>NC_080688.1:26899712-31899712 GCF_030445035.2 Dasypus novemcinctus
AGGGCAGGATGACCACTGTTTCTGTGCCTTCTATGTTCCACCTTCTCTGGGATACGATGTTCCTCTAGCAGAGGGGCCTTGCCTTCACTTCCATGCTTTTAAAACAAGACCCAGCTCTCACAGCTTGGCACAAATCTAACTCTTGCCAGTACTTTTTCCGCTGGTTTACATAGATATCCTTTCATCTCCAAAGTTTTATTGCACCTATTAATATGTGCCACGTAAGTTTTCTTTACATATTTACCTATGTGATGTGTATCACTTAATTACCTTCTGCTTCTTAGGTGGTCTGAAGTGGCCCATGTCCCCACTTTAACTTCCACAGCCCAGAACTGGGTACAAAGCAGGGAGCTGCAGGATGCTTGGTGCAGGGACCATTTCATGACTACCAAATCCATTGAGCATGATCCCTTCAGAGCACAAAAGGCAAGGGCATTTCTGTGATAATGGAAATTTCCTCCACGTGGGCTAGCCAACTCCATGGCCACTAGCCACTTGTGGGTAGTGGGTACTCATAATGTGACTAGCTGACCGAGGAAATGAACGGTCAATTTTATTTCATTCAAAGGAACTAAATTTAAATAGCCACACATGGTAGGGGCTACCATCGTGGACAGCAAATGTCCTGGTTTACATGGGATTCTATAGGGGGCTGACAGGTGGGGTGCCAGGGAATTGTCCACAACCTCTCGGGGAAAGCCCTTGTTTGGGTCTTACATTGCAAGATCTCTTAGCCTCCCTGATTAAAAAATATGGCTTTTTAGAGCACACTTACACACGAATTGTTTCCAGTTATGGATTTGCAGACGTGAGTGGAAGCAAATCCCATGCCAGCACATCGACAGAAAATGGGGGATATTTCCTTTCCAAGGATGGTACGTGATGTCCATGGTACCCTCAGCTGTGGCACTACCTGGCAGCCAAATCATTATGCCCAAAGCTGCTTGGTCAGCACAGACTGGGGTAAGTGAAGCAGAATGTTTTGGGATTTTGAGGGGTAAGTCATGGTGTCACTCATTTTTCTGTCAAGGCACAGTCCACATGAGTTGGGAGATATTCTGTCTCGATACCATGATCCTGGCGCATGTGCATTAAAGCAGGTCCATGGACAGCTTCAGACACAATCCACGCCACAGTCTCCAGGATAGAGTCAAGTGAAAGCAAATGCAGCCTCTGGTCGTGACACTCCACCCTTTTCAGGTCGGGCTTGTGTGGTAATGACCTGCAGCTGCTGCGATGAATTAAGAACGAGCGGGCACCTAGGAATTACTACCAATCAACAGCTGGTGATACAACTAGAAAAAGACCTTGAGTGAAAGGGGAAAATGGTAAAGCAAAGGAGTTTATATGGCTAAGAGACTTCAAAATGAGTCAGGAGGTCATCAGAGGGGTCACACTTATGCACATCTCAGCAAGATCTCAGAGAATCAAAGTAGATACAACCCCAGGAAGTGATGCTCCTGAGGGCTACAGAGGCACACAAACTCTACAGTCATGGCAGATGGCTCTGAGTTCAGTGCCTTGCCAGTGAACCCTATTTTGGAATTTGTGCTCCTGCGTGTGATAGAGTTGGATTCAGATGTGACCTTTCTACACATGACTCTCTCTCACTTTTACTGAACCTGTGGTAGGTGCTGGGGTTGGTGTATGCTCAGGAGACTTGAATCTCTGGACTGTCCATGTGCCAGCTGAGCCCTGAGCCTCAGCAGAGTTGCAATTTCTACTCTCCGGTTCTTTGGACTTACCCAGGTCAGCTAACAAGGAGGTGAGGATGGTCAACCAAAACACCAGGCAACCGAGAGAGTCTACAACTGCAAGCAGGAGAATCCCATCCATCAGCCATGTGGGATCTAAGCCCCCTCTCGATTTAGAGGTCACGTGGACATCACCATCCCAGGGTCCTCAGGATGGAGGAATAAAATATGGATTAGAGTGGACTTACTGGTATTCTACTATAGAACTATTGTGACTCTAGCAATGGATGAAATTGTGTCATTGATGTGGAGACAGCGGCCATGGGAATTGCTGAGGTCAGGGAGAGGGAAAAAGAGATGTGATATGGGGGCATTTTCAGGACTTGGGAGTTGTCCTGAATGATATTGGAGGGACAGACACTGGACATTATATATCCTGCCATAACCCACTGAATCGACTGGGGGAGAGTGTAAAGTACAATGTAAACTATAATCCATGCAGTGCAGCAGTGTTCCAAAATGTATTTACCAAATGCAATGAATGTGCCAGAATGATGAAAGAGGGTGTTGATGTGGAAGGAGTGGGGGCGTGGGGAGTGGGGTATATGGGAACCTCTTACATTTGTTAATGTAACATTTTGTGTGATCTATGTATCTTTAAAAAAAGTCAATAAAAATTTTTCGAAAAAAAAAAAAAAGGGTTGAGGAGGGGATGCTAAAGAACCAGCAGCCATTTACAGAGTCCTGGCAGCTAATTAAGGGTCAAAAAAGGCCTTCCTTCCTTCCTTCCCAGCCCCCCCCCCAGCACTCTGCCTGCTTCGTGGGATCTCAGAGTTATGAAATCTTGCCCAGATGCCCACTCCATGCCTTTTGCATTCCACTTGCTTTGCGTTAAAAGAACTGAAGAGGGATGAGTTACTGCAGGCCCTTCCTTCCAAACACTCCCCTTTAGCTCATCCTTGACAGGAAAGAACATTTTCCAGGACATATGATCTCTGCAAAGGGGACTTTCACAACACTCCTAAAGAGTGTGTTGATGGAGACAGGCTTTCAAAGGAGGCAGTTACAAAGCCACTTTCAAAGAGCAATCACTCCAGTGCACATGGTCTCCCTAAGTGTGCCTCCGTGTGGAAACCTGGTCAGGGAAAGAAGCAAACATTCCAACAGGCAGGAGAGCTTGGCGGTGCTGAGGATACGTGGTGTTAGGTATGAGCCCTGACGGCTATGGGGCTTCTGAGCCCTGCACCCATCCATACAGGGGCTATATTCAGAGTTCAAAAGATACAGGGTGCTGCGCCTCCTTTCTTATTTTCAGCAGCTACATGCCATTTGGCATGTGTCCAAAAACCTCACGGGAACTTATAAGCAATTACATTTCCACTGAAATGTATAATGTGATCAGGTCTTTCATTTATTTATTTTTCCATTTGCCTCTGCTCTCACTGACGACTGCAGCAATTCCCTCAATCAGAAGTGAAGGCTGAGGTTTAATGACTTCATGTATAATTTAGTTTTCTGCAATCTGCTTCTTTACTTTCTGTTTTGCATAAGCTTAGAAAAGTATGGCAGTTTATCAGATCTACAAGGACACCAGTGATTTATATACATTTCAGCTCTACGTATTTATCCTACAGCTTCTTTCACGAGACTCATGCACTCACGTTAAATTAGCTGCTGTGAAATATTACAAAAGTTCAGCAGAGGAGATGGCAGACACTTTTATTTTTTGTGTGTTGCTCCACGAATGAAAACTTTTAGGAAAGTTTGGCTGCTGTATAAACATTTTCTTTATAAGAACTCCAGGCATCTCTTTTTCATTAGATCCACTAGAGATGATTTCACATAATTTCTTAGATCATAATGGGGTACGTACGAGAAGTAGCTATAGGGATTTAGCCAACAAGGGGCTAGAGGATCAGCCCCAGTGTCCCAGCCACTCAAATTACCAAAATGAAATAATATGCTATATTGAGAAGACAAAATCCTACTCTAGCTCATGCTTTCCCTTTTTTTTTCCTTATCCTATTTCCCTATTCATGTGAATTTATAGGCATGCACAATATATTGCCCTTTAATTCATTGTTATCTGAAGTCCTTTTAAAGCACCTAACTGTGTTAGAAAGAGAAAATATTTTAACAAGTGTAGCTCTTCCAGTAGCATTCACATGATAATCAATCGAGTATTTGCCAGTTCATTATGCCAGTCCATTAAACACACACACACATATGTACATATGCACAAAGCAACAAACTTTCATAAATCTTGATCATTGTAAGCTTTGCCTTTATCTTAGAGGACTATTTTCTTTGTTTCTTGTCTTTTATTTAAAAAGTGTTTAATTGAAATATGAATTCATGTAACAGAAAGTTCACCATATCAAAGCGTATACTTCATTGTGTTGTGCAACCGCCACCACCTCATTCCAGAACTCTCCATCACCCCCAAAGCGAAACCCAATACCTACCAGCAATTAGTCTCAATTCCCTCCCCAGAAACCACTAATCTGCTTTCTGTCTCTACGGATTTGCCCATTCTGGATATTTATTATAAATGGCATTGCACAATATGTGGCTTTTTTTGCCTAATTAGCTTCTGAAAATTTGGGTAATTGGGAGGCTGACATTTTGAAATATATTTATTTCTACATATCACACACTGACATATAATTTCAGTGGCTCTTTTCCACGGGTCCTTTACTTCATCACACATATTGTACTTATCATAGAAATGCAAGATAACATTCTGAATGTAGTTTGGCAACAGAGTGGCCAGCACCAAAGGAAAAATAGCTTTTGCTCCTCTTTGGCTTTCTTCCACAGTACCTCTTCCATGCTAACTGGAACAAACTGATCCTTAAGTCTGACTCTCAATAATTTCACATAAAGTGAAAACTTTACAAGCAAAATCAAAAAAACAAAGTCATCTTATAAGTTCTTCTGCCAACACCATATGGTCATGCAGGTAATGAACTTAATTTCCAACATTTCTTTATATTCTGGGACAAAGAAAAGCAAAAAGGAATATTGTTCAACAAATCTCTACAAATTACAGTTTCTATTTCTGTCATTCACAATTAGGAGAAAGTTTTCAAGTTGCCTTCTGTGTAGCTGACATATGTAGACTCCCTGCTCCAAACTCTTTGCCATGTTTTCTACCCTCTGTCAGATTTTACAGGTTCAAAGTATGGGGAAGATGGCGAGGAAGATTCTCCTTCCCTGAGGCAACCCTGCAGATGGCATGGCCCTGGAGCTGACTGTCCTGGGTTCAAGTTCCAGCACTCTCTTTAGCTTTGTGATGTGGGTAAGGGATGGAACCTTCCGGGCCTCTGTTTCCTCATCTCTAGTGGGGAGTGTTGTATTGAGCTTTAAATGATATATGTATCTAAGTGCTTAGCCAGTGCCAGCCCAAGGCTGATGCTTATGAATGTTAGCTGCTATTACCATAAAGGTGTTGGTTAACTCTCACCACTACCATGAAGCCCTTGGCTCTAATCATTTTCAAAGCCATGAAATGATAACAATTGGTTGTTACACTTCAGCATCACTGGCTTGTGTTGTTATTTCCCAGGAGAGTCCTGTAAATAGTTCCTTGCCCCAAATAATCACCATGTTTAAGCCCAGTGCTAGATACTGTAGAGACTGCACCATGGAAAAGAAGGCCTAGAACTAAAGAGGCAAGCCTATTGCGAGGATGAGTCTAACCCCGATGAAACATTCAGCAAGTGGTGCAGGGCAGCATGTAGACAGAGCTGCAGTTACGCAGCATGGAGGCTGAAGTGCTGGAAAGCAGTCGAGAAAAGAGAGTCAGGAAGAACCTGGCGGGTTGGAGAAGGCATCAAGGAGGAGGTGGGGCTTGAGCCGCCCATGCAGAATTGACTGGAAGAACCTAGAAAGGTAGAGGGGAAATAGAAATGGGCTCCATGTCGAGGCAGGTGATGCCTGCAGAACAGACAGAGGCAGGGAAATGAGGGAAAGCAAGGAGATGATCTGGTTGAGTGAAAGATTTTTATCAGAGAACAAGAAAACATAAACATGTATTATGCATACATGTAGATGAAAACATTGACTGTCATCCTCATGATAATCCTGTATGGTCTATATAAATCCCCATTCAAAAGGAGGATTGGTGGTTTTGAGAGGTGCACCATAAGAGGGCATGAAAATAAAATGACAGACAACTGTGGCTGGGGAGCCTCATGTCAGGAGTGCACAGGAAGAGATCAGGAAAAGTCCTGGGATATCAAGACTTTCTGACCTCTCTCAAGCCTCACCTAAATGATGGAACAATACCTTTTCTTACCTGCTCTTATATTTGCTTTCCTGAAAGGGTTTGCAAAGAGAACCTCCTGGAGCCATTGCAATCTTTACTTTTCTATGATTCATCTCCTCATAAATCTCAATGGTCCTAACTGAAAGAGAGATGCTTTGCTTTTTAGTATCTATTTAATCCCAGTTTTAAAATCTGGTGCCACTTTTTTAGGCAGTCACTTTCCTGTGCTACCTACCATCTGTGGATTACATACGAATCTAGTGTTCTAGAACGACTGTGGACTAAGGATAATCATGTATGCCCCATAAATAAAGTGGCAAACCCTGCAAGAGATCCTTCAACATCACTGACGCTGGATTGGTGTCCGATGCAGTTAGCAGTAATATTTTGATGATGCTCTTTCATAGCTGGTAACAAATGTTTCACAACAATGCCAGGGGGTGGTGGCAGGGTAATGATGGGAGCCTTGTATGATGACATACACGTTAGTTTTGTAAGTTCACTACTTTTACTATACACTTATTGTTTATGTATATTGACGTATGAATGATACATTCCAATAAAATTTTATTAAAAAATCCCAAGGGGTTCTTCCTAGATGAATTATGTGTGCACGCTCTTGTCAATGACAATGGAGGGATCTTTCCTGAGGACAAAGAACTCTGATTCTTATCCCCCCTAAACTTTGGACATGAGGGTTCTGGTACTTTCAATCCATAGACTGTGTCCCTAAGGCTTGGAAGGTCTAACAATACTTACGAGGCTCCTCAGGGGAAAAGAGTTTATAGGTGTAATTATTTACCTACCATTTAGATAAATGTCATTCTGAAAAAGCATCCTCGAAGAGCAGCGACAGCACAGCTCAAGCACTGATTAGTTTTGACATAATTGCCAGTTCAACAGATCCATAACAGCCACCACTCAAACAATTTCGGAGAGAAATACTATTGAAAAGAGTCATATGGGAAAAGCACTGGAAAAGCAATTATAAAAAATCATTTATTTATTTTATGGGAATGTTGAGGTCAAATATTGGCATTTTCAAAAAAGCTTTAAAATTATCTGGCCAAGGCAATAATCATAGCTAGAACTCAAGCACATTAATTTAGAAATTTTATTCAGTACAAGATAGATTGAATTCCATGTTCTAGAAGTTATTCCATCTCTTTAAGATGGTTATGAGGCCAATGATATTAACAAGATCTAGACTATGTTATAAACCAGAAGTCAGACATGGAAACTGGCCATCAAGGTCCTAAACCAAGCATATGCCAACTGAGTTCTCCATGAAAGATTTACTCCCCAGCCATCAATGCATGGAGACCGTGAACATCAAAGCATGGCAGTGAACTCTGGTGGTCAGCTCTGTCTAAGAAGAGAAGCACCAGGGCCACCTCATCCATCAAGGTCAGCCACTACCTGCTCCAGAAGAGCTGCAGGATATAAATGAAAACAGTACAGTCCTGTACACTGGCAATCAGTGCCAACACTCAGAGGAATTTCAAAAAGGTGGAGGAAAATGGGTGAACAGTACTGAGGTTTTCAGCAAAGTGCTTTTCTATCAGCTTTGAATCATGTCCAGCTCCCTTTCTTCATCCTCTCTGCTCATCAGACTTACAGCACAAGTTGTATTGCTCCATTTTTAAAGGGACGTACTGGGAATTGAATCAGGACCTCATACATGCAAGACAGGTGCTCAACCACTGAGCTGGACCTGCCCCCAGTATTGTTTCTAAATAGAGGTGGTCTTGAGTTTATAGCTGATGTTTAGAGAAGATCCATGTATACCAACATTATCTCCTGTTTCTGCTGATCCCTGATGACTGAAAAGTTGCTTCCACTGGGGAAATCTTGTTTGAAATTTGGAGCTTTTAGACAAAGTTCTGAAGGCATGGCAGTGGAAGGAAGAGAGGTAGAAATAGGAACTGTGGTGGGAAATGCAAAGGCTGCAGGGGCAGTGACAAAGAGAGAGGGATGGATGAATAGTATGGTCCCAGAGAAGTATAAGGCAAAGAGATCTGAACCCATAGGCCTCCTCGTTCAAGGCCACTGCAACTCACCGAGGAAAATTGAATTTAAAAGGCATTGGCACAAATCAAGAAGAGAGACCCATGTCATAAAGGGAGGTAAGATAGGTCGTTCTCTCCATGTGAAGTGTACATCCTCTGTGGAAAGGCAAGAAGCATACTTGGAAGGCAAGGGGTACGTCTGGCTATCAGGGGAGAGAAATGCAGCAGTGGCCACCGCTAAAAACATGGTGATGGGAAAAAGGTAGGACAGTGTATGAGGGGACCATTGTTACTTAAACTACCTGCAAAGGTTATGAGAGGCCAGGAACCAACGGCCGTGGCCACCCCGCTGACTAGCCTGTACCACCTGGAACCATGTGGAAAACATGGGTTTTAGGCTGCAAGAAAGATATGCAATGTCCTGTACGTTCCACATTTCTCCTGAAGGACGTGGCTAACATTGAGTCATCTTTCTATTTCTAGAGCCTAATTTAGTGAGTCCTCGTAAATGTTTGCTGAGTGCATGAATGAACAAATGAAAGAAACAGTACCAGGTAGATGCCATAAATCTCAGGGAATCTTTGTGTCAGATTATCAGCGATTATTTCAAAGAGGAAGAAAGATGTCTGTGAGGACAAGGGTAAGAGATTTAATTAATTCTAGATTTTAAAAACTCATATATGCATGCTGACATTTCTATCATGACTAGTAAAAAAACAGAGTGTATAATTTCCAAATTAATAGAGAGATTCTTAGAATGAGACAAACAAAATATTAATTAGCCCGAAAATTGGCAAGGAAAGGGTTAGAAATGGGGGAAGAAGTATTAAGAAAAAGTAGAGAAAATACACCTCACAAAATAGGTGATAGAAATAAATTCGAATATATTGGAAATCACAACAAATTAAAAAATGTACTAGATGGTAAAATGGTAGTTTAAAGGCAAAGACTGTAAGAATCAATTAAAATAATAAAATCCACCTATATGCCATTTACAAGAAACACAAATAAAAGAGAAAGGTTGAAAGTCAAAGGATAGAAAAATATATTCTAGGAAAATACTAATTAGAAGGAAACTAACATAGTTATATTGAAATTAGACAAAATAAGCTTATAAAGCAAAAACATTATGGAGGACAATGGCATTGCCACCTAAACATAAAATGTTCAATTCACTCCAAAGAGCTAACAATTTAAAACTTGTATTTACCTAATAACTTAGTTTAAAAATAGGGAAGCAGATTTGGCCCAAAGGATAGGGTGTCCACCTACCACATGGGAGGTCCAGGGTTCAAACCCAGGGCCTTCTGACCTGTGTGATGAGCTGGCCCATGCGTAGCGCTGATGCGCGCAAGGAGTGCCGTGCCACGCAGGGGTGTCCCCCGTGTAGGGGAGCCCCACATGCAAGGAGTGTGCCGCATAAGGAGAGATGCCCAGTGCAAAAAAAAGCGCAGCCTGCCCAAGAATGGCACCGCACACACAGAGAGCTGATGCAGCAAGATGACGCAACCAAAAATGAAACAGAGATTCCGGGTGCCACTGACAAGAATACAAGCGGACACAGAAGAACACACAGAGAATGAACACAGAAAACAGACAACTAGGGGGGGAAGGGGGGCGGGGAAGGGGGCGGGGAAGGGGAGAGAAATAAATAAAAAATAAATCTTTAAAAAAATAAAAATAAATAAAAATACATGAGGTCTCTTATCACTCCTCTTTCAGCAATTGATAGATTAATTAGATGAAAAGTTCCTAAGTATATAGGAAATTTAAACAAAATTTAAAACTTTGATCTAAAGGCTATATAGTACACTGCACTCAATATTGCTTTTAGAAACATATTAACCACATATAAGACTCTAAATAGTTTCAATAAATTTTAATGAATTTTCTCTGATTATAATGCCATTGAGTTTGAAATCATTAATAAAAGATAGCCAAAAAAATCTACTTTGCATTGAGGAATAAAACATATATTCATATACGCACATGCTTCTAAATAACACATGGGCCAAAGGAGAAATCATAATGAAAATTTAAAAACACTTATGAGAAATGCCAGCTATCAAAAATACGGGTTCAGGTCACTGATACTTAGAGGGGCAATTAAATTAAATTAAATTAATTAAATTATTTAAATGTATGCTTATGTTAGAAACAAAGACTAAAAATTAGTGTGTAAAGCATCCCATTAAATAAGTTTAAAAAAGTATGGAATAACCCAAAGAAAGTAGGCATTGGTAAAGAGCATATATCAAAGAAATAAAAACATGTAGTATTAAAGATCAACACAGCCAAAAGTTATTTCTTTGAAAAGACCAATATTACTGATAACCCTCTGGCAATAATATTCATGCAAAAAAGAAAGAAGACACAAATGACTATTAATGACAAAAAAGAAAAAAAGGAACATGAGTAAAGACAAAAGGATAAGAAAGTATTAACAAATTTATGCCCCTAAATAAAATTTCTGACAAAATGTACAGATTTCTATTGAAAATATTCATACCAAAATTAACTCAAGCAGAACTAGAAATTCAGAAGTCCCATCACTATCTAAAATTTTGAATATATGATATACTAATAATATAATATACTAATGAGGAAAACACCAGACCTAGCCAGTTTTAAAGGTGAATTCTAAACATTTTAGAAACAGATAATTCAAATATTAAATGGGAATAGAAAAAATAAAGATTGTTATTTCATCTATTTTATAAAGCAGATATAGTTTTCATTTCAAAATGAGAAAATGAAAACACAAGAAGGAGAATAGACTGGTCTTGCTCATGAATGTGGATGTAAAAATAATTAGTGAACAGAATTCAGCAATGCTTAATATATATCATGACCAAGTGAGGTTTATCCTAGGAATGAAAGGTTGGTTCAATATTACAATATTAGCTCTATTAATTAACTCACCACATTAACATACTAAATAAGAAGAAAAATAAAATTATTTTGTACCTCAATACATGTTGCAAAAGCATTCTAGTATATTCTCTGTTTATCCATGGTAAATATTAATGAATCAGGAAGGAAAGGAAATTTCCTTAGCCTAATCACAACTGATGATTAATTATTGTAAGTCTTTCCTTTTAAAATCAGAATGAAGACAAGGATGCTAGTCAACCTAAGTTTTATTCAATGTTGTACCAGAAGTTCTATTCAGCTTTCTATAATAAATGAGAAGAAAAGAGATAAAACATTTAAGGATTAAAAAGAAACAAAACTGTCATTAATGAGGAGATACAATTTCTCCACTGAAAACCCCCAAATTGTCTACAAACAAATGATTTAGCTAAACAAGATTGCGGACATAAGACCAACACACAAAAGGCAAGAACATTTCTATATACCTACAGTAAATGGAAAATGTAACTTTAAAGAGACACTGTTGTCATAACAAAAGAAGTACACCTGACTAAAATATGGCCAGGAATTTTTTGGAGAACATTGTGACATTTTACGGAAATTGATTAAAAAAGAACCAAATAAATGGAGACGCAAACCAAATCAATGGTTAGGAAGAGTCGTGATTTTCACGAAGCCTGTTTTTGCAAGTTTTATAAACGGACCCCATGCAATTTCAAATACAGGATTTTCCATGAAATTGTCAAAAATGCCCACACTTTCCATGGACAAGCTGATTCTCAAAGGATGGAAGGCACAAAACATTTCTACAGAAGACCAAGCAATGGGACAGGCAACAAAGAGCTCACACAAATCACTAAGAGATGACTGAACCCAGGTAGAAAAAGGATTTGAACAATGAAAGATTTTCACATGGACAGTAAATATAGGAAAACATGTTTAGTTTCAAATCAAAACAAATAATGAGATATTTGTTGTCACCCACCAAATTGGCAAACACCAGAAAGGAAACATTAACGGTCATTTTAGTGAAGGCGTGGTGAAGCGAGCATTCTTATAGAGAATGCCTAAGGGAGCCTAAACTGGTACTAACTTTCTCGGAAGCACATGACCATAAAGAACCTGATGCGTTTGACATTTTGAACCAGTAATTCCACCTCTTGAAATCTACCTTTGGGACATAAGAGAGGTAAACCCAAAGAAGTATTTAGAGTAGTTTTTACTGCAAAGACCTAAGGATGTATTTATGATACCATTTTCAGTGGGAAAAGATGATATGAAACTATTTATATTAAGATTCCAATGCATGAAAATACTGGAAGGAAACTTACAGAAAATTGAGAGTGAATTTTTGGGTCATTTTTTATTTTTGGCTTTTTTGTATGTGTGCCTTTATACTTCTCTTAAAAGTTAAAAATTTCTTTCAAAACCCATGTATTGCTTTTAAAGACAAATGATAAATGCTACTGAAAATATAAAATTGGGACTTGGAAACCTTTTAAACCATATTAAGTTATGCCGTGTCCTTATAACTGCCTTTCATCACTAAAGTAGAGGGAAAAAAAGCAAACGTTCTCTTTAGGCAGATAAATTATGTTAATTGGATTTATAGTATATTCTCTTCATGTTTCAAGAAGTAAGTGTAAAAAACACTTAGTAATCAGCCAAGTAAAATATTTTGGCCATAACATTGGCAAGGAACTCAAATGCATAATTACCTAAAGCACATAAATACAATACATATAAAAACATATGCTGCATATTTATAATTAACACTGAATACATTATAATTATTTCATATCTCTTGTATAATCTCCCAGACGTAAACAGATAAAAGGTTTTCTATGTCTCCCTAAAGGGCAACAATAAAAGAATAAGGGGATGAAATAGTTTTTAAAATGTTTAAGTTAATGAATTACACGGGTGAATTTAAGGTTTATCATCCTTCAAATGTGGACATAAAACAACTTTATTTCAGAAGATACAGTGGAAAAAACTGGAAGAGTCAGCATGTTCTTTTCCTTTCCAGTTGACGTGATAGGGCAAAAAGATTATGGGCTCTAATCCAATACTACTTTGATCTAAATAATAAAAATAGCAGCAATATAAATTAACACAATAGAAAATAGGAAAAAGTCTAGTAGTTCAAATCACCTAATCCATATGACTTCCTTATATTCATGATCCTTGAGTCCTGGGACAGCAGGGATTGGAGGCACAGCGCAACTCTGATATTTGGGGGGTCTGACGCTACACTGTAGTAATGCCACGTGACCTTACCCACTCACGTCAGAGTTCCTAACGTGTTGGAAATGGGGTGGGAGTTAGAAATGAGATGGGGAAGAGCTCGAAAGAGGGAAAAAGACAGGAGGAAGAGATCGGAAGGGTACATAAGGGTAGAATCCACTTCTCAGAAATGGAGAGTAAAATCAACACTGGCAATAAGGGACCAGAGAACCACCTAGCATTATAAATAGACAGCTCTTGCCAGAGCAAGGATGGCTAGGCATGATTCCACACGGCGATCTGACAGCCAGCCAGTGTACCCGCTGAAAACTAATGAAACTACCACCACGGCAACGACTCAATCAAACTGGAAGTCTGTATCACTGAGGTAACAGAAGTACTAATAATATCATAAATATTTAGTGCCATACAGTTCCCCAGCACTTTGTTTTCACAGACATTTGAAGTTGCTTCCTAGAAATCGAGTATTTGTGCCATTTGATCCAGAGTTAAATGTTAGCAGAGAAGGACCAGGACTCAGGTCTTCTGATTCTTAATCACTGGTTTTGAAAAAAATAATTGACTTTTCAACTGGGTAGTTTTGGCATCATTCAATCAAAGCGTGAAGGTCTTGTCTTGATCCTGCCTGGAGAGTCAGTTAGCAAGGGTGTCATTTTACATTGCATTAGTTCATTTCAAAAAGACTCAGAATGTTCCAGAGATGATCTTTTAGGAAGCCTTGGGTTTCTGCACACAACTCAGGTTTACGGATTCATCCTCTCCCTCCCATCTCCCTGTTCCAGGCTTGGATGTGAATATGCTATAACCCAGGGAGGGGCCCGACAGAACCGGGGGCTCTCGAGAGCTGTAGCTCCATGGTTAGCTCATAACTAGTCGTGGTGGGTGACTTTCCCGCACCTGTTGGCCAATGGGGTGACCTCGCATCATGAGCAGAGATGCTGAGTGAGATTAACGGGCAGCATCTGCAGCTGCTGAGATGTGAAGTCACACCGGGGCTGTCACCGCCGCAGAGCCCCGGGGCTGGCTGGGCACTATGTCGAAGCAGGGAAAACAGCGCAGAGGTAAAAACAGCACTTCCGCTGAACGCCACAAGTCACCTCAATAAATTGCAGGGTGAATTTCCACAGGTCTGTGTCTCTGTGGTGTTGCATGAGGAGCTAACATGGGGGAGTGGAAAGAACACCGCCTTACAGTCAACAGCAGAGGGTGGATTAAATCCTACCCTACAACTTCAGAGTGGGATGACCTTGGGCAAGTTACTTATATTATGAGTCTATTTCTTCCTCCGTAAAATGGGTATGATAATAGCATCATAGCACTGCAGTTAGAAAATACATACGCATGTATTTCTTTGCACATTGCTGAAATAGTAGGTATTAAACAGGTCGATTCATCATCATCAAAGTTCTAGAAGCTGAGCAATACATTATGAAAAGTCCATCCCTCAGCCCCTCACCCCACCCCCAGAAATACTTCCATGATAACACAAATTATCTTTTTTTAAAAAGATTTATTTATTTATTTATTTCTCTCCCTCCCCCCCACACCCCAGTTGTCTGTTCTCTGTGTCTATTTCCTGCATCGTCTTCTTTGTTCTCCTCTGTTGTCAGCGGCATGGGAATCTGTGTTTCTTTTTGTTGTGTCATCTTGCTGTGTCAGCTCTCCTTGTGTGCGGCACCATTCCTGGGCAGGCTGCACTTTCTTTTGTGCTGCATGGCTCTCCTTATGGGGTGCACTCCTTGCACGTGGGGCTCCCCTATGCGGGGGACACCCCTGCGTGGCACGGCACTCCTTGCATGCGTCAGCACTGCACATGGGCCAGCTGCACACGAGTCAAGGAGGCCTGGGGTTTGAACCGCGGACCTCCCATGTGGTAGATGGACGCCCTAACCACTGGGCCAAGTCTGCTGCCCACAAATTATCTTTACATGCTTTGAAACTGCATATGATGATGTATAATTTCACTCCTGGAAGAGTCATGTAATGAAATACACTGAAGTTTCACCTAAATAATTCTAAATTGTTTCCACTAGGGATTAAAGAAGAAATTTCAAGCCATCATGGATTAAACATATTTATGCCCAAAATTCTGAACATGTGGCTGGTGTTAAATAAGTAAAATGATCAGACTGAATGACACCCATCCTTACCATTTCTAAATGACCACTACCAGGAAGTTCAAATTGGTCAACACAGCTTTTTTGTTTTTTTAAAGATTTATTTATTTATCCTCCCCCTTCCCCAGCTAGTTCTGCTGTCGGTTCTCTGGGTCCATTTGCTGTATGTTTTTTCTGTGTCTGCTTGTCTCCCTTTGTTGTGTCATCTTGCCACTTCAGCTCTCCGTGGCTGGGCGCGGGCTGTCAGCTCCCTGTGGTTTCACAAGGAGGCCCTGGGACTTGAACCCAGGACCTTCCATATGGCAGACGGGAGCCCAACTGACTGAGCCACAGCCCCTTCCCGGTCAGCATAGTTTTTCTAGCTAAATATTATTAACAATCTCCAATCTGTATGCTGATTTGCACCACTCGGAGTTTCCATTTTAAAATCGTTCTCTCCATCTTTAGTTCTACTTCTTCTTCTAGGGGTGTATATACTTACATATACACAAGTCAATTTGGCAAACAAAGTGTTTTATACTTAGCAGGTGTGTCTTAGTTTGCCACAGGGCTGCCCGTGCAAAGTACCAGAAATACACCGACTTTTATAAAGTGGATTTACTTGGGGTAAAAGCTTATAGTTCTGGGGTCATGAAAAGTCCAAATCAAAACATCAGCAGAGGTGCTTTCTCAGGGTCCTGCCATGGGGTTAAGCAAGATGGTCCCTGCCTTCCCCTCCAGAATCTACCATCTCCTGGAGCTCAACTCTGGGTAGCCAGGCAGAAAGCTTGTGTCTTACCAGGCCTTCTCTCTTTGTCTCACTACCCCACTTTTTCCCCTAGTTTGGCTGGCATGTGGCTTGTCTCTTTACCTGGAGCTGCTCCGTGGGCTCCGCGGGCACAGCCCCTCAGGGGCCTCTTTCCTTGCCTCTGTGCTCTGCTCCTTCCAGACTCTGGGTCCTCTCTCAGCCCTTGGGCTTCTCTGTTTTCCTGCAGTCCTCTCTCTCACATGGCAGGACCAACATGGCGGCTGCCTTTTCCTCTGTCTCTTTCTGTGTCTCTCTTTACGTCAGACCCAGCAAGAGGGCAGAGAAACAAGCTGGCTCATGTCTTGCTGATGTAGTCCAATCAAAAGGCCCCACACCCACAGGAATGGATTAGTTCAAAATCATAATCCTTCTCTTTTTAGGATTTATAAAAGAACTTCAAACTGTCCCCAGGTGTTTGTCAAATAGGTACTGAATCAATCAATTAACAGATTGCCTGTTATCAATGACTATTTTGCCTACTACACGATTCAAGCCCAGAGCTATGGAACCATGGACGGGGGTGGTTGTTTCTCTTTGGGAGACGAGGAAGAGCTGCAGAGGGAAGGTCCCATCTGAGCTGGGTCTGAAGAGACCTGGGCAGGTAGGAGGAACTAGGGAGCCCCTCCAGGCAGGAGCTTCAGCATGAAGCCGGAACAGAGACGGGAAGATGCTCAGAGGGCGAAAGGGGCGAGTAAGTCAGGAGAGCCGAGGCCGGGGCATGTGGCGGGCAGTCGCCGTGGGTAAGGCTAAACCTGGAATAGTTGCCAAGGTCACGTCACATCACAAAGTGCCACACTACAGAGTGTCTTATTTTAAGAATCCACAGCAGATTTCTGAGCATCCATTGAACATGGTAACATCTCCATTTTACAAGGAACAGCAGTGACTAGAGGATGGGTTTGAAGGAGAAAGACAAAACGGAGAGGGATACAGAATTGGAAGTAGGGTAGGTGAGGAAAGGAAAGAGTTAAAAAATAGTGAGGTGGAAAAATAGTGATGTAGAGGTAAGGGAGAAGGAAGAGGCATTGACAACTTGGATCAATGTAGTGGGTGGTGACACCATCAAACTGGTCATACCAGAGATGGAGGACGTCAGCAAGTGCTCAGACATAGACGTTTATAATGTATCTTCTGGTCAATTTAAGCAGTGGGAAAACTGGTTTAACTTCCCCCAGGTGAGAGAGGGAAAATCCTCCTAAACAGTTTCAAAATGGAATAGACTAGAATTGTTTCAAACAAATTGCAAATAGTCTGCTGCTATGAACTATCATTTGAGGAAGGTCAGAGGGTTGTAGAAATAATTTTTAATCAAACTTGCTGGGGTGTGTACTGGTACCATCACATTATCAGGTACAAGAACAAAAAGAAACAGGATGAGGAGCCGGTGTAGCTCAGTGGTTGAGTGCCGGCTTCCTACATTTGAGGTCCTGATATGGCAAAAAAAAAAAAAAGTGAGCTAACATGTAAGAAGTCCCGAAAACAAGCAAGACAAAATGGAGCATGCAACAAATAAAACAGGCACTTTGATAGTTCATAAAAAAGACAACCCAACATTCATGGTAAAAACTGTCTCTTCTGCATTATTTTAAAATATGTGGAAACTTAGCTACTAAGGAAGTATCTGTAAACACATATACCCATTTGACTTGCCCCAAGTAGCGTGAAGCAATATTGAAATGTCAGAGAGAAGTAGTTACCATTTTCCTGTAGACCCGGCTCATCATCACCGTCATAATTAAGGGGGAAAGAAGTGTCAAAAATCAGGCTGCTAGGGGGGGTACTGGGTTCCTGGCCAGTGGTGCTCTGTCGTGGTCCCTAGGGGAGCAGCGACAGTCTCCCAGGTACAGTGGCGGGGACCGGGAGGGAGTGAGGGTTCAACAGTGAGCCCCTGATGCTAATGACTATGCTTGTGAGCTGATAAACCTAAAATAAGAACAAGGCCTAGAGCAACATTGTGCCTGGGAATTTCCTCCTGTCAGCCTTCATGTTACTCAAATGTGGCCAGTCTCGAAGCCAAACTCAGCATGTAAATGCAATGCCTTCCCCCCAGCGTGGGACATGACACCCGGGGATGAGCCTCCCTGGCAACGAGGGACCACTATCAACTACCAACTGATGATGCAACTGGAAAATGACCTTATACGGAAGGTTCAATGCGGATCAGCAGAATATCCATGTCTACATAAAATACCATGACTTTAAAATGCTGTTTGACCTAAAGTAAGGGGGAAATGGAAAGGAGAAATGAGTTTATATGGCTACGAGTTTCTAAAAAAGAGTCTGGAGGCTGGCAGAAGGATTGCCCTCATGCACAACTGAGCAGAGTCAGAGAGACAGATAAAGCAGATACAACCCCCAGATATTGGTTCCTTTGAGGGCTAAAGAGACCCATGGGAGTTATGGTCATGGCCGATGGGGTTAACTAACAGGGCAGATGGCCCCTCTTTGGAAATGGTGTTTATGTGTGATGAAGCTGGACTCAGATGGGATCTCCCTTCATAAGACTTTCATGCTAATGTGCTGGAGGTGCAGTTAATGTTGGGGTTTAAGATATATTTAGGGGATTTGAATCTCTGGACTGACAATGTGATAGCCAGGTCCGGAGCCTCAACAGACTCCAGCACCTACAATCTGATCTATTGGACTTACCACACTCAGCTAAGATGGAGTTGAAGAAGGACAACCACCACACCATGGAGCCTAGAGTGATTACAACTGAAAATGGGAGGATTGCATCCAGCATCCATGTGGAATCTGAGCCTCCTCTTGACATAGAGGTGCAATGGACACAACCAATCCAATGTCCACATAGAAGAGGTGGCATTGGATTGGGAAAAGTGGACATGGTGGACGATGGGTATGGGGAAAGGCAGGAAGAGATGAGAGGTGGAGGCGTCTTTGGGACATGGAGCTGCCCTGGATGGTGCTTCAGAGGTAATCACCAGACATTGTAAATCCTCACAGGGCCCACTGGATGGAATGGAGGAGAGTATGGGCCATGATGTGAACCATTGTCTATGAGGTGCAGAGGTGCCCAAAGATGTACTTACCAAATCCAATGGATGTGTCATGATGATGGGAATGAGTGTTGTTGGGGGGGGGAGAGGGGGGGTGGGGGGGTGGGGTTGAATGGGACCTCACATATATATTTTTAATGTAATATTATTACAAAGTCAATAAAAAAATAAATAAATTTAAAAAAAAAAAAGTTCCCTCAAACCTCAAAAAAAAAAAAAAAAAATCAGGCTGCTTACAGGCAGGGCAGTCGCCTAATGCCTACCCAGCGCCTGCCAAAGCTCCCCCGGTGCCCCACCCTGAGCTTTCAGCAGTTTTGTTTTGTTTGTTCTACATCTTTGGGAATGGAAATAACCTGCACTGATTGATGCCACTGATGGACTCAGCTGGTGCCTCCGAATAGGAAAACAGGCGCGGAAAAGCCCGTCTGGAAAGTGGAGGGCCTGGAAGTGGGCGGGAAGGGGGGCCTCCCACTCTGGAGGGCAGGGAAATTGCTGCAGCAGCTGTGCTCAGGCGGTGGTTCACTCAGCCAGGGCACAACGTGTACCTTTTATTCCACCTGCCCCGTCTCTGTTTTCAAAAGCCCAACAAAGAGGCTGCGATGCAGAATTCACAAAACTTATCTCCAAGTCTGTCTCTGCCAACTAACCTCCAGCCCTAGGGTACCGGTCTGCTCTGCTCCTTCGCTGCTAAGAGCCTGGGCATCTAAGGAGGGGGAACTAGACGGGCGACCTCTGCAGACGGACCGTGGTTTGGAGGGGTGGGGTGCTGCTGTTTTAAGGTTGCACTGGCTTCTCTGATGTGGGAGGCAAGTAAATAAAAAGACAGTGAGATTTTGGAGGGGAGTTGAGGCAGTTTAACAATAATTCCTTCTTAATGTGATACAACTTTCTCAAAGACAAAGGCATTAACCATTCTATAGTGTCTGCATTTAACATAACCAGCTGTTTTACTTAGAAAGCTGGGAGGGAGAATAATTGGGGGAAATACGCAATCAATACATTTTTTAAAAGACTCTAAAAGAGAATCCTGGCTCCGCAGAAAAATTCAGCGGTTGTATCCAAGTCTGAGGATTATGGCACAATTTCTTCAATTCTCGAGCTTAAATTGAGTTAACAGAGAAATCAGCCTCCTTGTTCGGTGATAAAATTAATCACCAATGTTTTTACCCTGGAGAAACATACATGCGGAAGGTAGGTGGGATAAGGGCAATGTTTTTCTAAATAGATAAACACTTAGGTTTTTGGGGAGTAGAATGCGAAGAGTCACTTAGGTTTATAACAAGTTCCAGCTCCGGTAATTGGAAAATAAATTTTTGTTCCCCAGAGTGATATTGATCGTTAAGCTAACAAAGCAGTACGATCCGTGTTTGTCAGGACATCCTGTTTGGAAGCAGTTTTAAATTGCTGTCCTTCCTTTATCTTAATTTTACAGCTACAGCAAGACTTGTTCTTTCTGATTTACACGATCATTTGCCTACTTAAGTTTCATCTGCTCTTTCCCTTGGAATCGCCAAAGGAACTTGAGATCAGTTCAAAATTTGAGGTACACCAGGCCCTTTGGGAACGACTGAGAGGGAGAAACTGATATCCTCAAACGCCCAATCTACAGGGTCCCTCCAACTTGCTAACTGACTCAGTGTTGCCCTGACAACTGCAGAGGCCACAGACCACCCACTCCCAGGACGGGTCTGTGTGTTCTAGGCCTGGCTGCAGAGCTGTGGCTCATCTCCCCTGCTTACTCCAGGAATTTGGATAGCTGAGGCTGCCTCTACCCCTGAATGCAGCCAGCTCCTTTCCATTTCTGGTAAATCCACGGGAGATTTCCCTCCACTGGTTCAACACAGACCTGCCCTTTGCTTGGGAGAAAGGACCGAGCTTCTTATTTCACAGCCATGTAAACAAACCTGCCCTTGCCACTTGGTCTTTCTCTTGAGATCCCTGAACTCCTCTCTGCTGACAACCTGCCATTTTCTGTTCAATTCAGTATGTTTACTTTTTTATTGTGATTCATGTCTGACTTTCCTTGGAATCAAATTATTGCATTTCCCTGGTGAGATGTGCAATATGACTATCTTGTTAGAACAAAATCAAATAAAAAATTTGCTCTGAATACTCTTCGGTCTCAGCTCCACCACGTGCTTTTTTCTTTTGTTTGGACACGGTGCTGTCAGCAAACTTGATCTCCCATGAATCATCTCCAGGTTTAGGCCCATTTTCAAGCATTTCTGTCTCAGGAAAGCGACAGAAGGATGGTTGAAGCAATGTCAACAGAGTGAAAGTCATTCTTTCAAAAATATTTTACAATCTGGAAGATTGGTTTTCCCCTGTACACTGGAAGGATCGTCTTGGTGATTGCATCATGTGAGTTCCAGCCACACCTGTGATGATTCCCTTTGTACTTTGTCCTCAGAGACGCTTCAGTGTTGAAGTTGGTCGTTCCTTCAACAAGTGTTGATGGCAAGCAGTCCACAGCATTTTCGAACAAGGGTAGAGCCATGTAATCTGTATAACACTTTTTCAGCATAAACATTTCCTTTCTCTCTTTCACTTCTTTGGGTCTTAGTGATTATATCTTCTAAGCAATTCCTGTGTGTCTCCTACAAAGAACGTTTAAAAATCGAGCTAGGCTCATTAGAGACTCTTGTTACTCGAGTCTTTCCTCTCTTCGCACTGTTTTCAGAATGAAATCCAAGCTCACTGGGGGACACACGAGGCCCTGGGTGATCTGAGTCCATCCACCAAGGCTCCCCTATTAGGATTCAAGCCATTTCCCCAATGGGAAATGGGGACACATCCCTATAATATAATACTATAATAGTCTCCTTGGAATGCTTCCCTCTTTCAGCGACTCCTGGCTCATGTTCACTTGTCTTTCAAGCAAATAAAGTCATTGTTGCCCAGTCATTCACCCAGGCTGGCTTGGGCCCCCTGTCCCTCCAGTGTCCTTCAGCATACCCCTGCAGATCTCTCCTGAAGTGTCTAACAATCCCTGCTGGAATCGCTCCTCGTCTGTTTCCTCCCACAGAGGGCAGCTTCTTGAGAGTAGGGGGAGTGCGTCCTTCCTCTCTGGATCCTCAGCCCCTAGCCCAGAATCAGGCTCATCGCAGGGGCTTAATATGCAGTTTGAACTAATGAGTATCATTTGTTAACTTAAACTTTCCCCACCCCGATCCTACCTTGCCAAAGATATCAGCAAAACCAATTTCCCCCCTTTAAGATTAGAGTATTCTGGAGTCTGCACTATTCCTTGGGTACTAACTTAGATATGAAAATAGCATTTTAGAAATAAAAGGTGACAGCAAATATTTTAAAATACAGAACTTATTTTCTCACTTCTTACATTTTTAAGCCACAGAATCACACCCATATATACATATTTGCTGGTTGGCTGGCTTTCTTTCTTTTTTTATTTTAAAAACAATTTATTAAAGTATATCATTCATACATAAGCATACATAAACAATAAGTATAGAGTAAAAGTTGGGAACTTACAAAACAAATATGTGTAAGATCATAGAGAGCTTCCATATATCACCTCACCCCAAATACCTTGCACTGTTGTGAAACATTTGTAACAAATTGTGAAACCATTGTCAAAGTATTATGACTAACTATAATCCATATCTTACCTTTTGAGTATTTTCCCCCCAACCTACCTTATATTATTATTATTTTATTTATAAACCATATAATTACTCTAAAGTGTACAATCACTGGCATTTGGTATAATCGAGTTGCACATTCATCATTTTAATATACATTAGAGCATTTTTAATTACTCCAAAAGATGAAGAGCAAAAAACAAACCACCATCATACCCGTATGTTAGCACTACTATTTACAAATCCAGTGATGTATTTTCAGCATTTCTCTTCATTTCCAAATGTTTCCAAGCAACTTTTTACCAATTCCGCACCTATTAACGCTCAGGTTTCCAGTCTCTGACCGCAGTCTATTCTCTGGTGCCTTATTTTCTAGTGATTAACTCCATGAGTTTGCTCCTTGCATTTTTTCATAATAGCAAAGTCATGCACTCTTTGTTCTTCCGTGCCTGGCTTGCTTCCCTCGACACTATGCCCTCCAGGATCACCACATTGCTTCATGACTTCATGTCTCCTTACCGCTGAATAATATTCCACCGTGTGTATACACACAGTTAGTTCATCCATTCGTCGACGGACACCTGGGCTGTCCCCAGCTTTTGGCAACTGTGAACAACGTCACTATGAACGTCAGTGTCGGGATGTCTGTTTGTGGCACTGCTCTCAGTTCTCCTGGGTGTATGCCTAGAAGTGGTATTGCCGGGTCCCAAGGTAGATCTTTGCCTAATGTCCTCAGGAACCGCCAAGCAGACATCCACAGTGGCCGCGCCGTTCTCCATGCCCAGCCACAGGGAGTAAGTGTTCCTGGCTCTCCACATCCTCTCCCAAACCCATATATTTTTGAAGTTACTTGTTAATGGGGATGTTTGCTGATTATGACACATGCTAAGGAAACTATTTAGTCCCATATATGAAATGAAAATGCTCCGGCCCCTGTCTTTCAAGTGGCTTGCTCTATCAGACTGTGACACACAAGAGCTAACACAGATGCTCAGAAACTCAGTTTAACACTGTTTCACTGTGAGAACAGGGCCAGCACCTCCCGTCTTGGGTCACCTCACTGTAAGTTAGTTTATATTTTCAATAGTTAACACTTCCAATAAATATTGACAATATGCCAGTTACAATTCAAAGCACTATGATACATTAAATGATTTAATCCTTACAACCACCCGAGGACATTGACACTATAATGTTTCCTTATATAGAGAGGCCCAGAAAGGCTAGGTAAATCACCCAAGGTCACACAGCTAGGAAGAAACCAAGTGCTAATATGAGTACAGCCCTCCGGTACTCAGCCTGTTGCGAATGGCAGCCTCATTGTTTCTGGTTGTGATTTGATTCACCCTACCACAGTCAATGCGCAAAGCTGCTCACAACAAACCCACAATGACCTGAGGCATACAAAGACCTTGCCTTTCATTACTGTTCTAGAGGTCAAAGGAACTTTGAAAAAGACCTATTTTGGGATTTTTCAAATCTGCCCTAGAATAACAATTAAGTTCCCTGGGGTTGGAGAAAGTAGAGCACAAGGAACTGCAGCCTGGGGCCTTCCACTCCACTTTGAACTTTTGGAAACTTGGCTGTGCCTCTAGAAAAGATCTGGGGGTGCAATCCAGTGAGGCAGGACGTGGCAACGGTGGGGACTGATATCAGGGGGCAGGCGTGGGCTTCCTGGCAGGCGTCCCTCCCTTTTTCCTGCAGCCACAAGCTCAGGTGTATCCACCCACCGTCCCCTGCTGTTCACTTCTCCATCACTCTGTCCTCTGCTGTGCTCCCACGGAGTGAGTGCACCACAGCAGGTACTTAAGAATCTGAAATAATCATACTGAGTGATATGATTATCTCTAACTGAATTTTCCATTTCACATTTTTCCCCAGTACAACTTTCCCATTGGCCCCTGCTTTCCTCTCTAGTGTACTCTCTTCATTCCTCGTCTCTTCTTTCCTTCTCTTTTTTTTACTGTTAAAAGTTTTAAAATATTTACTTTTAAATAATCCTCTTGGATCCACTTATTAGTTAGTATGAAAAAAAAGTGTTTTTTAAAAAACATAATTAATGTAAATTTTATTTCATGGTATGACAACTTTTAACGAATTATCAGGTATAATCTGCTTGAAATGAGTATGAACACATTACACTTGAAGTCATATGTTTCAGGAGAGCTAAGTGGGAAAAATTTTTACATACTTTCAAGCATGTATTGTCTATACATGTTTGTATATGAAGTCCCAAGTTAAGTAATTTAAAATAGTCTGTGAATAATTGGGCTTGGGTTACTTTATGATTGTTTTTGGAACCTACAACTAATCTCTTTGACATTAACGTCCTTAATAGACATTTGGGCAATATTTGCATTCAGAATATTGGATAAAACCAAGAAACATCCCTATTCATTGGACTTCTATATTTTCAATAACTAAATTTTGTCTTTCATGTGGCATTAACACTTTTGGAAGTCTTATGCATCAGGCTATTAATTCCTGAGTTAGCCTTTAAAAGTGCATGCGGAAATATGCAATGGTGTAGATTTCACTGAATTATAAATTAAACCACTAGCGGTAAGTCTTAGAAATTTAGGGTTGCTAAAATACAGAACTTCATTTGACAATAATTTAGGGACTTAAGTCAAACCTGGGGAATGATTTGGTTCGGTTGCTCTGGTCTAGCATTCTTACAGACAACTAATAAGTTGTACAACCTACATTTACATCCTAGTAGATATACGCATCAGAAGAGCAAAAGTACACCTGTCAGTTTTTCTGCTTTGGCCCAAAGACTATTATTGCAAGAAGTGTAGCTGTGACATCGTCGGCATCCACATCATGAGTGGCTTTGATTGCTGCAATGAGTCTCCAGCGATTAAGCTCAGACAGATACCCAAGACAATGCAGCATCTGGGGTGCAAACACAAAGTATTGTGACTGCACCCAAAGGAGGAATAAGAAGCAGAGCTTGAACTCATCGACCATAGAGATGGTCTGGACTGATTTAAAAAATGTGCTAGGTCCAGATATGATTCTTCCCCCCCAAAAACCACGATTAATTAACTTATGGGCTATAATTAACAACGATCCTATAATATTCTAGCATCGATGCCAAAGTTGTACTGTTAATAATAGGGAGGCAAGGAAAAAATATACCAAATGCTATAGACCATAGTCTGCTGATATTATCTCATAATCTGTAACAAATGTTCCACAGCAATGCAGGGTGTTGGTGGGGGGTGTTTTATGGAAATTCTACACATGTGCATGACTGTTTCATAAGTTCACAGCTTCTCTAATAAAAACACCTTTTAAAAAAAGATGCTTCCCAACTAAGAGCTAGTTAGGTAGATACAGGCCTAGACACACATTCAAAGATTTAAATGACACATATCTATATAATCCTAGTTTTATTCTGTGAGGTGTCATATCATCTTATCTTCTCCAGTGACTGTGAACTAATTTAAATGAGGAAATAAAGAAACCCAGCCCTTTCCTTGCCACCTCTGCATCTCCATCCCCCCCCTCAACTCACACATGCAGGTGACACAATCTTTTTGGAATCAGAGCTCTTTCAAATCAATCTCTCCAGTTCCCGAATGACTTTCCAACCAAATTAGCTAATGACAGAGGCTGCGAAACGGGTAAGCCCTGCATTTTATATAGAATAAGATAACTGCACTGTTCCCGGAAATAACTCTGAATGCTGTCCACACAATATCCCCGGAGAGTGACGTGCTTCCCGGGCAGGCAGGGGCAGCGCCCGCTGTCACAGGCGGTGACAGCAGCCAGTGGCTTTTCTGCCGCTTCATCACTGGCATGTGACATCACTGGCTGGCCCGTAATTTCTGTAAGTGGACAGCCTCTTCATGGGCTAGGTACTACAAAATTATTACAGTTGTGCATCATACTTAAATAGAGGCAAAGCCAAGGAGAGTGATCAAGGGTGGAGGACGAGCCCAGGGGCCTCCCGTTTTCATTGCACGTTGATGCGGAATAAAATAAAATGCAAGGTCTCCCTCTCTTTTCCATTTAACCAGTGTTAACTCGCTGGATGGAAACGGGCCCATTTCCAGCGGGGCCATTTGGCGGCCGAGTGGGGTGAGGGCCTGGGGACCTGGTGGGGGCCGGGTGCCCGGAGGCCAGGGCGCTGCGCTCACCTCGTACTCCTCCTTGAAGCCGTAGCCCTCGGCGCACTTCATCTGGGTGATGTGCTGCAGGAGGTCGGCCACGCGGATGGCGGGGTGCAGCTGCCCGGTCTGGTAGGGCACGTCGGCGGGTTCGCGCTTCTTGTAGGCGTGCGGCTGCGCCAGGCTGCTGGACTCGCTGGCCATCGTGTGCGTCTCGTCTGGGGAAGAAGCCACGGAGAGCGTGAGGCAGAGCCCGCCGAATGGGCTGCGGGCCCCGAGAGCACCGAGGAGCTGGCTGCCTACAGCCCCTCAGTTCACGGCCACTGTCACCTCCACCAGGGCTCAGTGAAAAGGAAAAGTTAAACGGGATTGGCAGGACTGGTAGGAATGAGGCAGGAATCTTCATGGACACAAAGGCGTCCCCACCAGGTTGCTTTCACCCAGCTGATCGAGAAAAGCCCCCTGTGCCTTTTGGAGCTAACGTTCACAGAAGTTTCACTCTGAAACTTCATCAAGGCCTGGTAGAAAACCAGTCTTGGGTTCTTCCAACGATTAGTTACCCTACTTGGTATGATGAAGTAAATACACTCTGTACAGATGTTCTGTGAGCAAAAGAAAAGGGCACAAAATGGTTTGGCTGATAAAGCGAGCAATGGAAATGTGGACTTAATGCATGGAATCCAAAGAAAAGCAGAAAAAGAAAAGGGAAGCCAGCTTGGCAGGTCACATTTGGATGAGTCACTTTGCATGCTCTGGTATCAGGAAGCTTGACAAACTGTTGTGGACCGATACATGGCACGTGGAATGTTCTAGATTAACATGCAGGCCAACACGCAACAGAATCAGCCGGCTTTGTCAGAATCTACAGATCAGACACACACGCCCGCTCCCTCCGCACCTTTTCCGTGGGGCAGATGGGAAACTTACCATTTATTGGCACTTTTAAGAAGATACATATCAGGAGAAAAGAGGAGAAAAAGGAAACAGGGCATAAGCAAATTATACTGTGTGAATCATGACAGGTAGTTTTTATTTTGTACTTTAATGTTACAGTTAAGTTTCCTGTTCTTAGGTGGTCAGAGGGCAATGCCCCTTCTTTCCCATCATGTTAGGATGGAGGTGTTAAAAGCACTCAATAAAATGAGGTTAAAATCATATCATAATTGCTTTTCATTCCCCCTGAACCAAGTAATGACTAAATAGGTCTTATTTGTATTCAGGACATTTTCTCATTTAAATTTCTTCAACAAGTCAACCAAATTGTATGACAAAATTAATGTCAAAATTTGGTCAAACAAGCCTAAAGAGGCTATATTTTAACAGAAAGACTACTAGTAAATTGGGTTAATGAACTGCGGAAAGTGTAGCTATTAAAAATGCCTTATGCAGGAAAGTGCTATTAGATTAAGAATTCCACATTCTACAGGTTAACTCATTAGAATGCTGAATCCCTTTAGCTGTTTTATTGCTGAGGCTGTGTATTGTCAAAATAGAATGCTAGAGCCGCTTGAAATGAAACTGTTATCTTGAATTTGATGGCAGGAATGAAGAACTGAAACAGAGAAGTAAGGCTATATTCAATTTTTAAGAAAATTATTATGGTATTTATCAAGAGGGAATTCAGCTGTGGTTATTTGTCTGTTTTACTGAGAAGTTCAGCTCCAAAGAAAATTAAGTTCAAGGGCATTGAGGCCTCGCTGCTGGCTGCATTGCAAAGCACCAGGGATGCATGGCATGGAAGGTGGCAGACACGTGTGTAGCTATGTCGCTGCTGCTGAAATGGCACCTGGTTCACTACAAGGCGGCTGAAGACACAAAGACAAAATAAAAAAGGGTGGGAAGTTGATTTTATGAGTTCTTTTCTCATTTGAATATGCTTTGAAATATAGCAAGTCATATGTTCCCATCTTATGAAAACAGTCACAGATAAACCTGGAAATTTGCACAAGCCAAATTTGCACAAGACTGGTTTGCTGGCAAATGCCATGCTTACGAACTGGGGTGCAGGGTCCCTGCTGACGTACTGAACCTGTTGAGCTTTTTAGCTGCTCCAGCAGGAAGTGCTGTTCTTTTTACTCAAATAAATGGAATGTTAATTAGTTTCCCCTCTGTGCCTCTCTCCTTCTCTCAGTTTTGTATCTTTTGGGATGAATTTAATTAATGTGCCCTCCATTGCAGACTGACCCTTGAAACTTCCCTAAATTATTTGGGCATTTTGCTTGGGTACACCAGCTATGTAGCAATTCTCTGATCCCAGTGCTTGATGTTCTTGGAAACTTTGAATCCACACAGCTAAAACAACTTCCACTGCTGTATGTAATCACTTCCGACCTCATCATGACATCTTGGCCCCAGTATGGATGTGTCTTCGAAGCATTTAAAAACTACCAATTCCACCTAAGAAGGAATGCTATAGTGTATGTGTGTGTGTATCTCCAAGAGGGAATAAGCTTCTTGTGTAATATCTGTTATGAAATTGGGTCACCTATATTATTAGAAATGCTTGATTCCACAAAAATTAGTGATTAATAAATTTCCTCTGACTTCTTAAAAAGGAATAGGTAACTGATAAAATAGATAATCTGTCATTGATATCATATATTTATCTGATAAAAAAAAATTACCCACTAACATTTTTTAAATTAAAAATTTGTACCTAAGAGGAAATCAGAAACATAGCTTCTCACTAACATTTCTGATGGTTTTCTATGAATTGAAAAATACATCTATAATGGATTATGTTGAATTTTCAAAAAACAACTGAAAATTCCTGAGGGAAGGCTATATTTCTGAGAGGGGGGTTCTATTCCCTTTTTTTGGGGGGGGGCAAGAAAATGAGGTAAAGGCATCTTAAACTTAAGCATTAGGGCTGAGTTCCATTACATGTAAGAATAAAAGGTAAGGGGGTGGTGAGCAGGTGTAGCGCAGTGGTTGAGCACCTGTTTTGCATGTACGAGGTCCTGGGTTCAATCCCTAGTACCTCCCAACAACCAAAAAAGATGGGTGGGGAGGGTGTAGGGATTTAATTGCATCGAACTCTGAGTCACAACAAGACATTCCTTCTCATCCTGCAGTAAATTATAATCAGTACTATCTCTCCCAGAGTGCCTTGGTAGATAACCAGCTTCTTTCCTTTTCATGGTTTCATACGACCACCTCACTAATCTTATGAGAGCTACATTTGCACCCAAGCATGGGTAAGGAATATAGTTTCCAATCATGGCCATTGTTATGCTGGTAAAGATAGAAGTTCTCTCTGTAGAACTACGATAACAGTTATTTATCAATCTGACTGACTTATTTTTCACCAGGTGCATCATGTTTGCTACTTCAATCGTCTATTCAGGTAATTCAGTAAAGAAGCTGCACCAACTTTAAACGACGCCATTAGTGTTCATAATAACAAAGCAGTGACTTAAAAAAAAAAGATACCTGCTTAATAAGCTTATCTTAATCCTGCTGTGGAACCCGAACACTGGCTTGCATTTGAAAATGCCATGCTTCAGCCCTCCCCGCTCACAGCTCTCCAAGGTCACCAGAGAACTGGGGAATGAATGGCACAGCACACAAAGAAATCGCAAATCTTTGTCTATCAAAAGATGCTGCAAATGTCATTTGCATGGAGATTACATTGTTCGGGTGCCTAAGATTAGCTTGTCCCCCTCACTTATGAAAAGAATAAAAACGCAGCTTTCTCTTTCCCTTACAGCTGGTATTAAAAGGGGGGACTTTAGTGCGCTTTGCTAGACAGTCCTCAAAATGATGCAGATTCAAAAATTCTGTTTCATGTCCGTTCTTCAACTTCGGACTGAGTTCATCTTTTCCTCAGGCAACAAATTTACTTAAGCCCAGATAATACCATCAGGGAAAAAAATAATCTATACAAAAACTCTTAACAACTTAGAGAAAAGAGAAGCACAGGTGGGAAAATATTACATTGCAAAGATACAGACCCTTGTAAAGAGAATTAGGTAGAAAACAACTGAGGATGCAACTCCTGCTACAATGAATTGTTATATACCTTGAAGTCGTTTTTGTTGTGCTCCTTTTCGGTAAGGTTAGTAGTAGAAAGAGAACACAAGCCGTGAAGCATTCTGGTTATTTGTGTGTCTTGAATGCAATAGCAGCTCATGCTTATTTTGTTATCATTAGCCAGGTAATGCCATTTCTCTTTGCCCTTCTTGTAGTGGACAAATGGGATTTTTTTCCCTTTAACCTCTTGCTGGGAACATGTCATCCTTTAAATGCATTCCACCCCAATAAGCTAACATTTTATTTCATTTCTAGTGACATCTGACACATAGTAAACCATGTGATTATAACGTGCCATCTAGTCATTTTGCTGTTCAAAGCATCAGTTTTCTGGACATCCCACCATGGGGCAGACACTACGGAAGGTCCATTGGGTTGCATAGCTCCAAGATGGGGTGGGGTCAAAGCTCCAGTTGGATAATTTTTCTGCATAATATTTGGCATAATCAGAAAAAAAAAAAGCTATTTTTAAATTGTAGTTTATGAGTGCTTAGCAATAAGTGAAAATAAAGAGAAGTTATTTTCACTTTTGTGCCTATCACATTGGGCAGAATTCTGCTCTTAGAAGTTCACAGCTGAGTGTGAACACACATTGTGTATTTTTTCCCATGTGATCAGACCTAACTTTAAATATTGAACACAGAAGGGAGAATATGGGAACAGAGATTGTTCATTTGAACTCTGGCTTCATTCCCAGCATACATGCAGCAAACCCTTCTTATTAATGGATACCGGTTTAGAAAAAGTCTTTATTATCGACCCTGTGAAGGCCTCTCCCTGCCCCCCTCCACCCACATCCTGCTAACTATCATTGCAGTCCTCTACAGCCTGGCCACTGACTTTTTAAATTACTCCTGCAATAAACTGCGATAAAGGGAAATGTTCTCACCTAAAATTGCAGTTGGCACAAATGGATCTGTCATACATCATAAGCAGGTCAATGCAGAAAAAAAGTAAAAAGAGAGAGAACAGTAAATGATTGATAAAAGCCCCCCCAATTTTCCCATAGAAAGCCATAGAAAGCACTGGGGTTACAACACATATTAAGCATATGAAGCATATTAGGTCCCTAAAGCATCACGGAAGGCAATGCAAACACGGATCCATTCTGACTGCTGAGGGGTTATGAAGAGAGGAGAGATGGTAAAATCTGTTACCTGGGTAATAGGAATTGGGTACTGAGGTGCTCAGTGTATTCGTTTTCATTGTAAAGGACGATGGTGAAGACACAGCTGTAAATAAAAGGAAGGCTAGTCAGCAGCTGTAGAGAGGCATTTCTTTGGAAATCTGACACTTCATATGATAGGAGTATAGATGGTTGGTAAGAAGAAATGTCAGAGACTTACAGAAGTCCACAAGGTAAATATTACTCCTCCTTGTACCTGGGTAGTTCCTTGTACTTTAAAGGACAAGCACCCTTTTATCACTGAAAGACTTTTCTTAACCCACAAATGAAGAAAAAGCAAATGTACCAACACAACCACAGCTGCCATTTTGAACAGAAAATTCACTGGATTTCTGTTTTGACTGCCAGCCTTGGTTTGTGGAATTCTACTATCATGTCGAGCTGATTTTTTACAACTGAAAGTATGTCTGTAGGTCTGTGCTTGGCTTTTGGAGAATATTCTGAATATCCAAGTTATAAAGAAATAGTGAGTATGCTATTATCATAAATCCATAAAGGCAGTGCACTGATAATTTTGTGATTTGGCTGCACTTTTCCTGCATATAGATTATCAATATCCCTGGGTTTGCCCCAATGATTTGTATCTGCTATTTGAATTAAAAACAAAAACACTTTTCTGGCACTTTTTCAGTGATCCTTGAGGAAATATGCTGGAACGTTCTTTCTCCTTTCATACTTTCTCATCTACTTCTCAACAAGTACGTGATAAAGTTTCAATCTGGATAACAGACCATCTACTGGGAAGAAGTCAAATTCTTCCTTTAAGAGACCAAATCTTTCAGGAGTTTCTTTTTTTTTTTCTTTTTAATTAATTTCTCCCCCCCAGTTGTCTTCTCACTGTGTCCACTTGCTGTGTATTCTTCTGTGACTGCTTCTATCCTTATCAGTGGCACCAGGAATCTCTGTCTCTTTTTGTTGTGTCATCTTGTTATGTCAGCTCTCCGTGTGTGCAGCACCATTCCTGGGCAGGCTGTACTTTCTTTTGCACTGGATGGCTCTCCTTATGGGGCGCACTCCTTGCGCGTGAGGTTCCCCTACACGGGGGACACCCCTGCGTGGCAGGGCACTCCTTGCATGCATCAGCACTGCACATGGGCCAGCTCCACATGGGTCAAGGAGGCCTGAGGTTTGAACCACAGACCTCTCATGTGGTAGGTGGACGCTCTATCCATTGGGCCAAGTCCAGTTCCCTCAGTAGTTTCTTAACATCTCCCTTCATATTTCAGATATTCAGAGAACTTTCCACAATGCTTTGATCTGGTTTATGAAAAATAAAGGTTATGATCCACGTATGCTAGATTTAAGATTCAAATTGCATGCCTACATTTTGCTCTACTCACCTTTACATCCTTATAAAATGCTTATTTTTCTTGGAAATATTCCCCTGAAACACTTAAGATTTATGTATCACATCTTCCCTTCCTCCCTGTTATGAAGTGGGAAAGCTGATCTCAACCAATTTATCTTACTCCATTGAAAATGGATATTTCTATTTTTAAAGTAGTCTGTCAAATCTCTTCAACTTCTTAAGTGTTTTAAAAACACTTTAATTTCATTAAAGTGTATAGAGAAATGATTTGAATGTGTTCAAGTGCTGAAGTTGGTTAAACTTATGTCTGAATAATCTTAGCTCCTCCAACAGTTATGTGATTTATTTGATGCTAAGTTCTTGATTAGGACAGTAATTCCCCATTGACACCATGGTATTGATGAGAAGAACTACCAAACCCTTCTGGTTTTGTCTGGCATGTTCATTTGCATAATAGGCTAATTTATTTTAGGTCTCCTGTTCAGTTCTCTTTGGACAGTGTCTTTACCTGTGCGTATATTTTAAAAGCATTTACGTACTCGGTTTGGTATTGATCGTCAAATGGGTTGCAGCTATTCAATAAACAATTGGTCATAGAATTAGTAAATGACAGAGCAAGGACCAGAATCTGGGCTACCTGTCATTTATAAGGTATTTTTTTCCTGAAATAGAGAAGTATCATATTTAAATTGGATGTTTATAGTCAACTTCCAGGAAATAGAGAGTTGCCGATGAAAACAAGAACAAAGAACTAAGAACCTACAAAACACGCCTGAGTTAGTGAGAACAATGCCTCTGCAGACATTTTTATGAGGTTGATAAAAATGTGCAAAGCAGATACAAGTTAGCTAGGCTTATTTTTACCTTTTTGTTAAAGTAAGATAGTCTAAAAATATTTTTACTTTCTAGTGCAGAAATCAAACCCGTTCCCACTATACATACCTATGTTTGCTCCTTTTCATAAATGCTTTGATGGACTGATGCTTCTCAACTTTCATAAACATGCTCATGCTTAGTTGCAAATTCTCCAATCTCATTTTCTCACTCTCTCATTTGTAAAAGCAACTCACCTCCAAATTTTTAGTGCTTTCTCCTAACTCTAAAAGATCTTAAACATATTCATGCTTGTGACAGATTTTGAGCTGCCAGCCTAGTTTTTAGTGGACACGTTTCCCTGCAGTGGCTCTCCCCAAGTACGGCTCTCTTATTTTAAATACATTCAGAGAATATTATGACAGCGTTTTCCCATTAGGGTCACTCCCAGTGGATGAGATTCGATGAGACCTCTGCATTGCTCAAAGAGTAGGAGGAAAAGGGAAGCTTACGCCTGTGTTTTCATGACAGACTATTGATGGGAAGCCGGCACTAACTTCTGAAGCAGTCCTCTTTGCATGAGCATTTCTGGACTTCTGCAGATACATTCAGTTTTTTTTTTTTTCTACAAGTCACTGCCAAATTAAATTTCTTGTCCAGAGGCAAATATCCCCTGTTGTTCAAACTTCAAAGGCCTGGAAACTACTCATGTGGATTTCTGTTCTTTGGGAAGGTCATTCCGAGTAAATGTATTCGTGAGAAATTTTACCATGAAATAGAAAGCCTGGAACATTAATGGGTTGTCCTGGAAAGTGAGAACATACACCCGCGTGGGCCCTTTCATGGGACATTCATTGTGAAATATCACTGCCTGCTCCACGAATTCAAACCTTGGATAATGTGGGTGAAAGGACTTCTCCAAGTCCACCCCGTAACAAATGCACCATAAGTGGCTTTATTTTGGTAGTTAAATGTATTATCTATTTTGTTAAATGAAAAATATAATATCTGACACAAAAAAACAGAGATTTTTGTATGAAAAAATGGGAAGCAATATCATCAGCTTCTATCCCTTCCACTAATGTGATGACATGAAAGGGCCAAAAACATTGACGACGACAGGTGTTGTTCCTGTCCCTCTTGCATCAAAGTGGGGCCTGGTTCCATCGCTCCGGTCGGGTCTGGTGTGCATGGAGAATAAAGGGAAGTAGCTTCTCCAGGAAGGGCAATGTTGGACAACTGCAGCTGGCATAACAGCAAAAGAAGACGAGACCCTACAGAGACTTGCTGTGTGTAGGAGGAACACCAGGAACAGAGAAGGCAAGTGCCATGATTTCAGCGAGTAGGAGTCGACTGCCAGCTCCCAGCTCCGGAGACCGAGGTGCAGAATCAAAACAGGGCTGAGCAGATGGCCGGCGCCAAGCACACGCTGTCTGAGCTGATGAGTGTGTCATCTTCTCCAAAGAGAGTCCATCTCTGGGTCCACGCTTTTAGCTCCTGGAAATGATGCTGTTCAGCCTCACAGTCTCGAGGCCCCTGGCCTTGGAGCTTCTTTTGGTAGTGGCAATGGCTGCACTTGGACTTCCTGGCCTTGCTGGCCAGCAGTGTGATTATGCAGCCAGGAGTAGGCAGCCGTGCATGGGTGTGGATTCCCCAAGGGTAAATTAACCCCTGACCTTGGACCCAGCCAGACTGTGACCCACAGAGCTGGAAACACACCCTGGAACTCACTCTGAGAAGATCATCAGGGACAAAGCTCTTGTCCTTTTCGCACTCTATTGAATCAAGCTCATTGCTAGTTTCCTAAGAGAATGCCTTCTACCTGGATCACAGGTGGTAGTATGGGAAGGCAGTAGTTGAGCTTGGTTTACCCACCTGGTGTGAAATGTAAGACTTGTGAAATTGAAATGCAGTCTGTTTTATTACTTGTCATGAATAGCCCTATAATCAAGGCAGAACCTGTCGGCTAAACAAATAAACAATGAACTTGTTACAGCCACTTAGTGAACTGTTTTATAACGGGCTTCCCTTGTGCATTTCTACACCTGGCTAGCTTACACGTGGGAGCTAACCAACAAAAAGGATGATGAGAAGCAGGTGCCTTCCTCTTCAAGGGGAAAGAAACCTTCCTGAACCTGCAGAGATGTCACTATGGTTTCCTGTGCATTCTGATGTGGTCCCACCACATTTTTTTTTTTAAGATTTATTCATTTTATTTATTTCTCTCCCCTCCCCCTCCTCCACCCTAGTTGTCTGTTCTCTGTGTTTATTTGCTGTGTCTTCTTCTTCGTCCGTTTCTGTTGTTGTCAGTGGCAAGGGAATCTGTGTTTCTTTTTGTTGCGTCATCTTGTGTCACCTCTCCGTGTGTGCAGCACCATTCCTGGGCAGGCTGCACTTTCTTTCACGCTGGGCGGCTCTCCTTACGGGGTGCACTCCTTGCGCGTGGGGCTCCCCTACGCAGGGGACACCCCTGCATGGCAGGGCACTCCTTGTGCCCATCAGCACTGCACATGGGCCAGCTCCACACGGGTCAAGGAGGCCCAGGGTTTGAACCGCGAACCTTCCATGTGGTAGACGGACGCCCTAACCACTGGGCCAAGTCCGCCACCCCCATCACATTTTAACAGCATTTTTGCTAAGCAACTATGGGACCTACGGAAGTTTCAGCATTGTTCAAATGAGTGGCAAAAATCAACATGGCCTAAGAATTATTCATGGAGTATTTTTTTTTCTTTTTTTAAAGCCCCAGTCCCATGGAGAAAGCTGGAAAACCAGAGAGTCTTGTTAAAAGCCAAGAAAGCGACACACTCACAGCGCCCGTTGAGGTTGTGGGTGTCCATGAAGGAGAAGGCTTCGTCGCAGTTGGTGCCCTGCTCCGCATAGCTCTTCTCCATGGAGTTGACCATGACTGTCATCTCCTGCCGGGTGCTGCTCGTCGTCTCCTTCCGCTTCTTGGCCAGTTTCCTTGGAACAAAAAGTTCAGTTAGATCACAGTGCATGGGGACGTAGGAAAAAAGCTTGGGCACACTTATTAACCAATGTTCATGAACCACTTCTACTGAATGAATCATCTTCGTTTGTGCATTCATTTAACGTACCTTTTTATCTCAGGTGCTCGGCCAGATCTCTGAGACCCAGAGATGAAACGCATTTGCTGCCCGTCCTCCAGATAACCGCAGTGATATTAGGAATCACGGTATAACACCCAACTTCATGTTTCTCCACTATACACTAAATTAAAATGCCCAATGATCCCAGTACAACACAATCATATTCTGCTTGCTGATATGGTCCTAAAGTTTTTATTCACTTTTTACCCAATTATTTTCTACATTGCCATACTTGGCATCAAACAGACGATCCCTCTAGTACATATTTGCCAAACCAAACAAAGAATTCTGGTGGATCTAAAAAGTATGTTGTCAAACTAAAGAATAAACCTAGGCAAGGAGTTAAGAAGGGGTCGTTGATGTATGAGCAGGCAGGTGAACAACTGGGACACAGAGCCTCAAAAGGACAGAGCTCTTGGAGGAGTTGGAGGGACATATATTCTCAGAAGTTTATGATTCTAGACCAGATTCCAAATGGACTCAAATGGGTCCCCAACCAGGTTTGTTAACCCCCACTGAGCAGAATGGGAAAAAAAAAAAAATCACATTACTGGCTTCCCTGGAAAGTTCATCAGAGAGACAAGTTCCCATTGCTCCCTCCCTCTTTAGAGAAGGTTGCAATAAGGCCTAGGAAGGCTGGAAGATGTTTGATTCTTTTGGAGACACAGTTTAATCCTGAGCTCTGGATCCTGCTCACTGGCCACTAATAGCTCATACGCTAAAGTTATAGGCACCTGAACAGAGTCAAAACAGCCTAAGGGAAACGGACATATACGTAAAGAGATAAAACAGATTTTTACAGGTCTTACCACAGAGGTAGGAGGAAGTTGCTTTTATGGGCCCAAGATGGAGGAGAATAGGATTAGAGATCTTTAAGGAGAAAGTATGCCACAATACCCAAAATACTATGTCCTAAAATATTCTAATTCTGGCCAAGCATGTAGCTGACTTAAAAAAAAATAACAGCTCTTTGTAGTAAATCATCTTGACTCTGATTGACCTAGGACACTGAAGAATTTAAAATGAGCCACATAATCAAAATCCTTACCGTATTAGGGGATTGCAAGTGCAATGTAAGGCATTTACAACATTAGACCATATGGGTAATTTTTATTATCATTTCCAAATGCATCATAATCCAAATGTTTTCTTGCCTGTAGTTATAACAATCTTTGAATCTCATACTTTGAAGGCAGAGGGGGTTCATTAATAAGTTGCCCTTTCTACTAAGAGTTGCTGAAAACAGACATGCATTAAAACAGAAAAATGAAAATCGCCTATAACTTCTACAGCCATGTGAAAGTTATAAAGTTTTTGCAAAGTAAGAGAGGGTGGGTGCTTGGGGCACAAGCACTGCTCTCTAGCTAGCAGGCAGATCACAGATTGCTTTCTACGGAGTTCCTTTTTTTTCTGGACAGCGATGCCAGTCTGAGAACCAGTTAGGGCTCTCAACAGGTGTTCCAGGTGTACCAAGCTTGATCTCCAGGGCTTTGCTGACAATAATACATTTTCTCTCTATTTCCGAATCTGTCAGCTCATTGGAAAAAAAAATTTCTTAGGTCAAGTCTCCCCAGGAACACTAAAGTGGCAGTCTGAGATAATTAGCTCCAAAATTCAGGCAAAGGGCCCACTATTTGCGTGGATTTCTTTTGTTTGCTTTGAACTGATTAATGCAGATAATTGCCTCAATATTCTCTTTTGTTCTGTCCACGAAGAGGTGCAAAGTCAATGGCACTAGACTTTCCTTTTTTGCCTTTTCTGGCTTGTATTCCTGTAATCATAAAAGTTTGCACGTGACAGCTAATGTGCATTCTGCAGTGTTGGTGGCACTGGGCAGGGGTGGGGATGTGTGCCCCGATAACAGTTAAACTTGTACTGGAAAAGATCTTTCTTTTTCCTAATCCTCCATCTGTGAGAACTCATGTCAGTGATATCAAGCTAAGTACTTCACCTGTAAGCACAAAAGCACTCTGTGAAGGACAGGGGTGGACCTGCTCAAACCAGAGTACCAGTCGTAGACCACAGCTTTACTCCCACGTCCATTAAGCTTGTAATTTATGCCCCTGGTCATCCTGCAAAACCCATTTGCAATGTCTTCAGCAAGCTTTCCTGCCTTAATCTTATGCTTGCTCTCATCAGACATTACAAACACAAATGTCTCACCAGGCAGGCAACGTGAGAGAGGGAAGCAGGTACAAGGCAATAGGGAGAGGTGGAGACTGGAGAACTGGGCAGGAAACATCATCAGCTCCAGCAGACTAAGTCCCCAGATTTAGCAAGTTTCTGGAGAAATCAGACTGCCAAATTTTATGTGAATTCTTCTAATTTTGAAGTATGGTTGAATCATTCAGATTTAAAGATAAAAGATTGAGAGCTCAAAAGAAGCACTGCTGCTTTCCATTCAGATCAGTCCTTAGAAACTCAATTTTATTGGAGAGGAAATGAACGTATTTATGTTGGTGCTTTGTAAGAATTATCTCATGCAGTCTAAGAAACCTTGTAAGCTTGTTATTCTTACTTCCTATTTGGGACTCAAGAGAAGTTAAGTAACTTGTCCAAATGACAGAGCTGGGGTTGGACCCTAGAGCTCTCTGATCCCAAAGATCTTCATTCGAGAACAATGCACTGTCTCTAATAAATAAGTATGTTGTTAATTTACATTTTCTTACAAGTTCCATTACAATTTTCATCATGTTGCTTTCAAGTATGAATAGTTTATACCACATAACCAAATATAATGCTTTTCAAAAGTAGGGTTCTTTTGCTAACATCTAGCTGGTGCTTTACCCAGAGCACGTGGTAGTCAATATGCTTAATTAAATGAACAATTACCATACCCAAGCATTAGTGAGGAAAGTTTTCTACAACTCCCCTGGAAAAGGAGCTTATTTAACTGTGGATGTTTTGAGTCACTGTTTGGATTTTCATTTGTTCTTGTTTAAGCTCAAATGCTCTAGACCATAATGACAAATGGACAAGGAAGGTTAGATTTAGGATTGGCCTCTGAATGAGTGTGGATAAATTGGCATTCACCAGGACTTTTTCTTTTGGGATTCTTATTTCAGATCTGTGTTTTGTTTCAAGTGAAAACTTTGAAAACTCACAGGAAAATGTGAAGAATTTATTGAAATAAAGTTTTCTATGCAGAGAAAATGCCTAAAATAGAAACAATTTTCTATGCAATCTTAAGACCCAAGTAAATTTATTTTCCATTTTGATTTTTAACAAATGGCTTGCCTGAAATCTTATTTAATCTCTGATCTCCAAATTCAATTGGTATGAATCTCAAAGGCCTTTAGTAATAGCAATAATTTGAAAAAAGGTCCTGCTGACATATAAAAATGGAGGATAAAATATTAGAGGGAGAAAAAAATACTCCCAGCCCCCAAATTCCAAACTAGAATAAAAGTGGGAAAGGAAAAAAATGTGGGATGACTTCAAATCCAAGGGGTGGTCTTGCATGATTATTATATTCCAGTATTGCTTTCATATTTCTTTTCTGGGTAGAAAGAAAATAAATATGAGATGGGAGTGAGGAAAATGGAAGAAAAATTCTTGCCAAGTTATTATCTACATAACAGAGAAGAATCACTCTGGTAAAGAATGAAGTGAAAAGTGAACTATCATCAACGTGTCCCACGAAAAGCGTCAGGAGACCAAAGTTCCATGGTAGAAGGAAAGCAGAAAGAACGCCTTCTCTTATTTTCCTCCCAGAAATTGAATGGAGAGGGGCAGGAAGGAGGGGCATATTTGCCACAGGTATCACCTGGACTTAAGAGGAACGGATTTGAGGGGCAGCTTCTGTGTGTACGCTCCTCTTGTTCCTGTCTTTGTGGCGCTCAAACTACTTGACATCTTCCATCAGGAGCTTGACTGGCCTGATCCTCCCTACTGGGACCTCGCATGTTGAGTTCTGCAAACAGACAGTGACTCAGAAAAGGCTTATTAGCATTGACATTAGGTCACGTGTTACCATAGAAAGGGTGTCGTCAATTTTAAAATAACCTGTTATTTTAAATACTACAGCAGGGTGGCAAAACTAATGGAATTCTAAATTGTACATAGACGTAAGAATGAAAGGGCAAATGGCTTCTACAATTAAGTGTGTGCTTAGACTTAATTAAGGAAGGGCTGGGGCAGGAGCGGGAACAAAGAAGTACTTAATTTTTTTCACAGTAGGGATGAAATAGATATGGGTTGAGTGAAACAATGCATATATTACACCAAATTGCCAAGATCCCGCTAAATAAACTTAAATGAATAAGGGGCTATCACCTTAGAGCTAGACGTATGAGCATTAGTAGATAACACTGTTTTTTTTAAAAGATTTATATTTATTTCTCTCCCCCTCCCTGCCCTTCCCCCCTCCCCAGCTGTCTGCTCTCTGTGTCCATTCGCTGATAACACTGTTTTTAAAGGTACAATTTTAAGGGAAAAAGCCCAGTGGTATGACAATTATTTCAACGCAAAAATTTAGCACTGTAACAGTTGACAGAAAGACCAGTAGGAGCATAATAATTTCAAAAACGTGTGTGGCACTGAGGATGGGGCAGGTCTTGAAGGAGGCACTGCATTTTCATTAACTCTTTTAAATCTTGCAACAGCCCTGTGAGGAAATTGTACTATTATCTCTGTTTTAGAGAGAAGGAGACTGAGCAGCATATGTAAGTGTGCTGCCCAAGGCCACATGGCTAGAGAACTTTCCACCTCTGGCATTGTTTTCCTACATTTAGATATAATCATCTCTCAGCAAACTTTATTGGTTGCTGAAGTCCAGACATGGAACGTAAAGGTTAGTTTACTTTGGCAGCTGTGACTGATAGCTGTTGCTCTTCTAATAGCTCTGTGTCTTATCCCTTAAGAAGTCCACTCAATCTATCTGTTACAGACACGATAGTAGGGAGACAGCCATCACCAACTCAGGTGCTTCCTTGGCTAGTGAACAGGCATGCGTTTAATCACAAAGAACATGGTTTAATTTTAAGACAAATCAGGATTTTGCTCTTTGTGGGGCCTCTGCTTCAGAGTTTCCCTCTGGACTATGTGATAAGACAAGAGGGACATGGTTGGTATGGCTACCAGGAAGACGGGGCAGGGGAGACAATGGCATTTATCTTCCTACCCTGCCAACTGAGAGGTGGGCACAGATTCTGCTAACATATCTCTGGAGGCAATAGCTTTGTTTCAGGTGACCTCAGTTGTGAGGATCATGTGTGTGACAGTGTGAATTTTGTGAATTCCAGAACAGATTGTTTTTGAACTAATCCATTCCTGTGAGTGTGAGACCCTTGATTGCATTAGATTCAGTTAAAGAACCTTGGTTAGATCATTTGGTTAGCTCGCCTTAGGGTGTCTGATTGGATTATATCAGTGAGGCATGATCCAGATTGGGTCTCCACTCCTTGCTGGAGCTTTTATAAACTGGGAACACACATAGAGAAAGTAGAGACACAGAAAAAAAGAGAGCCACCACCATCTTTACCCTGCCATGTGAGAGAGAGGACTCTACAGCTGCAGAAAAAGAGAAGCCCTGAGAAGCTTGAGGAGATGAGGCCCAGGGAGAGATGCCTGATTGCTCACAGCTGAGCTCGAGGAGAAAGTAGAGAGAGACTGGGAAGTCCTGCCATCTTGCTTCCCCATTTGGCAGGATGCCAGGATCACCAGTAGTTGCCTTTGGTGAGTAAGTATCTCTGATGGTGCCTTGATTTGAATGTTTCATGGCTTTAGAACAGTAAGGTTTTACCCTAACACATTTCCCAATATAAAAGCCAATCCATTTCTGGTACTTTGTATTGGCAGCCCTGTAGTAAACCAAAACAGTGTGGAGTGGAGTGCTTTGTTACCAAGTTAAGGAGTCTGCATATGAGCACGTGCTGGGGTAAATGATAAAAAGAACCAAGTGGAATTGTGAGGCAATGACTGCAAGCATCTCTCTATTCACATGTGTACACACACCACCAGGTGTGTTTCCTGTGAAAGAGGCAAAAATAATAGGCTCATAGTACACAAAAATTAAATAATAATGTAGTCATTGTCTCTCAAACTTACACATTGACAATGAAAAACTTTGACATTTGGCTTTCCTTTAAACAAGTTGAAATGACCTATTTTATAATCTAGGATAATCTCAAAATCATGACACAAATTTTTCATAGAACTCTTAGTCACCATGACTGAAGTTACATATATAGGGGGGTTATGATAAATATGTTATTCATTGTAACAAAAGTCATGGACTACATGATAAGTCAACATGTGAAACCAAAGCTAGCTTCAAATCTTCATATGTTAGAACTGATTTTTATTTTTGATATTTGAAAAATTAAGAAAAGAGCGTGTTATTTTTTTTTTGGGGGGGACACCAGTATACAATGCCTTATAACCATAGTGGGTTGATTGAGTCAAAGGAAACCCTTCTTCATCCTTGAATTCAAAGGAATCTCTGACTCGTGAGCCTTATCCTTCTATGGTTGGGGAGCTTTGGTTTTAATTCTCAGCCAACAAGCACTTTACTCTGCTTCTAGGAGAATGTCACATGTCATCTCCAAAAGCACAGAGTATTTGCCTGTTTTGGTTTTTTTTTTCATCCCCTCCTCTCCACCAGTTCCTGGCAGTAGTAGGCACACAACGAATATTTATTGAATACAAGACTGTTTCTATTATTCAAAGGTCTGATTAACCAGAATATCTTCCTTGCTGATCATAAAAAAAAAAAATTATGATGAATGTAATTTTGAGTGTATGTGTGTGTGATAGAGAGAGAGACAGACAGTCAGACACTGACTCAGAAGGTCCTGGGGCAGTGCTTGGTGATGACACACGCATGTGTCTCCACCTTAATCCCGTGGTCTGCCACTTTGCGATTTGTTGAAAGAATTAAAAAGATCATGGCAGGTAGAAAAGAGATGTTTTATCTTGGAATTAATTCTATGCAGTGAAGAGGAATTTAGAAAACAAACAACTTTCTTTGTAACTTAATTTAACATTATTCATGCAACAACCTGGCAGGAAAAGCCTTTGGGTCCATTCCCCCAAAGCATTTGATCTTCACACTCTTTACCTAGCAGCTTGACCACCTCCTCACTTCCTCACTTTACACCTCTCCCACCCAGGAGGAACTCCTCTGTGAGCCCCATTTTGCCCGCCTTCTCTGCCTGTTCCTGTGCCCTTGGGTTAAGCTCTCCTCTGTTCACTGTCTCGTGTTTCATCCAGGGATCCCCTGGACCGACGCAGCAGCCAGCCCCAATCAATGCACAGACATCCTGCTCTTCAGGAGCTCCCCACAGAATGACCCCTCCGGACAAAACGTCCTCCATCCGGGGATGACACATGGCTCACATGTGAGCCTAATGTGATTCTCCCATGCAGCTGAAGACTCTTTAAACACTAAAAAAATTCAGCAGCAAAAATACTAGATGCAGGATCTGTCATCCTGAGTAATATTTTGTTTAGCTCTATTTCTCACATCAGGACAATATGAATCCAAAGGGACTAGAACTAGAGACGGCCCAGGATATATAAAACGGGCGCGATCCACGATAGCACTAAGCGGGCATAAAGTGATGTGAGAGCAGTTCCCGCACACGGTCATCTCAAGGTGCTGAATTCTGCGAGTGCACATTACCTCAAAATGCAATTGGCGAAATGTCACTCTGCAGCTTAAATTGGTATACTGTGGACCCTCTATCAGGCTATCAATATAAGTGGGAAAGAGAGGAATTTTGAATGTACGTCATTTGGGAATCGGTTTGTTAAGCTCACTAAAAACATCTTGGAATGCCTGTCTAATAAGAGCAGGGCAAGCAAGTGGGGTCGGCACATAGGAAAATAGGAATCAATTTCTGTTTCCTATTCTGCAGCTTTGGTATCCTAACGCGACCAGTGAGGTTATCAGAGAATCCAGGTGATACTTTGAATGGGCAGAACTCACTATCCAAAGCCCTCATAAAATTGAATGTATGAAAATTGAAATAGATGAAAACACATGAAAATTGGGGAGAAAATCATTCTGTTCCAAGTTGAAAATATAGCTGCTGGTTAATTTATGAAAGCAAATACAACCCATTTCTCAAGGGGCTCTAGAAACTGATATTGAATGCAGTGACTAAAAGAGATTGCTCTAGAAGTGCTAACTTTAATCCAGGGAGGGATGTCCCTCTCTGTGTGGAGTCAGATCTCATTCACTAGGCTGAACAAAGCCCCCCAGAGATGTACACCTCCTAATCCCTGAGCTGGAGACTATATATTATGTTATGCTTTATACCAAGAGGGAAATAAAGTTCCAGATGGAATGGAGGTAGCTCATCAGTTGACCTTAAGAAACAGAGAGTATACTGATGACCCATATACTGATGGAAAAGGAGAGTATACTCATGGCCCAATCTAATCACATGACGTCTTGAAAGGCGGAAGAAGGGTAAGTTAGCGAGATGCATGGTGAGAAGGACTCAACCATTGCTAGCCTGAAGACAGAGGATGGGGCCACAAGCCAAGGAATGCAAGTTCCTAGGAGCTAAAAAAGGCAATGAAATGTATTCTCCCCTTGAGCCTCCAGAAGCAAACAACTCTGCAGAACCCCCAATTTTAGCCCAATAAGATCCCATGACAGACTTCTAACCTATACAACTATAAGATAATATATTGGCATTGTTTTACGTTGCTAAGTATATGATGATTTGTTATGGCAGCAAGAGAAAATGAAAATATTGCACAAAAACAAACCATGTCCAGATTTTTATCAATTATATCATAGATGTGTCCCATGGTCAACAAACTGACAATTTCTCTCTCCAAAACACCTCTTATCAACCATACTTCCCAACAGACCCTTTTTACATACTGATTAAACCGAAACAACTCTCCCTCTACTGTTAAAATACCTTTTTCCCCTTGGAAAAGTATAAAAGTCACACTTTAATAATCTTTACAACTGATTCTGAATTTGCAAGTTTCTCACAGATAAAATGTTTAAAGCAAATTTAGTTTATTTTAGTGCTTTGGTGCTCTGGTAGTGCAAGATTCTTTCTTGTTAATAAAAATGTGAAAATCTAATAATGTGACCTTTACATCTTATTTATTTATTGTGTGTGTGTTGGGGGGGATGATGAGGAACAGGGGGATTTTTTACTTCAAAATATCAAAATATCAAAAATATCACCAAAATTGCATTAAGTCAGCACTTAATCTATGGTTTCCACATACTTATCAACACTTGATAATGGTTAAAAAGAGTTTGTCAATAAGATGGGTGAAAAAATTGTATCTCATCATTTTACATGCACCTGATTATATTTGAGGCTAAACATTTTATCAGATATTACATAGCCACAATCATATCTTGTTTTCATTTTTCTATTAGGGTCATCTATTCTTATTGATATGTAGATATTCTTTATATTTAGGCCATTAATAATTTGACATATAAATATTACAAATACCTCCTCCAAGTCTACAGTTTGCTTACATTTTGTCTATGGTGTCTTTTGATATGAGGTCTATAATTTTGGGGTGTTCAAATTTATCATTGATGTCTTTTATGGCCTTAGGGCTTTTCTTACATGGAGGTCATAAAGAAATTCTCTTATCTTTTATTACATAACAATGGCTGTTCTCTTCCTAATGAACCTATTGAAAGGGGACAAGTTAGACATTGGTATTTCAGAAATGGCCTAGGAATATGTAGATGCAGGGTTAAAAATGATAGTGGCATTGACTAAAATATCTAGAAACAACGGCTTACCCCTGTAAGGCAGACTGTATTTCTAAGTGCCATTTCCCTCTTAAAAAACCTAGGGTGTGTGTTTTGTTGTTGTTGTAGTTGTTTTTGAGAAACGGCTGATTCTAGCTGTGGGGCAGACAATGCACAAGAGCACAAGATGAGTACAGAACATCCTGTTATACCAGTAATCAAGGAGGCTATGAAAGAGCTCTGCAGTTATGTCCAAAGAACACACAGACAACTTGAAGTGGTTCTTCTTGGCCAGAGGTGACATACTCTGAACCTTCAAACACAAATGACTGCAAAGGATTCAAATGTATCAAATATGTGAACAATCCATGAGTTTGTAATGACACTATTGGATGTCTTAAAAAAACCTTTGTGTGAGGAGAATGTGATAACCACTGCACTACTAAGAGTTACCTCCTGAGAGCCTCCATGTTGCTCAAACTCTCTAAGCCAAACTCAGCATGTAAATGCATTACCTTCCCCCTAGTGTGGGACATAACTCCGGGGGATGAGCCTCCCTGGTGCCAAGGGATTACTACCAAGCGCCAGCTGATGAGGTAACTAGAAAATGACCTTGAATAAAAAGATCAACTCAGACCAGCAGAATATCTCAGCCTACATGTAATATCAGGTGTTAAAAACTGCTTTATGACTTTGGATAAAAGGGTGAAATGGAAAGGACAAATGAGTTTATATGGCTATGAGTCTCCAAAAAAGAGTCAGGAGATCACCAGAGAGGTATGCTTACACAGGCCTCAGCTGGGTCCCAGAGACAGCCAAAGTAGATAAAAGCCCAGACACTGGTTCTTCTGAGGTCTACAGAGACCCACAGGTTCTATGGTCATGGCAGATGGCTCTGGAGTTCAGTGCTAAGTCAGTTGGCCCTACTTTGGAGTTTGTGTTCCTGAGTGTGATGGAGTTGGACTCAGATGTGACCTTTCTACGTATGCCTCTTCTGTCACTTTTCTGGACCTGTGGTTGGCACTGGGGTTGGTGTATACTCAGGAGACCTGAATCTCTGACCTGTCTATGTGACAGCCAGGTCCTGAGCCTCAGCAGACTTGCAGCTCCTACCCTCTGGTTTATTGGACTTACCCTGGCTAGCTAACAGGGAGGTGAAGAGGGTTAACCACCACACCAGAGAGTCAAGAGTGCCTACAACTGCAAGCAGGAGAATTGCATCCATCATCCGTGTGGAATCTAAGCCCCCTCTTGATATAGAGGGGGAGTGGACATAACCATCCCAGGGTCCAGGATGGAGGAATAGAGTATGGATTAAAGTGGACTTACTGATACTCTACTATGGAACTATTGTGATTATTAATGGAAGAAATTGTAGCATTGATGTGGAGAAAGTGGCAATGGTAGCTGCTGAGGGTAGGGAGAGGGAAGAAGAGATATGATATGGGGGCATTTTCAGGACTTGGAGTTGTCCTGGGTGGTACTGCAGGGACAGATGCTGGACATTGTATGTCCTGCCATGGCCCACTGGGTAGACTGGGGGAGAGAGTAAACTACAATGTAAACCACTATCTATGTGGTTCAGTTGTGCTCCAAAATGTATTCACGAAATGCAATGTATGTGCCATGATGATGAAAGAGGTTGTTAATGTGGGAGGACTGGGGTGAGGGGGGTGGGGGGTATATGGGGACCTCATATTTTTTTAATGTAACATTTAAAAAAAAATAAAGAAGGAAAAAAATCTTTGTGGTACCAGTTTGAGACAAATATTAATCTTGAGTTTCCTGTATGAGCTCTATCAAAGTAACCAAAATGCTGAATAGAGAATAACACTTAATAAATGTAGAAGGGATGATAGAATTAAAATGTCACCATTTTGAAACCCCTAGTACAATAATGAATCTAGGCAATCATCATCAGTAGCTTAAAAAATCATTAAGTGAAAGACTGATGTGGAACTTTAGAATGGATGGATCAGGTTGGCAAAACCATAACCCGCTAATCAATCTGAGCTTTATGTGCTTCCTGATAATGTCAAAACACCACCTATGAAAGATTCCTACCAAAATCAGAAATTTGAATCTGCTTTAAGTCAATTCTACTTTTGGTTCATAGGAAATACAGATAATAAAGGAAGAAATTAAATGCCACAACAAGAATGTATCAGTCAAATTCAGAATGTGGGAAATTCTATTGGCCATCTGGTTTACTCAACAAATACATGAGGTGGGGATCAAATTATTCCAGTTACGAATGAAGGATCACATATGGAAGGTTAGGAGGCTTGCCCTGGTGTGGGATCAGAACATGAGTCCAAATCTCCTTAATTTAATTCATGTTTTCCAGTACATTCTGATGAAGCCCTTAAGCTTGACAAGGTCAAAGTCAGCTAACTTTCAAACAGCCTGTCTGGTTTTTCTGAGTTTCAAAGGATATTGAGAGAAAAGTGAATTCAGATACACACTCCATATGAAGTTACTGAAAGGTGGCTTGGCTCAACAAGAAGCAATGAGGCTGTTTTGGAACATATAAAAATAGCTTTCCTTTTAATTGAGTGCTTCATCCTGAAAGGGGGCCCTCCTTTTCCTCACTGGTGGTCCTTCCCTTTTCTTGTGATTGAAGTGTCATATGATTGAAATAAAAAGAGACATGAGCTTACTCAGGTGATAGGTATGTGATTCTTTGGAGCAAACGATACAGACATGAAAGACATCTCTTGCAATGTATGACAGATTTTTAAATTATCTTTCTCTAACTAATTAGCATTCTAGAAAAATTGGGTTTAAGCATTAAAGAAACCATCTGCTTATCTGGGAGCTGTCTTTGAATAGTGTTGGCAACAATCAGGGAGTGCTTCCAGCAGGTACTGCAACCTCCCTTGATATCTGAACACAAGAAGAAAGGCCCATCGTTCCCCTCCTCACCTGCAAATTCAAATATAATGACCCATTCTGGCCCTTGCTAAGGGGCTCCTCGTTCACTTCAAAGAGTGAGGGTGAAACAGACTTTGGGTAGAAGGTATTTAGAGCTGCCCTTGCACATATTATATATACAGATAGGAGAGTACATGGCTTTGCTTAATGTCTAAAAGATCTGTTTACTCCTTCACATTAAATGGCATCACAGCAGACATTTATAGGCATTTGACCTAAATCACAATCCCTAGACTGTGTGAGGTGTTGTCCTGAGCAGTTTGAACCCTTAAGACTCCTGGAAGGGGGAAAGGGATAGCCAAATGGGCCAAAGTCATCTTAAATCAAATACAATTTTTTTCCCATCATGTAGGGTCTGCTCCCTGAGTCACAGAGGATAATGCTCAGAATTTAAATCTGCTAGTGATGATCAGAACTAAAAAAAATAATTATGTGAAAAATGCCTACCGTCTTCAAGACTGTCTTATATGAAGTTTAAAAGAGTTGAAAAGCTTTTGCTAAACTAACTACTGGAAAGAGGTCAAATTTCTATCCACCAACTCCTTGACACTGTCCTGAAGCCTCCTTAACAGTTCATTCTGATGAGATACAATGCTGCATTCTTATAATTACTGTCATAGGGCTGTTTATTTCCAAGCTGATTTATAATTAATCAACTTTTAGAAAAACAAATAAGGTATGAGTGGCCTTTACTGAAACTTTGGTCTTATTTGTCTTGGAGGCGAAGTGTGAGAAGTTTGTACTTAATTCTTAGACAAGAAACATCATTCTAAGAAGGAGGATCCTATGACAGGGATTAAATTTTAGGAAACCTCCTCCTGTCTCCTTGCATGTCCCTTCATCCTCCTCCCTCCTTTCAGATGAACGTTTCATTTCACCAAGGAAAGAGCAGCAACCAGAGAAGACTCTCCTACCCTCCCTCCCCAAACTTGCCTGCACCTATTGCATTGTATCCACCTACTCTTTGACAGTTCTGCTTTTCCACGTGAAAGATGCTGAGACATTCTTAGGTCTCGGTTTCTTTTTCTGTGCAAGGGGGCATGCATATTACCCATTCTGTAGATTTCTTTGAGGATTAAGTGAGAGACATGTAAAATTGTTCCCGATAGACAACAGATAGGGGAGAAAAATGAAACAGGAATCTGCTCTAACAGCTTCATCTTCTTGGATGTTTAGATATCCACAAAAGGTGTCCTCCACTCTTTTCCAGTATTGATTTGCTCAGTTATTTCATAAGCACACTCCATGAACCCAGTATCATGTTAAGGGCTTGGCCTACGAGGGTGAAGAGGACAGTTCTTACCTCCAAGAAATTCACAGCCTACTAGGGTAGAAGGGCATGTGAGAACCACAGTGATGGCAGCAGCAACAACAAAATGTGTCCTAGGCTCTATAAAGGACTGGGCAACACAGAGAGAGGAGTGAATCAATTCTGGATTATAATCTGGCTAATGCTTTTCTTTGCATTCACTCCGATCCCGCTCTTACACAACAAATTCCTCTAATCGCAATTTGCAAAATAAACATACCCTCAAATCTGTGGTAGTTAAGAGAATAAGAAGAGAAGAAGTTCAAGCTCAAGTGAAGCAAAATGCCTCTACTTTTAAGGGCAATCCCTTTACTATTATTTCACATGATTATTCCCTCTTTGTTCATTCGCTGAGGGTTTTTGAATGATATGTGGACAAATAAAACTACCTTCATCTGATGGTTCTCATTAATGATTACAAAGGACATGGAATGGTTAACAACATCCAGCTGCACACAAACACTTACACTCAGTCAAAAGTAAAATTAGGTTTTGAAAACAATGATTTGAGGATAGGTAATTCAAGGAATGATCAAAGAAAACAATTCTATTATATAAAGTGAACCAGCAATTATAATCACTGGTGTCAACCTAGATACATAAGTGTTTATATTAAGGCCTGATTCTTTTCCTAAAAAGAGTCTTATTAGAAAGGAATTACTAATGCAAAAAAAAAAAACCCACAAAACCCTCATTTGGAAGGCCCATCAAATATCCAGTGTGTCTTTCATGATTTTCTTTTGAGAACTGGTTATTTTTTTTTAAATTTTATTTTTAAAGAAGCTTAAGGTTACATAAATATTAGAATCTCTGGAGTGCATAGGAAGTGCCTAGAGAAGAATGATAGAACAATATACCAGGCCCTTGATATTAATGGTTGTACTTAAGAACCTTGCTCTTGTGAAGTTGAAATTTAGCCTAATAATATATATTGCCTAAGAGTTACCTCCTGAAAGCCTTCTTGCTGCTCACATATGGCCTCTCTCTAAGCCAAATTCAGCATATAAACTCACTACCTTCCCTCCAGTGTGAGACTCGACTCCCAGGGATGAGCCGGCCCAGTGCCGAGGGATTATTACCAAGCACCAACTACCAATGCATTTGGAAAAAGAGCTAGAGAATTGGGTCTAATGGGATAGTTGGACTCCAGAAATGCCTTGGCCCTGCCAATAGGAACAGGGAGTCTAAATTACTTAGTCTTTTCAAAATAGCAAAAGAAAATGAATCCCTTTGTATGTGCGTGGTTTGTATGTGTGTGATGAAAAATAGATGTATCTTATGACTGCTCTGTGCTATATGAAACGATTCCAATAAAAATGGCTTGCATTAGGCAATGTCTGCCTGCCCCTAGAAACAAGTCAGGATGTAGGTGAAGGACATAAATACAGAATTAGTAAAAATAAAGTTTCCACTCAAAGTTTGCACATTTTTTTGGTCTTAATTAATCCCACAACTTTAAGCTTTTATCTCCTTCATCCCCTTTAATTCTATCCCTATGTTTCATTAATATTTTCATATTAAATTTTGCTGTTCTTCACAATAATCTAACAATGGTATTATGTAATGCTTCCTCAATTCACACTGAGTTGAGCATAAGAAACCTATAACTTTCATAAATATCATAAAGAGAAATAACGCCTTCCATAGAAGTAAGGTTTCACATTGCTACCACGATAGAGGAGGAAAACCCTATTTCTCAGCTCTTTTTCCACATACCCAAGACTTTGAGAGAAGAAATACTGGCTATCATCCAATTTTTTATGCAAAGTCATGACTCTTCCCGTGACCCCCCCCCAAAAACAAACAAACAACTTTCTGAAACCACAGCCAGGGAAGACATAAATTCTACTTATTCTTTGGAGAGCACCACAGGAGTGTTCCATGCAAAAGCAGCAAATACCAGGGCACTCGCCACTCCTCAGGGCTTTCACTGGAAATCTGCACAAGACCATTCTCCAAGCTCTGCATGCAGCCTGGTGAGAGGGGAAGCCTCAGGGCAAAATGAGAACCAGAAATCTCTCCTTGCCACGAAGCACACACTGCCCCTTTCACACCGGCTCCCCACGTCCCCGCAAATGCATAACAGTCAATCTGCTGTTTATTCAAAACCACCTACAGAAGTTAATAGACAGTTATAAACTAATTGAGTGCTTCTGTGGCGCTGTCTCCTCATTCATCTTGCTTATTCAATCTAACTCCCTTCGTCTTCCATACGGCACAGTGTCCCCGCTGCTCAAAATAGTCGCTGGCTGCAAAAAAAGGCCCTGGAACAACAGGAAGCTAATAGTTTAACTGTTCTTCTAAATTTGTTTGACAAAACTGACATTTAGTGTATTATGTCACATTGTCCATAATCTGCAATTTACCCCCGGGTGAGCAGTGGATGCTCATTTTATTTACCTCTCATAGTTAAAGGCGTAATTAATATTCCACTCTGTAACAAAGATTAGAGATTTGACAAACATTGCAATTTAAATTCTCCATTATAGCAAACATTAAAATCAAACATCTTCCACACGCCCCATTGCATAAAGGACACGTGTAGCTGTAATTTAACTTTTTAGCTTTTAATACCACAAACTAATTTCTGCTGTCAGTTTAATGATCTGGAAAACACAAATCTTGCTGCTCTCCGTGTGAGCCCGGGCAGGGAGGGATGAACCAAAGTGTGAGATATCACCCATTTCTTTCAAAACACATTTCTCAATGCACCAAACAAATTGCATCTGTGTAACTTAATAAGTTCAAAGCGATGCCATGGATTCCTGAAACCATTTTAAAGCTTAAAAACAGAGCAGCAAAAATATAACATTTCAAGAGAGAAACAAAGAACTTGCTGCAGTATTTTTCCAAGTAAAGGTGTGTCTGGGTAAGTGATAAGGAGATACATGAAGATATCTGCCACAGATAAAATACCAACCAACCCACACAAATGCCAGTGAGCAAGGTGGTCATGTCATAATACCCATGCTTGATGTGGGAATGCTTCCCAAACCCTAAAAGCAGAACGAGGTGTCCGGCCTGCTGGAGGAGTTGTCAAAGCAACGTTACTGCTAGTCTAATACATGCTAATTTTTACTGGAGTCTCAGCTTCATACATTTTATGTGACTGATTAGAATTATTGTTAGGCAGTATACCTTGAGGCAGTTCAAATGACTCGTTAAACAAGGAAGCTAGCTGGTAATGATCAGCAACACAACAAGTGTGTGTCTTATCACTTTGCTACCTTCAGAGAGAATGTAGGTGGGACACTGGTGTATAAATCGCCGCCGGCCATCAGAGCTGGGCATGAGAAGGGGAGAAGGAAGAAAGGCCAAGCTAGGATCCACAAAATGGTTCTGGTTGCTCCCATTCTCTTTCCCGAATTCACAGAAACTTGCTTGACTTCCTCACAAGACTTCATTAGTCACTGCCAACTCCAATCTGCTTCCGTTATTTTACATTCTGCTCCCAGGAGGAAAAGCTCTCTCCTGCAATTTCAGGCTAAACCAAAGATAAACTGATTCACTTTAGAAAATGACGAGCCAGCATGTCCCAACTTATACTAACACCTCACAACACAGAGAAAAGTGTGTGTAAATATGATTAACCTTGTCAAGGTATTAAATGAAAGAGAGATATATTTCCAAGGCAGAAGGTTTCAAAATGGACTCAGTCAAATGCTCTACAGAAAGCTGTTTCCGTAGGCTGCACAGCTCTAGTTAAGTACCATCCATTTCCTTTCATTCAGCACACGCCAAGGAGTCCTCCTAATAAGGCATTTTCAACAGAGGGGTCTGTGACTCTCCTCAGCATCTTGTTGCAGCTTTGTTGGGGGAGTTACTTGATTATCTTGAAGGGAAATTAATAGTATAGTGGTCTAGAGCATTTAAAATGAAAACTGTATCCGCTGCTTTATTAAAAAAAACATTTATTTCTATGAAATTCCTATAATTTCCCATAACATGCTTACGCATGTCCCATTGGCATAGTATGTTATCATGTGAGTCAGGGATGATTTATAAACTAGTAGGACAAAAATTAAGTTAAAACATACCTGGTATTTAATAAACAAAATTTTGGAAAAGATTAGCCAAGTGAGGGATTTGACATTTCAGGAAAAAAAAAAAAGCTTGAAAACAAGTTATAATAGGTATATTACATTCGAAGTGATTACATTGAATCAAAAGAGAGAAAACTGTGTTTTTGTGTGTGTGTGTATAAATATGATCCCACTATAGAAAGAATTAGTAATTCTATCTAACAGGCTGACTGGCTTTATTTATGCACATATACAGAATATGCAGAGACATGAAAAATATACATGCAAAAGGTTTAAGTGTCAGGAACGTATTTTCAGTTCTTCAGTTCATCTTCCCTATGTTATGAAAACAGAAAAATCCATTCATGGTCTTGAGAAATGGAGTGTGATTTCCAAGTAGTAACACACTAGCATTCTCCAACATGTTTGTTTTCTTTTGACTGAATTAAAGAGAAAGTTTCCAGTTCCTTTCAGTAAATGGGATCCTCAGAATAAAGACAACCTTAGCAGAAGTTGTTTTCTATACCTGTCAGGATATTATAAGTACTGAAAACCAATTTTAAGAATCTGAACTATAGTTTATTGTTACATGAAGATGGGACAGTCTGCAGTCCTAAAAATGCACCATTTATTATTTGATTATAGAGATTAATTTAAAAAGAATACTACAATCCCCTTTTCAACCATAAATATTCCTTATTCAAAATGTTAGTGCTCCATAAAAATCATGGAGAAAATACAGAGCTCACATTATTAACCCTTGCATTAGTGTGGTACATTTGTTAGAAGGCAAATACTTTCTAAAAATTATGCTTTCTAGAAAATAAGTATATATAATACACATGCATATATGTGTATGTATATATGCGTCTGTCTGCATATGTCTGTATTTTATCTAGATAATACAAACAAAAGCCATTAAATTCATTGAGTAGAATTTTGTCATGTAGAACACTAAAAATAATTTCAGTGCCCATAAATGTACAGCTCCCCAAATCTGAAGGAGCTGGGAGACTTTCAGATACAGAGGATATAAATATCTGGTTACACCTGCTGGGAGTAAGTAAAGTGAAAGATTTGAGTTAAATATATAAAACGAATGTAAAGTTAGAGATGGAACAGAAATAGAGGTTTTTTGCAGCAAAACCGATCAACACAAAGGGCGATGAGGGAGAAAGCAGGGCTGTAAACAGCATCTTCTGTGAGATGGGGATGCCCTGGCCTGAGCTTTAGCACTAAGTTACCATGGACAAAGCTGAAGCGAAATAATGGCAGTTTCTGGGGAGAGGTGGATGTGTTAAATAAAACTTGGTGTAGATTAAATCAAGGTTTCCTTGAGCCTTTTTCATTCAAAGCAGCTAAATTATTCTGCAATCTTAGGGGACCAGGTAAGAAGAAGGAGGTAGGATTTGAGAGGAGAATTTAAGCAGCAAAGAGTAACTCTTGAGTCTCAAAATCAGAAAGGCTTTGAATTGTAGGCTTGGGAGTGGATGAGATGGGAAGTTTTATATTGTACATATGTTTCCACTGTTCAGAAAGAGAGACTAAAGAGGCAGTGACAATTCAACGAAAAACATGTTCTTGGACTGGATCTAATAGTGGAGGAGAAAAGGCCTAAAAGGACATTTTGGGGCTTATGAAAATCCTGGAGTATGGACTGTAAGCTTTCTATCAGTGTTGAAGTTCTTGAACTTGATACTGTACTTTGGGAGGTTATGTAAATTAACATCCTTGTTCTTAGGAAACATGCATGGACATATTAAATGTAAAGGAGCATGTAGTATACAACCTACATTCAAGTGTTCAGGAATGGACTGATAAATACACAGAGAGAGAGATAGGTGGATGGATTGAAAGATTGATGGATACAGAGAATAATATGGCAAATGTGGCAAAATGTTAAAAGTTCATAGATCTGGGTTTTAGGTGGGGTTATGTTGGAGTTCTCTGTGTTGATTTTGTATTATTCTTGTAACTTCTGTAATTTTGAAATTATTTCAAAATAAAAAGTTTTGGAAAAAAACAGATATGCTTTGAATAATTTTCTGTAATGCCAGATACATTGGAAAGTGGCTCTTAACATGCATATTTCTAGGAATAAAGAAAAATGCTTTTATAAATATCTTCATGAAATTTGGGGGATAGTGGATCTATAAGTTTCTTGCAAGCAAGAGATGGTAAATGACAATTAATTGCATAATCCTCATTATCACTACTTTAAAATATATTTACACAGCTGATGGCCCTTTTATTTGGTGCTTCATCTTTATTGTATTATGTAATGGTGATATAATAATTAGCAGTGTCACAGGCACCTCTTCCCAATCTTGTTCCTCTGTCATGAATTTTACTAATATACGATTTTTCAGAAACTCAGTTATGGAGGTAGACGAGGTACAACTTGCAAATTTCTTCCTATTCACTAGGGGTAATGAGGTGTCAAAATGGTGATTGTCAAAGAAAAATAAGCTTTGTTTTATGGTAAAATGAATTTAAATCATTAGCAAGGATGCTCTGAATTTCACATGAGAAACACAAACTTTTGAAAGCTTATAGTCTGAATTTAAAAGTTCAAAGAGACAGGGTCATTGTGGATAAGAAAAAAAGTTGCATCAATTGATAAAAGAAAATACAGAAAGTGAGACAATGCAGAATTATCCCAATACAATCTGCATTTTTCTTTGCCATCATGAATAATAACCAAACCTCCTAATTTAATAATGAAATCAGAAACTTCTAAAGCTGTGGTCTAGATACTGCTATCTAACATTATTTTGGATTAATACTACCACTGTTGAGTTACAAATACATAACCAAACAGAAGCAGATCCTTCTGTAAAGGAATGTAGGACATATCATTTGCTTTTTCTTGCCACAGTAAGACCCTCTGCATTACCCAGTGCTTCTGCATGTCCTTTCAGGAAAGACTGGGGCCTAGAGGATTCCAGCTTCTGTTGGACCAAAGGTCACATCCCAAAACCCTCGATGAGTGGGCCAGGTATTTTAACTGCAGGAGAACTTATAGGGGGATCATTGGCTATGATATGACTCATCTCCATCTCCCAGTTTATCCCAGCCACTTTTGAGAGAGCCAGCTGTCTGAATTCCAGGACACTGTTGAGAAGTATCAAAAGGATACTTACAAGAAGTCCATTTATGACATTGCTCTTCCAGATGATGGGCACAGAATGTGTGTGTAATGAATGCTAGATGAATTTTGATATGGCCTTCTTGAAGAGTTCATGTTGAACACCAGCCTTGGAGATACTGAAGCTTGCTGGATGCTTATGGGATGTGTGAGCCATGTTTGGGGCACCAATCATCAGTGAGGCATACTGGCTTTCTTGATTTTGGGGCATGATATGATCTTAAATTACGACCTGTTGCAATAGAGTCAACCTTCTTTTTCTTCTTTGACACCTTGTAGAGTAGGCCATATGTCTATTGACAAAAACAGGTTACAGTGGCAATCATTGTTCTCTCAAGGTGGAAGAGAGAAGGATGCCTTACTTTTGTAGCATTTCAGATTTCCAGAAAAAGGGAATTAGATTTTGAAGAAGCTCCCCAGGTGATTCTGATATTGCCCAGACAGAGTCAAAACCAAGTTTTAATACTGGAAGTTCTGGATGCAGAGCCTTCTCTATTGCTTGGTATGGGAGTGAACCCTTGATTAATTTCCTCTCATTCTCTCCCCACGCCTTTTATCTAATCCAACAACAAGGTCTTGGCTCTATGTCCCAAACCTCCCCAAATCCACTGCTTCTTTCCATCTCTACTACCATCCTAATCCAAGCCACTGTTACCTTCCCTCTATCTGGTGCAGCAGCCTCCCAACTTCTCCCCACCCAGAATTAATTTTCCCCAACACATAGAATTAACTTCTAAGGAGGTAGAGCATTTATGGTCATTTCCTTGCTTCAAACACTCTAGGGGCACATAGAATGGGGTCCAAATTCTTCTCTGTGGCTTAGCATGCCCTGCAATCTATCTCTTGTCAGTTTTCTGATCTCAACTCCAACCATTCGTCATTTACTGTGCTCGGGATACACTGACTTTTTCTTCTTCCTTGGACCTTTTCTTCCCTTCTAGTGCCCCTGAACTAGATTTACCTTCCTTTATGGGCTGAAATCTCTTCACTTAAATCTAGGTTTGAATGCAAGATCTTCAATGAAATCTCCCCTGATTACCCAACCATCTGTCATCCTCCATCATATATCATCCCATTTAAATCTTTGGCACAGTGCGTTCTACTATCCTATATTTCTGTTACACATTCATTTGCTTTTGATTTGTCTTCCTTAGCTGGAGGGTAGCCCCAGTCCCTGTCATAGTATAGGCATTCAAAAAGAATTAGTTGAATAAATGGCCGAATGGGAAAAGTGCTGCTCTGACAGCTCTCTCCCTGTGTATTTCTTCTAATCTGTTTATTCTATTCCTTACCTCGCATATCGAGAGTCTTTTGAAACAATTGTGGCAAACAGTCCACTTTTAGAGAATAAGCTCAGAGAGAGCAAGTGCTGCCTACCAGAGATGCCTCTGCCCCAGGAGGTGTGTTCAGCCCCCACCGCCAGTAAAACTTCTCTGGTCCTTCGAAGTTTTGATATGTGGGTTCTCTTTAGGTTTATAATTAGTCAGGAGTAGTGCTGACAGCAATCTATTCCCATCTTGGGTGTGAGCTTTCAGAACACTGCAATCGAGCCGGAGGACAGGCTCACGTTTTGATTACATTCTGTAGCCTGTTGAGTTTTACGATGCTGATGCCTTACCATGTTAAGTCCAAGCATTACTGATGAAACATTTAAGAGAACCTTTAAATGCAAAAAATTATCCTCAAAGAACATATTTAGCATTGGTGACCTCTTTGTGATGATTTATCTATGTGATTAAACATTCAGAACCAAAGATTTCAAACCCAAAGTTGAAACGTTCATGTTTCACAGCCAAGAGGATAGGGTACCATGTCTTACTAAGCCCCATCACACTGCTTCACTCTTGGTGTAGGACATTTGCAGGAATCCAGATTGTGTGTACTAGAACTTGAGATTCATATTTTCAATTTAACCTTATGGAACACTGGTAGGCAGAATAACATGAAGGCCAGAAGATGAGGGATTGGCCTAACAGTGGCCAGGAAAAATGTGCAAGTGGTCAGAAGAAGGTACTTCTAATGAAAGCAGTTTGACGGTAGCAGAGGTGGTAGAGGGCAGTGGGAGAAGAGAAACAATGTGTTTTTGTTCAGTACGTAAAGATGTACACAGTAGTTAACAAACTAGATATATGTATACCAGAGAGTTGACAAAGAAGCATTACATTTGTAATTAAAAATATAATAACTACAGTTCATAATCTTCATTAGTGGAAAAGGTGGAATTCTCAGTTTGTTGATGAGTGTGAAACTGTAGACTACACATCCATTGTCATCCTTGGGGTTCACACTTGCACATGATATTTTTCCGCATATGTGCCCATTGCTGACCTGTCCATCTGTCATTCCATTCATCCCTCAGCACTTGCTTCCTGAAGCCCTGCCTGCCCTTTTCCTTCCGGTGGCACAGGTCCCTCCTCTGGGCTTCTGCTAACTCTTACATGTTATTTTGTAGCCCTGCCCTCTTTAGTTTTATGGGTCTTTTCTTCATTACACCATGATTGTTTGAGAAGATGACTTCGTTCGACAAGTCTACATCTTCCCATGTTCTGCCTCCTCTTCTTACCCAGCTGAAACCCCATGGCCAGGCACGACCATGGCTCCTTCTCAGCAGCCTCCGATTCCCAGCTCCAACCTCTCCCGCATCAGGTCCACCTCTGCATGACTCTGGGCTTGCCTCCAGGCAGATGTGCAGACGGACAAGTCTGGACAAAAGTGTCCACAGCCGTGCTGATGAAACTCGTGGCCACTAAGCTTGAATGAGCCCCGGTGTTTGTTGGCAACCACACTGTGTTTCCCAGAAACCCCTCCCCTTCTGCTACAGAATGCGTTCATGCCTCTTCCAGGCTCTTCAAATCTTTATCTCCCCATCCTCATGCTCAGCTGATAAGCCTGCTTCCTATTTCACTGGGAATAATGACGCCATCGGAATTTGCTACCACATCTCCACCCCCCCACTCCACCTTCCCTCGTGTTACTGTGGAGTGACCGTGTGCCCTGTAGGCTAACACTTTCTTATGTGCCAAGACCTGTAGTTTTCTTCTGGTCAAGATTGCCCCAGCAGTTCTCCCCTCTAGTTGCTGCTGTTATTCCTCCCGTTATTCATTCTAATTCTACTCTTTCTCTCCCTCAAGTTGGAATCCCATTTCTTTGCTTCTTTTTATAGCTAACACTCACTGTCTCTAATTCTTCTCCAATTTTCTCTTGAACCCACTCCAGTCATCAAGATTTGCTCCTACCTGAGACCATAAGGCAGGACTGCTGGCAACCTCCACGTTGCTACTCACGATCATTTTTTGGTCCTCACCTTGCACAATCAGCAGTGTTTGGTCAAGATGAACACTCATTTATCCTTCCAACACTTTGTTTACTCGGGTACTATCCTTTCCTGGTTTTCCTCCTACATCACTGGCAATGCCTTTGGTTTGCTTGGCTTGTTCGTCTTCATCTCCTCCACCTCTTACCACTATAATTCCCCGGGACTCAACTTACATACGCTCCCTTCCTTGGCCAATTTTCGACCTCTAGCCCAGAACACTCCCCTGAACTCCACACTTTCCTATCCAACCGCCAACTCCACCTTTCTGCCGAGATAGCTCATAGATATTTCAAATATAAAAGTCCCCAAATTCACAATGCTTGATTTCCCTCTTTCCTCTCATTTTCCCCTCAAAAAATAGTAAATCTATCCTCCCAGTTGCTCAGGCTGAAAATCTCGGTGACATCTTTCTGATTCTTCTCTTTGGCTCACACCCCTCTTCCACATCTCAACCAATCCTGTTCTGACTTCAGCATATCTCCATGTGACCATTTCTCACCTTGACAGCTACCACTCTGCTCCAACCACCTTCACCTCTTGCCTGCATGACTGTGATAGTCTTTGAGTTGCTCTTCCTGCTTCTTCCCACCATGTATCCTTAATACAGCAACCGTTACTATTGTTTTTAATATATTTTTTAAAGATTTCTTTTATTTATTTATTTCTCCCCACTCACTCATCGTTTGCACTTGCTGTGTCTATTCATCTTTCTTGTTTCCGTAGAAGACACGGGGAACCAAACTGGACCTCCGATGTGGGAGGGAGGTGCTTAATCACTTAACTGCTCCCTGCTTTGTTGTGTCTCTCATTATTTGCCCCCCTGTGTCTCTTGTTGTTGTGACAGCTTGTCATGCCTATCCATCACGCCAGTTCGCTGTCTTCTTTAGGAGGTACCAGCAACTGAACCAGGGACCTCCTATGTGGTAGGTGGGAGTCCGATCATGAGCCATATCTGCTTCCCTATTCTTCTTAAAGGAATGAAGTATAGAAACCCTTCTGTTTAGTACCCAAGAGGGTCTAGCTTCTCACGCAGTATGTTATGAAACTGGGTCACCTACAATATAAGGAATTCTTGATTCCTGTAAAATTCATCTTCCAATGGACCTCCACTTCCTTCATGATGAAAGCTAAAGTCCTTTGAACTTGGCCCTTCCTATTTTTCCTCTTACATATCGCTGAAATAGTTTATACATAAGGTCAAATTTCTGAGTATTTATTGATTGTATACATTTCTCTTGAATTGCCATTTTTCTTTGCCTTTAACACAGCCACACACACACTTTTTATTTGGCAACCTCATTTCATAAGCTGGTCTAGGGATAATTCTGACATTTATTTGTTGACAAAATCCTCTGGGACATTTTTCTATGTATTTAAATATTTTTTTCCTCTTTTACCTTTCCATCTATTTTATTTGTGCTTTTGCAATAAGTTGTTAATATTAGAGATAGCTTAATATATTTTTTCTAAAAATAATGCCTCTTTATTGTATAACATCTGGAAAATATGGAAAAGGTCAAAGAAAACATAAGCCACCTATAATTTTACTATTCAGAATAATAACTAGGAACACTTGGAGAATAGTTTAATCCAGCCTTGTTTTTTACAAATATTTATTTTACATAAAATTTGGATTTTATTATATTTATAAACTTGTATCTTACTTTTTACCACTTATTTTTATGATTTCCTTGTATCATGAAAATTTGTCTGAAAACATGGTTGTTGAGACTAAACAATATTTAATTCTATGGTTGTACTATCATTTGTTTATTCCTGTCACTATTGCTAAAAATTTAGTTAGCTTTTAAATTTTCCACTATCCTATGTAATTCTCTGATGATCACGCCTATTTACATATATTCCTTACAGCTGAAAATTCCCTTTGAAGAAATTCTAAGTGGTATGGATTAATTGTTATGTCCTTTTAAAAGTGTAGTGATAGAAACTATAAATTGCTTTCCACAAAAGATTGTATCAATTTCTGCTCTCATCAGTTAATGCAGCAAGATGCTTTTTTCACTGTACCTTAACTGGATTTTCAGAAGTCATTGTCAATTTCATGTGAAAAATAAATAGTATTTATTTTTAAAATTGGCATTTCATTGCTTACTAATGAAGTTGAATAGGTTTTCATACTCATATTGGTCATTTGCATCTCTTCTTCAAAAAACTGCCTGTCCATGTCCTCTCCTCCTTCTTCTATTAAAATACAGGGTGCCATTTGTGAATTCGAACGGATTACGTTAAGGATGCCAGCCATTTACTGCTCACCAAAGTGGTCAGCCTTGATAGAAATTTTTTTTCTCTGCCTCCACTATTCTCTCTTCATTCATCCAACCTGCATTTGCTCTCTGCTCTCACTGCAAGAACTAATTCTTGCCCATTCTTCGGTTCCCTGGCATGCATCTTCTCTTTGATCAATGGTAACCTGACTCTTCTCCAAACTTCAAAGCAATCATTAGCCTTACCTCACCCCGTCTTATTTAATTAGCTGCCTTTCAATATGTACAATGTCTTATGAGATCCAGGAAGTAAGCAACCTCTTCACAAACTTCACAGGCCGAGCACATTGCCACCAAACAGTACTGACCCATATCCTCGGGCAGTTCAAGCATAGTGTAATGCCAAACAATGAGCCCTGATGTTAAAAATTTTTGCAATTTTCCTTTCAATGGAATATATTTTTCTTAAGAAGGAAAATGCCATCAAAGAGAAACAGCTCTCAGATAATAGAAATTCATTATGCATCTAGATAGGATTATCTCATATTACATAGTACAAACTGACATTATGTCCTGAGATGAACAAGTAAGTAATTATGTATGAAAGCTGGCTGTGTGCACGTGGAAATATTTTTGGCAAGCATGATATCCACTTAGCATGTGTTATTGGTAGTGGATTATTTTTCTAAGTCAAGCATAACATATCACTCTAAATATAACTATAAATGGAATATTGCAATACAACATATTGTTGCACTCTAAAATGCCAAAATATTGAAAATTATAAAAAACATGATCAATTAAACATATAATAAGAAATAATGAAAGCAGATCCAAAGAACTGGAGGCAATTTATCCTTAGTAATAAAAACCATATGCATGTTTGGTACACATTCTAAAAATGAAATCGTCTAAATATAACCTAAGGCCGTACATACTTGTAGTGATAATATTTGTTTGGAGAGCCTACAGGGTTGAATAACGGTTTTTATTTTTATTTTTTAGTATCATATGGTTACACTTGATATATTCTCTTTCTGTGGACAGAAACAGAATTTATGTCAGTAAGAAATCACTGTTTCTTTGCTTATTTAAATACAGAGAATTCTTAAAGCTATTCTACTCACATAATAGTTTAATATTAAAGCTCTAAGCTTTAGATCACATTCTTAATTTTTTTTACAATGAACATATTTTGTCCCTAAGGCTAGAAATACTATCTAATTGTTAAGCAAATTAAATAACTGAAATCACTTAGGCACACCATATTTTGGAAGATAATAGTGCTGGAGCAACTCTATGAAAAAAATCTAAGCATTTAACAGGAGCTTAAACAGTAAAATGTCATTTATGTTTGCAAATGTCTATGAAATAAATAGACTAGGGCACAAGCTGATAACCCAAACCCAAAGGATATAAATTCTCAAAAAAAGTCTGTTTTTATGATGGAAGTATTATTTTTTGTAGTTACCATATAAGGATTACTTATGAAGAAGAGCTCTCAATCCAGTCATTTTCTGTATCAAGTCCAAGTGTAGTTTTTGACAAGTCTTAAGTGAAGGAAAGTGCAGGAAAATGACCTTCCTTATCACAATGCTTTCAATTCTTACACATTTAATGTGCTGTTCTCAGGTGCAGCTATTAGACTGTGGGCCATTTCCTTTCATTTTTGAATCATTTTTGTCCTCCCCAAAGCGGTAACTAACATCACAGTACACTCTTCTATCCCTCCTCCTGCCCCCACACAGCTATTTTTTTTTTTTTTTTGGTATTTTCTAAGATGCTATTGTGCTCTCAAAACTAATCTATTTCTATGACAAAAAAAACCAAAAAACAAAAACAACCTCCAAAAAACAAAGCAAAAACTACAAAAAGTATTTCAACCAACTACAGGGATTTAAAAAGAAAACAAGTCTATTTGACTACAGAATGTCAAGACACAATTCACCTGCCCACTCCATTCCCCATATACACAGCGAAAAGGATAATATATATCTCAAAGTGACCAATTAAGAAAACGTCACTTGGGCGAGGGGGCACTATTGATGAGACTGCAGGAAAGTAAGCCATGTACAATTATGATTATACCTTGCAAATCCCTCCCTCCCCCATTTCACTCCTCTGACAAACAAGAGGACTAAGACCCAAAGTTCATGATCTTTTTCAGATCTTTCGACATCAAGAGATTTGAATTTCTTGGCTTTATTTTTTTTTAAAGAAATTGCAGGGAAAAAACACCTCTTGCAGTTAACGTGAGGTTCAATTTAATTCTGCACCTGTGGAAAGGGTGAGCGGGTGTGGAGGGCATGGGCAAGTACTGGTGGGACACATTTACTACTTCATTACTCCAGAGGAAAAGTCCCAAGAGTGATTGCTCTTCCCTGCTCACTGCCCTTCAGCTTTCCGGAGAGGGTGTTTACTAGGGGAAGAAAAGGGTAACAAAATGGAGGATAATGAAGCAGAAGGAAAAATATTTTCTCAGTAGGAAAGTTAATTTGAAACGCATCTTTTATTCACTTGGAAGAAATAAAAATGACAAGAGTGAAACTTTGTAATTTATATTTCTCTTTGTATGCATGCACATACCTTCACACACAGATAGGCATTATTAACTAAAGCCAATACCTTCCCTCCCAATTTTATAAAGTTTCAAATCAATAGATTTGTCTTAGATTTGTGTTTGTTTTCTCATTCCCTGTGTCGTCCTCTCTCTGTATGTATGTGTATTTTTTTCTTTTGATGAACCTTTTGAAAATTTGTTGAAAACATTAAGATGTTTTACCCCTAAATACTTTATCATATGATATATCACCTAAGAACAAGGAATATCCTACAGAGCCACAGTGTTATTATCATTATAATTACTCAAGATATTTAACACAGATCCAAAAATATTTTCTAATATATAACCATATTCAAACTTTCCAAATTGTCCCAGTTCTGTCCTTTATAGTAATAGATTTTTGGTTCCATAATTCAATCAAGGATCATGCACTGCATTTAATTGTCATGTTTCTTTAGTCTCTCTAATCCAGAACAGGTCACTATTGCTGTTTTTATTTTTTTAATGACATTGACCTTTGCCAAGTACATAATCCAGTTGTTTTATAATAAAAAAACTTTCTGAAACCTATTTCCTTTATTGAATCTGACACAGATCTAAGAATTTACTCCATAGTAGCTTGTGCCATGTTTCTCTGCATTTCAGATACTCCAAGGAGCAAAGGAATTCTCTAGATGTTAATCTATACAATACCAGGGACATCATGTTACCTTTGAAACTCAAGTACAGTGCTACTTTAGGGAGCTATACCAAATGACTCAAACAGATGGAAGTCCCTCCCCACATTTTCGAGACTAATCTGAGCTAATAGTAATTACACAGATCCACATTCAGTTTAATTTGCTGTAAACAAATACATACACTTTATATTTGCAAATTAAGGTGCATATTCATTTTTTTAGGGGCAGTGCATGAGAAAATAAACATAGCTGTGTGCTATTTGAAACTGAGGGCTCCCAAGGTTTGGCAGGTCATGCACAGAGAAAGAGGAATCTTGGGAAGGAGCGTGAAGAGGGCAAAAGACCAGCTGGAAGCTAAGCTGGGAGGCTATAAGGGAAGGCCTGCTAGAATTATGGGGATCCCTAATTATATTTTATTGAGATAAGGTAATTGCCTAGGAGAAAGGAAAGAACAGGAACACTGAGACGGAGTCAAGGAGAAAAATATTTAAAATAATAGGTTGATGGTCTTGATCTATGAAGAATAAAAAGCTCTTAAGAAGCAAGGAACTGATATTGTGGACAGGCTGCATGAATTATCAGCAGGATGCTAAAAGCAGTGTGTTGCATGAGAAATCTACAAATTTCTTATCATTTGTACAAGAATATGAGGAGAACAAGGTAATGAATTTTACGGGATGGAGGCTGGCAGGGAGAATTATCAATTTGACTAAAACAAGACACAAACAACTTAAAGGACAGGATTATCTTAGATATACATAAATCTGCATGCTTTTGTGTACACAGACAGATCACCTACCTTCTAGAAGGTAGGTAAAACAGAGAGGCACCTATTGAAAGGATATTATTCAGTCCTCTTTGGGTCCAAACTGGATACATAATTTTTTTTTTTAAGATTTATTATTTATTTATTTTTCCTCCCCCCCCCCGCCCCCCTCCCGTGCAGTTGTCTGCTCTCTGTGTCCATTCGCTATATGTTCTTCTGTCACTTCTATCCTTATCAGCGGCACTGGGAATCTGTGTTTTTTTTTGTTGCATCATCTTGTTTTGTCAGTTCTCCCTGTGTGCGGCGCCATTCCTGGGCAGGCTGCACTTTCTTTCGCACTGGGCGGCTCTCCTTACGGGGCGCACTCCTTGTGCGTGGGGCTCCCCTACGCGGGGGACACCCCTGTGTGGCACGACACTCCTTGCACACATCAGCACTGCACGTGGGCCGGCTCCACATGGGTCAAGGAGGCCCGGGGTTTGAACCTTGGACCTCCCATGTGGTAGGCGGACGCCCTAACCATTGGGCCAAGTCCGCTTCCCTGGATACATAATTAGTAGAAATACGATAAATATAATATTCCACAGAAAGGGAGCTCCTCTTTCTAGTACCATTTCAAAATCAATCTAGGTTTGTCTAATATCCTAAAATATGACCCCTAGGTCCTGCCAGGGGAAGGTTGTTCCTCTATTCCACTTCCTCTCTATTCTCTTAAAATAATGGTGCAAACTAGTTTGGATAAAACATGTGGGGGAATGGAAAGCCAGAATAAAGATTCTTCTAAGAGTTCACCTCACTGCCTTTATTAAAGCAAGTATGTGATGCTGTCCTGGTTAATTTTATGTTTCAAATTGGCTAAGCTATGGTGTCCAGTTGCTTGGTCAAGTAAGCACTGGCCTCATTGTTGCTGTGAGGGCAATTTCTGGATTTAAATCATTAGTCAGTTGATTGTATCTACAGCTGATTGCATCTACAGTCTCATTCTCAGGAATGAGAAGAATCTCCTCATCCAATCAGCTGAAGGCCTTCAAGAGAGAACGGAGGATTTCAACAGTCAGAAAAATTTCAACCTCTGCTTCACCAGCCAGTTTCCCCTGGGGACTTCACCATCATCTTCATTAGAGTTCCCAACTTGGGGCTTCTCCTGGGGAATGTAATATCACTGTCAAGTTCCCTACTTGTGGTCAGCCCTGCGGAATCTGGACTTGCCAATCCCCGCGTTTGTGTGAGCCAATTCCTCGTAGTAAATCTCTTAATATTTACATGTGTATATGCGCACACTCATGGTGTTTCTCAAAATTATGTACAAATGAAAGGACAATCTGTGGGGCAATGAAGTAAAAGAACCATAAACTTGTTTTCCTGTAGTGTTCACACATGTTTTGAAAGGACGTGAATGATGACATGAACCATTTGCAGAGTTTTAAAAAATGGTCACCTTGAAAAGATACAGCCATTTCTATGCATGTGAAGCAAAAGATTATATGTTATTTTCTAAAAAGATCTCTATTTTTCTTATCTCTTTTCCATTATCTATTAAGATGAATTAATGGGAAAAAACCTTATTTTACAGGTTATATAGAATGGCATAAATAAATTATTTAAACACTAAATTATTAAAGTATTTAAATGCTATAATTTAAATAGTGTGGATATGTAAGAGAACGTGTGTTTTGTTTGCTTGTTTGCTTTTAGGACTTTTACACTGAAGTATTTAAGATTAAACAGGCAATGTGTCTCAAACTTTGGCTCTTAAGTGGCTCAGAAAAAATAATGCACATACCAACAAACAAAGCAAAATGTTATTAACTGGGGCATCTAGGGTGAAAGGGAGAAGAGCATTTTTTGTATTTTGTACTATTATTGTAGCTTTTTGTGAGTTTAAAATTATCTGCAAATAATTCAAAGTAGAAAATAACAATTATAGTAGCTAATTTCACTCACTATCCATCAGCCTCTGATTTAATCAGGCTCCTGTTGCGCAAAGACCCAGAGGAAGAGGCCCAGAGCCTCGCCCTAAGCCGGCGCAGGGCAGATGTAAAGTCAGTGTCTTACCCACTTTTCACCCAGCTGGGCCCCTGTCTTACTACTAACCTATCTAGGAGTAACATTTTGAAAAGGAAAGGGAGCTGTTATAAAACCATTATCCGCAGTCCTTCAGTTACTTAAAATCACTTGAACTAGTGAAGGCTCATTAGTCTTTGCTCACCCTGGGCTGTAGCCCGGGTAAGATGGTCTTTGAGTTCTATTCAATTGCCCCGCAAAATAACATCCACCTCTTATCTCTAATATTTAAAGCAAACTTGGAAGAAGTGAGTGAAAAGGTAACCCAGGAATGGCCTTGTACCTAATAGACAAAGAAAACACAAGCACCATGGGTAAAAATGACAGTGCTCCATGATTAGTTGCCAATGACTTACCACATACCTCACAACTGATGACGATCTAGCAGGGCCCTGATCTCCTACCAAACTGTCCACATTGGGTTTCCCCAGGAGGAAATCTGTATGTGGATGAACCAGCTTTGGAGGTTCCAATTCCCCTTCTCCTCTGTCCTTTCTGACCATCTTGTGACTGTAGAAGTTTCCATTCAATCATGAGGACACAGGCCATAAGCTGTGCTCCTGGGCCTTTCTGTAGTTGGGTGAACTGGCCCTCAGACCATCCATTCATTTAATATGGGGAGACCTGCAAAGTCTCCTCTGGGGCATGAGTAACAATACGAGGACTTTCTGTGACATATTAATGTCTGTCTATTATTTAATAAATGGAATGACTTTTTTGGGCTTTGGCTCAGGACACTGGGGCAGAGGATCAATTCCTCTTCTTTTTGATATGATTCAATCACATTGTGGCATTAAAGCCTACATGGTCCACAGGTAGGAGATCCTCATTAGGAGAGGGTCCAGAATACACTCTTTGAATTTCTATGCATCTGGCAAATGCAACAATGAATCAATCACTGCTCACTCACCAGGGAGAATTTGTAGGATTTATCTGGGCTGGTTGTTTCCCTGTAGGACAATTGGAAATGAAATACCTTCACTTCAATGAATCTTGTCCCTGTGATGTATTGCTTAAATAAATAATAAATGCTTCTGCCTGGGCAACTCAGCCATAGAGGAAAACAGAAACCCGTGGTGCATGTTTTTCTGGAGGAAGCTTAGAGCATTAACTGTCTTTTGTTACAGAAGCAAATTTACCTTAAGTTTACATTTACTAAGGATTTTCTTACTTTCATCATCAAAGTGCGCTACTAATGACAGATGTGGAGTGACAGCTTTATAATTTTTCTTTATGCTAGCCTTTCTTTTATTCTTCCCCAAGGGCTCTGATACTCAGAGCAGGGTGTGAAGCGAGAGCACAGACTTTGGGGTCAGGCAGCCTGGTTTCAAGTCCCTGCACCTAAGCAAGTTCCTTAAACGTCACCTTGTTCTCTCAGCTGCAAAATAAGGATCATGAGGTGAGCCTCCCTTAGTGAGGATAAAAGGAATTAAGACCTGTCTTAGCATAAATAGCTCACACTGAGAATAATATCAGGCCTACAGGACATATAGCAATGATGATGATATAAAAATATCAAGAGCAGGGTGCAAGTGGGGAGGCAGAAGATGAGATGGCAGGAATGGGGGGAGCAGGCTCTGACCGCTCCATCTTGGAGGTCTCCTTCTGGAGAGAATTAGCCAAGAGCCCTGCTCCTTCAGGGACCTCTTTATGTTGACTTTTCTATTTCTTGACATTTGTTAATACTAACCCTTAAAACAAGAAAGAACAGGAAAAGAAATGCTGCAATAAACTCTTATTCATATACAGAAAATACTGCTTCAAAGCACATCTATACAACATCCTATGAACTATGATAACAGAAAACCAGAGTGCATGGGCACTCAACATCCTCTTCTGCTGCCATCATTGCAAGGCCCTGGATGCCCAATAATATTGGAAATGTGGACAAGTTTGCTGTGACAGTCTGAATTTTGTGAATCCCAGAAAAGACTGTATTCTAGAACTAATTCCTGTAGGTGTGGGGCCCTTTGATTGCATTACATTCAGTTAAGGGACTTTTGATTAGATCACTTTAGGGCTTTTCGTTGGACTATGTCAGTGAGGCATGACCCAGGGTGGGGCTCTAAACTGAAAACTGAAAGCAGAGAAACACAAAAAGAGAGAGACATAGAGAAAGGGAGCTTTGCCATTTTGACCCTGCCATGTGAGAGAGAGGTCTTCAAGTTCACCTATAGCTGCAGAAGGACAGAGAAGCCCCAAGAGGCTCAAGGAGATGGGCCCCAGGGATATATGCCTGATTGCCCACAGGTGAAACTCAGGGAGAAAACACATGAGTGGATGCTGAGAGAGGAGGCCCGGGAAGAGACAAGCCCTATGCCTGATCTCCTACAGCAGAGCTCTGCAAGACAGCGAGCCTGGCAGGTGAGGGCAGAGACCTCGGCAGAGAACGGCCACCATCTTGCCTTGCCTCCTGGCAGGACCCCAGGATCACCAGCAGCTGACTTTGTTGATAAAGCGTCTCTGCCGATGCCCTGATTTGGACATTTCAGGGCCTCAAACCTTTAAGATTTTCCTCTAATAAAACTCCCATTATAAAAGGCAACACATTTCTGTTATTTTTGCCTTGGCAGCCTTTAGCAAACTAAGACATCTGCCCAGGCTGCCCATTTAAATAAATCATCTTGAGGATTTATTTACTTAATTCATTCTGCTGGCATCTTTAGGGGCTGTCAGTATTTCAGCCAGCCTAACCTGGCCACAATCCACCGAGATGGTGAGGAAGTGGCCATCTATCTGGACATCACAGTAGATGTGGCAGAAAGCATACCCCTAGTTTTGCTTTTCGGAAGCAAAGAGGTAACTCTTGGCCTGCTTTCTGTTTAAAACAGCACTCCCTCTCCCCACTGAAGAACTGGCATTGAGCAGTGCAAACACAGGTAGGTGCTCGGTGAGTATCTGTTAAACAAACAAGTTGCACAGATGATTTATTGTGTTATCAACACAGAGGGCTGCCCTTAATAATAATAGAAGAGATGCAACTTCATTTTAGACTTATGATCAGACCTTAACATTCAAGGGCAAAACTTTACGTTAGTGAAATGAATGCATGCGTTTTCCTGGTTCATGGTCTAGCCAGCCTCCTGCCAAAGGAATTGGTTTTCCAACAGATACTCGCTTACTAAAAATTTCAGGAGCAGAGGGTCCATGTAGGGATATGTGTGCAAAAAGCAGAGATGATCTGTTTTCACTCATCAGTCTTGGAACATTCTCACTGCACCAAGCTACTCTGTGATCCCTTAGGGGCTGGGATTCCTGGAATGAGCTTCTAGGGGTTGGTGAAGTTCTTTGTGAAGTTTCAAGGAGAACGTGTGTGGCAGCCAAAGGCCTTGGCTCTTGATATTTTCCTGGCATACAGTTAAAGAACATTATCTTGTTCACCAACCATAACTGAAAAACTCAACTTCAACTTTATGTCTGAACATTTGCCTGTTAGGCCTGCTCACATACTGCTCTGTAAGGCTTTTTGTGTGTGGTGTAAAAGAGAAAGTGCTGATGTTACTGAGAACTATATTAGTGAAACCACAGGACAGCATGTGGCCTGATTAATCTTATGAACTCAATATTAACATATTGCTGGAACATAATGTAGATTGTAAATTTATGAATGTACAATACTGATTCCCAATAAACAGAAAAACTTGATCTTCAGCATGTTCTTAATTCTTTGTCTCCTAACCTTGTCCTGTCTACAAAGAAAGCTCCAAAAGTAGTGACTCATGCAATTCCACAAAGTGATAGGAAGTAAAGTAGATCTTTTTAAAGTTTTCCCAACCTTTCATTGTAAACATGCCCTGCCAACAATTTAAGCTTTGACCACATTAAAATTTATCTGCAATCGTCAACTGAGTGATATCATGAATGATGACTGGTTTAGACACAGCAACTGTGTACCACATGTTTCCATGAAGTTATATACTAGGTAAATAGCATCACTGTTACCTGAAATAATACATTATAACAATCTCAGAGAATAAACCTTAAGACACAGAACCTAGGCCTACAGCTAATCAAGAAGTCCATGATTACAATGTTATTGTCGATGTTTTTACATTCACTCAAACACCCAATGAACATATATATTTTTAATCCCCCCTTGTGGCTTTTTTTTTCTTCTTGCTGTCTGCTTTCTATGTCCATTCGCTGTGTGTTCTTCTGTGTTTGTATTTATTTTTATTTAATTTTTCCCCCCTCTTGCAACTTGCTTGCTGTCTGCTCTCTGTGTCTATTTGCTGCACATTCTTCTGTTTTTGTTTTTGTTTTGCTTTTCTCCCTTTTTTGTTGCGTCACCTTGCTGAGTCGGCTCTCCACGGCGCTCCCAATGAATATTTTTGAGCACTTTCAATGGGCAACTCTTGTAGTCACTCAGAACGAATCAGAATCAAGTATTGTCCTTACCTTGAAATGGACATTTATTTGGCCTTCTGCATAATATCCTCCCAATGAACTCCTTTCAGGCGATCATTACAGTTTCATCTTAGGCAGATATTTTCCCAGGCATGAATCACCTCGATGGGGCTACTTTCATCCCACATATTCCATGCATTCTTTAATTTCTGCATGCCCTTAGATTGCCTTGCAAGTTCTCTGAGTGATGCCATGGTTTGGAAGAATGGTGGTACCGGCTAGTGGTAGTTGGGACCATGGCAAGATCGCTCTCCATTTACAGACCTCCTTCTCACAAGGTTTTCTCCAAACTGCTTTCTGATAAAGCCTGATGGACTTCCTTAATGTAGTTGCTGTCAAATGTGAAAAATATCTCAAAGGCCAAAGACAATGAGACTTTTCCTGTTGACTCCCATCCTGGGCTCTAATCCTAAATACACCTTCTAGACAAACACCGCATGAAAGCAGGGTAGTTTCTGAGCTGCCAGAACCATTATATACCTGGCATCTGCACAACAACATTGCCCTGTATGTACACAGGACTTGTCTTCAAGGATGTAAAATATTGGCCATGGCTAATAGACCCTTACAACACAATCATGAGACTACCTGAAAAAGAGAAGGTGTCTAATAGTTTTTGTTACATCTGTAGTATCTTGACCCTTTATCAACATAAGGGCGTACACTAAGTCAGGGTTACCTCTGCACTGCTGGAAGGAATAGGCATGGCAGGCTGTGAACCCAGAGTTCTTAAGAAATGTGGTTGCAAAACGACCCCATCAACCTCCCTTACCACTAGTCATGTCCAGCTTAAATGATGATTCTAACCTTGAAGAAGAGCTAATGTAGTAGAAGCAGATATGTAGTCATTTCAGACCTTCCTAAAAGACTGCCACCAGCTGGTCAAAGTGCTTAACTGGGACACAAATTGGTACATGACAATAATTGTTACCCAAGCTTAGGTAAAAATTCAGACTGGACATTTTATTTTTTTCCTCAGATGATGTCATGATGGATTTTCATTTCTCTTTTACTACCACACTGCCCATTTGAAATGGATGATTCTGCCATAGTTTTATATAGTTTAGGTTCTTCCGGTTGGGCCCATCCACACATTCTAATGTTGCTAAGTTTTGTTAAAGACCCTAAGCCTCTTTTGTGTGAGATGAAACCACAAAGCAAATCTATGCTTGAGCCAGAGATTAGAACTAGCCAATGGAGTCCACGTGAAAGGCCTCTATTTTGTTTTGTTTTTCACTTTCCCTGAATACAAAAAATGAGAAATTTTTTTTTAAGATTTATTTATTTATTTATTTCTCTCCCCTTCCCTCCCCACCCGGTTGTCTGCTCTCTGTGTCTATTTGCTGTGTCTTCTTTGCCCGCTTCTGTTGTTGTCAGCAGCATGGGAATCTGTGTTTCTTTTTGTGGTGTCATCTTGCTGTGTCAGCTCTCTGTGTGTGTGGCACCATTCCTGGGCAGGCTGCACTTTCTTTCGCGCTGGGCGGCTCTCCTTACGGGGTGCACTCCTTGTGCGTGGGGCTACCCTACGCGGGGGACACCCCTGTGTAACACGGCTCTCCTTGCGTGCATCAGCACTGCACATGGGCCAGCTCCACATGGGTCAAGGAGGCCCGGGGTTTGAACCGTGGACTTCCCATGTGGTAGACAGACGCCCTAACCACTGGGCCAAGTCCTCTGCCAAGAGTAGAAAATTTTGATTCAATTCCACCCTGGCTACCTCCCAGTATCCCAGGCTGAAGTGTGAAGTGTGGAACTTGCCAGTTCTTGGGAGGACTCTGAAGAGAAATATCAAGGTCAAGATGAAAATGCTTTCAAATGCAGAGTCCTGCAATTGGGGTGGTGGGTTTCACGGGTGTCCCTGGGAGGCAAATTCTCAGGAGATCTTTTTTGACTCCTGAGTGGAAAGGCCCATACTCCCGTTCCTCACCGTCATCAAAAGGGCTCCTGCAGCTCATGTCTGACAAAACCTAGAAAACAATTCAAGTCTCAGGCTGGCTAACACTCCACCACTCTAAGTCCATGGCATTCCCAAACAGGAGTGTCCTGAGTAATGCAGTATTTCAAAGGCAAGAAAAATAAAGAAGCAGCACAGAAATGTCATTGAGAAGTGGGTTTCTACATTTACTTTGAACACAGGATATGCTGGATCGCTGCAGCTGTGACTGCGTGATTTCCTGTTGGTATTATTTCCAGACTGCCGACACCATCAATCACTCTGAGACTGCAATCACAACAAATAAACAAGGCCTAATGAACGAATACCCATTGCTAGCAAAGAGAGCTCTAAAAGTTCCTGTTTATAAAGGAGTTTGGCTCCAGCCTGGAGGCCAGCAATTCCCTCAAACTGGTGGGGGTGGGCCGGCTCTAGGGACCTCGCTTAGCTCCAGGGTTCCCCGGCTCCTTGCATAGTCTGTGATAACCAGCCACACACAGAACTTTCTACAGACAAAATCTCATGGCTTTTATGTTTCTTGTTTTTCACATTATTTCTTTGTTTTGAGTGTCTTTCTCATAACTCCTCTCCTACCAATCTCGAAACTTTCCTGGCTAAAGAATTCTGCAAACTCAGTTATGGGCTATTATCATATTTAGTCTGAGACTCCTGTGGATGCGATTTGCTTTTGATACAGAAAAACTGCTCATAGAGGGTTTGAGGATAAGGAGAGAAATACCAGGAAAAGAAGGCGGCACAGAAGTTTTAGTACTGGATTAAATATTCTCAACGTATTGTCAACTGTGGTGTTTAGGCACATAAAATGAAGGGGGGAAAAATGGAAGGACGGATGATCAGAAATCAAAGTTGTGGCTTGGTTTCACAAATGCTCTCTCAAGGCGACCTGTATTGCAAGGGGGATTTCTGTAGAAGGGTGACATTACAGAGCATCACTAAGAGATTGTAGTCTCCATCAGGACAAATCCGGTCCTACCAGGTTAACATGACCTGGCGCTGTTCCTAACGTGGCCTTTATGAAGACTCAACACTTAAGTCCTAGTGGTTCTCTGACAATTTCTGAACCCACAGCCCATTGGACCGAGCTATGAGGTGGAGAGTGTGTCCAGACCCCTGCCCCCCACCCCCTCACGGCTGGCCTCCACAGCTACTCTGTGTGGGATGAAGACGGCGGCAGCTTCCTCCCTTTCAGCCTGGCTGTGCAGCTCAGGGAATTGGTAACCCAGGAAGCCCTTCCACTTACCCAAAGTGGAAGGCTGCCAGCTGCGTGCATCCTGCTGCTCTCTTCCTCTCCATTCTCCAAATGTCAGGCCTGAATCTGCAGAAACTACCCTTTGGGGAGAGCATCTGGCCTGCAGGTTGCTGCCCTGTGCATCCCCTCAGCTCATTACAGCTGACCATAACTAATGGGGGGCCAGGAAATTCTGACGCTGCTGTTTCATCACACTTTTTTTTAAGGGTTTTGGGAGTTGCAGACGTTTTGTTGATTTAACTTTTATGGTAGAAAGCACAAAACTGGAAAGCCAAATAAAAATCAACACAAATCAATTCATAAGCATCTAGAAAAGAAAATGTTGCTGCATTACTGTACCACTTGAGAGCTTTCTCCCCTGCAACTTTTAATCTTGAAATTCTCAAATCTACAGCAAAGGCAAAAGAAGAAAACAGTATAACCGGGATGCCCTCCACCGAGATTCAGTAACTATTAGCATTTGTGTTGTCTCATTCAATTTTTCCACCTGAACCATCTGAAAGTTAGTTTTTTATATTATTTCTATCCCTAAATACTACTTCATCATGCATATAACCACAATATCATTATACCTAAGAAAAATAATGACTCGATAATATCATTTCCTATGTAGTCCATATTCAATATTCCTGATTGTCCCAAAAGGCTTTTCTCCCCCAACATCTAGGTTCAAACAGTGCATATGGCTATGTCTCTTTAGCCTTCTTTAATAGAGAACAGTCTGTCTGCCTTTCTTCTTCTTTTTTTTTTTAATACAACACTGACTTACATTATTTTTTTTAATGATTTATTTTATTTATTTCTCTCCCCTTCCCGCCGCCTCCCCAGTTGTCTGTTCTCTGTGTCCATTTGCGGCATGTTCTTCTTTTTGTCAGCAGCACGGGAATCTGTGTTTCTTTTTGTTGCGTCATCTTGTTGTATCAGTTCTCTGTGTGTGCGGCACCATTCCTGGGCAGGCTGCATTTTCTTTCGTGCTGGGCGGCTCTCCTTACGGGGCACACTCCTTGCGCGTGGGGCTCCCCTATGCGGGGGACACCCCTGCGTGGCACGGCACTCCTTGTGCGCATCAGCACTGCGTGTGGGCCAGCTCCACATGGGCACGACTTCTAAGGAGTCCAGGCCAGTTGTCCTGCAGGAAGTCTTATATCCTAGATATTTCCGATAATTTCCAGGTTAGACAGCTATGTTTTATTTATATATATATATATAATGTATGTAAATGTATATATTTTAATATGATGTAGTAAATATATATATAACATGACTTCATAATGATATGACTTCATACTAATATTTTCAATTCAAATTTAAAATGCTAGAGATTTCCCTTGTTTTTTAAAAATGTATCTGGGAAGTGGACTTGGCCCAGTGGTTAGGGCGTCCGCCTAGCACATGGAAGGTCCACGGTTCAAACCCCGGCCCTCCTTGACCCGTGTGGAGCTGGCCATGCGCAGTGCTGATGCGGCAAGGAGTGCCGTGCCACGCAGGGGTGTCCCCACCTAGGGGAGCCCCACGCGCAAGGAGTGCGCCCTGTAAGGAGAGCCACCCAGCGCGAAAGAAAGTGCAGCCTGCCCAGGAATGGTGAAACACATGGAGAGCTGATGCAGCAAGATGACGCAACAAAAAAAGAAACACAGATTCCTATGCTGCTGACAACAACAGAATCGGACAAAGAACACGCCGCAAAGGGACACAGAGAACAGACAACTGGGGTGGGGGGGAAGGGGAGAGAAATAAATAAAAATAAATCTTAAAAAATAAAGATAAAATAAAATAAAAATGTATCTAAGTCTTATAGTGACTTTGATTCCTAATTATATTCATCTATTGGCTTATTGGCTTTATCCCACTAAATATAAAATAATTTTAGAACAGCAATACCGATATTACCATGAATAACAAATCTACTAAATAACGTTTAAGATTTCATTATAGTTCTTATTGGCCTTAGAAGAGATCTTACTAATAATATAAAGCCAAAGTGTCATGTTCAAATGTTATTTGCATTAATTTTTTTTTCTGGGTGGTAATATCAATTTGCTATATAGTTAAAATCATCCATTTCTCTTTATATTCAATCCCAGGGTTAGTGTTTGTTTCATATTTTTAACTTAATTTTTTGAGTATGCAAAACATTTATATGGTTCAACATTCAAAACTATATTTTAAAAAAGTATATTCAGAGAATTCTCTTACTTCCCCTTCTCTGTTCCTTCAACCTCATTTCTACTCACTCATCTCTAAAGGAAACCATTTTCAGCCATTTGGGGTTTATTCTCCCTGGATTCTTTTTGTTAAACTACATAAAATTGTGTATTGCATACAAACATGCACATATATTTACTTATTTCCCTTGTTTCTTACATAAAATGTGTCATTCCACATGTAGTCATTCACAGCTTATATTTCACTGGCCTTTTCCCTTTTGAACATGGTAGCTTTCTTATTCTATCATCTCTTCCACCTTTACTGGCTGCCATTCGTCTGTGTATTAGTCAGCCAAAGGGGTGCTGATGAAAAATACCAGAAATTGTATGGTTTCTATAAAGGGCATTTATTTGGGGTAGGAGCTTACAGATAGCAGGCCATAAAGCATAAGTTACTTCCCTCACCAAAGTCTATTTTCATGTGTTGGAGCAAGATGGCTGCCGATGTCTACGAGGGTTCAGGCTCCCTGGGTTCCTCTGGGCTCAGCGCCTCTGTTTTCTCCACAAGGTCAGCTGTAGACTGTGAGGCTCTCTAGGCTTTGCCTCTGCCCGCAAGGTCAGCTGTAGACTATCAGGTGAACAGCTCTGTCTCTTTCCCGGAGCTCCAGCTTAAGACTTCAGCATCAAACTCCAACATCAAAACTCCAACATTAAGAACCCTCAACTCTGTCCTTTGCCATGCCTTTTATCTGTGAGTCTCCACCCACCAAGGGATGAGACTCAACGCCCCTAATCATAACTTAATCATGCCCAGGTTACAGATCAGATTACAAACATAATCCAATATCTATTTTTGGAATTCATAACCATATCAAACTGCTATACTCCGTAAGGAAGAATTTTTCTTCTGCCTGTTCCTTCCTCTGGACATAACTCCAATTCAGTTCCAAGAAACCTTTTTAACTCCTTTACCGCTGTACTTGAGCATGTATTCCATTTTCTGATGGTTTTTAAAGAAAATGGGCTGTTCAGATGTGTCTCTTGTACAGGTAGAAGACCAACCTCTACCTTAAACCTCTACCTTCAAGTTAACCTCCAGGTATACTTTTTAAATATCAAATGATATGACCTTGATGAAGGGTTTGCCACCTGAAGAACATCCCGACCAAGGCTGAGGCTGCAGGGAAACCCAAGGTGGGCAACCTTTGCTGGACAGAAGATCCAAAACAGGCCTGTCTGACTGTAGCCTCTCTCCCCCCATTCCCCCAACCCAGACCCTGCCTGCTCCATCCAAGTACTTCCATACAGGACAAGCCCAGGCAACTTCAGAAGCTCACCCAGCTTCCTAATTGTGTTCTTAGCAGGCTTCCACCTAATAAGATACTAATTAATCATTTCTCTGCAAACCTAAAACCTTCATGACCTATCCCATAGGGCATTTTTCATCAAGAGGAAATTCAGTCTGGTTATACTTTAAGAAATCTGCCAGGACTAAGTCATTTTCTATATTTTTCCACATGTTTCCTCTGAATCACAACAATCTTCATCCAATAAAACAATCATATTTACATGTTTACAATCATATATTACTTTTAATATCTATGTATTCAAAATCAATTTACTTGTTACATTAACTATACTTTATAAGAAATTACTACAGAAAAAATAAGCAGGGGAACACAGATTTATTATTTTCAGGGTGAGCTGTAGCAAAATATATGTAGTTACTGATGCTTAAGCAAGTTGTATTATCTTTGCCTTTTTTGAAAGCCAAGGAAGACTAGAACCCTCACTAGGAAAGATGCATGTTAGCATCCGTAACTGGGCTTTATTTCCAGAGAAATGAGATAAAAAGTAAAGTAAACCAGTTACATGGTTAGGATCAAGTATGCTTTTAAAAATGACATTGTAAAATTTTAATCACTTACTTTTTAAGTGAATAATTAAAGGTAAAAGAGCAACTGCGAAGAAAGATTGACATATTCCTAAGAATTAAAAAAAAAAAAGATAACTGCTAATAAAAGAAATGTACTATCACTACCTTGTTGCATTTTTTATGAGAAGCCTTCAGCGTCTCAGGGTGATGGTCAGTCTGGGGTCAGGACCTCAGATGACGATTTTCTCCATCATCATGTTGAGTGAAATAAGCCAGACACAGAAGGACAAACACTGTATGATCTCAGTGATTTGAAACAACTAGAACAAGCAAACTCATGTAGTCAGAATCTAGAATATAGGTTACCAGGGGATGGGGTGAGGATAGGGAAGGGGAAATTAGGGCTTCAGATGTCTAGGTTTCCTATTTGGAATGATGGAAATATTTGGTGATGGATGGTGGAGATGGGAGCACAACATTGTGAATGAAATTAACAGCACTGAAATATGTATTTAAATGTGAGTAAAAGGGAATGGTTAGATTGTATACATGGTAAGAGAATAAGCATTTTAAAAAAAAAGTCCACTACACAAACAGGGAACTCTAAGTTAAACCCTAGATTTTAACTAATAGTACAATTATAAGATGTGCTATCATCAATTGTAACAAACGTACCACACCAACGCAAGGTGTCGGTGATGGTGTGGTATATGGCAATCCTGTATTTTATGCATGATTGGTCTGTAACCCTATACCTTTTCTATTAAAGAAAAAAAAGAACAGATTTTCCCTGGGATATGCGGACTTTGCCTAACAACCCTGAAGTTTTCCAACCTCGGATATACATAAGTAGTTCTCAAATATTTCTATCTCATTATCTCACTCAGGCAGAGGAGAAAACAAGAAAATAGACTTAATTTGGAGCAGGAACCATTTAGCTTTTATAAGGAGGGTGGGCTGGCAGAGTGTCTGTCCCTGGGGTGCACTCCAAGGAGGGTCAGTGTGTCCTTCCCTAGACCATAAACAGAGGATGATCTCTCCGTAAACAGAGGGTGCTTTCTCTATTTACGTTTCAACCCTGATCCCTTTGAATGAATAAGATACAAAAATCATTTCCTACTCAGCAATCTTCAGAAAGGCAGTTTCTGAGAAACTGCCTTATGAATCCAGGGGCTTTTAACCAGAAGCAGTGTGACTTTTCTTTATGCCATCCATTCTTAAAAATACACATGCTTGTGTGTCATCTCTGGGGACCCTGGCTGGGTTTAGGGTGGGGTCTGAATCTCTATGAAAAACAATCCCCTCCCAAAATAAAAGCTGCCTAGATGCTTCTCATGCACATCCCTTCATTTTAGGAAACATTGAATTTGATCTATTAAACCAGTAATATGAAACTAAGAAAAACTCAGAAGAAAGACTGTCAGGCTGATGATGTCACTGTTAAGTCCTGGACTGCTTACAAATTCAGATAAACAGAGCATTGCTCAGTTTTGTGCTTCACAGGCTAAACACAGACAGTGTGTGCAAAGTACAGTAGCGTGAGACTAGTCCTTACGATGGATATTTTCTTTAGCATTCTGGTAAGGCACCATCTGTTACATCCAGGAGGGAATCGGTCCTCGCTTCATTATAGATCAGTGTTACTCACTTAAATATTTCCTACAGAATGTGCTTCAAAATTACAGGTCAGGTCAGTGTTACAGAAAGAGAAGAATGTTAGCTGCTGCTACAATGAATGGCTGCAGAAACCTCAGCTGTGAACATGCAGCCCTGCTTTTGTGTAAAAGCACAAGAGGTCTCCTTCCTGTGACTACAGAGTATTCAAATTTTATGCACAACTGTGACTAGCTTTACGCTGAACTGCATGCCTTCTGGTCTTTTTGTTTTTGTTTTACCCTTAAGAAATGAGATATTCTGCCGAACATTTCCTTTCCAGTTCTCCACAAATTTCTGAAAATATAATTTATGTAAGCAAATTTAATTTATTTCTCATATTTAGGAACGTACAATTTCTGACACAATTTTCTGTTTATGGAATGGAATCTATTTTTAGCCCGTGGGATGAAAAGTGTTTATGCTTTTAAGAATGGCTGGAAAGAAGCAGAAAAATAAATATGATGTTAAATGTGAGCATCTGAAACTGGCATCTGCTTAAAGATCTCCAAAAGGCAAATGGAATAAAGCATGATATATTGTCCAACACAAACAGCAAAGCTGCCTTTCGAGGGTAGAGCAGCCCATGAAGAAATCTGCGCAAGCCTTGAGACTGCAGTCCGAAAAGCTTCTATTGTGGGGTGGAGAAGGCCCATATTCAGTTTTCCATTTCACTATGTCAATCGTGGCCACCTTGTGCATCACACTTTCATTCCTTCCGCCCACCTGCCTCTCCCGAACAGTTAAGTTCTCCCCTTAAATTGTCCTCTTTTCTCCATTTCCTCTGTTGTCAACTTGGCTTCCACCTTCTCTTGTGTGAGACACTGCAACGGCCTCCCCGCAGGGCTCTCCCAGACCAGGGAGGTCCACTCCAGCTGGCTCTCCATGCTGCCACCACACACGTCTGATCACTCATCCCCTTTCTTCAAACACAACAGTGGTTTCTACGGCCTTGTGAGGCAGGTTAATATAGGAAATGAGGGAAGGCAGCTGGTCAGAATAAAGCCATAACAGCTGGGACCCCGCTGGTCAGAACACGGCCACCAGACCCTGCTCCCACCCCAAACCCCCTGAGGGGAGGCACCTGCTTGTAAGCCTTACAGCCCAAAAGCCCGCCAAGGCCCGGGGCACGAGGTCCCATTTGAAACTCCCAGGCTCAGAAGTCCCAGATAATTCCAAACAGAAAGGCCTCCCTATTGGGTTCCTGGAAGCTGACAGGTGAAGGTAGAAAGGCATCCAATCAGGAGAGCAAATAGCTGAGATCCCACCTTAACATCCAGAAGGGGGAGGAGGACAAAGATCTACTGCAGGCGCCACGTGCTCGTCTCATCCTGGGGCATGCCCACACCCACGTCTCAGGTGTGTACTTTTCCTTTTTCTCTTTTCTTAACAAACCCTTTTTTACTGGCCTCACCAAACGGACACATTTCTGAATTCTTCCTTACTATGAAGCCAAGAACCTAGAAACTGAGAACCTTCAGAGCGTTCTCTTAACACTTGGGATAAGATAAGGCCCTTCTACCTGACTAAAAGGTCCCCTACCTGGGCCAGTACCGATCTGCATCCCCAGGCTCGCTCCTGGACTTTTCCAGTCACGCATGCTTGTCCTGCTCCCTCCTGGCTCAGACCCACTGTGCGTGCTGCCACCAATCCACGTGCCCGAGTGAGCGCCCTTTCAGCCTTCCTGTCACTCCTGAGTTCTTGCAGAGGGACGTCTTGGCCAGTCTCAGTCTCTCTGGGACAGGGTTGCAGGTGGAACACCTCACCCTTTTGTTGCCACTGTTGGCGATTACTTTATTAGTGCCATCATCTCTGCTAAAGCGTGGGGCCCATGAGGATGGGTATGTGTCTGCTTTAGCTTCTCAGGGCACCTCACTTCACACTGGCCATTGAGCAAGACTCAGCGGTGTCGGATCAAATTCCAGCACCGCCGGTGTCAGCTCTGTAACTTAGGTAAGTTGACCTCATTGTGCCTAATTGCCTTCATCCCTAAAATGAGGTAAGAATGGAGTTGTTGCCCGGATGGGATGAGCTAATGACGCAGAGGGCTTAGAAGGCTGCCTGGCACATAGCGTTATATAAACACTTCCTTCTAAGGTCGCCAGCACCACTCCTCCTCCTACTGTTAAAGGCAATGAAAAGAGAGAATGAACGAGTATTTTCTAGAGAATTCTAAAAGACGACGGGGTATACTTTCGGTCAATATCCTGACGGCAATAGGGATCCAATAGGCTGGGTGTGGAAATGGAGAGCAGAGCTTCTGGTTCAGGAAGAGCAGCTTTGAGGACTGTGAGCAAAGCAGACTGAGCCAAGAGTGTTCAGTGCAATTACCATCCCGAAAGCAACAGCGAAACAAGAGAAAACACTGGACATGACTTACATTTCCATCCATTAACAACACTTAAATACAAAACAATGGTTAAAAAGATAAGGTAGAGGGAAGCGGCTGTGGCTCAGTCAGTTGGGCTCCTGGCCACCATACGGGAGGCCCTGGACTGACCTCCCAGGGCCTCCTTGTAAAGGCAGACTTGCCCGCAAGTGCCGTGGAGAGCCACCTGGCCTGCAAGCACTGCGGAGTGTTCACTCAGCAAGGTGACGCAACCAAAGGGAGACAAGTAAAAAAAAACACAGAAGAGTGCACAGCAAATGGACACAGAGAGCAGGCAGCAAGCAAGCTGCAAGGGAGGGGGAATAAATAAAAATAAAAATACCAACACACAGAAGAATGCACAGCGAATGGACACAGAGAGCAGACAGCAAGCAAGTTGCAAGGGAGGGGGGAATAAATAAAAATAAAAATACAAACATACAGAAGAACGCACAGCGAATGGACACAGAGAGCAGACAGCAAGCAAGCCGCAAGGGGTGGAAGAGGGGGGATAAAGAAAAAAAAAGATAAGGTAGATCAAGACTTCCTGGTTGATGTAGGAAGAGCCCTAGGACATATTAAGTTAAAAAGTCACAGACTATCAATATGGAATGATCCAGTTTATGTAAAAACAAAGAAAATGCATAATGCTTTATGTTTATATAGAAATATGAGGGTAATTACACTGATGAAGGAATCAATAAAATGATGCATACTTCTTCTGAAATTTCTTTTTTTTTTTTTTACAAACTAGGTATTCTTCATAATATTTCCTTTGTACCTTTTGACAAAATGCCTAAGAATTAACAAGTATAAATGAACATACTTTGTTTTTCAGATTTAGGAACTAGATTCCCCCTCTTGGGAATGGGAGTATGTGCAGAGGATGTAAGGGGAAAACAGAGGAGATGCTTTATTATTATTTTTACTTTATTTATGCCTCTACTCATTGATTAATTTAATTCTTTTACAAATGACCCTGTATTCACATTTTAGCCAGAACTGCTAGGTATGTAGCAATCTTCTTTATGCTAATCGGATCCCAAATAGTTCTGGGTTCATTTTCCTTGGCTAAAGGAGGGGAAAAAAAAAAGCTAATGGATAATTCCATTTATACATTAAAATGGTACCTAAGTGTATTTATTTTTCTTCTCTGTGTTAACCCAGGATCATGTCTCTTCAGAAGAGGGCATGGAACCAAGTGGTCAAAGCCCTTTTACACTCATAAACCTATTTGGAGAAATTTTACTGTAAGACAGGTTTTTTACGGAAATCAAATGTCTGGGGAAAGATCCTAGAGAGAGAGCCCTGTAAGAGGGCGCAGCCCGCAGAGTGACTGAAGGCCATTGGAGGCTCTCCCAGTGCCAGGAGGGCTGCACACAACCTGAAGCAGTAAGACCCACTCCTGCCAAATACCAGTCTAAAGAGAAGACAGGCTATCTACAATTCCACAGAGGGAGACACCCACCAGGAAGCAAGCAGTTAAGAGCACCTGCTCTGATGCCACCCTGCCTGTCTGGGATTCCCATTCCACTCTTAACTGGTACCATGATTCCGGCCAGTTCTATAGCCCCTGTGTGCCGCCATTTACATGTGTGCATGCACATAGGAGGGAATCCATGGCTGCCTTTCCCACACAGCTCCTGGGGGCTTTGGGCTGAGCACAGCCTGCCTGGCCCCTGCTTAAGGGCAGGGTGTTGAGGGTGCACAGGGCCCCTCCCTCAACCTGGTATGATTTTTCTGGAGCCTGAGCTGGGCAGGCCCTCCCTCCATACATGGAGTGTCACTGAATGCTGAGTTAGTGTCCACTGAGGCGCCTCAAGAAGGAGCGAAGGCAGAGGGACAAAGGAAGGACAGCCAAGTGGAGGTAAGTAGTTGTTCTGTGAAGGGATAAGACGGGGGCATAGGAATACTATTGGGTGGGGCTTTGCAGGCGTGGGGGGGCTAGGGTATGAAGTATGGGTCAGATGGTCCATGGATTTGGGGGGAAGGTTGGGGGGAGCAAGTGAACATGGGAGATCATCAGGTATGTGGTTGAAACTATAATGTTGAGAAAAATCTTTAGAAAATATAATAAGGAAGAGTTACTGGTTTAAGGTGTTTGATGGGGGGCATCTGGCACAGGGTGCACCTGGGGCAGGCTTCTAGGTAGTGTGTGAGTGCTCATCATGTCATAGTGTGTTATATCACTGGGTGGGACCCATACAATGAATAGGAAGGTGTTGTACACCCTTTTGGGGAGGACTGAGGTTCTGGTGTCTCTTGAGAACATGAGTGGCTCCCAATGGGGGAGGTCAGACTAGTGTGTCAAGCCCTCAGCCTTGTTGCAAGTATCTGTGAATCTTGTCCTTCAAGTAGTGAAGCTTGGTTGTCACTGTGGGCCCTGAGGGGAGGAGGAGAGAGGAATAGAATAGATGGAAGAGGGAGTACCTTGGGGGCAATGAAGTATTCCACAAGATAGTGCAATGATGGATATAAGCCATGTTAAATTTCACCAAAAATTTATATAAGTGTATAGTCTAAAATGTAACCACAATTAACCAAAAATTTATAAAAGTTAGTCTAAAATATAAACCATAATGGAACCATGATTAGTAGCTATGTTTCAATATCTGTATATCAGCTGTAGCAAATATAACATCCACATATAAAAAGATCAGTTTCTGGGGAAGGAGGAAAAGGGTTTGATGGTGGGTATATGGGAGTCCCCTATATTGTATATGTGACTTTACTGTGATATAAAACTTTTTTGAAGACATAAAAAAAATTAAAAAATTAAAAGATGTAGACACTGAGGAAGGGATGGAAGACATTGCCTTGCCCCTGTACATACAGGACAACACCTATTACAGTGATGAAAGTCAAATCCTCAAAAACAGTTTTATGATATTTTTCATTTTTCAATACTCCAATTTATTTTTTACTTTATTTTAGTTTTTCTAAATTGTTATATATTCTATTTCCAATCTTTAAACCTATCATTACTATTTCATTTTCCTACTAACTGAATTTGGCAATATATTAGGCTTAATTTTTGAAGAAGTTTTGGATCACAGAGGGGTTCAACAAGGGAGGAGCACTGGTGTGGGGTGTCATCAATGAGGGATGCATGGGTGGGAGAGAGTTCTCCAGGGTATGCATATAGGGTATATAAATATGTTTGGATATTTGTTGGGTGATGTCATAGTAGGTAGAGTTACAAACAACAACTGAGGAAGTACTGAGTTCCCATCCAGGGTAGCTCTGTTGCATTCCCCAATGGAACAGCAGCAATCCTCCAAGTGCAAGGGCAAAGACCAGTGAAGAAGGATGTTCCAATGATGGACCCTTGATACTGATGACTATACTTATGAGCCTGTGTGCTTAAAATTTCAACTAGACCTAGAGCTGTAGTGTGCCTAATAGTTACCTCCTGAGAGCCTCCATGTTGCTCAAATGTGGCCACTCTCTAAGCCAAACTCAGCATGTAAATGCATTACCTTCCTCCCAGTGTGGGACATGACTCATGGAGATGAGCCTCCCTGGTGCCGAAGGATTACTATCAAGCACCAATTGGTGATGCAACTAGAAAAAGACCTAGAATAAAAGGGGGAAATGTAAAGACAAATGAGTTTATATGGCTAAGAGACTTAAAAATGTGTTGGGAGGTCATCAGAGGGGTCACACTTATGTACTTCTCAGCAGGAACCCAGAGACAGCCAAAGTATATACAACCCCAAGTGGTGGAGCTCCTGTGGGCTACAGAGACACACAGGTTTTATAGTCATGGCAGATGGCTCTGGTGTTCATTGCCTTGCCAGTGGGTCCTACTTTGGAATTTGTGCTCCTGAGTGTGATGGAGTTGGACTCAGATGTGACCTCTCTACACATGCCTCTCTGTCACTTTTACTGAACCTGTGGTTGGTACTGGGGTTGGTGTATGCTCAGGGGACTTGAATCTCTGGACTGTTCATGTGCCAGCTGGGCCCTGAGCCAGAGCAGAGTTGCAACACCTACTCTCTGGTTCATTGGACTTACTCAGGTCAGCTAACAGGGAGGTAAGGATGGTCAACTACCACACCAGGGAACCGAGAGGGTCTACAACTGCAAGCATGAGAATTGCATCAATCAGCCATGTGGGATCTAAGCTGCCTCTCGATTTAGAGGTGGAGTGGACATCACCATCCCAGGGTCCGCAGGTTGGAGGAATAAAATATGGATTAGAGTGGACTTACTGGTATTCTACTATAGAACTATTGTGACTCTAGCAGTGGAGGAATTGTATCATTGATGTGGAGACAGTGGCCACGGGAGTTGCTGAGGGCAGGGAGAGGGAAGAAGAGGTGTGATATGAGGGCATTTTCAGGACTTGGAGTTGTCCTGAATGGTATGGCAGGGATTGATGCAGGACATTCTATATCCTGCCATAACCCACTGAATGGACTGGGGGAGAGTGTAAACTACAATCCATGTGATGTAGCAGTGCTCCAAAATGTATTCATCAAATGCAATGAATGTGCCACAGTGATGAAAGAGGTTGTCGATGTGGGAAGAGTGTGTGTGGGGGGGTAGAGAGTGGGGTATATGGGAAATTCTTATATTTTTTAGTGTAACATTTTGTGTGATCTATGTATCTTTTTAAAAAAAGAATAATGAATAGTATATCTAAAAAAAAAAAAAGAATGGAGAGCAGCCAGCAAACAATGATTAAAAGAAAATGAAAGGGAGATAAAATGGCTGCAGAAAAATAACCTAGGATGCATAGCTGCTCTTAGTTCATGTAATGGCAATTTCATAATTGTCCTACCTGTTTCTTGTCTCATAGTCTCATGAACAATAAAGGTGATTCTGATAAGAAAGCCATAGTGTCTCATCTCTAGAAATTGCATTAAAAATTGGAATTTGAACACTACCAGAGTGTAGTTCATATTTAAAGAGCTTTTAGAATTTTTTATTTTAATCAAGAAGAAAAACTACTTATTTTAGAGCATGTCTAATGTTTAAAACCATTTAGAACCTATGATTTGTTGAGGTTTTAGAAATAAGAAAGCCAATGCCTTACACTTAGAACAAAGGAAGTTTATGATGACAATGAGGAGAGTCTCAATGTTTTCAGGTATCTCCTGGTAAAGGTGTTTCTGGAAATTATTGATTAAATAATAAATTATTAAATAAAATCCCTGGCGTGCAAAGGTGTTTGTGGCATACTGTGAGAAAGAGAAGGCTACAGAAGAGCTGAAAGGGTACTGTTCTTTTATTTATAGAACATTATACAGAGGTGTAGACATGCATTTATGACAACAGAATGGTCACAGAACTCTGGAGGGGGGGGCAGGTAGGGTAAGAGATTAGATGATTTTACTTCTTCTCTAGAACTTTTCTGCTATGATTAAACATTTTATAATATTTTATATAATTCAGTGTTTAATTTTATAATATTAATTTTTTGTTTTTTAATTTTTAATTACTTTTATTATTAACTCTTTTTAAAAAGATATATAAATCACACAAAGTAATATTGAATTTTTATAATAGCATGTATTAACTTTCCCAAAACAGTGCTATCAAAATTAAATATCCTCATTTAATTAAAGGTATTTTACAACAATAGTATGTACTTTAAAGTAGAGTGCAATAAAAGTTCCCAAATAGGAAAACCTCTGGTGCTTTTTATAAAGAGAGACTCCTAGTTTTTCCCTATTTGGAGCAATTTAAGGTGGGATGAAAAGTTCTCTTGGGTGATTCTGATTTGGAAGTAAGTTTTATCAACACTGGCATTCGAGAATAAGGTGCTACAATTGGTACAGCAGTCACAACATCGTTTAAATTAGAATTTAGGTAGAATAATGTCTTCAAGCCTTAAAACTGCCTTAGAGGTGAGACTTTTTTAAAGTAAATGAGATAAATGAGATTCTTTAATATATTCAGCAATATAAATATATTCACACCCCCTGTTCACATCTGCTCTACAGTGAAAATGTATGGCTTTCTGACGGGTTTTCCTTTCATGATGTAGTACAGGCAAAGAACAAATAGGTAAATTAGAATATGACTTGACAACATCAAAGGTAGCTCCTAAGGTAAGCCAGAGACCCAGTATAATAAACATGCCTATCTTTATCCTAAAATTGAACCAAGACATTTATAAGAACAGGCTCCCTTTGATTCCCACTTTTCTTCTCTAAGAAGTTTAAAAAGGCTGAGTGACTTTTAAGATGGCCAGCAAGAGACCTCTTTGCAACTTGGTCAGCACTGAAGGGAAGTGGGGTCTAAAATACGGACACGGGAAACACACGATGAAGGTCCATCATATCGTTAGAGGCCTTCTGTTTGTCAGATTCAACCAAATGTCAAGAGAACTAGCCAATGGAGATATTCCATAATAAAATGGGACTCTCCCAAGATGCATAAGAAACAAAATAATATTGACTTGGGCGGAATCACAGCTGCCCAACACAGTTACCTTCGCCACACTGGGTCATTTCCCACCCCAACTTGGTCCAGTGCAACATCATTTTCCCCTGACCCCGGGTCTAGGTGCCCCTGCATTTGGGAAGGACCACCATGCTCTGGACTGACAACACTTACGCTCGGTGGAGACCCACATGTCTTCAGCTCCAGTTTGCACTGTCCTACCCTTAACATTTCATATAAGTGGCTGCTATCTACAGCAGGATCAGGTGCTGGGTCGCTCTACACACCTAGCCCTGCTTTTCCTGTCCTCCCCCTGGCCCCTGGCTTTCCTTCTCAGCCCTGCGGAAACTGCAACTCACCTTTGCCTCTGGCAGTTGCTATGTATTTAGCCAACACGAACCACAACGAAGAAGATCAGGGTATACTTGGAGGACAAAAGCTCTCCCAGCTCTCACTTTTCCTACCTTGATTAATTGCTCCCGTAGCAAAACTTTGGGGCTAATTTTCAAAGCTCTGAAAGAGGAAAGATTTTTGCCGGTTTTGTTCACTGCTATATGCACAACCTTTAGAAGAGAACCTGGCCCATATTAGGTTCTCAAAACTGAGCTGAACAAGTGAATCAACAAATAAAAAGGCATGGGAAATTTTGTAAAGATTTCCTAAGGAAACAATTTTATTTGATTGGTTAGATGATGGGCTGAGAAAGTATACACTGGGGATCTAAGAAAAGCAAATAATAATAATAATAATAAATTGTTTAGCTTGCTCCAAAGGACGTCAGTACTGAATGAGTAACAAGGAAACACACCCCCTCAGAAGGGCAGTGTAGGGAGTTTGTAGAAAAAAAAAGGAAAAAGATTAAGAAATCCATTAAGACATCAATGCACATGCAAATAAATGACAGAAAAGAAAGGAAGTGTAAAAATAAAAAAATGGAAACGCAGCAGATGCCTGTCTATTCTATCTGATCCACAACTAAATAGAAAAGCAATGCAATCAAGAGGGCTTTTAAGTCACAGCAAGGATATAAATTCCTCAGTTCTGCATGTGGCTGGAGGACCAAAAAGAGAGTGGCAGCCTTTGTTCATCTCTGAGGTTAACTCCCCTTTCGGAAGCTTACTGGCCTTGATGTCTTTTCTCTGGCCATTGGAGTTTTGCAAGTCAGAGCGAAATCCTTTAGGAGTAATTAATAGCTGGGTGTGTCTGGAGCTAATCTTCCTGGGACTCTTTTGTGGGCCTTTCATATAGTCCTCATTTGGATGTTTGGAACATGTCACGGGTTACCATCCTGTTGGTGATGGTACATGCTTTAGTTCCTTTTTTTAATGATATCTCCTTGGGGTTAAGCTTAATAATGGATCGCAAAGTTCTATAAGGAGAGCGCTGAATCCTACGGATTTTTTTTTTTTAACGCATGAAATTCTGAATAAAGAAATTCACGTTCTGTGTGTTTTTGTACGGTGTGAATAATTACGGGAAGTAGAAAAGTGGAAGGGGTTTGAGAATCACCAGATCCAGCACCCTGCCTCTGGGCTACCACGCTGAGATCATTGAAGATAGATGGTTAGCCAAGCTATTTTTAGAGATCTCAATGGCTAGAGATTAAAGAGGTCCCCTTGTTAGTATGGTTCCAAAATGAATTTCTAGAGAAAGTCTAACTGAACTCTCTCTCAAGACTATTATACTGCCACACAACAAGCAATTCATTAATTGCTCAAAATACTGGATGAATTAATTTGCCCTCAGGAAACTATAAACAACATAAGCTCATAAATATTTAAATTTCTTGATTTGACCCTGGATGGGCTAGATCTTTAATTTTTAATACTTTGTGAATCTTGCAACTCAACACTCAAGCCCTGAATGTTTAAAAATGCTGTTTTCCCACCCTCTTTGGTCAAGGGAAGAACACATGCCATGCCTCTCCTTTCCTCTTCAGCATTTGTGAAATGAGAACAAGTAGGAAGCATGTAGCAGCAAGAGGCAGACAGCTCACAATTAATTTTGCTTTACTTTTTGAGTGAGAAAACGGCAATACTCTGCGAAACAATTCTCGTGCTAAATCATGTGATCTTTCAACATAGAAATCCTTCCAATGCTCATTCTAATCTGTGTGCAACTCACAAAATTACCTTCCAGATACCCATTCGACTCAGCATGCCCAGCCAGGCCACCTTGCTGCATGCCATTTCTGTCTGGAAAGCTGAATATAACCAGTTACAGTTCATTGGCTTTCAACATTTGACCTAAGGTATTAATAGATGAAGACCTTAAAACAAGGAAAATTACATACTGTCTAATTAAAGTTGGTATGGGAAGTTACAGATTGCTAGTGCAATTATGCTCTGACCCTGGCATATGTAAAATAATACCCTCCAGAAGCAAAACAAAAATAAAAACAAAGTAATTACACACTAAAGCTTCTATAGAGTTTCAAGTATACAACTTTTATGGCTTATTTCTGCAAGGGGTGAATATTTATTAATTCCAAGTATAGATGTCTTTCTTAAGCACAAACATCACTTCCTTATTTCAGACTACTGCAGGTCACTGAAAAGCTGAATAATAAGATTAAAAATTCATTTTTCTTAACTGTGGTATAACAACCATAATTAGCAGCAAATCCTTTTGCCCTATTTGCATTTGCTGAATTTTCCTTAATTACTCTGCAGTCTAATTATGAAACTCAGTCTAGAGAAGAACTCACAAAAGCCAGTGATGCAGAAAGCAGAAGAGCATTTATTCCACCTCCTGGATTTACTGCTTGGGAATCCTATAGTAAACCAGTTGGAACAGCCTCTATTTGCCAGGGCATTAACATGTAAACAGTGTCAGAGAGAAGCCCGCCATGCTAATGAAAAGTGATATGGAGTTTACTAATTCAGATAAGAGCACACAGATTGCCTTCTCTCCAAAGCACAGGGACTGTCAGAGAAACAAATGTGGGGCCCGTGTTGCAATTAATTTGATTCTTGTTCTTTTAAGGCTCGACTTGTAGATTTAATTAAAGCTTTCACACACTGGGCACATCCAGGGAGCATGTGGGTTTAATGGCTCTTTTGAATGAAAGCAGCAATGGACGTTATGATTCAAACAGTAACAGGCAATCACAAAGCAGAAAGATATTTTTAATAGGAAAGTATGTTCCTTCTTACATAGCAATCCACTTGTTTGTTAAATAAGAGACTTCAAATCATGCTTTCTCTACAGGTTTCCCCCCTTCCCCTTAGTGTGTTACTATTCTAGGCTAAATAATACTCCACATTCCCTCAGGATTAGGTTTGCACTATTTGGTTGATAATTTATTTCATTAAATTAACTCCAATATAGCACTGAGACTTAAGTTGTACAATCCAAACTTTACAATCCAATCTTTTAGCTTACTTCCAAAATCCTTATCTCTTGCTTGCTTTGTAAAGAAGACCAATATCCTTTGTCCAAAAGCAGTACTTTTTCTAACCTGACCAATCTATACTGCTTGGTCTGAATACGCACTTATTTGAAATGAGCAAGCTAAGTGCTTTGTTATATTAAGTGTACTAAAGATATTATACAGATAATATTAATAACGATAACACTTATTCCAACAGCACTTATATTGTTGAGAGCTCCTTTTAATTTTTTTTTTTTTACATCTGAAAGTTTCAATGTCTTTGCCACTTCCTTGAAGCTTTTCTGATTCCTCCAGCTGAAAGTAATTTTTTCCTCTGACCTGGCAGAGCTCTTTACCTACATCCTACAATGGTGTTTATCAATTTCAACCTAATATTAATTTTGTGGACATGGCTATTTTCTACTAGACCATGCACTTTTGAGATCCCTGGGTTAGTCTGATATTTGTCATCCACATGGCACCAAGTCTTGAATAAGTAAATGCACAAATGTTAATCGAATGATTCAACCTCTGAACTGATCCCAGTTCTTTCTTAAGAAGGATGAAGTCTTAAATGACATGACAAATTAAAAAAACAGTATGCATGTTTGTGTGTGCACCTGTGTACCCAGGCATGCAAACAGAGCTTTGCTGCAGGCATCACGGCTCTCTCGCACAAGTGATTCCTTTCTCTATAGTTACTGCTATACCAAAATGTGTTGGCTGTACGATGGTCCTTGGTACCAGCAGAATCAGGACCACAGAATTAGGTTTTCTGGGAAGTTTTCTTTTTCTTTCAGAAGGCTATCCCTAGGTGAAGCAGAAGCTTCTTGTTCTTACGGTAGTTCAGCCAGCATTCTATTCTCAGGAAACTTCTTCACAATTAGGGTCCTGCTCTGTGCCAGCGATGCTGGCAGCTGGCCCAACCCTCCTCTAAAGCAGTGTTTCTCAAGCTTCAGGTAGGATCCGCATCTTTGGGGAATGTGTTAAACAGATTGTCTTCTTTGCCTCCTCCTCAGCAGACCATTTCGATTTACTCTGCCTGGGGGTATGACCTAGAAGTATTAGCTCTCAAAAGCACCCCAAGTGGCTCTGAGGCAAAGCATCCCTTGATCCTGCTTGATACATCGAGGAGACTTCTTCTGTCTTCACGCAGCTCAGACCTGAACGAGGTTGACTTTCCCCAGGGTGCAGAAGAAATAGCCATCAATCGGCTGTGAATTAGCCGCAAGACCCTAAAACAAGGCTATGAGGAGAGAACACTCACGGGTGTTCAGGGAGTGAGATGATCTATAAAGTAAGGACAGGTCCATTCAGGCTTATATGGGTTGGTTTGCCTAAGCCCTTCCCATCTTCCATCCATTATTAGCTCTCAAATCTGAATGTTATGAGGGCAAATATTATGAAAATATAGTTATCAGGTCTTTGTCCATTAATCCATGTTTTTCCTTTTAGACCTGGTATTGGAGTGATATTAAATCCTGATTACCCTAGAACTGCTGAGGGCAAGATCAGATCCATCTGCAGATACAATGAATCCATTTCAGGATTTAGCTGGGTCATCACCTGGAAGTACAATATAACAGGAAACAACTTTCCCTCTCCCCTGAAGGCTACAGCTTTGACACGTTGGAGTGAGTGTCCTGGACATGAACAAATCCAATAATCAGGCAAGAATTCTCTAGGCAATAAAGCCAAGTTTTAGTTTATCCAGTGTATTTCTTAGTTGTGAAGATCAGAGATGATCATGTTAGAATCAGACAGTAGTAGTGCCAAGGAACCTCAAAGGTTACTTGGCAATTTTTTAACTGATCAAGTGTGAGGAGCCAAGAGGGGTTATGGAACGTTGTCAAAGGTCTCATGTTGAGTAGGTGGTCCTGCTGCAGCCGCCCGAAGCTTATTCTTCCATACCAGGCTATGCTTAGTCTTTGTTAGAAACATCCTAACGTTTTCACTCCACGATATTCTCATGAATGATCAGAAATGAACATACTGTCTGATCAAATGGGCACAGATAAAGATGTACAGAGTAGCCATCTTCACTGGCTGCTTAAAAGAAGCATTTTCTTTCCTTAGCTTTCAATCACTTTTCTATGATCAACTTATTAAAGGCTGGCCCAGGGCCAGATGGAATGACATAAGCAAGGTTTCTACCTACATTGTCCACTTCTGTCCAAAAATCTTGAGAGAAAACTGACAACTTTCAGTTTCACGTTGTTAAAAAGCTACACCAGCCATTTAGTTATCTAGACAGAGAATCTCCCCATGGGTGTGAATTCTTATGGACTTGGCTATTCATCTTTAAACCCACAAGCAGGGCTTTAATTGGCAAGTTCATTTGTGGGTCTAACTTAGAATTATGCAACGGTCGGTGAGTTGCATCTGCGATGGCCCAGCAGTTAGGGCGTCCGTCTACCACATGGGAGGTCTGCGGGTCAAACCCCGGGCCTCCTTGACCCATGTGGAGCTGGCCTATGCGCAGTGCTGATGTGCGCAAGGAGTGCCGTGCCATGCAGGGGTGTCCCTGTGTAGGGGAGCCCCACGTGCAAGGAGTGCGCCCCGTCAGGAGAGCCGCCCAGCGGGAAAGAAAGTGCAGCCTGCCCAGGAATGGTGCCGCACACATAGAGAGCTGACACAACAAGATGACGCAACCAAAAGAAACACAGATTCCCATGCCGCTCACAACAACAGGAGCGGACAAAGAAGAACATGCAGCAAATAGACACAGAGAACAGACAACTGGTGCAGGGGAGTGGTGAGGGAGAAGGGGAGAGAAATAAATAAATAAAATAAATCTAAATAAAAAATACATATTAAGCATTACAATACAGTAATACTGGCATTTATAATTATCCAAATGGTTGACTTTGCTGCAGGTCTTTATTTCTTTATGCTGCTTTGAACCACTGTCTACTGCCCTGTTACTTCAATCTGAAAAACTCCCTTTAGCATTGCTTGTAGGGCAGGTCTAGTGGTGATGTACTTCCTCAGCTTTTGTTTATCTGCTAGTGCCTTAATCTCTCCCTTATTTTTGAAAGGGAGTCTCACCATACATGAAATTCTTGGCTGGTAGGTGTTTTCCTTCAACACTATAAGTATTTCAATCCAGTGCCTCTTGCCTCCATGGTTTCTGATGAGAAATAGGTACTCAATCTTATTGAGATTCCCTTGTATGAAACACATTGCTTTTGTCTTTCAGTTTTCAGAATTTTCTCCTTGTCTTTTGCATTTGATTGTATAATCAATATATGATGGGGTATATTTTTCTATAGAGCCCTGTTTGGTCTTCTCTGAGTTCTTGGATGTGCAAATTCACATCTTTTGCTATGTTTGGGAAGTTCTCTGTCATTATTTCTTTGATGCTTTCTTCTTTCCTTTTCTTTCTTTCCTTTCCTTCTGGGACTCCCTTAATACATACATTGGTGTGCTTGATGGTGTCCCATAGCTGTCTTAGGCTATTTTCACTTTTAACATTTCTTTTTTTTCTGTTCTGCTCCTCAGCCTAACTCATTTCAATTATATTGTCTTCAAGTTCACTGATTCTTTCTTCTGTCTGCTCCACACAGCTTTTGAAACCCTTCTGGGCATTTTTCATTTCAGTTATTGTGGTCTTCAACTTCAGTAGTTCTGTTTGGTACCTTTTTAAAAATTTCTCTCTTTCCTTAGCCTCATATTTATTCATTGTCTTCCTGATATACTGTAATTCTTTCTCTGTACTTTCTTTCATCTCCTTAAGCATTTTTAAGACAATTTTTTAAAAAGGCTTTCTTTGGTATGTCCACATTCTCATCTTTCTTGTTGGTGTTTTCTTACTTTTTTTATCCTTTTCCTATGGATGGACCATTATTTTCTGTTTCTTTGTTTGCTTGTATTTTATTGCACACTGTGTATTTTAATATTTTAAAGTGTTAATTCTAGGATTTTTTCTGAGATTTTTTTTTTTTAAACCAGCTGGCAGTAAGACAGATTTTCTTGAGCTTCAGCCCTCCTATCAGGAAGGTCTGCCCAAGGCAAATGCAGTGTACTAGGCTTTCCCTGTCTTAATGGGTCTCTGTCTTGTTCTGGGCTTTTGCTTGTTAGCTGTTTTGGAATTCTTGGAATTCTTCTATTTACAGGTGTTTGGTTGTTGCCTCTGTTTCCCAAGAACAAACCTCTCTCCCAGGTATCTGAAGCCAGCAGGTCATTGTCCCGCACTGTCTGCCTCTATGACATTTTACACTCCTTTCATTGTCTCAAGGCAAATTCTGGGAGGAGGGAGGGATTTCCCAATTTGGTCTTTCCCAGTCAAAATAAGACCAATGACCCATAAAGGGGAAGCAGACTGGCTCCAAAGTGCCCTGTGGGGGGAGTTGGGAAGGGTGCTCAGAACTTCCCTGATGGCTCCACAAAGTTGAGTTTTCCTGGGCTGCCCAGCAAATGCTCTAACTCTCCCCTGCATCCCTGAGGAAGCCTTGTGTCTTTAAATTTCCACAGTCACTGTGTCTGTCTGGGGAGGGTTGAAACAATGGCTGCCCTCAGAGTTGGGACCCAGTGATCTAATTTGTTAATCAAAAGCCATGGTCCCTGATTGTTTACAACACTATTCTTGGAGAAGAAGCTTTTTATGCCCCTTTTCGTCAACAGCAGCTCACCAGAGATTGGACCCCATGGTACTCTGCCAGGAGAATGGGGGATGGGTGCCAGTGGTTGCTGTGAAGAGACAGCAATTTATAGTTCTTTACTGTAATTTATAGACTTTTCCTTCTGCTCTTTCCTGGGTGTTTTAAGCAGTCCTCTGGACCCTGGAGTTTCAAAATGGTTTTTTTGCAGACAGTTCCTGCCTGTTTAATTGTTGTTTTGGTGGAAGGACAGAGTTCTGGAGCTCGCTACACTGCCATCTTCTATGGAAGTCCTCTAATGTTAAGTTTTCAATTTACATTGTGGTGTTTTATGAAGTGAGAAGCAGATATACATTGGTTAGTATGGTATATTTGCCTCTTTTTATAGGCTTTCACTACTGGCCTCAGACCAACTAATCACTAAATGTTGCAAAAGTTGTAACTTTGTTGGGGCTGCTCTGCTCTCTTAGAAAGTCCCATCCTTGGCCAGTTTTTATCCTTAAAACAGTCCCTGCCATGTCTCAGAAAGGGGATGCTCCTGGGCAACTCCCAAATGCAGGTCACCACTTTATTTTCATTTCACAATAACAACTTCTTTATCTTGAGCAAATTACACAGGATGACGCTAATTACTCACAGAAGAGAGAACATAACTCTCTAAAGATACTTCTCTTTGCTATGGAGAAAAATAAAAATGTGAACTCACCAGTTGAATATTTTTTTCAAAGAAATGATCTCTTGTGGCATCCTGATGAGAAAACAGGATGTCCTGGGCACAGAAATTAAAAAGGAAGGGTACTAAAGTGTTAGAGTTTAGTCATCAGGTCTCTCAAAATGACCTGCAAAGATTTCTTTCTTAAGAAATGTTTCTTTCCTTACAAGAATCTGCTAGTTCAAATCTGATGCCAATTACATCATAATTATGTTGACAATAAGGACAGGGCAACAGCATATCTAGCAGAATTGTAAGGATCTCCAGAATATTAACCTGGAAAACATTAATGCTTCAGAAAATCCTCATCCCATAGTCTGGCCTCCAGATTCAGACAACTTTTCTGGATAATCAGAAGAGCCACAAGCTTGACATAGCTTCCTGTCTGCAATGAGCAGAGCCCATAGATGCAAACCCGCTGACTCCAATCCTGCCATATTTTCTCTTTCCTCTGATTCTCTTGCAAAGGCCCCGATGTCTTCCCCCTTCACAGAGGACTAAGCTGTTTAGAGAGCAACATGCCTTCATTTCTCATAGCCCTACATCCATGGCAGACTGGTGGCATCTGGTTCAATATTTCATTAAATCCTCCTGAAAACCAACAGTTCAATCTATTAGGAAACTACAGTCCCTAAGCAGCACCAATTACCTGGCAGGCTGTGGCTGTACCATACCGCACAGCCCATTTGCTGTCAGAACTTTACAGCGGCAGAGTGTGTGTACATTTGGATGCAAGAAGTCTAATCTTTTATAAGCCTCCCTCGGATGGTAAACACTGAAACTCAAGAAAAAGTTCTTAACAAGAAAAGGTTATTTAGGTCTCAGATTGTGCCTTCATTATCCCTGAATTTAATGGAGAATCTTTTTCTTGGGGGGCGGGGGGTGGTGTCTGAGTTTTTAACCACTTGTGCAGCCTGAGGTCCCTGCAGGCTTCTCTTAGCCCTCAGCCAGATGACTGACAGGCATCAGGGCCCTATTGTAATGTTCTGCTCCACAGAAAATTTAGAGCTCATTTACTTCTGCTGCAGGGCATCTGCAAATTACATGGCTTAGAGGTAAGGAGGGATGAACAGTTTCCTTTCGGATAAGTTCTGACAATTGGTGGCCAGTCCACCCCTCCTTTAAAGAATAATGGAGGGAAGTGGTCTTGCTCGAGCATCTGAGCTCTCATTTACCACATGGAGGACCTGGGTTCATTCCAGGATGTCCTGGTAAAAAAAAAAAAAAAAGGGAAAAAAAGGCATCCCAGACCTGTGCTGCACGGAGAGGCATGGGGCGGGGGGCAAAGGGAAGCACCAAAAAGATGATGGTGTAACCAGATTAAAAGAAAAAAAAAGAGTAATGAAGGCTTGGGTACCTTTTAATTGCTATGGGAAGGACTGGAAAGGCTGTGACCGCCCAGCCTTTTACTAAAGTTGCAATGATAATACTAGGACTAGGCGTCTTTAAAGTGCATGGCCTGGCATGGGGAGTAACTCTTCAGGAATCTTTCCTGTAAGATGACTTTCTGCTCCGACCCCCAGGCCACTAGTCTGAACTTTTATTTCTAATAATAAACAGAAAGGTAGGTACATCTTTGTATATTACTTTTAAAGGCCTCAACAAACTCTAGACCTATGACTACCAATGTCTAACTTGAAGGCTGCTTTTTTTTTTTTTTTCCTTTCTTTGGGTGATTTTAGTGTTAGAAGTTTGTTGCACAGGGAAGCCGATGTGGCTCAGTGGTTAAGCATTGGCTTCCCACGTATGAGGTCCCGAGTTCAATCTCTGCCCCCCGCTCCATACCTCAAAATAAAAAAAATTAAAAACAAGTTTGTTGCACAGAGAGAACAGGAAAATGAAGCTTCAATAACAGCAAAAATTCAGCTTATTTGCAAATTTACTGCGGGATAGTTCGAGGAAGCAAAGACTGTAACTGACTGTAATTGCATGGCTGGACACTGGCATCAATCACCCTGGGTCCTTCCCGAGCTCAGCACTTGTCTCCAGGCGACTGGGGACTGTCACAGAGGCAGGCTTACTTGCCTAGCGGAGATCACGTAACAGCTCTAGAAAATTACAGCTGTTTTAAAATTGGTCGTGGGGCCCTTGCATTGTCCTGGACACGTCATGAAATTAGCATGGCTTGCATCACTCAGCTCAGCTTGTCACCAGAAAAGTCACATGACTGCTCTCTGCGCAACTGAAATTCACAGCTGTGGCCCCAGTCACCCCACCCCTCACTACTAACCTCCAAAGCTAGTAATTCATCTGGGTTTCTGTTTTATCATCTATAAAATGAGAGATTAGGAATAGATGTACTCCAAGATTCCTTCTAGCACGTGCAATTCTGTACATTTCGTTTGAACAATCTCATGCATTAAATGCATTAGAAAAGATAGGGGTGTGAAAGCAAATACTTGCATACTAAATCATGTTTCTAAATTATTTAAACTATTGATTCAAGAATAAGTACTTACAGAAAAAAATGGACCCAGCATGCAAAAAGAAATCATATTTCAGGGCATCAGTATCCAATCAAGCTATATGAACATGTATGCTTTGCCAAAAAAAAAAAAGCCACATAAGCAATCAATCCATGTGATTCTGCTTCCTGAAGACAAAGTAAAAGCTCACACATAAACTAAACTAAATTCCTGCCTTGGGTGAAATGCTTGTCAATTTTATGCTTTATATGGAATCTCATGATAACTGTAGAGTAGACAGTTAAGGCTTTTTTTTTTTTTTTGCTCTTGATGATACTGCTTCTGTATCTAAATCATGTCTATCTGAAAAAGTTGCATAGAGATGCGCTTTATGAAGTGTTCAGAGAATGCACTCAACAGAGGGGGGTGCTAGTTTAAACAAATGTACCACTTTATCCTTCCAAAGGCAGAACCATTTTGCCTTATTAGAGAAGTAGTTTTGTCTTATTCGACACAATATTTTTTAAGACATACTTTTTTGGCAGTTACTGCTAATGTGTATCAATGGGATTTCTAAATAAACTTTTCAGGGGGAAAGGAGAGAAAATAATGCATATAAAAATGGTATGAGAAAATAGTACTTTTGCCTCTTCCTGACAGGTGTGTGCTTCTCACTGTGATAAATCACTGACATTTCTCTTTTTTCATCTTGATTTTCTTTCCATAGTCACAATATTTCTTTGTCTAAGGAAACTATCTCTTAGGATGTTCATGTGATATTTATAGAGAAGTTTAATTCCAAAGACAAACAGGAATGCAATATATTTTATTTAACTTCTTCCATCAAGTCCAGGCAGAGCTTCCATGCATAATATATAGTCAATCTGGATTACTGGTGAGCAAATTTTCCACTTTACGAACTCTCTGGGGTGTAGGCAGTCTGAGCCACAAGCAAGTACTTGGGCTAGCACTTTTAAGGGTCCCAGACAGAGATTCTATTGCAGTGATATTTGTCGCTAAGGATATGTGTATCAGTTAAATCCTGCTCCCTAAAATTTAGTAGAAAGGGTGCAGTCCATAAATAGGTTTTGTTCCACAAAATTCAGCACTTTTTCACTATTGAACAATTTGTGATGATGTTTTATCTGGACCCGTTCTCTCCTCTAACACAAATAATAGAGTGTTGATTCTACTTAAAATGGGAACTTTAGAAATGAGTTATATTAAGAAAAATGATTATGAGACTAACTTATTTATCTCACTATTGAAGAAGAAATAGTTATCAAATTACTAAATTTGGAAAATTTTTTAGTGAGAGAGAGGGCAAAAATTAAAACCAAGACTACTGCAGACTCCGATATGGTCTAAGCATTTGTTTTGCTAAGTTCGGTTTTATGTATTTATGATGATACTTGAAAGCATACTTTGTAATAACTACAAAAGATTTTCTGAAGACCTTATTATAGTTTCCTATTATTTAGATTTTGCTATAAAGTGGTCTGGGGCTGACAGGTTTAATGTGGAAACCAAATTGGCATGAAATTAAGATTAGATGTGATAAAAAATGGAAATATTAAAATACTTAATAGCTCTCAGGAAATACCTTTCAGACTAAGATTAATAGTGCAAAATACTGTTGAAATAGATGATAAAGAGCAGACTAATGTCAATAAACATTTTTAGCTGAGGGCTAGAAACCCACTTGGTGCTGATAAGAGCTTGGAAGCTGAGACCATTTCCCGCCAAGCAGAAGATAATATGAATGGGAAATACTTACAACTGGGAATGAGCAAGCAAGGGCAAAAAGGTGGTACAAAATCAGTTTACAGCCCTCATGGCAGCCCAATGGCAAGGTGTCAATCACTTCCAAAGTTTCACATCCCATTTCCCTCCATCATTGGGAAGGAATTCGTGGTATTTATCTCAGCATTCAGATACTACACCATGTCGGCCAGGACAAAGAAGAGCGGCTGCATCTTACCCAACTTTGCACACATTTGAAACACCTGCCAGCCCTGCCTGTTTCCGAAGGAAGGAGTTGCAAGCCCATGTTGAGAGCCTGCATCTGGCTTGAAAGATCAAACCTCATGCTGCATGGCATCTTTTTACCCAAGACAGCAGAATTCCTGCCTTTGAGCCATAGATGCTCCCATCCACACAAGCCAGGGACTGCTCCTTACTTAGACCTGCAGAGTCACTTCAGTGATGAAAAGGAGAACTGGGGCAGCTTCCCTCAACACGCAGGAAGTTGTACCTCCTTCTCTCAGAATCTAACAAGTGAGAAGGTAAGAAAGAACAAGAACCTAGCTTGCCTTTTAAGTTCAGGTATTTTTAGTGGGTATTAAGTATGGGATTCTGAGTCTCAAAGGTGAGTGAATCAGACAAGGACGATGCTGAACAGAGCGGATGCCTTGGATGGTGCCGCGTGCACACAGCCGAAAGATGCTTTGTTCGTCAGAGCTGAGCACCTGAGTTCCTACCTTCTATGAGTCTCCACTCAAGCAAGAGTCACCTAGTCTGTCTCTTTGGAAAGGCTGCTCTGCAACACATAACAACAACAGAGCATCAGAGAATAATTTAGCATCTGCTAACCCAAGATACATTCAACCAAGAGGAAGCTAAATCCCCCAGCCCTAAGGTCTAGGTAGACTATGCAGCATTTATTTTCTGTCTTTTTATTAATTCCATGAGACCGCCTCATTTCAGCATCTGTATGTGGGAGAACTTTTTGGATTTGATCTGAAGCACTGTAAGCTCTCAGAATGCTGGACACATTCGCATTTTCTTTGTAGATGATCTGTGCCACAGTCACCGTTACTAGTCAAGAAAATAAAATATTGACAGCTGTGAAGCCTATATTTCACTCTCTGGGATCTAAAAATAATGCAGGAGGACATGCTGTTTGCTTCCCTTATGATTGAAGTTCTCAGTGCATCACCTGTCATCTGAGCACATGTGTTCCGGCTGCTTCCGGATGGAAAGCTCTCCTGCCTTGCTCTGGGGGTACTGTGGTAATAATCCAGGAGGTGGCTTTCAAAGGCCTTTTGACCCCTCTCCCCATCTCCACTGTCAGTCACAATGCTGGGACACCTCAAGCTGCATACCTCAAATGGGGCTTAACGTGGTTCTAGAATCTCCCTAGTGTCCTGTGAACAGGCATTCATTACGTGTCCTCTTACCGTGAGTGGACAAAGCACTTCTTCCAGCCATCCCAGGTCAACGGTTTACAACCTAATCAATGCCAGACTGCCTGCTCCCTGCCTCATCTACGATTACCCTCTTCAAGTCTCAGGCGTGGAGTGTGATTGTGGATCAGGATGGTGAGGTTAGAGGTGAGAGTTCAAAACTTGTCAGAGCATCAATCTGTCTGCCAATATTGGGATAATTTTGTCCATCAAGATGGGAGGACTATATTTCTTGGTCCCAGTGTAGCACCCTCTCCCACCTAAGAGAAGGATAACATGTTGCCATAGAAATGAGGTTAACAGACTATTTGCCAAATCACAGAATCAAGTAAGTACCAGCCTTCTTGGCTAACACACCCTGTTTTAGCTTACTAAGGGCTGCCAATGCAAAATACCAGAAACAGGTTAGCTTTTATAACTGGATTTTTTAGGGTAAAATCTTATAGTTTGGAGGCTGTGAAGACATCCACATCATCCAGAGACGCTATCTCACCAAAGGCCAGATGCTGGTGGTCCCGTCCTGCTGCCATATGGCAAGGCAAAATGGCGGCTCTTCTCTGCCTTCTCCTCCAGGCTAACTTCCTCCCTGAGTTCAGCTGTGAGCGATCAGGTATATGGCTCATCTCTCAGCCTTCTGGACCCTCTCTCTCGTGGGGTCCTCTCTCACAAGGCAGGGTAAAATGGCAGATCTCTTTATCTGTGTTCAGCTGATTCCAGCCTCTGGGACCTCTCCTTTCATCTCTTGGGGCTTTTTTCCCTGTGTTTCTCTACTTTTAGTCCTTCATTTTTATAGTACTCTAGTGAGAGAATTAGGACCTGCCCCGGATCCCATAACCTACTCAAAGGCCCTTAACTGAAGTGATCTAACCAAAAGATCCCTTACCTAAATCTAACAAAAAGACCCCATATACAATAGGTTGACATGCACAGAAATGGGTTAGCTTAAGAATATAATTTTCTAGGGCCCACAAAAGACTCAAACCAGGACATGCCCTCACCCAGGAGGGTCATCAAGCCATGACGCTAAATGTTTTAGAATTCAAAAACTTACTTTAATTAGTTTTTCCTTCCTCTAGTCCTTTTCTTTCTGGTAGCCTTAACATGATCTACTTAGATTCTCTCTTAATTTATAGGTCTTTCATTACAGCTCCTTCATTTACCTTAGCCTAACTTGATTTGCTATTTGTTCAGAGCTCCAGTTTTAATTGTTCTAAGTTCTTCACATATTATCAACTAAAATGAACAGTGTCATGTCTGAAAGAGAAATGATTGCTTAGTGCCCTCAATTTAAACCAAGAACATGTTAAAGATAAAGCAGTGGTTAGGATGGTAATTAAAAGATGTTTTCGAGAATGCAAAATCTTACAAGTCATAGAACACATGGTATTAGAAAAAAGAAACAATGTCCTCTACTCTCTGTTGTAGGAAACAGACCTGAAAATCAAAGGAAGAATGTTAAATTATACTTGATCAGTTCTATAATTTTGACCTTTAAACTGTGAACTTACGATCCTCATTAATCAATTCAATTCTTCCTAGACTCAGTTTCTCCCTCCACATAAGGAATTTTCTCTTTACTTAGCTACTCATAATCTCAGTTAAGTTTTGCTGTCCATCATAAAAGTAAAAAGGTAGGCAGGAAAAGACCCAATGATTTTGGCTGCATCCCTTTGTGAGAATATTGACCAAGGCTATCCACTTGGCAGAACTCCTTGGAGTAAAAAACAGGCTGGGGCTCATAATTGGACCATGGAGGGCTGTTTCAGGCTATTTATTGTATGATAGATAGAGCCTGGACGTCCCATTTGGCAAACAGAGGACTGACAAGTTTGTGTTAGCCAAAAGGACATTTGACAAGCTAGACTTCATCTAGAAACAGGCCAGGTAGGAGCATCATCCTAAAGGAACAGGTTCAAAAAAATCAAAATTTTAGAATTTAGGGAGTTTTTGTGCAAGTCTTCAATGCTGTTTGCAGAGCCAAATGGTTGGGTTGTCCCAGTTGAGCGGCTGTGAAGTGGCACTGGCTGTTTAAGTCTAGGTGGTAGGAAGGTGCTAATAGCTGAGAGGTCTCTGGTATTGGGCAGGGAGGCCCCAGAGTTCACTGCAGCCCAAAGCCCCAGAACATTTCCCGTAAGTGCCTGCCTGGGACAAAGACCAAGGCTGGGGGCCCTGGGCTTTGGACAATGGGGCCCTTCAAAGCCGTCAGAGCTCCTGAGGGTATTTGCATTCTGATTCTCCTCCTTAAAAGCAGGTCATAAAGATGGGGGAGGTGGTTTAAAGGGCACACAGGGAAATACCCTGTCGCTTTAGCATCCACAGGCAGCCAGGAACCCTTTTCTGACATGACCTGAGGGTCCTGGCCTCCTGAAGGGATGCTGGGTTAGGCACCCTCCCGAAGGGCAAGTGTGGAGCTGGCCTCCACCCTCAGAACCCAGCAGCAAGGATGGGCGTTGCCAGGCAGCCTAAGTAACCTGCTTGAAAGGACCAGAAAGATGGTGAATGCGAACAGAATTTAAGAAATGTAGTGTTAATCTTATGAGTGAAAGAACATGCTCTAATTGGAGTGACTACCCGGGACTCATCTAGAGTCCAGAGGCTTCCCATTGTGCATTAGAGAGCGAGCGAGAGAAGTCAGTAACCATTCTAAGTGCTGACTGCAGGGACGAGATTTGACTATAAACCTAAGGCACAGGTAATGCAAACACCCAGGCGACATCGCTGACGAGCTATGGGACACTCGAGTTGCATTTGCACAAGTAGGAAGCATCTATTCACGGAAGAAGGTTCAGGTCAGCGTCTCTATGCATGGATGTCTCCGGGTTAGTGACAAGTGGGTGGGTGGGAAGGGAGCTCAGAAGGAAAGAGTCTATTGTCCTTTTCTGGTATAAGAGAATTCCTCTAGCCAGAGACATGTCAGTGAAGGAAGCATTTTAGAGCAAGGTGACTTCCAGGTATCCTGCAAGGTTTTCTTAAAATAGAATCAGGAATCACAAAGTGGTAACTAGTAGGGCAGCTTTACTTGCTCAACACAGCATTAAAAAAAAGTTGATTAGTTGCCAACAATAAAAACAGAATATTTAATATAAAATCAAGTTCTCTAACTCCCCTGACAGCAACCAACCAGGAAAATCTGTGACTCTGTAGTATACCTGACTGGAGCTGAACAGCAGAAACTTTCCTGAAACAAATTCTTCACCTGGGCCTCATCCTTGCTCGCCTAGGCCCCAGCTTTGCTCAGCTGGGCCTCAGTTTTGCTCTGTTGGGCCTCACTTTTACTTGCCCACCTCACATTTACTACCCCCACCCCCCACCTCCGGGTAGCTATCATTTGATCAGTTAAGCAACACCTCCTGTGACCCTTTGGACTAGAATACTCAGTCAACCCTGGCTGGACAAACTATAAAATAAAAGTCTTGACTATCATGACTTCAAAACAATGCAAAGGAGGACAACCAGCAAGATGGCGGCAGAGTAAGGCGCTCCTAGAGTCAGCTCCTGCTACAGGGCAGTTATCAAACACCCAGAGTTCTCTGGAGCCAGCTGAAGCACCTGTCTGGGGGCTCCAGGAGACCAGAAGAGCATCCTGCAACATCTTTGAAGGAGTGGAAGGAGGAGACAGCCCATCTGCAGAGAAGATGGTAAGTAGAATGTTCCAAGCCATGGAGGCCGGTGCCCATCCTCCACTGAAGGCACGAGCCACCTCGGGAGCTGTTCTGCGGCTGGAATTGAAAGCTCCACTTCCCCAAAATGGGGGAGGAAGAGACAGTTGGGCACCAATTTCAGCTATTGATGAAGAAACTCAGGGGGCTACAGTGTAATCCTGAAAAGAGCTAAAGCTTGAGCCTGTCCAAGTCAGAAAGAGGCTGCCATCTTAACTCTGCACCTGGCACAAGGGGAAGCGGGGCAGACTGAGGATCCCAGGGCTGGGGGGGACAAGCTTCTTCCCATCCCGATCACATTGCAGGTCTAGCCTAGGCCCCAGTGCCACCTCCAGCAGGGAGGAAGCTGTGGGGAACTGCGCCAGCCTCTCTGGGAAATTACCAGCCAAGCTGCAGAGGCTAGTGACTATCCTACTCTGGTGGCATGAGCTGCCCCTGGAGCTGTTCTGTGATGGCAATTGGAAGCTCCATTTCCCAGAAACAGGGAGGAAGAGACGGTTGGCTGCCGATTTGGGCTACCGATTGGTAGAGTTGGCTGGCTAAGAGATAAACCTGGGAACAGCAGGGTGTGAACCAGCCCACGTCAGAAAGAGGCCAGTAGCCACCATTTTGACTTTGCCCCCAGCCTGAGGGGAAGCCAGGCTGACTGAAACTCTCAGTGTCAGCAGGAACCAGTTTCTTTCATGCAGATCAGCCTGCAGCCCACCTAGGCTTCAGCCCCACCTCTGGCAGGGAGGAGGCTGAGGAGCCCTGCACCAGCCTATATAGGTAACTGCAGGTAACTTTGGCTGCCATAGACTGAAAATCAGAAGTCTACTAGGGCAACTGCAGTCATCTTGGACCCGCACTGCATAGATTGCTGCCCACACTTGCAGCTCCATCCCTGCTCCAGGCAGGGGAGAAAGGGACATGAAGCTTCATCAGTCTCTCTGGGCAACTACAGTCTAGGCCTGCATGTGGATTATTCCACAAAGCTGTGACGCTGTCCCTATCCCTGGCAAAGGAGAAAGTTGGAAGAAGCTTCATTGCTCCCTGGTGCAATGAGGGCAGCTTGAAGCTCCACATCTTATAGCACCAACTACATGCTTGGCTCCTACTGCACAACCAGCAAGGGAGAAATGAAAGGAAGTCCTAGACTAAGAGAAAAACTGCACCCAGAATAAATACTCTAGGAAGCCAGATGCTAAGACACCAACAAAAAAATTACAATCCACACCAAGAAACAGGAAGATATGGCCCAGTTAGAGGAAGAAGATAAGCCTCCAGATGACACAAAGGAGTTGAGACAACTAATTATAGATGTTCAAACAAATCTCCTTAATAAATTCAATGAGATGGCTATAGAGATAAAGGATATTACAAAGACATTGGATGAACACAAAGAAGAATTTGAAAGCATACATAGAAAAATAGCAGATATTATGGGAATGAAAGGTGCAATCAATGAAATTAAAAAACATTGGAATCATATAATAGCAGATTTGAGAAGGCAGAAGAAAGGATTGTGAGCTTGAAGAAATGGTCTCTGAAAGTGAACATACAAAAGAAGAGATGAAGAAAAGAATGGAAAAAATCAAACAAGGTCTCAGGGAACTAAATGACAGCAAAAGATGTGCAAACATACGTGTCATGGGTGTCAAGGGAAAAGGGGCAGAAGGAATATTTAAAGAAATAACAGTAGAAAATTTCCCAGCCCTATTGAAGGAAATAGATATCCCTGTCCAAGAAGTACAATGTACTCCCATCTGAAAAAATCCAAATAGACCAACTGCAAGACACATAATCATCAGAATGTTAAAGGCCAAAGACAAAGAGAGAATTCTGAGTGCAGCAAGAGAAAAGCAATGCATAACTTATAAGGGATATCCAATAAGATTAAGTGCTGATTTCTCACCAGAAACCATGGAGGCAAGAAGACAGTGGTCTGATATATTTAAGATACTACAAGAGAAAAACTTCCAGACAAGAATCTTATATCCAGCAAGACTGTCTTTCAAAAATGAGGGCAGGGAAGTGAACTTGGCCCAGTGGATAGGGCGTCCATCTACCATATGGGAGGTCCGCAGTTCAAACCCAGGTCCTCCTTGAGCCATGTGGAGCTGGTCCATGCACAGTGCTGATGCGCACAAGGAGTGCTGCTTCACACAGGGGTGTCCCCTGTGTAGGGGAGCACCACATGCAACGAGTGCACCCCATAAGGAGAGTCACCCAGCACGAAAGAAAATGCAGCCTGCCCAAGAATGGTGCCACACGCATGGAGAGTTGACGCAGCAAGATGACATAACAAAAAGAGACACAGATTCTCGTGCTGCTGACAACAACAGAAGTGGACAAAAAGAACACGCAGGCGAATGGACACAGAGAACAGACAACTGGGGTGGGGTGGTGGGGACAGGAGAGAAATAAATAAGTAAAATAAATCTTTTTAAAAAAATGAGGGTAAAATTAAAATATTCACAGATAAACAGAAACTGAGAGAATTTCTAAGCAAGAGACCAGAATTTCAGGAAATAATAAAGGGTGTGCTAGAGCCTGAAAAGAAAAGACAGGAGAGAGTCTTGGAAGAGTCTAGAAATGAAGATTATATCAATAAAAGTAACTAAAAGTGTCAAAAGTATGGTGAAAATAAAATAACTCAAATAGTCAGGAATAAACTTAACCAATGATATAAAGCACTTGTATTCAGAAAACTGCAATTCAATGTTAAAACAAATCAAAAAAAGCCCTAAATAACTGGAAGAACATCCCATGCTCCTAGATTAGAAGACTAAATACCTTTACGATGTCAATTCTTTTCAAATTGATACACAGATTTAATGCAACCCCGATAAAAATAACACCAGCATTGAAGAAAATATTGAAAACATGATCATTAAATTTATTTGGAAGGGTAAGGATTCCTGAATAGCCAGAAACATCATAAAAAGGAAAAATGAACCTTCATCTCCAGACTTTAAATCATAATACCTACTTATAGTGGTAAAAACAACATGGTACTGGCCTAAAGACAGATACAATAGACCAATGGAACCAAATTTATGGTTTAGAAACAGACCCTCACAGGTATGGTCAAGTGATGTTTGATTAGCCTGTCAAACTCCCATGGCTCAGGCAGAACACCATTCAACAAATGGTGCTCAAAGAATTGGACATTCATAGCTGAAAGAAGGAAAGAGGACCCCTATCTCATGCCTTTTCCAAAAATTAACTCAAAATGGATCAAAAAACTAAAAATAAAAACAAGAACCATAAAACTTCTTGAAGAAATGATTGGAAAATATCTTCAAGACCTGGTGGTAGATGGTGGATTCTTAAAGGAGATAAGAGAAGAACTGAGTGGACTACTGATGTTTAATGTATGTAGAAGTGTTAATTAGCTTTACTGTAAAATGGTGGAAATGTATAGAGTGGATGGTAACACACAGTGAATAACAGATAGTTTATAAATGGGAATGTGACTGAAAATGGTAGTCTAGGTATGTAAATGCCAATTGATAGAATGCTTGAGAAAAGTCTAGGAACTGGATAGCACAGCAAACCAAGAGGTGGGTGAGAATTGTGGTTGATGGTACAGATGTAAGAGTGTCCTTGGTAGCTAGAACAAATGTATATCACTACTGCAGGGTGATGGGAATGTGAAGAAGCATGGGAAAAATACAGCTGGAGTGATCTGTGGACTGTGGTTAGTACTAATAATATAATATTCTTGCATCTATGCAAAAGATGTTGATACTGAGGCAGTATGGAAAATGTGAGCCAAATGTACACTATGGACATGGTAACAGTCAGATGATACTATTTTATCTGTAGCAAATGACATACCACATTGTGGTGTGTTGACGGAGGGATGTTGCTTGGGAATTCTGCACATGTGCATAATTGTTTTATAAGTTTACAACTTCTATCATAAAAAATATATATATTTAAAAAATAACAATAGGGTGGGTTGGGGGAAAAACACACCAAATGTAAGATAAGGACTATAATTAGTAGTAAGATTTTGACAGTGTTCTTTCATAGTTTGTAACAAACATCTCATGATAATACGAGGTGTTGGTGGAGGGTTGATATATGGGGCCCCTGTATGATGTTATGCATGTTTGCTTTGTAAGTTCACAACTTTTACTATACACTTAATTGTTTATGTATGTTCATATATAAATGATATAAAGATAATAACAATCGGATTGGTTAGGGGAAAACTACTTTGTTTAGTAGTAATATTTTGAAAATGCTCTTTAATTATTAGTTTAAAAAGTTTAAACACAGTGCAAGTTATTGGTGGTAGGGTGAGATGTTATATACATTTATTTGATGTTATATCTGCTTGGTTTGTAAGTTCACAACTATTATAAAAATAAATAAATGAGCTTCAAAACTATGCAAAGAACAGATGCAATTATAATTAAGCAATTTCTCAGCAAATGCACCCACATGCATTTCCAAGCGTCCCTTAAGGGGGCAGTGCCTTTCCCAGGTGCCAGACATGGAGTGAAGAGTTTCAGTTAGGGTTACGTTGCCACTTAATTGTCAAAATCTTAATATAATAGTGAGATTTCCCTCCTTTCCTTCATAGTAAAATTTAAGAGCATGCCTAAGAATTAGCGGATAACGGGATGTTCTCTTTGAAGGGTTGCCAGTTTCTCCAATCACTGACAGCCCCGGCTTTAAGATGAATCACATGAAAGGATAAAGGACATAGTGATAGCTCCCAAGCTCTTAAACTAAGCTGGCTAGTAAATGGCTTTATCCTGAATTTGGTTCTATTAATGTTTGCTATTGGACATAGGACAGTGAATCAATGGTTACCACAAATTCCAATCAAGTACACTTGATGGAACAAGGCCATGCAACAATGAAGTGGAAGAACTATTAGCAACAGGAATGCCTTGGAAATGAGAAGAGTTCCATGAAGATGCAGAGTCTCTACTGAAGCTGTACGTGTAGACATTTCCATTGTAAATTCACTGAAGACTTGTAAAGCTGGATATTTTAATTTATTTAGGGCTGATGCTCACTGTGTAAAGAAAAATTCATACTAAGGTGGTCTGTTCATTTTTTTTTTGGAACATGAGAATTTTTATCTAAATTGATGTTGCTTGTGAAAAACATGCCACAGAATACACTATTCAAAGGTGGTTTAAAAATAAATGGTAGTTTAAATAAATGATAGTGATGAGCCCATTTTTCTTTTGGTTAAGCCAAATATGAATTTAAATAACTTCCCATTCATTTCACCTATTTCACACATTAAATAAAAACCCAATTGTTATTCAAGCTTTTAAAAATCATACTATTCGAAATAGGGAATCTGTCCACTAGAATGCTTACAGAAAAATTAATAAAATACCTTATGTTATATGAAACTTTCTGCCCTAATACACAACCAAAGCAATTTAAAGTTCAGTAATGACCCAAAGGACTGCATTGAAGAGCATGTTTTTCTTCAATTATTCTATGTCTACATGTCTACATCTACTATACAGTACATATCCACTATGTCTACACATCACAGGCCCTTAAAATGCTACAACAGAAAAGACAGATAGGTACCCAAATAATTCAAGGAGAGTGTGCTGTGTGAACTGTGAGGCTGGCAAAACTGTGGAGAAAGCCAAACCCTTACTTTCAGTCATGCCTGGGTGTGTGAAGGAGATATAAAGTTGGTCACCCTTAGATAGGATAAATGGGGTACGTTTTTGCCCATTTGGTTTGTTTTTCAACAAACCCATAGGAATATGTTGGAATTTAACAAGGAGTAAATTTTTACTTGTTGCAGTGAAACCCATAAAAATAGCCTCAGTGCAGTTCCACCAAAGCAGTACCAATAAGCAAATTGTGTATTAAAACAATGACAACAAAAAACTGTTTCCAATAGATAAGCAAAGCAGTATTCACTTTAAAAAGCACATTCTGTGGGGACACTGGACAAAAATGTGCCTCTCCTACTCAAGTAAATACATTTGCTAAAGGAAAATTATTTCATAGTATAGTATCTCATCTTACAATACTGAGATTCATTTAAATCTTTTACTGACAAAAAAAAATCCTCTACTATTTAAGACAGTGGCTCTCCTTTATCCCCTTTCAATACTACTTTTATGTAATTTTCTATAAATGAACCTGACTTAAAGAGCCCAGATTTAGGGAAATGGGTTTGGCTAACTGATAGAGCATCTGCCTACCAAATGAGAGATCCAGGGTTCAAACCCAGGGCCTCCTGACCCATGTGGTGAGCTGGCCCACGTGCAGTGCTGATGTGTGCAAGGAGTGCCATGCCACGCAGCGGTGTCCCCTACGTAGGGGAGCCCCCATGTGCAGGGAGCCCTGAATAGAGAGCTGCCCCATGTGAAAAGAGCACAGACTGCCCAGGAGTGGTGCTATACACAGGGAGAGCTGATGCAGCAAGAGGACACAACAAAAAAGAGACAACAATGCTAGCGGACACAGAAGAACACACAGCGAATGGACATAGCAGACAACGCAACGGGGGGGGAGAAAGAAATAAAAAAAAAATCCTTAAAAAAAGAAGAGTCCAGATTTAATTCCTTTTTCTATGAAAAGAGATTCAGATGCAAGTTAAGAGAGAAAGACTTTTGCCCATAGAAGCCAGGTTATAAATTCACCTATTTTTTCCCCTTTTATGCTAAATTATTTTTCATTACTGTTTCACTTCTTAATATAGAATAAAACTAGAAAGATTTAAAGAAATGATCATATTGAATTTGAGTCCTTCGCTATGCTAAACAACTGTTTCATGCAAAACAGCCATGGTTTTTGCCCGTTCAATAATCCTCACTCTACAAACTCAAAACTGGTATCAGCCAGTGTGAACACAGCTCCTCCAGAGAAGCCAAGGAGCCCGGTAGGACAGGGCAGGAAAGGCGGCTCATGTCTGTCAGCTGTGAAGAACCATCAGTTTAGGTGTACCTATCCCAGCCCTCTCTTAACATGTGTACTCTTGAACTTCCACATTGGAGGAGACACGTTTGACTAGGCTAGGCTGCTACAGGATGAAGATGAGTGGAGCTGGAGAACGACAGGGCATTATCCGATGAGGACTGAGCAGGAAGACTGTGCCCGGAGGTGATGGGGAGAGACCAGGTGGTTGGGGGGGGGTCATCTAGGGTGGGGCCTGGGCGTGGGGGGAGGAGCTCAGAATCCAGATGGTTCTGGAGGTCTACCAGGACCGTGTGGAATGAAGGTAGCTGGATGGGTGAGATTTCAGACAACGTCTAGGAGTCCTTCTCGATGCTCGGTGGGCGCTTTCCCACACTGAGAGAGGAAAAAGCTGTCCTTCAGCTCCTTTCTCAGGAGACAGAGCACTTGGGACCTCTCTGTGTCTGGGTATGACAGGTTTTGATACCCAAAGTGTCTGTATTTAATGCCAAAGACATACCAGCTCAGAAGACTTTGGGGCATAGAGTTAGGGCCCCACGTGTGTTGGGTACTGATGCCCTGAGGCCTTTGGTTTGCTCTTCTCTAGAGAGATTTTTCCACAATCCCACCATTCCCCTGACTGAGCAGGAGCACAATGCATGGCTATGGCCAGAGAATGCTTTTTACTTTCTTCTTTTAGCTATAGCAACTCACCAAAGCCACCATGAGTTGCCTTGTTCCAGGGAGCTGGGTTTGCAGCCATTTCATAATTAAAAGCTCCATCCTCTATCTTTTCTTGGGTGGAAAAGGATGGTACTGTCTATAGGTCAAAGAGAGGTGGACCTCCCTCTAAGGAGAAATGGTTCCTGGTCCTTGCTCCTTTCCTGAGCAGCTGCAGACCCAAGATATGCTCAGGTCTTTAGTCTTCAGAGCTCCTGCCCCTAACCTATGAACACCTGTCTCAGATGAGGAAGGGATGGGGCCAATGCTGCCTTGCTTTGTCGCTTCCTATAAAGCCTGGCAAATTTCTCTCATTCACTAATCCACGAGGCTATGGTATCCTCACTATTGTAAATTATCGGAAGTAAACTAATGAATCAAGGAATGATACAAACTACACATATTCCAAACTATTTTTAAAACCCTGTAAAGGAGGAAGTGGGAAAAGTTTCTATTTATTCTGCATGATAGCTCAAAAAGGAAATGAAAATGTACTGGCAGAGTTTCAAATATTTGTGGACTTAACTCATTGGTAAACTGCAGGGGAGCGTTATTCTAACAAACAGATGACTCTACGGTATTTCCAACTAATGAATACAGAGCACCTGAGTTTTACAAAGATGTGCTGTTGAGTTTTACTGGTATGTGCCAGGGTTGCAGAGTGGCAAAGAAGCAGACAAACCTGGATTTATTCCCAGGCTCTGCCCCTTACCACCTATGTGATCTCAGACAAGTTAGCAAATTCTGGGTCCTCAACTGAGCAATTATTTATAACACAAAGTTATCTCATTTGATTTTCACACTTTCCCTATGAAGTACATATCATCATCATGATCATCATCATATTTCAGGTTTGGAAACCAAGTTCAGGAAGGTTATATAACTCATCTAAAAGCACACTGCTAACAAAGAGCTGGGGTGTGAACTCAGGTGTGGAAGTCTCTAAAGCCCAGACCCCTTAACATCCCCAGCCATTTTCCTCCTATAAAACGAAAATTTGGTGCCCACATTGCCCAGCCACCTTTAAAAAATAAAGTCCTCTTTCTAAAGAGCTCCCAAAGAGCCCCTAAGGGAAAACAGTTAAACCAACCATTACGTTGAGTGCAGAAACGTGGTTATATTCATATAAAATCTGGGTTAAAAGAGGCTTTTAGAAAGGTCAATTTGTTCAACTAATTCTTGTCCAATTATCATTCAGTTATCATCTGGCAAACTGAAGGACATTAGCTAATTACTAGATTAAGATGATATACCCACACATTTTTTGTATACCTATATATTTAGTTTCAAGCATGCCAAACAATGTGCTAGGGTAGAAACATCTCAGCTCCTGGTTATTACAAGAAGGAAAAACAGATATTCTGTTATTTTATATGGCTGCATATCAAGAACATAATTTCTAAATAATAATCACAAAAATAACACCACTTCTACACATGATTTTCTCAGTGTATTTCAGAAAATGTGGTTTTGAAACAGAACTTTAGATAAAGCGTCCCAAGTGAAGACTTTTTCCACACACAACTCGCACTTCGACATAGTGGAAAATAATTCCTGTCTTCTAGGAAAAGAAGGTAGTAGAAGAACCACAGCTAATGCCATCTCGCCTTCAGCCACATGCTGCTGGCGTCCCTTTGAAAATAGGCCTTTCATCAATTTTTCTCTCTTATCTTTTTTCTTTCATGAAATACTTTCCATTTTTATGCATTTTTTTCTTGGTGGCATCAGCATTGTTTAAATATAATAGAATGGATACTAAATATTTAATCACGTAGGCTGCATTTGCCAAGTGTACATTTTCCACAATGAGTTATGGAAAGGAGTTAGAGTCTAGTGCTTCAGGATGAAAATAGCTTTATTTACCTAGAATTGGTGTGCTCATGTGGTAGAAGAGCTATCTCTTTAATTATTTCCAAATAGCAGCAACTTCTGCAATTTCAATTTACCACATTGGCTGAGACAGGAATATTACTGTAATTAATACAAATGTTCTCAAACTTCAAAAAGATCTATAGTAATGTTAGAAACAATAATGAAGATAATTAATCAGGGTAAAATTGATGGTGCTTGTATACTAAATTCTGTCAAACATGTTATTGAGATAAATTATTCCTCATGAAAAGTGTTAAAAATGCAGGTACTTTCATTTATACAAATATATCAAAATATGTAATTATACATGGATGAAACATGATAAAAATTATATATCTCGCACTCAAGTTATTTGACATTACAACATTGCAACTATATTTCCTTGTACCTCTGTATGAAACTTTTATTTCATAGGTATTCAGCTCACACCTTTTTGAAACATTTGCTGCATGAAACCATTGTAACCTCAAAAGAACATACGATTTGGGAAAAAGAAAATAATATGAAATGGTTTGCTTTCAGAAAAAAAATTAAAAATAAATACATAGATTTTGTAATAGTTTTTAAGGAAAAGAAGTCCAGGCAATGTCCAAATGGATTAACATTCACAACTGGGACACTACTAGTTTTTGATTTGATATAGGTTTGGAAAGCATTAAAGCCAAATAAAACGATTGGTTTTCTCTCTTTTTTTTTAGTCATTATTGCCCATATGTAGACAAATTCCATGAATTTGCAAGACTTGAACAGATTTTACATTTTCTATTACAAACCTATCTTTAACAACTAATTTTTCACAGAAGATAAAGAGTTACTAGCTAAGCTAATAATTAACAATGCTTTCCGATAAAGGCCAAAATAGTTTTCAATGTATGAATTTGCCTCTTCCTCACTCCCTGATCTCAGGCTGAGCTGGGCTGACCTGTTAACAATAACTGCTGACCCATCCTTAGCAGGATAGACTTCCAATTGTATTTCCCGAAATACTGATGGATTGATTTCACTTTATGACCAATGGTATACATTTGCATTGGCTGACTGGGAAGGCTGTGGCGGGAAGAAATATAAGCTAAGTAGCCCACATAAGAATGGGACTGTAAGTTAGATTAGTATTCAATTCTAACCAGCAAAATCAACAAATCATATACTGAAATCCACACATGAGGTAGCTGGTATCTCTTTTTCCCCTCTCTCTTCTCTTCATTTCCCCATTGCTTCCCCTTTAGCTGAGTGTTTCCTGAGTGATAGGAGGAAACATGATGAAAGAGAAACTCCACAAAGTATATATCTAGGCTTGAAATGACTGAACAGAGATCCTTTAAATGAACTATTGGGTACATTTAAGATGAAATACAATAATAATGGGATGATGACTGTACAACTCTGTGATGAAAGTGAGAGCTACTGAGTGTACACTTTGGATAGATTGTACAAGGCATGGGACTGTGTAACAGTGAACCATGTGGTGGAAGATGGACTGTGATTAACAGCACAAATAGGAGCATGTCCTCTCATGAACTGTAATAAATGTACAATACTAACACACAGTGTTAATAATGAGTGTATGGAAAAAATACCAAGTGAACACGGTGGAACATAGTCACTGGTAATCATCCGATCATGTTCTTTCGTCATCTGTAACAAATGTTCCACAGCAATGTAAGGTGTTGGTGGAGGGGTGATGTATGGGAATCCTGCACATTATGCTTGACTGTTTTGTAAGCTCACAACTTCTCTAATAAAAAAATGAAATATAATAATAAGCCACTTTCGGTTCTTCAAGAATACAAATGCATAGTAGTGTCACCATAAAATCTGCTATATAAGAGAAAATCTGGTATTTTGGAATTGAGAGAATGCAGAGATTTTCTAGTTCAATTTTCGCAACATACAAAGGAGGAAACTAAGGCCCAGAGAAGTTCAGAATCACATTTAGTTAAAATACAGATCTGAGAATTCCAAATAAAAACTCAAGGTACTTCCCCCTAAACAATGGTTATGTGTCAAGAGCACACATGCAATTTAACCATCACCCATAGCATATTTTACCTATTATATATTAAAATACTAACTTTAAAATTTAGACTTAAATTTTGGGGAAAATCCTGAAAAATTGGAAGTTTTAAGAATTTCTTTTAAATAAAGCAGTTTGTACCACATGACTTGTTCGGGTTTAAATTTTACATCAAGTTTTGTATTTATAGGCATGGTATATTGGACAACTGTTCTTACAGAGAGTATATTTTATGCTTCAGATAAAGCAAATAGAAAAGTAGTATATTTTGTGGAAACGCTCTTTTAAGATTATTTTCTATAAAAATGATGTAAACCTGATATGACTTATTGATATTTAGTCTAATATTGTATCAAGGACATATGTTACTAAAGGTAATCTATTCAAATGCATAATTTAGAACATCACCTCCATGACTACCTGAGAGGCCAAGGTAGAATAATAAATTAACCCAGTGGAAATAGATTCTTGGAGGATTCGTTAAAATTTAGCTAAGGTCGCAAGGGCAACTGGATTAGCAGTTTCAGGCTATTCCTTACAGAGAGCTTGCCAGATGACACAAAAATCTAACATGTTTCCACAAGTTAAAATAAATCTCTCCAAAATGTTTCATTAGAAGACGCAGGGTAAAGCCTATGGTTGCTTAGAATTTATATTGGGCCACGTTAAAAATACATATTACAACCCACTGGTGACAAAGAGAATGATCTACATAAACAATGAGGCAGGGGACAGGCGAAGAACACCTAGGGAAAGATGTAGGAGAAATGAGGGATAAGTAAAAGAGGAATAAAGAAGAAAGATAAAGAGGGAGGAAAAAGGAGAGAAAGCAACAGCTGAAGAAATTGAAAATGGGTAAAGAAAATAAAAGTACAGGGAAGTGAAGGGAAAAGGGAAAAAAAATATTAAGAATAAAGAGTGAAATCAAACAATGGGCAAAAAAGAGAGAGCAACAAAGGACCAATGACAAATGGGAAAAAGGAGATGATGACATGATGGGACCAAGGACGAGTGACAGATACAGCTATCCTACAGGAAGAGTTTGTCCCAGGTCTACTAGACTAACACACATAAAATGGAGGAAAAAGCAAGAAAAGTATATATGTATGTAGAAATATTTGGATATTAACTCACCCCTTAAATATTGCGGCTATAGATTTTATCTTCATCCTTGACATTCCTTCTTCTCACTCTACAGTAACCTTGAGTGATATCATCCAAACTCATGGCTCCAGCTCTGTACGTGTTGATGATTTTCCAACTATTCCTAATTCGCCCCAGCATATCCAACTGCCTGGTGAACAGCTCCACTTAAATATTTTACAGGAATATTGAATTTAAAATGTGCAAACCTGAATTTGCCATTGTCACTCCCCAAGCATGGTCTACTTATTCTATTCCAGGTTGTTGTTGTTGTTGTTTTAAGGTACTGGGGACCAAGGACTGAACTCAGGACCTGGCATGTGGGAAGCTGGCCTTAAATCACTGAGCCACATCGGCTTTCCTGAGTTGGTTTTTTTGTTTGTTTTGCTTCTTTTTTTTTTTTTTTTTTTTACAGGAGGCCCCAGGAACCAAATCTGGGAGCTCCCATGTAGGAGGCAGGGACTCAACTGCTTGAGCCTCATCTGCTCCCTACTGTTGGAAACTGAGGCACAGTGGCTTCACAAGGAGAGACGTGCTGTCCCCATGCTAGTGCTGTCTCCATGGCTACACTTGCAACCTAAGGAATGCGGTAGTTGAGAGTTCCCAGCAAATGGGATGAAGCTGTTAAAGGCTGAGAGAAAAGATAAGCACATACTTTTTGTAGTGACTAGAACACTTAGACTTTGTACCTTGAGATAAGATTTTTTAAAATTCCTTAGACTATGGGTAATGCCGCTTGATGTCACATACGCTATGTGTTACTGCTTGATGGCACGTAAGCTATGTGGTCCTGCTTGTTGTCACACACACTGGGGTATATAGAGAGCTCCTTGTAAACAATAAAGAGGTCTGAGGAGGTATTACTCTCAGACCCCCTGATCCCAGCTCTCTCGCGCGTTCCTTCCCTCTTTTCTCTTTCTTTCATTCCCAATACCCTTCGGGTCCAAATCTCCAACAGTCCACATTTCAACGAATGGCAATCTCTCTCTACTAACTTGATCAAGCCAGGAACCACATTCTCTTTCATATGGTTCCTTCTTCACCTTCCTCCTCTGAATGGCTATAGAAACTTAACTCCGATCTATTTCTAAATGTGCCTCCTTCCCTCTCCTCAGCTGGTCTCTTGACTCGATCTCATTTTCCTCCTCATGATGTTTAACCCTAAACTCAGAGCAAGATTTCTAAAGGGAAAATTAAATCATGTCACTACCTGTTTACAAGGTATTGATGGATTTCAGGAGCAAGCCCAATCTCCTTAGACAAGCAGAAAGGATTTTCAAGACTTCACTTTGCTAACCTCTTCACCTTCATTTCCTACCACCCACGACCTCACCCCCACTCTATGACAGATGAAGATTTAAAACAAAAGAGAGAAGAGGAACTATAGCGATCCTTTTATTACTCATTTGGGAACACTCATTCTGTCCTTTGTTAATAGCTATGTATATTTTAAATTTGTAATTTTTGGTAACTTGAGAATTTTATTATCAAGCAAGATTTTTCTTGTTCCGCGAAACAAAAGAAACATTATTTTTCAACTTTTAAAAGCATGGACTGCTTATTAGAGCCCCAAGACCCTCTCTTGACTACAGGGCAATCTGATCGTATGCACCTTGCTCTAGCACTTGTGCTGCATTGCTGTTGGCCTGTTCTTTGAGATTCTTTTCCTCATAACATGTTGGGCTGATCGACCTACCTGGCAAAGGACTTGCACATAACATAGGCTCAATAAACTCTGTCATCATCATTATCTCATTATAATAATAAGGAACAGTCTTCTTTCATGTATCTTCCCGAATCCAAAATAGTTTGTCGGTAATAAGCTCATACACAAATGTCTTCGTGAATATGTGACTTTTAAGATTTTGCATAGGTTTAAGTTCCACCTTTGTGGCAGGCATGGTTCTTTTGTGTTCTCACTTGTCTATTCATACAAAATCAAAGCCATTTACTCTACATTTCGTCCCATAGCTTTGAAGGCTGTGTGTTGACAAATGGTAATCATCGCTGAATCACATTGGTATCTTGGCCATACAAACCAACCCATAAGTGAATATTTTATATGTATGAAGCAACTGGCAAACACTGGGATATAACTCTATCTTTGGCAACAGCTGGCAGCTCACCTTTTCTTCATTACCAGCACAACTCCAAGAAATATAATAACGAACAGCAAGATGCCAGCAATGACTCCAGCAATTTTAACTGTATGGTCTGTTTGTTTCTCAGGCTCTGGGACTGGTTTTGGAGTGGCAGCTCCTGAAGATGAAAGGAAATGAAAACAGAGAAGGAGTGAGTAAAGAGAGAATAAAGACGTTATTTCTTTTTTTTTCTCTTAATTTTGCAGCATTTAAAAGACTAATGAGACTTATCAGAGCCAACAGACAGACAAGCTTTGGTTTTTTCAAAAACACCTTTCATATGCGCTGAAAGGAGTGTAATTGTTCATATTGTTCTTCGATATTTGACTAAACCGTAACATGCGTTGGATAACACAACCACGTCTGACCCTTTTAGAAGAGACTCTTCTCAAACACAGTTTTCTGTATTTTATTATCTCTATTGGCTCCCTGTGCTTTCTGCCATTTAAAAACTTGCTAACAACACAATAGCTATCCAAAGCTTTTATTCAAATTTGATTTGCTGGAACATTTTCCTCAATTATTTTTTCATAAATGAAGTGGCAATTCCATAACATATTAGCCCAAACACCTGGAAAAGTGAGATAAGCTCATTTACCATGCATTTTTACCAGCAATTATTATTATTTTTTAAAACACAATAGAGTTTTTCCTCTCTACCTTTGAAAATCTAAATCTAGGTCACATCTGGTAGGCAAAAGACTTCTTCTAAACAATTTATTCCCCAAGTGGGAAGCAGCTGATGATCATGCTCCTGGCATCCACGTTTAATATCTGTTTAAATGAGATAACTGGGGCCTTCAAGCAGCTACTGTCTCAGCTTCCTGCCACCCCATTTCCAAACACCATTTGCCCTGTTTACATTATAATGTGATGGAACGTCAACCGTATGTCTGATGAAATATCCATTTCCTCTGCTAAATGAGTGTAGGCTGAAACATATTTGGAATGTTACATTCAATTTCACTAAACAGGATCCAGTTTTTTGGTTTTTTTTAGGTACCAGGGAATGGACCCAGGACTTTGTACATGGGAAGCAGATGTTCAACCACTGAGCTACATCTGTCCCCCAATAAAAGTTGTTTTAAAAATTTTTTTTTTTTTTTAGGAAATACTGGAGATCTAAGCCAGTACCTCGTACATGGGAGCAGGAGCTCAACTACTTGAGCTACATCTGCTCCCCAAGAATTCATTTTTTTAAGGACCTCTACTTCGTCAATGATATGATGGTATTCAGCATCTGAGCTCTTGTGTCGCTCTTACTAGCCAGACAGACCAGTCTGAAAATAGAAATTTAATCTTCAAGTTTTCCATCTGAAATTTTTCATTTTGTCTTGTTGGCAAAAATATAATCAAAATGGAATGTCAGTACCACCTCCTTTCTACCCTTTCATTGGGTTTTTTCTTTCATTCTTCATCTGATTCTTGAAAAAAAATTAATTAGCTTCCATCACAGGGAACGGGTGTAGTCCAGTGGTTTGAGTGCCTGCTTCCCATGTATGAGGTCCTGGGTTCAATCCCCAGAACCTCCTGAAAACAAATAAATAAACAAATAAAGTCATTATGAGAAATGGGGAGTGCTGGGCTACATCTTTCCATCTGGAAACAAACAATGTTTCTTTCAAAGTTATTTATATTGTAAACATAAGAGTTTATAAAAGAGCTCCTGGAGCTCCTGAGTGGAGTCGTGGCAGATAGGTTCAGGAGGCTGGTAAAGTACAGGTAAGAAATGTGAGTCTCCAGTACAAGTGCATGTGCCAATCAAAGGGACAGTTAGAGTGGAAGCAGCTGTGGTGTAAAAACTGTACTTATTAAACACAGCCTCCTCTGGATAATCCTGCATATGCTGTTTTTATTTCTGACAACTTCAAGAGGATGTCCTGACTTGATATTTGAAAGAATGTTTCTTACACAAGATGTCTGGTAAAATCTTGAAAATATGTATCTGATATATACTATTCCAATATACCACTAGAATATACTACCAGGTGGGAGATCTGGAGGAAACTGTTACTTAAATAAACTTTTCAGAAAACGTTAAAGATAAAATGGGCATGTTATAAATAGATGAAAAATTGAAAAACATTGGACATACGTTTCAATTTTTAAATTTTATACAGTTTAAAAACTTAACTTGAAAAATAATATTGGGTTGGTTTTATTTTTTCAGGTGTTGACATCTGGGAGCCACTCTATTGATCTCACTAGTGATAGACTGCTAGTTCTCCATATACATTTTCCAAATAAATGATATTTTAAGTTGTTTTTGGTAATTAAATCAAATCACTGAATTCAACATTTGGGAATGAAATAGTTTATAAAGACTTTATTTAGCTTTAAAAACCATAAAAACTACCACCAATACAACATGTACATTGTTAACCCTTAATAAGAGAAGATTTTATCCTTTGAGCAGTCATGCATTTGTTTCTGTTAACCAAACAACAATCTTCTATTAGCTAGTGTCCCTGTACATTCCTCTTTGGTACAAGACGAGATGATCACACCTGTAGTCTCTCAGTCTCTCTTGGAAGCTGACAAGACGTGGTCAGACAACCAGTGTAAGCTGAGGATTTTTAGACGATGGCACTTATATGGAACTCATTTCACATTGCAGGTCAAGGAAATGAAATGTTCTAGCTCTGCATGACACAGGTGCAATGTGATTACAGTAGAAATCATGAAAAAGTGGGTAGACAGCTCCAAAAATGGGGGGGGGCTCCCCGAAACCGTGGCCAACTTCCCATATCCTGGTGTGATGTGTTAGTGTCAGTTCAAAGAGATTTTAGTTGAGTTGGGGAATAGAGTCCAATGTTTGGGTTTAGAACTACTCTGGAGAAACTTCTAGGTTAACACCAGTTTAGGAAGGCTAAACCACAACGCTCCGCTCGCCTGAGAGCTCATTTGTCACGGAGGTGTGTGTCTTTAATTCCAGAATACTCGAGGCATGGACAGGTCTTGCCTCTCTGTTGCTTGCTCTGCCCTCCACCCCCTTCTGAAATGGTACCTTTATGTTCTTTATGTTCTTAGACAGGATGACTTTCCCCCTACTTGTATCTTTTATTTCTCTGGAAAAAAAGAATGTAAGTAGATGATGCTACTCAGCCTTGGACAGAGTATAATTTGTGGCCAAATGTAGTTGTAACTGGTATGTGTGTGTTTATACATATATATGTATGTATATATGTGTATTGTGTATACATACACTCATAGTTTTGCTCGCTCAAACCAACAGCACAATTTATAAACTGTCTGGCAGAAGTATTGTCTTCATGGTATTAATATTTTCCTCACTGTCTTATTATTCTCTTTGTCAGGTTTCCAATGGTATAAATTTTTATATAAATTGTAATTCTTGGCAAGGCATTTTTTTCTCTTCCTGTGTGTATTCTGTTCAGAGTTTACTGCACATTTAGTTCTTTTCAAAGAGAATCAACTTAAATGTATGCATTTAACAGATAGCATTATCTAGGCTTGAACATATTCATTAAAAAATGATGAATAAGCCAAATATTTCAGGGACAGTTAGATTGAGAGGGTGAAAAAATTATGGAGCCTCGTTTTCGTCAAGGCCCACTTCAATGACAGGGCTCTGGTTATTTCTGTATTTAAGTTTAATGCCTAGGAAAATAAAAAAAGGTGATATTCCAGTCAAACTGCATTATTGAAGGATTCAGATAAAACATCCAGTGTGAAAAATTTCAAAAGAAAGAGAACAATTATTGAACGCAGCGTCTGGTTGGTTTTCAGCTTGGCAGGAAACAGCCTGTTTGGCCCAGCGTTCCATGTTAAATAAAACAAGAGCAGCAAGCCGAGCTAAGGGCATGATTCGCACAGCCACTGGCTCGAGGTCTGGGACTGATTTTGACTACTGAACTGGCTGTGTACAATCTCCTGAAGGCTCTGGGATATGAGCCTCAGGACTGTCCCTAAACGTCCTGAGTCTGCCTCATCTCGAGAGAACCGGAAGCGTCACTAAAGGGAAGGGAGAGACACGGTTAGGAAAAGCCGAGGGAACCTCTGCTTAATGGGGATTAGCTCTAGGCTGACCCTGAATGTGGAGAGAAACCGAGCACCCTTCTTCACTTACTCAACAGCTATTTATTGCGCACCTATCATGTGCCAGGCACGTATTCAGGAATATGGCCATGAACTAAGACACAAACAGAAACCTCTGTCCTCATGGAACTTCTATTCTTGACGCAAAAGGTAGACATAAATGTCAACAAATGACACCTGCTGTACATTCACTGGTGCCAGGCACCGCAGAGAAACAGAGAGAAGAACAGATGGCGATGCGAGGGTGGGGCAGTTGCTCCTGAAATCCGGGGATCTGAGAAGGAATTATTGGAAGGAAAAAAAAAAATGTGAACATCCAAAAGAGGAAAGCGAGCAAGATACACTGATATCCTGGGGGCAGCATCCTAGGCAGGGGAAGAAAAATGAAAAGGTGTAAGGTGAGGCTGTGAAACTCAGAGATGTGCAGGGTGTGGGGCTGCTGGGGGAGGGGGGCATGAGGTCAGAGGGCTGGGGGGAAACCTGTGGATCACTGAGGAGATGATCCCTGGGAGGTGGGAGCTGCAAGGGGGCTGGTGAGCGAAGGAGCCCTGCGAACTGGCTGAGATTTTAACAGGATCACACCGATAGCTGCTTAGCACAGACCTTAGGGGTCACGGGTGGAAGCGGGGAGATCAGTTGTGCGGCTATTGCAATTGTCATCTGAGTATGAGAGAGGGTGGCAGTGGAGGTGGTGAGACACGGTCAAACTCGAGATGCATTTTAAAGGTCGAGCCATCAGTGTCTGCCCATGAACTGGATGTGTTGGTGTAACATTGGGGTTTCTGGTTTAACAGTTACTGAAACGTGGCAGACTGGGAAGAGCAGGTTTGGGGAGGCAGATGGGGAAACCAGAAGTTTGGTTTTGGACAAGTTAGGTTTGATCTATCAGACATCCAAAAGGAGATGTCAGCAAGGCAGGTGGATATCCAGTTCTGGAATATAAATTTTGGAGTCGTCAGCAAAAAGAAGGGATTTACCGAGAGGAGAGCCAGGAAGTAAACAGAGAGAGGAGGAACTTGAATGGAACCTGGAAAGGAGCTGCCAGCAAGGCAAGCCGGAGAGAAATGTGGGGATCAAGAGAAGTCTGTTTTTTCCCTTCTCTTTCCTTCTTATTTTTAAAGATGGGAGAAATCATAGCACCTTTGCCTGTCAATGTTAAATGGTCCATCAGAGGGGTAAAAGCTGAGGATGCAGGAAAGGGGGTGACTGCTGAAGCAATGTCAGAAGAGGCAGGAAAGGATGGGCTCTCGCCCTCGAGTGGGAAATCGGGAGAGCAGACACCTTACTCACGACAGGGAAGGCAGAGCACAGCGCGGGCGCTGTGAGGTGGGCGGGCGTGGTGAGTGTGGGAGTGTGGCAATGGCCAGGTCTCTTCTGAGTGCTGCATTTTCCCATTAAAAGAGGAAGACCGAGGATAGGGTAAAACTGAGGGTGGGGTAGGGGGTGTGAGGGAATTTAAGGAGGGGGAAGTTTTGGAGTAGTTTCCTCGAACAGTGAGAGAGTGAATGTGCAAGGCTGGGGATACAGAGAATTGGCTGGGGACTGACCTTGAGTTCCAGAGGATAGAGAAGAAGGGCTCTGAGTGCTGGAGAGAGGAAGGAGATGGGGTCACACAGAGCCGGAAGGGGCTAATGAATGAATGGTTCAGGGGAAATGGGATGAGACACACACCTGGGCTTCCTGTAGTAAAGGTGCAATGAGATGAAACCCAATGTTCCCAGCAGGAGAGTGATAGTGAGGGCATGAGGGATGGGGATGGGAGTGTTGGGTTCTTGAGGGGCACAGAGCTTTAAGGGTCACCTCACTCTTCTTAACTAATGAGGAAGAGGAAGAGGAGGAGGAAGACACAGAGGGTGATACGTCCCAAAGGTGGGAGGCAGGGCGGTCCGTAGCCACATTCCTGAAACCTCCATCCAGACCACCAAAATATAATAGATGTGGGAAGGGGACACACTAGAGCAACCCTAGCCAGGTGACAGAGCTCATCCTGGCTTTCATGACCTTCAAATGAACAACACTTTATTATGTACCGTTGATGCAGGGGGGTTAGGGATGAGTTAGAAGTCCTAGTTCTTGCCCTCACAGCATCATGAGTGACGTAAGAAGCTGTGTGAAGTGTCACAGGTGAGACGCGGAGCCTCAGGGACTGGCTGGGGAATGTGGAGGGTGAGCTTAGGAAGGGCTCCTTGCCAGAGAGAGCTTTCAGGAAGGGACTTGAAGGATGGAGAGATGTCAAAGGATGGGTGGGAAGCCATCGGTCACGAGAAAATGGTGGGAGGGGAGGGGGCAAAGAGATCTCTGTGATCATGGACCAACTTGGCTGCAGCCCAGGGTGCAGAGAGGGCAGTGCTGGAGCAGGGGCCTGGAAAACTGGGGTGTGCCCACCAGGTAGAACAGCCTATCCTAAATTTAATCCACAAGAACCATGGAAAATAAGGGAGCTGCGCCTTGAGCAGAATAATTGGGCAGTAATGCATAAGCTCAACTGAAGAAGGAAAAGAAAGAGACTGCGGGGGGCATTTGGGGCTAAAAGGACACAAGGACGCACAGGGGGTGCCGTTACCTGCGCACAGGTGGTGACACCCAAGGTTGACTCTCAGGTGTATCGTGTGAGGGACTGGGTGAATGGCTGTGCCATGTATGGAAATATTTGACTGGTTTCCTGCTGGGAGAAAAGTGTGTTTGGGTTCAATGTTTGAGTATTCGTTTAAATATTTGCATAGCATGCAGAATTTGAGTGGCAAACCCAAAGTACCAAAATATCACACCTCTATGGGGGAAAAGAGAGAAAGAGATGGAAGCAGCAGCAATGGGAATTGCTGAAGAAAGAAAGGGAGGAGGTTGAGAAACCTGATGAGGTAGGATGGGAGAAAAAATGGAAGTAGAAAAAAAATGGAAGCTGTAGGAATATGCAGAATATGGTTTTTCCAAGGGTTTCAGTGAGCACTGGTCCCAAAAGATATTCTAAACTTTCTATTGAGTAAGTTTGTTTCAGACATTTTCACTAGCATTTTTATGACTTTAATGGAATAAAGAATCTACTTGAATTAATATTCATTGCTTTTGTTTGACCCTTTGCAGAGGTAAAGTTCTTTTCTTTTTTTTCCTTTCTAATAGCAATAACCTGGTTTTAAATATTACTGTGAGACAGTCTATTCATGTCCTGTAGCTCAGAGAATTAAAATTCCTTGCAGTCTGTGTTTAGTGGTTTCAGTTGTACGTTGGCATTATACATAATCTCAAAACACCTCCAAGATCTTTCAATGAAATTATATTTCATTGTTTTTCTTGCTGGGACTGCAAAGCCAATCAAAACTCCTGAAATAATCTACATCCACACTTTATGTATTGTTTGTGACCTGATTGTGTTTTGAATTTATAACTGTTCTTCTGTCAATAATTTCCACCGTATGGCATGTAGAGCAAGTAAACTTACAAGTAATAACTAGAAACATAATTTTTCATATAAAACTGAGCTGATGGTTTGACATACACTTTCTCCAAAAAGTAATATAATTTTATATTTTTGTTCTAATTTCACAACAGTTATTGTTCTCATTTATTGATGTGACTGACACCCTCTGGATAAGATATTCTATCAAAGCCTTATTACTTACTATCTGGACATTACAGTTTGAAGAGAATTATTAGTGCCATTACTCTTTTGATAAAATAGTTTTATTTTTTCCAACTGCATTTCTTAAATCACAGTCAACCAAGAAAATGAGGAAACAACTTAACAATAATAAGTTATCCACAGCATACACCTTTTAAGTGTACTGAACCATCATTAAAGGGAATGTGAGTGGCTGCTTCTAAAATAGAGGCGTTTTGAGGATGAACTAGTGAAGAGTGGAAATTTCCTACAATTTGTGTGTAATTGAACTTTGAAGGCATTTAAATTAAAATCTACTTTCCCCAAATTTCTTTCCAAACTGTATACCTTAGTTCCAGGGTCAGCCTACGTACAGCTCTTAATAATTATTCCTACTGGGGCTCAAAGTGGTAGAGTAAGTAGCATCAGGGCCTCCTACCTCACAGAAGCTTTCAACAACCAGCAAGAATTGGCAGAAACATCTTTCTCAAAGCTCCAGAAAATATGAAATGACTGCTGTTACAAGGCAAGTGTCAAATCAAGAAAAAGCCTTCTTAAAAGTGGTAGGCTGGTCCTTCCCCAAATGCCACTGGCTCAGTGTGGAGCTAGCCCATACAGGCCAGTTTACATACAAGGAGCACGGATGCCTGGCCCACTTTGTCTGGAAGTGCTCTGAGGGACTCACCATCCCAGAACTTGCACGTAGAAGACAGCTCTGAGCTGCCTGGGGAAAGGGATGGCTGCTTGTAAGACATAGAGTGCAGAGCCTGGAATGGTGAGGAAATTTTCCTACAGAAGAGGGGACAGTCAGAATCATGTAAATGGGGAAATTCCTAGGGTCACAGGTGCATGCCTCAGACAAGACTCATGTGGAGGAAGGATAAGGGAGACTCATACACTGGGCCTAGGTCTATACCCCAAATTCACTGTACAGGAAAACTCTGAAGGAGGCCACTTGCACATCTGCAAAGACTGGGAAGTTGTTTTATTTAAATTTTTCCTTCTTTTATTGACTTGTTTTCTGTTAGCTTCTGACATTCAAGGCAAGCAATGTCATAACCCTAGATGAGTACAAGCTTAAGGAACAGATTCCTCTGAGTCTAAATTCCAGCAATAATACATTAAAATATCAAAATGTCCAGGTTTCAACAAAAGATTACAAAACATAAAGAAACAGGAAATGATGATTCAGGCCAAGGAGAAGATTAAAGCAGTGAGGAGGATCAGACCTGGGACATTTCAGGAAGACTTTTAAAAAATGATCCTCAGTATGCTCAAAGAATTAAAGAAAAACATGGGCAAAGAACTAAAGAAATCAGGAATGACAGATGAACACAAAGAGAATATCAATAGAGAGAAGGAAATTATGAAAAGGAACCAAACAGAGTTGAACACCACAAAAACTGAAATGAAAATTCTCTAGAGGGGTTCAACAGCAGATTGGAACTGGCAGAAGGAAGAATCAGTGAATTCGAAGGTGAGATGATTGAACTCCTCTAGTCTGAAGAGCAGAAAAAGGAAAGAATGAAGAAAAGTAAACAGAGCCTGATGAACCTATGGTACACTATTAAGCATTGTGGAAATCCCAATATATGCACTGTGGAAATCCCAAGAGGAAAAGAAAGAGAAAAGGGACAGAGAGAGTCTTAAAAGAAATAATAGCTGAAAACTCCCCAAATTTAATGAAAGGCATGAATATACATATCCAGGATGCTCAATGAACTCCAAACAGGACAAACCCAAATAGACCTATCTGTGACATAATGTAATCAAGGTGTCAAATGCCAAAGATAAAGAGAGAATGTGAAAGCTGCAAGAGAAAAACAATGTCTCATACAAGGAAGCTTCCATAAGATTAAGTGCCTTTTTCTTATTGGAAATCATGGAGGCAAGAAGGCAATGGGAAGACATATTTAAAGTGCTGAAAGCAATTTTTTAAAAAGTGCCAATCAAGTATTCCATATCCATCAAAATTGTCTTTCAAAAATGAGGGAGGGATTAAGACATTTCCAAATACACAAAAGCTAAGGGAGTTTGCCGTCATTAGAGTGGTCCTACAAAAGATGCTAAAGGGAGTTCTGCAGGTTGAAAAGAAAGGATACCAGACAATTGACTGATGCCACATGAAGAAATAAAGATTTCTGTTAAAGATCATGAGATAGGTAAATATAAATAATAGTAGTATTGTAGGTTTGATTTGTAACTCCATTTTGTTTAGTTCCTTCAGGATCTAAAAGGCACATGCATGAAAATGTAATGTAAATCATGGTTTTGGACCCATGGTGTACAAATAAGTAATTTGTGACAAGAACTATATAAACACGGGGAGACAGAAGGATATAGGAATATAGTTTGTGATGTTACTAAAGTTAAATTGGTATCAAAGCAAACAGGATGGTTATAGATTTAGGATGTGAAATTTAAGCCCCAGGTAAACCACAAAGAAAATATCAGAGAATATGCTAACTCATAGGTACAGAAAGTAGAGAACAGGTTACCAGGGGTGGGGGCAGAGGCAAGACAATGGGAGTTAATGGATAATGAGTGTAAGGTTTCTGTTTGGGGTGAAGGGAAAGCTCTAATAAAGGATGGCGGTGAGGGTACTGCAACATTGTGAAGGTGATTGATCCCACTGAATGGTATGCTGGGGAGGGGGAGGGATGGGAAGATTTCTGTTGCATATATATTTCCACAGTTGCAAAAAAGAAAGAAAAACTAAAGACAGAATGACAACTAAACGCAATACATGATATTGGATGGGATCTAAGAACAGAGGAGAAAAAGCTCAGAGGGATATTACTGGGACATAAGAAAAACCTGGAACACAGAATGCAAGATTCTCATCAATGTTACATTTCTTGAAATGTAGCTTGATAACTACACTTGCTGTGGTTACATAAGTGAATATATTCATTTGTAGGAAATGTATGTGGAAGTATTATGTCTTCAAGGAGTAATCTGCTCTTAGATATTCAGAAAATAGAAAAATGGATGGGTAGATAGCTGGATAGAAAGAATGATACAGCAAAGATTATAAAATGATAAACTGGTAGATTTCGGTAACTGGGGTTGGGAGTGTATTGGAGTTCTCTGTATTGGGTTTGTATTATTTTTGCAACTGTCCTGTAAAGTTTGAAAATATTTCAAAAGAAAGAGTTTAAAAAATTATTCCTGTTGGAAAAAGGGATGCCACAGCTTCCTGCACATGGTAGCTGTTTGCAAAAGTGCCCATAGATTTTTTTCTGCTGGATGAAACTTAACACCCATTATTTTACCAAAAATTAAACATACTTAATAAATTCTACCTGCTTGCTAGAAGAATCAATATTTCTGATATTCAAAAAATGTACAAAGAGCCAAGCAAACTGCATACAGAATGCCTATTAGTTGCACATATAAAAGGACCCTTAGAAATGCAGAATACAGAGATGTATATATCCTCATAGGATTTGTGGTGTCTTAGGATAGAAGAGGGAAAGGGTGTGGTGGAGGGAGGTGTCCCACAGTCTCCCAACTCTGTTAGGAACATACAGTTCTTTCTTAATGAAGTGCTTTCACAAATACAGCTTACATTAACTGAGATCCTCGGTTTAATTTCTTCTTGAACACAAGTTCTCCAATTCAGAGAGCTGAAAAATCATGTGGAGAGCTTCTGAAACTTTCAGATGGCTGAGTTCCCCGTGGATTCTGGATCAAAAGATCCGAGACATCACCTGGGGATCTATTTGTTGGTACCTTAGGTGATGCTCTGTTAAACATGAAGAAAAGCCCAAGTGTAGAGCCGTCACTCCCAAATATAAGGGAGGACATTTCCCCAGTCTATGGTAAGATGGGAGAAATATTTAACTGGGTTGTTGGTTTTTAAAACACTTCCTGATATATTACTGCCATATTTTATCACTTAGCCAGTTCCCTTCACTGCACTATTTGGAAAGCTCCTTTTACACAATTAGGAAGTGGACTTGGCCCAGTGGTTAGGGCGTCTGCCTACCACATGGGAAGTCCGCGGTTCAAACCCTGGGCCTCCTTGACCCATGTGGAGCTGGCCCATGTGCAGCGCTGATGCGCGCAAGGAGTGCCGTGCCATGCAGGGGTGTCCCCCGGGGTACACCCCATAGGGAGAGCCGCCCAGCGCGAAAGAAAGTGCAGCCTGCCAAGAATGGCACCACACACACAGAGAGCTGACACAACAAGATGACACAACAAAAAGAAACACAGATTCCTGGTGCCGCTGATAAGGTTGGAAGCAGTCACAGAGGAACACGTAGTGAATGGACACGGAGAGCAGACAACTGGGGGGGAGGAGGGAAGGGGAGAGAAACAAAAAAAAAAGAAGCAAACCTGGTGGAATCTGACCCTAAATTTAATTTATGATTAGCCACAGTAAGGAGAGGTTGGAAGATATTCTTAGTTATAAAATAATTTAATGTGTGTTGATTATGGCAGGCGTTATTAAATTAGATAGGAAGGAAGCAGGCTAACTTTTTTGATGACCTACTTTATGTTCCAGGTACCTTATAAAGTTTTATTTAATATTACTTCATGAGGTATGATTAACACCATTTTACAAATGAGGAAACTGAGGCAGCATGAGCAATCAGGTCAGGTAGCTCCACTTAACTCCATGAAAAGTAATGGGGTCACTCTCCGAAACCAGATGTGTCTAACTTGGAAGCTCATGATTGTATCACTGCACCCCAAGTCTTGCCCAGTAATTTAAAAAACTGCTAAAAACCGGAAAGACTCAAGTCCAAAATTAGCTTCATCAGTTGTAAAAAGGATATCAGGATAAACTAATGAAAAAAAAAATAGTAGCACAGACCCACGCGATAAGGAAGTAAAAACCCCCAAATGAAAGTAAGCTAAGTATATGAGGTCAAGGTCCTCCCTGGGCATAAGGATAGAAAAGGAAGACCTGGTACCGTGGTCAGTGTGATTCTGAAATATATTAGAGGAATGGTGTATGCAAGTAACACTTCTAGATTACAATGAGCTGGGTAAGAGAGAGATGCTGAAAAGGAATCAGAGAAAAGAAACACACAGGATTGACCAGGTAGAAGAGAAGGACCTGAAAAGGCGAGAAGAAATTAAGGCCATTTATCAAACCAAGGAGCAGACCAGCAGGTGCCCTTACACTGTCTTCTACTGGGGCTTTTCAAAAGTAAGAATCAGTTCTTATTTCCCTTTTGACTTCTAGTGATTAACTCAGTGTCTTTAACATAGCAGTGACTTGGTAAGTCTTTACTGAATAAATGTCTTAAAATATAGGGGAGGCTTTTATAGGAAGAAAAATTGCTGCTTGTGGTCTGTGTGCATATGGCAGGATTTTGGAACACAAAGGCTTAACCAAACACAGTTTGCTATTATTCTTGCAACAAAAGGGTGCATCTTATCCCTGTTTGCATCCACAGTCCCTAGAATGCAGTATATATCAATAAAAGTGAATTTTGGTGATACAAACAGGACACTTTCCATCAGCATATACTGGAATAAGTAACAAAGGAGGTTTAGTTCTCTCCTTGGGGTAAGGAATATCCATTTGATGTTAAACAGGTTAGTTCCCACCACCCTGCCCAATCTCTAACAATACAAAATAAACTATATTTTATTTCCTCGATCTCATTCTGGACAACTGTGCTCATTGGCTGAGGTGACATCTTCACACAATCTCTTTTACACAGTCATAATGATCTCCCTAAATAATAGCTTTAACTAAGTGCCTTTTTGTTTGAAGAACTAAGAGCTTCTCAAGGATGATTTCAAATGGCCATCACGACCCCACATGAACTGGCCCCAGCCCTTCTTCCTAACTCAATGGCTTCCATCTTTCTAATTCCCTTCATCCACCTACCTTCCAACCAAATGGAAACGCTCCATTTTCTCCTACACCCACCATTTCCCCTTCTTGGGGTCATGGCTCCTGCTTCTCCTTCTCCACTGTAACCTTCCCCTCTTTTCCTTTTGTAGGTTCAACCCCTGCTTATCCTTCAAAGTCCTCATAGCCCACGAGCTGTTCCAAGGGCTTTGAGGATAGTAGTCTCTTTCCTACTGAACTCCTACAGCACTTTGTTGAACTCCTATTGCAGAGAACGTACTATTTTCCACCTTGAGCTCAGTTATTTTGGCAAATCCCTTCTATCTTATACTAAACCAAACGTTCCTTGGGGAAAAAGTTGGCTTTACTCATTTTCGTGGCCCTCAGAGGACCTGGCCCAGGTTCTTATTATGTGGTCACAGTAAGTACAAGAAAATGTTGCTGAATCAAAGACCTTGGTATCATTCACACTAAACCTCACTTTAGTTTTCCTGTCTCTCTCATTTGCATTCTTTCATAGATTACTTATTCCTTTTACGTTTACATTAAAATCCCCAGATGCTGTGAAATGGGCATGAAAGGAAACAAAAAGGAGGAAAAAAGATGAAAGTAGAGACATTATCAGGATCTATTTTATGGTCTTTCTTCCACTGCTCCCCAGTATTTAAGGAGCAGTTTAGTAATAATAGAGGCATCTGTTCTTTACCTCTACTGAGTATGCCAAGAGATTGCAAGCCAACAGAAAAAGGGTTTTTATCGGCATGGTGGTGACAATAAAAGCCCTTACTAATGAATTTACTGACTGAATTTCATCAGTGATGAAATGAGATTAATAGAAAGAAAGACCAGGGAAATAAATACCAGTGGCAAAATGCTGTATTTCCAGCACCCAGAGCAGTGAGATATGTATCCATCAATGACGAGAAAGTTAACTGGGTACATATCAAAGAGACAGGAAATGAGTATCTGTCAAGAATAAAGTGTTATGAACTCTACTTGTAATGACTAGGTGGATATACACCATTTTTCATAATCATATATGGGAGTTGTTTTAGAAGTCTTTAAACTCACCAAAATGTCTGCTATCATCACAGTGGTCTGGGGCTTTTTATAAAGTTAGGGGAAAAAATAACTTTTTAATAATATCATACTAATCTGATTAATAAAGTGTGTCCATGGGTGTGTGTGTGTGCATTTGGGCATAAACATACACAACTATTGGAAGAAATTATTCAAAGATCTATTGGCTCCTGATTAGGCAATATAATCGCAAAGATAATTTCATTTCTTATCATGCTTACAATGGGACATATATGAAAATCTTGAGTGAAAAAGACAAAATTACATCACTGTGAAGATTTACCTAAGCAAAATCCTAGATAAAAATTGGCATGCCAATATATGCTTTGTTCAAGAGCTCCAATTTGAATAAACTGTGCTGTAATTAATAATAAACCACAATTAATAATTGCATCATTAGCAATACCATAAGTAAATTATACATCTTAAATTGAACATCAATAACATCATGAAAATGATGTATTGCTTGGATATTTACTAGAGTAAATGGGAAAACACATCAGGAAATACTGAAAGATGTGCTGGGCTGATACCATTTATTAATCCCAAGGCTGGTGTCAGGCATATTTTAAAATCTTGTTTCTCAGAGATAGTTGCTTACCCTTCTTAATGAAAACAACACATTGCAGAAAAGTTGTGGTTAAGCCTTCCTTCTATGTATGGCTTCTCATTCCCTTACACAGATCTCTCTAGACTTTCATACCTGGTGTCTGAAAAAGTTATTAAATGAGACAATCCATAATCCATCTTGAAAGAGTTTTATTAAAGTGCAAGCTTGCAGGCTCTCTTGACAATTGTTGTGATTGAAGGGCAAACTCAAAGAACAGTGTCCATATTTCAGCCAAGGACACTGGGAAACAAAGGAACCCCAAACAGGACAACAAAGGGCCCTGGCATTTCATTTAGTGTGCTGGGTTACTGGGAAGCACTGAATAGGTTATACACTGCTTTGGGCTAGTACTGCTTCAAATAAAGCCATTTTATTTGAAAATGCAGTATCTTTCTTTTTTTTTTTTCATTATTATCACCATCACCATCATTGCCAGTAGCAAGATAATAGCCTGGGTCTTAGTGATGCTGTTTATATACAAAAGATGGCCAAATGGGAAATACCACTAGTGGGGGTCTCATTATAGGACTTGACATGTGATAGAAGAACATTCCTCACCTGTCCCTACCTTGCATCAAGAAATCCATTCATTCTCCTGGAAGCTCAACTTTGAGCCTCTGGGAAAGGTTGCAAACTTGGCACTAGCAGTGACCCTGATTAATGACCAAATTCTCGTGAAAGTCCTACCAGCCACCCAAATTTCTTATTCTAGCACACCAGCAATGACAAATCCACTTCGGAAGCCCCTGCAGCCACCATGTCCCCAGTGGCTAGTCTGGGCGCAGCTTTGTGCTAGGTACTTCAGGCGCCTTAATGCATTTATTCTCCCACAGCCCACTCCGAGGTCGATAAACAGTATTCTTCCCATTTTATAGTTAGGGAAGTTGAGGTTTAGCGAGCTTAGGAAATTTGCCCAAGAAGTCTGGATTTGAACCCACTGCCTTCTGTCTAAAATAAATGCATTTCAAATTATGCCTACTAGGATATAGAGGTCCAGGGTGGCCAAACTATTAAAATCAGATTCACAGAATTATAAGGTACAGATACCTATCTGACATGTTTGAACAACAGCCCTAGATAGTTTGCCATGTGGGTTTGAGAGTGATCTGAATCCCAACCCGAGGACCCTCACCTTTCCCTGGCAGCCCAGACAAAGCTCCGAGATGCTCGAAGGGAGGCTGTGACCCAAAACATTTTTTCATCTTTTGTACTCGTAAGGGTAGATGAGAGAGAAAACTTCCAGCAGAAGTCTGAGCTTTATCTTAGACGTGGCCCAACAGAGGCTTGCAATTTCTTTGAAGTCTGAAGGTTTTATCTTTTTTTTAAAGATTTATTTATTTATTTGTTTATTTATTTATTTATTTCTCTCTCCTCCCCCACCCCCCACCCTGGTTGTCTGTTCTCTGTGTCTATTTGCTGCGTCTTCTTTGTCCGCGTTTTCTGTTGTTGTCAGCGGCATGGGAATCTGTGTTCCTTTTTGTTGCGTCATCTTGTTGTGTCAGCTCTCCGTGTGTGCGGCGCCATTCCTGGGCAGGCTGCACTTTCTTTCGCGCTGGGCAGCTCTCCTTACAGGGTGCACTCCTTGTGCATGGGGCTCCCCTACGTGGGGGACACCCCTGTGTGGCAGGGCACTCCTTGTGCACATCAGCACTGCGCATGGGCCAGCTGCACACGGGTCAAGGAGGCCCGGGGCTTGGACCATGGACCTCCCATGTGGGAGACGGATGCCCTAACCACTGGACCAAGTCCGCTGCCAGTTTTATCTTTTTAAAAAGCACATCAATCTTGCATTTTACTGTGTATTCTATCAATCTTTAATAAAATTGGTATTTTACGTTATTTATCCCCAAATTTAGAAGATGCCACCTGTTTGATCCTGGGCCTTCATGAAGTGTGGGATTCCAGCTGGACCACAATTAAGAGCTGGGGAAGCAGCTGGTAAGTGCTTGGGTCTCACACAGAGGAGGGCGTCCTTGCTTCTGTTCTCTTAGGACACCTTCCCACATGGAGAAAGGCCAAACCACAAACCTTCACCCGAACAACAATATGACACAATGTGAAAAGGAGGGCATATTTTTAACATACTTGAATTTTAGAAGTAAATTTTTTTAAGACTGTGGGCTTTACTCTCAGCCCCCTGGAGACATACATGGAGAAGATTTGACACAGATATTGGCTGAAAGGACAAGGGAAGCACTTCTTTTCTAAGGACTATACTTGACCCTCCGTCCGTCCGTCCCTCCCTCCCTCCCTCCCTCCCTTCCTTTTGAGGTACGGGGGATCGTACCCGGGACCTTGTACATGGGAAGCTGCTCCTCAACCACGTGAGCTACATCTGCTCCCCTCTTCCTTGATTCTTTCACAAATTCAATAACGCATTTAAAACAAAGTTCTTTCTTCAAAAAGGAGTTTCGTTTACTCTGGCCCTCCCCAGGTTGTTTTCTTGACCCACTTCCTCCTCTGTACCCTGTTGCCTGATGATGATGAAGGAAATACTGACTTCCTTCCCCTTCTGATTAAATATATTGGATTACACCAAAGGACTCTCACAGATACTATGCACTTTACAGTAAGCTAAAAATATTTAAAGAGAGACTAGTCTAAAGTCAATCAAAAAGGTACTGCAGAGCAGCACAGGAAACACGTGGCCACTGTGGGCAAATTCTGAATGAAATTCACTTCATCTCTCAGACCTAAAACTGTCAGAATTAATCTGGATGCCTTCTATTTAATTGTAGCCATATTTTTCCAAAGCAAGTAGAAGGACGAGAATAAAAATATCATACTGGGTATCTGTCAACAAGTAGTCAGTGAACAGATACTACGTGTCGTCTTCTATGCCAGCCATTGGGGATAAACAGAAAGTCCTGGCAAAACAGATGGGGTCACTTAGCTTTGGTAAATACATAAAAAATATCCAGGCCTCTTCCATATTTATTAATATCGAGGATGAATTAATTTAATTTCAATATAAAACATAAACAATATATTTTCTTATAGAAAAGTTAAAAATGATTTAACTTGTCAATATAAAATCTTTCTTGAAAAATCTTAAGCTATTTTTTAAACTGCAAGCACTTTTCTCAAATAGTATTCTGCATTGTTTACAAAAATCTTGGCTTACTTTAAGCTCACAAAAATTTACTTTCCACATTCCTTTTGGACATGCAAATGCACTGGATGAATATTCAAATGAAAAGATTTCCTAAATTATAAAATTTTCATTTATGCTTCAGCCAGAAGGATTCATATTTTAAGCAAATAAAAGACAGTTAAATACAGTGTTTTATTTTCCTTCATCATACTGTTGATAGAAAGGTAAAGCATAAAAGGATACCAAGAGAAGTAAAATTTTTTTTATGTATTAAAAACCTTTTACACAGAAATTATTATTTTTATGTAATAAAAAGGGAAACAATACTATTTCAGTGCAATATATGTCTTTTAAAATGTATTATTTCTGAAACTAAATGCTTGACATTTGACTCAATATTTCATTCCAAAAACTGACAAAGAAATAGGAACAGAATTTCCCATGGCATTCCTGTATCCCCTTGCCATTTGCTTGTAACTGTACTGTTTTATGGATGAAACTGCCATAACAAAATGACAAATATAACACATAAAAGAACAAAAAAAGGCAATAAATCACCAGTGACACTATAGCCTATTAAAATGCATTCAGCTGGCATAGCAGGAAGAACAAAAATTTTCCCTCACTTTACTTTCTTTCTAGCTGAAAATGAAATTTCAGAATCTTTAAGCAACTCTTGTAAAAGATACTGAAATTCCAACCAAATTCTCTTCACACTAAGATCTATACTGGTCTTCACCTCCAAAATATTATAGATATCATTGATCTTCCCTGTTTACCATTTAACGAGAAGGGTATAAGATGGAGCTCATGAATTTATAATCATCCATCTTTATATGTTACCATATTTGACAAAAAAAATATATACCTGGCTAGCTGGAAAATGGTAGTTCTAATTCAGTCACTATTTCCAAGACATTGATTATCAGTTTAAATGAAGGGCTTGGTCATTTTTATTATAAGCAAGCCTAAAGGAGCCAAGTTCTTCCCACAATTCTTATCCAAGGTTCTCTCCAAAGGTTAAGTCAAAGCTCTGACAGTGAAAATGACTTTGGTCTCATCATGTAATGTTTCATCCTACAAATGAATATACGGTAACATTTCATTACCTAGTTGTTATTATTACAAATTGTTCAAGATACTGGCATAGTCATTGAGCTGGAATATTTGTTGAACTGTTCATGCTGGCCTTAACACAGATCATACATATAAGTTCCTTGAGAGTAAAGAGCACATGTTATGTTTCTTTGAACTCTGCACATCTCATAAAGGAGAGATCATTAAACAGTGAGTTCTCCATTGACATAAAGGAAGAATGGATGAATGCTTTCTGGCAAGTCTAGAGCAACGCATACGTGTGGCTCCCTAAAGCTAAGCATCAGAGGGACTGAAAAGTTCTAACTTTGACTTCTATAAGGACTGAATTACATGCAATTCATAAAATCATATGAAAGGTCACAGGTTCTCTTCTTATCCTTGTAGTACATGGTCCCTTCCCACTTCTTACAATCCCACTCATCTTTACAGCATTTACATTTGGAAGCTCCGTCTATGTTAATGATGTCATTTACGAAAAAAAAATTAAGTGATGTGGAAATGAGTTCATACCAACTGTAGACACTGGAAATGGAATTTTATCTTTCACAGATGAGGTCATTCTGTCAGAAAAGAACAGCTGGCATCCGAGTGCCTTTCATGTGCCAAGTACTGGGTGGCAAGTTGGGGAAAGGGTAAAGATTGATAAAATATGGTGCTTGTAGTTGATTTTTGTGGATAAAAACATTTTTATGTGTTTGTCTACATATTTCCTAGTAAACACAATTAATCTCCTCAGATGCAACATGTCATGAGTCTAATAATTGAGCTCTTGAATGCCCCAAAAGTGATGTGACTTTATCTTAGTGCCCATGTATTCAAATAGTATTATTGAGTTTTATTGTCCTCTCCATTTTTTGTCAGTTTTAATTCATACGATTACCCTAGGAAACAGCTCCTAAAATAAACGAAGCAGATCTCTCATTCAGTGGGTTGAATGAAACCATTCCATCTTGAAGGTATTGAAAGTTTTCCTTGTATCTGTTTACTCCTGACCCTTAAATTCCCTATCATCTGCTCTCCCATTCACTTTGTGGATTATTAATTGCCCATCACTGGTGCTTGGATTTTATTAATTTCCTCGCATTAGGTCTTCCATTCACATGCACCCACTCTGCTCTGTTTTCTAGGCTATTGGATAGTCTTCCAATTCTTGGACTTTCCTTCAGTCTTTGCTGTTTCATCTCTCCCCCAATGTTTCTAGTGTAGTAGAGTACAATGCAAACTGGAACTTGGCTGTGTCCTTTACAACAACCCAACTGTTTCCCACTGCCTTAGGATGATGACCAAATGCTTTAATTCAATTTACAAGGGTGCAGGGGGCCTCTCTCTGCCTGATCAACCTCAGTGCTCACCACACACCCCTCCTGCTCTCTGTTCTATGTGCCGTTCCTCACACTTGGCCATGCTCTCTCCCACCACAGAACTCTTGCTCCTGCTGGCCTCTCCACTCCTAAAATCTAAATGGCTCAATTCATGGAAACAATCACATCATCTTCAAGCCATCTACAGTCCACTCAATGACTCAACATTCTTGAGATTTGGTTTCAGCTATGCCTTCATCTTTCACAAGGAGACACTTGGGTCTGCGGGACTGCGTTGCCTATCGGCATGTCACCCTGCTAAGGCAAGTTATCTGACAGAGTCCTGGGACCTCCAGCTGGGGAAGTGAGTGGGAGGTAGAGAGGTGGAGGGAGGCAGATTAGAGAGTGGGAGTTGCAGTATGTGTGTAGGGGAAGGCAAGCCCCTCGCCAAATAAACCTTTTTAATGGCCCTTGCAAAAAGAAAAAGCGGATTAAAATTGTCTTTGTAAGTAGTTTGAAAAAAGGAAAACCACTTCGTGTTATTTGCTCTTGAATTAAAAAAAAAATACCCCATAGAGAAGAAATATTCTGTAATTGAGTAACCAATTAAACCAGTGAAAAGGAGGCAAAATGAGGCAATTTCAAGTTTTTTGCCCTCCACCAAAATGTGTTTGAAGCTTACAATTGTGATGAAACTACACAATATCTGAGAGTAAATATGACAAGAAAGAGCACTGGCTATTATTCATCCAACCAATGCTTATGAACCCTCACTGGGTACCCGAGGGGCTACCTTCGTGAACAAGACAGTCGGATGGAGCTCCCTCCTGCAGCCTGCACCCTCAGTGGAAGGAGATGCCAAGGAATCAAGAACTTCAAGGCTTGGCAGGGGCTGGGACCAGGGTGATGGAGGCCTGAGCGCCTCTTCCAGATTGGTGGTCTGAAGAAGTGACATTTGCACTGAATGCTGAAGGGTGAGAAGGAGCGAGTAACAGGAAGATGGAGGATAGAGGTTCGGTTAGAGACAGCAGTACATAGAAGGTGTGGTGTATCACAGAGCATGGCGTTTTTGGAGAGGCAGGAGAGAGATGAGCACTGAGAGCAGGAGAAAGTGAGACAGGTCCACGGTCATGCAGTGCTGAGAGGAAAAACTTGGAATTCATTCTAAGTGCAGTAAGATGCTCATTCAGGGCTTCAAGAAGAGAAGTGATAGGGCAGGGCTTTAGTTTAAGAAGTACCAGCCCAGCTGCAGTGTGGTAAAGGGATTCGCAGGGAGTCAGGAGAGTAAGTGGGAGACCAGCCACGACGCTCCTCTGGTGGTCTGGGCAAGAGGGGGTTGGGCTTGGGTGTGGCCGTGAGATGGTGAGATGTCATGGAACTTGGAATACATTTTGGAGGTAGAACCTGCCCAGACTGGCTGATATGGAAAACTCCAAGTTTGCATTAGAAGTCTTATAGCGGGATTTGAATAGATGGAGAAGGACAGCGCAATCTTCCAAAGGAAAACGTGACTTAATCGTCAATATTTCTCAGACAAGGTATATATTTGAGATTCCAATGAGAATCCTGATGGCGTTTTGTGGGTCGTGCTTGTGTAACATGAACTAGAGTACACTGTCTGCCTCGGAAATATGGGAACACAGGAAGGAAGATTCCCGCCTTCAGGGAGGTTATATTCTAATATAAGGAGAAGGACAATAACAAATATAATCAACACAGTAGACAGTGATATACAGTATAAATAGGAAGGAAGGAGCAGGGTAAGGGGGAGGGAGGGCTACATGTATCCTGGGAGTTTGTAGTATTCAGAGGGTAAGGACTCAAGGCAGACTGCACTGGCAGGTGTGATTTGAGTAAAGACTTGCAGGAAGTGAGAGACCCAGTCAAGTGGATATGTGAAAAGTATTCCCAGGCATGGGAAAAACTGGAGCAAAAGCTAAGAGGCGGAGCACAGCTGATGTGTTCAAAGAACAGCAGGGAGGTCGGTGTGACTGTGGAATGAGGGAAAGGAAGAGTAAAGGGAGAGGAGGTGGAAAGTGTAAGAAGGACTGGTTCATCAAAGGCCTTTGCAAGGTCTATTGCCCACCTACAGAAACAGAAATGATGACACACGGTTCACAAAGAATAAGGAGAGAATCCTAGTTTCATCAGGCAATAAAAAATCACCACTGTCATCAAAAGACTCTGATAATGGCCTTGGAAGAGACAGGGAGAGAGAGCCATAATAGAGAGTCTCATCTGAAAATCCCAGGTCTAGATGAGAACTTAACACAGAAGGGCAAGGGGGCAAGGGATGAAAAAACACCCAGGTTTGGTGAGAATCCAACTGGAAGAGCTAATTAGGGTGGCAGGGCTGGGTGGAAACAAGCAAAACCAGGAGGACTCTGAGGCCAGAGGAGAGGCAGAGCCAAAAGAAGGAATGGTCAGCTCCTGTGTTAGCAGCATCGGCCGCCGCTGAGGTACAAGGACCTCAGTGGGCTGGAACCACGCAGCTCACTTCAAATACGTGCCCTTGAGCTGACCCAGTATGGCGCCTGCGGCCATGAGTCTAACCCCGTGAGCGTCGCTTCTCCCAATTATAAAACGTAATCGTATTTCTCTCACAGGGTAGTTGTGAGGATTAGGTGAAATAATGTACGTGAAGTCTCTAGCACCGTGTCTGACACAGAAGGGTCTCAACAAATACTGTCTCTGCTGCTTCGGTGGTGAGCTAGTTTAGTGACTTGCTTGTCTTGTACATTACATTTTAAAAAATCTCTCTTTTCTTTTAGAGCCACGGTAAGGAGATAAAGAAATTCCTTGGGATTTTACTTCATAATTGCTTTTTTATTTAGACATATGCTACTTGCATCTTTTTCAAGACATCAGAATTTACATGGGAATGATTGTTGGCTAGTTCTCTTTTTTTTTTTAAGTTCTAATTATAGCTGTCAGGAAATTCTGTCTGATTTGTCGCTGAATCCCAGAAGTCACTTTGTTCATAAATACTTTAGGATATAGACACTGTCATATTAGATGTTTGGGTTAACCAAAATGGATGATAAAATGTTGTTTAAGGAAATCATTCTCTACCGTACCTTGGATGGCTGGGTTATTAAATCATAAGCATCCAGTATCCATGTGGAATCTGAGCCTCCTCTTGACATAGAGGTGCAACGGACACAACCAATCCAAGGTCCACAGAGAAAAGGTGGCACTGGAGTGGGAAAAGTGGACATGGTGGCTGATGGGTATGGGGAATGGCAGGAAGAGATGAGATGTGGAGGCGCCTTTGAGACTTGGAGTTGCCCTGGATGGTGCTGCAGGGGCAATCACTGGACATTGTAAATCCTCCCAGGGCCCACTGGATGGAATGTGGGGGAGTATGGGCCATGATGTGGACCATTGACCATGCGGTGCAGAGATGCCCAGAGATGTACTTACCAAATTCAACGGATGTATCATGATGATGGGAGTGAGTGTTGCTGGGGGGAGTGGTAGGGTGGGGGTGGTGGGGTTGAATGGGACCTCATATTTTTTTTTATTAATGTAATATCTTTACAAAATCAGTAAAAAAAATTAAAAAAAATCATAAGCAGAAATATATTATATAAAATAAATAGCCTAGACACATTTATAAGATTAAAAAAATTCTTAGAGTGGAATTTTTAGCAGGTACACCTTTTCTTTTCTTCCCAGAGCAGTTCTGTATTGAGGTACTAAATCAAAGGTAAAGGGAACAGAATAGAGACTAGATGCATTTCCAGCTCCTAGAACTTTCTAGGTGTGCACTCTTTAAAGTAGGAGTTTGTTCTAATATACATTGTGATCGCTTTCACTATTTTCTAAATCTAGGGCTTCAGCAAAACAGTTTTTAAACTGTGAGTTTCAACCCATTAGTGGGAAATGAAATTGCTTCGATGGATAGTAAGCAGAATTTAGAAAGAATAAAAGGATATCCTAAAATAGAATTTAAAATTTATTCTATTTAAAAAGAAATAGAATAAGATAGAAAAGAATAGAAAGCATCAGAGTGCACATCTTATGAAGGGAGTAGTGTTGATAGCACCATTCCTTAAGGCTTTTGTTCCAGTCTGTACATCATGTATATTTGGATGATGCATTTCTTATTTTCCTACTGTAGACAGAAGACAAAAATGTTGGTCACCACTGTCCAGTGCAATGAAAGGACACTTATCAAACATAAGAGCATTCTACAGTCTGAGCTGGTTCTTTGGACCCCTCATGACGTCTGGGCCATTCATTCAATGAAGTAACAAATATTTCCTGAGCACTTGTTTCTGTGTCAGGTACAGTTCTATGTGCTGGGGTAAGACCATCAGGATGCTTGTTTCCGTTCTCTTTTTCTAAGTACTAATTAAATCCAGTGCGAAATTCTACATGGTCTAATAGGTCTGATTTGAAACTGAATCCCAGAAGTCACATTGTTTATAAATACATTAGGTACGGATATGTCATATTAGACACTAGCGAAGCTCAGAGGTCCCATCTATACCAAAGCAAACCCAACTGGTTTACGTGCCTCATCCTGGGAAAAAATTAACTTGTATACAAAGGATGCATTATTTTATGAAAGTCTCCTAGTTAAGTCCAGTACAGAATAGCATTTATAGAGGCAAGATGTCAGCACAGTTAAAACAAAAAACAAAAAGAGCTGACAGCACTTCAGAATAAATCCCTCCTGTATTTCCTGCTGGCTTCTGGAAACAGGCTTCTGGATTGAGTAAGCAAATTGGCGCTAGAAATGTTGAATGGGACACAGATGTGAAATGCTCAGAGATGTCCCACTGACCATTTTCTAAGCTGCTCACCATGACTAGAAAGGTTTTGAAATGCACATCCTTTTTTCCCCATCAGTTACAAAACGGCTGTCTTGTCTTTACTTTGCTAAATGACAAGGATGACACTACTTTTTCATTCCTAAGAGTATGTGTATATGTGGGTTTCGATGTTACTAATGAAAACATAAATGATGCAGAGACACCTGGGCAAGCATAAAATTAAAACTCTGTAAGAGTGAGTAGGTCTAAACCTGACCCTCAGAAGGTGCTCACTCAATGTCAAGTAAATGACTAATGCCTTAAGTCGCAGGCTTGTGGTGTGCCTCATGAATAAATCTATGGGGAAAAAAAGTCACTGCTACCACAGTTGATGGCTGATACAAATGGAAAAGGCAAAAGAAATATTAACCGAGTTTGAAATGGGTAAGATGAACCGTCATTAAAACCAGCAGTAAATACTGAATAAAGAGCAAGAATAGCTCCTTACTTGGTTTGGAGGCTTATTCTAACGCTTTATTGCTTTAATCCCTAGTACACCAAAGTACATGATGCAGACCACCTACACGCCGTAAGTGAACTTCAGCCACATGCTGCACCTCAGCATGGGTCCTTCATGAACTAGCTCCAAAATCGAAACAGACTAGATCTGAGAGCCTTTTGAAGGAGGCTGATTTATGAGGCATCTTAATTGTGCAAGTTAGAGAGAGAAAGCTACCTTCAGAAGCGTCACTGCATGCCTAGTAAAGAGCGTGCTGCATTTGAAGGTAGTAGTTTATAGATAAAGCCTGGGAATGGGGCTGTTTAACTTTATTTCCCTTAAGTACTCAATCTATGATGGTGCGATGAAGCCATTTTTTAGGTGTGTGATTTGCTGACGAAACTGGTGCCAGCTCAGATATAAATGCGGGTCAAACTTGCTGAAGGACCCCAGATAACCAAACTTCAAGCCCTATGTGCAGTTCCCTAAATGTAGAAGGTTTACAGAGGAGGGCTGAGGACAAGAAACACTGCTCCAGAAGTATTTTACTGGTGGGAAGAACCCTTCAGAAGTCAGGATAAGAAAGCATCTGTCATAAGTAGGACATCAATCACTAAAAGAAACATGCTTAAAAGAAGAAAGAAAGGGAAGCACAACTCTTCATAAGTTTATAGCTTTTAGGTCCCAAAATATAATATGTATGGAATCCCTCTAGAGAAGGAAATGGAATTATGCTGCATTTCTTTACCTTATAAAATAAAATCAATCTATAATTTCCCTGATCTTCAATTCCTTTATTTTTTAAAACAATAAGCTCTTAAATATTTACGATGTCTTATCATGAGTTAAGCTCTATCATTTCCTTAAATATTTAGAAAGATTCCTTAGTTTCACACATGCACACAAATTGCTAGAGTAGAAATTATATGGAAAACAGTTGCATGTTTCTTGCTTAGTTGTAATCATGCCTAAACTACATGCAAAAGATTGCATGTATCTTTGGCCATTATGAAACTAGAATGTGAGTCCTGCTCATATAACTATGTTAGAAGTCTTGGCAGTGACTTGACTTTGATGAAGGCCCGGAGTTTGTTTTCTGGGGTTCTCAAACAACTCACCTTCGATCTGGAGTTATTTGCTGGACTCTTTTCCTACATAAGTTTATAGAGATATCCATCTACTTTTAACATGATGTGAATGGACAAACTAAATTCTCTGTTTCTATAGAAGCACACAGTTTAACTCCATGACTCTATGGCATTTAATTCTTTTAAACTTTCCTAAATTATTCAATGCATTTGACTTGCTGGTATGCCACTCCTTTATATAAACACATTGCTTTGTAAAAAGGATCTATAAAGAACACAATCAGCTCTGCTCCAGTTGCTTGTACACGAAAAGCTGTTTGCACAGTGTCACCCCCAACAGATCTGGGTGGCTTCATTTAAAAACACCGGCTGACAAGATTAGGTATTGGTAAACACATGTGCAAACTGGACCCTCTCTCACTCTCAAATCACAAAGCCTTCTTAGATTAATTTGGAAACCTGGGAATACATCCTCATGCATTTGGTTTGAAATCCTGTTTGATATCATCACTATTCCCAGCCCAGCACATTTCATTTCTCTATAACATTAGGCTAGAAAGGCACATACCAACAGACAATACACACAAATGAAAACATGCAGTGGAGGCGTACTTAATGCATGGACAGAAATGCGCATACAGAAGAGGCCAAGCATGTCACTTTAATTAATAAGGACACGGGTCCGAAGCCAAGGTCAGAAACATTGAAAACAAGCCTTAAGCGAAGGAGGAAATGTCGAGGGGAAACAAAGCTGAGAAAAATGAGAAGGAGATGGGCAAGATGACTCGTCTATACTTGAACATCTGACCTGTTAGCCGGTCGTCACCTGCGGCAGGGGCGATGCGAATGTAAGGTGTTGTAAGCTGAGTCAGGATTATCGCAGCTAAGGCAAAGGAAGATTTCCAGGTCAGCATGCATGAGGAAAAAAAAGCCAGACTGAAGCTAGGCTAGCAAGAGGAATCTCGATCAGTATATCAAATCGTCTCAACTTTGTTCCAACCACAACAAAAAGAAAAGGCAAAAACAAAACAAAACCATCGCAAGGTGTTGAATTTTCTGAAATCTTTTCACATAAACAAGCTTTAGTCAGTTCAATGTCTAACAATGACACAGTTGCAAGCTTTGCCTGAGATTGTGAATAGATCAACTGAAGGGAAAAAAAAGTAAGAATAAAAGAAAACATTAGTCCTAAATAGGTTTGAAGACTGGAAAGCGTTTTCCATCGCTATTGAGTGTGATGTACAAAGATGCACTGCTAATTCTGATGATACAAACTGTAGGCTTTTTAAATGTATGAGGTCATTTAAAATGCTGTTGCTCAAATCACAGTGTTTTCTTTTTTTTTCCTCACTAAAATCACCTTTGTGAAGAATACTATCCTCTTTCACTAAAATCATTTTTATGAAGAGAAATTTCTCCAATAACTAAATTTCACGTAGAGCATTTTCATTTGGGAACCTTATTGTGTCATGTTAAGAGAGTGGGAAATTGCAATGTCAGGCATTGGTTAAAAAAACACACGAAAGCTACTAACTGCCTTTGCGCTAGTTCTTACAGCCAACATGTGACCAAAGAAATGATGAAGATTCTTGAAGCTAACTATGGGAGCTCCTTAGTTAGCCTGCCTTTCTCAGTGGTAGTGTTTAGTGGTTAACATTCATGACACACAGAAATTGAAAAAAAAAAAAAGAAAATTAAAATGTCAGTTCTAACATGATACAGCTGGAAAATGAGGTAAAGAAAAAATATTGGAAAACTAAGGACAGGCTTACAAGAAAGATTACTAATTTACATGGAGCAGCCTGGGTGCTATTAGAAATGTGGCAGCGAGTAAGGAAAATAGATCATCTACCATCTGCAGACAATTAAACTCAAAACTGCTGTGGCATAATATTTTGAAATATCCCTCTGCACCGTTCAAACAGTGCTGTTCCTTGTAAGTAGACAACGGCAGCAACTGGGTTTAAAAATGGTGTAAGAGTGTTTCACACATTATTAAAGAAAATATTCTAGTATTGCTAAGTTAGATTAATAAACTAACAGTTTGGTCAGAGAATGGAGAACTCCCAAGGCATTGCAAAGATTGCTTTCTTTATATAAACAAATGTAATTTTGCATACTGGTAGAATAAGTTGTATTCCGTAAAATGTTATTTCTGAAACTTGCTACAAAATTGGTACCAATTCCAAGTTTTATACACTTAACAATTTTGCTCGGCCATAGAATGCTGTCATTCAACCAATACGCTTGTGCTGTTTTTCATTACTTACAGGCAAACTCCATCTGCTCTACTTTTGAGAAAAATTATACTGTCTTACAGGAGAAAACAGAGTACTGGCCCAACCCCAAAATGCTGAACAATATGAGCACAGTTACTTGAAATTAACAATGTAGAGCAGGCTTGTATTCAAAATAAAAAGGAATTCAAATTGCAATCCAAACCCTCAGACTACTGTGCAGAAAAGTACATTACAAATATCAGCAAGGGTTTTTATATGATCTCTGTGTTCTGATTTGTAAAGGGTTTATTTGTGATTTTTATTTTTAGTTACAAAAAAATAACTTGATTATGTTATGGATTACCTTAAAACATGGGTCAGCAGGCCTACCATCTGTTTTTGCAAATAAAGTTTTATTGGAAAACAGCCATGCTCATTTGTTTATATATTGTCTACAGTTGCTTTTGTTCTACAATGGCAGAGTTGAGTAGTTGTGACAGAACCAAATGGCCCACAAATTCACGATATTTACTATCTGGACAGTTTGCTGATCCCTGCCTTAAAATATCAATAAGAATGCATTATAACTAGAATATCACCGACTTTGATAAAATAAGAAATTCTGTTGTTGATAAATTTAGGGTCCCTTTGAAGTGTGAAGGAGTGTGGGAAGAGTAAAAACAAAAATTGCTTGGACCTTAAAAAGCCATTTAAGGTACATGTAGTGGGATCTTCTGGAATTTGATGAATCAGCATTTACCCAACTGTGTACTGCATGACACTAGCATTTGTTGGAAAATGAATTAGGGTCACATAAATTTGGGAAACATAGGGTTGAACAAAGTTGAGTAGGTTTCTTTCCTTGAGAAACTTTACAATGGCCTTAATACACTCACGATGTGCTTTAGGAAGACTACTTCAGATCAAGAAAAGAAAACATTTTCTCTATAAAATGCCGAATGATAAATGCATATCGTATTTCTATTTCTATATTCATTGCTAAATAATAGAAGATCGGCATATATGAGTGGTCTAAATATATACTTTGTTTTCTCAAGTATTGAATATGAGTAATTAAAAGGGATCTTAATTAGCTTTACATGTCTACATTCTTTTCAGGTCTTTTATCAGTGTACCTTCATCTTGTAGCATTGTGGCCTAGAAAGGATGGTTTTTCTTTGAACAAAAGAGAGAACAGAAAAACAGCCTAGAGAAACATCTTAGAGAGCACGATTAAAAAAAGAAGCATTCAAATTTCTGAACATTGTTAGAAATTGTATCAGAACAATGGAAAGTTTCCAAAGTTTCCAGAAGGGCTTCCAGCAAAGCAGAAGCACTTTCTAGAACAAATGTAAGCTAAATACAGCAGTAAATGTATAAACAGAGTAGCATTTTTGCATGGAAAAATCATCCTTAAATATAACATTAGGATAACTATTTTCTTTTGTTAAAGGTTTATATTCTCACTTCTGTAAAACTTTCTGAAAGAATTTGGCATGTGTTTACATGAAGTTTTTGTTTTGCATTCTAGCTATCCTGACATTAGCCAAAGCACGGCAAGGAAAGGAACAGATTAACTCGTATGATCACCCTTCACACCAATAAAAACAGAAGAAAACAAAACAAAACAAAACAAAGAGCAGAACAAAACAATCAACCCTTGATGAACTCAATCAAAATCCTCAAAATTAAAAAGACAGTATATTTATATACCTCTTCTTGGAAATCTCACAGATTTTTCTATGCCTAACATATATTAAGAGTAGGCACTCAAATACTTTTAAAACAGATGAATCAAAAGAAAGCTCCTAAATAACTATGTTTTCACAGAGAAACATAGGTGGCGTCATATTATGGGAAATATTATTTAATCAAGGATGTCATATACACAGTTTAAGCTGAATATTATATCAGTGAAATGACTATGACTCACTTTATTCAAAAATTCAATTTACTACAAGACAGATTTTGATTTTTAAGTTTATCCTATCAGGGTTGCATTCATGATGAGCAAAGCCTTCCAAAACTAGCATCTAAAGAGCTTCTACCCTACCAGTTATCATAAGGCTGCCATAAGGAATACACAAGTTAGAAAACACACATGCTAATTGCTAAAACACAGTTGGACCAGGTCGTCTTGAAAAGAATCCAACTACAAAAATGTGAATGTGGTTGAAAACAAAATGGAATTTCAGGGATTCTAAGTGTTGTTGAAAGTATTCTGTTCACTGTACTGCTTTTAAAGAATCTTTTTAATTGGGAGAGGAACATCCAAACTTCATGTGTACCCTATTATACAGTGTTTTTACCTTTTAACTTAAGAGAGAGAATAGTTCTTTGATTAGTTTTCTTATAGTCAAAAATCAAAATATGGTCACTTATAAAGACTGGGAACTCATCTAGATGCATAAACTAAAGGAGGTTAGGTGAAAATACAGGCAATCATCTATACATAGGGATATATGGAATAACACGTTAGGCTTTCTCCATGTCTAATTTTATGAGGTTTTAGATTAGTGTCAAAATATGCCCTTGGAATATAATTAAAATAATCACAACATTACATGTATAAATAGAATGAAATATATTTTCAAGAGACATACCCTTACTTGAAATTATAAACTGCGCTCTTTGTGAAAACAAATCCACCTTCATACTTTCTCTATAAAGATACTTGTCAACAGTTGTTTCATGAGAACATTGAAATCTTTGTAAATTCAAAATGCTGCTTAAGAAAGTGGCTTAGAAACTGAAAATTCAATGCAGCCACCATTCTTTCAGCAATGTGTTGCAAAAAAATACTCAGGATGTTTGAACTCTGAAATTTCAAACACTTTTAATATTTGGGATTAATAAAGGTATTTGATCTTCATATTTCTCTGTTTTGAATAAATAGTTAGGACGGAATGGTTTCGCGTGCTGCAAAAAGAATTTCTAATATGAATAAGGAAAAATGTCCTGATTATAAAGGTGGTGAAACATTAAACTGATATAAAGGAGGGTTATTAAATCTGCATACATAGAACTTATTAAAAGAAAATAGTTCATAATAGGGTAGTTTTCCCTGGAAAGGAGTATCTCCCAAGCTTTCCTCTGTTGCTATTATTTTATGAAATATAAATGGCAGTGTTATGTAATGAATATTAAAACTTGTTTCCCTCTTTTCCCAAAAGAAAGCTATTTGTGGTTTGTTGCTGTGTAAATGTTTGCAAATGACTCAGAAAATATGAGTGGGAAATAGTCAGTTAGGTCATCTGATTGTCTAATCATCTTCTGGTGAATTGGAAAACAAATTACAATATTGATTAAATCTAGGTGACAGAAGAAAATGATCCAAATCACCCTCTAATTCCATGTATTGTGAAAACAACAAACTTGTCAGGTTTCCACATTTATCGCTGTATTACTTATATAATTGTTTAACTCTTTAAATAAAAATGGTGACTGATATGTCATTATTTCCACAATAAACTGAGCAGAGACTTGATTCTGAGAAAGGGCAAATCAGAATACTGTATTTGGCCAGAAGTTCTGCTGGGGGCAAAGTGAAAAATATACTGGTGTTAAGAGTCCAAATGTTGGAATCAAGCCTAACTCCACTGATTACGACCTGAATGACCTTGATAAGCCAGTTCCTCTCCAAAAATACATGTTTTCTTAATCAGGAAAAACAGGAATAGCAGTACCAGTTTCTTGTTGAAGAATTAAATGAGAACACGTGTATATGGGAGTGATTCTAAAACTCTACGCTGTGATGTTATACATAAGGCATTATAAATTACACACTCTGGAACTGAATTTACTCTTTTAGACCTAAGGGGTAACTAGAATTCAATAAAGTAATATTTAAAAATCCCTGCTCTTGAGCTTTGACGATGACCTGGAGATTGAACAGCCTTCCTACATCAATCATTCAAGGGCTTCATGATAGTGTGATAATTAGTAGCTGTATTACACTAATAGTGTATTTCAGTTGATAAAACATGATGATCTTTATAATTTCAGTATTATCAATTTATTCCTGTACAGAGAGGCACTGAATCAGATACAATCCAATATAAAGAATTGAGTGTTTAAAAATCAACATAAATAGATTCTAGGAATTGGAACCATGAGCTCATGAGGACAAACAAAATACAAATGAGGTCAGCACCTCACACAGTCCATGGCACATAACAGGCAACCAAGAAATAGCTGTGGAGCTAACTGAAAACATGAAATAAGAATTCAATCGGAATTTTGAAAATGCAGATGTATGCCCATAGTGTATTCCAACTTTGTTACCTGAACGTTAAACAACAACAACAAAAAGATATTTTTCTCCAACAGAACTCATCGTGTTACTACTCTTGACTTGATCAAATCTAGTTCCGTAGAGCCAATGATGCCTTCTTGTCATCATTTCTAAATTAAATCACACAAAACGTCTTTATTGTACTCTCGGTTACTCAAATGGTCTGAAAGAGCCTAACTACAAGTATTAATTTATAATGCCTCATTATTAATATAAAAATTCTAAATTTCTCAAAGAGTTTTTGCGTGTAATTTTCAATATGATGGTGAAACAACATGGAGAGGTCACCAAGATGGATATTCTGCTGTAGGTACGCCTGTACAGCTGACTGTATCCTCTAGGGGGCGCTGAGTGGTGAGTGTGCTTACAGTGATTGGCCCTAATCACTTCTAAACTTCATCCTAGAGCACATTTTCTCAGAATTTTCACCAGGCCTGGAAAACAGAAGTTTCACAACAATATCTATTGCCCTCAGTCCTCGGGTTTAGAAAAACGTCATTATCAGTAAGAAAAGCCCCCACAGACTCTACTTTTTATGAGCTTTATAATTAGATAGTTGCTTAAAAAGAGTGGGCAATATTTTACAACCTTGCATAGAAAGAGTCACTAGATATAGGTACTACCAGGTATAGTGCTCTGGCTTAAAAAATGTGTACTGAGATCATACAAATATTAACTTTATTTTAAAGGAAATTTCAAAATGATAACCACTGAAAACTCTCTGGAACACAGTAGTATGGTTTCTATATAAAAAGGTTATCTACATGAAATAGAGTTGAGTAACATTAAATGATACAAGATTCATCTATATGCATATATCCATACCTACACATTTATTTCAACAAAGTAAATGTTTCAGAAAGTTCTAAAACACTGTCTAAAACTTTAGGGGACATAAAGTAGGAAAGCATCCCACAATTTCAACATACCTTTTGTGGCCACTCGCACACAGTCAATTTTGGTTTCCTGTGTCAAAGGAAGAGGAGAAAAAACTGATTATTCATGTATATATTTAAAATTAAGAAAAATCTCTAGTTCTATTCAAATAACCCTGATAAGAAAAGATCTCTCACTATGGCAAGTGTGGTTTTAATCACAGAATGGCTAGTCCTTGAGCCACACTCAGATGCATTTTCTGACTTCATTCCTGGTGGCGGTGGACATTTCTGGACCAGGTGATGAGAGAGAGAGCTAGACACAAAATGCAGCTGTCTTGGCGACCCCTGATTCCTCCAGACCATTACTAACTCCCTGTGTAAGTACAACCAGGGAAGAACCCTATGTCCCAGAATTTCCCCCCTCTTTGCTGGCAAAAGAAAAGTCAGCCATGATACCTAGTGTTAAGCTATGAAGAAGGGAAGCCATTGTGTTATCTGGGACAACCTTCCCTTCTTTCTAAAGAGACTTTAAGCTCTTATCACAGTTCTGGGTTGATCTGAACCAGAAAGGGAAACAAATTCAGAATGAACTCCATGAAGCTATTTTCTTTGCAAACAACAATGACAAAAAAAGATACCTAATTTAGCCACAGCTATAGGAAGCACAAACTCTTGCGCAACCCTGGAAATGGGACAGAGTATGCTGAAAAGACAGATGTTACGAATCTCACAAAATTTTAACTGAGCCGAATGTATATGTGTTGTAACCATATCATTTTCCTCTAAAATTGTAAGTGAAGCCAACTTACTAGCCAACTTGTGGTAACAAGCAAAAATTGAAAATAAAAGCCATCATGCTGACAATATACTCTCTCCAACAAAAAAAGGGTGAATATATTCATTGCTTTCCTTAAATTCCTCTGGTTGAAAATGATTTTAAAAAGAAAAAAAAGTGTTTCCAAGTAAAAGATAAATTAAAGCAAGACTTCATTTCTTTCTCCTTTTATTTCATCTACATTCACATTGATAACCTAAGGTGCCTAAGTAAACAGTCACCTAGAAAACTTACCCCATTGGCTCTACTAGCAGCCTGATAATAAATTCTGTAGCTTTTATGAGGGAGAAGGGGAGTGTTCCAGTATCCATTGTAAGTCTTATTATCACCAATAGTAAAAGGCTGAGCAGCTTGGAGGCTGTTTGCTGGAAATTCTGCTGCGAAGTAGTACTGCGAGTTCAGTATTGAGGCATTCTGGAAGTGGATTGGCACTGGGTAGCACTTTAATATTTCAGATGCCTTTTTAGTTCTTCGTGGACGTTCTTCTTCAACTACTATTTGGTAGACACTAGAATAAAAAAAAAAGTTCTATCAGTGGTACTTCCTTGGATTATTTTACAATAACTGAACTGATCCACTCATCTTCAACCACGTGTGCCCCCAGAATGGCCAACAGAGAATACACTGGACTTAGCAAACCGATGCTAAGTGAGTGGTACTCAGAGGACACGCCATCCACACTGGCTAAATGAAAGAGCAGGAGGTGCGTAATGTTCTACAGAACTGTCTCATCCCAAATAATATAAATTATTGAGGGAAAATTCATTGTAATTAAAAAATATATATATTATATAGCAATCTCTGCTTCTTATGTGAACAGGACACTTTAAAATAACGTTTTTCTCACATGTACCTGAAGATGTATTTGCAGACAATTAACTCAGGTAACCTGCTACATGAAATTACACTCACTGTAAGGTTATTTTAAGAAGTAGCATATTATTTCCTTCAATGACATCTACATGAAAACAGGTAAAGTTTCAGCAAGTCACAAATCAGAGTCTATTATAGATATTCAAGAAGGTTGGACTTCTCACATTTTTGGGTATTCCTTTGTCCTTGATCATATTCAGTCAGTGGAAAGAGATGACACAAAAGAGCAGAGGAAAAGAGTGAGAGTCTCAAAAGCCAAGGCCTTGGAGTTGTAAGTAGCTTGTAAGAGCAGGTCTTGAGCAAGGTGACTTGAATTATGCATAAAGATAAGCTGTGACTGAGCATGCTCTGAAGATGGCTCCCGGGAAGGAATCCCCAGTGGCTCTCCCTACCCCTGCTAGCCTCTCCCGCTCCCATACCTTTCAGTGCCTTTGAATTTCAATGGGACCTTTGGGGAATGGAAGAAACCTTGAGCAGCCTGACATTTTTATTAAGATATAGACATTAGGTATAATGATGAACACTTTGTGCAGTTCTGTTGGAGGAAAAAATCGACAACCAAAAAAGTTCCCAAGACTGAGAAAAAAACTAAACCTTGACAACAGCTAAATGGAATCCAGAATAGGTTGACAGTCCTTCTGGCAAGGGAAACATATCTTTTTCTTACTGTGTCAGAAAAGTACCAGGATTCCCTGGAACAATGTGATCCAAGAATGACTCTGCACAGACACCTGTTAATACCCAGGGAAAAGAATGAAGGCTCTGTCTTAGTTCCCTGGCTGCTATGACAAAGACCACGCAATGGGCTGGCTTAAAGAACTGAATTTATTGGCTCACTGTTTTGAGGCTAGAAGTTGTTCAAAACCAAGAGCTCAGCAAGGCTTCCTTTCTCCCCAGAGACCGCTGCTTCTGGTGCTGGCTGCTAGCAATCCTTGAGGTTCCTTAGCTTGTACGCTGCCTCCCATCACATGGCAATGTCCTCTCCTTTTTCTGCTCTTCTGATTTCCAGTGTCTTCTTGCTTCTCTCTATGGCTTTCTCTCACTTCTGGCTTTCAGTTTCTTCTCTTTATAAGATCTCCAAGAATATGGATTAAGAGCGCAAGCCACAGGAGCCACATTGAGCAACAACGAGCAGCAACAAGCAGCAATGAGCTGTGAGCGGAAGTGGCTCCAGTGGTTGAGAATTCACATCCCACATGAGAGGTCCCGGGTTCAGTTTCCGGTGCCTCCTGAGGAAGACGAGCAGACAGATGAGGGAGCCATCTCACAACCTGATTCAGTTGGATCACACCTTATTTAAAAATAACATCTTTAAGGGCCCTAGCTGCAATGGATGGGGTCACCCACAGGATCGCTGGGTAAGATCAATCTACCCCAGGTGCTGTTGGGGATTGAATCACGCCCCCACAAAAGACATGTGCAAGTCCAAAACTCCAGTCCTGTTGATATGAACTCATTTGTAAAGAGAACCTTCAAAGACGTTACTAGATGAGGGGAAGCCAAGGTGAATGAAGGTGAGCCTTGGGCCAGTATGGCTGGACCCCTTCCAAGGAGACAACTGAGTAGGAGGAGCGAAGCCAGAAGGACAGAAGGAGACAATGGTCATGTGTCAGAAGCAGAGACTGAACCAGCACCACAACTGTACAGACTCGGGAGAAAACAGGGCTTACTGATACCCTGATGTTGGACTTCGAGCCTCCAAACATAGCAGACAGTAAATGTCTGTTGTTGAAACCAACCAGCTTATGGCATTTGTAATAGCAGATCTGGCAAATGAAGACAGATGCCTACCATGCCTCACCTTTCTGGGGACCTTCTAGCACAGCCCTTCTTCCTGCTTGTGGTTGGGTGAATTCAGAATTTGTGCTCAATGAAACCACCAACCTTTGTGAGTCCAACCAGTACAGCACCTCCTGCCCCAGTAACAACATGTAGGCTAAAAGGTTTGTACATCCATCCAAATAAAATTCAACTGTTTAAGAATATGAGAATGACTGCTCAGTGGGCAGTTGTCCATATCATGCTGTGTCATGAGAAAGGGAATTTTGAGCAGGGATGCAAACTTTAAAAAAAGGAAATACACCTTTTGTCTCCTAACACCAGAGAAAATCTATCAGGTCTAGTCACTTAAGATACGGCATCACATAGGTTAAAATTCTCAGTGCATGGTGGATCCATACAAGGAAGTATTTAGGAACGATCTTCTTATAATTAAGATCCAGGGACACCAGATTCTAAAGTAGACTTTGATTTTACTCCCCCCCCCCCCCACTCTAATGTCTTCCTTCTACAAGCAGATGTGATGATTTTTAAATATATCTGCAAATTCACTGACACTTCTCCCATCAAGAGGTGGGGTTGGCCAACCTTGAAGACTCACTTGTAACCAAGAGAATGTTGGGAAGGCATGGACTAGAGGCCATGCAGCTTCCACCTAGTTCCTTTGGGATGCTGGACCTCAGAGAAGCCAGTCACTTTGCAATTCAGCCAGCTCCCCTCATATGGCCATGCAGGGGAGGACATGGGGGGGCACCCTGGATCACTTGGGAGCTTCCCCTAACAGTCAGCATCCACTGCCAGTCACTGCCACTGCAGCCGAGTCCTCAAATAACTGCCCCCCAAGAGACCCGAAGCAAAAACCATCCAGCCCTGCCTTCCTAAGCCCCACCCCAAACCTTGGCAAAATAAAGTCTTAAGCTGCTAAATTTTGGGGTAATTTGCTGTGCAGCAAATAGCCAGAATATTAGGTTATTTGCCATCAAGAGAAAGGTACAAAGGGAAATATAAAAGACTAAATACCACCCGCTCTGTAGCATGACCAGAGAGTAGAGCTGACTTGTGAAGAGATGTCATTTTAATACAATCACATTAAAGAAATGTAACCTGCTTTCCTGAAGTGTCTTCTGTAAGGTGTTATCAGGTAGCCAGTATAAAGGTCTATGGGTTGGAGGCTCTAGGTTTCAATCCCAAATCTGCTAACAATTGGGGTTTTAATTTTTCTGGGTTTTATTTTTGCCTATGAAATGAGAGAATCAGATGAATATCTAAACTGCATTTTATAGCTATGATATCCAGAATTTTTTTGGCAATACACAAGAATTACGCTAACCAAATGGATGTCATATGAATAGTCATGTTCCAAAAGGATTCTCCATTTAATAGGATGGTTTTTACCATCAGCTTCCTCCAAACAGTCAGCTTTTCCAGCCCATTTGCTATATGGCATGATTCTCAAAATTGCAATTTAAAGCCAACTTCTGGGAAACCCATACACTACCCAACAGTGAAAAAAGAAAGATACGTGTGAAGGAAAATATTGCAGAAATTACTCCTATATGGCAGGGGTTCTTAACATGGGGTCAGTTAGCTTGAATTTAAATAAAAAAAAACCAAAAACCCAACATTATTCTTGTGAGGACGTGTTGGTGCAGGTGTGATATATTTATTAAATAATACACAGTACAGTGTGGACTTAGTTAGGGTCCATGGTTTTCACCTGTCTGACCAAGGCATCTGTGGAACAAAAAAGGTTAAAAGCCCTGCTATAGGGTGTGCTAACAATGTTATTTATTCCTTTGTTTGTTGATTTCTTTATTTGCCTTTTAGGTTAATGGGTCTTCATTTGCAGAAAAAAAAAACACCCAGAAGATAGCACAGATGACAAACAGAGCAGATAAATCTAAAGGTAGAGTTTTAACATCTGTATCCAGGATAACTATTTCTCATGTATAGATGTGATATTTTTGTTTGAAATACCTTATTTGGAATGGCTGAGAAGACAGATTGGAACAGGCAAGGAGGCTGCCCATGTTCCCACCATCCCAGACAACAAGGATAATATCAGAATGCCAGACACCTAGCAGATGTCCCTGCACTACCCAGGTGCCAGAAGAACCAGGCGTGAACCATGGTCTGACCTAGAACTGGTTTGTTTATTCACCAGACAAGGCAGTGCCAGCCTTATGTGCCAACAAGCCGCGTTAGGGCACCCATGTGAAACAGCTGCCCTGCAGGAAACTTTCCTTTGCTTGTGCAGACACAATCAGCACACCAATCAGTCTCTGTGCACTTTCCATACCCCATTTGCTTTGAATGCTGTAAAAGAGTCTTTCTCTTATCGTAGGAAGAGAGCTGTACATGTTAATTATGCCTCTGACCTCAATCCTTTCCTCCAACTGCATCTATCGCATAAAAGACTTCCAGGCATGCTCGCAGACTGAGCATCTGGCGGGTGCCTTTCTCAACTTCGGAGCCCCTCCTAGAACCTCTTCGGCAAGGGCAGGCTTTTACACCTCTCTCCATCTGCGAAGAACTCCCTCCCAGTTTCAGCACTGGTATGTAAAAAAAATCAGCACAGCCTCTTGTGGAGTTTTCAGGTCCCAAGATCTGGAATGCTTCTGCCACAAACATCTTTACTCTTTTCCTTCCACCTGACCTGGTCCCCAAGTTTGCTCTTGAACTGTTGTTCTTCCCAGTGCACTGAAATCAGGCCACTTTCTCCAGGTGACACTACCTTGTGAAAAGATCAAGATCTTCGGTTCCCTCTCCCATGGACTCTTGCTCTGCTCCAGACTTGCAAAGATTTATAGCCAGTTGTGTTCCTTTTCCAATTAATCTATTTCTTTTCACCAAAAATTAATAAAGGGTTATCCAACTGGCCAATAGAAAGGGCTGGGGGCAACGAGGAAAAGAGAGAGGCAGAAAAGGTTTGATCCATTCAGTGCTGCTTTTGTTAATCCTTTCAACCCTAACCCTAACCTTCACCCCAACCCTAACACTAACCCCCAACTGTAAGCCTAACCTATCATTGTTTGTTAAAGCTCCTGGGGAAGGGGTGCTATAATTTAGTCTCAATTTTGTATCTAATTTTGCGTCTCACTCTACTTAGAACAAAGTGGGGCATGGAGCACCCATTTTTAGAAGCATAATATAATCTAAAAGTAATTTCTTTTCTTAAAAAACTTTATTTTAAAAATGTGTTAGATTACAAAAAAGTTATTGTGAAAATATAGGGGAATCTCCTCTATCCTAACCCCTCCCCCTTTCATGCTTTCCCCTATTAACAACATCTTTCATTAGTGTGATATGTTTGTTATAATTGATGAACACATATTGAAGCACTGCTACTAAACGTGGTCTGTAGTTTACATTACGGTTGACACTTTCCACTGCACAATTTTACAGGTTTTGACAAAATGTATCATGGCCTGTAGCCACCAGAGCACTATCATGCAGAACAATTCCAATGCCCCCAAAAGGACCTATGTTCCACCCATTCTTCCCTCCCCTTCCCCTCAAGACCTCTGGCAGCCATTATCGTTAGATCAATATTACAAGTTCTAGAAGTAATTTCTATTTTATTTGGGGGGTATGTCATATGTTACATGTGGTAGCAGAGAGGACACACATAGATATTTTCAAATATGCTTTGCTTTGACTAAAACTAAATGCTCAATTTATTTTCTGTTCATTTGTTGAATACCCAAAGCCAATGAAGAAAGAGATTACCAAGGAAAAGCATTTGTGGTAAGAGGAGGCTGGTTAGGTTTTAAGATTATCCTGGACAACCCACAAGTAAGTAATGGAATTGTGAGGAAATCAAAAGCTGTGTCTCTGTCTTCTCTCTCAACTCCAACTCTCTTCCCATCCCTCTCTCCCTCATCCTTACTTGTACACTCATTTATTAATTCAATAAATACTTTTTTTTAAAGGAAGTAACGGGGATTGAACCTGGGACCTCGTACATGGGAAGCAGGTGCTCAACCACTGAGGTACCTCTGCTCCCTCAACAAATATGCTTGCATACCGACTACAGGCAAAGCACCACCTACTTTAACTGACATTCCTGAAGGTAACAAAATTTTGTTTTGCAATGTAAATTCAATCAAGTGAATATGGGCGAAAACCAATGAATTTTTTCAAGCAGCAAATTTATGAGGATTTGATGGACATTTGTGAATTAAATGATCTTTTAATAGGCCTCTATTCTAGCCAGCTGATAGTTATAAAAGACACTCAACTCCAGATATATTATTACTTTTTAAATAGCTACCATCTACTCATCTTCAGATATATTAAAGGAAGAACTAAGATGACTAGAGCAATTTCAAACCCAAGATGACTTTTCATCCTTGCTGTACAAGACAAATTAGATTTGCAAGCATCCAGACCTCAAATCTATTTGCTCTTTAATAATTTAAGCACTGAAAGGTCAAGCAGCTCTTTTCTGGTCCCCTTTATCAAAGTCCAAGCACTAATGAAAAATAGCTGAATCCTATCTGCCACCCAATTGCCCCATGTTGCTGTCTCCCTGATGGAAATTAACACATTATTAGCTCCTCCTGGGTCAACAGCTCCTTGAGAGAACTTTGTGGCTGGTGTGTTTTTCAGTTATACTAATAACATCATTTCACTAATGAAGTTTCATAAAATCTTTCCAAGTTCAATTATAATCTTGAAACTAGCTTTGAAAATCTCACCATTTGAAAGATTTTCCTAAAAAGATGATTAAAGAAAGCAAATTCTCAAGGATGGAAAACTGATCAGAAATGACTAGTGGGCTGAATATAAATTCTATTACCCTTTTAATGAATTACATATGCTCCATTTGTTTATTAAAGTAACCCATGCCTACACAGATCTATCACTATTTTGGAATTTAAAGTAACAAAAAATATTCCAACAGCATTTGCAATATTAAAGCACAATTCACACTGAAGATGGGTCTGCCAAAAAAATGTGACACTGCCATATTGGAACTTTCTCATGGAATGTAATTTACTTTAAAGTTTAATTTATACTAGGCTTTTCTACCACACAACTCTAAAGCTTTCACAAGGAGAATAAGAAATCTGCATTTATATAGAATGGTACATGAGGTATAACCTAGAAAAGAACATCTGAACAACTTTCATGTACTTTTTTTTAAACTTGAAAGTTCAAATGTGATAAAATGTTCTCAGTCTTTTTCTAACTTTGAGAACTTTGAGGGGAAGACAACTGCAGGCTTGCAATTAAGTTAAAAATTTGTCACAATTCGTTTCAACATTAAACCCTTGGCTGTTAGTCCATATTTCTTATACTTTTATTCTATTATCAACATAAATAGAGGATTATACAATGGGTGAACAGTAGGGGAGGGATGAGAAAAAGAGAGAGGCAGAAAAAGGGTGATCCATTTCAGTGTTGTTTTTGCTAATTTTTTCAAGTAGGTACTTCTGATTATTTGAAGGGCTTAGAATATTGTTCACTTCATGCATGGTACCTAATAGTGACATTTTGGTTGATAATGCCCTTTTTGGACAAATCATCCATTTTTTTATCTATAGGACAGAATAGAAACTAGTATAATAATATCTTCCGAAAACTGATTTCTGGGGAGTGGGAAAAAATGAAAATATGAATTCTATCTAAACCTTGCAAAATAAATTTGTATTTAAGAAAGTTTAGTGCCAGGCTCTTATATTTTAAGCAGCAATACAGAATTTATTCTTGCCCTGTTATTTGTTCAGGTATACCCTCCCCTAAATTTGTTGGTATTCTTTACAAAATGACATTCTCACATTTCAAACAACCTGGTAGAATTGAAATAAGGTTTAAAAGTATTTAACCAATTTAAATTCAGAGAAAAAGTCAGAATTCAATATTTTTGTCATCTTGGTTAGGATTCTGTAGAGGACTTCAAATAACATCAGTGATGAAAGTAGCTGACTATCATAGCTCTGTTCATAAAATTATGAATGTAAATAACTAGTTTCACGTGACAATGCACACTGGATAACACACTGAAAAGAATATCTAGATCTGTGGGTGTGAATATTCTATTTTAGCAACTTTAATTTATCTTTGTCCTGCTCTGATGCAGATAAGATTGACCATAAATTGCTTTAGAATATTTGCTGGGCACAAATGTATTTTATGTTCTCTCAGCCATAACTCATTACAGCAAGTTTGCCTGGCATCAATACGTTACATCTGCAATGTGTGTACGTGTGTGCACACACCCATATCCTTGCACGTGCATACGTGAATACTACATCAACACCCTGCCGATGTGATAGTTGATGATAAAATCCGATGTAATAAAATATTAATTATAGCAGAAAGGTTGGGTGAAAAATATGAACTCAATTACAGTCCCATATTGGGAACAAAGGGCAGGGCAAGCAAATCCTTTAGTTACAGAGGCTTGGGATAATAAAAGAACAACTAGAACATTAGACTCAGGCTGAGAAGCTCTGTAAAAGGCCACCTGTTATTAATCTTCACGACAGGCGCCCAATTTCAAGTAAATTAGTCTGAGGTGGAACATCTCTAATGGTGCTTTCTCCCCCTCTTAACAAGTAAAGACATTTTCCTTCGGATATTTTATTTCACTTAAGTTTATCATAATTCAATCATCATGGTTTCATAACAAAGACATGAATATAAAAATTATAAATCAAGGTTATCAGCTACTATTCTTAAAGAGTGTTCTCTTAAACAGTCCTAGTGATTTGAGTTTAAAAATAGAAACAGAATATCAGAGCCACACTCACTATCTCCATTCCTACATGCTTGTATGATTTTCTATCCAGAAGTTCAGTCCCTAAAAGTCTTAGCGCTGCAGGCCAGGGATCTGGGAGACAAATGCCAGCATCAAAGGAAGGCAGGTACACGCAAAGGGGGTGTTGTCGAGGCAGAACCCTGCACTTAAGAGTTGGGAAAGTCGGCTCAAGTGTTACCACTAAATCAAAGACGGGCTTTCCAGCACTAATGTCTTACGATTTCTGGTACAAGGTTAGGCAATGTTGTGACATCAGCAAATGAGAAGAAAATGATTTCATTCATGTGCCCTCCATCCTTCCTTTCTACAAGTATTTACTGAGTATCAGGCACAAGATAAAAACTGGAAATAGGCACAAACTGTCCTGGCCTTGAGAAGCCCAGTGTAAGGATGTTAGACACAAGTCATTTAGACAGAGAACTTCCATGAAAGGCTATGATAAGGGTCTATAGAAAGCCTAGCTGGGGTCCAGGGAAAAAGGTGTCCATCTGTCCATCAAAACTTCCATGAAAGGCTATGATAAGGGTCTATAGAAAGCCTAGCTGGGGTCCAGGGAAAAAGGTGTCCATCTGTCCATCAAAACTTCCATGAAAGGCTATGATAAGGGTCTATAGAAAGCCTAGCTGGGGTCCAGGGAAAAAGGTGTCCATCTGTCCATCAAAACTTCTTTGAGCATCTATTATGCTGCGTACATCTGGCCTGAACCCACATTTTCTCACCTGTGAATAACACCCAAAGAATATTCCTGTAACTGTCAACTTTATCCCCCAATTAAGAACAAAACAGCAACAACGAATGAACAGAAAACCAAGTGTCCTTAGACTCACGATGTAGTTTACCTGCTCTAATCTAATCTAAGAGCCCCATCAATGTTTCAACTATTTTTCCCATCACACTCACTAAGGGCTGCTACCACCTACCTGCTGCCTGCAATGGCTCCAAAGAAACCAAAAGGACCCTTCATCAATACACAGAAAATTGAGGCTAACAGGTGGGGCCCTGGCTCAGGTACCTGCCTAGGTCATGGCAGGCATGTTGAAAGGCCGTCTTCGTTTTCCAAAGCTGTGACAAATGCCACACAATGAGCTGGCTTCAATAACAAGAGTTTATGGTCTCATGGTTTTGAAAGTTAGCATTCCAGCATCAAGGTCTTGGTAGGGCTTGCTTTCTCCTAGAGACTGCGGTGCTGTGATCGTTTTCCTGCCACCCTCTATCGCATCCCTCCTTGTGCCTTCTCTTCCGGTTTCTGCTGACTTCTGGCTCCTTCTCACTGGCTGCACCTAAATTTCCTCTCTTTATAAGGCCTCTGCTCATATCAATTAAGCCCCCTCGCCCCAGTTCAGTTTGGCCACACCTAAACAAGATCATCAAAGAGCCTATTCACAAGGGAGTCCACACTCGGATCCACCTTCACGTGGTCAAAGACACTATTAAGGGGTGCGTTCACACCTTGGGCATTGTCCCTGGGACTTGACATTTCTTCATGGGGGCATAATCTGATCTCAACAGAGGTCTCTGTGGCTTAGGGCAGCTATGGCAGGCCCTGCAGCTGGCTTCCTAGCAGAGATATACTACTGGGCATGGAAAATAGGGCCCCTTGTCTTGACCCCCAGAATGGAGGACTCTCTGCTATTTGGGTGGGTGGGGGGAAAAGCCCCAGATAGGCATGGACCTGGTCTTTATTAACTTACCTTGCTCCAAATTTAGAATTACTACCTCTAATCCTGTATAATCAGTTTTCAAGATAAAGATCCATAATGTGTTCACTGATATCCATTTTCATCAACAGGGTTACATTAAAATATCACGTGTGTGCCCTGATGGTTTTACGGGGTGGTGGTGGTAGAATTTGGCACTGTGGGTCATCTCGGCCCTTCTCTGTCCACAGACCGCCACCCTCGGTGTGTGCTTTCCTCAAAAGGCCAGCAGGCAGCCCTTGCCCTCAAGGAGGGCTGGATACTTTACCCAATACCTCGAATTCTTCAGAGGAGATTATGTTGAAGGAAAGAAAATTCGAAAAATAGGGGAGCGAAAACTCTGCAGCTTATTTTCATGCACCAAAGAAAGTTTAAAATGGAGCTTGAGGAAAAGTTAAATTAGGTTTCATTGTATAAACTCTCAAGTACGTCTACTCTATTATTATTATCTTCCCCTGCCGTTTTTAAAGCTTTTTTTTTTCAAGGGTTCTTGAAGAACAAACTTAGTTTCCAAAATGAGTTTTCAAAGACATGACTGACATTGTCATCCAAGAAGAAACATTAATAAAAATGATCTTTGTTTCCTGGCAGTAAAGAAATCCAGAGTATTACTTTTTATTACAGTCAAACTCACCTAAAATCAGACAGGGGGAGAGGAGGCTGTGGCGGTAATAAGGGACTTGGCACCTTTTATTAACACACACGGCAGCAATTCAGCAATATTAAATAAGAAGAAAAGCAAGCTAACACAGTATCATTAAAAATGAAATTTTCCCATTCAGTGATATTTTGACCTTTGGGATTATGTGTAACCCCAATGAAAAAAGGAAAGTTACTAACTTGGAAGTCAGATATTTATAATTCCTCTCCTCTAACAATTTTAGCCACGGATGGAACATTTTCAAAAGGTTCAAGAACTGTGACAAAATAGCATCCAGTCCAAAAGGTAAAAAACGGTCCTTTAGTCTATATTTCTTCAATAAATAAGAGGGGTCAGTTAAAAAGTGTCTTATGAGCATTTCAAAAGAACTGTCATTTGCTTTTTGCTTTTTTGATTTTCTGAGACTACCAAAATCAGGGAAAGAAATAAAACATATATAACAACAACAAAATAAAGACAGGTTAATTTGATTGAAACACATCCAATGCTCTGTCAAACAATTTTGTTTAGTCTGGATTCTTGAAATTCTCAAAACTATGTTGCTAAACATTTAGCAGGGTGTGATGGAGTATGGCTTGTCAAAACAAAACAAAGCAAAGCCTTAACTTAAAAATAACAAAGGATAAATAGTAATATAAAAAGAACAACAAAACCCAGCTTCTAAGAATCAAGCCATAGGTTGCTAACTCCAAAGATTCTAAAGATCAGAATCTAAAAACAAATGTGTAGTATGTTTTCTTCATACATTGAATGAGGACAAAGAAAGGCTACTAATTTGCAGAATGACCCAGGTCTGCCAAGAAAAGTAAAACCTCCTTGGTTCCAAACAAAGTCTGCAGGGAAGGCATCTTTGCTCCAAGGTGAGTGGGAAGGAGGAGAGGAAGCTCAGCTCCTGGAAGGAAGCAGGTCTTGTAGTGAATGTGGCTGTGTGGTAGTTTACGGTATTACATGGAAAGAGAATAGGGTAATCTTGTAGCATCCCTAACCGCAGTGCCTTCATCTGTTGAGTGGAGGTGATGTCATCTAACCTGAAGACCTGCTCTGGATGTTTAGATGCAATGTCATTAAAAGTTACAATTATTATCCATTGTCTATTAGTGTAAGAAAGAACCAAGGGTCAGGACTAGAACCCAGGACTTTTCCCAAGACAGGGACAGAATAAAAGGGGTCACCACTTTGCCTAGGTGTTGTCACTCTCATTACAGGTCACTATCGCTCCAACAATCAATGGTTTTCATACAATGAACAGATAATATCTCTGTTAGCTCTGTCCTTACAGCTGTGCATGCTTGTCATTCATAAGCCCAGCAGTCCGCTGAGGCAGGAATCATTAACCATGTCTGGGACAGTTTGAGATAATTTTTGTGAATCCCAAAAACAGAAAGAGTATGTTTGTAAACTAATCTACTACCATGTCAGTAAGTCGCCTTGGTGGGTCTATATAAACAGACACTCACTCAAGACAACACGACAGAGGAGAGAACTTTGTCATTGTTGGTCCTGCCATGTGACAGAAAGGAGAAGGCTCAAACAGCTAGAGCCCCAGGGAGAGCTGGACCATTTGCTTGATAGCCTACTGGTGACCTTGGCAAGGGCCGAGACTGACCTAGAAAGCCCTGGGAGAGGAGCCCTAACAAGGAGAGAGAGGACCAGAAACCTGGAGAGGAAGGAGAGACCAGGCAGAGATCGCCCGCCATCTTGCTTCACCACGTGGCAAATGACTTTGGTGAGAAAGCAGCCTTGAGATGGACTCTTTAGGGCCTTGTAACGGTAAGCTTTTACCCCAAATAAATACCCTTTATAAAAGCCAACAGATTTCTGGTACTTTGCATTGGCACTCCTTTGGCAGATCAATACAACATCCAACTCATAAAGACAGTGAAACCCAGAAAAGTTACATAACTTGCCTATGGTTACAAGGCAAATAAGAGTTTTAGGATTTAAATCAGCATCATCAAACTCCATGCTGCATTTTGTATAGCCCTTAACGTTTTTGCACTCTCTTTGTAGCAGAAATCTTATTTGTATATGGTGTCATCCAATAACACCTTTTCCTCTTGCTATGGTGTTTCAATAGAACCTTCTAAAACTCTGACCATTTTATAGTGTGAACACACAGTATCATATCAAAAACAACTTGCTTACAGTGTCCACAAAATTATTGAAAAAATGTAAGTTACTATTCGAACAAAGATCCTATCTGAGTGATAATAACAGCATATTGACATACAGTTCAAAGGGCAGAAATGATTAGAAGTTTTAAACCTATTATTAAAAGCTAAGAATAAAGGATATTCTGAATAGAGGTCCATTCAACATGTCTTGTTTAGCAACTTTTCGCATTGCAGTTCTGCTCATTTTTAGCATTTTGGTTCACAAAGCATTTTCACATGTTTGAATCCCCATGGCAACCCTGTGAGACAGGCAGGAGGAGGGTCAGGTGCCAATCTGACAAATGAAGAAACAGACACAGAGAGTTCACACGACGGCCACGCTCACATCAGCAAGCGACAGACTAGACACAACCTGCGTCCCCTGCGCCCCTGTTCAGAGTTCCTGCAAAGAGCCGCAGCACTTCTCTAAAAGACAAGTCTTATCAGTTATCTACATCAGAGAGATTCAATTCCATTCATGCTCAGTAAACTTCCATTGTTTGGAGAAATGTGAGAGAGAGATGTCTCAGCCAGCCTCCTCCTTTCCAGAGCTGCCCCTGGAGGACCCACCCTGGGGGTCCTGTGACCCGGGTTAGGGACCTTAACCTTTTCTGTACCCCTGCCTGAGTGATAGCTCCAACATGTTAATCCAATCACAGCCTTGCCCCATTAAAAACCCTGCTGTTAGTTAATGATTTATTAAAAAAAACAAGAACAAAACAAATTGAGTATTGCGCCTGGCCCAGAAACAGGGGTGGGAATTCAGAGGTACACCCACAGAGGCCAGTTCCTGCTGGAAGCTCAGCCGGCACACAGCCTCGCTCACCCGAGGTTCCCCAGGGAGGCTGAGGTCTGGGCTACACCGTTGAAAGGGAGCAGAAATACGGGAGTGACAGAGACAGGGAGAAAGTGTGTGCTGTGACTGTGCACCTGTGTACAAGTATGCTCATATGTGCATGTGTGTGTGTGCAAGCAAGACCGCAATGCGCATGGATGTGTGCATATGTGCAGCTGTGTGGCTGCATGCATGCACAAGTGTCCACATGTGTGTTGTGGCTGTGCATGTTTCTTCATTTGTCAAATTGGCACCTGACCCTCATTCTGCCTGTCTTACAGAGTGTGAACTTGTGTGCTGTGCATGTGTATGAGTGTGCACATATGTGCATGTGTGTCGAGTGTGTGACTGTACACATGTACATAAGCGTACATTCAGGCACGACTATATGTATGTGTACATACGTGTGTACATGTTATGGATGAGTACACATGTGTGTGTGAGTTATGTGTTGGGAAGTAAGACAAGAGGGAAGGAAAAGGAGAGAATATTCCATGCGACGGAAGCATCAAATGCCGAATGAAAGGTTCCAGTGGCGTGTGTATTCTCAGTATCCAGCATACTTCTGTGGTTTCAGCTTGGGGAAAGGCTGGAGGAAGGGCTCACACAGCAATTGCTCAGATGACAGAGGTGTCTTCTGCCCTGGGGTGAGGCGTGTCGAGTTTGTCCTGAGGGCAACGGCAAGCCGCTGAGGCAGGAGCGTGAGAGCTTCCATCCTGGTGGGCGACTGGGTTGAGGAGCTGAGAAAGGCAAAAAGAACTAAGCAGTGGAGGGGCTGGAAGGTGACCTTAGGAGGTGAAAAGCAGGCTAAGTTTCCCCTCGTGTCAAAAAGGAGTATAAGACTATATTGATCTTCCTGATGGAATCTGATTTTGTGGTAATGGATTATTTGAAGTGGACTTTCTGAATTTCTCTTCTCATCAAAAAAGTTGTAACATAGTTATTCAAGGGTAAAGGTAGGATATTCTTTTATACTTCTGTACTATCTGAAAGGGTCATGGTATTTAACTTTAACGTAGTGATGAAAATATAAATTTTCCTGATATGTCTCAATAGTTCAAAGGAGATCTTTGGCCTATAAAAGTTTCAAGTGACAATGACTTCAGCTTCAAGAAGAAGATGAGGCTCAATTCAATAAATGGATATTGCACATATCCTAAGTTTGTTGTACTGAACCAGATATTTAGACACTAACTTATGAAATTTATTTGGTGATCATTTTGCATTTCCATACTTTACATACATTTTATATAAGCTTAGTCTTGGACAATACTCAGTTTCAGCATTAAATACATAAAACTAATGAACACTCCTGATGGCTGTTGAAACCCCACTGGCGACATGTTATTTCATTTTATTTACCAGGTGGCCACTGTCTTCAGCTCCTCAGTTTCCCTAACCCTGGACTTTTATATCTGCTGCTCCACCTTGCGTGTAACGATGCCGACCTTTCTTCTCCCCAACCTGGCCGCTTCCTACTCCTCCTTCAGGTATTGGCTTAAATATCACGATCTCAGTGAGACACTCTTGGTTCCCTTATTGAGATTTTACCCTGCTGATATATGCTCTTAGAATATCCTGAACTTTCCCATGCATCATTTATCACAATCCTAACACAGTGACTTGAATATAAGTGCCTAGTAGATATTAAGTCAATGAATGAAGAATGAATGAATGAGAGTGATAGTCAAATGTCAACCCTAAAACTCCCTGGAACACTTTTTTTAATAGTATGAAGAGCAAGAATTTTAACTAGAGACCAACAATGAGAGACAGAGCTCTTACCACTTCTCACTGAGCAGAAAATAACCCTCCTGACACTGCACAGGCCCAGGGAGGAAAATGAAAGAATTGGGACATAGAAAACAAGTCGAAAGGGACATGATAATATGAGGGAAAAAACTAACATCATTACCTACCTAATTATTCTACAGTCTATTGAGCATTAATTTAATTAAATAGCTGAAAAACAAATGCAGGTAACCATCACAAGCATACTGCAACAATATACATCATTAAGTCATTTCTCATGACATAGAAGGCACATTAACATTTTTGCACGCTTGCGTGTTCTCATACTAAGCAAATATATTTTATATATTTATAAGAGCTGGTTAATAAAATGTCCTGTGGAAGAGTGTGATAAAGAACAGAGCTCATTGCAAGGATGCAAGGATATGCCCAAAAGATAAGCTCAAGAAGTGTTTAATGTGAGAACACCTGGATGATCTCTGACTTGTCTTCAGGTCTAACAGTTTGTGACTCTAAGAAGCTAGCTTTCCTACCTGACTCTTATGACTTTATCAGCCTCTTAGAAACTGCAGTCTTTTCTCAAATAAGTATGCAATTTTTTTTTTTTTTTAGGTACTGGGGTTGAACCCAGGACCTTGTATGTGGGAAGCTGGTGCTCAACCACTGAGCCACATTGGCTCCCCTGAGTTGGTCCCTTCATTTGTTTGCTTGTTTTGTTTTTATTTTTAGGAGGCACTGGGAATCGAACCCAGGACCTCCTGTGTGGGAAGGAGGAACTCAAATGCTTGAGCCACATCTGTTCCCCCGCAATTATTTTTTAAACTTTTTTTTTAATTATTAGAGAAGTTGTAGGGTTTATGGGAAATAATGAAGAAAATACAGGATTCCCCTATATCCTCCTCATTCACATAGTTTTCCCTATTATTAACACTTTGCATTAAGATGATACCTTTGCTACCACTGATGAAGCAATAGTATTATAATTATACTATTAACTGTAGTCCACAGTTTACATTATGGCTCATTCTTTGTGCTGTATGGTCCAGTGGATTTTAAAAAAAAATTATTCTAGTAACATATACACAACCTAAAATTTCCCCTTTCAACCAAATTCAAATATATAATTAAATGGTATTAATTACCTTCACAATGTTGTGCTACCATCACCACCATCCATAATGAAAACTTTTATACAACCTCCAACAGAAATCTGTACCAATTAAGCATTATCTCCCCATTCTCTACCCCCACCCCAGCCCCCAGTAACCTGTATTCTAGTTTCTGACTCTACGAATTTGCTTATTCTAAAGATTTCATATCGGTGAGATCATACAATATTTATCCTTTTGTGTACGACTTCTTTCAGTCAACGTGTCACATTTATCAGCACTTCATTACATTTCATGGCTAGTACTCTGTTACCTGTATAGACCACATTTTGTTTATCCATTTACCTGTTAATGGACACTTGGGTTGCTTTTCTTTTTTGGCAATTGTGAATAAGACTGCTGTGAACATTGATGTACAAATATCTATTCAAGGGCCTGCTTTCAATTTTGGAGCATATATGTAGAAGTAGGATGACCAGGTCATAGGGTAATTCTATATTAACTTTCTGAGGAATTACCACACTTTTTTACAGCCACTGCACTATTTTATATTCCCACCAACAATGAATAAATCTTTCTGTTTCTCCACATCTTCTCAACATGTGTAATTGTCTGTTTTACTTTTTTTAATAGAAGCCATTCTAGTAGGTGTGAAATGGTGTCTCATTGTGGTTTTGATTTGCATTTTCCTAATGGCTAAGGATGTTGAGCCTCTTTTCATGCGCTTATTGGCATCCTCTATATTTGAAGAAATGTCTATTTGAGTCTTTTGCACATTTTAAAATTGGGTTGTTTGCCTTATTGTTGTTGAATTGTAAGAATTCCTTATGTATTTTGGATTTTATATCTGTATTGGATATGTGGTTTCCAAATATTCTCTCCCATTCTGTAGGTTGTCATTTTATTTTCATGGTGAAGTCCTCTGAAGCACAAAAGTTTTTAATATTGATGAAGACATCCAATTTATCCATTTTTTTCTTTCATTGCTTGTGCTTTTTGTGTAAAGATTAGAATCCATTGCCTAACACAAGGTCCTAAAAATGCTTACCTGTATTTGCTTCTAGGAGTTTTTGCTCTTATATTTAAGCATTTATGCATTGTGAATTAATTTTTTGAGTATGATGTGCATTAGGATTCTACTTTCATTTGTTTGCATAAGGATATCCAGTGTTCTCAGTACCATTTTGTTGATGAAACTATTAATTTCCCATTAAGTGAATCTGGCATCCTTATCAAAATGGATGTGAGGACTTCTTTCTGAACTCACAATTCAGTTACATTGGTTTACATATCTGTCCTTGTGCCAGTCCCATTCTGTTTGTTTTTTTTAACAAATCAGTTTTATTGATACATATTAATAAAGAATATAAATACATACAAAGTGTACAATCAATGGTATTTGGTATAATCATATAGCTGTGCATTCATCATTTCAATAATTATTAGAGCATTTTCATTATTTCAATACTAATAAAAACAGACAAACAAGAAAATTCCTCACCTCTCAATCTCTCTCTGTTTCCCCTGCTGTACATAGCTGCTATTTCTGGCTACTCATGCTGTTTTGACTACTGTAGCTTTGTAATAGGTTTTAAAATTGGGAAGTGTGAATCCTCCAGCTTTATTCTTCTTTTTTAAGACTATTTTGGCTATCCATGGCTATTGACCCTTCCATATAAATTTAATGATTGGCTTTTCCATTTCTGCAAGAAAGCTGTTGTAATTTTGATTGGGATGGTGTTAAATCTGTAAACTGCTTTGGGTAGAATTGACTTCTTAATAATATTTAGTGTTCCTATCCATGAACATGGAATGTCCTTCCATTAATTTACTTCTTTGATTTCTCTTAGCATTATTTTGTAGTTTTCTGTGTACAAGACCTTTACATCCTTAGTTAGACTTATTCCTAGGTATTTTATTTTTTACTTGCTATTGTAAATAGAATTTTTCTTCGTTTTCTCTTCAGATTGTTCATTATTAGTGTATAGATAAACTATTGTGTTTTATTTGCATGTTGATCTTGTACCCCATCCACTTTGCTGAATTTGTTTATTAGCTCCCATAGCTTTTTGAGAGCTAATAAATCCTGTGATTTTTTCAAGATTTTTTAATATATAGGATCGTGTCATCTCCAAGTAGGCCAAATTCTACTTCTCTACAATTTGAATGCCTTTTATTTCTTTGTCTTGCCTAATTGCTCTGGCTAGAACTTCTAGTACAATGTTGACCAGCAGTGTGACTACGGGCATCCTTGTATTTTCCTGATCGTAGAGTGAAAGCTTTTAGTTTTACATCATAGAGTAGGATGTTAGCTACAGCTTTTTCATATTTTCCCTTTTAATTTGTTAAGGAAGTTTCCTTCTACTCCTAATTTTCTAAGTGTTTTTTTTTTTTAAATCAAGGATGGGTGCAGGAATTCATCAAACGTTTTTTCTGCAATTGAGATAATTATGCATGGGTTTTTTTTTCATTCTGCTAATGTGGTGCATTATATTCCTTGATTTTCTTATGTTGAACCATCCTGAATAACTGGGAATTGTGTACCCTCGTTTGAAAATATGTTAGTCTTAGTCATCATTCTGGTTAGTGTAGATCCATTTAAATAAGATCTCTTCAAGGTGTTACTTCAGTTAAGGTGTGCCCCAATTAAACCAGTTTGGTCTTTAATCTGGAAGGCTGGAGTCCCTTATAAGCCAAGTGAAACCCAGAGAGAGAAGCCACAGGAGCAGCCAGAGCTGGAAATGAACAGAACCCAAAAGAGAAGGGAGACGACATTACCACGTGCACTGTCATGTAATGGAAAGCCAAGGATCAAAGATTGCTGGCAGCCAGTCCCAGACATGGAGAAAGCATCACCTTGCTGACACCTCAATTTTGGAATTCTCCTAACCTCAAAACTATCAGCCAATAAATTCCCATTGTTTAAGTCAACCTATTATGTGGTATTTGTTTTAGCAGGTGTTGTGTAATTCTTTTAAAGTATTGTTGGATTCTATTGGCTATTGGATTCTATCTATTTTGTTGAGGATTTTTGCATTTAAATTTATAAGGGATATTAGTATGTAATTTTATTTTCTAGTGGTATCTTTATCTGGCTTTAGTAGAAGGATGAAGTTGGCCTTATATGTGTTCCCTCCTTTTAAATTTTTTGGAAGAGTTTAAGCAGGATTGGTGTTAATTCTTCTTGGAATATTTGGCAAAATTCACCAGTGGAACCATCTGGTCTTGGGCTCTTTCTTATTGGGAGATTTTTGATTATTGACTCAATCTCTATACATGTTACTGTTCTGTTTAGACCTTATATTTCTTCTTGAGTCAGTGTAGGTAGCTTGTGCATTTCTGGAAATTTGGGCATTTCAGCTAGGTTAGAGTTGTTCATCATATTCTCCTTGTGCTTTTGGTAGCAATGATATTCCCCTTTCATTTCTGATTTTGGTTATTTGTGTCCTTTCTCTTTGTTGCTTTCTTAGTCTAACTAAAGGTTGATCAATTTTATTGATCTTTTCACAGAAACAACTTCATTGATCCTCTTTTTTTATTTTTTATTCTCCATTTCATTTATTGCCATTCTAATCTTTGTTATTTCCTTCCTTCTTCTCATTTTGGGTTTAGATTGCTTCCCTTTTTATAGTTCCTCCACTTAGGATGTTAGGCCTCTGAGTTGACATCTTTTTTAATGCAATGCAAGCATTTAAAGCTATAAATTTCTCCAAGTACTACATTTGCTGCAACCTGTAAGTTTGGTATATTGTGTTTCCATTTTCATTCACCTCCAGATAATTCCTAATTCCCATTGATCTCTTGTTTGACCCATTGTTTAATTTCCACATATTTGTGAATTCTCCATTTCTCCCTCTGTTAGTGATTTCTAGCATCATTCCACTATGGTCAGAGAAGATACATTGTATAATTTCAATATTTTTAAATTTATTCAGACTTGTTTTGTGACCTAACATGGGTTTTTCTGGAGAATAACCTATGTGCACTAGAGTAGTAGTGATTTTTATTGCTGTTAGGTCAAGTGATCTATATTTGTCTGTTAGTTCTGGTTGGCTTAGAGTATTGTTCAAGTTTTATATTCCTTTATTAATCAACTGTCTAGATGGTCTATCCATTATTGAAAGTGGTGTATTTAATTCTCTTGCTATTAAGTAGTACTGTCTATTTCTCCATTCAAATCTGTCAATATTTACTTCATATACTTTGGAGCTCTCCCATTAGATGCATATGTATTTATAATTGTTTCTTCTTTTGTTGAATTGACCCTTTTACCCATATATAGTGAATATTCTTTTTCCCTCATAACAGTATTTGACTTAAAATCTATTTTATCTGATATTAGTATAATTACCCCAGCTTTCTTTCAGTTACTCTATGTATAGTATGTTTTTTGCAATCCTTTCATTCTAAATCTACTTTGGTCTTTGAATTTAAGGGGAATCTCTTTTAAACAGTATATAGATGGATCTTTCATTAATTCTGCCAATCTATGACTTTTGACTGGATAGTATAACCCATTTACATAGAAAGTAACTATTGATAACACAAAATTTTCTTCTGGCATTTTGCTATTTGGTCTTATACTTTTCATCCCTCAGTTCTTCCATTAATGTCTACTTTTCATATTTATTTGCTTTTTTTTTTTTTTTGTATTTTACTATTTTAAGTCCCTTCTCATTTCTTTATTTATATATTTTTCTGGTATTTTCTTTGTGGCTAACATGGTGCTTAAATTTAACATTCTAAGTCTATAATAATTAGGTTTGATTTGATACCAACTTATCTTCAATAGCATACACTTTTCCTATACCTCTCTGCCTACCCATCAGTTTGTCGTGCGTGTTACAAATCATATCTTTATATATGCACGTCCCAAGTCATAGATCTATCATTACTTTTATGCAATTGCAGTTTAGAATTGTAAATGGTAAAAAGCAGAGTTACATAACAAAAAAACACATTACAGTAGTACTGGCATTTATAGGAAGTATTTATTTTTTATGCTGATTTGATCCACTGTTTAGTGTCCTTTCCTTTCGATCTGAAGAACTTCCTATAACATTGTTGTAATACTGGAGTCAAGGTGCCTCAGCATTTGTTTTTGGGAATGTCTGAATATTGCCCTTACTTTTGAAAGACAGTCTCAGCTGATATAAAAATTTTGGTTGGCAATTGTTTTTGTTCAGCACTTTAAATACTTTCTCCCACTGCCTAAGAACCTTCAAGTTTCTGATGAGCGATCAGCCCTTAATTTATTCCTAAGGAAGTGCATTTTTAAATTCAAGTCATTGCAACCTTTTGGTGCTCTAGGTTTATAATTAACTACTTCTAAAATATTTCACCGGTCACGGTTTCAGGCAGTCTAGATAGATGAAGAAAAGAAACAGCATGAAGCTTTATCTGTTGTCATGGCAAAATGAGGTCAACTTGTATGCGTGCCTCCGTCCAGTCAGCCAATGGACTTGGCCTCTGGTCAGTAGGATGAAGAATGCACACTTCCTTAGTTTTACTTCCAAGAAGACCCATCATGTATAATGTATAGCTTCTACTGTGAATGACACTCAGGGCTGTCATGCAATTTGCATTCATAATCCCAGATATTTGACTTTTCCTCGACAAGAATGGTTATCTTTTGGGATAGGAGGAAGCAGAATTAGCATGATTAGAAACTTGAGGCTTCCCTGGCCACAGTAAAAAATTAGTCACATTCATCCACTAAGAGCCCCAGGACCATTCCTTTGGGAGAGAAGCATTACATACTCTCAGTGAGCAGAAACAGTAGCCTTCGTTTAGGAGGCTAATACAAAATATACACTGTAATCTATACAATAAGCATCACAAAAACAGCTAGCACAGGCTTGGGAAAAAGGGGTTAGGGCCATGCTGTTAAAAGAGAGGTAGAGAGAAGCAGATAAGAGAAAGATCCTGAAAGTTCTTCTGAAGAAGAGGGAAATTAACCCATTTTAATGGGCTAATTTAAATAAGGGCCACAAGTTTTTAATGTTTATGTAAAATCAGGATTTGTAAATATTCGCACAATAATTGATTTCCAATAAATCATCACACTCATTGCCAAGCTAGTTTTTTCAATTTCTCATGTTCTAGCATTCACTTTTACAATATTTTATCTTTGATTAGTCAATACATTGTCTTTCTTTCCTAAAAAGGGCTAAAAGTTTTTTATTTCTCTAAACCCTGTTTCTAATGACAATCAGCATTTGGCATTTAGAGACCTTCCCCCTAATGTCCTAAGTGTTAGCTGGATCTTTAACTGAGCCCAGTGAAAAGGAACCCTGGAGGAGCTCAGCTCTTGCTCTAGATTCTATCTTCTCACACTCTCCTGTCCTCTAATCTATTGCCCAAAAATGTGAGTCTTTGTTACATTATTTTTCTTACTAAATTCCTTGGATGACTACTCCCTGCCTGCCTAAAAGGTAAATCTAAACTCCTAGGTGTGCAGCAAGCCGTTAACCTAGCCCTATCTTGGCCTCACCTATTTCTCACCCCAACACTCTCATTACAACTCCCTTCTCCTTCTAAGATCATGCCAACTTACTCAGTGCTCCTTTGTTGAACTTACTTGTCTCTATCATCCTTTATCTGCTACCGCATACCTAATGTCCCAGTCCACGTACCTCCACATCACATTCGTCCCTTGACCAGTACCCACCTCTTAAGATTCAGCTCCTCAGTTCCAGAGTGCTTTCCTCTCTGAAGGCTTTTCTGACCCACCTATATACTAAAACCATTCCCTCTGTAGAGCCCATTGATCTAAGTTCCCATCCCCAATACCAGAGGAGATCAGAAGGCATGTTGGTCTCTCTCTCCTTTCCAGAATGCGGACAGAGACCATAACAGGTTTCACCATCTGCCCCGTATCTCACATAGGGTTTGGGTCCCATGAGGACTCAATAAATGTGGTCCTACTAACTCCATGAGTTAGGGGTGAGCAACTTTGCTTTGAACACATGAGGAACCAGATGCCAGAGATGTTAAATTTGCAATGGTCACCAGGTTTATCTAACTCCAAACTGTATGTTCTTTTCCTATATCATGGTGCTCATTTGAAAAGTCAAAACCATGATTGATATCATATCTAAACATAAATTATTATTTAAATATTAGGCTATGCCAATGGGAGAGTGACTCTGCTTCTCCTAAAGGCTGGGCGCCTTGCACTTTAGATGGTATTGACCTTGATTATTAATTATTGATAGGTTGAGTAGTTTCTAATTAATTTAGAGCAAAACACTGCTTACATCTAGAAATGACACTTTAATTTTAATGAGTTAACTTAAAATAAATGTTCTTTTAAATTTATATTATAGAATCTGCATCTCAAGGTAAACTTTAAATTGTGTGATTTTACACTATTGTATTTTTCTCTTTCTCAAAATATTATAGTTGTATCAGCAAGAAAATACAAAGAATAAAATCTGTTATGACTAAATGAAAAAAAATATTTTCAAATAACTTATTTAACTATTTGCAAACAACTTATTTAGCTAAGCCAGGATCAAACTCTTGAGCACAACTATACTGAGTAAAAAGACAAATTCTAGAATCTGGGGAGTAAATTCTAAAGTAAAGAATCATTAACAACTGCATGATCAAAAAATGGCATTGGTATCACATATGTCTTTCTTTTAAGAAAGTGACATAAGAATCAGATTCTTCAGGGTGATATGACATTAAGCTTTATTGAGCCATGAAAGTAACATGTTTTGCTGGTTCTTCATGGTTATGTCATATAATGAATTTTACTGCATTGCAGAGTAATTTTCTTTATTATTATGAAACAGAAGATAACGTTTTCTTTTGTTTTATGGTTAAGTTCATTCAGTACAGCTGATAATAACCATAATTAGCTAATGATGCAGGGGGTCAACAGGGAAACACCAAATATTTTTGAAGGGCTGTTGTACAGAGTTGGGGTTAAGGGAGAGTTCACTACCTAATTATAATATCAATTTCTTAAAACTTGCAAATGCATGAACAAATTGACTAATCAAGTTTCAAAATGCATTCAAGAAATCAGAATTTACAGTAATTCCATTTATGATTCTGTATATAAAGACAATTGTTAAATCCTTAATTTATTTTCCACTTAATATTAAATTTTCATGACATCAAATTTTAATAAAGTAAGTTCAACTAGTAAATGAAAAGCTGGAGAATCTGGACTGGACCGATGTATAGAATTCACATAAATCATGCACCTGTATGACTCAAGGGTGCCACAGCAAGAGCAAACACTTACATAGCCTTTAGTACGTGCAAAATATGGCTTAAAGTGTTTTAAAAATATAAACTCATTTAATCCTCACAACAATCCTATATGTTGATACAAACATTATCCTAGTTTATAGTTGAAGAAACAAAAGCACAGACAGGTTAAGCAGCTTGTCTAACCTTACACAGTGAGTAGTGGAGGGTGTGGGTTTGAAGATGGTCAATTTGGTTCCAGAACCAATGCTCTTAATTACCAATTTATGCATCCATGGGTACCAATTTCTCCCCTTCCTCACCATTGACCTACAACAAACTGTAAAGTCACCCAATGAGGCTGGGGAATGTGCAAGAGTTTCATGTCTCCGGAAACAATAATCAGTGAAGGAACTCTGGCTTTCTCCCAAGAACGAACTGGAAAATATTCATCTATGAGAACATCTGCCATTTTGGAAGGCAGAGAATTGTTCCTTTGGTGAAATGACACAGAACTTAAAGTTTCTGGGAGTCATGGCAGGAATCAGCAAGCACAGCAGACTGCAGATAATGGACCAGGAGGGACTCAGGGCTCACCATGGCACTGAGGTGTTAAGTGTGAATGTCTGGGAGAAAGGCAATGGGGCAAGCAGGGGAACATCTGGTATCCCTGTACTGGGGCCTGAACCATAAAAAGGTGGAAGGATGGATGACAAGAACACAAGGGGGTAAAGATGTATTTCAGCTATTTCATAGGTTATGCTCAGTTTGGCCCTAGGAAGACTCAAGGTTTAAAAACAAAGAACATGCACACATATATACACACATAGCTCACAAAAATAAACACGCATTTATATAAACACACACATACATATTTCTACTTAAATTCCTGGGGCATTTTATTAAACTGTTCATGAAGCATCTCATAACATACTATAGCTTAACCCAATCCCACCCTCAACCAAACCACAGCTAGTTTTGTCCAGCACTCCCAATCCATTTCTCTATGCTTTTCCTGTAGTTGTCAGCATATCATGTTATGTGATTAGCTGTCTCCCTCCTGTCTCCTCTTTAGGATGTGTTCCTCCTTCTCCTCTTCTTCCTAGCAGAGATCCCTAGGTTACTGGAGGTCCTGGAAGGCGTTCATTATCTGAATGCTTCAATGATGACTAAATCTGCTTCAGACAACCACCAGAAGCTCCTGAAAGATGACTCACATGGTGATCAGGCCTCAAGAATCAAGGGGATGGGAACATCACTTCAATCTTGTGGATGAAGGAAAATAAATTAAATAAAATATTTTCACCATTAAATTTAGCAATCATTTATTGATTCCTGTTGGGATGCAAAAATAAAGAAGATACAGTTGCCACCCTGCTTTATTGATAGTTGCTGAAACAACATAAGTGTGAATGAGGGCCAGTGGAACCCCCAAAGTGGGAGTGATTCCGAGGAGAGAGAACACGTGGGCTGGGCTTTGTGAGATGAAAGGGTCTCCTAAGCGAAAGAGAGACAGCCAATTTCTTGGCAGAATTGATTGGAAGTTCAGAGGCTCCTTGCATGAAAGAGAAGAGAATGGTATGTCCAAGGAACAACAGAAGATCTTTTGAAGGAGTGAAAAACCCCATGTCTGGGGAGTGGGGTGGAGGAGTGAAAAACAAGGGCTAAGAGGGAGGTAAGGCAAAGACGGCTGTGCTAGGAAATTCAACTTCACGATTGAAAACTTTAAGTAGAAATGTGATATGACTGATAGTGTTTGTGAGAAAGATGAGGCTAAAAGTATGATTGATCATAAATACTATGCCAGGAGCACAAGGACTCTTTCCTTGGACTTATAGAAAGGGAGACAAATGAGTAGCTGCTGCTTTCAGAAATATTTCAGAAGAAGTATGATTCATACTTCATAAAATCCAACTTTGAAACTACAGTCAACTGAATGCCAACAACAGTAATTTCTAAAACAAGAAACTTTTAAAAACCAAAATGCATGATTATCTCCTGTTTTTCCTTAATAATAATTATCTATTTCCTTATTTTCACTGCCAAAGGATCTATTTCGCTTTCTAGCCTGAGGTGATGGTTTCTTAGCCTCAATGACACTCATGCTGATTCCCCTTAACAGACACAGCTGTGTGATAGCTGATGCCCACAGGAGAAGAAATCTTATTTCCCAGATAGTTCTGGAATTTAATCAATAGACCATTCTTAGAAAGTATAAGAAACTTTCTTAAAGTAAATAAAATTGCTTTACTCTCTGTTTTTCCTCAATGGAATGAAAGCTTGTCCTTCGCCTGTTCTAAGAATACAGAATTGGCTTAGTCAAAGGACAACAAGCTGGATAAAGAGGGAAAAGGTATCCTGAATACATTTCTAATTTTCTATTTTGCTATAGAATATTTGATGAGTGGTTTGAATAAATCATGAAATATTACAAGTTAACAATAAGGTTTTAACATCTCCACACATTTTTTTCTAGTTAACTACAAAGTAGCATGAGGGAAATATAATAGGGAGGGATAAATGCTAAGAGCAGACATCTTCAAAGTCCACACAATAAGGATTCAAGGCAAGATCAAATTAATAAAATCTTGGATAGATTATATAAAAATAAAAGTTCTGATTTACATATGAAACTGAGGTTTTCTAATGATACAAGTCTTTTTTGTTGTTGTTAATCAGCAGTGTTTTGGACAAGTAAAAAATTTTGCTTGCCATTAGTTAAAAGAAAGTATTTCCCATCTCATTTAAATCTTACTCTGAATTACTGTGTCCACCCTTAAAAGTAAGGCAAAATATTTCTTCTATTCCTTATACTGCATCTACTCCCATTCAACAGGTAGCCAAGTTCCCATTAGCATTCAGATTTTTGGCTCTGATTCTCAAAAAATTCATACATTGCTAGTTAAATATAACTATTAGTGAAGCATTCAATTGGGATGACATAGTATAATAAATTACCAATGACAAGAAAAGCACAGCATTAAAATAATTGGAGCTCAGGAAGTGGACTTGGCCCAATGGATAGGGCATCCGCCTACCACATGGGAGGTCCGAGGTTCAAACCCCGGGCCTCCATGACCTGTGTGGAGCTGGCCCATGTGCAGTGCTGATGCACGCAAGGAGTGCCGTGCCACGCAGGGGAGTCCCCCGTGTAGGGAAGCCCCACTGCAAGGAGTGCACCCCATAAGGAGAGCCACCCAGCACGAAAGAAAGTGCACCGGCCCAAGAATGGTGCAGCACACACAGAGAGCTGACACAACAAGATGATGCAATAAAAAGAAACACAGATTCCTGGTGCCACTGATAAGGACAGAAGCAGTCACAGAAGAACATACAGCGAATGAACATGGAGAGCAAACAACTGGGGGGGAGGGGAGGGGAGAGCAATAAATAAATAAATAAATCTTGAAAAAAAAATAATTGGAGCTGCCTTTATGAGAATTAAATTAAAATTGCATTCACATATTTAGGAATCCAGTTCTAATGATTAGGTTGCTTAAGCAATTACTGTCACCTCTCCATCTGTTCTGGTTTGAGTCTTTTGTAGAATGCAGAAAATTATGTTCTTAAGCTAACCCATTCCTGTGCATGCAAACTATTTATGTGGGACCTTCTGGTTAGATTTAGTCAAGGGATCTCTTGATTAGATCACTTTTGGTTAGATCACTTCAGTTGGGGGCCTTTGGAGTACTTCAGTGAAGCATGATTGACCGAGGGTGGATCTCAGCCCTCTTGCTGGAGTTTTATATAAACAGAGGAGACACAGAGAAAGAGGACTGTAAGCTTTTACCCTGCCATGTGAGAGAGGACTCCAGGATTACTGACATCTGCAGAAAGACAGAGAAACCCCAAGAGGCTGAAAGAGAGGCTGGAGGCTGGACTCTGTGGGGCAGCTAAAGCTGAAGAGATGAGGCCTGGGGAGGGATGAGTTATATGCCTGATCACCCACAGCTCACCTCAGGGAGAAAGTAAGCCTGGAGGAGAAGGAAGAGATGGGCACCATTTTGCTTTACCACATGGCAGGAGTCCAGGATCTGCTAGCAGCCAACCTTTGGTAAGACAGCATCTGTAATGATGCTTTGATTTGGGCATTTTCACAGTCCCAGAACTGTAAGAGTTCATTCTAATAAATTACCATTATAAACGTCAACCCACTTCTGATAATTTGCTTTGGCAGCCTTTGGCATATTAAAACACCATCTCCATGAAAAGATAACTGTAATATTAATAGATGTTTTCCAACTCAAGAGTTTTCTCCTGAATGAACGAATCAAAGAATACATCAAAAAACAATAATCTTTTAAATTTTTTTAGTAGTCACAAAAGTTTTATAGTAGAATATCTGTAAGTCCACTCTAATCCATATTTTATTCATCCATTCTGTGGGCCCTGGGAAGGTGATGTGAAAGGATAATCTTTAATTTCACTGACATGAATACCAAAGAGTTTAACTAACATATCTGAGCAAGGAGTTTTAACTAAGACTGATAGCTCCAAAACAATTATGAACAAATGAAAACAACAATGCTTAGAGAACAAAATGAGAGTAATTTGAAAATAGCATCACCTAAAGCATAACCATGTGATCATGTCTCATTAGAAGATATAAAGCATCATTAATGAGAGATATTGCACACAGTAAATTATACACACGTCACTCAAGTAAAGCCATAGAAGCTTTGTTGTTAGTGTAAAAATAGCACAAAAGTTTGTTTAAAAATCATTCTTTCTTGAGAGGTGCTCTATTACTGCCAAATATTGAGGATTTACTCTGTTGGATTGTGTTTGCATGGAATGAACAGTGGAGAGAAGAAGAGAGGGGAATGAGGGAATTCTAAGTGAGGAAATGAAAATTAAGCTTTCCCCCATCTTATTAAGAAAAAAAATGGAATCCATGAACAGACATTAGAATTCTGTCCCAGGTGCTCATTTACTGGCTGGGATGATAGAATTTGTATTCTTCCTAGCCATCTCGGGATTTAAATAATTTTATATGTCAGAACTGATGCATTGATCAATAGAAAGACAACAATCATTTACACTGAGGATTTAGCGCAATTTCAAGAATCTGTATTAACCAAGCTGAGTGTAGTGGGATCAATACACTACCACCTTCCTTACTGAAGTGCATAAATGAAATATGACTGAATTTTCAACACCAATGAATATGGATTAAAGAAAAATGAAATCAGTTGAAAGAATGGGTCTTGAAAACCACACAATGGCAGTATTTTTGAATACATAATACTGTGCAAAATCCAGGAGAGCAAACAGATGTTCACTTTCATTTCCACTCCTTCTGCTAGTATTTATCTTATCATTTGGGAAAAGCTTTCTCATATTGCAGTTTGATTACATGTGCATTTTGCAAATTTCCAGATGTGTTCAAATGTTTTAATCTACAGTATGGCTTCTTGTTTTAGGTCTCTATGATTCCCTAATCAGAGTTCTTATTTCTCTAAACATTATATGAAATCGTGAAATTTTAGCCTACTCTGTTTACTTTGAGAATATTATGGACATTTTTTCCTAAATTAGTCTTTCTAGATATATTGGTCTTCCATCTACTCAATAGATAATCAGTCCAATTGTGCTGTACAATATAGAGAATCCCTTTAAGAGAATAATCACTTTTCTGCAAGAAAAAAACAAAAGATTTTGACAGGTGAGGTTAAGATAATTTCCTCTCTCAAATTTTGCAAATAACACTTGCCAATGGAAGATCAGCACCATTCCAGTAAAGGTGCTACCTGTAGTGGGTTTTTCTGTAATGCCTACTGCAGAGTGTGTCCCACAGCATTGATCTCCACCCTGCATCAAGGATGCTCATGAACAGTGACATGGACAGTGAATGCAGATGCCCAGATGCTAGCATGGTGGAAAGTAAAGTAGAGGCAGAACTCAAAATCATCCTGCCACACTGCAGATGAGCTGAGCCAACAACTAGAGGGTCTTTCATCAAAGCAGGGCAGGGCAAACTTGGAAATAGGGCACTGGATAATTGCACAAGAGGGTGCAATCCCATAAGCTGAAATATTAGCTAATGTAGAGTGCTGGGCCTGATGAAACGATGTAAGATCTGCAACGAAAGCTAGGCATTTTGGACACTTTGACAAGCATGTGAATCGGTATTTTCATAGACATAATAAAAAGCCTAGGGACATCTATAATGAAAAAAGTAGAAGAGGCTCCCATGTCTCCAAAAACCATTAGAAATGTGTAAAAGTAAATAAGAAAAAAAAAAAAAATAGTGCCCTCCCAAGGTAGATGACAGAAAAAAATGAACAGTGATTCAGAAAGTGATTGCCACATTAAAGAAAAGGGGTGAGCCTGGGTGAGAAGGTTGCCCAAAGCCATTTGAAAACTTAGGCTTTGAAAGAGCTATACAAAGATGTGGATGGAAATTTGACTGAAAAGATTTGCAGGTAAGATGCACCAAGAATGGAAACCCCGCAGAAGGCATTTGTATGAGAATAAGGTTGCACAGGGAATCACCAGCTGTTTGGGAAACGGTTGGAATTTCTGCTCTGCCCGGTTTGGAGGCATTGAAACTCTGTGACCTCTTAAGTCCTTTCATTTTATCATCATGCTTCGGCAGCAAAACACTGACTCCAGTCCTAACGACCCATTATTGCTGAGTCTGGGCAACTGTTAAGAGGGTCAGAAAAAAAAAAGATGCTATCAAGGCCATGGTCAAAGCTTCAATTTCCACTTGATAATTCAGCTTTCTAAAGTGAAAACAGTCTGGCCCACAGCCCTAGGACCCTTGACTCTTGGGCAGGCAGCTGTAGGTCTAGCAGGCACTCTTAGCACTTATGCCCAACTCTCCCCAAGCTTCCTAAGACGGTCAGTGGCATTCTGTCCTTCGCAGCATCACCAACAGAAATAGTTTCACAAGTGTCTTCTCAAACTACACCCAGGAATGACAAGCCTAAACCTCTTACCAGAGCGGCTCTGCTGCACATATTCAGCAGAATAAACTGAAAATTGGTTTCATAGATTTTTCAAAGAAAAATTTTCTAGATTTCTCAAAGAAAATTTCCTGGGATTCTACCCTCATCTGACATCACGATCAACCAATACTATTTTAACTTTTGATTTTATGAGCTGAAATGTATAAAATTTGTTAAGTAGAAAGAAATCCAACTGACTGCCAGAGTGAAAACGTGAGCAAGCACGGACAGGATTCAAGAGGTTAATGAAATAAAATTTACAAAAGGAACATGAAACAAACCCAATATTGCCTGAAATGTGAATGGAAATGTTTCCTTGGAGTAAGTCATTCAAAGTAATAGACTATTTTGAAGGGAATCTATTCTGATAATTCAAAGGTAAAAGATCTAAATTCCCTCTGAAACAAGTAGAAATTTCATTTATAAAGATTAATGAGCTTATGACAAGTTCATATTCAAGAGTTATTCAGGCATTCCTTTGTGCCTTCCTAGGAAGAATAAATTTATTTTATTCATTCACTGTAGAAGTTACACTTTGTAATTTCTTAGCTATACAAATCATTATGGAATGAGATATTGGGCCTAGATGTTGGTAATAAACTTAAATCTGTTCAAATAAAGACTTCAACAGTGTTCTTTACAGTTATGTTCCTTTTTTAAAAAAACAATGAAACAAAACAATTACACCGCACTTATTCAATTGAGAAATCAGTTCATTTACTAAAAGTTAACTGACTTAAAATCCCAGGTAAACAAAAAACAAATGCCCATTTAAAGGATGGGGACAAAATGTCCCCTGCCATTGGATTTCTAAACTGCAGCAAGCAATTACCTTTCAGAAGGAAGTCATCTACTCAAGGGACTGTTGCGTTGTTCCTTATCTGCAAAGACTAACCCCCTTGCATCCTAACAGAGCCATTTAAACAATCCTGGAACACCCTGCATCAAATCACCTTCATTTTCCTCAAAAACGTTTATTATTATTATTTTTTAGGAGGTACCAGGGATTGAACCCAGACCTCACACATACAGTGCAGGTGCTCAGCCACCGAGCTACACCCACTCTATAGCTGGCTCTTTTTAATGAGCGCAAACAGAGATATGGGTTTACATGCTGACCAAGGTTGGTGGCAAATTCCTAGAAAAGACATTTGAGAAATTAATCAGTCTGGTTTCCTTTGCCCCCTTGCTCCATACCTGACCGGGGCGCCTCGGCTCTGTGCTGGCTTCAGCAGGACAGTCACTGTGTTGTCAGTCTGATTCAAAGGCGTCTCGAATTCATAAGCTGGCATGGAGGGTGCTGGGGGGGAAAAGGCAAAGGACGGGGGCCTCATTATTTCTGGTTTATGTTTTCCACTTCCTGTTACCAAAAAAACCCACACACACTAAGAACTCAGTGCATTCCTTTAAACTGCAGGTATTGAACGACCATGGAAAAGCTTTCGCTGTGTCCCTTTCAGACCATGTCAGCGACTTCTACAAAATAAGTCTATAATGACCTTAGAGTAAAGTGGGAGATGGCAAGAGGAAGGCTTCTAAGGTACTAGTGATATTATTTCTCAAGTTGGGGTTTGGCTAAATGGGTGTGGTCAGTTTGGGAAAATTTGTCAACCCGTGCCCTGATAAGTTGTGCATTTTTCTGCGTGCCTGATATTCTTCAATTCAATGTTCACTTCAAACACATATTTAAGAAATCAACAATAGGACCACAAAAGGGAACTTTACAGTTCTCCCACCTACAACAATGTTTCTCACGTACCAAAGATCCATCCAGGGGTTTGAGGAGGCTGTGAGAGCTAGAGTGGCGTGGTACAATCAGAGACGACTTATCAGCTCTCAAGGAAAGCAGGACAGTGGAAATGAGATGGGAATTAAAGAGAGACTTGGGTTTGACTTTTTATTCTGTTTGGTTATAACCAATCCTAAAGCTTAGGCACATTAATTGTCTCTGGAGCTTCAGTTTACTCATCTTTAAAAACAGGGGAAAAACCCTCTAGGCTTATGATGGGACTCCAAAGAGGTAATAGAGTAAAGCAGGCAAATATAATTCTATAAATGTTAGTGCTTTTCCCAGTGTGAATCTTATTGCCAAGACCATCTTATGAGAGTCTCTCTCCTCTAGATTGTTAATTCTTTTTATGATAAGATAACGGAGTTCTTTAGTAATTTTGTTCCCTTCGTGGACAAGACACACCATTTTATGGGGCCTGGGACACTGCAGAGCACAAGGCCTTTTCACCACCCATCGGGAGAGGTAATGGACGAGAAAGCTGGAGATTATTTTGTGTAAAGACAGTTTTTGAAATCCTGCTACCTATAAAAAGCATTTGTGTAAAAGACAAGGGTTATTTCTCAGTTCTATTTATTGGATTTTCTCAGCATTAAAATTTAACTCCCATTCCATTAAAAATTAACTCCAATCTGTAACACAGAATTACATTTTGTGTACTAGAGTAGTTCTCTATCTTAGATCTGTGAAAACAGAAAGTGGTATTCAATTCCTGGAATATTCTTTTTAACCATAGAAATTAAATTATTATTCTTGATGAGCCTGCAGAGTCTAAGTAAAACCTCAAGTTCCTTTGCTTTTAGATAGAATTATATGAATTTGGTGTGTTAACAGCTGTCAGACTTATATTGATCAAAATCCCTAATAAAAATGGTACATATGAATTATTTTTTTCTAAAATAATGCCCTTTTTAAGGATAAAATTCTCCAAAATATGGGTTTCATAGGGGAATTTTTTTTTTAATGTACTTGGAGTTAAATACATTGTTCTACATTTCCTCTTTCAGTTCCCATGGAAAAATTCATGCACTAGATATTACCACCTTTCACTTAGATATAGTGGTAAATTAATTTGATCAAGATCAGAGAGGAAGCACATGGAAAAATTTTAACTAGAACCCACATTTTCTGGTTCTAAGTGCAGTGATCTTTCTATTCATCCATCTGGTTTCCAACCTTGAATTTTTCTAACCTCCCAAGTACTTCTTCTTCATTTCCATCTCTCCATATGTGTCCTATAACCTAAGGTTTTATATAAAGTATCAAAAGTATATTAAATTTCAAGTCCTGTCTGTGCTCATAAATAAAATCTTTGCAAAACAAAAAATTTTCCCTTACAATATTAATTGCTTAAAAACAATGTTCCAAAGCTCCCTCCCTCAAAATCTAGCAAAGACCTTATACTATTCTCATTGTATTTCCCTTCCTTCAATTTCAATGAAAAACTTCTACAAAACCAGGGATGAGGGAGAACAGGTACAAGGATAAGTAATCCTGGCTGATTAACAGGGTTACTTCCCTTCACCACCTCCATTCCCATGATCCCCAAATAAAACAGTCAAAGCCAGAATTCAAACAAATACTTTCTCACTCATTCCCAAAGGGAAAACCTGGAAAAAGAAAATGTCCATGGAATTGTGCTCATTTCTGTTACATATCCCATACCAGATGGCAACCTCATTTCCTCTAGACTGAGGCACAAAGATATTTTCTGCACAGTTGCACATGCTGAGAAATATTTTTCAAATGACGTCTTCTGCTGGGATGGTATAAAAGCGAAAAGCGGGAGGCCGTAATTGCCTGGTGCCTCTCCTCTCTCTACAGGACCTAGAACTACTAATGGTGAAGGTCCCAAGGAAGGCTGATGGGGCTGGAACCGACTCTGTACAATGCTGCCTTTCTGCTGAGCTCTCACTCAATCATTCATGGCTCATTACAGAGATTTTTCCAACTCTGCTATTTTAGTAACTTGGGATGACAGTACAATGAAGAAAACCTTTCGCCTTATGTCCAAGTCTGCCAATGCAGAGTGCTAAAACAGTTGCTACTTTCTAACACACAAAGATTTTAAGCTCCCTAATTACAAATATGCACAGTATTTCATCATATTCTATGAGTTGATATTTAGGCAGTCAGCAGTATTAATTAGGGCTAGTTTGGTCTAGCTTCGAGGTCTTGACAATGGGAATGGAAAAGCACAAAAAGGCTCCTTCTGATAAAAGAAATAACTCATCAATTCTTAATCATACCTGATATTTTGGTGGTGAACTGATTTGTTGCTGGAGGTCCAAAACCCTTAGCAGTGCTAGCTCGGATGGTAAAGGAGTATGTGGTCCCCGGATACAGTCCAAAAAACAGAAAATGGGTTTCATTTCCCAGTTTTGAAACTCTTCCACTTTGATCGGATAAATCTATTTCTGGGTCAAAGGAACTGACTGCTTTGTAGGTGATCTGCAGAAGAATAAGAATGTGATAAAATATTTGGAGCAGATGGGCAAAGATTACATCTTTATCCAAAAACATCTTCTGATGTACGTCTTGTCAGACACTCTGTGACCCTTTCTCCTATTTGCTTAGACTCTCCAAGTTCCGAATCCAGTGAAGTAGCATAGGAACTCAGCCAAAAATGTGATGAGCTATTACTTTTATAGACAGAGGAACTTAGTGCCAGTAGATGAGAAAATGAAGGGTGAGTCAAGTTTAAGCCAATACCTTGAACTCGTTTGTTTTCAAAACACCATCTTGTTGGTTTAGAACAAAATAACACAGATACACCTAGGCAGGACAGATGAGGGACTGACTAGGATAGGGCTTGTCTTTAACCTGGTGGCCAGGATTTGACTTAGCACCAAATGGGATTATTGTCTACTGGACACAGGACACTTTTAAGCATCTTCATCAAGGCAGGCAAAGATACCTGCTCCAAAAACAAACCCTGGTCGCAAGCCAATCTTTCTCAGTCCTATGACTGCAGTGCTCATTGTGGGCCATGCTCATTTTTTTTTTTTTAGAGCAACGCTGTCCAACAGCACTTTCTGTGGGTTGCCCTCTGCACACGTGGCTGCTGAGCACTTGAAATGTGGCTAGTGTGGCTGATGCACTGAGAATTCTTTTTGGTTTTATTGTTAAGTAACTGAAATTTAAAGTCGAATCGCCAACTTGGAATGACTGGACAGGGCAGCTCTCGAAGCGTCCAGGATGTCTGCTAAATAATAGATATTCTAAGTATGTTAGATGAGTCTAGAATGTGTGAAAATAAACATCACCTAGGTGCCTTTCAATTTTTCCTTTTCAAATGAAGTTTTTAAAAAGAATTTCAATGTGAGTAGTTCATCAACTATTCAAGTACACGCACTTGTAGAGGTGATTGCTAACTTCTACTAGTGATAATGACATAATTTTTAAATGTCGCATATTCAGAAGTTTCAAATTGCAAAACTGAGCTCTTCTCTGCTTTTACACAGGTAAACTTCCTTATAATTTATGCGCATGCACGCTAACACTGTTATTATATGGAGTGATAATTGACATCCTTTCTTCTTATATTTACACCATGTCATTATAATTAAGAAGACCTCTCTGAAAGACTCTTTAGATTGAATCAGCTACACTTTGGCAAGAAAATGCTTGCTGTATATATTAATCACAGCAGTTCATGGCACCCTCACCGTCAGGCAAAGGATCTGCTATTAACCCTTTAACAGGTGTCCCATACCCAAGGCGAGTCAAGCAGACGAGACCCTGTCTACCACCAGCTGCTATAGAAGGGGTTCCAGCAATATGACGGGCTTTGTGTTGTTGACTTGGTCCTCCATTCTGAGACCCCGGAGAAAAGGGTAGCTGGGAGAAGGCAGAGCAAACGACATTTTTTCATTCATTCACTCATTCCACACACTGGGCGCCTTTCATTTGCCAAGCACCGAGCTCCATGCTTGAGTGTCAAATGGTGATCCAGACATGGTACCTCCCCTCAAGGAGGTCAAAGTCTGGTGAGGAAAGAAAGAAGCAGCCCAAACGTTATGATGGGTGTAACTAAAAGAACCTCTGACCTAAGACTAACTTAACGTAACGACACAGCCTGGCTTCTATTTCTCCATCCGCTCAGGACTTCAGCTAACAGAACCCTAGGTGAAGTCCTGCATTTAGAATCAAGCCCTGATTGAGTGTCAGTTCAGTCCCAACGATCCTTAACCACTATGTATTTCTGTCTGCAACTGAATATTTATTTCTCCTTGGGTATGTGCCTTACTTAACATATGGATACACCAAACCCTTTATTACTTTCAACTGGCTTCCTACCCATCTTTTCATTTTGGTGAAAACGTTCCCCCTTTCAAGTTATGCTTTGGTCTGAGCCTTCTTCCTTGGCTGCTCTGTTGTGTCCGTTGCTGGTTGCTATAAATTCTTAGCTATTCCATAGACGTCTCTCCATCTGACTTTCCTTTTTGTCAGTCCAGTTTTCCTTCCATAGCAGCAGCCTCCTAATTCTTTAACAATCTCTAACCCAAACTGCCTGTCAGGGCTGGATTCATTTTCTTGACCATTTTATTGCCACACCAAACGTTTTAATGGGACACAAATACATACAGGACAATGTCCAACCCCTTAGTGGTGGGTTTACCTGCCTGGGCCTTCTTCTCCAAATCTATTTCTGAATATTTGACTCTGTCATTAAATCACCTTCTGTTCTGGTCAGGGGATGAAGATTCACTGTGCCACAAACTCTTCCCGGGCTTTCCTGACACTGCTTTTGCTTACTAACTTTAGTCGGCCTGGATGTGGCAGAGAAATCTCTTTCCCTTTTTCTCTACATCCTCAGATTTATTCGCTCAATTCAAGCATGTATTGCACACGGACACTCTGCGATGCCCCATAGTGAGCAGTGGAGACAAAGGTCTGGCCTGCAGATGGGGTGGAGCTTGGAAGGCATGCAATGAGCAAATTCACGATTTTCAAATGCTGCGTCCCATAGAAGAAACAAACAGGGTGCTCCGAGAAAGAATTGTGGGGAGAGAGGCCCACTTACACCCATTTCAAGAGCTGAGGGGACTTGAACTTCGCAAAGGAGCCAGCCACATGAGTGTAGGGAAGGAAGTCTGAGGCATGGGAATGACAGGAACGAAGGCTGTGAGGCAGGAAAGTGCTGGGAGCAGTTGATGAACAGAAGGAAGGCTGGGGGGTCGGAGCCTGGTGAGGGAACCCACTGGGGCGGTGATGTGGGCAAGGGATACACCAGACACGGCACCGAAACCCAAGCGGAAGGAATCTGGACACACACAATGGGGAGCCTTCCAAAAATTTTAAGGGTAAAATAAAAATGATCTGATTTCCCTTATAAAAAGATGATCTTGGTTGCCAGATGGGGGATTGATTTGATTAGGGCTGGGAGAGGGGGTTCAATAAAGGCAGCAGAGTGGGGGGAGACCATCAGGAAAAATCACAGCTGTCCAGGGACTAGTGATAGAGAGCAGGTGAGCACAGGTGAGAGAATAAAGTGGTTGGACTAAAGTAGGGGCCGTGGAGACTGCAATCAATGAGAAGAATTGGCATATTTTACAGAAAAAAAATGGGTGGATGCTGGACTGGAGGTGGGAAAAAGAAAGAAGGAGGGATCAAGGACTGATTCCATGTTTGGGGCTTGAGCCAAAAAGATGGCACTCCTTATTGCAATGGGATGGAATGCATGAGGAAGAATTAAGAGTTAGACTGTGGGCATATGGAAGTTTGAACGATCAGCGTTCAAAAGATATTAGTGTCTTAGTGATGGTTGAGATCACTCAGGAATGCAGTTTGGGGAGTAAAAAGATGGGAGCTAGTCCTAAGTGCAAAGAAGCCCTGACATTTAATGGAGGTTACAGGAGGAGGAGCCAACAAAGGAGCAAGAAAAGCTGGAAGAAAGTTCAAAGATAGCTGTAAGAGAAACCAAAGAAACATAGGAGAATGTTTCATTCTGCTATGTTTGAATGAATGAAGGATATCATCCAAAGATGCTGCTGACAGTTCGGGTCCACCTTTTAAGCCACAGACCCAATTTTGCTTCTCTGTAAAGTCTTCCTAAACCCTGGCCTAACAATCCTTAGATCAGCTGAATGCCTGCCCATGTACATGAAGTTCATTTGGCAGGAATTCATGTCGGGTACTACAAAAGCCCTTGTTTGCTCTTAAATCATGATTTAAAAATTCCAAAAGGAACCAGGTTGCTTCTTGCAATTGTATTATCTTTCTGAGAAGAGGCTGCTGTCTTCCTCTTCTTGATTCCACTGTTATCAGTAAATAGTTGCTTCTCAGTATGTTTTCCTAGAAAGCCTCCTGGGGAGACCAGGTGTGTGCATATGCTTACACAAGCACTCTTGCTCTGGTAGTCAGGCTCTTTGCTGCACCTGCACAGTCTGCAAAGCCAATGTTTTATTAAGAGGGGCTAATGGGTTAGTCATTGCCAATATCCATGCAGTTGCCAATAGCCATGCAGTTGCAGGGTAAGCTAGTCTAGGGGTTCCTAACTTTCTTTCACTACAGCTCTTTGATAATTTGGTAAAAATTAGGGATCATCTTTCCCTCATCTCTAAAATAATGCACACTAATTCATGTAGCCCTAAACTTAGGACTCCTTTCACCTTGAATGAACTCCTAACAAACAACTAATATGTGCATATATGTATACACAAAACCTCAGGAAGTTCAGGGACCCACCCCCTCAAACCCTTCTACAGAATCCCAGGCATCAGAGAAAAAAAAAAAGAACAAAAACAAAAAACAACAACAAAAGAGCCTCCTCAGGATTAGGGACGGTCTATAATTCTATTACCTGCCACCAAGTTGATATTCAGTGGATATCTATTGACTTGAGAAGTAGTTCTTAAGGGCACCAGAATATATCTCCAGGCTTAACCCAACTACAACACATTGTTGTGGCATTGGTTTCTTTCATTTATTTATTTAACAAATGTTTTTCGAGTGCCTATTAAGTACTAAGCAGTGGGAAAAGCAACAGGATGCTTCCGGAAAGAAAGTTTGGTACTGCTTTTTTATTTGCACTGCATCACCGGCTGAGATTAGAGACAATTGTAATGAAGCTTCTATAAAGATTACTGATGTACCATGTTGGGTCTACGTAGTTTTATGAGATGTCCCACATCAGAACAGACAAGCAAGCATGCTGGCACGTTGAAGCTTCAAATTCTTAACTGGATGATTCAAAAAGAACTCAAATGGAATCATCTGCAATCTTTGACCTTGATGGAACTCAAAATCTTCCAGGGAGTGTGAGTTAGTTGTAATTCTAGGCAGCATAAAATACCGTTCCTTAATTGAAGGTGAGCAATTTATTCTGTGAGCACAAAGGAACAAATAATGAAATCTGATTTCCAAAGAGGAAAAGATTTAGGACACTTCAGGGAAGTACAATATATGAATGAAAGACTGAAAGATAAGTAGTGCTATAGGAAGAGGAGGGGGGGAGGGTGTGTCAAGGGGAAAAAGAATCTAAGCAAAGGAAGGTGGTGGGGATGTCCAGAAAGTTCTTGGAAATAAGAAAATTCTGTATTGAGATGAGAAGCAATAAATATAAATTGGGGTCAGATCATGGAAGGTCTTGAATATTGAAATCAAATTTCTTAAGACAGTCCTTAAATTCTAGTCCTTCTGCACTATTACCTGTCTCACTTAATGGTAATTAATTGAGCCCCTATACCCAGGCTCAGGACTGTGGGTGTCTTCTTTTTGATTCCTCAGCTCCCTCATCAGTCAACAATTCCAGACCATTCTACTTCATTATGAGCCCAAGCAACACAGCTTTATACTTTATTCACACATTAAATGGTGAGTGCCTGCAGGTAGTACTTATATCATTCTTTCTGTATTAGAAAGATAGGGTTGTTACTTCTAGTAGACATAAACAAGTGCCTTTTGTACTTTAGTCTTCTTACAATGCCTTAAATGTACCAAATACTTTTAAAAGTATTTTGATGTGTTTACTCTGCTTTGTAAAATTTTGGAAGAACAGACATCTATTTGTTAACCATAGTTACCATTGAAGAATGAAGTTGAAAAGCATGGATATTTTATTTTGAATACTTTGGTGCTTTAAAAGTAGTCTTTCAAAAAGCCAGGATTACGTTTATGATTAAGAAAATGAAAGATTTTTAGGTAGCTAATAGGGAAAGGTGCAATTATGAGACCCACATTTTAAGGAGACATCTAAAAAAACTAAATGGATGAAGTAGGGGGAGGTAAGGTAAATGAAAGATTAGAGTTAGAACAAAGGCAGGGAGAACAGAAAGAAAAGCACGGTTTTGAGAAGACTGAGAATCGAAGTTAGGGGAAGACAAAGAATCAAACCGGAAGAATGCTTAATGCTGTAAATTATCATAACTCCTAGAAAAAATGAAGCTGTCAACGTCTTTCAATCAAAAATACTTTGGTATATCTTTCCTGAGAGGTAGAGAGGGAGTTTGAGGATAAACTTGAGGCTTAAAGTGCATTCATTTACAACAGCTCTGATATTCCATCTGTTTTCCCTTCTGTCCTTCATTAGGTGTCCATTTGCTCTACTTTCCCTAAAGAAACACTTGTACCATTTATTACTAAACCTTTCTTCATCCATGCTTATTTACCTCCCCTTCCAGTTTTCACCTGGAGTCAAATATGTTCCATTACATACTTGTCATGGAAGGTCCCTCTGGGGTCTACGCTTTTATTTCCTTAGCACGATGTCTATCCAAGGAGATGGGGACCTCCTCCAGGGAGGAGGCCAACTCTTGTTCAGACAATAGTCTTCGGGCCTTAGTAGGAATCTGGGCTTGTCGCAGACCCCCGGCATGGGCTGGATAAATGAGCACGCAGGTATGCATTAGCTAAAGCGCTCCCTCCCCACACTCCACGTAAGGCCTTCCTTGGAGCCTGGGCACTTCCTTCATTTCTATTTCTTAAAAAAATGGGGAAAAGAGAGAGGGAGATTTGGTGGCCAGAAAACCTATACTTAATCACATACATCTGATTTACAATTGTCACCCAGAAAACTGAGTCAGCCTGCTCTACTTGACATCCATCTGATCTGGAACATCCTGACATATGATACATTCACGCATGCTCACCGCACTGGCACTGAGATCAGTGTTCGCCTGCGACGTTCTGGCTGCTGAGGTCAGAGAGAATAATGGGCTCTTTTTTGAATTATTATTGCTATTGATTTCACATAAAAGTCACTTATTAATATTACTCCAAGTTACTTATTACACAGAGATACATGCTCTGCGGGATTAGAAAAAATCTGGCTATTACTTGACGTCTGTCTTGATATCAACATGTGGCTTTAGGACAGGGGGACTTATTCCTGGGAATTCAACTTTGACTTCAAAAATTGTATCTTTTCTGGTTAAATAAAAATCCTGTTATCCTTAGGTAAAGGATCTCCAAAATGGAGACCTGAAAATGGCCATGAAGTAAAAAATATTAACTGAGTGACTCCAATTACTATGAAAAAACTAGGAACTTTGATTTGCTCATAAAAGCTAGCCATGAATTTTCCTAACATCCCATCCTTTTACAAAAAGGCAGCCAATGAACAGCATCAATAACTTAGCACTCAAATCAACTATTTTTTCTTTTATATTACATCACTTCGTTTTCAATTACACTTTTTTTCTTTTTAAACATTTCAATACCAATTTTCAGAAGACACAAGGAAGCCTGAATGTAAAGCTAGGTGGGTCAGGGAAGGGGTTTTGCAGCGAATGCTGTTTGACAGCTTCATCTGCTCAGGCTTTTTTGTCAGGAGTTCTGAAAGGTATTCAGAGGAGCCACGTGAGAAATGGCCGCAATTTTTAGAAATCGAACAACATATAATTTTATCGAATTTGCATTCAAATAAATGCTGGCTTAAAAAAAAAAAGCACCTGCTTGTTTCTATGACAATAGGACTAATGCAGTGATGCTCACACAGATGGCATGGTGACTCTACCCTCCAGGACTGCTGTTACTTCTTTCCTTGAGCAATTCATCCCATTCTCCTCTTTTATCTATCATTCAACCATCTGATATGCCTCAGGAGACAAAACTGTGTCACAGACAGCTAAAGGATGCTTTGCTGATACTAAGAACCCAAAAGACATCATAGTATTGTCACTCCTGAAACAATTTGTATTGACTTTGCTAATTGGATAATCAGCGTTCTTGTATAATTCAGCAGTAAAATATTTCACAGCTAAGCAAGAGAAGAGGATTCTGGGTTTGCCTCCTAATCAATGTATGCTTCAAAATACTTAGTTGTTTTTAATGACGGTGATTTCTTATTTTCATGTTGTGCCTTAACATATCATCTGGAAACATCCAGCTCATTGTAAATATACATCCTGAAATTATACATAATTCAAAAACTCATTTTTCATTGTTTTTTTTGCTTGGTTACAATAGCCATGATAACCATGGAGAGACTTAAAATTAAGAGGCATTATGTCATTATGTAATATTAGCATTTTGAATACTAGGTAGCCTAGATGACGTAAGGAATTATAAAAATTAAATCACTAATAAATGCATATACTACCTCATATAAAGTGATTACACCATATGTTTGAGTTGGTTCTTGCCATTGAAGAAATATCTTCTCTTCAAAGGTACTTCCTTGGATGGATTCAGTAGGAACTGCACCTGGGACTAAAAGGAGGGATGGGGTGAATGTTCCAATAACAAAAGATAAAAAAAAAAGGCAGATTTCTCATAGATTTGATAGGTTTTAACTTTCCATTGAGACACCAGATCTTGATAATCTCTATATAGACTTGGTTTTCCTCAAGAAATCTGAAATCCAAAACTGTTTTAGCTATATCGTCCTTATAAAGGAAAGAGCTTCATCTTTTTTCTTTAAAGTTTGAATCAAGTAGACAGAGCTCAGTAAACCTTTTAAATGAGCATATTCATTCTTCAAAAAGAAATGAAGAAGGATATGAAGCAATAAGAATTCTCAAACACCACTTGTGGAAGTGTAAATTGGTAAGGCACTCTGGAGGATAATTCGACAGTATTTAACATAATTAATGATGCACATATCATGTGACCCAATACTACTTTCTCTACATATATCCTCTCCTAAATTCTTGCACGTATGCACCAGGGGACATGTTCATGAATGTTAACAGAGCAACATTTTTAAATAGTAATAATAAACTGGAAGCAAACCAAGTACCTTGTGTTCTATTCATATGACAAAATGCTAAAACCAAGACTGAAAATAAATGACAGCTATATACATCACCATGGATGCATTTTACAACCATATTACTGAGTGCCAAAACGTGTCAAAGAAAAATATATATGAACTGCTGTGCTAATATATTAAATCTAATAAAATACACAGAAAATTTTAGTATGAAAAAGATATGATATGGATGAGGTGAGTATATTTTAAAATGAATATTTTGTTTCATTTGTTACCATTATAAAAGAGTTGTGGAAGTCTGATGCTGTTTTTTGTTAAAACATAAAATTTGCAACACCTTCTGATGAGTTTTCAAGAAAATCTAATTGTCATAAAGGAAGATGGAAATTTACTTGCCAATTTTCTATAAAATAACACTCAATTATTTTTAAAATATTGTTTATCTCATCTTCACCATTATAATTGCTCTGAGCATGTTTTATATTACACACAATTTAGTGTACTAGTATGTTTATTCTATTTATAGGCTATTATATCTGTACTGTTTATTGCATACAGATATTTGGGGGTACAGGATTGCAATTTTTGGTGGTGAAGTAAGTGACCAAAAAGTTGTTGGAAAGGATCACACTTTCTTATTTCAAAACTTACTACAAAGCTACTGTAATTAAGTCTACGTGGTACCAGCATAAGGGTAGACATCTAGAGCAACAGAACAGAAATAAACCCACGCATGTATGGTCAAGTGATTTCCAAAAAGGTGTCAAGAAAATTAAATGGGGAAAGAATAATTTTTTCAACAAATGGTGCTGGGACAACTGGATTTCCAGATCCAAAGGAGTGAAAGTAGACTCCTACCTCACACTAGATACGAAGGTTAGTGCAACATGGATAATGTACCTAAAAGTAAGAGCTTAAACTACAGAACTCTTAGAAGAAATCACAGATGTAGAATCTTTGTGACCCTGCAGACAATGGCTTCTTCAATATGACACCAAAAGCACAAGCAATGAAAGAATATGTAGATAAGTTGCACATTATCAATATGAAAAATGTTTGTGTCTCAAAGAATTCTATTCAGAAAGTGAAAAGACTGCACCCAATAAATCATATATCTGATAAAGAGCTTGTATCTAAAACATACAACAAGTAACAGTTACTGGACATTGTATGTCCTCCCATGGCCCACTGGGTGGACTGTGGGAGAGTGTGGGCTATGATGTGGACCATTGACCATGAGGTGCAGCGGTGCTCAGAGATGTATTCACCAAGTGCAATGAATGTCTCCTGATGATGGAGGAGGGTGTTGTTATGGGGGGAGGAGTAGGGTGAGGGGGGTGGGGGGTCTATGGGGACCTCATACTTTTTGACTGTAACATTAAAAAAATTAATAAAGACAAGGAAAAAAAGACACTATAATAAGACAAATAATCCAAACTTAAAATGGCAAAGATTTGGACAGTTCTCCAAAGATGATATACAAATGGCCAATAAGCACATGGAAAGATGCTCAACATCATTTGCCATGATGAGACACCACTTCACACTCATTAAGACAGTTGTAATAAAAAGACAGATGATAACAAGCGTTGACGAGAATATGGAGAAATCGGAACTATTACACTGTTGGAGGGAATGTAGCATGGTATTGTCACTGTGGAAAATAGCCTGGCAGTTCTTAAACCTATTAAACATAGATTTACCATATGATCTAGCAATTCTACTCCCAGGTGTACAATGGAAAGAAATGAAAACAAATGTCCCCACACAATCTTGTACAAGAATGTTCACAGAAGCATTATTCACTAATGCCAAAAAGTGGAAACAGCTCATTCATCAATGGATGACTAGATAAATACAATGTGGTAAATAGATACAATGGAAAATTTTTGGCAATAAAAAGAAATGAAGTACTAATACTGATGCATACTACACCATGAATGAGCCTTGAACACATCATGCTAAGTGAAAGAAACCAGTCACAAAGACTATATATTGTATGATTTCATTTCTATTTAATATCAAGAATAGGGAAATCCATAGAGACTGAATGTAGATTGGTGGCCGGCTATGGTTGGGGAATTTAGAGGGTAATGTGAGGGGGGGATACTGGCTAAGGGGAAGAGGGTTTTTTTTTGGGGTAATGAAAATGTTCTCAAATTGATTGTGCTGATGGTTGTACAACTCTGAATACACTAAAAGCTACTACATTGCATACTGTAAATGGGTAAATTTTATGGCATTCGCATTATATTTGAATAAAGCTGTTTTAAAAAGGGAGTTGAGAAATGTTTTAGAGTGTGGGAGGACACGAATGGTCTTTTCAGTGTGGTAAGATCGACACTAGCTGGAAACAGCCTAGAGTTTCCAAATGACCCATAGCGTCCACAGATTTTTGAGTGTAGAGACTACTTACAGGTAGACGTAAGGATATTTACAGTTGTTGTAAATGGAAATAAATATAGTTTAACAGAAAATAAGAACGGATTCAAATGTGAGGTCTGGATTCTCATTTATGACTCTAATAATTTAACTTTGTAGTAAGGACAAATGATTGAACCTCCTTGAGTCTCAGGTGACTTGTTTTTAAAATGAGGAAGTTGGATTATGTTGATCTCCAAAGCCCAAACTCTAAATAGTCTATATGAAAATGTGTGTTTGTCCTAGTCTGAAGGAACCTATGTGAGATGACATCAAAGGAAATAAAAATCAGATATTTAAAGATCCATAACAATGGTGAATTGTAAGAAAATCTAAATTCCAGGCTCTGAATCTCAAGTATTCGTCAACAGCAGAAGTTGAATTAAACCATGCCCTGCCAGAGAAAACGCTACTCTTTTCCTCTTTGCCTTGAAAGTTTCTATTATTACATTATCATCATTTTTCTCACAGTGCCGAGATAACCATGATTAGTGGCTCTGTTACATTAAAAAACCTGTGCATGTTTTTTAATGGAAGATATTTGCCTATGTGCACATGTAAAGACAGTAAAAATAGAAAACAAAGCAAACATTTGTTTTCATTCTATCAATATAAAGGACAGTAAAATGGCATAATAATATGGGGAGTATTCAAAATTAGATTTGATCAGAGAACATCTTATACGGATAAACTTATTAAAATGTGCTAGAGGAGACCCTGTAATTGATCACATCCTAGAAATGTTGATCAGAAAACCCAAGTGGTATTCACAGAACTTTTTTTTAGGTTAGGAACAGATATGGTGAGTTAGAAAATACCAGCAGAATTAATTAAATTAGAAAGTGAGGGCGGCGGACTTGGCCCAGTGGTTAGGGTGTCCGCCTACCACATGGGAGGCCCGCGGTTCAAACCCCGGGTCTCCTTGACCCGTGTGGAGCTGGCCCATGTGCAGCGCTGATGCACGCAAGGAGTGCCGTGCCACGCAGGGGTGTCCCCCGTGTGGGGGAGCCCCACGCTCAAGGAGTGCGCCCCGTAAGGAGAGCCGCCCAGTGCGAAACAAAGTGCAGCCTGCCCAGGAATGGTGCCGCACACACGGAGAGCTGACACAAGATGATGCAACAAAAAGAAACACAGATTCCCATGCCGCTGACAACAGAAGCGGACAAAGACGACGCAGCAAACAGACACAGAGAACAGACAACCGGGGGGCGGGGTGAGGGGGGAGAAATAAATAAATAAATCTTTTAAAAAAATAAATAAATAAATTAGAAAGTGCCTCACAGGAACCTAGGCCTAGTATCTGTCTTTAGAAGCAGGAATTCAGGGTTTGGGATAGTTAGATTAAAAAAAAAGTTTGTGGAATTTAGCCCTATACTGACACTCTTAAAATAATTTTAATGATAAATATTTCTCCACACACTTTCCGACAAAATAACTATTATTATAATAAAAATACTTTATTAAAATAAAACTCACGATGTTTCGTGACTTGTACACTTTATGGTAAATAAAGTGCCCTTACCATTCTTTTCTCTTTTAATTCCTATGGTTTGACAATTATTTTATTTCCCTCTACCTTTTCTCTGTTTTTTTTTTTTTAAGGAAATATAATTTGAAATGTTTAAAATTAACTGGACACCTGCATGTTATGAAAACAAAAAAAAAATTTTTTTTTAAGTAATACATGGCCTGACTTCTGGGACTAGCAAGATAACTTAAACAAAACAAACAGTACAAGTGACTCCAACCTCATATTTTGACAGAACTAAACAGAATTCCTAGCTCACGTCAGTTCGACATTTGGAGTCGAAACCCCCAAATCCCAAAGGGCTGAGTGGGTTCTTGCCTCAGTAAGACATACCTTCTCATCTACAGAAATGGCTGTGTTTGGCCTCTCTCTCATTGATTAGAACATTTCCTTAATTAAAACATGAAGTGTTTATCAGCAATACTTTATATCATCTAAAGACTAATAAAATATTTTTGAGTGTTTTTTTTAACCTACTTAGCACCCTTAATATTGCTGTAAAAGAAAAACAAGTGGTTTCTACTCTGAAGCAGAGAAAAAATCATATAAAGTAATGAGAGGACAAGGAAGGATCTCAATGAATTGCTATGAATCGTATAATAATAATAACAAAGATCATATACTATGTGTCCATCCTCTGGCAGCTACAACTAGTTCTCTACATAAATTTCTTCTCACTTTAATATGCCCGAGAAGTGTTATTATCCTCCTTCTCAGATGAGGAAATTGAGGCTCAGAGATTTTAGGATCTTCTTTAAATTCACAGAAGGGCAGAAGGATAAAAGCAATGTGTACTGGAAAACTGGGAGGCAACTGTATGAAGAACTTGAAACTTGAGAACTCTGAGGGATAGTGAAGGAGATGGAGGTGAGATGTCACCATTTGGGAAGGAATTTTGCAGAGCAGAACAGATGCCCGACATGAGACTAGAGGACACCTCTGGCTGGCATTGAGGTGATCCCTTTGCAGAATGAAATAGAGTGGAGTTAAAAGTTATTAGTTTTAGGGAGTGGATGTGGTTCAAGTGGTTGAGTGCCTACTTCTCATGTACAAGATCCCAGGTTGGATCCCCAGTATCTCCTAAAAACAAACAAAACAAAACAAAAAAGCCCATCTCTCATTAGGGAGTGGATGTAGCTCAGTGGTTGAGTACCTGCTTTCCATGAATAAGTTCCTAGGTTCAATTCCTTGTACTTCCTAAAAAAAAGTTATAGTTTTAGAGCATGAGCCAAGAATGTAGAAGATCTTAAGAGATAAGGCTTGGGAATAAAAAGAAAGAGCCACTTAAGTCTCTTAAGCAGAGAGCGATGTAATGAAAATGTGTTTTAAAGATTAGTGAATGAGGAGGAGTCATTAGAATGGGAAGAAAACTGGAATCCAAAGAAAGTTTAGAAATGATGACAGCAATTTCAGCATAACACATTAAGGGTATGAATAGAGCTAGTGAAAATGGAAAGAAAAGAATCATTAATACTTCGAAAGTAGAAAAAACAAGGGTTAGGAAAAGATTAAATATAGAAATGTGAAGGAGGAATGGGATGCACTTATTGTCTTTTTTACAATGCTGATATTTTCTTGCCTGGGACATGAGGAAAGCTGGAAGAAATAGAAATAAGGTTTCCAGTTTCAGCCTTGACTGAGTGTTTTCTATCAAAGTAACACTCCTATCAGAAATAACTGTATAAAACAACTGAAGGCTTAGAGAACAATCAGCACTGGCAGGGATTGAGAGGGTACAAAAGAGAAGGATGTAAGGTGGGCTCCGTGCTTACTCTGGCTTTTTCCATATTTTTCTTCTAGGGTAATATGCATGGTTTTGGGTATGTAATAAACACACAAAAATATTTGTTAGCACTTTAAATGAAATAATAAAATATTACTGATATTATTTAACTCCTGTTTTAAATAAACATCAAAATTACATGAAGAGCCACATGAAGAAACTAAGAGTTAAACATCAGTTTTTCTCAGGAGTGTGTAACTTTATTTATTTAATTGGTTCATACCATTCTTTGCTTCTTATTGTGCTGCCTGGAAAATTGATTTTAGGTCAAGTTTATGACTCGATTCCATTGTATTTTTTGTGCTATCTGAAAATTTTATTATGCACGGGGGTCCCCTGTATAGTCAGTGTAAAAGTACAGTTATTTCCATGATATAGGATTTAAGGAATACTTCTGTCATTTTAAATTATTTTCAAAATTCATTGTGATTATGCACTTGCTATTCTTAGATGAGCTGTCGATGACACACATGGTTTATTTGTAAGTCCTTATTTATTAAAGTAATATCCAATTACAACATAGTTCTGCTGGAAAAATATGATCTACTTCACAACTGTCAATTTAATGATGTATTTTCTCAGTACTGTGGTGTAAGACACAGCAGCCTCTCATTTGTGCTGAAATTCTACCTGAACTATGAAAATGTTTCAGAGTGCCACTTAAACACATTTAGGGAAGAGGGTGTGGCTCAATGGATAGAGCATCCGTCTACCATATGGAGGGTCCATCTGTCAAAGCCAGGGCCTCCTGGCCCATGTGGTGAGCTGGCCCACGTGCAGTGCTGCCACATACAAGGAGTACCGTGCCACGTGGGGGTGTCCCACACCTAGGAGAGCCACATGCACAAGGAGTGTTCCCTGCAAGGAGAGCCACCCCAAGTGAAATAAGTGCAGCCAGCCCAGGAATGGTGCCGCACACACAGAGAGCTGACGCAGCAAGATGATGCAACAAAAAGAGACACAGATTCTGAGTGCTGCTGAGAATGCAAGCAGACACAGAAGAACACACTGCAAATGGACACAAGAGAGCAGACAATGGGGATGGGGTGGGGGGAGGGAGTGGGGAAGGGAAGAGAAATAAATAAAAATAAATCTTAAAAAAAAATAAATAAATAAATTTAAATATGTATTTCATATAAATATTCTAATGGAATATCCCAAACAACACATTTTCAGTCCAATATGATGATAAAACTTGACCTAAGTTACAGCAATGCTGAATTATTATCTAGCATGGTAAGTAAATGACTAATAAAGAATTATAATAAACTTTTATATCTTTATTCACTTTGTCTTCTTCAATCAGTGCCTAACTCCCAGAAGGACAGATATACCTTTTATTATTCAACATAGTAAGCGGTTCTTTCTTCCATTTTCATTATAAAGATTCCACATTAAAAAAATTCTGCTACTGGAAGGAATAGATTTCGCGTAAACATATCATTAAAAAGCACTTACGGTCTTCGTCTGTCTGCACTACGATTTCTTGACTTTCCTTCCGCCCCTCCGGGTTCATGAGGATGAGCTTCACACTCACGTTGGTATAAGGTGAGAGGTTAGTGATTGTATGCTGGGGGTGTGAATTATCGGTATCCCAGCTCACTTCTTCTCGAACTTGTTCTTGTCCCCCAACTTGGTAACAGTAGTGAACTGTGAGATTATAACTGTGACAGCGAGTTACATTATATCCAAACGGCTCCCAGCGGATGGTGATTTGTCGAGATTTGACCTCCACTACTTCCAGCTTTCTTGGTCCACGCATGGGATCTATTTGGGGAAGGAATGAAGAAAAAAAGAAATCACAAGAGAAAAGAACTAGAAATCCTCCAATGCAGCTAAAGGGCACAGACATCCTTGCTTATATCCAGTATCTAGTCTCCTTTTCTTCCTGAATAATAAAATCCCTATATTCCATCTGGGCACAAGGTCTTCCAGAACGAAGACAAAAGTTTCCATCCTCTTCCACAGTGAGGTGTGGCCATATGACTAAATTCTGGTGAATGGCATATAATAGAAGACGTCAAAAACAGTTTTGGGGAAGTATCCTTAAAAGGTTTGGGCTCACCATCTTCCTTTCTTATTCCTATTAAGTTACAATGAAGATAGGATGGATAGAGCTCATGCAGCCATGATGGGTCATACAGTACTTTAACATTAAGAAAAGCAACTGTGAAGAAGGAACCAACATCCTTGATGATCACTGAGCTACCATACCAGCCATGAACTGCCTATTTCAGAACTTTTCATTAGAGAAAAATGAACTGTTCCTTCATTTAAGCCTACTTTCCTTTGGGTCTCAAATATAAGAAACCAATTGAAATGCTAATGAATACACATAATTTACCTTTTAAATGAATGTATATTAGTATGAATAACATAATATAAACATATAAATGATAGCATAGAGTGATTAGATTATTAGGAAACAAAAGAATAAAAGCTTGAGAATTCAACATGAAATAATATAATGAGAAAGCATTAGCTTCTGTGCAGAACTTCAGGTCTTTTTAGGTTTTGATTGGCTAACGTCCTTGCCTATTGTGGCAATGTCTTAATATTCTTCCCTAGCCCAAGATACAAGCTTATAAATCTCAACGGCTTGCAGGGAATATGAGCATTTGAATAGTTTAAAAGAAGGAAGACAAACAGAGAAAGCTTGTTTATGAAATGATGATGAAAATATAAAAACAATAAATACATAACATTTATGTGCTATGAACTGTTCTAAGAAGTTCGCATTTCAGGGGCAGAGGCCATTCTAACCTTAAATATTCTGCTTTGCCATACCCATAAGTACATTTGATCTATGTACTTTTATTGTTTCCTTGCAGTGTGACCACTTATACCAAAGTACAGAGATCTATAATTAATAATAAGGGAATTAATAAGGGGAAAAGAAGCATGAAAACTTGAGAAATAATAATAGCTACCATTTACATATTGTTCACTTAAGGGCTACTTGCTATATATGTGTGTGTGTGTGTGTGTGTGTATGTGTGTGTGTGTATGTGTGTGTGTGTGTGTGTGTGTGTGTGTGTGTGTGTGTGTGTGTTGGCCAGCGTCAAGGTCAACCTGAAAGGAAAATATGCTGCTTCAACTCCACTGTGGAAACTTCCCAAATAAAAGAAAACCAGATCAAAGAAACTAGAATGTCAAAAATAGCTACAAAGCCGCCTAAAACATGATCAAAGAATGTAAAATATAATAAGGAGCCAAAGTATTTAAAACTGAGACAGAAGAATAAGGGCCGGGAAGAATTCTTCTGCCTTCTCTGGATTCCATATAGGGAGAGCCTTCGGCTTGCCTCCAGTCCAAGCCATACTCTCCAGTCTGGTTTTTTCAGACAGCCCTGCTCATACTTTGGGATTACTGAATATTTGTCTGGACTCTTGATATAGCTCACATCTTGATTCCCATTTGTGCATAAATTCCTTGTACCTATTTTCTTCATCATTTGTGACCTAGAAGTAAATTTGGGCACCCCTTTTCCCTGTGACTGCCAACAAATTAAAATGTTTAAAGTGAAATAGTTTTTTTATTTTATAAATGCAAGGTGGGATTTATCTGTCAAATATTTGCTCAAACCATAAAATGAGATTAATTATAATCATTAATGCTACTACATCCTATAATAACACAAAACCAAAGACAAGTGAGGTGAAAGCTCCCTCAAGGACGCTTGCATGGCATTCTCACAGGATGTTCCTTACTATAGCAATAAGTTTTACATATTTTAATTTTTTAATATTAGGGAAAACCACAAATAAATTATTTAGAAATAACATTGAGGGCTTTTTGTAGATTAGTGATTACTTTTAAAATTTAAAGGAAGCGTTTGATTTTTATATAATGCTCCATTAACTCCATGTTGACAAAACGTTTTAAAAACCCTGAAATCCCTTATACATAAACAGATTAACTTGCATTTCTTCACCGTTTTCCTTATTAATCACAGGTCTCCACAAAGTCTGTTCTAAAGCATTTTCCCAAGGCTTTCATCAATTTCACTTACTAATAAAATGACTAAATGCTTCAGAAATTAGTTTAAGCATGCAATGCACCTCTAACAATTTCAATAGAAAACTATTTTCCACTGCATAAATAGCCCCACATCATTTCAGTATCCCTAAGCCAAGAGAACATAGACTCAAATTAAGCCCCAGGACTAAAAAAGTAAGGATTCTGTCTATTGGTCAAGTTTTCTTCAGATCCTTGCACCCTTCCCCTCTTTATTACCTCTTTGAACCCCATCACAGCAAAACAAATGTCTCAAGCTCGCCATAAAATTTCCAAATAAATTATCATAAAATAACATTCTCCAGGACCATAGCTTCAAAGTCCCTTTTATCAAGAGTGGGAATTGACAGGCTAGAGAGGATGGGGGTTCTAAATCTTAGATGACCCCAGCTTGTGCTTGCTGGCTTGCATTCAACCCTGCCCTGGTTCGCCAAAGCAAAGCTATCTTACAGAAGCTTTTACAAACAGCTTTGCGGGCTTTTGCTTATGGAAGTTTTGTTACATCTAGTCGTTATCAACATGGCCAGGTCAAACATTTTAGTGGTCCATGGAGGATTCAACAGCTTGACTCTAATTCCTACACATTCTGCCAGTTAGTCAAATGCTGAATGGAAGCATTGCATCACTCCTGAGTCCCTGGTGACACTGTCTGCCCAGATGGACAGTGCTGTCATTTTCTCTTGTCGGTGACCAAAGGTGCAGTGAGTTGGGAACGACCGGCACCTCTTGAAATGAACTGAGCTCTGCATGCGACCTGAGCCAACAGCCCTCCTCTGCGGACGGTGTCCATAAGCTAAGCCCGTTGACTAACAGAACCTGGCCAGCCTTCCAACCCATCCCAAGCAAGCCGCCCAGTTTCAACACCGCTATTTTTCTTTACTTCTGTCATTCTGCAAAATTGAGTTCTGATCCAGCAATGGATTTATAATGATTACATCTTAAGTTAGTGTTTTATGGACTGGTGGAAGCATTTCTATTAGTGTGCTAGCTGTGAATGAGGCATTCCACAGGCACATTTTCTCTAGAGACTTCTAGTGATGATTGCTGAAGACTTTGAAGGGTATTGCTGTGGGGATACATCACACTGTAGGAAAGAAATGACAACTTCCTACCCAGAAACGCGTCATTTTGGCATGCTAATTACAACTCACGCTGCATTTCTGGGACTATTATACAAACAGTGCCCCAAAAAGCCGGGCATATGATGACGACCATTCTGTGTGCAAAATATATATCTCTTAGGGTGAGATAAGAGGGTGGGACATTATATTCATAGGCCCACTATTTATACCATCAAAGACACAACCGAGGATGGGAGCCGATTCCGAGGGCATTTCTTGTCACCTTCCCATCTGTTCTCTGGAAGGGGCACCACGACAAGTCCATTGTCCTGACTCACTCGGCCAGCTGGCCCCGTCTGGGTTCTCTGCCTCCCGGTGGGATACTAGACAGCCTTCCCTAAGGACTGCAGCGCTGGCTCCTCTGAGCTCAGCCAGGAAGTTCTCACCCATTCTCCCCAGCACCTGCAGCGTTTTTTCGTTCCGCGCGCTCTCTGCCATTTGGAGCAGGTTTCAAGCCAGGAAGCCTGACATTTGCAGTTGGGACCTAGGGGACCAGCCAGCTCGTTCCTAGCCTCGAGCACTTCAGCATCCTTATTTAATCAGTGATCCTGGCTCCTGCCACATCCAGTACTGTTTTTCTGTGAATAAGGGCAGAAGCTGACTGATAGGATCAATTTCCATTGCAGGTTCAATTCACAGCTCATTTCTCTGGAACTCTGCACTTTACCTTCTATTACGACTACAGTGCTTTTTCAGAAACTCAATTTCAGAACCTGGGAGAGATATCTGGGTGTAATTTTGGGACCCTGTCATTGATAATCAAAAATATAGATTACAACCAATGCTCCCGCTAGGAGGTTTCTCTTTTCTTCCCTCTTCATGAACTACAGAGGTCTATTACAATAAAAGGAATAAAAAACAGAAATGGCACAGTGGGCCCCATCAGCACCATCAGCTATTGTATTTCTGCCTCAGCGGGCACACAAAAGAGGCTGACAAAATAATAATGCAATAGCTTCATTTGCTTTACTATTCAGCTAATTAAATCAGAGCAAAGATGTGGTTAACTAATATTACAGACACATGGGCCAATATTCCTAAGCAGCGCGGAGTCCAGAGCCATGGCAAACATTCATGTGATAGCCTGAGTCACTGCTTTCCAGAGTGAAAAAAAAATGACTTTGACAGTCTGGACAACTTCTGAAATATATTAATCTTAATTTCCGTTATAAGCATCTGTATATCTGTAGAGTAATTACATCAATTAAAATTGTCATAAGTACTATATGCACTTAAAGAGACTCTTCTACCAATTACATTTTGCCATAACCAGAATCAAGAAATGCATTTGAAAGTAATCTGTTTTTCTTAAATATGTCATTCATGCCATGCCATTTAAAGGAAGCCTAGTTTCTTCCTAATAAGTGGTTGAATTTCAAAAACAGTACTAATTTTAAGAGACAAAAATAATAGTCTTGTTGAATCAATAAATGAAAGTATAGCAATATCAAGCCCTATATCAAATCAAATACTATACTTTGCTTCTTGGTTTAGGCTGGGCTGGTCTCCCCAATATCATTCATGTTTTCTAAGTCCTTGTTTGAAGTTGGCGTAAATCTTAAAGTCAGGTAACTCACTTCAAATTTCAGGGAAATGGACTATTCACAAGTCAATTATAACAATCATGCTAATTTTGATCATGATAGAAAGCTGGAATTCCTATTCTTATTTTATGGGAAATGTAGACCATGATCTAGATCTTCTCAGGCAGGAGGCTAAAGGCTGAATGAGCACTCCATAGGTCAATAGCCACTGCCTGCCTAGAGGTAACAGTCTCTTATATTGAGTAAACCCCAAAAGAGCAGTATGTACAAAATGCTTTGATTTCCTCTTGGCTTGGTTTGAACATTTAAAAATAAAATGAAGAAAAATCTTAGGGCCTCAGGTATTCACCCAAAGTGCATGTCTTAGAGGGTAATTGTTTTTGAGGGTTTTTTATGTTTAATTCATAAGTAAAGACTTTGTAGAATGAAGATTGGAAAAGGAGGCAGAAGGAAATTTATTATTGACACATTCAGAAATAAAGAAATGTGGGTTGATAAGCTTAGGACTCAATGGCAATAACATTTCTTGCATTTTATTCTGCCTGCATTGTTACTGCAAAATAAGGCTAGATATCTCACAATGATTGAAAGATATTCTTCTATTAAACACAAAGTATTCTTTTTTGTTGGTGCTAATTTAGGATTTTTTAATTTGTAAATAATGAAACCTTTAAAACACTGAAACTACAGAATAAAACCATCACCTTTGTACCTACAAATATCTAATGTTACTATTTTGTGTTTTGCTTCAGATCATTTTTTATTAAAGAAATAAAATATTACTAATATAAATTCTTTCTGCCTTCCTACGTATTATCCCAAAGTTATGATGTATTATCCACAAGAATGTTTTTCTACTTTTATTACATATATCTGGGATGCTTAAAATGTATATAAATGCTATCACTCTTTACAACATTAAGCAAATTGAAATACATACATATATTTCAATCACTTTAACTGGTGTATAGAATTCCATTAAATAGATAAACCACAGTTTATTTCTCCAGTTCCTATTGAAGAAAAGATTGATTGAATCTTCTTGTTCTCTACTACAAACAATGAACCAATGAACATCTCTGTATGCATGTCCTCCTGGCTGGAGTTTCCCTTGGATGGACACAAAAACTGGGCTTGTTAGCTTTCAGCATTTAAACAACTTCAAGTGTACTACATGTTGTTATATTGTTTTCAGAAAAGAAAACAGTATTTCCCTCAAAGAGATTAGATTTCAAGGCTACAAGCTAATGCCAGTTCCTGAGAACAAACCTTGAATTAATGGCACTGGTTCCAGTTAAATGCAAACAACCAAAATACTAATTTTATGAATTGCACCATTATTTGACATAACCCTTAAAGCGGAAATTTACAAAGCTCAGAATCATTTCTTTTACTGGTTATAACAACTCTGACAAGTTTAGGTTGGGAATCTTCCAATAACTGCTCATTATACAATATTATGCGTGTTTGTGTTAAAGTAAAAGAAACTAAAACTTCAAATGCATCAAATAAAGACTTAAATGAATTAATAAATCCAGAGAAAATAATTACATCCCTAAAATAATTACTGAGATTTCTGATTACAACAAAACATCATTCTATTTCTTGGAAGGACTCTCCCGGTCCAAAACAACTAGATCCAGCATAATACAGTTTTGTTTTGCTTTTTATTACACAGGATTTAATATGTCTCCAGTGGCGCCTTATCCTGTGCCCCTTTTCCAAAAGAAAATGTAAGATGAAACCACGGTTGCCTATGTCAGCTTTGCAATCTAAAGATTAGGCCTTGAGCTGGGGACAGGGTAGGGAAGGTAAACCACATGTTCCCAGATAAATCCTAAATTCTTGGAAGTGGGCTGAGGCACCCATAGTCAGCACGATCTCCTGGTTCTCATGAGAAACAATTCAAATTTTCTCTGATGAAAATCATCCTTAAATTAAACCCTCTGTTTTCAAAGGTGAAGACAAATAAAACATAAACTCACTAGCAAAGATGAGCAGAAATACCAGAAAACAAACTACCAAGAGTGAGAGTCAGCAGGAATGTGGAACAATACATTTAGATGCCCCACATTATGAGAGGCAGACTATAAGGTTATAAATAACATTTTCAAGTTTAAAAATGTAAACACAAAAATGAACTTGCAAAAAGTCACTATGAAAAGAGACTGGCAGACTTTTAAAACAACTAAATACGTATTTTAGAAGTTTTATAAAAAGTTGGAGTAAAACAAAAACAATGGATGGATTGAACAGCAAGACTGAACCCAGTTAAGTAAGAATTAATAAACAAAAAGAGAGGTCAGAGGAAACGATCTAGAATACAGAACAGAAAACAGAAATAGGAAAGCAAAAGAAAGAGGGAAAGGATGTAGAGAACAGAATTGGAAGGTCTAACCTATTTCTACTAGCTATTCCAGAAGGAAAACAGAGGGAAGAGAGGAAAGACACTATCTGAAAATATGTCTGAGAAATTTCCAGACTTGATATAAAACATCAATCAAAAGATACAGGATCATCCATGTTGTCATATGTTTGACGATTTCATTTCTTCTTACCATTGCATAATATTTCATTGTATATATTCTCCACAATTTGTTTATCCCTTTATCAGTTGATGGATACCTGGGTTGTTTCCAACTTTTGGCTATTGTAAATAATGCTGCTATGAACATTGGTGTGCAGATATCTATTTGTGTCACTGTATGATTGTCCTATTATGAACTAAATATATTATTTGAAATATAAATATGGGTAGAATTGCATATATAAGATTGTTTTTCTTTGAAGCTGGAAAAATGTAAGTTAATACTATGAAATATTAATACCAGACACACACACACACACACAAAATTATACTAAGTGAAGGAGACCAGAAACGAGTACTACATATTATGTGATTCCATTTATAGAAAATGTAAATATAAATAAATTATAAAGATGAAATGAGATTAGTGATTATGTAGGTCTGAGAAGGCATGCTAAGGGATTTGGAGTCCTGCTTTTTGCAGTAATGAAATTGTTCTAAAATTTTTGAGAAGATGAATATATAACATTGTGATTATACTAAAAGCCATTGATTATACACTTTGGATAGAATAGCCAGAAAGAACAGCTATGTACAGAGGCATAGAGAGATTGAGAAGCGAGGGATTTTCTTGTTTGGTTGTTTTTTGTTTATTATTATTATTATTGAAATAATGAAAATGCTCTAATAATGATTGAAGTGATGAACGTATAACTATGTAATTATAACAAATACCATTGATTGTATACTTTGGATGAATTGTATGCTTTATTAATAGGTATCAATAAAATTGATTTGTTTAAAAAAATTAATTTTTGTGCATCTGAGATAGCCTTAGAGTATATAATGCAATTGATATCTTAATACCAAAACCAAACAAGGGCATTATGTGAGCACCTAGGAGGAAAATTCTAAATAAAATATTCAAACCTAATCACGTGTATGTGTATACACACATGTGTGTGTGTCTCTCTCTATATATACACACACAAACATACATACAGGGTATGAAATTGATAGCACTATAGGACCAAGTATGATGAATTAGGATATTTTACATTAAAAAGTCTCTATAAATATAATTCACATTAAAAAATTAGTAAAAGCAAAACCATAGTCATTTCAATAGATGCAGCAAGAACATTTGTTAAAATCCTCATTCATATTAAGAAAGACTTTTAGAAAATTAAGAATTGAAGGTAATTTCACAAACTTGAGCAGCAAACATCATTTGTAATGTTAGCACAGTAAGGAATTACACAAAGACACACACTATTAGAGCTTGTATTCAAAATTTTCCTGGAGGTTCTAGCCAGTGCAGTAAGAAATAAAAAGGTATGAAAACAGGGAAGGAAGAAATAAAACTCTAATTGTACCCAGATAATATGAATGGCTTAGCACACATACACAGGATCAACAGACAAATTAGAAGAAACTAGGTGTTTAGCAAAGTCGGCATATGAGATTAGTATTAGAATGTATTGTATTTGCATATATCAGCAACAGAGACACTAATTTTTAAAATGATACCCTTTACACCTGGACAAAAACATATAAGGTACTCATGAATAAATCTAATAAATAAGATTCATATTTTTATTGAAAGGAATTTTTGAGAATCAAAATAATTGAAGCACTGTACCATGTTTGTGAATGAGAAGAGTCAAGATTATAAAGACGTCAGTTTCCCCTAAGTCAATCTATGGAATCAGAGCAATATAGTTGAAGTTTTGAGGAACTTAAGTTGAATTCTAAATTGAATAAAGAAGAGCAAAATTTTCCAAATAGCTTTAACTCCCTTGAAGAAGAATGAGGTAGGGAAACCTGTTTTAGTAAAAAGTTACAGTGACAGAGTAGTATTGCTGAAAGAATAAGCATGAAGGAGAGAAAGACTGATATGACAAAGGTGACATTTCTGATTCCTGGGGAGAGACAAATGGTGCTGGGAAAACTGTATTGATATTGGGGGGAAAAACATAGATTCCTACATTACAAGCTACACCAAAACTAATTCCTACTGAATTAAAAAGCCTTAAGATGAAACGTCAAATAAAAAATGTGAGGGGATGTTTTCCTGATACCAGGGTAAGGAAAAGATTTCTCAAGGCACATAAAAAAGCACAAATCATCAATGAAAGCTATGATAATTTATACTACATTAAAATCAAGAAATATATTTAAATGTGATTAAAGGTAGACACTTAGGTTGTATATTTATTACTATAATAGAATAAAAATTAAAACAAAACAAAAAAACATAGGACTGTACAACACAATGAACCTGACTGTAAACAATGGACTATAGTTGACAGCAAAATTGTAAAAATATTCTTTCATGAACTGTGACAAATGCACCATGCTAATGCTAAGTGGTAGTAATAGGTGGTATACGGGAACACTGTATTTTAAGCATGAATTTTCTGAAAAGTGAAAGAGTGAGCAACGGAATATAAGATATTTGAACTATCTAATAAAGAAGAGATATCTAGAATACACACAAAACATCCACAATTCGTAAGAAAGGGATGACAGCTCAAAAATGGGTAAAAATTAAAAACAGGCATTTCATAGAAGAAGGCAAAAATGGACCAGAAACATGAAAATATGCTCAAGCTTAGTATTAATCAGAGAAATGGAAATCAGGGCCATAGTGAGGTTCCATTTTATGCACATCAGATTGGCAAAACTTAGGTTTGGAGATACCAAATACTACCGGGATGTGGATCCATACAGTTAGACGTGTACCTGGTAATGGGCGTCTGGACTAGAATCATGGAACAAAACAGCCTCACCTGTGAGGCTAGCATTAGAACACCCTACAAGCCAACAACTTTATTCTTCCATATATTATATATGGTATTATATAACATATATGGTATTATATAATACATATGGTATTTTTAAACTTCTCTGAAGATAAGAATAACTGGTACAATTTTAAATATAAAACTTCCTAGGCCTCTCCTCTAGAGGTTCTGATTCAGTGGGCCTGTCACGGAGCCTCAAAACTTGCATCTTTCCAAAGCAGCCCAGGTGACTCTCATCACTACAGACCTGCGGGAAACATCCTAGGGCTGTGGACCCTGGACCAGCTGCAGAGGCACCCCCTAGGAGCTGATTAGAAATTCATATGGACACTCAGGCCCTACCCCAGCCCTAATGAAGTTGAACCTGCATCTGCACACTAAAATATGAGAAGCTCAGGCTTAGGGGGATGGTTTCCAAAAGGCAGGTTGGGTCCCTGGAGTGTCTATTCATACTAGCATTTGTTTTAAAGAAAAATAGAAAAGGAAACAGAATTTCAGGTCGAAAGGGTGAGGATCTGCATTGTGCAATTCTTGTGTCAGGTCTATATAAACACCCTGTTGCAAATTTATGTACATAAATAAGTGGGTCATGATGTGGATCATGAGGTAAAATATACTTAATGCTTCAACAAAGGAGTTTGAAAAACACATTCCTTAGTGAAATTCTTCCCCTTGGACACCAGTAAATATAAACAGAAATTGTTGACAAAAGCAACATTGTTGATCAAAAAAGTTAGAAAGAAAAACCTGGACATAACCCAAATGTCTACTAATCCGAAAACAGAGAAATGTTCAAACAATGGAAAATTATACTGCAGTGAAAATGTATAAATTATAGCTACAACCAACAATAATGAATACTGGAAGCACACACTGCCTTGAGTGAAAAAAGCAAGCTACAACATACTTGTAAGACAATTTTATAAAACTCAAAAACAAGTAAAAAGTAAACTAATACTTCTAATTAATAAATTGAGTTAATAAAAGATAAAATAAAAATATGTAATGAAACTAATGAGAGCGTAAGGAAAGAGCAAAGAAAAAAATAGGTTATTGGTTTCTCTTTTCGGGAGAAAAGGTATAATGAGGAGTATACAGAAGCAAAGGTTGTAAGGATGTTCTATTTTTAAATTGGAGAGAGTATTCAGTTTATTTTTGTGTTGCACAATTGATACAAGATACATATATTCTATTTTTTATATCAAATATTACATATTAACTTCAAGATAACATTATTACAGGAAAGGCAGGAATGTCCCAAAAATGTTGGCTCTTGAGAAATCCTTCTCGGAGAATAGTGTACTTTTGGTTCTAGGGGAGAAGGACTATGCTTACTGCTAGGTTGACATAAACCGAAGCGAGATAATGCTTAGGAAAGCTCTCACTCTTCTCCCTTTGCAGGCATGGGGTGGGGTCTCTAACCTGCAAAGCCTTCTCACACGGCACAGCAGGCTGCGTGTACATCCCTGAAACTACATCTGTGGGCCCTGAAAACGGCTTCAAGCATGGTGCCTGGCTTGGATACTTACTTCTAGTTCTAAAACAGAATTCAGGACTGTCTCTTCAGGAGGGGAGAGAGACCCCAGGAAAGTGGCTGCCCCGGGCCAAGACCCACACAAATGCATGCAGCAAGTTGGCTTGAACGGCTGTGTGTGTGTGTTAAAAAATGACCATGTTCCATGATGAAAAATATACTTTCTTTTATGTGTGTTGCACATGCCAAAAGTACTTACGGACCACATTTTTTAATTTCACAATTTTAAAATTTATGATAAGCCAGGCCTGCAGATGTGAATACCCTCTGAGGTGTGCATGTTGACAAAATTCAGGGGCTATTTTTTAGGAATTTAGGCCATCACTCATCTGCCAGACTTCAAAATTCATAGATACACAAAAAAGTAATAAATTTCATGTTCACGAATGTGCCGATTTCAGCTACTTCTGCCTGTCCTAATCTGTCCCTCATGCCACACCAGAATTCTTTCATATGTCACAGTTCACCTGAATCAATTTTTTTTGTTCCCATCAGTAAATCACAGCTATCAAACCTATCACATAACTGATCACACACCAGTCAGGTAAATCTATCTGCTCTACCTCAAACACAGTCTCTTTTCAAACTTAGTATCTTTGTATAGACCCACCGTTGGCATGCAGTAATAGTCACCTTTCTAATTGCTAAAAAGTAGCCTTCCAATCTTGGTTAAAATATAAACAGAATTTCAGAGAACCACATGATCAAAACCCCTATATATAGACGTACAGGCGTTGATCAAGTGTCTATGTTTTATTATGTTCTATAACAATCAAGTTCTTAATTACTGATCCATACTTAATATGAATGTTTTATCCTAGAAAATGGCTATATTTGCCAACTAACAACACATTTGATAAAAGGGTACTAACACAAAATAATAACTAATGAGCACTGAGGTCCATTCCTTCGTTCCTGTAAGTCAATACAGCAAGCATCTTCTTTTCTCTAGCATTCACCCATTTTCTACTTTCTTAGTTTCTGTGTTGGGAATTGAATCTCTGTTTTACTTTAGTGCTTTAAAAGAAGTTACAGCGGCTTTCACTAAACACTGGAATATTTCAGCTTTTGCCAGAGCAACTTGGTGACATTTCCAAAGTGTGTAGTTCATCACTACAGAAGAAACGCTACTGCTCTACAGCAAAATTAGGATCTTGAATTGTTTCGATGCACTGGAATGAACAACTGCGATTCATCCTACAGATGAACTTTGTAAGAAAACTGTTGTTTGAAATAAAAATGAGTGTGCAGTAAAAGACTTCCCTGGTATTTATATCAGACTATATAAAACAGGAGGAGGCAAAATGATTTTCACAGAGTTTTTTCAGAACTGTCAAAAATTGGTTTGGAATGGGTTTTGACCTTTTCTAACCCTCATAAAGCTGTGATACTCATACAAAGCCTTAGAAGTTTGGAACAGATATTTTTACCCAGAGCAAAAAGAGTACCCACAACAATTCACTCTTTGTTACAGTAGTAATGCAATTAACATTGGGGGGAAAAAGCCAATCAAATAATATTTTAGTTTTACCTAAAGGAACTGTACTCTCTAGATAAATGTTATTTAAAACATTTTATCTGTTCAGAGCCTCCTAGTTTGGTATTTACAATCTTTTCATGATTACACAGTTTCCTGCTTGAAGTTATTTATGAATCTGGGCAAACGATTTCACAAACAACCGCATTCAACTCTGCCAAATCAATCACCCTACTGTAATTATTTTTGTGTGTTGGTCATCAAGCACTTGTTTTAAAAAAGAGCTTTCTTCAATTTAAAATAACATATGATTGCTAAGTGCCTATTTGCCACAGTAAGTTTCCTATCATTCTAATCTACTAGGAAAGTTGACAGTGAGAAGTTAGAAGATGCACCTTCCAACAAAACAGAAATTAATTAGCAGTCTACCATAAGAAGAGATGAGAGGTGGAGGCGTCTTTGGGACATGGAGCTGCCCTGGATGGTGCTTCAGGGGCAATCACCGGACATTGTAAATCCTCACAGGGCCCACTGGATGGAATGGGGGAGAGTGTGGGCCATGGTGTGAACCGTTGACCATGGGGTGCGGGGGTGCCCAAAGATATACTTGCCAAATGCAATGGCTGTGTCATGATGATGGGAGGGAGTGTTGCTGAGGGGGGGGAGAGGTGGGGTGGGGGAGGTAGGGTTCAATGGGACCTCATATATATATATTTTTAATGTAATATTATTACAAAGTAAATAAAATTAAATTAAATTAAAAAAAAAAAAGATACTGATAGAGGCACAGGAAGAGGTATTGCCACAGGAAGAAACAAACTGGTTTCTTTTATTTTAAAAAGAGGAGAAGGAAGAAAATAATGGTTCTAACTTGAAATTATTCTGTTGCCCCAAACAACTTAAAAAAAGTTGCTCCTTTTGCAGAGAGTAGTTTAACTGCTGAATAATTTCCAGATTATGCTAACAAATTAGCACCGCTGTCAACTGAACCCTAATAGTATTTTTATATGGGATTAGCACCATTTTCACACCTTCCTGACATTCCAGTGCTACTTTCCTAATAAACCCCTTTAAGCAGTAAGCCCCAGGTAATATGAGAAAGCTCAATTTTTTAATTTAAGAAATAGAAGGACAATGTGGATTTTCCTGGAACCTGGGGAAAGGATCAGTTCTTCATTGGCGATGTACTGATTCACAGTCATTTATTCCAAAACTCTTCTAGGCCGCTCATCTTCTCATACCCCTTCCAGAACGGTCTGCTACATTTATTTATGCATGGCTGTCCCTAAACTTTTCTGTCAAATGAATGGGGCCTCCTGATTGTATGCAGCCAAGTTGGAAAAGCTCTAGGAATCTTCTATCTCTCTGCAGCCCACAAACCTGAGGAGGGGTGGGGCTGCACAGTCTCCCAGGAGTTTCTTACTCTTTCATCCATTCGTCTTACCCCACCCACCCCTTGGGTTTTGACTCCCCAGGTATCCTAGTGGGAAGGGAGGGTGGGCAATGTGGAATTTTACAAAGCTCTCCCAGGTGATTTGGATCTCACCTGGTTCACAATCTCTGAATTGTAAAGCTGCGCACATATACTATTAATTTAACACCAGGAAGAGGTATGATGTGCGACCAATATATTACAGCAGATTTTTGGTTTTGAGGTTGTTCAGTGCAGTACTTTCTTTTTTTTTTTTAACTCGCCATGCTTTCTAGGTATCACTTTGTTGAATAAAATAACAAAGGATCTATCACAAAATAACCATAACTCTAAAAGCTAATTCCGCACTGCGTTTTTGAAAACGGATCACAGATCACAGATATGCAGTTCTTTCACTTTTCATTCAGTGTGTCACAGAAATGATTTTTAAAAATATACATATTAACCAGCATGCTTCCTCAGATGTTGCTTAGAATTGGCTTAGAAACTATGAAATATACTGGATAATCTTAAAGGGTGGAGCATTCATTTGCCATCTACATGTGATTCTTACCATAGCTAACTGAAAATCTTCAGGAGCATTCACCAATAATAATCCTAATGTGTTGTTAGTAAAATATTACCTTAGCGGAGTGTGTGTAACTCAGTGGTTGAGCGCCTGCTTCTCATGGAAAAAATTATCTTAGCTTTATTTCGTCCTTCCTGAAATTGAATTCTTACTGAAGAATAAAAACTTCCAAACTTGAAACCAACTTTTCTTTGGTCTAGTGCTAAATTGTCTGCATTTCCAGACTCCTCTGATGTGTGAATACCTAACGGGAAAAGCACATGGGTGTTTCAGAATTGGTGAATGAAGAAATCTGGATGGGCAAAATGAAGGCAGTCATGCTTTGCTTTGTCTTGGAGGTCCAAGAATTTGGATTTTTTTTTCTGTGTCTCCTAATTTCTCATTTGTATTTTCCATTTCTTTATTTCTCTATGTTGCATGTTGAGTTTTTCAGATGTTTTCCCTGATAACTGTTTCTCTCATCTGTTACCTTATGTCTATTTTTAAGGGTTTTTTAAAAAATTCAGTAACCTAGGGTTTCTATTTGATGGTTTTTAAAAATTTGCTTATTTTTTTTTTTTCATAATTACCTGTTGTTGTTGTAAGGATTCTATCCTTTCCTGTAGCTCTTTGGGTATTACAGGATTTTAGTTTAGAATTTCCTTCAGATTGCTCTTTCATTCCTAGGGTATGAATGCTCCCATTTGGGGAAAGTAGATTCTGTGATCCTGGGTGGACTTACTGCTAATTTTCATCTGTGAGTTGGTTTTCTGCATGGTATCTCCACACTCCCAATATAATAGTGTGATTTTGAGTCTTAAACCTGCACACAGCACAGGAGAAATCTGAATTTTGAAGAGAGCCATTTAGTTTATTCGATCTATGCTGTGGGATGACAGGACAGGGCAAAGTACACTTGACCAGACTGTGCAAAATGGGAGGTGCTAGGGATGGGGGCCAGGCAGAGGGAACATGATAGCAAGGAATGTGGCAAGAGACAACTGCACTTCTTCTCTATCTGGCCTCCACACCCAAGTCAAGAACCAAAAAGAAAATAAATACAAGAGTCTAGAGACAAGATGAGTGGCATTCTCATCTATGCATAAATAAGTTGAGGTTTTAGGAGCTCAATAAATAGTCTGTCTTTCCTTTCAAGTTCTCAACTGAGAGACAGATAACTACTGATTTTAGATAAATGAAGATCATATCAGGTTTATTACTGATAAAGATAATTGAAAAAGACTTGGATATTGGACAAATAAGTTTCCCAATAATTTCATTCTTGCCCCTCCTCATTTGAGTTCTTTCTCCTACATATTTTTCAGATATAATTCACATGTCATAATACTCACCAATTTAAAATGTACAATTCAGTAATTTTTAGTATATTCACAGAGTTTCGTAGTCATCACAATTGATTTTAGAACATTTTTATCACAGCCAAAAGAAATCCTGTACCTATTATCAGTTGATTCCCATTTTCCACCACCACAACTTCCATCTCCATGCAACCACTAAGCTACTTCCTATCTCTACGGATTTGCCTACTCCGAACCGTTCATAGAAATGGAATCATACCAAACATGGCCTTTTGTAACTACATGCTTTCACTTAGCATAATGTTTTTAAGGTTCATCCATGTTGTTGCATGTATCATTACTTCATTCATTTTTATTGCCAAATGTTTTATTTATTATTTGCCCTCTGTATTAGTCAGGCAAAGGGGTCTGATGCAAAATACCAGAAAATGGTTGGTTTTTATAAAGGGTATTTATTTGGGGTAGGAGCTTACAAATATTAGGCCATAAAGCATAAGTTACTTCCCTCACCAAAGTCTACTTGCATGTGCTGGAGCAAGATGGCTGCCGATGTCTGCGAGGGTTCAGGCTTCCTGGGTTCCTCTCTTCCCAGGGCTTGCTTCTTCTTAAGAGCTGAGGGTTCCTCTCCTCCCAGGGTTTGCTTCTTTTTCCTCTGTGTGCTTACTTCCCTGGCTCCAGCTTAAGGCTTCAGCATCAAATTCCAACATCAAAACTCCAACAGTAAGAATCCTCAACTCTGTCCTTTGCCATATCTTTTTATCTGTGAGTCCCTACCCACCATGTGGCAGGGACTCAATGCCCTACTGGCACAAGTAAACAAGAGGTTTACTTAATCAAGTAAACCTCTGAATCCAATATAATCTAATATGTCCAGAGGAAAAGATCAATTTACAAACATAATTCAATATTTCTTCTTGGAATTCATCAATAGTATCAAACTGGTACATTCAACCCTCTGAATTCCAAAAAGACATTACAATATTCAAAAAAACCTTAAATCATTAACAGTGCAAGTACTAAATCACATCACAATCAATTTAAAGATACACAATTTGTCTTGGGGCAAAGTCCTGTCTGCTATAGACCTCTGAAACTTATAAAACTATTCATCTGCTTCTAATACACAAATGGAAAGATAACGGATAAACATTTGCATTACAATAAGGAGAAACTGGGAGGGACACATGAGTCACAGTTTCTCTATAGTTCAGTAGACTTGCAGGGAATCCTCTGTTCGATTTCAAAGTCCAAGAGTCATTCTTAGGAAGACGGTTCCTTCTCCATGGGGCCTTATAAGGACCCACCATTTTTACTGGCTTGCCCAACGGCCATTTTCTTGGTTCCACCTTCATCAAACATCTGGGTGTTGACCAAGCCCTATATCTCACCCTCCAAGAGTGTTGAGGTGATTGCCACAACTTACCCAATTTTTGGGTTCGAGTCTTAACCCCTTAGTACACTGATGTGAAGACAACATTCCCCCTAACCTTTGGCGTACAGGCTCAACTCTCTCAGAGCAATGAGTTGACCACCTGGTCTTGCCTAACCTTTGGAAGACAGATCCACCCCTCTCAGACCTGTGGGGTGCTGACCTTAACTGCCTTAATCCTTGGGGTATGTGATCCACCTTCTCTATACCCTGGGGCAGCAAAACTCTCCCAGAACACCAGACAGGAACATCCACCCTCCTCAACTGCTGGGGCAAACTCACCCCGTCTGTATACATGGGTAGGGTTCCTCTCTTGGCCCATGGGATGTCTATTTCCAGAGCTCAGCTTCCATGGTTTTCTTCTTAAAGCTGTTTCTCCTTTAATCTCTGCTTTCCATGTTCTTTTTAATCCAGGCGGACAGGGTTTTGCTCATACAGTTCTCTCAAAAAGTCTGTTGGCTTAGCATGCAGGAAGCAGGGGTCCAAGCCATTAGACAGTAAGACATTTCACAAGTCTTTCTGAGATAACTGCATCTTCAATCTTGATTTACCAGTTCCAAGTTTAGTTAAGTCCTCCAGTGGGGCACTTTCATCTGGGAGCTTGATTTTCAGAGGCCTGGAATTTCCAGAATCAGTTTCTGTTTCCTTTGGTGTGCCTCACAGTTCAGTCCTCAGCATATCTGTCTCATCTAGCATTTTCCTGTAAGCTGCAAGCAGAAGCAGGCTGCATTCTCAGGGTTTACTTTGGAAATTTCTTCAGCTAAATGCCCAAGGTTAACCATTTCCAAATTCTGCCTTCCATAAAACACCAGGAGTTAATCTTGCTAAGTTCTCTGCAACTTTAAAACATGGATTGCCTTTCCTCCAGTTTCTAATAATAGTTTCATCATTTACTACTAAGGCATCATAAAGATTCTCTTTAGCATCCATATTGCTAGCAACAGTCTCTGCAAAACAGTTTAGGCCTTTTCCATGAAGCATCTCACATTTCCTCAAAAAAATACCTCTTACCCATTTATAAAACCATTCAGCATTTAGGTAATTGCAAAAGCACTTCCCCACTCCTCAGTACCAAATTCTGTATTAGTCAGCCGAAGGGGTGCTGATGCAAAATACCAGAAATCAGTTGGATTTTTAAAAGGGTATTTATTTGAGGTAGGAGCTTACAGATATTAGGCCATAAAGCATAAGTTGCTTCCCTTACCAAAGTCTATTTCCACATGCTGGAGCAAGATGGCTGCCAACATCAGTGAGGGTTCAGGCTTCCTGGGTTCCTCTCTTCCCAGGTCTTCTTCTCTCTGGGCTTAGGATTCCTCTCTTCCCAGGGCTTGCTTCATTTTCCTGTGTGCTTACTTTCGAGGGCTCCAGCTGAAGGCTCTAGCATCAAAGGCCAATATTAGGAACCCTCCACTCTGTCCTTTGCCATGTCTTTTATCTGTCAGTCCCCACCCAGCAAAGGGCAGGGACTCAATGCTCTACTGGCACAAGAGGTTTACTTGACCACTTGATCAAGGAAACCTCTGAATCCAATATAATCTGATATGCCCAGAGGAAAAGATCAGTTTACAAATACAATCTAATGTTTCTTTCTGGAATTCATCAATAATATCAAACTGCTATACCCAAAAGGTTGTTTCTACCTTTTGACTATTATGAATAATGCTGCTATAAATATTTGCATACAAGTTTTATGTAGATATATGTTTTCATTCTTCTTGGGTATATACCTGGAATTAGAACTGCTGGGGCACATGATAACTCTATGTTTAACCATTTGAGGAACTGCCAGACTGTTTTTCAAAGTGGCCACCCTATTTCAAATTTCTGCAAGGAATGTCTTAGAGTTCTCATTTCTGCACATTTTGCCAACACATGTTTTTTTCTGGATTTTAAAAATTATTTTTATAGCAATCCTACTATATCTGAAGTAGGTTCACATTATGATTTGCATTTTCTAACTGGCAAATCATGCTAAGCATCTCTTCATGTGCTAATTGGTCATTTCTATATTTTCTTCAGAGAAATTTCCATTCAAATCCATTGCCTATTTTAATTGGGTTATTTGTCTTTTATTAATGAATTCTAGGAGCTCTTTATATATTCTGAACACTAATCATTTTTCAGAAAATTTTCTGAACAATTTCTTCCATTCTGTGAGTTGTCTTTTCACTTTTTTGATGGTGTCATTTGAAGTACAAAGTTTTTAATTATGATGATGTCCAATCTATTTTTTTTTTCCCTTTTTCTCTTGTGCTTTTGGTGTTACATCTAAGAAACCATTCTCTATCCAAAGGGCACAATGATTAACACCTATGTTTTCTTTGGAGAATTTTATAGTTTTAGTTCTTATATTTAGGACTTTGATCCAACTTGAGTTGATTTTGTATATAGAGGGAGGTAGGGATCCACTTTCATTCTTTTGCATGTGGATATCCAGTTTCCCCAGCACCATTTGTGAAAGAGACTATTCTTTCCCAACTTAGTGGATTTGGCACCTCTGTTGAAAATCAACTGACCATAGATAAGTGGGTTTATTTCTAGGCTCTCAATTCTATCCCATAGGTCTACTTTTCCACCCCACTGCCTGTTCCAGTCTTTATTCCTGCAGTTGTGCAGTACAATCATTCTTGAGTTTAATTTACACATCCCCTACTTTCACTAGAAGATCTCAGCCACCATAGACACCATCAAGCACACCCAAGGCAGGTCAATTTCTCTAGTAGTAGAAAAGAATATTTATGTCTTGACAAAAAAGTCCAGAAGAAGTTGATCAAATATTCCTCAGTTCCCTTCTCAAATGTCATCAATCCAATAAGTCCCTGCTCTTCATATGGATAGGAGTGAGAGGGCAGAGAGAGGTGGCTGGTTCTGGAAGACAACACACCTTTTCCTTTTAGAAGGGATTGGGGATAAGATCTTTTCCTCTCTATGGAAATATCAGGAGTAGAGGCAAAGCAGAGTTCCTCCCAACATGGATTATGTGAAAAATAACTTTAAAAATCTAACTAAATACAAAATAATTTTAAAAATCAACATTCGTGTGCACCAACCTTGTTTCTAATGTAAACTCAGAATAGCAAGCATATGTTATAAAGACATCATTGTGGGACTAATCAATAGAGAGCAGAGGGAGACATTTGATTCACACCCATGCCTGCTAACCATAAAGGATGTTTGCGTAATCTCTTCAGCAATCCAAAATGTTGGCATCAGGTTGATATGAGGAAATTCCAGCAATAGCAAGGTCTTGGGCATGGAATGTAGTGAAGGGCAAATATACAAATCCCATGGAAGGGCAGGGAAAGATAAAGGGATGGACTCAGTCACAGAAAGGCTAATATTGTAGTCATACTCTTAAGCAAGACTGCCAGTGACTGAAAACAAGACAGGCATGAGAATAAATGGTTGCTTGACAGGGTTGGGCATCTCTCTACTCAGGTACCACTGGGATAGAAGGTTAAAGGTAGTTAGGCCTAAGGGTAATTGGAGGCTGAGAGACCTCATCCCTTCATGAAGTGCGGAAAGTTCCTAGAGATAGCTAGGAGTAGCCCTGCATAGGCAGGCAAGCTGCCCCAGGTCTGGGCAGAGGAGGTCTGATGAGCTGGGAAGCAGAGAAGACAGTCTGTGGGCAGCAGAGATCCTGGCAGGAGAGAAGCCTGAGGAATGGGGCAAGGAGAGGGCCTTTCACAATAGAACCATATTGGCAGTGGGTTAACTCAGTCTGCACTGGGAAATGGTAATATGAGAAACATCTTGGAAAAACAAACCATAGGATGGGAGGGGTGGGAGAAGGCGGGTGTGGGTCCAGAGAAAAGACAAATAATAAATGACTCAAACTAATGGCAGTATGGCCAAGACAGGGAATAGAGGGAGAAGAGTTTGGTTTGAGATGGATATGTTTGCGGCTTGTGGGGTACAGGTGAAAGGGTACCCCACATGTCATTGAGGACAAACTTGAAGAACTTATTTAGGGTGGAAGGGTCTGGAAGTTATGTGGTCATTCAAGCCACTGACATAGAGGAGGCTTCCAAGAAAAAGCATTTGGAAAGAAGAGACGGTTAATGACAAGACTACATTAGCTGTCTTTATTTCATTTTGATTTTACATGTTTCTTTTAAGATTCCACTCTCCCACATGAAAAACTGTGACAGTAATAAGATATTAGCAGTGAAAATTTTTACACCATTTGTTCTTCTATATATATCATTTTCAAATATGTTATTTTACAATAGGCTTTAATGTAAAAAGAAGATGACTAAGTTTTTAGTCAAGCGAAAAATTTTCAACTCTGAAAATTGGCCCTCTGGTATGCCGATTTTTATATTTGGTACATACTTAATAGTTACACATTTTAGAGAATGCCTCATTTAAATTCTAATGTATTTTAATAAGGAATGAAAGAAAATATCACCCAGTATATTTTTTTGCTTAAATTACCCCTAGTGCTTGATTACTTCTCCACAATCAAAATCATGTCTTAAATATGAATGATACAAAACAAGACTAGAGCCTGCATGTCTAACAGAGAAATTTTAGCTGCTTGTTTAAAATGACATACCTCGCTATTCAGTAATCACTTTATAATAACCCCTTTCATTTCCAAATCTACTTAGCCATCAGGCAGCAGTGAGGAAAAAGCTGGCAGCAGTTTTTGCAACTGCACATTAGTTTTACATTTCATGACAAGCTAATTCTAGAGAGATCTAAAGAGAGACAAGGATGGTTCCTTGTGATTTTCTTCCCTTTGCATGAAGGAAGCATGTGTCTGGCTGATAATGAAAGATAAAAGAATACAGACATATATTTTTCACTTCACCCGTATGTCAGTGACAATTTGCCCGAGTTGCACCCCAGGGGTCCTGTTACACATCTAAGTCAACCAAAAGGATCTAGTTCTGATAATTACTCTTCAGCCCAAGTCAGAGTTCAACTGCAAAGTTTTAGCATCCCAAACACAACTAGCCTTCATGATAGGGATCATATGAGACCGTTACGACAGGTATCATAGGAGCAGTATCATAAGAAGTCCTGGGTTTACATGCCACAGAGCCCTAACGCCAAACTTCAGCTTACACATTTTATAAAGCACTAAATATAACCATATTTTATTAGCAATGATAAATATGCTTGGCCATTTTCATTTGGTCATACAAAGATTAGCTCAAGGTCATGCCTTTTCATGATGCCTCTAATTAAATTCAAGACCCCACCAAGAGTCAAATACGTATCTTATTTAGCACCAAATAGCTGTAAGAGTAAATGGAGTTTCAAGGCATTTTTAAATTCAACCCATGATCTACACCTGAGCAATGCTGTAAGGGATAGGTCTCAGCTTTTAAAGTTGCCATGAACATCATCTGGCACAATGATGAACCGTGGCATAAATCGCAGAGTTCAGCAGCTCAGTCCTTGCCAGGAAAGCAGAGGCACAGATGTTGTTTATAATGTTGCACAAAAATAAATGGAATATGCTGTTTCATACATCAGGCTGAAGAAGATGTAGCAAGAAATTCTTCTATCACTGTAGTCTATTGCTGCTGACAAACTGCATTAATTCAAAGTCATTATCCACAACAATGATAGCTAAATGGAGAATTTAAGATAAGGTTTTACTGAGTCCAAGTGACAAGACTGCATGGCTATATAAATCCAAGCTAAAGAAATGTTATCAATTAATGCTGCAAGGCTAAATAGCATAGTTAATTTTTTCCTAAAGGGATACATTCTGATATGTGTAATCAACCTGAACTAAGGCATGGAGAATGAAATCAACTTTGACAAATTAACTCACAAATGCAAGAATTGATAAATGAACAATATTCTCCAGATCAACTGGTGAAATAAACTTTGAACTGCTCAGCACATTCAGGCTCAGAAAGAACAGACATAGCTCTCTCACCAAGCAATTACACATTAACTGCTTTAAACATCTGGCAACAAGACAAAATACAACCCTGGTGTGAAAACTTAAACTTGAGATTGAAAGGTAACACATGAAGAGAAATGCACTTTTATTTTCTGCCTAAAGCGTAGTCTTTTTCTATTTCCCCATACAAGAATACACGTCACTCTTCTCAAACAACCTGCCATTCCGCTCCTTTAAATCCTCCCATTATTACTGACCTTGAACTATATCTTACCCCTTCAACTCCAAGTCAACTTTTGGCTAACTTGTTACATCATTTTAACAGTAGAATACATGCTGCTAGCTCAGTGCAACCTTATACGCTTATTTGTGCCCAACCGCAATGCAGAAAGCAGGATTAGTTGCCCCTAAATTCGGGTATTCACCCAAGTACAAAAATAATTTGCAAGGGGAGGATTCCTTGGATGAGAATGAAGACAGCAAGATTCCTACTTGGCTGCCACACATCAAAATACATGGTCCATATTCATATTCTTTTTTTTAAGATCTACTTTTTTATTTAAAAATTTTATTTGTATCAATGTTATAAGTTGCTCAATTAACAATTACAATAACAATAGATCTTCTCCCTCATTTTCGTTCATTCCTCAGTCCTGAGTGGCTTGGGATGATATCTGGAGTATCTTCAATGACAAGCAAAACAATTCCATTCCTAGACCCCATATTCTATTTAAAATTAAAAGCACTGTTAGCAGGAGGTAGCAAAGGCATGGCATCCTCATTCACCAGGGTTCCAGCTGCCGGAGGAAGTGACCTGAGTTGGGTAAGGAGGTAGAAGACAGAGGCTGGGAGCTGGTGGGGAGGTGGGGAAGGGGGTTCTACCTCCATGCATCCCATCTCCAGCTTACAGGGAACATGCACTCATGGTTTCATTTCTTTCTTTGCAAAAAAAAAGTGATCACTTCCTCAGTCAAGCAGTGAATGAAAAAGATTTTAAATTACTAACTCTACCTTTTTCGATCAGCTTGTAAATGGTCAATATATCCAAGAAAAGTGTTCTGTTCTGTTTTTTTGTTTTTTTTTTTATGTTGTTTTTAACCTGGGACTTCAGTTATTCCCTTCAACCAGTGCATGGGTATCGGTGACTCTGAGAAGCTCCTATGGAGAACTCAGGAACTTCTCCAGACTCACCTATTTTACTTACGACCTCTGAAAATCTTCTGTTGTGGGAAAGAATAAATATGGGTCCAACCATCTATCAGATATCACCTCTTAAGCAATAATATTAAAAATAATATCTACCAGGTTTTTTTGAAACTTACATACTAGGCAGCATTGTAAGCAGGTGTACCTATACATTTTTAAGAAAAATTATTAATTAAATACAAAAGTAATGATTCTAAAATGACATTTAAGACTTTGTGGGACCATAAGATCAAATCTCCCTTAATTTCATAAGGAAGCAGAACTGAATCAGTGTCACATTGCTGAGGAGAGAAATATAGTTATCTGTAAAAGTTCCCAGAACTTCTTATGAGGCGTCATTTCCTCATGGATGGTTTATATGCACACAAAATAATACACAAGATTTAACGGGTATTTGCAACACTGACAACAACATTTTATTAACTTCAAAGGCTGGTTTCTAGATCATCAATCTGGTGTGTTCTAATAATGTAGGTATTAAAAATCTGCTACTTACAGAATTATGAATTTGGTAATTACTTCTGAGTTGCACAAAATCATAAAACGTATCAGATTTTCCCTAACATAATTCTGGAAAACAATAACCCAAAAAGTAGCACTAGTTATTTATTAGTATTAAGACATTTTCAAGCTATGTTACAAAGACATGTTTTACCCTAGATTAGATTTCTACAACGAACTTTAGCAAATATCCTCATTCTGGCTAGGTATGTAACTTTGATCACTTTGTAGTTCTCAGAATTTAAAAAAAGGAGGTGTGGTTGGAATAAATGGTGACTGGAAATATTACTGATGCTGTGACTATAATATGATTAGAAATATGTCTACCTGCTAAGAACTCAAGAAGCACATTGCAGGAAAGAAAAGCAGAGGGCTAGTGTCTATTTTAAAACTGTGCAGGCTCCTCTCCTCCTTTCCATCCAAATGTTTGCCCAAAGCCAATGAAAATTTGATTAACATGAAAATTAACTTCATTCTAAATTTCAAAGACATATGCAATTGCAGGAATGAATCTCCAGTGCCAGGGGTATGGTGCAGGAGGGACAGAAGCCCCGGGTTTGGGTGGAAGGCACAGGCAGTCATGCCTCTCTCTCTCCTAGAAGATTCACAAACGGCATTTGGGGGCGGGGAAAATCAGTCATTCAGTGAACATTAATTGAGCATGTAATGTAAGTGGATATAAATATGAAAAAGACAAGGTGCTCAGAATCTATTATAGCAGTCATATATAAATAATTTCAGTACAGTGAAAGAAAGAAAGAAAGAAAGAAAGAAAGAAAGAAAGAAAGAAAGAAAGAAAGAAAGAAAGAAAGAAAGAAAGAAAAAAAGAAAGAAAGAAAGAAAGAAAGAAAGAAAGAAAAGGAAGAAAAGGAAGAAAGAAAGGGAGAGAACCATGTTCAAAGTTCAAGGGTGACACAGATGAGGGACCAAAACACCCACAGTGTTAAGAGATCAGTGTCCCGGGGCTAACGTTGAGCAAGGCAGCGCCATCTGCAGCTCTTTAAAGTTTGGGGTGTGGGTTTCTCTGCTAGAGTCCTGTCATGATGCAGACGTCCTCTTCCTCAGGTTAGACAGGCACCACCACCAAATTCACACTCAGCTTTTAAAAAGCATCCCAGAATTAGGCTAGGAAAATAGAACCTATTTAAAAGTTTTACCAATCCTGAGTTAAATTGGGGGGTGGGGTGGGGAAGTCTTCAGAGAATTAGAAGCTCAAAGATTTGTGAAACTGTTACCCTAGGGCAGGAAGCCTTGTAGAATTCAGGCTACTTCATTCATGTATACATTTAACTTAATTCGCAAAGTGAAAAGTTTAGTACCTCAAGGGAAATGGGAATGTCCCATTGTTAACTAGAGGCATCTCACACTTTAGATTTGGAGTCAGCAAGGAAAGAAAATGGCACTATGCTTCCCCACTAATTAAATAGTAAAATCATAACTAAAAATAAGAACTTTTCACATATCCAAAGAAGCCAATATCTGAAGCTAAAAATATATTTCTTGATAGGTATATTTCTGAGAGCCTGGAAAATTAGAAGAGATGTAAGAGATATATTTTCTGCAAAGTAGATGAGATAGTGAAGTGATGATTCTATGTCATGAAGGTATTAATTGGGGAAGGGGTACAGAGCTATGATCTGGTGAAAGTACTAGAACTTTGAGAAAACCTTTATCAAGTTTAAGACAGCCTTAAAAGCGGGACTTTTCATTGTATCCCAGATGTTTCATTCTACTTCATGCATTACTTACACATGATGCCTGTATTTTGTCCAGATTACTCATTTATAGTTGAGAGTTTCACTCTCTTCAAGGCATGATTTCCTTCATAAAACAAGGAGTTTATAATCTCACAGTTCAAAAGCAGACAAAGCTCATTAGGCACAAACCCAGTAAAGGGTATCTTTCATCTGCATTTAAAGTTTTTTGCTGCAAACCTTGCGTTTCTGGCAGTGTGTGAAACAGGCAAGCAGGTATTCAACTTAGGTATACCCATATTAAATGTGCATAAATAAATGTAAAGCATCCAAATAATTCTTCAGCATCGCTGGAGCTCAAGTAGCAGCGGAAGAAATAAGCAAAGGTCAGATAACGCCTGGGAGATACGCTCAGCTCCTCAGTGTGAACTGGTCTTAAATCCAACCATAGCAGGTAATATCTCTGAGGAAGCTTAACTTTTAATGTGCCTGTAGCTGAGTGCCCACAAAATTGTGCAATGTGCTCAGAATAATAAAGTCTCTTAGAAACTCCCCAAAAAACACAATTAAAAAAAAATTAAAAAGTTAAGTAAAATAAATTTTTTAAAAAAGGAATGTGAAATAAAGGCATGTTTAGATTTTTAAGAAGTCTCTTAGAAACCAGGTGTTCGCCTTTTACATTGTTGAACTTTAGCCAGCCCAACCCCTCCACTCTTGAGGAACCTGTGTCACTAGAGGAATGACACGCAAGAGGAAGCCTTCACCCTAACAGCCTGTGCATCCCGCCGTCTCAACGAGTGTGAAGAGTCGTCTCGATCCCTGAGGGCCTTTCTCACCAGTTGCTTCACCCTGTGGGATCCTGTGGCTGTTCAACTTGAACCTACCCTTTTTGCTCAGTTTCATAGTATCTGCACTATTTATTCATTTTGGCACCTCATTCCTACTGAGATGTGGATGCTTTTGAAAGATACCACAAGATAGTCATGAAAGGGATAACAAATACATTACATCAACACTCTAAAATAATTTCAGGTAGCTTGTTGATTATTTCCTCATCTACCTGAACCTCAGTTATTTCTTTCCTAGGTAGTTGTGGGATTACAGAAAAACCACACATAAAATGCAGGAAGATATCCCTACATTACCCTACTACTAACACCGGGCATAGGTGTGGTATGTTTGTTTCAATTTCTTTTTAATGAAGCACTTTCTTTTCATCATCATTTACACATTATCTTTCTCTATGGAGAAAACAAATTTAAGAGTTAAACTTCATGTTTTTTCTTATCGCTTAACTTTAATACTGTTTATTCCAAACAGATAGGCACGTCATTTTTTTCATGTTTCTTACATAACATTTCAAAGATCCAGTTTGCACTCATGGTTTTTAAGTCTCCTCTCTTTCTCCTTCATACTTACTTACTAGTCCAGGAGATAGTCTATGACACACTGGGAAAGAACAGGGATTGGAATCAGAACCTCTTGGGACTGACCAGGATACACTGATTTCCAGTTGGGTGACAATGGGCCCAGGGCACCTGCTTTATTTTAACTCCAGTTTTCTTATTTTCAAATTGGGCCACGAATTCCTATCTGACACCTATTTTAAGGATTAAATGAGGCAAAGCATTTACTCCACCCAGCACAGTGAAAGTTATAGTTATTCCTAGATATCTATACCTTGTTCTTTCCATAACATTTTTTGTGGGTTTGTTATTACAAAAACAATACAGTCATGTCAAATTTTGAAATATGGGTATATAAGCTAAATAAAAAAAGAAGGAAATAAGAACCACCAAAATTTTTACTGGTTACACATACTGACTTTAATATTTGGGGGTATATCATTAATCATCTATTTTTTTCCTCATAATTTTGTTGTGGCTAAATATATATAACCTAAAACTAGCCATTTAACTATTTTAAGTGTGTAATTCAGTGGCATCAACTACATCCACAACATTAGGCAACCATCACCACTATCTATTTCCGAATTTTCTCACCGCCCCAAACAGAAATTCTCTACCCTGCAAACAATAACTCTCATTTCCCTACTTCCTGAAGCCTCTGATGATCTCTAATTTGTATTCTGTCCCTATGAATTTATCAATCTAGATATTTTATATAAGTGGAATCACACGATACTTGTCCTTTTGTGTCTGCCATTTCACTCAGTGTACTGTTTTCAAGGTTCACACCTGTCAATGCACATATCAGAACTTCATTCCTTTTTATAGGTAAATAAATTCCACCTTATGTCTAATCATATTTTGTTTATCCATTCATCAGCTGATGGACACTTGGGTTGTTTCTACCTTTTAGCTATTATGAATAATTCTTCCATAAGCATTCACATGCAAGTTTCTGCAGGAGTCCCTGTTTTAAGTATTTGGGATATGTGGGAGTAAAATTGCTGGGTCACATCATATGGTAATTCTATGCTTTACTTTTTTTTTTAACGATACATAGATCATACAAAATGTTACATTAAAAAATATAAGAGGTTCCCATTTATCCCCCCCTCCCCCCAATCCTCCCACATCAACAACCTCTTTTATCAGTGTGGCACATTCATTGCATTTAATGAACACATTTTGGAGCACTGCTATACAGCATGGATTATAGTTTATATTGCAGTTTACACTCTCTTCCAGTCCATTCAGTGGATTATGGAAGGATATATAATTTCCTGCATTTGTCCTTGCAATATCATTCAGGACAACTCCAAGTTCCAAAAATGCCCCCATATCACACCTCTTCTTCCCTTTCCCTGCTCTCCCATGGCCACTGTCTTCACATCAATGATATAATTCTTCCATTGCTAGAGTCATAATAATTCTATAGTAGAATACCAGTAAGCCCAATCGAATCCATATTTTATTCCTCCACCCTAAGGACCCTGGGATGGCGATGCCCACTCCACCTCTAAATCAAAAAGGGGCTTAGATCCCACATGGCTGATGAGATTCTCCTGCTTGCAGTTGTAGACTCTCTTGGTTCCCTGGCATGGTGGCTGACCATCCTTACCTCCCTGTTAGCTGATCTGGGTAAGTCCAATGAACCAGAGAGGAGGAGTTGCAACTCTGCTGAGGTTAAGGACCAGCTGGCACATGGACAGTCCAGAGATTCAAATCTCCTGAGGATACACCAACCCCAGTGCCAACCACTGGTTCAGTAAAAGTGACAGAAGAGGCATGTGTAGCTATATTCAAATGTGACTTTACTGTGACCTAAAACTTTTTTGAAGACATAAAAAAAGGATGTAGATACTCAGAAAAAAATGGAAAAGATTGCCTTGCCACTGTACATACAAGGCAACCCCTATTACAGTGATGAAAGGCAAAACGTCAAAAATTTTTCATATTTTTCATTTTTTAATACCCCAATTTATTTTTTACTTTATTTTAGTTTTTCTAAAGTACTATATATTCTATTTCTAATCTTTAAACCTATCATTACTATTTCATTTTCCTATTAATTGAATTTGGCAATATAGTAGAGTTCACTTTTGAGGAAGTTTTGGATCACAGAGGGGTTCAACTATGGCAGGGGAGGAGCACGGATGTGGGGTGTCATTAATGGGGGATGCATGGGTGAGAGAGTTCTCTAGGGCATGCATGTAGTGTATATAGATATGTTCAGATGTTCATTGGGTACTGACATAGTGGGTAAAGTTTCACAGGACAACTGAGGGAGTGCTGAGTTCCCATTCCACGGAACTCTGTCACACTCCCCAGTGGAGCAGCAACAATTCCCCAAGTGCAAGGGCAAAGACCAGTGAAGAAGGATGGTCCAGTGATGGGCCCTCGATACTGATGACCATGCTTATGATTATGAGCCTATGTGCTTGAAATTTCAACTAGGCCTAGAGCTGCAGGGTGAAGAGTTATGTCCTGAACCTCCATGTTGCTCAAATATGGCCACTCTCTAAGCCAAACTCAGCATGTAAATGCATTACCTTCCCCCCAGCACGGGACATGACTCCTGGGGATAAGGTTCTCTGGCACCGAGGGATTACTACCAAGTACCAGCTGGTGATGCAACTAGAAAAAGACCTTGAATAAAAGGGGGGAAATGGTAAAGACAAATGAATTATATGGCTAAGAGACTTCAAAATGAGCCGGGAGGTCATCAGAGGGGTCACACTTATGCATGTCTCAGCAGGATCTCAGAGACAGCCAAAGTAGATAAAACCCCAGCTCCTGAGGGCTACAAAGACACCCAGGTCCTACGGTCATGGCAGATGGTTCTGTAGTTCAGGGCCTTGCCAGTGGACCCTATTTTGGAATTTGTGCTCCTGAGTGTGATGGAGTTGGGACTCAGATGTGACCTCTCTACACATGCTTAACTTTTTGAAGAACTTCCAATCTGTTTTCCACAGTGGCTGGCCCATTTTTACCTTCCCACCAGCAATGTATGAGGGCTCCAGTATATTTTTTTCCATTTAGAATTGTTGCTGAGTTTTTATATATTTAGCAGCAATTCTTATTTCTGATTTCATAAGTTTTTTGTTGCAACCTTTTTTCCATTTTTATATTATATTATTGGTTTTTAAGAGTGCATAGTACCTCAAGGACATTATTTTTTCTACTTCAGGTAGTAAATATTTTCTCCAGTTTGTCATTTTACTTCAATTTTTTAATGATTTTTGGATGAACAGAATTAAAGCCACAACTTTGCTAATAAGAACTATATATGTAGTCAAATCTTGTAATCTTTTAATTTATGAGACTTGCACTTTTTGACGTTTGAGATCATGCTGAGAAGAATCTCATGTTCCTCAATGCCCAAGGCTACAAATGTATTTACTGATACTTATTTTTTAGTAATTCCAAGATGTCAACTTTTCTCAGCTAAACTTTAATCTAAGGTTTTATAAGGAGTAAAACAGCTATTTAACTGAATATTTTTCCAAACAATTATTTAGCAATCCAGAAACCATTTATGAAATGTTATTTTTTTCAGATTGATAAGCTACTTTTATTAATTTAATATGTTTGGACTTATTTTCATCCTTTCAGACTTCAATATTTTTATTAGAATAACTTCAATATATCTTTAATATATGGCAGGGTAAAGCACCCTACTCCTGAATCATTACTGGGATTTTAATTGAAACCTATATTAAGTTTTTGATTACTTTTGGGATAACTGACATCTTTCAAATATGATGATTTATACTATTTTTTTGTAGTATTTCTTGTTGGGTTTTGTCTGAGCGTTATATACTTTTCAGTAATATTATAAATAGGATCTTCTTAACTACGCCTTATAGAAAGGATACAGGGAAGCTAGGAATAGCAAAAAATAATATCAAGAGCAACACTTATATGATGCTAAGCATGTGGCAAGCACTATTCTAAGTCTAATAACAATTTAATTCATTCTCATAGCATTCCCCCATCTTCCAGATGAGGGAACTGAGGCACAGATGTTAAGTGACTTGCCCAGGGTTACATAGGTGATAGGTGGCATGGCCAGAATTTGAATCCAGGCACTGTGGCTCCAGAGTTATGGATTTTCATACATTTAATTTTGTAACTACACTTTTATTGAACTCTTATAATAGTTTTTAATCAATTTTCAGCAATTCGTCTGCATTTTCCAGGAAGAGGGTAGTATTAACAAAAATGACTGATTAGATTTCCCTTTTTTCAATATTATACTTCATCCTCCCCTAATTTACCAGATTAGCCAAAAGTTCCCTCATACTGAATAACCATAAATCTTTTTGTATTTTAGGAAATTGACGATGATTTTATTTGGTGTTTTGCATCTTATAAAAATCACTCATCATTTATCCTCAATGTTACAGAAACCCCTCTTGCTTCTCCTATCTTCTTGGCTAGCACAAACTGTAGACATCATTCATTGACTCTAGAAGGAGACCAAGGTTGATTTGCCTAGAAAAGACTGCTGATGTGCTCAAGCTCGGCAACTTCCAAATTCCTGCCCAGTGCTCTATCAGATGGCTTTCCACATCTCCACATACCTGCCAGGTACAAGCTGCCATGGTCGTTGAGCAAGATGGAAAGTCCACCTGTTACCCTTGGTCCTACTTTTTTCTTTCATGTCTGAGTTTAAGGGAGAGGTGCTATAGTGCTGCAAATGTGCCTGCACTTTAACTCTAATACCCAGTCTTTCTGCAACGCATTGGTTTGGGATGCAAGAAGGAGATACGATTTTTGCCCTGACATTTTTGGCAGAACTGGCTTGCTGTCCAGGCTGCTTTGTTTCTGGCATTTTCATTAATTCCACACATATTGTAACTGACAGAATTACTGCTCTGTTTGTTGAAAGGGCCGGCTGGCCTCCAAACATCAAATGCATGATGCCCCTATCAAGCTCGACACCTGTTTTTCATTCCCAGGCATTGATTTTCCTCCCTCTCGTCAACATATTTCATAGAATGAAAAAACAACAACTGTGAGCACTATCTGTAAGGTATTGATTGCCGTAACACTGAAATTCCTATCTAGAAATTTACAGCCTTGATTTCCAGTAGGTTACATCAGTTATCTTCAAGTGGGAGATGATTTAAGAATGTGATCAGCATGTGCTAACTCAAATGTTTACCATGGACTTGCTGCCACAACCTGCAACTGGCAACAAGATTTGAAAAACAGAATTAAATAGAAAGGTCAAATGAAAGGGCCAGCTCTTTCCTAAGGAAAGAATCAAAATACCTATGTCGTACATACTCTTTGTAAGAGAAGAACAAAGAATTGTAAGTAGAAAGAAACTGTAACAAATCTGCGTTCAGTTCACGAAAAGCAGTTGGGCAGTTCCCAAGTAATTATAATTAGGATTAGGTCTTGTCGTTTGCAAAGTGTTATGACAAAGAATTTAGCACTTCATATACAAAATACAGAGAGTCTTACCAAGATTTAATTATCATTTAACACTGACATATGAAGACCTAGTATGTGCTTGTTACTGTATTAAGAATTTCCCTCAAATGACCTCATGCTGTACTCACATTCTTCATTAAATAGGTAGTATTTTCCCTTTTTTCTGAGAAAGGAGACCTCACTTAGGGATACCCCCTAAGCACTATAAAAAAAAGACACGAAGAAAAGTTCTCAATAATGGAGTTGAAAGAAATTAATATTTCAAAATATATTAAACTAGGCAGACAAACACCCAGATAACTTCAGGGTCAGCACACTAAATCTATCACACAGCAATGTGGAAATACAGACGTACCACTAAAAGGGACCTTTTTATCACAGTATTCTTTTTCTGTGGTTTTGCATAAAATCTCCTTCTAAGGCAACATGGCAACGAAAGAACTATTGGACACTTATACACTGGATGCCCATATATCAGGAATTAGGCCCCACAAATTACTTTCCACTCTGTTCTACATACACCAACAATTACTTATTACTCAACCATCATTAGGCCAAGACTGTTCAGTGGCGTGGAAAACACAAAAGAAGCATAAAGCACGCTACACTTAGGGTTTGTTATGAGGTGGGTATGAATCTCATACACATGAACTACCTGGATTAAGAGGGTGTACACTGTGCACATGGGGTTGTACAAAGCATGATGATAATATCCCTTGAAGGTCCTGTGGAGAGGGACCTAACGCAGGCTGGGATTGCCCTCCATGTTCATGAAGACGGTGGAATCTGGGCTCTGCTGTCACGGAATGGGTGGCTGTGTGCTATTCCTTAGGTGGGGAGGAAGAAGGAGGCCTTCGAGGCAAGGAAAACATCATTCGCAGATGCCAGGAAGTGAGAAGAATGCCGCTGTACCAAGGGCCAGGGTGGTGTGCGCAGGTCGGTCCTTAGAGGGAGGTCCTATCACACAGGCCTCTGGAGAGTTTGCCCTTCATCCGTGGAACCAGGGAAGACACAAGGAGGAGAGCACTCAATTCAACACTTTTTACTGGGGCTACTGTGCGCCAGGCCCTGCGCTGATGCCAAGGGATATGAACTCGAATAAGACGTAATCTCTACCCTCAAGACCTCATCGACTGAGGAAGACCAACACATAAACCAATAAAAATTACAACATAGTCTATCAATGCAATAATAGAAGTATGTACAAGGAGCTACGAAGCATTGGGAAGGAAGGAAGGAATACATTCTTAGTGGGTGCCTGGGCATAGTGGTAGGGAGTTAGAGCAAGGGAGGCTTCTCGGAGGAGGGGTTATCAGTACTGGGACTAAAACAGATGGACAGGCATGCCTGGGTGGGAGAGACCCACCACACAGGGCAAATATGTCAGGGAGACCAAGAAGGACTCGAGGGGAGAAAAACCTCTTGAGTGAAAATGATACAGGCCATTACTACAGATTCCATTTAGGAAATCCATGCAATTATCCAGATATAATGAGGAATTAGCCTAGGTTATTGGAGAAGAAGAGAAAAAGGGACGTAAACTTTCATTTCCTGGGGATTTTAGCTGAAACACAACGTTCTACAATAAAATCAAAGAACACAAATTAGAATTTATTGGCTTTGGGGAGCAGATGCAGCTAAAGTGGTCGAGCACCTGCTTCCCAAATACTAGGTCCCAGGTTCGATCTCTGGTACCTCCTGAGAAAAACAAAACAGTTTATTGGCCTTGCCAAGCCTTTGAGATGTTATTGCTCAATTATTAAAAGGCATAATGGTAAAGGGGATTCGGTCAAAGACTAGACTGATGACCTCCCTCCATCACGCCCTCTTAGTAAATACTATTACTAGTCAACAAGTTGAATAAACCCACATGTGCAATTCCTCTCCAAGTTCTGGGTGTTTTATTTCTTAAACATCCCTGGAATTAATCCATTTTTTATGATGTCCACTTCCAACAACACAGTCCATGCTATCACCGTCTCTTTCTTGGACGACTGCTATGACCTCCTAACTCCAATGTCTGATATGGTAGGGGCTTAATATACATTAGTTTGGTAACTGGATACACTGTTGATTAAGACAACTGCTCAGGAGGGCTCTAGGAGGCAGTACAGACAGTATTATGCATATGGTGCTAATGGGAAAGTTCTGGGCAATAATTCAAATCATCATGCCATGAATTAAGAACATGCTGAAGTTGCTATCTCTAAATATGAAAATGCACATATTGTATGGAATCCACGATTATTTAACATTTTTCCTCTCTAAGAAAAATAGGTGATCAGATTAAGGATCTGCACAACAAAGAACAAGAATCAGGATGAATAATCAGACAGGAAGGCCTTTAAAAAGATAGAGGTGAATGGCAGTGTAAAGCACCATAAAGATAACCAACCCTGGAGAAATGGCATGGATAAAAGAGAAGGGATGAAGAAGGAATGGGGATGAGGACTGGAGAGAAAGAAAGGATGGCTTCAGAATGAGGAAGGGTTGGGAAGATGCAAAAGGGGCCCACAGATAAATTCTATTTTTTTTAGTAAAAAAAAAATAGAAATATATCTTTATGTGCGGCCAGTTACTTTTCTAAAACTGTGGTAAGAAGCTCACTTTTCACGTAGGTTCTACTTCTTCAAATCTTCCATATTAATTCAGGAACTATTTTTCTCTTTAAAAGTTAAACTCTCTCCTATTTATTGCTGTTTTGCTTTTGGTTTGTTTTTTTTTTTCCCTACGTGGGGAGTCTCCTTAATGCTTAACAAATAAAAGGTACGATTATAAACATAAATATTTGGCTATGAAATATGTTAGCAGAAATGTGCAGAATCTGATTAAACAGAAGTTTCAAAATGACTTACGCAGGTTATTTCCTCACAAGTGTATACATTTCCATACAAAATATATTCCAGAGGAATGTAAAATCACAATAACTCTCATATGCCAAAGCTATAAGGACTTCCATTTTCTTAAGGGGTAAAAAATTCTCATTCTAGAATATATAAGAGAATTATCAGATCATTTCTCTAAGTAAAAATTGAATTCAACTAGGAACACAAAATAATTGCCTAGCTAATTAATTTTAAGATAACAAAAAGATTGCCGTTATATATTACTGGAATTCTGAAAGACTAATATGTAAATGGATAGATCAATGCTCAATTAACCTTAACAGTATTTACTGTGCTTTCTCAGAAGTCAAATTTTTAATGAAAAATGAGAACTATCAAATTCAGGGTAATGTTTTTAATTTAATATGCATAATGTATTAGAATAGCAATCAACAACAATGGATACTTATTTGTGCCCTAATTGGGAAATGGACTTTGCCCAGTGGTTAGGGCGTTCATCTACTACATAGGAGGTCCGCAGCTCAAACCCCGGGCCTCCTTGACCCATGTGGAGCTGGCCCTTGTGCAGTGCTGATGCGCGCAAGGAGTGCAGTGCCACGCAGGGGTGTCCCCGCGTAGGGGAGCCCCACACGCAAGGAGTGCTCCCTGTAAGGAGAGCCGCCCAGCGCGAAAGAAAGCGCAGCCTGCCCAGGAATGACACTGCACACACAGAGAGCTGACACAACAAGATGACGCAGCAAAAAGAAACACAGATTCCTGTGCCACTGACAACAACAGAAGAGGACAAAGAAGACACAGCAAACAGACACAGAGAACAGATAACTGGGGGGTGGGAGGGTAGAGAAAATAAATAAATAAATAAATATAAAAATAAAAAACTTAAAAAAAATATTTGTGCCCTAATAAATGCAATAAATTAGGGTATCTCTATTTTAGAAAGATCCTTAGGCAGGTGAAAGAGTCTGTTTATCAATATATCACCAGAGCCAGAATTCATGCCTTATCTGTGCAAGATGCTCAATAAATATCAAATGGGTCATTATTTTTATGTGAACATTTTAAAATCTATTTTAAGCATTCCAAAATTTGGAAATGAGCTAACTGAAAAACTGGTAAAATAATATATCAAGTATTAGGAAGTCAGCATGAAGTTAACTAAACCTAACTATTGTTACTCATTGCACTTCTCTTTAGGCTCTTAACACATGCAATTTTGAATGCACATTTTTTTCTACTTAACGATTTTTTTATACCCCTATGAAGCAGGCTAATAAGATACGGAATTAATAGACGGATCTGGAACCTGGCAGAGTTCACGTGGACATCAGAAACCCCCAAGATGGGTGCTGGAGGAAGCCCACTCCCGGGATTCTGCTCCAGAACGAAGACTTCTTCCTGGGAACAAGGAAAAGCCCGGGATGTTCTCTAGAATCTTTATCATTGGGTCCTCACTAAGGAATTGATGGGTGGGGTAATCAATCAAAACAGCAAACAGCTGGAGCCCCGTCCCTTCCATTAGCAAAGGGGTGGAATAATTAGCAGTTTAAAAGCACACCGTGAGGCCCGAGTGCTCTCTCACCTTGCTTTTTGCCTATGGACCCATCTTGCCCTCTCTGTGTCGCTTTCACCATTTTAACTCTGCCAAATGGCCACGTAAGTAACCCTGGGACTTAAAATCTATAATGGGAAATTATAGCTTGTAAATTAGCCCTCTTCATCCCTTTTCATCCCCTTCCTCACTACCTGGGACCCCTGCTCTGTTATTTTCTGTTATTTCCTCCCATTTCTCTTCCCTCCCTACCTGAATAAACTACTAGCCTAACTTACCCAGCGTGCTCTTGAAATTCATTTCTGCAGCATAGCCAAGAACCTAGATAGAATCCCGTAACACCTATACAATATGTGTCAGCGGTATTCTACTTCCTACATACCATTAAACTTAGAACTTCTAAACCATGTCAGATATCAGAATAAGACCAATGGCCTTGGTTATTTCTGAGTAAATGGAAAAAGTAGGTAATGCATGAGACCCTCTGCTTTCCCTACTCTCAGTCTTCTCAGACTGTACCACCCAAGCATTTGAAAACTATCTTATAAACATGCAACCCAACGGTTAGTTGACAGACCCTGCCTTCTGCAATACTAAAGAATTGTTTTAAAGCCCTAGTCAGGGTGTGCCCTGTGTCTATGCCTACCAATTTCTGTAAGGATTTCGGAGCAGGTGGGAATATGTTTTCTTTTCCTCTGGGCATGGAGGTTTTGCTAAATTACTTGCTAATGAATCTTGTGACTGCTTCCACATGCTTCAGCAGTTCACTGAATGCATCCCTTTGTCCCTTTGCTCTCTCTTGAAACTCTCTCTCGTAGAAGTCACTTACTTGTGTAGCAGACCTTACAGAAGACTTTGGAAGGTGAACAGGAAGCTTCATTATCAGACCCTGGTAGCAGGTAATTAGGCAGCAAAATCAAATCCCTTGGTCACACTTTACCCCGAAACTCAGTCCCATCTCCTCTCACTCTTTAGATCTTCAAATCCCTGGTTTTATCTCCATTGCGGCTCTCTTTGTTTTGTTTTTTTTTCCTGAAAATCCAAGGCCTCAAGTTCTATGTCACACCAACAAATTAACCACAATATTTTCCCCAAAATATCAAGTTCCTCCCCTAATCTGGGATTTACCACAGAACAATTCATTTCTTTTTTACACCACTGAGGATCCAATCACACCCCTCACAAAAGACATATTCAAGTTTTTGGGGTTTTTTTAATTGTATTTTTTTGAAGATACATAGACCACAAAAAATGTTACATTAAAAATATAAGAGGTTCCCATATACTCCCCCAACCCCCCACCCCACTCCTCCCACATCAACAACCTCTCTTGTCATTGTGGCACATTCATTGCATTTGGTGAATACATTTTAGAGTACTGCAGCCCTGCAAGGGTTATAGTTTACACTCTCCCCCAGTACATTCAGTGGGTTGTGGCAGGATAATGTGCAGCATCTGTCCCTGCAATATTCCCACATTCTTATGAGTGTGAACATTTATAAATAAGACCTTGGAAGATGTTATTATTTGTTAAGGTGTAAATTCATTTAGGGGTAAGGTATTAAAACATCCTCTTTAGATGAAGTTCACACTGAATCAGGATGGGCCATAATCCATATGACTTGAGTTTTATAAGCAAAGAAAAGAAGACAGAATTCAAAGAAATCCACTGAAGAGACCATTAGATGGAGGCAGATGCAAGTCAAGGAACCCCTGAAATTGCAGCAAGCCAGCACCAAAGGCCACAGGTACTGGGAGAAAGCATGGCCTGGTGAGAACTTCATTTTTAATTCCTAGCCTGTGAAACCAGGAGGCAATAAATTCCCATCGTGTAAGTCAACCCATTGTGTGGTACATAACAGAACCAGTAGACTAAGACATGAAATGTTATAAATGGCCTCTGAAAGGTCCCACTTCCTATAGATACCCATGTTCTATTATCCTGTCCTCAGTTTTTAGGCCCTGAAATAGCCTTATCCATATCCTAAGAAAGCATCATTTGGATATTGACCTTATGAAGCATATTCACAAAAGAAAATGTCACACATGCACACATAAACCCAGAAACTTTCTTTCATAGTTGCAATTAGATATATAGGAGTCACGTAAATAGACTCACATTCTCAGGCCAGTTCAGAACTTCCCATAGAGAAATATGAGTGGGAAATAAAATCAAAAGCAAAGAAAAGGTTTTTGGATGATTCACAATTTTTTGCAGCATTGTGGTATGACAAGCCATCTCCTTGGTAAAGGTGTGTGCTTGCTGGCCTAGAGAGTGGGCTCTGAAGCCCAGAGAAGCCCCTCCCCTGGGTGGGGCTGGCCAAACATCGACAATTTATTTTTCTTCTCTTTTTTTAAAAATTATTATTTATTTTTTTTAAAAAGATACTTAGATTACACAAAATGTTACACAAAAAAATATAAGGGAGTCCCACATGCCTCACGCCCCACACCTCCCACTTTTCCCCACATTAACAACATCTTTCATAAGTATAGTACATTCATTGCAATGGATGAATACATTTTGGAGCATTGCCACTAAGCATGGATCATAGTTTACATTGTAGTCTACACTCTCTCCCACTCAATTCTGTAGGTTATGGCAGGATATATAATGAAGAGAAATGACAAGGATTGGTGATGAACCACCAAAGAAGAAAATTTCTGTGATACCAAATTAGGTACCTTTACAAGAGAGATGGGAGGGAAAGTGACCTTCCTGATACCTCCAACTATAATTCATATGTCTCCAAAATATTTTCTGAACAGTGTTAATCAGTTTTCCTCTTCTTCAAACTGTGAGGTCACCTAAGTCAGGTATTTCCAAACATTTAGACAAATAATGGAGAAGAGCAAATGGAGAGGGCAGGGGATGCTGTATTAAGCAACTTGCCACAAATGTGATGTTTCTTTGAATACCCCAAATTTTATGCAACTTGTTGTAAACATGGTATTTCTTTCCAACCTAACACTTTAAAATACGCACATTTTGCATCCTACTCTATAAAATATATTTGTTTATAGAACAATTGTATTGTTAATTACTCATAGCTGAATAAAATCACTATCCTAGGAAGCTGTCACTTCTATCCTTTAGTTTTGCTTGTTAAACTAGGACACAGATTGCCCAGTTTGAGAGAAGCAGTCTTAAGTAAGGAAGTGATCGCTGAAACACGGATAATTTAAGGCTTTGACCTGAAAAACTATTTCCTATAAATGGAATGCTTATATGTCCTGATTTGTCATGGACAGTCCCGGGTTTAAGCCTCTTGCCCTGGCATAACTATTAGCCAAAAGTATCCAGGTTTGGATGACAAATTAGATGGTTACCTTGCCTAATGCCATGAAATTGCCACCATATTCTAGATGAACTGTTCTCTTTGACAGAAATGCCCACAAACCATGGGAAAGTAAAATGATCCCCCACATTGTGAGCAATCAAATGAGGCCCCAATACAAACTAATGGGTGGAGATCAGCCAGGTGGTAAAGCTGTCAGAAATGGGATATATAAGTAGCCATCTACCTGCAAGAATGGAAGAATCAACTAACTATGCTCAAATCACCAAGATTACTAGTACTAAAGGAGGCAGAAATTGTAAACAAAGAAACAGGCAAACAAAAACAGATGCTGAGCTTGTTTTGAACAAAGAAATAAAAAACAAAATCAGATTCAGAGCTCATCTCATACCAGATATGAAAAATAAATTCTGCCCTCAGAATATATGGACCAAACTGAGATTCCCTAAAGGCAAGCACAGCATCTGCTTTACTTTTCTATGAACCCACATGCCAACAAAAACACATGCCCATGATTAATAAGTGCATGATAAGTTGAAATGGTCATATTGATTACTGACTTAGCTCTCTTTCTGTTGATTAAAACAAGAATTAGAAAAAATGTCTTCACCAAAGACAGGAGAAACCCAAAGCCAGAGAATGGTTCACTTATAGGAGATAAATATATATGTGTGTGAGTGTGGATATTCTGTTAACTGACCTTTATAAATTGGTAAAGAATTAAGTATTAATATTCAGGCTTGTATATCCACAGCAATTTTTAAATTTCAATTCCAGCCTGCTTGCATAAATTAAAAAAAAAAACCTTGATTGAAAATAGTGAGCTTCTCAAAAATTTCTTGAACATTGAACTTTTTCTTTTAATTTTCTAAATCTTCCTTTGCAGTGATTAGTACAATTTTGAGAAAAATACCAGGATGCTCTCAAAATATTTATTTATATACCAATTGGCTGAAATGGACTTTACAAAGTAAATTTAGGAGATAGTTGGGATAAAAATGCAAATTCTACCTAAAAGGAAAACGATGCCTATTGTTACCTTATGTTAAGCATTGACAATGAGATAAGTATGGCCTATTTTGAAGTCAATCAGAAGGTATAAGCATTCTTTTACATTAATACATGGTTTTAGCAACTCATGGTCCCAAGAATATACAAGCACTTTATTAATACCTGGTATTAACATCACTTCCAAATTCAAACTTTATAGAATCATTAGTCTCTTCAATTTGTCCACTTCTTCCAGGCTATAGCCCCTTTTCATCCTCCCTACCCTGCCTGGGTGGCCCAGTTCATTCCATCAAATTATAAGCACTTGACTCTATCTGTCTATTACATCCACACAGTCCACACCCCACACTCTAGTATTATAGAGCTAATCCTACATTATGGCTTCTCACTCCAATGGTGAGGACTGTGTATACTGCTGGGAAATTCTGGATATTAGGATGGTGCCACATCACAGTTATGATATCCAATCTTATTGGGGCTGAGACATCTCTTAGAAAGACTCCTACCTCTCTCTCTCATCTCCCATTCTCTCAGAGGCTTTTCCAGTGTCTTGTTGTTTGCCAAGCATTTTTTAAAAACTTTACATTCAAAGCACTTATGCAAGATCCAGGAAACTTTATGCACTTAGTTATCTTTAAGAGAATGACAGAGTAACATCTTACATGTAAAGGAGTCTGAAGGTTACTCTGAGGGCTGGAAAATACAAAGGATCCATAGTGTTCCACAAGGAACACATGGGCCTCCCGGGAAAACTACAGAGAGGCAGGACTTCAAAGTCATAGGAGCAGTGGTGAGGAACTGTCTAACAATTTCTAATTTCATGAAGAGTGAACTTCCTAACCATAAACTTGCTTTGTGATGGATGGACTCTCCTTGTGGCTTTTGTAGAGCTGATTCCCAGCTGAGGTGAGGAGATGATTTTCAAAGGTCCCTTCCAAATTCAGATTCAAGCAAGACAGGCCATGAGTCAAAAGAGGATAAGGATTAAGGATGGAGAGTTATGAGCAAAAATTAAGAGTAACAACAAAGAATCAGGAACTACTCCCAAGATTCTATGCCGTCTTGTCAAAGTGTGCCCTCGAAAGCTCAATACTGAACAGAGCGGATATAGTTCAGTGGTTGAACACCTGCTTCACATGTAGGAGGTCCCAGGTTTAATCCCCAGTACCTCTTTAAAAAAAAAAAAAGGACCACCTTAAAAAAAGTTCAATACTGAGAAGAGCAAGAAGCAGCATCAGGAACGTTTCACCATATGTGGTTGGCTTTCTGTGTTTGCCAAGGTCACAATCCATCTTTGTTACTGTTCCTCTTATCCACAGAAGTAATTTTATTTGAAGTGTCCCTGTTCTTTGGGCAAAATTGGGGAGCTGGGGACAGCCCAAGGGACCTAGAGGGCAGGAGATGACAGCCCTCGGAGAGAAGATAAAAATAAGGGAGAAAGCAGAGACGGAAGGCAGAGAGCCAATAGCAATGAGTTTCAGACAGTTCCAAGTCCAGCTGTTCCTAGCCCATATGCCCGTATTTCTGTAATCTATTTCTCTTTTATACTTAAACATGCATAACTTGGTTTCTGTTCCTTGGAACCAAAGAAGCTTAGAGAACCTGCCACAGCTCCTTAGGACTTCTTGAAGCAGCCACGTCATGTCACCTCAGGCCAGGCAGAAATGCTTACCTCTCACCATGTACAGAAAGGAAGTCTTTCTGATTGGTCAGCATGATTTTCCAAAGAGCATGTAGCAGGAGAGTTACTGAGTACTCTACTCAGAAGACTGTCAGAATCTTCACAGCTTATCTAAAATCTTCCCTGACAGGTGTTTGCAGCCAGGAGTTGCTCACATTTGTTATCAGAGCTCAACAACCAAGTCCTGAAACTGCCATGGAAACTAAAGGCTCAGGGAAAAATCCCTGGAACTGGGCTCAGGAAGCTTCAGTGATTCACAAGTGCCAGGGCTTTGAGACATCATGGTCCTATACAGATCTAGTTCCAATAGTACTTTTTGATCACATTTAAATTCTTTGTGCATCTCTACTCCACAGAGATGATATGCAAAATGGGTGTTGACTGGATGGGCGATTGTCTTTTTTTTTTTCCTTTTAAAACATCGGTGAACAAAACTGTCACACAAAAGTGGTAGAGAAAACCCTGACAGAACAGAGTGACACACAATAAAACTATAACATAATTGAGCTATATATGAACTAAGTACTAAAAGACCAAGTTGCAATTCAGCTGATTAAGCAAAGATTCCAAAACCCAAAGGAAACACAGAGAATGCTTCATGCTTAAAAACAAAAAAATTCTCAGGGTAGTCTAGGGAAGTTAATGTTAATTGAAAGACAGAGGATAAGCGATGGACTGTACAACATAGCGCTTTTGGTGGTAGATGAGGATTATGGTTAATAACACAAGAATGTTCCTCTATTATAATGTGTTAAGAATATGGTGATACATGTGAAAAATATAAGTAACGTAATTTATAGATTAGGGTTAACAGTAATATTGTAATATTTTTGTAGCTAAGGAAAATAACTCATTATATCAATGCTAAACAAAATGAATACACAATTTAGTTTTGTGAGATGTGAATATGATCAAGCATTTTTTCCTTTCATTTTCTTCATTGACAAGGAGATTTTGGTCATGTCATTTAACCAATCTGTGCTCATTTTTTAAATCTTTTAGAACACTGGAGAAACAATTGCGTTTGTTTTTAGGATTAAAAAGATAAATGTTCCTGGACAGGATTTTTTAAAATGAAAGCTTCCATTATTTGTTAAGATGCCTTTTGTCTGTTAATTCACATTTTGAAGTTGAAATAAAGTTTTAAAAAAATTCTCATTGATCAATAAAATTTTTTAAAGAGGATTTTCAACTTGCTAAAAAAAAAAGATACTCTGGAACACTGCATAAGTCTTAGACATTTTCTCCCTTGAATTGTGAATATTCATAAGACATGGAAATATTTAATCACTTGCATTCTCCTTCAGACACCCACTTTACAGTAATACTGAAAAGGCTGTGCCTTGACTCTCCCCTTCTTCATTCCACAAAGATACATATATATAAAATATGTGTATTGCTTTCATTATATATATCATATATATTGCTTTCATTATTTATATATATATATAATGTTTTCATGTGTTTTTCCACATGGGCCAAAACAAAAAAGAGAAATTTAGGTTGAATTTTCTGATTGTGAATGTCGTTAAACATGATAATAAATTAGCCTATCTCATTTAATTCTAATGAGTCTGAGTTTTATGTGTTATCTCTAATTATAGGTGATGAAACAAACTCAGTCAGCTTAAGCAGCTTGCCCAGAGTCATATAAATGAGTGACAAAGTCCCTCTAAAGTCAACACTCCTTGCCTTCCATCGCCCTTCCTCCCTTACTAACCCATCTTTTCAAAGGAGCTTTATGTCATAGAGTAGGGTTTCAACGTGTTCCATCTTTGAAGAATGAGCAGAATTGATAATGCTCTCTAGAAGGACTTTCTGAAGCTTTTATTATTCAGTAATTTTCCAAAGAAGTCATACATATTACCTTATTCCTCTTTACCATGTATCTGAGCATACTGGTTTTACATGTTTTTACTATTGTTTTTACGAAAGGGAAAATTAGAGTGAGCATTTGTGAGGAATGAATGTCAGCGAGTGAATGGCAGTTTGGACAAGAAATCTTGCCACCTCATACATAATCCAGAACCCCTCGTCACTAAATGTTGCTTTTTTGTGATAAGGCAAAACACCCAAGGCCACACTACTATTAATCTTTAATGGAACCAAATGTCATGGATACTATTCTGAGCCATCATTCAGTTTCTAGCAGTATATTCAGTCTAGAGTCAGACTTCGGACCATACATTCCTACGTGAAGGCTGAAATAAAATCCAATTTCCTTTCTATAATTTCATAAATTATTTTTAACATGTTACCACAATTTTATGTGAGAAAGGAAAATGAATTTACCCATCAATTTACATTTGAATATTTTTCTCTCTTTTAGGAGTCAAACCATCCTTATTGTAGATTATTTTTCCTTTCTTTAAAGAAATGTTAACCGTAATACCACTCTGATAAACATTTTTTTTCCCATTCATTAGCGGCAGATGTCTACTTTTGCTCTGAGGAATATTCTAATGTCTGTGGTAAAGGGGGTAGCATAACAAACAACCATAAAGCAACTTTTTGTCTCTGCTCAAACTGGTTTCACGATGCCATGTCTTCATTTTACAACTGTACAGCAAATTCAGAAACTGACATTTAGGAAGTCTCCGCTGGGTTTCCCAATAATCTCTAATATTATGAATAATCATGTCCCTATTTTACTTGGATCTTGACCAACATGTTATCTTTTATGGGGTCTTTTAGCAAAGTTTTTTTTAAAAAATGACACATAATCAAGGTCAGCTGTCAGCTCTCCCGAGGGGATGCATCCATTTCATTTAATACTGCCCCTGGCTAGATCCAAGTAAAGATGGGAAAAAATAGCACTTTCACCCCTCTGTGCTCCCACAAATGCTGTTCCTTCAGCCTGCATCATGTCCCTACTTTTCTTCTTTATCTAGCACAATCTGAGTCACCCTTCAGGCTACACAGAAATACCACCTCCTCAGTCCAGCCTTTGCTGACAGCTATGGTCTTAAGCAGCAACTGCACTTGTGTCATATACTGTTTTCCTGGCTCCTCTATGGCTTCATCTTTCCATTTGCTGCCTGAGTTTCTGAGCTCCTGGAGAGGCGGGGCCAAGCAGGTTTATGTCTACCTTTCCCCTAGAACATCTCCTAATTTATTCCTCAAATAGGTTTCCCATGAATGTTTGGGAAAGGTAGTGCAGAGGCTACACATTTGGGCTCCAGTGACCTCACACAGGTGAGGACACTATGTACTTCCACAACCGCACCTATAAAATAGGGCAAATAATGCCTTTTCCAAGGGACCTGTTTCCTGAACTCATCATTATGATGACGGTAGCTGAAAACAAGCCTTGTAATTTTTTTTTTGCTGTGAAAATGTAAGTATTCATAATTGTGTGTTTTTTAAGGAAAAAATGTCACATACTGTGTGAAACACTTAGAATAGTGAATCCATTGTCTGCATTTTAACATATTGGATCCACTTCAATGAAAAACATGCTTAAAGAAAATACTCTCAGAAATCAGCAGGAAATGGAGCTGTACAACTAGTATCTAATTTATAGATGAATGTAGCAAAAAAAAAAAAAAAAAAACCAAACTCCAAAAACAACAAAACAACTAAGTTTGTACTGTGAAAATCCAAACGCTTTACCGTAAGTACTGTAGTAATTGGGTAAACACGGAGGACAGAGTAACCAACACTTTATCAGTTCATGAAGACTGGCCACCAACATAGGGGAAGAAAATGGAGAGGCAGAATTTTCCCCTATAGTCCTCGTGTGGCTCTTTGTTGAAAATGTATGATTGGTCATCCTCAGATTACCTACGTGGATGGAAATGTCCTTTTAAAAATAAGTGTTGCATTTCTAGTGATCAAATGGTTTCCACAGCTGAATTAATGAGGTGCTATGTGTCTCAAGTGACTGCGTCGTCAACACTCCTCCTCCAAAATCAGCAACTTCTTGGGTACTCCAAAAAGAATTTACTTATAAAAGGAATAATGCCCTTGTAACATTTTTCTCAAGATTTTTACAAGAGAGACAAATGAGGGTGTTTATATCACACCTTCCGGAGCAAACATCTCATCACCCATTTTCTTCCTTTGGTCACAGGAGTTTCCGGTTCTCTTTTGTTTCTCTGCCCACCCCACCCCCCACCTCCCACCCCCGTTCCACCACAGTTATCCTTTCTCTAATAACACAGAGTTTTGCCACCATCTCAAATTGATGCCCGCTCTCCTTTCGGCATTTACACAGAGAGCTCCCACTGAAAAGGCTATACATCCTAGAAGACATTAGGGGCACCAGCTTTTGTTACTTGATTATGCCGAGAAGTTTCATCCCTCTCAGCAGCTTTTCCAACTTTAGTATTCAACCCTGGATTAATTCTGGCTAATTCAAATTTTCCCTATCTTTATTTCACTTGTAAAGGTTTTTCTTTTTTCTTTTTTCTTGGGGGGGGGGAAGGGGAGCATTTTCAATTATAATTCCAATTTAAAAGGCTTTAAAAAAGATAAATGCTCAATTCTAAACTTATCTAGAAAATAATTAGTAATAATCCTTTTCAAAGATTAGGATCCACACAAGGATCATTTCCTTCCCTGACACTTTCGTATTCAACTATTCCTGTCACAGATCCCATGGGAAGGATTTTCTTTAAATTAATTTTAAACCTCTCATATTAAGTCAAGTAAACTCTACCAAAATAAGCTAGATTGTCAATCCCAGTGGGTTAGACTGCCGGAGAGTCAAGTCCCAAAATGTTATTCAAAGGGTTAGCAACAGGGAATTGTGGGAAATGAGAGAACAGGAAGCTCCAACAAGTGTCAGTCCTTCCACCAGAATAGCTATTCAATAGGCAGGAACAGTCGATATCACTTATTTCAAAATTGTGGAGTCTGGTAGAATACTGTACAGTATCCAGGGAAGAGTGGTAGGAAAAGGATGGTAAATTATGGTAAATTACAGTAAAATGCTCTCTCAGTAAGGTGGTAACTGTCACCCAACCCCTACTTCTCATGGCAGTCAGAGGGGTTTGTGCCACTTGTGTAATTCCCTGATGCCAGAGAGGGACATAAAAAGCCAGTTCCCCAAGCCCTGGGGTTGGGGTATGGAAATGATCACTGATCACAGCTTTTGCTTGAAGACTTTGGATCCATGGGGATCTGAGGACAGCCATTGTTCCAGTCTGCCCCTGGCAAAGGCAGTGGTGAAGGCGTGAAGATGGTGCATTCCCTCAGAGTTGTGGAGGAAAACTGAAGAGCTGCATTTGTTGGGTAGGTCCTAAGTAAGAAAGTGGTGCTTTGGGGAACCGTAGGAGAAGCTCCTAGTGCTTCCTGTCCTCTCCCATAGTTTCACACAGGGCAGTTTGGAGCCAGGTAGACTCTGTGTATGTCCTTGGCTTTGTTCCAGCAGGGAAAGGCTGACTTGGGAAACTCCTCTCCCATGTGTCCCCTCTTCCAGAATTTGTGCTCCAGGCAAAAAAACTTAAGACAATGAAAGCAAGGTAGGGAACAACTGAGGTAGATGGCCTGGGGCAATGGTTTACCTGCTTTAAGTCCCACAGTAGAACAGCAGAGGAAGAGGTCTGTTTCCTAGGAAACAGAGGGGACATTTAAACATCTGTAACCAGGGGAGCTCCTGAGGCCACTAGCAAGCACAAGCCTAAAACATAGGTGCAGGAAGGACAGGGAGGACCTGCACTTTGCATTTACCTTGGGCTGACCTTCCTGTTGGGAGGGCTCACTTCTGATGGAGAGTACCAGGCAATGAAAAGCCAATTTGCAAAGGTGGTGGAAGGAAGGTGTTTTTCCACTTAGGTTTTACTTGGTTTTCCTAGTTTGTCACACTCAATACGATCTCTCACATCAACAGCTGGATGCAAACTCAAGAAACAGATATTTCACAGAGTAAACCCCAGAGTTAATATTTTAAAATATTAAAATGTACAGTATGCAAAAAATTTTACAAAACAAGCAAACAGGAAATGATGTTCCATCCAAAGAAAGAGGATAAAAATCCAAAAAAATCAATGAAAAATACCAGACAGTGGACATACTTAACAAAGACTTAAAAAAAAAAAGATCTTCCATTTGTGCAAGGAGATGAAAGAAAATACAAAGAAAGAACTACGAGATACCAGGAAAACCATGAATGAACAATATGAGAATCTGAGTAAAGAGATAGACATTTTAAAAAGGAACCAAACAGAACTACTGGAGTTGAAGACTGCAATAAATAAAATAAAGAATTCCCAGGAAGGATTCAGAAGCAGATTAGAGTTGGCAGAAGAAAAAAAAAACAGTGAACTCAAAGACAAGATAATTGAAATGAGTCAGGCTAAGGGGAAGAAAGAACAAGAGAAATACAAAAAGCAAAATGAGCTGAAGAGATCCTATGGAATACCCTCAACCATACCAATATACACTTTATAAAAATTCCAGAAGGAGAAGAAATAGAGAAAAGAGCAGAAGGAACAATCAAATAAATAATGACAACAATTTTTCCAAATTTAGCAAAACACATGAATATGCACATTCAACAAGACCCAAGAATGCAAAACAGGCTAAACTTGAAGAAAAATATGCCTCATCACATGCTGATCAAACTATGGGATGCAAAGGACAAGTAGCGAGTTCTGAAAGCTTCAAGAGAAAAGTGAGGAGTTATGTACCACTGCTATTCTGGAAGTTCTAGTCGGAACAATTAGGAAGAAAAAGAAAAGGTATCCCAATTGGAATGGAAGAAGTAAAACTCTCCCTATTTGCAGATGACCTGATCCTATGTACAGAAAATCCTGACAAGGCTACTAGAGCTCATCAATGAATTCAGCAAAGTGGTGGGGTACATATCAACACCAGAAATCAGTAATGTTTCTCTACACCAACAATGAAAAATTAGAAGAAGAAATAAAGAAAAGCATTCGTTTATAAGACCAACTAAAAGAATCAAACATCCAGAAATAAATCTAACCAAGGATGTAAAGGATCTATGCACAGTAAACTACAAAACATTATTAAACAAATCAAAGAAGACGTAAATAAATGGAAGGATATTCCACAGGCATAGATTGGAACCCTAAATATCGTTAAGATGTCAATTCTACTCAAAGTGTTCTACAAATTCAATGCAATCTCAATCAAATTTCCAACAACCTTCTTTGCAGAAATGGGAAAGCCAATCATCAAACTTATATAGAAGGGTAAGGGACCCCAAATAGCCCAAAGTCATCTTGAAAAAGAAGACTGAAGTTGGAGGACTCACACTTCCTCATCCTAAAGTTTATTAAAAGCCACATTAATCAAAACAGCAGGCAGCAGACTGGGCCCAGTGGTTAGGGCGTCTGTCTACCCCGGGCCTCCTTGACCCGTGTGGAGCTGGCCCATGCGCAGTGCTGATGTGCGCAAGAAGTGCCCTGCCATGCAGGGGTGTCCCCCACATAGGGGAGCCCCACAAGCAAGGAGTGGGCTCTGTAAGGAGAGCTGCCCAGCGTGAAAGAAAGCATAGCCTGCCCAGGAATGGTGCCGCACATACGGAAAGCTGACACAACCAGATGGCGCAACGAAAAGAAACACAGATTCCCGTGCCGCGGATTTCAACAGAAGCGGACAAAGAAGATGCAGCAAATAGACACAGAGAACAGACAACTGGGGTGGGGTGGGGAGGGGAGAGAAATAAATAAATAAACAAATCTTTAAAAAAAAATAAAACAGCATGGCACTGATACAAAGACATAAAGACCAATGGAATTGAATTGAGAGCTCAGAAATCAACCCTCATTTTTATGGCCAATTTATTTTTAATAAGGGGGCAAAGGCCGCTCATTAGGGAAAGAATAGTCTCTTCAACAAATGGTGCTGGGGAAACTGGATGCCCATTGGCAAAAGAATAAAGGTGTACCCCTACTTCACACCACATATAATAATCAACTTGAAATGGGTCATAGACCCCTTTATAAAATATAAAAGCCAGAACCCCTAGAAGAAAATGTAGGAATTATCTTCAGGACCTTGTGATAGACAATAGTTTCTTAGACTTTACTCCCAATGCACAAGCAACAAAAGAAAAAATAATTAGGATCACATCAAAATGTTAAACTTTCCTGCATCAAAGGACTTGATCATGAAAGTAAAATGACAACCTACATAATGGGAGAGAATATCTGGAAGCCATAAATTCTTCAATTTAACAACAAAAAGACAACTCAATGAAAAATGAGCATAAAGAACTGACTAGATACCTCTTCAAAAAAAGATACACAAATTATGAAAAGAGCACATGGACAGATGCTCAACATCATTAGCTACTACAGAAATGCAAATCAAAACCAGATGAGATACCATTTCACACCAACTAGAATGGCTACTATTAAAAAAAAACCACACACAGAGAAAATTACAGGTGTTGGAAAGGCTGTGATGCATTGCTGGTGGCAATGTAAAATGGTGTAGCCACTATGGAAAAGAGTTTGGAGTTCCTTAGAAAGTCAAGAATAGAGCTATGATATGGACTGGCAATCCCACTTCTAGGTAAAGACTCAAAGCGGGGACTTGTACAGGTATTTGCACACTGATATTCATAGCAGCATAATTCTCAATTGCCAGAAAACGGAAGCAACCCAAGTGTCCACTAGCTAATAAATGGATAAACAAAACGTGGTATATACATAAATGGAATATTATTCAGTCATCAAAAGGAAAGAAGTTTTGATACATGTGACAACATAAATGAACCTTGAAGATATAATGTTGCGTGACATAAGTCAGACACAAAAAAGACAAATACTGTATGACCTCACTGATATGAAATAATTAGAATAAGCAAATTTGAATAGTCAGAATCTGGAATATAAGTTACCAGAGGATGAAGTGGGAATAGGGAAGAGGGAGTTTAGTCCTAAAATGTTCAGAGTTCCTATTTGGGATGATGGCGAAGTTTTGGCAATAGATGGTGGTGATGATAGCATAACATTGCGAATGTAATTAATAGCACTGAATTACATGTTTAATTGTGGTTGAATGGGAACTTTTAAGGTTATATACATGTTACAAGAATAAAAATAGCCATGAAACTGCACAACAAAAACAGTGAACCCTAAGTTAACCATGGACTATAGTTAGTAGTACAATTATAAAAATGTGCTTTCAATAAGTCATAAAAGTGACATATCAGTGAAGATGTTACTAACAGTGTGGCATATTGGAATCTGGTGTTTTATGCATGATTTTTCTGTAAACCCACAACTTCTCTAATTAAAAAAAAAAAGATTAGGAACAGTTTGCTGAATTTGAAGTTAAGCTCCATATTTTGAAATGAGTATATACAATTCTTAATGAGAAGAAGATTTCATTTAATTCAAATATCCAGAAATTTGAAAGGCACATTTATTCTTTCTTTTGAAAAATAAAATGGAATAGAAATGATGACCACAGAATATATAAGAGCAGCAATTTTTCATTTTGTCTTATACCTATCCTTGGGAGAGGCCTTTGTGTTAAGGCAGAGATTGGGGTCAGTGTTGAATGACTTGTGCCTCTGGCCTTTGTGGTCTCGTAGAAAAGAGATGCCCTTTCTGGCTCTGATTAAGGCAGCGGTACACTCACTAAGCGACATGCACAAGTGTGGATTCATTGAAAGGAGACACTTTCTGCACCTCAGTGAGCTTATCAGAATGAGTTCTGCTGATGAATCCAAACAACACTTCAGACATGAAACTCAGGGGCAGACATGGGCAAAGCCCTTTTCTCCGAGGCACCAGGTAACTACTGGAGCATGAGTAAAAAGATCTATAATCGACAAACCTACTCAGGATTAGTAGAAATGCATGACTGGAATGACCCTTAAAGGATAAGCTATTACAAAGAATAAATCTCATTTAGTTTTCATTTGCTTTAGATATAATTATCACCCCCCAATTTTTGACACTAAGTATAGGCCTGTTTCAGTGTTTTGGTATTCATGTATATATGTATATGTGTGTGTGTGTGTATAATATTTGTAATTTCTTCTTAATTTCAAACTGCAAAAAATTTTCAAAGTGAACACAATTTCTCTTGTATTGAGATCTATTTTGTGCATTATTCCTTGGTCTAATATACACTTTTACACTTCATTTAGCAGTAATCAACTGAAGCATAATGTATCCATAAAAGGCAATTATCCTAACAGTTCTAATTATCTTGTAACACTTGCAGTTTTTTCCCTGAGTGTGTGGGTATACAAATGTTTACTATTTTTTTCTTTATTGAAAAAAGCAGACAGAAAGTAGGCTCCTTTTAACAATTCACTAATCCAGCAGAACGCCATTTCTTTAAAAATAAACAACAAAAACATTGAAATGATAAAATATGGAAGACAAAATGTCCAGTCAAAAGTCTGCTGAATTCACATAAAGAAATAATTCCTAACGGGATTTCTAAATTTAAAAAAAATAACATAAGCATTATATGCTATGTTTAAAAGTTCAAGTGCCTAGATTCCTGACCAAAGGAAATTTTCTTTTTTGAATACCTGGCATAATATTAATTTCTCATACTTTAGAAGTATTATAAGGCAGGAAAAGTTACCAAACTTCCTCAAAATCTAATGAAATAATCTAAACCAATATGAAATCTTGTTCTTTCGGTGTTTACCTAGGCTAAACAAGAGGAAAAACTAAAACCAATAAGAAAAAAGGTAAATTTTTTCATTTAACTTGACTGTGTTGTTTGTGATGAGATCTTGAATTTCAGGATGGCATGTTTTGGTATAATTTTCACTAATGGATGTAAAAGAATTCTGCTCTAAAACATATATTTATACATTTCTCTCAAAAGGCTTAACACTATAAATGCTAAAAAATCTATAATCTCTAAAAGTAGAGTAATGTAACTCCTACACCTTGCTATTTTTGAAACTATAGAAAAACTTTAGGAAGCCCAAATGGGTTTTCTTCCAAAAATGAAGTTGTTGACATTTCAACTAGTCCCTCTTTGAACTAAGGCCATCATTACTTCGGAGAGCTAACAAAGGGGAAGGCTCAGAGAAAGTATTTTAATCTGAACTAAAAAAGATAGAAATCGAGAATTTTGGGTGCTACGAATAGAAAAAAAGTGTTATTTACACCATTTTCTGAAGGTTTTTACACTAACAACAGGATCAGTCCTTATAAACACATTACATAGGGAACAGTGCTTATACCAAAATAAGCTGTTTACCCAGATAAAATCCTTGTATGTTTGCCCTTCCTCCTTAACAGATATATTGAAGGGGTAGGTTGTGGATAGGGAATGACCATTTTTTTGTTTTGTTTTTAGATTTTTTTCCTTAGATTTTTATTTTGAAATAATTTCAAACTTACAAGACATTGTAAAAATAACACAAAACCCATCCAGAGAACTACAGGAAACGCCCCCATATACAGATCCATCAATTTTTAAATTTTGACACATTTCCTGGATATTCCATTTATTTACCTGTCTGTCTGTCTATCTACCTATCTATCTCTATCATCCATCCATCCATCCATCCATCCATCCATCCATCCATCCATCCATGTCACCCTGCCTTTGCAGCTGTAATCTTTTAGGCCAACACATTATAGAATATTCAGAAATATGAATATGAAACCATAGCCACAAGAAATCCTGAATTTTTTCTCTAAGAAAAGGAAGAAAGGATGAGATAAGAGAAAGAAAAAATGCACAAGACACTATATTTTATACCTGTAATTTGGTTATTTTACTATAATGTTTATAAAGTACATACTAACAAATTTGTACTTCTTCTTTCAAAGTAGAAGGAAGTCCCTTCTAAAACCACATTAACACCAAATTAATTGGCTAGTTGTACTACAGACATGGCCCTTTCGACTTTGTTCTTGACATTCCAGTTTAGTTCATTAGTAACTGCAAATCTTGCACATTGCCTTTGATAATTTGCTCAAGCAACTACTTATAATAACTATAAAGCTTGTAACTCCAAGTTTTGCCTTTGCATTTGAAGGTTAAGATGGAAAGACAGCAAGGGATTGTTGCAACAGATTTCACATTTCTGCAAAAGTCCCCTCCAGGTTACAGCGATTTTCCTTGGGAAAAGAATGACAGAGCAAAGAATTAATCTCAGACTTACTAGAAATGGTCAAATCTTTAAATGAGTCTAAACATGGGTTAAAAGAAATTTCTGGAATGAAGTAAAACCATGTAAGAGTTTTTGACTGGTACAAAAGTCTTAAGGTGGATACTGCAAAGAACTGAACATCGGTAAATTACCTGGTTCCTGCTCTTCCAAGGAAAGATTTCCCTGCTTCTCCTCGCCCTCTCAGTAGGAAGATCCTCTTCCAGAACTTGGGTCACATTAAAATCTCAGCCAGTGTTTTCCCCTACACTGGTCTCCCATCCACTTTCCAACCTGAGCCGTCAATGCTCTACTCTCTTCTCTCTTTCCCTTATACAATTTCAATCCAAACCAAGTCCTTCCACTCTTCTACGTGCCCCAGTTTTCTCCTAGCTCTTTCCACTGGAAAACCTATTCTTGTGGGAGCAAACATTTCCCTTATTTCAAACTGGATTTTCCCAAGTCAAAATACTTCCCTCCCACTAACTATGCTCCATGATGAGGAAAGACTTTGAGGCAGACTTGTCAATGCCTCTTCCAGACTTTTCTTTTCTTTTTTTTTTTTTGCCAGGGCAGGTATTACAAATACTCGACACTTGTCGGCCTAAACAACAGGAATTCATTGGTGCATAGTTGGAGGCTAGGCATCCCAAATCAAGTTGTCGACAAGGCCATCCTTTGTCACAAGTCTGTAGGCTTCTGGCGGTGTCCCCGCAACACTCCTCAGTTACACAGGGATCTGTCTCCTCCTAGGGTTTCTCCTAACTGATTGTGACTGATTTTTGTCAGTTTATAATGATTTCACCCCTAGGGGCTTCAGGCCTACCCTAGATCAGTTTGGGCACCCCTCAACAAATAACATCTTCAAAGGTCCTATTTACAAAAGGTCCCACCCACTGGACTAGGGAGCAGGACTTGAGCGTGGCTTTATAGGGACATGATTCAATCCCTAACACTCACATGCAAGTCATGTTGCCAAATCACGGCCCCAAACATCCGAACATCCTCTAATGACTTGAACCCCTCTGCTCAGGTTTTCTTCTGTCCTTCATGTGCTATGGTCTATAATCTTTGTAGCTATGAAAGCCACGTTAAAAATGAATCTGGCTCAAAGAACTCAACGTCCCTTCACTGCCTCTTCTGCTTCGACCTCTGATTCCAGAGACACCTTCAGCTCCAAAGGATCCTACTTCCAACATCTTAAGTTTAGAACGGACCCACCCTGATCTTCACCTCCTTATCCTCGGGGCTTTCTACTCCTTTCATCTTCAACGTGTCTGTGAGTCCTTTGACTCTCATTATTTGTCCAATCTGTTCGCATCCGGCCATGTGGTCTAGGAAGACTCACGATACGAACATTCTAATATTTCCTCCTCAATTCCTTGTCTTTTCAACATGGTAAATCCTCTTTGGGAAAGAGCTGGGACTTTTATAATGGATAAGTGTTTTGCAAGGTGGTGAGAGAGATGAAAACAAACCAGAATGGTTGGAAAAAACAGGACAAGCCTGAGGTCTGTGTGTAAATCATGCTGGTGGGAAGAGAAATTTCATGAAGACAAATGGTAAGAGAGAATTGAAAAGTAGGTGAACCCAATCAAAAAAGACTAATGCTCTTGTATTTATCTTGTGGGAAACAAAGTGTCACTGAAGGTTTTTGAGCAAGAAAATTACTTGAACAAAAAGGTTTGGGAAAATTAATTTGGTAATGGTATCAGGAAAAAGACAGGGAATGGAAGGCATCTTATAAATCATGAAGTGACCCTACAGAGCCATTTAGTCTAGAATATTTTCCTGTTGTTTATATAACATGCTATTGCAGGCCTTACATTTGCTGTAAAATACTCCTAAAAATGGACATTCTATGATTTCCTACTCTGTTTATTTCAGGATGGAACCAATATTTGCCTATAAATAATACCTAGTCAACTCTAATCTATATACCTGTTCTTGAAGTTTAAATTCCAACGTGTCAGTATTTTACCATTAGTAGGAATGTAAAGTAAGTTTACATTCAAATAGGTGTACAGTTTAAATTGAAAAACAGAAATCAGGAAAGATAATGGCAGAATATTTTAACCCCAACGACTCCAGTCCCAGGTTTTCTGGTTCATTACAGCCAAGTAAATTTACTATATTTCAGAGTGGAATGTAGATTAGAGATCATTTAATCCAACTGACAACTGTACATGAAAGAAAAGTGAGGCCGAAAGCAAAAGTTCTTTTTTTAGCTACTTGGTGTCAAAAATCAGGACTCTAACTTAAGTAGGTAACTGATGCATTCAGGATACCAGGATTTTTTTTTCTTTTTAAGTTATAGAAGCCAAAGAAATACAACTGCTTAATTCGCTGTCTTGTGCTGCCTCATCTTTTAATCATAATCCTTCAAAATGACAGTTAATATTTATTGAGCTCCTTACATATCCGACCTCACGCCGCACTCTTCCCATTCTTCACCATGAATTCTCACCAGGCCCACAAGATCAATTGATGAATGAGGGCAGCTATCATAGACCCTCCCTTGTTAGAAATGCCCTTGCTTCTTTCTCTCCATTTATCCAAGTATTGCATGTCCTTCAAAAAGCTCTGCCTAAGTTTCACATTCTCTGTGCAGCCTTCCTCTGTCGCTAACCTCAGCATCAACTCTGAAATATTCGAACAAAAATCTGACCCCTCCTGCATTTGGTCCTTGGATTGTTATGAAGCATTTAATATTTACTCATTTGTTTCTCCTTCTCGACTGCAAGCTCCGAGTGGACAGAATTTAGCTCTTCTGTTGTTTCATATCCCTACTGCTAACTAAAAAATATATGTGTGGAAATGGTAACAGTTGATGGGCATATATATCTCTAGGCAGATGTTGGTTTCCATGGATTTGGGCCCTAAAGAGACTAGGGGTCCAAAAGGAGCATTTTTTTTAAAAAGCAAGCTTTGAAAATTTAAGAGAAAAGAAAAAACAGCATTTACATTCAAAGCTACATAAAGTCAAAGAGAACAATTCATTATTTTCTCTATGTCAACCAACCACATTATTAAACCTCAAATCACCCAAAATACAAAGGAATGACATTGTTAGTTATTTAAGTTTTGAACTAAGGCATTCAAGAACTAGGAAAGGAAACACTTTCTTCTCTCATTCTTTAATTATCTAGTCCTAAAAACAATAAGCAAAGACCTTTTATTAAAAAAATTTAAAAAAAACAACAAAGAGGGCTTTTTCTTTTTAAGATTTTAAGCTGAAAGATCAAATCTTTCACCAACCTTCTTTGCCAGCCTTTAATTTCCCCATAGTTAGTCTTGTCAGCTGCATTTATTGATTTCTCAGAAATTGTATTCTGTATTGTACAGAACCGAACTGCCGACCTCCTACTGTACACATCTGATACGCTGCGATTTTCAGAGTAAAGAGGAGGATGATCTGATATTGGCTGGAAGCAGAGAAACTAAATTAGCATATCATTAAGCAGGAGCTACCTTCTAATACAGTGCCACTTCAGTTGATTTTCCATTCTTTAAACAACAGACAAAGTGCAAATACTTCTTATATGTTCCAGGAATTATTTCCTAGGAAGTCTTTCTTAAATGGTAAATGAACCCCAAAGAATAGCCAAGAGGGATAGCCACTTTAAAAGTGAAGACAGCTAACTATACGAGTGGGAAGGCATCCCACAGTTTCCACCTCGAGAGGCAGGTATTGTCAGGAATTCAGATTAATTAAAAAGGATGTTCCTTCCCCTGACTTCTTTAAATGTTCTACAGGAATCTACCACCAGAAATAATCACACTGCATGAAATAATTTAACGTATAATTGTTTTAGTTTGCTAAAAGCTGCCAAAAGCAATATACCAGAAATGGCTTAGCTTTTAAAATGGGGAATTTTTAGGTTATAAGCTTACAGTTCTGAGGCCGTGAAAGTGCCTGGATCAAGGCATGACCAGGCAGTGATGCTTTTCCCCTAAGATGGGCACATGGAAGAATCTGCTAGTGTCTCCCTTCTCTTCCAGGTTTTGTTGCTTCAGCTTCTGGCTTCTGCCTCTCTCCTGGGTACTGTTGATTTCAGCTTCTGGCTTCTAGAACTTTCTCTCTCAGCTTCTGGAGGCTTCTGTCTGTTTTTCTCTCTCTGTATTTATCACTTTTATAAAGGACTCTTGTAAGAAGATTAAGATCCACCCTGAGCTATGTCTTACTGAAGTAATCTAATCAAACACCTCTTTGCTGAATCTAATCAAAACGTCTCACCAACTATATGTTCATACCTACAGAAACGGATTAATTTAAGACCATGTTTTTCTGGGGTCCATAAAACTTCAAACCACCACAATGGTGTTCCAATCAATGTTAAAATTTCAATGATTAGAACTTGACTCTCTGTGGTTAATGACTGATTAAGCATTGACTCTCAAACACTGTGTCCTATACCACTAGTTTCATCCTGTTAGCTCTCCTCATCCTCTAAGATATGTTCCTCACAGTGTCTCAAAACTTTGACCAATTCCAGCGTTTTCTACTTGTTACATCAGGATGAGCACTGGTGTAAAAGTCCCCCATTTAAATGGTTCTTAGCTACCCCCGTGGCTCTCCAGCACTCTTAGGCAGGTCATTTGATTTGCCTGTGTTTTAATTTCACTCAAAAAAGAGATTATTTCCAGTGGCTCATTCAATAATATTCCCATATCAGAGATAGAATGCAGGTGCAATTGCTGTGAAAAGCATACATTAGTAGGCAAATTTCAAGGCAGTATTTGGGTGACAAATATTTGTTTGAGAAATCAGTCCCATTATCCCAACCTGCTCAATCATAAGAATCACCGGCACTTGTGAAAAACATAAACCTCAGGCCCCAATCTGCGAAATTTTGATTTAACAAGCCAGAGATTGGTCTAGGTTCATCAAGCAGGGGGGATAACAATAAAGAAGTTTTTGCTCCATTTCCTGGTTCTCATGAAACTTAATATGCAGCCATCTAGTTGGAGTGACGTCGCTTAACAATGGAGGGAATGGTTAGGATAAAATTTTTTTTTCCATTTGGGCAAATTCCACAGGTACCTGAGGGAGAAAAGTGAAATGGAAAGGAAATAAGTAGGCATTCTGGGAACAAAATAATATTTGTGATCTAACGGAGGTGATTTTCTGATAAGACATCAGAGAGTCTTGAACAGAGTCCACTGACTTCTCAGAGATGATCCACCTTAAAACCCACCCTAATCACAACTTTCACTACACACATTATTTATGTGTGTCCATGTAGGAATGATATACTTCAATAAAACGTTTTTAAATGAAAAGGAAAAACCCACACTAAGATGCAATAAGGGCATGAAAGGCACTTTGCCTGCCCATAGTTTGAAGGCCTACCTAGGGGTTCTGGATGGCACCAAGGACAATCAGGAACCTTGGCACGGCTGGTACCAGGTCGGTGACTCAGGAGCCCAGGCATTTCAGTCCACGAGGCTCAGCACACCACAGAGTTCTGATATCCCAACCTGCCTAGGATTACCCTGACGTTAAGCGACAGCTTTGAGGACCATATGCGATCTTCCTGTCTGGCGCTGATCCTCTGGAAACAAGGCCAGAAGTATCGTCATGTCTTGTATCGGGAAATGCCGAGAGAGGAAAGAGTATATGTAGGAAGGGGAACCCGCCCTGGTAGGTAGTCTACACTTACAACTTAAAAAAACTTACACTACACTTAAAAAAGAATTAATTAAATTACTTTTAATTGCCATAAAATATTCATAATGCAAAATCATTTTAACCATTTTAAGTGGACAATCTTCTGTATCAAGTATTGACAATATGACTCTCACCTCTATTTCCAGACTTTTTTCATCATCCCAAACGAAAACTCATATTCATTTAGCAATAACTCTTCTTTGCCCCACTCCCTACACTCTTGATCATCAGTCTGTTTTCTGTCTCTATAAGTTTGCTTATTCTAAGTATTTAACATAAGAGAAGCCATACAGTATTTATCCTTTTGTTTCTGGCTTGTTTCACTCAACATGGTATCTTTAACTTTCATCCACATTACAGCATGTACCAGCACTTCACTTCTTTTTATGCCTGAATAATATTCCATTGTATAGTTACACCACTTTTTGTTTATCCATTCATGTGTTGATGGATACTTGGGTTGCCTCTACTTTTGGCTAATGTGAATGATGCTGCAATGAACATTGGTATACAAGTATCTGTCTGAGACCCTGCTTTCAGATCTTTGGGGTATAAACCTGGGAGTAGAATTGCCAGGTCATATAGTAATTCTAGGTTTAATGATCTTAGGAAGTGACACGCTGTTTTCCATAGGGGCTGCACCATTTTACATTATTGGACAAGGATTCCCATTTCTCTGCACCTTTGCCAACACTTTTTATTTTCAGTTTTTTAAAATAAAAGCCAACCAAGCGGTTTGAAGTGATATCTCACTGCATTTTTATTTGCATTTCCTTAATGACTAATGACTTGATCACGTTTTCATATGCTCATTGGCCATTTGAATATCTTCTTTGAAGAATATCTGTTTCAATCCTTGGCCCATTTTTTAAACTGGGTTGTCTGTCTTTTTTGGGCTGTTAAGTGGTTGGAGTTCTTTATATATTCTCAATATTAAACCCTTATTAGATATGTGGTTTCCAAATATCTACTGTGTTTTTGATGCAAGCTATTTCTGACCTACTATATGACTAATCACATACAGAAGCCCAGAAAAGTTGTATGATATTGTGATGTGCAAATGCCTGCTGGTGAACCTTATTATGAAACAAGACCAAGGAAAATCTTACTCCTGTGAATCCCATGCTTGATAAACATTGATCATGGCTACAGCTTTTCCCCACACATCATGCATGTCCATTATTCTTAAAATGTTGCTTTATCAGGAAATTTAAATTCACTGAAATCCCTTTAAAGCAGGAGTTCTCAACCAGGGGTCCATGAGCTTGAATTGAATTTCAAAAGAACAGTATTCTTATGGGGACGTACTGGTGCAGGTGTGATATATTTATTAAATGATACACAGTATAGCGTGGACTTAGTAAGAGGTCCATGGTTTCCCCCTGATTGGCAAAGAGGTCTGTGGAACAAAAAAGGTTAAGTATCTCTGCTTTAAAGTATTTTTAAAGGTTTACTTGGGCCTAAGGACATGAACCCATAATTCACAAAGCAGTGGCTATTAGCCATGTACAAAATAGATTTCTTTAGTTAGTAATCAAAACACATAAACCCGTTAGGCAGCAGGCCTAATGGGAACTGGTTAGGGAGGTCTCAAGTTCATCTGTTTCAACTAACTCTTACAGGCCCCCATCAGAAGAAGAAGTGATCATGAATCCTTCTTGGAACTCATGCTCCACTATGTCACCCCCAAACCAAATAAACTAGGTTCCTGCTTACAGGTAGAACTCCGCAGTTACAGTGGGGTTATGGGGATTTTCTGCAGGCTATCCTCCAACTCCAGTAGAAGCTTAGCCACTTATAGCTATCAAAATCACTGTTAACAAGGGTAAAATGCCATTCATTCCATAATTACAAATTAAACAGCTTAAAATAAAGAGTCATATTCAGGTACTGCTTAAGTATGAATGTGTTTCAGCCATACAATTACAGTAAAAACCACCACTGAGAACTGTGATCAGCGTAGAGGAAGAATATGAGCAGCTCGAGGGGGCAAGTGGAAAGAAAAGGCAGTTGTCCCATGGAAATACTACTCGAGGTAGGGGCATGAGTCTTGGCCACAAGCTATAAAATCCAAGGACTGTCTTCCTATTGCCAAACCACAATTTACTCACCTGTAAAATGGGAATTAAGTCTTCCTCAACCATTGCTTGGGGAATTAACTGGGGTTACTTACATAAAGATACTCTAAAAAGTATGAAGTCAAGTATCAAGGTAAAGCAGTATTTGTGCATCAGGCTAGGGGCCAGAAAAAAAAAATAAAGAAAAAAGAAACTTCCCAGAAGCATCGCTTTCTCTAATGTGAGCCTATTTGATTTTAATAGGATAAAGACAACGAGATGCTATGCACAGAGATAGTTTGGTTATGTAGCTATAAAATCAGATGGCTCTACCTAAGAGGATTTATGAAACACTTGGTTTGTAAAACAGTTGACTTGATTATCAAAGGGGAATCCTTAATTGAGATATAAGTTTTCCACAGCTTTGTTGCCCTGCCTCTAGGTATATTTCCATGCAGCCATTCACCAACCATGCCCAAAGGACCATTCTTTAAACAAGCACTGAAATAAATTTAGCACTCAGCTATACAAGCTGCAAACATGCTTTTAGAAAATACAATATAGTGGCTGCTTGGCATTTACATAACCAGAGAGGTGGAGTCGACAGAAATGCAAATTTTGGCATCCCTGAAAAGCCCTGAATAAATACTCTTCCTTGAGGGGGAAACATTTCAGGGAAAAGAGTTATCAACAAATCCAAACCTTAAGGAAACAAAACACAAACTCTAATTTTCTGTAAAAGTGCTGGGGGTTGATTTTACCTTATGGGATTCTATGCTGATTCTGACGTATGCCAGGAGCCACGTGGCTTCCAGCTCTGTGAAATCTCTGTCAATGAGATGATGCTCATCACTCCTTTTCCTGCAGCTATGGGCTTTTCCTCATCATGTCTTTCTCCCGCCATGCCAGCTGTCAGTGCATCTTCTGAACTGGGTGATTGGGGGTGCAAATGATGCTATCGTAGGCCACTCTATCCCTGCATCACTCAGGTCCAAACTTATTAGAATCATTTCTTTTTTTTTAACTTCTAACTCCACCAGAGTGAAAATATGCTAACTTCCGCCAATAGTTTTCAATATGAGTTGCTGAACAATTTTTTCTATCTCCCTCCCTTTAAGATAGGCACCACCCACATGGCACAACACACATGCAAAATTTCCATGGGAAAAAGTCACGAACTGCAAAATTACAGTGATCCTCATGGCTCTTCTGCCTCTTCTATTTGAACCGATAGTCAGTATTAGAGGGAAGTGGATTTGGCTCAACTGATAGAGCATCTGCCTACCGCATATGAGGTCCAGGGTTCAAACCCAAAGCCTCCTGACCTGTGTGGTGAGCTGGCCCATGCACAGTGCTGACGTGCACAAGGAGTGCCGTACCATTAAGGGGTGCCCCTGCATAGGGGAGACCCATGTGCAAGGAGTGCGCCCCTCAAGGAGTGCCGCCCCACGCGAAGAAAGAGCAGCCTGCCCAGGAGTGACACTGTACACAGGGAGAACTGACACAGCAAGATGACACAACAAAAAGAGACACAGATTACTGGTGCCGCTGACAATAATGTGAGCGGACAAAGAAAAACACACAGAGAATGGACATGGAGAGCAGACAATGGGGGGAGTGGGAGGAGGGGAGAAAAATTAATTAAAAAATTAAAAATCTTTAAAAAAAAAGTTAGCATTAGAGTTGATAGGTGTATGTCCAAGAGACTTAAATCTTTGGGCTGCCCATGTGCCATTTGGGCCCTGAATCTCAGCAGAGTTGCAACACCCACTCTACAGCTCACTGGACTAACCCAGGACAACTAACAAGGAGATTATGATGACAATGACCATCCCAAGGAACAGAGGGAGTTTACAACTGCAGACAAGAGAGTCCCACCCATCTGCCCCACGGGTTCTAAGCCCCCTCTCAATTAGAAGCAGTGTGGGCATCACCATCCCAGAAACCTCAGGATTGGGGAATGAACAATGGACTACAGTAGCCTTACTGTTATTCCTGCAATGGGAGAACTTTTATCATTGATATGGAGGCAGTGGCCAACAGAGGTTCTGTGGGGAGGGGGAGGGAAAAATAGTGTAATATGGGGACATTTTTAGGACATTAGAAATGTCCTGAATGACATTGCAATGACAGATACAGGCCATTCTATATCTTGTCTAACTTACAAAATTGTGCACGAGAGAGATTAAACTATAATGTAAGCTATAATCCACACTTAGTGGCAGTGCTCCCATATGTGTTCATCAACTGTAACAATGTGTCAACTAATGAGGGGTGAGGGGTGTTATTAATGTGGGAAAGAGTGGGAGAGGGAGGGGGTGAAGGATATGGGACTCCCCTCCATTTTTTATGTAACATTTACTTAACCTAAGTATCTTTAAAATTAAAAATTAAAAAAAGTATATTAAAAAAATAATTACAGGGATCCTATAGGTCTCTTTCACTATTTTAAAGCAAGAGGCATACCCAACACGCACCTCTTGACCCTTCCTGTAAATGAGTGGCTGCTTCAATGTAAAGCCTGATTCGCTTTTAGCCCTTAAGACAATTCTCAATTCACTCTCACATCAGAGAAAGTAATTTGGATGAGAGAGATTCAGCACACAGCCGAGGTCCCCCTCTGTCTCTTTCTCTCGAGCCACACTGAGATCAAGAAGGTCAACGGGTCAGTCCATGAAGAAAGAATTTCCATTTCTTTCCAGAGGGATGTGCCTTTTGCACAGGCACCACTGCCCGTCGGAAGCGAAAGTGAGGGCTTTTCAAAGCTGGAAGGAGTCACGCGGCAACCGTTTGCAGGAACCAGCCACGACTGAACTCTCAGAGCTTCTGGCAGTAAATGAGTGACTGAACTTGGTGCTCCCAAGGAGAAGAAAGGACAGTGGATATTGCTTTTCTTCTCCTCTAAGAAAACTTCTAGGTTTCCTTAAATAGAGTGGTCACAGGCCAAAAGCAAGGAGGGCGTAATTAAGGAAGACTTCCTCGGAGGTGCATTTCTCAAATGCATAAAAAATGAAGCTGTTGCGCAAATGCTGTAATTATAGAGATGCACAGAAGTATATAATCTCTTAAAAGCTTTAATGCAGAGGATGTCATTAACTCCCAGAGGTTGAGTTTAGGGTTCGGAGCCACAGCTATGATTTTGTTTTTGCAGAAGTGAGAATTCTTGCTTTGCCTCTGTAATCTTCAAGATGGCATGGAAGAAGGGGCTGATCATGCTTCGTTTTGCAGCTGGGATAAAGCACTGAAATCACCTTCTGCAAGAACGATAGCCAAGTGCTCCTCCTCCTTTGTGATCCAGGGGAAACTGGTCCTGTCATCTGCTCTTGAAATGGGTCAGCCACATGTGCCATGGCAAGAGTGAGAAACTCTTTGGGCAGCTCAGTGCAAACACAAACACTAGTGTGCTTCGTTTATTTCATTTTTGTTCTTCGTAGAAAAAATTTAGAGGGGTTTTTGAAATTTCTGTTTTTAATAGATGAGAAAGATTTTGAGTTAAGGCATAACTACCCCCCAAAATCTCTTAGCCTCTTGAGTGGCTTGTCAAATTGTTAAGGAAAGATGTATTAGCATTTCTTATCCCTCATCTGAGTCTGAGAATTGCTATCATGGAAGAAAGCTGGTACGGGAAATTCACCTCTTCTCATCTCTGTTGGGAGATGATTACTTACTGGTTGTCCAACTTTAGCACACATCAGAACTACCTGAGGATGGGTTAAAAACAAGATTGCTTGGCCCCACCCCTCAGAGTCGAGGACTCAGTAAATCTGAGCTGGGGCCTGAGAATCTGCATTTCTTGCAAGTGCCCAGGTAACAATGAAATTTGCTGATCCAGAGACCACACTTTGAGACCCACTGACAAAAAAATCTTAGAGCTGAACATCAGATAAGACAGAAACAAGGGTCCCCGGTGCCTCCCAGACTTGTCTGGACTTTTCTATCAGGACTTTTCAACCTCATACCAGGAATCTGTCTTTTCTGCCACTCACTGACTTCTACCTTGTACCAGGTCTTGGTCTTGCTTACTTTTAACCTAGCAGGAGCTGGTGGGTACTAATGAGTTGGCATATATTTAGGTCACCTCAAATCTGGTAAGGAATGACATGCTCTACAATCTGTATGTTTCACCCTGATGGCAAGACACTCGTTCCCTTCTTTTTTTTAAAAAAAAAAGATTTATTTATTTATTTATTTCTCTCCCCTCCCCCCACCCCACCCCGGTTGTCTGTTCTCTGTGTCTATTTTTGCTGCATCTTCTTCTTTGTCCGCTTCTGTTGTTGTCAGCGGCCCAGGAATCTGTGTTTCTTTTTGTTGCATCATCTTGTTGTGTCAGCTCTCCGTGTGTACGGTGCCATTCCTGGGCAGGCTGCACTTTCTTTCGCGCTGGGCGGCTCTCCTTACGGGGCGCACTCCTTGTGCGTGGGGCTCCCCTACACAGGGGACACCCCTGCGTGGCAGGGCACTCCTTGCACGCATCAGCACTGCGCATGGGCCAGCTCCCCACGGGTCAAGGAGGCCCAGGGGTTTGAACCGCAGACCTCCCATGTGGTAGACGGGCGCCCTAACCACTGGGCCAAGTCCATTTCCCTCGTTCCCTTCTTAATGTTTGCTTTTCAAGGTTACCAAGTGTGACAGTCTGAAGTTCTTTTATGAATCCCCAAAATAAAAAGATGATATTTTTGAACTAATCCATTCCTGTATGTGTGAGACTCTTTTGATTGGACTACGTCAGTGAGGCGGGAGCCAGCTTGAGTCTCTGCCCTCTTGCTGGGTCTGACATAAACCGAGAGACAGAGGAAAAGGGAGCTGCCATATTTGATCTGCCACATGAGAGAGAGGACTGCAGGAAAACAGAAGTCCTGAGGGCTGAGAGAGGCCCCGGGGTCTGGAACTAGCAGAGCACAGAGGCACGGAAAGAGACCCCTGAGGGGCTGACCCACAGAGCAGCTCCAGGCTGAGGAGAAGAGCCCTGTCATACGCCTGATGGCCACGTGGCAGGACACCAGGATCAACAGCAGCTGACTTTGGTGAGAGAGCGTCTCTGATGGTGCCTTGAATTGGACAATTCACGGCCTCAGAATTGTATGTAGCCTTTTACCCCAAATACATCCCCTTAATAAAAATCAATCCATTTCTGGTACTTTGCATCAGCAGCCCTGTGCCAACTAAGACATCAGCGATTTAAGAAACCAATCTCAACTAAGAAAAGAGAACAGAAACTATGTGTATATACATACATGCAGCGCATTAACCACCCATTCCAGGGGTATAGTTTTTCTGCCTTGAGATAGGGCACAGCTTGAATATAAGTAGATAGATCACCTACCATTTTTGTGTTACCTGATCCTATGTGATCCTCTGATGGCCAAAATAATCAGGAGCAATTTTCAACATATAAGCTATCACTCTGTTTCAAGTTCTGAAATCTAATGACATCAGCTGAGGCAGAAGTATTCAAGGAAACTGAAGGAAAGCTTCAATTATAATGCACAGCGGGGGCTGGCAGTGAACTTCTGTGCTAGAGAGTCATAAGGATCTGCAGAATATTGTTTGTCTGGTAAGACTCGACTTAAAGCCTTGTATCCACAGATTTTCCGCATGCCTGGAAGAGCTCCCTAACATTGATAAACACCGCCGGGCCGACTTGCTTGGTGAAGAAAGGCGTGGAACTGGGAGACCGCCTGGCATTTCTCTGAGGAATGCTCAGTCCAGAGAGCGAGGAAGGAGGCTTGTGAGTAATGCCGACCTGAGGGCTGGAGTCTTGGAATCACGTCCTAATTATTCCTTAGTTCGGAATCCGTACCTGAGGCTATCTCTACGGAATCGTAAAAGTCAGTGTGTACCTAAGAAGGGGTCAAACTCAAACCAAACATTTCATCCCACCTCCTATCAACTTCTGTTAAATTCTGGTAGGACTTCCAGTAAACCACACCCACAGGCAGGCAGACACACACGCACCAAATTTTACTTCTTAGACTAAACTATGAGCAGTCAATGATTTGTGCCCTGCAAAATTGAAGAAAGGGCAGTAATTACTGCACCATTTTGGCAGCAAAGGCATCCAGCATCTACGGATGTAACCTTCGCCCCCTCCTCGAGTTAAGTCCTGAGTCTAAACTGTATCTCCTAAGGGAAGACATAGAAATAGAAAAATAGCAGCCCTGCTCGACAGGGAGCTTGGATGATTCATTCTGGCTCATCCAACTTCCAAGACAAGGAGAGAAGCCTGCAGCTGCCTGGCTGATTAATTTCAGGTACATATTGCATTGAGCACATCACTGAGCTTTCTTTCAAAGCTTCTGTGGCTCACCGTTCTGCCTCAGATCAGATATTTCCAGTTTGTTCTAAAATGTCATTTTTCACTAAACATTTGGAAATGAATGGTTGGCTCTTTCCCAGGTGTCCAGGATGCTTCACCAATTTACCCCCACCCACCGTATGCCTTGAAGTCATTTGCTGTGTCCCATTTCCAGTGGTTTCAAGTGTCTGCCACCCCTGGATAAGGAGGGGAATATCTTTGGAAAGGCACAAACAAATATTAGCAATTTTAAAACCCGACTGGTTTGTTCACTTCCTATACAGGAACATTGAGGGTACATTGCCAACCAGAACGGATCATTTCCTTCTGGTTTCTTATGGCTTTATGATATATGGCTTCAATGACCAAGGCAGCCACTGTTTGGGGTTTGCCTCTGCGCCTCTAACAAACTTGGTCTAAAAAGGTAGATCTAAAGATCTCACTTTGGGCTGATGCCCATTCACAGGAATATTTATTCTCAAGGGTCCCTTTTCCAGCTCTGTTAGAGAAGGCAATTATTTCCTTGCTTAACCAAACGTCTGTGCTATGTCAACAATTAATCTTGCATAAAAATGTAAACTGAGGCCAGGCACTCACAAAAAATAAGAATTCCACTATTCAAATATACTTGTAGAAATCCAAACATATAATTTCTTATGGACACAAAGAAGGCCATAACCAATTAGAGAGACTGGCAGAAACCAATGGCTTTGATTAATAACATACACATGTCAATTTAATAAATATATTTATTAACAATTTATCTCATTATGGACTTTACCTAACTACAGGAGAGTTTTCAGTTAGCTATAAATTAAATTTAAATTTCTGGCATTCACCATTTTCCCACATTTGACCATGTATCTATCTCATAACTTTGTCTATTCCTCCTTACAAAAAAAGGTCCCACTAAAGCCAACCTATTATATTGTATCACTGTCTCCTAAAAAATTGTAAGACTCCCTTTTGCATCTTTCTTAAAATTGTTATCTGTGCTTAGAATCTCATCCAGTTCCCCTCGGCCCAGGGAAGGTTTTACTTCCTTTCTGGAAATCCCAGATCAAAGCTTGCTTTCTTTATGAATCATCCCAAGTCACCTGCCTGTATTGACAATCTTGCCTTTACCTTGATTTGGAACTGAGAAGCACTGGTTATATTCTACTACTCCTGTCTTTTTCTGATCTGGATGGCAAATTCAGAGGCAACTCTGTATTCCCCATTCTCATTGAACCAGACCCACCCCCATCGGGGTTTACTGAGGACGATGAGAAGGTAGATGCTTGGAAGTATCCATACATGTGACAGTGCACTTCTGCCTTCCGCCATGTAGATCTAGAGGGAAGGACCACCGAAAATTAAAGAAGATGGGGGCAAAACGTCGCTGCTTTGGCATACCGCCTTAGGAGAACACGTTACAGATGTTTGGAATGAAGCAATTATTTCTTGTTGTAAGAAAATTTTTCCTTGCCTCATGCTCAATAAAGCAAATGATCAAAACCAATTTATAATTTTATAGAAGAAAACATGTTGTTAAATAAGATTGTACCCAGAAACACAAAATATATAACAGTTACTAGAGTACCTACTCTGTCAGCATCAGGAGTAGATCACAGTTTCTCTCTCCCTCCCTCCCTCTCTCCCTCCCTCCCTCCTTCCTTCCATTTCTCTGTCTCTCTCTGTCTCTCTCTCTCTGACTCTGTCTCTTCTGCCCCAACTCAGGGCAAGGGACTAAGGAAAGTACACATGGGATTTAAGCAAGTGTTTCTCTTCCCTTAAAAGAGGTGAAGATACTTCCTCTTTGCCCTGCTTTCTCTCCCTTTTCTTTACCTTTTTTTTTTAAAGATTTATTTATTTATTTCTCTCCCCTCCCCCCCACCCCCCCAGCCCCAGTTGTCTGTTCTCTGTGTCTACTTGCTGCATATTTTTCTTTGTCCGTTGCTGTTGTTGTCAGCAGCATGGGAATCTGTGTTTCTTTTTGTTGCATCCTCTTGTTGTGTCAGCTCTCAGTGTGGGCAGTGTCATTCCTGGGCAGGCTGCACTTTCTTTCATGCTGGGCGGCTCTCCTTACGGGGCACACTCCTTGCTCATTGTCCTTGTCCCCTACACAGGGGACACCCCTGCGTGGCAGGGCACTCCTTGCGCGCATCAGTACTGCACATGGGTCAGCTCCACACGGGTCAAGGAGGCCTGGGGTTTGAACCACGGACCTCCCATGTGATAGATAGATGCCGTAACCACCGGGCCAAGTCTGCTTCCCTCTCCCTTTTCATATGTCTTTTTCTGGAGGCAAGTTGATAAATTAAAAAACAAAAGCCAAAACATTTCCCATCCCCAGCATCTTATTAGAAAAATACTTTTAAAGAGTTTAGTAATTTCCCGAGAATCTGAAACATTACCCTATACCTAATGTCAGGCTCATTCCTGCACAATTCCCAGAAGTTCTGGGCTCGCTACACATATCCCATATGTTGTGGGTCTTTGCAACATTCACAGCTCATCTTTCTCTGGGAATCCAGAATCACATGGATTGTGGGGCAGACCCTTGGTTTCAAACATCACTAACGAGAAGCTCTTTTGAGTTTAGGCAGCCATCATCTTATTAGTTTAAAGTTAAACCAAACCCAAACTATTCTCTATATAGTTGATAGCTGTGGGTTGCTACTGTAAAATATAAATCTGCTGGGTACAGCCAGTTCCATTCTTTAAGGAAAATTTATTTGCTGCAAGGATGCTAATGAAATTAGACCTGGGATTCTGTTATGTGCTTCTGCCTTGCAAACAAATGCTTCTGCTTTAATAATTATCTCTGAAGCAGGCCTTTGATTTGCCACTCTGCTTTCTTCCCTTCCTCTCTCCCTCCCTGCCTCCCACCCTTCCTTCCCTCCCAGTCATGAGCCATTACCCAGTTACAAAGAATTGTAATTCAGTTAATGCTAAAGTCATCGCAATCCTCAAGTATTAAAAGCACTGGGTCTCTGGAATGAAACACTTTCCACATACCCTAGTTTGTGTGATTCTTCACAAAAAGATGGTGGTAACAAATGCAATGTATAAATTTAAGAGTGGGTGGGGTGAGACCAAACGTAAGACACTGACTATAATTTGTAGTAATGCTTTGATGATGCTCTTGCATAGTTTGTAACAACAATGCAAGGTGTTGGTGGTGGGATAATGTATGGGAGTCCTGGATGATGATGTGCATGTTTGTTTTGTAAGTTCACAACTTATGGTATATGCTAATTGTTTATGGATTTTCATATATGAGTGATAGACTTCAATTAAAAACATGTTTAAAGAAAAGAGTAAGTGGAGCAAGAAGGGTTTTTAAAGAGGATTTAAGGGAAGTGGACGTGGCCTAATGGATAGGGCGTCCTCCTACCACACAGGAGGTTCAAGCCCCGGGCCTCCTTGACCCGTTTGGAGCTGGCCCATGCGCAGTGCTGATGCATGCAAGGAGTGCCCTGCCACGCAGGGGTGTCCCCCGCATAGGGGAGCCCCACGCGCAAGGAGTGCACCCTGTAAGGAGTGTGCCCCGTAAGGAGAGCCGCCCAGCGCAAAAGAGAGTGCAGCCTGCCCAGGAATGGTGCCGCACACACGGAGAGCTGACACAACAAGATGACACAGCAAAAAGAAACACAGATTCCCGGTGCCGCTGATAAGGATAAAAGCGGTCACAGAAGAACATACAGCAAGTGGACACAGAGAGAAGACAACTGGGGGGGGGGGGCGGGGAAGGTAAGGGAAATTATTAAAAAATAAATAAAATAAAGAGGATTAAAAAAAAATATTCCGAACACTTTCGTGAAATTGTCCCTGAGCTTAAGGCCCAAGCAGAGTAGCAAATCAGAACTTCATTCATGAATTCTTCATTCAAGGAAGTACATTGATATTAACTTTAAGACCACAAACTCACTGAGTCCACTGAATTATACTTAATTATAATGGGTTGGTAAGCTTGAAGCAAAGCAGAAACTTAATCGGAATCGTTTCCACCAGCCACCCATCAGTGACAATGATCTTGCATATAAGAAACCACTGAAAACACCCTGTCGACTACAAAACCTGGCAAACTGAGATAAGCCTCTGCCATTCACCACGCCCCTGCCTCCGAGGTCCCCACCATTATTTATATACATGGAAATAGGCTGCCATGAACACAGAAGGTCTATGTGAGGGGAACACCAGCTTACAAAAATGCAGCGTGATGCTGCTTCAGTCACTTTCACTGGACCTGTGGTTGGTGCTGGGGTTGGTAGATACTCGGAGACCTGAATCTCTGGACTGTCCATGTGACAGCCAGGCCCTGAGCCTCAGCAGACTTGCAGCTCCTACCCTCTGGTTTATTGGACTTACCCTGGCCAGCTAACAGAGAGGTAAAGAAGTTCAACCACCACACCAGGGAGCCAAAAATGTCTGCAACTGCAAGCAGGTGAATTGCATCCATCAGCCATGTGGGATCTAAGCCCCCTCTCTTTTTTTTTTTATTTTTAAAGATTTATTTATTTATTTAATTTCCCCCCCTCCCCTGGTTGTCTGTTCTTGGTGTCTATTTGCTGCGTCTTGTTTCTTTGTCCGCTTCTGTTGTCGTCAGCGGCACGGGAAGTGTGGGCGGCGCCATTCCTGGGCAGGCTGCTCTTTCTTTTCACGCTGGGCGGCTTTCCTCACGGGCGCACTCCTTGCGCGTGGGGCTCCCCCACGCGGGGGACACCCTTGCGTGGCACGGCACTCCTTGCGCACATCAGCATTGTGCATGGGCCAGCTCCACACGGGTCAAGGAGGCCCGGGGTTTGAACCGCGGACCTCCCATATGGTAGACGGACGCCCTAACCACTGGGCCAAAGTCCGTTTCCCTAAGCCCCCTCTCGACATAGAGGTGGAGTGGCCATAACCATCCCAGGGTCCACAGGATGGAAAAATAGAGTATGGATTAGAGTGGACTTACTGGTAGTCTACTATGGAACTATTGTGATTAGTAATGAAGATATTGTGGCATTGATGTAGAGAAAGTGGCCATGGTAGCTGCTGAGGGTAGGGAGAGGGAAGAAGAGATGTGATGTGGGGGCATTTTGAGGACTTGGAGCTGTCCTGAGTGGTACTCCAGGGACAGATGCTGGACATTGTCCTGCCACGACCTACTGGGTGGACTGGGGGAGAGTGTAAACTACAGTGTAAACCATTATCCATGCGGTGCAGCAATGCTCCAAAATGTATTCACCAAATGCAACGAATGTGCCATGATGATGAAAGAGGCTGTTCATGTGGGAGGAGGGGGTGAGGGGGGTGGGGGGTTTGTGGGGACCTCTTATATGTTTTGAATGTAACATTTTAAAAAAAATAGAGAAAAAATTTTTTTTAAAAAGCAGTGTGGAAGGGGGAAGGCACAGTCAATCAGCCATGCCATTGTTCTCAGAAGGACCACCGAATCCTGAAATTAACCCGAGTATAGATTTCAACCTTAAACATTTTGGGCTATTTTTGAAACTATTTTTCATATTCATATTTTTAATGCTTATAAGTACTTATAACTCCAAAATACCATCATTAAAACCATTCACTCAACATAATGTCCTCCAGGAAATGGTGAGAACATATCATAGTGTTTGTGACTAGCAGAGCTATTATATGGGTATGACAGTGGTTGAAAGGGAAAGTCTAAGGACATGTATATTACTAGAAGGATAGCTAAAACATGTAACATGGGACTGTGTAACAGCAAAACCTCATGTGAAATACAGATATGGGTGATATTGCATATATAAGACTTTTTACAAAATATAAATACAAATAAACTAGAGAGAAGGAAAGAATAGCAACTATGTACAGCAGGGCATGCATAGAGAGACTGAGACGTGATGAGTTTTGTTTGGTTTTCATTTATTATTATTATTACTATTACTGGAATCAAATGAAAATGCTCTAAAAATGATTGAAGTAATGAATGTACAATTACGTGATTACACTGAATACCATTGATTGTACATTTTGGATGGATTTATGCTTTATTAAAATGTATCAATACAATTGAGTTGTTAAAAAACAAAATGTGGGATAGTAGCCCCCTCTCAATTGAGAGGTGGAGTGGGCATTGCCATCCCGGGGTCCTCAGGATTGGGGAATAAAATATGGACTAATGTGGATTTCCTGGTATTCTACAATAGAATTATTGTGACTCTAGCAATGGAGGAAATTATATCATTGATGTGGAGACAGTGGCCACTGGAGTTGCTGAAAGCAGGGAGAGGGAAAAGGAGGTGTGATATGGGGGCATTTTTGGGACTTGGAGTTGTCCTGAATCACACTGCAGAGAAGGATGCAGGATATTATATATGCTGCCATAACACACTGAATGGACTGGTAGTGAGTGTAAACTACAATGTAAACTATAATCCATGCTATGTAACAGTGCTCCAAAATGTATTCATCAAATGCAATGAATGTACCATACTAATGAAAGAAGTTGTGGATGTGGGAAAAGTAGGGGTTATGGGGTGTGGGGCATATGGGAATCTCCGATATTTTTTTTTTAAAGATTTATTTATTTATTTGTTTCTCTTCCCTTCTCCCACCCCCACCCCGGTGTGTGTTCTCTGTATCTATTTTGCTGCATCTTCTTCTTTGTCCACTTCTGTTGTTGTTAGCCGCACAGGAATCTGTGGGTTTTTTTGTTGCGTAATCTTGTTGTGTCAGGTGTCCGTGTGTGCGGCGCCATTCTTGGGTAGGTTGCACTTTCTTTCGCACTGGGCGGCTCTCCTTACAGGGCACACTCCTTGCAAATAGAGCTCCCCTATGCGGGGGATACCCCGGCGTGGCACAGCACTCCTTGTGCACATCAGCACTGTGCATGGGCCAGCTGCACACGGGTCAAGGAGGCCCAGGGTTTGCACTGCAGACCTCCCATGTGGTAGACGGACGTCCTAACCACTGGTCCGAGTCTGCCGCCCTCCTATATTTTTTAATGTAACATTTTCTGTGATCTATGTGTCTTTTAAAAATATGTTTAAACAAGCAAACAAAAAACAAAAGCATTTACTACACAGCAATCTATATGGGACATTACCCAAAGAGTGTCACTAGAGTTCCCTTCTTACTAGCAACGTGTAGTCTAAGAAAACCGACTGCAAAGGGCTATCTGGAAATGAAACAGCAACCAATCAGAACACACACCAACACATTTTCACAGTTCTTTACACTGCTAAAATGCAAAGGCACTGGGGCATTTGGATGGTGATCAGTGTTAGAAAAGATTCAAGGTACAAGTTCAGAAGAAAAAAGCATCGTGGAAATTAAGGAAGGCTCAGAAGATCTGCTTGAATGAAGAGAGAGTTATTGAGCAAGGCTCATGGGGACTGATAAGAGGCATAAGAGCCACAGTGAGGGGCAAGTAAATACAACTGGAAGGCAACTCCCAGGACCTTGCAGAAAGTTCACAGGAGTAAATCAATTCAAAATGAAAATTTTTGACCAAGAAACATTGAGTGGCTACGGTAGACATGCTGAAGTCAGCAGGGCCATCGAAGGTTATCTGGCAGGACTGAAGGACAGGGTGGGAGTGAGCCTGCAGCTTCTGTTTGGAGGCAAGGAGATGGACCTGTGCTTCTTACTGTGACTCGAAGTTGGGCACGAGAACACACTGCTCAACTTTAATTAGTGTTAAGAATTGAAGAGCAGTATGATTGTAAAGACAGTCCTAATCTAGGATGAATCAAGAGGGGCAGCTTAGGGTCAATCCTAGCGAAATGTAAGCAAGCTGAGAGTGGATTTGTCAACACAGCAGTAACAAACCCAGCAGCCAGGCAACAGAGGCATTTAGTTGGGGTCTTAGAATTGCAATTTGGGAAATACAGATTCAGGTAGTAACCACGCATCCACCCTGGCGCTTCCAGGCAAGGGTTGAACGAAAAAGTCAACGGTTGCATAAATTGTGATTGGTGGCTATGGGGATGCTCCAAATGTCCTCCAGGTTACACGGGAAATGTGGAATTCTATACTTTCCTGGATCACAAAACGTTACTTTCCTGTAGATTTTTTTTCAGCCATCCTATTGCTCACAGGTTGTACAAAGAGGTGGCTCAGATTTGGCCCATGTGCCATCACTTTGGACGGCTGCTCAAGGTTAGCCACTAAGTTATTAATACTTGGCAAAGCCAGGCTCAAAGCAGGTTTCTCAGGCTACAGAAACTATACTACCTCCTATAGGATTAAAAGTATAGTCAGCTAAATTCTATTTGGTCTCTGAAACAGATTATTTGGCTAACCGAAGCATTAACAAATATTAACATATATAATAAAAATAATAAACAATCTAGAGTGAACTTTCAACTTATTTAAATGGAATATATATTAATAATGTAAGGAACAGGGAATTTATAAATACCCTGAGAAAGGTGCCGTTTTCCATTTTCTCTAACCCTCAGGTGTTAGCAATAGCTGTTTTAGTCTGTGGATGATTCCCCATAAATACACTGAACTTTATCTCCATCTTGAAATTTTGTGGGGCCTGAATCCAACTTCGTGAAACTTTCGTTGGGTCCAAACCCAACTCGGGAACTTCTAACCAACCTCGTATCCAAAACCCTTAGGAAGGAATTCCTCTGACTTTGCTCTTCTTTTAATCAAAACTAGAAATAATCTATTTATTCTATTCAAGCCCTAAACTACAGATGGGGCGTTATTACATTTATTTTACTCAAACTCACAGATATTTGAAAGGGTTTCTAAACCATTTTTACTTTCAAATACAGACTCTCTTTTGAGAACACCACAGAAGCATGAGATGCTTTTGTTTATTTAAAATTTCACAATCAATAAGCATTGTGAACAAAAACAAATAACAATGGTGACTCTGAGAACATTGTTTTCACTCTTAAATGATGTGTCTTAAAAACTAGATAATGTGATATCCATGTCAGCATGAAATCTATTTTCTTTTCACTTGTTTTTCTAAATTAGGAAAAGTAAATACGAAAACATCACCTGAGTTAATTCCCATACCAGCCCAAGTCTCCTCCTGGAGTCCAGGGGTTCCTCATTCTCCTTCCCCCGTTTCCACAAGAATCACACAGACATGTCGGGGTAGGTTTTGCCCTCTGCTCACTACAGCAGCTACATGGTGGAATCATCAGGAGGCTGTCAAGGAACCTCATGACTGATCGCCCCTAAATCAATGATTTTCATGTCTATTATACATTAAGAATTTTGAAGTGAGAGCTTACGTATTAATAAGAACAATTTGAGCTATTAAACAACATTCCCACTTTACCAGTGGCTAAGCCAGCTTCAGCTGACTCAAAAAATCACAACTGAGTCAACCTTCTTCTGATTATAAAAATATACACACACATATATGCATACATATATTCCACATAAAAACATATCAAAACACAACCAAACAAGGATTGGCATACATTTTTAAACTTATTTCTCAAGAGGTATATGGTGGTGAGGAAGTCAATAAAGATAGATTTTGGGGTACAGTCGCAGCTTGCAAAAACCATGTTCAACTGACCATCTCCATGTAGGGTTTCCAACCAGAACACTACCCAAAATCACTGTATATGAAGACATTTTTAAAGTTTAAAATGCTTGTGGTATTTGGCTCATCCTGGTTTGCACTCCTACCCACCAGCTGCTTACTGATGTTGAGAAATTCCAGGCGTTGGACTGCGGCTTAATCTCTAATAAATCAGGGCACATTCATTCACTGGCCTTGGCCAGGTACAGTGCGTCCACTGCTCCCAGGGCTGGGCATCAGCTTCCTATCTCTGCTGAAACAATGCTGGCTTTTCTGGCAAGGAGAGGTAATGGCTGTGCAGGCAACGGCTGGCAGTCACAGATTGGGTTAAGTTCCATTGTGTTTCTCTGTGTAACTTTATGAGTGGACCAGACAAACAGAATACAAAGCATTCCTAGGTGCCCAGGTACATAAAAGTAAGGGATCTGTTTTTCTCTCTCCGGAGAAAATGAAAACACATTTCAAAAGCCCTACAAAAGGCTTTGATTCCCTTATGTGTTAGGCTGAGCTAAGCCTCTCTAAGCCCTGTTACACCGTGTTAAGGACTTGAACTATGGAGGAACTGTTATCACATTCATTTCCAATTCTGATGCACTCTCCAGAATTTTTTTTTAATGTTTTTAGCCCATCTATTTGAGCATTGGACTTTAGACAGCTCTTCTTTTATCTTCAAAAGGCAAAGTGCAATTTTGAAAAAAAGGTTTATTTTCCCGTGGAATTCTGCAAGTTTTATGCCACCAGGGACAATGGGTTGGAATTTTTAGAAACGCATCCTCGATTTGGAAAGTACATCTATTCCCATTATACTTCCTTCCCATGAGGTGGTGTGCAGGATTATTAAATGTTGGGACTAGATATATGCAATTCTACAAATATTAGAGTCCAGCTGTCCCTGGAGGCTAAATGATATTTACTCAATGAATATTAATTGCTATCTAGGTATTTTCCACATTTGTATCGATTGGAAATGTTTAGTTCCCCAACAACAAAATCACTTTGACCAAACAGAAGAGACCCTATTTGGAGTCTGACACATTTAGAGTTGTATCTGAGGTGTGTGTGACCTTGGAATGTCATTGGACCTCTCTGAACGCCAGCTTCCTGACTTGGAAAGTGAGGATGCTGCTGTCCACTCCACAGTCACCATGATACTCAGGTAAGGAAATGGACATGACAGTGCCTTATAAATTAAAATTCACTAATGGCAGTTATCGGTGGAAGCATTTTTCTTGATTCTTGGATGACTGTGATTACTGATCAGCAGTTACCACTGCCCTTTCTTTGTTTAAAAACACCACTTGGATCTTTGGCATAGGGCTGACTTCACTGGGAGAACATTGAAACATGTTGCTTTCCAGAACACACCATATTCTAATGATTTACATTCTTATTCATCAAGTTAACAATATTTCAAGGCAAATTGATCACCTACCAACCTTGATAATGTCAATTTACTATTATGGATGAAAATCTCCTGCTCTTTGGTATTAAATATTGAGTTGAAATGGAGCTTTTATTGACAGCTTTATCACTTTATTTTACTACCACACGTTTTTATGTGACAGTAAAGCCGCTAAACACATTAAATAAGTGCTGAGATAACTTGATAATGACCTTTCACAGGTTATTATTATTATTTTTTTTTAGAAAAGAAGGTTAGTAGCAAAGAAGAACATCAAATATGTTGCAAGGAGAAAAAGTAGTCTGACCCAGACAGAAATGGTACTGTTCTTTAAACATTCAAAGTATCTCCTGAGCCCGAAGTGAGCTCCAGACATTGATGCACACAAGATTAAAATAATGTTTTTGCTTCCTTTTACCTTCCAGATGGAACCCAAGACAGAAACAGATTTATAGTATTAGGAGACAAATGTTACAATAATTTCCAGAGTTAAGGAAGGAGAGGGGACAGGGATTTTGACTTTGTTGGGTGGATATGACAAGACTTCACAGTTCCTCTACATAAAAGACAGACTGGGAAAGAGAAGGAATGTGCATTTGTGAGCAAGGGAACAGCAAGTGAACATGCATGGCGGTATGAAAGAGAATGCTGGAATTATGTGCTCAGGCAACTCGAGGAGTTCAGCGTGACTGAAACACAGGGCCCTGGGAGGGCCTGGTAAGGCCTGCTGAGTCCAAAGGGGGTAGAACCCACAGATCTTGCTGAAGCCCCTGACTTTCAGCAACCAGTAGAGAATTAGACACTTGATACTTACTTATATATTTAATAATATAATATGATAGCCCATATTGTGGGGGGATGTCAGAGAGTTTCTGCTAGCAGAGTGGGTAAGTATAGGATGATGGTTTTTTTTGGTTAGATTGAAGGACTGTCTCACACTTTGACTAATTTAACTGGCTCCATTGAGGGAAAATATACATACATTGTAGCAGTTTGATATGATTATGAATTTCAAAAATAGATACTGGATTCTGTTTGTAATCTGATCTGCACCTGGGCCTGATTGAGTTATGGTTAGGGTTTTGATTGGGACACATCATTAGGGCATTGAGTCCCCACCCCTTGGTGGGTGGGGACACCCAGATAAAAGTCGTGGCAAAGGACAGAGTTGGGGGTTCTTAATGTTGGAGTTGTGATGCTGGAGTTTGATGCTGAAGACTTAAGCTGGAGCCCTGGAAAGTAAGCCCTTGGAGGAAAGAGAAGCAAGCCCTGGGAAGAGAGGAACCCTGAACCCAGAGAGAAGCGAGACCCTGGAAGAGAGGAACGCAGGAAGCCTGAACCCTCACAGACGTCAGCAGCCATCTTGCTCCAACATGTGAAAATAGACTTTGGTGAGGGAAGTAACTTATGCTTATGGCCTGGTATCTGTAAGCTCCTACCCCAAATAAATACCCTTTATAAAAATCAACCCATTTCTGGTATTTTGCATCAGCACCCCTTTGGCTGACTAATACATACATATATATACACACACACATATATGTCATTCACTGGTCATAGACACTTATCCAGACTGTGAATGATGTGGATCTATTCGCTCATGATTGTTGAGCACCCACACTGGCTGAGTGCTGGAGGTATACCAGTGAACACGGTAGGCTGAAGCTTGCAGGGTAGTAGAGAGAGCAGATGTTTAAACCCAACTCTAAAGGGAAGCAATGGCTCCCTGGCCCAGACGTGGTTTAAGGAGATGCCCTTGAGGAAGGCATGTTTATGCAAAGTCTAAGGGCAGGACACAGGACAGGTGTGGGAAAGGACTGGTGGCCCAAGGCTCCTCCTTCATGGTTCTCCAGAGGCAGGAAAGAGCTGCTTGAGTTCAAGGCGATGAAAGCTGGGCAATCGAGCTGAAGCTGCAAGAAGAGATGACGAAATGAGGATAGAGGGTAAAGAGGGCACCAGAGAAGGGGGTGAGGTCAGCCAATCACTCACAGCCCAGATGCTGCAAACAGACAGACAAATGCCCCACCTCCACTGAGCTTACCTCCAGTACAGGGAGATGGGTAAAAATGCAACGACACAGAGGACCTAAGATTGCAGTGAGCATCACGGAGGAAAAAGCAGCAGGAAAGGGGACAGGGAGGGCAGGAGGGAGTTGCCATGAGAATGTTGGCGATTTACCAGCTTTCCGTTTTTGCTTAGAAATGGTATCGCTAAATGTGCATTTTTAAAGGATTTCTGACTTGAAGCTGGAGAAGATTCTGGAAGGGAGCAAAGGGAATTTGAGCTCATTGTTGGAGCATCCTTCTTCACTGGTCTTTGCCCTTGCACTTGGGAGATTGTTGCTGTTCCACTGGGAAATGTGACAGACCTCCCCTGGCTAGGAACTCAGCACTCCCTCCGCTGTCGTTTGTTAACTGTAATGGAAGAAACTGTAGCACTGATCTGCAGAAAGCGGCCACTGTAGTTGCTGAGGGCAGGGAGAGGGAAGAAGAGATGTGATGTGGGGGCATTTTTGGGACTTGGAGTTGTCCTAAATGATATTGCAGGGACAGATGCAGGACATTATATATCTTACCATAATCCACTGAATGTACTGGGGGAGAGTGTAAACTACAATCCACACGGTGCAGCAGTGCTCCAAAATGTATTCACCAAATGCAATGAATGTGCCATAATGATGAAAGAGATTGTTGATGTGGGAGGAAGAGGGGTATGTGGGGTATGTGGGAACCTCATATTTTTTAACATAACATATTTTGTGATCTATGTATCTTACAATTTTTAATAAAAAAAAGAAAAAGAAAAAAAAAGGAATTTGAGATGATGAGTTGGAAGGTGGCAACAGTGAGCCAAGGCGGGGTGGCTTGGGCTAGGGGAGTGGCACTGAAGATAGACTCCCAAACTACGGAGGTGTAATACGGGGGAACAGAATGTGTGGGGCTTCAGGACTGAGTCAATGTGGGAGGTAGAGTACCGAAGGAGTCAAGGGTGAGTCATAGGCTTCTGGCCAGAGCAAGTGGGCAGTGTGGGAAATTATCTATTGCACTAAGGGACACAAGCAGAAAGAAACTATATTGTGGGAGGAAAGAAGGACGATCTCGGGAGGAGGAAAATGTTCAGCTGCATTTGAGGCATGAAGAGTGAGGTGTGCAGGCAATCCAAGTGGAGGTGACCAGCACACCGAATGCTGGCGGCAGGAGAGACGTCTAGGCTGAAGGCACTGGAGCCAAGAGGTTTCAAACCAAGGCAGTGGGGTGAGATGGCTCCTGTCCTCTGGCCCTTCTCAACAGTGACGAAGAAGGGGGTCAAAAGGGCCAATGCTTCCAGCTCCACGCCCTCCTAAAATCCCACGGCAGCCTCGGCCAACGTTCCTGCCAGACGACTGCAGGGGGACAATACCAAGAAGCAGGAGACGGCGGTTTTACACGCTCGCGGAGGACTTTATATTTTCTCTCTGCCATTACTTATTCAAAATGATGTCATTTTCTGAAAATAAACGACTGGAAAAAGTCAAGCAAGGCAAATAAATTATGGCCTTTATACTCTCTCTGGGAAATGAAGCTCTACTTAAACAAATATTTTTCACTTAGAGTAATAAATGTATCATGAAACGTGTTAATCACCTGTCTCAAATGCAACCCCTTAGATTCATAATCGGCACAAAAGGTAGTGTAGGTCTACTTTTTAAAATCTATTTTTTAATATTTCCAAAAGTGCCTGCCTGGTTAGCTGATCAGGAAGAAATTACTAACTGCCAACTAGCGGAATGTCTGCTTTCATCTCCAAATCCCCGATCATTTTATATCCCAAGTAAATGATACTGCCGATCTCTTTAAAAGTCATTCTTAGAAACTGTAGGAATCTCTCCGAGCATGGAATGCGTGTGTAGTTTATATACTTAAGGAGGGCTAGTGAGAGGTGCCAGAACAAAGGAAAAGCAGTGGAGGGTCAGCAGTTGTTGCCTGGGTACAGAGCTCTGCAGAAATCCTCTCTCTGCTCTTGCCTTTGTTTTCAGACCCTTTGGTCACAGCGATCACTTCAATGAAATTAAAGACCCAGTTATAGAGAAGGTCACCTCGACAATACTCGATTTTCTTTGCCAAGAGCCTATGGCTGGGGAAAACACAGGTGTAGATCCCAGAACTGTGTTTCCTCAGCTTCCACGGTGAAGCGTTATTTTTATAAAACTTGTTATATGCAATTCTGAGGGTGGAAAAAAATGTGCCTGTGTTTTCAAAAAAATTATGAAACAGTATGGGAATTTACAGGAAGATATACACCATCTTATGATCACAGACCCTTCATGACGTTTAATTCCTAGCTTTGATATTATGATGTAAAGTCAGGATTGATCATTATGTTATAAGGGTTATGAATAGTATCGATAAAGTACAGCACAAGAGTTAGTATTTTGGAAAGAGTACTCCATAGAAACTCTTTTTAAGGAGAAAAAGATATACACTGACATACCAAAACAGGGAAAGCGTTACCAATGTCCAGCTAATTATCACAGTGAGGAAGTTAGGGGATGGACTCACACCGTGACTGATGTAAATGGCGAAGGCTCCCTGTGGAACACACATTTAATGTGGATCTCACTAAGCCCACAAATCCAGGAGGCATATTTAATACTGAATGGTAGAATTAGAGTTCCATTTTATAATTTAAAATGAACTGACACACAGGTCTCAAAGAATTGTAGCAACAGACCAACAGACAAACAAATGGAAAAATAATGGAGATGTGCAACTCATCTTACATTGTAGTTTTTAGTAGGGTGACAGCTGAATGATTCTGGCAGATAATTTTATTTTATTCCACCAAGGATCTCAGTATCCTTGCTGTCAGGTTATATCTATAAGCTACATACTAACCACCCCACTCAGTTTATGTCAACTTTATCTGGTTCTGTCTTGAAATTAGAAATCCTTCTTTTCCAATCACATCCTCAAATCAACTCTAAACCAGAGCTGTAGGCTTTACTCACACAGTTCACTTTGTAATAAAGGAAAAAGCAAACTGCACACAGAGGAGATGCCCTGTATCTGGAAGAAGTCTCTGCTACTAAGTAGCTGCATTTTTATGCAAGTCACTTCAAAGATCCAGATCTCTAATTTTTCAGACTATAAAATGTAGAAGTCCAAAGAAGTTATAAAGTACTCTTTTTTTTTTCTTCCAAGTATATCCTCTGTCAAGAAATAGGAAGGGGGAAACGGACTTGGCCCAGTGGTTAGGGCGTCCATCTACCACATGGGAGGTCCATGGTTCAAACCCCGGGCCTCCTTGACCCGTGTGGAGCTGGCCCATGCGCAGTGCTGATTGGCGCAAGAAGTGCACTGCCACACAGGGTTGTCCCCCGCATAGGGGAGCCCCATTCGCAGGGAGTGCGCCCCGTAAGGAGAGCTGCCCAGTGCGAAAGAAAGTGCAGCCTGCCCAGGAATGGCGCCGCCCACACTTCCCGTGCCGCTGACGACAACAGAAGTGGACAAAGAAACAAGATGCAGCAAACAGACACAGAGAACATACAACCGGGGGAGAGGGGGGAATTAAATAAATAAATAAATCTTTAAAAAAAAAGAAATAGGAAGGGCCTGAGATTTTGACTTCCTTGCAAGCTAACTAGCTTGCCTGCCAGTCTCAAGGGTGCTGGAAGAAGACAGGAGTCTCCTGGGTCAGAGACAATGGACTTCATTACCAACCACACAGCAAGTAACATAAACGCCATGTTCCTGCGATTCCCTTCTCCCCAAAGTCCCATGGGGCCAACATGGAGGGATCCAAGTGAAGGCTACACATGCAGTAGGTTTGTGTCACAGCTGAAGAACTCTAAGTTTAAGTTAAGTCAAATATTTTATCATAGGTATAAGGTAAACCTGCTTGCCCTTTGTTCCAGAAGGAATCCTGATCTTTACTATACCAAGGCATATTCAAGACTGCCCTGTGCTCTGGGGAAGATACTGTCTCTGTTTTCCCAAGGCTATGTGATGTACAAACACTCTTGAAAAGATAATCCAAAGGCCACCAGTGTCTGCTCGTAAGATGTGCTGAAGTGTGAGACCCTTGGGGACATCCTCTACATACTTCAAGTACAATAAATCTCTCTCATTATAACTGGACTCAAGGTTAGCTCTATTCCTCCTTCCTAACAATTCCCAAACTATTGATTTTGCTCAGTTATTCAGTCCTCATCTTTTGGCTCAGTAAATCCGACACCATACCTAGATCCAAGGGTTCATTCTTCATTACTTTAAACCAGTAGTTCTCAACCAGCAACATCAGCATCACTTGGGAATTTGCCAGACATACTGAATCAGAAACTCTGGGCATAAGGACCAGCTATTTTTTCTTGTAACAGGACCTCCAGGTAATACTGATGTATATCAAGATCACTAAAGTATATTAAATTTTGGGAACAATAACACTAAATCAATCAGTCAGTCAGTTCATTAAAATTTCATGACTACTCTTAAAGATTTTTTTTTTTAGGCAATACTGGGATTTGAACCCAGGACCTCATACATGGGAAGCAGGCACTCAAACACCAACTACATCTGCTCCCCAATGAGAGCTGGTTTTTGTTTGTTTTTAGGAGGTACCAGGGACTGAACTCAGGACCTCACACATAGGAAGCAGGAGTTCAACCTCTTGAGTTCCATCTGCTTTCCTCTTAAAGGTTCTTAACTGGCCTAAAAGATTGAAAGAAAGGAATTATATTCTATGTTTCAGGAAATGTTTCTCTGTCCCCTCTGAGAGATGTAAACAAAGCATGTTTCCCTAGTTGCTTCTAAAGTCCACCTTTTCACCATGAAGATGATTGACCTAGAGTTGTAGCCAATGTTGTATAGACTTGTCAAGAACCCATGTCCCTGAAAATATCACTGAGCTACCAAATGAACAAACTGCAAAAGTATGACTTATACGGATGGTCTTGCTGTTAATCAGGTTAATAAATGTCCTTATCAGTTAGCTGGTATGAGCTGGTTTATGCTACTTACAGTCCAGTACATCCTGACTAAAACAATTTTTAAAGTTACTATCAGTCCTAATGCGTATGTTTTCTTTTAGAATCTCCTCCACACAACTGCTCTGGAAATCTTTGCAAGGTTTGCTTCACGGAAATAAGTGCAGCTCATTGCAAACTCAAGGAGAACTATAAAAATTGGAAACAAGGTCTACGAGGGCAAGGTACTCATTTGGTTTGCTCACCCCTGTAAACCAAGCCCTAGGAGACTACTATCAATTAAGAGTCTTGGTTGAATGAGTGAATGGATGAATCAAACAATTCATCAGCCAATCAGTTGAACCAAAATCAGGCAGAGAGGGCATTTTAATTCAGTGATGTCTGCTTTGCTTGCGGCGCTAGTTGTCCATTTAGCTGGTTTCCCCATGATCACAGAGTGTTTGCTGCTTTCCTGGACGTGTCATAGAACATCCAGACGTAGGAAAGGCTATGTCTCATTGTACGTTGTCAGAGAGCAAAGCAACCTTTCCAAGAATCCCCAGTCCTACTCTGTAGTCTTCCCCTCGAGTTCTCTGCATGTACATTTCACTGATTAAAGATCCAAGTGTAAAAGTGAACTCTAAAAATATCCAAAAAAATGGGAAAATACCTTCTAAAACAAGACTGGAAAGTGAGAAGCCATTAAGGAAAAAAACACTCACACACAATGGCTTAATTAGCAAAAGTTACTGCATATCTGGATATCTACCTAGAATAAATTAATATATGATTGGGTTGATTTCCATTCAAATGACATCTTTATCTTATATTAATGTACATGGGTACCCCTAAAGGATATGATTGCCAGGTTTAACTATATAAAATTAAAAAATCTCTCTGTGACAAAATATGCCATCGGTAAAGTCAAAAGGCAAGTGGTAGAGTGAGAGAAAATCTTTAGAAAACAAAAGGCAAGTGACTAATAATCCTACTATATAAAACACTCCTCCAATTTGAAAAGAAAAAGATTAAAGAAGTATCCTAAGGAGAGAAATAGAGGATTCAATGATGAAGAAATATAAATAGTTCAAGCACACAGAAAAAAAAAAAGTGAAATGCAAATTAAATTAGTCATCATTTTTAAACCAATAAACTGATAAAATTTTTAAAAGATCCTCAGTATTCAATACTTAAACTGATGTTGCAGCAAACTAACATTGTCACACCTTGCTGACAGAGTATAGCTGGCTAGAAACTTTTGGAAAGTCATCTGACAGCATCTACTCAAAATGCATACATCTTTGGCCCAGCAATTCTATCTTGAAAGTGCAAGCAACAGAGATAAAATATTTAAATACAAGGATATATATAGATATTCATTGAAATATTCCTTTCAATAGTAAAAACAGCCCGATTCTCCACCAAGAGGAGAAGGGCTGAACAAATTAGAGTATCCATATGACAGAATAATAACTGACTACTAATAAGTAGCAGTTAGATCCATCAATCAATCTATCTATTGCCTTAGTCTCTAGCAACTAGAGAGATGTTCAAAGAATATCGATAGGTGTAAGATTAAATGGCAAGATAGCATGTATTGTACTGTCCTACTCTGTTGGAATTAGTAAGGGAGGGATATGGATACGAGCATAGAGAAAGATGTGGAAGGATAAACACAAAGTACTGTAATGGTTAATTTCATGGGTCAACTTGGCTAGGTTATGGAGTCCAGTTGTTTGGCCACACAAACATTGGATTGCCTGTTACTATGAGATGGATTAGCATCTGTAGTCAGCTGATTGAATCTATAGTGAGTTTGCATCTACAACCAACAAAGGAGATAGCCCTCAGTAATGAGGGGAGTGTCCTCCTCTAATCATCTGGATGTCTTAAAGCAAAACTGAGGATAACAGAAGTCAGAAAGAAAGCATTCTAGTTTCTAGGTCTCCGGCCAGCTTCTCCTGGAGCATTCAACCCCACTTCATCGGAGTTTCCAATTTGATGCTTATCCTATGGAATCTGGAGTAGCATGAGCGAATTCCTATAATAAATCTTTTCATATTTACAGTTATGTTTCTCTGGAGAATCCTAGCACACATATTAACAGTGGTTATCCCCAGGAAAGGGATTAAAAGAAAGATGGAAGCAATCCATTAACTTCATCAAATACCTCTGTATATTTTGACTTCTTGTATGGCACATACGACTTTGGTAATTAAAATAGATCATTAACAAGCTATAAATATTAACAAATAAAATGTTATTTATGATGAATCCATGAACTCTAGTAAGAGCAATATAGTCCAGTTAAAGAATAGTGAAATAACATAATTATATATAGTATTTAACAAATTAAACAAAATTTAACAGCTGCATCTTTTCTAATGATAATTTCTGTTAAAAAGGGTTTTCATTACTAGATATAAATATATGTCTACAGTCACTGGTCTCAATATGAAAGAAATATTGCTATTTGGTCCAAAGAAATATTTTACCTGAATATTTATATTACTTATATTACTCATTTCACAGGGTAATAACACGGATGGAAGATCAGCAATTTTGCATCCAAGCAGTTCTATTATCATTTTTATTTTAATAATAGGTCTAACCATACTTGCTAATAAAATTCCTTGTATTTGTAGTTTTAATTTCATTTATATGCATTATTCATTTTTAAAGCTTTCTATTCACTTGCAATTTATTCTAATAGATAATGTAATTACCAGTTCTTTATATTGTTAAAATTAATTTCTAAAAAGTGTTAAACAAACAAGGAACATGGTTAACCCTCATAAACTAAAATTTTGACATACCATCGAGCTTTTATAATCTGTTATTATTGCACAAAGTTTCAGCTCTTTTACTTTACTTCCTATTAATTTAGATTTTAAAAACACAGGCAGAGTTATCCTTACAGATCAAATAGGCAAATTCTAATAGGGGGCCAAATGGCTCCAGATGAATTATTTGTTCACTTTGGTGTGGTCGGATAGATTCAGGGCTAGTTCAATGAGAGGACACACTTCTCCTTGCTGAGGCAAAAATGGACAGTAGCAAAAGAATGCAGGAAGTCAAATCAAATCCATCTATTTTTCGATCCAGGGAATTCTAGCTCTTCCACTCTTGCACCGCGACACAGAGCACAAGTAAGTCCATCCCAACAGCAGTTCTCACAGTGGTCGGATTTCACCTGGGTGTTTCTGATTCCTTGGATGCATGACACCAGGAATCTCAGCTCCGGCTACATTCATTAAAGGTCCTCTACCTTCCTGAGGTCTGTACCTAAATGAGCAAAGGGCAGTCTACCCTCCAGGTCACACCAGACATACTCAAAGGTTGTCTTGCTGTTCTAACCAAATGGTGCTTGTACTGGGCACACCTACAATGTGTTGGAGTTTGGGGCAATACCCGTTGGAGGATTCAAAGTGTCAAGCAACACTGGAGTCACTAATAATCGCAATGCATTCACTAACACAAAATAGCAATGCCTGGCAAGTGAACAAAGCATTCACTGTCTAGTTTTTCCGCCACCCCTCACCATGGTGACATGGGGGCACTCCGCTGCTTCCTGTCCTGATAACACTTCAAGAGTCAAAAGGCAAATTTCTCCTGCGTTCCAGTGAACATGTGCTCATTTTTGACATTTGTACAAGGACACAGATATCTTTTTGTTTTACTTTCCTTAAAGCAACTTGATGTGCAAGTGTAGGGGGTTGTGAAAAAAATACACTCAACTTAATATTCCCACTGAAAGATTTTTGCCATCGTCGTTTGTATCCTCAGTTGTAGCAAAAGGTAATCATATAGACTGATCAGAATTTGTTAGCAAGCCTGCTTAGGATTCAGGGTACTAACCATCTATCATGCATTAGCACATTTAATCCTCCCAGGAGTGCTATGAAGAGGATGCAACTACTAGGAGAAAAACTATTAGAATTACTAGTAAACTTAGGTTTAGGAGGTTAAGTAATTTTTCTTTTCTTTTTCTTTTTCTTTGCAGTGTGTGTGTAGTTTGTGTCTGTTTGTTTAGTTCTGTTTTTTTGTTTTTTCAGGGTTAAGTAATTTTTTGAGGGCTTTTGCTCTTAGTGTCAGAATCAGCACTCAGCCCTTAAAGAAAAAGACGTTAACAAAGGAAACATCTCTCCAAATATGCCCAAAATATTTGCAAAAGCAATGACAAAATTACAAACCTTTATGATAATTTACAACAGTCAATTATGCTCCAAGTCCTATAAAACAACACTCAAGTAATCGATAGATATTGCATACGCACTATTTCCTGGGACCCCACTGAATTACAAATGCTCACCTTGAAACCGTACAATACCCACTGCATCATAAATCTGACATAGAACTGAGGCACTTGCTCTAAATAAAATCAATCACTTCATTATCAATACTTCCTCTTCTTGTTTTGCAAAATATAAGATTTTGGTGGAGACTGAGCTGACCCAAAATCCCCTCAGGAATTTTTCACAGGCCGAGTAAAGTGGTCTTTCTTCTAGACGCTGGTGCTGCGGCCGCTGAGGACGCCCCGGTCATCCCAGCCCCTGGGGGGCGCTCTGAGGACTGGGGGCTGGAGCCCCGCGGGGGCCCCTGAACATGTCGTTCCCTCCCGCAACCCCGCCTGACAGGGCCTCTCGGAATCGGAACACTAGAACGAAAAGGAATCGAGTCAAGGCCCTAATTCACACGAGGCCCAGGCGTTTGGGGCTTTTCCCCTCGTGCTAGGGCGCATGCGGGGCTGCGCCGCCCTCCGGAAGCTGCCGAGGGAGAGTTCACCCGCAAGCGCGGGGGAGCCGATGGATACCGTGACCGGGCTCGTCTTTCACGGCCAAGGGGCCGCCTTGACGACGTCCAGAGGACTCAGGGCCACCCTCAGGGTCACTGGGTGACCCTAGGAGCAGGGAGCCCCGTCTGCCAGGAGCCCTTGAGGTGCCTGCACGCCCAGAACCACGCGAGCAGCGGGCCCTGCCGCCGCCGCTCCTGCCCTCGGCAAGTCCTGAGCCCGTCCCCAGGGCCCCGGGGGACCTGAGATTCAGGCACTCTGCGGGATGCCTCCCTGGGGCGAGTCTATTCCAAGAAAAAGACGCAAAAGACGCCGCGGCGTCGGTCTGCTCCCGTCCCCTGCGCCGTGCGGCCTCGGCCAGTGCCGCGTGTTTGCATCCGCCGTCTGATGGGCCAGATACTTCCTGTGCCCTTTTAATGTTTATCATTTTAAGAAAAGATTCTTAATGGCTTAATGTGTTGCAAATGCACTCCGAACACGTTGCCCTTTGGCAGAGCTGTTTTAGAATTGCAACACTTTTAATTTTTCCTTGGTAAATAAACAAATTAAAGATAAATTAGGTTCCAGACAATTAGGTCCTTGGGCTTTCTTCTTTCAAAACAGCCACTGTCAGAAAAGACTCTCCCTTGCCCCCAAGTGTGTAGACCAGCGGGCTAAGTCCAAACATCCCTTTGTAATGTGGTAGCAATTTTGTGCAGAAAAGATAAATCTGGCCGTCCTTGATTTAGGAAGCAAACAAATCAGGTTTTGGCAGGGTTTAATTTCAGACCAGCTCCATTCCAACCTCGAATATTCCTTTTTGGCCAGCAAGAAAGAATTAAGATACAATAAATAAATAGAAGCAGGGAAGCTAGTCTTCAGCATCATGTAAGTTTAGGCTTCCTGTGCACAGGACACCAATCATTAATTACCCCCCTTACTGTGAATCTCATTCAGGGATGTTTAAAATGAGGCACTCTAGTGTTACAGCTAAGCAAACACAGTTAATTAATATTGCAAAACCAATCTTAACCTAAATCTTCTGCTATTTAGACCCAACCCGGTATAACACAGCACTTTACTCCATAAAGTACACTAAGAGATGCTCTCAGGGTATACCATAAAAGATAATTCAGTTCTTGAAATTTAGAAATTCAAGTTGGTAGAAAATTCCCACCATCAGGGTTATTTGGCCATTTCCCTGAAGAAGCACGAATGTATTTGTTCATCAAAAAGCAAGGCAAGGTTACAAAACAACTACAAAAAATAGATGGTTTTCAGTGCAAGTAAAACTGTCATCAGGGGAAAATATGAAAATGCTTACCACGAGGGGTTAAGCACAACTCCGTCTCCTACAGACTAGAGAAAGCACTGAAAGATGAAGAACAGATTCAAACTAGGCGAAAAGAATTTCCAATATCTTGTATCATTGGAAACACTACAGGTAAGACAGCTGTTGCTGCATGTTTTCAAGGCAAATGAGTAGAACATAAATGGATGCTAAAGTAACATGTATTTAAAGTTCTCAGTAGAGGTATTCTAACTAGATGTATATAAGTTAAATACACACATCTTTGCAAGTAGGTATACAAGTTACCCACATTTATTCATTTAAAAGAAGAGTAGGTTATCAAAAACTCTCATTTCTTAGAAACCACTATTCCCGACAGGGGCTTACTGTTGATGGGTGGCGATGCCTCTCTCACATACTGCTTCTGGGGTACTTATTTGTACTTCTGCTCCCTGAAAATGCAGCAGTATTTGCTTTAATAGCCAAGATTTCCACAAGTCATGAAGATGATGCATTGTAAAACTTTGAGAATTATCCACATAATTGAAAATTAAAGTCAATGCTTAAGGTCTCAAAATAGGTCACAAAGAGTCAAATGAGGTTAGTACACATGAAATAATTATCTGGGTAATTTTAAAAGTGCCATCATTCCTTTTCCAGGGATTTTTAATTCTTTTAATCCTAAAGCACGCATTTCAGCTTGGATTTTTTTCCCCACCCTCAGCAACTTTAATTGTTCAGTCATTAGTTTAACATCATCCTTCTTTAACTCCTGGGGCCAGTTATTAGCAAGTCACTTAACCACAGTTAACCAATAACCAGGATACATAAAAAGCAATATCCCAAAATAAAACACATAAAAAGTCCACTGTGAAAATTAATCTAACAGCATCGGCAATTTCTCTTTTTCAAGTAGCTACCGCTTAATGGCTTGTGATATACAGGCTGCACATAATTATAAGAATATAAGATATAATAGAAAACACAAACTAAATTGCATTTTGCTTAACTGGATATGGAAGTAATTTGAACTCTCTGAAGTTATCCAACTATAGCTGAACTGCAGAGCTGGGAAATAATTGGATATGTGTATAAATCTTGAAACTAGCTCCTGATTATAATCTTTTTTTTTTTAAATATGCCTCATCCAGGCATAGCATTTTATCATTTTCAAAATGCCTTTGCTGATAAGATCTAACTAATCTGATCTTCAAAAAAACCTCTGCCACAGGGGTAGGTGTCACTGCCCCTATTTTGGAGACAAAGATATAGAATCAGAGAGGATAAGTGATTTGATCAACATACCACGTGGAGAGCATACACATATATTTGAGAATAGTTTTCAGAAGCATAAATAGGAAGAGATCTAGAAGCATGCTATAATACAATCCTTGAAAGAAATAAGACCAGGTAATGAGATTGCCACGCATGAAAATCAATTCTATTACCTTGAACAGAGGACAGTCAGTAAAAAGTGATCTTGCCATTTTAATAGAAGAAGCTAAATATGGTTTCATGCAAGGCACCCAGACATCACAGGCAAGTTGCATGAGTACAGCACAGAAATGAAAACATAGAGCTTGCCCAAAAGAAACAGATTTAATGGATGAAATGAGAGAAGAATACCTGTCAGGCACAGATGGCTCACTTGTAGAGAAGTCTATGAGCCTGTGAGATGACATAGATTTTAGATTTCTCAGATAAGTGACCTTTCTAAAACATCTAGGGCAATGCAAGCAGGTTGTCAGTGTCTAGTTCTTCTGAATAAAAATGCTAAAAGGTGAAACAAAATTAAATTGCAGTACATTTTATTGAGCACTTGCTATATGCAAGGGTAAGTTCTAGGAGCCCTAGGTGCATGAGCTCATTTAGGCTTCACAGCAATACGTATTATGTTTCCTAGAGCAGCAATGGAGGCTCCAAGAAGGCAAGCAGTTCCCAGAGTCACATGTCTTCTTCTGAGCAGCATCCAAGTCCAGCCAGTTGGCTCTCAGCCTCAGAAAAGTCACAGACGGACCTTTCCTGGCCCGCAGAGAAGTTCTTGGTGAGTGCAACCAGGGAGTATTTGGATAAGGATAACATAAAAGTGAAACTGAATTTCAGGGGAGAAACATAATATGGATCATCTTGCTGGAAAGAAAACCACAAATGAATCTAGGATCTTCATGTGGAAGAGATCCTCTAAGTCAACTGGCCCAGTCCTTTGCTGCACATATAAATCAAATCATGTTCTACAATGTCAGGCTCTGATTGAACACATCAGCCACAAGAAACTCGCTATTCATGACTCAGCTCTTGCCAAATCTGCACAGATATCCTGTTGTTCACCATGCCCTTTCTCTGCTCTTTGCACTATTCCTCATTGTTGAACAGAGTTCCAGAACCCTCTATCTTAATTGCTCTCCCTTGATACAGTCTATTTTCTGCTATTTTAAAATGCAGGGACCAGGGATAAATGTGATAATTAGAGTGGCGCTAAATAGCACTGGTAGCACCAGACTATCACCTCCTTCCTCAAGGGCGTTTATGCTTTCTTTAATGTAATCTAAGATTTTAATAGTTGTTTTTATTTTGTTTATTTTTTACTTTTGGGGGGGATGTTGAGGCATTAATATTATATTGCTGATATCACAATATAATTCTTATTGTAGATTCATATTCATTTAAGCAAAATCCTCATTCCCTCTTTTATTGTTTTGCTGCTAAATTTTATTATTCATATTCCATGGCAGTTCTCCTGGTTTTTTAAACCATAGAGGACCCTATCAGATCCTATTAGATTCATTCAGTGTTCAAACCTAGCCAAGGATATTTTCCAACTACTTTTGCAAAATGCTTACAGTATCTCCCAGTTTTACGAACTCCATGACTGGCTCTTTATCTACTCTAAATGCTCAGAAACCATCTGAAAAACAGTATCAATATCAACCTTTTCAGTCTTTGGTCTCTAGCATCTATTGTTTACTCAACCCTACTTTCCACAATTTCATGCAGATCATCAACAGTGGGTTACCAATTTTATCTGCAGATTTCTCAAAAGCTTCAAGTCAAGAAAGGGTGATAGGCAGGCAGTGAAAAAAAATTCATTCGACTTTACTTTTCTCACTTATGTACCATGCCTCCCTTTCTTATTTTTAACTTTGACTCTGTCATCTAACATCCTTCCCTCTATTTTCTAAGGTTGACTTGTTCAACTAGTTTTTCAAAAAAAATTCAGTACCAGTACGTGGCACACGTGGACCACATTCTGTGAACAGTGTCAACTGCAGTCTGCAAACAGTGAGAGGAAAAGGCAGGTTTCATCACTGGGTCTCCTGGCCTAGATAAGGTCTAATACTTTAAGGGCCCAGTGTTGGCATACAGACATCAACTCAAAATTGATTGTGATTTCTTAAAAAGAACTGCCTACCCATTATAAAAGGTGTACTGTCTCTGAGAATTATGTCTTTACACAGCAGTATTGAAAAAGCTCTTAAAAAGAGAAATGAATTCATTATATTCATGGGAACTATATACAGCAATGGTGTCAACAGCTGAAATGTTCACACACAAAAAGAGAAAACGCGAAAAAAAAGGACTGAATACATTAAATCATTGGGATTGCTAATGACTAATTGTAACAGATTACTTCTTATGTCCAATCTAAACAATGCAACTCTAACCTTCTCTTGAGAAAAGAGGGAAACCACATGTTGTCATACCCAAAACAAGTTTCCTTCAAGTAAGCTTAAAGTGAAATAACAGAGCATGCTTTGAGGTGGACAGGAGATCAGGTGAGATGCAATTTCCCTATCTGCAATATGGAGTCACAGTATTTGCCTTGGGATCCTCATAGGGTCTCCTTATTAAATATATGACAATTCTGATATTCCCAAATGATATAGGAACTTTTCCTATTCTTTGCATTAAAATTGGTGATGACATAAGAAATAAGTTGAGAGGGTTTAGAGAAGGGTGTAAGAGAAAGAATTATGAGATTCCTTTTTCCTTAGAATGAACAAAACAGGCTGTGGGGGGTCAGCCATCCACAACTGCAGCTGCTATCCCAGGGGCTCTGCCTTGTTGGCTACTGGGAGGAGGCAAGCGTACAGTCTGGGAAATAGATGCAAGGTCTTAGAATACAAATCAGACCACCGCACTTAACAGCATGTGCCCCCCGAAGAAAAGAGGACCTGTTTTCTTTTCTAATAAAAAAAAATCTTTATTTTTTTAAAACAAAATTTTCTATGAGTTTTGAACCTGTGGATAAAGTATACTCCAAATTATGAAGAAAAAATAAAATAGCTACACCTGTTTTCATAATTTTTTTGTCCTACCAGAGAGGATCAAATAGTGCTCCTCGTACTCTGAAAACGTAAAAAAAGATCTCAAACATATTGATGCGTACTGTCTTAAATAATACTACCAGGTGAATTAACACCATAAATATTTATGGACTCCTCTCGCCTCAGCTCACAAGTCAACCTGGGGGCTCATCATTTAAATGATAAAAGTGCTTCTGTGTCCCAATACCTGGTATCTTTCTACTTCCTACCAGAGCAGCCGGACAGAAGTGCCCTGATGGGAGCGTCTTCGGCCTTTGATTTTTTTAAGACTACATTTCTGTCTCCCTTAGCCATGCTTTCCTTCTGGTTGTAGACAGGGTTTAGCACAGTCAAGTAGAGCTTTGTCACCTAAGAATTAGAGACTTTCTGAAGCCCACCCATCGCTCCTGCTTCTTTTACAAATGGGCCCCGTGCCCTCATGGGGAAGGAGCCCCTCCAACAAATACCCATCAAGAAAATCACAGCCTTAAAGCTATCTCTAAGAGGAGCTCTAATAATTCCAAGCGCTTTCAGGCTATAAGCACATTAACAGTGAACATAAAATAAAGGGACCAGAAGAGGGTCTGACCTCTTAGCGGACGTCATTAAAGTAGAGAGTTTCTGCAGACATCAGAACAATTCTTACATGTGATACTGAGTTAAGTGTCAATTAATTATTGCAGAAAAAAGTGGGGACATGGAGCCATGCTGAGTGATACCAGCCCTCAAGGTCCTTGCTCCCAAAGTTGCTGGGCTGTGAGGCTCGTGCCTGCAGGCTAAGGCATGCTCCCCTCACCTACAGGCTACGGATGCAGCTGGCGGAAGAGGGCAAGCCCTGCGGTGAACACCCACGCCGCCAGCAAGAGGGGGCCAGGGAGCCCCAGGGGTCCTTCTACTCACCAGCACACTTGGTCCTCGTTCTCAGGGCTGGGCCAGGAGACCCAGTGCCACCCTCCCCTGGCCTGGTGAGCAGCACACTGATCTCATACTCCGTATCCGGATCGAGGTGCCCGATTTTGTAGCTCGTCGAGTCCACGGGCTGCCGGTCGCTCCAGCTGCCGCTGGCTGTGCAGTACTCCACCTCCCTCGCGATGATGGGCCCGTCCCCATTGATGGAGTTGGCATTGAGCTGTATCCACAGGTAGGTTGCGCCCACAGAGGCAAGCTGAGGCGGGGCAATAGGGACAGGCGGTTCTGAAACGTCAGACCAGAGAGCCCTCGTTCAGAGACGTCTGAATTCGGTTTTAGAAGAGCCACGCAGACACAGATTATCAAAATACAGAAGGTATCAAAGTTTCAGAAAGGAATTTATGAGAATGATGCTGTTCACGTTAATAAGAAACAGGCTCCTGACAAAGGTTAGGACAACTTCCAAAGGCGTAAAAGAAACCATGTTAAAAAACCCCTAAGTTCGTTCAAATATGGGCATGCCCCCAAATTTGCTTTAGGACACAACACATTGTTCTCAGACTGCTACAAGATATCAAAGGATATTTTTTTTTCCTTCCCTAAAAGCAACTTGTGAAAGTTCTCTCAAGTAGAAGTACTTAAGCGCTAGGAGACACTCTATTGCTAACATCCTTATTAAGAATGTCTTCAAAATTATAGTTTATCTCATCATAAATGTATTTCTAGGATGACTCGCTTCCCCTCAAAATATCACAATGGACCCATTCAACTACGGGAGATGAGACCCATCTGGGCAAATTGAGTTCATCAATGCCTCTGTTCAGACAGCTTCCAGTAATGAGGCTCTGAATAGAAAAAAAAAAATCTCTGAAGCAAAGTACAAGCCATGTCCACCTTGATAAAATGCATAAGAAATGAAAAGCGGACACTGCAACCCAAGAGAGTCTCTCTAATGGTTTAAAACCGAAGTCTCTCTCATGGCTTAAACCTGAGAAGGGAGAGATACACAATCTCATTTTAAAGAGGGTTCCAGGTATATCAGTTAGGTGGTCAAGAGGGGCTCTCTACACACTAAAGGGAGCATTCCATAGGCAAGAGTGACTTTGAAGACATGTCAGTCATCAACTTAGGAAATAAGAGTACTGTACAAAAAACTATATTTCTGTCTTAAGACTGACCATCTCAGGAAAACTAAGATCTAGTGAATTTTTTCAAGAATGAGTCCACAGGTAGTCTGTGCCTTTTTGGTGTGTTTTCGTTTTTAACTCCTAATTTAGCTCACATAAACTCATGGGAAAGAAAGCCTGCTACATTGTAGGACTGGCCACCCCTGCCTTGCATTCTGCTCCTTCTTCTGTCCTTTTCCCAGAGCAGACATCACTAATTGATCATAGTTCTGTTCCTTGGACGGGAACTCTGGGCATCCAGTCCTACCTGAAGTCTAGAAAAATGAAATAAGGAAACAGGGACCCCAATTCCCTTTGTTGGAGTGGCATGCCTGTGTTCTTTTTTGTGTTTAATGATTGATAAGTCAGCATAACTTTTTAAAATAGCTGGAGAAATCTCATTAGACTTACAATAAAGTGTCAAAGGATGGTTGTTATTGGGGCGATTACAAATTTAGTGAAATATTGTTTTGACAGCTTATAAACTAAGCATTGTCCTGGCTCTTCATTTCTTTAAACAGTTCTGGCTTAACTCACAATGATTTAGCATCCATTTATATCATCAGGGAATTCCTTGAACCAAGACGTGAAATGGACCTTTGATCTGAAGACATTTATGTAGCCAGGTTGAGAGAGCAGTTAACTATCAAGTTGCAAATGCTAGCAAGGGTTGTTGAACTGCTGCTCAAAATACAACAGAAGAGCAAGGTCACAAAGGTTAGTGATCACACTAATTCGTTTAAATTCTTCTAGTTCCCTAAAATAGGCATGACCTGAATGCCTGCTTTTTTGCTAGAGAATATTTTCTCTATTAATTCCCCGTTAAGAAAATTATCAAATGTATTTAATCAAATGAAAGAGTCCACTAGAACCTAGAAACAACAGACAGAGACATCCAAAGGGTCTTTTGGTTTACTGGGAAAACCAGCACAAGAACAAGTCAATATTTATATTTTGGACCGATTTTCCCAAAGGGAAGAAGTAGGGTGGGGGAGAGAAAGGGAGGGTGAGAGGATTTCAATTTATACAAAGTGCTAAAAAGCAATTTAAAATACTTCTTCATCCTAGTGGAAGTGAAAGGATATAATACAATTAATTTTAAATCAAGTCAGTAAAGGAAAAATTTATATACATATGCATGCATATATAATTTGATATATAGAAGCAAATGCCTGATACATATTTTTATTTTTAATGATAGGACACACAGATATATTGTGGAGATTATATGAAACGTTTTTATATCCTTCACTACCAAGTGCATGGGGAGGGTGAGGGTGGTAGTTAAGTAAATGACTTGGGTTTCATTTGTGGGGCTGGCTCCAAATCAGAGTGTGGCCGTAAAATGGCGATAAGTTCCACGGACTTTGTTTTTCCATTTGTAAAACACATGAGCACCCCAAATATGACATGGGCATATAAAAGAAGTGCTACATTTTAAGACAGGCAGCCTGAAAATGTCATTGTATCTTCTTAATTAATTGTCTCAAGGTAATATTTATTAAACTAGTAGACTCCAACATGTTATCTCATTTAAAAAATAAAATCTACAGGGGAAAAAAGGCTATAAGCGTCTAAATGAAAGAAAAGTCAAATTTCAGATTTGAGCCACAAATGCCCGTGGATTGTCCCTGGCTGTGGCAGTGTGCGGTGGTGGTGAAAGAGGCACCTGGACATTTTTATCACAATGAGCCCCGACACTACTACGCTGTCAGAAGACAGAAAAATTTGCTGGGCAAATGAGAATGGGAATCCATTCATTCTTCTTGTTTATGTTTGTTCTGAAAAACTAGAAATTTATGATTTACTTATAACTCCCAACAAATTAAATTTTCCACAGAGGCAACGTTTGGAGAAGCTACTAGATTTGCATCACTTTGATCATGAAGTATGGTGCCTCAATAAAACAGGCATTGGCTGGTAGCAGTAGAGCATTATAGCGAGCATAAATCAGAAAAGGGGAAACAGTCACGAAGAACTGAGCCAAGATGAAAAGTAAACAATAATAACAGCTAGAGCTCAGGGCAGGGGCACCTGAGCTGCTCTCCTGTATGGATGGGGACCTGGCATCCCTTCTCTAAATTATGATTCCTCTCTTCCCAGAGAGGGAGCAGGGAGTATGACTATGAACTTTTTTTTTAAGTTTTGCTAAGGATATTAAACCTAAATTCAAATATTAGCCAGACAAGCTAGCTAAAATTTCACCACCAACCCAAATCTTGAAGAATCTAATGTGGCAAAATATATCATTCAAGTAGTTCTCCTGAGGTGTGCTGCCTGTATCCTGAATGTGAGTTGTTGCTTCCAGCTAATAATTCTCGATGCAGCTCACTGATGACCATTTTCCTTCCTAAGCCAGATGTGGGTAATAGTGGCAGCGGTGATGGCACAACAGAACAAGTGCCCCAGTCATCCACAGACCTCATGCCAGAGGCTATGCCTTAAGATTTTGATTCAAGATGGGTGTGGTGAGAAGAGGAGGAGATTTGCTGGGCAGGCCTTTTCATTTTTTAAAATCTGGTAAGGTAGCTCTGGTGTGCATTCCCAAATGAAGAGCCATGATATACAGGACCGGATTAAGACCCATCACCATTATTATCCTCATCCGTCATTCCCTAACTGTCCCATGTGCACAGTTCCAATGACTATCGAGGTAGCTTATAAGGAAGGGACTATTATCATATTTATTTTAGACATGAGGAAGCAGAAGCACATGTCACTCTGAGGGTGACATGGAGTGCAGCTGGCCAGATAGCTTTTTCTGGGCTCTGACCCAGGCAATCCTTAACTACTAGATAGAGAAATTTGCTGACAGCCTATCCAAAAGAGATCAATGTTCTGTTCTTTATTTAACAAATGGCAGGGAAAAGATTGTTAAAAAAAAAAAAAAAAAAAGCAGGGGTCTCATTCTGTTCGCCTTGGAAAAAAATAGCAATAACTAGCCACAAATTGTCTGAAAATGTCTCATGGTACATCTAAAAGACCAAATTATTCTGTCTAGGACCCAAAACTGTGAGAGCAGTTTAAAGCTATAAACTCCTCAGCCCCAGTTCCCACCCCCCACAAAAATTAAACCAGCTAAAGGAAGCGTATTTCCCCTCACTTTCTCCCCCCAATTCCCCCTGAATATAATGACTCAATTTTACAGTCATGCAAAATATAGTAATAGAACCTAACTGGACCACGTGAATGCTAACACATTGTGTGATATGACTGAGCATTTTCATACTGATGCTGCTTCATTTTATTAAGCACCCTGCTATTGTAAATACCCTGTCTGGTGAATCTTTGCATTTTAAGTGATTTTTCTAACTGTTAAAAAAAAAACCTCATTCCTTAAAAAAAAGTGTATATGTAACCTCTCTATATATAGCCAAGAGTGTATTCATTTCTTCATACACAGCTAAACCAACATAAATAAAAGACATTTTTCAAAAATATGGCTCACATGCCAAATTTGTACATAAAATGCAATCTATCAGTATAAGCCTGTCATCGAAGCGCTATTCCGTAACAGACAAGGGTAAGTTTGAGCTTTAAATAAATAATGAGTTAACAAAGGTATAACGTGTCTATTTTAATAGGCTCTATTGGGGTATAAAAATACATTAAATACCTTTAACTACCAATTCGGCATAGTTTGATATTCCAACACCTCCTTCGGTACGGATCATGCAGCGGTACTTGCCGGCATCTCGCTTTGTCGTATTCACGACACTGAAGGAGGCTATGAACCGCCGGGGTGTAGTCACCTTTATTTCCTTCAGGGGAGCCTCTCGTACATCGATGCCCTGTATAAATGGGGGTGGGGAGAATGAAAAGAAACCACGTCAGCTGTCATATCAAAACATGCAGATACCCCACAGAATATCCTAGCTGTTTACTTTCATGCAGACCTCAAGTCAATTGTTCATTATCTAGGGGCAACTGTTCCATGAGAACAGTGGGCAAAGACACTGAAACTCTGCCCCGGTCCATGCTTTAAAGATTGAGGGACGCAAAATTAAGTGGGTAGAAATGTTTTGCTTTTGCTCCTTCAAGATATTAGTTATGTTTAATTAGCTCAACAAAGGGAGAGACAAAAGCATATGGAAAAATTCGATATCTTGCTCCTAAACTATCAACATTCAAAACACATTATTTTATTTTTTTCATGCTTGGCTAGGAAACATAATTAACTCCCACACTGCCCTATTATTGATCTCATTTTATATATGAACAAATAAACAATTCATCAAGAAAAACATTAAAAAGGGTAATTTTGATATTAGAATATTCTATATTATACCAGGCCAGTCATCAAAAAGCCAGCTAAAGGCCTGCAAACTAGTCCAGGCTTTATCATGTCCTCCTTGATATACAAAACAAGCGGAAATAGATGCTTACTAATTATTCACTGGTACTGAAATGTAACAGGAGAGAAGATCCTCTCTACAGCTCATATCCCCAAAGACCACAAAAAGGAGATTCCACGCCTGGCACAGGCTTGTCTTTCACTAGTCCCATAAATTAAGCAAGCCTTTTATTTAAGCACACTTGGGGATCTAGTCTACGTTTCCTATAGTTTAAAGCCCCAAAAGAAGTTTACAGATTTCATTTCTATAATTTGTTACAAAGACCTGAAAGCTAGAGATGTTGATGTGGGGGCATTTTCAGGACTTGGAGTTGTCCTAAAGGATACTGCAGGGACAGATGCTGGGCATTATATATCCTGCCATAACCCACTGAATAGACCAGGGGAGAGTGTAAACTGCAATGTAAACTATTCATCCATGCAGTGCAGCAGTGCTCCAAAACGTATTTATCAAATGCAATGCATGTGCCACTATGATGAGGGAGGTTGTTGATGTGGGAGGCAGGGGTGGGGGTGGGTGGTGGGGAGTATATGGGAACCTCTTATTTTTTTAATGTAACATTTTTTGTGATCTATGTAGCTTCAAAAAAATTTTTTTTTAAATGATGGGATGGGGAGGTGGGGAGTGGGGTATATGGAAACCTCTTCTGTTTTTTAATGTAACATTTTGTGTAATCTACTAACTTTTAAAAAAAGATAATTAAAATTAAATTCAAAAAACAAAGACCTGAAAGCTAATGAATACCGCTGAGCACAATGCCCAGTTATTCACTGAGCTATAATTTTAGGGATGCTACCCAGGTGCCGTCACCAGGCTCACAATAGTCAACAAAAGAAAAACAGTTGCCGTGCTTGTGGGGCTTCCGTTTAGTTGGATGTTCAGGCTGGGAATGAATAATATAAGCACAGGTGAAGACATAAAGGAACGGAGCAGGAGACCTGCAGAAAAGTGGACCAACTTTAGGGATGGCGGCAGTGGGAGGCCAGCCTGAGGAAGAGACATCTGAGCTGAGATGGGAAGGGTAAGCAGGAGATAACCAGGCCAAGGAGAGGGTGGGAGGAAACACATTCTACACAGAGGAAAGACTACAGGAAGCCCAGGACCATGAGAAAGAACTAGAGGCTTTGGAAAAGGGGGGCGAGCCTATGGAACCAGGAGAAACAGGCAGCCTCTGCATTCTGAGACTGGTGGGCTATCATAAAAAGCCTATATTGGAGCAGATGTAGCTCAAGTGGTTAGCTTCCCATGTATGAGGTCTCAGGTTCGATCCCCCATAATTCCTAAAAACAAACGGAAAGAAAAAAAAGAACTCTCACTGGGGAACATGTGCAGCTCAGTAGTTGAGCGCCTACTTCCCACATACGAGGTCCTGGGTTCAATCCCAGATACCTCCTAAAAATAAAGTTTGTATTTATAGGTATCCACACACTTGGCTACAGAACAATGCAACTCATTTGTATTATTTAGTGACTTAGATGATGCAAAGTCCTTGGAAAGCTGGGATCCTTCTCGGGCAGTAAGTCCACCAGATGTGAGTTTGGGAGTTAGGCGGACAGGGTTGCACACCTACTACGGTCATTCAAAGTCATGGACTTTGGTAGACTCTCACTCTTCTCCTCGATGAAGAGATGATACGGCTCACTTTCAGGGCCATCCTGAGAATTGGAAGAATCTATGCAAGGACACCAATCTGTTGGGGTACTGCCTTGAAATTCACAAGATGGAGGGAAGGGGCTCCTGTGGGCCCTGCACTCCCCAGAGGAGGGGGCCAGGCTGTGCCAGCTCAGGACCTACCCCCCATCTCCTCCCCAGGGTGAAAACGGCCCAAGGAGGGTCATATCGGCAGAGTTCCCTCGACAGCAGCAGACACAGGTGGGGAGCAAGATTTCATCCAACACTGTCTTCAGCGTCATCTCCCCAAACAGTCGTTCATAGCTAAAAGTACCATAAATCAGAATGCAAAGTCCCGTACACATCCTATGTATTTGTTGTGTTTTAACTAAATCCTATGAATTTGATCTGACAGAGAACGAGGCTCTAAAACTAATTAAAAAAAAATAAAAAGCACATAAAAACCAGCCTTACTTATTAATAAAATAGGAGAAAAGTCCCCCTCTGTATTTCATATATTCAGTTCCCCACTCTCACCAAGCCAAAAAAATGAATTGATAAATAATCAAATTCTAACATTAGGAGCAATCTTTGACTTTATTACTCTATAAAATTTTTTGCCTTTTTTCTCAAACTGAAAAAAAATCTAATCTCTGATGTTTGAGAGGGAAAAAAATTTAAACACTAAAGAAAGGCAGGTTTCATATCAGTATTTGCTTTGTTAACAAGAACCACCATCACCAAAAAAAAAGGTCAAGAAATGGCTTCAGGGCTATTTATTTATTTACATCCTTGTGGCATGAAGGAAGTCAGAATATACATCTACGACAGTCCTGTCATATTTTTCCTAACAGAATACGCCTCTCTCAAAAGGATGTTTATTCAAAAACGATTTAAAGTATGCACTTACTGACACCTCACAGCTATCCAAGACTGTACCGAGGGCACTCATGTTTAAGAAAACCTCTTTTTTAGTTTTATATATATGTTGCAGGGAATTGCTTCAGAATTAACGTATCCTCATGTAACAGACTTATTGTAGCCTCAAATTAGCAACTCTTCACAGCTCTAATGAGTCCCATGAACTCTCAGGAATAAGCTGCATTGGTTTTTTCCCCCGCCCCATGTATTTAGTCACACAGAGAGTTAAATTCAATCTCTCTGAAATCTAGCACATAAGAAAGATAAACCAAGTAGCCAACTAGCATCACCTTAGCTTAGAGCCTATACTGGCATCTTAAGGCATGACTTTTGCTGGAAATCTGCAAGCTGTTTTGTAGGAAGTCATGCAGGTGTACGTGGATTCAAGAGTTCATTCAGTCAGTAGCTGGCGAAGATCTTTTACAAGGCACACACTCTCACATATACCAGAGTACAGAGTTAAGAAACAATCCCTTATCTAACTGAATTTACAGGCTTCTTGGAAAAGCAGACAACTGGGCAGTAAATGTGCAGACAGAGCAGTGAGATGCCCACCAGAGGAAAGGCAGCAAAGAGAGCGGGTCAGGGCTTTCCTGGAGGCACTCCTGGAACCCGGGCTTGAAGAGTGCATGGCAGGTGACAGGCAGTGACGGAGGGGAGACGAGGTCCCAGCGACAAGAGTTTGCAGGAGTCGAGAGCCAGGAGACAGCAAGGGACGGTGAGGGAAGCATACTGCTTCCACACAGCTAGAATGGAAGTGCTTCTCAGGATGGCAGGTGATGAGGTTAGAAAGAGGAGCAGAACTTGGATGACCCCACGGAATATGACATGTCAAGGATGATAGTTGATCCTGATGCCGAAGAAGAGATGGGGTTTAGGCAAATGGCTGCTAGGAACACCTCTGTACGTGCTGTAGTGGACTGCAGGAACGAGGGTTGAAGCCTGAGCAATGTCAAGGGAAATCGTGTTTTTTTTTAAGATATCACAGTAACAAATGACCAAAAGAGGGATGCTGACAGCAGGGAAGGGGAGGATTGTAAAGATATTTAGAAAACAAAATCAACATCGAGTGCAGCATACTGCAGTGACACTTTTTTCCTCTGGCAGAACCTAAGGTCCTTGAGGTCAGGGATCATATCTTATTTATTTTGCACACCTGGGTACAATATGAATGGAATTCAAGAAATATTTTCAGACTCCAGGAATCACAGCCTCGGTGGAAAAAAACTGTTTCATGAGTGGAACAGAAAAATGAGGGTCCGTTAAAGCAACCGATTTGTTCCCCAGACCCGAAAACTAAACAACCAATCTTATTTCCAAGGGAGAGCAATAATGTTCAAACTCATCATGACTGTTTAGGCAGAATAATAGGCCCCAAACATACCACAACCTAGTCCCCAGCATCTCTGAATATGGAATCCTACAGAGCAAAAGGGACTTTGTAGCTGTGACTGAATGAAGGATCCTGAGATGGGAAGATGATGTTGGATTATCAAGGTGGGTTCAATGTCAACACAAGGGTCCTTATAAGAGGGAGACAGGACGGTCAAAAGCAGAAGAAGGAGATATGATGATGGAAGCAAAAGTTGGAGTGACGGCTTTGAATGTGGGGCCATGAGCCCAGGAATGTAGGAGGCCTCCTGAAGCTGTAAGAGACAAAAGAAACAATCTCTCCAAGAGTCTCCCTAAGGAGCACAGTCCTGCTGACACATTTATTTCTGGGCTTTTGACTTCCCAAACTGTAAGGTTATAAATCTATACTATTTTAAGCCACGAAGTTTGTAGTACTTTGCTACAGGAACTAACACAATGGCCATCAGGACCTGTGGCTCTTTGCAGCTGCTCAGCAGTTGTGTGTCCTGATTTGCTGGAGCCTCAAAATAAATCTTGAGGGTTGAGTGGGGTCTTATGCACTAGCGTGAGTTAGATTCAAAAACCACCACCGTCACTGCAGCTCGACAGCATAAAATTCTTGCTTTTGCACCTCCTTCTCAAACATAAACTGGAGTCCAGGTTAAAACTGTTTTATGATGAGTAGGTAAACTACACTTGGTGAATTGATGGAGAGTGCAATGAGAGCAAAAAATCAGTGATGCAAGTAGATGCAATCTGTCCAAGCAGGACCAGAGGAGGAAAGCAAGATGGGAGCAGCAAATACAGCATCCAGAAAGCAGTATATTACAGAGGTCTTTGAGATACAAGATACACTGATATTCCAGCATGGTGCAAAGACTGCACAAAAGTGTACTTTTTTTTTAAGATTTATTTTTTAATTTATTTCTCTCCCCTTCCCCTCTCCCCCCCCAGTTGTCTGCTCTCTGTGTCCATTTGCTGTGTGTTCTTCTGTGACCGCTTCTATCCTTATGAGCAGCAACGGGAATCTGTGTTTCTTTTTGTCGCGTCATCTTGCTGCATCAGTTCTCCGTGTGTGCGGCACCATTCTTGGGCAAGCTGCAATTCGCGCTGGGTGGCTCTCCTTATGGGGTGCACTCCTTCCGCGTGGGGCTCCCCTACGCGGGGGACACCCCTGCGTGGCGCGGCAATCCTTGTGTGCATCAGCACTGTGCGTGGGCCAGCTCCACACGGGTCAAGGAGGCCCAGGGTTTGAACTGGGGACCTCCCATGTGGTAGACGGACGCCCTATCCACTGGGCCAAGTCTGCTTCCCAAAAGTATATTCTTAATGAAATGATTTCCCTGCCCCCCACCTTGTGGCTTTTTGTGTGCTGTCTGCTCTCTGTGTCCATTTGCTGCGTGCTCTTCTGTGTTTTTGCTTGTCTCCCTTTTTGTTGTCGTGTCATTTGCTGAGTCGGCTCGCCGTGGCGCTTGCACACCAGGCGGCTCTCCACAGCGTGCGGGCGAGCCTGCCTTCACAAGGAGGCCCCAGGATGTGAACCCAGGGCCTCCCATATGGTAGACGGGAGCCCAACTGATGGAGCCACAGCCGCTTCCCTTAATGATTTTTAAATTCACTGTTTTACCATAGAATATCTTTCTTAAAATACAGGAAATTTTAAAAAAGGATATTATTTTAAAACTGCATAATCCCACCTCTTAGATAAGCATCATCAATATTCTAGCATATAGTAGTTTATTTTCTACATTATATATAATTTTAAGCAAAAAATTTTGAAATGGAGTTTCTCTCTCTCTCTATGGCTTTATATTTGTTTAATAGCTATAGAATTCTTCATATCATTAGATACTTAAAATATGTATTTTTTCATGTTTCTTACTTTATGGCTGCAATCAGTATTTATGTAAATATTTCCCTATTGCTACACATTTAGATTATTTATATTTTTTTACTAATAAATTATGTCAAAATACAGCCTATTTTCTGGAAAAAGGTTCTAAAATGTAAAATTGTCAGGTCAAAGAGAATGAACATGTTAAAGTGTTTTTGGTGAATGACTGAAAAAATATCCCAGAAATTTAGCATCTATTTCTGAGAACTCTGTTTTTTAATGAGCTCAGAGATGACTACTAAAAGCAAATTATTTTCCAAATCCTGTTAGTATTATAAATGCAGGACAGAGTTTGGATTCCTTACACCAATATTTCAAAACCATTAGATAAGAGGAAAAAAAAATCTCAGCTTATCTTGAATAAGAGACCAAATATTAACAGGAATATTTCTATTTGTTTTTGTAGTATCACACCCATGGGTTTTACAAAACAAATTCAGTACTTTTCTTAAGAGATAGCATTTTTAAATTAAAATTATCAAGAAGGATAAATTTTTAATAATTTCAAGAATAATAAATTCCCTCTAATTTTCTGAGATGCAGTCTGCACAAGGCAAGGATATTCCTTAAAATTCACACCTTCAATATTAACAAGTGTACATTTCCCCCCCAAAAAATGGGATATAAAGACCAAATTAAGTAAAATTAAATGTGCTTAAGATAATTTAACTGAAGAGCATGTAGTACCCTGAAATGTATACTTAGAATTAGAGACACAAGGCAATTTTAAAATATCTTGTTAAATTAGCCACTCAGATTGATGCATATCATTTAAATTTACGGCATTATCAGTAATTTTGTAGAAGCAGAAAATCGTACTTTGGAATGTAAGTGAAAATAGCTAACTGAAGATGGGAAACTATTGTAGGCTAATTTAAGATGAATGAAATGACCTGAATAAAAAAGATGGGGGATTTAAAACTGAAGAAGACAGGAGAACAAGGGGAAGAAAGATGGGAAGACTGAGAAAAAAAAGAAAGGAAGGAAGAGGAAAAAGCATAAAGTGTAACATAGAAAAGGGGCCACAATAGCGAAAAGATGGAAAGTCCAAAAGAAAGAGAGAAAATTGGGAGAAAGATGGAGGCGGGTCAGCACAGAAGCAGTGATCCAAGTAAGATGAGAACAGGGAGAGGCTCAGGGAGGAGGGCAGTGAAACTCCTGAGCACGAAGGAGAAAGACAGTTAAAAATGGAAGAAAAGATGCCTTCCTTAGATGGCATTGATTCTCCTCCTTTGAAATCCTGACATTTCTCACTTAATATTCTCCTTGATTCCTGATGCTGAAAAATTTGTCAGGCCCAACAGAAACTTGGGTTTCTACATAAGGGCAATCACTAGGTAACAGGAATAAAGGAGCATTTCATATCTAGGTTAATCAAGGAGAAATGATGCACCATCCTCAAAGCGCTCGTGTGTATGTGTGTGTGTGTGTGTGTAAGAGTGAGAGAGGAGAGAGGGAAGGTTGGAGGGAAGAGGGGAGTGAGCTCGCCCATCCTTCTGTAAGTGTCAGATCATATTTCTTGGACAACTAGGAAATGAGGAAGACAAAGTAAGGCATCTGCTGCAACATCCGCTATGATACCTTTGTGGTCAAGATGGGAGCAAAATAGGATAAACACTAGGAAATAAGATGGACTAGAAACCTGTGACTGCTCAGAGTCCACACCTGCTTGTCAACATCCGTGTTGAAGTACATCCTGGTGGTTTGGCACAAGGCTGTCTCCTTACCTCTGACTTCTCTTACAGGTGTGTTCGTGACGTGGTGAAGTTATAGAAGATGTGCTTGCCAAAGTACAGTCGGCAGTGAATGAACGTATAGATGAAATAGGTGGAACACGGGGCATTTTGCGGACATTGGAATTGTTTTGCACGACATTGCAATGATGGATACAGGCCATTATACATTTTGTCAAAACCTATAAAATGATGTGGTGCAAAGTGTAAACCATAATGTAAACTATAGACCATGGTTAGTCACACTGCCTAATATGTGTTCATCAATGGTAACAAATATACCACACTAATGAAAGATGTTGTTAATGGGGAAAGCAGGGGGTCAGGGGGTAAGGTATGTGGGAATTCCCTATATTTTCAATGTAACATCTATGTAATCTGAAGCTTCTTTAAAAAATAATAATAATGTGTTATAATAAATATGTGAATATTTTTCAAAAAGGAGATAAAAAGATAGCCACAAAGTTGGAACTAGGAAGAATCAATGAAAATATATGACAATCCTATACACCCTTGTGAAACCAGACTTTATCAACAGACAGCGGGAGGCATGGCTGGGGAGTACTTTCACCATTAAAAGGGATGTCAGGATTGTGCGGTGGATATTTTTTAAAAACCGAATTCACCTTTCTGTTGTACTAGTAGACAGAAAGTATCTGACAGGTGGTTTCCCACCTCCCTGTGTTGGGAGAGCCTTCCATCTGAGAACTCCCTTTAGGAGGAGGTATGTGAGGTGGGCTTGTTCAGACAGAAGTGGGCAGGACGCAGAAAAAACTCATCTTCTTCATGGTCAAGGCACCGAAAGAGCTGCTAAGAGCTGGGGACCAGAAGACCCAAGAGAGAAAACAGTCACCCTCCAGTAAAAAAGAGAGGCACGTGAAACAGGAACCAGACTTGGGGCTCTCGTTCTGGTCCCTGTCGTTTATCTGAACTCTGGGGGTAAAATCTGCTTTGAGATTCAGACTTCTTTTTTTAGATTGTAAAAATGTGTGTGCATTGTATTTTATACGGCATCTTGAGAAGGATCTGGGGCAGCACCCTATAATCAGATGCATTGATATTTCTGCAACAAAAGATAGGGATTTTGGCTCCAAGGAGGAAAAATATAGATCGTAATTAGCTTCCATCCCTTCAGGTCAAGATTTGCCACCTAGTGAATTTTTAAAAGGGGGGTGGGGGGCAGTTTGGGCTATCAAATTATATGTGGAAAACATTCCGTTTTTTTAGGTTTTGGAATAAAAGCCAAGGTGTTGGAATGAGCTCTGGAATGCACACTACCACTCCTTCCCACCAGCACACACAACCATCACTGACCACCCTGTTTGCTAGCTGGGCTCCAGCCACACCTGGCTTCATGCTGCCTCTTTATTGCAACAGCTTGCTCCTTCCTTGGGGATTCTGCATCCCCTCTCCTGGAATGCTCTTACCCCAATATCCACATGGCTCACTCCTTCCCCTCCTTCCAGTCACTGTTTAGACTCGTTCTCTATGAGACCTGACCTGATTTCTACATTTAAATCTAAAACATGCTCCAACCTGGCCATCCTGACCCCTTTAACCTCTCCTAGCATTTCCTTTTTGAAGAACACCGATCCCTTTCTAACCTGCTATGTGCTGTGTACGCTGCATATTTATTAGGCCCTTGTCCATCTCCGCCTACTAGATACAAGCAACAGAGAGGCAGGGTCTTGGCCAGATTTCTGACTGTTCTATATCTAACACGATAAACATGCCTGGCACATCAGGGGCAGGCTTGATGAAGATGGTAAAGGGGGTTTGAGCATTGAATGGGTGACTAAACAAGTTAAGTTTTAGATGCCTTTTGATGCCAAGATTCCCTTCCTCAGGTCCTAATGCAATTGGAAAGTCCAGGACACAGCGTCTGGCGCCCGTCTCTGAGCTAGCAGGGCGTGGGAAGGCACTGCGCCATCTTTCCTCTCCTGCCTTCCCACCTTGACAGGAGTGTGCAGAAGTGGCTAAGAGCTCAGCATCTCGAGGGGACCACTGAGTGTCTAGCGGCCCACGGAGAACCTATTTGCTATTTTAGCGGAAAACAGTGAGGAAAACGTACATCGGGTCAAGATAGCAAATGTATCTGCCAGTCTCCTCCCCCTTTTCACAGATAGACGCGGTCTTGCCAAGGACGCAAATTCTATATTCTTAATAGCATTAGGGTAGAGTAATGATGGGCAAATTCAGATGCTTCTTTAGAATATGAGAGTTCCTTGTGTCTAGGGCACAACTGTTTGGAACAGAAAAAAAACAAAACCCTATACCGGATGCAAAGCACGTTAACTGAATGTCCGGGGGTGCTGGAGAAATCATCACCCCATCTTTTGTTAACTTTATGGGACAGGTACAATGGCAACACCTGGGCTGAAATGATCTTAGAGGGTTAAGTAGAGCTCTTTAGAAAAGCTTCTTTAAACGGGCCCATATTTCAATTTGAGCAAGCTAGAAAAAGAAGTCCTGATAGTTATTTCAATTAGACGTGCAGCCTTCTTTATGCAATGGACTAACTCTAGGACTTCTAAATGAGCAGTAATTTACTAGCAAAAAGATGCGTATTAAATCTTTCAGAAATAGTTTCAGGATAATCAGAGCAATGATTGAAAGAAATTGAGGTATGGGAAGTTAGCAGCACTTGGGCGAAATTAATCAATCCCAGGCATTTTGGAGCAGTTCTAAGGGAACAGGCTCAGACCTGAGCGGGGCCGCCACCTTCCTGAGCCATACGGGAGGGGATTAAATCACACATTCACATATCCAATAGGAAAAAGAGTCTGCATTATTCCCCTTTCAAATATGTGATTGAAATTCTTACCACTGGGATCACTAATTAGGTCAGCAGGGCCTGGAGAAATTTTGTTTAAAGCATCTTATGTAATCTAAATCCAATAGTAACTGAGTGCCTCAACAAAATTGCTTTCTAGAGCCCACAGTTTTATTTTAAATAAAAATTAAGACAGGGTGAACCTTTGAGTTACTGGGCTATAAACAAGGTAACTCAAATATCTATCAATTTAGAATAGTTACCAGAAGTTCTCAATGATCTAATCATTATATAATGAATATATATTGGCAATATACTTTAATTGGCTAATGTATATTGAGATAGCCAAAGTAATACACAGGTGCCCGTCGTTTAGGCAGGTTCAAGTAGAATTTAATTATAGAGATTTAGAACCTCAGCCTGATGTTTAGTCATAGCTCCTTTCATCAGATAGGTATAATAACTGTGAAAGGAAATAGAACAAAATGTAGTAGGCTGAGAGATTTAAAATGGAGTCAGAGAGCTCTACATACAGAAAGGTCCTTGTACCACTCCCAAAAACTATATTGTAAGTGAATCTTAAAAACTTAAAGAAAAACCTTCCCTTTCTGGGAAAACAAAACTTATTTCTAAAATATCCCCGAATTAACTCCTCCTCCTTCCTCTTCCTCTTCTTCCCTTTAAATGCCCTCTGGGGTTATAATTTGGGGCACTACATGAAACTGTTTCCCCAAAATATAATAATTCTAACACATCAAATAAATGTTTTTATTACATTCCAGCTTTTTTTGTTGTTTCTTGATGGAGATCACAATACTTAACCAACTTTTTAAAATGTTTTAAGTTCACTGAAATAATATAGGATACTCCTAATAAATTCAGTGGCGATACCAATGAAATTAGTAGTTCTTTATTCCTAAAAGCAAATACTCAATTGTTGCTTAGATTAACCTAGTCACAAGAAATTAAGGAGCCCGACACTGATGGCTGTTTCCTGTTAGGGTAAAGGGTTGGGTTTGCCAGGCTAACACTCAACCCCATTTGCTTCAAAGCTAAAATTAAGGTACTCTAGTATGAGAGGGATGGCAGTGCCTGTGTTATCATTTATGATCTGAAATACTAAGCTAATTAATCATTAGCCTACACAACTTTGCTTTTTTCCTCATTCAATATGCCTTAAAACACCTCTCTGAAAACATAGTTGAAGGAAGAGAGAGATGCAAGATAAAGAACGCTAGAAACCCTGCAGTCCTGAATTGGAATTGGAATTAGCAGCATGAGCTCAGGATACCTTTGATCTTTGAATGTGTGTAAGCATGCAAGCAGATATATCCTAGCCCCAATGAATGGAAAGATCCAGAAACAATAAGCCAGTTGCAAGGTGTAACTTTAACACTCAGATCATAATTCCTAATGATCATTTTCCCACTGAAAAGAACTTGGGTTCCCTGGGGAAATGGCTGATTCTAGGTCTAAAGCAGAAAATGGAAAATATAAGCCAGGAACATGTCACATGTTGTCACACCAAAAAGCAAGGAGCCATCAGAGAGGACTCAGGTCAGGATGACCCAGCATGAGTAAACCCCAGTGTCCAGGGATAGAAAATGTGAGCAGCATAAAGATAATAACAGAGTTAAACATATTGGATGTGTTTAAAACTACAGAATGATGATGATGATGATGATGATGATAACAATAATAATAATATCACAACCAAATTGGCCACTTTTAAATGATGCCAGTGAATCATCTTATTATTTTGAAAAACTTGCTAAAACAGACAATGGGTCAAAAATTTTTACCATTTTCCTTTTGTGATTTATATACCAGGGCAACCAAATAGTTGACATGAGAGAGTATTTCCTTTTTAGAGATATTCCAGCTACCAAAAAAAAAGTACTGACAGAACTGGAATATCACTATTCTACACTGATCATTAATGAATGAATCTAGGCCATGGTCCTCAGTGGCTGATAGACTGAAAAGAGACACAATTTGTAAGAAACACAGTAGTCAGAACATATTAAATGACATTACAGGAAGGCGACAAGCAAAACGCAAAATAAGAGAAACTAAGGACAAACACAGTTTCAGCAACAATTACCACTGCCATAAAAACGGGGGAAATTGATGGAGAATTTAAAGATAGAGAGGACTTAAGGGACTCATCCAATTGCAAAGTGCGAACTTAATTTCATCCCCAACTCAAGCAAACTGCAAAGAGAATGTATAATAGAGTCAGGGCAATCTGAACGCTGATTATATATTTTCTAGTGCTTAGATAGTGATTATGTTGCCATTGTTCTTTGATTCTTGTATTTTAGAGAAGGAATTGGCAAACCATGATCTGAGAGCTGTTTCCAGCCTGCTGCCTCCTGATGTACAGCTCACAAGCAAAGAATGGTTTTTACATCTTTCAATGGTTGGAAATTCAAAAGAGCAATATTTTGACATAATGTAAATTACATGAAATTCAGATTCCAGTGTCCATAAATAAAGTTGTATTGGAACATACCCATGTGCACTCATATATGTGTGCTGTCTGGTTGCTTTCATGGCTGCAACAAGCAACCAAGACTGTCTCTCCTACAAAGTCTAAAACATTTACCATCTGACCCTTTACAGAAAAAGCTTGCTGATCCTGCTTTAGAGAAATATACTGAAATGTTCACAAGTTGAAGAGTGACTCTGCATCAAAATAATCCAAGGGGAAGCAGGTAGGAATATAGATGAAATGATGAGCCACTCCTGTTAATTTTTGGAGCTGGATGATTGGATACATTAAGTTGATTACATTATTCTTTCTACCCCCTACATAGGTTGACAATTTCCACTTAAAATCTAAAGAAAGAAAGTTTTCTTCAAAGGAGCAAATCAAAATGAGCCTTCATTTTTGTACTTTTGAAGAGCTATTTTAACAATAAGTATTTCCCAAGGAAAACATATACTTTTGCTTCTGCCTTAGAAACACTCCAATGCTATACTGATCAAGAAGAATTTTATCTAGGTGTCATTCACTTCCTGCAAAACAATCCCATCATTTATATGGTGAAGGTACCACCAGAAGAGAAGAGAAAAGGCAGTTTGGCAAAGGAAAGCCTGTCCATGTGGGAGCAGCCCTTTCCTGAAGCAACATGTACCTAGCCAATACCCATACACTTAGCACACAGCAAGTATGTGATAGAAATTTCTAGAGTGAAGGGAATAACTGGTTCTCAAATCTTAAGACTAAGCCGAAGTCCATTAATTTGACACTTGTCCTTTCTGCTTAGTGGGCATCAGTTCTTCTAATAGAAACAAACATAATTTTACTGTGCTGGGCAGTAGCCAATTCCCTTTCCTTTGACTAAAGGGAAGGAAGGAAGGCATTTCTATCGGTAGGAAAGATGCAGAAGAGATTAACAGTCTGTGCCACAATTTCTAAGCTCTACCTCTGTTGGAATTGTCCAGGCTGCTTCTGTGTGCCAGCCCGGGATGTCAATGCTTCATGTCAAACTGCATCATGCAAGCAGTGGAAGGAGCATGGCTTGCTCTCCTCCACTTAGGTGCTCTTGAAGCAATTGTTGAAATGAAAATCCACCATTCTTTCCAAGTCTGGGAAAGACTTAATTGAACTATCCTCTCTCACCTCAATGGACGTATTTCCAAACTAACATTTTGAAGACCATCTAGGACTTTCAGAGCCACTCTGCATACCAAGCATTGTAGTTAAATTTTTTCTTCATTTGTTCCTCCCCTTCCAGGCAGAAGAGACAGAAGAGGAAAATATTAGCAACCTTAACAGTGTCCCAGCTCCCCCAGAACCATCACGTCCAGGCCCAGATTGCTAAAAGGAAGCAGAAGAGATAAAGAATCTTTGTATTCTCAAGCACAGGAATTCCAGAGCAAGGGCCATCTCTGCCTTCTCTTCTAATAGTATTGCCTCCGGCACTTGGAAGCAAGAGAAAGGAGGAGAAAAGAACCTTTTGAAGAACAGGAGAAAAGAGAGAGCAAATGCTTTCAGAGGATTTGTGGATCTTAGGTCCAAAGCAAGTGGCCCTAAAAGTTAGTAGCTGATGCCTTTCTCCTCAGCCCTCAAGAGGGAACTGTACTGACCGCAACTTTCAAAGGACAATTTCAAATCCTGGACCAGAGAACGTAAGATTACCATTGACGAGAAAGCTCACTTGCACTTGAGCATTTCCCTTGCATCCTGAATGAAACATCAGCTCCTTACATCTTTTCTGATAATATCACAAAGCAAAATTGATTAATTAATTTCTCCCAGAATTTCCCTAGACATATAATACTGTTTCATCAATACAAAATAAAGTGTTGCCTTTAAATTACGGTAATCCAAAATCATTTTCAGTAAAACATAATAGCATACGCCACACAGACTTTCAGTGGTTTGTCTGACTGTTCAATGTTATATCATATATAAGTATATTTAACTGACTAAAACAATAATGGATAGGATTTTAACCACTCAAAATTTTAAAGAGCAAATGGTTCCTATAGCAACTGAAGACAGCCCTCCTTTGCACATTCCTGGTATTTTCTGTGATGGGAAATTTAGGCTTTAATATATATGGTGTAAGATACCCAAGTTAAGCTTGCCAAGGGAACCATAATTTTACTTCTTTTCAAACCATTTTCTGGCTTTTATACATAATAATGAAATTATTCTGACATACAGTTGTGATTTTTTTGCCTCACAATCTATAAATGAAACTAAAAGCCACAAGGAAGGTTGACTAAATATATGCATTCCTGAACATAAAAAGTTAAGGCAGCATTCCACACATATAAATACAATTTTAATTTTAAACTCGGATAAAGGCTACCATTTAAATTACTACATAAATAGTTATAAATCCATTAAGAAATATCTTTTGCTGTACTATACAAGTGATAATATGGTATAATCATTAAGGGAATAAATTCTGGAGTTAGATGGCTGGGTTCAACTTGTTACTAGCAATTAGCCAATGAGAGAATCACTTAATCTTCCTGAGCCTAAGTTTCCTCATCTATAAATGGGTATAAGATAGAGTTCTTGTATGGCTTGTGAAAGAAAAAATACTGAGAATAACCTAGCAAAGTATGGAGCACATAGTAATGCCTAACCAAAAAACTGTAATTATTTTTTATTCCAAACATGGTTTTTATTCCAAGCACAGTAGTATAAATACTATTAGTACAATTTGTACAATTTTTATTCATTTACGAGCCAACTTTTATAGTAGATCAGAGTAGCTGTCCTTATAAAAATCATTTTATATTATAAAATCTCAAAATTTTTCTTTTTCTCTCAGAAAAATGGTCTAAAACTAACAGAGCTCAGAAAAAGGAGTATAAGTAATTTATTTTGCTGGTGAAAAATACTTTTTTTCACAGTTGGGCAGCTCATAGTCAACTAAGTGGACTTACATATCAAATTCTCAAAAGAAATTATCTTTAGGCCGACAGCTATAAGAAAAAATTGAACCTCAAGTGAATATTTTTTTTAGAATATTAAGTTCCTCAAATTAAGAGTTCAGATTGAATTATATTCCTCTTTTAACAAGAGGGTGGGGTAGGTTTCCTTCATATGATGTCTCTTATCAGAGTAAGAACTCAAAAAATGCATTATCTTTTTAAGAGGTCTAGTTCCATTTCCTTTAAATTAATTGAAGTCCTATGCAAAGAAGAAAAAAAAAGAATTAGAGGAAAAGTTTTCCAACAGAGAATAAAAAGACTCCAAAATGGGTACAAGATATGAGGACTGATGAAAGATGACATATTGACCACATTTGCTTCTGAATTAAAATTACCCTAACACATGCCTGTTTATATTAACTGGTTTTTGCAACTCGGCATGAAATTGCTGTATATTCTGAAACAGCAGAAGAGACACCGCCAGATTCTTTAGATCCCTTTTTATCAAAGAGCTGCCCTCTGGAGATAGACTAAAGACTGAAAGCAAGCATCCCAGAAAGACAGAAACGGTTTCCTTTGTACTTGTTCTCCTGGTCCATCTGTGGGCTCTGGAGATTCCCCTGGGGGAGATGCAAACTTTCTCAGGCAGTCAGTAAGCTAAGTGCCATTAAAGGTATTTCCTGAGCATGTGGTCCATGGCAGGTACTATTCTAGGTGCCAAATTGTATTAGTGTTTTTAATAGGGTGCTTCATAGTCACCCCTTACTATTTCCCTTCCTGTTTCTGTGAATTGATCCATATTATGAAATTATTTCTAAGATGCTATTCTAGTGCCTTATTCCAAAATTGCCACACTCCGTTTGCTCAAAAAGTAAAATGCATTTGTAATATCCTATGATGGATTCTAAAGTTAACCAAGATATTTTCAAGGAAATCAGAGAATATTGGATGAAAGGCTACTATTATTTGGTATGCAAGTTCACTCAATCAGTGATGAAAAATGCCCAAATGACAAAATTCATTAACTAGTAAATAAATGAACATACTTTAAATTGACTTTCACAAAATGGAAGTATCTTTAATACATGTCATAATAAACGGCTATGTTTAAGTTTCCTAAATTTTCTGGGCTTCAGTTTTCTCAAGTAAAATGAGGAACTTATTAAGATTTGAGGAGTATTCCAAATTCGGAAATTATATGATTTTGTGATTATAAAAGTAAGCCATTTAAAATTGATAGGGACTGCTAAAGTCTGTCAAGAGAAAATTCGGAAAGCAGATTTGGCTCAACTGCTAGAGTGTCTGCCTACCATATGGGAGGTCCAGGGTTCAAACCCAGGGCCTCCTGGCCTGTGTGATGAGCTGGCCTATGTGCAGTGCTGATGCATGCAAAGAGTGCCCTGCCACGCAGGAGTGTCCCCTGCAAAGGGGAGCCCTACGTGCAAAGAGCATGCCCAGCAAGGAGCAACCCCACGTGAAAAAAGCACAGCCTGCCCAGGAGTGGTGCCGTACACACGAAGACCTGACTCAGCAAGATGATGCAACCAAAAGAGACACAGATTCCTGGTGCTGCCGAGAATGCAAGCAGACACAGAAGAACACAAACGAATGGACACAGAGAGCAGACAACCTATCTCTAAGTTTGATGTTATGGCTGTCTAAGGAAAGCAAGGTATGGGAGAGTCTTAGCAATGTATCAGAAATGAATTAAAACTCAGCAATTCCACTCCAGGATTATACTTAAAGGAAGTGAAAGCAGAGACTCAAACAGGTTTTTGTACACCAGTGTTCATAGTAGCATTATTCACAATAGTCAAAAGTGGAATAAACCCAAGTTGTGTCCATCAACAGATGAATGGCCAACAAAATATGATGCCATATTATTTGATCCTAAAAAGGGATGAAGTTCTGATACGTGTGACAACGTGGATGGACCTTGAAGACAGCATGTAGAGTGAAATAAGCCAGACACAAAAGGTCAAATATTGTATGATTCAATTTACATGAAGTGGTTAGAATAAGCAAACTCACTGCGACACAAAGTAGATTAGAGGCTACCAGCGGCTGGGGTGAGGTGGGAGAGGGAGCTATTGTTCAGTGGGTACAGAGTTTCTGTTTGCGGTATGGAAAGTTTTGATAATAGATGTTGGTTATGGTTGTACAACATTGTGAATATAATTAGGAATCACTACACTGTGCAGTTAAAATGGTAACTTTTATGGTGCATATATATATATTTCTATAATAAAAACAAATTTAATAAAAAACCCAGGCAACCAGAAAAATATGATGAATTTAGAGCAGTAGTTTAAAAACTGCCTAAACTGGGACAGATACCAGTGAAGAGGAAAGTTCCCTGGAATACTACATATGCAAACTATCTTCAGATGTACAAACATGCTGATGTTGGTTTTGGTTATTTACTTCGGTTATTGAAATGCTGAAATATATATTACAAATATTAATTCCCAAGAGAAACAAGCTAATATAGGAGAATAAAAGTTGAAGAAAGAATAGTAGTTTTAATCAGACACAGCAAAAAGGGCAATTGACTGAATATAAAAGCATGTAACATAGAAGCTGCCCACTGGTAAACACTGCAGAAGTATAAGAAGAAAATCCAGAATTGCATTTTTTCTCACTATCTGATACATCCATGCTCTGAGATATTTTCAAGATGTGGGCTGAACAAGAGTTTATAACAAGAAATATGGTTAAATCAAGTTTGGGGTGCATGAATGATTGTCACAAAAAAATGTAATTGAGCATTTTACACAGTTGTACGTTATGTTATATGCATAGATTTCCATATCTGATAGCACATAGAGGTATCTTAAAGAAATTCATCAGTCATGTACTACATAAAACCAGTTCTTATGATGTTCTTTTTCTACTGTAGTTTATCCATAGGCATTTTAAGTACTTTGCTATTGTAATGACAGGTGCTCATGAACCGTGTTTCATTTTGTTGTGTTGTATTCTACTAAAACCAATTCCATATTGGCAATTACCTGTGTGGCCCACAGATCTGACAAAGAAAATATAGGCAGATGGAACACATTCTGTTAATCATAAACATTTCATCATTAGTGCCATCATCAGATTTATTTGTGTTATGTTGTTATTTCAAGATTCTGACAGTGATCACATTTGATCTCTATTTTAAGCACTTAAACCCTTAGCCATTTTTCATAGATGTGCCATCAACATGGACAAGTAGTATACATATTTTTCCTATAGTTAAGATGGGCCCTTGATGTTACTTGTTAATTTTTGTCACATCAAAATTCTTCTAATAACTGTCAAGTTCACATTGCTTATTTCCCTATGTTTGGGATAAAAGTAAACAGCATAGCATAGTGGAAGAATTGGTGGTGAAATAAGGGTAAAGAAACAAGTTGTTCAGTTACATCCTATTATTTTTGGGGGGATTCAAGTGAGTTGATATGGAGAAAAGCATTTTTGAAACATTTATAGAGATACAGTAACAAGGAAGACATTTCCACATTCATACCTCTAGATTAGAGATACTAGTCAGTTTTCATGCAAGTTAGATTTACGTCAGTTTCACTCTCCACGAAAGTACACAGGTTTAGTTTACTCCAAACTTCCAAAGAATGGCCATAGTCAAAGGACCCATGGCTAGAGTAAGAGGGTAGGAATGACTGGAAGAGACCATCATTTATTAGTTTCATCCCCACTGGAAAACTACTCCATATACATACAGATGGACAGAAACCATCCTTGCAAGTAAAGGACACTGGTCTTCTTTCATTAGCTATTAATAAAATAAACCTCCCCCTACAAAATGCTTCTCCAACCCAGGGAATGAAATATTTAATAGTAAAATTATTCTAACATCACAAAGATTCACAAGCCAAACAGCGTTTGTGATAGGTCAAACATAGCAAGAAAGGCGTTGGCAGATGGATGGTGAAACATTTACCAACACTAGAATTCAAATTTAATAGAATGAAAAAAATAAAAGCAATCTGGCCCATGGGAAGTTTAGCATGAGAGTCAAAGGGAAGATATTACAAGCCAGTGGCAAGGTAATACTTTATGTCTTCCTTTCTCTTTCCATACCTGAAGATGTGTTGTCTTTTATTAAGGACTAGTCATTTTTAACCTTGGGTACACATTGGAATCACCTGGGAAGCTGTTATAAAATGCTAATCACTGTGCCACTCTCAAGGCCAACTCAATCAGAATCTGTGGGATAGGAGAGGACGTTTTGTTAGAACTCCCCAGGTCATGCTATAGTGGAGCCAGGGCTGAGAATTCTGCTTTTATACCCTTTCTTCAAAACAGTAGATAGTTTTTCACCTCAATATGAAAAATTCTCTTTAAAATTAAGTCTCCCACTATAATGGGAAATACCTAGAGATCCCCAAGCACCAAGCAAGAGTTCAAAGTTTAGTGGGAGTACCCCAAGTTCAGAGAGTTGAAAAAACAAAGAGAAGAAATTGTGGTCTCAAGTTGCCAGCAAATTCTTGGGAATATCTAAGATGACTCTGGGAGGCTATGGCTTAGATTTTATGTTATGTGCTCTCAAGTAATATTAACACAAATATCAAGAACAAACATTTTTATGAAAATTAATATTCCTAGAATCAAATTTAGGATGATAAGAATAGTTTAATTTTAAAAGGTAGTTATTGTTTTGTAAAATTTCAATTAAAAATAACTGCCTGAGGGAGTTCCCACATACGAGGTCCCAGGCTTGATATCCAGTACCTCCTAAAAACAAAACAAACAAATGAAAAAACCAACTCGAGGAGCCAAAGTAGCACAGCGATTAAGTGCCATCTTCCCACATAAGAGGTTCAGGGTTCAATCTTTGGATCTGGTACCGCAAAAATATGAATAAGTAAATAATTGCCTGTTCATTATTCCCATAGATAGCCAATCTCTGATTGAGTTTAATATAAAAAAACTACTAATTGAGAAAATAATTCAGAATCCCCAACATCAAGAATTTGAAACAACTTAGATGTGGGATAATAAGGAAAAAGAAAAATATGTTGAATACTGAAGACCAAAGACAAAACACTCTTAGCATGGAGATTACAAACTTCTAGAGAACAGGAAAAGGTGAAAATGAATTTAGAACATACCCTTCCTTCCTGGGTAGGGGAGTCTTCAAAAGGGATAACAGGAGATATACACAGAGAAGGACATCAAGGCAGGATGGTGGGTCACTGTGTGCAGAGGTCTTGGCCAGAACTTAAGTAGCCTATTTTCTAGAAGGCAATCCTAGCTAATCAACTAATCTTGGGACAGACCCTTTGAATGTCTCCCAACTTCCCAAGAAATAATAGGCATACAAATGATTATTTGTCTATATTTATGTTGTGATGGTTAAAAGGGACAAATGCTTTAAAAGTTATAGAGTGCTGATCAAATTTAACACATCACAATCAAGATTACACTCTAGGGAGCAGATGTGGCTCAAGCAGTTGAGCATCTGCTTCCCACATGGGAGGTCCCAGGTTCAATTCCTGGTGCTTCCTAAAAACAAACAAACAAAAAAGCAACAACAAGCAAAACAAGCAAAACAACTCAGGGGAGCCAATGTGGCCCAGTGGTTGAGCACTGACTTCCCACATATGGGGTTCAATCCCCAGCCCTGATACTAAAAACAAAACAAAAAAATTATACTCCAGAAGAGAGAGATACAGTAGAAGGTGGAAGAATGGCATAAAAAGAGTAAAAGGAAACAATAGAAGCCAACATGGAATGTCAGAGTATACACAGAAGGCTTAAAACATGAACATTATTCTCAGCTCGGCAGAAAAAATAAAAGATGATAGACAGATAGATAGATAGAAAGATAGACAGACAGACAGACAGATGATAGATTGGGGGGAAACCTTACAAAAACCTAACTATAGAATTTGTAAGAAAAGTGAAAAATACATAAGCACTCATCAAGATGCTTTGAAGAATGAGAAGCCTACAGATTAATGATTAAGAGGAAGAAACAAGAAAGAAATTGGAGAACACTATGGGGGGAAATATGGAATCTATAGTCTAAAGAAGTGTCTTGCATTCTGGGTAAAAGAACCTGTAATTTCATTCTACTCATCCTGTCACAGAAATCCTAAAATCATGAAATTCCTATTTTCCATGTAAAATGCTTAGAGTGGAATTTGAAAGATGGTAAAATTATTGTAAATGATTACATTTTAAAAGTTATATTTAAATGCTCACAATAAAAGATCCATTAGTAATTTCTAAGTCTAGGTCTGTTGCTGTGGAAAGTTCAACCACAAATAGGCCTATAAACTTATTTTTGGAAAATTCTTTGGATTTCTCTCAAAAAGAAGAGTAGTTCCCTATAAGGTACTGTTGAGGATATAATTATGTCCCCCCAAAATACATGTTCAAGTCTTAATCTGCACCGCTGTGGGTATGAATCGATTTGTCAATGTTATTTGAAGATAAGTTATTATTAAAGTGTGGGCTCATTTATGAATAGGAACTTCAAAGATTCTATTTAGATGAGGCCAAATTGTATCAGTTTGGGCTTCAATCCATGACTAGCATGCTTAAAGGCAGAGGTAATCCAGTTACAGTCAGACTCAGAGAAAGCCAGAAGACGAGAACAAGGAGACCGAATGGCCCATGACCGAGGCAGTGGAGCAAGGCAAACAACCCCAAAGATGCGGCATGCCAGCAGAAAGCTGCAGATTCCAGGAGAAAGACTGACTATTAATACCTTGATTTTGGACTTACGGCTTCCAAAACCATGAGACAAGTTTCTGTTGTTTAAGCCAACCCACTGTGTGGTATTTGTCATAGCAGCCCTGACAAACTAAGCCAAACTAAAGTATTTGGTACTTTAATATACTCTTCCAAAAATAATTTGACAATCAGACCTTTTTGCCAAGCAGAAAAAAAGAAGAAAAAAAAAATTCAAATTAAAAATAAATCCTTGGAGAAACATAATTAGCTTAGCAAGGACTCGTATTCATCCGGCCACTTATTAATAAAGCGTGAAAGGAGGAAGAGAAAATACACAAGAGCATCGGTCCTACAATAGCAACCCTACGCAGAATCGCAGCTGGTGGACCGTGTCCCTCCCGTTGGCCTTCCCTTGAGCTGCTCAAGGTGAGTGACGGTACCTGCAACCAGAGCCTGTCACCAACCACGGTCCTGCCGATGGCACTGCACTGGAAGGTGGCAAACTGGCCGGCGTTCACTTCCACGTTCTGAATCCGCAGGAAATGGGGAGTTCTGGCTACATGAAGGAAAGAATTAAAAATATTAGAAACGGGGATCTGAAACTATGATATTTGGGGTTTTTTTTTTTGAAGCTGTCTGCAATGTTAGATCTTTTCGTTCCATTCATTTTTGGAGAAAAATAAGGCTTTTGATTTTAAGAGCATTAAAGAGTTCACTCTAATTGTGAAAGATAGCATGGGTGGTTTTGGTATGCTTTGTAAAGGAAAAAAAAAAGAAAAAGAAAAGGCTAAGCATTCTGGGATACCACCAAACAGAAAGAAGATATTTTATTGTTCCTGCTGTGCAAATTATCATAGCTCAGCAGTCTTCTTATAATAACAGATTTGTATTAATAAAGATTATACTGAAGCCTAATTGAGGTTTTGAACAAAAACATATTAGATATTTATACTAGCAACATGAAAAGAACAGTAAGAAGTTAAATGATGTTGTCAAGGAAACTTTTTAACCCAAGTACAGAGCTGTGTGTAATATATATTTTAATACAACTAATTGGTAGGCAACATTACTTGTGTGATATTTTCCAGCTACCAAAAATACTATCCCTATGGGCAGACTGTGAAATTATGCAGGGACTGCCACAGCAAAGCATTTTTTTTTTCTGATCTTACATCCAATTCAAGAAGTAAGAATGATTTAAATGCTAAACAGCATCAGGCCTCAGAATATGCATTGTCTATATGGGACAGCTGTTCAAATCAAGGATAACTCTACTGAATCTGAGAAACACAGACCAATTTCTATGTTATTCTGAAAACATGTGTCCAGCAAGTGGCATGCTGGACTTAAACTTCAATGACAAACTTCTACTTTCAGAAGAACAGTCTCACCTCACACCAAGGATAAAAGAGGGAAAAAACAGAAAAGGGCAGGGGTGGGAGCAGAGCGTGGGGACTAGTAAAGGAAAATAACAAGATGACAATATTTTCTGGGAGGGACAGATAAATCTGGATAATAATTTTTTTAGGTCTCACCAGCTTTTCTCCATTGCCAATATGTCCCTAGGCCACATCTAGACACCATTCATAGAAGGGTGCCCCACCATCAGGTACCCCAAAACTAGCACTAGTGTTAGTCTGAACAGAAGATAATTCGGAATAGAAATAGGTTACTTCAAAAGAATGAAGAAAATGCATTTACATATCAATAATTCACAGGAAAATTCCATGACTAATTTGGAAACCATTAATGATTCCGCCAATGTATTTGTGATGCTCCACATGCACAATGTTCTAAATAGCTGCTTGATAAGCCACAAAACCATGAATCAGATCATATAAACAAATTAGTGTGCAATTCCATGAACTATTTTTTCACTTAGTCAAATTACCCCTTGCTCAAGAACAATATCATTTCATGGTTTGTAAAGATCTTTGTAATTCAAATTTCACTCCTACTCCTTGTTCCAGAAAAACTGAAAAAAACCAATGTTCTTAGAACATGGAGAAAGGTAATGTTTATTGAGCATTTATATGCTGGAAACTTTCCCACTGACTTCTCACAATGTTCTCGAGGTGGGTATTTTCACCATTTTGCAGAGGGGGGGATCTAGTGAGTTCCTGGTCAGTAAGTTTCAGAACCAGAGTATGAACTCAAATCCTCGGCACCATTGCCAGGCCAAAGCATCTCTTCAAGCCCTCCCAGCATGCCTTTGCCCTCGCTCCATTCCCCCTGGAATAGTTCCACTGTCTAGCTTCCTTCAAGACACTTCACAAGTGCTATCCCCTGCATGATGCTTCCACGGATTCTCTCATCTTGTTGTTACACCCATCCTAATATCATGTATCTTCTCCCCTATTTATGCAAAATGACGCTGATTCCCCTTGCTCTCTGTAATCTTAATCACATTTGTATGTGCAATGGCACTTAATGCTAAATGCAATGGGCAACTGTTGTCCTAGGAAGAACAGTTTGGTCTTTTCTAAAAGTAGACCCTTTAGTCTGGGGAAGGAGAAACTGGGGCACAGGATCAGGGTGGGTGGCAATTAGAAACCACAGCTAACTTTGAATTTTGCAGAATTTATGGAGAGGTATATTTCCCTAAGGTAAGGAAGGGTTTCTAACTGACTAAGCATTAGCATCCCAGCAAGGGAGTGAAATTTTCAGGACTATGGGTGGCCTTTCGAAGGTAGGATGGGGACTCCCAAAGAGTGCCCTGCTCTTAGGAGGCACTCAAGAAATATCTTCTAATTGGGTGTGAATAATGGAGGTAGAACTGACCCTCTAATTTTTCTTTCAACCCTCTCATTCTAGAATCATGTGGATTTTAAAGTTCTCAAAGACCTTTATGTATCTAAGGGAGGGTCAACACAGGCTTGGTAGATTGCAGACCCTTCACTGATCAGCAGACAGGAATCCAGACCTCTAACGCAGTCACTTGCAGCCTAACTGGTAAATACTCTGCACCCTTCCCTGCCCAGTTAATCACCTCTTCTACTCAACTCTCTTGAGGGCTGACCTAAGAGGAGTCTGGCAGTGTTGGGGACTCCAAGCAAAGCTCCAGCTTGTTGACTACCAATGCCTCCCACCTGTCATCCACAGGGCCATGTTCTCAGAGACTTGGGCCAATAGCCCAGACCTGAAGTTCCTTCTTACCCTTGGCTAATGCTACAACCCACAGGCACATGCTCTTTCCATCTGGCTTTGATAAATCCTTCCACCCCTCAAATGTTCTAGAGTGGAAAACCCCAAAACTCCCCTTTCAAAAAGAAAATCATATGCTAGTGATACAAGTGAGTTAGCAGTAAATAACCATAAGACACTAATAACTCAACCACGGTGGACTTTGAATTGTGAAAGCTAAGCCACTGCTTGCACTATTTTTTATGTTGAAACATACTTCAGTAACCTCAAAAGGCCTAAAACCCCCAGTCCACTGGTAGGTGTTCTTTAATGAATACCCGCATAGAATGACTAAAGCCCATCCCACATAGCTCACACCTCCTGCCCCATCCAATTCTATGGGGTTTGGGGTCCCACGGCAGGCCCGCAGCTTCCCATGCTGCTTTCCCCATCCATCTCCCGGACTCCTACTCCTGCTCTCCTCTTGCTACAGGTCACCCCTGCAGGTGGAGTCTTCAGTCTCTTCTAAGACAGGGTGTTTGGGCATGTAGCCATTTTCCACGATGACTTAGGTTAACAGGTGCTACCGGGGGTTACTATTGAGCGGTTTCACCTCACTTGGTTAAGGGAGGTATTAGTTCTGAGCCTGTGTTTAATATTTTGAGTATCACTACTAGTATAGCCCTGCACAGTTGAGCAACTAAAAGTGAAAAGTTAATCAAGTCTCCCATAAAAATTCATTACAAAATGTCCATGTCCTACCGTGTGCCTTAAAAGGCCCTGGGCATCTTACCCAGGACCCCACTTGGAATCCTTCTTCTCCTTCCTGCTTAAAATTTCTTCTATCTCTATCTCTCAATCTCTCTCTCCCTCTTTCTCAGTCTCTCTTTCTCTCTCCCTCCCAAGCTGTCAAGCATCCCAAAATCCCTCTTAATTTTCTTATGCACTACACTTGAGGCGTCTTAGGCTTTTTCAAAGAGAAGGGTTTAAGGTGAGGTGATTTTGCTTTTTGTTTTCATGTATTGCTTCTTGGCATTTCAAGATGTTTGGGGCAAAACAAAAGAACTACATCTAACATGCTTACCATTCCTACCATAGGCTGTAGAAAAGCAGGTGAAATTTTCTTTCCCATAGTGCCCATTTCCCAGCCAGCCATAATCATGGGAAAGAGATGAACAGTCCCTTCAAAGGCTTCTAGATTTTCTCAGTAACACACGGGGAAAGCTACAGTAAGTTTAGTTTGGAAGATCTAGAACAAGCTTCCCACAGACAAAAATCCTGTTCAGAAAATGAAATTCAGATCTTGAACTTCCAAGTTCTTTCTTTATCAAGCATTTCAGGAGAATTATTTTGGAAGGGAAACGGCAGGCTATCCTTTTGTTTTGTTCTCCCTGCAACTACATTCCAGCAGATTGATTGCCTTTGTCTGGGAAAGAACATTGCTTCATTAAGAAGAAGACTGTTGGAAAAAATAATCTGGCAACGATAATAAAACCACACCCTAGACGGAAACCAGGTGACGACATTTAAGACAAACCTAATAAGAGTGAATACTTTTATAAATTATCCTTTTTGAATGAAAAAAAATTGACTACTCATCCATCAGAACAAACCAGAAACTGGACTTGGGAATTCTATTTCCCATATGAATTTCTTCCAAGAACATGAAAGTCAAAACTTCTTCTCATGGTGAACATAAGTTTTTTCAATAAACATGAAAGTCCTGTATATTCTTTCCAAAGTTTTAAGATGCCCAGTTTCTCCTCCATCTAGTGCTGTAAATCCTAGGGTTATTTTTGCATGGAGAGCAGTTTAAGGTTGATATTATTTTGGGTTTTAGATTCCAACATGTTTATGTTCAAGCATCAATACTTTTACTACTTGCTGGTTCTAAATACATGCCTAAGTTTCTTAACCTAAGTCTGAGTGTGATTTGTCTCTTCACTTGTACAATAGGGATTTATTAATTTTAAAAAGTATCCATTTAATGGTGCTGGTGGGAAGAGTAAACAAAATGATGTAGACAATGCATTTTGTGTGGCTGGTATTTAGAAAGCCCTCAAAAATGTCCATTATTACTTAAAAAAAACAATCTTTCACTTAAAACTGGAAAAAATTCCAAGAAAAAGATATTTACAGCCAGAAAAGTTAGGGTCATATGCTGAAAGATTCTTTAAACCTCACTAAACTATTTTAATTGTAACACCAGGTATAACACCTTTAGAACAGAAAATTTCAATTCATCTCATATTCAAAAATAATTTTTTTCTCTCTCTCTCCAAATTTATAGACCCATTTGTCTCCCGGATCCCCTTTCAAAATGCTATGCCAGCTTTCCTCTAAAACCTGCAGGAGTTCTAAAAACAAAATATCGTCCATGAATACCAAGCAGGTTTTTTAGTATAACTATCTTATTTTCTCATTCCTGCCATATTCTGTGGCTTCTTGCTAAGAAAGCAGTTTTAAAAAGAATAGAGGTTTTCAAATATTAATTGATCTCATATCAGCCTTTGATCCTGAAGTCAGGAATTATCATTGGCCAAGGTGCAAATCTTTTGGTAGATGTCTTACAATAATTGATTCTTCAAAGCCTGCATCAAATTCGTTGCAACAAAATCAGAGAACAGTGATTTGCAAGATCAAAGTGCAAACTGAAGTGGGACAACAGAGGACTATGTCCTAACCCCTTTTATTTTAATGTGTATTTTAATATTATGGAATAGGCTAAAATGGGCTGGATGCCTGCCCAACTGCGAGAAGAGTCAACATTCCTCCTATTTATGCAGCATATCAGCACAAACAAGGAGTCCAAAAGCAGCTAAAAGAACAGCCTTGTACTGTCCATGCTAACACAAACACACACAGCTGATATATTTTGCAAACATTTTTTAAAAATTTTAAAATGGGCATTATTAAATTGCCTCATCTAAGAAACCAATCAGTCTAGCTACTCAAGTTTACAATTCGTAGCTAAGTCATTCTGGTGGTCCTATCAGAATATAGTACCTAATAGAAAAATAATAATAATAACAATAATAAATATAGCTAACATAGAGCTCTTACCATGTGCTAAGCCCTGCTTTAAGTTATATGCATAAACTCATATAATCCCTAAATTTACCCTGTAGAAAAGTAGTACTATTAGTTTCCTCCATTATACAAATGAGGTTATTGGTCCACAGAGGTCAACTAACTCTTGTGAGAGAGGCAGGAAATTTTGCTTTTAACATGTTTCAGGCCAAATTTATTTTTGTTATGCTCAAAAATAAAGAATGGATCTTAAAGAAATAAATATTCAAGTGAAAAAACAGCCAACATTCTTAGAGAAAAATAAGTTTGGCCTTATACACAAATAATTTTTATATATAAGGTCTACTGTATCTTCTTAAAAGAAGTACCTTCCTTTGGAGAAGAATCCAAGTTAAGTTCCTTCATGCTTAAAATGAAACATTTTTGAGTCCCATGCATTTCTCAACCAAAGCTTACAGATCTGTCCTTAACTAGAAAACGATTCTAATTTTTTGATTTGTCACTTTTAAATTATTATTTTAATTACACTGTTTAAGAAGCCTTCATAAAAATCTAAATTTCGAAGCAGGAAAGTAATATGTGGTTATGCAACTATATCACTGAGTGAAAACTTGAACTTTGGGTAAATTCTGTGTTTTAAAATAAGCAATATTTTTTTAACTTAGCATGCCTTTTTGTGAACTATGCAATCTTTAAATGTCTAAAGAAAGTGCTAACTTATTTTTTTAGCAAAGTAATAATGCAGAATAGTCATATTTTACATTCATTTTATCTAATATACAACACATGGATTAATCATGAATTCTTCATCTTATCGTGTATATAAGTTGGCATCAAAATAATGGGTCATGATTTGGTATAATTTTTTATATTTCACAATCCAAGACACCATATACACAAACAATGGCAATATATGAAAGGACTGAAGCACCATGACCAAGTGGGATTTATCCAAGGAATGCTAGGTTGGTTTAACCTCTGATTATCAATTAATGTGACCACATCAAGAGAATAAAGGACAAAATCCACATTATCTGATAGACACACAAAAAAGCCTTTGCTAAATTCCTATATCCTTTTGTGATAAATACAATAGACTAGGAATAGAAGGAAACTTGTTTCCAGCAAACAGGCATCAACTAAAATCACTCAGGTTACATCATACTTAAATGGGGAAAGACTGAAAGCTTCCCTCCTAAAATTAGGAAAAAGGCAGGAATGTCTGTTCTTGACATTTTTCTTCAATTTTGCAGTAGAGGTTCTAGCCATGACAATTAGGCAAGAGATTGAAATAAAAGCATTCAGATTGAAAAAGATGAATTAAGACTGTAATTACTTCCAGATGACATAGTCTTGTGTATTGAAAATCCTGAGGCTCCACAGAAAACAATTAAACCTAATAAATACTTTCAGCAGGGTTTCAAGATGTAAAATCAATACATAAAAATCAATTGCATTTCTATATACTAGCAATGAACAAACTGAAAATGAAATTAAGAAAAAAATTCTATTTAAATAGCATCAGAAAATAAAATAACTAGGAATAAATTAATAAAAGAGGTGCAAAACTTGTACTCTGAAAACTGCAAACATAATTGAAGAAATTTTAAAAGACCTAAATAAAGGTCTTTATTCATGAGTCAGAGGATGAAATACTGTTAAAATGTCAATACTCCCCAAAGTGATTTACAGATTCAAAGCAATCCCTCTCAATTTCCCAGATGACTTATTATTTTTTTGCAGAGATTGACAAGCTGGTACTCAGATTCATACAGAAATGAAAGGGACCCAGAACAGCCAAAACAATCTTGAAAGAAATACAAAATTGGAAGATTCACTGGTGACTTTCCAATATCAAAAATTATTACAAAGTTACAGTAATCAAGACTGGAAGAAGGACAGACATATAGATCAATAAAAATCAACAGAATAGTATTGAGGCACCAGGAATAAGCCCCTACATTTATGGCCAATTGATTTCAACAAAGATGCCATGCAAATTAAATGGGGAAAGAATAGTTTTTTCAATAAATGGTGGTGTAATAACTGGCCCTCTATATGCAAAAGAGGAAGCTGTACCAGTTCCTTCCACCACATACAAAAATTTACTCAAATTAGTAAATTTTATGTATTACATGTAAGAGCTAACACTATGAAGCTTTTAGAAGAAAATATAGGAGATTTTTTTACTTGGATTAGGCGAAGTCTTCTTAGCCATAACACCAAAAGTACAAGTAACAAAAGAAAATTTAAAAAAAAGAAAGAAATTGAACTTGACCAAAATTTAAAACTTTTGTGCTGCAGATGATGCCATAAAGAAAGTGTAAACCCAGAGATGAAGAAAAAATATTTTCAAATCATATGTCTGAAAAGAGGCTAATATCCAGATACATAAAGAACTCTTAAAACTTAATAGTAAAAAGATAAGTGACCCAAGGAAAAAGAAACGGGGAAAGGATATTGAATAGATGGTACTCCAAAAAAAGAGATAGAAATGGCTACAAGCACATGAAAAGATGGTTCACATCTTAACCATTAGGGAAATGCAAATTAAATCTACTTCAAACTCACTAGCGTGGCCATCATAAAAAAAGACAGATAGTAATAAGTGCTAGTGAGAAAATGGAGAAATTGAAGCCCTCATATCCAAATCTTCAGAAAGGAAAATGATGTAGACAATTTGGAAAACATTTTGCAGTTCCAAAAATACTAAACATAGAGGTACCCTATGACCCAGCAATCCCAAGAGTAGACATATATGCAAGAAAACTGAAAACAAATAACCACATAGAAACCTGTATATGAATGTTTATAGCAGCATTATTCAAAATAGCCAAAAGGCAAAAACAACTCAAATTTCCCTCAACTGATGAATAGACAAGCAGAAAGTGGTAGATACATACAATGGAATATTACTTGGCATTACAAAGGACTTAATTTCTAATACAAGCTACAACATGGATGGACATAAAACCATATAATACATGATTATATGTATATGAATTGTGGGGAACAAGCAAATCTATAGACATATAAAGTTGATTAATGGTTGCCTAGCGATGGAGCTGTGGCTTGGGGGCAATGGGTTCATGATTTCTCTTGGGGTAGTGAATATCTTCTAAAGCTGATTGTGGTGATTGAGGCACAAGTCTGTGAATATACTAAAATCCATTGAATTGTATACTTTAAATGGGTGAATTTTACTGCATGTGAATTATATCTCAATAAATGTTGCACAATGTTCTTTGTCTCATTAGATATTAAAATGTACATATACAGCACAGGACAATAATAGATACGCCCATATATGCACAGCTTATAACCTTCTTAATAACAGGAGGCAAAATTATGAAGCTGATGAAATGCTTCTTTCAATTTCTCCTACCAGGATTACTGCACCAAATTGAAAATGTATTTTTAGCGTGCATACCAAACACAAGAATTATCTCTATTTATTAGAGGTGGTCTTACGCCAGAGAGCTGGTGATTCTGTGCAGCCACCTCCACATTTCAAGCTGATCCTGCATCTTACTGTCCTTACATTAAAATCAGTTTTATAAGCAACTCTACACTAGTAACAGAAGAGCTATTTTTTTTTAATGTTGTCATCCCTACTCATAAAGCAATATGAATCCAAATAGGAGCTTTTGCAGCAGAGTAAATGAGATTCAGATTTTGCATCCATTTGGAAAAGCAGACTTGAATGTGGAGTATCTAGGCTTGTTCATGATTTAAATCCAATGAGCATCAAAATTTCAAAATAATTGATTACTATTTAGAAAACTTGATAGGAAATCCCTTAAAAAATTACGTGTAATGCTTGCCATTGCAAGACCAAACTATTACCTTCTTTAAAATCTGTATGTGCATGATTTCCCCATGAACTTAACTATGGAAGGGCTGTCATCAAAGCCATTTTAAGCTTAAAGTTCAAAATGCTGTGGTATCATACATCATCTCAATACAGAGCCTTCTTCGCATCTCCTCACAGCACTTGGTGAAGCCGTTTAGGTAATAACATTGGTCCCCTCCAATGGAGAGAATATGCAACTGCTTTCTATGGCCCAGGAAGCTGGGCTCCTCAAGAAAATGCACTGCTAGAAGGATGAGCATGTCCTGCTTAGGTCTTTACTGACCACAGTGATTTCAATCTTGCAGCCTGAGAGAGGACTACAGGTCAGGGACTGTGAGGTTGACCAGCAGCCTGATCTAAAGGAAAGGACCCAGATGACTGAAGGAGACAGACCTGGTCAGTCTCTTGGCTCTACCCCAGGCCAGCTGTGCAACTCTGTCCACGGAGGTTACCAAGAACACCTGCTTGGCAGCGAGATTTGCTCTCAGGAACAAGGGGGACAGCACGTGTCGTTACAGCTGCATCACATAGTAGGCACACGAATGGCTGTCACTCATTTTTTACCATTTAGTAAAGCAAATCCTGAAAGAGGCGAAGAATACTGATGCAGAAGAGAGGGTCCCCTGGCGCTTTTCCAAGCCCGAGGCTGTTACTCCCAGGATTTGGCCACATTCCAACTCAGGTAATTATATTCTGCTGCCTAAATTTGCCCTGCTGTTTCAATTAGGTACGGCATTGTTCCCTCTCCTGCCTTTTCAGATAAAAAGGAGGCTGGAATTCTTGAAATCACCCGTCTTGCTGACACAGAAGAAAAGGCAAATGTGACATGCTACGAAAGTCATGTCTGCCTTAGTTTTGAAGAGGATGGTGCTGTACTTTAACTTAGATGTGTGGCAAGCTTCAGAGCACCAAATAAAGATATCAGAGAGAGTAAAAACCCACTGGAAGGAATCAGACAACTGCGGTAGAATATCCTCATCAGATAATAACTGCACAAGCCTTCTCTATAACTGCAACAAAGAGTGATCAAATGATCTAGCCAAACCCAGGTAAAGAAAAAATAAAGCTGAGACACTCTGCAAGTGTTTATAGATCCAATATCATTGTCGTTATAACCATTCTCTCATTAATTTGGGAAAGAACTCTCAGCAGAAATTCGAGGGAACTAGGCAGTTTCTCTTTAATTCGGAGACTTAAAAATAAGGCTGGCTAGCATTCGTTAGCTGGCCAGACATTTCAAGTCTGACAATATCAATTCTGGGCAAGGATCTAGGGAAAATAAAACGTCCATATATTGCTGGTGGGACTAGAAACAGATTCAGACTTTTCATAGCAATTTGGCAGCATCTACTAAAACTAAAAATGTGCCTCCCTTATATTGCAGCAATTCAGCTTATAAGACATATAAGAATGCTTACCATAGTAATGTTTTTAATAGAGGGGAAAAAACTGGGAAAAAAACTAAATATTCATAGAAAGATGTGTTATATTCGTATGAAAGAATACCATGCATCTACCTTTAAAAATGTAATACCAAGTGAAAAAAAACAAAAAAGAATCAAGAATACAGAGTAATAGGTACAACTGAATGTCACTCATTGGAATTTGTAAAAGGTAAATATTACATTCATGCTTCTCAGCAACACAGTGATCATGGGATACACAACACACACACGTACTCGCAGTGTTTCTGTTGCTCGGCCCTATTCTGGGGTTGGGAAATTCCCCACCATATATTCTTTGGTCAAAGTCTGTGCCTGGCCCCCATGCCAGAAGATGAAAAAGCCAGGTTTGCTTTCCCAGTCTGTCCCTGTAAGAGGAGGAAAGTGACCACAGTGCCACATTCTTAGTTTCTGCTCACTGTCTGAGCCTACATCACTCAATCCTCCCAGGGATGCAATTTGCCCTCTAATTTCCTTTCACCAAGTGTTCTCCTCCTTAAAATAGCCGAAGTCCACTTCTGTTGCTCCTTATAGAAGGAGAGCCACAATGACGAGGCTCACGCCTGACTGCCACTGCGGAGGTGGGGGAGAAAGGGGGCCCGCAGTCTGTTGGGCCCCACTAATTGGAGGGAAGAAGTTTAGATGCAAAATACGACAAACTGTTATCACTTGTGTAGAATAAGATTTTTTTAAAGTGTGCTTCTTGCCTACTGTACATCTTTAAAGCACTCAATTTTAAAACACAAAGAACAGGCCATTTCTGAGGTCCCTGAGTTATAAGGTAGGTCAGTTAGATTCAACAGGCCCCAGGCCTATTTGGGGCTCTACAGTTTGAAACTCTGTGATGAAAACAAAGGAACTATGCCAGAAGCACATGGTACTTAGGGTGAAAGGGCACACGTTTAAAATTTTTAAAGAGGATATCAAAAGATCATGGCCACACATGGGCAGGCTGGTTGTGAGGCTGTCCAGGTATCCTGAAATATTCCTTTATTCCTCATTCCTGATTTTCATTTTAAAAGACACTCGGTACATACAAACAGTGACATGTACACATGGAATACATGTTACTTCTAGACTGACAAACCAACACCTAGAGGAAATCTTAGGGAACTTTCTTAGGGGGAATGATTTAGAGCCTTCTCTTAATCTGTAATCTAAATAGTCTCCCGAGGATGTACCCGAACATTTAAATGCTTTTAGAAAAATTGAAGCAACTTACTACATGGATGTCCTAACACCTTCACTTCATCAATAGCTAGGTAGCCTTGATGTCCAGAAGTTATTACTTCAAAAATCACCTGAAAAATTAAGAGAGATTTACATTATTCACTCATTTTGATAGACTTTTGTCACATATCTACTGTAAGACAAGTAGTTTCATTCATTCAGTCAGTCACTGATCCAGTCACTTATTCATTCATCTATCCACCCACCCATTTATTCATCCATCCATCCATTCATCATCCATCCACCCATTCATTCATTTTTTTCAACAAACAATAATGAAGCCCCTAAAGCCTGCCAGCTAGTGGTTCAGGTTCGAGATTATGAAGATAAACAAGACTCAACCCCAGTCTTTGGGCTAATGTGTAGTAAGTAGGTCACACGAAATCCTGCCTCAAGGACCCTCCTGATTTAATACTGTGGGTAAGAACAGGGACTGGAAAGGCTAAAGCTGGGGATCAGTTACTAGGGGCTAGAGATAGAGTAGGGAACCAAACATCAAAGTTCCCGCCCTTGGAGAACTCAAATTTTAGAGGGAAGACATTCATCAAAAAATCATACAAAATTCACAATGTAGTAATTATTCACCAAAATCCGGGAGTAGCAAGCTAATGTTACCCAGAGAAAACCTAAAGTAAAACTATACTTCCCTGGGGGGGTGTATAGTGTGGGGAGGGTCTTCCAAGCATGAAGCTCAGAAGATAAAGAGTAGGCTCGGGAATCAGCTCACTGGTGAGGAAACAATCCAGACAGAAGGCAGAGGGTAGAGACAAAGGGTCTTTGGAGTTCTGTGTCCAAAAGTTTAAAAAAACGAAAAGGATTCCCTTCAGAGAGTCATAGGCAAGTTTGTGGGCCATACTGAGCATGAGGTACAAGTCTAAAGAAGACTTTTTAAAAAGTTTTATTGGACGTTAAACTGACTCCCATACATACATTGGATTTATTGTTCTCAAGAAGCAATGCTAAGTTTGAATTGATTTAGATAATATGTTTTCTTGTCATCTGCTCTTCCTTTGAAGGTGACTCTCTGACCAGACTGAACCAAGAGGGACTTAGGTCTTATACAAGTATTGTGGTAGCTGAAGTGATTTTGGACCCCAGAAAATGATGTCCTTAGATTGCTCCATTCCTGTGGCTGTGAACCTATCGTAGATGGGACCCCTTGATTTAATTAGGTTAGGTAAAACCCATTTGATTAGGTTACTCAGTAAAGCATGGCCCAGGGTGTGTCTTTTTTTTAAATTCATTTTATTAATTTAATCTTTCTTTTTAAAAAAAAAAAAAATTATTTATTTATTTCTCTTCCCTTCTCCCCGCCACCCCAGTATTCTGTTCTCTGTGTCTATTTCCTGTGTGTTCTTTGTCCACTTCTGTTGTCAGCGGTATGGGAATCTGTGTTTCTTTTTGTTGTGTCATCTTGTTGTGTCAGCTCTCCGTGTGTGCGGCACCATTCCTGGGCAGGCTGCACTTTCTTTTGCCCTGAGTGGCTCTCCTTACGGGGCGCACTCCTTGCACGTGGGGCTCCCCTACACGGGGGACACCCCTGCGTGGCGCAGCACTCCTTGCGCGCATCAGCACTGCTCATGGGCCAGCTCCACACGGGTCAAGGAGGCCTGGGGTTTGAACCGTGGACCTCCCATGTGGTAGACGACGCCCTAACCACTGGGCTGAGTTCGCTTCCCCCAGGGTGTGTCTTAATCCTCTTACTGGAATCCTTTATAAACAGGATGAATATACAGAGAAACAAAGAAACAGAGAAACCCCCAGACATGGACAGAGAAGGTCCCAGGGGCCAGAAGCTGAAATCAATGGAACACAGACGCTGAGAGGAAGGCAGTGAAGTCAGAAGCTTTAAACTATGAGGTCCGGAAGAGAGGGGAGAGATGACTGGATGCCACCATGTGCCTTGCCATGTGCCTTGCCGTATGGAAGAGGAATCCAAGACCAGTCCTGGGGCTTAGAAAGCATTGTCTGATGAAGCCTTGCTTCACATGCTTTTTTCCTGGCCTCTAAACTGTAAGCTTATAAGTGACTAAATCCCCATTGTAAAAGCCAACCCATTTCTGGTATATTGCCTTGGCAGCCTTTAGCAAACTGAAAACAGGTACTAAAGAAAAAAAGTACAGGGTCCATGAAGTATACGGACCAAGAGGACCTCAGTGAGTCAATGACATTTGAGCTGCAGGAGGAGAATGGGTTAAGAGTGTGAAGAGGGTAAGGCTTAGGCGGAGGCTTGTGCAAGGGCCCTGAGAGGGGCATGGCCATAGAGTGAAGAGAAGAACTGGGTCTATGGCTATAAAGGTCAACTATGGCCAGTAGAGAGAAGGTTTGGCTTGCAGGGCAAGGATTCCAGGAAAGACAGCATATTAATAATACAGAGACGAGCGTGTGTTAGCTGAAATATGGATGGCAGACGTATGGATTAAGAAGAGAAGGCAATAAAAATTTCCACAGTGGTTTAATCAAGAGAGTCTTAGCAACCACTTAAATATGGGAAAAGCAGAGTAAGGAGGCCAGAACCCAAAGGTTCTAAGAATGAATGGCTTTTTTTTCAGTGGTGGAGCCACTGCAGAGAAACTAAGGCAAAAGGAGAAAGAACAACCAGGAAGAGGGATGTAGGTTTCCTAAACCTGAGTGTCACTTACCTAAATGTGTCTGTTGCTAGGCTATTACTGAAACCATCCCCATGAGCATTACTTTTCACAGCAGGAAGCTATCACCAGGGGTCATGACTCACACAGTGGAAAGGCTGGAGGTCTTCAAACTCAATCCCACAATTGCACTTGGGCACTTAGCCCAGAGAAACGAAAACTTTCCTTCACATAAAACCCTGCATATGGGATGTTTACAGAAGCACTATTCGGAACAGCCAAAAACCAAACAGCCCAGATGCCACTCAACCGGTGGGTGACTCAACATGCTGCAGGGGATGCTCCTTAACATAAGAAGGAATGCATTGTTGATGCACCCTGAAACCAGGATGGATCTCCAGAGAATTAGGCTGAGAAAGAAAGTCCATCAAAAAAGGTTTTTGGGGAAGCAGATGTGGCTCAAGCCATTGGGCTCCCATCTACCATCCTGTCGAGGGTTTGATACCCAGGGCCTCCTGGTGAAGGCAAGCTGGCCCGTGTGGCGAGCTGGCCCACACAGACTGCTGGCCCATGCGGAATTCTGCCCTGTGCAGGAGTGCTGCCCTGTACAGGAGTGCTGGCCCACACATAGAGAGCTGGTGCAGCAAATGATGCAACAAAAAGAGACACAGAGGAGAGATAATAAGAGATGCAGCAGACAGGGAGCTGAGGTGGCACAAGAGAATGATCACCTCTCTCCCACTTCGGAAGGTCCCAGGATCAGTTCCCAGAACCACCCAATAAGAATACAAGCAGACACAGAAAAGCACACAGTGAATGGACACAGAGAGCAGACAATGTGGGAGGGGTGGGGGCGGGAATCAATCAATCATCAATCAATTTTTTTTTAAAAAAAGTTTTCGTACAAATGACTATATTTACAGAACCTTTTGAAATGGCAAAAGTTTAGAAATGGAAGACATATTAGTGGTGGAGAGGGGTTAGTGGAGGAGGAGGGAAGGAGGTGGGTGTGCTTACAGAACGGACCTTCTCTGAGGTGATGAATGCGCAAACCTAACCAAGTAGTAACATTGTTTAGAAGGAAACACACGCACGAAGACACACATACATGCAGAAAAACTGAGGAAATCTGAATAAGGTGGGTAGATCACAGCAATGTCAATATTCCCACTGTGACATGATGCTACGGTTTTGAAAAACATTACCACTAGGGAAACTAAAAATGGGATCTCTGTATTATTTCTACTGCATGTGATTCTATGAGAACCTTAATAAAAATTTTCAACTAAAAACATAATTATAATGAATGCACAACTATGTGATTATACCAAATACCATTGATTGTATACTTTGGATGAATCGTATGCTTTATTAATATGTATCAATAAAATTGATTTGTTTAAAAAACTTAATTATAAGTTATTTACTAAAGCACATAATATGTTACATAAACTGTGCAGCTATCACTCCATTGTTTTATTTATTAGTTCACGCAAAAAATTCTTCAAGGATTTCATATTTCAGGAAAGGAGAGGTTTGGATGTAAAGTAATAGTCCAAAATTATGTATTGCTCTATTGAAGATGTATCTTAAAAACCCAATCATTCTGAACCCAAATATCATGATGGTTTTGTATTACAGGTTGCCTAATCAAAATTTTAATCCTAGGAGTTGAGCAATGCAAGAATATATGAATTATATGTGTGTGATCAATGTAATAGATATAAAAATGGAGAAAGCAATCAGTAGCACTCAAAATGGAAAAACTCAGAGTACTTCCTACTTCCTAGATGGAAGATCATTCCAGAAACACCTACAGAAACACAGAAGGGCAGAAATGAAACAAAACTTTGTCCTGGTCTTAAGCTGAATATATATATTTCACTGAAGTTACAAGAAAAAAGAAGAGATGTATGGACATTCTTCCAATGGGATCTTGGTAATTTTCCTCTCTACTATTTACGCCTATTTATTTAGGACAACTAAGGGGACAATGAAGGAGATGAAGACGGAGAGCAAGTATAGGAGGGCCTGTGAATAACAGTTGCTTCATGCTCAGGGGAAAAGCAGCGGTAGGTCCTCCAAGATCAGCCATGCCCTCTGATCATGGTGGCAACTGTGGGGACAGGTGGTGGGGGGCGGGCAGAAGGTGCAGCTACTGATGCCCCCCCCTCCCAGCTTCCCAAGGACTAACTCGTTCCATTCACAAAAGATGAATTTTGAAAAATAAGCCGATCCATGTCCATCCATTCTTCCTCCGTCTCTCCTTTCCAGCCATTCATTCATCCACTCATCCATTTATCCCAGGCAAGGCTTTATTGTGTGCCATCTTTTATTCCCCTGTGATAAGTACCAGGGATATATGAACAGAAGAGATAAAGATCCCTTTTCCTCATCAAAATTGTCATCCTTCTCTCAGAAAATTATATTTTCTTTACCAGTTTCAAAGACTGAGGTGTCTAATCAAAATGGTATTATCCTTATTCTTGGAACAGATGGGTTAACTCTTTTAGAATATAGAAATGCTCAACATTTTTGAAGCTGCTATATATGTGTAGATTTAATCCATAATATTTCATTTCAACCAACACTTGGTAATGACAAAGAAAACAATAAAGAAAAGGAAAGAAAGAGCAAGAGAAGGAAGGGGAAGAAGTCAAGGGCCAAAAAAGACCTTATTGTCTTTGATTCTGGTTTGTTGTTTTTTTCATCCATCACTTTAAAAATGTATGATCCTCAGAATTTTTAAGTTAAAAAAAAATTGCCTTTTAGTCCAAATATTTATAGAATATTTACCAAATGCTCCAGGGGATACAAAGGAAAATTAAGACAGTTTTATTAAATTTAAACTTCAGTTGAAGGAAAGAGAAAAAGGGAGATGATGAAAGGACAGAGCTTGACAGCACTTGCCAAATGTCGGATTCAAACAACGTGGAACTCGTTCGTGGGGTATCCTTCTCCAACACAGTCTTGTAACTCCTCCTTACCAAGCAAACCAGGAAACTGACGGCATAGCCCGCACAGCCTTGACTGGGCAATTCAGTTTCTCACGCTGCTAGCATAAACTCAGAGACGCAGGCGCAAGCATTTGCCCTTCATCCCTACTAGACTAGAGGAAGAGAGAGACTCAGCAACACATCCAGGCACTCCCAATTTCCCAGCAAGGTGACTAGTCAAGGAAGCCACAATATAGCATTCAACATATGCTGATTTCTGCCACTTGGCTTGTTCCCTGCCATCTTCCAAGGCAAAGAAAGGCAGTATTTGATTGTGCTGAACAATACTCCTTTTCATTAATTACAAACTTCTGAAAGTAAAACTTCTAGAATTTGGGAGGTTCCACCACTGACTTACTTAAAGCTAATGGCAGAGAAAAGAAAGGAGAAGAATCTGGATAGGTATGTTTGCATGTGTGTACACACACACAGTTATTCATAACAGGCCAATAATATTTTTAGATCACATATTTAGGTGTTTATACATAGGAACGTAGATAACATGTTACTGGCTTGAATTAATAACTTCAGTATTTCTTTCAAAGGATTGAAGCAAGACTTTCAAAGACCCATTTATTTCCCTGTTCTTTTATTTTTAAAAGAAATGCACTTAAGGGAAGTACAAGTACAAGTTCTATTAGCAGCTCATCAAATTTATAATTCAGTATATAAATGTTTTGGTACATACCATAATTATAAATTGGTATGATGTGTAATGGAAAGTATACTGTCTTGAAATAAAGATGATAAAGTAATGATATCTGAATTGAGATGCTGTGGAAAGTCTTTGACCACTTTATTTTTGAGACCTCAGCATGGAGAGCGTTGTTTCTAGCAAACAGGAGGTAAAAATGCAGGTCAGAAGACGAGGCCCATCTTAGGTTAGCTTCTTACAGCTTGTAGAGTCCCATAACAGGTTTCAGTGTCATGAACCCTTGCCATCTGCCACGTTTTCCGTACTGTCCTCTTTTCAACCCAGTGCCTTTGCAAAGCAAGCTTCAAAAGCAAAAATAATATTTTTGTTCCATATTGTCAAGTAAGGGACTCTGCAGTGGAAAATGCAGGTATTGCTCTACTGACTTATCACCACTGTACTGAGGGACTCAGGCAGGGCAGGGCATCTAGGCCCAATAAGATCAAGGGCAGAGAAAACAAAAACACAAGGAGACTGTGGCTACTGTAGGAGAAAAGAACAAAGAAAAGCGGAATACATTGATTTTTATTTTTACCAAATAGTACAGAATATATTGAAATATCATCTATTTTAGAAGTGCAGCTTGGGTCTCCTTAGGGGAGGCAAACCAAGTCATTTTTTTAAAAACTCAATAATTTAAAAAATACTTATTCCATGCCCCAGCTATCTATCATATATATTATTAGCTCATTTTTTTCCCAACCATATGAGGTAGGTAATATTGATTTCCATTTAGGGATGTGTACGCTGAATCAGACAAGTTAAGTGATTTTTCTGAGGTCATAGAACTAGTACATCGTATAGTCGGGATGGAATCCTAGATCTAATTCACTTCCAAGTCTGGACTCTTCATATTACCAAACTACCATCACTAGCAGGTATAAGAGATATATACAGAAAATATATAAACAAATGCATGTAAACGTACACATACATAGGCATACATGTGTTTATAAACCTATATATTCATGAACATACAAAGTACACATGACACACAAATGTGCACACATACATATATACTTCATATATATGCTCTTTAATGCATAGATATAAGTATTCTAAAAATTTTACTTCCAGGTTTAACTAAAACATGTCATAATCATCTATCAGACCTAGAAATGCAGATACAAGGAACATATGACTTACTTTGAGTAACATATTCTTTAAGACAAGAGTTGGCAAACTATGGCCCATGGGGCAAATCTGGCCCACCCTCTCTTTCTGTATAGCCCACGAGCTATGGATGGCTTTCGTAATTTTATACGTTGGGAAAAAGACAAAAGCAGAATATTATTTTGTCATACATGAGAATTATATGAAATTTAAATTTCAGTGTCCATAAAGAAAGTTTTATTGGCACAAGGCCATATTCACGTGTTCTCTACAACTGATCTGGCACTATAACAAAGAGCTGAATAGTTGTGACAGAGACCCTCTGACCTGCCAGGTCTAAAATATTTACTAACTGGCCTCCTGCTGTGAGAGAAAACTTTCCTGTTTGACTCATCAACACACTGTCATTTTTCTGGTTAACAAGAAAGCACATGCCAATAGCAATAATTTGTCACAGCCACTTATGCTACTCCTCGCTATATATTCCAGGAGTGGTGGAGAGAAAACCCTCTTTCCGGTTTGCCTGGTTTTCAATGAAATCATACATGTGGCGCTTTCAAATGCTTATTTAAGCTGCTTATATCATTACTAAAATTGAAAGATAATGCAAAACTGCAACATGCCAGAACAAAGCCATAGAAACTAATTACCTTAGAGACCCCACAACATAGTATATAAAACAAAGCAAGACAAACAATAATCACCTCATTTAGAAGTCATATCTTCTGGACAGAAACCGAACAACTGAGAATTTCTAACACTTTAGTATTAAACCCTGATCCTCGGATCTCATTCTACACAACTTTCTTTGGTTTTAGCTAGATTTCAACTAAATGGCTTTTTTATGAGTTTCTTTTTACTGGAACAAGCCCATTTTTAGGAGTAAACGTCTTTGCCCTCAAGTCCATCCCAAACTGTGATTATCTAAAAATTTGCAAGCTAAAGTGGTACAGCAGAAGGACAGAATCAATCACAGATCCATCCTACCTTATTCTGGAAAAATGTTGCCACCATGCAGTACTTAATTTTCGTGCCCTCTTTTTTACTTGGTTTGACAGAAAGAACACAGCAAGACGACACTTGCCAATTGAGAGATTCAAACAATGCAGAGCTCATAGGAGTTTTGGGTCACTCTGAGCCCCCATTTCTAGCGAAGTGTCTGGGACATAGAAACGACAATACTTATTTTTGCCAATGGCTTCCAGATAGGATTTGCAGCCATGGGATATAAGGAAAGGCCAAATTGAGAGACTCTATATTCAGTCACTCACTCAACAAATATTAATAACATCTCAGAAGGCCCCGTGTTGTCGTCCTAGAGCCTTTAGAGCCCTTGGGAAATGCCATTTTGCTCTCAGGTAGGAAGCGAGTGGCTAAACCACTGAATAGCATGTTCATTTGTTCTTACACAGCCATCCTGGACATTGGGCTGTGGGAGGTTTGACATGAGGGTATCGCTCAAATGCCTGCCAAACAGCAAATGGGGAAGCACTTCAGCACTGCAGCATCCCTGATCCTGCCTGCTTCAGTGAAGGGCAAAATTAGCTTTCCATGCTGCCACTTTCCCCCTGCTATGTGTGAGAAAAGAAGAGGGATTGGCTTACCAACTTAAATACTCACCACCGAAAATGTGTTGGCAGAAGTAATCTGTCAATTCCCTAGAACAAAAGGGATTAAAAGGTATCTGACTGTTCTCCCACACATTACCTGGTGGACTCTTACTGGCTTTGAGTTAAGTAAAAAGCAAAGGCCAATCATACCTATTTACAAAAACCTACACTGTCTTTACCAAATGACTTAAATAAAAAATAAAAACATAGACAGGAAGCCGAAGGAAAACCACACATTATGTGATAGTAAGCAATCAGGAACAAAATATTCAAGCATGTGCTTATTTCAAAATGTTATCAGAAAGTAAAACAGAACTTACTTTTCCAAATTAAAGGCATTCAAAGGACATCAAATCCTCTTCAGAGCTAATTATTGCTGTTTGTCATGACTATTCGTACATGCATTTTTTCTATTGATAAAGGTGATTTTCATCACCTTTCTTTTTATTTCCCTTTCCCCTTTTGAAAAGAACTAACATAATATGATTATAGCTCGTATACTCATTCTATGAAGTGGGGTGTGGAAACAAATTAAGGTGGGGGTGGAAAACACATCACAGGAAATTTACAAGAAAAGTGATGATAATTAGGAAGCAACAGATGACCAAAGTAAAAGAACACCAGAAGTACTTACCCTTAATCACCTGATAATACAGTAAGCTGAGAATGCAATTTAAAGATGTCGCATGCTTCAAAAATAAATATGATCTTTAAGAATGGAAAGAAACCTGCCATGCAAATTGATCTATGTTCTGAATACAGTTCTGGGGCCAGTATTAAAGTGACAACCCAGGATGGTCTCCACTGGTTTCTTGAAACCCTGATCGCCTTTCTGAGGAACAAAATATAGAGTCCGCCGGCAATTGCTTAGAATATCATTCCTGCTTGGGAGAGAGTTTTATGTCACTGCCACATCCATTTTCCCAGGTTGCCCTACAAGTATGAGACCATTCAATTGTTTTGCACTTGAGATAAGAGCCACAGCAAAGGAATTTTTGGAGTTAGGGCACATCCTATTTTTCACCTGATACTTAGTATTTCCCAAGGGTGCTCCAAGGAACACTAGACTCAAGAGATGCTCTGGATTAGCCCAAATGACACCCAAACTCCACCTGCCCCCCCCCCATGGCTCTGAAATGGCTTTCAGTAGAGAATCTGTTTGACTTTGCTGAAATAGGTGTTCTCCATTTGCTCAACAAATACCTTTTAACATTTCTCGGATGTGAGGAACACACTTAGGGAAATAGCTTTTTAGATCCAAAACACTGTCTCTAAGTAGCAAATGTACACGGACAGCCATCCCTCAGCAGTGGCTTTACATCATTTTCTAGTGAAATAAGTAGGCTGGAGGCAATTGCAGCAAAGAAACCGAGTAGTCAGTGCAGGGAATAAAGGCCGAAGCTAAATTTGAAGGAATGGGTAAGACCAAGCCATTTCTATTCCCGCAACTCCTCATTTACCAGGAAAGATGTCAAGCTGAGAAAGGGTAAATCTTGGCTTAGCTTCAGCCTCCTTTCCCTGCTCCCCTCCCCTGAAGTACAAGTTCCTCTGTGTCCTCCCTGCAAAAATTAATTTAGACCAAGGTCCAGCTTGACTCCGCTCCAAATCGCCCCTCAGAACCCTTCAATATATCTCGGAGAATTTGCTTTAACAAGTTGGCTGCAGGGAGCCAAGGAGATGCCTACGCCCTCTTTTGACGACTTTATCCTCCCATTCCCTATAGTCGCTGCAGACCCTGCCCATCCCAGGCCCTTGTGGAGGGGCATGGGGGAGAAGAGAGCAAGCATTTTCCTCTTTTCAAAGCAAGGGCTTTTATTACACACCATGGCCTCCCTTGCTTCTGAGGCACTCAGATTCAGTATGTTCCGGAAGCAGGGAGAAAGGCCGAGCATGGAGACTGAGCGCTTTCAGCTGTGTGCACTGGGTCAGGAGCCAGAGACGGAGGGATCAGGGACCCCTTTGCTACCCAGCAGTCGGAACGAGGAGGCAGGAGAAAGGACAGAGGAGGGGAAAGCCGCAGAATCAGAGTCGAAAACTGTCTTCCCCCATCAGCATAATAAAGGCAGAGGGTGAATGTGAGAGGAAAATGTTGTTCTCCACGTGGCAGGCCGTCAGAGGTCCAAATCCAAGGAGCGCAGCCCAGGTGTCCTGATGGGGGCAAGGTAGCCTGAAGTTCCTGCTGTGGCGCAGCTCACGGAGGGCAGGGTCCACAGGAGTAGCAATCAGCGCAAACATCAATTAAGGAATTAAATGTGTGTGACTCACCAAAAGCGCGACAATTTATGTTTCAATGAACGGTAATTAACTTGCAATTAACTGTATTTCATGCAGGTTATCATTGTGATTTGTACCTGCTGAATACTATTCTGCCAGAAATAGCAAATGCAGCATAAAACGGCTCCTGTGGCAAGAACACGTGCACTCTGCTGAGAAGCATTTCTGAACTCTGTAGATGCCTGCTAAAGTGAGCATTAGATGAAAGATTTAACAGAAGACATGCCCAAGAAAACCTATTATGTTTATCCAAAATTTAAAACAAGAGCTCCCCTAAAGATAGTGGTTACCCGAGGTTCCGAGGGGTGGGGAGGGAATAATAGGTGGCACAGAGGGCAATTTTAGGGCATTGGAATTAAGGGTAAACCACAGTGTAAACTATAGACCTTGGTTAGCAGCAATGCTTCGATACTTCTTCATCAGTTATAATAAATACACCGCACTATTGTAACATGTTATTAATAGGGAAAGAGGTGGGATGGGGAGGGACGGTATATGGGAATCCCTTATTCTTTCAATGTAATTTTTCTTTAATCTAAAACCTCTTTCAAAAGAAAGCTTATTATATTAAAAAAATAAAATAAAACAAAATGTGAGATGCCCACGTAAACCTATGTTTACGAAAAATACACTGGCTTGATCACCCAATGGGGGTTTGTCAGCTTTCTCCACTGTAAATTACTGTCTCCGCCCCACCCCTATGTATAATGTATTCTTTGGAAGGAAGTCACTATGCACAGCCCACATGTAAGGGATGGGGAATTATGCTCCAAAAACCCACATCCCCAGTCCAATAATGAGAAAAACATCAGTCAGCCCCCCCACTGAGAAACATTCACCAACGTGCCTGTCCAGCCCCGCTCGAAACTGCCAACATCAGCACAAACAAGGAAAATCTGAGAAACTCGCGGCTCAGAGGAACTTAGGGAAACACTGATGACTAAATGTAACAGGGGATCCTGGATGGGATCCTGAAGAGAAATAAGAGAAATAAAAGGAGCCAGGAATAAAGGATGGACATTAGTAGCTAATAATGTATCAACACTGGCTCATTAGTTGGGACAAATGTATGACACTAAAGTCAGAAGTTAACATACTAACACAATCTGAGCATGATGGGGAATCTCTGTACCATTTCTATAACACTTCCATATATTTAAAGTCTTCTAAAATAAAAGTTTTATTTTGAAAAAGCAAAAACACACATACGCCCATGCACGCCCAAGGCAGGTGTATCTATATTTATGGAACTCCTTTTCCAAATCCAAGAACTGCAAAGCTCAGGTTCTGACAAGATAAAAAAAAAAAAAAAAAAAAAGGACGCAGTATTTTTCTGCCCAGTGGGAGTGAGAAATGGATATTGTTTACAAAACGCACAAGGGGAAAAGCAAGAGACAGAGGCAAGGAGTCCAGCTCAGCAGTTTCCAAACTTATTCCCTAAAAGCACTTGTCCCCTGAAATGGCGTCAACATGCCCAGGAGAGTCTGAATACCACAAACCCTCAGGGCAAGGAGAGGGAAGAAGAGATGTGATGTGGGGGCATTTTTGGGACTTTGAGTTGTACTAAATGCTATTGCAGGGTCAGATGCTGGACTTTATATATCCTGCCATAGCCCACTGAAGGTACTGGGGAAGAGAACTACAGGGTAAACTATTATCCGTGTGGTGCAGCAGTGCTCCAGAATGTGTTCACGGAGTGCGATGAGTGTGCCACAGTGATGGGGGAGGTTGTTGTTGTGGGAGGAGTGGGGTGGGGGGGTGTATATGGGAACCTTTTATGTTTTTTTAACGTAACATTTTTTGAGATGTTTATATCGTCAAAAAATACAATTTACAAAATGATGGGGGTGTGGGAGTGGGAAGTGGGTTATATGGGAACCTCATGTTTTTTAATGTAACGTCCTTTGTGATCTATTAACTTTAATAAATTAAATTAAATTAAATTAAGTTTTTAAAAAAGAGTGGATGAAATTTGGAAGCAGGAAATACAGAAGTAAGCTGCCATAGTTTTTAGCATCCATCTGCCCAATGGGTTCTAAGACCCGTCTTCGTTAGAAATAGAGTGGACATCAGCATCGCAAAATACTCAATATTGGGGAATGAACAATGGACTAAAGTAGACTCATTACTATTCTATTTATAACATAAACTTACTTTTATTCTAGCAATGGAAGTACTTTTGTCATTGATATAAAGGCAGTGGCCACTGGAGGTTCCCAGGAGCTTTTTTGGGACATTGGAATTGTCCTGCATGACATTGTAATGACAGATAAAGGCCGTTACACACATTTTGTCACAATTTATAAAATTATGTGGGGTAGGGTGTAAACTAAATGTTAGTATCAATGCTTCAATACGTGTTCATCAATTGTAATAAATATACCACACTAATGAAAGTATTGGTCATATGGAAAAGTGTGTGAGGGAGTGGAATATATGGGAATCTCCTATATTTTTTATGTAACATTTATGTAATCTAAAGCTTCTTTAAAAAATAAAAATTAAAAATTAAAAAAAGAAAAAAATTGTTTGCTTAATAATGGCTTTCACAACTCTTAATCTCCATAAAACATCATGATTTATAGAGAACCTAGTAGGTCCCAAGTTTTTCATCCTCACACTCTCCACAGTTGCTATATTTAGCCCCATAATTAGGAGAGTGAGGCTCAAGGAATTTAAACCAGTTGCCCAATGGGTGGAAGCAAACAGGGTTGGCTCTTTTACTGTGCTCTTTTACTATGCTCTTTTACTATGCTTTGAAGTTGCCCATTTTCAAACAATATTTTAGTATGAAATTCCTTTAAAAGACCTTAACTCATCATAGCTAAACTCATGAACTCAATCTGTCTAGGCTACCTAAGAATGTGAAAAGTATTTTGTATAACTATAGTATTATATGAATATAAACTATTTTAATACACAACTATTTCAAATACGTTAACGTTGCATTCGTTTTTAGTTCTCTATAATGTATCTTGCAACCTAAAAGGAGAAATGATAGTATAGAGGTGATCTATGGAGGAAGCAGACTTCCTGTATCCTGAAAAATGGCCTCTGAGGGGTCCTACCTGCTATAGATACCCTTGCTCTGTTATCCTGTCCTCAGCTTTCGGGCCCTGAAATAGCCTTATCCATGTCCTAAGAATGCATCATTTGGGTATTGACCTCATGAACCATATTCACAAAAGAAAATGTCACATATGCACACATAAACCCAGAAGCTTTCATATTTGCAATTGGATATATCAGAGTCACACAAATAGATTCACATTCTCAGGCCAGTCCAGAACTACCCATAGAGAAATCTAAGTGGGAAATTAAATCAAAAGCAAAGAAAGGGTTCTTGAACGATTTATAATTTTTTGGAGCATTATAATATGACAAGCCATCTCCTTGGTAAAGGTGTGTGCTTGCCTGGCTTGGGGAGTGGGCTCTGAAGCCCAGAGAAGCCCCTCGCCTGGGTGGGGCTAGCTGAACACTGACAATTTGTTTTTCTTTTCTTTTTTTTTTTTTAAAGATACTTAGATTACACAAAATGTTACCTCCCAAAAATATAAGGAATTCCCATATGCCCCACTCCCCACACCTCCTAGTTTTCCCCACATTAACAACTTCTTTCATCAGTGTGGTACATTCATTGCACTGGATGAACACATTTTGGACCACTGCCACTAAGCATGGATCATCGTTTACATTGTAGTTTACACTCTCTCCCGCTCAATTCTGTAGGTTATGGCAGGATATATAATGGCCTGTATCTGTTGTTGCAATGTCATTCAGGACAATTCCAAGTCCTGGAAATGCCCCCTTAATACACCGTGTTTTTCTGACTCTGCTTTCTCTATTCCAGGCTTCTTCTCCCACTGTCTCCCATTATGCTGACACGTTGGACAAGGAGTGGAAGTAGGACTTGGTAGGTGTTTTCCTTCTTCTCCGTCATCTCTGTTAATACAGCTTGTCTATCTCATCCCAGCTGTAGATGAGCTCAGCGTTTGGAAGTTCCCTGCTGACAGCTATCTTGTATCATCGCTGATGTACCATTTACCTAACAGCTTATATTATGATTAAGGTATGATTTAAGTAAGTCATGAGCAGAAAAAGGTGAAATAAGAAGGAAGTACTACCTTAACTACACCTTTAAAACTTTAAGTATGAGCTCGGTTATAGGACTCAGGAATTAAATAAACAAATGCTTTTTCAGTGGATCCATTCCCTTCAATGCTTTGATCAGCAGGTTCTTAAACATTCAGCAATACTGTATTAAAGAATCCCTGCAAATCCACCTTTAAATTCAAAATATGAAGCCAATCTTAATGAATTACCCAGTGAAGCCATAAACATGAAAGTGAACCAAAAAGCAACCATGGGAATTAAATTCCAATTTAATTTGGTAAATCATGCAGTACTAGGAATGGGAGTGAGATCACAGTGGGAAGAGGGAAGGCTTGGGGGTTAGGATCAGAGCTTCACAATTGGGAATGCAAAGTATTTTATCCAAAGGAGTTCAAGAAAGTAAGAATGCCTTGAAAATAGTCATGATCACTTAGGACCATGCTACTTTCAGTGTAGCTCTGTAATTCCTTTTGAAAGTCTGGTCTCCAAAGATTGTAAATTAAATCATTTCTTGAATATCTTGACTGTATGAGCTAGGTGTGTTGAAGGCAAACGAACTTTCTAGGTCTGGATTGTATCCATTGTCAACTCTAAACTAATGCAGTACAGCTCTGGAGGCTGGGAAGAAGCTCGTAGAGAGCTCAGTTCTAGGGTTTGCAGGGAGGCAGGGCTAAGACCACAGAGAAGAAAATGAAGGCAAAGATGAGCATGACCTATCTTCTGATTTTGTCTCAAGTACACGCAAATTGTATGCCTGGGAGACTGACAAATTTCCTTGCTCTCTCCAGAGGAATAGAGAGAGAACACCAGAGATCCGTGGAACCCCTACTTTGAGAAGGGAAGCTTTTTAAAAATACTCAGCTTCTTAGCCTAGTCCACTATAAAAAACCCTTTTGAAACCTTATTTAGAAAAACCCACCTCCACTGCTTGCTTTTTAACCCTGTGAAAAAGGAAATATTTGCCCTAGAGGCCATACTTTTGAATTATACCACTGTTGGTTACCAATATGTTCACATCAAAAGAAGGTTATTCAAAAAATTGAGTATTTTACCTCTAGAGGAAAAACTAGTTTTAATTCTTTTTGTTTTATAAATAAAAATAAAAACCATATATGTACATTGGAGAAAATTTAGAATATGGTAAGGTAGGAAGAAAAAAATTACAATCACCTGTTACCCTTTTGACTAGGAAGATACCATTTTTATGTTTATTTTAGATTACATTTTGGTTTTTAATATATAGATATCTATTTTTAATTAAAATTAGAATTTAACACATTGCTTTGTATCTGCTTTCTCCACTTAAAAACATAAGCTTAAATACATAATTAAATGGTTTTCCATAACATTATTCATAGTGGCTTCAAAATGAATTTTTGTACGGAGGTAGCACAAATTAATTAATTCTCCATTGTTGGGCAAAATATTGTTTCTGAATTTTCATTATTAGAAATAAACTGCCATGAGTAAACATGTAGTTAATTCTTTGTACTCACCCTCGATTATTTCCTTAGGATAAATTCCTAGTAGTAGACTGCTGAATTTAAATCCATTTCAATTCTGAAATCTTTTAAAATGTTTTGCCAAAATATATTCTAAAAAGATGTTAATAACCACATGTGTACCAACAGGGTATTTACTAACTCTTCATTTTCATTTAAGAAATATTTATTATAATAATAAATAGTAAACTTATTATATACTAGGAGTTTTAGGAGGTACAGAGGATACAAAGTAAATTAAGTAAGGAAGTCCATTTATTCCCATTATCAAACCCAGAGGTAGAGGAATTTCTCCAAGAAATGCCAAACAGGCAGAATGGATTAGTGGATGCTATTCCTGTATATTATGAAGACAAGCTATGCCTGAGAAAACCCAGTTTTCCTTTCCATGAATTTTAGCCAAATACCTCAATTGAAAATGAGACATCATCTTGGATCCATGTTCAAGTTGGCTCGAGAGAGTCAGAGGAATTAAAGAAGAGAAATGCAAAATATCTCAGTCTTCTTAATGCATCGCTTAGCTTGAAAATAATTGAGTATTCTTAATATCAAGCTATTTTCAAAAAGTGCTGTGGGTAAAAGGAAGATGAGTCCCAAATGTCCACTGTCACTAATATCCCACCTTTGACCCCAGTCAGGATGCTCCTGTGGTCCAGCATTCTCCAACATAGTGGATATGATATCAAGAATTGCATTTGTACCACTTCTTAATTGCTATTGGGTTCCCATCCTTCAGTTAATTCTGAATTTAAAGTGTACTATCTGGGTCTCAAAAGTTCACCCTGAATCTCAGCAGAGTTTCAGCCAGCACTTACTCTCCAGTTCATTGGGTTCACCCAGGACAACTAACACCATCCATCCATCTGCCCCGTGGGATCTAAGCTCCCTCTCAATTGGAAGCAGAGTAGGCATCATCTGCCCCACCCATCTGTCCCATGGGATCTAGATCTAAGCTCCCTCTTAACAGGAAGCAGAGTGGGCATGACCATCCCCAAACCTTCAAGACTGAGGAATGAACCAACATTAGTGGTGAATGCAACTATGGGCTAAAGTAGACTTACTATTATTCTAGTAATGGAAGAACTTGTAACATTGATATAAAGATAGTGGTCACCAGAGGTTCTGAGAAGAGAGAGGGAAGAATAGGTGTAGCATGGGGCATTTTGGGGACATTGGACTTGTTCTGCATGATGCAATGTTGGATACAGGCCATTATACATTTGACATTTTGTCAAAACCTAAAAAATTGTGCGGTGCAAAGTGTAAACCATAAAGTAAACTATAGACCCTGGATAGTAGCAATATTTCAATATTTATTCCTCACTTGTAACAAATGTACCATACTAATGAAAGATGTTGTTAAGGGGGAAAAGTGGGAGAGGGGGGTTATATGAGAATACCCTATATTTTTTATGTAACATTTATGTAATCTAAATCTTCTTTAAAAATCAGGAAAAAAAAGGTCACCCAAAATAGCAGCAGGCCCTCCAAGAGAAGGACTCACCCTACATACACTATAAACATCCCATGGCTCCCGTGGGTAGAAGCAGTCTGCACTTCAATGGCTGATCTCTAAGACAGCTCACCCCCTCTTATTGGCTCATTGACTCCCGAGACCCATTCACAGAATAAGGAACTACTTCCTGGATTCGATGTGGCTGACGTCATAAAGAAAGTAAAATATCCTTGCAGATAGCATTTACTGCTTGTGGTAGACTGAGTTATGCACTCCAGAATAAAAACATGTTCTTAATCTTAACCCGCATTACTGTGGGTAAGAACCCATTGTAAATTAGGACCTCTTAAAGATGTTATTTTTAGTTAAGGTGTGGTCCAACTCAGTGACGGTGGGTCTTGATCCCTATTATTGGATATAGGTCTTAAAAGGAGAAAGTGACAGGGAGAAGGTCCAAAGTCAGCCAGAACCCAGAAAAGAAAGAAGTCATTGCCATGGGACGTGAGGCAGGGATTCTAAGCCAAGAAACCCAAGGACTGCTGCAAGCCAGCACTGGAATGCTACTTGTCCCTGGAGGAAGTAAGCCCTCTAATCTCAGAAACCATGAGACAATAAATTTTCATGGTTTAAGCCAAAACCAGTTTTGGTATTTGTGATAGCACCTCATGCAAACTAAGACACTCTCCCGCTGCCGATTACTGCTTTTACTTAGTTGAACCAATCTATGCCAGGTTTAAAGATACTTGAATGGTGTTTTTTGCTCAGTTCTCAAGGTGAGAAAACCACAAACAAAGCCTTCAGACCCTCCTTTTCAAACAGTGTTGGATTTTCTGCCATAGGTTTAAAAAATGCCAACATTCTTAGATATTCTCTGATTTTGCCAACAGAAAACAATTTTTATGTTTAGTAATGAAAGGATGTGACAAAACATAAAATGAAAAGAAAAAGCTTACCTGATAGAAATTAGGCCAAAAAGTACTAATGGCCAGCTCAGCCCTGTTCCATGTACGTGTTGGGTCTCCAGATATATTCCAAATGGGATTCCCCAAAGGCCCATTGTTGACTTTCACATAGACATTGAGTAATCCAGGAGCAGAATTACTCTTGCTGGATACAAAGTAGTGGAAATCAATGCAGTGGGTGTCATTTTCTTTCAGCTGGGGCAAGAGGAGGTGGGTTCTCTGCCCCTCAGCCCTCCCAGATGTGTTCACCAACATAAAAGAGCCTGTGAAAACAAAATCAAGGGAAAGTTACAAACTTACGTGCCACGTTCTGGCTATTTCTGAACAGCCACAGCATTTATGTGGGTAGACTATTCAATTCTACAAATGTTCTTATGCTTTAGAAATCCCATCTCTTTCATCCTAACTTTGTCCTCTTCCCACCATTTCAAACATTTTCTCAAAACAATCAGTGAATGGAAAATTCCTTCAGTGTTACTACATCAAGTTTCCCAAATAATAGAAATACAACACAATGTTTATAGATTTGCACTATCCAAACCAACAGCTACTAGCCACAGGTGTCTGGATAGATTAAAATGAAATTTCATTGAAAATTTCATGTTCTTAAAAACTCCGATCCTCAGTTGGGTCAGTCACAGTTCAAGAGCTCAGGAGCCATATGCGGCAAGTGCATGAAGCAGTGGGCAGCACAGGTAGAGAACATTGCCATCATCTCAGAAAGTTCTAGAGAACTTTTCGACATCATTGCCACATAGTCACCAGAGAAGGGTCACAGATTAGTGTGCCTGTGGGACCTTAGAACACTTTCTTGGCTTTATGATGTTCCTGGTCGCCAATGGAACGCAATCTTCCAGCAAGACATCACCAAGCTCTCTCGGATGGCCTCAACAACTGGCTTCACCTGGACAGAAGGTGTGCCTGGGCTTGCAGAGGCAGTCACTGCCCCCACCTGCAGGATGGGCGTCCTCAGAAGCTCCCAGGGCTCCTGCTGCCAGACACCCATGGCACTAGCCCACCCAATGCACTGAAGATTGTCCAGGCGGACTCAAGGTGCCCTGGCATCAAAGGTGTTGCATGAGCCCTCCTCATGTCTGAGAGCAACAGAAAAGGCACTTAAGAAAACTACAGGAATGTCATGTACCCCATAATGATAAAAGCAAGATACTCTAAGATGAAAGGGAAAACAGGTTATCACTCAGTCCTCTTTAGCCAAGAGGAAAATGTGTGAAACTCTGAGGGGACATACACCTAAACTTGGAGCATAAAAATGAAAAAAAAAAAAACCCACAAAACTACTACCCGGGTGAGAAGAAATTTCTACTGGACATGCTGACCTTTAAAAATCCATTTGAATATTCCTCTTAAAACCGCCCTCGTCATGAACCATGCTTTTCTCAGGTTGTGTGTGTACCTATATTTATGAGTATATATTATGGTATACACACCCACATATATCTATAAACATGTATACATGATAGTAGAAAAAGCATGGGAATTTTTACTTTTTCCACAAGCTGTTATTTCCTAAACAGCAAAATGAGTATACCACCTTTCCCAGAGGATTATTGTAAGGACTAAATTTAAAAAACAACAATAAAAACCATGACTGTATAATAGATATCTTTTGCAAATCAATAGGCTACTGTTTAGGGATCAGTATTATTATACCATGTTTCCTTTTGGTTGTTAATGTCAACAGTGGCCGCTATGAGGTAAGCTAGTTTTAATGCCACTTAAAGTATATAGGAATTGGGTCTCAGAGAGAATCGAAAGCAGCATATTCAGGTTTTAGGATGAGTTAGAGACAAAACCAGAACACTGAGCATCTGAGTTTCCAGCCCATTACTCATCCTGCCACACTCTAATAACCCCATGTTTCTTCATGTGCTATGTAAGCCTCTATGAAGAAACAAACCCCTTTGTGACAGTGAAGGAAAATCAGAGTAGCTATTTGAAAATAAGGCAATTTTTCAAGAGATGACTCTTAACGCACCTGTAAATATTAGCGCCAAGCCACAGTGAAGGTTATCTATGGGACCTATATTCCAGCAATAAGGAGCTTCCCATGTGATTTAAGAAAGAGTTGGGTTCAGAGAAAGGAGCAAGTGGCAAGAGAGTATCATTGAAATCATTTGGGTTAGCTGTATTCTACAAAATGTAAAAAAATCTTCAAAATATACAGGATGGGCCAGTCCCCTCACAAATCTAAAACAGGTCGCTGGCATTTGTAACATGAGTAAAGGATTGTACTCTTTGACTCTTAGTTAAACAGAAACTGATTTCTACCATATTCTGTCATTTGGAGCTCTGTCGTCTCTACATTCCTGTTGATGAGGCTGAGGCAAGATATGACGTTGAAGCCAACTCTGAATCTCCAAAATCCACCAGTATTGGGTCAAAGTACCTAGAATATTCTGTCCTACATTGTTTCCATCAATTTGACTTGTGAGAACATGGGCTGTATAGATGGCAAAATGCAAAGGATAGCAAAGCAGCATGCTTCCTCCCCCCTGTGAAATACAGTTTGGATGCTTGGAGGAAGCACAAACAGAAGAGTCTGTTCTCAGATGCTGTGATACACTGGATAACTTTCTACCATCATCATTCAGGAAATCACAAGGGTTCCCTAAAATACGATTCTCCGGCTCTATGGCCTATGTGCTCCATTTCAGCACAAAGGCCTTTTTGCCAGTCAGCTCTTTGAGTCATCTGAAGTACACAGACATGTTTATCTCGAGGCCAAGGCAAAATACAAATACTCAAATGATTCTAATGTTTATAGTCCTCCTTCTTTTCTCCTGTTGGAGCCAGATGACAGGAGGTTTTGCTAACACCTGTTCTGTAGTGCTGATGAGCTCAAACAGGATTAGCAAACAGGGGCCTGGCATCAGCCTGACAGAGTAGCAGGATGTCAGTGTTTCAAAGTGACCTGGGCAAATTTTCACTCAGATCAAGGCAAGCTTTATCAATACGTGATGACCTTTAAAGAAGGCAAAATAAAAGTCCTGCCGAGGTGCCTTCCCCTAATGCAAGAGGTGCCAAGAGGTGTAGTGTTTCAAGGACCATTTCTTCTTCCACTCTCTTAAGTTCTCTGGGAAACTTCATGAACAGATGAAACCATGACGCTTCCCCCTCCCATCCTCAGTGTTAAAAAAGAAAAAAAAAAAGACTGATGAAGAAGGCTAACCCTGGATCCTCTTTTAAGGGGTCCCTATTAGAAGCAACTAAAGTCAAGGACTCAGATCTCTGAAAAGGCTGGAGACCCAGGGAACAGGATAGATTGACCCTGATTCAAAGTGCCAGAGAACATCAAATGGTGCCTGGATTTTTATTAGGGTGGATACTGTTTTTGTTGTTCTCTGGCTATAAACTTGCTTAGATTTTGAGCCATCTGACCCAATCCCACTTGTCTCATGGGCTCTGCTATTTTCAGCTCACTCATTAATGGTATTAGCCCAAGCTTTCTCAAGAACAAGTGCATAGCGGTGGTGGAAAAGGCTGTCCTACGTAGCACATCCTTCCTCCCCAGTGGTTCTCACCCTCAGCAAGTAATCCTTTCAGGAGCACTCCCATGGTTACAGGCAAAACAAGCTTCCATACAGTCTAGAAACCCACTGAGCAGCCACTCTGATTTCAACATATATATTTTTAGAAGAAAAGTTTCTCCTTACTGAGCATCTGTTCTCCTTACTGAGCCTTCCTCCAGAGTCCACGGCATTTTCAGGAGGCCTCACAATAAATGATTAATGCTCATAATGCACGGACAACAATTTTTGGCATATGGGGCAGCGTGGCACAGTCTCAGTAAATGTTCGTAATTACCATTGTGATGGCTTTGGTTCCCCACACTGCCTAAATGTGAACATCTCTACATTATCTGCATTTGTACCAGTTATCTCTATATCTTCCCCCCGCCACCCCACAATTCTCCTGTTTGTATCCTAATTCATCGAAGTTGTCATTTTTAAGTTTCCTTTCTTTACAGAAGGAGCATTAGTACTGAATATTACAACCTTTCAACTCCATGCATCTGAGCCCTACCTTTAAAACTGGTGAGATCTCCACCAAGCCGGCCATCTCCTGAAAGGTTCAACTGTCCTCCTTTGAGGCTTTGGAAGAAAGTGGAAGCACTGACCGCCAGAACCCCAGAGGTAAACTCCCAGTTGTGCATGCAGGAATGACAGGTAGAGGAAGAGATGGCTTTTAATTGAATGATCACTTTCTGGCCTTGAAAATAAAGTTAGCTCACCAACCAATTTTTAAGGCATTAAAGAATTCAAAGCATTTACATGCAATTTTAGACTACGGTTTGTTGTTGTTGTTGTTGTTGTTGTTTAAATCCCTATATGGCTGAAGATTTAATTCTCACCTTTACTTCAATGTTTGGACTATGAAGAAATGCATTTCAAAGAGTAGCTGGTTCTCCCTCTGTAGTGACTTCCTTACCTCAGTTTTTTTCCCACTACAAAAGCACTCCAACTGGGCAAATAAATAGAAGAAATCATAATGCAAATTAGCACAGAAATTCTGCTTGTGTCCAGATAACAAAAAACTCTCAAGTCACCAGGATATAAATAGCAAATATAACATTGCAAGCAAATGAAAAGAGCTCCCATCGATGGGCTGGGCTTCAAAAGGGCCAGTCTTTAGATGCAGATTCTGAAAGTCTTTAAGAATAATTATTTCCCCAAAAAAGGAAAACTCTCTTATGAGAACATGCAATGCTCACATTCTCAAATTTATGGGTGAATTAAATTTAGCTTAATCATATCCACTGGCAAATGCTTTTGATTAGACTCTCTTTTACCATTGTTTGTGACAGCAGTAATAACCACACATAATTAGTTATCCCTTTCTAACCCATCATTAAAATTTGCCTTGGTGTGGTAGAGTCTCTAGATTTTTAAAGGCTGAGGAAACTGCATAAAGTCTCTTCTTACAGTTGAGAAAATTTACGCACACAAAAAAAGAGAATGTATTCTGTTATCCAGCAGGCAGAGAAAGTTTTGTGCATTATTAAATACTTTGACGTAAAAGAAGCATTTTAATACTTGAAGTCACTATAAAATTCACTTTTTAAGCTTCATAGTTTTAGCAAAAGCACAAAGATTATTGGTCTTTTCTTCTGTGTCATCTTCTTTTTTTTCCCCTCCACGACCACACCTTCAAACTTGTGGACTTAGGATCCAAAAGCCACAGGAAAACCTTACAAACAAATTCCATTGTCACTGGCAATATCTGACTCCAGTTTATAAAGCCATTGGTACTTCAGCTCTAGTTAGATAAAACTGGTTTTAACAATTTGGTTATCTAGAGCAGAGCTTCTCAAACTATCTATGGTTTGAATAAAATCTATTCTTTTATTTCCAATGCATCTCAAACAAAATTTATGTAAAATAGAGTAAAAAGGAATTAATAGGAAAATGAAATAAAGGGACATGCAAAATACAAGCCCACATTTACTGTGAAATAAATGTAAAAATTACTCTGTCGAATTCCTATAAAAATTTCTAAAGATTTACTCTTCATTTTGATACTGGTCATGGACCGGTAAAAATTTGCACTCGGACTCTGATCCTCAAACCACTGTAATTCTCATCTACTTCAAGTTATAACAGGTCAGCGTCCTGGGTGGCCACATTGACAGTTTTCCTCCACAATGGAGGAGGAAGACTAAAGAGAGACAAATCGAAAGAAGGAATGAAAAAGAGAATTCTCTGGTTTCTTAAGTCAAAGGTAATGGCTATAAAAGCCCTTCGGTTAAAAGAGAAAGTAGAAGAAAATGAGGAGGTCGAGGTTGAAGCAAGAAGACAAACTGAGAAGAGGCAAACATGATCCTAAAAAATGGAGGGCAGCACTGAGATCCCAAATATAGGAGGGGACTGGCTTCAAGGCAAAGGGAAAATGCTGAGAGCTGCTTAGCCCGTAACCCACAAAACTTAAAGGAAAGGAGAAAGGGCAGGGAACTGAAATGGGTCCCCAGTTCAGGGGCTCTATGTGCATCTTTTCATTAGATCCTCCTCTGCTAACTCACAAACATGTCCCGTGGAAAGTATCTGAAAGTGGTAGGGGAAATTTGAATTTTTAACGTCAAGCTCCAAAGGCAGTGCTCTAAGACCAATTGTTTTCAAACTTTTTTGATTGTCACTCTTAATAAAACATATATTTCATGTTGCAAGCCAGTCTACATGCTGTGTGTGTACACATACAAGTACACACACATACACATTCAGACAAAACTTTCCCGAAAAAAATGGGTCATTATGCTCCTTCACATGAGTGCACATGTAGTTTATAGGTAGTGCACTCACACTTTCTCTCCTACCTTTTTCCATTTTACAAAATAAATACATAAATAAACGCTGCAGGAAGCCCACAACTGATTCCACAGCACACTAACAGCAAATTGGCTCTGAAATGCTATTTTAAGACCCAAAGGCGGCCAATTCCTTCCCATCAACCCAAACCCAAAGGACCTAAATTGTGTGCTGCTTTCTCAGTAAGAAAGGGTTTTTGTTGTTGTTGTTGTTGTTTTTGGGGGGGGTTGGGGGGGCGGTGCGGGGGGTGGAATGGATAATTTAAAATTTGTTCTCATCTCCCAAATATGAAATATCAGGTTGCAACCCTCCTTCTGCTTCCTCAGGCCCGCAGGAAAACAGCCTCCTAAAGAACATTTCTTCTCTGATGATAGTAAGGGGTCACAAAGCTCCTGAAATTGGGAAGAAGGAAGCCTGTGGAGAAATAAATGAACTCGGGAGCAAAGCTCAAAGGGAACAAAGGCTCTGCGGGGAGGTGCCGCCACCACTTTAAAAATACTTATTAGCACCCATTTAAGCCTGATGAAACTGCTGTCTCCACAGCCAGACTGCCAGCCTAGAGAACAGATATCACACTTTTTTCTTATGCTGTGGTCTCCTTCTATGCCCTGTCAAAGATTCACCCTCGCTGAAATATGAAAAGCCTATTTCACAACCACTAGAGAATAAAATTTCAATTTAAAAAATGCTCATTTTTCCCAAATGACATGTCTCCCTTTCTATTTGCCCTCTCTCTTCCTGCCTTTCTTGCAAGACTATTGGTTAGTTGCACTCATTTTGGTCATATTCCGATTATGGTTCTTTGCTGGTGAATATACAGTGAGACAGCACAGAAGTACCTTACGATGGGGAAGCAAACGCTCTAACCAAGAGAACCACCTCCACATTCCCAAGGAGTCAAGTTGGTCCTTTCATTGGCAGAGAAGTCCCGGGACTCAATCAAAATGAACCATTCATGCAAGTCTCTATTCTTCCTGAAGAAATACCCATCCATCTAGGTGGTTCCAAATTCATAATCATCAGAGACTACATAGCTCCTTAAAATACTTGCTTCAAGAAATTCATATAAATACACAAAAGACACTCAACTGTGAACGTAGTGACCCACAACACAACTGATAGGCATTTTTATTAATTATTATTTAATAAAATTATTTACTAAACTGACCAAAATATACTCTTTTACCTACATTGTCACTTTAGCTATGGTAGGATTTCACTGAGTATTCATTGAGTGTTGGGTGTTATAAGAACTGTAAACACTGACACTTGGTCGTCTTCATCCAGCAGGGAATTCACATCTTAGCAGAATGTTATTTTTTTTAAATGTAATAATATTATTCTGAAGAGAAAGAGTTTTTTAAAATTACAGAATTAACAAACGAGATCCATTCAATTTACCAACATTTACATAAATACGAGCTGAAACACGTGTAAAATCTAAGTTTTAGGAGAAGGGGCCAGTCTTAAAAAGGAATTTTGAGACACAATTATCAAAGGAGGACAAGCTGCATGGAAGACGCTCCTGGAAAACAGAAGGAACCCTGTGGGATCCATTTTAGGAGAATACTGTGCTAGCCTTTCATAAGAAAAGTTAAGCTTTAACAAGAAGTAAATCGAATTAACAGTGAGTCATTTAGACAAGTGACTTCAGTGCCTTAGCCAGAAAATACTAGGCATGTGTACTTTATAATTTATAAGTAAAGAACAAACAGAATAAAGCAAACACAACCTTTCCACTATCTGACGGTGCTAATGATTATATCTCAGGAAATGAGCCGAAAGTATAACAATCAAGTAGTGACAACTAGACTATTTAGAAGGTTCTTAAGAGACTGCTTAATTTCCCATACGTCAAGCTTTTATTGATTGACATCTTTAGAAGCGAGTGTGTTTTTGTTCTAAATCTCAGAATGACACAAGACATCACAAATTAAGCTTCAACTTAGTTTCTCCTAAATGACTGTTGATGCTGAGATAATTTTTTCACAGGTGTGTCTGGTGAAAATCTACCAGCTAAACTATGACTTGCTTTAAGAAGAAGTTATTCAGTGGCTTGTATATAAAATGCAGACCAAACTTAAACACTTAAAAAGCACATTTTCAGCTTAACAAAAGCCTACTAGTGGAGCTCAAAAGGAGTGGCTAAATCATGATTTTCATATAAAACAGTTCTCTAAAAAGGTCTAAGAGTTCTGTCAAAATCCCTGATTGAGAGTTCCCCATAATCCTGGTGAAGAAACCAAAGCATTTTGCTTCATTAACCTGGTTGTGATCAGTACAGGAAACCATGCAGAGGTTTTTGGGTTTTTGTGGTTTTTTTTTCACATATCAGCACAAAGAAGGAATTATCAAAACTTAACAAGGTTCATCAGTAGAGGAAATAAAATTGGTCTGCACATTATATTGATGATACAATATCAAATTTATAAATCATCAAAACAGTTCAGAACTTAAGAAATCTTTGGATTAATTAATCAGAAAGAGCATCACGATACAAATAAATAATTTGCAAATGGTACAAAGGTAATTTGCATTTGCAGAAATACAATTAGTGAAAAGGTGCTTGGGAAAATATTCATCTTCACTACTAAGCCAAGAAATTAAGCAAATCTTGGGCATATATTTTTCATCAGCTCTTTTTAATTCTCAAATTTTTTATTTTGAAATAATTTCTAGCTTACAAAACAGTTACAAAAATAATACAAACTACCTACAGAGAACTCCAGCTTACCTGTCACCTAGACATCCAGACCCACCAATTTTGACATTATGACACACTTGCTCTCTATCATCTGTCTATCTCCTAAACATGTGCAAATAATTTGCAAACGTCATGTTCCTTGAACTCATAATACTTCCAAGTACATTTCCTAAGAACAAGGATATTCACTTATGTATACCACATCTGGTATAATTATCAAATTCAAGAAATTTAACGTTCATATAAAGTATACACTATATATTCCTATTTTCTTTCATATATCTCAGAAATGTCCTTTTGAGCCATTTTGCCTCCATTATTAGAACTAGTTCAAGATCGTTTATTATATTTAATGTCATTGTCCCTTTAGTTACTCTGGGTATAATTTTTAACATGATTAAACTTTTACAATCTGTAAAAGTGCCAATACCAAATGTTTGTGAGGTTGTGCAAAGCTACTGCCTCCACTCACTTCGGAGGGAAGCATGAAAATTTATTACAGCACTGCCGTGGTAGAACCATAAAAGAGCTCATGTTCTTTGACCCACCAGAGCAGGCCAGGACACAAATCTCACCTTTAAAACTTACAAGTTCTGTGATCTTGTGAAAATCACAGTAAAAATCACTTTAAATTTTATTTTATAGATGAGTCGACTCATTTATAAATTCAGAACGGTGCCTACGTCAAAGACTGTCCTGTAGGTTATGTGAACTAAAGCAGGCCAAATACTCATGGCAGTGACTAGCAGGCAAAAAGGACTCTCTAAGTTGGTGGTGAGAGCTGGCGCTCTGCAGCCAGGTAGCATGGATGCGGATCTTGACTCAGGTGTTTACTGTGTCCTGAGCAAGTGAGTTAACGTCGCTCTGCTTCAGTTTTCTAATCTGTGAAATGGAATTACAATAATACCCATTTCACGGGGGTTGTTGAGAGTAAAGTGCATCTAAGAAAAGCTCGTCGTATACAGTATGGCTATGCCAAAATTTGCCCTTGGTCCAGTTTTTATCCAAACTCTGGGTGTTGGCTTTAGCCTAGGAAGATGGAACAGGTGAATACCTACTGCAAAGTTATCTTCAGAAGCCCTCAACTTATATGTTATCAATGAGCATGTGGTCATATAGGTTACCATCATCCATATCTATTCAGCCTTCTCTGGTACCCTAGGCTTATCTATCAGAATTAGGCTTTATTTCTTTGTATAGTGATTCTAACATAGTAATACCCACAAGGGATGCCATTTTGAGGTATTTTCAATATCTGAATATTCATTTTCAAATATAGGTTGTCATTCTAGATACAAATTGGAGTACTGAAATTTTACAGTCAGTTGAATTAAAAATGTTCATTGTTTTATTACAAGAACTATAAGAATTAATGATGATGGTGAATGCTGTTAATTTTATTTACAAAGATAATTGAGAACTTTGAAATAGTTAAATCAATAGAGAAATATATTGACTATTTGAGGAGTAATAATAGCTGACATGTATATCATATTTAGTATGTGGAAAGTATTCTATGTGTTTACAATATGGTTGTGGGAAGACATGTTCAAGGCTTAATCCCCAGTGCTGTGGGTGTGAACCCATTAGTATAATAGAACATTGGACTCATTTGTGAATAGGATCCTTGAAGATCCTATTTAGAGGAGCCCAAATTGAGTCAGGGTGGGCCATCATCCATGGGGACTGTAGTCCTCATAAGCCAAGGAAATTCAAACGCATTGAGTCTGTAGAAGCCCAAAGTCAGAAGAAGGCAGAAGGTGGTGGAAATCAGAGTGGACACAAGGAGTGAGAGAATACCAGGTGAGGGCAGATTGCCAGAATGCCACAGGTGGTGGGAGAACACAAGCCTGCCAATATTAACTACTGGCCTTCCAGTCTCCAAAACCATGAGACAACAAATTCCCATAGGTTAAGCCAACCCACTGTGTGTTACTTGTCATAGCAGCCCTGGCAAACTAAGACACTGATATTAACTCATTTAAACATTATAGCTGAGGAAACTGAGGCATGGAGAGGTTTTAAGTCACTCGAGTTAGTGAGTGGTAGAAATAGAATAAGAACCCCAGGCAAACCGATCTGGAATTGGTGCTACTGCACTTGATATCACATCACTCCTTAGTTAAAGAGGCAGTGTATTAGTTAGATAACTCTAGAAAGAGCATTATATTTTCTTGAATCACTATATAAAGAAATAAAGCCTAATTCTGATAGATAAACTTAGGATACCAGAGAAGGATGAAACATGCATTTTACTCTGATCACCTTTGGTTATTCAAATTTGAAAAGTTAAATATGAATTACATTTGAAGTAAAGATTTGGAATTTTTCTTACACTGCATCAATTAATTTTTCATTTCAGTAAAATTTCTAGTTTTGAAAATACTCACAACAAATGCTTATAGCTGCATAAAAGAAACATAGAGATAAGGCCTCTGATTATAATTATGGCTACTTTCAATTAATTAGAGCAAAAATCAGAGATAGTCTATCAGTATCCAAGTGCAAAAATGACTACAAAATTTGTGTCCAAATACAAAATCAAGAAATGCAGATCTCTTTCCCTAGCCATTAAATCCTGTCTTGTTTATGACTTGCTTTAGCTGAGGGGACACTGAGCAAATTCTGCATCGTGGTCTTAAGAGACTTCCCATGATTCCATTCTTCCAGTTAAAACCCCTGCCACCCCTATCACGTGAATGCATCTTAGCTGGCCTTCCAGAAGACAGGAGAACATGCGCAGAGAGATGAGTCTTCCCAGCCAGGCTCCAGATGACCCAAAGGGACTGCAGATGCATGAGAAGCCTAGCCAAGATCAACCAAGCACAGACCAGATCAGCAGTCACTTAGCTGAGTCCTACCCAAATTGTAGACCCGCATAATAATCACCTATGGGTGTGGCTTTAAGACACTAAATTTAAAGGTGGTTTGTTACGCAGCAAAAGCTAACAATATCTATACTGATTGTATTCGGATCATGTTATATCACTGAAATGCGTTATCTAAAATTAATGTCAATTGCAATTGGATGTGCAATTCAAAAAATGATCATCTATTTGGAAATTTCAATTGATCTTAGCTAATTTTTAAAGATTACCTAATAATGAGTTCATATCAATATAAACTGTGTGAACATACACATGTGCATACATCTGGATGCACATATATATTATATATATACATATTCATAGACACATATGGAGAAAGAATAAATTTTATGTACAAATTTACTGAAAAAACAGTAAAGAGGATAGAGCTTAGATTTTTGTTTTTTGTTTTTTTGCTAAATGGTACATGTTACCAAAAATGTACATCTTTGGATGTACCATAATATATTTAATAATTCACTTACTGTTGAATATTTCATTTGTCATATGTGAAGAATTTCTGAAGGAAGCTTTTGGTTTTCTACCTTTCCTAGTTTTTCAAACTGTAGAAACTGTAGCTTAGTTAAAATAGTTTAAGTTAATACATCTTGATTGATTTTATTAGGTAGGTTATATGGATGCATATTCTGATTTTTATTTCTATCACTGTATGTTAAAGCCAGGTTGAGTTAAAAGCTACATACTTTATAAGAATGTCCATATTTCATTTTTAATTGTTTTTTCTTTTCAGAACTCAGGATAGTTTCTTACATTTCTAATAAAATTTAACATTTTACAAACCTCTCATCTTTCATGGAGTTCTAAAGCATTTTGTTCCTGTTTTAGCATATTTTTTTAGGTAAAATTTACATGGCTTAAATTTTGAGCAATTTAAAATTTTCCCTTTGTAGTCTTCTTTAAACATGTACCACTCCAAGATGAGTTGAACTGCTTACAAGGAAAACAGCTATATACTTGGAAAAATTCTAGGGAGATAATGAGATTTTCAATATCCTTACAGACTTTTCCTTTTTATAGAAAGGCCCAGTTCTTTCTCCCCCTGTGTTTTAACTTTTTCCTTGACTTTTTAAATAACAAAAATAATATATGCCAAAAATTAACATGCTTTTTTCTCAATCTCACCCAAACACTCACAAGCTTATCCCACTGAAGTTTCAGTTTATTTCCTTCAAAGGACATACACATACAAATATGACGCTTTTTAATTTATCCTTTTCCTATTTTTTTTCAAAGGACAATAACCATACACATTGCTCTGAAGCTTGTTTTGGCTCTTTACTAATGATTCCAGGAACAAGTCTTCAGGTCAACACAGGACCTAATTCAACACTTCAGCTTTGAATCCCAACTCTTTAAAAAATAAAATGAGTCAATTCTCAAATTACATGCACTATTCTGCTCTTATTTAAAAACCAGAAATGAAAACACACCATGCCTAAGGTGACAACCGGGACCCAAATTAGTTCCATCACTTTTTCTCAAGTAAACAAGAGAGTTGCTGACAGAATGCAAGATAAGGAGATGATAATAAAATCTAGTGCTTTAAACACTAGTAAGGTTCACTGAGGAACATGCATGTTAAATAAGACATTTAATATAATATAAACAATTAGATCAACTCCTGGATCTCTTCGGAAGCCCAGAGGATACTGTTTATTCCTGTTGCTTTCTAATGCAATAAAGTGACACAATAACGCTCATGTGGCTTTACTTAAAAATGTGATTTAAGGTCAAATTATTCAAACCAGATGTCCAATTTCCTTAGCTTACACAACTCTTGAGAAGACAAACATTATCTGGCAAGCGCTAAAGCAGTCTGGGGGTCAGAACCTAGTTGAGGTGAATCATAGAGGCACTCAGTGATGTGAATACACTCTTTCCCTCCTCAACAATTAGCTCTCAGCTCACACATTTTATCAAGAGATACAATAAAAATCATTCCTCACATTCATTGGTGTACAAATAAAAATTTTCACTGCTGCTGATACTGAATCGGGGAGAAGCATAGAAGAGTTAAAAATACTGATTAACTTAGGTAATTTTATTCAAGGCTAATTTGCCATTATTTCACCAATACTTTGGTGTAAACTCATGTCACATGTTGTTCTCAATCCAGATGGGAAAACAAAACATGGAGACAAAACAACTCCATTACAAAGCAAAGGCGTATAAGGGCACAAAAACACAGTTTTCTCTGTTAACATGCAGAGGAAATAAACATTTGGAATAGCAGACCAGGGCAGCGGTACTGAAGAGAGGAAAAGAAAAGGGACACTTCATAGACCCCAAGGATTTTATGGCTTATGGTTTCTAGGATGATACTTAGCCCAAATAATATAAAGGAGTAGTGGGTCGATATTATGCTGACAACTGAACTTCACCTGGCAAAAATCAGAATAGTAAATTTTGAACTTCTATATCCCCAACCTTGCATATTTCTTGGAAGTATAGAGAAGTACTAAGAAGTATAGAGAAGGACAAATAACTGAATTTACTTACTACCCGAAAACATACATCCGAGAAATGGCAATGGATATATTTTTAAATCAATGTATGCATCTTGAGAATATTTTTCTTCTTTAATTTTTCATTATCATCTATACAATTTAGTAACTAGGAGGAGAGAACAAACGAGATATTTCACAATACCTCTACAATAGACTGCAAATTTCTGGGCAGAGTATTTTAAGGTCTTACAGGAAGTAGCAGGACTCTAAAATTACAAACAAAGATTGTTTCTTAAACAAAGGATAAAAACAAACATAAATATCTTTTTTAAAAGTAAAAATCTCCAGTGTTGCAGAAAAGCATGTCCCAAACTGATTGCAAACCATAAAAAAACTGCATTTGACAGTCTCGCTGCCTTCAAAACTCTTAACTCAGTATAAACATAGGGAAAAAAAACGCACCTTTCTCCTCTTCCTTGTTCAATTTCCACCACTTATTCTAAGCAACACCCAAAGAATAAGTATAAACAAGACCTATCTCATTTCTCTTGGCGGCTGCCCATCTGCTAAGACTCACCAAGCATTATCCCTTTGCAGTTTTCACCTCTATTACTATCAAGAAATTGATCTCTAATTTCTGGGCCAGATTTCTGAAAACTTGGAAAATGTCATCCCTTTCTCCTTGAGGTCATTCACTCCGTAGATCTATAAACATGTACTGAGTGTGTACTATGCACCGGGCACTGTGGGAGATACCATTGATTCAACGTTGAGTAAGACTGAAGCCCAGGAAGCGGATTTGGCTCAACTGATAGAGCATCTGCCTACCATATGGGAGGTCCGGGGTTCAAACCCTGGCCCTCCTGACCCGCGTGGTGAGCTGGCCCACACGCTGTGCCAATGCGCACAAGGAGTGTCCTGTCACGCAGGGGTGTCCCTCGCATAGGGAAGCCCCATGCGCAAGGAGTGTGGCCTGCAAAGAGAGCCGCCCAGGGTGAAAAATGTGCAGCCTGCCCGGGAGTGGACCGCACACACGGAGAGCTGACGCAGCAAGATGACACAATAAAAAAAGACATAGATTCCCAGTGCCACTGACAAGAATACAAGCGGACACAGAAGAACTCGCAGCATAATGGACACAGAGAGCAGACCACTGGGGGGGTTGTAGAGGAAGGGGAGAGAAATAAATAAATAAATAAATGAAAGACCGAAGCCCCATCCGTAAGTCCAGTGGGTAGGCAACGTCGCAAGCAGTGATGGAGCTAATCCAAAGGAGGACAGAGAGCGGGGAGCCAAGGCCAGCTCAGGGAGGTGGGGTGTCCACGATCACTCTGTAAACGGGGGCATGGGAAGTCTCTGAGCTGAATCTCACAGGGCTCGGGAATCCCCGGGGGAGAAGTGGAAGAAGGATGGGCTGGGGATTCAGCATTCATTCAACAAACAGCTGTGAAACCCTTGCAGGTCACAGAGTGATATTAGGCATGAGAAAGACATGGCCCTACAGAAGCTTAATGCCTAGCAGTGTAAGCAGACATGTAATCAAAAAATTAGAATACAGAATTATAGGTGTTATGCCAGAGATCTACCCAAAGCACTGGATGGTAGGGAGGCCCAGTAGAAAGCGTGGCTAATGCAACTTCAGAATTTATCTTCAGGGCAAATTAAGAACAACACTCAACCATCACTGAGAAACCTGAAAACACTGCACAAATGCAAATCATTACTATCATGACCTTGGAAGGAAAACTTGTGCTTCCCTTTGTTCACTGGGCAAACTTTACAAGCGCCAACCAGCATTCAACAGCTGAACTCTAGATGCGATTTAACCACGTGAGGAGCAGTATTGCAACAGTCGTTTCAGGAATCACAGTAGGTCTTTCCAGAGAAGCAAATTAGCTTTTCCAAAAGTAATAGTGCTTCACGCGAAAATGCTTTGCTCTTTGCAGCTTGGAACTTTGCTTCTACGAAACTTTGCTCAAGCACTGCACTGCTGCTTTCGGTGATATTTGAGGGAGCTGACCTCCCACCTTGCACACAAACAGGTCAGATGCTTTAAACCTAACCATTATTGTTAGGGGTTTGAAAGCTACTTTACCCCTTGGGAGTTAACTGCCAGAGAGGCAATTCTTTTGGAGAGTAATTTAGAGAGCATCTTTGAACCCCTTCGTTAGGCAGAATTACTTCCACAGAGTCTATTTTGGGGCTCAGAGGAGAAAACAACTAAACGCAAAGAATATTTAAAAATTGTTCAGAAAAAAAAAAAAACTTAAGTAGTTTTATAATATTTTCAAATAAAATTCATTCCATTGGTTTTTATATGTAAAATTACTTATCGGATTTTATACTCATTGGTCGGCCCTGAAATCAACAGGAAAAGATGGGGTGCTAACTATCTAGAAATAATTTACTGATCAGCCACACGTACTCTGAAAAATTAAATACTAGGAAGTAAGTATGCCTAAAGAAAAACCCTAGACCGCCAAAACAGATGTTGTCAAATCCTGGCAGTTATTCAGATGACTCCGTGCCTGTATTCAACCATCTTCACAAAAAGTATGTTATCTGGTATTCTGAGCCTTCAACAATTCACAAGAAAGGAAAAGACTGCTAAAAGCAGACATGCAGGCAACAATGAGAAAAATGAGTTGCCAAAAGGGAAGATATTATAAAAAATAAAGATAGGCATGACAAGGCAAAGCAAAGCAGCTGGGGGTTAGTTTTGAGCATATTAAGCCAATATGCTGTAGCAAATCTGAGGAAAAACCTTATCGTTCCCACTCCCCCCCCCCCCCCGCCCCCATCCCCTCAGAGGACTTTCTTCCCAGGAGGAAAAGGATTTCAGCAACGTTCATCCTGCCCCCAGCTGAGGCTAAGTCCCAAGGGAATGTGATCACGAGGGGGAACCCCTCTTCCACCCAATTCCCACCAGTGGGACGGAAGCTCTATCTTAGATGGCTCACAGAGAACACTGGGCGCCCCAAGAGCCCCTGCCTCAGCTCGAAGGGCAGACGCTCCGCTTCAGGAGAGGCAAGCCGAGAGGGCCTCCGGCTGCCACCACTCCCACCAACCCACTCAGCTCCCAAAGCAGAGGGGCCACTCAGAGAGAAGCTTGCCTTTGCCAAGCGCCAGGGCCCTGGCTCAGAGGTTTTGCATGGGGGTGGAGACAGGGGTATGTGCCACAGGTCTTAAGCACAGATAGCTCTTAATCTCTTCCCAAAGGAACTGACTTCATTTGCCACAGAGCATGGAGAAGGGCAGGCACACACAGAGGCTGGGGTAAAAGGCAACTGGCAGGTAATTCAAGGTGGAGTGTAAACTGAAAGTCGGCAAATGCACAAGAGAGAACCAAGAAAGAGATCAATTAGGAAGCACCCTCTCGGGGTACGAACAGGTATCAAACACTGACCCCAGGAACTATTCCTTAAAGGAGTCACAATTGGATTGGATTAGTTATTAGAGCAAATTATGCACCAGGGCATTGTTGACAATGACTGAATAGTCAGCTGACAATTAGTGCATTTCATCAGCTGGATGTGGTCAGGGAAAAAGAAGGAGACACCTATTAAAACCACTGTCCTTCCGGCATAACTGTGGATACACCAATCTGTGCTTCTCTGAGGAACTAAATCACAGGGGTTAACTGTGAGAGGGGTATAGACTTCACATAAATAATCCAGGGATTCACTAAAGAAACAAACAAGAAAGTAACAATAATGCACACTGGAGGAGGAGTTCTAGTACCCAGAGTTGCTACAATATATCGTCCGTCTAAAGTGCCCAGGTTCCAACAAAAAGTTATAAAGCATGCAAAGATAGAGAATAGACTGACCCACAGACTAAAAAACGCAGGCAGCATATACTGCCTCTGTGAGTGAGACCCGATGTTGGATTTATCAGGAAAAGAATTCAAAATAGCCATTATAATGTATTTACAGAACTAAAGGAAACTATGCTTTTAAAAAGCCATGATGACAATGTCTCATCAAATAAAGAATATCAATAAAGAGATCAGAAAGTATGGAAAAGAATTGAGTGGAAATTCTGAAATAAAAAGTAGAACTGAAATAAAAATTCACTAGGGGGCTCACCAGTAATTAGCACTGATGGAAGAAAGAATACACAAATTTGAATACAGATTACTCAAGCCAAAGAACAGAGAGAAATTAGAATGGAGAAAGATGAAAAAAACCTGAGAGAAATGTGGGACATTTAGTGCACCAACTTGGAGGTAACTGGAATATCTGAAAAGCAGGAAAGAGAGAAAGGAAAAGAAATATATTCAAAGAAATAATGGCTGAATATTTCTTAAATTTATTGAAAATCTATAGCCTACATATCCAGGAATCTCAACGAACTCCAAGGAAGATAAATGCTAAGATATCTGCAAACAGACACAGCACAGTAAAAACGCTGAAAGTCAAAGTCAAAGACAATGAACAATCTTGAAAGCAGCAAGAGAAAAACGACCCCCTACTTAAAAGGGAATCCCTGGAAGATTAACAGCTGACTTCTCAGCAGAAACAATGGCTGTCAGAGAGCCATGGAGTAGCATATCAAAGTGCTCATTAAAAAAAAAACTCTCAACAAAGAATCTAATATCTAATAAAACTAACTTTTAAAAGTGGTAACAAAATAAATACCTTCCCAGATAAACCAAAAATGAGAGAATTTGATGTTAGCACCCCTGAATTACCAGAAATACTAAGGAAATTCTTTATGCTGAAAGCAAGTGACCACAGACTATAATCCAAACACACATGAAAAAATAAGCATGAGTAATTATGTAATTATAAAAGACAGATTAAAAGCATACTTTTCTCCTTTTCTTTTAATTTATTTAAAAAGCAATTATATAAAATTAGTATAAATTGTATGAAACTATTGTAAATATTTGTATAAAACTATGGATATAATGTTTCATTGGGCCTATAATTTATAGAAATGAAACCTATGTTTGCCAAATAACAGCCTAAAGGTATTCGGTGAGAGCAAAGCTGAATTGGACTGAAGAAATGATTACAAAAGGCAAAGTAATAATTATAACACCGTATTATTGGATTTGTAGCATTAATGGCTATAATATGCATTAGCATTATACCACAAAAAGAGGACTATATTAGAAGTACATAAAAATAACACTTTTTATATATCACTGGAATTAAGTATAAATATAAAGCTGATTCTTACAGGTTGAGATGTATATAGGAGAAATACTAGAGCAAAGACTAAAAAAGAAACAAAAATGCTATATTAGAAAATATTCACTTAATGCAAAAGAAAGTGGTAAAGGGGGAACAGAGGGACATAAAAAACTGCCACTCAGAAAGCAAAAAGTAAAATGACAGATAAAAATTCAAGTAAAGAAATAATTATATTCAACATGGATGGGTCAAGTGTTCTAATCGAAAGGGAGAGACTCTCAGTCTGGATTTAAAAACATGACCAAATGATATGCTGTCTACAAGAAGTACAATTTACATTAAAAATTAAAATAGCCTGAAAATAAAGGATGGAAAATGTATTTCATGCAAAGGGCAACAATGAAGAAGCTGGAGTAGCTATACTTACATCAGAAAAAATAGACTTTGGGAAGCGGATTTGGCCCAGTGGTTAGGGCATTCGCCTACCACATGGGCGGTCCAAGGTTCAAACCCCGGGCCTCCTTGACCCGTGTGGAGCTGGCCATGCGCAGTGCTGATGTGCACAAGGAGTGCTGTGCCACGCAGGGGTGTTCCCCACATAGGGGAGCCCCACGTGCGAGGAGCGCACCCCATAAAGAGAGCCACCCAGCGCAAAAAAAGTGCAGCCTGCCCAGGAATGGCGCCACACACACAGCTGATGCAGCAAGATGATGCAACAAAATGACACAGATTCCAGGTGCCGCTGACACAAGTGGACACAGAAGAACACACAGCGAATGGACACAGAGAGCAGACAACTGTGTGAGGAAGGGGAGAGAAATAAATAAAAAATAAATCTTTAAAAAAAATAGACTTTAAAACAAAAAATATCACTAGAAATAAGGAAGGACATTTTATAACGATAAAATGGTCAATCCATCAGAAGATACTACAATTATAATATATATGAATCTATTTGCAGAGCACCAAAATACGTGAAGCAAATGCTAAACAAATGAAAGGAGAAAACAACAATTCAATATTCATACTTGGATTCTTCAGTACACAGCTATTACCCTGCTACCACAACCAGGGAGAAAGGCAAATATTACCAGAATAAAAATGACTGACCTCTAGGTTTCATGAATATGACCACAAAAATCATTAACAAAATTACAACAAGTAAATACAGCAATATATATTAGAATTAGATACCTTGATCAAGTGGGATTTATCCCAAAAATCTAAGGTTGGTTTAACATCTGAAAATCAATTCATGTAATACATCATATCACAGGATTAAAAAACAAATTCTCATAATCCATCTCAATAGATGCAGAAATAGCAGTTGACAAAACTCAATAACCTTCATGATTAAAATACGAAATAAACTAGGAATAGAAGGGAACTTATCCTGAGAAAGGGCATCTATGAATGGCCCTCAACTAATATCCTACTTAAATGAATGATCTCCCCCTAAAATCAGGAGCAAGATACTGATGCCCACCCTTACCATTTCTCTTCAGCGTGGTACCAGAGGTTCTAGTGAGAGCAACGAGACAAGAGAAAAAAATGAAACACATTCAGATTGGAAAGGAAGGAGAAAAACTATCATTGTTTTTGTTTTTGTTTTCATGAATGACATAGCAGTATTATTCACAATAGCCAAAAGGCAGAAATAATCCAAGCCCCAAATGGTGGTAAATCCATGCAATGAAATATTATTCAGTCCTAAAGAGGCATGAAGTGCTGATAAATGCTACAATATAGACAAACCTTGAAAACATTATGCTAATTGAAAGACTTCACTTCAGTCACAAAAGATCACATATTGTATGCGTCCATTCATGTTATGTTCAGAACAGGGAAATCTATAGGGACAGAAAGTAGGTGAGTAGTTGTCTGGGGCTTGGGTGGGAATAGAAGGGTGGAGGACCAAGAGTTAAAGGATGAATCCCCTTATTGCACTTACCTGAGTATACTGAACCCATTGATGGTACAATTTATTTTTTTAAGATTGATTTCTCCCCCTCCCCCACCACCTCACCCCCCACCATTGTCTGCTCTCTGTGTCCAGTCAATGTATGTTCTTCTGTGTCTGCTTGTATTCTTATTAGGTGGCTCCGGGAACCAATCCTGGGACCTTCCAGAGTGGGAGAGAGGCGGTCATTCTCTTGTGCCACCTCAGCTCCCTGATCTGCTGTTTTTATTAGCTGTCCTCTGCATCTCTTTTTGTTGAGTCACCTTGCTACACCAGCTTTCCACGTGGGCCAGCACTCCTGCGTGGGGCAGCTCTCCTGTGTGGGGCAGTACTCTGTGCAGGCCAGCACTCCACACAGGTCAGCACTCCACATGGGCCAGCTTGCCTTCACCAGTAGGCCCTGGGCATCAAACCTTGGACCTCCTATATGGTAGACGGGAGCCCAATTGCTTGAGCCACATCTGCTTCCCTGATGGTACACTTTATTTATTTGTTTGTTTGTTTTTGTTCTTTTTTCTTTTTCTTCTTCATTTTCTTTTAATGTTACATTAACAAATATGAGGGCGCAATGAATGTCCCATGATGATGGAGGAGGTTGTTGCTATGGGACGAGTGGGGTGAGGGGGGTGGGGGATATATGGGACCTCATTTTTTTAAATGTAACCTTAAAAAAATAAAGACAAAAGAATAAAAAATAAAAAATATGAGGTCCCCATATACCCCCATCTCCCCACCCCACCCCTTCCCATCAACAACCTCTTCCATCATCGCAGCACATCCACTGCACTTTAAATGGGTGAATTCATCACATGAATTGATGGCATATGAGTTATATCTCAATAAGTTGTTTAAAATAATTAACCTGAATATGGCCCAATCCTTAGTATAAGGGAAGATGAGCTACTGAGGCCATTCTCTTTTAGGATATTCCTGGAGCACATATCAGTGAGAAGCTCATAGAAGAGTTGCCTCAGCTCTTCTACATGCTAGGACTCACCTGGTCCCACAAAGGTGCAAGTAAATGCCCCTATCATCAATACCTTGCCCTTCCATAAGGTGGGGAATTTCTAAAATCTGACATTTCAAAAGGGGTCCCCAGGTACAGGACAGAAACTCCTGAAAGAAAGCAACCTCCTCCCTATCTGTAAAGGAATGGTTGTCAGAGTAGAAGAGCATCTAATTGACTACAGCTGCCATCACAAAGTACCACAAACTGGGTGCCTGAAAACAACAGTGATTTGTTGTTTCTCGTACTTATGAAAGCCAGAAATCCAAAACAAGGTGTCATCAGGGCCACAGTTTCTATGAAGACTGTAGGGCGCTGGCAGTGTCTTTCTATTCACCCATGGCATTCTTTGGCTTGTGGCATAACTCAGTCTCTGACTCCATTGTATGGTTATTTTCTCTTTCTGTGTCCCTGCATCCAAATTTCTTTGCCACATAAGGACCCCAGGCATATTGGATTAGGGCTTACCCTAATCCAGTTTGGCCTCATCATAACTGAAAACACTTTCAAAGATCCTATTTCCAAATAGCGTCACCTTCACAGGGCACCATGGGCTAGACCTTGAACTTGTCTTTTGGGGGCAATGTAATTCAACCAATAATAGCAAGTGATTTCTTTATACCGTAAGGGAAAAAGTTCCAAATCTAATCTTAAAGTGACTGAGATCATATATGATTTTTATTGAAGATGAAGGGCAAGAAATGTCAGTTGCTTTTCCATCATAATCTATAGCTGAAAACCTCTTGTTGAAGGCCTTTGTTTTATTTCTTTTTGAAATTGTGATACATTCCCTCAAGTCAGCTGTTCACTGCCAACATAAAAAAATGTCAATATATTTGTTGATAAATGCATAGACCATCTTTATACCAAGCCCCTAGAATAGTAAACAGACCAGCAGCAGCCCCGCCTGCCTCTTGTGCATGTCCTCACTCCTTCTGTGTTATAACATAGCAATACTAAACCATCCTTGTTTTCCCCCAATGTCAGCTCACATAAGCCTCCTTACCTTTCCTTCAAGACTCAGTTCCAGGACCACATTTGTATTTCATCCAAGTAGAAAGGGTGTTTCTGCTTGGGATGAATGAACTAATAAAAGAGAACCATCTTTTGAACAGTACTGCACCTTCCCATTTGTGGCAGTTTGATATTATTTATGAATTCCAAAAAGAGAGACTATGTTTGTAAACTGGTCTGTTCCTCTGATAACCCTTTGATTGTGTTAGATTCAGGTGAGATGTCTGATTACATTATGTTAAGATTAGGACTTTGATTCAACCATGTCATTAGAGTACAACTCGGCTTTGAGTCCCAGCCCCTTGGTGAACTGACAAAACAGACTTTCACACAGAGGTAGATACACAGAGAAGAACACAGTGAAAATGGATAGCTCATTAGACAAGGCAGAGACCCCGGGAAGAGAGATGAGCCTTTTAGTCTACGGCTGACCTTGTGAAGAGACTAGAGCAGCTAAGTCCAGAAAGAAAGGAGACCTGAGGAACAAGATGAGCCTTATGCCAGCCCACAGCTGAGACTGGAAGAAGCTAGGACTATGGAGCCTTAAGAGGAAAGAGGAGAGGAAGGCTGAACCCTCAGGCACATCTCCTGCCATCTTGCTTTAACACGTGGCCAATGACTTTGGGTGAGGAAATAACCTCTTACGGTACCTTTTGTTGGACTCTTTAGGGCCTTGTAACTGTAAGCTTCTACCCCAAAGAAATACCCTTTATAAAAGCCAACAAAGTTCTGGTATTTCGCATTAACACCCTTTAGGCTGACTAATACACCATCCCAGACTTTGCTTCTGCTATTCCTTCTCAAGTTGTATGATCTTCCTGGGAAAATAAGTAGACATGGCCTACATCTCCCAAGCTTTGCACATGTGTTTCTTCTTCTCGGGTGCTTCCCTCACCCCCACCCCACCCTCCTGGAAAGCTCCGACTCTTTCCTGGGTTCACAGCTCTCTTTTTTTATTTTTTTTTAAGATTTATTTATTTATTTAATTCCCCCCCTCCCCCCGGTTGTCTGTTCTCTGTGTCTATTTGCTGCGTCTTGTTTCTTTGTCCGCTTCCAGCGGCACGGGAAGTGTGGGCGGCGCCATTCCTGGGCAGGCTGCACTTTCTTTCCCGCTGGGCGGCTCTCCTTACGGGGCGCACTCCTTGCGCGTGGGGCTCCCCTATGCGTGGGACACCCCTGCCCGCAGGGCACTCCTTGCGCGCATCAGCACTGCGCATGGCCAGCTCCACACGGGTCAAGGAGGCCTGGGGTTTGAACCGCGGACCTCCCATGTAGTAGATGGACGCCCTAACCACTGGGCCAAGTCCGTTTCCCCACAGCTCTCTTGAAGCCATGACGCACTTGCTCTTTTCACCTCTTGCTCCATAATTCTTTCTACAGCCCCTACAGTGTCCTCCACATTTACTGCTTCTTTCTTCACCTTTCTTTAACATGTTTACCACAGTGCCAAGAATACAGTATTGGTTGAGTACACACTGAATTAATGACATGTGAATTTCTTAGCTAGTCGCCAGGCAGTGTGGCAAATTTGCAGGCATAGGAGGCTGAAATCCACAACCCTCTCTTCGAGGTCCAATCTGTCACTAAATGACCATCTGATCTTGAAGAAATCTGGGCCTGGATATTAGAATATTAATCTACATTTCCCATAAGGATGCATCTATGGGTACATGTAATTATTAGGGAAGACGGAAAATAATTACAGCATGAGTAACTCAAGAGTTAGAAATGATTTCTATAAGGTATCTGTGAGATTTTAACTAAAAAATGATCCTAGATCCAAAACCATGAAATGTTTTACCAGTGGCAAGAAAACTAAAATGCCAGCTATATCTAAAATATAGAAACTATCCAATAAACGTACCCATTATGACATACTCAGAGCTATCAGCACTCCTAAAAAACCCATCAGTTTAATAACTGCCACTTACTGGCCACTTTAGGAATAATAGATTATTCAGGAATAATTTCTTTCCTTGGGAAGCTTAAAATTTGAGAAATCTAAAGCCTCATCATTCATCTATCCACATGACAACTACCAGCCCTGAAATCAATTAAACTGAACCCATCATTTAGATTACATTTTTATACTTTTTTTTAAAAAAAGGATGGCTCTTAAGTAAAAGAATGGTGAAATTTGGAGGAATAATCCTATTGCTAAACTTTCCTCATCCCAAACCTAATGGCAGCACGTTAAAATATAACTACTAGAAGCAGTACAGGGTTTCCATGGAAATTTTCTTTAACAGGTATGTGCATGTTTCACTTTTTCTGATCAAATTTTCTACGGTGACTTCAAATAATCTAATCTATTTAGAGAGGTCCTAAACTGTCTTCCGTAATCTTCAGGTAATTTATATAGACAGATTGCATACCACATCCTGCAGTTGGAGATATTTTACGGCTCTGTATTAATGAAATAGGGATCAGTTCCTCTTAGATTCAAATGAAGGTGAAATTATTCAGAGACTTACATTTACCGAGCAAATGTGATTTGCCTGTTCAATGGCAAGGGTATGGGATTTATAGACTACAAGAACTAGCCCCAGCAGGACTAGCTCCACAGCTTCTTCATTCTCCACTCTATTTTCTTACACCCCCAAGTCCCTATTACCCCCCCCCCCCACGCACAATTCATTTGCTTAAGAATGTCTCCAATAAATAAATTAAAAATACCCTAAATCAGGTGAGATTGACCTGGGAAGGGCTGCATGGTTAAGACTCAGGGGGGTCTGTCAATTTGGATGAGAACAAAATTACGTCTTAATTTTCACTATCCTCTAAATGAATGCCACATTTCCTTTGGGAATGTTGGCAGCAAACCACAACAGTATGAGGTATACCCATGATGTTGTCTCCACGAAAAGATCACAGATATTTCACATTGCATTACCATGTGGCATGAACCACTTTGAATTTACCACACTTGGACCAGCTGCTAGATCCCATTATTTAGGGCATGGGTAAAGACAGTGATTATATCACAGTTTTGTTTTTTTGTTTTAAAGATTTGCATAACTGTATTTCAATTCAATTGGTATCCATTGTAATCTCTCATATTTGATTTTAGACGTTTAAAAAAACATCATTCTGAGAAGGAGTCTGTCTGTAGGCAACACCGACGGTGAAGGGAGCCCAGATGCCCAGGCTAAAAGATCATGTCTTTGTTCCATTGTCCTTCCCTAATGTCTGCTGAAAGCATAAAATTTCAAGCACCTCAATAAGCTATAAACCTGGAGGAGAGGGTTTCCCCTCAATATTCAATCAAACATATTCTTACAACTCTCGGTCTACTTTTTTGATAAGTTCTCTGTCTATATCAGGAGTTTGGCTTCCTGGATCTTTCTCTCTTCCTACTCACCCTCTCTTCCTTTCTCCCTCTCTCCCTCCCTCCCCTCTCCCACAAATCAATACCTGAGAGTCTTTATCTCACTCCCCATTACCATCTCTGTATGGGAAGGGGGAGAAAGGCTGTGGGGAAAGGGAGAGCTTTCTGTGCAGATTCCCTGTCCAACTACAGAAACTATTTCTGTATGCTCAGATCTGTCTTGAACCTGCCAGAACCAAAGACCCAATCATCAAGAGCCAAATCAAGTGTAACCTCAGAGTATAAGGACCTTAAAAGAAACCTTCAAAGTGCAAAGGTTTCTAGACTTGTTTGGATTATATATCATAGAATTTTTAGGCTCATTTCAATTTAACCAAAATAAGCTGTAGAAAATGCTGATTAGGTACAAGTATAAATATTTTAAAATATTATGCTGTCACTTGCAAAGCCCGGCTGCAATAAGCCAGATTGCATTCAAATATTAAAGACATGAAAATCCTCAGTGAATAATTGTTAGCCTCACTTATTTTTCATATTAATAGAAATACTGAGGGTGTTTCATTTAAATCATTATTCTGTGTACTTTATAAGCAGAAACTTAAAAGCACAAAGCATAAATTTTGTTAGGGGAATTAGAGAGTTCCAAACCTCCAGTGGAGGGAAAAATAAACTTGCAGGATCTCCAGTGTAAAAATAAATAAATAAGCTTGCAGAGATGGTGAAAGAAATCAAGAAATCAGACATTTAGCCCCTCAAAAGGCCTATTGATGGCATAGATGTTGAGCTAGAAGCCGGGGATTCAAAGAGCAATAGGATATCGACTTGGGCCTCAGGGAGATCTTGCTCTCAGGTCACAAGGGAGGACAGACATATTTAAGCCATGACTAAGAAAAGAACACAGATGCCTGTGGATCAGAAATAGCTTCTTTCTCAGAGGAAGCATTTTTCAAGAATTGGAGAGTAACTGGGATAAGGAAGCCGTTGAGAACACTGATCAGCAGAATCCTTGTAAATGGAGGGAGCAGGGCGGTGGGGTGGGGCAGGAGATGACCTGTTCACTGAAGATGAGAACTTTGAGATGGAGTCAGGAGCATTTCCATCCTGGGGCAAACTCAGTGCACATTACAGAGGCTTAGCAGAGACTAGAAGAATGCCTAGTGCAGATATTTCTCTGCCTTTGGGGTTAAACTTGGACTTATTTTGTTTCTGTTACATACAGGTATACAGTGTTTGGGCTAAACATGAGTATTTCAGAGACACAGGATGAACAAAGGAAAAGCTGAGCAGAGGATTCCCAGATTGGGAAAGGCTCACGAGTTTATGACTTCACTGGTTGGGTTCCTCGGTGTACCTGTGGCACGTACCACACTGGGGTATAAGGGTGAACGCAGCAGATGTGTGCTCTGCTCTCACGGAATTGCAATTTCCGATAAAGATAATGGATCTTTATCTTGATCCATTTTGTCTCTCATAAAGTAAAAAAATAAAACCTTCTAAAATGGTAGAAATGCTCACAATTCGACAAGGATAAGAAAATTCTCCATGAATTTCCTCAAATTTGAACCCAAAATCAAATAGCTATCCACTTTCACTTTAGCCTGGGTTCTCTCAAAGATAGAAGCTGAGAAAACGACTCCCTGGCTGATCTGCGAGGGGGGTATAAGGAAGGCAGAAAGAAGGTCAAGGCAGTGAGGTGGAGAAGGAGGAGGGACGAGAAAGTCAGAGATGACTCCCCCGACCACAGTTTTATAAGGGCAGCCAATAGCAGCAGCTGTCAGAACAGTGTATCACAGGAGGGAGCAGAAGGAAATTAGTCCACCAGCTCTTGTCTCCTACTTGGCAGGTTTGCCCCCTAGGACACCAAGTTCTCATATTTCAGATGGGTACCCCATGGTCTTTCTCAGGAGAGATATCTACTATGAGGCAGGCATCCAGGGAGGGGGCAGGCTTGGGTGGAGAGCCAGGGAGCACTGAGTTTCAGGGAGTATGGGCAAGGCCACAAGTGACATCAGAGTTGGGGACAGTACTAATGCAGGCATGAGCCACCCTAGAGGTGCCAAGACAAGGCAGTCATCTCCATGGAGGAGCAAGATGGAAACTGGTCCTAATGGATGGATGCATGTAATAGAAGCAGTTGGTCCCAGGTATCCTTCTTGGAGGGATGTTAGTGGGGCAGTGCAGAAAACTATGGCCAACAGAATCCAGGGAAGATGCATAATGTGAGTTTGCAACAATCTCTGACATACATATTAAACACTTGGCTCCAGCTGGAAAGGGAAGTCAATTTGCAGCAGTTTACAGAAAACCGGCATGTGCTAAGTAGAGGTGTTCTGCCTTGGTTAGTGTCATTAAAGTCGTAAGTGAAACTGGCCAATCTCATTTATAGGCTTGTACTTTACATTTCCTGCACTTTGGGGCAAGAATTCACATGACCTTCAGAAATCAAATGATGCAATATTTTTTAAACAGTCATATGATTAGAGTAAGAAATAAATTGCAGCATGAATTGTATGAGCTGTTGTTCTTTCCTCTTGTACAAATTCTGACCAACCACCCATGGAAATGGTCACTCCAGTAGGATCTCTGACACTAAATATTTCTATGAACAACCGTCTTGTTCATAGATATCTTTAGTGTCAACATATCATCTGGTACATTTTGGGTGCTCAATAAATAATGGCACGTTCTATATCTACTGTGGTGGTTTGGAGCCGTAGGTACTCCAGGAGAACATTTACTTAAACTTAATCCATTCCTTTGGATGTGAACACATTAGAAGTCCACCTTTTGATGAGACTATTTCAGTTAAGGTATGGCCCAACTCAATTAGGGCGGGTTTTAACCCTATTCCTGGGGCCCTTAAAAGAGAAAGATTTTCAGACAAAATGAGAGCAAACCAAAGGAAGCAAGAAGCTGAAATTCAATGGAGCCGGGAAGAGTATGGAGTAGAGGAGAGGCCACCATTTGCATTCCCTGTGCGAGAGGAGCCAAGGACCAAGGATGGCTGGCAGCCAGCCCCAGAACGCCATTCTTCAGGTAGAAAGCCTGACCTTCATCAGGCCTTGATTCGGGCTTGTTCTTAACCACAAAACCATTAGCTAAGAAACTCCCCTTGTTTAAATGAATTCATTTCATGGTATTTTACTTGAGCAGCCACAGAAACAAAAATATATGGAACACATGGAAAGTGCTACAACTAGCCTCCTCTTCTAGCACGATTTCTTTTCAAAGCACTTCCAGGCACTGCTTTCATGATGCTATATATATTAACACTTTTTATTAACATTATATTATTTTGGTAACCACCATCTCCATCATAACAATTGATTTTGCCCCCAGGTAAAAAAATAATAATAGGAAATAGAAGCATAGTTGCACAGTCTCTAAGTCCCACACTTCAGACCAGCACTAGTAAAGCAATTCTGTGCTCTCTCAAAATGTGACCCCTCCTGGTACACCACCTTTATTTCCCCTGCTTGATAAGAAATAAAATAATGTCTATATATAAAGATTTAAATCCTTAATCAGCTCTAAGATGAACCTAAGCTTCACGGGTTTAGGATTTAACTGCTGGAGCATTTGGGATCAAGTGAAGGGAAACTTAGCACCAGAGATGGTAGAAAATTCAAACAGAAAATTCATCCTCCCACTAGTAGCATTTAAAAGGAAAAAAAAAAGCCATTAAAATAAGCCCCTTTTTCTCTCTGCTCTATTTTTGTAGGGGACAGCATCTGCTTCCTCAGCTCGCTTTAGCTCTAAGGAATAAACATTGTGATGTAAGCTAAGGTATATTCCTGCCCACACCTCAAATTTCAAGAGCACTGTTCTAGGGCTACAGTGCTACACAGAAAAGCTGACTGTAGGAACAGCTAGAAACAAGCCAAACAATAGACCTATTGAAAAGGTAATGAACCTGTAATTGAAGCCCAGGATGCAGAATGGAAGCAAGGTTTTCATTCTCCAGCAGCAAGAATGCCTGTTTGAAGAACAACAGAAAGGAAGACAGAGCTCTCCTATCAAAGGTCCATTTTTCTAGCCACAGAAACCCTGAAGTGTCCTGTAAACACAGCTTTGTGCTCATTCCTCTTTTTCCCATTTCTTAAAAATTTTATTTTTAAATAAGCTTTACATTATATAAATACTACATCAAAATATAGGGGATTTCCACATACCCCATCCCCTGCGCCTCCCACTCTTCTCCCATTAACAACATCCTTCATTAGTATGATACATAAGTTACAATTGATCGACACGTAGTGCAGCATTGCTACTAACCATGGAATATAGTTTACATTATAGTTTACACTTTCCACAGCACAATTAAATAGGCTTTGACAAAATGTATAATGGTCTTATCCATCATTGCAATGTCCTGCAAGAGAATTCCAATGCTCCCCAAATGTTCCGTATTATACCTGTTCTTCTCGCTCCCTCCCCTCAGAACCTCTGTTGGCCACTGCCTTTATATCAATGACACAAGTTCTTATTGCTAGAAAAATCGTAAGTCTACTTTAGTGCATAGTTGCAATTCCCCCTTATGTTTATTCATTCCTCAGTCTTGAGGTTTTCGAATGGTGATGGCCACTCTGTTTCTGACTGAGACCCGGGGGCTTAGGAACCATGGGACAGATAGATGGAAATGTCTTGCTTGCTGTTGTAGATACGCTGTTTGGGGCAACGGTCATTGTCCATGATCATCCTTTTGTTAGCTGTCCTGGGTAAATCCAAAAGATTCAGGGTTCAAACAGCATATTAACAGACAGAAGATTTAGGTCTCTGAGACATATATTAATGTGTATATTACTAACTATAGGTTCAAATAAAAGGGGGAGAAAAGCCATGTTTAGGGAAATTATAAAGGAGCCTACCTCTGTAATACTGGGGAGCATATATTCCAAAGTAAGGCCCACTGACAGGGTGCTATTAGTAAACTCCTGAGAACATTGCAATGATTTTTTCTTTACTTTTCTTTTTTTTTTTTTTTTTTAAGATTTATTATTTATTTATTTAATTCCCCTCCCCTCCCCCGGTTGTCTGTTTTCTGTGTCTTTTTGCTGCGTCTTGTTTCTTTGTCCGCTTCTGTTGTCGTCAGCGGCACGGGAAGTGTGGGCGGCACCATTCCTTGGCAGGCTGCTCCCTCCTTCGCGCTGGGCGGCTCTCCTTATGGGTGCACTCCTTGGGCGTGGGGCTCCCCTACGTGGGGGACACCCTTGCGTGGCACGGCACTCCTTGCGCGCATCAGCACTGCGCATGGCCAGCTCCACACGGGTCAAGGAGGCCCGGGGTTTGAACCGCGGACCTCCCATGTGGTAGACGGACGCCCTAACCACTGGGCCAAAGTCCGTTTCCCTTTTCTTTACTTTTCTATAGTTTCCTGCTAGCACAGATATTAAAATACAGTGCCAGGCAGACCCAGGCTGCTTATTTGAATGCTTTTTAGAAATTTTAGTCTGGTTACTTTTAATTTGAAGTTTAAAGTCCTAGTTTCCCAATTGCCTATGGGATAAAGTCCAATTCTTTAGTGTGATGACCCTTCAAATTGGCTCCAGCTTACATATTAAGAGTTACCATCTGTCACCCTGCATCTTACATGCCCCTTGTATGCATTCTCCAACCACAGAGACCTGCTCACTGATCTCCAAGAGCAGAGAAAAGCCAGCAACTAATTCTTAATGCAGGAGTCAAGAAGGGTTTCCCACAAGAGACTGCATCTGAGATTGAAAGATGAGAAGGAAATTACAAGGAAAGGAACTGGGCAAGCATTCTGAATTCACAAGTTCTCTAATAATTAGTTTCAGTGGCAAATGCAAGGAAGACTTGCCAGGATATAATGTTCATATCCATGAGTTATTTATTTATGTCAGGTGTTTTTGAGATGAGTATTGCCTCTGTGTAAATACTCTTATTCCCTGAGAAGGCACCAACTGTCTACAGCTTAGACATTGTAAATGTGGGGGATACAAAGCAGGCACGCTAAGAAGACCTTTTCAGTTAGCCCCACACATATTGACATAATTCAAAACCTTGTTAAATTTCCTCTTTTAGAGTTGCTATGGCGGTCACGCGGCACGTCTACGGGTAAGAACGTATAAAATATGACTCTGTCTTGTTCATAAACCTATGCTCTCAGGAACAACACACAATTGTTTTCAAGATCAGCCAATAGAAACGACCATGAAATGAGAAGAGAACAGGCATCAGAAAACGTTTGCATTTCTGTGGAAAGTAGAAGAGAATCAGGAATGTTGGATTATTTACCTCACTAGCCACATATCAGCAATGGCTCAGTATCGAAACGGGGGATGAGGAGGAAGCTTAGTACCTGCAGGGCCTTGATGCACACTGCGTTATTAAATAATTAAACCAAGTCAATAAGGATCATTAGCCCCGCTTTGGAGAAGCTGAGAAATCGTGAATCATTGTTCTAGGTCACCAGGCCAGTAGTTGCCAAGCCCAGAGGTATCTGATTCCCAAGACTGCTTTTTCCACGGTTAGTTGCTCTCTATGGGGGTGCTGCTTTCAGCTACGTTCCCTGACAACCTTAAACATTTGAATTATGCCATTAATTCTCCTTACTCTGATTCTGCGTTCACTAAGCCACACGCATTTCTCTCCAGGTACATAATGTGCTAGCCAGAGGAAGCTTAGTATCCTCTGTGATGGATGGTTATATATTTCTTGACTGCAAAATAATAAATTGGAATTTTACTTTATACAAGTCTTTTGCGAGCTTGGTTACCAAGAAGCTGATCCATCCTCAGACTGACAAAAATGTCACTTTGTTCTAACAAACAGCAAGGTGAGTTCAGTATTATTTCCATTTTACATATGAAGAAATTAAGACTCGGTCCTACATGCTACAACATGGATGAAGTTTGATGACATCATGTTGAGTGAAAGAAGCCAGACACTAAAGGACAAGTATGGCACACTCTCATTTATGTGAAATAATTAGACCATACCAATTAGTAGAGTCAGGAATTAGAATACAGGTTACCAAGGGCAGGGATTGGGTAGGGAATGGGGAGTGAAATCTTAGCTGGTAGGGAGTTTCTGCTTGAGTGATGGGAAAGTTTTGGTAATAGATGGTAGCATAACATTGTGAACACAATCAACATTACTGTTGTGCATACTTGAATGTGGTTGGAAAATTTTAAGCTGAATATATGTTACCAGACATAAAAAAATAAAATAAGACATGGAACTGTACAACACGAAGGGTGAACCCTAATATAAACTATGGACTTTAATTAATAGTTATGAGCATATTGGTTCATCAATTGCAACAAATCTACCACACTAATGCAAAATATGTTAATAATAGTGAAAGCTGCATGTGGGGGTTGATAGAGGGGAACTCTGTACTTTCTCCATGATTTTTGTGTAATCTACATCTGATCTAAATTAAAAAAAAAATTAGTGCAAGCAAGAAATTTCCCTAAGATTATTCAGCCACGAAGGGGTGGAGATGGGATCCCAAGTCAGGTCAATTTCCAAGTGTTTGTGATTGCCTTATGACATGCATCTCCCTTCCTGTATAGTTTCTACATCCCAAGTCTGGAAGGCACAAAAGACAGGAAGCCAAGGCAAGCTTGGTGGGTGGGGAAAAATCCAATGAACTTAGAAGGATTGCTCCGTGCAGATGTGGATGACTGCAACATTGGCCAAGTTCCAAGGGCCTTTGGAGCCCAAGTTGGTGTCCCTAACTGAGACCTGGTCTCATCAATCATCATATGCCAAGGATGCCACCTAACACCTGGAATATTGCGCAGTGCTCAGTTACAGCTGAACTTTAGGTAAGGGCACTAATGCATAATCAAACAATTTAAGAAGAGATGTAACCAGAGGAGAATTCTTCTTTTCCATTGAAGGGAGAAGGAAAAGAAAATGGTTTACATTGTAGCATGAGTCTTTTAAAATACACTCAAGAATATTCTGATAGTAAATAAAGCGCTGAATTCTCCCCTGGAAACTTCAATAAAAATTGCTCATCTGTCTGGGGCAGTTGGTTGGCATGCTCTCCCCCAAAGGCCTGGGACAACACTACCTACCCTCCATGGATATGTATGTAAAATGGTTACGTATTTAAAATCAGTTCCTTGGAAACAAATCTGTCAAATAGAGATCAATTCTGAACTGCTGGATGAAACAATGAGCAATGAAGAGTCTCTCCCCAACTCCTCATATAACGATATGTCTACATAGTAAGCCTCCACGTCATTAAAAATCACTTTTTGAAAATGGCAGTGTAAAGCAACCTAACATTTCAAAAGTTTAAAAAGTAAAGATTAAAAGCCTCTGTCAACCCTTTCAATTCCATGCCTTGGAGATGACCAACCATTTCCAATCTGGTGTGTGCACTTCTGGATATTACCTTCATCTTTAAGTAGAATTTTAAGGTTAGGCAGCAAGCCAAAGAATGTTCCTGTTCTCATACCTGCATTCTCTAGTCGTCACGTGTATCTTATGCCACAAACTTTCCTTCTGTAATAGAGTTTCACATAAAATGAAATTAGGCTCCAATACATTTTTTCATGCTAAAATTTTTTTTGACAAGACCTGTCAAGATTTTATGTAGAAAATTCACTTGATTCTTACAAGAGTTAAGAACCTTTGTGGAAGTGAAAAGGGATAACATACTAGATCCTCATTATCTCTACTTTAGCCAAGAGAGGTAAAAAGAATTATGACACCAGAATTGGAAGTTCACATCATTCTTTCCCTAATACGTTCTTATTTCTCCTTTATTTCAGCAATAAAAATCAGAGGCCGCCACACAAAAAAAGAATGACAATTACTGGAAAATGGTAGACGACCATTCTTGAAAAGCAACTACAGTCATCATTTCCTTTAGCTAAAGAAATTATTTTCTTTCTCCCTCTTGTCATGCATAAAACTAATATTTCTGTTTAAATTTTCCATTTTGTGAAGCTTTGGGGGGAAATCCTGAAATGTATCCTAGCAAATGGCCAATTCAGCAACTTTACTGTCTAGGCCCAACAGATCTCTAGAGAGAATTTTATAGCTCATTTTCTCTCCAACACCTGCTCTCATTAGCAAGGCTTCTTGGAATGAAAAGACAGCCAAAGTGGAAACGTAATCCCACTGCCTAGCAATTTACAAAATCAGTTTTCATTGACGTTCAAATCTGTAAACCTGATTAGAAAAAAAACTGCTCCCTGATTGAAGCTGTTTATCTTGGCGGACAACAGCAGTTTCAATGAGAACCAGCTTGGTTTAGAACACTATCTTAACCTCTTTCAAGAATAAGTTTCCTTCAAGTTCTATTTCTCTCTTCCAAAGGAACATACGTGTGCCCATCACTTCTGCACAGTGAGATGTGTTGACTATGGATAACTGGCATGTGGGAAGCAAATGAAGAAAGTTGCAGAAACCCAGTGCTCTTTCCTTCACCATTTTCTTTGCTCCTCCTTCCTTCTTTTCATGCCCTATTTTAAGATCTTTTTCCTTTTGCCCAAGAACTGTGTTTAGCATTTCCTTTCGTGTCATTGTGCTGGTAATTAGCATCCTTCAAAAAATAAATAAATAAAAATAACTTTATTTCACCTGCAGAATTCTGAATTGGTAAATAATTTCTTTTGATACTTTGAAGCTATCAGCATACTGACTTCCAACTTCCATTATTTCTTTTGAACGGCCACTGTCAGTCTTACGAGCATGCCTTTGAAGGCAACATAGCTTTCTTCTCTGGCTGTTTTTAAGACTTTTTTCTGTCTTTGGCTTTTAGCAGTCTGACTATGATGTGCCTAAATTTTGTCTGTATTTATCATGCCTGAATTCATAACTATTGTTACATTTGTGGCTTTAGTCATTATCTCCTCAAATATGGCTTCTTCTTATTTGTTGGTGTGCTTTCCTCTGGAACTCCAATTTTATACACTAGAACATTCACTTCATATGTCTAATACTCTTTCCTGTACTTTCAGTTCCCTTTTTTTCTCTCTGTACTCAAGATGAATAGTTTTCTGTCCAAATTTTGGTTGCACTCTCTTCAACTGTGTAAAATTTTCTGCTAAACCTATCCATTGTGCTTTAAACTTATAGATTTTCATTCTAAGGTCTCCAGTGAATTTTTAAAATAGAATTAGTTCTCTGCAAAATTTTTCCATCTTGTCATTTAATTCTCTCAACATTTTAATCATTACTGTATTAGAGTCCTTTAATCATTGTTATATTAAAGCAAAACAATCCAATATCTGGATCACCTAAGGGCTTCTACTTTTATGGTCTCTGTCCTATTGATTTTCACTTAAATCTTAAATTTTGCAGTGCCTGGTCATTTTTAATTGAATAACATTGTAAATGAAAAACAAGAGAAAACTTGAGGATCCAGTTGATGTTACCTTCTTCTAGAGAAGGTTTATTTTGCACCTGGCAGACATAAAGGTTAGGAACAGATCACTTAATTCTAGGGCTTGTGACAATTGGAAGCTGAACCTCAGTCACTATGGGAACTGGTCACTTACCAATTCATTCTTACTCCTGCGATATAATAACCCTTTGGGGTCCTTTTGGAGATTGAGTCATGCACTCCATAAAAATCATGCTCAAGTCTTAATCCACACTCCTGTGGCTGTGAACCTATTTGTAAATAGGACCTTGGAAGATGCTATTATTAGTTAAGATGTAGACTCATTTCAGAGTCAGGGGGGACCTTAATCTATCAGACTGGAGGTCTTACAAAGAGAAGAAATTCAGAAGACTAAGAAGGAAAACCAGAGAAGAGAAAGAGATTGCCATGTGGTGGAGGCCATGGCCAGAATGCCACCAACCTGGAGGAAAGCATGGCCTTGCTGACATCTTAGCTGCTTGTGGGTTAAGTCAACCCCTGTGTGGTATTTGGTATACCAAATCTGGCAACCTAGGACAGGTCCCAGCTGAAAGCGTGGGCTGTTTGCCAGGGCCCCTCCTCCTTGGTAGGACATGACTTCCAAAATTTGCTCCCAAACTCCAAGAATTTTCCAAAAGCTCTGGGCAGCTTTTCATTCTTCCATTTGACACTTCTGATTTAGCAAATGTCTTAATAGGAAAAGCTACACCAAACTCTGGGCTTGTCTTTTTGCATTCCCCTCTCTCTGGAATATTTATCCCACAAATTCTTCCTGTCTTACAGACCTCAATGTTTTCCAATTGATGTCCCCTGCCTCTCACAGATTTTCTAGTTGTTTTAAATGAAGAATGGTTTGAAACAAGACAGGTGGCCACTGCTGGAAGTGGAATTTGTATGTTGTCACTTCAAAACTCAGGATCAAAGCTTAGAATCTTAAATTTCCATTTCACTTTTTTTTCTACCAAAATACATATATTTTCATATATGCCTTGGGAGAAAAAATGTAAACATGCATATAAAATGCAGGTTCTTATTCAAGAGTGATGCTATGATACATGAATTGTCACATCTGAAGACTACCTTGGTATATCCAATTCAATATTTGTAAAATAGGTATAATTTTACTACCTGTTCCATAGGTAGCTATGAGATATAAATAAAGCACGTGCAATATTTAGGAAAATACTTAGTATAAAATAAAAACTCCATAGAACTTAGCAAATACTATGATGATTATTATTAAAATAAATACAGATGCAAGTAGCCTCTTCCAAACTATGCATTCCTAAAGACAGTACCATGGTTCACACTGGAAGTTTCTCTTTTGAGCTTGTCACTAAAGGTGATGCTGCCTCTGGCCTCATATTTTGCTCTCAGCTTTTGCTGAGTAAAGCCCCATCTCATTGCTTATTTCTGCAGCATGATCAGTCTGTTCTTTTATGCCATTTCCCCATAGTTCTCACCTGTACCTCATTAGTTTCAGGTGTTTCAAAAGACTTATGCACATCATAGACACAAAGAAACAAGTTAACAGATAACACAATTCCATTCATGTCACTTTCACCGAAAGGTAAAAACCCACCATCTCGTTGGCACCAGCATGCCCAGGACAATGCAGAAACATCTACTTTTTATTTCCTACTCAAGAACTGGAGCTACAGTTGTATTTTGGGGAGCAGGAGAGAGCTACCTTAATTTGAAATTTTTTAGCTGTTAAAAAGACCTTAATTGTAAAATTGCAAAATAAATAGAGGGAAGCGGACTTGGCCCAGTGGTTAGGGCGTCCACTTACCAAATGGAAGTCCGCAGTTCAAACCCCGGGCCTCCTCGACCCGTGTGGAGCTGGCCCACGCACAGTGCTGATGCGCCCAAGGAGTGCCCTGCCACTCAGGGGTGTCCCCTCCGAAGGGGAGCCCCACATGCAAGGAGTGCACCCATAAGGAGAGCCACCCAGCGTGAAAGAAAGTGCAGTCTGCCCAGGAATGGTGCTGCACACATGGAGAGCTGATGCAGCAAGATGACACAATAAAAAGAAACAGATTCCCAGTGCCTCTGATAAGGACAGAAGCAGTCACAGAGGAACACACCGTGAATGGACACAGAGAGCAGACAACTGGGGGGGGAAAGGGGTGAGAAATAAATTTTAAAAAATAAATCTTTAAAAAAATAAATAAAATAAATAGAAAAATAGAAAGAAACTAAAAATTTTAAAAGAAAGGGCAAAGCCGGGTTAGATTTAATATAATCAATTATAAGAAATAGATAGTACAGCAACATTTATAAATATAAAGAATAATTCTATTATAATAGAAATCAATTATAACAATTCTAATTTTTATATTACAGCTCTAACTATTGGACATAATAACCTCTAGGAATAAAATAAAATAATGGTTTAATTATTTAATTTCCATTTAGGCCATGAGTCTTTCCGGACAATCAAATTTCTATTTGGGAATTCTTCATATCTTACTGGAATGAATTACAGCAGATAACAATATGCCAACTTTTAATTTTACATAGCAGAACTCAAAATCTTTTCAACAGTAGTCATGCTAAATCATTATTGATCCAGATGGATTATTTTAATTAACGAGTATGCATAAGAAAGGGTTAAAGAAAAATGAAGTATCAAAAAAATATCTCTTCTCCAGTCCTCCTCAATTAAAAGCAACTGTTTATTCTGTAGAAAGAAACTTACAGAATACTGATCATGGGAACAATTTGATAGTTGCACTCAGTAATTATTGTTCATATACTATAAAACTGTTGTTTTACATTTATCTGGTTTGCTCCAGCTCTTTTTTGGTTACTATTTGTATGGAATACCTTTTTCCAATCTTCCACTTTTAACCTGGTTGTGTCCTTATGTCCGAGGTGAGTCTCTTGTAGACAACATATAGATGGTTCATATTTTTTTATCCTGTCTATCAGTTTATGTCTTTTGATTGGAGAGGTCAATCCATTAACATTCAGCAATATTACTGTAAAGGCATTGCTTACTTCATCCATTTGGTCCTTCATCAGACTTTTAATCTGAATATTTTAACTCTACTTCTTTATATTTAAAATTCTAGAACAGACTAATCTAGGATGTGTTCTATTTGCTTAATATAGGTTGGAAGGAAGGGCAGGGAGGAAGCCTGGGATACAAGAGGGAGGTGTGGGGAAAATGTGGATTTAACCCAAAGTGAAATAAGCAAGACATCACAGTCAGCCACTGGAGGAAAATCCAATTTACAGGTAAGAGGGAAAGTCAGAATCATTACAGATGCAATAGAGTCTACCAAAAAATATACATTAATGAGGCTGATGCCATCTCAGGTCAAACCGAATCAGCCATACGTTCCCTGTGGCATTACAGAGGGAAAGAACTGAGAGCTTCCTAAACCAGATTCAAGGCTGAAAAATACCTGATTGTGTATTTATAAGGAAACTTACCACATTTACAGTGAAAACTATTTACCTTCTAGAAGTTAATGTGCTACTTTATATAATAAATTACCAAGGTTTTAAAAGAAAATAAAATATTTCATTTTAGAAACAGCAGGTGTGTCCACACTGTGTAAAGTAGGGGCACTCCAAAGGAAATTTTATTTTTAAGCAATTCTTTGTAATTCAAAAACTTAGTGGAAAAAAAGGCATTAGAGGAGAGTAAACGACATTATTTCCCTAGTGAAATACAGTGGTTTACCTATTATTGCATAAGTAAGGTTTATTAGCAGAATGACAATGTGGATGAAAATAAATATTTTCTATCCTGATTCATCACACAAGAGAAAGATGAAATCTCTAAGATCTGTGTCAACACATAAATGTGTTGACTTTTATGAAGGGTATTTTTGGGGGGCAAAACCTTATAGCTATGAGGCCATGAAATGTTCAAATCAAGGCACTACCAGAGATGCTTTTTCACCAAAGCCCTGGCATCCTGCCATGTGGCCATCAGGCATATGGAAGGGCTCGGCTCCTCAGCCTTAAACTGCTCCTTGAGCCTAGCCTCTTATGGGCTTTGTGCTTGAGTGATCCTCGAGTCCTCTCTCACATGGCGGATAAAAAAATGGCAGCTTCCTTTCTCTCACGCTGTCTCTCTCTGTGTCTCATTTCTATCAGACCCAGCAAGAGGACAAGGACCCAAGCTGGCTGGTGTCTCACTGGCATAGTCCAATCAAAAGCCCTAAAGCAACCTTATCAAGTGATCTAATCAGAGCCCCTTAACTGAATTTAATGCAATCAAAGGGCACCGCACCCACAGAAATGGAGATTAATTTAAGTACATAATCTTTTTCTAGTATTTACACAGTTCCAAATTACCACAAGCTGCTTGGTCAGTCTCAGCTCTGAAATGCTGTTCTACATATTTAAGAAGTGACAGACACAAATCAAAACACTGACATTCTGGTTTCAGGCAATTACACAGCACCTCCTAGAGGCTGGGTTAGGGGTCCGGAGGCAGAGCCAGAGAAAAAACCACTGCATGTTTTTCTCACCTAGGTCTGGTGGGGAGGGAGGAGAAGGGGGAGACCAATAAAGAAAGTAAGAAATGTGAATGTGGGGTAACTCTGTGGCTATATCACAATCCCATCAGCCCAATGACATCATGAATCTGAATATCCACTCAAATGTACTACCTTTTGAAAGAGATATTTTCTATTTTTGCTACACCTGTTTCTCTCTTGAAAGAGTTCTCACTCTGTGAGCAGCCATCCTCTGTCCCCGCGAGAGAGGACATAAGTTGGTTTCCCACCATTCCTTTCTCTGAGGAGACTCCGTAGGAGGGAAAATGCTGGAGCACAGAAGCCTCAGCCTACTGAATGAGAAATCTCTATCCCTTGACAATAGGGAATGCATTGTTAGGGCTTAGAACTGTGATCCCATCTATGAGATGTACAATATGGACTCTGGGAAGGAGAAAGAAGTTTCCCTCTCCTTTTCGATCATGAGTTACGGGGAGATAAACATGAGGTTGGCATTAATCATCTCTCATGCCATAGCAAGAACGTCTGCCTGGGAATGAAGCCAGAGCAAAAGGCGAAATGAGCTGAGTTAGAGAAAAGGATCCAAAGCCTGCCTGTCATGATTTCAGTCCCTGGATCCAGCTGGGCCTGAAGCCATCTCTATTCCTGGACATCCACCTGCACAAGCCAATAAATTTCCTTTTTATAATTAAGCTAAATCCGAAACTACACCCAAGCAAGCAGACTAGACCATCCTTCTATGACCAACAAATAAACAACCCACTTTGTCATTGAAGAAGCATCCAATAACTATTTACAAATTAAATTCTAAGGGACATTCTCCAGATTCATAATTTATACCTATTGGTTGCTTCAGCCATTAAAATAAAGTCATACCCTGAAATAGGCAGAGAAATGCATAAAGGATAGGCTACCCAGGAACTCCCAAAGATGAGCTAAAAGATGATAGAAATAAGGGAAAATTAAAGTATACAGAAGAGAGACTAAACAGCTATAGGTCCAGAAACTCTGGTAAGATTAGTACCAAGGAGAAGCCAAATGGAATACTTGTTTGGAGTTCCAAAGTCAAGGAGCAAATAAAAAAAAAAAAGCCTTATCACTGGAGAAGATAGCCAGGAGTCAGTTCACTAAGCATCTACCAAGCATCAGCTAAGTGCTGGCCACTCTGCTAGGAAAATAAGCTAAAATGAATAAAACATGGTCAGAGCCCTCTGCTCTACAGTAGGAGGCCTAAACTGCAATCTTGTAAGGACACTAACCCAGCTATGGGCAGGGGGCTGCTGAAGGAGGAGGGACAACATAACCACAGCATGGGTTTCTACAAGGTACCTTAACATTCTAGAAAAAATTAGTCTTTACCGATCTTAGGAAATCTAAGTGAACCAAGTGTTTGAAATGACTTACAAGGCTTGTGGAAAGGAAGTCATGGTTTATTTGCTCTACAATGATCTAAAAAAAATAATTTTCCTTGAACAAAGAAACCAAAGACAAAGGCCACGTGCTTTATCTCATGGAGGTATCTAGCTCCACCGCATATGAATCCTTGTCGGATTATGCCACCTCACACTCTTTCAGGTGTGTGCAGTGGGTAATGTGCTTCCTGGGGCTTCTTCTTTAGGGTTGAAGGATGAGTTCTTCCAGCTGCTGGGAATACTGCTGACTGCCAGCTGTCAGCCTCTTTAGAACTGCCTTGGATGAAGAGCGCTATCTCGCCCAAGGTAATTCACAGCCAATGGAGGCACTATGGGCCATAAAGACCTTTGTCGAGAGTGTCTCGCAGGACTAGGCAGTGATAGAAGGAGGGATGCTTCCTTTCCTTCCCTTCCAGAGACCCTGACCCCAGCAGACACCCTACAAGCCAACCTGCATCTCAGAGTTACGTTTCCAGGGAACCCAACCTGCAAGAGAGTGCTAATAGGGGCACATGTACGAATTCTAGAAAGAAACTCTAAATTTCCTCTAATGCAAGGTGAAGGACGAAAGTATAAAATGGCTCTGCTACACTTACAATAAAATGGAGCTTTGTATATACCTGTAACAAAGAAGAATCAATAGCAACAGAAAAAGGTTGCTAATCAGACTGGTTCCTCTATCCTGCAGGATATTTAAGCTTCAGCTTATTGGAAAAATTGTACAAAATCAAAGCTTTGATAATAAGGAAATCCTGCAGGACTTGTGTGTTCTTGAGAAGGTAAGATGCTCTTCACATGAGTGAGAATACAATAAGAGCCCATAGCTTCAATAAAAACTCAACTAAACATACAGCCAAACTTGTTTAAAGCACACAGATCTGGAAAGTTTTCAAAAGTATCCCACATTTATTCAGGATTTACCAAGTGCAAACTCAAGCAGAGGAACAATTTTGAATGTGGTTGGTCATTTTCTAATTGTTGTTTCAGTAAAAACAAATAATAATTGCAGCACCTCACACGTTTCTAGTTCAATGCTCTTCTGAGATAGATAATCATGATTTCCACCCGGACTATGGCTTTCACTGATGGAGCTGAGGGTGCACTAGGAAACCTTTTAATAAAATCTCAGAAAGACTTAAGTCAGTGCCTCTGAGAACTGTTCAATCAGACAAAAGGCTAAGGAGGTGAAGAGCTTGTCCCCTAACTTCTGTCTATTAAGCAAATACCATTTCTAAAAGGGCATCATCTCTCAGGAGAAGCCCAAGGACCTATAGAAAAGGGATTTATAGGAGTAGATTTTATCCACCAGAGATTTCCTCATGCGATTCAGGGGAGCCCCACAGGGGCTTTAAGAGAATTGGGCTCTCAGAAGCACTGCTCTGCCTTGGATGAGAAGGGAGAGAGATGGCTTTAAAGAAAAGAGGCTTCTGAAGCCCCAAACTACTACAGGTACAAAACAGTGTGAGAAATCTACTCAGTGAAACTGGCCATTTCTTACAGAAGAGGAAGAGTGACTCACACACGAAGGAGGAGCCACGGCTGTAGCACTGAGTCCTGATCAAGGAACTGGCATCATGTGCCAAGTGGTCCTTCATAATTTCTATGAACTAGTCACTCCAGTAGACCCCTGTTCCTTCCTTTTCTGAGCAGGAGGGTTCAGAGGGTGATCACGCTATGGCTATCACACCATTGCACATGGGCAAGTGAGAGGCAGGTAACTTGTCTCTTTAGTTCTCAGGTCTTCACACTGAGAAGCTCTGAACCTGGCGAGCTGTGCAAAACCACACCGCAGGAATCTCTTCTGCTGCTGAACCTGATTGAAATGCTGGACTCTGAACTGATGCCCTTACAGGATGAGATTCAGAGGTCTTGAGGGAGAAGGGGAGGACAGTTTGCAGGAGGAAGGGTGTGATGTGGATGATTGTGGCCCCAGGGCACTGTAGAAGGTTGTGTTTTGCAAGGATCACCACGCCAATACATAACCTGTCCAACCTGCTCCTCTTACGATGTGGTGCTCCACTGAGATGTGGGGTTTATGTGCCCTCCACATGACCTTGGGGAAACCTGTGCAACTGCCTTGGCCCATGGAATGCAGCAGAAGGGATTCTGCATGACATCTGAAGTGAGGTCGTCAAAGCCTGAGAGGCTCCCTGATCACAGGCTGCTTGCCTCGGGAGCCAGTTTTCCATGTGTGAGGGGACCCAGGCCACATGAAGACGCTGTGTGTGGGTTTCCAGTCACTGGCCCCAGCTCGGTCCCCAAATGACAACCGACATCCACTGCTAGCCAGGTGAGCAAACCGCCTTCAGATAATCCCAAGTCCTGGCCTTTGAGCTTCCAACTGAAGTCCCAAATGCCATAGAACAGAGACAAGCCATTCCCGCTGTGGCAGGTTTGAAGTCCTGCCATGCAAAAGCTGTGAGAGATAATAATTGTTGTTTTGAGCCATGTGGCGATGGATACCTGATACCTACATTCTGATCCTGTGCCTCAATATAGGGAACTCATGCATGTATTCCTACAAGAATTTACATCTCAAGGTCATATAAATGTGAAAGTTTTATTGTTGCTTATACCTAGTACAGTAGTATTAAGTTGAGAGAGTAACTTATTCCAGCAGGTCTGGATCTGGGGAATCTGTAGGCTACAACATTAGGTCTGAATAAGGGATCACTAACATGAGAAAGATAATCTATTGGTAGGCTTGGAGAAGGTGCTCCCCTGAAAAACCCAGCAGAAATTCTGGAAACACGCAGAGTATATTCCTTTGCATGCCCTGAGCAAACTTTGTAGAAGGGCAATTGAAAAATGCCTGATATCAGCAAGAAGTGCCTGTAACCCATTTTAACACTGATGCAAAATCATCACAGATAATTTGGTTGATGCCCATAAGTTCAAAGAAACTATCAGTAACCATGAAGAGTCTTGAAAAGAGAGGAGGTCACTTGGGGGGGCGGGAAATCCATTGTTTTTTCAGGAGGTACCAGGGATTGAACCCCAGACCTTGTATATGGGAAGCAGATGCTCAACCACTGAGCTACATCCACTCCCCAAAATCCATTTTTTAAAGAGCTTAGAAGTAAAGAGCCCCAGAGTTCCAAAATCTAGGCTCAAATTTCATGTTTACCAGTTATGAACTGTGTGACTTGGGGTGAGTTAATTAACCTATCCCTGTCTAAAAGGGGGATAAGGAATAGTACCTACCTCGATGGGTTGTGGTGTAGATTAAGTGGGATAATAACCACAGGCTCTTTGCACAAGGTTAGGCAGGAGCCAAAGCTCGCTTTTAACAATGGCCACCATTTTGCTCTGGACAACCCTGTTGTACACCTGTCATTCTTACATTATTATGAGAAGCACCCTCATGGCCCTTAATCATTACCTACAAATTAAGCTTGCAAACCAGGAAATCATTCAGCCTCAAGCTTCATCTCCCCTTTATGCAACTGTGGGTTGAGGGGGAAAAGGACATGGACATTGTGGAGTGGGACAACCTCTTCATCAGCTCTGGGTCCCCTCTGTTTTCCAGGAGCCAGATCGACCTGTGCAGTCCAGTCACTTAAGTCCTGCATAAAAGCCATAAAAGCCAAATTATGTTTACCCTAAATCCAGTCTGAGCATTAGAAGAGTACATTGTTCACTGTAGGAAAAAATAAACACAAATGCTTTAAAACAAAGCTAAATTCAAAGTATTGGCACTTAATGGGTTAAATGTTTATAATGATTCCCTTCTCAGGTTCCAGAAAGCTTAAGGATTATGTATTCCGGTAACTTTGGAAATGGTTTTAATTAAGCTAGAGTATTTAAAACAAAGCAAAACAGTATAGCTATCACTACACCCAAAGGAGAAGAATTTCAAAGTGCAAGTTAAATAGTTTTGCTGTTTGACCTCTTCGACACCCCCCACACCCCTACATCCAGAGGCTACATCGAGAGGCTCAACTTATAAACTTTCTGAACCTACCTATCAAGTCTTTTCTAGAGAATTCTCAAGACACCAATCAAAGGCAGAAGTCACTTCCCTTTCCAGGGAATGAGCTATTTTCACAATGATGATAATGTGCAGAGTATTTTTAAAAACTCAAATATTGGATAACCTACAATTTGCTTTCTGAATAAGCAAGGGCTGACTGTTCTTTATAAGCAGTGATTTTGAGCCTGACATGCCTTAATGTGTCTGACCTGAAGTTAGAAAAGCAACTATCGTATTCTTGTAAGGAGGCAGTCAGCAGAAGAGAAGCTCCTGAATAAGGCCCCTAACTTTGCTGAATTATACAATTTTGGTTATATTATGGTTGCATGAGCTCAGAGTGGTTGGAAATTCTCCCTAAATGTTCATCTTTTCAGCTCAAGGAACATAAACAATGCCATGTGACCGTGAAATAATGAGTCTGATTTTCAGACGTAGGTTCCACAATTACTTTCACCATGGCACTTTACAAATTGCTTCTTGTCCTTTCATTTCAGATCAGTCTGGAATACAACAACAACAAAAATGTGGAGGATGCCTTACAGAACAAAAGTTTCAATACAATTTATATTAAGTTTAGTACAACAAAACATTGACCAAAGCATCTTGGATTTTCACGGGCATGTCAAAGCCAAACAGAGGCAGCCTCTGGAGTTATAACAAAACAAACAACTTCTGCAGCCAACTGTTAGACCATATGTTAATAATGGCCTTTATTCTACATGAAGCCAATTCATGGTTTGAACAAAGCACATCACAGAGATCAATCACTGAAGGCACATTTCAGGCCATTAGTCAATTTTTTTTTTGCCATAGCAAGCTCTGAAGTCTGAAGAGGAGGCTGAATCCTACCTGGAAATATGGACATGTTGCCCATGGCTTTTCCATCACAGACCCTGCCAGAACAGCGAAAACCGGCTGTGCACTTTTGGAGGAGAACTAAGGAGCAATTCTCACGGCTGCCAGGTACCTTTGCCAAGGGTTTCATGATATGATTCCTTTCAGAGGAAGACTCTGACTAATCACCATGTGTGCACAGGTGTCCTCTAATAAGTAATCTAGATGACTTCTTAACTAATCATATGTATATATTTTTTTCCGTGTAAATAATCTAGAAGAGAATTTAAAACTCAGGAAGCCTTCCTTTGACAGACATTTATCCTGTCTGGAATGTTCATTAGAATCTTCAGATTATAAATATATTTTTGTATTGGCCTAAGACAGATGTGAAAAGGAAGAGTTGCTTCCAGGGGTTTTATTTCAAAGTATATATATCTAACCTTTGGCAATATTTGAGACTGTTGTTCCATCCCTCGGCACAGATTATCAATAGTTGACAAGTGCAATTTAGCCTTTGTTGAAAATAAAAGGAGTCTGTATTTTCTTCAGAAACTTGGCACAGTAGGATTGTGATCATCCTGAACTTTCCAGAAACTTAAATTCTTCCCACCTTATACCATAATTGCCTAAATATTATTCTGGAACTTTATAGAATACATTCACCCCATTCCCTGACAAATCCTAGAACCGCATTCAAAAATTTAAGTAGCAAGGTGAGCGATTGAGAAGAAACACCGCACCTCACCCCGTGCACACACCAACAGCTGCATCTGTTCTGTTCGGAGGCGATAGAAAATCCAACTGGAATTACGCTAATTCAAAGGAAATGCATCGGTTCATGTAACTGACAGGTCCGGGGATAAAAATGTTTCCTGGTGCAGCTGAAAGGGCACAGACAAAGTCACGAGACTCGGTCATCCATCCTCAGTCCTGGGCCACCGTTCCCTCAGATCCCCTGGGACACAGAACTGCCCTCTTCCCAGCCTCTGTGACAGGAGTCTCTTGATTCATGCCTGCTGGGTGACCTTGGTCACTAAGCAAGTTATCGTGATCAGGGAGATGGCATTATTTGGATTTGCCATATCTAAGTTACGTTCCACCCGTGAACCAATCTCTGCGGCCGACAGAATCCGAGGCTCTGGGTGATGTGTTCTGCTCCTAAAGCTGGGGTGATGGGTCCCCAGATAAAGCACAAGGGTTTGCAGTGAGAGGGGTGGTGCCCAAAGGAAATGTGGGTTTTGTTACTGAAAGAAAGTGGGTGGGTATGCAGAAGCAAAAACCAGCATTTGCCATATTCTGTTATAGTCAGTATGTTCAAACAATAAAGTGTATTGAGCTATTTCAATAAGAGCTAAAATCACAATAGTTCAAAGAAAGGAGGTATTTCACTTAGCTCCCAGTAAACCAAAGCATTCATTCCATAAAGTACATGACAGTATTCATTAAATGGCTTAATTATTTGAACACAGTTGGTCTAATCAATACTCAATTATTAAAATGTTTGACACCAAAACAGAAGAGCAAAAGTAAATAGACAAATAAGTAAATAAATAAATGCAAAGAAAGAAGAAAAGGGAAAAAAGAAAAATACAAATTTCCAAGGGGGAAAGGATCCTAGGGCAATTCATTCCCAAAAAAGAGCAGTGGAGATTCTACAAAAAGTAGAAATACTTCAGAAGTGCCACATGGAAGTCTTTAAATAGAAATACTTTAGAAGTGCCACATGAAAGTCTTTAAACTTTCTTTCTATGACCAAATGGAAGAATTCCATTTCATGAGACTCACAATTACATAAAATAAAGGTTCTTGCAGATCCCTTACAACACTTGGAGATTTATATGTCACATAGATTTAAGATATCAGAGTGATTTCACAGGAATGATTTCAAATTCCAGTAACAGCACAGACACTGTTTTGTTTACTTATACATATAATTTTTCAATTGATATTCTACATATCGACAAACCCAGGATATAAAAATGCCACTTTAAAATCGCCATCTAGCTAATGCCTCCCATCTCTGGAATACAAATATCTTGATTACCTAGGGTAGAATAAAATGCACATCTATTGTTATCTTGAACACGAAGAGACTGTCAGCTTGAATTCTAAAATAGGTAAACATATAATTATTATGTGCATGGATACATGTTTTCTGGAAATATGTACAGAAAAATGTCTCTAACATTTACGTACATTATTTTGTTCATTCCTCGCAACCCAGAAGTGCTTTGAGCCATATAAATATCATCACAAGAATTACATTATTACTATCATCTATATTCTGGTTTTCATTATTTATAATAAAAAAGGCAGAGATAATCCAAATGGCAGATAACCTGAAAATCATTTCGTTTTTATTTCAAAATACAATTTCGTATTTATGGGAAATGCCATCATCTTTCTATCACAGGAACAAACAGCATCGAATGTGAAGGATCAGAATTCGCCAAAGAGGCAGGACCCAACAGGGGAAGAAATGTGGCCTGCATCCTTCATTGCAATATTCCACAATGCCATCGTTTATATTTCTAAAATATTTCCCATGCCTATTAGCTCATACATCTTTTCAAGATCACCAAACATAAAAGCTCAGCTGCTATGCCTTGCTGCTGCATTAGGAAACTGAGGCACAGGGAGGTTACGTCTAGCTGGAGGGCAGAAGGACTGGTGCTATAATCCAGTTTTCCTAGCTGGGGCCTCCAGCACACCGTTTCTCAATTAGAACAGAACAAGTCCTTTCCCTGTAGATCTTTCCTACTTGCAGTCTGGAAAATAGAGGATCATCCTGACAATGGCACAGAGCACATCTGAAGGCTCATCCCAGATCAGTGTGCCTGGTGAATGAAGCGTCTCCAAGGACAGTGTGGGGAGTGGCCAGGGCTGTGTGCCTGTCTCTGCTCCAAGGTCCTCACTGTCTCAGAGTTTTCAGGTCAGGTTTCAATTTCCCCACCCACAAACTTCTCTGGTAGGAAAGGTTTCCAAGCCAGGAGTTCTTAAACCTGGTTGCTCATCAGAATCAAACGGGAAGCTTTAAAATGATGATGGTTGTGTTCATTTGATTCTGGTTCAGTATGAAGCAGGACCAAGAATAAACACACAAGGACACATACGTGCACACGCACTCACACACTTTTTTAAAAACCTGTCCAGATGATTCAGCTTCTGGGCCTGGACTGGGAACTACTGTCACGCACTCAGATTATCAAAGGCACATGGTCAGGGACACCACCTGGCTCCTCTCTAAAACCTCTGAAGCATCTGGCAAAGCACCCTACACTGCACAGGCTGAAATGCCTCCTGACTGCTCGGGAGAGAACGGAAACCACTGCTCATAGCATTACGGTACACACGACAGATACACAGAAGTGGTGTGGGCACGCGTGTTTACCTGGGAATCACAGCCACTCCCCATTAGCCTTACAGATCAGCCTCCATAAAGAGGCAGGTGGATTCCCTGAACCGGTCAGAGTGACCTGAAAGTCAAGGTGATCCTTGGCCCCCAGTCACCGAACCCTAACAAGATGGGCTGGGTCGAGGCTATAGCAGTTAGAAGAATCAAAATATCCATTCATTAAACAAACATTAAGAAACCGTCACCATTTTCCCAGGGTAAAAAGACAGTTGAGTCATAGTGCCTGATCCCAAACGAATGGCTCTCTCATGGAAGGAAGGGATGCTTGAACCAGAGCGGGCAGCTGTGGGCAGGGCTGGAAGAGAGAAGATGGGGCATGGTTTCTCTTTTTCACTGCCATTAGGAGAATTTTAATAGAAAATTGTGAAGCACTACGGGGCTACTGCACTCTTTAATGAAATAAATTCCCATGACCATGAGAAGAAAGGGATGGAGGAAGAATAGAGAAGGATACAGGTTGGGGGGAAGTTGGGGGTTGGTTTGTTTTTAGGATTAAGGAGATAATCATTTGCCTTTCTTTATACTTGTATAAATAAAGAATACATATTTACTCTACTTTGCATGAAATTGCAACCACAAAGCCCTGTGCAAAGTAAATTCAAAATTAGTTTTATTAAAGAAATATAAGCACATTTATGCCTAGAAAAAGAATAAGAGAAAATACACCAAAAAAGGAAAGAATTGTTCTCATCAGTGATATGATTGGAGTTATTTTTGTTTGGTTTCATTATTTTCTGTATTGCCCATGATGAGCAAGTATCACTTTCACGGAAATTTTATTTTATATAACCATCAAAAAGTAAACACCTTAATTCTGTAGTTTCTGCTGGCTGCTGTTTTTCAAGCAAAGAACTGGGCCCAGTAACAAATGGAAACAAGCCATTTTATTATGTCCAGTTCACGTTTTCAGAGTACTAGCACTTGATTTCAATGGACAGCACAAATAATGTCTTTACTACAATCTAGAAAAGGCTTGGGTGGTACCATCAGGATAACACTCATGTGGCATACTGGTTTTGACTAGCAAGCCCTGGCACATTAATAGGGTCCATTCCCATAAAAAGCCTTCACATTTTGCTAAGCAGCTTCCATTAAGTCTGAAATATGAATCTCAGATATGGAGATGACTGCAATCAGACACAAGTTGGTTAGCAAACGAGAGTTTGTAGTTCATGAGCTTGTGTGGGCAGGCTCACACCCCACCTACCAAAGCATCACACTGAGATACATGAACTCAGATGAACTGGTCCATGCTTCATTTAGGTTCTAAATGCTGCTCCTAGGTCCATGCTCTCTGACCAACATCAGGTTGACGAGGATGTGGTCAAATGAGTCAGAGCAACAACGTGTTCTGGAATTACCATTAGGCCAGACATGTAAAATGGTGATGAAAATGATATTTTTATAGAATAAATTGTTGGCAGGATTAAGTAATATATGCAAAGCTTTTAGAATAATGCATGGCTCATGGTGGGCAGCAATAATATTCAATTAGGTATTATTCAAGAAATATCTAAGCTTCAAGACAGCAGGGATTTCTGTCTGTTCTGTTTACTGCTATATCCTAGGCCCTTAAGATGATGCCTGATATGTAGGTCACATCCAATAAATATTTAGTAAGTGCATAAATATTGGGGAAAAGCAAAGAGACACATGCTTCGTTGAGGTTGGATTACAATTAGGGAGCAGCAGCATCAGGACTTTCAGATCAAAGTAACTTTGTAAGCTGCCAGTTTACCACACTGTGGAGATCAGTAGTGACCAGCTATTAAGGGTTGAATTGTGTATCCCAAAATGATATGTCCAAGTTCTCGCCCCTGGTCTCATAACTGTGACCTTAACTTGGAAATAGGATCTTCAAAGATGTGATTAGTCAAGATGAAGCCAACTGGATTAGAGTGGGCCCTCATCCAATATGACTTGTATCCTTTAAGAAAAGGAACATTTGAGTAAGAAACAGACCCAGGGGAGAAGGAGAACCCTACATGATGACGGAGGCAGGGATTGAAGTACTGCATCTGCAACCCAAGAAATGCCAAGGCTTGCTGGCAATCATCAGAAACCAGGAAGAGGCCAAGAAGGATGTCCCCACAGCTTTCAAGGAAGCACAATCTTGCTGATGCCTGGGTTCCAGACTTCCAATCTCCAGAACTGCGAGACAGTGAATTTCAGCTGATTTAAGCCACCTGGCCTGTGGTGCTTGGTTACAGCAGCCTATAGATCTAAAATGCCAGCCAAACTCTAAGCAGTTCCAGTAAGAGTCATTTTGACTCAATTATCCAACCTCCAAATCCGCATTTTCTTCTCCCCTATCACACCCACCCCTTGCAAACACTTGGCTATATCTTCTTCTATTAAAGGATCTTCATTATTCCCTTAGAACAGAAATTCACAAACTTTCTTAGTTCACGGTGCTCTTAAGTATTTCAGAGATTTTTTTTTCAGTGTCCCTATACCAAAAGAAAGGCTTAATGGTTCTGTATATTAAGTAGCTAAGTTCAAAGGACTTAAGTGTAGACATTTACTTATCACTGTGTTTCCCTGGAAAATGGAAGCATACCCCCTATTAATCCAGGGTGCCTTGGCACACAGCTTGGGAACCAGGGTCTTGGTAATTCCCTCTATTTTCTTCAGGACAAACTACAATTGAATTGGGAATGTCATTTAGTTTGGCACACTGGCTCCCTACCATTTCCTCTTAGCGAATTTTCTCCTTTATGATAACTAAAGCAAGAGAAGACCAGTATCTCCAAATCTTAAAAACAAGCAAACACTTTCAAGTACTTGGTATAGACCCATGAAGTAAACTAAGGTCTAAAAACATAAGAGCAATTCCATTCATTCAAGAACTATGGTAAGCAACCCACCACCCGCCCTTTCACCACATTTCCCTTGGGACTACTTCATTTACTTGGCAGCCATTATGTAATATGGCCAAGTCAGCTTAGGCAAAGCACTGGGTCAGTGAATGCTTTCACCTTTGCCCAGATCCTATATTTAAGATGGTGTTTGGTTTTACTATAAAGGGTGAGCCAAAGCTTTTATTTATTTATTTTCAGTTCTCTTTTTAAGGCCTTCATTTAAAAAAAAATTTTTAATAATAAGCTTTAGATTACATAACTGTTACATAAATCACATAGGGGATTCCCATATGCCCCACCTCCTCTCCATTCCACACTTTCCATATTAACAACACCCTTCATTAGTGTGGTATATTTGCTAAAATTGTTGAACACATACTGAAGCATTGCCACTAACCATGGATTATACTTTACAAAATCGTTTACACTCTGTCTCATGCAATTCTGTAGGTTATGACAGAATATATAATGACCTGTATTCATCATTGCAATGTCATGCAGGACTATTCTAATGTCCTGAAAATGCTCCCGTATTACACCCATTCTTCCTCCCCCCGAACCTCTGGAGGCCACTGCTTTATATCAATGATAAAAGTTCCTCCATTGCTAGAATAGCTTTTAACCTTTGCAATTAAGCAGGAAAATAGAAAGTTCAACAGTATAAATAACATACCTTACTGATAGGAATTGTTACTGGGAGCAGGAGGAGGAGGAAGAGGAGAAAGGATGAAGAATGGATGAAGAAAGTCCTGAAAGTTATGGAGAAAAAAATGAATAGCAAAAGTGAATGTTTACAAACCCTATTGAGCAAGAAGCAAGACAAAGCAAAAGAATAAAACACACAAAAGACAACCACCACGGGGTGACCACCTTTAAATACCCATGGAGTTGTCTCCTGTGTGTCCTCCAGGACTGGTGAGAAACTTTCTCACAGGACATTCAGAAATCTTATTTCCTCCGGGAAGATTTTTTTGAAAATTTACATTACAAAAATGTGTGGTCAGGCAAGTGGGACCAATTTGAAGAGAGGCTAAATAATAATTCTAGAAGAGCAAGTCTTCCCTGTTCTTGGGTTGGAGACTGCTGAGTGGGATTTTCCTAGTGTCTGAGGGGTGAGAGTGGAGATGGCCGAGAAACAGGACGGGTGATGTGTGAGGTCTGACAGGGGAAGAGCTTGGGGTGCTCATGGTAGTAGCACTCCTGGCCCCCAGTGTGAGAAGTCAATGAAGACTCAACCCAAGGCTTGAGTGGAGGTGAGGCTCCTGGACCCATTGGTCCAAGCATCCCCACTGGGCATCTTTCCGTTCCTAGAACTGAGCATGCCTGAAGCAGAAGTCGTTATCCTTCCTTCTCCTCCTCCAACAATATGATCTTTCTATTTCTAAATTGCTCTTCACCCAGGTCAACACTACAGGGTCATCTTCCTTTATTTTATATCTTTGCAGGTGTAGCGTCTTTATGATGCATGAAATATTGAAGTCTGAATAGGGTGACAAAGTAGAATAGATATTGCAAATGTGAGGACAATTTGGATGATGAATGGGAGGAACATGGTTCTTGCCTGGAGGTGTTTTGCTCATTGGAGATCACGGGGCAATTTATGGAGACATTATTGATTTCCCAGAGGGGGAAAGCGTATCTACTACATCTGGTGGCTAGAGGCCAGGGCTGCTGCTGAACCTCCTACAATGCACTGGACAGCACAGAGCCTCGACCACACAAATATTTCCCATCAAGTCCAGCTTGGACCACAGCACAGACAGCTGCCACAAGGAGTCCCACGAAACTCAAGGAGTTGTTGCTCGAAAGTATGAGAGGCGACGTGCAAACAATCTAGGATACAAGGCTGAGAAGACTGAAGCCGCCATAAGCATCCTCACATGTGTGCCCTGTCAGAGAGGCCCTGGGCTCTGAGTATGACAGTAGGCAGGGTTTGAGGATTAAGAAAAGACTTAGGGGAAGCAGACTTGGCCCAGCGGTTAGGGCATCCGTCTACCACATGGGAGGTCCAGGGTTCAAACCCCGGGCCTCCTTGACCCATGTGCAGCTGGCGCGTGCGCAGTGCTAATGTGAACAAGGAGTGCTGTGCCACGCAGGGGTGTCCCCTGCGTAGGGGAGTCCCATGTGCAAGGAGCTAGCCCAGTAAGGAGAGCCGCCCAGGGCGAAAGAAAGCGCAGCCTGCCCAGGAATGGCGCTACACACACGAAGAGCTGACACAACAAGATGACGCAACAAAAAAAGACACAGATTCCCATGCCGCTGACAACAACAGAAGCGGACAAGGAAGAAGATGCAGCAAATAGACACAGAGAACAGACAACTGGGGCAGGGGGAGGGGAGAGAAGTAAACAAATAAATCTTAAAAAAAAAAAAAAAAGACTTGGGTTGAATTTGGCCATTTTACTTATTTATATCTCCTTCAGTCCAAACGGGATTGGAGGCAATTGGATTTGACATTGAGAGGTCAATGGCAGCCTTGTGATACTTCACTGTTGAGGTGGCAACAAAAGCAAAGGCAGCTTTGACCCACTTAATAAAAAAGGCACTAAAGAAAAAGCTGAAGATAATATCTCTATTCTAACCACATGTCACATCAAACGGTTTGAGCTACTTAAATCACAAATAGAAATATTTATTCATTACCTATCTTTATTTTATATGCAGCATTCTCAGGCTTATCAATCTATTGGCAAAACTATAAATTATCATTCCATTAGTGCATAGTATATAAATTATCAGTCAGAACTGAAACTCTCAAGTCAAACAAAAATTAATGAATTCTATCACAAATGTTCCTTTTTTAGTCACTAGAATTTAAAATGTTACAGATGGAGATTATTATGACTCAAACAAATCTCAGTGGGAGAACATCATATTTCTACAATATAACCCAGGTCAGGCATTCTGAACCACGTTAGATTTTTTTGAGTTTGCCTCAAGAGCTCTTATATAGGCACCTTCAAAGAAACTGGAAGAGAAAAATAATTGTATTGAAGTTCAAGGAGAGTAAAAGTATAGTTTAAAAGCAATGATGAGGGGCTGAGTGCTATCAATAAATATAAATGAAACACATTTCTTGGTGAAGGAAGGAAATGTAAGTGGAATCACATCTCAAGCAGAGATATTTACAAAATGAGAACATTCTCCCTATCATATCTCTGCTCATTTATCTCATAAATAAGAAATAAAATGCCTACTTTAACACAGTAATCCATTAGGTAAAAAGAATGTCTTCTGTCTATGTAATGGTGAAAGTTTTCTAAATTCTAGATGAAGACAGAATGAAAAGACACTGCCCACACTTGGCAGAGCCTACAGTATACTAGACTGTGGATAGACTTCACTAGGCATAGTCCAAATCCAAGGAATCCAGCCAGACTGTGGGAAGTGATGCTGGATCATTTTGAAGTTGACTGTTGGGACCATGGAGCTAAAGCTCTGGAGGTGGGAGAGAACACTACCCATTGCTTGTACTGTACAAGTCCTCATAGGAAATGAGGTGGTAGGATTTGTACTCAGGTTACAGAGGAACAACCTCTTCTTTCTAGATCAATGGTTCCTTGGTGGAGACTGGGAGGTGGGAGGTGGAACTGTGGGAGGCTCCCAGTGGGGGCAGGGAAATTGAGTTATTTTCATGCAATGCTTCCATCCACTGTAGTTGCATCATAGGCAAAGTCAGTCCTAAATCACCACCAGGTCTCTGAACTGCAGAGGTTAAGGGAAAGCCATGAGACAGAGGAGTCAGAGAGAAAGCACTTCCCTTATCCACTGGGTCAAAGAGGGACTAGTGGGAAAGTCACCAACAGCACCCTGGCAACATACAAAGCCTGGAGTCTTGTAGGGAACATTTCTAAACAAACCTGGCCAGGATCTCCAGGGAACAGGGGATATCTTAACGGGGCCAGTTTCCATCAGTCCACCTGTATTGGCTTTGTCATAACAATTTCCTCTACATTCAAGATCAATGTCCTTTGCAAACAAGTTCTACGTTTTCTCTCCCTAGGACTCATGCAAAAACAAGAGCCAAGCAAATTCAACTGTGTCAAGTGAACCGAAGTAGAGAGATCAAATCCTTAGATACTACCTTTGACTTAGCTTGAGACCCTGTCGATAGCAATGAATTAAAGCAGCTTGTATCCAGTTATTGGATTTGTCCTCTGAGCAAGCCCTAAACCAAGTGGGTTCCCCTTGCCAGGCAGCAGTAGGTTCAGAGGGATTGAGGCGCCAGGTGTAAAATGGATGGACTTGCAGAGCCTCACCACCTGCCCAAGGGCTTCATGGAGAGACCTTGACCGTGGAGAAATGTCCTGTTACCTTTAAGCACAGCACTGAGATAAGGACAGTGGTGTCTGATCTGGGGTGAGGGGGAGGGCAGGAAGACATACCAAGGGATCCTTGAAGAGCTCCAACCCCCACCCTCTATTAGATTTTCGCATGAAGATCCTTCTCTGGCAAGACGACATGAGTATAATGTTACTGATTAGTAAATAGGGTGAACCAAGCTTAAGCACTCTAAATGTTTGATCCAGAAAGCAGAGTTTAGGGTAAAACCCTAAGTATTAATTGGCAACCTATTTCATTCATACAAAGGGATCATAGGTTCATCCGGTATTAATCTGTCAAAAATGAAAACTGGACCAACACCCTCCCCTTTTGAAAATCCTTCAGAGGCTCCCGGCTGCCTCCGGGGAAAAGCCTTTCATGGCTGGGCCCTGCTTCCCTCTCCAACCTCCTCTCCCCTCGTCTCCCAGTCCCTCTCCCTGTCTTGCTATCACACCCTCATAGCATTCAACCACCAGAAATCTCACGCAGGTTATCTCCACTGTACCACTGACCATCTAGAAAATTTTGATATTCTTTCCTCAAATCACTACGCTGGCCACCTGTCTCCTGGGAAGCCTCCTCAACCTCAGCCTTAAAAAGAATTCAACTTTTCACTCTTGGGTCCTTCTGGGGTTCCTTACCTCTTTCCACCCTACTGTATGCCATCGTGTTTTCACGTGTCTGCTCCACTGCAAGGTGCATTCCTCCTTCCCCATGGGCAGGGTCTGTGACTCATACCTTTCTACTCTAGCACAGACTCAGTATATATAAACATTCATTCATTCATTCATGCCTTCGTGCCAAATAACAATTGTGGCAGTTAATATAAATCAAGCACTTCAGAGGCCCAGGGACAGAGTAAGTACTTTCCACATACAAAATTCTGTGATCTAGAGTTCATTATTATTGCTACTTTGAGGGTATAAAAACTAGGAGCAGAGAGGTAAGTAACTGCCCCAAGGTATCAAAGCTTCTAAGTGCAAAGCTTCTAAGTGCAAGCTTTGTCTCCTTAGGACAATTCTTTACTCTCTCTCAAAATCCACCATGTGCCAGGTTTTGTGGCACACACAAAGGTGACTAGAGCCTTATGGTTCTAGGAGAAAAGGAGACTTATAAAGGGGCAGGCAGTGTTACAGATGCTAGGATGTCAGTTGGTTTGGGGTGAGATGAGGCACAAACCCAGGAAGGATGAATTTCACCTTGAGATGGCGTCAAACCTGTCCTTGAATGACTGGATCAAGCAAAGGAAGTGAATGTGGCTACTAAATTGTAAAGCCTGATGGGGAAGCAATAATACTCAGATCTAGCCAAGGAAATCAATAATGCTGTCTTTTCTATCTGAGCCACATTTCACTCCAAATCTCTTTATAAAAATAATACCTAAGTTAGTTTAGAAAAGAGTCTGCTGTTATATGGAATCATATTCCCTAGAATTTAAGTTACATGTGAAACCGCATGATACATTACAGGTGAAATGCATCTATCTCTATAGGCAGGCTTTTTTTTTTTTTTAAGAATTATTTTATTTATTCCTCGTCCCCTGCCCCCGCAGCTTGCTCACTGTGTCCTCTCTGTGTCCATTCACTGTGCGTTCCTCTGTGCCTGCTTGTCTGCCTTTGTTGCGTCATCTTGCTGCACCAGCTCTCCGTGGGCACGGGCCAGCCTGCCTTCACAAGGAGGCCCTGGGAAGCGAATCCAGGGCCTCCCATATGGCAGATTGAGCCACATCCCCTTCCTTCTATAGACAGCCTTTTAATCAACCCTTTAGTATACACATTTTGATAATTTCCTTGCTGGTATAATGTTTCATATTTGAAAAAAAAAATCTCTGGGCTATTACATAGAAGATCTACTTAACACTGCTAAAGTTGAGTAACTAAAATCACTGGATTTTAGGAAGGATTAAAGGCTAAGCACATTTAAAAATATGAGAGTTAAGTAAATTTAACTCCATGTTGGTCAATACCAAGATGTATTTTATGGATGTCATTAGTTCGAATTAAGAATTAATGCTTAATGTGATCAAATTATGCTTAAATGTTTGATTATACTTTGTAAAAATGTCCATTTCCAATTTTAAAATAAAGCTTATATTAAAAATGCCAAAAAAAAGAAAAGAGTCTGCTGTTGTATGGAATCATATTTCCTAGAAGTTAAGTTACATTTTTCCCTGTCAATTTTCATTAAAATCTTCCTCCATAGAAGGGGTTGGCCAAGATGAAAGGAAATTATTTAGCCCCAGGGGGGCGGGAGGAGGTGCATAACTTGCAAAACTCTAGGCAGATCTGACCCAAGAGTATGAGGTCAAAGGCAGACACCATTTTCTAAGTATACCACATATGAACATTGCAGAGCTTTCCTTTGGGCATGAAACACTTTTCATCCTTTAAGCTTGGACAAGAGGTCAGTTAGCCTCAGTCCCCACCGGCTTTCAGTCAGCTTAGCCCAAGACTGCTTTTCAGCCTGCTTTTCAGCCTGAGCAGGGAACCACGCGACAGGCTGCCCTGGCTCTGCACCCAAAACTTCATGATTTCTGGGAAGCACGTGATGCAAACACAAGTCCACTTTTATAATGTGACTCCTACCAGAGATAGTTGTATCCATCATGCTATTATAGAAAAACAGAATAGCCAAATTGCAACCATATACAGACATGCTTTATTTCATATGAAAAACAGCATATGAATCATTTCCTAAATTTAAAGTCCTTCATAAAGCTAAGACTACTTTTGTAATAATAAAATTCTTATCTCTTTCGTCCCTTGTACACGTTTAGGTTTATAGAGCTATCAATGGTCAATTATACTAGAAAAGAGCAGTACAAAAATAACCCCCAAGTGATATATAATTCTGCATGATACATTCACTCTGTGCCAAAAGGAAGTTATCTCTGAAATTACAAAACTTCATATACATTAATTATGAATATAAGCAATATTTTGTTATATATATATCAATGTCTTCTACACAATATATAACAATTTTAGGAGTTACTGCTATATGTTTCCTTAATGCCAAGTTTAACTTGGATTATCAATATTGTCTACTGAACCCTGTCTTATTCTATTAATAAATAATAATTTCTCACAGTCAAATGGACTAAATAGAAAAAATTAAAGATCTTCTCTCCTCAAAGAGATGCATTTCACATAAATTTTCAGTTTTTATGCTCACTTATTATTTTTCAATACTTAATGTATTTATGTTGTTTGGATCAATTATAAACAACTGATAATTATAAAGACAACTTACTCCAGAAGATTTTTATTTTAAAGCACAGAGACTTATTTATGGTCATGAGAAATTTTTAAATTATTATTTTAATTTATATTTTTATTTTAGATATAGATAAGGTATGAAAGGTTGAGCAATAAAAGCGTCCAAGTAACAAATGCATTACATTTGAATTAAATTCTGTAAGAAAAATGAGATAAAATATGGCTACAAGAAGAAAAAGGAATGATGTAAAAATTTTAAAGGTTAACAAAGAACTTGTTCATGATTTAAAATGAAAGCAGTAGGTCTTAAATTGCTATGATAGTTGATTCCAGGTCAAATATTTAAAAGAATAATTATAACATTTTATTTTGAAATGTCAATATTTGCAATTTATTGGAAATTACATCCTGTATATGTATTTCAACTTACGTTGAAAACTTTACATGCCAATTTACAGTGTGTGTGTGAGAGGAGTATATGGTTGTAGAAAAATGGTCTAGGAAAAAAGTTTGAAGCTGACTTGATAGGAGATCTTGAATACCCATTCAACTCTGAGGCTCGAGCTTCACTGGAGAAACATTCTTTGACTAAAAGAAAGTTGTTTTCTATTACAGTGGCACTTTCCAAAGGTTTTTCAAGAACTCTAGTCCAATTAAACACCCTAATGTAAAAGGGCTCCATCTTCAATATTTGGGGGGAAAAAACACTGCAAAGGGAGATTCCCTGTGTCAAAGAGAAAGAGCAGAGAATTTGGAAAGGCCAAGGGGGCTGGAGTTAGCAGGGCAGGGTACTAAAGTAAAGCCAGCTACACAGAAGTGTTTCTCTGGAGAGCTGCGGAAAATTCCCCTTGAGTATTGAGTATTGATTACCACAAGCATATAAGGAAAATACCCGATTGTGGAAAAAGAATCACCGAGAAGGATTAGAGGAAACAGTGTCCACACCAGGCCAAGAACGTCACATGTTCCCACCAGGCTGACTGGAAAACCTCGAGATTCACAGAGAATTGTGAAGAAGACCCAGAGGATCCTCTGGAGAGGAGTTAATTACCCATAGACTGAGCACTGCTCTAATTCAGCCTCATAAATCTTTAAAACAAAACGAAAAAGGATCGCACTGTTTCCAAATAACTTAATGTCACTCCAGAACAAAGCAGGAGAATATTTATAGGAATGTGAATATATCCAGTACCCAACAATGTAAAGTTTACAATATCTGGCAGCCAATCAAAGGTCACACATGCAAACAAACAGCAAAATATGACCCAAAATGAGGAGATAAATCAAATGATACAGACCCAGAACTTACATAGATATTGGAATTAGCAGACAAGGATAATTAAAATAGTTATTATAATTATATTCCAGATTTTCAAAAAAGAGAAACACAAAGACATAAAAAAGGAGACCTTCTAAAGACGAAACCCACAATTCACAATTTGTGAGATAAAAACTACACTAGGTTGGATTAACAGCATAGTAGACATTGCAGAATGTAAGATTAGTGAACTTGAAAACAATGTAGTAAAAACTATCAAACATGAAACACAAAGTGAAAAACTAATTTGAAAACAAGGAACAGAGCATCACTGAGCTATAGAACATCTTCAAGAAGCATAAATAAACATACAGCTGGAATTCCCAAAGGAGGAGAGAGAAAAGGCCGATAGAAAAATTATTTGAAGGACTTTTGACCACAGTTTTCTACATTTGATGATAGCTATAAACCCACAGATCCAAGAAGTTCATGAACCACAAGCATGCACAGAAAAAGATATCTATACCAACATAAATCATAATCCAATTGCTCTAAACCAGTGATAAATAGAAAAATCTTAAAAGCAGTTTAGGAAAACGGAGACACATTACATAGAGAGGAACAAAGGTAAGGATGACAGCAGATTTCTCACAGAACATAATGAAAGAGAGGAGAAAGTGGAGCAAAATCTCTATAATATAGACAGAAAAAGTCAAACTAGGAGTCAAAACCTAAAAAAAATATTTTTCAAAAACTAAGGCAGGGAGTGGATTTGGCTCAAGCAATTGAGTGCCCACTTCTCACATGGGAGGTCTCAGGTTTGGTTCTGGATGCCTCCTAAAAAAAAATGAACAATGAGTCGACAACAAGCAAAAATAATGAGCCAACAATGAATAAAAACAACAGCAAACAGACAACGAGCCAAAAAAAAAGCAATGAGGAAAAAAATGAGCAAACAATGAGAAAAAACAAAAAAACACACAAAACAACGAGCAAACGATAAGCAAAAAGCAACAAGCAGACAATGAGCAAAAACAATGTGGAAAAAACAAAAACAAAAAACAAGCAAACAGACGAGGAGTTAACTCAGGGGAGCTGATAATTTAAAAGAGAGAAAAACCAAACTAAAGACAAAAGAAAGACATTTCAGACATACCAAAGCTGAATGTGTTCATCACCCAAAAACACATACCATAATAAATGTTAAAGGAAACGCTTTAGGCAAAATGATGATGATGATGATGATGATGATGATGATGATGATGATACCAGATGGAAATAGGAATTTACACGTATGAACAAAGAGTACCAGAAAAGGTAAACACATGGGTACCTATTTCATGTTTTATTATTACTTACATCTCTTGAAAAGACAATTGTATGAACAAAAATAATAACAATGTAGAATTTATAAAAGATATGAAAGTAAAACGCATATAGACTATAATATAAAAGCCAGAAGTAGAAAAATTGAAGTTCTCTATTGAAGTTTGATACACTATACTTAAGTAGTACAATATCACTTGAAGGTAGACTGTGATAAGTGAAATAAACATATAGTATATGTATACTATTAGAGTTATAGCTTAATAAGCCAATAAGGAAGATAAAACATAGTCATAAAAAATACTCAATCTAAAAGAAGGAAACAGCAAGAAAGAACAGAGAAAATAAATAGAAAATAAATAGAGAATAGATTCAAATCTACATCAATAATCACATTAAATAACTCTGCTGATTAAAAGGCAGAGAGATCCAAATTGGATTTAAGAAACAGAACCTGAACTATATGCTATCTACAAGAAATATACTTCAAACACAAGACACAGCTAGGTTAAAAGTAAAAGGATGGAAAACATATATCACGGTAAATCTAGTAAAAAAAAGTATCTGGAATATCTATGAGGCAAAATAAATTTCAGAGAATAAAATATTGCCAGAGATGAAGGAGATCATTTCATACTAATAAAATGGACAAATGGTTAAGAGGCTATAACAGTTCTAAACATGTGTGCAGCTAACAATAGAGCTTTAACATATATGAAACAAAAAGTGATAGAACTGTAAGGAGAAGTATTCAAAATCACAATTACAGGCGGGGAGTTCAACATTCCTCCCTCAATAATCCATAGAACAAATAAACAGAAATCAGTAATGATCTACACTATATGAAAAATAATTAATTTAATTGGCATTCATAAAAAACCACCAACAGTAGAATTCACATTCTTTTCAAATGCACACAGATCATTTTGCCAATAGAACCATATTTTGCCAATAGAACATTTTCCAGGCCACAAATAAGTCTTAGGACATTTAAAAGTATTCAAACCAGACCAAAGTAGGTTTTCTGATCATGATGGAATTAAATTATAAATAAATAACATGAAGATATCTGGAGAATTTCTAAATATTTGCAAACTAAAGAACACACTTCTAAATAGTCCATGTGCCAAAGAACACATCAAAAAGGAAATTATAAAGTATTTTGAACTGAATGAAAATCAAACACACACATCAAATTGCATGGGATGACCCTTAAAAAAAGCAATACGTGGAGGGAAAATAATATATATAATCAAGTATGTGAATTTTTCTAAGTCCTATAATAAAGGAATTGTCAAACTTACTCCACACAGAATTCTCTGGTTTTAATACAGTTATTAACATCTTGCAAAACATACTTTGGGACCCAATATACATATCACTTACTTGGCAGGCAATGATATACTAGCCAGTATTACTGAATTTTTCTATCAGGCATGTCTTATCTCCCCTGTTAAGCTGCAAACTCTTTGAAAGGTGAGGACAGAGCATCATTGACCTGCGTCAGTGTAGCACCCAGACTCAACCACACAGCAGCAGAGGCTCCCCTCATTTAGGAATTTCCAAAGGATTTGTACAAGGGCCTCACTTGGCCTCTCTTGATTAATTATTCCTGCAAATATTAAATCCATTTTCCTACTCTAAACTATAACCTCTTTCAAATCTGCTGAATTAACCCTGACCTTTTCCCCACAAACCAGAGCTGTTTCTAACTGTACAGTAGATGTTGTTATGAGGAAAACTTACTATGAGTAAGAAAGAAACAGCTCCCAACCTAATATATCACTTTGCCCCACTATCAACTAACCTTCTTTCACAGAGCAGAAGTATAAAGCCAGAGACATTTTAGCTAATGACTGAAACAAGGGTGGTAGAAATAGGAATAGAGAAAAATGGACAGACTTGCGGGTGATTTTGGAGGAAGAAAAGTACAGGAATTGATAATAGGATTAAGTGGAAGGAGTAAATAGCTGGACCATGCCCAGATTTCTAGCTTGATCAGTTGGAAGGATAATGGTGCAGTGCACTGGAGGAGAAAGCACTCTTGGTGTTTGACACATGTAAGCCCCCAACTGATTATGCCTACAATCATCACTATTCTTCTTCTCCAGTGAACTAGATGATGCAGGTTCCCTGGAACTTTCTTCCCATGCCACCTCTCCATTTGCTCATTAAGATCCGTACTTTACTTGCATTGTCTCATCACTCCTGCTGAACCATCATTTGCTCTTCACAGTCTGTCTCTGAAGGTTCTCCCGTAAGCAGCTTTCCTTACTCCCCTCAGTGCAATGCAATCTATTCCCTTTTAAACTCTCATAAAACCATATTTTCAATACGGCACTTATTTTACTGGGTTTGTGCTCTATGAAGTTAACCTGCCCTATCACAGTGATGCTGCAGGAGGCAGCTGACACCCAGAGGAGCCAGGACACCCTATATTTACCCTCAGAACCCCTCTGAGCACCTAGAATGAAACCCTAGAGTAGGGATGCCCACCCATGGCAGCCACCAGGTCACCTCCCAGCACCTATCTCCCACAGTCTCTGGGTAAAAGCAGCTGAAAACCAATGCAGCCTCACAGATTGAGTAATATCAGTTCTCAAGTATAGAGATGTGCATACAACCACAAATTGTGCAACATTTGAAGAAGGCAAACATTCAACAGAGAGCCAGAAGATAAAACCAACAATAGAAGTGACACCTAGCAAACAGCTGTTAGAACAAGGAGGATATATAAGAAGTTTTATCCTCAGGTATCCTCAAAGGTCTATATAGAAATAGGTTACCAGGTTAAAAAACAAAAAAAGTGACTTTAAGAATGTGGGGAAGAAAAGATTTTTGAAATGAAAAACACAATATTTGGTAGAAAGGACATCATTGAAGAATAAATTAGTAATTTGGAAGATAGACAATGAATTAATTACAGTGCAATCACCCCCCAGCCCCAAAACAAGAAAATTTAAAAATATGGAAGAAAAGTGAGACAAGGAAGAACCCAAAAGTTTTAACATATGTCCAGTACAAATCCAGGTAGAAAACAAAGAGAAAGTGAAAGAAGAGTTTAAAGAAATAGAAGAAAATTTTCCAGTGCTGAAGGCGTACATCCTCCTTGCAAAGGGCTCACAAAGTTCCAGTTAGGAGAAAGGGAAAGATGACACACATCTGAATAAATAAGCCTCATGGGGGCAGGTCCATCTGTCTTAAACATCTGAATATTTCATATGTGGCTACCACAAATATTATATTTAAAGGATAATCAATATTTGAATTACATTTGCAAAGAGATCCCAAGAATTCTATTATACTGTCTATTGAATCCAAATTTTTATCTTTGACAATCTCAGTGAAACCTCTACTGCAAAATTCTTCCTTGAGATCACAATACCCCCATGTGCTTTTACTGTATAAGTACTTTTTTTAAAAAAGATTTATTTATTTCTCTCCCATTCCCGCCTCCCCCCCCCCCCCCGCCCCGTTTGTCTGTTCTTCTGTGTCTATTTTGCTGCTTCTGTGTCCGCTTCTGTGTCAGCGGCACAGGAATCCGTGTTTCTTTTTGTTGCATCGTCTTGTTGCATCAGCTCTCCATGTGTGCGGCACCATTCTTGGGCAGGTTGCACTTTCTTTTGCGCTGGGCGGCTCTCCTCACGGGCGCACTCCTTGCGCGTGGGGCTCCCCCACGTGGGGGACACCCCTGCATGGCAGGGCACTCCTTGGGCGCATCAGCACTGCACATGCACCAGCTCCACACGGGTCAAGGAGGCCCGGGGTTTGAACCGTGGACCTCCCATGTGGTAGACGGATGCCCTAACCACTGGGCCAAGTACACCGCCTGTATAATTACATTTTCATTCTCCCTCTCCTCCTCTCTCTTTCCACCCCACTCTGCCCCCTACTTATCTCCTTCTATTTTCATTTCTATGCAAAATCACAGAAACTTGTCCCGGACTGATGTTTATATTATGGGGAAAAAAAGTAAGAGACCCTCTGGAAGGGAACCATTACCAGCTATCACAGCTATTGTGATAATATGGAAGTCATAGGGGGTAACTCATCAGCATAATTTTCTTATAAAGGGGAGATGGCTAAAACATTGGTGGTTGTATTCTACATGAACAGTGAAAATAAGCTACCTTAAATTTTAGAGATATGCTTCTCTCTGGTTTAGTCCAACATAAACTGACAAATTTAATCTCATTTCCCATTTCTCATGCCTCTCTCTCTCTGCTCCACTCCTCTGGCATCTCCTTTCACACCCCATGCAGGCACTGTGTAGTGGGACTTGACGTGCACTCTTCAAAGAGCTAAAACACTTGCACCTGAATTCTCCTTTGTAACCAGTACATTTTGAAAAGGTATTGGTGTAAAAAAAAAAAAAAAAACCTAAGTCTTGGTTTTTAATGTTAACAGATGAAGTAGGCTACTGGATATTTTGAATTCCAGACTGACTACACAGCTTTCCTACACTGTGCTGGAGAGTTTTATTTTCATACACAGCCAGGGCAATCCATCATATTCTGTCCCCTCAGGAAAGAAAAAGAGTCCACCTTCTTAATAAGTAGCTGTAGGAGATTCCTGGAGCAGATCATAGCCTCATGGAGCTCAAGATCTAAGAGGCTTACTTCCTGCTAGACAATAGCATTCACCTTCAGTCCCACAAAGCATCATGTGGCTGTCTCTTTTCTCTTTTTGGCCAAAATGAGAAAAACTGCTTCTAAGAAACGGTCTTGCTTAGGGAAGGGAAGAGATAAAAGGAAGAGTAACAACAGCACGAGATGAGACCTCACAACCTACGGCCTCATTAAAATAATTTTTAAACACAGCTAAAAGTCACTTGAAAAGCTTAAAGAAAGAAAAAAGCATGGCTGGAGAGGAACTCGTAATTCACAGGTGATGTGTTAGCAATAGTGAAACATTTATTCAGTATTGTGCTCACTGAGATTGGTTGGCCATGACAATGCATTAGTATGAAACTGTGTTTAGACCCTTTTTATCTTGACTGGGAATCAGTAGGCAAGGGTGTTGATGAAGCTGAACTATCACACAAAAATTTTCACAACCAGGGCTTGGATTCAATCCTGGAAACTCAATTTTACAAAAGGAAATCCAAATATTGACCTATCAGGGGTCTCTCATAAACCGAGGCTGCCATTTGTATGCACACATCACTCCCAAAACCTGCTTATATAAACCCTTTCAAGTGCTCAGAATATGGATTATAATTGAAACACCGAAATGCCCAAATGAAGTTCCATGATGTCTGCATATCTGGACTAGCAGTGTCACAAACCCTGCCCCTTGCATCTCTCCAGGAACACCAAAAGCAGAGGATGGCTCCCCCACCCACGGGCTCTCATCCCACACACCGCAGCTTGGATGCACGCATGGTGTCGACATCATTCCTTTGAGTTTTCAGAGGATCCTGAGCAAAGAAATGCAACCCTCCTTTCTGGGGATGTAGAATCAAGGCCAGCCATTCCTACTGCAGGAGGATGGGATGCCAGAGAAATTATGGTAGCTCACATGGAAACAAGTTCAGGGCCCTGGGCTATTGCTGCTTTACTGAGCCATGCCAGCCTCTCCTCTGCTTCTTGTACAAATCGTTCCATGGACACTCATCAGTGTTTGCATATTTTATTTCCTGTAGGACTGATTCACCAGGTACCCTGGTTGTGTCTGCTACAACACGACTTGTGGCATTTGGCTCAACATTAACTTTAAAATTTTACTGAATAAAAGATAGAAGAGATGTGCATAAGCGTAACCTCTGGAATGACATTCCAACCCACTGTGAAGTCTCTTGGCCATATAAACTCAATTGTCTTTACCTTTTCCCCCTTTGGGTCAAGGCCTTTCTCCAGCTTTATTGCTAGGTGGTATTTGGTAGCAATCGCTCAGTGCCAGGGAGGCTCATCCCCAGGAGGCAAGCAAGAGAGTCCCGTCATCTGCCCCATGTGATCTAAGCTCCCTCTCAATTAGAGGTGGAGTGGACATCACCATTCCAGAATCCTCAGGATTGGGGAATGAACGATGGACTAAAGTAGACTTACTGATACTCTACTATAGATTTACTGTGATTCTAGCAGTGAAAGAAATTATATCATTGATGTGGAGGCAGTGGCTACTGGAGGTTCTGAGGGCAGGGAGAGGGAAAAACAGGTGTAATACAGGGGCATTTTTGTGACTTGGGAATTGTTCTGAATGACACTGCAATGACAGATACAGGTCATTATATGTCTTGCCATAACTTACAAAATTGTGTGGGAGAAAGTGTAAACTATAATCTGCTTAGTGGCAATGTTCCAAAATGTGTTCATCAATTGTAATGAATGTGGGAGGTGTAGGGAGTAGGGTATATGGGAATCCCCTCTATTTTTATGTAACATTTATGTAATCTAAATATTAAAAAAATAAAATACTTATTCCCCCCTTCCCCCTCTCCTCCCTCTCCCCCTCCCCCTCTCCCTTTCTCTCTCATACACACACAGGCTACTAAGTAGGTATCTTTCACGCTAACAAATCATTTAGCCTGATTTTCATTACTACTCCAAATTACTATTTCCATTGTAACTCTAAAGGACTAAGTGCCAGTGCATGTTAAGTGCAAATGTACATAGCCTATTGTTTATAAACAACCTTTGCTCAAGAAATTCACTTGTGAGCAGACTATCTAGAAATCAAAGTAAATAGTCTGACAGAAAATACATCCTTTAGGTAATTTGCATCCCTAGGCTATTATATAGCACATGCTGTCTGCAACCAGCAGACTCCTGAACCCAAAGCTCAACTAGGATGCTCACTGGGGCAAACGCAGCTTTGTCATGCATTTTGGGGAGCTAAATGGGGACCATTGTGAAATCATACTTCCCGAGGCCTAAAGGAACAGGGACTGGAGTTCAGGAAAACAGGGAGGAAGGTAAGGAATGGAATGGGTCAATGGCAGGCATCTTTGGCAACTCTGGGGTCCTAAGAACACAGATTTCTGACTTTTTCGTTAATTCTGTAGTTGCCCTTTTTCCCCCTCACAGACTCCACTTACTCCTGTTATTCCAAAGTCACCAACTATGGTGAGGGATGTAATATCACAGCTTTGCCTCTGAAGCATAAGCATCATTTTGAGGTTTTCTAAGCATTTTAATGGCTAGTCTCCTAATGGTGATTCCCTCCTTGGTTCCCAACTCTCTTTTTCTCATTTGTGCCTTCCCTGTCAGCCACCCTTCCCTTCTCATCTTAGACTCTAAGAGAAAGGCAAAAATCACACTGAGGACACCAAGACTTACCTTTACTGCACAACTCAAATGGGCTCAAGTTGTCTGAAGCAGATAATCACTGAGATGTGATCAGGGTGGAGAGAGGGGTGGTAGCAGGGGGCTGTTGGTGCTGCAGAGGCAGAGCCACCCTATTTTCCTCTTCCTGTGCCCGGCCCCAGAACGACCAGCTCAGAAGACCACACCTGGGCCAAACCCAAGAGGGCGCAAGTAGGGCAAGCATGTGGGGAAAAGTAAGGGGCCACAGCTGCCAACAGAAGGATGGGGATGAGAAGAGCAAGAGGAGTTTATCTGCTAATAGCCAGCGATCACTGAGGGCTTAGTGCAGATCTGGTTCCCCTCCAGGGCTGTCTTCCTGAGTTAACTCATTCAACCCTGCTTAGGAGGCTGGCACTATTATCTACAGGAAATGGGGCAGAGAAATGCAGAGTGACTTGCCCAAGCCCCCAAAGCTTCCAAGAGTTCTTCAGAGTTCACTCTCTTAACTACTTAGCCTCTCACTTCTTCAGGAGCTCCCAAGTCACCACCAGAGGACCTCTGGAAGGTCAGGTCACAGAATCCCTAACATTGCCAGCTATGTGGTCAAAGACTGGTTCTTCACCTCCTCAAGTCTCAGGTCTCTTAACTGTAAACATGGGTATTAATTACCTCAGATTTAAAGTACCTAAGAATTAAGTACATGGGAATCACTTAGCACTGTGGCGCCTCAATTAGAGCAGGTACTCCATAATTGGCAGCTATGATTGTAATTATTGTTGTTATTGTTCTTCTTATTTCATTCTGGGAGTTCATTACATTTACTCCAATAAGGAAAATACTAGAATAAAATGAGTATCTCTGTATTCTCTTTTAATATTACAGAATACCAGAGAGTTTTATTTTGAAGGAAACTTAGAAGATGGTACATAAACCTAAAGAAACTAATAAAATATTCTTTATACAAAGAAATTCCTTATTCCTCCTACTTAGAGTTTAATTTCAGATCACAGTTGATCAGCAACTTCTTTCAAGACTACCTGAAATCTCCTGATACTGCAAAGATAATTTCACCAATTTTTTTGTGAGGCCTTTATCAAACAGTAAGAGGGAGCAAGACCGGAAAGAAATCTAAAGTTTGTCCACAAATTCAAGCTTACTTTCTAACTCTTGAGTCAAATTGTTAAATAAAAATTAGCACAACTCTTTGCTCCAGCCCTCATAAAGGTAGAGTTTCCTGAAGAGATGTAGACTATTTTTTTCCACATGCGGTTAGGATCTTCCATTTAACTTAAGTAGAAACAGATTTTGGCAGAGGAACCACTGCCTAAAATTTCACTATAAATCAGCTCTTTTCCCCCCTGTTCCTCCCTAACCCTGCTCAGGGGCTGGGATGAGGGCCCTGGTATCAGCACACCCAACTCTTTCACCTCCCCTCTGCCTGTGGCCACCCACATTTGAACCATGTCCTGCTAAGTCTCTAATGCTTTAAGAAAGTTGGAGAAGACATAAAGAGAGAACATTGAATTTCACCCTGTTGATTTTGTTTTTAGCTCACAGATTTGAGGAAAGAAGAAGGAAGAAATCTTGGCAAATACGAGGCTCAGGGGTCACTTTCACACATGCGCTCTCACTCCACGTAGCCCTCGTGGCTGACGGAGTCCAGTAGGTGAGGAATATTCACAATGCACTGGAAACAAGAAACTGCCGCTTGCCCTGGGAGAGGAGGAAAGATTTATTACCTTATCTCTAAAGTTGGAAAAGAGTCTTAAGAATCTGGGGGAGAAATACTATGCCTGCACTTCCAAAGTAACAATGTGAGGCAAAATCTACCCCCAAGTAACAAATGGTAAAATGGCACAGAATTGACTGACACTGAGACAAATAATGTAAAAGTAAAGTCTAAATGTACATATATTCGAATGTTACTCATACCTGATTCCTCAAACATAAAAAATCCACCACCAATCAAGGAGCAGAGTCTTAGCAGAGTATGTGTGTCTATCTTTTATTGCTCAACACAGAGATGTGCTTTATTTACTTACTTGGGAGCTTCTTAGGTGCTTAAACTACAAATACACCTAAGATTAGAACAAAAAAGAAGAAATTTGAGCAATCACTTTGAAGGAACATATACTTTTTTTTCCAGATGACTTTTTGATACCTACAAAACTTTAATTAGACATTCAGAAATCCTCGTTGGTGAGTGTGGGACAGACAGATGGATATGTGGGTGGTTATCAAACAAACTTTTTAAAAGCTTGCAACTATCATTTATTTGTTCGCTTTTCTAAACTTCAGGTAGTGCCCAATATCCTCAATTCAAATACATTTTAATCCAGATAACATGCAAAAGTTTAATTTTTTACTTTTCCATTTTTTGCTGCTAACATTCCATAGGCAGTATAAATGGAAATACCATTTCCTAGAGGAGACATTTCAGTACACAGCTTTTCAAAAAATCTAATCTGCATAAGCCGTGAAAGAAAAATAATGACATCACTAACAATTTTCACTTTGAAAATTGGAATCTGGAAAGAAACATGAACACTTGGAAGCAGACCCAGGTTCAGCAAAGAAGAAAAAACCAGGAGAACGGAATTAAAATTGCTTATTTCCTGATGGGCATGGCTGCCCAAGGCAAGCCTCTCAAATGGAGCATGGCTCAGGTAACTTAGATGAATTCAATGGCTCAGGTAGATCTCTCAAAAGGAAGTAGGAAAAGAGTTTTGAGGTATTCTCAAAAACAATAAACACCTGGCAGAAAACCCCACAGACAAGGAAAAAAAGAAAAAAGAAAAAGAAAGGAAAGCTCTTTTCTCCAGAGCAACTTCATTTTGCGTAGCTTCCCTCCCCTCTATTACGGGAACAAGTTTAGGCGTCTGTTCTATATTGTGCATCATTATGTGCCTTGAGAAGAAGGATTATAACTTTACCTTCACAGACACAAGAAGGTAAAAAATCAAAAGGACAACTGACTGAGGGTCACCTAAATTTAAGGGGAAAGGAGCAAAAAGGCAATTAGTGTGTAGCTATGAACCTGTACCTATCACATGCCCCAAGTCTACTGAAAAGGAGGCAAATGAGTCAAGACTTAAAACCCATGAGCAATAAATACGAAGCACATATGAGGCAGCCACCTTCTCTGGCTATAACCCAAGTGTGCAAAGATCAACCTGACATGGCCTCACATCCAACTTCTAGGGCACAAACCCTCTCTTTGCTATGTTCGGTCTACTAAGGAATCGATCTACTGAACTAAAAAATACTATATTTTTATTTCTCAGTCTTCCTTCCCCAGAGTAGCCTGTAATTTACTTTATAATGCCCTGGTCTTGATTGTTTGGGGGTGACTCGGCCTGTTTGTTGTCTCTGTTGACTATATCTTATGACAACGGGTTTTCCCATATGCTTGTGGTTTTTGCGTGTGAGCGCATAATACTGGAGAATCTTTTTTCCCATGGAGGTCCCAGGAGTGTCCTCATCCCTGATGAGGTCCTACAAGGGTCACTTATTTGCAAACCAATTATTATGCTCGTTTCTCCACTTGGAGCTTTCACACAATGACAATTAGGCTCATCAAACACAAGGGCAAGTTGGAGATCTAATTTCCAAGGTGGAGAGAGTTGAGTGTTTTCCCAGGGGGCTGCCCTGCTCAAGTCTAAGCTAATTTTCAGCGTGCCACTATGCCTGAGGCCAGTAGCTTTAGCTTAAAACTCTAGACCCTAAGACATGTAGTTGTTCAAGTCATCCCCTTGCAATTCAGTGCCGTAAATTCTCTTCATTTCTGGCACCGAAAGATTTCCCTTTCTTGGTTCTGAGCTTGAAGATATATTTGAACGACATTTCATATTAAAATATTGACATATTTTTCTAGCCTTTCCTTTGAATTAGGTGGGTGAGGGGACTACTCAAATCAGCTTCTGCACCTTGATAAAAAGACAAGAATCTCACCTAACCCTCTTACTCCCTCTTATCACATTCTGTGGCAGTCTGAAGCTGTTGTGGACCCCAGAAAATCATGTCCTTAGGACTAGTCCACTCCTGTGTGTGTAAACCTATTGGTGGGACCTTTTGATTAAATTACTTTAGCTAAGGGACTTTGATTAGATGGCATGGCCTAGGGTGGGGCGTAATCCTCTTAACTTAGTCCTTTATAAAACAGAGGAATAAAAAGCCACAGATACAGAAAAGAAGTTGCAGTGACAGAGAGGAACCCAGGAGCTAAGAGAGAAATCCCCAGTAGCCAGAAGCTGAAATCAATGGAACAAAGAAGTGGAGAGGAAGTCACTTTAGCCAGAAGCTGAAAGTAACAAGGCGTGGAAGAAAAGCGAGAGAAAGTGGATGCTGCCCTGTGCCAGATCACCCATAGCTGCAGCTCGGGGAAAAGCATATCCTGAGGATGCCTTGATCTGCACACGTTCACAGCCTCAGAACTGTAAGCTTTTAACCTAACAAATCCTCATTGTAAAAACCAACCCATTTCTAGTATATGGTTCCCAGCTGCTTTTAGCAAATGAAAACATCCTCCTACTAAATGTACTGAGCAACTACTTTTTATGAAGATTAATACTGAGTTGTATGGGAGGAACAGCAAAGTATGAACCATATTTTCTGCCCTCCAGGAACTTCTGGCCCAGCCTGAAAGATAAGACAGCTGTACATGGTAACAAATAAGTTGTGAAGTAAATAATGGAAACACTAAGGGTTAACAAGTTCAGAAAAATTGCTTCTCACCTGCTGTCAAGAGAAGGAGTGCGATAGAGTTCAAGTTTCAAAACTCTTTGGACTTCAATAGTGTTTAGAAAGTTTGTTTCTCACTAGCACCATGATTGAACTGAAAGAGATTATAGACAGAAGCACAGCAGGTTCCTGAAAAGGTTGAGAGATCTTACAAGGAACTGTATTGGTTAGCAGCAATCATTACGGGAAGAAATGGGCTGGAATTGTAAGGGAAGAAATGGCAAGCCTTGGTTACTCTATGAACACAGTAGTAAGACAGAGAAATCTGAGATAATGCTAAGATTTTGAATTTGAATTACTTAGAAATACAGCAGTATTATATACTGGGAAGTGATATACATTTTAAAACCAGAAGGAGGAACGGGTTTGCTGGTTTAGTCAAAGCAAGATGATAGGGTCAGTTTTAGAGATAAGGTCATAAAAGCATGTTATCAACAGATAAATGTTTTAAACAAAATTGGAAACATGGAACCAGGGGAAGGAGTCCTATTTGGAGATGTGTTTTTGTGAGTCATCTACAGAGAAATGTTAGTATAAGCTGAGTGGAAGATGGCAGCACCTCACAGTAGACGATAAATAGTGATTTCACAGGTTTCTGTCACTTTTAACACAAATAAAGCCAATCAGAGAAATAACCACATTCTAATATATTTTCCATTTGCTCAATCTGAAATCGTGCTCCTAAAAAGGCAGAGATATCCTATTTGCAAATGTTAAAGCACAAATGACAGAAAGGCTGGGAGCAGGGTGTCACTACACACTCAATGTATAAAGAATACAGAATTATCCTAAAGCACATCTGTATTTAAATGAAGATAATGTGACTGAAAAGGATTTATTGGAAGTGAGATTTTAATCTGCTGACAGAGACTGTAAGAGACAGTCAACTGCTTCAGGGAAGAAAGTGATCTAAAATAAAAGCACGGTTTTATTTCATTTTTATATAGAGTTTAATTAAATATTTCCATTTTAAAAGTCAGGCAAATGGTGTCAATTATCAAAGCCTTTATGCTGATTTAAAATGTAGAACACAGACGTGTACATTTTAAGATTTCCAATCAAGGCCCATCTGTAGTCAGCAATCAGGGAATATAAATATTACAGATTTCAGATCTATAATAAGATACTACAAAGAAATTTAGACAATGCCACCATTTGAACAGTTTTAATTGAAATTTGGTTACAAAGCTCAGAGCCCAAACTCTCAAAACACAGTAACTTTCAGATGCACACTTTAATAACTGCCTAAATAACAGAGTAGGCAGCAATTACTCTTGGCCTATCCAATTAGTACATCACATCTCCACGGCCCCACTGATTGATTCAGGAATGAGCACATCACCAGGGTGGCCCAGTGAGACTTACTCCTATGGCATCTTTTTCACCTACAGACCACCCCTTGAGGCCACAGCATCTAATCTAACGGGATAAAACCTGGAATCATTGCTAGACATCTTATTGCCATCAGAGAGGGGCTCCCTGACAGATGATGAAGCCAAAACAAAGGAAAGCAAGATGGTATTATTTAAGTCCCTAGATCCAGCTATGCCTGAGAGATTACCCCTGAAATATCACTTACGCAGTCCAACAATACCTCCTGTTTAAGTCTGGCTCCACCCGCGATGGAGATTCACAAAATGAAGGAGGCCTAATACCAATATTTACAGTTATTTTGAGTAGACAAGTCATCAAATTCTTTTTGGAATTGCAGGTTAAGTATTCTACCTACATATTGTGATATTCATTTTTTACCACTATCTAATATTTCAGTTTGAGCTCTGATAATTCTAAATTAATTAGCTTTAATTTATAGTCAGTGAAATAGATGAGTTGTCAGGTAAAGGGCTCCAAGGGCAGAGAGAATAACTTTTCAATAACTTGAATCTAATCATTTCACTCTTGAATGGTTCCCTATTTTCTGAGGATGAAATTCAATCACATTTTCATGACTTACCTCTTTAGACCCTTCTCTTCATGTGCTCCCCATGGGCTAGGCTTTTAGCCATGCTGAATTCTTTCAGCTCTTCAAACATGCCACCTGCTTTTCTCTGCTGTGATAGGCAGAATGATGGCCCACAATGATATCCATGCCCTAATCACCAGTACCTGCAAATAAGTTAAGTGACATGGGAAGGGGAAATTAAGGTTGCAAACGGGATTAAGGTTCTAAACAGCTGACCTTAAAATAGGGAGATTATTCTAGATTATCCAAATGGTCCGCAATGAAATTACAAGGATCCTTATAGGTCAGAGTTAGAGAGACATTTGAAGGGGCTGCCCTGCTGGCTTTATACAGAGAGGAAGGGCCATGAGCCAAGGAATGCAGGCAGCCTTTAGAAACTGGAAAAGGCAAGGAAGCAGATTCTCCTCTAGAGCCTCCAGAAAGGAGAGTCCCACTGAGTTAGGTAGCTTACACCCTCAGGGTGAGGAACATGTACTAGACTGACCCCCCTCCCCAAACCCCTGGCAACTACAGAGAAAGCCCCCTAGGCAACGAACAAATCTGGAAAAGAAATGGGGAAAATCTCTGGAAATTAGAGCCATGGATCTGCCCTTGCAAAGATTTGCATTAGGTGGTCTGGTTAGGCCATGGATTTAACTAGAGGGGTTCAGACTGGAGGTGCCCCAGGCACTCAAAAGAAGTAAATGTAATCCCTCTTTAGAGGAAGATGTATTCATCTTAACTCTCTGAAAAGCTCCACAAATACCATTTAAAAGCTGTGAAAAAACAGATGGCAGATACGACCCCAGGAAAACCTCAGATATTAGAATAATATGACATGTGTTTGTAAACAACCCTTTAGCTTATGATGTAAATTGCATATTTGATAATATATGAATGGAATAAAAAACCATAAATATAGATATAACAGATTTATAAAAGTACCAAATAGAACTTCTAGAAATGACAAAAGAAAGAAACTGAAATTAAATGCTCAACAGATGTATTTAGCAGCCAATTGGATAGAGCAAAAGGGAGAATCAGTGAACTGGAAAATCAAAGGAAATTATCTAGAGAACAGTAAGCAGAAGGAAAAATACTGAACATAGAGACTAGAGGCTGAGGCCAGTAGAGGAAACAGCAAGAAGATGTAATATACATTTAATTGAAAACCAAGAAGAGAGAAAGAGAAAGGGGCAAAGCAATATTTTGAGAGACAATGTCCAGAAATTTCCAGAATTGATGACAGACACCAAATCATTGATTCAAAAGGTCCAAAGATACGTAAACAAGATAAGTAAAAGGAAATTCATAGCTAAAAACATCCTAGAGAAAATGCATTAAACCAAAGAATAAGAGAAAATCCTACAGGCAGCAAAAGTACAAACAAACAAGCGAACAAAAAACAACCCCTAATTCCTAAACACAGTCAGATATAAAATACTTTCAAAATAGTGACAGATGGTTAGAGTGACAGATGCCATCTCACCATTATCAATGAAAACAGAATTTAGTTGAATGATATCTTTAATATGCTGAAAGAAAAATAAATGCTAATCTAGGTCTCTATATGTAGAAAAAAATTTTCAAGAATGAATTGTAATAACATTGTTAAGCAAACAGAAACCAACAGAGTTTACCAGCATTTGACTGCTAATGGAAACCCTGAGTCTGTAATTCAAGTAGAAAAGTGATCACAGAAAGAACTGATGTGAAAAAGCAATAAGAAACAAATAATTGGCAAATAAGCAGACAGATGTAAAGAAACATTAATTGCATAAAATAGTAATAATAATGTTTAGAAAATTTAAAATACCACACCAAAATAGTATTCAATTTGAAAAGGAGTTAATAAAGTATTTTAAAGTCTCTACATTAACTAGGAGGAATAGAAAGGTTTTGATGTATTTTCTCATGTTTTAAAATGAATGTCATAATTTCTAAAGTAAAACCTCAAAAATAATAAAAAATGAATAAAACTTTTGAAATTCTAGAAGGGAAGAATGTTGGAGAAAAATACCCAGGCAATTTATTAAAAGATAAGGAAGGATTAAAAAAATATATCAAAAGGAAAAATATTCTATTGTCTCACTAAGATGAACTAAAACGATAAGTAAACCCACCGAGGTAAACTCTAGAGTATAGTTTATTAGGAAATTGAATGTGGGTTGAGAAGGGGAGCTGATGCCTAATGTATGTAGAAATTATAATAAGGATATTGTAAATGTGTGGAAATGAATAGAATGGATGGTAATACATTATATGAGTATAAATAACACTGCTGATTTATAAATGTGATTACGGCTGAAAGGAGTAGTCTGTGGATGTAATATTTCAATTGAAAGGAAGCTAGAGAATAACATAGGGACTGTAGAATGTAGTGATTTTGGTGGTGGATGATGACTATGGTTAATAGTATAAGAAAGTTCTTCTTTTACAACGTGTTAAGTACATGGTGATAGATGGGAAAATTATAACTAATGTAACATATCGATTATAGCTAACAGTAACACGTAATAGTTTTGCAGCAATGGCAAAGAAGATACTATATCAGTTACAAGGGACAACAATTGGGGTTATACGAGGGTATGTTGTTCCTCCTTCTGGAATAATGAAAACATTCTAAAATTGACCGAGGTGATGACAGCACAACTCTGATGAATATGAGAGCCACTGAGTGTACACTATGAATGGATTGTACAAAGCATGGGATTGTATAACACAAGGAATCCTGTGGTGGAGGATGGATTATAGTTAACTGAACAAATATGAGAACATTCTATCATGAACTGTAACAAGTGTATAACACTAATATAGGGTGTCATTAGACAGGTGGGCTGGGGGAAAATATAACAAATGTAAGATATTGGCCATAGTTAGCATTGTTTTTGATGATGCTCTTTCATAGTTTGTAACAATTGCTCCACGGCAATGCATGATGCTGGTGGTAGGGTGATGTATGGGAGCCCTGTATGATGAGCATGTTAGCTTTGTAAGTTGACACCTTCTGCTATACACCTACTGTTTATCGATGGTCATATATGAATGATAAACTTCAATTAAAAAGTTAAAAATACATAGAAAGTTTGGTAAAAATGGAAAACATTTAATAATACAACAGAAATAAATTATGTAAGTCCTTAATTTCATTAAAGTAAATAGACTTAATGTCTTACTATTCAATATGATAGCCAGTATGTACATTTCTCTCAGTCTCTAATACATCAGGAATACTAAAACTCAATATAAATATAGATTTGAACAATATGATTCATACATTTGATCTAATTGACATACTCAGAATATTGTAATCAACAATTGCAGAATATACATTCTTTTTTAAGCAGATACTAAAAACTTATAAAACTGGCCATATATTGGACTATAAAAGGCAGTACAACAAATTTCAAAGGATTTAAATCATTCTATATTCTCTAACCACAATACAATTAACCTGGAAATTAAAAAATATAGCAATAACCTGTCTTATTAGGAAATATGTTTTTAAATAAGCCAGAGGTCAAAAAAGAAATGTTACAATAAGTTTAAAAAATATTTTGAATAGTTTAATAATGAAACTATCAAAACTTGCTAGCTATAGCTCAAGCAGCATTTAAAGGGAAATGCTGGCCTTAAATATGAGGACCAGAAAATAAGTGATGTGAAAAATTAATGCTAAGCATCTATTTTGAAGTTAGAAAAACAAAAGTAAATGAAATCAGGAGAAAATAGAAAACAAACAAGTAATGGAGGATTAACCCAGAGGTAGAAGTTGTTTTTCTCAAAACCCTAATGAAATTGATAAAGCTATAGGCAAATTGGGAGAGCAAAATGAAAGAATAAATTATAAACAAAATTAAAAACATAAAATCTGCTACTACTGCAGATTTTGCAGACATTAAATAAATAAGAAGAGGGCATTAAAAGCAATTTAATACTGATAACATTTGATTTCAATAAATGGACAAATTCTTTTAAAATATACTTTCCCTAAACCTACTCAAGACAAGAAAAATAGATAATCTTAACTGCCCCATAACCATTAGAGAAATTGAATTGGCACTCATACATCTTCCAACAAAAAAATTCAGTAGTCATATATCTTCCACAAAAAAATTGAAGAAAAATTGCTAACCTGAAAAAAAAAGTATAAATAAACATTTTATTGAACACATCCTGGTTAATGATGATTCATGAAATCTTTCCTTTTAGGACGAGGAACAAGAATACTATATATATGGAAGATTTTTAAAATATGCAGAAAAACTTTTAGTATTAATAAGTGAATTTAACAAGGCAGGTGGATACAAGATCAACAGGACAAAAGTGAAATATATTTCTATGTACAAGCAACAGAAAAAAACTTGACTTTTTAAAGATTACATTTAAAAATTGTGTCAAATATATCAAGTACCAAGAAGAAATTTAACCAATGGTTTTAAAATATGTATGGAAATGTCAATATTACCTAAATATTCTTGAACACCATGAAAAAAATCAAGGTGGGAAGACTTTTGCAATCAGATGTCAAAACGTAACATCAGACAGCCATAGTAATGAAAGCAGTGTAATTACTGGTGCAGAGGGGCACAAACTGATGGAACTGGAGAATCTAGAATCACATCTACATATGTTCATATGCACATGAAATGATTTGAGATAAAGGTAGTGCTACAATGCAGAGAAGAAAGAATGGTCTTTTAAATAATGGTGCTGTGAAAACTGGGTTTACATACTGGAAGTCAGGAGAAGCAAAGAAGGGAGGGAGGGAAAACAGGAGGAAGGGGAAGAGGGAGAAAGGAAACCATGAAAAAGAGCTGAACCCTAACCTCACATTATACACGTCATATACAAAATCTAAGTAGATTAAACACAAAAGATAGAGGAAAAATATAAAGGTTGTACAAAATAACATAGACTACCTTCCCAACCATGATATACAGAAGGGTTTCTTAAATAATACACATAAAAAATCTTAGCCATAAATCAAATACTAGTACATCTGAGTAAGTTGAAGCTAAGAATTCTGTTCATTAAAAGATCATTAAGAGGCTGAACAAGTCAGAGAATGGAGAAAGGTGGTTATAACCCACCACTAGCAAAGGAATTATAAAGAATATTTAAAGAACTAGTACAAAGACATGAGGAAAGTCTGATGACCTAAGAGGAACTCCAAATGGCCATGAACATGACATGGGTTTCAACCTAATTGGTAATTAGGGAAATATGAGATTTAACCACAATGTGATTCTACCACATACCTATCAGCTTGGCAATTTATTAACAATACCAAGCATTGGGTAAAGTGTAGCAAACCATCAACTCATACATTATTTTGGGAAATGTAAATCAGAACAACCACTTTGGAAAAAGTTTGTCAGTACTAAATAAAATAGAAGCTACACATACTTTATACTTAATTCTAAGCTATGCAATATTATGCTCATCAAGGTATATATATAAGAACGTCGATAGCGGCACTGCTCCAATGGCAACCTAAAAACACAAATGTCAAGCAAGAGTAGAAGAGATAAACAAAATAAGTTATATTCATAAAGGAATATAACCAGGCAAGGTAAATGAGCAAACTACAGTTAAACATGACCTTCTTGGCAATACTGAGGAAAAGAACTGAAACACATGCAAGCTAGCAGAGAGACTTTGGGTCCACTTAAAGTTGCAAGACAGTCAAAACTAAAACAGCATGCCCAGTATATATGCATAGGTGTTATAGCTATTTTTCAAAAAGCACTAGAATTATTAATATAAAATTCAAGGTAAAATTATTATATAAAACTCTGGCAAGAGGAAGACATTTATGACTAGAAAGGGAGAGAGAATAAGGGGACTCTTAGTGATGAGAAATGTTCCATTTCTTTACCAGAGTGATGGCTAAGCAGATACCAACTTCATAACTATTTAAATGTGCATTTATATTTTATTTTACTTTTGTAAGTTATGTTTCACAATAAAAAAGCTTTACAAAAGCCAATGGAAAATTCTACACTAAGGCACTTTGAATATTGAATTATTGTTCTCAAACTTCTTTGAAATTAAAAAAAAAAAAATATATATATATATATATAAAATAAGAGTGATCAACATGCATAATATACAGACAGCACATGGCCAAGGAGTGACTAAAGTGCAGGTAAACCAGAGGAATAGAATGTGAAGAATGAAAACATAAAATACATCTTCTTATTATCATATCACCAAATACTTTCTGGAGAAAAATGATTCACATTAGAACATGGCACATTATCAATTTAAATTAGCCTAAGACAGACATGATTAGTATTTGTTCAATACTAAGATGGGTCACAGAACCTGAAAACATCTATAATAAGTCTAAAGACAAATAATTTAATAGAAAATCCAGATTAATATAGATGTCTTCATTTTAAACACAGCTCTGAAAAGATCCATAGAAACTTCATGATGGAGGCTGATAGCATAAGGAAGAAATTTAACAGATTTGTAGGCTGGTCTTTCTTTTACTCCAATCATCCTGTCGTGTTTATGATTATGGTATTGATACTGCCATACTCTCACCCGTCAAAACAGCCACTCGAAGCGATTTGTCAGAATAGCTCCCCCTTAGTGGTTTGTTGAAGTTTTCAGAAACTTCCACTTCAGTGTCCCACCTCTTCATGTTTATTCAGAGAGGTTTGTCACCTCATGGGAAAAGCTACTGTTTCTGAAGCCAGCTCAAACTGGTTCTAGTCCCAGAGCATCCTAGCCTCCATTTTAGGACAGAGCATATTTGTTTAATCCCACCTTTCCCAAAATGGATTGGTCAGTGGAACCTCATAAGCCCACCTTCCCCAGGTGGTATAAAACTCCAGCACCCATTTTCTTCTGGGAGACTGATCTGAGGCTTGCCTCCAGTCTCCTGGCTGGTCAACCATACAATACACACTTTCTTTTCTTGAAATCCTGGTGACCCGTATCAGTTTCTGTGCACATTGGGCAAACAGACCCTCTTGGTGGTATCAATTGGCAGCCACGAAGAAACATTCATAAAGACCCCTGTCCAGGGCTCCATGTCCCATGTGGGATGGAGTTTTCCAGTCATTGACCCCGAGCGGCCGCCTAGACCAGTCAGTCTAGGGGCTTGATGACAGAACTCTCTCCTCTCTCTGCCAGCATCATTGGACCTTCAGTGCAGTTTAATTTCTAGAGAAGAAACAGTTCCAGATAAAGACTTCTTCAGGGTGAGTAACCTTGTTAAGGTCCCTACTCTCATATGGAACCTGTCGGATTTCATCTCTGTGGAAGGTTCATCTACATGGAAGGATTTGCCAAGGAGTGATATTTACTGGCCAGCTGGAAAAGTAACGGAAAACAGACTGGTCTTTCCCAATTCTATCCCACATCAGGCCCCAATAGTGGTTCCCTGCCACAGATTTGACTACTTAAACAGGGCAATATTAAAGTTTTAGAAAAAATTAAACTAAAAATCAAAGAAGACCTGTGAAATAAAACCACTAGGCAAGAGAGAGAGATTGATAAACAGTGCAAAATCATCAACAAAAGCAGATGCCTAGGTATCAACAAAAGATAACAATGCCCACAAAGAAGCAGGAAGATATGACCCTAGTCAAAGGAACCATCTAAGAGTCTAGATGAGACTCAGGATTTAAGACAACTAATAAATGATGTTCAACCAAACCTTAATAAATTTAAGGAGACAAAGGGGATGACTAAGGAGATAAAGGATATTAAGTTGGCACTGTATGAGTATAAAGAACAATTTGAAAGCCTGTAAAAAATGTAACAGAGCTTATGGGAGTGAAAGACACAATGAATGAGATTAAAAATACATTAGAGGTATATAACACAGATTTGAAATGTTAGAAGAAGAATAAGTGAATTCAAAGACAGGACATTTGAAATTGAAAAGATAGAAGAGAAAAAGAAAAGAATGCAAAAAAAAATTGAACAGGGTGTCAGGGAACAGAATGACAACATGAAACTCACAACCATACATGTTATAGGTGTCTAAGGAGAAAAGAAGAGAAAAGGGCTAGAAAGAATATTTGAGGAAATACTGACTGAAAATTTTCAACCCTTCTGAAAGACAAGAATATCAATATTCAAGGACAACGTACCCCAAACAGTATAAATTCTAATAGACCTAATCTGAGACATATACTACTCAGATTGTCAAAGGCTAAGGATAGAGGATTTTGAGAACAGCAAGAAAAAAATCAGTGTATTACTTGCAAGGGAGCCTTAATAAGGCAAAGTGCCAATCTCTCTTCAGAAACCATGGAAGCTAGAATGCAGTGGTATGACATATTTAAGGTACTAAAAGAAAAAATCTGCCAGCCAAGAATTCTTTATCTGGTAAAACTATTCTTCAGGGAAGCGGATGTGGCTCAACCCATTGAGCTCCCGTCTACCATATAGGAGGTCCAGGGTTGGATGCCCAGGGCCTCCTGGTGAAGGGAAGCTGGTCCACGTGGAGTGCCAACCCTATGCAGGAATGCGTCCCCGTGTGGAAATGCCGCCTTGCATGGGAAAGCCGCCCCATGCAGGATTGCCAGCCAACATGGAGAGCTGGTGCAGCAAGATGACACAAAAAGAGACACAGAGGAGAGACAATAAGATATAGCAGAACAGGGGAGCTGAGGTGGTACAAAAGAGTAATCACCTCTCTCCCACTCTGGAAGTTTCCAGGATCGGTTCCCAGAACCACCTAATGAGAATGCAAGCAGACACAGAAAAACACACAGCAAATGGAAACAGAGAGCAGATAGTGGAGGGAACAGGGGGGAATAAAAATAAATAAATTATTTGTTGATCCAATAAATAATTGGGGGAAAAAAACTATCCTTCAGACATGAAGGCAAGTTTCAAGTCTTTACAAACAAATAAAAACTGAGAGAATATGTTACCAAGAGACCAAATCTACAAGAGATATTAAGGGGTGTGTTACAGAAAGTCAAGGGATAAAATGGACAAAGTAAGTAATGCCTAAATAGTGTAACATCAAATGTTAATGGAATGAACTCCCCAGTTAAAAGACTTAGACTGAGAGAATAGATTAAAAACAACAACAACAACATAACCCATCTATATGTTATCTACAAAAGTCTCACCTTAGATGCAAGGACACAATTAGACTGAAAATGAAAAGCTGGAAAAAGATATTCCATGCTAAGAGCAATAAAAAAAGAGGGGAAGTAGCAATACTCCTATCAGATAAAAAAGATTTTACATACACAACTGTTATGAGAGATAAAGTAGGTTACTATGTATTAATAAAAAGGACAATTCAACAAAAAGAAATAAGAACAATAAATATTTATAAACCCAATATAAGTACCCAAAAATACATGAGACACATATTGGCAAAACTGAAGGGAAAAATAAATGTCTCTACAGTAATAGATGGAGACTTCAATACTGCACTCTCAGCATTAGGTGGAGCGTCTAGAAAGAGGATAAATAAGGAAACTGAGAGCTTGAATAATTTGATAAGTGAACTATAGCTAATGGACATTTATAGAGCAGTACACCCTAGTCAGCAGGATATGCGTTCTTGTCAAATGCTCATGGATTGTTCTCCAGGATAAACCGTAAGTTGGAGAATACGTCAGATCTCAATAAATTTAAGTACATTGATATTATACAAAACACTCTCTCTGATCATAATGAAATTAAGTTGTAAATTAATAACAGGAAGAAAAAGGGAAATTCACAGATATGTGGAGATTATTTAAGAGGATTAAATAATCAGTGGATTAAATAATCAGTGGATTAAAGAATAAATTATAAGAGAAATCACTAAATACCTCTAGACAAATGAAAATGAGAACACAACATATGAAAAGATGGGGGATATAGCAAAGCCAGTTCTGGGAAATTTAGAGCTCTCAATGCTCATATTAAAAAAGAAGAAAGAGCTAAAATCAAAGACCTAACTACACACATGGAGGAACTAGAAAAAGAACAGCAAAGCAATCCCAAAGCAAGCAGAAAGAAAGAAAAAATAGAGCAGAAATAAATGAAATGGTGAAAGAATAGAGGAAAATCAGTAGAACTAAAAGTTGGTTCTTTCAAAAGATCAGCAAAATCCACAAACTCTTAGCTTGATTAATCAAAAAAAGGAAGATGCAAATAAATAAAATCGGAAATGAGAAGGATGACATTACCATGACCCAGCAGAAATAGATCATAAGAGGTTACTATAAACAATTATATGCCAAGAAACTAGACAACATTGATGAAATGGACAGATTTTTGGAAACACATGAACAAACCACACTGACCCTAGAAGAAAGAGAAGATCTCAACAAACCAATCACAAGTAAAGAAATTGAAATAGTAATCAAAAACCTCTCCAAAATGAAAAGCCCAGGAGAAGATGGCTTCATAGATGAATTCTATCAATCATTTAAAGAAGATCGAATACCAATCTTGCTCAACCTCTTCCGAAAATTGAACAGGAAAGAAATGCTACCACACTCATTCTGTGACGGTAACATTACCCTAATACCAAAGTTAATAAAGATATTATGAAAAAAGAAAATTACAGACCAATTTCTTTAACGGATATGCTAAATGAATATATGTTAATGAATAAGTTAAAGTACTGGGTAAGTATAAACAGCAGATAACAGGGCTACCCTTTCATGAATCTAGAAGTCAGAGCACTTCTCTACTGCAAGGAAAGTAGCAGAGGGACATCTGAAGTCTATGTAGACATAAATGTCAAAATCCAACTCCAGTGGTGATCCTGGGACTCTTTGAGCTGGAGGATCTGCTGTGACAGGTGGCCACAGCAGTGGCGCTGCAGACCCTGAAATTTTGATTAGCCACTGGGATGACTGTGATGTGACAAATCTTCCAAGGTGTTGCCCAGAATAACATAGGAGTCACCCAGGCTTCCAAAGACTAAAAGTCCTGGGGACTCTACTAGAAGAAGCCAAAGACCATTTCTTCTGCTAGGATACCCCTGCCCATTCTCCTTGATGGGGCTGTCCCAGATGTTGAAGCCAGAGGATTATGCTTAAGTGGTTTCAGATACACTAGGCAAGAGCCTAGAAACCCACAATTGTTCACATTCATCAGACTAGCCAGTAAGTTCAAGCAGAAGAGCTGTGTAATTAACTTTTCCATTTGTCACCATCAAGTACAGAGGTCACAACAATGTTGAATAAAAGGAACTAAAAGGTCAAGGAGGAGGATAGTCTAATTAGAGAAGTGTATTAGTCAGCCAAAGGGGTGCTGATGCAAAATATCAGAAATTGGTTGGTTTTTATAAAGGGCATTTATTTGGGGTAGGAGCTTACAGATACCAGGCCATAAAGCACAAAGAACTTCCCTCACCAAAGTCTATTTTCACGTGTTGGAGCAAGATGGCTGCCGTTGTCTGCCAGGGTTCAGACTTCCTGGGTTCCTCTGGGCTCAGTGCCTCTATTTTCTCCACAAGGTCAGCTGTAGACTATGAGGCTCTTTAGGCTTTGCTTCTCTCCGCAAGGTCTGCTGTGGACTATCAGGCGAACGGCTCTGTCTCTCTCCCTGGGGCTCCAGCTTAAGACTTCAGCATCAAACTCCAACATCAAAACTCCAACATTAAAAGCCCCAGTTCTGTCCTTTGCCATGCCTTTTATCTGTGAGTCCCTACCCATCAAGGGGCAGGGACTCAACACCATAATGATGTGGCCCAATCAAAGCCCTAATCATACTCAATCATGCCTGGGCCAGACCAGATTACAAACAAAATCCAATATCTATTTTTGGAATTCATAACCAAATCAAACTGCTACAAGGAGTGTCCTGTGTCATAGAGGGAGCCAGATCTTGGACATGGGCCATTCAATGGAACAAAGAGGCAAAGTGGCACCATCCAAACATCCACGGGAAACAGGGGAAGCAAAGGGACAGAGAGACAAACACCTAGGGGACAGTAGTGTCACAGGTGAGAGCATCTTGAGCAGTAAAGGCTTCAGAGACAGGGCAAGGTCAGGGACCAAGGACAGCAGAGCAAGGTAACGGAGGGAGGAGAATATGATGTTGGGAAAGTGTAAGGCATTGAATCTTATTTTTAAGGGATCTAGAAGTATCATAAAAGCATTTCACTATACCTGGTCATTCCCAGTGGTTGTCAAATGATTCAAGGATGATTCAGCAATTTCAGAGGAAAAGGACTAAAGCAATTTTAGGTAAAAGCATTTCATACATTGGAAGTAAAAGAAGAATAATGATGCTCAGAGACATCCTGCTATGAAATTAACAATGATTGGTTCTAAAATGTCACATTCATGCTATATAAGGGCATCCAGAGGAAAGTAGCAGGAATGTTCTTCTTGGGGCTGACATTCTCAGGCTCCATGGAACCAGATGACTAATGAAATAAAGATTAAAATTGGGGACTGCTGTGTTGTGCTGATAGAAGTGTGGGTCTGCTTTTGAGTAACTTGGCCCAAGATTGACACAGCATCCAGAGATGCCTCAGCTCTGCTGAAATAAGGGCAACTATACCCACGTAGCCTACAATAGCCAAGGTGCTTCAACCTTCTCACCTCTTTTGGAAATTGCCCAGTGTGTCTGGGACACTCCTTTTAGGGGTGACACAAGTGTACTCTGTTAGGACGTACTGAGGGAAGAGATCTCTGCTGCATTAGGTTGCATGGCAAGCTTTGCCTTCCCTTCCTCAGATCAGCAAAGGCAGAGTAAGATGCACAGCCTTCGCCCTCTTCCCCTCCGTTTTTGAGCCATCTGGTCAAAGTATGTACAATTATACAAGCTTTGTGTTGTTTTGTTTAATCTGAAAGGCTATGCATGTGTATATTGCTTTTCCTTTAAAACTCGGAGTGAAGGAATCTAATCTGATCTACAGCTTTGCCATTTGAATGACAATTCTAAAGACCTCCACAAACCCTAACCCCAGTCACCTCTTCCCAGTTCAGTTAAGTCAGGAGACCACACTGTCTAATGCATATTTACATTGTTTGCATGTTACTAATTAGATCTGCTAAACCTATCATTTTTGATACTATTGCATGGTGTTTTAGCTCAAATTCACAAAATGAGACCTATGTTTCCAGAGCAGTTTTTTAAAAAATAGTGACAAAAATAATAAAAAGATTATAGTTCACAATAATAATATCTTGGTGAACAAGATTTACAATGCAAATACATAATGTTAGCATATGCTGGTACAAGAGTATCTGCAAGAGTGATGGTTTCATGCAATTTGCCAAAATAGAATATACAAACATGAAGGAAAATGATGAATATCTGAGTCAAATTTTACTTGACCTGCAATCCATTTGCCCCTAATTCCAAGTAAGATGACTGACACAAAACTGACAAACAGTGGCATGAGACAAACAACATAATCACAAAATTTGTAAAATGACACCTCTGGGCAATCCAATAGGGGTTTTCCAGAACAAGCATATTAATTTCTTCTATAAAACTAATGAATATCATGAATGAAGGAGAAGCATGTCCAATTACAGAAACATCATTCAAAATTGTACTCCACAAAGGAAAAAAAAAAAAAGGACAAATCACACTTTGACAATGTCCTAAAACAAGCTGCATGGCTGATGAACCATATTATGCTCAGAGAGAAAGCAGAATAGTCTACTGGCAGAAGTCCCACCTCAGATGACACAGTTGGCCACCAAACCAAGACCAAAATACAATGGTAATAGAGTATCAACTGCATGCAATGGAGAAGAAAAATTATTCTCCACAATACCTGCCAGCAGGTAAACTATTGAGTAGTGCAGTCTGTGAATCAGCTCCTGCTACATGGGAGTTCTGAGGGAAAACCACCCTACAATTTTTGGACTTTTGACATGGAAGAACTGTTTTTGAAATGGATTTGAGGCTTACTTTCTACACCATTAAGTAGACTTGGAAAAACAGCCTGAGGTCAGGTCAGCTGGCCAGGGTAAAGCAAGGGAGTTTCATGTACCTGGTACATTCAGCAACAGTTGACCAAGGGAATTTCTGGTCAAAGAGTCAATCCGAGGCCATTGCTATTTGGGAAGTCACTGACCCATTAAGAAAAGGAAGGAGTGCCAAGATACAATTTTTAATGGTGTTATTTTAAATCTTTAACAGTAAATATTTAACGTTAAACACTAAATATATTACAAAGCAATAAAACTATGCTCTTCATAAGATAATGAATTGCATTAAAAGTATAAATCCATTTGGACCGTAGGCAATGCACTGCAGCACTGAGGCATGGGCTTGACCATAGGATAAACACATTCTACTTTTAATCTGGTTTACATAGTTTTGTGCCCTAAAGTTTACCCTTTTTTGAAGATAAGGTCAAACATCTAAATTTTGAGGCCTTTTTTAAGAGAGAGATGTGGACCCTCTAGCCCATCCCACACATCTCCATGACAGACACTGGTGGGTGATTCACTGTTGAATGGAATGAGGACCTTAGGGAAATGACCATATCGTAACCCCAGAGTTTTCAGGCGCAGTTCATGGAAGACGAGAACTGCTTAGCTAGGAGGAAGCACCAGTGGTCTCAAGTGGCTGACACAGTAGTGAGTTCCAGCAGTACAGAGTTATCTTCAACAGCTTGAAGTTATGGAATTGGGAGATAAAAATAAACCCAAGAGGCGGCGGACTTGGCCCAGTGGTTAGTGCGTCCGTCAACCACATGGGAGGTCCGAGGTTCAAACCCCGGGCCTCCTTGACCCGTGTGCAGCTGGCCCATGCGCAGTGCTGATGTGCACAGGGAGTGCCGTGCCACGCAGGGGGGTCCCCCGGGTAGGGGAGCCCCACACGCAAGCAGTGCGCCCTGTAAGGAGAGCCGCCCAGCATGAAAGAAAGTGCAGTCTGCCCAGGAATGGTGCCGCACACACAGAGAAGAGACACAACAAGATGATGGAACAAAAAGAAACACAGATTCCCGTGCTGCTGACAACAACAGAAGCAGACGAAGAAGACGCAGCAAATAGACACAGAGAGCAGACAACCAGGGTGGGGGGGGGGAAGGGGAGAGAAGTAAATAAATAAATAAATAAATAAATAAATCTTTTTTTAAAAAAATGAACCCAAGGCATTTAAATTGGGAAAGGATGTTTTTTCCCCCACAATTGGAGCTTGGAGGATTGGGATACCCATGTGCAAAAAAAATGAACTTAGACTCTAACCTCCCACCAAAAGCAAAAATTAACTCAAAATGAATCCTGGACCTAAATGTAAGATATTTAGAAGAAAAGGAAATGTAAAAATTTTAGGAGAAAACCTAACAGAAACTTTTGGAATTTCTTGGAATATAAGTTTTTGGAAACTCTTAGAATCAGACTATGGAATGGGCAAAGGGATCTTACCACCAAAAGCTTGATATATAAAAGAAAAACGTGATTCATTGGATTCTGCACCAGGCATCATTCTAAGCACTTTATATATTCTTTCTCAGTAAATTCTGACAGCAACATTATGAGGTGAGTAGTGCTCTCCCCATTTTACAGGTGAAGAAACTGAGGCTCAGAATGGTCAAACAACTTGAACAAGATCATATAGTTAGGAGGTGCAGAGTTCAGGATGCTCCCAACAGCTCTGCCAACAGCTAACTTCCTATCGGGCATATTACAGAGCATAATTAGAGCCCACACAAGCTCTTCAAGAGAACTTCAACAGCATTTTCTAAAGCTGACTGCAGCCAGACTGTGGTTCAGGAGCCTATGTACTATCGTCTCCAAGTTGAAATATCCAAACTTCCAGCTTTCAATTTCAGGATGTTCCTTAATTCGATCCCGGCATAGTCTGTAGAAAGGAATCTCAAAGGCCAGTTACAAATTCGATAATAAAATAAAAAAATAGACCTAAATACATATGTACAGATACATAGGCATGATACAGAGATAGAGATAGGAATAAAGATAGAGATATAGAGATAGATACAGAGATATATAATTTCACTAGTACGAAACCATTTTATTTTGATAATTTAAATTTCAGAAATTATTTCAATATGGGTGATTGACCTGTTTGTTTGTTGACGCTGTTTTAATTTACTATGTGTCAGGCAGATAATCAGAGGATTCCAAAAGTTTGAGAAATGCAGGCCTACATAATGAGAGATAGCAGCCCCAGGAAAGCAAGCAGGTTGGGTAGACAGGAAAGCAGCAAGACAGCACAGCACTGAAGAGAACAGAGCCACGGGCTCTGCACCGCTCCGGGGTTTCCTATAAGGAAAAGGAAGGCAGTGTATACTTTACATACCTCTACAATAAATCACTTCTCACAGGCACCAGGTTAAAACTGAATTAGACACATTGCACAAACCACCATGAAGAATAATCTACAAAAATTATGATGATGTCATCTAGGGATACTTATTGCTATCAATAGCTTCAAATTACGGATTGGCATTTTGGATTATTAAGAAGCTCCTGCAGATGTATTAAAAATCTGTTTACTCATAGTATTGATTTTTTTGATAAATATATTAGCCAAAGGGTTTATATGCAGTCATTCCCTGGGAAAAGCTGACATTTATTCAATGATATTTACTTTACTGAATTAAGTAGCAATATATGCTCATATATCTTGACTATATCTGGGAAATTATCTTATCGGAGTTAAAGTAAGAAAATATTCATTTTATAGAAATATCAGGGCATGGTGTAATAAAACAAAGCTTAGGAAAAGGCTCAAGCTGAATAAGATCTAGTAGTTACGGATTAATTCTTCATGGACTTTAAATCCAAAATATCCTAAACTAAAAGTTAATTCTCAAAGCATTATTTTAGTCAATTAATTGGGTGTTTTAAAAGATGGTACTCGTTTTTTTTTAAGGTTATAATTTTATTCAATTTCAATTAATTGCCTCTTATAACAATTTACCAGGACAATGGCCTTTCCTTAAATCAAATTCTCTAAGGGCAAGTGTAGCAATGCCTGCCAGCTAGCCACCAAATGTTCTTCTTCTTCCCACATGTCCAGCTAAACTCTACTCTCAGACTCCCTTGCAGGTTACAGGGGCTACAGGGCAAGAGTAAGCCACTTGCAGGCGGGGCCCTGGAGACCACCCCCGTGGATCCTCCATGGACTTTCTCCTTTACCATCACGATGGCAAATAGAGGGTCCCCTTGGAAAACACACTCTGAAGACGGCAGAGTCATGTTCCACCTGGATGTCTGTATGAATCAGCCCTTCCAGCCCAGACTCACTCTAAGATACTACATGATGAAAAGTAAATGTCTGCAGTAGTAAGACTCTGGCATTGGGCAATTTATTTATCACTCCGAGATACACATTTCTCTGTTCTCTAAATTCTTCGACAAAAATCAAAGGGTTTCTTTATCCTTAGAAAGCTCTTTAATCCTGAAATCAGAATCTAGACCACAGGATCTATTGAACTGAGATGCATCCTACTCCCAGAATGCATTCAGTAAGTCCATAGACACCTGTGAGGTCATCGGTGCAATTGGCTCCTGCGAAGCCTTACAATGTCAGTGAAAACATCTTTCATGGATGTACTTCATTATTTGGTTTGCAAAACCATGTATGTGTAAATCGAATTGATGCTTTTAAATGTTTATGGACAAGTTTTTAAAAAATACCGGTTAGCTTCCTTTCCTCAGAAAGTTGATGAATCCTATTCCTTAGGAATCCCAAAGAAATTACTGGGGCAATTGTGGGCTTCTGCATCTAGCTGTTTGGAAATGAGGGCACATTCCTGAATCACGGGGTCAAACTTCTCACTGCAACTTAAGAAGTCAAAACCCAGGGAACATAATTTTCCCCTTTTACTTATATCTTTAAGAGCAGAACACATAAGAAATTACATTATTTTCATTAGACTACAATTTTTAAAAATCTTCAAATTATAGAGTAGTTCAAATTAGAAACTACCAGCTCCTTAAGGAGCAAAGCCTTTGGTCTCAGCTGTTTTCCTTTTTTTGTTGTTGTTTGTTTGTTAAGTTGTGTGTGTGTGTCTTTTCAACCAATTTTCATTTTCAACTATCTTAAGAATTATCACCTATTCCCATGAATTTCTCAGGAACTTATTTTACTTTTCTTTGAATAGACTGGAAGAAAGTTCATCAGTTTAGAAAGCATAAGGCTTAAGAATTTGAAAACCAGTAATTGCCCCCATAGATTAGTAGAAATAGCAATAAATGGCAACACTCTCAGAAGCTTCACAATTAATACTTCTGAAAGGATATACTGAATTTGTCAAAGATTAGTCTTTAAGAGATTTCTCCTATAACTCACTTGAACAGAATAGTGTAAGTGAACCATGGAGGAAAGAAAAAAACATCACTTGAATCAATTCCTTTCTTTTGTGTTGGTGGGTGTGTACAGTAAATGAGGAAAGACTCTCTCTACTTCCTACACTGACCTCAGAAATCTGTGACCACAGTTTACCTTGCTGGCTGAAAGAAGATCTGACCTCGGAAATTTACTCTGAATCCAGACATGAGCAGAATGTTGCCTGTGAAATGCTCACACAGGAATTAAATCTGCTCCCCTGGTACCATGCTCTTAGCTTTACCATTGATAGATCATAAAAGAAAATACTATTTTTATCACTCCTGAAGGGGACGTTATGAAACACATGAATAAACAACGAGAACTCAACCTGGCTAAAGGAATGGAATTTTCGAGGGCATATTCATTAGCTCATTTGCAAACCCTGATGCTGCATGTTAACTAGTGAAGGCAAACAATCACCTGGGCAAGAAGCAGAAGCCCCAGCAAAAGAGCAAAGAATTGCATGTCTCCATCTGCTGGCGGACTTGCAGGATTACCCAAATTAGGAAGCCTGACCTGACTTAAGGCTTATTTAACAAAAGAAAAAAACTAAAGAAAAAATTAAATACGAAAAGAAAATGCAACCTCATTTTAGGCATAAGAAAATGTGATTGCTTATACCAGCCACAGCTATATACTTTCATTACTTAAAGTTAAAAGGAAGCAAAAGGCCATTTTTCTTTTCAGTGTAGACTCATCAATGGATAAACCAAATGGAAGCATTTTGGGAAGACACGTCCCCTCCCTAAGTACAAGTATATACTTTAGAAAGAGAATGCAACATCTTCCACCTCACGGGGGCAGCCGTGGAGGCCAGCCTCAGAAACGAGCAGAGAGCAGCTTCTTGCTCTGTTGCTTGCATCTGTAAAATCTTAGATTTTATTTGACAATTCTTAGCCTTGAATAAACCTGCTAGAGACTCCAAATCACAGGGGCTTTCTAAAGTGAGTCTTAGCTACAAAGCCACCATAATGGGTGGCCAATTAGTAGATGAAACTTAATCCCAAGTGAGTCTATACCATGTCGTGAATTTAATTTTCTTCTCTTCGGTGCATTATTCTATTTTAATGCTAGACCTCTTTGTCAAGGAAAGTATCGGCCTCCTTGTACCAAGTCCCTCCCTGACCTCCTTTATATATTAGGATACAAAAACTGCGCCTGCCCACAGTAGAGGCTTAGTAAGTAGTTATAATAAGGAGAATCAAAGAGCTAAAAAGCTCATCTATTCTGTCCTCTTTCTGAAGCTTATATATTAAATACCTAAAATAGCTGGACAAATCTGTACGAAACAAATCTGTGAGACCAACAGATTACCCTGGTAATGGTAACCCTCTCCAGGTATATATTAACATCAAATTCAGAACAAGTTTATCTATCTTACCTTTTAAATACTGCCAAATTCTTTGAGAATGCCTGTATTTGGAATTAAATATGTTACCTTTTTACATAATCGGTCTACTGATGGGAGATACAGGACTAGGACTTATGATCAAGCCATATACAATTTCTATCAAGCATAGCCCCCAAGTTTCCCTGGACCAAGTTTAACCATCTTTATATCGTCTTGTCACTATGTACTTCATTCAAAAAGGGGTTGACATTTTTTTATCATGAGAATATATATGACAGTTCCACAGTTAAAAATCTCAGAAGCAGTACCACTGAATGAATTTATATATAGGCCACTCATACAGAAATAAGTTTAAAGAATTTGCCTTCTCTAATCCTCTGCTTTCCAGAAAGCCAACATCCAAGCCATTGCCTGTATATGAATATTATTCCTAGTTTCAAAATTTTCCACAAACTCTCTCTGAAGAGATTTCATCTATAACTCACTTGAACTGAATAGCATAAGCAAACCAGTGAGGAAAGAAAAAAAATTAATAATATCCACAAGTATTTATATGGCTACTTACTAAGTAATTCCATGTGTATTATTTCATTTAATGGTCTAGTGAAATGGTTATTGACTAGTTAAAAGAAGGAATACCTCTTATCACAGGAATTAACTATTTACATTGTTTTTAACCAAAAAAGTGAGTTATAACACTTGGGCCTATCATTTTTGCAATGCTCCTAAAATCTCTCTCCCTTCTTGCCTTTCCTTCCAGAATCCTAAAAGCCTATTACTGTCACTCACCAAGCGAGGAAAAGAATTAGGTTTGGCCTAGATTAGCCTTTCTCAAAGTGTCTTCCAGCAACCTCTGAGGATCTTCAGGACCCATTCAGGAGGTCCACCAGATTAAAATGTTTCCCCAATAACCCTAAGACTTTATTATTATTATTATTATTATTATTATTATTATTATTGTAGTCCCAGTTCACTCTCAATTACTTACAGGGTACATAATCGCTACGATGGCTAATGGGATGCAGGAGTATATATTCTTGTGTTTACAAAATTCTAAGTTTAAACTTCTAGTGCAGAAAATTATCCAAATGAACAAATGCTCTTTGGGTAGTTTTACAAATTCTAAAGAGGGTAAAGGAGTTCATTGGTCTCACCCATGACAACTAACATGGAGGTGATGATGGACAACTAACATACCAAGGAACTGAGAGTCTACAACTGCAACCAAGAGAGTCCCATCCATCGGCCCTAGGGAATCACAGCCTCCTCTCAATTAGAGGTGGAGTAGACATCACCATCCCAGAATCCTCAGAATTGGTGAATGAACTATGGACTAAAGTAGGCTTACTGGTATTTTACTATAGACTTACTGATTCTAGCAATGGAAGAAATTATAATCATCGATGTGGAGGCAGTGGCCACTGGAGGTTCTGAGGGCAGGGAGAGGGAAAAACAGGTGTAATACAGGGGCATTTTCGGGACTTGGGAATTGTCCTGAATGACATTGTAACAGATGCAGGCCTTTATATATCTTGCCGTAACCTACAGAATTGGGTGGTAAACTACAATGTAAACTTTAATCCATGCTTAGTGGCAATGCTCCAAAACGTCTTCATCAATTGCAATGAATGTACCTCACTAATGAAGGATGTTGTTAATGTGGGAAAATGTGGGAGGGTGGGGAGCAGGGCATATGGGAATCCCCTGTATTTTTTTGGTGACATTCGTATAATCTAAGTATCTTTAAAAAAAATAGAAAATAAAAAAAAAAAAAGAACAAATGAGAGACCTCATCCTCAAACTGGAAGCACTGGAAATCAAAGAGCTAACTAGAGCCAAAGTGAGTAAATAAATAAATAATAAACTAAAGAGGGTAAAGGGATCCTGAGACCAAAGAGTTTGTGAATCGCTCAACAAACAACCCCCAAATCTCAGTAGCCTAACACAACAAAGGTACCTCTCACGCCAGGACAGGCACACGGCAGTCAGCTGAGTATGCGTGTGTATGTGAGGGAGGGGGGGAGGGGGTCATTTCTACATGACTCAGATTACCAAGGCTGAAAGCAACTGGGATTGCCAAGGCAGGAAAAGGGAAGAGAAGTGGGGAATTTCCTCTTAAGGCTGCTGTCACCTGATCACATCTAAATACAAAGGGACAGGGAAACACTGTGGGCACCCGTTTCTAGAAGACAAGGGCTGAAAACAGCTGATAGACAATGCGAGGGGTAGCTGCATGGCACCTAGTCCTTTCCGGTATCTACTCCAGAAGTTACGCATCCTCCCAGCATCCACGGGCCCTCACAGAACACATTTCAGGCAATGTCTGGCGAGGTCCTGCTTAAATATAACACATACAAGTTTAGATATTTAAATTGATTTTTTTTCCCAAAACAACGGAGAACTATCACGTCTAAACAAAATTATATTATGGCAAACAGGGCTGAAACTAGTGTAGTGCAAGTGTGTAAAGCAGGGCACTCTAAAAGCCTCTGTCTGACTGACGTGTAAAACCAATTATTTCTAATTTGTGCCATTACAAATGCCCAACACCTTTTTATAAGAGCAACACCCAGATCAATTCATATAAATTAACATTCCTGTCCAGACTGACTCATCCAGCCCAAGTAACAAATCACACGTCAACGGTGGGTTGACCTGATGACCCTTCCACTGAAAACTACAAACTGTATCATTTTGTTTTCCAAATAACAAGCATTGATTGCAGTGTTAGAAAGGTCACTTGTCATCAGCTCAGTCATTGACCTGCTGGCAAATTGCAGCCTGTCACTCCACAGGAAGCCTGAGTTCACCAGGAGGAACAAAGGTATGCTCTGTTTATTCAGTACAATGGGGAGGTGGCACCGTTTTCACCAGATGTGTGTCGAACAGGATGAGTCTGAATTCAACAACAATCGAAAGAGGAGGCATCACAAAAATAAATGAGTGTACGAGGGATTTTGTAATTTCCCCAAATGACTACCAGAAATCTCATTTATTTTATTTACTTCGAAAAACACCGGCTTGAACCCAGTCTATGCCGTTAAGTCTTGCATCAGGGAATTCTGATATCTTGTAAATTTTCTATGGATATTAGAATCAATATAAAAGATGTCTCTTTCAAGCTCTCTAGAAGGAAGAAGGAAAATAAAATTTAAAAACACCCCTATTACAAAACCTTAACCACAAAAATAAATACTGGCCATTTGCAAAACAAATTTACAGTGGCATTCTCTCTAAAGGTACCACTTTATTCGTGCGCTAGCCCACATATCTGATTCAAGCATTTGCAACTGCAGCATAATCAGTTGTTTCCATTTGTCCGCCCACCAGATAGAAGCATTATGATTGTCCAGGAGACAATTAATTAATTGCTCATATTTATTCCTCATTCAACCACTTATGCTTTTAAATATCACTTTAAGATACAATTGATCACAATCTCCTAGACAAACATATCAGTTAAATATGCATTAAAGGCCACTTACTTAAAATAATGATTTCCACAATCATTTAGTGGAGTTAGCCAAGACATTCTGCATGAATTTTTTTGCATTCATGGACAGGATACAAACAAATACAAGCATTGAACCAAAAGGAAAATTTAATAATTCCTTAGGCATCTTCTTACAAAGTTTCAGTTAACCACCAAAATATCTACCAATAAGATGAAGCTCTTTATACACAGGTCATCCACCGAGGCATAAAACCACAGCATGAAACATTTGTCTTATTTCAGGAAGTCCTAAAAGTATATCCCCTTCAGTTAATCACTGCAAATCAGATTTATGTAAGCCCATCAGCTTTCCTCAGATAAGAAAAGCATGGGTCAACTTGAGTTGTTTCAAGGAGGATTTTTTCAAGACAGTTTGAAAGGGCAACATTTTGCTTAAAATGCGTGAGTAAATAAAAAATGCTTTGGTGTGGCATTAGTTTGGGGTGCTTCACTCATGCAACTTCGGTGTCACCATATTTATCTTGCAAGTTTTTGTTTAGATTCAAAACTATAGAAATGTTGAAAAAGCAGGACAATAAATACATGCATTTCACTTAGCTTTAACAGTTGTTAACAGTTTATCCCATTTGTGCTGTCGCTCTCTAAAGACATATGCATACACACATACACACCCGTACTTTTTCTGCACAGACATCACAGCACTTACCGTAAATACTTCAGTATGCTTCTGCCAAGGACACAGGCCTTCTCTTACCTCTTTATGTGCTTTGGGGTACTGATTTACTAACCCAATTCCCTCCTATTACATGTTTTCCTGATATACTCATCAGAAATTTAGAATTTTCCTAGACGCATGCATAGCCACGTATTGAAAATATATTCTTATACCTCCCTTTGTTCGAAATCAGTGGTTAGATCGCCCCTTACTTCAAGTCATCTACCAGGTCTGCACAACCTTGGGAGACTTTGCTCCACCACCTCATCTCTCAACCAGTTTCCTCTTCCCATCCCAAGTCTGTAGTTCCCTGGATGCCCTGACCACCCCCGTACATGCACCTCCTCCCTCTGCCTTGGAACAGGATGCCCTTCGACTTGGCATTACACCTGCCACTCGCACCCCAGTTTCCCATAAGCCCCCATCTCGTGTCTCCATGCCTCCTCTCACGGTGCTTCCTCCTGGAGCTACCACCTGCCCTCACCCACACCAGCATCCCGGGGCTCCATCCTCCACCTGGAGCATGCCACATCACACCCACCTTGGCTCCAGTTTATCATCACGTCCCAGAGCTTAGGACAAGTGCCATGCACCCTATGGGTGCCAAAGAGGCCGTCAACTTCCATCTTTCTGGTCCCAAATGAAGAGAATAATCCAGACTACACCATCTTACAATTTTCTCATTTCAAAGTCTTCAGTTCTTTGATTTCTTGGGCCATGAAGGGGAGCCTGTGATGTCCTGGTCTAGCAAAAATGGAATGACAGTGGGTACCCCAGAGTCTTCTGGCCTCATGGATGTCCAAGGCCTTTCTGACCCCGGGTGTCTATGTGAGGAGCTGCCCTAATGCCAGCATGCAACTGCCAGTGTACTGTGCCAGCTAGTACAGTGAAGGCCATCCCAAACCCATCTCACCCCAACGATCCACCTACCATGGACAGAGGCCAACGCCCGATGGCCCAATCCGGGTGGCAAGTCATCCTCAGGCTCAGGTTTTCTGCCTTGCAGAGAAAACATTTGCTAATCAGCCCCAGCCCCAGCCCACCCCTCCTTCTGCAGTCCAACTTGGAATCTGTACCCAGGAGACAGAGGGGCTGTCCCCACATTTTACATCCAAAATGCATCCCCTCTCTTTACTCTCTGCCCAAGAGGCCCTTATATTCCCGTAACTTAACCCGAGTGTCTGAAAACGGCTTCTGTGGCACACGCAGGAGGCCTCCACGGGAGCTCCTCTTGCTGCCACAGCTCCCATCCATTGCCGGCGGCCCCCCAGGCCTAACCTCTCACACCTCTTGCTCCCCTCTCTTTTCAGGGTCTAACTAAGGCACTGGCAAGAGCGGCCAGGATTGGCCTGGTTACCCCAATCCATGGCTAAACTTCATATAACTCGTATGACATCATGTTTTTTGTTGTTTTACAGGAAATTCAACAAGAAATAAAACCACTAAACATGCATATTTACATATATGGCCCAGTGTGTATACTTGTCAACAAAAATTTTTAAAAAAACAACAGCTAGTCACTATTAATTTTTGTGAGTTTCCCATCAGTCAGGATAGGAATTTGAAACCAATCTAAAGGAAAACATCTCTTGAACATTGACTATAATCTATATAATATAATACAATACTGAAATGATAATTATATATATAATACTGAAACATGTTGGCATACACAAGACAATGGCTTACATTTGCCTTCTTGAAACAGATAACTATTAAAAACCAAAATTCTTTTTTAAAGAATGACTACCTTGACTCCGGAAGGCTTTGCATATGAAAACCAAATCCACTCCACTGCGTAATTCCAGGGCTAAGGGTATTTTTCTTCATTCTGTCTTAATTAATTTGAAATGGGATCCATTGCCAAAACTTCCATCACAGACACCCAAGGGTCTTGCTTTCCTCACCAGTGAGGTCAATGCAGTGGATTTCACACTGGTTTCCCACCCAACGTGGAAGTAACCTGCACAGGGCCTTATGGTATTTAAGGACGTGATCCCCACAGATCACTGCTCTGCAATATTTTACTTTTTCATCATTATCTCAAGTTATTTTTCCAAATTTTGTAACTTAGAAACTGCTGACAGAATCCAACTCCAGACAAATTTCTATCAAGGTGACTCATAATTCACTGTTTAAAAGCTAACTGGAAACTCAATCTCCTCCACCCCAAGGTGATTTAAGTAAAACAAGGGAAGGAAAATGTCCCTTAGGGATCGCGCCACATCCAGAAGTCAAGCAGGAGCCTCACTGTGCAACGCTTGAATGTGGGACTCAAAGACAATAAAATGGTTTTCATTTACTTGATGTAATGACAGGAAATAATCAGAATCAACAAAAATAATGCCAAATTCAATGACCTCCCCCCCCAGACACTCTTCTGATCATTTAAAATGTGACTTTGTATCATAAAGTTATACTTGATCATCAAGATGTGCAACATAGAAATCATGGGGCAATTACCTCAAATCCTACCCATCCTGACAAAAGCATTATTAATATTTTAATGGACACCTTTTGGTGTGTGCTTTCTTATTCCATTCAGAAATTGCATGAAGATATAGGTGTTCTGCTATTTATTTGGTGTCGTTTAGAATAGAAAACACAAACTCACCTAGAATGGCCCTCTTTACAGAGAGCCAGAAATAAGCTAAGAAAGGAACTCATACAGAAACACCCCCTATAAAATTACAGGAGTGCATTTGTTGAGCACTGAGCCAGTCAGGTACAAGGTTAAGCTCCTTGTGTGGCCTATTTTCTCATCTGGTCAACAACCCTATGGCTAGGTCTAAACTCCTTATCCTAGCTTTTGGGGTCTTCCATGATCTGACCCCACCTGGTGTCCTCCTGCAAAGCTCACCCTCTCCTTAGTGTACTCTTCCCTCTTCCCAGCTCACTCAGCCTGTACATCCTCACCTCCTCAGGGGGCTTCCCGTGCCCACCGCGCGCTCACACCCTAACCATGATCCTGATTTAGGCTTTCTTCGAGGCACCGAGCCCTGCCTACTATTTTACCATACTCCTCTCTGCTTATTAGCTGACTTTCTAACTCCTCCAGGGGACAGAAGTGTCGAGAGTACAAGAGACTATTGCTGCAGCTCCAGCATCTGCAAACAGGTGCCCTGGAATCACTCCACACACGTATATATTAACCAATTGTATACAAATGGGGAAACTGAGAAATGAGAACTTAAGGAATGGCCCAAGGTCCAAAGCCGTGACAGGGTGCAGCCAGCACCTGACAGGCAGACATGGAGCGACTACAGTGCAAAGCCTTCTTGCTCATTTAAAGACACCCTAAAGAGAGTGCCGCCCTGGGATCCCCTCACTAGGTGCACGTGCTCATGTGGAACGAACCCAGACGAGACTCAAAAGGGCAAAAGTCAAGGCGGGATTCCTTCCCTCAAAGCCTTGGACCAGTTTAGCCTCTCTGAACTCAGGTTTCCTGATGAGTAAAAATGGAGATAATGCCACCCAATCTCCCAGCATTATGAGGAGCAGGGAATTTGCATGGAAGCAGATTTTGTTAACTGCTAAATGTCATTGACAGGTACAGGATTACATTGTTCGATAAGGGCAGACTGATCAGAAAGGATCAGGCTGCTACTTGCCTGAGCTTTCAACTTTTGTGTTCTTGTCCTCATTTTATTTTTCTTAAGAGTCAGTGCATATAGAAAAGTTAAATTTGATGCTGTCATGTACTGTGTCTGATGAAAAGAATTTTGGGTTACCTTTAAATATGTACCACTAGAAGGCCACTAATAAATAAGGGGGAAACTTGGTTTTATAGTATAGAATCTTTTGCTAATCCAAGAACTATTTGCCAGACAGCACACACAAGCTCCACTCAGGAAGGGGTCCTTATTTGCTTCATTCACCAGTAGATCCCAACCTTCGGGAACAATGCCCGGCACTCAGCTCATGTTTAAAAAATATTTATTGGATGTTAACTGATGGAAAGGATGAGTGAGATAATTAGACAATTATCTTGACTATCATGTTCCAAAAATATTTTTCAGGAGATATGCACTAAAATTTAAGGGGGAAAAAGCCTTTTCAAGCCCACAATCTTTTCTTCATCATTTCCTAAATTCAGAGTGAGCCCCAGAGCATAAATAAATAGTCTTTCCTAGCACAAGGAAAATATGTCAGATGCATGCACTCAAAGAGAAAACATCAGTTGCTTTGTCTGTCAATCCATCATCTTTTCCATACGGGAAAATGACTCTAACAAATACATGAAGTCATTTTCTATTTTCTGGGCCATCACCCTAAGAGGGCATAATGCTACTTAATCACAATGCTTCTGGCTCTGCCTTCCATATGGGCACCCACGGAGACCAGCATCTCCAGGACAATGAGTAACCTGCTAACTGTAAAACCAAGATACGGACAGCAGAATGAAATGAACTTCCTAGGGTTACATGGGATAGCAACGGGAAAAGTACCAAGAGAAGCAGGTTTTCCCAGCACTGTGACCCAAATTCACTCAATTATCGCCTTTTGAAGAGAGATGATAACTTACGGAGTCAGAAAGGGGTAAGAATTAAATGCCAATGATATAGGTGTTCAAATGGCTGTGGTCATAATCTACTTTAAAATTTTCAATATTATGCTTGGATTTATTTTTTATTTAGTTTTGTCTTTGTATTTATATAAAGGGTCACATGTTTCTTATGCATACGATGTGGGACTTAATAAATATCCATTTTATAGAACTGGAGCACTATAGTACAAACATTATACAGTAACAAAATATAAAATCATCAACCATTGTCAGGCCATGTAGGTTTTCACATCATAAAACACCTCTTACTCTAAAGTTCTTAATTACACAATGTGCTGAACTAGAAAAAGTGATAGAGTACAACAATGCTAATAAAATATACCAGGGTATTGTTTAGATTCTTAATCAAGATTCTGTGCTCAAAGTAGTTGTCTTTATTTTTTTTCTTTTTAATAAAAGGTTAAGGAAGTTCTCCCTTGCTAATGGAGAAGACTGATAGGAAATGAACCACATACAGTAACAAAGAAATGCGGGTTGGCATAATTTCACCATCAGGAAAACTGTTATGGTTGAGAGCTAACTGTAGAATTTAATCTACTAGAACATAAATACAAGTTTTAAATAGAAAAATGGAAATGGCATTCGGCATTTATTCACCCTATTTATGTATTTCCAGGGCTGACGTAATGGCCTCAGCATAGTTATCAAGTCAGCTTGTATAAAGCTCCAGACTGTATTTAAAATTTTTTAAATGTGGTTAAAAATAACCTTACACATGGAGAATGGAGACACAAAGGGACAAATCCTCCATGCTGGAGCATCGATTTTAAAACAGATCTAGAAAAAGTAAATGCTAAAATTAGAGGAAAAATTTTAGTCTCCCGCTTTCATAAGTTTTAGATTCATCTTGATGGACCATTTAATTAGATACACAACAGTGTCACAGAGATTTTGTTACTAAACAATAAAGAAAACCATAATGCTTTTTTGATAGCAAATTTATGGCAAAGACAGAGAAAAGCCCTAATCATCTGTTTTCTTTTTCATTGATTTTAACAACTCAATGTTTGCGAAAACTCAAGCTGAAAGTGAAAGAAAGTGTGAAATAATGTTTGTATACATATAATTATAATATGAATACAAAAACAATAATGATATAACCCAAGGGTCCAAAATGACAATTATATGCTGATGCCAAAATGATCTAAGGCAGGGGTCCGTAAATTTGTAAATGGCCAGACAGTAAATACTGTAGGCCTTGCAGCTTGACATTCTCTGTTGCAACAAGTTCCTTCTGCTCTTGCAGCTCTAAACCTGCCATGGACAATACATCTGCAAATGGGCATGGCTAAGTGCCAAGCAAACTTTGTTGCTGGATACTGAAATTTGAATTTCATATGATTTTCACTCAAAATATTCTTCATTTGTTTTTTTTTAACCATTGGAAAATGTAAAGGTAAAAACCATTCTTCATTCAAGGGACTCACGAAAGCTGGCGGGGGCTGGATTTGGCTCTCAGGAGAAAGGGGGGGGTAGGAGGGAAGGAGAGGGCAGGAAGAAGGGGAAGAAGGAAGGAGGGAGTGTGGTAGGAGGGGAGAAAAGGAGGACAAAGGAAGGAGAGAGAGGAGAGGGAGGCACAGAAGGAGAGAGTAAGAAGAGGGCAAGAGTGGAGGGAGAGAAGGAGGAAATTCTTGAAACTAAACACTCAATACTTAGGACTGTATATACATGTGGGAAACTCCATTTTAAAGTCTATATCTTAGGAAAGTACATGAGAAACCTTAAGATGATATTTCCTTATTTCTAACGATGATATTTCGCTGAGAATTTAATTCCTCACTTAGTCTGCTGGTGCACAAATCTGCTTCCTCTATGCCATCTCGGACTTACACTCAGAAAACTGGTGTTAGTTATGGCACTTAATTATATACAGGGTTAAGCCGTTCACTGATTGTTTCGTATTTGCCACTTCCTTCCCCAACGAGGTAAGTTCCTAGAGAGAAGGAATCATTTTTCATACTCTTTCATCTCCCAAAGTAAATAGTGTGATATTTAGCATATTAGGGGTGTTTTTTTTTAATTTCTAAAGTTTCTTCAACAAAAAGTGAAAAAAAAAAAAAAAAAAAAGAAATGCCAGTGTTTGCAGTTCTGTATTATGGCAAAAAAACTTTAATTTGCTGGAACAACGATCAGTTTTCAGACTTCTTGCCTGGCCCCATGCATACAAGCAGAGAGGCAGAGGGAAGAAAAAACAGGACTGCCTCTTTTCCCTCCTCACCCACATATCAGGGTACCCAACCACCCAAACATCCAAACGCAGGAATGACACCCTGTTTGGGGTTAGGGGGTACGAGATCACACCTTTTGTAACCATCAGAAATTCGATGGAACTGACAAAAGGGTTGAGAAATTGTGTCATGCAGAGATCTTCAGCTACAGGCCTAATAGGAATCACTAAATACTCAGTGAGTCAAACAGTATCAGAGTAAATTCAGACAGAACACTGAAATGCCCCCCTTCGCTCTTCCCAAGCAGAAGAGCCTTTGATGGCCATTCACTTGCAAGTCCCTTTCCATTCGTTCCTTCCATTACCCATTACCCAACTTGTTATTTTAGGATTCAAGAGGTCTTTTTTTAATCTTTCTTACCATCCTTATGAATGGCATTCGGCTCAAATTCCATCCTTTCCCTATTTAAAACTTAGACAATCTGGCCTGAAATGGAATTATGAACCATGGGACATAAGAAAGAAGAAAAGGAGAAGGTGGTGACGAGAAGTTTCTTCTGGATTCTTTCCTCAAGGGGATTTTGGGTGTCCTGGGACAAAAAGAGAATCAACAGAATCAAGAGATGGCAATATGTGGACCATTTCCAACCAAAAGGGCCACAAAGATGAAAACCATGACGTAACATGAAAAACTACATTTAGAAATCATTTTCTAGGCTGAGGGCAATCTGGTGGAGACATGGACCATGAGCTTGGTGCCCTCCCTACCACTCCACCGCCAGGCCAGGCTCTGTGTACACAGGCCCCATGTCCAGGAGAGAACCAGAAGGATGCAAGGGAGGGACGGCTGGCTGGCAAGAGACAGCTCCCTCTGAAGAGGGCTGCTGTGCTCTCTAGTTCCCCTTTCCCAGTCAGGGGCAACAAAGGAATGTGGAAAAACAATCAGAGTGGGCCATTGATCCAAGTAGAAATACTACTCAAAAGAACTTGTTCATGCTCCAGATGGGGAGAGGAGAGAGTGGGGGTGGGGAGGTGGGGATGAAAATTTCAGGTTATTTACCTGAATTCTGACAAAACTAGAGCACTAAAGAGCTCAATGTTCCCTTCTCTGATGTTCTAAGGAGTTAAAGGTGGGAAGGAGTGGGCAAGGAGGCGGTAGGCGTCTTAATCGTTAAAGCTTACTAAGAACAGCATTAAACTCCACTTCATGTTTAAAAGCTACCTTTGCCAGGTTACTTATCAAATGTAATTATTGCTACACTGAGATGCATTAATGAAGTGCTTTATATTTGTATAAAAGTCCAAAAATTGTGTTTTATTTGAAACCCAAATTAGAATAACATGCTTTGCACTTTGGATCCAGATCATTTCCTGGGGCATTTTTACCACTTCAGAAAAGAATGCTATACCCCGAGGGTTAAAAGATTATATAATGCATCTGCAAATCTCAACTTTAAAGCGATGCCAAACTTCACAGCCTGGAAATGGAGCCCATCAAAATGACCAAGCTCCAATCTGATCAGATCTCACTCAGCTTCATCCTCTTACACTTCTTCAAAGGAGAAGAACCGTTGTTGCAGTCCAGTGAAAGAAGTGTCTTCCACTCATCAGAAAAGCCACTGAGTGCGCTACAGTAGGGGAAAATGTCCAGTTGTGCATCACCATTTTATCTTCAGATGCTTTCAAGATCATCGGGCATCCCCCGAGACCTCCCAGGTGAGAAGCGAGCCTAAGCCACCCCCCTAGGTCCCCTCTCCGCCTCAGACATTTTGCTACTCAAGCTTCCATCCATTTGTCACATTTGCTAGAATGGACATAAATCTCTTCCCTCATCTGTTGCTCAGGAAAGGATCACTTGGGTAACACCCATTATTCCAACTCAGATGTAATCAAAGGTAAAGGAAGTAAACCTTAACCAGACTTTCAAAGAAGAAAGACAAGGTTAAAACTCTTTGTACTTGAAATATCCACCTTTATCTGCCACTCTCAAAGTCCAACACCCTTACTCGTTCAACCAACATCCAGCAGATGTTTGCTAGGCTTAAGACTTGTTCACACCTTTTGCTTTAAAAGAAAACATAAAACTAAAAGCAAACCTGAAGGCATCCATGGATCAGAAGTTGGTTTGGTCAAAGTGTTCACTTGCTCCCAATTAAAGTCATCATCTTCGGCTTGACTGTATCCACACCTGCTATAAGGCTCATCAAAGAGGCAGCCACCTAAAATGGAAAAGAATGCAAAGGAATGTAACAACTGGGCCTCTGGAATAAGTGTGATGGTTGCTTAATGCTAAACTAAACTTGATTTGACCTTGTTAGCTCAGGAATTGTGGATATGACCCTTCTCCCACCCTCGCTACGTACTGCTGAGTATTAACCATGCCCTGCCCGTACCACTAGGTGACGCTCTTCTCCAAAAATAACCCAGCGTTAGCTGTAAGCCCATTGAAAGTAAGACCTATGCACATTTGAAATTCATATTTTCCTGATTTACTGGAATTTGGAATAAATGATCTTGTGTTCAAAAATTTAAAACTGCCTTAAATGTGCAGTGTGTTTCCAATAGAAAAAAAATCATATAATTTGTCCAAAAAATTAGAAGACGGATGTTTTCACCGCAACACTGGCACACGGTAGAGGACAAGATACAGTAGAGGCCATGGACATAAATTACAAAGTGTGCTTCCAAGAATTATTCTAAATCCAATATAGAAGCAAATTTTACTTTAATGCATCTGAATGCTGATTTCTCAAAACTCAAAGACATTAGAAACGTACTTAGAGTCCAACCAATTAAATTTTAATGGAAAAATAAATTTAAGAGTAAACGTGTGGGAAACACCTTCTTAATTTTAGTACTTAGAAATGAAGCGACTTAAAAAAAAAGAAGGAATAAAAGAAAACAAAAGTTTTACATATGGCATTCAGTTGTCTGGGATCCCAGAGCCCACAGATGATTTGAACTTTCATCCCACATCCTTTTAAACATCTTCCAATATCTGAGTAATTAAAGCAGTACATCTTTTCCCCAATATTTTGCATGGGGGAAGGGAGTGTTAAATTAATTACACTAATTATTATGATACATTTATTTCTTACATAATCTATTGATTATATTAATAAAGATTTTATTTATAATTGCTTGTCAATGACGGGAATTAATGGTTCTGGTCAAGGAAACACAAGTTTAAGAAAATTCTTATGCTATGTCTCCAACATATGCCCCGATGGAGGGAAAACAAGTACAATAGCAATTGTACAAACTTAGGGGTAGACCAGATCTTAAAAGTCATCTAGTTCAAATTCCATCCACATGCTTAAAGCAATCCTACAATCTCCCAGCCAGCCAGTCAGCTTCTGAACTGACAAGGCACTTCAGCATTTGGAAAAGTATCCCTAGCAGGTAGTAAATTCCCCCTTATAAAGGCTCAACCTCTGCTTTTTCAAATACATACCCATTTATCTTTGCTCTAACCTGTGAAGCAAGAGTAAAACATCCCAGCTCTTGCACAGGAAAGCCAATTATTTGAATAGAGCTGGCATGTGCTAAGCTTTCACTTCTCCAGGCAAAACGTGCTTCACTCCTCTCAGCTGCTCCTCCTGGAAGGTTTTCAGACCTTTCAACCATCCTGACAGGTGTTCTGTAAGCACTCTGAGCTTTATCAGCACACCTCTGAAAAACAGATACCCAGGGCTGGCTCTTGAGCTCAGTTGGCTACTTCGCTTGCCCCTTGCTAGTTTCAACAGTCCAGGTGGAGAGGTGGTTCATTCTGCAATGTGCAAGCCTGACATCCCAGATCCTTTACACATCACCGCCATCAAGCTATTTCTCCTCTCTGGTCATAAGTGAGATAAGTAACTTTTTGTGTGCAAATCCAGGACTTTACATTTTTCCTTTGCATTGCATTGCATTGCATTCAGGCCATTGTGCCAGCCTGTCGAAAGGTTCTGGAATCCTGATTCCACCACTGAGGTACTAGCCTCTGACCTAGATTTGCGTTACCTGCAAATCTGTTGAGCATGCTCTCCACATCTGCCTCTAGTTCTTAACAACAACGACAACAAAGTTAAACAGGACAGAACCAAGGACAAGTTCAAGTGATCTCAGACTGTTTTATACGGTCTCTCCCAGGTTTCAAGCTTTGTTTTAGTCATTAGCTCCAAGCCTGCTGGTTAAATTCCTGGCCCTGGGCATTGCCTTCTTTAACACTTTTAACAGTACGGGTCATGATTATTCATTCTACTGGGAACAGAAAGCAATTATAAAAGATGTAGCATTAACTCAATAATTCACCTTGGCAAAGATTGGTCACTTATACCTCACTCTTACTGAGATTTAACAAGTTCAGAAACAAACTGGATTTGTTCAAAGAGTGTAATACTAACAGCTTTCCAAATTGGGATTTAAAAAAATGTTAGAAGAAAGAGTATGGAAACATTTATGAGAAATAGTTTCCCTTGATTGCAAACCCTAATTTTCAATTAGAAAATAGCTTCAGTATTACAGGAATAAAAATCCAAACAGTGGTAACAAGAATAATATTCAAAAATATAAAGAACCATGAATTTTGACAGAAAAGGGGTCCCCAGTGGACACACAGGTAGCCCTTTGATAAAACCTTGTAGCGCTATCTTTGTAAGTTTTTTTTCTTTTACTAGGTAAGTGTAGGTTTATAGAATAATCATGCATAAAATAGAGGATTCCCATATAACACCCTATTATTAACATCTTGCATTGGTGTGAAACATTTTTTACAATTGATGATAGCACATTTTTATAATTGGACTATTAACTAGAGTCCTTGGTTTAACTCTATAGTGTAGGTCTATAGATTTTTTTTTTAATTTATTGTTATCATATATACAATCTAGCAATTCCCCTTTTAATCACATTCAGATATATACTTCAATGCTGTTAATTACATTCACAATGGTATGCGACCATCATCACCACCATCCATTACCAAAACATTTCCATCAGTCCAAATAGGAACTCTGTACATTTTAAGCCTTAGCTTCTCATTCTGTAACCCCACCCTATTCTCTGGTAACCTGTATTCTAGATTCTGACTCTATGATTTGCTTATTCAAATTATTTGAAATCAGTGAGACCAGATAATATTTGTCCTTTTGTATCTGGCTTACTTCACACAACATGATGCCTGAAGTACAATCTTAAATGGTGAGAAATAGCTAAAGGGATCCACAAAACAATTTAAGAATAGTGAAAGATCTGGTTTGCACAAGGGTGATTGGCACTGAATATATAACCACATATGAAAAAAGCAGGGAGCACATCAACAGCCAAGGCAGGAGAATTAGAGAATATGGGAGCAAGGGTATAATTCCCCCACAAAACTGTTTTTACCACTTGAAAGAAAACATTAAAAATCATGGTATAGGGGAGTGGATGTAGCTCAAGTGGTGAACGTCTGCTTCCCATGTACAAGGTTCCAGGTTCAATCCCCAGTACCTCCTAAAAACAAAACAAAAAGCAAAACAAAACTCTCATTGGGGAGTGAATGGATGTAGCTCAGTGACAGAACACCTGCTTCCCATATATGAAGTCCTAGGTTCAATCCCAGTACCTAAAAAAAAAAATGTATGGTATGGTTCTTTCTGAACCCACATACGATTATTGAGGCTCTGGAAGACAGGACAGACTATGAGTTGCTTATTGCCCCAGGATACATCCCCCTACACACCAATTTTCAGACCAACCACTGTCCTCCATCTAACAGATATGGCATCCTAAAAATAGCAAAGATAGTTTATTGAATTAAAATGGCATAAGATTAAAGTAATGGCCAACTGGACTGAAATAAACAAAGAGAGAACAATTAAGTTTTTGGTTTTCAAAGTAACTTTGGGTAGTGGTGAAGCATTCAGGTCTGAGGTCAAATATCTACCAAGTCCCAATTCATTTCCTTATGAGCTATGTGACTTTGGACAAATCACTAGGTCTTTCCAAAATGGAGATAATAACAGGTACTATACTTGGCATACATGAGGATTAAACTGGATAGCAGATGTAAAGTTAGAGTAGCACATTGTCAGGCCCGTTCAACCAGTATCAGTTATTACTAGTTCACCGATCCTTCTTAATATGCATGCCTCAAGCAATTGCTCTCAGAAGTTCCACTCATTGCCAATAGTTGGAGTGTAATAAGTGGACCTCATAGGAAGTTGACGAGTGCATGAGTTTTCATGCTGATACTCTCCTCTGGGCTTACCTCCTGAGCAAGTCATTGAAGAGAAAAGGGATTGGCTGGGTTTTTCCAGTAAATGCTTTGGGAGCCAATGATAAAATCTGATGAGGAAGCAAAGTTTCCTGAGACTTAGTGAAAGTAAGTATTTCAGAAATACTGTTTTCTTGATTTTCATAATAACAGAAGTGTGGTCAGCAACAGATTTCCCAAGATTTCTCCAGAATTGTCTTATTTGGACCTACTCCCAGTTGCTCATACTTACTCTATATTCCTCTGTCAAATAAAAGTAAATTGCTTCTTGGGCCTTCCTTTGAAATTTATGCTCCCCAGTGTAACAGAGTTAAGCTCATTTATAGTTTCTCTATACATGGCCCTTCTGCCCCTTTTATCTGAACCCATAATTACACTATACTTGATAAATATATGTCACAGAGACTCAAATCTTCAGTCTGTCCATGTGCCAATTGAGCCTCAATTTCAGCAGAGTTGCACACCTACTCTCCAGGTCATTGGACTCACCCATGACAACTAACAAGGAGATGATGATGGACAGTGTTCATCCCAAGGAACAGAGAGTGTCTGCTACTACAAGCAGGATAGTTCCATCCATCTGCCCCATGGGATTTAGTCTTCCTCTCAATTAGAAGCATCACCATCCCCAAATCCTCAAGATTGGAGAATGAACAATGGGCCAAAGTAGACTTATTATTATTCTACTATAGACTTGTTATTATCCTAGCAATGGAAGAACTCTTATCATTGATGTAAAGGCAGTGGCCACCAGAGGTTCTGAAGGATGGGAGAAGGAAGAATAGAGGTAATACGGGGGCATTTTCTTGACATTGGATTTGCCTTGCATGATATTGCAGTGATGGATACAGGCCATTGTATATTTTGTCATAACTTAATAATTGTGAAAGACAGAGTGTAAACTACAATGTAGACTGTAGTCCATGGTTAGTAGCAATGCTTCAATATGGGTTCATCAGTTTTAGCAAATGCACCACACTAATGGAATATGTTAATGTGGGAAAATGTGGGAGGGGAAGGGAGTGGGGCCTATGGGAATCCCTTATATTTTTTATGCAACATTTATGTAATCTAAATCTTCTTTAAAAATTTAAAAAAAATTAAGTATGAAAAAAAGTAAATTGCTTCTCTTTTGGAGGGAGGATAATCAGATCTAAACCAAAAGTCATACATAAGATGGAGGAAAGGTGATGCAAGCTGGGTGGTACTCTGCACCATTTGTTCTTTCTCTCTCTCTCTTCTCCCTCCCTCCCCCCCACCTTCAGACTCATACATGCACACACATACACACCCATCATACCTTGAGAAAAGCTTTACTTTGCCAACTTTGTGTACAACATACAATGTGTATGTGCTGGATGAAGAATATGTTATTCTGGAAAAAGGAATTGCCAACGGATTTCAATTACCCAGGTCATCAACAATGATGATAATTTCTATACTATATGGCTTGTGCCAGAACATGTTGTATAACACTGACATGAAAAACAAGCCAGGAAAATGAAATAGAAGTGAAAGTTGAAAGCAGTGAAGCAAAGAGAAAAAAAAAGTATAGAATGATACCAGGAGGAGTCCAAGATCTAACCTCCTCCTAAAAACAAATTTTTAAAAAGCCACTAGATTCATCTCCCGGAAATTAGGCACCCTTTTCCCTTTGAGGTTTGTGGCAGCCAGTGTAAAGAAGGAAATGGGATTGATTTCATAATCTACAGTTACTAAGAGATAATAACCTTAATACTAACGCACATCATAATAGCAGTTAACATTTACTGAGGACTTCGATCCTCACACTGACCTTCTAAGGGAGAGCCTGTTCTTCTCATTTTACAGATACAGAAGCTAATACACGAACGGTTGCACAACTTGCCCAAGTTCTCAAAGCTGGAGGGTAGTTCAGCAGCAACGGAAGCCAGGCAGCCTGCCTTGAGCACTCAGTACACGACAGGGCCTCCCAAACTGGAGGCCCAAGAGAACCACAACGACTTCTAGCCCTGTATTCATAGGAATGGCCTGCCCAGGGCCATGGGGAGAAGCAAACAATGTAAGTGAATGAAACGAGTTCTCGACTGCATCCATCTGGAGCAGGTGGACAGGTTTTAGGGACTTAGCAGCATGCTTTGGTAGCATGCCACCAAACTTCAACTCTATTAACTTGATTTGGTAGGTGCTCAGTGCACCCCTGGGTGAAAGCCACACTATACCTTGAAATTATCTGGAAGACTGCTGTTCCTCTCAGCACCATCTTTGGTAAGTAGAGGACACCCAAGGCTTTGCGGATTGACCTCCTGACTCAAAACTGCAGCTCCTCTGTGTGGGGCCTGAAGAGGAGAGCCATGTGCTTTAGAAATCAGACACAATGGAGTTAGGCCTGAAATTTCTCCAGGAAAACTGCAAAGTTTAATAAGAGCAGATATTGAAATGCCCAGAGGCAAGCTAAGAATTCTCCTCAAAAGTAATTTTAATTGGGAAGCGGACTTGGCCCAATGGATAGGGCGTCCGTCTACCACATGGGAGGTCCGCCGTTCAAACTCCAGGCCTCCTTGACCCATGTGGAGCTGGCCCATGCGCAGTGCTGATGCCCACAAGGAGTGCCCTGCCACTCAGGAGTGACCCTGCATGGGGGAGAGCCCCAAGCACAAGGAGTGTGCCCCGTAAGGAGAGCTGCCCAGGGCGAAAGAAAGTGCAGCCTGCCCAGGAATGGCACCGCACACACGGAGAGCTGACACAGCAAGATGATGCAACAAAAAGAAACACAGATTCCCAGTGCCACTGATAAGAGAAGCAGGCACAGAAGAATACACAGCGAATGGACACAGACAGCAGACAACTGGGGGGGAGGGGAGAGAAATAAATAAATCTATTTTTAAAAAAATAATTTTAATGATTACTCTGCTCAGTCGCCTTGGTATTCCGTATAGCCCAGGACATGGAAGGCATGCAATAAATAATTTTTAAATGAATAAATAATTGACTCCCCCAAATTCTATGCAGAATCATGCTGTCCTAATTTTGCCTAGAAATTTTTAAATGAAAGTGTAATATAATATTCCAAGCTATGAAAACAATCTCTATAATGCCCCCAAAGTACCCAGCTTTTTTCTGACATGTCCCAGGACGAACCAGCAACCAAATGTGTGTAAATCTCTGATGAGTTAATTTTTTTATTTTGGTCAAAACCTATCAACCAGTTTAATGTCAGTGAAGACTCCACAGAGTATGGCTTTCCTTTTAGAAAAGTTGAACTCTTTCATTTCCCCCCCTCTGGCAATAATTAGATAGCAAGGGTAGTTGTCTATAAAGGTCACTCCTGATTTATGAAAATAAAATATTGTCATTTGCTTATTGGAGGGAATTTATTTCTCTTCTTTCTAAGCAGTTGTAGAGAATTATCCAGGATATCCAAGAACAGTATCAAGTCATTAAGCTATAAACTATAAAGGAGATTTTGCCCCACTTTTACCCCAAAGGAACTTTATAAGATCCTTCACGCAATCATTCTATATCCTAAAGTGCCCAAAGGAAAGCAAATTGACAAGGATTAGATTCCACTATTTAAAGCCGTTTGTTTTTTTAAAAATTCTCCACTCTGAGCCATAGTCACAACATTTTGACTCAACACACATACATGTGCATTTCACAAACCAAATTTTTCTTTACGGAGATATACAGATATATTTCATTCTGCTTTGTTCAGTTTTTTTTAAAGGCAGATCTAGAGCCACAAAACTGATTTCTCAATCCCTCACAGGTTCCTCCATGTAGTCTTTAAAGTTTTGGAGTGAGAACTGTCCCCTAGAATTGTTTATTCAGCTTTAAGTAAGAGGCACACCTCAGAGGTACTGTGGGCTTGGTTCTAGTGTACCACAATAAAGAGAACATCACCACAAAGCATGTCACACGGATTTTTTGGTTTCCCAGTGCATATAAAAGTTATGTTTACACTATACTGTAGTGCAATAAGTGTGCAATCACATTATGTCTTTTAAAAGCATACATACCTTAATTAAAATATGACACAGAATCACAAAGTGAGCACACACCATTGGAAAAACGGCACCTACAGACTTGTGGGATGCAGTGTTGCCACAAACCTTCAATTTGTGGGGGAAAAAAAGCAGTATCTGCAAAGCACGAAAAGCCAAGCACCGTAAAATGAGGGATGCCTCTATCAATGAACAACATGATATGAAATCATTATTAGGAGAGGCAGAGTGTAACCTGTGAGCTACAAAGTTCTCTAGATCTTCACAGCCTCCCAATCCACGGGTGTCTACCAGGTGCCAGTGATATATAAGCTATTCCTTCCATCTCAATATGTCAGAATCAAAGAACATGCTACACAACTAATACCATGCAAATATTTACAAGTACTATCTCATCTGATCATCTTAAAAGCCCTTCAGGGCAAGTATCAATATCCCTGGACCAGTTATCAAGGTCTTGCTTCTCAGCTCTAAATTCATGTCTCATTGCCTGCTCTCCACAAACACATCCCCGCCTTTTACATAGTCTTTCTACCGCCTTTGGCAGGATGTTAAGTGCTATCACAAGAGTGTGCAGGTGAGCCACCATAGGAGGAAGGGGTTTCTCTCCGGGTGGGCTCACCTGCAGCTGCTTTCCCGCTGTGCGCCCTATGGTACCCGTTACACACACAGCCATTACCCTTCACCCCGCTGGTGAGTTTGCTGAGTGCCCCCAGAGATCACCTCCCAGCACCCACTTTCCCTGGCACCCTCTAGAGCAGGCTTCCACACGTTCCCTCGGGTGGCACCTCCAGTGGGCCAAGCCATGCCCCTTTTAGCCTTGGAAAGGTCTCTTCCTGGGGGATTCTGTCTCAGCTTTGGGGTACTGGCTGCTCCTCATATTCAAGATACCTGTCTTCTTTAGCTTACCCTTGACTTTGTACTAGCCCACCTCTCGTTATTCCAATCCCCTTATTTAGCAGATTGTTCTTTTTCAAATTTTTTTTTCAATAAATGATACTTAGATGACATAAATGTTACATAAAAAATATAGGGGATTCCTATATGCACCACTTCCCACACCGCCCACATTTTCCCACATTAACAATAGCGGATTGTTCTTTATATTAAACTTTTCCCCATTCAAATTACTGCATGGTTTCTGATACATCCATAATTTTACCAATGGTGGTTTTAGAGGGGTTAAATAGCTCACCCAAAGTTGCACAGATTTTGGTGTAGGAATGGCAGCTCACCCGAGGTTGAGTCCAAAGTCATGCCCTTCCCAGTTCTGCACTTCTTCAGCCCTAACCCACCTCTCTCAAGTAGCTAAATGGCAGGCTGTCACATATCTACACTGAAAGTGAAATGAATTGCATTGTAAGCAAGCTTCTGAAATGCTGTTTCTAAGAAGACAGTGGTGGATAATCAAGTGGTCATTTCATTAATTTATAAGATGCATGCATTTTACAGGTTAAATTGATTTCCATGCTCCGGCAATCCTTCTTCTTGTAATAATTACAGTCCATTTAAAGTTATTTTGTTAAGAGACTGTAAGACTCCTGGAGGATTCTTCTGTAACGATTTTCTCATTTGCCCTAAATACAGAATGACCCCATTTAAGGCAGTCTTTATCAAATGTATAAAGTATTAAATGGGTCTCTCTGTTGAGAAAGCAGATCAAGAAATAGTGCTAGCCTAGCCCCTTAAATGAATTCATGTTGGATGTTCTATTTTCCTACAGTACATATAACATCAGATGGTTTTATTCACCTACTTCAAATCTAACACTGTGTAAGATAAATGGCTATACAGGATATAATTAAAGGATAAACAGAAAATGACCTACAATACGCATAAGTGTTTTAAGAGTTAAAAAGCAAACCTACACCAACAAGCAGAGCCACTACTTTCTTCTTCTAAGTCAGTGACATCCACATTTAATTGCCTACCAAACAATAAAAGTGTAAAATGCCTCTTAAACTTTGAGTACTCCCATGATGTTTAGTGAATCAGACACTGAGCATTATAGAAATGCTCTCCTCCATAATTTAATCTAGAAAGCAGTTTTTACACATTGCGCAGGCATTCAAACGGCTAATGCAAGGCTCTATTGTAAAAAGTGCTATTTGCTGAGGGATGTATTTTATAAAGTTTAAAGGGAATGAGTTGTCTTGTTCTTAGAGTCTCTATGGCTTATTACACTTACTGCACACTTCACTGCATACCAGTCTATCAACTGCTGCCAACAGCTATATATTTTTTCTTGATCTTAAAATCTGTATTTCTTAATAGACAGTGGTATTATTTCTATTCCCCAACATTGTGCAGATTTGGCCAAATTATTAGGGACTTGACTGTCTCCATTTTTCCAGATACAAATAAGTACCTCATAGAACTGCTACAAGGATTTAACTAAACAGCTTATATGAATTCACTGTGTAAACTGGAATCCTCCAAAACATCAAGTGGAAAGGGAAACAAAATCAGGGAATACCTGCCAGAACTGTCTAGGGAAGAAGATGCTGGCATCTAGATCAGCATTCGCCGCCTGATCTCGGAGTCCCACACTGGGGCAGAGATTCTTGAAACCTGTCCCTGGAGCAGCAGCAGCACCTGGCAACTTGTCAGAGATGCAAATTCCCAGGCCCCACTCCAGATTTCCGAATGGGAACTAGCAATCTGCATTCTAACAACCCTCAAGGTGATTCTGACACACGCTGATGTCTGGAAGATGCCATTCTAGACCAACCTATTTCACCAGAATCTCCTGGGAGCAGCTGCAGGAACCTATGGTTTTAACAAAGATCCCAGAATAATCTAATTGTTGCCCTACTTTAAAAAGAGTGCTCTAAATCAGTAGTTTGAAACATTTTGGAGAAGATATTCTTTCAGTTTCTTTAAAAGACACATGTATATAAAAAATACATACATGCATGCAGTGCCCAACATATTATTACAAATATACACAAATGACATTTTAAAGTATGAACTAGAAAATAATAAATATAAATTGAGGTTCAATAATTTCTTCCATGTATCAACGGACTGTAAGGTAGACAGTGATCAAAGCCTTTGGAGACCACTACCCTAAATAACTCATTTTAGTCAGAAATTCCTCTCAAGTGAATAAGGACAAGAGACTAGCACAGGTTGGTTGAAGCATTGTCTTCCTTTCTATAATTTCATACTAAAAAAAAAAAATTCATAATTTTTCTTCTGGTGCATCTACTCAATAAGATGAGGTATCCCAGGTGGAAAATGATTTTGGTTATTGGTCAGAGATACTAAGGAAATTAATTTTAAAAAAAGAAAAGAATTTCATTTTATACCTAGTAGTTCTCTTGCCAGTTTAGTGTGATTTACAAATCATTGCCAGGACAACTGATAAAATAAACTCCTGAACTAATGTTATTGAGCTCAAATCCACCATCCAACTATTGATTTTCACTAGATGCTGATTAACCTAAACTAAACTGCATGTACTTCCCTTAAAGAACATTTTTTTATACATCACATTCATTGGGTACAAACAAATTATAATGAAAAAATCAAATATAATTCCACGTATCCTGTGGGTAAAACACTCATTCCACTCCCCTGTCATTAGGAATATTTGTTCTAAAATAAAAATCTATAAGTTGTAAGGATGACTCTATTTAATTGGAATCAGAAACCTAGGATAAATTAAGTCCTGGATCTGCTGGTTTCCTGTCTGTATTTGGATAAATCACAGACTGTTTCTCTTGTTCATTGTATAAAAAGGAGGTTAAAAAATGGGCAAAAGACTTGAAAAGGCAATTGTCCAAAGAAGAAATACAAATGGTAAAGAAACACATGAAAAAATGCTCAACACCACTAGAGATTTAGGGAAATGCAAATCAAAACTACAATGAGATATCATTTCACACCTATTAGACTGGTCGCTATTAAAATGTCAAAAAACTGTAAATGTTGGAGAGAATATGGAGAGATAGAAACGCTTATGCACTGTTTGTGGGAATGTAGTATGGTACAGCCACTGTGGAGGACTGCTTGCAAGTTCCTAAGGAAGTTTTGCCATATGACCCTGCAATACCACTACTGGGTATATACCCAGAAAAACGTAGAGCAGAGACAAGAAGAGACATCTGCACACCTATGTTCATAGCGGCATTATTCACAACTGCCAAAAGCTGGGAACAACCCAGGTGTCCATCAACCGATGAATGAATAAACAAATTGTGATATATACGCACAATGGAATATTATACAGCAGTAAAAAGAAATGAAGTCATGAAGCATATGACCAATGAATCAACCTGGAGGACGTTAAGTTGAATGAAGCAAGCCAGACACAAAAGGTCAAATACTGTATGATTGCACTATAATGAATTAAATATGTTGTGTAAATTCACATAGTTAATAATTAGAATATAGGTCACTAGAAAATAGAAGGAGTGTAGAGAATGGAAAGCTGAGGGTTAATTTGTGCAGAATTCTTTAAAAAGTTGTTTATAAATCTTTGGAAATGAATAGAAATGGTGAGAGCACATTATAGTGTTTGTAACTAGAAGAACTATTACATGGATATGACAGTGGTTGAAAGGGAAAGTCTAAGGTTATGTATATTACAAGAAGGAAAGCTGAAAACTGTAACATGCGACTGTATAAGGTAGTTAAACCTCATATAAAACACGAATATGGGTGATATTGCATATATAAGACTGTTTTTACAAAATATAAATGCAAATATACTGGCGAGAAGGAAAGAGAATAGCAGCTATCTAAGGCAAGGGAAGCATAGCAAGAGTAAGAGGTGAAGAGTTTTGTTTGTTTGTTGTTTATTATTATTAATGGAATAATGAAAGTGCTCTAAGAATGGTTGAAGTGATGAATGCACAAATATGTGATTACACCAAATACCAGTGATTATACACTTTGGATGGATTTATGTTTTATTAATATATGTCAATAAAATTGATTTGTTTTTTTAAAAAAAGGAAGTATGAAGCTGGAAATGGGGAAGGGTACAATGATAGACAAATCATTAATTTTGTACAGAGCCCCAAGTGTCACACGATCCAAGATGAGCTGCAATGGAGAAATGGGGAACACACACTTCTGCCCCCACCTGGCCTGCTCCTCTTTGCCCTTCTTATAGCACACCTTACTGGACTGAGTATAACTCTCAAATTTAAAGACCTGTATTTTTAAAATGAAGCATATCTCCGATATCCAAATCGCCCACCTAATCTGGACTCAAAGGAGGAAATGGCAATCTAGTCCAGTGCCAAGGGGGAAATAAAAAGTGATGAAGTTAGACTTACTGAGAAACAGTATGCTGGTCTTCAACCCAGGAGTTCCCTAAAGGATTTGCAGGGGCAATTCTGAGCCTCGGCCATTTCCCAAGGATTGCATGTCCTATAGGAGTGACCCCTTTGCCATATTGATGACTTTATCACCCAGGGAAATGATGAAGGTTGAACATGGAGGTGCATGGGAAAGTGTAGTCACTGTTAAAGATGACAAGCAACATCCATGGAAGTTAAACTATGTTGGATATCTGCCAACGGAAACAGGGAAATAAAGAGATGCACATTCTATTTTTCCTGGACTGATGAGAAGTACCGAAAACCAGAGTCTGGAGCTGGAAACCTGTGAGTCAAACTATGTCTCCTGCCCCACATTTTGCACCCCCCAACAACTTGCTCAATGTTTCTCCAATCCATCTCCTCTTCCCACCATACACTGGCTGAGTTTGAGCTCATGTTCCTGCTCGACTTCACTCACCCCCTCTCATGTAGACTTTGGCCTCTCCGCCAGGTCCCTGAATTAGTCAGCCAAAGGGATGCTGATGCAAAATACCAGAAACTGGTTGGTTTTTACAAAGGGTATTTATTTGGGGTAGGAGGTTACAGATACCAGGCCATAAAGCATAAGCTACTTCCCTCACCAAAGTCTATTTTCACCTGATGGAGCAAGACAGCTGCCGATGTCTGCGAGGGTTCAGGTTTCCTGGGTTCCTCTGGGCTCAGCGCCTCTGTTTTCTCCACAAGGTCAGACGTAGACTAAAAGGTGAACAGGTCTGTCTCTCTTCCTGGGGCTTCAGCTTCAGCATCAAACTCCAACATCAAAACTCCAACATTAAAAGACCCTCAACTCTGTCCTTTGCCATGCCTTTTATCTATGAGTTCCCACCCACCAAGGGGCGGGGACTCAATGCCCTACTGACACAAGAAGTTTACTTGATTAAGTAATCAAATCAACCTCTGAATCCAATATACTCTCAGATGCTCAGAGAAAAAGACAAGTTTACAAACATAATCCAATATTTCTTTTTGGAATTCATCAATTATATCAAACTGCTACAGTCCCCCACACTCCTACCCAGCTGGCCTTTTATAAAATAACACTACCTACTTTAAATACTCTTCAGCACCTCACTGCCCAGGGAACAATATGAAATGTCTATCACATGGCATAGGAGGTCTTCCTGACTTGGTGTCCTGATCACTCTATACCACAATATAATTGTGGGCATGGTGGCAGTCTCTTCTCCATGATGAGCTTTTGAGCCAGGACTAGGATCTGTTCAACCCTGTATTCCCCATCCTAGAAAGGTGCCATCTATTGATTAAACACCTAGTGGATTTTAACTCAACTTTATAAGGCTTTCTGAACAAAGCTAAGAAGAAAAGCCATTTGCTGCTCTATTTGTTTAGAAAGGAAGACTGAAGAAAAAGTGTCTAATGGGCAACATTCATGAAATACTTTGGGCACACGAATGGAAGAAGAAATCCAGCTTCTTGAGTTCTTGCCTTTGTGATCTGACTCATGGCACCTCCTGCCCTCCTTCCTTTTTTCTGCCTCTTCACCCTCCCTCCCTCCCTTCCTTCCTCCTCCCCACCATCCCGCTCACCTCCACTTCACCTAACTGGGGACTTACGTTGCAGACATGATCTCAGGCACTGGAGAGAAAAGGGGAGGGGGTTAGAAGGAACAGATAGAGGATGAAAACAAAGCACTTGTCCTCTAGGAAGATAGCTTAGAGGACAGGAAGTAAGTAACATGAAAAAGACTATAAGAGCCAAGAGAAAGAATAGAAACTTATCCTGAACATCTCCTTTCCCTAAATGGTCCAGATAAAAACAAAACAAGTCAGCAGCTCAAATACAAGTGGACTGAGATAGCCATGGACTATTAGTCTAAGAATTTGCATAATAAGGCTGTTATTTGGCAGACCTCAGCATAAGTCAACAAAAAGCACATGGATTTTAGGTGTATCACACTAGATCTCCATTTTAATGCCTCAGCCATTTCCGTTTGATTTTATTTTTTAAATGTAAAATAAAGTTGATGATTATATATTATGGATCTTTCAAATTCTTGAAACATAAAATAGTTAATATTTATTCAATATCAAAACTCAATTCTCAGGCCATTACAAAAGTGTGCTTTGAAGAAAACATTAACCCACTATTTAATTTTTAAAATTAGGAAGCTGCATCCTATGCAGAATTCTCCAAGCTAAGAGCCATCCTTTTACATTGCACAAAAAATTTTGTAAATCATCTTTCCTTCCCAGTCATTTTACATGACCTATTAGCTGCTAAAATATCAGAACTGAGAACATTAACCCTCCTCAAGGTCAACACAGTCGGGGTGTCTTTCTTTCTCTAATTGACTTTTTATTCAATATTCTATTTTCTTTTTAAATATGTATTTTCTTTTTTAACACTGACAAAAGAGAACAGGTTCTCTGGTGAGAACAACTCTGGAGCAGGAAGCAGAAGCACTGGGATCCCCACTTCTTCTGCCTCCTGTGTGGCCTCTGGAGAGACAAATGGCCTTCAAGGGCACACAGTGCAGTGGGAAATAGGAAGGAAAGAAAGGAGATTTTGCCACCAAAAAGATCTGAAGTTAGTTCCAACCCTATTAATTTAAAGCTTTTCTCATCCATCCATCTATAAAAACATCTACCTTCTAGATTGCTATAAGTATTAAATTATTTTATGTGTATGTTTATTATGTGTGTGTAGCAGTTTGATATAGTTATGAATTCCAAAACTAAATACTGGATTATGTTTGTAATCTGGTCTGCACCTGGGCATGATTAAGTTATGATTAGGGCTTTGATTGGGCCACGTCATTAGATAAAAGGCATGGCAAAGGACAGAGTTGAGGGGTTTTTGATGTTGGAGTTTTGATGTTGGAGTTTGATGCTGAAGCCTTAAGCTGGAGCCCCGGGAAGTAAGTTCACAGAGGAAAGAGAAGCCAGCCCCAGGAAGAGAGGAACCCTCAGCCCTTAAGAAGAAGCAAGCTCTGGGAAGAGAAAAACCTTGAACCCAGAGAGAAGCAAGCCCCAGGAAAGGAGGAACCCAGGAAGCCTGAACCCCCACAGATGTTGGCAGCCATCTTGCTCCAACATGTGAAAATAGACTTTGGTGAGGGAAGAAACTTACATTTTATGGCCTGGTATTTGTAAGCTCCTACCCCAAATAAGTACCCTTTGTAAAAACCAACCAATTTCTGTTATTTTGCATCAGCACCCCTTTGACTAATACAGTGTGTATATACATAATTCCATCCATCCATCCATCCATCCATCCATCCATCCATCCATCCATCCATCTGTCTTAACAAATGTGTAAATATTGGTTCTCTTTCCTTTCTGGTCTTCAGTTGTCTGATATATAAAACAGGGGAGATGACCTAAACCATTGGTTTTTCAAACCAGAATCCTGGTCTATGAAAAAGCAAGGAACATGAGATCACAGGGCATGGCACCCAGCATTCTCAATCCTATGGGGGAGATGATACATATGGGGTGATTGTTCCCATTCAAGTCAATCCAAAATTACTTGATCATATTTTCCACAATAATCATTTGAGAATACCTAATACAATTTCAGTAGGACTCTCATCACCCCACCCCATTCCTCAGCTCTGCTAACTAATGTCTAAAATTATTTTAACAAGTTATGCTTTTCAGTCCACAATGAAGAAGGCTGAAAAACTAAAACTCAAGGAAATATGAGAAGAAAACTGATGCACTGTCTAACAACATTCACTCCAAAAAATATTTATCTTGGCTCATCATTTGCAGACCCACTGAAATCGTCTACAGGTACAAATAACTAGATATTAGATATTTCCCATTTTGATAAATATAACAAATGTAGACATACAAAAAATATAGAGAAGGTTTGGGTATAGGAATATGGAAACAGGTTCAAAAAATAAAATAATAAAAATTCAGTGACTTCATAATATGCCTGGAATGAACCAGAAACTATTCACGGAAATATTTTAACAAAGTCACATATGAAGCTTTTATTCCCCATATGGCTGGCTTGTTTTTAGAAGCTGTGTTCATTGGGATTATTTAATCAAGGCATCCCTATTCAGTCTGTTTTAATAGTTGGAATGTGTAATTTTACATTTGTTTATAGATAGTCTGGATCTCTCTTTCTTATTGGATGCTCTTTAAGAAAACTCATTGTGGGGGAGTTGGTGTAGCTCAGTGGTTGAGCATCTGTTTCACATGTATGAGCTCCCAGGTTCAATTCCCAATACCTTCAAAACACACACAAAAAAAAAAAAAAGAAAAGAAAAAAGAAAGCTCATTGTTGGCCCTTGGCCATACTGGACACTATATTTATCAATATCTAACTTAGTGTTGGCTAACTCTTGAATGGGGAATATACTCTAATGGATCAATATAATATTGACTGGACTTAAGAAATAGTAACCCCCTTAATGGGGCCAGAATTTTGCCTTGAAAAAGCTTCACAGATTGGCTTTTTTAAACTCACAATCAAATACAGTATATAAAATATAATAACATAATCAATTAGGTGAAACATATCTCAGAGTCCATCTGACACAGCACATCTGCATTACTGAATTTGATAGTATAAACAATATGCCTAATATAAACAGCACAGAGGAAAAAAAAATAGGAAAACTTGTACCAATTTTCAGCAGGCCACTAACTTATGCAAAAATTCTTGGAATGAGAATAAAAATCAAGTTATAGCAATATCAATTTTCCTATATTCTCCATAAATTTCAGAAAGATGTTTATCCTAGAAATGTTGACATGACCTTAACCACAAAAGAGCAAAATGTGGTATTATTACTAATAATTCTCAATAAAAACCTTCATTATATTGAACTGGTAAGTATTGCTAACTTTAGTATTACAGAATAAAAGCCAGGGGAAACTGGAAGATTTAACTAGGTCAGGGAAGAATGTGGATTTGAAATATTTTGAAAAAAACTTATAGGTAAATACTTAAATTTCCAGATCCACAAAAAATTGCATTTTCTTTCTTTTGCACTATTAATACAAACACAAAGGCCAATTTACAAATTGGATAGTAAGCCTTTACTTTCTTTAAACCACAAAAAGTTTCTTTACATTTACCTACCTCTAGGATTCCTCCATAGGTACTTTGCACTTTCTGTTTTACATGTTTTTTCATAGCTCAGTGATTCTTAAATTTGGGAGGTTTATGGATCCGTTTGAAAACCTGAGCAAATGTGCATAAATGTGCAAATTGAATAATTCCTTGGATTTACAGAGCCCTTAAGGGCCATTCAGCATTTACTCAACTGAGGTTCATTGACCCCCTGAGCCAGAATCACCGGTACTTTCTTAAAACAAAGACCTTGAGCCCCAATTTTCATGATGGAATCAGAATTGTTACTGGGAGGGGGTTGAGACTGCATTTCAGGAGAGTCCCTGGGGATTTTGCCGCTTGTTAAAGGGCTGGTAAGAGAGCCTCAGCGCAAGTTTCCTCTCAGCTCGTGGCATCAAGTGGTCCTGCAATCAATGTCTATGTCCACTCACCTCTCTCTTGAGGACCAGTGCTCTGTTATTTCCATGGGATCTCCTTCAGCACATCCTGCATCTTCATGCCAGGTTAGGCATGTGCACACATAGCTAGCCTCTCGGTCCCAGGCATGCCACACTCTTGGACTCCTATATACGTTTACCTTCTGGCTTTTTTGGCCAGCAAGCTCTTGCTCAACTCATCCATCGAGATACACTCTGCAGAATGTATCAGCTCTCCTCCCTATTCCTTAGTAGCGAGCTGCTCACTGAATCCCCATACTTCTCATACATACACAATAGCATTCACACACTTGCCTTCCCACGATGCACTGGACACCCTAAGATTAATGCAAGGGCAGCTGCTGGCACCTGGTGCCCAGTGCTATCACTCCTTAGATGCCTGTTGCCAGAACGAAGGAAGTCCAGCTTGTATTTCTGCACAAGAAAAGAGATTCACATCATCTTCCAAGGTTAAAGATGAAAATGGCCTGGAGATCTTCCAACATATTATACAAATAAGGACTAAGGCTGGGAAATTTACCTGATTTATGATTTATCAAAGGCAATTCAAGAAGCATTTAACAACTCCTGCTATATGCAAAGGCACTGGTCAGTGTGGTCAGACGTGCTAAAATTTCAAAATCAAAGAGGGACTTCCAGTCAAAAAAAATGGCAGCATAAGAAGCTCCAAGGGTCACTTCTTCAAAGAATAGTTGAACAATTAGAAAAGCTGGTAGAGACAGCTTTCTCAAATCTCTAAATAACAGTTAAAGGGTTGCAATAACTGGGCAAGTGCAAAATTAAGAAAACACAACTTAGAAACAGCAGGAGAAACTCCTGGAGCCTGTGCTGGTCCACTCCATATTCACCCTCCACGGCATGGTTTATAGTCAGCCTGTGCTCAAATTGTGGGTCCCTGGCCCTGTTCCGGAGGGAGCAGTATAACCCCTATGTGCACACTGAGTGACTGTATGTCAGTGCAGATCTGTTGGAAAATAGTGTGAATGTCTGAACCAGGAAATTCAACCCTGCAGGCAAAAGCACCTTGCACACAGTTAAATTAGTGTAAGGAATAATCAAATCAAATTGGGGCAAATGATTACTGGTTTTAAGACACAATAGAGCACCCAGGAAAGGGAGGAAGTCTTTTTCACGGGGAGTGTGGTGGTGTGCGTCTTTTGTGGACCCTAGAAAATTATGTTCTTGAGCTAACCCATTCCTGTACAAAGAAGCCTATTGTAAGTAGGACCTTTGGTTAGTTTCAGTCAAGGGAACTTTGATTAGATCACTCTGATTATATCACTTCAATTAAGAGCCTTTGATTAGATTGCAGGACCCAGGGTGGGTCCTAATCCTTTTACTGGTCTCACATAAACACAAAACAGAGAGTACGAGAGTTGCCATTTTACCCTGCCATATGAGTGAGGACTCCAGGATCATCTACAGCCACAGAAAGACAGGAAAACCCTGAGAGGCTTAGAAAGAGGCCAGAGGCTGAATCAGCAGAGCAGCCCAAAGCTGAAGGGAGGGGCCATGTGCCTTATCTCCCAGAGCTGAGCTTGGAAAGGAAGTGAGCCTGGAGGAAAAAGCAGAGACTGGCCACCATCTTGCCTTGTCATGTGGCAGGAGGCCAGGATCTGTCAGCAGCCAGCCTTTGGTAAGTCAGCATCTCTGATGATGCCTTGACTTGGACAGTTTCACAGCCTCAGAGCTGTAAGATCTTACCATAATAAATGTCCATTATAAAAGCCAACCCATTTTTGGTATTTTGCATCAGCAGCCTATGGCAAACTAAAATAAGGGGTTGTTTGATTCCTATAAATGGGGTAACTCCTCAGGCCACAAGGGCAGGTTTAGGACAAGACAGAGGCTAAGAAAATACAGAGAGGGCCTTATATATTCACCTTAGGCTGATCTGGATAGGAGGGTTAACTCTGAACCAGAGTACCAGCTACTACAAAGCCAATTTGCAATGACTGTGAAAGCTAGCTTTTCCCTTAGTTTGCTTATTTTTGTTAGGTCCAGGTACACAAGAAATCTCTGTCATAAAACAAAACGGAAATAGCCTAAAGAACAGACAGCTCAGAGACTAAATCCCAAGTCAGCACCTGAAAATATTAAAATGGACAGCATGCAACAAAATATTATAAGACAAAGAAACAGGAAGTGATGGTCCATCCAAAGGGACAAGTTAAAATTTTAGAAAAATCAATGAAGATCAGACTTAGGGCATACTAGAAAAAGACTTAAACAAACAACTAAAAAAGATCTTCATATGCTAAAAAGAAATCAAGGAAATCCTGTAGAAACAAATAAAGGATATCCAGAAAATGAAGAATTAACAATATGAAATCTCAATAAAGAGTTACAAATTTTTAAAAGGATACTGGATTTGAAGACCACAATTACTGAAATGAAAAATAAACTGAAACAGAAAACAAAAAATCTAGATGGTTTAGCAGTAGATTAGAGATGGCAGAAGAAAGAATCAATGTATGCAAAGATATAATTAAAATGCAATGAAAATAAGTGAACAGAGAAAAAGAGACCCATGAAATACCATCAAGTGTAACAATATATTTATTAAGAGGTCCCAAAAACAAAAGAGAGAGAAAAAGGAACACAAGGAATATTCAAAGATGTAATAACAGAAAACTTCCTAAACTGGGCAAAAGATATGAACATGTACACCCAAGAAGCTTATTGAACATCAAACAGGATAAACCAGAAGAGAAATACATTCAGACACATAATAACCAAACTTTCCAATGCAAAGTACAAGGACAGAGTTTGAAAGCTGTTAAGAGAAAAGGAACATGTTGTATAGCAAGGGAGACTCCAAAATATTGTGTTGATTTTCACATGAAAAACCATAGAGAAAAGAAAGCAGTGGGAAGAAATATTTAAAGTGTGAAAGAAAACAATTGCCAACCAAGAATTTTATATCCAGTGAGAGTGTTTTTTTGAAAATGAGACATTGATAAAGATATTCCCAGATAAACAAAAGCTGAGGGAGTTCATGACCACTAGACCTGCCCTATAAGCATTGCTAAAGAGAGTGCTTCATATTGAAAGGAAAGAACATTAAATAGTAGCTCTAAGTAGCATAAAGACCTCTAGTAACTGTAAATCATCTGGGTAACTACAAATGCAAGTACTACTGTACTGCATATTTGGTATGTTAATCCATTTTTTAATTCTTACAGGTTCTAAAATGCAAATTCATAAAAGCAATGATATATCTATGGTTTTAGACATACAATGTATAAAGATGTAGTTTATACTAACTAAAAGGTAGTAGGACAGAAGGGAATAGGAACTGTGTTTGAATATGCTATTGAAGTAGGGTGGACCCCTAATCCAATATGACTGGCACCTGTATAAGAAGGGGAGAGGCGGTACAAACAGATGAACAGAGAATTCCATGTGGCTACTGAGGCAGAGAATGCCAAGGATTGTCAGCAAATCATCAGAAGCTAGAAGACACAAGGAAGGCTTCTCTGCTACAGAATTCAGAGGAAGCACGGCCCCACTAGTACATTGATTTTGGACTTCAAGTCCCCAGAATTGAGAGACAGTAAATTTCTGTTGGGTATTAAATTTAATCCCCATGGTAACCAAAAAGAAAATATCTCCAAAAATATACAGAAGGACTATATATACAAGGGACTCAAAATGGTACACTACAAAAAACCTAATAACTATGAGGTAAGCATTAACATAAGAATTAAGGGACAAAAAGGTATAAGACTTACAAAGACCAAATAGCAAAATAACAGAAGAAAGTCTCACATTACCACTAGTTACTTTAAATTTAAATGGATTAAACTCTCCATTCAAAAGGCAGAGACTGGCAAAATGGACAAAAAAGCATGACCCAACTATATGCTGTTTACAAGACAATCTCCTTATATTCAGAGATAAAAATAAGTTGAACGTGAAAGGATAGAAAAAAATATATAACATGCAAACAGTAACCAAGAGTGAGGTGGGGTAACTATACTAATATCAGATAAAATAAGCTTTAATTCAAAAAATGTTACATGGGACAAAGAAAGACACAATACTATATACTGGTAAAGGGGTCAATTAAACAAAAATACATAAAAATAGGGAGATATATATATATCCCTATCTCACACCATATAAAAATTTAACCTTCAATGGATCTAAATGGATCAAAGATCTAAATATAAAAATGAAAACTGTAAAACTCCTAAGAGAAAACAGTGGAGCATCTTCAGGACCTTGTTTTGGGCAACTATTTCTTAGACTATACACCGAAAATATAGGAAACAAAAGAAAAAAATTAGGTAATGGGATTTCATAAAAATTAAAAACCTTGTACATCAAAGTACTTTATTATGAAAGTAAAGAGATGTCCTATAGAATGGGAGGGAATATTTGGAAACCAAATAACTGATATGGATTTAATACCCAGAATATATAAGAAAATGCTATAACACAACAAAAAGAAAAAATTCCAATTTAAAAATGGGAAAAGTCCTGAATAGACATTTCTCCAAAGAAGACATATAAATGACCAGCAAGGACATGAAAAGATGCTCAACATCATTAGCCATTAGGGAAAGTATAAATCAAGTACAGTGAGATACCATTTCACACCCACTAAAATGAGAAGTATTTTAAAAACAAAATACCAGTCTTTGAAAGGATGTAGAAAAATAAAAGCACTTGTTCCTTTTTTTGGTAGGAAAGTAAAATGGTGCAGCCTCTGTGGAAAACATTTTGGCAGTACCTCAGCAAGCTAAATACAGACTTACCATTTGACCCAGAAATCCCACTACTAGGCATATACCTAAAAGAATTGAAAGCAGAGACTCAAATTGACGTTTGTACACTAGTGAACATAGTGGCATTATGCATAATTTTCAAAAGATGGAAGCCCAAAGTGACCAAAACCAGGCGATTGGTTAAACAAGATGTGGTATATAAATAAAATGGAAGAGAGATACAGTTCCCTCTATTTGATAGCATTAGTCCTCCCCAGGATGTGGGTCCACCCCCACTCTCACTACTTGGGTCTCTACCCAATGGTACCACCCACTCTGGCAAAATGAGCATTCAGACATTCCCCAGGAGCCCGTCCCGCATCAGACCATCCCCTCCGAGCATCCTAAACAGGTAACCCTCTTAATTATATTTTGATACGATTATCTCAGCATTTTACTCTCAACCAACACCTGACACTCTCCTATGTTCGTCCCTCCCCCCACTTTTTGGGCAAGATTACCCATCCGCCCGTCCCCAGCCCCCCTCAAACCCGCAAAGCCCCCCCCAAAGGCAACCCCTTGCCCCCATTTTATCTCTTCTTTGTGCTCATACTTACCGCCAGCTCATCATAAATTCCACCCCTGCAGACGTCGGCTCACATCCTTCCTCCACCCCCAGATTTCCTGTAAGCCTATCGTTCAGTCTCTAGCTCTGAGGCAGCTTTCTTATTTCATATCATTGAGGTCATGTAGTGTTTGTCCTTCAATGCCTGGGTTGCTTCACTCAACATAAGGTTCTCAAGATTCATCCATGTTATCACGTGTGTTTGTAGTGTATTTGTTATTACAGCCGAGTAGTATTCCATTGTGTGTATATACCACATTTTGTTGATCCACTCATCTGTTGATGGGCATTTGGGTTGATTCATAGAGATGTCACGGACATAACCAATCCAAGGTCCACAGAGAAAAGGAGGCATTGGAGTGGAGTGGGAAAAGTGGACATGGTAGCTGATATGGGTATGGGGAATGGCAGGAAGAGATGAGATGTGGAGGCGCCTTTGGGACTTAGAGTTGCCCTGGATGGTGCTGCAGGGGCAATCACCGGACATTGTAAATCCTCCCAGGGCCCACTGGATGGAATGTGGGAGAGTGTGGGCCATGATGTGGACCATTGACCATGAGGTGCAGAGATACCCAGAGATGTACTTACCAAATGGCAATGGATGTGTCATGATGATGGGAGTGAGTGTTGGTGGGGGGGGGAGTGGTGGGGTGGGGGTGGTGGGGTTGAATGGGACCTCATATTGTTTTTTTAATGTAATATTTTTACAAAATCAATTAAAAAAAAAAAAACCTAATAAATAAATAAATAAATAAATAAAATGGAAGACTATTCAGCCCTAACAAAAGTTTGAGGTCTTTAAGGACATCATGTTGAGTGAAATAAGCCAGATACAAAATGTCAAGTATTGTACACTGTCACTTACATGAAATAATTAGAATATGCAAATTCTTAGTCAGAAACTGGAACACAGGGGCTGGGGTGGGTGGGAGTAGAGAATGGGGAGTTAATGCTTATTGGTACAGAGTTTCTGTTTGAGGTGACAGAAAAGTTTCTATACGGATGGTGGTGATGGTGTCACAACATTGTGACTGCAATTAAAACCACTGAGTTATACATTTAAATGTGTTTAAAAATGGATATGATAGGCTATATATGTGTTACCAGATTAAAATAGTTCTAAAACCCCAGAGAATTACATAACACAGTGAACTTTAATGTATACTAAGAATTACAGTTCATAGTATAACTACAATAATATTGTTTCATCAATTACAAAGAGGTGCCATATTAATGCAAAGTGCTAATAATAAGGAAAAATGGGAGTGGTTGGGAGTATGTGAGAATTCTGTACTTTCTGCATGATTTTTCTGTATACCTACAACTTCTCTAACAGGAAAAAAAAGAACTCAGGATCGTGATCCTCAGTTTCAATAGTTAGAGAAATAGGACATATCCGTGACCAGCTATAATTCAATCTCGGACAAGAAAGTGACATAGCACCGGAAATTACTAAGAGGTGATTTCAGATGAGGAAGAGCAAGGCTCTGAGAGCTCCTAGGCGAGGAGGCATTTGAGGAGTTGCAGTCAAGTTTTGAGCAGCTGCTACAGAGCACCCTGGAGCCTAAACACGGAGGAGAGAAAGGACCATGCTACAGAGCGTGTTGGGGGAAGGCTGCCACATGGGCAGGAGAGGAACCTTCATCACAGAACAACTAATACAAAGGAGCTGCTGACGATCAGCCTGCAAAGCAAGACCGGAACCGAAGAGCGCGAGGCTGGGTGGCCACGCGTGCGTGAGAACAGGTTTACCATGTTGCCACGTGCATCATTCCACGTGCTTAGCTGTGAAGGCCTGTGGCAGAGGAGGGCAAAAGTGTCAGAAAGAGAACCAGGTCAGAAAGATTGTGTGGCTTGTCCGAGAGTTAGATAAAGGCAGAGGTGGAACCTGAGCCTTTGGATTCCTAACCCCTAAGAGGTCATTTGTCATTACGGTAGACTCTTGATGTGTATTGACAGCAGAATGACGAGTCCAGGAAAGCCCCTTACACACCTACTATGTAGGTAAATGGCATCTTTACTAAAAAGGACACCTTAGATGTCATCCTTGATTTTGGTGCCCAAAGAGCATTGACAGCCTAACACCCCTGATGAGGCTTCTGAAACTTACTAAGCAAAGATGTGAGAATAACAGCGACAAGTTAATTCAAGGAAGACATAGAAAAGTGAGCTTTATTTCTTTGACTGGATTCCAGAGAAAATTTTCTCCTAGTTTCGACTCTCACTAATTCTGCTGAACAAATCAATTCTTTACAAACTAAACAATGGTAAGCAGGAACACTTAGAGATGCAATACTTTGCTCTGGGAATGTTTACAGAAAAATACAGGTAAGCATAGAATTAGCTGTTTGTTTGCTTTACAATTGGCTTCAGAAACCTAACAAGAAAAAGACCTTTAACTGAAAGCAATCACAATGAGCCATCGAGAAAACACACATACTGTGGCAAGGGCATCAGAGATCAAAATCTCCCTTCGAAATTGAAAAGAAATGCTAATGTACTCCAGCTCAGAATTGCTGCACTACAAAGGAAATTAATATCAAAGCTGGAACCACATCTACTGTTACACCCAGTAAGATGAAAACAATGGTGCTTGGCCAAAAGGTACAAGGAAATACAAGAATCTGATAGGAACAGAGGAAATTAAGACAAATCTTACAAAGAATTCATAATGAAACAAGGTTGAGCCACTTACTCACGTGCAAGTGAGACCCTAGAAGAACAAGTTTTGTATTGAAAAGATTGTGACCGCAGTGGCCTCTGAGGTTAAAACTGCCTTCTTTACTGGTACCTCTGCTTTCCACATAGGGACTGACCAATAATTAAAAAGGAATGACTGCAAAGTTTTTAAAAATTTGCATAAGAGCACAAATAAAATTAATTCTGTACTCTCACTTTTTTGGGGGGAGAAAGGCATCTATAATTGAAACTTTACATATTATCACTTTTTGAAGTAGCATTTTCTAGGTAAAAGGCTTAGCCATATTTTTAGTTAACAATATTTAAGAAAAGAAACCAGGAGATGGGGCAGATGGTTTTCATCTCATTTTGTTTCGAGTCAGTTTAAAAGTCAAATGGCAGATATTGCACAAAAGAAAATTCTTGGACCTGTTTTCAAATCCTATTTTTAGTTTGGACCCAATCCAGTCAGTCACTAAACATTTCAGTGAGTCCTCCGAGGCAACCACGTATGCCCCTCTCCTGAGCTGTAGCAGGAACCGGTCTTATCCATACCCTAAGATAGTGTGTTTCCATGTTGCCATTTCTCCTCTCACTCCTGATTCCTTATCAGGAAATATGTCATGCTGGATGAGCAGATCACCAAGTCCATCTCATCAGAGGAGCTTTGAGATGAAAAGCCGAGCTGGTTTTCTTCTTTTTTAAGTCCTTTAACTTTGAGCGCTGACCTTCCATAATCATCCCCAGTAGAAAGTAGCTTGGATCTTTCAGGGCAATCTCTGGCTTCTCTGTGGTTTTTGACTGACAGTTCTACCCCTTCCTATGGCAGTGTGCGTCCCTCCACCACTATCAGTCATTTTATTTGTCCAATCGGAAGTATCAGGAAGGAATTATCTTTAGATTCTTGGTTCCAGATCTCACAAAGTGTTCCTTGATCATTTTAAAAGCAGTTTATCAGAAGGGTATCTAAAAAACGGTGAGATTAGAGAGCCACGCTCTGGCAGGGGCCTGCAGAGGAAAGAGATCGGCAGGGTCATGCCCCACAAAGCCTGCTTAGCACAATAGATGCTCAGGGTCACAGCTCAGCCTGTGAACAATCTCCAATTCACCCTTTGGGGTTCCAGTTTCCTGCGTTAAGCTTCTAATTGCTGCACGGAATCCTAGATCCACATTCTACTTGCCAGGGAGGAAAAAGAGGGACTGCCCATCCCCCTTTGGCCTTTACAGAAGAGGTGGGCCCTGCCTCCCACTTGTTTTGGGATTCCCCCAAAACCATGCCTGTCTACTGCCTTGTGAAAAGAGTCACACAACACCGCTGCAAAGACCCTTATCACAAGCAGTACAGCCGCCAGTTCGATCCAGGGGCTGGTGACCTCGTTTTTAAGTGGCACACCTGCCTAACCATTATTCCAAGCCCTGTGGAAAGGAGGCGGACATTTCAATAGAGACAAAAGAGTGAGAGAGGGAGGAGGTGGCCTTTGAGGAGCTAGAATTCCAGTCTAGGATAAACAATGCTCACGTCTATTTGTTTATATTCGCACACTCCGTCATTATTCAAATATTTGCTTGGGCTCTGTGTCCATATTTGTTTTAGATTCCAGTACCTAGAAGATGACAAGTTGTACTCTGTGAAACTCTGCCCATAATAAGCATGCAAGAAATGACAAGGAATGGCACTGGTCGGTAAAAGAGCCAGCACAGTGCTATGCACCTTAGAATTATCATGAATAATGACAATAAGTACAGCATGTATGATGAGAAGGGTACATTTGAAATAGAAAAGCAAAACACGGCCACACAACACTGGCTAACAATTAAAAATTCAACTAATTTATATTCAATGGGAAGTTCTAAAGCCTGTTTATGCATTGAAAATATAAGCTTTTCATTTTTTTCAATTAAAAAAAGAATAAAAAAGGAGCACTGCACCATTGAAGATGTATCGGGAGAACTAGCAGCACAAATATGAACAGATATGTCAGAAACTGCCAAGAAGAAATAGAAGATGGTCCAGAAGAGAAGAAGGAAAAAAAGGTAAGTGAAGCCAAATTCAACAGTGTAACGGGTCCCAAAATGAAATGGTATGCATAGCGCCAAAAAGAAAACAGAATTATAAAGTAGGCCAACAGAAAATGGTATGATTCCACCAAAAACATGAGCACATACAGCCAAAACAAAATGATATGAACAAAGATAAAAATGGCATTTTTAAAGAGAACTCAATTTAACCACACAAAACTTGTTAAAAGATAGTATGGCAAAGCTAGTCTGCAGTTGTATTATCAAAATCCACTTTGTTGATTTAAACACTGTTTGTATAGAAGTAGAGAAAGGAATTTGACATTTATTGATCACCTCTGAGGTAGCAGCTATTTTTAACAAACCTCACTCAATACTTCTTTTTAACATCCTTGTCCTAAAGGAAGTGTTGTGCTCATTTAACTGATGTGCAAACTAAAGCTTGGAGAGATGAGTTTTTCAAGATTATATAAGCAAATTAATAATCATAACTAGCACTTACATGAGGATGTGTCTACTTTTAAAACCTATTTTATTTCACTCCTACAATATGCTGCTTCCCCTTGAAATTAAATATATATATGCATATACACACACACACGCATATGTATACACACAAACACTATTCTGATTCACCTACGTTCAGTCTAAAGAGAGGAAAACATGAGCAAAATAATCTAGACTCTATATAATCAAAATAATCTAGACTCCCATGGAAAAAAGGAACTCATCCACCTACTGTTTTTTCCTTTCACAAATACTGGATGGACTTTAGCAATTACTGGCTACCTCTCTATGGTTGCTTACAAAATTACTAATTTTTCTAAGCACATTCAATCTAACTTATTTAGCTAGGAAAAGGCCTTTATCTCCTTCCAAATTGGCTTCAATAGTCAACAAAACAAAAGATTTACAAGACTGCTCCTCTGTCTTCTTGTTCATTGCAACTTTTCCAGAATCCCAAAGTAATCATGAAATTCCTAAATGACATTTTCCTTTAAAGAGGGGTTAGAAAATTGCAAATTCTTGCAGAAAAAAATAAACAAAGGAGATTTTAAACCAAGAGCACTGGTCAAATTAATTTAAGGCTTAGAAAACATTATTTTTTACCAAGGGACCAGAAATAAGAAGCTAAAGGATGTCTGAGCTGAGTTGGTATGTTCTCTGAGTATTGTTTCCATGGTTCTCAAGTCCGTGTATAATATTAATGACACCTAAAACTAAACATTATTGTCATATTTTATACTTGCAGAAATCACAGAAATGTAAAAAAGAATACCCTCAAGTCCTATCATATGTACTTTTCCAGAATGTTATACAGTACAGTGTCAGACAATGTTCAAAATTATACCACAAAGATTACAAGATCCTGAAAAGGCAAAATACAAGTTGTTTTATTAACATACATGGGAAATTTAACCCTTATAAATGAGAGTTTCAATAAGAATTGAAATCCAAAACCTTTTCATTAACTCATTTGATTATAAATGCATCGATGTGTGGGCTGGAAAGGGAAAAGGTGGGAGAAGACTCAAAAGAAGGAAGGCTAGTTAGACTTGGTAAATGCCAGATGGGAAAGCCATGGGTCAGCAAATAAACAGAAAACCCTGAGTGGGCCAGGCTGGGCCAAGCATCAGGATACAATAGCCAATATGAGGAAGCAGCCTCTGCCCTCTTGGCTCGATGGTCAGCAGTCAGTATCTACTGCCTAGTCCATAATGCTAGTCTCCTCTAAAGATCAGAAATAAAGCTTGCCTAGTCAGGCTTTGTATTCCAGAGGTTTACAGTCTTCACGAAATAACAGGTGGTGCTTCAGCCAAAGGATAATGCAAAGCAGACGAATTCAAGGAAGGAGAGGTGGTACAGCCACTGTAGAAAACCGTGTGGTGTTCCTCACAACCTTAAACATGGAATTACCATCTGACCCCATCATTCTATTTCAAGGTATATGTCCAAAAGAATGAAAGCAAGGACTCAGATCCCTGCATGCCAATATTCACAGCAGCATTATTCACAATAGCCAAAATGTGGAAGCAACCCAAGTGCCCATCAAAAGACAAATGAATAAACAGAATGTGGTCTGTGCATGCAATGGAATATTATTCGGTGGTAAAACGGAATGAAGGTTTGATACATGTCACCACATGGACGAACCTTGAAGACATCATACTGAGTGAAATAAGTCAGACACAAAGGGACAGATGTCACCTCATTTCACTTAAATGAAACAGCTAGATTGTACAGTGCACAGAGACAGAAAGGAGAGAACAGATTCCCAGGGGCACAGTGGGAGGAATGGGGAGTTATTGCTTAATGGGTACAGAGTTTCTGTTGGGGTGATAAGGTTTTGGTAACAAATGGTAGCACAACTTTGTGAGTTTAACTCATGCCATTGACTTGCACACTTAAAAACGGTTAAAATAGGAAATTTTATTTTATATCTGTTATCACAATGAAATTTTTAAAAAATTCTCCCTCTCAGAAAGCAGCCCTACTGCCTTCCTTCACTATGATCTATGCTGCAGTGATTAATCAGGCCTTCTCACATAGCTTTGAGAGAAGATCCAAGATCAAGACTCTCTGAGGGGATTCTTTCTGGAATACTCTTCAACTCTCTTATCACAGAGCAAACTCCTATAACCCTTAGGTCCCAGTTTAACCATTACTTCCTCAGAGACACATTTGCTGGGCAGCCCACCCTATCCCACTGAGATAAGACCTACCTATCGTATGCTCCCACAGAACTTATACTTCACATTGGTAGCACACAGTACATTGTGATCCAATGTAAAAGGAAGTACCAAAACTTTGAAAAAAGTAAAGATAACTACTAGCTGAGGACATTGTGAGGAAATTCCTCATCAAAGGAGAATTGTAGACTAGACTGAAGTGACCAAGCTGAGGGGACTAGTTCGGGAGTCTATGATCATTTCAGGTGCTGGCCACCTGTCTCTGAGAAAGTCACACTGCATAGACCAATCTCACGTAACTCTCACATCAACAGCATCATAAAAGAATTGCTGTGGATACTCACAAACGAGGAAAGCAGGGTTTGAAGAGAAGTCACGCATTTTAGAGCTGAAAACCTGGTCTCCTAGGCATAGGTCTAATTCCAAAATTAAAAATAAAATCCCTGACTCCTGAGTCACTTTGTTTCCAGATGAGAGGAGAAAATCAAGACTCCCCACCCCCAACACACAGAACTGCTCACCTGAAGTGACACAGCTAATAGGGACAAACCATGATCCTGCCAAAATATAGAATGGAACAGAAATGAGAAGCATTAGGAATGAAAAGCCAACAAAGTTAAATGTAGGGATAGAACAAGAAAGAAGAATCAAATGTGATGTCAATAGTTTAGGCTGTAGCTAGATGAGTTTAGGCAATAGCTAGATGAGTCAGGAGAGCGTCTATGAGGAAAAACACACCCAGCAGACAATGAGAAATGTGACATCAACTCAAAGGTGTGCACTAAGGAGCACAGGGCATTCTTTGGAATAGTAGACCCCATTGGAAAGGTAAGCTGGAAACTAACTGACACTTGAAGGCCGGGCAAAAGAACTTCTCTTCCTCTAGAAGGGTGCTTCCCATCCTTTCTCTTCCCACTGCACATACCAAAAACAAATATGTGTACATCACTCTGGGGTAAATGGATGACAAGCCCAGTCAGTCTCTGTCCTCCTGGAGGGGAGGTTACACTTGCAAGACTGAGGCCCTCTGCTCTTCCCCAGCCTGAGGAAGACACTACCCTCGTTCCTACCCTAAGGGCCCTGGCTTCCTCTTGACTATTTCTGGTCTTTGAGGCTCAACTCTAGATGTTTAAAGGAACAGACACATTGGGAGCTCAGGGCTGTTGGAGACAGAGGCAGGGCAGGAGGCAATCCTAGGTGAGTGTGTGACTCATCTGAAAGCAATGAATTCATGTGAAGTCAACTGTGGTCACGAGATGACACATATTTTATCCATGTGTGTGGGCAAAAGCACTGTGCCGGAAGTGACCAACAGGTAGGGGTGTGGCCAAAGAGAGGTAAGGCTTTGTAGTATTCAGAGGGTCCTAAAGGGTTTATTTGGTATTATGGCCAATAAAGAGCCTCTCTGGGTAGCTGTAAGAGACCAAGATGAGGAGTTACTCTTCTATTTGCAGAGCAAGAAAACTGGCCACAGCTAATGAGGCACATCGGGGGGAGGCTTAAACCTACAAAATACTTTGGAGGAATATTGGGCAATGCAAAGGAGAGTAATTTTTTTTTAGAATCCTTTAGCAAGCTTGTTTTACTAAGAAACTTGGAAATCATTTCAATGTTCTCTTTTTAAAATGAAACAGCAGACTCTAAAAGTGAACAAAGGATATAAACTTAAGTTTACCTTATTAAATGAAACAGCACCACGGCATTTTCTTTTAGAGTTATTAAGGAGATAGTGCAGAAAGAAATATCCTTTACTTACAAAATTATCCTGTAATTCTGGTTTTCTTAGCAAAACCTAGAAGGACGGGGGATTTATTTGGTAGCCTTTATCAATCAGGAGGCCCGGTCTTTAAAGCCTTATGTGCGTAAGGACCTTGCTTGAGAAGTCAAAAGAGCAACTGTTAGCCAACAGTAACTGTCATTATAAGGGTAGATAACAGGCCTCTTAAGCCATCTGCAAACACAGGTTTTTATCCAACTTGCTTTAAATGAATTTTTTAAATGCTTGACAAAGCAGAGACAGGTCTGGCCTCGGGAGGCAAACCACTTCAGTCAAAAACAGAATGGTTTAACCCTAGGGATTTCTGCAAAAATAAGATTTTTTTTTTAATATCCCTAAGAGGGGATTGAGAACACAGGGCTATGCTTTGGAAACCACAAAGCACTAGATTCAGGTAAATCATCATTAAAGTGAGTGACTCTACCAGCAGGCCCTTGCTTCCTGCCTGGGATCCTGTAAACCCAATTCTTCCCCCGTCTCATTACAACAGCCGAGATTATTAGAAGCAAATGGGGTCAGACTGTAATTACACTTAAACAGGATCCAAGTCCTACCGCAGTCAAGACGCGCGTTTCCCACTCAGTCCCGAGGAGCTTTTTCTAAACAGCCCATCATGTCAGTAAAATAAAAATATTATTGACTCACATCTCTGCATATTCCAAAGTATACAAGGAGACCAGGCAGGTCCTGGATGGTAGGGAGAAATGCAATTAATGAGCAATTACTATTTAAAGACCAAATCCCTGTCAAAACAGCTTGACAAAAAAAATGGTGGTTTTTCACACACACAGCTTGTGGTAGTGCTGCCAACAAAAACAGTGGGTGGTAATGCTGCCAGCTAAACTGGAGCTGGAAGGCGGGTGGGGAGCCGAACCAAGAAGGAACTTTCCTGCCCCCTCCCCCTTTGCTGGCATTTGGGCAGCCACTTCCGCAGCTGCACCTGGGGTCTGTGACTGCAGGCGCTCCCTTGTTTTTAATGAGATTATGTGGGGCCCATCTTTGGGCATGTCATCCCAAAGGCAAATGTTGATGCAGCCAGAAGACCTCAAAATCATATCACATGTTAGGGACATTCCTCCCAAAATGCAGTAGTCTCATCCTAAGCAAACCTAGGTCCTTCAAGTTGTGATCAAGAACTTGTGTGAGGAATTCTCAAATTATGCTGGAGTTAAACCTTGGCAAATTGGTCAAAACTTTTGACAGGAGAAATATCTCCAGGATATCTAGTCAATGTTGGGGAGGACTCCCATGCAGGGAGGGGCAAGGGGCATCCTTGCCGGCACCCTCTCCACTTATGGGAATGGAAAGCTGTGAGTTCAGAAGTCAACAACCCTGCCCCCTTTTTCCAAAGGGTGTATTTTAAGAGTGGCAATGAGGATTTGGGGTACTTGAAAATATTGATCTTTCACCGTCACCAATGATACAGGGAGTTATACTTGGCTTTGGCCTCCTGTTTTATTTCGGATCATATTAGTAAAAAACAATAGGAAAACCCAAGTGTCAGTAGCTTAGACGAGATATCAGAGTATGTCTCTCAATTTAAGTTATCTTAAATGTATCTCAATGTAAGTTATCTAGCTATGCCACACAACATCCTTGGAGGCCCAGGGTCCCTGCAGCCCACCACTTTCTGTCCCTAAGGTTAGCCTAAGCCTTATTGTCAAGGTGGAATGCTAGCCAGCCCTTTCCTCTTCCAAGCAGGACGGAAGAAGGCTGGGGAAATGGGCACAGCCCCTCTTCTATAAACACTGGGTGGAAGCTGTGCCCAGCATTTTCTCTTTTATCTTACTTTCTCTTTTATCCTAGTTTCTAGGGTTGTGCTATTCAGTAGGAAGGCTACTGGCCACATGGGGCTATTTAGATTCAAACTTAAATTAGTTAAAATTAAATTAAAATTCACTTCCTTGAGAAAATGACCAAAGGACATTATGGGGACACACAAACATATTGGAATGTAGATTGTAAGTTTACATTTCTTAAACTTGATAACTGCACTTTAGATGTTTACATAAGTTGATATCCCTGTTCTTAGGAAAATTACAGGGCACCATTAAGTGTTCAAGGAGGATGATGTCTACAATCAACTCTCAAATGTTTAGAAAATAGATAGACAGATGGATGTGTAGACAGATGGATAGAGAGAATGATACAGCAAATGTGGCAAAATGTTAAAATTTTGTGGACTATTAGATTGGTCGCTATTAAGGAGTCAGAAAACTGTAAATGCTGGAGAGGATGTGGAGAGTTAGGAACACTTATTCACTGTTGGTGGGAACGCACGATGGTACAGCCACTGTGGAGGACTGTTTGGCAGTTCCTCAAGAAGTTGAGTATAGATTTGCCATGTGACCTGGGAATATCGTTGCAAAGGATAGACGAGAAGAACTGAGAGCAGTGGCATGTATAGACATCTGCACACAGATGTTCACAGCAGCGTTATTCATGACAGCCAAAAGGTGGTAACAACCCAGATGTCCATCAGCTGATGGATGGATAAAGAAATTGTGGAGTATACACACAATGGAATATTATGCAGCGGTAAGAAGAAATAAAGTCATGATGCATATGACAACGTGGATGAACCTGGAGGACATTATGCTGAGTGAAATAAGCCATACATAAAAGGAAAAATACTGTATTATTGCCTTATTATGAACTAAATGTATTATGTGAACTATAAATATGTGAAATATGAATATGGGTAGAATTGCATATATAAGACCATTTTCCTTGAAGCTGAACAGACATAAGTTAATACTACACAATATTAATATCAGACAAAAAAACAAAAAACATTATACTAATTGAAGGAGACCATATTCAGAATACTACATATTCTATGATTCCACTTATATAAAATGTAAATATAAATCAATTCACGAAGATGAAAAGAGATTAGTTGTTATATAGGTCTGAGGAAGGTATGCTAAGGGGTTTGGAGTCTTTCTTTTTGGAGTAATGAAATTGTTCTAAAATTTTTAAGATGATGAATGTACAACATTGTGATAATACTAAAAGCCATTGATCATACACTTTGGATAGAATAGCCAGAAATAGCAACTATGTGCAGTGGGGGAGGAATAAGGAGAATTAGAAGTGAGGGATTTTCTTGTCTTTTTTTAATTATTATTGAAATAATGAAAATGTTCTAATAATGAAAGAAGTGATGAGCTCACAACTATGTGATTATACCAAAAACCATTGATTGTACACCTTGGATAAACTGTATACTTTATTAACATGTACCAAAAAAATTGATTTTAAAAAAGTGGCAGAACTAGTATCTGGGTGGGGGCTATGTTGGAGTTCTCTGAATGAGTTTTGTATTATTTTTGCAACCATCTGGTAAGTATGGAATTATTTCACAGTAAAAGGTTAAAAAACCAGTTTCTCAGTTGCACTAGCCATATTTCAAGTGCTCAGTCAGACTCATCATTGAAAGTTCTATTGGGAATTGCTGGTCTAGAGCTTATCGACATCACATGGCCGCTCCTAGCTGTGAGAGGCTGGGAAATGGGGTCTTTATTCTGGGGTCTATGTTCTCAGATAACACCAGATGATCTCTTTCTATAGAAGAGGGGCAGAATATGCTGGAATGGGGAAAATTGCTCTCTCACACACTCTCCTCAAAGCTCTAATATGTCATATATATCGAAGCAGTCCTCAGATACAGACTTTTGAAAGGTTCATACATTCCTTTTGTAAAACAGCCCTATTGGAAATGCCATCTGAGCTGACTGATACAAGAAATCCATTTTTTCTCTATGGAAGTTCACAGAGGTTTCCTCCCCTTCTCCCTTCCATTGCCTGAAAAGACCAACCACCTGTCCCATTGCTGAAAAAAGAGAGTTATAGCTCAGTGTATCTCCAAAACGCAACCACATCTTACTTCAGTATCCTGGATACCCCCCAATTTTTAAAAGACTGTGTGGATTATGTGTTTGCTCTGGCATCAGAAAAAATCAGAGAAATGATAGAAGATGTGGGATTCTTGTCTAAGGAAAACGAAGACTTTAAAAAACAGCCCCATGGCCACAGATATAACATAGGAAAAAATCTTGGGAGTCCTGTGAGAGGAAGAAGGTGAGAGATTTCATTTAAAGTGAGAAATTGCCCTGAGGGTTTACATCTGAAAGATATACTGAAGTTCCACAGGTCTTTGTTATCTTTCCCTCTCTTGCTTGAACATACTGCCTCTGAGCCCCATGGAAATGATCGCCTGCGCTCACCATGCAACTGGTAAAAAAAAACAGAAAGGAGAGTCTGGTTCTACTATCTCAGCTCTAACGGGGTGAAAGGGAACGAGAGGAGGGCTTCCAGCTATCCTAAGTAGGAACTCTGAGCACAAGAATTTATAGAAAGGTGGCTACATATGGTGGTTGGGTCTACTGGTTTAAAATACAGTCCTCCGAGTTTATTTAGGGCTTCTCAAGAATTTAGTGGGCTGATTCATGTCTAAAAATGCCTGAATTATGTCCTCGCTTTTGAAAGATATCATCTTTGGACATAGCCTTCTGCATTGGCAGAATTTTTTCTGGATTACGTGGTCTCTGTTGAGAAATCAACTAGAAATCTTACCGTTGTTTCTTTGAAGATAATATCTTTTTTCTTCTGGCTGCTTCTAAAATTTTCTCTTTGTCTTTGATTTTTAGCAGTTTGAACATGATGTGCCCTGGTACAATGTTCTTTTTATGTATGTTGTTGAGGTTTGTAATTTTCCCAAATTTCTGCTTCACGTCCACTTATCAACTTTGGAAGTTCTGAGGCATTTCATCTGCCCATTCTTCTCTTCGCTTTTGGAACTATACTTCCACACTAAGTTATATTTGTTCATCATGTCCATAGTTCTCTTAGGGTCTTTTCTACATTTTCCATCTTTTGGTTCTCTATATTTCAGTCAGGATTTTTTCTTCCGTCTTAAGTCTCTCTTCATATGTGCCTAATGTACTACTTAATCCATTGACTGAGTTTTCAGATTTAGTTACTGTACTTCAATTTTAAAATTGCTACTAACTAATCTCAAAATTTTCAACTATGTTTTTTTAATTCCTTTAACATTTTAATCATAGTTGTTTTAAAGCATATATCTCTCAACTCCATTTCCTGAACACCAAGTGTATTAGTGAGCCAAAGGGGTGCGGATGCAAAATACCAGAAATCTGTTGGTTTTTATAAAGGACATTTATTTGGGGTAGAAGCTTATAGTTACTAGGCCATAAAGTGTAAGTTACTTCCCTCACCAAGGTACATTGCCATATAATGGAGCAAGACAATTGCCAATGTCTGCAAGGGTTCAGGCTTCCTCTTCTCTTTAAAGCTCCATGGTCCCAGCCTCTTCCAATATCAGTTATAGGTTGGAATAAGTCTCATCTCTCTCCCAGGGCTCGTTTCTCTCTAGGCTCAGCTGCTCTACTCTCTCCACAGGGCCAGATGTAAACTTCCAGGCAAATGGCTTGTCTCTCTTCCCAGAGCCTCTGCCATGTCTAATGGAGCCTTCTCTCTTTCCTTACGTAACTGCTTCTCTGTGTATCTACTTCTTGGGTGTCCAGCATTAAAACTCCAATCTCCCTTCTCAGTGGTGCAGTTTTCTCTGTGAGTCCCTGCTCACCAAGGGGGCAGGGACTCAACATCCTACTGATGTGGCCCAATCAAAGCCTTAATCATTCTTTAATCAAGTAAAAGTGAAACCTCTGAATCCAGTATAATCTAATATCCCCAGAGGAACAAACCAATTTACAAGCATAATCCAATACATATTCTTGACCCATAAACAATATCAAATTGCTACACCCTATAGTTCTGTTTCTACTGTCCGTATTTTCTCTTGTTTTTTGATCCTACTGTTGCCATCTAATTATATGCCTGGTTATTTCTGATAGACTTCTAACAGGTGTTTAGGTTTGGGGCAATAGCAAATCCCAGACCACCTTAATGAGATGATTTGGGCTGCTCTACTTCCTATTCCCCTTAACTCTTATAATACAGACTTTGGGGTCACAAAGCCTGAGGTGTTGGCCACCCCTTTTGACTGTCTCTGAATTCCAATTTTAGTTCTCCTACCTCTAGTTGTGTGTGTCTCTTGAAAGCTCTGCTGCTCTTTGAGCCTAGTGTCAGGTAGAAAAGCACAGGCCAAGAGGATGAGATGCTCATCTCAATATTGGGGAGAAAAAGTGGTCCCAAGTACAAGACTTACACCTCTGGGCTTCCCTCCTTTTCTGGATCTTGCAACTTGTCAGGCCTCTTATAACTTCAAAGAGGTGGTTGTACATGTAGTCCAGTTTTCCAAGTGTTCTCAGTAAAATGGTTGGCCTAAAACAAATTTAGTCCTAATCTGCCATTGCTTAATGGACTGATACTGTTATTTTCCTTACCTTATTTAGCCCTTAAAACATCCCTAAAAGTACTATTTATTTTTGACATTTTGCAGCAGAGAATATGCATGTTTAGTGAAATTTAGTAATTTATCCAATTCATCAATACTAAGACACTAAATCAGGATTTGAGCCCAGTTCAAATAGAACTTCAGAACTGAGTCTCTTAATCTCTCTGTATTTTACTTTCTCTAATTTTATTTTTATTCAATTTAGATTATAGAAAGACTCAGAAGACTGGCATGCTAGGGATCCAATTTAGTATTTTAACTTCAAAATCCCATTTTCCAGGTGTGCTTTCTATGGGATGTAAATACATTTAGCCTTTGTTTTGTCCTATGGGAAAATATATTTGAACTTCAAGCAAATGACATTTGAAACAGAGCCCAAATGCTTACAAAAATAAAACAATGTCTGCAATCACACTTATCTTTATGGAAGGTCTGGGGGTGATATCAAATATAGTTCTCATTTTTTTTTGATGAATAAATTAATAAATTGAGAGTTTGCCAGACACTTTCTAGGCACTAAGGATATATGAATGAATAAAAGTTAAAAGGATCCTACCCTCAGGGCGCTTATATTTGATTAAGGTAAACAGAACCTAAATAATAAACATAAATAAATCAATTCATTGGTGCTAAATTCTTTGGGGAAAAACACAGAACCTGTAAACTGGATTGGGAGTGCAGAGAAAGAGATATGGGCAGATTGCAGTATTTTAGTTTTACATAAGATTTTATAAAATATAGTTTATAATTACTCTGCTTTACTTCCACTCTGTTTCTGATAAAAAACGCACTTCAGTAAAGAATTGAACCTCTTTTTTGTTCATCTGCCTATTCAGTTTCTTAGATTCTACCACCTCTAAATGCCCTAGGACATAAACCTTAGCACTATTTATTCTGAATAACTATCATGCCTTTTGGAATTGAAGGAAAACAAATACCCTAATCATTCCTTTGTAACAGAATTTGCTATTTCTCCACACTGAGGCCTTTTCAAATCCCAAATGTGCAAATACATGTGGTTCATTTTTTCCAAAACTGATTTTACTTATGTTTCACAAGACTCTTTTATGAAGCTCTACTGAGTAATTCCTGAAGATATATAGTCTGATTTAGACTTTAAAAGGATTTACCCAGTCTATCTAAATATCATAAACCTAATGTGATGGTTTTCCATTAACTGCTGAAAATATAAGTCAGAAGCTTGAATTTGCAGGTCATTTCCATTTGTTTGATGAATTTTGTCGTTATTTCAGAATACTTATGAAACCACTCAGATAAGAACACGTCAAGCCCAGAATAACAGCTGCAAAATAATGTGGATCTACTTTTATGTAAACAAGAGTATTATTAATTTTGATAACTTCTATAGATATTCTTAACCTACAATTTAAAAGAAGAGTAAAGATGACCATACTAACCAAAATATACATAAGGAATAATGACACTACATACAAATTTCCACTATTTTATCAGATGTCCAATAGTTTCAAGAGAAAATTCACTGACATACGTTAGCCAACTGTAAACGTAATATTGCAACAATAAAGGCCTGCATTTACTTCTTAAGTAAATTGGAGTTCCATTTGTTTAATTTGCAGTGGCATTAGCAAATAGAAGAATTTATGAGACTTGTGAAACATTCCATTTAAAATTACAGTGCAATAAGTATAAGAATATTAACTTTCAGTTGTATAACATGATACATTACCCAGTTTCCCAAGCACTATTCTCTTATGTTCTCACAAGAATATATTAAATGTGATTGGCAAGAATTACAATCCCCATTGTTGTAGCCGATAAAAATCCAGCAGAGAAAAATTAAGTGACAATCAGGGAGGGAGTGGCAAAATTGGATGTTTGGACTGCCAAATACCCATCTACTCAGAAAAACTGAAAGCTTAAGCCTGGGATCCAAAACATCCAGACCAAGATGCTAATTCCTAACAGAAGACTACTGGAAATGTAACTTACCATCTACGCCCCTCTCTTTTCTCAACAAATGGGAATGCAGTCGCTTATTTCACAGCGCTGCTATGAAAATTAAATCAGATGAAGCATGTATAGTACTCTGGCTAAGCTCATGGAAGAGGCAAATAATCTCCTATATAAATCAATTCAATTTAATACCCAAATTTTTAGAAGTTATTCAAAATTTTCTAAATTCAGGCTTACCATTTACTCTCTCTGGCTATTTCTCACACTTCTGACTTGTAGGACTCCGAGTCTGCTTCAGAGTCTTTGTTCAGTGCTGGGACCTTTATCTGTTCCACAGAATCCCAGGGACTCCTTCAAATCATAAGACTTTCATATAAAAGATACAACTGCATTTTAAAAACATATTCAACTTATATATAATTTCCTAGTAAAGTATCTAATAATGATGAATAGATGGTTGGGTGAATGGATGGGAGGACAGATTGAAAGATGCTTATCAATGAAGAGAAAAAATCCAATGTTTCAACTAATTGCACAATCAGATTGAAAAAAATCCTATAGACAATAAAAGAAAATGCATGGGAAGCCTATCTTTGCATCCATTTTTCCACAAATGTGGATTGTGTTATTTTTTTAATTTGTTGAAAATTGCCAATATATTTTTTTTCATTCTTTGCAACTTAAGACAAATTCTGGTTTAAATGGATATAATGCCATAAAAAAGGAAAATTGAAATTTCTTTCTGGAATTCCTTTACACTACATATCACATGGTAACTTTTCCCAGAGGATTCTGGGCTTACCATCTTTAGTTTCAGATATTTGAGGCTACCCACCCATCACTTCCTACACATCCACACCTTGTCTTACTTCAAACTCTAAGAAACTTGGTGGTAGTTAGAAGGTGTTAATGACATGAGTAATTAAGTACTAAAGGATGTCAGGTTTGTGACAGAGCTGGCAGGAATGGAAGGTGGTACATCAGAATAACAGTGGCTCTTGACAAATGGGTACCTAACCATTCCTGTAAACAGGAACTTCTCTGCAGGAAAACTTCCTCCTCTAGGACCTATAATGAGATTGTTGCCTTAGAGAACTGATAGAAGCAATTACAGGACAAAGAGGCTGATTGCCCCTTCATCTGCTGAGGTGCAGCTGGTGATGAGGTTTCATTCACACTAAAGGAATCCATGATTTTTTTAGACTAGACACCTGAAAGATGAAACTAATCTCATCGGAGGCCTAGGCACCTTAGTGAAATGAAAACCCCTTAAGATTTAGGATCCCAGCCTTACAGGTCAAGCAACTTATTAAGAGTTTTCACAGTGGTGTCAGAAATGACCGCCTCCAGTGCTTCGCTCAGTCATCTGGGAGGTACAGAGCAATCCCTGTGTGTTTTCATCACCTGAAGATATCAGTGCACAAAGAATACAGAGCATTATTGAAAGTCACAAAGGAAATCAGGGGTAAGGAAAGAAATTCCTTGTTGCCAATGTTTTAAAAGGATCTGATCAGAGGATTAGCCTGGCCGCCCCTCAAGCAGTGATTTAGGAGCAGACTAGAAAGAAGGCTGAGGACCCCAGCCAGAGGCAGGTCCAGGCACCCTCGGGCTCCAACCTCTAGCGCTGCACCTGTCCTTGACCTGAGTCAGGGCAAGCGGGGGCCGTGATGGCCTCCCAGTGTGTGGGAAACACCACAAACATGCAGCCGCCATTCTGCTAAGGACGGTTTGTGAATTTGCTTATTTTGTACCCATCACAGCACGAGCTACAGATATTCTTCTTCTTTGAATACATCACTGAAGAAACTGAGGCTAAGGTTGGTTAGTAACAGGCTCCAGGTCACAGAGTCAGGCAGACACTCCACTGTCGACACACTTAACGCCACCCCAAGCCATCTCCTCTGCAGGCCCACTGCCCACCGACACAGAGAGGGCAAAGCCACAATGCCTTGGGCTTGAGCTGCAGGGTGGAGGTGGAGAGAAACCACAGAAGGCCTCCCAGATCTTGCAGCAGCTCCTCCCAACAGGACACGCTCCCATAATAGAGAGGCTCAGGGCGGTCCAGGTCCGCAATCTCTCGCCACATGTGACAACCAAGCCCCTGAAATGTGGCCGGTGTGATGGAGACACTAGATATTTCATTTTATTTGATTTTTGTTAGTTGAAATTTAAGTAGCCAAATACAAGGAATGGCTGCCTTATTGGACGATATAGCCTTAGAGGTGAGTAGAGACAGGAGACATTTTCTCATAAATGTCAATACAGGACAGGAAGAGTGAAGTGGAAGATATCACAAGAGACTCTCCAACAGGGCCGCTTGCTTTAAAAGTCCCAAGTTGTAGAAAATCAGCATGGACTGACCTCAGCAGCTTAAGAGATGGAAGCCTGGGTAGCTTTCCAAGGAGAGGAAACAGCCCGAGCACAGCAAGGAGACCACAACATAAGAGCATCGTCTTTCCAACGACCGAGGGGCTGGACCATCCCCGTGCCAAGATGCATCACGGGGAGAACATGTCAACACAACCAGCAGAGACAGACTCAGGAAAACCCCGTTACTTGTTCAGGTGTTTACTGTGCACAATTCCCACCACACCGTCAGGTAGAAGAGAGAGAAAGCAAAAGAGAACTGGTCTTCTTAGGACAAAGGCCGCGTTCATTCAAGGAAGGGACAATAGAGCCGTATGTCTGTGGGAAAGGATCCTTCTAAGTGAAGGGCAGGATCCACTGGCAAAGCATTTTTGAGACACATGCACTGATGGGCCCGGTGGAACTCAAAACAGGCCGTGAGTAGGGTCCCGGGGAAGCCACAACCTCTCATCCGCCACACCAGGGCAGTGGCAGGGAATGCCAACAGGGCACCAAAGGGGCACCAGGTGTCTGTCTTCCAGCGGCCTCGTCGCCACCCCACTGGAAAGGCCACATCCCCACCAGGGCTGGGTCCATGCTGGCCCATGGGTTGGGGACCGGTGCAGAGGAGAGCAAGGCCGACAGAGGCCTTGTCGCTGATCTCGCGAAGTCCCAAGGCCACTGGAGGTGGGCAGTAGCCCCTTACCAGCCAGTCCATGCGACTGTATCATCTTAACAACCAGACGCACCTGGTTGAACACAAGCCCCGAGTATTGTCTGTCCTGTGGGATAAACTGATCCTAGAGCCTCAGAGCAGAGATGACGCAAACAAGGGCCTAGCGGCTACATTTGCGTTTCACTTCGCTCCCAAAGCGTTGAACACCCCATGTTCTTCATTTCACTATTTTTTTGAGTTTGTTGACAATACTTAAAGAGTAGGAATTTTCAGTTTAAAAATTCCAGCAACTTCTCGGCAAACTCCGAAGATGTGACAAAACCAGGCCCATATTCCTCTCTGGAGCTGGCAGCGGTGCCCCCTCAAACCCATCCCGCTTCTCACATTTACACCCCTCGGTGCCCCTCACCCCCAAAATCCTCTGAGCCTATGACCCTTGCTGTGGCTCTGGAGGTGTCCCTGCTACAAAGGACACTGCAGCTAGAACAAGAGCTCCAGCGGAAGCAAAAATAGATACCCACAGGAAGATAGCTATTTTTTTGTCCTAATTAATTTGGAACTGCCAATCTTTGTAGAATTCAGGGTGTTTTTTTCCCCTGGTATGCCAACGGGGCTGCCACAGACTATTTTTAATTGCACTTAGCAATGTCACAACACCCCCCAAAATCCCAGTGAGACTTTTCCAAGGAGTAGAGAAATTAATATCATTTTCTCCCCTTTTCTAATTAATGTATTTAATAGATCTGTAGTCTGCTTTGATTCTTAAGAAAGTACAACTCTGATAAACTTAAAATATTGGCTCTGCTACAATCCACATTTTGCTCCCCTCTTCCCCCCAATTTTTATCTGTTTCAAGAATTTCATGATACACTTGAAAACCCTGGTAGTGACTTAGCTATGATATTAAGCTCTTAAGTACACCAAAAAAAAAAAAAATCACAATTATGTAAACAAATTCCAGATTTATTAGATAAGCCAAAATCTAATTTAAATCCGAAATGTCACAGGACATGGGTGAACGCACTGCATTTACACGGCGAACTCACTTGCTTTGGACAGACTTGGGCTGGCCAGTCTCCCTGCTTTCGGTGGTGGACGTTAATCCTGTGCACCTGACCTCCAGGCCCACAGGCACCTTGGCTTAGCAAGGGCCTCCGGACAATTAAGACAGGGCTGGACTGTGCCAGGCATGGCTTTGGATGTAGGCGTGGAACAAAGGACTGGGAATTCCAGGGCTGTCCTAGGAGTGAAATGTTTAATTTGGAAAGCTTGCTCCTTTTTGGAGAGGAGGGGGTGCAGACCTAAATGCCTGTTTTCAAGCGCAGAGGTTCCTTAACACAGGGTGAAACCAGCTGCTCAGAAGCCCTTGAAAACCTGGTTGGAAATGCCAGTCCCAGGACTTTCCAAAGCAATTCTATTGGGCAGTTCAAGTATAGGACCCAAGAGCCTACGTGGTTAATAAATTTCCCAGGAGTTTCTGGGGATTATGTGGATTAATGGCTCGAGCTGTGTGCATCCCCCAGGATGTGGCAAGATCAAAGTCTACCACGGAGGCTGGAGCGGGCCCTCAAAGAGATCGAATATGGGGCAAGAGGGCCACCCTTGGCCTCGGGGAGCCACGACTCAGGCGGGGAGCACAGGGTCCTGAAGGTACACTTTATAACAAATCAAAGGCTCCCGAGACCTTCCATATTTATAGCCGTCTGTCCTTTGTACGTAAGTCTCCTTGACAGTGGGAGGGCATGAGCCTAGAAATCTTTCGCAGAGACGGACACTCGACTTTTCGCTGAATTGGGTCATTTATCTCAGGCAGCTGAAACAGAAGTGCAGATGCTGAAAAAGAAATACCCTCAACAGAAACTTTTGGGACATTTACAAAGTATTTTCATTCTTTAGGCCCATGATAGAGATAAACTTGGTGAAGGGTGAATTCCTTCACTACAAGCATAGAATTCACGGAGAGAATATGAAATGGAGAACGAGGCTAACAGTCTTGGGGCACCATTGAGCATAAATGGCAAAGTCTTCATCTGGCCTTCCAAACTCATGTGAATAAAAATTGGCGTAATTCAAATTTTATGTTACACCATTCCCTCAAAAAAAAAAAAAAAAAGGCCAAGAAAACAACCACAACGAAAATAAAAACAGAAAACCTTCAGTGTTTACCCTAGACACATAGTCTCAGTTGTCGATGGACACCACCTGAAGTCGAGGCACAGCCTTGATAGAGTGCTTTCTCCGGCCACACCTTTTAAAACATCAATTCCCTTCAATAAATTCTAACACGTGTTTGATAGGCATTTTATCATTTACCCACCTTTGCCCCCTACTTGATTTTCAACCTCTCCCTCTACATTTTAGCTTCTTCAAAGTTCGTATGTCAAGCATGAACAAACTATTTGCTTTAAATATGTGCACTTCGTTGTACATGAATTTTACTATATCAAAATTGTTTCGAAAAAGAGGCAGGAATTGAAATAAAGTCCAACGCCATGCACTTTTTTTTACCATATGGCTTTAACCCTAATGATGCAGAAAATTAAACCCGTCAGCTTTAAAGACATGGTTTAATCATGTAATCTCTGGACTCAGTAAATGCAATAATATAAAGGTTTGCCCCTACTGATTTGACAGAAGATGTTAGTTAACCCCCTACTATCTGCTTTCCCTATCTTCCTTAGCAACATTATCTTGGATTTTATCTGCTTTTCTAGTCTTCCTTGCAGGAGAATTCTGACCAAGGAAAATGAAATACAAGTGGAAGTATCATGTGGTTGATTCCAGAAACCACAATAAAGTGGCTCAGATTTGCCCTCCTAATGTGTTACTCCTCCCTTTCTCTTTATTCCTTCTTCCTTTGTGCCAGCTAAAATTAGGATGTGATGGCTGGAGTATGTGCAGCCATTTTGAGTTTTGAGTTGCCACATTAGTATGGTAGAAAGAGTAAGAGAGGAGCCTACCACACCAGTCTTAGTATCTGTATTCCTTTAACTTGAAGGAAAAATAAAATTCTACTTTCTTATACCATTCTTATTTTGTGTTTCCCATCACCTTGGGCTGGAGCTAATTCTAACTAATACTTAAGGGTTTTTTTTTTAAGATTTATTTTTTATTTATTTCTCTCCCCTCCCCCGCCCCCCCCCTAGTTGTCTGCTCTCTGTGGCCATTCACCGTGTGCTCTTCTGTGACCGCTTCTATCCTTATCAGTGGCACCGAGAATCTGTGTTTCTTTTTATGTTGCATCAATTTGTTGTGTCAGCTTTCCTTGTGTGCAGCACCATTCCTGGGCAGGCTGCACTTTCTTTCGCGCTGGGCAGCTCTCCTTACAGGGCGCACTCCTTGCGTGTGGGGCTCCCCTATGCAGGGGACACCCCTGCATGGCACAGCACTCCTTGCGTGCATCAGCACTGCGCATGGGCCAGCTCCACATGGGTCAAGGAGGCCTGGGGTTTGAACCGCGGACCTCCCATGTGGTAGACGGATGCCCTATCCATTGGGCCAAGTCTGCTTCCCAATACATAAGGTTTTATAACAGTAATTTCCATCAAGATTTTAGAAAATGTTTTCATATTGGATTTTCTTGCTCTTCAAAAGGAAAACATGGCTTTTTGGTCTCTGCCTCTGCAGATGTACAAAGTATCCCATATGTACAAAGAAATCCTATTTATTTTCAATGTTTACAAATAAATTTTTCATCATGTTATAAGGGTTAAGTAGGCTGGGGCAAAAACCAAGAACAGGGAGTGATCTCCTTTTGGATATTTGCAAAAATTAATATTTCATCTTAACTTGATAGTAACAAGTCTTAAGTGTCAGGTGAAGTTTACAGTGTTTATCTTTCAAAGAACCCATTAGTCACCAAACTAATAACTACTGGGGCTTGATCAAGATCACAAGCCTCTGAGATGGGAGAGTAATAAGTAGAGGTGAAGTTTAACGTATTTATCGCTTAATAAACCATCTAGTCACGATTGGCAGGCACTATTCCAACCTTGAGGTTACACCAGTGAACACAAGGTAAAATTCCATAAGTGTGCATTGTACCTCACTTAGTAGTTAGGGAGTTCACTCTTATATTTACTGGGGTTTTCTGAGATCATAATGAGAAAGATTAGATGATACACCATACTGAAGTATTTATTACTAGTTAGTTTCTTCTAGGAGAAGGAATAATTAAAACCAGAGGGCCATAAAATGGAAAAGTCACAGGTAGGTTCCTCCAAGAAACCCAAACACCAGTAACAACAACAACAAAAAGTCTCTTTCACTTGTCTCTAGTTCAGAGAATCATTGGTTTGGCATTTGTTAGAATTCCTCTTTGGCCACTAGAATCACCAGCACATAGACAACCATATGGATTTATGTTCTCTTTGTTTTGTTTCTGTTTTATGAACTTTAATCTTTGAGTACTTAGTATTGATTTAGAAATAAAGTTCTGTGGCTGAAAATGAAAAAAAAAGTGCCAGGTATATTATTTCTCACCATGATCATCTTTTTTGCTCTCCCTTAAATCCCCAAAGTTCATGTAAGACCTAGGATTCACAGAGTCCATGTAGAATGAATGTGAGAGAATACATGTGGGGATTTAAAACAAAGCAATTCCCGTGAGTTAGAAAACGTGTATTCTCATCCTGACACCACTGCAGATGAGGTGATGACCTGTAGTAAAAGCCATTTACCTCTTAACGTGTTATAAACTGTGCACTAAAGGGATGGGATGAGATCTTTGGATGTCCTTCTGTCTGAGTTTGCTTGCCTGCTACGACAAATAGCACACAATGGATTGGTGTTAAAACTAGCATTTATTAGCACATCGTTTTGAGGCTAAATGTCCAAGACCTCTCCCGGAGTCTGCAGCATTCTGGTGCTGCCTGCCAACAATCCTTGGGGTTCCTTGGCTTATAGCACTGCCTCCCTTCACACGATGCTGTCCTCTCCTCTCCAGCTTCCATGAGTTCCAGATTCTCTTTATCAAGCCTCCATAATCTGGATTAAGACCATTAGAGATTCAGTTGTCAACAGCTTAATTAAAAGCAGCATCTTCAAGAGGTCCTAGTTACAACGAGGTCACACCCACAGGAATGAGGATTAAGAACATGCCTATGTTGGGGTACATAACTCAATCTATCCCACCTTCTAATTCTAGGATTATATGGTCCTAACAGGATACCTCTTACAGCATCTTAAATAGCTCTAAATTAATACTTGTAATGCCAAACAAGCTGATTTCAATTCAGAACGTTTATGTTTAAGAATAAGCAGCTATTTTTGTTCCATTGTATCCTAAGAATACATTTCCATTTCTATACTACTATATTCGTATCCATTCTTATCATTAAAAACAAAATTTGGGGGAAATTAAGGGCCATAAAGAAGCTGAAAAGAATATACTAGATATCAGATGTTTTGGAACAAGCTTCAAAATCGTAAATAGACAAAGAGAAAAGAGAAACTTGATGAAGAAGTGTTATTCCTTTTCAGAGTGTGTAAATCCTGTAAGATGAAAGTTGTTAAATACAATTTAATTCACTCTGGAGTACAGTTAAATAGATATGATGGATGGCAGGTTGTCGTGATCTTTTCCATTTGTTTGATTGTGATGGATGAATGATGTTCACTGCTGAATTTCCAGGCAGACTGTTTGAACTCGCCGTCTTTATCAGGAGCTTCCCATCAACAATTGTTCTAAGTGTGTCTCCATCAGAACAATGAGATGCGCCACAATTAGGAAAAAAGAGACGGTCAGAAATCTTAAAGAGCGAGTTCCCCAGTGTCATGGGTGAGGCGAAGTACAATCAATGAGTCGGTGAAGCAAGACAATCTCAACCACTGTGCAGTGTTCTGGACTTCTAAGTAAGCTTTCTAAGAGGGGAAGCAAGACAATCTCAACCACTGTGCAGCGTTCTGGACTTCTAAGTAAGCTTTCTAAGAGGGGAAGCAAGACAATCTCAACCACTGTGCAGCGTTCTGGACTTCTAAGTAAGCTTTCTAAGAGGGGAAGCAAGACAATCTCAACCACTGTGCAGCGTTCTGGACTTCTAAGTAAGCTTTCTAAGCGAGGAAGCAAGACAATCTCAACCACTGTGCAGCCTTCTGGACTTCTAAGTAAGCTTTCTAAGCAACCCTCTTCTCCCTAAAGAAGAAAAAGGGTGTCTGGTCCCATAACTACTTGCCTTAAGGAAAGGAATTTACCATGAGGCAATGGTACATAAATTTTGCTCTTCCTGTTTCCTCTTTCCTGAGTAATACAATAATCACAGAAAAATGTTTTTAATCACCTGTTCTAAATTTAAATGAGGAGTGATGCAAAACAGCTAAACTGTGGATAATCCAAAAATAATCTTTCAGACTTTATGTAACAATACAAGCATGGCCAATGCTAGTGCTGTGGGTATTTGGCCCATGTATATTTCTAATTTTGCGTGTTTGGAGGCCATATAGAGACTTCTCTGGCGTCCCCTGAAAACACAATTTTTTAAAACACAAATTTATAATTTGGGGTGGTAAAGCAGGAACTCTAAAAGAACAGGAAGCCCTTCTGTGGGTAACAGAAATTATTGTCGGTTAAATTCTTAAATAGCTTCAGCAAATACTGTACACAGCAAATGTCTAAATAAGTAAGTTTTTAATTCTGAACAGAGAAAAAGTGAACATGACATGGCACATTTTCAGCATCTGTCAGCCTATGGGACATACTCTCAAAAAGCTGGGAAGAAAGATTCTTTCAATTTACCATTTGTTTCAATATGATACTGACAGCGCATTATCTCTTATTACAATGATCCATCTTGGCCTTACAAAACAAGTTTTATTAGGTACTTGCAAAATATTTCTAACAATGGGACTCTCCACACCTACACAACCGAAGGATAATGTTATAGTGAGGTTCCAGGCATACTCAAGACTTAGGTTCAAAGCAGAATTTTTTCCATAAATATTTGATCCTTTCATAATTAGAGTATAACGATGCCAGGATACATGTCAAGCTAACGTTAAGTTTAAATCCTAGTCTCATTTCTATCTTAGTGATAAAATAATGAATTAAAATCAAGTTGTGGGACAGTCTAGGTGAAGTATCTATAGCTTACTCCATGAAAGAAAAATACATATTCTAAGCATATTTAATGCTTATATGAAATTTACATTAGCTTCAAGCAGTTCCATAATTCTTTTATTAGAAGATTTTGTTTTGTGGGGTGTTTGTGGGGGGGGGGGGTTGTTTGTTTGTTTTACAAAAATCGAAGTAGTTATTGAGGATAATCTAAATAGTACACTCAAATTTTTGCTTCTGACTGATGAGGAAAAAAAACAACTTGCAAATGTGGCTTTAGGACTGATAGCATGACAAGTAAAACTGAGAGTCCAAGACCATTTTAACTGTTCTGTTTAAGTGAATGTAACAATTTCCTTTTGACATGTAATCTTCCTAGACTATATTATTTTTAATGTTTTTTACTAATTTTCTCTTGGACTGACTGCAAAATAAATGCTACTTTTCAATAGAGGGGCAGTTATAGCAGAAAATTAAAAGAGTGAGAGAGAAAGTAGGCAAGTTCCTCTTCCACCCAGGGAGAGCCTAAAGCATTATTCCATACTCGTCCTGAGATGACTGTCCACTTCGCCTGCTAAGGAGGGGGTGCCAGCATCCTTGCAAAGGCCTTTGTAGGGCATGTTTTAAATCCTATGCGAGGACCATTTCTCCACTTCTCTGAGTGCAAAAGGGACAAGGAATTTCATTCAGGAAGACCTCACACAGAAAGTTAGAGCAAAATTAATTTTCAGAAAGATCAAGAGGTAGTTTCTTGGTGGTTTTTCCATTCTTCACTTATGAAAACACTAAAGTTGAGGCAGGGTTCACAAATAGTGGGGGACACAGATCAAATTTTTCCTGTTTTTATCAATTAAAATTGAGAAATTCTGTTACTTGGGATATTAGCCAGTTATGAATATCCAGAATAATTAAAACTGTTGAAATGCTGTAAGCATGAATCAGAAGTAATAGTCTTAAATATCAGAGTGTTACTTATCTCATCGTACAGTATAAAAGAATTGAAAGCGGAAGAATCAGAGAAGCAGCAAGAAGTCTTGAAAGAGAAGACATGAGAAGTGGAGGCAAGATTTGGGTTCTAAACCCAGATTTGTTACTGATTCTATGAACTTGTGCAAACTACCTTAAACTGGAAGCCTTCCATTTGACTGCCCATAACGTAGAAATGATCCTACTACTGACAGTGCTATTTTGGGAACAGCATGAGGTAGTATTTGTAAAGCACCTGGCCCAGTGCCTGGCGGGTACATGACCCTGAGTGGTAGATCTGTTTCACCTACTCAACACACTTCTGTGGGGTTAAATTTCTCACATTTGGACTTCCTGTAAGCTTACAAATGTTTCACAAAGCACCCAGCAAACCTATTTATCCATACTCAAGTTATTCTAGAAATGAAAGCCAAACACACTCACTTTCCCACATCCAAATTAGAGAGAAATGATAATTTGACCGTTTATTTGGACTTCTAAGCCTGCGTAGGAGCTTTCCAATATAAATTCAAATTTGACATGCCACTGGCTTGCCACAGAAAAATCAGTTACTTGGCTGTCTTTCAAAGACTTTAGTGAATACAGCTGTGAAATGTGCACACACACACCGCCCCCAAAATGCAACCGAGTAAAACTTCATATGAGCGCACATAAGATCAATTATGGATTAATACAAAAACAGCATATTTTCCTTACAAGTCACAATAATTTAGTAAAGAGTAACAGCAATATTTTAAGGTTAAAATAATCTGCTTGGTGAAAAAATAAAGTAAGAATATAACTCTGAAATGCATGTACACACCGGAAACTGACTTTCCTCAGAAAACCATGGTATGTGATAGAATGAGAGGTGAAAGAGGATGGTCTCAAAATCCACTCGGTCTATCGTCCCTTCCAATCCAGCCTAGATTCTACCACGTCCCTGACAGATGTCCTTCCATCCACTACTTATATCCTGTCAACGATAGGGATGCATTACTTCTCAAACCACTGTCTTCCATTCTTGCAAATTCATAGAAAGTTCGTCACTGAAAATAAAAACCGCAAAATTCCAGACACTAATTGATCTACGTGGAAAACCAATGGCACAGGGATAATGCCATATGTCAGCAGTCCACAGGTGTGGTAATGGAATAAATGGATCCGTCTTTTTTTTTTAATGAGAGTCCCCACTTGTCGGAGCCAGATTTCTTGTAGACCTCATTTAAATCGGAAACTGGGTCTATGTAGTTGTTGATTTTTTTATGTTAGAAGTAGGAGAAAAACAATTAAGACCTCACTTTTCCAAAAGTAGAAACCATCATGATTGCCCTTTTATCTGCAATTCCCAACATGAAGGTTGATTACGAGAAAAATATAAGAAGAAAGAGGCTTTATAAATAGCACACTAGTGTGCATAAGGACATTCGAACGAAAATGCAGGAAAGTGTTACAACCTCCCTTATCACAGGTAAGTACTAAGTGATGGCCATGTGCAAAATATAATACTTGATCTGTAGAATCTCAGCTTTTATCCTCCAGGAGGTAATACCATACCAAAAGAAAAAAAAAGGCAATTACTAAAGTACTAAAATATACGCCAGAGTGAGTTTCACAAAATGGTAAATCAACAGGAATTCAGAAGTAAGGTCTCTTTTAGAAGGTGGTGGGAGCAGTGCCTTGAAATACTGAACACGAACGTCTATTACTAGAGGGTACAGGCAAGGAAGCAATGCGAGCTAAGGCTGCAGTTCAGCTAAGAGAATGGAATTTATGTAGCAGGTAATTAGTTTGGGGTCCCCAACTATGTGTTGGAAAGATAAATGTGAAAGGTCAGGAGGGCAGGATAATTACTTGGAGGTTTGAAGCTGCGGGCTCTCCAGGTCTAATTGAGTTCCAGGGCTGGGGGAATTCTTCGTGTTTTCTAGGGTTGGATGGCCTCCTACATGTTTAGCTCATCTCATTTTATGAGCAAAGCAACATGGATTCCATACTGGTTGTGAAATGAACCTAGTTCCACCTAATGTCCTCGTACAATTTACGGTTTCGTGTCACCTCTTTCAAATGCCTTTTCCTGACTTACCAGTCTGGGTTGGTTCAGCACACTCAGGCACCAAGCCACCCCTCACAAAGCTGTCAGTCTAAGAGTCTGATTGCCTTCGTGGTTGTTAATGCTCCACACAGGTCAGAGTTTGTGTAGCAGCGGTCTTTGTAACTCGCATAGAAACTCAAAGGCATTCAATACATGTTAAATGAATCCATGTCGAAAAAGGAGGAGGAAGTAAGATGATGGAGTGAAAGAGGAAACTTGTTAATAAGATGCGATGACCATGGAGTAGTGTCTGAAGCAGGTTTAAATTGTATAGAACCAATATTAGCCTTGAAAAGTTCCTCCAATCATCCAAAAATATAATATGAACAGTTCTGTGTACACCGCCAAGAAATGAAAAATAAGACCCAGGATCTCTCATCTCACACTGATATTGGGTTACTACTTTAAGTGAAACGGTAGGCAACAAAATAAATCATTAAATATTCTGTGAGTTTACATAAGTTATTTATCCATATGATATAATTCTACGGTAGATCTCGGACGCTGTTCTACACTCCAGGTGACAAATCCTCCGATGGGGAAGGAACAGCCCACACTGAGGACCTGAGGGGGCATGCGAGCCTTCCCTGAGTTCTATGGGAAACGGTGCTGTGAGCTAGTAGAAATGGGTGCCCAGGGCTGGGTAAATGGTTTCAAAATTGTCACATCTGCTGGTCTGGTTTCTGGACACTGTGCAAGGCACAAGGGTACATATGCAGACACAATGCCTCCTCCCAAGGACATTTGCCCACAGCACAGAGGTAATACAGGGACAAGTGTGCCCCAGTCTTCCCTAAGGGATGTCCCCTTCAGGGACAAAGGGTAGGCAGGCCACGGGGGTCGGGAGGGCAGAGGTGCCAAGGAGGCAAAACCAGAGGCTTGAAGGAAAAGTAGGTCATGCTAGAGAACACCCACAAGAGGATAAAAAGGACAGGCACAGGGCCCAGGCAAGGAAGGACTAAATGTACTTTTAGGGAAACGAGATGGGAATGTCAGCAATTGCTTGGGAACCAAAGGAAATTTTAGAGTAGGGGAGTATCAAGGCCAGATTTCCAGGTGATTAAAATTTCATCAGGCAGCAAAACAGTGGGTAAATTGGGAGCAGTGGAGATAATTGTGACAGGAATCCCCAAGAGTAGAACAGCAAAATGATTGTGGGAGCAGGTGTAACACAGGCATGCACCAAGATGGAGAAGACGCCCCATATGTAAATGAGATTGGAGAAGGCAGAACGGCAGACCTGGTTTCATAAACCGTTGAGGGGTTAGTTATTATCTGGAAGAAACTGCAGGGAATTGGTATAATTTCTTCCTTAGCTTTTTGGTAGAATTCACCAGTGAAACCATCAGGGCCTGGTACGTTCTGTTTCAGAAGGTTATTAATTGTTTATTCAGTTTCTTAAATAGATTATCTATGTGTTAGTGCTGCTTTCATTTGCATTTCTCTTACTATGAGTGAACCTGAACGTCTTTTCATAGGTTTAATGACCATTTGTATAACCTTTTACATGAACTGTCTGTTCATATCCTTGGGCCATTTTTTCTCCTGTTTGTTTTTTTTAATGTTTTTATTTTTATTTTTAAGAATTATTTAACATTAGGGAGATTGCCTATTGTTTGTGATATTTTGAACATATTTTCTCCCAGTTTGTCACTTGTCATTTGCTTTTGCTTATGGTGGTTTTTTGTCATGCAAAAACGTTTTGTAGTTTTTGTTATTGCAGACAAATTCATCGATCTTTCATTACATCTACCTTTTGAGTTATTGCTAGACAGACTTTCCTTATATTCACTTTAAAAATGAATTCACTGATGTATTATTTGAGTAAGTATATTTTCCTTTCTTCGTTTTCCTTTACTCTTCTTTTTTTGTTTTTACAATTAGAACTCTGATCTCATGTGGAGTTTATTCTAGTGTATGTTAAAAAGCAGGAATTCTTATTTAATCATTTGTCAAATGGTTCCAATACCACTTTTGAAAATTCAATCTTCCCACTGATTTGAAAAGTCATTTTCATCATACTGAATTCCCATGCATTCTGGGGTCTATGTATGGATTTCTCCCCGTGGTCAATTGGTATGGTAATACCTCACTAACTCATTAGAAGAGTATGTATGTTGGATAAAATTCATCCCTCATTACTCTTTTCTTTCATACTTTCTTAGATATTTGTGTATGTTTACTTTCCATATGAACATTAGAATCAATTTGTCAAGATCAGAATAAATTTAATTGGTATTGCATTAAATTTATTAAATTAGAGATAAATGATGTATTTATGATCCTGAGCCATCTTATTTCAGAACAAATTATGACTATCCTATTTGTTTGAGTCTGTTTTTTAGGCCTTTGAAGATAGGGTCAAAGTTTCCCTTATATAGACATTGTACATATACTCTTAATTTCATTCCTAGAGTATTTTATATAATTTATGGTTGCTACCATAAATAGGATATCCTGTTCCATTTTAATTTCTGATCCATTAATGTTAGCATTTGAAGGCTCGTTATTTTTGTATGTTAATTTTTTACCCGGCTATTTATTTTTCTAGGTTAATTGTAAAGACCTTACTGAATACTTTTAATGTTTACAATGGTTTTCTCATTATTGTTTAGGATTTTCCAAGTATCACCTACAAAGAGACAGCTTCACTCTTCACGTACAATGCTTATGCCTCTGATTACGTTTCCTTGTCTGATTTCATTGACTAGTATCCCCAATATAAGGTTATATGGCAGTGATCATAGCGTCATCCCTGTTTTATTTGGGGACAAAGTAGGAATACCTCTCCTATTTCATCATTAAGTAAGATGCTGACCTTTTCCTGTAGTCTTTATACTTTACTGAAGTCTAAAGACTTGTTTACCAGTTCTTATTTTGAGTTTTTTTGTTTTGTTTTGATTTTTTAAATCAGGAAGAGGTGTTGAATTTTGTCAGATAGCTTCTCAGAATCTATAAGGAGAATCGTAACGAAGATTTGGAGTATAATCCCACAAACTCCGCAAAGGTAGCGGCCTTAGCTGCATTTTTCTCCCCTGTATCTACAGAGTGCTAACACAAAAAGGGTAGCATTATTTTGAAAAATGTGCAAATGAACAAGCTTAAGCTCCTAATTCTTCCATACAACTCACTGATTATTACATTATTTTCTATTGTTTGTAACATACCTTGGACCCATTATTACTGCCAGAGTATTCACACTTACACATCTGAGAAGTGGACTCAAAAAATAAAGAAAATCTAACTACAGACTCCACTTATATAATTTAAGCTTTAAGCACTTGCTAAAAATTCCATCTCTATACTAAGTATAACTTGTTTCTTTTCTCTCTCTGGGGGTCAAGAGCTGCCACAGAGAGCTAACCTAATCCTATTTTAAACAATCTACACCAGTTTCAACACTCATTATGCTCTCATTGTGAAAATTTTCAGGTTAAAATCTCAGGGCATCTAACAGCAGGTTGAAAGCTTTAATTCAGTGGGTGGAGGAGGGGACACCTTAAGCCAATAATATAAAAGCCTTTTTAACAAAAGATGTTATTCTCTTCAAATAGTAATCTATAGAAAATTACACAGAAAGAACTTGATTATAGTTTTCAGCCTTTTAGAAAAGGATAATTTAATATGAAGTTAAAAGCTGATCCACTTTTGCAAGGGTTTTCTAGCTGTCAATTATCCGCTTTATGAATTGTCCATGAAGTTGATGTAAAGTTAAACACCTCCTACAAAACATTATTCGGTTACATTTCAGGTTCTCAAGATGATATTGTAAAATTCAAATATACTACCAAAAATATAAATTCTTGATCCCTTCTTTAATTTATATTTCTATAGTCCAGACATACACTTCATTTTAAATTTTTGCAGTATGCTTTCTGAAAGGCAACTCAAGTTCTGAATAAGGCAATTGAGGATAAATAATCAGAAATCCTTTTAAACAGTATTTTCTGCAATATTGCAGTGCAAAAATAATTTTTTATAGAATACTGAAGTCAATAGAAATTATATCATCTTTTGGGAACATTCTTTCAAAACACAGAAATATGATATTTCAGTAAGCTAGTACTTGATGATCGTCTAGTAATAAATTTAACCCTTTCACACAACAGAGAAAAAAATTTAAAGAAGGAGGTTAAATGATTTTCCAAACCATACATACAGTTATTGGAAGAGCTGAAGCCAGAACTAGTTTTTAGGCTTCCCAATGAAGCATTGACTCTGTTCTATCTGCTTCTCTCACTAAACCACAGTTGCCACAGAAAATGCGGGACACATCTTGTAAAGAATTACACAGTGTACTTTTAAATAACTGGCATTGTAGGTCAATTTATATTTTGCTTACAGACCCAGAAGTAAAGTTTCCTTAACTCATTTAAAAAAAGAGCCTGCAGGTGATTAATAAAATACTTTTCTTGCCCTTACGATTTTAACGTGTATAATAAAAACTTTAAAACTCAAGTAATTAATAATGCTTTATATTTCGCTGTAAAGAAGTTTATAAGAGCTGTATCATACATGAGGTAGGCGTGTCAATCTGATTTCACAATTAAAATCTCCATTCAGGCATCAAGAGACACCAAATATCAATGCTTTATAATTTACTGCCTTTAAAGGCAATTTTTGCATTTGTTTCACTCCTACCCACCCTAGCCCCCATCTTGGAACATGTTTACACGGCTTACCCCCCAAAATTTTTCTTGGGAAGGTTAAGAGGCCAGAAGACTAATAAATGTATATAGTTTCTTCCCATAATTTTTTTCTGTTTTAAATCTTAACTCATCCCCAGCGCTCTCAATGTTCTTAATATGTGCATTATCTATTTCCAGGTTAATCTCCATTACCTAGGTAGAAGCAACTTCCCCTTCTTATTGACAAAAACAAGGGCTTGGGTTTCACTTCGTTGCACTGGGACAGTCTGTTCCCCTACATCAGAATCTTGTTCTCCAAACCCTTTTATATTATTTCTATTTGAAATAGGTACCTCCCCGAGCCATATTAAAATTTCCAGGAGAAAAAGAACTGCTCCCCCAAATCCCTCTTTATTGCCTCTTTCTTGCTTTCTCTCACACCCTTGTGTTTTTAAAATGTTATGGCTATATGTCATTCTCAGATAATCTGGACCCAAAACAATGTTACTTGGTTGTATTTAGAGAAAGACATAGAAAAAGGTTTATAAGAGCAAAGAAACCTAAGAGAAGTGTTAAACAAGATAGCATAATTAATAGCATGCACACATTAAATATATATAATATTCAATATAATGCTCTTCTAACCTATGAGCTTTTAAGGAAAGTGAAAATTAGTTTAGTAATTTAAAATGTAGATGTAAATTCATCTAATTGTTTAATCAATGAAAGAACCAGGAGACAGTTAATTGGACTCCATAAATCACAACTGTTAAGAAGCTGTGTATGTTAAGTAATACATTGTTTTACTTAGAATGATTCCTTTGTGTTCTCCCAAAATGAGGGTTTTTTCCCTCTCTCTAAAAATTTATAATCTAACTTTGGAAAAAATAAGAAAATAGACACAATAAATAAGAATATTTTAAACCATTTAATAGCAAAAACCAGACAAAACCACTAACCAACAGTCATATAGAAAGATTAGATAGTTAAATAGGTATATGGGAGGGGAACGACGATTTAAGAGCTATTGTTCTAAGTATAAATTTTTTTTTCATAAAAATTGCCCAAGGTGTTCACATTTTATGATATTTATTTTTCATTTTATATGATTCTTTTATTTAATGCATTTTCCTTCTCAAATGACATATTACTGAAATACTGCTTCTAATGGCTATATACTATTTCATTATACAGATGTATTAATTTACTTTACCAATCACTCCATGCTGTACATTTACTTTATTTTCAACTTCGAGCTCTTAAAACCACCGGGATGAACTACTTGGTAGCCAAATATTTAAATACAAGTTCAATTTTTTTCCTTAGGATATATTTCCTAGGTAAAACTCCAGGTTCCAAGACCTTGCACAATCCTAAAACCTTTGCTACTTATTCTCTAAAACTGTAATAATGTAAACCTACCAGCTAAGTGTGCAACTGTGTAGGTCCCAAGATCCTTGTCAACATGATTGACTAGACAATTGTTTTTCAATCTTCTCAAATCGATGGATGAAAACAAATGAGTAAACAATTGTTACTTTAATTTGAATCTCTGTAACTATTAGTAGAGTTAAACATTTATTTGTGTTCATTGCCTACTTTTTGTTCCTTTTAAAACTAATTCCCAGTTATTTTAATGTCTAAAATATATTTATTCCATATTTAGCACTGAATGTTAATTTAACTTGGTATAGATATTTAAGTTAACATTTATTTTCTCTTAGCACTTTAAATTCCAGTGTCTTCTGGAATCTATTGTTACCAAGGAAAAGTCTGCAATTTGCTTGACTATACATTTTTTGTAAGCAATCTGCCTATTCACTTTAGAAGTTCTTAATATCCTGCCTTTGTCCTTTATGTGCTTTATAAACATTTACTGTGATGTGATATTTACTAGAAATTATCTTCTGCTTGGGTGTTGAGGGACATTATTTTAGAGTGTGATTTTATGGCTGCCTTTATGTCAGTTCAATGAGATTAAGGAGTACTAGAAACTAGATCAGATGTTATATTGGTTTCTTAGCCCAGGCATTCAACAACATGATTAGAACTAGAATTCAGGCCCAAACCCATGCATTGCTCAGTCTAAGAGATCCAGTGGCCCATGGTTTGTCTTGTTTACATCCTAGTACTGCCTAGTACTCCAGCTTCTGTGCCTCATTCTTTGGCAGGTAGCTTTGCTCAATGAACCATCCTTTCCTGTCTATTGTCTTTATGCCAGGTGCCTAATTCATGCCTGCTCCTTCTCACTTCGTTTTGCAAGGTATTAAAACCCCAGGACACCAAGGATTCATCTGGTCCAGTTGTCCTCATTAGCCATGCAGACTCAATTCCTTCTCACTACTGAGAGTCTTCATTTTGTTTTTGGCACCTGGAGATTTTACTTCTTCATTTTTCATCTCAGCTGCATATCGGTCATTATAAAATATTTTTATCTATGACTTTCATGTTGAAATGGAAAGATAAGGTACCTTCCACATCATCTCATTCTGATGGCCTACTCTAATCTGCATATTTTTCACAAAACAAATTTTGTGATACATAAGTCCTCACATTCTTCCACTACAAAGGCAATAAAATCACTCTTTCACACTGCAGTGCAATGGGAGAAAGAAGGCTCTTTTCAATTAATGTTGCTGTGTCAGTTGAATAGCTATATGGAACAAATATAGCTTGATTCACAAACAGCCTCTCAGAAAAATCAACTCATGATGGATTTAAAATATACAAGGGAAAATTAAAACAATGAAGCTTTAATAGGAAAATCTAGGGGAATATCTTGTAACCTTGATGTAGACAAAAATTCTTACACCGACCACATAAAACGTTAACTATTAAAGGCCAACTGATAAAGTGGACTCAAAATGAACAGCTTCTGTTATCAAAGGATATTAGTTAGACAGTGAAAATGAACCTAGAAAATATATAAGCATGAAATACATCAAAGGAGTTACATCCAGAATATTAAAAAAATCACCAATGTGTATTTAAAAGACAGATAATCTAATAGCAATATGGGCAAAAGACTTGAATAGACACTTCACAAAAAGATATCCAAACGGACAATAATATATGAAAAGGAACGGAACTTTGTTAGATATCAGAGAATTGTAATATGACAATATACACAGCCACCAGAATGGATAAAATGAAAAAAGGCAGATCAAGTACTGGAAAATAGGTGAAGACCAACCACAACACTCTTACAGAGTTGAGGGAGTATTTAAACTAGTATAGTAACATCGGAAAATCATTTGATTGTATCTACTAATGCTAAGGATTTGCATACTTTGCGGTCACTTCAGCATATATAGCCCTGATAAAATAATGATGGTACTAAGATCTTACAAGTCTGACACAGTAAAAAATTTTAGACAGTTCTCCCATAATATGGTTACAGTGCAATTTTTTTTTACTTAAATATATTTCAGTCATCTAAGAAAATTTTATCATGTGATAAATATCTTTCCCTGTATCATGAGGCTGATAAATAAGATACTGAAAGAAATAATGACATATTTAATGAATTTAACTAGATAAAACAGGAGAATCCTGGGATTAATATAATGAGCTGTTTGAGCCAGAAATTATTTCTCTGCAAAGCTATTGCAGAAACAACACCACGTAAAAGAAGCTTCATTTCCAGAGTCGTTTAACAGTCAGGGCAGATGCATACTATTGGAAGATACTCGGTAGCAGCAGGAAAGAGAGATCATGAACACGTTTTTCCACCTCAAGCTCTGTGTTTGACTTCCCGTTAAACAACAAAGCAGGACATAGAGGAAATCCTAAGGTCTCACTTTTATCCTCAGCCTACCCAGGCAAGAGCTTACCAGGCCATTTTGTATGACCAGCTCTTGGTTGTCACAAGAAGTATACCCAGTAACTTGTTCTTTCGCAGGGAATCTTACTGTTCTTCCTCAGAGAAGCTGAACCGTTACTAAAATCAACACAGCAAAACACAAAAATGGGGAGGAGCCATTAAAAGAAGGAACGGAAATGAGCAATAAAAGTTTAGATGATGTTCAAATTTATTATTAATCCAAGAAGGACAAATAAACCGCTTTATATCAGACTACGCAAAGAACAAAAATTCACAATCTGATTCAGATTGTCTGGGCATAGTCCTACATTCCACAGCTACGTACCTACCATCTGTACATAAATAGTCAATAAGGGAGTCTCCTGAATCTTCCCTCATGACAGATCGTGTAGTAGCATAGCTCCTTGTCTTACATTAACGCTTAGAAGTCTGTTTGATCATTGGGTTACCAGGAAGCCAATCCTTCAGTTTTAAGCAGCTGGAACAAGGACTGGCACAGAGTAGAGAGAAAAGCATTTTCTGGGACCACGTTTTTCTCCATTCAGTCAAAATCTATCTGAGTGTGACTTTTTAAAGTCCACATCACCCCTCACTCCTCCCTATTTCTATGTACAGAAAGTAGACTCAAATGATGTCCTCTACTTGTGCATAATCAAGACCATAATTTCCGTGCCAGGGAACCTCTCTAGATTACTATTTACATAAACTGAATTGCAAGATTATTAAACTAGAATTCATAAGAATTGAACCTCTTAGTTTAATAAGAAACAATCTGCTGGCTTAACGTCCTCTGTTCAACTATTGAGCTTTCTGCTAAGGATAAGAACCAATTCAGAATTACTCCAGGTACAATCCCACCCTTGTCCTCTTTTATCACCCACATCGACAAAACCATGTTCTTAAACGCCTCAGTGTGTGCAGCAAGTTTTCAGTAAAACTGAATTACCAGGAAGCCAACCTTTCAGTCTTTGGCAACTGGCACAAGGACTGGCACAGAGTAGAGATAAAAGCATTTTCTGGGGACCACATTTTTCTCCATTCAATCAAAATCTATTAATATCTGATTATCTTATTGCCTGCTAATAAATAGCCTTTCTTTCTCAAATTCAGAGGACAATAACAAGAAAAAACAGGATCAGAGTGAAGGGGTATATTTTAATTTGTACAAAACCAAGCAGCCAGGTCCTGGCATATCTAGAAACCCTCCAGATGGGTGATGGTCACGGATTTGAAAATCTTTAGCTAACTGCTCCATCGAGCTAAGCTGAAATCATCTCCGGGAAGAAAATGTGTTATTAGTAGTGATCCTTTCCTGGATTTTATCCCTTCCAGCCGACACGCCCTGCCATTCCATGTTGATAAAGCGGCACATATGGATAATGCTGTTTGGTGTATGCTAACAGTCTTGGCAGGTTTCCCTTTAATAAACCACTCCAGATGTTAGGCTCAGTAATTATGCCTGACATCACTCAGCTTTAGGAATGAAATACTGCTGCTACAATTCCTTGTTTGTGTTTCTATGGATCATCTGCAAACATACAGCCTGCACAGTAAAGATGGCCCCGAGAACAGGCTGTGCATAAAAATGCGCGTAGGCATACACCCAGCCACGAGATGATCAGTATCAAGTGGTTGCTACCAAAATGCAGGCTGCCGTTAGGAGTCTTCAAATGATTCTTAGGTAGTGCATTTGCACCTCTGTATCTAATGAAACATTTACATGTTCCTGTGAATTACTATTTCAAAATATGCCAGAAAACTGACAAATCCCATTCCATTCATTACCTTTGACACAGATACAAAAGGACATCACACATGAAAACAAAACTATTTGTGGAAACGTGCTTTCAGGAAAATTAAAATTTAGATGTGGTATGCTATATTTTTAGGTGTATAGCTGGAATCAGAAAAACATAAGAACATTTTCATTTTCCAAGGACCCAATTCGGACAAAGACTTTTTATAATCATGTTAAGAAATAAATTAAATCAAAATAGATCTAGAACTTAGGGCCAGGGCAATAAGTTATAATGATTTGATTTTAAAGAAAAAAAATGCTTAAAAGTCAAATCTGATATTACAAGTGATGGGATTTTCTTGTGAATCTTCTTATGAGGAATAATCAGCCCATTCTTCTGGGATAGTTAAATGATCGTGCTAAGATGCCAACACTAACAATTAAAATGATTAAACTGATATTAAGTGATTGCTAACATGAGAATATTGAAAGTACTAATAACACTTTCAGGGTCATAGGAGCACAGAGAAAAGTGCTTTTAGAAGAACTAATTTTACAAAGGCAGTTAAGAAGCAATTTTACCTATTTATCTTTAAACCATCATAAGGGCAACGTCAATAGTCCTGTCAAAGTCCGTTTGCGTAACTGAGGACAGAAAGTAAAGATTTCACGTTGATGGGAGCAGGCTGGTCCGTAGGCCACACTACTTGAACCACCTTAATCAGCATCACAAAACAATACTCTCCAGCTAGCTTTCCAGAATTCACAAGCCAGGGCAGCTGAGTCTACAAACACTCGGCGGGAGATGAAAGCTCAACAAGAAGTACCAAGCCAATCAAAAATACAAACAACTCTATGCTAAAGGCAGACCAGGGCACCTTAAACCTGTAAAATCGCACAATGACGCACAGAAAGATGGAATGAATCGTTGAAGACGTCCTGAGCAGCCTGTGTTGCTGAAAGCACTCAAAAGTTAAAAATACAGCTGCAAGACAGCGCGCCCCGGGAGCCCTTGGACGCCCACTCTCTGCAGTAAGTGGTCCAGTGATTCCCTCGGCTGTAACAGCAGTGCCAGCGCTCTGGGTTTGAAGGAGCCCGTGTTGTGTGTTCCCTGTGCCCAGGTAAACGCAGCCAACAACCAAAAGGGCAAAGGAGTATCAAAGCCAGTCCAGCCTTTAAAATTTACATCTGACCTCTAAAGGACAACTAAAAGGACCTAGGCTCCTCTTTGGTCTGTAGGTTTCTTTTTGAGTGATTTTACCAATGTGCTGACACCCCATTTTCAGGGGAGGTTAGAGAACAGCCACCTCCAGAGATAGGCTGCCCTGGGTTCAAACCCACCCACTGGTTAGCAGTGACACCACACTCAAGTCAGCCAAACTTCCTCCACGTCTCTCTCCTCAGCCATGAGGTGGGCTTATCAATAAGCTCTCCTGCTCGGAACCACTGTAGCAGGATTTAAATGAGATGGCACCTAGGAAAACCTAGCTGGCCTCAGGGAGATTTCAAACCTTTGTGTGCATTTCCTTTTTTTTGTTTGAAATTTTAACTCCAACTTTTAAAATACTGTTTTAAACATATTTATCCTGATTTCTACAAATATATCAACGTGCTCTGAAAGAGGTATAAACATTTCACGGATACCTTCACCCATTCTTATATCCTGTTCTTTCTCGCTATATGGAATTGTGCTGTGGACAGGCGATCCCTGTATGTGCTACTCTTAACTGTCCATGCCTGATCAAACGCAAAGTGAGTATTTTCACAAGCATTATTCTTTATAAGGAAGAAGCATCAGTACATACCATCAGTAATTTTTCCCGACATTTCATGCCATGGAAAATAACAGGAAATATAAGACACATGGGATTTATTAAGATTCTAATGCTTGTTCCCATGTTTTTGGCTGATTAATCCTCAAATTTGAGGGAACAGAGGAGTCCACTACAGACCTGGAGAAGACCACCCCTCCCCCCACTCCAGCTGCCAACTACTTAACTTCTGAGATTACTTGATCACTTGATTACCAGAGCAGACCCCATTGGCATCTCGAACAACTTAAGTTCAGCTATTCTGTTTATCAACCCCAGGCTTTCTGTGAATGAATAAAAGTCAGTTACTGAAGGCTCTCTAAGATCTGGGATCACCAAATGTCTCTCCATGACCCCTTATGAGTTAAGCAAGCCACACTTTTCAGTTTTGAAAACAATCCCATCTCATTTCCCTAATACCCACTCACCACGTACCACCCTCCTTCATCCCAAATGCCCCCCACCCAACCCCTTGTCTGCATCCCTGATGGACATCTGTCCTTCCAGAACCCAGGGCAAATGCCACTTCCTCCAGCGAGGTCCTCTGAGATTTTCCTTAGGTGTAATTACTCTCTTTTCCTTATAACCTTTCACAAAGTACCTCTTTTCCACTTTGTATTAGAGTTCTTTATCATGCTATAAATTGTCTCATTTATACACAATGTGGTAGATTGAATTTTGTACCCCAATTAACCTCAATCTGCATTCCTGTGGGCATGGACCCATTATACAAAGCAACTCCTGAAAATTTAGTTAAGGTGTGGCCCAACTGAATGAATGTGGGTCTGAATTCAGTTACTGGAAGGCTTAAAAATAAGTCACAGAAGCCAGAAAAGAGAGGAGATCATCATATGATGGGAGGCAGAAATACAAGCCAAGGAACTCCAAGAATTGCTGGCAGATAGCACCAGAATGCCACAGCCTTTGGAGGGAAAGCACAATCTTGTCAGTGCCTTGATTTTGAACTTCTGGCCTCTGAAACCGTGGGTCAGTAAATTCCTATCGTTGAAGCCAAAACCAGTTTGTGGTATTTGGAAGAGCAGCAAGGCAAACTCCTGCACTGTGCTAAGCTCCCTGAAGAGTGTGCCGATTTGGGATCCTTCACCCCTTCCACAGGGCATTTCACATGTAGATAGTCCACACATCTTTTTGATGGAAAGAGTGAATTAAGCTAAATGTTTTCAGATGTTACCCATGTATTACTGGTCCATTCATTTTTCTTTATTGGTCTTTCGGTATTTCTAGAAGAGGAGGGTGCTACAAAGGAGGAGGAAGGTTCATCTTTGGAATCAGGCTGCCTGGTTTCCAGTCCTTCTTTAGCCATTTATCAGTTGCAGGGCCAGCTGAGGACAAGTCACTTTAGCATAAATGAGGCCTGAAAGTGAATGAAGACAGTTCCTAACTTTGTAGGGCTCATAAGAAGTTAAATAAGATTATGCGTGTGAAATTCTCAGCAACTAGCAATCCCTCCAAGGTTACTTTGGTATTTTGAGACTGTATATAGTCCAGAAATTCATGTTCTTGAAACTGGTCTCTTCCTGTGGGTGTGAACCTATTGGAGATGGGACCGTTTGATTAGATGACTTCATCAAAGCATGACCCAGGGTAGATCTTAGTCCTCTTACTGGAGTCCTTTATAAACAGATGAATACAGAGAGAGGGGGCTGCAAAGAGAAAGCCACAGAGGCTGAGAGGGAAAGCCCTAGAAGCCAGAAGCTGAAATCAACAGAACACAGAAGCAGAGAGAAAGACATGAAGCAGGAAGCTGTGGGCAATGGAGCCCGGAGAAGGCTCCCTGATGTGTACTGCCATATGAGAGAGGAGTCCAGGATCACTGACAGCTGGTCTTTGGGGAGAAAAAGCAAAGCCTGATGAAGCCTTCCTTCTGACATTTTTCTCAGCCTTGACACTGTAAGCTTTTAAACTAATAAATGGCTATTGTAAAGCCAAGTCATTTCCGGTATATTGCCTTGGCAGTCTTTAGCAAACAATTACAGTTTGGTATTACAATTTGTATCAGAAGATAGTCCTGTAGGTCACTAGTTTCTCTCACATTAGAACGAAGCAGTATCTTGGCAAGCGCGTCTGTAGTTTACCCAAGCCCGCCAGCCAGCATCTGGCCTCGTCTTGCCAGAAGGAGCACGTGCACTAGTTACACCTGTTCTAGGCAATGCATGAGCATCTCATAAGTTGTGTGGACTCGGTTCCCCAGGAGAAGCACTCCCAAAATAAAAGACAACTAATTCCAGAAAATCTTATTTCCTCAGATTCCTTGGTAACTTTCAAAGTTTTTTTCTCTAACGCCTTCTCTCCTTGGCAAGTTAATTAAGGAAGGGTAAATAATCCCCATTCCTCCCAACTCCCCCATGCATCCTTACTAAATGTTATTTCTAGAATCACCTCATTTTGCACCAATCAGCAGGAAATCCACGCATTTTGGTGGATACCAGGGGTAGTGGTCTCCTGGATCCATTAGCCAACCACAGATAATTTGGTTTCGGCTAGTAGAAATAGAGAAAGATGGGATGTAATGACCTCAGCAGCACGTAGCTATTAAACCCAGGTGCTAGAAAGCACAAATCAGTATGCTTGGCTTCATGAATCATTTGAAAGTTTCTAATTATGTGATTTTTCCCACATAATCATTCAAAATGAAAATGTGGGGGGCCCTTGATCATGCCATTATCATAATACATTTTGATTTTCATTAAAATGTTCTCCTATCTACACTCTGACTTTTAAAAGCTCTTTAATATCCTTCAGGTTTCATTGAAAGTACCATTATGGACTTCGATATATATCCAGGAAAGTATGAGGTACAGCGGTTCAAAAGGAGAAGGCATAAAAATACATTATGCAGTCTTTAACATGCCTGAGTAGATTTTTCAATAAATAATTCTCTTCGCAGACATTGGTATTTGCTACTCTGTGACAGGCTCTGTGATAATCACTTTGAATAAAAAGAAAATTAAGACACCATGTCTCCTCAAGGGGCTTTCAGTCAGATAGGAATTTCAGTCTAATAGGTATTTAAATTCTCAAATATCGAAGCATCACACTATCCAAATTTTATCTGAGGCGCTGTTTGCATATTTCCATGTTGTTTCCACACATTTAACACAAACATTTTAGAACTGTGTATGTGCTTCCACTGTATCCAAACATAAAAGGACTTTGATGGTCATATTTTCCCTTTATGGAAGTTAGGTAGAGTGCTTGGAGGTCTTATACATACAGAAATGTATAAACAACATGTTTAGGGAACAAGTCTCTTTTTGGCATTTTTTTTTATTTTTTATTTTTTATTTTTTATTGTGGAGGCATATATATATATATATATATGCTATACCAGATGAGCTCAGTTTACTTTTTCAGGTTCAGTTTTTCAGGCTGCCACCCAAGACACTGGCACTGATACACAGGCTCGCCAGTACATGCACAGGGCCAGGCACCCACAACGGGAGGGCAGACTGGCTTCACACTGTGCCAGGTTGGGGTGCGGAAGGCATGAGCCGGGGTACCATGAGCTCTGATTACCATTTTTTTAAAGCTATATTTTCTTCATTCAGCCCTTAACAAGTAACTGCAATCTTTTACTGTTGTCCAGAGTCTTGAGGGAGATGGCTCTGCCATTTTCCCTAGTTGTTTAGAGATTCTGTGGGGAAAATGACATCATCTTGGTCAATCAGAAGCCAAAAATTCTCATTTTAAAATTGCTTAACCAAGAAGTGATATCTAGAAAATCTTCATCCTCGGAGTGAGAAAAAGTAAATGTTTTCTGGACCAGGGAACTAGATTCTTGAGGTCTATTGTGATAGCATTACTCACATGCCATACAAATTCCAGGAAACAAAGAACTTGACTTATAATCATAATGTAATTTCCCTTTGAGTTAACAAAAAATTATGGTTCTGAAGAAGGCCTGTCCTTAAGCTCAGTATTAAGTTTTCCTTCTGATCACTAAGCAGGCGAAGAAATGTTAGGCTTGTCCTCAAGGGTTTTATCAAGCCAGTAAGTTAATAAAGTAATTTTAAAAGACTGAACTATATAGTTTGAAGATATTCTTCAATTTACACAGGCCGGGAGTATTATCTGGCTTCCCAACTGGGAATCCAGAACAGATTTATCTCCTATTATACATAGAGTTTCCTAGAACCTAACTATTGTATACTTTCATTCACTTAGGAATAGGCACAAGCCGTTCGTAAAACACAATGTCCCTGTTTACAGGGAACTAACTCTCAGCCCAATAAACAATGCTGGCAAATAAACACAGTATAATATAACATGAAAAATATAATAACATAAATAACACACAAAGTAGAGCAGTGGAAGCACACACAGTGGTTAAATATGCGCTGTGGGACTGGCCTCAGTACCTAACCACTGATTTAAATGATTTTTCTTAGAGCACAGTTCATTCAACAAACTAACAAACTACCTTATGGAAATACAGCCTTTTTCTCCTCCTTGGGGGCCGACAGAGCTTAAAAGGTCCTTTAGAATCTCTTGACATCACAGAAGTTTCTAGTTTCCTGCAGCCTTTGTGATAAAGTATAAAGTTACTATATCACAATTCGGGATTTGCTTCTTAATGAGATTAAGCTTCCATCACTATTAATCAAAGGTCTTTATTATGCACATTGGACAAATGGCTCCTTCCCTGTGATTTCTGATCATACTTAATAAATAAAGTATATTTGCTTAAGATACCTGAATTAGAAATATAATGTAAATAGAACTATTAGATAATTATTTACTAGGGATCTTTGTGGTAGAATGACAAAGGATCATGTGATTGAGTGTAAAGCACTGACATCATATAAATATGAACTAAGAAAATTAGGTTTCTTAATTAGAAGTTACTTTCTACTGATCCCAACTTTAATGAGTATAACAAATAAGGATAGAGCCAGTTATGTCAACTGATAAGTAAAGTTAAGAATTAATGCTTCAGCTATCAGGAGTTCCTTATCTTTGACACATTTCCAAGTAGCTTGTTGTTAAATTTCAGGCTCACGGTCCTACTGTTATTCAGTTCCTCAAGTAAAAACAGCACTCATAAGCTAGAATGGTCTGTCACCTGCATCCTGCACTGCTCCCCATTGTTAGTAAACCACAGCACACTGGACCCAAGGGCTGGGACGGGGTGCCACACACTCTGGTGTGGAGCAGGGCAGAGCAGGGCTCAAATGCAGATTTTCAATACTCTGGAACCTTTGAGGTCTTGTCTCTTTATCTATAAAACGTGAAGCAATATGAAGGTAAAGCAAAAACATAGACGATTTGCTTAGCATAAAGCCCAGGACAAGACAGACTTACACTTGTTTTTCATGTTCATGCTCCATCAATCCCCTGTCATGACTTTTCAGGCTCTTATATTTTGTGCAACAACTGCCAGGCCCACTGTGAAACCTCAGGCATGTCACAGTGTCTCTGGGCAGCAAGGACTGGAATTAGCGCCGTGATGTCGGCTGCCTCCCGGGAAGGTTGTTGGAAGATCCAGAGGAGATGATTTGCAGGAAAGGGTCCTGCAGTCCATGAAGGATGACCCGATTGCCAAAGGTAGCCTTCTCATGCTGTCAGGCAGCATGGATAGACATGAATACACATTTTCCATACGCTAGACAGACAAAGTCAGTCGAATCAGGAACCCACATAGCTCAAATGGGTTGACCAGTAATTCCAAAAGATTCACCTGGAGAAACAACCCACAAAATGATGAGCTCTTCATGGTAACTTTCAGAACTAATATGGAGTCCATGAAAAAAGGAGTGGAAGGTCATCAGCATAGCCCTTACAGCAGACGATGTTTGGGTTTTAAGAGCATCTGTTGAATATTTCCTATGCATGAGGAGACCAGCAGCTTTTTCAAAGGCAGAGAACACTAGTGGGGCTCGGGTACCTTTTACTGTAGGTCCAAGGACCAGGTGTTGCAGATGTCCTGCAGTACCGCCAGGGCACGGGCTGCACTGTGGAAGTCATGAGACCTCCTCCTAGCCCCTAGAGCCCCATCTTTCCCAAACTGAGGTCACATTGCCCAGATCTCAGGGACATCTGCAGCTGCCATACTCTCCTCTTGCTCCTCCTTGTCATTCTTGTTTACCTTTTCTGCTCTGGATTCTGGTCCAACCTCTTCTAGATTAATCTTACTAAGAATCAAGTCATTATCCTTCTCAGAAGTGTCCAGGGGCTCCTCCATTACCTTTACTTCAGTATTTCTCCTCTCTTTCTTCCAAAACATGGCCCTGACCAACCCTTCTATCTACAACCCACCTCCTCCAGGCTTCTTCAGGCATCCAAACCCCAAGCACAGTGAACAATCCCCTTTTCCCATGCGGTCCTCCTAGCCATCTTACCCCTGCAAGCTGGGGACTGTTGATTACTCATCCAGGAACTTGGCATCTTCCCTCCACACCCTCACACAGCCTGACAAATTCATCTCAGGTCAACTCTGAACACCCCCGGGAACTCTTTCCTCATCGTCTCTCATTTTCTCACCACCCAAAGCCCTTTATAGGATTACCCTATGTCAAGCACAGAGCTTCACACAATGATTCTCATTAGGCAGGTTTCATGAGTGAGTGCATCTTTAGTATCTTATGGAATTTATTACTTTAAATTGTAAAAATTTAATAATAATTATCTCACATAATTGGTTGCAAGCTACGCATGGGAACATTTTAATTCGTTCTTCCATTCTCATAGTACCAACAAAGTGAACTATGAATTATAAGCATTCAGAAACTATCTGTTTAATCAGTGTAAAATGTGGGCGATATTGAGACACTAATTTTCATCTTGTATTCTAAAAGTCTTGCATTTTAGATCAAACCTCTTGCATAACCAATATACGGAATATTATATGCTTATTAAATTCATAGCAAAGCATAGAACAGAAAGTGTCCAATAAAAGTATTTAAAATTATATGTTATTTATAAAGTTAAAACTTAGTATCTTAAATCTAATAATAGATTAAAAATAAACAATAAAGACGTATTCTCTCATTGGTCAGTGCACTTGAAAATAACTTGGGATATTATTAACTTATGGTTTCAGTTGTAACCACCTGTGTCATTGTAGGGTTGTTACCATTTCACAATTTGTGCTCATGAATTATCAAGTAAATCTATGCTAAGAGTAAAAGAAGGAAACAGATCAGTGTCTGATCAACGAAAATAGAGGGCCCAACATAAGGAGTTTCTGATTGCCACTGAAATTTCCACTGAATTCTGTCTCCTGGGTACATCAGAAAGACAGGAGCAACAGCTTTCTTCCCTCTAGAAATTATGTAAATTTTCTCCCAATTTGTCATTCTCTTTTCAGTATCTATTCTTTCCCATTTGATTAGTTCTCTCAGAAACTTACCACACATAGCAAAATTCAAACAGAATGATGCCCACTGAGGTTAATTTAATAACACACTGGCTCATTTAAGTCTGATTCAGGTAAATCTGGTTAGGTGAAAAATCTGTACCACATAAATTGCTCACCTATAGCCAGAAGAGTTAATCTGATCACTGCATTTCATCTACATTATCAGAGAGTTATGACATAATAGTCTATGATTAAAGAAGACAAGGGCATGAACAACTGAAAAAAAAAGAGAGAGTTTGGGTATTTTATATTTTTCTCTGAAAATTTGACTATCCTCCTCCATCTGCACTGTGTGAATTAGAGGACATGAGTTTCAGGGCACTTACTATTTGGTTCATCACTAGCATGGGTCTTCCAAAAGAAATAAAATGAGATGAAGAAAATATGTGATTTAGATCTATCAAGGAAATTCTGATACAAGTCAACTGTAATGAAAACAGAGAAAGTACAAAATCTATTACTGAACCTGCTTTCACTTAAAATGAGAATCAAAAAATGCTCCAAGGAACCCATGCTTGGCTCACCGAGTTAAAACACAAACACACACACACACTTTAAAAAATAATTATTTCCCAACTTATCTGACATGAATGGTTCCAGTAGGTGTCCCTTAATCTACTTTACATTATTTTTCAGCAAAGGAAGAGGGTTTGTACATCTCAGATGACATACATACACACTCCTACTAACTTTTATCTATAAATTAAGACAACCAATCAATTATCTCAGCTTTAGCTTACCAATATTTAAGAAGCTAAAAAGCTCCTGTTTTAAATTTCTCTACTTAGGTCAAATATCTGATTTAACATGCAAACTATCTGAGTTAAATTCAAAGCATATTATGTAATAGTTTCCTTTTAGAATGAAGGTGACACAATTGTTTCCCTCCCCTGTAATAGTCTTCCTATATGCTACCACCAAATAACTGTATTTATTATACCTGCTTGGTTGCAGTATTTATTTTCCTCACAACATATGAAAGTACAAGTCTTTATTGCATGATTCCTCACTGGATTCATTTCCTTTATAGTATATCGTAAGGGTTATATTTTAAAATTATATATTAAAAAGATATATAAAAATTATATTATTCAGGTGTTCAGTCATTCTGAATGACCAAAATGTTCTTCTAGAAGCATAATACCTTGCTAACATCTCCTAAGTTGCTTTCCTAAATCATTTACCAAGGAATATTTCCTCCCTTGTGTTGTTTTGGGTACACGTTATATCTTGTTTCTCAAATTAAAAATGGTTTTCTGCAGCACCTCTGAAATTTGAAGTAACTCAAGCTATTCCACTGAGTAATATACTAAAACCTGAGTTAAAGGTATGACTGGGAGGAAGAAATTGTAACCTTGATATAAAGATTGTGGTTGCCAAGGGTTCAGGAGGTGGGGAAAAGGGCATACTTGGGGCAGTGAAAATATTCTGTATAATAATTGCAATGCTGGACATACAACATAACACATTTATCAAGGCCTAGGGAACTGTACAGCACAAGGTGTAAACTACAATGTAAACTGTAGACTTTGGTTAGTAGCAATGCTTCAATATAGGTTCTTCAACTGTAATGAATGTACCACATTAATCTAAGATGTCGAAACAGGGGTAACTATATGTGGGTGTGAGGCGATTTATATGGGAATTCTCTATACTTTTGGTGTAATTTTTCTGTAAATATAAACCTAAAACTTTTATAAAAATAAAGTTAAAAAATAAAAAAAAGTTTGCCTGTGAGTATACAAAGGAAAAAATATGTATGTGTTCGTGAACAATACATCAGGTAGACAAGTTGGATCACCACCCTCAAAGAGGAAAAGTATAATTATCTGGAACATTCGGATCTGTCCCTGTCTTGGGCTCACTCACTTCAGTGCTCTATCCCATATCATGGACCTGGTTTGCTCACAAGGACACTTTTGCATTTTTGCAAGTTAACCACGGCGCCCAGCTTCTATTAACTTCAAAACTTTTTAAAGACTGATACCACAAGGGGCTGAAGAACATTAACACAGTTTAGTCTATCAAGTAACCATTCATCTCTCCTACACAGACAAGCATCCACCGATCCCTGCCCTGGCGTTGTCTGGGCTCTGCACGTGCTCGGTTTATCTACATTCTTGAAAGTGCTTCGGAGAGTCAGGGAAGCATCTGATGAAGAATCCGTCTGATTACCTCGTCACATGCAGACGAACGAGAGGCAAAATTAAGGTTTTATAAAGTACGTATCATCTGTAAACCTCGTGTATCCTGCTTTAAACTCTTCATCACAATATGGGATGCTATGTGAATGTGTGCACTTCAAAATAGTTTTTAAATAAAGCCTGGGCTAGATGTTCTTCCCTGGATATTACAAGTCCTTCCTTTACCTTTCTCCACCCTTCTCCATGACCAGGGGGCCAATCTATACAGCCTCTGCTCCTGCTTGGATTCAGCCACAAGAGGCACAAGCAGGAGGGCTGAAGGAAGGAGACTTCTTGTGATTCAATCTGCGGGCTTCATGCCTGAAGGCTCTGGTTTGAGAGCAGCTGAATTCATCCAAAGAAGCCCAGTTCCTGTGGGTGACCTCCATTCGCCACTGCAAGCCCATAGGGTGCTTCACCAGCCCATACTGGTTTATCCTAGCCCTGACGATCACTTTGTAAACAGTTCCTCTACTAAACTCCCTTCCATCACCCATTTTGAAGGTAACTACCGTTCCCTGCAGAAATTGATTGATCCTTTTTTTTTTTATCTCCACTGGGATGTTGCTCTTCATTCATATGAATTCTACTTACTTTATATTTCATTTATGTGACATAATTATTTATATTGGAATTATCTCAATATCTATCAATTTCCATCATGAGGTCCTTGAGGACTGCAATTATGTCATACTCCGGGCTCAGAAACCATTTGGATGGTGGGTACAGATGTTGGGGACAGAGAAATGTGCTGATGGGCATTTAGTTGCGGAACAGGGGGACAGGAAGTTGCATTTAATTGCAGAACAGAAGAGGGGACAGGAAGTCGCATGGGGTGCCAGGAGCTCCCTCCCTTTCTGGGGGAATGAACACCTCAGAGGGTCTGCTCTCATCTACAGAGTCAAACTCCCAGAATAAACGCCTCTTACCAACTCGATCATAATCACCTGAATTGGATACTCCAACAAAAGTAAAAAGCTCAAGGTGAGAGATGCCTGAGGGGCAACTGAGGCATCAGAGGCACCTGGTACACCCTTAAAATAAACCCTCATTACTTGAGAGTGCCTGGGCTCCTCAGCCTGTCTTCCTGAAGTATGTTGCATGGACATCTTAAGTAAGAAGGCTTCTCAATCTTCCTCCACATCTCCTATCTCTTCACCATGCGCTGACTTTGGGATTTTGCTGTGCCATCATCTGGGATTTGTTTTTCTCCCTCTTCAATATCTGCATGAATAAAGGTGAAATCTTCACATCCTACAGAGAACAACACTGATGGAACTTGAGTTAACATCATCCCTAGAGTTTTTTGAAGAACTATCTTCATATTGCTACCACAGATCCTTTCCTTTGAAGATTTTCTGTCATCCTCTCTCTTTTCGGACATCACACCTGAGGATTTCTCCCATATTTCTTTCCTGAGGTATAAAGCTCACTGCTGGGAGACAGTGTGCATCTGTCAGTTGTGCGACACCTGAAATGGTGCCACGTCTTCTGAGAGAACCATCTTCCCAGGAAAAGGACGTAAATCCGTCTTGCAAAGTACTACCGTGCTGGGGAAGTGGGTCAAACTGGAGTACATGTAAGAACCGAAAAATACGATGCCAGAAGTTCAGTTTTCCTCCATGAAAGTACTTCTGGGTAATTTAAAAAAAAAATTTTTTAACTCTTACAGCTTCTCATTTATGTTACCCACAAACACAGAAGGTACATGTAGTGAAAGTAAGTTTAGTCCACCTCCATTACCATAAAATATGAAGCATAGTACTACTGTCTATTAAGGAAATTTTCAGGGCACATGAACATAAACATTTTCTGTTGCCAATACGTACCTTATAGTGTTTATATGTGCATTTTAAATGGAAAGTTAAATTATTCCAGGGAATAAAATTATCATTAGGAAGCTTTCCCAAAGCAATTACAGTAACGGCAGATTTTTAAATTATCATCTAACAGGCTGCTGATATCAGATAAATTAGAGTAAATCAAAATAAGATTAAATGTGTAAATAATGTGTTAATTCAATTCCATTATAGGTATATATCATTACATGGAGGGTTTTTATTTAAAATGGAGAACATTTTATCATTTCTTAGTTTCCTTGGTATTTTATGCCATTATTTTATTTCCTTGCCAGAACACAATTAAACTTTAGATTTTATCTCACTCACCAACAAAACCTTCTTTGCCTATTTATCCATTTAAAAATCTCAATTAATTTTAAGCATAAAAGTTCTGTGCTATCAAAAATAATGATTTCCTCTTGTCAAAACGATTATATTATCAATATTTAAAATAGTTTTTGCTGTCTAATAGTAAATTTGGTCAATGTAGTTCCCAAGACACACATTAAAATTTTATTTTAAAGTGTTTATTAGTTCCATTTATGAAGTAGAATGAATCATTTTGAATAAATCAGAAGCAATAACCTTATTTTACACCAATTCTCTCTACAATAGCTTATTTTTTTATGAAACAGGCAGAATCTTTTTGAAACTATTCTTTCGGGAAATTCTTCTTTTATGTTATTACCTTTGGCCTCTTTTTTTCTTACAGTGTTAAATTAATTCCCTGGGAAGCATGTAGCTTGTTGCCTGGTTGGAGGGATTTAATATAAGGGTTTATAAAGAAAAGCAGCTTTTGATACAATGCTATTACAACATGATCACTTACCCATAAATCGTCAAATACAGAGGGTTTCTTATGTTCGGTACAAATGTTCATTTTTAAAAGCTATTATCATGCAACAGATAGAATGGGGATTATTTTTGTAGTTTGTGTTCACTTTACAAATAAATAATGAGTTAACCTAACTCCAGGACAACAAACAGAGCTTTTGTTCCTGTATTATCTCCTTGCAGAAGATTCTTTGCCACCAGTTTTCACTGTGATATACTAAATGAGCCCCTTTCTGTACCCCGAGTAAAAGGATTTCATTGATATTATACAAATCTGTAGGAATATGCCTAAAATAATTCTCTTGGGGGGCGACTGGGTTTCTATGACTTAAGATAGCAATAGTGTAGCAATAAAAGATGATCTTTTTTTTTTTTTAAAGATTTATTATTATTTTTTTTATTTATATAATTCCCCTCCCCTCCCCCGGTTGTCTGTTTTCTGTGTCTTTTTGCTGCGTCTTTTTTCTTTGTCCGCTTCTGTTGTTGTCAGAGGCACGGGAAGTGTGGGCGGCGCCATTCTTCGGCAGGCTGCTCCCTCCTTCGCGCTGGGCGGCTCTCCTTACGGGGCGCACTCCTTGTGCGTGGGGCTCCCCTACGCGGGGGACACCCCTGCGTGGCAGGGCACTCCTTACACGCATCAGCACTGCGCATGGGCCAGCTCCACACGGGTCAAGGAGGCCCCGGGCTTGAACAGCGGACCTCCCATGTGATACACGGACGCCCTAACCACTGGGCCAAAGTCCGTTTTCCAATAAAAGATGATCTTAATGCTTAATGCAGAAGTATGATGCTCACCATGTGATGTATTTTTTAAAAGTAGTTTTTAGACAGTGTTTTAACCTAAAAGGGGCTCTCCAGTGAACATCAGATTATTGGTTTTGCTGTGCTCAGCATCATGCCCCTCCTCATGTGAGGCAGCCCCTGGCTGTCCAGGGCTGTGAGTCCCGATGGATGGGGCACAAGACCCTCAGGCAGCAGTGCCCTGAGAAGCTGCGGCTGTGGTCCAGGGAGCAGGTCCTGTTCCCTAAAACCACCTGTGTCTTTCTTCACCTTTATTCTTTTTAAAAAATATATATATACTTTTTAATTTTTGAAAGATACTTAGATTACATAAATGTTACATAAAAAATATAGGGATTCCCATATGCCCCGCTCTCTAGTCCTCCCACACTTTCCCACAGTAACAGCATCCTTCGTTGCTGTGGCACATTTGTTACAACTGATGAACACATTTTGGAGCATTGCCACTAAGCATGGATTAAAGTTTACATTGTAGTTTACACTCTCTCCTGCACAATTTTGTAAGTGATGACAAGGTATGTGATGGCCTATATCTGTCATTGCAGCATCATTCAGGACAATTACCAAGTCATGAAAATGCCCCCATATCATCTGTTTTTCCCTCTCTCCCCCCTCAGAACCTCCGGTAACCACTGCCTCTGCATCAGCGATGAGAGTTCTTCCATTGCTAGAATCAGAATAGACTATAGTAGAATACCAGTAAGTCTACTCTAACCCATCGTTATGTTGAGCCCAGTTTCCTGCCTGCCACGGGATTCTGTGTGCTTCCTTATCTCCTGCAACAAATTCCTTTTCTGCTTTAATGGGGATGCATTTTGATTGCTCGCCTCCAGAGGACTCTAACTGGTACAGGTTCCCTTAAGTGAGATTATCTCTATGATAAGGTAATAGACACTGACTCCTCTTGGAACATCAGGTGCTAGCCCAAGATGAATTACTCCCCGAACTTGCCTGTGGTCCTGAGGAGTCCTTGGGAGGCAATTTATTAAGGTTAAAAAAAAAATTAAAAAAAAAAAAAGCAATAGCAGCTTCTTAGGAGAACTCCTTCCTATGGCCTAGCTGTTGCTATGACATCCCAGGACTTGGTGACTGATCAACATGCTAATGTGACATTTGCCCACTTACATAATAATGGACATCCTAATTTATGACCTATAAACTCAAATATATTTGTAGAAACCTCAAGTGGCCCAATTCCACAGAATCATGCCCACCACAAAAATGAGCAGAGAACTGCTCCACAGTCCATCTTTTTTCTCACCAGTAAGGCATCCTAAGCGCTTATATATAAATAGTTCTAGAAAGCTAGAACAATACTTGTCCTATTTCGCTTTTTTCTTTTTCCTCCTTTTTTTAAGGAGGTACCACAGATTGAACCCAGGACCTTATATATGTGATACTTGTCCTAATTAGTGTGTTTACCATTACCTTTAGGAATCTCTACCACCCTTTGGACACCAAGATATAATGATCGTATTTTAGCTGCAATTTCTATCCAATGAAAAATCCAATGAAAGGAGTCATTCCTACTGAAATAGGACATTCACTGGGCCAGCACATAGTGGTGCAGCCTTGTGATTCTTCTAGCAGATCTGATGGAGCCAGGGACATTGAGAAGCATTCTGAGATGTCCCTCGTAATAAACAGGCCTCCAAAAAGGCACCCATCCCTCGTATTCCATGCACTAAATCTCCAGGACCCATGACTATCATGATATATTAGCCCTACGACTATGCTATGTTTTAAGGCAGAGGGCATCCCAAGACAGGGAGATTGCCCAGGTGGATTTGATCTAATCTCAAGAGCCCTTAAAAGTGGAGCACTAAAATATACACCTAATGTGAACCATGGGCAATAGTTAATACTACGATTTTAATAATTTTCCATGAATGGTAACAAAGTTAACTAGTGTTTTAAAAAATCAGAACAATTACAAAAAGTGCTATCATCAATTGTTACAAGTGTTTCACAACAATGGGTGTTGGTGGTGGAGTGGTGTACGGGAATCCAGTATTTTATGCATGATCAGTCTGTCAACCCACCACTTCTCTAATAATTTTTTAAAAGTAGTGCACATTCTCAGGCCTGTGGCACAAGGCAGAAGTCAGCAATTGGAAGCATGAGAAGGACTCGACGGCTGCTGCTGGCTTGCAGACGGAGGTGCCCACTTGAGAAGAAATGTGGGTAGACTCTAGGAACAGGCAGCAGCCCCAGCTGACAGCCAGCAAGGATGGGGAGCCAGCCCTGAGGCTACAAGGAAGTGGATGCTACCACCAACCAGAACCAGCCTGGAGGTGGACTCTTCCCAAAACCTCCAGACAAGAGCCCAGCCCAGCAGGCACATTGATTCTGGTCTGTTGGTTCCCTGAGCTGGGAACCCAACCAAGCCAGCCCAGATGTGTGACCTGAGATCTGTGAGCTAATGAGTACATGTCCCCCACCCCACGAGATGGCTCCCTTGTCTGTTTGCTTGCTGTTTTTCCTCGTTGTCTGCTCATTGTCTGCTCCCTATTTTTTGCTCATTGTCTAAGTGTTGTCTGTTTTTTCTTTAGGAGATACCGGGAACTGAACCTGGTCCTCCCACCTGTGAGGTGGGCACTCAACTGCTTGAGTCACACCCGCTCCCCCAATGAGTGTTTTTTCAAGCCACTAAATTTGTGGCAACTTGTTACACAGCAATAGAAAACTAATGCACCCATCAATCAAGAAATTCTTGGTCAAGCAAACTTATATCTCACACCAGAGTTTCTAGGTGTCTTCCCATAGGAAAGAAGGTATCTTTAGAAAACTATTCTCTACTCTTTTCTGCCAACAGATGAAGAAATGAAGCCACGCAGGCCTTAGGTGATATAGAAGCTCAAAGTTATACAGCAACAAGGAAAAGCAAGCAAGGAATGAGCCTTTCTCCTATGAGGCAGGTCTTTGCTCCTAAATGTATCCTGAATTACATTCATCCAAACCGCTGCAGTCTGCAGTCACAAGAGGCCAAGGAAACCCTAAAAAGAGGCTTCACTCCAGAGCCCATTAGCACACATACCTCACACCTCACGACACCCAAGACAGTGCAGAAAGAGGTGGCATCACAGCTCTGCTCAGAGTGAAAAATTCTGAATGGCTTCCCCAAGCCACTCACCCAAATGACTTATGAACCTTTAAAATGTGTGATTTCTTAAAAAGAAATAACGTCAATTTTTTAAACTATACTATAAAAGCAAGAATACAGTTCATCAACCCTACAATAGCACCGCAAACGGGTTGATTTCCTTTGGCATCTCTGACAAATAGGGTTGTTTAAATACTTTCTATTGTCAAGTGTAACCAAAGTCAGTACTGGGCCAATTATATAAAAAAATGTCCCATATCCTGAGAAAGGTGGGTTAAGTCTGGTGTAGTCTAATTAAAGTCACAGAATAGAATTGAGTGACATTTAAGAGGCTAGGGACTTTCTTCTTTATTCCAAATTTCTTCAAGAAAATCCCTAGCCTTAAAGAAATAGAACCTATAAACAAACGATGCTAAATAAAATTGCCAGTGGGTATGTTGATGAATGCAAGTTTCTTAATCAAGATGTTTTCTATGCCTTCTTAGACATTTCCTGGAACTAAATATATAGGAGATACTCCCTAGTCAGAACATTTTAATAAATGTGAACTAGGATAAGGCTGAAATCTAGCCTAGGGGTGAAGAGCAGGAACTCAAGTAACCACACTGATTGACTTGGAATCTCAGCTCTTTCATTTACTAGCTGCATGTCATAGAGACTGTTACAGAGGCTGAAGTTCCTCGTATGTAAAATGGAGACCATCCTGGTACCAATCCTCTAGGGTTGTGTTTTAGTTTCCTTGACTACTGAAGCAAATACCATGCAGCAGTTTGGCTTAAACAATGGGAATTTATTGGCTCATGGTTTTGCTGCTAGGAGAAGTCCAAATCAAGTCCAAGTCAAGGCCTCTTCAAGGAAGTGCTTTCTTCCCAAAGACTGGCATTCTGGACAGCCACAATCCTTGGTCCTTGGCACATGACAATGCACATGGCGGCCTCTCCTGGCTTCTCCCTTCTCTTCCAGATTCCACTGACATTCTGTGGCTTTCTCTCTCTTTGCTGAATTTTATTTGGTGTTCAAAGAACTCCAGTAAAAGGATTAAGACCCATCCTGATTGAGGTGGTCACATCTTAACTGAAGTGATCTCATCAAGAGGTCCTATTACATTGGGTTTACACCCAAAGGAATGGATTAAGTTTAACATGTTTTTCTGGGGTACAGAGCTCCAAAACACCGCACGTTGCAAGGGTGCAAAGAAAGAGAACGTGTTTACTATGTGTGAGGCTCTGTCATCATTATCAGCTCTTATTAATATTGTGTTGCTCTATTATATTCACCAATTCTCATCTACAGCCATCATTGGTGCATGGATGAGCAACCTGGAGACAAAACCTGGATGCCTGGGTGCTGACTGGGGACTTTTCTCCCTTGCCTCCCATCCCTACATCTTCCCCAATTAAATCACAAATACACTCACCTCCAGCCACGTGCATGAGAGGACCACATTTTTGACACACAAACTAGACTTATATGTGATATAAAATGAATGTCAAAACTTCAGAGCTATTACTAATGGAATAGCAATCAAAACTCAAGTAGGGGAAGCAGATTTGGCCCAACAGACAGGATGTCTGCCTACCATATGGGAGGTCCAAGGTTCAAACCCAGGCCTCCTGACCACGTGATGAGCTGGCCCACGCGCAGTGCTGATGCATACAAGGCCACACAGGGGTGTCCCCCATGTAGGGGAGCCCCACGCACAAGGAGTGCGCCCCGTAAGGCCATAAGGAGAGCCGCCCAGTGCAAAAGAAAGTGCAGCCTGCCCAGGAGTGGCGCCGCACACACAGAGAGCTGACGCAGCAAGATGACGCAACAAAAAGAGACACAGATTCCCACAGAAAAACACACAGCGAATGGACACAGAGAGCAGACAACTGGGGGGGGCGGGGGTTGGAAAGGGGAGAGGAAAAAAAAATTCAAGTAGGTGACGTGGCCAGTGAAAGAGTCAAGCTATCTTGAAGGCCATGAAGGTTAGCAACCCTTGGTTGTTAGACCCAGCAATGTGTTTAGGAAGCAATTCTGAACAATATGGATTTTTCAAAAAAGAATGTAGCAAATTCCAAAATGTAGGAGTTCAAAAAGTGCAGAGACATATATCGTCAAAACTGATGCTCAAAACAAAATTACAAGGAGAAAACTTGATGACATATGTCACAGCCTAGACATCCCTCAGGCTCCACTTGCCTGTAAACCAACAATTACAAAATTGCTCATTAAGAAAAATTGCTTTAAGCAACGACCTATGAAGTGTGGGCTCTCTAGGAGACAGACTTTCCACTTTCTCATTAGCTACTTTAAGCCTCAACAACGAGGTAAGATAATAAGACGAACTCCCCATAATGCTATCTGAGGAGTAAATGAGATAATGTGTAACAATTCATAAAAAGGGCCCCCTAAATTTACCCATCATGTTGCTGCTGCTGATGATATGATGATGATGATGGATGCTCCAAGTTTCATCTTAAAAATTTAACTACATAACAAAAGGAAGAACACTGAAAACAATGTGCTTACTCTTTCCCGCACAATCTTAAGTTAAGGCTTTCTAAAGCACCGTGTCAAGCCATGCTTTTCCCTGAGCTCAGGACTGACCCAGTCTCCACTCAAGTCACGCACATTCCCTCTCCCTATTACCAAGGATTTGATTTTTTACCCCAAGATCCAAACATGTATGCATCTGCAACTGACAGAGGACACAGGGCAAGCTGAGGTCGGTGCATTATTGACTAGGTCAAGTTCTGACCCAAAGGGGCAGGGCAACAGGGGCCATCAGGGATGCTTCCCACAGGGGAGAGGGAAGAAGAGTCATACAGGACCGCGCACAGGTCACTGAGGTCACGGCCAGGATGAGGTTTGATAGCCAAAGACAATGATACATTCCATTCTTTCCAAAGAGTTCTTTATCCGTAAAGCCATTAGACAGTTAAGTCTCGTGTACACCTTTTTTTCCCTTCAGTTTTTCTTATTCAAGCAAAATTATCCAATTTCCCGACCTTCCTTACACTTTTCTAGAGCGCTCGGGCAACAAGAATGGTAAGAAGCATTTCCCACACGTGATACACCCTTGTCTACGTGCGTTTAAACAGAGCGAATGCACAATCTTTCTAACATGTGGGAACACGCTCCCCATGTCTCCTCGAAAATGATCTCTTGCACAAACACGAAGCACAGGAACACAATTCCCTTTGTCACTACACGACAGCATCCTTTTATTCTGTGCCGCAACATCGGAGCATCCATCAGTGAAGTGAGCACAACTCGCCGAAGGTCCTCAGAGACTGAATCCTGCCGCTCTGAATACCGCAGGCCCCTGTAAGCAAGTCGCTGTTCGCATCCTTGCCTCTGATTTGAGAGCACAGCGCCCCTATCCCATCACTGGCAATCATACCTTGGTGGGTGAGGGCAGCTGCTCAGGAACCTGTCCCCTCTACATTTAAAATATTTAACTAAAACAGACCGAAAAGTCTAATACTAAAGTTAAGAATTAACTTAAATGTTATGTGGCAAACTAAGGGGTCACTGTCCCTCATATTGTTTTAGGTACACAAAAATCTACTTGAGATCATCATCAGCTGTAAAATTTCAAGTTCTTAAATTTTGTGTATAGATTTCTGAGAAAATAAAACAATTCTTAATTATACATCCCGATCTGAAAGTCCCTTATCTGTAAGTTCCTCATTCCGTACTCAGAAATGAAACTCGGAAACATGTGAAATATGTTAGAGTAGATATAAGTGACACGATATGACAAAGGAAGATGAATTAGGTTTTGAAAGCTGTAACTTCCCAGTCATCTAAATTTTACTTATTGAATGCCAGCAGTTAATAAATGTTATATATCTTGGAGGTACTGACTGCAACAAAGCTCTTAATTAGTTGATAAAAATAAATACTAAAAACAATTGGGCAAAAATGGGATGTAATTTCATTTTTTAACTCGACTACACAAAAGTAAAAAGATTTACACATCTATGGGTGGTGAAGGGGCCAGGAAACGGGGCACTCCGCATCTTGCTCCTGAAGAATGAACTGTACATCCCTTTGGGAAGTTCCCTGGAGATGATTGTTAAAACAAAATGTGCACATACCTTTTGACTCAGCAATTCCTCTCCTGGCATCTGTCCCATAGAAGTAAAGGCATCACCATTTAAGGATATATGCACAAGGGTATTTTTGTCAACACTATTTGCAATAATAAAAGCTGCAAATAACCTGAAAGTACATCAATACTGGCATCACTGAATAAATTATGATAGAATTTAGAACAAAATGCTATCGAATTTTATGCTGCAATTTAAAAATGAGTATCAATATGTATTCACCCACAAAGACATTTTGAAATATCATCAAGCAAAAAGACTTAGATTTCTAAGTACTGGGCCTGACATAATCCCATTTCTGTAAAATAAAGCAAAGGGGGTGGACCTCCTAAGTATGTACAAATTTATATACCTTTGTGTAAACATAGAAAGACAAAAACAAAAGTGTAAACACTGGAAGCTTCAAAAGGTTTGGAATCAAAAGAGAAATTAACTCTTGTAACAGTAAGTTTAAAGTAATTTTGAAACAAAAATAAGAGGAGTTGAAAATTATAAAGATCAACTTTAGATTAGCATGCTACATTTACTCTATGTGAGAAAACAAAGATGCATTTTTACAATTGATCATCGTTAACTTCTACCTTTCAATATTTGAGTGATGTCAACTGCTCCACATACTCAGGATGCATTCCTAGTCATAGCTCTTTAGCTTTTCCATTTAATGACACAAGCTCCCTATTAGCAAGTCTACCACTATCATCAAATTGTCCCAGAGTCCCACTGGGTTGGAAGTGGCAGAAGTGGGGATGGTGGGAGGAAGTGGAACAAAGAGGTGGAGTGGGGCATTTGGCAGCAACTGGAATCGCCTTGGTTCACCCACATTCCTGAGTCACGGCTGCGTTCTGCTTCTGCAGAGTCCGACAGATGATGCCCACCCAACTCCGTAGCATTTTCTGGTCCAGAACTGTACTCGCTCAGGAGTTTGCTGAGGGAAGAGAATTCCCACTTCTTGTAGGGCCCTGCCCTGTCAACGCAGCATCATGGGGATACCCCCAAGTTGTTTCTCTTGGTGTCCCCCACTTTTAGTTCTCACACACAGAACTACATCCCTCGATGTAATCAAATCCCATAAATTGTATCATGGGAACTGGGAAACTTTTGATAATGAAAGAGGGTGCCCTTAAATAGCAGGCTGGGAAAACAGGTATACAAGGGCCGGCTAAGGAAAGAGAGACATCTGGTCACCCATGCCGCAAGCCATGAGCATCAAGTCCTGATTGGCTCTCCCTCCCTGACCTCCTCAGCCCCGTTCCTCACAGCGCCCCTTCTTCAGGAATGGGTATCTTCCTTTATCCACCTGCTTTCTAAAGGACTGTGTCTTAACTGCTGTCACACTTGGGTGTCTTAAGTGCCAAATCCTCACTCCCTCCCTCGTTTCACAGCGGCAGAGTGAGCAGCACCTCACCCTTCATTCCCTCACGCATCAGCTGAGTGCCTGCCCCTCAGGCCCCCGGATGGTGAGCAGTGCAGAGCTCCTGTCCTCCTGGAGGGGGGATTCTTCTTGGGGCAGACAGAAATGAACAGAAATGGAATATATTGGGTAATGCCAAGGATCATGGGAAAAAACAAGTTAGTGGGTAGGGAGAGGAAGGCTCATGGGTGTGAACGTCACTCATCAGGGAGCACTTCAGCCGAGACAGAAGGAAAGGTGGGGAGCATTTCAGGCAGAGACCTGGGAAGGCAGAGGCTCCAAAGGAGGAGCAGACTCCAGCAGTGAGCAAGAGGGATGTAGTGATCAATCCCAGGGAATGGACTGTGAGTTTTACTCAGAGAAATGAGCCAAGCACCTTGTGCCAAGAGCTAGGCCATGGGGAGAACAAAATGGACAGCCTCTGTTTTAATAGAGGGGGCAGTAAGATACTAATCAACCACAGGAAAAAAGCCTTCTGTGGGTGGCTCTCATCAACTCCCTTAGAAACTGTGGGCCTTCTGTTTCTCTTACTAAGGAGAAGAGTGGAAAAAACTTACGTTCCAGTGGATTACCTTCACAGCATACAGACACTGAAACTAATTCTTATGATATATCAGCTGAAACATATAGCTGTTAAATTTATAATCAGTCTTTTTTGGTTACAAACATCCAGTATTACCACTGAAAAGTAAAGTAGTTCCCTTAAATGACTAATTTTTACATCTCCAAACAATTAAAAAAGCACTTACTCAAAGAAATGTAGAACTCGTTGGCTGAGAGCCATTTGAGGAGTAACATGCTACTTTATATAACTGTTATCAAATATGAAGGGAAAGATTTTAAGATGACAAAAGAGAAGAGTATTTGGAATGAGTGCTGTATAAAATTCATGCTGGCTAGAAAGACTCAGCTATAATGAAATTAAGAGAAAATGCCATTCTTTAAATCCCAAGGCTTCCCAAATAACTTCTATAGCTGGACGGACCACTTGGTTCACCCCTGACTTCACTGGCAGACTGTGCAAAGTGCAGAAAGTGAATATTAGTTAAGAGACTTATGAATGCCTTTCACAGAACCACAAAAGTCCTTTGTAGAAAAAGATACTTTCATATTCTCAGAAAAGAAAAATCATCTCTCTTTTACATTATGCCAACTTTTTAATTAATCTGGTATGTTCAAACCAGTAAAACAGTTACTGGCAAGATTAAATCTTTAGATTTTGGTGTTCTCCTAACACTCTAATCCTTCACAAACACACATAAAACTAGAACTACCTTCCTAATGATGGAAAACTTGCCCAGGAGGGACACCATTTTTCCTTGAAGAGGCAGCTTAGCCATGAAATCTCTGTAAGGAGTAGGCTTAGTATGAGAGCTGAGTAATAAAAAATCAGTAATACAGATTTTGGATGCATACTAACCCTTCACGGCTATCTTTTGCAATATAGATACCCATATAAATAGGGCAAAAGGACAAGGATAAAAGAGATAGGAGGTTAACTAAAGCTCACCAAAGCACTGGAAAAGGATAAAATTATACTCCACAGATAGAAATCAATCACCAACCCACCAGTCTTTTTCCCTTAATGCCAGGATCCCAGGGTAAGCAAGAGGTTATTTGTCCACTGACCTGTCGCCAAAAAAGCTAATCCAGAGAGGAATACATTTTTCCGACAACAACTGCAACAATAAATAATTTCTGTTTTCCAATAGCCATGAATACTATGAAAACACTGAAAAAGCAAGCCAAGAAAAATATCTTTGCTTCCTGAGCTTCTAAATACTTAGAAGAAGACTGAGAACAAGATCCCAAGTCTGAATTCAGGCTTTCTCTGTGATGCCTACCAGTGCCCCATATACAGCAGTTACACCGTTAAAAGGAGAAGAAACACAGGATTAACCGGAGAAGGAAAGTGTTACTAAAAGTTCTCCTAGCAACTGTCAAAATAATGCTGGATATCTGGGAAGGTTTCTGTGCAGAAAGGGCCAGACACAGGTAAACAGGTTTCAATAGTTCCACATCAGGTAGAAAGATGATCAGGGAACTTCTGAAAACATGTACTAAGCAGTCAATGTTCGCTCCATCTTCCCCGCTGGAATGAAAAGAAGTTGGGGACATTAGTGAACTCAAAGTAACATTTTGGGCTGCACACTTTTGGGTTTAATTTTTATGTACATTTATTCTTTCATCAAAGTGCATGGAGTCAATGGCTCTTCCTGAATATATACTCTGACCCTCTTCCATGCACCTTGATGATGAGGCTTTCGCACATCCAGTGCTGGTCAGTTATTCCTAAAATGTCACAATGTCTTCAGCATCAATTTCAGTATCTGGTGACGATTTCAAATGCAAGTATTTTCACAAATGAAATAGTGGGGTTTTTTAAAAATGCTAAGAGAAATAAGAAGGCCCTAAACTAAAACAAAAATCTCAAATCCTGTGACTCCTCCAATGACACCCCCCAAAAAAATAAAATCCTTTCAGGGAAGCAGCTGTGGCTCAATCAGTTGGGCTCCCTTCTACCATATGGGAGGCCCTGGGTTCACATCCCAGGACCTCCTTGTGAAGGCAGGCTTGCCCACATGCTGCAGAGCACTGCCAGCCCAGGTGTCGGGGAGTGTTCCTGGCCCGTGGGTGCCACGGAGAGCCAACTCAGCAAGGTGACCCAACAAAAAGGGAGACAAGCAAAAACGCAGAAGAACGTACAGCAAATGGACACAGAGAGCAGAAAGAAAGCAAGCCACAAGGGGGAGGAGGAAATAAATAAATAAATAACAAATACAGACAGAAGAACACACAGCAAATGGACACAGAAAGCAGACAGCAAGCAAAAAGCTGGGAGTGTAGGGGATAAAAAAAATCCTTTCATATTTGCAACATTAACAAAATGGGTTTATTTTTTAAAAACTGATTTAATTTTTGTTTTTAAGTTGATTAAAATTGTATTCCCAGATAGAGTTTGGGTAAGATGATAAAAAGTGTAGGTTTAAACAATTATTACCATATCAGCACACCAAACTCCTTTAGGTGAATCACCCACTTACTCATATCAGAAGTGTCACTTTAAGGAAAAAGCTTGGGTCTTAGTACTTCCTATGTTTTTGAACCACTATGACTAAAAATCATTTATTTTCCATTTAATTGAATGTTAATGTCTGAATGTCTGGCTTCATTTGTAGGAATCCACAGAAACAAAATGAAGAGCCTACCAAAGTAGACCTGGAGAGAATTTATAACTTCTCTACTCTTTGCTGGAAACCTTACTATTCCCCTTATCTGTATTCTGTTTTGTCTACAGCTAGGAAGTGAAAAAAAGCACTGGCCTAAAAACTATGATCTCAAATCCAGCTGTTTTCTCTGCAATGCCTGCCCACCATTTGTTCACTCCTCAGTCTTCCTCTCATTCTCCATAAAGATGATGGCAAATTCTTCCTCTCCTCTCATTGCCATCTCCTTACCTTGCCTGCACGCTTCCCCTGCTTTCATTCGCAGAAAAAACAAATCTTCAGCTTCCATCTAACAAACCTCTGCAACTCTCTGAAGGTGAACTTCCATGGTTTCCTACAGTCACAACGTGTGTTCTCTAATGTGAGTTTCATCTTCTTGATGGCTTTATTTTTTCTTTCATTTCTTTACTGAGATTTGTGGGCTCGCTTTCCATTTTCTTTTTTCTTTTATGCATCTCTTCTTTAAACACTCTTTGCAGAAATTTCATTTGTCATTATTCATTTGAAGCTATGAAGAACTGTAAGCCTGAATTCTTCTTCTGTTTGTGGAATAATTGGTCTTCTGGTATATATTCTTCTACCTTGTGCCTGTCTTCCAATCTTCTCATTTGCACTATCTGTGCCAAAGTTCAAGAATAACAAGAAGACATTCATGCTAAGTATGGGGACAACCAGCCACTTTGTTAAAGAAAACTGTAGGGAGGGGAACAAGCTTGATCTCCCACAGACTCTCCACCTCTGATAAATCCTGTATCCTGAGAGTAAATCTTATTCAAGTCTTTAGTGTAACCCTATCAGATTAAGCTGAGAGTCAGTGTGACTTAGAGGGAAGTTCCTTATGCCACAGGCTCTCTATATGGCCCCTCATCCACTTTGCACAGCCTCCCATGTTAGGAGCCTGGATCACACAGTAAGATGGCAAGCAGCTCTCATAGTGGCAAAGCTGATTATGCAGGCTGGGCACTGACTCCAGGGGTGCCATTCACATTGACTTTGAGGATAAAGGGTTATGAAATGGTTCCGTTCACCATTTGAAGTCTCTGTGGTGGCTTACTCCTCTACCAGTTCCACTGCCTCCAGCTCTCTGGTGAAGGATCCAGGCTCCATAGCTAGAGCCCTACTTCTACTATCTACTATCCTGAAAAATCAAAGTCACTTAATTTATCTTATGGACTGAATACTCGAGAAATTCCTACCCTACCCAAAAGTCGTGGACTGTAAACTCATAGCCTCATCTCTTCCTGAGTCTACATTTCAGTATATTTGGCAGATATCTTTCACCAGTGTGTTTTGAAACTATAACTATTTCACAGAAGATGACATTTTCTTCTTCATTTTTCAGTATTCTTGTTCCATTTGTGGGCTTCACGGCAAAAAAAAAAAAGGAATAAAAATGTCTTTACACCACCTCCTTAAGTAGGTCTTTGTTTAATTTTGTTTAAATTTTTAAAAAGTTTAACGTAAGGCCAATAAACATTTTTCTATTAGTAAAACCAACCAAATACTAACTGTTCCAAAAGTATTGTTAAGCTAATTAAACTGTTTTAAAAATTATTTAATCTGCAACATTGTCTTCTGAAAATTTCCGAAGCCTTGAATCCTTTCTAAAGGATAAATCATTATTTTGCTAAATTTTACTGTTACCTTAATACACAAATAAAAAATACATACTTTGCTTTCTACTAACTAACAACCCACATGTGAAACATTGCTCCACCCTCTTCAGGGAATGTGGCTTCCAACACTTGTTGTGTTTGTGACCTTCGTTTTATAGAAATGCCTTCTTGGAAAACATGCTTGAAAAACTATGATTCTTACTTTACATTTAAGGTAAGGTAACCTTACATTTAACTTAATCCTGAATAAATTCATGCTGATTGCTTTGAGGGGAAGGTTCTTTCCTAAAAAATGACATTTAAAAGTTTATTCTAAATGACCACCTTCATCTCTTAACCTCACCATGTATAAATGAAGCTTGCACACACCCCACCACTTGGGTAGTTTATACGCTTTGGAATACCAGCCAAAAAAAGCCGCTTAACATAAAATTCTAATCTTGTCTCCAACTATGTTTGAAGTTTTGTATTTGTTTTCTTTCTTAATCAAGAAAAACTTTCAAGAAAACTACAATAATTTTATGGACTTAATGAAAGTTTGGTTTTTATCTTTTTTTTCCCCTACTGAGCTATCAGGACCCCAAATGCTAAATTAGGTCACTTGCAGTAGCCAACTGTATAGTCAAAATGAATGAATCAGTTATTTTCTATAAATCCAAATATGTTCTTTTGGGAGAGTACTTTATTTTTTCTTCTTCTTCTTTATTTTCTTTTAAATGTTACATTAAAAAAATATGAGGTACCCATATACCGCCCACCCCATCCCTCCCACATCAACAACCTCTTCCATCATCGCGGCAGTAGATGGGAGAGTACTTTATAAATAATAATAGTTATGTAATCCTTATTGTTACATATTACATTTGCCGAAGTAATGAAACATTCCTCTATTTTACAATGTAAATATTTTCTTCAAAAAGACAGGTGGCTAATATAAAACAAAAAGACTTCTCAGTTTAGACTATTATCATTTTTTTCTAATTGAAAGTGACAAACTAAATAATTGCTGGATTGTGACCCCTCAGAAGCTACAGTTAAATACTCAGGAGGAAGAAAAGAGAGAAAAAGCAAGGGAGAGTCTCCAGGGACCAACACACACGTCCTGGTAACGGAATCAACAGCAATAAATGCAAGCTGACAAGTATTCAGGGGCTGAAGCAATATTCCATCAAATATTTTTAAATTCAGTTCCACACAAGTCATCTCAGTTTTGCCTTGAGAGTTGACCAGACATTTAGCTGGTGTGAATATAATTACTTGTCTCTCTGAGCTGGGGTGGGAAGTTGGAAACAGCCCAAGGAGGTGCATGGTGTTTTGAAAAAGGTGGTAAACTAGAAGTCCCAATGTGAAAGAGAACCCAAACACTTAAAGATTCATTTAACATGAAAAGCTTTTTACTCTTATCTTCACATCTTTATGCCACAATCTTTTTTGTTTGTTTGTTTTGAATCTAAAGGTTGTCACCATTGCATTGCTCAGAAGGTTAAAACGAAAAACCGTAACGTAGTTTATTCTTCATTTCAAGAGCTACTTTCTTCTTCATCTTACTTATCATGGGGTCGAACACCAGTGTAAGATTCAGAGCAGGTACTCTAACTTCCAATCATCTTCCATAGTTATCAAATTACATTCGCCAGACCAAAAGCATCCTTCAAATAGTATCTTCAAAATTCATTTTGGGCCTTGAGTTTCTAAGATTTCTTGGAAGAAATCCAAGATAGAACACCCTTATGTTATATGATTCAGCTCAGTTTTGAAATAATAATGTTGCTATTATATAAGAGCATGAATTTAAGTCTCACGTAGCAAAATAAAACCTTGCATGTATAATTATATAGATCACAGTTCTGATCTTCTCTGCATCTACTGGATATATTGTTGTTTGATTCACCAATGATTAAAGGGAAATATAACTGGCAAAAAAATTATTCATTATAAACCTGATCATCTGCAGAGTAATTCAAGTATTTTCTTTCTGTGCTCCATATTCAGACTTAGATGAAAGAATGTAAAATATCTCATTAATAATTTTATATTGACTACTTGTCGATGATAATATTTTGTATACATCATGTTAAATAAAACATTAAAATATATTAAAAGTTTTTAATTTTTAAAATGTGGCTACTAGAACATTTTAAATAATAATTGTGGCTCACATTATATTTCTATTGGACAGTTTGGTTGTACAGAGTAATGTTGAAATAGTCTATGAGGTCATTCAAACCTTTTCGATTAAAGTTATGGTATAAGCTATAATACTTTAAATGAATATTATTCCCCTAACTCTCTCACGTGTGTGCACAGCAGAGGGACTGGAGGCAGAGGAAACAGCCAGGCTGTCAATCAGGAAGGTCACTGAAACAAAAGATTCCACTTGTGCCTTTTCGCCTTATCCCTGACATTTAACTCTTCCGGAAATTTCCTCCGCTTCACTGCTTCCTGCTGTGAAAGGTTTACAAGCAAACCCTGACCCAGTCTCCCTGGAGGTAAACACATGTCTGCAGATCAATCGAGGTACAGCAATCACCAAGGCTCTAGAAACCGCGTGTCCACGCAGCCGTGCAAATGGGAGCCCAGGAGATTCTCGCACGCTAGATACAAGCAGGACTTCCACTCCAGCCAGGCCACCAAGCGATGCCCGAGAGACGTGGGCGGCTCTCACGGGCTCTTCACTGCCACCAAGGACTGGTGAGGGCACAGGGGAGGGAGGATGGCCACAGGGGTGGCGAGTGCGGGGTGGGGCGCCAGGCCCAACTCCAGCCCTAAACCTGCTGCAGCGCTGCGCTGCTTCCCTCACTTCATTTCTTCTCCCCTGGCTTCCCCAGATTTCAGGGAGAGGTGGAAACTCATGTCCATTTTCAAATATTCACAAGAGAGCATTTGGCACTCTTGAGGGCAGCAGATTCAGCATGTTCATGCATTCATTCGTTCATGTATTCATTCGACAAACGTGTACAGAGTCCCTTCTGTGGCAGGCACGGTTCTAAGGCATTTGGCAGACATCAGTCACTGCCCAAAAGAGACGAAGATCCTGTGTCCAAGCAGGGAGACAGGCAATCGTCAGGAAACAAGACAAAAAGGAGGATGATAGAGGGTGCTAGATGGTGGTCAGGGCTAAGCAAGAGAAAGCAGAGCGGGGCCGGAGGCCTGGGACCCTGGGGGCAAGAGAGGAGAGCAAGGCACTCCCCTCTGAGAAGGGAGACGTGGGCGCACATCCAAGAGGGAGGGGCAGTGGGCAGAGTTCGGGGAGGGGAGCGGCAGGCAGGGTCCAGGGCAGGAGGACCTGCTGGAATGTTCTGGACAGAGGAATGATGCTGTCTGGCTCAGGGTTGGTGAGAATCACAGGGGCTATTGTTCTGAGGATAGACTCCAGCGGTCAAGGCTAGAAGCAGGGGCGCGTGAATTAAAATGTGTTAAATACTGTTGCCACTGAAAGCTAAAGGATAACGACTAACACAAAGGAGGATCAGAAGAATGATTTCTTCTGAGGGAGGGGAGGTCTCTGATGATGGCAGAAACGGGGAAGAATCCCCAGGACCACGAAGCCAAACGGTGTCCTTCTGACTCTCTTCAAGGGTACAAGCGCAGGGCGCTGCGCTCCGGCCGGTAAGGTGCGCAGGGATGCGCGGCAGTGCTGAAACCCCTCCTGCCGCTGTCCTGGCAAAGAGGACAGCTTCAATAAAAGCTTGATTTTCTTTTTATACGAAAGAAGCTATTGCCCTAAACGCAAACAAATTGCACCAACCAAGACAGAAAAAAGGATGACTGCTAATTGACCCTAGGAATTCCAACCTGTTCAACACTGCAATAGGAAACATAGCTGGTGCATGGATTTGCCTTTAGATTACATCTAGCAGGAAAACGTGTGCGAGTGAAGACAAAAAATTATCAGTATAAATAAACATTAATATGGAACTAATTTTCTGAGTTCTCATTTCACTGAATAATTATACCTTTGGGCTAACATGAATAATGTATTAAGTAGCAGGCAGTTTATATGAAACCCTGGAACTTTTTTGCCCTCATTATGCAATCATTTGAAATCATTCCAGAGCGAACAAGGGTTGAAAAGTGACTTCCATGCAAATATCCTCTCCCTGTCACCCCACCGATACTTTATCAAGTGTCTCTTTAGGTCACCAAGAACTATTCAAAAGCTCTTTTAAATATCTTCTTTCTATGTTCAATAATTCATTAAAGTTCTAAAATGCCAAACTCCCTTTCTGTGTTAGCTTATTACACATAGTGATCATTAACTCAATTGAACTTCTAAGGGCTGTAAAACCATGTATTTGCTCCTTGGTTTCCTTGCAAATTATCAAAAGCAACCTGGGCGTACTTAAACTAGAACAAACTGTTACAATACAATCCTCATAAAATAATTCACTTTTGGAGGTTTGGGAACTAAAGGGCCAAGGAGAGGCCAATTCCCCATTAAACTCCCTTCCTTTTTTCGCTGTTCTAATAAGAAGCGGATGTGTCACGGAGCATCAATATATCACCCTCACGGTTGACCTCTTCTGAAAAGTATCACATAGCACAGAGAAATATTAATTATACAGACCTGAGGGATCCTCCTCGTTTCTCTTGCTTCTTCACATTCTGTTACATTGTAGATCATCGTAAAATGGCAATCTAATTACAACTATTAATTAGGCCCATGATTAATTTGAAATACCTGACACAAAATGTAAATAGTATGGGTGAGAAACGCCACTTGGTCGTAATGAAATTCGAGCACCTGAAACTGTTTGGCATCATTATCAGTCAAGAAACAGTGCTTGGTTTCCTCTCAGTGGGCATGTTAATAGCGTTAGTCCCTGGTATTGTTCACTAAAAATGTGCTGCAGTGCAAAACAATTAGTGCGCACCTGAACTCGCTCCCAGCAACAGCCTCCCAGGCCAATCCTGAAATGAACTCATTAGTCCCCGCTTCCATTTAATACCTTTCCCATCTGCCCTGCCAAACACCCAGTGCCTTCAAGAAGTCTGCTGACTGCCCTGGAACCCCTGCATATTATAAGGTCTAAAGGCCATCTGTAAGCTGCTCTGCAATGAAATGCCTTTTTTAAACCAAAAATTGAGATCTTTTTTACCTAAGTTTTTCTTATTAGCACATTCTTCATTTAATGAAATGTATTTTAATGACACATCTTGAAAATACTTTAGGATGTCTTTCTCCTAATAGCAAAACACACCCTGCGTTTTGCCATCAATCAATTTATCTCATTTAAAAAATCTAATAGAATATTCACTACCTATGATTCATGGAATATTAACAAAAGTTAAATAGATCTATTCCATAAAACCCTGATTCAAATGTAGGTAGGGTGAGTATATTGACCCAAGCAATGTCTTCAAATGTCCTAATTAAAATGCTATTTTAAATGCAGTACATTCAGAAAGAATCAGATCACTGCAAGGGAGAATCAATTTAGTTTCTCAATCTTTGAAACACTATTTAAAGATAGAACCCCAATTCTATATGGTATACCTCACCAAATTTACAAGTTAATAAATAAAATGCATGTAAAAGATCATCTACGTAAATCTTCAAATGAAAATTTAAACATCTTAAAAGTCTAGATAAGTAAAAGCAAGAACATGGATTGTATTGCACCTCTAAGGAAAGATCATGGCCAAGATTTCTAGAGTGTGATACATACACACACCTGCATTCGTGGGAGCACACAACCAGACACATTCATACACACATACACACACCTTAGAGGAAAGTTCGGCTGACTGACATTTCTGTCCAAATATCCGTGTTAAAGGAATGTGATAATAACACCTACGGAACCATCAGTCAACGTGTAAAAAGAATGCCTTCAATGGAAAACTGACATGAGTGAGTGAGCCCCCCCCTTCCCCCCTCACCCCCCCCCCCCCCCAGGAAAGACAGTCACTCTTTCATTGAGCACCAGATGACGACAGCCCAAATGTTATCTCCAGTCAAGACCTCTTCCACGGACACCAGCCTATAGGTCCAACCGTATACTCAATGCCTCAACTTGTCTATCAACTGTGCCTCTCAAATGTGCACATCAAACTTGATCTGCCCCACCACACCCCCATCTCCTAAACCTGCTCCCAGTCTTCTTCGCCTCGGTTCAAGGAAAGCATCAATCCAGCTGCTCATGTGGAAAATCTGGGAATCACTCTTGACCCTGTCCTCTCACAACTCAAATCCAATTGTTCCCAAATGCTAACGGTTCTACCCTTAAAAATATATTCAGAGACGAATCACTGCCCATCACCTCCACTGCTACCACCTGGTCCTACCTACTCCCAACCAACTCTTGCATTGAATGTTTCCATGGCTTCCTGACGGGTCTCCCTGCTTCCACCTTCAGCCCTACACAAGCTCTTCTATCAAGAACAGCCAGAGTGATCCCTTTAGAAAGTGTGCGAGTTCACATGACCATGGCTCAAAACCCTTCAGTGACTTCCCATGCCCCAGTCAGGCCGACAGTGCCCCATGAGACTTCAGGGAACTGGCCCTTGCCTGTGCTTGTCTCCTACTCCTCTCTGCCACTCATATTTGGCTTCTGCCTCTCCCTCTCCCCTCTGCCTGGAACATTCTTTCCCCACATATCTACGTGGCTCCATCTCTAATTTTCTTCCAGTGTCAACCAGGCATTCCCTGACCACATTAATGTCGAAGGAGGGTCAATCATATTCTTTTCCATCAACCTTCTCCCCAACCAACACAACTTTTCTCCCCATTTTTCCTTTATTTTTCCAACAGCATTTATCCCCATCATATATATGTATGTATGTAGATAGGTATGTAGGTATATGTATGTATATAAATATATGTATTACTCTATCTTACTGTGGCAGATTATATTTTCTAAAAATAGAGTTCCAACAGTATGTCCAGACTCACATGTTCTTCCAGGGCTGTGCCCACCCCATCAAGTGGAAGATTCTCTGTTTGCTCCCCTTGAAACTGGGTGGGCCTCTGTGATTGCTTCAATGAGCAGAGGATGGTGGGAATAACACCATATGATGCCCAAGGTTAGACCATGACGTGCCATAAAGCTTCTGCCTGCCATGTGATGCCCAAGGCTAGACCATGATGTGCCAAACAGCTTCTGCCTGCCATGTGCAATGTGGTCTATGATGTGCCATGATGTGCCACACAGCTTCTGCCTGGCTTGCTCTCCTATGTGCCAAACCAGGTGAAGAGAAGCTGACCCTCTCTTTTCCTGTGCCATCTGAGCTCAGGCTTGCCAGCTGTGGGAACGAGGTGCCAGAGGAGCACTCCTCCAGCCCAGGACTGGCTCCCGGACTGCTATCAGGGCTTGGGCACCATATTGAAATCGTGAATGATCATATAATTGACTTTGCATTTTGTAAGGGAAGCCCGATGGGACAGGGGAGAAGAGCAGGAACTTGGGAGCTGGCTCGGGCATGCTCCCACCTCCCTGGGGTAGGTCCTCAGCTGCCCTCCTCCCCATCCCCTGGCACCCCTGGCCCAGGCTCTCCCTGCCCACCCCTACCCTGCTGACTGCTGTGTCCCCTGCCCTGGCGGGAGCCTGGGTGCAAACCTAGGAAGGGTCACACACACACCCTGGTGTCTCAGCAGTACACGGGAGCTGCCACCCCCACCCGGACTGGCAGGGCCATGCAGAGAAGACGGGTGCTCTCACCCACTCATCCTCATCCAGGTAGGGACAGGTCCATTAGGGGGGATGCAGTCACTTGAGGTCCACCTGTCAGCAGTGGGTGGAGATGGCATGGGGGACCACCCGGGAAGCGGAGAAGGTGACTGGACATCCCCACCCAGCCACGGGCATTTCTGTCCCTCCTGAGGCAGGAGCGGCTGTGGGGGCAGGGGGAGTGGAGAAGTGAGGGAGTGGGCGATGCAGGGTCCCCTCATGTCTGTGACAGTCTGCACTCACCCAGCCAGTTCCCCAGGTGCAAGGGAGCCCAGCATTAAACTGGGAATCAAGAAGACTCCAGGCCAGGTAGAGAAGGGGTTCTTGGAAGAAGGGAAAACTGGTTTCTATTTTAGTACCTTGAAGGGTAGTTTTCCCCACTATTTAAACAAGGGGCTCCTCATTTTCATTTTACACTGAGCCCAGCAAATTAAGTGGGGCGCCCTGCTCCAGGCCTCAGCTGAATGGCCCCGGCTGATGCCAAGGGAGGCACAGGCCAGCCTTGCCCAGTGAGCCCTGCCCAAACTGCAGGCACGAGCAAAAGAAATGCTCGACACTCTTTTGTCACTCTAGTTTACGCAGTTAGCTGTGAAACAAAAGATGGCCAGAACAATGCTATTTTTCGGACTCTGCCATCACCACCCCCCCACACACTTGAACTGAAGCTGCGTGAAGGCACCAGTTTTCAGGGTGCTCTAAATGCACGTCCCCAGTACTGAGACTGGTGCTTCATACAGATTATCGTTGCCCGATACATTTTGTTCAACGAACCCAAGTCCCATTTTGAGGAAACTATGTTTAGGCAGGATCACAAATAAGCAGGTCACCAACAGAGTAAAACTTTAACTGCGTTTAAGTATTAAGGGGTAAAGCGTTGACAAGTGAAAAGCGAATGCATCCTGCCAGTTAATGGCCCTGGTAAGGGCGAGGCCCTCCCACGCATCCAGGTGGGACTCTAGGGTTCTGGGAGCACCTGCTGAGGGTGGGACAGCCGGCCCTTGCCTTCTTGACCAGTCATGACTGCCACACGGGCTTGCCCTGGAGAGCAGGGGGGAGAATCCATTTATTTCACTTCTCCGGACAAAGCCGCTCCTAAATGCAAAGAAGCGCCCAGTGCCCTTGAAAGAGGTGCAAAAGTGTAATCAGCCAAGGCCCTCTGCATCGGTCTTTGAGTAAGAAGACACATTAACATGCTTGGCAAACCGCACTCAAAAATAAAACCATGGATGCCGATACCCACCGGTGCCCAGGCTTATTCCAGCACTCTTCCCACTGGCCCCCTTGACTCTCGGCCTTGATGGCACTTAGCACAGACCAGACCCAAGCAGTTAGACCCTACAAGCCAGGTGCACGCCTCGTACAGGTGCAGCGGGAGCTTGCCCACTCTGCACGGAGCTGCAGGGTCTTCCCGCACCACCCACGACTGTTTTTTCCTTCAACTTTATTTTGAAATCATTTTATCTCTACACTTGCAAAAATAATACAAAGTCCATAAAGAGAACTCCAATATATCTGCCCCGATACCCAGATCCACTGATTTTAACATGTTTGCCACATAGTATGTGTATCTCATGCGTACTTGAGATTTTAAATAAGGCCATCAAATAAGAACTCATGAACAACCAGGTAATCTTTGAATGGAGACTTGAATATGGAAAAGCCACAGCCTGAGGCAGTGGCAAGCAGAACAAGCAGCAGGGAATTGCAAAGGTCCTGAGGCAGAATTGAGGTTGGCATGTGGAAGCATAAGGGATAAGGAGAAAAGAGGCAGGAGACGAGGCCAGTGAGGGGAGCCCCAAACCAGGAAACCAAGGCGAGGCAGCAGAAACAGGAAGAAGATACAGTTTCTGCTGAAAGTCACCATTCAGTCTATTTACCTGGAAAAACCTGTGTGAGATAAACAGCACATTCTCATGTCCTCAGCTCTTTACTGAGTCAGCCAAATATTAAACTGAGGATCTACTCCACGTAGGACACTGGATGCTGTACAGGTTCCGTAAGTGTCATCAAAGTGAAGATCAAATCTCCATCCTACCAACAAAGTTTTACAAGGAGGAGAAAACTACCACTCAAAATACAATAAGCAACGGGAAACCTGTATGATATGCATGATTGTTGTGATAACTCACAATGTCTCAAATTTTAAAAAATTAAATATATATATATATATTAAAAGCATCCTAAAGGTTGCAATCTTCCAGTGATTGATATTTTGGAAAATACAGAAGTAGAGAGGCCAGTCAATCCAAGCCAAGTCTGAAGCTGAATCCTTAAAAGACACCAATCACCGAGCATTCCTTCTACTAAACGTACTCATTTTTAAGTATATATATTTATAAAAGAAAGTTATTTTTATTTCAGGAGGTCACAAAGTTTTAAGCAGCTTCTCAGGTCTCCTAGCACCATTCCAGAGGAAAAGAGGGAAATGCTTTGAGGTTACCACATGCACGTCACCCCAGAGCCCCAGAAGGGCCCTCGGGAATGGCGCTATTCCCTTGGGGCAGGACTGAGAGCGCTCATCTTTTTCCCTGGTTATGAAAGAAGCTTCCTGATCAATAAGGCAAGCCCCAGCTGGAGTGAGCAAACCATCGAAGAAACACCTCCGTGGCTTCTGAGAGCAATGCTCCATGAACATTTCAGTCCACCTGGAAAGAGGCTCTGCCCAAGGCCAGCACACAGTTAAAGTCCTAATATCCCTTTCATGGCCGGGCTAGTGTAAAACCCACTGAATAATTGGGCTAGAATACAGCCTAGGAAATGAGGAACGGAGCGTGTATGTGTGTATTCTGTCGTTTTGCATTACAGCTGCGGACGGGAAATAAGATGCAAACAGTTAGTGATGAGCGAGGTGACGGAAGCAAATGAAAATGTCAAGAGCACGAGGAAACCGTTAAATGGCCCCAACGCCCGGGCGAGGTGCACGTCGGCCCGTGTGCTGCTTGTCTCTCTCAATCCGTCATCAGAAAGGACAAGCGCCGCGAGGAGGGACGAGCGCCCGAGTCAGGAGGACGGAGCCAGCCTCCCTCTGTGCTCGCCTGAGGCAGCAGCGGCCTTGCCCTTGACCGTTGGTTTATGGCCTTCACCCTGATCTGGCTCCTGTCAAGGGGAGGCCCCAAAATAGCCATACACGGGGACCCCTTCGAGGGTGAGTAGGGGGATTTTAAGCATCTTTTAAAGGAACCAAAGGCGGGCAAGCAAACAATCATCTTAAGAAAGCCCATTTTAGCAAAAGGGACACTGCAGGCCTGAAAACCGTGGGGACGGGTTGTAAGCAGAAAGATCCCGAAGGGAAGTGGAGTCACCACTGCTTCCGACCCGCCCGTATCGGCCCAGCGTGGGCAAAAGGTGAGGAAAGAGCTGGTGAGAGGTGGTAAAAATATGACCGCTCCAGAAAAATAAGACTGCTGCTGTTACCAGCTGAGGACTCCTCCTCAGGAGGACGGAAAGTTTCACGTTTCGAGACAAGAGAAAACTATCTGTGCAGGTGAAGGCCCTCTGTGAATAAAGAGACAGAAAAACAATGAAAACGTTTCCCGTTCTCTGAGAGAAAAGGGAGGCTGGAAGCCAGGTTCTCATCCCCGCAAAGAAACACAGGCAAGCAAAGGGAAGAGGGAGCACGACTGAGCAGGCCAATTACTTATTTCCTCAATGCCCGGAGAATTTATTACCAGATCAAATATTCACTGAGAAATGTACTTGGTCATATCCTCTGATTATTCAGGAACCAGTTCCTGTACTTTGGGCTGAGATGTGTTCTAAAAACAAAGGCACAAATCTATGGGAACTGTAAAAAATCACGATCCTCGAATTAACTACGAAACCTTCTTGCAGTTCAGAAAAATCACACGCCATGGGAAGAATGGCTGACTTGAAATGTGTTCCTCCCGATAGGGAAGTCAAAGGCTCCCTTCCTGCTTTACCATTTTATTTATTTTATGACTTCATGAAAGTCATGCAATAAGCCAGGAGATACGAACGATATGAAAGGAAAAGCCAGCCAGTGGGGGATAGCGCTAAGTACAAAAATCAACAGCAAGGCATCTGTGACCGTTTTAGAAAGAAAACCATAATAAGCTAAGTGCATTCATTAGGGAGAGCAGGAAGAATGAAAAAAGAAAAAAAAACAGATTTTTTATATGTATATATACTTGGGCTTCAACATCCTAAGAAATATTCTTCCTAGGTAGGGATGGATTTTTTAAAATAATATTGATTCCCGATAACAACATAGGTATTTTATGGAGGTAATTCTGAAAGGACTCAGGCTTCTCCTCCCTACTGTCTTGTTCCCTATTGTAAAAGCCATCTTTTAGTCTGATTAGCAGTTCTGAAATGTGGAAGGCAGTGAAGTCAAGCTCAGTTCATTAGAGCAGCGAATTTCAGAGGCTCTGATGAAGGATTAATAGGAAAGAGGAAATCCTGTGGCTTAAACAACTATGCAATTCCCATAATCCAAATAATCTATAACCAGAGATTACTGGCACAGCCAGGCAGATCTAAAGCCTTCATCCCCTGTATTATAGTGACTGTGTTAGGAAGGACACAGGTAAGGGTGTCACAACACAATCAGATGATGACACACAGTAAGGTGTGGTTTGGGGAGATGGGGCATTTCTACGGACCAAGAGATTTTCATTATGAATTTCACCCAGCACAGTGATGCTTGGCTTCCGACATAGTGAACAATTTATTTTATATCCTTTTATTCATAAACAAGTAGAAGGTAAACTTACAGAGATTAAAATCCAGTTCGTATCCCAGGAATAGCAGATAAAAACTTATATTTTACAAAACCCTTCGGTATACATTAGTCTAGACCAGTGGGTCACCGAGTGCGGGCCACAGGGCTGTCTCATCAGCACCACTTGAGAACCTGTTAGAGATGCACGTTAGGCGCCATCCTAACTTTAGGAGTAGGGCCCAACGTGGTTTTCTTAGGAAGTACCGGGGATCGAACCCGGGATCCTGAACATGCGAGGCACGTGCTCAGTCGCTGAGCTCCACCCACTCCACCCCAGCCTGTGCTTTACCAAGCCCTCCAGGGCAATGCTGACGCACTCTTGAGCGTGAGAACCACTGGTCTATCTGTTCTACATGATCACCTCAACAACCCTCGGAAGTCAACATCCTTAACCATCATTTACCAGATTGCAATCTGTTGGCCATCTGGTTCTAAGAGCTGCCCAGTGGCATGGCAAGGACACCACTGGGTTGCCTTCCAAATTCAGGGCACTTCTCACCACATGATGCTTCCTGACCGAACCAAAATGCAATCATCCTGTAGAAAACTGTATCTTTGGGAGTTCACTTTTCCCCCCAGTGTCCATGACACACATAACTTATCTAGAATAAATCTTTATCTGGAATGCTGCCTATGGGTGGTGCTAATTTTCTGAGTAATTTTCTCACTATAATTTTTCCAAGAGAGAAGCCCAGAACTATCCCTCTATTGGCAAGGGACAATCTTAAAAAACTAACCCAAGATTTTTAAACCAGATTTTCTTCTGCTACACTGGAGAAATGAATGTGACTTTATACCTCGTGGGACTGGGATTTTTAAGGGAATTCTTGCAGGTGACGGGTGACTGTGGCTTCACATTTCATCAGAGTTTTGCCTGGCAAATTTATGGATAAATCTTTATCCTCAATGTGCATCTTAAAAGTATTTCTCATTGAATAGCATAATATAGAAGAAAACGGGAGCCAAAATTTCAAAGTAAATTTACCCAGCCTTGGTATTAATATCACAAGCTGTTTCACAACCATGCTGCTTACGAGCCACAGGATCTGCAGAGGCCTCAGAAAGTGCTAATGACACACGGCCACGGGTGGTAAACGACCTAATATGCTGAGGCAATTTATTAAAGGATGAACAGAAATCCATTCCCCCTCCTTCCGTGCAATTCTCCTCCTGCATCCCTCCACTATTCCCCAAAATCTACAGACCTCCCCAAACGTTCCAGCCTGGAGGACACATACGTGAATTAAACGCAGGTCCACTGGGAATGGGCTTTCACCTCGCAGATGATATTCAAACAACCGCAGAACAACAATGGATGGCGCCAGCACCAGCCTAGCACCTCAGACAACATGCTGCAGGTAGATACAGGAGCACCTGTGAGTTCTACGCAGGAGAGGCAGGGAAGATGGCACTGAGCCGATGCTCGAAGGGACAGTAAGATTCAACCCCAGAGAGAACAGAGGAAGGCACTCTGAGCAGAGAGATGGGTATAATGAAATGCAGAGATGGGTCCTGAGAGGCAAACAAAGCCAGGGGTCCCTGCCCGCTCTGGGCTGGGCAAGCCATCTGGTGCGGCGGTACCCGAAAGGCGTCAGAAAAGAAGCAACCTGCCTGGGAGAGGAGGTTAGAACACAGCTTGGGACAAGACCGTGAAGCACTTGGACGGGGAAAAGAGAAGAGAAAAGTCACATTTATTTCAAAACACCGTAGCATACATTTTTTAGACATTATGTTGCATGTGCTTCCACCAATCCTGAGAAGAATTTTAATTTCCCATTTTACAGATTAGGAAACTGACCCGAAAGTTAAGAAACGGGCCCACAACTACTAAACAGAAGTGCCAGTATATAAGGTCAGGTATGTCTGATTCCAGACAAATGTTAATAATATGCTGCCTTTCGAAGACTTCCAGCCTGGCAATAAAAAGTCATCTCAAATCTATGAAGAAAGTAATATATAGTCAGATCCGTATTTCAAAATAATTCCAGCAGCAGCCTCGGGGAGGGAGTGCAGGAAAGACTGGAGGTTACGAAATGTGTCCACAAGGGGAGGAAGAAATCCCAGGTCACGGTGACATTTGCACAAATAGGGTACTGAAGGCTGAGAATATGGAAGTACAGTGAATGAGAAGTAAGGTAAATGAGACTGCCATCGAAAAATCAAAAATTCACAGTTGAAAAGGATAGATCCAGAAGATATGCAAAGTAACTCTTAAGAGTCACCCATCAAAGGAAAGACCATATCATCCATTCGTTGTCATCAATGGAGACCCTAAAAGGCAAACACCAGCAAATCCAACAAAATCAGATGGAGAGGGAAGCAGCTGTGGCTCAGTCAGCTGGGCTCCCATCTACCATATGGGAGGCCCTGGGTTCACGTCCCGGGACCAACTTGTGAAGGCCCTGGGTTCACGTCCCGGGACCTCCTTATGAAGGCAGGCTCGCCTGCACACCGTGAGAGCCACCAGCACGGGCACCGCAGAGTGCCTCCGGTCCACAAGCGCCGCAGACTACCGCCCGGCCCTGCAAGCTCTGCAGAGTGCTGACTCAGCAAGGTGACACAACAAAAAAATAGGGAGACAAGCAAAAACACAGAAGAGCGTGCAGCAAATGGACACAGAGAACAGACAACAAGCAAGCCGCAAGGGGTGGGAATAAAATAAAAATAAATAGACACAGAAGAACACACAACGAATGGGCCAATAGAGCAGACAGCAAGCAAAAGGCCACAAGGGGGTAGGGGATAAAAAAAAAAATCAGATGGAAAGGGATGGGGGATGCCCCAGCCCATAGGCTGGACCTGGCCAGTTGGTCAACACAGGTGTATCTTAACCTAGAAATGGCTGGAAAAGGCCATCCTAACAAGGATCCCCATTTCAACCTTGACCACGTGTATCCCTCACCAATATTAAGATTTTAACATGGGAAACGGACTTGGCCCAGTGGTTAGGGCGTCCGTCTACCATATGGGAGGTCCATGGTTCAATCCCCGGGCCTCCTTGACCCGTGTGGAGCTGGCCTATGCGCAGTGCTGATGTGCGCAAGGAGTGCCGCGCCACGCAGGGGTGTCCCCCGCGTAGGGGAGCCCCACGCACAAGGAATGCGCCCGTAAGGAGAGCCGCCCAGCACGAAAGAAAGTGCAGCCTGCCCAGGAATGGCGCCGTCCACACTTCCCGTGCTGCTGACGACAACAGAGGCGGACAAAAACTGACGACAACAGAAGCGGACAAAAAAACAAGAAGCAGCAAATAGACACAGAGAACAGACAACCAGGGGAGGGGGGCGGGATTAAATAAATAAATAAATCTTTTTAAAAAATTAAAAAAAAAAAGATTTTAACATGGATTGGTAGGGGAGCCCATCAGAAATCTACTTGGATTAAAAAAAAAAAAAAAAGAGGATCCTCTTGAGAGGAAGAATAAGGAAGAAAATAGCAACACCCCCTCCCCATCAGGATGAAGAGACAATTCTCAGTACCACGATGACAGCCGTGTAGATTTGTCTTCTGGTTCAATTTTCCATGACCTCATGGTCAAGATCTGTGGAGAGAAGGCTCCAAAGTGACACAAAGAGCCACAAACTGATAACTCAAGCCACAGGCATATCTGACTCAGAGTCACTCTAATAAAATGTGACTCAAGAAGAACGACGTCCCTGTGACGCTGCCAGGGCTAAGCAGAGGAGGCAGTGGTACCCAAGCCTGCGGCCACGCTGGGTGCTCAAGGTCCAAGGGTGGGTGGGCGGGCAGTGGGGGCCGGCCAACCTCGCCCCAGGCCCCCGCCTCAGTCTCCAGCTTCCTTACTTCACTCTCATCACTGGCCTCCTCCCCTTTCCTTGGAAAGCCCCCCATCCTGGCCTCAAGGCATCTGCACCCAAAGTTTGCTCTCTTTCCATGCTCTTTACCCAGTCCTTGACTAAACCCTCTTCTTCCTTATGGCCTCAGATGGATGTCAACTCCTCAAGGACCCCAAAGTTGGAGCAATGCCCCCATCCTATGCTCTCCTAGGGCCCTCCAGATGTGTGCAGTGGCCCCTCGAGACTATAAGCTCCCTGTGGACAGACGTCTCGTCTGCACAGCCCAGCAGTATATAGACGGGTGCAGGCAGGGGACACAATTCGTCAGTGGTAATGTTAATATGGCCCCATTTAAAACCCTGAGCCCGTGTTCACGAAAGCAACGTGATGCCTTCCATTCGATTCCCTGCTTCCAGGCTCCCCAAGAAAATATTGATTATAATGAGTTTCCCACAGAGCTGGCCAAAAAAAGAAAGACGGTCCCGGCTAAAGGTCATGGGTATCTAGTTCCTTTAGGTCTTATTTCATCATTATAAATTAATAAAATACCCTTATGGCCGTAGGTCAGGAGAGACCCAAGCCCGTGAACTGACAAAACCAGGCTACTGGCTCTTCAAAATACAGTCGAGCACCTATTTTGCATGTATGAGGTCCTGGGTTCAAGCCCTGGTACCTCCTGAAAAGTTTTTAAAAATAATAAACAAATAAATACCAAGGACCCGACTCTAGATCTTAGCACATTTCACCAAGGAGATACCACCCTCTGAGGCACTGTCTGCGCAGTCACAGCCTGTTCTCCAGGATGGCACCTGCTCAATGGATTTTTTTCTTTTAATTTCGATAGGTGTTATAAATTTAGACAAGAATAAAATCAGGGGCTGGCATTTATCTGTGTTGTATATTGAATGATTCCTGGCTTGGCAGTCAAAATGAGCATCATTGCATAGTGACCGAAAAGAGAGCACACACATTTATTGCTTTGAAACTACCTGGTTTATATAGCATGCGTGTATTTGATGCTCTGTAACAAATCAAGCTGTATTTTAGCACCCTAAAATGACTTTAGGTTTTATCTCTAAAGCCCTTCTCAAAATGTCTTTTATTTTTTAATGATTATTAGTGATCCAAACAAAAGAAAACAAAAGCTTACCGTTTTGATAAAACAGGTGGGTCATGAATCAATATCATTTCCAAACACTAATGATTTTCTTGGAATTGTTGAAACAGTTACATAAGTAGAATTGAACCATGATCAAATCATATACGTGTAAATATGCCCTATACTAAACTACACTCCTATACACAGAGTCAAATGAGGCTGGTTACTTAAAATAAGTTTTTATATAATTAAATTAAAATCTGGCTATTTTAATTAAATATTTTCAAAGTCAAAGTCTTATCATACAAGTTTTAATAGAGTTTTGGGAGAGAAACTAGGTATTTTTCCATTTAACTGTTTTAATATGACAGAAGATAAATAACTGATTGAAAGAGCAGAGAAAACATTTATGTAGACATAGCAATTGAAATGCAATCCATGAAGCAAACACATATTGAATATTTAATAATTAGCATTAGAGTAGGACTCATGTTTAGCCTGATGAGGAATGATTCACTGTTCACTTAATTGGAAAAATAATATTTCAAATTGAGAATTAAAATATGATAAATAAATTAAAAGGTTTTTTTAACCTGAATGATATAAGTATTTCTAATCTTCTTATGTGTGGCCAAATTCTCATCTAAAGATCTGCTAATTAGAATTCCCAGTCATCTATCTTGCATAAACCTCAACCATTTATGCCTTTTCTTAGTATTCCATTAAGGTTTCCGCTAATCTTTTTTGTTTTTTTCTGTTTTTTATTTTATTTTTTTTAAAGCAGATCATCTTTAGCATTTTTCCAACTGATTCAGCTTAGTTTTTATGGAAACAACCCCCCCACACACTCATATTTTATTCCTTGATAGGATAATTCTGAGATTTTAATTAAATTACAAACATAATAGCACAAAGAAGTTTGAGAATACACACTGACTCTTCTAGACACACAGTTCTGTGTTTGGCATGGGTAGGCATGTTCACATTTTTTACCTAAGTATTGGAGAATATTAATTAGTTGTGTGCCTTATGCTTCTATGGTAAATAAAGATTTTCTGATTCTAAAAATAAAATAAATACACATGTTTTCTTTAAGAAATTATAATATAGTTTATAACAAATTAAATTTATAATAACTAATAACAGAAAGTTTATTTTAAAAACTTATTCCTCTTTTTGCAAAAGAATTCATCTCAGGTTATCTTTGCTTGGTAGAAAATCCCCAAAGTATTATAAATTATTCTATTTATGACATTTCAAGTAATATGCAATCATTTTGAAGAAAAAAACTTTAATATTTTAAGCAAGATTAGTGTGTGCAAGGAAATTTGTTGGGAAAAATTCCTACAGAACTTTCACATTTAAATATGTGCTACCTGTTTAAGTTTGCTTCCCTTTGAACTCTAAACTTGGTTTCATCTATATTAAACTGTTTTTATAATAGAATGATGTTTAGAAATTAATGGATTATCTGTTCTGGAAATTTGCTTATATATACAAGTACAATGAAAGAAATAAATAGGATCTATAAAAAATTTTTTTCTTTGGGCTGTTCAAAAAAAGCCCAGAATTATTTTAAATTGTTATCTTTGCCTTACTATTTAAAGAAATAGTAATTTGGATTTCATAGTCCATTGAAATAACGTGAAAAAACATGAATTCACACTAAAAATAAATAAATACAGCTTTAAGCCTTGTTAAGAAGCATAAGTTTTCAAATAATGGGTCTTATTTCATCTCATGTCAACATAAAATGCTTTATTTATAAAGTATTATACTAAGGAAAAATAAAGCACAAGTAATTGAAAGGGCCGCCCACCTCCCAGCCAGCACCCATGAGGTCATGTACATTTTCACTGTCATGAACACCCCATCTAACGATCCCATGAAATTATCTTATGTCTTTGCTCTTTAATAGAGCATAGAGATTATCTCTTTTAAGAGAGTAAGAGTATATTTAAACTTTATAAAATTCTGTACTAAATATATTCCTAAATATCATTCAGAAATGTTTCACAAAACCAGCAAGTAAAATTCACTCCCCAAAAGCCATCACACCAAATATTGAAAACTTATTAATATCCTATTATGAGAATACAAATAATACAAGAATGAAAGAAAAAAATAATAATAAAATATGGAACTAGAGGCTATTACTGAAGTCTCAGGACCCTTATCCTCCAAAGGTGTGCAGGCTGATGTGGCCCCAAGCCATTAGCCAGAAGGGTGAAAAGTGCCCATTTTCATAGTAAATGTTAAAGCCAGCACACCCAATGGCCGTGGAAACACTACCACAGCATTTCACAAGTCAACACCTAAAGTTGCTGTAATCCACACATGGTGCTGCTCATTACAGAGCACAAACTGGGGTGGGGGAAGAAAGGAACAGAAACACAGGCTCGGCACAGTCCTGTGTTTCCCACATTGTGGAATAATTTCTTCCAATCCCAAGAGGATTTAAATTGACAAATTGGTTCTTCTGGCCACTTAGCTTCCTGACCTCGAAAAGTCCATTTTCTAACTCCTGTCTCTTCCAGCTGTTGACAGGCTAATGCCACCAAGCGATGCAATAAAACCTCCCAGGGGCTTTAGGATTAGGATAGGAAATTGTAACAACAGAAGAAAAATTAGATGTGAAGTCTGCCCAACTTTTAGGACCAAATCTCGACCTTGTGAAAGAGAACCAATAGTTCTCTGGGAGGTGGTTAATGTATATTCCATTTCTCCCAGGGCACAATGCTAAGAGCATGTCCTAGGGATAGACTGGAAACTTCTCTTGAAAACTGATAACAATTTAGGGTATGCTCTTTTCTTGGAGACAAAAAAAAAATTAGGTTTTCTTTCCTTCACGGAGTCACAAATCCAAAACCTAGTATAGCTACTTGTTTTTGGCCCTAAAATATTTAGGATCATTTTTGCCATGAATGCAGGGAAAAGAATGGGTGGTTCAAAAGGGAGAGGTCTATACTTCCATTTAGATCCGATGGAGGCAGTGCTCCTGTACATTTCCTCTTAATCCTAAATAGAGCCTACAAGCAAGGACGAGACCTGGCTCTGCTAGGGTCCCTCAACCTTTCGCAGTCAGTTTCCTCATCTGTCAAATGGAGTATTATCTGCAATGGTACTTATTAATACCTCCTTGGACGGAAGAGAAGATTAATTAGAACGTAGGAAAAGTACAATATTCCACAAATGTTTCACCCATTCTTTACTGACTTAGCCTCTGATCATAAAAATTTAATCCCTAATGCTTAACTAAAAGTCTTCCATTTAAAATGCCTTTTGATTAATCCCTCTGTTAACTAAATTCTCAGCACCATATCAAATCCTGTAAGAAAGTTTAATGATTGTAGGTTTCCACCAGATCCAAAGAAGGGCAGCTTTGGGTAATTAGCCTCTTCTTAAGATTCATGGCATCCCTCTGGCTTTATAGATAGGGTACCATTAAAGTGTATACACTTTTTTTATTATTATCTGGAAGATATGTACATCTTATTAAATGAGAGAACTTAATACACATCCTGTTAATACATGACAGCAATCATGTCTTGATATATTATGCACTTTTTGGACTAATTAAGCTTTTTAATGTCCCTTCTTTTCTTCCTAATATTATGGGATTTTTTATTACACTCATAATAAGTGTAATAAATCACCAAGGATGATTAGGAAAAATCAAAAGGGACTCTTAAGTGTACACACATACATGCACACACTCAGATATTTAATATAAAAATACCAATCTACTGGCTAAAATGAAATTTATCTATTAATTGTATTTCAAGCCAATTCTTTCCTTCATAATTCATACATGATTGTGGGTTAACAATATAGGAACTTTTATATGATAAGGAGGTGAAGCATTAGTTAAATATGTGAGCTTCATGCAGTCCTTTGAATATAATAGTTGATCCTGATAGCAAATCAAATCAATGACACAATCAATATTTATGAAACTCTAATTATCTATTCAGGACTTGGAAAAATAAGGAATATAGAAAATCTCAGAGTATCAGTCCTGCTCTCAAGGTACGTGAGTTCTTGGCAGGGAAATAGGGCATCTCCTGAAATAATTAGAAAATGGTTCATAAGAAAACAAAAAGCCACTGGAGAAGTAAGAGATGGGTTTGTTCCAGTATCTGGGCATGTTTCCACGAAAGGGCAAAGCCAGCAATTCCAAGTAGGGATGCACAGGCACTTGCTCTGAGACAAGAAGAGGGAAAGGCTGATGGGACGTGGTGTTGGATAGATCATGGTTTACATGCTCATAGGCATGATTTCCATTCTCATTTAAAAAAAAAAAACTTCAATCTTTTTTTAGCAGATCCATGCATTATTCTCATCTATATTTATCACATCACATCACTGACATTAAATTTGTTTTATAAAAATTCTAACCTCCAAAAGACTGTAGCGTCAAGACCTACTGGGAATGGGTACATTTTGTTGGCTTCAAGCCAAGGATTTGGAACCCAAACTTCTAGGTATCCTAAGGTGAGAGCGAAACGGACAATATTCTCAACTAAGAGTTAGGGGTCCTCCTAATTAATCCATCCGTCCTACAACATATTAAGGTTTTTATGGAAAGGACTTGAGCATGGGAGTCTAAAGTACAGATTCTAGCAGTAATTCTATCATTTCTAAGCTTGATGAATTTAATTCTTTTTTAACAAATCAATTTACTGACAGATATTAATAAAGCATAAATCCATCCAAAGTGTACAATCAATGGTATTCAGTATAATCGCATAGTTGTGCATTCATCACTTCCTTTTTTAGAAACCAGCTCCCCCCCTTTCCACACGGTCCAAGTGGAGTTGCCAATCACATGTCCTATCCCCACCACATCCCTGAGAATGGGCTCATCATCTAAACTATGATCCCATCCTCAAGCCACAGCTTTCAGCCGGTGCATCTGCACATGACCCAAGGCAGGAAAATGAGGCTTTTCAGGAAATGTTATAAAGAGCTCTTGGAAGAAAGCACACCTTTTCCTTCGGAATTGCTAATCTGGAATGGGCTCAATCACTACTCTTAATAAAATTCACAAATATCTCAGAGACATGGTGAAAGACATGGTGCAAGATGGATAAAGGAAGATGCACAATGATTTACAGTCATTTACGCAATTTTCCTTCAATATCTGCATTAGCAGAAAATGGAACCAACTCTGATGGAAGATCTGACCTGGTCTGGCACTCCTGACTCCAAACCTACTCCTAAATGAGTAAACCAATCTTTTTTCCTTTCTTTTTTTTTCTTAAACTAGCATCCATGGACCTCAGCTTCCTCATTATCACAAAATTGCCTTCCAATAAGATGCCCTCTAAAGTTTCTTACTAGTACTTATTTGTTTCAAGTTATGGGTGGTAGATGGAATCATGCACCTCGACAGCAGACGGGCTTCATCTTCATCTGCATTCCTGTGGACCCATTTGGAAACATGTCCAAATGAGTCAGGCTGAGGACTCATTTGTGATTAGCATCTTCAAAGGCTCCACTAGGGTGTGGCCAACTGAATCAGGTTGGGTTTTAACCTGTTTTACTGGAGACCTTAGACCGAGAAGAAATTCAGACACAGAAGTCAAAGAAAGATGCAGGAAGAAGCAAGACGGCAGTGGAAACTGGAGAAGCAGATGCAGGAGGAGAGCAAGGACAGCGTCCTGTGGCGGAGGACACTGTTGGCTCCAGGAGAACGCCTGGTCTTGCCGATACCTGCATCTGGAATTCCTGGCCTCTAAAACCAGGAGCCAATGAATTCTTGTGGTTTAGGCCAACCCACTCTGCAGTACTTGTCATAGCACCTGGCAAAACTAAGACATTGTGTAACTATCAGATCATTTGGAATGGAACAGATATTTGTTTTAATAAATGCCATCAGTGGGACACAGGGGAAAAAGCTGCCTTCTGCAATGAGCTCTAGTTTCCTAACTCGTAATGTGTACTAGTGCAGAGATGGATCCCAAATGCTAATCATCAGCATGATAAAGTATATAGCATTTTTATTGTATTGACCTTCTAAAATACGGGAAACTCATTTTAAGTATCATCCCCCCATTCAAGGTCAATATCTGTTGCTGCCAATCATTCTTCCATTTGACCAATCCTTTTTAACTATAGACCACCTCCACCTCCCCTTCCTCCACCCCTCCATCTCCCACCAAATAATCTGGAAAACCACAGTATGCCCTTCCTTTGGATGCCCTAGGAATGTGGAACTGGTTACAAGTTGAATCAAGCATGAGGACATGATGCTTCCTCCTTTACCATCCACTCATTAAGTGGCAGCATTCTTCAGGTGAGCTTTCAAAGACACATCCAGTTTGTTCACAGGGAATGAGTCAATGGAAAGAGCAAGAACTTGCTTGCTCTACAATATAAGGAAAGCATCTGCTGGCTCAATACATATAAGAAGTAAAAGCATATAAAACAGTGCAAATCAATCAAAGGAAAGAAAACGCTGAAAGGTGAAAATGGAGCATCTAGTCAGAGCCACCACCTGGAAACCAACAAAATCAAAAGCAGAACACTACAGTTTTAGAGAAATAAACACGGTTAAATCTACTTTTACACTATGAGAAAGAGTTTATAATGGTTATTTCCTGTGGATTAATTTAATATTTCCTAACCATTCACAGTGCTATAAATGAAATATATCCTGCATCAAGGGATTAAATCATTTTGTAAAAGACCATGAGAAATTGTGCATCTGCAGTCTGTGACTAGACAAACTATTGCTGATTCAAGAGTAAAAATTAATAATTGGAGGAGTCAAGCATATCTGTTAGTAAATCTAAAATTAACATAAGAAACAGCTTAATAGCACTCAAATAATGAGTGCATTAAAAGGCAATTCTAATTTAAGTATAACAATACAGTAATTTAGTACTTCATAACTCTGCCTCAGAAGACAGTGTACATAGCGTACTGAGCCAATACAAATGAACTTTTTTAAAATCATTAAAGTTCTGAAGTGGACGAAAACTGGGAATGTATCTAGGCTCATGCCATGACATCAATATGTTTGAGCAATTAGAGACCACTGAGACATTTCTATAACACGGGGCAGGCAGAAATGATGAGAAATGTTGAGAAATGGTGAGAATGAGAGTGTTTTCAGGAACAAAGTTTGAAAGTTTAATTGTACTCATAAACCACCTTTCTCCTTTAAGAAAAGTTGAGTCCTACACCAATGTATTAAGTAGTATAAAGCTTAAAACGAAACAAACTAGATTTATCTAGTTAAAAGTATTCTTCACCTTCTCTTAGGTCTTCCAGACACAGTTTACTCTTGTAGATATAATGCTCATAATCAGACATAGATTCTCAACCACCCTCTGGGCACTAATTTAGCTTTGCTGGGGATCTTCAGAAAATGTGAGAAACTAAGTGTTTGGGGTAGGGTACAGGGGGCATCTACCCTACAAGTCAGAAACTAACCAATCTTTAGTTTTTCTGTTTGGTGACTGAATGGTTATTTGCTCCCTGTCAAGCCAGAGAAGAGTTTAAAAGGATTAAAGCAATTTTAGCATTAAAACAAGTGGCAAGAACTTTAAATATCTGTTCTGGCAAAAGCCAAGCATAGTCCTGTGTCTTTTTTGCTATTGTTTGCCCCTCCCCAAGATGATAGCTCCCTGGTCTGTTTGCTTGTTGTTTTTACTCATTGTCTGCTTGTTGTCTGTTTGTTTCTTCTTTAGGAGGCACCTCCTACATAGAAGATTGCACCCAATTACCTGAGCTATATACTGTCCCTGCTAATTTGTTTTAACTCACTGTCTGCTCATTGCTTTTGCTCGATGTCTGCTCGTTCTCTGCTCATTGTTTGTTTGTCTTCTTTAGGAGGCACCAGGAACCAAACCCAGGACTCCCATGTGGGGCAGGCACCCAACTGCCTGGGCCACATCTGCTCCCCTCTTTGTTCTTAAATTCCCTTGTGAGATGGTAAGGTTAGTTGAAGTGCAAAGTTAGAATTTTGAACATGGGTCTGGTTCATCTGTAGAAAAATCTATTATTGCAATGCAAAGCACCAGGAAAGTTTCAAAAGCATGCTGTCCTAACGAAGATTAGTGTTTGTACTTAAGTCCAAAACCATAAAAGCATTTTCAACAAGTCTATCTCACTCCTCAATTCCTTCTTTTCTGAGAATTTTCAATATGCACCTATTTGATGATAACTAAGAACCGAAAATATACCCAAAGAAATGTTAACAAAGTAGGAGAAAGAAAAAGAATAGAAAACCTGCAATAAAGAATGTGCACACAGTGTAAAGCTACTAGGAAGTACCAGAGTACCAGATGGATAACTTCCTACTAAATATTGATTGGATGAGTGAATAAATGCATAAAAAGGCTCCAGTGCTAGGGACTAAAAGGCAGAGACATTCATGACCAAATAAACTTCTACTTCCTTGTGTCTACCACAGACAACGTCAAAGGCTATCACAACATGCAATTCTGATTTCCTTGTTATTTGATTACGGAAACTCTCAGGGCTGAAAAGAATAAATTAGTAGAAGAACAAGAAACCCGAAGGTGACAAGATTTTATTCTGAACTATTTCCTGTACCAAAAGGAAATAAAGGGGGAAAATCAGACTTTATCTTAAGTCTGCCAAAAAACATTATTTTACTTCGACAGATGTACGTGGACAAATGAACTCAGCTTTTACTTAACATAAATTCATTGATGTGACCATACAATTACCAATACCTGAGCCTGTTGCTTTCCCTTTCTGCAGTGTTCTCACTCTAACTCTCCCAACTCGGTCCATGGCTTAAAATCTGTCTCCTTCAAAGTCGTCTTCAAAGTGCGACTGCTCTGAAGCCTGCCCGGTTTCTCCAGCCGTACCTAATGCTTCTTTCCACTTCTGTCGCCCGGTATATAACACAGCTTCTACCCTCTATTTATAGCAATGGAAGCAGGCCTCCGCTCCCCTGCCAGGCTGCATGTATCTTTAGAGAGGGCAAGCCTTCTTTATATTTTAGCCCCAGGTCCTGCCTAGCAGAGGGCCTTGCAATTTCAAGCCGCACAGTATTTTTGAATCATTGAAGGAATAAGTAAAATGAATATAGTTGTGACATAGATGACTGGTTTTCCTTGGAAGCAAATGGTATGATATAATCATGATCGATTCCATTCATCGATCTGAAAATGATTTAACCTTCAGGTGAAACAAAGGGCCTGGGGAGAATCAAATGAGGCTTACAAGTGAGCCCTCTCCAAAAGGTGAGCTCTGTCCTCTTCTTGTATTCCTGCCTCTTCCAGTTTGCCATCCATCCTGGGCATCCTGGACGCTTACGAGAGCCCCAGCCATTGCAATGGTTAATGGGTATGCGAAGAAGAGCTTGCTGCAGGCAAGGCTGCAGCTCCTCGAGATCAATTCCTCTCATCTTAGATTCGAGGTGGCCAAGCAAATGCTGTCAGGAAGCCCAACCCCCTCCTCTTCTGTCTTTTCTGTGCGTGAGAAAGCAGAAGTAGTGGCACCATCTCCAACGTTCTCCCCACTGCTTTTGTACTTTTCTCAAGCAAATGGCAGCCAACTGAGCCATGGACCATCAATAACCTAGGTAACTAATGTTAACCAAATGGGCAACTCCATCAACTTTAGTTGAAGTGGGCGTTCAGTGGGTTTTACGGTGCCTCAGAGGTCTCTGAACTGGGTAACGTAGCCCACCTTAATTTAGTAAAACTGCCTCAGCCAGGAAGCCACGCACAAGCAAATGTGACCTCTGGCGAGCCCCCGGGGACGACTCCTTCTCCAGCGGCTTTTTGGGGATCATTTAGGCATTAACTTGTTTGTGCTCAGGGGTTTCCACCACGTTTAGTCTCAGTATTACAGAATATCAAATAATCAAGTCTACTTAAAATTTAAAAGAATGTTGGCAAATTCATTATTTATTCAGTGGATACATAATTTATGAATCCTTTACAATGTATAAACTCCCCCAGAATCTTAAAGTACAGTCTATTAGAAAAGATATAAAAATAACTATAACACAAGGCAATATTTGATGAATAATGTGGCAAGAAGGACTCTTAAAAGGGAAGGTCACCTCTTTATGAATAATAAAAGTTAGCATTTACTGAGCACTTACTATGTATTAAGCACACAGCACTGTTCTAAGCACTTTGCATAAGATATTAGTTCATTAAATCAAAAAGTTCTGCATATCTGGTGGGAGGTTAGGTAAGAAGCAAAGGAGATTTGGAGCTCTACATTATAAAATTGTCTTAACCGTTAAAATTGGAAGAACTTTAAATATGGGAATATAAAATAAATGTTGATTTAAAGATGAACAGAAGTCCATTTGTTCTGTTTTTCCACACTATTGTAAAAAGACTTAAAACTCCAAAATAGATACATGGTAAAATTTTAGAGGGCACAGTGCAAATTTTAAAGGTTTATTTATTTATTTTGCTTCATAACTAGTGATTTCTTTCTAAATAAAAATACCTCTCTTCCCTGAAAAAAAAAGCGCTTCCAGAAGAATGTACATAGTTTTGTGCTTACATTTTAAAAGCAAAACAAAAAACAAAAAACATGAAATAAAATACATGCTTGTGTGATACACTGAAAGTTCATTGTTTATTATCTTAGAGATATTTAACATGCAAGTAATACATCCTCACTTGTTATTATAGGCAACGCTCTTGTTTGTTCATGCATAGAATTCACTCAAGAGAAAATGCTTTCCAGGCTAGCTGAGACCATTTGAAATACGAACTTAGAGTTGTTTCTATCCATAAATAAGTCAGGTAAACACTGTTTGCAGGCCATAACTAAGGATGCAAAAGTCACAAATGAAATTAAAAGAAACAACAGGGAGAGAGACATTCACAGGTAACTTCGCGGAGCCACCGGCGATAAATGGTGCACGTGGCACCAAAGTCCGCGCAGGTTCATTTTCACCGGGAAGAAGCTAAGACTTTTTTTCGTGGGTGGCAGTCCAGCCGGGCTTTAAAGATATGCCTAGACCTTTAACAAGAACAGATGAAGAAAGAACTTCCCAGCGTGTGCTGCCTCCACCACCAGAGACAAAGGACGCCTGGGCTCAGGCGCACAGTAGGTGGAGGGGAAACCCAGGCCCTCGAGAGCACGGGAGACGCAAGGGCCCGACAGTGGGGAGCTGGGCCCTGGAGAGACGACCACAGCCCAGGACACGGAGTTTGGACTTTATTTTCCCCCCACTGATTGATAATTAACTGTAATCTACTGGCAGCACACAGAACAATATTAATTAAGCAATAACTGTGTCCATTAGGAGTGGACAATGCTTACGTAGCCATCCTCTTGTTAACGGCGAACATTGAATTGTGCTGGTTTAGGGAAAACACGGCACGCTTCTCGAATGTGCGTGTCACCCTTGCGCAGTGGCCGGATTAATCTTCTCAGTGTCGTCCCGGTTTGAGGGGATGTGCTGCCGAAGCGAGCCCTGGACTTTATTTTCAGGGTCTGCGGTTCTCAAGCTGAAGGGGGAGGGCGAGGCAGGGGACATGGTGGGGGTGGCTACGGCGGGGACAAATGGAGAGACCCTGTTCTTTACGGCCAGACATTCTAGGGGAGGACACAGACATGGAAACAAGAGCCATATTTTGATATCGACTTGGAGGGTGATGGCAACTCATCACACCGGGCCCCGAAAGAACTTGGTGTAGGTTCTGTCTTTTGCCGAGACAAATGGGAAGCCCCTGGCGGTTTTAAGATCTGATTCCAACTTTGGAAGTGTCAGATCTGGCAGATCCACGGTCAATGCGAAAGCCGGAAAGCCAGCTGGCAATGGAATCATCTAGAAGGCTCGTGCCAGCGCAGACCCGGGGACGGCGGGGCCGCGGGGTAGAAGTGGGCAGGCTTCTGATCTGTTCTGAAGGTTGAACAAGAAGATGTTCCGACAGTGTGACCGTGAGTGCGAGAGAAAGGAATTGAGGATGACTCCCAGGGCTTCACGGGTGAGCTGGACCAAGGGTGGGGTCATTTTCTGAGATGGGAAGATGCAGGAGGAACATCTGGCGGGGGGCTCAAGAGTTCTGGGTACATGTGCCTGGTCCCCCTGCTGGTGTGCAGTGTGATAGCTATAGCAGGCAGGATTTGAACCTGGGTCTGTCACACACTCTCCATCTGGCCTTTGATAAGGGCTGAGAAGTAGGAACAGAAAGGGGAGAGGAAGGGTGGAAGAGATGACCTGACGGCTTAGGAGGCAGCAGTCAAATAGGAGGCGAAAGCCTCTGGGGGCTCCAGACACTGTAAAGATGGGGAATATTCGCTGAGTGATTGTGATGCAGTCAACCAGCCATGAATTTAAGGAATAGCAAGAACCCGAAGACGGCTGCGAAGACTAGGTAGCATCCCCAGGGAGTGCCCGTTTCGTAATTGCCGCACGACCTGAGCCCCCTTTGAATGGGTAGCAGTATCTTCCTTTCCAGAATGTACCTGGAATGTCTCATTATCAACACAATGTCTTTCTTTTTTTTTGTATTAAATTGTCTTTTTTTAAAAAGATACATAAATCACAAAAAATGTCACATTAAAAAACATAAAAGGTTCCCACGTACCCCACACCCCACCCCCCTACTCCTCCCACATCAACAGCCTCTTTCATCATGGTGGCACATTCACTGCATTTGGTGAATACATTTTGGAGCACTGCTGCACGGCACGGATTATAGTTTACACTGTAGTTGACACTCTCCCCCAGTACTTCAGTGGGCTATGGCAGGATATATACAATGTCTTCTTAATACAACTTAAAAGCCCACTTACACACCTCCAAGAAGCAGGAGAGCTCATGATACAAACTGCTCCCTGGTAATACAGCCAGGTTATGTAGCGCTCAAAATTGAAGAAGAAACAGAAGACGCCACTGCTTTCAGAGAATTACTGTGCTACCATTTTTTTTTTCTGCTCCGATGTGCTGTCTCAACACCACTGCTGTAATGACATACTGTAGTGGGACTGCCTCAGTGGCTAATCCTGAGGATTCTCTATTATCTCCTGCTTCAGGGTGTGCAGCACCGGAAATCTGATGGATTAATGAAAGACTGTTCCTGCTAATTGCTGACATAAGACTATTTAGGGCACGGAGGCAACTGCTGAATTGTTTTTCACCGTTTTCACAGCTTTCCCGAGCAGTGTCCCACTCATTCGAGCTCCTTCTTACGGCAAACAGACCGTTACAGCTCTCCATCATTTCAACTCCGCAGCTCCTTCCCATGTATCATCCCTTAGTCCAGATAAGTCGCCTTAGATCACATATTGGCTGTAATACGCAGCCTCTCCCGACCCGGTCACGGTGCCTGGCTGGAATTTTACACTTTCCTGATTGGAGCAAACGTGATCTGAGGAGGGGCACGTGACAGCTTTCCCGCCTGCCTCAGCCGGCCAAGCGCCCCTCAGCAAGGTAAACTGCGCGTTCTGCTTGTGGAAATGAGCTCAAATATTCAGGCGATCTGTGCCACAAAGCCCTCTGGGCCACCGAGATCTTAAAATTAAAAGGACAGCCTTTGAGTAGAAGTCCAGCCTTTGAACATAAACCTGAGCTCCAACTCTTAATTCTGACCCTTATTATCTGTGTACCTTCTAGGCCAATGCTGCAGCCTTTCTGAGCCTCACCTATAAAATGAGGATATCACTTCTTTCTTTTTTTTCCTTGCACAGTGGAGCCCAGGAGGCCACAGGCAGGAAAAGAATGCAGCCACTGACCCAGGAATGCCACGATCTGGTTCTTGTCAGGTTGGTGGCAAGGGTTGCATTAAGCCAAGAGCTTGATGGCAGGGGGCTGCTACGCCATCCAGTCACCTCCCCCTGGGCTGACTCCATATTCAACCACCCTTTTAATTTGGCTTCCGCCTGAGCTTGTTTTGGAACTGCACAATGAGACTGTCACAGAACATGATCTCACTTGAGATCAACAAGCAAATCAACAAGCATTGGGGTTTATACATCTGCACCTTACGTTTCTGTTTAATGTGAGTCGGTATAAAGCACAAGTTATGTAGACAATCAAATTTCACTAACATCCTTGCCTAGATTTACTGCCTCATCCCCTTAAAGATCTGCAGTGTTAGAACAATCGCAAGGAAAATCCCAAAGTCTGGAGAAAAAAGCCATAGCAGAGAAACCACCATCTATCTGGAAAATGGTTCTATATCTCCTTATCACTACCTAACTCCCAAACTGGACTCTAAAATCCACAATAGCATCCCCAATTAATCTCCTGGTATATTGTCAAATTAGAAGGTCCACCTTGTGTTAGTTAAATCTCTGCCATTTTAAAAACAAACGTATCATTGATGCAAAGCTAATGGGAAGAAATACGTCTTATCACAATTAGTAAGGCTGAGAGTCACGGCTATAGATATCAAGCTTATTGATTATTTACGAAAGGAAGGGTAAAAACAAAGAAAGAAATTAAGCCAGGTTTTGATGAGACTAAGAAATATTTTCTCAGTGGGATTCAGTTTCTATTTAAAGCTGAAAGGACATTTGGAGCTGAAAGATCCCGGTTGATTTGGTTAAAATTCCAGGTTTGGATGCAAGATTACTTTGTAATCTCCTTACTTTAAAGACTTCTTAATTAAAGACTTGCATTTGCTTTAAATAAAACAGGACCTGGGTTTGCAGAACAGAAAGCAAATGAGTATCGGGAAAATGTTTCTGGACGGTCATCAGAAAAGCACCTGAATTTAATGCGCTGCTCAGAAAAGAAGGAAAACTGGCTCCTGACATGCCTCTGCTGTCACGGGGAGCCCACAAGTGAGCTGACCTACGGGGACCCTGGTGCAAAACCACTGGCTCGTGTGCGCACCACGACACACATCGGGAACCATCTGCCTTTTACATAAAAAGCAAAGCGTGGCATTAATGGGGTACTTAGCTTAACTCAAGAAGAGAAAGACACACCTTTCGTCTCAAAAACAAGTAGCTTCGCAAGGGCTCATTTGTGTAGGAGACGGGCACTGTGAATCCATCAGCCTCTCAAACACTTGAGAGTTCATGATAGGAATCATTTTACACTAACAAAAGAGGAAGCTCTAAAAGCATCACTCCAGTTCTGTTTTCTTTAATTCCCTTCACTCACAATTCTAAAATAAATCAGTAAATAGGCCAAAAGTCTATTCCATCTTTTTAAAAAATTTTTTGTTTAAACCTTCTTCCACCTTCCCATCGAGGCACCATCCTTCTCTTCCTCCGCAGAACCGGATCGCTCAGGGGCGCTGACCTGTCATCCCTCTCGGCTCCTCGCCCCTCCGACTCACGCCGGCTGCCTGCGTCCATCAAAACGGCTCTCACCACCGTCACCAGGGCCCTCCGGTGACACCCAAGGCCATTTCTGCCCCCACCCCATTTCTCTTCCTCCCCAGACCACGGCAGCATCTCCAACGCGCGCCCTTCTCTGGGCTCGGCTCGGCACACCAGGCCTGCCCCTGCCCTCCGCAGTGGTCCCAGGCCCTCTTCCCACACTCCCTGCTCTCCCTTCCACCTCCATCACCTGCCCTCTCCTCAACTCCCGGCCACGCACCCAGCCACCCGTGGGGTATCTCCACCCGGACGTCTCAGGCCCTTCCCCACATGTGCAAAGCCCAGCTCACGGCTCTCCCCCAAACCTGGCCTTCTAGATTAATAAATGCCATCTCCCTCCAGCCTTAACACTCCCCTTTCCTCCCCCACATTATCCAGTCCATGGCCAAGGCCAGCTGATCTCAGCTCCCCAATACTTCTGCATTTCCCATTGCTTTTTAATCATTTTTGCCTGGAATAAATCAAGAGCCTATTAACTGTTCTATCTCTTATCTACTCTGGCCTCTCTCCATCCACATTTTATATCCAGTCGCTTCACTGAGAATGATCTTTAAAAATATTGTGTGTGTACATACACACTGGCTACACATACACACACACAATACTATTACCCTGGGTTTCTCTAGATTAAAATGTTTCCAGTTGCACTTAGGTCCTTGGCATGTTTCAACAGAACCTCCAAGTTTTGGCTCTTACCTATATCCCAACTTTTTTCTAATATCACTTTTCCTTCACTATCTGTTTTCCCACCACGCTGGCTTCCAGTTTCTAAAACATTCATACAGTCTCCATTAAAAAAAAGGGGGGGCAGTGACTGGACATCGGTGACACCCCCTGGAATGTTCCGCCACCCCCACCCACCCCTACCGCGCAACTGGACAATCTATTCTGTTGGTTAAACCTACCGATGTTCAGGCCCTACCCTACAGCTAATGATTCCAAACATCTCCTGTAGCCAGAAAGCAGCCTTTCAAGAAGAGGCCAGATAATTCTGCTCTTCAGCAGGGTTGAAGAACCTGATATAAACACTCATCTGTCTAAGACTTGAATCCTCTCAGCCACGTGCCTGGGCCCAAGGGTCTCCAGCCACAACTCCTCATTTAATGAGGCAATCCATTCCTGCTCCAGACAAGCCGGGCATCTCTTCCTTACATCGACTTGAAAGCTGTCCGCCTGAACCTTCTACCTATTGATCCCAGTTCAATAATTCCCTAAGACCTCCCTCGCGGGACGTGGCTGGCATCCCCATCGTCTTGAGAGCTTTCCGTTTCAGTGCATCTACCCCCCATTTTAGAGTGCAGTTTCTGAGACCCGCTTTAAAGGGTTTCACTCCAGGCCTTCCTTGAAGCTAACCGGATGGCTCAGGACTCCAGACGGTGCAGGGGTGGCAACACCGGACTTAGGGCAGCTGGACAGGGCTGGACCCCAAGTGGCCGCTTGGGGAGGCTTCATGCTGCAAAGCTGGCTCAGCCCCAGCTTCCTTATTTGTTAAATTGGGATAATAATAGTGCTTTCCTTTGTGGGCTGATATGAGGATTAAACTAGGTCATTCAAGGGAAGCTCACAGCATGGCCTGTCGCATTAAGTGTACCTAAGTAGAACGTGAGCCCCAGGGAGACGGAGCTGGGGGTATCTTTTGTCCAGCACTGCCAGCATTTAGAAGAGCGCCTGACATGGAATAGGCCTTCAATTATTTGTGGAATAAATGAATTATTAACAGTCATGGACAAAACCAGAATTTAAAATGGGATAACTTTTAGTTTTTGAATAGAGTACAAAAATACGGAAGCAAGTATGATGGAAATGAATTCAAATTTGGGTTTTCTTTTAGATTATAGTCAAACATATTCCTCAGTGACTGTCAAGATGCCAACTAACAGTTTCGATACACTATACAGAGATTTAAACATTTCATATTTAAAAATAAAATGGCATAAGAAGTGCATGATTCAGAATCACGTTTTTGTACCATCTCTGCAACTCTCAGAAAGTTAGATTATCTTTTTAAGTCTTCATTTCAAAGATAATAACTTCTGCGCACCAATGGTACACCAGGGATTGAGCAAGAGACATTAAATTAGTTGTATTAATTTTAAGCAGAATTGTTAGACAGCTTAGAGTTTTGAGTCTGAATTATTTTAAAGCTTTGATATTTTAAGTGAAAAATGGTGACTGCTTCAGACATTTTAAACATCCCGTGTGGATTACAGAAACCTAATAGTGGCTCAGAGATTATGTATCCATACTTATATTTTTTATGTGATTCATCGAAATAGTATAATTGTCACATGGCCATGTAGAAAATTCATCAGATCCTTTCAGAAAGAAACAAGGTGGCTACTTTCTTTTCAAATCGAGCTCCAAATGGAGCTACAAGAACCACGGTTTCCATTTGCACAGGGCCCCCGATTTGGAAAAAATGGGGCTCCAGTCACTTTGTCACTCCACAAACCAGCTGCTTCCCAACTCACCTCCACTGCCAGCTTCCTTGCTGCCCCTCTTAGAGGTCACAGGCAGCCAAAGCCATGCGCTGGAAGGTCAGCGCTCCTTGCTGCCACCCAAACTCCTCGTCTAAAATGCTGAATCAGGGGGCACAGAAGGTCGCGCTGGCCAGAGCACACCACTCTAGCCCCCTGCTGCCCCCCGGGTTTCATGACCAGCCATTCCAACTTCAAACTCCCCCAGGACCAAGCCTGGGCCAGCAGGTGCTTAGAAAATACTTGCTGGAAAGAAGGCACCCCACAGGTGCCTGGCATTTCATCGCAAAGCTCCTGCCTTCCCATGCCCTGAGGCCCACAGATGGCAGCTGCACAGGCAGGGGGGGCGCAGGAAAGGAGAAGCTCACACCACGGAGCTGGAGAGTCCAGAGCACCCGATCGAGTCAGTGCACAGTGGACTCGTCCCCTGGCCGGCTCCCGGCCTGTTCACCAGTCCCGGAGAGAGAGAGGGAGCCGTTGTCCTGGAAGAGGAGAGGCAACGTCTGAGGCCCCAGAGGACTGTCTGTAGGCAATAACAACAACAAAAAAAATGGAACAGGGGGGATTTCCTGCCTAAAGGAAAGGCAGAGGGGCTGGTTAAGTAAGCCGGTGAGGGCCAGAAGGTTAGTGGAGCAAGCATGGGATGGAGAGAGGACGCCTGCCTTCACCAGCGTTTTAGCGTAAGACATCCCAGAGCGCTGAGAAGTGGCATGAAGGCAGGAAATCCCCTCTGCATAGGTGTGAACTCTAAGACGTCTGAATCGGGTCTGGAGATCTGGAGTCACACGTCCCAAGGCGGGGAGGGGCGGCCAAGGGCAGTTTCCCAGCGGGAGTGTGCGTGATCGGATAAAGCCCAAGAGCAGGTCAGAATCCCAAGAACTATCCCCAGCATGGACCCCAGAGCCCTCAGGGCCTTAAAGTGGGGTTCCGCATTACAACCCTGTCTGGGCCCCCCAACGTTTAGGAAGCCCCGGCTTTTTTTTAAAGGGGCAGTAGAAATTAATAGAAATTATCTGTGCTGCACACACGTTTTATTCCCTCCCACCCCATTTTGTCCTATTTTGTCATCCACTTCCAGGGTCATGGGTGGAAGTCGTTGAATTTCCTGAGCACCGTTTTAGGTCCCAACGTGTGAGGTGCTGAAACAGAAAACGCTCCCTCTGCCTGAGCTCTGTATGTCAGGGTTACACCATCTGCACCGTGCCTGTGTCCAGAAACTGCAAGCCCCTCCAAAAGGGCGGGGACAACGATCTGCGCCACAGCAGAGGGCAAGTCTCGCAGAGGGAGTGGCAAATCCTATGTCCTCTCTCCTAACTGGGTAGTGAAGAAAAGAACCCATTCGAAAACCAGTAGAGAATCCATGCCCTGGAGCACGATGTGCTGTCTCCCCAGCCTCTCCTCTGTCCAGCCAACGTCGTCCCCAGAGGAGAAGACGCTGTCGTTTCCGGAGGCTCGCAGGGACGTTTCGCAGGTGTTAACTCACTCAGTCCTCCCAGCAGGCAATGCAATTCCCTCCTGAAAGAACAGCGAAGGGCACGGCGGTGACCTGGTCCAGGTCCCATGGCCTAGAGATGTGGACCTGTGATCCGAGCCGCCACGTGGCTGTCGGCGTCCCCTGCAGCCACGATGCTGCCACAGTCTGCCCCCAGCCTCCCTGCAGCCTGATGATGACGGAGTAAGTGCATCTTGATGACTCACCACCCCCTGCTACCTCCCAACATTTTCATCCAAGAAGGCGTGGAGGAGTTACCGTAACAAGCTGTTTTCTGTTCTCTTTCCTTACAATATAATTTGACCATAAGGCAAGGATTAGGTCATGCTCCTTTTTTTCATTTTTAAGCCCAAAATAGCCAACTGAATCGAAAAGTGTGGGAAACTAGACCTTAAGAAACATTTCTTTGTATTGAATACGATAAGTGTTGGAAAATGACTAAGTAGGTGAAGCCAAAACAGGAAATCTGGAAACATCTGATTTATTCAATATGTGATTCGTTTTCTTTTCTTTTAACAGCTTTCGTATCAGGAAATAAGGGAAACATATTTAAGATGATATCGAAGTGGCTGCTGCATAAGATCGTTGAACCTAGCATTTTCTTAGCCTTCTCAAGCTCTTTTCACAAAACAAAACTTTTACCTTTACACTGTCTTTAAATACACAGTCTCAAGGACAAGTCAAGGTGCACTGCACACTCTTACAGTGTTTCTGTAAGTTTTGCTAGAGGCAAAAACGATTATGTGGAGAGCCTTGGAAGTCTCGGCTGAAAGAGGAAACCTGAGAAGGAATTACGCCTGGGTACCCAAACCACACTGACAAAGGTGGGCAATCCTCCCTGCACACCCAGGGTCTTAGGGTCTGCGTAACTTCACTCGCTAGTCTTGCCGATGACTCCGAGCTGTCGATACCAATGTTGTCTCCACTTCACAGAAGAAGAACTTGAAGCACAGAGAAGTTAAGTAACTTTCTCAAGACTGCTCAACTAGGAAAAGGTGGAGCCAAGATTCAAAGCAAGACGGGGTCACTGCAGGGTCTGCACTAGTGCCTTACCTAAAGGCTGATTTCAAACTGGATGGTGAGAGAAGAAGTCCCTTTAAATATGTAATCTGCCCTCAGTGTGAATAGAGATTTAGAGCGCCCAGCACTCCATTGTCTAGGACACCTGTGGGGTTTACTGCAGTGGAAAGAACACAGAGGACTCACTCTTGGGAGTGAGAGACCCATCGCAGCTGTAAAGAATCTGCTGTGTGGCTTTAGGCAAATCACTTTCCCTCTCAAGACGTTTTTTTTAAGTCTCCTGTGCCAGAAACTGAGGAATGAAGATTTGGATGGTAGTTCCCAGTCTGACCTGATTTCACATCCACCAGGGTCAGTTTATTTTTGTTTAAACCTAACAGTGTTTTCCCATAAAATTTTCAAGACTCCTTCTCTCGTAATTTGTGCTCTCAGTGCTCTCCGTGTGTCCAAGCCAGGCCAGAGGCGAGGTTAAGAGTTCTGCCTTGATCCAGAACGCCCTCGCTCGCCTTCCCGCACCGTGGCTGACCGGCGGCCAGCACCTCAGTTTTGTCTGTCGGTCTCTTTAGGGGGGGCAATGTCGGTGACCTCACTCAGGCAGTTGCTCTGGGGAGTGTCTAGTACCTGTCACATGGGAGAAGCGTATAAACAGCAGTTATTTTATCTACCCTAAGCCCTAATCATCTCTGATCTAAGTTAAGAGATGAGGCATCGTAAATATGTGGAAACAAAGGTGCTTGGGATAATGAAAAACTGCTAGCAAACTAAGCAACCAACAATACAAAACGTAAGACTATATAAATCAAGGAATGGTATTAAACTCATATGCAGCTATTAAAAATCAGATTTTCCAGCATGTGAAGATGGTCATCAAGATCATCTTGAGTGAAGCAGATGTGGCTCAAGCGATTGGGCTTCCGCCTACCACATGGGAGGTCCTGGGTTCGGTTCCTGATGCCTCCTAAAGAGAAGGCGAGCAGACACGGAGAGCACACAGCGAATGGACACAGAGAGCAGACAGCGAGCACAAGCAACGAGCAGGGAAGATAAATAAATACAATAAATCTTTAAAAAAAAAAGATCATCTTGATGACTGAAAAAGGCAGGCTATAAAACTGCATATAAATGTATAATCACTATTCTATATAAAACCATACCTATGTAATGCATATACGTAGGCATGAAGAGGTAGAAGACACACCACTGATTGCTAACAGTGCTTCTTTGAGTGCTTGGATTATATTTTATTTTAGTTTAATACCTTCTGGTATTTTCTCATTTTTTTCTAAGTCAGAAAAAAGTTAAAAACAAAAAGTAGTTTGGACAAAGGAAAAATACCCACTTTTTCAAATAAAAATAAGATTTAAACTAAAAGCAAAATTATTTTTGTAACTAATTTGTAAATACTGTCCCAACAAGAAATTACCTTATACCAAAAAGAGAAATTGGAAAATGAGAACTTCCAAAAAAGTCAAGCAACATTTAAAAAAGCAAATATCACATACTGAGGATTTAAAATTTTAAAAGGTATAATAAAAAATTTATACAAGTGACTGCCCAGAATCACAGAAAAGGCAGAAATGGAAAGTTTTAGAAAGTGGTTTTTCCTCCTTTATGCCTGGAAAAAAATGCGGAGGGATTATGGGTTCAGATGAGAACTTGGCCAAACTTGGGCTAGCTTCAATGACCCCAGGCTTTGTGTTTTCTCTCTCCGCAGCGGCTCACGCAGAACCAGGCCCTTCCAAGTACTTAATGCTCTCCTCTGTCGGATTAAAAATAAGGGACTCTCTTCCTTGACTCTCTCAGTTCCTTGAATTTTTTTTTATTTTTTTAAAAGATTTATTTATTTATTTAATTTCCCCCCCTCCCCTGGTTGTCTGTTCTTGGTGTCTATTTGCTGCGTCTTGTTTCTCTGTCCGCTTCTGTTGTCGTCAGTGGCAAGGGAAGTGTGGGCGGCGCCATTCCTGGGCAGGCTGCTCTTTCTTTTCACGCTGGGCGGCTTTCCTCACGGGCGCACTCCTTGCGCGTGGGGCTCCCCCACGCGGGGGACACCCCTGCGTGGCACGGCACTCCTTTCGTGCATCAGCACTGCGCATGGGCCAGCTCCACACGGGTCAAGGAGGCCCGGGGTTTGAACCGCGGACCTCCCATGTGGTAGACGGACGCCCTAACCACTGGGCCAAAGTCCATTTCCCAGTTCCTTGAATTTATATCATTGATGTGGACACAGTGGCCACTGGAGGTGCTAAAGGCAGGGAGAGAGAAAAAGAGGTGTAATACGGGGGGCATTTTCAGGACTTGGAGTTGTCCTGAATGACACTGCAGGGACAGATGCAGGGCATTCTATATCCTGCCATAACCTACTGAATGGACTGGGAAAGAGTGTAAACTACAATGTAAACTATATAATCCATGCAGTGTGGCAGTGCTGCAAAATGTGTTCACCAGTTGCAATGAATGTACCACGCTAATGAAAGAAGTTGTTGAAGTGGGGAAAAGTGGGAGATGTGGGGTGTGGGGTATATGGGACTCCCTTATAGTTTTGTATGTAACATTTTACGGTAACATTTTGTACGTAACATTTTACGGTAAAAAATTAAAAATACGTTTTTAAAAAATGAAGGGCGCAGCCTCCCCTCGCGGCCTCGCGGCCCTGCTGCCGGTCCCACAGGGGGCGCTCGCCCCTTCCTACGCGGGCTCCGCGGGCTCCGCGGGCTGACGTTCTTCCCCTCTATCCCGCATCGCTGACCACCCCTGCCCGTGAGAGGGCGCGGGCCCGCCTCGTGACCACCACCTCCCCGCAGACTTGCAACCACGGGGGCGTCTCGAGACCTCCAGGGGTTCGGTGGGAAAGCACCTCTCGAGGGCTAACAAATCACAGGCGGGGAACCAGGACATTTCACGGCAGCGTCTTTCCCACATTTAATTTCATCCCGCAGAAGACACGGTCTTCACAACTCTTTTCAAAGGGACAGGACCAATAACTTAGGGAGCCGGGCATCGCCCCGTTTCAACTCCTCTCACAGCAACCCAGGAGGAGCCTAATCCGTACCACGCACCACAGGCTGCAAAGGTAAAAGCAGTGATACCTAGACAGAGTGCATATTGAGGGTTCTTAAACTCAGAACTACACAGCGCACAAAATGAAGCCACGCATCATTTACAAAAATTCACTTCGAGAACGTTCATCTCTTCTTCATATAACGAAGTCTTGAAGACATATTTCCTTCCTTTTCATTTTTAGAGTAGTCATGCATACACAACATAAATTTTCCATTTTAAACACTCTCAAGGATACAATTCAGTGGTAATAATTACATTCACAGTGTTGTGCCACCATCCTCACCATCTACTACCAAAACTTTCTCAACACCCCCAAATAGAACTGTATTCAAATCCTAGTTTACCAATTATTCGCTGTGTGACCTTGGACAAGTTTTTTACCTCTCTGCGCTTCTACTGCCTACCTATACATTTGCCTTGTAGCTCACAGTGCTATGAGGATGAAATGCATTCATAAACTTAAACCAAATAGATGAGCAGAGGATATAATAAGCACTGTACAAATTGAAGCTGCTGTAACTATTTTAATATTGTTTTATTATTGTTATCTATTTGAATTGGCATTCTTTGGTACCACATGTCACTGCCTCTTTCAACTGCCTCTATCTAATCATACTCAAGAGCCACGTGAGCAGCAACAGGACAACGCAGTACGAAGAACGTGCCTTCAGGAACCAAAGGCTCTCGGTCTGAAGCTGGCTCAGCCGTGTAGCGGCCCCGCGGAAGCTCCTGAGCACCTGGCCTACTCCTCTGAGCTCCAGATCCTCACCTGTAAAATGCAGGTCCTATCACCGACCTCCCAGAGCTGTGGGAAGAACACCGGTGAAAACCAAATGTCAAAAAAAAAACGGAGATGTGCCCGAGGAGACAGGCATCCAGAGGGATTTCCCTGAAGCCCTGGCTTTGTGACTTCTCCTGGCTGGCGATTTCAGAGACAGAGCACAGCGTTGTTCCTTGTCTGTGGCAGATATGAGGGCACCAGAGCCCTGTCCCTCAAGGGTAAACATGGGAAGGGCAGGGGCTGCTTCCCACATTGGGGTTAACAAAAATAGAGAACGCTCCGCTGCCCCCAAGAAACCACTCAAAGGATAAAAAGAGAGTTAACTGGTGGAGGGAATAAGACAAAAGAATGTTGGGAGACCTGTGGGAGAGAAAGAAAAAGGAACTAAAGAGAAAGGCTAAACCCGGTCAAGCAGCTCTTGTTTAATGACCCCAGGTCTGTCTACCCCTTCCCTCACCACTCACCAAGTCAGCAAGGGCACCTCTCACTGGGCCGCAGGTGAGGACACACCAAACGACCTTGGGCATATTTCTTTCTATCAAGAAGAATCTACCACCTGATGGTTTATAGCAGTCAGGATAGGCTGGGTTGTGCTGCAGAAACAACCACAATCTGTCAGGGAAATCATCATGTCTGGCTCAGACTACAGGCCCATTGCAGGACTTCTGGGGGCTCTTTTCCAAATCATCCTCACCCTGGGGGGTCAGAACATTTGTGAATATCCTAATGAATGAGAGAGGTCTCCAACACCTGCTCTTCCACCTGCTCATTAGGGAACACAATAGACAAACATCTTTACACAACCGGGAGCACAAGGGCTAGGCAGGGGAAACAGAGGCTCCCACCTGCTACCCGTTGATAACATGGCTCCTGCTCTCCTACAGTTTTCAACAAATGTTTCCTTGAAGGTTACCCGTTTAACAGTACAGAGCTTAACCAGTTTACTTAAGACCCTACATAATCATCAATCTCTTGTATTTTAAACACACACACGTGCACAGGCAGTCATAGGCAACCACCTGTACCGAAAATAAAATATTCTTTTTTTAAGGAATAACATTTTTCCAGCATTGGGAGTCCTCAGTGAAATGTTTCTCTACAAAGCTCAGTCAATCCCAAGTGAAAATTCTTTCCTTCTTGGAAAATATCATCATCTACAAATGTTCTCTGGGGGGCCACGCTCGAGTGGGGGCTCCAGAGGTTCTCCCAATACTAAACCTTCTGTGAAACCAGCTTTTAGACACGCGTTCATATAACTCTGAATTATTTATTCACACAATCTTTGCACAACTTTCTAAAACACCAGTGGCGACTGGGACGATTTCAGCTATTTGATGTTACATCTTCTCAAGTGGCTAAAGAGGCTATAAAGCACCCCATTGCTTAAGCCTGCCATCTCAGTTCCATTAGCAGTAAAGACCTCTCTATTCAAACTGCTAAGTAAATCCTCCGAGAGCCGGGGGACTGTTTCATGCTTGAAAGCAACTGTTAAGAATTTGACAACAACCAAACTGTTCCTATTTAATCCTTCTCCCAAGGTAAAAAGAATTATAGGTAAACATATGCCTTCATTATTTGCTTTGCTGCATTTCAATACCCAATCCCACACAAAATTGCCAGCCAAGGATTTAATGCAATCACTTCTGTATTTCAGAGCTATTGCCTTTGCAGAATGGAAAAAGCTTAAACAAGGGCTACGGAGCTGTTAGCCAGCAACTGTATCTTGTGGAGCATACACCTGAAATGTCACGGGAGGGAAGTCCAAGCATGGTGACGGTTTTTGCAGGTTTAAGGTGATCCAACATGACAGTTCCAAGATGTTTTTTAATTGGCCCCGAGCATTAGTTTTGAACCCAAATCAAAGGTCACACAAAACTATCAAAAGTAGAACGAAGATGGGCATTACAGAACTGAAATTCTTGTTATTTGGCTTTGAAAGATAAGAGCTGTAAGGGTTTAGGGATTTGTTCTTGGCTTATTTTTGTTTCAGGGTATTTTTTATCCTTTGGTGATTTATATACTTGCAACACTTCCGAAAACCAACCAGAGGTTGGAGGCCATCTTCTCTAGTAAGAAAGTGTTTGGAAAACCAACATATTAAAGCAAAATTTTCAACTGCTCTACAATTTTCAGAAGTTCCATCACCACTATCACCAACACGCACATGTGAACAAGTCAACGAAACACCAGCTGCTTCACGGAAAACTGGGGCAAAATCATCAAGGGCGCTGCCACTGGTAAACAGCCCGGGTTATTTTCCTACTTTTATGATAACGTATCTTTTCCACACCGACTAATGAAGCTCTTCCCTAAGTACTGAAAAGGTGACCTAAAACCATTGGCATCACTTCCATCAGGTTTCTGTCAAAGCAGACTCGATTCTGTGATTGGTCATTTAGAGGCAGGGCTTCTGAGTGTTACTTCTCGTGTGGACTAAAAAACAGCCATTTTCTCAGATTTACAAACAAAATAATGATGCACCGACTATTTTTAAAGGACTTTATCCTGTGCAAATCCCCCTAAATTTAGGAACCATTGTATTTCCTATGACACAGGGACATTATTTTTCCCCAAAGTGCATCCTCTATTCTTGACGTATGGTGTGTTTCAGATGGCTTAGGTCAGCCAACAGCAGGGGGCTTACACGTCTGTGCACATCAACTTAAAAAGAACGCATCTTCAAATCACATTTACTTTTGCAAACTCCAGACATTCTATAGGTAAGCAAAGACACATGAGAATGTCCTATTTCTTTTACAGCATTCCATATAGGGTTTGCTTCTAACAACAACAACAACAAAATACTCTAATCTGGATGGAAACGTTCCAGCTTTGTCAATATCAGCAGTGAAAATATGAAGCGAATTCTTTTTTTTTTTAAAGATTTATTTATTTATTTATTTATTTATTTAATTTCCCCCCACTCCCGCGGTTGTCTGTTCCCTGTGTCTATTTGTTGTGTCTTGTTTCTTTGTCCACTTCTGTTGTCATCAGCAGCACGGGAAGTGTGGGCGGCGCCATTCCTGGGCAGGCTGCACTTTCTTTCGCGCTGGGCAGCTCTCCTTACGGGCGGACTCCTTGCACGTGGGCTCCCCTACGCGGGGGGCACCCCTGAGTGGCACGGCATCAGCACTGCGCATGGGCCAGCTCCACACGGGTCAAGGAGGCCCGGGGTTTGAACCGCGGACCTCCCATGTGGTAGACGGACGCCCTAACCACTGGGCCAAGTCCATTTCCCTGAAGCGAATTCTTATCACGCCTGAACAAATGATTCAGAAGCACTCTTATACAAATCTTGAGATTTTCCTCTATAATACCCTGACTACAAAGACTTTCTATTTGATAGGATCACCTCATTATTTCAGGAGATATTTTTAAGCCTAATCTGCCCCCCTCAACCACCTCATTTACCAAATTTTGGGACTCGACATTGCTTAATCCATTTTAGTTGGGGAAACAAACATGAACAAATATGAATAAGAAGGTAAGCATGCTTACAAAGTTAAAGGGAAATGGTGGTCATTGTTTACAAGGCATTATCCTTGCCATAGAGAATTGACCTTCCTGCCAGGACAGTGTCTGCTCTCAGTAGAGAGAATGGATTGGCCCGTCAAGTCCCCTACACACTGTCAAGCCTGCTACAGGCTAGAGAAAGAATAAATGGGCATAGGTGGGGGGGAGGGGGACACATACCTGGGGAGGGGCCACAGAAGAGGGCCTGGTTTTGGGTATAATAGTCCAAGAATATAATCAAAAATGAAAATCACACCAAATCCCCAGGCAAAATAAATACCTGGTCAATTTGTTTACTAAATCTATATTTCAACTCCCAGATTTACTATCCCTAATAAAGCTAGTTTCTATTAATACATTAAACAGAAGTTCCTAACATTTGAGAAATCTGAGTTAAGTGAGAAAATTTGCTTTAAAAAACTCTCATTCAAGTAGGATAATACATGATCAATCCATCAGATAAGGAAAGTGGCAGTAGGGCGAGAAAGAAGGGAAAGAAATGAAAACTTATTTGTGGGCGATATCTTTATATATGTCGGCTGGGTAGCCCACGTCAAAGGCTTAACATTCTCTTTATCATAGAGTTTAGTTCAACGGCCTCTCAAACGTGCAGAGCTAAGTCATTGCTTCGGGAAACATTGATTTGGTTGCTTCTTATTTTGTTTTGTTGTGTTCCAGGCTGTTGACCGAATGGTTGGCCAGCTGTGTGTGAAAAGAACCCAATTTTATTAACGGTGGTTTAATATTTCCAATGTCAGGCTGTCATCAAGTCAAGTTCAAGGCAGAAATGCTAGAGAAGAAGCTTGCAGTCCACTTAATTCTGAGGATCCCAGTCCCTGAAGCTCTTAATTCCAACAGCTACTTCTGGCATTCATCATCCGCAGAGCCAATTCACACAGAACCGAAAGTCCAGGGCAGCTTTCCAGATGCTCCAGACCAAGAGTAGGTAAACCAAATCAAAACCAGAAATGTTGACAATTTACTCAACAATGCTGCATTCCCAAACCTCCCACTTCCCAGACATTCCACCCCACTAACTCATGGGTCATGTGGTAAATGATCATTAGCTTCTCACAGAAGTCTTCTGCTGAAAAAATATATATATAGTATAAATATTACAGACATAAATATAAATACAAATACAAATTCTGGTGTCCAAGTTTGATGCAAACCTGCTCCAAAATTAAGCTTGATGATTAAGGCTTAGCTTTTTCCATTCAGACAAATAACTTCCAATTTACTCTGGGAAAAAAAAATGTTTTCCCTAAAATCAGAAGGAGCAACACTGTCTGAAATATTTTGATTCAATTCAATAAATCTTTATTGCATATGTCCTATTTGTTCCAGGAAAATAAAATGGAAGAAGGGAGGTGATGCCATCAAAGAGCTTATAGATAGTAGAGGAGGAAGTCATTTAAACCAATTATTATAAACTATGCCAGGTATAACAGCCCTATAATGCAGTCACCAGAAAATCATCAGGAACATCAGCATCAGCCCTAGTCAGGAAAAGTCAGAAGAGGCTTCAGACAGGAGATGACACGTAAGCAAGACCCTGAAAATCGAGAAGAATTTTGATTATTCAAGCTACAAATAAAAACATCTGTCCCATCACTTCAACTTTGCCAAGTTCCCCTTTACAAATTCCCATTAAAACGATCAAATCCACTCAGGAGAGTCTATCCTCAGAAGAATGATCTCCACACTTCCTCTGATACTCAGGTTAAACATCTTTCAAACATTCTATGCCATGCTTCTGTATGGGTGCTGAAATATTCTGAACTACAAAGAGCTACTAACTGTTCAAACGTGAATCTTTGAGGACATCTTTTCAAATACATCACAGTTAATGCACATCTGCTTTTTTTTTTTTAAAGATTATTTATTTATTTCTCTCCCTTTCCTCCACCCCCACCCTGGTTGTCTGTTGTCTGTGTCTATTTGCTGCGTCTTCTTTGTCCGCTTCTGTTGTCAGCGGCACAGGAATCTGTGTTTCTTTTTGTTGCATCATCTTGCTGTGTCAGCTCTCCGTGTGTGCGGCACCATTCCTGGGCAGGCTGCACTTTCTTCCGCTCTGGGCGGCTCTCCTTACGGGGCGCACTCCTTGCACGTGGGGCTCCCCTACGCAGGGGGCACCCCTGTGTGGCAGGGGGCACCCCTGTGTGGCAGGGCACTCCTTGCGCGCATCAGCACTGCGCATGGGCCAGCTCCACACGGGTCAAGGAGGCCTGGGGTTTGAACCACGGACCTCCCATGTGGTAGACGGATGCCCTAACCACTGGGCCAAGTCCGCCGCCCACATCTGCTTCTTGTGGACCCAGAACGTCCCTCTGCACCTCTTTTGATCAGAGGTGCCGATGCTGAGAGCAACATCAAGTAACCCAGCCTGGCCCCGCCACTGACATGTGGAAGCACTAAGAAAGCACACTGAGCACCAGCCAGGGAAGCAGGCCAGACAAATGCAGGACATCGAGATCAAATTGGCCCTGGGAGGTGGTGAGAGCAGGACAGATCTCCTCGGCCTCCCACCAATAAATCCTCATCTGTAAGCCACTGCTCTGCTGTTCTGGTCAGGGGAATGGGAAGAGAAACTGGGAAGGGCCAGGTTTTCCTCACAAGTGCAAACTGGCTGCTGCCTCTCCAGAAGCGCTCCTTCCAGAATTTAACCCTGGAATTGAAGACAAAGCAAAAGGGGACTCAAAGAGCCAGGGATGTGCTAGATCAGGTCACCCATCCCCAGCCAGGGCTGGTACCTGATGAATGGACCCCAAACTTGCAAAGCCAACAAAGAAGTGGAGGCCAAACACAGCCTTGTAAAGGAACTCAGTTAACAAGACGAAGCCACAAAAAAAGAAATAAGCAGATCATCTCCAAGGCTTTGGGCTGCCGTCTAACCAGGTCTGTCTGTCCGTTTCTGCAGAAGGGAGTTTTAGGCATGCTTGAAACAGTAGCAGCAGCCCTGTCCCAAGAGCCCAAGCAGAGATTTATGAATTCCCTCCCAAGAAGGGTAGGAACGATGCCTCAGAGTCATCCGAGATCCCTTGAAGAGAAGAGAACTCTTTCCTTTTCCCGCTGAAAGATTCCGCCAGGTGATGGTTCTGCTCTCCTTGTCCTATACTATCATAGACGTGGCTCCTCAGGAGCAAATGGAGGGGCATGCCCTTGGGTAAGATGCAAGCATGAAAAAGTCTTTGGGTCAAAACGTTCCTGCTTTGGGTTACATAAAGTTTCCCTCCATTTGTCTGGATTACTCATCAAATCACATATTTCACTTTAGGAAGGTACCAAGGGCTCATCCCATCCACTGCATGCAAGATCCCTTCAGGCTTCCCCAGTCTCAGCTTAACCACAGCTGATAATCGGTGCCAGGCTGTTCATCTATTATTCCAGAATATTCCCAAGTGCATCCAGAAGGCAGCAGCTGCACAAGAAGCTCCTTGAACAAAGGGTTTCCTGGGTAACACATTTTTTATAACAGATCAATTTTAATGATACATATTAATTAAGAATAAATCCATCCAAAGTGTACAATCAGTGATATTTGGTATGACCACATAGTTGTGCATTCATCACGTCAGTCATTTTTAGAGCATTTCATTAATCCAATAATAATACTACTAAAAAACAAAACCCAGACAAAATCATCCTCTGTCCATCTCTCTATGCTTTCCCTGCCATACATAGTTGCTATGATCCCTCTCTCTAGTTTATTTGTACGTATATTTGGTAAAAACAGTCTTTTATATGCAATATCACCCATATTCGTAGTTCCCATGAAGTTTCACTATGTTATACAGTCCCGTGCTATATTTGTTAGTTTTCCTTCTAGTAATATGCCTGTCCTTAGACTTACCCCTTCAACCACTGTCATTCCCTTATAATAGCTCTGCTGGTCACAAACACCACGTTGGGGGAACGCTTTTTTAAAACTGCACTTTTATAAGGCTCGTGTAATAAAGGAACACGGCTTTAAGAATGAAAGTTGACCCTGAGGACACCAAGTCATCTCAAATTATTTCCTGCTCCCAGAGGAGCAGCCCTGGAAAGTTTATTCATTAGAGAAACATAGATCTTTCAAAAGGAGCTGCTATCTTTCTGTGGGGGATGGGCGGGTCTAGGTGGATGTTAGTCCAGAACTTTCCTGAGCGTCCTCAGCCATGGCTACGGGAATCGATTTCCCAGTCCTCGACTTCCCATCATCTGTGCTTTTTCTAATCGTGAGCTGCTGAGGACGTTCCCACCCGTGTCTGCAGAATCACCATGTCCCCTTCCTCATTCTCAATCTTCTCTGGCTTCCTCCCCAACACCTGCCCCAAATCAGCCACCTGGCCCTACCTTACAATGGGACAACGTGCCTATCTCCATGCACCAAACAAGTGCACCACCTGGGAGCTGGCCCCTTCTGTGGGTCAGTCACCCGAATACAGAGGGAAAAGAACTTCAGAAGGAAGCACAAAGGGGCAGATCACTCCTAACAGATTCCCAGACCTCATAATCTGTCGGAAGAATTAGAAGGTAGATGTGAAAGAGCTGCCAGAGGGACCCCTATCAACGCGTACTTCTGAACTGAAAAACAGAGTCAGACCTTTCCTGTAAGAAATTCTTATCCAGCTACATGGTTGGATAATGAGGACTGTCTCTGCATTTAGGTTAGGCAGCACCAAGGTTTTGCAGAAAACACATGCACACACTCATTTTTTTTTAACATAGTAAACTTCATTTTTAAAGAAGTTTTAGATTCCAAAAAAGTTGTGTTGAAAATGTAGGGGATTCCCACATAACCCCACCCCCTTCCCCTCTCACTTTTTCCCCTATTAACAACATCTTTCATTAGTGTTATTTGTTACACATGAGGAACAAATTTTATTGAGGCATTGCTACTAAGCACGGTCTATGGTTTACACTTTGCACCACACAATTTTATCAGTTTTGACAAAATATATAATGGCCTGCATCCATCACAGCAATATCACGCAGAACTGTTTCATCGCCCTGAAAATGCCCCATGTCGCACCTCTTCTTCCCTCTCCCTCCCCTCTGAACCTCTGGTGACCACTGTCTTTACATCAATGATACAAGTTCTTCAGTTACTAGAATAAGAATAAGTCTACTCTATGCTTGTGAGCTGATAAACCCAAAATAATAACAAGGCCTAGAGCAACTTTGTGCCTGGGAATTTCCTTCTGTCAGCCTTCATGTTACTCAAATGTGGCCAGTCTCGAAGCCAAACTCAGCATGTAAATGCAATGCCTTCCCCCCAGCGTGGGACATGACACCCGGGGATGAGCCTCCCTGGCAACGAGGGACCACTATCAACTACCAACTGATGATGCAACTGGAAAATGACCTTATACGGAAGGTTCAATGCGGATCAGCAGAATATCCATGTCTACATAAAATACCATGACTTTAAAATGCTGTTTGACCTAAAGTAAGGGGGAAATGGAAAGGAGAAATGAGTTTATATGGCTACGAGTTTCTAAAAAAGAGTCTGGAGGCTGGCAGAAGGTTTGCCCTCATGCACAACTGAGCAGAGTCAGAGAGACAGATAAAGCAGATACAACCCCCAGATATTGGTTCCTTTGAGGGCTAAAGAGACCCATGGGAGTTATGGTCATGGCCGATGGGGTTAACTACCAGGGCAGATGGCCCCTCCTCTTTGGAAATGGTGTTTATGTGTGATGAATCTGGACTCAGATGGGATCTCCCTTCATAAGACTTTCATGCTAATGTGCTGGAGGTGCAGTTAATGTTGGGGTTTAAGATATATTTAGGGGATTTGAATCTCTGGACTGACAATGTGATAGCCAGATCCTGAGCCTCAACAGACTCCAGCACCTACAATCTGATTTATTGGACTTACCACACTCAGCTAAGATGGAGGTGAAGAAGGACAACCACCACACCATGGAGCCTAGAGTGATTACAACTGAAAATGGGAGGATTGCATCCAGCATCCAGGTGGAATCTGAGCCTCCTCTTGACATAAAGGTGCAATGGACACAACCAATCCAGTGTCCACATAGAAGAGGTGGCATTGGATTGGGAAAAGTGGACATAATGGACAAAGGGTATGGGGAAAGGCAGGAAGAGATGAGAGGTGGAGGCGTCTTCGGGACATGGAGCTGCCCTGGATGGTGCTTCAGAGGTAATCACCGGACATTGTAAATCCTCACAGGGCCTACATGATGGAATAGAGGAGAGTATGGGCCATGATGTGAACCAATGTATATGAGGTGCAGAGGTGCCCAAAGATGTACTTACCAAATCCAATGGATGTGTCATGATGATGGGAACGAGTGTTGTTGGGGGGGGGGGGAGAGGGGGGGTGGGGGGGTGGGGTTGAATGGGACCTCACATATATATTTTTAATGTAATATTATTACAAAGTCAATAAAAAATTAAAAAATTTAAAAAAAAAAAAAAAAAAAAAAAAAAAGAATAAGTCTACTTTAGTCCATCTCTGCATCCCCCCTTAGGTTTGCTCATTCCTCAATCTTGAAGATTTGGGATGGTGATGCTCACTCTGCTTCCAACTGAGAGGGGACTTAGAGCCCTGGGGCAGAGGGATGGAACTGCCTTGCGCACAGTTGTGGACACTCTCTGTTTGGGGGAATGGGCACTGTCCATCGTCATCATGTAGTTAGTCGTCCTGGGCGAGTCTGATGAACTGGAGAGTAGGTATTGGCTGCAACGCTGCTGAGATCCAGGGCTCAACCAGCGTATGAACACACTGAAGACTGAAGTCTCTGGGACATGTAGGTAAAGGGTATATTGCTAATTATAGGTTCAAATAAAAGGGATAGAAGAATCATGTACAAGGAAATGACCAACGAGCCTACCTCTGTTACTTGGAGAGATAGGGGAGCATACGTTCTGGGGGAAGGCCCACCGACGGGGCGCTGATTTCCTGGGCTTGTGAACCCTGCCTGTGGTGTCCAGATGCCTCTAGAGCCCTCGGGAGCACCCTCTTGAGGCACCGTTCACTGTGGCTGTCAGTGAGCGCCTCCTGAGACGGGCATAAGCGAAACCCCCGGAATGACCTGCCAACCCACCTTCAAATCTCTCAACCATAAACACTCTTTTGTATTTAATGTTTCCCCCCCAAGTAAATTCCAATACTGTTTGAGAAACACCATAAAAAATCTAACACGTCGAAATCATTTTATGGGAGCTGAAATTTCTAAGAGCCCGTTAGGAGGTACAGTCTCTCAGGACGTCACGTTCAGAGAGACAATTTCTGGTCCCACACCGCCCCCCTTGCCGACCCCTACGATGGCGAAGACGGGGCCCTCACTGCCTGGGCAGCTCCCAAGCCGAGCCACACACCTTGTCACAGATAGCCCAGGGTTTCAATCTCGTTTCATTTAATAGCCTGCTGAAGGCTTTATAGCTACAGCAAGAACCAACCAACTTCAGGAGAAGAGTGTATGAAACAAGTCATGCCCCCAACCCAAACCCGGAGTAGACGTTCAAGAGGTACGTGTTTTCGTAAAACACCGCGGGTGATTCCACGCCTTACCCTTACCACATTGTAGCTATTGTTACATTACAATTTTAATTTAAAACGATTATATCTAACTGAAGGTTTTTTTAAAAACTAAGGTACGTTCATACCACCCCTCCAAACTGAAAAAGTGTCAGGGTTAAGCCACGAAGAATTCTGAAAACTGCCCTCCTGAAAATCCCGAATTTTACCCTCTTAGAACGTCAACTTAAAACGTGCAAACAGACAGAAAGAAACTGCTCGCTAATCTGATTATAATAGTGTGAGGAGGACAAATGAGGGCGAGAGTTTAATTCTCAACTCGAGCTCCATCCTGGAGAGTACAACAGTTAAAACGTCATCACTTCCGTTAAAGTTTGATTAAACTTCTAAGGATGGTTGCTAGAATGAAGTTTATGTGTATGTCCCCTGAAGTGAAAAAAACAACTATTTAAACTCCGCCAGTGCTTTCGGAAGCCAATGTATGGATAAACACATGTCTGTTTTCAAGATTGATGGTGTATTGATCCCCATGTCAAACTCATTAACTGCTTATCAACAGCGGCTGGCAACTTCTGCATGAAAAATGAGAGGTATATTGAACTAGTATTTCACATTAGGGAGTAGAAGGCAAGAAAATGCATCCAGATGCTTTGGTTGGGGCTGATAAAACTCAGATTGTTAACTGTATCCGTTGACTATAAGTGATCCAATGTTCTCTAAAGAAAAATGACATTCCTTCAATTACAACATGCTATTGTGTGCTCTGTACAATCATTTATCATTTGTTCCAGGCTTCTAAGCTTACAAGAAACTCTGATCCCCTCAGACACAAACATTCCCCAGTTCTTTAATATTCTTCCAATTCCTTAGCTTCTTAATGATCTCTGATCACACAGAATCAAATTTCTAGCATCTTTTTCTGTTTCTGAAGCTGGCATTCCAGATGCACCCTAACTACTGCCTTACATATATACCATGGGCTCATTCCCTTGTTTGTATTTTATTACTATGGCAACACAAACTCTGCCTTGTGTTTTTGCTGTTTTATGCTGAGTTGACATTTTGAGTAAATTTCCACCATAAACCTTAAATCATTTGCACAGTTAGTAGGTTTGATTTGGATTCCATTTAACACATGTTGTCTAGCTCTGCTTCTTAACCCAAATCTTTCTGGAAGGGTAGGGAAAAAAAGTGATTTCCTAAACTGTGATACATTCACCATCTGCGGACACCATCGCCTCGGCAAGCCAAATCCAGCAATCTGCCACTAAATCATGTGCGTGTTTTTGTCTTGTTTTCCAATAACTCTCTAGCCAACCCAAATAAAGCTATAAATGTTACCAGGGAAAACTCATATTCCCACTCAAATGTTCTCTTCCATCTTAGCAATATTACAATTTATTTACCTGATTCAAGTAAAAGAAATTGAGTTAGACCTATTGGTGCTGATGATCATAATCCACTGACCCCAAGGGTCATCAGACAGGGTCATCAACTTGTACTGGAAGCAACCAAGCATGGGCAATGTGGTCCCAGTTCTCAGGGTATCTTCAAGTTCTTTAAAGAGCTGAAGGTAGTATTTATTGAGTGACTACTGTATGAAAAAGGGGTTAAGACCATGTACAATTCAGGATTAAATTGTGGAGCGGCATTCAGAGACGAGAGGGAACGGTAGGTGTTTGAACTCAAGGACACTCTGCAGCTCGAGGCAGCACTCCTGCAAGGATGTTGGATGCACGGAGGTGAATTCGGAATCCTCACGGGAAGCCAGGTGTGAGAACTCCATACTTGTCCTTGGAGGCCATAAGCAAAGCCACCCTCCGATGGATAGGGGTGGTACATCCCCTAGAGCGGGCAAACGTTCCAGTGTCAAGCACTGGGGAAAAAGGAAGAATCACGGACAGGACGCTGATTTGCTCAGGCAAGGAGGAGGGCAGTTCCCCTCCCCACCTGGGCCCTGTTCTCTTGAAGGTGGTGTGTGCTGGGGAGAGATGGAGGCAGGCTGCTCTCAGAAGGGGGAGCCTCCAGATGAGGCTGAGTGATTCTACTTTGCACCGCACATCACCATATGGAGCCTTGTTGCAGATGCACGAGGTGCGGCCTCATCTCTGCCACGCTAAGGGCAGAGAAAGGTCCCTTGAGGTCAAAATGGAAGCGGCATGGAAGGAGCGAGAAACCTAAGGGAAAGGGTCACTTCAGTAAGCTCTTCCTCACAAACTCAATTATGGGGGACCTGCCTGAAATCATGATTTCATTAAGCTTCACGTGCATCCACGGAAGAGCTAAGCCATGGTCCAAACGTTAATATACAGATGGGATTTAGATGGATGGGGAAAAAAAACATTTTACATAAGGGGTGTAATGAGAACTGAGATTCCCAGGCAGGTCGAATCAAGGTGAACTTGTGGAGCAGTAGAGAAAAAGGCCTAAGCAGAGTGGTTAGCAGAGGAGGAAGGGGTAGAAAATGTGATGAGTTAGTAAAATGCAATCAGCATAAAGAAGGTCCAGAATCTAGGGAAAAGGTCAACGAAGATTTTCCAAGCAGAATAAGAATGACTTGTCCTTAGCGACATTTATAATTGGCCAGCGCCTCCACTGGTTTCAAACAGGCTTTTTGTATGTACTCAGGACAGAAAGCAAAAGTAAATCGTAACATGATATAGTAGACCACCCACCACACACACACCACCATACCACACACACCACACCAAACACAAACACCACACACACACCACCTTACCACAGACACCACACACACACCACACATACCACACCAAACACAAACACCACACACCACCTTACCAGACACACACACACATCACCCACCACACACACACCACCTTACCACAGACACACACACACCACACACACACACCACACCAAACACAAACACCACACACCACCTTACCACAGACACCACACACATACCACCCACCACACACACACCACCTTACCACAGACACCACACACACACCACACACACACATCACACCAAACACAAACACCACACACCACCCACCACACACACACCACCTTACCACAGACACCACACACACACCACACATACCACACCAAACACAACCACCACACACCACCTTACCAGACACCACACACACACCACCCACCACACACACACCACCTTACCACAGACACCACACACACACCACACACTCACACACCACACCAAACACAAACACCACACACACCACCCACCACACACACACCACCTTACCACAGACACCACACACACACCACACATACCACACCAAACACAAACACCACACACCACCTTACCAGACACCACACACACACCACCCACCACACACACACCACCTTACCACAGACACCACACACACACCACACACTCACACACCACACCAAACACAAACACCACACACACCACCCACCACACACACACCACCTTACCACAGACACCACACACACACCACACATACCACACCAAACACAAACACCACACACCACCTTACCAGACACCACACACATACCACCCACCACACACACACCACCTTACCACAGACACCACACACACACCACACACTCACACACCACACCAAACACAAACACCACACACACCACCCACCACACACACACCACCTTACCACAGACACCACACACACACCACACATACCACACCAAACACAAACACCACACACCACCTTACCACGGACACCACACACATACCACCCACCACACACACACCACCTTACCACAGACACCACACACACACCACACACACACATCACACCAAACACAAACACCACACACCACCCACCACACACACACCACCTTACCACAGACACCACACACACAACACACACCACCCACCACACACACACCACCTTACCACAGACACCACACACACACCACACCAAACACAAACACCACGCACACCACCCACCACGCACACACCACCTTACCACACACACCACACAGACACCACACACACACCACACCAAACACATACACCACACACACCACCCACCACACACACACCACCTTACCACACACACCACACCTACCACACACACACCACCCACCACACACACACCACCTTACCACAGACACCATTCACACACCACACCAAACACAAACACCACACACACCACCCACCACACACACACCACACATCACACACAAACCACACCCCCACTCACCACACTCACACCACCTCACCCACTCACACAAACACCATGCTTATACTTCACCTCACCACACTCACCACATACACAGCACATACACACCACCACACACACACAAACACCACCCATTACACATACACACCACCTCACAACACACACACATTCACACAATGCACATCTGTTTACTTTCGTTTCTCTCCTTTCTGAAAAAAAGAAATGTTATTCCAACTAGCTGAGAGAGAAATTCATGTCATCTGTGGCCTTAGTTAACTCAGTACCCCCCTAAGTCAGTGTTTCTCAAACTTGAACAACTTTCAAAAGCCTTTTGGGCAAAAAAAAAATTAGCAAGGACCCAGAAAATGTGCTAAAAAGGCCTCTGGAGGACCCTGGTCTGAGAAACATTGTCTTAAAACTAGTTGTCTTCTCTGTTAAAAAAAAAAACAATTCCTTCATTAATTACTGCTACAGAGAAGGTCTAACTTTATGGCTGATAAAATATACTCTTAAGGCATCAAGCTAAAAACAGTTTAAAAATTATCTAGAACTCAAACGAAGAATTATCATAGAACCCCAAATTTGGGAACCCCATTTAGAACTACTATGCAAAACCCAGCAATTTCCATCAAACAAGCTGTTCTTGTCAGTTTGCCCAATTGTGGAGGTTAGTATAAGACGTTTCCTAGTTCATGAAGCCTCTATTAAACCTTTCCTAAAATGACCATAAACGGTAAAGGTGTTAGTTTCCCACTGCCCAGTGGAGTCGGTCTGCTGTCTTCCCCACTCCCCGATACCTGGTGAGTCTCCCTGTTGATCATTTTAATGGTCATCATTTTAATAAAAATACCTCCCAGACCCCATAAAACACCCAACAAACACCATAGCTGAAGTCATTTGTTTGGAGCCTCCCCAAGGAAGTGAAATTGCCATAACTCATCCGAGGACTAAGGGAGGTGTCCCTAGTCTTAGCAGCGTCATTGGTAAACTCTCCCCATTCCCGTGAGGTTGATTCATACTAAACCGTGCAAAATCCATTGGAACCACCTTTTCACCTGTGTGGAAGTAACCTCCCCAACTTAAACCCAGTGGCCACAACTGGACAAGAATCGGAAATCCAAGAGCTGACAGGGTTTGGGCGATCCTCTAATCTCATAGTTCAGAAATTGTGTTTTGTCCTCCCTTGGAGTGGTATGGGAGCTGGGGGAGGGGGGCACAAGAGAATCTGAGGGGAGCTCTGTGGAAGGGCTGCTAGTCCCTCCCAGATACTTGCAGCACTGCATTTATTGGGTAAACTGAGGTCCCACACATGATTGCTTGAAGGTAGGGCTTCCCCTGATTTAAATGTGGGCATGGGGCAATTTTCAGAATCCCTTGCTCTTCTGAGATCTCATTCGGCAAAAGAGAATTCTGAGATTCTGAAAGGGGAAAAAATGTCCCAAGGTAACGGGTGGACAGTGGCAGCAGCTGGAACCGAATACCGAGGCCCCTGTTTCCCGGCCAACACTTCCTCAGGGAACCTACCTGTCATCAACCAAAAACTCCCACATCAACAAAAAAGCAAAGAACAAACACGAAGATAAAATTCACCGCAAGCTGAGAAGAAAATCTCAGAAAAAGAAAGAGCTGGGCAGAAAAATCTCAGGAACTCTCATTAAGGACAACAGAATTATTTTTAGCGTGAAATTACATTCACTAAAAAGAATACACTAGGAAGGAATGAAAAAGTATGTGTAAACACTTAATAATAGCATAAACATACCCTGGGGAGGAAAACAGGAATTATGAAGGGCATCCCACTTAGCTAACCCACACATCTGCTTCCATCCTCTCTGATGAGTCGACCTCAAGGATGCGCAGGGCCTGGTTTGCATTTCCACAGTTTTCCAGATGTTCTTAGCATTGCTCTCTTTACTACTTACCACTGCTCTATCTAGGAGAGGCTACTCTTTATCAGATCTTCTCCCACCCTCACCCTCCACGGCCACCCCCAGAGGGTCTCCTACAAGTCGTCTTGGCTGTTTCACAGCACATGATATGACCCCAACTCTTCACCTCCCCAACACAGTTGTGACTCCCAAACCACCATGGTTCAAGAATGAGACTCAAAATTGGAGACAACCTCTACATGGAAAAGCACAGCACTTTTATTCCAAGGCTCAACAGGTTTGAAGAAAAATCCGAAGGAAACGTGGACTCCACCATACACCAAAATCTCTCATCCCCAGAGCCCTGAAAGAGAGCCAGGGCCTCCCCATTCTCATTCTAGAGACCTCAAAAGTTCACCAGCATTAAATCCAGAGATCAAGGAAGTGCTTCAAAGGGAAAATAATCTGACAACCAAGACAGTGGTCTCTGATTTTTAATTCCATTAGGCAATGGAACTGTCCTTTACCTGGAACTCTGAGAATTTTTTCATAAAAATAGAATGAAAAAAAATTACTGGCAACCTTCCTTGTTCTGAACAAGTTTCAACTGGCACAATGTCAGAGAGGGTACAGAAGCATGCTAGTTTGAAATAAAACCCAAATTTGTTCTTTGTCTCTCCACACTAGCCATGTCTCCCTTTCTCATTCCATCTCAATATCCTCATGGTACTACTACCTTGGTGTCACAAAAAAAAAGCCTCCTCACCAAGGGAGTGGGGATGTACGTTCCTTTGATGGTCAAAATGATACCTCTCCCAGGAGCTCTTGCCTCTCCAGCCTCTTCTCTAAATAGGGAATGGGAGCTTTTGGACTTTCAATCATTACTGCAACAGGTGGGAGAGGGATCCCATAGGACAGGAGGGTACAATGCCCCTAAAAGGCTAGCACAAGGCCAGCTGGTCAGGCAGGGACTGCAGCAAGCTCGCAACTGACCTGCTCTCCCACCCTCCCATCCCCTCCCAGTTAGGATTAAATATCAGGCCACGGAGCAGAAGGAAAACATGTTCAGGATGCATGGCCGGTACGCCTGGCAGGTTTATATATGTGGTGCGCTCTGGAGAAGGCAGAGCGAGGAACGAGCAGCTTACCTCCGGCATGCAGGGCTCTTATTTTAGGAAAGTGACATCTCAGCCCTCAGCAGGCAGCCAGCAACTTGAAATCCAGCAGCCGCGTGTTGATCGTAACGATACCCACAACCCTTCGCCTCTATCACATCAAGCTGGCACATGGAAGGGAAATCTTTACTCACATGCTGGGAAGAGTTTATTCGAATCCTGCCCACATGTACAATTTATTTCATAAATATCTCTCATGGGAAGACACAGAGTTGCTATGTAGTTTGCCCAAGGCCACACGACGAGTCACAGAGCCAGGATTTGAACCCAGAAATCCCGCTCTAGCACCTAAGCCCTGGATGAGAACACTAGGCTAGGCTGTCACTTTCCTAAAAGGGACACGAGGAGCCAATTCGGTCTACTGGAGCATATCAGGACATTCTGGCCACAAGTTACCTACCGGCTTTCTCACATGCAGTAAACTAAGGAAACATCAACATCAGTGCGTTGCAGTGAAAATCTCTGTAGTAACTTGCATAAGCTTTCCCCAACCCTCATAGCTCAAAATCTCAGGTTCTGCACCATTAAAATGGTGATAATAGCAGCATCTCCCTTGAAGAGCTGGTGTGAAAGTTTAATGAAGTGACATCTGTAAGTAGTGAGCCCCGAGTCTGGCACACAGTCAACAGTGAATAAACATTCATCCCCTTTCTCCACCCTCAGAGGGCATTCACGAAGTTCAAGTGGAAAGTATAAGGTACAGGTGGGAAACCCCCGAGGTAAGGTGTCCACAAGCAGGAGAAGCAGATGTACCTGATGAAGTCTAGGCAGAATTCAGGGAGTCATCAATGAAAATGAGCAGGGACAGCACAGAGAAACCAAGGACCCGAGAGTAAGGAGAATCTGCTTCCTTGGGAGCCCAGGCATCTGAAAACCAAGAACTCAGTTTTCTCCCAGCGCTTGTAGGCTAGACCAAAGAAAACTAAAAGGCATCTCCCTGCTCCCTTTCAACCAAAGCCAGCATCTATTTCTAGAGAAAAAGCGTATGAATGAGGACAGGAAATAAGAACAGGAGCATGTGGACAGCCCAGTTATGCAGCAAATCAGCATGAACTGGCCAAATGACACAAAGCTGTTGCAGCTCACCTCCTTAAGTTAGGAACCCTAAAACACCATCACAGTAGGCTGACGTATCGTATTCTGGCTGGTGCATAGGGTGGTGCTTGTGAATCTTAACCCTTGGATGAATTCTGCAAATCAAAGGCAGCCAAAAAATAGTCAAAAATGATTTCTACCTTATTTGCGGACTTCAGAGTCGAACCCTAGCTAGATAAGATGTTTTGCAATCAACACATGATCTCTGGGCAGTGGAGGGCCAAGCAACTTTCCTGATGTGCACACTCTACCTGGTCCCCAATTGTCAACATCAAAGTCTCAGGTTTATCTGTGTCTTTCAAAAAGGGGATCAATGAATCCCAGAAGCAACCAGGGGAGATTGCCTCTCCTTTCCTAGCCGTGCAGAGCCCAAGGGCCCCTAAGTTCCCCCCAGGCCCCCAGGGAACCAACTTGAATTCCATCAGCCTGGAGGGCCTCCTCCCAAATGCCCAGAGCAGGCCACGAGGTCCTCAGGGGTTTTAAGGAGGGTCTCCTCCTTGGAAGATGGGTAGGCGGTGGGGCACAGAGCAGCAGCAGCCCCCCCCCACTTCAGTCAGGGGAAGAGGTGAAGAACCCCCTTTCCTCCCCTCTGCCCTCCTTCCTTCCCCGTTTCCAGGCCCGGTGCACTCCAGAAATTGTTCCCGGCTATAATCCATAGCAGCCTCTACCTTTCCATTCTCTTTCGTGAAAGCTTATCCCGGGTGAACTTGACCTCCCTCATCCCTTCGTGTCCCCTCATTCTGCGGAGGCAAATGGAGTCTGCCTTGGAGAGCCAGGCTGGCGGGGCAAGGGCAGGCTGGGCTGGAGCAGGGCAGACCCCTCCCCAAATTGCTACCGCAGCCTCAGATCTGAAATAAAATGGCCAAGAAACGCATAAGCTAAGCCAAAGCGAAGCTATCCAGATCTGGTGACATCACAAGCGGGTTGTGCATGATAAACATCAGCTCAGTCTGCATAAGTGAAACTCACACAAAGCATCCAGGGCACTAATCCTTAAGACAACCGAGAGGATTTGACTTGATCCACTTCAATGTCTTGAAAAGACAAGGTGATTTTCGCCTTGCTTCCCTTTGATATCTACTGGAAAAAAGAATGTTGACGTGCTATGATCAAGGATATCTTTTCTTTCCTAACACCTTTTGCTGTGGAGCATGTGACAAGACAAAAACAGACAAAACAAAAACCAGCAAGGGTGTGTGTGACATTTTTGCTGATTTTCTAAAAGAAAGAAACGACAGGGTGGTGAAAAACTAAAGAGCTAATTTCTAAGATTTTTATCATTGAGATCTTAAATAAGCACAGCCCTTCTTCAATAATTTCATTCGAAGCTCCACAATATTTATTAATATTCTAGTGGGTATAATATTCTTAGTTGATCACATTAAAATTTCATCAGTGTCACACTGGAAGTTTCTCTCAATATTCTAAAGTGTGCCAAAATGTCAGAACCAAAAAAGAAAAGACAATTCTATTTCGGGGCCTCTGACGGTTTTAATATAATGTACGTTGGAAATTGTTTTAATGTGTTCTACCACTGAAAAATATGAGAGCAGGGAAACGGACTTTGGCCCAGTGGTTAGGGCGTCCGTCTACCATATGGGAGGTCCGCGGTTCAAACCCCGGGCCTCCTTGACCCGTGTGGAGCTGGCCATGCGCAGTGCTGATGCGCGCAAGGAGTGCCGTGCCACGCAAGGGTGTCCCCCACGTGGGGGAGCCCCACGCACAAGGAGTGCACCTGTGAGGAAAGCCGCCCAGCGTGAAAAGAGAGTGCAGCCTGCCCAGGAATGGCGCCGCCCACACTTCCCGAGCCGATGACGACAACAGAAGCGGACAAAGAAACAAGACGCAGCAAATAGACACCAAGAACAGACAACCAGGGGAGGGGGGGAAATTAAATAAATAAATAAAAAATCTTAAAAAAAAAAAAAAAAAAAAGAAAAATATGAGAGCATTAGAACTGTTTTATCATTCCGTCCAAAACTAAAGGAAGAAAAATAGTCCTCTTCCAACACAGCTGAAGTTGAGCAACAGTTAGCCACACATTGGCTGGCTGCTGATCTCTCGCTCTCTATTTCCATGGAAATGAATGTGGCATCAGGAATAGGGAGCATATCCTGGGGACAGATCTTAGGAACCAAATCGTCTTCCCTTTTTTTTTTTACAGTTACTGCTGTACTAGGTATTTCACAGTATGGTAATGTTAAATTAAAATGTAAAAAAAAAAAACAACTTTTGCTTCCTCCTCCTGAGTACACAAATTCCTTCAATATTCATAAATTTGGCATTGCTATCAACACTTAACTTTCCCGAAACAAACACCACTTGCAAATTTCCCCTCACAGCCTCTACAGGGCCTACTTCAGACTAATTTGAATTGAAATGAGTATTTCCAGGTGCCTTCACTAATGCTCAAAACTCCAAGGGATTTCCCACATTAGAGAATCTCAGTTTTCTGTATTTTAGTGCAGATTCCACAGGAATCAAGTAGGCGTGTGTGTGTGTGTGTGTGTGTGTGTGTGTTTAATGGATCCGCAGCCCTTCGGCCATACCTTCTGAAGTCTGGCCTTAACCCTCCAGGTCCTAAATCTCTCTCCTGAGGTCCCAAATTTAGCAGGAAGCTTTGCTCAGCATGAAAAGAATTGGAACAACGCGTTGGCAACCTGGATCGTTTTTCAGTCTCCCAAAGATAGAGGCAATTTTAGTTAATTTCAAATAAAAGAATAAACGGATCAGGCTCAGTTCCCAGTTACTGCACAGATCAATACGTCAAGCCGAAAATCATTTCTTCCAGGAGGAAAAAAATCAGCACATCTGCTATAATGATGATTTCACCAATAGTTGTGTTGGCCTCAGATGTCTATCAGGAGGGCCAATGATTGCTTATGTAAGACGGCGGGCTAGGCCGGAAGGCACCCACCCCCAGTTTAACTATAAACGAAAACTCCCTGAAAATATCGCACATTCCGTCCAGAGCACCTGGGCCGCGGAAGTGCCAGGCCGCAATGTGCCATTGTGAGCTCGCAGGCTTAGGAGGGACCCAGCAAGCTATGGCGAGCTTCCCAGCAAGACCCTTGGAAGGATAAAAATCACTAATTCTGAACCAGGAGGGGAGAAAGTTGGTCCATTTTAAAAGCAAACGACCCACCGGTGGTAGACAGCAAAGAAGGACTGGGGAGAATGAGCAGGCCGCAGACAAGCAGGTGCTCCTGAGGGCAGAGCCGAAAGGGCAGACCTTGTCTTCATCAGGGTCCAGGGAAGCCCAACCAGTGGGCAGAAGCAGCGCCAAGGTCAAGTACACGAAGCCCCGCAGGAGTTAACAGGCAGAACCAGCAGAAGTTAAGGTTAATATTCAAATCACCGTGATGATGGAGGAGGTTGTTGTTATGGGAGGATTGGGGTGAGGGAGTTGGGGGGTATTTGGGGACCTCATATTTTTTGAATATAAGATTTAAAAAAAATAAAGACAAAAAATAAATAAAATAAACTGAACAGATGATAAATGCACCAATAAAAATTTTAAAAATTTTAAAAATATCCAAATCAAGCAAGCTCCAGAAAGAGTTAAGAGCGAGCCTCCTAAAATGGAGCAGCATGGAGCTATTTTCAGGGTTTTCAATGAATCTCAGGAAAACAAATTTTACAGTTAAGGAAGACTCCAATTGTATCTTTTTTTTTTTTTTTGAAGATTTATTTTTCATTTCTTTCTCTCCCCTCCCCCCGCTCCACCCCTCCTTATCAGCCACACCGGGAATCTGTGTTTCTTTTTGTTGCATCATCTTGTTGTATCAGCTCTCCGTGTGTGCGACGCCATTCTTGGGCGGGCACACTTTCTTTCGCGCTAGGCAGCTCTCCTTAAGGGGCACACTCCTTGCGCGTGGGGCTCCCCTACGCAGGGGGCACCCCTGCGCGGCAGGGCACTCCTTGCGCGAGTCAGCACTGCGCCTGGGCCAGCTCCACATGGGTCAAGGAGGCCCGGGGTTTGAACCGTGGACCTCTCATGTGGTAGACGGACGCCCTAACCACTGGGCCAAGTCCACTTCCCCCAACTGTATCTTTATCATAAAGCTACATGATAGCCTGAACAAAGGTTATAAAAATGATTCCGACAAAATCATTCTTAGTCATTTTCATAATATTTTACTTTTTCATCCTAATATTTTAATGCCAGGTACTAAAATATATATTTAAACTCATTGAAGCATTAATAAGGGTTTTTTCATTCCAACAGATTTATTTTTAAGGTGTCATGGTAATAGCATATGGGGAAATGTGGGGAAATGGGCCTGACAGAATAACAGTATCTGGTAACAGTATAGTGCTTTGCAGTTTAAAAAGTGCATTTAATAGAAGCTTTGACACAATGCAAGTTTCCCAGGTATGCCACACATCTAACGTTAAACCCAACCTAATCTAACCAAAACTTTGTCCAAACCCTTCCATTGGCCTTCTTTTGGTTTTTCCTCCCCTTTAGTCCTCCCCTCTTTGGAATGCCTTTTACTGTGCTAGACTGAAAGTCAATGTCATAGACATAGACAAACTTGCTTATGGTCTTATCACTAAGTGAGAAGAGAACTAGGAGAGCGAGACCCCTTCTCACCCCCACCGCCCCAGCCCAACTTGAGTTCACCTCTTTGACCGTCTATACAAGCCCAGATTCAGAAGCCAGACCACCAGGGGATGGCTGCACACCAGGCCACTGTGGTACGTTGAATTATGTACCCCGACAAAAGACACGTTCTTAATTTCATCTACATTCTTTTGGGTATGAACCCATTGTACACAGGACCCTTTGAAGATGTATGGTCAGGTGAGGTGTGAGCTTATTTGTGACTAGGATCTCCGAAGATTCTGTGGAGGGCAAGCTTTCATCCCTATTATTGTAGATATTGCAGCCAGAGGAGCCGTAAGTCTGTGTAAACAGAAAGAGCAGACAAGCAGAGAGAGGTGGCTACGTGACAGGAGGCAGAGACACAAGCCAAGGAATCTCAAGGAGCACGGCCAGCCAAGTCCAGAACCTACAAACTTCAGGGAGAAAGCACTGTCTTGCCAACACCTCGATTTTTAACTTCTAGCCCCCCAAACTGCAAGACCCTAGATGCCTGTGCTAAGCCAGACAGTGTGTGGTATTTGTCATAGCATCCCTGGCAGACTGAGACAGCCACCAACTAGCTGAGCAGGCCATGGTGATTACTTAATTGTTCTGTACCTTAGTCACCTCCTCAGTAAAATGGGGATAAGGAGAGTACCTTTTTCCCGGGGCAGTGCATATAACCACATGTCATAGCACTGGGCACTAAGTAAGGGCTCAGAAATGCACTGTATCTCTATGTGCCATTATCATCTCTCTCCCAGATAAGGAAAATTCCTGGTAAAGACCAGACTACCAAGCTTAAGTAACCCAAGACTAGCTTATGAAAGGGGTCTGATGCCACTGATACCTGATGATGTAAACTACCAGGTGTGGCAGGTTGAATGAGGACTGCCTAACGTCACCAAATCACAACTCCTGGAATTCATAAATGTTTCCGTATTGGGAAAAAGGGCGTTTTCAGATGTAACTAAATTAAGGACCTTAAGAGGCGGAGCCACTGCAGATTATCCAGCTGTCCCTGAATGCAATGACAAGTGTGCTTCTAAGAGGTACACAGAGCAGCAGAAACACAGAGGACAAGGCAGAGACTGGAGTGATGCAGCATCAGGAAGTCACCAGAAACTAGGAGAGAGGCAAGGCAGGATTCTCCCCCCAGGTTGAGAAGGGGTGCGTGATTTTGGACTTCTGGCCTCCCAAACTCTGAGAGAATAACTTTCTCTTGTTTTAAGCCTTCAAGTTTATGGTAATTGGTTACAGCAGGCCCCAGGAAACTAATACACTAGGGAAAAAACAGTGATTTGTAGAACAGGTAAAAGGGGAGAGAGAAATCTCCACAGCTAGGATCGTACTTCTTTCAGAAGCTGCTAAAGTGCAGGAAAAATCTCTGTAGCGTGGACTTAATGATGCATGAAACAGTTTTAGGAAAAGTGTAGTCTGGAAGAACCATCTGTGGGATGCAACAGCCAGTTTTGCCTCTTCTAAGGTGGAAATGTGGGCAGGTATCCACCTGAGGGCACATTGTTCCTTTTTTCTGGAAAACCCCATCACTCAGCCAAAGGGTGGACAGAGCCTGTAATGTAGCAGGGATGCCGTGGGGACCTCGAGGAGAGAATCGGGAGCAAACAGTGTGCAGCTTCAGGCAGAGGTGACCTTTCCAGGCTTCGGAGAGCTGTTTTCTTCTCCAAATATTAATATCTGTTCTGGGTTTCTGAGCTGAGTCTGTTCTCGGTCAAGCAGCCCTCCCTGCCGATGGAGAAGCAGCAGCTACAGTGCAGGCGGCCCAGGTAGGACCAAGGGGGCTGGGAGGAAGTGAAGGGCGCCACCGCAGGCACCTGGAGGGCCAGGTGCCAGCCAGGCGCAAGGCAGGGGACAGGTCCTGGGTATGTGGATGCCTACAGCCCACGGCGGGCTTGGCCAGCAGCAGGTGTCGCTCCTCCATACAGCTTGCGGGGCCCCAGAGATGGGATAGGGATGAGCACCCAGACACCAGCTCACAGGCCCCAGAAGCCTTTCCTGGGGGAGGGACAGAGGGCAGCAGGTGGAGAGAGGGGATAGCGACTTGAACGTGGAACCGTGGAGGTCAGCGTGACTTATTTTATATCCTTCACCTGCTGAGGTCTGCAGCCCTGGCAGCTGGCTAACGTGTTTGCAAGTCTGCCCAATCCAGTCGACATCTGCAGGGCAGTCTACGCACCTTACTAGGTACCGCAGGTGGAAGGTAAGGCAAAACTCTGCCTTCAAGACCGCTGGGTGGAGGGGATCTCTGTAGGATCTTGATGAAAATGGACAACTTAGAAGAAAATAATCATGAGGATGGTGGCCATTTAATCGACACCATGAGGAGCCCTTTATCTCTATTATTTCATTTAATTCTCGCAAAGCACTGCAAGCTCTTCACCACTATCCCCACTTTACAGACTGAGAATCTGAGGCTCAACTAATGAATGATGTTGTTAATGGGGAAAAGTAGGGGGGGAATGAGGGGTCTATGGGAATCCCTCTATATTTTCAACATATCTTTTATGGACTCTAAAGCTTCTTTTTAAAAAATAATAAAAAGAAACATATCCTCACCTTCAAAAAAAAAAATAGAATCTCTGGATCCAAGAGACTAAGTAACAAATAGCTAGAACAAGGGGAGTCAGGTTTCCAAACCAGGAGACTGGGCTCCAGAATTCTGTTCTGAACGGTTGTGATAAATGTGAGAAGAGATGTGGGCCAGCATTATAAAACATGCATAAGAAGGCAGTTGATTTTACACCCAAGTAGGGCACGCAATGGGGGGAAAGGGCAGTGAGGAGGTGAGGGGAATTGAAAGGTGAGACATTTACCCAGGAGGAGGGTGGAGCAGGTCTCGCACCAGAACCCATCCAGAGGATGGGGTAGGAGGAGAAAAGGAATCGTGTCTCTCCGTTATGGTCCCCATGAAATAAACGCACGCAGAACGGGCAGCCTGTCTCTGGAGGAATGCCGATGGGCAGCGAGGCCAAAGCTGATGCTTTTGGTCCCAAAAACCTGGGATGCTTTGTAAGTTGCAGATTCTCCCAGACCCTATTCTAGCCTCCAGAGCCAAAAACGCACAGTGAGGTCAGGACTCCACGCTTTAGCCAGCACCCCAGATGAGTCTGTGAACCCAAAGGCTGGAGAACCTCTGTTGTTAACAGATGGAAGTGATCACAGAACTTTAAGTGAGACTGGGAAATGATGAGAAGTTGTAGGAGCTTCACAGAAAGCAGGGAGTATTCCAGGCAAAAGAATTTTCATATAGCACTTTTTTTTTACTTGCAATTGTATAGACAAACGGAAGATTTATTTGGAACAAGTTAGATCTTGATTAATTCATCTAGTACAATCTATATGAATTCAGATGTGAATTACAAATTCAATGTGTCTAGGATAGTGAACCCTTTTTATTTCAAGCTTGAAAAGTGCCCCGTAGCAGTTAAAAAATATTTTAGCTATATCTCAAAACATAAAGCAAGTGAGTACATCTTATTTTCTAATCAACATTTCAAAGCTCCTTTTTTAAAAAAACAGCTCTTAACAATGAGATTCTTACAAAACCATAGTAGGAACTAAAGAATTACCCTCTTCTCAACAATAGCTGGGTTAAATTCCTCTAACTCTAGCTGCAGCCAAGAAATTCTAAACACTTGATTAAACTACTCAGGCCACAGAAGGCCACAGTGTGTTTTGAAATGGCAAAAATTAGAGAGAAAGAGGAAATCTTTATTTGTTCTAAAACTTGATCAAAATGCCTAAACATTTACAAAGTTTCAACCATTTGAAGTCCCTGCAAGGAATATATTAATAGAAGTTTTATCCTTTAGGAATGAAAGGTCTCTGCTACCTCAATGGATATAAACCGTCTTAAATCAGCTAATGCACCAAGAGACTGGGTCTCTTGCTTCTTCTACATTGCTTTAGAAAAAAGTCCTAAACCGAATTTGCTGGCCAAAGAGCCAGTGGACAAGAAACAAAAGCTAAAATAAAAGCAGTTTGTGGCAGAAATATTATAACATGAGGCAAAAGTTGAATAAGCACAAAATATTTCTCCCAAGGAAGTGCTGACAAAGACAAAACTATTAATACAGCTAAGCTCAACCACTGTGGGGAACCCTGTTAGGAAAGACATCAAATTGGCTAAGAGATAATGTTACTTAATCTGGAAAATTCTCCACTGATACCTAACTTCTGTCCCCAGTCCCACAGAGCTAAACCCTGAAACGGGCTGCCCATATTTTATTGACAGCTGATGGGTAGGTAGATTTTAATGAATGCAAACAATATCTATCTTAACTTCAGAAATGCATTTTGTGTTCATTCCTATTAAAACATGCATAACTTCAAATACTCCGATTTCAATGATATAAACATAGGATCATAATTTGGAGCCACACTGTTTATTAGCAGACATGACTTGGCTGTTGGCAATAAACTTTTTGAGTTTTGCCAAGCCAAAGATTTTCTTGGTAATTCTGAGTTCAGACACAAGAAATACCAACCAATATGTATTTGGAGTAAGATCAAAGGAATCTCACTTTGTTTTCTATAAGCAGAGTTTTAAAAATACAGTCATTTATCTTATTTTTCAAGAATCTGATCTGAAGTTGGACTTAAAACTTGCCACTCATTTCAAAAGGGATCTTTCTATATTGGCCATTTTTTAAAACACAATGCATTTTTAAAAGACGTTCCACATTCTGAACATTTCAGGGTCTACTGATGCTAATATGGGTTTTAAAAAAAAAATTCTATCACATGATCCCAGGTCTGCACCATTTTGGGAAAAAGTAATTTCACCCATGAGTCACATTTATACTCCCTTTGCAAATTTGAATTGTTTCAGATTTCGCTGGTTTCTGCAATCTTTGAAGAAAATCTCAATCTTATGTACATCTAAACTAGCATTTTACAAAAACTCTGTACTGCAGGCTTTTCAAGGATACCAGGTTTACAGCACCTCAGGGCGGTGGGCCTGCTCAGTTCCCTCCCTGAGCCTCCCTTCCCTGCCAGACCAGCTCCGCGTATCTGAAGACATGCGCAGAAACTTCAGGACAAAAACGGCTTTTTAGAAACCTCAGCTGGCCTCAGGATGGTAACAGTGACTAGCTACCAAGGTCTGATCTCATCCTGTCCCATTTTCACCTTAAAACACAGGAATCCCCATGAAACATATCCTGATAACACTCACCATAGTAAATCAATAATATACCCAATGCTGGAAAGAATTGTCTCCAGCGGCAATGCTGACAGAAGGGGTGAGGAAATGATTAGCACTCAAGTCTCAAGCAGAGCAAATGGACAGAGAAGGCAGTCAGGAACTGCTGCCTCCCGTCCCCAAGCAGCAAGCCCCACACTGGCACAAGGCCTCTACCGCTGACCATCAAAGCAGCCGTCACCCCCATTTCCCACACAGACGTGCAGGAATGCAAGCACTGGCACCCACGCACAAGCACACACGTGAATGTGCACGCACATAAATGCTCTCCAAGTTAGGAAAACGTTAGCAATTAAAAGATCAATAAAGCGAGTGGGGAAAAATACTTCTAAAAGGAGAAAAAGGTGAGTGACATTCCTACAAAGAATTTGCCAAAACAATAATAAGATGATGACCACAATAGAAAAAAAACAAAAATATAGATGACCACAATAGAAAAAAAACAAAAAATAAACAAATACAAAGGGCCAATACACTTCACTAGTATCTAAAACTATATTTCAAAACAAGTACCATCTTTTATCAAACAATTGGCAAAGGGAAAATGTTTCTTGTGTGTCCAGGAGGCAGATGTCTGTGTTTGTGTTTGAGTGTGTACGTGTGTGTGTGAAGGAACTGGAACCAAACTTTCTGGAAAGCTGTTGGTCAGAAATCCATTAACACTGACCCACTCAGATAGGTGATCTGTCTCATTTACATAATCAGAGATGTGCACAAGGATGTTGCATATATAAAGATGTTCATCACAACCTGGTTTATCATTTAGCATAATATCTATAGGTTGAATACAACATCCAGACAAATAGTAAGTGGCATATAAAACATGTTCTTCTATCCAAAGAGTATTATGCAACCACATAAATCATGTGCACAAATATCTTCTTATATCTTAACAATATGAGAAGGCAGTTTAAGGTTATTTAAGGTTAATTTAAGATCACAATTTAAGGTTAAGTAAAAAAGAAGGAAAAATGTTAAATTACATAAATATGACATTTTTCATAACACACATAAATTGAAAAACAAACAGGAAGAAACTATATTAAACTGCTAGCAATGAGACTTGGTGGCAGAATTATAAACTTTTTTTCTTTTTTATATTTTTCCTATTTTCCAAATTTGCTCAGTGGGAAAAATAATTTTAACAAAGTACAGATAAAGAAAATAAACTGCACAATTCATAAATGGTAAAGAAATACATTAACTATAAAGAAATGTTTCTACTAAAACATTTCCAGAAGATCTGAGTTCAAAATGAACATACAAAATATTTTAAGAAGTTATACATAATGAAATCTCAGCTAATGATACTTTAGGTAAAAGAAAGCTACTGTAATGATATAATTTATGAAACTCATTCATTTATTCAAGCAATGGTTCCTCATATATGCTAGCTACCATTTTGGTAAGGGTAATGCAAAACAATTGATTTAATTATAAACAATACATCTTTATTGCAAGCACCCTCTTACTTATGGGGGGGGATAAAACTTTGGGAAGAATATATTGATGGAAAGAAACAACACAAGAAACTAGTGTTTACCCCCCAAATAAGTAGAGAATTGTCTCTTACTCAAAATGGCAAACAGGATTTTTACTGAGCAAACTTTAACAATAACTTTTTTTTTTTACAAAAACTCACCCAGATGTCAAGTTTATATATTTAGTCCTACTTTGTGGCTAAATATTTAGCAGAAAAGCTTTCAACAATTGGAAATGTGGAAAGAAACAACAATAAAATAAAGAAAAAGAAAAAGATGGCTCTGAAAATAATTTATCATATTTCAGTACACTTTGTTCATGTTTTGGTCTCTATTGCTCTTTCCATCATGAAACCTTTAAAATAAAATAGCTAAAATTGGCATTTTAACACTTTATTTTCTTTCCTAGTCTTTATCAAGCAGGTATGTGGGGGAAGTTTTCTTGCCATATTTTCCTGAAGATACAGAGGACAATGACTATATGTTTTTAATTTCTTTGCAATTTAGCCAGAAAGTGCATTTATTGAAACTAATTTCTAAGGCAATAGTTTTGAAAACGAAACTATTACCCATCACATGTATTCTAATTTCTTATAATGATTTTACTCTCAGAAGGAGTGCTCTTTTACACTACCACATGCAGAGGCTAAAATCTCTATTTTCAGTCTTCTCAGTACTGGTGCAGGATTACTGAGATAATACAAGATGACTAAATATTAGTGGAAGACAGTGGCTGTCAAAGTTTTGCAGTTATGTTAAAAGTTCAATTGGTTACAACAACTGTGAGAAGTCCTTCGTATTTTTTTTAAGTGCTTGCCTTTCCCCCAATACTCTCGTCACCGCCCAAGGCTAAAATTAGAGCCTGTAGGTAGGGTGATCATATATTCAAGCTGCCCAGGATAGTTCCCATTTATCTGGGTTCCAGTGAAATTATTTCCATAACATCATGGCACCTCTTTTCACTCCCAAAGGGGTACGATATGTGTATGGTCACCCTACTTGGGCCAATGATTTTCAAATTTACAGTGACAGCCCAGTTTCTCCCTGGGTGCCGGACTCATCCATTCATCCACAACTAGAACCTCTCCACCAAATCCAAAAATGTCCAAGACCATCCTCGTGAGGTTTCCCTATACCTGGCCCTCAGGCTTTTGTGTCCTTGATCCATAAATGGCCACTCCATCCCTCTGGTTCTGGAGCCAAGAGTGCCCTCCCGCTCACTTGTTCCCTGTGATGGATTGAATTCTATACCCTAGAAAAAACACTTTCTTAATTTCCGTCCCATGCCTGTGGGTGTGAGCGCATTGCAGATTGGGCCTTTTGCAGATGTTATTTTAGTTGAGGTATGGCCAACCCAATCAGGGTGGATCTTCATTTCATTACGGCAGGCCTCATAAAGAGAAAGCCACAAAGAGGAGCTGGAAGCCAGAAGTCAGTGGAACCAGGAATCCAGTGGAACCGGGGAGAAAGGAGAGGACATGCCATGTGATGGGGAGAGCCGAGGAACCCAAGGACCACCGGCAGCCAGCCCAGAGCACCACAGCCTTTGCGGGAGAAACATCACCTTGCCAGCGCCTCGATTCTGGAATTCTCTTAGCCTCAAAACCATGAGCCAATAAATCCCCATCGTTCAAACCAACCCATTGTGGGGTATGTGTCTTAGCAGCCTGGGGAAGCTAGGTCATTCCCACATACCGAATCTATCGTAAAGGCCTGTGGAATTTCCCTCCCAAATGTGCTGTCAGATCTGCCCATTTCCACTTCATCCGTTCCCCATGTTTAACTTGAAATACTGAAACACCCAACTAACTGGTCGGCCCTACCTACTCTTGCCCCCTTTGATACATTCTCCTCATGACCTCCAGGGTAATCTTTCCAACGTGTAATTGTGAAACCTGAATCTCAGCTCAACAGCCACCTCTTCAGGGAAGCCTTCCTTGATTAGCTACAATCTCCTTACTACATCGGCTCTCATTGTCTGATGCATATATAATAGATGCGCCTTTCTTTGTAGCACTCATCTCAGTGTGTCATCAGACATGTACTTGTACACTCATCTCAGGGTGCAGTCAGACATGTGTTATGCACTCTTCTCTGGATGCTGGTGTACTCATCTCAGTGTGTAATCAGACATATGCTGGTGTACTCATCTGAGTGTGTAATTAGACACGTTTGTCCACACATCCTGGCGTGCAGTCAGACGTGTTTGTGCATTCACCTTGGTGTGAAATCAGACACGTGTTTGTGATGATCTCATTAAGCCTGCCTCTTCCACTAAAATGTGAGGCCGGGAGGATCAGGACTGGGCTGTTTTGCTCACTTTATTCCAATACTTAGCACAGTATCAGTATTTATTTCCTAAGAAGATCAGGTAGAGGAGAGCCACATGTTCTGGGAGTGAGAGGACTGAGGTACAGCTTATGAAAACATAAGGACAATGGGGTCCTCAGGTTTCTCATGGGTTAGATTAGTTTCATTTAAGGAAACCCACTGCTCTATTGCTCCAGCCCACAACCGCAAAGGGCATAAAAAATTACACATGCCATTCCCAGTGGGCTGCTGCCTGAGCGCCACGGGAAGGATCCCGGCGTGGAGCGCACCTCCCGGGCTCTGAGCCTCACCAGCCCCGCCCCCCGCGAGTTCCCCATCCCTAACACAGGGGAGCTATTACCGAGTGCCTGGGATTATGTTCCAGACAAAATAAAATTTTTGAGAAAGGACAAAATAAAAACTGCAAACCAACATAAACATTAGGTTTTATTATTAGGTTCATAGGTGAAGAATATACCGCTTTGGCCTCAACTGGCCTCAACAAGGAAGATGTGAATGCATCAAAATATGCACAGATGAACAGCAGAGCAGGAAAGATCTTCGGAATTAAACATATCCATTATATAATCAATATGGAGACTTTCTTCTATGACTGAGAGTAAACACATTGAAAAGTAGACAGAGCGTCATCACTTAGAAGCCTCTGTGCCACCACCTTTCCTCTTCCAATGCAGCCAACAGAGATTGTACTTTGGGGTGGGATGCCTTTGACATGCCACAGCCTCCTTGACAATGCTGCATCTCCTGGGATGACATTATTGTGAACTGGTATCACCAAGCTATCTTCATCTAACCATGTCCCCAAAATGGCCAAACATTAACTATGCCAGGACAAAACCACCATTTGAGAGACACCCCCCAATATTTAAGTTGGTAATAACTTAAAAAAAAAAAAAACCATACAAGGGCCAATTCCTCCCCAGAGGCTCATCAGGAAAGCACCTATGCTTAGATTTTAAGACTTCATGGAGCCTTCCTGAGGCTTCTCTCCATCTCTGGTGACTACCTGGGTAATTAATACTTGCTTTAAATACTCCAGGCGAATCCAGCTCTCCCATCATCAATGGCGGGGACCTCTGGCTGGGCAAGGCCCTTGTAAATCAGAAGAGAACAGCTGGCTCCCGTCAACCTTCAGCCCAGTCTGAACCGTGGCCAGGCTTGGTCTTGTTGTGGTATTGTCAGCCTTGGCTGGAAAGACCCGTGGCTTCCCAGCACACTGCGAGAGACCACTGCCCTTGTTTCCACTGCCAAGTTTGCTGGAGAGAAAAGGGCTACAAGGATGAGAATAGAAGAAACAAGCAATTGCTAACTCCAGTAGAAGCTGATTTCTTTCCCTACATCAAATAAGCTACACATCCTCTTTGCCTTTCCTAGAAGCATCTTCATTGAATTGTTTTCAAGTAGTTCCTTCAATTTGGTGGTCAAATTTTTTAAAATGGCTGCATGCATCTTCTGTCACATTGGCACTGAAACTATTAATGGGAAGATCAGTCCTTATTACCTCACGGGAGGTGTCCTACAAAAAGCCCTTGGTGGAAACATCTCCAGGAACTGCATCCAGGAAAACTGTTTCCTTCTTTCCAAATGACCTCCTGCATTTCCCTCTTTGCATGACCACCAGGGAGCTCAACACCCACTTCTAATGGTACACTCACCTTTCTTTTTCACGCTTATGTTAGTAATTTATTTTCTTATCTTTTAATGATCCACTTCAAATAAGTTAAATGGGACAGCATTTATCATTTCTTCCACAAATTTGAAATGCTTTCTTTTGCTCATCACAAATGTCTGTTGCTCTCCTTGCAGCTATAAGGACTAGACTTTGGAAGTGGGGATGGAAGACAAGGAAAGGAAGTAGCTGGCGGGTGCAAAGTTAAGGCTCAATTCTATCCTCAGGTAGCTCTCCAACCCAATTAGGTGCCAGGTTCAAATCCCAGTTCCACTATGTACTCGCCACGAAACCTTGGATGAGCCACGTTTTCTGAATATTAGTCTCCATTATCTGCAAAATGTGGGTATATGGCCAACCCCACCACGCTGCTGAGACCCCCCCCAACAGACAGAGTAGGTAAAGACAAGTCATAAACTGTAAGGCGTTATAACCGAATAAGCTCTTGATGCCATTCATGCAGAGGTTCAAAGTCAAAGGCTTGTAAAACTCCTCCGGCAGGAAACTAGCCGGTGGAAAGTGGACAGAGGTGATTGCAAATGCTCGAGTGCTGGACAGGCGGCCGCGACGAGACACGCAGATGCAATCTGACGTTAATGGAGGGATTTGCCTGTGGCCGTGTCCACAGAGGATGGGTGAGGAGAGCCACCGCCAGTTACCTTCAGCCCGGGTATGAAATCAAACGTCAACTGAGATTAATTAGAAGCCCGGAATCTCATTCTCCTCTGTTGATAGGAAAAGTGCATTTCCATAATGTGAGGAAACGTTTGTGTGGGGAGCAAATCTAGTTGACACGGAGGGAAGGGGTGCTTCATTGCGAATGCTGGCTGCGTGCCGCTTGTCAGGGCAATTACTTTCCACTCAAGTGGCTTGCTTTTTAACATTGCATTATCTGAACAACAAAAAACTCCTGGAAGCAATAATTATTTATTATGTGAGTTCTTTAGCCTTCTTCCTGAAATTTCTGGAAGATCATTAAAAACTAGCTGTGCCCCTGAAACAAACCATCAGTTTATTAATCCTCGACCAATTAAGGGGGGAAAAAACAGAGTCACACAACGCTCCACACCAGCAATTATTAACTAAGGGGTGGATTTGCACACTTTTCTTGCCACACGTATTAAAGGAAATGTCTGATATATTTAACCGAATGAAAAAAAAAAGCAAAATAGGTCTAAATCATTACAAGGACCTAGAAAATCTGATAGGAGCTGAAAAAACCTGCTGCACATGTCTAGAACATTTTCCAAACCAGGTTTTAATAGAAGTCAGAGGCCTTTTAGCTGCTCACAAACACGGAGCCATTCTTCAAACCACTAGAGAAGGCCCAGAAACAAGGGCAATTTTTCCTTCTCAGTTTGCCTCCCTTCTCTGAACAATACACACACACACTTCCCACCCTCCTATTTGTTAATTAACCTTTAGCCATATTTCTCTTTCTTGAACATTTTTTCTATATCCCCCTTTCTGGGATAGTCTGGGACATAAACGTCATTAAAAGGAAGCTAGAGGATAATCTAGGGACTGTCTAACAGCGATTTGAGTGGAGAATGAAGATTGTGTTTAAGAGTATAAATAGGGAAACGGACTTTGGCCCAGTGGTTAGGGCGTCCGTCTACCACATGGGAGGTCCGCGGTTCAAGCCCCGGGCCTCCTTGACCCGAGTGGAGCTGGCCCATGCGCAGTGCTGATGCACGCAAGGAGTGCCCTGCCACACAGGGGTGTCCCCCGCGTAGGGGAGCCCCACGCGCAAGGAGTGCACCCATAAGGAGAGCCGCCCAGCACGAAGAAGGGAGCAGCCTGCCTAGGAATGGCGCCGCCCACACTTCCCGTGCCGCTGACGACAACAGAGGCGGACAAAGAAACAAGACGCAGCAAAAAGACACAGAGAACAGACAACCAGGGGAGGGGAGGGGAATTAAATAAATAAAAATAAATCTTTAAAAAAAAAAAAAAAGAGTATAAATATATAAGAATGTTCTTCTATCATAAAGTATTAAGAATATGTTGATACATGGGAAGTTTACAACTAAAGTAACTTAGGGATGATAGTTAACAGTAATACTGTAATATTTTTGCAACAACAGCAAAGAAGATACGGTATCAATGTTAAGGGTTAACAATAGGGGGTAGTAGGGGATATGGGATTTTTCCCCTCAGAGTAATAAAAACATTCTAAAGGGAAGCAGATGTGACTCAACCCACTGGGCTCCCGTCTGAAAAATGGGAGGCCTCCTGGTGAGGGCAAACTGGCCCATGCCTATGGAGAGCTGACGGCCCACACCTGCGAAGAGCTGATGGCCTGCGCCTACGGAAAGCTGGCATAGCAAGATGACGCAACAAAGGGAGACAAGCAGACACAGAAGAATGTGCAGCGAATGGACACAAAGAGCAGACTGCGAGCAAGCAGCAAGGCGGGGGGGATAAATCAATAAATAAATATTTCTAGAATTGACTGGCATGGTGACAGCACAACTCAGATGAATATTAGAGATAATAACTGAATTGTGCAAGGCATGGGACAGTATAATAGAGCAAATCCTGTGGTGATGATGGACTGTGGTTAACAGAATATGAGAATGTTCTCACATGAACTATAACAGATATATAATACTAACACAGGGTGGGGGGAAAAAACCTCCCCTTTCATGTAACATAGACTTGAAACTTTTAAATCTCCAATTCTGGGACACCATTGATTGTTAAGTCACATCATTTAATAACAGCTCCAGCACAGGTGGTCATTAAATGAGGAACTACTTCTCAACTGGGTGTGGCATGGGTGGAGATGGGAGTCTCTTCATCTCATTGGGAGGCAGGGGTGACAACCACCCGACAGAGCAGTAAAAGGCCAAAGAAGACTTTAAGGGACACAGCAGCCAAGCAGTGAGCAAGGCAACGACATTGGTCTCTATTTGCAGCAATAACTGGCAGAAGCCACCAGCAGGGCATGCAGGCAGAAGACAGTGGAGAGCCTGCAGATAGGAGAGGAGAGCGTTTATGAATCCTCCACGGGACATCGCTAGGGATTTTGTGACCTGGCAAATAGAACACAGTCCATCTCACGATTTGCCATTCCATATCTGAAACCTTGCCTATGTGCTAAAATTTCTTTTATAACCCCAAAATCAATCTTCACGACACTTTTGTGGTCATTCGCAGACACGTGCAGAGCAGCAGAAACTTAGAATCTTTAGTGTCACATTTTCCACATTTTTTTGCTTTTCATTGGTGACTATGTGGTTTAAAACACCTCTAAGTGTAGTGCTGAAGTGCTGTCTAGTGTTCCTAAGTGCAAGAAGGCTGTGATGTGCCTTATGGAGAAACTTCAAGTGTAGGTTAAGCTTCATTCAGGCACAAGCTACAGTGCTGTTGGCCCTGAGTTCAACATTAACGAATTTACAATGTATATTAAATAAGATGTCTTTAAACAGAAGAACATACAAAACAAGATTCTGTATTGATTGGCTGATGAAAATAATGTGACCAGAGATTTTCAGGAACCTCACCCTGCATTTTCCTTAGGAGCAGTGGTCCAGATTTCACAAATTTAGCATATGCAATGACTTTATAGCATAACTACTGCAAAAAATGAAAATTGACTTTATATGAGGAGTAAGAAATCCCAGGGAATTGGGAAGGCAACATCTCCTATTCCTCTCTTTTGTTATTGCTCCGCTTACCCTATTTTTATCCTCCAATTTCAGGTTGCCTGTAAAAACATGGATTATGTAAACCTTCCAAAATTAATAGACCCTCTTTTCTTTCTATTTTTCAGGTGACTATAAAAACCTACAGGACCATCCCATCTGTTTTAGTTCACTAAAGCTGCTGAAGGCAGGATACCAGAAGTGGGTTGGTTTTTAATATGGGGATTTATTAGCTTATAAATGAACAGTTCTGAGACCATGGAAATGTCCAAATCAAGGCATCATCAAGCTGGCTTTCCCCCTGAAGACTGGTTGCTGGCAATTCTGGACTCCTCTGTCCCATGGCAAGGCACATGGTGGTAACTGTGGGCTCTCTCTTCTCTTCTGGGTTTTGCTGCATTCAGCTTCTGGCTTATGTGGACTTCTTTCTTCCTCTGAATTTCATTCTCTTATAAAGGACTCCAGGAAGAGGATTAAAACCCACGCTGGTCCACGCCTTACCAAAGTAACCTAATAAAAAGGCCCTTAACTGACATCACCTAATCAACGGGGCCTAACCACAGTAGGTTTGCACCCAGAAGAGTGGATTAGCTTTAAGAACATGACTTTTTTCCAGGGTCCATATAGTTTCAAGTCACCACACTATGTGAAACAACAACAGGACAAGAAAAATGCTCTTCGTGAGGTAGAATTAAGGTCTTAAGCAGGTAAAGTTTCAGACTGCATCTGGGTTTGAACCGATTTTCATCCATAACTGCAATTCAGTATCTCTTACAGCAAAAGTGCAAAAATAAATTATATAATGAGTAAATAACTTTAAATTAAACATATGGTTGGTCCATTACTAGTTCAATAATGTTAATTAATAACCTTAAATTCTTCGGAATATAACACCAATAGGTACTGATAAGCAGTTAGACGTGAGTGTTCATTATCAGGAGGTCAGCATGATTTGCTCCTCACATATGCTCGCTGTCCCCACTTTTCAAATGCATGGTGAGCTTACGCAGGTGCTGAACACATCTCCCTAACTGGGAAAGCCATTAGTAAACAGTCAAAAACAAGCAGCTTCCAACCAGGGTTTTTAAAAATCAGTACTTTCAGGCTATAATCTGTAGTTTTCAAAATAAACATGGTCCAATTTTACTTTCTGAAATTGTTTCTCTTTCCTAAAGCACAGAATATCTGTAGCCTGGTGTCCAAATATAAGCATAAGGAACAAGAATTAAAAATCTAGCACTCTTGAAATTTTGTTAATTTTTGTCCCCCAAATGAAAGTAAGCCCTACGATCTAAATCAAAAAGAATAAATTGGTGCTCTCTCTCTTTCTCTTTTTAATGATGTTTAAGCATACAGCAAAGAAGCATTTGTGAGTGCTTTAGAATACTTCTTAATTCTGGCATGGGGTTTTCAATCAGTGTTGTTTTATTGGGGGAGGGGGGTCAATTAGCACACAGACTCACTTTTTTTTTCTCCCTCCCTCAGACAATTGGCATGCTGCTTCCCCAAGCTCTCTGATCTAATTCTGCACAAATGCTTAATAAGGTTTTAGAGATTTAATACAATTAAGAATGTTGCTCACAAATTAACCAATCCATTAACACTCTAGCAAAGAAACAATTCCATCGAAACAGCCAGCCAAATGAGGATTAGAAAGACAAACGGTTAAGAGTACAATCTGTTTTAAAAAATCACATTGCACTTTTACAACTACATTTACACGTTTTGTGTTTTAACAATTCAGAGCGAGGCAAAATGGAGATGGATTTGTCATCTGAAGTTTTCCCTCCTTCACTGTTCAGGATTTAGAAGTAGAGCATGATCATCACTCTTCAGCGCATACTCACAAAAATCATCAAATCTCTTTCTTTATTGACTGAAAGACCCACTGATCCACAGAAACACTATTTTAAATAACTTTCTCTTATCATAAAATGGATATATAAAAACAGGGAAGAAAATCTGGTAAATAAAGAAAAGCTAAAAGAAAACAAAAATAAATCTACTATCTGGGGGAAAAAAACTGCCAATATTTTGGTTGGTATTCTATGTATTTCCATACATTTTAAATAATTTAAATAAAATTGGCATTATTCTACACAGAGGATTTTGGTACTAGTTTTGGCCACATCACTCTTTTGTGACCATCGCACATCTTAATATTCTTCTTTGACATCATTCTCAGTGGCCATCTAGCATTTTATTGCATGAATATACCACTATTTAATCCATTCTCTGTTGTTGGACACAGGTTGTTTCTAGTTTCCCACTATTGTAAATAATGCTTAATGAATATGCTTTCAGGTGATATATATATATATATATATATCTCGACTTATTTCCTTGGATAAATTCCTTAGGATGAATTGACCATATTTGGATCAAGTTCCCACTTTCTTAAACATACCAATGGATCATCTTTTCACCCCTTAGGTGTGTACATTACAGCGAAAAAACATGCTTCTGATTATCTAGCACCCTGATAACAGGCCCCTGGACCACCGCTTGATCACCAAAAAACCCACCACCTTGCCCTCTTTTTCAGTCTGACTTACAGCACATTATAAATAGCCTAGAGTAGGAAAATTACTAAACTACCTAGTAGATGCTAGTGCTGAAGGAGAAACTTGATTTTATATTAGGAAAAGAGATAAGCCTCTGTTACCTCGTGCTTCATTATTTTCCTAAGCAGTGCATTACAAAAGCTCTGCCACCGGGAAACCTGAGCTCTCACCTTCTCTAGGGCCTGAACAAACCACTTAACCTATGTTTCAGGATCCAGGTAATGAGATAATTCCCCCCACTTCCCAATAATAAAACATCAGAGAGACCACACAAAGTGAAGAGGAGATCTTAAATAGAAGTGCCTTGTTGATGTGCAGGCCGATTAAGCATCTCTCCAGCTCTGTGTGTTTTTTGTGCCCTGAAAGCTCTGCTTCCTGGAATAAGGCGAGAATTCAATTGGAAACCGTCAACTGTCAAGAAGTTCTAATTATGTAATGGGAAAATAATTTTTTGCAAGATTCTCTCAGGGCCCATGAGGAATCTGCCCCATTTTGCAGTTTTCATGTGTTTATTAATGACCTTGATAATTAGGAATGAGCTAAGGTCCTAACTCCTAGAATAAAGTCACAATTACCTGTTTTGATTTCAGAGGGTGTAGCTGAGGCAGAGACAGAAAAGATTTCCCCAAAATCAGAGTCTTTCGCATGACTAGAATTAAATCCTCGTAAACCGGAGTTTCCCAGCTGCATGTCTGCCTCTCAGGAGAACTCGTCAAATGTTAGGGTCTCTGTCTAGAAAAATAAATGCTACAGACTCCATATCCTTGGGTCCCTGCCCCATTAGTTCCAGTGTCCATGTGAACCTCCCGGAGCAGCAGTCTCCCAGCTGCAGCAAAATTCAGAGGTACATGGGACTGAGCTGAAAATGCACCAGTTATTTTCCAACCAAGAGTCAGGTAGGTTTGCCTTTCCCCCTTGCCTTTCTCAACAGACCTTCTTACACCTTACAAAAGAAAGACACGCCCTCATGTTAAAATCTTCCAGGCACGGAAGAAACAACATTGGCTATTGTTCTCAAGGAAACCTTTTTTTCAGGAGAAAACGAACACCAGAAACTCACCGTTGGCTTCTCATTCTTCGCCATCATATAGCGATATCTTTATTTCATTTAAGAATGAAACAAGGTATAGAAATGGAAACTTTAGCCCTAGTGGGACAATGTAAAATCAGATATGTAGCATAATTTAATTATCACGCACCTTCCTTTGCTTGAACATGGTCAAATAATGCATTTGTCAAGTGGAAGAACTGGTGAAACTAAAGGAAAGATGACACTGATAAATATTATATCCCCAAAATATTTTAATGTTTGTAAATGTAATATTTCTTTTTTATTAGCATATATACTCACACTCAAACATGACAGTAGAAAGGGCCCTTTAAACATCTAAAGTGTGGAGGTTCGTAACATTGATTTTTTGAAATATAAATGCAATGTTTTCCAGGACTAACTACCAAATTCATTTACTGCCAATAAAAATATTATGTGATTTAGTTTAGATTTACTGTGCATTATATAGTAAGATAATGGAAATCTATTATATCGAATACTCATTTATGCTATCCAATGCTAGTCAATTCTCATCTTATAAAATGTTTAATATGTTTATCTCTTAATAACAAAAACATGCCAGCTCCTGTGTCCAAGTCTTGGTAGCAACATTACATCTTTTTTATTGAATATCCAGGAAGGATTGTATAATGATGTCTTCAGAAATGAATGTAGTTATTTCTGAAAGTATATACATGATTTTTATTGATTTATTCCCAAAATTCAATCACCAGAGGTCAATACACATTTACCAGAAAATCAGAATGCTTTTAAATCATACTCATCATTTTATAATAGCTGATAATTTTAGGTGTCCATTACATTGCATTACTATAAGTTAATGAGAAAAAGATAGATTTGTCATGGTTTACAACTAATTAAAATATAAATCAAGCCTATTAAATCTATACCATTTTAATCTTGACTATACGATTTTAGTAATCTGTCTTTTTTATTTCTACTATTTTTTAAAATATTCTTTAAAATGCATATTAACTCATATGTAACTAAAAACTGTTGGATCTTTTTTGACAGAAAGGCTAATTTGACTGACAGCTCTGATATGGTCTTCTTTACTGAATGGATCATAGAATAAATATTTTTCATTCACTGATTAACTTAAATCTTAATCTCTGTTTGACTATATATATTTATTTATACATAGTATACATTGTATATCTATATACATATGCATATAGACATAAACATGCATAATAAATATGTGTATATTTAAAGTACACATTGATTAAAGTAAATTGAATTGGCATTTATTTTCACACTCATTTGCAAGTATTTCTGGGTTAAACAAGGTTCCTTTAAGTTAAAAACCAACAAGTGTAGTTTATACTCAATGATAAATCTTGCCAATGCCTATTAGTTTTCTTGGTCTTCTCAAGATGAATGAATGATGGACAAATCCTTTAGAGACAAGCTGGACTCCAATTCTTTGCTTTCAACAACTTTGAGAATGAACCTAATCAAACTGTCGTTAAAAATCATTTTTGATGGTAGACCACAATGTGAATCTGGGCAGGTAACATGGACAGAATTCAATGAATTAAGTGGCAGCCCCCTAACAAAACTATTTCTAACTCTGTCTATTCATATGAACAAAGTTTCTTAGCACCTATTTATAAAAATGAGAAATGGAAATACAATTAGTGTTTAATTACATTTTATGCTAGCAATAAGTCGTATCTATCCACAGATACATAAACATATAACATTTTTTATAAGTCCAGTTGATTTTTGAGATAACTTTCCAATAAATCTTAATGCTCATTCAATTGTGTACCAACAATATTAGTGGTAATTCAACTAGATACAATTTAGCTCTTGGAGTGTTATGGTCTCTGAAAATTAAAAATGGAATTAAAGTTTCAATTTTAAACAAATTTTTGTTGCAGAGAAGTATGATTAGTATTCAGTAAAAGACTTTCAAGTTTAAACATGTTATGATAGGGTAAAATTCTACAGAGACATAAAATGGAAATACCAGTTCAAGGAGAAAAAGAAAAAGTTAAAGAACTTGAGAAAAAAATTCTCTCAAATAAAAGTTTGTTCACTATTTTTTTAAGGGGATATAAGCCCCTTTGGTATTTTCATTCTGTTTCTGAAGGACAGGTTTGAAGAATTCCTGTTGAAGTTTTATTTTAAAATGTCGATATTTAGCATAAGGCAGAAATTCCCTCCTTCTAGCTGTACAAACACATGATGAAAAAGTCCAGATGTGAACTTAATGTGCAGGGGAATGTCCAGTTTTTCGAAATTCTTTTACTGGACGCACAAATAAGTCAGAAGTTAACCCAGAGTGAACACTGATGCCAGAAGTTATCGGTGTCAACTCCGGCTTGTGAAAACCATTTCACAGGAGCAAGCTCTCATTAGGCATTGCCCCTCCCTTCTGTCTGCTCCTGACCCCGACAGTTTTGCTGGTTATGTTACCATGTAGTCTCCACAAGGGGTCTGTTTGAAAGTCAATCTCCAAAATCAAACCACCAGCCTGATGAAGTGTCCTGGGAGTTATTAGCATTCTCCTCGGTCCCCGTGTCCTGTTTTTCAGAGGCCACTGTCCTTTACACCCGGTTCATCTATCCACGATAACTAACCTCCTCACTCACCAATCAAGAGGAAGACATGCCAAAAGCTCCAAGGTCTTGAAACAGAAACAGGTTAAATTCAGGCTGTCTGCAGAGCGAACTGGACTCTGTCCAACACAGACAGAAAACTGATCGCTACAGTGGCCAGTGGCTCCAGTGTCAGGCTGACCCAAGTTCAAGACAGAGCTTTGCCCCTACGACCTGTCTGACCTTAGTCACCTTGCTTCGTCTTTATTTCCAGACCTGTAAATGGGTGGAATTCAGGTTGTTGTAGTAAATCAGTAGCACGTGTTTAAGAAAACACTTAAAACAATGCCTAGAAATTGTATTCAATAAGCATTAGTTGTCAACAGTTGTTGATATTATGACACACAGTTGTTGATATTATGACACTTCTACACAGGAATTGCAGACACCGATGCGGGAGTGACCAAACCCTCTCCTACAGACTCGCTATGTTTGAACCAATACTCTCCTCCCAGTCCAAGATCCTTCACAGGAGAAATAGAGATGACACGGAGACAGGCCACTAATAATTCCACTGTAAGAGCAGGTTCATGGACCAGCGGACTAGGGGTACCTGATCTGGTTCACCACTTTCTTTTAAAACCTCCCTATACAAGGAGAACATGGAGGTGGGAAGAAGGAAAAAGCTTAGGATCTTGATATCAGGCACGGGAATTTTTTAAAAGTCAAGTTTTTGGCTTCTGAACCTTGTCCCAAACCCCAACTTCTGGACAAATTCTCAACCCACCCAAAGCCATCCGTTCAAGACAAACATTGATCTACTGCCCAGAAACAGAAGGGAAAGATGCCAAGCGACCAACCACCTGAGCTTCTAGTTGTAAAAAAATCTCTAAAAACGTGTTTCTCTCTCCAATTTCTCAGGCCTTTTCCCATCTGCAGCTCCTATATGTAGATTATCACTTCCCTCCAAATGCCCCTCACTAAGGCACTCCACTGTCCGAACACAGAGCAGCGCCACGGAAGCGGTCCTCCTCGCGGTCCGCCCCGCGCCTGCGCGCTCGCGGGCATCTCCGGAAGCCTTCCGAGCCTGCCCCGGAAGCCTTCCGAGCCTGCCCCAGCCGCCTCCTTCCTGCTCGCTCAGCCTCAGCCTCGAGCCCCCAGGCCAGGTCAGCAGGGGGGCGGGGCTGCTCCCTTCCTTAATTCCCACACTTGCTATTTCTGTTTCAAAATAGAAAGCTCAGCTTCCCCGTGTGTCTCCCCAACTCTGCGAGCTCCTGAAGGGCAAACGCCGGTCTTGGGCATCCTTCGATCGCCACTACCCAGCACCGAGCTTGTGCCCAGGCCCTCAGCACGTCAACACGTTATCCATACAGATGGCACAGCCGCTTCTTAGAGCAGGCGACTTTGTCCCACCTCGTTTCATTCTTAGTCCCAGGTAACTGGGCATTTTGGGAAAAGAGGATGCCTCGCTCTTGAAATCCCTGATGATTTCTCACTGCCGGGCTCAGTTTCCGCCTGTACCACTGAGGCACGAAAGAACCATCTTGCAGGAGGGGAGGTGGGCCAAAAAAGAACAAACAGGACGGATGCACAAAGCATCCCAGGAGGAAAAAAAAAAGTGAACGGATTTTTTTTTTTAACTTAGAAATCTAAATTTAACAACTTCCCAATTATAAAGAAACAGAGAACCACCCCTGGTGGTTAGCAGTTTTTTACTTTTAACTAATAACCAGCCTAGGAGGAGGGGTGACTGGGTAGAAAGAGAAGCACAGAGTAGCTATGCAACTTCCCAACTCAAAGGTGAAACTCTAAAAACAAAGCAAAGGGGGCTGTGGAATGGCAAAGCAGTTGACTTGTTTTGAGTACTTGAAAGATTAGAACATAATTTTTAAAATTATTTAATTGGATTTTGAGTATCTTTCGGTTTAGAAAGAACATTTTTAATTATTTAATCAGACTCCTCATAATCTTTTTAGGTACTCAGAGTGGTTATTAAAATATCTATTTTGCTATTCAGGGACATGAATCACAAATAAGAGACCTGACCCAAATCACATAGATATGTGTGAGCAGAACCCAACACTAGAACCCACCCTGTCTCCTAAACCCCTGATCCATAAACTTTCTCACCTTTAACAACGCCAGTACCACTTCACTTTATCTCTCTCTAGACAGGACTCTTTCAGGAATAAGCAAATGTACACATTGGTTTGCATCTGTTGACAATGATCATTATTTCAAAAACGATTTTCTTAAAAGTCAGAATCTGTAATTTTTCTAAAGTCACTCTGAATAAATGCTACTATTCTTTCAACGTCTGCTTAGTCTGTTAACATATGGTTTATTTTGATGTAATTCTCCCCAACGATGTGGAAAAAAAAAAAGTGATTTAAATGAGCTATCAAATAAAGTAACCATTGTAGACTGTTGTATACCAAACAGTTCTTTCGCCCAGGGAAAAGAACTACTTACTGGGTCTTTCAACTTATAAATTACAAATTGAAATCTTTAAAATACAGATGTACATGCTCTCTTGGCCTTGCTCAAACCTCAGAAACAAATGCAATTTGTTCTAAGGAAGGCAATTCACATCAGCCTCCAAAGCCTGCCCCCCTTCACCTGCAAGGAAAGACCTTAAAATAAACATCGCTGACCTGAGTGGCCCACACACACACAAAGGCAAGAGATTTCCGACGGATTTTATACCTTTCATCAGATATTCAGATGCTTATCACAAGAAATTCCAAAGACACAATTATATCTAGAGGATCTGAAACCATGGAGAAGACGACACTCTGCACTGCTCTGTCGGCTCCTCAAAAAATATGGATAAGGGAAGCAGACTTGGCCCAATGGATAGGGCGTCCGCCTACCACATGGGAGGTCCGCTGTTCAAACCCCGGGTTTCCTTGACCTGTGTGGAGCTGGCCCACGAGCAGTGCTGATGCACTCAAGGAGTGCCGTGACACGCAGGGGTGTCCCCAGCGTAGGGGAGCCCCACGCGCAAGGAGTGCACCCAGTAAGGAGAGCAGCCCAGTGCGACAGAAAGTGCAGCCTGCCCAGGAATGGCGCTGCACACACAGAGAGCTGACACAACAAGATGATGCAACAAAAAGAAACACAGATTCCCAGTGCCACTGATAAGGATAGAAGCGGTCACAGAAGAACACACAGCGAATGGACAGAGAGAGCAGACAACTGGAGGGGGGGGAAGGGGAGAAAAAGTAAAAAATGGATAATATCTCTAATCCATTGATTTCATTTGATTTGCTAAGAAGCTAAGTACTTTTCCTTCTAATTTACTATTTCAGGGGGTTAAAAAACAGCAGTGATGACATAGTACTTCTGAGCCACACAAACTTTCTAATTATTTTTAATATCAAAATTAGAAAGGGGAGCGGAGGTGGCTCCAGCAGTTGAGTGCCTGCCTCCCACATGGGAGGTCCAGGTTTGGTTCCTGGTGCCTCCTGAGAAAAAGAAAAATAAAAACAAGCAAAACAAATTAAAAAAACCCAACTCAGGGAGGCCGATGTGGCATAGGCTTCGCCCATACGAGGTCCTGGTTTCAGTTCCTGGCCCCCACCCCCGGTATCTCAAAAAAAGAAGAGAGAGAGAGAAATTGGACCAAGAACTTAAGCCACACTTGGTAATCAGGACATGTGCCTGGGGTCCAGCAAACAGGGACACGAGCCCAGGCTTCCATCCCAAAAGGCACAGGGGGAAAGGGCAATTTTAGGATCCCAAAATGACTGCCCCAATTGGCTGCATGACATTCTTGAATGAGGCGGGATCTGAGCTCCATAAACCTTAAAATGACATTGCCACCAATTTCCCATGATAGGGATGCTTGGGGAGTTAATAAAATAAGGCACAGTACCTAGTACCTCGGGGGCACACTTTTCATATTTCCATTTCCCTTCCTCTCAGAAACTTGAGGAAATAGCAGCAAGTTCATGAATCAGGATTACAAATCAAAGAAAACTGGGGCCAGGGGTAAAACCGTAACCCCAAAGGAAATATGCAAAGCAATGGCTCCAGGTTTTTCCATAGGTCAGATGTGCCTAACGACAATAACGGCAGCTGTTCTATACCAGGCCCTAGAAGAAAACAGTTTGAAGAGTTTCTTGCAGTACCTTATCATAGTTGATCTTGAAAGCAAACCTAAGATCAGAATGCCACCAAGTAACCCCATTTGCATATAAGAAACTAAGTTCACTGAGAGATAAACCATTTCCTCAGATAGCAGGAAGTTCGAGAGGTGGCCCTTGAGTGTAGACGTTTTCACCCCAAACTCCTTTTCTTCACTCAGCCAGTGATTTTCAAACAGTGCTGGGCAAAGTGAGACATCTTGGGTGGTCCATACTTGGTCCAGCCACACCCCTGCGTGGGAAAATGATGGCGAGATGGCCCCGACTCTCTCCTTCTCCTTGTATCCACACCTTTTACAAATGGAACTTGGATCCTTACCCCTCAAGCAGTGAGGTCTATTTCCTGATTCTAGGCTGAACTTCTGAACCACCCTTCCAGAAAAATATGGTGGAAGTGACTGTGTACCATTCCCAAGAGAAAGCAGAGGGGCCCTGGCACAGTATTGCTTTCTCTTTCAAAAGTCTGCCTGGTGGAGAATGAACAACCACATCGAGGAGAGCTCTGCTGTGCCAGCAGAGGCCATCCTAGATCATACTGTAGCCAACCAACCCAAAACACCAACAGATCCCAGCCAAGATCAGCTGAGTAAGGACATTTGCATAAACTATGCCAAACCCAGGTTAAATCAGGAGACCCCCTTACGGAACATGAAAAGTAATAAATGATTGTTGTTTTAAACCAGTAAGTTTTAGGGTTATTTGTTATACAGCAGTAGCTAACCAATATACTTTTTTCCCAAATTAGAGACTTTTTTCTTAATCTAAGTAAATTTTTTTTTAACTGAAAGATTTTTATGTCTGTCTTCCTATGTAAAATTTTGCTTAATCAGAAAATTTTGGTGCTTTAAAAATTTTTTGAGACCTACTCAACTAAGTTATATGGATGTCCTTACTGTCTTCCCACTCCTGGGTTCCTCATCTTTAGTGAGCTAAGAAAATGTTTCATGGTGTCATCAGGAAGGAGAATAAAGGGCTGCAGAGCCAAAAGTTGCATTTGAAATACTGACTCAAATGTGAAGATTTGGAACTTATATTTATTTATACCCCACTGCCACCACCACCCAGTTCCAAAAAGATTTAATGCATTTATAATGATATGTAAAATACAGCAAGATAAATTAGAACAAGGCAAGACAAGTAAAGAGGAGAATAAGAACTGAACCTGGAGAAGGAACCAGAAAGGAGGTGCTTTGGCACAGACTGCCACTCTGAGCATTTTGTTGCTTTTCACCCGGCCAGTATCCACTCTCTTCACCTGGGACCAGAATCCCCTTTTCCTTGGGGAACCTCCATTTCCACACTCTTAGTCCATGTGGTTCTAGTGAGCTGACCACACCCCAGTCCAGGGGCTAAGCAGGTGACCCCAGGTCACTCATTCAGCCCAACTGCAGAAGTGGTTTGTACTGTTGGGGACAGGAACGCCCCTTCCCCTGGGCTTGGATCTGGAGGGACTGAGCCAGAACTCCTTAGAAATATGGTACAGAGGAGGACTGGTGCTAGAGGCGAAAACAGAGTCCTGATGGCCAGGCAAGCCATGTCCACCCCAGCCTTCTCAGTCCCCAATGCCAGCAAATTCCCAGTTTGATGTAGGACAGTTTGGCCTGAGGTTTTCTTTTCTATCAAAGAAGTTCTAACTGCTCCAGAACACACTTCTGAATCGGGTCTTCTAACACCCATCATAAAGAGGAAAAGTTGCCCGGTTATACGATACACTGTGAACAGGAGGAAAAATAAATCAATAACTGCACAGGAGAATCACAGCTTTCCCTGGAACTCATACCCAGAAAGAAAATCTCCCTGGAAGGCCATGATAAAGATTCTCCATCACGTAATAAAACATGACCTTTACATCTTTTTAACAGATGCAGCACTACATGTGAAAAGGCTTTTTCTTAGAACACACCTCAGTGCAGGTGAATGGCATCAAATCAAAGTGTGAATCAGCGAAAGGCAACCCTACACGTGTGTGTATGGGGAGGGGGGCTCGTACAGTGCAGGACTCTCATCTCAGAGGATCTTGTTTTGTGAGGCATGTGGTCAGCTTTACCACCCAGAGCCTCCATTGATTCTCTCAGACGAGTTTTTATTAGCTGTGGGACAACAATAAGTTTGAGGATATCACATGCTTTCATCACAGAGCTTAGCGCATACTTAATGCTCAAAAAGTGGATTAGTACTTATTAATATCAATTAAAGGCACCTGAAACAAGGCTTATCTCAACCGCCAGTATGGAACTGGAAAACAAAAGGCCTTCGTCTTTGGTGGCCACCTGTGAATGGGACCTGCATTCTCAGAGACGAAGAAACAGCATGAGCATCTCTTGGGTGCATCTTAGCAGCCTACGGCAAACGTGTGAAGCCTGTGAAATCCTTCAGACGCCCCTTCAACACCCCGCTGTCACGCACCTCTTTATAAATCACCCATTGATCCAGGTCCCATTCTCTTACGCCGTGATATCTGCCTAGTTAATTTGAAGTCAGGTAAGAGTAGATGACAATCTTCATACTCTTTACGTGATCGGAGCCCTTATAGATCCTTGATTTGAATGTCTTCATTATGCAAGTGAGAAATGTGAGGTCTCCTGATGTCAACTCATCCAAGTGACAGCTAGTTAGGGACGGCAGATTTAATACAGACTTAATGAGAGTCTCCCAGAGACTACATTTCAACAGCACCTTTCTGTCTTGGTAAAAATGACCTGGTGGAAATTTCAAGGCTTTACGAGACCAGCATGCCCATTTTGAGGTCTGTAGGCCTTTTAGGAACTACTGTAATCAAACTGCCAAGCTTTTGCTTATGGGGCCTGTAAGGCCAATTATTCCACAGTGTGCATATGTTTCAGTGAACACGAGATAAAGGAATATGTGCCGATAAACAATCTTCCCCAAACACTTTCCACTTCATATTGTCTCAGGATCTTCACTGAATGGGTCATCTCAAAATGCAGCTCCATTCTGCAAATTTAAAGTTCTAAGACCATCTTTGTCCTCATTATTCTATCCTTGTTCTTTCACGATATCCTACAAATTCAAGACTGATGAGAGGTGCCCAAGTTGGAATATGGATACAAAGCAGCTAATATTCTACAAAATGTCTTGTTCACAATTCACTTTCTCTTCTGACCCCAGAAAGTCTCTAATTCATAAAAGAGAACACTTTCCAGTCAATTACAGCTTGGTATGTAAATGCTCATTTAATAATCCTCAGATGCTTTCTTAACACTAGTCAGAGAAGATTTGATAAATTCTCCACAAGGGCAGGGTCTCTTGGTCATTTCTACTCTGCTATCAGTAATTCCTCAACATTAATGAGCATAAAATCCATCTAAAGTGCCTGTTTGCTGGGGTCTGTAGCCCCACTCCAGAGATTCTGACGTGGGAGGTCTGTAGGCGCCAGAAATCAACATTTTTAACAAGTATCACAGGAGACTCCAATGCAGGTGTTCAACACTGTCCTCTGCCATGCTCAGTTGTACTGGATTTTCATGGTGCCAATTATTTGCTAATTTCAGGGGTTTCCTTTCTTTTGAAGTATAGTATTGGCCATATGTTTAGAACACATATGTGTATGTAATCATGTGTCACTTCTACTGCCTCCTAGCCCCAAAACCCTCAGAGCCCTCCACCCAGAAAGATATATTAGCTTGACCCATATGAAACCTACAGTATTCAGCCCTTTTATATATATATATATATATATATATATATTTTTTTTATTAGAGAGGTTGTGAATTTACAAAACAATCATGCACATGTGTGGAATTCCCATACAACACCCCTCCACCAACATACTACATTTGTTAAACATTATGAGATAATATCATCAGATGATTACCACTAAGTATAGTCTATAGTGTACATTTGGTATATTTTTTCCATATCCCCCCATTTCTAACAAAGAGCGAGTTCATCTGGTTAAAACTACAATATATGCAGAAGCTGGGGGACAGGTGAGATCCCTTATCCTCATGATTAAACAGACACAGCCTGTCATCTCGAGAGGCCTCCCAACCACACAGCACCCAGCTCTCTTATTAGTCTTTATGCTAATCCTACAAAGTATTTTCCCAGAAAAGAACATCGAGGCTGACATCACCACCCCAGCACCCTCCACCGAGTCTGTGTCCCAAATCTCCAGGTCTACACCCTGGAGCCACACCCACTATACTCGCTTCACGGCGTCCCCTGCCCATCCCTCCTGGGCTTCTTTCTACAAGCTTCATCATTGTGTCCCCGCCCACCAAGCAGCATCAGAAGAAGGGGGGCCGCTCTAAGAAGCCACACCCCTGGGCACTAACTGAATAAGGAGAAAAGCATAAAACCTACATATAACAGGATGCCAACTGATAATGATGTCCTGGCTCAAGGCAGAAATTTTAAGCCACACTCAGTTGTCTAGACTGCAAAAGTCAAGGAAGTAGAGAACTTGGTTTAGGATGATGTTGTCAAAGGAGCCTCTTTTTAGTAAGTTTTATCCTTTGGAAATATAACAGATTGAAGGCAAAGGGAGCGAGAGTGTGGCAGCTCTTAACAATGATGAGCCCGAAGTAAACATGATACAGTTTGAGCTCTGGGTAGGTAGCGTTTGTTTCTTTCTATATCTAAAATAAAAAGTAATAGAGCTGATATATACTTTCCCTGCCATGCTTGTGATGCCCTGGTTCTTTATGTCTACGACCAAATCAAATTCCCCTAGAATGGAGTCATGATAAATCTGCATAGTGAATTTCATTTTATGGTGATCGATATTATATAAAAATTCTACTTTATAGCAATAGCTGATTTATAAATTTTTAATACACCCAACAAAATTACAGGCCTACTTTTTCATATTTAATTTGTCACAAGGCAATTCATCCATTAGCTTTAGCAATTGACTCTTTACAGGCCTATACTGCTAATGGTACCAAAGCACCAATCCCAAAACCTGGTCCTTTTGGCTATTCCAAATGCTCAAAAACGTCGAGCTCAATAGGAGGGAAAAAAATAAAAAAGCAGAAAGTCCAATAATTTGATTTTTTTCCTCCAAGGGTACTTCATTCAATCACATATTCAATCAATAAACAAGTTTTCATTGAGTGTCTACTGCATGCTGTTAGACACTGTTGAGTCATTCGATGTTGTACGCTGCCAATATTTCTTTTAAAAGAAATGCTTTAGACCACTTTATAAGTGTGTATCTAGACAGAATCTGAGACAACGAGTCCATTTCAAGCATGTAGTTATAACTTGATATAAAGTGCGTCAAGCTACTCAAACTGAGAAGAGAGGTCAAACAGGATCCATTGAAAAAGAACTGTGAAAAGGAGGCAGTCGGATTCCTTCCGGCTCCTCAGAAGGCTCCCCACCTGTGAACCCATTCTGCTCTCACACTTGGAAACAAGGGCGAAGCAATGGGGCCAACTCCTTTAACTTCCTCTGCAACCCGAACTAAAAACATACTGTTTACACTGTATGCAATAAATCTGCTTTCCACATACTGAACAGTGAGGAGAGATTAAAATGAGTTTTCACCCACCTGAAAACAAAGGGATGCTCTATAAGCTTTTATACTTTGCAGCCCATAAAATGTAAATGCTTTGCCTCTGCTTAGGTTAGGCTGTTGCATTTTGAAATAAATCATTCTGTTAAACAGTGCCTTTTTCCTCCAAGGGAGATTCTAAAACCTAATCAGTTTAGACAAGTCTGCGGCTTCTCTACTCCCGTTCCACTTGCAGACGGTGAGGCCATTTTCCTGCTCCTGAGCTGCGATTCTAAGGGACACAGCTACCAATTACATGCCATCACCCTTCCCTTGATTCCAAACCAGAGCCCGACATTTGTTTCATATACCAAGTTTTTAATGACTTATCTGTCTTTGGAGTTTGAAGCAGGAAAAAACAGACTCAGGCTTACCACACAAATTTTAGTGACTTCTTGAATTATATCCCGAGAACAAACAAGGCTATAGAAGTAAACTCTTCTCTTCCCTGGTGCAGGCCCAAGTATTTAAATCATTCATCTTCTGCTCCATTTCCTTTTCTGGTCTACTCCAAGGCCTGACTGAGAATGCCCCAAAGGTTACCGTGAATTCTCACTTAGCTGGCAAATATATACTACTTCTTCCCCTTCCCCTGCTATATGTAGACTACCAGCAAGAAAACAGAGAGCCAAATGAAAAAAAAATTGGTAAGGTTAACACAGACATGTCAAAAGTTGTCTTTAGGTCCAACGAGCTAACTTACAACTACTGGAAATATAACTTCCATTTAAGAATTTCATTTTACAGGAAGAGTTGAATGTATGGATCCTCAGAGACGCACGTGCAAGCAGATGAAGGCAGACTAAATATTGCACCTCCCTGGAGCTGCGAGAGAATGAGTCCAGGGAGCGCCGGCTTCGGCCTGGGCTTCCGGCTCAGGCAGGTGGGCTTGGGGAAGCAGCTACACCTAGTGATCAGCAGCGGAAGCTTGAAGCAGGAGGCTGGTCTGCCTGGAGAAAAGCAGTTTTCCACCCTTTCTCTAAAAGTCTGGTCATCACGTTGTCTACATAAATCTGCTATGTGACATCACATTCACTTTTACGGATCTAGGGTGATGACAGAGCTGCAATGTTTTCTTTGGTGGATAGCAGAAAACCTAGGCTGTATTTTAGGATGTGTATGGTCCGTACTTTAAAGAGATGTACCATGAAAACCATTTTTATTTTCGATTTGGAAATTGAGTTTATTTCCAGGGGCAAAATTGTCCATTTCCACATTATAATTTCCAAACTTCTGTACATTACTTTTCCATCCTCTCCTAAGAAAGTCCCAGTTTCTTTCCATTTTAGTAGATTTTGAAAATGTTCATAGATGGGCCACTTTCAAAAGTATGGTAACTAAGTATTGCTTGTCTTTATCCATCACCAGCCGACTAAAAGGGCCCTACAAAGAGAGTGCTCAACATGTATTTGAATTAAAGGCATTATTTTAAAAAGCACATTGGGCTACACCCGTATTACAATGAGGCAACAAATGTCTTCTAGACACAGGATCAACCCAGACAAATTTCCAATGGCTAATCAGTACTGCAGAATTTAATTAAAACTTTGCACTGTGGTAAGTAAAAGTCTAGAAAACGCTTTTCATTTTAGTTTTACAGCTGGCTGGATCCCGTGTCTTCCCCCTAGACAGGACGGTTATTTGAAACCTGGGATTTCACCCTACAGATTGAGCGTCACCCCAGAGCCTCACCAGCGAGGCACGATCCCCGCAGCGCCCATCGAGACAACGGGAAGGGAAAGGACACGCGCTCTAGCTGTGGCCCTCGTTCTCTTTCGACGCCCCTCAAGGGAGCCCGTGCTGTCACAGCAGCTCGGGGCGCGTCAGGGTCATCTGGGGGGCTTGCTACAATGAGATCACGGGGCCCACCCCAGAGTTTCTGATTCAGTAGGGTTCCTCACAAGGTCCCAAATGCTGCTGCTGCTGTTCCCAGGACAATCCTTCCAGAGCTACTCTTTTAGCACAACGTCTCTCAAAGGGTGACCACAAACCCGTGTACCCCAGGGCCCCGTGGGGACGCCACAGCACACCCTCCCCAAGTCTTCTCCATCAGAATTTTACAGGGTTCAGAACTGGAAACCAGCGCTCATGAGGCCACTCCCGGGGAGCCCATGCCACTGGGCTTCGAGATCGTGGGTTTAAAGAGCGCGTGCCTCCCGCACCTGCTCACAGACCCGGGCCCCGGCTGCGTGGGACCAGGGGTTCTAACTGCACAGGTGCCTTGAGGACCAGGGCTATTCGGCTTCTTTGCCTGCCCCTCTTCCTCCCTCAACCTCACAGAGAGCGGGTAAGGATCCCAGCCCTGCCCTGCTAAGATCGCCGAAACTTGTCGTGACACCACGCCTGGAGCACGCAACGCTTCTCTCCTCATCCCGGTTTTATTCTCGTATTCTATCCCCACACATTCCCAGCCCCTTTAATTATGCCCTGGCCATTGCCACACCAGTGATGGGGAGGGGGACAGACAGACTCCAAATTTAACGGCCAAATCTATCCTTCTCCTCACCCAGTGCCAGCCCTACTGATTTTTCTCTGCTGGGTTTTGTTTGTTTGTTTTTTGTTTTGTTCTTTTTTTTGAAGCTACAAGTGTAAACTCGGGCTTTCTGATGACTAAACTGAAAACCACTGCAGTTTTTTAGGAACCCAAGAAACTGTATCCTCTTATAATGGAAAGCTGATATGACTTGGGGCCCTTTGAAAAGTTTTCCCTGACGAGTTTGAAAAAGAGGAATAATTAAAACTTCCCTTACTTACAAAGTAAGCCTATTAACATGTGTTCATAAAGATAATACACTGAGATGTACAACTGTAAGAAAGTTTGTGGGAAAGTAGGTTTTCAAAGATGAGGAAGCAATAGATTAAAGTTTAAATCATGGTGGACACTGCTTTTAATAAAATATTCCACTGTTGAAAAAACATATAACTCAGTAAAAATAGAAAAGGATAGCTTTGGTTATTTATATAATATATGTTCAATCTAGAACACACAATGAAATCTAAAACCAAAACTGGAAGGAAGCAATACTTAATCCAAAACATAGTTCCTCTACCAAAATAGATATACAGCCATCCTATCAATTCCTACAATATACTACAGTGGTCATGGAAGTATGAAAAATGTAAAGTCATCAACTTTTAAAGAATTGTTACAGAAGTACTTAAATTCTAAAACCAAATTTAATCAAATCTGAAGGCTATGTTTCATCAATTTAGATCAATTAGCAATTAATTTAAATTGCTCATTAAGAAAAATTCATTTGGAATTACTCGTTATGATAAATATATCACTGTATATTAGTAAATTCTTTTCTGAAAACCTATAAAATAACCCTTTGAAAACATGAGACTAAAACCTATATTTTCTTGATCAGAACAATTGATTACACTTCATCAATACTTCTTTACATAAACAAAACAAGGAAAGGCTAGTGGTTTCTTTCATGCTCACTGATTTAAATTTGAAGAGTTTTCATCACAGCAATTACCAATCTAGTTTAAGCACCACAAAAATGTAATACAACTATGATTACCTGAAAAAGAAAAAAAAAAGTCAAACTGCTAAATCAATCTATCCCCACTTTCTATAAAAAAGTACCTTAAAACTTTTCTTTATTTTTGAAAAATTTTAGACTTAAAAAAATAGCACAAAGAATTCACCGGGCTTTTGCTAATGTTAGCTTCTTACATAACCAGAGCACAATAATCAAAACTAAGATTAAAATTCGTTCAATACTATCTACTAAACTACAGATGTTCAGATTTCAGCGATTCCCCTACCAATGTCCTTATGAAAGAGTCTTTTTCAAAAAGGAAATTTATCTGAATTCACAAGGTTATATTAAGGCGCAATATATACTGAAATCCTAAAGCCAAAACAAAGGATCAAGTCTGTTTGTATTTCTTTCTCAGCAAACCAAACCTTGCTAAACAAAACTTAACACATCAGTGCCATTACTTAATGTAAAACTAAACACTTCAGTGTATAATATATATTACAACATGGCCTTTAAGAAATTGGGCCAAAGAGGAATAACCTGCCAACTCCTTGGCTTCTTGCTTGGAAAAGAGAATTTCAAGCCAAAATAAAAGGATTTAACTTTCTTCCTCACCACTTACTAATATGCCTTTTTAGAAAGTTATTTTTAAGGAATACTAAAGCCTAGAAGATGGAACATGAACCTCTCCTATCTGGCCTAATATAAGAGAACAGTCATTTTCCAAATGGACTGTATATAGCAAATTAAGTCTTCACGGGTCAAAATCCTAATTCTTTTCCTTTCTCTTGCAATAAATTGAGTACACTATTTTCAATGTCCGGCATCCCAATTATGGTTAGTCCACCTCCAGAAGTTATTCAATACAATGTTATCCATTCCAAACCCATTCTGAAAGAGGACATGAGAGTGCAGCAAAAGGAACTGCAGAGTGCCTTGTGTATAAATCTGAGTTATACACCGAAAACAACCAACACTGATTATATAAACCCTCGTGATTCAGTCCATCGGAGGGCCTAAAGAGAATCCTTATGGAAAACATTTACTTTAAATGAAGGGAAAGTGCAAGCTAAGACTAACTTTTAACAATTGCTCCTCTCCCTCCCTTTACGTCAGTCAATTCACACACAAGGTTTGAATGTTTGCAAATGATTGGGATTCCTATTAGTAATTTATTCAGTAAGTAGCGAGTGCCTATTAGGTATAAGACTCCATGTTGTGTTTTCACGGGGGACCAAGGGATTTAAAAAATGGTTTTTCCCTCAAGGATCTTACAATCTATTTCCTCTATCTCTAAAATTTATTCCCATGCCAGGTGAAAAGCAGCCAATTATTTGAATTTCCAGAAGAACTATAAAAAGAAATGAAGTGTCAATGTCTCTCAGAGAATAAGAACTGACTTTCCCAACATACAAAATAAGTGACTCTTCCGAAGCACCTGGACTATCTAAAATGCAAAGTAGATGGGAAAAACAGAACTGATCCTTTCCCACCCAAAATGTGCCAACTTTAATTATTTTCAAAATGTCAGCATTTCTAAACAGTGTCTCTGATATGATTCTTCATATCCCAGGAATACACCAGGATAATTCTAGCTTTCCAAAGAAAAGAAAACACATTCTAATTATTGGCTATGATGACTCAAACAAACAGAGAAATATATTTCCTCCAAAAGAAAAGTCTGGCTACATTTTACTAAACGTCTATTTTGGTTTGACTGGTGATTTAATTTAGTCTTAATCAGGAAACAGTTCACCTAGGCTGAAATCCTTCTCAAAGATGAGGACCATTCATTTAAATAAGCTATATAAACAGTTGTTTCCATCCCCATGCACACAATTTTAAAATCCATCCAATGATATCTGACAAAGCTTAACTTTAAACAAATACAGGCAGCGAGGTAGGGATCTTAATAAAGAGGAAACGATCACGGAGGCTCGCATTCTTGGTTTCCAGTACTAATAAGCTACAAGTCTCTAAAACTGAAAAGTACTACCACATAACTCACTAATACGAACTGCAGGCCAAATCTGCATCAATTTTATACCATATAACAGTGTATCATTTTATTAAATCCTCTGGAGCATGTTCAATTACCAGACAGTTAAGGACATATGAAGCTTAGGGAAAGGGGACTTCTCTATTGAGTTGACAGGCTGAGTTTCAAAGCACAGAGCAATCAGCCCAACTACAAGTTCAACTCCATCTCTGAGGCCAACTGTGGTCAAGGATCCTGCAGCTCAGCAACAGCAAGGCTCAACTTTCTGGGACCTGTGTACCTAAAATACCAGTTGCCAATGGTCCAAGAAACTCAAATCTGTTTCCAAGGGCCAGGGGCTTGAACGTCTTCCATGGTTAAAATATGCTCTTTACCATTAATGAAAGTTCCATTCATCAATTTAAAAAAAAATTTTTTTTTAGTCATTCCTCCCAAATAAACAGAAATCAAATTTACAGCCTAGTTTAGGGCCAAACTAAACTCCAGTGTAAGTGGACGGTAGTTCACGAAACTAACACACGCGAAAAAGTAAGTGTGAAAGTGTCAGCGTGGGCCATCCATCCACGTGCGTCCTCCAGGTCCCGGTGGCAATCCCGGAGGCGGAGCTCCGGGAACACGGGGTCGGGCTCAGCTCCACACCCGCTCGGGCTCCGCTCCCCGGATCCTGCTACGAGGGGCTCCTCTGGGTTGCGAATGCCCCGCGTACACGCGCGCGCGTGCACACAGTGGCGCGCGCGCACACAGACACGGCCGGTCCCTGCCTTCCCACCAGAAAGCCGCCGGCAGCCGGGCTGGGTTAACAAGTTGCTTCCGAGCAGCGCAGCCCCGCTGGGGGCCGAGGTGGGGAAAGGGAGACCCCACGGAGGCGAGCCCCCTCCCCCGAGGCAGTGTGGCCCGCAAATGAGGACCGAGGGCGAAGTGCCCGCCTGGCTTCCCCGAGCCGCCAGCCCCGCGGCTGCCAGGACAGGCCGGGGACAGGGGGTGGGGAGAAGGGAGACGAGCCGGGGAGATCGGGGGCAGAGCAGGGTTGACCCGCCACCGCTGCCAAGTCGGTCGCAGCCCGGCCCCCGGCTTCCCTGGCCGGGCCCTGTGCGGGAGCTGCGGGGAGAGCGCAGCGCCCACACCCCGGCCCTGCGGGCGGCGGCTCCAAAGTTGAGGCAAAGTTTTGCGTGGTTTCTTTTGGGCGGCGGCCAGGGACTCGGTAGGTGACCGCGCCACCCCCAGGGCGAGCGCAGGCCAAGCAGCGGCGGGCGCCCGGGAGGGTCCGTGCGTGGGGAGCGCCGCTCCCGCAAGTTGGCAGGGCTGGCCCGAGCGCCCGGCCCCGCCGGCCCCTCCGGCTGCTGCTCTTCGCCCGGCTCCGGCGTCGGCTCCCCCGGGGCGCAGGGCCGGCCCAGCGCGCCCCTCCGGCGGGACCTCCCGCCCCCCTCCCCCAGCTCTCCCCCGTGGGCGCGGCCCGGGCGCCCTCTCCGGCCGCAGTCCCCGAGGCGGGCCGGCGGGCGCGCTCACCTGAGAACGTCTGGGCTCCCGCAGTTAGGAGAAGTCCGGCCAAAGTCGCCAGGCAAGTTCCAGCTTGCTTCATGGTGCCGATCGCGCCAGGCCGGCCACGGACGGGTGGCAGGCGGAGGGGACCGGGGACTTGGGGTTTTCAGGCAGCGGGAAGCCAAGGGTCCACAGGCAAAACCCAAAGCCCCAAGCGACGCAAACAGTTGCAGAAGTCCGGAACTCCAGCGGCTCCCGGCCGAGCGGAGCGCGGTCCGCGTGTCCCCCTGTCCCTGGCGCCACTGCGCGCCCGACGCCGCTGGGAGAGAGGGGAGGACGCGCCCGCGGGGCCGAACGCTTCCTGCAGGGCCAGCCGCCGCGTCGCCGCTCCTCTCCTGGCCCTGCCCGGGCCGGGGCTGCCGGGGCGGCCGTGGCCGTGGCTGCACGTCCCCGTCCCCGCCGGTCCGCGGCGCCCCTTCCCGGCCCCGCCGCGCCGAGTGGCCGAGGCTGCGCGGACTCCGCGCTCTGCTCTCTTCCCGACTGACTGGCGGGGCCCGAGGCCGGCTCCGGGAGCCCACGTCACCGGCCCCGCGGCCCCGCTAGAGGGCGTGAGCGCCGCGGCCCGCCCGCAGCCCCCACCCGCGCTCGGCGGCCGGCTCCCTGCGCTCGGCGGCGCGGGCGGCGCCTCCCAGGGCTCGGGGCTGGGGCTGGCGGCGGGAGCGAGCTCCCCTCGCGCGGGAGAGGAGCGGCGACAGGGGCCCCCGCCTCCCGCGCGGCCCCCCGCTCCTCCTCCCCGCCTTTTTTTTTTTTTTTTTCTATTTTCGTCGCCGGCTCCGGGGAGGCTGACTGTTGAATGGGCTGCGCCTCGGCCAGAAGTTTGTCCCGGGTCACGCGCAGCTTGTAGTTTGCGACCGCGGCCGGGGGCGGGACGGCGGCGGCCCGCAGTCCGGTCTGTCCCTGGGGCCCGGCGGCCCTGGCAGCGAGCGGGACAGCGGCGCCCCCAAAGTGAAGGTTCGGTAAAGGCGAGAAAGGCGGCGCTGCCGGCGCCCGGGGGAGGGAGGCTGCGCTCTCCCAGGAGCCGCGGGCTGCTCGCGGTCACCGGCGGGGGCGCAGGGACGCGGGCGAGAGAAGTCGGCGAGGCCCGGCCGCGCCTCGGGAGGAACCCGGCAGCCCGCGATCGCCCCCCGGACCCCGAGAGCCCTCCGCAGGCGGGGGCTCGACTCCGCGAGGCCGGGCGCAGCAGGCCATCCCGCGTCCCCTCGCCCACCCTTGGGCCCGGGACGAGCCGTAGGCTGTGCGCGCAGGCGGCGGTCACGGCGGAACGCGGTTTGCGCAGAACCCGGGCTCTCAGTCTCTGGTGCAAATAGTAAGAAAAACGGGGAGGGAGCATGGGGAGTGAATCAAATAATGCAATGAAATACTTAATTTACCATTTGGGTCCCGAATGACTATTTTATGACGTAAATAAAGGAGTCCAGTGCTTTAAAGAAAAGGTTCACCCAAAATTTTTAAAAAACATTTTTTTTAAGTGATCCTTGGCGTCGCTGCAAACAAGCACTCTGAGCCAGCACCAGGCGCCTGGCCCAGCTAACTGAAGGAACCCGGAAAGAGGTCAAATTAGAAACTAAAGTAACCTTTCTAAGTAACGCGGTGTTCTAGAAACCGCAAGTGTCAGGAGGCAAACCCGGGATGCCAGTGGGCGTGGACGGCTCAGGGATGGCTCTCCCAGCCTGTTTATAAAAGCCTAAGAGGTAAATTAACCTCACGCTCATCGCGACCCTGTCTTAAACAGAAATAGGGTACCTCTGTCCTTTGGGGACTAGAAGCCTGTCCCTTTGATGTCACAAAACTGCCCTTCAGTACTTGTACTTACCAGATCCTTATCAAATTTGCTCTTTGAAAAGCTCTATATTAATCATTGACTTTTAATATGAACTCACAGCCCAAATATGTACTTGTTGAGCCTTATCTTTAATTGCAAAATGAAAATGTGAAGTATCAGAAGGGGAGGAATAGGTTTAGGGACTTGATTTGAGGGAAACTTATTTAGGAGTTTCATACCTCAAGGATCAACAAGTGAGGATGCAACCTGGACTGTCTGGTTTGGTGAGATAGTTCACTATAATGCGACTCAAGTTTGCTTTTCCTTTTTTGGATTTTGAATTTTGTTGTAGTTGTTTTAGTGGTAAGGTGCCTTCTAATGGAGTTTCTCTGCTTGTGGAAGCATAGGGGATCAAGATGAGGAAGTAAGAATCAATCTCTTCATTTTCTTTCCGAGTAATTTCTTAGACTTAGGTGAAGGAGTTACTATTAGGGTAGGATTTCATTGGCAAAGTGGGATATTCTTTCAGCAAATATCTAGGAAGGTTGCACCGGTGCCAGGCCCCGTACTAAGGCTGGAGGCTTTCCTGCCTGAGTTCCCCAGAAACAGACCTTGAGGCGAGATTTGAGTGCAAGTGGTTTTTATTTGGAAAGTGATTTCAGGAAGCACTGTAGGGGGATTGGGAAAGTGAGACAGAAAAAAATAAATGAATATAGGGTGCATTGATGAGCAGATGACCCCTGTGGGCAACTGGGATTCAATCCCTGGGGACCCCGGGGAGAAAGCGTGAAGCATCCTGAGAGCTGGGGCCACCCCAGGGGCCGGGAAGCACGGGCAGGCAACTCTCGTTTTGTTGTACTTTGCAGATGCTGTGGCTTTTAGGCATTGAAGGTTTGTGGCAAGCTGACCTCGAGCAAGTCCATTGACACCATTTATCCCCAACAACATGTGCTCATTTGTGTCTCTGTGTCACATTGTTGTAATTCTTGCAAAATTTCAAACTTTTTCGGTATTTTTATGGTGATCTGTGATCAGTGATCTTTGATGTTCCTGTTGTAATTGTTTGGGTGTGCCGTGAACCACGGCCCTATATAACAGTGAACTTAATCCATGAAATGTGTGTGTTCTGACTGCTCCACCCATCTGCCCTGTTCCCTGCCTCTCTTCCTTTCCTGGGGCCTCCCTATTCCCTGGGACTTAACACTATTCAAATTAGGCCAATTAGTAACTCCACAGTGGCCTTTAATTGTTCAAGTGAAAAGAAGAATCTTTAGAAGGCTATAGATGCCATAGATAGTGATTCCTCTGATGGATCTGGGTGGTCAGTTGAAAACCTTCTGGAAAGGATTCACCGTTTTAGATGGCATTGTGCTGCCCGGGTCTGTGGACAGTATTGTTGATTGTGCTTACCAAAGACAGCACGTTTGCAGCAGTAGCACGGTTCCTGAGACTTGTCCAAACCCCATTAAAATAAAAATGTAAATAAGAAAACTAAAATCAATCTGATCAGTACCTGTTGCTAGCTCTCCAAAGTGTTATATTGAATTTGGAGGTTAACCACACGCAGAAAGTTATGAGTCTATCCAAAGTATCACCTGCCAAAGAGCATAAACAAAACACTCACTTAGATACTCCCTAGGGTAGCTTAATTGGGACTGTCATGATCCAGTGGGAAAGGAAAGATGGTAATTGTTTTCATTACTCATGTTTTGTTCTCTAGGCCTTGCTGAAATGATTACTTCCTTTAAAAAAAAAAAGACACCATGAAAGTATATTTTGAGATAATAAATGGAAAATGTAAATAAGCATCCTTGTATAGGTTTCCACGATGATGTCTTCTCTTTCATTCACTCAGGTTAGCATGATGTTGTAGAAAGAGAAACAGAAAGGAGAGAGAGGAAAGAGGAAAAGAAGGGAGGGAGGGAGAAAGGGAGACAGGAAGGAAAGGAGGGAGGGAAAGAAGGAGGGAGGGAGAAGGAAGAAGGAAGACAAGAGCCCTGAATTTGGAGTCCAGGGTCCCGGATGTGTATCCAGAGTTAAATTAGTTACTCTCTATTGCCTTGCTTACAGAAATGGTATTATAGGTGAAAGCTCTGTGTAATCTGTGAGGCTCTGAGCAAACCTGATTATGTATCTTTTTGATATCTGATTAAGCAAAAGCTTTAAATCAGCAGCGCATCACCATCCCTGCTCCTCCCCCCCTCCCCGGTTTTTCTTTACCACACCCCCTTCCCCAGCAGCGAGGGCAGCACAAGTGGGCTCCGTCAGGAGGCTGTGTGGACCCCTGCCCTGTGGCATACTAAGCACTGGAGTCTCCTTTAGTTGGTTCAGACGTGAGAGGAAGCAAGAGGACATCTCAGCTGGGACTGCACAGCCTCACCCACCTTCTGAATGTACACGCATGAAACCAAGGAGAATAGGCTGAAAGTATCAAAAGCATCATTCGTTTTTCACAGGGATTAGAAGAAGCCAGGTCATTTAACCTTCCACAGGTGAAGCCCTGTTCTCAGCTGCACGGAAGACAGAACTGGGTAGGTGCTTTTTTTGGGGCAGTTTATACCCTGCTAAGGTCGGGATCTGTCCCTGACAAAAGGAAAAGCTCATCGAGGCAAGCTCAAAGCCCCTTTTGCATAAACACTTAAATCCCCAGGATGCATTTTCAGATGAACCAGGAATTGCTTCTAGTAGTTGATTAAAAAGGGAGATGTAATAGGTTTTAGGGTTTTAGTTCTTTGCACACATTACCCTCAGAATATAAATCTGTCTCCCATACTGTTGGTTCCCGGGGCAGTGTATTTGCATGATCATAATCAAAATGTTAATCCTCACACTGTTAATCTGTGTGACTTCAGGCAAATTACCTAACCTCTCCACACTTCAGTTTCCTCATCTGTAAAGATAATAACTGCACCCATCTCATAGCATTGTTGTGAGAATTAAATGAGATAATAATGTAAAGTTCTTGCAACAGTCCCTGGTATACCCTACATGCTGTATGTTTTTGTTATTTTATTAACCATGCAGTTTAAAATCAGATACAAATGAGAGTCTACTATGTTTAAAAGATTCTATGCTGAGATTTCATGCAGGTGGAGATGGGATATAGAAATAGCTAATTGGGCCCAGTTACCATTTACTTAAGAAGAATTTCCAAGAGCTTTCCCTGCCCCCTTTCACAAGGTTACTTCAGCTGCCAAACCAACTAGCAGACTGCATCCAGTAAAACCCACGGCTTATCATGACAGCCCTTCCCATTCCCTCATCTGCAAAATGAAAAAATAATTCCTGCCCTGTCTACACCATTGTGTTGAAAGAGAATCGAATGACAGTGAAAGAGAGAGTTCTTTATAAACAATGAAATTCTATGCAAATGAAAGGTGGTATCCTGGGCACTCAACCGGTAGACTGAATGATGAATTTATTAGGTAGTTCTTCTATTCGATTTTACTAGAAGAGCCTGAAAGATGGCAACTGGCAAATGGGTGATATTTTAATAAAAATCTTTTTTTTCTGATTAGAACGTCTACCCTTTTTATGTTCGATAAAATGGTGAGGGGCGTTGAAAAGCTCTAGAAATTCCTTCGTCATCAGATCAGTATAGCAAGGCAGAGCATATATAACAATCTCAACAGGTCAGAAGAGATCATTATTTGAGCCCCCTCGGAACATACATTCCCAGGAACAGTAGCCAGAGGAAGCCGATTGCTGGCAAATGCCTGGCAACAAACTACATCATCTCCAGGCTGCCTGTCCCCTAAGAAAGGCTCAGATCTATGGGGGTCTTCCCTGCCTCGGGTGGGTGAAAGACACAAGGCTGCCTTTCACCCAGGGGCTCTCTGGGGACACTGGACGTGTTGTGTCCTTTCCTTCTGCTCTCTGCATCCTGGACTCAGGAAGACAACTGTCCACACAAAAGCGCCCTTCTGAGCAAGATCAGCCTGTGCGTGGTCTCCCCTGCAGGGCTCCGTCCCTAGATGACAGGGCAGCGGCAACCTTGCACCTCTAGTGTTCCAGCCTTCCACACTCCCGGCTGCACGGAGCCTCAGGCTGCTTACCTGTGTGTGGAGAAAGAAAAAGGCAAACCCTGATTTGGGATGATTTTATCAGAGCCTGCTGGCCATCTCCAGACTCCTTTTGTTTTCGTCACCAAGAAGGCCTAGAAGAAAATATTTTCTGCAAACTCCTTTTGGACTTCGGAAGTTTGGGGGGATCTGCTAGTTCACTCAGAGTGGGAAATGACACTTCTCCACCTGAATTCCCATTCGGGTCAAAGGCACCTGCACCGAGCAGCAGCCCCTTGCCAGGAGGGGCTCATCACAGGAGAGAGGGTCTTTATTTTCCTCTTCCTCCCGCCCCCCCACCAAGGCTTTGAACGAACGTTTTCTATGCGTTCTTGTGCTTTTGAAGGAGACAACTGTTTTTCTCAGAACACAGTTTGGAGGTTAGTCAGAATTTCCAAAACTCAGGGTGGAAATTATGGTATTCTATCACATTCCCATGGGTTCTTATTTCCTTTCCCACTTCAATTTCTTTAAAAAAAATCCTTTGAAGTCAATAGGTGCAGTTCTTAGAGCTTGGCTTGACTGAGACTATTAAGAAACCTTATGTTAACAGTGTCAGTTCTACTGCAGATTAAATTATTGTACCAATAATCTCCTAGGTCCCATGACCTGTAATAAGGCTGGAATATGAAAAGAATTTTTCCATGCTAGCATCAAAGAAAGCAGCAGCTTTGCTTTCTCTACACCTTTGGCATTTCAAAGTTTCCAAATGCTATGCTTTGAATCAAAGTTTTCTAGACAGTCATGACAGTCAAGAGGAGACCAGTAACAGAGGAAAACATTCACACTTACGTTTAATGAAATTTTACTGCAAATAAAGCATTTTGCTAAAGCATTACATCTCTGAACAATATGAATAGTTATTATACCCATTTTAAAGAGGAGGAAGCTGAGGCTTAGAGTTAGGATAAAGTCAGGATTATAAAGATAAGTGTATGTCATGTAGCCAAGACCACATCGCTAGTAGTAATTGAGTAAAGTTGTGATTTGTCAGCAAATATTCTAATTTCCAGAGCCCCCTTCCTAACCACTTTGCTATATTTCCCACCTCCATCCTTCTCCCTTCTCTTACTATAAATTTTTTGTCAATTTGTTGTCTAACTTGCCACATGCAACAATGATCTTTGTTTATATGTTGCTTTATAAAGTATCCCACTTGCATCTAAATTTTACCCAACCTTCATGGACTGTGAGTTAGGATTATGATCATCTGTGGGCAACAGAAAACCCAACCAACATTAGTTTGTAGAAAAGTGGTTAAGGGTGTAGGATCTGCTAGCAGACTGCCTGTGTTCAAAGTCCAGCTTCTCCACTTACTGAGTAACTTAAGTAAATGACTCCACCTTTCCATGCCTCTATTTCTTCATCTTAAAAAGTGGGATAATAATGGAACTCACTTAAAAAATTCTAATGAGGATTAACTATGTATTCATGTACACTTCTTAGAAAAATCTAAACAAAACATTTGTGGTTACCATTATTCAGACAAATAAGAAGGTTTGGTTTTCTGTCATTAAAAAAAAAAAGGAAAGCAATCTAGAGATCCAGAGGTAGGCAGTCCAGGTCAGTGGGTCAATTTCACTATCATTTTGCAAAATATAAGCTCTTTGTCCTATATCCCAAGCAGAAAGAAAGAGAATCGTTTCTTCTTGGGGGCTTTAGCTTTTAGGAGGGAAGGTAAGCCCTCCTAATGGACTTCCTCCTGCAGCTCACCAGCTCACGTGTTGCCCTGTGGCTATCCCTAGCTTCAGTGGAATTTGAGCACTTTGTTTATCGGCCTCACTAGGACAAAACCATGGTTGGGAATGTGTGATGGAGAAGCCAACCTTCGCCATAGACGGAGCTCATAGCCTCCATACCAACTTAAAGGACATCATCCATCCTCCATCCTACTCATTTAGAACTAATTTGTGGTTCTCTCTTCTTGGGAATCATGATTTTTTTTTTTTTTTTTTTTTTGTATGGTTGGTTTCTTATCCTCGAGGTTCCATTTAAAGTCTTCCTCTGAAAGGTCTTCTCTCAGCGCCACACTGAAAGCATGCTTCTACTCTTATTCTCTTTTTCAGAACCCAGTTAATATCCTTCATATTATTTAAATCATTTTTTAAATCACATGTACAATATTTTTTCTCCCTGCCCTTGGTACACCAAGATGGCCTCAGTCAGAGAGAAGAATGCTGTCACAAAGAAAGGGGAAGGATATATTGTGGGAGTTCCTGTCAAAAGAGAACAGGAGATGGAAAGCCATCCCCTTCCTGGCCAGTGGAACATTAGAAGAAGAGAGGAAGTGGAAGGAGAGCCAAGAGGTGACCAGGAACTTTGGAGCTGATGGCCTACTTTCAGAAATAGCCTGAAAAGATGACACATGTCTCACAGATGTCCCAAATTTAACCTGGAAATTAATCTATCTGAGTCAGCCACAATAATCCAGTAACTGCACAAGAGAGTAACTAGATAGATTTGTTGAATGAATGAATGAATGAGGGAGTGAGGGGAGTGAGTGAGTGAATGAATTATTTTGAAAATATATTTTGCCAGGATGTGAATATGTATGTAGGAATCTTGGCCTTACCACAATATAGTAACAATGTGATGCTTGGTTTCCCACAAAACATGGTTTCCTCAAGGCTAGGAAGGCCTCCTATTGGGGCACTCCATGACTGTAATTATTGATGAAATAAGAAGATGAAGATAAAAATGGCAGAATTAGGAAGAAATCAAGGATTATAAGTCCCAAAGTTACCCGAATTTTCCTTCAGAATGAGTCCTACAGTTCAGCAGAAAAGAGAGATACAAGTAGATGGGAAAGACAGACTCTGTTTCAGGTCTACTTTAGTATAGAAGAATAGGCATGAAGGTAATAAGATTCCCAGAGGACACTGAAGATTTAAAAAATCAGTATTTAACCTTGGAAACTGAGCTTTATACTTAGAAAATGACTGTGCTATTCACAGCCTTACCAGTGAATCTAAATGGATGTTTTGAAACCTTGATTAAATGTCTAAGTTTTGTTCTGTTTCCCTAACTATAGATTTACCTAGATTTTTAAAACTCTTTCATTGGTAGAAATGCAGATCTTTAATTCTTGCCTAATACTCTGATTTTTGTCAAATTATACAGACATTCAATCAGTTCTCAGAATCAACTCTAGAGTGCTCTTGCTGGACTTGTCCTCCTGTTCAAATAGCTAAAGACTCGGGGTAGCACAGAAGACCCAGTTCTACCCCTAGCTGACAATGTGTCAGGGCAGACATGAGCCTCTATAATCCTCAGTTGACACTTAAGGTAAAGGTACTAACTAGACCTCTCCTACATGACTTGTAAAAGCATCAGAAGGATGAAAAGAGATGTATGTGAAACACTTTATATCCTGTAAAATGCTATACCAATGAAAAGTGTTTTAGCTCATAAATGGTATCAATAGTTTATATTTCATTACTTTTTTTAATAGGAAAAGTATGAGAGCAGAAAGGTCAGGTCTTCTGGTTAAAGATGACAGATTAGCACATGCCACCCCCCAAAAAGGACAAAAAACAGGGAAGGGGAAAAAAGGAATTAAGACACAAAGACAAAGAATGGGAGAGGAGTCAGCAGCAACAAAATTTTGCAAATAGGAAAGTAGAAAGAAGAGTGGCAACTGATTCAGCACAACAGGGAAAAATGAAACCTGAAGTGGTGTTTGAGAAAGCCAAGAAGCACCCTGATAGGCATCATAGAAGACCCAAAGGCTTCAGGAATTGGGAGTCCAAGTGGGTCTCAGAGAGGAGGCCTGGTTAAAAGTCTGTTTAAAAATGTAGTGAACCACAGTCCCCACCCAAATTTTCCTCTCCAGCATAGTGGGGGAGACTGCCTCTCATTCACTTTGGCAGAAGACTAGAGGTTCATTCTCTGGCAAAGATAAAATAGAAAGTGTCTTCACTAAATGGGGATAACAGCACAGGTGGGGGTGGGCATACATATCATGTTGAAAATGGAGCTTAAACGACAGTATAAAGAATGAATTTTGAGACACACCAACTTTATTTTCCCCACTCAACTTTGAGAACATTGACAATGAGGCTTTTACCCTCCAGATAGAAGATGGGAAGATTATTCTCTGAGAAATCTGACTTACCCAAGAGAATAGATCTGGATTCTAACATTGACGTTACAATGAATCCATCAAGTAACTAGTGTCAACAACCCCATGCACATTTTCAGAGCTTCCAGTTAAACTTCAAATTGCCACCTCTTTTTTAGTTTTTAGAGCTCTATTGAGGTATAATCTACAACTTTAAAAGAATGCCCCCACTTTTAAATATGAGTAGAGAAGCAAATCTCATATGAAACAAATAAACAATAAATAGAAAAAAAAATAACAGATATTGGACAGAGATGTGAAAACTTTAAATATAAATGAGTTAAACTCTTCCATCAAAAGGCACAGATTGGCAGAATGGATGAAAAAGCATGACTAAACTATTGTTTGCTCTAAGTTTTACTTCATTGATTATTTCTTACAGTTTTCTTTTTCTTTCCTTTTGGAACTTCATTTTCTGGAAAATAAATTTTTATGGGCTGATCTTCTAAAGCTCTCATCTTTTCTTCCCTGTTTTTCATCTCCTTATCTTTTTGTTGAACTTCTGGGGAAAATTCCTAAACTTTATTTTTCATCATTTCTGATGAATCTTTAGTTTTCAATATTATTTTTATAATTTGCATGAATCCATTTTTGGGAAGTGGATGTGGCTCAAGCAATTGGGCTCCCATTTACTATATGGGAGGTCCCAGGTTTGGTTCCTGCATGGCAAGTTGACACCTCTCCTGCACTGGGAGGTCCTGGGATCAGTTCCCAGTGTCTCCTAAAGAGAAGATGAGAAGAGAGGAGCAGACAGTGAGGACAAGTGGCAAGGGAAGAGGAATAAATAAATAAAATCTTTTTAAAAAATAATTCATTTTTATCCTCTGAATATTCCTTTTCTAAAGTACCTTGTTCATATTTCAAAGATGCTATATCCCATAGATCTGAGACATGTTTACAAGACATTCATGTTAAAGTCAAAGATGTAAGTAGATTGAAAGTGAAAGAATGGAAAAATATTCCATTTGAGTAGTAACCAAAAGAAAGTTGGGGTAGCCTTACAAATATCAGATAAAATAGACTTTACATCAAAAACTGTTATGAGGGACAAAGAAGGCCCTTGTATGCAGATAAAGGGGTCAGTTCAGCAAGTAAACATAATAATTATAAATATATATGTACCTGACAGATGAGCCCCAAAATATGTGAAGCAAATATTGACAGAATTGAATGGAGAAATAAATGATTCCACTTTAGTTAATAAGAGATTTCAATATATCACTTTCAATAATGGATAGAATATTTGGACAGAAAATCAATAAGGATGTAGAAGATTTGAATGATACTCTAAACCAATTAGACTTAACATGCTTATGTAGAATACTTTACCCAACAACAACAGAATACACATTCTTCTCTATTGTACCTGGATCATTCTCCATGAGAGATTGTATGTTAGGTCACAAAACAAGTCTCAACAAATTCAAAAATATTGAAATCATACAATGTATCTTCTCCAATTCAATGAAATGATGCGAGAAATCAATAACAGAGAGAGAAATGGCAAATTCACAAATGTGTGGAAATTAAACAATGTACTTTTAAACACCCAATGAGTGAAAGATTAAATAACAAGAGAAATTAGGAAATATTTTGAGTCAAATGAAAATGAAACAAGACTTATGGAATACAGCAAACATTGTGCTGAGAGGAAAATTTAGAGCTCTGAAATAAGAAGAAAGATATCTAGTCAGATACCTAACCTCATAAGTGGAAGATCTAGAAAAATAAAAACAAATTAATCCCAAAGTAAGCAGAAGGAAAGAAATCATGAAGATTAGAACAGAAATAAATGAAATAAAGAATAAAAATAGCATCAACAAAACCAAAAGTTGGTACTTTGAAAAAACCTGTACAATCAGCAAAATTTTTGCCAAACTGTCAAAAAAAGAGAGAGGACACAAATAACTAAAATCAGAAATGAAAAAGGAGACATTACTACTGACCCCAAAGAAATAAAATGACTATAAGTGTATAATGTGAACAATTGTACACTAGCACATTAGGTAAGCTAGATGAAAGTTCTATCTAGAATAATCAGGCAATAGGAAGATATAGCAGGTATCCAAATTGGACAGGAAGAAATGAAACTTTATTTTTTTGCAGATGACATGAACTTACACGCAGAAAATCAAGGAAAATCCATGATGTAGCTACTGAAACTAATAAATTTTTGGAAGGATAAAGTTCAACACCCAAAAATCAATATGTAGTATTTCTAATGCACTAGTAATGAACAACCTAAGAAGAAGTCAAGAAAAAAATTCCAATTTCAATACCAACTAAAATAACCAAATATCTAAGAAAAAATCTAACCAAAGATGTAAAGGACTTGTACACAGAAAACTACAAAACATTGTTTGAAGAAATCAAGGAAGACATAAATAAATCGAAGTTCATTCTGTGTTCATGACTTGGGAGGCTAAATATTGTTAAAATGTCAGTTTCAGTTCTACCTAAGACAATTTACAGATTTAACGCAATCCCCATAAAAATTCCAACAGCCTTCTTTGCAGAAATGGAAAAGCCAATCATCAAATTTGTATGGAATGGTAAAGGACCCCAAATAGCCAAAGTCATCTTGAAAAAGAACAAAGTTAAGTAAATAAATAAATAAATACCCAAAAAAGGTACGAAAAAAAAAAAAAAAAGAACAAAGTTGTGGGCTCACTCTTTCTGATTTTTACTTTGTAAAGCCACAATAATCAAAATAGCATGGTAGTGGCACAAGTGCAGACATAAAGACCAATGGGTTCGTTCAGAATCAACCCTCATGTTTATGGCCAACTGAATTTTGACAAGAGTGCCAAGTCTACTCATTGGGAAAGAAAAGTCTCTTCCAGAAATGATGTTGGGAAAATTGTATCTCCATTTGCAAAAGAATTAAGTAGGACCCCTATGACATAACATAAATGAAGTCAACTCAAAATGGATCAATGAACTAAATATATGAACAAGAATTATGAAGCTTCTGGAAGATAAGATAGGGAAGCATCTTCATGACCTTGTGATAGGCAATGGTTTCTTAGACTTTACTCCCAAGCACAAAGAACCACAGGAAAAAAAAAACTAGATAAACGGGACCACATCAAAACTGAAAACTTTTGTGCACCAAAGTACTTTATCATGAATATAAAAGGACAACCTACACAATAGTAGAAAATATTTGAAAACCACATATCCAGTATTGGTTTAATAACCAGAATATACAAAGAAACCCTGCAACTCAACAATAAAAAGACAACCCGACCAAAAAATAGATAAAAGACTTAAATAGATATCTCTCAAAAAAAAAAAAAAGATATACAAATGGCCCAAAAGCACATGAAAAGCTGTTCAAAATCATTAGGTGTTAGGGAAATGCAATTTATAACCACAATGTTATACTCATTCACACCCACTAGAATTGCTATTAATAAAATAGAAAATTACGAGTGTTAGAGAGGATATAGAAAAATAGGAACACTCATTCATTGCTGGTGGGAATATAAAATGGTGTGGCCACTGTGGAAGACAGTCAGCAGTTCCCCAGAAAGTTAAGCATAGAATTACCATAAGTCCCAGAAATCTCACTACTGGGCATATTCCCAAAAGAATTGAAAGCAGGGATTCGAACAGGTATCTGCACACCAATGAACATAATGGCATTATTCCCAACTTTCAAAAGCTGGAAGCAACTCAAAGTGTCCATCAACAGATAAATGATTAAACAAAATATGGTAGCTGAATAAAATGGAATACTATTCAGTCCTATAAAAGGTCTGAAGTTCTGATAAATGTGACAACATGGATGAACCTTTATAAAAGCAGCATGTTAAGTGAAACAAACCACACTCAAAAGGATAATTATTGTATGATCTCACAGATATGAAATAATTAGAATAAGTAAATTCTCAATAGTCAAAATCTAGAATATAGGTTACCAGGTGGAGATGGTAGCACAACACTGTAAACATAATTAACAGCACTGAATTATATAGTTGAATGTGGTTAAAAGGGGAACTTTTTGGTTATATATGTTACTAGAATGAAAATTTAAAAAAACAAAAAAATGTAGGAATGTGCAACACAAACAGTGAAACCTATAGTAAATGATGGACTATATTTAATAGTACAATTATAAAAATATTTTTTCATGAATTATAACAAATACACCATATTAATGCCTGGTATTAATAATACGGTGATATATAGGAGCTCTGTATTTTATACTTGATTTTTTGGTAAACCTACAACTTCTCTAGTTTAAAGAGAAAGAAAAGTTAACTAAATTGCCCAAATGTATTTTCAGCCCAGGGGAGAAAGCTATAATTTCCTAAAGTTAATTTTTGTTTTGTTCATTAGAATGTACAATTTGCTCCATTTCTAAGCACAACTGTGAGACACTGCAAATTTCCAAAGTTTGAGAAACATTCTCTTTGTCAAGAATTGATATCTAGTTTTTAGACAATTCCCTAAATTTATTCATTTACATATTGAGCCTTATTTTCATGTGCAAAGTACTACACTGGCCATTATGGAAAATACAAAGGTAAACTAGATAAGTTGAGTAATTCAATTAATTAAATTTACAAACTTTAGGGTTTCTTAAATTTAGTTAACTAAGTTATATTAAGTTTAGATAACTAAATTAAAGCAACATTCACAACTTTTAAGAAACTGAAAATAATTAAAGTATCTAAACTATCTAAATATCTAAAATATGCATTTTCCCCCTTGAAATCTTCTCTGATGTTTATGAGTACAAACATAAACGTGCAATATATTTCATTTACTCACATTTTACCCTTTGTGAGTTAGAACTGAATTGCAGATGAAGGGGCTCATGTATGATTACAGAAAATAATTCTATTGAAAATAACGATAACCATAGTTTTTTATAATAATGCAAATCTGAGAAAGCAAAAGAAACTGAAGTTGGAAAAACAGATGTATTCAATAAAAATACGATTGTGTGCACGTGGTGAACTAGTTTTTAGCAGGATTCACATAATGCAATCAGTAGGAATTTGACTGGTCCCTGCAGTTGTCAAAGACATGCGGGATGTGGGAATAATAGCTGGAAATTTGTTGTGGACACGAGGCTATTAAGCTTGTCTCCTGCTGCATTCAATATGGTACTAAAAACTATGATTAAATAACTGATTTTATAGCAACTGTTAAAGTTATTTGGCCAAAGTATAAATTAAAGTTTATGATGGATGCAAATGTATGTCTTCAAATGCGTAACACTAATTTAGGTTCCTTTCCCATTTTAAAATAACCACTCAGACAAAAGAACAGTGATTACCAAAATAAGAGCAAATTAATAAGGGCTGCGGAGAAGGCTTCACAAAAGCCTGAAACACTAAATGTGACTTTGCTTTTCAAATGTAGGATCCCCCGCCCCCCCCCCCCCAATCTTCAGGGTTCTCTTTGCTAGCTGAGGGCACATAGCTCAGTTAGCGGTAATGTAGCAAGACACATGAAATCCAGAGAGACAGGAGGGGTAGCCAATGAAGGACCTGCTCCCCTGATGGGTCCTCGGCCGGCCGAGGGGCTGACACCACCTCGACGAGAACCAAAATGGCCAGCGAACCAAACAATGCCAAGATCTTTCTGGCTTTCTTTCTGCCTGCATCATTTCTTCCCTTTTCTCTGAAATGCAACCAGTCGGTTTATAAAAGGTAATATTCTTTAGCAAATACAATGCCTCCTAGTTAGGGAAGAGACAAGCTTTTCTCATATAGAGGTAGAGATTGATCCCATTTTATCTTTGTCCTTTGCCCCCCCCCCCCCCATTAGAGTGATTCTCAAGCTTGGAAAGCATTTTATCCTTGAAGCTGTTGAGAAACAATAGAGTCTCAGGCCCTGTCCTATGTTTACAATCTCTGAGGCTATGGGTTGGGGCTTTGTGTTTCCAAAAACTTTTCAAGAGATGGGAGGCTAAGGGAACTGAAGTTCTGGAGAAGCTGAAATCTCTAGCTCTGAACTTGGCAAAACGTAAACCCATAGTGTGTATTGGAGGATAACCCTGTTTTCAGGAGCATTAAAATATATACGTACGATTTGGAAAGTGAAAATTCCTAGGAGGATAAAATGAGTTGGAAGTCACCCTAAGAAGCCATAGAAACTGAGGAGGCTTGTAAACTATTTTTTTTTTCAGTTACTAAAATCTCCCTAACTACTGAAAATATATTTTTGAGAATGGTGTCTTAGACTCTGACTGGTTTCTAAACCTGAAAACACACCTTATAATTCTTCCAGAAATTCCAACTTTTCAAACTAAGCATCCTTGTTATTCCAGTACTCCCTCATAGGGCATGGATTCCCAATCATCTGAACGCTGACCTTTCGATAACTCGGTTTGCTTGTTTTTTGCTAAAAACCCAAAGATGAGATTTCATTCCAGAACCGTAGGAACGTGACCTATAAGCCTGCCATCCTGCCCTTGGGGCTGGACTTTGTCGGACACCCAGAGAACCAAGATTCAGTTCATTCTTCTGGCAACCTTTCCACATATTGATCTTGCAAACACCCCCCCAAAATTTTTTTTTTCCCTCTAAAGTGCTTTTAGGCCCTATTTTCCCCATCTTGGGATAAAAGTTGAATGTTAACCTAACCTAGAGGCCATTTAAATTTGGTCTGGTAAGATTTAGTTCAAGGTCCAGGATGTCAAGTTCATTTTGGTTTCTATCATTCACTGTATTAAACTCCAGTCTCAGCTCACATCATACTTGACTTTGATAAACATGCCACTTCTGGCCTTGTTGACCTTATTAATAAACGTATTAGGTAAAAGAGGCAGTCATGCAGAAACTTATACATCCAAGGTTCATAAGCAGCATTTTTCACAATAGCCAAAAAGTGGAAACAGCCCTAAAGTCTTTCAACATGAATGGATAAACGAAACTTGACCCATCCTTACAATGGAGTATTATTATTCAAAAGAAATGAAGCCCTGATACATGCAACAACACGGATGAACCTCAAAAACATTATGTTCAGTGAAAAAAGCCAGACCCTAAGGGTCACATGTTATATGATTCCTTTGCTGTGATAGATCCAGAATGGGCAGATCTATGGAGACCAAAAATAGGTTGTCAGGGACTGGGGAGAGAGGAATGGAGAGTGGGTACAGGGTGTTTTTATGGGGTGATGAAAAAGTTTTGAAACTAGAGAAAGCCGGTGGTTGCACAACATTGTAAATACACTAAATACCACTGAATTACACAGTTTAAAATAGTTGATTGTATGTTATATGAATTAACATCTCAATTTTTAAAAAAAATAAAGATAAAACAGCTGTGGGAAGATCTCCTAAAGACCTTCCTCTGAATGTACATTGATTATCATTCCCATCCTCTAGCTCTTAAGTGGTCCCAAACCACATTTCCCCATCTTGTTAAACAGAAACACCATCAAAACCTTTCTAATGCCGCCTTCTGGAAATTAAATCTTGACAGCTACATTGTTTCACGTTACCCTAAATCTCCTTATCTGACATATATGTTTTACCTTATATGATCCCAATATTTTCTATCAAAAGTTTTAGTTGTCAATAGACATCTTCCCCATCTTACAACATAGCTTTTGAAATTTTCTCTTCATAGAAAGAACTATATCAATGTGAAATTTCTCATGGTTCTTTTTTCTAAACTCCAACCTACATACACTGTTTTCTTGCATGATAAGATTCTAGCTGGTTCAAAAGACACAATGTCTGACAGTAATTCACCAAAGTACCACATTTCAATTGCTTTGGCACATTTCAATTAGGAGACCTTTGAGGTGAGAAAGAAAAAGAAATAGAGTGAGATTCAGGTGATGTTCAGAGAAAAACAGCATGAAAGGAGGGCATGAGAAACATCTCTGGACAATGGAAAAAGGAAAAAACAAATCTACTAGGAATTCTCAGGAGCAACTTGACTCCAACTTTGACTCAATTTAATGCTTATAAAATGCACAAAGGGGTATTCCCAGGCATTCAATTTAAGTAGAAATGTCCGAAAGACCTAAGATTATGAAGTGGACCCAAGGACAGACACTTTTCCAAAATTATATTCTAATAGTGGAGAAGTAATTTGTAACTGTCTTTATGTTTTAAAAAAAAAAAAAAAAAAAAAGCTACATTAAGCAAAAAAAGCCTTAAATAACTAATGGTCCAGAGGTTGGCCTCATTCTGGGTGGCGCTGGGCCTGAGGCTGTGTGACTGGGACCCTCTCTGCTGCCCTGCCCAATGTTCTGCCTGCCCCATCATCAAGCAGGAGCTCTCCTCTTGGTGGCATGATGTCTTCAGGCTCACATGCTCACAGCCCAAGTCCAGAAGAGACAATATTTCCTTCCGTTCATTCTGCCCAGCTGTAGGAGGATGAATGATGGCCACTCAAAGATTACAAATGCCTAATCCCAGGGAGCAGCAAATACTGCCCTTTAAGGAATAAAATGTCTTGCCAATGGAATTAACTCCAGGGTCTTGACATGGAGACAGTATTCTGGATTTTCCGGGTGGACCTTAAATGCAATCGCAAGCGTCCTTGCAGGAGAGAGGCAGAGGGAGGTAGAATAGGAGGAGGGGCTGTGACTACCTCCGCAAAAGTTGAAGCCATGCAGCCACAAGCCAAGGAATGCCGAGTCCACCGGAAGCCAGAGGAGGAAAGAATGTATTCTGCCCTAGAGCCTCCCAGAGGGACTCCTGCCCACACCTTGACTTCCACCCAGTGATTTGGACTTGGGACTTCTGACCACTAGAACTGTGAGAGAATACAAGTCTGTTATTTAAGGCTCCCAAGTTTGTGGTCACTGGTTAGGAAACCAGGAAATGCGGTTCTCTCTGATTGAACCAACTTGAGTCACACGCTGGCTCTGAACCCAATCAGCCTGGGGACGTCAGGCGTGGGTTCTCTGCTTCCTCCCTGGAGCATGGACACAGATTTCCTGAAGCAAATGGACTCAAAGAAAAGGAAGGACCTTTCCCCCAAAGGGAACCATAACTGGAAATAGATACTGGTATGGATAAGGTGCCAAAATCCAGCTCATTCCAATCTATGTTTGAAAGAAGAAAACAGAGGGAGGTGCAGAATGAGCTCTAATATGCCAAAAATATTATAATACTATTGCACTCTAACTTTTTGTTGTTGCTATGGCTGATTTTGTTAAGTAGCAAATTGCCAGGGATAGGCTGGGCTGACCAATTGCTAGAAGAATTGTTTTTATTGCTGCTCACTGGACTCTCTCCCGCTCTGACTTGTGTCTTTTTGGAAAATTCTAAGATTGCACATCTTACTGCAAGTACAAATGCACTACGATATTAAGATAGGACAATAGTTTATATTTATTTTCTGATCTTCTATCTGATTGTATCTGAAAATTGTATTAACAATTCTTGCTTCAGTAAATGTTTATGCCAGTGTCTATTGTGTGAAGTCCAAAAATAATTTCCACACCTCTTTCTTAGATTATACATAGTGGACTATGAAGACCGTGTTCAAGGAAGGCTCATAAGCGCTTGACCTTGGGCAAGTTACTTACACTTTCCAAATACAAGTTTCTGTCTATGTAAAATGATGATAAGTAATTTCACAGGATTCGTTTTAAGAATTATCTAATTATATATATATATAAAGCATCTAGCAGGCTGCACAGAAGATAGTTCTAAGATCTTACTGATGCTGTATTATGAACCCATAATGCAATAAACACAGTTGAGATCATCATCCCTTAAATTCGGTCTCTTACTCACATTGTCGCTCTCCCAAATATTCATTTTAGCTTCAAAAGAACTTCTCCTTTCCATTTGGCTTAGCATTTTAATTCCCAGAAGAGGTTGATTTCAAGTGCACTTTGGATATTTTACCATATTCTCCCCTTTTTTGAAACTTTGTAAAATTTAAAATAGGATAATTTTCAGTGCTGAACCATGCAGAGCAATACCTGTTTATTTTTTCCAAAACTCTCTTTCTGATGCTAATACAATTTCTTTGACTGGACCAAATATCATACCCATTCCTAACCTTGGATGACTCGTTTGCCTTTGTTGTGAAACTGTCAGATTGTTTTTCTGAATGTTTAAGTTAATTGCATCTGTTAGATTCCCCTTAGTCTTGTCATTATTTACTCTCTCAAAAAAAACTGTAGTGCATTAGTCAGGCATAATTTCCCTTTATGGACACTTTGCTGGAGGGAAGAGGAGAGCAAGCCCAGGGAAGAGAGGAAGTCCCCAATTAGGGGGCCCCATTAGCCTCCGAGTTCCTGTGGTTTAACAGCCTTGTGACCAAGCCTGTGTCAGCCAGTGTCAGACCACTCAGCGATTCCACAGCAGCTCTGAGTGCCCTGGGACATTTGAGAGATCTATGGCCTGGTTGGGCAGGTTTTAGGTTCCTATGACTCCATCTTTGCCCAGAAATGCATTTGCCTGCCTTTGTTCTGTAGTGAGTATCTGCTCATATTCTCGGTAGTTGTCATTCTAAAACACTACAAACTACATTGAATATACTTCAGTTTTACTGGGTTTCAAGGACTTAGTGAGACAAAGAGATGAAATACTGAAGAAATGATTGTTATAGGCCTAATTTAAATGTTTGCTAAAATTTAAATACCATTGGTTCACTACTAAATGAGTAATTAAGTAGCACATGTTCTTACCTGTTCTACCTCAATATCAAAGGTCCTGGAAATAGGCATGTCAAAACCCCAAATTGTAAAAGTGGTGGGATTAGGAGTTATTTCCAATTCCATCTTTGGGTCTAGGGCATGGTTCCTAAAATGTCTACATTTAACATATGCCATTTTCATGATATGAAATGTTTTGATTGGCATTTTAAAAAAGAAAGGACTATGGAAACAATCATGACTAGAGTTGATGGTAATACATTACAGTGAGTACTGATTTATAAATGTAACTGTGGTTGAAAGGGGTAGTCTGTGGGTGTAATATTTCAATGGAAAATAAGCTAGAGAATAATGTAGGGACTGTAGAACATAGTGGTTTTGGTGGTGAATGAAAATTGTGTTTAATAGTATAAGAATAAGAATGTTCTTCTTTTACAAAGTACTAAATATACAGGAATACAAGGGAAAATTACAACTAATGAAACTTATGGATTATAGTTAACAGCAATATTGTAGTATTTTCACAACTAAGGCAAAGAAGATGTTATATCAGTTCTAAAGGAAAACAATAAGGAGTAAGAAGGGGTGTGGGAGTTTTCCTTTTGGAGTAATGAAAACGTTGTAAAATTGACTAAGGTGATGACAGCACAAATCTTAGATGAATATGAGAGCCACTGAGTGTACACTTTGAATGGATTGTACAAAGCATGGAACTGAATAGCACGGTGAATTCTGTGGTGGAAAGTAGACTGTGGTTAACAGAACAAATATGAAGCATTCTTTCATGAACTATAACAACTATACAATACTAACAGGGTATCATTAACCGGGTGGATTGGGGGAAAAATACAGCGAATGTAAGATATTGGCTGTAGTTAGCAGTAATATTTTGACGATGCGCTTTCATAGTTTGTAGTAAATGTTTCACAACAATGCAAGATGGTGGTGGTGGGGCAATGTATGAGGGCCCTGTATGAAGAGATACATGTTTGTTTTGTAAGTTCATAGCTTATACTACACACTTATTGTTTATGGATGTTCATGTATGAATGATAAATTTCAATTTTAAGAAGATAAAGAAGAAAAAGTCCTTTCTACTTAAAAAAAAAAGAAAAAGACTATGGAAACAATCATGACTGCACATCATAGTGTTATTTTTTTATAGATTAAAGTTGGAAATATGCACAGAAATTTTTAAATTAAAGTTTCATACCCATACAGTAAAACATACTTAACCCTTACTTAACAAGCCTTCACATTCATTTAGTGGCAGAACACAATCTTAAAAATTGACACCCTTTTTCCAATGATTTCTATTTCCCATTGTAGGGCCAATAAAATATCCTTTTCATCCAAGAAAGAATGACGTTAATTAAAATGTATTCATCAAAAACAATGAATGTACCACAATAATGAAAGAAGTTGTGGATGTAGGAAAAGTCTGGGAGTGGGAAATATGGGAATCTCCTATGTTTTTTAATGTAACATTTTATGTGATCTATGTACCTTTTAAAAATAAATTTAAAATATTTTAAAAAACAACACCAATTCACACATTCAGTTGACTGTTCTGAGAGGCTGATATTACTGCTAATGACCAATGTGAGACTAAGATGAAAGGAGACTTTAAATGGTGGGAAATTAATTTCGTGGGGTGTGTGTGTGGGGGGGTAGAGACATTCAGAATATAGGTGAGAGTGTTTGAAGTTCATAGATAAATGTGATTGTAAGAGGGTAGAACATTCATAAGAATTTCACCTCAGAGGTTAGAAAATAAAAATATGTTTTAAAAAAAATGGCAAAACTCTTAGGATAAAAAGTAATTGTGTAGGAAGAAAGAATGGAAAAGGAAATTTAAATCCTCATTTATCATTGTGTTTAACTGATGTCAGCATTATACCATCACTACTACCCATTACCAACACTTGTTCATCACCCATAAAGTAACAAACTCCCTATTTTCCTTCCCTTTGGCTCCCATTAACCTCTAATCTACTTTCTGTCTCTATGAATTTGTATAATCTAATTCAATGGAATAATACAATATTTTTCCTTTTGTGTCTGGATTATTTTGCTTAGAATAATGTTTTCAAAGTTGATCCCTATTGCATCACAGATCAGAAATATTCCTGGATAATATTTCATTGCCTGTACATATCATATTTTATTTATCCCTTCATCTGTTGATGAATTCCACAGCAATGGAACTTAAACTGTATGTTAGAAAAATACAAAAGAAGGTGATAATGGAGGAACAGAAAAATAAAGACATAATCCTGCAAATTGCAAAATGTAAAACTAAATCTTACCTTTTCAATAATGTCAGTAAATGGAAATAGACTGAACACTAATTACAAGGCAGAGATTGTCAAAATGGATAAAAAATCATGATCCAACTCAAAGCCATCTATGAGAGAGACACGTTAAATTCTAAGACACAAATATACTGAATGTAAAAGGATGGAAAAAATATACCAGACAATAAGCAGCTAAAAGATAGCTGTAATATCTTTACTAATAGCAAAGTACACTTTAAGACAAAAATTTTTGCTTGAGACAAAGATGAACATTTGTAAAAATAGAAGGTTGGTTTCTTAGGAAAATATAACAATTATAAACAAATGTGCACCAAACAATAGAGATTCAAAAAACATGAAGAAGAACTTCACAACTGACGGGAGAAATAAACAATTCACCAATAATATGGGAGACTTCAATACCCCATCTTCAAAAATGGATAAAATGCCTAGGCAGAAGAATAACAAAGATATAAGAGACTTAAACAATAGTATAAGCCAATTAAACCTATAGACATTCCACCCAACTATAGTAGAGTGAGTATACATTCTTTTCAAGTGCACATGGCATATTCTCCTAGATAAACTATAGGTTATACCATTAAAAAAAAACCTCAATAAATTTAAAAGGATAAAAATCATATGCATTGCTTTCCAATCTCAGAAAAATTTTATCCAAAATAATAATGGAAGGAAGCCTGGGAAATCACACACACCTAAATAACCAATGAGTCAAAGAAGAAATCACATGGGAAACTAGAAAATATTTTGAGATGATGAAAATGAAAATGCAATATACCATAACTTGTGACACATAACTAAAACAGTGCTTAAAGGGAAATTTAAGACTGTAAATGACTGTATTTTAAAAAGAAGGAAGATAGCAAATCAATAACCTACCATTTCATCTTAAGAAACTAGAAAATAAAGAGAAAAATAATCACCAAGTAAGTAGAAGCAAAGAAGTCATGAAGATTAGAGCAGAAATGAATGAAAGCAAGAACAGAAAAGCAACCAGGGGAAGCAGATTTAACTCAATGGATAGAGCATCTGCTTACCATATGGGAGGTCCAGGGTTCAAATTCAGAGTCTCCTGACCTGTGTGGTGAGCTGACCCACGCGCAGTGTTGGTGCATACAAGGAGTGCCGTGCCATGCAGAGGTGTTTCCCACATAGGGGAGTTCCACGTGCAAGGAGTGCTCCCCTGCAAGGAGCTGCCCCATGCGAAAAAAGCGCAGCCTGCCCAGGAGTGGCACCACACACCCAGAGAGCAGACGCAGCAAGATGACACAACGAAAAGAGACACAGATTCCCGGTGCCACTGACAAGAATGCAAGTAGATATCGAAGAACACGCAAAAAATGAACACAGAGAAGAGACAACAGGGGAGGAAGGTTAGGGGAGAGAAATAAATAATAAATAAATAACTCTTAAAAAAAAAGAAAAGCTACCAGAAATTCAACAAGAGTAAAATTGGCCCCTTGAAAATAAATAGAATAAAAGAATAGAGATAAAAAGAATTATAAGGGAATATTTTGAACAAGTGTATACCAAAGGGACCATGGAGTGAGTGGCAATGGATGATTCAGTGGGAATATGTGGACAGATAATTAATGGTCAGAGGGACTCCTCCAGTAACCACATAGTCATACAACTTAACACAGTGTAACACTGAGGAAGTTGATTGTAAGTGGGAGAGAGCTCAAGAGTAATTGAGGTGGTATTACCTGTTGCTCAGGGTAGACACTTATAATAATATATTAAGCTAAGTAAGAGAGAATAAATAATTATAATGACATTCATGTCTACTCCATTTTTTTACCAAATGGAAATTATAGAAAATCACAAAGAATAAAATTAACATCACTCATAATGGTAGCTTCTGGACAGTTAGTCACTATCACTTTTATGGGAAATCTTCCAAGCTTTTACTATTCATATATTGTGTGTGGAAATCTCAGATATGCAAGAAATGTCATTTCAATTTCCATAATTCAACCTAACTTTAATTTCTAACTTGAAATCCAGTGACAGCAAAATCTAATCTCAATCGATTCATGATATTCCCCTGGAGAAGGGTTCCAGGGAGCTTACATGGATTTGCCCTCCTTTCTCAGTTGCTCATCCAGGCAGTGTCCTGCCCACCTTTTCTCTCCAGGGCTGGCCCTACCTTGGGGACACAGTTTTCCTATGAGGCTGATATCCAAACCAGTCTATTTTTATCATAAGATAGTCTTTCAATGTATGGCAGAACTATAATTTATTTAACCATTCCCTTGTTTTCACAGATTCAGATTTCTTTAATCCTTTACTATCATATGTTATGTTCTCTTGAATATCTTTGTAATGAAAGCTTTATCCATCTACATTATTATTTCTTTCAAGGGAAGGGAAATTTGTGTGTCAAAGAATATGCTATGTATTTTAAGGTTTTTCTGTATATTGCTAAATCATCCTCCTGAAATATAACAATTTACCTCTCAGAAGCAGTGCATGAGAATTCTCACTTCCCCACACTGTGCAAGTTTTAGCAATAAATTAGTTCCACAGCTCATACCCTTGCTACATAGTTTTCTGCAATTTCTATACACTGTTCAGGTTTGCATCATTTTTAAAAATGTCGTTGGAGAATTTGTACTATAACCAGTGGAGATCCACTAATTCAGGTATGGGTTGGAAATGTTTTTATTTTAAAAAGTCTAAAAAAGGAGCTATTCATGAAACATGTGACTAAGAGATGACTTCTTGACAGTGAGAAGGATTTAATATACCATTGCTAGCTATGAGACATAGTGATCCAGAAGCAAGGACTGGAGAGGCGCCTCTCGGAGATCAGGGTGTCCCAAAGCTGACATCCAGGAAGGCAAAAAGGACTTGAGTCCTACAACTGCAAAGACCTGCCTTCTGTTAACAACCTAAGGAGTTTAGAAGCAGATTCTTTCCAGAGTCTCCAGACAATTGTCCAGCCAGCTGACACCTTGTGAGACTTAAAGCAGATCCAACCTGACCTGATGTAGATCATGTAAGGTAATAAATACACTAGTGTTGTTTTAAACTGCTAAATTTGTGTTAATTTGTTGCCATGGTGACAGAAAACGAATACACTGCTGAATAAATAAAATGAATGAATGAAAAAGAATGAGTGAAAGAATGAATGAAATGTGGCTTAAGAGTGGAAATTGTGATATGCTTTTCAAAAGAGTCATGGATTCTTAGATCTGTTTCAAACTTTCCTTTCACTTTGCTGATCCATGTCAAAGTGTTGTCCCACCTGTGATTTCCAAGGGGAGACAATTACATGATGAAACCACCATCTCTGCCCTGTTGTGATAATATTGATTGTCAGTTTTAGTGGGTGGTAACATTTTTGTGCTTGTGATTCCCCATGATTATCGCTTGAAGAATGTGATCATTTCCCCTCCAGCTCTATTACTGTTCCTTCTCAGGAAATTCAGAAATAGCACCTGCATACATTCATTCATTTTTTATTCAACAGATATTTACTAAACTTCTTTTCTGGGAATAGTTTTCTGCTAATCTCTAAAGCTATTACTAAATAATTACAACTTAAAACTGATTTATATTCTAGAAGTTAATTACTCAGTACACATTTTCACATAGAAACAATATTAAAAACTTAAAATCTACCCCTAAGCCAGCTCACACAACCCACTTAATACAAAATTTACTTGAACTAGTCCTAAAAGAATTTAACTGTATTTAAAAACTATTACACTTTTTCCCTATGAGAAAATAGATTCATTTCCCCAACTTATACTGTTAGAAGTTCAACATCCTGCCTAGAACTAACTCTTTCATCAGTGACACTAGGGAGCAAAGATTACGTTGACTAATGGAGAATATAGTCTCTATATTTTAAAAAATCTTTTAATATAGGCTTAAACCATCTTGTTTTGTTTTGTTTTAGTTCTCTATATCAGGAAGACAATTTATCCTTATATTGGATATTTTTCTTACAGAAGAATGGCCTGCAAATGAATCAGTATGTTTAGAAAGTTGCAAAGATGGACTAAAGAGCAATTTGTTAAATGAATGTCTCAGGTATTATAAATTAAGATTTTTTTTAGGAGGTACCAGGAATTGAACCCAGGACTTTGTACATGGGAAGCAGGCACTCAACCACTGAGCTACATCTGCTCCCCAATGAGAGTTGTTTTTTCGTTTGTTTGTTTGTTTTTAGGAGGTACTGGGGATTGAACCCAGGACCTGGTACGTGGGAAGCAGGTGCCCAACCACTTTAGCTACATCTGTGCCCCTAAATTAAGATTTATATAAAGGAAAGACACAGAAAGAATATTTTAGATATGGGGAAGGTGGTTAAAGATGATGAAAAGCAAAAGGCATAGAAGCTGGCTTTCCAGAAACAGAGGATTCATATTGAAAATGGCAGAAGGTGGAATGTTAAAAAGTAGTTGGGGAGCAGATGGTGAAGGGCCTTTCATGATGCCTCAGGGATGAAGAGTTTGGACTTCCTCCTGAAAGCAACAGGAAGCCATCTCCTGCATTGTTAAAGTAGGCATCTAGGAAGATTAATTTGGCAGTGGTATGTGAGATGGATGCAGGGAGCTTATTAAAAAGATATTTTGGTAATGTGAGGGTCACAGGTACAAATTGTAAAGGCGCTCCTTAGGTATGCAACAATCACATCAACAGAATACATAATTGTCCTCATTTTCTAGAATTCATCTTAATTTTTGGTGCTGAGGTTCCATTCTGCTTGCTTCAGAAAATTTACTCCAGTCCCTTCCAGATAAAATAAGTCCGACGGTGTGTTTTGAACTCCATCAATGCAGAAGTAGGTGGAGAGGGTGGAAAGATGAAAGAGGGATATAGTATTTTCCCCTTCTCTGCAGTATTCTGGTTCCTGTTTCCAATGTTACTCATCTCATCTGCCCGCCGTGTTGGCAGGGGATAACGGTTCCTCAGACAAAGCCTGGAAGGCTTTTGGGAGCAGACTGTCCACAGAGAACCTTCCTTATGGAAGTTTCTTCATCCCGGCTGTGAGACCCCTTGTAGGCTCCTCTCTTAGAAAACTCTGGTCCTCAGTCATGGGGTTGTGGGGGCTTTCAGATAGCACCCACACCACTCCAGCCCCTGGGAAACAAGGAGTATTGTCATCTCCAGCTGTCACCAGAATGCGGGTCACACCGCCGGTCTCACTGTATCCACCACCATACCAGGGTGGTGGAGGAGGCGAGAGGGGATTTCTCTCAGCCCCATTCTGTCAGAAGAACTTTCTACTCATGGATTCCCAAACTTAAATAAGGGACTCTATTATGTCCTCTCTCAGGACTCATCCTGCGGGGGCGAAAGGTTGGGCCTGAGCTCCCACCCTCCTGTTTAACTCCATTTCTTTGTATCTGCCTTCCACCTCCCCTCATGTCCCCCTTTCCCAGCTTGGAGAGTCTTCTTTTCTATTTTAAGTGGGGCGTCATGAAAGCAGATTCAGATCTTTCAGTATGAACTCAAGCCCAGGGGGTTTTGATGTAAGAACTGGGCATTTGCTACCTTTTGTTTTCTGCTGGTGCTGCGAGGAGATTTCTCTGTGACCATGAGCTTCCCCTGCCGAACTTTCCAGATGGCAGGAGCTGAGGTAACAGAGGAAGGATCTGGGTGACTGTAGGGATACACAAGGGTCATCACCTCAATTAGTAATTTGAAATACCTTGTTGCCACATAATAATGACGAATTTGGTGACTAGACCTAGGTGGAAGAAAGAATAAGAAAGAAAAATCCAATAACGTGATGACAGAGTTAGAAGATGATGGAGATAGAGACTGCAAAAATAAAAGTTCTTCAGATTTTGAGCTTGAGTGGATGGGAAATGAATGCAGTTCAGGGAACTTTTTTAAAAGAGTGGGGAGTCAAATTGGTTGCTGATACCCCATGTCTTGATGTGCCTGAATCTTGCTGAATGCATTGATTTTATTAGTGATCTAAGATGAGCAGACTTGAGGACCAATTTCCTTGATCCAACTCACTAAGAATGCTGGGAAATGTACTTGCGTACAAGATGACTTGTGGTGGTCGTTTGTGCATGAGCCTTGGTCTAGATCAGAGTTTCTCTTTGCCATCAGTTAGACCAGCAGGTTGATTGGTGAACAGAGAATAAGTACAGATGGGTTCAGCTATAATTAGGGGCTATTCAACTATTGATCAAGGTGACTTACCCATCTTGGTCCTAGGAATATTCCTGCTTAAGAGCAGAAATATTCTAGAGCATTTCCTTCCCTACAGACTGTGAGGACACACTGACAAATTCTACTATACAATTCATTTTCTATATTCTTTATCTGTCATCCCAAACCTCTGTCATTTCCTTATGACAGTTTGCAATTTCTTAAATTACTGCTAATCTTCCACTAGTTACATTTTAAATTGATGACTTCCCTTTTAGGAATGAATACTAGACCCCTTGGTGAGACTTAGAAAGTGCCCTCAAATTGCTAGCAATACATCTGTGAATCATCTCGTGGGTAGCTTATTTCCTGAGATGATTTCTGCAGATGGCTAATCTTACCCATTTTATGTTAATTCCTGTTAGCTGTAACTGCTACACACGACAGTCTCTTACTCTGTTTCCATTTTGGGTTCTGGTTTTTTGGAATCCTTTCACTGTCTTTCCTAAATTTCCATATTTCTGGCATTTGCCAGAATATAGAAAGGAAGGTGATGGGGGGGTACTTCAATTTGGGGGTACATTTTGAATTTGATATATTCCTTCTTGAGCTAATTAGAATGAAGTATGTGAATTGTAGAGGCTTAAGGAGGTCAATGCAGATTGTTCTTTTCTTTCCTTCCCCAGATTTTCCCTTCGTTCCCCAATTAAGAGTTAAGACCCAGGAATTACACAGATAGGGATAAAAATAACATTTATTTCTCTATCCTATGTGATTAGAACTGTGATGGGGGCATAGTAGGTACTCAACAAGTATCTGGTGGATGAACAAATAAAAGCTAGATTGAAGAACATCGTTTCATGTACAACCCAATTTTCTTCCTAATACATCACTCCATAATTAAACTAACCATCCAGTCCCAAGAAGGTTTGGACATCCCCCAAACCTCTTCCATGGAGATGAAAAGTCTTCCCTCTATGTCAGCTTCACCAGGCAGCCTGGTTCCAGGGGCGCGAAGGAGAGCATGTCTAACAAGGTGGGAATTTTATTCTGGGCAAAGCTTCTCAGGGAACAGAAGACCCGGGAATAAGGTCTCTTTTTGACATTCTCCAGCTTTGGGCTCTTTCAAGTCATAGAAACCAACGGTTAGACAGAAGCTGCCTTACTTGTGGAACACAGATATAGGGGTGGAGAGAAGATTTTAAAAAATCAGTCTTATCACTAATAAACGCTGGAGGAGAGGACAGAGCTTAGATGTGTGGCCACAACGGGCTCCCTAATTCTAACTAACTATCCAGAATTAAACTATTCAAGTGCTTGACAATCTTAGATTCCTGCCATTCTCTCTGCTTTCTCCTAGGGAGGAGATCTGCCCAGGAGGATAGACCATTCTGGGGGTGCCTGCAAGGGGCTGATCTGAGCATGCTCAACTCTTCCCTCAAACTTTTCAGGAAGACGTGGCAACTGGCCAAATGGGAAAGAGGAGATGGGGATGAAGGTGGGAGCTGCCAGGAGCTTATTCTCATGGAAGTTCCTTTGGGGGAACATAAGGTCAAGAACGTCAGGGAATGTGGCAAAGGAGACCTAGAAATTGAATCTTGCTGTCACCCCAAGGGCCAATAAGATTTATTTTTATTTATTTATCTCCCTACGCCCCCCCCCCCCCCCCCCCCAGTTTTCTGCTCTCTCTGTCCATTCGCTGTGTGTTCTTCTGTGTCAGCGGCATCGGGAATCTGTGTTTCTTTTTGTTGCATCATCTTGCTGCGTCAGCTCTCTATGTGTGCGGCGCCATTCCTGGGCAGGCTGCACTTTCTTTCGCACTGGGTGGCTGTCCTTATGGGGCGCACTCCTTGGGCGTGGGGCTCCCCTATGCCGGGGACACCCCTGCGTGGCACGGCACTCCTTGCGTGCATCAGCACTGCGCATGGACCAGCTCCACATGGGTCAAGGAGGCCCGGGGTTTGAACCACGGACATCCCATGTGGTAGGTGGACGCCCTATCCATTGGGCCAAGTCCGCTTCCCCCAAGGGGCAATTAAAAAAAAAAAAATAGAGACACTAACGCTATGACAGGTTGAGAGGATGATATAAGTAGCTGAAAATTATTTTACCCTATCAAGTCAGCTTTATCCACATCCACCACATTTACCCAATCAAAGAAATGGACTGCCTTCATACTGTATTACGGGTACCTAACTTATGTATATTTGTTGCTAAGTAGACTTTTTTTGTTTGTTTTACAGAAAGTATTTCTACAGCCACAGACTAAAGAGATTATTATCCTCAAGAGATCACTTTTTCAACCCAGAGCGAATCCGTGGCCTGTGTCAGCCGCTGTCTAGATAAGCAATGCTAAAACATGTCAGGAAAACTGAGAAAGAGCTGGGAGCCAGAGAGCAAACGAAGGAAGCAGCTTGCTCTTTTTACGTTAGAACTCTCGTAAGAATGGTTCCCATCTCGTCTCAGAGTATCAGATACCCGAAATGCTTCCTGGCACATCTTGTCTTCACAAAGTTGTTCAAAATTCTGGCTGAGGCCGACAAAAGCTGTGCTACTGAAGGACACGGTGTGTGGAATCTGCTACGAAGCGGCAGGCCATGAGAAGGCATTTTCACTGCAAGAAGCATTGTATCTTTGGGAAAAAAAAAACTTCTTGTTGCTTCTGTTACCAACACACTGAGGAAAACAGATAACCCAGGCATTTGGATTTGGGTTAACTTCAATTTGCTGTGAATTTTTTTTTTTTTTTTTCTGAACACCTTCAGAGTCTGAAGGATACTTAAGTTGGAATTCAGGAGTAGCTTAAGGTTGGAACTCTAACAAGTCAGCGGTTGAAGAACTGACTTTCCTGGGAAAATGCCAAATGTCCCTGAATCTCTCCAACAATACGTTCTCAGGTATTCAATCAGCTCTCCTGAGGTTTTAGTCCCGTCTTCACAGAAGATTAAATTACATTTGACATTCCAAGACTCTTAAAAAGAATAGGTATATTGCTTAAGAATGAGGTTTAAAAAATATTTTGTGTGCAAGGAAAGTTGTTCCATGAAATATGCTCACACAGACCATCTATAGTTTTATGGAAAAGATTTTTCCAACAGGTGGCCCTTAGCTATAGTTCTTACAGTATTCTATAGAAACATGCCCTATTTTATCTCCTAAACAAAGACCGGTGCTTTATAACTTGAATGCGATGCTGTGGCAATAAGAGTTCTTGCCAGAAACCTACATTAGAAAGAAGCAAGGTGAATTCTCAGCTTTTTGGCTGTTAAATGCAGGTTCTATTCTTTTCCCTGGATGATGCCTCGTGGTTCATTTATCGGGATGGGGAAGAAAGGGACAGCAAAATGAGCTAAGAAAGGCCCCTTTCTGTGGTCCTCCTTCCAGCCTAGAAACGGTGTCCTGCTTCCCCTCCCCTCCCTGGGTCTCTCGGCCTTGGGACCCACTTTTGCCCTTTGAGTCTCTTCAGCAAACGCCCGGAAACTGCAAAGGAGCTGTGCCTGTGGATCCCCCCTGCTGGCTTGCGTTGCCTGAATTTCAGAAATCTCCAAAGGCAAATCTTATGAAGCATCTTTAGTCTCTCAAAACGTACTGGCACATTTTGTACAAGTGTCCTACAGAAAGAGGTTATTTCACCATTAATGGACTTTTTAAGCTGATCTGCAATTCAGCTAAATAAATAAGTGGTGATGGGATGCCGGCTCAGAACACATTACTCTTGACAGGAATAAAATTCGTGTTTGGGAAATTCTGGCATTTAGGAAGGTGGGCTTTGTATTTACGTGGTTGACTAAGCAGAGACCAAGAACCATAAATAAATGGAAGCAATAAATTGAGGACAAGTTTTCAATTGCAGATGATTTTTTTTCCTCTAGGTTTGGATCCGTTCTTTCCTTTTTCATCAGGTGAAAAGTTTTTAGTTGATGTGACTATCACATTTAAAGTGTCTGCGTGCTCGGGTCTTGACTTCTTTTGGCAACCTTTGTGGAATCGGGTGATCTTTACCTGTGGGGAGGTGGAGGAGGCAGGCGACTTCTAGTAAAAAGAATGACTTTGAATGACAGCTCTGATACCTTACTTGACTTGTAAATTGTGCTAGTTTAGTTGGTCTGAGTAACAGTTTCTTAATTTCTGATGTGGGGGAAGTAATACACTACAGCAAGTGTTTCCAGAATTAAATCGTTTACTATATGGAAAAGCCTAACAGAATCCAGTAAATATGGAACCTAGCTCTGAACTGAGAGTTTGTTTTTCTATTCTAATGCCAGCTCTGCCACCCCTTTGCACCATGATCTTGTGGTAACCACTTCAACATTTTAAGCTTCAGTTTCCTCATCTGCAAAATGAGGATTTAGAAATGATGTTTATTATGTCAAGTGTTGAAGATTGCGAGAAGTTAGTGGAAAGGAAGGCTAAATGTTAGGTAGCCTTCCCTTCCCCTCTACTTTTCTCTGATGTTTTTTCTTGCCAACAATTGTAACTTTAGTTTTCCATAACCATCAACTGCCTTAAAGACTTTTTTGATCGTATGACTAAATTTCACACCTTTTACTTCTGAGGATTTCTGTATACCAGAGAGACTCCCAGAACACTTCAAGACTTCATAAGGAAAGCTACTTCAGCACCATCTCTGCCTGTGGTACATAACCTTCACAATCCTCCAGGCATTTCTGTGTTCCCCAGCTCCTGAGGGGATTTCTAAATAAATAATGGCTCCGTGTTGCTCCTGGGTCTCCTCGGGAGCCATGCTGCCTGCTTATTTATTCATAAAGACGAATTTTCAAGAACCGTTGTGAGTTCTGGTAAGTTGCCATAAGCTCCTTTTGCCTGGCCTACGACAATCAGACTTTTCCACCGCAAGGCAGTTAGCCTAGGTTCTTGGCCCCACTCGGGATTCCGTGGGCTTTATATCAACATGTTAAGGTGATCCTTTGGTGTTTTACAACTGCTGGTACTGTTTTTCCTACCCTCTGGTTTAATGGTTTCACTTTATGGCCTCTCTCTTCTCCTCATTTCTGTTTTCTGCGTCACCACACGGGCTTACTGCCATGTGATGGAGCCGTAATTCTGAGCGTCAGCACAGGATGTGTGTGGTTATGTCCACAGTGTTCTGTGTGGACGGCTTCTTTGGGTTCCCACCAAGCACATCTATGGGGACAGGAACCCAAACTGGGTTGTGAGAATTTACTTGCTCCCTTCCAGATCTGCAAATTCACCAGATTTTCCATCTGGAAGTGTCCTGAAGACTAACTGAGGTTATGGACTGGTCTGTCTCATTTCCTACTGAGTTACAATTGAATGATCCATTCAGTTGAGGATAAAACATAGAAACTAGAAGATTTTTATTTACCGCTGATGGAGAGACAGTCCCATGAAACATATGCGATTGGGAGAATGGACAAGAAGCAAGGAAGAAAATCCATGGGAGGTCAGAGAAGAGAGAAAGAAAATACTACATTGGCTGAAAAGCCAAAATTTATAAACTTCCAACATTTTATAAAAATTTCCAAAATAAGGCAAAGGAATACCACTGCCAGATCAAAATGCAATCCCTTCTAATAAATATGGCATGATGGCTGATCTCAGTTTATGACATTTATCTTTATGAATTCATTCAGTTCATAAGGGAGAAAGGCTAAAATAGCACTGGCATTATCTTGCTTCTCTTCATGAATGAAGGGAAATGTCAATGTCATAATAAAGATGAGATATCTTTTACAGAGGCACACTCATTTTAAATATTATATTATGTAATTAAAAATTTTTAAACATTTCAAAAATTCAACCTAGTTTCGCAAATGTCCTGAGTAAGAGAAGCACAAGGAAAAAAGACCTTCATTTTCACTGAAAGATACTACAGTTACGGATTTTCAAGCTTATTTCTATTTGGCTTTGGAAAATCAATATCGATCTTTAGTATGAACTTGGGTAGACCTGTTATTTCAGGAATTCACATTAAGTGAACTACTGAGGCCGTGTCGTCAGGTGCCACTCAGAAGAAATTAATAAATTCTCCATATTTTACCTCCTGTTTTCTGATCAACACCATTCCACAGTTTATTCGATATTTGCACAAGTTGCCATCACCCTTCAGTCTTAGACAAAGCACATTTGCCTTTCTAAACTTGCTTGTCTGTCAAGCTCTCAGCTTCCCTGGGGTTAGAAGAGACAAATAAGTGTTTTCAGTTTCAAAAAGACTTTTCTGGTGGTTGGGAGTAACAACCTGGAATATCTTTCCCTCCAGGTTCTGCAGGCTGCATATGTAATCAGGGAAGGTGACAAGTCGATAAAAGAATTCAGAGACTGAACAGAGGGCCACTGGGAGCGTCTGGCTTTTCGTTGCTTCCAACAACTGGTAACATTTGCTAAACTGCTCTTATATGTGCACTCAAATCTGCCTTTCTGATTGTGTTCCCATTTCTGCATATAATATAAATAGCCAATGCCATCTAGGGTTATAGATCCTCCTCCTAACAATGAGTAGATGGATAAAGAAGTAGATGGATAAAGACAGGGCAACCTGCCTAGGATGGCAGACTCCTTCGCCATGGGGATGGCTTTCTGGAGGCAATCTTGCCGTAGAACTGTTCCGACTTCAGCTAGCTGAATCTCTCTCTGCTTGCTAATGATGGAAATCAAAGACATTTCCCATTTGTGTGAGACACACTCAGAATGGATGCATAGATCCAAAGTCACTGCATCAAGGCTACATTCTAGGATTCTAGGGAAAGCGAAGTATTGTCGTGCTATCCAAACACTAAGAACAACATTATTAAGTGAAAATTTCTTCCCGGTGCTATCTTACCCTATGTTTCCAGCCTATTTCTCCCAAGCATATGTTTTTCATCTGCATCAGAAGTTCTCTCATTAAGGTAATCGTGTCCAGAGCTCACTCCAGCTGGTACTGAAGAGCAGCCATCCTGACTAACTGCATGGGTGAGGTTTCACTCAGGCAGAAAGATGATTTCTTGCTTTTTTTTTTTCATAGCTTTTGTGACTGAAGGAGGGAAACTGATATACAGCTTATGTTCCTGGTGATTTGAAATTGAAGGACCTAACACAGGCAGAAGCTGCGGATGGGAAAGGAGACAAAGGATCTTTAAAGAATGAGTATCAAAGGACAACATCCATGTGAAATTGAGAATGAAGAAGAAAGGGGAGAAGTGGGAAGAAGGGTCTGTAAAGGAGAGAGGAGCCACCTCCCTCTAATAGGGGAGGACCAAACCGTGGGGAAAGGGGGGGGAGGCTAGATATTGATATAGGTACATTGAGGACAGAGCAAACCAGGTAAAGGTTTAGAGTAACAGGACATTGTTTTATTCTTTTTTTTTTTTAGCCCATTGAACAAATGGGTCATTGAATTAGAGATGCAAAAATAAAAACACACCATAGATCAGATTGTAATAAGAAAGAAACTGAATGTGTAAAAAAACTAAGACTGGATCTACCAGGCAAAGGGGGAAAATATTTAATATTGTAATAGTCTAGCTAGCTCAGTGAGACCAGGCATGAATCAGTGTTGCCTAACTTTGTCACTTTCAGAACTTATCCATGTGAAGTCAAGATGGTAAATGTTTGCCTCATAACAAATGTAGGGAAGTGATTTACCACTTTCAGTTCCTGAGAACAGATGGCCGTATATCACCCACAGCAGGCATCATGAGGAGATAAAGTTAGAGGTACCCACACAGCTCCGTTAGAGGAACATACGGGCACCCTATTTCAAAATACCAGCTTACTAGAAGTCATTCCACTCTTCAAGCTTTACTACTCTGGTTCATGAAGTATTTCCCTTTGCTGTTAGCAGGAATTGATTAACAGACTATCAGGATAAAGTACGAGGTAGCAGGGAAAGGGGAGGGAGAAGGGGGAGTGGGGGAGAACCCACTTAGAAAATAGAAAAGTATAGGGACTTCCCTAGGATTCAGCAGGGATTTTTTGTTGGTTGGTTTGTTTGCTTTTTGTTTTTGTTTTTTGGGTTTGTTGTTATTTTTAGGAGGCACCAGGGATTGAACCCAGAACCTTGTGCAAAGGAAGGATATACTCAACCACTGAGCTCACCCTCTCCCCTAGGAGGGGTTTTAAGGGTTAAACATTTTCCTTCCATTATTGTCCTGAATTGATCATTGTCACTATCATTTTCATAAAGAATATTTTATAGGAAAACTTGGAAAGTTAATGTTCAAGAGTCTCACCCAGGACTACTTTGTCACTCATGGGTTCACCTGGCAATATCAGGACACATTTTCGGCTGTCAGATTGGGAGGCACTGCTCCTGGGTTCTGGTGGTTAGGGTCCAGGGATGTTGCTAAATGTCCTGTAATACACAGGAGAGCTGCCCACAAAGAAGAGTTAGCCATCCTAAAATGCCAAGGTGCCAAGGATGGGACACCCTGATCTACTGACACGGTCATGTAAATGAAAGATAGTTTGTTCCAGGCAAATTCATTTGTTCTTCCACTCACTCATCAATAAACCTTTTAGGGAGTACTGACTACATTCAAGGCAAAGTAGTAAGTTCTGGGATGCAAACATGAGAAACACACACTCCTTGCCTTCAAGAATTTGCAATTTTCAACAAGAATGAGATGGTACATGATATAAACATTCAGAATAAAGAAAGGTGATTTCCAGGTGTGTGAGAAAGCTTTAAGAAATGGCAGTGTTCACAAATTCTGTATTTCAGGCTAAATTGACTACCAAAATGAGGTGAACTTTAAGACATTCCCAGATAAACAAAAGCTGAGGGATTTCACGTCTAAGAAACTTGCCCTACAAAACATGCTAAAGAGAATTCTTCAGGTTGCAAAGAAAGGGATACAGATAGTAGCTTGGAGCAGTATGACAAAATAAAGATCTTCAGTAAAGATAACCATATGGGTAAAAGTAAAGGCCAGTATGGTTGTACATACAGTATCTAATTTTACTTTTCATTTTTTACAAGGTTAAGAATACAATTGCATAAGAAATAATCACATTTCTATGTTACTGGCCACACAAAATATAAAGAGGTCATGTGTGACTAGAAAATACATTAAGAGTGGGTAGGAACAAATATTGTGCATTCTACTGATAAGTTTGTATCATTTTAAACTAGTTTGTTATAGATAGATGTTAAATATCTACCCTGGCTCTCAGTAACCTCAAAGAAAATATCTAAAATATTTACAGAAAAGGAAATGAGAAGAGGATCACTCTGTTTCACTATAAAAGCTTAACTATACACAAAAGAAGTCTGCAGTGCAGGAAATGAGAGACAAAAAAGGTATAAAACATACAAGAAAGAAAAAACAAAATGACTTCAGTAGTCCTGCCTTATTAGTAGTTGCTATGAATGTAAATGGATTAAATTTTTCAATGACAAACACACAGATTGTCAAAATAGATTTTTTAAAAAGCTGATCTCAACTATACGTTACTTGTGGGAGGCTCACCTTAGACCAAAATACAAAAACAAATAGGTTGAAGGTAGTTAAAATGGGGAATTTTGAATTGCACGTATTTTACTACCAAAAAAAGTTAAAAAAAAAAAAAAAAGGCAAGAAATAGCAGTATTTAAATGGGCAAGAGCTGTTCTATCTGCCAAATAAAGGAAAATCCTGTAAGGCAGGACCAGGAGAGAAGAAAGGGAGGTGCACTTATGCAGAGCAGAAGCCAACCCACTGGACAGAATCAAAGCAAATTTGAGGGGAAAGAGTGAAAGAGAATGCTGGAAAGGCAATTTGGGCCAGATTGAATGAGGCTTTGAAAGCCAGACTAAGAAGGTTCTGTTGCTGTTTGCTTGTCTATCTGTTTGTTTTTATTATATCTTATAAAAAAGAGAAACCATGTAAGGTTTTTGAGCAGGAAATGACACCATCAGATACCTGATGTTGGGACATTTTCCTAGCAGAAATGTGTGAGTGGCATCCTTTGAGATGCTCCAGGCCCTACTCTCCCTGCACCAGTCACAAAGTACCAGAAAAACAAGAGCACACAGTGTTCCCAGGATTGGGTGTAATATTCTCCTTAACCCATTCTGCAAACCTGTTTCTACCTTTCCAAGATATTGATCTTGCTACTTCATCTCTTGTTTCTTTTCTCTCCTTGCACTTATGATTTCATCTTTATTATTGTTTTCTATCTATATCCCTTTCCTTTCAGCCTAAGAAACTCTCTTTAACATTTCTTGTAGGGCAGGTCTCTTGGTGGTGAACTCCCTCAGCTTTTGTTTATGTGGGAATGTCTTAAACTCCCCTTATTTTGTATTACTAGGTCTTCTTAATGACGATTAATTTTCTTTCTCAGGCATCAGAATCACCTGGGATGGGGAGGTAGGAGGGACGGATTACCAAGGAGTGATGCTCAGTATCTTGACTGTGGCAAGAGTTTGATGGTGTAGGCATATATCAAAACATACCAAGGGAAATGGATGTGGCTCAACCAATTGGGCTCCCATCTACCATATAGGAGGTCCAGGATTCGATGCCCAGGGCCTCCTGGTGAGGGCAAGCTGGCCCATATGATGAGCTGGCCCACTCAGGAATGAGGCCCTGCATGGAAATGTCACCCCATGCAGGACTGCCGGCTGATGAGGAGAGCTGGCACAGCAAGATGATGCAAAAAGAGACACAGAGGAGAGAAAATAAAGAAGATGTAGCAGAACAGGGGAGCTGAGGTGACGCAAGAGAGTAATCCCCTCTCTCCCATTCTGGAAGGTCCCAGAATCAGTTCCTGGAGCTGCCTAATGAGAATACATCAGACAGAGAAGAACACACAGCCAATGGACACAGAAAGCAGACAGTGGGGGGAAAGGGGGAGTGGGAGGGATTGGAAATAAATAAAATACATCTTTTAATAATATGTATCAAGTTGTGTATTTTTTTAAAAGATTTATTTTTTATTTATTTCTCTCCCTTTCCCCCTTCCCTGCCCCAGTTATCTGTTCTCTGTGTCCATTTGCTGCATGTTCTTCTTTTGTGTGCTTCTGTTGTTGTCAGTGGCACAGGAATCTGTGTCTCTTTTTCTTGCATCATCTTGCTGCATCAGCTCTCCATGTGTGCGGCACCATTCCTGGGCAGGCTGAACTTTCTTTCACGCTGGGCAGCTCTCCTTACGGGGCACACTCCTTGCGTGTGGGGTTTCCCTATGCAGGGGCACCTCTGCGTGGCAGAGCACTCCTTGTGTGCATCAGCACTGCGCGTGGGCCAGCTCCACAAGGGTCAAGGAAGCCTGGGGTTTGAACCACGGACCTCCCATGTGGTAGGCGGACGCCCTATCTACTGGGCCAAGTCCGCCTCCAAAGTTGTGTATTTTAAATGAGTGTAATTTACTGTGCAACAATTAAACTTCAGAAAGCTGTTTAAAAATAAATAAGAATCATGGGAGGACTTGTTATAACACAGATTTCTGAGCCCTACCCCCAGAGTTCTGATGAAGTAGATTTGGGGTGTTGCTTGAGATTTTACCTTTCTAACACGGTGCTCTCTACCTTCCTTGGATAAACCAATTCCCTTCCACTTCTGCACAGTTTCTAGATTCTCCTCTCAAGATTCTTCTTGGCCTTTCTTCATCAACAGCTCCTCATCTCTGGTGCCATTGCAGGCATGTTTCTGGTGTATGCCTTCTACCAAAACAAATTGCTCCTTCAGGGGTCGCAGATGATAATGGTCATCAGCATTATATAGTACTTATGTGCCAGTTTTGTTCTAAATACTTTACATAGTAATTAATTCGTTAATTGTCATGACAACCCAATAGGAATGATTCTATCATCATCTCCAAGTTAAGATGGGAAAAGTAAGGTAAAAAGGGATTAAGCTATGTGCCCAGCTCGCTCACATAGCTAGCAAGCAGGTGGTGGTCAGCAGGTGAACCCAGGCAGTATGACTCCAGAGTCACCTTCTTAATCACTCCTTGTCTGAATTCCAGTGGCAACAGCCTCTTTTTACTTGAGCCTGACAGTCAGAAACTGACCTGGCATTCACAGTTAGGTCATGTTATTCTCCTAACAGACCTAGTGTCACAGCATATACCAATTTCAGACAATGCTACCCTGACACCAGAGTAGAATGAGTCAAAGGAAGGTCATTTCACAATTTTCTGTAAGTAAAGACAAAAACAAGGTCATTGTGCCACCCACAAAATACCAAACCCTCTCTCTCTCAGCCAAAACGAGTGACTGCTACTCTCTTACCAATTCCAACTTTATCCTCCCTCTAGTTCTCCCTCTCTATACATAAGATCGATGGAAGTGCCCTATCAAGAATTGTCCCCACTCTCTGACAGCATGCAGTTCAGAGTGAGCTTCTGCTTCCTTAGGCCCTTCCCCAAGTCACTCAGCCAAAGCCCAGGTCCGTCTTACCGTGGCATGTGCTTTCCTTCCTGCAACAAGTTCAACTTGTTCAACTACTGGTGGTCATTGACTGAAGGACATTGTCCTTGTGCCACCTATGACTTCCCACCCCTTGAAATCCCCCTCTTCTTTGACTTCCAGGTGCCATTCTCTCCTGATTCTACTCCTACATGTTGTACTACTCCCAGTGATGTCCACCTTCTGCTATCTGTGTCCTTCTGCAATCCCTTCCCCCTGAGTGTGAGCTGGACCTAGCGACCTACTTCGAATGAGGAGAATACACCTAAAACTGCAGCGTGCTCCTTCTCAGATTAGGTTACCGATAGGTTCTGGCTTCCACCTTGCTGGCTTTCTCTTGATCTTTTACTTGCTCACTCTGATGGAAGCCAGTTTCCATATCATGACCTGCCCTATGGAGAAGCCCATGTCCCCGGAATTGAGAGAGGCCTGTATGCAACAACTAGTGAGGAACTGAGGCTCTCAGTCCAAGCCGTCAAGACCTGAATCCTGCAACGACCACTTGGGTTATCTTGGAATTGTATCCCTGCTACCCCCAAGTCAGACCTTGAGATGACTGCCACCCTGGCTTACACTGTGATGCAGCTTGAGATACCTTGAGGCAGAGGTACCAGCTACACCACACACCCAGAGTCCCAACCAATTTTTTTTGTTATAAACCTCTAAATTTGGGAAAATTTCTTATGCAGCCTTTGATAGCTGATACAGGCCTCCATCATAGAAAGATTCATTATTTTACAGCAAAGACATAGTTGGGCCACTGGCATAGAATCTTTCATGGATGACCGCTGCCTCTAGGTCAAGGTTTCACAGTCTGACCTGAGCCTTGATATATCCTATGCTTTCACCACAATCAACTGCTCTTAAATCATACCACATACTTCTTCTCCGTGACTTAGATCACACTGTTTTCCTTTCCCTAAAACATCACATATTCTGTGAAGTCTTCCTAAGAGCTCCCATATTAGAATTAATTCATCCACCTTTGGGATTCCAAAACCCAGACAAACATTAGAAATGAGGCAGGAAAGGTGTATAAAGCACCCAGAAATAATGAGTCAAGGAAAAATAAATAAAATAAGGCAAGAGAGGGCAGCTATAAGAATGATAACAGGAATTCATTGACTCCAAAGAGAAACAACTGTGCACAATGTGAGAAAGAGCTGCATTGTAGAATCACTCTGATCCTTGGGTTGGTGATTACATTTGTAGCTGGGGCTGGGGAGAAGGTTGGGAGAAACCTTAGGAGAGAAACTGCTCTTGCTATTTTTGGCCAAACAACATAAGCAGCCTGAGGCACAGGCAGATGCCTTGGGCCAGCTCCTGTGGGGAGCCCATCATGCAATAGCCTCTGGGTACATTTACAAACAGTATTCTTAGCTGTCATTTTTGGCTCTCAGAACTTGGGGCTATCAGAGTTACTTCATTCTCCACCCTTAAATTAGGTTTCTTCCCTGTGGAATTTCAGGATTCTGTGATGAAGCCAGATCAACTCTGCTCAAAGTTGCAGGTAAATCTATTCAGAATGTTCGGTCCCCACCCCCCTCCTGTAAGGGATAACCATTGGGTCTATGGACATTTTATAAGGAGAAAAAAAATCACTTTGCTAAAGGCAGAAAAGATGAGAAATATTTAGCAGTTTGCAAATGCCCTAGGCAGCTCCTAGGCAAAGGGGCTGTTCTATACCTATAATAAGAAAATGTATTAAAATCCAGTCATTAACTGTGGAATATTCTAGACTTGGTGTTCCCAGGTGGGAATTTGGGTTTTAAGTTTTCCTGGGGGGTATAACAATGTTCTCTAGCCACGTGGGAAGCAAGGAAAGGAACACGTAGAGCAGTGGCAATTGAGTATTTTAGCAGAGTGGGTGCAGGAGAAAGCAAAAGGGCTGCCTTCTCTTTCTTTATTCCCATGGAAGGTATGAGAAGAAGGTTGCCTGTGGCTTAGACAGGTAGAAGGTGTTGTTAACAGCAGAGAGAGCAGTCCCACCAGGGCTAGCTGGGGGGCATATGTTATTCAATCACCCTGCAAGAGTTTTGATGGGAGCTTAGCATCTTGGTATGCTTTAAAGGAGCTCTAACCACTGTTTAGGACTTTGGGTGGTTGATTTAAACTATAATAAATGGAAAGAGATTAAGACACTCCTGCATCTCTGGCTGTTATTGAAATTTGGCAGATTTTTAGGGCCTGGGAGAGGCCTTAGCACTGATAAAGGTACTGCCAAGAGGGTCCGTTTGCCCAATGTGCATAGAAGCCAATACTGATTCACCAGGATTTTTGAGAAAAGAAAATTTATTGTGTGGTTGGCCAGCAAGGAGACCGGAGGCAAGCCTCAGATTGGTCTCCCCAAACAAATTGGGCCCTGGGGTTTTATACTATCTGGGGAAGGTGGGCTTAAGGGAGTTGTTAAGGATGGGGTGAGGTGCCACCAGCCTATCTGGTTTGGGAAAGGTGGGTGAGTGGCAGGATTAAATGGTGGGGTGAGACGAAGTGGTTCAATCTGTTTTGAGCGGGCAGGGTTAAATGGAGCATGCTCTGTTGCAATTATGCTCAGTCCTAAAATGGAGGCCCAGTATGCCCTGTGATGAGAACCAGTTAGAGTGGGCTTCAGAAACTGTAATCTTTCTCACTAGGCAGCAAGCTTCTATGAATAAACATAAAGAGGTGGACATTTGAATGAAAGTTTCCAGAAACTTCTGCAGAACAGTAAGAGTGGGGCTTCTCTGAAAAGTGGGTTAATGAATGGTGGTTTTGAGGGGTGGGAAAAAGGCGGTTTCAGTAAGTTCTCTTTCTTTGATTGTCTAAGATCATTTTTTAATATGAAAAGCATGGCCATATGTGTCATCCGGTTAGTGAATTTCTAGAATGAATCTATGCTCATACAGAGTTGTCATTTTAGCTCATATTGCTTGCCTACCTCTTGCTCCCTTTCTCCCTCTTTCCCTTTTTCTCTCTGTCTCTCTTCCCTCCCTTTTTTCTTCCATTCTATCTTCTAAGAACTCTATTTGAAATTAGGCAGTGCCATTGCTGCTCCCAGCTCAGATGCTAGCAAAACCAGCTCCTGAGATCTTCAAAGGGGTGTTTTATCACTAGCCAAGAGCAAAGTCCTCTCCAGGGGCTTCTGTGGCTCCAGGCTCCTCCAGCTTCCTCACTCCTCTGGCCCCAAGGAGCTCTCCAAACTTGAGTGTGAAGCATCCAGTCCCATCCTTCCTCTCAGCCCCTGGGCCACCTCAGTCACCATCAGAAGTCCAGGTCAAGAGCATCATCTCTGTACCCTGAATATCCCCCAGTCTGACAGCTTCCAACCTCCTCCATCCTCCCGAAGTCATCCCAAGAGGCCCTTTGAAAGTCACTGTCCTTCCTCACCAAATTCCCAGTGGATCCTTACTATCTGGCCTAAATATTCCCTTCCCCTTTCTTGTTTTAATCAGGGTTCAGCAAACACTTTCTCTTTTTTTTTGTCTTTATTTATTTTTTTAATATTGCATTCAAAAAATATGAGGTCCCCATATAACCCCACCCCCCTCACCCCACTCCTCCCCCCATAGCAACAACCTCCTCCATCATCATGAGACATTCATTGCATTTGGTGGATACATCTCTGAGCACCACTGCACCTCATGGTCAGTGGTCCACATCATAGCCCACACTCTCCCACATTCCACCCAGTGGGCCATGGGAGGACATACAATGTCTGGTAACTGTCCTTGCAGCATCACCCGGGACAACTCCAAGTCCCGAAAATGCCTCCACATCTCATCTCTTCCTCCCATTCCCCACCCCCAGCAGCCACCATGGCCACTTTCTCCACACCAATGCCACATTTTCTTTGATTACTAATAACAATAGTTCATGAATAGAATATCAGTAAGTCCACTCTAATCCATATTCTTTTCCTCCATCCTGTGGACCTTGGAATGGTTGTGACCACTCCACATCTATATCAAGAGGGGGCTTAGATTTCACATGCATGCTGAATGCATTCCTCCTGCTTTCAGTTGTAGGCACTCTTGGCTCCATGGTGTGGTTGTTGACCTTCTTCAACTCCATGTTAGCTGAGTGGGGTAAATCCAATAAACCAGAGTGTAAGAGCTGAAGTCTGTTGAGGCTCAGGGCCTGGCTATCATATGATCAGTCCAGAGATTCAGGTCCCCTGGGTATATATTAAACCCCAGCACCAACTACGGTTGTGGTAAAAGTAACAGGAGAGGCTTGTGAAAGAAAGATCACATCTGAGTCCAGCTCCATCACACAGAAACACAAACTCCAAAGAAGGGCCAACTGACATGGCACTGAACTCCATCAGCCATGACCATAGAACCTGTGGATCTCTGAGGCCCTCAGAAGAACCAATACCTGGGGTTGTATCTACTTTATCTGTCTCTGGGACTCTGCTGAGGCGTGCATAAGGGCAACCCCTCTGATAACCTCCCGGTTCTTTTTGGAGACTCATAGCCATATAAACTCATTTGTCTTTTCCATTTCCCCCTTGATTCAGGTCAAAAAGCATTTTTTGACCTGGTATTATATGTAGACTGAGATATTCTGCTGGTCTGGGTTGACCCTTTTATTTAAGGTCATTTTCTAGTTACATCACCAGCTGGTACTTGGTAGTAATCCCTTGGTGCCAGGGAGGCTCATCCCCGGGAGTCATGTCCCACACTGGGGGGAAGGCAATGCATTAAATGCTGAGTTTGGCTTTGAGACTGGCCACATTTGAGCAACATGGGGCTTTCAGGAGGTAACTCTTAGGCACCCTGCAGCTCAAGGCCTTGTTGTTATTTCAGGTGCACAGGCTCACAAGCATAGTCATTAGTATCAAGGGCTCATTGTTGGACCTTCCCTCTTTTTTGGTCTTTGCTGTTGACTTGGCGAATTGTTGCTGTTCCTTTAGGGACTGTGATAGAGCTCCCTGGCTAGGAACTCAGCACTCCCTCAGTTGTTGTTTTTAATTGTATCCACTATGAAAATATCCAAACATTTTTATGTACCCTGGATATATGCCCTGGAGAACTCCCTGCCAACCATGTGTCCCCTGTCAACATCATCCCACACCAGTATTCCTCCACTGCCATTGTTGAACCTCTCTGTGATCCAAAACTTCCTGAAAAGTGAAGCCCAATATAATGCCAGGTTCCATTAATAAGCAAATACTTTCTGTAAAGGGCCATATGATAACTATTTTAGGCCTTGCAGGCTCTGCAGTCTGTTGCAGCTACTTAGCCCTGCCCGTGTAGCAAAAAAGCAGGCATAGATGATTAAAAAAAACAAATGGCTGTGGCTGTGTTCCAATAAAACTTTATTTACAAAGACGGTGGGGCTGGATTTGGCCCAGGGGAGGGAGTTTGCCCAGCCCTGTTCAAATTGAAACCTGACTGCCCACTGGCATTCCCTGCAGCTCTCAGGGGAAGGCTGAATTTTTTTTCTCTTACAACCATTTTTAGTTTAAAGCTGTCAATTACCAATCTCTGTGCTACTTCCTCTTATTCTTTGATGACTTAATTAAACACTTAAGTCGGTTGTGTCTCAACCCTTTAATCTTTCCTGGAGACTTCAACATTTAAAAACTGGTCGTCCAACACACGGGTCTCTCAGTTCCTATTTACTTTATTTATTTTTAAAGATTTATTTTTTTCATTTTATTTCTGTCCCCTCCCCCTACCCCCCCTCCAGTTGTCTGCTCTCAGTGTCCATTCGCTGTGTGTTCTTCTGTGACTGCTTCTATCCTTATCAGCGGCACTGGGAATCTGTGTTTCTTTTTGTTGCGTCATCTTGTTGTGTCAGCTCTCCGTGTGGGCGACACCATTCTTAGGCAGGCTGCACTTTCTTTCACACTGGGCGGCTCTCCTTACAGGGTGCACTCCTTGCGCGTGGGGCTCCTCTATGCGGGGGACACCCCTGCGTGGCAAGGCACTCCTTGCGTGCATCAGCACTGCGCATGGGCCAGCTCCACATGGTCAAGGAGGCCCGGGGTTTGAACCACAGACCTCCCATGTGGTAGGCGGATGCCCTATCCATTGGGCCAAGTCTGCTTCCACCTAGTTCCGTTAGAGCCAGTACTGGCTTGTACCACCTCCCCTCAGTCTCCCACTCACAATCAATGTCTTCAACATTGCATCTGGTTAACCACTGCTGCTGGTTAATGTGATCTCTTCAAGACTGGAGACCAGCTGACAAGGAAAGGGGTGTCTATACTGGCCGAGGAAATCAATCCCTGAAGATTTTGAAGAATATTATCACAACCAAAATGGAGACAGGGAAGAGAAGATCTGGAACGCAGGGCATCTCATGAGTGCTTCCAGGGTAGGTGAGTCTGTGACAGCGTGGACCAAAGGTGGAACATGAGTGGATGTTGAGAGCAGCAGTGGTTAACCAGTAGACCCTGTGGTGCCCTCTACCACATCCCCAGACACCATGTCTGATGTGACCTGCAGAAGCAATGTTGTAGGTAGCTCCTGTGTATGTTGCCCCTGCCCTGCCTCCAAGACCTTCTGCCAACCTGTTTCTCTACCAGAATTTTCTCTGAAGCTGCTCTAGTTCATTCAGTTGAAGACATTGTAACTTCAAGTTCAAGGGCTTCAAGTTCAAGGATTTGAGGAGCAATCCTGGCGCAACTGGTGATGGGACCTGATGGATAAATGCCCAACCTCCTGTCCTCTGTGAGACTGTAGGATTTTGGTGACTTTCCAGTAGGATTGAGCCTTATTCTCCTAGCACGGTATTCAACTCTTCAGGCACACTATTGGCTTTTACTTCTTCCTTCTCTCCCACTGTGCCTTCCTCACTCCTGTTTCAGAGGATCACCTCCCAAATAAACTACCAGACCCAAATCCTTGGGAAGACATCTGCCTTGCAGACCAGCAGTATGTGACAGTGCCCTTGGCCATCCCAGCTGATCACTGCAGCTAGAAGTCCTGTTATATGGGTACTGGTTCTCAGGAGAATGTCTTCAGGGCCAAGCCTTGGACTTCCATAGGCAGTAGAACAAAGGGCTCTACTCTTACTCAGCTCTAAGTCTCCTCCCTCTTATTTCTAAGAAGGAGTCTTTCTTTTCACAGGTAGTCATGTCAAAGGATAGCTTGTCGTTTTTCAATATGCAGGTAGGTAAAATTCTGTTATTGATTAGAAAGAGTTTATAACTTCTTCCTGACTACCTCACTAGCTCTACCTACTCAGATTGGCTGGGACTCATAACCCCTGTCTTTAAACCACTTTTGACTTAAATTTGAGGTAAATAAGGTAATGCATATTCATGAATCATTTTATTGCTTTGATGCTGAAGTTTCTGCTTCATTTACATGATTTCTACTCCAAATGGGCAGCTCCTCAAAGACAGGAAATAAGTTTACGTAAGTCTCTTTGATATGCCATTAGGTACTTAAAAGAATTTTTTATGCTAATGAAGAAGTTGTTTCTTTTTTCACCTGAGGATGAAAACTTCTTCTGTTCCCTGGCTTAACCAGGGATAAAGACATCACGGAAAAGAAATCTTCTTAAATTATATGCATTCTTTCTTATCTAAATCCGTTCAGAACTATCATTTTGATAAATGACCTAAAGCATTAACAGACCTAATTTTCCAGGGGTCAAAATGTGGCAGAAAGAGGAATGAGAAGGAGGACAGGTGGCTAACCGTCTCCCAGCTCGAGTGGGAAAATTGAGTGCATCATATAGAGTGATGACACAGGCGCCCAGCCTCCCATTCTTCATCCCAGAGCGATGGTATAAAAAGTGCCAACTTTTATTAGATCCCTAATGGATTGTTAGTAGTTCAAGCAAGGGAGTGTCCCTTCTCAGGTTCTTGATTCCAAATAGTGCTTTTCCCCCCCTTCTTTCTAATGAATTGCAAGAATGAAAACTGCGGTTCGTAAAATAATGCTTACCCTGAGCAAAACAAAGGAGTCTGAGGATTTCCCCCAGGCCATCCCAGCAGTCGCCCCTACTGAGACAACTGCTGATCAGTGACAACCATCACACCATCATGATCAGAGTCCTCCTTTCTGGCTCAGCTCCTCCTCTGATGTCTTTGAGATGTCAGGCTGAGTTACTGGATTGAGAAGTAAGAACAGGGCTGTGCTTCACATCCAGGCAGAGCTTTTGCCCACGTATTTGTATGAATTGAGCATTGGTGATGGGACATACATGACTCGGCATTTTCCTTTCTTGCTCTCTCCCGCCTCCAAAGAGTAGCAGAAATCCAAAGCAGATAAAACAGCAAGATTGTCCCTGATCAATAGATCTCATACTAGGGCTTAATCTGTTTTTCCAGAGGCCTGCCATGTTATCTCTTTTTCCCAAACTGCCTAATCATTCCTATATCAATAAACCTTTCCACCAATGTATAAACTTCTGCCCTGTTGAAAAACATCTGTTTCTTTAGGATCTGTTTCCTGTAAAAGTCACACGTTCCCTCCGTGTGCCTTGATAATTATTGTCAAGTGATGTACTTTGGTTCTTGAACAACATGCTGCATTCTTTAGAAGGCAGCGCCCTGTGTCAGCTTCACATCAACATGCCCCACAAAGACCCCTCTCCTCTGGCGGTTAAGTGTGGACCATCTAGCTCAGAAAATACTGTCTTCCTCCTGCCGCTGATAATGAGGACCCCACAGAAGCACCCTAAATAAATGCTCATTTCTCACCCAGCTGGACTTGTCTGAGTCTTTCTCTAGTCTGACTGATCCACCTCAGTTCGAAGGGAAGCTGTCATTTTGACACAGCTCCTTGCCATCCTCAGGGCAGTGACGGGACCTAAGGATGCTATTGAGCAATTAAAAATATTTTTTCCACATGACGTCGATCTCCGATTGGGGTAATTAAAAGATAACCATGAAAAATTCTGTGGTAGATTGACTTATGCACCTTGGGGGTGGGGAGGGGAGAAGGGGGTATGTAATCCATTCCTGTAGGTGGAAACCCATCTGAAATAGGACCTTTTGAAGATGTTGTTTTTAGTAAAGCTGTGGCCTCACTGAATGAGGTTGGAACTTAAACGTGTTATTGGAGGCTTTATAGGGAGAAAGTAGAAGAGCAAGAAGCTGGAAGTCAACGGAACCTGGAAGAGAAAAGATAGGATGTTGCCATGTGGTGGGAAAGCCAAGGGAACCCTATCAGTTGCCAGCCTTCCAGAAAGCTCTGGACCTGGAAGGAAGCAAACCTTCCAGCCTCCAAATCTGTGAGACAATAAATTCCTGTTGTTAAAGCAATCCATTGTGTGGTCTATGTCATAGCTGTGGGGAAACTAAGACAGTGCTATTTATAATTCTGGGATTCTTCTAATTTATTGAAGCAGACTTTTTTTTGGCATAGCAGCTATGTATCTAAAAACAAATATTAGGTTTAGTTACTAATCAGTGCATTACAATACAATACAATACAATTACAGTCCATTGTACTATTGGGTTTTCTTTAGCTTTGACTACTGCCTACATTGAGAAACAACAAAGATAAAGGAAATGAGAAAGGTATTGTATTTTATTGGGATCAGGGAAAGAGGAAACCAGTGACTTGAGTTTCTCCCACTGCACAACCCAGGGAAACCTCATTAGAGATGAGTAGGCTCTGAGGTCTTTCTGAGATCAGTCTGGCCATATTTGCACCGAAGAGAAGCTCTCATCCTGGAAAATGACAAAAGAGGACCTGGCTCTGTCACCAGCATGCAAGGCCCTTACCACTCTGCCATAGCAAATTATGTCACAAAATTTGAAACTGGGAGAGGCTATAAAGGTCACCCAATCAAAGCCCTTCATTCTTGTCCATTTTTAAAGCCCAACACAAGTCCTATCACCTCTAAAACTGTTTTCACGTACCTTCATTCAGCGTTCTCCACTCTCCCCTCTCCCCCCACGCAAACATCCAAAATTGTTGGTAGCATATTTATTAGCACTTGATCATTTGCTATTTCATATTGTTATTTAACAGCTCATGCATTTAAACCTCATTTCCTTGTTCAAAACTGTAAGATCTTAATAAAACATGCCTTATATACTAATTCCAAGACTGGGAATAATGGAAATTCAGCAGTAGGTTTCTGAAGGAATGAGTGAATACGGAAGACTGAGAATTGTCCTAGTATAGTTCATTGGTGATTTGGCCATTTCAGGGCCACTTCTGGGTCAAACCACCCTGTGAATGATTTGGGGGACTTTGCATTTCGAGGATACACAGCAGATGTCTTATCGTCCTATTACTGTATTACAGAGAGACACATTCAATATGCTCGGAAATAAAATCTAAGTACTCATACAAGGAAACAGACTGATTTCATTTTTTCCCAATTTGAAAAACACAGATAATAAGCATTAATCACATTTCCTCTTGTATTCCTTATCTTTGTAAAGGATGAAATAAAACCTAAAAGAGCAAGAGTTGAGACATCAGCGCTAACTTTCTCCCCAAGACATCATAATGCACTTGAGGATGTTTACTTGACGGTTTTGTCATTCTGTGACTTATAATTTTACTAAGGCTGAGTCATATACTACAAGTGTCCATTCTTTGGGACCACATTAGTCTCAAAAATTCAATCTTTTAAAGGTTACTAATCTCATACTACTGTGGCTTTCTTTGCTTACACTAATCAAATGAACTTAGCTTAAATGACACAGTCTCCTAATTATATGTCCAATTATTTTCTAATCATTTTTATAAAGTATGGGGGAAAAGACTTTCAACAAGTAACTATGATCATATGAAATATTTATATAGTTTGTTAAAAATCTTTCCAGATTTTTGTTTTTAAAAGATGATAAAAGATTTTATTAAAGCCTTGGTCCCTCCCATATCTAGTTTCATTTCCTCCAAAAATTCCTTATTAAAACCTTAGGACTTTAAGTTTGCTTCTAAACATTTTTAGGGGGTCTTATATACTTCAAAACATGATTACTTGAAGCAGAATATCAAATATTCATCATATACTTATGATTAAAACTTATCTAGAACAGTCCTTTGCTCTTTTAGCCCATCAATCCTGTTTCAGTTACATCTTACTTAGCCTCAGCCATCCACGTTTCTTCTGTCTCAGGGATCTACTATAGCCTTGAGGTCAAATCTTACCCACAATCTGTTTTTGTATGACCCGTGAGCTAAGAATGATTTTTACATTTTTAAGTGGCTGGGGATAAAAAAAAAAAACGTCAAAGAAGAGTAATATTTTATGATGCAAGAAAATTACATAAAATTCAACTTTAAGTGCCCATAAATAAAGTTTCATTGGAACACAGCCACATTCATATGTTCACAACTTGTCCATGGCTGGTCTCAAGCTAAAATGTTAGAGTTGAGTAATTTCGACGGAGACTGTATGTCCCACAAAGCCTGAAATATTTATTATCTGGCCCTTTAAAGAAAGAGCTTAACGATTCCTGTTCTATTCTGTTAACTTTTTTCATGTCCATGACTTCATAGTTACCTCTAAGCCTAAGCTTAACAACTCACACTACTTGAAGACTTTATTCATATTACAAGCTCACACTGAGTTTTCCCTTTCCTTAATGCCAATAGAGCCACCCCCAAACAGATGGGCTGCAGTATGGGACTTGTGGAAACATTCCCTAAGATGATCCAAATGAGCCCTGCTATTCACACCCTGTGCAGTCCCCTTCCACGGGGAAATGGGGTTGGCACGTTTGGCCAATAGAATAAGGTGGAAGGGGTTATAGCTCACTCTGATATTAAGTTACAAAAGACACCATGGTTTCTGAGTTGGTGGTTCTCTGACTTTCCATTCTCAGATCATTCAATTTGGGGAATTCATCTTGAGTGCAACCTAGCACAGAGGACATGCCCTGCGCACAACCCCAGTCATGCCTTCAGAAGACCACAGCCTGCCAGCTGCCAGCTTGACTTCAACCTCCTGTGAGACCCCATCCAGAGCCATCCAGCTAAATCACTCCCAGGTGCAAACCCTCGTAAACTATGTGAGAAAATACTTGCTGTCTTAAGCTGCAAATTTGGGCATTTTGTTACACGGCAATAGATAGCTAATACATAACTTGAATAGTTTCATGTTGTCAACCATGGCACTACCATTCCTCCCACTGTGAAACCCAGTCTGCTTCTGGTCTTCTTTGAAATGTGATTTTCTTTACTCTTTATGCCCTTGCCTGATCTGTGGAACTTGATGTTTGATATTTTTTCTTGACTTTGGGCTTTTACTTCTCTCCCCAGCTAGGATCCAACCTCTCCCCTTGGTTGTGGTCCTCTTTGGGTCTTAATAGTGTAGATCTCTTGGTTCATCCTGGCCCCAGAATAGGACTCATTTTCCGATATTGATTTCAAATGCCAAATAATAGCAATTGATGCTGAGGTCTCCAGATTAATATTTTAAATTGAAAAACAAAGCAGAAAATTTCCCAAGGGGCCAACCTTGTCTGCATCTTTTTAAAATATTCTTGCTAATGTCATCACTTTATTTTTGGCCTTTAGGATGAAGAAAGTAAAGTGTTTAAGAGAATTTAGAAGTAAGAAGGAAATTTAGAAATCTTATAACCTGACTTCCTACTTTAGACATAATGAAAATAAGGCCACTGAGGTTATGTGACATTTCCAAGGTCACTCAGCTAATTAGTGGGTCCCTTTCAGCTGTGAAGGATCGTTTAAGTGTACCAAGTGTGTGAAGGATAATTGAAGTTATATCAGACATTTTTGGGAGAAGAGATGTTTCACTGAGAATATTTGTCATGATTTCCTGGGTGATTGAGTTTGGGTTCAATTACTAGAGGCAGAACAGTGAAATCAATGGATCGTTGATATGATTCAAGATGTTATTTTTCATGTTTTAATGTAACTTTTAGATATGGCACAAAGACTGAATCAAATAGCAGTTAGTAGATCTGAGAACCTAGGGACTTGATAAGCAAATAAGAATTTTTGCTTTACTGGTGATGTAACTATACATCTGATTCTATAGATCTGTATTTCTCCAAGTGCCACACACACAAAAAAAGGGAAAATAAGGCCAATTGAGTCTTGGGGCAAAACAAAACAAAACAAAAAAATCAAAGCAGACTGATTGAATGCCTAGGATATACACTGAAAACCAAGATAATAAAAACGTTGTTGGGAAAGCAGTAGGGTGGGAGGTGGGAGGAAGCATTTGTGTTTTCCTCTATATGGTTCTATACTTTTGTCTCTTGTACAGTAAGAATGTATTTGTGCATTTCTCGTGTGAGTTTTATAAGGTTTTACAAATTGAAAAAGAAATAGGCGGGGAGTGGCTGTGGCTCAATCAGTTGGGTTTCCATCTACCATATGGAGGCCCTGGGTTCGTGTCCCAGGGCCTCCTTGTGAAGGCAGGCTCGGCCGCACACTGCGGAGAGCCACTGGCCCTGACACTGCGGAGTGTCGCCTGGCCTGCAAACACCGTGGAGTGCTGACTCAGCAAGGTGACACAACAACAACAACAACAACAACAACAACAACAACAACAACAACAACAACAAAAAGAGAGACGAGCAAAAAGCACAGAAGAGCACACAGTGAATGGACACAGAGAGCAGACAACAAGAAAGCAGCAAGGGTGGGGGGAATAAAATAAATGCAGACACAGAAGAACACACAGTGAATGGACTCTGAAAACTGACAGCAAGCAAGCAAAAAAAAAAAGCCTCAAGCAGGGGGATGGGAGATTTAAAAAAAAGAAATAGGCACCCACTGGTCACTGGTCATGACCCTCTTAGAAACTGAGTTTGAAAGTAGAATTTCCAAACTTTTGTTGTGTGTACGGAACTCACATCATTGTCACCTACCAAACAAATAAGAACAGGTGGATTACTGCTATCAAGAAAAAGCCAGAACAGCCTAGAAATCAAGCCATATGCCTTGATGGAAGTGAAAGCCAAAGGCAATAGATTCAAGCAAACTGAACCCATGAGAAAAAATGGGGTTAAGTTATGGCTTAAGAGATTTGAATTAACTGTAATGAAGGGCTTCTTTATGACAGAGCTAGTAAGAGCAGGAAGGAAATTTAGTAGCAGATTATTGGGCAAACTGGGAATCTTTTCCCTTGGATATTTTACAAATAGAATTACAAAGCACTTGTTTCTGACTAATTAGATCTAGTTCAGCTTGCGGGTTGAATTAGTCAACTTCAGAGGTTTCTCAAATAACAACTTTGATAGTCACATTTAACATGCAATCATTTTTAAATACAATGAATATGGGATGATAAATCTGTGTGTTCCAAGTACCTAACTAAATCCTGGAGAATGAACTTGAATTTAATTGGAATATTTCTATAAATGCCTTAAGTTTATTACTCACCTATGGTCCAAGTTCAGACGTGCAAGTCTTTTAAATTTTAAAAAACAATTATATTTCCTAAGTTTTCCACAATGGGTGCCTATTCTTGTGTAATTTAGAGAAGATATAAAAGAAAAACAAAGGTAAATATCCTGGCAAGCAAAATAGTAAAAATTTTACTATTTTGGATTAGTTGGGAGAAAAAACCAAAATATTTCCTTTAAAATAATATTAATACCTTAAGGTGTTTAAGCATAACATAAATTAAGGTGAAAAATGATTATTTTTAATGCTCAAATAAGATCTAAAAATATGTAAGGCATGCTTGTTATTATAAACATTTAATTTTTTTTCTTGATTAGAACTGTTAATTTATACTAGCAGTAAAAGAAGACTGACTTGTTTAAGAAAATCAGCTCCTGTCTGTACTTAATCACAATTTCTAAATACTGGAATCTATATGACTATAGTCTAAACTTTTGTGTCTTCTTTCACTCTGTGCTGTGACAATCTTGGTTTCTGGTTTCTGGATGAAAAGAACATGAGACAAAGGAAAGCAACCTAGGGGCAAACTCTACATGCCACATGTAATGAGAGCAGCAAGCCGAAATGCCAGTAATTACCCATTGAGACTAGTCTTCACACATGATAAATTATTAGGCATGGGTGATTTGCCTTAAAATTCATCCCTCAAGGAGGATATTTATCATTCCCAAATGCTTATATCCCAGTCAAGAAAAGATACTGAGTAAAGGAAATATAAATTAATCCAAATATTACTCCAAAATCCCTCTTATTAAGAAATGTTAGAAATTATTTACAATAATGTCTGTATTCAGTTGAGACTTTTGCATTCCCCTTTTTCATATTGTGATTTTTAGCCCCCATATTAACTTTCCTGTTTAATTTAACCTGAATGGTTCATTTTAAATTATTAGTTCTGTGGCCATATTAATATTTAAGGATTAAACAATTTATTATCTAAATATCAGAATGACAAGATATTTTAACTTTTCTTTTTATTATTTATACTTGGGTATGTTTCCTGAATTTTTAAGGAAATGAGCCTCTATTATTCTAATGATATGAGAAAAACTCCGTGTTATGGGTTAGAAGAAGAACTATTGATTCAGACCCTTGTATCATCTAGGGGAGGGGAGCTCACCAACAGTCCAACTCTGAAATATGATCTCTAGAGAGATTTCAAGGAGGATTCTGTCCAGCAATCTACACCCCCCACATTATAAATTCACAATTTGAGAATTCTCTAGACTAGAGTAGACCCTTCCTTTTTCCTTCTACGGTATGTCCTAGAAAGCCAGACATCACTGCTCCTTTTCTCAATTAGTCCATTGACTACAAAAAGGAAACAGCTGGTCTGGCACTGACTTCTTTTTTTTAAAAGGGTAAATGAGTATGATTTTTTAAATTGTATATTTCCATTAGAAGTATTATAACTAAAAAAGGGAAAGGAATAAGGATGGGGACCTGGGGAGGGAGAGAGATTCACTTTCCAACATATACCCTTTTGTGTTATTTTTTATTTTTGAGGTACTGGGTCTGGGATTGAACCCTGGACCTTGTATGTGGGAAGCTGGACTCAACCACTATATACCTTTTTATAACTTTTGATTTTCAACCATGTACAGGTAATACCTCTTCAAAAAAGTTACTTCTTGAAGTAAATCAGAGTGTAAAAAATAAAAATAAAAAATAAAGTAAATCAGAGTATGGGATAAAAAAAGATCTTTTATCTTCTGAAAAGTGATCTAAGGAAATCATCTAAAATAAAGGTATAAGTGATTATCTTAGGGCACCACAGAAAGATGTTAACAGTAATTATTTCTAGGGGAAGGGCTTGAGATGATTTTTTTTCTTTCCTTTTTGCTACTTGAAATTTATATTTTTTCCCTAAAATGAACCAGTTTTGCCCATATCATTAGAAATAATAATAGTGGAGAAAAATATTATGATAGTAAACCAGTAGTATTTGTAAGCACTTCCTTTTCTCATAGACAGTTATTTAACCCTATGAACCAGTTTCTCTGATTAGCTTCCACATTATACAAATTGGAAATCTGAGAAATTTAGTGTCTTCCCAAGGACACAAAGCAAATAGTATGAACCCAGGCAGTTAGGTCCAAGAGTTTGTGTCTCATCCACTAGGTTATGTTGCACTCAGCAATGCATTTAGCCTACAGCAGATAGAAGAAGCTGGGCCCATGGAGCTTTACATGGAAGAAGGAAGGAGAGACCAGGCTGGGACCGCCCGCCATCTTACTTTAACACGTGGCAACTGACTTGGGTGAGAAAATACCTCTAATGGTACCTTGAGTTGGACTCTTTAGGGCCTGGTAACTGTAAGCTTCTACCCCAAATAAATACCCTTTATAAAAACCAACAGATTTCTGGTACTTTGCATCAGCACCCTTTTGGCTGACTAATATTAATACATATGGAAATCCTGTACTTTATGCATGATTTTTCTGTAAACCCACAACTTCTGTAAAAAAGAAAGAAAAAAGTTCCATCATGGATCCAGTTCCTTTCTATCTCTATCCTCTGTCCTTCATCTTGAGGTTCTATCTGTAGTGTTGCCTTCATCCTCTCATGCCTACAGTGTGGTTTCCAGATGCTCCCAGGGTACATACATGAGAAAGGAGGAGGATGAGGAGGAGGGGAAGGGGGAGGAGGAGGGGGAGGAGGAGGGGGAGGAGGAGGGGGAGGAGGAGGGGGAGGAGGGGTTCTTCACTTAATCACTGTAAAAGGGCCCTTTTCTCACCTGAACCAATGACTGTGATAAGGGGTAGAAAATGCAGATTTTCGTCCAGAGTTTACCCCAGGAGTTAGAGATAAACTCACTACCACCAGACTTACATGGTTTTTCTCCAGAGGGAGAGTGGAGAAAATGCAGAGGAGGCCACCCCAATATCTTGTAAGTCATTAAGAGCTGGTATAGATATACTCATAGTGGCAACAATTAAAAACTACAGCTGGGGGGGTACTGGGTTCCTGGCCTGGGGTGCTCTGTCGTGGTCACTAGGAGAGCAGCGGCAGTCCCCCAGGTGCAACGGTAAGGACCAGGAAGGAATGAGGGTCCAACAGTGAGAGCATGACACTAATGACTATGCTTGTGAGCCTATATGCCTGAAATAAGAACAAGGCCTAGAGCAGCACTGTGCCTGGGAATTTTCTCCTGACAGCCTTTATGTTACTCAAATGTGGCCAGTCTCGAAGCCAAACTCACATGTAAATGCAATGCCTTCCCCCCAGTGTGGGACATGACACCCGGGGATGAGCCTCCCTGGCACCGAGGGATCACTATCAAGTACCAACTAATGATGATGCAACTGGAAAATTACCTTGAATTGAAGGTTCAATGCGGATCTAGCAGAATATCCCTGTCTACATATAATAACATGACTTTAAAATGCTGTTTGACCTAATGTAAGGGGGAAATGGAAAGGAGAAATGAGTTTATATGGCTACAAGTCTCTAAAAAAGAGTCTGGAGGCTGTCAGAAGGATTGCCCTTATGCACAACTGGGCAGAATCTAAGAGACAGATGAAGTAGATACAACCCCAAGTATTGGTTCCTATGAGGGCTAAAGAGACCCACGGGCTCTATGGTCATGGCAGATGGGGTCACTGCTATGTCAGATGGCCCTTCTTGGAGCTGGTGTTTCTGCGTGATGAAACTGGATTCAGATGGAATCTCTTTTCATTAGACTTTCATGCTACTTTACTGGAATTGTAGTTGGTGTTGGGGTTTAAGATATATTTAGGGGATTTGAATCTCTGGACTGACAATATGATAGCCAGGCCCTGAGCCTCAACAGACTTCAGCTCCTATAATCTGATTTATTGGACTCACCTCACTCAGCTAAGATGGAGTTGAAGAAGGACAACCACCACACCATGGAGCCTAGAGTGCCTACAACTGAAAGCAGGAGGATTGCATCCAGTATCCATGTGGAATCTGAGCCTCCTCTTGACATAGAGATGCCACAGACATAACCAATCCAAGGTCCACAGAGAAAAGGTGGCATTGGAGTGGAGTGGGAAAAGTGGACATGGTGGCTGATATGGATATGGGGAATGGCAGGAAGAGATGAGATGTGGAGGCGCCTTTGGGACTTAGAGTTGCCCTGGATGGTGCTGCAGGGGCAATCACCGGACATTGTAAATCCTCCCGGGGCCCACTGGATGGAATGTGGGAGAGTATGGGCCATGATGTGGACCATTGACCATGAGGTGCAGAGATGCCCAGAGATGTACTTACCAAATGCAATGGATGTATCATGATGATGGGAGTGAGTGTTACTGGGCGGGGGGAGTGGTGGGGTGAGGGTGGTAAGGTTGAATGGGACCTCAATTGTTTTTTTAATGTAATATTTTTACAAAATCAATTAAAAAAAAAAGAGCTGGTATAATATTAGCTAATATGTACTGAGCACTTCCTATTGCCACAATCTCAGCTTAAATGGTCTATACATATTTTACTTAATCATAAAACTAAACCTGATAGGGAAGTATTGTCACCTCCATTTTGCAAATGAGGAAACTGAAATAGGCTCAGAGTTGTATAAATAAGGCCTGGAGGAGTTGGGAGATAAATGGAAGAGTCCAGATATAGAATCCATGAGGAAAACAACCCTACACGTCCAGAACAAAGGAAGGTTTTGGAAGGTGGTATGAAATGAATAAAGCAGAATTTAATCTCCTCAAATGTATTCATTAGACCATGGAATAAAGCAGCAGAGTTCCTTGTATCACCAATTAAACCACATTTATATCCCTGAAATTTATTCCTATCCACTCTCCCACTTTAATTCCCCACCCCCATCCACAAACAAGCATTTTAAAGGATTAAATAATATATAAAATTGAATGAGCTATTATTGGGCATTTTTTTCCATCATAATTGGCAACAAGAGGTATTAGACACAAATTAAATTTAGTTAAAAATAGAAAGTGTAGATAACATTCAAAGCCTCCATTGTTGACTTGAAACATAAAACAAACAGAGCCTAGATAATCCTTCAAATTGTCTGATATAATTGACATATTTAACACACACTCCCATGGTCTGTATTGCCTCCTGCCTTTCAAGGAGTTTTCTTCTGTAATTGTTTCTTCTTTCTCTTGCACTGTCAGTTTTCCCCTGTACTAGATCATTTTATGGTGATACAAAAAAAAATCACTGTAATATCTTCCATTAAAAACCCTGGAAGCCCACATCCCCTCCAGGCTATGCTCCTTTTCTCTGCTTCCCTTTGTAATAAAACACCTTGATAGAGTTCTCTCTTCAACACAATCCCAACGGACCTAAGCCCCCCCAACTCCTTAGGGATGGCTCTGATAAGGCTCATCCAAGTCCTGTGCAAGGTCAAGGTCAGTGATCTGTTCTTGGTTCTTGTTTGCTTGACCTTTCAAAAACAGAAGACGCAACTGATCTCTCCTTTCTGCTTGAATCACTTTCTTCACTTGGCCTCCAGGAAATCACATTCTTGGGTCTTCTCCTACTTCACTTCTTCTCAACCTCCTTTACTCAATCCTCATCTCTTGATCTCTACATAGATGCACTAGGGCTGTGTCCTCAAATTTTTTCTTTATGTATTCATTCCCTAAGTACTCTTGTTCACTCTGTTGAATTTTATTACTATACACTGGCAACTCCCAAATTTTGTATCTCCAGCCTGTCTCTCCTAAACTCTAGATGCTATATATCTAACTTCCTACCTGATGTTGCCACTTGGATGTTGAAAAGGCATCTTAAACACCACCTGTCCAGGAAAGAAGTCTTGATTGCTTCCAAAAAGATCTGCTTCTTACAGAATCTTCCAGAACTCAATTCTTCAACTTGCTGAGAAATCTTGTGATCATGCTTGTTCCCCTTCTTCCTCTCACATCCCAAATAAAATTCATTAGTAAATCTTGCCAGCTTTACTTTCAAAACACATTCCAAATCTGACCTTTCTCACTAGCTCCACTGCTATCATCCTCATCCAAGCCATGTCCATTTCTTGCCTGGCCTCTGGAGACAAATTTCTTTGGTCTCTCCAGTTCTGTACTTCCTCCCTACTGTCTATTCTTCACATAAGAGCTAGAATTAGTATTTTCAAGTGGAAGTAAGATCATATCACTCCTCTGCTTCAAGTTCCTTTCCCAGAATGAGGTACAAGTCTTTATATGGCACACAAAGGTCAGTATGATTTGCCCTTTGATTCTTTCTTATTTCATCTCCTGGGCCTGTATTCTTGCTCATTCTTCAGGCTTAGTGGCTTCTCAAGCACACTTCCATGTCACACATTTGACTTTACCAGTCTCTTTGCTAAATTCTCTTTGGCAGTTATTCACGTGGTTTGCTTTCTCAGTTTGTTCAACTGTAACCTTATCAATGAGGCCTCCTCTATTCGCACTTACTAAAATAGCCATGGCCCTCTTTGTCATCTTACCCAGTTTCATTTTCTTCGTCTCTCTTTATCAATACCTTACATTTCTATGGTAATTTATTTGCTTATTATCTATCTTTCCCCAAGGCATGTAAATTCCATGTGAGCAAGGATGTTGTTTTGTTCACTGTTGAGTTTAGGAGCCTAGAAGAGTGCTGGCAGATGGTGGGTACATAAGAATATTTGTAGAATGAATGAAAGAGTGAGTGAATGAATGAATGACTTGATCGTCCCCTTCCCCTTTGCTCTCTGCATCTTTGTAATGCCTTTCATGCCTCTCCCTTCCTTTCATGCCCATTACCGCACCCCAGTGCACCCTGCCCCCTGGAGAAAAACTTGCCAATCTCTAGTTTCTACTCAAACCACCATTCAAGTCTACCATGAACAGTGATGTCAGTTAATAGGCCTAAAACCACTTTCACCTACAGCTGAAATAGGAAAGTGAAATAGGAAAGTTCTCTCTGTTCTCTCTCAATCTATCTCTAGTACAGTCTAGTATTTGAAAAGCCAAGTTATTCCTTATTGCTTTGATTTTCAATGGCCTTCATAATCTGGTATTTAAATAGTTTCACACCTTATTTTGAATAGTCCTTTAAATGAACCTCTTCTTCTACTGTCTTTGGACTCTTCCAAGCCCATCCTGAATAATAGATTTTTAATCACACTCTTTGCCTCGCCTCTCCAAATGTGGCCTAACTTTTAAGACTTAGCTCCAAGCATACCTTCATTTGTGAGTTCTGACCCTAGTCTTGAAGCCAAGGGACACAGCCTCTGAACTTGGATCCTTACCCCCTGTGCCAGTCACTTTTCATCTGATCACCTATGATACAGCCTCAAAATGTTTTCTTCTGTATTTTTAAATTGTTGCTGAAATTTGACCCTGCCATTTACCTTTTAATTTATTTTTGCTTTGTTTCTCCGAGGAAGTGAAAAAATAGATTACTCATGAATTAAGTTGTTCAATATGAATATCAGTCAGAATAGGGTAGGACATGCTGCAGTAACCAAGTAACACCCAAATCTCAGTGGCTTAATAAAGCAAAGATTTATTTCTCATTCAGGTGACTTAGCCAGTGCTGGTTGGCAGGAAACTCTGCTCCTCACCATCTCCCAGAGACCCAGGCTGATAGGCTCCCCAACATCTCACATGTGACTCCATGGTCACTGTCAGGGGGAAGAAAGAGGGTGGAGGATGTTCTCCAGGTCTTATTGAATACGACGGTCATCACTTCCACTCAAGGTCTTTGGGCAGAGAAAGTCACAAAGCTCCACCTAAGTGCAAGAGGGCTGGCACCCATGGGAGAGCATATGGCCATCTAAGCAAAATATTGATATCTTGAATAACACAAGAGATGTTTATACAAACAGGCCAGCTTTTTCTAGGATGGATCAGAAATGAAATAGACTTTAAGGTAGAAGATGACCGTTTCAGGCTGCTGAGAGATGTCATAAAATTTATTTGCATATTGGGATTAAGTATTTTTTCTCACTCATTTGATTTAAGGTGAAATCTCAGTTCAAGGCCAAACCTTATTTAACCATAGCTTATTTAACAATAAGAATGCCTTGGAGTTAAGAATCGACTGGTGTTGATTCTTGTGCACACAAAAGCACTATTTGAAAAACTTACTTGCAAAGTCTTGAAGAGATTCTCATAGATCCCAAGATGACAATGGAAATCATCTCCTTATTTAATATGTGGTGGATGCCTGCTTAGAAAGAAATGTCACTTTCTTTGCATCTCTTACTGGCAATTGAATGGGGAATTGTAACACTTGGTATGTCACTCAATCTCTACGGAAGGATTTTTAGGTCAGAAGTGCACTTCTTAGTTCCCCCGCTGAAGCGACAAGATCTATAATCAGTTAATGAAATGTTTTCATGAATCATGACTAGAGTATTTCACTCACATGTAACTGAAATAGCACAGCCTATTCTGGCTTGAAAAGATAAAGCTGCCTGCAAAACTTATTATGCAATAAAGAATAGTTTCACGTTCATTACGCTCCCATCAGGCGTAGTAGACTTGCATTTAGACAAGTCAAAGTCAGCGTCACAGCAGGGTTACTTTTTAAGAGGTGGCTTTCTGAGGCATAAGGCAGGCTCTGGGTAGGCGCCGCTGAAGTCCTGTAGCTCTTCTTTACTATATCAAACCGTATTTCTATTGCCCTTTAAAAGCTGGATTTTCTAATTGCAACATTCAAAATACTTTTTCACATCATATGAAATCAGATTTGAAAAGCATCTTTCTAATTTGCTGGATACCTGTAGCATCCAGCACTACTTTTCATCCTTCCTCCCACCCTCCCTCCTCTACTTTCTCCTCTCTACTGCTCCCTCTCTCATTCTTTTTGCCTTGGAGACAGAGGGATGACTTCAGCATTCATTAAACATTAATGCTCCTGGGCATCATCATCATGAGTCCAAAAAGGTTTTCTCTTGTTTGTTGGTGAGTTAGCGAGTTAATGAGTTTTCTTTGCTTTTATATTTAATCTCTTTGGTCAACATATCCCACTACCATTCCTGGCCCACTATTACAGGCAAACATTTAAATTTGTTTAATATGCATCTTTGCACTTGCATGCATTCCAGAAAAAAATGTATATTGCTAGTGTAGGCATTTTTAATTTATGGGAATAGCATTTTTTTATCCCTCCCCTCTGCGGCTTGCTTGCTGTCTGCTCTGTGTCCATTCGCTGTGCGTTCTTCTGTGTGTCTGTATGTATTTTTATTTATTCTCCCCCCCACCTCGTGGCTTGCTTGTTGTCTGCTTTCTGTGTCCATTTGCTGCACACTTCTCTGTGTTTTTACTTGTATCTCTTTTTGTTGCGTCTCCTTGCTGAGTTGGCTGTCCATGGTGCTTGTGGGCCAGCGGCTCTCTGCGGTGTGCAGGCGAGCCTGCCTTCAAAAGGAGGCACTGGGACATGAACCCAGGGCCTCCCATATGGTAGACGGGAGCCCAACTGATTGAGCCACAGCTGCTTCCCTGGGAATAGCATTTTAAATATCATTCCAGTTCCAACTGTGGTTCTTACGCTCGTGTATGTTGATATGTGAATTTGAACTGGTTCTAATTTTTGCATGGTGTCTGATGGCGGGCATCCACCAAGGGTCACTTTCCGACGGATGCAGTCCAGGTCCCGTCCAACGCCTACCACCATAAACAACGCTTCAGTGAAGGTCTTCGGATATGTCTCCTGAAGGGTATGCAAGAGAACTTTCATGATATTTGTACCAGCATGGAATAGTTGGGTCACATATGACTCTGCTATATTGCTCTCTTAAATGGCGGTCAAGTACCACTCTTCTATGAACTTCCCCTTCCAGTCTTCATCAAATCTAAGTGTCCTGCAGCTGGGCACTATTTGTTCTTGCCTCCTGGCCTCGGTTGATTTGAACAGGGATCAACATTGGCTTCACACTGAAACGAGTCTGATTCCAATGTGCTGGAGATCAGTTAAGGAGGGGTTGTTTCAGGGCAAGGAGAAACTTTTGTGTAAGTCAGGGTAACAAGACAGAAGTCTAGTGATCCAGAGGGAATCCTCTTGCTGTAAGTTAGGGGGAAGCTGAAATGAGGGTGAAGGTGCTGAGCTAGGAGATATCTTCACGCCAGTCCCCACTTCACCCTGTACCTTAGCCACTGGTGTCCGAGTTGTCTTGTGAGCAATGATCCACTTTCAGCTAAAACATCATCACTGCTCACATTAAATTCATGATGTTAATTTGAATGTTGCTGCTTTTGTAGTTCTGTTTGCAATTAATTTGTAAATTTGTCTTGATTTTATGTCTCAAAAAGAGCCATGGCCATAAGGAGTTTATATCTAATTTTATGTTATCCACATTTGAGTAATAATACAATAAAAAATATTTTGAATCAACCCTGAAGAGACCTTTTTTCCTGAAAAGTGTTTCTACTGTTCTCAAGGTGGAGAAATATTGTCAATTTGAGCTTCACAGAGTTGACATTTTAGACCCAACTTTAAGCACACCCACCCACCCATATTTGATGTCATCTGATTAGATTCTAGCCCTCAAAGGTCTTTTATATCTAGTTTCTGCTATCTAATAGATTTCTTCCCTTCCAGCTTCATGCATTTAGCTCATTTGAAAAGTATGCTACCAGTGAATGCTCTTAGTTGAAAGCAGCAAAATCAACTCTGGCTGATTTCGTTAGAAAAGTCATTGATTGCAAAGCTTTTGCCTAGTTCATAGGCTCATTAAGAAGGCCATGGAACCCGGGGCTCAGACAGCGCAAAGTAGCCTGAGAAGCAAGACAGATGCACCAAAAGCCACTGTTGAGGGCATGGCTGGCCCCAGAGCCCGGTCACCATTGCTGGCCCAACCTCTGACCCTGGTCTGTGGCTGCAAACTGAGGGCTGAGTGGCCTCTGGAGCCCAGAGCTGCTGCCGCTGTTCATCTACCACCAGAAGGGATTTGCCTTGGTCACTTCTGGGAGTCCCTGTCCTTTGATTCCCAGTCAGGTGTGTGAGGCTGATGGGTGGAGCCTGGTCACTTACCCACCCCTTAGTGTAAGGAAGCCTGGGGAAGGATGGATCTGGTCCCTTCAGAATCAATTATTGGAGGTAGGCTCTTCTTGCCAACAAGACTTACTATGTAGGCAATTCTCTGAACACAAGAAGGAGGTGATACCAAGCAGGGGAAAGCAGCCATTTATCATCATCCATGTGTTGGATAAAAAGATAGACTAGAACCAGCATGAGGATGGCTAGGTGGGCAAGAGACCTTCCTCCCACTTGCACTGGTGAGTAGCCGGGCAATTCCAAGGGATGGGGCCACGCCGAATCGAATGCTTGGGTCTTCTCCATGCCTCATCTACAAATCCCATTTTCTCTCCCACATGCATGAAAGGAGGAGGAAAAATGTAGGTGGAGAATCATGTTCATTCTTGTTTCCTTTGTGGTCTTTCAACTGGCTAGCTACATTCCCAGAACCATGTAAATCAATGGATTTTTTTCCCTACAGCAATGAAATTTGCCTTTATGCCTGACTCCCTAAGGAGCTGGTACCTAAGCAGAGCTTCCACAATCATGCTTCACCGCACTCAGGTGCTCTGTCTTTGTTAAGGCTCTCTTTGATCATTTCACTTTTGATCTGCCTCGTTGCTTGGAAGGAGCCATCCAAGTCTGCTGAGGGCCCTTCTATGGCAAACCCTCCGAGAAAGTCCCCTTAGGGACCTGTATGTGAAAGTGTTCTTTGTTCACGTAGACTCCCCTGTGGCAGACCTGCCAGACTTTCCAAAGTCAAGGTGTGTGGTGAGTCTAGTCCCTGTTGGTCAACACACCTTCTTCTGAGCAGCTGGGCATTGGTTGAGGGTGAGAGGGAGGAGGTTGAAAGTTGATGCAGAGAGAGGGAATAATATCTGCAATCCCTGATGGCCAATAGCTAATAACCTAGAGCTGACTTATTTTCTTCTTTGGACTAGAGGAAGAGGGGATCGGGGAGCTCAAAGAAAGCTAATTTCCTTCACCTTCCAGAGAGAATAGCAAAGTAGCAAAGGTAAAGGGAAGTCCAACAAATGTTAATCAGATAAATGTGTCTGTCTTAGTCAGCCAAAGGGGTACTGAAGCAAAGTACCAGAAATCTGTTCGCTTTTATAAAGGGTATTAATTTGGGGTAAAAGCTTACAGTTATAGGCCCTAAAGAGTCCAGCTCAAGGCTGCTTTCTCACCAAAGTCAGTTGCCGCATGCTGAAGCAAGATGGCGGCTGGTCTCTGCGAGGGCTCAGCCTTCCCCTCTGGCTTCCTCTCTCTCAGCTGCAGGCTGGCACAGGGCTTGTCTCTCTGGGCTTCCTCTCTCTCCTGACTTGGGGCTTGTTTCTTTCCAGACTTTCTACATCAGTTTCAGATGTTCTGTTCTCTTCCCAAGCTCAGCCGCAAACTAACAGGCAAATGGCCCATCTTTCCCCAGGGCCCCGGGATCAAAAACGACAGAGCTCTCCCTCTTCCCGTGTGTCTATCTTGAGTGAGTTTCACTTTTAGATCAGCTCCACTGAGGGGGTGGAGACTCAATCTGCGTCATGCCCTACTGATGTGTTCGAATCAAAGAAACCCTTCAAAGCGCTCTTAACGGGGAATCTAACCAAGGACCCATCAACTGAATCCAATAGAATCAAAGAGTATCCTACCCAGAGGAATAGATTAGTTTACAAACATAGTCTTTCTTTTTTTGGGAGTCACAAACGTAACTGTCACAGTGTCTAAACAGAGGATGCTTATTTCAACAACAATGGATCCATGAGATTTATAAACAACAATGGCAACCTTAGACCAAAACCTAGACTGTCCTTTACTTCCACATGGAATAAGTTATAAAAGCCAGAGTTTATATATGGTAGGGGAAGATCACAAGAGAGCTAAAACCTATTACAAAAACCTTGAAGTATAACTTTGTGGGTGCTGCTTTCCCAGAAGTCTTGCAGGAAGGCCTTGGTAAGGAGGGAAGTGGCTGCTAGCACCTAAAGACTGAGAAGTCCAGCCAAGCATCTTCCCTTCTCAAGGAGGCAGCTCGCCCTCTCAGCCATAGCCCCGGTGCCGGGGTAGAGGGCTGAGCAGCCCACAAAACCTTGAACCTTCAAGCTGAGATGCTCTAGTTTAGATCCCAAGCCAGAAGGGAGGAGAAGAGGCTGAGCCTCCATCCCTCCACCCCAACCCCTTCCCCTCAACCGGAAAGGAGGGTGAGTCCACAGGTGTAAATTTTGTGGGTAATTAAGGCATCTTTTTTTTTTTTTTTTTAAGATTTATTTATTTATTTAACTCCCCCCCTCCCCTGGTTGTCTGTTTTCTGTGTCTATTTGCTGCATCTTGTTTCTTTGTCCGCTTCTGTTGTCGTCAGCGGCACTGGAAGTGTGGGCGGCGCCATTCCTCGGCAGGCTGCACTTTCTTTCGCACTGGGCGGCTCTTCTTACGGGTGCACTCTGCGCGTGGGGCTTCCCTACGCGGGGGACATGCCTGCGTGGCAGGGCACTCCTTGCGCGTATCAACACTGCGCATGGGCCAGCTCCACACGGGTCAAGGAGGCCCGGGGTTTGAACCGCGGACCTCCCATATGGTAGACGGACGCCCTAACCACTGGGCCAAGTCCTTTTCCCAAGGCATCTTCTTATATGAAGTGAACTGCAATACAGAGAGACATGTCAGGCCAGTTGTTAGCATTTAAGTATTTTTGAATGTTGAAATGTTGGTCCAAATACGATTTCTTCATTTTTCTATATTGAAAGTGCTTTTGGATCAGGTCTTTAAATGTGGATAGAGGCTTCATTTGTAAAAATGCCGGGACTCTTAAGCTAGATACAAAGGCAGCTTTGTAATTGTTTTTTTGCATTCATCATTAGATACTAAGGTACTTTGATAAGAAAGCTTTTTGTCCATCCTTATTTAATAGAATTAGAAGCAGAAAGCTAGGAAACAGAGCTAGACTGGGTCACAGCTATCTGCTGTCAGAATACTCTGATAATTAAAATGATTATTACTAAATATGCTATAGGCAAATTAATCATGTGCATGAGAAGCACATTGGTAAGAAAAATTCTCTCTTCAGGGAGAAGCAAACTGAAACAAAATCAACAATAGATGATAAGAAGCCAAGCTAGAATTCTCCCATTTATTTGTGCGAACGTCTGCCCTGGGACTTGGTATGAATACCTATTGGTTCTAATTGTATGGTTTGCTCTCGCTCCCTCTGAAAAGTGCAGAAGGAGCTCAGAAGGGCTCCTTCACTACAGGAAGTGGTGGTGAGATCCAGGTCCCTCCGATTTTTAGGGTAGTGGCTAAAAACTCTAGCTTTGCAGTCAGCACTGGATTGGAGTTCCATCTATCATTTAAAGACCTTGTGACCCTAGGAAAGTTAGATCCCAAGAGTCTTCTAGAAGCAGTATCTACCAGTAGTTTGTTACATCATTAATAAGAGAATCCTCCTAAAACATTGGTCATAGTGCACATAATATATTCTTGAGACGTATTATTTATTATTATTTAAATAAGCTTCTCTTTGTCCTTCATTTTGCAAAATGGTAGAACAGGTATAGATATATTAACAATTATTCATCCATATTACCAGTAGGAAAGGAAGAGATTCTTCAATGTTTCATAGAAAGAGTGTCCAATGTTCTTTTATATGATGCAATATAAAGATGAGTAGAATATGTTTCTTGAAAGCAGTACAAGTCATATAGTATTAGGGCATATGCTTATGATGGAATTCGTAGGAGAATTTACCGGTTAGAATTCTGTTACTTCAACTGAGATTGAATTCAGTAATTCCCAGACAGCTCTTTTGTGCTATGGCTGGGTTCACTCTAGTGTGGATCTTCAAATTTTGATTCAACAACATTCATTTTTCTTTCTTCATTTATTTTCTTCCTTCATAAGTCTGACACCATGACAATATAATTCTGAGTAAAAAGTCAGCCTATTTATAGCCTTCCAGAAAATCTTTATTTGGAAAAGATCCTTTTACAAAACAAACTATGTTTTGATAATGATCAGAACAAAGAGAGAAAAGGATGGACATATTTTGAGGGGTGAGATGTTTTTATTTTTATTAATATATTCCTCGATATCATAGAGGTCAGGGTTAATGTGGGAATAGTGAGTACTCTTTTAGTGTGACAGTTGGAGAACTTTAAATGTTATTGAACAATGAAAAAAACCTCTGCTTGAAAACGAAATGTTGCATTTTCACTTCTAAGTCTTCAGAATCTTTGAGTTTATTACTTTTGACATACTAGTTTGGTCATTTACTATACTCCATAAATATGTATCTACCAACTTTCCAAATCTCAGGTCAAGTTCTGCTTAGAAGCACACATCTTTGTAAAGATATCTTCTAAAAATGAATGACGTTTCCTAGTGGAGATTTTAGCATATCCATTCTCATGATGTATTTGAGGGCGGTAGAATTTGGCAAATATATTTCCTTAAATGAATAAAAGAATCCAACTCCAATTCATTCCCAGAAGTATTTTTGGTGATTTCCAAAAGCTTTCATTAGAGATACAATTAAGGAACAGAAATGGATACCGTAAGATTCAGCCCAACTGCTTCTCAAGTTATTGCTCTGAACTTCCCTGCAGTGAAAAGAGGAAAATGAGATTAGATACAATAACCACATTGTTTTAAAACCTAAATACCCAGTAGCTGCTTATGAGGAGCACTTTTGTCCTGGTCTCCAGCTTGACAGAAATTTCTCCCATCGTGCCTCATAGAGGGAAAACTATGTGATACCGTTTTTTTACAAAGTTCCAAAAAAATTGCCTGAAAATGCAATACTGAATCTCATATGATTCTCCTTATATAAGCAGAAGATATGATGCTAATTCAGTTCAATCAAAGCAATTCTTCAAAAGGCCAAAGCCAGTGTGTGCAATCCATGATCCACGGGCCACGGGGGCCCTGCCCACCTTGCTTTATGGACCACAGTCTACCCTAGGGGAACCCTCACAGGAAAGGAAACCAGGGCCTAGTGAGAACAGATGCCTTACTGGGGACACAGAGCCAGAATGAGACAGGGCTTGCTCTACTCAGACTGCTAAGGGCAACTCTTCCCCCAGTGACTGTCAAGAGAGGCATTCTGACACTTTCCAGAGCATCGCCGCCCTCCGTCCCACAGGAGTTTCGGCCGTGATGGAGATTTGATGGCCAATATGGTACCTCACGAGTCACGTGTGACTACTGAGCATTGACACGTGGCTAGGGGACCGAGGAACTGAGTTTTAAATTTTATTGACATCAAACTCATTTCGATTTGAATAGTCACACGTGGCCAGGGGCTACTTTATCAGACAGAGTGTCTCCAGAAGCATCTCGAGGTCACCACCTTCTCCCTGCTCAGACTAGGCCCCTGCCTTGCCGGTGTGCAGAGAGAGCAGGACCCAAAGGTTGTGCTTGTCTGGAAGGAGCTTCTGAGAAGCAGCTGGTAGTGGCCTCAGTTGAGAATGAGGGGGGGACTGGAAATGGTGGGGCATGTGGGGCAGCGGGGAGCTGGCCCTAGCTGTAGTGGCTGTGGGGTCCTGAAAGAACGTCTGCCACAAGGGAGAGGTGATGAGGACACCCACCTGTGACCCAGGCTTGGGTCTACAACGGCAACTCCCGGGACAAGCCTGGGCTTAGCAGAGCTCAGGCCGTGCATCCATCTCCCCTCGCCCTTCTTAGGTGACAGGTGATGGCACTCAGGGCCAGCGAGCAATAATGCCACTGGCTTGTTTTCTTTATGCTGCTTACAATACGACTTGTAAGTCTAAAATTAGACAACGTAAGTTGAAAAAAGAGAACAGGATCGCAAAAAGTACTAAGAAACAGAAGGCATTTCGCAATGCAGGTTCAATTAAGGAGAGCAAAAGTAAAACCAAATTCCTTATTGTCTTACTCAACAATAAAGTATGTTTAAAGGGCACCTGCTCCAGCTGGTAATTTCTGAAATTTTAACCTACAAAGGGTATACTTTTTGGCGATGCAGAAGTCATAAGAGAACGGTTTGAATCCTTAGCTGATGCTGCATTTATTATTTGAAGATATATCATTTAAAACATAAAAAAAAGAATGCTGTTTATAGCATTTTATTATTTTTTTCCTGAACATGTATTTGTGGTGAAGAAAAAAAATTACTTGTTTAGAAATGAGCCAGTAGAATGTAGCTCAAGTAAAAAGCTTCTCATACACTGGCTTAAAGCACAGAGTTCCCTAAATATGATTATGCGATTTTTCATAATGATCATAAATATTAAGGTAAATGAAAGACCATTACTCCCTCTTTTACACTAATATATTGCATTAGCTATAGAAAGTGATGTCAGATTCAAGTGTAATTACTTCTATGTCATTACTGCTCTTTTTCTTCTCTATATTGTTTGGTTGTCTGATCTCCTACCATTTTTTAAAAGCCGCAATATTTCTTTATCAAGTAGCAACAGAAATGGTGTAAATAAATAATTCCTTACAAATTAAATGAAGCCAGTCATAACAGTAGGATGAAGCAAATCTATTGCTCTCTTCTCACAGCAAGCCTGAGAGTTAAGAGTTGTATTAAAATAGCACTTGAAGACTGTATAACATGGTGATTTTGGTGTCAGATAATGATTGTGGTTAATAGTACAAATACAAGAATATTCCTCTATTACAGGATGTTAAAAATATGGAGATATATGGGAAAACGTAACTAATGTAATGTATAGACTATAGTTAACAGTAATATTATAATATTTTTACAACAATGGGAAAGAAAATATATCAATGCTAAGGGTCAATAATGGGGGACTATAAGAGGGGATTTTTCCATGTGGAGTAATGAAAACGTTTTGAATGGCCTGAGCTGATGACAGCACAGCTCCTTGATGAAACTGAGAGCTATTGAGTATGTACTTTGGATGGATTGTACAAGGCAGGGGTTAGTAAAACACAGTGACCCTCATGGTGAATGATGGACTATGGTTAACAGTGCAAATATGAGAATGTTCTCCCAGGAACTACAACAAATTTACAATACTAATACATATATTAATAATCACATGGTTTGTGGGAAAATACACTAAATATATGCTATGGAGTATAGATAGCAGTAATATTATGACGATCTTCTTTCACCATTTGTAACAAATGTGTCACAACAATGTAAGGTGTTGTTGATTGAATGTTGTATGAGATTCTTACAGGGTAGGTATGATTGTTGTGTTAGCTCACAACTTCTCAAAAAAAAAAAAAGAAAGAGAATTAAACATAAAGGAACTCTCAATAAATGTGAGAATTATAAAGGTATTACAAATGCAGTAGTCATTTACTAAAATTCATTCAAAGATCTGAAGAGGTAAATGAGGATCTAAATAAACACCAAGCAAATCAGGCTGAAAATGTTTGCCATCCTTATTATTACATTCTTCCTCTTTATCACAATTAGATTGGCACAAAACAATAATGACATTTCCTTTTATATAAAGAAGAGTTATTAGCTCTTCATTAAATATATATTATTAATGAACAAATAGCCTTTGAATAGTAAATTTGCTTTACTCATGTATGTTTGGTACCCATATATGCACACCACATTAACTTAGCATATTCATCTTCAAAAATAAAAAGCAAAATGCTCATATTTTGTGCCATGGAGATGAAGAGGATTTTTTTTTTTTTTGCTTACTATGTTTTTTATTTCTATAGACATTCAATTTGGTTCTTTTTCAATATGTTATGTCACTTCTCCACTTACCACTGTGAGATGGTTCCCTTGTCTGTCTCCACATTGTTTGCTCGCTGTGTCTGCTCTTTGTCTGCTCATTTTGTCTGTTCATTGTCTCTGCTTGCTGGGTCTTCTCATTGTCTACTTGTCTTCTTTAGGAGGCACCAGGAACTGAACCCAGGACCTCCCATGTGGGAGGCGGGCACCCAACTGCTGAGTCACATCAGCTCCCCAGAACAGGTTTTTGAGTGAGTTTTATGACCATTCTTTAGGTCCTGGTGGAAGTTCGCCCATTCCAAATGGGAACTAGGACCCTCAAGGAGAAGGTGAAATAGATGATAAAGGGTAAACAGAAACAAACATAAAGAAGTGCCAATATTGCTTAGTGTCCTGTTGCTAGCAGTGAGCTTCCAAAGGCTCCATAGGAGTGTTTTCTAACTCTTATCAACAGGATTAATAATAGTTGACATATTTTGGGTCCTTATAATGGACCAGATGTTGTGCTCATTGATTTACTTGTGTTAGATCATTTATTGTTCAAAACAGTTTAGAGTGAGTTAGATACATTTTGTATATGGAGGAACTGAGGCTCAGAGTGCTTAGGTAACTTGGTCAGAAATTAGAGAAATAAGACTCAAAATAAGATTCTAAAGCCTTCCTCTTATGATTCCACTCCTACATGGGAAATAGGTTCTGATGGTACCATCATCCCTAAACATGTCCAAACAGTTTAAAATAGATTTACATTTCCCACCTGTGTTGAGTCTTTTCTGTGAACCCTAGAAAATTAGGTTCTAAAATTGAACCTACTGTGAACTTCTAATTAGACTAGATCAGTTAAGGGCCATTTGATTAGATTGCTCCAGTAGGGCATAGCCCAGGGTGGGTCGTAATCCTCTTACTGGAGTCCTGTATAAATGGAGAAATAAAAGCTGCAGACACAGGAAAAAGCTACAGACACAGGGAGAAGCCAGGAGATAAGAGCCAATGTTACCAATATGCCCTGCCACGTGCCTAATCTCCCACATGAAGCTCTGGGAGAAAGTGAACCTGGAGGAAAAGGCAGAGACTGGCAGAGCTGCCATTGTACCTTGCCACATGGCAAGAGTCCAAGATTGCCAGCTATAGGCCTCAGTGAGATGCACCTTTGATGGTGCCTTGATTTGGATATTTTCACAGCCTCAGAACTGTACGCTTTTAACCTATAAATTCCCATTGTAAAGGCCAACACATTTCTGGTATACTGCATTGGCAGCCTTTAGTAAACTAAAACAGCAACACTATCACCTGTCTGGCTGAGAGCTCCACAGGTTTCTTACAGACTGTTAATAGCAATTCCTCTAATTTCTTACCTGTTCTCCAGCTTCAAAATATATTAACTTTATCCAGGACACTCAATGATATTAAATATTATATTCAAGAAGTCTTTTATTCATATTTTCTTTTCTAGACAGAAAGTCCCCATTTTTTCTATTAATTCTCAGTGGGTACTCTGCTTTCTAGACATTTTCATGAGCAGTTGGGGCATCAGAGAAATAAAGATTTGGAAAATAGTTTTACACAATTGAGGCCTCAGTTTTATGAGAAGGCCAGTGAGTACTATTGGGCAGTGTTTTGATAGGCACCAGGGTAATTTTTATAATGCAAGCAGTGCAAGCCATGTAGGTGGGTAGACCTGGATTTGAACCCTGGTTCTGCCACTGTACTCCCTGAGAAGTTGCTTAATCTTGCTCTGCTTCAGATTCCTCATGTTTAAAATGGGGCTAAATATCTCTTACATATATGAAGTTGTGAGGTTTTGGTGTGAGGAGGTGAAAAACATTGGCCCATAGTGATTGATCACTGACCAAATGATAGCCCATGTGATAAAGAATGCTGATTCTAGGGGGAAGAGACAGCACACAGCAGACAACTTGATTCTCCTACTGCAGGTTGTTCTCAGCAGTCTATTTCAGAAAGCTAGCGTAGGCCAGAACTCAGGTCCTTGCATGTTACTTTTATCCATGAGGAACAAGCTTGCTTCTGATTAAATATTATAATCTTATCCCTGCCATGTTCTGGCATTGACAGTTCAGGAAATGTTAGTTTGGTGTCCCCTGTGGTCACCCCTCGGGCTGAAGTGTGGTTTGCTGGCCTGGCGAGGGGAGCGGCTGCGGTAGGCCTAATTCCGCTGCCCCCATAATAGGGTGGTTGGTCGGGCCCACCGCCACCCCTGAAGGAAGCTCGGCATGGGCGCAGAGTGCCCTCAGGTCTCCCCTTCTCGGCAGCCATGCTTCCGCGGCCGCCCCTCCTCCCAGATGGCGCCACACGATGCCTGTGGGGCGGCACCCTTCTTCTTCTTTCTCCCTGCGCAGGCGCAGGGCGGAAAATTCCAGTCTGCCCTTTTCCCCTCCCCCGACAGCAGCAACAGCCAGGCGTGGGCGGAAAAATCCAGTCTGCCCTTTTCCCTCCCCCCCGACAGCAGCAACAGCCAGGCGTGGGCGGAAAACTCAAGTCTGCCCTCCACCCCAGCAACAGCAGCCACCAATCCCTAAACCCTGCCCCTTCCCCCAGCAACAGCGACAGCCAATCCCTAACCACCACCCCTCCCCCGTCCAGCACCGCCCACTGACCTTTCTCCGGCAACCAATCAGAACAGGGCATGGCTTCGACCAATCAGCCTTCCCCAGCCCCTATAAAACTGTTGCCTCTCCCTCAATAAAGTGGACTTGTGTGTTTACCTGTCTCCGCAGTAGTTCTTCTGCCGTGCGCCCTCCAGTCCTGAGAGCCCCCGACAAGGGCCTGGCCTCCCTTGTCCCCAGTTCGTCGCCTGCTTCCCTGGGCGACCCCTTCGTCGCTGACTTCACTGGGCGACCCCGTCAGCCGAACCGCGCAACCCCTGTGAGACCGATCCCTCGTCTGCTGCCGGACCGACCCCTCGTCCCAAGTGGGACTGACCCCTCGTCCCAAGCGGGACCTACCCCTCGTCCCAAGTGGGACCGACCCCTCGTCCGCAGCCAGACCCCACCTCTACCGACCGAGCAAACCGTCGCAGACCTCCTCTGGAATCTCTTTTCTTTTTCTGACTGGATCCCATAGGATCCTTCCTTTGAAATTGAGGTTCTAGAAGTTCATCAAATTGTGTCTTGATGTTGCTCCTTCTGTAACACTTTTTCCCAGGCTGCAGATTTATTGAATAAATTCATTCATTTCACAAACATGCAAACATATATTAAGTACCTATTATATGCCAGGCACTTTTCTGGGTGCTGTGGCTATAACAGTGAACAAAACAGACACAAACTCTTGCCCTTTAAGGAGATTATATTCTCATGAAGGGAAATGATAAATATAGTATAAAAAGTCAATTATTTAACATGTTGGAAGGTGATCAGTGCTCTGGAATGGGGTAAGAGGCCTACAGGTAGGGGTCGGGTTGTAATTTTAATAGCGTGGTTCAGATTGTCTCACTTAGAAGGAACATTTGAGCAACAATCTGAAAGATGTGAAGGTGAGAGCCATGTGGATGTGCTGGAGGGAAGGTGGTCCAAGTTGAGCAAAGGAACAAGGAGGCCAGGGTAGAAGGCACAGGGTGCGGAGATATGGAGAATCAAGAGGTGAGATTAGATCCATCAGGACTTGGCCATCATGGCAGGGTCTTTGTCTTTTATTCAGTGACGTGGAAGGCACTGCAGGGTCTTGAGTGGAGAGATCAGACCTGACTTATCTTTTGAAAGGAAAACTCTGATTGCTGGTTGAGAATAGACTGGTGGGGGTAGATGCAACTATTCTTTTCCTTCAGAAATGCTTTGTATTTATACATCTAGTCTATCTTTGATTGTGCTTGTTGAATTTATTATGGTATTTTTTTTTTTCAGAAACAAGAATTAGGCATAGCTCAGGTCTCTATATCTACACCTTACATCTGCCGTTTTTCTCACCTTTACAGCTTCTTTTTCTCTGGTCAGAGTTCATCTGGGAAGAGAACACACGTGTTCTCTATTTATTCCTTCCATAGATAGTTATTCAGAGGTATCAGAGGTATTGCTCAATGCTCCACAGTTGAAAGTTTCATAGAAGATCACATCCCATGGACAAAGCAGACGACACACACCATGATTTCCCATAGCAACAGTCCTAGGAAGGAAATAAGATGAGAGAAATGTTCTAGAAGGCAATGGAAGGAGAATTAGATCCTTGGATCAGAGGAAGTCTCCTTGAGGTGGCCTCTGACTGAAGCCTAGAAAACAACAGGAAGTCAACCATGTTCCCCATCAGGCAGAGATCAACCCAAGCAGCAGGAAGTGCCGAGATGCTGCAATGGAAATGAGCTCAGAATGTTTTGAAGAAGGAAATGAAGGCTGGTATGGAGTGAACAAGGGAAGGAGGTTAGGGTAGTTGAGCAGGCAAGGAAGGAAATTGGATTATTTTTAGGATAAATTTAGTCATTGGAAGATTTTGAGCAGGATATGTATGTGGTCTGGTTTATGTTGCTCAAAGATTAGGAAAGGGCAAGATTTCTTAAAGAAGGTATGAAAAGCATATCAATTTAAAATTTCTTACTACATTGAATTAAAAATTCTATTACCAAGAAACATAATTTATGGGAATGCAAAGATGGTATCGCCACTTTAGAAGACAATTTGGCAGTTTCTTATAAAGCTAGACATAGACTTGCCGTATGAGCCAGCAATTGCACACCTAAGAATTTATCCAGAGGAACTGAAAATTATGTCCACACAAAGTCATACACATGAATGTTTCTAGCAGCTTTATTCATCATTGCCCCAAATTGGAAGCAACCAAGATGTCCTTTCATAGGTGAATGGATAAACAAATTGTGACAATCCATACCATGGAATACTGTTGAGGTATCAGCCACCACAAAACATGGAGGAAACTTCTTGCTAATTGAAAGAAGGCCACATGTACTGTATAATTCCAACTACTATGAAAATCCTGTGGAAAAGGCAAAACTATAGAAAGAATAAAAAAGATCAGTGGTTTGGGTGGGGTGGGGGTGGAGGAAAGAGATGAATAGATGGAGCACAGATCATTTTTGGGGCAATATAATTATTCTGTACGATATCTTAATGACAGATACATGACATGATGTGTTTGTCAAAAGCCATACTACCATACAACACAAAAAATGAACCCTAATGCAAATCATGGGTTTTAGCTAATAATAATATATCGATATCAGTTCTCCAATTGCAACAAATGTACTACATGAATGCGAGATGGTAATAATAGCTTTTCTTATGTGTTTGGGGGGGGGAGTCAGAGTATGGAATTCTCTGGACTTTCTGTGCAAGTTTTGCTGTCAAACTTAAACTACTCTAAAAATAAAGTATGTGTATATATATATATATATAAATAAATATATATATATAATCACATAATTTAAAAAGCAAAGAGACAAACAACACATAAAACCAACAAATGATTATTATCCAGAATACGTAAAAAAAAAAAAACCAAAAACTTCCTGCAAATCAATATGAAAGAAAAAAGTCAATAGAAAAATGGGTTTAAGAAATGAATAGTAAACTAGAATAATCAATAAGCATGAGAAAGATGCTTAATATGTGACTAATATTCAAGGACATGCAGATTCAAAAAGGCACAAAATACTATTTCACAGCCATCAGATTGGTAAAAATTAATAGCCTACAATATCAAGTGTCATAAAGAATGTAGGGCAATGGCAACTGATACACTGTTGATGGATGGTGAATTGCTGAAAATTGTTTTGGAAAATGGTTTGGCAATATCGAGAAATTTGAAAAGGGTCATTCTCTTCAACTCAGAAATTCTACCATAAATTATATACCTTAGATAAATTCTTGCTCCTGTATTCAAGGAAATATCTCAAAAGTGTTCATAGTAAATAGCATTGTTTGTAATAACAAGAAAGGAAACAAACTAAATATCAACAGGAGAATGGATAGAGTATAAAACTGTGAAAAATGAATGAGCAAGAGTCATGGGCATCAAAATGAATTAATCCCAAAATGAAGTGAAAGGAAGTTGTGAAAAAACACATTTTAGTATGATAACCATAAATAAAGTTTAAAAACAGAAAAATTATATACTGGTTAGGGAATCAAACACAAGGGCAAATACAGAGAATTGCATGGGAATGAAAAACACAAAATTCAGATTAGTGGTTATCTCTGATGGTGAAGAAGTGGAACTAATCAAAGGGCTTTCACCCATGGTGGTAATTTTCTATTTTTAAACTGCTTTGTGGGTATATAGATATATATTTGATGATTTTTAATTGTCTATACATTACAAACTTTTATTATGAAATATTTAAGACCTAAAAACAAGCGTAGAGTAAAAAGATCCCACCAGCACTATGGAGAATGGCAAATAGGCTTGGAAGCAGGTATACCTAGCGGATGGAGGATTGATGCATTAGTCCAGGCAAGATATGGCAGAAATGGGGAGAGGCAAGGCAAAGACAAAAGGATTTGGTGATGAATTAAATGTGTGGTGAGTGTGGGAGAGGGGAATCGAAGATGACGCTTGGAATTTTGCCTTGAGAAATGTGTTGTCGGACAACTTTCACTTAGACAGAATTATGTCTGGGTATGGGGTAGAACAAGGAGTCCAGGTCAAAGCATACTAAACTCGAGATGATTAGTAGATGTCTGTCCAAGTTTCAATGTCAAATCAGCAGTTAGCTGCAAGTCAGAAGCTCACAGAAATCAGTGCTAGAGATACGAATTCGGGAATCATTTGCATGTACTTGGCATGAGAATACCTGGAGAAAAATGGTGGATGGGAGACATGAAACCCAGGTGTGATCTCTGAGCAGTCTCACATTGACCAACGTGGAGAGAACACGGAAACATAAGAAGGGAGCGTTGTGACACCAGAAGCCAAGTGGCAGGACTCTACCAAGAAGAAAGGAGGGCTCGACTGGGCCAAATCCTGCTGAAGTCAAGTATAATGTGGATAGGAAGGTGTCCATAGGGAAGTTGTTGGGTGTTGACAAGAGACGTTTCAGTGTTGCGGCTGGGAAAAAGCCCAAACTGGATTGAGTCAAGAACAAATAGGAGGAGGAGAAAGGGATTAGTAAATCTGCCTATAAAAATAAACAAAACATCACAAATAAAATTGAGGCCTTTTTAGTAATCCCCAACTCTTCCCTCTTCCTTTCCATCTAAGAGTTAAACACAATTTTGAATGTGATGAATATATTTTCCACCATACTTTCATATTTCTACAATGTATAAATGTTTTAAAATTTGTATTAAATTATACAAATTCACATAAAGTTTGTACAGATGTTATATTTTACAGATCAATATGCACCTTGACTTTGTACTCAATATTAAAATTTTGATATGTATTGACATTAACACCTGTAGATTAGTATACTAGTCATTCATTTTGAACTGTTGTACAATTAAAAATGTATCAATATGAGACAATTTCTTTCTTCATTCCCTTACTTATGAACCTTGAGGTAGGTTTCAAGTTTTTGTTCTTAAAAAGCCTTCAACCATCAAATCATTTGCACATGACTCCTTGGACTTCATTTTCCAAGTTTCTCTTGTCCCTGGAGTTGAAAATTTCTGAATTTCCAGATAACAGACTATGCACACTTCACTAGGTACTTCCAAGTTGCTCTCCAGAGTGTTTGTGCCAATTTATACTCCCACAAGTAGAAGAAGTACTTACCATTTTTAATTGGAAATCAAAAAATAATAAACTCTTTTAATTTTGTATAACATTTGGGAGAACAAATTGATATTTGAAATGGGAAATACATGTAAGACATGAATGTGAACTGTATTCTAGATTCTAGAAATCATTATATCATAGACTATGAGGAATCTCATCTTCGAGAGATATCTTAAATGATATCTGGTCTAACCACTAGATAATATCAGGTCCTGCAGGGAGTCTACTCAAACACGATGCATCTGTTGGACTTGCAGCATTTCCCAAACATCTTTGAACCATGGAAATCACTTATTCTATATCATCTATATCATCTTACAAAGATAAGCCTTTTTAGAATACAATGTGGGAGATACTAGTTTAGAGGGTTGCACAGAAGCCCAGTCCCTGGAAATGGATGTGGAAGAGTAAAATAGAGCTCCAAGGCTCGGGATTCAGATATCAGAGTATGAGAATGAGAGATACAACTAGAGCACACTGGCAGGAGTCTGATGAACGCTTAGTCCCCAGAGTGTGGCGTAGCTGTCTTCTTAGATTTGGACTGATCCTGGGAACATGAAGATGGCGTCAACCTGAAGGTGGAAATGAGCGGGTCCCAGCTAGGGCTGGAGAAGGGCTGCAATGGCTGAAATGAGTCAATGAGGTTTGGCGGGAAACCCTTCCTCTTTGGGATCTGATGGACCTTGGCCCAAATCCTCAATCCTGCCCACGAAGGAGGTGGGTATTTTGGGAGATGAGAGAAACAGGAAAAGGAGATGGATGTGAGTGGGAGAGCAACTCTGTCGGCAAATATGATTAAAGGTAGCTAAATAGAAACATTTGGAAGCCAAATTATTTTTAAAAACCGTTTGTAATGTTTATATACACTGTCACAATCTTATGGTGGTTTTCTAAATATTGTGCTTTGACCCATGTAGGTCTAAGTATGAATCATGCATTGTATTTCTTAAAATATAAAGGAGGGAAATTATGTAGGATCTGTTGCCAATTGCACAAATGTAGTGGAACATGGCCAAGTTGTTTGTCCGGTCAGTGCACCATGCCGCCTTACACAGACATTTCAGGATTTTAATTGACCTTAGAGTAAACTAAATTGAGAGCACTTAAAAAAAAAAACAAAAAAGCTCACTAAAGAAATACTCCCTATGGAACAGACCAACCGCAGACTCCTCAGAGAATCTGACAGCCTCTTTGATCAACCCCTCCCGACCCCAAAGGCTGGAATAGGAGCCATTTTGGACAAAGAGGTGTTTGCTGGGGACTCTAATAAGGCTTTAGGCACGTAAGAACCCCTGTGCCTCTTTCTATAATTCTGGTGTTTCAGCACCGTTTAATAATAGCAGTAATTATACTCTGTGTTTAGAGAGTAACTTAACCCATCTGTGGGCTAACTGCAGAAGCCCTGTGACTCATCTGACCAGAGATCCTCCAGGAGTAAGAGGAGGTGTCTGGGCTGCTAAGCTCCCAGGTCCTCAGGGGGCATTGGATCTAGATGTTCCTTGCCTTGGCATGCCATGCTTTCCTTAAACCATGTCCTTTTCTGCATCTACAAAGTTGTTGTATTTGATTAAATCTAAAATACCACCAATTGTAGAAAGCTCCATTATCTTATGCATTTGCTAATTTTAGAAGTTGCCACCAACTTTAATTGAAAAAACCCTTTCCATGCTATGGCACAACCCTGTCAGAGATGTGAGACCATGAGACATAATCAATGGGAAAATAAGACTTATGCTATTCTCTGGAGCCTCATGGAAGAAAATGGGCTGGAACCTTAGCACAGCCCTTAACGCTCAGAAGCAAAAATGAAAGTTGCAGGAAAAGCCACATTTTGGGAAAAGATAACAGGAACGCTGAGAAAGAACTCACTAGGACAGATCAGAGTCTGGAGAAGTGGAATACATAGGTCTGGGGGTCAGAGAAGGGGCAGGACAGAGCCACAGCCCAGTCCAGCCCTTTAGCCCCCATTGCGTGTGGGACAAATGTGAGTGCATGTGTGAGTGTGAATCAAAAGGGCTGTGTCCCTTGGGCTCAGGACATGTTTAGTGAACACGAGGTGGGATGTGAAGGTTTATTAGTCAGCCAAAGGGGTGCCAGTGCAAAGTACCAGAAATCTGTTGGCTTTTATAAATGGTATGTATTTAGAGTAAGAGCTCACAGTTACAAGCCCCTAAAAAGTCCAACTCAAGGTTGCTTCCTCACCAAAGTCAGTTGCCACATGTTGAAGCAAGATGGTTGCCAATCTCTGCCTGGTCTCTCCTTGCTCTCCAGGTGTTCAGTCCTCTCTCTCCTGGTTGGGCTCCTTTCCCAGGGCTTCCTAGATCAGTCTCAGTTCTTCCTAGCGTCAGCTGTAGACTCTCAGGCAAATGGTCCAGCTCTCCCTGGGGCCCCAGGATCAAACATAACAGAGCTCTCTCTCTTCCAGTGTCTTCTTGAGTGAGTGTCCATTTTTATCGGCCCACCAAGGAGTTGGGACTCAACCTGAGTCATGCCTTACTGATGTGCTTGAATCAAAGCCCTAATCTTAACAGGTAATTTAATCAAAGACATCTCAGTTGAATCCAGTACAATCAAAGTGTATCGCACCCAGAAGAATAGATGAGTTTACAACATAATCTTCCTCCTTTTAGGATTCATCAGTAATCTCAAACTGCTACAGATGTTTTCTTCTGTCTGTCTCCATGAAAGATTTAACCTGATGTGGAAGAGGGGCCTGTGTTTGGGGTGGTGGGAGTGGGTGGCTCGGCCACAGGCCTGGGTTGGGGTCAGGTTTGCTGGGACACAGGTCCCAACTCCTCTGTGGACAGTGAGGGGTCATCAGGAGATTCTGTGCTGCAGAGTGGAACATGGCGCTGAGACGGAGGAGGAGGACAGAAGAAGTCTTAAAACTGGACTTAGAGGAAAAGCTTCCTGGACAGGGCTGCAAGGCTACATGTAAGCGTCTTTGGGAACCTAGGAAGTGTTTGGAATCTTCGTTTGCCAGTGCTACTGAGTTAAATACTACAAACGAATTGGCTTAACCAATGGGAGTGTGTTGTGTCATAGGTTTGGAGGCTGGAAAGCCAAAAAGTCAAGGTGTTGGCAAGGTCATGCTTTCTCCGAAGTATTCCAGTGATGGCTTTCTGGCAGTCCTCTCCCACGTGGTCATCTGTCTCTTATGATTTCCACTTGTGTGTCCAATTTCCTTTTTTTGCAGGATTTCAGCCATCTTTGGTTAAGGCCTGCCCTCATTCAGCTCGGCCTCACCTTAACCAATAACACCTTCAGAGGTCCTCTTTACAATGGGTTCATGCCCACAGGACCAGGGCTAGGACTTGAACCTGTCTTTGTGGGTGCCATGATTTAATCTATACTTGGGTTAGGTTATCTCCTACCCAAGGAAAAATTGGGATTCTTGCTGGAAGGCAGGGGCAGACTTCAAGTCCTTGTAATCTGATGATAAATACAAAACCAGCACCCAAGTTCAAAGGTAATGAAAATTAGAGCAAAGTAGTTACATCCTGAGAAAAGAGGAGACATGGAGATGAGCTTTCCTGGTGTTTGAGTAAACCCAAGTACATAGACAGTGACAGCAGTAGCCGAGATACTGGCCATCCAGGATTTTGGATCACCATGGAAGAGCTTCCTGAATTTCTGCTCCTCAGACACCTGCAGGGCTCTTTAGAGTAAGGGTGACTCCTCGCTTGCAGGGCAATGTCAGGCTCGGGGTAGTCTCTCCCCTCAGTGGCTTGCCATAGAGCCTAGAAACCTGATTAACCTCAGTCATTTAAAATTAATTTGTGTTCATGCTTGCATGGAGATAGCAAAGTCTAGAGACAAAGACTGACAAGTTTGCAGACTTGATAAAGCCACTAGAAGATAGAAATTAGAATATGCAATTTCTAAACTACCTGTAATAGAGTAGTTTGGAAAAACATCAAAGGAGAGGGAGGGCGAATACTCTCAAGTAACACATAAGGAGACCAGAAAAGGAAATTTAAAACCAGCTATCCAGAAAATTGAGACAAACAGAATCTACAAAATAAAATGGCAGCAATGCATCCAAATATCTAAGGGTTCACAATCAATGCAGATGTGCTAAATCTGTCAGGCTAAATAAAAAATGATTCAGCCATATCCTGTTTATAAAGACGTATCTAAACGATAAAGCTTCAGCAAGATTAATGTAAAGGTGGGAAAAGCACACCAGGTGTGCTGGTTTGTATTGTGTCGACTTGCTTCTACTGGAACTGTGTTTCCCGGGTTTTCTTCCCCCTAGACTGTGGTTTCGCATTTTTAAATGCTCTATCATTTTTTTCTGTAGTCCTGTGCTAATTTTCTCATTAATTTAAATCCGCAGCCGGGGCCGGACAAGCACTCAGGTTTCTGATTTGTAGGCAGCACTGTGTTCTGCCTGAGGTTTCTGCTCGCCGCCTAAGGGCATGGACAAGCAAGCAGCCTGCTGCCAAAGGGAGTCACGGAAGGACTGGGAACTTTTCCCAAGGTCACGCGTGGAGTCAAAGGCAAATGCTTAGGGCACGCACGTCCTCTGATCTTTCTGCCTAGGAGAAACTCATCCATTCAAGTAACTCGTTCTTCATCTTTCTCACATTGTCAGCACTCATCTTTCTGGAAGCCTGCCTGCCCGTTCCACCTGTCTGCGCCCAGGTGCTCACCTCCAGGTGTTCCTCCTGCAGCTACTCTCCTAGCTTTCCTCTGCCGTTTACCCATCCTTGTTTCCTCTTCCTAGAGGGGCAGAGTATTGACTGGTTAGAGGAGAAACTCCAAATGTATCCTGCTTTTCTTAAGGAGACATCTCTCTAACCAGGAGACAACAATTCAGTGTTTTGGTTGACAATCTACTTTGTACCCAAACACCATATTAGATGGTAACGATGAGAAGATACGGCATTCTCATTGTTCTTGTGGCCTTGGGGCCAAATGGATGAGACAAGTAAGTAAACATATGATTTCAGTATCTCCTGATTATTAAAACTGTAGTGGAGATACAGAAGTCCCTTCCTAACTGGGGGTGTAGGCGGTAGAGGCGTCAAGGAAGGTTCATGGGAGGAATAATGCTTAAGAAGCATTTTGAAGGATGATGAGGAGTTTGGTAAGAGACGAACGGCACGCCACACAGATAAATTAGCAGGAACAAAAACCCAGAGGAGTACAACAACACAAATGGTTTGGGATGCAGCAAGCAGTTTGGTGTTTGTGGAGTATGAAAGAGTAAGAAACGTGACTGAGAATAGATTATGTAGCCCTTGAACCTCACGCTCTTATTTAGTTTTGGCTGTATCCCAAGTAACTAAGAATGCCTGGCACATAAAGCTCAGTAAATTGGCTGAACAATCCAATGCAGAGCTGATATTTAGCCAGTCTGCACCTCACTGATTTTTTTCTGGCTGATGTCTGTTATGTATATTGGGCAGGGCTTTCATTGTTTGGGTTCTTAAACATTCTCAATTTCACCATTAACTGATCAAAATCCTCACGGCCCAACTCGCATATCATTTCCTCTAGGAAGTGGTTCCCAGTTTCTCCTCCAACTGGAACCCTTCTCTTCCTCTTCTAAACTGATAGAACATTTTGAAAAATATTTTTCAGAGGACTTATAAACATTTGACCCTGAGTGCAGGCCATTTCTCCTCCAATATAATAAGATGATTTTCTTAAGAGCTTGTTCACTTTGACATATTTCCATCCTTAACATATTGCTCTTCATAGAGCAGGGGCTCAATGTAAGTTTGTGAGATTCATTTGATACTTTCTATGTACCTTCCTTAAAACTTTCTGCATAAAACTCAGCATTAGTCTGACCTTTTAAGAACCTATATTTGTCAGGCTACTCTTGGGAAACATAACCAACATGGTATATATATTTGTATATGTCTGTGTATATATTATGTAAATATTATGAGATTTTTAATAGGAATTGGCTTGCATGACTGTGGGGGTGGACAAGTCCAAATTCTGTAGGGCAGGGCACAAGCTGGGAATTCCAATGAAGGTTTCCAATGAATTTCCCAGGAGAAGCTGACTGGCGAAAGTGGAGATGGGAATTCTCCCTTCTGACTGCTGAAATCACTTCTTCTTTTAAAGTCTTCAATCGTTTGTATGAGACTTCTCTCATTGTTGAAGGCAAACTCTTCAGTGAATTATAGATGTAACCAATCTACCTAGTAATGATTTAAATGCATGAATTGTCCTCACAGTAACAATCAGGCCAGTGCTTGCTTGGCCAAACAACTGGACACCATCACCTGGCCAAGTTGACACATGAACTCAACCATCACAGAGTCCAATAAAGATTTACTGAATGAGTCATGACTGGAGACTGACCTCCCAAAGGGAAGAAGTGGGAAAACCTCTCTCAATATATCAAAGACATTTTAATGGCAGCCTTGGAAGTCTTTCCCTGTGGTCAGAGCCATTGGTGCTTCTGGTCAGGGCCAGGAGAGTGAAGGGCAGGTGTTTGCAGACTAAATGACAGAACAATGGACTGTTCCCACATTCAAATCTCACCCCCAGAACTGTTGACTTGCAGGTCCGGTATTCGAACTCAAGCCATGGACATCCTCCCCAGGGACAATTCCTATGTGTGAACAGTCACATTAGCAGATGACATTGACGGCAGCCTTTTCAACACAGGGCACTGTGTGTTCTAACCTAGTGCCCAGGTCTGGGCAAGGTGGAGGCTCGTTACTTTGTCAGAGCAAAACCAACCCAACCCAAACCAAGGTTTTTATATGGAATACCGTCCAACTCCCCTCCTAGAAATGCAGAACATCGTTCAAAAAACAAAGAACCCAAACCCAAAACATCAGTCCCTCCTGCCCCTGAAAAAGAAAATCCCTCCACTCTTTCTCCATGAATTTATATCATCTTGAAGAGGTGGAGGGCTGAGCCTCAGAGCAGCCTCCTGAACACCCAAGAAGGGAATAGAGAAGGTACTGTGATCCCCAGAACCCGAGAGTGGTAGAATGGTAGAGTGGCACTGGCTTTGGGGTTGGGAAGTCTTGGCTTTGGTTAGGACTCTGTTGCCTACTGCTTGAGTAATTCTTGGACTGTTCCCTAAGCTCTCTGAACTTTGGTTTCCCCTTCAGTGGGAATAATAGCTAACTCATTCCGTGGGCTGCCTAGAGGCCAGGCCCTTTGCTAGGTGGTCAGTGTTTCAGCCAAGCCTCTGAGGTGAGTATTCTTATCTCCCTCATTTTACAGATGAGAAGCTGAGGCGCAGAGGTCAGCCCCTGCCCACATCACACTGCCTTAGACTTGGACCATCTGCCCCAGGCTGTGCTCTGCGGATGTACTGAAAAAGGTCCTATGTCCTAGGCTCTCTGTGGACCTTCCGTTTACCATGACCCACTGCCTAGAACTTTCCCACCTCTGCCGGGTGGCAGCTACCACCTTTGACTGGAAGTGGTATTTCCAGGAAATGAGAAGCTATGAATTCCATTAACAATGATAAGCAGAAGAGGTTCTTCTTGATGATCTATAATGAATCAGAGGTGTCACTGATTTATGGCCTGCACTTTAATTAAGCATCGCAAAGCTGCTCACATTCACGTGCTCTCTCTTTTGAATAAAAAGTTAATAATTTCCTAATCCCGTCAGGTACTTCAAATACTGGATAGAACTACTCTGTCCATATAGAATGCAACTTTGAGAGACAGGTATTTCCTCCTTTGGATGCAAGATGACACTCTATTTTGTCTTTAAAAATGATCTCCTTGGTGAGTAGCTCTGTAGAGTACATTGTGGAATGAAGTCAGGTAACAGCTCAACTGGCAGCCAAGATATCGATGGGAATTAACTTGTCAAAATACAATTCAATTAGGAGGCACACTCCCTTTCTTTCCCTCTTTTGTCTTTCTACGTTTCCAAATTTAGACCAAGTCAGCAAACATGAAAGGGAGATGAAGGCTGATAGGAAGAAGCAGGAGAAATAGTCTGTCCTATCATTACTGAACTCTTTCTTATAAAAACTCTTTAACCCGTGCTGCCAGTTGCACATTGATCTCATTGGAACTTCTGCCTTGAGCAGCCTGAGAGAGTCTCGCTGTTCAGCCAAGCAAAGCTGCTCCTCTCAACTGCCAGTGTTCATTTCCAAGCTCGGAGCATGAGGCCAGATCACTAACTGGATGTGTTGTAATATGTCTTGGACCAGACACTGAACTGACTACAGAATTTGAATGACAGTGATTTCCGAAGCTAGCAGTGATGGACTTGCATAAATGACCTAAAGAAAAGCAAATTTATTTAGCTGCATGCGTTCTAGGTGATAAACGAAATATTGCCCATTTTATCTATCTAATCTTTTGTTGAATCTGAAAAAAATTTAAGCCAGTCCTTTAAAAGAAAAAGGACACTATTAGCCAACACATTTATTATTAGTATTATATATAGAAGAAGAAAAAAAAAGGGATATGTTCCAATTATGTAGATCATCACAATCAGATCATTTTAGAACCTACATGGTTCTTTGATTTCTTTTGTATTCAAACTCTCAATTCAAATTTCAAATCCCTGCCACTTCCTTTTATTTGAACACACACCTCTGTGGCACTACCTCCTCGGCTGTGAAATATCTAACCAAGGTCCAATTAAAATAATAAGAATTTCAGAACAGGAGGTATGGGCCATCGAAACCACAACCTATAGAATTGGATGACCCTAGCAAGAGGCAAAGGAGCTTTGGAGAGAATCTCTTCTTTCCAAAGGTACCTGCCAAAGCCAAGTTTTTCTGGCCTGTAGGTTTCTACTTCTCCAAACTTCCACAAGTTATTCTGTGAGCTCCGGAAAAGAAAGCTTCCTCCTGTCCTCACCCAGTGTTTGCCTCTTTATCTCCCAAACCACAGAGATCGGAAACAAAATGGTACAGCCAAACACCCTCCTGCCTGCCTCAGCACAAGCCCCTCCTTCAAAGGCAACTTGGTGGGATAAAATGTGGTATGTGTCCATGTGCATGTGTTGCCATAAATGAGGAACTCCACACATTTTTCTGCTTTTATAGATTCTTTCAAAGGGAAACAGAGAAACAAGCCTTGTGCAGATTTGGGAGAGTCTTCCTTTCTGCCCACGTCGAGATTGATTGCCTGTTTACAACTGAAATCCGAGCAAATCATTTTTCCTTGTAGAACGAGCAGCTGGCATGATGTTGCCGGTGTTTGCAGAGCACTGTATCAAGATGAGAGTAAAGACGGAGAGTCTCATCAGATAGAAGATGGAATCCTGCTCTCGCTCTTTTCCTCTTGGCGACAGCGTACACATTTTATAAAACAGGATGAAAATCCTGCTGAAAGCCCTTCTCCACGCTGTTTCAGGAACTCTGAATAATGGCTTGCCGGAGACTTTTGGTAACATCTTGTGTAGTTGAACCCAGTTCGTATTAGTTTTCAACCCGTTCTAAACACAAGTCAAAGCTGACTTTGCACAGAGCCAAGTTTCCCTCCTGCAAAATGTTCTAGAATTTGTATTTATTTCTCTCATTTCTGAAACACAGCTGGAATGTCTTTGCTGGAGCTTTCGTGCTTTGGATTGAGGCTGAAGCAAAATGAAACGACGTCATGCTGGCTAGAGTTCAGCGTGGAACATTTTAGAAAAAGTCTTTAGAGAAAGCCCAGCTGAAAGAGACAGGAATCTACATTCAATGGGGCCGTCAAAAGAGCAGAGTGCCGAGGCTCAGAAAAAATATCAGCCAGCCACGGGATTCCTGGCAGGGGTGAGGATAAAGAAAAACCTTCCTTGGGGCTACTGTTCCAGAATGTTTCACCAGTGTGTACAAAGGGACAGAGAAACTGATCTCTGGCCAGGGCGTTGCCACATCAAACTCAGTTTCAAGAGCCTGCCATTTCAAAATGGGTCCTCGCTGCCCCTTGATGCCCTGATTATGATGCAGCGTTGTGGGAGGTGGACACTGGCGGTGGCCCCAGTCCAGCTCCTGCCTGCAGGGCTGGAACAGAACGAGCAAGATTTCTAGGGCTTGAAATGAAATGCCAGGACAGCCCAGCGGGCAGGGAGCAGAAGGTGGGTGAAAGGAGTTCCAAGACTTTCAGCCACTGTGGCTGATGGGGTGGGCTCTCCTGAGCCTGTCCACGAAGGGCAAGGGCGTGAGCTGGTCTAGGTCTGAAGAGCCGAATGAGTGGTGCACTAGAGAAGTCTTTCCCAGGCTTGGGGCTGTCCTGCTAAGGAAAGACCTAGAGGCTGCAGGCTGGTGACCCAGGAAACTTTCAGCTCTGTGCACACAGGGCTAAGGGGAATCAGGTGGTACAAAGAGTACATGAATCAAACACAGGGGCTTCCCATCTCTCCAGGGGACAATTTCCAATTACAGAACCCAGTTGCCTCCTCAGCCCTAGCTAACAACATTCTGATGTGATCAAGAAAAGATTTGACCAAGCTTCGGCAAGTAATTAAATATTTAAGAAAGACAGAATTTAAATATCAATGAGTAGAATGGTAAATTTAGCTGACCTCAGAAAAGAATTGACACGAGATCAGAAGATGCCTACCTATTTGGAGAATTTGCCCAAGAAAATTTCAAAGGGTTTTTGTTGTGTTTTTGTTTTCAGTAATAACAAATCTATCAGAAGCAGTGCAAATTTTGAAAAGAAATAATATTCTTTGGCAATCCAGTCACAAGGCAAGCTGTCAAAAGCTCGTAGTCTCTTTCTTAGGGTGGGGGGGGGGGTGTCCAAAATTTAGATTCTCCTATAAAAAGAAAAGTAGCAAGGCTAATGGTAAAAACTTTTTCTCCCCTCTTTTAAAAACTATGTGCTCCCTAATTAGAGGTAATTGTGGATGCCATACCAGTGAAGGATATCGATGAGGGGTTATTTGAAATAAGCAGCTAATTTGTAAATATTATCTTGCCAAGAATTTCAGCCTCTCCCTAATAATCCTCCATGGGTAGAACACCGCAAACAGGCAGACCTGTTTTGAGCTTGGACGTTTTAGCATTTTCTGTGTCTGGGGCTGGGTGAGCTGACAGAGAGGGGAATTTAGCAGCAGTGATGTAGTGCCTCCTGTTTACATGAGGGACTTTTTCTGGGTGTCAGGAGACTTCCGTAGCAACAGTGCCAGGTGCTAGGAATTCTGGGAGTGGGGACACAGAGTTAAGTCTGAAGAGGTTGGCAAATTCTGATTCAATGATAGTAAATCCCTCTTCCCAGGGGAGGTTGTAATGAAAAGGAGGAAATGGGGCAGTGGCCTTTTAAGAGTTTAGAGCTAAGGCTCAGTGTCTGAACCAAGGACAGGGTTTTAACCCCTTGAGGCTGGGTTCAGAGACTTTCCTGTTCCCGAGCAACACTTGGGATGGGGGAGGGTTTGCCTCGGCAGGACGTCGGGCCTAGCTCCAGAGGCGGCGCTGGGTGCGGCCGGGAATCTGCATTTCTACAGCCACCTCCTTGTGATTCTGCTGAAGGTCGTGTGGCTTTCAGAACTGACAAGCCCAGGACTAGGAACCGGGTGGAGAAAAGAGTCCACCCTTCCAGGGTCCGCTCACTTTCATAGCAATTCCGATTCTAGAAACGTGTCGTGATAACCACAGGCACAAATATCCTTGAACATTTCTATATTGCACATTATTTGTAGTCAAACACAGAAAGCACCCTAAAATAGGCAGTGTTAGATTTCTTAAGTGTGCAATGATACAATCACATGATGCACTATTTAGGAGTAGTCTAGCATAATCTTTAATGCCATGTGAAAATAATAACACATTCTTACTGTTTAAACTCAGTTAATGAAACAGTAATTACGACGGAATCCTTTTGCGCAAAGCGTATGTAGACATCTACGCAAAGATTAAAAACCAGGATTATGTGTGTGCGTTTATGTTTCTGTGTTTCCAAGTTCAATACAGGGAACATGTGTGCATAAATGAATTTACTGGTTCCCCAGCAGACAGGCTGGGTTGCCTTAGAGCAGAAACCACAAGCACCCAGGAGACTCTGGCAGAAGGAGCCTGTCCCCTGGTGGAAGACAGTGATTGGAGAAGCTGCAGGCTGAGGGCTTTTGCCAGGAGTGAAGGTTCAACAAGCCCTGAGCTGCTTGGTCTTAGGACCAGGCCGGAAAGAAGCTGCTTTCCAGGCCCCACTGGCTGGTAGGGGAGAGTTCTGATGCCAGGCGGGGCTGGGCTCCCACGCCCCTGCAGGGAGGCCTGGGTGCTCCACGGCGGGAAGCTCACTGGCCGCAGGGGTGTTGCTAGAACTGGGCAGAGGCAGGTGATGCTGTGGCTGTGCTCCCCGCCCCAGGTCCAGAACTCCTGATTCACTACAGCATGATTACAGCGAGAGGAACCAGGGAAAGACAGAAGAGGGGCAGGCCAGCACCCAGCCAAGGGCAGGAATGATCCATTCAGGAGAGCATCAATCCCTTAATTACCAAAGGAGAATGGTATTTACAATAAATATGCTTTAAAAGGAATCCATGGGATGACTATGATAAGGATGAAATTATTTGGGAAAGGGTAAACATAAGAGTATAGAATGGTGAATACTTCTACAAGGAAAAGAAATCAATATCAATCAATCCATTTCACGGTAAGATCTCTCATTTCGATCAGAAACCATGAATTCTTTATCAAATTAAGTAACAGCAACTGTCACTTTTCAATCTCTCAGGCATGCTCCGAGGAAAAATAAAAACCCTGGGAAACTCAGGTGCATTGGAAATGAATGCTCTGAAATACTTGTTGCATGTAATTGCAGTTAGGTAGCATTTTTCATCATTGCAAAGAATTACTATTAAAATGCGTGTACCCCAGATTTTAGGTGTGCTACATTCTCAAGGCAGCTGCTTTCTGACAAATAACCTGTGACGATTTCATAAGCTAGGGTTCGGAAGCCGCAGTACGCCACATGCGAGGCTCAGCTGAAGCACTCGGTGGTTTTTAAGGGTTTGTGAAAATGTCATTAGGAAAACCACAGGCGTCTGCGAATGTGGCACTTTCCCTCCAGATGGGGGGACCTCAGGGTGCCCCGGGGTATTCACAGGTAGATTGATGCTCACTGTCAGAGACAACCCCACACACACCTACGATGGTCTTTTTCACTCATGCAGGAAAAAATGTTGCCAGTTGCATGGATTAAACGACGAATGGCTGCCAGGTTTGGTTATACCCCTGGGCATGCTTCCAATTGCTGGTGGAAACTTGGAGACTTCACTTGGCTGAGAATGGGTGCATGGCCCCAGAAGGTCATGATTACTTTGTTCCAGAGGTGTGTGCCCTGACAAGATATTCTTCTATCATTGACTCTAGGTACTAAACACTAAGCACCATTGGCTCCCTCTCGAGAGCGTTCTAAACTCTCTGCCGCCTCCCTGCAGTCAAGCTTTCCCTGAAAGCAGCCTGCTGGCCAATCTGATGGCATCAGTGGTGAACTCTTCAATGGGTGTTAGATCGATCAGCCAGTGATGCAAAGGGTAATGGGAAAAGGAAAATGAGATGCCAATCATACAATCTGGACCGTATTCTTTCATACAATCTGGACCGTATTCCTGGAAGAAACAGCTAAGGACACAGAAGTACAGCAGCAAGTCATTGACTTGTATCTTTATAAAATAAACCGTTGACCTTTTCTTCTTTGGAAGTCCCAAAGTCAAAGGTGGCCATTGGAATGGGCTATGGTGGAGGGTACAAAGGCTTTGGAATCTGGCAGATCTGAGCTTCGGTGGGCTCTGAATATGCCATGGGCCATGTCCATGATCTTTGGCATGTGATTTAACATTTCTGAGCCTCGGTTTTCTCCTCTGTCAAATTAGGGAAACAATATTTTCCTCGTGGGGCTTTACTATGGATTAAATGATACGTGGCAGGATGGTTGTAAGAAGTATCAATTGGTGTGCACCCCTCAATTCACACACTCACGTGCACAGATGAGCACACACAGGCACACTCAGTCCCTTTTACTCCGTCCATGCTTTACTTGATTTGCTAATATCGAGGCCTCTTAGACCCAAGTAAGAGTAGCACCAAAGGGAAAATTCATCATATTCTCAGCTTTGGATTAAAAAATAAACCCTCACTGAGGGAACAAGGTGACAAAACATGAGAAGACTGCTCGTTTTGTCAGCTAAACCTCTTTCTTCCACACTTCCACCCCTCCTGACTAGAGAAAGGTCCTCTGACTGGGGAGGGAAGGAGGAGAAAGTTAGGGAAGAAACAGTGTTGGACAAGCCCTGAACCAGGGCTTCCCATGACCAGGGCCCTTGTTTGTAAATGCTAAAGCTGGTGAAAACTAAAGAGAAAAGAAATACATTGGACAGTATGATGGTTTGAAGCTATATGGACCCCCAAAAAACCATGTTCTGAAAGCTAATCCATACCTGTGTGTGTAAACCTATTAGGGGCAGGATCTTTTGATTAAGTTACTTCAGTTAAGGACCTTTTGATTACTTCGGGAAGGCATGGTTCAGGGTGGGTCTTAATCCTCTTACTGGAGAGCTTTATAAGAAAATGGAATTTAGATGAAGAGAGAGGAAGCCACAGAAGCCAGAAGCTAAAAGCAAGGAAACCTAGAAGAGAAGGGAGAGACCTTCAGACACCATCATGTGCCTTGCCGTGTGACAGAGGAGTCCAGGGCCGCCCGGAGCCTATCTCTGGGGGAAAGCATCACTTGATGAAACCCTGATTTGGATACTTTCACAGCCTCAGGAACTGTAAGCTTATACGCTAATAAATCCCCATGGGTAAAAGCCAACCCATTTCTGGTATGTTGTCTTTGGCAGTTGTAGCAAACTGAGACAGAAGGATATTAGGAAGGCTGGAAAAAAGAGTTGGGAAAATGGAGAGTGGTCAAGAGCAGGTTTCCTCTCAGGAGCCTCAGGATATTGCTGGTCAGAGCAAAGGCAGAGGCACAGCATCTCATGGCTGCAGCCATGCCACCAGACGGTGAGGTTGTGGAAGTGGCTCCTGGAGGAAATGATGTTTGTGGCACTGGCTTCAGCCTGCAAGCCCTCAGTGTAGCACCCAACTGGCAGCAGCATCCGGCCTTTCAGGCTCCTGACGTGGAAGGCGGGGCCTTCCTTCCACCAACTCCCCAAATGGCCAATGCTGTGACGCAGGAAGGAAGTACCAACTCTGGAGGAAAAAAGCCAAAACAACCCTGCCAAATGTCCACAGCAGTTCCCTAGTGTCTTTCCCCCCTTTTGGGATTAGCCCCAAGAGGTATGGTGAAGGGGAGCACATTACAGGAAGAGGGAAGGGGGCTGGGATTCCAGGGCAGAGGGGCTGGGGGCTGGCTTCTGAGAAGGCACCCTGGGCTCTAGGCCTCTCTGTACTTGCCAGCAGAGGTGGATTAGCCATTCCCACGAATGGCATCAGAAAGTTCCAGTTCAGAAGGGCCAGCTATAGCCCTGAGCAGCCAGGAGGACATGCCAGAGTTCCTGGGCTCTGACAGAAGCAGAGAAGGGCTGAAGACGTCGAGGGGCAGCAGAAGTGGCGCAAGCACCAGGCAATCGGCAGGTGGACAGGTGGGGCGTTCTCCAGGGCTTGCCATCGCAAGGGAAGGTCGTACCCCAGACAGACTCCTCCCCACCAGGCCGTGCTGAAACGTGGAAGCTGCTCCACAGGGAGGAAAGGGGTGTGGGGAGCACTGAATTTTCTGACTTTAAAACCTGAATGAAGAGCCTAAAACTGACTGTTCTTTGCTGGCAGGCCAAGGGAGGTTTAGAGAGAAAGCTGTATTGAGTTACAGAGAAGGAAGGACTGTAACATTTCCCTAAATATCTGAGTCTATGGCTTGAAAAACTGTGTGTGCTATGTCAGTGGTTCTCGAGGAGGGGCGATTTTGCCTCCCAGGGACATTTGACAATGTCTGGAGACATTTTTAGCTGTTACAGCTCGGAGGGAGGTGCTGCGGGCTTGTAGTGGGTAGAGGCCAGAGATGCTGCTAAACATTCTGTAAAGCACAGGGCTTCCCCCAAAATTAAAAATTACCTGGCCCTACACGCCAATAGTGCTGAGGTTGAGAAATCCGATGCTATGGGTAGGACCTCAACTGGGGATTTTAGCTCATCATCATGTAGCCTATATGTACTCTACAGATAGATTTTCAAAAAATCCTAGATCTAGAATTAGAGTCCTGTCATCAGAAGGCAAGATCTGAACCCTCTGAGAGAAGCAATGGGTGCAAAGATGAAGTGGAGGGGAGCAGATGTAGCTCAGTGGTTGAGCGCCCGCTTCCCATGTCCAAGGTCCTGGGTTCAATCCCTGGTACCTTTACAAAAAAGAGATGAAGTGGACCCTTGGAAGTCAAGGTGGGTGTCAGAACTATCACTGATGGTGAAAAATCGGTTTTGGAGGAAGAGGCTCCATATGGAGCTTGAAGAAAGGACAGCTCCCAGCCCTGAGTCTGGACCTGCAGTGTAGACTATACTGCAGATGTGGGGCAGGCTTAGAGGTATGTGGAAGCATTGAGTGCCTGTGGTCCCTAAGGAACCCAGGTTTGGGCAAATGCTTCTGGTTTTAAAGTCCAGAGGCAGGGCCATAACTGTGGGAATGCCCCTTGCTCTTTTAACCTGTGAGAGCTTTCACTTTCTCCTTACCCCGGATCCACAGTTCTCAACCAGGAAATTTTGTTCCCCCACCCGCCAAGGGATATTTGATATTTCTGAAGACATTTTTTTTTGCTTGTCACAACAGGGAGGGGTCTGCAGGGATCTAGTGGGTAGAGATCAGAGATGCTGCTAAACATTCTACGATGCACAGGGCAGCCCTCCTCTCGCATGAAAAAGAAGTACTGGTCCAAACGTTTAGTGATGCCAAGACTGGGAAACCCTGCTCCAGCTCAGCAATCCTTTCTTGGTTAAGCATTAGAAGAGTGAGGGGGAGTTGTTGTTGTTTTTTAAACATTTATTTATTGATTTTCTCCCATTCCCCTCCTCCTCCCCCTGCCATGCTAGTTTTGCTGTCTGTCCATTCTCTGTGTCATCTTCTGTATCTATATCTCTTTTTGTCTTCTCTTCTCTTCTCATTTTTTCTCCTCTAGGATTCACCGGGATTCGATCCTGGGGACTTCTGGGTCCTCCTGGTGAGAAAGGAGAGAAAGGGCGCCTACACGGCCAGCCAGTGCCCACGTGGTGAGCCGGGGACCTGCGACCAGCCGAGCACCTGCGCGAGTGCCCACATGGTGAGCAGGGGAGTTTTAACACAATGAATGAAATCCTGGCCTCCGGAATTCTGTGTAATTGTTCTAAGGCGTAAGTTTTCACAAGCTCTCTTGGGGATTCTCCCATGCGCTAAGGCTGGGGAACCCTGATCTTGTTCTATCCAGGCCTGTGAGAGTTGTCTGAGTGGAGACTGCCTGCCAGTGTAGGTACTGGCTTGGTGCAGGGAAAGCAGACTAAAGCAAGCACAAGTGTGCACTCCAGTGGAGGGAGGTGTAGCCTCAAACATATCCAGATCACCTGCCGCACTGGGGATAGGTGAGAGAGAAACTATGTGATGTCACAAAGATTCACCAGTAGAATACTCGTGATGAAATATTGACTGACCTTCATCCACTTCATTCATTCATTCCCTCAGCATGAAAGTTTCAGTGCTCTAGGACAAAGTGGAACTAGAGATTTTTTAAAAAGTGTGGACTTTTAAATGAGAAACAAACAAATACGGGGGGCGGGGCGCGTGAAGACAAAGGTGTTAGACCTCTTCCTGCCACCAGATAGAACTCTTCTGAATTCAGAGGAAGGCAGCAAAGTGCTGGGAGAGAAACAAGGGAATTCCATGTTGGGATGAATTGGTGGATCGCTGGGTTAGCATGGGTAAATGGAGGTAGTGAGCGTACCTAAGACCAGCGGATCTGTGGCCACAGGGACCCAAGAACCTGGGTTCCCTCCTGTATCTTTTCAGTATGGGGGTGTGGAGGGGGGGAGTAGCTGTAGAGGTGGAAGGGTGACAGCACAGATATGGATGAAGAGTAAACAAGATAGAATCTTAGTCTTCTTTGACCTGAGAAAGGTAGATTATTGGAACGTTTCTCCAGCCCCAAAGAGGAGATAGGTTGAGGGAGGACACTGGACCCCCAGAAATGCTGGTAGGGGGCAAAGAACTGGAGACAGGGCCCAGGGGATGCATTGGAGAGGGTGCCACATGATGGGATGACAATGGCCACAGGCCAGGAGCCTGCCTAGGTCCTTGATGCCACACAGCCTTCCAGAGTTTAAACGTCCCTCAGAGGGAAAGTTGGGTTGGAAGGGACTCGAAAGCCTGAAATGACTGAGCAAAACTGCCCTTGAATGGGACTTGAAACAGAGATTGAGTCAAAGAAAAATGACCAATGTTATGATTTCTTGCAGACTTGAGTAAATGACTAACAAGACAATGCAAACTTGCTACATCAAAGCCACCAGTACTCGGTAAACCAAATGGCACCAGCCTTATTTGCTCAGTTGCAAGCAGTGAGGCTCTCAAAGTGTTCCCTGGGAATGTAGGGCCGCCCTAGGAGCATGGCTCAGCTCGGGCCCTGCCTGTGTCCTCCGGGCCCATGGGCTTCTGATCTTGCTGGTTGACCAGGAGTATCACACTCCCACAGGTGCCCTGTTTCCAGCCCGGCACGGGCCTCAGGGGAGGGAGGGCCGCCTCTTTCCCTTCTGCTCTTCTCTACTAAGCCTGGGGCATTCCCCGCGGTGCAACAGAAGAAATAGGAGAGTATGGATGTCATAGTCACAAAGTCAAATGTGTAAAAATGACACTTCCTTTATTTCTCTATAACTAAACTTAGTTCTCGAGCCCCCGTTTTTGCTGGTGGCAGAAAACTCGTCATTGTCAATTTAATATGACCTACATTTACTTAGAATTCCTTGCCTTATTTTGTGTACATACCTCAAGATTTTTTCCCTTCCCCTCTGGTTACATCTCTCCTTGGGTAATCTAAGAATCAACTAGGTATTAGCAGAAAGGAGCATCTAGTTCTTTTTTATCTGGTTCAATTCAGTATTGCATCTATTGCCCAAGTAAAGCCCCATTTGTATATTTCTGTCATCGAATTTGCCATGCTTCATCTCCTGCTGCCGCTTCCAGGTTCCTACTGCTTTTTTGTGTCATTTTGCTGTGTCAATTCTCTGTGTGTGCAGTGCCACTCCTGCGCAGGCTGCTCTTTTTTCACATGGGGCAGCTCTCCTTGAGGGGTGCACTCCTTGAGCTTGGGGCACCCCAATGCGAGGATGCCCTTGCATGGCGTGGCACTCCTTGCACGCAGCAGTACTGCACGTGGGCCAGCTTACCACGCGGGTCAGGAGGCCTAGGGCATCGAACCCTGGACCTCCCGTATGATAGGCAGATGCTCTGTCCGTTGAGCCACGTCCGCTTCCCCCTGGTGCTTATCAATATTCAGGTTTACATAGGTCACTCTGGGTCTGCTTAGCACTGCCCATGATCACCAGGCCTCTTCAAGGAACCCTGCCCATCAGTTCTCTCTAGTTTCTTCTCGAGGGCTCAAAAAGCTTTTGGATGGGTATTGCGTATGAGCTTTTTCTAAGTCGTCCTAAGGCAACAACCCTGCCCCCCAATATCAATAACTTATGATCATAAAGGTTTAATTTTCACTGACCTTAAACATCAGCTGTGACTTTGCTCCATGTCCTTTTATATTAATAAATAGGATCTAGTTAGAAGGAGCAGCTTCTGTGGAAGCAAATATTTTGAGCAAATAACATAATCTGTTGCATTCGCTTGCCATGCTGAGTTAGAAAAGCCTTGAAGCAGAGAGGAAGATGTTCAGGCCCTCTCCTGCTGAGAACACCATGCTGCCCCTTCCAAAAGCCACGCATTGTTAGGAGGCTGCTAAGAAGGTGCCCCTTCACTTCAAGACCAGCTGCCCTCTCAGGCGTTCCCCCTCTGACGTCCCCCGACCTATCAAGGCTTGGCTATTTTCTCTTCCCCAGAGCTTAGCCTAGAGCTGTCAGAGAGTAAGTACTCACTAGCTTATATGTTCTGGCCATGATCCCTCTAGAACATTCCTTCCCATCAGCTGTTTGAATGCTCTCTCCTTTTGGGGACATTGCTAAGGTGTCATGATGCATTATTTCCTGCTTAATGGTTTATAGTCTACTCTTTTCTGAGTTGTCCCAGTCACTGGAGTTCAAAAATCTTTCACTGCGTCAAAAAGCAAAAACAAAAACAAGCTCTTGCAATAGAAACCTTCACCTTTCAGCAACACTCTTATCAGTTTTAAAAATATGTAGACTTTGAATGACATTGCAACGACAGATACAAGCCATTACAAATCTTGCCACAGCCTACAGAACTGGGTGGGAGAGAGTGTAAGCTACATTGTAAACCTTAATCCACGCTTAGTGGCAATGCTCCAAAATGTGTTCATCAATTGCAACGAATGTACCTCACTGATGAAAGATGTTGTTAATGTGGGAAAATGTTGGAGGTGTGGGGAGAGGGCCTTATGGGAGTCCCCTCTATTGTTTATGTGACATTTGTATAATCTAAGTATCTTTAAAATAATTTTTTTGAATAATTTTTTTAAATGCATATGTATATATATAGGCTTGGGTGCCTGCCTGCCACACGGGAGGTTCCAGGTTCAGTTCCTGGTGCCTTCTAAAGAAGACAAGCAAGACAGCGAGTTGACGCTACAGGCTGGTACGGCGAGCTGATGCAACTAGATGATGTAACAAGATGACGCAACTGAAGAGACTCAATGAGGAGAGACACAAAGAGAGACACACAAGGAGGGAGCCGATGTGGCTCAAGTCAATGGGCACCTCCTTCTCACATGGAAGGTCCTGGGTTCAGTTCCTGAAAAAAAAAAGAAGACAAAGAGACACAGAGAACAGACAATAAGCACCAACAATGAGGGGGGTAGGGAAAAATAAACAATCTTAAAATATATATATACAGGCAAACTTTCAACTGATGCCTTCGTTCCTGGTGAGTCTTTCCTTCTCTAAAGCTGTGGATATCACTGATTTAATGGATGGAGCGCAATACAACAAAATAAGTTGGGTGGGGGGGGGGGGAATTCCTGTACTCATTTTCTCAGAGTTTTACCCTCCCGCATTTTTTACCAGAATTTAACAAAATTACAAAAACAGCAGAAGAGAATTACAACAAAGAGAATAACATAAACAAATGCCCATTTGTCCTTGGCCATTCTCTTCCTTATCTCACTCACCCTGGCTTGTCTTATCCCAAAGTGTTCCAAGCATCTGCACACCCCACTTCCCAAAAGATTTGTTCTGACCCTCTCACTCTAACAATATGTTTATGGTAATATGATAAGAGATATATGTTCAAAGTCTAGGTTATCAAGTCTCATAAATAGCAACATACAAGAGACATCAAAAGCTCATTTGGCTTGGCAATGCTCAGACTAGGTCCTTATTTGTCTTTGTCCATTAATGTTTCGCTAGCTCTTGGAATCTAGTCTTACCCAGGGTCATTTTGTTATTATTTTAATAAGCTTCACAGCTTATTAAAGGTGGGTCAAGCCCACCTTCTCTCTCCAGTAATTTATCATCCAAAAGTCTGGTCTTTTTAAAAAGTTATATTTTAAGTGATAGAGCTATATGATCATATTTCAGTATATTTTTGAATTCAGTATAACACATGCATGATGACCTTTTTTTAAATTGAGTGCCTTGGTCCTACAGACCAAGTACTTTTGAAAAGACCTTTAACCATTCTTCCTACTAACCTTGAAAGGATATTTCCTTTCCTCTACCCTAAAAAAAAAAAAAAAAGTTCACTTAAGAAACAATTAGTGGAAAACTAGCCTAACAAGTGACCTCTGTAGCTGAACATAATTTTTCTGATCTCATGGGTTTCAAAGAGCCATTGAATAAGAATAAGATCAATGATCACTCTGGGGAGGCCACAGCCTTAGAATGAGGAGCCAGAAAATCAAAGTCAAAGCTCAAAGACGGCTGAAGCCTTCCACCATAAGGCTCACTCCAGATGTCATCATGGAACCTGAAGAATAAGCAATTACCTTTGTGATGCTGGGTCTGCCATCCACATGCTCAGTAACAAGCAGGCAACGGGCAAAATAACAAGCACCCAATCCATTATCAGGGGTAAGGCATCTCATCTTACTTTATTCCCATTTTACAGATTTGCGTGGGCATTTTGTTTTTAGGTACAAGCAAGATATAGCTCTTTACAGATTCAGGTCAGGGCATTTTTATTCTACTCACATAATGTCGTTGTTGCACTGAAAATCCAATGGGGGCTTTAGAAATGGACCGAAATAATAATTGTCAGTTATCACGAGCTTATTCAATTTCCTTTTCGAGCAACTTCCTTTTGGAACGGAGAATGACTGGTATTAATACTGGACTGTATGAAGACAATTAATGTCAAGCATGACAACCAAACTCTGGCTGTTTCAGGTTGTTAATATTCTACAAGTGTAATAATTTTCAAGAGCCTATTCATAAAGATTTTAGAGTACTGATGTCCATGTAATTTTTTATAGACTAATGGCTACTTCTGCATTTAATAACACCTTACATTTGAAACTGGCTTTGATAGTTTTTTTCAAGTGCTTTTCACTTAGCACGTCCTGTAACACTCCTGAGAAGCAGGAAGAAGGAGCCTTCCTGGTTCCCAGCCGAGGAACACAGACGGAGAATCAGACGATTTAACAACTTCCAGGGCTGATTAAGGGCGAGAACCCCAAAGAGAACTCAGCTCTTCTGATTTGTAGTGCCTTACCACTCATCTTGAAAAGAGCACATGATTTGGAGTCAGAAGACCAGGCAACAAACCTGGATTTGTACCTTAATACATCTGTGGCCACTTATATCACTGGGCTGCTGCGTAGTAAAATGAGCAGGGATGTAAAAATGTCACGCTAATGTGAACTCTTGTTCTGCCTGTTGGCACATACAGTCAGGCCACAAGGGGGCTGTGAGAGAATCCCCTCTTTGTGAGATGGTTTGGTCAAGCACCATTGCTGTGCCTCCACAGTGGTGGACCCCAGCCAGGGCAATTTCCCCCCCCCCCCAAGGGGGAAATGCCTGCAAGGACTGCAGACGTTTTGGGTTGCCCTATTGGAGGAGGGTGCAACTGGCATATAGCAGACAGAGGCCAAGGGTGTTTCCAGCCTCAAATTTCCATAGTGTGGCATTGAGAAACTACTCAGAGCAGAGGATCTTGATCAGTCCAGGGTCCATAGACTACAAGGATCAGGTATCCAGCTACAAAAATTATATCCAGGTATCCAGCTACAAAAATTATAGGCACTATTTATTAAAGCAGGGCAAATGTGCATTTTCTGTGACAAGGGTTCATGTTTCAATAGATTCTCATAGAGATCTGTAGTTTCAGAAGTGTCAGGACTCTTTCTCTAGGAATCTTTTAATTTTTTGTGTTAGGCAGTACCAGAGATTGAACCCAGGACCTTGTACGTGGGAAGCAGGTGCTCAAACCACGGAGCTACATCTGTTCCTCAAGGAACGAAATTTTTTTTTTTAGGAGGTGCCAGAGATTGAACTCAGGACTTGTACATGCGCAGCAAGTGCTCAACCACTGAGCTATACCTGCTCCACTTTCTGGTAGTCTTTCAACGTCCAGTGAAACTACTGCGTGCACAAAGTTTCATGTCTGCAAATCCTCTTTTGGAAGCAGGAATGGTGTGTCATATGAATGAATAGGATATAATGTTGCATTGACCTAGACTAAGTAATGACTAGGGCAAAGAAAGATGCACTGGAAGAATCAAACAGATGTCAAGGCCAGCATTTCTGGGACCAGGTAGAGAGTAATTAACACTCTTTGCACTCACCTCCATTTGCATTATGTCCAGGAAGAGAAAGAATGAGACTTGCAGATAGCTCTGAGAGCAACCTGCTCACCAGGTGAGAGAAAAGAAAAATTTTCAAGCCAGCATCAGACTACTTACTGTTAAGTAAGTCTACTTACTGTCTTCTGTGTCACCCCAGAGTTTGTTTATGTCCCTCCTTTGAGATTATACTCCCCAGTATTATACCTAGACCCAGGCCTGACTCTCTTACTAAAAGAAGCAGGAACCCCTGGTGAAAACTAGGCATCACATTCAGACATCCTGGCCAGGTGACTAGCAGGCAGATGTTTTCTAGAGTGAAAGATTCAACACTTTGCTCCAGTAATGATTTATTAAGATTGTAAGCATCTCTGAGCATCTGATGAAAGTTCTGAGCCTCTCCTCAGAAAACTGCACATGTGCCTCAAACACACCTAAAACTGCCTTTTTAAGACAGAGTTCTTGTTTGCTGTGATACACAACCAATTGCATCAGGCTGAAAGCCTGCCAGTGTTTCCCTGATTTCCTGTGTCCTGTACCATTTATTTCCTAAGCTCTTGCATCAACTCTAGCCCTTCTCTAGCTCAGCTTCTGAAATTACCCTCCTAGATTTTTGACAGTTGGGGGAAAAGGAAAGAGGAGAATACCTCCTGCTGACTTTCACATGGAATACTTTCTTTTAATGGCCGTGGACTGTTAAATTGTAATATATCCTTCTTGCTCTAATCTCTATGCATTGAACATGTCCAAAATACAAATAGTTATTTCTTGTATTACTGCTTGGTTCATATTGTTTTCCAGTGATGGATGAGTTCTACAGATGAAAATAACCTGCTCCTCTTTGTCTGTATCTATTAGTCAAAAAAAAAAAAAAGCCCAGAGGTAGATTATAATCCTTACCTTCAATCTCATTCTGGATTATTTTGCTCCAAATCAAGCCTCATTCCCAGAATATAAATGAAGTTTAGTGCAAATGAGACGGTTATGAATCTTTTAAAAGACTGCCTTAATATTAGTGAAGGAAATCCTATAAGGAAAAAAATAATAATAAGAAAACCAAACTTCCATAAGGAAAATGGATAAAATAGAGAAGCATGAGTAGGTTATATAGTTTGTCACCTTGCCCAACTCGGTCTAGTCCTGACATAACTGGAAGTAATCACATTGTTTTACAGCCACTCTGCTGCTGGCATGGTCTCGGTTCAGCTCCTAATTCAAGTGCCCATGTAACGAAAGCTACTGCTTCCTGTCATTCGCTCAGTAGCTAAGGAACTCAAAGCCGGATGTTCTCCCCTTCTTTGAGTGAGTGCTGCAGGGTCGGATTTTAGCTCATTGGTCGTAAGAGAGTAAGGCGGATCAACTGCTTCGTTCACTGGTAAGCATGTATTGAAGACACTCGTATCTCCAGAGAATTCAATACAGCATCTATCTTTGGAGCCAAACTCATTCAAAGACACTAAAGGAGAAGCAACACATCCTTCATCGTGCATGTTGGGAATCCAGGTAACAGTAAGGATTGCCATAGCACGTAAAGTATGGCTACAGCGTGAAGTCCATTGCCCCCTGCTTTGCAGAGGCTCCCGTCTTCTGATGGAGTCATTCAACTTTGCTGGCAGACTCAGGCACAGGCAGCTAGAGGCGGCAGGTAGAGAAGAAATGCACATCTTTCAGGGTAATGTTTTCAAAGTGTCAGGACATCTGCAGCAAATATTCTAGAATCAGGGGGGAAACCAGTATAGTCACGAAATATTTAGAACAGTTGGTTATGTTTTAGTGCAAAAAAAAGTGTAAGATGTTGGTTCTCTTGGGTATTAAGAGTTGGAGTATTTATGGCTAAGGGTCCATGCTCTGAAATCAGCACGTGTCCATGCTCTAAGTCTTTCACATCTGGGCAAACTAGTTTTTCTAGTTTTTCTGTGACTAGTTAGCTCATCTGTAAACTGCAGTTTACACAGGATCCCTGTTATGTGAGTTGCAGCAATTTAAGTGAGATATTATACATAAAATATTAAAGCTGTGACAGTGTTCGAAACAATCCTTTATTCAACATGTATTAAGTGAGCACCAGCAATGAACAAAAAAACAAACACCACCCTCTAGGTGGGATTTACATTTTATAGCCAGCGCTCAGTAACCGCGAGTGATGAGCAGTAGAATGGAAAATCTAATTGATGTTTTCTCTTGCATTCCAGGAAGCCTAAGGTCTATTTACCCAGGTGATTTGCTCAAAGACCTGGCCCACCTCTGGCGGGTTTGCCTGGATTTCTAAGGAACCCCATTCTCTTCCTCAGCCTTTTAAATATTGCTTCAAATATGACATCGCCGGTGGCCAAGGACCTGGAAAGCCCATTTGACAGGTGTCAGCCATAGTGGTCCGAGTTTGTCCAAGAACCTGATCACCCATCAGGCCCTTAGCCGACGTCCCTCAGGCGTCGTGCCATCATGCCGGCCGAAGGGCCACCCGCCCAGATTGCTGGAGCTGTGGCGGATACAAGTTTTTGGCTTCCGTGTGACATTGGAAACCGTCGGCCTTGATAAGGACAGGCACTCTTGCTTCTGCCTCGGCTGCGTGTCTGCAGGCAGTGAATGAAAGCATCACAGATGCTTCTCTTGGAGCTTGCTGGCTGAGGCGGGGTCACCTCACTGTCTGTCCCCAGCACCTCACAGTTGACGGGTGTTAGCTAAAGGGACCCGACACCTGAGATAGTGGCATCCGTTGTCCCGTGGGTAATGGCCTTGCCAAAGTTGCTGACCCCTCTTTCTGGTATGATATAATTCATTACCTTTTAATCGTTTTCACATTTAAGATTGCATGCACGGCTATGCAAATTAGCAGAGGCTTATAAGCTTGGGATTTGCAAGAAATTGAGCTGATCTACAATAATTCGTGAACAAGCAAGAACTTAACTAAAACTTTAAAATACATTCCACAGCCCTGGAAGAATAGTTCTGACTACCATTAGGGAAAAAATCTGTTTGTTTTTAAGTAAAATAATGGTTAAAATGGTTTCGTATGGAAGATAGTTTTTAAGCTATCTGTAAGGTGTAGCAACATTACATAATTATAGATATCCAGCTGAGGTTCTGAAATGAATCTTTAAAATAAAATCTATGAGGTTAGCTTTGGAGGATCTCTATGATAACTTTTAAAAGAAATAATTAATAAAGAAAATATTTAGAAGACTTATAGACCTGAAATGTAACCCAAATAATTATATTTGGTTCAGGTTCTGAAATTATTTTCACATTCCAAATTATGTTAGAAAATGTTGAAGTTTGCAATTAAAATGCATTCTTTGATTTGCTGAATGGAGTAAATTTTAAAAATCATGTCATTTCAGTTTGGCTTAGACTGCAGCTCTCTGGAAAGCTCATGGGGTTTCTTTTGGCTCCGTTATAGTTACTGCCAAAGCACCACAAACTTCATTCTAACTGCACGATTCAAACTTTCTTCTATCAGATATTTTACCAAGTCAACAATATGGTATAAAATGGTCTCCTTTGAGTTTTCATCTGAGGTATCATAATGTAATCATAAAGAGAAAAAAACATATATGATATAATCCACAGACTGGGTGAGAAAGCTCCAAATAACTGAGAGTGGAAGGTTTGCAAAATTCATGTCTTCAAAGTTAGGACTGTGTAAGAACTAGACGAAAATGTAATAGTTTGCCAGAAAAAGCAGAAAAATATCTTTAAAATTTGATATGCTCCTTTCCTGAATATTTATTTCACATTTAAATAAAACAGCAGTACAGCCTTGTTGAACCTTGGCACAACCCAACTTGAAACAGTATTACAATTGGTTAGATGAGCAACTTCTTTGAAATAGGATATTCCAAAAGGCTGAAATTTTTTTGCATTGTTCTTCCAGGTGATAAAATAAGTCTGAAAAAATTACTTATCTTTTTGGTATTAATTGGTTTCAAAAGCATCCTTAAATAAAAGTGACTCACCAGCCATAGCACAGTATTGCAGTCTTAAGGAAAAAGTAAACATAATGCTTCTGCCAGGGAAACCTCATTTTTCAGTAAGATAGAGAGACATTAATGTTGTTTGCTTTTATGCATTTTCCTCTTAATTCTAACAATAAGATCACAATGACAGAAGCATGAAAACAAAGAGCCAAGGAAGACAATTGGACTAATGCTTGTGCCAGGTAACCCTAGCTAAAGGACCATTTCTGCAGGTGATATGGAACATCATAAAGTATATCTTTTATAAATAGTCAGTGTTCTGCTTTCATTTCAAATGCTCAAGCCGATGTATAACAAACCACAGCCCCTGGCAGTTTAAAGACCTTGTGTAGGCTTGAACATGAACTGGTAGATCTGGAAAGGGTCTAATTTCTCACCTTACAGGTGAAGAAAAAGACACCAGGGAAGGTGAATCTGTGTGATTTCAGATAAAACACACAGATTGAAACCGTTCGACCAAGTCCCATGCTTTTCCCCAACCCCCGTACATACACACTCTGCTAACTCTTCTCGGAATCAAATTTGCATTAATCCAAAGATGGGCAATTCATTTTGTCCAATGTGCCAGAGAGTTGGTCTCTCCACTGAGCCTCTTTTCTCTAACACTCAAAGGCACTCACTTACCTTTAACCTTATCTGTCCCTGCACGACTTTAAGAAAATGAAAAGGGCAAGTATATGGAGCTCTGCCCTAAACGTCAGTGACTTAGTCCTTGAGAATGACCTACCAAATGGAAGGTCTTTCCACATACCGTGAAAGGTGCTTTACACCCTCGTGGCCAACTCTTACTGCTCACCAAAAGTGAAAACAATGACAAAAATTTCTTATCTGAAATCACACGGATGGGGTGATGGAAACATTCTGTATCTCATTGTGTTGATGGCTTCTTTGGTATATGTAACTGTCAGAATTCATAGGACTGCACACTTTCCCAGGTTCAGGGACATAAAATAATTTCAGAGTAAAGTTAATTTTTAAATAAGCTGTTGGGAATATGGTCTGATGTGAATTTGATGATAAAAGCTTCTTCTCGGTGATTAATTCTCTTGTTACCTAATGAATCATATTGTAAAGCTGTGGGATTGTTAGACATATTTTAAAAGGATTATCCTAAGGTAATTTAAGAAAGCAAAACCAAAATAAGTGCTTTACAAAGGATGACAAAAAGGGAGCAAAGAAGAAAATGAGCCATCTATTTTTCTAAAAATTTTTATTTTTTAAGGATACTTAGATTACCTAAATGTTACATAAAAAATATAGGAGATTCCCACATGCCATGCTCCCCACATCTCCCACACTTTCCCATATTATCAATGTCCCTCATTACTATGGTACATTCATTGCAAATGATGAACACATTTGGAGCACTGCCACTAGGCATGGATTACAGTTTACATTGTAGTTTATACTCTCTCCCACACAATTTTGTAAGTTATGAAAAGATATATAATGGCCTGTATCTGTCATTGCAATGTCATTCAGGACAATTCCCAAGTCCCAAACACGGCCCCATATTACACCTGTTTTTCCCTCTCCCTCCCCTCAGAACCTCCAGTGGCCACTGCCTCCACATCAATGATAGATTTTTCTCCCATTGCTAGAATTACAATGAGTCTATAGTAGAATACCAAAAAGTCTACTTTAGTCCATAGTTTGTCCCCCATCCTGAGGATTCTGGGATGGTGATGTCCATTCCACCTTCATTCCCATAGAGCCAATGGATGGGACTTTCTCACTTGCAGTTGTGGACTCTCTCAGTTCCTTATTATGGTCACTGTCTACCATAATCTCATTGTTAGTTGTCCTAGGTGAGACCAATGAACTGGAGACTAGGTGCTGCATCTCTGTTGAGATCCAGGGCCCAGCTGGCACATGGACAGCCCAAAGATTTAAGTTGCTTGGTCATACACCTACCAACTCTAGTACTAATTACAGGTTCAAATAGAAGGACAAAAGAACCACGTGTAGGGAAACCACAGATGAGTCCAACTCTGTCACACTGGGGAGCATAAATTCCATAGTAGGGCCCACTGGCAAGGCACCTAATTCCTGAGCTAACTGTCCTGACTATAGTGTCTGGATGTCTCCACAGCCCTCAGGAGCCCTGCTATTTGGGGTAGATCTGCTTTGGCAGTCAATGAGATCCTGCTGAAATGTACTTAAGTGTAACCCCTGGAATGAACTCCCAACTCACTTTGAAGTCTCTTAGCCTTTTAGTCATTTGTCTTTATCTTTTCCCCTTTTTGGTCAAGGTCTTTTTCCAGTTTCAGATCCATCTATTTTCTAAGAAAGACTAGTATTATGTGAAAGCACCAGCAATGTTTAATATAAGAAATATTGGGAAAACAAGTTACAAGAACTCAAGGAGCCAAAATTGCATCTGATGGCCTTAAGGTTCATATTTTTGAAATGAGCCTTGCTGATGTGAGGAATGATGAAGTTGCATTTAGAAATTTCAGACTAATTATTGACGATGGTCAGGGGGAAAACTGCCTAACCAAATTCCATGGCGTGGATCTCACCCAAGACAAAATGTGCTCTGTGGTCAAAAAATGGCAGTCCATGATTGACACATATATTGATGTCAAAACTACCAACGGTTATTTGCTTCATCTGTTCTGTGTAGGTTTTACTAAAAAATGTCGCAATCAGATTTGGAAGCCCTCTTACACTCAGCACCAACAGATCCACCAAACCTGAAAGAAGACGCTGGAAATCATGACTCAAAAAGCATAGATAAAGTACTTGAAAGAAGTGGTCAATAAATTGAACCCAGGCAGCGTTGAATCCAGACATTGAAAAGGCTTGCCAGTCTTATCTGTCCTCACCATGACATGTTCATTAGAAAAGTAAAAATGCTGAAGAAGCCCAGGTTTGAATTGGGAAAACTCATGGAGCTTCACAGTGAAGGTAGTAGTTCTGGAAAAGCAACTGGAGGTAAGACCCGTGCTAAATGATGGATATGAGCCACCTGTCCAAGAATCTGTTTAAAACTCAGCCTTTTAAAAGTGACAAATAAAAAATCCTATTTGAAGAAAGAAAGAAAGAAAGAGAGAGAGAGAGAGAGAGAGAGAGAGAGAGAGAGAGAGAGAGAGAGAGAGAGAGAGAGAGAGAGAGAGAGAGAGAGAGAGAGAGAGAGAGAGAGAGAGAGAGAGAGAGAGAGAGAGAGAGAGAGAGAGAGAGAGAGAGAGAGAGAGAGAGAGAGAGAGAGAGAGAGAGAGAGAGAGAGAGAGAAAGAAAGAAAGAAAGAAAGAAAGAAAGAAAGAAAGAAAGAAAGAAAGAAAGAATTGCCCCCCTACATAAATGAGATAGGAACTGAAGGATTTCTGCTTAGCAATACATTTTAAAATATGAGATTGTGTTGAAAAGGTGAATTGAATTCAAGGTTCTTCCCTTTCCTCCCCAGGAAATATCTGAAAACTGATCATCACAGATGTGAGGAGCAGAAAATCTTTTTATCTCCTTGCTGAGCAGAGTGCCCCCCTCAGTCCATAGGCAAAGAAGAAATACCTTTTAAAAGCTTACTATTTTCTTTTACTTAGTTTTCATCTGATTTGACTGTTACCTAAAAATATACTCCTATGCAATAGCATCTCATCGTAATTAATCCGCACTTCTGGTCAATTCTGGTGAACTGTCTTCAAGTATGCCACTTCAAATCGTCTCTCCCCGATCTTCAGGGAGAATGGCTAAATGCAGTTGCCCTATTTTAATGCAGCCCAATGCTCTTAAACCTGATGCTGTCTCTTGGATCTGGATTAGGCTTGATGTGGAAGGCACAGAGTCTAAGCAGCTGAAAGACTTAAACACTTGTACCAGAATATCACGAAAACAGAACCTCCCCTAGTCTACAGCACGAGCTCAGCGCCTGTGACTCAAAATGAAAGAATTACTAGGTGGGCAGAATTTCACACAGCAAATATTAAGCAAGATCAATTAGGCCCTTTGCCAGTGCTGTTGGTTCTTTAAACAACAGAGCAGAACCACCCTCTGGGGAGTATACTCTCTGCTTCCAGAAACCACACTGCTGTGGGTGAGGAGGTGTCCGTCATCTTACATGCTGATGGCATACACAGCTTTCAAGAGGTCTGCCATTCTGAGCCACCTTCCTCTTGGCCTTCTTTGTCTCTTTTCTTTACCTTTAGAAACTTTCCGGTTTCAACTGTGACCCACAAGAATTCAGGACAGTAAGTTACTTAATGACCAGAAATTAGTAAAATAAATTAGACCTTTCTTTCTCTGAAGCCCTTCCTCTGAGGTTATTATCAATCATTGTGTTATGTCTTTTTTATCCCCTTTGATCCAGTATACTGCCATAAAAATAATATAATATTTCATGGAATTTTTTCTCTATGGATACAGATATATATATGTAGATATAGATATAGATATTTCATCTATATGCATAAAGAATGAAAATAAGTGTGTGCTTGAGATGGGCAGAGGAGTAAGCAATGGCAAATATCATAAGCCAGGGTTCTTTCTTTGTGCTGGAGCTGAAGAAAAGCAGGTGGTACAGTGGTAAGTAGAGATGCTATGAGGTCACGCTTATAGGGATCTGCATCTAAACTCTGTAGCCTATCTGATGTGTGACCTGGGTAGACTGGCAAGCTGTATTAAATCTGTTCCTGCATCTGCAGAGGAGAACAATACCTACCTGGCAATGTGGTTAAAATAATAGAATGCCTGTGAAGTGAACAACGAAATAATCAAACAATAAAAGAAAAGTGCGATTGGCAGGAAAATCATTGCAATGGCATTTCTACTCAACTTTTGGAGCCGCATTCAACTGCTGAATTCCACGATTCTGTTAGCTTGAACTCTGCATAAGAGTTCATGCTTATATGATGAGAATCAATATTCACGCTGTAGGCTCCAGCAAATGACCTCTCTGGGATTTTCAGAGCATCATTCAAGGGAGGCAATGAAGCTTGGTGAAAAGGTTTTGGCACAAAGCACCACCACATTAGCCATGTGACTTTGGGAAAGAGATGTTCATTTCTTTTTTTCAATGGAATTATGCTGTTTCTAGCCCTCTCAAAAGAAACTCAGAATTTTGATTTACAAATAACACTAATGCTGAACTAAACAAGAATACCAGTTTACTATCCAATGACTTCTCACTTGATGGCAAATTAGAATCAGAATTAATCTCTCAATGAGTAAAAGGGCATGAAAATGCATTAGGAGGAAAACCAGAGATTTAAGTTGGAAGAGGAGAAAGGAAGTGGGGAAATGTACATCACTGAAAAAGGAAAGTGACTTAGTGTAAGGAATTTGCAATAAATGATTACGATAAGTAGACAAGGAGTCTTCAGACGAAAGGAAAAGTGTGTGGCCCCATGGCACAACTGGTAAAATTGAGTAATGAAGGTTTTATTCTTAAATAAAAAGTTGGCAAATTGAATGAATGTTTGGAATTTTAATTTTTTCTTCCCAGTAGAAAAACAAAACCAAACAATACTTGGTGACTGCTGCTAGGTTCCAATGGACACAAAATGAATGAACAATGGAAACACCTGATGGAAAGACTCAGAAAACAATCAGGCTGAAGAGCATGATTTATTTTTTTCAGTGAACCTGTTAGGTTCGGGGCTATAGTTTTTACATTAACCACATATAATATGGTCATGTTTTTCTGCTAAGAGCTTCCACAGCTGTCAACAGTTATTGAATCTTACATGTCTCCTATACTGGGCTAAGTATTTTATGTGCAATAGCTCATTGGCTCCTCATACTAGTCCACAAATGCAAATACAATTTTTAAAAATATATTTTTATGGAAGTGTATCATTCATATATAAACATGCATGAACAATAAATGCATAGTAAAGATTGTGAACTTACAAAATAAATATACATAACATCATACAGGGGTCTCATATATTACCCTTCCACCAACACTTTGTTTTGTTGTAAAACTTTTCTTACAAGAGCATCATCAAAATATTACTACCAAATATATATAGTCCCTTTCTTGGTGTATTTTCCCCCCAAACCACCCTATTTTTAAAAAATATGTTTTTATTACAGAGGTTGTGAACTTGCAAAACAAGCATACGCATGTGTAGATTTCCCATACAATACCCCTTCACCAACACACCACACCATGATGGAACTTTTGTTACAGATTATGAGACAATGTCATCAGACTATTACCACCAACCATGGTCCATAGTGTACTTTGGCACACTTTTTCCATACACCTCCATTATCAACATAGCACATCTCTGGCATTGATGCAAGAATATTATAGTATTGCTGTTAACCACAGTCTATAGGTCACACCAATTGTAGTTTTCCTATTCTTCTCCAACTTCCCACCACCCTGCAATAGTAATGCACACCTGATCTGGCTCACAGAAAGACACTCTTGTCATTTGTACTCTCAACCACAATCCTCATCCACCTCTGGGTTCACTGTGTTATTCAGTCCCTAGATTATTCTTTAGCCTTCTTTCTATTGACATTTACTTCCAGACTACCCTTTTCAGCCACAGTCCCATTTATAAACTAGTTGCTACTCACTATAATGTGTTACCATTAACTCTATCCATTTCCACATTTTTACAGTCAAGTTAATTGAAACTTGTACATACACTAAGCATTATTAGTTCTTCTCAACCCTCCTCTTATCTCCTAATAGCATATACTCTAGGTTTTAACTCCATGTGTTTATTCTTCATATTTAGTTCATATTAATAAGACCATGCAATATTTGTCCTTTTGTGTCTGGCTTACTTCACTTAATATAATGTCTTCAAGATTATCCATGTTATCACGTGTCCCAATTTCATTTCTTCTTACCGCAGCCTACTATTCCATTGTATGTATATACCACATTTTGTTTATTCATTCATTGGTTGTTGGGCACTTGCGTTGTTTCCATCTTTTGGCAATTGGGAATAATGCTGCTACAAACATCAGTGTGCAGATGTCTGTTTGTGTCATAGTTTTTAGTTCTTCTGGATATAGCCCTAGTAGAGGAATTGCTGGATCATATGGTGGTTCTGTATTTAAGCTTCCTGAGAAACCTCTAAACTGTCTTCCACAGAGTTTGCACCATTTTACACTTCCACCAACAGTGAAGAAGTGTTTCTATTTCTCCACATCCTCTCCAGCACTTATCGTTGTCTGATTTTTTAATAATGGCCATTCTATGTGGTGTTAGATGATATCTCATTGTTTTAATTTGCATTTCCCTAATAGCTAGTGCTATAGAACATTTTTCCATGTGCTTTTTGGCCATTTGTATTTCCTCTTTGGAGAAATGTCTATTTAAATATTTTGCCCATCTTAAAATTAGATTGCTTGCTCTTTTATTGTTGAGTTGTATGCTCTCTTTATATATAGAATGGAAATCAAACCTTTTTTCCCATTGAGTGGGCTGGCTATTCAACTACTCGATGAAGTCCTTCAAATCACAGAAGTGTTTAAGTTTCAGGAGGTCCCATTTATCCATGTTTTCTTTTGTTGCTCATGCTTTTGGTGTAAGGTCTAAGAATCCACCACCTACCACCAAGTCTTGAAGATGTTTCCTTACATTTTTTTTCTAGGAGCTTTATTGTACTTGTTTTTATATTTAGGTCTGTGATTCATTTTGAGTTAATTTTTGTATAAGGTGTGAGATTGGTGTTTTCTTTGTTTCTTTTGGCTATGGATATCCAGTTCTCCCAGCACCATTTGTTAAATAAACTGTTCTACCCCAGCTGGGTGGGTTTGACAGGTTTATAAAAAATCATTTGGCTATAGATGTGAGGGTCTTTTTCTGAACCATCAGTTTGGTTCCATTGGTCTATGTGTCTATTTTTATGCTAATACCATGCTGTTTTTACCACTGTGTCTAGGTAAAATGATTTAAAGTCTGGAAGTGAGAGTTCTCCAACTCCACTTTTCCTTTTTTAGATGTTTCTGGCTATTTGAGGCCATTTACCCTTCCAAATAAATTTGGTAATTGCATTTTCCATTTGTTTAAAAAATGCTGGTGGAATTTTTATTGGGATTACATTGAATCTGTATATCGATTTTGGTAGACTTGACATCTTAATGATATTTAGTCTTCTAATCCATGAGCATGGAATGTTCTTCTTATCATTTAGGTCTTTTAAATTTTCTTTTAGCAATGCAATTTAGTTTTCTGAATACAAGTGCTTTACATCCTTGGTTAAGTTTATTCCTAAATATTTGATTCTTTTAGTTGCTATTGTAAATGGAGTTTTTTTCCTGATTTCCTCCTCAGATTATGCATTACCACTGTTTAGAAACACCACTGAGTTTTGCATATTGATCTTGTATCCTGACACTCTACGGATATAATTTTTTAGCTCTAGCAGCTTTGTTGTAAAGTTTTGGGGACTTTTTAGAAATACAATCATATTATCTGTGAAGAAAATGTTAATTCTTTTTTTTCTGATTTGGATGCCTTTTATTTCTTTTTCTTATCTGATTGCTCTAGCTACAACTTCTAGCACTATATTGAACAACAGTGGTGACAATGGGAATCCTTGTCTTGTCTCTGATTTCAACAGGAAAGCTTTCAGTCTTTCACCATTGAGTACAATGTTAGCTGTGGGTTTTTTATATATGGCCTTTATCATGTTGAGAAGATTTCCTTCAATTTCTATTTTTTCTAGCATTTTTATCAAAAAAGTATCCTGTATTTTGTCAAATGCCTTTTCTGTGTCATTCGATAAGATCATGTGATTTTTCTTTGATTTATTAATGTGATGCATTATGCTGAAAGATTTTCTCGTGTTGAACCAGCATTGCATGCCTCATGTAAAACCCGCTTGATTATGATGAGTAATTCTTTTAATGTGCTATTGGCTCTGATTAGCAAATATTTTATTGAGGATTTTTGCATCTGTATTCATTAGAGAAATGGGTCTGTAATTTTTTTGTAGTATCTTTATATGGCTTTGATATTAGAGTGATATTGGCTTCTGTAGCAGCTTGATATGGTTATGAATTCCAAAAATAGATATTGGATCATGTTTGTAATCTGATCTGTAACCTAGGCATGATTGAGTTATGATTAGGGCATTGAGTGTCCATCCCCTGGTGGGTGGGGCCTCACAGATAAAAGGCATGGCAAAGAACAGAGTTGACGGTTCTTAATATTGGAGTTTTGATATTGGAGTCTGATGTTGAAATCTTAAGCTGGAGCCCGGGGGAAAGAGACAAAGACATTTGCCTGAAGTCTACAGCTGACCTTGTGGAGAGAGGCAAAGCCTAGAGAACTTCATAGTCTACAGCTGTCTTTGTGGAGAAAACAGGAGCTGAGCCCAGATGAACCCAGGAAGCCTGAACCCTCACAGATGTAAGCAATCATTTTGCTCCAACATGTAAAAATAGACTTTGGTGAGGGAAGTAACTTTATGCTTGATGACCTGGTATCTGTAAGCTCCTACCCCAAATAAATACGCTTTATAAAAACCAACCAATTTCTGGTATTTTGCATCAGCACCCCTTTTGGCTAATACAGCAACATAGAATTAGTTTGGTAGGGTTCCTTCTTATTCAGTTTTTTGGAAGAGTTTGAGTAAGATTGGTATTAAATCTTCTTTGAATGCTTCATAGAACTCACCTGTGAAACCATCTGCTCCTGGGCCTTTATTTTGGGGAGCTGTTTGATGGCTGTTTCAATCTCTTTACTTGTGATTGGTTTGTTGAGGTCTTCTATTTCTTCTAGGCTCAGTGTAGGTTGTTTTCATGTTTCCAGGAATTTTTCCATTTTATCTACATTGTCTACTTTTTTGGCACAAAGTTGTTCATCATATCCTCTTATGATCTCTCTTATTTCTGTGGGGTCAGTAGCAATGTTCCCCTTTTCATTTTTTATTTCATTTATTTGCATCTTCTCTCTTTTTTTCTTAGTCAGTCTAGCTAAGGGTTTGTCAATTTTGTTAATCTTCTTGGTTTTGTTAATTCTATTGTTTTTTTTGTTCTCAATTTCATTTATTTGTGCTCTGATCTTTGCTATTTCATTCTTTCTCCTTGCTTTGGGATTAGTTTGCTGTTTTTTTCTAGTCCTCCAGCTGTGTATTAGGTAATTGATTTTAGCTCTTTCTTCTTTTTTAATGTAAGCATTAAGGGCTATACATTTTCCTCTCAACACTGCCTTTGCTGCATCCCATAGGTTCTGATATGTTGTATTCTCATTGTTGTTCATCTCAAAATATGCACTGATTTCTCTTAAAATTTCTTCTTTGACCCACTGATTATTTAAGAGTATGTTGTTTAATCTCCATATGTATGCAAATTTTCCCTTTTTCTGCCACTTGTTAATTTCCAACTTTATGATCAGAGAATGTGCTTTGTATAATTACAATTTTTTTGAATTTATTGAGATCTGCTTTGTGACCCAACCATTTGGTCTATTCTGGAGAAAGATCCATGAGCACTTGAATAGAAGGTATATCCTGCTGTTTAGGGTGCAATGTACTGTATATGTCTATTAGGTTTAGTCCATTTATCATTTTATTTAATCTCTCTGTTTCTTTACTGATCCTCTGCCCAGATGTTCTACCCAGTACTGAGAGTGGTGTATTGAAGTCTCCAACTATTATTGTAGAGATATCTATCTCTCCCTTCAGTTTTGCCAGTGTTTGCCTCATGTATCTTGAGGCATCCTGGTTAGGTGTATATATATTTATATTTATGTTATTTCTTCCTGGTGAATCATACTTTTTAATAATATGTAATGTTCTTCCTTGTCTCTAATAACAGTTTTGCTTTTAAAGTCTATATCATCTGCTATCTGTCATATTTTATTTTCATCACTCTTTTGAGACTTTTAGTTACTTTTACTGATACAATCTTCATTTCTAGAATCTCTTCCAAGCCTCTCCTGTCTTTTCTTTTCAGGCTGTAACACTCCCTTTAGTATTTCCTGCAAAGTTGGTCTTTTTGTTATAAACTCTCTTAGTTTCTGTTTATCTGTGAATATCTAATCTCACCCTAATTTTCGAAAGATAATCTTGCTGTATATAAAATTCTTGGCTGGTAGTTTTTCTCTTGCAGTATCTTAAATATACCACTGCCTTCTTGCCTCCATGGTTTCTGATGAGAAATAGGCACTTAATCCTATTGGGTATCCCTTATATGTTATGCATTGCTTTTCTCTTGCTGCTTTTAGAATTCTCTCTTCATCTTTGGCATTTGACATTCTGATTAGTATGTGTCTCAGAGTTGGTCTATTTAGATTTATTTGGATGGGGCTTCTTGGACACAGATATCTATGTCCTTGAATAGGGTTGGGAAATTTTCTACCATTATTTCCTCAGATATTCATTTTGCTCCTTTTCCCTTCTCTTCTCCTTCAGGGAAACCATGGCATGTGTGCTTGCATGTCTCTTGCTATCATTTAGTTCCCTGAGAACCTGTTCAAATTTTTCCATTCTTTCATTCATCTTTTCTTTAGTGTGTTCACTTTCAGAGGCCATTTCTTCAAGCTTACCTATCCTTTCTTCTGCTTCCCCAAATCTGGTGTCATATGCCTCCAGTGTATTTTTTTTTTTTTTAAAGATTTATTTATTTATTTAATTTCCCCCCCTCCCCTGGTTGTCTGTTCTTGGTGTCTATTTGCTGCGTCTTGTTTCTTTGTCCGCTTCTGTTGTCGTCAGCGGCACGGGAAGTGTGGGCGGCGCCGTTCCTGGGCAGGCTGCTCTTTCTTTTCACGCTGGGCGGCTTTCCTCACGGGCGCACTCCTTGCGCATGGGGCTCCCCCACGCGGGGGACACCCCTGCGTGGCACGGCACTCCTTGCGCGCATCAGCGCTGCGCATGGCCAGCTCCACACGGGTCAAGGAGGCCCGGGGTTTGAACCACGGACCTCCCATATGGTAGATGGACGCCCTAACCACTGGGCCAAAGTCCGTTTCCCTCCAGTGTATTTTTTATTTCATTTATTGCACCTTTCATTCTCATAAGGTCTGCTATTTTTCTATGCATGCTTTCTAATTCTTCTTTGTGCTCTTCCAATGTCTTCTTAATATCCTTAATCTCTTTAGCCATCTCATTGACTTTATTAAGGAGATTTGTTTGAACAACTAATATCAGTTGTCTTAACTCCTTTATGTCATCTTCAGGCTTATCTTATTCCTTTAACTGGACCATATCTTCCTGTTCCTTGGTATGGATTATAATTTTTTTTTTGGTGTTTCACATCTGACTTGCTAGATGTATTTATTCTGGGTGCAGTTTCTCCCTTTAGTTTAGGGTTTTCTTTTCTTTTCTCTCTTGCTGGTTGTGTAGTAGGAGTCAAGGATGTAGTTGGTGTTATAAGCTATGGAAGCTAAAGCTGCCCATGTTGCCCCAGGAATTGATGAAGCTTCTCCCACCTTTCTCCTCTATCAGGGGTAGGGACAGAGATGCAGTCATGTATAATAATCCAAGATGGGCAGGACAAGACAGTTTGTAGTTGCCCAGAGAGACTGATGAAGCTTCATAGCCCTTTCTCCCCTACTTTGGATGGGGATTGAGTTATAGTTGTCCAATGACCACAGTTGCTCAGATAAACTGATGTAGCACAGACTCTCTCCCTAATAGGAATGGGAATGGACCCTCTGGAGTGCCCAACAATCTATTCTGTTTGGGCCTTATATACTTGCAGTTGCCCTGAGAAACTGAGGGAGGACTGTCCCTTCCACCCTTTAGGGGTGGAATTGGAACCACCAAGTCACAACAGTTTAGTCCCTGTAGGCTGAAAGTACCCCCCATTGCCCAGAGTGGCTGAGAAGTACCAGCCCCCTCATATCCTATTGGGTGGTGGGATGGTTCTATGGTCACCCAACAGTTCAGGCTCTGTAGGCCGAGAGTACCTACCATTGCCTGGAGAGGCTGAGGACACACCAGCCTCCTTCTGTCCTATGGGGGGACAGAGGTAGAGATGGACTCAAAAGCACTCAACAAACCAGTTCACATGGACAGAAAACTGCCATTACCTGGAGAGGCTGAGGATACCCAGCACCTCTCCTATCCCTTGGGGTACAGGAATGCAGACCCAGGTGACAGACTATTCAGTCCGTGCCAGTGGAGAGCATCTGCAGGAGCATGGAGAGCCTGGTGCAGGTCCCACCAGCTTCCTCTCTGCTGGAGGTGGGGCTGGAGGCTAGGCTAGAGTTGCAGTCAGACGTTGGTGGAAAGAAGCCCATCCCTAACTCCACTGGATTTTAGTCCACCAGGCTTCCTCTCATGCCAGGGACAGAGTCAAAATGGTGGCTACCAGACTCTTTCCCACTTGGACAGCCTCAGACCCTAGCTGTCTCTAGGATTATACTTTAGCCAGCTGAGTCCACTAATCAGTAGCTGAGGTTGGTGGACAACTGTCTCTTCCTCCGTTTATGGGAAATGGAGCTTCTAACTCCAGTCAAGGAATAGCCCCTGAGGCAGCTTGTGCCAGTAGAATAGGATGGGCACCGGCCTCTGTGGCATGGCTTGGAGTTTCCCAGAGAGGTGGTGCAGGTCCCACCACCTTCCTCCTTGCCAGAGGTGGGTCTGGGGTTTAGGCTAGACCTGCAATCCAACCTGGGTGGAAGGAAGGCTGTCTTTACCAGCACTGTGATTTTCAATCAGCCCCGCTTTCCCTCATGCCAGGAGTGGAGTCAAAACAGTGGTCATGGGCGTCTTCCTGACTTAGACAGGCTTAAAGTTTAGTTGTTCCTAGGATTATACTTCAGCCTGCTGAATCCACTAATCAGTAGCTAAAACAGACTCTGTCCTCCTCCCCCATTTTTTGGGAAATGGAACTTCCAACTCCAGCCACAGAATAGCTGAGCTCCGTGGCACGGAGGGCTCTATTCATGAATACTCTGTGCAGATGGACAGGCTTCTCCTTCCACACTCTCAGGATACTCCTCTGGTCTCCTGGGCCTCCATACAGGTCCTTTAGGTAGCACCAACTGCCCTGTATCATGAGCTGACCCCAGGAGCTCCTTACTCTGCTGCCATTTTGGCTTCCTCAGCAAACACAATTTTTATTCCCATTTTCAGAAAGGAAGAAACTGAGGATCAAAGGGAACAAGTAAAGGACCCAAAGTCTCATACTTAAAGGTGTTAGGGACCTGAGCCCAGGCCGCTGATGCCCAAGGTTGTGTTCCTAATTGCTACCTATTCAGTTTCTCCTTGCCAAACTAGTAATAACAAATGCCAGCCTTCCCTAACTCACAGGGCTGTTTCGCGAGAAGTATACAAAAGAAGATATGCAAGGATGCAAAGTAAAACATGAACTACCTTACCAATACATACTCCAAGCTAAGTAGGTGCTAATTATATGCTAGCTGAAAACAATTTAGAATCTTTTGGAGAGTCAAACACATTATCATTTTTAATATTAATTAACATATTTGAATACATTTCACAGGCCTAAGAGAGCTTATTTAAATCAAACAAATAATTAACATTGCTAGAGCGCGAAACAATGTGGCTAGACTTCAAAAGTTGGTGAGGATGGTCAACCACCACACCAGGAAACCAAGAGTCTACAACTGCAAGCAGGAGAATCCCATCCATCTGCCATGTGACATCGAAGCCCCCTCTATATTTAGAGATAGAGTGGACATAACCATCCTGGGGTCCTCAGTATGGAAGAATAAAATATGGATTAGAGTGGACTTACTGATATTCTACTATAGAATTGTTGTGACTCTAGCAATGGAAGAAACTGTATCATTGATGTGGGGACAGTGGCCATGGCAGTTGCCGAGGGCAAGGAGAGAGAAGAAGAGGTATGATACGGGGGCATTTTTGGGACTTGGAGTTGTCCTGAATGATATTGCAGGGCCAGATGCAGGACATTCTATATCCTGCCATAACCCACTGAATGGACTGGGAGAGAGTGTAAACTACAATGTAAACTATAAACCATGCTGTGTAGCAGAGTTTCAAAATATTTTCATCAAATATAATGACTATGACACACTGATGAAAGAGGTTGTTGATGTGGGAGGAGTGGGGTGGGGTGGGAAGTGGGGGTATAAGGGAACCTCTCATAGTTTTTAATGTAACATTTTGTGTAATCTATGTATCCTTTAAAAAAAGATTAAAAAAAATAAAAAACAAAGATTAAAAAAGTATACTATTGAGCAAAAAAGTGTTAGTTTATCATTCACTCAGATTTTTGAAGTACAAAGTAGTATACTGTATGTTATTTATATTACTTGTGAATAAGTTATAAAATTACAAAACCAGGGAGCATGTCAGAATTAAGTAATACTAGGTTACTGTATAACAGACAAGGCTGGCGATTTTAGTGGCCTTAATTCAATGTTTATTTATTCTTGTTTATTTTACAGTCTACTATGGGGCTTCCTAGTTCCTACCCGGACCCTGAATGATTGCATTTTGTGGTCGTTGGTTCCTCTCCTTCAACAGGCAGAAGAGGAAAGGGACCATAGGTAAGGCGTATTGAACTCTGGCTCTGACCCAATTAGCTGTGTGACCTTGGGCAAGTTACTCAATCTCTCTTGGCGTCAGCGCCTCTCTGTAAAACAAGGTTGTTGTGAGGATTGCATGAGTTAATATTTGTAAGGCAATTAGGACATTGCCTGACATATAGTGAACAAGTGTTAGATAAATCATGTTTTAAAAATGATATGGTATCTAATTTACCTACTAAAGAAGCACTCTTGCCAGATCAATTTATCTTAGTGAGAGAAATGGGCAACTGGAAGTGACACATACCCCTTCCACCCAGATGCCAGTGGCCAGAACTGAGTCCCATGACCACATCCGATGCATGGAAGTCTGAGAACTGTAATTTAACTGTGGGCCCAAAAAGAAAAGGTGACTGATACTAATAAGTTGCCATGAATAAGAATATACAGCAGCCTCTGGATAGTGGCTGTGTGCAGTTAGGGAAAGAGAAAAACTAAAGAAAATATGAAAAGTTCAATGTTTTTTAAAGTTTGTTGAAGGGTTACATGGTTTTCATGTTACCCTGCATTTTTCTTTATGTTTAAATATTTACAATTTCAATGAAAGGTACAAGTGTGAACTTTTCTTAGGGCTATATTAACCTGCCTGTGGCCTTTAGCGAGAACGGATTGAAACAGTAAGACTCACATGCTAAGAATGGTTTGTACTTTTTTTGAAGGTTTGAAGACAAAGAAGTAAAAGAATCAGAAGCAGAAGCAGGAGAAGATAAAGAGGAAGAAGAGGAAGAAAAAGAGGAAGAAGAGGAAGAATAAGAAAATATGATTTACTTGCTTAGAAATATAAATTAAATCTCACTGTGCCAGGTACTGTGAACCCACATGAATCTTTTAGATTTAATCTTCACAACATCTTTATCAGGTAGGTAGAATGGGGAATTGAGGCACAGAGAGGTAAAGTAAATTTCACGAAGTCATACAGCTATTAAATGATCCAGTCATTGTAGTCTGAGCCCATATGCTTCACATAATGCTTCTTCCTCATTTACTTTTCAATTTTTAAAATTTAAACAATTTTTCCAAATTTTACAAATGCTCTGTTGAAACTGTAGTTTACATTCAGTCTTATGTTTACATAAGACTATAAACTGTAGTTTACATTACAATCTTATGTTTACATTCAAACTCTTTGATATCTACACCAGTTTAAAAATGTGTGTGTTGTCATTCTCTAATGGAACAGCAACAATCCCCCAAGTACAGGGGCAGTGACAGTAAAGAAGGATGGTCCATTGGTAGGTCATTGATATTGATGACTATGCTTATAAGCCTTTTGCTCTTGAAATTGCAACTTAGCCTAGTATTGTAGGGTATCTAAGAGTTACCTCCTGAAAGCCTCCATGTTGCTCAAATGCGGTCTCTCTCTAAGCCAAACTCAGCATATAAATGCATTACCTTCCCCCCAGCATGGGACATGACTCCTGGGGATGAGCCTGCCTGGTACCAAGGGATCACTACCAAGCACCAACTCATGATGCAACTGGAAAAACACCATGAATAAAAGGAGGAAATGGTAAAGACAAATGAGTTTATATGACTAAGAGACTTCAAAATGAGTTGGGAGTCATCAGAGAGGTAACACTTATGCATGTCTCAGCAGGATCTCATAGACAGCCAAAGTAGACACTACCCCAAATAGTGGGGCTCCTGAAGGCTCAAGAGACACCCAAGTCCTCTGGTCATGGCAATAGCTCTGGAGTTTGGTGCCTTGCCAGTGGGCCCTACTTTGGAATTTTTGCTTCTGAGTGTGACAGAGTTGGACTCAGATGTGACTTCTCTAAACATGCTTCTTCTGTCCCTTTTATTGAAACTATAGTTGGTGCTGGAATTGGTAGGTGAACGTCCAAGAGCCTTTAATCTCTGGACTGTCCATGTGCCAACTGAACCCTGAGCCTTAGCAAAGTTTCAACACCTACTCTCTAGTTCATGGGACTCACCCAGGACAACTAACAAGGAGGTGAGGATGAACAACCACCACACCAAGGAACCGAGAGAGTGTACAACTGCAAGCAAGAGAGTCCCAGAGTCCCATCCATCAGTCATATGAAACTGAAGCCCCCCTTTCAATTAGAGGTGGAATGGGCATCACTATCCCAGAATCCTCAAGACTGGGAAATAAAATATGGACTAGAGTAGACTTACTGGTATTCTACTATATACTTATTGTGATTCTAGCAATGGAAGAAATTGTATCATTGATGTGGAGACAGTGGTCACTAGAGTTGCTGAAGGGAGGGAGAGGGAAAAAGAAGTGTAATATGGGGGCATTTTCAGGACTTGGAATTGTCCTGAATGACACTGCAAAGACAGGTACAGGACATTTATATCCTGCCATAACCTACAGAATGGAGTGGGAGAGAGTGTAACCTACAATATAAATTATAATCCATGCTGTATGGTAATGCTCCAGAATGTGTTCATCAATTGCAATGAATGTACCACAATAATGAAATAAGTTGTTAATGTAGGAAAAGTGGGAGGTGTGGGGAGTGAGCCATATGGGAATCCCCTATATTTTTTATGGAACTTTTTATGTACTCAATGTATATTTCAAAAATAAATTTAAAAAATATATTTTTAAAATGTATGTGTCACTTTGTTTTTCAGTAGATGGGCCCAATAGATGATATTATTTGCTATAAACATTACTTCAGGACAGTATGGGAACATTATGAAATACCATAAAAAGTGGTGTCAGGTCTCACTGTTTGAGAACCACTGCTATGGAGTGGAAAAGGAGAAGATCTGAGATTGCCACTCCAGAAATCACCTAATAAAGAAATGGGGAAGAGAAAGAGAATGTAACTGGGAGCTCAAGTAAGTAGGGATTGCCAAGAGTAAGGTATCTCTGGTCAGAGTCCCTGGAAGCAGACCTGTGATGGGGATTCTTGAGCAAGTGACTTACTGAGGGCATGATCTTAAGAAAAACCTGTAAGGATGGAGGGAGGGAAGAGCAGCCAGGCAAGGAAGCTAGGTGAAGAGTTGGGTTAGCTGGCTTCTAGCTTAGCCTAATCCCACGGGGAGTGCAGGAGCATGGAGGCCCCTCATCATTCCTTCATGGTCTGTGAGTTGCCCTGAAAGTGGGCAGAACCTCCCACAAACGTCCTGCTAAGAAGGCTCCTTTGGTTGAGGGCAATTCTCTGGTGAAGGGCTCGGCAGACAACCTTGGTGGTCCATTCTTACAGAGGACATGAGGATGGTGCACGGTCTGATGAAGGCACTCTGGGTGGGGTCTTCTGCAACACCAAGTCCCGTAAAGATGAAACTGGTAAATGTTTGCTGCAGCTATCAGGCAGGAGGTCATGCTGAGGACAAGCACATAAGAGCCATGCCTGTGGAGGTGTTGGGAAGGAAGGCTGATTGAATTGGGCTGCAGGATGCAGATGGGGACAACAGGATTAGACCATTCTTCAAAGAAACTGGGATGAAAGGGAAATGAGTAACATCCTGTGTCACTAGAGGAACATAGGAAGATGAATCCACGAATCTCCAAATACCGTCTAAACTCACAGCCCTCTTCTGAGGGGTTCACCACCTGCAGGTTGCCATGTTTTGTGACATCACAGGTCTGGCTGCAGCTATACTGATCTGGAATGTGTTGGTGTCTAATCTATTTGAGCTGTCCAATAACCTGGCAAGAGAATCTTGTTAATGGAGCAGGGGTGACTGGCCAAACCAATCTGATCCTTTCTTTAGGGAGCTTGAAAGTGTCAAAGCAGAGGTGGGGCAGCTGAGTCACAAGCTGGCACCTGAGTTGCTCTTGGGCTATTAGGGCATTAGAGCCCCTGCTTTGGCACATCCTGCAGCCCATGACCTGCACGGGGCACTGCTAAGATATTTCCCTCTCCAGCCAAACAGTAAATCCGCATTATCCTGCTTTGCTGACCATCTGAAGGAACCTAACTCAAGGCAGGTGGGATGGGGACGAAGAAGGGCCTTGCACTGTATTCCATCACATCTGTCACCAACTATTAGACACACATCGTACCAAGAAAGAAAAACCACTTTCAGTGGACTAGTAAGGGGCCTTCATTGTAAGATACCTCCTGATTTCAAAGGCATTAAATGTGAAAAAGGTCTTTCCTAGAACTAATGAAATGTAGCATGTGGCAGTTTGAGATTAATTATGAATCCCAAAAAGTGAAAGATTCTGCTTGTAAACTAATCTCTTCCTAAACCTCTTCACATTTAACACCTTTGGGTGTGATACCCTTTGATTGTATTAAATTCAGCTGAGGGAACTCTGATTCGATCACTTGTTAAGGTTAGAGCTTTTGGATTTGACTATAGCAGTAAGGCATGCCTTAGGCTGAGTCCCCGCCCTCTAACTGGGTCTGATATAAAGGGACACTCACTCAAGAAGATACACACAGAAGAGTGAGCTGTCATTTTTCATCTGGCCATGTGACAGAAAGAAGAAGGCTCAAACAGCTAAAATCCTAGGGACAGATGAGTCATTGTGCCAGATGGTTTACAACTGACCTTGGGAAGACAGCAAGACTGATATAGGAGGCCCTGAGAGAAAAGCCCTAGGCCGGGAGAGAGATGACTTCACTTAACCACGAAGCCGCAAGAGGCTGGGCCCACGGAGCCTCAAGAGGAAGAGGAGGCCCAGAGAGGAAGGCAGAGACCAGGCGGAGATCGGTGACCATCTTGCTTCAGCACACCGCAAATGACTTTGGTGAGAAAGCAACCTCGAGTTGGACTTTTTACAGCCTTTTAAGTTTTTACCCCAAATAAATACCCTTTCTAAAAGCCAACAGATTTCTGCCACTTTGCATCAGCACCCCTTTGTCTGACCAGTAACTATGTTTGAAGGTTTGGCTTTGTCTTGTTTTGATCTCATGTGTATGAAGAATATCACGAGAACAAGAAAAGCATTTAGATGAATGTAAACCATTTATGGGATTGTTTAGATTCCAATTTTTTAATTACTATCTTTTTGGTGTTTCTCATATTTGTTCCCACAAATTGCAAGGACATTAATGTCCCTTCCCTCTTCTATACATTCCTATTAGCCTGATGGGGAGAAAATGCCAAAGATTCCCTCCAAAATAATCATATTACTACAGGCTTAGGTATATAGAGAGGGAGTGAGTGAGAGAGACATAACATATCTCAAATATCACTTTACACCAAAATAAAAAAAGATAGGAGGCTCTGAAATATTGGAATGTGCCCCTAAATCTTATAAATACACTTTATAAAAAGCAACAGATTTCTAGTACTTTTCATTGGCATCCCTCTGGTGGACTAATACACAGCATATTGAAATGAGAGTTGAGGATATTTTTGGTGGAGTGGAAGAAGTTAGAATAAGTAGAAGGAGGAGTAGAAGAAAGAGTATAGGAGAAGAAAGAGGCAGAGGAGGAGCAAGGAGAGGAGAAGGGTGAAGAAGAGGAAGTGGAGGGGCTGGAGAAGGAAAGATCGGGAGGAGGGAGTGGGCTAAATAATGGAGCCAGGTCTTGGCAGGAGGGAGCTGGCTGAAGGACACAGAAAAAAGTCTCCATCCTCAGGAAACGGAGGGCAGGGTGCGTTGCTAGGGAAAGAGATAATAATGTGGGTGAGAGAAGGGACGTTTAGGAAGTTCAGGTCTTGGGCCTCACTTTTCTCAGTTAGTAAGAGGCCGTTTTGTATTTAATTTTGGAAGTATTTGGGGACCTTTTTATGAGTTCTGTTATAAGATCAGACTTGTGTTTCTGAGTTCCAACTGCATTTTGCCAACGATTATAAGAGATGGCTGAGGGGATAAGGATGTAGAATTTAGTGTTTATTAAAGGGCAAACGAGCACCAGCACAGTGATCGTGTTGTACCTGGGCAGAATTGCAAGGTAATATGCACTGATAACATCCCACTGATGCGATTTCAGATGATGGCGTTTAATGAATATTGCATGCTAGAAAGCGCAAGGCTAGAAAAGTCTGAGTCTATGTGGCATGCTTATTAGACTAAGAAGGACTGGAAGGTTCTGAGGAAACTGACGTTGGATTGGCAGATGAGAAATTGAAGCCAGAAGCTAACTCAGTTTCCTAAAGTTACCAGACGGGTATGGAGCCGGGACCTCAGAGCTTCTCATCTAGACAAGGGGCTATGTGCCACCTACACCACTGCTCCCCGGGCATATTGTGAATTCTCTCTTCGATGAAATGTTTTAAGTCATTTTAGAACAAATTTATATGAGCCCATGGGTTGTTTTCCACAAAAATAGCCTATCTAACATTCAACTCAAGTGGAAGAGATCCTCAAGTTTGGGGCTTTCTCATTTCAGGGGCTTCAGGTCCACATTTGTGCATCAGCCTCACTGACCTCCAGTCACATCAGCACTCGGAAGGCAGTTGCAGGTGCTTTCTGCATCCTTTATCACCTGGGGTCTTGGCCCACCTTGGTGTTACTTGACAAATGTTCAGGCATGACCACGTCCTCAGTCCAGCATTTAGGGACTGCAATTGTGCTGTGAAAACTTTCTGGGGCACCCCTCCCTTGCCTTACCCATGTTCACCTCACCCTGATTAGGTAGTGTTTCCTCCAGCCCCGATTACTTCATTCCCTCTTTGACTTTGTTCATGCCAGGCCTTTAGCCTAAAAGCACTTAACTTACACCTGACGACTTCTTCAAATACATCTCTCCCCACTGCCCCTCCCCATATGTATCAGAAGCCCCCAATTTTCAGGGGCCGAGGCAGGTTGGGGGCCTCCAGTGAGGCATCGAAAAGACACGATCTCTGCCATATTGATTTTACAGCCCATAGGGAGAGAAAGATCAAACTAACACATTTATTTCCATGCACATAATTATAAGTAGTGGCAACTTCTATGAAGCAAAATACCGGCATGTGAGATTGAAAGGGAGGCAGGTTTAGAGAATTCCTGTGATCAGGAAGACCCCTCTGAAGACAGAACCAACAAGATGAAACCAGGGAAAACTTTAAGCTCATGCAACATCCAAATGTTCATCACTCCCAAAAAATGTACTGGCTTTTCATGCCTAGGTACTTCTGTTCATGTTGTCTAGAAGTTCTGGAACCTTCTCAACTCATCCACACTGACACTTTCAAGCGTCTCTCTCACCACCTGACCTAATCCTATTTATACCACAATGATGGAAGGAAGCTTGGATGTTGCTTCCTCTGAAAACCTTTCTTGAGCCCCCCTTCTCTTCCCAGTTGGGTTTGGAGGCCTCCTCCATGGTTCCAGAAGCACCATGTGCAAACAGGTGCATCATAGCACCTGTTTCAATGAGCTGAAATTGCATGTTCAACCACCATTTCCCTAACTAAACTTCTTCAAGGACAGGGACTATGGCATACTTGTTGGCCCAGACTTAAAAACAGTTTGTAGGACAGAGTAGGCACTTATGAAATGTTCCAGAAGCTTTATAATTTATTTACTCAATGAGTCTGAATCATACTATAAAGTTGTGGTTCTCATTTGTTGAAAAATAGAACCAGGGAAGAACATAAATTTGGAGTGAAAGTTAGCTTGGATGTGAGACCTGTTTAACCAGTGTTAGCTGGTCTATAGTAAAGATATTGAGAATCAGTGAATACTTTTGAATTTGGGAGAGAAGAGTGAGACTCATGGAGCAGAGGAGTGCAGTAAAAAGAGAAAGGATGTGAGGCCAAAAGCCATTGGCTCAGTCTCCAGCTGTGGACCTCAGAGCAAGCGACTTCACTCCTCAGGGAATTCTGCGCCTAAATGTGGACCCACATTCATTACAGACCTCATCAGCTATTTGAGAATGAAAGGAGTTGACATAAGTGGTAGTTGTTTATCATGGTGATCCTTGTTATATATGGAAGCAATATTACAAAGTCCGTGAAAATAATTTTAAAATGCACAAGTCCATGGAATCTCTTTGTTTTGCTGCTTTCAAGAGAGGAAGTCTAAAAAAGTATTTTGCTTTCTTCATCTGGCTTGCATCTTTTTTGTCCTTAGGCAAATAACCAGGTAGGTAAATCAAGCGTAGGTTCTGTGTTGTGGGGGAACATCAGAGAGGAAAGGGCCCTGCCTTTCATTGGGATGTGGTTTCTTTTTGTATTCTATTCAAACATATTTGAGAACTATGTTTAATATCCAGAAATTACTCTTCAAATTTTTTTAATGCAGCAAAGCCCAGAAGGAACATCAAGCCCTGGTTTGATGAAGGTGGCTTGGGGACTGCAATGCCACTGTTGTGGACCTTCTCTTTCCTGCCTTGACCGTGTCTTCCTTCCTCCTTCCTTCCGGCCCGTGATGGAATCTCTGGGAACTGGTCCCTTCTGGTCTTAGGGCCCTCTGGACTGCCAGGAGGCTTCTGCACTCCAGTCCCTCTATTTGGAAGTCTGACTCCTTGCACATGCACCACAACCTGTTAATCTGTCACTTTCTTTATTGCCCTCATTCCGATTCTGCCTGTCCCTTTCCCGTAGGAGCCCTCTGGGTCCACTTTCAGAGGTTTGGAGGACCCCGGGAATTCCTTTTTCGAAAGCATCGTGACTGAACTGGACCTCAGCTGTACAGGTCCCGGGCGGGGGCGTGCACCGCTCGGCCGTGAGGGCTGTGTGGGGTTGGGGTTCTTTGAGACTATGCCACCCCCCGTGTCATTTTAGCCACAGACAGAGACAGAACCATTATTCAAGCCACTCAGTAGGAATCGAGTTACACTTGTTTTTTTTTTCACAATTAAATGCAATTAGTTTGAGAGATTTACTGAACGTTAAGCACATGTAATTAATAGCAAATATTTTGCTCAGGAGCTTGCAGCATGTCATTTGGATTAATCAGTTGATTCTGAAGTTTAATCAAATAAGAGACTTGGTAGCCACATTCTGCTAAGACTATACCCTCAGAACTCACGCACACACTCATATTCACACAGACTCACACTCACAGAAACTCACACTCACAGAAACTCACAGGCACACACACAGATACTCATGGGCACACACTCACAGCCACTCACACACCAACGCATTCACAGGCACACGTGCATCTTACGTAACAGGCCCTAAGGAGGGTATTTCCCGGCCAAATTTGCACTCCAAATGTTTCTTGAAATCACAGTTAATTTCTACTTTCTCCAACCCCCGTTATCAAATTCCTCTGCTCTCCTATTAAACTTAAAATATAAATAAATTTGAAATTAAAGTTTCATGGCAGAAGTAGCTTTTACTTAACAGCTTACACATGACTCAGCATGCGCCAGATGTAAACGCAGAGACGCCTTCAACTGTGACTCCAAACATTCCTCTCTGGTTTAAGGCAGACTGTGTGGTGAAGGAGAGAATCAAATGTACCAATTCGATGCAAATGTCTGGATGACTCGGTGGGTGATTAATATAACAGCATTAAGTTTAAACCGTTTTTGCTGTCTCAGGAACACGACCACAAACTCACAACCCAGAGATGAGGTTACTTATGCATCAGACTGTGAAGGAAAAATGACTCAATTGGTCTTTTTATGTTGTTTTTAGGGTAAGCAAGGGAGTAAGGAATTCATTAAAAAACAAGAAAACGAGAAAAGTACACGGTCCGAGGCATGGACCGCAGGCATGCTGCAGAGTGGATGCGCTCAACTGGTCTTTTAACTTTTATTTTCCACGCAGAGGAAAGTTCAACAAGTCTAAATGAAAGTGCTTTTAAGAAGTAGCCTGGCCATAATCACAGCCAAGTAGTGTTTTTAATCTATCAAGTAGTTGCTGTCTATCCGCCTAATGTACAGGCTCTCATAAAGATCCAATAAAATAATTAATTGTGAAGATGCGTAAAAATGTAAGGAATCATTTTCATTATTATAGCTATTACTGCTTTTTTTTTTTCAATTTGGTGAGGGTCTGTAATCAGCCAGAGAATCATCCAGAAGAAATAGTAGAAGACCATTTGGGAGTGAGTATGAAAACATCAGCATTAGTTTTCCAGGCTGCTAGGACAAATAGCACACGATGGGTTGGCTTAAAAATGAGCATTTATTAGCTCATGGGTTCGAGGCCAAAAGAAGCCCAAAATCAAGGTATCAGCAAGGCTTGCTTCCTCGTGGAGGACGTAGTGCCCTGGTGCTGGCAATCCTTTGGGTTTTTTGGGTGCATCTCTGCCTGCTGTTGGGTGGCTTGGCCTCTCCTTTCTGGCTTCTGTCACTTCCAGGTTCTGGCTCTTCTGTGGCCTTCTCCAACTCCTGGCTTCTGGTTTCTCCTCCTTACACGGCCTCCACGAATGTGAAATAAAACCCATCCGCATTTGGTTGGGCCACACCTTAACTAAAAATAACCTCTTCAAGAGATCCTATTTGCAATGTGTTCACACCCCAGGAATGCAGATTAAGTCAAGAATATGTCTATGTTGGCGGCGGACTTGGCCCAGTGGTTAGGGAGTCCGTCTACCATATGGGAGGTCCGCAGTTCAAACCCTGGGGCCTCCTTGACCCATGTGGAGCTGGCCCACGTGCAGTGCTGATGCACGCAAGGAGTGCCCTGCCACTCAGGGGTGTCCCCCGCGTAGGGGAGCCCCACGTGCAAGGAGTGTGCCCGGTAAGGAGAGCCGCCCAGAGTGAAAGAAAGTGCAGCCTGCCCAGGAATGGCGCCGCCCACATGGAGAGCTGACACAGCAAGATGACGCAATAAAAAGAAACACAGATTCCTCTGCCGCTGACAACAACAGAAGCGGATGTAGAAGATGCAGCAAATAGACACAGAGAACAGACAATCGGGGTGGGGGGAAGGGGAGAGAAATAAATAAATATATTTTTAAAAAAAGAACAGAATATGTCTATGTTGGGGTACAGAATCCAACCCTACCATATTCCCCAAGCTCCTCAAAGAATCTGTCTGTCAGGCAGCAAGCACCATGCTTCTGTGAGTTCCGCTTGACCATTGGGAGGCTTCTCTTAAATCCTTATCAGGCAGAAAAGCTTATGGCAAATATTGTTGTGAGTGATCATCAGTATGCGAGACCCTGATCGATGTGAACAAAACAGACAAAAATCTCTACCACCAGGAATCTTATGTTCTAGTTGGGGCAGACTATAAAAATGAAATCAATTAAATAGTGTGCTCAAAATGATAAGTTGGTGTTAAAAAAGGAAAATATAGAAGAGAGTGAGGAGGCCTGAGATGGGGTGATGTGGCCTCACTGAGCTGGAGATACTTGAGCAAAGACTAGAAGGAGATGAGGGAAACTGTACATGTTCTTAGGAAGGGGGTTCCAGGCAGAGCAGCAGCAAAGGGCCTGTGGTCAGTACCTGCACTGCAAGCTCGAGGAACAGTGTATTAGCCAAAGGGGTGCTGATGCAGAGTACCAGCACTCTGTTGGCTTTTATAAAGGGTATTTATTTGGGGTAGAAGCTTCCAGGCACAAGGCCCAGAAGAGTCCAACTCAAGGTACCATAAGAGGCACTTTCTCACCCAAAGTCTATTGCCATGTGTTGAACAAGATGGCGGGTGATGTCTGTGAGGGTTCAGCCTTCCTCTTTCCTCTCAAGGCTCCATGGTCCCAGCTTCTTCCAATCGCAGTTGTAGGCTGGCTTGAGGCTCATCTTTCTCCCTGGGGCTAGTTTCTTTCCAGGCTCAGCTGCTCTGTTCTCTTCACAAGGTCAATTGTAAACTATCAGGCTCATGTCTCTTCCCAGGGCCTCTGCCGTGACTAATGAGCTGTCTCTCTTCCTCTGAGTTCTGCTTCTCTGTGTATTTACTTGGTGAGAGAGTGTTTTATCCCCAACAGGGCTGGGACTCGACACTGAGTCACACCCTAATGATGTGGGATCAGAGCCCTAATCTTTACATAATTTAATCAGACATCTCAGCTGAATCTAATACAATCCAAGGATTATCACAGCAGAGGAAGCAACCAGTTTACAAACACAATCCAATATCTATTTTTGGAATTTATAAACAATATCAAACTGCTACAAAAATCAAGGTAACGATTTTGGCTGGGGCAAAGTGAGTGAGCAAGAGAATGGAAGGAGATACAATGTCGGAGAGGCTGAGCTGGGATAAGGTAGGAGTGGGTGGACATATTGGGGGGAGCTTATAGGCTATTGTAAAAACTTGACTTTTTCTCCCAAGAGTTGGGAGACTTTGGAGATGATGAGGGGAAAGAGCAGCATGGTCTGATTTGTCTTTTCAACGGATTCTTCTGGCCACAGTGCTATGTGCAATTTTGGGAACATCATGACCACTTGGAAGGAGATTGCAGTAATCCAGGTGGGAAATAATAGGATCTGGCAGAGGAGGAGGGAGTAAGAGAGATGGTAAGAATCAGCATATAATCTGAAGTGAGAACTGACATGCTTTCCTTTCACAGTGGGTGGGGTATATGAAACAGAGAAGTCAGAGACTCCTCCAAGCTGATACAACCGCTGTGTGCTTTCCTTTGGCATAGCATTTTCGGAAGTGTAAGAAAGGTACTGAAGTCCATGATGGCTTGAAGCTATGTATCCCAGAAAAACAGACTCTTAAATTTAATCCATTCCTGTGGGTGTGAATGCACTGTAAATCAGATCTTCAAGATGTGACTTCAGTCACAGATGTGGCCCAAAGGAATCAGTTTGGGCTTTAATCTGGATTCTTAGAATCTGTGATAGTTTGAACCTGCATGTACCCCAGAAAAACATGTTCCTAAATTGAATCCATTCCTGTGGGTGTGAACCCATTGTAAGTATAACTTTAAAAAAAAAAAAAAAATTTGTAATTCATTTTTTTAAAATATTACATTCAAAAAAATATGAGGTCCCCATTCACCTCCCACCCCCACCCCACCCCACCACTCCCCCCACAGCAACACTCTCCCCCATCATCATGACACATCCATTGCATTTGGTGAGTACATCTCTGGGCATCGCTGCACCCCATGGTCAATGGTCCACATCATAGCCCATACTCTCCCACGTTCCACCCAGTGGGCCATGGGAGGATCTACAATGTCCGGCAGTTGTCCCCACAGCACACCCAGGACAACTCCAAGTCCCGAAAATGCCTCCACATCTCATCTCCTCCTCCCATTCCCCGCATCCAGCAGCCACCATGGCCACTTCCTCCACACCAATGCCACACCTTCTTCGACTACTAACCACAATAGTTCGTGAACAGAATATCAGCAAGTCCACTCTAATCCCTACTGTATTCCTCCAGCCTGTGGACCTTGGATTGGTTGTGTCCACTCCACATCCATGTCAAGAGGGGGCCTAGACTCCACATGGATGCTGGATGCAATCCTCCTGCTTTCAGTTTTAAGCACTCCTGGCTCAATGGTGTGGTGGTTGACATTCTTCAACTTCATGTTAACTGAGTGGGGTAAGTCCAACAAATAAGAGTGTAGGAGCCGAAGTCTGTTGAGACTCAGGGCCTGGCTATCATATGGTCAGTCCAGAGATTCAGATCCCCTAGATATATCTTAAACCCCAGCACCAACTACAATTCTGGCAAAGCAACAGGAAAGGCTTGTAAAAAGAGATCACATTTGAATCCAGCTCCATCACGCAGAAACACCAACTCCAAAGAAGGGCCAACTGACATGGCAGTGAACTCCATCTGCCATGACCATAAAACCTGTCAGTCTCTTTAGCCCTCAGAAGAACCAATATCTGGGGTTGTATCTACTTTATCTGTGTAAGTAGACCTTTTGATGAGGTTACTTCAACCACCTCAATCAGGATGGGTTTTTTTTAGTTAATATTTTTTATTTTTAAAGAAGCTTTAGATTACATAAATGTACTTCAAAAATATAGAAGTTGACCATCTTCACCTTTCTGTTAGCTGACCTGTGCAAGTCTAAGAAACGGGAGAGTAGGAGCTGCAATTCTGCTGAGGCTCAGGGTCCAGCTGACACATAGCCAGTCCAGAGATTGAAATCTCCTGGGTATACACCAACCCGAGTGCCAACCACAGGTTCAGTAAACGTGACAGAAGAGGCATGTGTAGAAACTTCACATCTGAGTCCAACTCCATCACACTCAGGAGATGTGGGGGCATTTTTGGGACTTGGAGTTGTCCTAAATGATATTGCAGTGACAGATGCTGGACATTATATATCCTGTCATAACCCACTGAAATTACTGGGGAGAGTGTAAACTACAATGTAAACTATAATCCACGCGGTGCAGCGGTGCTCCAAAATGTGTTCAACAAATGCAATGAATGTGCCACAATGATGAAAGAGGTTGTTGATGTGGGAGAAGTGGGGGGTGGGGTGGGGGGGATATGTGGGAACCTTATATTTTTTGTGATCTATGTACCTTAAAAAAAGATAATTTAATTATATATATATATATATATATATATATATATATATATAAAGAAAAAAATAGGGGATTCCCATATATGCCCACATTAACAACATCCTTCATTAGTGTGGTACATTTGTTACAACTGATGAACACATTTCGGAGCTTTGCTACTAACCATGGACTACAGTTTACACTGTAGTTTACACTCTGTCCTGCCCAATTTTGGAAGTTATGACAAAATATACATTGGCCTGTATCCATCACTAAGTGTCATGCAGGACAATTCCAGTGTCCCCCAAATCCCCCATATTACACTTATTCTACTCTCTCTCATCCCTCAGAATCTTTGGTGGCCACTGGATGGTCTTAATCCTACTACCAGAGTCCTTCATAAGTGGAGTGAAATTCAGGCAGAGAGAAGCTGATATCCCATGGCTCTTGGAAGAAAAATGAGAGGCCAGGAGTGGTCGGCACGTGCCTTGTCCCATGAGACAAATTAAGGAATAAAGATTGCCATCAGTCAGCCTTAGATTGCTACAGTCTTCAGGAAGAAAGCATCACCCTGATGATGCCTCGATTTGGAATTTTTCCCTGCCTTAAGCCATGCTCAAATAAACTCCCATTGTTTAATCCAACTTACTTTATGATATTTCTTCAGCAGTCTAGGAAACTAAAACATAATTCTTTATACGTAGAATGAAAATCAGATGTTAAAAAAAAATAACAGAAGGAGGAAACAGAAGTCAGAGGAACCCAGAGGAGCCAGGAGAGGCCGCCATGTGCATTGCCAATGACAGAAAAGCCAAGGACCGAGGATCACTTTCAGCCAGCCCCAGAATGCCGCAGTTTCCTGGAAGAAAGCATCACTTTAATGACACCGTGATTTTGAAATTCTTCTAGCCTCAAAACTGTGAACCAATAATTTCCCGTTGTTTATACCAACCCATTGCATGATATTTGATTTAGCAGCCAGAAAACTAAAACACAGTTTTTAGGATTTTTTAAAGCATTATTTAGAAGATTATATTAATTTACACTCAAACCAACTGTTTTTATTTGAATTTCTTTAATTAGTATTGAATTTTAACTTTTTAAAATATATTTATTGGACCATGTTGTTTTTCTCCATTACATAATCAAATTTAAACTTTCCTCCACTCATATAAAGGTCAGCAAGACAATATACAAATTTCCCATATTTTTCATGTGTTTATTCTTTCAGATAAAGTATAGAATTGTTTTGTTCACTAAAATCACCCCATTTGGCATTTTTCAGGAATCATATTGAATTTGATATTTTATGGAGAATTGACATCTTTTCTTTATGGAGTTTTCATGGCCAAGAAAAAGATGTCTCTACTTTTTTTCCTTTTTAAGATTTATTTTTTATTTATTTCTCTCCCCCCGCCCCGGTTGTCTGTTCCCTGTGTCTTGCTGCGCCTTCTTCCTTGTCCACTTCTGTTGTTGTCAATGGCACTGGAATCAGTATCTTTTTTTGTTGCGTCATATTGTGTGTCAGCTCTCCATGTGTGTGGCACCACTCCTGGGCAGGCTGCATTTTCTTTTGTGCTGGGCCGCTCTCCTTACAGGGTGCACTCCTTGCGCGTGGGGCTTCCCTACGCAGGGACACCCTGGCACAGCACGGCACTCCTTGTGCGCATCAGCACTGTGCATGGGCCAGCTGCACACAGGTCAAGGAGGCCCGGGGTTTAAACCACGGACTTCCCATGTGGTAGACGGATGCCCTAACCACTGGGCCAAGTCCGCTTCCCTCTACTTTTGATAAAAACAAATTTTCAGTACATATTTTCAATTTTTTATCCTTTCTTTTTTCCTTTTTTATGAAATTCATTCCTATGTAGAATAGATACTTATATAGATAGTGTTAATGATTTTTCCCATTATATTTCTACCCAGTTATTATTGATATGCAACAACCCATTGAATTTTCAAAATTTATTGTGTAAACAGCCATCTTGTAAATTTGGTTAATGTTTCTAATTTGTTAATCCTATGTTTCCCAATACATAAAAGCATGTCATCAGAAAATAGCAATAACTTGTCTTCCTTCTTTCCATTCTCTTTTCTCTTATTTCATTCTCTTGTCTCATTGCAGTGGTCAGTACATCCAGGTTAATGTTAAGCTAAGTTTATGATAAGTGAAACCTAAACTAATTCTAACTTTAATTCAAAGTCTTGCAGTTTTTTCTTTTACCATTAAAAAAATTATGCTAGTTGTTTTCTAAGCTACCTGAACATTTAACACTTTTTTTTTTACAAAAAAAAATCATTTTAGATGCCTTTTTGGCATCTATTAAGAAAACCCTTTTTCTCTTCTGACTAAATAATACGACAATTTGTAGTAATAGTTTTTTATTATATTAAACATCTTCGCATTTCAAGATTTTAGGAATGACCTCCATTTCATTAATTATGAGTTTTAAAAGAAAATTAATATTATTATTAAAGCTATAAATAATCACTTACCAAAATAGTACGACAATACATGCATTTCAGGCTTGCTACCAGTGACTTCTGTTTGGTAAATTAAGTATTAAAAACTAACCAACCACAAACAAAATTTCATGTATGGAGAGTCATAATATCATGAACTAAATTTAATTTTACATTTTGCAGGACTCTTTAAGATCTAAGAAATGATTAACAGCAAAAGTTTAATATTTCAGGTTTACAACATAGGCTAAAAAATGCTATGAAATCCTCTCTGGATCAAGATGGAACAGCAAATGATTACAAAGCTCGTGGTAAGATGATGAAAGCAAAAGCATGTTGCAGCCTAAATGCATGGTTCATTTTGTGTCAGCTTGGCTAGGTTATGGTATCCAGTTGTTTAGTTAACCACTGACCTAATTATAACTGTGGAGGTATTTCATAGATGGGATATGAGCATCAACAATCAGTTGACCTTAAGTAAAAGAGATTATCTTCCATACTGTGAATGGGCCTTATCCAATCAGTAGGAATTCTTAACAACAAGATCTTGATTCTACAGATCAGAAGGAATTCTGCCTCAAAACTATACCCTCCGTTCTTTCCTGAATTTCCAGCCTCAAAAATTCAGACTCAAAACTTCAACATCACTCTTACTAGAATGTCACGCCACTGATATGTCCTATGGAATTAGAATTGCCAGCCCCCACAATCTTGTGAGCTACTTGGAAAAAGCTAACAACCAGAAGCCACTTGTCATGCCTGTCATGTAGATTTAACTGGAAAATTCAAGTGGTAAAATAGTAACTTGTTTGGATTATATTGTTTGGATTTATTTTTTTCTCTCAAAATCAAAAGAAAGGAGAAGGAAGGAAGAGAAGGGAGGGAGGGAAGAAAAGAAGGAAGGAAGGAAGGAAAAAAGAAAAAGAAAGAAATAGAGAAAGAAAGAAAAAGAGAGAGTGAAAGAAAGAAAGAAGAAAAGGAAGAGAGAAGAAAAGAATAGAAAGAAAACATGGAAACAAGAAAGCAAGGAAGCAAGCAAACAATAAGCTAGCCAGCTCTTGGCTGTTAGGGACAAACCAAACTATATTTACTTTCCCTCATTGTATGATCAATTGGACCTACTCTAAGGGTTAACTTTTGATTTTAAAAGACCCACAATAAACAAATGAGGGTGGTGGCAAGCATGTCTCCCTGATGCATGTTTTGGCTCGATAGTTCCCAACCCAACCTCTTGAGCTGCACTCTCGTGTTCTTTTAGACCCACTTCCTCTCAAGGCTGCACACTCAGCTTTCCATCACTGTCTTTAAGACTCTCCTCCCTTGAAACTCATTTCCCTTTCCTAAAAGCCCTTATTTTTAAAAAAATTTTATACCTCTTTTGGGACTTCCTTTAAGGGCTCCATGAAAGAAACCAGGGACAATAGCTTAATGTAGAAATACACAAACCAATAGGTGATACATGATGAAGGAAGCCTCAGATTCTATTTAAAACAGAATTTCAATATTTAAAAGGCAAGAGAATCAATTCAATTTTTCAATCCCAGAACCTAAGAACTGATCAAGACAAAGAGGAAATGCTGCATTGAAAACTCTCAAGGTCCCCTCACTTCATGCATGTATGCAGTCAGCATTTTACAGCAAGTCTTGACAGTGGTTACTATCGTTTTACCAAAGTGGAATCGCACATTCTTGTTGACCAGATACTATAAAATTATTTTCCCGCAGAAAACATGCATTTTTTTCCCTCTTCCAATTCTAAATAACCTTTGTGAAGGTTTTTGTCTGGAGATTTTCTGAGCATTTTTCATACATGGTAAGTCACTCCATCCCTTCACTGCCTGGCATTGTCCTAATGAGAACTCCCCTTAGGTTTCAAGAGGATTCTCAGGGTGAGTCACGATGTGTCTACTCATCTTCCATCTTGGGCACACGGGGTTTTCTGGAAAGGACTGCAAGTCTTTATGTGGCAACCAGAAGTGGCACAATGAAGGGGCTCAGGAGTGCCACAAACATTTCTGGTAGTTGGGTCTCTGAAGGATTCTATAGTGAAAGAGAGCTTTGCTGTTCTGTGATCTCTAGTGGGGAGCACTTCACAAGGAGCACGTGCATGTCTGAAACTGCCTTTGTCATATTAGAAAAGCTGGGCATAATTTCTTCCTTCTTTCTCTGTCCTCTCTCTCCTTACCTCCCTCATTTCCTTTACTCCTCATCTCTCCCTTCTTCCTTCTGTCCATCCTTCTTTTCATGAGATAGTTACTCAGCACCCCACACACACTGTGTGCCAGTCCCTGTGTGATGGTGACAAAGTCACACACATTTCTGCACTCTTGGCACTTACAGTCTAGTAAGGGAATAGAAATTCAACAAATAAGTACACAAATAAATATTTCCTTACAAATGTGATAACTGCTGAGAAAATAATAGAGCCCTATAGAAGACCCAAACCATGGAGGTCAGGGAGAGTTCCCTGTGATGGTGCAATTTGGACTAAGACCATAAAAAGGAGGAGTTAAAAAGGTTTAGAAGGTAGCTGGAAGAAAAGTCAGAGCAGAGGGCCTCGCATATTCAAAGAGCTGAGCTGAAGAGGAGCAAGAGTGACAGCAGCTGAGATGAACCTGATAAGGTGGGCAGGAGTTAAGTCATGCAGGGTTCTGAGATCAAGCTAAGGAATTTGAGCCAATGCTAAGAGCAATAGAAGGCATTGGGGCTTCCAGGAAGATAGAGGGTTAGAGAGGTGGAGGAACCACTTCTCTCCCACACACAAAAAATTAGCTAGACTGTCTGGAGGGCTGCTCTGGGGCTCAGGACACCAGAGGAAGGTAAGACATCACCCAGAGGTGAAGGAAAGGAGTCTCAGCTCACTGAAAATTCAGTGTGTAGAGCTGCAGAAGCAGCAGCAGGCACCCTTCCTCCCTGCTAGAGATCAAAGAGCAGTCTGTGGACTGTAGTGGCTGTAGATTGCAGTGGCTGCAGACTGCAGGGGTTGCAGTGGTCCTCTTCCCCAAGAAAGGGGAGAGGAAGAGACACAGCCAAAGGAAATACGTATTTTGGCCAGGGAACTTGGTCTGCTGTATTGGAGGTGTCACACATTTTGGGGCCGTGGCATTGTTTTCACTGAGAGCCAGAAGGGAGCTAAAGATAAATTGCCTTCTCAAACACCCTCCCTACTGCCCTGGGATGGTAGCCAAGGAGGCAGAGAGACAGAGGCTGTGGCTGGCCAAGGGTGGAGATCAGCCTTGGAGAAAGTTTGTTTGTGAGGCTTGGTCAACCCTGAGGACATTGCTTCTGCTCTGCCCAGCCATCTGAGAAGCAACTCTGAATGCATTCCCCTCAGCACCTGGGGTCTGAGTTGAGTGGTCAGCCAAAGCGTACTATCCGCTGGCCAGACCAGAAAAGTGCATGAAAAAGAAAAATAATAAATGAATTAAAGAGACAAGCAGGTGCCTTTACTATCATCCACTCCAAGACCCTTTGAAACTGGCCTGCACCCTGGTTTAAGTAGTTAACAAGGGCAATTCTAAATGTCTAGAGCAAGTTGAACCAAGAGTCAAAGAACAGTGGTAACACACAGCTACTTAACAGTAAATCCCTAGGTTAGAGAGAGAAACTGAATATAATATTAGAGTAAATTCAGCATCAGAATCGGATGCCTAGATAACAGCAAAAAATTACAAGCCATACAAAGAAAGGGAAGACCTGACTCATGTAAAGGAGCAAATCAAAGCTCCAGATGAGAAACAGTACTTGAAACAGCTAATCAGTGAAGTCATGCAAATCTCCTAAATCAAATCATGGAACTGAAGGACAACATGGATGAAGAAATAAAAGACACTGAGTGGGAACAAAGAAAAATTTGAAATATTGTATAGAAAAATAACAGAGCTTATAGGAATGAAAGTCACAATAAGTGAGAATAAACATATAATAGAGGCACAAAACAGCAGATTTGAAGTCATGGAAGAAAGAATCAGCAATGTAGAGGAAGGAACAACTGAAATTGAAGAGAGGAACAGAGAGAGAAAAGAATGGAAAAAAAGTGAGCGGGGGCTCAGGTAGTTGAATGATAACATGAAACGCACCAACATATGTGTTATGGGAGTTCCAGAAGGAGACAAGAAGGGAAAAGCAACAGGAAGAGTACCTGAGAAAATAATGGCCTAAAATTTCCCAACTCTCTTGAAAGACATGAGTATACATGCCCAGGAAGCACAGCATACTCCAACTAGAATAAATCCAAATACGCCTACCCAAAGACACATAATATGCAAACTTCTAAATGCCAAAGATAAAGAGAAAATTCTGAAAGCAGCAAGGAAAAGCAAAACATCACAACGAAGGACATCCAATAAGACTTAGTGTGGATTTCTTTTCAGAAACCATGGAGGCAAGAAGGCAGTGGTATGGTATAACTAAGGTAATGAAACAGAAGCATTTCCAGCCAAGAATTCTTTATTTAGCAAAATTGTCCTTCAAATATGATGGTGAGCTTAAAATATTCACAGATAAAGAGTTTGTAAATAAGAATCCAGCTCTGCATGAAACACTAAAGAGAGTTCTGAGACCAGAAAAGAGAAGAGAGACAGCTTGGAAAAAAGTGTAGAAATGAAGACTATCAGAAAGGGTAACCAAAAAGGTAAAAAGATGGACAAAAGTAAGATATAACATATGAAAGCGAATAAAATGTCTTAAGTAAGTAATGCCTTTACAGTAACAACATTGAGTGTAATGGATTAAATTCCCCAATCAAAAGACATAGGCTAGCAGAATGGATTAGAAAACCTGAGCCATCTATATGCTGTCTGTGGGAGACTCATCTTAGAAAAAGGAATGCAAATAAGCTGAAAGCGAAAGGCTGGAAAAGACATTTCACACAAATAGTAACCAAAAGAGAGAATGGCTAGCTATATTAGTGTTAGACAAAACAGACTTTAAATGCAAAAACTCTGATAAGAAATGCAGAAGACCATTATATTTTTTTAAAAGGGGACAATCCAACAGGAAAGAGTAACAGTCATAAATATCTATGCACCTAACCAAGGTGCCCCAAAATACATGAGGCAAACTCTGGCAAAACTGAAAGGAGAAATAGATGTTTCGACAATAATAGTTGGAGACTTCAACATGCCACCTCACATCAATAGACAGAAGATCAATAAGGAAAGAGAAAACTTGAACAATGTGATAACAGAGCTGGACCTGACAGACATATACAGAATATTGCCCCCCAAATCAGCAAGTTATATGTTCTTCTCAAGTGCTCCTGGATCTATCTCCAGGATAGACCACATGTTGGGCTGCAAAACAGCTCTTAATAAATTTTAAAGATTGAAATTATACAAAGCACCTTCCCTGATAAAAATGGAATAAAGCTGGAAATCAATAATAGGTTGGAAAGGGGGAAATTTACAAATATATGAAAGCTAAACAACACATTTCTAAGCCATCAGTGGTTTTAAGAAGATTAACTGCATGAGAAATTAGTAGATATCTCAAGATGAATGAAAATAAGAACACAGCTTATCAAAACTTATGGCATACAGCAAAGGCTGCTGAGAAGAAATTTTACAGCCATAAATGCCTATATTAAAAAAGAAGAAACAGCAAAACTCAAAGATCTAACTGAACAACTGGAGAAACTAGAGAAGAAACAGCAAATCATTCCCGAAGTAAGTAGAAAGAACTAGCAAAGATAAGAGCAGAACTAAATGAAATTGGGAACAAAAAAACAATAGAGAATATCAACAAAAGCAAAAGCTAGTTCTCTGAGAAGATCAATAAAATCAACAAACCTTTAGCAATACTAACAAAGAAAAAAAGAGGAAGATGCAAATAAAATCAGCAATCGACAGGGAGACACTATGACAGACCCTACAAAAATAAAAAGAACCCTAATAGGATATTATTAGAAACTATATGCCAACAAATTACACAGCCTAGATGAAATGAAAAAATTCCTAGAAATGTCCAACCTAATTGACTCTATACAAAATACAGGAGCTCAACAAACCAATCATAAGCAAAGAGATTGAATCAGACATCAAAAATCTTCCAACAGAAAAAAGTCCATGACTAACTAGATGGCTTCACAGGTGAATTCTATCAAACATTTCAAGAAGAATTAATACCAATCCTATTTAAAGTCTTCCAAAAATTTAAGAGAAGGGAAAATTACCCAACACGTTTTATGTAGCCAACATTACCCTAATACCAAGTCCAGATAAAGATACTACAAGTAAAGAAAATTACAGACTAATCTCTCTAATGAACATGGATGTAAAATTCTCAATAAAACAGTTGCAAATTGAATCCAATAGCATGTAAAAACGATTATAAAACATGATTGAGTGAGTTTTATTTTTGGTATGCAAGGGTGTTTCAACATAAGAAAATCAATTAACATAATACACTACATTAACAAATTGAAGGAATAATACCACATGATCATGTTGACTGATGCAGAAAAGGCATGACAAAATCCAGCATTAGTTCTTGATCAAGTGCCTGTCTTTATGCCAATACCATGCTGTTTTGACTACTGTAGCTTTATGATACATTTCAAGGTCAGGGATTGTGAGTACTCTGACTTTGCTCTTCTCTTTTAGGATGTTTTTGGCTTTTTGGGACACCTTTCCTTCTAAATAAATTAGTAATTGACTTTCCTATTTCCATAAAATAGGCTGTTGGAATTTTGATTGATATTGCCTTCAATCTATAAATCAATTTATCAAGAGCCTCGATGGTAGAAAATACTTGGAAATCACATCTGACAAAGATCTAATATCCATGATACCAAAGAGATCCTACAACTCAACAATAAAAAGACAAATGACCCAATTAAAAAATAAGCAAAAAACCTAAATAGACTTTTTTTAAAGAAGAAATACAAATGGCAAAAGAACACATGAAAAATATCAGCATCACTATTAAATCCAATTCAAGGCTACAATGAGATATCATTTCATACCTACTTGAATGGCCACTATTAACAAAAAAGAAAACTACAAGTGTTGGAGAAGATATGGAGAGATAGGAATGCTTTTTCACTGTTGGTGGGAATGTAAAATGGTATAGCCACTGTGGAAGTCTGTTTGGCAGTTCCTAAGGAAGTTAGATATAGCTTCATCATGTGACCCAGCAATACCACTACTAGGTTTAAACCCAGAAAAGCTTAGAGCAGTGACACAAACAGACATCTGCACATTGATGTTCATAGCGACATTATTCACAGTTGCCAAAAGATGGAAACAACTCCGGTGTCCATCAATCAATGAATGAGTAAACCAACTGTGGTATATACACACGATGAAATATTATTCAGCTGTAAGAAGAAATGAAGTCATGAAGCATATGACAACATGGATGAATCTGGAGGACATTATGTTGAGTAAAGCAAGCCAGGCACAAAAGAACAAATATTGTATGGTTTCACTATCATGAATTAAATATAATGAACGAACCTAAGGAGTTAATAGCTAGAATATAAGTCACCAGAACCAGGAATATGATTAGAGAATGAAAGCTGAGGATTAATCTGTGCAGAATTGGTAAAATTTGCTTGTAAATGTTTGTAAATGAATAGAAATGGTGAAAGAACATCCTAGGATTTGTGATTAATAATGTTGACATTAGGGTGTGACAGTGATTTGTTTTTTGCTGTTTTTCTTTTTTGGAGTGATGAAGTATATTCATCACTTTTGACTGACGTGATGAATACACAACTCTGTGATTTCAATAAAAAATACCATTGATTGTACACTTTAGATAAATTTCATGGGTTTTGAATAAAAAAATAATAGAGTGAGTTGGGGGAAAATACACCAAATGTAAAATATGGACTACAGTTAGTAGTAATAACTTGTCAATTCTCTTTCATAATTTATTACAAATGTTTCACAACAATGCAAAGTATTTGCGATGGGGTGATGTGTGGGAACCCTATATGATATTATGCATGTTTTGTAAATTCACAACTTTTACTATGTACTTATTGTTTATGTATGTTCATGTATGAGTGATATACTTCAATAAATTTTTTAAATGAAAAAAAGAAACCATCGACTGGTTTTAATAAGGAGGTGAGGGACTGTGCTCAAATCAGGTTTGCATTATACTGCAGTGGGGAGTGGGTTACGGAGGAACCACTGGAGATGTCAAAGAGAAAGAGCCCCCTTACCAAATACACAGGAAAGCTACTAGATCTAATAAATTAATTCAGCAATGTCATGGGGTAGGTGATCAACACTCAAAAACCAGTTGTGTTTCTATACACCAGCAATAAATATTCTGAAAAGAAAATCAAGAAAACAGCTCCATTTACATTGGTGTCTAAAAGAATTAAATAGCTAGGAATAAACTTAATGAGGAGGTGGAAGATTTGAACACAGAAAACTGCAAAACATTGCTGAAAGAAATTTAAAAATACCTAAATAAATGGATAGACATCACACCATAGTCATGAATTGGAAGACTTACATACTACTTTTAAGATGCCAATAATACTAAAAGCAATCAACAGATTTAACACAAACTCTATAAAAATTCCAGCAGTCATTTTTGCAGAAATGAAAAAGCCAATCCTCAAAGTCAAACAGAATTGCAAGGGACTCAGATAGATAAGAAACCCTTTCACAAAAGAAGAACAAATTTGGAGGTCTCTCATGTCTGTATCAAAACTTATTATAGAGCAACAGTAGTTGTAAGAGTGTGGTGCTGACAAAAACAAAGACATGTAGACCAATGGAATAGAACTGAGAGTACAGAAATAAGTCCACAGATCTATGGCCTATTGATTTTAGAATAGGGTGCCAAGTTCACTCAATGGGAAAAGAATGCTTCCTTCAACAAATGGTGCTGGGAAAACTGTATATCCACATGCAAAATAATGAAATTGGACCTCTACCTCATATCATATACAAAAATTAACTCAAAATGGATCAACGACCTAAATATAAGAGTTAAGATCGTAAAACTCTTAGAAGAAAATGTAGTAAAAAAACTTCAGGATGTTGTATTTGGCAATGTATTTTTACAGGTGACACCATAAACATGAGCAACAACAAAAATATTTGAAATGAACTTCATCAAAAAAATTTTTTTTTAATTTGCATCAAAGGAAATTATCAAGAAAGTGAAAAAAACAACCTACAGAATGGGAGAATAGTTGCAAATCATATATCTGATATGGGTTGAATGAACAGAATATATAAAGAACTCTTATAACTCATCAACAAAAGACAAACAACCAAAATTAAAAATAGTCAAATGAACAGGTATTTCTCCAAAGAAGATATATAAATGGCCAATAAGTACATGAAAAGTTGCTCAACATCAGTAGTCATTAAGGAAATTCAAATCAAAATGAGATTCCACTACACACCCATTGTTAGTTATTATTTTTAAAAGAAAAAGTGTTAGCAAGGATGTGGAGAAATAGGAACCCTTGTATATTTGCTAGTGACAATGTAAAATACTACAACCATTAGAAAACAGTTTGGCAGTTCCTCAAAAAGTTAAACATAGAATTACCATATGACCCAGCAATTCTACTTCTAAATACCCAAAAGAATTGAAAGCATGAACTTATGCAGATATTTGTACACCAATGTTCCTAACAGAGTTATTCACAGTGAAACAACCCAAGTGTCCATGGACAGATGAATGGATAAACAAAATGTAGTGTGTGTGTGTGTATGAATATTATTCAGTCATAAAAAGGGATGAAGTTCTAATACATGCCACAACATGGATTACAGTTGAAAGTACTATGCTAAGTGAAATAAGCCAACCACAAAAGTACAAATATTGGATGCTTTCAATGATATGAAATAGCTAGAATAAACAAATTCATAGAGACAGAAAATAGATTAGAGGTTACCAGGAGCCAGAGGGAAGGGGAAGAGGGAGTTTGCTTAATGGATACAGAATTGCTCTTTTGAGTGATGAAAATGTTTTAGTAATGGATGATGGTGATGGTAGCACAGCATTGTAAATGTAATTAATGCCACTGCATTGTACACTGAGAAATAGTTAAGATGTCAAATACGTTATCACAATTTTAAAAATAATGAAAAAAAGAGTGGCCGTGGAAGAAAAGGAGATATCAAGGTTGACTCCAGACTTCCCGGCCTGCATTAAGTGGGTGGGTGGTCATGCTGTTCCCTGAGAGAGCTGACAATAAAAGAGCAATTTGGGGTTGTAGTGGGAGACACACATCATTCATTCCATTTTGGAACCGAAGGTATGCAGGATACTCTTGAGATATACAAAGAGAGATACAGAATAGAAGATTGGGTACATAGGTCTGGGCAGAGAAAAGTGGTCTGCCCTGGAGACACGCAAGAGTGAGTCACTGGTGCATAGTTGTCCATGTGGCCACAATTATGGAGGAGGTTGCCTGGGAGGAGAAGGTAGAGTGAAGAATTCCTGGGTCAAAGAAGGTGAACTTGCAAGGAGATTGAAAGCCAAAGGTAGCAGGGGATAGTCCATATTGAAAAATGCAGGTGATGGGCCAAGTAAAGTGAGGACTAAAAATGGCCAGTGGATGTTTTAATGAGGAGAAGATTCCATTTTCATTAACAGGTGTAAGGTCCCATGCCTCCCATTTTTAGACAGGTGGGAGTTTCACTGTATGCTTCCCTAATCCATTAATCTTGGACCTAGGCAAGTCAACCACCTTCACATGTTTAATCGGGGGTTTATTTTAGAAATAAAAAAATACTGAAGACTTCAGTTCTGGCGAAGATGTAGAAGCCCCCTTGCTCACAAGTCCTATTGTTCTCTCTCTGACAACTCATAACACATAGCACGACAAACTACCATAGGAATACTCTTAAAAGTGAAAAAGAACTCTATGTAGGAACTCTAGAATCTTGAGACTTGAGGAACAACTCTGTAATGAGTTTCCTGTTTTCTTTTTGCCTCTCATGTATCCAGAAGGGGTACAAGAGAAGCCTGCAACCCAGAACCACTAATAGGCACAGACAGATAAAAGGAGTCCAAAAAAAGCCTCCTTTCTCTATGCAAAGGAGAGCCAAGCAGAGCTGAAATCTCCTCCAGCCAGAGACCAAAGGAAACCTGCCCTCCCCACCCTAGATTTCAGCAGGACCAAGAGGAAAGCTGGATTAGAGACATGACCTGGTGGCAGCAAGGCATGGACTCAGCACTCTGCTTCTACCCACACCCGGCAGCAATGAGGTGAGATGAGATAGTGCAAGGAGGAGCTGGTAAGCCCTCCACTCCCCCTTCATTAGTGACTGTAGGGGCTTCTGGGAAGCTGAGCATACACCCCTCTCTGGACCTGTACCGTGCACCTAAACAAGGTGACTCCCTGCAAAATATATTAGGTAGGATCTAGGGTATCTTGTACATGGTACTCCAAATGCCCAGGATATAATAAAAGATCACTTGCCATCCCAAGAACTAGAAAAATCTCAACTTGCTTGAGAAATGGCAATTAATGGATGAAGACACCAACAGGACACAGAGTTGGAATTATCAAGAAGAGATCAGGGGTTACCAGGGCTTAGGGATGGGGTTGGAGGCAGGGGGTGACTACCAAGGGATAGTAGGAAGGCTCCTTGAGTTCTGTATCTTGATGTTTGTGGTTACACAAATCTATATACGTGATAAAAATTTCATAGAACTAATGCATATGCACACACACGAATAAAGTGCATGCAAAACTGGTGAAATTGGAGTTAAACCTATGGATCATACCAAAGGCAATTTCCTGGTTTTGTTAATATGCTATTGTTAAGTTGTTACCATTGATCTTACCTTTGTGGGAAACTGGGCGATGGGTACACAAGATCCCTCTGTACTATTTTGCAACTTCCTCTAAATCTAGAAGTATTTCAAAATAAAAAATTTTTAAAAATGCAGTGAAGCAAAACTAAGAAAATGAAAATAATCGGTAGTCCCCATTATCAGCTCTCAATACCATTTAATTTTAAAATTTTGTTCACCTTTTTCTTTTCGTGCGTACATACGCATATATTTAAAGAAAGGGCTTACAGGAAGTGGACTTGGCCCAGTGGATAGGGCATCCGTCTACCACATGGGAGGTCCACGGTTCAAACCCCGGGCCTCCTTGACCCGTGTGGAGCTGGCCCATGCGCAGTGCTGATGCGCACAAGGAGTGCCCTGCCATGCAGGGGTGTCCCCCGCGTAGGGGAGCCCCACGTTCAAGGAGTGCAGCTTGTAAGGAAAGCTGCCTAGCATGAAAGAAAGGGCAGCCTGCCCAGGAATGGCGCCGCACACATGGAGAGCTGACACAACAAGATGACGCAACAAAAAGAAACACAGATTCCCGTGCCGCTGACAACAGCAGAAGCAGACAAAAAGAAGAACACAAAGCAAATGGACACAGAGAACAGACAACTAAGGCAGGGTGGAAGGGGCGGAAGGGGAGAGAAAATAAATAAATAAATCTTTAAAAAAAATAAAGAAAGGGCTTATGTTCACACTTCTTTGTAATTATTTTTATTTAATGATATGTCACGAACAAGTTTCCATGTTTTAAATATTTTCCTGTGATATCCTTTCAATATCTTATTTATGTAACTACATGAAGACAACACAGTTGTTTTCAAACTCCTTTAATACGAGAATACTTCTTTCTTTAACCCTTGTATTATGAGAAAGAGAAACATGGAGCTGTTCTTTTTAGAGTGAGGAGAATAAGGTCCCAAAACTACCTGTTGGTCTCCAGTTATACCCCTGATGCTTCTATAAGGTACCTTAAGTCTCTAGGAATGTGGGTGGGTTAACTATGTTCATTAAAATATATATATGGCAAAAATTCTGTGTCTGATATATTCAATACTAATTTTTTAAAATCATAATTGTTTTTAATATATTTTGGTAATATATATATTACAAAATTTGGCATTTTAACTATTTTTCATTGTACAATTCCGTAGCACTAATCATATTTAAAATGTTGTGTTATCAACATCACCATACATTACAAAACTTTTCATCACTCAAAACGGAAACTCTGTACCTATTAAGCAGTATCTTTTTATTCCATTTCCCCTACCCCAGCTCCTGGCAACCCTTCATCTTTTTCCTGTCTCTATGAATTCTTTTATTCTAGATATTTCTTAGAAGTAGTCAGTTTGTCTTTTTGTATCTAGCTTATATTTGTCTTTTTGCATCTAAGCTAAATATCATACTTAGCATCATATTTTCAAGGATCATCCATGTTGTAGTATATATCAGAACTTCATTCCTTCATAGGACTGAATAATAAGCCATTGTGTGATTATAAAAAAATTTTGTTTATCCATTCATCAACCAATAGATACTTGGGTTGTTTCCAGCATTTGGCTGTTGTGAATAACGTTGCTATGAACCTTGGTGGACAAGTATCTGTTTGAGACCCTGTTCTCAATCCTTTTGGGTATGTACGTAGGAGTGGAATTGCTGGTCGTGTATAATTCTATGTTTAACTTTTGAGGGACTGCCAATCTCTTTTCCACAGTGACTACTATTTCACCTTGCTGCCAGCCATGCACAAAGGTCCCTATTTCTCCAGATCCTCACCAACACTTGTTATTTCCCTTTTTCTAAAGAGTAGTCATCCTACTGTCTTTGAAGTGGTATCTCATTGAATTTTGATTTGCTCCATGATAAATGTTTAATACTACTCAATTCCACCCCTATCCTTTATCAGACATGATAATCCCCTTGGCCTCATATTTAAACTTTATAAGGAAATGAGAAACAAATCTTTTTGGACATAGTTGATACAGTAATAATCAGACAGAGGAATGGACTAGTTGACCTTTTACATTTCTTTTAGCACTTTTCTTTTAAAATGCTTACTTTTCTGAGCCATACCATTATAGAGTCAAATCTTCCATCTTGACAGTTGATTTTTATTCAGCAGTTTCTTTTCATCTACAGGAATTAATTATTGGCATAACACTCTTAGCAATGCTGAGTTTTTCTTAGTGAAATCCCAAATATGTCAAAACCTCCAAAACCATTCTGGCAGTAATTAACCTAAACATGCCCTATATGGTTTTGTTACTATAGATAATTTGCAAATATTGCACAATTTCTTTAAAAGTTTAAGCGTTTAATAAACAGTCAACTATGATATATAGATTCAGCTACCTAAAATGCCTTTTACAACTGCACCCACTAAAAATGATCTTTAGACCATAGCTTCCTAAGAAAGCAATTAATGCACCATATCAACTAGCACGTTTTTTCTGCCGAAACTAAATGAAAAGGCAATGTTCTTTCAGTGAGACCTGCCTTTGGCAATTCATTCCATTTGCAGAAGTCTCAGGTGCCAACTTTGCTACTAATCAGGTTTGTATCTCAGCTGACAGTCCTGGTGGAGTGTCACACTTTTATTTTCTTGCCCTATTTAATGCCATCACAATTCAGAACCATAGAGAAAGTGGGATCATCTCAAGGGGTGCCATGCCCCAAGTTTTCTGGGACAACAATTATTGATACAACTTTAAAAATTGCTCCCAGAGGACTTGAACAATCATGCAAATTTTTAGGATACAATCACTTCAAAGGTCACCCTTCCCACCTGAGCTGATCAGAGCCCACAATCACCCCTCACATCTTGCCAATGGTGCAAAGCCCAATTTATCTTACTGCCTGGACTGAAAAGCAGTTCCAGAAGGTGAGGGAAGTGGAAGATGAATGATGCAAAAGCATTTCAACCTCGTTAATGTTCCCTGTGAATTTTCATTAATCATGCTCAGTTTCAAAGACCACCGAATGCTTTCGGAAAAACCGTTCAATTAAGTGATTAACAAGACCAAAGTTTGAATGCAATATCTTCCTGCCATATCTTCATTAGTAAAAGTGAGAGAAATAGGAGGAGAAACTGGACGACTGGAATGACTTCGGTGGGACCGATACAGATCGTCTCGTTGCTTCTCCTGTGGAAATGATGTGCTTTTCTGGGAAGATGCTGGGAAGAGGTGTCTTACCCTTCCGGACGGAGTCCAAGTTTCTTTGTGCTGTATTTGAAGCTTACCTTTGAATGCAGTGGAACTTTCATTTCCCTATAAAGCAGGCAGATCACGGAGCAAGTTTTCATTTGAGAGGCCAGGGTTCTCAGTGTATGGCTTGCTTCCTATGCAAAGCTGACGGCAAAGTGAAGGAGGGTCTGTGTGTGCTTAGTGGAATCAGGAAATGGATGCAGATGGACTGGGTAATTTGGAATATGTGAAGATGCCCTTCCTTACCCAGGCTGAGATTTGTGTATTGGGCCAGACCGTATAAATAATGTGATTTTCACATTGCTGTCCCTTCATCTGAGCTCACCCATGATCTACTATATAGGGTTATCAATTTACCACCACCATATCATGTATTCTGAGCAATTCACACAGGCAGCAATACAAAGCCCATACTTATTAGTGACATAAATCAAGGGTTCCTGCCCCAGAATAAAGAGCAATTTTTCCCTCCCAGAAAGGGAGAATCGGGCAGCCGTGCTGGCTATCCCCATAGAAAACACTAATAACTCCCTTCCCTGAATGCTGGCCTTATAGGACTAACTGTTTTCATGGGAAGAAAGGGCAAACAGTGAAGTCTGCTCGTGGTAAATCAGTCAGGACCTCAAAGGACCTTAGATGTGGGAGCTTGCTTTTGCTTTACTATGAAACATTTTCATGATGGAGAGGAGGGCTGGAAAAAGGAGCTGTGACTAGAATAACACAATCGGGGAACCTTATGCACCAATCTAAACTTTCTGTCTGCCAGATCTTTTTTGGTGATAGTTCAAACTGTAATTTTTCCCTGCAAAAGAAAAGCATAGAGGGGGCGAGAAACTCTGCCCTGGAAATGGCTGCCTCCTGGACAGCGAATGAGTTCATTAAAGGTTAAATGATTTTTAAGGCCCTGAGTGAGTCAACTGATAATCGATGCCAAACTCAGGGGCTCGCGAGATGCCTGAAGAGCATGTAGGTTTTTGCGAGTGGAAGGGGGGTTCATTCAGTGAAGTGAGGAAGAAATGTGCGACCCCCGGGGGGTCGCGCAGAGCGCTGAACGCACGGCCGGCACCGGGGCAGGTCTCCGCAGGAACGGGCTCAGCGCGCAGGGCACGCCGCCCTGAGGGCCGTGTCGTCGGGAGGACAAGTCTGTCACAGCAACGGGGAGACAACTCTGTGGCCCCGCCTGGGGTGCGGTGCCACCCACCCATGCAGAGGGCGCACCCCCAGAATCCAGCGCAGGATCCCTCCGTCCCTGCGAAGTATAACCCGCCCACGTGCAGGATTATGTTACGCGCGTGAAAAAATAAAATAACTAAAATCGGTGCCTTCCGGGCACTGTTTGACAGTTGATGAGCAAATTGCCTTTATTTATAAGACGAAAGCAGGGGACACATCATTGTTACTGGCACATGGCAACTGCAAGATCAGCGGAATGAGCGGCCTCGATAGAGGCGTCCCAGGGCCGTAATTTCCAATCTTGATGGGCCGGGGCTCCCGAGGTCAAGTGTTAAAGGTTAGAGGTGTGTGCGCATGCGCCTTCCTTCTAACCCGCTTTCATAGCTCCTCCCTTGGAGGCTGTTAAGCCTTCCCTGGTGTCGTCAAATGCCGAATCTACAGTTTCTCCCCCTCCTTTACCTTTAGGATACTTTGGGAAGGCACTAACTTTTTGCTTCTGGAAAGAAGCACGGAAATGCCGTCGCGTCCAGTTCTATTTCTTCCCGCCTAACGTGGTTTTCACAGGATGGTCTAAGTGTTTTCGTCAGGATCGTGGTCATCTCACGTATGTGACTCTATTTACAACTAAAACGTCCTTCTTTCAATGTCCTTTCGCAGTGTTATGCCGAGAAAAAAAGGGGTGGGGTGGGGGGGTCTCCTTCACTTCAAATAAATGAGCTTGTTGTCTCCCATTCAGTAGGACCGTCAAGAGCAGCGTTAGATCAAAGAACAAGCTTAAGCTCAACACTGTTGCATCGAGAAAACAGAAGCCAGTGGAAGAGAGCTTAGCTTCCACAAGCTTCCCCTCCTCCCCGCCACTGCCATCTGCCAAGGACCAGCATCTGTGCCCAGGCACCCTCCCTCAAGGGGACTCTCCTGCCTGCTCCCCTTCTCTGCCCACGGGCATCTCCCCGGGTTCTCCCTTCTCTTGTTCTTTTCATCACACCCACAAAATTTTCCCTTCCACCTGAAAAAGAGAGTGAAAAAGCTGCTCTCTCTCTTCACGTCCCCTCTACTTCATGTCTCTGCTCTCCTTACAAGAATATACCTCAAAAGAGTGGTCGCTGTTCTCTGTTTCCAACCCTCCCGCTCATTCTCGGATGAATCTAATTCCTTTGAGCTTTTGTCTCCAGCCCTTGACTAAAACCGCCCTGCAGGGATCACCAGGTTGCTTGCTTGACCTCTCAGGAGCATTGGAGACACAGTTTCTCCCTCCTCCTCCTAGAAACTATTTCCTCACTTGGCTTCTGGGAAACAGCACTCTCCTGATTTTCCTTCACCTTCTCTGCCATGTTTCTTTTCCTTGTATCAGGTTTCTTCAGTGAACCCTTCTCATCATGCTAAGCTCTAGCTAAGAGGGCACTGGGGCTCCACCCCTTGGGGTATCCCCTGGCTCTCCTGACTTTTGAATACTATAAACACTCACATATGCCTGTCTTTATCCCGGTCTTCTTCTAGTAAACAGCTGATGCACATCCATCTGCCTTCTAGGATCTCCACTAGATGTTAAATAGCATCTCTATCTTATTAGGTGTAAACCCCAACCTTCTAATATTTCCCCAAACCTGCTCCTCCCAGAGATATGGGAAGCCCTATCAGTTAAGGTAACTCACTCTTTCCCCTTGATGTCATCAAAAACCTTGATGTCATAGGTTACTACTTTCTTTCTCTCATAATCCCCATTCAATTTTCAGCAAATTCTGTTGACTCTACCTTTAAATACTATCTAGAACCTATTTTTCTCCACCACTACTGCAACTACTTCAGTCTTTGGTGCATCAGAAAGTCTCTGGAACACAGTATATGCTCAATAAATATCTGTTGAATAACTTTCACAGTAAATGTAATTAGCTTATTTTATGAATGAATTAATTAAGAGGCAAAATAATGTGTGCCCCACATAGGTACAAATAGGATAATATTTCACTTTATTTTCTATCATATTAGGCTCACAGGAAAGACTAAAAGGCATGGCCCCATGCCAGCTGAGCTCTTGCTGTCTCTGAAGATCAAGATGAAATTGCTTCAAGTGCCAATTCCTTTCTCTCTAGAAGTTCAAGCCCTTTCCCAAGGTTTCCATGAATTCCCGAGGAGCCTGATTCTCTTTCTCACCTTTGACCCCTGCTTCCATGGAATTGGCTAAGTCTATGGATTGTCCTCCCACCCTATACTATTCGACTCCATTCTACAATACAGCAGCTGACACCAGACTCCTTTTATACGCTCACAAGTCATTTGAGTATCATGCAATTTACTGAATAATTGTGCTTTACTGAGGGGAGATTTCTATTTCGGTAAACAGATGATTTCACGTTGAACACTGTAAGTCATTATTCTTCAGTCACTCAACACTGGGGATATTTTAATGGTCACTTCTCTTCATATGGGCTTCAGCATTTTTCTCTCCCTGTCTTTGTCATCTCCTCCTTCCTCCACCCCCTTTAAAATTCTTCTCATTCTTTCCATGAGCAGAATACATAGGCCTTCCATGTTACAAGCTCTTCCTCCTGAGATGGTAATTGTGGGTTTATTTTTATGAAGAATCAATTTTATTATGAAAAATCCCAAACATACAGAAAATGTAAAAACTAGGACAGTACATGCTCGTGTATCACAATCATACCACCCAGATTCAACAGTTGTTAAGTCATCAGAGATGCTTCCTCGAAATGTCTTCCTGAACCGTTTTATAGTAATTTGCAGATATTGTGACACTTCATCCCTTCAGCATCATCTTCATAAAATGAAGCCATTTTCTTACTTACCCACTATGTAATTTCCACATCTTCCAACTTAACAATATTCCTTATTCTCATCTAATGCCTCATCCGTATTCTGATTTCTCTACTCATCCCCAAACAGTTGTGTCTTGAAATAGCTATTTTTTTTTTCGCTCAGTCTAATGACCTGTCTGTAAAGCAGCGTTCTATTGGAGTGAAATATTTTAATGCAGTTGCATGTTTTTCCTGATGCTTCTCTTTGTATGAAGTAAGGACAAAGACCCAGTAGCCGAATGTTCTTTATTAAATTACCTGTTGGAGTAAACCAAGTCCATTACGATGGGGTCTCTATTTTACACAGCTGTTTAATGGCATGAGATGTATGAACTCATTTGTTAAACTGTAATCTCTAAGCAAAAACAAATGGGAGGAAGCGCTCCAGAGACAATGAATAATGGAGACACAGTTTACAAACTGCAGAAGCAGGGGCTTTGGGTGGAAAATATACACAGCCCTAAGGCAATGCTTTCCAGGGTCCCTATGCCTGTTACCTAGCAACAAGTCCATTGACCAGGGATGCACTGGAGTCCAGTTTAACCCGGCTCAGGAAGAGCATGGGGTTAACATGACCAGATTTCTCTTCTTATACTATTTTAATAACCAGGTCTACAGCAGGCTTTGACACGGGTGAGTGTCTGAAGAAATCATCCCTGTGTAATTCTTTCCCCCATGTTAAATCCCTAAAGGAAGAAAACGGTTTTAGCTTAATTTACTGTGCACATGTCATTACCTATTTGTCCATATATCCATCTTATGGGAGTTAAATATGCCATATGTAAAAAGAAAATCATCTGCACTTAAATTAGTTTTGATTCACTGTGAGGCTCCGAGCCCCATTCAGACTCATTCTTAATAGCAAATGAAGCTGGTGTCACCGATTTACAGTTATTTATTTTTTATTTGTTTGTTTGCCTTTCAAGTTGCTCTCTAGTAAATTCCTGCATTTTTCAGGTTTTCCATTTTTCTTCTATCAGGGTACTAATCTGAGCTGACTGGATAACTTCCCTGACATCTGTTTTTACCTCAAAGATTTCAAGAAAAAGATTTCTTTTAATAGTACAGTGTTTTAGTAACATAACTATATCAATGAACTTTAATAATAATAATATTATTTTATAAAAAGTGCTCCAAGTATATTTCTAGTATTGTTTCACATTCATCTTTTGACTAAGTCAACTTAAGATTATGCACTAGCCTGAGCTGGGACAGGAACCCAAGTTCATCTACTAGATTGTGTTTTTCAATTTTTTCAATGTTGCAGAAGCTTATTTACCTGGTCTTAGTCCTGAAATCTCAAAGTTCTGCAGAAGATGAAAGTGGGACTTAGGATATCCTTAGAAACACAAATTGTATCACAGATGGTCATATTCTTACTTTTTTGGAAAAATAACTCTTGATTTAGGAGACTAATTTTCTATAATGTCAGCAAACTTTTTATCTAAGGCTTACTTAACACAAGACATTGGGTTAAGGCAGTCTCTCATTTCATCTTCATAACAGCATTAGGAGGTAGATGCTATTATTAGCCTCATTGTATCAATGAGGAAACTGAGGTACAGAGAGTTTAAATAACTTGCTGAAAGCCATGGAGCTAGTAAAAGGCAGAGCTAGGATTTGAACCCAGGAAGGATAACTCCCAAGTCCATGCTCTGAAGCTCCTTGTATTCTGCCTTCATGTGGATTGTTCATTCATTCATTCATCCAATGCGTCTTATTGCAAGCCACTGAGACTTCATCTGTGAGCAGGTCATCCATAGCACCTGCCCTCACAACCTTATCCTCAAGAATAATGGTTTTGCTAGGCAAATTCCTCAGTGGCAGTTAGAACAATTTAAGCCATGGTCATTCTGCTGTCCTATGTCACCTTGGTTCATACCAAATTACCAAATTATCATAAACCTCCAGGTAAGTCAACTCCAAATTGTTAAAGATGTAGGACTCCTCATTCCTTCCCTAATCTAATATATGTTGGGTTCACTTACTGTGCACTTTATGCTGCGTCAAAGCTGTCAAGGGTACAGGGAGACACAAGACCATGAGTCCATGTGATCAGGACTTCCATTAAAAGACAGGATGCTCAAGGTGTTTGGAGGAACTGGAAGCAGAAAGAGCAAGGCCATCAGGAAAGGCCCTGCCTCTTCCTCTGCTTGTCTGCCTGCAGAGGAATAAATATGCTATTGGAATAGGGCTTTTCTGTTCCTTTCTTATGTAGGATCTATAGAAATACTTTCTCTGAAAGTCCTTCTCAAGCAAGCCTCTAGCTTCTATATACAGTCAGTTAATAACTTTCCTAAATTGTTGGTACTCTTATCTACATGATTGGGGCCACCATTTGCAATCATCACTAATCAAAAAGCCATCAAATATAAAGCCTTACTCTCTAAGCCAAACTCAGCATGTAAATGCATTACTTTCCCCCCCAAAGTGGGACATGACTCCTGGGGATGAGCCTCCCTGGCACTGAGGGATTACTACCAATCCCAGACTGGTGATTCAACTAGAAAAAGACCTGGAATAAAAGGGGGAAATGATAAAGACATATGAGTTTATATGGCTAAGAGTCTTCAAAAAAGAGTCTGGATGTCATCAGAGGGGTCATGCTTACGTACATCTCATCAGGATCCCAGAGACAGCCAAAGTAGATGCAACTCCAGGTATGGTGCTCCTGAGGGCTACAGAGACACACAGGTTCTACAGTAATGGCAGATGGCTCTGGAGTTCAGTGCCTTGTCAGTGGGCCCTACTTTGTTATTTGTGTTCCTGAGTGTGATGGAGTTGGACTCAGATGTGACCTTTCTACACATGCCTCTTCTGGCACTATTACTGACCCTGCAGTTGGTGCTGGGGTTGGTGTATACTCAGGAGACTTGGATCTCTGGACTGGCCATGTGCCAGCTGGGCCCTGAGCCTCAACAGAATTGCAACTCCTACTCTCTGGTTTGTTGGATTTACTCAGACCAGCTAACAGGGAGGTGAAGATGGTCAACCACCACACCATGTAACTGAGAGTGCCTACAAGTCCAAGCAGGAGAGTCACATCCATCAGCCATGTGGGATCTAAGCCCCCTCTCAATATAGAGCTGGAGTGGACATCACTATCCCAGGGTCCACAGGATGGAGGAATAAAATATGGATTAGAGTGGACTTACTGCTATTATACTATAGAACTATTGGGACTACTAATGGAAGAAACTGTAGCACTGATGTGGAGACAGTAGCCATGGTAGTTGCTGAAGGCAGGGAAAGGGGAGAAGAGATGTGATGTGGGGGCATTTTGGGGATTTGGAGTTGCCCTAAATGATATTGCAGGGACACATGCTGGACATTATATATCCTGCCATAACCCACTGAAAGTACTGGGGAGAGTGTAAACTACAATGTAAACTATAATGCCTGCAGTGCAGCAGTGCTCCAAAATGTATTCACCAAATGCAATGAATGTGCCACAATGGTGAAAGAAGTTGATGTGGGAGGAGTGGGGGTGGGTGGGGGGTGGGGTATATAAGAGCCTCTTATATTTTTTAGTGTAACATTTTTTGTGGTCCATGTATTTTCAAAAGCAAACTATAAAATATTAAAAAACAAACAAACAAATATAAGGTTTTGTGGGGTTATTGGAGCAAGGCTGTCCCACCCATGTCCTCTTGCCCTCACCATTTTGGTACATCTAATTCCAGCTACCAGCTTCTACATTTTTAGGGTCCCTGAAGGCTCTCTTTGCCTTCCAGAGTTTGCTTTGTCCACTCATGATAAGAGCCAAAATGCCATGGGATCCATGATTCCTGGGGCAACTTCAGATGGTAACTGAGGCATGTTTCCCCGATTGGCCCCCAGATTCCATGGCACGATGGACTCTGTAACTCTCATTTGATAAGAGTAACCCACTTGATAAGGAAGCCTTTCCTGGCTGCGTTTACTGCTCTTTCTTGCTCAGTATCCTATAGGTGCTTTCTGGGGCATTGTCCCAAACAAACTAATTGAACCTGAGTCCTAGTCCCAGGTGTCTGGGACACCCGAAGTCAGACAGTGGCACAGTCTGGTGCTCATGTCCCAGACATGCGGAAGATTCCTGGGGTGGTTGCCATCAGACCCTCTCAGTTCACATGGGTGCAGAAGGCATAGCTATTCCCTGTGGAAAGCGTAAGCATCTTGAGTGGACATCGTTTTTGCCTTTCATAAGCTGACATTTTCAGTTATTCCCACCACTGCTTGGTCTTCCTATTTATTTATTAATTCTTTTCACTTGCGGTGCATCGTTTTGACAGTCTAGCATATGCTGTTCATGAAAGTTCCAGGTAGGTTTGCTTCTAGAACCTCTGATCTTCAAGAGGTGAGACCGATAATCACATCACAGTTCTGGAATTTTGTCACAGATGAAATCTGCTTTTGAAGTTACCTTCCCAGATTAGGCATTTCTCCCTACATTTTCACACATCTTCTGTGATGGGAAAAATTCCACCAGGTTTAAGAAGGACAAATAACATTATAACACTCATCGATATAAATTTTCTTCGCCTGAGTGGCATCAATCTAAAGAAAAACTGAGATGGGTTGTGTTAGTAAATCAAGGGGAAAGGCAAGCCCCTAAGGACAGACCTGAATGAATGGTGATAGAGAGGGGAGGCAGTGTTACACGGTAAGAGGGAAGTCGACAAAAAGAGGGAAGCAGAGAGAAAAGTCGGAGACAGGACGAAAAGAAAAAAATCCAAATGTGTGTTCTGTCTATTTTGCTATTGTGCATTTGACCTCCTTGCTTGGAAAAGAAAGGGGAAAGAGAAAGAAAATGGACAGTCTGTGTTTAAAGGATGGCAGACTAAGGCTCCACCCAGAAACTTCTGAAACACTCATACATACTCAAGTGTTAGGACAATTACTTCCCTAAGAGCCACTCAGTGATTTTTTTGTTTCTCATCACATTCAACACAAATTGTCAGTGTCAAAATTAGAATTTCTTAGATGCTGGATTTATCAACTGGCTGTAGGAAATGGAGGTTCCTAAGACCAACACCTGGAATCTATTTTACAATTGCATTATTTTTCATGATTTATTGCCCTTTCCCCCCCCCCTCAGAGCTGAAAACTGACAAAATAAGTTTTATCCCCCTACCACTTTGAATGCTATTTAACAAAAAAAAAAGTGAATTTCAGCAAAGCCAAAAGCTTTCCTCTTTTCAAATTTGCAGGCTTCCTACCATCAAAGGAAGTCAATTTCATCAGCTTGATGGGAAAACACCACGTCCTTTTTAAATGGAATTGTCCCCTCTGAAATCGAAGTTCTACAGAAGCAAATAACCAGCTGTGCTGGCAATGGTATAGGATTAAGGATGGTAAGGCTATCTCCTGTTTCTCCCATCCGTCATTATTTCCAAGTCATCAACATACAGAAATCACTTGATCTGCTTCTGATCAGAGTCTCTCCTGGAGGAGGGGTGGGGATGGGGGGATGGAAAGATAACAGATGACGGCGAGGCACACGGTCCTCTCTGCGTGTCTGTGAGAGAGAAAGACATCCAGCCAAGAGTCTGGGATCCGCTCTGCACTGTGTGAATTGCCCCGAGATGTGCAATGTCTACAAAGAGTAGATGGGAGCTCTGCTTCTCGAGGCCTTATTTCCAAGGGCCCCTCCACTGGGGGCAGCCAGCTCCGCATTAGCTCTGACTGGTTCTGAAGGAAGAAGGCTGCGTTGATTCTGGTTCTGCTCAACTCTCACATCTGGGCTCTGACTCCACCTCAGGGTGTGTGTGTGGGTGGGGTGGGGGGGTGGGGGAAGCAGCCTGGGTGGAGAAAAGGGTCCTTTCGATCCTAGCTCCACTGTGGCTGCTCACTTCACTCTCCAGACCTGTTTCCCCACCTGTGAAATGGGGGCAAAGGTGCTGGCCTCAGATGAAAGTTGGAAGCTTTCGTTTATTTGTGCAGGGCTTTGAAATCAAGAACAAAAGGTGTAATTTGGATATATAACCTCGTTATTATTTCTCACCCGGGGCTGCCAGCACTCCATTGTTCCCTATTCTAGACTGTTCTCCAAGGTTTTGTTCTGAAACTGTGGCTGCCGTCTGACAACACCCACACAAGCCAGCCCCCGCTTCCCGGGTCCTCCAGCAGGGGTGGGCATCCATGCTGCCTGATGGCGGCCCCATTAGCTGCTCTGAGATTTTTACTCATTAATTAAACCAAAGCTTTGAACACACCAAGATAATGATCTCCGATGAACACTGGGAAACGATCTGCTTTAGCATGAAAGCAAAGTCCTCCCTCACCTTTGTCCCATTTCCACGTGTACACACTGGCCGCGTCACCTTTCCTGAAGGACCCAAGGGATGGACGGGGTGGGGGTGGCTGGGGGTAGCTGCGGACTTCGTCTTTATGGGGCTGGAAGTGTGCCAGGGACGCTGGATGACAGAGCTCAGGGACTGACTGTGGGAAGGGAGTCTCTTTATTGCTCCGTCTCATCCACTGCCTCCAGAAATATCTTCTCTTTATTATCATTTCTGCGGTTTTAGACTTAGTTTATGGATGTGGTTAAGGCTGTACCCAAACGTTAAGGGACTTGTGATCCTTGTTAAGATTCCGACCAATTTTTTTTTTTCCTGCAATAAAAGCGTTTCTTTCCACCACCCCACACCCCCAGATGCCCTGGGGAGTGTTTGGTGGGAGCGAGTTCTAAGCACCAAAGAGAACATTCCCCCAAGCTGGGATTTGACGCTGGCTGGGGAAGGCGGTGGTGGGCACGTTACGGGGGAAGGTGAGGGCAGCCTTTAAAGCGGCTGGGCCAAGCCTGTGGATTCCTCCCTTAGGGGGAAGGAAGGAGGGGCCAAGACAAACCCACCTGCACCTCCGGAGGGTGCACGCTGTCCAGTTGCTGAGCTGCGGCCACGTCCTCACCCTGCCCACGCGACGCAGGGCTGGCTTAGGGCAGACTCTAACTGGGCTCCCGGTCAGAGTGGTTTGGAGGCCAGGGGAGACAAAAAACTGGACCCCTGCGGGAGGGTGATCCAGTCCGTGGGACCGTGCCTGTTGCTTTGACAGGTGGTTTTGTAAGGAAGAGGTGCTCATGCAGGGATCAAAATGCCCACTGACTGCCCAGTGCCCTAATGACAACATTTCCTAGGGTTGTGGAACAGAGCCAAGGTGCATGTGTGGGAGTGCGTGGGAGTATGTAAGAGTATGTGCGTGTGTGTATGAGCATGTGTAAGTACGTGTGTGAGTCTCCGAGAGCTGGAGTGTGTAACTTAGTGTGTGACAGAATGAGAACAAATGTATGAGTGGGTGAGTGTGTATGGGTAAGTGTATCTGTATGAGTTTGTGTGTGTGCGTGAGTGTGTGAGTGTGTGTGTTTACAAGTATGTGTAAGTGTGTGCGAGGATGTGTGTATGTGTGAGTGTATGAGTGTGTGTGAGCATCTGTATTATGTGTGCACGTGTAGGACTGTATGTATGAACCCATGAGTGTACAAGGACAAGTGAGTGTGTGTAAGCATGTGCATGTATTTGAATGAGTGTGCGCCCATGAGTGTGTGAGTGTGTGTGTGCATGTGCACCGGCCTCTCAGCCAAGTCTCTGTCCATGCATCCGATGGCCTTCAGGGCATCTCTACTTGTAAGTCCATAGGTAGCTCCAGCAAGACAGCCTCAAAACTGGTCAATCCCATATTCTTTCCCCTCAGATCTGTTCTTCTTTCTTCTCCCTAATTGGAGAAAATGGTGCCATCGTCTAGACCACACCAGAAACATGGATGTTTGCCTTGCCTCCTTCTTCTCCCTTTCCCTCAGCCCATAGCTGGTAAAACATCAAATCATTTTGGTTCTAACAGAGCAGCTTCAGGTGCAGTTTCTACCTGGAGGCTGACGAGGGGTCCTGCTGCTGCTTTATCTTCTCATGGGCTGAACACCATGTTCAGAAAAGTCCTTCTGCCTATAAAAATGCCTTCACCACACGTTACCTAGTTGCAAACATGCTCCATCTCTCTCTTCCCCCCTCTTCCTACCTTTCTTAAGCTCTGTTACAAAAAGTGTGAGGAAAAGAACAGGATGCCATTTTCCAGCAGTGCTCCAGGCTCCAACCTGTCTACTTGGGTGACAACTCTGACTGCTATGGAGGAAAGATGACAAGCCTTGACAAGAGCCTCCAAGGTTTAACCAATAGGCCAGACTCAAAGAGAAATTACTAGGATGATTTCCACTCTTTACAAGCCAATGTATTGGACCAACATTTCTACCAGGAAAAGATGGCTTCCAGATGCAACTGGCATTTCAGCGCACGTGAGCATATGCATTTGCTGTGTCCAGAGAAGTCAATATATTTACCAAGCATGTATCCTGTGCCCAGAACTGGACGGAATCAACTCTGAGTACTTGGCAGCAGCAATACCTGTGTTTGCCTTTGGCCAGGACAGCAGAGCACTGGGTGGGCGGAGGGGGGGACAAGAAGGCTACCATGTTGAGAAGCATGAGGCCTGAAGACATCTTCCAAAGGGTACATTTTCCAGTTCACATAAAGCTGCTTCCTCTAATGTCTTTTTACTGTAAGTCTTACTTCCATTGTCCGCATAGATGGGGGCCTGGTGAAGCTAATTGGACAGTGCAAATGGGTGGCATGAAGACTGGTAGGAAGAGGTCAAAAGCAGACAGACTCTGGACATATGGCTAGCAGAAATTATTTAATTAAAGATTAATAAACTTTAATTTTAGAGCAATTTTAGGTTTACAGAAAAAGATGTACAAAAAGTAAACAGTGGGGAGCAGATGTGGCTCAAGCAGTTGGGCACCCACCTTCCACATGGGAGATCTTGGGTTCAGTTCCTAGTGCCTCCTGAAGAAGACAAATAACGAGCAGACATCGAGCAAAAACAATGAGCAAAACAATGAGCAAAAATAACAGGCAGGGAAGAGATGTGGCTCAACCAGCTGGGTGCCTGCCTACCACATGGGAGGTCCCAGCTTTGGGTCCCAGTGCCTCCTAAAAGCAGATGAGCAGATGCCACTCCTTCCACAATGAGCAGATTCACAAGCCAGCAGAAGCCACACCTTGCAGAGAGCAGGCATGGCTTAGGCTGTTAAAAAACAACAGCAGCAAAAACAAAAACACAGGCAGACAACGAGCAAAAAAGCCCAAATGAGCAGGGAACAGATGTAGCTCAAGTAGTTGAGTGCCTGCCTCCCACATGGGAGGTCCTGGGTTTGGTTCCTGGTGCTTCCTAAAGAAAAAAACAAAACCAAAAACAGGTGGACAATAAGCAGACAACAAGCAAAACAACAAGCAAAAAAAAAAAAACCCAACAAGCCGACAATAAGCAAAAACAAGGAGCCATTTTGGTGATGGGGGGAAGTAGTGTGCCCTCAGAGCCCCTCACACACACTTTCCCATTTCCACCGTCTTGCATTAATGTGGTTACATTTGTTACTCTGGAGGAACCAACATGCTATGGGATTATCAACTAAAGGCCATAGCTTACATTGGGATTCACTCTTTCTGCTGTACAGTTCTGTGGGTTTTGACAAATGATAATGCCATGTTTCCAGCATAATGGTGGCATACAGAATTTTTTCACTGCCCTGTGCTCCAGCTACTCATTCCCCATCCCTACAAACTCCTGAGCATGCCTGATCTTTTTACTGTCCCTACAGTTTTGCCTTTTCAGAATGTCGTCTCGCTGAAATCATACACTATACAACCTTTCCAGTCCGACTGCTTTCACTTAGCAACAGGCATTTAAGGTCCCTCCATGTATTTGTGTGTGTGTGTGTGGTGTGATAGCTCTCTTTTTTTTCCCCACTGAATAATATTCCATTGTATGGATGTACTTCTGCTTGTTGATCCACTTACCCATGAGAGGGTATCTCGCCACTTCCAAGTATTGGCAATTATGAATCAAGTCACTATAAACATTCATGTGCAGGTTCTTGTGCAGACACAAGTTTTCAACTCATTGGGTAAATACCTTGGAGCATGGCTGCTGGATCGTATGGTGAGACTATGTTTTACTTTGTGAGAAACCACCAAACGGTCTTCTAAAGTGGCTGCCCTATTCTGTATTCCCACCAGCAATGAATGACAGTTCCTGTTGTCCAAAAAACTCTTTTTTTTTTAATGGCACCGGAGCTGTGGAATGAGCCTGGGACCTCGTATGTAAGAAGACAGCGCTCAACCACTGAGCCACATCCACTCCCGCAAAACACTTGTAGAAGAGGTTCAAAGATGCTGTTTCACCTTAGACATTCTAAGGGGTACAGTATGCCTCACTCTGACCATCACGTGGCAGCATGGGATTTAGGTCCCCTTGTGACTTTCACCCTAGGTGGCCCACTCTGAGCCATTTGGGTCTACCAGCCCTGCACCCTCTCTGTTCTCTCTCACCTTTGTTCTTTACCTTCTACATTCTTGTATTTGACTTTCTTGCCTTCACCTCCAATCTTCTGTTTTGAATTCGACAATAGATTCAGCCTCTTCCTCCCTCCCTCCCTCCCTCCCTCCCTCCCTCCCTCCCTCCCTCCCTCCCTCCCTCCCTCCCTCCTTCCTTCCTTCCTTCCTTCCTTCCTTCCTTCCTTCCTTCCTTCCTTCCTTCCTTCCTTCCTTCCTTTCTTTCCTTTCCCTCAAACTTGCACTCACCCTCCCCTAGGAGCCCAGGACCCCCTGGTACTTGGCTTACTTTCCTATGAGCACAGTCCTGGGAGTCCAAAGAACTGATTCTGGGACCAGCGCCGCGCCCTAAGCAGGGTGACGGCAGAGCAAGACCCCGCCTCTATTTTTTCATCCGTAGGCATGAGGGATTGGACCAAATCCTGGGCTCCTTCTAGCTCCCTAGTCTTCCTCCCACATTCTTCTCCCTCTTTCTCTTTCTGGCCTTCCTCGGCAGGCATCTTGCTGCTCTCAAGCACTCTCAGTCTCCACCTGCACTTCCCGAGTGATCCTGTTCATGGATCTGTAGGGATGGGGCTTGACCACACATACATTTTATTCTGGGCTTCTGGATATGTTACGTGGCACTTTCCCCTTCACTGTTTCAGAAATCCCCGTGATGATCTGCCAAGATTAAGTCCAAACTTGGTGTAATTCTGGCATTTTGGAAAAGCCACTGCTCCATCCATCCTTCGGCTCAGCTCCGTGCTAATCAGATGACCTTTCTCATAACTCGACAAGACAGTCTAGTTCAAATAATGCCTTGACCAAAGCCCTGCTCTATTGTTCCAAACAATCAAACAGGGTTGCTATCAGAGAAAGCCATCTTTTTCCTGCGCCGGCCGCTGGGCCCCTACTTTGGCAGGCACCTCCCCAGACAGGAAGCCAGGCCCCTTCCTCTCCCTCCACCTGTCCTCCGTGCCCCCCTGCACTCCAGAAAAAGCCTCTGGACGGAAATCGCTGTTTCAGCTGCTCGGCCGCTCTGCTCCACGGGACCTTTGGGTGGCCAGAGCTGCCGGTGTCAGCCGAGGTCCTGTCGGTGCCTGGAAGGAACACTCACACTGACGTGGTTATCGCATCCTTTTTCCTGAGCCCCAGCCCGGCCCCTGCAGCTCCCCAATGCTATCAGAATTCTGCTCCTTCCCCTGCAGATACGCTTGGGAACAACTTCTGAAGAGCAAGACTTTGAACAATGGACACTGTTCGAGAGAGAATTATGTCCCGAGCAAACAGCTGGACGAAACTCGTGGCTATCTGCGGAACAACGCCGGAGATGTTTGTTCAAAACACTCGCCAGCACTGGCCCTGCCCGTGTCCGCACAGCCAGCAGCTGGGAGAAAATGAGTCTTTTCCTGAAAGTGAATAACTCCTTTCCTCTTCTCAGAATGCACCCCCGCCACCAGGCCGACCCTCAGAGGGTGGCCTGTGTGCCAGCTCACTGCTCCCCTGGCAGCAGCCTGCGCTTCCAGGGTGGCGCAGTGGGGAGCTGGTTCTCCCCCAGTCGGGAGAAGCTGGCATTTCGCCCCCTGTCTGCCTGGTCCTCTCTGATCTCTCGTTCAGTTTTAATTGAATATGTGGGGGAATGAATTACATGGAGAAAGCTATCAGTGGGATAGTTACATGCATTAATAAGGCACTTGGACAGGTGTCGGCAGCGAAGCTGGGAGAATGGCATCTTTGCTGCAGAGAAGCGGCTCGGAGCGCAGCTCGGGGCTGGGCATGAGCTTGCTCTGGGCTTTCAGTCCATAAGTAAGTTAAACAGGGCTGAGGAGGGGAGGGTAAGCTTTCTTTGGTGGTAGAATCCCTTTCCACCCCTCCCCTTTTTCTTTGACCCCACCCTCAGCCTGAAATCCCTGAGGCTCTCTGACCTTCCTTAACCTTTGGGTGAGTCTTCCAGATATGTGCAGAAGGGGCACTTGCTTTATTTGATTGTAAGCCCGGGAGTGCATTTAGTTCTTACTCTCAGAGCCTCACAGGCGCACGTAGAAAAATGCTTCACTAAAAGGTATACACCTTTCTAGCCCTATGCGAACCCATGTGCAAGGGACTGACTGAAAATCCACCCAAAGGGCGAAGTGAGACACAGCTCTGGGTGCATGAGCCTCGCTGAGCCTGGGAGGAGCCAGGCAAACAGGAAAATGACATGAGAGTTTTGCAGGAGATCTTTTTCAGTTTGACTGTAGGAGTTTTGTTTCCAAATCCTGTTTTTTTTTTTAAAGTCTGAGTGTGTGAAGAGTCCTTTCCAGTACACCACAGTGGGCTCGTCATCCTGGCACTGAGGCTTGAAGAGGGTGGCAAATTTTTCTGGGTGTTGCTTTCGGGAGAGGTAAAGAAAGCCCACCGTGCCCTGGCTTTGTGTATGTGTGTTTTGGTACAAATTCAGACATATTTCAGGGAAATGGAGTTTGCCAGTGCCACAGAGTAACAAATGCATGAACAATAAGAAATGCAACCCCTGGAAGTTGTGAATAAACCAGATATCCTGTGACACTGACTTCAGGGCTTTTCTGCTTGCCCACGGTGGTAACTCGGCTAGACATTGATGGACAATGGTGTTCAGTGCCTTTCCAAACAGGAATGGGCGCTGGACTCCATACCCATGGTTGTAATTACCTAGAGCCCAGATCACAAAGCAGTAATGCATTATGAATATTCAAGTTCCATTCTGAGGGCCCCCTGAAAAGCATGACCGTTACTAATTATAACCATGGGCTGCAAAGCCTGGGCTTCCTTCTATTCTTCCTACATCCTGCAGATGACCAAACTTAGGGACTCGGGGTCAGATCCCCTGTACAGCCAGCAGGTGGCTTGATAAGTCAGTATTTGGGGGATTGGACTGGGTTAGGATCTGGGAGTGACTGAGTCACTCTTCCCAGGGTGGATTCTCTCTCTAAACGATCAGGATGATGTGTCTCCTCCCTCTGGTCTTTCTAAGAAAGAGGAGTTACAGGTGTCACTCTTCTTGTTCCTGGCATATCCCTGGCTCTATCACAGTTTAAATGTGACTCGCCAGACTTGGAAGGGTTGCTGACCTGACCATTTCATTAGCCCAGGGGCAAGATTAAATATAAGGCATGTAGCTTTGCTCTACAGCAGTCTTTTGACAGTTGAGATTGGGTTCAGCTGTCAAGAAATGACAGAATTTGACTCCTGCCAGGTTGCTCTGCCACCACTCAGCCTCTCCCCTCCTCGCTGGGGACAGCACATTTTTAGTGCATCTTTTTCACCTCTGAGGAACACAGGTGGTTAATGGTTCTCGAGTGCATGCATCGTTGTTTTTAATAAGGCTGGACATCTGAAAGGCTGTAGCTATCCAGCAGAGTTAAAATGAGAAAATGCATAATAATGCTGGTTTAGATGTCTGATGGCAGATGATGGCTCAATGGACTTGGAGTCAAAAGATGTGAATTAGAAGCTATGCTGTCCCTTATATCTGTGTGATCTTGGGCAAATCACATAATCACTCTGGGCTTAAGTTCTTTTTCCTGAAAAATGAGGGACATACTAGGGGCTTTTCTAATTGTTAATATTAAATGTTAAATCATTTAACAGACATCTGTTTCCTCCCATGGCAGGCTCTGTGCCAGTTGCTGAAGACAAAGCAGGGGGTGTAACCTCCCTCAAGGAGTTTCTGCTACAGAGCAGGGTACAGACACATCAGCAAGCAAATAGCACCATTATATAGTTGGTAAATGTGGACATGTCCTGCCAGGTCCCCCTTCAGAGAAGAACCCACTGCCCAGTGCAGCCAGCTGACAGCCTCCAGATGCCGAGAGCCAAGCCCTTCCTGGGGCAGCCCACATGCAGGGACTCAGAGGCAAGGGGTATAAAGATGCAGCCATTTTGGGCCAGTGCGGATTAACGCCAATGGACAATGTCTGCTCTGGAACTTCCTCCTGGGTTGGCCAACACTTCCTAGGACCTGAATTGCATTTTGACTTCTCCTTCTACCCAATCCTCCTTTGCCCTTTTGCTTTACAGACATTAATCCCTAATACATTTTTTTACTCCAAACTCCATCTCAACCTCTACTTCTAGAGAACCCAGCTACAGCACCACACTGTGTTAGATATGCTGTGACAGGATGGCTGTTTTAGCAACACATAGAGTTTTCTGGAAGGAGTGACAGCTAAACCGAGACCTGAAAGACAAACAGAGAGAGAGAGAGATTCTAGGCAGAGGAAATCCTAAGCGCATAAGTCAAGAGCAGGAGATCATCACCTTGGGGAGGGTAAGGGGCTCAGTGTTGCCTAGAGCATAGGAGAGCTGTGGTCCATTTGGGGTTCCCAGGAGAGAGTGCGTGTCTCCATGCCCTCCGGGCGAGCACAGAGCTGCCGAATTCCAGGCAGGCAATGGTGAGAGATGATGCTGGAATTAGGGGCTTCCAAGTCATGCAAAGACGTTTAGATTTGATTCCAAAGATGGCTAATGGCAGGAAGGTTTTAAGTAGAAGTGAAACATCCCAGGTGGACAGTAGAGCACAAATTGAAAAGAGAGACAGAGGAGTAGTGAGGAAGCTGTCTCTGGAATCCACAGGAGAGGCACCCTCTGCCTGAGCAAGTGGTGGAGGGGTGGGGGGTCAGAGCAACCTGGGAGGGGCTGAGAGACCTGGGGAGCTGGACAGATGGAACTCCTGGCTGACTGCAAAGGGGAATAATGCAACAACATTGATTTTCCATTGGTATGGGAAGGCAGGTCAAGAACTACAAAGAAGGAAAATAACCGCTTCCACGTGGGGCAATCCAAGGCCCCTCTCCATCCCTTCCCTCCCTCTGGCCTGCAAACACCAGAATGGAAGACGGGTTGGGCCCCATCCCAAACTTGTGAGCTTGCCTCTGGAGCCTCCCGTCCCAACAGGAGCGCGGAGGGTCCCGTGGGGCTCAGCGAGGGGTCTGAGTGCATGTGGAGCAGAACCTGAGGCAGGGTCTCCGGGGGCGAGTGGTGTATTTGTTAGGTGACCCCAGGAAGTGAGAGTAAGCAATGGGGAGGGGAGAGGAGAAAAGGAAGAGCCCCCGAGGGGGCGCTGTGGAGCTGCTTAACCCGCCGCGATCTGGGGCTCAGTTCGCGGGGTTCCTCAGAGGAACACGCAGCGCGCCCCAGGATTCGGCTCCTGCAAGTCGGCGGCTGGAGCGGTCAGCCCCTGACGCCCCCCGCCTGGGCGCGGGTGGAGCGCTGCGCTCTTCTTTTCCCCCACCCGCCCGCGCGCTCTGCGCTGCCCTGCTCTGGGTTCTTCAGGGGAGCACCTGAGGCCACCGTGAGAAGCCGGGGGCCCTGCTCGCCCAGCCCGTGAACCACCTGCTCCCTCCTGGGTTGCCGCCTGTCCCGACCCAGCGGCTCCCCTGTTCTTCCTTAGGGCACCACAAAAGAGAGACTGAGGCTCAGCTGTGCTGCGGGGGGGGGACGGTGCCCCGTCCGAGCTGCAGGACCCAGGACGGTGTCCGGCCTGGGCGCCTCGTTCCAGGCAGTCGAGGGCCGAGCTTCTCGGTTCGGGTTCAGGAATTAAGCGATGTGGGTTCAAATCCTGCCTTTGCCCCTCTTATGGGTCGCCACGTGTCGCCCAGAATGACAGGTCGAAGTCCTCACTCCCAGCCCCTTTGAATGGGACTTTATTTGGAAATTGGGCCTTTTGCGGAGGTGATCCAGTGAGGATGAGGTCATGCTGGAGTAGGGGGGCCCTAATCCAGTTTAACTGGTGTCCTTACAAAAAGCAGGACAAAGACCCAGACACACAGAGAGGAGAGTGCAGATTGGAGTGGTGCTGCCGGCAGCAGAGGCCACCCAGGGCCACGGGGAGAGGCACGGAAGCATCCTGCCCTGCAAGCTTTGGAGAGAGCTTGGCCCTGCTGACAGTTGACTTCTGCCTCCAGAACTGAGAAGAGAAACGGGTCGTTTCAAGCTGCCCAGCTTGTGGGGATTTGTTATGGCAACCCTGGGAAGCTAAGACAGCCACTTGCTAGTGAGGGGACATAGGACGTTACTGCCCCTGCCGTGAGCGTCAGTGCCCACCTCTGTAGGGTAGGGCCACCCAGAGTGCCTGGCCCCCAGGGTGTTTGGGGGGCTCCCGTGAAGGACGCTCCTAAAACCCTCAGCTCAGAGCCCAGCTCATGGACTGGGCTGCCGTCAGTCCACGGTAGGCATCAGTATTATTTTTTCTTGGAACACTTTCTTGCGATGGAAGTCTGAGCACTGCTTCCTGAAGCCACAGCACAGCTGTGGGGTGTTGCTCTATTGTCCATTATAATCATCCCCACAATTGCAAGCTCAGGAAGGCAGGCACATTTCCCTGCCTTTGTGAGAAGGCGCCTGAGAACTTCCTTCCCCCCTCCGGTGAAAAAGGGCAAAAGGAGCATTGTTGGAATCAAGTGTAGGCTGGACCCCCTTCCCCACCTCCGGCTTTTGGGCAGGGGCTGTTGCTAACTCAGAGTTCCTGAGGTCATACATCTGTAATTGCTCCAAGATAACTGGTTTAATGCTTGCACCCAAATCACCCTTTATGCTCCATGAAACAGACTGCTTGAAAGTCGTCTTTCAGCAGCTTTGTTTCGCGTTTACTAAATTACTTTGTCTACAATAGACCTGATGAGAGGCACGCTTCATTATGCTTGAGTTCTACCCTAGCAGAAATATAATAATCGTGGATTCAAGCACTTCTGTGTGGCCTGTGTGTTCCGTTCATCTTTTAATTGGTTCCCTCCTTCTCAGCGTCTCGCTTTATCCTGGAAGCTGGCACCCCAGTCTCACTGGGACTGGGCTCAGTTTCTGGACAGACGAAGCCCTTCCCATCTCATCAAACCCTCTGAAGGATCTAAAGTCAGGACAACACAAAAGCAGATATTAGTATTTGCCTGTCCAAACCAAGGACTGATTGTGCTACTTGGGAAAGTAAGTCCAACCCACAATGTTTTTTGCATTTTTACAATGCTTGGCATATACTAAACACATAAACAATTCCTCTTTAAACTACAGCTTGGTATAGTGAAATGAACAAAGGTTTTGAATTTGGGCATGGATGATGGAAATCCTGAAGCTAGCACAGATGATGTAATAAGTTTGTATTTCCTAATCCTAATTAAAGGTTTTTGGTTTTTACCTTTCCTTGATAACAGGATTCCCCCTCCCCCCACGAGAATGTACAGGTACAACTAAAGCATGGTTAAAGACCCATGGCGTTTTAAAATATTGTTTAGTATTTTCTATTATTGTTAACTACTGTGTCTAGTTACAAGAAGGCACAGAGAATTATGTGTGTGTTGATGGGGATGGAGGAAGGGCCAACTTCTGCACAGCCCTCTCAGCACAGATCAGATGAACAGAGTTGCTCCTCAAAAATGAAACAAGCACACTAAAACTAGTCTGGAAGTCGTGTGGGAGGATGCTCCATCTTGGAGTGCCTTGCTCAAAGCTGGCATCCCTTCCAGTGGGTTTCATCATCATCACTTAAGTCAAAGCCAAAGCTTGGACTATTGATTCTAGGTCTTGGGCCCTTTGCAAAGACTTCTCCTCTTCCTCACAAAACTTCCCAGTCTGGGAACCCCGCCTTGATGTATATCTGGCTTCAATTATCATTTAGGGTAGACTAGACTTCAATAAACGTTGAAGTCTCCCTGGCCTAACACAATAAACATTCCCCCACTCACTTTGCATGCAATGGAGCATAGCGTTCCTTCAAGTCTCTCCTCCAATGCTAACATAGGGACTGGGCTCTTATCATTGTGTGCCGCCATTTCCAAGGCCTTTGCTTTTAGCCTCACGAAGGGGGAAACAACGAAAATCACCTGGGACCTCTTACGACCAGGCCTGGCAGGGAGAATGTCATTCTGCCCACATTCCATCAGAGAACTTAATCTCTTGGTCCCAATTTAGCTGCAAAGGAGACTGGGAAATGTTATTTTTCTGAGTGCAGGACAAGCCAACAGAACTGGGAAGTCTCTGCCAATCTCTGAAACCCTTGTGTTAAAGAAAATTTTCTTCTGCTCATTATTTCACGCTACGACTTCCATTAGCAGCGATGCTCTTCCATGCATGATCCTTCACAGTTTGCAAAGGTGAATTCATGCTCAGGGGAGTTAAGTGAAACATTCACATTTACAGAGTTCATTGCAAAGGTGCAGCTACATAGATTTTCTAATACCTAATTGTATTAGTCAGTACAGGTTAGGTAATGCTAAAGTAACAGCCCCCAAATTTCACTGCCCTAACACACAATGGTTTGTTTCTCATCTCAATCCCACTCTGATCTGGAAAACTGCACTCCTTGTGGCTCCTCAGTTCGGGCTGCTTTCATCTTTTGGCTCCACCATCTTCCTTCATGAGTATGACTGATGGAGGAGAGCATGGAGAATTGAACGCTGGCACTTAAATGTTTGCACCTGAAGTGGCCTACATCACTTCTGCTCACATTTCATTGCACAAAGCAGGCCGCATGGCCATGGCTCACTTTGAGGGGACTGGAAGTGCAATCTTCTCACTTATGTGGGAAGGAGCAGAGAACAGGAAACCTTGGTGAGCCCAGTGTCTCTGTGGGAGATTGAATTGCATGTCCCAGTTTGGACATGTTCTTGGTCTTGGTTTGTATCTTGGAAGGCATGGATTCATCGTAGCAAAGATCTACTTAAAATGTGACTTCAGGGAAGCGGATTTGGCCCAATGGATAGGGCATCTGCCTACCACAAGGGAGGGCCAAGGTTCAAACCCAGGGCCTCCTGACCCGAGTGATGAGCTGGCCCACGCGCAGTGCTGATGCGCGCAAGGAGTGCCATGCCATGCAGGGGTGTCCCCCGCATAGGGGAGCCCCATGCACAAGGAGTGCCCCCCATAAGGAGAGCCGCCCAGTGCGAAAGAAAGTGCAGCCTGCCCAGGAATGGCGCCGCACACACGGAGAGCTGACGCAGCAAGGTGACGCAACAAAAAAAGAGACACAGATTCCCGTGCCGCTGACAAGAATACAAACAGACACAAAAGAATACACAGTGAATGGACACAGAGAGCAGACACCGGGGGTGGAAGAGAGAAATACATAAAAAAATAAATCTTAAAAAAAAAATGTGGCTTCAGTTAAGGTGTGGCCCAACTGAATCGGGTTGGGTTTTAATCCAAATCCCTGGAGTCCTGTGGAAGCAGAAGGAAATTCAGACATAGAAAAAGCCACAGGAAGGAGCTGGAAGTCGACAGAACCGGGAGGAGAAAGGAGAAGACGCCATCATGTGCACCGTCATGTGACAGCAAAACCAAGGAGCAAGGATCGCCGGCAGCCAGCCCCACAGAGCCACAGTCTCGGGGGAGAAGCCTTGCCTTGCTGACACCCCAATTTTGGATTCCAACTAGCCTCAAAACTGTGAGCCAATAAATTCCCATTTTTTAAACAGAATCATTGTTTAAACTATGTGGCATTTATTTTGACGGTTCAGAGACTAAGATAGTCTCCTATCCCTCTAACTATGGAGAAAAGAAGAAAGTGAAAAAATAACCTGGACCAGTTTCAGGTAATTGCTGACACTGCTTGTATTTCTAACACCATTTTTCCCCGGAATATAGAACCTTGAAGGAGTCTCTTGGACTTGAGGATGTCTGGTGCCCTTCTTTTTGTTCTGACACCTCTTTTTCTGTCAACTCCTGTGGTTCTGATGGGGTAATTCCTCATGGGGTCTTGGCCACACCATGAGGGGCAGACTCCGTGGCCCCATCCACAGCAATGAGGACACCTTGTCTTCCATCTGTATTAGTCAGGCAAAGGGGTGCTGATGCAAAGTACCAGAACTCTGTTGGCTTTGATAAAGTGTGTTTATCTGGGGTAAAAGCCTACAGTTACAAGACGCTGAAGAGTCCAAGTCAAGGTACCATATAAGGCATTTTCTCACCTAAGTCAGTTGCCACATGTTGAAGCAAGATGGTGGACACATCTGCCTGGTCTCTCCTTCCTTCTTCTTCTTAAGGCTCTGTGGGCCCAGCATCTTCTGATCTCAGCTCTAGGCTGGCATAGGCTTGTCTCTCTTTCTGGGGCTGCAAGATCAAAGTTCTCTCCTCTTTGTGTCACGACAAAGTTCTCTTCTCTGACATCTTTGGAGTCCTGTCTCTCTTCTTGTGTATCTTCTTCTGTGTGTCTTCTTGAGTGAGTGTCTGTTTACTGATGTGGTCAAATCAAAGTCCTAATCTTAACGTAATTGAATCTAAGACATCTCAGCTGAAGCTATTACAATCAAAGGGTAATACGCCCAGAGGAACAGACCTGTTGACAAACATAATGCCTCTTTTTGGAATTCATAAATAATATCAAACTGCTACAACATCCTTGGAGATTACAGATTAGTGGAGGACAGCATCCACTCAAGACCATGAGGTCTTCCTTATCGATCCAGGGATGCTGTGTTAAAATGCAGAGCCCCTTTAGACTTTAAGTTGTCAATTTCTCTAGGATTATGAACTGAAAGGAAATGGACTTGGCTGACCAGAACCACTTTCCCCATCCTGTCTGTGGCAGGAAATAATGAAGACAAGAGGCAAAGAGAAGCAAAGCTAAGACACACACATGTATGCATGCACACACTTAGGGAAGGGGGTGCGCTGATGACATCACTGGACCCTGGATTCAGCCACATCTGATTCAGTCTCACTTTGGCTTTCTCAGTTGCAGGAACCTATAAAGCCCCATTCCATACTCTTCTTATTTGAGCTAGTTTGATCTGTGTTTCTTTTACATATCAATGAAAACACTGATTCATGTGCTAACATTATACATTTCTCAAGTAGTCTTCTGGAAAAAGACAGCGCTGCCCCTGGATAGAGGACAAGCAGGGCACTGCTGCAAACATGAGTGAGAAGTTGGGGAGCGGATTCCAGGTACAGGGGACAGTACAAAATCTTAGACTACATGCCAGGATAAAAGCAGAAGCTGGAGGGCCAGACTCGGGGGTTTTCGAGGGAGTACAAAGGTATTTAAGGAGAGGTGACTGAGGGAGATGACCCAAAATTCTCAAATTTGAGCTATTAAAGATGACTTAAGGATTTGACATTGAAACGATTATTTTGCTATCTCTGGCAGGAAACATAGGACATTTCTAGTGAAACTGAGTCTTCACAGTGCATGAATCTTGACCCTTTATTATGATATTTGTAGGTAAACTTTAACTCATCCAGTGAGTTCCTTTCTGAAGGTAGGTGTCAGGGCACAATCCCAGCCCTGTCTCGGAGGCCTGGGGGAGTACCTCAGTTCTCCCCTGTGTGTGGTTGGACTCCAAGGTGGAAGAGTCAGAAGAGAAACAAGAGCATGTATGTAGCATCTGCTGGCCCTGGGTGCCTGCTTTCTGCCTAGGGAATATTTTAACCCAGTAAGCTCCTGAGAAGGAGTTCATTTTATAAATATGGAAATTTGGGCTGAGAGAGGGTGAGTAACAGGCCGCTGACTTACAGGCAGCATGTAGCAAAGCTGCGACTAGAGCCTAGTGTTCTTGGCTCCCTTACGTCACTTTACAGAGTTGTCAGGCCAAAGATCCATCCCCACCCCATCCCCACTTGCTGATGGCACAAGTTCTGTGATAGAAACATAAACATGAAAAGCTTGTATTTGTATTAAATTGCAAAGTTCCTGTATTTATTTATTTATTTAAGGAGGTACTGGGTTTTGAACCCAGGACCTCGTACATAGGAAGCAGGCACTCAACAACTGAGCTACACCCACTCCCTGTCCTTTGGATTTTAAGTGACAGCAAGAAAGCACGAGTCAGGAAGGTTTGTGTCTCTGTTGACAAAAGACAATGACGCCATAACTTTGGGGCTGGTGGCAGCAAGTCATGAGGTAAGCTGTTCTAAAGGGCAGCTGCCAATGACGGTGGAGTAGGAGTATGCTCCAGACTTTGAACTTCAGAGCCTTGCCAGTAGATAAAATTCAATCCATACAAATAAGGGAAGAGTGATAGAGTCAGGGCTTCCACATAATAAATAGTTTCCATTTTATTTCTACCTCTACATAAAATGTGATGTCAAACGAGAAGAGTACAGCTGAAAAAAAGGGTGAAAAAAGGCACAAACCAACACCTGGTAGCCAATATTTGGAAAGGTTAGCATCTGAGAAGGCAATTTCTCCTCTTGAAGTGCTTTGGAATTATGGGGGTGGAAATGGGTGGGGAAAACCAAACACCTACTGGCTTAATGAAGGAAAATACGTTTTCTGGATGAATTTCAAGGAGAGAGAGTTGAGTGGGAGGGTTGTACAACAGAAAAACATACAGCAGCGAAAATAAATGAACTAGAGCATCAAGTGGCAATACGGATAAATCTCAAAAACATAATGTGAGCAAAGATTACCTGTTGTATTATATTGTTTACATAAACTTTTTTAAAAAGCATGCTAACTAGTCAGTTCTATTTATTGCTTAGAGTTACAAGCACAAGTATAAAGACACACATGGGGTTGATCAATTTTGAATCCAGGGTTGCAGTTACTCAGACAATATCTGAGACCAGGAACAAGGCAGAGTGTTTCCACTGTTTTTGTAATGTTCCGTTATTAAGCTGGGTAAGGGTAAATTGATGGTTGCTAAATTATTCTGCATATGTTTTTTGATGCCTGAAATATTTCCTAACAAATAAGAGACTGGTAGGTGACAAAGATTAATTAAGCAGAGAAAACAGTCTGGCAAAGGAACAAAAAAGGGATCACGGGGCTGGGGAAGGATTCTAGGTGAAAGATCCCCTTAGAATGTTTTGCCCAGAGTGGGGGCTGGAGGGGCTCACTGCACTGCATATTTAGCTAATAGTAAAAGACAGCTGAAATGTGACATTTAGAAATTGTTTTTGCTGAGGACTCAAACACGTCATAGGTCTTAAGCTGTCGTTTTTTAACAAACATAATGCCAGTTGCATTATAGAAACATCTCTTGTGACTGATTCATTATAGGGAACGGATATGTTTTCTTTTCTGTCTTTTTATCTAGACCAAATTATAAATATTTTAAATGTCAAAAAGGAGGACGAAGAATGTCATGTGCCGTCCTTTAGGGGAAGACTGTCAATTCAACTCTGAAGGAAGAACAAGGGCATTGCTTTCCTTTTAGCCAGTGCCACACTTGCACATTGACAAAGTAAGGTGCATGTGTTATTTTATTACAAAACAAGAAAATTCCTCTTATGTATTTGGACTTTTTTCATTGATTAAAATATTGTAATAGCATTTACTATACAAAGAGTTTTTATGAATAAAAAAGTAGGCAAACACTCAAAGAGAAAAGTGGGCAAGGAAAATGAAGAGGCAATTTACAAAAAGAAATATAAACCACCCAAGAAAATTGACAGTGTTTGGCTCCATTAATGATGAAAGTAATGCAAGGTAAAAATATCGAGGTCCCGTTTCCACGTTCACCCATCAAATTGCAAGAGATTAGAAAAAATACAGAGAACACCTTCTCATCATTAGATTCAGAGGTGTATTTCCTTAGGACATGGATCAGTTCCATATGGAGAGGGAAATAAGTCTGCCTTCTGATTTTCTTTTATAGTATGACAAAGTGTGCTAGAAAATCTGCACAAAATATCTTCAAATTAGCCCAATATAGGTAATTAAATTTCTTCCCGTTTATTCTTTAGTTAAGCTGCGGTAGGACTTTATTAAAATGAAGCATATTATCTGGGTATGGCAGGCCCTTAGCCATTATCAACTATTAAGTTCATTTCTAAAATTAGTTTCTCGGATTAGCTACTAATTAGTCACTCACAAACTCCTTTTCTTCTAAATTTTTTAAATCATTTTGAGCAGAAAATACTACTGCAATAGCAGAGAACCATGATACATATGCAACAAGCTATGACAATCAATGTGTGCATGAATAAGTTGTTGAATTTTATTGATTCTTTGTTGCTCTCCATAAGAAATACTCCTTTATTTTTCTCTTGTAATGAAATGACTCTTAGAACAAATTTAATTTGGCATATTCAGTGAGATACATGGCTATTATTATATTATACAGTCATTAAAACATAAAAAGTAGGAAGCCTATAAAACAAAAGAAACCAAAATTTTAGTTTTCTGTCTTCTTATTTTGTTAGTTTCAAATGTCTATAATCAGCATTTTCAACATTTTTTCCTAAGGAAACTAATCATAGAACACTTGCCCCTTACAGACAAAATATCATGTATTCTTGTTAACAAACATCTTCGTGGAGATTTCCCAACTCTGCCAGTTCTCTGGCTCTGACAAAGGCTTGAAAGCAGATACTGAACATTACGAGGTGCCTTGGTGCAGAAGAGATTGGTAAAAATATAAAAGTAATCTTGGCATTAAACATATAATTACTATATGATTCAGCAATCCCATTTCTAGGTATATATCCCAAAAGATTTGAAAACAGGAACTGGAACAGACACTTGTACACCAATGTTCATAGCTGCCTTATCCACAATTGCTAAAGGGTAGAAACAGCACCTGTCCATCAATAGATGAATGTATAAGCTAAATGTGGTATAAACACACAATGAATATTATTCAGCTGTAAAAATGAATGAAGTTCTGATACATGCAACAACATAGATATACTTTGAAATCATTATGTTGAGTGAAATAAGCCAGAATCAAAAGGATAAATATAGTAAAATTCCACTTATATGAAATATCAAGAGCAAATAAAACCATAGCCACAGAGAATAGATTAGATGTTACCAGGGCTTGGGGATGGGTGGAATGGAAGTTTTTGTATAGTAAATTCAGAAATTCTGTCTGAGGACATGGAAGGGTCCTGGTAATGGATGGTGGTGATAATGTAATTAATATCTGTAAAATGATTGGGTTGGCATGGTAGGGCTCAACCTGTCAGCAAAAGACTTCATTATACAGGTTGTTTCATGGCAGGAGGTGGCCTTAGAAAGACCAGATGTGAAAGGCTGGACAGGAGGTGAAGTGGTAGAAGCTAAGAACTCATGCTCAAGATTTCAAGCCATATAAGAAAAAGCAAAGTCAACAAATGGAAAATTCATTCCTGAAGAAATGGAAATTATAGAGTAATCTGAGAGGAGTTAAAATAAACATGGTCATATTGTCAAAGAGGTAAAGTAAGGAAAAGCTTTATTTAAAATATGATCAAAACTGGCATGTATTTATTGCTAATTGGAAGATATAAGAAAGTATTAGTTAGGCACCTGGGAATGAAAAATATAGTTATTGAATTTTAAAAAGCTAAACAGATGCTATCAAATCTAAGGACACAGTCAAAGAGACTTTGTAAAGTGAGTTAAAAAATGAGGAAGTAATATATAATAATCAGGAGATGAAAAAAAAAACAAAAAGAGTTGGAAGACTTGGAAGATAGAGAGTTTCCAGAGCAGAGGAGAGAAAAATGATGGAGAGGTAATATTCAAAGAGATAATGGATGAGAATTTTCAAAATTAAGAAATATACAAGTCAAAAAATTAAAATAGCACACTGAACTCTCCATTTATTAAGGAGAGCAATGAAGAATCTTTAAAAATCATTAATTGTTGATATTCCAAGTGTAACTGCAGCTCATCAAGAATAAAGGGAAATTATTAAAGATGCAAGAGAAGGCAAAAACGAAACAAAACAGGTTATCTGCAAAGGAATGGCAATAGATTGAAAGTCTAATTTGCAGTGGGAACCATAGAGGACAACAGACAATGGAATAGTATTATCCCTGTGCTGAAGAAAGTGCTGCCAAACTAGAATTCCACATAGAGCCAAATTAGCATTCAAGAGTGGGACCAGGAAAGTGGACTTGGCCCAATGGATAGGGCATCAGCCTACCACATGGGAGGTCCGTGGTTCAAACCCCGGGCCTCCTTGACCCTTGTGGAGCTAGCCCATGCGCAGTGCTGATGCACGCAAGGAGTGCCCTGCCATGCAGGGGTGTCCCCTGCGTAGGGGAGCCCCACGTGCAAGGAGTGCACCCCGTAAGGAGAGCTGCCCAGTGTGAAAGAAAGTGCAGCCTGCCCAAGAATGACACCGTACACACAGAGAGCTGACACAACAAAATGATGCAACAAAAAGAGACACAGATTCCTGGTGCCACTGATAAGGATAGAAGCGGTCACAGAAGAACACACAGTGAATGGACACAGAGAGCAGACAACCGGGGGAGTGGAGGGGGGAGGCAAGGGGAGAGAAATAAATAAAAAATAAATCTTAAAAAAAAAAAATTGCGTTCTTTAAAAAAAAAAAAGTGAGGCCAAAATAATTTCAGGGCTACAAAGACAGAGAATGTACATCATCAAAAAGAAAAGTAAATCCAGAGGGAAGTAGTGAGGAGCACTAAGTATAGTCACTGTAAATAATGCAACAAAGCCCAGAGTCTATAATTGAAAATGCCACTATCCCGGGGGGAGGGAGGGGGGAACAACTTAACATGTGACACAGCCCAGAGATATTAAATTAAACATAAAAATATGGCAATTTAAAGTAAAAACCCACTTCCAGTTAAGCAAACTTCATTAATCTCTAAGGATTGGAAGGAGGCAGGAAGAAATCAAGGGAAGGAAAAAAGGAAGTGGGGGAAGGGAAAGAGGAAGTGCCTGGATTTCTCACAACAGGGAGAAGTGAGATGCCCTGAAGAGTAATTGCATTAGTGAGCAGAAAGGGAGTGAGAGCTGTTGGGGTTACCTCCATCCCTGAGGTGTGGGGAAGGGGCTGTGATGGCTAAGTTCAGGTGTCAACTTAGCTAGGTTACGGCATCCAGTTGCTTGGTCAGCCCTGGCCTGATTGTTACTGTGAGGAAATTTGTGGACTTAATTGTTAATCAGTTGATTGTACCTGTGGCTGATGACCCCTACAATCAACAAAGGAGATTGCCTTCAACAATGAGAGGAGTTTCATCCAACCTGTTGAAGACCTTAAAGGGAGAGCTGATGATTTCAGCAGTCAGGAAGAAGAATTTCCAGTTCACTTCAGCTGGCCAGCTTCTCCTGGGGAGCCCGCCAACACCTTCATTGAAGTTTCCAACTCATGGCCTGCCCTACAGAGCTCAGGCTTGCCAACCCCAAAGTCACGGGAGCCAATACCTGTCAGTGCTATTTCTCTGTTGAACCCCGACAATATAGGGGTCCATGGAAAGTGTAAGAACTTTACTGGCATGCAGGCAGCCCCGTGAGTATCCATGCAGAGAGTCTGAGGAATGGGGCACATCAGACACCTCAATAGGAGTCCAGGTTGGGGTGTGGTGGAGATTTCCCAGAGCAGGGAGTGGCAGTCAGAAGACACCTGCTCTTTTCAGCCAGCCTGCATTGAAGCACACACCAAAGTCTTAGTAGAAAGTTCAAGTGCAGATCTCTAACCCCACCCATCACTGTTGGGAACTTGAGAAGCCAATTGGGGAAGATATGGTACAAAGAAGATAGGCAAAGAAGACTTTGACAACTTCCCTAAGATTTAAGAATGAAATCCCTACTTGGTCCTTATTGGAAAATATTTCAAGACTTTAAAAATGCTTTCATTATTACTTTTTTTAGGAGGTATCAGGGATTGAACTTGGGACCTCATACATGGGAAGCAGACGTTCAAACCACTGAGTTATACCCGTTCCCCTTTCTATCATTTCTTTAGGTAGCTGACTGGTTTTCTTGGTGACCATTACACTGGACTGCAAACTTGAAGGTTCAACTTTATTTGTTTTACACAGATAAATTGTGACTCCGATGGGAGAGAATTCAGCCAGCGTGTTCTTCCTGCCTCTTGGATTTGGCTTGCCCATCCACAAAGGCTGAAGGCTGCCATCCTAGGTAGAATCTTTGAGCTTGCAGGGCCAAACGGTGGGCCAACTATGACTCACATCTGTTACAGAATCTAAGGAAAGAGCACCCACACATTTACTTGTCCTGGACTTTCTCCTCAGCAGACGCAGCTCTGCCTTCTGTGCAGAACACATTTCTCTGTAGGCTAAGGGCACAGCACTGTTTAAATGGTTGGGGCGAGGTCTGTCCTTCCTCACAAGGAGGACTTTAGTAGAGATACTAAAACGTAATCTCCACAAGAGGAAGGACTTTTCACAGCTACATTTCCAATGCCTAGAATAGTGCCTGAATGTTGGTTGAGTGAAATCATGTGGATAGCGAGAGATCGCTTGATGTGCCCAGTTTTTTACATGGGTCTTTCTATAAATAGTTTTTGTTTTTCAGGCAGTACTGGAATTGAACTCAGGACCTGGTACATGGGAAGCAGGCACTCAATCTCTTGAGCTACAGAGTCTCCCCTATAAATACCTTTTAAAATGTGCATTACTTCGTATTAGAGACAAAACAAAAGTCGGGGTTGACAAACCTGAAAATTTCATATGATACATACAGGCCAGAAAAAGTGGTAGAAAGTTTCCTGAGTGTGTTTTAAGTGGAAGGGAAAGGAATTTCACTGTCTGTTGCCTGAAAGATTTAGCCAAAGAAATATTGCTGTGCTATGGAATTAATTACCATCAGAAAAGGAAGCCTCAAGTGATTTAAAATTATATTGCATATATCTATGTAGTATATTACAGTACACTAAGAAAGTTAAAGTAAATTAAAAGCCCTAAAACAATTCACATATTATTTCAAGATCCCTGTGGCATGTTAATTATGCCTCCTCCCTTTTCATTGTGTCTCTTTGGTAAGTATAGGCATTCTCAGATTTAAAACACTTGTATAATGAGAAGTTCTTGTATATAAACAGTAACTGATACTCTGACCCCTTGCAATGCCACAGAAGCTGCTTCTGCAAAAAGTCCTTGGGGAGCGGATGTAGCTCAAGTGGTTAAGCACCTACTTTCCATGTATGAGGTCCTGGGTTCAATTTCCGGTACCACCGAAAAACAAAACAGAAAGAAAGAACCAACTCTCATTGGGAATGAGATGTAGCTCAGTGGTTGAGCACCTGCTTCCCATCCTCCTAAAACAAACAAACAGAAGGTCCCACCAATGTCCCAGAGCTATTGCTTCTACAGCCCCCCGTGCTATTCTTCCTTCTCAACTTCACATCATTATGTCGTAAGGCTTCAAGAATTCAGGTCTTTAGAACACTCTGAGTAATATTCCACCTATGTCATGACTGAGTAGGGTTTTGTGGACTAGTTTGAGAATCTGACCACCACTGAGACCATCTGGATCAATTGCAAGTCAAGACTGCATAATTACTGAGAATATGGGTTCTGGAGTCGGAGCACTTGAGTTAGTGTCCAGGCTCTGACAGGTATTAAGATTTGGGCAGTTTGCTTGTACCTTGCCTCAGTTTTCTCATCTGCAAAATGGAAATGATAATTGTATCTGCCTCACAGGTACTCTTGAGGACTCCATGGGACAACACATGTCAGGTGCTTGGAATAATGCCTAATGTAGTAAGCATGCAATAAATGCTAGCAATTATTATTACATGAAAAAATATGCTGCTAATTCTAAATAACTTTCTTAAGAATTAAGATTTAAACCACAACCCATTCATAATGTGGTGCTATTATGTATTAGGATGACCTCGAAAATTGTCTTCTTTATATCATACATTCAATTATTCATTTATACATGAAATAATCATGTATTACTGTTGAGTTTGAGACAGGAGCCTCCTGTGTTTCTTGCTGGGAATAGAGAATGTATAGGACACTGATACCTTTGAGGAGCTTACAGTATCTGGAAATGGTCCAACTCGGGGCATGGCTTCACTAGCACGACATAGTGGTGGCCAGAGGCCTGTAGGGTTCAACATAGCAATAAAGTAGAACAATGTATGTCTGCCGGGCAGGCAGAAGAGGCTCTCTGGAAAAGCTGAAACCCAGCCAGCTGCATGGAAAGACTGGGTTTTCTAGGGGAATTTGCAGAGACCTAGTGCTGACCTGCACTATCCAGACAAAGATGGTTCTGTCTAAGCATAAACATCCATGCTGAGCGTAAGGTTAAAATATTACAAAGTCCAGCTCTGCTGGTACAATTGTAGTCAGGGCATAGGGTCTAGCCGGGGGAGTTATCTAACAGGAAAAAATCGCTGATCTCATTCCAGGCTACCCAGCCACACTCTCTAGCAGACGAAGACGGGAATGGTCCTTTATTTGTTCCTTGGGGAGACTGCTTACACAGGTAGGTCAGATTTCTTTGCAGTTATAATGTTGGGATCAGTTTCACAATTTATTTTTTAAACCACTTTATGCACGTATAATTGATATATAATAAACTCCACACATTAGATTATAAACTTTGATTTTTTGACACATGTATACATCAGTGAAGACTTCACCATGATCAATAGCAAACATGCCCATTACCCCCAGAAGTCTCCTCCTGGCCCTTAGGCACACCTCCTTCCTGTCCTTCTCGTGCCCCTACTCTACATAGCCCCTCATCCACTTTCCGTCACTGTACATTACTTGGCATTCCCTGGAAATTTACATAAATTGAATCATTTAGTACATGTTCTTTTATGTCCGGGTGTTTTCATTCAGTGATTTTGAGACTCATGTTGGAATGTATCAGTACTGCTTTCTGATGTTTATTACTGAGTTTTATTATGTTTAGGATTCCATTGTATAAATATACTGAGATTTGTTTATCCATTCAACTGTTGATGGACATGTGGGTTTTTTCTTGGTCTGGACTTTTGTGAAAAAAGCTACTATAAAATTTTCTGAACAAGCCTTCATATGAATGTGCTTTCTTTTCTCTTGGGTAAAAATACCTAGGGGTGGAATTATTGGATCACATGGTAAGCATAACTTTTTAAGAAACTGCCAAGCTGTTTCCCAACGTGATTGTACCACTTTACCTTCCCACCATCAGTGAATGAGAATTCCATTTCCTCCAAATTCTCATTAATACTTGGTATGGTCAGTCTTTTCTAATTTTAGCATTTTAAAGATTTATTTTAGTTATTTCTCCCCACCCTTCATTGTTTGCATTTGCTGCCTGCTCATCTTCTTTTTAGGAGGCACCAGAACTGAACCTGGGACCTCCCATGTAGGAAGGAGGCACCCAATGGCTTGAGCCACATCCCTTCCCTAATTTTAGTATTGTAATAAGTACTAAGTGTGTGATAATAAGTACTAAGTGTGTAATAAGTAATAAGTGTGTGAGCTGGCCCACACACAATGCTGATGTGTGCAAGGAGTGCCGTGCCATACAGGGTGTCCCCCATATAGGGGAGCTCCATGTGCAAGGAGTGTGCCCCATAAGGAGAGCCGCACCATGCAAAAAAATGTGCAGCTTGTCCAGGAGTGGCACCGTACACACAGAGAACTGATGCAGCAAGATGATGCAGCAAGATGATGCAACAAAAAGAGACACAGATTCCCAGTGCTGCTGACAAGAATACAGATGGACACAGAAGGACATACAGTGAATGGACACAGAGAGCAGACAACTTGGGGGGGGGGGGGGGAGAGAAATAAATAAAAAATAAAAATAAAATAAAATAAATAAGTAGATAGTGGTATATTGGTATATCGTTGTGGTTTTAATTTGCATTTCCCTTATAACTGATGGTGAAATGTCTGTTCAAATATTTTGTCAAAATTTAGGAATTGTTGGTTTCCTCATTGGTATGTTTTGAGGTGATAAAAATATTTTTAGAATATAGGTCCTTTATTAGAAAAATGCACATATTTTATATCACTCTATCTTTTCTTTTGTAAAACAATATCTTTTGAAAAGCAGACTATTTTAATATTAATGAAGTCTAATTTATCAATTTGTTCTTTTATGGATCATGGTTTTGGTGTCATATCTATGAAATCTTTGCCTAACCAAAGTTTACAAACTTTTTCTCCTATCTTTTCTTCTGGAAGTTCTATAGTTTTAAATTTTAAGTTTTACATTTTACATTTTGAATTAATATCAACTAGAAGAAGTTGATTCATAGTAGTATTCAAGCCTTTTATAGCTTTACTATTTTTTCTGTCTAAGTGTTCTTCTACCAGATATTGAGAAAGGGGTACTGAAATTTCCTACTATAATTGCGGACATGTCTATTTCTCCTTGCAGTTATATCAGTTTTTGCTTCATGTATTGTGAGTCTCTATTACTAGGTATATATTAAGGATGGTGTATTAGTTAGCCAAAGAAGTGCTGAGGCAAAATACCAGAAATCTGTTGGGTTTTATAAAGGGTATTTATTTGGGGTAAAATCTTACAGTTACCTGGTCATAAAGCATAAGTTGTTTCCCTCTTGAAAGTCTGTTACCATGTGTTGGAGCAAGATGGCTGCTGGCATCTACAATGGTCCAGCCTTCCTCTTCCTCTTAAGACTCTGTGGTCCCAGCTTCTTCTAATATCAGCTGTAGGCTGGGATAAGTCTCCTCTCTCTCCCAGAGCTCATTCCTTTCAAGGCTCAGGTGCTCTGTTCTCTCCACCAGGTCAGCTGTAGACTATCAGGTTCTCTCTTTTCTCAGGGCCTCTGCAAGTGTCTGTGGAGCCATCTGTATTCCTCTGTGTTCTTCTCCTGCGTGTTTCCCTCCCAGGGTTCCAACTGAAAACTCCAACTAACTCCTCGTTTTCTCTGTGAGTCCCCACCCACCAAGGGGACAGGAACTCAATGTCCTGCTGACATGGCCCAATCAAAGTCCTACTCATAATTTAATCAAGTAAAACTAAATCCACTGAATTTAACACAATCTAATATGCCCAGAGGAATAAACCGGTTTAAAAACATAATCCAATATCTATTCTTGGAATTCATAAACAATACGAAACTGCTATAGATGGTTACATCTTGTTTATCTTCTTATTCTTAATATTATTCTTAGCTCTGAAATCTACATTGCTGAAATTAATTTAACCATTCCAGCTTTATTAGGATTGGTGTTAGCATGCAGTATAACCTTTTCATTCTTGTATTTCTAACTTCATTGTCTGTTTATATTTAAATTGCGTATTTTGTAAGCAGCGGTTGTGTCTTGCTTTTTTAGCCAATCTGACAGTCACAGTCTCTTAATTGGGGTATTTAGACCATTAACATTTAAAATAAATATTGATTTGTTTAGGTTTAAGTCTACTATCTTGCTATTTTTCTACTTGTCTTATCAGTTCCTTGTTTCATTTTTCTCATTCTTCTGTCTTCTTTTGGATTAACTTGGTATTTTTTATTAGTCCAATTGATCTCCTTTATTGGTTTTTATTTTAGTTCCCTTTATTTTATTTTTTTGGTTGCTTTAGAGTTTATAGTTTATATCTTTGACTTATCCTCATCAAACTGTAAGCAATATTACACCACTGCACATATAAGAACTTTGAAAAGTATACTTCTACTTCTCCCTCCCAGTCTTGTGACATTGCTGTAATGTATTTTACTTTTACATATGTTATAAACCCCACAGTATATTGTTACATGTTGGTTTAAACAGTTAATCATGTTTTTTAAAAATGTAAACATTAAAAAATACATGCATATATTTAATCATTACTTTTTATTATACTTGCCTTTTTTTGTGTAGAACCAGATTTTCACATGACATCATTTTCTTTCTATCTGAAGGACTTCTTTTTACATTTCTTATTGCATGGGTCTTACATGATGAATTCTTTCAGCTTTTGCATGTCAAAGAATGTCTATATTTTGCTTTCACTTTTTTCTTTTTTAAAGATTTATTTTATTTATTTCTCTCCCCTTCCCTCCTGTTGTCTGCTCTCTCTGTCCATTTGCTGTGTGCTCTTTTGCATCCTCTTGCATTATCCAGCAGCACTGGGAAACTGGCGTTTCTTTTTTGTTGCGTCATCTTGCCGCATTACCTCTTCATGTGTGCAGCACCACTCCTGGGTGGGCTGTGCTTTTTTTCATGCAGAGTGGCTCTCCTTGTGGGGAACACTCCTTGTGTGGGGGGTACCCCTAAGTGGGGGCGCCCCTGCATGGCACAGCACTCCTTGAGCATGGCAGAACTGCGCATGGACCAGCTCACCACACAGGTCAGGAGGCCCTGGGGATCGAACCCTGGACCCTCCGTATGGTAGATGGATGCTCTATCAGTTGAGCCATGTCCACTTCCCTGCTTTCACTTTTGAAAGATACTTTCACTGGCCTTGGAATTCTAGTTTGACTGTTTTTGTTCTTCCTTTTATTATCTTGAAATATGTCTCTCCACTGACTTTTCTCTTCCTTGCCTCCAACAGGAAATCTGCTGCCAGGCTTAACTGTGTTCCTCTATACATATATCTTTACTCTCTGGATGATAATTTTTCTCTATTAGAGAAGTTGTGGGTTTATAGAACAAGCATGCATAAAATATGGGATTCCCATATACCATCCTATCAACCACAGCTTGCATGGGTATGGACATTTGTTACAATTGATGATAGCACATTTTTGTAACTATACTATTAATTAAAATCCATATCTAAATATGATTAAAAGAAGAAATGTTAGACTGTATACATGGTAACAATAAAATTTTTTAAAAATCCATAGAACTATACTATACAGTGAACCATAAGTTAAATCTGTCTGGTTTTAAAGTTTTTTTAATCACTGGTTTTGTGCAATTTGATTTTGAGTTACATTGGTGTAGTCTTATTTGTTTCTTGTACTCTGGGTTTATAATTTTCATCGAATTTTGAAAAGTATTGGCAATAATGTCTTTAGATATTTTTCTCCCCTGCTCACCTTTGGGGACTCCAGTTACATGTACTCTTGGGTGGTCACTGATGCTCCTTTCATTATTTAAAATACTTTCTCTGTGTTTATGTCTTCTTTTGCTGCATCAGAAATTCCAATCTGCCACTAATACCATTTGGTGCACTTTCATTGCAGATATTTTAGTTTTCTTCTCTAGAAATTTGATTTGTTCTTTAAAAAAAAAACATTTTCCATGCTTCTCCACAACATTTTAAACATATGAAATACATTTACAATAGCTGTTTTAATGCCCTTGTCTGCTATTTCTAACATCTGGGTCAGTTTCAATTGAGTGATATTTCTCTTCATTATATGCTATATTTTCTTACTTTTTTTTGGCATGCCTGGTAATGTTTTATTGTATGCCTGATAGGAATTTTAAAATTTGGGGGAGTGGAGAGTTTTGTATTCCCATAAATATTTTTGATCTTTCTTCTGGGACATAATAAATTATTTGGAAATAGGTTCATCATTTTGGGTCTTACATTTAAGATTCTTTAGGTGAGACAAGAACATGGTGAATAATAACCTTTTACAGAGGTAAGACCCTTCTGAATGCTACACCCAATGTCCAGTGAATTGCGAGGTTTTCCATTCTGGTCTGGGTCAGCATCACATACTATTACCTCTTACCCTTTAGGGTGCTTCCCCACACTCCTGTACTTAGTTGAACACTCAATAATCAACTTCTGCAGACCTCAGGTTGTCTCTCTCTAGAACTATCTCCTCTCTAACATTCCTCAAACTGTCACTTGTTTCTTCTCCCTGGAACCTCACCTGTTTCTTAAATTCGGCAAGTCTGTTCGGTGCCTCCCGCTCTCTCATTTCTTGTGATGGAAACTCTCAAGGCAGTAAGCTCACGTAGTCTTAGGGCTCCCATCATTTGTTTCCCATCTCTCAGTTTAGGTTTAAATCTACCAGTTTGTTTTCCTTCATGCGGATGCCCAAGAGTCTTGAAAACCAGTTCTGTCATGTATTTTGATCACAGAGAGCACAGTATCTTTCATGAGCCAGCTTCAGAAGTCACACTTCATAATCTCTGCAATATCCTACAGGTTACACAGAGTAGTCCTCTCCAGTGCAAGTGTGGGAGGGAGGGGGGCTATAAAAGGCACGAATCCCTAGAGGCTGTCCACCACATCAGGTAGTATATACACCCAGTTTAGAGGTGAGAATCACATTGGAAAGACCGGGTGGTCTTCAAGATAGTGTATCTTGAAAAATATCAGGAAGCACTGGAGATTGATGAAGCTGACAGAAATAAATCCTCTCCACTCTGTATTCTAGAAACATCTCTGGTTCAAATGAGCTCTAATTGCACTGCTTCACTCTTATTTAAGAGCTGGCCCCTGCTACTAAATTGAGAATTTCTGAAAGACAGAGATTACCTCTTATTCATACGGGGTCCCTGAAGCAGTTTGTCATTATTTATGAATTCCAAAAATAGATACTGGATTGTGTTTGTAAACCGGTTTTTTCATCTGGGCATATTAGGTTATATTTGACTCAGAGGTTTCACTTTTACTTAATTAAATAATGATTAAGGCTTTGATTGGACCATGTCAGTAGGACAGCAGATTCCCACCCCATTGGTTGGTGAAGAGTAACAAGAAAAAACTACAGGAGAGCAGAGGAGTTACTTGGAGTTTTGATGCTGGAGTTTTGAGCTAGAACCCAGGAAGTAAGCACACAGAGGAGCAGAGCAGCTGAGCCCAGAGAGAATCGAGCCCTGGGGAGAGACAGAGCAGGTTGCCTGATAGTCTACTGCTGACCTTGCGGAAAGAGCAGGGCAGCTGAACCCAGAGAGAAATAAGCCCTGGAAAGAAAGGAAGCCAGGAAAACTGAAGTCTTGGCAGACATCAGCAGCCATCTAGCCATCTTGTTCCAGCACACGGCAACAGACTTTGGTGAGGGAAGTAACTTATGCTTTGTGGCCTTGTGACTATAAGCTTCTACCCCAAATAAATACCCTTTATAAATGCCAACAGAGTTCTGGTATTTTGTATCAGCACTCCTGTAGCTGACTAATACAGAATTTGGAGAGAGGGGTCATGTTTTTGCAATTGCCAAAATGCTGGAATGGTTTATAAATGGGAAAGCGGTATTTTGGGGAAGAATTGTGAGATGCTTGGTAAAAAAGGTCTACAGTGCTTTGAAGAGATTGTTGATAGTAATATGGACTCTAAAGAGACTTTTTATCTTTTTATGAGGCCTGTATTAGTCAGCCAAAGGGGTGCTGATGCAAAAATACCAGAAATTGGTTGGTTTTTATAAATGGTATTTATTTGGGGTAGAAGGGTACAGTCACCAGGTCATAAAGCATAAGTTACGTCCCTCACCAAAGGCTCTTGCCATGTGTTGGAGCAAGATAGCTGCCAACTTCTGTCAGAGTGCAGGCTTCTTGGGTTCCTCTCTTCCCAGGGCTTGCCTCTCTGGGCTCAGCTATTCTGTTATCTCTACAAGGTCAGCTGTAGACTATTAGGCAAATGACTTGTTTCTTTTCCAGAGGCCTTCTCCCTTTCCTCACGACCATGCTCCTCTGTGAGCTTATTTCCCAGGGCTCCAGCTCAAGAACTCCAGCATCAAAACTACAACTCTGCCCTTTGCCATGCCTTTTATCTGTGAGTCCCCACCCACCAAGGGGCAGCACTCAACACCCTACTGATGTGGCCCAATCAAAGCCCTAATCATAATTTAATCATGTCCAGGTACAGACCAGTTTACAAACATAATCCAATATCTCATTTTAGAATTCATGAACCATATCAAACAGCTGCAAGACCTTAGCAGTAAATGATGAAACCATTATTGGAAGCAGGAAGAAAGGTGATCCACGTTTTAAAGTTGCAGAGAACTTAGCAAGATTAACTCCTGGTGTTTTATGGAAGGATGAATTTGAAAATGGTGAACCTGGGCATTTAGCTGAAGAACTTTCCAAAGTAAACCCGGATTATGTGGCTTGGCTTCTCCTTGCAGTTTATAGCAAAATGCCAGATGAGAGAAAAATGCTGAGGATTGAACTGTTGGGCACTAAGTATTCAGAAACTGATTTTGGAACTTCCAAATCTCTGGAAATCAAACCCCCAGATGATAGTGCCCCATTTGAGGATGTAACTGTCTGGAACTTGTAAATCAGGATTGAAGATGCAGTCATCCAGAAAAGACGTGTGGAAAGTTTTACTGTCTGATGGCTTGGACCCCTGCTTCTTGCATGCTAAACAAACAAGTTTTTTGAGAGAGCTGTATAAACAAAACTACTGTCTTGGACTAAAAGGGACATGAAAAGGAGAGACTGAAGGAGAAACAGCTTTAAGAGGAAAATCATGGAAGCTAAGATCTGGAATTAAGATATAGCCTTGGGCCAAGAAAGAAACTCCATCCATGTTACAGAGAAGGTGAGTTTGTCCCAGCAGTTGAAGAGGGTGGATGTTCCCATCTGGTGTTCAGAGAGAGTTTTGCTACCCCAGGGTATAGAGAGGGTAGAGCACATTCCTCAATGATTAGGGAGGTTAAGTTCACCACCTAATAGGTCTCAGAGTGGTGGACCTGTCCTCTATGGATTAAGGAAGGCCAGGTGATCAACTCATTGCTCTCAGAGGGTTGAGCCTGTATGCCAAAAGTTAGAGAGGATGTTGTCTTCACTTCACTGTACTAGGGAGGGTAAGACTAACCCAAAGATTGGGTAAAGTGTGGTAATCACCTCAACGCTCTTGGAGGGTAAAGTCTGGAGCCTGGTCACCACCCAGATGCTTGATGACAGTAGAACCAAGAAAATGGCCATTGGGAAAGTATATAGAAAGGGTGGGTCCCCATGTGGCCCCAAGGAGAAGAAATGACTTTCATTTCTTCTCCTTGGGGCCTTAAGAATGACTCTCAGACTTTGAAATCGAATGGAGGATGCCCTGTACATTTACTGAACTGAAGAGGACCCATGACTCATGTTTACCTCCCAATTTCTCCTTATGATAATGGAAGTATTTATCCTTTGTCTATTTGTGTATTGAAAGCAAATAAATTATTTCAGAGGTTTACAACCAGACAGGACTTTGCACCAAAACAAATTGTATTTTCATAAAATGATTGTGATATGATTCAGTATTTAGCATTGTATTGATTTAAGTTTTTTTAAATATTGTAATGTCTTTTTGCAATTCAGAGGGTAGAGCATAGCAGGTTGGCATTATTTATGAATTCCAAAAATAGATATTGGATTATGTTTGTAAAGTGGTTTGTTCCTCTGGGCATATTAGATCATATTGGATTCAGAGATTTCACTTTTACTTGATTAAACAATGATTAAGGCTTTGATTGGGCCACATCAGTAGGAAACTACACAGCAGAGTAGAGGAGTTAATTGGAATTTTGATACTAGAGTTTTGAGGTAGAGCCCAGGAAGTAAGCACACAGAGGAGCAGGGCAGCTGAGCTCCCAGAGAGAACCGAGCCCTGGGAAGAGAGGAACTCAGGAAGCCTGAACGCTTGGCAGACATAAGCAGCCATCTTGCTCCAACATGTGGCAATGGACTTTGGTGAGGGAAGTAACTTATGCTTTATGGCCTTATGACTGTAAGCTTCTACCCCAAATAAAAACCCTTTATAAAAGCCAACAGTTTTCTGGTATTTTGCATCAGCACCCCTTTGGCTAACTAATATAGTCCCTAAGCTCATAATATCACGTCTGGATTATAGTAGGAGCTCAAGCATGGTTTCTTTTTAAAAAACAAAACAAAACAAAAAACAAAATTTTTATTTTGAAATAATTTCAAATCTAACAGGAAATTCACAGAAATAATACTGATTCAAATACCCAAATTTACCAACTCATACCATTTTGCCAAATTTTATATCACTCTGTATCTATCATCTATCTTTATATTTATCTATATATATATGCATTTTTCCTAAACACTTGAGAGTAGATTGCACACATCTTGCTTCTCTAACATTTAATACTTCCATGTACATTTCTTAAGACCAAGGACACTTACTTATGTAACCACCTTAAGTATAGCTATAAATTTCAAGAGATGTAACTTGATATAGAGTACACAGTCCACATTCTAGTTATCAGTTGTCCCAATAGTGTTCTTTTGGACATTTTCCTCCATTTCATTGCAGTCCAGAATCATACAATGTACTTAATTTTTCAAGCATGGTTTCTTAAATTGAATAAAATTGAATGAGCTGAAACAATAGGTTTACAAATATCTATTATATATCATTAAATGTTGAGGTGTCCTAAACTGGGAAGTGTCATAATGAAAATGGTACTTTAGGAAGGCTAGCTGGAATTAAGGGATTAGAGACAGGGACAAGAAAGTCTATTCTGAGGTGGATAGACTGATATGACAATTTAGGCATAAAGTTGTAAGATTTGGGATAGGATGTTGGGATTAAGATATGGGAGTAAAGGGGAAGGCTTTAATGCCAGGACGATATGGAAAAAATAATTAACAGGATTCATTGGCAAATGGGCTTGAAGGGAAGAAGGGCCAAGGAGACTCTAGGATTTCAAGTCAAGAAGACCTGAGAATTGTGGTGTAACCAGCAAATTAAGGCAGTTCTCAAATTGGATGCTTCACTCCTCTTCTAAAACCATTATTCTTCCCTCATTTCCTATCTTAGGGACCTAAGGTAGAAATCTCCTGACATCCCCCTCTTCTTTGTGTATGAGTCAAGTTGATTACTCTTTATCTTGGGTTCCTGGGAAGCAGACTCAGGTGTACAGGGTGTTTATTAGGTTGTACTCTCAGGATCAGCCCCTGTGAGAGGGAAAGAACATAGTTGATTGACAGAGGGGATGACAAAGGGGATGGCACCTGTGGGTGATTCCACAGGGAGCATTGCAGCTGGAATAACTCTGCAGAGTGGTCCTGAGGTGGACCAAGATGGCTAGGTCTTCATTCCCTTGCCTCACTCAGTCATTGCAGGTGGGCTGCCTTGATGGGACGTGACCTTGGATGAGGAGCTCTGTACAAATGTGGTAATCCCTGGAAGGGCTGGCAGCCGAAGACTGCTCACAGCATTCCCAATAACTGGGCTACTCACTCATTGAGGGAGATCTGGATGGTGTATCACAGTGTCCACCACCCACATCACATACTCCCAGTCTCCAATCCAGGTTAGTTTAGTTATTTGGGGCTTGCATTACTTCTTACCTGAATTGCTGCCAACAGGTTCCTAGCCTGTCTCTCTCTGTCGTCCTTCCTGTCTTCACCTCTCACCAATCTCTTTTCCAACCTGCTGCTGTGACGATCTTTCTAAACACAGATCTAATATTGCCATTTTTCTCCTTAAAACCCCTTGCTGGCTTCTCATCACCTGTGGGGTTCACACTCCAAGCCTTCTCTCCACCTGCAGTTCCGCCCTGACAAACCACTGGCAGTGGATACCGGGCTTTCCCAAGGCTTCCAGCTCCTCTCTGCCAAGGCGCCTTCCCTCTCTGACTTACTCTTTTGCTTAGCAGACTCCTCTTTCCCAGTCCTTCTTTCCAGATTTGCTTTCTTTATGAAGTCCCCTGACTCTGCTAGCCTGGGTTAAGTGGCATTCCACTGTGCTTTTGTAGCCCAGCCCCACCTCATTATTTGCCTTTTTGTAGCATTCATTATATGAAGTGCAAATGTCTCTTACCGGATACTCCTCTCTTTGAGAGTATAGACAGGTAGTTTTCTTTCTTTACTTCTAGCACCTACCACATAGCCTGGCATGTGGGAGGCTCTCAGATGTTTGGACTGTGCATGAACTACTCAAATAATGGTTTAAAAATGCACTCACCCAGTTTTATTCTTCTGATTACTAACCATCCTCTTTTGGACATCTGGAGCAGTTTTCAAAAGCAGGAATCAGTCTATGAAATGTTGCTTATTTATGGAACCAGTTCTGAACTTCCCAGTAAAAATATTGCACTTTACGTAGTTTAACCAAGGAGCTACTTTTGCTCATTACTGAAAGCTTCTGTGGCTGCTGATGCAGGTCCTGTAGGGAAGGAGACTGCTGATTGTCTTTGCCCTCAAATCTCTCCCTCTCACACCCGTGGAGTAAACTATGAGCAGAAGTAAAAGGAGGGTGTACGTCTCCCACAGGATGCTGCAGAGCTGTATGGGTGTCTTTTTCTGCCACTGGTTTCTGAGTTCCAGGTTTCAGGCAGGGTGGGTAGAGTTGATGACACTCGGGAGATTTCCCCCACCCCACCCCTCACCCAGTGTGGTCCAGACTCCCTCTCCTCTCTTGTCTTTCTTCCTAAGGTGAGAGAATCTGGTAGCAAGACCTGAGATTCCTCTAAGCCACACATCATGGCTGTTAACAGATTTATAAATCACTAAGCACTAGAGGGGCTTTCCACTGTTGATTAGAGGTAAGCCTGCCCTCACAGAACCTTCTAGAGGGTCTGGAGACCTACATGGAGGAGTTTAAAGAGATCATGTGGATGGCGAAAGGGTCTTTCGATATATTCATCTGTATTTGTTTAGGATTACTTCTAAAAGTACCCATAAACAGAACCCCACATTGCTTCAGATACCACTGGCTTTTTGGAAGTTACAAAGAGTCTTTCACAAACTTTAAATAATTTATTTTACAAGGCCATCCCCTGTCCTGGGAGGTTTGCATGTTGAATTCTATTAACAGCTTTGATCTTTTGTTATAATGCATATATTAACAATTAAAAGCCCTTTAAAATAATTGATTCAATTCACTAAAGCCAACAAATTAATTAACTGCTGCATAATTAATCAGAGCAGCAAGGCATCTGTTCTTAAGGGACCAGATAGGAAAGCTGTGATTTGTGTGTTCATGAACAGAGTATCTATCACTCAGCTGCGCACTTGAACCAAATACAGATGCAATCGGGGCCGTAATTTAAGAGCTGAAGGCTGTTCGGCCCACAGCGCAAGGAGGCGACACAGTGTGCTCTGACCAGGGCTTAAGATAGATGCAGAAATATTGGATATCAGAGCCGGAGGGTCCTTGGAGAGAATCCTGATCCGTTGCTCAACACATACCAGTATACTTGAATTGTGGACGGAGGAAGATGTCAGTTTACATTTTGTTCCTGGTCCATGAGATGAGCATAGAAATTGAGAGTGACCATGTAGAAACTTATTTTATAGCAGTTTGACACAGTAATTTTATGTCTACAAATCTAATATTTGAAATTGGGAGCTTATATTTTTATGTGCTTGTCCATTTAATTTTGTCTAATAATTTGTTCTTCTTATACTTAAAGTATCAGCATGCAGTGGTTTATAAATTGTGAAGAAGAAAAACCAAAAACTGGTCTTTTCTAGAAGCAACGCCTTTGACCGTTCCAGAAATACTTAGGCTCAAACCTTGCAAAATACTGTCTGCCTGAGTTCACTTTAGGGGCAATAGCATGAGATCTAATGGGATTTAAGATGCCTTGTATTTATCTCTGGAGGTGCTATTGTGGAAGAGTTGAATACTATCTAGAGAACAAGATGAACAAATATGTATCAGTGCAATGTAAGCTGTAAATAACTTAGCTGTGCTGATATTCATTTTGAATATGTGCCTGCTGAGAGGGTTGCGAGTTAACTGTGAAAAGGAATATTATTGCCCAATCACCAGGCACAGCTTAGCATTAAAGAGCATTGAAGTGTAAGGTCATGAATTTACTGCCCTAACCAGTTAGGGCATACACCTCAGGACTTTCAGCAAGGAAAAAACAGAAAAGAAACCCAAATCCTTATTTGGGATAGGATTTAGTGGGATGTTAATGAACAGTTTAGAACCAAGATAATTAATCATACCTAATACTTAGCTAATAAAAATGGAGAGCATCCAGCCCCTGATTCTTACTTATGGTGAAATGGACATTTGTTGGGGGCCAACTCTAGCCATCATTTGCATATGGTAATGAGAACAACTTCTAGAAAGTTTCACTAAAGCTTTTTCTTACAGTAGTAACAAAAGTACCTCGGCTGGAGTTCGAGATGGGTCTTTCTGGTAACTTGGTATTCTAGGCACACGTAGGCGATAACTCCCTCAAATCCATCCATCACCCCCCTTGAACTCCTAGATACTTGATTTGGGAATGAAGAGGACTTCTGGTTTGCCTTTTGTGAATGGTCTTTGAAATATCTTGAAAATCTCAAGATTTTTAAAAAATGAAATTACTATTTATAAAAAAAACTTGCCTATTGCAAAACATCTACCCTATTGCCTTATCATAATGGAAGAGAAAAATCACTCTCCTGAGATGGTCCATGAGATCCATTTGGTCACACAAATAGGGAAAAATCAAATTGATGGACTCAGGAATATTTTATTTCTAAAAACCAGGCCTGTCACCCAATTGATCCTTTTTCATGTGATACTTAGGGAGTCACACAAGGAGCAATGGAGAATATCAGTACTGGTGAAAAAAATCGTATAGAATTAGGTTCAAATCCTAACTTTACCACTTTCTAGCTGGATAATTTTGGACACTTTACTTGGCCTCTCTAAGCCTCAGGTTCCAAATCTGTAAAAGGGAGATAATAAGACCTGCCTTGAAAGATTAATATAGGAATGACAATGACCAGCATTTACAGAACACTTTGTATATACTAGTAGTCCCTGGGCTAAGTATTTACATTTTTTTCCTTCTTCTCACAGTAAACCTTTGAAGCTACACATAATAATCCTGACACCCAAATCCAAGCACTCAGCCATTGCAGCATTTCATATAAAGCATACAACGAGCGGCACGTAGTGTCAGGTGCCTGGTCGTCAATAAATGAAGCCACGAATCTTTTATCATTCTTGCTACTGCTTCTCAGAGAGACAAAAGCAATGTGTGGATGAAAATGCTCACTTTGCCCTAGATCCTCCTCTGCCAGAAGAATCTGTGGCTCTTTTGCCTAAAGCTGCAAAGGAGGCCGCTCACGTCCCAGTGTCCTCCTTCCCCAGCCCGAGCAGTGAGCAACGCAGCTGCAGGATTTGGGGTGTGTGAGGATTGGTGAGACACTGAAATTCGAGGCTTAGCCCAGTGCCTCACACAGGGTGAGCAACTCATTATGCTTTTTCGCACTAAGGGTCTCCAGACAGTTGGTCAAATCAGAAGGAAAGCGTCTGAGATGTGTTTTGAGGAACAAACATGAACAAGGATCATTCTCCCTCACCCTTGTCCCAACTAACTCCCCTTCTACTCCCCTCTTCCCCTCCTGCTTCTTTGCCCAGAAAGAAACAAGATAATGAGGGTCACAGAGGATCCCTGAGGAGGCCAAGAGAGACAGCAACGAGCCTGTCAAAACGCTTATCTGCCCTGCAGTGGCATAATGACAGAGAAACCTTTCACAAAAACCCCAGAATGTCATTTCCTCTCCCTTCTCTCCTCTTATCGTCAGTGCAGGGTCCCTCAGAATCCCATGATTGCAGGGGATGACTAGGCTGCTTCCGGTTTGCCCTTAGGAGCTGACAGGAAATGAGCCACCCACCGCAGTCCAGGCAGCGCCCTGGGCAGGTTAACCCTTGCCAGGTGCCCCGGCCCCCTCATCCGCTCTCAGGAGCAGCTCTCCCCTCTGTCCAAGCCCAGGTTGTCCCTGTCCTCGCAGACAAATTGTAGCATTTGCAGCTGTGCGTGGTTCTGCCCCTGTGAGAAAGTTATTCATTTATGAGATGAGACAGTCTCAGAATGTTTCCTTTCTGTTCCTCCTGGATACAAACCAGTGACTCATCTCTTTCAAGTGAATATGGGGCTTTTGGGATACAAACCAAGCTGGGCAGGAGATCCGGGTTCTGACTGGCATGCTTTCTCCGTGACCTCGAGCCAGTCACCTCCTCTCCTGCTTGTGTCATGATTTCCTGTGAGGTAAAGGGAAGGGGTTGGATGAGGCACCCTTTAAGAACTCCTTCAGCTCTAATATCCTGGTGTCGGTCAGGACTTCTGTGCAGTGTTACTGTTTCCCAAGCCCACTTTTTCCTACCTGCAAACCTATCTGCCTTAGAACAGCTTTATTTAATATGAATATCAATGAGCTTAACGTTGTCTTTCCAGCTCTTGCTAAGCACTCTTCACATTTTCTTCGGCACCACCCCCTCCAAAAGCAGGGAATATGAGAGTGTTTACTAGTTTCTAGGAGCTGCACAGAGGCAGAAACTACCTGATGACTAAACCCGTACGGTTATTCAGTAAATATACTTTTAAATGCAATTGATCCCTTAAAAAACATTCAAAAGAGCCCAGGGACACATCCCTCAGCCAACAAATATCTATTGGGCATCTGCCATGTGCTAAGTGCCTTGTATAAATGGAATTCACATTCCTGTTCCGAAGGAATTTGCAGTGTTATGGGGATATTAGTATATGAACCTGAGTAACTCTGATTCAAGGGTGTAAGTGCCACATGAGAGATACAAATTAAATATCCTATGCATTTAAAGGAGAGAATGGCACTTGTAGCTAGGATACCAGGCAACTCTTGCACTCTGCCAACTACCTAGAAACCCTAAATGCTTGTAGGGAAAGCTCTATGGAAAATGTGTCATTGGAGACGAGCTCTGAGGATTGTTAGTATCTATGCAGATAGGATGGGGCGGGTGGAAGGAGAGGGGGAGGAAGGAGAACATTCTTGGCAGAAGGAATATCATGAGCAAAGGCACGGAGGTAGAGGGGAAAGTCCAGGTTGGGTCTGTGGGCGGTGGATCTCATCCTTTGACTGGCCTGGTCCTGAGCCTGTACATGGAGGCTGAGTTCTTGAAAGCCTTGAACTCTAGAGTAAATAATTTATGACCTATTTGTTAGGTTATTAGAAAAGATTGAAAGTTGCTGAGCAGGGAAAGACATAGGATAAAATGGAAGGGAACAGTAGAAGAGGGGAAGCTCTGGGGGGGAGGCTATCATATTAATTCAAATTAGAAGGGACAGTCAGGCAGATGAAGGTTCTACTAGTGAAGGGGAGAGAAAAAGGCTAAAGACAGATCGACCACACATCCCTCCAGTTTGCCAGGGACTGTCTTGGCTTGTGCCTCCTGCTCTGGTGCATTTATTAAAAACGCTCCCTGGGAAGTGGATGTGGCTCAACAGATAGAACATCTACCTACCATGTAGGAGGTTCAAGGGTTTGAAACCCAGGGCCCCCTGGCACGTATGGTGAGCTGGCCCATGTGCAGTGCTGCTGCATGCAAGGAGTGCCGGCCTCTGTGGGGATGCCCCCCACGTAAGGGTGCCCCCGTGCAAGGAGTGGCCCCTATGCAAGGAGAGCCGCCCCACGCGAAACCACAGCCCACCCAGGAGTGGTGCCACACACACGGAGAGCTGACAAAGCACAATGATGCAACAAAAGAGACACAGATTCCCAGTGCCACCTGATGAGAATACAAACGGAAACAGAAAAACACACAACAAATGGACACAGAGAGCAGACAACGGGGGGCAAGGGGGAGAGAAATAAATAAATAAATCTTTTTTTAAAAATGCTCCCCTTACTCTAAAAGTGTACCTTTTTGGACAATAAATTACATGAACCCCCTAATTAAAGGTGATTCTGACTTGAGTAACTGAGAGGCAGGAACATAGAGAAGGAAACAGATTCTGGAGAAATATTAGTCTGGCTGTAGAAATACTAAGTTTGAGGTAGTATTTGGACACCCAAGTGAGAAGGGATAGCAAAAGTAATAATACCTAATATTCACTGAATGCTTAGCCTGTGTCAAGCACAGAGCTGAGCTACGTTGAGCTGTCAGGTGTCAGAGTAGCTTATTAAGACAAGCCAAAATGAAAGTAATGTCAAGCCCTTGATCACGTACAATATAGTATAAGCAAGAGGCTAAACCAGAGAAGGTGCCAGGTCCCCTTCTGGTTTATGAAATGGCACCACCGGAGGAGGGGTCTGGTGGATGGATACCAGCTGGGGGCAAGGGAAGGACTCAGCCGTTGAGGAAGCCCTGAGCAAAAGGCTCCTGCAGCTTTCAGGGCCTGGGGACCAGGGGTGGGGGAAGGGCTGGGGCAGAAAAGTCCTGAGTGCCAAGTCAGAGTGGAGGACAGTGTCCTCAGGGTCCCCTCATCATGCCCCCTCCTGTACGGACATCCCAGCAGAGGTGCCTGGGGACGACCTCAGACAAGGGATGCAGGTATTCCCAAGAGCACAACTGGCCAGGGCGCCCTGGGTCCTTGACTGCAGTGCGCTGGCTGCAACAAGCCTGGTGGGGGGCTGGCAGGGCTGCCCGGGAGGCCCGCCAGGGAAAGCCTGCATAATCCCTACATCCAGACCTGAAAGATCACACATAGGAATGTGGTCCCAAGCTGGACCCCTCGGCAGGTAATATTTTTAGTCTCATCGTGCAGAAGATGAAACTGGTCAGAGACCCTCACAGTGTAAATTCCAGACATTGACCTAGCAACAGAATTCCCGACTAGAAAACAATAAATGATCAGAGAGTTATCCATCACCAAGAGGTGGCTGAGGCCAGGATGTTCGTGTAAATTGCCCGAGTAGGAAAAGGACAAGAAGGTAAGAACGAAAATGCCTACATTACGGAAAATAGCAGGAAGAAGAGGATGTCGGAAAGACCCAAAAGGGACATTCAGGCAGGTAGTAGAATAACCAAAATCACAGTTTCTCAACACCAGGGTGTCATGATTAATTTTGTGTGTCAACTTGATTGGGTTAAGGTGTCTAGTTGTTTGTAAAGTAAGTACTGGCTTGGTTGTTACTGTGAGAGTATTTTGCAGATGGATTAAACCATTACACAGATGACCGCATCTACTACTGGTTGAATCTACAGTCAACAAAGGAGAATTTTCCTCATCAATGAGACGAATCTCCTCTTCCAATCAATTGAAGGCCTTAAAGTCAGAACTGATCATTTCAGCAGTCAGAAAGGAAAATTTCTATCTGTACTACAACAGCCAGCTTCTCTGGGGAATTTAATGTCATCTTTGCAACTTCCAACCTGCCCTACAGAATTCAGATTTGCCAATCCCTTTAGTCGTTTGCAACAAATCCTATTTTAAAAATCTCACAATATTGACACACACATATATAATCCAGTTGGTCTGTTTCTCTGGAGAATTCTGACTAACACAGGGCATTAGCCGAAGGGGTACTGATGCAAAACACCAGAAATCTGTTGGCTTTTATAAAGGGTACTTCTTTGGGGTAGAAGCTTATAGTTACCAGGCCATAAAGCATAAATTACTTCCCTCACCAAAGTCTTACCATTTGTTGAAGCAAGATGGCTGCTGACATTCAGGCTTCCTCTTCCTCTTAAGGCTCTGTGGTCCCAGCTTCTTCCAATATCAGATGTAGGCTGGGATATGTTTTGTCTTTCTCCTGGGGCTTATTCCTCTCTGGGCTCAGCTGCTCCGCTCTCTCCACAAGGCCAGCTGTGGACTATCAGGTGAATGGCTCATCTCTTTTCCTAGGGTCTCTGCCATGTCTAATGGAGCCTTCTTTCCTTCTTCGTGTATCTGCTTCTCTGTGTGTTTACTTCCTGGGACTCCAATATCAAAACTTTAACCAACTCCTCTATCTCGTGCTTTTATCTGTGAGTCCCCGCCCCCTTGGCTGACATGGCCCAATCAAAGCCTGAATCATAATTTAATCAAGTGAAAGTGAAACCTCTGAATCTAATACATCTAATGTACCCAGAGGAAAAGATCGATTTACAAACATAATCCAATACCTATTTTTGGAATTCATAAATAATACCGAACTGCTACAAACAGCCAGGTCATTAGTGACCTATGCCTTGAAGAAATGGGAGAAGAGGACTGGAAAAAGAATGCTGGGGGGCACCTTCTGATGGAGCCGCACACCAGTTAATTTCTTGATATTTAAAATGTTTCACTGTTTACCAGACTGTGATCCAACTGCATGAACACAGATGTCAAGGCCCTCTGAGCTTTCAGAAGAGCAAGGCGATGCCTCCCAGCCAGGGATCTTGAGGGTTGGAAGCTCATCTTGAGGGTACCGTGGCCGGTCGTGAGAGGTGGGCACGGGAGTAGGTGACGGGAGGGCTCAGTACCAGGACCATCTCCAGCTGCTGCTTGGAGCTGCTATAACCTACGCTTTCTAAAGAAAGGTGATCAGCAAGTCCTTCATAATGTGAGAAAAAGGGAGAAATACATGGGAAATAACTGAGAGGTTTATCTTACCTTTAATTGTGGGAGGGAACTCACCAACCTCCAGGGACAGAATTTCACCAAACTTTTTTTTTTCGGCTACAGATCACTTTTGTTTTTATTTTTATTTTATTTCATTTTCATTTTGAAATAATCTTTAGATTACCTAATTGTTACATCAAAAACATTGAGGGAGTCCCATATACCTCACCCACTCTCCGTTCCACACGTTTGCCCATTAACAACATCCTTCATTAGTGTGGTGCATTTGTGACAATTGATGAACACATATTGATGGATTGCTACTAACCGTGGTCAACAGTTTACACTGTAGCTGACATTTTGCACCACTCAATTTTATAGGTTTTGGCAAAGTAAATCGTGGCCCGCATCCACCATTGCAATGTCATGCAGGACAATCCCAGCGTCCCAAAAATCACGATAACAGCTGACTTTTGCCACACTTACATAGGAGGTGTTTGTTGTGTATGCAAGGTGGTGAAGAGTTAAAATCTTAGTGTTTTTGTTGTATTATGTGCCTGTTAGTATTTCGAGTGTCTGTTTTGTGTACTACAGAAAATAAGATGCAATTAGCTGTGAAGTTCTTTCCTTCTCTTGTTGTTAGAATAAGTTACCACGTTGACACCACTGGTACTTCAAAATACAGAGTAGGCTATTATTGATTGCCTCTCTTTGTTTCAGTTTCTGTTGTCTTCCACCTTTACCACTCTCTTCCCGGAAGAATTTTTTTTAACAATGAGCCTACCTTTTCATTCAATAAGGAAAGCATGAGTTTCTCAGCCACACGCTTTCATTTTGGGTCAGATGGTTCTTTGTTGTGAGGACTGTCCTGTGCCATCTAGAATGTTCAGAGCAGCCCTGGCCTCTACACAGGAGGTACCAGCAGCAATCGCCTGCCTCCAATTGCAACGATCAAGAACTGTCTCCACTGCCAGCCTCCACCACTGGGGGGAAGCCCCTCTGATAAACTCATTCTGCCGAGGTGTTGGTGACTTCATATGCTGTTTCTCCAAAGAATGTTTCTGCTTTGCCAGGGAAACCAAGGAGAAGGAATTCAAGCAGCCAGAAATGTCGATTTCGCTACCTTTCCCTAGTCGATTAAATCTCTAAGATTTCTGGTGGCAGAAATATAATCCACATAGTTTGTGGATAGACGTGGTCATTCTCAGGTTTAAACCCAGGCAGGCCCATCCAAGGCTTCTCTCCTCCCCAACCTCGGGACGTTTGCTCAGCGCGGGAATGCCAGTGAGACGGGCTCTACCCCCGGGGCGCCATCTGCTGTGTGTTCCCCTTCTCTGCTTTCCTACAAGCACCCACTCTGGTTCCCAGGCTGGATCCACAGGCTGTCCACACTCTGCATCTTCCTCGTCCTGTCCTCAGGCCCTCCTTGGGGACACAAGAGCCTTTGGCCTGTTCTAAAGTCTCTGAGACCTGGGGAGGTGGTCCAGCCAGGGCCCGCCTTGCTGGCATCCCTGTGGCTGCCACCTGGCGCCTGCGGGGTTTCCCCAGATCTCACCCAGATCGCCTCTCCCCAGGGGCTTCTACTCCTCTCCTCCACCCCCAGGTGCAGCGAGAGGGGTGGCAGCCAGCGTCTGCCTCTCCTGTTTCAGGCTCACCTCCTGGCTTTCTCGCTTCCCAAGCTTGCAGGGAGGGAGGGGGGAGAGAGAGGCTCTTGAACTTAAAAGCCAAGTTTTTACTGCCTTTGTTCTCAGGTTCTGCCTTGGCAACTTCCCCCTAAGACAGTGATGAATCAGTACTCGCTGCTTGGGCTGGAGGCAGGCCCTGAGGGCCTGGGGAAGAAATTGACTGGAAAGAAAACACTGGGCTTAATATCCTCTCCCTCCCTCCGTGGCGCAGCACCTCTTTTCTGCGTACAGGTGCCCCAGCTGCTGGTACCCAGACAAAGCGTTATTCTCCAGGCACATCAGATGAACTAGAAGGCCCTGCAAGGCTTGCTTTATTTATTTAATTCCACTGTGGGGCCCAGATACTGAAACTTTTTAAAAATCCGTTTCTCATCATCAGTCATCAAATCTATGCTAAAATACACTAGGGAAAGCAGCGCCTCTCCCGTATCTCTACAAACCCCATGGATGACGATGGGAAATCTGGGACGGTGTCCACCTGAAGACAAGGGTGACAAAATGTGTGCATCGGAACTAGAGAGAATACTATGCCCTTTATCCTGGGGACAAAACAAGACAGTGAGAAAGAGCTTGGCCTTCCCACATCTATATATAAGAATAAGCGAGGACAGCGCAGTTACCCGGCACTGAAGGGTTTATCTCGCGGGGTCCTTCTAATTACAGAGATAACAATCTCCTACCCTCTCTCTTTAAGCCTCCCTCATCGCCTGCCTTATCCTTGCCCCCAGGAACGAATCTGCTTCCTGTTTCGCTGAGAAAATAGAAGAGTCGGAAAAGAACTTCCACCGACTCCAGCTTCCCGCCTGGGCCGCAGTCTGTCCTTCCTGTCCCTCTGGATGATTTCGCCGGGCTCCCGTGAGGCCAGCTCCTCTGCTGCTCACTACAGGCTGATGTGGGCTATGGGTGGGAGGTTCTTTGTCTCTTCGGAGATAACCTTAGCCTAGGCTGTCTGTCCTGACTTGTGGGTGTGGGATGGTGAGAGGCTGCAGTCCTGCCCTTGGTGACCATGGCAACGACTCCAGTCCCAGGAAACAGTTTATCAATGCAAACTCTATAAACTTTAAATATTCAGGGGAAATGCAAACCAAATGTGCTAAAAGCGTACCTAGAATGTATGAAGTCCATGCTAAAAGCTTACCTAGGATGTGGAAGATATATGCTAATTCAAGCCTATTGAGGACTGAAACAAAAGGACCATTTGGCCTTTCCTCTCTGTATAAAAGGGACTCAAAAATCTTGTTCCGGGCTCGGGATTGAAACAGAAAGCTCCCGAGTCTGTCCGGCCATCAATAAAACATTTTTCCTTCTCAAAATCATTCCCGAGTCTTGGCCTCTCTATACGCAAATAATTGAACCTCTCTCAAATTCTACAACAGAGATCACCCCCTCAGACCCCCTTCGTGCCGTCCTCCCCGCTCTCCCCTGCCTTTCTGCGGTGTTTTACTCACCCAAAGAGTAAATACGTCTTTCCTCTGCCCTGTCACAGGGGGGAAGCCCTCTCTTAACTCGCGTTCCCTCCACCTACCACCCCATTTATTCCTTCCCCTTACAGCAAAACTCCTCCAAGGAGCTGCCTCTCCTCACCCTGCCATTCTCTTCTCACCTCGCTCCAGTTGGCTTCCCCCCACCCCTCCATGGAAACGGCGGGGTCAAGGGCACCAGCGACCTCCAGATGTTAACCCCAGCCGTTGGTACTCCAAGACCCTGCGTTGTCGATGGTTCTTTCCTCCTTGAAACGGTTTCTCCACCGGGCATCCAGAGCACAGCACCTCTTGGTCTTTGGTCGTGCTCTTGTCTTTGGCTACAGGCTCTCCGTCGCCCATGACAGCCAGTGGAATGACTTCAAATACCACCTGTGTGCTGGCGACCCCACATTTCTATCTCCAGCCTGGAACACTCCCTGAACCTCAGACTTGTGTATCCACCCACCTACCTAAAATCTCTACTTGGTTACCAGAAAATGTCTAGAACGCATCCCGCCCAAAGCCGAGCAGCTGTGCTCCTCCACTCTGCCCTCCCCACCCCAGCCCCCTCTCGAGCCTCCTCCACCTGCCTTTCCTCATTTTGGTAAAGGGCGGGGTGTTCAGGTCCCCCAGCCAAGAGTAATCCTTAACAATTTCTGTACTAACCCAAATAGGGTCCCTCAGAAATGCCCATCGGTTTTACCCTTACAATACATCTGAACTCAAAACACTACTCACCTCCCCATGGTCGCCACCCAGGGAACCCACCGTCTTGTAGCTGACATTGCTTCCACAATCCGTTAGACCAGCAGATTCTCAGACACTGGGTCTCAGAATATTTTCCATGCTTAGAAATTATGGTGATATAGAGAAGTGGGGTGTGTGCGGTATTGAAGGCCGGGACACGAGAACTCTGAGAAGGAACTTGGTTTATTTTGACCGGCTGGACTCGGCGGACTCTTGTCCTAATAAATACCGAGCCCTGAATAGCATTTCTCTGTCCCTTTTATACAGAGGTTTAAGATTAGGGAGACAAAGGGTGATGGCATGCAAAAGGACCTTTGGTTAGTTTCTTCAGTGTTTGATCTGAGTATCAGGTTACTTCCTCCATGTGAGTTGCATAGTCCCCACATTCCAAGCCAGCTAGGATTTAGCATATCTTCCACAGCTTGGATTTAGCATATCTTCCACACTCCATCTGGATGCAACCTTGAATTCACCTTCAGTCTTACATCTTTTCTGAACATTCAAAGACTGTAAGGGCCTATATTACTTATTTGGACTTTTAGGGACTAGGTACACTTGGAAACACTTTTGAATTTATGCACAGGCTATATCAATGGAGGAACTCAAAAGGCGTTGCTGATGGGAGCTCTATCTTTCGCTATTTCCTGTGAAATTGGAAAATTTAAAACAAATTATTAATTCATGTTAAAATAACAATAATGCATGCATTAAAGGTTAACACATTTTTTTTTAAGGAAAAAAGGCTCGATTTTTTCAAAACAACACCCAAAAAAAGTGATGAAAGCCGCAACATAGTTTTGAAGTATCCATTGAACAAATCTCTTTCCTGTCTGGCTGAATGGAAGGGAGATGGATTCTCCTATCTGCTCCTGCTCTCGATTTAAGGCAATATCACGTCATGTCGCCTCCAGAACACTCCACGGGACTCTCGTGGGACAATGGGAGCAAATCACGTCTTACATTGCTATGAAAAGTTTCGACCTCATGGACCTCCTTAAAGGTGTTAAGGACTTCTAGGGGTCCCCGGATCACGAAAAATGCTGAATTGGACCATATCATACCGCTGCTCAAAACATTACCATGGCTCTTAGAAAAGCAGAAAATAAAGGTCGAAGTCCTTAAAATGACCTTCAAGGACCCACATGCTCTGTCCCTGTTGCTTCTGACCTCACCTCCCTTATTTGCTCTGCTCCTGCCACAGTGCTCCTTAAACATGCCATGCACTTTTCTGCCTCAGGACCCTTGCACTTGCTCTTTCCTCAACCCCTGATTATCTTCAATGCCCTTTCCCTGAGCATTTCCATGGCTCCCCTGCCTCCTTTGGGAATTTAATGAAATGTCACCTTTTTAAAAACAATAATAAACTTGATTTTTCAGTGAGATCTTACCCAGCTTCCTCACTACAATTGTAGGTCAGCCCCCTCTCTCCCTGTTTCTTCTATTCCCCCTATCTAAATGGGTATTCTCCATGGGAAGGACTGGTGAGACAGAGAGTCCCATGCTCTCATTTTACAGGTGAGGACACAAGGCCAAGAGATGTGATGTGACTTACCCATAATGCAGGCTCCAGGGCAGGAATTAGAACCCACATGCCGTGCCCGGGCCCAGGCTGCACCAAGGAAATGCAAGGATATTAGTCACGGGTGATTTGGGTCAACCGACTGTGATGTAGACAATCTGCCTCTGGATTTATTCACAGTTAATAATTTCCCCACGTTTCCTTGGATTGACAACGTCACAACTCACTCCGACTGTAGGGTCTGGTATAGTTTTTACCACATCATCATGTGGTAGGGTGTTTATTCTCACTGCTTGGTGACAAGTCAGGACAAGCACAGAGGTGAGCAGTGACCTGGCGGCCACTTGTGCTCAGATGCATGGACTCTGCCTGTCTTGTTTTCTGCTGTTTCCTTGCATGAGGCTCTCTGCTTGGGGCTTCATCCATAGACACAAGCTCATTCTCAGTCCGTGCAGCCTCGTGCACTGGTTGTTCCTATTCCAACTCTCAGGCTCCAAAAGTGACTTGATAAAATTCAGAAAGCTAGTAAGTGAGAAAGCCAATCACAGGACCTCCATCTTTCTGGTTCTAAAGTACAGCTGCTGGCACTCCAAGAAGTAGGGATTCGTCACGCCTGCCACTCTCTCTGCCTAGGACACAGTGTGACCTCCTCCAGCCTACCCACAGAGGGGACAGGACAATAGACAAAGGCCAGGAAGGAAGTAAACTTTATCTGGTGGCCTTCTCTTATACTTCTTTTCCTGTCTTTCAGAAAGAATTTAGGACGTGTCAGATTTGTTTTAAAATCATCCAGAGAAAAAAGCAAAAACAATAAAGGTATGTGGGGGTGGAAAAAAGATAGATGGAAGATAGGAGAAGGTTAGCAAAGTGTTGGTAATTGTTAATGCGAGGAAACAGAGATGAGGGGTTTCAATATATGTTAAATAAAATAAAACGGCTGCCTGCCTTGAATGTGGCTGGAGGAAGACTCTTTTCCTAAAAGAGTTCGTCCAGAAAACAAAAACAATTTACCTACATGGGTTTTCTGAGAAAATGGGACACACCTTACAGGGTTGTAAATAAGCAACAACTGGTGATAAAACTTGTTTCCATCCAGTAGAGACAGCTCATCAGAATGGACACGCATACCATACTAATCAAAGTATAACTGCCCCCTCTTTGTAAGAAACCCCCCCCTACATAAAATGGACCTCACACCATAGGCACCAAAAATCAACCAAAAATCAACTCAAAATTGACCAAAGACTAAAATATAAGAACCAGAATTGCAAAACTCCTACAAGACAAGATGGGAAGCATTTTCAGGACTTTGAATTAGGCAATGGTTTCTTAGCCTTTTACAATCAAAGTGTAAACAACAAAAGAAAAAATAGATAAATGAAACCTCATCAAAATAAAAAACGTTTGTTTATTTAAGGACTCTATTATGAAAATAAAAAGCAACCTACTCAATGAGAGAAAATATTTGGAAACCACATATCTGATAAAGGGTTTAATATCCAGAATATACAAAGAAATCCTACAATTCAACAATAAGAAGACAAAGAACCCAATTAAGAAATGGACAAAAAGCTTCAATAGACATTTTTCCAAAGAAGATATGCAGATGGCCAAAAAACACATGAAAAGTTGCTCAACATCATTAGGAATTAGGAAAATGCAAATCAAAACGACAATTAGATAACATATCACACACCCTAGAATGGCTATGATTAGAAAAATGGAGAATTACAAGGGTTGGTGAGGATATGGAGAAATAGGTACACTCATTCGTTGTTGGAGGAATGTAGAATGGTGCAGTCAGTGTGGAAGGCAGTTTGGCGGGTCCTCAGAAAGTAAAGTATAGGATTACTGTATGACTTGGTAATCACACTTCTAGACATACACCAAAAAGAATTGAAAGCTGGGACTCAAGCAGATATTTGTACACCAATGTTCATAGCAGCATTATTTACAATTGCTGAAAGATGGAAGCAACCCAAGTGTCCATCTACTGATGAATGGATAAATAACACATGGTATATACATAAAATAGAATATTATGCAGCCATAAAAAGGAATGAAGTTCTGATACATGCGGCAGCATGAATGAACCTTAAATACATCATATTCCATGAAATAAACCACCCACAAAAGAACAAATATTGTATGATCTCATTGATATGAAAGAATTGGAATAGGCAAATTCATAGAGTCAGACACTAGCATATAAGTTACTACAGGCTGGGTGGAAAGAGGGAATGGGGAGTTAATTGCTTAATCTGTGCAGAGTTTCTATTTGAGGTGATGGAAAAGTTTTGGTAGTGGATGGTGGGTATGGTAGCACAATATTGTGAATGTAATTATCAACACAGGATTATATGTTTGAACATAGTTAAAAAGGGAAGTTTTAGGTTGTATGTATGTTACTGGAGTCAAAAATTTTTAAACAAACAATAAACATAGGGCTACACAACATAGTGAACCCTATTGCAAACAATATTTTGTATATTTAATAATACAATTATTAAAATGTTATTCCATTATTTGTAACAAATGATGTAATAGACTAATATAAGCTTTTAATAACAGAATGGTATATGGGAACTCAATATTTTATGCATGATTTTTATGTAAACCTACAACATCTCTAATAAAAAGAATAAAAATAAAAGGAAACAATGTCAGCCAATCAGAACATTTCCTCACTTGCTTCCGTGTTCGCCCTATTGCGCGTCCCCTTTCCTCTCTCTCAGGGAAGCCTCCTTATACTTTCTGAGTGGCATGTTGCCATGAATTACTCAATAAAGCTGTGAGATCCTAAATATGAAAAGTTTTTCTATAATCAATACTATTCTTTATTTTGTGTGTTTGAAGTTTTCCCACAAAAAAAGAAAGACGGAAAAAGAGAAAAAGACTCATCTGAAAGAATGCTCAGCCTATGGTTGTTTATGATCATAAAATATAGGAAATTCTAAATATCTCACAAGAGAGGATAAGTTAAATAAATAACGCTCTACCTGATTTATGCATACACTGAGAACAATAATGCAGCTATAACGTGTTGCTGAGGCTAAAAGGTCCGCAATGTGCTAACTAGAAATAAAAAATACTTTCCAGGAGAAGACGTGTATTAAAATGCATTTTGATTTTTAAAGTGCATATTTATATGCAATCTGCCTTGTTAAAAGTCTGGAAGCATCTTCCTCTGAAGACTTTTAGTTTTACATATTTAGGTAATATATGAACTTCCAAAATAAGAACATATCACTATTGCAGTTGATTTATTTTATTTTATTTTTTTATATTTTTAAAAGCAGATCATGAAACAGCATGATCACATTTTCATTTAAAAACAAAAAAAGAAAGGGGAGAAGAAAACATCATAGCTGGAGCCTGAGCCTAGGGTGTGGACTAAAGCTCAAAATTACAATATAGGAGCTACTTGGGGCAGGGGCGCAGGGCTGTTAAATAGTCTGGGAGGAAACCCTCGGCCCCATGCAGACCTGGAAGAAGGTTTTAGGGTCAAGTGCAGGAAGGGACTTAGTTAAAGCTTGCTACATTTGAAAAGCTCCTGTTTGCTCTACTCTGGGATTATGCATCCTCTGCACAGAGGGGAAGAGTCTGGTTCATTATATTTTGGATTGGAAAGCTCTGATGAACAAGCTCTCCTTGGAAAAGAGAAAGACTGCGGTGAAAAGAGCAGCAGGAGAAACTGGCTCCTGGGAACGAGGGGCAGCCCCTTCCCCCGACGCCACCGGCATGCGATGCGCTTTTGCTCAAAGGAAAGGCCAGAGTATAAAGTAAACAAGGGCATTAGAATGCCACACGCACTCAGGAGGGTTGTAATTGTAGACCTAAGTGTGACGGCGGATTCGTGTTGTCCGGCTAAATGGAAAATCTGTGATTCAGACCATGAAGTAGGCAGCTGGATTTGTTGCTACCGTGTGACGCCCTCGGCCAGATCCTTTTGCCATCAGGCAGGATGACAAACTAATATGTCAATGCAATGCTAATGGCACCCCGTGGATTCTGCTACTCAAGTGTCTCCAATCAATTTGGGTTTTCACTTGGTCATACCCACATAAATATCCTTTAATACCAATCGAGGCCACTGTTCATCACAATGATGGCTTTATCACAGTGTATGGGGACATTTGGCTGCTGAAATTTTAACTAAGAGGAAGACAACACATTCTGGACTGGATGGGAGATTTCTTGCCTCGACCTATACTGTCACAGAGGAAAAAGATAACACCTGCATGCAGGTACTCCATATTAAAGTTGTATTTGAACTTGGTGGAGAGGGATTTCCAATAACCTGTCTTGAGTGAGAAACTCTGCCAGGCCTCTGGACTTTGTTACACTAAATGCACTTGTAAAAGCCCAGCATCTTCTGAGAGGGTTTTCAAAATTAAATGGCCCCAGTAAATATCTACATGCTAAGGACAGGTTGATTGGTATTAAACATTATGCCCTTTGATTTATCAATGAATTGCATTGCTGACAAGGAGAAAAAATAATAATTCTATGATCATTTTCACCTTCCAGCTACTGTCTCCTTTCTCTTCTTCCCACATGAACAACTGCAGAAGAGGGATTTTTCTGGTCCAATTGTCCTGAAATGGCATAATATTGCTACATAGATCATTATGATTAATCCACATAATTTGAAAAATAACATGTTTTAAAGGATCTTGAATTATCTTAAAACTCCTCTAAAAACTTTCCTTCAGTATTCATTTGAGCGGTGGTTCTTACCCTCTTTGGGGTATGTTGTATGAAATTTTAGGGGGATCTCAGAATCTTTGATGCACATGTGAAGACTCCAGGTTGAAGTAAGTAGTAAGCAAGTGCTATCCATCCATCACCCACCCATCCATACATCCATACATCTATCCATCTATCAATCTGTCCATCCACCCACCCATTCATTTATTCATCCATCCATCCATCCATCCACCCACCCATCCACCCATCCATCCACCCATCCACCCTCTCATTGATGGAATTCATTTTACCCATATTATAAAGGGAAAATTGACCATAGACTGAGAATAGCATTTAGCAAATCACAACTGACATCATATATGTATTTAAACATTTATCTATACTCGTTCAGAAGTTATATACCATTCAGATGTTATACATAAATATTCAAATGAGTATTTTTCAGACATTTATATTGTACATCCCATCAATAATACATTTTAAGCATCCTGTGTATGTATTGTTGTGCTAATATATTATGTACATTATAAAATATACATAACAGAAATTTTTAAAGGACAGCTTTAAAATAAAGTTCTCATTTTTTCTTCTCACCCGGATAATCATCATGTGCAACTTGGGTGTATATATTCCACCTTAGAGGCACTGGGTTAGAGTCTTACTTTTTGTTGCCTACTTGCATGAGTGGCAAATTCCATCTCCCATACTTGAGATAAGAGAAATAAGCCCAGGAGGTCTCTTTTCTCATGGAAATCTTTGGGGGGAAATGATGCTTCCCTTGATGCTTCCCTTGTCCTTTCATATAAGCTGGGGGTGTTTCCCTGAAATGTATGGGAGCGATCAGCCTTTTTGTCTTCATAAGTTTAGTTTAATAGGCACCTTGGACAGTACAATGGATAAGGCAACACCTTTACACTTCTGGAACCCCAAGGATAACCAGGGAAACAGACCTACAAATGGATACCAGGTACAGCCTGCTGAGTGCTGCACTGGCTGTGGGAGCACAGAGGAAAGTGCTACCTGCCTTTCATCCCTTCCACCATGTGGGTTGTGGATAAGGTCTGAGGCCACGACCTGGATGTGCAGTTATCCTGCCTCTGTGAATTTTTGCTGTTTTGCAAACTTCTGTTAAAACACAAATTAGATTTCCACACCATCATGCCTGTCTTGTATTCTTTGGTCATCTTCAGAGAAAACAAAAATATACATACAGAATGTCATATCCATTGAACTAGATTCTTATAATTCTTCTAGACACTCAGTTTTTAGTGCTACAATCAGCAGCCTTCCTCTTTCCACAATGGAGAAAGGCAGCTATATACAGTAGTATCAATCACAAAAATGAGAAACAAAGACCTTCCATTGAATTGTGATAAAGTAAAGAACCTCAGGAGAGCTTTGTTATGTCCCGGAGAGGTAAGGAAAGTGTCCTTCTTTTTATTCCCCCTCACCTAGCACAACAAATGGCACATAACAGGATTTCTGTAAGGTGTTGAATGAACGCATAGAGATGAGGTAAGTCTCATGAACACAAATTAGTTTTTAGGGCAGAAGTGAAAAATGAGGTACAGTCATCTAGAGACACAGTGATAGGACTTTGAAGGGTATACTAACAGAATGAAGGTTTGGAACTGATGGCAAGTTTTTGGCACAAAAGTGCAAAATCATGAAAGTTGCATTTACGGAAGTTAAGAAGGATAATATTACCTCTTTTGGGTGTTTACCATGCCCCAAGCACAATGTTAATTGCTTCGTCCTGATAATCTCAATTTATCTTCACAACAACCTTGTTAACAGGGTCCTTCCATTTTCACTGCTTTATAGATGAGGAAACCAAAGCACAAAGTGGATAAATAACTTGGACACTAGTAAAGGGCAGAGCATTTTTTTACACAACCTCCCAAACCCAGACCAATCCATTAATCCCTGGGTCTAGGATGGATTGTCTGGTATTAATATAACCTGTGCATGAATCTAAAATTATCTAATTCTATATAATATAGGGCCTATATTCTTTAAATAATCAGATAGGATGCAGACTGAATGTGTATTCAAAGTTACATCCAGGAAGCAGACTTGGCCCAATGGCTAGGGTGTCCACCTACCACATGGGAGGTCTGCAGTTCAAACCCTGGGCCTCCTTGACCCGTGTGGAGCTGGCCCATGTGCAGTACTGATGCACGCAAGGAGTGCCCTGCCACGCAGTGGTGTCCCCCATGCGCAGAAGTGCACCCCGTAAGGAGAGCCGCCCAGCGCGATAGGAAGTGCAGCCTGCCCAAGAATGGCACCGCACACATGGAGAGCTGACACACCAAGATGACGTAACAAAAAGAAACACAGATCCCTGGTGCCACTGATAAGGATAGAAGTGGTCACAGAAGAACACATAGCGAATGGACACAGAGAGCAGGCAACTGGGAGGGGTGAATGGGAGAGAAAGAAATAAATTAAATTTTAAAAAACCACAAAATTATGTCCAGATGGAATGTGGGAGATATGTCAATTCAAGCTCACCTGAAATGTGGGTAATATGTTAATTCAAGCTTACCTGGAATGTGTATGATATGCTATTTCAAACTTAGCTGATACTCAAACAAATGGCTAAACCTCTCCTGGCCCCCACCACATATGTTTCTTATATAAAATTAACCTAGAGCCCATACTCAGGGCTAGACTTTTTGGACAGGAGTCCCCAGGCCCGGCCAGTCATAATAAATTTTTCCTTCTCAAGAATATTCCTGAGTCCTGGAATACACAACCATTGAATCTCTCTGCTCCCGCAACATTTCCTGGGGGCTCATCCAGGATCGCAATGAAGGCCAAAGACTGCAGGATTTCACTGCCCCTTTCTGACACCTCCGAGGAAGCCGGGAGGGCCCAGGTGAATCCCCAATCCAGGATGCCCATGGACTCCTTTTAGTCCAGAAAGAGGTTTTGGACTCTGCCCTTTGGAGAGCCCTCCCGAGGAAAAAAATCGGATACACTGGAGGGTCTAAAAGGAAATCCTGGGAATGAAAAAATTCTGCACACCAGACAGGTAAGAACCCTGGGGTCAATGTGTAAGAAAAGCCTAATTGTAAATGTTAGGAGGGGGGCCTGATCAGCTCCCAAAGAGGACCTGAGTACCCTCAAAAGTTCAGAGGGAAGCCACCTTCTCCAGGTGTGAAAAGAAAAGAAATAAAGCCTGATGTTCGGTTTTAGTTAACTGCGGGTTGGCATCTGGTTTTGCCTTCACTAAGATAGTGAAGGTTTGGTTACAGTGGGAGAGGTGTTGATGGGTTTAAGTCCCTCTCACTACTTCACTTTAAAAAAAAAGAAAAAAGAAAAAAAGTAAAAAGGCCTGCCACCTCTTGTGCCTTTATTTTGGGTTCTCTCTCTCTCTTTCTCTCTCTTTCTGCCACCATAGGAAATGAGGCATCAGTATCCCAGTGCTTTCCACTAGGATGCATCCTGAAAAATTGGTCTGGATTTGAAAGATCTTAGTTATAGAAAAATGGATTAGTTTTTGTAATGAAGCTTGGTCTGAATATGGGTTAACTAGTGGAAAGGTGTGGCCTGGAATAGGTCTTTGTTTTGATGCTGGATTGCAAATGAGCTTGTTTTGTAAACAGCAAGCATAGAAGCTTCCCATCACTAAGGTTGCAAGCTGTAGCTCAAAAATGACTATACCAGAGAAATGGAAATTATGAGTCAACTTGATGGGCTTTGTGTTTCTGTCTGTGTGCCATGGCTCTTTAGTATTCATCAGTTTATTTGATGCCAGTGTATGTTTTCATGCCTCCAGATGGTGGTATTGAATTGTGTGAAATGGTGAGCTTTGGTTAGGCTGGAACTCTGAAATGCCAGGTCAGTTGACTAAAAGGGTGTCTTCATTCTTCCTAGAATGATAAGCATGGCTTCTGGCCTGCCAGCAGGCTCCCCATGGGAGTCTCTTCTCAGGAATCAGGGAGTTCTGTCTGCTGCTGGTCCACATGGCCACAGAGCAGCTTCTGTGTAACCCTGAACTCCAGTTAAACCAATGTTAAAAGGGGGGGGGGGACGGACGACAGTTAGATCTGAAACCTAGAAACCTCATGTCCTGTCTCCTTTTTAAAAATGATGAAATAAACCTCAAACTTCTCAGCTTAAACTCAGTCTGCCTACTATATATATATAAAAGGTGTGAATAGTGATTAAAATAAAAAACTCATGTGCCATCAATTAAGGTCAAAGAATTCCTAGAAATGCTAAATATATAAAATTCTTCTGTTTTAATCTGTGCATAACCTTGTGTTCAACTTTGAAATCTGTATTTTTAACTTTGTAAGTTTGCTTGTGCCTAGGAAATCAGATTAAGGGTTCACCTGTTACAAGTTGGATAACAGTAAAAGGTAACCTAAAAATAAATCTTTAAATGCAAAATCTGTCTTGCTAGTAGATTTAATGCGTAACTCATGAGTGAAATTTATTTAATTGCTGGAAAGGCAGAAGAACTGCACAGAGTTGTTACTGGTAAAATTGTTTTAATTGCATAGCTAATAAATAAAGGTGCCCAAATTAATTTAAAGTAAAAATTTTCTAGGAACTAAGAGTTGAAATCATTGTATAAGTACCTTTATATATAAAGCAGTAAAAAATTAATAACTGAAATTATTACAACAGAGTAGATGTAGCCTAGATTTCAGCTATTGTAATGGTAGTCTTAAACTAATTACCTTTGGTTATAGCTACTTCAAGTCTATCTAGTGCTTACTATAGTAATTGTAATTATAACTTAAACTTACCTTTAATTTTGGTTATTTTGTAACTACCCCTTAGACTTTAACTATTTTGACGGTAATTATAAACTGAGTTTGGCTTTGCTTATGGTTATTTCAAGTCTGGGCCAACCTCTTGTCTCTACTTATGATTCTAAAGCAAAGAAAATTTGAACCATAGCATTGGAAACATTTTGGTTTCCATGTCAAACTATTTATGTCTGCCTATTTGCTAAGCGTATATCCTCATATATCAGGACAATAATATCAGATTAATAAATAATTCTTAAAAAAAAACAAGAAAAAACTCTTCAAATTGTTAAAAATTAAATATGCAGTTATGTATATAATAAATATTCCTAGAACCTAAATTAGGCTAAGCAGTATGGAAAGATCACATAGAAATCTGAATATAAAAACTATTGGGAAAGAAAAAAAACTTCTTTTTCTGTGCTCTTTGACCTGCCCAGCCCACAGGGCCTTCTCTTTGCAAGAACTCTGAGGGAAGGGCCAGGTTTGGCAGATTAAAACTCTGTCTTCTAAGCTGGGGAATGAAGTCAATTTTTCCTATAGGTCCCAATTTTAAACCTTTTAACAGCCTTAAATAAGGGTGATTACTAATCCTAATATCAAATTTCAGTAAGTAAAGGAAAAGTCCTTAAAAGCTATGAAAAAAATCCTTACTAAATTAAAATTAAAGCAAATAAAATAATTATATTCCAGAGTCTAGAAGTCAGTATGCTTTTAAGATTATTCACAGTTTTAGAACTTTATCAAAGACAAGAGGTTTTAAACCCCTATAAAGAAAAGAAAAAAAAGAAAACAACATACTTTGCTTAAACAATAACACTTTCAACTTATTTGGCTTGGGTGTTATCTCTTTGATTTGTGGGATACCAGGTTAATAGGTTAATATTAAATGTATTGGATCTTTCAAATGATAAAGGCTGTAGGTTCATGTTTAATGAAATTGAGTTGAAAAAATGTAAATCTGCCCTCTCCTAAATGCATAAAGTAAAATCCATCGGTTGCTAATTTGTAATTTAAGGTAAATTAACCAGTGTATGTAATTGAGTTTAAGTATAAAAAGTTTGTAAGAACATCTTCCAAATTAAAGCATTTGAATGGCTAGTTCTAAAAAGTCATTATTAATTAAAAATCTAAATTAATATTAATGGCAAAAAGTAACTTCATAACTATAAAGCCTGTCTGGAAGTCACCTCAATGTGCATATTCAAATGGTGGTAATGAAAAGTTACCTTGATTCCATTGGAAGTCTTCAGTTTTCGTTTTAAAAATAGAAAAAGTGTTTTTTCCTCTACCACTAAAATAAAATACCTGTGTAATTAAAATCTTCATGGAAAAAAAATACATATAAAAATCAAGAGATAAACTTCAGCATTGTCAAAGTCTCTTGTGCATTCAAACCAGGCATCCAATACACCTCACGGTACTTCTCCATGTGAGTTATTGGCTAGGTTGGTCACTGACCCCTAAAACAATCAAAGTATCTACTACATCTCTGGTCATGCTCCTGAAGTAGATGGAAACTACTTTGCAGTTTCAAACTCCTGCAGCAATCAAAGTGGCTCAGTATAGCCAAATGTACAATGGATATCATCTCCAGACTGGCACTGTATCATAATGCCAGAGAGCACTATGCACCAGGCCAGTAAAATTTACTTTCCTAGTTTCTCTCTAGGGTCAACAGTGCTGCAGGTTCTGTGAAGAACATATGAAGTGGAGCAATGAATACCAGAGTACTGTGAGTAGAACGTAAACACAATTGGCACTATAGCTTGCTCCCAAGGAGAAATAACCTGTATGGTATTGCAAACCTGAAGCTTAAAGCTATTAACTGCAGCTCAAGAAAAGACTTATGATTGAGTAGTACATTAATTAGTATTGAGTACTGTACCTATATCCTATCCTAGATACTTGTTTGATGACAATGGTAATACTTCTAGTAAATCATATGCTGAAGGACACTGAACATGTGTTAAAAGTCCTGATCAATTTCATTTTTGAATAGTTAATGAACATGTCTACAAAATTTTAAAAATGGCCACCTTGCCTAAAAGCAGTGAAGCCAACAGTTTTTTTTTTAATTGAAAAAGCCACCAAATTAACTTGGGGGCAACCTCTCACCCCTCACCAGGTAAAGAATGTACTTGAGCCCAGGGCCACCACTGGCTTACAAGTAGTTGGTTAATTAATACCAGGCTCAATTACTAAAAACCCCTGAGGTACAAGTAAGGGTGTGTCAAACACTCAACCCAGGTTTCCCTCCTACCCTTTATTCCAGCACCTGTACTAGTACTTGAAGTTCCACAGTGTACCCACGGTAAACAAACCAGGGCAGCTAGCTTGGGTTCACCCTAGAAACTGATGGTGGCTTGTTGGAAATGCTCAGGTCTGCCTGCCAGGAGCAGTGCAGTGGAAAGTCCCTCATGAGCGTCACCAAGGCACTCATCTGGGGAGGGATGCCCCAACCAGCTTAGCCAAATGGGCTTTCAAAAGACAAGGCCTGTTAAAAACAGTCAAAAAATTTATCAGGAGTTGCTCAATTAAAGCCAAAATATTAAAAACTTTACTCTGTAGTTGCGACCACTCCCACAGCTAGTAAAGCTAAAGGAATGTCCAGCTTGGTGCACTAACCCTGAATGAAGTCAGCTGCCCAAGAGTGCCAGTTCACCAGAAGCACCTGACATAACACGGGAGTGCCAGTCATTGGACAGCCTGGGATACCTCTTCAAAGGACAAATATAAGTAGTGTCTACATCAAAATCAACTGTTTCCTTTAACCCTAACACAAGTGACTACTGCTAGGAAAAAAGCAAACCAGACTTCCCTTTAAAAAACCTTGCCTCTTTTCATCTCCTGTAGCTTAACTGAGAATAGAAATGCCTCTTCTCATTCCTCTCCTCTACCTTGACAATTTATACCTAATCCCGTTGTCTATTGCAATTTCTCTCTGAAGTTACACACACACACACATATATATATATAATTTCTCACCAATTTTGGGAAAATGCCACCTTTGCAGGCACCTAACCTTTTCTACTTTTGTGGTCCAGTGTCCTCTTAGAGGGACCATATATTCTCAAAATTCTAATTAAGTTTATTTCTTTCAGAATTAGCATCTTGTTAGCCATATGAAAACTTCATCCAGCTTCACACAGGATGCCAGATCTGTCTTCCTCCAATCAAAATAGAATAACAGAGTTTTTTACCCCTTGTCAGGTAGGGACTACAGCCTATAACCAGCATGAAGTAGCTACAGAAGAAAGATCATCTCTTTAAGTTTAAAGATGTAAACTCTGAGGGGGAATAAAGCAGGCTAGTAAAATAGGAAATTAATAGATGCTCTGGAACCTGGCAGAGAGTCCACGTGGACATCAGTAACCCCTGAGATGACTGCTGGCGGAACCCCACCCTCAAGATTCTGTTATCCAGAACAAAGACTTCTTCTGAGAGCAAGGAAAAGCCCCAGATGTTCCCAAAGGACTTTATCATTGGACCCTCACTGGGAGATTGATAGGTGGGGTAATCAATCAGAACAACAAACGGCTGAAACTCCTCCCATGCTCTCATCATACTTCCCTGCTTCCTCCCCTTAATAATAGCTAGAGTACATGCTTTAATAAATAATGCAGTAGAAACACAGACAGTGGGCCACCTCATAACAGAAATAGTGATGCCAAAGCTTAATAAACTTAAGCTTGGCCTCAAAGGAGGAAAATAATATAGCCTGTGCATGAATTCAAAATTATCTAATTCTGTATAATATAGGCCCTATATGCTTTAATTAATCAGATAGGATGTAGACTGAATGTGTATTCAAAGTTACATCCAGACGGAATGTGGACGATATGTTAATTCAAGCTTACCTGGAATGTGAGCAATACGCTACTTCAGGCTTAGCTGGTATTCCAACAAATGGCTAAACTTCTCCTGGCCCCCACCACATATGTCTCTTACGTAAAAATAACCTAGAGCCCTTGGCTTTTTGGACAGGAGTTCCCAGGCCCAGCCAGTTGTAATAAATTTTTCCTTCTCAAGAATATTCCTGGGTCCCGGCCTTCAATACACAACCATTGAATCTCTCTGCTTCCACAACAGTATCACCCATTGAAGAAAACCCAAGTGTGTTAGTCAGCCAAGGGGTGCTGATGCAAAATACCAGAAATTGGTTGGTTTTTATAAAGGGCATTTATTTGCGGTAGGAGCTTACAGATACCAGACCATAAAGCATAAGTTACTTCCCTCACCAAAGTCTTTTCATGTGTTGGAGCAAGATGGCTGCCAGTATCTGCCAGGGTTCAGGCTTCTTGGGTTCCTCTGGGCTCAGCTCCTCTGTTTTCTCCACAACGCCAGTTATAGACTGCAAACAGCTCTGTCTCTCCCTGGGGCTCTAGCTTCAGCATCAAACTCCAACATCAAAATTCCAACATTAAAAGCCCTCCACTCTGTCCTTTGCCATGCCTTTTATCTATGAGTCCCCGCCCCTTAGTGGGTGGGAACTCAATGCCCTAATGACATGGCCCAACCAAAGCCCTAATCATAACTTAATCATGCCCAGGTACAGACCAGATTACAAACATAATTCCATATCTATTTTTGGAATTCATAATCAAACAGATATACTCTACCCTCTAAATTCCAAAGAGACATTACAATATTTGAAAAAGCTTTAAATCAGTAACAATGCAAATACTAAATCATATCACAATCCATTTAAAGAAATACAGTTTGTCTTGGGGCAAAGTCCTGTCTGCTATAGACCTCTGAAACTTACAAAACAATTATCTGTTTCCAATACACAAATAGACAGACAAAGGATAAACATTTTCGGTACAATAAGGAGAAATTTGGAGGTAAACATGAGTCACAGGTCCTCTACAGTTTGGTAAACACTCAGGGAATCCTCCATTGGATTTCAGTCTGAGAGTCATTCTTAAGATGAAGCTTTCTTCTACTTTGTGCCTTATGGGAACCCACCCTTTCCACATGCATGCCCTATGGCCATTTTCTTGGTTCCACTGTCATCAAGCATCTGGGTGTTGACCAAGCTCCAGATGTCTCCCTCCAAGAGTGTTAGGGTGATTGTCACACCTTAGCCAATCTTTGGGTTAGAGTCTTAACCCCTCTAGTTCAGTGACATGAAGACAACATTCCCCCTAACCTTTAGCAAACAGGTTCAATCCTCTCAGAGCAACGAGTTGACCACCTGGCCTTCCCTAAATTTTAGGGGTCAGGTCTACCCCTCGCAGACCTGTGAGATGCCGACCTTAACCACCATAATCCTTGGGGAATGTGCTCCACCCTCTCTGTACCCTGGGGCAGCAAAACTCTCCCAGAACATTGGACAGGACCCCCTTCAACTGCTTCGGCAAACTCACCCTCTCTGTACACACGGGTAGGTTTCTTCTCTTGGCCCAAGATGATGTCCTAATTCCAGATCTCATTTTCCATGGTTTTCCTCTTAAAGCTGTTTCTCCTTCAATCTCTCCTTTCCATGTCCTTTTTATTCCAGGCTGACAGTAGTTTTGTTCATATAGCTTTCTCAAAAACCTTGTTGGTTTAGAAGAAGCAGGGGTCCAAGTCACCAGATAGTAAGACTTTCCACAAGTCTTTCCTAGATAACTGCATCTTCAATCTTGATTTACCAATTCCAAGTTTAGTTAAATCCTCCAATGGGGCACTTTCATCTGGGAGCTTGATTTCCAGAGGCTTGGAATTTCTTTGTGCCTGACAGTTCAGTCCTCAGCATATCTCTCTTATCTAGCATTTTGCTATAAGCTGCAAGCAGAAGCCAAGCCTCATTCTCTGGGTTTACTTTGGAAATTTCTTCAGCTAAATGACCAGGCTCACTATTTTCAAATTCTGCCTTCCATAAAACACCAGGAGTTAATCTTGCTAAGTTCTCTGCAATTTTAAAACATGGATCACTTTTCCTCCAGTTTCCAATATTAGTTTCATCATTTACTTCAGAGGCATCATAAAAAGCCTCTTTAGCATCCATATTGCTATCAATAGTCTCTTCAAAGCATTGTAGGTCTTTTCTTCCAAGCATCTCATAATTCCTTCAAAAAATGCCCCATACCCATTTATAAAACTGTTACAGCATTTTGGTAATTGCAAAAGCACTTCCTCACTCCTTATTACCAAATATTGTATTAGTCAGCCAAAGGGCAAAATACCAGAAATTGGTTGGTTTTCATAAAGGTTATTTATTTGGAGTAGGAGCTTACAGATACCAGGCCATAAAGCATAAGTTACTTCCCTCACCGAAGTCTATTTTCACGTTTTGGAGCAAGATGGCTGCCGATATCCGCCAGGGTTCAGGCTTCCTGGGTTCCTCTGGGCACAGTGCCTCTGTTTTCTCCACAAGGTCAGCTGTAGACTATTAGGCAAATGGCTCTGTCTCCCTCCCTGGGGCTCCAGCTTCAGCATCAAACTCCAACATCAAAACACCAACACTAAAAGCCCCCAACTCTGTCCTATGCCGTGCCTTTTACCCTTTGGTGGGTGGGGACTCAATGCCCTAATGACATGACCCAATGAAAGCCCAAATTATAATGTAATCAGCCAAGGTACAGACCAGATTACAAACATAATCCAATATCTATTTTTGGAATTCATAACCATATCAAAGCGCTACACCAAGAAAGAGGGAACCACCACCCCAGGTTGAAGCCATTGGTTCCTAAAAGATTATGGTGACTGTGGCAATAGATAATGGCTAGGAAGGGAGTGGTGAGCGGACAAAAAAAAAAAAAAAAGAAAGAAAGAAAACAAAGAAAGAAAGGAAAGAAAAGAAAAGAAAAGGAAAGGAAAAATAATTTTCTGTGTCTGCCTGAGTCCATCTTTGCTATTTGCTTAAGCAGTCGTTCTGGGGATTTTCCTGGATTCTCTGATCTCTAGAAAGTCAGGCTGGCATAAACACACAGCAAATCCCCGCATTCAGTATGCGTGAAGTAAACCCTCAAATCCTCGCCTATTGTGTTTCATCTAGAATGCGTTAGTGACAGGACAGCACGCAGCGCTTCTTCCTGTTTGCTGTTTTGAATACAAATTGATCTGATTGCATCTAAATATGTTTTATTCAATTTGACCTTAACGATGTTCAGCGGTAGAAACATTTGCGGGTGTTAAATGACATAGCAAACAGTCTACTTAGAGAGCAAGCAAATCATTTCTTCTCTCTGGAGATTTTATTCTCCTTTGGTCTCTCTGGAGTGAATCAACATGGATTTTTAACAGCTGCGGATAAATTGATTTGGAACCACCTTTTGCTTTGCAGGTCAGTTTCTGCACAGGGTCACAATATTTTATCTTTGACAAAATGAAAACAATCTAAATTTTGTGTTTACTCTCCACGGGCTCTTAGGTCCGGTGAAACCAGCTTTTGGTGTTGTTTTTGTTTTCTTTCTTTCCTTTGTGATTCCGGGGCATGATGCATCTGTGCATGTCAAAGAGAGCTTATCCCTGACTTTGGTGCTTGAGTGAAAGTCCTTGGCCTCCATCCACAGGGCCTAGACCAGGACAGCCTCCACGTGCCCCTGCCTTTCTTGCGCCCACAGACAGTGGAAATACACAAGTCCAGATGAAGCATGGCTGAGAGGAAGACTTTGCACTAACTTTTAAAGACCTGCGCTTGTCTGGCCTCCCCCATGGTATGGACGTCCTCTGAAATCATAGGTGCTTGTGAGTTCTTGTTTGCCGCAGTGGTTTCTCTCCCTCTGCAAGCCCGGGGAGCTTCTGTTCCTTTATTCACCACAATTTTCTAGGATGCTGTAATTTTCCTGCAGAGCAGATGAGATTGAACGGGACAGGGGGAAGGGTTGTTGCGCTCAGTTGCTCTAGCACAGTCCAAACCGGACAGTGTCGAAAGCAGGGGTTATGGAGAAGGACCATGGTTCAAAGCCCAGCTCCGACCCTGTTCTTTCATCCCTAAAAATGAGGAAAATAAAACCTACATTTTTGTTGCAAGTGTCCAAGCCTCGGCTCAAAGGTGCCCAAGTAGAAATGGGGACACGGGCTGATAGAGCTGTAGGGGGAACATGTAGCTGGAGACCTGGAGGCCCCGGTTTGGACCAGCCAGGAGGCTCGCTCCACGCGTTCTGCCCCTCCCTTCGTGTAGACGGCCTCATATTCCCCCGCTGGGTCTCTCACGTGGGTGGGATCCGAGACCCATGGAGCGCCACAGCCTAATGGCTCTGCCACCTGGGTAGAAAGGATGTGCTCCTGCTGGCCCCAGCCAGAGAGAGCCCAGCAGAAGGCTCTGACTGGGGGCAAGGGTCCCAAACCTATCCCTGGACCAAACGCTCGGCCAAGAGCCACCTGCTGTGTTTAGGGGTCACCAGGAGGGAGGCACGCTGGGTCCAGGGGAATGCCAGCCACCACACTTCCTCAGGGGTTCTGTGAAGACCGAAGGACAGGGGGACAGAAAGCACCCAGGCGTATAATCGGGTACAGAGTAATCACTCAGTCCTTGGCAGGTGCCCACCTTTAAAACGGGCAGAGGCAGGGCTGGGCGTGCTGCTGCTGGAAGCCCTGGGGAGCCAGGAGCTGGGATTGGTGGCTGGTGGGAGTGGGGTAGAGGGGGTGCCCGGAAACGGTCGTGATGAACGGGCTGATGAAGCTGTGCCTGGGATGGTACAGGACAGGGTTCAAGTCCTGCCAGACCCATGCCCCTCCCCACTGCTGTGTGAGCATGTGAACACATATGCATACTCACTCACCACACTCATTCACACACATGCACACTCACACACAGGCCACTCATACATGCACACTCACACACGCACACATGCACACTCACATCCACATTCGCACACTCAAAATCAAACACAGAAAACACATGCTCAGGCTCACACACACTCATGCTCACATACACGCCTGCACACTCACACCCAGCCCTTCCTCATTGTACTTGCTGCAGCAGGCAGAAGGTCTGCAGGGAGCGGAGAGAATCGCTCCTGAAGCCTTCCCGGGAGATGGCTTTGTGTCCGCGCGGGTTCTGCCTGGAGAGAGGAGGCACCCTCTCCTGGGTACCTGGTGGGACTTTCAGGATGGGACTTCATACAAAGGTGGCGCCTGATTTAGGGAAACCCTGAAAAAGGTACTTGTGCACTCAGGGCTCATCACAGCAAGCAGGGACCTCCTTCAGTCCCACAGGGACCCAAAGGCAGAGAGAGCTGCTGCTTCCTCAGGGGCTGGCCGGCGGGAACCGTGGCCTGTGGTAGAGGAAGGGCGTGCACGAAGTAAAACCCCCTGCCCGCATTTTCCCCAACCCTCTGACCTTACCCAGCCTGGGACCTGAGGGGGAAGATGCCCCGCTGATGCGATCCACACGGTGGACCTCCCAGAGCCCACAGCAGGGTAGAGAAGGTGGAGAGGGACAGAGCGAGAGCATCCCACACCAAGCCCAAAGAGAGAGCTTGTCAGGAACGAGAGCCTCTCCCTAAGACTCCCAGGTCACCAGGCACATCCCTGCTGAGGCCCTAATCTAACTCCCAGGGGCCCTCAGTGTGTGGCTAGCTCAGGAGAGGGCCCACTTTGTCTGGCTGGAAGCTGGGGTTGGGGTCCACCGAGTCCCCAGGGCACTCCCCGTATCTCCCCCTGGCTCCACCCATCAGGGAGGCAGCTCACGGCGGGGAGGAGTCAGAAGCCTCGGTCCAATTGTCCGAATCCTCCTCTGCTGCGTGACATAGGGCAAGCCAACTCATCTTTAGGAACCTCTGTTTTCTTCTTCCTCATAGGATGATTAAGAGGCTTTAGATAACCCTGTATTGCTCCCAGGACAGTGCTGGTAGATGTTCGCTCTCTGGAGGCTATGATTAATTTAAAAAATAATTAATAAAGACCAGAGTTACCTGGCTCGTAAAACTAAGTTGAACATTTTTATGACTTCAAAGGATGCCAGGGAAGCCGTCCTCCACGGCCTGATACACAGGACCTTCTCACCTGACCTTCTACCTGTAGATGCTGTGTCTTGTCAGGAGTGCCCAAAACTACATTGCTAACTTCAGCCCCTCTTATTTCCACCAGACACAAAACTCTCTGGTGCCATTTTGTTTCACTTGCAGCAGTGACACATAGCCAGTGGCTAACATAGTCATGTCGATATTTCTACCTCCATATGGCACCACACAGTCCTGGAGTCTCTAGTTGGAAGGAATTTTAGAGGCCGTATTATCCCATTTCCCAATTTGCAAGTGAGAAACTGGCCTGTAGAAGTTCAAAATAAGTGCAGACAGTGATAGCGTGGTACCTGGCTGCCTCTGGCCACTTGCGTGCTCACAGTTTCCCTGCCGGAACTTTTCCTGACCACAGTTACTCTGAAATGCTTTCTCCTGTAGGACCCCGTGGCTACATTTTGGACAATTGCCCCCTGGTGTTTCTGATGCCCAATCAGGGCTGTGACCTACCCCAACAATGCCTACTTAGGACATAGAAGGACTGTGTAGACATGTGATCACAATGGCACCAACTCACAGTGGGGCACTGCGTGGTGTTTCAGATGGTTTTTATGTTTAATCATCTTTCCCTAGTCCAAACCAAGCACATTTGTGCCCATGCTGTCACGTGCATCACATCACTGCTTGCGTTCTTTGGTTTGGCTCTTGGCCTTTTCTAGAACAATGAACTGGTCCACCTGTCTATGAAGAATCTTTACAGCTCCCTTAGTTGGGCATAAAAGCAGAAACTGAATTACTCTGCATTATCGTTTATGACTGTTGCTAAAGGTCATCTAATTAGGAAATTATATTGCCACCCTTTAATGCAATAGCTCTCCTCTTTTGGGAGGCACTGGAAGGCTTTCTCCTATTTGGGGTTGTGTTAAATCCACCTTTGTCCTTGTACCTGTTGGGGTAGTATCTTCAGGCTCATCTGATTGGCCTCTGTCTTCTCTTCTTTCCCCACTGCTCTTGTTTTGTCCCAGTCCTGGAGAATGCAAATCAGATTGTATCACTCCCCTTCTTCCTGGTCCTTGAACACCCCAAGTGTCCCCCTGCCTAGAGGGGACATTGCATTCATTCTCCAACATCTACTCCCCAGATGGTTCTTGGCCACTCCTGGGAATACTGTTCCCCTCACCGGTGATTGACACGGAGACAAACAAGCCTAAACCAACTGGTCTAATGAGAAGGGAGGGGAACTCACCAGGGGAGCATCGGGGAGGACTTTCCTCACTTCCGGAAAAAAAAAAAGAAGGCCAAGGGAAAAGATGGGCTCTCCCCGCCTGCCTGTGATCAGGGCAGCAGAACAGCCTGGCGTCGCCGGCAGCCACTTCATGGTCTCGTAGGGTATCAGGCTCAGGATGAAATCAATGCTGAAAATGGCCAGATAGAGAAATAGAAAGGTCCTGCTTCCTTCACTGTGTTGAGTTGCTGCTGAATCAAGCAGCCCCAATGCTGGGAATCTCTCTCCACTTCTTGTCATGTGAGACGAGAAATTTCCTTATTGCTCAAGGCATTTCTTTTCTGAGTTGGGATTTTTTGCTTAGAAGCAAAATCACCCTAAATGTGTGATGCTGTTCTCTGCCTTGGATCTCTCCGAGGCATGCAAACATCATGATCCAGAACTCACTGTTCAGAGAGGCCACCTCCACCTGTCTTGTTTAAAACAGCAGCCCCCACCTCCCATACAAAGTACTCTCTGAGCCTCCTTTTGTCCATCAGATCTTAAATCTATCACCATCTTAAATTTTTTTTACTGTTTTAAAATTTTTATTAAAGTTAATAGATCACATAGAATGTTACATTTAAAAAAATGTAAGAGGTCCCCATAAAACTCACCCCCCACCCCCCACTGCCATCATGTTTGTAAATTGTATTTTTTTGAAGATACATACATCACAAAAAGGTTACATTATAAAAAACATAAGAGGGTCCTGTATATCCCCGTACCCCCACCACACTCTTCCCACACCAACAACCTCCCCCATCATTGTAGCACTCTCATCGTACTCTGCAAACACATTCTGGAGCACTGCTGCACCACGTGGATAATAGTTTACTCTGTAGTTCACACTCTCCCCCAGTACATTCAGTGGGTTATGGCAGGATATAATGTCCAGCATCTGACCCTGCAATATCATTTAGGACAACTCAAAGTCCCAAAAATGCCCCCACATCACATCTCTTCTTCCCTCTCCTTGCCCTCAGCAACTACTGTGGCCACTTTCTCCCCACCAATGATACAATTTCTTCTATTAGTAGTCTCAAAAATGTTATAGTAGAATATTAGTAAGTCCACTCTAATACTTATTTTATTCCTCCATTCTGTGGGCCCTGGGATGGTGATGTCCATTCCATTTCTATACCGAGAGGGGGCTTAGATTCCACATGGATGATGGATACTATTCTCCTGCTTGCAGTTGTAGGCACTCTCAGCTCCCTGGTGTGGTGGTTGACCGTCTTCACCTCCCTGTTAGCTGACGTGTGTAAGTCCAAAGAACCAGAGAGTAGGAGGTGCAACTCTGCTGAGCCTCAGGACCCAGCTGGCACATGGACGGTCCTGAGATTCAAGTCTCCTGAGTATACACCAGTGCTAGCACCAACCAAAGGTTCAGTAAAAGTGACAGAAGAGGCATGTGTAGAAAGGTCATATCTGAGTCCAACTCCATCACACTCAGGGACACAAATTCCAAAGTAGGGCCCACTGACATGGTGCTGAGCTCCAGAGCCATCTGCCATGACCATAGAACTTGTGGGCCTCTGTAGCCCTCAGGAGAACCAGTACCTGAGGTTGTATCCACTTTGGCTGTTTCTGGGGTCCTCCTGAGGAGTGCTTAAGTATGACCCCTCTGATGACCTCCTGACCATCTTAAATTACATTCTTTAGAGTTTGCTCAACGGTTGTCTGTCTCCCCACTAAACCTAAACTCCACAGGCACAGCCATTTTCCCATATTCACTACTATATCCCTACCCCTAAAATAGTGATTGTCACATAATAGGTGATAAGTAAAGATTTGTGAGCAGAGCCTTCTGCCCAGTACTCGAGTCTGGAGCAGGGCACAAGGGTATATGGCAAATTTTCAAGTTATTTCTTTCCTCTTCTGAAAGTTTTTCAGAAGGTTATTGACTGATTAATAGTTGTTGACCTACTCTCCAGTTCATTGGACTAACCTAGGATAACTAATAAAAGGATGATGATGGAGAACATCTATCCCAAAAAAATAATATCTACAACGGCAAGCAAGACAGTCCCATCTGCCCCATGGGATCTAAGCCCCTTCTCAGTCAGAAGCAGAGTGGGCATCACCATCCCCAAATCCTCGAAATTGAGCAATGAACAAACTTAAGCAGGGAATGCAGCTATGGACCAAAGTAGACTTAGCATTATTCTAGTAATGGAAGAACTCGTAACACTGATATAAAGACAGTGGTCACCAGAGGTTCTGAGGGGAGGGAGAGGGAAGAATAGATAGAACACAGGGCATTTTGGGGACGTTGGCAATGTTCTGCATGATATTGCAATAACATGGATACATTTTGTTAAACCCTATAAAATTATGCGGTTTAAAGTGTAAACCATAATGTGAACTACGGTTAGTAGCACTGCTTCAATAAGTGTTCATCAACTGTAACAAATGTACCACACTAATGAAAGATGGTCTTATGTGAGGGGAGGGGGAGAGTATATGGAAATCCTCTGTATTTTCGATGTAACATTTCTGTACTCTAAAGCTTCAAGAATAAAGTTAAAAATAAACAAATAAATAGAAGCAAACATCTAGAGCAGAGGGCTATCCATTGTTTCACATGCGTCAAGCAGAGTCTCTCAAACTTCTAACCCCTGCTGCTTTAAGTGGCCTGCACATCTCCTGGGGCTACCCAGCCCTAGGAAGATTCTGGCATGCCCAGGGCTGGGCCCTCCCAGGCACCACTGCATCTCCTGCAGGACGTCCTGGGACAGGAAGAGGCCAAGCACCCAAGGTCAGTTTCGTCCATGGTCTGATCCTGAACTCAGAACCATTTCTCTGTTGCTCACCAGAGCCCACGCCGCCTCACGGTCTCCACCGGGACAGAGCGAAGCCCCTCTCTGGAGGAGGAGAAAAGTGGCCCCTGGCCTCCAGCTCACACCCGCCTCACAGCCATGCGCGCAGCCGGCCGCACAGGCTCACGGGGAGGCCTCCTGGGAGCCACACTTGCCGAGTGACAGCAGTGTGGTTGAGATAAGAAATAATGCAATTCTCCAGGCAGAACTGCAGGTTTCCGGCCCATATAAATGATTCCTTTAGTCATTTTGCCAAGGATTATGTGTTATGTGTACTTGGGGAACCAACACTGCCTGAGAAACAGTCAATATTTCTGGAGAAATGGTGAGCGTCATCAGTCAGGCATGCCCCCCAAAATGTAGTAAATGATTTGAACAGCAAGCGGTTTTGACTATGAAAAGATTCAACTATGGGGTTTTTTTTTCCTTCTTCCTCCAGAATCGCCCTGTGCAATTTCTTAAAGAATTAAAATGAAATGTTTCTGGGGTAACAAATCATGCAGTAGTGTGTCTCCAAGCTTTATCTCTCTCCAGCTAATGGGTCTGCAGAGAGATTTCAGAAGATTCTCGAGACCGTCAGAGACCCTGCAGGAAGAAAGAAACAAAGGGTCCCCGTAAGGACACAATGGCTTTGGTTACAAGTTAGCCTCTTCCTAAGGTGCTGGAAACAGCAACGAGAGAACCGCCATGGGGACAGTGAGGGGAGGGGCAGTTCAGTCACACCGAGCCCCCCCGAGGCTGAAGAACTACCAGGGGAGGGATTTCATTCACAGACTTCACGACTATCTTCCTCTGCTATTCATCAAGACCGGGTTTGGTTTCTACGCGGCTGTCTTAGTGTGGGGCCATTCATCATTTTATGAAAAGCCTAAAATGGAGACACGTCTTGGAAGTGACATTTTCTTTGGAAAACAAGGCATCATGATTTACTACCAGATTACTGTATTTGGGGGACTGGCTTAAATGTTCAATCCTAGAGGACACATTACTGACAAACCGCATCTTGCCGCTTTCTGAGGAGAGCACATAAAGCCTTTGCTACCGGAATTATCTTAGAGGGAAGCAGGAGAGATGGATCACCCATGACTGATGACGGAGCCAACACATCCTCCGGGACTGAGGTGAGTCATCGCATCGCTTGTGCCCCGTCCTTCTGCCCGGCTTGCCTAGCAAAGCCCCAGTCCTGGAGCAGCCCCGCAATCTGCTTCCCCTGCCTGTGTGCCTTGAGATTGCATGTGGCTCTATGTAATAGCACATGACATCAGTGGCTTAATCAAATAGAGGTTTTGTTTTTCCTCCATGAAAGAAATCTACAGGGCTGGTCTGAAGGTGTATAATGCTCCCAACAGGCTTTCGCTTTCCTCTTCAATCATCGTTAGCAGATAGGTTTTGTCCTCATGCTTGCTACCTCATGGTCACAAGATGGTTGCTGTACCTACAGCACTGTGTCTGCATCCCACACAGGGAAAGAGAAAGAGAGAGAGCCAAGGGCATGTGTGATGTGAGTTTTCCCAAAAACAAACAAACAAATAAATAAATAAAATAATTTCTTGCAAGGACCACCCAGGGCCTTCTGCTTATATAGAATAGGCCAGAACTCTGTCACAGGCCATGGCCGGGAGCACAGGAGGCGGCTGATCGATTAAAGGGTTTCAGCGGTGACTTCACCTCTCCAGAGAGAACGGGGGTTCGTTTAGTAAGGAGAGAAGGCAGAGTTGATCTGGGCTAGACCACCAGCCACCTCCACTCCCCTCCCCTCCCAGGCTGCTGCAGCGTGGTCCCACTGTGCAGTGGTTTGGAGCTATGCACCCCAGAAAAACGGTTCCTTAGACGTGGTCTATTCTTGTGAGCATGCACTCCCATAAATGGGACCTTTTGATGCGGTTGCTTCAGTCACCGTGTGGCCCCGCTGATCCTGATGTGTCTGCATCCTATGACTAAAGTCCTTTTAGAGAAGGTCACAGCAAGAGCAGAGAGCAGAGGGGACAGCCAGGAGCTAATCATCAACAGAACCCGGGAGCAAAGGGAGAGGCCAGGGGAGGCCACCCCGTGCCCTGCCCCAAAAAGCCAAGGACCAAGGGTCACGAGTGGGCAGCCCCAGAATGCCACAGCCTTCTGGGAGAAAGCATCGCCTTGATGGCACCTTGATTTTGGACTTCTAGCCTTGAAACTGTGAGCCAAAAAATTCCTGCTGTTTAAGGCAGTCCACTGGATGGCATTTGCTTCAGCAAGGAGGAAACAGAAACACACTGCTTGTGCACGGTTTCCTGCTCGGCCCCTCCCTCGCTTCCTCCGAGGCTGTCCCAGACCCCTGCCACGGTCCCCAAGCCTTCACCCAACCCCAAGCACCTCGCCCCTCTCCGTGCAAACACACACACGCCCTCAGGCAAGGCTCCAAATTGGTAAATACACTCGTGTCTTGCTTCCTTCATTCTCAGCAGGGGAGGTCTCCTGTCCCCACCCCTCTCAGCAGCTAGACCCCACCCCTTCATGGACCTCTCTGCGTCCATGGCCCCTCGGCACTTGGCACCTGCTCCTCAACTCCTTCCTCTCTCCTTGCTGTTTCCCGCAGCCTGTCATGGTAATAGATTCTGTGTCAAGGGGTTGTTGCAAGGATTACCTGACAAATAAGCAAAGTGCTTAGGACATTGACTGGTCTTAGAAATAGCTGCTAGGATTAGTTAGCAATGATTTTCCTAACAACAACAACAAAAAAAGAAAATAAGAACCAAAACTATACAAACATCCTTTGACTCTTTATATGTCCATTTGCTTGTGGACCCCAGTCTCTTGAATATCCCACCAACGTGCCAGCTCCAACACATCCTAAACCAATACCCTCCTCCTCTTCAGGCTCATTCACCATCTCAGTGAATGGGACCAGCATCTAAATCGGAGCCCAGGGGTCCTCCTGGGTTTGTCCTTCTCCCATGCTCTCCTTACCTTGGAAATGATACAACCAGTCAAGCAAACCTCCTAAATATTTCCGAGTTTGCACCTTCCTCTCCATTCTTATCTTCACAGCCCAGGCTTGTCATCTCCAGTCTAAGTCAGTCCAATAGTATCCAAATTGCCCGCCTAGGCTTGGGACATATGCACCCAAAGCTCTCTTCCACGTCACTGCCCAGACCGTGTCAAGAACAGATCTGCTCATGCTACTCTTGCAGAGCAATGTTGACAGTTTGCTGTAAAAGGCTAATGGGCATTTCTCCTAGACAGCTGGCATGGGTGGTAGTTAAGTGATGTTTAAGGAAGAATTCTGCTTTTAAATATTGTCTCTTTTTAAATGCAAAAAATAAAAGTAGAACTGATTCTCCCATGCTATAATGAAAGTCAGAATCTAGCTCTTGACCGTGGTGTCTGGTATGTTGGGCATAAGCAGTGGAGCGCTTTGGGGAAGGGCATGCTTGGGAAGGATATACTTCCCCCAGCTCTGTCCCTTTCTCCCATTTCACAGCTAGCTCTTCCCTCATCAAGGTCACAGTTATGAGAATTATACACATTTCTTCCCTTTTGGATGGTCAGGGAAGAGCTTCATGGTCCAGAACTGGAATTTGTGGTATATGTAAATCTTTGTTCTACTGGAAATCACCCTTGTAAGGATACAGACAAAGCTTTGTCTTCAAGTGGGACCTTTTTGCCAAGGAGCTTAAATATTTCCGATCTCAAGCTTGCTAAAGTCTTTAGCAGGTCAGAAAGGGGCAAGAATTATCATTGTCATCGTACAAGGATAAGAAGCTGAAATACCAGATAAGAAGGTTTAATAATAACTTGCTGCCCGCAGTGGTGGATCAGAAGGATTTGAGCCAGATTTGGTCCCCACACAATGTTCTCTTCAGAGCTTACCTTTTTCAAGTAAAATAAAGCTTGTCATAAATCTGTAAGTCTGGACCATTGTTTGGTGCTGGAGGGTAAAAAGCAGAATGTGGGTGGTCATGCTATCAAATTAATATTTTCACGTCTAGTGGCAAGAAAATAAAAGGAGGGGAAAAGGTATAATAGAGAAGACAACTTATTCCAGCTCTGAAAGCACTGTCTGCTGAAGACTCCCTATCTTTCTGTTTGTAATCCTATTGCTTCCATCAATTTACTTAATATAATGTCTTTATGTTCACCCTGAGAAAGCACACTCTGGCTGGTAGACTTTCAGGTAGAAATGGCTTTCCACAGAGAGGGCTGAGGACCAAACTCTTTCCAGCAGTTTGTACAACCTGGGGGCCCAGCTGCACAAAGTGCCCCCTTGTTCTGGGAAAAGAAAGACCTGTCAAGAGCAGGTTGCGATTGACAGTGCCCCAAAACAGGAAGCACTCAGGAAACTGGAGGCGTATAGATGGCAAAAGAAATAATTATCCTGGAACCACCACTTCTCCTTATTATGATCTAAAATCCTAAAGTTTAAAAACCAGAGAAAAATAATCCAGATGGAAGGGCACTTATGGTTTGCTCTCTGCTTAAATCCTCATTCTCATTTCCCACAATCCTTTCTGAAGAGAACCCTTTGTTTGCAACCACACTGAACTACCTTTCATGGGTAGTACTTTCTTATGCTTCTGGTCTCTACATCTCTGTGTCCACCACCTGGAACACTCTTCACTGCCTTCTCTACACACTTGATTTTTACTAGCCCTTCAAGATTCAATTTTCTTGTATGGCAAAGGAAGACTTCTGAAACCCACTCCTCATAAAAGCAATGAGAACACTAGCAAAAACAGTCAAAACCAACTTTTCCCCAGAATTCTAGAAATTATCTAAATGCTTACAACAGTCTAAGGAGGGTTTGCTCAAGAAAAACAGCTGAACCTTGGTAAGAACAGCAAACATTGAGGCATTTTAACTTGCCCTAATCCCATCCCTCTCTCCCCAGCACAGCTGTAGACTTGAAAACCAATAATCTCTTTATTTCCCCTGACTTGGAACTCCTCCTTTGTGAATAGTACTGTCTCCAGAGAATTTGTTGAAAACAATCAGTGGCACTTGTTTAACATTGTAGCTGCCTGAGACAATGTTAGCAGTGGGGCTAAAACATATCAGAAAAAATAAAAAACTAAAAAGGAAAAGCTGGAAAGTGGTAGGTTCATAGCCAGCTTTGAAAAGTTCCAACATATTCCTGATAATCTAGAATTCACTGCACATGTGAAAGACTATGCATCTGTCCAGGAAAGGTCACAGAAGGTCCTAAATTCTCATCTCTGGATGATCTTGAGGTTCTGTGAAAGCAATAATTGAAGGCTAAGGCACATTTATATATGCTGCATCATAGAAATCATGCCCCAATATGTACACAGAGCCCCTCAGCAAAGGCAGGAGAACATACTGGTTCAAGGCATTTAAAGAAATGATTAGTAAATGCTAGACTCAACAAGGAGAGCCTTCAGTGGCTACACATAACAAAGAATACAAACTTAACAGAATTAGTCTGAAAGTTCCTAGGCAAACACCAGCAACAACAACAAATGGCAACAACCCTCTGGGTAAGAGGAGGGATCTGATTCCAGAGCTGCTGCATTATGACTTTAAATGTGTCCATTTTCAAGAAAAATAAATGAGACAGACATAGAAACAGTAAAATATGGCCACACATGTGGTGTGTAGTTAATACAAACTGTCCTTGAGGAAGTCCAGACAATGAACTTCTGGACAAAGGCTTTAAATCATAGGTTATAAATATGTTCAAAAGCTAAAGGAAGCCATCTTTAAAGCATTAAAGGAATGTATGTGAATAATGTCTCACCAAATAAGTGCTAGTGATTGTGACAGAAATCATAAGAAAAAAAACAAATAGAAATTCTGGAGTTGAAAAGTACAATAACTGACATGAAAAGTTTACTAGAGATCTCAACAGAGGATTTCAGCTGGCAGAAGAAAGAATCAGCAAACTTGAAAGAAGATCAATGGAGATTATCCAGTCTGAGGAACAGAAAAAGAAGAGAATGAAGGAAAATGTCACAACCTCAGAGACCTGTGGGAATTCTCAAGTGTACCAATATATGCATAGTGGAGTCTGAGAAAAAAGGGAGAGAAGAAAAGGGACAAAACAAGTATTTGAAGAAATAATGACTGAACACTTCCCAAATTTGATGAAAAACCTTAATCAACTCAGCCAAGAATTCTAAATAGGATAAACTCCATGAGATTCACTCCTGGACATATCATAGTCAAACCGTAGCAGCATAAATGCATTATAAACAATGGGTCCTCAAAAGATTAAAAATGGACTTTTTATCAGAAACCAGGGAGGCAAGAAGGCAATGGGATGACATATACAAGTTGAAAGAAAATTATCAAACATGATTACTATGTCCAACAAATCGTGTTTTCAGAAACAAATGAGAAATTAAAATGTTCTCAGAAAAACAATAAGTTAGAGATTGCCCTACAGGAAATGCTAAAGAGTATCCTTCAGGCTGAAGTTAAAGGACACAAGACAATAACTCAAATCCATACAAAGAAATAAAAAGCACTAGTAAAGGTAAATATATAGGTAAATATAAAAGATGGTATAAATGTGCAGTATTTTGTAACTCTTTTTAAGTAAAAGACAATATAAATGCATTTTCATTTGTAACTCTTTTTTCTCCCCTCTTATTTCAAAGATAACTGCTTAAAGCAATAATGTAAAACTGTGGATGGGCTTAATGCATAAAGATGTAATGTGTATGATGATTAAAATAAAAGGTTGAGGACAAGGGTATGGTGCTATAGAGAAAATTTTGTATACTATTGAAATTAAGTTGATATTAACCTGAATTAGACTCTTTATAAGTTTTTTTCTTCCTCTCCCCTTCCCCTATCCTCCTGTTTTTGCTGTCTGTATCCATTTGCTGTGTGATCTTCCTTATCTATTTCTCTTTTTGTCTTCTCTTCTCATCTTTCTCCTGTAGGATTCACCAGGATTCTATCATGGGGACCTCTGATGTGGAGAGAGGTTCCCTGTCAATTGCACAACCTCAGTTCCTGGTCTCTGCTGTGCTTCACCTTGACTCTCCCCTTCTTCTCTCTTTTGTTGCTTCATCATCTTGCTACATGACTCACTGGCTTACTGCATGGACACTCGGCTTGCTGTATGGACACTCGGCTTGCCAAATGGGCACTTGTGTGAGCATTCGTCTCACCTATGTTGGTACTGGCTCACCATGCAGGCACTGGCTCACCACATGGGCACTCATGTGGACACTTGGCTCACCACATGGGCACTCACATGGGCACTCAATTCACCACACAGGCACTCGGCTTGCCATGTGGGCACTTGGCCCACTACACTGGCACTTGTGTGAGCACTTGGCTCACTACATGGGCATTCAGCTTGCTGTGTGGGCACTCAGTTCACCACGTAGGCACTTGGCTCACCTTGCAGGCACTTGGCTCACCACGCTGGCACTGGCTCACATTGCAGACACATTTTCTCTTCTTCTTTTTCACCAGGAGGCCCCAGGAATCTAGTTTGGGTCCTCCCATATGGTAGGTGGAGGTTTTATCACTTGATCCACATCCACTTCCATGAATTAGACTCTTTAAAGTTAAGATATTAGGTGTAATCCCCTGGGCAACAACTAAGAAAATAATTTTTTTTAAAATAGTAAAAGAAACAGCAAGGAAATTGAAATGGGATACTAGAAAATATCATTTTAGCACAAAAGGAGTCAAGAATGGAAAAACAAAGTCATAAGTCATATAGAAAACAGAAAAATTGCAGATATAATTCTTACAGTAATGACATTAAATGTAAATAGAATAAATAAAAGGCAAAGATGATCAGAATATTAAGAAAAAAACAAAAATTGGATCCAACCATATACGATATACATGTCTGCAAGAGACACACTTTAGTTTCAAAATCACAAATAAGTTGGGAGTTAAAGGATGAAAAAAAGATATCATGCACACAGTACCCAAAAGAGAGCTGGTATGACCTTAATAATATCAGGCAAATAGACTTTAAGGCAAAATTTATTTATTACTAGCAACAAAAAAGGGCTTTTTATAATGATAAAAGAGTCAATCCATTAGTAAGCTATAACAATGATAAACACATGTGCAATTCTAACAATAGAGCCCTAAAATACTTGCAGCAAAAACTGACAGAATTGAAGGGGAAAATAGACAATTCACTGTTGTTTATAATAGTTGTCATAATACTTGGAGACTGCAATATCCCATTTTCAATAATGTGTAGAGACACTAGGCAGAAGATTGACAAGGAATTAGTAAACTTAAACAACACTATAAGCTAACCAGACCGAAGGGACACTTACAGACCACTCTAACCAAAACAACAAAATACACATTCTTCTTAAGTGTACAAGAAAATTGTCCCAGGATGACTATAAGGTAAGCTATAATATAAACTCCAATAAATTTAAAAGGATTGTATTCATAATGGTATGTTCTCCAAACACAATGGAATGGAATTAGAAATCCTTGACAGGGTGCCTAAGAGTTACTTGCTGAAAGCCTCCATGTTGCTCAAATGTGGCCATTGTCTAAGCCAAACTCTGTTTATAAATGCATTACCTTCCCCCCAGTGTGGGACACGACTCCCAGGGATGAGCCTCCCTGGTGCCAAGAGGTTATTACCATGCACTGGCTGGTTTTGCAACTGGAAAAAGACCTTGAATAAAATGGGAAAATGATAAAGACAAATGAGTTTATATGGCTAATAGATTTCAAAATGTGTCAGGAGGTCATCAGAGGGGTTGTACTTACTCACATCTCAGCAGGATCTCAGAGAGACAACCAAAGTAGATACAACCCCAGGTAGTGGTGCTCCTGAGGGCTACAGAGACACCCAGGCCCTATGGTCATGGCAGATGGCTCTGGGGTTCAGTGACTTGCCAGTGGGCCCTACTTTGGAATTTGTGCTCCTGAGTGTGATGGAATTGGACTCAGATGTGACTTTTCTACACATGCCTCTTCCATCCCTTTTATTACACCTGGGGTTGGCCCTGGGGTTGGTGTATGCCCAGGAGACTTGAATCTCTGGACTGTCCATGTATCAGCTGGGCCCTGAGCCTCAGCAGTGTTGCAGCACTTACTCTCCAGGTCGTTGGACTTACCCAGGTCAGCTGACAGGGACGTAAGGATGGACAATCACCACACCAAGGAGCCAAGAGAGTCTATAGCTGTGCACACGAGAGTCCCATCCACCAGCCATGTGGGATTGAAGCCCCCTCTCAATTGAGAGGTGGAGCAGGCATCACCATCCCAGGGTCCTCAGGATGGAGGAATAAAATTTGGATTAGAGTGGACTTACTGTATTCTACTATAGAATTATTGTGATTCTAGCAATAAAAGAAATTATATCATTGATATGGAGCCAATGGCCACAGGAGTTGCTGAAGTCAGGGAAAGGGAAAAGGGGGTATGATATAGGGACTTTTTCAGGACTTGGAGTCATCCTGAATGATATTGCAGGGACAAATGCAAGACAGTATATATCCTGCCATAACCCACTAAATGGACTGGGAGAGAGTGTAAACTACAATGTAAACTATAATCCATGCTGTGTAGCAGTGCTCCAAAATTTATTCATCAAATGCAATGAATGTACACACTAATGAAAGAAGTTGTTGATGTGGGGGGTGTGGGGAGTGGGGTATATGAGAACCTCCTATATTTTTTAATGTAACATTTTGTGTGATCTATGTATCTTTTAAAAATAAATTTAAAAATATATTAAAAACACTCACACAAAATCATTTACAGAAGGAAATTTGAGGAATTCCCAGGTATATGGAAGTGAAACAATACATTCCTTAATAATCAATGTTTAAAAGAAGGAATCACAGAGGAAATTAGAAAATACTTAGAGAGGAATGAAACTGAAAACACAGTGTATCAAAATTTATTAAATGCAGGGAAAGCAGTGCTCAGAGGGAAATTTATAGCTGCAAACCACATGATTAAAAAGGAAGAATCATCTCAAATCATTAACCTAACCTTAAGAAAGTAGGAAAAGAAGAGAAAACTAAATCCAAAGCAAAAAGAAGGAAAGAAATAATAAAGATTAGAGAGGAGATAAATAGAGAATAGAACAATAGGAAGAATCAATGAAACCAAAATTGGTTCTTTGAAAATATCAAGAAAATTGATAAACCCTTAGCTACACTGACGAAGAAAAGGAGAGAGAATATTAAAATTACTAAAATCATGAATGAAAAAAGGGATACCACTATCAGCCTCACAGAAATAAAAAGGGTTATAAAGGAATACTATGGGTATATGTATGCTAACAAATTAGATAATCTAGATGAAATGGACTCACAAAACTGCCAAAACTGACTCAAAAATAAATAGAAAATCTGCCTAGACCTAGAAAATTTAAAGACATTGAATTAGCAATCAAAATTCTTCCTGCAAAGCAAAGTCCTGGTCCAGATAGATTCACTCTTGAATTTTAACAAATGTTTAAAAGGAATTAAGGGAAGCGGACTTGGCCCAGTGGTTAGGGCATCCATTTACCACATGGGAGGTCCGCGGTTCAAACCCCGGGCCTCCTTGACCAGTGTGGAGCTGGCCCATGCGCAGTGCTGATGTGCGCAAGGAGTGCCGTGCCACGCAGGATGTCCCCGTGTAGGGGAGCCCCACGCGCAAGGAGTGTGCCCGTAAGGAAAGCTGCCCAGCGCGAAAGAAAGTGCAGCCTGCCCAGGAATGGTGCCGCACACACGGAAAGATGACGCAGCAAGATGACACAACAAAAAGAAAACACAGATTCCCATGCTGCTGACAACAACGGAAACGGACAAAGAAGATGCAGCAAATAGACACAGAGAACAGACAACCGGGTGGGGGGGCGGGGGGAGAGAGAAATAAATAAATAAATCTTAAAAAATATATAAATAAATAAAAATAATAAAAGGAATTAATATGAATCCTTTAAAAGCGCTTCCAAAATTGGAAGAATAGAAAACACTTCCCAATTCATGCTATGAGGTCAGTATTGCCCTGATTCCAAAACCAAAACATTATAAAAAAAGAAAACCACAGACCGATATCCCTTATGAGTACAGACACAAACATCCTCAACAAAATACCAGCAAACCAAATCTAGCAACCTATAAAAAGTATTATACACTATGATCAAGTAGCATTTATCCTGGGAATGAGGGTTGGTTTAACATTTTAAAAAATCACTGTAATGCAGCATATTAATAAAATAAAGGACAAAAAGTACATGATCGTCTCAATAGATGCAGAAAAAGCATTTTACAAAGAAAAAGCATTTTATAAAATCAAATACCCTTTCATTTTCAAAACACTCAATCAAATAGGAATATAAGGCAAACTCCTCAACCTGATAAAGGACATTTATGAAAACCACAGTTATCATCATACTGAATTATGAAAGACTAAATGCTTTCTCCCAAAGATCAGGAACAAGAAAAGGATAACCAGTCTCACCACTTCTACTCAACATTGTACTTGAGGTTGTAGCCAGTGAGATTAGGCAAGAAAAAAAAAAAGGCATCCAGACTGGGGGAAAAAAGAAGTGAAATGATTTCTATCCACAGAGGATGTGATCATATACGTTAAAAAGTCTAAACTCTATTATAATTAATAAACAAATTCAGTAAGATTGCACAATACACAAAAAGTCAACTTTATTTCTATTATATATACATCAGCAATGAACAATTCTAAAATGAAATTAAGAAAACAATTTTTTTACCATAGCATCAACAAGAATAAAATATTTCATAATATATTTAACAAATGAAGTGCAAGGCATGTACGCTGAAAACTAAAAATAATAATAATAATAATTGTTGAAAGAAAGAAATGTAAGGCTACCAAAGAAATGGAAAGGCATCCTTTGTTTATGGATTGAGAGACTTAATATTATTAAGAAGGTAATACTACCCAAACTGATTGGCAGATTCAACACAGTCTCTATTAAAATTTTAATTGCCTTTCTGCAAAAATTAACAAACTGATCCTAAAATTCATGTGGAAACACAAGATTCCCAGAATAGCCAAACAAGTTTGAAAAGAATAAACTTGGAAGACTCACTTTTCCCAATTTCAAAATGTATGCAAAATTACAGAAAATTAAGATGTGGAAGTAAGGTTTCCATAATTTGTTAGGCTGCCTTTTGTCTGTTATTGTATTTTTCGAGGTTGAAATAAAGTTTACTCAAAAAAGAAAAAAGATGTGGTAATGATGCAAGGATAGATATATGAATTAATGGAATTGAATTGAGACTCCAGAAATAAACCCATGCCTCTAAGGTTGATTAATTTTCAACAAAGGTCAAAAGTATGCAAAAGATTGAAGTTGAGTTACTACCTCACACATATAAAAATTAACTCAAAATGAATCATACATCTAAATGCAACACCCAAACTATACAACACATAGAAGAAAACATAAATGAAAATCCTTGTGACCTTGGATTAGGCAATAATTCCTTAGATATGATACAAAAAGAATAAGGGACAAAAGAAACATAGGTAAATGGAACACTATCAAAATTAAAAACTTTTGTGCTCAAATGGTACCTTCAAGAAGATGAAAAGACCCAAAGACTAGGAAAAAATATTTGTACACCTTCTAAGGGACTTGTGTGTCTGAAGAACTCTTTCAGTGCAACAATAAAGATATAACCCAACTTCAAAAATGGGCAAAAGATTTGAATAAACATTTTCCAAAGAAGATATACAACTGGCCAATAAACTCATGAAAAGATGCTCAACATTATTAGCCACTGGGTAAATGCAAATCAAAAACACAATGAATTAGCACTTCACATCCACTATGATAGAAAATACAAGTATTGGTGAAGATTTGGAGAAATTGAAACTCTCATATACGCTGGTAGGAATGTAAAATGGAGCAACCACTCTGGAAAACAGTTTGGCAATTCCTCAAAAACTTAAACATAGTGTTACCATATGACAGAAATTCTAGCCCTGGGTGAATTGAAAACATATGTTCACATAAAACCAGCAACAGTCATAGCAGAATTATTCATGATAGACAAAAAGTATAAACAACCCAGATACCCATCAACTGAAGAATAGAGAAACAAAACTTGTATATTCATACACTGGATAAAAAAGAATGAAATTATGATACATACTACTGCATGGATGGATCTTGAAAACATTAAGTAAGTGAAAGAAGCCAGATACAAAAGGCCATATAATTCCATGAGTCCATTTAGCTGAAATGTCCAAAATAGGTAAATCTGTAGGGACAGAAAGTCATTAGTGGTTGCCAGGAAGCCAGAGTATAGGGGAGAACAGGGAGTGACAGTTAATGAGTAAAGATTTCTATAGGGGATGATAAAAATGTTCTGGGATTAGACACTAACGATGGTTACACAACTTTGTGACTACACTAAATCACTGAATTGTACATTTTAAAAAGTGGTGGAAGTTATGGCATGTGAATTATATCTCAATAAAGTTGCTATATACACATTTTTGGAAAGATTGCATGCAAGCCTTACCTCTTTTCATAAATTTCATTTACAGCTTTCTGAGACTTGAGTAGGTCTCGTGTCACCTCTAGCCACGAGGGTATCCTGTGCATCTCTCTCTCACTTATTCCGATGTATGGTAATTGTCAAGTCATTTTTTGACCTCTGTTTTTGTGTTTCCGACACTTAGCACAATGGCTAGCACAGCATAGAAATGATCAATTTTGGGAGATGTGCATGACCTTTACACTATTTAACGGTCAGATTGTATTCAGAGTGAGACAACCAGCTCTGCCACCATCTCTGAGAACTTGGAAAACCATCCGACCTCTCTGTGCACAAAGTACTTCATCTGTAACATAAGAAATAAAATACCCTGTCCTATTTGTCTTCCTCCCACCCCACCTTAGACAAATGGGGTCCTGAGACCATGGGTGAGGGTTGGGATCCTGGGGTCTGGGCTGGCTGAAACCAGAAACCAGGATAGGCAGAGAAACAGAACTCCCAGAGACATCCCAGAGCTCAGCAAGAGGGTTTGAATGGAGGGCAGGAGCAGAAACTGGGGAGACTGGACTGAGCAACTGGATGTGATTGGGGTATCCTAGAATCTTTGCTGGGAATGAGGAGGAAATAGCCAAGAGTTCTGAGCCGGCTGAAAAATGGGTGACTGAAAGGCCAGCCAGACTCTTCATAGGTACCCAGGAAGTATGGGTAGAGAGTTGAAAGCACAGGTAGAGGGCGTCTATGCTGGGTGCTGGAGGCAGGAGGACACTAGAGTGGGAAGCAATGGGAGGCACGAGATACAGAAAGATAGCACCATTTTATCTCACTGGGAGGAACTTTCAGAGGGAGAATGTATACTACGTGCTCAGCATTCTATTGCGCATGAGTTCCTCATTTAATTCCCATAGCAATCCTGTAAGATAGGGACAATTAGGTTCCCATTTTAGAGATGAGAAAATGGAGGCCAAGAAAAGTCAAGTTACTTACCCTGTTCATTCAATCAATTGGTGCAGTGCTGGGAGCTACAGGACGAGTGTTGCTCAAAGGCAAACTTAAAACAGATAACAGCCATCAGGGATATTTCTGGGTCTATATCAGATTAGATTTTGAGTCTCAGTATCATATTTACCAGCAGTAAGCTCCGATTTTGGTAGGGGCAGAGAAGAGAGAGGGATGGAATGGGGAAGCACCAAGCCCATGTTTTGCTTCATTGATTAAGGACAGAAAAGAATAACCTAGAAAAAATCTGTTTTAAAGATGCATCATGCTTGCCCGTCCAGAAAAGTGAAGATTTGAAATTCAAATCAAGTTGAATTAAATGTGTTTTAGAGCCAAAATGGAGAAAGCTGATCAGCTTATGATACAATATATACCAAGGCACCTGTAGTCTGAAAAAAAAAAAAAGAGAAAAAATCCACAGATCAAATTGACCTTAGATTTTCTGTGATTCTCATAGATGGCAGCCCTTAATGCATTTTCTGAAAGAATTGTTTTAGAGATTCTGTTTCGCCTCAAAAAAAAAAACAAAAACAAACAAACAAACAAAAAATATATATATGTATATATAAAAATCAAAGCATGTTCAAAGTTGTTTTCAAATGATGGGTGTTAGAATTGATTTTCCTCTGCGCTTATGTCTCCCCAAAGTTGGGGATGTGGCAGCGGGAAGAGAGGGGTCTGTGGTGCTTAAGTGATTTCTTTATGATCTTCCCTAAAGCACGTGTCTGTGTTCCTGATCTCAAACTTAAAAGGATGTAATCCATTTTATATTGATATTTATATTAAAGGAACCACAACATGGGAACTTAGGTGGACCCAGGTACGTAATTTGATGATTAAATGACATGGATTTCACAGTGGAGAATTTATTTCCAGATTCTAATTAGAACCAAAATGAGCTGTGTGGATTCTTGTTAACGCACGTGGATTATCTTGTACATGATAATATTAATAAAACCCTTTTATTGTGTCATTTCCAAAGGAGTCTGGGAGCTGAAGGGAGCTGAAGTGGGCCATCAGCTAGAAGAGTTTGCTCCTTTGAGGGGCCGGTCTGCAGGGTCCAGGGTAGACGGGGGAAGGAGGCAAACTCAATAGTACTCTCACAAAGGCTCGGGAAACTGGACGCGGGACGCTGAGGTGGGACCCATCACCAGGCAGGGCTGGGCAGATGACCTTCAGTGCCCTTGCAGCCCCATGAGCCTAGGAATCTCTTGTTCTTGAAAAGATTAGCCTAACAGCTCCTCCTAGAACAACTTCCTGCTCCCTAAGGTTCTACTTAACTGTTTCTGCCTGAAGAGAGGATCCTTTCTCCAGGCTGAAAATGTGCATTCATCAAAATTGTTGTTTACTTAGGTAATCTTCAGCCCAGCAACAGGGTTTTCTGGCTTGGTATTTGTACACTTTTATTTAAGCCCTTAGAAAAGTTAACTCTGTGCCAAAACAAACCAGTGCCTCAGCTAATTGAGCGTGCAGATTTAACCAATTTGCCTGAGTGATTAGTGCTAACCGATGGTCTCAGCTCCTCCTCACCAGAAAAAGGGAGAAGCTGCTTTCCCCTTGCCCCTGAATCAGTAAGCGGCCTGTCTCTCTCATTCTGCCTCATTCTTGGGCTTTGAGCAAGACACATGTCTTTTTTCCTCCACCAAGGCAAGAAGACGAGAGAAGGAAATAGTACTTGTTTTTTCGTTTGTTTACTAGCAATGCCCTACGCTGCTTATACATATCCTCTCATTTAATTCTCATAATCTTGAAAGGTAAGTACTGCCCTCTCCATTTTACAGATGAGGAAACTGAGTCCAGGAAATGATAGGCGCACTGTTAGGGGTGAGTAGAGCCTGCGGCTCCATTCCCTTATGGCCCTACAGCAAGAAGACAGCTTGCAGTCACCACCTTCTACCATCTGCACTAAGGAAGGCAGCTCCCCAAGTGCCAGAGAAAGAGGCTATCCACATTTTACCTGAGATCAAGATCCAGCCCAAAGCGCCAATCCTGGAACTTCAAGAACTGGAAAGCTGGCCGGCCCCCTTTCCTCTAGATGCAAATATGTAGTGGAGAGAACAAAACAGTTTCTCCTGGAGTTTGTTTAGTTTCCTCTCTCTGCAGACTGTGAGAACACATGCATTGTCCTCTACTGAAGACAGTTTTCGTGTAAGTAAAGGATTCAGTGTGATTCCTTTCACCAGTGTTAAAATTCCATTTCAGAGTAAATTGACTTCCTGAAATATATGTATTGCGGCAGTGGCCACCACAGCTGGTATTGCATTTTGCATTTAACATAGTGCTGTTTGCCTTGACAGATTCCATATTTTTTCATACATAAATCAATAGAGTGAGGCTTGAGGAGCTGGAATATATCTTTCATCATTCCCTCCTCTCCAGCCCTGCATTCTGAAACCCATAAAAAAGTAACTTTCTAGCAGGTGTCATTTAGTTGGAGAATGTTATTTACAACATTTCACCAACACCATCAACTGTAAACTCAAACAGGAAATGCCAGGAGGGGAAGGCAGGAATTTGCTTCCAAAAGGAAGGATTCTACTGATTTTTTAAAAACGCATGTATATGTTGAAGGAGATGGGTGAAGGCAGATGGGGAATGGGGGGCAAGGTGGGGTCAGGGGAACCATGGTGATTTTGACCTTCGCTTATGAAGCAGCACCTTCTGAGATTAGCATCTGGCTCTGCAAAGGGAGAAAACCACTTAGGCCTCCGGCCTCCCTACCACCTCCTTCACTCCGGCGTCAAGGAAGGAGGGAGGTGCTGATGCAATCATCACATTCAATTTTGGAGATTTGGCCATATTTTCAAGTGGGTGGAGCTTGGGGCTATGAATAAGCTTGGGCCTAGAAATGGGAATCTCTTTGGCTCCATTTTTTTTTTTTAAAGCAGCAGGAAAGTATCACTTCAGCTAGAATCTTTAAGGCTGGTGATCCATAATTTGTTGCAGTTGGTACGATGTGACGTGTGGCCTTATTTTCTACAATTGGTTGATCAATTTAAAACAAAGCTAAGTCATGAACACTTCAAGACCCTCTGGACAGAGGGCCTGCATGATAATAGTGCTTGATGAGGGCTGAAAGTGAAAGCTAGGGTAGCAAGGAGACCAGATATTCTGCTAGGAGCTGACCCCGTTGTCCATGTGTTTCTGTGGCACAGAGAAGAAAGCCATATACAAAGCTTTTATAGTAATTTTAATATTTCAGGAGGTTTTACCCATCCCCTCCCCAACTTGGTTTTGAAGAAAACAAGGTACTGTGGTTTTTAAAATTTTATTTTGATCTGAAGCATTCTGACTGGTCACCTTTATGAAAAGCCACAGATTATTTTATCTCTTTTCCTAGTCTTTCTAAACCCTAGACTTTCACATCTTTTTTTTTTTTTTTTTTTCAGTAAATGATTTTCATTAGAAAGAGAACCATCTGTGATTTAAGTTTTATACCTTGGCTGGTCCAGGTCATCTAATTCGGGGTCAGCATTGATAGTCACTGCTATTAGTCTCTAGGAAAGAGACCTTGACCCAAGGTCAAGGAGGAAAAGTGCTGGACAAAAATGGATGAGGCCACATTTTCCAGGTGAGTTGAACTCAGAGATAGAGATAGTTTATATTAGGAAATTAGAACTCTTTGTTCTGGTTCTTGTGTTTCAGGAATGTATATATTAGACTGTTCTTTGTGGAGCAGTATAATCTGAAATTTATGTTTGAGCAGAAAGAGAAAAGTAGATAAATGAGTCTCTGCCCACATCCAGCCCAGCAGCCTGGAGTTCTACATTGAGATTTAGGCCAAAGCATTTGGCTGTTCCTTCCTTGCCCTTTGATTTACTAATTATTGTCCTACCTCAGAAACTTAGGAGGGGGTGATTATACTAGACCTTCCTCATTGTGCAAATGCTTTCAGAATACCATCTGGCTGCTTCCATTCTCGCCACCATTTTTAACAGCTCTACCAGTACGACCCATGATGAAACAGTTCAAACAGAAAGGAAATCCAATCAACCAGGATGCAAAGTTCCCATGGGCTAAGGATTGAATTAGACAAACACGGTGTGAATTCACTGGCCAGAAGATCATGGAAAGAGGGAATTTGGTGAAGGCAAAGGAAACAAAATCAGTCTGCTCCCCACCCTCGGATTCTCCAGCTGAATTCCGAATGCAGATAAGAATGGTTAAGCAACTGGTTCGCTCTAGTTTCCTTGCTCTTCTCGTGTTAGAAACGCTCCTAAATTGGACTCCCATAGTGCTGATCACAGAACACCCATTAGTACTGTCTAAATCTAACCCATTCTTAGGATACAGTTCAAGTCCAAAGTGTCCCTTTATTGTGCCAGCCAGAGTCATCCTTCCAGATCCATAGTGGAACATGATATGGCTGCTTGTTCTGCTAGGTTTTTATTTTTACTCTATATGACTTCTCCTCTCAGCTGAGTTATAAACACCTTAAGTGCCAATCTTATTTTATCCTCCTTTGTACTCTCCAGAGAGCCCAGCACAGTGACTTAAACATAACATGCTCATATAGTCTTAATGGATTTTTAAATGAATGACCTGAAAGACCTGAGAACGGAAAAATCTGTTCTGATTTTCGGTAAAAAGGAAAAGCAACTCTTCAAATCATAATCTGCAAGGCTTCTCTGGAAATGCGATGAGAGGATCCTTTGATGTCTTCTTGGCATATTATTTTTCCCACCTTCCTATTTCAGACTGCAGGTAAATTAGTTGGAAAATAATTTAATTTTTGAAAGAATGTGCATACTCAGTTTTAAAACACACACACTTTTTTCCTTTTTTTAACACCGAAATTGAGATGTATTTTGAAATGATGCTTCTTATAATTGGCAGCATTTTTTTCCTTTCTTAGGAAAATTTTTAAAATAATAGTGCAATGATGGTATATATTCTTAAAATAATGGTACATCTTATAACTGATGCTGACCTAGAATTGATGAAATATGGTGTGTTTATTATATCTATCATTTATCATATTCCTAACTAGTAATTCTTCTGTAATTCCATGCAGTGGCCTTTACTTGATGAATGGATATGAAAGGAGTCCATAACTTATAACTAAATGTGACAGTTCCTTCCCTGTTCCTTCCCCTCAGCTGCCCCTGGCATCCATTGCTCTTAGGAGTCCCCTTTGAGCATTAGGATAACAATGCACTCAGAACGGGAGGAAAAGAAGGTTGTAAAAAGGAGAAGGAATAGCAATGAACTTGTACCCAGAGGAAGCCAAGTAGGCCCAACTGCTCCCAGGCACAGCTGGATGCCTTATCATCTCCACCTCCATTTTATCCTCTTTTAAAATTTTCTTTTTTCTTTACACTGCTCCAGTTTTCACGAGCTTCTGATTTATTAGGGTGTTGGGAAGGTAAATGAGTATCTTCTTTAGAAACACAGATATCTAGATTTAGGTTAGTGAGTGAATAATCAACCTTAGTGTGATTTCACCTCTCTAGCTGCTTCTTACTAGTCAACTGAGTTAACCACACTAACGTGGGGGAGAGAAGAAGAATGGAATGGATGACAAGAAATGGGATGAACTCTGTGGAGTGTGTATTAGTCTCAAAATATGAGATTTGACATAGTTCCATTGGCCTTAATGAAAGATCAGGGAAGCAGGAGGTTTACAACTGGAAATGGAGAGAAAGCATCCATTACCATGAAAGAGAAATAAAAAACACTTCTTATTTCTGTTGCACATGTGTATTGACTAGGGTTGCTATATTTGGCTGCCCAGAATCCATCTTCCCTCCTTTTTATAAAAATAGCCATATTTTATTTCAACCCTTCCTCTTTCCAGTGTATAAGGGTCAATTTCATGTGTCCACTGGACTAAGTTAGAGCGTCCAGCTGTTTGGTCAAGCAAACACTGGCCTGATTGTTACTGTGAGGGTATTTCCTAGATGGATTTACATCTATGGTCAGCTGATTGCCTCTATGACTGATTGCATCTACTTTCAACAAGGGAGAGTGTTGTCAGCAATTTGGGAAGGGGGGAGACTCCTCATATGATCATGTAAAGGTCTTAAAAACCAGAACTGAGGATTGCAGAAGTCAGAAAGAAGAATATCTGCCTCTGCTTCAGCCATCCCGCTTCTCCTTGGGAAACTCAACTTCACCTTGATCACAGTTTCCAGCCCTAAGGAATTCAGACTGCCAGTCCCCACATTCCTACACTCCCTCATCCCTTAATTTGCTTAAGTCAATGTGAGCACATCCCACTCCCCAAAAAATTTGTCTAGAAATGGACACATGGCCCATTTTGGGTCAATGAGATGTGAATGTCTGAGACAAACTTCTCTGTGCTCTGATCAAGCACTGGCTGTGGACAATGAGATCTAAGGCTGTGATGACTGAAAATGCTCTCATGTAGACTACTATGAGTGGAAGCAGCCTGAAGACAAGGCTGACACACACAAGAGGCCACCCGAAAGTATAACTGAGGGAAGAACCAGAATTCTGATGACATTGTGGAACATCTGGATGCAATTGCCCTGGAAAAGAATGAATCGCTGGATTCTTCCATTACCAGAAGAAATGAATGATCTTTTCCAATTCAGTTTGACCTGCATGTAATTACTTGCAACATCCAGAATCCTAGATACTGAAACATAGGTCTCGGAATCCCCTGCTCAGACTGAGACCATTACAATTGGAGTCCCACTATATTTTAGGGTGATTTGGTATTTGTAGGCTGATCTGGAAACTAAACCAACATGTGTCTTATTTTTATTTAAAATAAGAAAGAAAGAAAAAAACTTTCATCTCAGGGAAAACAAATGACTTCAAACAAACTTTCAGAAACCAATCTGTTCATCAGCTGGAAGGCAAAAGTAGTTATTTTTTCAGTAATAAAGAGTCATTGATATACCAAAGAAGTGAAGAATCTTTTCTGTAATATTTCACAGATTTTCGAGTGACATTGTGTCCCATAGTGATATATTAGATAAGAGGGGAATATGACACCCTGGTATAAAAAATGCAAGGAACTGAAGAAATTTATGAAATGCTAGCAGCTAGCTTCATGTTATCTCTCACTGTGTGTGCACTAAATTATTTTAAGCAATGTGATGGGAAGCTTCAGTACATTGGGTTATGCAAGTACCAGGTTCAAGTCTAAAGGTAGAATGTGGCTTCTAGCCCAGGTTTTGGGAAGGGGCACCTGCTCAGCCTGGGTTTGGTACATGTGGTGATGGGGTCTAGTTCAGTCCAATCTTTTCCCAGGTGTGGCCTCAGGACTTCTTCAGGTTGAGATTTATGTGAATCAAGTATAGACCCAAACGGGCTGCTTTATCTGTGGGTACTCATCACACTCACATAATAAATAAAATAATGATAACAGCTAAAGATATTAGAGGACTTGACAGTTCACAAAAGAGTTTTACATATATGTCTCACCTGTAGTCAGGTGAAGCACCATTCCTATACTTGGGAGTCAGTTTGCATGGAGGGCTCAGGCACACACTGCCAATCTAGGACTAAAATAGATTCTTCTGACTGCCTAACATAAAACTCGATTTTATTAACCAATCCAGATGTTTCCACTATATCTTGCCTTGAGCTTTACCAAGAAAATTGGGATCACCAGGTGTGAGTTCCCTTGTTTTCCATCTCTTACACTTTATTCTGTCTTTGTCGTCATCTGCACTCTTTCCACGTCTAAAGCTAATCCATTCATCTGTGCTAATCCCTCCACCAGGCTTTCCTAAATCATGATTTTCTCTTTCTCTCCCCTGCCGCCTCCTCTTTGTCTCTCCTATATAAACATTTTATTTGCTGTTATTCCCCATCTTTGTGCTTTTTCTTCCTTTCCCACCGTTAGTTAGTTCTTAGAAAAAGCAATCTCTATGTAGAGCCTTTTCACATCCTTCTTCTTTCCCTACAACCAAGAGTAGTCATTCCTACCTTCGTCTTGGCTCTTGATTTCTTTCTTCTATTCCATGCCTAGGGAAGCCATCCTAATTCAAACCCTCACAACCCCAAACTTTCATTAGTTGATTAACACTCTCTATGCCTCCAGTTTCTTCCCTTCCAGTCTTTTCTGTATGGAAAGGACATGAGTAACATGCCCACATCATCACATTGACTACAGCATGCCCCTTTACAAATAATTCCAAAGGCTTACTTTCTACCTGCACAATACATTTGAAAAATTTTAGCCTTGCAGTCAAAGCTCCCACAATATTGTCACCACTGCCCTTGCCAGCTTCCTCTTCCTTAACTTCCTCTCTGAACTTTCTGCTTCTTTCAAATAGACATACCCCACCTTCAGCATCTCCATTTATGGGATCCCCAATCCATATTTCATGGCCAAGGCAAAATGGCACCTCAATAATTCTTGTCTTATTGTCTTTATTCTTATATTCCAGGGGAAACAATCTGTGTTCTCCTGATAGGATATACAACCCACATGGTCTACTTTTATAGTTACGTGTACACAGGGTATAGCTTAACTCCTCACAAGTCTCTAACCTCCTGGAGAACAAGAATCCACCTTTTATGCTTCTTCTGTCATTGTATTCTCTATGTCTCTTGCCAGAATGGTTTCTATATGGCAAGGAATCAATAAATACTAATGATAAATTACTACATCAAAGCACAAATTGAAGTGAGTATCTACTATTCCTCTTTCTTAGGTAATAAAAATAGTATTTTAAGGGATGTAGAAATGTGGGATCTGGGTAATATTCTACTATGGTCCTTATTTATTTTTACTTACCTATTGCGTTGGTTTTTAATTATCTATCTCCTGTATCTTACCTGTGGAGTATTTTGTTTTTCATCTGATTATAAAGAAGTGTTGTAACAGAGCACTGCTCTACTTCTCTTGCATTTTCACTTAATTACTTTTGTAATGTATTCATTGCAATATTTGAAGTAAGCAGTTCCTGTATAACTTCCATGATTGAGTGTATTCATTTCGTGAAGATTAGAAAAAATGGATAACAAACCCTTTTTATTATCATACATGTGTTATTAAGGAAAGCTTACTATGGCTTTGTAACTTTTTATTCAGGGAGAATTTCCTTTTGTTTACTGTATTACTCAGTAATTCCCCTACTGCCCATCCCTACTGCTTTCCAGAATAGCTCTGGCTTTGGCAACGCTTGCTGGCTAGACAAATATATCACTGCAATTGGAAAAATATCACAAGAAGGACAGTTCCAGGTTGGAAAATAGGGCAATTAGCTCTCAGCATGAAAAAGGTGTGTTAGACGTTCCTGAAATTGAGTGACAGCTAATGTTGGCTTGAGCTGGGCACAATACCAAAGGCTGAAAATGGTCATGTAGAATTCCTCTTCGATTCTGCCAAATAGGATCACTTCTGAACTGAATTCGCCTGCTCACCCAGGAGAATTTTCCAGTGGGTAGTTGGGCAGAAAGATCTAATATTCATTATCCTCACAGCATCCTTATTCTTATGAAGACATTTGCTGCACAAATAACATGTTGACTATTCAGAAAATTCACCATAATAGAGTTGATGTGTGTATCAACAGCAGCCCCTCCCTTTGAAGAACTGCTTTTCCTTAGCTCCGGTTGTTTCTGGTGGGGCTACTAATCACAGTTCCTGAATATCTGACTCATCTGCCTGGAAAATCACAGCACCAGGCCCATACCCGCTGACGGGTCAAAGCAGTGAGTGTCTCACCCAAGCCAGGCCCCCTGGAAACCGTCCTTGGGAATCATTTATACTGAATAAAGAATGAGAGGCACCCCTTACTCTGGAGTTGCTACATTGGCATGCCATAAGCCTGGCTTTTAGAATTTGTTTGAATTCGAAGGGAAGGAAGCCAACTCACTAAGCTAAACAAAGCTAGACAGAGAGAGAGACGGAGAGAAAAAGGATGACAGTACTTCTGGTGCTGTATCCAGCCTCCCCTAAAGCCGTCTTCCCTATTGTTCTTCCCAATTTCACAAATGGGGGTATCCTCATTTATTACTAAAGAGCTGGACTCTGGAGAAGAGAGTGGTGGTGGCAAGGGGTGCCGAAGCGTGGGCCACTTTCTTGTGATAAGCTTTGCCTCTTTCCCCTCCCTGTGATGAGTCATGCTTTGATATGCCAGGGAAAACTGGCAGGGGCTCAGAAGGGTCACTTGGTGTCCTGGGTAAATCTCAGGTGAGCTGGGCTACCAGGTAGGGCAGCTACAGAGGTTGTATGTGGCTCTTCAGCATAATGTTTTGGTTCCCAAGAACCTTTTGATCTAGTCAAGGAGAGAAGAGAAAACAAAGTCACAGAGAATAATCTGGAGCACTGTGTGCCAGTCCACAAACAGGAATGCCTATGTGTAAGGAGGACTGTGGAAAGGGGACAGGTAGGGCCTAAGAGTCACTGCAGGCATCTTGATGACTGTGATCCTTGATCAGGAGCTTGGAAGACTGGCTCAATTTATAGCTAAGTAGAAGCTCAGCTCTCTAAGTGTCAGTACAAAGTGGTTATTCTTGTCACCTTTTTAGAATTTGAAAATAGCCCGGAAGTTGTTCGTTCCTACTTTTCCTGGAGGTCACTGGGGATTGAACATGCCCCTTTCAAAAGATCTGTTCAAGTCTTCATCCACATTCCTGTGAGTGTGAACACACTTGTAATTAGACCCTTTGAAGATATATTGTCAGTTAAGGTGTGGTCTCACTTATGAAGAGGATCTTCCAAGCTCCTGTTTAGATGAGGCCAAGTTGAATCACGGTGGGTCTTAATCATTATGGCAGGAGTCCTCAAAGAATCTAGACAGAGACACAGATGCCTGAGCAGGAAAAATAGAAACCAGAAGGAGAAGCCATGTGACAGAGGGAGAGATGTAAGCAGGGTATAGCAATTTGATACAGTTTATGAATTCCAAAAATAGGTATTGGATTATGTTCGTGAACTAGTCTGTACCTGGGCATGATTAAATTATGATTAGGGCTTTCATTGGGCCAAGTCAGTAGGACATTGAGTCCCCGCCCTTGGTGACTCACAGATAAAACTACACAGCAGAGCAGAGGAGTTCGCTGGAGTTTTGATGTTGGAGTTTTCAGCTGGAGCCCAGGAAGTAAGCACACAGAGGAGCAGAGTGGCTGAGCGTGGAGAAAATCAAGCCTTGGGGAGAGAGACAGAGCTGTTCACCTGATAGTCTACAGCTGGCCTTGTGGAGAAAGGCAAGACCTAGAGAGCCTCATAGTCTACAGATGGCCTTGTGGAAAAAACAGAGTTGCTGAGCCCAGAAGAAAATGAGCCCCAGGAAGAAAGGAACCCAGGAAGGCTGAAACCTGGCAGATGTTGGCAGCCATCTTGCTCCAACACATGGCAAAAGACTTTGGTGAGGGCAGTAACTTATGCTTTATGGCCTGGTAACTGTAAGCTTCTACCCCAGATAAATACCCTTTATAAAAACCAACCTATTTCTGGTATTTTGCACCAGCACCCCTTTGGCTGACTAATACACCAGGGAACCCCAAAGATCGTGGCCAGCCAGCATCAGAACCCTACAGACTCCAGGAGAAAGTATGGCCTATCAACAAAACCAATCAACAACTAACAAAACAAGAAAGAGGGGGAAATGGAGCCAGGAGATGAAGAGAGAAAATCCATATTTGTGACAAGTGCTATTTGAAACTATTTAAGGTCTCAGGACTAAATTCTTTTCCTAGCTTATCAAGTACCCCTGGGAAGACAGAACTGATGTGGCCACCTCTATCTATCCCATATGAGTACCAACATCTTGACTTCTAAACAAAATGGCTCTGTGAACCATCCATGCATCTCAGGGATGGAAATTTAAATGTATGTAGAACACTCTAAAACAATGAGACATAAATTCTTGTTTGATCCAACCCATTGGGTGGTATTTGTTATAACAGCTCTGGCAAACTTAGAGGTTTTAGGTTTTTCTTCTGGCCTTAATCTTTAATTGCTCAAGATTATCAGGGACTGTCCAAAATTACAGGCAGATTCCGTACTAATTTGGGTCTTTACAAAACCAAAAAGAATATTAAATTTCACATTTCATAAAGAACTTGAACCAGATCTACTACATGGAAGGTGACTCAATTTGTGCTCTCTATAAGGACGTGGGAACCCTCTCCTTGTCTCTGATTTGGATTGCCTTGCTTATACCATCAGCAAGGCAGTCATTTCCTCCTCCCACATTACCTCAGTTGTCCCTGTGTATTATAGATACTATAAGGATATTCTCATTCTGAGGAGGGCAAAGAGGTTTCTGAATCTCTCAAGATTTGTCATCAGAAAATGTGGAAAATACAATCTCTTGAGCATCTCCAAGTGTGTCTAGGTAGTTAACATAGTACACTAAGACTAACTCATTGGAGAAAATGACTTTATGAGGGAATAGATATTCTTGGCAATACCCCTCTCCCCAACTCTGAATAAACATGGGTTTATCAGGGACACATAGCCCACTCTGGGTAGGTCAAGTAGGAAGGGATTAGATAGAGGGAATCCTCTTCCTTTCTTTAAAGGAGGGAACCACCCTAGTTTTTGGGTTTGCTATTGAGAGTTAGGAGCTGATGTTATCCAGAGTCAGGAACCCACAGAAAGAATTGCTGCAGGTTTGTCCTCTGTAGGCCTGAGGTGAATGAGCAAGACAACAACTGTAATGACCAGAGGAAGAACTAAAATGGCTCTGTGTACCATTCCTGCATCTCAGGGATAGAATTTTTAATGTATGCAGAATACACCTGGCAAAGGGGAAGGAGAAATGTAGTTGCCAAGCTTCTAGGCTGTGAAACATGAGAGAACAGAGAACAGCATACATTGGCAACAGAAAATACAACTTCCACCCTAAATGATTCCAGGTTGGTATTTTCCCCTTCACCAACATTCCTAACCTTCCTGTAATTCAGGCCCTAGGTAGTTCTGATCGGTCTTAGCCACTGTTGCTTGGTCCAATGTGTTCCCTAGATAAAAAACAATGACCACGTTGTCTTCAAAATAATTCTCCATTCCCTTCCATTTTCTCTCCTTTGGACCCAAAACCTCCCTGCTTTAGTTTCCTGGCTGCTAAATCAAACACCATGTAATAGGTTGATTTAAACAACAGAAATCTATTAGCTCACAGCTTTGAGGCTAGGAGAAGTCCAAAATCCAGGTGTCATAAAAGCAGTGCTTTCTCCCAGAAGACTGTGGCATTCTATGGCTGCCTGCCAGCAGTCCTTGGTCTTTGGCTCTCTGTCATATGGCAATACATATGGCGGCCTCTTCTGGCTTCTCAGTCCTATTGACTTCCAACTCTCCCTCCAGCTTTTTCTCTGATTGTCACTGTGCTTATAAAGAACTCCAGTAATCCAGATTAAAGACCAATCTGTCTAATTTGGGCCACATCTTAACTGAAGTAACATTTTAAAGAGCTCTTATTTACAATGGTTCCATGCCCACAGAATGGATTAAGGTGAAGAACATGTTTTTCTGGGGTACACAGCTCCAAACCACAACCTTCTCCATTCCCTTCTACTGCTCCTTTTTCAGAATTAAAAAAAGAGTTCATAACTTAACATCCTTACAAAGAATGGGAATGCCAATATTTGTCAAATGTATTAGCTCTGACAACAGAGATGTGATCCTCATAATAAAAGCTCTTTAAAAGTGTGGACTCGGTGTGTAGTTTAAAAGTGCATTAATTCAATTCAACATTCACATTTAACAAAAGAGTCCCATAATGGCATATTGACATGCTTTCCTCCCCTTGTATCTGATTTATATGGAAAGTGAAACCTTGGTTAGAAAATTTGAGGATCGAGGGGGAAGGGGAGAAATAGATTGAGCAGCCAGAAGCTGGAAGTCAATGGAAATTGTATATGCATCTTCTAGCAAAAGGGAAGATGTAGTTATGCTACAATGCAACTTTCATGGAATTTTATGTCACCCTGGAACAATGAAAGATGAGTCCACTGACCTCTCTTCTTCCCTCTAGGTAAGGAGGCACATAATACCCTAGCCCCTTCCTCACTTGTCCTGCTGGCTGTCTGCATGGGGGTGGGTAGTTTTGCGGGGAATAAAAGTCTGCGAGCATGCCAGGGACTCAGCTGTTGTCCCTCACCTGCGTCCCCACCTTTCAATACACTTTCTTGGGATGTGAGGCTGGGCCTGCAAACTCAGTTCCTGTTCGGCCCTGGGCTGTCAGTCAAAGATGCTGGAAGGGGCTGGTAAGGAAGGAAGACGTGATTTTCCTATTGGCTTCCTGTTCTTGGTGAATCTCCTGAGCCACTTTTTCATCCCATTGGGTCCTGCCTTCTCCCTGGCAGCAGTTAAATCCAGTTTGCTGTTTAAAATCACAGAACCGGATTCATCCCAGCCTCTCAGAGACAGGCCGCCAGCTGAGCAGAGTCTTCTCTTCTGAGGTTTGAGTCCCAGCCCTGGAGACATCCTCTGAGCTTTTAGATCCTGGGAGCCCCAGTCATAGGGTGGCAGCTGTTTCCTCCCATCACCAGCTCCCTGCTTCCTTATCTCTTTTTGTCTTTTTTTGCTATGTAGTTCACTCATTATGCATGGTTAACAATTCTTTACATTAAATTCTCTCTAAAAGTAACTGCTGAGGTTTCTATTGCCCAACTGGACCTTAAGTGATGGATACCATCAGCAAAAGAAACCTCGGGTATATAGGAAGCTTTGTAGAAGTATTGGATAGATGGATTGATGGATGGATGGATGGATGGATGGATGGATGGATGGATGGATGGATGGATGGATGGATGGATGAGTGAGTGAATGAATGAACAAATGAATGAACAAATGAACCAATACTCCCAGGTGCTGTTTGGTAGCTGACCCAAGGCTCTGCTTTTTGGATGCTCAGCTGGATTGAACAAAGTATGCCCTGAGAAGAGTTCAGCACCATCGTCACTGACCTGTTACCCTGACTCCCCACCCAGCATGCAAGGCAAGCTCTTCAACTCCTTCTCTTGGGCTCCACTTGCCTTAGCCCAGGACGGAGGCAACAGAGTTTGGGTCAGAGAGACTCCATCTCCACACCCCAGGGAAGCACACCCTGGGTCAGGTGAGCATCTTTACAAGGTCACTTGTGGGCTATCAGGTGGGATGCTCCGGCCCTCCATGCAAATGCAGCCTTTCTGTTGGTTCTGCTAGCCCTACATTTAAAACTCTCCAACTCTGGCAAGACTCAAACCTATTATCCCCCTGCTCTAGAAGCGAAAGTAGCCAGGGGGGAAAGTCTGGCCGACTATTACCCAATTGAAGTAACCCAGTAGGGAGCAGATGAACCTGATTAAAGAAAATGGAGTACATTTCTAGCCTGGCAGGGAAAAAAATAGATAAATAAATTTTAAAACACACCTGTTAATTTTCCCTTGTCTCTGCATGACTTAGGAGCTGGAATCCTAAAACCAGAGTGCCACCTGCTGTCCATTGTCAGACCCAAAAGAAATGGGCATTTGACAGCAGAAGTCCAGAAGAGCATCGTTTGGACAAAACATTAGAGGTTTACACATTCACATTCTATACGCTTAAGTCGTTTAGTTTTGACAAGATTTCTGGCCCTTTCCGGAGCTGGTGAACTTACTACACATCCAAAGTAATCCCAGGGGAGGTATGTTTCTCAAGCATATGACTCTACTTGGATAAAGGTGCCTCATCTACTGATCTGAATTTTCCCACACTTTCTGGCAGAACTCGGCAGATGGAAACAAAACTGAATAGTTAATGTGTGGAAATATGTCGTTAAAACTGCAGATGAGATAGAATAAGAAGATTATGGGACCCAGTCCACGGAATTATTGAACCCATAGAAGGTTAGAATGGATCTTATGTTTTATGAGTAGATAGAGCAATGCAAGATTTTTGAGAAGGTGAAGTGGTTGGCAGATTTTAGATGCCATTTTAGGGTATTGGAGAGGATGGTACCTTTGAAAAAGCTTTGAAACTACAGAGTGGTTGTGGTGGTGATGAAGAAGATAATGATTTAACGTTCTCCCTGGGGGAAAAAATTTTTAAACCTTTCCTCAGTTGCTGAAATCCCTTAACAGGAGACATAGTTCTTCTAGATAAAATTAAAGGTGAGAATCAATATGCAAATACCACTTGAAAGGAAGAAAATGTGAACTCATCTGTATCACTCTAAAGAAAAAAGGATTTCAAAATAAATTCTTTCCAGAAACATGTTTTGGAGTGGTGCATGGGGGAGGGGTCAGGGAATATCTGGCCCAGGTGAGCGAGAGATGGAAAACCAAAACGGAATTGGAGACAGAGGCCAATTCAAAGGGGCAGAAGGAAAGAAAAGAGAAAAGGCTGGAGCAGTAAGACGAAGTATACCTCGTCAAGGTGTGATTAGGACAGTTCATCTGATATACACAGTATCTTCACGTTGATGCAGGCTCAGCCCCTCAGCTTCCCTCCCCCAGCCCGGGTGAGGAGGGGCCCTTGATAGCCAGTCCTTACAAAGCAAAGGATGGATACGACCCAGAGGGACAGCGTGATATTGAGGGCTACAATGTAATAGGGTCTTTTTCTGTTAAGTGTTCTCCTTTCAACTCTTGGCGTCCCATGCTCCATTTTTATTTAACGTGGACCTTATTTCACAGTTTTCGGGTAGAGATTTATCTCTTGTCCTACCGCCAACCAAATTCCCATTTTGGCCCACATGCCATCCTGCCAACTCTCTGCTAGCTACCCAGTGATTCCTCCGGGTGCTTTAATCACTCGCACATGAGCCGGAGAAAGTGATATTCACAGCAAGGCACCATGCGAACTGAGGTGCCTTCTGAATCATCAGTGATTGCATCGGGTTCAGTGGAGTTTTAGCATGAAGTATAATTTCCTGTGTTCTCATTTCCTAAAAATGGACAGCGAAGTGGCTGAAAGTGACGTTCAGCAACTTACTTTTAACAGGGACATCGATGGACCAGAATTCCTCTTCCACATCTGCTTACATTCTCTGAAATAGAAGCAAAGAAAATCAAGTGAGTGACTTTGCTGAGATACCATTTGCATTTCAATAATCACTGAAGGCTTTCAGGCCAAGAAAAATGTGCCTTCAAGTAAATCTCCAAAAGTGTTAAAGAATATTAAAGCATGTCAGACATTATAGACCCTTTCGTGGTGTGGAGCTGCTGTAGGTCCTCAGACTTGTGGTCATCACCGTGGGGGGAAGAATAAACACGATGTGGTCTTGCCTTCGAGTACATGAAAAATGGCCACCACCACTCGTTGTCCAGATTACGTATCTGAGAGCCTAAACATGCCATCCAAACACCATATTCTAAAAACAAATTTTGAGTGTATTAGTTCCAGGAATGCCAGATGCTGTAATAAAGCAACCGCCAAAATTCAGTGGCATAACAAAATGAAAGTTTCTTACTCACTGTAGCAGTTTGATATTGTTTATGGATTCCAGAAATAAGTATTGGATTGTGTTTGTAAACTGGTCTCTTCCTCTGGGTGTATTAGATTACATTAGATTCAGAGGTTTCACTTTTCCTTTATTAAAGCAAGATTAGGGCTTTTATTGGACCACATCATCGGGGCGCGTGAAGGGTTGAGTCCCCACCTGCTTGGTGGGGATAAAACAGACTCTCACACAGAAGTGAATGCACGGAGAAGGACACAGAGGGAGAGAGACAGCTCATTAGACACGGCAGAGGCCCCGGGAAGAGAGATGAGCCTGACCTCATGACCTCGTGAAGAGAGCAGAACATCTGAGTACTGGAAGAAACGAGCCTCAGGGAGAGAGAAGAGCCTTATCCCGGCCTATCCCAGAAACTGGAAGAAGCTGGGGCCATGGTTCCTTCAGAGGAAGGAGGAAGGCTGAACCCTCGCAGACATTGCCCGCCATCTTGCCTCAGTATGTGGCGAATGACTTGGGTGAGAGAAGTAACGTACTCTTTATGGCCTGGTAACTGTAAGCTTCTCCCCCAAATAAATACCCCTTATAAAAGCCAACAGAGTGCTGGTACTCTGCATCAGCACCCCCTTGGCAGACTAATACACTCACCTTAGTAGTTCCTGTGTGGGTGGCAGTGATTGGGGACCTCCGGTGCCTCGACTGGTGGCTCTGCAATTTCCAACATTTCCCTTCCAAGGTCCTCCTGGAATCTTTCCAAGCAACTCCAGCAAGTCTCTGCCACCTTCAGTCATCCACGCGGTATTGTACTAAATGGATTCTCAAATAATCATCTATTTTGCAATGCTTCCATTTTGATGATTGAAGGATGATTTGACATCATCTATGACAATTGGTTCTAAACAGAAGTGATGTCACAGATTATATGGTGGCCCAGTCTCCATGACCCAGGCAGCATGACTTATAGTGGAAATATGGAAATTAATCTGTAAGCAGCTATTTCATACTGTGAAAACATTTCCTAGAACAAAGGTGAATTATCTCCAAACAGGGGACACCCCTGGTGTGCAGACTGAAAGATATATTTTGAAAGGAAGCCAGAAGAAGAAGAGGATAGATATTTGCAAAACCCCTTTGGTTTCTGCAGACTCTCTGATCAAAAATCATGATGATGATCAAATGCAATGAATGTGCCTCTCTGATTAAAGAGATTGTAATGTGGGAGGGGGGTCGGGGGTGGGGAGTGGGGTATATGGGAACCTCTTATATTTTTTAAGGTAACATTTTGTGTGATCTATGTATCATCTTAAAAAAATCATGATGATGAGTCATTTGTTCACACCCCAATAGCAGGTCAGCAAGGATTTCCTAGTAAGCACGATGTTTCACATATTTTTGGTTTTGCATGATAATTTCTTGCCATTGTTAAGAAAACTGAGTCGTGCATGGCAGATTTTAATTTTGGCATAAGAATTGGTATGTAAAATACATTTGTGATGTTTATGTCTATTTGTCAAACAAGCCAAGCACCTTCCCACCTCAGGACCTTTGCACTTCCTATTTCATCTGCCTAGACTCAATATAGACCTTGCTTCCTCAGATCATCCAAGTCTCTGCTTCAATGTCACCTCTTCAAAGGGGAACTTCTCTGAATACTTTGCCAAAAATTGCCTCCTTCTGCAGCCCCCACCCTCCATATTACTCTTGACACCCTCAACCTGGATTATTTTTCTCCATGGCAGTTGGCCTCCTCTGAAATAATACATGATGGTCATAAAGCAGAATAATGTACCACCCCCATGGACATGCCACTACTGTGCACTCCTGTATTTCTTGCTTTCTGTCTCTCCCGGAGATTGCAAGTTGCAAGAGAGGAGAGACTGTCTTATTCGCTACTGAACCCAAGAAGTACCTGCCAGCAGAGCTGCGTTCAATACTTATTTGTTGATGCCTGAATGATGGTTGGCAAATCCGTATCAGTATATATTTTGGCTTTTTTATCCTGGGCTACTTTTTCTGTTTTGAGTGAACTCAGGTGTTTCTGATTGATACAAATTGATTATTGAACTTTAACAGGCGCTTCCATTGCTATACATGATAAACTTAAACCTTTTCTCAGCCTCATATACCTTCCTGACTCACTCATTTCCGACCAAATTATTAATCTGACACTATTAGACATGTCCCTCAGGCAAGTGTCTTTTGCTCTCCGATCACTGCAGCCTTTTCACATTAAGGTATATAAATGCCGGCAGTAGCTTCCTCTCTAACAGGTCGGGTCCTGGATGCCTGCGTTAAATAATCAACTGTGCAACCATTTACTGGGTGAACACGCGATGTCAGGCACTTGGCCTGTGTTCGATTTTAACTACATGGAAACCAAATATAAATGGTATCCTCATTTTACAGACGAGAAAGTCAAGCCTCCGAGCAGTTTAGTTATAAACCTGTGGTTCCATGCCCGATAAATGTTACATCCTGAGTCAAACTTTTCTAACTCCAAAGCCCAGGCTTTTCCATGGGCAGTCATAGGAACACTTTAATCATAGAAGATACTGTCCAGGAAAGAAGTTTTTAAAATCTTTTCTCTCATAAAAATATAGCACACACAATATTTTTTGTATAGATCAGAAACATCAAGCTTCCTAGTAAATGTGATCTTTTCTGCCATTGATTAGGTATCTGAATACTAACATGACATCTCAGGTGGGTGATTCAGGCAGAAATATAGGAGCTCTATGAGCCCTAGGGTGCTATGAGCTCAGGGGTGCTATGAGCTCAGGGGTGCTATGATTCAGGGTGCAATGAGCTCAGAGTGCTATGAGCTAGGGGTGCTGTGAGCTCAGGGTGCTATGAGCTAGGGGTGCTATGAGCTCAAGGTGCTATGATCTCAGGGGTGCTATGAGCTCAGGGGTGCTATGAGTTCAAGGTGCTATGATCTCAGGGGTGCTATTAGTTAGGGGTGCTATGAGCTCAGGGTGCTATGAGTTAGGGGTGCTATGAGCTCAGGGGTGCTATGAGTTCAAGGTGCTATGATCTCAGTGGTGCTATGAGTTAGGTGTGCTATCAGCTCCGAGTGTATTGAACTCTGGGGTGCTATGAACTCCGGGGTGCTATGAGCTCAGGGTGCTATGAGCTAGGGGTGCTGTGAGATCAGGGGTGCTATGAGCTCAGGGACACCGTGGTCTCAGTGCTACCATGAGCTCAGGAGTGTTGTGGCCTCAGGGGACTCTGAGCTCAGGGACACCATGGCCCCAGGGGTGCTATGAGCTCATATCAGGGTCACAGTATGACTTTGAGTTTTGCCTTTGGGGGCCTCTTACTGAATAAAAAGAAAAAAAGAGTCTGGAGGCTGGCAGAAGGATTGCCCTCATGCACAACTGAGCAGAGTCAGAGAGACAGATAAAGCAGATACAACCCCCAGATATTGGTTCCTTTGAAGGCTAAAGAGACCCATGAGAGTTATGGCCATGGCCGATGGGGTTAACTACCAGGGCAGATGGCCCCTCTTTGGAAATGGTGTTTATGTGTGATGAATCTGGACTCAGATGGGATCTCCCTTCATAAGACTTTCATGCTAATGTGCTGGAGGTGCAGTTAACGTTGGGATTTAAGATATATTTAGGGGATTTGAATCTCTGGACTGACAATGTGATAGCCAGGTCCTGAGCCTCAACAGACTCCAGCACCTACAATCTGATTTATTGGACTTACCACACTCAGCTAAGATGGAGTTGAAGAAGGACAACCACCACACCATGGAGCCTAGAGTGATTACAACTGAAAGAGGGAGGATTGCATCCAGCATCCATGTGGAATCTGAGCCTCCTCTTGACATAGAGGTGCAATGGACACAACCAATCCAATGTCCACATAGAAGAGGTGGTATTGGATTGAGAAAAGTGGACATGGTGGCTGATGGGTATGGGGAAAGGCAGGAAGAGATGAGAGGTGGAGGCGTCTTTGGGACATGGAGCTGCCCTGGATGGTGCTTCAGAGGCAATCACCGGACATTGTAAATCCTCACAGGGCCCACTGGATGGAATGGAGGAGAGTATGGGCCATGATGTGGACCATTGACCATGAGGTGCAGAGGTGCCCAAAGATGTACTTACCAAATGCAATGGATGTGTCATGATGATGGGAACGAGTGTTGTTGGGGGGGGAGAGGGGGGGGTGGGGGAGCGGGGTTGAATGGGACCTCACATATATATTTTTGATGTAATATTATTACAAAGTCAATAAAAAAAAAAGAGAAAAAAAAAAAGAAATAGTCAAAGCTATATTTCATGACTGTGTTGGTATGAGGATGAATATAATATACGCTAGCTTTATTATTGTATCTTCACCTTTTATTATATTCATTTCTCCTCTGATTTTAAAGGGATTGAAATTACAACATGCCCCTGGGCTCCTGACAGCGTCCTGGGCTCTGAGAGCCGTGTGGTTCCGCCTAATGGGCAGGGCAGCCCTGGCCAGCAGGTAGGCAGTGTCCATTGTACAAACGGAGTTTCCCCACTTCCTGAGTTCCCCCCATTAAAAAGTTGTTCATTTGAACCACATACCTCTTAACGTGTGAATATTACTGGAAGACTGAGATCTTAAGTCAGTAGCATATATACAGTTTAAACGGACAAGGAGCAAGAGCGGCATGTTCTCTGATAGAGAGAGATGCTGGGTGTGAGGCCTGGGATTGAGGAGGTCCTGATGGCCAAGCTTCCGGAAGACTCTGGAAGCTTCCCACAGTGGTGCTCAGGATTTGGCTCAGCAGTATCTGGGGCCGTCTGTCTACACTCCAAGTCGTCTTCTTTCATTGTTGCTGTTGTTCTTATGATGTTGATTTGTTTTCTCTACATATGTAAATGCAGTATATGTTCTTATAGAAACCAGCACATCTTAGTCCATTTTTTCTTGTTTTTTTTTCCTAGCATCCACACACACACGTGTGCATGTACACACATTGAAATAAGAGTCACGCCATCTATAAAATAAAATGTCTGCATCTTCTTCCTTCTCCTTGAAAATTTACTGCTCTTTTCAGTTCTTTGCTAAACCCTGTGTTTTAAGCTTTTTATTAATGGGCTAGATTTTGTCTGGTTATAGCTTTCCAAAGATTTGGAAGTCATATCCTATTTTTAATATGACTTACTTTTAAGCTGTAAATACTTACTTTGCATGTATTTTTTTAAGTGCCATAGTAAAACCATAACATGGTAGCTTTTGTACACCATATTAGGTAAGGTATATATCATTGCTTTAATCATCTTAACATTACCCACCCCCCCATATCCCAGTTGTTTAAAATAAAATCTGTGGGTTTTAGACAAGTTTGTTCTTATTAAATCATTATTTTTCTATCAAATATAATTCTGTTAAATTTGAAATCTTCAGTAAGTTTTTAAACAAACTGAAGACAAACTTATAGACGGTATGCTATTTTTAGCAGATTTCATTGTTCACTATTAGTCCTTTTATATCACAATTAGCCACCCACTGCTATCAGTTCATTTCACGGCTAGTTAGAGGACATCTTAAGCAATTTTTACCAGAATAGTGCATTAGTGCATATTTGAGAATATCTTTCTGTCATCTTCACATATGAAAAATATCTCAGCTGGGAATATAATTTGAGGTCACATCATTTTCCTTCAATGTGGCAGCTCTTCCTTTATCAGAGTCTGGTATTTAAATGTCACTGGGGCCACACTAATTTATGAACTCTGTAGGTAAACTATGTTTTCTGCTTGAAGGCTTGTTGGATTTTTTTTTCCTGATCCTAGCAATTCAAAAATATTATAATAATATTTCATGTCATTGACGCAGCAGTTTGGTGACCCCTTCTAATTGCACACTCAGGTCTTTTTTTCAGCCCAGTTTCAGGAAAGTTTCCCACCTTCCCTCCTCCTTGTCTTTATTATTCCATTTGTTCCGCTTGTTTTGGTTTCTTCCTGGGGAGCAGCCCTAACTTCCGTCTGTATTTCTTTCTCTCTCACCTTTTACCCACAATGAGTGCCAAATTTTTGCCGTAGGTTGTGCTGATTTCTCACATATATATATGCTCATTATTCTCCCAGTAGTACTATGGGTAAATGTTATCGCTGTTTTGCAGAAGAAAAGCTCTGAGACATTCACATGCTTATAGGCAAGAAATAGTGGGGACAAGATTCAAATCTGTTAGTGACTCCAAAACTCTGGCTCTTGAACTCTCCATGCCAATGTCCTGTTTCTCTCTCAATCTCACCTTTCTCCTAGTCTTTATATCTTTCCTTTTTTTCACTCCATTCTGAGAAAGATTTTCCAGGGTGTCACTTCTTTTTACCGTGTCAAGTTGGGCTCATTCATATTTGAATTTTTAGTTTCCTATAATATTTCCTTTTTTTAATTAATTTCCTTTTCTTCCCATTCAGTGTTGGCTCCCTACAAGTCTGTTCTTCCTTTGACACTTTGTTCCTGTTTCAAAAAGGCAATAAAATTCTTCAGCCTCCTGAGGATGATTTTTTTTTTCTAAAATGTTTTTGTGCAAAATGGTTTTTGTAGGAAAAAATCCCGCTTCCTGTGAAATTTTAGCCTGAGGATCATGCAGTTGTTCTGTTAAGATCTTTTGCAAAGACTCCCCTTTCTTTCCTCTTTACTGGTCCCAGAACTCAGAGCTCTGTCCAGAAGCAGCAGAGTGACAGCTGCAGGTTTTCCTCGACTCTGTCCCTCTGAAGCTGCTGGCCCTGGTCAACAGGTAGAGGCAAGCAGTCCCTCTAGTCAGACACCCATTTTTTGGAGGCTTGCAGCTAGACTGGGAGAGGAGTTTTCCTGCCCTCACTATCTGCCTTTCTGGGCCTCTGTAAAATTAAAGTACCTAAAAAGTAATAGCTCTCAGGATGCAGTGCCACCCCCTTTAACTGTGCTTCATTGGAAGGCAGCACACGCTCCCAAATGCTGTGTTCTCTCCCCTGGGTCCCCCAGAATTATCCAGCTAGACCTGATAACAGAATCTAGTGGGGGAAGAAGCAAACAGAATTCTGTGTCCGAAAGTGGCCCCTATGGAGAATTAGGGCAAGGCAGGTTCCAGTTGTTACAGACAAGAGTTACCCACCCAGGGGCAGACTGGGGTGGGGGGAGTGGGGGTGGAAAGGACTCCTGCCTCCTCCCAGAGGGCATGATGGTGCCATTGCCCAGAGCCTGCAGATGGGCCAACCACTGCCAGTGCTCAAGTGGGGGTTGTGAAAATATTCACTTCTTATAAACTGGAAGTTATTTTAATAGGAGTTTATAGGACTCTATCTTACCCAATATGAAAAAAAAATCATGAACTTCCTGGTTAACTCCAAGAAAATGTAACATTTTAAGTTTTAAGTGTTTAATCAATAAACAGATAAATGAAGTGATAATGCACTGTAAGAATATCTCATCCGAGCTCACCGACGCTTGGAACACCTGCCATTTAGATCCTGGGGAACCCTTATGCTGGGCTTCTCTGGGTCCTGACCATTCTTAAGAGTCCCGGGTGTTGGGAAACGGACTTTGGCCCAGTGGTTAGGGCGTCCATCTACCACATGGGAGGCCCGCGGTTCAAGCCCCGGGCCTCCTTGACCCGTGTGGAGCTGGCCCACACACAGTGCTGATGTGCGCAAGGAGTGCCGTGCTACACAGGGGTGTCCCCCGCGTGGGGGAGCCGCACGCGCAAGGAGTGCACCCATAAGGAGAGCCGCCCAGCACGAAGGAGAGAGCAGCCTGCCGAGAAATGGCGCTGCCCACACTTCCCATGCCGCTGACGACAACAGAAGCGGACAAAGAAACAAGACGCAGCAAAAAGACACAGAAAACAGACAACCAGGGAAGGGGAGGGGAATTAAATAAATAAAAATAAATCTTTAAAAAAAAAAAAAAAGAGTCCCGGGTGGCTCATTCAGAAAGCAGAAGATCTACGTCACGAGGAACCCAGCCTGCCGTCAGCACCAGCACCAGTCTCAGCCCCCATTACAGAGACGCAAGCTCAGCGTTCCATCTGACATCATCTGAATTACATGCTCCGATGAGACCTGTTCTGAATTTTCCTCAGTGATCCTGTGGGTGTGAACTCATTTGTAAATGGGACCCTTTGAAGATGTATTAGTCAGGGGTGGCCCAACAGATTCAGGGTGGGTCTCCATCTGTATTCCTAGAGTCCTTTCTAAGCAGAAGAAATTCTGATGCAGTGAGCCCAAGGAGACAGAAGCCAGAAGTCAGTGGAAACTGGAAGAGCAGATGCCAAGAGAGCGAGATGGCCATGTGAGAAGAGAGAGATACTCGTCAAGGAGTCCCAAGGATTTTGGCGGGCCAAGTACCAGCATTCCACAGATCTGGGGAGAAAACACGGCCTTGCTGACACTTTGATTGTGGATGTCTAGCCTCTGAAACTGTGAGCTGATAAATGCTTGTTGTTTAAATCAGCCTTTGTGTGGACTTTGTCATAGCAACTCTGACAGACTAAGACACCACAGAAGGTCTTTCCTGGAAGTACTTGGCTAGCCAGGACCCTCCCCATACAAGGTCTAGGTGGAACAACTTCTGCCTGAAGCAACTTAACTTGCAGATTCTGTTTATCCTCAATAAAATTGGGGTTATTCAGAATTCCTGGGTATTAGGTGTGGAGGGAGGTAAAACGAAGCAGCAAAAGATATTCATATCATCTGTTATTTGAACTAAGCATATTATTTCAACATGACAACTCATATGCAACTTGCTGAGAGAACCAGTTATGACAATCAATAGGGATTTACAAGTGTAAACAAATGTCAACAACTCTTATCAAGCTTTCTACATACTTAATACCAAATAACGTGGTCTTTGTGGCTGAGCCTTAGCTGCTGCTCGGCCACTGATTCCCTGGTTGGGTCTGGGGCCTCCCCGTGGCAGCTCCTCTATGATAGTATGTGTTGGAGAGCACGGGACCATCAGCTCATTCATTTTTGCTGGCCAGGTGTGAAATGGCCCCTCTGAATTGTGTCAGAGTGAGCACCTGCCATCCCCTGTCACAAAGTGACTGAAAATCCAAAATAGGAGCCAATGCCTCTTTCGTGCTACTCAGCACCCACAAGACATGGTTTCTTGACTTGTTGGGTCTCAGGTAGTTATGGGAAAGGACAAGGACTTTGGGAACAAAGACATATGGGTCAAAAAGCATAGCTCTGTCATTTACTTGTGGATTGCAAGTTACACACTCACTCTAAGCCATTGTTTCTTCATCCACAAATTGGTGCCATTGTGACACTTCATTGAAGACATGTAGGTGACATGCCTGATTGCCTTGCATAGGGTAGAAATGCTAATCTTGCTCCTTGTTCTCTCTCTGTTTGGTTTTTCACATAAGAAATAGCTTAGAAGGTCCAGCTAAGGGGCCAACTGGAGGGAAACCATGACCACCACTATTCTTTCCCCGCCCCCTGAAAATCACTTGGCAGGAAAAAAAGCTATCAAACCCGACCCCCAATTACAGTCCCTTAATACTCAACTTCCCTCAGTATCTTTGGTGACTGTGGAGGAGATAATGAGATATTATTGGGCCTCAAGAGACCTACACTCTTAAAGCACTTTGGAAGCAGAGTCACATTTCTGGGTGACTCTGGCTAGTAAAGGGCCCTTGAAGCTCTATGGGTCTAAATCTGGTAAACGTTCCTTCTGATCAGCCCATCAGAGCAAACCAAGGCAGCCTGCCTCCCCCTCCCTGTCTCAGTCCCACCTTTGGGACCAGGACAGGGTGGCTGCCAGGGAAGTTGAGCCAGGCTGGTCCTGTCCCCACAGGAAGACACAGTCCTCTCAAAACCAAGGGCCTTATCCCTGTGAATCCAGAGAAAAATATCTACCAACCTTTTTGGTCTGATATAAGCTTTTCCAACTTCATATTTTTTCCTATTGGAATTTTTCTTGATTGCTTTTCTATTTCTTTTCAAGATGTGGTTAAGAAGTGATCAAATACTGAAGGAGATATAAAGGGGAACCCATTCAAAGGAGGGGAACAGACGGGGTGAGAAACTGGGTGAGGTCCAGGCCTAGAGCAAAGAGGAAAGTGAGCGGCAAAGAAATGGATCAGGGGAGTAGATGGAGTTCAAGCAGTTGAGCACCTGCTTCCCATATACAAGGTCCTGGGTTCAATCCCCCGTACCTCCTAAAAAAAACAGAAATAGATTGGGAGAAATAGAGCAGAGTCGGCAGGGAAGCCAAGGCTTTCCATGTGCCCCGGAGGAATAAACTTGGTTCCCAGAAGTTAAACCAGGGGCAAATTAGGTCTTAGAAATAAAACTGCTCCAGAGGTCTGGGTATAATATACCACAATTCTCCTAAGATACATGTTTCAAAGAAACATTTGTTATTTTGCCTCAGGACCTTGAAATAAACCAACAAAAAGCACATAAACATAAAATCAAGTGTCCACAGGAATAAATACCTACCTAGGTAGTCTCTGAACAACCTCTTCAATTCCAGAATGTCTTGAGGTTCCCAGAAGCCACAAGACAATTGATAGTTTGCCATGATCTGCCATTCCAAAAGAGCAAAGCTGCATCCAACAGCTGTTTTAGGTACTTCACCTAAGTAATGGAAGTTGGTTCTTGCCAGCTCCTTGCTTAATAGAAACATTTCAGTGATGTAGCCAGAAAAATTGGTAGCCTTTGACCTCTGCAGGCTGTGACAAAAACCTGTGATGCTTGCAAATAACAGAGCTTGAATTTTTTCCAGCCTTTGATAGCTATTTGGCTGCGTCCCTGAACTATATAATTGGCATCCTCTACTCCTATCAACCAGAAATACCACAGAATGAAGCTCTGGAACTACCACACAGGGAGTTAGTTATATGCTATCTGGAGCTGGCTAATTAGCTAATTTTCATAATGGGAATGCGTTGACCAATAACCTGAAAATTTGCCCTAGGCTTGAAAGAGTGGATCGATGAATTGCTCTGCAAAGAGCAAACCCTCTGGGCTCCTGTTTGGATTTCAGCTTTTCTTTACAACTGGGAGACAAATGAAGCCAATATGAGGTTCAGAGCAGGGATGGGGAGGGCAGGTCAGAAGACTCAGAGTGGCTGGCAGGTGACAGGAGCAATACCAGTCCAAGGGCAGTCAGTGTGGCCCTTGAGTGATTTTTGCATTTGTTCTGTGAAGCACTTACCAATTGGACACAGGGCCAGTGGGGCACGGTGACAATTATCTTTGCCTTTCTTGGAGGGGGTATTGTTTAATAATCTAGCAATGGATACCAACCACTTAGAACATCAATTAATAAATCGATAATTTGACATAACAGCTCTATTTTGTATGTGCCTGGGAATTCTGAACAAAGACTTCCTTTTTTTAAATTTCATGCCACTAAGTAGAAACCTGGAAGCTGACAATGCCTCCACCAACCTCAGTTTCCTGAACAAGCAAACCAATCACCAGCCCTGGGAAGTATCTACTGTGTATCTCTCTAATTCACAGTAGATGCCAAATTACAAGCTGGAGAGAAGAAGAGGTAATTTTACCAGCGTACACAACTTGTTTTTATTATTGTCGTCGTGTTAAGCTGGTACATTGTGATGCAATTTATTATGCATTAATAAATAACTAGTAAAGGAGGCTTGTACATATTATACAGAAGAGGGGAAGAGACAGAGAGCAATTTTCTAGATGACCTTAAACGCAGTATTGGTTAATTAGAAGGAGGCACTGGCAAAGTCTACCGACGGGCTGAGAAGTAACCCCTTCTCCCTAAAGGACCACAGAATAAGGCCCTTCCTTCCTGAATCCAGGGGAGTCTATGATTTAGAGAGCAGCCTCCCAGCAGGTCAGACCATTCACCGACTCATCAGGGAGTGCTTTAGACTAACAAATGCGAACATTCTAACATTACTGGAGGGATTATTACATCGTCTCAAATATTTCATTTATCTGACATCACCGACTGCTGACTCATTGCTGAAATTTATTAAATCAGCCTCCTGGTAAAACTGCTCGATCGTTTTTCAAAAGGGGGCTCGACTTTCAATGTCTTCTGCTTCCGCACCTGCAACTATGCCTCCTCCCTTTCTGCTTTCATCTGATTATGATTTTCCACAAGGGGCAGGAGGAAGAGGATGCGTCCCAGGCTCCATGAGTAGGTGAGTTAGGAACGGGAAGGGGGCAAAGGAAGGTGGATGGAGGGGCATCTGGTAAGATGGGTGGGCTGAGTCAGAACTCAGGCAACAAGCATGGAAATGAGGAGCCGCCTGCAGGTGCCGATGCCTGAGCCTGGAGCAGGCAGAACTTCCATCCTTGGAGCCCTCGGAACACCCCAGCCAGAAGTCATCAACATGGATGATCACACTCATTGAATTGTTCTGCATGATACTCTGATGACAGATATTAACCATTAAACATTTTCTCAAAACCTATAAAATTGTGCAGTGCAGGATATAAACCATAGTTGTAAACTAGAGACCATGGTTAGTAGTAATGCTTCAGTATGTGGTCATCAACTGTAACGAATGTACCACACTAACGAAAGATGTTGTTAATGGGGAAAGGTGTGGGAGGGAGAAGAGGGTGGGGTATACAGGAATCCCCTATATTTTTGATGTAACATTTATATACACTAAAGTGCTTCTGAGGGCTACAGAGACCCACAGGTTCTATGGTCATGGCAGATGGAGTTCAGTGCCATGTCAGTTGGCCCTACTTTGGAGTTTGTGTTTCTGTGTGATGGAGCTGGACTCAGATGTGATCTTTGTCTACAAGCCTCTCCTGTTACTTTTAACGGATCTGTAGTTGGTGCTGGGGTTTAGTGTATACCCAGGGGACCTGAATCTCTGGACTGACCATGTGATAGCTAGGCCTTGAGCCTCAACAGACTTGCAACTCCTACACTCTGGTTTATTGAACTTACTGGACTTACCCTACTCAGCTAACATGGAGGTGAAGAAGGTCAACCACCACACCAGGGAGCCAAGAGTGCAAACAACTGAAAGCAGGAGAATTGCATCCAGCATCCACGTGGATTCTAAGCCCCCTCTTGATATAGATGTGGAGTGGACACAACCATTCTAAGGTCCACAGGATGGAGGAATAGAGTATGGATTAGAGTGGACTTACTGGTATTCTATTCATGAACTATTGTGATTAGTAATCGAAGAAAATGTGGCATTGGTGTGGAGAAAGTGGCCGTGGTGGCTGCTGGGGGTAGGGAGTGGGAGGAAGAGATGTGATGTGGGGGCATTTTTGGTGGTTGGAGTTGTCCTGGGTGGTGCTGCAGGGACAGTTACCGGACATTGTATGTCCTCCCATGGCCCACTGGGTGGACTGTGGGAGAGTTTGGGCTATGATGTGGACCATTGACCATGAGGTGCAGTGGTGCTCAGAGATGTATTCACCAAGCGCAATGAATGTCTCATGATGATGGAGGAGGTTGTTGTTATGGGGGGAGGAATGGGGTGAAGGGGGTGGGAGGTATATGGGGACCTCATATTTTTTTAATGTAACATTAAAAAATAAATAAAGACCAAAAAATAAAAAATAAAGTGCCTTTAAAAGTAGAGAAAATATATATAGGTATTTTAGAGGCAATGATAATCAAGGTGCAGTCCCAGCACCCACAGACTTACAGTTAAATGGAGTGACTGCCTCTTACCACTGTGCTATGTGCATTAGGGATATCATTTTTAGTCCTTTAGCAACCCTGAAATGATAAGCATTAATGATAAGATGCAGCATTGGGTACCTTTTGTGAGTCCACACCTAGGAATTTGCTGGCTTCACACTTGAACCAGATCTTTGTGGCAACAGAGCCTGTGCTTTTCTTCATAAAGACACAACCTACTCACTTTCACTGAAGGGCAGTGACTGTCATCCTTAGTTTGGCTCAACAGAGTCAAAAGGTAGTGTGTCTCCAGCTAGGACTTCTCATTGCAGGAGTCTGCAGATGACACTTCATCTTTTGGGCTCATTGAGGACTGAATGGAGAAATTCAGGTTCTCCCTGGTCTTGGTGAGAATGGTGGTCTCAGGGTCTTTCACTGGAATCTGCTTCTTCAGCATCGTGTGTGCTTGAAGTCTCCACCACTCGGGACCTGGGTCTATGTTTGCTCCAAGAGGTCCTCAAATCTTTCAGGCTTCAGTAGAGGAAGAAGCACAGCTATGGACCAAGATAATTCCAATCAGCTGGAGATGTTTGGCATTTTCCAGAGACAAAAGCCCTTAGCTACCTTTGCCCCTCTGTGAGAGACAACATTGACATGTCCAAGCCTTTGTGAGCATGGAGACTGCAATGTAAGCAATTCCATCTCCATCCCAGAGACAGGCTCACAGGTGCTTGAGCTTCTGTAATTGTAATTTGGCTATTATACTGAAGCATTTTTACTTATCAAATACAAATTATCCTCTTAATCCTAGTTTTAATTTTGTCATGCTCTCTATTCTGGTAGGTGGAGCTCAAACGCTTGCAGCAGTATTTATGTGATGGCAATATCTTTTCTGCAATGCTCTTAGTTCTTGATAGTTATATAGTTTACCATTCCCCTTAGGTATCATTTCTTCAACTACTACTCCCTCATGGATTTCTGAATGGATTCTTTTGATTAGATCCACCAGGATAGATTATACTGAGGAATGTAGGATAGCTTACAAGTAAGTAACTGATCTGCTATGCTTTCAGAGTAGAAAGGGAGAGAAATGATGCTATCTTGTGACACACATCTCAAAAAAGTGATCACCTTCCAATTAAATAAATCTATTTAAAACAACATGCTCTCAACTATCTACAAAGACACAGTTTACGAGAAACTGGACAAAGTAGACGTAACAAAATTTGAATAGTGGCTACTTCTAGATGTGGGATTAGTGGTGATATTAGCTTTCTTCTTGACACTCTTCATTTCATTAAAAGTGCCCACAATGAGCATGACATATTATTATAATCAGGAACAGCAAAATAACCATTTATGATATCTTAATTTATGAAATGCTACTAAAAACATTCACATTTAACCTGCATTTTTGTTTTACACACATATAGTCACTTGAAAGCTAGAGGTGTAAGTTGATATTTTCATAAAGTCTCAATTCCTGACTTTTTCTCTATAGCACCATGGCTAAAACTTGGTGATATTCCCACTTAAAACAACTAAACATTTGGGGTATCGCATCTTTAAAAATTGTTTTAAATGCATCTCTGACTTGGCCAATGGGAATTTGAGAGGAAAGGGAAGCAGTGACATAGACATTTGCCACACCTAGATAAATCTGAACTTAAATTTCCATATTTTTAGGGCATGGCTTAAAGGAGACAAATCCTAAAGCCTACCCTGCAAAAATGTTCAATTATACCCATATGGCTAATCCTTAGGATAAGGGGGAACTGTAAATAAACCCATCTTCCTTCCCTCAAGGGGATAGCTAGTTTGGAGCTAGGTAAAGAAAATCATCTCTATCTAGAATTCATAACATATCAGTCCTCAAGCAGTGTACAGCCCAAGGTGTGCCATATGTGTCATCTAAAGCTTTAAGCCTATAAATTAGTTTAAAGCAGCCCAGATAGGTGAGGTACTCAAGAAAAAGTAGAAGCAAACACAAAACCTCTTTGGAGGAATCCCCATCCCCATCTCCATCCTACGTCTCAGAGAAATCGTTCAGACAAATGTTCACAGTTAAAAATCACAAAACTTACAAGAAAAAAAGCCGATAAGCAACAGAAACAACAAATAACACATTAGATACTAGAATTATCAGACACTGGATGTAAAATAAATATGTTTAATATGTTAAATGAAAGGGGGGGAGAGATAAAGTATGAAAAATAGTAATGAGGGAAAGATTAGAAAGAAAGACCTGGCAGATTGGAATAAGAATCAAGTAGGAGATCTAGAAATTAGAAAGATAAGTTAAAATTTCAAATGCAATGACACATTTACCTGATCAAAACATAGTAGAAGAGGAATTAATGAACCTGAAGGATTTTCCCAGAAATCAGCCAAGAGAGAAAAGGTGGTAAATATTGAAAAGAGATTATAATGAGATAAAGTAAGAAAAATTTAATCAACACTGAATTAGACTTGCAGAAAGAGTGGCGAGAGTAGCGAGGTGCAATGATATAACTACTGGGAATGTTCCAGAACTGATGAAAACCATCAACCCACAGTTTCAAAAAGCTAGTAAATCACAACCAAAGCCTGATAAAAAAAGAAAACATTAAGGCACATCATACTGACACTGAAGAGGGAAAAAAAGGGTCACAGATGAAAGCTGCATAGAATACAAAGAAGAGCTAACAGCTGACTTTTGAAAAATAGCAATGGAAGAAAAAATTCAGTGGAATAAGTCTTCAATGGATTAAAAGAAAATGACCTAGCAAAAGTATCATTCAATAAAAATTGACAAGTATCTTTCAATAACAAAAAAACTTTTTAGATAATTAAAATGCATAGCATTTTCTAATAACTAGTAACCTTATAGTAACCAAAAGAAATTCAAAAGAATGTACAGTGGTTAAAAATGGAATGTGATTCCTATATGGAAGGTGTAAGCTGAAAGAGAATGAAAGGGTAGAAAATGGGCCAATATGTGGGTAAAGCTAAACAAATATTGACTGCATTAAACAATAACTAAAATGCCTTATGAGGTTTATTTTAAAAATTAAAATATATGGCAAAAATGTATAATAATTAGGAAGAGAAAGTTAAAATACATGATAAAATGTATAATAAGTAAGAAATGTGTAATAAAGTATTCTAAGGACATTGTACAGGAGGAATGTAAAGATGAAGATTAATTTTAGACTTGTACAACTATGCACCATAAAATTATGCTACATAACTTCCCAAATAGTAGAGAAAAAAGGAATGAGAAAAAATTAAATCCAAAAAAAAAGTAGAAAAGAAACCTATACATGGCAAGGCAAATAGCACCTAATTGTAAAAAAAAAAAATCTCAGTTCCATATTAAATTCAGAACACCAGTTCTGGAACATGGCAATTATTAACCTTAGATATATAGGCAAAAGGAAAAATCAGAAGTTAAATGGTTTTTTTACTCAACCCACCACTGTGATCACTGGCATATGTCTGTCTCTTTGGAACAGATCAATTTTTTCTGTGACCACCCTACCATCAAAACTATGCTAAAGAAAAATCACATCCTCTGAAATTATTCACAAACATTGAGGAAGTCCCTGTGTTCATAAAAGAAGAAAACTCCGAATCAGTGCTATCGTCCACGAGTCAAAAACGGTTTTCTGAAAAGAGTCAGAGAGTAAATATGTGAGGTGTTGAGGGCAGCAACTACTTGACTCTGTTTGGGTTAAGTGAAAGTAGCCATAGACAAAGCAAAAAGGAGTGAGCATGGCTGTGTTCCAAAAATCACTATTCACACAAACAGGCAGGGAGCTGGATCTGGCCTGCAGACCATAGTTTGCTGTCCCTGATATAATTCTAAATGAGCAATAAGAAGAGATGCTTCACCACACCTAACAACATTAATTCCAGCTTTGAAGTCCACTTGGAAAGTTCCTCCTGTGATATGGCCCCTGGGGCATCGGGCTGACCACATGTAAGGAGCTATTTTGGGCAGCAGTGGGGCTCAGCCAAGCAACTCACATTTCAGCTCAAAGCATCCATGCTGCTGGCGTAGCTTCTGTTGCCAGCAGAAGCATGAAAGAATCTGGTCCCTCAATTAGTTGTACTCTTTGGCCACACAGTCCTCGCAGGCACACACTTAACAACTGTTCTTATGTGAGGCTGTTACCCCAAAGGCTACGAAAACCCCACTGGGCCACTAGGTCATGTCCCTGTACAGTAGCAGGATTAGCCTAGTCTAAATATATTGACAAATAGAGTGGAGGGCAGGTGGCCCTACCTCATGACTCTTCAAATTAGAGGCACAGCAAGAAGATAAGGCAGGAGTGCCATTAACCCCCTCAAACCACTTAGCAGCAGAGACCGGGGCAGAATTTCGAACCTTCAGGGGCATATTATCTCAGAACCAAGTCTTAGGAAGAGGGTATGAGAAGGCAACACCTTGAAGAACCCAGAAACCCAAGAAGATAGTGACTGACTTGGACCTTCACGGGGAAGGTTTCACTCAGCAGAGTGAAATAACTTCAGGGAAAACTGAAATAGAAACCAGAGTCAGAAATACAAATAGGAAAACCTACACTGGGGACACAAACCCTACCCTATGGAGATCTTTAGGAAAAGCCAAGTACTGAGAGAAAGCTGGAGAGGGCTGGGCTAGTAACTGAGGTTGTTATGAAATAGCAAGGGACAGAAATAATCGCAGACAGTTTGGGGTTGGCAAAGGAGGGGGCTGGTAGTTAGTGCACACTGGGTAGAGCCGTTGACCTGTCTTGCTCTTTGCTGCTCATTCCCAGTAAGAGGAAAGCTGCGGGAAAGAGCGTCCAGACCTGCACCGCTTAGAAGGACATCCTGGGCCATGAAAGTTTCCATGGGCTAAGATTAAAATTCTCCCTACATTTATTTTTGTTTTTTTTTTGACTTAGAATACATTGTGTGAAAAGCCAACAACATGCGGCTGAAACAGACTCACCCTGAATGTGCGAGAGGATCTACCTCATTCAATGTTTTGATTCAATGTTCTGTTTGAAGCTTGGAAAGACAGAGCTGTTTCCATATGTGCAATCTGCCTTTCCTCCGTCTACTGTTTCATTTCATCCTTGATTTACTGTCACACTGAGTGGTAGTGAACAAATTATTGAAAGGTTGAGTTGATGTCTACAACTGTTCTTAAGCTGCCTTTGATTTTCCCTGCCAAATATTTTAACAGAGTTACTACAACTGAAACCAGGGTACAAAAATCTTTGCATTATTTCATTGGAAAAAATAACAATCAGTAAAATATCCCTACAACATTTGAATCAGAGATTATAGATTTTTTTATAGAGTCGATGTATTTGAAGCAAGGAACAATGAAAACACTTTGGAGCACTGTATGGAATGGGCTTGATGTAATTCACCATCTCATCGTGGTTCTCACTGTGGCCCTCACTGTGACCCCAAACCACATCAGAAACAGCATTTAGCACAGGAGATAGCTTTGGTCCTCAGCCTAAAGAGTTAGCCAGAAGATGCTTGTTATGGATTGATTCATGTCACCCACAAAGACATGTTCAAACCCTAACCTCTGGGATCCTGTGGATGTCAACTCATGTGAAAATAGGATCTTTAAAGCTGTTGTTAGATAAATTGAGGCCAAACTGAATCAGGGTGGGCCTTAATCCAATATGACTGGCACCTTTACAAGCAGAGGGAATTTGGACATCATTGGGAGAAACAGATGGGTGGAGAGAGACAGCCATGTGATGGAGGCAGGATCAAGTTATGAGTTACTGGCAGGCCAGAACCTACAGGCTTTGGAGAAAGCCTACTCCTTCCAGGGCCTTGATTTTGGACTTGCAACATCCAAAACTGTTAAACAATAGATTCCTGTAGTTTAAGCCAACCAGTGTGTGGTATTTGTTATAGCTGCCTTGGCAAACTAAGACATGCTGATGCTTGTCAGAAGAAAGAGGAAACAAGAAAAGGAAAATCTATCTGGACAACAGTCAAGATTTCTCTGCCAGCATTTGCCCCAGAGGAGTCATTCTTTGCCTGAAAACACAAAAGAGTTTCCCACAAGAGCAGCCCTGAGCAGAGATATGTAGATACTCCCACACCTGCAGTGGGAAATGCACATCAGAGATATCCTGACTCCAATTCCTATGTGGTACAAGTTTGACCAACAAACTCTAGAAACTCCAATAGGAATGTCAGGAGAATTAGAACTATAAGAGCTGCATTCTGGGTGGTTAAAGTGAAAAGTCGGTACTGTGAGACTTTAACTTCAGGCAATTCTGCCACTCTGAACTAAGAGCTCTCTTTGAGAATCACACTGACTTTGTTACAGGAAAGGACCATTCTCAACATAAAAGCAGGGACAACACAGGTCAGAGGGGAAGGAGCAAAGCAGAAGGTTAAAGGAAGAGGCCCTACCAGAACCAGGTTAGAGACTGTTGCAAAGGTTCCCACCTGGGCAGGTGAGAAACAAAGATGGCCTGGGCCCTGCCAACCAGCTCCCTTGGAGGGATTTTACCCATGACAGTAAGCTGCGATGGAAGCTAGCAGATTCTGGCCTGCCTCTGGAGTCACCAGTTCTGACCCACCTTCATTCTCTCATTTTCTCCGGCCCAGCTTTGACTCCATGCCTCAACATCTCCTCCCCTCAAGGACCCCTGCCTTGACAGTGGGCCTCAGATGGCTCCTTCTGTTCAGCTGACGTTCTCTCTCAGGCCCCATCCTGATGCTGATATTTCCCTACAATCTTTTCCACCCCAACTACCCAAGACTTCCTGCCTAGACACCACTTCTCTCCAGACAAGGAAAGTCCACAAGTCCTGGCATTGCTGCTACCTGAGAAGCTATTTGGGGCACATCTTGCATCCCAGCTTTCTCCTTCCTGACCCAGGATAATAAGAACCAACTAACAGTGTTGCTGTCAAGGTGAATTAAGAAATACAAATTGCCATATATTTACTCAATATGGATGAGTTCCCCACCTCCTCCCACCACTTCCTGCGTTGGAGTTCACTGATACCTCCATTTTGGAAGCTAGTAGTGCTACCAACTTGACATCATGGGCATGCTTGACTAAAAATGTTCTCTTTCTTAAATAGACATTCCTGTGTATAAATGTAATTCAATCATCAGTAAACTATATAGTTCTCTTTGCTTCAGTTTTTTCCTAGAAAGTTCTGAATTAAATCTTTTGTATATCATTAGGGAGCAATAGCTAAGCAAAAGGGAAAGGAACTTCCCTGCAAACACAATCTTGGTGGTTTATTTGGGTAGATCAGGGAAATGCATCTGAGAGGCAATATAGTACAGTGATTAAGAGTGAAGTTTCTGGGACCAGCTCCTTCAATTATGAGATTAAAAGTTTAAGCTCACCAAGGCTCAATTCTCCAACTTGTTGTTCCTTGAGATAACAACAGTACTTATGTCACAAACATTTTGTGACAATTTAAGGTCCAGACTCCTAGTAAGAAATCAATGAATCTTATCTATATTTGTGCTATAATAATTATTATTGTTGTTGTTATTAAATCATTATTACTATTTATTTCTACATACCACCAACTAAGAAACTTATGTAACTAAACTGCAGCCACTAGATAATGTCCTATCCCAGACAAATAGTAAACAAGATGACACTGCCAAAGGTGGCCATTCTGTCCCTAAGCTAATCATTTATTTATTTTACTCATGACTGTAAGTTTAATTATGTATGCACTGTTAATGCTAAAGTTCAATTAAATAAATGATGAGCACGTCCTATATTTATTCTTTGGTTCTCACATATGATATATTTTTTTAAATAACAGAACTTTGTTTTCACGAGAATGTGTTCCTTAATCAGGGATACACATAAGCCATTTGATTAAACAAATTTCAACTAAGGCACAATTTACAAATTAAAGATTTCTATGAATTAGATGTAAATTCATTCAATACAATGCATTACATACTTAATGTGTGCCAGGAGGTAGTGAATACACAGAAATGTTGCCTGCCATTGTGGACTGGAAGATAGGTATTATACAAACTACACATACATGTGTAATTATATATTCTTTAATTACACACCCAGATACATGTAATTCCCATCGTGGTAAGTACTATGAAGGAAAAGTGAAGGTCAGAGAAAGTGTATTTGAGCTGAAACCTGAAGGCAAGTTTATACCAGGGATAGGGAACATTGAGTCTAAGAGTCCAAAATATAGGACAGTGGTCAACAGCTTAAAGAACTATGGGAGGCCAGTATGGTTGGATGTTCACAAGAGGACCGTGTTGGTCAATGAGCCTGAAGAAGTAGTGAGAGCCAGAAGTTTCAAGTCTTTGTTGATCATATTAAGGATTTGGGATTTTATTGCAAGAACATATGGAAGGATTTTAAGTGGGGTTATACTATAATCCAATTTACATTTTTTAAAGTCACCCTTAGCTTCTATGTGGAAAGAAGTAGGGGGACAAGCATGAAGCATGATGGTAGCTTGGCCAAGGCTGCAGGCTGGGGAATAAAAGACGAAATGGAGAGAAGGATTTTGGTGGTAGAATCTCAGGATTGGGTGATAGATTAGATGAGGTCATTGAGAGAGGGAGATGTCCAGAATGAATCTTAGGCTTCTGGGTACTTGGAGGTGCCGATTAGTTAAGGTGGAGACCAAGGGAGAAGGATCTTATTTATGGGAAGAAGGTCAAGAACTCAATGGACTGGACTCTTTGCACACAAGTGAGTCCCCTGTTACTGAACGTGTTTGCACACAGATGTTTAAAAGAGGATATGCGTGGGGAAGAAATTTCAATTAGATTAATTTTAAGGTTTGTTTGTTCTAGCTCTGGTGTCTGTGAATATTGGATGGATGTTAGCTCAGTAACATTAGAGGAGAAACATAAATGTTTGGCCATCCTTGGCCTATGGAACCGGGTAAATGTACAATTTTTTAAATTACTTTTTATATCAAACTAATTGGCATTTCTTTTCATTATATGAAAAAATTGAATTTTTAAATATTTGATAAAGTATGATAACATTATTAATAAAGTCTAACTTTTGTCCCAAATTCAAAATAATGTTAAACCCTGAAGTTAAAAATAATCATCAAGGATTGTGATTTCTGAATTGGTAAGCCCTGTGGATTTTGACTTGTGTCTATGTTACTCTCCTACAACTGTGTCATTTTAGCTGGCAAACAGAAATATCCATTCTTTTTTTCCAGAAATGGTGATGAATTATAGAATTATGACCATGTTGATTTAGATGCAATATAGCAGAAAGCATCCTTGCTTACCATGAGCCTTCTTATGGAGCAGAATGACAGGATTTTGGTTTATAAATTATTTTGCCCAGCCTCCACCTGTATAGCTTAATATAATGCCATGTGCCCAGTGGAGTTAGTGAACTATCTCTTCTTCCAAATATCACATATATATTCTCAAGTGCATTCTTTTAAGAGGTTCTTTCTTCTCTTCCCCTTTGCCTCTCATTTCCCCAAAATATAGATTTAAGAGTAGGTTGCTAGCAAGTTTGGTAGGCAGTTTTTAAGCTGCAGAGATATATGGAAAGAACTGCAAGTATCAAATCAGAAATCATTCCTTATATTCTGTTTTCCCAAGGAGGAGGAACCATGAAATGGAAAAAGATCTCTCTTCATCAAAACACATGGAGAAAGTAACTTCCTAGCAATAAGATAAAATTCTGTGAGTTGGTCTCTGTATTTCAAGTTGGGAACACAGGATTTGTTCAAAAGCCTTTGAATTTGCAGGATGTAAACGACCATCAGATTATTTGACCAACATGTGAGAAAAACAAATGTGCATGCATGCCAGTAGGACTTTTTCTTTGGTTTTCAAAATTGCTTAGCATTTTGGGTTTTTTTCCTTCAAATATCCTGTGCAACAGAAAAGAAAAACGAAGGGAGGAAGGAAGGAAGGGAGGGAGGGAGGGAAGGAGGGAGGGAGGGAGGGAGGAAGGAAGGAAGGAGGGAAGGAAGGAAGGAAGGAAGGAAGGAAGGAAGGAAGGAAGGAAGGAAGGAAGGAAGGAAGGAAGGAAGGAAGGAAGGAAGGAAGGAAGGAAGGAAGGAAGGAAGGAAAAATTGGAAACAGTGGGTTTCCTGACACTATTTCTGGAAAAGAACTTCCCGTCTCTCAGTGACAATGTAAAAATAGATCAAGAGGCATGGGGCAGATCCTCTGCTTCTGTTGCATGCAAGATTAAGAATTTATAAGTATCATCTCTCTTTGTGCATGATTTTATGATGTTTCTATGTCTGTGGAGAGAATATTAGATGGGGGACAAATTATAAGGTAGTATTTTCTTAGAGTTCCAAAATAAAACTGTTTGCTTCCACCTAAATTAGAGTGACAGACGTAATTCAGACCAAGAAAAGCAGTACAATACCTCAAATACAACATAGAACAAAATAGAAGCCTTCTGTGTTCCCTTTCATCAAGATGTCATGAGTTGAAACATTGGTAGTGTGTAAGTAGGAGGAAGCACATGGCTAACTCTTAAATTATAGTTATCAAATTTTACATTCTAAACCATGTTTATTAGAATGACAAATTTGAGAAGAATTTTCCTTCCTGATGTTCTAAGAAGAAATCTTATACTGATGTTGGTTTTGCTACCCCCACTTATACTGATGTTGGTTTTAAAACTAGCATCTAGTTTTAAACATGGAACTTGCACACATCATGATGTTCTCTAAGACAGAAATAAATAAAAATACGTGGAGACTACTTTGGAATTTATGCTCCCCAGAGCAACAGAGTTGGGTTCAGTTGTGGTTTCCCAACACATGACTCTTCTGTCCTTCTATTTGAACCTATTAGTATAATTAGAGTTGGTAGGTGTATACCCAAGAGGCTTAAATCTTTGGGCATTCCATGTGCCAGCTGGGTCCCAAATCTCAACAGAGTTGCAACACCTACACTCTAGTTCATTGATCTCACCCAGGACAACTTATATGGAGGTGATAATGGACAACTAACATACCGAGGAACTGAGAGAGTCTACAACTGCAAGCAAGAGCATCCCATCCATCAGCCATATGGGATCACAGCTCCCTCTCAGTTAGAGGTGGAGTGGACATCACTATCCCAGAATCCTCAGGATTGGGGAATGAACTATGGACTAAAGTAGACTTACCGGTATTCTACTATAGACTTATTGTGATTCTAGCAGCAGAAGAAATTATATTATTGATGTGGAGGCAGTGGCTACTGGAGGCAGGGAGAGGGAAAAACAGGTGTAATAAGGGGATATTTCTGGGACTTGGGGATTGTCCTGAATGACATTGCAACTACAGATTCAGGCCATTATAAATCTTGCCATAACCTTCAGAAGTGGGTGGGAGAGTGTAAACTACAATGTAAATTAATCCATGTTGTGTGGCAATGCTCCAACATGTGTTCATCAATTGCAATGAATGTACCTCGCTAATGAAGGATGTTGTTAATGTGGAAAAATGTGGGAGGTGTGGGGAGCGGGGCTTATGGGAATCCCCTATATTTCTTATATGACATTTGAATAACTAAGAATATTTTAAATTTTTTTTTAAATAAAAAAATATATGGAGGAAGAAAAAGAAGGAAGGGACACAAATGAAGACTTGTGCAACTGTATTGTGGTCAATCTTGAAAGATACCAACCTGATTCTGTGCCCGATGAGGGATGAAAATTGCCTGTCAAACAGGAGAGTGGGGAGGGGTAATTTGGCAGCCAAAAGCAGAAGGCAGATTAAGGGTCCACTCTGAATATTTGTCCCTTCCATGCTCTAATTTCTGTGTGATTTAGAGAATGTATCCCTTCCTATCAACCAATAATTTCAAGTGTTTTCACAAGTACAGATGAAGATCTGGATACTAATATATTGTTTATTCAGCACCTAGAAAAAAAATAAGCACTACCATGCAGGAGAATTTTACAGATGAATGAGTATGGCACACAGAGCACCACACTTAAAGAATCATAGTTTTGATCGAAACACCTTCATAATGGAAACACCTTTTCTTGACTTCTTGTGTGATGATTCCCAAATTTATATCTCCAATCCAGACAGACCTCTCTCCTGAACCCTAGATTTATTATCCAGCTATTCAGGACATTCATTTGGAAATCTATTGATCCCAAAATTTGAAAAACTTCTGATCTCTCCTAAACCTACTTCACCTACAGCCCTTTCTCTATGAGTAAATGGCAACTTCATCCTAGTTGCTCAGGCCAAACATATTGAAATCGTTCTGGATCTCTCTGTCTCTCTGTCTCTCTCTCTCTGTCTCTCTCTCCCACCCCATCCCCTCTCTCTTTCCCTCCCTCCGTCTCTATCTAACAAATCCTGCTGGTGCTATTGTTAGACTATTTCCATAACCAGACCCCCTCCACCACTAGTCAAGCCACAATCATCTGTCATCTGAACTATTGCAACAGATCCCTGACTAGTCTCTCTGCTTTCACATTTGCCCACCTCCCTGTTGGGGCGTGAATCACACCTGCCACAAAAGACATATTTTCTTAATCTGTGTTCCTGTGGGTGGGAAACCATTTCCAAATAAGACCTTTGATATTGATATTCTTTGTTAAGGTGTGGACTCATCTGTGAATAAGATCTTTGAAGATGCTATTTAGATGAGATCACATTGAATCAGGAGGGCCTTAATCCATGTGGCTGAAGTCCTTCTATGGAAAGAAAATCTAGACGGACACAGGTGACTGAGCAAAAGTAGAAGCCAGAAAAAGAAGTCATGTGATGGAGGCAGAGATGCAAGCAAAGGCGCCCCAAAGATCATGGCAAGCCAACACAAGAACACTAGAGAATCCAGGAGAAGCCTTGCTTTTGGACTTTTAGCCTCTAATACTGTGAGACAATAAACTCGCCTTGTTTAAGCTAACCCATTGGGGGATGTTATTCAAAGCAACTCGGGCAAACAAAACACCCAACGATTGTCTATTCTCAACCCAGCAATCAAAGAAACTCTTCTAAAATGGAAATCAAAACGCATTTCTTCTCTACATAAAACCTCCAATGACTTCCCATCTCACTCAGAGTAAAAGCTCAGGTTTTTCCAATATTATAAAGCTCATACCTGGTCTCTCCCAGAGTCTGCCCTTCACTTCTGCTGATTTTAATCTGTAGCTTTTCACTGTAATTAACTACAACCAGGTTTTCTGAGTTCCCTGAGTCATTCAAGCAAATCTTTGAACCTGAAACTGGTCTTGGGGACTCCTGACATGCATGGGTTCAAGAGTGGACTTTATAGAGGAAGCAGAAACTAAAAGCCAGAGATCAGCCAAAGAAGAGGCGCACAGCCCCAGCTATCTCTTCATCCCCAGAAGTGTGCCAGGGCCAGAGCACTCTGCTCAGCCAGGCATGGGGGCTATGCCTTTCTGGGAAAGAACTCACCTCCCTGGTAGTTTTCCCTTTTTATAAGGAAAGCTGCCTGCTTGCCCATCTGGGTTATTTTTAATGCAAGGATTTGTCTAATAAAGCCAGCTGCAAAGCACTGGGAGACCTGGGGGATCACGGATTTACCCCAAGGAATGGAAACCACTAGTCCCAAGGAAGCCAACCTCGAGTGTCATTCTTTCCTCTGGAAAAAGAAAGCACCCTGGTATCCTACTACCTCATTGGGCAACCCCAATTGAGTTCCCACATCATTTTTGGTCACTTTTGCTCCTCAAACAAAACTTCAACAAGATATTAGGCAGATAACATTCCCACCCCTCCAGTGGTGTAACGCTACTCTATTGGGAGGTCATTATATGGCAAGCTCAGTTTTCCAAAATATAGCTGAGATCCCTGAGTTAATGTGATACAGGTTATTAATATATCCGTAGGTGAGAAATTTAAATCTTAAAATAATGCACAAATAAATGTACACCTACATACATTCATACATACATATATACATACATACATACATAATTTATCAGAGCCCAAGTATGAGCCTCCACTTGCTCACCTGCAATGGAGTTGTGTGGACTGCCCATAATTTTCCGAGCCACTACGTATAACAACACACACAGAGTATTGCCAACCAGGGAAGCTCACATGAGTCTTGGTGTCCAGGGCTTTTTTGGAGGGGTGGTCAAGTAGACATAGGAGCTCCCATATGGCTGACCTTAGTTACAAAGTCTCCAGCCTTCCAAAGATTAAATTGACATGACCCGGGGCTCCCACCAAAATTGTCAGCATAAATTTTCTGGCATGGCTCAAGGTCCCAGGTAAATGAGAATGCTTTTAGGAGGCAGGATATCCCAAGGGCTCAGAGGTTTTCTCTCAGCATATGATCAGGGACCAGACCTTACGCTGGAATGTGCAAGGTTTGGGCAGCCTGAGTCTGTTGAGCCAGCCTTTTTCTGCATATAGGTTGTGTGATTTTTGTCCTTAGCCTTTGCAAAATAGGTGACGAGTAAGAAGAACTGACTTCACGTGAAAGACAAAACGAATCTGCTTGTTCTGATCTATCAGAAATGGAATTATTGTCCTTCTGGCTGTAGAAAAGAGCCAGCTAATATGATATTTGTAGAGGTTAATTAATTAACAAGGGCCTGGCAAAATCATTTACAAAGTCAGTACGTAAACTCAATTTTCTATATCCAATGTATTACGTGGTTAAATTTTCTATAGCTCATGGATTATATATACTTCTGGGAGATTAAATAAATCTTGGAAGCAAAGTACTAGACTATTTAAGATAGAAATTTAATCATGATAATAAGAAAATATAAAAGATTAAAAATAAAAAGGCTTGTATCCTACTTGGATAGATTCTTTCTTTATACTCTTCCTGTGATTTCCAGAATGAAAATATTCCTTAACATTCTCTCATCTATCTTGACCTAGAGGGATAATACAATGAAATCTCCCAGTAGACATGGCAACAAGATTATTCAAGAATTCTTATCCTAGAGTGTGGACGATGATGTGGACCATTGACCATGACGTGCAGCGGTGCTCTGAGATGTATTCACCAAATGCAATGAATGTCTCATGATGATGGAGGAGATTGTTACTATGGGGGGAGGAGTGGGGTGAGGGGGGTGGGGGGTATATGGGGACCTCATATTTTTTTAATGTAATATTAAAAAAAAAATAAAGACAAAAAAATAAAAAAAGAATTCTTATCCAACACAATTGTAACCTACATTCTTAATTACTAGAGTTAGCAAAAAATAAATGAAAGTCTTTAATTTCTGATTTCCTCAATGTAGACATCATCAACTTGTGACTTCGGTCCAAAACAGTGAGGAGGAAAGAGGAAAAATAGTATGAAGAATCAAAAACATGGTCTTCTCTAATTAAAGAAAAAAAAATGGAATCAAAGAAACCAAAAGATGATTTGTTTTGCAGCTCCACGTGTGTCAATTTGCAGAAATTGTTTTTGAAAGTTTATAGCAAAATTAAAATCTGACTCACACACACTTGTGGAGGAGAGAGGGCTGGGGAGGAGACATAAACTTTATTATGAACATTCCTTAACTCATGCTTTGGAACACACTATTTGTTAAGAGGGAAGTTTTAGGCTCTAAGTGCCCAAATATTATTATTGAATCAACTCCAATGGGTTGTGTTTGGGTATTTTTTGGGGGGAGGAGATAATTCAGAATTCCTTCTCTTCCAAAAGCGTAAATCAGAGGAGTTTTTAATCAATCCCTTGACAAATCCACACAAATATTCCCTCTGAGCCTCAGACTCAACATAAAGTTATAGATGAAATCTGAGGGACTTGGAAATCTGAAAACTCCTAGGTTTGCCCTTAAGAAAGTCCTCGCTCTTTTTATATTTTTGAACTTCAGTCATATATAAAAAATTATACTTTCTGTGTTACTGCAAGGAGATATTAAAACACTCATACTGATCTCAATTCATCTCTTCAATGATTTTGCTTTTCTTGAGTATCACAGTGATTATCTATTTACTGAGGCATTACCTAGAGGGAAACATTTTTTTTAAAATGTCTTAGAATTGCAAAGCTGAAAGGAATTTAAAGTTACCTGGTTCAACTGCCTCATGTTAGAGAAAACAGAGGCCTCAAGAGGTTAGGTGGTCTGAGCATACTCATCCACTTTTTAATTAATTCATTCACTCATTCATTCATTCGATACATGATTATGGAGCAGGCTCCCTGTGCTGAGGATGTGAGGATAGCAGTCATCAAGGAGTTTATAATCTACTGGCCGACATAGGAACATCGGCAGAGCCCATGAGCTGCTGAATCTAGCAAAGTTTTACTTTTCCCGGTAGGCACGCATTCTGCTGGACCAGGTTTTCTCCAGTCTGCTTACGATGTGGGAAACACCCAGGGTGCTGGATAGAAATAGCAATGCCAGGCCCTCACACAGGCCTACTGAATCTGAAACAATAGCAAAGGGACCTGGGGCCAAGTGCCAGCTGAGTTCAGTTATGGGACGCCGGCAGGATTCCCACCTGCTGTCCAGGCTCAGAGCCCTCCCCACCTGTGCTGTCCTCTTTCAATCCCTCAGTTCAAAGCCGTCCCATATGTGCTGTGTTGGTAGGGGCCTCCCTCAGCACTCCTCAGCGCAGGATGAACAACACAATCACCTACGGAGCTTTTAAAAAATAATAATAAGTAGCCTGGTCTCAACTGAGTCTTAATAAATGGAGGTCCAGCCCTTTGTTGTTATTTGGGGGGGACTTCTCCAGATGATTCTGATGTGCAGCCAGGGTTAAGGACTACTGCTAACTCAGGGTCCTTTCAGAACCACGGGGAAAACTCCAATCCATGGTAGATGAGAGGCTCGGAAGTACCTCTCAAACCCATGGCACACCGTGTGTCCCTCCCCAGTGGGCCTGCCTAACATCATACTTTCTGTCATGAAAAAAAAAAGACATGCCACAGAAGTGATATAAATTGGACTGCCCTGGGAGAGCATGAGAATCACAAATTTTCCTTCAAGACGAAGCAAAAACAAAGGTCAACTCTAGACCTGTACCTGTGATGTTAGATTGTGCATACCCAACATCATCTTAGACATGCCACACCTCTGCCCCTTCCAAAAACACCTTCTCCCAAATACCTTCATCCTTAGCTGACGCATCTATCAAAGCGGTTGTTTTCTCAAGATTGCGTGATGCACAACTGAGACTCCTCGTTTTCTTGCCCAAGGACCGGGGTGCTCCCAAGGGCAGGAACTAGTCCTTCCTCAGCATCTGCATCACAGTGCTCAGCGTTCAACAGATGTCCAGGGCACATCACACAGATCGGCAGCGCCCACCTCGCTGGACTTTTCCCTGTGCACAGGGCCTCCTCTCGGGGGTATGCCTAAGGCAGTGGACATGGCACTTGGGAGGCCAGAAGGAAAGAAAGACTTCCCCAAAGTGGGCATGCCATGGCACATTGATGCTGATGAAATCAAGTCCCTGAGAGCCAAAGAACATGGATGACTGTGGGGTGTTGATGCATCAGCAGCTCTACCTCTCACTGTCGAGACTGGAGTCTTGTACTCCACGGTGTATGTTTCTTGCAAGAGTACTAGGAACTGCTTTGACACTTGCAGGATGGACTCTAGTTAGCCTGTGATTTTCTGAGCCTAGAAGCAGTAAGAAATAAGCACTCTCCTTGCAAGGAGAGTCCTATGACACTACTAAAAAATCTGCATAGCAAGCTTCATGCTAATCGCTCTCAGTAATGCTTGCCTAATGACACCCAGGCTCTGACAAATTCATTAGGAGCCCTCTCTGCTCCTCCTTTTTATTACTATGCTGTGCTTTTTAAAAATTAGTAATGCTTTAGACTCAGTGTGTAACCTGACAGGCAACTTAAGTGGAACACTCATAGAAAGTTCATTTTTCAAGGTCAAGGTTGTTCCTATAATTGTTTATGCTAGCTTTCACGTTTCTCTGACTACAAAGGGGTTGTATTTTTATGTTTTCGGATGAACCATAATTAAGCAGTTATATCAAGGGTGCTGGTACTTACTCATATATTAAATCTAGGCTGGGTATTTCCTGCTCTCAAAAAATTGAAGTATATCTCATACAGTACTGAAAATAATTCTATGATGGAATAAGAAGACAAAACTCACTTGGACACTTTAATATTAGACACTAATGGCATAATGGAATATTTAGTTGTTGATATACTGGTGTAATCCTCCAGCTTGAATTTGTGTTGTTGTTGTTGTTATTTGTTTTTAGACCATTTCATGAAATCATCTGCTGTTTTTCACCAGGTGTAACAGAAGCTCAATGGATTTCTCCCCCAGCCCATGCCTGTTACTGAAGAAAGAACTTCATCAAGCCTCAAGGCCTCACTCACCCCCATCGTCTCGGCTATTGATACCTGCAGGTGTTTTCCACCAGCTCAGCCCTAGTCTTTCAATCTTCCTCTCTGTTTTTAATGCACGGCTAGCGGAACGCGTAGTCAACATGCGCTTTGAGGCGTGTGAAATGGGCTTTTCAAATATCACAACCCATTACCAAAAGAAAAGAGTTTTGGATTTAATGTATCCCTAAAAATAATGGCAACCTTCTCTCTTGTTCTCACTGGGGTAAACATGACTGTGGATACAGGTGCATAGGCCAGAGTATCCTATCTCAGTTTCCTACAGGCAGTCTCTTAGGGAATACTACAGACGGGAGTACACTGCATCTATTAACCATTTACTAAGTCAACAAGCGAACTGATGACTACACTTTTCTTTCTAATACACAGCAGTTTTATTCATTTGGCAGTATTATCCCTTGAGCAGATGTGCCTTTTCACAGCCTCCTTCCTCTCCTGGGAACATAGGGCTTCTTCTTAATTGTGTGCTTGTAAGCTGAAACTGCTTCTAAAGGTGTTTCTGAACGCACCGCCAAGATTCCTCCGTCCCGGGCGGGTGACTTGAAACCCACATCATCAAGAACTTGAGTGCCCAGCTCCCCACTTCGAGCACCCAATTAGCTTGTATTCTTTGGCGAAATTATACTCCACAGCTAACGCTGCCATTCTCAGGGCTTTGATTTCAGAAACCTTAGAAATACCTGTGAAGTATTTGAATGTGTCAGTGGGAGAACTACAAAAGATAAGCAAGAAACATTTCACCATTAAGCGGTAAACTGTAGAGTTGGGCAGCAAAGACGCTGAGCGTTCTATCAAATTCCCTCCACATTTGTGTTTGGAGGAAGTAAGCACGTTAACCAGTTATTTCTGCTCAGCACTTCCCTCTATCGATAAAAAGGAGCACTCAGAAAGGATCAATATCTAAAGCGCATCAGGCAACTACTGTTACTTTTATAGTTCCCACAATGCTAAGTGTTAACAAAGGAAACTTTGCTACTCTCCATTTGAAAGGCACCGGTGCAAGCTGGCAACCAAATCCCTATCGTTTTATTCTTATAAAATCTATATAATAAGCTCTTAGGTCACCTTCAACGTATGGTTACATTCTTTCCCCGGAGTAGAGTTACTGTTGGATCAAATAGCTGGAAAAGCTAGAGGAGGAAAGAAAATGACAGTTCAGCCGGAAAAGTGCCATGCTGTTGTCTTCATCAGCGTCACTGCCTATAGCAAGGTCGTGGCAATTAAATGTTAGTCCAAGTGGCTCTCCAGCATAGACAGCACGGGCGGGACCCTGGCAGAAACGCTGGTGTTTGTCTGACAGCTGCAGATGCTTTAGTCTAAGCTTCAGTGAGGAATCTACCCAGTCCCAAAGGGGGGGCTTACCCTGAAACCTCCCTCTGGGTCATGGGGTCCAGCAAGAATTCCACTGATGTCTCTAAATACTCTTGGCTCCAACACACTAACGTGGGTGAGGATCTGGGAGTGTGCCCGTTTGTGCCTGGCAAGGATATCTGGGTCTCCGGTTGCTGGCAGAGGGGAACTTTGGAGGAGAACTCTTTCACTGCCTCCGAGTGACACTGGTAAGAGCTATTTTCGGTGGTTTGACAGAGGAGCTCATGCACAAATGTTAATGGAATCATAATATCTGATGAGAACGGCAGGAATTGGCTTCATCCTTTTATTGATGGAAAAATTGACTCTGGGGTCTGCTGGGAAAATCACTTGCTCCTATGAATAAGTTAAGCGAACCCCTCTGAGCAGCTCTTAGAAAAAGTCAACTGGCAGCTCCACACAAAAATTCCCTAAGCTCTGAACCTGAGCATGAGCTACCCATGGCCCCAGCACATTGCTTCTCTTTCCCACATAGGGAGGGGTGAGGGAATTGAATGAAGAGTTTGACTGATGCATCCCAGTTTTTTTTCTTTGGTTACTGAGACTTTGGGGGCTCAGTCCAGTCCAGGCCATATAATATGTTGCCCTTGCCTCAGCTCATTGTCTACTCTCTAGGAGGGGTCACAACTTGCCATACACTGTAGAACCCCACTGGGGTCTGTCTGGTGCCCAACCTGGGGAAAGAAGCGAGGCATTATTTCCATGGCGTTCCCAGCCCAGCAGCCAGCCCAGGAAAGGCATGTTCAATTGAATTACACGAAGGGTATAAAGAAGTTAGATTAGTCTTGGCAGCACCCCAAAATCCTAAATCCTGATATTGTTTCCTATATTCCATAGATGAATGTGCCAAGAAATCAGAGGGATTAGTTCTTCACTGATCTGAAGGTACTGCGCTTTCTTCACTGCCACCTTTTCACTCTATTTCTTTAACTTTACATACATATTACTATCTTAGTGGCTCTTGGCTGCTGTGATAGCAGGAAGAGCCAACGGCCCTGTTGGCAGGACGACTGAAATTGCTTGTCCTAGTGCCCTTGTTTACTGACAGCTGTGTCCTCCTGTAATTAAAAAACAAAGCAAATGGTATTTTTATAGAACTTTTTGTCCCAAGAGCTTTGAAATGTCACTAAGTTTATTTTTAAGTGCCCATATGTGAAGGCCAAGCGGCAAATATTATTCTCCGGAATTTTAAAAGGATAACAACTTTTTGTAGGTGGCTTGTCGTCTTCTTTTTCCTGTCTTTTGGTTATTCTTTTTCCCATTTATTAACCCCCCTGTAAGAAGGAAAACCTAGTAAGGAAGAAGTGAAACTGGAATTGGGTAATTTGACTATCTGTCTCTAAAGAAGAAGTTTAAGGGCTGTGCTATGAGAAAGAAGTAAGCACGTTAACAGTTATTTTTGCTCGGCACTTCCCTCCATCAATAAAAAGAAAACTGCACATCGAAATCGGTTTGTGTTTATTGCTTGAAATCCTGTTACTCACAGCCAGACATACACATGAAATCTTGATTATTAATCTACAAGCATTTTGGAGAGAAAGTTCCTATGAATGTCTTCCCCACATGTCAAGGGAAAATCTCTGCCTGATTTGGTCATTCAATAGAACTTGCTCCTTGGTCCCAAGCCACGCTTGATGACAGCCAAATCGGCACCATGCCTTGCTGGCCTCAGGTTGCCCATTCAAGGGTAGAAACCATCTGAAGCCAGTAGCACACAGTAGGTGCTTTGTAAAACTTTGAATTTTAAATTGCATTCAAGTTAGGCCCATTTCCCACATTTCCCAGGGCTGAATCTCACCGCTGTACAGAAGAATCAGAGATGAACATACATCATGGGAACTATTAAGAATGTAAAGCAAAAAGCAAACTCCCACCTACCACAGGCATTCAACAATGATTTAACAAATACGAACGAAAGCCCTGACAAAGTCTGGGCTAGAGAAGTACCCAGCCGGGCCTCCGGGCCCGAGTCAGCTGTGCTTCTTCTCCTTGAGGTAGCTGACCAGCACGTCCAGCCCCCCCTCCACCAGCTCCGGGAGAGGCTTGGATAAAGGGTTCCGGGAAATGTGCAGCCCTTTGTCCATGGGGTTCCAGGCAATCCTGCCCAGTCTGCACAGCAGGTGCAGCTCGTGGGGGAGGGTCTGGATGTCGTTGTTGTTCAGGTTGAGCAGCTCCAGGCTCGCGACCGAGCAGAGCGCCCTGGGGAAGGCGTGGATGTTGTTATTCTCCGCGATGAAAATCTGCAGGCTGGCGAGGCACTGGATGCTCTCGGCGATGTTCTCCAGGCGATTGGAGCCCACGTGCAAGAAATCCAGCTCCTTCAAGGAGAACACGCAGACGGGGATGTGAGCAAAGCGGTTGTTGCTCAGGTTCAGCTTCCGCAGCCTGTGCAGGTCGGCGAGGCTGGCGGGCAGCTGGGAAAGGCAGTTGTGGGACAGGCTGAGCACCTGCAGGCTGCGGCACAGCCCCAGCTCGGCGGGCATCTCCGCCAGGCGGTTCATGTTGACGAACAGCACCCTGAGGCTCTGGAGGAGGCCCACCTCCCCGGGCAGGGCCCGCAGGCGGTTCCCGCTCAGGTTGAGAACCACGAGGCGCGTCAGCCTCCCCACCTCCGGGGACAGCACCGCCAGCTGGTTGTGCGACAGGTTGAGTTTCTGCACCTCCGACAGGCCCCACAGGAAGTCGGGGGCGTCCGTCATCCCCTTGGTGACCAGGCTGACGCTGACGTGGCGCAGGCCGCGCTTCAGCAGGGACCGCGGGTCCCTTCCCGAGAGGAGGGCGTCGTCCCCCGCCGAGAGCCTCTGCCTCCTCCTCGGCAGCAGCGGCCCCTTGGGGCCCTCGTCCTTGGAGCTGGCGCTGGACTGCCTGCCCCCCATTGTGCCCCGTGGCTTGGGAACGTGGTCCTCTCCCCCCGTGATTCAAAGCCCCGGTTCAAAGCCAGGCAGTGCGAGCAGGGCGTGCCGGGCGTGGGCGGGAAGAAGAGAATGGCGGTCCAGGGGGACCCAGGCTCAAGAAGGCTCACGGAGAGTCCCGGTCAGGCCTTGCCGACGTCACGGGCAGGTCCTGCCCGGCCGGCAGGAGAGCACCGCTGTCCCCCGGGTGTCTCGGGGTGGCTACTTTTGGAGCAACCGGACTGTAATGATATACTCGTCCCCGACTCCGCTGAGCAGAGCAGTCCCCTCCGAATGCCACCGGCAGCTGTCCCTGTCGCTCTGCCTGAGTTCTATTGACCGGGTGTCTGCACACGGGTCACAGGAGCCGCATATAACTTTACCCGCTCAGCTTTTCTTGGGTAACACAGTTGAGCTGGGTGATTAACAAGCTTCTTTCTCCAGGAAGAAGCAACGTGGAGAAGCAGCAGGCCCGGCCAGCGCGCCTGTGAGGCTGAGTTAACTCATCAGGACCCCCGCGGGGGGAAACTGGCCTCGGCGCTGACCAGAGGGTTAAGTGTCCAGCGCTAAGGCTCATCGGACAGTATCCTGCACTCCCCCCTCAGACTGGGATGAGCGGTGTATTTGTAAAAAAAAATACAAGAGGTGGCCTGGGCCACTGCTGAAACCCTCCTGACCGGTGCTTCTTACACCTCACCTGCCAGAGGGATTCGGGGTGGCTGCGGGAGGGGAGGGGTGGAGAAGGGGGCAGGGGCCCCACTCCCATTTCAACCCGAGCAGCTCTGCGTGTGTGGATTTACCTGTTTTACAGAGTTTACAGGTGGGCTTCTGAGTTTAGCAGGGTGCACCTTAGACTTTGGAACAGCCCCTCGCGGGGCTCCTTGGTGAGGTAAGCATGGCGTAGCCATTTTCCTGGGAGACTTCGGCTAACAAGGCCTGAGGACACAGCCTCTCGCTCTCTTTCCATTTCTCCGCCTCTCTTGCTTTATCTCTCAGCTGCTTTCTCTCTTAACTTCACAGCCCTAAGTACACAGAGCTAGTTTTTTTGAGGGGGAGGGAGAGGCAGGCATATTTGCATAGGTAAAATTCCTAACGACAGGGACCCCTGCAGGGAAGAGGTCAAGGTGGGTGACCTTGAGTCTGGAAGAAGGGCTAGAGGCCGGTGGGGAGGCGAGGGTGGCCCAGAAGTGGGTGTCTTCTGTGGACCTAGGTATGGTGCTGCTGGGAAGCTGCTCTCAGGCCCCACCGAGGCACCTGGGCAGGGCCAGGAGTGGTTTTGCAAAACAGCGGGAGGTCACTTCTCTTTCCACTCGGCTTTTGAAGGAATCCTGATCCATTTCAAAAAGGATTCTTGGTCAAAGACAGAGACTTTTGTTTCTTCTTTCATAAGGGCAAGTTCAAGCTATTAATTAGAAAGTGAGTATGGCTACATTTATACCCTAAGATTTTGGAGCAGATCATGTCTGCATATATTAAATTCTCATATGGCAAGAGGATTCTGCTGTTTGAGAAAAAAAAATTGCTTGCTGTACCTTCCTCTTTCCTTCTATGAACATGAGAAATTATGCTAGAGTAAGTGAAATGTGGGGCGTGAGGAGAACTTGGACGGTTTGAATAAGAATCAACAGCTTCTTTGGGACAAGTAACTCTCTTTCCCCTTAATTAATGATTTTCCAAAAAATACATTTTGAGCACTTATCCGTAGGCAACATTTATTGAATTCTTGCTATGTGAAGGGCACAGCAGTGAGCTGTTGGATATAGGATGGGTATTAAAATTAGCTCCATGTCACAACAAAGAAACAGAGATAGAGAGAGGTCAAGTTACTTAGCCAAGATCAAGTCACTTGCTAAAGGTCAAGTAGCTGGGAAACAGTGGGACAGGATTCAAAGTCAGGTATCCAGCTCCCCAGCAAAGGCTGGGACACAGAAGAAGCCTCTTTGCTTAGCCCCATAAAGAAATATGGAAACTATGGGTAGGACAAGGTTCCTTGTTCTCAAGTTGCTAATTTGTAGGACTGATGGGAAACTAGTATACAACAGACTACATAACTACTTGGACAGAAATAACCTCATAGCTAGGCATTAACCCTGCGTGTTCTCCTACCAACACAGCTCAGAAGACAAAAGGTAAAAATATTCCAGGAAACTGGGGTCATGTATTTAATCTTCTTCTAAAACAGGGCGGATCTTCTCTGGCGGATGCTCTCATATACCAAAGGAGCTATGAGAGTAGCTGACTTTGTTTCTCCCAACTTTTTGAAGAGTAAAAGCTGCCCACATAGTTAGCCGCGTTTATCCAGTCAGAATATAATTAATCAGAGGGAATCCCTGCTCCTTGAGTCTCCATTCCATCATCTATGAAACGAGCTGTTGAGATGAGATGATTTCCAAGAATCCTTCTCACTCTGCAGGACTGAGTCTCATTACCTGCAGACCCCTCAGCGTGGAGTGAAAGCCAAATTTGACCTCTCTTCTGGACAAAAGCAGGTAAAATCTAAGACGGCTTTTATTTTTGTTCTAGTACTGTTGGTCCCTAGGGAATAAATAGCAACAGGGAATGCTGCTGGCTAAAGGACTTTAAAAACCACACTTATTTTTCACCAAAGGAGACTTTTTAGGGGTCTCTGAATGGATACCAGTTGAGCATAAGTCTCAGAATGAAGCATTGTTCAACAAGTTGATGAAATTCCAGGACATGGTAAATGTCATGACTGTCTTTAAAACCTGAGGAAGTTAGAGAGTACTTGATATGTATGTAATATGCCAAAGTAGGTGCGGCGTTTCTGCATATTCCAACTGATTATTATTCCAGCTTATGAAAATCAGCATGGAGTATTTCTTTAATCCTAAATAACACTAAAATGATGCGAGCTGGTAAAATAGATTATAAAAACACCAGAGCTCACACTAATAGAATAGCTATTTAAAATAACTCTTTAATGTTCTCATTATGGCTTTTCAGTTTATGTCTACACAGCATGTCTGTTCATTTTGGAAGAAAGAAATTTGTATGTTGAGATCATTTATTAAAATAAACTTTTTACTGATCAAAAACAGAAAACACAGAAAATATGGAAAAGAGAGATAATCCGGTTGACATTTTGTATGTGTAAATCTAGGTCTTCTTCCTATGCATTATATATGTCAATCTGCTTCCTTCTACAGAAAGAAAAAAAAATAAGTTGTTTAAGGCCAGGTTTTCTCAAAATCACAGCTCGAACCAAAAACGTTTGGGACTAACGTTTTATTGAAGAGTACAGTCCCAGGTAAGCAAGAGTGAGGGGGAAAGGAAAGTAAGATAGAAAAGGCAAGAGAGCAAGTACAAGCAGATGCATTCCTGAGTTGGCCATACCTTTGCAAAAAACAATCTTTTGCTCTGTTTTGCAGGCATCTCCAGAGGCTGTATTGTGCTACTGTATCTCCATGTAGTTCATGGTTAAATCATCTGTAAAATGCTTGGAATGGTGAAACCCAGTGTGTATAACAAAAGTCCCCTATTTTGTGGGTATCAAAGGCATATGGCTCTAGTACAGTAATGGTAAAGGGTAGGAATCCAATAAATGGCAATTGTGATAGCTATTATTTATATATCCCCCCCTACACACACACAAAGAGACATGCCCCTAGTTTCACTTAATGAACATTCTCCATGCATTTAATTTTTCTTTTGTCCTTGTTCATGAATTTTATTCTTTCTCCAAGGCTAATCAAACCTACATCCATGAAGCCTTTATCTTCCATTCACCTTATCTTTTCAGAGTATTCACCTAATGCTAAGAGTGTTTTAGATATAGATGTTCTGTATCAGATGTTCTATCTGATTCTCGTAAGACCTGTGAGGTCACTGTTACTAACCTCATGTCAAATATGAGGAAGCAAGCTTCCACGGGTTAAAAGAATCAAATTCCTAGTCCAGTTAGTACAGAGTCAGGACCAACACCTAGGTCTTCTGATCCTAAATCCTGTTCTCTTTCTACCACGTGAATGTCCTGCCCTCTTCTGCATGGATTTTTGCTTAGTAAAGTGGCCTTCTCATTCTGATTAGAACATGCCACAGCCACCTAGCACGTAGCCACTGCAACGAGAGGCAGCAACTGGTTAATGTTATAGCCTCTGGTGCTCGACTGCCTTGGGTTTTATTCCTGGGTTTATTACTTAAAAGCTGTGTATGGGCAGCGGACTTGGCCCAGTGGTTAGGGCATCCGTCTACCACACGGGAGGTCTGTGGTTCAAACCCCTGGCCTCCTTGACCTGTGTGCAGCTGGCCCATGTGCAGCGCTGATGCGTGCAAGGAGTGCCGTGCCACGCAGGGGTGTCCCTGCATAGGGGAGTCCCACGTACAAAGTGAGCACCCCGTAAGGAGAGCCGCCCAGCGCGAAAGAAAGTGCAGCCTGCCTAAGAATGGCGCCGCCCACATGGAGAAATGACAAAACAAGATGACGCAGCAAAAAGAGACACAGATTCCCATACCACTGGCGACAACAGAAGCGGACAAAAGAAGTCGCAGCAAATACACACAGAGGACAGACAACTGGGGTGGGGGGAAAGGGGAGAGAAATAAATAAATAAATAAATCTTTAAAAAAAGAAAAGCTGTGTATGATCTAGGGGGTTACCTAACATGCCTGTCCCTTTGTTTCTTCTGTAAAACAGAGATAGTAATAGGTCCTATCTACCTAGAATTTAGGCCAAACTGCCAAGTTTGAGGGCATAGTCCTCTGGACTGCCAAGTCTGTCCAAGACTTCTGACAATATCTGCAAGTTTGGGGGCTGGGGGTGTGTCCTAAAACCAGCCGAGGTTCAGTCATCTGCTAGAAAGACACACAGAACTCACTGAAAGCTGTTATCATCGCCATCCTGTCTATTACAGGGAAGAGAGACAAATTAGAGCCGGCCAAAGAAGAGATGCACAGGGCCAAGTCGGGGAGCGTTCCAAATGCAGAGCTTCCTTTGTCCTCTGGGACACGCTGGCCTCCCGGCCGCCAGTGACCATGCACAAGAAGGGTCGCCCACCGGGGAGGCTCACCCAGGCCTCAGTGCCCAGAAATTTTCACTGGGGTCTCAAGACATAGGCAGGATCGATGAAATCATTGCCCAGGTGGTGGACCTCAACGTCTAGCCCACTCCCTCCTGGAGATGGGTGGGCATGGCGTGGCCCGAGGAGCCCACCACGGGACGCCTCCGCAGGGCAGACTCCCAGGCGCGGTCTGACCTGCCTGCCTTGACTCACAGAGACCCTCCTGTCACTTAGGCAATTGCAAGGGCCTTGCAGCTACACCTGGGAGCTGGGAAATAGGCCAGAAGTCTCTTTGGGCTAAGGCCAAATTCCTTACTACACACCCCCTTATAAAGCTGCTGTGAGAATTAAATGACTTTGGACACAGTGAGCTTTCAGTAAATGACTCGCTGAGGCAGGGAGAATTCGGTCACGTCCTCTGTCGGCCCGGAAGTGCTGGCGTGATGAGGAGGCTCCCCTGCACAGGTCCAGCCTGGTTCCTCCTCTCTCCTATCGCCGTCCTCTGAACCAAAGGGCACCCCCAATCAGCTCTGCCGGGGGACAAGCACGCTTTCCTGGAGTGCAGGAAATCTGGGAAAAGGTTCTCAGCAGATCCATATATTGAACCGCTTTTCTAAGTCAGGTTCCTCTTCCAAGATCTTTTACCCTTAGGGTTTTATCTTCTTGCTCTTATTCATTCAGCCCATATTTGCTGTCAACTCAATCAGATTCTAAGCTTCTTGTCTCCTCTTCCCCCCTCCCCAAAGCCCAGAACAGATTTTGAGGATGCTGTAGGTGCTCAATAAATGCTCACTGAAATGAGCATGTGTCTTGGGCGCTGATGGAAGTTTTGATGTGAGAAAGGAACCATTTGGAAGGCATCTGGAGTTCCTACTTGTCTTTAACTGCGTCGCTGTTACTCTCTTCTGACATTTATCTGCTCAACGAGCACCTCGGGAGGATTAAACCGCATCCGATGTGTGACTGGTGACCCCAGAATCCCTGACTTAACCTCCGTGGCAAGGCTCGCTTCACGAATGCTTCGTCAGACCAGCCAGGGCTATTCCAGCGTTAGAGGAGACCCCCGGGGCCTTCTGGGGCAGGCACGGCCGCGGATCAGAAGGGCCGAGCTCTGGGCGTGCTAGGGGAGGAGGCGCGTGACTGGAAGCAGGTCGAGCAGGAACCCTCCCTGTAACTGGGGGTCCTCGCGTGCCCCCTCACAGGGCGGTGGTGAGGATTAAAGGGAAGGGCTTACGTGGGCAACGAGCGTAATGACCCCCGTGAAAAGCGCCCCCTACGGCATTCTAGCAGTCCATTAAAATCTCTCCTCCCATTGTTGCCAGAATGTTCTAGAAGTCTATAACTAACGCCCACCAATGACATTCCTGCGGCCACAGGCTGTCTATCTAGGCCATGGTTCTACATTGTGCCTATATCTCCAGTCTCAAGTCCTCTCCAACACCCAACACACTCATACACACACGGGATTGACCTTTCAGAATTACCTCCCGGCTCAACCTTGTGGTTTTGTGACACTTGTCTCCTTGTTCATGCTGCTCCTTTGCTCCTCCTGGCTCGCACCACTCAGGCTTCCACGTGAGACACAGTGCCACCGCCTCCAGGAAGCCTTCCTTGACCACTCCACCTCCCCCTCAGACCCCATGGGCATCATAGAGCACCTGGCACTTCGCTGGGTCACAGCACTCATCACTGCGTATGCGGCAGTTCTGTCCCTCAGGGGGCACTTGGCAGTGTCCGGAGACCTTTTTCGTTGTCACAACTGCCAGGGGGCTGCTACAGGCCCCTGGTGAGTAGAGGCCGGGCAAGCTGCTGAACATCCTACGATGCCCGGGGCTGTCCCCATAATAAAGAATTATCCAGCCCGAACCGGCAATGGTGCTGAAGCTGAGAAGCCCTGGCAATGTGGTGGTATCGGCTTTTGCAAAGGTCTCCGTTAGGCTCTGAATGCAATCTTTAGGGTTGAAATTGAATCTTATTCATCATTGTTTGTTTTCCTCAAGCCTAGACTGTTGCCTAATGCACAGTCTCTAGTCAATAAACCTTGGTTCCTCTTATGAATCAATCGAGCCCACTCTATTTTAGAGAGGGTTGTATCTCTCTGTAACCCGTAGGATTCAAGAGACCAGAAATAATAAATGAAGCCTACTTCATTTGTCCATGGGTATTACGCTTCTCCTTACCCAGAACTATTCTGCTGGCACTATTCATTTAGGAATAAGGGACACATAAGCAAGGTCATTTCACTCCTTCAGAATCTTACATCAATAGCTCCAGCTAGGCACCGTACAAGACGCAGAAATCGCAGGACTAGCATAAGCCTAAGAAAACCTTGAGGCTCCCATCGCCACCCAGCTGCATTTTATTAGATCATCCCCACAAATTAAAACTTAGCCTTTAATGAGGTTGTTCCCAGAAAGGGATTCATTTTGTTATTTCACCACATTTCCTCTCAGGAAATCATTCATTTGAGCTAATCCCAGCCCTCTTTGCTTCAGTTTTTCCCTAGATCTTCCTGTTTGTCCTCAATGGACCCAATAACCAGTGGAGGCTTTTCTAGAATTGTTCATTTGGGCCTGATTCATCAAAGCACGCTTCATGTTTAACTGCAGTGCAGGAAGGAGGAAATAAAAAGAAGCTTTGATTAAAAGTTGAGAGAGTAATCAAATGCCAAATCAGCATTCTGCACATTAAGTTTATATCAGAAAGCAAGGTCATTAATTTAAGAGCAAAAAAACTCACTATCAGACCCTCCGATCAAAAGAGTAGAGCTTTATTAAAGATCAACTCTCCTTTTCAGATGTTTCAAATGATTATAACATTTTAAGATAATAAATTAATAAGTGGCAAAATAAAAAATAAATTTAAAAGACAGAAAGACTAAGTTTTGTCAAGCAAGCTATACCGTCCATCTCTAAGGTCTAAACCTCTCCGACAGGAAGTCCAAAAATATGAGAAATGGGAAGCTCATTATAAAACTCCCCAAACTATGTATTGCTGTATTAATTTCAGATTTGGTCTGGACCACGTTAACAAAAAGAAACTCCGCCTTCAGTTTGGAGTGCTGAAGGAGAGTAAAAACGAGCTGACTTGTTAGATTCAAATGGCTTCCAAACCCAGTTTCAAGCCCTTATCTAAGACTTGGCTCTTTGAAGACATCGTGTTGAGTGAAACAAGCCAGGCACAGAAGGGCCAATATTATATGATCTCACTTATATGAAATTATTAGAAAAAGCGAACTTACAGAGTCAGAATCTAGACTGTAGGTTATGGGAGGGCAGGGAAGGGGAAGTTAGTGCTTAATTGGCACAGAGCTTCTTTTGGGGGGGCTGGAGAAGTTTTGATAATGGATGGTGGTGATGGTCGCAGAATGAATTGTGGATGTAAGCACCTTTTAATTCTATACTTGAAAGTGAATAAAATGGAAACTTTGGTCTGCATATATGTTACCAGAATAAAAATTTTAAAAAAGAAAACATAGGAACTGTACAACACAAATAGTGAACCCTAACATAAACTACGGACTACAGTTAATAGTATTTAAAATAATATTGTTTCATCAATTGTAACAGAGTATCACACTATTGCAAAATGTTAATAATGGGGAAAACTGGGGTTGGGGGTAGGAACTCTGTACCTTCTGCTTGATTTTTCTGTAAACCTAAAATCATTCTAATAAGATCTATTTTTAAAAGACACTGAAGTGTGTTTGAGTTAGATAACCCCCTTCTGATGAGAAGTGAAACTGCAGCTGACAAGTAGTGGGGAGGTGCACTGGGAAAGAGGGCAATGGGAAGGGACCTTGGCACTGCCCGCTCTGTGGGATTCCAGTCTGAAGCAGATGCTGGCTGGGAAGGGGGAGAAGAAAACACTCTTCCTGTAATGAAACTCACCTGAGCCTGGGCTTCAAGCGGTTAAGAGTTTGCAGACACACCTTCTCATATATTTTCATGACATAGGTTTTATCGAAGTGCTAATAAACCAAGATTCCAAATATGTTAATCCACTTAGTAGGTCTTTGCGGCTTTCAAATCCCACCCTGCAGCCAGCAGCGATGGGCAAGGGGTAGGGGGCCTCTGGGCTGCTGGAACTGGTCTGTATCTTAATCTGGGTGCTGGAGACACGAGAGTGTTATGATACATTTCTGAACGCTTCTGTGTACTTTCTGTATGTAAGTTATAATTGAATAAGACATTTTAGGGAAGTGACCAAAAAAAAATATTTAGACTTTGGAGTCAGACAGCTGTGGGTCAGTTCCTAATTCTCCCACGTACTAGCTGGACCAATTACTCAGGCTCGCTAAACCTCAGTTTCCTATTCTGGGGAATGGGGATAATCATGATTCGGAACTGTCAGGAGGATTAGATGGGAAGAAGCAGGTGAACTGCTGGGCCTAGGTGCTGGCCCACAGTGCCAGCATTTCTAGCGTTAGTAACGATAAGTACTATTCCTATTTCTATTCTACTGGCTTTTATTTATTTTTGGCAAGTTCTCAGCTTCAAAGGACCTCAGTTTTTTCCAGGGATTAGAAATAGAATATGTAGAACACTGGCCTATATTTGGTCTTACATCTGGGCCACAAATAGGAATGAATGATTGCTACCATCCTCATCATCTTCACAGCATCCTCATCATCACTGGCAATACAGTCTTGGGTGGGATCTTGACATTCAAGTAATTGCCCTTTAGCCAAAAGAAAGGGAGTTAAAATGCTTGTGCTTAAAAACATCTACGTAAGTGATCACACCTACATAAAAATTGCATCTGCTCATGGGCAAGGCCTGAAAGAAAAGATGGAAGACTAGAAATTGATTTGTTTGGGTGTCAGGCTTGTGGATAAATTTTTTTTCCTCTTTCTTTTTGATTTTGACCAATGTTATAATTGTATGTAATAATAATGCTTTTTGAGAATTTTTCATTGTATAAAAAGAATAATGAATTTCCATATACCTGTCAGCCAATTTTAATCATCAATAATGAATGCTTTTTTTGCATCATGAAGGGAAATTCAACTTGGCACTGTTGCCAATTACAATAACGTTCATAAGCAAATAAGACAATAAAATTGACCTGGATTGAGCAGGTGAAGAGGACGGAGCAGAAGATAAAAAGATCTGATTCAAATGAAAACATCCCTCCATAGAACTCAAAGTAATCAGGAGCAAAGCCACGACTTTCCTTTCATTTATTCAGCAAGCATTAACTGAGCACCTACTATGGACCAGGTAGGTGCAGGATCCTAGGAATGCCGCAGTGAGAAAGCCACAGGGAAACAACAAAAAAGACAACGTCTATGAACTCGGTGGATTCCTACTCTAGATCATTGCTGGTTCTTCCGATGCATGGTGAGAAATGCCATGACAGAGACGTGTCTGGGTCGTGATGGGAAAACAAGAAGGGAGGAAGAAGCTCAGCCAGGGAGGGGCCAGGGCAGAAGGACCCAGAAGAGGTTTGAACTCTGTTTAGAAAGCCAAGTGGGAGCCGGGGGTGAGAATGGTGGCAGGATGAACTAGCCTGAGCCAGGAGAGAGGATACTGTACCCAAGAACCTTGGGAAGGCTGGAGGGTGGGCTGCAAAGAGCAGGTAGACAGACTGAAGACCATAGAAAAGAAGTGGAAAGTGTACTCCATCAGGGGTACTTTTCTCAGAATAGATCATCTCTAAGTGGCTGTTTGACAAGTTAGCGACTTGTCTTCATAACATGGTAATTCTGCTCAGTTTGAAGAGAATTTCATTATTGCAGTTTAATGCTTTTAGAAAATGTGAGGGTTTGACTGCAGGTCCCCTAGAGTTTAATGACTATGCATCTAGGCACGTGGCAAGATTTAATAATTTAATTTTGTAATGGATATTAAATACCTTTTGAGAAAAAAAACTGACTCTAAATTCAACTGACTCAGCTGAGTATAGAATTACCCTGTGACTTTGGAGTCTATATCTAGAATTGAAACCAGGGACATGAACAGATACTTGTGCACCAATAGCTAGCACAACATTATTTACATTTCCCAAAATGTGGAAGCAACCCAAGATTCCATCAATGGATGAATGGATAAACAAAATGCGGTATATCCATACAACGGACTATTATTCAGTCATAAAACAAACGGAATGAAATTTTGATACCTGCAACAACATGGATGCATCTTGAAAACATCATGTTGAATGAAATAAGCCAGACACCAAAGGACAAATACTGTGTAATTCCACTCCTATGAAATATCGATATTATGCAAACTCATAGAGTCAAGGTAGATTACAGGTTTCCAGAGGCCAGGGAGAGGCAGGGATGGGGGTTATTGATTAATTGGTTCAGAGTTTTTGTTTGAGGTGATAAAAAAAAAGTTCCTATAATGGATGGTAGCACAACATTGCGAATGTGGTTACTATCACCCCCTGAGCTGTACACTTGAAAGTGGTTAAAATGGGAATTTTGTATTGTATCTATGTTACCATAATAAAAAGTTATTTTAAAAAAGAGGGGAGCAAAAATCTTGATAAAGTACTGAAAATGCTTTACCTTTTTGCAATTATATAAAAGATGTCCGAGTAAGTAAACCCTGTTTCCACATGAACCCACTTTTATGGTCACGTAGTCTCGTTTCCTGTGTGCCTCTCCTTGTACACTCCTCTCCAGCAACGCTGCTGCTTTCTCAAGCACAGCAGACTGGTCTACATCAGGTCCCACACCCATGGGTGGGAGCACTCGTCTTTGCATGTCCCAGAGAAGGGGTCCTGTGCACTATCTACCACCCCAGCTGAGTTCCTAAGGGTGGGACTCGCTTGGGGGAATAAAAATTGTTGGTATCCCTGACCCCCAGTTTGGAGACTTGAAGAACAAGGAACAAGTTATCGCATTTCCCACAAAGAGCTCAGAACCAACCAAGGAGTGGTGAAGGAGGAAACAAATTTTAAGTAAACTTCATTTCAACTTTAGAAAATAAACTAGACAAAAGGCAGCTTAAATTATGGAAGCATTACTTTTTTAAAAAAAAATTCTGTCCAGGCATATTTATCTTATTTAATCCTAAAAGCAAACCCAATTGTTTCTCCAATGTTCAGAAAGATACACAGTTGAGCACAGATTGGTTAAATGACATGACTAATACTTCCTCATTAATGACGAAGATGAAAAAAACTGCTTGATCATATTCATATCTCATAAAACTAAATCCCATATTCTTTTTTGATCTTTAGCATTGATATAGTAACTTCTTTGCCTTTGCTACAAAAACATTATACTATTTCTGTTAACTATAGTTTATAAGTTACGTTAGTTGTATTTTTCCTATGTATCATAATGTTTTTAATCCTTGTGATAGAGGAACATTCTTATATTATTAACTTAAATTACTGCAAAATAACTGAACTTAATAACATTTATGTGGATCTATGGGGTAAGTTTTCAACCATCAAGCAGCTATGAGAGCTTGAGATAGAGTTTAGTTATAAGCAAATAGGAAAGTTAAAATTTTGCATTGCTCAATTTGGCTGATAATGATGCAAACTATATCTACAGAGCTTTCTAAAGTTCAAGCAAAATGAATGAAAACATCATGGGAAAGAAAACAAAACTTTTTTTTGGAAAGGAAAAGGAACTAAGAGTTTGTTGTGGTTTGTATTCTATAAAAATTTGTATATTTAGATTTCATTAGTTCTGCATTCCTGTAAATTGGGGCCATTTGTATTTACTTTGGTTCAGTTTTTAACTACAATTAGGAAAGGCGTTTTGGAATGTTTCAGTAGAACAAGAAAGAAATTGGACTCCTGATTTGAATATATCTGAAGGGTATCATCTTTTTTCATCTTTAAATTTATGTACTGAAGAACATAGAAAAAATTCAGATAAAAAAGTTAATGGAATCTCAAATCCAAATTGAGCATGATTCTGCAATAGAGATCATCTATACTCTTCAACAATGTCAATACAAAGAAAGTAAAACAATGACTATGAAATTGTTATAGATTAAAGGAACTTGGCAAAAAAAGATGCATGGGAATGCAATACAATGTTTAATCTTGGACTAGACCTTGGGCCAGAAAAAGAATTCTTATTTTAATATAAAGATATTATTGGGGCAATAATGAAATTTGGATAAGGTCTGTAGATTAGATAACAGTACTGCATCAATGTTGATTATATGTTTTTGAAAATCATACTGTAATTACATAAGAAAATATCATTTTGGTTTTTTTCTTTTTTAAGAAATGCACACTGAAGTATTTAGGGGTCACAGACATTATTTAAATGGCCTTTCTTGCTGCTTAATTAATTCCTTCTGCCACATGCTGTCTAATGATTTAGGAAATATGTATATAAATATATATTTAAATATGTCTACATAGGATATACATACATGCGTGTATGTATATCAGAGAATTATAAAGCAAATGAAAAATCATCAGCATCTGGAAAGCTCTGGGTTAAAGATATGTGCACTGTTTTTCTAAGTCTAAAATTATTCTGAAGTGTTTAAAAGTTTCAAAAAATTTAAAAAGTAATGAAATGTGAATCAGAAGTGATAAAGATGAACAATTAAATAAACTGAAATTAGTCTGTCAATGAGAAGCAAATTGTAAGATCCACAAAGTGGTGGGGAGGCAAGAGAATATGAACCTGGAGTTTAACTGGAATGGCCCATTTTAAATACCTAAAGTGGAGGAAAAGCCTGGAGAATTTACCCAAGCAGTGTTTCAGCAGTAGGAAGAGGAGGGTATAGTTGAAGACAGTAGCTGGAAGAAAAGAAAATGGTTTAACTTTTTGCTCTAAAGTCTAAACTGTTCAATATACCAGTCTCACACCTCTGACCTTACCTGGATATCCAGGGAGAGCCTTGAAAACAGAGTGGGTAGAGAAAAAAAGGATGTATTAAAATTCTCTCCTCATGGGGTGGGAACTCGACTTCTCCTCATTCTTTCCTTGAATGACCTTTGCTTCTGTTCTCTATTTTCTTCTTTCTGGAAAAAAAAAATCTTTCTTTAGAGTCCTATAAGCCCTTTTTCATAGGAAATGCACAATGAGCTTCAGGGAAGTGTGCTTTTCAAGTCTTCCCCTTTTTCTGATTAGATTTGCTGTGTCAACCGTCTGTGAGAAAAGAAAACACTCGGCTTGCCTTCACTCTCTCCAGGCTTAAATCAAAGGGGGCGCATTTTGGAACTGGAATCTCCTCTAAACCCTCCGTTTTATAGCTGAGGGGTCTGGCGGTTAGAGAGATGAAGTGATTGCTCAAGGTCAAGCAGGACGTTAAAGGTGAAGGTGGGTCTAGAACCTGGGGCTCCAGAATCCTCATCTTGTGGTTTTTCACTCCTGCCTGCTGGGTCTTTGAAATCTCATCCTTGCTGCCTCTTGGTGGTGAGCTGGGGGACCGGCTCGGCAGGCATCGTCTGGAGGGTGGGGTGTAGGACTTCACCCCAACCCCTAGAACTGTATCGAACCACAGTACACCCGGCGCGCCTGGACTGTGATCAGCCTGGTTTGCAATGCAATTCAAGCCAAACCCCCATTTGAACAAGTTTGTCTTCTGTTTTTGTTTTAACATTCTCAGCAATCTTGTCTTTTTAATGTAGAACCATAAAAAAATAAAACTTTAAAAAGAGGAAAGTAAAGCAAAAAAATCTAGGCATTTCAAAACAGGCATTAAAAAAAAAAGTCTGTTTTATGTTAGCTTCAAACTCTGGGCCACACTTTTTCTACTGCAGTTTGGAAGGAATGATTTGGTAATTGCTAAGTAGAAGAGTTTACTGGGACAATTTATTTGGGGAAGGCTGGGAAAATTCTGCAACCAACTGAAGCAGGCTAGTAAGACGGGGAATTAATAGACGAATCTGGAACCTGGCAGAGAGTCCACGTGGACATCAGTAACCCCCAAGATGGCTGCTGGAAGACCCCACCCCCAAGATTCTGCTATCCAGAACAAAGACTTCTTCTGGGAGCAAGGGCAAGCCCTGGATATTCCCTAGGGGCTTTATCATTGGGTCCTCACTGGGGGATTGATGGGTGGGGTAATCAATCAAAGCAGCAGACAGCTGGAGCCCCTCCCCTGCCATTAGCAAAGGGGTGGAATAATTAATGGTTTATAAAGCAGACCACGAGGGCTGAGTGTGCTCACGCCCTGCTCTCTTGCCTCTGGACTCGTTCCCGCCCTCTGTGCGCAGCTCTTGCCGTTTTTCCTCTGCCATATGGCCATGCAAGTAAACCTGGGGATTTATAACCTATAATGGGGAATTGGAATTGGAGTCTGTAAATCAACCCTCTTTATCCCTTTTCACCCCCTTCCTCTCTACCTGGGACCCCTGCTCTGTTATTTTCTCCCATTTCTCTTCCCTCCCTACCTGAATAAATTACTGGCTTAACTCACCCGGCGTGCACTGGAAATTCATTTCTGCAGCATAGCCAAGAACCTAGATAAAATCTGATTACAAAACCAATTCAGTGCAACCACGCCCTGTTGCTATAGCCCGGTCCTGGGACCCAGGAGAGTGTCAGACGTTTTGTGCAAGGACAACAACATGCATTCATCTAACCACTCACGTCTCAGGCAAATTCCCATATGACCTGAGATGAAACAACATGGACATCTCATGACCACAGTGTGAGCTTTCCTTTCTCATTTACCATCTCCCTCTGTTGATGATGGTCCCAGAAGAAGTGTACTGACTTCAAATGAAAAGGGTTTGGGGAGGTGGAAATGGGAGGATGGAGGACAGTTGGTGGGACAGTATATTTCTCATATAAATTAAAAAAAATTTTTTTAACCTGAGGCTCCTAGATTTTCTTCCCGCAGCATCTTGGAAATGACACCTCCATTACATTTACTCTTTTAAGACCCAGATTCTTTTGAGATGCATACAAACATTCACATTTTCTACTCTCACCTTTGAAAATTATTTCTCTACAAATTGATTCCTAAATTTAAAAAAGTAACCCTTTTCAAACAAAGTGGCAGGGAAGGAGCTTTGCCATAGGAGCTGGCCCTGAGTCTCTGGAGCCTGAGTTTCTCTGTGTGAACTGGAGAATTGTTGTAAGGATTCGATTGTTGTAAGCACAGAGCCTGGCGCAAAGATGCATTCAATAAATGCGAACTGCTCTCATTTTCATAGTCTTACTTCTCATACCTCTAAAAGTACAGAGGTAACATCAAATTAAATGAAACCAGTGCAGGCATAACGGAAACCAGGAAGTTCATCAGGAAAACTACACAGTGGGCACCAAGGGACTCGGATCTGCTTGGTCTTTTCTCACTCTTCCCTTTCTGATCTGTTTATGTGCATTTACTATACCAAATACCCGGGGTTTCTATTTCTCACTCTCTTATTCAAACCATTATAAGAGCCATGTATGAGACACTATGGCATTTGCTATGGGATGGCTGCTGGGTATGGACAACTCCCTAAAGCAGCAACCAGGAGGAAGGGTAGGTGATGGGGGAAGCTAAGTGTACAACTGAGGATGTAATTTGAATTTAGGAGGGCTGAATAGACTTTTGCCATGTAATGACTTTTATTAACTAATTGCAAAGCTTAGCATAATCCCAAGAATGGCATTTTGCAGGTTTAATAGATTCAGCAGTTCTATCAACTAACTAGATTAGCCCCAATGACACAATAAAACTCTTATGTTTACCAAAGTCTGTAAAACATTGAGCCCTAGGCAATTTTCCAAAGGCTAGAACAGACAGTGAAAGTGAAGGAAATAAATGGGGAGGGGGAATGATGAAAAGAAGGAAAGAGAAAAAACATAGGGACATATGGTAAATATGAAAAGAGCATAGAATTTGATGACCCACTGAATATTAGAGCCAACGGCTTGAGGAAGGTTCTCATCCTTGACAGCCATCGAGGAGTATGACAGCACTCAAAATCAAGTTGACACAGCACTATCTTTTTTTAGAAGAGTGTTCAACAAGGATTTTGTTTTCAGAAACTTCAACAAGTGTCATTTGAAATGAGCTAACCACAGTCAAGTTCTTACATATAAAGTCCTGCCAAAAAGTTTCACAACTGTCTTTTTGGAGCCAAGCAAATTATTTTTAACCAGTAGACACTAAAGACACTGTGAAGTACATCATCAAACAGAAGGCTGTGTTTTTCCATGTTGACTCGACTCATAATTCAAAACAGTCAAAATATCTGAACATCAACAAAGAACATATAGCAAAGCTTTAGGAAAAGCTAGCATGCCAAAGTTTGGAGAAATCTCAGCTATCTGGTTTACTGCCTCTAAACTTGTAGGTAAATGAACTGAGACTCAGTGTTGTCAAGTGATGGGCCCAAAGCTCCACTGTCAATGACCAAGCCAGGGCTGCGTCCAATCCTGGCATCTTAACTTCTGCTCCAGCAGCTTTTCTACTCTACCATGTGTCCCTTTCTGGGAACTTAAAATATTATCCTGAGGGATATTTTCTTTTAGCCAGAATCAAAGCTTCACAAGGAAGGAAAGGAGGCTCTAGCTGGTAGACTTCCAGGCTCTAGTCAGTCTGTAGAAATATTTTGGTCATCTGTGTGGTCTCCCTTGAGCTTCTAAAAATCACCCCATGAAGAAAGTTGGTCACCTAGACTCCACAAAATTAAGACTAGCTTTTGGGAAATGGGCACATCGTGCAGATAGAATCATGTATCCCACAAAAGACATGTCCAAGTCTTAATCCACATTCCTGTGACTGAATACATTTGTAAACAGACTCTTTGAATATGTCTTGTCAATTAAGGTATGGACCCATTAGGGAGCAGTATTTTCTTCGAATATCCTGATGGCCAAACTGAATCTGTATGACTGAAGTCCCTATAAAGAAGACATTTAGATGTAGTAAAAGAAGCTATAAACCAGTAGAAACTGGAAGTAGACACTAGACAGGAGAGAGAGAGACCACCAGGTGATGAAGGACCACCAGCATCAGAAATCTACCAACTCCGGGAGAAGCATGGCATTGCTGACACCTTGACTTTGGACTTCCAGCCTCCAAACATTCTTATTGTTTAAACCAACTCATTGTGTGGTATTTGTCATAGAAACCCTGGCAAACTAAGATGGCAAGATATTTATGCTGTCTAAGCCTGGTTTCTGCATCTGTGAAATGGAACTGTAATAGCATGTTTCTCAGGTCAGCATGTGAGCACACATGCTTAGCTGAAGACCTAACACAAGACCTAACACATAATGCACTATAAATGCCAACTAATTTTATTAGGAAAAGAAAATAAGGTTTTTCTTCCCCATGGGAATAACAAACAGAATTTGGTACTGAAGGCTATCATTAAGGCAAGATCAAGTGCCTTTTAAAAAGATGCTTACTTGAATGGGTTAAAAAACAAAGCAGACATGAGATGGGATGCTCATATGCCATTGCCCTTGACTATTTCAAAAGCATTGAACATATGATGCTATTATCGTATGTGCTGTAAAAGTTGCAAGTTTGGAAACACAGACTTCCATAAGTCTAGTGTCCACTCTAGACTCTTACCACTCAACTTAACTACTGTGGAAAGACAAATCAGATTCAAGTTTGTAGATGGCAGCAATTTTATTTGGGACACTGAAAGTTTTGCTGTAGCAAGAAAGGTGGATCACTTGTGAAAATGGAAGCAGATTCAAGGTTCTAGGGATGATAAGCAATTTTTATAGACATAAAAAGGAAGTTAGCTTAAGTCTCCTTGATTGGACAGGGGTGTGTCCATTTTGTTGAGGCTAGTTTAGGGCCGAGTTTTGTTTGCTTGTTTGTTGTATTGGGTTGAACATAAATAACTGGAGATTCAATTGGCTAACTGGGTTGGCCACCTTGGATTGCAAATTTCTAAAGACTTCAAGAAGAAACTGAAGAAGGAATTCAAAAAGGAAGGAGGGCACCATTTTGTATTTTGTTTTTGTTATAAGGAGCCCTCTTTATAATTTTGTCACTCTTCAACAAAGACCAGCATTTAACAAGTCCCCAGACAGTATAATTGGAGAATACATATGAAGAAATTAGAAATGTGATTTAAGATGTATTTATATTTTTAATTGAATATATTCTGTAGGCTTGAGATTTTATTACCCGTTGATTTTGGTTTAAGTGGAAAGACATTGTTATTTGTGAAATTGGTTATTGTTGCAAATATTTAAGATGAAACATTATTTCAATGATTTGTTAGAAATGAGTACAACCCTAAGGGGAAAAAATGGGCATGCAGATGTGGAGTGTTCAATCTCTGCTTATAATCTGAATATTTTACACCATGAAGGGAATAGAATTTTTTGAGAAATGTTAACAGATTGGTACCTTTAATTTTCTGGGTCATGTGTGTGCACTCACTTTTTTAAAAAAATTATTGAAGTATATCACTCATACATAAACATATATAAACAATAAGTGTATAGTAATAGTTGTGAATTTACAAAACAAACATAAAACATCATACAGGACTCTCATACTCACCCTACCACCAATACCTTGCATTGTTGTTAAACATTTTTAACTAATGATTAAAGAGCATTGTCAAGGTATTACTACTAACCAAAGTATTTTTCCCCCAACCCACCCTATTATTATTATTATCTTTATATCATTTATATATGAACACACATAAACAATAAGTGTATAATAAAAGTTGTGAATTTACAAAGCAAACATACAGAACATCATACAGGGGTCCTATACATAAACCCTCCACCAAAACCTTGCATTGTCATGAGACCTTGTTAGAAATTATGAAAGAATATTGTCAAAATCTTACTACTAATTATAGTCCTTATCTTACATTTGGTGTGCTTTTCCCCCAATCTACCTTATTATTGTTTTTTAAATGTATGTTTTATGACAGAAGTTGTAAATTTATAAAACAATCATGCACATGTGCAGAATTCCCAAACAATACCCCTCTATCAACACACCGCACTGTGGTGGAACTTTTGTTACAGATAAGATAATATCATCTTATTGTTACCACATTCATAGTGTACATTTGGCACACATTTTCCACACTGCCTCATTATCAGCACAGTACATCTTTGGCATAGATGTAAGAATATTGTATTATTACTGCTAACCACAGTCCATAGGTCACTCCAGTTGTATTTTTCCCATGCTTGTCCACATTCCCACCATTCTGCAGTAGTGATGTACATTTGCTCTAGCTCACAAAGGACACTCTTGCATCTGTTCCATCAACCACAATTCTCATCCACCTCTTAGTTTACTGTGCTATTCAGTTTCTAGATTATTCTCTTGCATTCTGTGAATTGGCATTCACATACCTAGACTACCATTTTCAGCCACATCCCCATTTCTCAACTAGCTATTACTCCCTGTTTGTTACCATCACTCTATACATTTCCACACTTTTACAGTAAAGCTAATTAAAACTGCTACATGCATTAAACATCAGTATTCCATCTCAGTCCTCCTCTTATCTACTTTAAGAATCCACCACCTACCACCAGGCCTTGAAGATATTTTCCTACAATTTCTTCTAGAAGCTTTATAGTTCTTGCTTTTATTTTTTGGTTTTTGATCCATTTTGAGTTAATTTTTGGATAAAGTATGAGATAGAGGTCCTTTTTCCTTCTTTTGGCTATGGATATCCAGTTCTTTCAGCACCATTTGTTGAATGAACTGTTCTGCCCAAGCTGTTTGAGTTTGACAGGCTTGTCAAAAATCTTTGTACCATACTTGTGAGGGTCTGTTTCTGAACCATCAGTTTGGTTCCGTTGGTCTATGTGTCTGTCTTTCAGCCAGTACCATGCTGTTTTTACCACTAAGCTAGATAATATGATTTAAAGTCTGGAGATGAGGGTTTGCTTTTCCTTTTTAATATGTTTCTGGCTATTCCAAACCATTTACCCTTATAAATAAATTTGATAATTGTGTTTTCAAAAATTTTTTTTAAATGCTGCTGGAATGTTTAATGTGATTGCATTGAATCTGCATATCAAATTTTGAGTAGACTTGACATCTTAATGATATTTACTCTTCCAATCTATGAGTATGGACTGTTCTTCCAGTTATTTAGATTTCTTTTTTAATTTCTTTTAACATTGACTTGCAGTTTTATGAATACAAGTGCTTTACATCTTTTGTTAAGCTCATTTGTGACTATTTGAGTTTTATCTGTCATATTTTATTTTCACCACTGTTTTGACACTTTTAGTTACTTTTATTGATATAATCTTCATTTCTAGACTCTCTTTCAGGGCTCTCTCTCCTGTCTTTTCTTTTCAGGCTCTAGCACACCCTTCAGTATTTCCTGAAAATCTGGTCTCTTAGTTAGAAATTCTCTCAGTTTCTGTTTATCTGTGAATATTCTAATCTCACCCTCATTTTTGAAAGACAGCCTTGTTGGATATAAAATTTTTTACTGGAAGTTTTTCTCTTGCAGTATCTTAAATATACCAGACCATGGTCTTCTTGCCTCCATGGTTTCTGGTGAGAAATCAGCACTTAATCTTATTGGGTATCCCTTATTTACTTTTCTCTTGCTGTTCTCAGAATTCTCTCTTTGTCTTTGGCATTTGACATTCTGATTAGTATGTGTCTTGGAGTTGATCTATTTGGATTTATTCAGATGGGAGTAGGTTGTACTTCTTGGACATGGATATCTATGTCCTTCAATAGAGTTGGGAAATTTTCTATCATTATTTCTTCAAATATTTCTTCTGCCCCTTTCATTCCTCTTCTCCTTCTGGGACACCCATGACATGTATGTTTGCACATCTTTTGCTGTCATTTACTTCCCTGAGACCTTGTTCAATTTTTTCCATTCTATTCTTCATCTGTTCTTTTGTATGTTCACTTTCAGAGGCTATTTCTTCAAACTCAACAATCCTTTCTTCTGCCTCCTCAAATCTGCTATTATATGATTCCATTGTTTTTTAAATTTCACTTATTGTGGCTTTCATTCTCGTAAGATCTGCTATTTTTATATGTATGCTTGCAAATTCTTCTTTGTGCTCATCCAATATCTTCTTAATATCCTTAATCTCTTTAGCCATCTCATTGGCTTTGATATTTAGATTTGTTTGAACATCTGTGATTAATTGTCTCCACTCCTTTATGTCATCTGGAGGCTTATCTTGTTCCTTTAACTGGGCCATAGCTTCCTGTTTCTTGGCATGGATTATAATCTCTTTTGGTATCTTGGCATCTGGATTACTAGAGTATTTATTCTGGGTGCAGTTTTTCTCTTTAGTTTAGGGCTTCCTGCTCTTTCTCCCTTTATTTAAATTTTTTATTTTAGATTTATTTTTTATTTCTTTCTCTCCCCTTCTCCTCCCCCCTAGTTGTCTACTCTCTGTGTTCATTTGTTATGTGTTCTTCGTGGGAATCTGTATCTCTTTTTGCTTCCCTGAGACCTTTTTCAGCTCTCCATGTGTGCAGCGCCATTCTTGGGCAGGCTGCACTGTTTTTGTGCTGGGCAGCTCTCTGTATGGGGCGCACTCCTTGCACATGGGGTTCCCCTACACGGGGGACACCCCTGCGTGGCACACATCAGCACTGTGCATGAGCCAGCTCATCACACAGTCAGGAAGCCCTGGGTTTGAACCTTGGACCTCCCATGTGGTAGGTGGACGCCCTATCCATTGGGCCAAGTCTGTTTCCCTCTTTCTCCCTTGCTAGTTGTGCAGTAGGAGCCAACGATGTTGTTGATCCTATAAGTTGTGGAGGCTCAAGCTGCCCTCATTGCCCCAGGGACCAATGAAGCTTTTCCCAACTTTCTCCTTTGTCAGGGGTAGGGACAGAGTCACAGCTGTGTGGAATAATCCAAGTTATGCAAGCCTACACTCCAGTTTCCCAGAAAGACTGATGAAGCTTCATGCCCCTTTCTCCCCTGCCTGGGGCAAGGATGGAGCTGCAGGTGTGGGCAGAAATCTATGCAGTGCAGATCCAAGATGACCATTGTTGCCCCAGTAGACTTCTGAATATTCTGTCTGTGCCAGACAAACGTAAATGCAGTTACCTGGATAGGCTGGTGCAGGGCATGCCAGCCTCCTCCCTGCCAGAGGTGGGACTGAAGCCTAGGATAGGGCTGCAAGCTGATCTGGGAGAAACAAACCGGTTCCTACCATCATTGTGATTTTCAGTCAACCAGGCTTCCCTTCATGCTATAGGGCAGAGTCAAAATGGCAACCCCTAGCCTCTTTCTGACTTGGACAGGTTCAAACTTTAGCTGTCCTAGGATTATAACTTAGCCAGCTGACTCTACTAATCAGTAGCCGAAACTGGTGGCCAACAGTCTCCTCCTCCCCTGTTTTTGGGAAATGGAGTTTCCAATACCAGCCACAGAAAAGTTGCTGGGGTGTCTTGCGCTGCCAAAGTAGGATAGTCACCACCCTCTGCAGCTTGGCTGGTAATTTCCTGGAGAGGCTGGCACAGGTTCCTCCAGCTTCCTTCCTGCCAGAGGTGGGGATGGGGCTTACACTAGAGTTGCAGTCTGATCTGGATGGAATAAGCTGGTCCCCAACAGCACTGTGATTTGCAACCTGCCCCACTTTCCTCGTGCCACATGCAGTATTAAGGTGGCAGTTACCGGTCTCTTTCGGACTTGGACAGGCTCAAACTTTAGCTGTTCTCAGGATTATACTTTAGCCCGCTGAATTTACTTATCAGTCGCTAATGTTGGTGCCCAGCTGTCTCTTCCTCCCCTGTTTTGGGGAAGTGGAGCTTTCAATTCCTGACACGGAACAGCTCCTGAGGTGGCTTGTGCCTCCACTGGAGGATGGGCACTGGCCTCCATGGCATGGAGTGCTCTACTTACGAGTCTCCTCTGCAGATGGGCGGTCTCCTCCTTCCATTCCTTCAAGGATGTGGCAGGATGCTCTTCTGGTCTCCTGGAGCTCACAAACTGGTGCTTCAGCTAGCTCCAGAGAGCTCTGGGTGTTTGCTAACTGCCCTGTAGCAGGAGCTGACTCTAGGAGCGCCTTCTCTGCCACCATCTTGCTGGTTGTTACCCATGTGTGCACTTTTGCTTCATGTCGAAAAGATGCTGGCATTTTGCCACAGGCTCCTGGGAGCAATGGCAATGGCACTGTGTGAGAGCTGGAATCAAACTGGAACATGGAGATGATGTTGATGGTGGCACGATATGGTGAATGTATCTGGTAACACTGAAGTGTACACATAGAAGGGATTTGCAAGATCACACACGGAATCTGTGTGGCCTCCACTTGTTAAGTAAGATGTTCCCAGTCGTTGACCTTTCAGGCCTCTGAGAATCCCTGAGAAGTAAAAGCCTGTTGTAAACGCATGAAATTACCCAGATAAAAAGAAAAGAAAGGATGGACGAAGGGGTAGTACAGAAAAGCATTAAAAAGTTATATATGTCTGTATAGATAGCAAATTATATCAATCTTTTGTGGCGTGTGCATTTTGAATCTTTTTTAATGATCTCCTGGTGAACACTGTGGAAAAAAAAAAGTACATGAGTGTTTCGGTTTTAACCTTTAAATTTTTGATCCAACTGAGATTTGGTTATTTTTTGTGAGGTGTTAGGTAAAGGTCAAACTTAGCGGCTTTTTTCAAATAGTTGCCACATTAGCCCAACACAACTTACTAAATAGAAAAGGTTTTCATCCCGAATTAAAGGGTTTGGGGTTTTGAATCTCTTGGTGTTCCTCCATGGGAGAAGCTCATCTGACAAGACTTTTAGATTGCCTGGCCTCATTTGTCTGCCATTTTCAGCTGGAGCAAGATGGGGCGTTTGCCCTAAATAGACGGACAAGGTCTGGTGTGACTTTCCAGACCCATGTGCAAGGGGAAGGAGGGTGATACCTGCTGAAAATGGATGGCCCACGCTTTGAACCCACCACGCGTTTGAGTTTTGCATTCTTCCATTTCTGTTCCAGCGCTGGAGGGAAAATTGGCTGAGTTGGATGTATTGATTTTATCTACTTACATCTGTGTGCATGATTTTACATAATATTTGGTAAAATATATGCAATTTTTTCCAGATGGGTTAATTTTAGAACCTGATTCTCAGATAAGATGTGATTCTGCAGTAGAAAACGTGACTTGTATAACAGAAGTAATAGGCAGGTTGAACACGGCTTGGTGGAACCGAGGAGGCCTCTATCGAGAAGAGCAAGTAAGATTAGACCCATAGGATGCAAGCGGTTTAGCCAGGGGAGGAGTGGAAACCAAGAGTGCCTAGCAAAGCCACATGAGGAGAACTTGACGTTACAGAATATGGCATGTTTGAGAAATTGGAAACATCGAGGATGGCTGGGAAATATGTACTAATTATGCTAATTAGTAAAAGATAAACTAACATGTATTCAGTATTTATTCAGAGCCAAATGCTTGGCCAGCTTTGCCTCTTTTAATCCCCACAAACTTTTTGTTTAAATACAATTATCTCCGTTTTATCAATGAAGAAACCAAGAGAGAGAAATTAATGAACTCACCTTAGAGAGCATAGCTGCTTGCTGCAGAACAGTTTCTTTTTGAAGGTAAAATGAAAAATTATTTTGCCAAATTCTCAAAGAAATCGTGATCTGGTTGTCCATTCTGGACAATAGATTTCTTGGTCACTTTATTTCTCTGCATGTGCATTTCCTCCCACGCGGAACAATTGCTTGGGCAAAGAAAGTAAAAGCATGCTGCCTAGAGCCTGCTCTGTTCCTGCACAAAAGAGAGCCTGTTAACTACTTGAAGAATTTTTCCCCTTGTTCCAACTCCAGGCTCCCCTCTGGCACATTGCATGTTTGTTTGCTTGTTTTGGTCCTTCTGTTATTTTAGATACCATTCTGCTTTTACTTTCAGTTTCCTATCTAACCCACTGGGCCATTTGTTCTATAAGGCTGACCCCAATTTGTACCACTCACTTAAAACTCAGTTTTACTAAGCTGCGCACCTGCCACTCTGCTCACCCAAATCAGGGGTCTTTTCTTGGGGTGCATTCTCTATGGCGTTGGATATTTTGGTTTACTCCTTTTCTTTGACATTTTGCTTCCTTTGGCTTCCAGAACGATATTGTCTTCATTCTCTGGAAATTCACTTTTCACTCTGCTTTCTTGTTTCCCTCCCACCCCCAAAACGTGGGCCTATTGAAACTTTCAACTCTCAGATAAGCACTTTCTTCTCCATGTGTTTTCCCTCCTCAAATCGGGTTGTTCACTCCATATGCCAAACTCTGAAAAGCAACCCAAGTTCAGGTTGCTTTCTAAAGATTCAAGATCACATGTTCAGTTCTCATTTTTTGGATGTCCACTTGGATTTCACAGAAGCGTTTCAAAGTGAATACAGTTAATATTGAATTTTTTTCTCCTCTCTTTAAACTCAGACTTCTTTGTTGCTGTTTTTTAATCATCATTCTTCCAAGAATGGAGGCTGGCAAACTATGAAACATTCTTAACTCTTCCTTCTCCCTCACCGTCCATCAAATCAGGCACAAAAACTTTCTGATTCCAATTCCTTCCTCCCTCCCTCCCTCCCTCCCTTCCTCTCTCCCTCTCTCTCTTTCTTCCTCCTTCCCTTCCCCTCCTCCCTCCCTTCCTCCCTCCCTCCTCTCCTCCCTTCCTTCCTGCCTTCCTTCCTCTCTCTTTCCTGTCATTCCCTTAATGAAAACATCCTTACTCTCTCATGCCTGGGCCATTACAATTGTCTCCTAACCAATTTTGCTGCCACAGTAATGCTTAAGAAAGCCAACAAATTAACGTGGATGGATCTCAAAAGTATTATGGTAAGTGAAAGAAGATAGATACAAAAGATTATGTATTGTAGGAGTCCATTTACATGAAAATCTGGAAAAGGCCAGACCATAGTGTTAGAAAGTGGATCAGTGATTGCGGAGGGCCAGGGTATAGCACTGCAAAGGGACAAAAAGAAACTTTTTTTGGTGATAGAATGTTTTGTTCTATATTGTTTTGTTTTGTTTTTACAGAGTGTTAGATTTTACTTGACTAGAAATGTTTTAGATCATGATTGTGGTGGACGTTTACATTTGTCAAAACTCATTGATAATTGGGGAATTTTACTTCCTGTAATTCATACCTGACTTTTAATGTATGTTTGTGTGTACACATATGTGTGTGTGCTTGGACCACACGCCTTACGCCCCCAGGAGACATTAACTGGCTTTGCCTGGGTCGCATGTCCTTGAAGGACCTGTTTTCCCTGTTGTCATCACAAGACCATGATACATAGCCCTGCTCCATGTGTTCTTTCCTATGTTTTCTCCTCTAGGCCCTCTGCAGTGCAGGATCTGGCATTTTCTGAAACTACTTGGAAATCATCATAGCCAACCCTTAAGAGGGATATGATGGAACTATCCATCTCTTTCTGTTGTGCTTCTATTGACAAAGATTTAACAGGTGAATAGCTTGGCAGTTCAGAAAATAGCTTGAAATGGCCTTTCTTTCCCTCCCCACCCATTTGTCCTACCCATCCTTCAAGGTCCACCTCAACTTCTACCTTCTCTTTGCAGCCTCCTCTGGGCCCTGCATCTCACCATGACTTCTTCTGCCACTTTGAGCGCTGATGTCAAGAGTCAGAATGAGGCGGCAGACTTGGCCCAGTGGTTAGGGTGTCCGCCTACCACATGGGAGGTCCGCGGTTCAAACCCCGGACCTCCTTGACCCATGTGCAGCTGGCCCACGCGCAGTTCTGATGTGTGCAAGGAGTGTCCTGCCACGCAGGGGTGTCCCCTGCATAGGGGAGCCCCACGTGCAAGGAGTGCACCCCTTAAGGAGAGCCCCCAGCGCGAAAGAAAGTGCAGCCTGCCCAGAAAAGGTGCTGCATACATGGAGAGCTGACACAACAAGATGATGCAACAAAAAGAAACACAGATTCCCGTGCCGCTGACAAGAACAGAAGCAGACAAAGAAGATGCAGCAAATAGACACAGAGAACAGACAGTGGGGGGGAGGGGAGAGAAATAAATAAATAAATCTTAATTAAAAAAAAAAAAAGAAATGGAATGAGACTACAAGGGACTGAGTAAATAACAAAAGATGGTCCCAAGCCGAGTTTCTTTCCATAACAGAAGGGGAAATAATTTGAAGCTCCCCATGAGAAGCAATCTCAGAGTGAAGGAATAGAAGCCAGAGAGGTTAGTTTGAGCCTGTGGAAAGATGAGAGCCAACACTCCAGCTCTTGGGCTGAGAAATTATTTCCAAATTGTTCATTGAGGAGGACTTGATATAACCTCCTCGTACATCTCCATTACCTAGTGTTCAGAGAGTTGACGTGTTCACGGGCGCTTTTCCCTGATTTCACAGAAGTGTTGAGATGAGCCTCTGAGCTGGCCCAGGGACTGGCAGACACTTGGAACGGGAGGGAAGGGTTGTCATTTGGGTCACCCTTGAATGGCGGATCGCGTGCCCATGTGTCTCTCCTGGGGCACCTAACCAGTTACGTAAAGCTGCGTGTGCACATATAAGGCTGGTCTCAGCATCAAAGAAGAGGCAGCCAAGGAACATAAATGAAAGTAATGCAATTAAAGACGGAGGTCCAAACTCACACTCAGAGAGAGTAGACAGGGACAGGAAGACTTTTCTTCTTTGTATCCTTGGCAGCACTTAGCCCATGCACTTGCCAGGTTCTCACTAATGATGGCTTGAAATGTGATTGTCTCCACTCTTGCTAAGCAACTTCCCAGGTTTTCCTTTCACATGGGAGTGCATGATTGAGCACCATAGGGGAGTATACATGCCTCTCTTTTGCTATGCCTCCATTCAGGAGAAGGGAAGTATTTTATTTGATTGGCAGTACAAAAAATAATCAGAAGTCAAAGAATGAACTTGGATCTGATTTACAGTCTGCAGAGATCACCAGTGTCCCAGTAAAAAGCTTGTAGCATCCTCTAATGAAACATTTATTAGGGTTGTGGTTTTGCAAATGACAAATCGATTCAGAGTAATGTTGCTTCCAGTCGATGGAGAATTTGCAGCTGAGCTTCATGCCGATCACCGGCTGACATTTCCTTGAACTGCCTCGCTTCAGCCTTTTGTTGTGTAGTAAACGTGTGACACAAATGTTGCACGACAGCCTGCTCCTGCAAGGGTGCAAACAGCTCTGCCAAGGCCAGCCCTGCAGCCCATGTGCCTAACATAGACACAGCATCAGTGGAGTCAGGAAAACAGAATGTCTAAATGAACCGAGGTGAAGACGAGAGTCAGGTTGTGTAAGATCATCCTTGAGAGGATGCAGCTAAGGGCTTCGTTTCTTCTCAAATCAGGGCTTACTGGTTCCTTGGTGGCCTTAGGAAACCTGAACTGATGAGGGAAGGACCCTGAGAACTTCCAAACAGAAATCACACACTCGGTCTTCGTGGAGAAATGCCTTTTTAGGAGGCTTGGGAAATGGACGGAGAGGGAAGCAAAGAAAAAAAGAAATTCACAGGGAAATCCTGTGAAAAAGCCTTGGAAAAGCTGTTTTCCATAACCACATTTCCCCGTAAGTACTCAAGGGAAATATGGCTTACGTGGACATGTAACCCTTGCTTGGTGGCAAGCCCCATGCTGCACACACAGGAAGTGGGCATTACAGGAATCATTTCTATCTTTAAGTCTACCAGTTCTCTGTTATTTCTTTTCTCCAACCCCTTGATTCTCATTAAACATGGATTTGGCGTAATGAAATCCTAACACCTGATTAGAAATGGAAAGGCAAGCAGAACTGACAGAATCATTTAAATAAAAATCAGCATAAACAGTAAATTCAAGACTTCCATTTTCATTCAGGATGGGATGATGGAAAACAACAAGACAATGCATGAAACAGTGGTTTTCAGACATGGGACATCGGGCAACGCAGGACAGTGATCTCTGGAATAGGGGAAACAGATCATGTGTGCCTCACAATGGGCCAGCTTAGAGCCTGGAGAGGAGGGGAAGTCAGGAGGGGCGGGGCAGACTCCCTGAGTTCAGAGATGAGGCCAGGGGTACGGAAGGTCAAAGCAGTTAGAGGGTGCAGGGTAGAGCGCAGGAGGAAGAGAGCTACGTGAGAGCTTTGGGGATGTGCAGAGGGGCCCCTCTAATCTGCAGCTGAGCCCTGATCATCGTGTGCATGTGAGAAAACTATAAAAGGCCAGAAAAGGGGAAGCAGTTGTGGCTCAAGTGATAGAGCGTCTGCCTACCATATGGCAGGTGCAGGGTTCGGTACCCAGAGTCTCCTGGCCTATGTATTGAGCTGGCCCATGTGCTGTGCTGCCACGCACATGCAGGGGTTTCCCCCATGTAGGGAAGCCCCACATGCAAGGAGTGCACCCCACAAGAAAGCTGCCCCATGAGAAAAAAGTGCAGCCCACCCAGGAGCAGCGCCACACACATGGAGAACTGATGCAGCAAGATGGTGCAACAAAAAAAGTGACACAATTTGCTGGTGCCACATGACAAGAATGCAAGTGGACACAGAAGAACACACAGCAAATGGATACAGAGAGCAGACAATAGAGGGGGATGGAAAGAAAAATAAATAAAGAATAAATCTCTTAAAAAAAAAAAAAGGCTGGAAAAGGAGCCAGCCCAAAGAATGAGAGGAAACAATCACCTCAACTCATTCGGGACAAGAAATCGCAAATGTTCCCAACTGGGAAAAGTTAAACATACACTCACCTGAACACCAGAGTTCTAGAGCCATGTGTGTGCTTAAGTCCACACAAAGACTTGAACACGAACAAATATTCAGAGCAGATTTATTTATAATACCCCTAAACTGGAAACGACCCACATATGCATCAACAAGTGAAAGATTAACAAATTCTGGTATAGCCATACAATAGTTAACTCAGCAATGGAGTGGAACAGACTGTCGATGTAACAAAATGGATGCATCTCACAATTATATACCAAGGGAAATGAACCTGACACAAATAAAAAAGTACCATTTATATAAATTTCTTGAATATGCAAACTAATCTATAGTGGCAGATGACAGATCATTTGTTGCCTGGGGACGTGATGTCAGGGAGGAGCAAAGAGGATTACCAAGGGGCACAAAGAAACTTGGGGGGATTTTGCTCAAGTTATTGTGTTGACTGGGGTGATAATATCATATATATGAATATATACGTAGTCAAATTATGTATTTTAAACACGTACAGTTCATTTTATGTCACTTATACCTGAATAAAGCTGAGAAAAAAAGTAAATTCATCTCCTAACTTGTTTAAGTGGGGAAAATAATAGATCCATTCTTAAAGGAAATGTTAGTTTTCAAACAAATTCTGCTTTCATTTTTGGATTTTCACAGCAACTCCTTGGAGCAAGAAGGTCGAGCAGTGTAATTTCCTTTTTTTTTTTTTTTTGGAGAATGATACTGATCTCAGAGCAGTGAGGTGCTATGTTTATGTTCACATGGCCAAGCCATGGTAGAGCCAAAGTTAGAATTCAGGTTTTCTGACTACAGAAACATTCACAATACCTGATTCCGCTTAGTTATAAGTTTCAAAGGCAGCATTGCAACTGGCCTGTTGGAGATTCTCATTCTATCAGCCCAGATTCAACCAATAAATCTCAAAAATCATTGTACTTTAATGTATTACTAGATTTGGAATAAAACCAAAGATACCAGTGACAGTCTGAGGGGACTTTCAGTCACAGAATGCAAAGCGCACTGCAGTCACTGCACAATGAGTTATTGGCCAGCTGATCGATCATGTTGGATAATCACTGTAAATGCCTAGAAGCTCTAGGACTGAGAACTTTTTTAATGTAGCACGTGTAGTTCCCAATAAAAGGATGAGTCAATAAAAGAACCTTTCTTCGTGAATGATAAACTCTACTTATGAACTCTCAAACTCCTAGCAATGGATTTATTGTCTCTAGGAATATAAGTTTTCTCTCCATATATCTTTCTGAGTTTTTCCTTTAACTAAATCATGTCTAATAGTCAGCAAAGAACCATGGATTGCTCCAAGAGTTCTAAAGCTCAACAAAGTAAACTTTGAATACATAAGAAGAACATAAAATTTTATTTCCTGCTTTATTCTTCACCAGCCTGATGTATTAGAAAACACTCTCACTTGAATGTCAATTTTCAGACTATATCTAAGGGCAGATTACTTGCTGCATAGGAATGTTTAAGAAGGGAACCATATTGATCTTCCAATCAGAGTTTTTCTAAGAAATGTATGTGAATTCTCACTCACAGTTTGGGCTTTTGTTTTCAATTTCCTGCTCTCTACTGTTACTCTCAGATTTTCCAAACTAATTAAATTTTCTTTCCTTCTCTGTGTAAAGCTGGAAACTTACCAGCAGTAAAGCTTTCTCCCTCCAGACAGACTGAATTACTCACTTTCTCTGTTCTTTCTGCTGATATCAGCTTCAGCCCCACATTGGCCCTGGTGCTCTCATCAGGAAGATTTACCCAGAATCATCCAAGCCCCTTTGATGTGTCCAGATTATGCTCTTCCTTCCCTCTACTCCATTTCAAAATGCCACCTCTTTTACAACTCTTCTCTGGACACTGAATGAGACCCATTTAGTTCTCTGTCCTATAAGGTCTCACAACATTTGATGTGCAAGTTCCTTATTTCCTTATCAAGTTCTACCCTATACCACAATCATTCAAGGGCATGTCTATGTCTTCCACTAGACAGTACATACATTGAAGGCAGTATTGTAATTTACTCAACTTTACATATCCTATAAGATCTTTCTCCTGGGTAACTCAGTAATATTGAACAGATGCAAAGATGTACAAGAGGAGAATATGGATAAAATACCCAACTGTGCAATCTCAGTTTCATTTTTCAAATGGCACATTGGATGGTGGTGAGGGTAGCACAACATTGTGATTAATCTCACTGAATAGGGAAGCGGACTTGGCCCAGTGGTTAGGGCATCCGTCTACCATATGGGAGGTCCACTGTTCAAACCCCGGGACTCCTTAACCCATGTGGAACTGGCCCATGTGCAGAGCTGATGCACACAAGAGTGCCGTGCCACACAGGGGTGTCCCCCACATAGGGGAGCCCCACGCGCAAGGGGAGCCCCTGCCCCATAAGGAGAGCTGCCCAGCACAAAAGAAAGTTCAGCCTGCCCAGGAATGGGGCTGCACACAGGGAGAGCTGACACAGCAAGATGACACAACAAAAAAAGAGACACAGATTCCCGTGCTGCTGACAACAACAGAAGTGGACAAAGAAGAGCATGCAGCAAATAGACACAGAGAACAGACAACTGGGGCGGGGGAAGAGGAGAGAAATAAATAAATAAATAAATCTTTAAAAAAAAATTCTCACTGAATAATCTGCCTGGGTGTGGTTGAGATGGGATAGTTTATGTTATATATAATTTCCTCCATAATAAAAAGAGCAACTACAGAGACAAAGATAGTTAAATGCAGTACGTGATCCTGAATTGGATCTAATAATGGAGAAGAAAAGGCCCAGAATAACATTCTTGGGACATATGAAAAGACTTGAATATGATTGAAAGCTTTGTATCAATGTTAAAGTTCTTAAACATGATAATTGTACTTAAGGTGGTTAAATAAGTGAATGTCCTTATTCTTAGGAAATATATATGGAAGTATTATATATTCAAGAAGCATGATGTCTACAACCTACTCTCAAATTTTTGGGAAAAATAGGTAAATGATAAATATACAGACAGGTAGATGACTAGATGATTAGATAGATAGGTAGATAGATAAAGGTAGATAGAATGATAATGGTAAATGTGACAAAATGTTAAAATTGGTGCATCTGTAGTGTCTGGGAGGGGTCTATGTAGGAGTTCTCTGTATGGGTTTTGTTTTATTTTTGCAATTGTCCTATATATATTTGAAATTATCTCAAAATAAATAATTTAAGGGGAAAAAATAAACAGAAGTGGCATGTTACCAGGATCTTGAATGTTTCATGCATGTCCCTCACCCATTCTATCTTCTTCCTTCTTCACTTAGAAGTAGTCATTATTGTACATCTTTTTTGGTTATAATTCCCTTGCTCTTCTACTTACTTTTTTCTTTTTTTTTTTTAAGATTTATTTTTTATTTATTTCTCTCCTGCCCTGCCCCCGCCCCCCAGTTATCTGCTGTCTGTGTCCATTTGCTGTGTGTTCTTCTGTGTCCGCTTGTATTCTTGTCAGAGGCACCCAGAATCTGTGTCTCATTTTTTGTTGTTGTTGCATCATCTTGCTGCATCAGATCTCTGTGTGCGCAGTGCCATTCCTGGGCAGGCTGCAATTTTTTCACACTGAACAGCTCTCCGTACAGGGCACACTCCTTGCACATGGGGTTCCCCTAAGTGGGGGACACCCCTGTGTGGCTTCAGCACTGCACTTGGGCCAGCTCATCACATGGGTCAGGAGGCCCTGTTTTTGAACCATGGACCTCCCATGTGGTAGGCGGACACCCTAACCATTGGGCCAAATCCGCTTCCCCTACTTACTTTTTACTATATATATTCACATTCCCTAAGTGATAAAACGTTTAGTTTTGTCTGTTTTTAAACTTTATATAAAAACGGAATCATGCTGCATTTATTTTCTTGTCACCCACTCTTTTTTTTGTTCGATGTCATGTCCTTGAGAATAATGCATACTGTTGCTTGTGGCACACTCAGGCTAGAGAGAGGGATTCACTGAACTATAAATCACAGCTGCCACCAGGTACACTTTGGTCTCCTAGAGCCCAGGGGCCAGCCCACCAGAAGAGGAGCCATCTGCCTGCCCAGCAGAATGGGAGCCTCTTTTTCACAGTGGAGGCAGGAAGGAATGGGGGGACTCAGGTGACAGCCTTGGGCCTCTCCTGGTGCTCTCTTGGACAAGGGCAGCAACCCTGGCCTGGGGAAAGTGTCATTACCCAGTGGTAATTCCTCAGAGATGAAGTCTGGGTCACACCACCAGGTAAGCCATTAGGTAGGCTGAGGGCACAGTTGAAGGTGAGGGGAATTTAAATGGATGGAGGAGGAGAAAACGAGTACGGATATGCCCCCAGAATCACCTGCCGTGATCGGGGCTGCAGTTTGGCCCACTAGCCTCCCTTTTCTGATTCCTCTCAGGAAGAGAGGTGCATGGGAACCGTGGAGGAGCTGCTTTACAAACCTGTGCAGACAAGGAGTGGGCTGTGGACACGACCAGAGCAGGCACCTCGGATCTCTGCCTAAAGGACCTGCAGTTGACCGTCGCCCCAGTGCTGTACTGAGGGCCACTGCTGCCTTCACACTTAGCACACCCCGTGGACTGCTCTCAGCCAGCGATGACGCTCGGCAGGGTCACCAAGGCAGGAACTGTCCGGGGACAAGGGGGACCTCTGAGGGGGGACTTTGGCTTGGCGTGCCTCAATGGCCTTCTCAAAATTTCATTGGAACTACTATGTAGTTTCTACTTAAAATTCCTTCCTTCTCTCCTTCTGTTAGGGTCAAACCTACATCATGGTCCGATGGCCCTCCCAAGCCCCTTCCCATTTTATCTCATAGGCATTTTCTCCAATAAGTTTCTTACGCATTCAATCCCATCTTGGCATCTGCTTCTAACAAGACCCAAATATATGTTCCTCTTTTCACTTACGATGTTGGCTTTTTGTGCTTTGCCTCGTATTTTCTTTCCTTCTTTTTTTTTTTTTTTTTTTTGATTAGAAAAGTTGTAGGTTTACAGAAAAATCATGCAGAAAGTATAGAATTCCACATGCACATACGCCCCCCCCACACACACACACACAGTTTTCACTATTATTAACACTTTGTATTAGTGGGCGTCTTTGTTACAATTGATTAGACAACATTTTAGTATTATACTATTTGGGGGGTGGTAGCTAAGCTTCTGCTTATTTTTTTAATTTTTTTAAATTTTTTCTTTATTTTCTTTTAAATGTTATATTCAAAAAATATGAGGTTCCTATATACCCCCCACCCCACCCACCCCACCCCTCCCACATCAACAACCTCTTCCATCATCGCAGCACATCCACTGCATCTGTCAAATACATTCTGGAACACCGCTGCACCAAATGGACAGTGGTCCACATTGTAGCCCACACTTTCCCCCAGTCCACCCAGTGGGCCACGGCAGGACACACAACATCCAGCATCTATCCCTGCAGCACCACCCAGGACAACTCCAAATCCGGAAAACACCCCCACATGACATCTCTTCTTCCATCTCCCTACCATCAGCAGCCACTGTGGCCACCCTCTCCATATCACTATTACAATCTCGTCCCTTACAAATCACAATAGTTCCCCAGCAGAACACCAGTAAGTCCATACTAATCCATACTCTAGTCCTCCATCCTGTGGACCCTGGGATGGTTATGTCCAGTCCCCCTCTACATCAATAGGGAGCTTAGATTCCACATGGATGATGGATGCAATTCTCCTACTTGCAGCTGCAGGCACTCTTGGCTCTCTGATGTGGTAGTTGACCCTCTTCACCTCGTCAGCTGGCCAGGGTAAGTCCAACAAACCAGACAGTAGGAGCCGCAAGTCTGCTGAGGCCTAGGGCCTGGCCATCACATCAACAGTCCAGCGATTCAGGTCTCCTGAGTATACACCAACCCAAACGCCAACCACAGGTCCAGTAAAAGTAACAGAAGAGGCATGTGTAGAAAGGTCATATCTGAATCCAACTCCATCACACTCAGGAACACAAACTCCAAAGTAGGGCCAACTACATGGCCCTGAACTCCAGAGCCATCTGCTATGACCATAGAACCTGTGGGTCTCTGCAGCCCTCAGGAGAACCAGCACCTGGGTTTCCATCTAGCTTGGCTGTCTCTGGTACCTTCCTGAGCTGTGCATAAGCATCACCTCTCTGATGACCTCCCGACTCTTTTTTGGAGAGTTACAGCCATATCAACTCACTTGTACTTTCCATTTCTCCCTTTTTTCCAAAGTCAAGAAACAGTTTTTAACAGCTGATATTACATGTAGCCTGAGATATTCTGCTAATCTGAGTTGACCCCTTTATTCAAGGTCTTTTTCTAGTTACATCATCAGGTGGTGCTTGGTAGCAATCCCTCAGCACCAGGAAGGCTCATCCCCGGGAGTCATGTCCCATGCTGGGGGGAAGGCAATGCATCTACATGCTGAGTTTGGCTTAGAGAGTGGCCACATTTGAGCAACATGGAGGTTCCCAGGAGATAACTCTTAGGCACCCCACAGCTCTAGGCCTAGTTCATATTTCAGGCACACAGACTCATAATCAGAGCCATCAGTATTAAGGGCTCATCATTGGACCATCCATGTTTGTTGGTCTTTGCCTTTGTACTTGGGAGATTGTTGCTGTTCCATAGTATTATACTATTAACTATAGTCTATAGTTTGCATTAGGGTTCACTCTTTGTGCTATGCAGTGCTACGGTTTTCTAACATTTTCATTTTGGCATGATATAAACAACCTAAAATTTCCCCTTCTAACTGCATTCAAATATACAATTCAGTGGTGTTAATTACATTCACAATGTTGTGCTATCATCACCACCAAACAATACCAAACGTTCCATCGATCTAAACAGAGACTTTGTACCAACTAAGCATTAATTCTTTATTTCCTAACAACAGACCCTGGGAATCTATATTCTAGTTTCTGACTCCACGAATTTGCATATTCTAATTATTTCTACCTTGAAGGCATCAAGTTGCATGAAATAAGCGAGACACAAAAGAACAAATGGTGTATGATTTCCTATTTTGTTTATTAGTTTCACCAAATTTATTAACCTTTTCAAAGCATCAATTTTTGGTTTTGCTGATCCTCTCACTTAAATATTTGTTTCTATTTTGTCATTTCTTCTTTTGTCTTTTTAGTTCCTTTTTCCTACATTTTGGAGTTCATTTTGCTGTATTCTTTTTTTTTTTTTTAATTTATTTACACTCTCCCCCTTGCTGCTCATTTACTGTCTGGTCTCTGTGTCCATTTGCTGTGCATTCTTCTGCATCTGCTTTTCTCCCTTTGTTGCATCACCTTGCTGCACCAGCTCTCCATGGGCACGGGCCAGCTTGTCTTCACAAGGAGGCCTTCAACACAAACCCAGGGCCTCCCATATGGTAGACAGGAGCCTGATCTGTTGAGCCACATCTGCTTTCCTCCTGTACTCTTTTTATCTTATGAAATGGATAACTAGCTCATTATATTTTATCCACCCTTCATAGTACATCCATTTCAAGTTATGCATTTCCATTATATGTTTCCTGCTATTAATAGACTGCCAGATATCTTCTAGTTAGTAGCTGCATAGTTTGTCTTTTTTCATCCTTTCACTTTCATTTTTTTCTGTATTCTTATGTTTTAGACATGTCCTTTATAAATAGATCATTTTCTTTTGATAATTCTGCTCTAAAATTCATTTTTCTTTCACTGGAACATTTAGGCCATTAATGTTTATTCTAATTGATGTCTTGTTTGTTTTTATTCCTACCATCTTATTGTGCTTTCTCTTTGCCCTATTTTTTTATTTATTTCTTCACTCATTTCTTGCTTTCTTTGAATTGATTGATTGTTTTCCCATTCTATTTATCTTTCACCTATTTTGGAAGTTATGCATTGCATTTCTTTCTTTATTAATTTATTCATTTATTTTTTAAAAAGCATTGGGAATCAGGGAATCATGCCTGGTAATGTCACAGGGACGTGGGAAGATTGCTACGCAAAGTAGAAAAATATTCCTATTTTTGCAAATCTTATATTTGGGGGATGGGAGGGAAATGATAAACAGTAGATATAATACATAAGTAAAATTAAACAGTATTCCATAAAGTGAAAGTGCTAAGGCAAAGAAAATAATAGAGCAGAATAATGAGGTTGGAAATGCAGAATGGCAGGGGAGGGGAGGAATTTGTGATATTAAGTAGGAAGAAAATGACATGTGGGCAAGTACTGAAGACACTGATGGATAGAAATATGAAAAGGGCCGAGAGAAGAGCATTTAAGGCAGGGGAAACTGCCAGAATGATACCTTGAGGCAGGAGTGTGCCTGGTATTCCAGGAATATTAAGGCTATGGAGAGTAGAGGAGTTGAGGCCAGAGAGGTAACCAGAGGGCTCAGCCAAGGAGATCGTAGAAGAACTTTAGTAAGGACGATTGTAGGATCGATTGTGAGGAATTTGCTTTTACTCTGGGTGGAATAGGAAGCCATTTCAGGATTTTGAACAGAGAAGTGATATGATCTGAATTAAAAATTTTAAAGGATAACTCTGGATTCTGAATGAAAAAATAGACGAGAGAGGGCCAATGGGAGAAATAGAAAGACATGTAGGAGGCTATTGCAGTAATCCAAGCAAGAGGGGATGGCTGGGATAAGGTTGTCAGCAGTAGGAAGTGGTGAGAAACGCAATGGAAATACATTTAAAGGAGAATTGTCCTCTACTTCCTGATAGATTGGGGGCAGAGTACAAGAGAAATAGGGGGAAGGGGACTTGGCCCAATGGATAGGGCATCCGCCTACCACATTGGAGGTCCACGGTTCAAACCCCGGGCCTCCTTGACCCGTATGGAGCTGGCCCATGAGCAGTGCTGATGCGCGCAAGGAGTGCCCTGCCTCGCAGGGGTGTCCCGGCATAGGGGAGCCCCACGTGCAAGGAGTGCACCCCGTAAGGAGAGCCGCCCAGCACGAAAGAAAGTGCAGCCTGCCCAGGAATGGTGCTGCACACACGGAGAGCTGACACAACAGGATGACGCAACAAAAAGAAACACAGATTCCCGGTGCCGCTGATAAGGATAGAAGTGGTCACAGAAGAACACACAGCGAATGGACACAGAGAACAAACAACCGGGGTGAGGGCAGGGAAGGGGAGAGAAATAAATTTTTTAAAAATCTTTAAAAAAAAAAAAGAGAAATAGGTTTCCACATTGAGAATTGGAGGGATGGAGCTACAATCTACTGAGATTGGAAAGCTTGCAAGTGGAGCAGGGGTTTTTGTATGTTTTTGTTTTTGTTGTTGTTGTTTGTCAGGGTAGGTGGGTGGAAGACAGATAAAGACTTAAGCTTTGGACATGGTAAGTTTGAATTGTGTAATAGACGTCCAGGTAAAGATGTCGAGTAGGTAGATGGATATATGACTGAAATTTAAGGCAGAAGTCTGGACCAAGAAACAAATTTTAGAGATTTTGGCATATAGGTGACATATAGTGATCACCCCAGACATTTTAAACAAGATTATTTAACTGAACCAAGTTTAAAGTCAATATCTTTACCATTTTCCTAAATGATACAAGGAAATTTAGAATACTGTAACTTTGATAACTCCTCTGGTTGAAGTGCATTTTTGTTCTTTGTTCTTGTTTAATCCTCCAGGACTTATTATTTTATGTAGCCAGTGCTTGAATAGATTTTTTCCTTCTCAGCATTTCTTCTTGCATCTCAGGCCTACATTTTGGGGTTACTTTCCTTTTCATGAAATACATCCTCTAGAATTTGCTCAGCAAAAATTGGTGGTTGGAAGATTCTCAGTTTTAATTTGTCTGAAAGTCATTTTATTTCACAGTCATTTCAGGTAGATTTATTTTTTGCTAAGAATACAGTTCTGGGTTGAGAGTTATTTTCTCTAAACAGATTGAAAATACTATTTAATGGTCCTGTGCCTCCCTTTGTTGTCAATGAGAAATCACATCTCAGACTAAACGTCATTTAATCATAGTTAATCCATGTTTTCTTTCTAGCTTTTTAAGATTTTCTTTTTGTCTTTGTCTCAAAATGATAAAATCTAAATAAGTTTTTTTTTCATTTTCTTTTTAATTATTCTCGGAAATTGTTGGGTATAGTTAATTTGTGAATTGAAACCATTCATCGGTTCTGGAAAGTCAACAGCTATTCTCTCTTCAAATATTGCCTTTGACCTATTCATATATTAAAACTTTCACTCTAGCGTCCACATCTCCTCACCTGCCTGTTATATTTTCCATCAGTTGCTCTCTGGTACTGAATTCTGGACAATTTCTTCAGTACTCGTTTTTAAATTCTCCCTTTGGGGTATGCATAAACTGCTAATAAAGCTTTCCATTGTTTTTAATATCAATTATTATGTAGATCTCATCTAGAAATTTTAGTCAATTATTTTTAAATTTGCTTGCTGTTGTTTTTACTATTTTCAGCTTTCACTTTTATTTCTTTGAAACATATTGTGGTTTTATGCTCTGTATCTGATCATTCCAATACCTCCAGTCTTTGTGGTCTGACTCTGCTGTCTTAGTTTCTGCTGGCTCTTGATCATGGTCCTTTGTTTCCCTGTGTGTTTTTTGATTTCTGACTTTGAGCTCATATGAGGGAATTCTTTGAGACATCAGTTGTAGGTAAGTTCCTCTAGAGATCATCTGATCTGCTTTTGCCAGTTTTCTCAGAGCATCACCAACCCTGGACTGCTATAAACTAAATTAAGGCTTGAGAAATTCTGGACCACCAGAATTGAGTGACTTCAAGATGCAAACCTGCATAAGGCTGTGTGGTAGTAATACATTTTCAGGAAGATTTATTCCCCTCTCTAGCCCAAAGATTTAAGTGAGGCAATTTAGCCTTGCGGCCTTTGGAGGTAGGGCACCAAGTATCTTCAGCCCACCCTTAAATGAGTCCCAGCTTAACACAGGCAGGTCTCCTATTAGATTCTCCCTCTTGGGCTGGTCTTGAAATTCAAAAACCAAGGCACCAAGTTTGGCAAATGGACTCAGGGCTAAAACCTGCTACTTTCTATTTCAGGTTCTACTTTCACTTGGCTTTGGGCATCTGATTATGTCTTAATTTCTTGTTGGTTTATCATACCTTGTGATAATTTTGTAGCACAGCATGTTTAGTTTATGTGAGTGGAAGAGTTGGTCAATGTATCTGGCACCCAGACTGGCAGAATCGTAAGTCCTCTACTCTCTTTTATCTTCGTCTTAACAATTTTTATGTTATGTCAACATAGTCTCATTTACAATGATTAAAAAAGATGCTACTTTGGGAAATATACTTCCCTGCTTGTCCCCCTAGCTAAGCTTCTGAAAGCAGATAGGTACGTGTTAAATGAAACATCGAATGTTAAATGAAAAAGATCGAACATGTTAAATGAAAGCAGTGAGACTGTGGATGAGTACCAAACACCACATGTTCATACTCAACTCCTGGCAGAGCCTGAAAGAAGGGATTCTTCTCTGCAAGAATTTCCATGACATTATCAAATTTTTATTGATTTGATTTCTATGCAATTTGTGGCTGCACATAATTTTGGCCTTTGGGTCCTTTTCAGTTTAATTTTTGACATCTTCTTGGAATCTTTTTTTTTTTTTCCCTAGCCTTACATGAACTTGAAATTTTGCAGAATAGTTTCCCATTTAGATGATAAACAAAGACAAAACAACTAAGAAAGTCAGTAATGAATGTCACACATCTTTACAAGGCACCATTCAGACTTGGAGAATGTGTTTCTTTCTTAGCATTTTATAATTTTACCCAAATGGATTGGGGCAGTTGCTTAACCATATTTATTAATTTCCCGTAAATTTCCATTCAAAATATTTGGTCTTATAATGGCAATACCTGCTATTATATTAATAACCCCTGATGATTATATTTGATAAGTCGAGTGATTTTTTAATATTGTTCAATTCCCTTTTATCTGCATTTTTTTGTTTTAAGACTTAGGGGATTCATGATTCTGTAAAGCCTTTCAGTTACCAAAAGAATAATTGCTGTACTGTTTCATTTCTTACCAATTGGTAACTCGAATTTTCACTGACGGTTTTTTATCATACTTATGAAAATCTGCAATAAAATAAGCTTTAAATTTGAATGTGTTATGGGGTTATACAGTATAAATGTTTAGTACCCAACATATGTCAGCAGGGGGCGCTGTTGGTCCTTCATTACTCAACAAACCAGCTTTCACTTCTGTGAGGCTATTTTCTGATTAGAACGGGTATTTCATTATCACTTCATTCTTGGCACAGTTATGAAAGAATTCTCTAATCATTCAAAGAGGCAGTAAAGAAGGTATGAAAAAGAAGCTGATAAACTCAGTCGGATACCTTGAAAAGTTCTAAAGAAATGTTCAACTGACTTTCAGGCTCATCACCAAATACTAAACACGATTATAGCATGGAAAGTAAAACCACAAAAATTCCAGACAAGCAACATGTTTCACTGAAGTTGAAAGGGAAGGTAGGTCAACAGTTACGTGGTGAACAACCTCAAATTGCTTATAGAAGAATCCACAGCCTTGAAAATTTTGTTAATTAATCCAGACTTTTTTCTTTTTTCTTTTTTCAATTCAGCAGTATTTCAAAGAACTGGCTATTCCTAGCTCTCAGCCTGGGGGTACAAGAGTTCATGTTTGCACTGAGAAATGAATTTTTGTTAGCTAACTAGCCCCGGTTCCAAAAGGGGCAGAAGTGCAACCCCATTTGGAGGCATTCTCCCTATTGTAGAACCTCTGAGAGTCTCCACGAAGTCTCTCCCCTGGAAAAATGGCTCCATTCTTAGGATTCTACCTTTTTAAAAGGTCCAAAATGTTGCAGCCTTCAGGGAGCAAACTGTCAGATGTGCCCAGAGCCTCTTCCCAGCACCAGCGGAGCCGGGACCTCCCCTGGGCCACTGTGTCCCTAGAGCCCCGGCACCCCGGACCTGGGGGCTGCAGGCACGAGGCCACGTCTTCCTTTTCCTGAAGCACCTGCATGCTCAGGGGCCTCCTCTATCTCTTTCAAAGTCGGTTCCTGCCATCCCTCTTTCCCTTGCTCTATAGGGCAGGCCTATTGACACATATCCTCAACTTCCACGCACATGTCAGGAGGATGCTTTGAAAACACTAAATTAATGTACTTACCGTGACAGCCATTTTGCCATTTTGGAAGGGGAGAAGGTAGTCCCAAAAGAAGAAGAGACTAGAAAACTCCCACCCAGAAAAGAAGAAGTGGGAAGTCTGGCTTCCCGTTCCCTGGTGGTTCCTACGGAAACTAAGAAGGAGGATTTGGGAGACGGTGGAGGACAGTCTGGCGTCCCCCAGCTGGGATTTTGAAGGAGGGTTGACACGTGAATAGCTTAAAGGGAACCTGAGAGCAGACTGGCTTTTGCCCTACCCTCATCTGGGATTCTGGGAGGGAAAGCCTTCTGAGACCTTGATCCAACGTGGTGGCGTGGCTGGGCAGGAGGGGCAAGTGTTCTGCTCTGGTGAAGCCTGGAAGTCTCCTGGAAGGTAGCTAAGACTGTGTGGGTTTGTGCCAGCAGACAGCCTGACCTGGGAGAAGCTGCTGTGCAGGAAACACCTGGACTCTGTAGCCCAGAATCTCTGAGTGGCAAGAGCCCACAGGCGCCCTCTTGCGCAGGAAGCCCAGATGCAGTTCTGAGGACACCTTGACACACCAGGAGCTCCCTGGTACCTAGAGGGCGTCTTGGGAAAAGAAGGAAGACGTGGGTCAAAGCACTGAACACGTTCCTGAAAGGCGATGATGGAAATGGAAAGCCCTTCCTTTAGCAAACGTCGCTTCTTCTTTCCCCAGGGGATGGGAGCCAAGTTTGCAATCTTCCTACACAAGAGGACTGGGGGTAGCTCCTTTCACCCTGAATTGCATCAGGTGGTCAACATTCTCCTGCTACACACAAGGAAGCCGGCGTGACATCAGTGCCCCGTGCCCTCAGATGTCACTGTGACCACAATACTACTGCCTGCCCCCGTGCATGTCCCTTTTCTTCCTTTTCTTTTCCTCTTGTGTTCCCGTGTCCCTTGTCAAATGGAAGCTCTGAAGATACCACCAAAGCAAACTGCCGACAAGACAAAGCTGTGTTATTCTTGGGGTGTCACAAAGGGAGAACACAAAGGGGAGGACAACAAAGTCCGCTTATTTATTGAGCCTTTAAAGTCTGGGTTAAGTGAGTTTTTCAAGACAAGGGGCCTTGATTCGGATTGAATAAGGACAATAATATAATAGTTTAGGATGCTTGGATACAGCCAGGCACAGATGCTTCTTTAACAAATCAATTTGTGATACATCTTAATAAAGCATAAATCCATCTAAAGTGTACGGTCAGTGGTATTTGCTATAATCACATAAGTGTGCATTCATGGGAAGCGGATTTGGCCTAATGGATATGGTGTCTGTCTACCACATGGGAGGTCCGCGGTTCAAACCCCGGGCCTCCTTGACCCGTGTGCAGCTGTCCCATGCGCAGTGCTGATGTGCACAAGGAGTGCCCTGCCACAGAGGGGTGTCCCCACATAGGGAGCCCCACCTGCAAGGAGTGCGCTCCGTAAGGATAGCCGCCCAGTGCGAAAGAAAGTGCAGCCTGCCCAGGAATGGTGCCGCCCACACGGGGAGCTGACACAACAAGATGATGCAGCAAAAAGAAATGCAGATTCCTATGCCGCTGACAACAACAGAAGCAGACAAAGAAGAACACCCAGCAAATAGACACAGAGAACAGACAACTGGGGTGGGGGAGGGGAAAAGGGGAGAGAAATAAATAAAAATAAATCTTTTTTAAAAAAGTGTGCACTCATCACTTCAATCATTATTAGAATGTTTTCTTTATTCCAATAGCAATAACAATATTAAAATTTTTTAAAACTCCTCACTTCTCAACCTTTCAATGCTTCCTCTGCCATTCGTAGCTGCTATTCTGTTTCCGTCTCTCTAGTTTATTTGTTTATATTTTGTAAAAACATTGATATATACACAATGTCACTCATGTTCGTATTTCACATGGTTTCATATGTTATACAGGCCTATGTTGCAATTTTTAGCTTTTTTTTGGTAATATACATGTTTTTAGACTTTCCCTTTCAACCACTGTCATACCCATATAATAGTTCTGCTAGTCACAAACACCATGATGTGTTCTCACCATTTCCGTTTATTTCCAAAGATTTTTTTTTTAAAACCGTTTTTACCAATTCCAGGCAGAGATTTCAAGGAAGAGGTCCAAAGAGTCTTGGGGCATAAACTAGCATTTAATGCATCCTAATAAAGAGGTGAGGTGTTTTTCAGGAAGATTCTGAAATGATGATAAAGCCGTTTGCAACTTCCCTGGGCAAGAGTTTCCTGGAAGAGTGAACTTAGACTGATGAAGACAACGGAAGCGTAAAGGTAGTTCGCGTCAGCCGCCGTCTGGGCACAGCGGGCTCCGGCCCTGGGTCTGCTGAGCGCCAGCAGGGAGAAGGCTCCTGCCCAAGCAGGACGGGGCAGGGCGGCGCGGGGAGCCGGGGGCTGGAGCTGCCTGCTCGGGCCGTGCTTCTCTCTCCTGTCGGTGGGATTCTGGGCAAGTGGCGAAAACTTGATTCTGGAAGACGGCAAGGTTTTGCTCTCATGGTATCAGACTCTGTCACCAGCCTTCAGAGACCTTCAGCATTAGTACCGTGATCAGACATGCACGCAAATGGCTGCCACTAAGCGAGCTGGGAGCAGCCAGGGCGGTGGCGGCGTGAGCGCACCGCGTTGCAGCCAGGGTTTCTGGAAGGCCTGGGAGGCAGCCGGAGCGAGCTGAGCTTTAGGGCGTGTGGTGAGAGGGCCGGGCCCGGGCAGGCACCGCACGTCTGAAGCAACGGGGTGGTTGCTGTCAGCTTCTGCTCCTCCCTCTTTCTCAGTGCCCCACCATTTAGGGAGGAGAAGAGCTTGGGGCTTCTGGTGGACCCCCATGTCCAAGCGCCTGTCTCTTTCTCAAACCCTGTCATGATGACAGAACAGGAGAGCAGCAGAAGGAAGCGGGAAAGCCTGGGCTCACGTCCCAGATGGGCTTGGTGTCCCCGTGGGCTGTAGGTGGGACCTGGGCTCAGATTCCTCAGCTGTGCCACCTCCTGCATGTCCTCCATGGAATTACCATCAGATGAACAACACCGACCATCAGCCTCAAGCGCTGCGCTGGCAAAGGCACCCTCTGCGACCGCCTTCCCTTTTCTTTTCCCCGTTTCCCTGCCACCTCCGTCTTTCCCCCTCCTCCTCTCCCGTCCCCTTCCCCCCCCTTGCCCACCCTCCCCATCTTGGGCATCACTGGTTCCTTTTCGGGAAAGGCGTGCTTGCAGGCTCCCCTGGTCTGCGTTCTGTCGACTACACTACATGTGTTGACCATGTGTTACAAAACCCAGAGAAAGAGTTTGACTTTGGAGGCCGAGTCAAACCCTGGAAACGCAGGCAAAACGCTTACAGCCTCTTGATCCGTCTCCACATCTTAAAAACAAGGCTGACGCCTGCAGTGCAGAAATGCTTTTTCAAGTCGGCCGGCGCAGGGAAACGCCAACTGGGTCACTCATCTCCCGAGAGTGTCCCGACAAAGGCAAGCCCCTCGCGGATGGCTTGGGAATCTATCTGACCCCATCTTCCTTCCTTTCCTCTCCTCTAAAGAAATAGCCAACCTAGAGCTTGAGAACACACGATGAGAGCCAGACTGTCTGGGAGTAAAGCCTCGCTCCAACCAAGGAGTCAACAGCTGGGACCAGTGAGGCCCTCGTCTTGACACAAAATTTAAGCGGCCCCTTAAATGCAGTAATCTAGATAGATAGTATTTTAATGCAATATATGAAAAATCATGTCAGCAAGCTATGGCCCACCTGTTTTGTAAATGATATTTTAGTCCAGAACCAGAATTAGGGTAAGGAGAGTGAGGCAAGGTGGAATCCCATCCTTGTTTCAATTGTGGATATTTTGCTCATGGTGGATATTTTGCTCATGGTGGATTTTTGTGACAGTTTTTATTTCCAGAAATAGTGTGGTAAAATATTATTTTTCTTGATTACTCAGTTTTTTAGCATCCCTTAAATTTTGTACCTGAGTTCCTGCCGCCACTTCCTGTGTGGCCTTTGGTAGTTACTTAACCTCTCTGCGTCTCACTTTCCTTGTGTATAAAATGGGGCTATTAATAATAGTGCCTATCTCATAGGGTTATTGTGAAGATAAAATGAATTGATTAATGGGAAGCATTAATAACAGTGACTTATACACATTTTTAGTAGTAGCGTTTTCCTTTGGGGCATCACATGCCTGACATGGGCTGTCCACTCTCTTACAGCAATCCCTGCCATGCCCACCTCTTTCATTCACTTACCTACTCAACAGACACCTCATAAGCACCTAAGGTGTAAAAGACAATGTCGCAGCTGCAGTACAGACTAAATAAATGCATAAGACATAGTTCGACAAGTTTATAATCTAGTTCAGAGATAGGCATATTTCAGCTGCAATTGGTAGAATCCACAATGAAAGCTTCGGTGAGGAAAGAGAGCCTTATTTTCTCAAAGAACAGGGAGTCCAGAGGCAGCCAGTTCAGAGCCGTTTAACCCACAAGGACGGCGGCTGCCTTCTTTGCACTCCTCTAGTCTATCTTCTCATAGTTGCCAAGGGCTGGCCAAGCCTCCTCACACAGCCTCCCGGCCAATATCCAAAAGCAGGAAGAAGGTGGAAGGTGGGGAAAGGGGCAGGGTGGGGTGAGTCCCCTTTTTATTAGAGAATCCACTCTTTCCCCAAATAACTTTCCCCCATGGCTGCACCACAGTGACCTGACTTCCCTGCAAACCATGTGCCAGAACTGCAGCCAAGTCTGGTGCTAAACTAATCACCGGCCAAGGGCCTGGGGGTCCCATGACTGGCTCAGACCCCAGGCTGGGGTGAGTGGACCCACCTTCCCTGACAACGCAGTTCTCTTCCATCTAAGCAAAATGGGGATCCTGCTACAGTGGGGGGGAAAAGAGGGGTGGGGGCTGTTGGAAAGGCAATCAAGCTTCCTCCTACAGAAATACATTTCCAGGGTGGATTTTCATCATCTTACAAAACTGGATTAGTAGTGGCAGTTTAAGAAAGGGTTACTTGGACCTAAGAGTGGCTTCATGAGTTCAGCAGATTTCAGCTTAACAGATGGAGGCATTCGGTTCCCTTCCCGAGCTCATCCCCTATCTCTGTTAAACTGTTAGGCACGTGAGGTCACTAGGAGATGGTGGCTCCCTTGAGGGCCATTTGAGACTGGAGGGTCACAAGAGGCTTTGAGGGTCTTGTGGTTGAGTGGGGCCACCAGAGACGCAGGATTTGGACTTGGACTTGTGGAGAGGGGAGGAAGGATGCTCTAGCTGCAGAGATGGCAGCCACTGATGCGCAACACTGGAGAGCAAGGAGCATGTAGAGAAAGCAGCCGGGGTGGCTGGAGCTCCGTGAGCCAGGAGAGGAAGGTCAGGTTGCAGGGGGCCCTGAAGGGTATTTGAGGGGGCTCTAAGTGCATTTGCTGGATTAATGAAACTCCATCCCATTAAGGGAAATAAGAGCAATAAACAAAGACGATAGAGGAAACTAAGTAGAGAAGCATGTCACTTATGGGACACAGACATAAAGAAAGAGACAGGAAAGGATGGAAGGACCAAGCAGACACTCAGTGCACAGGAGGCTGAAACTGACCGCAAGTTGGCCGAACAATTCTGGCTTCATGGGACCCCTGCCCAGGCAGCACAGGTGGAATCCGTGGCTATTACTGGCCCGGGGTCCTTGACCTGGGGTCTTTCCAATAGAGCAAGTGTATTTTGGCTTCAGATACCTTCCACCTGCTTGGGTCCTTCTCACCTTCTGCTCTTCCCATAAGTACATGGCAGAAAAGGCTATTGGGGGGCAGGGAGGGATAAAGAAAAGCTTTGCACACCCAAAGGTTCAGAAGCGTTGCACCTCTGCACCATCACCCTCTCTTGGGGTACTGCCCATCCCCTCCCTTGCTCCTTGCCTGTTGCTGTGTTTCCATTGATTTCATAAGCCAGGTGTTTCGAGCATCTTAATCTACCCTGTAAGCCTTTCTGCTCCTTGACTTTCATGTTATCTTGCTGGTAAAGTACTGAGAGGCTCCCGTTGCGTCAAGGCCGTTTCCCACATGAGTGAAGTTTTAGTTTTACTCAGTAGTATTCAGCTGATCCAGGACTTTGTTGATTTGAGTGTGCCTGGATTAACAGGTCAAACTTATAGGTCCTTCAGGGAAAATCAAAGAATGCATTGATTAACTGTTTTAAAAAAAAATTACAAGAAAGAGAAGCCTGGCTCAGGAGCCAGTCTTTCATGGGGGTTCATCCAGAGCTTGTGTGTTTTCCAAAGGAGGCAGTGGGAAGCTGAGCACGGGTGCAGGCGCGATAGAACCACGTGTTCCAGCCCAAAGCGTTCCCTGAGAACCCGCCAAGCCTGCGGAGCTGTTCTCAGTCACAGCAACACTGGGAGTGCAGGAGCGTTGTGCCTCCACGGAGGCCACCAGACACATCTGGAAGGTTCTGCCGTGACACTGGCAGCTGTCCTTCAACAAGCCCCTGTCATGAAGGAAACGTAAAGGGGTGGGCAGGTAGAATATTCTAGATTAAGAGACTTAAGATACATGATGACCAGGTGCAATGAGTGAACTCAAATCTGAGCTGGATGGGGATAAAGGAAGTTGGGGAACAGAAAGCTGGATGCAGATGGGGATGTGGGGACGATGAAAACTCACTAGAGAGGTGAGGACTGTCTATGGGAAAAGCAGGTTACAAGTGGCATGGAAAGAAGCATTCTATTCTATTCCCTTATTTCTGCCTATCTGTGTTTTCTGTCAGGTACATAGTGCTTTTGTAATAAGAAAAGGTTACTTTTATTTAAAGAAACAAAATTGTTTCCCTTAAGAAAGAGACCAGTTCCTGAGACTTTGCAGACCCTTGCCCCTGTCCTTCTGCGTTCTCTCCCATCCTCCTCCTCTCAGGGGTTTAACACAATCCAGAAGCTTCCCAGGGCCGGGCTTGTGGCAGTTCTCACAGGTCTCCCTCCACAATCCCCAAATCAAAAATTACCTTGTCGAGGGAAGCAGATGCGGCTCAATCAACTGGGCTCCCGTCTACCATATGGGAGGCCTTGGGTTCACTTCCCAGGGCCTCCTTGTGAAGGCAGGCTTGCCCACACCCGCAGAGAGCTGGCGCAGCAAGATAATGCAACGAAGGGAGACAAGCGGACACAGAAGGACGTGCAGCGAGTGGACGCAGAGAGCAGACCGCAAGCAAGCCGCAAGGAATAAATAAATAATATATATAAATAAATAAATCTTAAAAAAAATAATTACCTTGTCAAGCTGGCCTAGTCCAGGACATGGGTAAAGAGTCTGGTAAACAAGCCTCAGGCCCTCCTCAGTGACCTATGATATTACTTACTATGCTATGTTATTTTTATCCAAAGGCTGAATTTCTAGTGGTAAAACCTCAGCCATTTGAAACAGTAAACACACACACAAAAAAAGAGCTGCCCCTGTAGTTGCACTGAGAAACTGCTACCCAGAAATCTGTCTGATGCCCGTTCCCCGCCCCCTCCCCCCACCTAAGCTACCTCTGTTTACAGCCAGCTGTGCCATGAGTATCGAACATTTGCTGACAGGGCTCCTAAGGAGAACTCCCCTCTTTTTTTTTTTTTTTTTATTTATTTCTCTCCCCTTCCCTGCCCCCCCCAGTTGTCTGCTCTCTGTGTCCATTCGCTGTGTGTTCTTCTGTGTCCGCTTGTATTCTTGTCAGCGACACCAGAAATCTGTGTCTCTTTTTGTTGCGTCATCTTGCTGCGTCAGCTCTCCGTGTGTGCAGCACCACCCTGGCAGGCTGCACTTTTTTTGCGCTGGACACACTCCTTGTGCATGGAGCTCCCCTACGCAGGAGACACCCCTGCATGGCACGGTACTCCTTGTGCGCTTCAGCACTGCGCATGGGGCAGTTCATCACACGGATCAGGAGGCCCTGGGTTTGAACCTTGGACCTCCCATGTGCTAGGCCGATGCTCTATCCATTGAGCCAAATCCGCTTCCCTGCTTCCCTCTTCTGTAACCAGGGACACAAAGAAGTCAGCCCCTGTTTACGTACAATATTAGCTTCTGCTGATCCACATGGTTTACCCAAGACCTACAGGGGAGGCAAAAGATCTTCCCAGTTAAAACAGTGCCATATTCCTAAATGCACCTTGCATGTGTCTTGTCCACCGTGCTTTCTGTTCCAGAGCACTAGTGAATGGATGCCTTTTAATTTCCCCTGAAAGCACGGGTGCACTGCTGCTTCCCCCAACAAGAGGCTTATCTCCCAAAGGGCTAGTCTGTCTCTTGAGTTAGGCTTGAGAGCTAGCTTGTCTTGATTCGAGATCTTCCAAATCCTGGGCCTTTTCCCAGCCTAAGGAACCACTAAGGAAGTCCCTCATTGCTTAGAGAACCTCCCTGCCTTTGCCTGGATAGGAAAGTTGGAAGGGAGGAAGGAAGAGGGGTGGGGAAGCGGGGAGAGGGCTGGGTTAGAGCGCTGGCCTTTGACTGGCCTGATCCTCTGGGCTGCTTTGCCTTGGTTTCTGCTTCAGTGGAATGGTGTTGATGTTCGATGACCCCATATGACATCGGTGAAGGCTAAGTGGGTTGGTATAAGCCAGCGATCCAAATGTGAGGTAGAGGAAGGCGTACATTTTATCCACTGGGAACAGAGCAGGAGAGACATCCAGAAGAAGCAAAGGAAGGAAGACTCCTAATTTCTTTTCTGAGGGAAGCACAGAAAGCCAAGGAAAGAGCTGGGGGACCGTTCCAGAAAAGTGGACGTGCTAAAGCATTAGCAGGCATCATCTCGGGACGGGTGTGGAGATGCCGGCCGTGCCAGAAGAGCCTCCCGGCGGCCGAGGAGACCCCGTCATCCCTGGGGACCTGGGGGAGGAGGTGCCCAGGAGCCTGGCTCGTGCAGAAAGCCCCAGGTCCGAGGAGGCAGAAGAGCCAGGGCGCGGGAGGAGCTCAGAGTCGGCTGTGGGGGCCTCAGAGGGCAGGTGGGGGGCAGCACCCAGCGAGGACCCGCATGCACCTGAGCAAGGACGTTCTCCCCCGAACACAGATGGGCTCAGCGCGGCCTTAGCCAGGTTCCCTGAACGCCCACCGCCACTCCAACGCCAGCCGGCCAGAAAAACATGCTGGAAAGGGCACGTTGGACTGGAAAGAGAGACTTAACCCTTTGTGGCTAAGTTATCTTACTTTTGCCGAATTCAATAAAAATATAAGACCACGTGACCCTCTGGGGGGGGGGAGGAAGAGGCTGCCCCTCCCAGCCTTATAATGAACCCAAACACCCCCGGCCTTGGAGCTTCATTAGTTTCCAGGTAAGTCTCCTCTCCTCGAAGGAAGTGTTTAAAAGTATCACACTGGACCAGGTCCAAACCAGATTAGACACTGCTTAATTTATTTTCCCCACTGCAGGTGGGTTGGAGCTTGGGCGACAGACAAAATAAATGCTTTCCATTTCACTTCAGACAAAATAAATGCCTTCAATTTTCTCTCCACAGCCAAGTTGTAGCATGAATTAATTTGTGACCCCATTACATTTCTAGGTACTAATTTATTCCTTTCTTTTCTTTCACTTCCTTCATTTCTCAAAAAGCATATTCACTATCCTGGCCTCCACCCACTCATTCTTTGGACCTTTTTTGAGCCCCAAATATATGCCACAGTACTCAACCATGTGGTTATAGAGAAGAATTTTTAAATGTCCTTTCACTCGAGTATTTCTATTCCAATGTTTTGAAATTTTATGGCTTTATAAAAGTCTAAAGTATAAAAATATATATATGAAGAATTTAAATAGGCAAATGAATTTGTTTCTCTTGTGAGAAGCGATTGCTCATTATATGGGTAAAAAAACAAAAGACAAAAGGAAATTGGGGAAATTATGAATTTTCCTCCCAATTATATGTCTTCTCAATTCTAATAAACTTCAACTCTGGTCTCTGATTAGAGGAAAGATGAACTCCTTGCTTTGAAAGATAAAGTCGATAATAAAAAGACATATCAATGAATTAAAGCTTGCTTATAAAAACCTCACCACCAAAAATTTCCATTTGAGACAGGTTTAAAAATACAATTTACCCACATTGGAAATGATGTGTGGAGAAGGTGAGCATTAATCTCTGGGACCTTACAGCTTTAAATTCTTCATCCATTTGTTGCCTATTTTCTCTAATCTTTCTGACCTTTCACAGCTGAGCAGTTTATTGCTCTAGGATTTTTGCTTTACGGTGCAGTTTTTTAAAATTTTTTATTTTTAAGTACTCTGGGGTAGCATAGAGAGAATATCTCATTATGGTTTCAGAGCACAATCTTTGGCAAAATAAAGTCACTGCAGGTTAATTAGGAAATTTAGAAAATTCTTCCATAGCCAACTCTGTGCCCTGAGAGGAAAGGTTATAATTAAGATAGATTTCATGTCATTAGGATCATTTAAAATGCCAGCTCCTCAAAAGATGAAAATATTAAAGTCAGCAGAGACAAAGCTGTGTATGTTTAACCGGGCGATTGGATGAACTGACCTTGTTGAGAACAGGGAAAGAGGCACTTTTTCCTCCCACCACTGTTTTCACACCTGCACTTGTTCTGATCTCTGTTCCTAAGGCTGGGAAGACGGCCCCAAGCTTTTCCTTTCACTTTCAAGGACCGGGACAGTTTTGTTTGCAGACATTAGCACATCAGGCCTTGATGATTCACCGTAGGACTCTCTCTTTCCCTAAAAGCCCCCCTTAGCTCAGGCCTGGCCCAGGGTTGTTAACATGCAGGCATTTCTTCTCAGGGAAGGCGTGAGGGCGGAATGGAGATGTAAAGGGGGAAGGCGCTACTGGCCTGAAGTCTGGTGCCCACGCCGTCCCTCGACGTGGCCGTGGTCCAACACGGATTTTTGCCTTGTGGGCTCTTCAGGTCCACACACACATTCCTGGGGCCACACCCAGGCAGGAGCAGTGCCCTCTCTGCTGGCTTCTGAGGACTTGCCCCAATCTTTCTCCCGCCCTGAGTCCCTTTCTGCAGGGTCTCCTTGCCCTCTTGGCCATCTTCCTTTGCAGAGATGTTCTCTAAAGTTGGCTTCCTCACAGAGGAAGACCTCAGAGCCATAGAAAGCCTGTGCTCTGGCCCCCCATCAGTGGACTTGCATCCTCTTCTCCATTCCTAGAGGCCACGCCAGCCCATCTCTTCCCTTCAGACCTTCAGACTTTCCCGGGTGAGAACCAGGCACCAGGCTCCAGGTTCTCACCCCAGGACATCTCAGGGAACCCCGGAAGTCTTGCCCCTTCCTTCACCCTTTTCCTACAGTGTGAGGGCCTGGAGACTTCTCCCTCTCAGCAAAATTCTCATCAGAGGAACTCGCCCTCGGATGGTGGTAGGGGGAGTGTGATTTATTCTCTGACACTGACAAAGAACTCCTCTTGCACCCCTTTTTTCTCCTGTCATTCTCCTCTCTTTTAGACTAAAGGTGAATAGCAAGTGGGTGACACCCAGGGTTCCAGAGGAGCGTTGGTCCAGCCCTCTGTGGCGCCTGCCAGGAAGCCCAGCACTGCTCTCGTAAAGGGCGAGGGCTGCCACCCATCGTTCTCAGCTTAGAGCCTTAGTTGAAATTCTTAGACAACACAGAAAGTCCATTTATTTATGAAATCAATGTCTTACCATGATCTGAGAGAAATTCTTCATAGTGCAAATTCACAGAACGCAAATTCTCATTCTGATATCATTGAGTACAAACAACAAAGACAGGGAAGTGAAAACACACCCGACTTGAATTATCACTACCATATGTTCAATCCCACGTATGAAAGACTCTTCATGGACATTGGATCATCTATAAGCAATTGGTTTTCACAACCTCTATGACAGATAATATCTTCCAGATAAGTAAAAAGATTCAGAGATATCATGCAAGTTGCCTGAAGTTAACCAGCTACTAAAAGATGGAGTTGAGATTAGAGATAAGAGCTGTAAGGCCCCAAAGTTTATCCTACCGTTTGCCTCTCTTACTCTTAATTATTATAAAAATATCAATTATCCCAGGGTCTGAGGCTGCTATCACCTCGTCTTTTACTTCTTCTTCTAGGTCCCTGAAATAATCCATCTATTCAATCAACTCAGTAAATATGCTAATGATGGTCTAGATGTGCCTAGCCTCAAGCTCATCTCCTAAATTTGGTGATGACATTCAAGGCTCAGAGATTCTCATGGAGAAAGCAGTTAATATTTCTGAGACCTTCAAGAATATGAGAAGGCAATCTGAACGGAAGTGGCCCGTGCGGCATGGCCTATGAGAGCTACAGGAGGCCATCCCTGCGGGCTGAAGGGTGGGTGGCGTGCAGGGGTTGAGGAGGGAAAATGTGAGTTAGCCTTTGGAGTGGGCTGGGCCCCTGGAAGGGCCCAAACAAAGAGGGACAGGCAGGTTGGCTTTTCTAGGCCAGGTTCAGGTGACAAGCAAGGAGTTAAGCCAGGAGGTAGACAGGACCTGGAAAACCTCTGCTCGCTCCTCACAGCTCAGGGCTTCAACTCTACCCACCAGAAGGACCTCCAATGCTCTGCACAGCCCTGTCCTCCATAATCCTTCACAGTGTTACAACCTTCCAAGGCTCTCCTTCCTTGGCCCTCAAACTTAGTGCACTCTTCCCGGTCCATTAGCACCCTCTGGTCTTTGTTCTCCTCTCTACTTCCCCACTCCCTCTACTGGGTGATCTCTTCATATTTCAAGCTCCATATCAGCTCACACTTGGCACCTTCCTTCAGCCTTCCCACCCTCAGGAAGAATGGATTTCCTCTACCTCCTTGTCTTTAGATAGCTGACCGACCCCACATGTGATACTGCTGGGTGAATTGTTAGACCCCACATGTAATACTGCTGGATGAATTGTTACTCTTTTTTTTTTTTTTAAAGATTTATTTATTTATTATTTCTCTCCCCTCCCCTCCTCCCACCCCAGTTGTCTGTTCTCTGTGTCTATTTGCTGCGTCTTCTTTGTCCACTTCTGTTGTTGTCAGTGGCACGGGAATCTGTGTTTCTTTTTGTTACGTCATCTTGCTGTGTCAGCTCTCCATGTGTGCAGCGCCATTCCTGGGCAGGCTGCACTTTCTTTCGCGCTGGGCAGCTCTCCTTACAGGGGCACACTCCTTATGCATGGGGCTCCCCTACGCGGGGACACCTCTGCATGGCAGGGCACTCCTTGAGCGCATCAGCACTGCGCATGGGCCAGCTTCGCACGGGTCAAGGAGGCCCAGGGTTTGAACCACGGACCTCCCATGTGGTAGGCGGACACCCTAACCACTGGGCCAAGTCTGCCGCCCTGTTTTCTCTTTTTTAACTCTGCCAGATCCCCTTCAGGTTTTGAGCTTCTTGGGTGATAGGGTTTTCAGGATTGATGATTCACTTCTCAGCCAGCTTTCCAAAGCCCATTTAATTGAAGTAAAGTGTTGCATTTGACAACTGGCCAAACAGCATTTGTTCTAAAGAAGACATGACATCACCTGACTTGAGATGCCAGGTGGGCCTCTGTTACCCACATGTTCTGATAGGAATGGAATCCGCAAGCTCCAAGCCTCTGGTTGCAAGGTGTAGGGCAGGTCTGATCGCAAGGTGTAGGGCAGGTGTGGTGGGCAGGGAGTCAAGGTAAAGTTCCCCGGAATGAGAAGTTACCGAGATCAAGGCTTCAGCTATCTTAGGACAGTGATAATGTTTGTGAGGAAGAAGAAAGTAGAAGAGAAAGAAGGAGGAAGGAGACTCTAGGCCTTCGCTATCGGAGAGAAAGGAGAGTTCTTTAGGCTCCTACAGTTCTCGTGGGATCCTTAGAAGGACCCAAGATGGGCATGAGGTTTGATAGTCAAGCATGTTCTAAGCCCACTGCACATATACAAAATAAGAACTCACCTGTAGTAGGTGATGTTTTTTGTCTAGTGATGGTCAGATTATTCCCAAAGACAAATGAAATGGTGGAATTACTCTATGATTCCACACAGAAATTCCCTCTTGGCCCAAGCTGTAGTATGCGACCTTAGGAAACAACGGTGGGATCTTCTGTTGCTGGACAGGTCAGCAGTGCCATCTACTGGGCTTTGAACAAACTGTTCCTGGGCCGGAACCATAGCCTCATTTTAACATCAAAAACTGTAGACTTATTGTGATTCTAGCAAGGGAAGGTTTTTTTTTTATCACTGATGTGGAGGCAGTGGCCACTGGAGGGGCTGAGGGCAAGGAGAGGGAAAACAGGTGTAACATGGGGGCATTTTTGGAACTTGGGAATTGTCCCAAACGGCATTGCAACAACAGATACAGGCCATTATAATCTTGCCATAGCCTACAGAATTGTGTGGGAGAGAGTGTAAACTACAATGTAAACCATAATCCACACTTAGTGGCAATGCTCCAACATGTATTCATCAGTTGCAATGAATGTGCCACACTAACGGGGGATGTTGTTAATGTGGGAAAATGTGGGGGGGCTAGGGAGTGGGGCATACGGGAATCCCCCGTTTATATATTTTTTTAATTAAATTGCTTTTTTTAAAAAAGATTATAGCTCACAAAAAATGTTACATTAGGCGGCAGACTTGGCCTAGTGGTTAGGGCATCCGTCTACCACATGGGAGGTCCATGGTTCAAACCCCGGGCCTCCTTGACCCGTGTGGAGCTGGCACATGCGCAGTGCTGATGAGCGCAAGGAGTGCCCTGCCACGCAGGGGTGTCCCCACGTAGGGGAGCCCCACGTGCAAGGAGTGCGCCCCGTAAGGAGAGCTGCCCAGCGCGAAAGAAAGTGCAGCCTGCCCAGGAGTGGCGCCGCACACACGGAGAAATGACACAAGATGACGCAGCAAAAAGAAACACAGATTCCTGTGCTGCTAACAACAGAAGCAGACAAAGAAGACGCAGCAAGTAGACACAGAGAACAGACAACTGGGGTGGGGGGGAAAGGGGAGAGAAATAAAAAATAAAATTAAAAAAAAATTTTTTTTAATGTTACATTAAAAAATTTAAGACGTTCCCACATACTCCACACCCTACCCCCCATTCCTCCCACATCCATAACATCTTTCATCACTGTGGCACATTCACTGCATTTGGTGAATACATTTTGGAGCACTGCTGCACTGCATGGATTATAGTTTACATTGGAGTTTACACTCTCCCCCAGTCCATTCTGTGGGTTATGGCAGGATATAGAATGTCCAGCATCTGTTCCTGCAATATCATTCAGGACAACTCCAAGTCCCGAAAATGCCCCCACATCTCATCTCTTATTCCCTCTCCCTGCCCTCAGCAACTACTGTGGCCACTTACATAAAAATGTTCTGATACATGTTGGGTATTTTCATAGTAGTTAGAGTTATAAATGACAACTGAGGAAGTGCTGAGTTCCCAGCCAGGGGAGCTCTGTCACATTGCCCATTGGGACAGCAACAGTCCCCCTTATTTTTTATGTAACGTTATGTAATCTAAGTATCATTTTTTTAAAAAAATTTAAGTATATATGTATATATATATAAAAAACTGTAATTACCACATTTGTGTGTGTTCAATATAATTTCTTCTCGGTCAGGGTAAAACTTCAACCAGAAATGCCTTCTGCCTGGCTATAATGCCTTTCATTTCAAACTTCTGGGACGAGTGAAAGGAGGAAATAGTGATCTTCAGAGCTAACAATGCTTTGTCATTCAACAAACAGTAGGAGGCAAGTGCCAGGCCCTGAGGATATGGGGGTGGAGGGTGGGCACAAGCACAGCCAGCCCTCAGGAGATATGTGAGAGCAAGTTTACGATTTGTGCACATCCCCAAATGTTAGGGAATCCACTCCTCACTGCACGCAGTCTGAGACATTAGGGAGAGAGAAGTTTACACAATTTTCCAGAACACTCAAAAGCATACACTTTCACTGTACGAGGACGTGCCCCCTTCCTGATGGTTTCCCTTGAGGTGGTAGTAAATCTTCCTGCTGCCGTCCCAGTGGCAGTCCTCCTTTAGTTCCTCCAACCTCTCCGTAACTGGAGCTGCTCCCCGGGATCTGTCTTCAGCTCAGCCCAGGACTCCACCGAGTGGGTGCTGATGATTCACACATCTGTCTCCTTCCCAGCTCTCCCTCTGGAATCCCCAATCCACATTTCCAAAAGCCTTTCGGGCACCTAAATTGCGACGTGTCCAAACTCAATTCACTATCTGCCTTTCAGATCTGTTCTGCTCCACTCCCTTCCTCAGTCAAGGGCGCAGCCGCCCTCCAGATCCCCCAAGCCCGAAGTCTTGGCATGCTCGTGTCTCTCCCACAGCTCACAGACGCTTTATCCTTTAAGACCTAGTATTAGGACGACGGAGAATTCGAAGACTTACAAAAATATGTAAGAATTCCAATCACTGAATTTGCTGAAAAGAAACGTAAAGGAGATTTCAAAATAAAAATGATTTAATGGGCCCATGATTCCCAACCTGGTATCATGTTAACCACAGACATTGTTATATTTGGTAGTCAAAATTTTTTGATTATGTTGAAGATTGTAGGTTAGTTTTTCTTAGTATTGTCTTTATAAGAATTCCTAAGTATGCGTGGTAAATTGCGAGGAATTACATAACAGTCAACCACAGATTAAATGAATTAATAGCAGCCCAACCATTTAAAAAAATAATAATAAATACAAATAATTCCTAAATTTCTACAACAGAAATATTTACAGTGTATTTAATGTGGGATGTGCCCATATTTGAATATATTTGATATGATATAGAATAAGGCCACCAAAATAACATTGCCGGAAGCCTAGGTCTTAAAACAGTTTTACTACCTCGTCTGCATCAAAATAGTTCTGGATAAGATGCTTTAGAAAATCCAAATAAGACAAAACCTGGTACTTCAGAGCAACATAGGCGAAGAGAGAGATTTCAATTAGGTTGCCAACTTTTATAGATTTGTAGAAGCTTAGTACTTTGTGTTGGGAAGGATTCTGAGGTTGGCTTCTTCGCTCAGTGAGTTGTATCATCCATTAAAGGAACAGGATGGGAACAGTGTTCCATTTTCATTGAAGGGCAGGCGGTGGCTCACACTAGAATTTTGCAAGCCAGTTGCTAAACACAGACATTCCTAAAAAATTTAATTATATAAACTCATAATTAAATATGTCCTATTAAAAACAAATATAATAAATATTCAAAATGCATCACTTCCTAATTATTTTGCCACAGTTTTCTATTATCTGTGTTCTTGATGGTACTTTCGTCTGTCCTATCTGTTTGGTAGACTCTGCTGCTCTGCATTTCTCCCAGCTCTGCATTTGGTGACAGCAGGTTGGTAGCTTGAAATCAGCCATGATTGGGAGTGTTTACGCTTGGAAACTGGCAAACACTACGTGGCAGAGCTTTGTCCTGGTAAAGCCAGTTGTTAAATATTTACCAGCATATCACTGTTTGTGTCACATATATGCCAACCTTAGGCAAAGGAATCACTGCTGGAAGCAGGGTACCACAAAGAGAATGATAAAATAAGGGCTAAGAGAATGATAAAATAAAATCACATAGTATGTTTTACGTGTCAATGACATTCTAATAATTTGAGATATACAGTGATTCGTTTAATCGATTTCTCACAACTCTGAGGTAAGGAGTATTCTTATTCCCATTTTATAAATGAGGAAACTGAAGCACAATGATGTTAAGAAACTTAGTTAAAATTTGTAGGTGGCAGTGGGTTGGTTCGAGCCTGGGCTGTACACGTATCAGACACTCATCATCCCCGCAGAGCCTGGCTCACAGGTGGCACAGCACAGCATCTAGGAGCTCAGCGCAGGAGCCACGCTCACTGGTCCTAATCTCCCATTCACCCCCATCGAGCTGTGCAGAATTGACCGGCTACTTTAGCTACCTGTACCTCAGTCTTTTCACTTGTAAAATGGGGCTGCTGTTAATAATAGTATGTATCTGTAGGGATCTTAGGACAATCAAAATGGGTTCATGTAGGCAGAGTTCCCAGGACAGTATCATCATCATCAATTTTGTTGTCATTTCTCAACAGCCTGTACAGAACTCTCAGATCTTTGGATGCACCAAATTCAGGAAAGCTCCTGAAGGTCAGTTACTTAGGCTAATGGTTTCCAAGCTGTGATCTGGCCCATGATAACGTTTCCACTGGTGAAAGGAGAAAAGCAGATGTTTATAGATAGGTGAAACGTTGCCAACTAAACTTTCCTCAAAAAGATTTCCTTCTAACCTGGCATTACGTCCTTTCTGCTTGTTTAATGTTAAGATACATTTTTGAAAAATGCAACACTGGCAATAGTTAGTGATAATTTATTTTTTATTTTATTTTTCAGTGTCTTTCCTTGGCAAATATAAACAACAACAACAACAAATTTGTAGAGCGTAGGCAGACATGCAAAGAATGGCAAACTACACGGAATGCTCTACCGGGAATGGGTAGGAAGTTGACTGAGAACATTTGTACTTGTGATGACATGGAGAGTGTCATCTGTGCCGATATTTGGAGAATGGGTGTAAGTTTGGAGTCTGCGGCGTTCCGCAGTCCTGGGTGCGTGTGACTGGGGTGCTACCACACTTAGCTCAAGCCTAAGCAGAGGGCCTGACATTCAGAACAGGGTCCTTACATGGCAGGAACAAAGCATCCCCAAATCTTAGTGACGTGGCACCACGAAGGTTCGTTTTCACTCACACTGCGCGTCCAGGGTGGGTCAGCCGGGGCTCAGCCACTGCCCAGCCAGCTGGAGGCTCCGTTTGATCACGATGCTGTCTTGACCACTAAGGCAGTGATAAAGGACTAGAGCAACACACACGCTGGCTCTTAAATCCACACCCAGCCCGGAAGTGATACATGCAGCTTCTGCCGTGTTTCCCCCATTCCCCCATCTAATATCTAAGGAGGGAAGGAGAATCTAAGGAAGTGAGGAACTGTCATCTCACCATAGTCCTGGGGCAGGAGAAAGAGAGTCTTGGTGAGTTGCTCTTAATATCTTCCACGGTCCTGGAGACTGGAAATAGGTTCCTTGAAGATGAGGAGTGCAAGGCTGGTGCCTGACTCAAGCCTCCAAACCTAAGAAGCCTCAACAGGAGGATAAGGGAGGCCCTGCTAGAACTGGCCAGCACCCCCACAGTTTGTCGAGATGAGGGGTGACGATGGTGATAATAATAATTAATATTATATAGCTGTCGCTACGTGATAATCACTGCCCTAAGTGCCTCACATCTATCAGCTCTCTTAACCCGCAAACCTGTGACCCCAGTAATTTGAGAGTTGGAGGCACCATCAGAAGTATTCTGCTTAAATGGTTTCTAGTATCTAACACGTTTCGTCTTTGCCCTCTAAACATCTTATCAGGATGTTGCGCAAGTTGTTGAAATTCTGAACTCCCCCAAGCAAACTGCATAGACCAAGCAACCACATTCTTTTGTAACAGATGCCTTGGTTGGGTGGGATCTAGAGGTCGTGACCCTTCCTCTAATTTCCATTTACAATATTGCTTCTAGAGAATGAAGTTAGGGGCCATCCTGTCTCCAGGATATACATTTGTAACCACTGAGTTGCACACCTGGCTAAAAGATTCTTGCTCCTTCCTCACTGGTGTTCAAATTTAAGAAAATTTGTTTGATAGACTTTAATGGCCTTTGACAAAGGCCAGATTTTAGGAAGGACACTAAGGCCCCAAGAGAGAGCTCACGGTCAGCAACTGAGCATGACGATGGAGGGCTCTAGGCTAAGGTCCCACGTGCAGTGTTACCCAAACTCAGCTCTCCTGAGCAGACATGTCTACCTTGGTGAAAAGGGGTTCAGTGTGAGAACTGAACATCTTGGGGCAACGGTGAGGACTTCAGAGCGCCATGTTCATGAAACTGCTTTGACCTGGCCTCTCAGAAGCACTAAGAGGCTCCACCATTCATCACCGTTACTATCATGATTGACAGACATCGAGCATTGGATATTTTTAAGTGCTTCGTGGATACTCATCACCACAACTGTATTCCTCAACTGTAGGAAGATGGTTTAATGCTTTTCCTCCCTTTATCGGTAAAGACCCTGGTACACAGATGGTCAAAGGACGTATAAAGGTCATACATCTGATAAGTGGAAAAGGGAAATCCCAAACCAGTCAGTCTGGCTCCAGAGTTCCTGCTTTGAGCCACCAGATTAGAGCACCTTCCTTCAGAACTACAGCCTTGATATGATATCTACCCCAGGGCTGTCCTATCTCAAAGCACAAAAAGAGTTACACAATGGGAGGCTTGGAACTGCATCTCTATGGACCTGTTGGGCCATGAGCTGTGGAACCAGCAGTCAGCAGCAAGAGATAAGGATAAAAGAGGACTATTTAATAGAGAAGACTCCATGCACCAAGCAAATTGGCGGGGGGTTGGAGGAACTAGGCATCAGTGTCAATATGGTGACCGCTGTTACTCCCAGCTGTTGAAGCCTGTGGAGGGTGGACAGGGGGAGAGAGAAAGCGGTCATGGAGAGAGCCCCATTCCCCCATCTAATGTCCACCATTCTGGACATTTTTATATATGCCATTCAGTTTCAGAAATTTTATTTCATTTTATGCTACTTTCAATTTGAGTAGCCTTAATGTTACATTAAGGTATTTGGAAATCAAAGGTGGGGCAAAAAATACAAAAATAAATAGATTTCAGAGATGCATTTGTAGAATTATTCCCTTTTACACCAAGCTTTAATTGAACAAATCAACGTGTTTAAAAGAAAACATTTTTAAAAGGACAGTGCATGAAAGGGTTTTCAGTTCGGAGTTGATTTTTTTGAGTAAAGATATATGTGTTCTATGATATAACCAAGTGAGCGTTTCATTTTCTACTTTATAGAAATATTTTGAGGTACCTGGAAATATTTTTTCTTTTCTTAACATGGAATTTTCCTTTTTTAAAAAAAAAGTAGAATCTAGACAAACATAATCTTTGGTACATCCTTGGTCCATGAAGCTCTTCACCAGTCCACATATGGTCAACTCTTTAAATTTATTTATTTATTTGCGTGTTTGTTTTTAATATTCCAATAGGATTGTATGAACTCACCAAGACCTCAATAATAACTTACATAGACCTATGTGATTCTCTGTTACTCCACCTTCCTATTTATTTTTATTTATTTGGTGAATAAAAGCAGGTGGCAAACATTACCTCTTCAGATGCAATCTCAAAGTCAAGCAGAGCGGTATAGCTCAGTGGTTGAGCACCTGCTTCCCAAGTACAAGGGCCTGGGTTCAATCCCCAGTATCTCCTAAAAAAGAGTCAATAATTTTGCTATTTCTAATTCTCTGAAGTATACTATCATTAGAGATAAGAACACTATTTTTATAAATGATGTGAGAGTTTAAGAAAAGATTAAAATGTAGGAGAAACAAACTCATATATATGGGCAGTTTATATTGATAAAAGGCAGATCTATAATAGAGAAATCATAATAAAAAAGCAATGGGTACTTATCAGATGCTGTGTTAACTCATAGATTCATTACAGAAATCCTGTGAGATGGGTAATATTTTTAATCTGCATTTTACATGTCAGGAAGCTGGTCATTAGCAGTCATGAATAACAACGTACCAGATAACATAGTAACCAAATTTATAAAGCAAAAACAAACAAAAAGACAAATAAAACCAAATTACATGAAATAGAATATAAAACCAGCTTACTAGTAGCAATGAAGCCCCTTCTACCTTTTATCCCACGATTGACGAAGCGTACAAAAATTGAGTAAGGCTTGAAAATTGAATAACATAACCAACAAGTAAGATCTCTTAATTCTAGAGGAAACTTGATAATAATTGTATGTGAAACTCACCAGATCCAGTTTGCTCAAACCCTGCACATTCCCAAGAAAAGCCTGTTTTCAGGAGTGGTCCCTGGCTTGTTCCTGGGAGATGAGCTCTGAGCCCTTGGACTATTCTGCCTGATAGAATGTCTTTGTAGCCTGAGGCCTTGGGCTACAGACTACCAGTTTCATGAGATAGCTCATGCTAACAATGTGATTTATGGTGAATGCTAGCTTTTACTCTGGGGTGGGGTGGGGTGCTAGACACTAAGTAGCTGAGTTCAGTCATTCAAGCCCTGCATGTCTAACTGACTTACCCCCCTCCATGTCTAAGTGGCCTACCCTGGACACCAAAGCTCCTGAGCTTACTGGGTTGGCAACATTTTGCACATAGTGTCAAACAATTGCTAGGAAAATTAAGTGTATGTGTGTGGCTCAAGGTAGAGGACACTTGGAAGCTTATTCCTGGTTTCTCTTGGACTTTTTCTCATGTATCTTTTCCCTTTACTGATATTAATCTTTATCCTTTCACTGTATACCCACACCCATGGGTATAACAGCTTTTTCTGAACCCTTTGAGGCCTTCTAGAAAATAATCAAGCCTGGGGGTAATACTAGAAACCCCTCACCTACTAATTTATCAGGTGTATATAACTCTACTCTCTGACTATTGAAACTGTACTCTTTTTCAGTGTTCTTGGAAAGACATGGAGATAGACAATTTATGAGGCCACAAAGTAAATTTCAACAAATTTTGAAAAGAAAACATAATAGTCAACAGTCTCTTGTCTAAATGAAATAAAATTTGGATTAATAACCCTTTCACCTAGAAAAATATACTCAATTGATCTCAGGTTAAAAAAGCAAAGTAATAGAGCATATATAACATGAATGAACCATTGACCACCCAAAAGATAAAACAATGTTCAGAGGAAGATTCATAGACTGAGCATTCATTAATATAGCAGAAAGATTTAATATGAATGAATTCAGAATAAACCCAGAAGTTAGAAAAACAGCAAGAACATAAACCTAAGGAAAATATAAGGAAGAAACAAAGAACAAATCAGAAATAAATGAATTAGCACGTTAGAAACTATAGATATAATAAATATAAAAGCTTGAGAAAAGGAAAAAAAAACAGAAAATGTATATAGTTTACCTAATCTAACAGTGAAAATGGGAATTATCACAAAATAAATGGAATTTAACATGGGCATAAATACAGAAGAATTAGAAAAAATTAACAATGCAAATAAATTTGGAAACATTGATATCGTGAAAGGTTCTAGAAAAATGTCAATTCCCAAAATTTCCAAAAGATAGAGAAAATCTAAACAGACAGATTTGTATAAAAGAATTCTTTTAATTTGTGAAAGAGGTTTTGGACTTTCATTTTTAATTCAAATGTAATTGGGAGCAACAGCTATCACTTCTATTTAACATTTTACTGGCAATCCTAAACAGTGCAATAAGCTGGGTAGAATTGATAAAAAACAACAAAAGCTTGGAGAAAAAGAAGTAAAACCATTTTCGTTTGTGAATAACATGATTTAGGAACATATAAATTAAAAAAAAACAACTTTCCAATCTACAGAAGCAAAACTCAGAGGAGCTGATGTGGCTGAGTGGTTCAGCACTGGCCTCCCCACATACAAGGTCCCAGGTTTAATTCCTGGCCTCTGGTACCTCAAAAAAAAAAATTTTTTTTTAAAGCCAATATTATTTTCAATAGCATAAAAAGTCAAATATCTAATAATAAACCTAACAGAAATGTTCAAGATCTCTACACTCAAAACTACAAATACAGTTAAGGGAAATTTTAAAATGCCTAAATACATAGAGAGTTATACCAGGTTCTTGGATCAGAAAGCGCAATATTGTTAAGATATTAAATACACATATGTGTGTGTGTGTGTATCCTGTTAGTTCTGTTTTTCTGGAGAATCCTTTCTAATACTGATTTGTAGCCCAACGCCTATGCTTACCTGAGTTGCTTTCTTGTCTCTATTTTGAACATGTCCCATGTAATCTAGTCTCGGAACCCAGAGTACCAAAGTTTCCTGGTATTCTATCCTGGAATGCGTGTATGACCATGAAATTAGGGCTGGCACTGAAGGGGGGAGAAAGAAGGAAGGTGTAGACGGTGGGAGGCACCTCAGTGTGACCAGAAGGCAAATGTCCACTCTTTAAAACACATCCCGAACCAGCAAGTCCATCAGCACCTTCCTCACCACCAACAATAACCTGCAGCTCTGCAAACCTGATTTGGATCCTCGTCTCACTCACTTTGGACAGAGGAAACCTTCACTCCATCCTCTGCTTCTCAAAAATCATCTCATAACTTGTCCTGTTTAGTTAATATTGTAGCAAGTCTGGGAAACTGTCCAAACACATTCTCCCAAGTTGTCACCCTTTCAAGGGGTTAAAGGTAATATGTGGATGCAACAAATGTTTTTAAACATGATGAAAGAGGCTTGGAGAAAGCAGTAGGAAAGCAAGAGCTGGAGGCCTTCTGAGAAATTAAGTCAAAGGAGTCCACAGCCGGGCGGAGCCCTGCTCTGCCGCTCTCCACACTCTTTTGAAGTTAGGACATGGCTAAGCCTCTGGTATCAGTCCTGATAGCTCCTAGCTTGTTATCTTGAAAGAGAGAGACTTTGGTTTGCTTTGCTAAGCCTTTCATCAAAAGAAAGTTGGGGTAAGTCAACTTCTTTAGAGGTTGTCGTCATCATTATCATCATCATTATGCCATCACGGCTACAAGCAATAGTCTTCCCCAAGCCTCTCCTCCTTCGTGGACAAGTCAGGGGAGCACGTGTGTTTACAGATTTACTGACGTGTCCGCTGAAGAAGTCCCTCTTCTTTTTCCACTCCCCACCCCTGACTTTCAGAAGGGAGATGGCCCCACGGGAACACTCAGGAGACAGAGGCAGCTCCCCAGGTTCTGGCTCAGAACGGCTCGGCTCAGCCAATAATGCACGAATAAGATACGGGTGAGCTAATAATATAATTATGGAAATTGAAGCCGATGTTTTATCTTTAGTTCAAAATGTTGACAATACACATCTTTCAATTATTCCAATACTGTACAAAATATATTTCTATATGTTTTCACAGATATCGAAATAATCTAAACACATATTCCCTGAGTTGCAGCTATGGGCAATTCACTGTGCTAAATGCTGATGCTGTGGGGGATATAAAGGTGTAGGAGACGTTCTCGAGGAGCTCACCATCTAATGGGGGTAGTGCGACAAGTACATCACTAAAGTTCTCTTACAAAACAGGAAGTGACTATTAGGAAGGCAAATAGCCATCTCTCCATACCTCTAAAACATCTTCAATTTCAATGTGAGAAAAATGACAGTGGACTTTAAAGGAAAGCAAGTTCAAAGAAAAATTAATTCACTTATTAATCAAATACTTATTGCCTACGATGTCAAGCTTTCCTAGAAAGGGATGGCACTTTGGCAAGGACTTAATTAAACAATTTTATGCTTGGTCTTTAAAAAAAGATGGGTAGGTGTTCACCAGATGGAATTAGTAGTAGAGGCTTTTCATGCAAAGAAAAGTAGGCTAGAAATGCACCATAGATTTAGACAAACGAGATGCTCAGTTGGGTAGAAGGTATCATAGGTACAGAGGGGAAATTGGGAACAGCACTGAAGTTAGGTTAGTCCTGGGCATGGAAAACCAGAGCCACATTGAGAGACTGAACTTACATGGTCCACAACAGAGGTCCCTACTGGGCATGTGCATGAGATGAATCTGGAGGCAGTTTACAGAGTAGATACAAGAGACAAGACATCCAGGAGGTAATTGTTGATATCCTGATCTCAGGCAAAAATATTGAGCAGCTGGATGTTGAAAAAGGAAGAGAAAGGGGTTGGAGGAAAGTTGTTTATTTTTATTTTATTTTTTTTTAAAGATCTATTTATTTATTTATTTCTCTCCTCTTCCCCGCCCCAACCCTGTTGTCTGTTCTTTGTGTCTATTTGCTCCGTTCATTTCTTTGTCCACTTCTGTTGGTGTCAGCAGCATGGGAATCTGTGTCTCTTTTTGTTGCGTCATGTTGTGTCAGCTCTCCGTGTGTGTGGCACCATTCCTGGGCAGGCTGCGCTTTCTTTCGCACTGGGCGGCTTTCCTTACGGGGCACACTCCTTGTGCGTGGGGCTCCCCTACGCCGGGGACACCCCTGCATGGCAGGGCACTCTTTGTGTGCATCAGCACTGCGCATGGCCAGCTCCACATGGGTCAAGGAGGCCCGGGGTTTGAACCGCGGACCTCCCATGTGGTAGACGGACGCCCTAACTACTCGGCCAAGTCCGCCGCAGAAAGTTGTTTATTTTGTGATAGGACAATAAACCACCACCTTGCAATTACTTATCTTTTTGCTTACCTTGCAGTTTGCTTACCTTGCAGTTACTCATCTTGAAATTACTGTTGAATTAAAGGACCCTGATTTGACTTGGTGCGGACATCGTCCCCATCTAAAAGACTACATTTCCCAGCCTCCCTTGCAACCAGGTTCTGGCCTATGAGATGTAAGTGAAAAGGCAAGGGAATTCCAGAAAAGCAAACTTAACAGAATCTGTGCCATTCAGTCTTCTTCTCTTGCTCAGTCAGGAATGTGCATACGTATTGAGTCATGAGGTGACCTTTAGGAAAGAAGTCTCAACCCTGGAATGGTGCCAGAAAGATGGAAGCACCATTCATTTCTAAAGACTTTCTGGAACCTCCATACCAGCTCGGGGCTGGCTACCTCTAGAAGTCTTCTGTATGAGAAAATAAGCACTTACGTGTTAACACCATGATTATTTTGGGTTTTCTGTGATATACAGTTGAATTTAGTCTCAATTGCTTGTCTTAGTTTGTCAGGACTGCTATGACAAATGCCACAAACAGGTTGGCTTAAGTAACAGGAATTTATTGTCTCACATTTTTGGAAGCCTCATGTTCAACATCAAGGTATCACCAGCCCATGTTTTCGCCAAAGTCTGTAGTGTTCTGGTGGTAGCTTCCTGGCAATCCTTTTCTTGGCTTACAAATGCTTCTCTTTCTCCCTCATATGGTGATACCTGTCTCCTTCTCTGGTTTCTGCCTCCGTGTCCATTTTCCTTTGCTTATAAAGACTTCGGTCATATTGGATTAATATCCTCATTTAGTTTGGTCTTGCCTTAACTAATAAATCTTCAAAGATCCTATTTAGAAACAGGTTTACATCCACCAGACCAGGGATTAGGACTTGAACATGGCTTTTATGGGGAACATAATTCAATCGCCAACAAGACCAAACAGTCTAAATGACACACAAACAAGAGGGGCCAGGAGTTAAGATTGTCTACTGCAAAAAGGGCAAAATAATCAAACCATGGCTCAAGGTTGAAGACAAAGAGGGAAATATTTTGATGCACATTTCACCCAAGTGTCTACCACACTGAGGTCTTCAAATGTCTCCTGGATTTAAGATCATTCTTTCTTTCCAGATCAAACTGAAATGCATCAGCCTCCCATCTGATCACTCTTCCAAGCAGGAAAGCTGTGCCTCCCGACACTTCTGATGCTTTGCCTACCATTCTTCCATGATGTGCACTTGGTCCCCCGGAGTTCAGAATCCTTTTCCTGAGGGATGCTCAGTCACCCCCTGTGCCAGCTTGCTCTTGTTTCTGACTCCTCTATCTTCATCCTCCTCCCCACACTGGATGCCACCTCTCTTCCCTCATCCCACAAAGTCCTCTCCCACAGGCTGGTGTGGAGTCTTGCTTTGAAGAAAAGGCACAGTAACAGTTCAGAATGTTGTATGACACATCACTCTCGTACTCTTCCTCAACCTTCAACTAGAGGGAGAATTTCAATTAGTAGATACCCATTCCCTCATGAGCCTACCTATTGCCATCTCACTTGGATCTACTCTCACCTCCCAACACTGCACCCGACCCCTGCCACGACCCTCCCCTACCTTTTTTTGACTTTCTGACTGATCCCAGAGATCCCAAAATCTTGTCTTCCCAGCCTTTTAATTAGGGGAGGATTTACAATTTGCATTATTGCTTTTTAAAAATTATTCTCTTAAGCAGGGAGATTTTGCTTTCCTTGTTGCAGCCCTCGTCCAGCTACATAGTCTTAGGGAGACTTCATCACAGCAGAAAGGTACATCTTGCATTTTACAAAACAATAGGCCATGCATCCCAAATCTTCATCCCGGCCACAGAAGGAACTGGCAAAAGCTTTGAAATTAAAGTTCTCTTTTAACTTGGGCCAGATCAAATATTTGGGTAAATTCCTTCCTCCCTATAAGTGAAAGGGGTGTTTTTTTCCTCCTATGGTCAGAGCAGGGTCCCAGGACCCATGGTGCCTATTTTTCTTCCTGATATACAAATGACAAAGAGTTAATATCTCTAATATAATAAACTCTTGCACCCTAATAAATAAACAGTGAATATCCTCCTGGAAAAAATCACCAAACAAGCAGTTCAGAAAAGGAGAAACATGTATGGGCAATAAACTAATATTTTAAAAACATTTTTTTGACATTTTGTAATTTTTAAAAATGCAAATATAAGCAACTATGTACCTTTTTTATTATCATCTTGGCAAAGATGAAAAAGATTGATAATATTCACTGTTGGCAAGATGGAAAGAGAATGGAAATTCTCATAAACTATTGGGAGCACACTTCCTTATTTTTGCTCATCTCTACCTGCCCCCCAGACCCTTGTCTGGTGGCTGGGTGGAACGCTCAGAATGAGGCACAATTCCCCTCATCTAGCACTGCAGATTGTGCTGGTCTTCCTGTGCGGGGAGGCAGCCTCTACTCTAGCTTTCCTTGCTCTTTTAGCAATCCTGGCTCCCAGGCCCAACCCAACAGGACCCCAGTTTAGTTGCTCACTCTGCTTCTGGACTCAGATATTGCAGCTTGGGAATGGGATCTAGATTCCCAGTTGCTGCTCAGGGGTGACATTACCTGCAAGGGTAGGAACATTAGCACCCTTCTGCTGGTTGAGTGGTGTCCCCTAAAAAGACTTGTTCAAGTCCTAACGGTAGTCCTGTGGACGTGACCTTCTTCAGAGACAAGGTGTCTGCAGAAGTGAGTAGTTAACATGAGGTCAAACTGGGTTAGCATGGGCCCAAGTTCAAAATGACAGCTGTCCTTCTAAGAAGAGTAAGAAGGAGAGAAGAGACAGATATGAGAGGGGAAAGTACCATGTGACAGCAGAGGCAGAGATTGAACGGGCTGCAGCTCCAGGCCAAAAAACCCAAAATATTGCTGGAAAACATGGGGAATCCATCAAGAGGCAAGGAAGGATTCTTTCCTACAGGTTTCAAAGGCCCTATCAAAATCTTGCTTTTGGGCTTCCGGCTTCCAGAACTTTGAAACAATACATTTCTCTTGTTCTGAGTCAGCAAGTTTATGACACTTTGTTACAGGAGCTCTAAGGAAACTAGTACCATTCCTCTGGGATAAATTTTGACCAATGTGTTACTGTACCGGCAGGTTGTTTTCTCCCTCATTCCTTCCAACAGACGGTTCCAAGACACAACGTTTCTATAAGATCTAGTCAGAGACGTGCCCCTGATAAAGCAACTGGCTGAGTGTTTGCACGAAGCTGTGGCCAGCTGTGTTATACATCTCTTTTACTGCTTTCCTTTCCTATTTTCTTTTCTGTCTCTTTCTTACTTCCCTGAGATAGCACTCCTCCCCCTCAGTAAAGTATTAGCATTTAAGCTTTGTCTCAGGCTCAGCTATCTAAGAAAACTAGACAGACAGTAAAGGAGTATAACTTTTTTGAAAGAGAGCTTGGCCATTCACATCAATTTTTCAAAAGTATATATACTTTTTGACACAGGAATTTCACTTCTAGAAAGTTACCCTACAAAATAAAAAGCACATCTGCAAAGGTTCTGCCTCATTAACATTTTTTTGTTTTGTTTTGTTTTGTTTTGTTTTTTGTATTTTTATTATCTTTTTTTTGTAAGATACATAGATCACACAAAATGTTACATTAAAAAATATGAGGTTCCTATATGAGGTCCTCATAAAAAATATGAGGTTCCCCACAACCCCCACTCCTCCCACATCAACAACTTCTTTCATTAGTGTGGTACATTCATTGCATTTGATGAGTACATTTTGGAACATTGCTATACAGCATGATCATATAGTTTACATTGTAGTTTATGCTCTCTCTCCCAGGCCATTCAGTGGGTTATGGCAGGATATATAATGTCCTGCATCTGTTCCTGCAATATCATTCAGGGCAACTCCAAGTCCCAAAAATGCCCCAATATCATACCTCTTTTTCCCTCTCCCTGCCTTCAGCAACTTCCATGGCCACTATTTCCATATCAATGATACAATTTCTTCCATTGCTAGAGTCACAAAAATTCTATTGTAGAATACCAGTAAGTTCACTCTAATCCATATTTTATTCCTCCATCCTGAGGACCCTGGGATGGTGATGTCAACCTACACCTCTAAATCAAGAGGGGGCTTAGACCCCACATGGCTGAGGGATGGAATTCTCCTGCTTGCAGTCATAGACTCTCTCAGTTCCCTGGTGTGGTGGTTGACCATCCTCACTTCCCTGTTACCTAACCTGGGTAAGTTCAACAAACCAGAGAGTAGGTGTTGCAACTCTGCTGAGGCTCGGGGCCCAGCTAGCACATAGACACTCCAGAGATTCAAGTCTCCTGAGTTTACACCAACCCCAGTGCCAACCACAGGTTCAGTAAAAGTGACATGAGAGGCATGTGTAGAGAGGTCACATCTGAGTCCTACTCCATCATACTCAAGAGCACAAATTTCAAAGTAGGGCCCATTGGCAAGGCACTGAAACCCAGAGCCATCTGCCATGACCATAGGACATGTCTCCATAGCCCTCAGGAGCACCATTACTGGGGTTGTATCTATTTACTTTGGCTGTCTCTGAGATCCTGCTGAGATGTGCATAAGTGCAACCCCTCTGATGACCTCCTGACTCATTTTGAAGTCTCTTAGCCATATAAACTCATTTGTTTTTACCACATCCTCCTTTTATTCAAGGTCTTTTTCCGGTTGCATCACCAGCTGGTGCTTGGTAGTAATCCCTCGGCACCAGGGAGGCTCATCTCCAGGAGTCGTGTCCCACACTGGAAGGAAGGTAACGCATTTACATGCTGAGTTTGGCTTAGAGAGTGGCCACATCTGAGCAATATGGAGGTTCTTGGGAGGTAACTCTTAGGCATCCTTCAGCCCTAGGCCTAGTTGAAATTTCAGGCATACAGGCTCATAAGCATAGTCTTCAGTATCAAGGGCCTTTGCCCTTGTACTTGGGGGATTGTTGCTGCTCCACTGGGGAATGCAACAAAGTTTCCCAGAATGGGAACTCAGCACTCCTTCAGTTGTTGTGTGAAACTCTACCCCCGTGTCAATACCCAACAAACATCCAAACATATCTATATACCACATATGCATGCCCTGGAGAACTCCCTCCCACCCATGCATCCCCCATCAATGACATCCCACATCAGTGCTCCTCCCCTGCCATAGTTGAACCCCTCTGTGATCGAAAACGTCTTCAAAAATGAATTCTAGGGAGGCAGCTGTGGTTCAATCAGTTGGACTCCATTCTACCATATGGGAGGCCCTGAGTTCATGTCCCAGGGCCTCCTTGTGAAGGCAGGCTCACCCACAGGTTGCGGAGAGCCGCCAGCCCAGGTTCCATGGACTGCTCCAGCCCACAAGTGCCGCAGAGAGCCGACTCAACAAGGTGACACAACAAAAAGGGAGACAAGCAAAAACACAGAAGAGTGTGCAGCGAATGGGCACAGAGAACAGAGAGCAAGCAAAAAACTGCAAGGGGGGGGAATTAAAAAAATGAAATGTAATATTTTGCTAAATTCAATTAATAGGAAAATGAAATAATAATGATAGGTTTAAAGATTAGAAATAGAATACATAATAATTTAGAAAAACTAAAATAAAGTAAAAATAAATTGAAGTATTAAAAAAATGTAAAATATCACTGAAAAAATTTTTTGATGTTTTGCCTTTCATCACTGTAATAGGTGTTGCCCTACATGGACAGTGACACGGCAATCTTCCATTTCTTCTTCTACATCCCTTTTTTTTTATTATGTCTGCAAAAAAGCTTTATGTCACAGTAAAGTCACATATACAATATAGGGAACTCCCATATACCCAACATCAAGCCCTTTTCCCCCTTCCCCAGCAATGATCTTTTTACACGTGGTTGTTACATTTGCTGCAACTGATGTACAGATATTGAAACATAGCTACTAGCCATGGTTCCATTATGGTTTACATTTTGGTTTACATCTTATACTACACCTTTATAAATTTTTGGTGGTATTTAACATGGCCTGTGTTCATCATTGCAGGATCATGCAGAACACTTCCACTGTCCCCCAGTTACCCCCTCTTCCAACTATTCTATTCCTCTCTCTCCCTCCCCTCAGGGCCCACAGTAACAACCAAGCTTCACTGCTTGAAGGACAAGATTCATAGATACTTGCAGCAATGCTGAGGGCTTGACACACTAGACTGTCCGTTTCCCCTTGGGAGCCATCCATGCTCTTGAAAGATACATTCCCCTCTGTCTGAGAACACCAGGCCTCCCCAGGATGGGGGCATAACATCTTCCCACTCATTGTATGGGTCTCCACCCAGTGATATAAGACACTATGACATGATGAGCGCTCACACACTCCCTAGAAGCCTGCCCCAGGTGCGCCCTGTGCCAGATGGCCCCATTAACACCTTAAACAAGTACCCCTTCCTTATTCTATTTTCTTTTTTTTTTTTTTTTTTTTTAAAGATTTATTTATTTATTTAATTCCCCCCCTCCCCCGGTTGTCTGTTCTTGGTGTCTATTTGCTGCGTCTTGTTTCTTTGTCCGCTTCTGTTGTCGTCAGCGGCACGGGAAGTGTGGGCGGTGCCATTCCTGGGCAGGCTGCTCTTTCTTTTCACGCTGGGCGGCTCTCCTTACGGGTGCACTCCTTGCGCGTGGGGCTCCCCTACGCGGGGGACACCCTTGCGTGGCGCGGCACTCCTTGCGCGCATCAGCGCTGCGCATGGCCAGTTCCACACGGGTCAAGGAGGCCCGGGGTTTGAACCGCGGACCTCCCATGTGGTAGACGGACGCCCTAACCACTGGGCCAAAGTCCGTTTCCCGTTATTCTATTTTCTGAAGCGTTTTCTCAACATTACAATTTCAACCACATACCCGACAATCTCCTGTGTCCACTTGCTACCCCCTAACCCTCCCCGCCCCAATTCCTTGGATCATCTGACCCATCCTCCCAACCCTAACACCCTTCAAGCCTGAAAAACCCACCCCAGTAAGGAGCCACCCCATGACTCCATCTTATCCCTTCAATGCACAACTACTTACCTCCACTCAAACTTCATGGACATTTGTATTTCTCAATACAAGTTTTTAGTTGATATTTATACAGGAAAAGTTTATTTTTACATACAAAAGGACCCAATAAGTTTGAAGGGAAAAAAATTATATATAGTAAAATCTTGAGTGGCATTTCAAATATAATTGGCAGAGCATTAGAATCTCATGAAGACATTTTCAAAGTCAAACTGACTGTCAGCAGAGGAGAGCTATATCTCAGATGTTGCTGAGGCTAAAAGAAGCATAAATAACATGGATTTATGATCAGAACGTGATGTTGTGACATTTTACATTTTACCATAATAGTTTGTTATTCATTATAAGCATTCTTAGTATCTTTTAGCTAAGTTTTCAGTGAGCATTTAGTGGAGAGGAATTGACATATAATGAGAAATGTGTTCATGGTTAGCATTTTCATGCCAACGCTTGAATTGCAGTAAATAATTGGTATTTGGAGAAGTATATAAATACATATGTGTAAGGATGTTTATCACAGATTGTTTTAAGATCCAAATTTTGGAAATAATCTAAATGTCCAATCATGGGGGTGCAAATAAGTGGAAGAAATGCAAATAGCAAGTATACACTAGCCCTTCTCCAGAGAATGTTGCATGGAGGCACTTCTTCAAGTAGAAAGGACTGCTGCAGGAACGTGGTTGAGACAGTCTTGGTTCTCCTGGTCAGTGAAGAGGAGCGTATTTGCCCCTTAATCCACCTGTTTGCCTGCCCATTTTCTCCCTGAGGAGGAAAGGCTCATCCTGTGGGCTAAGGATCTGATTGGGTCACAGCCAGCAGGGGCACTGAGCAGAAAAATATCTACTGCTCAGATGGGGGATCTCGCCTCTTCTTCTCCAGTGGAGCTGCCAGAGCTCCTACAAGGGAAAGAGGCTGTCTGAGGGAGGGCCCAGCTAGCTCTTTGCCTTCTTGGTCTCACAATCCAGTTTCCCCCCCGTGGCCTTCTCGTATATGAATTCTCTTCTAGAACTCTCTGCTTACTCTACCAGTGAGCTAAATTGAGCCTGGGCATCCTTAAGGACTGGTCGTCTCTTTCCTCTTTCTTTGCCCAAGGTAGGCTTACCATTGCCTCCGGGTCCGTGTCATTGCAGTAGACAGAGGAATCGTTAGCGATCCTGGCCCTTGTGGGTGGAACCTGTGAAAACATGAAATATCCCTCCTGTGATTATGCTATAGTACCCAAGGGAGATTATCAGGATAGACCTAATCTAATCAAAAGAACCCCTTAAAGGAGTTTTCTCTGGATGGACTCAGACAGGGAAGTCTGAGAGATTGGAAGCATAAGAACAATAGGCTATTGTTGGTGTGAAGATAGAAGACATTTTGTGCAAGGACCAGAGAGGGGACACTCAAATCTGAGATCAACCCCAAGCCAACATCCAGCAAGGAAACGGAGCGCCAGCCCTAACGCACCATGGAAATGAATCCTACCAACAAGCTGAAAGGGCTGGAAGAAGATTCTTCCCCAGTTTCCAGAAAACAGAACAATCTGGCTGGGAATTGTTTTTAGCCTTGTGAGACCCTAAACAGAGAATCCAGTTGAGCCCATCCAGATTCCCACCTACAGAACTGTGAGTTAATAAATGGATGGTGTTTAAGCTCTGAAATCTGAGGTAATTTGTTATGCAGCAATAGAAAACTAATACAATTACTGCAGAGAGCATATAAGAAATAGGAATTCCACTAAGGCTCCATTTCCTCATCTATAAGATAAGGACAATGACACCAGTTGGGTGTGTTGCGTAGCTTAAATAAGATGAGGATTGTGAAAAAAAGATTATGAAGTGCTGAAGAAAAATGGAAAGTAATTTGTTGGCATTAGTCCTATTACTGAGTATACTCTTGAATTGAGCCCAGGGGTCCACTGCCATCTGTTTCACAATGGGCAGTATGGAGATTGTAGTTGGGGGAGGGGGATAAGGAGGAAGTCCTTGCCTAGTAAGGGGTCTTCATCATTGATAACCGAGTTTCATTGTACTACACCAGTAACAGACAAGATCAACCCTCCCATTCTCATCTTTCTCCCCTGTTTCCAAAGGCCAACAGTTCTAGGTGTTTGAGAATTCAGATTATATCAGAGTTAGAGAATTTGGGAAGGACGTTGTTTTGAAATGTTTTAATTGACTCTCCCACCCTCCCCCAAAAAACCAGCAGTGAGAGTGTCCTGTCCCCTGCATTTTAATTGGCTATCTGTCAGACGTGACCTTGCATGGTTATCTGCTCCCTTGTGTTCTGTTGTCATTGCTGCCGAATGCTCCCTTCATGCTACGCCAGGGGAGTGGGGGGCTTCTTTGATCTCAGCCCAAGGCTCCTTCATTTCATGGCTTTGATAGGAACTCTTTCTCCTTGCCCTTGGGTGTTGAGATTGAGTCCCACTTAACTGATGACTCGTGATTTTTCTGTTGCATTTTTCACATCATTTAAAGCATATCCATAGACCAGTTATACACATGATAGGAAAAGAAGTAGCATTGTTAGGATTAGATTCTTGGGACAAGCAAAGTCCAACGGATTCATATTTCTTCAAGCAGAATTATGTTTCCCAAAAAAGGATCAACGTTTTCTGAAAGAGAATTCATTATATTCTTGATCATAACCTAATTTAGAAAACAAGGGAAGAACAGCAATCATTTCTGAAGTAAAAGCTTTATAGTTGTTTCTGGAAGGTGAGGGATAGATTTATGATTTTTCCATCAAATGGAAAAAAAAATAGTACCATCAGAAGGAAGTATATTTGAGTCCAACATAGATATAAATAGATGTAAATGTGTGTATACATACACACAAACTGCGTGATCTTGGATAAATTGGACAAAATTATATAAACTGTATTATCTTCATCTGTTTTGCAGGGGGCTGCTGCTACTAATAAATGAACAAATATAAGTGAAATATTAGCCATCGCAGGCATATGTAGCTTTCTTTGTGAATAAAACTCTGCCTTTATCAATATAGACTTTTCAGTCTGTTCTTAGGCCAATGTTTGAAGCAAAAATATATTATTATTGTGAGTCAACTTATTTGGGAAGATTTGCTTTTTTGTTTCATTTGGCTTCCTCATTTATTGTAAGTTACCAGAGAACACACCTAGAGAGCTCACTAGGAGTCACTCACTTAATGCTACCTAATACTAACCCATTCAGATGTTCCTGAAGACTCAATTGAGTTCATTCAATTTTTCACTCAACAAAGATTAAGCACTTCTTTATTGTTTCTTCTTTTACAAAATGCATTTCGTTGTTCCTTAAGTGCAACTATTAGTTTGTAACCTTGTTTTTTTTTCCTATATAAGGTTATAAGTGCCTCAAAGGCAGGGTCTAAGTCACATTTCTATTTATCTCTGAATCTCCTGCAGCGCTTGGTACAGTGTCTTACTGAATAGGTTGTTATTCAATTCATCTTTAACAATCCAAATGACCAAATCTCGAAAAAAAACCTAGTGATATGTATATTTGGAAGAAAGTATAAATTAGGGTGGTTTTAGCTGCAAGTAACAGAAAACACAACTAAAATTTGTTTAAACAATTTTCAAAAATGTATCTCATAAAAAGAAGTCTGAACATAGCTGGCTTCAGTTAGGTTAACTCAATAGCTTAGTAATGTCTTCAAGGACCCAGATTCTCTCCATATTTTCATTTGCCATCCTCAGTGTGTTAGCTTCACAATTCTAGGTATGATATTCTCATATAATAACGTCTATAGGCTTGAAAAGAGAGGCTCCTTTCCTTCTGTCCATTGTCTAAGACCAAGGAAAACCATCTCAAATCTCACAGCAGAGTTCTTCTTATGTCTCATTAGCCAGAATTAGGTCACACATTTCTGCTTCTGGCCATGATCAAATAACAGGGAGTATATTTAAACTCCCACATTAAACAAACAGAAAATTGGTCATGGTATATAATATAATAGTTTTTGGACAATGGACAATAGGAAATGCAGGACTGTGATCTATAAGAGAAGGGAAAGCGTTGAGGTGAGTCCTGCACTTGCTCTAGGTCACTGCCTGGAGATGGCTTCCAAGAAACAGCATGGCGAGAGCAATAAGAACTGGTCCTGGGAGTCACACTGACTTGAGGGCATTGAAATTGGAGTGTAAGAGGCAAGACCTGGCAGACTTTGGGGGCAGAATATTAGAGAGGAGGAAGTTGCACAGAAAGACAGAGTTCAAGAGATCTACAGAGGAAACTTGTTGAGTTGTTGGTCAATAATAGTCTGCTCACTTAAGACCGAACAAAGATCATCAGAAAATACAAGACCAAACAATTTCTATACCTAATATATATCTAGGACTAGTTGTGTTTTTACTTATTTTATCTTGTAATATGTGGGGCATGCAATTGAGTCCTCAGAAAGATTTACTTTATTAGTGGGTATAAATTAGTCCTAGACCAATGACTGATCTGGAACTGCCCTAGAAAAGCTTAAAATCAAGCTTTCACAGAGACAAACTGAGTCAAAATATCTTAACTATGTGCTGGAACAAAGTCAAAACAATATTTAAAGAAATACAACAAAATCTAGCACAGAATAGAGTAAAAGACAAAATAAATCCATTAAAAATTATCAATCATGAAAAAGAAGGAAAATATGACCCATAACCAAGAGTAAAATTAATAAACAGAAAGACACAGAAATGACAGACAAGACAAAGATATGAAAGTAGTTGTTTTAAAATCCTTCAGATACTAAGACAGTTAGAAGGGGGGAATGAATGTGATAAGAGGAGAAATAGAAGATATAAATGGAATTTCTGCAGATGAAAAATACCCTCAATGGGGTTTCTTGCAGAAGAAAACTTGTAGACAAAAGAACAGGAACTCTACAAAAGGAAAAAGAAAGAGAAAAAGACTTAAAATCATGACAAGAGTTTCAGTGACCTGTGGGACAATATCAAGCTGTGTTACATACATGCAATTGGAATCTTAAAAGAAGAAATATAGGAGAAACAGAAAATAATATTTGAAAACAAAATGGCCAAAATTTCCCCAAATTTAATTAAAACTATTTGTAAGCAGATCTAAGAATCTCAATAAACCCCAAGCAGAGTAAATACAAAGAAAACCACATAAAGATACATCACAACTGAATTGCTGAAAGCCAGCAATAAATACAACTTTGTAAAAGCAAAAAGAAAAACAAGATGCATTAGATACAGAGTGACAAACACAATAACAGGAACTCTTACCCAGAAATTATTCAAGCCAGAAGACAGTGGAGCAACATCTTTAAAGTACTGAAAGAAAACAACTGTCAACCTAGATTTCTATTTCCAAACAAAATATCTTACATTTTCTACCATTAACAACATCTTTCATTAGTGTGGCACATTTGTTATAATTGATGAACACATATATTGAAATACTGCTTTAGTGTACATTATAGTTTACACCTTGCATTGTGCAATTTTATTGGTTTTAACAGAATGTATAATGGCCTGTGTCCATCATTGCAATATCATGCAGAGCAATTCCAGTGTCCCCAAAATGCTCCTTGTTACATCTATTCTTCCCTCTTTCTCCCCTCAGAAACTCTAATGACCACTGTCTTTATATTAATGTTATAAGGACTTCCATTACTAGAATAAAAATAAATCTACTTCAGTCCATATTTGCATTCCCCCCTTACGTGTGTTCATTTCTCTCAATCTTGAGGATTTGGGGGTGGTGATGCCCACTCTGCTTCCAAGTGAGAGGGGGCTTAGATTCCATGGGGCAGGGGGATGGAACTGTCTTGCTTGCAGATGTAGATGCTCTCTGTTTTTTAGGATGGGCATTGTCTATCATCATCCCTTTTTTAGTTGTCCTGGGTGAGTTTGATGAATTGGAGAGTAGATGTTGGTTGTAATATTCTGCTGATATTCAAGGCTCAACCAGCAGACGAACAAACTGAAGATTTAAATCTCTGGACATATATTTAATGGGCATACTGCTAATTACAGGTTCAAATAAAAGGGGAAGAAATGCCATGTGTAGGAAAATTACAAATGAGTCTAATTTTGATACACTGGGGAGACAGGTTATCATATATTCCAAGTTAAGACCCACTGATGAGGTGCCAATTTCCTGGCGTGGTCTGCCTTTCCTACAGTGCCAAGACGTTTCTAGAGGCCTCAGGTGCCCCCCTTCTTGAGACACTGTGGCAGTCAGTGAGATCCTCCAGAGATGGGCAGAACATAACCTCTGGAATGCCCTCCTGACTCACTTTGAAATCTCTTAGCCATAAAAACTAGTTTACATTTCCCCCTTTTGGTCAAGGTCTTTTTCCAAATGCCTTGCTACTTGGTGCTTGGTAATAATCCCTCGGTGCCTGGGAGAGCCATCCCCGGGAGTCATATCGCAAGCCAGGGAGAAGCAGAGAGCTCATATGCTGAGTTAGGCTTAGAGAGAGGCCACATTTCAGTAACAAGGAGGTAGCTCTTAGGCAATATATAGTACTAGGTTAAGTTTCAATTTTACAGTGTAGCAGTTTCATATTATTTATGAATTCCAAAAAGAGATATTGATTATGTTTGCAAACTGGTCTGTTCCTCTGGGTGTGATACCCTTTAACTGTATTAGATTCAGCTGAGATGGCTTTGATTAAATTATGTTAAGATCAGGGCTTCGATTCGGCACATCATTAGAGCGACTCAGTTTGAGTCGCGGGACTCATTCAAGGAGACACACCAAAGTAGATACATGGGAGAAAATAACACAACAAGAGACATCTCCATATACATGGTAGAGGACCCAGGAAGAGAGATGAGCCCTTTGCCTGATAGTTTGCAGCTGAAGAGACCAGAGGCCTGAGCAGCTGAGCAGACCCAGAAAGAAACAACCCTTCAGCCTACAGCTGAGATCAGAAATAGCTGAGCCCATGGAGCTTAAGAGGAAAGAGGAAGACTGAACCCTCACAGATGTCACCTGCCATCTTGCTTCAACAGACTTTGGTGATGAACTACACTTGAGTTGAACTCTTTAGGACATTGTGGCTATGGCTTTTACCCAAAATAAATACCCTTTATAAAAAGCCAATGGATTTCTGGTACTTTGCATTAGCACCCCTTCGGCTGACTAATACACACAGGAAAAAGTGTGAGTCTCCAAATTCATTCTTTTTCAAGATGGCTTTGACTATTTGGAGACCTTAGCAATACTTAATCTTCCAGTTCATGAATGTGGAGTGTCCTTTCATTTGTTTGAGTCTTCTTTCATTATTTTAGCAATGTTTTATAGTTTTTTTGTGTACAAGTCTTTCACATCATTGGTTGGATTTATCCCTATATATTTTATTCTTGTAGTTCCTATTCGTACACGGATTTTTATTTTATTTTTTTCTTTAGATTGTTCATTAGTAAAGTAGATAAACTACTGATTTTTACATGTTGGTCTTATATTCCACCACTGTGCTGGTAATATATTAGTTCTATTAGCTTTTTTATGGATTTTTCAGAATTTTCTGATATAAGATCATGTCATCTACAAATAGGGAACATTTCACTTCTTCCTTTCCAATATGGATGCCTTTTATTTCTTTCTCTGGCCTAATTGCTCTAGCTAGAACTTCCAATATAATGTTGAATAAAAGTGGTATGGCTTATATTTTGAAGTTTGTAATAAATTAAAGTAGTAATTAATTTTTGCCTAGAGCAAAAAGTAAAAAAAAGAAAGGAAGAAAAAGAGAAGTGGTGCTAATAAGTCAATATTAGAAATTACTTGGGATAACTAAAAAATGCTGAATTAATCCAAGAAATGTCAGAAGAAGAGGAACAAAGAAGAGATTGGCAGATTTAAACCTGTCCCAGAGTAGTAATTATATTATTTGCAAATTAAACGCTTCAATTAAAAGGCAGAAATAGATTGCATTAAAAAAAATGTGTGATCCACTGTAGCTATCTATCAGAAACTCACATTTAAAATGAAGATATGACTAAGGTAAAAAGTGAAAGGCTATTATAAGATATGCCATGCAAGCACTAATTAAATGGAAGACAGGATTACTTATATTAATATTAACCAAAGTAAATTTCAAAACAAGAAATTCAAGCAGGGATTAAGAGGGACATTTCAAAATAATAGAGGGATTGATTCATTAAAATGATGTAACACCCTTACATGTCTCTGTGCCTAATAATGGAGTTTCAACACACATGAAACAAAAACTGACAGAACTGAAAGGGATAATAGACAAATCCATAAATATATCTGGAGACTTTAACACTCCCCTCTAAATATGTAATAGAATAGGTAGACAATAAATCAAAGTAAGAAGATGTGAAAGATATTATCATCGAAGTGGAAATTATGAAATATTCTGCCCAACAACAAAAGAATACACATACTCTTTAAATTCATACATACCATATACCAAAATAGACCATGTCGCGGTACATAAGAAATCTCAATAAATTTGAAAGAGTTAAAGTCAGACAAGATATATTCTCTAAACACAACAGAATTAAACGAGAAACCAAAAACATAAATATAACTGAAAAATGCTCAAATATTTGGAAATTATATAACATTCTTCCAAATGGCCTCAAGACAAAAAAGAAATCACAAGGAAAACAAAACCAAAACCTATCTAGACATGTGAAATATAGCTAAAGCATGCTTAGATGGAAATTTACAGTGCTTAGATGAAATACATGGAAAAGAAGAAAGATTTTGAATTAATAACCTAGCCTTCCACCTACAAAAACTAGAAAAGCAAATTAAACACAAAGTAAGTGGAAGGATGAAAACAACAAAAAGCAGAAATCAGTGAGAGATGAACCAGTAAAGCGATAGAAAAAAATTAATGGGTAGGCGGATTTGGCCCAATGGAGAGGGCGTCTGCCTACCACATGGGAGGTCCGCGGTTCAAACCCTGGGCCTCCTTGACCTGTGTGGAGCTGGCCCATGTGCAGTGCTGATGCGCGCAAGGAGTGCTCTGCCATGCGGGGGTGTCCCCCCCTCCCCCGCGTGGGGGAGCCCCATGAGCAGGGAGTGCGCCCCATAGGGAGAGCCGCCCAGCGCAAAAGAAAGTGCAGCCTGCCCAGGAATGGTGCCCCCCCCCACACACACACACGGAGAGCTGACACAATAAGATGACGCAACAAGGGGAGGCACAGTTTTCCGGTGCCACCGATGGAGATGGAAGCAGTCACAGAGGAACACGCAGCAAGTCGACACAGAGAATAGACAACTGGGGGTAGAGGGGAAGGGGAGAGAAATAAATATAAAATAAATCTTTAAAAAAAAACAAAAAAATTAATGGACCCAAAAGTTGATTCATTGAAAAGATCAATGAACTCACAAATACTCTGGGCAGACTGATCAGGAAGAAAAAAGAGATAGAACATAAATTATTAATTACAGGAATGAGAGAGGTGACATCCTTAGAGAAGCTATAGATGGGATATTATTTAAAAGAATAATAAAGAAAATTATGTGAATAATTTAATGCAAAAATTCACAGCTTAAATGAAATAAACAAATTTCTTAAAAGATGCACATTGCTCAAGAAGAAATATATCTTAATAGATCCCTACTTATTAAAGAAATTGAAATCATAGCTTAAAGCCTTCTCACAAAGAAAACTCATGCTCATGTGACTTCACTGATGAATTATACCAAACATTTAAGTATAAAATATACCAACTTTTAAACACAAATTCTTACACATAACAGAAGAAGAAACACTGTGCAACTCATTTTTTGGGGACAGCATTACCACAACCATAAAACATACATACAGTAAAAGAATACTATCAACCAATATCATTCGAAAACATAGATACAAAAATTCTTAAAAAACTTTCAGTGAACTCAATCTGGTAATACAAAAAAGAATAATACATTGTGACTAAGTGGAGTTTCCCTGAGGAATGCAAGATACATTTAACACATTGGAAAACTAAAAAAGAAAAAAACATGCGATCACATCAATAGATGCAGTGAATATATTTGAGAATTATCAACACCTATTTATAATGAAAACTCTCAGCCAAATAGGAAGAGAAGGGAATTTTCAAAATCTGATAAAGGACTTCTACCAAAAGCCTACAGCTAACATCACACTTAATGGCAAAAGACTGAATGCTTTCCCTTTCAGATTAGCAATGTTCACTCTCACAATTTCTACTCAACATTGTACTAAAGGTCATACCCAGTGCAATAAGGCAAGAAAAAGAAATAAAAGACTTTCAGATGGAAACAAATAAGTGAATCTTCTTTATATGAGGATCACATGACTGCCTATGTAGGAAATACTATAAAATCCCCAAAATCCTACTAGAAATAAGAAGGGGGCTTAGCAAGCTCACAAGATACTGGTCAATATACAAAAATTAATTGCATTTTTAAACCCTAGTGATAATTTAAAATTGAAATAAAAATACCATTTAAAATAACATTTTAAAAACATGACATAAGGATAAATTTAACAAAAAAAATTATATGCAAAACCTGTACAATAAAAGGACAAAGCATTGCTCAATGAAATTACAAAAGACCTGTGTAAATAGAAAGATATAGGATGTTCATGGTTTTATTAATGTCATTTCTCCTAAAATTGATCTATAGATTACATGCATTCCAATCAAAACCCCAGCAGGTTTTTCTTTTTGTAGTAATTGGCAAACTTATTTTAAAATTTATATGAAAATGTAAAGGATCTAGAATAGCCAAAATAAATTTGATAAAGAAAAATAAATTCATGCAACATATTCTAATGGCAATACTGTAAAGCTACAGTAACCAAACAGTATGTTATTTGCATACAGACTAATGGAACAAGGTAAAACTTTCAAAATAGGGCCAATCATATACAATCGATTTTCAAAAAATTGTCAAGATAATACAATGGGGAAAGAATATTCTTTTCATCTAACAGTGCTGGAACAATTAAACATCTATAAACAAAAAAAAACAACTTTGACTCTGTCACATCAAAATGCAACTTGAAATAGGTCATAGGTGATAAGAAGTATATAAAATATAGAAGAAATAAAATATAGAAAAAAAAGTCTGCAAGATATCTTAGGTTAATTGTGAAAAGCTCAAACTGTAAGAGAAAAAAATTGACAATTTGAAATTTGTCAAAATGTAAAACTTGATCTTCAAGTCACTATTATGATGAGAGTATTCTGTGTAATAATGTAATGGTGGATACATGACATTACACATTTGTTGAAACCTATAAGGTTGCATAACACAAAGAATAAACTTTAATTACACAAATATTAAGAAATAATTTAGGACGTTGGGGGATCTCAGGAAAGAATGCAGACTGTGACATGAAAGTAAAATATATTACGCTGAAGAAGTGGGTGGAAAAGGTGCTCACTTAACCTTGAAAATGAATGGAGTCAGTAAGACTAAAGGCAAAAGGAAGTGCACATAAGCTCTAATTGATAAAGTTGTTTCCCACGGGGGCATAAGTTAACAAGTCTGATACTGCTATACATGTATATAGGAACTGAACAATTAGGTGAATGTATGGCAGATGGTAAGAACCAGGTTTCTCATTTGTGGAGTGAAATGTACCGATAAGCAAGGAGAGGGGCTAGAATGATCCATGTGGTAATGGATTAGAATTTAGACATCAGCAAGAAGTTATGTTTACCTTAATATGGTTACACATAGAAACAGTTATAGATATGTTTTAGACATGGGTATACATGTATACACACACATATTTCTTTGTTCTGTTCAGCTGAGAAGTTGTAAGAACAGTGACACCCCAGTAGCACATCTTGACACCACATGGGATACTATACTCCAATAAAAGGAAACAGGACTCCTTGGAGAAATGGCTGCTTCTAGAACTGGGGCAGGACTGTACAAGATGCACTCAGAGCACCTTGTAGTGTCAGAAAGTAAGGAAGTGCTCAAAATAGAAAGAAAACAGCCTGACTCAGGATGATGGGTGCATGCCAAAGAAGCTAACTGCAAGAGCTCCCAGTCACTAAAGCTGGAAAAATATAAGCAATAATATAAAATAAAATAGTATTGGATTGTAACTCAAAGTATGATATAAATATCCATATGAATATGACATAAATATCCATATGAATAAATAATTGAATAAATTATTAAATGGTGTTTTAGTTTGTCAAAGGGCTACTGGCGCAAGGTTCCAGAACTGGGTTGGCTTCTATAAAGGGGGTTTATTTGGGGTAAAAGCTTATAGTTCCTAGGCATCATCAAGGCAATGCTTTCTCTCCAAAGACTGTGGCGTTCTAGGTTGGCTGCCAGTGATCCTTGGTTCCTCTGTCGAAAGGCACATGGCAGTGCCTCCTGGTCTTTCCCTTCTCTTCCAAGTTCTGTTTCAGCATCTCACTTCCTGCAACTTTCTCTCTCTGTATTTGAATCTCATTCTCTTATAAAGGAGTATAGTAATGAGCTTAAGATCCATTCTGATTGAGGTGGGCTAACTGAAATCGCCTCATCAAATGTCCTCCTTACAATGGATCCACACCCATAGGAATGCATTCGATTTAAGAACATGTTTTTCTGGGATGCATACAGTTTCAAACCACCACAACCTATAATCCCAATCTAATGATGAGAAACATTTCCAGGAGAAGTACATCCTACAAAATACTTGACCAAACTGCTGAAAACTGTCAGGTTCATCAAAAACAAGGAAAATCCAAGAAACTGTCACAGCCAAGAGGAGCCTAAGAAGATATAACTAAATGTCATGTTGGATCCTAGATGGGATCTTAGAACAGAAAAAAAGGACATTATGTTGAAACAACGGAAATCTGAACAAAGTATGGATTTTAGTTAAAAGCAAGGTGTCAGTACTGGTTAAATAATTGTAATAAGTGTACTATGCCAACATAAGATGTTCATAGTAGGGAAAATGGGGCAAAGTATGGTGTGGGGAGATAAGAACTTTTTGCACTATCTGCTCAATTTTTCTGTGAATCTGAAACTTTTCTAAAAACTAAAGCCTGCTCATTTTTTTAAAAACAGCCAGTATTAAGGAAATTAAAAGACAAATATTTGAAACATATATCTGATAAAGAATTTATATTGTATATACAAAGGGCTTTTACAACTCAATATCAAGAAGAAAAACAACTCAATAAAAAAACATAGGCAAGGGGAGTGGATGTAGCTCAAGTGTTTGAGTGCCTGCTTTCCATTTACGAGGTCCTAAGTTCATTCCCCGGTATCTCCTAAAAACAAACAAACAAATGAAAAAAACAACTTTCAATGGGGAGCAAATGTAGGTCAGAGGCTGAGCACCTACTCCCCATGTACGAGGTCCTGGATTCAATCCCCCCGTACCTCTTTAAAAAAAAAAAAGCAAAAGACTTGAACAGACACTTAACCACAGAAGATATACACAAGGTATATAAGCATATGAAAAGATGTTCAATATCATATCATTTGGTATTATTTGGTAAATGAGGTACCACTAATAGAACAGTCAATATTAAAAAGACTGATAATACCAAATGCAAATGAAGATGTGGAGCAACTGGAAATCATGTAAATCTTATCTTGTTGATGGGGAATGCCTCCTTGGAAAGCAGTTTGGCAGTTTCTTAAAGACTTACCATATGACCCATACCCATACCTAGGTATTTACTCAAAAGAAATGACACACATGCACACACATATTTGCAACTGAATGCTCACAACACCTTTACAGAGAGTAGCCAAAATATCGTCATCACAATCGATAAAAAAAACTGTGGTGCTCTATATAGTGAAATCTACTCAGCTATACAAAGGAAAGACTGCTGTTTCCCACAACAGGAATGTATCTCAAGAGCGTTATGTTAAGCAAATGAAGATAAGCATGAAAGCCTAATACTATGATTCCACTGTACTACAAAGTATGGTGACAAAAAGTCCAACAGTGATTTCCAGAAGTGGGGGTGGGGAGAGTCATGAATTTCTGGGGTAAGAGAAGTGTTTCATATCATAAATGTGGTAGTGATTACATGGCTGTCTACATTTGTCAATCACCAAATTTTACACTTAAAATGCTGTATTTTCCAATATATAAAACATACCTCAATAATGCTGATAAAGGAAAGCCTACATCTAAACCAAACACGGGCAAACAGAAGGAATGACCATGGCAAACTTGAATTTATCACGATTCACTCCTAGGGTTGGGAAAGAGCCCAGTCTTCCACCAAGCGCAAGTCCACATTAACCCCAGATAAAATGGGGGTTCATTGGCAAGAAAGAATGGGTGATTTCAGCCAACAGTGTTTTCTACCCAGGGTCATCTATTTATAGGCTTTGGAGAACACCAGTGTCCTTGTTAAAATTAATTATATATAATCTTCATCCTAGTAATTAAAATCCTGGCTTTCATGAATAGTGATTATGTATCAATCCATTCCAGATAACCAAAACTGTGTGGAATGTTAATGAAAAATAGCTATTCAATTAAAAGTCGCGTAACAAGCAAATCCTCCAGCTCAATGAACTGGTGACTTGGGGAAGAGTAGATTAAGATCCCCCTGGAAAAGTTATGACATTCTGACCAGCACATGTGGTAGGTGACCTTCTCTTTTCCTTCCCTTCATATGGTTATTTTGTTTTCCATCCTTGGCTGCTTAGCTGGCCCTTCAGACACTTTTGGCTTGACTTTCTGAGAGGAAAGACATATGCTGCTCTGCTCTTGAAATATGTTTGTTTTCCACCTCTACATATGTTTTGCTTCCTTCTCTAATGTCTGCACTGAAATTTAAGAAGTTTGCCCTGCACCAATGGTTCTCATTAAATGAACCTATCTTGTTTGGTGCTTATACACAGATTTCAGGACCAGAGCTTTTTATGAGTGAGTTACAGAGCTGTGCATTACTTAGGTTAGGCTACTCGTGCGGTTGGGATAGAATTGCGTTCCTGCCTGCAGGCCAAATTCTCTTGAAGCCAGCCCATTAGTTTCATCATAAAATTGCTACTGCCTTAGCAGAAGAACCCAGAGTGAAGGAAGACAAAGTGTAGAAATTCTGTTGCGTGCCGGCACTTTGGGAAACTGGATGTGACCTTGACTTTGTGTGTGTGTTTGTGTGCGTGTTTGCAGCAGTGTTATTGTGTTTGTGTCACTCTTGTCCTCCTTCGTTTTGTAAAGCTGATTCGTTCTTAGTCTTCTTACTGTTCACTTCACATCTGGTATATGACGGGTATGACTCATTTTGTTTAACACATATACCATCTGCATTACTGGTAGTTGTTAAAGAATTCAGGCTTAAATTCACTTAAGATTTTCTACAAACTTACTTGAAACATCTGATACTTAAAAAAAGCATTTTAATAGAAAAAAAATTGGTAGATTCTTCTACATTCTTTAGGTTCTAAATATCAAAGGAATTTAGGTAATGAAAAAACCAAGCAATCCTGCCTCATTATCTCTAGCTCATTTCTTCATATATGCCCTCCCTGAATTGAAGATGAAAGCTGTGCCCTCAGTTCTATAAGAATCTATAGATGCTAGCTCTATAGATGATATAAATCTATAAGACAGTTAATTTAAGAACCATCTGTTTGAAAAGCATTGTGTCTTGGAAAACTGCAGCTAAAAATATTGTCAATTATGTTGATAATTCACAAATAATAAATTCTTAAATTTGTTTACAGTAAAATATTTGCAGGTAAATTTCCAAGTTTTCTTTTTTTTTTTCAGAAAAAATATCATGGTGTCTGTAACTAGCATGTAATTGCATGATTGTGTGGATAGGACAGTGGTTGAAAAGGAAAGTCTGAGGTCATGTATATTACTACAAGGAAAGCTAAAAACTGTAGCATGGGAATGTATAAGATAGTAAAATCTCATGTAAAACACAAATATGGGTGATATTGCATTTACAAGACAGTTTCTACAAAACAAAAATATACTAGAGAGAAGGAAAAAGAATAGCGGCTATGTATGGCAGACGAGGGATAGAGAGATTGAGAGGTGGTGCGTTTTGATTATTATTATTATTACTGGAATAATGAAAGTGCTCTGGGAGTGATTGGGGCGATGAAAGCACAAACACGTGATCACACCAAATACCACTGATTGTACTCTTCATATGGTTTATGCTTTATTAATATATATCAATAAAATTGGAAAAATCATTTGATATATTACTGAGCAACCATTTCAGGGGAAAAAAAAACCTATGTGGCCCTTGGCATTTTCGTGTTTGTCTTGGTTTTCAGGAAATGTAGAACAAGGAAGCATTGGGATGATGAGTGTGGCATAGATCCCACGTGCCCAGCAACAGAGACCCAGGCCCCAGCCTCGGGGAAAGCCGACTAGTTGCTTCTGTCACTTCAGGCCTTTCCTGGCCCTAATGAAGTTCCACTCCTGGACCTGGAAAATGCTTTGTCTCCGAACAGCCTTGGAGAATGTCTAGACCAGAAAGAAAAGAAACTCCTTGTGCTAAGATGGAATAGGGTTTCCTAGATTAGGGGGAAGTGGGGGAGAATCTCAGGAGAATCCGCAAGCTGCTCTAATAGAAAGCTTCCCTGATTGCAGCTGCCCCCATCTGCACCCCTACTTTTGGGGGAGCTATCCTGATTGCGTTTTTGACCCTAGCTCAACTTGAACTTGATCCCGGCCGCCCCTGACCTTACAACTCATCCCTGCCTCTCGTGCTCCCTCTGTCACCTTCTACTCGCTCAGCATGTCTATCCGCCATGTCCCAGCATAGTCTATAAGAATTTCTATGTGGTTGTCCTTAATGCTATTTCCCCAAATTTTGCTGATTCTCCTTCCACTGACAGACACATGATGGGATTCCACTCCCACACTCATTTGAAGTTAGGTATGGCCAGTGAAATCCCTTGGCCAATGAACTTCCTTTGACCAAAGAAATGGAAGTGGAGGATTTAAGAGCCGGTAGGGGGAAGGAGATGTGGGTCATGCAGTTGGGCGTCCACCCACCACACGGGAGGTCCCAAGTTCAGTTCCTGGTGTCTCCTAAAGAAGACAATGAATCCAGTGCGTTGACATGATATGCTGGCATGGCAAGTTGACACAGATGATGCAATGAGCAGACACAACAAGGAAACATGAGAGATACAACAAGCAGAGAGCAGACATGGCTCAAGCAATAGATAAGTTTCCTTCTTTTCCAGCCTCAGTGATTATGGAGGTATGTGCTGAAACAAAGTCTCCATCAGCTAATCTCTGGGTGGCAACTGTGAACAGAGCCCACTGCTAATCCACAATGATCAAGAAATATATGTTTGTCATTGTAAGATTCTGAGATTTAGGAGTTGTTTGTTACCACATATAACCTAGAATATCCTGACTGATGCATCCCCTCCTGTGCTGATCTTCTATTTTCCTATTTCACAGAATTGTATAGACTTTTCACATCCTTTATTCCACTGGATCTTTCAGAAACTGACTTACATTCATATATTTACACCTTATTTTCCATCTATATTGTTATACTTTTCAATATTCATTTTTATTACCTTCAGAATCTTATACTTATAGTTCCTTCCCTCCTTAACGTTAGAACTTTAAAAATATATATTAGTCATTATCCAACAGGATCATATCCTGCAGCTCATTATTATAAGACAGCCACATGAAGACTGAACTCACTAAGTAAAACTCTTCTTCCAAATTCCAAACTCCAGACTCCTCTGCTTGGATTCTTCTTGGTTAGCTTACTGAGGTACTTTGTGCCTATTTCATCTTAGCAAAATTATGCAAATAATAGTACCTGTCTCCCAGGGCTGAGCCAGCCCAAACTACCAGGCCACAGAAAGAACCACCATGAGGAAAATAAAATCTCCTCTCCGGTTGCCTCGCCTTCCCATCTAATCTATTTACTTTTCATTCTCAGAAAGAGAATTTTCAATCCCCAATTCCCCTTATCATCTGTATCCAATTAGTTACTCAATCCTGTTTCTTCTTTAGAAATCTCATTTTGCTTCTCTTTCTTCTCCAGCCCCAAGGTCATGTTCTCATTACCTCCAGCCAGACAATAAACACAGTCACTTGCCTTTACTTTCTCTTGATTCCACTCCTTTCTGTGTACCACCAGCAGAGAGATTTTTCTAACAAGTTTTTTGTCCTGTTTTTTTTTCTTAAGAACCTACTATAATTTCACATGGCTTCTGTTTCTAGCTCAGATTCCTTGCCCCCGGTGTCTTCCGGCTCAACGTGGCAATACTGCACCTATCTACACCCATTTCCCCCTTCTCACTAACGGCTCCGTCCTGGGGGGTCGGTTCTTAGCACAGTAGCTCCATATTCAGAGCCCTAGGCAGAGACGACACTGACGACGCTTGAGTTGAAAGGGGGCAAATCCAGGGCAACAACAGTGGGAAAATGAGAAGTGAAGAGAGAGAGACAGGAACAAGATACAGTGCCTACTGAGCTGGCTACTGCTGTGCGATGAGCCGTCAAGAAACGCATTAAGTGGCCTGGCAGGTGTGTCTTCTCTCCATACTCCTCCCTGTGGGCTGCAAGTAGGTCTTTCCAGTCTAGCTCCCTCCATCTTCTCTTTCCCTGGGCCAACACTCACCCTGTGGGGAGTAAACTGCCCCACCTTCTGCATTTCATCATCTGTACCAGTTAGCAGCTGCCTGAGATATCAGGGTTTCTGCCATGGGTGGCGTTTCCTCCATGTCCAGAAGTATGGGGAGGGGGATGGGAAATGCCAGGCGGCTGTTAGCTGGAGGCAAATGGGAGGCTTAAGCAGCCTCAGGGCGGGTGTGTATCTGGTTGGATTCTAGCACCCAGGGGGTCCATCAGGTTTGTGTCTAATACAGTCTGCCTATGGTTCTACCCAATTCAAACATCCAAAACCTCCCCACCCCCCACCATTTCCTAGTTTATGCTATTCCCCTCAACGTTTTTTTATTTTATTTCATTATTTTTGGTTCTGCCTTTCCAAATCATAGTCATCCTTCAATGACTATTCAGGTTTCACTCCCTCCACAAAGCTCTTCCTGATGTCTGTAGAAGACATTTGTTATTTTGGTTTTTGTCCAGCATCTCTCTTCCTCTCATTAAAACTCCGTTTTCTTTCTTTGGGGGAGACTTTCTTCCTGCGCAAAACCTTGCTTCCCTCTTTCTCAAGCCCAATTCCTACTAGGGAAGGGATTACAGCCTCTTCTACCCCCGCCTTAGAGACATGATTTAAGCTGAGTCTAAGGCTCCCCAGACCTTGAGCCTTAGCCAGTGAAACCGGATGAAGAGAGCATTTGAAGGTCAGAGTGAGGGCAGGGCTGTGGGCTGCTTCAGCAAGGAGTTTTCAGTAGGTGACCTTGGCTGTTGCTTAGCACCCGAAACTCTCTTGGTTCCCCTCTGTTTTCCAAGCTTCCTCCTCCAAATTCCTGTTGATTGTGTTGCCCCTACCCTCCCTGCCCCACCAATATCTTTCCAGTTCACTTGCCTTTTGTTTACCGTGGCCAGAGTCAGTTTTTGTTGTTTATAACCAAGAATTCTGGTACATAATAGCTTTCTTTTTTTTTCAATAATAACAAGTTAAATTTATTTCCCCCATAAGAATTAACATTAATTTACCTATTATTCAGTTATGTGACATATATTTTCAACAGAAAGTCTTTTTTTGCTTTTTTTAAATTTTTAAAAATTAATAGATCACAAGGAATGTTACATTAAAAAACATTAAAAAAACAAAAAAATAAGAGGTTCCCATATAACCCACTCCCCACTCCCCACCACCTCATTTTTTTAAAGTGTATTTTTTGAAGATACGTACATCACACAAAAAATGTTACACTAAAAAATATGAGTTTTCTGTATACCTCCCACCCCCTATAATAGATTTCCTTAACTTCTGTCACTCTCAAACTTTTTCCAGCACTTTCAGATAATTTATGCACACAATGTCTGGAACATAGGGAATTCACAACTGCAATCAAACAACATGATTGTTATCATCTAAACCAATATTTGTTGAATGTCAGACACGTGGGAGGTGCTAAGAAAAAAAGAAAGAAAATTAAAAGGAGCAGGAGTTCCTTGTTTAATGGGAGAAGGATAAATAAAAGCACTATATCTAAATAAAATTGTTTAAAAGTGTTCTATGCAAATAGAAATGTTACACCAGAGATTGTGTTGCAAGGATACTGGTGACACGAAGGAGTGGACCATTAGCCCTAGAACAATCACCGGAGATGACACAGAGGAGGAGCTGTTTGATTTGGGTTTTGAGGGATGACTAGGAATTCAACAGGGGAAGAAAGAAAGGGAAAGATATCACAGGCAGGGGGAAATGCGGCTGTTCTCTCTTACTTTGGGGACTTGGGGCTTGTGCTGTTTGCTTCACCTGGAACTTCTCCCCCATCCATCACCAGTCCCTCACCACTGACTTAACTGTTCTTTGGATCTTAGCCTGGCTGGTATGTTTTGTGGAAAACTCCCCAAATCCCCCAAGACAGGGATTTTTGTGCCCTACCAATTACTTCCATTCTAGAACTTATCGCAGTACTTTAGACTGTTTCTTTGTTTATAACTATTCTCCACTAGACTAGAAGCTTTTCAAAGGAATGTGGACTTAGTGTTGTATCTCTGACACTCGTATGCTTCTGGCCCCTGGTAAAAGCTCAATAAATATTTGCTGAATCAGCAAATGATCAAATGAATAAATGAATGAATGCAGAGACCCATCATTACAAAGGAGTTTGAAATGTCCAGGGAAACTTGAATTTGGGAGACGGAAGAGGTAGGACAAGATAATGGCAAAACTTATATGCCATCTAAGGAATTTGGAACTTATTCCTAGGCAAAAGAAAGACAGACATGAAAGTATTTTTCTAAGGGCAGAACCATATTGAGTTTTATGGTGATCACTGTGTACCAGCATGGTGGATGGGTTGGTGCAGGGAGGGGAATAGTGAAACAGGAGATAAAGATACCAGACAGGAAGCTATTGCAAAAAGTGGAGCACAGATGCTGAACCCATGGTTTGGAGCATTAGTGGCAGATGTGAGAGGAGAACAGAGATTGTGAGGCAGAACTGACAAGATTCAGAGACCTGGTGAAGAAAATGGAGTTATTTTGAACAATGCCCGGCTTCTGGGTTGGTGGCTGGGGGACCAGTGTCCCATTAACCAAAAGAGAGACTCTAGGGAAAGAATGGGTTTTTAGAACAAAAATGAATTCACTTCGGAACTTGATGAATTTGAAGTTCTCAATGGATATGGTCTATGGGTAACATATTGATACAAGTCTGCTGGTGATATTGGGGGAACATCTGTCTATAGGAAGCTAAATGTCTCACACATTCCAGTACAAAAGCTGGGGGGCAGTGTTCAGGGATCCTGGCTTCATGAGGAGATGGGATAGGCTTGTCTATGGGCTTCAGTGCTCAAAACCAAATTATCCTGGGGGCAAAAAGGATGTGAAAAACACGCAGATGATTGAATGTCAGTCTAGAGTGTAGCAGAGAAGAATCTAAATACAGGCCATACTATGGAAAGCTAATGATGGCAACGCTGATATGCATCCAATGCAGGCTGAGAAATGACCGCTGAATTTAAAAAGGTCCATGGTAGACCTTTTCTAAAGGAGTTTCTTCGGAGTGGTGAGGACAGGAGCCTGATGAAAAGGTGTTCAAGGAAGAATAAGAAGAGAGGAAGGACATACAGCAAGTAGAGATGACTCTTCTTAGGAGTTTTTCAGATAGAGTGGTAGCTAGGTGAAAAATTGGAATCAAGAAAGATTTTTTTTTGGATGGTGAAATATCAGTTTGTTTGTATGCTGACATGGATAACTTAATAGAGAGGAAAACCAGGATGCAGGGGAGAGAGTGGGAAATCACTGGAATGATGTACCTTAGTAACAGCAAGAAATGGAATCTAGAGCGCAAGATGGAAGATTTAGCTGGAGACATGGACAGTCCATCCAGAGTAACAAAGTCTCTGGGGACAGCGGCAGGTAAGCAGATAGATGTGGAGATGGAAGAATGTGGACAATCTTTTCTGGTTGCTTCTATTTTCTCAGGGAAATAAGAAACAAGGTTCTCAACAGGGGATGGATGAGGAAGCTTTGGAGGTTTGAGAAGTGAGAATAAAATATGAAATTGTCCACCGGGAGGGATGGATGAATTTAAATGAGAGCAGTCAGCGCAGCTCCCCAGCCATATTCAGTTGCCCAATGCAGTCCTGGAACAGGTAGAGGTACAGATTGAAGCAGAGTAACTGATGCAAAATACACACACTAAGATTCAATAAATGGTAGCTCTTATTATTACTGTCGTTAGAGGTAGTAGCTATTCTTCTAGGAAGAGAGGCTGTTATTCAAATTTTATAGAGGAGGACAATTGAGACTCAGAGAATTTGAATAATCTGTCCAGGAGTCAAATAATCTCCAGAGACATAATTTTAGTCTAGGTCTTCTGAATTTCCAATCCCCTCTGTTGCCTCCACAATTAAACACTTCTTTTCTTTTTTTAAAGATTTATTTTATTTATTTCTCTCCCCTTCCCCTCCCCCCCTCCCCCAGTTGTCTGTTCTGTGTCCATTTGCTGCTGTTCTTTTTGTCTGCTTCTGCTCTTGTTGGTGGCACAGGAATCTGTGTTTCTTTTTGTTGCATCATCTTGCTGTGTCAGCTCTCCGTGTGTGCTGTGCCATTCTTGGGCAGACTGCACTTTCTTTTGCGCTGGGCGGCTCTCCTTACGGGGTGCACTCCTTGCGCGTGGGGCTCCCCTACGTGGGGGACACCCCTGTGTGGCAGGACACTCCTTGCGCGCATCAGCACTGCACGTGGGCCAGCTCCACATGGGTCAAGGAGGCTCGGGGTTTGAATCGAGGACCTCCCATGTGGTAGGCAGACACCCTAACCATTGCACCAAGTCCACTTTCCTTGATTAAACACTTCTTGTATCATGTTAAGGATCTTTTGATGAACAGATACGGTCTATTCTTGCAGTAAATCCTATATCTTAGTGATGTCTTTTTTCCTAAAATTTGAATCTTTTCTTTGCCACTGGAACATTGCAAGGTTTACAAGTGATTTTAGTATAAAAAGGCTTTTTGATGAAAAACTCTGGAGAAAGCATCGTAAAATTACAAAAAGTGGAGATCTTAAGGGAAATGCAGAAAAAAGCTCTCAGAGAAGCAAATAGGTAGAATATTTGCCTCCATCAAGAGAGAATGGAAGGAGAACCTAATTAATAGGGAGCCCCAATAATGATGAGAAGCATGATAGTTTTATACATCTGCTCAAAAACAACAACAAAGAAAACTGCAGATGAAAGTGACGTAATGGCAAGTAGAATTTAAAACTTCTTACTTTTCCAATAACTGGTGCCTGGCAATAAAGTCCTCCTGTGCTCCTACTATTGCAAACTTTGACTTCCAAGCCTAACTTTCCCCTTGAAAGTTATTTATTGTTAGAGATACACAGCAGGCAGGACATCCTGCAGAGTGCAAGGGACAAATGCTGTTTACATGTCTTTATGAACAGCTGGCTTCTAGACCCCCTCCAATTTGGCTTCCTCTTCCTCTACAAAAGAAAAATCATACTCACCAAGCTCCCTACTGACCAATTCCCTGCAAAAATGTTTAAAACTTTCTTTCTGGCTTTTTTATGTAACTGGTAGCTATTTTTCCATCTACTACTTGGTTTTCAGTAAAACGTTCTTGTTTAGCTTGCCTCTTCCCCTCTGGGTTGCCTGTGCTTCTTCCTATATAAATAAGAAGGTGGAGGTTGTTTATCTCTTCCCATGTGTCCAACTGCCTTTTATAACCATATGGCTGGCAAGTCTACTCACCTTCATTATAGATTTACATACAAAGCAGTAACTTTGCAATTTAGCTTCCTAATCTGTGTGTGGTAATGGTGGTAGACTGAATTATACATCCCCATAAGCATGTGTCCTAAGCCATGTCCCTGTAGGTGTGAATCCACAGTAAATAGGAACTTTTGAAGATGTTATTTTTACTGACGGCATTGCCCAGCTGAATGTGGGTAGATTCCTGGAGGCCTTAGAGAGATAAGGAAGAAGCCAGAAGTCAGCAGGAACCAAGAAGAGAAGGGAGAGGATGTCACCATGTGATGGGAAAGCCAAGGAACCCAAGGATAGCCAGCCAGCCAGAGAGCTATCATCCCCGGGGGAAGGCAAGCCTTCCAGCCTCTGGAACCCTGAGCCAATACGCTCCTGCGGTGTAAGCTGGCCCACTGTGTGCGATTTGTCGTGGCAGCCAGGAAACCAAGACAACGGCAACGATAATGATAGTAATAGAGGAGACTTATTATTGAATACTTACTTGATGCCAGGCACTATGTGAAGAACTTGCTGCTCATTACATCATTTAATTCTCCTTTCTGGAGGTACGACTTATTTTTAAGCTCATTTTACAGATAAGAAAAACCAGGACAAGGAAGCAAAATAATCTTCGTAAGAGCCCCCTGTTATGCAAATGTAGGAGGTGATATTTGGTCCCAGGCAGTCTGATTCCTGCATTTTTTTAAACCACTGCTATTGCTTGTTTGAAATCCTTGTTGGAGTCTATTTAAATAACATCTTTAAGCTAGACTCTGGAAATTCAGATTTGTAGCTGTAAAATACTAAAAACCCTACTGTCTGAATCCTGGTATGGCTCTCCTGGGCCCCAGCCCCTGCTGGTATCTCGATTCTTTTAGAACTAAGGGGCAGTTTGCTTACACCAACCACCCAGAGAATTGGAGTCGTGCCCCCAGTGCCAGACTTCCTGGCTGGGTCCCTGCTATGTGGGTATCAGGCCACAAAGAAAATGCATGTGTGGGGCTGGGCTCCCTCTTCCTCTGAAGCTGGCTCCCCCAACCTGCCCGGCCACCAAGGGCCAGAACTGGTACCGCCTTCCATGAGGGAGCAGGTCAATCAAGCCAGTGATTTTCCTTCTTATTGAAAGAGCAGAATGCTGGTGATTGACATATGTTGACTATTTTTTTTTAAGATTTATTTATTTATTTCTCCCCCCTCCCACATTGTCTGCTGTGTCCATTCACTGTGTGTTCTTCTGTGTCTGCTTATATTCTCATTAGGCAGCTCTGGGAACCAATCCTGGAAAGTTCCAGAGTGGGAGAGAGGTGATCATTCTCTTGAGCCAACTCAGCTCCTGGGTCTGCTGCATCTCTTATTGCCTCTTCTGTGTGTCTCTTTTTGTTGTGTCATCTTGCTGAGCCGGCTCTCCACATGAGCCAGCTCTCCTGCATGGGGCAGCACTCCTGCATGGGGCAGCATGGCTGCACGGGCCAGCACACCACACGGGCCAGCACTCCGCGTGGGCCGGCACTCCACATGGGTCTGCTTGCCCTCACCGGGAAAGCCCTGGGTATCAAACCCTGGACCTCCTATATGGTAGATGCAAGCCCAATTGCTTGAGTCACATCCACTTCCCACACTGACTCTTTTAAATGCTTATAGCAACCTGTTTCATCCAAACCTTCCCTAACTGTCTATGCTTGATCTCCCCATTCTCTATCTCATCAATCTGTTGTTTCCCTTAGAGCACTTATTCAATTTGTAATTCTTTTTCTGAATATTTTTTTACCCGCCAGAACCATCAGGCTGAGTGTTGCACAACAGTGGAGACCATATATGCCTGTTGTGTTAAACGGAAAATCCTTAGTGCCCCTCCCCTGGGAGTGACTGAATAAACGGTTGTGGAATGAATGCAGTAGCATTATTATACCCACTGTTTGCAGCCCACCCCAAACTCTTCACCCCAGTACCACTCACCACTTTATCAGCTGAACACCTCTGTTTTCTTCTGTCCTTCAGAAGAAAACAAATGTTTTTTTTTTCCTGCTTTTAGTTCCTCATTTGTACCTGTACTTATTTCATATAATTTTGCAATCAGAATGCCCATATTATTTGGAATTTTGCTTTTTCTCAGTGAACATATCACATTATCTTTTCAAATTTTAAAAGTCTCATGCTTTTTAAATGGCTGCACACTAGCCTATTGTGTTGATTTACTAGATATTACTTAACCATTTACCTATTACTTGGCATTTAGGCATTTCTGATTGTTCATTATTTATAGGTGACAATGAAGCAAGCCTCTTTTTGTGCCTAGCTGAGTCGAACTTCTATTTTCTCTTAAGCAAGCATTCTTATACTCACTTTCACCTTCAACAAGCCATCCTACCATTTCACAACGCTGAACATCTCTCAGCATGCCAAAGAACGGGAACGTTTGTACTGCAGGGTTTTATAAGGCACGTAGAGCAGTGACATTTCCATCACCCCATTTTACCCAAGCTGGTTCATTAAACTGGCTTCTGAAATGCTTCTTTCTCTGAAATCTTTCTACTTAATTTTTAAGCAGTGAGAAAATTGTTCTTACTGACAACTTTTGGGGCTTTCTCTTTCCTCATCAAAGGGGGGGAGCCTTTGCTCCCCCCAAAATATCTAAGTTTTCTGCTTGTAGTTCAAAGATAAAGTCTGACATCCAAACTGAATTTCTAGAAACCAGGATATGAGGAGACAGATGACCCCTCTGACTCCTCCTGATTGCCTCTGTGATCTTCTCATCCTCTGTGCCTTCAGAATGGTGTTGGACAGGACACTGGACTAGAAATGAGAAGACCTGGGGGGGTGGGGGGTAGTTTTGGATTAGACATTTGCTGGCATTGGGATCTTTACCCTTCTGAGCTCACTTCCTCTTTCTTTACACAAGGATAAATACCTGCCCATCTGATAGAATTGTGAGACATGAGGGCACTGTAAAACATTCTAAAAGGGGAAGTGGATGTGGCTCAAGGGATTGGGCTCCGGTCTACCATATAGGAAGTCCAGGGTTCCATTCCCGGGGGGTCCACAAGATGCAGCAGACCAGGGAGCTGAGGTGGCACAAGAGATTGAGCATCTCTCTCCCACTCCAGAAGGTTCCAGAAGTTCCCAGTGCTGCCTAAAGAGAAGACAAGCAGACACAGACGAACACACAGAAAATGGACAAAGAAAAAAGCAGATAGTAAGTGCAATACAATGAGGTGGTGGTGGGGAAAAATCTTTTTAAAAAACATTCTAAAGGATGTGTATGTGTGTGTGTGTACAAAGTCATTTCAGGGCAGAAATGCTTATAATTCTGTGTTTTAAATTTGGTACTGTGATGACTATCTTCTCAGGAAACTCTATAGCAACCTTTTTTAAAGGGCCAAGCTTCATCATTTTCTTTTGAACTTCCTTAATTAAAAAAGAATCCGCTAAGTATTATAATGAAATTTTATTCAAGTGTGCAAGTAAGCGTCCCTAGAAAACCTGGCAATGGTAGAGTGTGGAATCAACTCACTTAACTGAGACAAAACTTAATCTCTATCAGGCAAAAGAAAAACCAAAATAGCAAAATGAAAGCAGCGGGCAGTAACAGGGGACTTTCATTACCTTTCATGTTTATGTTGTGAGAACGTGAGATCTGCAAAGTGTTATGACTACTTTCCACGGAGGGAAAAAAAATCAGAGGAAATTAAAAATTCTTTAACCTAAACCAGGCTTAGTTAAAAAAAAAAAAAGGGCCCTAGAACTCTCCTATCAAGACTAAGCCCTCAAACTTCCAAAAGAGAGTCGTCTTTCTCCTGCAGCAATAGCATGCTAACTCTAATAATTTAAAAGCCCCAACGACCCTGCTCGTCTTCCTTAGGCAACCGAAGTGGAAACACCTTACAACTCACTTTTAGGAAAGTCGTCTGCCAGCACCCAAGGGGCAGGCTGGACAGCCCTCCGGCCCGCTTCCGAGAGGGGGGTCGCGGCCAGGCCGAGGTGCTCCCGGGCGCTGGCGCCGCACCCGGCTGCAGAAGCGCGGCGGGGGCGGCGGGAAGGGTCAACAGGGCAAATACTTTCTCCGGGAAGCCACTCGGCCGGGCCGACTTCAGCAGCGTCCCTCCTCCGCCGCCCGCCTCCCCCACTCCCCCCCCAATGTCCCCCACTGCCCCTCGGCCCGGCTGCCGCCGGTCACCGCCACTCCCCACCCCAAGGGGAGGTGGGGGTGCAGGATTCGGGTCTCCATCCCCGCCGCTCGGGCGTCCCGCGGGGCTCCGCCGACAGCTCGAGAGCCGGTCCCCGCGAGCGTCCCCGCTTCCCGGACCCCGGACCCCGGCTCCCCTCCCGCCCCGGGGGAGGGGTCTCCCGGAGGGCGGGTGGCAGCGGGGAGGGGCTGGGGGCGCGGCTGGGCCCGGCGGGGTGTGTCTGAGGGGCCGGGGGCGGAGGCGGCGGGTGGGGACCTAGCCCTCGCGCGCGGGGACAGCTCCGGAGCCCACTCGGAGCCCACCCGAGGCGGAGGATGCGCAGAGCCGGCGGGCGCGGGCGGCTGCTGCTGGCGGCCCTGCTCTGGGCGGCGGCGCACGGCCACCAGCGAGGTGAGCGGGTGCCCGGGCCCGGCGCGGGACAAAGCCGCCCCGCGCTGCTCCGCGGCGTGCGTGCGCAGCTCCGCTCGCCGCGGCCGGGGGAGCGCACACGTGCACGGCCCGCGCAGCCGGGGTCCGAGGGCCCGGGGGCACCCCTGGCGGACGAGGCGCCCTCCCCGGTGCCCTCATCTTCGAGTCCTCCCGCTCTTGGAGGCGGTTAGCGGTGCCCCCGGGGGTTCCCCGCTTTCCCGCTTCAGCCCAGGAGCGCGGCTGAGCGGGCGGCGAGAGCGGGATGTTGGGGGCCCCACGCACCCCAGCTCCCCGCTCCCGGGCCCGGCCGCCGCGTTGGGCTGGGTCCCCTGCGGGACGGTGGGAGGCGCCCGAAGCGCCCTCCTGGCCCTGCGGGGTAAGCGCGCTGCTCTCGCCGGGAGCGAGCGGGCTCCTCCGGCCACTTGCCGTCCCGGCGGGCTGGTGGGGAAGGCCCCGGGGGGGAGCGCGCCCCCGGCCGCCTGCCCTGGGGAGGGGGTCCCGCTGCTCGGCCCGCAGACGGCGTCCGGGGCGCAGATGCTCGTCCGAAACCCGCCCTTTGTAAGGTCCCCGAAGTGGCCAAACCGGCCCCGACCTCGGCCGGGTGAGACTGTGGGCACTCCGGGGCGAGGGACGCGGCTGCGACCGGCGGACCTTCGCCCGCTCCTCGCGCGGGTCCGGTGCCTCTCCGCTTAAGGTTTGGGAACGGAAACTCGAAGCGAGTTTTCAGAGCTCCTCGTTGAGAACGAGAAACCCTCGTTTCCTTTTCTCGGACCACTCCATACCCGGTCTCCCCAGAGAGCTCTGGATGCTTTCGGCTAGCTTTTGGCTGGCGAGGTGGTCACTGATATCTGTTGCAAACATTTTACTGCAGGCAACATACTGGCAGGGGGCCTACTCCTCCAAATACTCGTTTCGTTTAGGGGGGGGGTGGCGGGAAGCTCGGGCTAGAAGTCGGTAAGCACGAGGCGAAATATCCTGGTAGGAAATATGTGCTTTTCGGAATTGTGCTGAGTCGTGAACTCGGCAGCCACGGGAGCGGTTCATTCATTCAGGCGTTCCTGATGAAAGCGCTGGACCGGAGCTGGGAATGCAGCTTTGAATAGCTCGGGCTGCTTTCTGCTGGGCACTGGGACTGGGATGGAGGGAATTTACATAATTATCGGTGAAAAGGGGCCAGCCTCCTGGGAGAGGAGGTTTCTGACCCTTTCCAGCAGGAGCTCACTTTCTATCAGGCGGCTGAACGTGAACCAGTCTGGGTTTCCCACAATGGGGAGAAAGGGCAGCTATACTCAGCTTTATTGTCCTAACAAATGGAAAGTCCTAGCCAGAGGAGATGCCCCGAGGTTTTTCCGTGCTCCTCGGGCCGGTCCTTGGCCTGCGTGGTGATGAATGGTGTTTGGAGAAAGTGGGACCGCAGGGTGCTTTCCTCCTTGGGGATACGAAAACCACCCACAGCCTCTGTCTCTTTCACCCCCCAGCCCCCACCCCGTTAACCTTTCCTAACCAGCATCCTTGCGGGAGTTCTTACTATTTTAGAAAATAAGTTTGTGCCCCTGTATAGCATGAATGATTACTGGCGTATGGTCATAATAAAACCATCTTGACTTGCAGATCATCCTGAAATGGCTATCGGGTGCTTATTTGTTGGAAATAATTATCTAAAAATTTTGAGATGATCCGTCTTCTGTCGTTTTATCAGCCTCTCTGGATAACCTTACTCATAGGATGGGATCCAGTAGCTCGATTTCCTTGGAAATGTAGCATGTTTGCAGTGAGCTATTCCTAAGTGTAGAATAAGAAATGTGATGTTGCTAAAAAATATTGTAAGTTCATAGGAGGGAATTAGATAGAATTATAGTCATTTCACATGTTGGTTCATCAACTCTTCTGTTTCAAAACCTCCTTTATTTTTTCTAAGTAAAACTAGACGATTCCAAGTATAGAAAAAAATTTATTCTGTGGATGGGAAAGAAAACCAAATTAATTATCATAAATGAAATAGTATTCAAAGTACCCCGCATAAAGTATACGTGCCTTAATGGGTTTCAAAGGTGCGTTTTTCTTTTTTGTAGCTGTATTCCTCAAGTAATGGCTAATAAAAAATAATGTTTTTAGCGATTGGAAACAGGGCTATGTGTAATAAAAACATCACTGCCTACTTCTGCGTATCTCAGACTTTGACCCATTACTTTTTTCCCCCTTCCTCTTTATAACATTAAATGTAAAGCCTACATCTGTAGCTATTTAATCTAATATGCTCAATAATTCAAATGCAACAAGGATATGAAGTAAACACATACATAGTTCTTTAGCGCCTTGTACTACAGTTAGAATTGCATTGCTTTATGAACCAGTACCATAAGCTGTTTATATGCAGCTTATTTCTAGGTAATGATCCTTGAGAGATTCTACCACTTTATAATAATTCATTATTATCTGTAGCAAGTTTGTATGGGGAAATAATACAAGATATACCTTCAAGCTTCAGGCGTTTTATTCTCCAGCTATAGTAGCTGTGGCAAATTGGACAAGTTACTTAATTTTTCTGTGCTTTACACTTACCATCTGTAAAACGGGAATGATAAAAGTAAGCTACCTCACAGGCGTGTTACTGATTAAATGAAATAATGTGAGAAAAGTGCTTAGATTAGTTCTTAGCTCCAATAAGCATTATCTGCCAACATAGTTATTACTACTTTAGGTAAAGCATGGGGGCCCCCTTCTATGCTATATTCACTGGGATGGCATAATCATTTAGAAATATGGAGTCCGAAATTTAGAATCAAATATCCTTGGGCTCAAATACATAACTCTTACTTGCGTTAGCTGTGGCACTGGGCCAGTTTCTTAACATCTCTGAACATCAGTCTTCCTGTCTGTAAAATGAATGGACTGGACGTTGTTAAATAATACATGAAAAAGATTAGCACAGTGTCAGGCATGCCTCAAGCCCTCAATAAGTGATTCTCGTCAACCTGGAAAGCCCTCCCTCTTTCTTCGTCTACCCTAATTTGGTCATTGAGACGTGGTGATTTGAACTCCTAAAAAAAATCCATGCCATCTGTCTCCTGTTTCGCCCCTCCCCACTGCCGTCTAGATTCAGCAATAGTCTTCAGGTGAAATGCTGTGGCCATTCTCTCACCATTCTCTAGTCTCAGCACTGCGTCCCATGTCCCATGTGCTCTTTCCAACAACCCCATCTCCATAACCACTCATGCCCTTGTTTAAAATTCTCCATCGATGCCTGCATGGTATGCAGGATAGAGTAGACCCTTCTGGACCTCGCCCATGCCCTCTCCTCATTTCCACCCCTTTCCCATCACCCTGCCTGGTGTTCCCTGAGTAGGATTTGCTTTCAGTCCTCTGTGTCTTGCAGTGTGCCCTTTCCCACCACCTCCACCCCCTTCCTGTGCCCTTCCTGTGGCTTAGACGAGTGCTTCCTGAACTCTCCACTTCGTACCGTGCACATACAAGATGACACTGTTCTGTATCACCTTGGAGGCAGGCAGGGGAGGCCGGGTCCCCAGGGCTACGCATCAACGTCCTGGGCGCACGGGCACCTATATGGCTCATCGGTGTTTCCTGGTGTTTTCGGGCTGTTATGTGCCAGACCAGTCTGCCTTAGGGGATCTAAAAGCCTGAAAACCCTCCTCGGTTCTGGATGTGAATTATTAATAGAAGCCCTTCCCAGGAGCCCTTGCACTTAACACTATTGTTGCACTTACTGTAGTGTAAATAATTGACTCCCTGTCCGTCTCACCCACAAGCTTGGGCTTCTGTTGGGCAGGGACCATTTTATCCATGTTCATTGCCTCTCAGTTTCCCTGCTCCCACCGCCCCCACCCCGCCTTACCTCTTCTTCAATCTCCCTGGTACAGGATGTTAATACATCATTTATTGAATATGTACAGTCTTCAGCTTTCAACATGCCCCTTCCAAGTAGGTCTTTGATAGAACGGTATTAGCGCAGTGTTTCCTAGATCTTTTGGAATTTGAAAACTAGATCGCCCATTGATTTCATGACATTACAATTTTAGAAATATTGTTTATCATAGCATTAAAGAACTATTTTTAATACATAAAAATTTAAAAATATATGTATTTTAGGACATTTATGATAAAGGGAAATGAGGCTTGAGAATACCTCTTCTAGACATTGAGGAGAATGTAATAGTAATTTTACCAATATGTGATTACAGGAATGTGATGGCCCACACAGAAGCACTTATTTTTTTAAATTAATGCCTGATGAATAAAGTTAAACCTGCACCTTGAATGCAAAAGTTAACTTGGAGACAACTAAAGAGAACTCTGGCACTTAGACCTTAGCCAAAGTTTTTAGTTAGCATTTCCAGAGATGTTTAGAGGAACAAAATAAACTATGGTCTCCTAAGAAAGATTTATGTTAATTATTTTCATCTTTGTAAATAATCCTTTTACTTGTTTGTTTATAAAATTCTAATACGCATCCGTGGATAACTGAGTAAATAAATGCATTTCAAAAATCAGTGAGGAGGGGAAAAAATCCTTTATAAGACTATTTTATATAAGGTCATGAACTCGGTTCTGTTGGAACATGCCTGTCAGGAAAGAATTTCAGCATAAAACACCATACTATTGGGCTCCTGTGTTTTTAGGTTCTTTAGACCGAAGGTGACAGTCCTTCCTCGGAGAAATCATTTAAAATCATAGACTCTTTCCACTTGAGTCTTTGTTTTCTTAAGCCTGGATCAGAGAGAGTTCTTTGGGTTAACTTGTTCCCAGAGATTTTGTGTTTTGCTTGGGGGTAGGAGCAGACAATCTAAGCAGTGAGATTCCAAATCAGCCTGGTGGATAACATTCTTGCCTAGGTTAGCATTTATCTGAAAGTGTTAATCCAGAAATGGCCGCTTAGAGCTGATTTCAGTGGGTGCGTGCGCATTTTCATATTTTTTTTTCCATTTTGAATCAACCACTTGAAGTTTGAATTTCTTCATTCCTGAAGTTATCTTTGAAGTCGGATCTGTTGGCCCAGCAGGCAGTATTGCTTAAATTCTTGTGCCAGAGAACCTTCTGGATTTCTGGTGGGAATGTCAAATTTAGATCAATGAGTGTTTATGGAAAGTGCCATCTTTTCTCATTAGCTAAAGTATTTCCTGCATGTTGTGCCATGGCTCAATAGTTTCCTGCCAGAACCTCAGGAAATTCTCCAAAACAATGGCAAAGTTAAAGAAGATGCTTAAGTTTACATCATTTTTAGTTAGAAGAGAACATTTAGAAAGAGGAAAAAAACAAAAGTCTCCCACCACAATGCTCACACCTGAATATACATCGTAGACATTTAAATGTCTTTCAATCTTTTTTTTTTTTTAGCAGCTACCAGGAATTGAACCTGGAGCCTCGTGTGCGGGCATGGGAAGCAGACAATCTTGGAGCTGCACCCGCTCCTCACAACCTTTTTTAATGACTGAATTTTTCTCCCACTGTTATCTTGCAATCTCAGTCCCAGGATCAGGAATTATTTCCTTTTCCAGATTGTTCCTTCCATAGTTCTCCCACTAAATAGCTTTCTTTCAGTTACTTTGGCTTCAGCTTCCTTTTCTCCTTATCTAAATTGTCCTTCTGAGTTTTCCTCCTTCCTTTTAAGAGTTTCATTTTTTCTATTTGAAAATGTTCTTGGCCGAAAATGATGCACTGTTGATAATAAGTGCATCATTTATTGGAAATAAATTCTGATTAAAACTCCTGGCAAAAAAAAAATCCTAATTTTTATTGTTGTTTGTTTCTCTCTATCACCACTGCAAATCATCACCATCTGTCTCAATTACTGCACCCAGCAGCTCTTAAAAGGTCCTTTCACTTAATCTATCCCCACACAGCAGCTGGATAAACCCTGCTCAAATACAGCCTTCCTGATGTCTCTCCTTTATTTCATTGGATTCCAACTCCTGCTTGCCTGCCACAGTCCTCCAGTGGATGTCCCCAAACTTGTCTTAACTATCTCACCTTTCCCGCAGCTTTCTCTCTCCAGAAACTTCTGCTTCTGTTGCACAGGCCGAGCCTCCCTTCTTATCTAACTGCACTTAGTAGATGATTCTGCTCCCCTGAAATGCATCCCATTTCCTACCGGAAACGTGACTGGCACAGCTCCCACCTTCCCACGCAGCACGACCTTGTCGTTGTATCAACTGTCCCATCTCTGAATCTGTACTTTATTGTGTAATAAGTCAGGGTTCTCACCCAGCTACGGTTGCCTCTTTTGGTTGGCTTGCCCAAAATACCAATAGCTAAGGGGGAAAAACGAAAGGAAATTCCTCTTTCATAGATCAAAACCTTAGCTCCTTGCATTTCTTCCAATACACAGATAACTGAAGGGCCTGGGATTCTGGTGCTAAGACCTGAGTCTTTGGCCCTGAGACCCTTGAAACCTCCACAGATTCTCCAGAGACGGCAGCGTTGCCTTATCAACCGCAGCACCCCCTACCCTTTCTCTGGATTGCAACCACGGCTCTGCCCTGATTCCTCTCTGCTATGAGGTTCTCCAGCCTCCAAGATTGTGAAATAACCAACCCCAGGGGATTATGATTCGGAAGGTCTGGGTAGGATCCACAAGCCTTCATTCCCATTTTGGTGTCCAGAGGGTCAAGGACCTTTCCAGTTGATCTTCAAGCTTACTCTTTTAGGTTTCTAGTTTAAGTTGTTCCAGAACTCTCTCTGCTTAATTTCTGACCCTGTGATTGTGTCCTTCGTGGGCGAGGAGGTCCTGCCCCCTCAAGATTCCCACAGTCCATCCTTTCAGCCCCTTTATTCAGATTCTCTGGATTCTGTCATTTCTATCTTTGTACAAAATACAGTTTGTGCAGCTCTTTACACCTCCATCCCTGGCTTCCTCTGCATACTTTTGTCCATTCTAGAGGTTTTCACTAACATGCTAAATGCCTTTGGGAGTTGCCAATGGCTTTTCTTGCAAGTTAGCAACTGAGATAGTTAACACTTTCTTGGGGTGGGGAAATCACCTTTCCTTGTGGGATTGTTGCCATTTCTTGTCAATATTTCTATTTTTTCCTGTGTTTATGCATTCATTTATTCACTCATTCATTCATGCACCATGCTGGGCCCCAAATCAACAATGCGCCATTCATCTTGAGGACCCCATTCTCAGCTGCCTTCCCCTCTGATTCCAAAGCACTTCTTTCTTTCTTTTCTTTTCTTTTTTTCTCTTTCTTTCTTTCTTTCTTTCTTTCTTTCTTTCTTTCTTTCTTTCTTTCTTTCTTTCTTTCTTTCTTTCTTTCTTTCTTTTTCTTTCTCTCTTTCTTTCTCTTTCTCTTTTTTTCCTTCTTTTTAATTGTATTTTTTTAAAGATACCTAGATCACAAAAAATGGTACATTAAAAAATATAAGAGGTTCCCATATACCCCACACCCACCCCATCCCACTCCTCCCACATCAACAACCTCTTTCATCAGTGTGGCATATTCCTTGCATTTGGTGAATACATTTGCACCGCAGGCATTATAGTTTACATTGTAGTTTACACTCTCCCCCAGTACGTTCAGTGGGTTATGGCAGGATATATAATATCCGGCATCTGACTCTGCAATATCATTTAGGACAACTCCAAGTCCCGAAAATGCCCCCATATCACATCTTTTCTTCCCGCTCCCTGCCCTCAGCAACTACCATGGCCAATTGATTTCTCCACATCAATGCTACAATTTCTTCCATTACTAGTCACAGTAGTTCTGTAGTAGAATACCAGTGAGTCCACTCTAATCCATATTTTATTCCTCCATCCTGTGGACCCTGGGATGGTGATGTCCACTCCACCTCTATATCAAGAGGGGGGTTAGATCCCACATGGTTAATGGATGCGATTCTCTTGCTTGCAATTGTAGGCATTCTCAGTTCCCTAGTGTGATGGTCGACCATCTTCACCTCCCTGTTAGCTGACCTGGGTAAGACCAACAAACCGGAGAGTAGGAGTTGCAACTCTGCTGAGGCTCAGAGCCCCTCTGGCACATGGCCAGTACAGAGATTGAAGTCTCTTTAGTATACACCAAGCCCAGCGCCAACCACAGGTTCAGTACAAGTGACAGAAGAGGCATGTGTAGAGAGGTCACACCTGAGTCCAACTCCATCGCAGTCAGGAACACAAATTCCAAAGTTGGGCCCACTGACAAGGCACTGAACTCCAGAGCAATCTGCCATGACTGTAGAACCTTTGTGTCTCTGTAGCCCTCAGGAGTACCAGTACCTGGGTTTGAATCTACTTTGGCCCACAGCACTTCCTGTCATTCTTGATGGACTTATTTCTGAAGAAGTCCAAGGAACCCAAAAACGCTGACATAGAAAAAAATCTTCTCCGAAAAAAGTCACGGTCAAAGAAGGAATCACATTTGGTGGATGTTCTTATCATTGTGTTGCTTATACTCACGTAAAACAGTTTACGGTGGAATGAGTAGGCTGAGAGCTGGAGGGGGAGAAAGGGAGAAGGGCAGGTAGAGAGGGGCCCCCACATTGGCTGGGTATAGACTTGCTGCTGCAGAATCAGCTTTAGCCAACACCCCTTACTTGGGTTTCCTTTCTTCTAGGTGAGCACTCATGGCTCATCAGCTCGTCTAGCTCTTCTGTGCACTTCAACTTCTCCTGGGAGTTCTCAGTGGGGAAGATGCAAACACAACTCACACAAACATTGTCTATCTTGGCTGTGCATTAGATTTTAATAATATCAATATCCAGGTTCTACCCATAAGGATTATATTTTCTTTGGTCTGCGGTGGTGCCTGGTCATCTGCATTTAAAAATTGCTCCCTGGGTGCAGCCAGGGTTGAGGATCATTAAGTTCCACGGTGAACGGTGACCACAATTGCACAGCACTGCAAGGCTTGCAGAGGGATGCCGTACCTGGTAATGGAGCCCGAGCCTGTCCGTCGTGGTGCAAATTGAGGCTTTGATGGCACCTTCTCTGCCCAGCCCACCTTCTACCACTTGTACATAGCAGATGTCAAATGTTTCATTCCTGACCACGCCCGTCTCTTACTTCACATCTGTTTCATGCTGTTCCATGCTGCTTGGCGAAATGAGGATGATCACACACCCCTTCAGGTCACATGTGGTCACTTGCCTGGGTCACTGATGTCACCTAGTAAAGCTGAGTCCTTCTTTGTATCCCAGTAGCCCTCAGCGAGTGTTTCCCGCATGTGGGTCTTGATGGTGTTTTTTCTCTGGTGCACTTATGTTTAAGTTAGCACTGTTTCTGTCTTGCTGTGCTAACTTGGTTACTCACTGAAGTCCCTCTGCCTCTTAAAGATACTCCAGATCAGAATGCCATTCAGAGTCAGCCTCGCTTGGCTTATGATCTGGCATAGCAGGTTTGGGTGATTGACTGATGGCTTGAATTATTCATTCATTCTTGAACTGCTCCATCCAAAGCTGATTAAATACCATCTGTTATTTGGTGCCATGCCATCCATTTCCCCGTCTCTTTAAATGAACGAGCCATGGGTACCTTTCCTTAGAGATGAATCTGGGCCGCTGTCTCTCCTGACACAGCCGGCTGATCTTCACTTGCTCCTTCTCAGGTTTGGTGATTCCAAAGTCTGGATTTCCTTCTTTGCTTCCTCCTCCTGTCCTTCTCTTGTCTTGTCTTTAATTGATGATTCATTATGCACTTGCTTCTCCTGGGCTCCTTCAGCATTTTTCACTATTTGACTTATTATATTCCTTCCAGCTCCACACAACAAAATAAGAACCATTCTTCTTAACACATCCCCAACACTCACGGGCACCACATACACACACACGCCACAGACATTCACACACATGCACACTCCCACACCACACACACCCCCCGCACATGTACCACACATCACATACATGCGCCACATGCATACACCCCTCATGTGTACTACACATGCGTCACACACCACACATGTACGGCACATGACACAATGCACTACATGTACATCTCCTCGGATGTACCACACCCTCACACATGTACCACACACCACATACACACATACACCACACACCCACAGTACATACCACATACTTTCACACAAACACCACACTCATATACACACGTATACATATGCACCACACAAGTACTGCACACCAGATGCATGCACCACACATCATATGTTCTCACACGTTCTGTCACACACACACTCATGCCCACCCACCACGTATACACATGTATGCCACACACACACATGCACATACATGTATGCCCAGCACACCACCTGTACTGACCCTGTAAACTGCCCAGCTTCCCCTCAAAAGCTGAAGAGGTATTGTATTGACTAAACTCAGAAAAAGCAGCGCCAGAATGTAGACTGGAACCCATATGGGCCGAGGCCGGTTCTGCTGGAGGTTCTTGCCCAGCCACAAGTGCTGGGCTGAAGTCTAAGGTGGCTGAGAAAAGTGTTCCTAGGACCCACCTGAGCTCCTGCACAGTGAAGAGGATTGCCGGCCTTGTCAAACCGCGACCGTGGCGTCTCTGTTCTGAGCGATGCTTACAATCTTCTGCCGTCCCTCCCTGCTCAGACCTGTCTGCAGCTCTTCTCCCACTACTGACCCTGGTTGGGCCCTTCTGAACCACCAGTGCCGTGGCACCATGCCTCCAGAGCCCCGGATTCCACCTGCGGCCCCCTGTCCCACTCCATCCGCCGGGTGCTCAGGCAGTCCCCTTACTCGGCCCCTCAGGGATTTGTCTCTACCCCTGGCCAGCACGCCCCTTTGTAACTGTTTGTTAACGCTCGCTTCTCTCCTTGAGGGCAGAGATGTTTACCTGTAATTCTGATAGCACAGTGCGGGCATATAGTGTCGATCTGTAAATATCTGCTGGCTCGATGAATGAAAGTCCCAATGCAGACAGAAGGGGGCCAGAAGGAAATCCGTGGGCAAGATTTAGAGACGCAGACAGATAGGCACCTGGGATCGGGGCATGGCTGCTGAGAAGGCGAGTGACAGTGTCCTGGAAAAGGGCAGGGGGCCAGCTCAAGATGGCTGGGGGTACTTAGCCAGTCACCCAGACGGGATTTGAGAACAGGGAATGAGGGAGACTCCAGATCACCAGATGAAGGCAGAGGGTGACACATTTTGGAGGCCAAGGCGTTATCTCACACTCTAAATCAGAGCATGCGACGGGGGCAGCCTAGGAGCAGAGAAGAAGTTCAGAATGTTCTACAGGCACCAGGTTATGCTCTCAGGTGGGGTTCACATATGGAGAGAGAAGAGCCCCAGGTTCTGCTCACCTGGAGGGTCTTGGCAAATTGAAGGGAAAATTCATGTTTCTTTTTTTTCCCAACTACCTATTCAGAACAAAGAAAAAGTTGATTGCATTTTTGTAATTGAATTGAATGACTTTTCACTGATGATGGCTATTCAATACAGCCTTACAATCCAGGTTATATTTAACAAAAACTTATTTCTAGGTTTGGAGCCAGCAATTCATTCATTCATCTCGTCAGCAATTGTTTGTTGCGTTCTCGTATGGGCCACACGCTGATGATGTGTGACCCCTGCATCCACGGTGCTTACTGCCCAGCAAGAGCAAAACGTGCCCAGAGAATCCTACCGAGGGTGGAGGTCAGTTCAGATTCGGGAGAGATTTTTTTATTCTGAATGCCCCAAACGCCAATATCATTCCATTTATAAAAGCAGAAGAGTATCGCCATAAATAGAAAGGGACTAACCATCGAACACTCTATTTCTACTGGGGTTTCTTTTTTAGAAAATTCTGACTTCGGAATACTCTCTTGTTTGCAGCTTCAGACCTGCTGCTGGTGTTTGTTGACTAGCTGTTATAGTTCTGAGAGTTTATATGAAGTAGAGGTTTTTAAGGGTGCGCTACCTGCCTGCCTTTGGAAGATGCTTGTTTAAGTGAGAGAACAGCTGTTCTCCTCCAGGCATTCTGGGTTAAGGCAACCTCGACTTCTCAGGAACAGAACAAAGGCATATAGAATTTATGTCACAGATGGATTTTTGTTTGCTAGAAATCACTTATTATTGAATGAAAGGATGGTCTCTTCTCTTTGGAAATATGAGCATCACATTTCCTGTATCTTTACTGCTTTCTAACTTTGTTGCTCTAGTTTTCATTACTTTAATGGACTGAATTACAATGCGCCTCATTACATGTGATCAGCTTTTCCCTGAAAATTTGTGCATAAGACAGTTTTCAGTAAATGGAATATTTTCAAATTCAGTATTAAAATAATTCCAAAATAATATTTGAAGGAAATCAGCTTATGAAGAAAACAGTCCTTTGCTTCCTGTTGTCAGTTGACATAAGCCATTTAGTTATATAAAATGCTTGGGTTTTTTTTTGGTAAATAAAGACATCTGAGTCTTTCTGATTATAGACATTTTAGGGATGTGTAGTAGTAGCTCATTTTGATTTTAGTTTGCATTTCCCTAATGACCAGTGACACTGAGCATCTTTTCATGAGCATGTTAGCCATTCATATATTTTCTTTGGAGAATTGTCTATTCAAATATTTTGCCCATTTAAAAATTTGTTTTCTTCCAAGTATTGAGTGCTAAGGGTTCTTGATAATTAGGTGATACAAGTCCTTTATCAGAAATATGATTTGCAAATATTTTCTACCCATCCATGGCTTATCCTGTCATTTTCTTGATCATGTGTTTTGGAAGAGCCAACATTTTTCAATTTGATACAGTCCAGTTTGTTAGAAAGAAAGCTGTACCTGTAAGAGAAAAAAATGCTCACCCAATTGTGGAGGAGAAAAGAATTTTATTAACAATCTTCCAAGAATGGGTGTGCAACCAGAATATAGAGGTTGGTGCCCCACATGGCAGGATGCAACACAATTATTCCCTAAGCTTGGCACACAGATCCCTCCCCTGTTTCTCCAATGGCTGGGTACTCCAAAGGTTACAGCCTAGCCGAGAGATCTAACTAACCCAAGTGAGTTGTCGTCCCCTCCCCCCTCCTTTGTATTGGCGCTACTTTCAGACTTGGCACCACATTCAGCCTTGGTACCACCTTCAAACTTGGTGCACTTTCAAACATGGCACCAGAGCCATCAGAAACCACAAGGCTGATTTTATTTTCTATTTTCCCGATCCCACATCACCTTAATGTGAAAGCCAAACTTAACCCTTATCTTAAAAGTTTAGCAAATTTTCCTTGGTGTCATATCTAAGAACTCTTAGCCTAACCTAGGGTCACATAGATTTTCTTCTATGTTTTCTTTTGTAAGTTTTATAGTTTAACACTTACATTTAGATCTCTGATTCAGTTTGAGTTAATTTTTCTGTATGGTAAGGAAGTAAGGGTCTAAGTTCATGTTTTGCATATGGATATCCAGGGCTCTCAACACCATTTGTTGAAAAGACTTTCCTTTCCTTATTGAATTTCCTAAGCATCTTTTTCAAAAATCAGTGGACCATAATGTATTTCTGGACTCTGTTTTGTTCCATTGATCATGTATCTGTTTATACTGTTACCACACTTGTCTTAATTTCTTTGGCTTTGTAATAAGATTTGAAGGAGATAGTGTAAATCAAAGCTTTCTTTGCTTTTTCTGAATTACTTTGACTCTTCTAGATGCTTTTGCATTTCAATTAGCACCAGCTTGTCAAGTCCTACTTTTAAAAAAGCCTGCCAGGGTTTTGGTAGGAATTGCATTGAATCTCTAAATCAATTTGCATAGAATTTCTGTCTCACGATATGGGATCTTCCAATATGTGAATAAGAAACATCTCAGAAATATTTTGTAGTTCTGAGTATGCCTGTCTTACATTTCTTTTGTTAATTTTTTTCTTAAGTATTTTATTCCTTTTGAATTAGAAAGCAGGGGCTGTCTGAGAGCTGAGCCAGCCATTTGATGTTACCCACATTTCCAGGGTCTCTCTAATATATTTCTGGTTGGCCCAGTGGTCTGTCACTTGTTCCCACTTAGACTATAACCTCAGGCCAGCAGAGCTGTGAGCTTTCGCCATTTGTTTTCTGCTGAGTTTTCTAATTTTACTGGCAACATCATGTGGCTTGTTGTTTTCACCCTCTGTTCCAAATGAAGTCCACCGTCTCCAACAGTGGAGCTGTTTTCCAGTTAGCCCTGCCTGAAATCACCGTACCAGCCCAGCTGGCAGCACAGATAGGGCAGCACCGGCTAAAGGCTGCTCTCTTCAACTTGTCCTACCTGAAACTCGCCAGATTTCCATGAATAAAAGCTTCTCGATTTGTTGTTTGATTGGGGTTGATTTTCAGAGCCCTGAGATCATCGGTTTTGAAAATTTTATCCAGTTGCTTTTAGAGAGAAGATTTGCCAACCTCTTCAGCCAGAAGCCCCTCTAAAATATTTTAATTCATATAGGTCTCTTGACTTCCTGAGTTTTTCCAGGCTCATGGGCACAGTGCTGGTGTCAGTGGAGCACTTTGATGGGCTTCTGGACTACAGATAGTATTTCTTGTTGTTGTTGTTGTTGTTGTTATTATTATTATTATTTAGGAGGTACCAGGGATTGAACCCAACCTCATACATGGGAAGCAAGTGCTCAACCACTGAGCTATACCTGTACTCATTAGTGTTCCTCATTAGAATTCCAGCTGACTATCCCTGGAAGGTGCATGGTAGAATAATTAATTTTTATTTCTCTCCCCTTCCCCCCCCCCCCCCCGCCCCCAGTTGTCTGTTCTCTGTGTCTATTTGCTGTGTGTTCTTCTTTGTCTGCTTCTGTTGTTGTCAGCGGCACGGGAATCTGTGTTTCTTTCTGTTGCGTCATCTTTATTGTGTCAGCTCTCCATGTGTGTGGTGCCATTCCTGGGCAGGCTGCACTTCCTTTCGCACTGGGCGGCTCTCCCTACAGGGCGCACTCCCAGCGTGGCAGAGCACTCCTTGCGCGCATCAGCACTGCCCATGGGCCAGCTCCACACGGGTCAAGGAGGCCCGGGGTTTGAACCGCGGACCTCCCATGTGGTAGACGGACGCCCCCTAACCACTGGGCCAAGTTTGCTTCCCTGCATGATAGAATTTAATACTAGCTGCCTACGGGTAGAATAACCTAAGTCACACACACACTTATGGTATCATAGTCTTTAATACTGAAGTATCTTAAGGTGAATTTCAGACCCTGTTCCAGTTACTATGTGTGTCTACATGGATGTCCACCTTGAGACATACCTCAGTTTATAACTCAGTTTGAGTAATCCTTAGCACACTCAAGTGCAGGCGACTTCAGTGGGAAACTGCAGGTCCTGGGAAAAAAGGAAGTCCGAATTCAAAGGTCCCGCACTGGCTGCTTGGGAGCACATTCCTAGAAGTCAAGAGGAGGGCTGAGATTCTCCTGTGAACAAATCAGGCATCTAAACTCACCAAGCTTTTCCATGGCAGAAGCCAAGGGAGTGGAGAAAACCTCAGAGGGTGGTCAGTGGTACTGGGGGAGGTGGAAGGGAGTGAGGCAGGAGAACAGGAGGGAGTGTGGGAAGGCCAGCTTAGGACTTAAACTGAAAAGAATCCATTTGCTTGGCACTGCCCGTTTGACATTTAAAGGTATACTGGTTGCTCAGAATTAGAAACCTGTGTCTGAATCCCCACGGACTATGTAGTAGATTGGCCATTTAGTTTTAAGTGGTCGTTTTCAAAGAAAATGCATTAAAGATGTATATAAGTGTGGTTTATTTGAGAGTCACGAGACAGGTCTGGGGAGTCCTGTTGCTGATGAGATGTGGAACCTTGGAGAAGGCGGGAAGCCGGGCCTCCAGGGAGCAGGGCGACTCCTTCCTTGCTCCTTGTGCTCTCAGGCTGTTTTCTTCTCGAAGAGAAGGACTGCTCCGCCCTGTCTGAATGAGACCCTCCGGAAAGCTCTTCCTTCTGCTTCTGTCACCTAGACCGAGTCTCACGTGGAAGTCCAGACGTGGAGTACCCAGGCAGTCAGGGAGGAGACTTCCTGCTGTGCTCTGGGCCCCACCTCTCCCAGCTTGGACAGAGACCCCCTGCGGGCCCTGTGGACGCTCAGCTGGAGGCTGTCCACCCTTCTGTCCCACCATCAGCCTGGCTTGAATGAGAGCAGCCAGCAGGACGAGGCCTGAAAGGGGTGGTCCTTCCTTAGGAATTGAGTAGTGCTATTTAGAGCTCTTTCTTTAATTTTACCATGATATGTATAAGCCTGTCCCTGTCACACCAAGTTTTTTTCAAATGCATCCTTTTCAATGGTTATACGATATTGTATTATATGGGTGCCCCAGGCCAGTGGCTGCAGCATTCCGGAAGCACAGGGCTGGGAAGTTCATGGTTCAGGGAGCTAGCCCCAACGGCGTCCTTGGGGCCTGACCCCTACTCGTTTGCTTTCACGCATTTCCCTGGTCGCTGCTCCGTTGAACTTGTTCCTGTATTGTCTCTTTCATTTTGGAGCCACCAACTTTTTCCTGTTATTGATGAACACCAAACCTTTGTTTTAACGGAAGCACTGCATTCTCGCTAAAATAGTTGCCAATGGCCTCCAACCCTGGAGTCAGGAGGTGGAAGATGGGGCTGTGGTTAAAGAGTGACAGAAAACTGCCGATGCATGGTCACTGTCTTCTTAATGAGCTGATGGTCTTTGCACCAAAGCTGGGCTGAACTGGCTCAACCCAGCATGAAGAAGCTGGGAAAAAACCCAGGAGGTCTTCAGATCTTCTGATATGCAGTGTGATATCACCCGGGACCTTGTTGGCCATGAAAACTCTCTTCAAGCTACTGAGTCTGAATCTGCTTCTTAACCAGATCCCCGGGTGATTTGTGCACATTAAAATTTAAAGAGCATTTATCTAATTCCCTGCTCTTTCTTTGCACAATTGGGGTCCATAGGGACATTTGGATTGTCTCATGGTAAACAATAGCTATCAGATTTGTGGGTGGTTAGGGTCATCGGCCTCCATCTCTAATGGTATGACATTTTTAATTCAATCTTAGCACATATAACTTTTTTGTGTGTTTTTGCTTTTTTGTAACACTGTTCTTGTATTGTGTCACAGGATCTACAATATCTTTTCCACTTTTGCCAAGACTGCTGCTGCGCTTGCAGTTGGGTTTGACAATAAAAGTTGGATTTGGTAATAAAAACTGGATTTGGGGAGAAAAGCTATTTTAGCTATTGCTGAGATTCCACTAATTTTGTGGTCCAGCATATTCACTTCTTTACACATTTGATGCCTCATTACCTAAGTTTAGAAATATTGAATTACAAAGTATTGGGCACGCAAGGCAGAAACCCGAAGTCTCTGTCCCTCAATCCAATTATTTTATGTTGCTCCTCTTGTTTTTGGAGATAACTATAAATAAATAAATACATACATACATACATACATACTGTAAAAAAATTATATACAAGAGCTCAGTAGTGGCAGAAGAAAGGGGAAGAAATAGCTAAGACCTCAAAGGGTTTATAAAAAAGTTCATGATTTTTTGTAAGTGTTTGAGTTGGTTAAAAATGCGGAATTAACTGGTAATTTTATGTATTTAACCAAACTGCATAAGCATGGCAAAGCGTATAAAGGATGTAAATAAAATATAATATGACTGCGTTTTTAAAAACTTTTTTATTGAAGTTTATCATTCATACATGAATATCCATAAAAAATAAGTGTGTAGTAAAAGTTGTGAACTTGCAAAACAATCATGCATATCTTCATACAGGTTATAATTAATGTAACTTATGGATTATAGTAAAAAGTAATATTGTAATATTTTGCAGCAATGGCAAAGAAGGTATTTTATCAATTCTAAGGAGGATAAAAGGAAGTAGGGATTTTTCCTTTTGGAGTAATGAAATAAAACTGCATTTTTAATCAAGCAGTTCTGTCAATATTCACCCTAAAGACTGCACATGCTTTTGACTGTCCTTTATGCTGAGCTCACTTTTGTAAAGATTTGGAAGGAAGGAGGGTAGTGACTTTTCTCGGAAAATGGGAATGATATAAAATTGAAAAAAAAAATGCATGTTTGTAAATGTATGTTGTGGTGCTTTTATGTTCTGCCTATGTGCAAGGCTGACTTAAATGGCAAGAATATTTAAGTTGTTGCCCTTGGCACCGAAGGAGAAAACCATTACTTGATGAATGAATTATAGGTTTTTCTTTGCAACTAAACTTGTACTGATGAATCAAAAATTGCAGCGTCATCAAACATAGGTATTAAACCAACTGCTGTGGGAGAAGTAGGCTGATGTTGATGATGCAGTATTTTTCTACAGACGATCTTTGTGTCTAACTTGTTCTTGCCACTTACTTATCATACAGTAAAAACCTTCTATCTTTTTCAAGGACACTTGAATGCATTGCCATGGAAATAGAGCTCTTAGCAAGAATCTGCTGAGTCCCTTTGCTTACTCCTTCCTTGTTTTTTGTTTTCTGTTTTTTGAGATTAAACTTCTCATCTTCTCGAATGAGAGGGAGGAAAAAAGTCAACTTTGTTAAATGCCAGATTCCTAGGAGTTTGGGTTTGATGTCTCCCTTACCCATTATTTATATGGTTCTCTCTCTTTTCCTTCCTTTCTCCCTTCTTTTTTCCCCTTCTCCTTTCTCCCTCTCTCTCTCTTTCATTTAATCTTTTTTACTGTGCTGGAAATGGCCTTTGTGTTTACCCAGTGGAATCTGTGGAATATTTTAAAGCTTTTCTTTTACTAACAGCCATCAATGATTAAGTTGGTTTAATCTAAAAACCAGGTATTTGCTTTTGTGGGTGGGGGAGGAGTGGGAGGGGAGCCATTCTCTAGTTAGAGCTTTGTCTCTAGTGGAAAAGACTCCATCACCTTCATTTAAAGGATTCAAGTCAGCTTCATTTAAAAATGCTTACAAGTCTTAGATATTTCTTTATTTGTATAATAAAATAAGTAGTAATTTTGAATAATTCTCATTGGAAATGAAAGCCCTCTTTTACAGTAAGCAAAGTAAGATTCTTATATATTTAAATACAGCTTTGATGTTATATTATTTTAATATTTCAAGACTACTGGTATTTGATAAATGAACCAAGATCATTTAGTGGTAATTAAAAATAATTTTTAATTTATAATATATAACTTAAATAGAATTTCTTTAGGTGGTGTACTCCTATTATGACAAAGTGTGCACAGATTACTTGTGGGGAAGAAACAGAGAAATAGATCTAAAGCTTAAGGAACCAGAAATAAATATACATGTAGTATCAGGAAGGTATGTGGTAGGAAAACACAGTTTAATCTATGGTTAGTTTTCCAATATTCCTACTTCATGAAGTCCAGGTGTGTTTGTATTGTTTTCTGGGAAAGAAAAAATTGGGGTTAAGAGGAAATGAATTTTTGCCACAGCTTACAAATAGCCTCCTGAAACATATTTTAATGATTGAAGATGTGCTGCTAAAAATAATGTAGCTTTAAATCTTTTTCTTGACACCTCATTCCTTTCGTATATGACCAACATCCCTAATATTCATAAATAATGGGTATGGGAAAATACGCTTGAACAGCAAGTATGAGAAATCAAATAAAAGCTTATATTTTATGAGAGGGATTTACTCAGGGCTGAATGAATTTCTTCTATTAAAGGTATGTGCTTTTCATACCCTGTGGCTCTTAAATGCAAACAACTAATTCATCTAAAATTTAAGCAGGGAAACAGATTCAAATCTCTCTGATATCTAGTTATATTTGAGAAAATTTGCATCAGCGATGTCTTCTGATAATATGAAAATGATAGCAGCTATTTGGTGAACACTTAATGCATTGTACTGAGCCCTTTACCACCATTATCTCATTTAATACTCACAAAAATACCTAGGGACTGTAATTCTCATTGAACAAGTTAGGTCACACAGCTGGCAACTGGTCCACCTGGAATTCCACCCCAGGGCTGTCAGACTCAAATGCCAGCTTTCTGGCTCCTGACTCACTGCCTGCATGCACACAAGCAGTTTGGACATTAAATTAGCATGTTACAATAGAACCCATTGTTTTGAAAGAATTCCACATGATGTAGTTGTATGCATGTACTGGGGATTAGGCAAGAGTCAAGGAAAACCTATTGTCACAAGCAAAGATTGGAAGTAAAACTCACTTCTGCGTTTTTCTGTTGTTATTTTTTTAAGCCAAGGTTGCATGAAATATCATTTGTTTCTTTTCCACCTCCTCTTAAGTTTGCCCAAGAGTGACCTTCCTGTCTGTACTCCACACAATTCATTAATTTCTATGCCTGGATATAGTAATAAAATCTGAATCTCCAGACCTAGAAATTTTAACAAAGTGATGAATCTAAAGCCTTGATCAACTTGAACTTTACCTGAGCACCCTCAACCGCTAATTATGATTCCTGTCAACCCTCCCACTCATTACGGCTTGTTTCCTATCCTTCTGAACAGAATACAAAACATTATATTGACATTTTAAAATGAAAGGCTCCACTTCAATGTGAAGCACACAGAAACAAAGAATAATAATGCCATTTTATATTTCTATCTGGTTCTTTGATCCCAGCAGATCAAAGAATTACCAAATTACTTCTCTTTACAATTCTGTACATTGAATGTAGAAAAGTTTTTCCAAATAATGAGAGAGGAAATAATGGTGGGCCAATTTACCTGATAGCATTTTAAAGTAAAATTCTAGAATCAGTGTTTTTAGAAAGCAGGTTTCCTAGAGATACTCATTTAATGGATGGGAAGATAGAGGCTCTGAGAGGTTGACTAAGGACATATAGTTAATTTTGGAGGTAGGGTGAGAATCTAGATATCTCAACTCCTGGTTCTGTGCACTTTCTAGTCATCTGTGAGCAACAGAACATTCTTTCATTCCTTTATTGATTCTTTCAGTCAGTCAGGCTTTTTTGGTCACGTGGCTCCTGCCCTAGACTTACCAAGAGTTGTGTTTGTTTTTTGGAGAAATGGTGGTGAGAGGAGAAGTTCTGGAGGGAAACAGGGCAGTAAATTAGCGACCTCTGTTCAAACAGTAAGTGCAGGGATGAGCAAGTTGAAAGTTGACCTGGAGGAGGACAAAAGAAGCGCATTTACATTAGCCTGGGGTTCAAGAAGGACCCAGTTTTAGCTTGAAGGATAAGTAGGGCATGAATATATGAAAAGTGTGGAGGGGAAGAAAATTGAAATCCATTTGAAGAGCAGCGAAAGGAAACCATTAATGGATTTTAGACCTTCCACTGCCTGAGCTCGTGCCCTCGTGGTTTTGTCTGGATGGTGCCTTCTAACTTTTTTCTGCCTCTAATCTATTTTAAATATTGCCACATTTTAAATACTGGACTGATTATAGAGATTGTGAGTAGACAATCTCTTTCCCTCCTAATTGTGTTAGCCTTGGGGTCAGGTATGGCGCATTCATTTTAGCGTAGTGCTTTGCATCTCTCAGTTCTCACTATTACTGAGTTTACTCAAACATTCTCACCTGCATTTTCTGACTCTTAGGTGTAAATCATGGATGATGAGTGCCTAAATATTAATTCACACATCATCCTAGAAGTCATGTCACTAGAATACCTTGATAATAGTAACCTGGAATACCTGTTGTTAGAATATTTTGATATTATGACCTTGGAATGCCATTAAGAGCTTCCAGGATTTTTCTCTGATAACGCAATTTATAGTTGATGGAGGTACTACCTTACGTCCAGGTAGGTGACTACCGTGTTTCCAAGGGTGAATTCTCATAACAGGGTAGTTTATTTCTAAAACCAGATATCTCAAATCAATTTATAGATGATTAAGGAAGTATGTTTAGTTATGTATAAAAGTTGGGTAAATGAAGAACAAAATGGTCTTGAGTGTTTTAAAAAAAATCACATGTCTCAGTTCAGAACCTTAAATTCCTGTTTTTCCAAATTTCTCCATAGATTGCCTAAGCAGCTCTGATTGCTTTTCATAATAAAAACTGCTGACACCAGAAGCCACTTTGATTATTCAACCATGTAAAATATTCATACTCTTTATTCTGGGAGAAAAAGTATCTGAACATATTGACCCAGATCCTTTAAACTAAAAATTGCAAATCATTTTTCCAGAATATCATGTTGATTTTGAGTATAGAATAGACAAATATAATATTTTGTGGAACTCAGAAACTTTTTTTTAAAATGGAAAATATGCATTAATAAAAAGTATGGTTCCCTACACCTGAGTGCTCTGGTTCTGAATCATTAGAAAAACATACATGAAAAAGTTGTTCCAATGAGCCTCAGGTGTAGTCAACATTTTAGATATAATTCTTTATTTTTTAAGTCTTGGAAAATATGCTCTGCTGGGGAATAGCACAGGAACCTCTAAAAATAAATAAGTTATTAAACTACGTGGGATTCTATTAGCTGAATAGTTCAGCAGTTGTGTGGTAGCGTTGTTATCTGTCAGCTTAGTGGCGGTTTTTCACCTAATGTTAATAAGGGAGCTTTCTGGTAGATTAATATGGCCCTGAAATGCATATAAGAAGGCCCAGTGTATTTAGGATGTGAATAATGGAGATTAAAAAAAAAAGAAAAGACTTGAGGGTAAATGAGAAGGAATTTATTTCGTGGTCCATAGAGTTTGGCATTCTCTAGTTTTTAGCTGCTGGGTAAGTACATTGATAGAGAAATTACTCCATTGTGTATACTGAATGTGGGGGGGAGTGCTTTAATTAGTAATAGAGTTAACAGTAACTAACATAAAGAAAGGATCTCAACAAAAACACATAGTCTAATTTATTAAGTACATAACTAAGTAATGGAAAGCTGTGTTCCAGATGTACATGCTAAATCCCAAACCCTGCCTTTGATTTTTATGTGTAAAATCAAACTTTTGTTCTTGGTCGGTCCTTGATCCCAGTGCCTTCCCTCACTCTTTTCATTTCCTATCTCTCCTCCCACTTGATTCTCATGTAGTTTGCTTTCCTTGAATTATTTCAGTAGTCTTTGAAATGATTCAAAACTAGGGACTTAAAAAAAAAACTTTTTAAAGCATGCTTTCTTCAGTGTATATGTCTGTCCTTCATCTTCTAACACTTGATCATGTGCAACAAGGAATAATACCTATTTTGTATAGGAATAATACCTATTTTGTATCTATACAAATGTATCTAGTAAATGTAATATACAAGGAATAATCTTTAGTGAATTTTTATCAAATGCTAGCTTATCTGAGAAGGAATATTTCATTTTAGGAAGGAACACCCAGATATTTTTATGAGATGATTTATATAAAGATTTTTTAAAAAAATCTGCACAGCAATGTTAATGAAGTAATGTATCTTTATTTTTATAAAAGTATAATTAAAAGACCAGCAAGGTAGGAAAAATGGAAGTTCTTTAAAGCCTAACTAGTACAAAGTGGCTAATGCTGATTACTAAAATTGAGATATTATTAACAGAATTTTGTTACGTTTATGCCCATGAGGATTGGCCTTTTCTCTGTGATTCAAGGGCTTTCTCTGTGACTCCTGTGTACAGAGTGGCACCCCCGAAACTTCCCTGGGCACCCCATAACTCGGGGTTCTTGCTGTCCAGAGTGGGGAAGAGCTCTGGGCGGGGAGGGAGACTTCTCTTGGTGTCAGAATAAAGGGCAAGTGGGGACATTTGTTAACTTAACTGGTGAGGTATTTGCGGTAGATAGAGACCTGTGTGGTTAAGTCAGGTCTCTTGACCTTGATTTCTTTTCGCCTAGAGCAGCTTACCGCCTGTGACCCGGTGGCCGAGTTTGCACGAGGATATGAGTAGAGTTGCTTGTACTGCAAACTTGAACGCATACATGTGATACACAGCCAGACAGCGCCGTTTTAGCCATTTAAAGATAGATTTGAATGAAACTACTAAAAAATTATGGTGCTACAGAATGGTGGAAACTGTTATTTAAAAGAATAGGGAGTGGCTGTAGCTCAAGTAGTTGAGTGCCTGGTTCCCATGTATGAGGCCCTGGGTCCAATCCCTGGTACCTCCTAAAAAAAATAGCAATAAATAAATAAATACCAGCCCTGCTCTAGGTAAGAAGCACTCCCAGGAATTTACCTGTCACTTTAGAATATGGATCGTTATTAAAAATGTAAGTGTCTAACTTCTGATTGTTAAAAAAATTAATAATTTTGTGAACCACAAAAGTAAACAATTCACCTGTTTCTTCATAAGCCTTTTTACTGCTTTAAATTTTTAAAAAAAGCCTCTTTAAATCATTAAGATAAAAATAACAACTTTAATTAAAAATGAAAACAAATATAGTAAACATAGAATGTGATATCTGTCTTATATTTCAAAATGAAGAAGAATACCCTAGATTACAATTATTCAAAAACTCTTTTCTATTAAAAGACTAAGAGCCTATTGACTTGAATAGATTCGTTTTATTAGGGCAGGATATAAGTCATCATTTTATGTGAAAATTCTTTGAAAAGTCTCCCTAATAAGTTTTTTTACAAAAAGTAAAGATGCATGGTAAGTTTTTAATGTCTCAATTCTTACAAAAAATACCTTTATTTTATAATTTAAATGATAAAAATATTTGTAATAGAAAAGATCGTGGGAACTATCAGGCAGTCCCTAAAAAAGAAAAAAGAAAATTAAGATATGAATTCCTTCTGTATTACTAAAATTAGGCTGTGTTGTTTCAATTTCACTGGAAAGGGAACATGTCAGAAGAAGTATTGACTGTATGTTCTTTAGAAAGAAGAGATTGCCTTCTACGATTTTTGAAGTTCAAGTTTTGGGAGTGTAGAAAGAATCCTGCTAAAGTCAGACGCCCTGTTGGAACCCACTTACCGTCGACTCAGATCCTCCCTATCACCATGCACATTGTTATTTCTGGATCTTTTTGGCCTCTTCATTGCTATTATTCTATTTTAATACCAAGACAAAGTGAAATGGCTAAAGAACCTAATGGGCTTAATTTTCTCACAGTCATCCTGAAATTGTTTTCTGAATAGTTTGGACCTGGTACTGGTGCCAGCTGCTTAAAAGATAAACATCACTTGTGACAAAGGGACTATACAAAGGCAGAGAGTCATGCTGAATTGAGGGGAATTTTGAAAACTGGACCTTTGTGTTCTAAGGTTTTATGCATCAGAAAAAGGGAAAAAAAAAGTAAAGAAAGAGAAAAGAGAAAAAAATCCTAATAGTTATGGGAAAGGCATTGTAAGCATGGGGGAGGCCTGTGACCAAGTAGGTGCAAAATGGTGCCCTTTTTGTAAGTGACAGGTGTTTGGATTTCATGGGCAAATGAATGCTTTTGATCATGGAAAATTTGTCTTAAAACCTATTTTCCCAACATTTTGTTATGAAAGTTTCCAATTGGAAAAACTGAATGAATTGTGCAGTGAACACCTATTCTCACTCCCACCAGAGTCTGCAATTGACATTTGACTACACTTGCTTTATCATGTTTCCATCTGTCCATCCGTCAATCCAGCTTCTTTGGCGAGGCATTTCCTAGTGAGCTGAAGACCTCAGTACCCTTTACTCTTAGATAGTTCAACATGTACATCAATATTTGATTATGATTTTTACAAATATTTGGAGGTGGAATTTGTGGGAAATGAAATATGATGATCTACACTAATCTTAGGTGTGCTCGTTCTGTGACTTTTGACAACTGCATGTGCCTGGGTAACCCAAACCTGTACTAACATAGAGAACCTCACAGTATCCTGGTAAAGGTCCCACATGGCCCTATGCAATCAGCCCCACTCCTGCTACCCCTACTCTGATTTTTTCCCTCATAGGTTAGTTGTGCTTGTCCTAGAATTTCATAGACATGAAACCATACCCTTTGTACTGCTTTTGTGTAAGGCTTGCTTCATTCAACTGAGAGACTTACCGTATTTTTTTTTATATCTTTAAAAAATTTTTTTTTAGTTTAGCTGTAGATTACATAAATGTTACAACAAAGATATAGGGGATTCCCATACACCCCACTCCCTCCCCCCCCCCACTTTCCCACATTAACAACATTCTTTATTAGTGTGGTACATCTGTTACAATTGATAAACATATATTGAAGCATTGCTACTAACCATGGACTATAGTTTACATTAGCTTACATTTTGCACCGTACAATTTTATAGATTTTGACAAAACGTATAATGGCCAGTATCCATCATTGCATCATCAAGCAGTACAATTCCGGTGTCCCAAAAATGCCTCCATGTTTCACGGGTTCTTCACTCTCCCTTCCTCTGTCCACCACTGCCTTTACATCAGTGGTACGGGTTCTTCCATTGCTAGAATAATTATAAGTCTACTTTGGTCTGAAGTTGCATTCTGCCTTGATTCATATTCAGAGTGAGATGGTATAATTGCATCCTTGGGATTTCAAATGGCTTGGCTGAGTGGGTGAACTTTTGACTTTCAGGCCTGTTTCCTGCCATTCTCAACCTCGCCAGCCATGCTCATATTAGCACCAATGCAACCTGCGGTGAGCAGGGGCCAGAGATGTTCTGCAAACTGGTGGAGCACGTGCCCGGTCGGCCTCTGCGGAACGCACAGTGCCGCATCTGTGACAGCAATAGCGCCAACCCCAAAGGCAAGTGGTGCTTTTCTCTTCAAGTGTTCACATGGGAGGGGAAGTGGACGTGGCTCAAGTGATTGGGCTCCCGTCTACCATATGGGAGTTCGATTTCTGGGGTTTCCTGGTGAAGGCAAGCTGGCCTGCATGGAAAGCTGACCCATGCTGGCCCGAGTGGAGAGCTGACCCACACAGAGTGATGGCCCCATGGAAGGGTGGCGTGGCAAGAGGATGCAACAAAAAGAGACACAGAGGAGAGACAGTAAGGGATGGAGCAGACCAGGGAGCTGAGGTGGCACAAGAGACTGAGCACCTCTCCCACTCCAGAAGGTCCCAGGATTGGTTCACAGTGCCACCTAAAGAGAAGACAAGCAGACACAGAAGAACACACAGTGAATAGACACAGAGAGTAGACAATAATGGGGTGGGGGTAGGGGTGGGGGTAATAAAGAAATACATCTTAAAAGAAAAAAGATTTCCCATGGGATGAATGCTTTTTGAAATGCTGACTAAAGATTTTTATGAGGAAGCCATCAACTTTGTGTTCCCATTCATTGCTAGTCATTTCCACTATCATCCCAGTTTGGAAGTGGTAACAAAGAAAAGTCTAAAACAAGAACTAAAAGGGATGCATGTTTTATTTTCTTTTGACAGAACGCCATCCGATATCAAATGCTATAGATGGCACCAATAACTGGTGGCAAAGTCCCAGCATTCAGAATGGGAGAGAATATCACTGGGTCACTATCACTTTGGACTTAAAACAGGTAAGTGAGGCCAGAACATGCGAAAATGTTTACATGCTACCAAACTGCAGTCTTCTGAAGACTTTTGGGAAAGTCTGGCTTGTTTCTTAACACGATTACATCCTGGTCTCACTGTTTTTCCACAAGGCTAAGGCACGCAGTAGACAGATATAGTTCATGGTACCCTTTTTTTGTCCTATTTATCCTTCCGAGGTATCTTAGTTTGTCAGGGTGCTATGACAAATGCCAGACAATGGGTTGGCTTAAACAAGGGGAATTTACTGGCGCGCAGTTTTGTGGCTAGAAGAATTCCATAGTCAAGATATTGGCCAGGCTTGCTTTTCTCCCCAGAGACTGCAGCATTCTGGAGATGGCTACTCACAATCTTCCAGGTTCCTCAGCCAGTGTGTCTGTCTCCTGTCACATGCCAGTGTCCTCTCCTTTCTGTTCTTAGGGTTTCTGCTGACTTTTGGCTTCTTTCTGTGTGACCTTCTTCAACTTCTTCCTCAGTCCATTGGCCTCACCTTAATATCTCCAAGAGGACCTCTTTACAAGAGATTCACACCCAGAGGAATGCAGATTAAGAATATGTCTAACTTGGGGTTCATGTTTCAATCGGCCACTCTAGGTATCTTTGAGAAGACGAGTGAAATTATTTCCCTGTGTTGGATGTTCTAGAAGCTGTGTCAGTAGGACACATCATCCACTCACGCTGGGCACTGAGTGCTGACAGATGCCCTGGGGACAAACAAGCAGCCCCTGTCTTTCGTATTCAGTGTCTTGTTATCATTCTGCAAAGCTATTGTACAAGGTTGTATGTAGAAAGTAAGAAAAGGATACAGGTGGAACCTTTTGCCCATCTCTCACTTCTGTCGGATGCTGACTCCCAGGGCCACGTGTAAGCTGGCTTTGCCCAGGATTTACATCAACAAAGCCTTCAGCACAAATTGGGAATGTCAAGGTACAGCTGGCTCTTCCAAATATATATCCTTTCACCCTCTTATATCTCTTCAAGGCCACATAGGACAATGGAGAGAAATGAAATATAGGCCCTGGGCCCGCCATTATTTCTGGGGAAGGAAAGGAATCTGAAAGCAAGGGATGAGAAAGGAAGATGAAAGTATTTTGGATCTGTTTTCACAATTTATCATTCAAGTTCTCCAGAAAAGACATCGAACAACATTCTCTTATTTATTTCCATTCTAAGATCTCTTGTGTAGCAACTCAGAATATTTCATGGGAAATATTTAGATCAGCTACAAGTGACAGTTAGTTGAAATTTGTCCTATACAATTGAAATAGGTAGTTTGGAAACTTTTTTTTTTTTTTTTTTTTTTTTAAAGATTTATTGATTTATTTAATTTCCCCCCCTCCCCTGGTTGTCTGTTCTTGGTGTCTATTTGTTGCGTCTTGTTTCTTTTGTCTGCCTTTGTTTCTTTGTCCGCTTCTGTTGTCGTCAGCGGCACAGGAAGTGTGGGCGGCGCCATTCCTGGGCAGGCTGCACTTTCTTTTCACGCTGGGCGGCTTTCCTCACGGGCGCACTCCTTGCGCGTGGGGCTCCCCCACGCGGGGGACACCCTTGCGTGGCACGGCACTCCTTGAGCGCATCAGCACTGCGCATGGCCAGCTCCACACGGGTCAAGGAGGCCCGGGGTTTGAACCGCGGACCTCCCATATGGTAGACGGACGCCCTAACCACTGGGCCAAAGTCCGTTTTCCCTAGTTTGGAAACTTAATGACAAATATTCTTAGTTCTTTGAAAAAGTTGATAGTTTAAAAATACATACAGGGTTTTAAGTAAAAGACAAGATAATGCAGGTCTCGTCACATACAAGGAATCTTTATTCACTAATAATTGCATTGAATGAGGTAGCACAGTATCAAGCTCAGGAGACTTTTTTTTCAAGTTTAGGCTCCCAGTGCTATGGAAGTAAAATAGCACTTTCAACAGTTTCCAGCCATAAGTCTTGATTTAATTAATAAGATTCTCTCCTAGAGCTCCCAAAAGGCAGGAATCTTGATTTTAGCCCAGAGACACCCATTTTTGACTTCTCACCTCCAACGTAAGAGAATAAATTTATGTCATTTCAGGCCACCAAAGTACAGTTACCATAGGAAACTGACTCTGGGGAATGTGGCTTGACTGCGTATTGAGGTTCAGGGAGCTGAGAAGTAGCCGTATCTCTGTTACCGGACAGGTGTTTTGCTGGTTGTCCCTTCTCCCCCTCACTCTGGTTTGCCAGTCCTCTTCTCCAGCCGCCACCCCTTAGTTTCTTATTTCCCTTTTACTCCCCCACCCCGCCTGACGCCCAAATCTGGAGTGAGGCTATCCCTTGCCGACTTGCTTCATTACCAAACCGTGTGTTTCTCGTCAAGCAAACTGAGGCAGGAATTAGTTAATTTCTAGATTATGTTTCTCCATGAGGACAGGAACTAGAGCTGCCTTCTTCCAGCTCTTTCTCTACCCTTTTCCTTCGCTGCTAGCGTTTATTGGGGTTTGCCTTGTTCACTCCTGTAGGCCCAGACGTTGGCACACTTTAGGCACTGAGTGAATAAATGCTTTTTTTTTTTTACTTGCCTCTTTTCTCTGCAGCCTGATAAAAGATGACAATGTGTAAACAAAGCCTTCTGATTGCTTTGTTTCAGTCCTATAAAAATGTAAAATATAAAGCATGTATTTCTAAAGTAAAATTATGCAAGACTTTATTTAGTGTTATCAGGAGTCGTAACAATTTAATATTGTAAATGTGTTTATATAACTTAATAAATATGTCAACTCCTGAGGTTTTATGATCAAATCATTCTGCTTTGTTTGGTGGGGACAATTGCTAAAGACGTTAATCCCATTTTTGATTCTCTGGTTGACGAGGGCTGTTGAAATTACTGCATTACTGTGTAATGTTTGGCTACTTGGCAGATAAACTTAAAAGATAAAATGTTTTGTTATCAGAAAGTCCATAAACTTATATGGTTTGCAGTAAGATTTAACTACAGAGTATTGGTTTAGTAACATATTACATGATTTGATTTGTTTTGTTACTTCTTTAAAATAATGCCTGCTATTCATTTCTTCCATTGATTCAGGATATTTTAGGAGTCACACTGTTAAATATTTAGTAATATCTTCCTTTTCAAATCCATGGGAATTGAATGAGTGTGGTATTTTTGGTTTAAGAAAAATAAGGCTGTGTGGGCTATGGTGTGGAACATGGGACATGGGGTGCAGCGATGCCCGGAGATGTACTCACCAGACGCAATGGATGTGACATGATGATGGGGGAGAGTGTTACTGTGGGGGGAGTGGTGGGGTGGGGGCGAATGGGGACCTCATATTTTTTTAATGTAATATCTTTTTAAAAAATGAAGAAATTGAGTAGAATTTGGAAAAAAAATAAGGCTTAAGACTCAACTTTAACAAATGTAAAATTAGCAAACATATGAATGATTATTCAACGAAGTAAAATGCTCTTCACTTTGAAGTGATTTAAGAGCTTTTTCTTTAGGACTATTACTGAATGGAGTCCATGGTCTTTTTGTCAATTTGTAATTTTAAATAAATCATTTTGAGAGAGAGAGCATGTATATTTCACAATCTTGAATTTATGAGAGACAAAATTCCTTTGGGCCTCGCTAATTAAATTAAAATTTATTCCTCATTTCTCAGTAGAAGAACCCAAGGATTCCCAGCTTGAGGAACATTGCATTAAAAGTTACTACATTTTGAAATGCACTGTGTACTGAATTATATCAGCCAGGGTAGAAGAACATTGTGAATGCAATTAACAGCACTGACATTTTCATCTGAATTTGATTAAAAGGGGAAGTGTTAGATTGTATATAGGGTAACAGAATAAAAATTTTTAAAAATCCATGAAACTGCTTTACACAGTGAACCCTAAGTTAAAACATGGACTTTTAATTAATAGCACAATTATAAAAATGTGGTTTCATCAATTGTAACAGATGATCCACACCATTGCTAGGTGTTGGCGGTGGAGTTAATGTACCGGAATCCTGTATTTTATGCATAATTTTTCTTTAACCCCACAATTTATATAGGAAAAAAAAGTTAATGCATTGTGAAATGCACTGCGTGCTGTATTATATCAGCCTGGGTCAAATCAGGGAAACCAACCACCCCAGTTTTTAAAGGACTATGTTTAGAGTAAGGGTAGGAGAACTGGAAAAGGGAGCATCAAGGTAGTTCAGAGATGGTCATGGCTGAAGAGGAACCAAAGAGAACCAAAGAGGAACCAAAGAGGATTATTAGCACCGAGAGGCTGCAGGGTGGTGGTGATGAAGCTCAATTGGGGAGTAACAGCAACAGCTGGAGACTGGAGATAACTGGAGATAACAGGAGCAGCGAGCAGTCGGAGAAGGAGTGGGCCCCACCCCCCTCCAGCCTCCAAACCTCCCTTTAGTCCTTCCCCTCGCACTTTAGACCCTTCCCTTGCAGAACCAAATAAGGAGCAGCTGGCATAGCAGGAGTGTGGTTTGCAGAGTCCAGTACAGCCCCTCCCACAGAGCAGAGCAGAGCAAAGTGTGTTTGCAGGGGAGACTCATTAGCTTTCAAAGGGCCCTGGTAACGTCTTGGCAGATTGCACTTGGTGCCAGGGCAAAGACCACCACGTGGAGGCGCGAGGCACAGCCTGAAATCCTGGAGTAGTCGTTTGTTGTAAGGTGGTCGGCCAGATGATCCTGAACATGCTGAGATTAACTCTGGAATGAAAGGGCAAAATGTATAATTCTGGTGGTCAAATCGTGGACTGCCTTCTAATACCTCCACAGACAAGGTGTCCTGGGCTCTCAGCTGAGAGCGACCACTTTATGATGCCACCCTGGTTGTGTGGTGTGGCTGGAAGTGTGTAAAGTGTAGTAGGGTGATAAGCTTGGATACAATCTACAAAGTAAAATGCAGTCACCTTAAGAATGAAAGACGGTAGAGGGTCTGGGAAATTCCTCACTGTACTTACACATGTGTCTTCTTTCCCTCTGTCACATATATAGTCAATAAATGATTTTTAGATTTCTAAATACCTTTAGCTAGCATGGCGGGAAATATCAAAATATAATCTACTGAGATTTAATTAGAACTAGTTAAGCAGTGTAATTATGCAGAGTTTGCAAAAATAAACTCTGAACTCAATTATTCTGGTTTTTTTTTTTTTGGATTAGAAATGTTACATGGGCTCATTGTAGAAAAAGGTATTGGTAAGTGTAAAGAGGCAGAAAAGTGTATTCCCAGTACCTAATACCTTTAATACTTTCACCCTGAGGCAACCACCGGTAATGTCTTGGCGTATTTATTTTTAAACCTCTGCATGCGTCTTTCTGTATGTATTGTAATAAGGCTATAAGGGTGCTAGCATTTATTTCATACTTACCGTGGGCTAGCCCCTGTGCTAAGCACTTTGTCTGGATCATCAAGGTGATACTTTCTCCCCTAGGACCGACTGCCAGCGATCCTGGACTCTTGTCACATTGCAAGGCTGCATGGCGGCATCTGCGGGTCTCTCCCTTATCTTCCGAATTTCATTGCTTTTAGCTTCTTGCTTCCACGGCATTTTCTGTCTTGGACTGAAGTTCATTGTCTAATACAGGACTCCAGGAAGAGGATTAAAACCCACCCTGGGCCATGCCCTAACTGAAGTAACCTCAACAAAAGGTCTTACTTACAATAGGTTTACACTCGCAGGAATGGACTGGCTTCAAGAACATTCTTTTCTGGGGTCCACACAGGTGCGAACCAGCACAGTAACATTCTGGGTTGCTTTAATATTATATGTCTTACCCATAATTTGCACGACAGTCCCCATGCCCGGCATTTTAGTTGTGTTTCCATCATCATAAATAACCTGTGCTTTCGGTGAGGAAGGATCAATTGCATGTGCATGCCAACGAGCTGTTCAGTCTTCAAAGTCTTTCATCTCTCTTTTTGAAGTCTTCAAAAATCTCAGTTTTGAAGATTCAGATTACAAGTCTGGTTGGTTTTGAGTATGTCTTTAAAAAGGCATGTTCATTGCCTCTTGTATGTCTAAGAACTTAACAGGTGTAGTTTATAGACCGTTCGGCGTCTGTCTTCTCATCCATGCTTTCATCTGCTCTTCCCACCCTCCTAGATTACTGATGATCTCCTCTTTGCACGTAAGAAAATTGAAGACTGGAAACGATAATTTCTCATTCCTGGTCTAATGATCCTCCTACCTGGGCTGCTCTATTCACCTCCGCTGTTCCTGGTTTCCCACCATTGCTTCCTTTCCGATATGCTTTCAAGGAAGAACTGGCAGGAAGAGCTTCCACTTTCCTCCTGGAAAATGTTCATCGTCTCCCGAAGCTCCTTCTGCTGTTCTCTTGTCCTGCCTTGTGGCACCTCAGAGTCTCTTTCCCCGGGAGTCACAGATTGTTCATACTTCTTTCACACTTTGGCAGTGGCTGATAGACTTGGGTGCTGCCTACTAGGTGGACTTGGGCCAAGAAGTGGGAAAAACGAATCAATGTTTTGTATTAACCCCCTTTTAAAAATTTCAAACCTGGGCAGAAATTTCACTGGGAGTGGTAAGATGGGTGTGTAAAAATTTGTGACGTTAGGAGATAAAATATGTTCCTTGAAAGAGGAAATGTTTCCAATGGCACTGAAAATAAAGCTGCCTTTTGAAGCAGGGCTTTATTTTCTGTGTAGGTTTAATTAGGAAGTAGCACTTTGTTGTGAACAAAACCACAGAAGAGCCTTTGTTTTATGCAAACCTTTAGACAAGAGCTACTTGTGTGCTTGTTTTTGTAAAACCTCATTAATTTGGAAGTCTGGTTTGTTTTGTTTTGTTTTTCCAGAATTTCTGAAAAATTGACCAGCCATGGGTTGAGGTTTATTATTGTATTATCCAAATATAAAGTAGTTGATTAGCACCTTGACAGTCTAAATAAGAAGAGATCAGGCAGATTTCACGTTCTTAAGATAGCACGTCTTTAAAGATTTTTTAGAACATGAACTGCATGTAAATTGGAAGTTCTCATTACAAATGAGTTTTGGCTGTTCATTAAAAGAGGGCAAGCAGAGACCATGTTTTCCTGGAAATGCTGTGTTAGAGTTTACTGTAACTGTGTGCTTGTATTTATTCAAAATGATTCTATTTCAGTTCAGTTAGTTCATACTGGCCTCAACCAACTTCAGATATTTTTTTTCCTGAATTTGTTTGGCAAAATGAAGAGAAGAAACCTAAACCTCTTCATTATGACTTGAAAGCAAGCCACATTTAATTCTTATTCTTCAGAAATTTGCATTTTTTTTTCATGGTGTCTGGGAAACTGCTCTTCTCAGAGATATGCTTTTCTTTAGTTTTCTGGTTTTTATTATCTCATTTTATTTTCTCATATACTGCCTCCATTCCAGTTATCTGTTGCTGTGTAAGGTATCACTGCAAAACTTTAGGCATAAAACAACAACCTTCACTTTATACCCATCACAGTTCTGTGGTGTGGCAGGGCTTGACTCTGGTTGTGTCTGAGGGTCTCTCATGCAGTTATAGTCAGATGGTAAGCGGAGCTGGACCAGCCAGGGGAGGGGACATCAGAGCAGCTGGGGGGTGCCCAGAAGGCTCAGGGCTTCCCTGAAAGGGCGAGTTGGGCTTCCTCACAGCATGGCAGCCTGAAGACAGCCCACTTCCGTGGCAGTTAAACTCCAGCACAAGCATTCCAGAAAAAGTGTCAAAGTTGTGCCACCTTTTAGACCGAATCTCCAGAGTTATACAGTGTCACTCCCACTGCATGCTCTTGGTCCACGGAGGTTCAAGTCAGCTCCACCTCTCAAGGGGAGGAGTGCAGACCCGTTTTATAACCTCATATGTGAAGCATGAGGTTCTCTTTACCCACCACCTATTTCTTATCTTTTTAGGTGCCACACTCTTGTCTCTAGAGGAAGTATTATAAATAGCTATAGAGTTCAAACAGGGATACAAATATTGTACTTTAAAGTACTCGATGTTAAAGACAAGTGAGCTGAATAAGGGAAAGTCATTGAGGCTAGGTCTGAAGAACTGTACGGAGTATTGTTTCTTGATGAGATTTCTTTCTGAGCTTTATCATTTGTGTATTGTCAGAGGTGAATTGCTAGTCAAGGACAGCCATTTTGTCATTGAGCAATCCTCCACCTTCCCACTTTCTTCTTTCAAATGACAGAGTATTGAGGCCATTACTATTACAGTGTATCTTACAAAAGCAGGGCTTCTTAGATTGACTTTGGGAAGGATTCTGGGAAATCAAAGAGGACAGATTTGCAGGACTTTGTCCTACTATAGTTTTCATATTCCCCAGTTGCTTTGATTTCATAATAAAGGTTTTTGTATGGAATAAAAACGAACCCTGTTCTGAAAGCATTATTTTGTCTTCATAGATTGAGGTTGAGAAATAATTTTAAATTCTGAAAAAAATTACTTCTTTGAAAACTACAGTGCAATTTGGAATTCATTCTAGTATTAGCTTTTTATGTATTGGAATAGAATGCCTATTTCTTGGGGGCTGGGGTCCAGGGATTCATTGATCAATAAGACTGATCTCATCCAAGTAAAGCCTTAGCACAGGGGAAGTTCACAACAAATGACGAGTGGCGAGTTCCTTATCTATGTGGTTATTGTTCCAGTCACTATAATTGTTTAGCTTAGGTAGACCCCAGTTCTCAAGAAGCATCTGGTGTAGTGGGAGCTATAGGCGAGTACACAGACCTCTTCTTTTTGGTGGTGTAAGGGTTCGGCAGGTTTGGGGGTGCATGGAGAACACAAAGAGCAGTTTACAGAGCTGGGAACACAGCCCGAGGAAGGGCCTGGCAAAAGAAAGGAGAAGGCAGGAGGAAGGACAAGGAAGGAGATAAGGCAGCAAGAAAGGCCTACAAACGAGAAAGGCTGGCATTTTGGAGGAGCTTACATAGAGCATCCAGTCCTGTAGTAAACTTTTCCAGTCATTTGTGTGCCTTTTTATTGAGATATACGGTAATTTTCACAGAGTGGGATGCAGAGATCTTAAATGCATAGTTGCACGAGATTTGACAAACACAGACACACGTGTCAGCCATGCCCTTAGGAAGATACAGAACTGCCATCGCTCCAGAATGTTCTGTCGTGCCCTTTCCTGCCAGTGTTCCCACCCTGACGGTTCTGATTTTTTTTTTCAAATTAGTCTTGCCTGTTACAGAACTTCACATCTATGGGATCATACAGTGCTCACTCTGTGTCCGCCTTCCCTCTCTTAGCATCGTGTCTTTGAGGTTCATCCGACGTTGCTTGTATCAGCTGGTCAAAGGAGAGGTGCCATCTTGACCTCAGGGGACATGGATAAACCATCCAGAAAGCGCCTCCAGGCAGAAAGCCAGCACAACCCCCGCCCATCTCTCAGGAATCTCCATCCTGAGCTACCTGTGGCCAGGGTCTTGGTTTGCCGAAGGGCTGCTGATGCAAACTACCAGAAATGGCTTGGCTTTTTTTTTTTTTAAAGATTTATTTTTTATTTATTTCTCTCCCTCCCTCCTCCCCCCCCCCCCCCCCGGTTGTCTGCTCTTTGTGTCCATTCGCTGTGTGTTCTTCTGTGTCTGCTTCTATTCTTGTCAGTGGCACAGGAATCTGTGCCTCTTTTTGTTGTATCATCTTGCTGAGTCAGCTCTCTGTGTGTGCAGTGCCACTCCTGGGCAGACCGTGTTGTTTTTTTTTTATTTGCAGAGGATGGCTCTCCTTATGGGGTGTGGGGCTCCCCTACACAGGGGACACCCCTGCGTGGCAGGGCACTCCTCGCGCACATCAGCACTGAACATGGGCCAGCTCCACACGGGTCAAGGAGGCCTGAGGTTTGAACCGCGGACCTCCCATGTGGTAGACGGACGCCCTAACCACTGGGCCAAGTCTGCTTCCCAATAGATTGGCTTTTATAATGGGAATTTTATTTGGGATAAAAGCTTTCAGTTCTGAGGCCATGAAATGTCCAAACCAAGGCACCATCAGAGATGCTGTCTCACCAAAGTCAGCTCCTGTTGGTCCTGATGTCCAGCCATGGACCAAAAATGACTGCCAATCTCCGCTGAAGTCCCTGCCTTCCCCTCTGAATCTTCTGTCTCAGCTGCGGCCACCAGACAGGGATTGTCTCTTCCCAGACCTCCTCTCTCAGGCGCGGGGCTTCTCTGCCTTTTCGCAGCTGTCGTGACCTGGGTCTCTCTCACGTGGCGGGATCAGACACGGCGGCTCCCTTTTCCTGTGTGCACCGGTCTCTCCCTGTGTCTCTGTTTATATTAGACCCAGCAAGAGGGTGGAGACTCAACCCGAGTTACCAACTGACATAGTCCAATTAAAAAAGCCTCACACCCACAAGAATAGATTAGTTCAAAACAGTCTCTCTTTTGGGGATTTATAAAAGAACTTGAAAATCTCACATCCAGTATTTGAAAACCAAGCTTTTATATCTTTTGTCCAGTTTTCTAGTTTGTTTACTTCAGGAGGGCCAGGCTGATACCAGTGTCTTCTCCATGGCCAGCAGCTAAATTGCTGTTAAATTTTTTTTTTAAGATTTATTTATTTACTTTCCCCCCTTCCACTCCTCCCACCCTGCTGTCTGTGTTGTCTTCTCTTCTCATTTTCTTTCCTCTAGGATTCACCAGGATTCGATCCTGGAGACCTCTGATAGGGAGAGAGGTTCTCTGTCAGTTGTGCTACCTCAGTTCCTGGTTTCTGCTGCGCTTCACCTTAACTCTCCTCTTGTCTCTCTTTTGATGCGTCATCATCTTGCTGCGTGACTCACTTGTGTGGGGCACTGGCTCACCACATAGGCACTCGTGCAGGCACTCATGTGGGCACTGGCACATCACGCAGACTCTCGTGTGGGCACACGGGCACACTTTCTCTTCTTTGTCACCAGGAGGCCCCGGGGATCAAACCCAGGTCCTCCCATATTGTAGGCAGAAGCTCTGTCACTTGAGCCACATCCGCTTCCCTGTCATAAGTTTTGATGGAGGGATATTTCATCATCTGGGCACACAATATGTTATTGTACCTGCTGACCTCTGTGGAACCCTTAAGTTGTTTTACAGTTTTTGGCTTTTGTAAATCGTGGTGCCAGGAACGTTTGGAGTACTTTTGTGGCTGCAACACTGACAGCTTTCTTAGTGTAGATTCTAAGAAATGGGGCTCCTTGTCAAAGGGCTTAAACATTTTTCATTTGTGATCTTTAATTGCTATTTTTATGGCCATATCCTCAATTTATATGCTTATTAACAGTGACTGGAAGTGCATGCTTTACAGAACGGAGATTAGATTTTTGTTGCTGCTTTCTGCTAATTGTCTAGCACAGAATCTATGTACTTATTATTTATATAGTTATTTAGAATGAGCAATTGTACTATATCATTGTACTGGACATATTTTGGGAGTCATGGGCGGAAGTCAGATGCTTACACAATGTTTGGTCTTCTTAACGTCTCATGTATAAATTACGTAGTGATTAGTCTCTATTGAGGCAGCCAAATTGCTTTGTAACACAGTGACATTTTTAGATATTTGAATATTAGTGTACAAGGCTGGGCCAAGTTTGCAAATCACATTATAGTGAAAGAGAAAAAAATTGAACTAAGTCTATGTAACATCATTTTGACAGGTCCCAGTTGTCAGAAGCATAAATAATGAATTTGGGCAAAGTGATTACAGATCTGGTAGTGCTACCTTAATATCTGTATTGTGCATTTTATACAGTGCTTTTTTATTCACTGTCACATCTTATAATTACAACATGAAAAATCCAATGAATGTCTGGATTTTTCGCCCCTTCTCTGGATGAAGAAACTGAAACCCAGAACTATATACATACTATTGGAAAGAACCCAGTGGGGCATAGAAAAAAATGCCCTCTGGACTTAGCATTTTAAGCCTGATCATGGACCATAGTAAATTTATAATTCTCTAGATTGCAAAGGAATAACATTTTCTGACTCACACTTCACTACCTTTTATGGAGGAAAGAACAATTCTGGAAGTCTACTTCTGTACTCCTGAGTGTCGACAAGGTGACAGAGCTGCCAGAGTCATGATAAACATACCCTGCTGGGATGGAGACAGCTGTGTGTTTAGGACAACACATTTCCTTAGACCCGTGATTGCTTTGCAATTTGTACACAGATATTTGGAGAGCGCTCACTCACTCAGACCTGGCCTTTATCTTTGTTAAGGTAAGGAAGTGAAGCCTGGGAAAGTAGCGAGATCAAATTAAAACCTGCAAATAATTAGCTGGGGTGGCCCAGCTGTACAAACCAAGGTGGCCTGAGAAATTTGGTGAAGCCTCAAAGCTTCTCTTCAGCCTGCTGGAGTGGCTTAAACTGTGTCAGAGTGACCAGTGACTGCTAGAGGAGGTGTGTCATAGTCTTTTAGCCAGACATTTGGGCCATTCTTAATTAATCATCTTTTTTAAAGTCAATAATAAAATGACTGATCTAGTGCCATTTCAGTGAGCGTCATCAGTCATAAATTTAAGCTTCTCTTTTTCCCTACTATTTTATGGCAGATAGAGGATATTTACTTTTGTTCTTCATATGACAGAAGCACAAAAAGTCCTTTGAAAACCTTTTAGTCAGCCCCATCTAGATGGTCGTCCATGTAAGATTATTTATTTATGACTCTCATACCAGGCTCCCATACTGGACCAGGCAAGAAATTGGGCTGAACTGAAGTCAGCTCGTTGTTCAGGAAATGGCACCAAGGAGAAAGGAATTCTGTCTGAAACTTTGAGCATTCCATTAAATCATCTCCAGGGACTTCTTTTACTGAAAACCAACGGTTTTATATTTGGTGATGTGTTATGCCTTGCTAGAGCAAGGCAGATATGGGACTACAGGAAAGAAGAAAGTCCATAAGTCCCCTTGGAGCTCTGTCAGCCGGATCCCCAGTGACTTCACGGGCTTCTCCAGATTGGCCCCTGTCTTTAAGTACTCCAGTGCTACTCAACTCAACTGATGCGCCAAAAAAAAAAAAAAAAAAGCCTTTCTACATCAGACCTTATTTGACTCTATAATTTTTAAATGTTCTAAACATGGTGATTTGTCATTTCAGTGTCTGACAAATGATAGCTGCTCAGGGAAGTTAGATGTTTCAAAAGAAAAATGAAAATATTCCAACAGAATATAGACTAACGTGTCTGCCTGAAGAGTGAAACCTTGCACACCCAAAAAAACAAAAACAAAAAAGCTTCTAATTGCCATTGTGCTAAAACTGCAAACAATTCAGCTAGATTTAGTGACCAAAGGAAGGAAAAACATATAGGTGTTTCTAGGTGTTGTAAATGTATAACTAATAGGTTACTGTTTACTGGAGTTGGTCAAGTACAGATTTGCACAGCTTCTGTTAAGGCAGGATCTCTACGTGGATCTGAGAGGCTTTGATGGTCAGCGCTCTGTGACCTAATAGAGTACGGCGCTGTGTTTTCTCATGATAAAGGATAGGAAGAAGGGATGGGAAACTCTAGACTCTTAGTCATTGCTAGATCAACTGAGGCAAAAATAGATCCAGGCAAGGAGCAGGAGATGAAGTGAAAAGAAAGCAAGTTTTCAGTGGTTTTCAGCCAGAAATTCCTGGAGGGGCAGGAAAGAAGGGGAAACGTAGGCTTTGGGACCACCTTGGAGAAACCTCTTCTCTCTTCCTGCAGGGCATGAGGAATGTGGCCAAAGGGGGAAAGCCCTGCTTGGCTGATTCATGTGCGTGTTTGTGTTTTTCTCACACTTTACCTTCTAGAAAAATCTTAAGACCCACTTGCTTTTCTTTGCTCCCCCTCCTGCGGTAGGGAAGCTCCTATGTCTTGTGATGTCCGCGCATCTTCCATTCCTGGTGACCTCCCTGGCTGAAGGTCCTCTGCGGGTCTGAACGTTCAGCGTGGTCCCTGGAGGCTGTGTGCTGGGGCCCGGGCTCCACCGCCCTCGCGTCTCGCTCACGCCAGCCAGCTCCACTCCCAACTTCTGTCCTCCTCCCTGCCCTGCCTCTCAGGGTGTCCACGATCTGCCCCAACACTGCCTCTGCTCCGTCCCCCAGCTCTCTCCTACCCTCCAGAGGCACTCTCCCCGGCCCCCCTCATCCTCCAGACGAGCGCCTGGTGGCCAGCTCAGCCTCCCTCTTTCCCTCTAGAGCCTCAGTCCACACAGGTGGAGCCTTTACTCCGCTGCTCCGTGGGCAGCTCCTGCCGCAGTCCCCGAGACCAAGCCAACGCTCCGCAAAGGGTCATTCAGTGAGCCTCGAGTGACCGCGACGCCCCCAGCCCCAGCCTCCTGTGTCCCTGAGAGGGTCCTTCTCGGAGAGCGCCATCTCTTCCTTTCCACCTACTCCTTCTTCACCCTGCCCCGCAGGGGAGGAGCAGGGGTTTTCTAAGGGGCCCCTGGGGCCACGGCTGAGCTTTTGTTCGACAGAGTCTGTTCCCAGGACACAGTGTTTGTTCTCGACCCACAGGCTCTGTCCCTGGGGCAGGCGTCCCGGGATTCGGGATTCGGGATTCGTCCCCTGTGAATCCTGGGGGCTGAGGCCACCCTGCCTGGGACCTGGGCCCATATGGGCTCCAGGGCGGAGGCGTTAGGCAGCATTACAGCCACCCAGCTACACCTCAGCTCCGATCTGGCCCTTGTCTGGAATCCAGCTGACTTCTTTTTTAATCTCCACGACACGTTCTTGAGCCGACTTCCAAAGTCGGGAAGGGAAGGTCGAGATGTTACTGCCACCTCTTCCTCGTAGGAACAAATGGGTGCCTTTTGGGGAGAAGCCTAATGCCGTTTCAGAGGCTGAGCTATTCCCAGCTGACAGCCTGATCACCGTGGCTGAGGTGCGTGGTTAGGCACGGGGACAGCCGAGGCGCTTTCTGCCCTTCTCAGGTCAGACAGTGGCGGTAGCTGTATTTCCCAGCTAGACCATCACCTGGAATTTACCAGACCGAGGTCAAAAGCCAAGATCCTCACAAAAGGGCATTTGGTGATATGCCTAGTATGCTTTGGAGATAGTTCCAACTAATCGTACCCAAACATAGGAAAACCATTCCAGAACACTGGTGGGACTTAGCATTGGGAACAACCGTATGGAGAAGTGCAACCAGTCCCTGGCTTTCAATTTTGATGTTTAAAATAAAGTGGTGCAGCACTTTTCCTTTGAAATACTACTACTAGTCATCTTCAAATATAAATAGTGACACATGGACCATGGCAAAGCTGACTGGTGGACACATTTTGAAATGGCTTTGCTACTTGATGGAAAACAGAATCACTGCTGGCAGGTGATTTAAACATTCCTTTCCTATCTTCAGATTACTGATTACAGATGACAACTTTTTAAATGAGCTCAGATCTCTCTGCCATCTGTTTGTCGGTGATCATCTTACTTGCACTGGTTTTTCCTACTTTTAGGAGCTGAGCATCGTTCAAAACTGCCTGATAAAAATTTATCACTACTGGGAACTAACCCTTCACCCCCAATTAAAAGCAAAAAGCCAAAAGAACAGAAAAAAAGATAAAAGTTACTAAACTTCGATATATCTATGTGCACTTGTATTTTGCGCCAAATTAAAAATAAACAAATCTAGTTTTATTCCAAAGTTCATTCTCATTCATGAGGCTATTTATTTTTGTCCATTAATATACTGGTGCTAGAATTATGAACTAAGAGTAGAGCAGCCAACTAAATTATAATAGAAGTTATAGTTTAAGGTAATTGTCCATAAGAGACTTACCTAAAATGTGTATGGCACACATCCAGCCTGTCCAGGTAAACATCTAAGCCTCCTCTCTTATGTTGCTTTTCCTAATTTTTATTTTATTTCACATGTACATCAACTGACTAGATACTTAATGATTGATACTTTATAAAACTGAGGAGTTTCGTGCCAGCATTAGTAATTAGCCTTCTATTAAATAATTGCTTCTTTATTCTTGAGTACTAAATATTAATTCAAATGATCATTTAAAAATTTCTAGTAATTTTATAATACATAGAGTGTCCAAAGCACAAATTCACTATTTTTATAGGGGTCATTGAACAATATTATTTATTAAATAAATTTAATGATTACTCTAAATCTCTTCTCTTGGTGAAAAATACGTTTCCATTGTGCAAGAGAGGAAACATTCCCCTGATGATGGAGGCAGGTATGGCCCTTCTGTGGAGAATTTCCAGAAGCGGAATCCAGCATGGTACCTGGGCGCCCTGAAAATTATGCACAGAGCGGTCCTGTGAAGAAGGACACTTTCTGTGGAGGGGAGAGCGCTCCCTGCCAGTGCACGTGGGAAATTCACCTCTGACCCCAGAGAGTTCAGCTTGCTGTTGTTTTCAAATGTCTGTGGCCAGGACTGGCTGATTATATTTAGGCCCCTAGCAAAGTTGAGAGTTCCTGTCTAGATTCCTCCTTAGAAAGTGGTGTTTGATGTTCCTTTCTGTGACACTGTTTATGTGCATACCAATGATCACAAGCAAAGGCTGCTTGGTGGGAAACTGTCATGAAAGGGGATTTAAAAATGGCTGGCTCAGCTGCAGTGCTGGCGGGGCCGCAGTGACTAAGCCTGGTGAACAGCCCCGTGCAATCAACTTGCATTCAGCCAACCTTAGATGGAGAGGAGAGGCGGTTTAGTCAGCTGTGCACAAAACGAGCAACAGAAATATCATGGATTTCATTTGGAGAAAGCTTTGAAGTCCTGTCTATCAGCAGAGAATCCTTACCTTTTTCTGAATTACGTCTCAGATCCCATTGTCAGTGCTCCATGTGAATTAGGACTTACCTGAAGACAAATCATGTTTAAATTCTTCGTAACACCCTCTTCCTCCTTCACCAACTTGCAGGTCTCTCCATTTGTCTCCTGGTCCCCAGTTTGGAGTTTTGAGGACTATTGAGAGTCAGTGAAGGTCATGCCTAGCTATGAGCTGCTTGTCCTTTTCTCCACTAGGGTTGTTCTTCCCTCTGGTGTCTTTCTTAAGTAGGACTAAGGTTTCAGTATAAACGCTTACAAGGATTTCACGAAAGTACTAGCACAGGGTTCTGAAATAATTGCTACTGATTTAAGTAAGAGGTGGGGAAAGTGGGCCAGTTCTCGCCAGTTTGCCCTTCCCTGGCATTTTGCTCTCCCTTGTCCTCATGATCTATAGGGGCAAAGGAGCCCAGAGCCTAAGAATACAGAGCTCCTGGGGTCACAGCCTGCTACCTGCAATTCAGTAGACAGCGACATAAACATTCTGTAAAGTGGGGCAAATAACAGTACTTACTTCATAAGAATAACGTAGCTATAAGGATGCAAAGAGTTAATAGGTCTATTATAGCACTTAGCACTGTCCCTGGCTGGGGTAAGTGCTATGTAAGCATTAGCAACCATAGTATATTGGCTGATATTTTCCACGTGGTTACTGTGAGGCTTAAATTGAACAGCCTAAATCTGTAACATTCTTGTTTGCTTTGAAACTTAGCCATTTCAATAGCATACATAAACTGTTCTTGTAACCTCTGGGCCCTTACCTTTAAGTAGTTCTTGTCACAATGTACATGTTTATACATTGAGTCTAAAACCATGGATTTATCACTGTGTTTTATGCATTTGCCTTTTAGATCCTAGAGGAAGTAAAAAGTGGAGTTACAAATGAGAAGTACAGTAGTACTGGTATTTATATTTACTCAAGTCATTATATTTACCAGCAATCTTCAGTTCTTCATTGGCTTCAGTCAGTTGGTTAGTTCCCTAGACTGTCAACCTGCAGAACACCCTATAGTATTTCTCGTAGGGCTGGTCTAGTGGTGATGAAGTCCTTCAGCTTTTATCTGGAAATGTATTAAACTTACCCTCATTTTGAAAATGGTTGGCAGTTGTTTGCTTCCAGCACTTTAAATATGTCATCACACTGCCTTCTTTTGAAGGTTTCCAATGAGAAATTGGCACTTCGTCTTAATAGCCTCCCATGTATGTGATATATTTCTTCTCTCTTGAAGCTTTCAGAATTCTCTTTTCATCTTTGGCATTCGGCAGATTGATTATAACATGATTCAGTGTGGTTCTATCTGGGTTTATCCTGTTCGGCATTCTTTGAGAATCTTGAATATGTATATTCATGCCTTTCATTAAATTTGGGAAGTTCTTAGCCATTATTTTCTTTGAATATTCTCTCTGTCTCTTTCTCTCTTTCTTCTCCTTCTGGGACTCCCACAATGCATATATTGTTACACTTGATGGTGTCCCACAGACTTCTCAGGATCTGTTCACTTTTCTTCATTCTTTCTTCTTTCTGTTCCTCAGACTAGATGATTTCAATTGTCTTATCTTTAAGGTCACTGATTCTTTCTTCTGCCAGCTCCAATCGGCTGTTGAATCTTCCTAGGGAATTTTAAATTTATGAAACTGTGGTCTTCAGCTCTTCTTTGTCCTTTTTCATAATTCCCAGCTCTCTATTGATACTCTTTTTGTGTTTATCTATTGTTTTCCTGTAGTTCTTTGTCCATGTTTTCCCTTAGCTCATTGAACATATTTAGAGCCTTTTTTTTCTTTTTCAGAGTCTTTGTTTGTACTATCCCAGATCTGATCTTCCATACTGATGGTTCCTAGTGCTTTAACTTCTCCTTTGCCTGGGCCATAACTTCCTGTTTCTTTGCATGTTTTGTAATCTTTTGTTAAAACCTGGACATTTAAATATTTTAATGTGTTAACACTGGGGTTTAGATTCTGAAGTGTCTGTTCCTTAACCTTTTATCCAGCCTAGTCTTAGGACAGAACTTTCCTTGAATGCCAGGAGGTAACAAGAAAAAAAAGAAGGGAAAAGAAAAAACTTTTCTTAGTCTTTGCAGATTGACTTCTGCCAGTGCTCTCTTCAGATCTTATCCATACAGTGAGGTTAGAGAATAGCTCCAGGCCAAAGTGGAGGGGCCTCCCTGGTTCTTTCTGCACACGTGTCTTGTCTTGGCATATGCATTTGGCCCTAAGAATTCTCCCATTTACACAGATACCAAAGTTAAAGTCCCATCATTCCTAGAAATCTGTTTATTCACGGTCCAGGCTCTGCACTCTATGTCCTACAGCGAGCAATCCCTTGCCCCAGGCAGCCGATTGACTGCTTTCCCACAGCATTCTGTAGAAGAGTTCTGTGAACCACCTGCTCCATGCAGGGCAAGTTCTGGAATAGCACATCCCTCAGGCCATCACTAAACAGATCGGGCCAGACTTAAGTGCTTCCAGTAAGTGCTTGAAAGTTACTCTGCTCCTTCTGGAACTAGGGATCCAAACTGGGAGTTCTAGCCAGCTCTCTGTGGAGCTGGTGAGTGGGGAGGAGGGGCTGGCCAAGGCCTCAGGAGATGGTAACACTTTCAAATGTCCTTTTTCTTGATTTGGCACTTGCTTTCTTAGTGCAGTCCTTTAACTTTTTTGTGGAGCTTGGAGGAAGATGTTTCTGCCAGTACTTGCTGGTTGTTCAAAACTTTTGTGGGAACAGAGCCCTGAAGCATCTCATGCCTCTTATCTTGATTGAGGCAGGGCCATAAGGTCTTCATGTTTAGTTTGAAGTACTGGGTATTTCTGAGAAGTGTCTGGTATTTCTGTAGTAAGAAAATATAATTAACCAGGGAAATATATATAAGTTACAGAAAATGTGAATTATAATAAGCTCTACTAAGTCAACTCTCAAAAAAATCCCAAATATTTATGTTCATGGGAGAATTTCCTAGAGATGTACACAATAGGACTAAATAACCTTTGCATTATTTTAATTTTTCAAAGTGATTTTAATTGATAAATGTGATTCTAGATTCTTGAAGAGTGGACATTCAGATCTACATTGAAGCAGTAATAATAGTTTCCTGACGGTCTTCATTACTGAAACTTTAAGAACATTATTTTTATTTCTAATGCATTTTAGAAAGTATCGGCCTTCTAGAGGAAAACAGCACATGAACGTCATAGCCAAAGTACTGGGCTCACTTTCATCACTTGCAGATTAAATAGTACAGGAAAATTTGTAGTAGATGAACAGAATAATTTTGAGATATAACTGTCCTTCCAAGGGAGTCATTCAGAAAGGAGATGTAAAATAATTTGGTTTGTGGTGAGTTAATTTTAAGGAGCTCTTGTGTTTCTGGAATTGGTGGGTAGGGAGCTTAAAAAAATACAGTGCCAGACGAAATAAGACTCAGAGTTTTCAGAGTAAGTGGACAGCTTCCTTCCCAACACATACACATACACAACACACACTCACAAACATACACATGGTTATATATAAATATACATATAAAATATATATTACACCTATATTTAAAAGTAATGGGTTTGGGTTTTAAAAATCACCTATATAAATATGGATTAGGGGAAATCCAGAGTAAATAGTAGTTCACATGGAAAAGGGCATTTTTTGTTGTTTGCAACCCCGTCTGAGTTAGTATTTCTAAGTTCCTTATCAGAAAATGAGTGCTTGCTAAGGCTGAATTACTCAAACAGTGGTCATAGTATTTTCACTCTGACCTACTCAAAAAACATTTGGAGTTCTGTATTCAGTTGATGGGAACTGCTTTTTAAAATATGGTTGTGTCTGGAGCATTCCCACCAAGTCTTGTTAAATGATGGATATCCCCAGGAAATCAGGATATTGAAGCTGAAAAAGAGAAGACTTTGTGAAGGATATATATGTTTAGTTGTATTAAAATATTCAAAGGACAGTTACATGAAAGTGGAATTTAACGTCTTTTACATAGCTCCAGAGCCCAGAATTTATGGGAATTCATGGATCAATGTAAGAAAAGATTTTTTTATAGGGATCTTTTTTTTATAAAATAAAGAACCCTCTTATGGAACTAGTGAGTTTCCTGTCACTGGACGTGTTCCATGAGGGACTGGACTGTTAGGGAGATGATTTCTTCTGTCATAGATTGAATCATGTTCCCCACAAAGACATGTTCTCTGGATGTCAACCCATTTGTAAAGAGGATCTTTGAAGATGTTATTAATTAAGGTGAGGCCAATCTGAATCAGGGTCAGCCTTATCCAGCATAGCTGAAGTCCTTAAAAGCATAGAAAACTCGGACACAGTCAGGTGGAGACCGTTGGAGAGAGAGAGATGGCCATAGAACAGTGGCAGAGATTGAGTTATGGATTGCTGGCAGGCCACCACCAGAACGCCGAGGACTTCAGAGGAAGCATGATCCTGTTGACACCTTGATTTTGAACTTCTAGCTTCCGAAACTGTGAGACAATAAATTCCTGTTGTTTATGCCAGCCTGTGGTGTTTTGTTATAGTGGCCCTGGCAAACTGAGTCACCTTCTTAGTGCTGGCTATTAAAATAGATATCCCCAAGAGCCCCTTCCGAGTTCAAGATTGTGTCAGGCTATGTTTTTTCATACGGTTCATTGTTGCCTACATCTCTTTTTGTCTGTACTTGCTTCCTCCTTCATCTCTGTACCTCCAAATCTCTATGCAAAATACATTCAACACAACAATCAATGTAATATAATATAACACTACTATCATTGAGAATTCAGCTAGAGAAGGGCATTGAAAACAAGACAACAAACTTGTTGATGGTAGTAATAATCAAACAAATTTTTATGTGAGTACTCTTTGAGTTTGATCCTGAAAGCAAATGTCACCAAGAAACCATTCAGGAGACCCATGTCTGGTTAACGGTGAAAAACAGTTATGGTCAACAGCCTTTAGCGAGGTGGGTGACCCTCATGTAAGGTCCTGGGTGGCTGGGGTAATGAGCAGCTCCTACTGGTGCTCAACTGAGGTTCCAAATGTCTCTGTTTCAGGTCTTCCAGGTGGCGTATGTCATTATTAAAGCCGCGAACGCCCCTCGGCCTGGAAACTGGATTCTTGAGCGGTCTCTGGATGGCACCAGCTTTACCCCCTGGCAGTACTATGCAATCAGTGACACGGAGTGTTTGACACGCTACAATATAACTCCAAGACGGGGCCCTCCCACGTACAGGGAGGATGACGAAGTCATCTGCACATCGTATTATTCCAGACTTGTCCCATTTGAGCATGGAGAGGTACTGGACCTGCTGCAGAGATGTGCTTTTTTCCATCAGAGCCTTGATGCCCCCCCTCAAATGTCAAGCGAGCCATTAAACACTCAAAAGAGACCTCTCTCAATAGTGATGACAGAGGTCCTTAAGTATTTACAGTATTGAATGGTGTCTACTGGGGTGATTTATTTCACAGCCAATACATATTGCCTTATTGATTGCTTTCCTTCAAGGAGCTTTTTAGTCTTTACTCTGCTGTGATTTAAATAAATAACCCCATCAGATCCTCCTCCAGAGTCCCCTTTTCCTAACCCCAGGGCAAGGACTTTCTTTGAAACAGTACAAAGAGAACAAAAATGTTTCTAAAAGACACCGTTCTCCATTTTCTTCATGAGGGTCTCTTTATCTTTGGTGGGTGTTGAGGGTTGGGAGACAGCTCCTGAAGGATGACAGCTTGGTGCTCGATAAATGTGGATTGTACCTACTTCATTAAAGTCAGAGAGTAATTAAAAATGAGCCATTCTTCAGTAACACCTGGCTTGACAAACTAGTACTACAAAAACTCTGAACAACATTTTGTAGCAGGAACTCTGCAGCAAGCCCTGGCATTGTTCCAAGAGTAGAGATGAATTATGAGAGCCGGGCATTATAAGATTTTTTGGCATTTTTTTCTTTGCTCTCCCCAGTCTATTCATGGAATTTAGAATTTCTTTCCGAGAAGTTATAGCATAGTGATAGATGTCAAAATGTTCTCACCACATTGGGGGAGGTGATGTAAAACGTTTCCAGTGCTCCCCGAGAGAAATCAATTGAAGACACCTTGGGCACAGTCATTTGGGCAGTGAAGAAGTTCACCAGATCTCAGGAAGGACTTAAGTGTTTTGTTTGGGTTTTAGATGGTAACTTTGTAAAGACTATATTCTGAAACTAAACAACCAGGGCCATACTTTCGCTGCTTGAAATTGAAATGTGTTTATTTTGATGTCTCTATCTTCAGATCCATACATCACTAATCAACGGCAGACCCAGCGCTGATGATGTTTCACCCACACTGCTGGAATTTACTTCTGCACGATACATCCGCCTTCGTTTACAGCGCATCCGAACCCTGAATGCAGACCTGATGACCCTCAGCCACCGCGAGCCCAAGGACCTCGATCCCATCGTCACCAGACGAGTGAGTATTTGTCAGTTCTTTTAATGGTAATGAAACCTTTATTTGTTTAAGGGGAATACTTTTCTTTTTTTGGTTGGACTTTTAGCTTCCCGACTGTTACAGCCTTATTCTGGTGATGATCACCTCATATGATCTGTTCAGAATGGTACCTTTAAACCAAACGACAGGGCTAATGCCACGTCCTCAGGCCTCTACTCCATTACACCATAGTGCAGTAATGTGGTAGTGTTTGCACTTTACATTCTGGTCTGGAAATGTGTTTCCCATGTTTTGTAGATTCTCTAGAAGTTTCTATTTACACAGTCATGTCGTCTATGTGAATAATGACTATTTACTCTTTTTTTCCATTCCCCTCCCCTCCCCCATCCTGCTGCTTTTGCTGTCTGTGTCCAGTCACTGTGTGATCTTCTGTATCTATTTCTCTTTTTGTCTTTTTCCTCTAGGATTCCCTGGGATTCGATCCTGGGGAACTCTGATGTGGAGAGAGTTTCCCTGTCAATTGCACCACCTCAGTTCCTGCTCTCTGTTGCACTTCACCTTGATTCTCCCTTTCGTCTCTCTTCTGTTGTGTCATCATCTTGCCGCATGACTCACTTGCGCGGGCACTGGCTTACTATGTGTGCACTCATGTGGGCTTTCAGCTCACCACCCAGGCACTCCGCTTGCCACGTGGGCACTTGGCTCGCCACATGGGCACTCACGTGGGCACTTGGCTCACCATACAGGTACCCACATGGGCAATCAGCTCACCACATGGGCACTCAGCTCACCGTGTGGGCATTTGGCTCACCTCATGGGCACTTGGCTCACTGCACGGGCACTTGGCTCACCACGTGGGCACTAGCTCACTGCGAAGGCATGCTTACTCTTTGTCTTTTTTTTTTCACCAGGAGGCCCCAGGGATCAAACCCAGGTCTTCCCCTATGGTAGGCAGAGGCCTTATCACTTGAGCCACATCCGCTTCCCATGACTGTTTACTACTGCTGTCCACTCTGTATACCTTGTATTTCTTTTTTCTTGCCTTATTGCACTGGTTTGTATTTTACATAGAATGTTGAATACTGAGCACAGATCCTAGGAGGAAAGTACAGATGAGCACAGATCCTAGGAGGAAAGCACTTTCACTATTAGCTGTAGGTTTTCAGAGATGCCCTTAACCAACTGGAGGAAGTTCTCTTCTATTACTGCTCTGCTGAGCATTTTTTAATGAATGGTATTGAATACTGTAAAATGCTTTTTGTACATCTGTTGAAATGACTATGTGTTTTTTCTCCTTAAATCTTTTAATGTGGTGATTTGCATTTGTTGATTTTGCATGGTAAGCTAACTTTGCATTCCTGGGATCAATCCTACTTTGTTGTGATGTATTATCCTTTTTACATGCTGCTATATTCAATTAGCCAATATTTTATTAATGTTTTCAATAGCATGATTGAACCCAAGTTAGGAGATTCTTTTCAATCCGATTGATTTATGTTGCTGAGCTAACTTGAGCATTATCTGTTTTAATCAAGCACAAGTGTTCTTTATGCATGAAATAGTATTTTAAAATGTATACCTAATTATACTTCAGGTTATTGATAAGAGCTCTTAAACCACCTGAGATATTTGTTGAAATGACAAGGTTTTCTTTTCACTGAAATATGAGAGGTTTAATTTTTGTTTGTGATTTTCTTTTTCCTTAGTATTACTATTCAATAAAAGACATTTCCATTGGAGGAATGTGTATTTGTTATGGCCATGCTAGTAGCTGCCCATGGGATGAAACCTCAAAGGTGAGTGATAGAATTTTAATTTTACTGAAACTTCAGAATATTCAAAGGTCTAAATGGTTTCATTTTTCTTTGCTTTGTTTTGAGGATACATTTCTAATTAAATCCTTATTATGATGTTTTACATTTTATAAGACAGTCAAGCAAAAAACATGAGCAGTTAAAAATTACATTTAGGTTTTTTAAGGAGATTTCCTCTCCTCCTATAACAGTTTCTTCCTCTTCCATTTTGTGGTACTAAATAAAAATCAAATAAAGTTTATGTTTTGGCATAATAGTAAGTGAATAATATGACACCTTCTTTTAAGCCCCTTACATGAAATGTATTGTTTTTTGTTCCGATCTTTGTAATTCTTTGCTTCTTGAAGAGGGCTATTCTCTTTCTGATGTTGAAATCTATAGATAAACATTTTAAAAAGCTTACATTCAATCTGTCTTTTTTTTTTTTAACTTTGTCCCTTAACACATATCTTAGCTTTTCTTTTTCTTCCTCACTTCTGTTTGTACACAGGCTGTATATGTGTATTTTTCTCTAAAAATTAAATACCAGTTTGCCTTGATGTAGCTTTATGTACTTGATTGTGAAGGCTGAACTGGGAGCACTGGGAGATGAGTTCTGTTTTAACTAAAGAAATACATACCAGTAACACACTTTGTGTTCCTTATCATTTAGCAACTTCACTGTCGGTGTGAGCATAATACTTGTGGAGAGAACTGTAACACTTGCTGTCCTGGCTTCCATCAGCAACCCTGGAGACCTGGGACAGTTTCTACTAGTAACACGTGTGAAGGTAAAAATACACTTAGCATGTACAGAATGTGTTTTTTTCTTCTTAGTATGGTGACGTTTATGGTGACTTCATAACTCATAACTGGGAGATAACTTTTCACCAAAATTCCAATAGTTCCTAAAGCTGCTGATTACCTTAATAAAGTTTAAATTACAAAGTGGAGTCTAATGTAAGATGCAGAATTGCTGTTTTATCTAAGGCACCCCTTCTCATATGTTCATTTTTCCTTGATTAGTTTGGATTTCATTTTTGTAGGTAATATATTCACAGGATTCCAACATCTAACAATATGCAAAAGCATACAGTAAAAAACATTGATTCCATCTCCATCCTTTCCACTTTCATTACTTCTTAATAGGTTCTTCCTGAGATTTTTGTGCAAATTAAAACATAAATTAACATACATTCCTGCCCTCTGACATACTTTTTTTACATAGATGCAGACGTACTACACATGCCATTCTACTTTTTATACTTAACAGTATATCCTGAAAACCTCACCTTCTTAGCCATATGAAATGCTGTTTTTATGAGTGTGACATAATTTATTTAAGCAGTTCCCTATTAATGGTTATTTGCATTGTTAGCAATCTTTTGTTATCACAAACAGTAGTGCAATAATTAACTGGAAAAAAAAAATTAACCAGTACATTCCATTCACAAGTGTGCAAGTATTGGGGCAAAATATTAGCCCAGAAGATGGATCACTGTGTCAAAAGGGGGTGCCCGTTTATAGTTTTGGTAGCTATTCCCAATTTCCCTCCATAAGATTGCCCATATCCTAATAAAATTATTTACTCTAGAATTTTAATTAATTTATAGTTAAAGAAATTTACATAAGGAGAGGTTTTCTTTCTACAGGACATAATATGTATATTAATTGTTAAAATATTCTCCTAGAGTGTAACTGTCACCATAAAGCCAAAGACTGTTACTATGATGAAAGCGTTGCAAGTCAGAGGAGAAGCTTGAATATTGCTGGACAGTTGGAAGGTGGAGGAGTTTGTATAAACTGCCTACAGAACACCATGGGAATCAACTGCGAAACCTGTGTCGATGGATATTATCGACCACACAAAGTAAACCTATTTCTTCACCCTAGCTCAGCTTAATTGCCTCCCCAGGTGGAAAAGAGACTTCGCCCCTTCAAACCTCAGCATTAGAAACTCATTTCCTTTTATAATATTTCACTGTATTTTCTCTGCTGGGAGTGTGCTTCAGATGTCTATTTCCTGCTCAATCTGTACTGCTTTCTTGCTCAAAATAAGAAGTACGCTCCTTACTTAATGTGAATGGGAGAACACTTTAGCTGTGCATGCTCAGGTTTCTTTACTGACTGTAGATGTGACGATTCAAGCAGTAGCTAGTGTGGTGGTCGCTTGCCCCTAAATTGAATTGATATGTGGCTGTTACGTGGCACCTGTGGCACGATCTGGTTACAGGTGACATTCAAAGTGTGACTCCAGTAGCAGGACGGGCCAGGTAGCCATGGTAATGGGAACAGATGACACGTTAATGACACTAAGTGCCGCTAGCGTCAAGAAGGTGTTTGACACTTCCTGGCTTGAGATCATCGTACCTTCCTGGAGCCTTCACAATGTCATTGTAATGGTCACATGCGGAACTAAAGAAAAAAAAATGCAGACAGTGCCATTAATATTATTACTGCTGCTAATATCACTGTTATTTCTGGTACGGAATCTGGGACTCTGTCTTCCCCTCAGGTGTCTCCTTTTGAGGATGAGCCTTGCCGCCCCTGTGACTGCCACCCCCTGGGGTCTCTCAGCAACGACTGCGTTAAGGATGATCTCCATCCTGCCTTACACCACGGTGAGTGCTTGAGTCACTGTCGAGGTTCTGATTGATTTTTTAAAAAGATTTCTAACTGGTAGACATACTACCATGGTCTAGCAGTTTGGTGATATGACCTGTACATGATGTGTCAGGTAGTTTTCTAGGGCCTGGGAAGATAGGGTTGAGCAAAGATGATCAAGGCTTCTGCTCAAAGGCAGATTCTACCCCAGGATTCTGTGAAAATATGATGCCAGGCAGGAATAAGGGCCGTTAAGTACAAAGCAAACAGAGTCCTGGAGGTTGGAGGGCATGGAGTGTGGGGGAGCGATGTCAGGGTGATGAAACGGCATTTGAGCAGATAATTGGGCATTTAAAGGCCAAAGAAATGAGGCTCCTTTTAAGTCATATATGAAACACAGTAAATAGCACTCACTCTACCAGCTCTCAGGAGACCCTCAGAAGACTTTTGCATACATCATCACACAGAGCAAACAAATCATCCACTTAGCTTTGTAAATGTCAGCGCTCTTTCCATCTCAAAAACTGGCACGTGGACTTGAAAATACCAAAGTCTCCTGAATCTGCTGCATCTGTTCAAAGACTTCTGTGACCCCATCAAGTTCTCAGTCACTGGCAATTAAGATGGATATTGATCTGCAGGGAAGGATGTGCCAACTGTGAACGCCCACCAGGAGTGTGTAGGGCAAATTACACAATTGAGATAATTCTCACACCTCCTGGTGATAAAAGGAGGAGGTTCACGATGATAATGATGATGATTTTTTCAAAAATACCATTTTGACTTTAGAACTATAGCAGATATAAATTATTTAACCCACTTTATAGCAAGGAAACTGCCACTCAGAGCAGTTAAGAAACTTGGCCAATGTTATACAAACTAGTAAGTTTTAAAGCTGGCAAGACAAGCAGACAGTGCTCATTCCATTCAACCATTTGCCCCTGTGTTTTTTAATTTTCAAAAATTTTTAATCTTTTTATTTTTGGAGGTAACAGGGCCAGGGATTGAACCTGGGACCTCAGATGTGGGAAACCAGCACTGAACTACTGAACTGTATCTGCTCCCCTTGTCCTTTTTTTTTTAAATGTATTTTTAATTTTTTTTTAAAGATAGAGTACACAAAATGTTACACAAAGAAATAAAAGGGATTCCCACTGCCCCACTCCCCACACCTCCCACCCTTCTCCACATTAACGAATTGTTTCTTTAGTGTGGTGCATTCAGTTGCAGTTGGTGAGCACATTTGGAGCTTCCACTGAGCTGAATTAGTCAGGGTTCTCTAGGGAAACAGAATCACGAAGACTTATCTGTCAATAGTATGAGATTTTATAAGAGTCTCTGTGTGACCTTGGGGATGCATAAGTCCAGATTCCATAGGCAGGCTGCAAACCAGGGGCTCCGACGAAAGTCCAGTGAAGGTCCTTGATGAATTTCTGGGAAACCTTGGCTGTCCAAAGGCGAGCTGGGAAATTCTTCTCTGCATGCTGAAATCACTTCCCTGTTTTAAGGCATTTAACTGACTGGATAAAGCATCACTCATTGTTGACAGCACTCTCCCTGATTGATGTAATCAGTTATCTATGTAGTAATCTCACTGGTGACTAAAGTCCATAAATGTCCTTGTATTACAATCAGCCCAGTGCTTGCTTGACCAAACACCTGGGCACAACTAGCGGAACCATCACAGCCCATCCCTTATCAACTCGGCAACCACACACATTACCTTAAGCTATACTTAGTCTCTAAATAAAAACAAACAAACAAAAACCAGACATGCATGCATAGATATTTCCACCTAACAATGTTCAACTCTTCTGTGTACAACTGGAAATGCATTAATTCCCTACAGAACAGGGTGCAAGTCCTTGGGTAATATTTATTCTTAAACTAGACATCCTTAAATATTATGACATGAAACTAATACAACTTTTCATATTGTAGGGGGAAAGCTTGGGGAAGAAAACAAAGAAATTCATTTTGTGTACATATACAATCAAACTCATAATGAAACAAGGAAGAAAAATGCATGACTGTTGCAGTCCTCGTTTCTGTAACTTGTCACATGGATAAAGTTCTTATTTACAGCTTTATTGTGGATATAATTCACCTACCATACAGTTCACCCAGATAAAGGGTACAATTCAGTGTTTTTAGTATATTCACAAGTCACCACAATCTAAATAGTAGAACATTTTCACCAACCCAAAAAGAAGGCTCTTACCCATTACTATTTCCCTCCACTGCTCCCTGAGCCTGAAGCAACTGCTACTCTTTCTATCTCTATAGATTTCCTTATTCTGGACATTTCTTATAAATGGAACATGCCAATATGAGGTCTTTTCTGACTGGTTTCTTCTACTTAGCATAACATTTTCAAGATTCATCTATGTTGTAGCATGCATCAGAACATCATTACTTTCCATTGTCAAATAATATTCCTTTTATGGATATACACCGCATTTTCTTTACCCATTTGTCACCTCTTAGACATTTGGATTGTTTCCACTTTTTGACTTTTATGAATGATGCTGCTATGAATGAATATTCATGTACAGATTTTTATGTAAACATGCTTTCCATTTTCTTGGATGTATACTTGCTGAATCATGTGGTAACATTTTCGAAGAGCTGCCAAACTGGTTTCCAAAGTCACCACGCCATTTTATATTTATATTTATATTTTACATTCCCACAAGCCTCTGTGCTTGTCATCTCTGTTTTCTTTTTTTAATCTGAGGGTTGGGAAACAATACTCTGTGGGCCAAATTGGGCCCTACTGCCTGTTTTCATAAATAAGGTTTTATTGGAAAAGAGCTATGCTCCTTTGTTTATGTATTTTATCTCTGATGCTTTGGTGCAATGACAGCTGTGTGGAGTCATTGCAACTGAGACTCTCTGGCCCAAAAGCCTAATATATTTACTATCTGACCCTTTACAGAAAACAAAGCCAACCGCTGCTCTTCATCTCTTTTGCCTTCCTTCTTGTTTGGTCATTGCCCTTCTTTTCTTTCTAGGGAAGTGGCCAGGGCAGTGTCCGTGTAAGGAAGGTTATGCAGGAGAAAAATGTGATCGCTGCCAGTTTGGCTATAAGGGGTACCCAGCCTGTGTTAGCTGTAACTGCAGCCCAGCGGGCAGCTTCAACAACGATCCATGCACTGAGCCTTGTCTCTGTAAGGTAAGCTTGAAGCCGAGGCTAAAGATGTCCCTGGGTGTCTTCTAGGGTTTTCTGAAAAAGAGAGGTATGCCATTGGCTCGGATGTTGTTCTTTTATTTTAAATTTTTATTTGTTTGTTTATTTATTTTGATGTTGCGTTCTTGAGCAAAGCATTGAGGTTCAAGCCAAGCTCCTTTTTCTCCAGCATCTGCCTGGGAGGTGTGACATTATGTCGCAGTGAGTTGGCCATGTTATGTGTCTTTGGACTTAGGTGGCATCTGGTTTACTTTCTTGGTACCCTCTGGAAACTGACCATGCATTCCAGCAGCATACCTGTGACTTCTTAGGGAAACCAAACATCACATACCACTTCCTTAGGCCTCGGCTTACAGCTCTCCTCTTCCCTGATTCGTTTACAGCGTTGTATTTAGAGGAGGACCAAGTAAATACTAAATTTCTAAGAACATTAATTGAAGGCATATATGTTATTTTGGATTCCTTTTAAAAAGGAATTGAGCAGCTCTAAGAAATGCATTAATATGGTACTAGCGAGGTGTTTTATTTGGCTAATTAATAATAATAACAATTTCCCCCTATAATTCCTAGAATTTCCTGTTGTATGTTCTGTGCTTATTTCCATATAAGCAGTGTTAGGAATATTTTACTTATACCCGAAAGTAATCTTCCATGTTTATTAATAAGACAAGCAATTATATAGCCTTGTACAGATTTTATAATGCTTGAAAGATTAGCAAAAAATAGAAGATTTAAAGCAAAAAAAGAAAACAAGCCCTTTAAATACCAAGTTCTAAGAGTCCTTGTCTTGCTCTTTTTTTCGTTTTGTTGTTTTGTTTTCTTCTCTATTTTCTTTTAAATGTTACGTTCAAAAAATATGAAGTCCCCATATACCCCCCACCCTTTGCCTTGCTCTTGACTACAAAACCAAATGGTATTTATTTCAAAATATCTCTTTTGGAAATAACTGACTTCGTGAGACTTCACGTTTCCTCTAAAGGTTTATTTATTTACCTGTTTTGTCTGGATCTCCTAAAGACTTTTCCTGTCAATGTCAAGACAATGCCATTTTCTGTCCTACGCTGACACCTTGGTTTCAGAAGCTAATCTTTTACCCCAACTCGCAGGAAAACGTCGAGGGGAAAACCTGTGAACGCTGCAAGCTGGGCTTCTATAACCTGAAGGAGAAGAACTCCCAGGGCTGTACCGAGTGCTTCTGCTTCGGCGTTTCTGACGTCTGCGACAGCCTCTCCTGGCCCGTCAGTCAGGTGGGAAACCCTCCACTAGCCAGGGCTAAATACCCGATGAGCTCCTTGCCCCTGGGCCATGCCTCTCTCAACCACCGGGACGACACTGGCACAATCAGAGGCAGCGCCTTGGATGAGTCCGGCTTCTCCAGGGAAACAGACCTGGCGGAATATACATACACACACGCACACATATATATATGTTAAAATATATATATATGTACTATTACATATATATGTAAACATTATGAGATGTATCGTAGAAATTGGTTCATGAGACTGGGGATGGACAAATCTGAGTTCGATAAGGCAGGCCACAAATGGAGAACTCCAGTGAAGGTGTCAATGAATTCCCCAGGACAAGCTTTCTAGCCAAAGTAGTTAAAATCCTTCATGTCGGCTGAAGTCATCAGTACACCCTTTAATGCCTTCAGCTGATGGGATGAGACTCCTCCCTTGGTGATGGCAATCGCCTTTGTTGATTGTAAATGTCGTCAACCATAAATGCAATCAACTGATGAATGATTTAACTCCATGAAATATTCTCACAGTAACAATTAATCCAGTGCCTGCCTGACCAAACTACTGGACGCCATAACCTAGACAAGTTGACATATCGACTAACTCTCACATCACTTCTGAAAGGGTCCCAGGTCACTAAAGTTTCTTTATGGGTCATGCATACATTCCCATGGACATCTTCCTATGGAAAGCTTGCGGCTATAAAATGCATCAGTTTCTAAGTTCATCTGTGGGAAAGTGCCTTGAGGTGTGAAGTCAGGCCTCACGATACCCGCCCCCCTGCATCTCGGACACTAGGACAGGGGGTCATGCAGAATCCTCTCAGCTTCAAGAAGCGGTGGGGAGAGGGGGCATTCCAGTGGCAAGCGTGGAATAGCAGCAGGTGGCACAGGGATTATAGGGGCAGGCAAAGAATCCCCAGGTATTTGGAGAATGAGGTGTTCTGGGAGGAGGAGTTTGTGGGTGGTGCTTGGATGGGTGAGCACAAAAGGGCAAAGTGAAGATGAGGGCTGGCAAGAGCGGCAGGGACTGCGAGGGTGGGTGGTGGAGAGCTGCTCGTTGACTCTCCTACCCCTTCCCTCCCTTCCTCTCTTACTAGCAGGCCAGGTAAGGAATGGGAACAGCATTGGGCAGAGGGGTGGGATTCCTTTAAGTGTCTGAGAAGGAAGGTAGGTTCCTGTAGCCACCACCAGGGGGGATTGTTGTCATCTCTATGTAGCTGATAAGTTGGGAGTATAGAACCTGAAGGTTATTTTTATATGTTTTCAGCATTTGCATAAAGGGCACTGTATTAGTCAGTCAAAGGGGTGCTGATACAACATACCAGAAATTGGTTGTTTTTTATGAAGGGTATTTATTTGGGGTAGGAGCTTACAGATTCCAGGCTATAAAGCATAAACTGCTTTCCTCACCAGAGTCTATTTTCACGTGTTGGAGCAAGATGGCTGCTGACATCTGCGAGGGTTCAGGCTTCCTGGGTTCCTCCCTTCCAGGGTCTTGCTTCTCTCTGGGTTCAAGGTTCTTTTCTTCCCAGTATTGCTTCTTCCTGGTATCAGGGTTCCTTTCTTCCTGGGGCTGGCTTCTCTTTCCTCTGTGAGCTTACTTCCCAGGGTTCCAGCTTAAGGCTCCGGCATCAAACTCCAACATCAAAAACCCTTGCATCAAAATCTCCAACTCTGTCCTTTGCCATGCCTTTTTTCTGCGAATCCCCACCTGCCAAGGGGTGGGGACTCAACGCCCTAATGACATGGCCCAGTCAAAGCCCTAATCATAACTCAATCATGCCCAGATACAGACCAGATTACAAACATAATCCAATATCTACTTTTGGAGTTCATAACCATATCAAACTGCTACAGGCAGTATTTTAGCTTCCATGGCTGCTCAAGCAAATACCACGCAATGGGTTGGCTTAACCCACAGGAATTTATTGGTGAATAGTTTTGAGGCTAAGAGAAAGTCAAAGTCAAGGGGATGGCTTCTTTCCCAGGACTGACGTTCTGGAGATCCTTGGTCCCGGGCAGCTCTACCACCCAGCAGTGCACATGGCAGCCCCGCCTGGCCTCTCTCTCCTCTTCTGAGTTCCATTGACTTTCATCTTCTTGCTTCCTGTAGCCTTTTCTCTCTCTGTCTGAATTTTATTCTGCTTATAAAAGAGTCCAGTAATAGGATTAAGACCCATCGATTGAGGTGGGCCACCCTACCCCTTAACTGATGTAAACTCCTCACAAGGTCTACTTACGAGGGGCTCACAGCTACAGGAGTAAGGTTAAGAATTTGGTTTTCAGGGGTGCAAACTGCCCCACACCACATGGGCAGAGAGCAACAAAGAAGGGTAGCTTGTCAGAGTTAGCAAAAGGCCTTTTGTTCAATACATTTAAGTTCTTTGCTATTGCTTCATATGACTTTTAACCAAAAATATATATCCATGGTCATTAAAACCTGGATTTGGTGGATGGCTCTGACTCTGCCTCACCTTTTCCTGGTCTTTTGACATAGGGGGTCCCAGATTGTGGCATCCACAGTCACCATTGTGTTGATTCCAAGCCATGCCAAGTTCTCTGGGTCTCTCTTCATTTTGAAAATACCAGCATTGGACTGGGTGAAATTTAAGGTGACTTTCATTCCCTGTTCCAAGATTCTTATTTTCTTTTTAAGGTGAACGATATGTCTGGGTGGCTGGTCACCAACTTGGTCAGTACAAATATAGTCCAGTCCCAGCAGGATTTGCACCGGGGACCCCGTCAGAGCAGCATCAACAGCACCGCCGCCATGCAAAGGCTGACTTCCAAGTATTACTGGTCGGCTCCAAAGGCATACCTGGGAAATAAGGTGTGTTCTGAGCTGTAACGTGACAGTGCCTTGGGCAAAAATCTAGTTCTGCTGTTTGTACTTTATATAATCTTATTGGTCACTAAGTACTTATGGAAAATTCCATGGCCTTTGCTTACATCAGATTCACAGTGTCCTTTTTATCCTTGTCTGACTTTTCTTTATAACCTTAAACCATGAATTTTTGTTATTTTTTTTTAGGTTATTTTTTTTTAAATTTTCTTTTAAATTTTTTGTCTTTATTTTTTTAATATTTCTTTAAAAAAAATATGAGGTCCCCCTCACCCCACTCCTCCCCCATAACAACAATCTTCTCCATCATCATGAGACATTCATTGCACTTGGTGAATACATCTCTGAGCACTGCTGCACCTCATGGTCAATGGTCCACATCAGAGTCCACACTCTACCACGTTCCACCCACGAGAGGACATACAATGTCTGGTAACTGTCCCTGCAGCACCACCCAGGACAACTCCAAGTCCCGAAAACGCCTCCACATCTCATCTCTTCCTCCCATTCCCCACCCCCAGCAGCCACCATGGCCACTTTCTCCACACAAATGCCACATTTTCTTCAATTACTAATCACAATAGTTCATGAATAGAATATCAGTAAATCCATTCTAATCCATACTCTATTCCTCCATCCTGTGGACCTTGGAATGGTTGTGTCCACTCCACATCTGTAACAAGAGGGGACTTAGATTTCACATGGATGCTGGAATGAACTTTTGTTATAAGCAGATTGCTTTGTAAAGTCTTATACCCTTTTTCTGGGACAAGCTCTCTGTCTCCCCTTCTGGGTTCCTGGACCTCTGATCCTCTGATGAAATATTCATCGTGTTCCGGCTTGGTATGTAGTTAGCTCTATGTTATCTCAGCATCCTCATGGCTTGGTGGAGGGTTCGTGGATGGGCCCTTGTGTTGTTCCCTCAGTTTCATCTTCAAGGCTGACTTATATAAAGTTCACCTGTAGGTACAGGTAGAATGCTTTCCATTTTAAAAAACATGCAAAATAGCTATTTATAAGGTAGAGTTGATTGAGATACGATTTAACCTTTCCCTTGAATGACGTATTTCCATTCCTCCTCAACAGTTTTGCCACTTCTGTCCAGATTCTGACTAAACTGCAATCACATTCAGTGGCATCTGTCTCAATAACTATAGCTCCCACTAACTTTAACAGTGTAGGTGGTTTGTTTTAAAGCCATAGCTTGCTTTTACAGTCATGTAGGGCTGGTAGCTGGGTGAATATCTAGTTAATTTGTTCTATTTCAATTTTGTGTCTTGTTTTTATGTATTTTTAAGTAGTGTTTATTTTTTGAAAATGACTGTTTCCCATCAAATTATAATCCTAGAAGATGTGTTCTATAATTTGAGCTTATCACCAGAGATCAATTTTCAATTTTTCCCTTCATATCATCTTTCCAGATTTTATAGCACTAAGATTAGACAGCCATTGTTATGTAACTGCCAGAAAGAAAATCTCTATTTTACATTGAAGGATGTTCTATCAGGGCATACCTTCATCCTTCCTTGAACTAGAGTTCATCCTTCCTTGAACTAGAGTAATAATATAGCAGATCAAATAAATTTCTTGTTGTTCTCAGGCAACAGAATCAAAATGTTGAGATTGGAGTCATGGAGCAAACTCTCTACCCTCTAAAGTACTTAAGCAAAACAAATGTCTATTGTGTAATTAGCAGAGTTTTACGGTCCTTTGCCTTGAAGAAGCACATTTCTATGCTTTTGAACAGTATCCTGCATTTCATTACTATTTTGTTATTAATAAAATGTTCTTATAATACGCTTCCCTTTTGCTGTCTTAATTTAAATGGAAAGCTTGCAGTCCAGTTGTTTGTGGATAAATACTTCCTTTTGCTCAGAGGCTATGATTATTTCCCGCTTGGTGCTCACTCTAACACAAACATTTCAGCTAACGGCATTCGGTGGGTTCCTGAAGTACACGGTGTCTTACGATATCCCCATGGAAACGGCCGGCGGTGACCTAATGTCTCACGCAGACGTTATCATTAAGGTAATCATTTTGACATTGCATTTGCTATAGAGCTGTAGGGCTTACAGGATGGAGAATTATATCAATAAAGGAGGCAAAACAAGGCCAAGCTAGCCAGGAGATAATGCTTGAGTGGCCGTTCCGCCATGCTTTGCCTCTTCCGGCCACTGCGAAGACTTGTGCGGGAATTCTGCCTTGGAACCCATATCTGAAGTTGCCCTGGGACAGCATATATTCGTCTTCCCTTGATCTCCGCAGCTTCTCATGCCTAAAAAGGAAGTGAGTTTTTGCTGTGACTTTGAAGCTACCCTTTCAGCCCTCTCCTCCCCTGTCATCCCCTCCTGCCACTTTGTTTTCCAAAATGAATGCATCAGGCAGTGCTTGGCAGTGTGGAGACAAGAGGTGCTTGGCCATTTTTGTCTTTTCTCTGTATCCCTGGATGCTACCTTTCACCAAAAAGACACCTTTCAGCGGTGCTTGCCTCAACAGAGGATTCCCAAAATGTTAGCGTTGTAGGGTCCACGGCATGTTTAGGCAGGACCCACCCAGGCTCTTTTCTTCGTTTCTGCATTCCTTCATGCTCTGTATCTCTCTGTCTCAAACCTGCTGCGGTTTAATCCATGTAAGGTAAATAATTTTGTTAACAGCAATGTTATGAAAAGCCGGAGGCTTGTTTATAGACTTTTCCTACTTAAAATCTTTAGTTAATAGTTAGGGATGTTAGATTGGCTTCTTTGATTAAAAAAAAAAAACAATCTGTTGGCAAATGCTTGACTTTGTTTCCTTTCCAAGATCCCAGCAAAGTCCACACTCTTTAGATGTAATTTTCAAATCTTAGAGGAATAACGATGAAACAACTTTTCTCAGATACTTCCGGACCAAGAATTGTAGACATCACCTTTCTTGCCACAGGAATTTAAGCACAAATGAAAAGCTGTGTTGCTGCGTTCAGAATATGATTTTACTTTTTGCTTTTTAAACTGAATTCTAAATCTATTTCCTCTGGCTTTTAAATGTTAGGGAAATGGACTCACTTTGAGCACGCAGGCCGAAGGCCTGTCACTGCAGCCTTATGAAGAGTACTTTAATGTGGTTAGGCTGGTGCCTGAAAACTTCCGAGATTTTAATAACAAAAGAGAGATCGATCGGGACCAGCTGATGACCGTCCTTGCCAACGTGACACATCTCTTGATCAGAGCCAACTACAATTCTGCAAAAATGGCTCTTTACAGGTACGTATCGAAAAGGAAGGCAGAGGTTAAGATGGGGGCACTTCGATCTTGTCTTCATTTATTATACAGTTTAGGCTTTGTCTATTTTACATTTATTATTTTCAGGACATATCTAATGAAACTGGCTGTCCTAAAATTTATTTTTATTATATGATTTTATGGAGGATGTAAGAATAGGTGTCCAGGACAAATATATCTAATGGGAGACAGGTTTGGTCAAAGAGGGTTTCCGAAAAACGCCTACCAGGGTACCAGCTCTCTGTTCTGTGCTGCATTCTGGATCTCTCTCTCCAGATGATAATGGTTTAAGGTTTTACCGAGTCTATTTAGACTAATGTGTCCATCCTTGGTCGCTCTAAAACTTTGGAAAGGTGGGTTTCTGGCAATGCCTGCCCAAGCATAAAAGTTAACCAGCTAAAGCAAGCAAAATTAAACTATCTATTTAAGGACAGTCTCTCTGTATTAGAGATGAGATGATCGAATGGATTCATTTTTCCAACATCCTTCAACTCCAAATGGGCAACACCGGGCCATTCCCATAGCCGTCTGTTGCAACATTCCAGCTTTGCACCAAATGTTGAAGGCATGAGGGAAACATTGATGGCTGCCCGAGGGCTAGTGGTTGTGAAAATCCGTAGTTACTCACAAAGAGCACATCACCATTTAAATTAGATCAGGAACTTGCCTTCCTGGGGGTGTCCCTTGTCATCTGCATGTAAGTGCCGCAGCAATCCCCGCCTATCTCCAGGTTGGATTCTGTCTCTCTGGACACCGCCAACCCTAACGTCATCGACCCGGTGCTCGCCGCGGACGTGGAGCTCTGCGAATGTCCACAAGGCTATTCGGGGACATCCTGCGAGGTACTGCTTCTCCTGCCCGCCCGTTCTCTCTGATTTCCTTCTTGCTAGGGGAAAAGGGAGCATCATAATTGACGTAATGACTCACAGGTGAAGCTTAATCTTAGAAAGCCAGTATTTGGATCAGACCTTTATGGGCTGTAGGCATGCTGGGAACAGTTCCAGGAATACCAGAAGTTGCATTGTGTAAAGAAGTCTGATTCCTCTGCTAGACCAGGGCTGGGCGGGCACTTGGATCCCACCCGTCTTTGTGCTGGTCTCTCGCCATAGTCAGTAGGAAAGTGGCCCCTTCCCACCCCTTAACGCTAGTCCACGTTCTGCATTTCTAAGGCGGATTGAATGTGACGTCTCTGAGCTTTTACAAATCCACCAGCATGTAGACCAGAAAGCTATTTTACTCTGGTAGTCTCCACCTCAGAGCATATCAAGCATATCAAAATGTACTTGTGGCCATCAATAAAAAATAATTTACTGCTAAAAATTTTGAAATATATTTTGAAATTAATTCGCCTTAAGTGTTGATGAGAACTATCTACATATTTGGCACTATCCTAAGCTCTTTTCACGTTGAAAAGAGTTCATTTAATTCTGACAACCATGGAATCCATCAGTACTTTCTGTTGCACAGTGTAGGAAACTGAGGCACAGAAAGAAGAAATAACATGGCCAAGCTCACACAGCCAGGAAGTGATAACATCGGGATTTGGGCTGAGTTCATCATTAGCCACCGCATGGTACTGCCCCCCTTCATGTGTTCACGATTGATTGTGATGATGGCTATTATTTCCTGGCAATCCCTTTTACAAAGTGAGAATATTTAAAATATAATTTGTTTTATGAATCTTTATGAATAGTAAACTTTGCAGTGAAAATTGGCCTAATGTCTCATGATAGATATTTAATTAAAAATGTTGATTCCCATTTTAAATAGTTTGCGGGATTCTTTTTTTTTACATTTTGATACCAATTGACTTTCCTTTTAGTCTCAGACATTTGATTATAGGCCCAGCAAATGCTGGTAGGCCCTAAGCACTGCCTGCGGGGCGTGTAGTGGATGAAAGACCCCAAGGCCACCTGGCAGTTGTGGGATGTGCTGAGGCTAGACCAGGGGGGCAGCCGTGAGCAGCTGCTGCTGGAGAACTCCAAGTCCTCTGCGCTTCAGAGGGAAAAGAGTGCCGAAGGGGAAGCGGACTTGGCCCAGTGGTTAGGGCGTCCGTCTACCACATGGGAGGTCCTCGGTTCAAACCCCGGGCCTCCTTGACCCGTGTGGAGCTGGCCCATGCACAGTGCTGATGCACGCAAGGAGTGCTGCACCACGCAAGGGTGTCCCCCATGTAGGGGAGCCCCATGCACAAAGAGTGTGCCCCGTAAGGAGAGCCACCCAGCGCGAAAGAAAGTGCAGCCTGCCCAGGAATGGCGCCGCCCACACGGAGAGGTGACACAGCAAGATGACGCAACCAAAAGAAACATAGATTCCCGTGCCGCTGACAACAACAGAAGAGGACGAAGAAGAACATGCAGCAAATAGACACAGAGAACAGACAACTGGGGGAGGGGGAAGTGGAAATAAATAAATAAATAAATCTTAAAAAAGAATAAAAAAGAGTGCCAAACGTTGATAACAATGACTCACTTAAAACGAATGCATAATACACATTTTCAAGTGTTTATGTTAAGCAGGAAAACTCACTCTTTCCCAGACTCTTGCTGAGGATGACTTCCAGAAGCAGGCAACCCCAGTAGGGAATGGGATTCTTGGCAGTAGGCTATCAAGACCCCCGGACAAATTATTGGGTTATCTCCGTATGGCAGCCACTCCCTCTCTGACGGGGTACAGTGTTGTGGCGGGGCAAGGGAACCTTCACAAATCTGCGTTGAACGAATGCATTCGTGTATTAAATATATACATAAAATTTTAAAGAACTCCTCCTCCCTGTCTCTCACACCCCACGGGAGTGTGCTGGCCCCCAGTGAATCGCTGTGAACTCTGAAGGCATTGGTGTCTCCACTGTGGCCCACAGCAGCTTCCTCTTGGACATGCCTCGGGGAGATGAGCTCACGTGGCTTTGAATCACCCCCCACACCCAGTGCACCGGGCACGTGGCCTCATGCTTTGTTTTCCAGGCTCCACATCTGTAGAGCAGGGGTAAGAGTTCACGGGCTTGTTAAGAGCAATTACATCAATTACAGTGTGTTCAATGGGTTTTCTCCTTAAGGTAGGAAATGGTACCTGCCCACAGCTTAGTCCATGGAAAGCACACCCTTAATGTTTGGTAAATTGAACTGATGTCATTTGATAAAGACAGGCACTTCAACAATCAACTTCTGATTAATTTTAAGCAAAGGGGAAAAAAAAACAAAGTAGAGAGAACAAGTGCTTTTGTTTGAAATCCCGGTCAGATGGCTGAGTGTTGCAGAATTTCTAGTTTGAGAATACAGCAGTGGGATACCACTCAGGAGCAGTCTGGCTGACTGCACAACCATAACGTTTTTGTGTCTATGTTTCTACTTTTCCAAAACCGAACTGGATTATGGTGCTGGTTGCACAAACTCTGTCAATTTATTAATAATAGAAATTGTTGAGTTGTACATATAAAATGAGTACATTTTTTTTTAAGATTTATTTTTTATTTATTTCTCTCCCCCCAGTCGTCTGCTCTCTCTGTCCATTTGCTGTGTGTTCTTCTGTGTCCACTCGTATTCTTGTCAGTGGCACTGGGAATCTGTGTCTCTTTTTGTTGTGTCATTTTGCTGCGTCAGCTCTCCGTGTGTGCAATGCCATTCCTGGGCAGACTGCACTTTTTTTGCACTGGGCGGCTCTCCTTACAGGGAGGGCTCCTTGTACATGGGGGTCCCTTATGCGGGAGACACCCCTGCGTGGCACGGCACTCCTTGCGCCCATCAGCACTGTGTGTGGGTCATCTCACCATACAGGTCAGTAAGTCCTGGGTTTGAACCCTGGACCTCCCATGTGGTAGGTGGACGCTCTATCTGTTGAGCCAAATCCGCTTCCCTAAAATGGGTACATTTTATGGCATGATGCCTCAGTATAGCTGTTTAGGAAAACAGGAAAAAATGTTTCGCTAGTCTTGGAAAGCTGAGCAGCTTGTTTTTATAAGGTGTTGGAAAGAAGGTGCTTTATCTCTTGTCGAAAATGCCCACTGCCCTTCTTTTGCAGTCTTGTCTCCCTGGCTATTACCGCGTGGATGGAATACTCTTCGGGGGAATTTGCCAGCCCTGCGAGTGCCATGGCCACGCAAGCGAGTGTGATGTTCACGGCGTTTGTTCTGTGAGTCTAAGTGTGGAATCCTTGAGCGCCCCCTCCTGGCTACCCCAAAGCCATTTACAATGCAGAAGGGATTTTTTAAAAAGGTGTTTCTCACATATGACCTTGTAGATCCCAGAGGAAAAACACAGCTCTAAGTTTCATGAAAAGTTTCCTGCTTTTTAAAAATTTTTTGAAAAAAGAAGTTACTTGCGTATAAGTGAAAATGGACCATATAATTTCCTTGGTGTTTTAGTTAGAATAATGACCGCAATCAAAGATGCTCCCCCCCCACCATTAAAAAAAACTTGTGTGAAAAGTGTTAGCTGACCTTCAAGAAATTTTCTTTGATTAGGATTATTGTTTCTTTGGTGAGGATATGTTTTTTGCCCTAAGTTGTTTTTTTTTTAACCTTCAAATATATTTTGCTTGGAGAAAAGTGATTAATGAGATTATAAAGCAATATATACAATGTTGTTCACTAACAAAATAAAAAAGATTGGATCTTTTATATGAAAGTGCTGGTATTCTACACATTATATGATACCCTAGAGGATTAATAAAACTTCCAGTAAGCATCCTCATTTATACAATATACAATGCTTTGTAGTTGCTTGTTCAGACAAACTCTTCAAACAAGTACCTCTTTCATGCGTTATAAGTTGAAACAGAGCTTAAAAATATGTAGTTAATCGTAAGAATGAACTTTGGGCCAGGTACAGGGCAAAACTTGTTTTTTTTAACTTCAATCAGGAATTCTTTTAAGCCTTTATGCCTTGAAGCCAGGGCACGCTCCTGAGTTCTTCTAGACCCTCATAAATGGAGAAAATATGTTTCCTAATTAGTTATACCCTATTCACCATCCGGGGACGTGTTCATGTTCTTTCCAAAAGAGCTTGATTGAGTCCCAGGGCTTAGCCCCGTGGAGAGGATCTCTGCATGGGGCCGGGTCTTGTTTATTTTTTCTGGAGCCCAATTTTTCTTTGCCATTTAAGTAAAATTTTCCTGTATGTCTGCATGAATTGGTTGAAATGTTGGCTTGCACACAGACTCGATCCCTTGAGGACCAGTTTCCTGAGACGCAGCTTCCAACAACTTGACGAGGTAGTTGCTTTCTCAAGTCTCTTCCCTCCCTTTCCCATTTGGCTTTGCAGAGCCAGCCCTTGTAGGGCCATCTTCCCACATATGGGGGGTGGCCGGCAGGTCGCTGTGCTGCTGCCCGGAGCTTTAGTGACAGCCAGGCTGGAAGAGTTTGCTTCTACATGCTTCCATTTAATGCACCTCGACCAAAACATATATTTTTATTAAGATGAAAATCCTAGATAGCAACTGACATTGAAGTTCTCATTACAATTAAAAAAAAATAAGCATGTTTATAGTTTAGAACAGGTTTCTGGAAATGGATTTAGACTACAGAAAAACTGTAAAAATAGCACAGAGTTCCCATGGCACTTTCCCCCAAGCTTCCCTATTGCAATACCTTGAATAACCAGAGTACCATTACCAAAACTAAGACATTGGCATTGGCACAGTACTATTTGCTAAACTCCAGCCTACAGTCAGATTTCAGCCACTTCTCCACGCTTGGTCCTTTTCTGGTCCAGGTGGGAGCCTCAGGACATCCCACCTTCACCCATGGCCTTGTCTCCATCAGTCTGGGATGGATCTTCAGTCTTTCCTTCTCTTTTATGACTATGGCATTTTTGAAGCCATTCTGTGGATTGTCCCTCAATTAGGGTTGTCTGATGATGCGTTTTGACAGAATGCATGGAGGTGACGAGCCTTCCCAGGGGTATGTGATGTCACTGGGTCTTATTCCTTGGCCACTTGGACAAGGTGGTATCCAACAGCGTTTTCTGTTTCCCCTTTTTAAATACTAAATGTGGGGGAGGTGGGTAGATAAAAATTTGGTTGGAACTTAAGGAGATAAACATGGTAGTCACCTGTCTGTTTAATCTAACATTGCTTTTTAAAATTCTACTTTAAAAGGAAATACGTAATTCTTCCTTCTGAGTAACCTTCCACAGCCTTTGGCCTCATGCATGGCTATTTACCTTCCAGGAGTTTCACCTTATCAGAGAGAAGGTTCCAGTTGTTTCATTGCCCCTATTTTTTTCTCTGAGCTCTGTCTGCTCTTTTTTCCAAAGAGAAACCATTTTCTTTTCTTTCCATCTTGGCATAAGTTAGTAATGAGAGGGGCAGATTTTTTTGCAAACAAGATAAGATGTTTTTCCTCTCCAAAGAGAGGAGCATTCTTATCCCTTCAAATGCCAGATCCACCAACAAGGACAGTCATTTAAAAGGGCGGTCACACATGCCTGAGAAAATGTTAAGCAGATCCTCAGTAGGTTGTTCAAGGGAACAGCAAATTTCTTTCCCCAAAAAGAAAAAGTACTTAATTGGATCCTTTGATCAAAGAAAACATATCATAGACATGTCACAAACAAACCTAATCAAATCTTTTTGTACAAATGAAGTTGTGTTATTTTGCATAGTTTTAGCTCAACATGTAACTGTTTGCCAAGGTCAATTGCCTTTTGAATTGATTTGGGTTAATCATCCAAGCCAAGGTCAGACGAGGGGTAGCAAGACAAAATGGGTCTAACACTTTGCTGCCCAAAATATTGTTTGAGGATCAGTATCATTGGAATCATCTGGGAGCATTTAAGAAAGGCAAATCTCAGGACCCTTCTCCCAACCTACTCAACCAGAATCGACCTTTGACTCAGGTGATTTGTATATACATTCAAGTTTAGAACCTCTGGCTCAGGATAACCTTAAAGCTCTGTTAAAATAAAACTGGTGAAAATAAATGCCATGTAAGTGTTGATAGTCCCAAATTAAATATGATTTGGGAAACACTTATCCCGGAAGTGATAGAGAAATATGCAGTTTAGAAACTGAAAATGTAATTTAAATTGCTTAATGAAAAATGACCAATGAAAGTGTGTAAAATGAATGGCTCCAAGAAGAAGGGAGATGGAATCCAAGGCAGGCAGCAAAGGGAAGAAAAATGAGGGAGGCTTCGGATGGGAACTGGGGTGGGCGAGGGCGGGCAGGGGCGGTAGAGAATACTGTAGGTGGCACCTAGCACAGAGGTAGAGGTGATTTGGGAGACCTGGGGAGAATGAACCAAGGAGAAAATGGAATCTGGGAATGTAAAGGAGAGGCTCCACACTCCTTTGAACCTTTCAACTGCTCAGATGGCAGCTCTGCCTGACTTGGCCCCGTGTGCCCATCTCCTTTCTTTTTCCCTCTTGCACACCTGCTGATACATGCACATTGTATTTTCTAAAGAATTTTTTAATGAGGAAGAAAAGTATTTTCTGTTTATTCATGTATTTGTCATTTCCAGTGCTCTTTATTCTTTAGTGTAAATCCAAAATTTCATCTGGTATCATTTTCTGCAAACTGGAGAATATATATATATATATATATATAGAGAGAGAGAGAGAGAGAGAGAGAGAGAGAGAGAGCGTTTCTGCAGTGCAGTTCTGGTTCAGTGAAGTTCTGCTGGCTGATGAATTCTCTTCTCTCTTTGTTTCTCTGAAAAAGATGACACCATTTTCAATTGAAATATATTTTCACAGATTTTTCTTTCCAGTGCCTTAAAGATGTTCTGTTGGCTGGTAGTTTGTATTGCTTCAGCTGAGAGCTCTGTAATCATTCTTATCTGTATTATTCTGCAGCATGTATTGTGTCAGTGTTTTCTGCCTGCTTCTAAGATTTGTCCCTGATTTGGGGCAATTTGACTGTGTGTCTTGGTGTGGTTTTCTTTGTGCTTATCCTGCTTGGGGTTTGTTGAGAGTCTAGGATTTGTCAAACTTTGAAAATATTTGACACATCTTTTATGCTTTTCTTTCTTTCTCCTCTCCTAATGGCACTCCAATTGCACATATGTTATACCATGATCCACATGGTTACTGAGGATGCAATATTAGGTCATTTTTCTCCTCACATTTGAGTTTCTATTGTTCTGTCTTCAAATCCAATGGCCTTTGCTTCTGATGTTATGTTCACACATTCAATATTTTATTTTGTATACTATATTTTTAGCAAAAAGTTCCATTTGGTTCTATTTTCCATCTTTTCATTCTCTCCCCATTGTGTTCATGCTTTCCTTTAAATCCTTGAGCATGTTTATAAGTGTTTTTTTTTTTTTTTAAATCTTTGCTAACTCCATCATCTCTGAGATTTCTTGGTATGTTTCTAATGGATTTTTTTCATAGTTATGGATCATAATTTTTTTGTTTTGCTTCTTCTCATGTCTAGTAGTTTTTATACCCCATTTTTAAAACTTTGTTGGAAATAATTTTAAACTTACCCCAAAGTTGTAGGATTAAGAATAGGACTTGGACACTCATCTTTTATCCATATTCACCAGTTGTTAAAATTTTCCCCATTTGCTTTTTTATTCTTATTATCTGTCTAGTCATAATAATTTTTTAACTACTTGAGAATAAGTTGCATGCACTATGACCCTATATCCTTAAGTCCTTCAGTCTGTATGTCCTGAGGTTAAGGATATTCTCAATATAAACACAGTATAGTTTCAACTTCGGTGAATTTAACATTGACACTCTACTTTTTTTTCTGATTTATTTTCCATTGTCCAGTTTTGTCAAGTGGCCAAATTATGTCCTTTTTACTACTTTGTTTCTGTCAGTACAGGTCCCCATCTAGATCAGGCATTACTTTAAATTGTCATGTCTCTTTAGTCTCCTCCAATCTGAAATATTTCTACAGCCTGTCTTTGTCTGCTATGACACTGACACCTTGAAAAATTCTATGATTTTTTTAAAAGTATAGAATGCTCCTCTGTAGGTTTTTTGTTTGTTATTTCCTCCTGGATAGATTCAGGTTATGCATTTCAGATCAAAACTCTTCATTAGTGATACTGTGTCCTCTTCAGAGCACCATATCTGGAAGAATACAATATCCATCTGTCCTCACTGTAATGTTAATTCAATTACCCAGTCTAGGCCACTTTCTCCAGTAGATAGTTATTACTTTTGTCCCTTTGCAATTAATATGCTGTGACAGTTAATTTCATGTGTCAACTTGGCTAGGTTTTGGTGTCCGGTTGTTTGCTCAAGGAAGCACTGGCCTGATTGTTATTTTGAGGACATTTAGTTGGTTTAAATCATTAGTCAGTTGATTGCATATATGGCTGATGACATCTACAGTGAACAAAAATTACCTTCGACAATGAGAGAGGTCTCATCCCATTAGTCGAAGGCATTAAAGGGAAAACTGATGATTTCAGCAGTCAGAAGAGAAAATTTCCTTCTCTACATCAGCCACCCATCTTGTCCTGGGGAATTCACTGAAACCTTCATCATTGTTCCAAACTTGAAGCTGGCCCCGTGGAATTCAGACTCGCCAATCTCCATAGATGCATGAGTCAATTCTTATAATAAATATCATAATATTGTCATACATATATAGGCTATTACTTCTCTTTTTCTGGAGAACACTAATATATATGCAGACACTTCAAAACCATTCAAATATCCTATTCCTCATTAGAATTTATTGCTAATCCTTTAGATTTAGCAATCATTGATTATTCTTGCATGAACAGATAACTTAATCTGATGTTTGCCAAAGGATGCTTCTCCAACTCCAGCATTTTCTCCATGCTTATCAATTGATGTTCCTCATTTTGCAGTAAGCAGGAACCTGCCCTTGTCCCCATCTTTTTATTTGTTTACCTATTTATTATATGTCTGGACTTGTGGATTCCAAATGTTTCCCAGATTTGGCCAGTGGGAATATATCCAGTAGCTTTTGACTACATGATGAATATTGTGGTTGTTGCCTCCTTGAGTTTCTGGATTTTGTTGCTTTCCTTTAAGGAACATGAATGTTTGTTTGGCAAGCAGTTAAATTACTGCAGGTCAGCTTGATTGTTTCAAAGTTTGTTTCAAGCTTTCTCAGAGTAGGTCTAAGATAGCATTTACATTGTGGCAGGTTTAGTCCTACTACTAAAGCATTTCCTTCTCAGGTCCTTACTGAATTCTCTGGGTATTAAATAGGATGTCTCCATACTGGCTGGTCAGAATTCGAATGTCTCTCAGCCCTGTGTGGGTGTTGAACTTTTCAGCTCACAGCTTACAAGAATTTCCTTGCCTGGCCTCATGGAGTTTAACTCTGTGCACAGGCAGCTTAGTATTCAGTAGGTAATTAAAGGGTACCCCTAGGTGGATTTCTGGAATTCTTACTTTACATAGCTCTAGCACTCTGCCCCAAATTCCAGCAGCTTCAGCCTCCCCGAACTCTATTCTCTGTCTCTTTACTCAGCAAGACTCCCATGTTCTGCTGAGGTCCCCTGCTTCCATGCAGTCAGGCAAGTGTCTCCAAGCAGAAAGACAGGTGATGATACAGCTTGCCGTATTGGTTTCCCCTCTTTCAGAAGTCAAAAAGCTGCATTCTTTGTTGTCCAGGGTCTGAAAGCAGTTGTTGGATATATTGTTTCCTAGTTTTTTCCTACAAGAAGTGAAAGTTTTTATATTCCCCTTATACCCAAATTAATTTTCTGCCTTAGTTAATTTGAAGATAGGTAACCCTTCCTCATGGACCTGAGAGTTTGTTGACTTGTTTTTAGCATTTTTCCTTCACGTGGACTTCAAGTTGCTTGTAGATGTGTCTGAGAATCCTTTGAAGAAACCTAAGCTGTGCCTTTCTCCCATCCTGTCCTAGAACTGCCAGCACAACACGTTTGGGGAGCACTGTGAGCTCTGCCTGCCTGGCTTCTATGGGACACCTTCCCGAGGGACGCCTGAGGACTGCCAGGCTTGTGCCTGCCCCCTCTCCACAGTCTCCAACAAGTAAGCTCACACCTCCTCCCACTACCCCTACCTCATGCCCAGATACCCCTAGTGGGAAACACCCTCGCTAGCTAGGAAGAAAAAAAGCATTTCGTTTTCCAGTATTTCCATTTGAGATGTGCACTGATACAGTCGATCCTCATTATTCACGGATTCCATACTTGCAAATTCTCCTACTCACTAAAATTTACTTGTAACCCTCAAATCAGTGTTCACAGGGTTTCACAGTCACTTGTGGACACGTGCAGAGTGGTCAAAATTCTGAGTTGCCCTCTGCGCACATTCCCAGCTGTTGTTGAACAAGGCGATACGCTGCCTTCTTATTTCAGCTCCCACACTATAAACGAGTGTCTTTTCCATAATATGTAGGTAGTGCCACGTTTCTCACATTTTTGTGCTTTTGGGTGATTTCACTGTTTAAAATGGCCCCCAAGAGTAGTATCGAAGTGCTGTCTAGTGTTCCCAGCCTTTGAAGAAGGCTGTGATGTGTTTTATGGCATCAAATAAGCTTTGTTAGGTGTTGGCTGAGAGTTCAGAATTAATGAATGATATATATTAAGCAGCGTTTCTCTAAACAGAGACACACTTAAAACAAGGTTCTGTTTGATAAAATTGATGAAAATGCTGTGACTACAGGCTTGCGAGTACCTCACCCTGAATTTCTCCAAGGAACAGTGGTCTATTTTCACTAATTAGGGTTCACAGCAACATAACTACTAAGAATAACGAGACTTGACTCTGTCTTTAGAGCAAGATTTTGTGTATAATAAGAACATGGATTTTGCCCAGTGGTAATTAATAAGAATTAAAGATGAAAGGATGGATTATCTTTAAAAAAAAAAGAAGTTTGGTATAGTAAAATCTGCAAGAAAAGTTACACGATAGCAAAAACATTTGGAAATCTTTTTCCTCTTTATCTAATATTGGTCATCAGTTGACAAATTAGACATTGCATGCCTACCACTGGGTCAGGAGGTGCAGAGACAAAACCTGTTCCCGGGTTTAAGGAGTTTTCGATCTAATTACCAAAGCGTGTAAGTCTGAGGGTAAAGGAGAGTGGGTCCGATTAATTCACTGATTCCGCACATTTACTGAGTGCCGGCTGTGTATCAGGTAGAGCTCTGAGAATAGAACTATTTGCACGTGGCCTGCCCCCCAGCAGTTCACCATGTGGTCAGGACTTGTGGGAGCAGAGGGAAAGCAGTGCCTGAATCAGCCTGGCCAACCGGGAGTGATTCTCTGAGGAAGCTCTTGGTCTCAGACTTGAAAGACGAGAAGGAACGTGATGGGCAAGCATAGGGCATTTTAGGCAGAAGACCGTGTGCCAAGGCATGGCGGGTGGCACAAAGAACGGGTCCTGCTTGAGGAACAGCAGGTTGTCTCGGAGCACAAAGCCCAAGGGGGAGAGGAGGGAGATAATCCTAGGGGAGGCCTTGTAAGGTGTGCTCAGTCCTAAGGACCAGTGGTAGAAACACCTCATTCTCATTTTGCTCATCCTTTGGAACTCTTCCTCTATCCACTCCCAAAGACTTCTCCCTAATGGGAATTATTTTTGTTGTTCAGCTTTTTTTTTTTTGTCTTATTTTGCTTTGGTTGTATTTTTTGCCCAAGTATCACCCTGATATTAAAGTCTTATTCTCCCCAACGGGAATTTTTATTTGAAGCTCTGGCATTTAAAATAGATGCAACCAGGGCTATTTTTGACAAAACCCTGCAGTAATCTCAACTACTTGAAAATGACCTGGGCCCGCCGCATTTCGGGAATGGGGAGAACTGCAGTGCAGGAGAATTGGACCAGATTTTGCCTAAGTGAGCTCACGCTTGAGCCAGCATGGGGCAGATTTCCGAGGCAGGAGGGCCAGCCTATTGCACCCAGTGCCGGGGTCCCTGGGACAGAGCTCATCTTGACCGGAGCATCAGAGTGGGTCTTCTGGAAGAAGGGGTGGCTGGGCTGGGCCTTGGGGATGGGTGGGGTTGACCCCACAGGGAGCAGAGCATTCCACTGAGGGCGAGCAGGGTCACACTGGAGAGGAGAGGGCAGTGATGTCCGTTTTTAATGTCTCGACAGTTTCAGCCCCACCTGCCACTTAGACAACGAGAACGACTTGATCTGTGACCAGTGCGCGGTGGGCTACGCAGGGACGTGGTGTGAGAGGTACTCCATTTGACTCTGCTGCTTTGAGAAGATGCCTTGATATTTTATTTACCTAAATGTAAATTGTATGTTTATATCGTACATTGGCAATGCTTCCTTGCATTTACTATTTAAAGTTATAGGAATTGGGTAATTGAAAACTGAGATGAAATTCTACAAAAGCACAAGAAAGGCATTCAAATGAAACAGCCGAATTACATGCTAATTTATTTTTAAGGTGTAGCAGAGGGTGTTTTTGGAGTGTAATGTTTATTTCGTATAATCTTGGAGAAAGACCGTATGCCCATTAAAAAATATTAGTTTTTGAACTTCCTGGGAATTTTTAGAGAACTGTCGTCTATCTCCTTGATCAACTGAGTTTTCCCCAAAACGATATGAGACGCTGAGGCATGGGCGTTAGTGCGGCTTCACACATTTAGGTGTTGCGTCACTCTGGATAATTCCATCTGGGGTGGGCGGGAGGGTTTGAAAGTTTTCTTTTGGCACGTGTTAGACAGCTTTGCTCTTTCCCACGGGTAAGTCTGAGGGCCGAGCTCCCGTTGGAGTCAGCAAGAGCTGTGCAGCCCCCCCCAAGGGCCTGGCACAGCAGGCACGGCACCCACGTTCTGATCTCGTTGCCTATGGGCTCCTTTTTCTGCACCATGGGTGAAGGGAGTCTGTGAATGCCCGAGCTTGGAGTTGCATTCTTTTGCCACGAGATGTCGTTGCAATGACGGATACCGGCAATTATATATTTTGTCATAACTTTAAATTGTGCCAGACAGAGTGTAAACTATAATGTAAACCACAGTCCATGGGTAGGAGCAATGCTTCAACATGGGTTCATCAGTTGTAACAAATGAACCACACTAATGAGAGAGGTTGTTAATGTGGGAAAGTGGAGAGTGGGGAGTGGGGGGGGGGGAGGCATATGGAAATCCCTTATTTTTTTAATGTAACTTAGGTAATCTAAAGTATCTTTAAAAAAATTTTTTTTAATATATTTTAAAAAAGTAGTCTGATGTATCCACCCTGTTTGGCTGCGCTGATCTGGATGGCGCTTTCCGTCCCCTGCAGGTGCACAGACGGTTACTACGGGAGCCCCACGGTTCCTGGGGAGTCCTGCGTCCCATGTAACTGCAGCGGCAACGTGGACCCCCAGGACAGCGGTCTCTGCGACCCGGTCAGCGGGCAGTGCCTGAAGTGCCTCGGGAACACGGGCGGCGCCCACTGCGAGAGGTGTGCCGAGGGCTTCCACGGCGACGCGCTGGTGGCCAAGAACTGCCGCGGTGAGTGCCCGGGGCGCATGGGGCGAGCAGGCACCCCAAGGTCGTCCTCGGCTCCTTGCAGGTGCCAGAATGGGCTCAGCCCAGGAGCTGCCTTTGTCTCGAGTGGCGCTGGGTTTCTAATTGCGCTCATACAGAGCCAGGGGCAGGCTGTCCCTCTCTACCTTACCTTAGTTTCATTCGTAACTGGAAAGGGAGGAAAAATAGCCCAGAAAATCTGCAACCTTCCATTTTAGGAGAAAGCGCTCTTTCCCAAGTCCTAGCACTGCTCCACGAGCCGGGAGATGACCAGAAGGTGATGCTCAAAGCATGTCAGTGTTGAGAGGGAGGGCCCAAGTGGTTTTATGAGGCAGGTGGGATTTCATCGCGTAGGTGGGGAAATGGAGAAAGTGGATGAAGCGCCACATGGCAAATCTGAGTGGGCTGCGCCTGCCCTGCCGTTCCTGTGTTGCTCTGCAAACTTCTGCTTCCATCCCTGACCTTATGGAGAGCAGACTGTCGCGTACCCCCCCGGTGACACTCCAGTCGCCTTAGCGCTGCTACAGCTTAGTCCTACTGTGATATTACAACGTGGAGACACAGGAGGGCGCAAGCAACACAGAAACAAATTATTTTCATAGGCATATAGAGGAGATCCAAACATTTTTTATGGCATTGGGACTCTCAGCCTGGTGTTCAGCAGCTGGAATGCCTTAATTGTTTCTAATAGGATAACTAATATTTGTATAGCATTTTCAAGTTTACAGAGTGCTTTCACAATCCCATGTTATTGCCTTTACTCTTCTGTAAACCATCCACTCATCATTTATTAAGTGACTATTATTCCCAAGTGACTATGCTAAATACTTTGGTCCGAGTCTCTAGGGGAGCTGGACACATTAGTATAGTGGGAAAAGTGCATGTTCGGTTCCCAGGCTTTGGAGTTGGACCAACGTGGGTTTGATGGCAGGGTTAGTCACCGCCCAGCTGGTTAGTAGCCTCTCTGAGCCATAAAATGGATGTAAGTATACTTGTATCTTTTAGTCTTTCTGAGGATTCAGTGGGATAATAAACCTGGATTTCTAGACATAGATGAATGGTAGCTGTTATAATTACTAGTAATAACAGTAATAGGTTTTTGTGGTTTTTTTAGGGGGTACCAGGGATTGAACCTGGGACCTTGTACATATGCTCAACCACTGAGCTACACCCACTCCAGTAAGAGTTTTTATTTTTTATTTTTCTAGTCTAATTAAAATAAGATGCAAGCCACACACATCACTTTAAATTTTCTGCTATTCTGCTAGGTATATTAAAAGCAAAAAAGAAGCAGGATAAATTTATTTTAACACAATATTTTCTTTAGCCTGCTATATCAACACATTATCACTTTCTCATGTAATCAAGTTTTAAAAATATCAGTGAACTATTTGACTCTTCTTCATACTCAGTCTTCAACATTCCATGTATATTTTATAGCCCTTCTCCATTAGCAGGCTAAAATTTCACTGCAAAGACTTGATCTGCATTTAAATTGTATAAACTTTACAGTTGAAAAAGTGAATTTGCATCCCAAGGTGTTCAAACATACTTAAAGGTTCACATCATGTCCTGAAAAATTATTTTCCCTTCATATTTAATTGATAAAACCACCTCAGTATTTAGATTGAAGTTAAAAGCAATTGGAAACTCAGGTCCCCCGTCACATTAGCCACGTTTCAAGTGCTCGGTCCACACGTGTGGGTCCTGGCTGCCGCCTTGGGCAGAACCGCTGAGGGTAATGAGGGGCTGTCCGTGGGGTGGGCATGAAGCATCCTGAAAGCACGGACAGAGGGCCAGTTCCATCTGCCAGGACAGCCCTGGGCTGCCCCTCCAAGGAAGGTACACTCCATCTCAGACTTGAGGACGGGTCAGAGGTGCCCAGACAGGCTGTGAGTGGTGGAAGGTGTGTGAGGAGCAGAGGCAGGAGAGAGCGTGGCTGGAAGGTAAAGGCACAGCTGGAGATCGGGAGGAGCGTTGGGCTGGCGGGTGGAAAGCAGGCCACGTGGAAGGGGCTCGGGTGCAGGGCTGAGGGTGACCGCCCAGCCTGTGCCCATGGGAAATGCCCCATGGCACTGAGCAGGGCCGGGCACACCCACCTCTGGGAATTTGCACGTTCACGCTACTCTTGAGGGTGGGTTGGACGAGGGTCTCTTGGGGACAGGGGACAAGACCAATTGTTTCGAGTATAGCAGGGAGCCATATAAAAAGACAGCTTGTCCCCAAACTGAGAGGGATATGTCAGACCAAAGAAAGACCTGGACAAGTCCAGCTTGGCGAGCAGAAGAGTGTGTCACAGGAGACCCAGGTGGCCCTCCATGGGCAAGATGCTTTCTCTAGAGAGCGCGAGCCTGCTCATTACCTAAATCCTCATTCGTGGCGGCAGGTGGAGAGCGCGGCACTCCCAAGGCTCGAGTCCACACTTGCCACCAAGTGAGGAGAGTCTCTGCTGCTACATGTCTGTGTGCGGATGGGAGGGCACGTGAGGGGGGAGCATGATTAAAAAGTGTAGGGCTCAAGGCAGATAATCAAGGAACGGACATTCACAGTGTTTCCCAGCAGGGCAGATGTTACACTTTCACAGTAACCAAGAAAATGAGCATTTACAGTGTTTGTCAGCCGGGCTGAAGTTACATCTTTACAGTAATTATGGAAGGGATCGACTGATATAAGGGAGGCTAAGCAGTTTAAGGTTAGATTATTTTTAGAGTTTCCAGGAGAGAAGTCTAAGCATACAAGATTTCCTAGTCACGAGCTTACAAACAGTTATTTCTAAGGGCTTGTTGCGTAACTATTAAGAAACAAAATGCTGCTGTGACTAGAAGAGAAAGAGCTAGAAAGGTTGTGGGAAAATGCAAAGGTATTCTTGGTGAGAGTGAAGGAGGACTTCGGGTAGGATAACGGTTCCAAAAGCTATGGGACCTAATGCTGGGAATGTCATCTCTCTAAGCTTCAGATTTCACATCTAAAAATAGAAAATTATATTACCTCCCTCCTAAGTTTGTTCTGAAGATCAAATGAAATAGTGACTGCCACAGTGAAGCAGTCACAGGCCGACAGTGACAGGCACGTCTTACAATAAATCGTACTTATCAGTACCTTATGATGGTCATACTCGGTGTTGAGCTTTGCGTGTTCCCCAGAGGAAGAGGAGGTTTGAATGAGACACGGGGCTACATGAGAAAGAGGAGAGATCCAGAAGTGCAGACGTCAGGAAAACCTCAGTGGCAGGGAGATTCAGAAAGGAGAGGGGCAGCAAGATGAGGGCGGGAAGGATGCTCACACACTTAGAAGTAGGATGTAACTGCAGCAGTGGAGAGCGGTTTGGGCAACAGAAGGGCAGTTGGGCACAAGGCAAACACTGGATTGGATGGACGTGCCACAGGACAGTGAGGGAAAGGGAGAGCAGACAGGGAGTGTTGGGAGAGGTGGCATCCTGTGTGTGGGGTTATTGCATGAGTGTGCCTGTGCATGCGTGCTCACGTGCAAGCATGTGTTCATATGTGCTCATGTACATAGGTGTGCACACTTGTGTGCATGTGTATCTGCATGCACAGTGCACATGCCTGTGTTCATATGTGTTCGTGCCCATACGTGTCCATGTGGAACAGGTGTGCACCCGCATGTGTGTGTGCATGCATGCGTGCGCATGTGTGTACATGCATGTATGCATGCATTGCGTGTGTGCCTTGTTTGTGATGACAGACAGTTGAGAATGGTTATAAGCTGAGGATTCAGTGGAGTGGCAACCTGTGTGTATTGGTGCCTGCATGTGTCTTGTGTGCATGCACATGTGTGCATGTCCTATTTGTGATGGCAGAGAGTTGAAAAATGGTTATAAGCTGAGAATTCAGTAGAGCGAACAAAGATAAGCTGCAGGAACAGGTGGATCAAGGGCCCCGAGGGCTGGCAGGGCATGGGTTCAGGGCATTTCTGGCTTCCCGCAGGAGCTGCTAGTATAATCCATTTCCAACTGAGGAAACGGACCCTGAGAGAGGTCCAGTGACTTGCCAAACTTGGCTCTGGTCAGTGAAGGAGTCAGGATTCCAGCACCTTCTCCTGAACACGGACCTTCCAGTTTCCAACCTCTACTCCCCCATTGCCCTATGCTGCCTTCCAAACGTCAGTGCTTCGGCCATTTGGAAGCTTTTTCTTTATTTTTCTTTTTACTGTTCTTAGTGTTAATTCTCTCCTTCTAGAACAATAGATGTAACTGGACGTGTTACTCTTTTCTGTTCTTAGATTGTTGTACTGTGTGACCGCAGTTGTACGTGTCAGAGTCCAAGCCTTCATCAAGTGTATGCGCTTGGGATATTTTGTCAGTGAACATGTTAAATGCTTTAACTCATGAGCATAATGACAGTCGTGCTCTGAATAGTGATGAAACAGTTCTTGAATCTCTTTGAAAAGCTGGAGGACTTTGTGGCTTTAAATATCAATGTTGTAAATGTAGATAAAATGCAGACAGCTGACTCGTAGGTAAATGTATTAGAAATACAAAGATTCATGATGTAGAACCGGGGAATATGTTTCATTAAATCATGAAATAAAATATTGATATATACATTACCCAGATTATGTTATTACTGAGCTGTAAAAGTGTTTAATTTATACATGATTGCAATGAGAGCGAACAGTTAAATTTATTTTGAAATTGCCATTGGATGTTTTCTCTTAGGAAGATTTGTTGATATATTCCAGTAGCTTGTTTTAAAAGTTTCAAGAAATTCATGAAATTGGTCAAATTAGTTTGCTAATTTATTTATCTTTCTTAGCTCCAATAAGTTATTCTCTATAGTGGGGTTCCTTTTATCAATGCTATTTTGGCTTACTCTTCAAAAAAATATTAAATTTTAAGTTAGAGCAAAGCAATTTTTTTAGTTTTGTGATTTAAAACACAAATATTTTTCCTTTGGAGATTAAAGGATCTTGCTATGACCATATCCAGAAATGAATACTGATTTGTCTTTCTTTTATGTGTTAGCCTGTGAGTGCCATGAGAAAGGTTCTCTTTCTCTCATTTGCCACCTTGAGACAGGACTCTGTGATTGCAAAGCACATGTGACTGGGCAGAAGTGTGACCAGTGCCTGGTAAGACACTTCCTGGTTGTTGGTACAACTGAAGTATTTGTCAATGAAATTTTTAAGGGATGCCTAACTTTGGTTCACTTTGAAATGACTTGGTCAGAAACTGCCTGAGCATGGCCAATGAAAGGGGTTCGAGAGTATTCATTCCCCTTCCAGGGGAGTGGAATGAGGCTTTAACACGATATGACTCTATGACACTTCTTAACGTTTTGTTTTGCATTAACCATGTGTTAATGTGTGTTTGGGCATCTGTGGTTCTCCTCCCCCTCTGTGAAATAGCATGGCTATTACGGGCTGGAAACGGGATCTGGCTGCCTGCCCTGCAACTGTAGCACCAAGGGCTCCACGTCGGACGACTGTTCAGGAGAAGGCCAGTGTCACTGTGTCCCAGGAGTGGTTGGAAGAAGGTGCGACAGGTGTGCGCGTGGCTTCCACATGGACCAGGATGGTGGTTGTACACGTAAGCCTGGTGCTGTTATTAGATTTTGTAGTAGTTCCCCTGTTTTCTTTGGGAGACCTCTGTTGACTTCCAACAAAAGTAGGTTAAGTTCTTCTACTGGTTCTCTTCTGGTTTCTGATTTTTTTTTTTTCTGGTTTCTGATCCCTAACCCTAGTACAAGCACATAAGCTTTAGGGCATGGGAGGTCAACCCCCTAAATGTGGGAACTTAGCCTTGGTTTCCTCATTTTAAAATGGCAACCCCAATTATATGATAATTTTAATCTAAAGCAAGTCGTTCATGCAGCATTCAGCACACAATGAATGCTCAATAATGATTATCTCCCAATGTCCTTTCCGCCTGTTGAGATCTTCTCCAGACTTTTCTGTTTCTCCTGCTGGTTCCCCATGCCTTCTCTTCCTGCATCATCTCCTGACATGGGGGAGCACTGACCGCCTGCCAGACACAAGGTGTCTTGGGAATTGTGAGGTCTCTTAGGAACGTGAATAATGGTTTAGATTATGAGTAACAGGGAGATGACTTGCCACAGCAGCTTGTACTCTTTCAGTTTCATTGATCATCCCAACAAGTCACAAAAACATTTATCAATTTCAGCCTGTGACTGTCCTCATACTCGGAACACTTGCGACCCAGAATCTGGAGAATGCACCTGCCCTCCTCACACGCAGGGGTTCAGATGTGAAGAATGTGAGGATGGCTTCTGGGGCCACGATTTCGAGCTTGGCTGCCAGGTATTCTTTGTCTCCTTTGCATTTTCTTACCTGAGAATTATTTTGCTCTAGCAGGTTTCATCCTTTATCTTTCATCTGTTTGCTTGATTTGATCCTGTTGAAGAGCTTGGTGGTTTGTATGTAAAACTCAGTGGCAACTGTGAGAATGGAAATGGAAGAAGTGGCACATTTAAAATACATGAGTCTAGGTTTTCTTCAAGAACCTAGCTATGGAACTGATGGGTAGAAGATGTTATTTTCATGTCCTTTGAATGTAATGTCATGTAAATAATCATCCAGAAGAATAGCATAAATTGTTTCATCATGGGGTTCTATCTTTGAGGGCTCTAGTTTTCTAGTAATTTTCTTCAGTGACACTTAGCTATGTTTTGTGTTTTGAAACCAAAGAAAAAGTATTTGACTTCCAAAGTAATTGTTCTAGACTGCTTGGTTCTCTTGAGCTACTTAATTTCAGTTTTGGCTCAATGCACAGTGTTAGAAAGATGCACAAAGGCCCATGGCACAGGGCAAAATGAATCCATAAAGCAACAGTGGATGGAAGGAAGGAGTGAGATTGGTTCATTTATATCATTTCCTCACATTCTGGAAACTTAAAAGCTGCCTCTTATTTATTGTTACTTTTTCCTTTAGGCCTGCAATTGCAGCAGTGTAGGGTCGACCAGCCGTCAGTGCGATGTGCTAACTGGACACTGCCCATGTAAGCCTGAATTTGGTGGCCCAAACTGTGCTCAGTGCTCTCTGGGTCACAGAGACTTTCCAGACTGTTCTTCCTGTGACTGTGACCTGAGAGGGACGTTGGAGGACACCTGTGACCCGGATTGGGGCCTTTGCAGCTGTGAAGAGGAGACAGGTGCCTGTTCTTGCAAGGTATTTGCTGTCTACACTCCATTTTCTTCCTCTCGCCTATTCACCATTATGATTTCTTTGCTTTCAACTCTTTAAATGGATTCTTCTCTTAGTGGCCCCTTGTTAGATGAGTTCACACTACTTTCTATGTCTGAGTTTAAATTCTGTCTACGCTCTTCTTTAAATAGAATTTTTGCTGTTTGTTACAAGTGTCAGATGATGGAACTGATATGAAAAACGTACTGAATTCCCTACCCCGTGTTCCAGTGGACAGAGTAGCCAATTCATCTTGAAGATAAAGGTTAAACAGCATGGGGCTTCAAGAGGATTTGTGATTTTGTAGCTGTTCAGTCATTTTTCTCTTGTACATACTGGACAGACTGAAGGAAATTAATGTTTATTATTTTCCCTGAAAGATGAGATTTCAATGTCATATTGGTTTACCACATCTTGTGACAACGATTCTCATTTCAAGCATTCAGAATAGGAAGGGACCTGACTTAATAGCCCTGTAGTGGTGGTTTTCCAAACTCACTGGTCATCAGCATAGCCTGGGAACAGTTTACCCCAGAAGATGATCATCCAGCAGGTCCGAGTATGGACCAGGGAATCTGCATGTTCAAGAAGCTTCCACGATGGATCTGATTTTCAGCTATATTTGGGGATCATGGATTGAACTTTTGAGAAAATTGATGCTCAGAGAAGTTAGGGAACGCTTAAGGAAACAGCTTTTTCAGCGGTGTTTGTTGAGTAAAAATAGTTTTGCATTTGATCTTGTTTCTGTTTGTTCCAAAACCACGACTTATTTTCAAGTAAAAGTGAGTACGTTCTTTTTTTCCCTTTAGGAAAACGTGTTTGGCCTTCGGTGCAGCGAGTGTAAAGCTGGCACCTACGGGTTCCATGCCGACAACCCTTTGGGATGTACTGCGTGTTTCTGTTTCGGGCTGACAGAGTTCTGTTCAGAGCTGAAGGGGTTTGTGAGGGTGCCAGTAAGTGATGCGTGCAGTTGAAATGCTCTAATTTTAATCACCCGACCCCCTTGGGAGTCGAGTGGGGGATAGGGGAGACATCCTAGTATTTTCACCAAACCCTGCTCTTATGGCGACAGAAACTCTAGGCTAGTTTGGGGAAGTATGGATGAATCAGAACTCTGTTTCTGCAGTCACGGGAAACAAGTGGAGCTCAAACTTGAGAGAAGATAAAACTGCTATATCTTAGCTTTCTCCTATAATTTCAAGTGGATACCATGTATCAATTGCTTGACCCTCCATCCAGTAGTTTAAAGCATTTTCACCTCCTTTTAATCCAGAAGCGGATGTGTAAAGGAAAAGGCTTTATCATTCCTACTTTTTTTTCCTTAAAAAAATTATCGAGGTATATCATTCATACATGATCATACCCAAACAGTAAGTGTGCAATGAAAGTTGTGAACTCACTAAACAAGCATGCATATCATCACACAGAGCTCCCATATATCATCCCACCACCAACACCTTGCATTTTTGTGAAACATTTGTTAGAAACTATGAAAGAGCATCAAAACATTACTACTACCTATAGCCCATATCTTGCATTTGGTGCATTTTCTCCCAACCCACCCAGTTATTAACACCCTGTTGTGAGTATTATGCATTTACCGTTGATGAGCTGTTCTGTTAACCACAGTCCATCTTCCCCCATAAATCATTCCTATTTTAATAATGAAACTGTTTCATCTGTGAAATGATGGTCTCGTCTGAGAAGTCCTGTGTGGTCAATTGATGTTCGGAAGCGCATTTCCTTTCCCTTGAATACTAGGTTACACTGGCCTCAGACGGACCTCTCCTGCGCGTGGTTTCTCAGAGTGACGTGTGGGGCACGACGCTGGGGGTGTCTCACCAGGCCCCCGATATCTTACTGAACGCCAGGGCAGTGAGGCAGCATGGCCACACGGAGCCCTTTTACTGGCGGCTGCCGGACCAGTTCCAGGGAGACCAGGTGAGGCCCAGCCTGGAACCAGGGGCCATGCCTTTGGGGGACAAGTACAATTTAAAATCAGAATAGACTGTGCCGGCCTATTATTAGTTAAAGTGGTTATTAATCTCCTCTTCTATGCGTGGGTGGAGAAGTTTAATTCTTGTGAAAAAAAGACCCTCAGATGTATGGATTGTTTAAAATTTTTCATTAATTTGGAAAGTCCTTTATACATCATATCACATTTATTTATTATATTTGCTAATATAAGCTCAATACTAGTCTAGGTGTTAGGGCCTGGGAGATCACTCACTTTTTTAGGGGAGTAGGGGGTACCTCTTATAAAATAGTCTTGAAAAACACTGCTTGCAGTTTTGCTCATAGAAGCATCAGAATCTGGGTAGGAATTCACCCTGATCTTTAAAACTTCAAATATCTATTCAGTGTTCCTATAAGTATAGATAATTTTTAAACCAAAAGGGCTTGAAAATAATTAGAACCATTACCTCGCTGATTTGTTATTTTTGGAGCTTACCATTGTTGGTATTAAGACCTTAGCTTGGGGAAACGGACTTGGCCCAGTGGTTAGGGCGTCCATCTACCACATGGGAGGTCCGCGGTTCAAACCCCGGGCCTCCTTGACCCGTGTGGAGCTGGCCCATGCGCAGCGCTGATGCACGCAAGGAGTGCCCTGCCACGCAAGGGTGTCCCCCGCGTAGGGGAGCCCCACGCGCAAGGAGTGCTCCCTGTAAGGAGAGCCGCCCAGCGCGAGAGAAAGCGCAGCCTGCCCAGGAATGGTGCTGCCCACACTTCCCGTTGCCGCTGACGACAACAGAAGCAGACAAAGAAACAAGACGCAGCAAATAGAACAGAGAACAGACAACCGGGGGCGGGGGGGGTTTAAATAAATAAATAAATCTTTAAAAAAAAAAAAAAAAAGGAACTTTAGCTTGGGTGACCTAATAATCTGTAATTGTAGAACTGGAAGGAAGGAAATCCCGGGCAGTATATTTCACTCTGGTGGTGTGTTTTTAAAAATTGCATATTTAAGCCAGATTTCTTTCCAATGGCAGCAGGCTTATGAAAAAGTGTTTGCAAACCAATGCTATGTCAGAGAAATAACGAATCGTTCATTTTTTTAATAGCTCATGGCCTACGGTGGGAAACTGAAGTACAGCGTGACCTTCTATTCTTCCGATGGCTTGGGCACCTCCAACTTGGAGCCCCAAGTTCTCATCAAAGGAGGTCAGACCAGAAAGCAAGTCATTTATATGGATGCACCTGCCCCAGAGAATGGAGTGAGATGGGAGCAGGAGGTGGAGATGAAAGAGGTGATCTTTTCACATCAACTCCCCACAGGTGTCACCTCTGCTTTAATAAGAAAATGAGCAAGATGACCGTGGGATCAAAATTCCAATGGGCTTTGCAAGATTTCTAAAAAATGCTCCAATTTCTCTTCTGGAGAAATGTGTATTAGGTGTTTTAGGTCCCAAGGCTGTCCAAGCAAATTCCATGAAATGGGTTGGCTTAAGCAGTGGGAATGTATCAGCCTGCCGTTCTGAGGCTGTGAAAATGTCCAAACCAAGGCACCATGGAGAGGATGTTTTCTTCCCGAAAACTGGGTGCCGGCGACCCCTGGCGCCTCTGCCTCATGGCAAGGCACATGGCCTCTCCCTTCTCTTCCGGGTTCCATTTCAGCTTCTTGCTTCCCGTGACTTTCTTCCTCTTTGTCTGAATCTCATTCTCTTATAAAGAACTCTGGTAAGAGGATTAAGACCCACCCTGGCTGAGGCGGGTCACACCTTAACTGAAGTAGCCTCATCCAAAGGTCCTCCTCACTGTGAGTTCACACCCACGGGGCTGGATTGGTTTAAGAACTTGTTTTTGTGGGATACATACAGCTTCAAACCACCACAGCCCTCAATCCCAACCTAATCATGAGAAAAACATCAGACAAATTCCAAAAGAAGTACTTCCTACAAAATACCTGCAGCTTCAAACCAGCACATTTGGCTTCTGTTAATTTAGGGGGAACTGCATCTTAAATTTTATATCTTGGTACGTGAGTCCCAGCCTATATGGATATAATGATAGAGAAGTCTTTGGACCTGGTCAAATTTGGGAAATGTGTATTGAGTCACTCAGCAGATAATTTCTGAATGGCACTGTCATAGAAACATGTATCTATAGATTAATGAAACTAATACTGCTCTGGTCTGGTGGAGGCTACTGGAAATCTTATATTGAGCTAAAGCTTGTATACGCACAGATCTGGGCTCATTTCTGGAGAAGTTTATGAAAGAAACTCCTTCTTTGTAAATATATATGCCTTGAGAATTTGAACTCTGAATTTAATTGAATGTGTTTCTCATCCACAGAATTTTTGGAAGTATTTTAACTCTGTTTCTGAAAAACCTGTAACACGCTCAGACTTTATGTCTGTTCTTAGCAACATTGAGTATATCCTCATCAAAGCATCGTATGGCCAGGGATTACAGCAAAGCAGGTAGGTGGATGTTTCTTCTAGAATTTTTAATATTTCTAAAATTGGAAACCTAACTAAAGGGATCTGATTCACTTCACCTCTGTTACTAGCTTTATCATTTTATGTATCTCCCTCACCAAAACCTTGTTAAATATCACTATTATTATGCAATGTGTGAAATCTGACATGCATTACCCACATCCCATGCTAATGCATATATAAAAACCTAAGTACATGAACTCTGACATTAAAACAAAATATTTTTTTAAAAACACGCAAAATTCTGCTAGGTCTCTGCTCTTAAAAACTGCAGTGTCCTATCCTGCTTTTTTGTAAAGATGTCAGACTTTACCCCATAAAGAAAGCCACAGAGTTTTGGCCAAACCAGTACTTCAGTGGGTCAGCAGGTATACTTTCTGGAACATTCTTTTTAAGTTCTGAAACGTCAGCAGAGGGCTTTATGTACTTTAACTCATTTTATTTATAGTCACACATGGGAACTACTCCTGAACTGGGAGAAAATCTCTGGATTCATAGATAAGTGAATGTTGTTCTGTCACATGCTATGTTTCTAGAAAATGACTTTCTAAATATTAGCACTTAAACGCTTTCACTTCTTTCCACTTGGTTTCAAAGAATCTCCAATATTTCCATGGAGGTGGGCAGAAAGGCTGAAGGGCTGCCCCCGGGCAGACAGGAGGCTTCCCTCTTAGAGAGCTGTGTCTGCCCTCCTGGCACGGCTGGCTTCTCCTGCCAGGTAAGGAGGCGATGGGGGTAAAGAAAAAAACAAACACTTCCTGGTTTTGAGTCGGAATAGGCTTGACACCCCAACTCCAAGCGATGAACCGAGCCTGTGTGTGTCTTTTGCATCACCTCAGGACTGCGCCCCGGGGTACCACAGAGGGAAACTTCTGGAAGGTGGCAGCCAAGGACCCCGTCCTCTCGTGGCTCCGTGTGTGCCTTGCAGTTGCAACAACCACAGCAAAGCTTGTGACCCCGAAACTGGAAAGTGTCTGGTAGGCTCATACTTGTGGCGCTTGCCTGAAGTTTAGAACCAGCCTGGGGACTAAATTGAGTATTTAAGTGTTTTATCTATGCTCATACCAGCTCTTTGGTTTCGAGAAAGCTTCAATTTAGGCAAATACAAAATATTCATACATCTGTTTCCTTCAGGAAGGCTTACCTAAGTATTCTGATGTTGTTGATGGAAATTCTTCTGTAAATTTTATTTCCCTTGTTGAATCTGATTGTTTTTGTGTTCATGGGGATCAGTTGGCGAATTGGCAAAGTATTCGTCACTTTTGCTTGTGGTATTGGTGGTTGCAAAGCAGATAACTTTATGATTTGAAAGATCACCTGGGTTTTTTTCATAAGTTAAAGCCAGGGTTGAAAATGCATTTCTTTGTGTAAAATATCAATCACTCCTTGCATTTAAAAATAAAAGGCGTATTCTCCTGGGGGATGAGAACACAAATTATTCACATCTCAGGATGCATTTGCTTCTCAGCCACCTTCTCCTCGGGCTGAGGTTGATCTCCAGGAGGTGAGGAGCGCGCAGACCACCGCAAGGGACCGAGAGAGCCAGAGAGAAGCCCGAGAGAGAGCCAGCGCTTCCACTGATGGGCCTTACGGATAACAGGAAGCGCTCCGATGTTCTGTCCCGCCTCCTGAAATCTCATTCTTTATGATAACTAATGGATGCATGGGTTCCGCTCAGCGTGGTGCCAGGGCTAGCCTGCTGCAGGTCAAGAATCCCCTGAAGAGAAATGAGCTGCCTCCCGCCCAGGACAGACGAGCTGAAGCCTTGGCAAGCCTTGGTGTCACCCCAGAAGGGACACATCTGAGTCCGAGCAGAGGAGTTAGGAAAACAAGTCCTGCCGGCAGTGCCTACGGCTTATCCAGTCAGGGGTGCCTTTCACACGAGGAGCTGAGAGGCTGCGCCGCTGGGGAGCCTGCTCGTGCTGCGCGGGTGAATTCGAGAAGGGGAGCGCTGCTCGTTGTCCCTGCTGAGCAAGCACCGTGGTAACCTTTACCGACCGGCTCGACGTGCCGAGTCATAGTTATTCCAGTTCTGCTAGGGAAAATGGGCTCAGTGAAGATGCAAAGTGCTGAAATGCTATTTGAAAAAAAAAGGTTGTTCATTCTAATTATCTCACGCTCCAGGCAAAAGCAAAATAGGGGAAAGGAGACAATTTCATTTAAGGATTTAAGGAGACTGGATTTCAGGCAGCCTAAAGCAACATGTAATGAGGTGGGAAGCTACGTTGGTCAGTCTTGAGGGAAAAGGTCACATGGACAGTTTAAAGAAGTTAATTCATCTTTATCTGGGGCAGCTAACTCTTTTTAAGAAGATTATAGGTTCTCCTGGGACATTAATTTATCCTGCCTTTTCAGGCCCAAATCCACCTGAACAAGACTGTAGGGGCAGCAGCTAATCTGGTGATTTGTAACCTTGAAATCATTCGGCCTGCTGAACCCTATCCATGACAAATCACCTTCTGTCGTGGAGAAGAGGCTCCTTAGGGTGAACAGTGAGGACCCTCAGATACTTCCCTGTTCCAGTACGGGAATGGTTAGTCACACGTTACCTGAAACCCATCCGAGAGCCTCAGTTTCGTGAGACCTTCCTTGGGCCAGTTAATTTCGGCTATTGCGGTGCTCAGCGACGGTCAGGCGTCCTGCCAGGTTCTAAGGCTAGAGTTTTCTTCTGCACTCTCATGGAGATTGAGCCGAACACATTTTGGGTCAGGCTTTTCCCCCTTTCCCCAGAAGATCTGTATTCTTTGTTTCTCCTCATAACTTCTCCTTCCTTCACTCATTGCCAGTTCCGGAAACCCAAACCCTGCCAGGTGCCGTACCACTTAGCCTCAGCCCAAAATTGAGCTTGTGCTTAGAGTACGTTATTTCAGGTTTGCCACGGACCTTCCATTCTTGTCAGAGTCCCTTTAGAACTGTCTTTTTTTTTTTTTTAAAGAGGAGTGTACTGGTTATTTCCAGGCTGTATGGAATGAATGCAGGCTTTTTAAAAAATGATTTATTTTATTTATTTCTCTCCACCCCCTCAGTGTTTGCACTTGCTGTGTTTGTTCGTCCTCCTTGTTTCTTTAGGAGGCACCAGAAACTGAACCCGGGACCTCCAATGTGGGAGGAAGGCACCTAATCGCTCAAGCCACCTCTCTTCCCTGCTTTGTTGTATCTCTCATTATGTTTTTCTTCTTGTGTCTCTTCCTGCATCATCTTGTCGGGTCAGCTTCCCACACCTGCCTGTCGCATCAGCTCGCTGTCTTGCTCTTCTTCTTTAGGAGGCACCAGGAACCTCTGCTCCCTGCTTTGTTGCGTCTCTCATTATGTTTTTCTTTTTGTGTCTCTTGTTGTGTCAGCTTGCCACACCTGCCTGTTGCGCCAGCTTGCTGTCTTCTTTAGGAGACACCAGGAACCGAACCATGGACCTCCCATGTGGTAGGCAGTAACTCAATCGCTTGAGCCACATCTGCTTCCCTGAATGTGGCCTTATAATGAATGAAGGACATAGAGCTGGAAATGTCCTTAGGAGTAAAACAAAAATTGGAAGAAAAATGCCCCGCACCTTCAGAATTAAAAAAGCTGATAGGAAATGTGGCGATTTCTACTAATGCCCTTTTGTTTGCCTCTGCTTTTGAAATGTGGGCCCCCAGAACTGCAGCCACAACACCGCTGGTAACCACTGTGAGGTGTGTGCACCTGGGCACTACGGGCAGGTGACCGGCTCGGCGAGAGACTGTGCTCCGTGCACCTGTCCTCATGCCCCCCCTGCCAGGTAAGCCTGCACAGGTGCGACCGGACACACCTGCTCCACTGTGTCTGGGGCTGCATCCATATTCAACCTTGTTTTCCAGTCAGCTGTTTCAATTAATAGTCTCTGTGTGTTGCAAAAAGCTAATTTTCAGAAAAAGTGTTCATTCTTTCCACAAGCATTTGAGGAGTATCTTTGCAAAAACAAATTATTAGTATTGGTATTTGTGCTAGAATGGCACCAGTTTTTTTAAAAAAGCCTTTTGGGTTCTGCTTTTTTAAGATTAATTTTAACCCTCAGCCTAGACATCCCGTGTGCAGAGATTTACAAATTTTATTAGTAATGATAGTAATGATAGAAAAGAAGTCAGCAACTATTTAATTTAAGGGAATGGGATTAGAATTTATGTATGCTGATAGCTGATTAAGTACTAAAATGCTCTAGAACTGGGTCTAGGTTCTGCCTTATACTCATGAAGATTGTATAGTGTCTCTCTGAATGCAAAAAAGTAGTAGAGATTTGAAGTGAATCCTATTTTGTTTAAATGAAAATTATAACTCATAAGTAACCTTTTATTATTGCTTGGAATATTCAGCAAGGTTTTAACCATATGTAGATTCAATACCAGTTTTTAGTACACTAAAATGAAATTTTCTTTTTACTATTTGTTTGAATCTTCCATCTTTTCTTTCCAAATAAATGATGCCTGATGGTGAGTACCAAGCAAAACCTCTCTCTAAACTTCCCTTGTAAATGATCACGCCTCCTAAAATTAGTTGTTTCTGTTAATTTTTTTATTAACTCTGCATATAACTTTTGACTCACCATTTCCATTTCTGTCATCTATGCTATAGAAATACCTGGATTTAAAGATGGATATATTTTAGAATTTCTTGTAATCCTGAGAAATTAGGGAGAAAACTGAAATAACTACTCTAGGGGATTGATAAAATACATTCACATTTGTAGAGTGAAATATTGTACAGACACTAAGAAAGGAATAATATGTATCTGTGTGTACATAATTGGCGAAATGGCCATGAATTACATAATTGAATAGCTCGTGTGATATGCTGTTTAGGAAATTTTTCGTATCCATATGTATAGCCACATCCATTTAAACCCAGAGAAATATTTGGAAGGGTATTTCGCTTTCCTACTCTGCACTTATCTGCACTGGTTGAATATTTTATCTCTTTAATCAAAAAAGTTTATAATTTTTCCCCCTTCCAAAACCCACAAGAATAAATTAGCCTGAGATAATGAGGGTATAAATGTTCTCTGTATGCTGTGAATCTAAGAGGCACTGAGAGGCACGCTTTGTTTTTGCTTTTGTTTTGTTCTTTGTTAGAGCAGTTGTGGGTTTACAGAACAATCATGCATAAAATACAGGATTCCCGTATACCACTCTATTATTAACCCCTGCATTGATTGCTGTGAAGCATTTACCATTGATGAGAACAGTTTTGTGATTGTACTGTTAATATTAACTGCAGTCCAGGGTTCCGTGGATTTTTAAAAAATGTTTATTCTGTTACCATGTATACAATCCGACATTTCCTCTTTTAATCACATCCAGATATATATATTTCAGTGCTGATAATTACATTCACAATATCACCATCCATTGCCAAAACATTCCTGCTATTCAAATAGGAACGCTGTATGGTTTTTTTTACACCTTTTCCATTTCCACTGACGTGTGTCACTTTACTACTGAAGGAAGAAAGGACGTCAGAAATGGTGTGGGGCTATGGAGACCCCTGTAACTCTTCCTGGAAGCTTCATCTTACTTGCCAAAAGGAATCAGACTTTGGCCTTTTATAGTTTGCAGGTACCCATCACAGCCTCTAGATGGTACACTAGTTATTTAAAATGTGGAGCTAGAGCCTTAGAAAGGAATAAACCCAAAGCTGAAACTCATGAATGAAGCAATCAACACCTAAGTACATTATTTAATTTTGAGTGGCTCTATCATTTTGCTTCTAAGAGCCCACCAAATGCCAGACTGTCTTTAGGTCCATTCATTTTGACTAATTAACTCATTGCTTTTCTTTCCCTCCTTCTTTTCCTCCTTGCTTTTCATTGAAGTCGGTTAAGTTATTTTATTAACATTTGCCCCGCTCTTTTCTCAAACCTGTGCAGTTCATGCCTGCTCACAGTCATTAACAACTCACTCTTATCACCTTATCTCCCAGTAGGGCAGATTCTCCACCTATGTCTCAGAACAAGACCCTTTTCACCTGGAAGCATTCTTGTTGGGTGCCTAATGAGTTGTGCCCCATAAGTGTATTCTTCCTCCCCTTAGCACTCACGTGGTTGTCTGAACACATGTCTAATGGATGCCTTTTAGATACGAAATCACGACACTTGTATTGATTGCACATTTATTTCTCTGCTTTTTTCCCAATAGACTGTAAGCCCTATTTGTCCAGTATAATCACTTAACCTTTAGTACCATATCATTTATCCTCATTGTAGCTTAAGAAAGAGTTGATGCTACAAGATGGATGAACCTTGCAGACATCATGTTGAGTGGAATAAGCCAGTCACAAAAGATATATACGTCATGATTCCATTTATATGAAATAATTAAATATGCAAATTCATAGAGACAAAGTAGAATACAGGTTACCAGGGCGGTGGGGCGGGGGAATGGGGAGTTAGTGCATAATGGGTGCAGGATTTCTTTTGGAGTGATGGAGAAGTTTTGATAACGGATAGTGGTGATGGTAGCACAACTTGTGAGTGAGGTTAATGCCACTAAATTGTTTGCTTTGGAGTGGTGGTTATGGGAAATTTTAGGTTGTTTGTTTGCTGCCACTATTTTTTTTTTTTTTTTTTTAAGAAAAGAGACTAAAGAGACAAGAAAAATTAAAGGAAATACATGATCCTGGACTGGATCTAATGATGAGGAGAAAATGTCTGAGAGCACATTATTGGGACAGTAGATTGTATACTTTACTATCAGTGTTAAGTGTCTTGAATGTGATAACTATACGTAATGGTGACGTAAGTGAATGTCCTTGTTCTTAGGAAATGTACATGGAAGCATTACATTAAAGGACCATGATATATACCTCTACTCAAATTTTAGAAAATAAAGAGGTGATAGGTAGATAAAGGTGGATAGATAATGAGAGAGTGAAAGAGAGAGAGGGGAAGGGAGGGGAGAAAGAAGGAGAGAGAAAGAAAAAGAAAAAAGAAGGGAGGAAGGAAAGAGAAAAGAGGGGGAAAGAAAGAAGGAGAAAGGAAGGAAGAAAAGGAAAGGAGAGGAAAAAGAGAGCAATAAGAACTGTGGAAAAACATTAAAATTTGGTGGATGTGGCTATCTGGGTAGAGGGTATTTTGGAGTTCTTTTTATTGTTTTTGTATTATTTTTGCAACTTTTCTGTAAGTTTGAGTAATTATTGAAAACTAAGAATTTTTTTAAAAAAGAAAGCTTTGAGGCTATATATCTAAAAAAAATGTTTAATTTATTTTCTTCCAGTTTCAGTCCCACTTGTGTCCTGGAAGGCGGTCACGATTTGCGCTGCGATGCCTGCTTTCCGGGCTATGAGGGGCAATATTGTGAAAGGTACGCTGTGGAGTTGTCCTGTGGATACCTTGGCAGGGCAGTGCTGCTCCTTTCATGACATATGGAACGTAGCCACTAAAGTAAGAGTCACTATCTATTTCCACGTGAGTGGTTGGTTAACTTGCAGCTTAACCAAGTTCTCCTAGGTATTAAGTAAATGTGCTTTTGTCATCATTTTATGGTTCTTTTAGGAAATAAAATGCAGAATGAGATAAATAGCCCCGGTGTTCTTTGCATTTGTTCTGGAAGAAATGTTTACCATTCCCGGGCAAAAGGAGGTGTAGGTATTTACGTACTGCGGTTGGGTACCTGCATTTACCACATCTCTCCCTTTCCTAGGTGCTCCCCAGGCTATCACGGGGACCCTCAAAAGCCGGGCGGCAGGTGCCAGAAGTGCGAGTGCAGTCCCAGCGGCTCTGTCCACGGCCGCTGCAACCCCGCGTCCGGCCAGTGCGTCTGCAGGCCGGGGGCGGCAGGGCTCCGCTGCGGGGAGTGCCAGCCGAGGCACATCCCGGGGGACGGCGACTGCATTGGTGTGTCCCCCGCCTCTACACGTTCAAGTGCTGTTTTTCCTCTCTGGTGTTTATCTTTGGAGGGAAGGGGCATCGTGGTGCCCTCTAACATCAACAAGATGGAGAAAAACTGTTGTTTTTAGCTAAGGAGGGTGTCACGCCGCATCTGCCAGACTGAATTGCTAGCTGTTGCATTTTTTTTAGGAGGTGCCAAAAATTGAACCCAGGACCTTGTATATGGGAGGCAGGTGCTCAACTGCTTAGCTACACCCATTCCCAACCGTTGCAGTTTTGAGCTGCAGCGAGAGGTTCCAGGGTGACAGTGTTCATTTCTCTGGCACAGAAAGCAGCATAGTAGTTTCAACTTTGTATTTTAGCTGCCGCTCGTGTTTCCTTTAGAGGAGCTGGAACCAGTCAGGTGAGGAAGGCCTCTGTGGGATTGCCATTTTACCAGATTTCCCCAGGGCTCCAGCTCCTTGCTGCCGTGAACTTTTCCGCCCAGTTCTGATTGATTTGAACAGGAAGGTCGCGGGGCAGCAGTCTTGGGATGTCTCCTGGTGTTTCGTGGGGAAAGCAGAGAAAGTAACGTTAGGATCCTGGTATGGGAGAGTTTTGTTTTTTGTTTATGTTATCAGCAAAAACAGCCTCATTATTTTCTCCAGTCTACTTCATTTGGACTTGCAGAAGGTGTGCCTGACAGAGGAGGCTTTAAAAGGAAATGACTTTGCAGTTCATTGCAAAAGGTTCCAGTTAAAGATTAGCAAATGCACTTTATTTTTTTTTCTTTTTACGTGTTCATACTATATTTACTGAAACTGATGTACAGATATTGAGACAATAGCTTTCAAACAAGGTAACATTTGGCTTTACATTGTGGTTTATATTTTAGACTATACAATTTTCTAAATTTTTAGTTATCTTATGTTTTACATTATGATTTACATTTTAGCCTATCAGCCTCTATATATTTTTGGTGTAATTTTACATGTTCTTATATCCATTCTTGTGTAATCTTGTGGAACACTTCTATTGCCCACACAGTTACACTGATTCCATCTATTCAATACCTCTTTCCCTCTCCCCTTAGGGCCCACAGTGACAGTCAGTCTTCATTGCTTGAAGGGCCATGTTCAGAGATACTTGCAACAGTGTTGAGGGCTTGACATGCTCAACTGTCCTAAGGCCCTGGGAGCCACCATTTCCCTTGAGAGATACAGTTCCCTCTATTTGAGGGCATCAGTCCTCCCCAGGATGTGGGTATACCTTCACTCTCATTATATGGGTCTCTATCCCATGATATAAACCACTATGGCAAAATGAGCACTCACATACTCCCTAGGAGCCTGTCCTGCGTGGGATTATCCAAAAAAAGAAAAAAATGCAGATCAACACTAGGAGTGCGAAGGCACTTCGGGGAACTGAGTCTTGGGGCTGTCATTTGAGAATTCCTGCCTTCCATCGTACTACCAATATGAGGACGACATCCCAGGTGGCTCATGGAGAGGCTTTGGCACATACACTACCAATACATTTTTATTTGAAGAACGGCTCTCTGGACCTGTGTGGAAATGCGCAGACAGCCAGGTACACGCCTTGACTTTCTCTGCTTCTTCTTGCAGCATGTGATGATGGCTGTGTCGACGTGCTGCTCAATGACTTAGACCATATCGGCGAAGCCGTCCTTTCAGTGAACTTCACTGGCATTGTCCTCGTCCCATATCGAATTGTGTCAAACCTGGAAAATACAACTAAATATCTCAGGGTAGGTCTTGGTATTATGGATATGAATAGAAAGGTGTACGGTCGAGATGTAGAGATGGTCAGGACCAAGGAGTCCCTCTGTCTGTCCTCCCCCAGGGTAGGAGTCTCCTTTTGGACTATGGCTGATGAGTTTCCTTGAACGTGACCGGTAGCAGGGACGTCAGCATCTCACCAGCTAAGGCGGACAGTTCTAATTGTTCACAAGTTGTTCCACAGGTGTCTTTCTATCCCCTCTGGTCCTCGTTTGCCTTTTGAACTAGACAAACTCCAATTCCTCCCCTTTCAGGGTGACCTTTAAATGTTTAAAAACAGCTATCTTAAAAAAATACAGAAAATAAATCTGAACAGTATCCTTTGTTAGTTTCCGTTATTTTTCATTAAACCAATAAAATCTTTGACTGCTACATATCATCTTTTTTTTTTTAATATTTATTTATTTCTTCCCCCTCCCTCCATTGTCTGCCCTCTGTGTCCATTCACTGTGTGTTCTTCTGTGTCTGCTTGGATTCTCCTTAGGCAGCTCTGGGAACTGATCCTGGGACCTTCCAGGATAGGAGAGAAGCGATCATTCTCTTGTACCACCTCAGTTCCCTGGTCTGGTGCATCTCTTATTGTTTCTCCTTTTTGTCTCTTTTGGTTGTGTCATCTCACTGTGCCAGCTCTGCACGTGGGCCAGCACTCCTGTGCAGGGTAGCACTCCATGTGGGGTGGGTCTGCTCACCATATGGGCCAGCTTGCCTTCACCTGGAGGCCCTGGGTATCAAACCCCAGACCCCCTATATGGTACACAGGAGCCCAGTTGCTTGAGCCACATCTGCCTGCCTGTCTTCTTTAATAATATATATTTAACTCCTCTCTAATGGAACCATAGCTTTCTAATGCCGTATTATATACACTCAAAACCAAATGAGCAGTATCTTTCTTTTAACATATTATGCCATAACTTCTCATTTCCCCTGCCCCCACCCCCATCCCAGCCACTGTCAATTCACTTTCTATTTCTCTGAATTTGCTTATTGTAGATATTGCATGTCATTGAAATAATCCAGTATCTGTCCTTTGGGAAGTATCTTCTTTAATGTCCAGATATGCTGAAGATGATCTATTTTCTATAAATAATATTCTTAACTGGAATTGCAGAACACAAAAGTCTTTCCTCCTCTCTGGAAGGCTGTATAAAATCTCTGGAGGTAAATTATAGTATTATGTTTAATCAAACAAGGTTATAAGGTCCAAAAAAAGGGGTGGAAATTTAAGAAATTTCGACTTATAGACAGCATCTTGCATTTTTTTCTCATTAGAAAAAAATTATGATTTTTAATTTTTGCTTTTTACTAATAATTAGAATTTGAGATAATTTATTTACTGTGTCATGCAGTCGTTAAAAACATAATCATTTCTGAATACCTCTTTAAAATGTGTGTATGTGTGTGTAGCATGTTCTGGAATCTGGCTCAGCTAGTAATCATTCTTTCCTCAGTGATCTTTTCTCTATAGACATAATACTATTGAAGAAAGGTGACAGAAGTCCAAAAGATGATTCTTGTTATTTTTCCTCAGAAGGCAAAAATCACGTTTAAAAGCATTTTATGTCTATAAAATTTCAAAAAAAGAGAGAAGAAAAATGTTTTAAATAGTTTTTCCAATCACTGTACATCATTAAATACTATTTTCTGTCTATCTGGACCCCAGCCAGGGTTATAATTACCCTTGAAATGTATCAAGTGAGATAAATACTTGATTTAAAAAATGTAAGTGGTGCTAATTTTGGATGATTTTACTTTCATCTAAATCACTTGTCTATTCCTTTAAATAAATTTTTATGTTTCGGTAAAGGATGTGGGAGGTTAAGAACGAAAGCTCTGGACACTGGCACTATTTCATTATTTACGTACACTGCACCTGTGGGCAAATTACTTGACACCCTAGTCCCTGAATTTCCTAGAAGCAAAATGGGAAAAGTGATTATCGCCACTCTGTAGGCTTGTTGAAAGATTTCCATAAAATCACATGGATACAGGAAGCAGCTGTGGCTCGATCGACTGGGCTCCCGTCTATCATATGGGAGGCCCTGGGTTCACATCCCGGGGCCTCCTTGTGAAGGCAGGCTGGCCTGTGCCCGCAAAGAACTGACAGCCCGTGCCCATGGAGAGCTGGTGCAGCAAGATGACGCAACAAAGGGAGACAAGCAGACACGAAGAATGTGCAGCGAATGGACGGACACAGAGAATAGGCAGCAAGCAAGCTGCGAGGGGGGGAATAAATAAATAAATTATAAATCTCAAAAAAAAATCACATGGGTAGAGAAATAAAATGTTGCTGGCAAAAGTTAACCACTTAAAAAAATTACTAGCATTATAAAGGCTTTTATTTAATAATTTTGTATTTTAGCCAAGCGTTTTTTTTAATACTCTTGGCAATTATAATTAAGTTTTCAATGATTCTGATAATGAAATAAAGCCAGATTTTTATATAAGATTTGCATCAGTATCAGATTCTACTTGACACATTACTGAAATTAAAAATTTTAATTGAAACACACTAACTTATCTGACATTATATAAGTAGCTAAACTTTAGCATCAATTATCTCCAAGTCTAGTAAAAATAAAATAACTAAATGATCAGCTTTTTTTCCATACTATATAATACCCGATTTTCTAGCTCAAGTGTGCATGTGTATATGTGTTTTCATGTTTTTCTTTGAAGAGAGCGTTTTTCCATTCGTACAAAAGGTGGCAGTGTGGCATCATGTTGTCATCACCAAAACTTAAGTAAAAATTGGCCAAATGTGATTCATTTTATTTTTTATGACAATTTCAGAGAAAGAAGAATTTCTGTGAACAAAAACAGAAATTAAAAGCGATTCTCTTTTAAGAAACAGCATTTCATTTGGAAGCATTGTAATTTGTTTCCTTCATTCTTCTCAGGAATCTTTATTACAAGAAAATACGCAGAAGGAACTGGCAAAAATTCAACTAGAACGCGTCGCAGAACAAACCGAGAACTTGGAAAAGGAGGTAAATCCCGAGCCCGCTTTCCACCCCACCCTTGGCGGCAGCTCGGGAAGGCTGTCTAGGAAGGTTCTGCGTGGACCCGGGCAGCCCCTTTCTCCTGGTAGCTGGGCCAAGTATTTCATCTTCGGATTGGTTTTCACGCTACCAGTTTCTATAGCTTAGTGGGAAAAGGCTCCAGATTTAATTTCTCTGCTCACGTCTTTTGAGGGAAGAGTTGGGCAAGTCCCTCCTCTACTTGACTTCAGTATCTCGTCTGAACCAAGGGGGTTTGGGGGTGGCATTAACAGATGGCTGAGATCTCATCCTTCTCGACTCACTCCATAACTGCACATGTGGTTAGCACTGGCCCTGCTCAGAGACCTTCCTCTGAAGTCCCAGCAACGCTCTCGGCAACATCCTAGTGCAGAGCGAGAGCATCACATAGTCCGTGGTATCGGGTGTCTGGCCAGCATACAGGGGTGGTTCTGTTTTCTTGACTTTGAACGGCAAGCACGTTACTTTTACTTCAGCAGGGATTTATGTGTTCTGTTTAGACCGTGCGGATGAATGGTTTTTAGCGACCCAAGAAAGAATCTCTTCATTTGCAGAGGGTGAGGGAGGCCTTGATTCAGATTTATTATTTTCACTTATGAATTGTGTGTATGTGTGTGTGTATACATATATACATATTCAGATGTATGTACATGATCATGTATCTCTACATTTGTATATTTAATTTCTATCTCACAACATACATACACAGTCATGCTCCCTAAAAAAACAGTAGCTTGACTCCTGGTATTTTGAAATGAATGACCTGGGAAGCGGACTTGGCCCAGTGGTTGGGGCATCTGCCTACCACATGGGAGGTCTGTAGTTCAAACCTGGGGCCTCCTTGACCAGTGTGGAGCTGGCCCATGCACAATGCTGATGCGCGCAAGGAGTGCCGTGCCACACAGGGGTGTCCCCCGTGTAGGGGAGCCCTATGCGCAAGGAGTGCACCCCGTAAGGAGTGCCACCCAGTGCGAAAGGAAATCCAGCTTGCCCAGGAATGGCGCTGCACACACACAGAGCTGATGCAGCAAGATGACGCAACAAAAAGAGTCACAGATTCCTGGTGCTGCTGATAAGGATAGAAGTGGTCACAGAAGAACACACAGCGAATGGACACAGAGAACAGACAACGGGGGCGGGTGGGAAGGGGAGAGAAATAAATAAAAATCTTTTAAAAAATAATTTAAAAAAAAGAATGATGATCTGGGATGAGTTTAAGGATTTAAGTGTGGGCTTTATGTGTCTCAGAGAGTAAACATTTGGTAGGAAATGATAAGCTGATTAAAATAATTTCTATTAAAGAAGATGCTCTTTGGGTTTTGACTAGAAAACACTCTTAGCCTTAGCTTGAGTTACTTTACATTCTTGGAAATTACAACCTTTAATTTTACAAATTATAAAAGTCTTAATAAAAATAACAGCTGAAGGCAGCTAATGGCCAGGCTCTGGGCTGCCCACTTTACATATATTGTCACATGAATCCTCAAAATGCACCATTAAATAAGTTTTATCATTACCCTGATTTTATAATTGGGGTTTGGAGATATTAAGTCATTGGTCAACAGCATGGCAGATCAGGCCTAAACCCCAGTTTGCCTCTGAACTTGTAGGCTAAGTTCTCAGGGTCAATACCAATTAATAAGACTTTGCTTTCTATATTCTGTATACTTGGATTCTATAAGCGAATACAGAGCCTTTGCCATATGGATACTAGGAGACTCTGGATTTAATAGGTTGCTTTTAAAAACACACCATCTTTTCTCACGCTTGAGTCCAGAATAAAAATTCATTCATTAACCATTTAGTCAGTTTCTAACCCCGAAATTGTATTAACCTCGGTTTACGTAATAGTGTACAAATCTAGCATGCAGCATAGCATACATCCTTAACACAGAAGCAGAATATATTTTGTTGCTTAAAAGAAGTAACAACTGAGGGAATACCAAAGCTTACATATTCTTTGAATTCAGACTCACCCAAGATACTTTTTCTGTTTCAGCTCACTGGAGTGTTAACAAGTAGCCAACAAGTGAACAAGGCGACAGAGAGAATCCTCAGCCAGAGTCAAGAGCTCATGGAATTTATGGAGAAGCTACAGAGAAGCATCACAGGTGGTGTGGTCAGGGGACCACTGTGCATAGTTGGTGGGGGGAAAAAACCACATGCAGCCTATTAAATGTACCAGCCGACATGTGTTCTAGATCTTTCCCTGGGCTTCCTTGAGCCAAAGGACTGAAATATTTTGAAGTTCGGGGCTCCTGAACTGTCCAGTCCACAGTCTTTCACTGAGAGTTTTATCTATTTTAAGAAACGCATGTTTCCATTTTTATTTTCTACACTACCTCTTATACTTTGGTCCAAATTATCAAAGTAGATATGAACCTCCCGTCCCTTTTCCCAGAATAGGTGCAGATAGAAGTTGAGGCTTTGGTTTGGTGCCAGAGTGTATCTGTGATGTTAGAGTAATTTATTCATGACCCAGCAGGCGTGTCCTAGCTGACTGGCTTTGGAATACCATTTTCAGGCTTTCTGGATACCAACACAGCCTTGCTTTTCTGATTATCGAGTAAGGTCATAAAAAGTACAGATCCAACGCAAATCAGACTTGCAGAGCAACAGGTAAAGAAGTTATCAGGACAAATAATAAGCTAACTAAAAAGAGCAGTGTCAAGTGTTGGGTTCATCCGTGTAGTAAATATTCATCAAGCGGCTTCTATGTGCTAATGTCTGTGCCAGGTGCAGTAAAATGCAGAGGTGAACATGGCACGCCTAGATCTGCCCTTATGGAATTCATGGGTACTGGGGAATATAGGCATGAAATAATCCGAAGTCCATGAGTGGTTTTTATTGGGATTTCCAGAGTACACTGGGACACAGGGCTGGCCTGGCCTCACGTGGCATAGAATCCAGCCCAGCCCAGGCAAGCAGAGCAGGCCTCCTTGAAGAAGCGTCTGCTTTTCTCCATTTAGTACTATCACCTTTTCAGAGACATTGAATAATTGATGAGTTTTCTCTATAGAAATCACTGGGAAGGCAACAACTCTAAATCAGAGCTTGGATGAAAATTTCCAGCTCCCCAGCTCCACCGTCCAGCATATGCAAGAGAACATTACATCTCTGCTGGAAATCGTACAGGAAAAGGACTTCATGCAATTACACCAAACTGCCACCCTTGAACTCAAGTAAGTCCCTAAATATTATTTGAGGTACAACCAACTAGACATAGGAACTTGGATGCTGACAGAAAAGGGGGCAAAATGGGAGGAGGAGGTGGTAAGGAAACTTTTACTGAGGGTGAACTATAATAAAAGAAGAGAGGGTCTGTGGTCACAGAAATCAAGATATGGGTAGTTCCTCCGAAGAGAGAGAAGCAATCAAGGCCAATAGCTCTATCTTTGTGCATTTATGCAATAGGTATTGTTTAATTCTGTGACTCTGGATTCTACCTTGCACAAACAGAAGCTCATGACTTACTGTATTTATTATGGATCAAGCTCAGTGCAGAAAATACATAGAAGAAAAATAATAGGGGCTACCCCTGCCATAAACCCTAAGACAGATCTACATTAGGGCAAAATATTTTAGCTCTGTTAGACAAGCCCTCATTGATAAGCATGGGGTGAAATGACAGTATCAGAACTTCAGAAGCCACAAAGAGTTGTCATGTAGTCATCGGTGTCAAGGAGTTTGTCATTTCCTTTCAGGCTTTTTTCCTCAGGAGTTTTACACGATTATTACCTGTTATCATAGCCCAAGTTGTTTTTCTGCCATTTGTGCAATAAATGCCTTAGTTACTATTTGAGATAGTCACATGATACCCTATCAAAACTCCGTTATCTAGAGTGAGGTATTTAAGCTATTTAGAGATTTTAAAAATTATTTAAAAGAATGTGATGGACCTCTTTAGGCAAAAAAACAACAACAACAACAACAAAGAAACAAGAAACACACAACTTTTCCTCTATTTCACATTATTATCTTATCAGTTGGTCAAAAGAATTGCATTTGGAGAATCTCTGACATCCATTTCCAAATTATTTTCTAGAAGATTTTTTTTTAAGTGTACACATTTCACCAGCAACACACAGGAGGCTCGGCTGTCCATCTTTCCTCATCTCATCGTTGAGGATTGTTTTTTATATCATTGTTGATTTGTGAGGTGAAAAACAAAATGAGGGGCTTACGGTGGAGGGGGTTCTGCCAGAGGGGACTGACGACGTCGTCACTGGAGCAGGAGATAGGATCTGGGCCCGCTCGCCCTGAGAAGACGCCCAAAGGCCAGGGGCAGGGGGCCAAGGGGGCCACAGTGGCTGGAAAGGGGACCTGCTGCCTGTGGGCCACCTCCCGAACCAGGGAGGGGGCAGGGCGCCCGGTCCCACCCTGCAGCCTGTCATCTCAACCACCTTGTGAGGCTGGTGAGAATCCAGGTGGGGAAACTGAGGCCCAGAGACTGTAAGTACCTTGTCCGGTGTTCAACCTCCAGGACAACAGGAATCTTGACCAAGGTACCCCTCACTTGGCCTATGAACTCTGCTCTTTTCCATCCCGGAACAAAGAGAAGTATCATTTGAGACTCTGCAAGTGGGTAGAGTTCTGATCATCAGAGACCGCAAACATTTAATGCATTTAAGGTGAAGGGAGGATGTAGGCAAAAAGTCAGGGTCAGGGAAATGTGGGTTGTTATCTAGCACATGGTGCAGAGGCCATGGAAGATACATTGAAAGTGCAGAGGGCAGAGAGCCTGGCTGAAGTTTGTACAGGATCGAGGGGCAATGCATAGTTATCGTTGTAAATCATGTTTGCGAGAAACATGTTGGCCCTTGTTGTGCTCATCTGCATACACTCCCTTGCAGGTTCCCACAGCCAGCCATTCAGCCATTCCTCAGCTGGTCATCCCAGGCCCAAGTGGCTCTTCACTGTTCCCCAACCTTCTTTGGCTCCCTGCTGCCTCCAGCATAACATATGCACTTCATATATTTGATCGACCCTCACCGGGCCCATCTGCCACACATCCTGGTCTCCTGCCCTCTGTGGTTCCTCCTAGTGCTTTCTGGCCACCGTGCCTGAATTGTCAGTTCATGCTTATTCCTTCACTCAGGGTCAACTGGGTGCAGCTTGTTTAATAAAAAAAGGAGATTCCCAGGGCCCAATCTGGAGTCATTTTGGAGGAGCCATCCCTTCCACCATTACCCAGTTGGTTCATTCATTCATTCAACAAAATGGATTGAACCCCCAGGTGCTAAAAGTTGGGGGACACAAAGGAGAATGATAGACCCTTTTGCCTGCTAGGAGCTTGTAGTCCAATTGGGAAATGTTCATTTTTCTGAATAAGCATGTGAGAGGAAGGGGAGGAGGCAAGATGATTCCCCAGCTTTCCACTCCCATTTACCTCAGGGCCCATGTTCTACCCTTGGGCATCAGTGTTTACAGCCTGGCCCCTTTCTCAATTGTTGCAGCTCTATTGTTTCTATTTAGAATAAACTTATTAGTAAGATTGTTAATCCCTCTCTTTAATTTGTAATTAAAATCATTAATGAAGATAACTTTAATTCAAAAGAAATAATAACTTCACTCAAGAAAACCAAAATATACATTCTTTTCAAGTGCACATGGATCATTTTCCAGGATAGACCATATGTTGGGTCATAAAACAGGTCTTAATAAATTAAAAAATATTGAAATTATACAATGTGTATTCTCTGGCATCAGCGGAATGAAGCTAGAAATTAATACCAAAAGGAGAAATGGGAAATTCACAAATGTGTGCAAATTACACAATATATGCTTAAACCAATGATTTAAAGAAGAAATCACAAGTAACATTAGGAAATATCTTGAGGCAAATGAAAATGAAAATACAACGTACCCAAACTTATGGTATGCAGCAAAGGCAGTGCTGAGAGGGAAAATTATAGTCCTAAATGCTTACATTAAAAAAGAAGAAATATTTCAAATCAGAGACCTAACCTCAAAAGTGGAAGAACTGGAAAAAGAAGAGCAAACTAAACCCAAAGCAAGCAGTAGGAAGAAAATAACAAAGATTAGAAATGAAATAGAAAATAAAAAGCAACAGGGATAATCAGCAAAAGCAAAAGATTGTTCTTTGAAAAGGTCAATAAAATTGACAGACCTTCAGCTAGACTGACAAAGAAAAGAAAGAAGATATAAATAACTAAAATCAGGAATGAAAAAGGGTAACATTACTACCAAGCCCACCAAAATAAAAAAAGACTATAAGAGGAAACTATGAACAACTGTGTGCCAATAAATTAGATAATCTAGATGAAATGGACAAATTATTAGAAAAAGGCAAACTACCTACATTGACTCAAGAAGAAATAGAAGAGCCCAACAAACCAATTATTAGTAAAGAGATTGATTCAGTCATCAAAAATCTCCCAGCAAAGAAAAGCCCAGGACCAGATAACTTCACAGGAGAATTGCACCAAACATTCTAAGACTTAACTCCAATTCTGCTAAAGCTCATCCAAAAAACTGAAGAAGGGGAGCGGCTGTGGCTCAATCAGTTGGGCTCCCATCTACCATATAGGAGGCCCTGGGTTCGCCTCCCAGAGCCTCCTTGTGAAGGCAGGCTTGCCCGGGCTCCATGGAGAGCTGATGGCCCACATGCCGCAGAGAGCTGGCGCAGAAGATGTCACAACACAGGGAGACAGATACAGAAAAAAAAAAGCAAAACACACAGCGAATGGACACAGAAAAGAGACAGCAAAGAAAGAAACAAGCCACAAGGGGGGGATAAATAAATAAATCTGAAAAAAAAATTCTTTCATTAAAAGAAAAAACTGAAAAGGAGGGAGCACTCCCAAATTCATTCTGCAAGGCCAACATCATCCTCATACCAAAACCAGATAAAGATACCACAAAAAAAAAAAAGACCAATATCTCTTGTGAATATAAATGTGAAAATCTTCAGCAAAATACTAGCAAACCAAATTCAATCCAGCAGCATATTAAAGGAATCATACACCATGATCAAGTGGGATTTATCCCTGGTATGTTGGTTCAACATAAGGAAATCAATCAATGCTATACACAATATTAACAGAATGAAAGAAAATAAAACAATGACACATAATCATCTCAATTGTTGCAGAAGAGGCATTTGACAGAATCCAGCACCCTTTCTTCATTAAAACTTAAAACCCTAAGAATAGAAGGAAATTTCCTCAATATGAGAAAGGGCATTGTAGCAGTTTGGTATGGTTATGAATTCCAAAAATAGATATTGGATTATGTTTGTAATCTGGTCTGTACCTGGACATGATTATGTTATGATTAGGGCTTTAATTGAGCCACATCATTAGATAGAAGGCATGGCAAAGGACAAAGTTGGAGGGTTTTTGATGTTTGAGTTTGATGCTGAAGCTTTAAACTGGAGCCCCAGGAAGTAAGTACACAGCGGAAAGAGAAGCCAACCCCAGGAAGAGATGAACTCTGAGCCCAGGAAGAAGCAAGCCCTGGGAAGAGAGGAACTCTGAACCCAGAGAGAAGCAAGACCCTGGAAGAGAGGAACCCAGGAAGCCTGAACCCTCACAGATGTCAGCAGCCATCTTGCTCCAACACATGAAAATAGACTTTGGTGAGGGAAGTAACTTATGCTTTATGGCCTGGTAACTGTAAACTCCTACCTCAAATAAATACCCTTTATAAAAACCAACCAATTTCTGGTATTTAGCATCAGCACCCCTTTGGCTGACTAATACAGGCCCAAAGCTAACATCCTACTTAATGGTGAAAAACTGAAAGCTTTCCCTCTGAGATCAGGAACGAGACAAGGATACCCACTGTCAACACTGTTACTCAACATTGTACTGGAAGATCTTGCCAGAGCAATTAGACAATACAAAAAAATAAATGAAATCCATAACAGACTTTCCCTATTTTCAGATAATATGACCCTTTATACAGAAAATCCAGAAAAATCCACAACAGTGCTCCTAGAGGTAATAAACAAATTCAGCAAAGTGGCTGGGTACAAGATTAACACCAAAAAAATCAGTAATACACAAGCAGAAGACGAAATCAAGAAAAAAATCCATTAACAGTAGCAACCAAAAAAATCTTATATCTAGTAATAATTGTAACCAAGGGTGTAAAGAAGTTATATACAGAAAACTACAAAACATTGTTAAAGGAGAAGACCTAAATAAATGGAAGACCATTCTGTGTTTATGAATTAGAAGACTAAATATCGTAAGATGTTAACCCCACCTGAAGTGATTTTTAGATTCATTGCAATCCCAATAAAAATTCTAGCAGTCTTCTTTGCAGAAATGGAAAAGCCAGTCATTAAATTTATATGGAAGAGTGAGAGGCCTTGAATAGCTAAAACCATGTTGTAAAGGAAGAATGAAGTTGAAAGACTCATACTTCCCAGTCTTAAAACTTATTACAACATCATAATAGCCAAAACAGCATGGTACTGGCACAAGGACAGACATATAGACCAAGGGAATTGAAATGAGAGCTCAGAAATCAACCTTCACATTTATGGCCAAATGATTTTTAACAAAGGGGCAATGACTATTCAATTGGAAAAGAATAATTTTTTCAACAAATGGGCCTGGAAAACTGGATCACCATTGACAAAAACAGACAAACAGAAGGAGGATCCTGACTTCACACCATACACAAAAATAAACTCAAAATATAAAAGCCAGAGCTACCAAGCTGCTAGAAGAAAGCACAGGGAAGCATTTTCAGGACCTTGTGTTAGGCACTGGTTTCTGAGATTACTCCCAAAGAACAAGCAGCAAAAGAAAAGATAGATAAATGGGACCTCATCAAAATCAAAAACTTCTGTGCCTCAAAGGACTCTGTCATGAAAGTAAAATGGCAAGCTACACAATAGGGGAAAATATTTGGAAACCACATATCCAATAAAGGTTTAATATCCAGAATGTATAAAGAAATTCTTCAACTTGTCAACAAAAAGACAAACAACCCAGTTTAAAAAATGGGCAAAAGACTTCAATATGTATCTTTCCAAAGAACATATACAGATGGCTAGAAAGCACACTAAAAGAGGTTCAACATCATTAACCATCAGGGAAATGCAAGTCAAAACCACAATGAGATACCATTTCACACCCATTAGAATGGCTGCTATCACAAAAATGCCAAATAGCAAGTGTTGGAGAGGATGCAGAGAAGTAGGAACACTCACTGATTGCTGGTATCAAGGTAAAATGTGCAGCTGCTGTGGAAGACAGTTTGGAGGTTCCTCAGAAAGCTAAGTGGAGAACTACCATATGGCCTGACAATCCCACTACTCATTATATACCCAAAACAATTTAGAGCAGGAACTTGAACAGATATTTACACACTGATGTTCATAGCACCACTACTCATAATTGGCAAAAGATGGAAGCAACCCCAGTGTCCATCAACTAATGAATGGATAAATAAAATGTGGTATATGCATGCCATGGAATACTATGCAACCATAAAAAGTAATGACATCCTGGTAGATGTGACAAATCGGATGAACCTTAAAGGCATCATGTTGAATGAAATAAGCCAGACACAAAAGGACAAATATTGTATGATGGCACTGATCTGAAACAATTAGAATAAGCAAACCCATAGAGTTAAAATCGAGAATATAGGTTACCAGGGAACAGGGCAGGGATAGGGAATTGGAAGTTAAGGCTTAAAAATGAACGGCATTCCTATTCGGAATGATGGAAGTGTTTTGGTAATGTACGATGGTGATGGCAACACAACATTGTGAGTGTAATTAACAGCACTGAAATGTATATCTGAATGTGATAAAAAGGAAATGTTAGATTGTATATATGGTAAGAATAAAAATTAAAAACATCCATGAAACTATACTACGCAGTGGTCTCTAAGTTCAACCATTGACTTCGGTTAATAGTACAGTTATAAAAATGTCCTGTCATCACTTATAATGAATGTTTCACACCAATGCAAGGTGTTGGTGGGGGTGGGGTATTTGGGAACCCTGTATTTTATGCATTATTGTTCTGTAAACCAAAACCTCTCTAATAAAGAAAAAAAACTTTAAGAAAACAACACCACCATTTTGAAGTATAGAACATTATGTTTATTCCCCTAAAAAAAAATAAGAAAGAGTTGCAACACTTGTTCTCTGGTCTCCACTTTCCCATTTTCCATTGATAATGCCTGTCGTTTTACAGTTTCAGATGACGTGGATTATTCTGAGAATTATTTATCAGCTTTCTCACTATAATTCTTAGAACTTTGGTCATTGATACTGAAGTAATACTATCCTATAAGGGACAGTAATTAGCACTCAGTGCAATTGCTCATCAAGCTTGGGTTGGCAGTTCCCAGCCCCATCCCACTTAAAATGTCAGTAGAAGGTCACAGCGCTCCGCATCTCGTTGTACTTGCAGCTGAGCACATGACTGTGATCAGTCTAGGGATGCACAGGGCACGGTAAGGAAATAGGGGGAAAGACTCCCTTTGGAGGGATCCATGCGCAAGATTCCTTTTCTCTCCCTATCCCCAGCCGTGAGGGGGCACCCACAGTGCACTCTTCCCCAGCAACAATGTGTGTGTGTGTGTGTCATGTTTCTGGCCAGGAAAGCTCATTTGAGACTTGGTACCCTAGATTTTTTTTTAAGGAGCTGCCGGGGATTGAACCCGGGATCTCATACATTGGAAGCAGACACTCAACCCCTGAGCTATACTCACTTCTGGTGCCCAAGCTTTGTACTGGGGACTGGTCACACAGGCACCCACTGCCTACCACATCCCCAAATTTCAGACTCCCAGAAGGAAAACAGGTGTTCACAGAATGAGGCCCTAACCCACATTCACTCTTTATCCTGTCTTAACCCAGTCATCTGCTCTCTGTGAAAGTGAAGGTGTTTTACAAGGCAATTTCCCTGAAATTTTTAAAAGTTCTCCTGAGAAATCAAAGCAGGGAGTTAATGGGATATAGTCAGCCACTGAAAAGATTCATATAGTGTGAAACATTTATTATTCTATGAAGCTGCAAATTCAAATTTGTCTTATAAGCAATTTGATAGTATATTTGTAGAAGAATAGGGAAAATGTTCTTCGATTTCCTAAAGCTTGCATTTCATTTATTAGTGGCACAAATTATATCTTTCTGTTAATTTGAAAGTTTTGATAAAATCTATTTCTTAACCAGCTACCAAAAGACCTTTATATGGTATAAATACAGTGGTAAGTTCATAGCAAATCACTGAATAGCCTCCTTTTGCCCATTTATTACCATATTACAATGAAAGATTGCAGTTTCCATCAACACGGCTGTAGGTCCAATTTTCTGGTTCCAAAATCTACTGAGATTCTTCCTTTTTATTCCATGACCAAATGCTTTAGGAAGTTTGTGACTAAAGATAATTTCTTGGGGGCAGAGTGTAAATCTTCCAGACCTGTAGGTGTCTTAGAAAAATTACATTTCTATTTTTAATAGGTTATGATTTACCACTTATGATTTTAAGAAGAAAGAAACTAAGTATGAATATGTAAAAGTTCCTTCCACTATCGTTTCAGAGATATGAGCACAGTTGTTCATTTACTTACTGTGTGAACCATTTATATTTATCAGGGCTGCTGAAGATTTATTGTCACAAATTCAGGAAAATTATCAGAAGCCACATGAAGAGCTGAAGGTATTAAAAGAAGCAGCAAGCAGCCTCCTTTCAAAACACAGCCATGAATTGCAGGCGGCAGAAAACCTAGTGAGAGAAGCAGATGCCACGACCAAGGAAAGCAACCACCTGCTGCTCATTATCAGTGCCAACTTGAGAGAATTCAATGTAAGTCTCAAGTGTTTCTCTCCTTCTCAGTTCGAACTGGCAACCAACTTCTCCAATGTAAATAATACCACTTTTAACACCTTAAAATTAGCCTTGAGTATTAATACTGACTTCCGCACATCGCATTAGGCACCAACAGTGGGAAGCTGACTTGCTTTTACCAAGCCTCCTTAACAGGTGTTTTTTGCTGCAGGATAAAAAGTTGCGTGTTCAAAAAGAACAAAACTTGACCTCCAAGCTCATTGCCAAGGCCAGAGGATTGATAGGTGCGGCCACTTCAGATGCAAATGCTGCACAGAATGCTCTAGCAGTAAGTTACTCTTCTTGCACTGCCACAACACAGTTTTGAAAAATCTCCACGCTCCTCCTATATATGCTCATGTGCCCATTAGTAAATAGATGCATACATAGTAAAAAATATTAATTTCTCTGTATCGCAGTTAGAGCATTGCCGGGATGAGCTACTTTTATGGAATGCCAAAATCAGGCACCATGTAGACGATTTGGTCATGCAGATGTCCAAAAGAAGAGCAGTTGACCTTGTCTATAGAGCAGAGGACCATGCAGCCGAGCTCAGAAGACTAGCAGGTGTGCTTGACAGGTGAGACCACGCCCTACCAGGAATCTGAGATGTTGCGATCTCTTGATCGGAGGAAATAAGAATGGCTATTTTGTTCATAGTGTTGACTCACTCTTCTTCCTTACTCAAAAACTGAGACTGCCTATTATAGTTTACGTGGCAAATAGGATTTCCTTCCGTGTCTTGGTTTACCATTAGCATAAAAATCTGGTTGAAAAATACAAAGTGAAAAAAATAGGAATGAAAACAAATATGCTACAATATCAAGCCGTTTAGACTTTGTTAAGCACCTATTAAGTGCTCAGTGCTTTGTTGGGTTGTGTGTGAATGAATGACGTTGTTAAGTATTAATTTCTATATATGTCTTGCCTTTGTAGAACTTATTTTTTGAGCAGCTTATGCACGGATGAAAGATGGTTTCCCATACCAGACCAATAAAAGGGTTGGGAGTCTTTTTCCCAATGCCTGCAAGATATCCCTGCCTCCTGACTGTCTACCAAATTATTTTAATGTCTATCTTTGCATATTTGTTAAAAATGTCTTCAAATTCCTAAAAATGCCTTTAAACATAAAGCAGAACTTTAGGTCAGTGGTTCCCTAAACTTACCTGCATATCGGAATAATCTGGAAACCCAAAGTGTTTCAAAAAATACTAATCCTTTTGTCCTCTTCTTCCACCACCTCAAAGATTGTGTCTTACTTGTTCTGGGATGTGACCTGGGCTTTGGAATTTTTTTAAAGATCCCTAGGTGTTTCTAATGTGCAGCAAATGTGGGAAACACTGTCTTATGCCTTATCCGTGACTTATACAGTATTTTGAGTTAATTGGTAAATTTATTTCTTTGAAATTTATTATAAAATATAGAGTTTGGAGACCTAGGGATATGTCTGTTTTTTGTTGTGTGGGTGTATTTTGTAGAAGGGAAAACTAAATATCTTCCCAACTTCAGGAATTCTGGCTCTAAAAGACTAGATCACACAATGAAAGCAATTAAAAATTATATAAAGTAGAATATTGTATAAATCATCTGCTCAATTAAGGACCATGGTCTCCATATGCCATAAGAATCAGTCATGGAATACAGAATTGGATACACAGTTAACTCGTCCTTTTTCATCTCCCTTTACCATTTCCCAACAGATGAAAAGATATTCTGACTACATACACAGCTAGAACAAAATCTTTATCTACTCAATATAAGAATAGTAAAAGCAATTTTGTGTGATACAAAAAGTTAAATAATTATATTGTGTTTTATTTATAAAGCACTCAGTTTTGCCAATCAAACAGTAACCAGCAATAACTGCTCACATCTGGCTTGGGAATAACCCAGCTTAATAACCTTGGGAAGAAAATGAAGTGAGCTCCTCAGCAGGCAAAGATGTGTCAATTGTCAGATTTCATTTTCTAGATAGAGAGAGCTGGATGAAATTGCTCCATTACCAGTTGGCAAGTTCATAAGTGATTTGCTCACTTGTAAGAAGGAAGTTCACTTGATTGGAATAATATCTGATGGTCCTCCAAAATCTCCAGTGAATTTCATCAAAATTGGTGTGCACCGTTTGAATGATAAGGCTCAGCATCCTTATGTATGCTTAGGAAAACTTTCTGAAAATTAACAAGGTCATGGAACAGAGGAGATGATAATCGATGCAAACATGCAATGGGACCCTTGATAAATGCAGGTGGTTTGACCAGAGATAACGAAATGTCAGGAGTGGACAGAGGGTGTGTTGATTAAAATTCATAAATGGACAAAAAGGTGGGAAACAGCAATAATCCCTTTCTCCCATATTAATTAAACAGCAATTCTGCGTGTTTATCATGACAAGGCGGCTACTGCTGAGAGATGACTTCTGAGGAGTTAAAGGGAAATATTAATATTATTTTTCCTTGATAATTTGCTAAAGGAAAACTAGGAGGCTTTTTCAAGACTAGTGGACAATTTGAGGGAGTGAGTCTGCAAGTTTTATTTAGTTTATCATAACCTCTCTGAATATGCCGATTTGATAGTGACCTTGAAGATGGCAGACATGTGTCCTTGAATGCAACTACCGCAGTCCACGTCCACTCCAACATTCAAAGCCTGACCGAGGAATCCCAGGAGTTGGCCAATGAAGCACTCAGGATGGCCACCAACGCTAGCCTGGTAGGAATGCCCCTTAGGCTCAATCTAGTGGACACATTCCTTTTCTAGGCACTGTTAGAAGATCTTCCCTGAAGGTTCTTGAGTGGCGCCAATTTATGTTTATCGCCTTTCTTTTTCTTGTGGAATCTTTTTATGGCTTCTGTCGTGCTGTGATAGAAGTTTTAATCTCTTCAGATGATAAATATAAAGACTTGGGGCTAGTGACATAGAGATAAGGAAATCCCCCACAGTTTTTTATAATAAAAATGATAATGCTGTTTCATATCTACTTAAGACCTCTTTCTCTACCTTTGGTACAAATCTTTATTTAATAGCTGGTTTCCTTCCATATATACTTAAAAATTTCTTTGTGCCCTTCCTCAGCCCTTTTAAATGTTCACTACCCGTTATCTAGTTTCCTTTCTTTTTTGGAACGTAATTACAGATTGTTCTGATGGCGTTGCTTACTCCGACTCCAGCAGGCTCTCACACTCTGTTTAAGGTTTTCTGTTTTTTAGTTCTCAGAATCCCTTGTTTCTAATGGGAAAGTGGCTCTCCAGCGCAGCTCCAATCTTCTAAAGGAAGGCAACAACCTGGCTAGAAAGCATCAAGGTCAGTTTCCTAGCGCAGACTCTTGGTGAGCAGAGCGAATGTGAAACACATCTCTGAACGTCCCATAGGAGTGTGCTCTCTTTCCTCAGAGCAGTTTGAAACTTCACGTTTCCTTGTGGCATTAACATTCCTATTTCCTGTCATGTAAACATATAATTTTAAATTTCTTTCTGGTTCTATCTCTTACATTACCACGCAGTCACCCCATCTTCCACAGACTCTTTAGGCTTTCCTCGACAGCTGAATCCTCCTCCCACTGCTTTTTAGCTGGTGAGTTTTCGTCTTCAGTGTTTGTTAGGTCTGGTTATCTTTGTTTGCATATGATCCTCTCAAAAATCTCCCATTGTTTTGCAGTTGCTTGTAGATATATTATTTTTTCTATTTCTTTTGCCTTTCTCTTAGGGCTAATATAACAGACTTATGGCAGGTTCTCACTATGTAATTATAGGATTAAATCATAATTGATTTATTGATTTTTAAAAAACCTGTGCAGTTTAGTTTCTCCTAAGAATGTCAATAAGCAATTACTTGGCATATGCTGAAGCTATCCCGTAAATATAACACAACACGACGGCATGACTCTGTTGTGCAAGATATTTAAAAGGGAAACTATATAACTTACAGTGTACTTTTAATCTTATATTCTAAGATACCAAAAATATTGAGATTTGACACTAATGAATGATGTTATTGATGTGGAAAAGTGGGGGGGGGGCATGGGAATCCCCCTCTTTTTTTTTTTGAAGTATGGGGACCGGGGATTGAACCTGGGACCTCATATGTGGGAGCCGGCACTCGATCAGTAAGCCACATTGGCTTCCCTGAGTTGGTTTTTTTGTTCATTTACTTGTTCCTTGGTTTTCTGTTTTTTGTCTTTTTTAGGAGGCACCAGGAACCAAACCCATGACCTCCCATGTGGGAAGCAGGCGCTCAACTGCTTGAGCCATATCTGCTCCTTCCCTATATTTTCGATGTAACATTTACATAATCTAAATCTTGTTTAAAAATAAATAAATACATATCAAGGCTTGGAACAAATAGTGGCTCATACCCCTTTCAGACAACTTCCTCAGCCGTCTGAGAGAAGGGCTTAAATGTGTGCATGTTTTTGTTTCTTTGCGAGTGGCACAATTTAGAAAATATGTTTTCTTCTCCAATTATGGGAAGTGCATAATGCTCAACTGAAAAGCATTAACCACAAACTCCAGCATCTGTGTTGATGGTCTGTGGTTCACTTTACACTGCAATCAAAGGTATTTCATAGACCGTAAAGTAGTGAACTTTCAGGCAATTAAAATTTTTAGCAGAGAACTATCCTGTCCATCAAGGATTTTATCAGTAGTTAACTTTTTAAACCGTATGTCAGAATCCAAATGTAATTGTCTGTTATGAGCAGAAACTTTCAAAGTAAATGCTTTGATCAAACTTGGAGAAGGTTGAATTGGGTCCCCATTGGGTAGCCAGAAAATACCAGAACGGGGAAGAGCGAGGCCAGAGAAGCCCAGGCAGGAGCTTGTGAGAAAGGGCTAAAGGTAGGAGCCCATGACTGGGGTTTGGCAACTGGAGGAGAGAGACAACCAAGATTTAAGCGAGGATAGGAGGTCAACGAGTCTGATTAAACCTGAGTGATTGAAACGCAATTCTTTACTCGAGCCTTCATTAAAGTGAACATGAAATGCAGGAAGAGAGAATAGCAACAAGCTAAGTAGAAGATGGCTTCTCACGCTGTAATCACACTCTTAGTTTCTATAATGAGTGATGCTAAACTCCAAAGTCTTGCCGGAAAAAAATCTTTCAATATTGGGGTTGTTTATGGGGAGCTATTGATTCTGACGGGAGAAATTCTGGTGTGATCAGGAGTGATGGGAGGAGGAAAAAAAAGCTGTTGTCTAGGCAACTTTTTAGTACCCTAATCTTAAAGGGAACACTTTTCTCCCCTTTTAAAATAGGTGTTACACTGAAACTGAGTGAACTGAAAAACTCAGTAAACAGATTTCAAGGGAATGCTGATAAAATTACTAGGCAGATCAGTGAATCACTCCTGATACTTAAAGCAGTTCCTGAAGGTAAGTGAAAAGATATTTCTTGACTTAATTAATGGCTGCTGTTGTAAAAACATTACAGGTGAGCATTAAGTCCTGTCTCAAGTCTGATTAAGACCCCTATCTCTAAATGAGACCAAGATTGATAAACTTTTTATTTGCAAAGATATCTTTTTTAGAAGTGAAAATGGCTATTTTTGTAAATAACGTCAGAAAACGTGCATTGAAATGCCAGAGTTACATGCTTAAAAGCAAAAGCCTTAGAGACTTCATGCTACCATATTAATTGCTTCTTTTAAAATGGGCACGACACATCCCCTAGATGAGAGAAAAGCAAATTCAGAGAGGTCAGAAAGTAAAGACGCTGGCATGCTCTTTACCTGCCCTAAGGGAAAATGCTAGATTCGTGATAAATGTGGGAAATTAAAGAATTCTTGCTTGGTAATCTTCCTTCATGAGGCAACAAAACATTTTAAAATCAGCTCATGGATCATTTTATTATTGATGGTATGAAACTGCAGTGTTAATTAAAAATCTAAATAGGGTAACTTTTAAAAAGTATGAAACAAATGAATTGTGCTGTGTTACATTGTTTACACTCCCTCAAACTTCTCTTTGGTTCTTAATGAAACTTTTTTTTTTTTTTAGTCTTACAAGATGCCCAAACTCATTTCCAAAGTTCTTGTCTCTATCGTTCCTTTGTGAGCGCGAAAATTACTATGAGGAGAAATGCCCACAGGGCTCTGGACTTATTACTTCTTACCATTAAATCAATGGAACATTTTCTGGAAGTTTCTCCTTTTTTTTTTTTTAAGGACAATATGGTGTAGATTGATTAAACACTTAAAAATAACTTCTTATTTAGAAGTAACTTCCAGTTTGGAAAAAGTTGTTTATCCTTTACCCAAATTCTCCTTGTGACTAAATGCTTTTAAAATGAATACTAGTACCCTTTAAAAATTGATCCCCCAGATACCCTAGAATAATGCCAAACTCCGATTTATCTTTGGTAACCATTTAGCCTTTATTCTGTTGTCACATCTGGAAACCAGTTGATTTTGTCGGCAAACACCAATTCTTGCAGCCTAGGATACTGTCATCTCACCTATAAATGTTCCCAAACCTTATCCAGCATGGAAGGATTTGAAAAAGGTGTTTAATGAAGATCCGAAGGGGGAAATAGGAAAGAAAGAAATTCAGCTTATTTACACGTTAAGACAATTAGCAGTTGTTATTGTGATCGCATTATGTATCAAAATCACATTGTGGAGAATCAAAACTATTTCATTTGTCCCTAAAAGGGAGTGGCAGAGCTTAGAATATGCAGACTTCATATTGCCTCTGCAAACAAGAAGCCCTGCTTTGTGTTCAACAACCAAAAAGAAATACTCGGATGTGTTCCTGGGTAAAATTACATTTGTTCTAGTTTTATATTTTCCTCTGTGCACAATCACCAGCGTGTCTGTTTGCGTCTAAATTTCTTTCAGGTGTCAGAGACAAAGGAATCCAAACCAGAGAGCTGGCTATGTCGGCAAATCAGAGTGCAGCAGGCACGCTAGAGGCTGTTTCGGGTTTGACTCAAATGCTGCTGAACACCTCAGCTGGGCTGGACAGGGTCAATGCCACATGGCAAGAAACCAGCGAGCTCCTGCGTGACTCCTCGGAGGCCAGTATGTCCATGGTCTTCCTTATATTATGAAAATCTGCAGATTTTGAGCTTGCAAAATGCAAAATCCTGGCTCCACAAACTGTTGACAACAATATTCTCAGAAAAAAAAAAAAACACAATAAAACCATGCTAATGGCTGGATTTGCACTGATAAAGAGAAAGGGCCTGCTAGTGCATGTTGCTGGTACATTTTTCATCTCTTTGCCAAAATGAGAATGTTCAGTGTCACCTGGTGCATTACTAATGAACGATCCATTTGTCTTGTCTCCCCTTCCCTGACTTTCTTGCCACCCCTCATCTCCTTGCCTTTGTTAGCTCTGTTAGTTGGAAGAAAAGTTAAAGACATGGAAACCCAAGCCAACGTTTTATTTGATCGGTTGAAGCCTTTGAGGATGCTAGAAGAGAACCTGAGCAGAAACCTATCAGAAATGAAACAGCTGATCAGCCAGGCCCGGAAGCAAGCAGCTTCTGTGAGTGTGGGGCTCCTGTGGGGAAGATCTCAAACAGACCACAGCAGGCAGTGGATGTAGCTCAGTGGTTGAGTGCCTGCTTCCCATGTACAAGGTCCTGGGGATCAAACTTCCTAAAAACAAACAAAAGAAAAAAGCAACTCTCATTAGGGAGCAGATGTAGCTCAGTGGTTGAGTGCCTGCTTCCCATGTACAAGGCCCTAGGTTTGATCCCCAGTACCTCCTAAAAAAACAAACAAAACACAGCTGTCCTTTAGCTGGGGCTCCCAGGAGCACCGGGGCCATAGAAACCCTACAGCCCGATGCTCAGTAATGCTAGGCCCCCGTAAACTTCTACAGACACAGCTCAGTAGACCCAGGTCCCAAACAACTCTTTCAGATGCAGCTCACAGTAATATGGGCTCCCTCCTAGCTGCTTCTGCTATATGCTGAAAACCGAGAACTAGCCTCCTTTTTTTTTTGATTTCTGCTTGTCCTCAATGTGTTTGAATGTGTTTATAGCAAAGAAATCTTCATGTCTTTGTGGAGATTGATAATTACTTATAATTATAGCCTGGGTTTATAGATTTCTAATTATTAGCCTTGATGGTGTCAAACATGTTTGGTCTGAGTACTGACATCACTGAGTGCCAATGGTGATTTAATACCCTCATTTTGCCAACTTCATGTTATTAATCCAAGTACTCTTTAGAGCGTTCTTGAAGTGTGGGCCTCATCCCCTAGAAGTTTACAATCTGGGATAATAGTTTGTACACTCACCAGACCCTCAGAGAAGCACAAGCTAGAGAAAATGTTTTAGAACAACCCACGGCTTGTAGTCCTGCTTGTGCTTTAAGGGGAAAAATAATTGTGACCACTTGTCTTACATTTATCTTCCTGAAACTTTCTGACCAAGGAAAAGGGTTCTTTCTTATTTTTTTTTTTTTCCCCAAGTGACCTTTTTATTGGAAAAGGAATGTAGTTTTCCTGAGCTCTGGCTTTTGTCTTAGTTTCAGTCACTAAGTCCGTGCAAGCCCAAGGGATGCTTCCAAGGGATGGTGGACACAGTATTGTAGTTTTTGAGGCTAGTATGAGATATATACACAGATAACTACCAATCCAGAAATGTGTTGCAATGCACAGAAATCTTTACTGAATGAATCAGTAGAGTACCCCTCTGTTTAGTCACCAAATGGCCAGGGGATATCCTGTGTTTGTAAAGTGTGGGGATTCCAGGGTGATTTGAATGTGGTCTTCACCTTGAAAGAATTAAAATTCACTTGGTGATGAGGGGGGGTGTAAGTCAGTGGTTGAGCTTCTGCCTCACATCTACAAGTTCCTGGGTTCAATCCCCGGTACCTCCTAAAAAAAAAAAACATGGGCAAGACAGTTTCCTATGTAAAATACTCTAATTTAAAGGCCCAAATCTGACCTTCCCACATTTTAACAGTTTACCAAATAAAATCACTTTCATCATGATCTGCATTCTCACTTGATGAAACCCAAAGCATCGTGTGTTATCAACGGGGGAAACTTTCTAACAGTGAAAACCTGTTAAGAGATAGCCCTTTTGAACTCTTGGCAAGCTGTCAGCATTTGCCATCCAATGAATGGGACCCTTGCCTTTATCTTCTACAGATTAAAGTTGCTGTGTCTGCAGACAGAGATTGTATCCGGGCCTACCAGCCCCCTATCTCTTCTACCAACTATAACACCTTAACGCTGAATGTTAAGACAATGGAGCCTGACAACCTTCTGTTCTACCTGGGTAGCAGCACTGGTGTAAGTTACAGACTTACAGAAAACAGCCGTGATTCTCTTAGGAACATAAGCAGTTTCCAAACTGACCATTATTTTTAGGTGAAATCACTCTTTCTTCTAAGGGCACTAACCTTTTGCCTCCCTGATAGCATTTGGATTAAAAATATAAGCAAACTGCACAACTAAATCCCTGCTAGAAGGAAAATGGCCTTTCTGAAAGGTGAAGAGAACGTTGTATGATGCCCTCTGGCTTCTGAAACCATCCGGCTGAGCTGAGATTCTGTCCCCAGGAGTGGGGCGCACACCCGCTAGAGGGAATGTGCCCGAGGACGAGCGTCTGTCCTGAAAGGCCATTGATAGCCTGCCTGTGGAAGGGGTCAGAGCCCTTGGGTTTGGTTGGGGCAGAAAGCAGGTAAGCTGCGTGCACCGTTGAGATGTGCAATTTCAGGCTCCTGCGGGACTGCATGTTTTACAGTGGATTGTTGCCTTCTCAGTAAGTGTCTGAGCAGAGCAACAAGTACAAAGCCTTCCCTGTGCTCTCTCTGGACAGCTGGTGACACTCAGAGAGTTTCAGTGGGGAACCTGCTGAGGGCAGAGTGGGATGACACTGCTCAAGAGTGCTCACTTTTCCCAGAGGCTTTGGGTCACGCACCACCTCCAAGGAGCATTTAAAGACAAAAGGAAGAGCATGGGGGGGGGGGGCGGAATTGTTCTTTAAAAAAAAAAATAGTGCAAATGCACATTCTTGAAAGGGTTTCGGTTGTCAGACCTATGGGCCAGTGTGGCAACTCACGCCCCGCATGCCGCACCCTGCAGGCAGACTTCCTGGCCGTGGAGATGCGGCGGGGAAAGGTGTCCTTCCTATGGGATATGGGCTCCGGGTCGGCACGCGTGGAATTCCCAGACTTCCGGGTTGATGACAACAATTGGCACAGGATCTCGGTCACCAGGTAATGAAGAAAGTTCCAGCGTCTCTCTTTTTTTTTTTTCAACCGTATTTGCCCGGTATTTCATAAATGATTGCGTGCTTGTAACATCATATTGGGAGTTTTGAAACTTCTAGGAAGTCAGATTAGATTTAAGGAATACTTGGTTTATGTAAACTGTAGAAATGAGGTGTTTTTTTGTCTTATTAAAGAAGAAAAACTTTTTACAAAATCAGTAATCAAAAGAAGAAAACAGGTTACCTTTAAACAGGTTAACAGGTTAGGTTACCTTTAGAATGCTAGGTCTAAGTCTGAGCACAGTAAAGTGTTAGCAGAGGATAAAGCCCAGCCTTGTAGAAATTTGAGGGGCTGGCAGAAATAAACAAATAAAAGAGTTCGGAAGCAAAGGTCACAAGCCTGGAATGTGTTTTCCTAAAGTTCAGACACAAAGCAAAATTCTTCTGAAAGCCTTCTCCAGAAATTACTATTAAGAGGCTTAGGTGTATCTTCTTTTTCACTTTCCTATAGCATGGTAGCTTGTGGTTGATGGTTTGTTGTTGTTGGAAATTTTTTTGGCTTTGTTTCATACAAATATGGGGTAATATTGAAGGCAGTAGGCTGTCTTCATATATACTTTATCTCATTATCTGTAGTGGTGCTGCAGAGAAATAACGTGTTGAGATTCATGTTTTAAAAGAATCATTCTTTGAGATTTGGGGGAGTAATTGCAGGCAGTGGGTGGAGATGCACTGGAAGCAGAAGATGAGTTGGGGGTTGTTGTAGTGCATGGAGAGAAGTAGATGGAGGCTGTGAATGAAACAGCTCTGTACATATCAGGGTCGATGTGAAATTCTGACAGTATTCCTCATGCAATTCTTCGTGCTCCTTAGATTTGGAAACATTGGTTCACTGACTTTAAAGAAGATGAGCTCAACTCAAGAGTCACCACCACCAACAAGTAAATCCCCGGGAACAGCCAAGGTTCTGGATATAAACAATTCAACACTAATGTTTGTTGGGGGACTTGGAGGACAAATCAAGGTAAAATTCCAAAAGTTCATCCCAACAGGCTGATTTTATCTATACATCAAATTTACATGTTTAAATTGTTGCATATATTCTGGACAGATAAAGATTTTTCTGCTTCTTTTATGTTTTTATGTTGCATAATTGTAGTTCTTCTGCAGAATTGGGATGGTTTGTAGGGTAAAGGATCGTGCTTAATAAAATGTCTATGAATGGGGAAGCGGCTGTGGCTCAATCAGTTGGGCTCCCGTCTGCCATATGGGAGGCCCTGGGTTTGCGTCCTGGGGTCTCCTTATGAAGGCAGGCTCACCCGCACGCTGCTGAGAGCTGCCTGGCCCGCAAGTGCCATGGAGAGCCAACTCAGCAAGTTGACACAACAAATAAGGGAGACAAGCAAAAAAACAAACAAAAAAAACAGTAGAGTGCAGCAGAGTGAATGAACACATAGAGCAGACAGCAAGCAAGCCACAAGGGGGGGAGGGGAAATAAAATAAATACAGACACAGAAGAATGCACAGCGAATGAACACAGATAGCATGCAAAAAAAAAAAAAAAGTCACAAGGGGGGTTAAAAAAAAAAAGTCTATGAATGGACAAGAAGCCAGTGGATCACTCTGCTATTTGGGTTTCTTTTCCAGTGATGAAATGGGAAATTCAATATTCCACATTAAGTTCTGGAAAGTTCCTTTGTCTCTATTCTCACTCTAGTGGTAGACTAATACTAATTGGTGTTTAGCAGAAAGAGCCCATTGTATTTATTTTATTACATCCATTGTCATCTCGCCGAATGACAGTGAGTTGCTTTGATTTGGTTCCACACTCTCTACTCAGAATAAGGGTCTCCGTCCCAGCTGTACCCCTCACTGTGGGCCCCAATCCCCGGGTTTCTGTTTCCTCACCCATAAAAGGGACGTCAGTCCAGCAGCCCTCGTAACTGAGATAATCTTTAGGATCCTCTCCAGTTGACACTCTTGCTGGGATTCTACCCCGAACTGGAAGAAAGTCCAGTGATTACAAACTGCCCATTTTTCTGAATATTTTCTCAAATTTTGGATGTTATATTTGAGCTCCCAGGGGGAAGTTTCACATACTTGGAGAGTTTGTTTCTCTTTGCCAAATATAATCATGTCTGTTTGTGTGTTCACATTAGAAATCTCCTACTGTGAAGGTTACTCATTTTAAAGGATGCATGGGAGAGGTGACCTTGAATGGAAAATCTATTGGCCTGTGGAACTATATTGAAAGGGAGGGCAAATGCCACGGATGTTTTGGAAGGTAACTCCCCCCCCCCCCCCCCCATTTAACACTTAATACGTTATTCTGTTAACATCAGAGAACTGCTTAAAGAAATTGCATGCACATCAAAAGGATTGATAAAGTTTGTGATAGTAGGTCAGCTTATTCCAAGGGATATGATCTAGAATTTACTAATAGAAGCATAGGTATCATTTTCAACCTTTGAGAAGAAATGGGTTTTTTTGCTGACTCTTGCCTCATGTGCTCTGATCATGGACGATACATTCTGGAAGCTTCAGACATCTCAGACAATCTTCTGTGTCAGAGAATCCCAATTAAGTCATCTCGGGTAAATTGCTGTACATTTTCATTTTGAAAATACTTGCAGAGATGAGATGTTTTGCTTGTGCAGTTGATTTTTATAAGTTAGTACTTAGCTATTCCTAACCATGCTCTACGATTTTCTAAATAAAATGCATTTGGAAATAGAGAACAACTAACACCTTTTTATATAATAGAAGGTATTTCATAACTTAATCTAACCAAACTCAACACCCCCCTCTCCAATATTTTCCAACAAAATAGCTGTAACCTCTTAATAAATAAGACCTGTTTTCTAGCACTGGAGTAATGAAGACAATAGATTGCCATTTTCCATTGGCAAACTGTTACATCTGCTATCGTTTCTCCCAGCTAATGGGCTGCTGCTATCCAGATAGCTCTCTGTAATTAACAGTAAGCCATGACAAGATCAGTTAGAAGCAACTTGCATTTAGAAACTCGTGGGTGAGTTTTCATTTTGCCCTTGTCAGGTATGCTTTCTCATGTGCTTATAGTGTGGGGGGGCTTGTAGTTTAAGCCTTTATTTGCTATTTTCTCCCTTCCTCGGCTTACTTAAAAAGTTATGATCAGAAGCCTGCTTATTGGAGCTTTAGGAATAAAAAAGAATGTTGGATTTGGGATGTGAGCCTCTCAAGCTACAGTCCCAGGTGTCCTACCCAATCTCTGTGACTTTAGGTAAGCCACTTATCCTCATTGAGCTTTGGTTTCTTCTTCTAAAAAAGGAAAATGGTAACCACTGTCCTATCTACCTCCCAAAGTTATCATGGTGAACAAATAATATGGTGTATGTGAAAATACCTTATAAATTTGCACCATCATTTACCACTGCTCTTCCCGCACTGATCTTACAGTGCTTTTTATATAAATGTCACAGAATTGCTTTTTGAGCATAAGCATGTGCAAACCAGGGTTTTAAGATGAAAAATTATGTTACCTGTGAAGTCATGCCATCACTCTAGAACTTCAGGAGAATAAGCCCATGAAGTTAGGCTCTCCGAACTGCCACGGTTTCTGTATGTTGCTTTTCCTGCAAGGAAGTCTCAACAGTTTCATAATTCTGACATGAAAAATGCCCCCAACCCCTGTAGGTGACTCTGTCACCTACAGTGACTCTAGACCATTCACCCTATTTTTAGAAAGAGAACTGTCAGCAGAAATTGAATATTTCTTAGATGGAAGACATCCCCCTGCTGTATCTGTTAAATATCCCCTATTTTCATCAGTCATTTTTCGGTTTAATCTTTAAACCACTGACCTCAAATGGCAGCATTGGGTGGATTTCCTCTTGGCTAACACTCCTCTTTTGTTGGGATGAGGAGGCTGGTTTTACACGTGGTCACCTGTTTGCTCCTTGGGGGATACCTGCCACCCCACCATCTTTCTCTTTCCCTGGGCCTCTAATGGCAGCACTGGGTAGATTTCCTCTTGGCTGACACTCCTCTTTTGTTGGGGTGAGGAGGCTGGTTTTACACGTGGCCACCTGTTTGCTCCTTGGGAGATACCTGCCACCCCACCATCTTTCTCTTTCCCTGGGCCTCTAATCGAAGAGGAAGTCTGTTCCTGGGAGGGGATGGCCCGCGGGCACTGCCGTCCTCGTCTAGCCCAGCGCTGGTTCTTCTGAGAGAGGGCTGCCCACCCAGTAACCTTTTTGAACACATTGGCTCATTAGCTCAATCAGGCTAGGGCATGATTAAATAGGTTTTCCTGTTGGGACTGAACCAATCAGTTGGCTCTTCTTGTAATATATTGATAGACATTTCAGAAAATATGCTTTTTCGAAGAATGTTAGTTTGGTAGGATATTAATAGATATTCCTTTTATTTGAAAAATAGGGAGTGGGTATAAGTCAAGTGGTTGAGCTCCTGCTTCCTATATATGAGGTCCCAGGTTCAATCCCCAGAACCTCCTGAAAAAACAATAAATAAACAGAAAAACCAGCTCTCACTGGGGAGCAGATGTAGCTCAGTAGTTGAGCACCTGCTTCCCATATAGGAGGTCCTGGGTTCAATCCCCAGAACCTCCTGAAAAAACAATAAATAAACAGAAAAACCAGCTCTCACTGGGGAGCAGATGTAGCTCAGTAGTTGAGCACCTGCTTCCCATATACGAGGTCCTGGGTTCAATCCCCAGTACCTCCTAAAAAAATAAATAAATGAAAAATGAGAATCTGTCCTGGTCATAAGTGTTTGAGAAACACTGGGTCAAAAAAACTAAACAATTTTCTTCACTGTTTGACTTCTCAGGGTATTTACTATATAAACTGCATTGTAGTAGTCTTCTCGTGGGAAGAGACCAATAGTTGGAGCATTTCCCAAACTCATTTGGTTCCTGAGCCCTTAGGAGGGGACAGCTGTAGAAGCTTATATTCCCTGAAACATACTCTGGGGTGTGCTGATATAGACACAAACCCATGCCTTGTGTCTGTGTTTGTGAATGATTGAGCTGTACCCAAAAAGTTAATAAACTAATTCTAGTAACTGAATCCATTTCAGTGGACCAGTGATTGGAATTCATCGTGCTTTTTACCTTCATATAGAAGACCATTATTAAATCATTGGCATGGTCTAAGGATGTCCCTGAGATTTTTCTCTTTGTTTTCTTAATATAAGCAGTTACCCTAACTTCGAGTCAACGAATTGACAGTTTTTGTATGTGTTTTTAAAATTCCTTTTGGAATATATGTCTGGGACACTTATTTATATTGTATCAGTGTATTTTTATAATTATGAGCTATATCTTAAATGTTTAAGAGATATTACAAAATGAACCACTGGGTTGAACCATTCTTATGTGGCTATAGGAAGATTTAATTAATAGGCAGAATCCTTAAACCAGTTAGGGAGTGGCTGTTGAGATAAAAGCACTGGCCATGAGCTGACCCTTGTGCCAGGTCAGTCATTGTCTTAAAATCTGTCCATGAAGGGAGCAGATGTAGCTCAGGTGGTTGAGCTCCTGTTTCCCATGTATGAAGTTCTAGGTTCAATCCCTGTACCTCCTAAAAAAAAAAGAACCATGATCCAGGCCTCCAAAATGAGTCACCCAAGTTTGTCTCCAGGAAAAAGCACACATAGAAGCAAAGAAAAGTGCTACACCCGGTGGCAGTGAGCTCAGTAGAAGCAGCAGCAGCATTGAGGGACTTTGTCTAAGGTGCCATCCCACCCCCTTGCTCTGCAGCTTGCATAGCACACAAATAGGTAAGCACCATGCCTATCCCAGACTTAGGAAGGAGAAGTCTGAGAATCAGGCAGTCTAGAAGTTCCTCCAGAGTGCAAGAGCTGGAGAGGGGAGATTCTGGCCCAGGCCTGCCTGGCTTCAGAACTTACACTTTTAGCCACTGGCCTGTGGTGCTTTTCCAAGTACTAGAACAGTTAGATAAATGAAGTGCTGTCATCCAGCAGAGTCTTCATTTTGTCCTTCACCCGTGCTGACATGGGGTACAGGGGCTTTGTTCCCATGCCCACCTGGGGAGCTGAGGTCCTGGGCTCAGTGCAGGGACATGTAAGCCTCCGTTCATAAAACGGAGACGACCGTAGCTCCAGAGGTCAGGGCAGTGACCAACCTGGGGACCAGCCCAGAAGCTCTCACTGACCCTGGGCAAAGAGTTTTGGCAGGAGAGTCATTTTCAGTCATCGTTTCTTTTGAACTCCTCCCTCCCCATGGTCACCTCCCTTGGACAAACCCTGGTAAGGGACAGAAGCCAGAACCAAGCACCCTTGACTCCTGAGACCTGAGACCTCGCAAAGTCTGGGACAAGGAGGAGATGTGCACAGTGGGACAAGACAGATTTTCCAGTTGCATTTGAAACTTGGCTTCACTTTCTTGGGGTGTGACCTTGGGCAAGTTTTCCAATAGGCCAAATGGAGATTATACCACCTGCTTTGTAGGGCAGTTGCGAGGATGAGAGAGAACATAATAGCGTGCAAGAAATGGTGATGACTGCAAACCCGAGGAATCATTTCTCAGTGAATGTGCATGTACACACCCACTCACACTTACACACGCTTACACTCACTCTCACATTCACACCCATGCACATACACTCACACACATGCACACATGCATGCACACACACACACACACCTGGACTTCATTATCTCTCCATCCGTTCTCTTCCCAATGAAGACCTCCGAACACAGCACAATAATAAGAGCTGAAATGGAATGAACGTTCGCTAAGTACCAGACAGTTTTAAGTGTTTTACATGTATTAAGCCATTCATAGCCCTCCCAGAGAGGTACTGTTGTTAACCCTATTGAGAGATGAAGGAAATGAAGTACAGAGAGGTTAGGTAACTTTTCAAGTTCACACACTTACTATGTGACGACGCTTGGATGTGAACTCCAGCAGACTGACTTCTTAGCTACATGCAGCTGTGGTCAGGTAGAACACTGGAATGTGCTTCTAGGAAACCACAGGTTTAAGAATTAAAGAATTAAGAATTAGACCATAATTTAAAAATTTCTGCAGCGTGCATTTCCTTTAAGATATACTTCCTAAAAGAGATTGCAAGACAGAAGTTTTAGGAAAAAGCAGGTCTGTTTGTAGCTATAAATTTGAAACCTCAGCTTTCACAAAGTGTTGCTATTTTTTGTTTTGTTTTTGGTTTTTTGTTGAGGAACACAATTTCACCCTTTAGTTATACTGGCCTGTTTAGAAATGTAATACTGAGGCTGGTTGTTACTCCTTCATCTGGAAAACATTCAAATCCGTACCCTAATCCAAGTTTTCACTCTAAAGCTGAATGATTCTAGAAAAGTATTTTGGAAACATAATTATGATCTGTTCCAGATGAACTAACACTTTAATTGAATGGTGAATCATGTCAGCCTTTTGAGAAGGCAGAAAAATGCACATCTGAAAAGTTCTGTTGTCCATGTTATGTAACTCAATTATAAGCAGCATACTTTGTCTCAGAATACAGTATGGGACTTTAAACTTATCCTGCAGATTTTTAAGGATGTCAGTGATTTTTTTTAAAGTGATCCTTCTGGTACATTGATGCATATTTATTTTTCATTGTAACTCCAACTTATCTGATGTATTAGTTAGAACTAGCAAAGGGTGATAATTGATGATACAAAATAATTCTGAAAGCACTGGAATTAAGAAAAGACAGTTAAATTACATTCAAGAAAAATTAGAATGAACAAACAGGAAATATCTGATTGGTGGGTAAAAATCTTTATAGCAGTTATTCATCTGATGAAGCAATTTCTTTTTATTACTGTGAGAACTGCCTATATCAATTTTCAGTTCTTTATAAAGCGAATGGGTATTTGTTTTGCATAATCTCGTGGCAAGCATATTTTTCAGTACTTCTGACTTATAGTTATCAAATTATGGAAATAACAGCTCTGCCAAGAATTTTTTTTGGGGGTGTGTGTGGAGAAGTCAGCAAATATATCATTTGTTCTCTTTAACTGCTTCCTTAGAATGTACTGTATGTTGCCTGCTCTCTTTGCAGCCCCCAGAATGAAGACTCTTCCTTCCATTTTGATGGGAATGGCTATTCTGTCGTGGAGAAAACGCTCCGGGCTACTGTGACACAGATAATAATGCTGTTTAATACTTTTTCACCAAATGGGCTGCTTCTCTACCTCGCTTCCAATGGCACCGTAAGAGTCTTCATCAGCTCCCCAGTCCTTCTGTGTATATACATTTAGGCTGCTGTGAGGCTATTTGGGTCCAAGGCTGCTTTATGAGTGTATACTAGTATAATATACACTAGCGTGTAATAATATATACTATGTATATATGTACATAATATATATACCATACTAGTTCCCATTTTAAATCATTCATTTTACAGTTTATTGAAGAAGCTTTGGAAAACACAGCAGCTCACAAAGTGGAAACTAGACTTCTAGGCATTATGAAGATCAGCTCAACATTTTTTGTTCGATTTTGAGCTTAGCCTCGTTTGACCTCCAACCCACAGGGATTTCATGTTCCCATTTTTACCTCTGGTGACTATTTTCAGTGCTGGTAATTCCTGAATTCCAGTTTTCTGACTCCTAAGACTGGCCCATCTGTCATTTAAAAATGAAAGCAATACGTAGAATTCCAATTCTCTTCCTAAATTGTGAATCTGGGTAACAATGAATAGGGCTCTGTTTATATTTTTGTAGTCTTCTAGAAAGCCTTTTGTGGAATTTTTGTTTCCTGGCACAGACCTCTGGTTCTGGGCCAGACCCATTTCCTCAGTTTGACCTTAGAAGGTTTCTGCCATCCCTGTCTTTAAGGGAAAGGAGACCTTGTGACAAAGTTGTAGCCACAGGCGACTCTTTTCTCTTCTTTATAGAAAGACTTTTTATCCATCGAGCTGGTCCACGGCCGAGTTAAAGTTACGGTTGACCTGGGTTCAGGACCACTTGCTCTTATCACAGACAGACGCTACAACAACGGGACTTGGTACAAAATCTCCTTCCAGAGAAACCGAAAGCAAGGTAAATGCGGGCGGACGATGTGCGGCTGGTCACCCTTGGAGAAATAGAGCTCTTTCCAAAACCAACTATCTTTATTCTACTTTTGTTTCCTGGGTATTATTTAATGATCCTCTAACTGAAAAACATTGTTATCTTTGGAATACTAAGCAACGGGGTTGACGTTTTGCTGGAAGATCTTCGTTCTCTTTTGTCTATGGTTTCCAAGTATGTTATTTAACATTCACGGCCAAATTGGCACCAAGGCTCAAATCCGTTCTACTTCCTTTGGCACATGCACTGCTATCCCTTAGTGATGTCCGTTCTGGGTTTATTGACTTTTGCACAGAGACTTTTCCTTTGTCCTTTGATCGTTAGGAACATTAGCTGAGGGGAGCGGATGTAGCTCAAGTGGTTGAATGCCTGCTTCCCATGTATGAGGTCCCAGATTCAATCCCTAGTAGCCCGCCCCCCAAATTACCCGGTCCTCTCTGCAGAATTTAAAGCAATATGTCTTTGTAAACAAACTGACAGAGACTTGTTCTAGAAAGGGGATAAGGTTGAGTTTTGCTTTAATGTAGAAAGTGTTTTTCATTTTCTTATCTGTTACTTTTTCTCTCCTTTTAGGGTTCCTGGCCGTTATCGATGTTTATAACACCAGTTATAAAGAAACCAAACAAGGTGAAACTCCAGGAGCATCTTCTGACCTCAATCGCCTAGATAAGGATCCAATTTATGTGGGCGGGTTACCTAAGTCAAGAATTGTGAGGTATGGTATTAAACTGCAGAATGTTGGGGTTCCTCATTGCCAGCTTTTATTCAAACCACTATTTGGCTATGAAGTAAGCCTTTCCCAGGAAAAGTAATGATCTTATGTTGATGGCCTTTAGAACACCTGGAAATTGGTTTGTGCAGTATTTGGAGACTCTACTTTCTGTTTCAGGACATCCTTGTAGAGTGGTTGAGTCTTTTTTAAGGCAAAAGCATTCGTGCTCCCTGTAGACTTTCTTGGATCCCCCTCCCCTTTCATATATGCTTAGCAGGAATAACGTAGGCAAAAGCTGAAAGGTCAGTCTGAGGAAGTCAAAGAAGGCAGAGGGGAGGCAGCAGGGCCCTTCGCCGGCAGTGACTCGTGGCTCACTTTGACTTTAATAGTTTACATTAAATTTCTTTACTTCATTGTCCTCAGCCTCCTATTTTTGGAGTGGAAAGATTAAACTCTATGGTTCCTTTCTATCATTAAAAAAAAAAAAAGCCATTTGTGCCATCAAGTGCATCCATCAAAGCCATAACGCAGACAGCTTCCAAGATGTAGAGTCACCAAATGTCCACACCGGGTCGCCCTGCCCAGGGTTCTCAGTAGCTGTGCTGAGTCTTCACTCCGTGTGCTCGTGCTGAATCCCAACAGAGGGGCAGAGGGGCCGCCACTCCAGTCGCTGTGGGTTGAGCAGCCCAGGGTCCACTCCCCAACCCCTTCCCCCTTTGCCAGGAATGTCTGAAAGTGCCGAGGACCCTAGGTGACACGGCAGTGGGGGAGGCAGCCTGGTGAGAACGGGTTTGTGTCGACAAGTCTGTGCCACTTTATTGCTTGGAGCAAAAGAAAAGAAATTTAATTGATGTTGACAGATGCATAATGTTATAACTTAGAAAAGCATAGGAAAGCAAGAGAAAAGGCAGTTGTTTTGGTCATAAAATATACATTTTTGCTTGTGGTAAAATGACTATCACGAAACTTTTAAAAATCAAAGGTTAACGTCGATTTTGAAAATGAGGTGGAAGGGCTATTTTATCATAATCCACATCGGTGATAGGGATATTGAGTTGGACTTCAGGCTTGATTTTTGTTGTGTGTGTGTGTGCTTCGGGAGGTCGCGGGGATTTAACCTTGAACCTTGCACCTGGGAAGCAGGCACTCCAGCACTTGAGCCACACGGGCTGCCTTCAGCTGGTGCTTAACATTTAAGGTTAGGTCAGCTTTCCCCTCGGGAATGACCTGGCTTTCAGGGAGGAGCCCTAAAGGGTGGCGATGCCTGCTAAAACACATTTAGATTCAGAGTGTGAGCAGCAGGGGGTTCTGTGATCGCTTTCCAGGAGGGTACAGCCTCTGGTCAAGGTCAGACGTGGCGAGCTCAGCCTCACGTGCTGGCTCCCCCGCTGCTGGCCGTCGCTGAAGGCAGGGGCGCGTCGCTGCGACTTCAGACGTGAATGTTCTTCATGTATGACTTTTTGCCCTTCACCGGGAGTTAACCTTTCCACACAGAAAAGACAACTGACTCAGGGTTATAAAAGTAGCTGTGTAATATTTTATCTTTGCTTAGCGTTGATAAGAATTTTCTCTTGCTTTCTCAATTAACAAAGCTTCGGTTCATCTCTTGTTTAACGTACATAGAGTTCTTGAAAAATATAATACTTCTCGTTAGTTCAACTTTTTAAAAAAATGTGGATGTGGAAAGAAATAAATTTACACCTCAGGGGAGGTGGTCACTTGCCAAGACAGGTAGGGCTGGCGTCCTAACGCCAGTCCCAGGCCATCACCACCCTCCCTGTTGTCAATGGGCAGATCTGCCTAAATAAAGGACCAGGGACCCCTGTTCTAGGAAGACGTCCAAGAGTCGACGAGTCTCAGCTGGAAAGGGTTTGCCTCTCAGCAGGGGCAACCACCTTGCTACAGTGGGAGAAACTGAGGTCCAGAAAGGTTGACCCTTGCCCCCAGACAGGCAGTGCCTAAACGTTCCACGACTCATTGCTCGCACAGCGGAACCGAATGGGGTGCGGCTCTGCCGGGAAGCCAGGTCCAGCCAAGCTCTCCCGTGACTGCCCGGGGCCCAGGGCACAGTTGGGAGATGCTCAGTGGACTCCACGTTGTGGAAATGAGCCTGACCTCACCACAGGCCGGCCTCTGCCGGGATGTGGCAGCTTCGCATGGGAAAAACAGGGTCCTGAGTGGGAGCCAAGGAATGCGGTTCTGGGCAACGCCAGGCTCCACCAACTGCAGTCGTTGCCTTCAGGATCAAGCTCCCGAGTGTGCGGGGTGGTCCACAGCCAGTGGCCTCCCTGGCCCTCCAGGCCCAAGGGATTACATCGTTGGCACTGCCCCTGGGGACGTGAACGGTCTTCTCAATGTGGACATGGCATTTTAATCCCTGCGTTGTAATTTCTTTGTGACTACTCACTGCCTCTCTTATAACTGGTCTCCGATTTGATGAGTATGTTTTAAGAGTTACTCTATTATTAAACCTTTGTGTAGGTGCACATCTGCTTTAGTTTCCTAGCCTGCTTAAGCAAATACCATGAAATGGTTTAAATAATGAGAATTTAGGTCACTCATGGTTTTGAAAATGTCCACATCAGGGCATCATCAAGGCGATGCTTTCTCCCCAAAGCCTGTAGGATTCTGAGACCAGTTGCCAGCGATCCTTGGTTCCTCCGTCACATGGCAGAGCACTTGGTGGCATCTCCTCATCCTTCCCTTCCCTTCGGGGTTCAGTTTCTTGCCTCTTGTGGCGTTTTTCTTTGTCTGTGATACAGAACTCCCGTAACTGGATTAAGACCATCCTGACTGACGTGGGCCACACCTTAGCTGAGGTCACCTCGTCAGAAGGTCCTGTTTAAAGTGGGTTCACAGCCACAGGAGTGCATGAAGTTTAAGAAGCTGTTTTTCTGGGGTACATCCAGCTCCAAACCCTCATAACATCTAAGTAGTCAAACTCACTAGTTTCAGCCCCTTTCTCTAGTCCCAGGGAAAGTAGCTGATGTCAAGTTCTCACCACTCTTGTTGTTCTTAGAGACGTAGATGTTTCTGCAGGATGGCACGTGGAAATATAAAAATGCCATTTTTATTCCTTTTTGCAAAAATGGAATTATAAAATCCACGTGTTGTTGTTCTTCTCCTTTTCCTTCCCTACAGAAAAGGTCTCACCAGTAGAAGCTATGTGGGCTGTATCAAAAATCTGGAAATATCCAGATCTACCTTTGACTTACTCCGAAGTTCTTATGGAGTGAGAAAGGGCTGTGTCCTGGAGGTAGGCAGCATTTTATTCTTATTGGAAGGGGTTTCTGTAAATGCCCATCAGCTTCTCAGCTTAATAACCTAATAAAATACGAACCAGTGGGGCTGATGGAAAGGAGATTGGGGGGAGCCCCAGCAGTACCCTCCACCTGTGGAGACGAGCCTGCGGATGAGAGCTGACATGCCTTCTCGCCTCCTGGCCCAGCCTATCCGCAGCGTGAGCTTCTTGAAGGGCGGCTACGTTGAACTGCCCCCCAAGCCTCTGCCACCAGAGTCGGAGCTGTTGGCGACGTTTGCCACCGGGAACAGCAGTGGCCTCATCCTGGCTGCCCTTGGCAAGGACGGGGAGAAGCAGCGACCTCGGCAGACACCAGTGGTGAGTAGCTGGAAGGCTGCTGGCCCCCAGGCTCAGGAAGGAAGCGCCTGGGGAAACGCTAGGTGGAACGTTCTGTCGTCATCAACATTTAGCGAGGGGGCATTCCCAGTTGTGTCTGGATACGCATTTTCAATAAGTAACAAGTAACGGTGACTGTGGTTAAATGAGATTCCCTTGTGAATCAGCAATTTCTTGGAATTGCATAATCCATCTTGCCTGCACAGATACTGAGGAAAGAAATGTGCTGTCTACTTCTAAATTGTGTTACCTCGCTTAGATAGCCTGTCCCGAGTTTTCTTCCCCCATTTCGTGGCTGTTCCTCTCATTCTATGGCTAAATCAGCAAGTCTTTAAATGCCGTGGAGCTCTGTAGTAAACCGCTCCATGACACAGGGTTTTCTTTGTCTATCATTGGATTCTAAGAATCAGAAAGTGAAACGGGGCCTTTATAAGCTTGGAGCAAGAGAGGAGAAAAAGGTGACTTTTCTCCATATTTACATGTCACTTCAGTGACATAGAAGATAGTTATGCAAATCAAGTAATTTCAAGAGATTTCAATGAAGCTGAGAACGTGCAGCCACCATTTACAGAGCTCTGTCAGCCACGGAGCAGGGCACGTCACCACGTTGCTGCGTGGTTATCACGACCTGCTGCCAGGTGAAGGCTGCCTTCCACATTTTCTGAGGAAGGAGCGGGCTGGTAACCTGCCAGCCGAGGGGACGTGACGGCTGTTCTGTGTCAGAGTGGGACTGGAACACTGGTCTGGCCACCCCAGATGGTGCCTTGGTGGAAAAGACTGCCGATGACCGAGATTGGCGGGCTCCACCCATCTTCATAGGGCTACTAGCAAGTCAAAGTTTGCTACCAAGTCATCAGGAAGGAGTGATCTTGTCATCCAGCACCGGCAAGGGCAGGGTGAAATTCTCCCATTCCAGCACTGCTGGGCAGGTTACTAGGAGACAGAATGAAAGCTGAAATCCCTACACTTGCTTCTTAATGTGGCAAAAAAAGCTTTAAGAGCTTAAAACATTCCAAACCCTCCAATCCTTTAATACTACTTTCAAAAATGTTAGAAACGATTTTCTTAGGCAAGAAAAGCATTCCCAGTGGTCACTATGGATAGTAACAGAAAATTAGAAACCACTTAAATTTTCTTTGTAATGAGTTACACTGTATCTGCTTGCTAAGACATTATATAATGATAAATAATAAGCATGAAGACTATGCAGAAATGGACGTCCTCCGTATGTTTAGTGAGACTAGCGTAATGCACAATATAAATTATATGAACAGAGATGGTAAAATGTGAAATTCAAAATACCTGTGTTAGGATGATGAGATTCTTAAGAAATTGCTTATGTCACATTAATATTCTCTCATTTTCTTTATAAGATGAAAAATGTAAGAGTCATACACTCATGATTTTTCTATGGGGAATTTAATTCCCAGCCCTTCTTTTCCATCATGCTGATTGAAGGCCACGTCGAAGTGCATGTTAATTCTGGGGATGGAACGAGCCTGAGACGAGTTCTCCTGCATTCTCCCACGGGCACGTACAGCGATGGGCAGGAGCATTCCATCTCCTTGATCAGGAACAGGAGGTACTGTTTGCATGGCAAGGACAGGGATGTTTGTGGGATGGCAGTGTGGGCACCACAGGAAAAATTCCTCCTTTAGGAACTTTGGTATGGTACCTTTGTAGTGAAGTAATTGGGATAGGACATCACTAGCATTCAAAGGTTTCCTAGTTTCAAAATAACTCTAGAACCACGTTAGCAGAACACCCCTTTGGAAATCAAGTTCACCTGCTTTGTCATAAGATATCTGTGGAATTTCATTACTGAACTGCCTCAACTCTGCCCTTTACTGCGGCCCAGTAGACACCATCTTTGTATTGGATTTTACTCTGTGGCAAACAACGTTAAATCAAGATTCCTGTATATTTCCCTCCAAAACCTTAGACCAGATGTTTTAAAAGCCCACTGGACATTGTTATTTAGGTAAACAGGTAAAGGAATAAGGCTCCCACCCCCAGAAAAGCATAAAATTCAATGACACTTGATAACATTCCATACATTTTGGAGAACACTTAAAGTTTGAATTCAGAATTTGCCTTTTGATTCATGCCCAATATCAGGTTAAAATGTATCTTCAGGGTACTTATATGATTCAATAAAACTTATTAGAATTATGTAGGTATTAAAAAGGGACAAATTCCTTGTTTCATTGTATTTAAAAGTTTGATTGTATTTAAAAGTTTTTCTTAAAATGGGCAAAAGATTTAAATAGACATTTCTCCAAAGAGGAAGTACACATGGCCAAAAAACACATGAAAAAAAATGTTTAATATCACAAGCTATTAGGGAAGTGCAAATCAAACCTACAATGAGATATCATCTCATACCTCACAGAATGGCCATTATTTAAAAAACAGAAATCATAAGTACTGGAGAGGATGTGGCAAAATAGGAACACCCCTTTACTGTTGGTGGGAATGTAGAATGGTACAGCCTCTGTGGAAGACAGTTTGGCAGTTCCTCAGGAAGCTAAATGTAGAACTGCCATATGACCCAGCAATCCCTCTATTAGAAATATATCCAGAACTGAAGACAGTGACACGAACAGACATTTGCACATCAAAGTTCATAGCAGTGTTATTCACAATTGCCAAAATATGGAAACAACCGAAGTGCCCATCCACTGCTGAATGGATAAACAAACTGTGGTCTATACATATGATAGAATACTATGCTGCTGTAAGGAGAAATGAAATTGAGACACATATAACATGGAAGAACCTTGAGGACCTTATGCTGAGCGAAATAAGCCAGGCACAAAAGGACAGATATTGTATGGTCTCACTAATGTCAACTAAATATAAAGAATAAACATATGGAGATAAAACCTAGAGAATAGGTTGCTAGGAGATGACGAGAGCTGAGAATGGGTATTGAGGCTTAGTGTATGTAGAATTTTTAATTAACTGTAAAAGTGTGGAAATGGATAGAGTTGATGGTGACGCATTGTAGTGAGTATAACTAACACAGCTAGTTTATAAATCGGATTGTAGCTGAAAGGGGTAGTCTAGAGATGTAAATGTTGACCGAAAGAAAGCTAGAGAGTAATCTAGGGACTGAATTACACAGTGAACCCAGAGGTGGATGAGAATTGTGGTTAATAGTTCAAATACAAGAACAAATGTATATCACTATTACAAGGTGGTTAGAATATGAAGCTACATGGGGAAAATACAATTAATATAATTTATGGATTATACTTAACAGCAATATTGTAATATTCCTGCATCAATGTCAAAGAAGAAACTGTTTAATAATAGGGCAGGTGTGGAAAAAATGTAACAAATATACACTATAGACCATAATTAATGATAATAGTCTGATGATGTCCTTTCATAGTCTATAATGTACGGTGTTAGTAGAGGGGCATTGTATGAGAAATCTGCACATTATGTACGATTGTTTTATAAGTTCACAACTTCTCTAATAAATAAATAAATATGTATGTATATATATATATATAATAACATGAAATCATATTACTAAATGGCATAAATTCTGACCAAAAAAAAGTTTTTCTATTCTTTTCTTCAACCTTCTAGAATTATCACTGTTCAAATGGATGAGACCAAGCCTGTAGAAATGAAGTTGAGCCAGTCATCAGAGAACAGGACAATGAACATATCTAACCTGTACCTAGGAGGAATTCCAGAGGGCAAGGTGACGTCTCTGCTCAAAATGAGACGATCGTTCCATGGCTGCATCAGGAACCTGGTTTTTAACACGGAGTAAGTGTAACTACACACTTTGGCACTTTCTGATCTCATAATGGTGAGTGCTAATAGCAAGGTGCAATCCCATTTTGCTGTTTGAGATTCCTAAACTGCCTCAGTTTCCTGAACCACCAGCAAACCCCACTGTTCTATCATGAAAGTCCCCACAAATGGATTTTATTGCACTAGAATAAAGGGCAGTTCCGGTTACCATACTTAAAAGAAATGATGATTCAATAAGCGTCCCATGAGTTGTCAATAAATAGCAGAACTTAAAATATACATTTTTGACAAGCATTTGAAAGAATCTGGTGATTTCTTCAGGCACATCCTGGATGCCTTGAACTTACTACTTTAAAGCAAACTGGAAGTCTCGGTGCCCCATGTCCCACAGCTAACCTGCAGGAGCCCTGGGGTGGATGATGAGCCAGAAAGAGTTCACATGTGCCCGTGAGCCATTATCTCTCCTCGAGGTCCTCCCCCTTGTGACTGGACCTATGGGATGGGAGCTGTGCCCTGACCTAGGGGCCTCTGCGCTTGCTAGCCAGGAGAAGCGACAAGTGCCCTGAGCATCGGGAGACACAGGTTCCCCCCTGGGCTCATCCATTCACTTGCCTGGATATCTCCTGCCTTCGTGGCTTCCACGAAATGGCCTCCTAGGAGTCCGCAAAATTCTCAAGAATAAAATGTCCCATGGGGTTCAACCCATGGACACTTTGCCCCTTGGTTTCCTTTATTTGCAGTCGACCTAATATACGTAGTCGCTCAAGCGTCTGGTCTGTTCCTTGATTAACGGACGGAGTAGGCATCTTCATGCTCCTGAAAGCCATGAAGCTGGGAACCCTACAGGGCAGAAACTTAGGGACTGGGCACAGCCAGAGCCTTGGTCCAAGGCCCTCGGCTTGAAACTGGAAAGTGCCCCATAAGCTGGGTGCGGGCCCAGGACACGCTGCTCAGGCTGCAGTGTAAAGGAGCTGGTGTAGCTCCTGACCTCCTGGAGAAGGGACACCCCAGGCCAGGGGCCTCTGGTTCTTAGAGGCCGCTGGGTGGTGCCGTGGGAATTCGGACACAGGATCTGCTCCTGAGGCTGCCCGGCCAGGGCTGCAGGAGGAGGTCTGGGCATTTGAGCTGACTCTTGAGGAGTGCTCCCGAGTTTGTCTTGCAGATAAGAAAGGTTTAGGGATATCGGGGGAGGGTGCTGTTTTAGGCAGAAGAATCAAGCAGGAGCGCATGTACGATACTGTATGTAGATGTGTAGTCACGCGGAAGCTGCTTAGCTCGGTTCCTAAAAGAACTCACGATCGTGGTATCTAGTCATGGCTTTAGATGGACTCGCTCGTTCAGTGATCAAATGACATTGGTTCCTGTCCTGGTCTCTGACGTTCTGATTCACTTGGAAAGCGCTTTCCTGTTGGCCTCCAGGCTCCTGGACTTCACGAGGGCGGTGGGCTACGAGCACGTCGACCTGGACACCTGCTGGCTCTCGGAGGAGTCGAAGCGCGCGCTCCAGGACGCCGAGCTTCTGTCGGCGCCGCAGCCTTTACCGAGCCCCGTGAGAGCACCTTTCTTTCCCTGTACCGGTCGGGTCCTGTCAGAAAAATATTAGAGTGGGGAATAAGTGCCAAATGTATTGGAGAAGCTGAGAAAGCAAAGTGGGGGAGGGGGGCAAACGAGGTCAAGGACAGAGGCCCAGGAGAGGGGGACCAGGCAGACACCCCGTAGCAGCCAGGCTTGGCAGAGAGGCCACCTGCAGCTAAAGAGAGGGAGAGACCAACTGGTTTCCAGAGGCCATGCCTTGTGATTAAGCAAAGAAAGCAAGAGAGTGGATGTAGCTCTTGTAGCACCTGCCTCCCACGTACGAGGACCAGGCTTCGACTCCCAGTACCTCCTGAAAACAAAACAAGCAAATGATAAAAACAATTCTCATTGGGGAGCGGATGTGGCTCCATGGTTGAGCACCTGCTTCCCATGGACAAGGTCCTGGGTTCGATTTCTGGTACCCCTCCCCCCCCAAAAAAAAAAAAAAAGCAGGGAAGGGATGGGACTGTTTCTCTGAGCAGACTGGTGGACCTGGCCTGGCACAGATTCTGAGGACTGCAGGTCAGTCATTTTTTATTAAGTTCCTATAAAGACTCCCTACTACTTTGGAATCGGTCTAGAAAACATAGAAATAGAAATATTTAGTGTAAGTCATTGTTTGTGTCATTGTTGCTGTAAAAAAAAAATTTTTATTCAGGTAGTAAAAGTCAGTTTGGGCCAGATATTTTCAATGGCCATTGTTGTTGTTTTTCATTGTCTTTCCCTCCTTCTGGTTTCTACACTTTTGACTGAAAGTGCATACTGCAGTTACTTGACTGATGGGCCAGTCATCCCCAAAGCCCTCCAAGCAGGGCCAATCCTTGAGCTCAGAACGGTTCCTGGGTAGACTGCCCACTCCCATTCAGGTCACGGAAGACTCTGTGTCCACTCCTGCCTACCCCCCGCCCAGATATGTGGGCTCAGTGTGCAGAGGGGGCAGTCCAGGTGACTCTCCCCAAGCTCCCTGGCCCTGCTGACCTGTGTTCTGCGGACACTTCCAGTTTCCTGGGGGGTGGGGGGGAGAAGGGTGCTGCAGCCTCTTGCAGTCTGCGATGTTCTCAGCACGGGGGCTGTGCCACGGGGGCCCTCCAAAGCTCAGCAGCCAGGCCTGGCAAAGAATTTGCAGGAGGGACTGCAGCGTCCCTGTGAATGTACAGGAATTTGAGTGGGAGTAAGATGAGAGGAAGGAGTTCAAATTGCTCTCACAGAGAGATAAAGGGTTGACCCAAGTGAATTGTTGACGCTGAAGCTGACTTGAGCCAGGTAACGATTGAGGCTTGTTGGTGTTGTGGTAGGATTGCTTCTGAGATGTTTTGTGGGAACAGTAGGGGTCTGACTGGCTTGGCTAAGCATCCCCGTGTGTTTCTTTCAGGTACAGTGTGCAGTGGACAGCGTTCCAGGCTACGTCCCCAACGCCCACCAGTTTGGCCTGGCGCAAGGCAGCCATTTTGTGTTGCCGTTCAACCAGTCGGCTGTCAGAAAGAAGTGGGTATTGGGCCAAAGTCCTTCCGCTGGGAGGTGTCCTCCAGCAGCAGGGTCTTTTTCAGAAGAAGCTTCTGGCAGCCTTCTTTATTAGGGAGTGCAGACTGGCAACCCAGAGGTGACAGTGGGAAGGCAGAGAGAGGGGAACTCGGCCTTTGTCCCTATCAGACAGCTCCAACAGGGGTTGCAGTGGGGACCCTGACGTTTCTGTCCTCCCCCTTTCTTGGTGTGGCTGCTGCAGGTAGGAATCCATCTAAACCAGTCTTTGTTCCAGAATCCCAAGGCCCTCTGGTTTTTCATCGTTTGGACCTTCACCCCCATTCTATTTTCAACAGCCCTGAATCTCATGCAGTTGCCCACCCAAACTCCTGCACTGTGCTCCCTAAATTCCTAGTGCCACACCCCACCCTCTTGCACTGACTCCTGCCTGGCCCTGGGACAACTCCTCCCCGATCCATGATGCCACCTCCCATCTCACAGCCTGCAGCAGGCTGAGGTTCCCCTGACCCCCCATCTCTCCTCTTTCCCTCTAAAATCTCCAGCTCCTCTCTAGGTCATGCCTTCAGACTCCACCCAGGTCTTCATCTCCCTGGTGCTGTCCTCTGTGGATCGTCACCCCTTCCTCTAACCTTGGCTCAGAGGCTTCTTTTTCTGTCACGCCTGCCATCGTTCTCCAGGAGTGCAGCAGCCCCCAACCCCTGGCCTTTCAGATCCAAGACCTTCCTCTCCTTCCTTCTGAGCCACCCTCTCCCACAGTCACGCCCTTGACTTCACACACATCCACCCCCATCTCCAGAAGGTCCACGTTAAGCATCCTCTTAACCCCCTCTTTCTCCTGTCCTGGTAGCTCTCCACCCTACTTTATTTCCTCCCACGTCAGCAGTTCTTCAGCTGCGTGGCCATCTGTGAGCTGTTCACCCTTGAGGCTTTCCCTCTCTTGCCACCCCTCTTCACCAGCCCCAAAACATAATATATCTCCTACCCATTCCAATTCCATTTCAGCCTTTTAAGTGTTCCCTTGCAGACTCCCTAATTTCTGGTCCCTTCCACTCTGTAACCCCAAGTAAAACCCAACAGTTTGCTTCCTTACCAGAACCATAGAAGTGAACAAGGCTGGAGAGAGTCCTCTTTTCTGAGGGTTAACTTTAAAGCTATGGCCACAGATCTCAACTGGACCCGCTCAACTACATGAGGACTCAACTAGATCTCTCTAATAGGTTCATGGTTTTTATTTTCCTTAATGAATTACTCATAGAATCTCCTCTATGTCAAAACTTCTATGTGTTCCCATGAATCTCTTTGCATCCAGCTGATAGCCTTGCCTTATTGAGAAGATAGAAGCTACCAGAACCACTGTCCCCAACCAATAAGATCAGCCCACTTGCTTTGTTCCAGAACTCTGTCTCTTCTCTGTTAACATAGATGAAGGTCTTTGTTCCTAGCAAAGGCCACCTCTCACCTGTCCTCTGGACCCATCACCTCTCTCCTGCTCTGCACCATCCACTTCTCCCTCCAGTCTATAAAAAATAGGATCTCAGCATAAAAACTCAGTAATAAGACCATGAACACTTGTGCCAGAGGCTCTTTTCAGTGTTTTATACATATAACCTAATTTAATCCTTAAATTATCCTACGATGTAGGAATTATTGTTACCATCACTTTAAGGAAATGGAAGCATAGGGAAGTTAAGTAATCTGCTCACACAGCTCAGAAGCAATAAAGCTAGGATTTGAAACCAGGGAGTCTGGCTTCAGTCTGTGTTTGTAACCGCTAGGCTATGCTACTTCCTTTCTAGTAGTATCTAACTTAAAACAGAAACTCTCCAGGAAACTCCATATCCCACTACCCGCCCCAACACACACCCCTAATATCTGACCCTCTTTCCCAGTAAAATTCATTGAAAGAGTCACCTCCAGTAGTGTGTGCCCTTTCCTCACCTTCCATTCTCTTGTCTCCCCTCCTCAGGCTCACTCCGCAGGATTGCTCTTGTGGATGGGGCTATCTCTGCTGGTCTCTCAGCAGAACTGCACACACTTGGCTGCTCAGATTGCTTGGCTTCCATAGCGCCACAATCTCCTAGATGCCCTGCTGTCTCACTGTCCACTTCTCAGGCACCTATGCCAGCTCTTCTTCCACACGTGGGCCTCCCGGGGTGGCCTCCTCTGGTCCTGTGACTTTAGAGGCCATCTAGATGCTCTGACACCCACATCTCTAGCCCTGAACTCAGCAGTTGTATGTGCAACTGGCTACTTGACGTCTCCATGTGGGTGGGACCGTGCACCTCAACCTTAGCACCACCAAAAGAGAATCCACAATCCCCGCCCTCATACCTGCTCTCCAGGGTCATTTCCCTAAACATCATCACCGTTCGCTGGTTGCCCAAGGCCCCAAAATAGAGGCTTTTTAAAAATTACTGTTTTGTTTCCTCAAATCCAACCCATCAGTAAGTTCCATTGCTTCTTCTCCGCAACGTTTCATGAATGAGTTCAACGCCTCTTCGTCCCCACTACCACCACGCCGGTCTGAGCCGCCATTTTGCCTCTGATGAATTTGTGTCACAGATGCCTGACTGACCCCTGTCCCCTGCCGACTCTTTTGCCCAATCTGATTAATTCTTCACACATCAGACAGAAGGATCTTTTAAAAATGTAAATCATATATTAACGTAAATTTATATTTTACAGTCATTTTTTTAAAACCCTCTCGCGATTTCCCACTGCACCTAAAATAAAATCCAAGTAACTGCCTTACGAAGCCCCTCACCCACTACGACCCAGACACACTCTCTTTTCTTACTGATCCTTTATGTGTTGGTGACCTTGCACTTCCATCTGAGGGAAGGCCACCTAGAGACAAACATGCTGGTTCCATCTGCCACATGGTCACAGTAGGGGATTTGGGACTGTCAACCATAATTAAACCCTTTATTTTAACTTATTTTCTATTGCCCTATAAGAAAATGAATGCTTTCCCCGCAGAGCTTTGGACACTTGCTCCTTGTCATTTAGATCTCAGCATAATTATCTTTTCAGAGATGTCTTCCCTGATGACTTAATGTAATCACCAGTTAGCCTCTAGATGGTCCAATTTAACTCTCTGCCCAGCACTCTCCACTCTCTGATATATTTCTGGTACTAGTTTCCTGAGAGAAGGGACCTTCCTCTTTTGTTCACTGCTTTATCTTCAGATCCTTAAACAGTTCCCAGCACATATAGTTACACAGTGACCATTTATCATTCATTATAAATGGCTAGATACATGGAGGAGTGAAAGAGCAAATGAATATCTCTCCTCCCCCTTCCTCAATTTGGGTCTTTTTGATATATAAATGTTAAAACAATGATTGAGTTCTCTCTCTGCAGTTATTTTTAAAATGGTAAGTAAACCCTTATTTCTCCCTGAATAGAGAACTCTCCTTTTCCTCTAGGCTTTCAGTTCAGCTAAGCATCCGGACATTTGCATGGAGTGGTCTGATTTACTACATGGCTCATCAGAACCAAGTTGACTATGCCACCCTCCAGCTGCACGGGGGCCGCCTCCACTTCATGTTTGATCTCGGTAAAGGCAGAACAAGGGTTTCCCACCCTGCACTGCTCAGTGATGGCCGGTGGCACACGGTGAGTTCTTAGAACTTTGTGGTTACTTGTTCCAGGTTTAGTCTGTTACTTTTGTCCATTCCAGTTCACTGAAAGGCACTTACTCCTTTGATTTCCAGCTTACTTTTATCTGGTATCTCCTCCATAGAGTGTAAGTTCCATGGAGGCAGAGACGTCTGCCTCCTGAAATACCCCAGGGCCTGACCCCTAGAAGATTCTCAGTAAGACTGATAGAATGTATGCTCTGTACTTGACGAGAAGTAGATAAAACCCATACCCAGGTTGTGACCCAACCAAAACTCAGGTCATGGCATTTGCTTTGTCGTAACTAGGACTCTGGAACGCTTTCTCTTCTACACCAGGGATTACCCATGCCAGTTTCCATACATGTTCCCAGGTCAGTCCCTTCTCAACACAAACTATGTGACTCAGCCTTTAGGATTTAGTTCAGGTTATTTTCTAGCTATAATTAGCACATGTTGTGAACTGTTTTCTCAGAGCCCTTCAACATCATGGATGTTTTCATTTTGTTTTAGGTCAAGACAGAGTATGTTAAAAGAAAGGGCTTCATGACAGTTGACGATCAAGAGTCCCCAGTGGTTTCCATTGTGGGAGATGGAACCTCGTTGGATGTGGAAGGAAAACTGTACCTGGGAGGCCTTCCTGCTGAGTACAAGGCCAAGAACATTGGAAATGTAAGTTGCCTATTCATGTCTGTCGTGGTTGTTTCTGTTGTTATTTTGTAGTTAAATTACCATACCTAAAGCCAGGGATTGGTTGTGGAATGTATGTCTTATCCAACCATGCCCATGGGTTGGGTGATGCAGCTTCCCCTTCAAGCCCAATCAGCTTTTCTTGCCTAGTAGTTAATGGATATTTCCATTTCTACAGCCATGTCACCCCAGTACAAATCAGGAAAGTCCATCGGATTTGTATTTACAGATTAGTACACCCAGCATTCTTCATTGCCATAATATTTGATAAAAATAGTAGAAAACATTTTACCTGCTTTAGCAAAAAATACTCAGACAGGAGCTCTAAGTTAGACATTCATATGAAGTATTGTGAATTTTAATAAAAGATACTGTATAGCTATTTTTGTATGAGAGAATCAAAACTGATGTCACCTAGGAAACTTTCCCCTTGCCCTTTGTGTTATAATCACCACCATCCATTCTCACGCCTTTGGGTCTAGATCACCCACAGCATTCCTGCCTGCATCGGGGAGGTGACAGTTAACAGTAGACAGCTGGACAAGGACAGCCCCATGTCTGCCTTTGCCGTAAACAAGTGCTTCACAGTGGCCCAGGAAGGAACTTTCTTTGAAGGAAGTGGATATGCTGCTCTTGGTATGTGTTATCAACAACCTTGGAAGAAATTTCTGGGATTAGCCTGCACTCTAAGTTGATATGGGTCTGAGAATTATGTAATAAGATAAAAGCCATTTGGGTGAGGCTGCAGAAAGACCACATTTAGTGCCATGTTCCAGGTTATTTCTAATTTATTGACTTTTTTTTAAAGATTTATTTTACTTATTTCTCCCCCCACCCTCCTCCTTGGTTTACACTCACAGTCTGCTCTCTGTGTCTGTTTGTTGTTTGCTCATCTTTTTTTTAGGAGGCACCAGGAACCAAACCTGTGATCTCCCATGTGGAAGGAAGGTGCCCAATGGCTTAAGCCACCTCTGCTCCCTGCTTGTTGTGTCTTTCATTGTGTGCTTTCCTTGTTATATCTCTCATTGTGTGCTCTCCTTGTTATGTCTCTTCATTGCGTCAGCTTACCACACCAGCCTGTCACATCTTCTTTAGGAGGTGCAAGTAACTGAACCTGGGACCTCCCATGTGGTAGGCAGACACCCAACAGTTTGAGCTACATCCGCTTCCCATAATTAATTTTAATATAAAAGCCTTCTCACCTCTCATATCCTATAGAGGTCTGTAAAAGGCTTTCTCCTCCCACGTGTGGTTGTCCCCTGACACAGGGCAGACACATGACACTGATTCATCTGTGTTTTCCCTAGATTTATGTAAGGTGCATGGTTGCCACCCAAGTTAATAAAGGCCTTTGAAATAAAAACTAGCAGCATAAAATATACAGATCACTCAGCCCAGGGCAAGTCAGATTTGATGAAGAAATTAGCTCCCCTGAGATTGTCAAGAATATTCATCAATGATAAGTAGAGGAAGTTTAAATCTCTTAAAGGCCTTAGAATATAAGTTCCTCAAGGCAGAGAACTAACCTTTGTCAGGTCTCTGACTTACACTTCAGACATTTGATTTGCTCACTAACTTCTAGCTTGTGCTGAGAACCGCGCTCCTCTCTGCCCTGTTCTGTTCTGTCACAGGGATCTACATCTGTCTAGCTCCTTTGCCCTCTGCGGGGAGGTAAAGCACAGACGGAGGGGAGAGCTAGCACCCTCCCCCTATGCCTGCTGTGGCTCCTCTGGCAGCTGCTCAGTCCTCCATGGCTCCCGGCAGCCCCTTTCTCCGTGGCGTCAGCAACCCGTGGACCTTCCTGGCACTAAGCTCTGCTAACACCATCTTTTCCCATTTTTCCCTCCGCCCTAGGGTGGTAATAACTGCTTGTCACTGCTGATAGCTCCCATTTGACCCCTCAGCTTTTTCATGGCCTGAATTAAAAATTCTCTCAATTAAGTTCCCATGTTTGGAAATCCTGGTATGGATTCTGGCTCAGACGAGGACAGCTAGTATGTCAGTATTTGCAAATAAAATGGACTCTTCCAGGGTATATGAGAAAGGGATCCAATCCAGAACACAGGCAAGACTGCTGAGGGTGGAAGGGTCCATAGACAAGGCCGTATTGGCACCTGCCCAAAATGCACCCCCATGCAGGTGCTGGGTGCCCCCCGTGGCTGGAGATAGAAGCACAAGTCTGTCTCAGCTCTTGGGCTTAGCCCAGCTGGTGGCACGTGTCCTCTTTAAAACCTTCACGTTGTCTTGCCGATGCCAGAACCCGGGTTCCAAGAGCAAAGTGCTGGCATGTGGCGATGAGCACAGCTAGACCCTGGCCCCCCGCCCCTAGACAGGAGCGGAAATGCGCAGGCGCCGTCTGCCCCACTGCCTCGCCGCAAGCCCTCCCCACCCCTGACTTGCAACTGCCCTTGTGTCTTTCAGTTCAAGAAGGCTACAAAGTCCGATCAGATGTGAACATCACTCTCGAGTTTCGAACCTCCTCGGTGAATGGCGTTCTCCTGGGGATCAGCAGTGCCAAGGTGGACGCCATCGGATTAGAGATTGTAAATGGCAAGGTAGGTGCTGGATCTCCACGGGGTCCTCCTGGCCCTCGCCCCAGTGTCAGGGACAGAGAGATTGAGAAACAGTAGCCATACTCAGATCCAAACCTCCAATTTCTTTAATGGAGTAGAGGGGAAAATCCAATTAATATGTAAAAACAGAGCATCTTGAAAGGCTTTTTTTTCCTTCCCCTCCCCCTCCCTGCTGTTTTTTGCTGTGTCCATTCGCTGTGTGATCTTCTGTATCTAGTTCTCTCTTTTTTATCTTCTCTTCTTATCTTTCGCCTCTAGAATTCACTGGGATTTGATCCTGGGGACCTCTGATGTGGAGAGAGGTCCCCTGTCACTTGCATCACCTCAGTTCCTGGTTTCTGCTGCACTTCACCTTGATTCTCCCCTTCATCTCTCTTTTGTTGCGTCATCATCTTGCTGTATGACTCACTTGTGCAGGCACTTGGCTTGTTGCACCGGCACTCGGCTTGCCACGCAGGCACTGGGTCACCACATGGGCACTCGGCTCACCACACGGGCACTTGGCTTACCACGCGGGCACTCGGCTCACCGTGCGGGCACTTGGCTCGCCGTATGGGCATCCACGTGGGCACTGGCTCACCACATGTGCGCTCGGCTCACCATGCAGGCACTCGGCTCGCTGCGCAGGCATGCTTTCTCTTCTTTTCACCAGAAGGCCCTAGGGATGAACCTGGCTCCTCCCATATGGTAGGCAGAGGCCTTATCATTTGAGCCACATCTGCTTCCCCTTGAAAACCTTTTAAAAAATAACTTATTTTATAATTTTGAACTTAACTCACTGTAAGCTTGTAACTGCAGTACAAAGAACTTTTTTTTCTTAAATCATCTAAGAATAACTTGCTGACCTGATGCCATATCTCCTTAGTATTTTCTTATTCATTTTAAAAACAATTTACTGAAGTATATTATTCATACATGAACACACATAGACAATAAGTGTATAGTAAAAGGTGTGAACTTATAAAATAAGCATGCATAACATCATATGGGGCTCCCAAACATCACCCCTCCCCCAGTAATTTTTAACTTATTATTCAGTAAAAATTATAGATTCATTAGAAGTTACAGGGAAACAGACTTGGCCCAGTGGTTAGGGCGTCCGTCTACCACATGGGATGTCCACGGTTCAAACCCCGGGCCTCCTTGACCCGTGTGCAGCTGGCCCATGCGTGGTGCTGATGCGTGCAAGGAGTGCCGTGCCATGCAGGGGTATCCCCCACGTAGGGGAGCCCCACATGCAAGGAGTGCACCCCCTAAGGAGAGCCGCCCAGTGCAAAAGAAGGTGCAGCCTGCCCAGGAATGGCGCTGCCCACACAGAGAACTGACACAAGATGACGCAACAAAAAGAAACACAGATTCCTGTGCTGCTGACAACAACAGAAGCGGACAAAGAAACAAGACGCAGCAAATATACACAGAGAACAGACAACCGGGGTGGGGAATGGGGGAGAAGAGAGAGAAATTAAAAAAAAAAAAAATGAAGTTGCAATGAAATATATAGACAGATCCCCGTGCACCTGTTACCCAGACTCCTTAGCATTAGTGTCTTGCATAACTTAGGACAACATCAAAACCATGACAGTGCCGTTGATACAAGGCACAGAGCTCATGCAGAGTTCACCAGTCATAATTCACTCCTGTGTGTATGTGTGTGTGTAGCTCAACACAATGTAGCTTTGTGCAACAACTGCTGCAATCAAGACATTTAGCTGTGCCTTTACCATAAGGGCCCCTTTTCCCCAACCTTCAAACCACACCCATTTCCTCCCCCTGCATTTCTCACCCCTGGCAACTCCTAATCTGTTCTCCATCTCTGGAACTTCATTTCACTGATGTTAGATAAATGAAGCCATGCAGTACATATCCTTTGAGGTTGGCTTTTGTTCTTGCAGGTTCATCAAGGTTATTGCATATATCAATAGTCTGCTCCCGTTTATTACAGAGTTGCATAGTGTTCTGTGGTGTGGATGTTCTGTGGTCTAATATTTCTTTTGATGCAAAAAAAAAAAATTAATTTTCCTTTAACTCTTCTGTTCTTACTTTCCAGCCTCTGCCCCTCTCGTGTTGGGAACAAAATGAACTCACCAATGAACAGCACTTTCATCTCTTCTGTGTTCAAACTGTCCCTGCAGGGTTTCTCCCAATTTAAATTCTCCTTCCTCTCCCCTTGGGTGACATCTGGGTGCAGGCAAGGGGTGGGGGAAGCAAGTCTAATCTCAAGCCTACTGTCTTTTTCCATGGGCTGTCTCCAGAGCAGCAGTTGAGGGAGTTCAGCTTTCCTGGTCATCAGCTGACAGTCACTGTCCTTTCTGCTCTTGGCCAGGGAGGTGCCCCTGGCTGTTTGTAATGAGGGGTCTGACGTCTCTGCAGTCCAGTGCACACTGCAGAGTTGGGCCGCCTTCCTTTGGGCATTGGGCTGCCCTCTCCAGGGGGCATGGGCACTGCTGACTCTTCATCTCCCACTGCATTGCACATCTGCCCAGGGTCACGTGAGCATATGGGAGTTTTTGTCCTGCCGTGCAGAAGCCATTGGGAGTTAGGGACGGTGGTCTCTTGGGTCTTCTCCCTCCCTTAACTACATGATATCCCCTATTCTCCTACACTGTAGTCCCCCCATATTGTTGTGGGAGTAAGATGCTTAAAAGGTTCCTGGAACACAAGGATCAAGTTTCTACATCCTAGATTCCCCCAAACTTATCCAGTTGTTTGTAGCACTTCCCTGTTCTCCACTGGGTTTTTGACCCTTAGGTTATCTTAGAATGGGGGTGGGGAAGGTATAAAACAGCCATTTCTGACCTCTTGCCCTTCGCATCTACTCATGTCATTTTCATGTCTAATCAAAATGGATCATATTTTTGCCTAAGTGTGGCTTACAGCCGACTTCTTTCCTCATCTGCACCCTAAAAGAAATTCTACAATCTTTGCACATTAAGTGGATTCTGAAAGATTTTACCATAAATGTAATAGTTGTTAAAGATGTAATTTCTGGTGTATTGCTTATGCTACTTTTAGCTTATTAGTTATTGTTCTTTTATTTTAAAAATTAGTGGTCGCTGAAGGATTTATTATATACCTCTTTAATTTGGCACAATCTACCTTCAAATAATACTAAATCATTTCCTATATAGCAGAAGAAGTTTACAACCACGTACCAGCAATTTTTCCCTCCCAACTTTTGCAAAACTTAGATTTGTGTGTGTGTGTGGTACTACTCATTGTGGTATCTTTGTTTTGTCAGAGAGTTCCTGAATGCTTTTTCATAGATGTCATCAACTGGTATGACCTGATACCTTCAGTAAACTTATCAGGTCCTATTGTCTGGTAAGGGAAGTGCCGATCAGAGGCTATAACACTAAGCTCGCAGCCAGGCCTCTTCTCATGGAGATGGGTTTTTGTACTTTCTGAAATTTGAGGAATCAGTGTCATATGAGCCCTTTCAGAGACTGTTTTTCAAAACCATTGTTTTCATAGTTAACCCTTCCTTTTGGCTAAATCCTGTGATTTTATCCACTTCATGATCATTATACAAATGGACTGTGTCCCTTAAATATGGGAATATTCACCCAGATATTTCCTTGTGTCTCTTGTCTGTTCAGCTTTTGTTTCATGTCAACAATGGTGCTGGTAGGATAACAGCCACCTATGAGCCCAAAGATGCAAATACGCTCTGTGATGGAAAATGGCACACACTTCAAGCTATCAAGAGCAAGCACCGCGTGGCTCTGGTTGTCGACGGGCACGTGGTTCAAGCTGAAAGTCCACACACGCAGTCCACGTCAGCAGACACCAACAACCCCATCTATGTGGGCGGCTACCCAGGTACGCGGGGATACCTGCTCTGCTCCTTTATACTGTCACTGAGGGAATCAAAGTCAACACAGATGCATAGAAGTTGGGGGTGGAGAAAGACACAGAGATTGAGTGACAACATCTTTAACCATTTTAGAAAGGCCATTTCAAATCCAAAGACTTCTTGGAAAATTCAAAATAATCTACATGCCTAAGATAATCGTTGGGTAAAACTGAGAACATTGGGTGGTGGTCAAGTAAGCTGGGTAGCTTCACTGAGTCAGATCATCTTAGAAGTGTACCAGAGTGGGATGGCGGGCTCTCCTCTGCTCAGGTAAAGTGGCGTCTCATCAACTCACATTGATTTGGGGTTAGAATTATGCATTCAAACCTTCCAAGTAATTGTTACAAGGGATAATATAAACATCTTTTTAATGACTAATTTTTAGAGTGGCAAAGCTATACATCTATGCCTTAGAATGATTACATATTAAAAGGATTTTATGAATTCTGTTCACTGAATCATAAATGTGGAGAAAAAAGTCTTCTAATTTTGGTTTAGAAACCACTTGAGATGATGTTTGTTTCTATTGTTCCTACTTATGTCATTTCAACAAAACTAAGCTGGATTTCTCTTCTCTTCTTTCCCAATCAGCTGGTGTAAAGCAAAACTGTCTGAGCACCCAGACCTCATTCCGGGGTTGTTTGCGAAAGCTCACTTTGACTAAAGGCCCACAAGTGCAATCCTTGGACTTGAGCAAAGCTTTTGACCAACAAGGAGTTTTCCCTCATTCTTGTCCTGGGTCTGAGCCCTGAACTTCAGGGGGAGATCCCCAGTTGGGAATCACTGCTTATGTTTTGAGAAAAATTATTTTTGTAAATTAAAATCTCTTCAGTCCAGATTTCATTTCCAACTCAGGTTAAATGTTTCCAGAGAGAAATTTTGTACATACATTAAAGCTAAAAGCATGTGTACAACGAATACCTCTGTTAAATTCTTTAAAATGTAAATTGACTGAACTGCATCGCTTTTTAAATCTTATTTAAAATTAATCTTTGTAAACATTGAATGTTCTATAGATTATTTGACAGTATTCCATGTTTTGTATTTTTGAGCTTTTAAAAAATGAAAATATCCCTACAGCCAATAAAAGATTAGAGAAGAATATGAGTGCTTTTATTTCTTTAACAAAGTTTCAATCCCTGGTTTCTACCAGGAAACCAATTCCATTGTTTTTGATTCCAACAGAGGGTGCAGCTGTTTATCACAGAGGCTTTCCTGTGAGGCAGAGCGAGCAAGACAGGAGATGGAGCCTCCTTTGGTCAAATCCTAGTTCTCTCAGGACTTTACCTGACATGGCATTTTTACAGGTCAGCCCCCCCTCCCCCCCAAAAAAATTAGTGTCACAACTAGTTAGCTCTTCCTGATACTTCTTTTTTGGAGGGTGGGGAGAAGGTGGGAAATTTTTAAAGTATGGAAATTGAAAAGCCCCTCGGGTATGGTTTTTCAGTGGCCTGGGCACTAGACTTCTGACCCCTCATTTGGTTCCTCCCTTCTGTGTTCCATTTCTGCTTGTGGCCATGACCGGGGTCAAAGTGGCTGCCCTGTGGGATGCTTTGGGAAAAGGATTCATCATTCAGTGGCTTACTTGGAGAGAGGCCTCTCCCACGCTTAGCAATGCTCTACTTTTCCCGAAATGGAAGATCACAGATTTGATTTCTGTGTCTGTTAGGGATTTTTATTTGGTACACAAGGGAAGGCAGCTGTGGTCCCAGCCCTGCTCCTTTTCTGTGCTCTGTGCCCGGATCTCTGAACCTCGTGGGGACCTGCACCTTTGGGCTGATGTATTTGAAATTTGAAATTTCTTTTCCATTCAGTATCTACATGAAGATACTTACTCTAGAAAGGTGGCAGGCAGTCATGGATGTACTGATTGCACGGGGGCACCTGTCCATTTCAGGAATGTAGAGTCCTGGGGTCTCAGAGACAGCCTAGTTGGGGCAGTTGGATTAGAAAAGAGACATTTGCCATCCCAGCCAACAGCAGCCATGAAAGTGCACAAGGGACTCTTCCCTGTACTGAGGGGACTCTTCTGTTCAGGTTCTGGAGTCACCAGCCACCGGGGGAGATGAGGGCTTGGATTTCTAAGCCTTGGACCACCACATGGGGTAAGGAAATGATCAAGCCAAGATCAGCCGTAGAGATGGGGCAGAGAGCAGAAACTGTGCAGCTGCCTTGGCCTTGCCGCCCTCTCCTTCCCCCTCCTCCTCCTGCCACCCCGCTCCACCCGATGTCATAGAGCTAAGAGAGAGTTTGGGCCTTCCATGGTTATAACTGATCACAAAGTTCTCTTAAAAGATGCTCTTGGGAAGCGGATGTGGCTCAAGTGATAGGGCCTCTGCCTACCATATGGGAGGACCCGGATTTGATCCCTGGGGCCTCCTGGTAAAAGAGGAAAAGAGAAAACATGCCTGCGCAGTGAGCCTGTGCCTGCATGGAGAGCCGAGTGCCTGGGTGGTGAGCTGAGTAGTGCCCGCGTGGCGAGCCAGCGCCTGTGTAGTGAGTCAAGTGCCCGCATGGTGAGCCAGGTGCCCGCACAAGTGCCTGTATGGTGACCCAGTGCCCGTGCAAGTGCCCACATGGTGAGCCAGTGCCCGAGTGGCGAGCCAAGTGCCTGTGCAGCAAAGCCGAGTTCTCACAGTGAGCCAGCGCCTGGGCAAGTGAGTCACGCAGCAAGATGATGATGCAACAAAAGAGAGATGAAGGGGGAGTCAAGGTGAAGCACAGCAGAGAGCAGGAACTGAGGTGGCAAATTGACAGGAAACCTCTCCACATCAGAGGTCCCCAGGATCGAATCCTGGTGAATCCTAGAGGAGAAAGATGAGAAGAAAAGACAAAAAGAGAAATAGATACAGAAGATCACACAGCAAATGGATACAGACAGCAAAAACAACAGGGAGAGGGCAGTGGGAGGAGAAAAAGACAAAAAAGAAAAGGTGCTCACAAGGGGAAATCCACTCTCTCCCCTTTGCCTCTAAAGGAGCACTGTGAGAGGGACCTGGGTTGAGGTTTACACACAGGAAGGTGAAGAGCCTGGGCTCCAGGACAGTGATACTGGTGGGGTCTGCACTTAGCTCTAACACTCACCATGGGTCTTAGGTGGGTGAGTCACTGCTCTCAGCAAGGCTGAACTTAAAACTTTAAAGCAAGGTTGCTAGATATAATATAGGACACCCAGTTAAATTTTAACATCAGATAACAAATGTGTTTTAGAATAAGCCTGTCCTAAATAAAGCAATACATCCTGTATGTTGATTTGCTATATCTGGCAATCCTGCTCTATAGTACTCAATGACCTTAAAAGATCATGATAAAGGGATTGTGGGAACATGGCCAACAGGGTCGACAGGTAAAGCTTAGCTCTTATTAAAACAACTGAGGGAGTCTAAGCTGCCTTGGTGACCTGCTTAGGGATACAGCAGACCAGGACATTGATTCACAACTAAAGGAGAGTTGGGGACAGAGGAGGAGGCCAAAACTGCAAACTGGCAAGAGCCCTGACTAGCCAAAGACATATTGAAAAAAGAAAAAGAAAATCAGAGGAATTACACTATCTGACTTTAAAACATATTACAGAGCTCCAGTGGTCAAAATTGCATGGTGGGAAGCAGACGTGGCTCAGCTGATAGAGCATCCGCCTACCACATGGAGGGTCTAGGGTTTGATACCCAGGGCCTCCTGACCCATGTGGTATGCTGGCCCACGCACAGTGCTGCTGCACGCAGAGTGCTGTGCCATGTAGGAGCACCCTTGCATAGCAGTGCCCCACCTGCAAGGAGTGCACCCTGCAAGGAGAGCTGCCCCATGTGAAAAAAACCAGCCTGCTCAGGAGTGGCACCACACACATGGCGTGCTGATGCAGCAAGATGACAGAACAAAAAGATGCAGTTTCCCAGTGCCACCTGACAATGTAAGCAGACGCAGAAGAACACACAGCAAATGGACACAGAGCAGACAACAGGGGGGAAGGGGAGAGAAATAAAAAAAAAAAATTAACAAACATAAACTGCATGGTATTGGCACAAGGCTAGACATACTGATAAATGGAACCAAATTGAGAGTTCTGATATAGATCCTTGCATATACAGGCATCTAATGTTCAACAAGGCCACCAAGCCCACTCAGCTGGGAGAGAATGGCCTCTTCCACAAATGGTGCTTGGGAAACTTGATATCCATATCCAAAAGAATGAGAGAGGAACACCATCTCATACCTTATAGAAAAACTAACTCAAGATGTATCAAAGATCTAAATATAAGAGCCAAAACCATAAAGACCTTGGAAGATAATGTAGGGAAACATCTACAGGATCTCATAATAGGAAATGATTTCATGAACTTCACACCCAAGGCATAAGCAGTGAAAGAAAAAATAGACAGGACCTCCTCAAAATGAAAAACTTTTGCACCTCAAAGGAGTTTATCAAGAAAGTGAAAAGACAGCCAACCCAATGGGAGAAAATATTTGGTAACCATATATCTGATAGGAGACTATTATCTAGCATATATAAAGAAATCCTACACCTCAAAAATAAAAAGACAACCCCTTTTAAAAATGGGCAAGTGATTTGGATAGATATTTCTCCAAAGAAGAAATACAAACGGTGAAAAAGGACATGAAAAGATGTTCAACCTCACTAGCTATTAGGGAAATGCAAATCAAAACTATAATAAGATACCATCTTACACACATTAGACTCAAGGCTATTAAAAAAACAACAACATAGGACTACAAGTGTTGGAGAGGATGCAGAAGAATGGGAAACCCTCATCCACTGCTGGTGGGAATGTAGAATGGTCCAGCCATTGTGGAGGACAGTTTGGCAGTTTGGCAGTTCCTCAAAAAACTACTACAAATCTGCCATATTATCCAGCAATTCCACTGCTGGGTATATAACCAAAAGAACTGAAAGCAAGGACATGAAAAAATATATGCACACCAATGTTCATAGTGGCATTATTCACTATTGCCAAAGTTGGAATCAGCCCAAATACCCATCAACTGATTAGTGGATAAACGAAATGTGGTACATACATACAATGGAATATTACTCAGCTGTAAGAAGGAATACAGTACTAACAGGATAACATGGATGAACCTGCAGGACCTTATGTTGAGTGAAGCAAGCCAAGCACTGAAGGACAAATAGTACATGTCCTCACTGATATAAATTAAGCAAACTGAGAAGACTTACAGAATTAGAGTATGGAAGATAAGTTTATAGGAAATAGAAAGGGAGAAGAAAGTTATGAGCCAGTGCCCATATGGGTGAAATCTATGACAAGGTGGAAGTGTGTAGTTGTGTAGTGAAGGGACATGATGGGTACAGTGATAATATTGGGTTGGGTGGTACAGGTTTGACAGGGGGGTAAGGTGGGGAGGGTGAGTTGGATAGTCCATTGAACTGGGGGGAGGGTTGGGGGAGGGAGCAGATGAACACTGGGGATTGGTATGTACATTGAAATTACAATGTTGGGAATGCTCATTTAGCAATATGACAAGGAAGGGTTACTGGTTTAGGGTGTTGGATGGGGGGCATTCGAGCCAGGACACATCTCGGGCAGGCTTCTAGGGAGCATGTGACTGTTCATTTTGGCATAGCGCGTTGCATCAGTGGGTAGAGACCCACATAATAAGCAGGAAGATGTTGGACTCCCATCCTAGGGAGATGCACTGTGTTCTCAAACCTGAAAGCACTGGCAGTGCCTAATAGGGGAGAACAGACAAGTGTATCAAACCCTCAGTGAAGATGCAACTATGAATCTTGTCCTTCAAGGAATGAAGCCTGGTGGTCACCATGGGCCTGAAGGGGAGGGGGAGAGAGGAATAAATTAAATGGAACAGGCAGCATTTTGGGGGCAGAAGTGTTCTGCATGATCTTGCAACAATGGATACAGGTCATTTTGAATTTTATCAGATTTCATCGAAGTATATGGTCCAAAATATAAACCATAATGTGAACCATTGACAATGGTTAATAGCTATGTTCCAATATTTGTACATCAACTATATCAAATGTACCATCCACATATACAATGTTACTGATGGGGAAAGGTGGAAGGGGGAGGATGTTGGGTGTATGGGAATCCCCTGTATTCTGTATGTGACTCTACTGTGAACTAACTTTTTTGAAGAAAAAATTTTTTAAAAAAGTAAGACACCGAGGGAATAAAAGAAAGATTTGAAAATGTTACTGTACATATAAGACAACAGTATTACAGTGAAGAAAGGGAAAATGTAAAAAAAAAGTTTTTCTTTAAATACTTTTCATTATTTTTTTAATATCCCAATTTTTAAAAATATTATTTTACTTTCACTTTTTATTAATTTTTTCTGTATTTTACTTCTTGTGTATAAAACTATCATTACTATTCCATTTTCTTATTAATTGTATGTGGCTATTTTTTGGCTTCATTTTTTAAGAGGTTTTAGATCACAAAGGGTTACAACTGTGTCAGGGGAGGATCACTGGTGTGGGTTGTCAGTGAGGGGGGATACTTGGGAAGAAGTTCACCTGGGTATACATATAAGGCAAATAAATGTGTTCAAATGTTCATGGGGTATTGTCATGGTAGGTGCAGATTCACATGATAAACAAAAGATTATCAAATTCCCATCTGGGGGAGCTCTGCCACATTCTCTAATGGAACAACAGGAATACCCCAAGTACAGGGACAATGACTTGTGAAGGAGGCTGGTCCACTGAAACACCCTTGATATTGATGACTATGCTATGAGCCTTTGCTCTTGAAATTGAAACTTAGCCTAGTGACAGAGGGTACCTAAGAGTTACCTACTAGGAGCCTCCTCATTGCTCAAATGTGGCCTCTCTAAGCCTCTCGCAACATATAAAAGCAATAACTTCCCCCCAGCGTGGGACATGATTCCCAGGCATGAGCCTCCCTGCACCAAGGAATTGCTAGCAAGTATCAACAAGCAATGCATCTGGGGGAAAAAAAAAAGACCTTGACCAAAAGGGGGAAAAGCTAAAGACAAATGAGTTTGTATGGCTAAGAGACTTTAAAGTGAGTTGGAAAGCCATCCCAGAGGTAGTGCTTATACACATCTCAACAGGATCTCATTGACAGGCAAAGTAGATATTACCCCAAATAGCAAAGTTTCTCAGGGATATGGAGACATCCAGACACTATTGTCAGGACAGATAACTCGGGAATTTGCCCCCTGGCCAGTGGGCCCTAATCTGGCATTTATGCTCCCCAGTGTGACAGAGTGAGACTGAACAGTGGTTTCCCTATGCAAGACTCTTCCGTCCTTCTATTTGAACCTATAATTGGTACTAGAGTTGGTAAGTGTACATCCAAGAGACTTAAATCTTTGGGCTGTCCATGTGCCATCTGAGACCTGAATTTCAATGGAGTTGCAACACCTACTCTACAGTTCAGTGGACTCACCCAAGACATCTAACAGGGAGGAGATGATGGACAAACAACATACCAAGGAACCAAGAATGCCTACAACTGCAAGCAAGAGAGTCCCATCCATCAGCTGTATGGGATTGAAGCCCCTCTCAATTAATGGTGGAGTGGGCATCACCATCCCAGAGTCCTCAGGAGTGGGCAATGAACTATGGACTAAAATAAACTTAATAGTACTCTACTATAGACTTATTGTGATTCTAGCAATGGAAGAAAAACCATTGTCATGAAGGCAGTGACCCACGGATGTTTTAGGGTTAGGGAGAGAGAAAAACAGGTGTAATAGGGGACCATTTTTGGGACTTGGGAATCATCCTGAATGACATTACAACAGATACAGGCCATTATATATCTGGCCATAACCTACAGAGTCTAATGGGAGACAGTGTAAACTACAATGTAAACTATAATCTATGCTTAGTGGCAATGCTCCAAAATGTGTTTATCAACTGCAATGAATATACCACACTGATGAAAGATGTTGCTAATATGGGGAAATGTGGGAGGTGTGGGGAGCGGGGCATATGGGAATCCCCTATATATTCTCTGTAACATTTATGTAATAAAGTACCTTTTAAAAAAAAAAGTGAAAAGAAAAAAAAGATGATGATAGGGGAGCAAGAGGACAGTAGAGTAAGGAGCTGCAAAAGTCAGCTCCTGCTACAGGGCAGTTAGTAATCACCCTGTAGGGGGCTCAAGGAGACCAGAATGGCAACCTGCAATATCCTTGAAAGAAAAGGAGGAGGTGATTGCCTGTCTGCTGAGAAGATTCATAAGTAGAGCACTCCATGCAGCGGAGGCCAGTGCCCATCCTCCACTGGCAGCCCAAGCAGCCTCAGGAGCTATTCTGTGGCTGGAATTGGAAGTTCCATTTCCCAAAAACAGGGGAAGAAGAGATGGTTGAGCACCAACTTCAGCTACTGATTAGTAAATCTGGCTGGCTAAACTATAACCCTAAGAACAGCTAAAGTTTGAACTTGTCCAAGTTGGAAATAGCCAATAGCTATGATTTTGACTCTGCCCTGAGCATAAAGGGAAGTGGGGCTGATTGAAAACCACAATGACTATAGGGACAAGCTTCTTTCTGCCCAGATCCAACTGCAGCCCTAGCCTAGGCTCCAGCCCCACCTCTGCAGGGAGGAAGTTGGCAGGACCTGCACCAGCCTCTCTGGCTAGCTGCAGGTACACTCTGCTGGCACAGACTGAATAGTCAGATACCTAGGGTCCCATCCCCACACCCCATTAAGAAAGGAGAGGAGCTGTGTTTCCTCAGCCTCTCTAGACAACTGCAAGCACTTTCAGCTCACACAAACTGGTACGTTGTGTGCCTTCAAATCCATCTCCACCCCTTCAACCCCACAGGATAGGAGGGGGCTGATTTTTCTTCAGCCTTTCTGGAGAACTGCAGGTACTTTCAGCCCACACAAACTGGATACTTGGACACCTATAGGTCCATCCTTGACCCCAAGTAAGGTAGAAGGGGAGCCGTGTTTCCTCAGTCTTTCCAGGCAATGACAGGCACTTTTGGATTACACAGCCTGGACTGATGGGTACCTGTGGATCCACCCCCATAACCCAATAAGAGAGAAGGGGGCTGTTGTTTCCTCAGCCCTCTGGGCAACAGCAAGTGTTTTTCAGCCTACATGGACTGAACTGTTGGGCATTGGTGGTTTCATTCCCATCTCCTAAAGGGCAGAAGGGACAGTGCTCCCTCAGCCTTTCAGGGCAACTGCAGGTGCATTTGACCCACATGAGTTAGATTGTTGGGCAGTCCGAAGGATCCATCCCCACCTCTGGCAGGGAGGGGTGAGTGCTGGTGCTATGTTAGTCTACCTGGGCAACTGCAGTTATTTTGGACCCCCACAGCATAGACTGCTGCCCACACCTGCAGCTCCATCCCCACCCCCGGCAGGGGAGCACGTGGCATAAAGCTTCATCAGTGTCTCTGGGCAACTACAGAACATCTTGGCCTGCACAACTTGGATTATTAGACACTGCCATGGGTCTGTCTCCACCCCTGGCAAAAGAGAAAGATGGGAGAAGCTTCATCGGTCACAAATGATATGAGCCTATACCCAGAAAGTCCGAAAAAACTACAACAAAGCTGCTAGAGCTAATAAACAATTTCAGTAGAGTGTCAGAATATAAGATCAATATGCAAAAATCAGTGGTGTTTCTATACAATCGTAATGCACAATCTGTAGAGGAAGTCAGGGGGAAAAATTCCATTTACAATAGCAGTGAAAAGAATAAAATATTTAGGAATAAAATTAACCAAAGATATAAAGCACTTATATTCAGAAAACTACAATGCATTGTTAAAAGGAAATTTTTTAAAAGACCTAAATAATTGTAAGAACATTTCATGCTCATGGATTGGAAGACTAAATATCATTAAGATGTCAATTCTCCCCAAATTAATATACAGATTCAATGCAATCCCAATAAAAATTCCACCAGTATTTTTTAAACAAATGGAAAACACAATTATCAAATTTATCTGGAAGGGTAAGAGGCCACAAATAGCAAGAAACATCTTAAAAAGGAAAAGTGAAGTTGGAGGACTCTCACTTCCGGACTTGACATCATATTACGTAAGCTACAGAGGTAAAAACGGCATGGTACTGGCATAAAGATAGACACATAGACCAATGGAACTGAATTGATTGTTCAGAAACAGACCTTCATACTATGGTCAAACGATTTTTGACAAGGCTGTCAAACCCACCCAACTCAGGTAGAACAGTCTTCAACAAATGGTGCTGGGACACCAGATATCCAAAACCAAAAGAAAGAAAGAGGATCCCTATCTCACATTTTATATAAAAATTAACTTAAAATATAAAAGAAAGAACCATAAAGTTCCTAGAAGAAAATGTAGGAAATCATCTTCAAGACCTGGCAGTAGGTGGTGGATTCTTAAAGGAGATAAGAAGAGGGCTGAGGAAGATTAGTGATGCTTAATGTATGTAGAAGTTTTAATTAACTTTACTGTAAAAGTGTGGAAATGTACAGCATTGATGGTAATGCATTATAGTGAGTAACAGCTGGTTTATAAATGGGAATGTGGCTGGAAAGGGTAGGCTAAGGAAGTCAATGCTAATTGAAAGAAAGCTAGAGAAAAATCTAAGGGCTGAATGACACAGTGAACTCAGAGGTGGATGAGAACTATGGTTGATGGTACAGATGCAAGAGTGTCCTTCTGTGAGCTAGAACAGAAGTATATCACTATTGCGGGGTGGTGGGAATGTACAGAAGCATGGGAAAAATACAACTGATGTGATATATGACTGTGGTTAACAGCGATACTGTAATATTCATGCATCTATGCCAAAGATGTACTGTGTGGATAATGGGGGAGTATGGAAAAAGTGTGCCAAATGTATGCTACCACAGTTAGTGGTAATAGTCTGATGATATTATCTCATAAATGTTCCACCACGGTGTGGTGTGTTGGTGAAGCGGTGTTCTACGTGAATTCTACACATGTGCGTGATTGTTTTGTAAGTTTACAACTTCTGTAATAAAAATATATTAAAAATAATAGGGTGGGTTTGGGGAAAAATATACCAAATATAAGATATATAGTTAGTAGTAAGATTTTAATGATATTCTTTCATAATTTGAAACAAATGTCTCACAGCAATGCAAAGTGTTAGTGGTAGGTTGATGTATGGGACCCCTGTATGATGTTATGCATGTTTGTTTTGTAAGCTCACAACTTTTACTATACACTTATTGTTTAGGTATGTTCATGTACGAATGATATACTTCAATAAAATTTTTAAAAAGATTATGATAGGGGAACAGATGTAGCTCAAGTGGTTGAGTGACTGCTTCCCATGTAAAAGGTACTGGGTTTGCTACACAGTACCTCCTTTAAAAAAAAGAGTATAATATTTCTTCCCTGACTGCCAAGTTATTGAAAATAAATCTAAATCTAAACATTAAAGTACCTACAACAAAGTCCATTTAAGATCATATTTTCCCTATGAAGCTTTAAACGAAAACAAGTTTTCCAAAATCTGGTTTTGGTGTTCCAAGTCTTTTTGCTTAGTCTATCTAGTAATTCAGTACTGTTTTTTTTTTTAAATACATTTTTTTTAAAGATACATAGATCACGCAAAACATTACTTTAAAAAATATAGGAGGTTCCCATATGCTCCACTCCCCACACCCCCCCTCCCTTTTCCCACATTAACAACGTCTTTCATTAGTGTGGGACATTCATTGCATTTGATGAATATGTTTTGGAGTACTGTTTTTAAACTTCAATTTTTCATCTGTAAAATGGATTATAATACCAACCTCCCAAGGTTATATACTTAGGAAATGTTATAAAATTTACTCAAAGAGAACCCCTGATAAATCAATAGCCATTGATCTGAATGAGATGTAATCCTCAGTAATATCTGCCTGCAAAAAAGTTAAGGACCAGATGAATTTATAGACAAACTTTACTAAACATCAGGAATAAGAAAAAGTAGGGAAGCAGACTTGGCTCAACAGATAGAGCATCTGCCTACCACATGGGAGGTCCGCGGTTCAAACTCAGGACCTCCTTGACCCGTGTGGAGCTGGCCCACGTGCAGTGCTGATGCTTGCAAGGAGTGCCCTGCCTCGCAGGGGTGTTCCCCGTGGAGGGGAGCCCCACGTGCAAGGAGTGCGCCCTGTAAGGAGAGCCACCCAGTACTAAAGAAAGTTCAGGCTGCCCAAGAGTGGCGCTGCACACACAGAGAGTTGATGCAGCAAGATGACGCAACAACAACAAAAAAATGAGACACAGATTCTCGGGCCGCTGACAAGAATAGAAGCAGACATAGAAGAACACACAGCAAATGGACAGAGAGAGCAGACAACTGGGGGGTGGGGGGGTGGGGGGGTGGGGGGGGTGGGGGAGAGAGAAATAAATAAAAAAGAAAAAGTAAGTCAACTCATTGAATACAGCTGGTATAATCTCTGTACCAAACAAGGAAGGAAAAGTATGAAAACAATTCCAGACCATTGTTATTTATGAACCTAGATATAAATAATCTGAAAAAAAAAAAACCCTAGAAAATTTGATTCTGCTTTTATGGAAAAATCATGACTATAGTTACATTTACAAACCCATAGATTCTTCTTTCTATTCTCACACATGGTGTATTTTTCACTGACTCTTCATTTATCTTTCTAGTTTTTTCTCCCTTTTCCTTCAAGTCGTAACTTGGGTTAATAATCTTTTATCCTGACATCACAAACAGGTTGACTAATCTCCAGACTTATACCAGATGAAGTGAGAATACTGGTGAGCTGGCAGTCACACACATTTCAAAGTGAAAAGGAATAGAAAAATGGAAGAAAAGAGCCGAAGTCTGCTATGATTTTCTTCCCTCACAATATTGTCAACCCCTTGACTGAAGTCTCTGCACCCAGAAAAAATACCTGTTGGTTTGATGTAATTTTAATATGGGGCAAAGATCCCAAAAGTTAAAGTCTGCTATTTCTTTGACCTAGAGACTGAGACCCGATTTATATAATACATTATTGATTTTTTTTCTGTATTATCTGCTATACAGCCATCTCAAACGATGCATCATCATGAGGAAAGACACACACATAACTGAATGTGAAATCATCTATTGTAAAGAGGCTTGTAAATTAAATGCTCATTTCATCTCCTGAACTGCATATGATGATGAAAATGGATAAAATGCTCCACTAGAACTGCAGGGGCCAGAGGCATATGTGTTCTCACCTTAGAACATTATAAAATCAGGGGCTACCTTATGGCTGCAAGGTACAAAGCCTGGGAACACGGCAAGGGTGTAATGGCAGCATTTACAGGATGTAGCATGATTGACAAAGTGCTTTCACACACTGGTGTTGAGACTGAAGAAGCTTGTATGGGGGTTAAGGCCTGCATCTAAGCTGCCCAGCTAAAGAGGGGTACTGTTGGGAGCAGTGGGGTAGGGGAAGGACCAAGAACAGAATGGACAGGCGCTGAGCAAGGAGAGCCCAACAAGATTCAGCAGGTGGAAAGAAGACTGGACCTGATGCCTCACAAAGCCTCAGGGTTTTATCAGGGGTATGTGGTGGTGAAATGGCACGTTAGAGATCATAAACTGACTGGAGAGTGCAGCCTGAGTCAAGCCAGTTGGGCAAGACTAAGTGGTAGCTAGACTAAGTGGTGGCTGCTAACTAGAGCAATGATGGAGGAAGGGAGGTTTGTAGAAGTGTGAGAAGCTCCAGCACTCTATTAGCTTTAGATAGTAAAGGCTGATGAGGATCAGCCGGGAGCTTAGAGCAGTAGGATTAGTGGTTCCTTTAACAGGAGAGAGAGAAATTATGAGCTACATTTGGAATGTGTAGTTTGAGAGAGAGGGTGGTGAGACCATATGGAGATGTCCTCAGTGGTTGGCTGGAGAAGAATGGGAACTAGGTGACCAAAGGCTTCTGGCATTCTCTCCACAATGTGACGAGTAAATCTCCATTCAATCCTAACTGAGGAAACACCAAGATGGACTATGACTCAGGCAAACCTGCCGAGAAACTTTCATTGGTCCTCAAAGTATCCCTGCATCTTCTTAAAACCCTTTTAGATTTGGATGGGAATTATTCCATAAAATAGCTGGGCCAAGGCTCCATCACTAAATTTTTTGCTCAACATTTTATTGCTTTTGGAATCTGCCAATGGTTTCTCTTGCTATGTTTTATTTTCTAAGGCAATAATGTTTTTAAAGACCAGGGAATTCGTGATGGAGAGATATGGAGGTCTCACTAGATTTCTTACCATAACAGTGCTATTTCATAACCATGACATGCCTTTCATCAGTAGCAAAAGCCCTTCCTTTAATGGATGAGTATACATTTTAAAATCTCATTTAAAAGCCCTTGTGTTTTTCTCCTCAGCCATAATCAATTCCCTTCCCACACTGTTCATATTTTTATTTTTTGCTTGGAGCTGTGACTGGAGATAATTCTCCAATACCTACCTCTGGTGATATAGTGCCTTGTACCCCAACCAGGATTCTTCTCCCAACCATGAACTTTATATTTCAGCTCTCAGAATCGCTTGTTTCTATTGAGAAAATGAAACTCCAGCATCATTCTAAAGCTCCAAAAGAAGGCAACAACCTGAGTAGAAAGCTTCAAGGTCCTTTTACTAGCTTAGATGCTGAAAAGCAAAGTGAATGTGGATATAGCTCCTGGAAGCTTGTGATAAGTGTCTTTTTCTTGAAATCTTCATGTTTCTCTGTTACATTAATATTTCAACTTCCTGTCACATAAATAGCATATAATTTTCAAGTGTGTCCAGTTCACATTTATTTTATTATGCTGTCACATCTTTCATTTTCCAATGCTTTTGTTGTTGTTTTTTTTATCTTATTTCAACTTCAAAAAATTAAATAACAGACAAAAGACAGCTTACCAAATTATGGAAGCATTGCTTTAAAAATCCTGTTCAGGCACATTTATCTTATTTAATCCTAAAAACAAACTCAGTTGTTTCTCTAGTGTTCTCAAAGACGAAAACAATGACCAAGGTCTCCTTGTTAATGAATTTTTTTTTAAAATGCTTGATCATATTCACATCTCATAAAACTAAATTCCATATTCTCTTTTTTTCCAGGTCCCAGTGTTGATTGAACCCAGGACCTTGTATATAGGTAACAGGTGCTCAACCACTGAGCCACACCTGCTCCCCAAGGAGAGTTGTTTTATCATGTTTGTTTTGAGGAGATACCAGAGATGGAACCTGAAACCTCATCCATGGGAACCAGGTGCTCAGCCACTTGCGCTACATCCCCTGCCCCCATTTTCTTTTTTTTTTTTTTCCTACCTTCAGAATTGATATAGTACTTTCTTTGCCTCTGCTACAAAATATTACAATATTACTAACTATAGTAAAAAAACACATTAGTTATACCTTTTCCATTGCATCACCATATTCTTAGCACCTTGTAATAGAGAAATATTTTTTCATTTTCACTACTAACCACAATCCTCCAACGTCTTTAAGTCTTCCTGGCTAGGCTCACATATCACTGATGGCTCTGATTTGGGACCTGTCATTGTTCTTTATGACTCTTAGTTAGACTCCGGTTTCCCTCAGATAGGATGTACTCCTCAGTGATCCCCTCCTTGTTTCATAGTTCCTTGAAGGTCTTTATTGTGTTGGGTATTTCTTGGGCATTTCTCCCAGGATTAACATTACAAGGATCTGTGGAAGGTTATTTGTAGTAAATAATTTTTGAATTGAGTATTAATTTATCATTATTTTTCTAAAAATGCTTCAGCATTCTAGTTCCTTCTACATATTTCAAAATTTCTTTGCAAATATGATTCCTCTGAGTCATCTAATAAGCATAGAGCAATATGGAAAAATAAGCCTCTTTTACAAGATATTCCCCAAATGAGTTCTATAGGCGTAACAGTTTTCATAATATGCAGTGATATTTTTGGCTCAATATATTCTGAAATGTCAAAACTACCTGAATTTTCCCACAGGAAGACAAAGGCATAGCTGGTGTTCCTTTCAAATTCCTTCAGTCCCAGGAATGGGATTTTAGCAGCTATCTGAAGTAAGGGCTTAGATGAGAATGCAATGGCTATAATTTTTCTGAGTAACACAATTTAGAAATACTGTCTTCTCACAGTATTTACAGGCCATAATGCCTAATCACAAAGCATTAAGCACAAATTCCAGTGTACATTTTGAAGAGCTTTGGTCTCTGTTTACACAATCAGAAGCATTCTCTAATTATGAAGGAGTAAAGTTTATGGTAGGATTTTTTAGCCAGAATATTATGCTCATCAGGTATTTCATCAATAATTAAATATTGAGTATGTGTTCAGAATCCAAATGTGATTGCTATGAATTTTTTAAAAAACAATGAGAGCATCGATAAAATTACAGAATGCTGAGTTGACTCCCTATTAGATGGTCAGAAAAGAACAATAAGGGAAAGAGCATCAGCTGAAGGTATTAATAGAAGATTGTGAAACACACACCCAATTGTGAGACACATTTGGGGCTTTGCAACCTAGAGCATAATATTAAGCAGGATTTAGGTGTGGTTGGAAGTTAGTCTGATTAACATTGTATGGTTTAAGTGTAATTCTGCACCTATGAACTGTGATTAAATTGAATGGAATTTATAACAAAATGTAAGTGAAAGGGGCAAATGAAAAAATAGAAGATGATCTGTCAGGGTAAATTCATTAAGCTTTGCTGGGAAAAATGTTGAAATTTGGAGGCCTCTGTGGAAAGATCTTGATCTGAATGGGTTCAGAAATGAACTAAAGAAAGCACTTCTTAGGAGGCCAATCTAAAAGAACATTTTTTCCTCCTTTCAGTAGGTGTTATATTGGAATTGAGTGACTAAAAAAAAAGGAGAGCATGAGGGAATTGAAACTGATGAAATGACCAGGCAAATCAATTAAACGCTGCTGACAGCTGTAGTAATGCCCAAAGGTAATTGGAAAGTGAGTGTATATGTGTGTGTGTGTGTGCGTGTGTGTGTGTGTGTGTGTGTTAGTTGAAATAACCACAGAAAATGAGACAGAATTTAGGGTCTAAACATAATCTGGTTAATTGTTTACTGAAACAGAACTAACATCAACATTCTTCAGAGGATTATACCAGGGCCCAGAGTCTATAGTACATAACATTCACAATGCCCAAGATATACTAAAAAACTTTCAATATACAAATAACCAGGAAAACGGGAACAAGTTTCAAGAGGAAAGACAATTGACAGATAATCTCAAGATAGCCCAGATGTTAGAATTATCAGACTTTAAAGCAGCTATTATAATTATGCTTCATCAGGTTAGGGAAAACACACTAGAAATGAGCGAAATTACAAGAACCGTGAGCCAAGACATGGAAAATTAAAAAAAGGAATCAAAGGATATTATTGAATTGAAAAATAAAATACCTGAAATGTGAAAAAAAAAAAATCACTGGATGGCCTCAATAAAAGAAAAGAGATGATGGAAGAAAAGGTCAGTAAACTTGAAGAGAGAATAACAAAAATTAACCAATCTTACCATCAGCACTCTGACGTCATCACCATGATGATAAACAGAAGGATTGTTGTTGTTGTTTTGTAGTTTTGATCTATTTGGTTTCTTAGAATAGAGAAAGGCATCAAAATTAGAAAAAAAGGAGCTGGTTGTCTTAGTGGGCACTTGAATCCAGTATGCAGCTTTGTGATAAGTGTTTAGTTCCTTGTCACATCCACTCTGTTTGAGAGGCATCCAGGTAGAGGTACAGACCCCAAGGAGTGGGGATGGCCATCAAACAAGGTCATGGAAGTTCCTCATGGCACTACAGTAACAAATAGAAAATGCTCATATGTTGTGAGTACAGGTAGAAGGGGAGGAAGAAACTGCTACATAAGAAACCCGAAGATATGTGAATTTTGAGGAAATGGAAAAAGTAAATATTTGGCAAGATGAAATTAGGCCTTGATGACTAAGAGCACCAGAAAGATTGTATCTACTAGCGTGTGCCATACTCAGAACAGGGCTAAATAAAGGGGATTCTTAGAAGGAGCAGCTTTGTGACAACTCTACAGTGATCAGAACCAGTGGAGAACTGTTAAGTTAGTGGCATACATATACCAAAACTACCTCCAAAGGAATATGGTTGGAACACACCACTTGACTTTGGGCAAAATACAATAAAAGATACAAAGGGGTTTCTCTTGGAGACAAGAAAGATGATTCCAGATTTGGACTGAAGATTGATTGACATTTTAGGTTAATGAAAAAGATTAGAGCAGTGCTACATCTGCACAGGCAATTTCTCTCACAGCACTAGTCTGCACTGGTTATCACCTCTCACATCTTCCCCATCCATCACTCCACTCAGTCCTCCTTGTAGCCAATCCCTCTCCCACTATCTTCCATCCAAGTCCACCATCACTTCAAATGTAGCAGCTGCAAGATCTCTCAGCATTTAAGCCATGCATAAGAATGCTGGCAGCAAAAGGATGGGAATGGAAAGAGCCATGCTTCTGGAAAAAAGGCCTCTGGTAATTCATATTTAGTCAATTCTACAGGTGCCAAAATGTGCCCCAGAATTCCTTCATTTCCTAATGGACATGATGAGTGTTCCATTTTCCCTGACAGCGAATTGCCCCCGAGAAATGGTACTAGACCTTGGGTTTACCCACCTTGTTAATCCTCATGAGATTCTCCTTTTCATCCCTGACTCCTCCCACTGGTATGGAACTGACTCTCTTGCAGTATTTTTGCCAAGCAGCATCTTCTTTGAATTAATTTTTTATTTTGCTGTGGTGGTTGTTCTTTATTTGCTGGTTACCTTTACTCACACATATCTTTTTCCTCCTCTTTCCTTGTGCTTTTTATTTTTCTGCCCAGAAAAACCTGACTTCGATACCAAAAAAGATGAAACTACAGAAATTCAAATAAAAAAAAAAAACTAAAAAAAAAAATACTCAATGATTCTTTGAGCTTTATTGACATTTTCCTTTGTTTCTTGTGACTGTGTCTCATTCTTTGCAGTATTGATGATGAAGATTTAATAATGAATGTTCTTGTATATTTAGATAAAGAAAAAAAACCAAAAAAAGTGGTCTGAATTTAATAGTTTTTAAAAATGACCCTCATAGCATGCAAAACAGGATGGGGAAATTTCCCCTCTTCTTTCTGTGACAATGCGCATCATTCCTGCATTACTTTTTACAGCAAACTACCTACATTCGTCATGTCCTCCATTTTTCTTTTATTTTCTTGCATTTGTGAATTAGTTCAAGAATGCTAGAAAAATGTTGAATTGTGCACATCCATTTCCTGTTTCACAATGTTTAAAAGTGACAGTAATTCATTTTGTAAACTAATTAACTTTGGGACCCAGAAATAAATTCTTTTCTTTATTCTCGCTCTTAAAAATACAAAAAAAAAAAAAATTAGCAATCTACCAAATAGATAAAAGATTGGGGGAAAAAATCCCAGGCATCTGTGAGATGACACCCAAAGATATAATATATTGTAATTGGGATCCCACAAGGAGAGGAGAATGCGATTGGTATAGAAAAAAATATTTTCAGGAATAATGGTAAAAAAAAAACCCACCCAAACTTAGTGAAAGTCATAAGTTTACAGATTCAAGACACTGAGTAAATTCATAATATTCAAATATCTAAAATTCATAATAACTGAAAATTTCTTGAAAGCAGCTAGAGGGGAAAAAAAACCTGTATTACACAGAGGGGAACAATTACTTAAATGTCAATTAATCTCTCAGCAGAAACCACGGTGGGCAGAAGACAGTAGAACCATATCCTTTTTTTTTTTACATTTTTAAAATTAAAGTTAATAGATCACAAAGAACGTTACATTAAAAAACATAAGAGGTTTCCATATAATCCACTCCCCATCCCACCTCCATTCATTTTTGTAAACTGTGTTTTTTTAAAGATATATACATCACAAAAAATGTTACATTAAAAAACATAAGAGATTCGCATATACCCCCACTCCCCACTCCACTCCTCCCACACCAACAACTTCCCCCATCATTGTGGCACACTCATCTCACTCAGTGAACACATTTTGGAGCACTGCTGCACCACATGGCTAATGGTTTACCCTGTAGTTCACACTCTCCCCCAATACATTCAATGGGTTATGGCAGGATATATAAAGTCCAGCATTTGACCCTGCAATAGCATTTAGAACAACTTAAAGCCACAAAAATGCCCACACATCACATCCCTTCTTCCCTCTCCCTGCCCTCAGCAACTACTGTGACCACTTTCTCCACCTCAATGCTACAAATTCTTCTATTACTAGTCACAATAGTTTTATAGTAGAATATATCAGTAAGTCCACTCTAATCCATATTTTATTCCTCAGTTCTGTGGACCCTGGGATGGTGATGTCCCCTGCACCTCTATATCAAGAGGGAGCTTAGATTCTACATGGATGAGGGATGCAATTCTTCTGCCTGCAGTTATAGGCACTCTTGATTCCCTGGTGTGGTGGTTGACCATCTTCACCTCCCTGTTAGCTGACCTGGGTAAGTCCAATGAACCAAAGAGTAGGAGGAACAACTCTGCTATGAGGCTCAGGGCCCAGCTGACACATGGGCAGTCCAGAGATTCAAGTCCCCTAAGTATACACCATCCCTAGCCTACACAGATTCAGTAAAAGTAACAGAAGAGGCATGTGTAGAAAGGTCACATCTGTGTAGAAAGGAATGTGTAGAAAGGTCACAGCTCCATCACATTCAGGAGCACAAATTCCAAAGCAGGGCACTCTGACATGGCATAGAACTCCAAATCCATCTGCCATGACCATATACCCTGTGGGTTTCCATAGCCTTCAGGAGAACCAGTACCTAGGGTTGTATCTACTTTGGCTTTTTCTGGGGTCCTGCTGAGGCATGCATAAGTGCAACCCCTCTGATGACCTCCCGACTCTTTTTTGAAGACTCTTAGCCATATAAACTCATTTGTCTTTGCCATTTCTCCCTTTTATTCAAGGCCAGAAAGCAGTTTTTAACACATGATCCGACATGTAGGCTGAGATATTCTGCTGGTTTGAGTTGGCCCTTTTATTCAAGATCTCTTTCTAGTTGCCTCACCAGTTAGTGATTGGCACCAGTTAGGGAGGCTCATCCCCAGGAGTCATGTCTCACACTGAGAGAAGGTAATGTATTTACATGCTGAGTTAGGCTTAGAGAGTGGACACATTGGAGCAATATGAAGGCTCTCAGGAGGTAACTCTTAGGCACCCTGCAGCTCTAGACCTAGTTCATGTTTCAGGCACGCAGGCTCATAAGCATAGTCATCAGTATCAAGGGCTGATTATTGGACCATCCTTCCTTGTTGGTCTTTGCCGTTGGACTTGGGGGATTATTGTTGTTCCATTGGGGAATGTGACAGAGCTCCTTTTGCTAGGAATTCAGCACTCCCTCAGTTGACGTTTGTAACTGTAACTACTGTGAAAATACCCAACACATATTAGAACATTCTTATGTCCCCTATATACATGCCCTGGAGAACTCCCTCCCACCCATGTGCCCCCCATCAATAACACCCCACACCAGTAGAACCATATCCTTAAAGTACTAAAAGAAAAGAGCCTATCAACCCAGAATTCTATTTCCAGTGAAAATATCTTTCAAAATAAGGATGAAATAAAAACATTCTCAGATGAAAGAAAACAAAGAGAATTAATTACCAGTAGTCCTGCTCTTGTACCCAGAGCATAAAAAGAACTCATAACTTGATAATAAAAAGACAAGCAACCCAATCTAAAGTGAGCAAAAGATTTAAATAGATACTTTGTAAATAGCTAATAGCACTTAAAAAGATGTTCAACATTATTAGTCATTTAGGAAATGCAAATTAAAACCACAATGAGATCCAACAATATACTCTCTAAGAAGGCTTAAGTTTAAAGAGACCAAGTGTTGGGTGGAGACCCACACAATAACCCAAGGAAAATTGAATTACTATCTTGGGGAGTCCTGCCACATTCTCTAATAGAATGGCAAGAATCCTTCAAGTACATGGGCAGTGCCTAATGAAGGAAAAAAGACCATTACACCAGACCTTGCTATTGATACTTGTATTTATGAACCTGTTCTTTGAAATTGAAACTTAGCTTAGTATCATATATTGCCTAAGAGTTACCTCCTGAAAGCCTCTTTGTTGCTCAAATATGGCCTCTCTCTAAGTCAAACTCAGCATATAAAGGCATTACCTTCCCCCTGGCATGGGACATGACTTGTGGGGATAAGACTCCCTGGCACTGAGGGATTATTACCATGCACCAACTAGCAATGCATCTGGAAGAAGACCTTGATCAAAAGGGGTAAATATTAAATACAAATGAGTTCTTATGGCTAATAAATTTAAAAGTGAGTCAGGAAGTCATTCCAGAGGTTGTACTCATGCATGTTTCCACAGGTTCTCATTGACTGCCACAGCAAATATTGCTTCAAATAGTGGGGCTCCTGAGGGCTCTAGAGACATGCAGATAGTATAGGCAGGGCAGACAGCTCAGGAGTTTGGTCCCCTGCCTTACTTTGGAATTTATGCTCCCCAGTGTGACAGAATTGGACTCATTTGTGGTTTCCCTACACATGGCTCTTCTGCCCCTTCTATTTGAACCTATAGTTAGTATTATACTTGATAGGTAAATGTCCAAGAGACTTAAATCTTTGGTCCATCCATGTGCCAGTTGGGCCCTGAATCTCAGCAGAGTTACAGCACTTATTGTCCAGTTCATTGGACTTACCCAGGACAACTAACAAGGAGATGACAATGGACAACGTCCATCCCAAGGAACAGAGAGTGTTTTTAACCGCGAGCAAGAAAGTCCCACACATCTATCCCATGGGATCTAAGCCCCCTCTCACTTAGAAACAGAGTAGGCATCACTATCCACAAATCCTCAGTATTGGAGAATGAACAATGGACTAAAGCAGACTTATTATTATTCTGTTATAGACTTATTATTCTAGCAATGGAAGAACTCTTCTCATTGATTTAAAGGCAGTGGCCACCAGAGGTTCTGAGGGGAGGGAGAGAGAAGAATAGGTGCAACATGGGGGCATTTTCGCAACATTGAAATTGTCCTGTGTGACATTGCAATGACAGATACAGGTCATTATACATTTTGTCATAAGCTATAAATTTTGTGGGGCAGAGTGTAAACTATAATGTAAACTATAGTCCATGGTTAGTAGCAATGTTTCAATATGTGTTTGTCAATTGTAAAAAATGTACCACACTAATGAAAGATGTTGTTAACTTGAGAAAGTGTGTGTGTGGGGGGCATATGGGAATCCCCTATATTTTTTATGTAATATTTATGCAGTCTAAAACTTCTTTAAAAATAAAAATAGATTACTAAAAAAAAAAGTGTTGACAAGGAGGTAAAGTAACTGGCACTTTTGTACATTACTGCCAGGAATGTGAAATAATACAAACCACTTTGGAAAACAGGTACTTTCTTTAAAAGTTAAACATGCATCTACCATCCATCCAGCTATTCTACTCTTGGTTATTTATGGAAGAGAAATAAAAGCATATATCCACACAAAGCCTTGAGATAAATGTTCTTAGGAGTTTTATCTGCAATATCCAAAAACTGGAAGCCTCCCAGGTGTAAATCAGGAGAAAATAAACTGTAGTATATCCATAAAGTGGAATAAATATTTTAGCAATAAAAAGGAATAAGCTGATACATGTGAAAACATGGATGAGTTTCAGAAATCATATGCTGAATGAGATGCCTTACAAAAATACGTACTTATCATTTCATTCATATTATATTCTAGAAAATGCCTAGAATCATGGTGGAGGGAGGAATAGGTTATAATGGGCATAAGAAAACTTTTGAGGGTGATGGAAATGTTTATTATCTTGAGTGTAGTGATGGCTTCTTGGGTGTATGCAAACATCACAACCAATCATTTTAAGTATGTGCTGTGTATTGTATTTCAATTATACCTCAACAAAATTTTAAAAATTATCTAATTGAAAATTTTGGCTTTCTCAAATCCTCTCTCTTTAGTCAGTAACTTTAATACCAGGCACAAATTAAATCCCCATGGGCTTCTGAAACTTAATACCTCAAAGCATGCTGATTACACTGTATAGGCAGAGTGTGAACATCCTATCAGGGAAGATGTGTTGTCTTGGCTCTCATCTGACATAACTGATCAGGAACCTGGGAGCTTCAGAGTCCTGTGGAATATTCTATGATTGGTGCTGCCAAGGTAAATGAAATTTCTGGTTATGTCAGTATTAACTAGAAATTTCCAATTGTTTCCGATTTCTCCAATTAATTTACTGTCCAAGCGTTGATGAGAAATGAATTTTTAATTGATTGAGGATCTGGCTAGGCCTCTGGGTATATATACTTTTAAACTATACAAATGGCAGGTAAGGCCAGTGTATTTTAGAATGCTTATGTGATGTGATGGAACCACTTTATCACTCTTACCAATTCTACTTTTCCATCCATCATTTTCTCCTCTCAACTCTCTGCCTTTGAGATTCTGATTTATCCTTTACTAAGACTCAACTAAATGTCCACCACCACCCTCTCCTGGCCACTGTGAATTCCTCCCAGTCCACTCCTACTTAAAGACATCTCATCCACTTCGAATTATTTCACCACATACATCTGGTACACATACACTCATGGACCTCAGGATATCCCTGGCATTGCTAAGAGTTCCTTATCAATTGCAGTATTGACCTCTACAAGTTTGCCTTTCCACCAACTCTAAGCAGTCCTTAACTAACAATACTTGTTGCAATATACCTGATTGCAAGATTTTGAATTAACTCCTGATTTGAGGAACCATTAGTTCTGGCACAATGTCTACTGTGTTCTTTGTGTTTCTACTTTTCCTTTAACCCACCACAGGGATAGGCACTTTGCTACAGTTTGGTAAATAGGAAACTCTTAGGATAACAAGGTGACTCCAGTACTGTATCACTATCTACATCAAGGAACTAGCATCATTTTGATCACTCTGGGTTTATTACACATCAGGAATTTTTCTTTGGTGATTTTTTACTCCATTTGAAATTTATACCCCTGCAAACTACAAGCTGTCTGAGGTATCGGCTTGCATATATCTAGGTTGCCATGCCACATATTTCATCAACTTTACAAGTATTCTATTTTCTCTTTCATATTTTTCATAATCATTTCAATATATAATTCCAGAATATAAACTCCTCTCTCTGCCCCTCCACTGCTATAGTATAGCTCTCACAGCACATCTGCCTTTTCTCACCATAGTCAAGTGTTATGTATTAAACATAGCTATCACCATAAACTCATGGCAATTTACTGTTTTAAAATCCCTCACGCAAGATAGTCATTAGCACAAGGGCTAAGATGTTAATAATAGATGGAGATGAATATTAATATACAACCGCTTCTCTATGGTACACACAGTTCCTCAGGAATTTCTTACCAGAAAAATATGGGGGGCAGGGGTGGTGGTGGAATGCATGCCACTCTGCTAGTTAATTTAGCAGTCAAAAACTTGTCAGCTATACAAAAGAAAAATAAGAAAAAAAAGGGTCTAGAATTTTTTTTCATGAAGGTGATAGCAACTAGCTTAGTCTTGGCAAAGCTTGCCCATAGTCCCATTGTACAAAGTGGTTGATGGAAAACTAAAAGGTTATTGTTCAGACATGGGAATTTAGAAACCTGTAGATTGAAATACAAGCCACATTTCCAGGAGATATGTTAAAGGCAGTCTTTGTGACATAGCAGAAATTCTGTGACTTTTAACATGCCCATATCCTAGAGATCTGAGGATTGATTATGGTCAAAACCAATTCCTTGTTATGGTCAATCCTGGAAGAGTGTCTTGTACATTATTGTAGTCATCCCTCTCTCCCAAACATTCCCCTCCCAGTATCTACCAATGTCAACAAACACTGGGCCTGCAAATGAAAATTTAGTGACGACTACCTTAAGCATGTAGGGGCTAGCATACTCTTGGGCGACTGATAAAATGTTGTACCAAGTCCTACTTCATTAGACAGTCTACAGTTGAAGGGAAAGGTAAGAAAAATTCCACAAGCTATTAAGTAGAAATTACCTTGCTCTTAGGAAATAGCCAAGGGGTCTACATTTTGTTAGAAAGGGGGAAACTTCCATCAAAGGGGAAAATATCCACTGAGGGCTGACCACTACCCAAAACTTAGTTGACATTTTAGACAGAGAAATGTAAAATTTTCAATTCCCCTGCTTTTTTAAGGGGGAAAAAACCCACTACTAAAATATTTAGTTTCATTTGGGGGCTTGTTTAGAAAAAAAGAGAAGATGAGATTTGCAGTCAGCCAGAGATGGGGAAGTGACAAACACTAAGGGATAGGAAAGGCCATCTCCTCAGGTCAATTATCACTCCTATACTATAGCTTGTATAGTTAACCCTATATACCATATTTTCTTCAACTATTCCAGTGACAATTTTAGTAGCACTGTCCACCTGAATTTGTCCTTGTCCACGAGTTTTGATGTTTGACTCAGGAAAATATGGTCATCTAACCTATTTTTATATAGGTCTCAGCCTAATTCCTGTTATCAGCCCTAATTCTTCCCACCTGCTCAATGGATGGCCAAAAGTGACCTTGTTTTACTTTTCTCTCAACCTCCCTCCTCCCCATTTACCTTCCTCTACACCAGTCCAAACAAATCGCAAGACCTAACTTGTTTGGGCAATGAAGATTCTCCTCTCTTTTCTCTGGGACAGCAGTATGTTCACCTGGCCAGCCTTCACCCTCCCAGTCCTGGACTAGAACACTTAGATAAATGAACTTGCACCTGATTAAACAGCTGGTAGGGGGAAACGGACTTGGCCCAGTGGTTAGGGCGTCCGTCTACCACATGGCAGGTCCGCGGTTCAAACCCCGGGCCTCCTTGACCCGTGTGGAGCTGGCCCATGCGCAGTGCTGATGCGCGCAAGGAGTGCCGCGCCACGCAGGGGTGTCCCCCGCATAGGGGAGCCCCACGCGCAAGGAGTGCCTCCCGTAAGGAGAGCAGCCCAGCGCGAAAAGAAAGTGCAGCCTGCCCGGGAATGGCGCTGCCCACACTTCCCATGCCGCTGATGACAACAGAAGCGGACAAAGAAACAAGACGCAGCAAATAGACACAAAGAGCAGACAACCAGGGGAGGGGGGGAATTAAATAAATACATAAATCTTTAAAACAAACAAACAAAACCAGCTGGTAGATCTTTAGAGCTGTATACTTCTCCCCACTCTCTTGCTTTTAATTACACCATTGTATATGGTATTTATATACAATTAGATATGATCTTTACAAACTACAAAGAGAGTTTATGAAATAATGAAAAGAATTTTCCTATGTCAAAATCTACAGATACTTATCATGCAATACTTATGCCTGTTGAGAAAGATTTCCATGTATTTTTATTTTTAAAGATTTATTTCTCTCCCCTCCCCAACTGGTTGTCTGTTCTCTGTGTCTATTTGCTATGTCTTGTTGTTCACTTCTGTTGTTGTCAGCGGCACAGGAATCTGTGTTTCTTTTTGTTGCGTCATCTTATGTCAGTTCTCCGTGTGTGCGGCGCCATTCCTGGGCAGGCTGCACTTTGTTTCGTGCTGGGCAGCTCTCCTTCCGGGGCGTATTCCTTGCACGTGGGGCTCCCCTACACGGGGGACACCCCTGCGTAGCAGGGCACTCCTTGCGCGCATCAGCAGTGTGTGTGGGCCAGCTCCACATGGGTCAAGGAGGCCTGGGGTTTGAACTGCGGACCTCCCATGTGGTAGACGGATGCCCTAACCACTGGGCCAAGTCCTCTGCCCCCTATATTTTGTTTTTTTTTGGTTCAGTGAGCTATAGTTCAGTATTCTGCAGAAACACTTAAAGTTTCATGTTTTTTTAAATATTGTTATGACTAGTTGAAAGTGCTACCTGTTACACCTAAAGATTTCAAGTCCACAAATGACTGGTTTCCTTACTGTTGAGCGGTAACTAGATAAAGGAAATGTGTGCTGTATTGCATCAAGTACAGAATCTACATAAAAATATTTGAGAGCCTGGCTCCTGAAACCACTATAGAAGGGTTAATTGCACCTGCAATTCTTGTAATTACCTTTAGGAAGAAACCAAATGTAAAAGGGAGGACAGCAAAAGGAGTATTTCTTTTTTCATTTTTCCATTTCAATAATGTAGAAACATGGAGAAATGCAGGCCACATTTCCAGTATAGACCTACAGGTGACACATTAAAGGCAGTGTTTGTGCCAGAGCAGAAATTCTGTGGTTTTAACAATCTCATATCTGAGAGATTTGTAAGTAAACCAAAAATTGCAGAGATGGGGCCTGGATCAATGTACTGAAAGGAAATAAAAATGTTTCTAGAATCTTTTTGAATTTTCAAAGACTTCTTACATGAATCATCTCGTTTTACTGTAAGGATCTGTGCAGCAGACAGAATAGGTATAAGGCTCACCATCTAACAAAGGAAGAAACTGAGTCAAAGTCCTTTTGCCAACATTCCACAGCTAATGAATAACAGGTAGCACGAGTCATCTGAACGTTGATCAAACATTTTGCAAACAGCTACACTAGTTCCTCAATGTTGGCACTGCCCTGACCAATGAAGCTTTCTGCAGATGATTCAGTCTAAAACTTCTCTTTGGGCCAAATTAGTAATAGAAAAGATGTTGTTGTAATTTTGTTTATTGCTTAAGTGGCTGTCAGGGATCATATGTAGACAATGAACAGAAAAAAAAATCACCTACAAGCCCATATGACACTTGCAAGGTGTTAAGGACAGCTTTCATTATCCATTCAACAAACAGTTCTTGAGCAAACATCCCCTGCTGGTTGCTGCATCTGATGTTAGGAATCTGAGGGTAAACAAAACCAAACAGGAATTGTGGTCACAGTTAAAAATCCAGTGTGTAGGGACTGGAATGGGTGTGTGTGTACACCTTTTTTAAAACTTTAAAATTTTATTATTACAAACTTTGAGGAACTCTAAAAAGGTAAAGAAGATGATATTACACAAGGAGGAAGAGAGCCTGATCTAACCTGGTACTCTGGGGAAACAGTAAGCTTGGAGGGAGCCATGGAAGTGCTGAGACCTAAAGGACGAGCACGAACTCCAGGCCTGGAGTTGGGGAGCAGGCGGAGGACGAGAGAGGGCAGGGCTGTTAGGCACGAGGTACAGACTGTGTAAAGAACCTGAAATAGAGTGGGGAGAAGTAGAGCACATCCTAAAAACCGTCCAAGTTGTTTCTGGCGGCCATTCACTTCGCCTCCCTTTGTCTTTAACTTACTTCACTGAGTTTCTCTGTCTACCGCTCCACCGAGACCGCTCCGATTTCCAGTGACAGCCACGATGCCAACCTGAGACTACCCGCCCCCCCTGCTCTGGAGCAGATGCTGTGGGGGCCCCTGGCCCCCAAGCCCTCACGACACAGCCCCTGTAGGGCAAGCACGTGACTCTCCAGGCAGTGGGCAGTCAGCACCCCTGGCAGGGCCCTCAGCCCAAGACTTCAGGTCCGTTGCCGCCCTGCTTCGACTCCCGCACACCCCGAATCCCGCCTGAAAACTTCAGGGGCCGTGGGCCTGGGCTGCCTCTCGGAGCCTCAGCACCCCTGGGATAAGTCCACATGATTCCACTCGTGTTTATGAGGGACGGGGATCGAATGGTGCAGACGAGCTAGAAAACACCGGGCCACGTGGTGCAGCTCGCGGCCAGGGAAAGGGTCTAGTTAGTCCCGGGAAATGAACCCCGTCCCGCCCCCAGCCCTCAACCCCGTCCCACTCCGGGACGCGCCTCGGACAGATCAGGGCCCCATCGTGATGGACCCGCCTGTTGATTCGGGTAGCGCGTCTCGGGGTCACACAGGGTCGGGGTCACACAGTCGCCCTTTCTGTGCAACTGTGGGATCCATAGTGCGCACGCGGGCGGCCTCTCGCCCAGGCCTCGGTCGGGTTCCCGACATCTTTAAAGATCTCAGGCCGCTGCATGGACTCGGCAGGTTCCTCGTTCTTAGCGCGTCTCCTCTCCTCAGATAGTTAAAGAAGACATGGGGCAAAGAACTTCAAGGTCACGCCGCCTCGCCAACTCCGGGAGCCGCGCACACGGCGCTCGACCGTGAGCTCCAGCGCGGCGTCGACAGCGTGGTGGGAACGACTGCGCACGCGTAGACCAGGGTGAGAGGGCGACCCGGATAGGAGGCGGGGCCGGACTGGGAAGGGTGGGTGAGGGCGGGGTCGAGAAACAGGTTGAGGGCGGGGAGGGGCGGGGAGGGGCGCGCCCAGCCAGGAGAGGGGCGGTTGGGCGGGGCGGTTGGGCGGCCGTTGGCTGGCAGGTGGACAACCGTTGAAGGGCTGAAGGCGTCCTCGGCCTTGGGCCGGCCTCGGCCAGATCCAGACTGTGCCCGGCGACGTCGAGCCGAAACCCGCGGCCGCTCTGCGCCGAGGTGAGCGTCTGCTCAGACGTGGGTGTTCCGCAAAGTGAGAGGCGGGCGACGCGGGAAGCGACGGCCCCGCGGAGCCCTGGAGGCGGGCGCGGAGGAGCCGGGGCTGCAGGGGACGCGGCCGGGGGGCGGCAGCGGGGCCAGGCGGGCGCTTTTCGCCTTTGCGGGTGGCGGGAGCCTCTCTTGCCCTCTGGCTTCAGGGTCTGGCCGCACGGAGCGTGCCCGATGCCGGGAGGCCGACGCAGACGGGACGTGAGGGCCCCTGGCAGCCATTGCCAGGGAGCCGGGCCCTGGAGGGCAAAGAGCGTGGCCCTGGAAATGAGAAGCTGCTGGGTGGGGGGTGTGGGGGCGGTCGTGTAAAATTTCGCTAAGTCTGAGTTTCCTCATTTCTAAAATAGTGAAAAGACCTGACTTTCCCTGCCACCTCATAAAATGGTGGTGAAGACTGAATTTGATGGTAGCATCTGAAAGTGTTTGGCACCCAGACGATGCTAGTAGTTTTTACTCTCATCCCGGCACTGTTAAAGGGCTTTCCATTTGCAGTCCCATTTAATCCTCATATCGACTCTGGGGTAGATGTTACATGATCTTCATTTTACAGGTGAAGACACTGTGCACAAGAGAATTTAAGTAACTTGCCCCAGGTCCCACGGCTGGGCAGGGGCAGAAGCGAGAACGGAACGCACACAGCTGCCTCCAGAGCCCGTTTGCTTATCACGGCGCTGCAGAATCCAAATCCAGTGTTTCTTTTGTTCTTAGTATGTTGAAAAGCCAGCTCCTAATTTGGGCAAGATTTTGAACTGTAATTCTTTTAAATTCACAGTGAGATTTGCTTATTGTCAACGACACCACCAACAGTCTTGTATTATAGCTTAATTTCTCTGAGCCTTAAATAATCTTTTTATCTCAAAGAGAATCCTAGCAACATGTAAATATCCCTGGAGGTGGTCAAAGAAGAAAGGGCAAGTGCTTAATAACATACACACAGATGAAAACTTGACCCAAATAAAAAGAAACAGGGAGGAGGGTTGTGTGAAGAAGCTGTTTTACAATTTGTTTTCCACCACCACTTCTCAAATTATCTATGGTGAAGGGCCAGTTTTTTTAAATTTCCTATCCATGGTGGACTGATTATTTGTAAAATACAATAGTGGTTTTCTGGAAGAATGAAATGAAAAAACAGACATCATAATATTATAAACCCAAATTTTATTATTAAATACAATACACTGAAACCACATTTTAATAACTAATGTTTAATAACATTAGAATAAATAATAATATGGGAAAAAATTTAAATCAGGATACATTTCTTGAAAGTATAGACAATCCCTGTTATACTTGTAACATTTGCTACATTCTACAGATGAGCACACTTTTGTTAATTTATCTAAAATGCTTTGGCTTGATGACAGTGCTACTTGCAGGGGATAGTATATTTAAAAGCTTACGTTTTGTTTTTTGGTTTTTTAAACTCAAATTAGAGAAACTAGTCTCAAAAGGTATGTTGATTGTAATATAAGAGATGTTAAAGCAGATTCCTCAAGTTCAAGATACTAATTTTTAACTTTGAATCCAAAGCGAAACAAATGATGCTGTACTTTCAAAGTTAATTTTCAATCCATCAGTAGCCAGTTTCAACAATTTATTCTGTGAAGTTACAGTTACCTTTTCTCAAAATTATCTGGTGATGAAAGACAGAGTCATGATTTCCTACTGTGGCTCTTCTATTAATAGAAAATAACCTTTAATACATTGTCACATCTACAAAGATAACTTTTCACAGATGTCCAATATGAAGAGCATCACTTCATTGATGGTCATTGTTAAATCAGGAGCACATGAAAAATCTGTAGAAACATTATTCTTCCAGTCTTCTAACCTTGTTTTTGCCCTCAGATCATATTTTCTGTTGCAAAAGGTGCTGCCATGCTTCCTTGCATGGAGGTTTAAAATACATTTTAAAAATATTGATAACAGCAAGCAAATAAGCCAGACTGACAGTCCAGTTCACTTTTTAGAGTTAGGCCCAACGTAATTTATTTGGTAGAAGGCCTAACAATTTGTTCTGTGGTTCAGACATTGATAGAACTTTTCTGCTGCATAACAATCCCAACTCAGCCTGCAGTAAGAGTTGTTTATGATCACCATATCATTATAAAAGGAATTGTATTGGTCAGCCAAAAGGGTGCTAATGCAAAATACCAGAAATTGTTTGGTTTTTATAAAGGGTATTTATTTGGGGTAGGAGCTTACAGATACCAGGCCAGAACGAATAAATTACTCCCCTCACCAAAGTCTATTTTCACGTGCTGGAGCAAGATGGCTGCCGACGTCTGCGAGGGTTCAGGCTTCCCGGGTTCCTCTGGGCTCAGCTCTTCTTTTTTTCTCTACAAGGTCAGCTGTAGACTATGAGGCTCCCTAGGCTTTACCTCTCTCCACAAGGTCAGCTGTAGACTAGCAGGTGAACGGCTCTGTCTCTCTCCCTGGGGCTCCAGCTTTAAGGCTTCAGCATCAAACTCCAACATCAAAACTCCAACATGAAAAGCCTTCAACTCTGTTATTTGCCATGTCTTTTATCTGTGAGTCCCCACCCACCAAGGGGTGGAGACTCAACACCCTAATGTTGTGACCCAATCAAAGCTCTAATCATAACTTAATCATGCCCAGGTACAGATCAGATTATAAACATAATCCAATATCTATTTTGGAATTCATAACTATATCAAACTGCTACAGGAATCACCTCAAATTTGCTCCTTTAGGCTTGGCTGCATCACTAAGTACACTTTGTAGTTTAGGCGACGTGTATCATAGCAAGGTTTTTCTCAAAACAGGAACTGTGCATGGATTACACTCAGTTGCAAGCTTCTCAATTTGGGTAACTCTTCCAAAATGTTTTTCTCACACTGCAGTCATGCCATCAGAAAACACTTACTTAAAATTTAAACTCAAATTTGTTGACAGTGTAATCCTACTTTTATTCAGTTCAGAGCTAGTTGTGTTCGTCAGCATTAAAACTGTGAGAATAATTTCTATCACTTTATCATGTTCAAATTATATAATGCTAAATTGTCATTTTAGCAATATGTGTGCATTAGTCAAGTGGCAGTGGGAAAATCCTTAGCTTGCTTTATTATGTGATCTAATCTTATATCGCATCAGTCAGCTCCTGAATATGTCAGATTGGAAAGTGGTACTAGAGCTCTTTTTTTCCGACAGTTTACCCAATGTTTCTAATCAAGTATCTTTCCAATGCACACTTTTGCACCTGTTTTGACTTTTTGTTTTTAGTTTTAGCAACCTGAAGAGCAATTCGGTTCAAAGCCCCCAGAAGCTTTAATGTTTATATATGAAATATTGAGCATGTTACTGTCAAACTTTTAATTCTCTCAAAGAATTCTTTTTGTTTTGTATTTGGCAAGTATATATCATTTAAGCTTTGATGGTTTAATAGTTTCATTAGTCATTCTCTTTTAATAAGTAATACAAGGTTTTGGCACTTTGCCATAGAGATTTGCATGCTTGATGAAGCTATGACTACCCCTCCCCCGAAAATAAATAAATTTATAAATGCTTAAGGTCTTAATTCTCACCCTGCCTGCATGCGAGCTCCTTCTCTACTTTAATGAGACAAGTTCACGGATTATGTGCTTGGACTTCAGGGAAATGTCAGATTGTTACATACATTTCTAAATACTCCCTCCCGTTTTTCTGCTTATCTTGTCTTGGGCGAGTAACACTTTCTTAACTGGCACCAGATAGCGACCACTCTGAAGAGCACACACTCCTGCTCAGGGACCGGGTGCCTCCGCGGCTGGAGATGGAAGGTCCAGCCTGCCTCAGCTCTGCGCTGGCTTGTCCCAGCTGATGGCATTTGTCTCCTTTCAGAGCATCACATGGTCTTACCCATGCAGGAGCCGAGGCTCTGGGGACGAAGTGTTGGCTTGTGGTGAAGGAGCTGGATCCAGAGGGACACTTAGACCCAGGCCTCCGGAGGCCCATAGACAGAAGCGGAAATGCTCAGGCGCCATCCGCCCCACAGCCTTGCCAGGAGCCAGAGGGTTCTACCCTTGATTTGGGACTGCCCTTGTGTTTTTTAGTCTATGAAGCCTACACAGTCCCATCAGATGTAAAAATCACTCTCGAGTTTCAAACCTCCTTAGTGAATGGTGTTCTCCTGGGGATCAGCAGTGGCAAGGTGGACACCATGGGATTGGAGATTGTAGGTGCTTAATTTTTTTTTTTCCTTCTCCCACTGGAAATACCTAGCATCTCTCCCAGGTTTGCAGTCTTATGGAGGAGAGAGGGGGGATATAATCTGTATTAAAGAACTGACCAGTAAACACCTTTTCCTTATTTTGACAGTACAAAGGCAATATCCCCTGCTCTTGCCTTGGCAGCCCAGATCCTGGCTGGGTGGAGGTAGAATCTCCCAAGTTCCCCTCTTAGCAGAGCAGGCTCTCCAGAGTTCATGGTAGTGAACACCTTTCCAAAAAATCAGTATTCAGCAAAGGAGAATGTGTGAAATAGACTAGACAAGAATGTGAGCTCTGCCCGGGTTTGGGGTGCCAGTCCTCCCAGAGGGAAGGGAGTAAGTTTCTCTTACTTGCTTTAAACAGTGCCCTGGAAGACAATCAGTAAGTCTAGGAGGTCTCCAGACACAGAAGTGACCTTTAAAAAATTTTTTTTTTCCTACAACAACTTCATTTCCTTTTGAGTATCACCAGATCAATCTGTTAAGACCTGCCCTTCATCTGATAGCATTAGGGGCTTTCAGAGTTAGAGCTGCACACAAGGCCTCTCATGAAAAATCCTTTGCAAATGAAAATCCATTTCTGTCATGTGTAGCCTTTCAACACAGGGTAGAATGGCCTGCATTTAGATTTACCAGCCTAATAGCAGGAGGCCTGAACTCAGATGTTTCTTTTTCAGGGGATTTTTTTTTTTTTCCTTTCCTTTCCCAAAGCTTACAACCTTGTATTTCTTTTATAAAAAAAGCACAACATGCATACTAAATAAAAAAGGAAAATAATTTATATGACTATGCCTTTCTGAAATCAGATAGAATATGAATGGGACATTGTCTACCAGACATAAAATATCCACAAGAGAGATGATATATCTAGTTCAGTGGTTCTCAACCAGGGGCAATTTCCCTACCCCTACCCGACCCCAGGGAATATCTGGCAATGTCTGGAGACATTTTTGGTTGTCACAGTGTAGGGGAAGGGTGTGGAATGCTACTGACATCTAGTGGGTAGAGGCATCCTACAATGCACTGAAAAACCTCTCAACAAAGCATTTTCTGGCCCCAAATGTTAATGGTGGTAAGGTCAAAGAACCCTTATTTCATTGCATCTTTAAGTTTTCTCCTAAGGAAAATATTATTTGACTTTATGGAAATTGATCATCCCTGATATTTATTTTAGCTGTTCTATATTCACCAAAATTAATTTTACAACTTTTCCCATTTCATGGATAAAGTATATTGGCAAACTATACATTAAGAAAAGGAAATGATTGCATAGAATTACCAATTTGAGTATGTGCATTCACCTTAACTCATTTTTAAAGAAGTAGATGGTAATATTTGTCCTGCAATTTTCAGGGGGAACCTTCTGTTAAAGAAGACTGCTTAGGGGGCATCAAGCCATGTTTTAATGAAGAAGGCATGAGTATACCAGAGAAATCCGGTCGGAACTTATAGAAAAGTTCTTGACAATTGGCAAGTCTTTGGATGTGGTGACCTCACTCGCTTTCAGATGGCCCTAGCTTCAGTCTCATATATTTTATCCTCATATTGCTCCTCAGTCACAGCAGAACCTTCCTTCAGTTTCATGTTTCCTGAAGAGCTCTTCAAGGAGCACCAAAGTCTGAGGAGCTGCTGCTTTCACAGATAGTATTACTTCATCAGCAGACCAACATGAAGGTCCTTTTGCAGAGCCATTTTCAGTGCACTGAAGTCAGATCCAGTTGCTGAACTTGATGCGTCAATTTTCCTCTCCATTTGGGAATTTTATCAACTTCATATATTTTTGGTAAAGATCGATAGCTGTTTGTTCAGAACTCGTGATGAGCTTGATGTAACTGACACAGGCTGAAAAGAATCCCTATAGTTGAGGTAAGAATTGATGGAACTTTTATAGGAAGGGCATCAAGAATGAGTTTGCTGAATATAGTAGCGAGTCCTTGGGTTTTTTGGAAGACCTTTGCTCTTCAAGCATGTCATTTCCTTGTAAGACTGTTTCTCCTTTGGGCACATGTAACCCTATCCTGGAATTCTTGGTGGGGAGAGGAGTAGCATAAAGTGGAGGATCTTTAGAACATGGTTTTAGTATTTGTTTCCTGGTATATCTTCTTTTGCTGATTTTTTTTTTTTTTGTCCTTTTATCTTGAGAAGTTGCCATTCACTGAAGAGAGATGGACAACATGTTTTTACCCATTAGAGGAGGCAGCTACCACGTCTCCTCGATGGAAGAATCCACACACAGTCCAGTTTGGAGGGCACTAGCCACAAAAGTCTGCATGGCGTGCCAGAGCACCTCCTCCATGGGTCCAGGCCAGTGAGCTTGGGCAGCTGCGGGGCTCTTTTCTGAGCCAGGTAAGCACAAAGTTACCCTCTGCATTTACAAGGGCACAGACTGCAGGCATCCCTGCAGTAGCTGGCTGGCAGTGCCATCCCCATCCTTACCAAATGGAATGCCAGGGTCTCTGTCCAGATTTTCACACAAATTACACAAGTAGGAAAACACAAAACAGACTTCCCTGATTTGGGGCCTTTTTTTTCTCACATTGAGCTTTTTAGTATGACTGCTGATTTTTGTCAGGGAAACATTTTTAGAAGCCCCTCCTTCCTGGGGGCTGAAGGCTGTAAATTGAAGGCAACCTGATTTCTTGATGTGCTGTACCAGTGGTATTGGAATACTTTTCTGTGGAGACTGCATTGAACACTGAGTCACTTTGGAAATAGGAGATGGTGTTTTTGCTGTACTATCTGTGATGGAAGCATTCCTGATGATTGTTAGACATCGATCTGTCAAGCTAAACTTCTCAAGTAGGAAAATACCTCAAGAATTGTACTTGTAGAAATAATCAAAAGCACCTCTCCAGCCAGTGAATGTCATAGAAACTTTATCTCCTTTAACATTTTCAGGAGTTTCAGGGCAGATAAGGGTTCTTTCTATTGCTTCAAGTTTCATTTGGTCATTCCTTCTTAGAGAATATCATAGAGGTGATTTCAGATCCATTTAGAGTTCATAAAGAGGAATGCACATTGGCCAAGATAACACATTCATCTGGAATCCCAGTGAAGGCTAGAGTAAACCATTCTTTCTTTTCCCATGTTTCAACAGGCCGTGTGTCCAGGAAATCTACAAGCCTCCTAAAGTCATTTCTGTTGTCACTACCATCCAGTCATAGCTGTAATCTGGCAAATGTAATCCCAATACCTGTAGCCATACACACTGAAGAAAGGCTGTGAAGATAGCATGCTTTCCTTTCAAACCAACTTTGACTCTCTGTAACATTGTGAAAGGAGCACATAAAAATCCAGGCTCTTTACAGTAATTATCCCAATGGAAATTGTCATTTTACACAGAAAATATATTTAGTAAGACTGTCCTTCTTGAAATTCTACAAATCCTATTATTTTCCCTATGATAATCCTTTCTGGTGTTCTTTACTCAGATAACACAATGGGCCGAGCAGGGTTCTTTCCCCAGGATCCAGTCAGCGCTGGGATTCAGGTCACTGCCACTATATTTTAAAGGCCAAGCAGGGAGCCCAGTCCTACTTTTTTTTTTTTTTAACACCTTTATTGAAGTATAATTGACATACAATAAACTTCACATATTTGAAGTGTACAGTGTGATGAGTTTTGATATTTGGATGCACCCCTGCAACTATCACCATATGCAATGTACATATCCACCACCACAATAGTTTCCTTATGCCCTTCCATGAGAAGACAAAATAGTAAGAAAGGTACCTACCCTCTTAGCAAGTCTGCTGTAATCCAAAACAAGGTAAAGAAATTATAAGAAAATTATAGATGAATTTTGCTTATGGGCCCAGATGTGAAAATTCTCAATAAAATCCTGGTAAATTGGATTCATCAGTTACGGTAAAAACAAATGACCAGCTACCTAATATCATAGACTCTTCCTTTTATTCCCAAATATGTTATATTTTTCACTCTGTCTTTGTTTGTCTTTCCAGTGTTTCTCCCAGTTTCCTTTCAGGTTTAACTTGGTTGATATTCTCATTTTTTCCTTGAAGTACAAGCAGGTTAGGTGTTTTCTAATAAGCTCCTAAAGGGGAAATGTGTCCTGGGTGAAAAAAAGATGCTAGTGGGTAGCAATCACCCACATTTCAAAATGATGAAGAGCAGAGCAATGAAAGAAAGGAGTCCTATTTATTGAATTAGTTTTCTTAGATCCCTCTATATTTCAACCCCTTGAGTAGGCCAATGAAATACCACAGGAGGGCCAGGTTAAGTTCATTTTGTGTCCAAGCTCCAGAAAATACAGTCTCCTTCTTTGGCCTGGAAGGTAAGGGACCAGCAAATAGCTGTTACATAGTATTGATTTTCCTGTTTGGTCTGTATATGCAGCTGTCTCTGAAATGAGTCATGATATTTAGGAACGATGCACACAGAATTGAATGCCGAGCATGCATTTACCAAGATATGTTTACCAAGTAAGGACTAACTTAGCACCTGACCTGGATGGTGAGGTGGAGATGGAGAATATGCTGTAACAAATTGCTAGGATCAGGACACATATATATATTTACAGTTTGAAACAGTAAAAGGGCTAAATTGTGGTACAATGGGGTAGAAAAGTCTGGAAAGGCTTTAAGAAAGTATGTAGGCTTTGCAGAATACGTAATGGCAGCATTTGTGGGACACAGCCCAATTTTACAAAACGCTTTCACACACACTGGCAGTGGGATGGGTGGGGATAGGCGTGGGGTGGGAACACGGAAGATGGATCTAAACTGCCGAGCTGAGGGACCCTGTTGTGGAGTGATTGGAGGGAAAAGCAGGCAAAGTAGGTCGGGCCTCCTCACGGAAGCCCAGCAACATTGCCTCATGCGCTTTCCAGGTGATCCTTCTCTAAGGGCAGCCAATTTTCTGATGTCTGTCACTGTAGATGAGTTTTGTCTGCTATTGAATTTATCAGTGGAATCATACAGTATTCTTTGCCTCTGGCTTTTTCTCAACATTTGTAAACATTTTATTGTGGTAACATAAAATTTGTCATTCTAACCAATTTAGGTGTACGATTCAATGACATTACTTTTACAATGTGCTACCATCACTATCATCCATGACACTGTCTTCTCCATCACCCTAAACAGAAATTCTTTATCTATTGAGCAATAACACCCCATTCCCCCACCCTTCCTTCTTACCCCTAGTAACCTCTCATCTGCTTTGTCTAGTATTTCACGTTAGTGGAATCATACTGTTCTTTAGTGTGTTTTCTTTCACTTACCATATTTACAAGGTTCATCCATGTTGTAGTATGGATCAGAACTTCATTTTTTATGGCTGAATCAACATTTTTGAAATTCATATAATTGTATGTATTTGTAATGTGTTCCTTTTTATTGCCAAGCAGTACTTCATTGTATGAATTAACCATGTTTGGGAAGCAGATTTGGCTTAACAGAGCATCTGCCTACTACATGGGAGGTCCAGGGTTCAAACCCAGGGCCTCCCCTCCTGACCCGTGTGGGCACATGCAGTGCTGATGCGCGCAAGGAGTGCCGTGCCACGGAGGGGTGTCCCACATGCGCAAGGACTGCGCCCTATAAGGAGAGCTGCCCTGCACAAAGAAAAGTGCAGCCTGCCCAGGAGTGACGCCACACACATGGAGAGCTGACACAACAAAGAGACACAGATTCCCAGTGCCGCTGACGAGAATACAAGTGGACACAGAAGAACACACAGCAAATGGACACAGAGAGCAGACACGGGGTGGGAGGGAGGGAAGAGAAATAAAAAACAAACAAACCATGTTTATCCTTTCTCCAGGTTTTGTCTATTGTGTATAAAATGGCTATGAACATTCTTGTACAAGTGTTTGGATGTTTTCATTTCTCTTGGGTAAAAACCTAGAAGTTGAATTTCTGGGTTGCATAGTAGATGTCTTTTCCCAAGTGGTCATGCCCCCCACCAGCAGTGGATGAGAGTGCTCGGTGCTCCACATCCTTGCCAGCACTTGGTATTATAATTCTTTTCAATTCTGGCAATTTTTTTAAAACTGGGGGCATTCTTGTAGTTATGTAATTATATCTCATGATTTAATTAGCATTTCCCTGATGACCAATGCTATTGCACACCTCTCTAGACACAATGACAATTTCCATATATTCTTTTGTGAGTTACCAGTTCAAGTCTTTTGCCTAGTTAAAAAAGTTGTCTTTTTACGAGTTTCTTTCCCTCATTGGCTTGTTGTGGCAATTTTGTTGAAAACTCAAATGACCACCTAAATGGGCACCTATTTGTCCTCTCCATTCTATTTCATTAATGTACTTGTCGATCCTTCCACATCATACTGCCTGGAAATTTGTAGTATTTTACTAAGTCTTATCATATACTCTTAAGTCCTCCCACTTTGTTCTGTTTTTAAAGAATACTTTGGCTATTCTAGATCTTTTACCATCCTCTATCAATTTTAAAATTAATTTGTCAATTAAAAAAAAAAACCAAAAAACTGGGATTACATTGAATCTATAGACCTATTTTGTAGAACTGATATTGTAATTACCAAAATTGAATCTAGAAATACGGTATATCTACAAATTCAGGTATTCAATATCTGAAAAATTTTATCGTTTTTGGCATACATAGCTTCATGTGTTTTTATTGTTTTTTTTTGTTTTTTTAATTTCTCTCCCCTCCCCTGCCCACCCCAGTTGTCTGTTCTCTGTGTCTACTTGCTGCGTCTTCTTTGTCTGCTTCTGTTGTTGTCAGCAGCACGGGAATCTGTGTTTCTTTTTGTTGCGTCATCTTGTTGTGTCAGCTCTCCGTGTGCGCAGCGCCATTCCTGGGCAGGCTGCACTTTCTTTCATGCTGGGCGGCTCTCCTTATGGGTGCACTCCTTGCACGTGGGGCTCCCCTATGCGGGGGGACACCCCTGCTTGGCACAGCACTCCTTGTGCGCATCAGCACTGCGCATGGGCCAGCTCCACATGGGTCAAGGAGGCCCGGGGTTTGAGCTGCGGACCTCCCATGTGGTGGACGCCCTAATCACTGGGCCAAGTCCGCCGCCCTTCATATGTTTTCTTAAACTTATTCATAAGCATTTTATGTTTTTGATGTTATAATAAATAATTTTTAAAAATTTATTTTCCAATAGTTTGCTGCTGGTATATAAAAATACATTTGAGTTTTACATAATAAACTTGTATGCCATGGCTTTATTAAATTCTCTTATTCTAACAGTGGAAGATTCCTTAGGCATTCTATATAAATCATGTCATTTGCAAGAGGCAGTTTTACTTCCTCATTTCTAATTTTTGTGCCTTTTATCTTTTTTTAAATTCTCTTTTGTACAGGATATAAAATAAAATGTTGAAAAAACTGATCAGAGTGGTGACCCTTTTCCTGGATATAAAGGGGAACTATTTAGCATTTTACTGTTGTATGAGTTTAGCTGTTGGTTTTTCATAGCTGTCCTTTATCAGATTGAAGAAGCTACTTTCTAGTTTGCTGAGAGATTTATTTTTAAATCATGCATGAGCACTGAGTTTTGTCAAATGCCTTTCCTGTATCTATTGAAATTATCTTTCCTTTTTTTTTTAAAAGAAGCACTTATTAAGCCCCTGCCCAGAAAAAGCATGAACTCAGATAAACTTGAGAAATAGTTTTTGTTTCTTCAGTCCATCCTCTACCCACAGCTGTTCACAATTAGCAAAGTGCCAAGTGGCTTTTGCACAGGACTGGCAGCTGTCTCCAAGTGTGACAGCAGGCTTCAAGCCGCCTGCTTTTGTCACCAGCACTGTGGGGCCCCTTACGACTAGGTGAATCTAAGAATTTTTTGGCAATGGTTTTAGGGATTTTTTTTCCTCCTTATTTTTATCAGTAAAATGCAACATACACATTTGCTTAACATTGGAAGCTGAAGGGACAAAATATAACTTTTGACATGGGAAAAAACATACACTGGCTTTATCTCTAGTGACATATGACTTGTCGGCTCTAATTACTCATTTTTAGATAGCTTAACATGTCTGAAAGAACATGTTATCTTAAAATTAAAGTGTGTGTGTGTGAATGCACACAGAAACTTAAAATGAGTGAAAGAAATATTTTAATCCTGTGTCACATTTATGGGAGACAGTTGAAAAATGCCTGCCAGAAAACAGGAATGATTTAATTCCATTATTTATTCTTTTCAATCAAGTAGTACATTTGTGAAAAACAGTTGAAATATGCTTGAAAGAAAAGACAGTTTAATCTCATATCACTTTTCAGTCAAGTGCAGTGTGTGGAAAACAACTGAAAAATGCCTGAAAGAAAAGATGACTGTTAATTCCTGCACTTGAAAACTTGCACACACATGGTTAAATATCGAGAGACAGTGATTAAGGGACACATTCTTTCATTACATTACAGATCACAGAGTATTTGGTTTGATAGCTTTGGCTAGAAACATTGTACACCATCATTAAATGTACACTGAAGCTAAACGAAGTGACTTAAATAAGACGACTCAGGGACAAATCATAACAAATATTGTTAAAGTCCATTAATTTTTTTCCCAAGAAAGGCAAGTGAGGTAGTTTTTACTGTATATACATTTTAAAGAAATTAGTATTCCAGTTTGTACAAAGATCACTGACTCCTAGAATACTATTCCCCAGGTGAGAGGCTTAACAAAAAGATCTTAAAAAAATAAAAAAGAGTGGAAAGGGGAAAAAAAAGGCAGCTCCAATTTTTTTTTTTGAAAATGTGTCCCTAAAATGTTAACTTCTAATAACTTCCTGGATAATACTATTTTCTTAACTGTATACCAAGAGTAATTGGGTGGGAGGCTATTAACAGAATTCAGAAACCCAGTATCTGGCTCTTCTTTTGTTTGCAGATACGCTATTCCTGTTTTCAGATTAGTTCCTAAACTATTTTAGAACAACTCGAGATGAGGCAAAGATAGTTCTTTTAATACTTAGGTGACAGGCTTTTAAAATTTTAATTGCAGAAGTTTGTTTATTCTTTGAGAATAAAATAGTCAAATAATCTCTTCAGCCATGCAAATATTAGCCTGTGAGTCTACTAAAAACTCCTCTCTAATCAGCTAGTTAATACAGTGACTAGGAATAAAACTTAGATCCAAGAATACTGGTGTTGCCACATTGCCTTCCATATTATACAGTTACTTGAAAATTGGCAGACATCCTTGAATAAACTGAAGTGAATAATTTAAAGTCACTCACTCAGCTACGTCTTTGATAGCTATAACTACACAAAAGTGGGTAAGAAATTCAGAAACATGCTAATTGACATGTCATCGGTCACTTATTTAAAACTGATGACAAGTTGGAGTAAATATTAAAACCTTTAGAACATACATATAGGTTCTAATGGGTTTTTAGTCAAAATAAAAATCCCCCCCCCTCCCAAAATGAACAGATCTGTGAATTTTCTATATAAGCAAAACAGAATTTAGTTATTCTAATGAGAGGAAATGTAATGAGAAGACTTGGTCATTGTTTCCATAGATACAGAGACGTATAAGGTAGCTGTTTGAAGCTATCTTCTATGTAAGGGCATAAATTACTACCATTTTATGTCGCTGACTCTTAAACACTAAATAAAATGTTTTCTGTATTTGTGCCTATTGCTTGAACCACAAAAAAGATAACAGCATTTTTTTCCAGAAATTCCAAATTCTTCATTTAAAACCACATACCATCAGTTAGCCATACTTTGAAATTGATGAAATGTAGTAATAAATAGAAAACCTACAGAATGCATTTTACCTTCCAATGGGTTTTCAGGCAAAGGGAATAAACATTCTCACATAAACCCAATGAACAGACCTTTGAGTTTTCTATGAAAACATAACAAAATCCTAATGGCCAGAAATGTAATTATCTACAAGTTAAATAAAAGAAATGTTTGTATAAACATCAAGGCATAATGCAGCATGCCAAAAGATTTCTTGAACAGATGGGCTTAAATTATTGACACCTTATGTACCAAGATTTGGTATGTACATAAACATGTTTTCTGTATTTATGAGCAACTTTTCGGTCTGTTGTTTGAACTGCAAGGTAGAGAGTAATTTGGGCCTGAAATTTCATTAAAACTGATTAAAATCCATAAAAGTCTCAATCTTTGTGTCCAATCCAAAGTGGGACACACTGGAATAAATGAGAATATGGTCTCCATTTCTAGCTAACCCTAAAAGGATTCGTCTGCAGCCTCAGGGCAAAACGGTCCGATCCCCCGCACATTTTAGATTTGTACTAGATTAGAATGGGTGCGTGTGCGTGTGTGTTCTGGCCAAGCAAACATCTGGAAAATGGTTCCTCAGGATCTCAACAGAGACAGTTTCCAGTTTACCAAATACACATCACTTTTTATAGCCTCAGGCTAAAACACTGTGCTGGGTCACATCCGTGATTAACAAAACAAAATTTGCCTTTTAATCATATAAAACCTGCGCTTTCTAGCATTCTTGGATAAAAGCATTCTTAAAATTGTGGCTGCTGAAGTGATTACCGAGAGTTGTGAAATATAGAAAATGATGTTTGATCAGAAATGGAAATACCTGGCACCTAGAAAAACATTCATTGAGCACCATATTAATGATGAGAAAGTAGAGGGTGGGTGGCTGTTGATTGCAAAGAAGGTCATGAAAGTGTAAGAACATCCTTTGACGAGCTAAGCCTCGCCATGGGGATCTGTGCTTCTAAGAGAAGAAGCTTTAAACATATCAATGCTTAAGAGTCAATGATAGAGAGATGCTTCTTTGCACCAGGATGCAGATAATAGTAAGACAGTGCAATACAACAAAAACAATACAGTTTTCTTTAAACAGAAGTTCTTCTCCCTCCAATTCAGGAGTGAGTCAAAAGCATAAACATTGCATGTTTAACTGTAGAAATGGATTCCCTTTGGAAAGTAGATCTGGACTATTTTGCTGAGCAAAATAATTGATATTTCTGGCATTCTTGCTCACAGAAGTCAATACATGTATATAACATAAGTACAAAAAGGGTCTGTTTACCTCTTGCTTGGTAGCATTGGCTACCTAGAGAAGAGTTCCTTATCCCCAGGAAGAGGACAAAGTTCATTTCTTCTGTGAAGTCAAAATACTAGACATGATGAGAGTCCTAATTTTAGATTGGCCTTCCTTTTGGAAGGATCTTGTCCTCATTCCTTTACTTTAAAGGAACCAGCATGGGAACACTTCAGCTCAAATGATTAACCAACTCCTCTTCCACAGTTCTTGTTGAAAATTCCAAGAGATGCCTCCACTTTGGCTTGACAAACTTCAAGAAGATTATGCCAAAAACATGTCAAAAGCAATCTCTGTTTGCCCCTACCAAATGTAGGATCTTCTTGGCAGACAATGCATGATAGCAGTTATTTATGGGGAGTTATTTCAAAAACTTGGCTGGGGTTTAATCACCCACTCAGCCTGAGGGTTTACATGATATACATCCAGTATATAAGCATCTGGATCCAAGCAATGCTGCCCTAAAAGAGAAAATCAGAGGATGTTTTTGACAGTGCACAATATGAAAGAGTGAGAGAGAAAGATTCAAATAAGGCCAATATAGTTCTCTCAGCTAAAAGCCTTATTTGGATATGAGTAGATATATATTTAGGTGTCTAAGCAAATCCTTTTGATTTGTCTGTGTGTGTGAAAAGCAGACATATGAACCAAAGGCAATTTGTTCTCTAGCTTTACCACATCAAATAGACAAATATGGCAAGAACTTGTCTTTCAGGAATAAACTGATCATTTATATGATAATAGATGCTCTGTAATGGTTTTATAATGGTAACTTAGACCAGGACTAGAGAAGATTCAAATCAGGTTCTTATAAGGAATGGCCTTTTCTTCTCTATACTGTGGATGTAATGCCCATTGGCAGGAGATCTGGAAATGAGAGCAACAAAAGATCATTCCAGAAGTTCTCATGCAGATGGGCATGATCGGGTTGATGAGGGAAAGCCGGTGATGCAGAAAAAAGTGGGGGAACCCTGGGACAAGACTCTGGGCAGGGAAGGCAGAAATAAGGACACGGGAGCAAGGAGAGGCAGATGGTGGAAATTTCCTTTTGACCCCATTTTTCCCCTCTGATAAACAGGAACAGTGAAAGTAGGGAAGTTAAACAAGAAGAGGTTCATATTTCTGGACGTTCCCATGATATGTTTTGCATGAGTCTTTCCAACTTTGAGTTACATCGAAAAGACCCCAAAGTCTATTCCATAGACACTAAAATATACTCAATAAATTATAACGTGTATTCTAGAAAACAAATGCCACTTTTCTTACAGGCGACGTAAAAAATCAGAAACTTACTGATTTTGAATTTTTATCTAAGAAACTCATAAAATATACTTTTACCATTATAGCAATATATTTCTTTTATAGTAATCAGAGAATTGAAGAGTTAAACTAGTTAAAGAATGCTTACCTATATTTCCCCCAATTTCATATAATCTTTGGTTCTGTACCTTAATGCATTCCGATGAACCATGACTGAAAAAGAAGAAAGCAATATAACTGTTAATCCCAAAATCTCTTTCATAATTTGAGGTAAATTTGTGAATTAAATAACCACGGTGACAGACAATTCATTCTGCCTACAGTTAAATACTCCTCATGAATCAGTATTATGACTCAAGGTGTAATAAAAAAAATTTTTTTGTTTGTTTGATTCAGACAAAAAACTGAGGTCCAGAAAGACTGGTATTATTCCAAAGTCAAGCTAGGCATCAACAGTGTTCTTCCATAATGTGGTGTCCATTCTATACACATCTGTCAGCTCTATTTTGGAAAATTAACTGTTACTGCCATATCAAGACTGGCCAAGGAACAGCCTTCGTTGGCACTTTTTGTGTTATCTCAGTTGAAAGAAGTCAGGTTTCATTTCTGTATTTGCCAAAAATGGAATGAAATTCTCTCCTCAGCCCATGACACATTTCTAAGCTTGCCTAATGTTTTGCAAATGGTCCGAGGTTGACTTCATTGCATGTCTATGCCTTATAATAAAAGCAAGTCAGAGGTGGTGAGAATATGGTGATGCACTGGGAAAATACAAAATTAATATAACTTATGGACTATAGTTAACAGCAATATTGTAATATTCTTGCATCAATGTCAAAGAAAGTGCTATATCAGTGCTAAGGGTCAGTAATAGGGGAATATGAGATTTGCTCTCTTGGACTAAGGAAAACATTCAAAGGCTTACTGGGATGATGACTGCACAACACTGTGATGAAAGTGAGAGCCACTGAATGTATACTTTGGATGGACTGTACAAGGCATGAGACTGTATAACCAGTGAACCACGTGGAGGATGATGGGCTGTGGTTAACAGTACAGATATGGGCATGTTCTCTCATGAACTATAAACATGTACCATACTAATACATGGTGTTAATATTGGTGGGGTGTATGGAAAAATTCCAAATGTACACTATAGACCAGAGAGTTAGTGGTAATGAGCCCAGTGATGTTCTTTCATAATCTATAACTAATGTTCCACAGCAATGCAGGTGGTGGAAGGGTGATGTACGGAAATTCTGTACATTATGTATGATCGCTTTGTAAGCTCACAACTTCTTTTAATTAAAAAATGTATTTAAAAAAGGAGATATGAAGGAAACAAAAAAGGAGGAATGTTTCATTTAACAGTTCAAATATTGTAAATAGCACTCCCTACTTTAATAAATTATTTAATCACTGAAAATTTCTTTAAAAAGTAATTAAAACAGAATACAAGTTGAAGCAATAAATATGGGGAAAAAAATAAAAGCAATTTAACAACAAAAAAGCAAGTCAGAAAAAATAATTGCTCAATTTAATGTTTTCTCCCCAGACTAGGATATTCTGAAAAACCATCGCTGATCCCCATCCAAGCTTCAGGGATATCTTTCAGCTTCAAAAAGAAATGTCCTAAACTTACTGTTGTGAGGAAGAAGGCTGTAACCCCATTTTTTATTTTGAGATAATTGTAGATTCACATGAAGTTGTAAGAAATAATGCAAAGAGATCCCATGTACTCCTACCCAGTTTCCTTCAATAGTAACACCTGGCAAAACTATAGTGCAAGAATTCAACCAGGATATGGACATTGAGTTCAAGATAAATTTCATTTATATCACCACGACAACCCCTCCTCTCTTATCTTGTATAGCTAACACACACCTCTCCCCATCCCCACCCACCCTCATCCCTGGCAGCCACTACTCTATTCTACATTCCTCCCAATTTATAATTTCAAAAATAGTATTTATATAGGTGGAAGCTTTTTGCATTGGCTTTTTTTTTTTTTCCCCTTTCTTTTTTCTGCTCACTCGGCATCATCCCTTGGAGATTCGTCCAAGTAGCTGCATGTATCAGAAGTTCATTTCTCACGTTATGGATGGTGTGGCATATGTGACTTTGCCTTTTCTCTCCCAACCCTTCCAGTTTTTTCCTCCCCAAATTGCAGCAGCATTCCTGAGTAGTTAAAAAAGGCAAGCCTCAGGATCTGGTTGTAAACTGGTGACTGACCAACAGATCTTGTCTCCCAACTACCTAATCACCCTACATCAATAAGCCTTTCCTGCCTTGCAGAGAACATCTGTTCCTTTAGGATCTATTTCCTGCAAGGATTGCGATTCTGGTTCATGAGCAATTCACTGCATTCCTTAGAAAGCAGTCCCAGCACCCCCAATCCCCGCTGCAGGAAGACATGCCCCACGAAAGACCGCGCTCCCTGGCGGTGACCGTGGCTGTCAAGCCTGGGAACCTCGGTCCCTCCTCCCTCTCTGAGGGTGAGGACTAGGCCATGGCCAGGCTCAGGACCATCTCATCATCCAAGGATGAGGACCCCACGGAAGCCCCCTAAACAAATGCTCATTCCTCACCAAGCTAGACTTGTCCGAGTCTTTGGTCTGACAGATCTCTTTCGGTCAGGCAGGAAGCTGTTTACTTACCCAGCACCTGACCACACTCAGGACAGATGGACCACAGTTTAACCATTCACCTGTTGAAGGCCATCTGGGTTGTTTCCAGTTTTGTGTTGTTACAAATAAGCATTTGTATATAGGTATTTTGTGACCATACTCTCATTTCTATGAAATAATTGTCCAAGAGTGTGATTGCTAGGTCATATGCTAGCTGCCTATTTAGTATTTAAGAAATTGTCAAACTGTTTTACAGTTTGTGTACCGTTTTTCACCTTCTCACCAGCAACGTAGGAGAGGCCTAGTTTCTCTGCATCCTCACCAGCATTTGCTATTGTCACTACTTTTTATTTTAGCCATTCTGTTAGATGCATAGTGCTAGCATATCATGGTCTTAATTTGCATTTCCCTAAGAGCTAATAATGTTGAATTTCTTTTCCTCTGCTTATTTGTCATTTCAGTGAAGTCTGCTTATATCAAAGACTCATTTTCCATTTGCATTTTGGTTTTTTTACTGCTGAGGTCTGAGCATTCTGTACATTTTTAAGATACTAGTTCTTTGACAGATACGTGGTTTGCAGATATTTTCCCCAATCTGTAGCTTGTTCTTTCATCTTCTTTGCAGTGTGTTTCATAGAGTAAGAGTTTTCAATTTTGATGAAGTCCAATTTATCAGTTTTTTCCTTATATGAATCATGCCTATTGCATCAATTGGAGAACTCTTCCCTTGCTTGAGATAATGATGAATTTTCTCCCCTGATTTTTTTCTAAAATCTTTATAGTTTTAAGTTTTTAAAATCTGCAATACATTTTAACTTTTTCATTTTGTATAAAGTGTGAGGTTTAGGTCAAGGTTCATATTTTTGCCAGTGGACATCCAATTGCTCCAGCACAAAGTGCTGGAAAGGCTATCCTTTCTCCATTAAATTGCTTTTATACCTTTGTCAAAAATCCTTTGTGTGTATTTGTATGAATCTATTTCTGGGCTCTCTCTTTTGTTCCACTGATCTATGTGCCTAACTATCCCTTTACCAATACCACAGTGTTTGGGTTACTCCAGCTATAATATCAAGTAGAATGATTACTCCCACTTTATTCTTCTTTTTCAAGATTGCTATTCTGGAACCTGTGCTTTTCCAAATACATTTTTTAACAAGCTTTTATGTATACAAAAAATTTTTTTTTGCTGTAATTTTGATGAGATTTGCATTAAACCTATAGTAAATTTGAAGACAACTGACAATGTTACAATGTTGAACCTTCCAGTCCATAAACACAGTATATCTTTCCATTTATTTAAGGCTTCTTTGATTTCTTTTATCAGCATTTTGTAATTTCAGGATATAGAACCTTTACTCGCTTTCTCAAGTTTATACCAGAGTATTTAATTTTGGGGGGCAACTGTAAGTGGTATGTTTTAGTTTTGGTTTCCAAATGTTCATTGTTAATATATAGAAACACAATTGGTCTTGTATGTTAATCTTGCATCCCATGTCCTTGCTGAAATCACTTATTGGATCTAGGCTTTTTTTTTAAGATTCCTTGGAATTTTGTACATAGACATTCATGTCATCTGTTAATAGGGACAGTTTTATTTCTTTCTTTACAGTCTGTATGCCTTTTTTTTTTATCTTGCCTTATTGCAGTGGCTTGAACTTCCACTACCATGGTGATTAAGAGTGTAAAAAGGGATATTGTTGTTCCCAATCTTGGAGGGAAAGCATTCATTCTTTCACTGTTAAGTATGTTAGCTGCGGTTTGTTTTTTGGTGTTTTTTTTGCAGATGCTCTTTATCAAATTAAGGAAGTTCTCTTCTATTCCTAATTTGCATATAGTTTTTGTCATGAATGTATGTTGGACTTTGCCAAATGCTTTTTCTATATCCATTGATATGATCATACGAATTTTTCTCCTGTTGACATGGTGTATGACACCGACTTTTGAATAATGAAGAAACATTCATACAAGGAATAAATCCCACTTGGTCATTGTAGTGGGTTCAACTGTGCCTCCCTCCCCACCAAATTTAAGTTCAAGTCCTGATACCTGTGAGAGGGACCTTATTTGGAAACAGGGTCTTTGCAGATGGAATCAAGTTAAGATGGGGTGATGCTGGATGAGGGTATGCTCTAAAGTCAATGACTGGGGTCTTTATAAGAGAAAGAAAATGGACGTGAGGACACAGGTCACAGAAGAGACACAGAAGGCACAAGGCTATATGAAGAAGGAGGCAGACACTGGAGTGACGTAGCTACAAGCTGAAGAAGGATAAAGATTGCCAACCACCGGGAACTAAGAAGAGGCAAGAAAGGACGTTTCCCTAGAGCCTTCAGAGGGAGCAGGGCCCAGCCAACACCTTGATTTCAGACTTGTAGCCTCCAAAACTGAGAAAGAATAAATGTAGGCAGTTCTACGCCATCCAGTTTGTGGTACTTTGTCACAGCAGCCCTAGGAGACTAATGCAATCATGGTGTAATATGCTTTTTTTGTCACTGCTGTTCTCAATTTCATTTATTTCTGCTCTAATCTTTTTTTCTTTTTTTTTTTTTTTGAGGTACCAGGGCCTGGGATTGAACCCAGGACTTTGTATGTGGGAAGGCAGCACTCAACCACTGAGCCACATTCGCTATCCCTCTAATCTCATTTTTAAAATTTCTTTCTAAAGTTTTAGATTACAGAAAATTTACATCAAAAATAGAGGGGATTAGGAAGCAGATTTTGTTTAACTGATAGAGCATCCGCCTACCACATGGGAGGTCCAGGGTTCAAACCTAGGGCCTCCTGGCCCGTGTGGTGAGCTGGCCCAATGCAGTCCTGATGTGTGCAAGGAGTACTGTGCCACGCAGAGGTGTCCCCCGTGTAGGGAAGCCCCATGCTCTAGGTGTGTGCCCCATAAAGAGAGCCACCCCACGCAAATAAAAGTGTAGCCTGCCTAGGAGTGGCACCACACACATGGAGAGCTGATGCAGCAAATGATGCAACAAAAAAAGAGACAGAGATTCCCAGTGCTGCCAACAAGAATACAAGCAGACACAGAAGAACACACAGCGAATGGACATGAGAGCAGACAACTGGGGCAGGGGGAAGGGGAGAGGGAAAAGAAAAAAGAGGGGATTCCCATATACCCCGCCCCCTCCCAACTCACATTTTTCCCTATTGATAACATCTGACATTACTGTGGTACATTTGTTACAATTGATGTGCACATGTTGAAGCACTGCTACTAACCAAGGTCTATAATTTACATTATGGTTTACACTTTGCACAGCACAGTTTTATAGGTTTTGAGAAAATGTATAATGGTCTGTATCTGTCATTACAATATGATGCAGACAATTCCAATGCCCTAAAAAAGTCCTATTTCCCTCCTCCCCTCAGAACCTCTGGTCACCACTATCTTTATATCAATGTTAAAAATTCTTCCATTACTACAATAATAAGTGTAATATTCTTTTAACTGCATTGCAGGATTTGACTTGCTAATATTTTGGCAAGGAATTTTGTATCTGAGGTTCACTGAGATATTGGTCTGTAATTTTCTTGTTTTTTTAATACTTCATTTATCTGATTTTGGTATCAAGGTAATACTAGCTTCATAAAATGAGTTGGGTATGTTCCCTCTTTTTCTATTTTCTAGAAGACATTGTGTTAAACTGGTGTTAATTCTTCGCCAAATGTTTGCTAAAAGTCTCCAGTGAAACCATCTGGGTTCAGAGATTTCTTTTCCAGAAGCTTTAAAATTTCAAATTCTAGGGGCAATGGCACAGTTTTTTTCTGTTACTGTTGACTGGAATAGGGTGAGTATCAAACAAAAAACCAAAAAGGTGTATGTTTTTAGGCCACCCATGTCCTTTGGCTGGGGTGTGGAATGGGAGGTGTGGGGGACAGGCTTTCCTTGGAAACCTTTTGGCCATGCATTACATTTATAGGCTAGTCCCAACTGCTTAATTGAAATTTTTACTGAGATCATTGTAGATTCACATGTACAATTGTAAGAAATAAAAGAGTACTATTAAAAATCAATAATAACTAATGAAGCTGTGCACTTGCCCAGTTTTCCCCAATGATAACATTTTACGAAACTATAATATCATCATCAGGATATCATCATCAGGATACTAACACTGATACAATCCACCACTCTTATTCAGCTTTCCCCACTTTGACTTGTTTTCATTTATGCATGTGTATTAAGCTCTATACAGTTTTACAGAAGTGTGTATCCACCACTACGGCCACAATCCTGAAGAATTCCAACATCACAAGGGGCCTCCGTGTTGCGTTTTTATAAACACACCTACGTCCTTTTCACAAACCTTCCCCCTCCCCCAATATCTGGCAACCACTAATCTGCACTTTATTTCTGAAATGTTATCATTTCAAAAATGTTCTATAAATGGAGTCATATAATATGTAACCTTTTATAATTTTTTTTTCCCACTTGGCGTGGCTATTCTTTTTAAATGATTGGAAAGCTTCTCTTTCAGGATATCCATCAGTTTTTTTTAACTAGAGACCATTAAACTGTACTTTTCTATAATAGGTAGATTTAAAGGAGTGATTCTCATCTCTTAAAAACATCAGGACAAATATTTATCCTTGAAGAAGGACAGCTGGATTAAATTTTATTAGGATTTATGTGTTTTTAAGGTTATTTATGGCAAGTATGCAAAGAGAATTTTCATAAATATTGTTCTGATCCCACAGATTATTATTATTATTAAGATTTTTTATTTATTTCTCTCCCCGGGAATCTGTGTTTCTTTTTGTTGCATCATCTTGTTGTGTCAGCTCTCTGTGTGTGCAGTGCCATTGCTGGGCAGGCTGCACTTTCTTTCGCGCTGGGTGGCTCTCCTTACGGGGCGCACTCCTTGTGCGTGGGGCTCCCCTACGCAGGGGACACCCCTGTATGGCAGGGCACTCCTTGTGTGCATCAGCACTGCGCATGGGCCAGCTGCACATGGGTCAAGGGGGCCTGGGGTTTGAACCGCGGACCTTCCATATGGTAGACGGACGCCCTAACCACCGGGCCAAGTCCGCCGCCCCCCACAGATTATTAATAGTATATTTTAAACATAGCCAGAGCTATGATGCTGACTTTGTCACATAAAGTCTATCTGATGTAAGCATGCTAACTAAAGCCCAGCGGAGCCTGGGGTAATGGTATTCCTGGAATCTATCAAGACATCTAAAAATCTAACTTGCTTTACTCATCATTCTAATAAAAGTAAAACCCATTGGGTAAAGGAAGCCACCAAAAAAAAAAGATATCTGATGAGAATCCCACTTGTAGAAATTCCTTAAAGACACAATTTCTATTACAGACAATTCTATTGCCTACTCACTTCTTTGTTTTTGACTTGTATTCTAATGGTAAAATCTCCAAAGTAACAAGTTATAATTTTTAAAAAGACCAAATTTGAAAAGGCCTGAAAAGTTACTCACCTGATTTAAAAAAAAAACAACAACAATCATCTTCCCATGCAAAAAGCCTCATTCAGTTTTACTCACCTGTTCTCGTACTGAAATTTCGCCAGTATATCTTTGGCTTTGGTTTGACTATTAAGTTGAATGGCCATGGACACCTTGGAGAGAAGTGGGGCGTGGACCCGTATGACTCCTTCAGGGACATCAGACTGCCAAGGAGGAAAAATTCAGTATGTTATGAAACTAGGATGACAGTTCAATAATTGAATTTTGCAAGACACCGTGAAAATCAGTGGCACGTGGCTTAGGAAAACATTTAAACACAACCACATATTTAAGCAGAATGAAGCACTGCTTTCTTTTTTCCCTGGAAGACTCACTAATGATTAAATAACCTAGTATTTCCCATTATCTGTGTCAGAGGATGAATTGTGTCCCCTAAAATGGTAATGTTAAAGTCCCTAACTCCCGGTACCTGTGAATGTGACTTCATTTGGAAACAGGACCTTTGCAGATGTAATTAAGTTAGGATGAGGCGCTGTTAGATGATGGTAGCACTAATCCAATTCAATTGGTGCCCTTATAAGAGACACAGGGATTATACAGACACAAGGGGGAAGACTAAAGTTATATATCTACAAAGGAATGAATGCCAAGGCTTGCAAGTAACCGCCAGAAGCTAAGAAAAGGCAAAGGAAGATTCTCTTTCAGAGACTTCCAAGAGAGTATGGCCTTGAGAACGGCTCAATTTCAGACTGCTAGCCTCAACACTGTAAGAGAATGAATTTATGTTGTTTGAAGCCACCAGTTAGTGGAAATTTGTTATGGCACTGCAGGAACCTGACCCCCGCTACATGCTCAGGTCTTTTTATATATAAAGCCTTAAAACCAGGAGGGTGGTAAACTGGTTTATGACAAAATCTAATATTCCTATCAATAAAGTTCCTTGAGCCAATCCTAAGTAAACTGGCTTTAAAACAGCATTCTGTATTTCAATATAGTTTAAGACCTTCTGCAAATTTTAAGGCTCAAATAGAAAATATGCCTTCTCAAATACCCTCTCGGTGGTAAGCAGCCATTAATGGCCGTCCCAAGGGGCAGTGCACATGGACAGTAGAAACCTGATGCCTCAGAACACGTGGATAACACTGTGCAGAGGAGAGAGTGGGCAAGCTGTTGGGGAAGAGGGTATCTCTCCTCTCGTGACCTGATTGGTGAGGGCCTGGGAACCTCAGAGCTCTCATTTAAATGCAATATTCCAAGAATGGTGCTATCTAATCAAAACTTCTGTTGTGTCAGGATCAATTGGAAAATTCCATTTGTTTCAAAATTTGAACATTCTAAAAATTAAATTTCTCTTTAGGAGATGACCAGAAATAAATTGTTTGAGGACCTGGCTGGCCCTCAGGTAACTGTTTGAAATCTGTACATTCGCAAAGGATGGTATTGTCGACGTAGGGAAATCCGTACCTGGAAGGACTACTTTAAAATAAGGTCCGTTCTTAAGGGACTGTCCTAAAATTACCAGTAAGAGCCAGGAAAGCGTGTCAGGGAAGGGATGCGGAAGGTTTCAGACTTGGGAGAGGTCAGTCCCCTGACTCTCTGCAGCCAGGCTGCACCGCTATAACACTTCTTCAGTCATCGCAAGCTTCAAGCTCCCCCGAAGCCCCTGTCAGATAACTTCTAGGCTCCTGACAGTATTGGACCTATGACTAGAACAATCAGTTTCCCTATAATTTCCTACAGCCATTTAAACTTATTGACCAGCTGCCTAACCACTAATTTTGAATGAATCTTAGTAGATTCCCTAAATCATCCCCTCATATGTCACACTGAAAATGTCAAGTTTTAAGGATGTATCATCACCCAAAAATGATGCATGCATATGGAGGATGTAGCCAGGAACACCTCTTGAGTACTTGATAGTTAGGGGAAAAGGAAAATATTTGTTTGCTTACCATTCTTCTTGAAGAGTGTGTTTTTTGTAGTGTCTTTGATGCCTTGGGGCTTACAGTCTAAAGAAAAAGTATTTAGTCTTTAGGATGGATGTTGAAAAAAGAAGCATAGATTGCTTTTGTTAAGTGTAAAATTGGTACAATCTTTATGGAAAACAATTTGACCATATTTATCAAATTATAAAATGTACATGCACTCAACCATTCCACCTCTGAATTTATCCTACAAACATACTTTGTGATACAAGTTTATTCACTAAGGCATACAATTGCAAAACAAATGTTTGGACACAATCTAAACGGGATTGCGGGATAAATAATGGTGTTTCTAGGGAATTCCATGCAGTTATAAAGGAAGAGGATTTTGTGGAATAATTTGGAACAATCTCCCTTATTTCTTAAATCAGTAAAGCAGATGCAGGAGTGTTTTGATATATGTGCAAAAAAGGGGGAAGAATATATATTCAATATATTCATATTTGCTAATACGTGTGTCAAGCATTTTAGGAATTCCACACTGCCATCAGCGGCATCTGTCTCCAGGATGGGAGACCAGAGGGAGCCAGTTTATAGTCTACAGTTTTATTCTACCATTTGACTTTTGCAACCTTGTTAATGAGCTGACTATTTAAATCAAAATGGAGGATTAAAGAAAGTTATAGCCCAACAGAACTAAAAAAAGACTATTTCTTCATCTTTAAGTGCTTGTTTTCAGGGAGTGGGCATAGCTCAGTGGTTGAGTGCCTGCTTTCCATATTCCATGTACAAGGTCCTGGGTTCAATGCCCAGTACCTCCTGAAAAAAAAAAAAATAGGGAGGGGAGTGTGTATAGCTCAGTGACTGAGCTCCTGCTTCCCATATATGAGGTTTTGGGTTTAATCCCTCATACCTCCTTTAAAAAAAAAAGTGCTTGCTTTTAATGGTACCTTTACATTCTTTCTTGGGTTTATTTACAATGAAAGCATTAGAATAAGTGACATTTAAAGAGCCTCCTACAGTTGACAAAGTGCTTTGCACACACACTGAGTTGATCCCCTTAATGACTCTGTGATGTAGCTATTATTACTTTTTTCCAGTTCCTAAGATAAAAAAATTGAGGCTCTGAGTAGGGATTTCCCTTGCTCAGGCTCCACACATACTATAATTATGCCATGAAAATTTCCCAAATAAAAGTGATTGTTCTACTTGATCAGAAGTGGCTTTCCCTGGAATCAGAAAGGGAATACAGCTATTCATTAGGATGGTGGCAAATCAGTTAGCAACACTTCCTGCCTCACTGCCTCAGCAATTCCAATTCCATTGGCCTGGATGGCCTCTCCCCTCCTTCCTCCTTTCAAAATGCTATGCGTCCTTCAAGGTGTAGCTCAACTGCCCCTTAGCCATGAAGTCGTCCGGTTTCCCATGTCGGAGCACACTTCTTTCCCTTCTATCCAGGCCTAGCACATCGTTTGCACAATGATCTGTGCATTTACTGCACACGGCTGGGTGTCGTGATACTGTTTACACCTGACTCCCACAGTAGGTGCAAGCTTCTTCAGAGGCACATTTCATGAGTCCCTGCATCCTTCCGAGGCCCTATGGCAATTCCTGACGTGCAAGAACATTCCTCAAATTAAATGAAGCAACAGAGATAATTCTTCTTGAATTGGTTTCCATTATATTTCACCACACAAACGAGTGGGCTAAAGCAGAATTTCTTTAGACTGCAATGAATTTATACAAAACTATTTGAGGATCAGATATTCTTTTATTACCCAATTGCTAAAGAAAGCTCTTTCCCTATTTATTGAAGTGGAGCATGACATTTCCCTTAAATTCTAGTTTACAAGGACAAAAATGTCAACTTCCAGTTTTTGTAAAGAATGATTTAAACCTTTCTGGTGAGTACTTGACTGAATATTGAGTAATCTTCATGATACTGCCATTTCAAGAACTTTAACCAAAAACCACATAATTCAACAAAATGGAAAGAACTCGTTTCTTATGGACACAGTTGTTACAATTCCTATATTTACAAGCCTGTCTGGTACTTTATGTGGTTCTAAAACTGCAAGCCTCTCTCAAGACACAAAAACGTGGGTACTAAACAACATTGTGCATTTACTCAGTGTCAGTACCTCTCGTTCTATGGTCTTCCTCCTGAGCAGCTTTTTCACACTCGGGAGCTGCTTCTTTAACAACATACTGGCTTCATTCATTCTTCGTACTTGAGTGATTAGGAAAGATGGAACCTGGAAAAGAGAAACACTTGACTTACACCTTCTAAATGGATCCTCTCTTCAGTTACGGTGACTCCTAACTCCTCTGTATCCTGGAACCAGGAACTGAGGCATTTGCCCTTGTAAAGCTAAGAAACCACCAGTATGAATCCCGTTTAGAAGGAGCGGTGTGAACGACCAGCCCTTAAGAAGCGACTTGGAGTAGACTCCTCACATTACCTCCTGTCGCAGGGAGTACCAGCCACCAAGCCTGCACTTTTCCCGGGAGACTTCCAAGGAGAACCAGCCACGTGCTGCATCGTTACTCACCTTCCACAGAATCTTCTGGTACTTGAGCATGAGGCGGATGATGTGAGCCGCAGTGTTTGCCAACAGTAATTCTTCATAATCTGAATGCTTGCTTCTACTGAAGAAAAGGTTCGGTGCCATAACCGTAGAAATATTCCACATACTCATTCGGTTTTTGGATTCATTGGCAATCACCTTATTGAAGAATGTCAGGAGGGCCTAACAAGAAACAGAATTGTGTCACACGCATGAATTATCAGAAGGCACCACTGAAAACAAGCATTTATTTCTACTCTCATTTGCTGTGACTGGAGAGTTGCCATAAGTACAGAATGGTTAAAAATGTCACGTTTCTCCTTCGGTTGTTTAAAAGAGCTCATCATAAATGGAAGCAGTTTCTTCAATTGTCTGCTGCATGAAAGTGACTCCATTTTTATGGAGTTTAGTATATCAGAGTCTCATAAATAATAGCTTGCATTTTCATATTTTTGTTTTACCCTAAAAGAGTTTGACAAATATTAAAATTAAATAGTAAACCAAGAAGAAAAAACACTACAAGCCAAATAAATGTGAAATGCAGTTTTGTTGTCAAGAAGGAAAGAAAAATATACTTTATTTAAAACATTCCTACTGAAAACTATTTGCTTTCTCCTTGGGAAAGGAAACCCAATTTAAACAACAGGAATATCTCACTCCTCAGTCCAAATATAAGCTCAACTGGAAAATTTAAAACTTTTAATTTTGGGGGTGCCATTTTTCTTTTGATTTTCAATTTGGGGTCTTCACCTGACTAAAAGAAGATGCTTAGATGCAGCTATTCTCAGCATTTAAAAATTAAAAATTAAAAAAAAAATTATAAAAAGCTTTAAAAAAAAGTTCAGTGGAGCTACCAAAGTGCAAATGCTTCTGAAAATCTCCTGAGATTCTCTAAGCGAACTGAACTCCCAAAGGAGATGATGCTCTTTGCCCTTCCAAGTTTGGATTCTATTAGAGTGTTTATTGGTCTCTTACAGTAATAAAATGTATAACATATAATAATAAGAGTTAACATTTATGGATGTGGTGGGGGACAGGTCCAGACTACATGGCAGTGGGAATGTGACAGTTTGAAGTTTTTGGGGAATCCCAGAAAAGATCATAGTCTTACACTAATCCATTCATTCCTGGCCGGGGGGGGGGGGGGGGGGAGCTTTGACTGCATTAAAGGACTTTTGATTAGGTCACTTGATTAGATCACATTAGGGCCTTTGGTTGTACTATGTCATTGAGGTGTTACCCAGGGTGGATTTCTACCCTCTTGTTGGGGTCTTACATAAACTGAGAACTGGAAGCAAAAACACAGAGAGAAAGGCAGCTGCTACTGTGACCCTGCCATGTGAGAGAGAATATCACCTGCAGTTGCAGAAAGACAGAGAAACCCAGAGAGGCTGAGAGAGGTTCTGGAGGGCAGAGGCTGGGATGAGAGGAACACAGAGGCACAGAAAGAGGCCCCCGAGAGGCTAAGCCTATGGAGCAGCTCTAAGATGAAAAGCTGAGCCCTGCCATGTGCTTGATCACCCACAGCTGGGCTCAGGGAGAACGCAGCCTGGAGGAGAAGGTGGAAAGCCACGTGGAGAGCCGCCCTTCTGCCTTGCCACACAAGACTCCAGGATCTGCACCGATCTGGACATTTTCATGGCTTCAGAACTATAAGCTTTCATGCTAATAAATCCCCTTTTTAAAAAGCCAACCCATTTCTGTTCTTTCTGCATTGGCAGTTTTGACCAACTAAAACAGGGGTCAGGACCAGACCATGTGGTGGGGGGGGCATGTCCAGCATACCTGGGCTGTGTCTCTGTTGGCATCAGGCAGAGCCATGATCATGAGGTGTAAGGCTTGAAACTGCACTTTGATGTGAGGTCCTCCTAGAAGAAAACAGGGACACTGTCACACGTTTTAACTCCACCGATGTACTCTGACAGCATCTCCTGCTAACACCTGGTGGGCCCAGGAGGGTTTCTCACAGTTTTCACTGAGATAAACTGGAGTCTCACACCCCACATTGCCACTCTAGGGAAATGGGACAAAACATTTGGAATTGTAGGACATTTCAGTTTTCAAAATACTTTCACTTACCTTGCCTTACATTTAACAAAAAGGCTTGCAACTCAATTTAAGAAAAAATAAATCTTCCTTCCACATAATGAGGCAGCAGATTGTCTTATGAAGAGCACAAGTTCTAGATCTAGGTTCGAATCCTGCCCTACTGCTAAGTTGCTGTGCGACCTCGAGGAGGTCATTTAACCCCCTCCTGCTTCTAATTTATCACCTATAAAATGGGCAAGTCATAGTAACTGCCTCACAGGACTGTTACGAGGCTTTGACAAACTTGTCTGTGTAGTGCTGACATCAGCACTACGTACAATTACTACCATCAAAGTGTGTGCTGGCGTAGCTGGGCTCAGATGACCCCCAATTCTCGATCTCACGTGGAAATGTGGGGAAGGTGTCTACCGTGGAATCACTGGAGATTCTTGAGCATTTCATTCCTTAGCAATGACACAAGATGGCACCAGAGGGCTGGCATTAATAGTTGCGCTTTTTATGTGGGTTTCTTTCCCAGGAACCGTGGCCCCCGCCACAACTAGATATCCCACAACCAGCTGTGCTGAAAATTTAGACCACATCAGAGAATCCAGGCTTTCATTTGTTTCTCTGTAATCTCCTCAAAATAGTCTCTTATTGAGGAGTTTCAGGAGGGAAGCACCAAGTTCTAGAATCCCTGAGGAGTTCTCAAGTTATAGGAAAATCTATCACTTATATTCACTGGCTGAAGAGCAGTCAGCTGCCTATAAAGTTGCTTTGTTGTTTAGGGGTGGAAGCCTTCTTGTAACAAGCTCAAGGTTACAGAAGTTTACACTCCCCAGAGTCAAGGAGCAGACCACCAGCACCTGTGCACAGAGGCATATAAAAAAGGAGCAGCTACGAGAAGTATTTACCGGCTCATATCATATTGTTTCAGCACAATCCTCAAGTGCATTATTAAGTACTTCTGTCAAATTGTAAACAAAAATGATTCAAGTATGGGAGGTTACTGAAAATGGCTGACTCACATTAAATGTGACCTGGCCTGAATCAAAGGGACTACCAAGAGCACATCTCAGTACGAAGCATTTATGGACAGATAACACATATAATATATAAACTGAAGGCTAAGAGCTATCTATCATCTTCCATGCAATTTTTAAAAATCTGAAAAAAAAAGAAAGAAACACACAACAGATACAAATGAAAGCCTGGGACCTTGTATTTCGTTCCATCAATTTTTAGAGAAATTATTAAGTTCCCTTTAAAATTAGAAGCGTACAGTGGTAAATAATTTCACTGCACTCAAGAAATTGGCCTTACATTGTTTTGCCATTGATGGTTTTGTAGTTAATTGGTTGACTGCATCCTACTTGAGAATCTTCTTTTTTCTTGAGGTCATTATTTTCCCCAGAAAGTTATTAAGCTTTTCATGAGAGTATCTATGACTTGACTGATGAACAATTAGTCCTTTAATTTTATGGGCAATTTTTGGGCCAAGTTTGCAAAGAGAGTAATTATGGGAGTGGAAAAGGATCTATACTTTGAATTCCATTTTACAGTAGAAAGAAGGGCAGCATAAACACACACTCTCACTTGCTCACAATTCTCCACTGCAGAAAATCTCGTTACATCGAGAGTGTTATTTTAGGTGGCAAAAAAAGGACCTTTTTTATTTTCCCTGCTGGTAGCAGGCCAGAATTTTTGAGTTCCTGCAGGGTTGGCTAGTATTAATCAATCACTTGCAATTCAGTATTTTTCACTTTCAAAGTCATACATAGAAAGGTAGACTCCTTTGTCAACCTTTTCAGGATATTTTTCACACTCTTTCCCTTTGATGGAACATGATAGCTGTCATCAGATAAGGAATGATGATGTTAAGGTAAATTGATTTACTTTATACCTTTCTTAAATATGATTTTATGATCAAGTCTGGTATTAGAGGTTTGAACCTTCTTTGTATAATTCCATAATAGCAGAAATAAAATCAAACTCTGTGGCTCCAGTTTTGTCTGTTTAACATAGAAACCACAGATCAGGAGGAAGCTAAAAATCTTACAGCCCATTTTCCAGAAAATTGCAGGACTTTATGACTCAAAGATAAAGAGGGAGTGAGGATGTAGGTCAGTGGTTGAGCACTTGCTTCCCATGTACGAGGTCCCGGGTTCAATCCCTGATGCCCCCTAAAAACAAACAAATTTAAACCCAATTTTCATTGGGGAGCAGTTGTAGCTCAGTGGCTGAGTGCCTGCTTCCCATGTGTGAGGTCCTGGGTTCAATTTTATATAAAAAATTTAAAAATAAAGGAAGGGCTTTCCACTTCTGTTGTGTTGAGTAGATTCCCATCAGACCAACTCTTCTGGAAGTAACAAGTATAAACTCTAGACAAAAAACTAACACTTCAGGCACTGGAGAGTAATCAGTAATAGCAGGCAGATACAGGAGGGGAAGGCAAACATGGAATTAGTGAATGGCACAGGTTGAATGTCCCAATTCTTTGGATTTTAATCTGACGTCAGGCCACAATTAGTGCTGCAGAGGGTGGCTAAAACTCCAAGAAAAAAACCCTAATTTTTTTGGTTTGAAGAGCCAGAAGACTGAGTTTGGAGCAACCAGAGCCACTGAAAAATTGTTGGGGACTGGGGTGGGTGGTGGGACTTTCCAAAAAAGGAGAGAGATAAATACAGACCCCTAATTCTGGAATAAACCTCAACTAAATCTCTGGCTGACCCAATGCATGCATGGAGTAGCTCAGCACTAAGCTAACTCAGCTGGACCATTGGCAACTTGAGTCCAGCCAAGCCAATTACCTGCTCAAAAAAAAAAAAAAACCACTTTGAAGAAATATCACAGTATCCACAATAGTTACAATGTCTAGGATATAGTTCAAAATTACTTGGCACACAAAATAAAAGAAAGTGTGACCCATTCTTAAGGGAAAAGACATTCAACAGAAATGAACCATGAGATGGCCAGATGTTGGAACTACAGAGAGGAATTTGGAAGCAGTTATCATATAACTATGTTCAATGATACAAAGGAAAGTATGCTTGTAATGAATGAAAATACATGATATCATAGAAAATAAGCAGAAAATATTTTAAAAGCACTAACTAGAAATTCTTGAACTGAAAAATATAGTATCTGAAACACAATAAACTAGCCCTTTTTTCTTTCTCTGCAAGTTTCTCTCATAAAAGTAAAATACTGGGTCTTACAAAGGAAGATATACTGGCCACAGCTAGTATGTGAATTAAGGCTTAGGAAAGGCTTGCCTTGCCTATCATATTCTCTTCTTCGAAGATAAAAAGGACTATTTGCTGAACCTGGTTTGGATGAAATTTTTAAAGATTTAGAACTTACTAATTTTCAGGACAAAATTTGTTCTACAACTTTGGATCTATTATTTTCTTCCATTTTGGTTTTAATGATTTTATAGTTCTGATAAACCTGTAGAAGGTTGTAAACTGACAGATACAGATGATATTTGTTAGGCTAACACACACACAAAACCAATTTGCGGCTACTTTCAAATTACAGGTTTGAAAGCCTGGATTTTGGCTCGTGGCCCTACATGGCAACCGTTTTCTAGAGCTGAGCAGTTGCCAAGAGCGTCAGGTGGGGCAGGCCCTCTCAAGTTTTCTTACCATGACGGACCATATTGAATCTTGTGGCCCCTGAACAGCTCATATTAGTAGTCAAAGCCACTACTATCTAGCCTTGCTCTACTTTTTACATTTTTCTCTTATCACATCCTCTAGTCATTCCCTATGCTCAACCCATAACGAATTATTCACTGACAACCAAACACAACACCCATTTTCCAGTTGCTGTGCACTGACCCAAGTACTTCACTTGAGGCCTAGTCTATGTGGCTTTGCAAATTTCAGAAATAATCCATATTCTTTTTCAGAGACAAAATATCTTCTGTGTAGTATTAATTGAGTGCTGTATCATCGGACAGAAGATGTCAGGTTCAAGGAAGAAGGTTTTGCTTTTTTTTTTTGAGGGACTGTTCTAGGCACTATTCTAGGTGACTTGTTTTAATGCAACAACCCTGACAAGTAATTATAATTGAAGCTCAGAGAGGTCTGACTACATGGCTCAGAGCTGGCTTAGCCAGAATTCAAATCTCAAGAGCTTGGTCTGTCTGCAAACCCCCTGCTGCCTTAAAATGATTATAAAGCCCTCTTAATTATATCTGCCCAACTTAGATAATACAGACAGAGTGACTGTTTACCATCAGACTCAATATTTCACAAGCACTGCCAGGAAACTGCACATCTGTGCCATTATGATCACATTTGATTACGCATCTCTCTTCCGCTTGGTGTCACTTTATTGACATTTTATCTTAGTTCATTCACACTTAATTTCTTCCACCTACTTTCCATTAGACTGATGAAGGCAGGTATATATTCCACAGGGAAGAGAGAGGTTGGTAGTTCTCTGAAAAACGCTTTCAACATTACTGCGGCTTCTCTATGGCACATTTTGTCCCATTTAAATTTATCGGCATTAAACTTGGCATCCAGTTCTTCACGGTATTGCTGTAAATCAAGGAAAACAGTCAATATTCAATGAATTTTTACCACGTGACCCCCCTTTTACACCCTGAAATCTGTCATGACATTAACTATTTTTGTAAATGGACTGAATCCTGGAAAAGCCAGTATCTACTAAACCTAACCGTTAACATGATTAAGAGAATCATATTTCTATATGATTTTTAAAAATTGTCCTCTAAGGTAATTTTAGAATAGTATTCCTCCTGAAATAAGTAGCTAATTTTACATAAACATAAATATTCTTTACTTGGATTATAGGTTCATCTCTCTGCTGTGGCAGAAAACCATCTATTCTGACATTATAAATACCCTGCTAGATTTTGACAAAGCCTCCATTCTCCTTTTTCTGTGATCTCTTCCTCCATCCCATTTCCAAATTAGATAAAAAATGTAAGCCTCTCAGTTTGTTCACAGGCAGGATGAGAAATAACTCCTCAATAAAGGAATTCTGAACTCGCCACAAAATGTGGACTAACCCTATCTCCTGGAGCAGCTAAGGCAAAGTTTCATGCCATGACAAACACATGTCTCCCTCATGTATGCATAGTTGCCCAATCCTTCCTAAAGTTGATAATGCAGTGCAAACATGTAGGAAAAAAATCACAAAACCTTCATAGTTCTACTCAGCTTACCAATTTCCCACTGTTAATTCCTTTGATGATCAGTGCCAACCATCCCCTCGCTTCTTTCTCGAACTTGAACTCACTGCTGCCTTCTTGAGCTACAGGGTTTACCCACAGTGTAGTCAGTTCCCTGGCTGACACTAAATGCCCCGAAAGGGGTACTTAGAAAGGTAATTCTGGAAATGCTCAGTCTTCAAGGCCTCTGCTTTATTCTCACGAAAAGTCTCATCCTTCCAGCCTTGAACACTCACAGCCAGAGTTAATTTTCATAGCTGATCTTTATCTTCCAAGAATCGCCTCATTACATAGCCCCAACATAAAAGTCCCCATTGCTATCAGAACCTGCCAAACAGGGCGCTCCTGGAAGGGTAAATTGCTTGCTCCTAACAGCCCCTATGGATGGCATGAAAAGAAAATTCTCTTCTTGTCTTTGAGAAACTTCAATCTAACAGGAATAATATAGCTGATCAAGCAAGAGGTTACCGATGAAAACATTTTAGAAAGTATGTAAAGCACACATATAAAGCCCTCTGTAGAATGAAAGTGTTAGATGGGGAAGCAGATGTGGCTCAAGTGATTGGACTCCTTCATACCACATGGGAGGTCCCTGGTTCGTCCCAGTGCCTCCTAAAGAAGACAGAGCTGGCACAACAGGCAGGCATGGCGAGCTGAGGCAACAAGATGGCGCAACAAGAGACATGAGGAAAACATAATGAAAGACACAGTACAGCAGAGAGCAGAGGTGGCTCGAGCAATTAGGAACCTCACTGCCACATCAGAGGACCCGGGTTCAGTTTCCGGTGCCTCCTAAGGAAACAACAGGAAGAGGAACACACACAGTAAGTGTAAACAATGAGTGGATGGGGAGAAATAAATAAAAATAAATAAATCTTTGGGGAAAAAAACAGTTAGACAGATGACAAGCTGGGCCCTGGTAAGAGAAGACTGCATGAGGTGAAAACTGTGCCTTTAGGGGACCTGCAGTCCAGTGATGGAATGATTTCCTGGCCCAGTGGCAGCACTAATTCTGAATACTCTAAGAAAAATTATGTAGGGGGCACTCTATAGCTATGAAAGAAGGGACACGAGCCCTGCTTCCGCCAAGGCTGAGGAAACAGGAGAGTATTCTGGGGAAAAAAAAAACTGTTCAAGCAATGACAACAGAGCAAGGAAACGCTGTGTGTCTGAGGAGCTCAGATTAGCTCAGTGTTGCCAGAGCACCGAGGGCTGGAGGAGAGAAGGATGGGGCTGGGGAAACAGATCAGAGCCGGCCTTGCAGGCAACAGGGCAACATGGAAAGTTTCTAAGCCAGGGGATGACACAGTTAGAGTTATCTTTTCTGACAGCCAGATGGAAACCTGATTTGGGGGAAAACACGGCTTGGCACTGGTCGGGGAACATGCTAAAGACAAGGAAATCAGTTACGGCTGACGCCGGCATGCCTGGTGATGGATGGTGGAGGACTAACCTAGATAAGCGGCCGTGAGATCGAAAGGGATGAGGGATTTAAGAAATGTCTAGGAGGTAAAATTCTCAAGCATCAGTGACAGACTGAATACGAGACTCAAGAGGGAGCAGTGAAAATCCAGGGTGATTCTTGTCTTTCTAGCTGAGGTAGCAAGCCAAGGGAGGTATCATTGACCTTAGAAAAGGATACACACTGGATGAGGGTCAGAAGTCCCATATTTAAATCCCTCTCAGCAAAAATGCAACCTGCTTCCCTTTCTGAGGTAGTTTTATAAAAATGCAAACAGCCAACCTTTGGCTTCAGGAGAGGAAACCAACGAACCAGGTAATGTAATTATAAATTGTTTAGACCAGCCTTAGAACGGAAGCCGGTCAAAAAAGCAAATCTACCTATCGCACGGTGTACAGTCCTCCATAAACTATATTCTCTGTGCCCTGCTCAGATTTCTGCTTTTTTTTTTTGAAAAGAAACTTTGTTGGAAACAGCAAAGCATTAAATCGGTTCCAAATGATCTGAGGCCTGAGCTCTAGGCACCAGCTCTGCAGCTGGGTCCTGCTGGGCTAAAACTAGCGGCTTCCTCTCACGCTCCCCCCCCATCGTTCAGAGCACAAGCCACTGTTGGATGCTCACGGGTGCATTAGAAGTGATGGTGTTTGTGTCATCTCCTTGCCACAATGGGAGTAAATTATCATGAATTTTTTTAAACTGTCTTTCCCCTAGTGCATTACTAGAAAAAAAACATTTTAGCAGCAGAAATTAGAAAAAAAAAAGTGGTGGAACATAAGAGCTAAGGAAGGAATTCCTTTCTAAGGGCAATGGGTTCCCGTTTCTGCTCTCCATCTAAGATTTCTTCCACATTTGCTTTCCTGCAGCGCAAATATTGAAAACATCTGGACTGCATTTCTCTGACTAAGATGTGATGGAATATGTAGGCTGAAGCTACATGAAACCTGATTAGGGGAGAAGAGCAACTTTTATTTAAATGTGGTTTGGGAATGTGTGCGTGTGTATTAGAATGACATCTAACACTTTCTAACACTTGAAAGAAATTATAGCCCTGACAAGCATTTTTCAGTCAAAGATTAGCCATAGAAAGTAGCTTCTGCTATGATGTGAAGTGTCATTACACTAAGAAGTGTCGTGTCATGTGCTCTCCTTTGGATTATTTAGAAAAATGGAATTTTATGTTACCTCTATCAGGCTTTTCACACACACACATGTATACACACATACACACAGATACACACATGCACACATGCACTAGAACAAGAAAGAATATGCACAAATCCAGCTTCTCAATTGTGGAGGTAGGTTTAGGAGGAGAGAGTCTAGTTCTATTTAGGAAATTCATTTCTTTAACCTTATTTTGGTTCTCTGACTCTACAGACACAAGCAAAGACTTAACTGAAACTAGTGAGAACATTCATCCTCAGATTTAGCATATATTTGTTCCAAGTCTATCTAAGAGCCAGCCATAGGAGAAACTGAGGCAAATAGCAGATTTAATGTAGAAACCATAAAACTTGGGAGCCATTAGGAATCTGCCTGCCTTCCAAATGAACTTGTGCCAGGAGTCAGCAATCTCCACTCTCAGGAAATGTGCCCTCCCAGCCTGTCCTGATTCCCTTATGCAAAAGGAAAGCCTTGCAGCACCTCCCTTCCAGAAAGAGCTGGCCATTCAGCTGCAAAAAAACCATGGGCAGCCAACCTCCCACCTGGCATGTGCCTCTGTGAGCCACATCCTGTCCTTCTGTCCTTGGCAGAAAGACCCAGCGGGGGGTGGGGGGAGGTTGCTTGGGGGCCTGGCCCCTTCTGCCCAGGGCTGGCTCCGCTAAGGGGAGGGAAGCTCAGGACAGTGTCTTGCTCTGAGGCTCTCGGGGCCGCTCCCCTTTCAATCTTTCACAAGCAGCATCCCCCAAGAATCCTCTCTACTCCTGATTCTCGTTTTCTAGAAGATCCAACAGACACAGTCTATTTCATCCCTGTCCCCACTTAGTATGACATATCATATACTTCTACGTAAAACTCTGAGATTTCTAACACAAGTAGGCTTTCCCAAAATACATACCAAAATGAATTAATGAAGAAATGCTTTTTTGTTTCCATACATTTCCTTTTCCTTCCTGTTTTTTGATTTTTAATTGTATGCATTTCCTTTCGATAGTTCTCAAGGCAAGCAGGTCTATTTCTCCCTCACCCTGAGAGCTTTCCCTGTATTCACCATTTAATACTTCCTCAGGCTTTTATGTCCACAAAACAGGGCCTGATCAGAGGGGAAGGACAAGCGCTCATTTTGTGAGCCCACTGGGAAAACATAGTGGGATACTTCAATTGAAATTTATGAGAAAAGCACTTCTTTTCTAATGGTTCTTTCCTTTATTAAACTGCAGGGAGTGTCACCTAATAGAAGGAAGAAGACAAAGAGAAAGCATTCCCGTTGCATGGGTGGCTTCATGTGTGTAACTTAACATCACCTTAAATGGAATTGGGTTCTAGAACTGCTAAGTAAATTCTGTAGTGGTTATGGCTGCTCCTACAAATTCTCACAATGACTTTCAATAAAAGGAGAGCCAAAGAATGTTTCTAACTTTACAGCAACTGATAATGGAAAGACAGCAACTGATAATAGAAATAATGCTTAATGAGTTACGTGACTGGGAGGAAAACTGCAAACTAAAGCATTTAACCCACAAAACAGTGATGGGACATTTTAACTTTTGTAAACTAAGGACAAGCAGCAGCTTTTGAAGGTGACTCAATGTGGTGCCCCATTGTTGGTGGGTTTTTTTTAAATTGTTGCTTTAATTTAGAAGCTACATACTCGTGGTCATGGAACAACCATTTAATCACAGGTATAGAGAATACCAGGTGGGACCAGGTGATATGGGGTCAAGTGATAGTATCAAATGAACAATGAAAGTGGCAACAAACTCAACACTGGGGACTCACAGGGATGGAGTTCAGCGGGCTTTGGACTAACTCAGAAGAGAGAAAATGTTTGGTACCTTGACTTTGGCAGTACATCCCGAAAGTCGAAAAATTCCTTCAGATTCCAGACCCGACTCTTCAACTTTTTCAAAAAACTAGAAAGCAATGATAGACTGAAGATGTAAATACCGCCAGGTTATTAAAAACCCTATGAAATTATGATGATGATGATGATGAAAACCCATAAATTACCAAGTGCCTATTCTGTGCCCAGTACCTGAAGGTCTTATTAAACAGTCACAACCACCATATGATGTCAACACTGCCCTCCACTGTTGCAGAGGAGGAAATGGAGGCTTAGAGCTACTTTATAACTTCCATAATAGGCTGTTCCTTCATCACTTTAGGATCAGATTACTCTTTGTGCTGAATGACCCATAAGAAAAGACTCTAAACTCACTATTATTAGTTGTACTCACCCTGGTCAAGAAAAGATAAGTATTCTGGAAGGCTGACCAAAGAGTTAGAAACTGTAAAGATCAGTAGCTCTCATGAGCTCTCGCGGTAATGGTGGTGACAGACATAAGCACTAACATTTACTGTGCACGTGCTGTGCTTCAGGTACAACTCTCAGTGCTTTACATACACGAGCTCATTTAGTCCTCGCAATAATCTTCTGGTGGATGTACCATTATCATCCCCATTCTAAAGCTGAGGAGAATGAGGCACAAAGAGGATAAGCAACTGTCCCAAAGGTCACACACAGTAAGAGGAGGATCCAGAATCCATGCTATTTTCCCTTCAAGAAATGATGTGGCTGCACTAAGTAAGGTAGTCTTTGCGGGTATGGAGAGAAATAGTTATTTAGGAGGGAGACTTGCATCCACAGAGAAGACCATTCCATAGAAGTGGAACAGTAGTACCTCCAGTTGTCTCAAATGAGGAACAGCTAAAATTAGTTGTCATGAGTGCTAACATTTCCTAAGGAGCAAATGCTAGACAAATCCGGATTTGGTTTAACCTGCATTTCTGGAACTCCTAATTGCTAAGTTCGGTGCTAGGTTTTATGTGTCTACATAATAAGATTAATACTTCTACTGAATCTTCTCAGCCTTAGAGTTCAAGGATTTTCATCAAATGATGTCCTTTACATAAAGAACAAGGGGCATAATTCTGGTTTTAATTCAAGGAAGGAAAAATGTCTTGGCGTCTCCACGGGCACTGGAGTTGAGATGCCTCCTGTCCATCTTCTCTGCCTCTGCCTCTTGCTAGAAAAGTTACCTGACCCTCTGGGCCTCCGTGGCCACATCAGTAAAAGGGAGATGCTAACACCAACTTCCTGAGGCTGCTCAGTGCCGCCAGACGTGACATTACGTGCATGGCACTGGCCCAGCCCCGTGCAGAGGCGGCACTCCGTGGACGGCACCTGGGCACAGAGCATGGCGCCAGGAGCGCTGGCTCTCTGGTGTCACCCTCCCTGCTCCCATCGTCAGCCACCAGTCACCTGATTTGAGGAGTGGCTCAAATGGGATGCAAAAATAGAAGATAGAAGAGAGACATAGAAAGTTAGTGTGAATGAAGTATCTGCTTCCTCAGATAATCGTTTTAATATCACCTAAAAATTCATCGTAAAACTCAACAAGATTTGTGCGCGGAATTTAAATTTTGCCATGGGACGTCACTGTTGACTAAGGGCACACTGACATAAACCAGTGTAAATTTTTGGCAATTGAAAAAAAACGGACTTAAAAGCAAATCAGCTATTTACACCATGATGGCCATGGAGATATTTGTATATCCTACTTCAGACTCAGTTTCCCAAACTCCCTTCCAACAGAATTCTTCCCTTTGTCTGAATGTACCCTGCCTTCCCAGCCTGAAAAACCACCAGAATAAGCTGATTTTTAGACTTTACTAACCTTTGTTTGAAAAAGTTATAAATGATTTCACATACGTATTTTAAAGTCACCCAACCTATAATACCTCTCAGTAGATACTGCTGTGATTGATAAGCATATTGCAAGGAATATAAGGTGATCATTTGTCCTAGTGAGTAATCAAATACACACACAAACACATACATACAAATAATATTTGATAAAATAAAATACAACCAAAGGAAGCTGTAGCAGAGTTTCTATGCCCATCACCTGATGATTTTGTGGCCAAACAATGGAAAAGGTTCCAAAAGTACAGATCAGGGCCAACTGATTCCAGTGCTAGTGCAATGTCCGTGGGATGCACAGACTAAAGTTGAAAACCAACAAGAGGCTTGAGTCCTAATAGGGCTTTAGCACCTTCTTTCCTAACGCACATTCGTAAGTGGGCTTGCAAAGTACCAAACCATCAACAGTGCCTCTCCGGGGTCCTCATTCATTTACGTTCTACTCACTTTTTGCAATACCAGGGGCACTTTCAGTCCAGGGTCTTTCTTTCGATCAATGTCCAATAGCACCGTGAGTGGAACCCCAAAAATGCCACTGTCTTCATTGTCCGATAACAAAGGGAGAAAGAAAGGAGAGTCAGAAAGAGCGGCATATCCAACCTGTTCCAGGTTAAAATCAGAAGAAATGGGTCTTCTGCCTTACCTCGTCCTTTCACTTTTTCTGTTTTGTTTCTTTTCAGCTGAATGCCGAAGGCATCAAAGAAGGCGGTCAGTTCAATCAGGGAGAGATGGCGGACCTTCCTCATGTCCTCAACAGACAGATCCCCTGCTTCTGTTAAGCCGAATCTCGTTTTCTGGACAATGAATTTCTAAAATACATATTTAAGACATTTATTTGTATTTTACAGCAAAGGAACATATTTTGACCTTCATTCAAAGGCCACCCAGACATTCCAAATACATACAGGAAAATATACTATTTACAAAAAATTTGAGGAGTATGCTGTGACAACAGAAAGACATCACAGGCATTTTTTAAATACTTGCAGACCAACCCTGTGCTAATTTAGAAACAAAGAAGTGGCCTGAGTCACTGCACCACTGGATATCGCAAGTGTGGAAACGGCTTCCACTAAGGGCCATGCTGTGTTGTGCTGCTTCTGACCAGGAGCGCCGGGGAAGGTACATGCCTGTGACACACTCAGACCAAGAAGCACCATCTAGCCAGGGGTTCTCAACAAGGGGTCTGCAAGCTTGCACTGAAATTCAAAAGACAGTGTTCTTGTGGGGACGTGTTGATGTATTTATTAAATAATACACAGTACAGTCTGGACTCAGGGGGCCTGTGGTTTTCACCTGACTGGCCAAGGGGTCCACAGAACAAAAAAGGCTAAGAACCCCTGGCCTAGGCACTATCCAGCAAAGCTTTAGAATTTTGGGGGGGAGGGAGGGAGTAGTCAGTCCTTAAATAGGCACCACCTATTCTAAATTGCATACTTTAAGAGACTCTTGGTAACCTCCCAACTGAAATTGCTCACACATGCTTGCTGAGACAGCAGTTATTCCACCCTAAAAACCAGATTTAGATGGTTCAAAATATAGCCTTAAAAGGCAAAATCCACAGAAAGTTTCAAATGATGCTACTATCATTTTGAAGACAATGATACCCAGTATAGTCTCCATTCCTACACTAGCGGGGAAAATAAAACAAAACAATGCAAACAGCTTCAATAATCTAGAAATATTGTGAAGGATCTAATCAGCAAGACTTTTAAAAGTCACAGATTTTTCCTATATAATATCCACAGGTATATTTTGCTATCAGAAACCTAGTATTAAAACAGAGAGTTTCTCTAAATTAGCACATCCTTGGAGTTTTTCAACTATCCATCCATGCATCCATCCATCCATTCATTTGTTTGTTCAGTAATTGTTTCTTGGAACTCTAAGTATTTAAGACAATAAAATATAAGATGTGGTTTGTGGCATATATTGTGCTATGAAGTGCTTAGCTATTTCACCCTCTTTTTTTTTTTTAAAGATTTATTTTTTATTTAATTCCCCTCCCCTCCCCCAGTTGTCTGTTCTCTGTGTCTATTTGCTGCATCTTGTTTCTTTGTCCGCTTCTGTTGTTGTCAGCGGCACGGGAAGTGTGGGCGGCGCCATTCCTCCGCAGGCCGCTCCCTCCTTCGTGCTGGGCGACTCTCCCTACGGGAGCACTCCTTGTGTGTGGGGCTCCCCTATGCGGGGGACACCCCTGCGTGGCAGGGCACTCCTTGCGCGCATCAGCACTGCGCATGGGCCAGCTCCACACGGGTCAAGGAGGCCCGGGGTTTGAACCGCGGACCTCCCATGTGGTAGACGGACGCCCTAACCACTGGGCCAAAGTCCGTTTCCCTATTTCACCCTCTTTGTGAGAGTAAAGTTCCATATACCAACGTGTGGCAGATTGATTTATGTACCGCAGGAAAAAGCATGTTCTTAATCTTAACTCGTTCTGGGGATGCGAACCCACTGCAAACAGGGCCCTTTGAAGAAGTTATTCTTAGTTAAAGTGTGGCCAACTGAGTCAGGGCGGGTCTTCACCCTCCCACTGGAGGCCTTGTAAAGAGAAAGTCAGGGAGCGGGTGCAGCTCGACTGGTTGAGCACCTGCTTCCCAGGTTCAATCCCTAATACCTCCAAAAAAAAAAAAAAAAGCCAAAGGGAGCAGGCAGAAGCCAGAGGTCAGCAAGAACCTGGAAGAGAAAGGTGAGGAATTCGCCACAGGAAGGGAAAGCCAAGGGACCCAAGGACGCCGGCCAGAATGCCACACACAGGGTGGGAAGCACGTCTTCCAGCCTCCTAACCAGGGGCCCATAACTTCCCCCTGTGAAGCCGACCCCCTGTGTGGTGTCTGTCTTAGCAGCCTGGAAAACTAAGACACAATGATACATATCTAGGCCACAATACAAAACAAGAAGCACAGTCATTTCTTGATCAATCGCTGCGTGCTAACCCCTACTCAGAGTTCCTCGTGTGAGGCTGCCTTGTCCCCCGACTGAGCCAAACCCCAGGAAGAGACGCCTCAGAGGAGGAGACGAGGGGTCCCCTGCCCACTCGTGGGTAATTCTTCTCTAAAGACTCGAAAGGACTCCCCGAAATCCAGAAAGCCTCTCTGCCCTCCAGCACAGAGACGGTCAGCTTAGGGACCAGAGGGAGTTTTGGAGTTTGACACACAAGGGTTGAAATCCTGATTCTGTCACTTGTTTCTAGCTGTGGGGCTGTGGACTTGTTACTTAGCCTCTCTGGTCCTTCCTCAGGTGTAAAATGGGGAGTAATCTTTAGGGTCCGCCCTCCAACTGGAACACACGGGTCAGTGAGGCTGACAGGTAGTCCCTGCCCTCCTGCTCCTCTCCATCATGGTCTGGAACTGGTGCAAAGGCAGAATATTCAGGGCTCCATATTTTCAGCACTTCAAAAATGCATTTATCGAGGAAGAAATACATCAAAGCAACATAAATTCCATATCGGGCTTTCAGCATAGAATTTCCTGGATATACATAATGGGGCTTTCAGGATAATGAAGTCGATGGTTCTACTCGCTCCTCCCGTGATAAAATTATAAACCCCTGAATTTCTTTTTTGGTGAATTACTTGTGTCTGTCCTAAAAGCTCCACTCCTTGTTGCTATGACTAACTTTTTTCAATAACCCCTGTGACATGTGGCTTCTACAGGCACAATTAGGGTTGGCATTGACCTATAAGTAAAGTGAGACTATAAAGTGCATGAAAGCACACAAGCCAGGCAGAAAATAAAATCCCATTTTACCTGTAAAACAGAATTCAGGGTACACCCTCACCTCTCCTCTTCTCACAGGGCTGCCGTGTATGGCCAGGCAGGTTGCACACTGAGCAACAAATGGTGTCCCCACCCTGGGGTGAACAATGCCTGGCCTCCCACAATCCTCTGGTGCACTTGCAGAGAAATTTTTTAAAATCCTACTTTTGTCCTGTGAAGCACTCATAGGAAATTACTGGAATAACCATGAAAGGTTTTACTTACAGTTAAAGCACAGTCTTCTTTCTTAATATCTGACCTCTTAAATGTATTTCTTTTGGGGGCCTCCGTAACCATTTCTGAATACGATACTTCAAAGGACAGTTCTTCAGCCTCAGGTGCAATGTTCTTTTCCAGAAAGTCACCTAAAAAAATACAAGGCGTAGAGTATTCAATATGCCATTTAGTCTATCAAAGCCATTTACCAGAAAATAAGCACAAAACATCTAACAGGTGACTCTCTAAGTACATTAGAATGTTTGAATCTGAGGTAAAGCATCAGACTCCCCCACTGGATTTCAGCTAAACAAGAATATGGAATGATCAGGCTTCATTTGAATGAATTTGGCCTCATTATCTAAGCAAGCTTTCTATTTAAACTGATGTTTTATTTTAGGTCTTCATGTGTCATGAAAGTCACTGAAGATTATTAGAGAGAAGTACAAAAATGGAGTATTTCTATATATTCTCATGACACTAAAATTGTCCATCTAGACACAATGCTGTGGCTTTTGGGAAACCAGAAGAGGAAGGGATATGAGTCTCACCTGGAATTCCTCGAGAATTTCACTCCTCCTGTCTTTATTCCAACCCATGAAAGTTTTGCCTCTTAATAGTTATTCAAACTCAGTTTGAATTTCCTGCTAGATTTGTTCAGGTGAATTAATCTGAATCCTTGTAATCTGATATTGGTTATCTGATCTTGTATGACGTACATTATAAATGAGCTCAGGTTAATATGTCAAATTTTATGTTGTTACATGTTACCACAATAAAAAAAGAATGAGCTGAATGGGTTACAAGGAGTGTCCATACAAATGTACCTCAAGGTAGTTTGAAAATTAAGAAGATAGATTGCATGCTTCAAAACAAGTAAACCCAGAAACCATTTGAGCAATCCAAAACTGATTTCTGATTAAGATGTTGGTTTATAATAATTTCATTGCCTGGCAAAACTGTTAATACATAAGGTAAATAATCATTTGATTAAAAAAAAAAAAACACCTCATTCTCTTTGCCCCTCTCCTAAAGACACTGACTAGAGGACAGTCAAATACAACTGAAGAAAAAGGCAGAAATAAGCAAAAGCCTAATTAATCATATATCAAAAGCAATTCCATTCCAAATTTGATTAAGATGCAGAGAACAAGAAATGTATGATGGACAATATATTTTCATGCTTGTGTAAAGAAAGCAAGGACTGAAGAAGGATATCAACAACTAGCTGGGCTTTTCCTCACTCATTTGAATACAGGTTCAGGCCAGTATGAGATTTAGGCAGAATCAAGAAACGATTGCATTTGTTTTTGTCTTGACCTTTTAAAATGACTTTCAGCAGTCCTTTGAAGGAGGATATATCCCTCAAATTCATAAAACTTCCATTATACAGAGGTTTTCTTTCTGCTTTTTGAATCATACTGAATAATCCTGTTCTATTTGAAAGAAAGTACCGTGCTATAAAAATTAAAACAAGAGCAGCCCTCTTAATGCAGCTATCATTGACAAAATATTTTAATAGCCTGCATGGTTGGCATTGCATTTTTTGTTTGTTTTTTTTACACCGTAAAATTTCATTTCACAATGCTAAACATTATGCTATTATTTTATTGAGTCAGGCTTGTCAGTCTGAAGATCTTACAACTTTGGGATATCACAAAATAAGTACAATTTTTAACATTTTTGGTGCCACCCTAAGTGGAGGTTGAATGGCCACCTCTGTGTGGGACTTTTTCATCACAGTCACTGTTGAAAATCCATTTGCAACTAGGTATGTGAAAATGGAAGCAACCCTTCTGAGGCTAAGTCAATTTAGATACCCTGGGTAAGAAGAGCAGCCCTGCCTCCTGACGGGGCTGAAATTAGAAGTTCAGAGAAGGGCAGTAGAATATAACTGCCTTCAGCCAGGGCTGCAACTTGTGGCTTTGATCCTGAGGGCCGTGCCCAAAGCAGTCCTGGAATTAGGCAAGGGAGAGAGGCAGCTGGTATTGCATTTTAAAAGAACCTACAGACGAGCAAAGAAATAAATCTTTAAATTCAGAAGGAAAACATCTTTCCTCTTTGAGTAGACACTTCAAATTATCAGTTTGGAAAATGGTAGCAAAATATGCCATTCATATGCTACCAAATCTTGCAACAGGTTCTGGATTCAAAAGCTGGATGAGGTGGGGAATAAACGCATTTCATTGGGAAAAAAAAAAAGTCAAACCCTGTAAATGTACATACTTCAGTGCTGTGCAAATTGGAATAGTAAGAAGCAATTCTTGGAAGTGGCCTACTTCCTGGCCTACTTTTAACTTTGAAGCAGATCCAGGTTGCTTGTGAAAGAGGCCCCAAATCAAAGACACTTCCCAAGTGAGCCGTGTCCAAATGACATGGTGGTTGTAATGGAGGAAGAGACTCTGCTTCCAATTTGGCTCAATTAATTTTGTATGTGACAGAATGGAGTGCTCGGGGATGAGTAGGAGGAGTGTTGGAAATAATAGAATCATAGCAGGGAGAAGAACACAATTACCTTGTGCTTTTGGAAACGCTATGCTAACTGCATTGAGTGTCAGAGCAGAAGGGAGGCGACACGGCTTACGTTGAATAGGTCATCGCACTCACCCCTCACAGCATTCTGCGCTGGCTTCGGTCCAGGGTCTGGAGCTCCGTTGGAATGAATTGGTAAGTCTGGAAGAGTCTCGAGTATGGACTGTGGGGCAAGGGAAGATGAGCAGAAAAAATTTACCATAAATACAGTGTGGCCCGTATTTCAGTCTGATTTATTTTCTGCAGTAGACACGTTCTTACAAAAACCAATTCATGATTGCATAGATGGCCTGCTTCTGGTTTCCTTTTTCCCCCCCCCCACATTTAGTTCAGTCTTGTACAGTACATCTATTTCTCAAAAGGGAGCTAAGCCAAGTCAAAATAATCATGGCTTTTTAGCTCTTAAATATTTGCCACAGGTACCTTTCTAAGATGAAGAAATTACAATGCTTAATGTCACATAATTTGAACATTATGTCATTCATTATTCTGGATACAGTTGGTCACACATTTTGCTCTTTTTTTTTTTTTTTTGAGGTACCAGGGATTGACCTCATATATGAGAAGCAGGTGCTCAGTCACTGAGCTACATCTGCTCCCCAGTGAGAGTTGGTTTTTTTCATTTCCTTTTAGGAGGTACCGGGGATCGAGCCTGGGGCCTCGTACATGGGAAGCAGGAGCTCAACCACTTGAGCTACATCTGCTCCCACACATGCTGTTCTTAAACTCTGAGGGATGGCCTAACTAGGTGGAGCTGGGCTGCTTGGGTTTTGATGCTGGCTCTACCACTGACTGAGCAAGTAACTAGAATTCTCCATTGCTGAGTCTCTTCCTCTGTAGAGTGGAGATGGTAACAGAACACATTTCAAAGGGTTTTTCTGAAGACTGAACGACTTATTCTGTAAAAATCACGTAGAATGAGAACAAGAAGGGGCACACAGAAAGTACCACATGAGTTAGCTCCTATTAACATATTAATTCCTTCCCTACAAAATACAGACTGATAATAACTACTAAAATATTAAATATCATTTCTAGCTCACTTCCCCCTTTCCATTAATTTGGTACTTTGTTTGTTGAGACGGTGCCAAAGCAATGATCTGCCCTCAACATTATCAGAATTGTGTACCTATCTTTGAAAAGCCCTGCACACTGAGTTAATACTCAGGTCTGGATGAGAACTAGTAAGTAGTTTACAACAAATCCTACCCTATCTACCCAGATAAATTTTAATGTGGAAGTTATTTGTGAATATTTGTGAAGTCTGCTATTTTATTCTATCAAAAACCATTTACATGCTATTCACACATAAAACCTGTTTGGTTTGAGGCTACATATCTTTTTTCCCTAGAGTCCAATGTTATTACTTTCATTTTCGTATTTATTTAGGATTAAACTGAAACCTGTTTCATGAAAAATCCTTTACCTTTACCTGAGTTGCAAAAGAGAGTCTCGGATTCTGAGCCTCCTGTTCTCGGATTCTGAGCCTCCTGTTTTCTTTCTTTTTTTTATTTTTTGTTTGTTTTTCGGAAGTGCTGGAGATCGAACCGAGGACCTTGTACATGGGAAGCAGGCACTCAACCACTTGAGCTGCATCTACTTCCCCTCCTATTGTTTTCAAAGATGACAACTATGGACTAAAGTAGACTTCCTGGTGTTCTACTATAGACTTATTGTGATTCTAGCAATGGAAGAAATTATATCATTGATGTGGAGGCAGTGGCCACTGGAGGTTCTGAGGGCAGGGAGAGGGAAAAACAGTACAATACGGGGGTACATTTTTGGGACTTGGGAATTGTCCTGAACAGATACAGGCCATTATAAATTTTGCCATAATCTCCAGAATTGTGTGGGAGAGAGAGGAAACTACAATGTAAACTTTAATCCATGCTTAGTGGCAATACTCCAAAATGTATTCATCAATTGCAATGAATGTACCTCACTCATGAAGGGTGTTGCTAATATGGGAAAATACGGGAGGAGTGGGGAGCAGGGCATATGGGAATCCCCTATATGTTTTATATGACATTTGTATAATCTAAGTACCTAAAAAAAGTTTTTTAAAATAGATAAACAAAGGAGATGACATACTTCTAATTGTATAAATAAGATGTTAATATATGGCTAAATTCTGAAAACACAGATGCCCAATTCCTATCATTAGTAGGAGAAAGAAAAGACAAAGAAGATCTAGGATCATGCAGTTCATTGTCAGTCAAAATTATAATAGCTCTAAAAACTCAATACAGAATAAAGATAACCTATACACCAAAAGCCTAAAAAGGTACTGGCTACTTTTCAGTGGTTTCCTTAAGTTTTTCAACAGAGGAATACTCTGAAGGACTTTGAAATAACTCAACTCTAGGAGAGAACACTTTTGAAAATTAAGACTTTGCTTAGGGCTTGAAGGTGATGTTGGGTACTAACGCCTACCTAATTTCAAGTATTTTAATCTGTAAAGAGGGGGAGCAGATGTGGTTCAAGCAATTGGAGTCCCACTTCCCACATGGAAGGTCCTGGGTTCAATTCCCAGTGCCGCCTAAAGATAAGCAGACACCGCAATGAGCAGACACCACAATCAGTAGATGCCACGACCTGCAGAGCGTGGATGTGGCTCAAGCAGTTGGGCACTCGCCTACCACGTGCGAGGTCCCAGGTTCAGTTCCCAGTGCCTCTTAAAGAAGACAACAAGCAGGAAGATGAGGGAGCCATCTCCAGGGTGAGGGGACAGAATGAAAAATAATAATAATAATTTTAAAAAATAATAAAGAAATTCTTAAAAAAGAGATTGTCATGATGGTAGCACATCATAAATGTAATTAATACCACTGAACTGTACACTTAAAAGTTGTTAAAATGGCAAATTTAATATATATAAATCACAATAAAACTTTAACAAAAAAAGAGAGAAGTGTCCAACTGATGAGTTGATTTAACAAGTCCACAGCCAGCCTATTGTATTTAAAGAGCACTTGTTCTTTGTAATGTAAATTATTCTGGGACTTTCTTGAGTGAAGTGGAAGTTTGAGTTGTGAAGATTCCTCTTGAGTTATTTACAATGTAATAGAGAAGAGAATAACACTGTGGGAAGACTATTAAAAGACAAGTCACATTTAAGAGTTAATTTCTCCACTCTCCCCAATTAATAACATTTTATAAGTGGATGGTCCATTTGTTACAACTGATGTACAAATACTGAAGCATTGCTACTAACCGTGGTCAATGGCTTACATTGTGGTTTACATTTTGCACCTTACACTTTTATAGGTTTTGATGAAATGTAAAATGACCTGCACCCATTATTGCAAGATCATGCAGAAAAATTTTAATGCCCTAAAAATGCCCTGTGTTCCATCTATTCTATTCTTCCCTCCCCCTCCCCTCAGAACTATGGTGAGCACTGACCTTCAATTTTTGAAGAATAAGATTCAGAGTCACTTGCAATAATATTGAGGGTTTGACACAGAGAGTAAGCTATAATACAAACTATAGTCTACGGTTAGTAGCAATGTCTCAATATGCAGGTGTTCATCAATTGTAACAAATGTACCACACTAATGAAGGATGTTGGTAATGTGGGAAAGTGTGGGAAGGGAAAGGGGTGGGGCATATGAGAATCCCCTATATTTTTTTATGTAATATTTATGGTAAGCTAAAGTGTCTTTAAAAATTTTTTTAAATCCTTTTAATTAATTTTTTTAAAAGTCAATTTCTCTAACACAAACTTTAAGTGTGTTAATAGAGAGCAGTGGAAAGGAAGGGTATCACCAAAAAGGTTTCCACTGAAGAGGAACTTGAGTTGGAATCAGGAATGAGGAAAGGGCTTAAAAAGGCAACAGAGATAGGTGAAAGTATTCAGGCAAGAAATGGAAGTAGAAATTTTAGTTATGGAAATGTCTGAATCATTGAAGCTCCAGGGGACTGTGAAGAAACTGGTTTGCCAGGAGGAGCAAGGTATTAGAAAAATAGAAGAAATAAATTAGTCAAGAGGGTCAGCTAAAATTATGGAAGATTTAGAAAACCAGACAGAGGAGCTGAGACTTAGCACCACAGGGGTTAAGAAGAAAAGAACACTGACTTGTTAAACCTTGAGAGTGACATAGTAAAAGTGAAATAGAAACAGAAATTTCAGACTGTCAATAGTCTTTGAGTTCGGAGGCAGAAAAGTTGAGAGAAAAGGCTAGATGCTTGGCATACATCCATTTACCCATTAAAAATCATATTAAGACAAGCGTCATTACTAAATGTTTATTAGTTATTTTATTTCAAATATAAAGGCCATCCCCATTTAAAACAAACTTTCCTGGCTTGTTTATCAAAGCATCATGCCATTTCCCCCAAATGTGTCTGACCAGAGAGTTACCCACCAGTGATAAGGAAAAGGCAGTGTTTTCCTTCCCCCAAAGCTCGCTCTGCTGCCTGAGTTACTCCGAGCTTAATTAGAGAGAGAGGAGTGTGGGTGATCAGGGAGGATCATTTTAAATTCTAAATTGTAAAGCTCCAGTACTATGTGCTCTGGTTTCCCCCTACAGCTAGACACTGATGAGCATTTTCTTGGATACTTCTTTCATGTTAACAGCACACCACTTTCCATGCTCTGTTCCTTGCAGAAGTCACTGACTCAGAAGCTGTTTCTGACCTCTCTGATGGGCTGCTTGGTTTGTTCTCTGATTTGCGTGAGTCCACGTTATAATTCTGTATGCAAAGCTGTCTACACTGGGGTTAACAGAGGCAACAAGCTTCCCACTTTCCTCTCCTGGCCCTGAGATCCACATCTCGCAGCCATTCTGCTTCAAATCCCCCAAATATGAACTTAAATAAGCCACATTCACTGACCAACAGGCAATACGTTTTGAAATAAAAAAGAATAATCATAAGAAAATTTATCCAGATGTGATATTAGCTGATGACATATTGGATTTAAAAAAACAAATCCCCTTTGAAATCATAAATTAAAAGTTAAAATTCAATGAGAGTATTAAATACCGAACATGCACGAGAGTAACCAAAGTATTATTCAGAGATGCATTCTTAACTTAAATGCCAATAACAAAGGACAAAAATAAAATGTTTATAATCCCAGAAACTAGAAAAAATTATTCAAGTAGACCTAAGAAAGAATGAAAAAATGAGAAAAGATTAAATAAATTAAAACAATAGAAAACAGTAGGCTTAATTAAAGCTAGTTACTTCTCCAAAAATATTGCTGATGTAGGCAACAACCTATATCATGATGGTTTTGTTTAGAAACAAAAACAGATATTAAAAAATTACACACATAAATGTGTATGTACTTAAATGTTTATATATACATGTATTTATATAATTAATAACAACGTATTTTGAAATTCTAACTAATTGGAGTTTTTGCAAAAACAAATATACATTGCCAAAATTCATACATGTTGGGACAGAGAAGAATATAAGCCCTAAACTATATCCATTGAAAAATTAACCAAAGCTTTATGCCTACAATACCAGGTCTTTACACCACAAATTTATACATTATACATTTTATATATTATATTTATACCACAGTTTAATAAATGACTCCAGAACACTGAAAAAGATTCTAAGTTCTCAATACATTTGCAGAAATATGAATATAACCCCACAAAAACCTTACATATATATACATACACACAAAACAGCTAAACACACACACATCAATCTCAATTATTAGAACATTAGAGTTAAAAATACTAAAGTAATAGTGAACCAGATTCTGCAGTGTAGTAAAAGAATAAAAGAAAAAAACAAGTAAGGTTTATCCAAACCTAGTTAAAGTTCATATACTCAAGCCTCGGTTATAGTTTGACACTAGAAAAACCTATCAATGTAATGTCCTCACGTAAATGATTAAAGAAGAAAAACAATCTTTTCATTTTCTGGCTGAACAATTATTTAATATAATTTAGTATCCATTCCTGGTATAAAAAAACTTAAAATGCTCAGAAACCTAAAATAAATATTTTACTAAATGATGAAACCATGGAAAAATTCATGAGAATATCAAGACCGTATCCAAAGATGCCCATAATTACAAATGATTGATCAGTCTACTAAGACAAGGAAAAGAAATAACATGAACCATTTTTTTAAAGACTAAGTAAATCAAAACTTGCAGTATTTGCAAATGATATCTGAAAAATTATAAAATCAAATAAAAATTCTTAGATATAAAAAGAAGTTTCAGTAAGGAAGCTGTAAGAGACACGGTTGTGAGAAACAGAAAACTAACTACTTTTCTTCTATATTTGTAAATACAAGCTAGAAAATATCATGGAAAAACTTGCCTTCTGAATACCAATGAAAACAATTAAGTTCCTACCAATTAAAAATGAAAAAATGTGTAAGACTTAAAAGAAACTTATGAAACTTTACTGCAGGATAGAAAATATAAATGAATGAAAAGACTCAATTATTGCTTCTCAATGGCAAGACATGATATTTAATGTGTCAATTCCTTCTTTAATCTTTAAGTTCAATGAAATTCCTAAAGTCCTAACAAGATATTTTATGGATGGCCATAGTCTTTTCCTAAGTTCCTCTGGATTTATGGCCAGCAGAAATCAGGTAACCCTAGCCTAGCTATGCCATCTGTTGATAAGTTACTCCTTGAAACAGCTCACTCCCATTATTTTGTTTCTCATATGATCCTGTGCAACCAAACAGAACAACCCCTAACCATGAAACAAAAAAACACAACAGAAGAGCTAATTTATATGGGGCTAACAAGCAGTAACCTCTTCGAATGATGGGCTCTCCTGGGAGTGTGTCAGGCCAGTGAATGTTAGCTATCCTGCGCCTTGAAATGGACAAAGGTTGAGAAACCACTGGCCTGGAGCGACATCAGGCTGTGCTCCCCCTGCATGTCTGCTACCTTCCATCGAGTTGCCATCAGAGAATCACAACCTCCGCCACACACTGAGTGGGAATTCCTGGTGTGGGCGGGAAAGGGGAAATGACAAGAGCTTTTGACAAAGTGTAAGTTGTATCACTCAGGTCAAGTGAAGGCATTTTTCTGAAGTAGAGGGTTTGTATGGGTGGGTCCTGAGAGCTGATGCTGGAAATGGTGGAGAGTCTTCAATATCAAAATGAAGGTTTTAAGTTATTCTGCAGGTTAAAGGAAACTTCTGGATTGAGATGGCAGAGTCAAGCCAGGTCATCAAACCTCTACTATTTTTCTGTACAAGTTCAGCAAAGGTAACCAAAGTTAACAAATAACCTCAAACCCGATAAATGGAAGGAACATTCATTGGTTTTCTGGCCTCAGTGGTCTTACGTTATGGAGTTCTCTTTTAACCTGAGATTTTGTTCCCTTTTGAGTTGGAGTCTCCTTCTTCCTAATTGCTACATGATTGGTGGCAGGTGTGATTTCTCTGAAATTTTAGCAACGATCATTTTTGTCCAAGGTTTTCTTATCTGTCTAGAAACAATTGCTGCCTCTTGCCTTCCCACTCTCAGTTGCCCTATGGTCACTTACCACGGAGCTACCTCTGGGAACTGCAAACCTCCCTTCTTCATCCTGGGACTCGTCCGACAGACAGGTAATGCTGAGAGAAGCATCATCTGGCTAAATGGAGAAACAAAAGTACCATTCTTATTCGGGCAAATACACTCTAAAGTGTTTGTGCATCCCATGATGTGTACATATTTAGGTAGGCGTGGCAAGAGACACAGATAAGATAGCTTGTGTACTGTACCTTGCATTCCACCATTCATGCACCATGAGCCTGAGCTGGCCATACACCAGCTCCTGTGATAGACACACGCCTCTGAGGCAGACGCTGCTATTGCCTACTGCAAACTCCACCATCCTTAACAATACCGTGGGAGACAGGCTTCAAACCAAAAAGTTTAAAAGGATCAATTGCAACCAAAAGTGATAACGTGTTAAGTTTGGCCCATGAGGTCTATGTGTGTAATTTTAACAAGAGACTTTTTCCTGATGGAAAAGAAGAGGGTCAGCTGATAACGATCTCTCTTTTTTTTTTTAAGATTTATTCATTTTATTTATTTCTCTCCCCTGCCACCCGCCCCCCCTCCCCCCCGGTTGTCTGCTCTCTGTGTCCATCTGCTGCGTGTTCTTCTTTGTCTGCTTCTGTTGTCGGCGGCACGGGAATCTGTGTTTCTTTTTGTTGCGTCATCTTGTTGTGTCAGCTTTCTGTGTGTGTGGCACCATTCCTGGGCAGGCTGCACTTTCTTTCGTGCTGGGCGGCTCTCCTTACGGGGCGCACTCCTTGCGCGTGGGACTTCCCTATGAAGGGACACCTCTGCGTGGCATGGCACTCCTTGCGAGCATCAGCACTGTGTGTGGGCCAGCTCCACATGGGTTAAGGAGGCCCGGGGTTTGAACCGCAGACCTCCCATGTGGTAGACAGATGCCCTAACCAGTGGGCCAAGTGCACTTCCTGATAAACGTTCTCGACAGACTTATGGATGACAGCCTGGAGCTGTCCAAGCATCTCAGGAGAGTAGGGATGATGGCCAAGTAAAAGCCTGGCTGAAAAGTCAAACTTGGTTGGGCCCAAGCCCAGCTGGCACCATGTTGCTCCCCAGGCATGCATGGATCACTTACCTTAAGCTTCTCCATGTTAACCCAGTGACAACTACTTTGCTATTTCAAGCAGCCAAACACATACTTAACTGGCCTAATCTTGCTCTTCAGATACACTGTATGACTCTCTTGGGCAGTTGTAGCAGTTTGGAATTACTTATGAATTCCAAAAATAGATACTGGATTATGTTTGCAAAGTGGTCTGCTCCTCTGGGCATATTAGATCATACTGATTTCAAAGGTTTCACTTTTACTTGAATAAAAAATGATTGGGGCTTTGATTGGGCCATGTCAGTAGGATGCTGAGTCCCTGTCCCCTTGGTGGGCAGGGACTAGCATATAAAATACACCACAGAGAAGGGAGGTTGGAGTTTTGAGCTGGAGCCCAGGAAGTAAAACACATGGGAGAAAGGAGAGCAGCTGAGCCCAGAGACAAAGGAGCCCCGGGAAGAGAGGAACCCAGGAAGCCTGAACCCCTGCAGATGTCAGCAGCCATCTTGCTCCAATATGTGGCAAGAGACTTTGGTGAGGGAAGTAACTTATACTTTAAGGCCTGGTAACTGTAAGCTTCTATCCTTTATAATAATAAATACTCTTCATGAAAAGAAATACCCTTTATAAAAGCCAACCTATTTCTGGTATCTTGCATCAATTCCCCTTTGGCTGACTAATGCAGCAGTGATTAGAAAATACTTGCTACTGTTCCAAGTAATTTTTGTTTTCAGTTATAAAACGAACTAAATGATTTTGCCTTCTTAAAAATCTATCTTACTCAGTCTTTACTTCACATTTGCCAAATGTTGGGAAAACTCTGGTTTTTCCAAATACAGGAAATGTATTTGTAAGTGAGGTTTCTCATCCGTATCAATTGGGTTGTAAAGCTTGGGTGTGTGTCCAGAGACTTTTGCTTTAGTGTTCAATGACTCTACTGAAAATAAGACATGAATATTCTTTTCTTTACTGGAGGAACCTTATTGCAAAATTGATACCTATGAAACCATAGAGCGTTTTGTCTATAAAAAGCTGTTATTCTTCATCATGCTTGACCATATTTTCTAAATTTTCTATGAAAAATATGCATTACTTTATGGTATGATAAAAGTATTTCTCTTTTTTCAAGAGACATATAATGAAAGACTTAGTATAAGAAATTTAGGTCAAAATGATTGATAATCACCTGAGGCAGGTTAGTATAGTGCATGGCTTCTTAAACTTTTTTGTTCCATGGACCCCTCTGCCAGGCAGGTGAAAACCACACACCCCTTCTCAGAATGTAGTGGCAGGTAGTTTTATGACACTTAACTAGCATCAGGTCTAACAACTACTGTAATTCCCAAGTATGGATGAGCGTAAGTGATTTTTCAAGATATGCAACAACTGCACTGTGATATGAAATGAAAGCCACTGTAACTTACTGCACACATTCCAAAGTGAAGGAAATGCTAGATTTCAGTTAGAGGTCAGAAAAAACAAAGACAACAAGTTGTTATTTTTCAATTCAAGCTCATGGACCCCCTGAAATCTTTCTACAGATCTCTTGGGTCTTTTGGTGAATCTCATTATGTTCCTGTTGGGAAGCCAGCACAGGGGGACCCCTGCTTAAGAACCCTGGTATAGTGAGAGGGGGGCGGCAGCTGGCCTGGCAGACGATACGGCCCACAGACTACCCAGCTGGGAGGCCCCTCCCAGGAACCTCCTGAGGACAAGGCTGGGATCCCAGCCATAAAAATCTCACGTGGAACTAGACAGAAAGCCCCAGGTATCCTCAAAAGTGACCTCATCATTGGGTTCCTTGGGGAACTGACAGGTGGGGTAATCAATCAGAACAGCAGATAGCTGGGGCCCCTCCCCTAAACATCAGCAAGAGGAGGAATAGTTAACAGGTTAAAGGTAACACCCAAGCCAAATCTCGCTCTCTCTGCCTAGAGGAGCCCTCATCAAATCTCAGTGCGTATTTCCAACCTTCTCTCCCATTTCTCAGCAAGCTCTGTTCTCTCCCCGTTTCTCGATAAATTCTTTTTACTGGCTTAACTAAACTGGCATGGTCTTAAATCGTTTTAGGCAACACAGCCAAGAACCTAGAGGAATCCAATACTTCCCTGGCTTCACATTTACCCCCTTCCCACACCAAGTCACTAAAAGTGACAGAAAACAGAGTAACAGATTGTTTTATAGCACTGGAAACAAGAATTCTGTGGCACACCAACTGATAGAACTTTCTAGGTACAAATAATTAAAAATTGTTTATAGGTGGACCTCCTTCCCTGAAGTGTGCAGATAGTCCCTAAATCTGACCTTAGGAAAACTTCCCCAAATGCTGACTAAATACAGGGGGCTAGGGGTGGGGTGGGTGGTGGTATCTTCTAGTGTTGGGTGGAGGGCTCTAAGAGAGAGGGAGCAGAGGCGGCCTCCGCAGGAGACCTGGATGGGAGAATAAAGACAGGAAATCACCTTTGCCTGGGAGTAAACATATTAAGAGTTCTTCACCTTCCTTGTTAATTCTGCATTTGGGGAGGGTGTGTACTAATTCAGACACTCCTCTGCAAACTCAACTTACCTACAAGAGCGCACATCAACAATTTTGGCATTTGGGAACTAGATCTGTTCCACTGCAGAGCAAACAGACCACAATTTCCAATCCTAATCAATAATAATAATAAAAACCAATCGCATCCACCTCTCTTACTGTGTATAAAATGTCTGGGGGCCAGAGAAGCTGCAGTTGCATCTGAAAGTCTCCTGACCTGTAGAACACATTCCACCCTCCATCTCGTGGGTGGAATCTTGGTGAATCACATTACGTTCCTGCTTTGAAGCCAGCACAGGCAGGACCGGGCAGAGGGACTGGGGAGCTGCACGTGAAGAAACATCTAGGACTGAGTGTCTTGGCCAGAAGTGAAATGCTGTTGCTATATGTTTGCCCTGAAGGCACAAACTAAAACTGAGGACATGCGAGCTGGTGTACCTCAAGTGGTTGAGTGTCTGTGCCCCATGTAGAAGTCCTGAGTTCAATCCCCGGGACCTCCTAGGAAAAAATAAATAAACAAAAACCAAAAACACTAAGGACATTGGCTGCCACCCTACATGGTTCCTTGACTAGGCAGTACTCACCCTCGGGGAAGCCACCTCACTGTTTGCTTCCCGTTGCCCTACCCATTCCAAAAGCTAACGTGTTCTCCACAGACAATGTTTACGTGTGGGAAATAATTGGAAAAGGCCAAATATGTATGTCTTAGTTGATGCTGAAAATACTGAACAAATACTTACATGGTAGTCTTATTTTTCTGTCTGTGCACAACCATTTTGTTTATTTCTGCCTAGAGCTGTTTGTTTAAAGATAGAATTTAGTCATTTTGGATGCACCTATTAAAGTATTCTTTGCTGATTTTAACACTGTGGGCATTTGTATTTGCCAACAATGTGAGTTACGTTGCATCTTCTAAAGTTTGCTTGACTAAATGGAAGAAACTGCATCTCCCTCACTTCCCCGACTCTTTGGTGCCCTGGGGTAACATTCCCTGGGCCACTATCACCAGAGAAGCCAGGTGGCTCCCACCCATCTCCAAGTCATTCAACAGAACACATCCTGGGGGGCAGATAGTGCTAAGCCAACCAGAGAAAACAAGCCTATGTTTATTATAGCAGGTTCTTCCAAATATGGTTGCCCATGTAACCACTTGTCATGCATAGTATATGTGCAAATGCATGGATGTGTGGAGAGGGGCATAATTTTGATGCATTTAAAATTGCATTCCCAAGTATTTACCCCAGAAAAATGACAGCACATAGCTATAGTACTAAATGGAGGTTCGTGACAGCTTTATTCATAATAGTCCCAAACTGGAAACAATCCAAAGGTGAATGTGAATGGATATTCAAATAATACAATGGAATATTATTTAGTAATAAAAGGACCAGCCTTCTGATCCATGCAAAAATAGATAAATTCAGAAGTATCATTTCTGAGCAAAAGACAAGACAGACAAAAGAGCATAAAGTATTTAAAATTCCATTTAGAAAGAACCAACCTAAGATGTTAAAAATCCAAAACAGGGGTTACTTCTGCAGGGGTGGGAGAACCATCAACTAGAAGTAGCATGAGAGAAGGTTCTGGGTGATGGAAGTGTTCTATACTTGACTGACTGACTATGATAACATGAATGAAAACATTTGTAAAATGTATGCATTTACTGTTTATAAATTATACCTCAATAAAAATAAAATAATTTAATACCTCAAAAATAATGTAATTCATATTTTCAGAGATTTAAGGGACTTGTTGCTGTGAATTCCAAAAAGACTATTGTAACAGTGGGTAACTAGAAATAAATTATTCTTGGGATGTAACAATACGTTCACTGAAGTTACAAAAATGAAGAGACAGACTAAATAATACAATCACAACCAAGAAAAAAATTACTAATCTGAACATAAAGTTAAAGAGATCTAGAACACTGAGCAAACAGACTAATGTGGGGGAAAAAATCTAGGAGATTCTGAAATTCAAGTAAAGCAAACATTAATCATCTAATACATACTATAGAAGGGCACAGAATATGGAGGGAAAGATACTCTAAGAAATACTAGAAGAAAATGTCCAGAAACTGAAGAGTAAATACTTCTCAGACTGAAAAGTTCCCTGAGAACAGGCCAGAATAAATGAGAAAAGGGCAGAACCAGAAAGTTCGAAATTCCAGGGACAAAAAAAATTCAAAAGGGTTGCAGAGGAATGTAAAAACAAAACAAGACAGAAAAAATAAGTAGCTTATTTATGACAAATGAGATTCCTCATAAAGAGCCAGAAAATGAAACAAAACAAACACTGTGTCATGCTAAGTGTGTAACAGTCTGTTAATGAAAAATAAGAGTAATTCTGTGTAGGTCTTCCAGTAGCGCTGAATAGTGCCTGCTGTTTTAAATCAAGGTTTCTTAGATTTTCTTTTCTATGAAGCAAACACATATGTAACTGATATAGCGATCATTAACAGATGACGTGATTTTATTTTGCAGTGAATTATGAATCAATAGCAAGCCTAGCTATTTAATTTTCACTTGAGACATTGGAAATAAGTTAGATTGACTACTTAGCCTTCTGAATAAATTAACAAAGGAATATTTCATTTATGTCTTCTGCACAAAAAGGCAATGTCTTTACAGCTATGCAGGAAGTGATTGGAGGACTAGGTTCCTGTTGATTACAGATTGGATTGTGGACCTACTGTAAATGACCAGATTTAACATCATTTTTTTATTTAGAGTCTGGGTCAACCATACATATATGAATAGACTAGTTCTTTATCATCAGTAGCTCACTGCAAAATAAACAAGTGTATTCATGAAATTGTATCATGTTATAAGGACTTTTTTGAGCAGGTTTATTGAGGTATAACTGACATACAATAAACTGTACATATTTAAAGTTAATAAAGTATACAATTTGATGAGTTGTGAAAAATGTATAGACCTATGAAACTATTACCACAATCAATATTTTATATAAATGGAATTTTTTTCTTTCATATGGCATAATTATTTTGAAATCATCCATATTGTCAAGTATATCCTTAGTTCATTACTTTTTATTACTGAGTAATACTCCACTGTATGGCTATATCATGATTTGTTTATTAACCCATAGATGGACTTTGGGATTGTTTCCAGTTTCAGGCTATTGCCAATAAAGTTGCTATAAATGGTTGTGTCTAAGCCTTTGTACAGATATAAATTACCAGACTGCAATGGCTGGATTTAATAGTAGGTATATTCTTAGCAGTTTAAGAAGCTGTCAAAACCAGCAGTGTATAAAATTCCCAGTTACTTCACATCTTTGGCACCACTTGATAGGATTAGTCTTTTTAATTTTAGCATTTGAGAGGGTATATAGAGATGTTTCATTGTGACTTAAATTTGTATTTCCTTAATCACTAACAATATTAAGCACCTTTTCATGACCTCATTTGTCATCCACATACTTTATGGGTGAAGTGACTTTCAAATCTTTTACACATTCTGAAAGGCAAGAAAAGATTGAACAAAATTTTGACACTGGAGATTCCCCCAGGGTATGCTCCTCAAAGAGCAAATTTATTTATTTTCAAAAGTAAATAGGGAAGCGGACTTGGCCCAATGGACAGGGCACCTGCCTACCACATGGGAGGTCTGCTGTTCAAACCCTGGGCCTCCTTGACCCATGTGGAGCTGGGCCATGCGCAGTGCTGATGAGTGCAAGGAGTGCCCTGCCATGCGGCGGTGTCCCCTGCACAGGGGAGCCCCACGCACGGGAGTGCACCCCATAAGGAGAGCTGCCCAGCGTGAAAGAAAGTGCAGCCTGCCCAGGAATGGTGCCGCACACACGGAGAGCTGACACAACAAGATGATGCAACAAAAAGAAACACAGATTCCTGGTGCTACTGCTAACGATAGAAGCGGTCACAGAAGAACACACAGCAAATGGACACAGAGAGCAGACAACTGGAAAAAAAAGAAGTAAATAGCAGGGAAGTGGACGTGCTTCAAGTGATAGAGCCTCTGCCTACCATATGGGAGGACTCAGGTTTGATCCCTGGGGCCTCCTGGTGAAAAACAAGAGAAAGAGTGCCTGTGAAGTAAGCCAGTGTCCACGTTCTGAGCCAAGTGCTCGCTTGTTGAGCCAAGTGCCCACGCAGTGAGCCAAGTGCCTGTACAGTGAGCTGAGTGACCGCATGCATGCCTGCACGGTGAGCTGAGTGCCCACGCGGTGAGCCAAGTGCTCACTGGAGTGCCCGTGCGACAAGCCAGTGCCCACGTGGCGAGCTGAGTGCCCATGCAGCAAGCCGATAGTGAGCCAGTGCCCATGCAAGTGAGTCACAGCAAGATGATGATGCAACAACAAAAAAAGAGAGAGACAAAGGGGAGAGTCAAGGTAAAGCATAGAAGAGACTGGGAACTGAGGTGGTGCAATTGACAGGGAAGCTCTCGCCACATCAGAGGTCCCAAATCAAATCCTGGTGAATCCTAGAGGAGAAGAGAAGAGAAGAGAAGAGAAAAAGAGAAAGACATACAGTTCACACAGCAAATGGACACATACAGAAAAAAAAAAAAGTAGAGCAGGAGAGGGAGGAAAAAAGTAAATAACAGGGTATTGGGGTAAAATGACAGCATCAAACCAGATGACCAAGTTTCTATCACCTAAAACCTAATAGAATGAACAAAAACATAACTACAAAATTAGAAAAAAAAATAACCTTGGCAGCATTCAAACAAGCAGTGGACAGAGAAAGAGAGAAGATTCCTGGAATTATGTGGCTTCTTTTTCAAAATGCTTCTCACTCTCCATCCAAGAAGCATGAAGGAAGAAATCAAATAGACAAAATTCTGGTACCGACTAAGTGTATCTCCTCCAAATTCTGAGGGGAAGTGATTGAAAGTGGGAGTAACCAAACCTTTGTTAAATATTTAGCATGCCCCTTCAAAGTCAGTCTCTCCCCAATACCGTATCATCCCAGCAAAGAAAAGAAAATCTACTGGCATTCACCATTTTTCTTTTTCTAACTGGGAGGAAGTTAGGAGAGGGAATTCAAGGCCTGAAAAATAAAATTAATTACAAGGGAGAGAAAAAGCTCAGGATGAGTGCAGAAAGAAGCAGAATTGAGAAAAGGCTTATGATACCCATAAACCGAGCTGCCTTTCCCAGCTGAGAATGCTTGGAGACCTTGCCTCTCCTGGGGAAATGGGGAGTAGAGGCGGTCACTGGGAGAGGCACTGGATGGGGAGGAGGGAGGGAACTGGACACGGAGGGTTAAAAGCAGAAGGGAGGTGTGTGATGGTCACTCTGCACCTGGTTAAAAGCAGAAGGTAAGTGTCTGATGCTCACTCTGCACAGTAGCAAACCCGGGGGCACTGCTGCCACTCTAACAGGTCACCCTGGGACCAGGTGGAACGAACACTCTGTGGTAAGTGAATTATGTACCCAAGGAAGACATCTTAATCATGATCACCTTCCTGTGTAGATAGGACCCTCTGTATGAGGGGAGGCCTTATTAAGAGAAAAAATCGAGAAGCAGCCGGAGGAGAGAGAAGCCAGAAATCAGAGGAAACCAGAAGAGCAGAAACAGGGGAGAGAGCGCGCCATGGGACGAACAGAAACAGACAAGCCAAGGAACCCCAAGGGTTGTGGAAGCCAGCACCAGAAAGCTAGACTTCGTGGAGAAAGCCCTGCCTTGCTGACACCTTATTTTGGACTTACAATCTCCAAAACCATGAGGCAATAATATTAAGCCAACTCATTGTGTGGCGTATGTCATAGCAGCTTGGCAAACCAAGACACATTCTGATGAGAATGATTTAAAATTAGAGGGAAAATTTAAAGAAACTAAATCCATCAAAAAAGAAATGCTCACCATCACTGCCTTTCTGGGTACAGAGCTATTTTTTATAGAGCAGGTAGTTGTTTGTGGATTTACCTATTAAACTTGACCACTGAATATTTTCCTTACAAATGAATTAAAGGAGTGTAGATGTGCTGACAACCTGTGGTTTCCCAACGATCTCAATTATTTTTTTTTTCAGGTTTTGCATGACTGTCTTGAAGAAAGGCTCCCCCCTCTCCTGAGTCCCTGCTATCACTCACCATGGGACCACTGGTTCTGATAACTGGTGGCAGCTCTTGTTCCTCCCGGGTGCCATCCAACTGAGCAGTATGGTTGTCACCAGTGTCACCTGGCTAATGAGAGAAATGAAAGTCATTTTTATCCAGACATAGCTTCCCAAATGTAACTGTGCACTTAATGACATGACATCTCACCTCATATCTATGTGTGGCTGTGTAGTGATATAACTACCTGTGCTTTGATAAAAGCATTTACCAATTCGTCCAGACTTATATTGATCCCCATAAACAACACGTACTATCCTAGAAACTGGTCTCAGAGCAGGCACTATGAGCTGCCCGCCAAAATTCACTCTTTTCTTCTACCTTAACTAACAAATATTCTAATTTTGCTCCTATTAACAAAAAGTACTAAGTGTGATCATGTGACCGTTAAATCCAATGGGACACAAGTGGAATTCTACTTGGTGACGCATCCAGGAAAATTAACGTGCTCTTGTTAAAATGGATGGAACCAGTTGATTTATGCTTCTTTCAGGAGAGTGGTGTCTGACAGTGAGTCATCTTAAAAGCACTACTCATTGGTTTCTCCCAAGGAGAGAAGGACGGAAGGATGAAGCTGGTGGCACTAGCCTCCAGATCCATCAAGCCCCACTTTCCCTGCCTTCAGTTTCTTGTTTTCTAAGAAAAATAAGCTTTTAATTGTTTTTTTTCTTCCCCTAATTGTTTCAAGTCATGTAAACTTACTGTTTTAAAATCAGACTTTCTGGCTATCTTTTGCCATGACTTACAAATCAACAGCAAGAGTAGCCAGTTTTTATTCCATTATGAAATTGGGAAAAAATTAGATCAATTATTTCATGAACACATGTCTGAACCCAAGTAGTTAATTCTGCTCTTTCAACACTGGGAAGGCCCTGCTTTTTCCATAAGCAGGAAGTGTATTTGGAGAGCATGTTTCTGACTGTAAAGAACTGCGTTGTAGACCTTGTGCCTCTGCTGTGAGATTTAGCAGCTTTTGTGATGCACATAAATCAGACAAAAATATTCTATTCCACTAGAGATATTAATGAAATCATAAAAATGAGACCCCATAAATGGTTCTCTTTCACCTGACTTTTCCATATTTTCTAACTCTCCCACAAACAATATGGGCCCTATAAATTTAAAAAAAGACACATTTACTTTTTATTGGAAACCATGTTAAAGAAGCAACATGAGAAAAATGTAGCTGAAGATGGAAGACTGAGCATCCACCCCTACCTCTACACCTGCCCAGAATCACTCAAAATAAGAGACACATGTATTTCTAAAAGAACAGATCTAGCTTAACACTGGAAACCAGCACGCATTCTAATCATAGATCAGGAATTGTTAGGAATTCCTGGAAAATAAAAAGTAAATAATTTGTCAATAACTGCAGAGAAATCTCAGCCTCAAAACAGCATAAGACAACATTGCTGGCAAGGAAGAAGTAGATCCAGAAACAAACAAAATCCAAGTTGAGAGTGAAATGTGTAAAAGACAGAAAGGAGTCCCAAGGCAACGACCAGGAGAATTCACTGTAAAATGTAGTATTCCAGCAGAGGGCCCGTACAGAGCTTCCCCCAGCTCGCTTTCCACTGAACAGCAGGCAGTAGCTATAGATGAACCCAAGAAAAGCAGGCTATTGCAACCATAAATAAAATAATAACCATACCAATAAAGGAGAAATCAGTGAAAAAAAAAAGAGCTCTTGTGAATAAACAGTATGATTGCCGAATTAAAATTCCATAGGGGCAAAATTACAGCCACCCATGGCAAAAATTAGATTTAGGGATTTACAAAATGATGTAGGCAAAATGTTCTAGAATATAAAACAAAAAAAAAACAATGGAAAATGTAAGAGGATTTAAGAAACATGAGTTTAATCTACGCAATGAATGAAAGAAAAGAAGAGAGAAAAAACATAAACAACGGGAAGAGAATGGTCAGAACTGAAAGAAAAGGAACAGTTTTCAGCAATAGAAAGCTGAGTGCTAACCCCAGGAGAGAGAGAAAAAAATTTTTCCATCTGATAACAATTCAGATTTCCAACAATAAAGGTAAAACTACAAAGCTTCCAGAATTATAAAAATGAAAGCAGCATATTATAAAGGAAAAAGCTGTCAAGGTACATAAGACTTATCAATGTCAGCACTGTATTAAAAAGCAGATGGACCAATATCTTCAAATCTCTGAAAGGAACTGATGTTGGGCCTAGCATTGGATACTCAAGGATTTAGGATTCAAGGTTTCTGGAGTTGAAAATTTAGTACCCAGAGACATGTCTTGACAGAATCACTCAAAACGTAAAAGGTCCAATTTGCTAAGAAGTGTAGTATTGCATGATGTGTGTGGTTAATATTTCTATTGCAATTTCCCATGTTATAGTTCCTTTAGCTTTCTTTCAATTGACATTTGCATCCCTAAACACCCCTTTCAGCTACAATCCCAATTATAAATCAGCAGTGGTAGTTATACTCACTATAATGTGCTAGCAAAGAAAATATTGTATCAATTCTAAGGAGGCAGGTTAGTAGAGGGAAGAGAAAAACAGCTGGGACCCTGCAGAGAACATGCCCACGAGACCCCACCCGAAACCCCGACGGGAAGGCTGCTACTAAAGAACAAAGCCTGAAAGACCCCCTGAGGCCCGGGCCATGAGGTCTCGTTGGGACACTTTCTGGGGTCAAGGGCGAGCCCCCCCATACCCCCAAACAGGCCTCGCATTGACAGGCGAGACAACCAATTAAAACAGCAAACAGCTGGGGCCCCTCCCCAGCACTATGAAGGGGGAGGAGGAAAATGCTTAAAAAGGCCTCGTGTGGAGCCCCCGGTGCACGTCTCACCCTGTAGCACTCCCATGACCCACATCTGGGGCTGTGTACTTATCCCTTCTCCTGTTTCTTAATAAACGCTTTACTCCCTTGCCTACCCTGTGGCGCGTCCTTAAATTCCATGATGTGACATAAGCCAAGCACCTAGAAGCCCAGATCTCTGAGTGCTCTGCTAACACTAAGGCGCAACAACAGGGCGTGTCAGGGGTATGGGATTTTTAGAGGGTAATGAAAACATTCTAAAATGTCCTGAGGTGATGACAGCATAACGGTGATGCACAGGAGAGCCACTGAGTGAACACAAGGCATGGGACTGGATAACACAGTGACTCCCGTGGTGGCAGATGGTCTGTGGTCAACCAAACGAGTGTTTTCTCATGAGCGATAACAAATACGTAATACTAATACAGGGTGTTAACAATCAGGTGGGTTGGGGGAAAAATGCACCAAATGTAAGATGTGGGCTATGATAGTCATACTTTGATGATGCTTGTAAGGTTTGTAACAAATGTTTCACAACATTGCAAGGTGCTGGTGGTGGGGCGATACACGGGCGCCCTGTGTGATGATACGTATGTTTGCTTTGTAAGGTCACAGCTTTTACTATACACTTACTGCTTATGTATGTTCATGTATGAATGATATACTTCAATAAAATTAAAAAAAAATATATATATATATATATGTATTTATTTCTTCCCTTCCCTGTAGTCATTTTTCTGTGCTCACCATCTTGCCTTCTCATTCTGCAAACTTCTGAGCAGGTCTGGGGTGTGCATGGAGAAAAACTTCAAAGTTCTGTTACATCTCCCAGAAGGTTCTTCAGGAAGTGTTTGGCATTCCGCATGCCCCTTGATTAGCCTCGAGAAGGTCATAGGATGTTCAAAGAATTGAAATAAAAGGAGACAGGGAAAGCCAAGATGGGACGGGAGGAGGCTTGCTGGAGCCCTGCAGCGTCTGGGGTTACAGCTCCCCCAGCCTGAAGACGCCTCGGCAACATCTGGGCACTTCACTGATTTGCTGCCATAAACCGACTCACCACAGAACCACTGTGTGGACCATTCTGAGGAGAGGTTAGCGTGAGCGGGGAGGTGGGGGTGGAGGGCAGACCACAGCAGCCTTTCCCCGGTGCTGATAGGAAGCATTTCATAAACATTCCATTCAGAGGCTGTTATCTCACCAGGAACAGGGAACTACCAGGTTTTGCCTTCTAAACACTGCTATTGTTTTTGTCTGTGCACTAAGTTCTCTTTCTTAAACTAATATGTAAAAACTCATCCGTGCAGGGTCTATATCTATTTTGTTCCTGTTGCCTACTGGGCAAAGCTGATTTTTCATTCTATAACCCTGACCCTAGTGGTCCATTGTTAAGAGAAGAGGAGTAAAGGAAGACAAAAGAAGGAAATTCTATTCTTCTGCACACGGAAACCTGTTTCTTAATATGGGGAGCAAAGCAGGATATATTTATTTGATATCTAAATTAATAGATTTAAAATCTTGATTTAGAAATATTTGGAGGCTAGTACTTGTCTAATTTATACATGGATCACCATTTACAATAATTTGCATTGCTATCTTCTACTTCAGATGTAGAAAGGGTAAGAAGTCTATTTCCCAGCCCAAAAGACACACCAGGCCCCTCCAAAGTAGAAATCTCTTGGGAAGCAGATGCAGCTCAAGCAATTGGGCTCCCGTCTACCATACAGGAGGTTCAGGGTTCAATACCCAGGGCCTCCTGGTGAAGGCGAGCTGGCCCAAGTGGTGAGCTGGCCCACGTGATGAGCTGGCCCATGCAGAGAGCTGGCACAGCAAGATGATGCAACAAAAAGAGACACCGAGACCATAAGAGACGCAGCAGACCAGGTTGCTGAGGTGATACAAGAGAATGATCGTCTCTCTCCCACTCCAGAAGGTCACAGGATCGGTTCCTGGAGCCGCCTAATGAGAATACAAGCAGACACAGAAGAACACACAGCGAATGGGCACAGAGAGCAGACAACAGGGGAAGGGTGTTGGGGGGATGAGATGGGTGAATAAATAATCTTAAAAAAATTTTTTTTATTAAAAAAATAAAGTAGAAGTCTCTCTTCAATATGCACTGACCAAGAGAAGAGAAAATCTACAAGAATTCACCCTTTCGTTTTTTCCAGTTTGGAAGTAGATAGAGGGTAGAACATGAGGACAGAAAGACGAGCAAAAAGGAATAAACTTGGACCAAGGAGGGTCTGTCACTGGGGTAGGATGGAAGTTGAGGAAGGGGAAGGAAAGGCTCACCAAAATCTATTGTTGGAAAATATTCCTGTGACGGTCCCCTGCTCTGACTGAGGGAAGAATTCAGGGCTGCTCTGAAGCGGTCAGGATCATTGTCCTGGACTGAATTATAATACCTAAAGACCACTGCTCGGGAGACAACCTAAAACCTGAGAACCCCGGCTGCGCACCCAACAGAAAAAGTAAGGACTCCTGATCAGGGGGACCTAAAATGTATGCAAGATAAAGTTACATAAAGACCTGGAGCCTAAACCTGCAAAACAAGACTGCTCACAACCCCAGCCCTGACTGCTTCCATCCTCAGGCAACATAGAGGCAGGCAGAAGGCAAGCCGGCCCTTTCAACCCTTTCAACCAGTTACTCAGCAGATACCCGGAATCAGCCAAGAGCTAGCCTTCTTTAGGACAAGAGTAAGGTCCAGAGGAAATGCCCACCTAAAATATGTAGAAGACAGAAATATACTGCCCAGAAACTAATCACTACCACCATCATCACCACCATCATCATCGTCATCCTCAACATCAGATCAAAGATACCAGGGTTGGTATCTTCAGAAGAGCGAAGACACTCTCTTCTTCCAACAGGAAGGAAAAGAAAGTATAGGTGAAGGGAAGGAAACATATTGGTGTGTAATGGAGAAAAGCCTGACTGTAAATTATCTGCTGCTATGAACTAAAGTGCTAGCAGATGTCCTCAAACTCATGTCCTTACCAAGTCTCCTACTCCCAGCAGATACTGCAGTAAGAGGACCCCAGCCTGATGCTGAGCAGTAAAGGTCACGACGTGAGAGTCGTCTCATAAAAAGAGTCTTCTATAGAGATAACTATATTGACATTTAGGAACTCATATTAGCATTCTTTGAAAATATGCACTAAAATGGACAAGGTAGACTATAAATGGAATAGGTACATTATTTCCCACATAGTGCTACACATTTAGGATGAGACAGTGCTGCTTCCACATAAGATACTTAACATTTAGAACATATCTGAAATGTCAAATTTTTTCTTATTCTTACACAGATGGTAAGGTAAGATTTTTCACTTTGAACGCAATCAAGAAAACAGAAGTTTAGCTGACAATTTCCCCTATATTTTTATTTCAGTTTGTGGGTATAGCTATTGTAATTCATTCTTGTAGGTACAGGTGAGATTTTTAGTTGTTGTGGATTTAACTAACTATTCATTCCTAAATTTGAGTCTCCTTTGCCTGCATGATTACGAGCAGGTATTTTTTTCAAGTTTTCCTAACTGCTCTGAAAAAATTTACTCTTTCTAACTCTCTTACTCGCAATTCCCCTTGCTTTATCTTACCAGTTGACCATTTCTATAGGGAATTGCTGATATCCCTTCTTCATCCAGGGTCTTATCCAAAAGAAGAGTTGGGATACAACAAAAATCATCTGGTTACTGAGAAAAATGAGAGTGTAATTTTATTTATTCAGACATAATTGCCCAAATGTAATTGTGTATTCAATCACAGGTTATGCATACTAAGTATGTATTCATTCACACAGCTCTGTAAAGCTATCCATAGTTATGATTGTGTTTGCACTGATAATTGCATTTAGCCATTTATCACCCAATGCTGAGAGCTCACAAAATGCTAGGAACTATACTAGACATTGGTCTTTGTGGTAGATACCAACAGCTTCCTTCCAAATTCATTCTCCTTATCTTCCTTAGCATTGTACTGATTGCTTTTCAGGAAATTATGTGTCCTATTAAAACAAATAGATATTCCAGGCTCACTTGCAGCTAAGGATGATATTATAGCAGTTCTGGCCAGTAGGAGGTTAAGTGGAATTCTACTGAGTAGGGTTTCCAGGCAAGTAAGGTCAGAAGGTCAGTCAGTTGGTAGAAGTTCCTGCTGGAAACACAGATGTGGTCCTGGATCGGCCCAGTCATTCTGTGCGCAAAAGGGTGAAGGTCATGTGTGAGAGTTGAAGGAGAAAGACAGAAAGAAGCTGAATCTGTGTTAACAAAAAGGACCGCCTACCTTCAACTTCTTAAAAGAGAAAAAGCAAATCCTTATTTGTCTAAGTCATGATTTCTTGGGTTTTCTGTTACATGCAGTCAAATATATATACATAAGTAATATAGTCATTTTTTTAAAAAGACTATATGACTATATTTATACAGTCAATTATAAATCAAACCCACCTTTAGCTAACGGCTACTCAATTATGAAATTGGAAATGAATTAGACTGACTACTTTGGCTAACTAAATGTGTTACTAAAAGGAATATTTAATTCACATTATTTAGGCACGGGAATTCAGCTCATTATGTATAGGATTGTACGTAGATTTTGTATTATGTATCCAGATGTGTAGTATTTATGATTTAGTGTACAACTCTACTGAAACAAGAGTAGTATATTCTTTCATTGTAAGCTAGCCAGAAAAATTAAATTTATTGGATATTTAATGAAATCCTAAAATTTTATTTGAGCCCATACAAATCAACATTCTTCATCTTGCCTGTCCATATTTTCTAAGTTTCTTGTAAAGATTATGGATTGTCTTCATAGTAATTTTAAAAACATACCCCACACAAGCAAATTGGCTCAGGATAGCAAAATGCACATATCACTTTCTCCTCCCCTTGCAAATCACGCCAAGTGTCAAAAGAGATATATTTGAAAAGAGTTAACCTAGAAACCAGTAAGCATTTCCATTAACAGAGCAAAAATTGTTGGAAATTCCTGGAAGATAAAAAACAGGCAAGAACATTTTGATAAGGACAGGAAAAAACCTCAGCCTGAAGAAGGGTACAATAGAAAATTGTTTAGAGGCAAATGGATCACGTGATAGCTGAATCAGAAAAAAATCCAGAGTGAAAATAAAAAGAGCAGGATGGTGCCCACCCCCCCGCCCTCAATGCAGAAGGCTACCACCAAAGCAATTAAAGAAGGTTTTCCTGAGCAAAAGTGCAGGCAAACCCTTTCTTCCTCCTCCTACCATCGAGTAGTAGGCAGCAGCTAAACATGATCCCAGAATAAAACCCAAGAAACCTGGGTAAGGAGGAGGCCATTGTGGTAATGACAGTGGGGAAATGAACATGTTTATGTGTGTGTGGATACATGTTTGTGTAGAATGATTTGGTCAAGTTATATCATTAAAATTCATTATGCTCAACGCTAAGCAGTGTAAAGAACATAAACGTTGGTTTCAAAGAGCTGTGACACATTCATAAAAGTTGGCCATTTTCAAGTCACAAACTTGGAAAAGTAGAAATTACATGAGCACATTCATTAAGCAGAATGCAATTGTGTTTGAAATCAACCACGAATGGATAACAGCAACAAAAACAGCAAAATGGAATTTTAAAACATCCTTCTGCTCATTTCTTGACTAAATTAAAACTATGCACTAAAACTGAAAGACAATAAAATTATTATTTATGAAAAAGCCTCAGGAGTGGCAAAGCAGACAACTAGAAAAGCATTGTCTTAAATGCAAATAAAATTAGAAAATGAATAAATTATATGTTCAATCATAAAGTGCTAAAAGGAATAGCAAAATAATCCAAGAACTAGATGAGAGTTAATAAAGAGCAAATAAATTAATGCTATGAGAAGAACTAATAAATATAAAACCAAAGGCTGGTTCTTTGAATGTACTTGCTGAAATTTCAACAAACCATTCACAACTGTAAGGCAAAATATGCAAACTAGCATTATAAACAAACGAGAAATGATTACCAACAGAGACTATTTAAAAATAAGACACATACACACACATATACATACATAGTCAACTTTTTATCAATATATCTTAGAAACCTAAATGAAATTGATACTTTTAGAAAAGTTCAACTTTCAATAAAGTGGAGTTTAAAAAAAAAGAACCAATAACTCTAGCAATTGCTGAGATAATCACATATTTATACCTAGAAAAGTTTCCAGAATGTGTAAATTTATTAATAATTCTTCCAAACATTCGAAGACCTTATTTAAAGAAACTATTCCATATATTAGAAAATACACAAATTTCCCAGCAAATTCATTCTGTGATTAGAATAACTATGGTTCGAAAAGAAAAAAGAGAAATACAGGGAAATCTCATTTACTAATGTAAATGTAAAATCAGAAATGAATTATTAATGAACCAATTAGATTTTAAATACAATGCAACTAAGTAATGTTTATCCTAGCCAATCAAGAATGGCACAAGAGTATAAAATCTATCACTGCAATTTCCTATTGTTAAGCAAAAGATAAAACATTTGTTTAAATTTATTTCGACAGTCTGAAAAGTCATTTCATAACATTTAATGTCTATTCTTGATCAAAAACTACGAGCAAGCTAAAAATACTAAGAAATGTATGTTGATAGAGAATAACTACCAAAATCCTAGAGAGAATATTCTACTTAAATGGAAAAACTTTGGAATTCACAATAAAATCATAAGTTAGTTTAAAATGTGCACAATGTCAATGAAATTATTTATAGAGATCTTCATCTAATCTAATAATACAAGGATAGGAATTTAGGTATAATGATTATAAAGAATGAATAAGACTACACATTCAGTATCTATGGCTGATATATGATCCACTACCAGAAAAAAAATCAAAATTAACCTAAAGAGAAGAATCCTTGTAAGGAATTAGTATTTAAAAAATTAAGAGGTGTTTTCCTATATATCAGTAAAATCCACCAAAAAACTATAATAAAAAGAGACATTATATTCAATAGCTACAAATCTATTGAGTACTAGCAGTGAACTGATTAAGAAACATATAATACCTACAGGAAGACATGAATAGAAGTTTAGTGAGAGATGTAAAAAGAAGGCACACATAAATGAAAAGACACAACTATGGTTTAAGGATGGGAAGTATCAATAATGCAAGCATATAAATTCTTCTTAAATTTATCTGAAGATTCAATGGAACTCCAAATAAATGTGCAATCATGAGGTTCTATAGACAGATACTAAGGTTTATGTGGAAGAGAAAACTTTCACAAAATAGCAAAGGAAGTTTTTTTAAAAGAACAATGGGGGTATCTTCCCTAACAGATTTCCAAAAGATACCATAGAACCATAGGAATTAAGCCACAACTGTCGATCAGCGTGGAAAAAATAAAATTTAAAACCTGATTTGGGGCAAATGATCACTCTCCAGCTAGAAACAAATAAAGTTAGAGCCTACTTTAAACCAATCATAAAAATAACTTCCACATAAAGGCCAACAACAAAGCTATAAACATATTAGCAGACAGAGGAGAATGCACAAATGAAAAGACAGATTTGACAAAATACTTTTCATAAGTTATTTTTAAATAAAATTTTAATAAAATAAATTTAATAAAATTTAAACAAAATTTAAAGGCAAATATAATACTTATATTCAGACTATTAAGCACTCTAACAAGTAAAAATAACCCAGCTGAAAAATGGGCAAAGGCCGTGAAGAGGTAAGTCACAAAAGAAGAAATATCCATCTTCAATTAACCAATGAAAAGAGGGTCAACCTCACTAAAATAAGGGAAAGGCTAACAAAATTTACAGAGTAACAATCTATTTTTCATTCACTAGAGCGACAGATGTTAACACTGGTAGTATATGCTGGTTTAGATGTTCTGAAATATCACTGATCACACATTTTTTGTGTGATTTGTCATCTAACCTTTTTTTGAAGAAGACTTGGCTCTACCTTTCAGAATTCAAAATGTGCATATTTCAGCATAATAATTCTACTTTAGATATCCATCTTAGCAAAATACATGCACATATTAAAGAAACATGTATTTGAAGTTCATTAGTTCATTAGTCCATATCACAAAGTTGTCAACTAATATCTTACAATATAAATTTTATTCAGTAAATTATGCCACAGCCATAATTTAGAATGACTTTGGAATAGTATACAGCAGTTAAAAAGAATGACGTAGCTTTACATTTAGTAGTTGGAAAGATTTCCAAAATGTATAAATGAATGTTACTAGATGCAAAATAATACATATACTACCCCATTTAGTAACAAAGCAATATATTTGTATAGGTCCACAGTAGGCAATGGAATAGGAAAATTTCCATAAGGAGACACCAAACTGATCATTGTACTACTCGAGAAAGAGTGGAAGAGACACTGCTGGGAGTATCAGGAAAAAGGTTTTTTTGCACCATATACATCTATAATTTTGCATGTTTTTTAAAAATTCAGAAGGTGTTCTTGCGTTGTTAAAAAAAACAACTAGAATACTACCTAATCAACTGTTCGAATGATTGACTTTATATCCTCCCTAGATAAGTACACTGGGTCAAACCTGTATCTCCAAGGTTAATGCAAAATCTCTTTACAAAACTTATTAGATGGGAAGTGGATGTGGTTCAAGCAGTTGGGCCCCTGCCTACCACATGGAAGGTACCGGACTCTTTCCTGATGCTTCCTTAGGAAGACGAACAAGGCAGTGCGCTGACGTGACAAGATGACGCAACAAAGAGACACAATACGGAAACACAATGAGAGACACAACAAGCGGGAGCAGAGGTGGCTCAAGCCATTGGGTGCCTCCCTCCCACACAGGAGGTCCTGGGTTTGGTTGCCAGTGCCTCATAAAAAAAAGGACAAGCACACAATGAACAGACACTGAGAGCAGACAGCGAGCACCAACAACTGCGGGGAGCTGGATAAATAAAATAAATCTTAAAAAAAAAAAAAAAAACTTATCAGAGAGCGGGATGTCCGGCTTCTGAGCAAGGATCGCTGTGTCAGACCCAAAGAGAAAGCCAATTCAAAATGAGGGACACTGAAAAGAGAATGGAAGCTTTTGCTCAGAAGGATGCCCAGTGCCGCACCGTGGAAGAGGGAGGCGAGCACGACATCAGGTCCAACCTGCATGGCCTGTTTTCTCCTCACAGTCATCACTTGGGGAGCGGAGCTGCTCATGGAGTATTCGGAGAACCCCAGGAAGCACATGCCTTCTCCCGCGCAGTGCCACCCCGCGGCGCGGGAGGCCTCGCTCCAGCCCGAGCGTGGCTTCGAGCAAGCCAAGATGGGGACGCTCCCTGAACGGCCGACACCGCCCTGGCTGAAGGTTCCCGAAGGCCTGAGAGAGCCCGAGGTACTCCAGGTGCAGACGCGGCTGCCGGAAGCCGGACGTGGCCCACGCGGATCTCCAATCCCGTCCACCGAGCGAGCGCGCAGGGCCGTGCTCGAGCTGAAGGTTCTGGAATCCTCGGACCTCGCCGCGGTGGTGGTTCACGGCACCTACTCGCACAAGCTCCCGACAAGTGGAGGCTCCAGGCCCCGGCCGAAGGGCACCGCCCGCGGCGGGAGCGAGGGGCGCCCTCGGCGGGGACGTGGGCGCAGCGAAGCCCTCGTGCAGCCCCGCGCCTGGTACCAGGAGTGGAGCAGGATGTGCGCTGGGCCTGCCCTGGCTTAAACGCTGTTCCAGCCTGACGAAGAGGGCGAAAAAACAACCGTTTGGGGCCTCCACTGTTGCCTCTGTGAACCCTGATGTGAATATTTTGTTTTCAAGGTTGCTGATTAAAGAATAAAATTTTACATAAGTAGAAAAAAAAAAAAAAGAACTACATTCCTGGAACAAAAATGATCCTTGCTGGCATTAAGAAGAAGGCAGAAAGGGAAATTGGTACCTTCTCTCAAGAGCTACTAATGAGTAATTGTTGGCCACTGCATTATTTATTACAAAACAGAAACGTCTCGTGACTTTTTTTTACATGTACCGTATTTACACTGATTTCATACACCAGATCGTGAATGGCTGATGGGATATTTTTGTTGGAGGGTGCTGAGTTAAACAAGATCGGCTTATAGCTAAACAAATATGATAGAGCTTTTTTTGAATTTTGATAATAATTCTGGCTCAGCAAGTGCTGTCACTATTTCCCCGTCTAAAGATAGGCTTATGGACCTGAGGCTAGGTTGAATTAGTAAAGTTCAACTTTTCACAAAAATGGTAAATGTCAACTCACAACCTATAGGAGTGTGGTTTTATAGTTAGATTTATATATCTATATTTAAATACTGGAGAAATCCTTCACTGTCTCTTACAACAGAGCAAGACTCACCTGTGTTTCAACTGGTATCTATCAGCCTGTTTAAAGGCAGGTGCTGAAAATAAGGTAGCTAGATCCCCTTTTCTTTTTTGCTCTTAAAATCTAATATCCCTGTATCTGAAATGCTGACTTTTAATTACAAAAGGCATTTTGGTGTAATTTATGTATAAGACCAAAGAAAGGATGCTGAACACTTTAAAAAAAAAAAAAAAAAAACTTATTAAGTCTCCACAAAGAATGTGTAAAGGAAAATTTATAGGTAATTAGTCTCTTAATTTAGGTAAATAATGTCAAAGGAAGAAAGAAAGGGGTGGGGTAAGCAAGGCAGACAGAGAGAAAGGAAAAGACAAGAGAATAGAAAAAGAAATCCACCCAAAAACAAACACCAACCAGGACAGATAAGAGTGAAAAGGAGAGAGGGAGGAATTATTTATTCTGTTAAATTCAAACAGGAAACTGAAAAGGTTCATGTTAGCTTCCAAGTTTCTTTACTTTACAGAAGCAGATGCTGACATATTTGGGGGGGGGAACCCATGACGATGTTTACATTGTGTATATAAAACTTTTTAAAAAGGTAAGCTTTATGCAGCTTTGGACAAAGACCCATCTGAATTGTTAAGCAGGGGATACAATGCTAGGCTTTCCCAGACTTTCTGATGCACAGTCACCAGCATAACACAAAAAGACCTCTTGACTCCCCGGAAGGTGTGGTCTCTCTCTTGCCTGCACCCACTCCCCTGGTCTTATCCCCCAGGCTCACTCCACTCTAGACCTGGGTCTCAGTAGCAAAACTGGAAAAAGCAAAGGAAGGAGGAAGCAAGGTAGATGGAAGAGCCCATAGGCTGTTTTCCTCCCCACCCCCCCCCCCCCCACAACCGCAGCTCTCCTGGGCCCTCTCTGCCTTTCCTGGAATTAAACACAGAACAATGCTAAAAACCATTGATTATATACTTTGGATAGATTGTATGGTATGTGAATACATCAGTAAAACTGCTTTAAAAAAATAGATAAATAAATAAATATGCCAGAACAGCCAGAAAGAGCAGCTATGTACAGCAGGGGAAGCATAGAGAGATTGAGAGATGATGAATTTTTTATTTGTCTGTTTTTTATTATAATTATTGAGATAATGAAAATGCCCTAATAATGACTGAAGTGATAAATCCACAACTATGTGATTATACCAAATACCACTGACTGTATACTTTGGATGGATTTATACTTAATTAGTATGTATCAATACAATTGATTTGTTTAAAAAAAATAGTTTATTGAGACTGTATGCTTCAGAAAAGTAAAAGACTCTTCATGTCTTTTTAATGAACAATCCAATGTATATAAGTGCCCATTTTTATCTTCCCCCTTGAGTCCAAATGAAAGAAGAGAGAAGAACACAACACAGTCTATCTCACTGATTTTATGTTACACAAGTCCAAAGTTTTGTTTTAGGAAAGCTACAGAGGCTACATGTGCATACTCTTGAGTAACTGGAAGATGCAGGCAAAGCCTACAGACCCTTTTCTTTCTTTCTTTTTTTTTTTTCAGTTTGCCAGTGAATACAAAAAACTTATTCTGTAGTAGCAGAAATAGAAGTGGGAAAGCAAGCATATAGGACCCTCTGAAGAGGATCTTGGAAATGAATGAAAACAGGAAAGTTAGACCAACAGGGTTCACTTTTTCTTTGCTAGGCACCTTGGCCAGAACGCCTCTGGCTAAAGCACTTGCTTCAAGTTATGGGAGGCCCCTTCACTCTGATTACAGTTATGGGAAAATCCCACCAGGCAGAAATTCAAAGGCTTCAACCAGGTCAACAGTTCCGAACTCAAGATGCACTTACCTCAAGGTAGAGCATTATATACAGCAGAACTGTGCAGGTCAATACATTTTGCTATAAGCCTCTTATAGCTATTAAATTTAAATCAATTAAAATGGAATAAAGACAAACATTCAGCTCCTTAGTCACACAAGTCACCTTTCAAGTGCTAGCTGCCATGGGTAGTTAGTGTCTACCCTATTGGACGGCATAGCTCTAGATTCTAGAACATTCCCATCACTGTAGAAAGTTCTAAAGGACAACACTATTCTAGAATATCACTAGTACAGGTGCATTATGGGTTAAGTAGGCATATATCCGCTGCCCTAGTAACCACCCAATGTGATCAATGTATCGAAGGGAAGATATGACAACCTAAAATAATTCAAATTACAGACTATGTCCAACCATGCTTTCTACCCAATTTCTTTGACATATAAATTTATGTCATTATTAATATTGCAATTAAGCAAATGAGAAACCTAACCTGCCCAGGGCAACTCTGTATTCTGTAACCGCAGCAGCAGATCACGTTTTCTTTTTTATATATACTAATTACCCCCAAAGTTCTAAGAATCCTATCTGCTTGTTACCTTACGTAGTACCTTGCACAGAAAAGGAAGTCAGTACTTGTTGCATGAATGACTGATAGAATGAATGGTTGTAAGGAGCAGCCAGCAGTAAAACAAAGGTAGAAAGAGAATGGCAACAGCTTCATTAGCAATAAAATCATATCCATGGAACTGCTGAAAGCAAGCTGGAATTTCAACCAGCCATTTCTCATAAAACACCGATACTTCCCTTACAGAAAGTCCACCTAATGCTGATATCTTTCACTGCCGACCCTTTTAATTTATCTAAACATAAAGGCTGCTCTCCCCATTCTACCACCCCACCCCATCTGAAACAAACAACCCGAGCCTCTTTATAGTAGCCTAGCACCACTTGTCAGGACTAGTTTGCCAATGGTAGAGGTTCTCTCCATGCTTAGACTTAGGGCTCTGTATATCTCATCCATAAAAACTTTGTTCCATTGCCAAAGAAATTATTCTCCAACTTCAACAAAGCAGGGAAGATAGTTAGTGTTGCTGTGACTCGATAACGAATGGTCTTCTAAGTTCAAATTTGTAGAATTTTTCACTGCACTGTCTGCTCTAGTTTTCTCTGAAAGCTGGATGATGACCACCCTTTTTGGATTTTTTTTAACACCCTCTTCCACCCTCACTCCACCCCAGAACAAACCAAACACCCCGAAGTCATGTTCATTACTTACAGAAGATTCACTGACTCCAAAGATGTCTCGGACATCCCTGGCGGACTGCTTGTTCTTTTTTCTCATGGTCTGAGAGTAGGTATTGTATCTCTTTTTCACTGCAGCTGCTTGGGTTCGAGTCAATGTAGAGAGCAAGGCTTTGCCAGCCTCCTCTTCACCACCTGAGATCAGAGTTGATAAACCCACATCTTGCAACCACTCTGCTTCAAGTTCTCCTTCTGGAAGAAAGCATTACCAAGAGAAGGTCAGCAACATTTTCTGTGTGAAATGTATGTATGTGTGTAACAGAACGTATACGCATAGCAGACAGTGAGAAATATCAGTAAACAATATATGAGGTCTCTCTTTTTAGCACAGTAATTATGGGACAGGCCTACAAGAATGAATGACATGTCTGCATGTTGGTTTTGTTTTTTTTTTAATGAATCAAATTTCAAAATATTTTCCAGGAGAGTAAGGTTGCTAATTTGCAGACTTGGTTAGGTAAATAAAAGATTTTTCTAGCTAGAGTTAAATATAAGCCATAGCTGAACTATCAATTTAAAAAAAGGGGGTAGGGGGATAAAATATGACTATTTAGACTAAAATCTAATAGAAAAGGAATGGTTGAATGAAACACAAAGGGGTATTTAAATCACTGAGTTGAAATTCCAGTGCCACCATTTACTAGCTGGGTAGCTTAGACTTTAGGGTTTCTTTAGGCCTCAGTGTCCTCTCTGCAAAGTGGAGGTAATGATAGCAAAGGCATTAGGTGGCTATGAGGGTAAATGTAAAATTATATTACTTTAACGGCATTGATGGCAAAGAACTTGGAACCAAGTAGGCAGTCAATAAATTGAGTTCCCTTAGTTCTCTCCTTATTAGCAGATCTTCCCTTTTTTTCAGAAGGCAATTCAAAAAACTTAAAATTCATCATAATAAGAATCAATTGCTATTGTATAAGAGATGTCGGGAAATAATAAAGAATTTTGGGTAATGTGCTTTAAAAAAAAAATTCACCATGTGCACATTCCTGGGAACTAGGGAAAACAGGCTTTAGCTGAATGAGGTCAGTTGAAAGGGCAAATTGAACTGATTCATAAAAAGCATTTCAAAGATCAGTCTATGAGTCCTGGACTCTGCCTGCATTACTGTAGCACTTTACTATAAACAGAGACTTCTAATGTGCTTTCCAGGTCTTACTTCCTAGTTATGTAAATCTCTTACTTGAGATTTGGTTTTTTATTGATTATTGGCTTTGTAAGTTGTTTCCTTCACAGAAAATGCAAAGATATAATTTAAATAGCAGGCCTAGTTTAAAATAATGAACCATTTAAATTAGTGAATTCTGACTTGTAAGTCATCCTTCACTTATACCTTAGATAGGATGCTTAATTCTGAAGGCAAAATTTATAAATGTAGTTTATGTATTAAATTTTGAAACCTGGCTTTACTCCTCCACTACTGGAAGGAGTGATAAAAAAAAAGGAGGAAGAAAGAGTAATTGGTGAGGCTAGATTTAAAACCCAGGTTTGCCTGCCCAGTTTCTTACATATACTGGGAATTAGGATGATCTAAATCCTTAGACTCAGACTGCAGACTATGTAGAATATATATTTTCCATAGGAAAGGAATTCCACAATATATATTGATGCTACTTCTTTTTGCTGCATTATGGACAATGTGATTCTATGCTTGTTACTCTACTTGCCAAATGTATAACTTCAACATACAACACTCCTTTCAATTTCATCTCCATATATCCAACCACCTACTCAGTACTTACTTGGCTCAATCAATCATATGCCAATCTCAGGATGTTCAAAACTGAACTCATCCTCTTCATTCCCAACTCTATTCTCATCCAGTATTCCACATTTCAATGCAAGAAATCTTCTATCCACCTAGTTTGCTAAGCATGAAACCCAAGCATCTTCTTGACATCTCCTTTTTTACTATACACCACCAAATAGGTACTCTAGTAACAATACCACATTTTGGAAGCAAAAGATATTACCTTTTTATTAATTCTCCAAAACTGCCCACTTCACAATCTCCTCTGCCATGATGCTGGTCCAATGTGCTACCCTCTCCTACCTGCTCTGTGGCAATAGCCTCCCAAGAGTTCTGCTCATAGCCAGGTCTGGGTAAATATACCAGGTCTGGGTATTGAACCCAGGACCGTGTATGCAGGAAACTGGTGCTCAACCTCTGAGCTACACTGGCTACCCCAAATTAGTTTCCTCATTTGTTTGCTCATTTCTTTGTGGGAGGTATCTGGGATCAAACCTGGGACCCTGTATATAGGAAGCAGGCACTCAACCACTTGACCTACATCCACTCCCCTACCCACAGCCATTTTTGATCCAATCCAATTTCCATATTGTAGCTAAAGTAATCCTTGCATATGCAGCACAAATCCATTATCCCTTTTTAAAATCATGCAACAATTTTTTCCCTTGATTTTTGGTTTAAGAACAAAACCCTTAACATGGCTTACAAGACATGGAGCTCCTTACTTTTATAGCCTCAGCTTGTACTATGCTCTGCTCACTCTCTGTTCTCCAGCAACACGGTTTACTTTTAGTTCCATGCTCCAGTGCATTACACGGCCTTTCAACTTGCAGATTCTTCTCTTTGACCATATAATTAGTGCTCAGTCGATCCTTCAGATCTTAGATTACAGAGCCCTTCCTCAGTAAAGTAATTTTTCCTGAACCTCTAAGATCAGGTCAGGTCCTACTGCTATTTTCCCCAATACTGCTCTGTTTCTTTTTCCTTAAGATAATTTTTCTCAAAAGATTTATCTATATCATTACTTTCTCTTCCACTAGATTATAAGCTCTATGGAAGATGGAAACTTCTGCTTTTATTTTTAACTCTAACACCAATACTTAGCATAGTGCATGGCACATATTGAGTACACGTATTTGTTGAATTAATTAATTAACCTTTAGTTGTAATACACATACTTGTTGAATTAATTAACCTTTAGTTATAATAATAAAATTTTGCTAATAAATCAGTAAACTGAAGAATAAAAACACCAACTCTCAAAAATGAGTGTAGCTATTATATGTATCATTCTGTACTAAAAGTTCACCAGCTTAGTAAGTGCTGGGAAAACATCAAAAAGAGAATAAAACTTCCAGTAAAGATGGAGTAGCTTGTATCAAAATAACAGGCCTGTGTATAGCAACTATGGACTCTGAACAAAATGTGTAAAATAACTATTTGAAGACACTGGAGAGAAACAAAGCACAACAGGCAAGAACCAGAAAACAAAATAAAACAAACACCTCAAACTTTAATTATACATTTATACAGCTTTTCAACTGATGGCATTTCTCAGTTCGGACAGTGTAGAATGGCTTGAACTCAAACAGAAAGTCACAGTCATACTTATCTGAGGAGTCAGAGGAGAGAATATGGGATTATCAGAACTGCTAGAAAGAGAAGGACATATTCCTGATAGGAGATAGCCTCACAAGAGAGAGCTCCAAAATCTGTGCATAAGCTCTAAACAAACCTATAACAAAACTCTGAACTAAAAAGGTGTGTGGGAATGCCAAGCATCCCAGTGAAAAACAACAGTGGGAAGGCTAAAATAACTGACCAATTGGGAGTAGGAGTCCAGCCAAATTAGCTCTGTACTAGAACCAACATTAACTCTCTTTAGAGGAAGAAGACAGAACACAGTGTCTCGGATAAAAATCAATCATAATATTATGTAAGAGTACATTATGCAACAACAACAAAACAACAGAAAAAGAATGGAGCCACTTGTCAAGAGAAAAAACAGTCAATAGAAAGTGTCCCTGAGATGACCCTGACATTGGACAATGACTTTAATACAGCTACCATATTTACACTCAAGGACTTAAAGGAAAAGATGCTCATGATTAGAGAAAAGATGAAATCTCAGCAAAGAATAGGAAGTATAAGAAAAAACTAAAATGGAAATTCAAGAACTGGAAAGTAAAAAATCTTAAATGAAAAATTTTCTGAATGGGATTAATAGCATATTAGAGACTTCAGATGAAAAGGTCAATGAACTTGAAGACAGATCTACAGAAAGTCCCGAATATGAAAAATAGAGAGAAAAACATTTTTAAATGAACAGATCCTCAGTGACATTTGGGATGATATTAAATAGTGTAATATATGCATAACTGGAGTTCTAGAGTGAGGGGGAAAGGGAGAGAATGGGATGGAAAAAAATTTAAATAATGTCCAAAAATTTCTAAAATTTCCTGAAAAATCAAGTAGCTCAGCCAACTCCATGTAGGTTGGATGCAAAGGAGTCCACACTTAGGTACCTTAAAGTCAATTTCTGAAAACTAAAAAGCAAATATTTAAAGCAGTTAGAGAAAACACATTACAGAACAGAGGAACAATGATATGAATTGCCATGGACTCATCAGAATAATGGAGGTCAGAAGACAACAGAATGGCATTTTAAAAATGCTGAAAGAAAGAAAAAATAAACGGTCAAACAAGAATAATATATCCAACAAAAATATCCTTCAAAAATGATGGTGAAATAATTATCAGATGAATGAAAATAGAAAGAATTCATCACCTGCAAACTTACTCTGTAAGATATGCTAAAGGAAGTTCTTTAGGCTAAAGGGTAAGGATACCAGATGGATTTGCAAAAAATTAAAAGTAGGGGAATTGTTAAATATGTGTATATTAATTCTTTAAAAGGCATAAGGCCACTGCCATTTCCCCCAAAATTGAGTCCTAAAGCCAAATGTTTCAGGGATGTAAAACAGCCAGAAATGTTGTACACTGCTGCTGCAAGTATAAAAAGGTACAACCATTTTGGTAGAGTGCTTGCAGTTTATGAAGTTAATTATAAAAGCCCAAACTGTAAACAACCTATAATTCCATTAACAGTTAAATGGATAAACATAGTGTTGTATATTCATACAAAGGAATACTACCGAGCAAAAAAAAAAATGAATGAACTACTGATCTATTCGATGCATCTTGAAAACATGCTGAGTGAAAGAAGCCAAATACAAAACTAATCAACAATGAAAAAAAAAATCAGAACCATTGTTGTCTTAGGAAGGGTAGCAAGTTGTGGGGAGTGATGAGATTGAAGGGAAAAGGGGTGAGGAACCTTCCTGGGTTGGCCAAAATGTTTGAGTTACTTGCACCTCCTTTGATTGCACACTTTGTATGGATTGTATGGTGTGTGAATAAAACTTTTTTAAAGTGCACCCACTGGTCAGAACTCATCAAATTGTACACTTGAGATCCATGCACACACTTCAAGAAAAAAATCTGGAAATAAACATTACACTCTAGTTAATAGGTTTGCTTTTTGTAGTGGAATAGGCTGGCAGATCTAAAAAATGTGTTCTATGTACTTTAAACCCGAGGAAATGAGTAAATATACTGAGGATAATGGGGAGCCAGGTTCCTGATTATTGGAAAAGAGAGTTGTAAATATGGAAAAAAGGAAGACAATGAATAGCTTGCAGTGTTAGATTGGAATTAGAGGCTATCAGTATGAACATATGGTTTGTAATATAGATAGATAACCCCAGAGAAGTAAGAAAAAAGGCATGTTTTCCTTCACGTGTCTAGTTCTGTCTTTCTGGAAATAAAAATGCAAAAGAGGGAAGCGGACTTGGCCTAATGGATAGGGCGTCCGCCTACCACATGGTAGGTCCATGGTTCAAACCCTGGGCCTCCCGACCCGTGTGGAGCTGGCCCATGCGCAGTGCTGATGCACGCAAGGAGTGCCCTGCCACGCAGGGGTATCCCCCGCATAGGGGAGCCCTACACTCAAGGAGTGCACCCCGCGAGGAGAGCCGCCCAGCATGAAAAAAAGTGCAGCCTGCCCAGGAATAGCACTGCACATATGGAGAACTGACTGACGCAGCAAGATGACTCACAAAAAGAGACACAGATTCCCGTGCCGCTGACAACAACAGAAGCAAACAAAGAAGAACACGCAGTAAATGGACACAGAGAACAGACAACTGTGGGGAAGGAGAGAGAAATAAATAAAATAAATGTTAAAAAAAAAAAGGCAAAAGGGAAGGTAATAAATAAGTAAAAGGAATGGAAGACGGTTCCCTTGAAATCGATTCTCATTAAATGTGTTATGGAGCTTTTTCTTTCTAATAATATGCAAAGTATACTAATTGTGGTACATCTAAACTATTATTTCTTTGTCCTGTGAAAGAAAAGGAAATGAAATATGAAAGAATTTTTGAAGTTTCAGTTTATATTGGTAGTTGTCTTGTGGTTAATAACTGGCGAATGAAAATACCTTGGCTGTTTATTTACTAAACTACCTTCAGTCTTTTTTGGAGACTGAAGGTAGTTCAGTATATTTTCATGGTATACTGAACTGCACAGTCTCAACCACCTTTTGTATTTTTCATTTTTCTTTGTTTAGCTTCACTGAAAACTAGTATATTTGACATGGCTTTCACTTCATGGTATACAAGACAACCATTCTCTAATATTAATATCAGTAAGTGCCTCAAAATCAAATTTTTTTCCTCCAAATTATACTGGCAAATTGTTTTTCTGTCTTTTTTTAAAAAATTCATATTCAAGTATACAGATATAAAAGCCATCAAAATTGGGATATTCAGTCTATTTGATATTGAATCAAATACATATAGAGGAGCAGCTGTAGTTCAAGTGGTTGAGCACCTGTTTCCCACATACGAGGTGTCGGGTTCAATCACCAGTACCCCCTAAAAACAGAACAAACAAGCAAATGAAAAAACCAGCTCTCATTGCAGGAACAGATGTAGCTCAGGGGTTAAGTGTCTACTCCCAAGTATGAGGTGCTGGGTTCAAAGCCTGGTACCTCCTAAAAAAAACAACCAACAAAACCATAGATGAGATGGCATGCCTAAGTCGCTACTTGCAAAGGATCAGTGGATTTTTTTGCGAATAAGAGAGACCCAGCCCTCCTTATCCATGTCATCTTGGATAAGCCAGGGGACGTATATCAGTGAAAGCAGGTAGTTACTATGCAGAATTCTACTAACTCATTCATTAAAACTGTTACTAGAATGACTTCAGACAGGAGACAACATTCAATGTAAGACACTCAGCACAAGGGAAGAACAGACCAAGCCCCATACTTACCATCCAGCGGCTTGGCCTCTTCCTGCCCTCCTATGCTGTCCTCTTTCACACTTTCTGTCTCACGCCAGAAATCCTCCATGGAGGCACTGTCTATGGAGGCTTGTGAGTTGGAACGGCTGAATGCAGGAGAATGTATGGATTCATTGGAGAGCATCCTGTTAACTCTTCGGCAGCGAGAAATGGATTCTCTAAGGAAAGAACAATAAAATTGGTGTCATTTATTATATTAAGGTCATGGATTACCTTTAAGTTGAAAAATTATTGGAGAAATGGAGTTAGTGTGATGGAGAGGGGTTTCAGGAAATAATCCCCATTCAGTGGATTTTGTCATCCTCTATACTTCATAATGACACTGCTGCTACACCGAAAGAAGCTTGAAAGTACTTTTATAATTTTCACACCCTCATAAAGTAGTAAGCTATTTGTATTAGTCAAAACCTCTATGGTAAAAGTTTGTCTCCATAAAGTATGATGACAGAAAAGAGTGTGAAAAGTTGGCTGCTGAGATAGGGAGAGAAAATAATCTCTAACAGTGAGTTGAAAAAGCAACTTTATGATGGGGACTTAGGAACTAGCTCCCCAGCACAGAGGCTTCACCGTCAAGGCAGGGAGAAGGGGAGATATGGATTGCCACTAAGTTAAGGGTCCAATTGTGAGAAGTACAATGGAGGCTCCTATTATCATTCCATAAATAGAACCAGAACCAGGCCAGGAGACAGACAACCAGAGCCAGCCAGGGCCAGTGAAGCCCCTACCTCACACACTCTTTGTGAGGATTAAATGAATAATACATGTAAAGCATTTGCAACATAAAAATGTTCAAAAAGTGTTAGCTTAAAAAAAGAGGGAGATGCAGTAGGGGAGCTAGATGCCAAAATACGGAAATCTGAGGGATTTAAGTGATTTATGTCAAAACAACATTTCAGTTCCCATCATAAAGAATATAATCGAGTTAATTCATGCAGTAAAATCTGTTCTTGTTCTTATAGAATTCAGTGTGGGCAACTCCTTTCAAAGAACCTTCTCCAAGTTTCCCTCCTCCTTAGGCTCAGGTAGAATTCAACCAAAAGGCTGAGACTACCTCTTTTTAAAATCAATTTTATTAATACACATTCATAAAACATACAATCCATACAAAGTGTTCAATCAATGGTATGTGGTATAGTCACAGAGCTGTAGATTCATCACTTCAATCAATATTAGGGTGTTTCCATTATTCCAATAACAATAAACAGAAAGAGAAATCAACGATATACTCTACCCCTTAATAATCACCTCCCAAAGACTACCTTTTAATCAAAGTATGGTCTAAGGTGTTTCACCCAGGATAAGAACTCTTAGATGGAGCGAGTGGACAACCAGAGCAATGCACAGTGACAGCGACTGTGGCACTCTGGCCATTTAGTGTAGTTGTTTGCTTGTTGCTGTTGTTTTTAGGTGGTACCAGGGATTGAGCCCAGGATGTCATACATGGGAAGTAGATGCTCAACTGTTGAGCAACATTGGCTCCCCAGTGAGAGTTGATTTTTTCTTTTTCATTTGTTTTGTTTTTAGGAGGTACCAGGGATCGAACCTGGGACCTTGTACGAGGGAAGCAGATGCTCAACCACTGAGGTACACTGGCTCCCCAGGGCAACTTAGTTTTGATATGCAGAGCAGCAGTTGATTGCTGTCAAATTTAGCCACATCCTACAGAGCATCTAGAAGGCATACTAAGGGGAAATATATTTCCATAAGTAGGAAAAAAATTAATATTCCTTTTGTGTGGTCTCTATTCTCTAGGAATCCTCCCACATTTCTACTAAAGGAATCATCTTTAGTAGAGATTTGTAGAATTTTATCATTGATTCTTTAATGGTAACAGACTAAGCAGTTCTAGTTGTTGTTTAACATTAACTCGCAATGATTTAATTGATTCATTTTTTTAAAAAATCAAAGCATTTTTAGAAAATAAAAAATAGCCACTTTTTGTAACAGTGCTATATAAAAAGAACTTGGGATAGCTTTGTTTGATAATTGGGTAACGCACGTTTTTGGATGAATTTGACAACTATGAAGTTCCTAGTGGTTGGTATATATGAAATCACCATAGCTATAAAGACAATAATAGTTTCCTTTATTATTTTTAAGCTTTTAAGTCTTTGCCTTTTGCAACAAGATCAGTTTCTGAAAACACAAACAAAATCAGAGTATCAATGTAAAAAATGCAGTACATTTTAAGTGCAAAACTTTAAATTGTACCTGATTGTAAGAAGTCAAAACTAAAGATTTTCCATTCCCACTTGTGCCATATTAATATTGTTCTATGAACTGTTTCCCTCACTCAAAAACATGTCAGAGACATGTTTCCATGTCAATCTAGAGATTCCACTTCAATGGCTGCATGGAGAAGCATAATTTATTTTAGAAAGTAAGCAAAAATGCAGGCATACACAAGTGTAGCACTTTGATATGGTTATGAATTCCAAAAACAGACACTGGATTGTGTTTGTAATCTGGTCTATACCTGGGTATGATTAAGTAATGATGGCCTTTGATTGGGCCACGTCCTTAGGGAGTATTAGGGTGTCATTAGTCCCCCACCCCTCTAAGGGGTAGGGACTCACAGATAAAAGGCATGGCAAAGGACACAGTTGAGGGGATTTTAATGTTGGAGTTTTGATGTTGGAGCTTGATGCTTAAGCCTTAAATTGAAGCCCCGGGAAGTAAGCTCACAGAAGAAAGAGAAGCAAGACCCAGGAAGAGAGGAACCCTGAACCCAGAGAGAAGCAAGACTCTAGAAGGGAGGAACCCAGGAAGCCTGAACCCTTGCAGATGTTGGCAGCCATCTTGCTCTAACACATGAAAACAGACTTTGGTGAGGGAAGTAACCTATGCTTATGGCCTGGTATCTGTAAACTCCTACCCCAAATAAATACCCTTTATAAAAACCAAACAGGGAAGCAGATTTGGATCAACTGATAGACTTTCTGCCTATCACATGGGAAGTCCAGGGTTCAAACCCAGAGCCTCCTGACCCGTATGGTGAGCTAGCCCACGTTCAGCACTGATGTGCACAAGGAGTGCCGTACCACACAGGGCTGTCCCCCACATAGGGAAGCCCCACATACAAGGAGTGCGCCCTCCAGGAGAGCCGCCCCACATGAAAAAAGTGCAGCCTGCCCAGGAGTGGCGCTGCACACATGGAGAGCTGAAGCAGCAAGATGACACAACATAAAGACACACAGATTACCAGTGCCGCTGACAAGAATGCAAGTGGAATGGAAGTGAATGGACACAGAGAGCAGACAATGGGTGAAGATGGGGAAGGGGCGAAAAATAAAAAATCTTTAAAAAAAAAAAACTAAAAAACATCCAATTTTTGTTATTTTGCATCAGCACTCCCTTGGCTGACTAATACAAGCATTGAAATTATTTATTTTTTTTCTTCTTTATTTTCTTTTAAATGTTACAAAAAATGTAAAAATGAGGTCCCCATATACCCCCACCCCACCCACGCCACCCCTCCCACATCAACAAACTCTTCCATCATTGTGGCACATCCATGGCACTTGGCGAATACATTCTGGAGAACCACTGCAGTACATGGACAGTGGTACACATTGTAGTTCACACTCTCCCCCAGTCCACCCAGTGGGCCATGACAGGACACACAGTGTCCAGCATCCGTCCCTGTAGCACCACCTAGGACAACTCCAAATCCTGAAAATGCCCCCATACCATCTCTTCTTCCCTCTACCAACCATCAGCAGCCACCATGGCCACTCTCTCCATATCACTACTACAATTTCTTCCCTTACTAATCACAAAAGTTCCACAGCAGAACACCAGTAAGTCCACTCTAATCCATACTCTATTCCTCCATCTTGTGGACCTGGGATGGCTATGTCCAGTCCCCCTCTACATCAAGAGGGGGTTTAGATTCCACATGGATGATGGATGCAATTCTCCTGCTGGCAGCTGTAGGCACTCTTGGCTCCCTGGTGTGGTGGTTGACCCTCTTCACCTCCCTGTCACCTGGCCAGGGTAAGTCCAAGAAACCAGAGGGTAGGAGCTATAAGTCTCCTGAGGCCCAGGCCTGGCCGTCGTATGGACAGTTCAGAGATTCAGGTCTCCTGAGTATACACCATCCCAAATCCTGGTAAAAGTAACAGAAGAGGCATGTGTAGAAAGGTTATATCTGAGCCCAACTCCATCACACTCAGGAACACACTCCAAAGTAGGGCTAACTGACATGCCCCTGAACTCCAGAGCCATCTGCCTTGACCATAGAACCTGTGAGTCGCTGCAGCCCTCAGGAGAACCAGCACTTGGGTTTCCATCTACCTTGGCTATCTCTGGTACCCTCCTGAGGCATGCATAAGCATCACCCCCTGATGACCTCTCGTCTCTTTTTTGGAGACTCTTAGCCATATAAACTCATTTGTCCTTTCCAATTCCCCCTTTTTATCCAAAGTCAAAAAGCAGTTTTTAACACCTGTTATTACATGTAGGCTGAGATATTCTGCCAGTCTGAGTTGACCTCTTTGTTCCTGGTCTTTTTGTAGTTACATCATCAGCTGGTGCTTGGTAGTAATCCCCCGGTGCCAGGGAGGCTTATCTCCGGGAGTCCTGTCCCACGCTGGGGGGAAGGCAATGCATCTACATGCTGAGTTTGGCTTAGAGAGTGGCCACATTTGAGCAACATGGAGGTTTTCAGGAGGTAACTCTTAGGCACCCCACAGCTATAGGCCTCGTTCATATTTCAGGCACTCAGGCTCATAATCGGAGCCATCCGTGTCTAAGGCTCATTGCTAGACCATCCATCTTTATTGGTCTTTGCCATTGCACCTGGGGGATTGGTGTTGTTCCATTGGGCAATGTGATAGCGCTCCCCTGGTCAGGAATTCGGCACTCTCTCATCTGTCATTTCCAACTGAAACCACTATGAAAATATCCAAACCTTTCTATGTACCCTGTATACATGCCCTGGAGAACTCCCTCCCAACCATGTGCCCCTCACCAATGACACGCCACACAGTGCTTCTCCCCTGCCACAGTTGAACTTCTCTGTAGTCCAAAACTTCTTCAAAAAGGAAGCCCAATATATTGCCGAGTTCCATTAATAGAAAAATGGAATATAGTGATGGGTTTAAAGGTTAGATATAGAATACCTAGAAATTTAGAAAAATTAAATAAAGGAAAAATAAATTGGGGTATCAAAGAAATGAAAAAATGAAAAAGCTTTGTTTTTGACATTTTGCCTTTCATCACTGCTACAGGTGTTGCCCTGTATGTACAGTGGCAAGGCAATTTCTTCCATTTCGTCCTCAGGGTCTACCTCTTTTCTTTCTTTTTTTTCCCCCCTAATTATTAAGTTTCTCTTGACGTAAGTTTTAGGTCAAAGTAATTCACATATACAATATATGGTAATCCCACATATCCAGCATCAAACCCTTTGTTCCTTCCCCAACAGTGATCTTTTTACATGTTCATATTATATTTGCTGCAGCCAATGTACAGACATTGAAACAATAGCTTTCAAACACGGTTCCATTTGGGTTTACATTATGGTTTATATTTTAGACTATACAATTTTCTAAATTTTCAGTTATCTTATGTTTTACATTATGGTTTACATTTTAGCCTATAGCCTTTTATACATTTTTGGTGTAATTTAATATGTCCTACATCCATCATTGCATGATCTTGTGGAACACGTCCATTTCCCCATAGTTGCCCTGATTCCATGTATTCAACACATCTTTCCCCCTCCCCTCAAGGTCCACCATGACAATCAATCTTCATTACTTGAGGGACCATATTCAGAGATACTTGCAAAAATGTTGAGGGCTTGACATACTTGACTGCCCTACCCCAGTGGGAGCCACCAATTCTCTCAAGAGATACAATTCCCTCTGTTTGAGAACATCAGTCCTCCCCAGAATGTGGGTATACCTTCACTCTCATTGTATGGGTCTCCACCCAATGATATAATCCACTATGACAAAATGAGCACTCACACACTCCCCAGAAGCTTGCCCTGTGTCAGATGCCCTCCCCCACCCAAGCATTCCAAACAGGCAACCTTCCATATTACATTCTCTAAAGGGTTTTCTCTGCACAACAGTTTCAAACACATACCTGACAATCTCCCACGATCAAATGTCCCCCTCACCCTCTCCCCAATTTCTTGGACAATCTGACCCATCCTCCCATCCCTAGCACCCCTAAAGCTCATGCAGCCCCACCCAAAGTTATCCCTATGCCCCCATTTTATCCCTTCCCTGTACTAATACCTACCTCCAGCTATCATAGATTTCACCCAAGTAGCTGTCAGCTCACAACCTTCCTCTACCTTCCAACTACCTTAAAGTTTATCATCCAGTCTCTAGCTCTCTGAGACAGCTTGGTTTACATATTTCATATCAGAGAGGTCATGTAGTATTTGTCCTTCAAAGTCTGGGTTGCTTCACTCAACATAAGGTCCTCAAGATTCATCCATGTTATCACATGTGTTTGTACTGTATTTGTTCTTATAGCCGAGTAGTATTCCATTGTATGTATATACCACATTTTACTTATCCATTCATCTGTTGATGGGCATTTGGGTTGATTCCAACTTTTGGCAATAGTGGCTAGTGCTGCTATGAACATTGGTGTGCATATATCAGTTTGTGTCCTTGTTTTCAGATCTTCTGGGTATATACCCAGGAATGGAATTGCTGGGTCATATGGGAAATCTATAGCTAGTTTTCTGAGAAACCGCCAAACTGTCTTCCAGAATGGCTGGATCCTTCTACATTCCTACCAGCAGTGGATGAGTGTTCCCATTCCTCCACATCCTCTCCAACAATTGTAGTGTTCTGATTTTTTGATAGCTGCCAGTCTTATGGGAGTAAGATGGTATCTCATTGTTGTTTTGATTTGCATTTCCCTAATAGCTAGGGATTTTGAGCATTTTTTCATGAGTTTTTTTTGCCATTTTTATATTGTCTTTGGAGAAGTGTCTGTTTAAATCTTTTTCCCATTTTTTAAATGGGCTGTTTGTCTTTTTATTTTCAAGATTTAGTTCTTTATATATGCAAGATATGTCTCCTATCAGATATATGGTTACCAAATATTTTCTCCCATTGTGTAGGCTCTCTTTTCACTTTCCTGACAAACTCCTTTGAGGTGCAGAAGGCTTTAATTTTGAGGAAGTCCCTTTTATCTATTTGTTCTTTTGCTGCCCAAGCTTTTGGTGTGAAGTTCATGAAGCCATTTCCTATTACAAAGTCCTGTAGATGCTTCCCTGCTTTGCTTTCCAGATCTTTATGGTCTTGGGTCTTATATTGAGGTCTTTGATCCATCTTGAGTGTATTTTTGTATAAGGCGTAAGTTGATAATCCTCTTTCATTCTTTTATATATGGATATCCAGTTCTCTAGGCACCATTTGTTAAAGAGGCCATCCTCTCCCAGTTGACAGGGTTTGGTGGCCTTGTCAAATACCATATGGCTGTATATACGAGGATCTATATCAGAACTCTCAGTTTGGTTCCATTGGTCAGTATTTCCATCCTTGTGCCAATAGCATGCTGTTTTCACTACTGTAGCTTTGTAATATGTTTTGAAGTCAGGTAGTGTGATTCCTCCAATTTCATTTTTCTTTTTCAATATGTCTTTGGCTATTCAGGGCCTCTTTCCTTTCCAAATAAATTTCATAGTTAGTTCCTCTAGTTCCTTAAAGAATGCTGTGTTGATTTTTATTGGGATTGCATTGAGTCTGTAGATCAGTTTTGGTAGGATAGACATCTTAATAATATTTAGTCTTCCTATCCATGAACAAGGAATATTCTTCCATTTATTTACTTCTTCTTTAATTTCCTTGAACAGTGTTGTGTAGTTTTCTTTGTATAAGTCTTTTACCACTTTAAATTTAGTCCTAGGTATTTGATTTTTTAATTTACTATTGTGAATGGTATTTGATTCCTGATTTCTTCCTCAGATTGCTCATTATTGGTGTACAGAAATGCTACTGATTTTTGTGCATTTATCTTGTAACCTGCGACTTTACTGAACTCATTTATAAGTTCTAGAAGCTTTGTTGTAGACTTCTCAGGGTTTTCTATGTATAGAATCATATCATCTGCAAATAGTGAAATTTTGACTTCTTCCTTTCCAATGTGGATGCCTTTTATGTCTGGTTCTTGCCTCAGTGATTGAGCAAGTACTTCTAAGACTATGTTAAATAGGAGGGGTGATAGTGGGCATCCTTGTCTTGTTCCTGATCTGAGAGGGAATGATTTTTTCTTTGTTAATCTAGCTAAGGGTTTGTCAATTTTATTGATTTTTCTCAAAGACCCAGCTCTTGGTTTTGTTTATTTTTCCAAGTGATTTCTTATTTTCTATTTCATTTAGTTCTGCTCTGATCTTTGTTATTTCTTTCTTTCTTCTTCCTTTGGGGTTAGTTTGTTGTTTTTTAACTAATTTCTCCAAGTATGCATTTAGTTCTTCAACTTTAGCTCTTTCTTCTTTTTTGATGTATGAATTTATGGATATAAATTTCCCTCTCAGTACTGTTTTTGCTGCCTCCCATAAGTTTGGATATGTTGTGTTATCATTTTCATTAGTTTCAAGGTAGTTATTAATTTCTTTTAAGATTTCCTCCTCAATCCACTGTTTTTCTAAGAGTGTATTGCTTAACTTCCAAATCTTGGTGCCAAATCTGGGTCTCTGGCCCTTGCAGATTTCCAGTTTCATTCCACTGTAGTCAGAGAAATTATTTTGTATGATTTCTATCTTTCTGAATTCATTTAGACTTTTTCTATGGCCTAGAATGTGGTGTATCTTGGAGAATGATCTGTGTGCCCTTGAGAAGAATGTATATCCTGCTATATTTGGGTGTAATGTTCTATAAGAGGTCCAGCTCCTCTAATATATTGTTCAAAGTCTTTGTTTCTTTACTGATTCTCTTTTGAGATGTTCTGTCCAAAGTTGATAGTGGTGTATTAAAGTCCCCCACTATAATTGTAGAGGCATCTATTCCTTCACTTAATTTTTCCGGTGTTTGCCTCACGTATCTGGAGGCACCCTTATTAGGAGCATAAATGTTTATGATTGTTCTTTCTTCTTGAAAGATTATCCCTTTCACTAATATGTAGTGTCCATCTTTGTCTCTCACAATTGTTTTGCATTTAAAATCTATTTTGTCTGATATTAATATAGCTACTCCTGCCCTTTTCTGGTTGTTTGCTTGTAAGATTGTTTTGCAGCCATTCACTTTCAACCTCCTTGAATCTCTGGGTCTAAGATGTGTTTCTTGCAGACAGCATATAGATGGGTCATATTTTCTTATCCAATCTTCCAGTCTGATTCTCTTGACAAGTGAGTTTAATCCATTGACATTCAGTGTTATTACTTTCAAGGAATTACTTATATTAGCCATATTGTCTTTGGATTTGTGTTTGTCATATTCTGTTTGGTTTTCTTTTTCTATTTTTGTCTTTTTAGTTGCTCTTACACTCTCCTCCAACTCTGTCTCTCTTGTTTTTTTCTTTCTTCCTGCAGAACTCCCTTTAAGTATTTCTTGAAAGGCAGGATTCTTGTTGGCATACTCTCTTAGTTTCTGTTTATCTGTAAATATTTTGAACTCTCCATCATTTTTGAATGCTAGCTTTGCTGGATAGAGTATTCTTGGTTGGAAATTTTTTTCTTTTAGTACCTTGACTATGTCATACCACTGTCTTCTTATCTCCATGATTTCAGATGAGAAACCAGCACTTAATCTTATGGAGCCTCCCTTGTATGTGATGGTTCTCTTTTCTCTTGCTGCTTTTGGTATTTTCTCTTTGTCTTGGTGATTGGATAAATTGACAAGTATGTCTTGGGGTAGGCTTGTTGGGATTTATGATGTTTGGGGTGCGTTGCGCTTCCTGGACATGTACATCCATCTCCCTCAATAGGTTTGGGAAGTTTTCAGTCATTATTTCCTCCAACACCTCTTCTGTCCCCTTTCCCTTCTCTTCTCCTTCTGGGATGCCTATAATACGTATGTTTGCACATTTTGTATTGTCATTCAGGTCCCTAAGTCCCTGCTGGATTTTTTCTCTTTTTATCGACCAGTTCTACTATCTGTTTGATTTCAGATGTACTGTCTTCCACATCCCTTAATCTCTCCTCTGCCTCTTCGAGTCTGCTGTTATTTGCTAAGAGTGTATTTTTGATTTCTTGAATTGTGCTGTTCATCACCATCATATCCATTATATTTTTGTGTGTGATTGCAATTTCTTCTGTATTCTCTCCAATTGTTTTCTTCATATTCTTAATCTCTTCCTTCACCTCATCAAATTGGTCCCTAATATATGCTTTGAGATCTTTAATTACTTGTTTGATGTTCTGCTCCTCTTCCTGGTTTTTAGTTTGTTCACTGGATTGGGGAATGTTTTCCTGATTATTGGTTTGGTTTGTAGTTTTTTGTTGCTGTCTGGTCATCATTTTATCTTGGCTGGTTTAGTTAGTTGCTTAGCTTCTTTGCCTAGTTTTGGGTTTAATTAGTTGTTGTTTGTGCGTGCATGTTAAGTCTTCTCTTTGTCACTGTGTTCTTCTTATTCTATTTCCTTGTTGTTGGCTAAGTTCACTTGAAGGAAAACATTAGGGCCAGAGAAAGCAAAATGAGTAAGAAAAGAAAGTGAATAATAGTACTATTGATAGTCAATATTAGCAGAGGAACCAAGTGAGATATAGGAGAATGGATATTGGACTCATGTAAGATGTGTAGAGTTATAACAGTAAGAAAAGTAGAGTATATAAAAATTTGAATATGGAGAGGAGTACAGTGTGACTTAAAAGGCCTGTGTGTTCAGGAGAGAGGGAAAGAGAAATGAGAGGACAATAATATAAAGAGTGAATTATAAGGCAGAAAACAGAACAAAGGTATTAGTAATAAAACATCAAAAAATAGGGGGGCTAACAAAGAAAGGTGTAATGAAGAGAAACAATCAATGATGGAGAATAGAAAGATGTAGAGGAAAGGGAATAGTGTTGGTGGCCAAAATCAATACACATAGAAAAGAGTAAATGGAGGATGAGGAAATACAGGAAATGTGAAGCTCTCCCTGCAGCACCTAATGGAAGAAGAATAAGAAAGAAGAGAAAGAAAGAGGGGGAAAAAGAGGGACAAAAGGGAGTGGGGAAGTAAACAGGAAAATAAAAGAAAGAAAGAAGGAAAAAAGGGCCTTGGGGTGATAAAGAGGAAGGAAAAACAAGGACAAACCAACTAAATACTAGGGAAAATTTCAAGCAAGGAATCCTGTTTGTAAAATAAAAGGCTTAGGATTCTGATGTTCCCCCTTTTCTTCCTTCCTTACTTCTCTCTCTCCCAGGCAGCAGGAAAGCTGCCTGAAAGGTCCGGTAGAAGATTCAAGTGAGTCCTTGTTGAACCAGCTCCGCACAGAAAACAATGACTCTTAATTTCCAGAGAGAGAGCACTCACACCTCACCAGGAACCCCAAGTATGCTACTGGAGGCTTAGAAAGCACCTTCTACAGTACCCTCTCCTTTAGGTGTGCTATGAGAGGACTTGTTGATTTTCTGACTCCACCTTCTCCCAGGCCAAGTTTCCTATCCCCGGATATTTAGGTAAACTGAGCTTTCTCAGCAGATTCACCATTCCTCTCTTCCCAGACTCTCCCCAAGCCAGCTGGTAAGCTCCTCCAAGCGCAAGAAAAGAAAAAAAGAAAAGAAAAAAAAGGGGGTGGGGTGGGAAACACCAGAAAATCAAACCAGACCCCCCTACTGCACCCCCACCGAATCCCTCTCACCCACGGAGTCAGTCCAGAACCGGAGGGCTAGGGCAATCCCTGACCTCCGGGAGCGCTGGACTTGGGAAAGAGAAGTCCGGTACTCTGCAGACCCAGGGCACGTAGGTCCGGGGAACACAGGCTATGGGGGGTCAGGAAACACTGACCTGGGGACCACGCATCCAGGGACCACAGGGCCCAGGAACGCCACCACACAACTGACACATCTCAGGAAATACCGCGGCCACCAGCCCCAGGTGGAAAGGTCCCGCCAGCCCACGGCTTCCGACCTCTGTACTTGTAAGCCACAATTCTACCTTTAGCAAGCACCACCTCCGCCACTCGCTCTCCAAATCGATGTCCACACACCCTGTGACCTGCAAGCCCCCAAGACAGCCCACTCCGGCAAGACTCCAACCCCACTTGGCCGCCTCTTCGCGGGAGAGACCGTAAGGTGCACTCACCCAGATGCCATCTTGCTCCGCCTCCAGGAAATGTTTAAAGAGGTGAGAAATTTGAGAAGTGATAAATGAATTTAAGAAGATGAAGAATAGATACTCTTAATGCCAGTAATAATAATTTCAATTATCTTGTTTAAGCAAAGTGTATATTCATAGAACCTCAAGGTAAAGACCTTCCTAAAACTTTGCTGGAGGATAAGGAGGGACAGATGTGAAAAACAAGCCATGGTCAGCTGAGTGAGAGACAGGTTTCAACTGAGACCATCCGCCCAAAGAATCCTTTAATTGCAGTGTTCAACTATTTAAATTTTGGCAAAGAAGACAGTCAACATTTTTGGGTCAAGCACACTTGGAAGACCTCTCACTTTCTTAAGTGAAGGAATCCAAATATTTCCCACTTCACCCCAGGGTGGTGTTTGGACATGGCCTTGCATTCTGGCAGCTTTACATAATTATGATCTAAGGCCCAGCCCATGGTTTGATGAGTCTTAAACTGCAGCTTTGTACTTTACCAGGTCAGGAAAAATCAGACTTTGAGGCCTTTTCAGCTGAGTGTGTTTCTTTATTCTGAAACAAAACGAGGAAAATATTACTTGAAAAACAGAATGTAATTGTGCTCCAAAGCCAACTCTTATCAGGAAAACACCATTAGCTTTCAAATTAGATTTTGAGTAGATGGCAATTACCATACATTCAAAGTGACACTGAAAAAACAGGGAAGATTTTATTATTTCATTTTTTCATCTATTTTTTTTAGCTATAACTTGTATTATGGTTTTTTTTCATATTATATTTTAATGATAACTAGAGATCTATAATTTGAGTCAACTGTGAATTAGTATTTTACATGTTCACATCCTTAAAATTCCTTAAATTTCCATTTCTCCCTTACCCTCCATCAATATTATTATTGTCATATCTGTTACATCTGTACATGTTATAAATCCCACAATAGTTGCTGCTGTTGTTCCTTAAAGTAATCAATTAACTTTTTTTAAATTAAAAAAAAAAAGTCTTGTATATTTATCATCATTCTTGCTTCCATGTTTGTGTTTCCATATAAGGTGGTTTCTCTTCAGCTTTGAGAACTTCCTGTAGAATTTTCCTCTCTCCTTCGCATTTTTTCTGCTGTGAATCTGCTGGCAACAAATCCCATCATATTTCTTTCTGAAAATGTCTTTAATTTGTTTTCATTTGTAAAAATATTTTCATGGGGCATAAAACAGAAGGTCAGCACAAGTTGATGTGGCTATTATTTTAATTATTTTAAATATATTCCATTGACCGCCGATTGCTGATTCTGATGAAAAGTCAGTTACATTCTCATCAATGTTTTTCTAAATATAATGTCTTCCACCCTCTAGCTTCTTGTAATAGATTTTCTTTTTCTCTCTTATTTTTAGCAGTTTGAAAACAATATGCCTACATTGTAGTATTCTTTGTATTTTTCCTGCTTGAAGTTTACTGAGCATCTTGAATCTGTGGATTGATGTATTTCATTAATTTGGGGGTCTCCTTAGCCACTTTCTCTTCAAATATTTCTTCTGTTCCATTCTCTCTCTCTCCTCTACTTCTGGGACTCTAATAACCTGAATGTTAAACCACTGGCTATTACTTCTCGTGTCTAGTCTGCTTCTAAATAGATACAACAAATGCTTCAAGTTTTTTATTATTTTTTCATATCTAGACTGTCCAACTATTTCTTCTGGAGATCCTATTTCACCCTTGACATTTTCCATCTTTGTATCTATTTGTCCACCTTTCCCTCTAATTTCTTTGCCATATTTATAACTTACTTGAAAGTTCTTGTCTGTTAATGCCAACATCTGGTGTGTCTGCTAAAATTGATTAAAAAGCAGTCAATTGATTATGGGGTCATTTTCCTTTTTCTTCTCATATCTCATGATTTCTTTTTTACTGGGTTTAAAGGAATTTTACGAAAACTGGACTAAACAGTAACTTCCCCTAAAATAAGGGCATGCCTTTCCTCCATCCTCTGGTGGGAGTGAGGGGCAGAGCCAGTGAGGAGTTCACCTGGACGGGGCTGGTTTCACGGCTTCCAGGCTGTTTTATGGGTCTCTCCCTCTAGTCAGGCTTTGGGAGGTCCAACAAGGGGTGACAAAAATCTCTCTCTGCCTTAGATCCCAGCCCCCAGTCCCCTTTGTCACTGCACTCAGCAAAAATCTCAAGGGGGAGAATTAGCTCTGCATTTGGGACCTCCAAAATTCCAAACTCGTGCCAGTCCAACTCTAAAGTCCACTGGTGTCCCCCTAGTCCAGCAGAGGCCTTTGCCCATGGTGCCCCTTTACCCGATTTAAGCCCCCTCTGCCCATAATATCCCTTTGCTGTCTTCTCATTCAACAACAATTTACACTTCGTTTACTTATTTGGGCCTATTTTCCTCACTCGAATATAGAGGAACCCTGTCTGTCTTATTTACAGTGTCTGGCAAATAACAGGAACTCAGACCTTCTCAGTCCCGCTCCAAATGCTCTCCCTACAGTCATCTTTCTTCATTTCAAACAGTCCCTGAGGGAAATTTTATTATTTTATTTTATTTTTATTTATTTCTCTCCCTTCCCCCCCTCACCCCCCACCTACCCCCGTAGTCTGCTCTCTGGGTCCATCCGCTGTGTGTTCTTCTATGCCTGCTTGTATTCTTGTCAGGGGCACCGGGAATCTCTGTCTCTTTTTTTGTGTATGACCTACTCCTTGGGCAGGCTGCACTTTTTTCACGCTGGGCGGCTCTCCTTTCAGGGCACACTCCTTGTGTGTGGGGTTCCCCTATGTGGGCAACACCCCTACGTGGCACGGCACTCCTTGCGCGCATCAGCACTGTGCATGGGCCAGCTCATCACACAGGTCAGGAGGCCCGGGGTTTGAACCCTGGACCTCCCATGTGGTAGGTGGATGCTCTATCTGTTGAGCCAAATCTGCTTCCCCCCAAGGGAAATTACGTATCTTCTTATGGCTACACATATTTTTATACTGAATAGGGAATATAATGTAGTGATTCAGAGGAAAATTCTGAAACAAGCTTGGCCAGGTTTGAATGCCAGCTATGCCACTTTGTAGCTTTGGAACCTTGAGTAATTACTTTGTCTGTAAAATCAGGTAATTAATCATACACACTTCAAAGATTGTTATGAGGATTAAATTAGTTAATACACGGTAAAATGCATGGCACTTGGTAAACCCATGTGTTAGTGCTTCTTATAATTTAATAAATTAGCATGATAGATTTAGATAGAGATAGATTTAGAACTGGGCTGTGACAGATGCTAAAATATCATAGAAGCACTAAAATATAGCCAGAAAAGTAATGAGATGGAAGAAACTGTATTGATCAGAACTCCTCTGACCCAACCTCTATTCCCAAGCCTCATTTCCCTAACCTCCCTTAGGCCAGAAGTAGCCATCTAACACAATTCTGTCCAAAGTAACCCAGGTGTAACTCCTTTCCAGTGTCTGTCTCCCCAATATAAGTGCTACCTCTTTCTCTTCTACCTTCTTTGTTTACTGGAATGTGGACGAAATGACTAGTGCTTCAGTAGCCATTTTGCAAACGAGAGAAAGGTCAAGGAAGTTGCAGTGATCAGTCTTGGTATTATTGAGGCTTGAAATAACACCAGATGTTGCCTATCTCTGCTCTTTCAGAAATGGGAAAAAATTAAATTCTTATTTTAAAAAGAACCACTCTAGGTGGTGTTACTGTTACTTGCAGCCAAAATCACTCCTGATATAATTGGAAGGAATAATTTCAGAAGTTATCTGGGATGACATACTCTCCCCATCCCCACTGAGGGGAATTCTCAAGTAACAAGGGACAACCAATAACCTGGCCTTATAAAGGAAGGGGGTTCTAAACTAGTGATTTGCAACTTTAAGGACTGCCAAATGATTAGCCTAACTGCACATCTGGGTCTGGACTTGAGCAGTATAGTATGGGGTTAAACCTCGTTTCTGCTGAAAACATCCCTGCCTAAATGTACAGAGTATATTCACTTTGCTCTCAGATTGAACACATGCCAAGAGTTTCAGTAAGTACATGCCAAAATCAAAGATTCCTCCTCCTCTTTCTGAAAGAAGAGGAGGGCTGACTTCCCATTAACTTGTCATTGTCTTTGAATGATGCTGGTTGCAGGATGGTGTGGATTTCTGGAAAAAACGTCTTGGGTCCTGAATGTAATGGTCCTTTGCCACAAGGCTCTTGGCAAGAGAAACCACTCACTCTCTGGGATAAACTCTGGCACTTACTCCGCCTTCTGCCCTCCTAGCTCTTTAGGGAGGACATTCGGATAAAAAAAGAGGACAAATCCCTTCTTTTTTTTTATGCTCTGGCTTCTCAGTAATCTTTGGATCCTAACATGTTTATGAACAAGCTCGACTTGGATGTCTTGCAAAAAGCACTTAAAAGGCAATGATGATAAAAAATATATATATAAAAAAAGAAGCTATAGTTTCAGAGTCCTAGAAGTAAGAACAGAGAAGAGTTTCCCACTTTCTCAGTTTCCCTGACTCCCTCTTTCTCTTTCATTCTGCCATCCTAGCTTTCTCTGTTACTTTCCTGGCCTGTCTGGCCACACGCAGTGGAACAGAGAGAAAGTTGATGGAGTTATTCTGCCAAAAGGTAAACAGCATAGCCTGAAAGTCTGTGTTGGCAGTAAAGGATACAGAAAAATGTGTTTGTAGATTAGTGGGAGGCTTAAAACAACAAAACAAATCCTTCAGTCACTTAGCAGGGAATATTTGAAATGGTTTTGAAAGTCGGAATTTTTAGTTTTGCATTAGCAATTACTTTCTTAGGCACTAATGTATCACCTCTGAGTAAATGTACTCTGCTAGGAATGGGTAAAACAACAATGAAAAAGGAACAAACTTGAAAACATTATATACCAAGCCAGTAATTTACAAAGGAGTAGGCTCAAATGGGGCAACAAGCTCTTTCCGAAGAGAGTGACAGACTCTTTTTTGGGTTTGCAGCATGTTTTCCTATTGAAATTGACAGTAATCCATGCTATGTTCTATCTCCTCCTCTGCCAAGGAGAGAAAAAACTGATGAACTTAATATAGTTGTCAAAGAACTGAAATGCATAAATTATATGCAAGTATATAAATATGTAGAAGACAAAATCAAAATATAATATTTTTCTTAAATTACCTCTACTTGGTCTAGGGTAGAGGGGGAAATGACGCTCATGGATATAGGACTTGTTTTTGGGGTAATGAAATGTTCTGGAACTATTGATGATGGCTGCAATCTTTGTGAATATACTAAAAACCACTGAACTGTATACTTTAAAAGGATGGCTTTCATAGTACATGAATTATATCTCAAAAAAAATTATATGAGAAAAAGTATCCTGATTTGTGTTTGAATCTTGATATTGAAAAGTGCTTTGAGAGTTCAAATAACTTCAGAAAAAAGCCAAAAAGAACCCTAATTTTTGAAACGGGCCCTGGGCTTAGAAAGATTGGAAGATGTTCATATAAATGGTTACCAGTTGTTTTAAGCAGAGGACAGCAGTCACAGGTCAGAAACAGTCTTGTAAACAGCTCAGCTAATAACCACCTAATAAGCGAGTGACAGGCTAAAACGTCTGCTTTGCAAGCAAAATAAATCACCACATCTGAATGTTTCATGTGTTATGTTAAAACTAATATGCAATTTATGAGCTTGATCTATATATTGATTTTGATGAAGCTCAGTCAATCCCACAAATGACTCAACACATGATCCTCAAAGATAAATTAAAATTATGAGCAGAAAACTACTTTGCCGGCACATAATCATTGCTTGGAGGCTCTTACTATTATTTTTTTTTAATTCAATTAGAAGAAACCCAGGAAAGAATCTATAAAACAGAATATGGGCAAAAAGAAGCTTTCTCTTGTTCGTTAATAGCCTTTTATCCTTTATCCATTATGAGACCTATGTTACTATAAGGTTAATCTATGTGCTTTGTGCTTCTGAAATTGCACTCCCTCAATTAGTCTGGACACGTAATTTTTTAAAGACTGAATTTTTCCTTCAGAAGACAGTCACATAGTTTACCTATTGTTTACTGCCAGGTTAAAATGTTTTTATTATTATTATTGCATGGTTTGGGAGGGGCTGCTGCAGATGGCATTGCTATGTGGTGGTATTTGACTTCCAAAGTGATTAAAAAGATGAGTTATCTCCCTATCCTCCCCACAATTCTGGCATTATCCTGAAGGTTTGCCTCGATTTTCCAGCTCCCGGTGCCTCTCCAGTGCTGTGATGCTTTGCTGCAATGCAACCATTCAAACTCTGTCCCACATCTCTGGTCTCTATTTATTGCTATTTCCCAGCCATCAATGCCCCAGCCATAAATTGTGAAAACTCTGCTCTACTGTATCCTTTCACTGTTTGTCAGTGTCTTCTCTATGTTGCACCTCTTCAGCTCCAAAAATTCAAGAATAGCAGGGCAGAATCACAAAACAAGATCAAAGGGATTATCAGGCACTTTTCCTAGACTGATATTTGATGTGCGCCTAATCAGAGGCACAGGTCTACAGGGCTTCTCGGTTCATCCTATTTGTATCATGAAATATGTTCAGAGCTATGTCCCTGTTCAAAGTTTTTAAAAACCAGAGAGAGCTATATATAAAAATATTACACAAGAGAAAGACAAATAAACCCAACATTCTCTAAAACGTTTAAAGTGAACTAAATAAAATCAGCAAGTGTTACAGATTAAATATACTGTATAAATTGTATATAAAATATAGACTGACACAACACCTTAAAATGCAATCACTGTGTATCTGATCTAAAAAGGAACATTAGCACGTCTAGATGTTAATCAAATTTTTAATTTATCCCTTGGTTGGCTTTTGGAATTCATTAGAGTATCTTGAAATCATGCCAACAATTCATGTCTTCTATTTTAAAGCCATTCAGGGAAGTAAAAGTAAAGACTTCCATTTTATTTAGATTTCCTTGTGGCAGGTAGAGATACTCTCAAAGTTTTGCAGCTAGTTTAAAATAAAATAATACACTCTAAATTCACTTTTTATTATTGTTGTTACAATAATAATCCAATTAAAACATTTTAAATTAGTTCTTTATGTCACCCTCCAGTTTCCTCAAAACACTCTTCACCCTCAAATAAATTCCTTGAGCAAATGAAAGCATGCCATAGAACAGCAGTGTCAAAGTTCCTCCTACAGAAGAGCAAAGAAAGGCACAGACCAGCAACCTAAAGGCTCTGTTAAATGAAAACCTGGGAAAGAAAAGAGCTGCGCCTTCTGTCAAAAGAGAGTCAAATGAATAATTTCTTCCTGGCTGGCAGCTGACATGGAGAGGGGAATGGCTGGCAAATATCTCTGGAGTTCCACGTCTGTCAAGATGAATGGCTTTAATAGGTCAGTGTCTAATCTCTGACAGCAGACAGGAAACTATAAATCCCTGATCAATAGTTGATGCTATGGGGGATGGAGAGTGATGTCTGTTTCTGTCATTTTAGGCAAAGTTTTTTGTTTTGTTTTTTTCCTAAGAGGAGTAACCCAACCCAGGAAATTTCCCCTTCTCGGTGGCTTCTTCTTCATTCATTTTTCCAGTAATATTATCTTCTTTCTTTACTAAAGACCTGGATTAATTATGATAATCGGTAATTCCTTGAATAGACTCTGTTATGAGCCAATCTGCCTGGCTTTCAGCCATTGTTTTCTAAACCAAATATGCAAAGGAGTGAGGTGTCCCTTTTCACTGTATTTACTTTCAATTACTAAAAAAATAAAGTGCCACTTAATATTTTGGCTCGCTTTTTTCTTCTTTGATGAATGGGCAAATGCTGGTTGAAGAGAGATTCTATTTTTGCATTCATTTTCCATGCTAAAACTCCTTTAAAATAAAGCTTACCTAGATTCTGCTTGACAGAATATGTGTATTTCAGGAGAGGAACAAAATGAAATTCTACCTGGGCTCCTGCTAGCCCAATATAGTACATTTGTATGAATCGATAAAAGGTACCCACTCTGGGAAATGTGGCTTGGCTAATGGAGCAAGGTTGACTCTCAGTCCTTACTTACTTACTGCCAAGTCTGGACATTTTTGCTAAATAAAAAACCTGTACAATGATATTCAATGACCCTGAATTCTATTAAGTTTTGCATTTTTTCCATTCATTCCATCACAGAATAATTCTAAGAAAATGTCTGTTTGCAGCGAAACTTTTAGAATCATATATTGAAGAGTAAAACCATTTTCTTAAAATTTTGGTAAATGTGGATTTATACTAATTCATTAATGGAAGATTAATAATTATGGGAAAGATTGCAAATATTATTTATGGTTATTTAATAAGCCTTTTGAACAATACACTCTTTTACTAAAGATTTATTGGTTTTACCATCCTAGAGAGGAAAAAAAGGAAGAAAAGAAGTATTCTGTATTTTTCAAAAAAAGGCATGAAATACATACATTGTAATAGAAAAAAAATAGGTCTTTAGTATTAAAAATTCCAGGTAGGATGGTAAGTTAAAGCTTCCTGGGTATCTTCCATACTCCTTGTTACTTCCAAACATAATAAGCACTTACAGTTAAGGTCTATTGTAGCCATGTTTTTATGAATTTAAATAGGCACATATTAAATGACTACTCTTGGGTAACCATTTGAAAATGCATGCAAAGGAATGGGGGCTTGCTCCATTTCCAATTTTGAGGCATGAATGCATAATGATTAGCCTAATCAAAGCTAGCTCAATGATGGCTCATGTACCCAACTTTTTCTTCTCTCTAATCTACCAAAGTAGTTATTGAAATCTTCTGGGAAAAGAACAAGGGAGCTATAATCTGAAAATTTCCCAGAACTCACACAGGGCCAGGAATATGCAAGTACACAAGTACGCATATTAAAAATATTATCAGGTATATATCTGCTTTGAGTAGAGTAACAGAGCTCCCACCAGCCAGAAGTTGAATACATGGGATGTACAGGAGAAATCTTAGAATTCTCGTGACTTACTAGCACGGCTAAATTTTCCTTCACCAGAGGGTTCTGTAAAATGCACACTCACACACACACACAGACCGAGCTTAGAAACGAGCTTTACTTGAGCCACAAGTAACTAGGCTGTCTGCCCAAATAAAGGTTTACACTTTTTAAAGAAATACAACAAGATGCAGCACTGAGCAATCTATATAAAAAGGAAGAAAAAAGGACCAATAATCAGAAGAAAAATCAGTCAATAGAAAGACACAGAGATGTTGGAGTTGGCAGAAAAAAAATTCAAACAGCTTTAATAAAATACTCAAAATACTTAATGATTTAAAATATAATATGGGCATAACGGGGAAAGAAACAGAAAATACAACAAATAAAATGTCTATATGAAAAATACTATATGCGAAACAAAACATTCACTAGTGGGATTAACAACCAATTACATACTGCAGAAAAAGATCAGCGAATTTGAGGATATATGAATAGAAACAGCATACACAGAAGCACAGAGAGGAAAATGAGAGAAAAAATAAATAGAGCCTCTGCAACCAATAGGAAAATATCAAGTCGTCTAATATATCTGTAGATGGATAATAGGGACTAAATTTACATCCTGCCTGGAAAAAAATGACAAAATCTATAAAACATATTACTACTAATATGTGAATCAGGGGAAAATACACCAAATGTAAAATACGGGCTATAGTTAGTAGTAATACTTTGACAAAGCTCTTCCATAGTTTGTAAAAATGTTTCACAAGATGTTGGAGGTAGGGTGATGTATGGGAGGTCTTTTTGATGATATGCATGTTTGTTTTATAAATTCACAACTTTTACTAAACACTTATAGTTTACAAATGTTGGTGTATGAATTGATATACTTCAATAAAATTTTTTAAATGAAAAAAAAATCTATGAAAGGATACTCAAAGACAATGTATACCAGCCAACTAAGAACAGCAATCCTTGAGAGAAGGGAAACAAACAAGCTGGCCCCACAATCACCCTAGTTTATTGCCTAAAGAGTCCTTCCAGACCATGGTGCTGGGACAGAGAACTGATGCAAAGCCTGCTCTCTGAGTTTAGGAGATAAAGCTGTGCGCCAAGGAAACAGTAGAGCTGTCAGGGCAGAGTACAGGAGGGACAACGTCTCCAAAGAGAGAGGACTTTGGAGATCCTCAGAGACCCCACTCAAGTCTTCAGCTGAGTACTGATCAGAAATGCATGCACTGAAACTACCCTAGATCAGAGAAAAGCCACCAGAAGGATTAGAGAAAACAATCCCCTATAATCACCCAGGGCTGGGAATAGTTTGTGTTCCCACCAACCAGAGCCTTGGACAGGGTACTCAGAAAAGTTATGCCCCTACAGAAGGGAAAAATTAGCCTTCGACTAAATACTGTTGCGGTCCCCACCTACAGAACACAAGACACAGAAGGATCAAACTGTTTGTCCTAGAACAAAGCTCAAAAACATTTATAGGAATTCAAAAAATACCCAGTATGCAACAAGTTAAAATTCACAATGTGAATCCCAACAACAACAACAAAATGACCAGGCATGCAAAGAAGCAGGAAAATATGACCTGTATTGAGAAGAAAGCTCAGTGACTAGAAACAGACCTAGAAATGACACAGATGATAGAATTAGTAGCAAAGACATTGAGACAAATATTATAACGTTATTCCATACACTCAAGAAGCTCAAGTAAAAACATCTTAAGTAAATACATGAAGATTTTTAAAAGACTGAAATAGGACCTTCTACTACTGAAGACTAAAATGGTTGAGGTAAAAAGTTGGCCACACTGCAGAAGAAAAGATTATTGAACTTGGAGGCACAGCAATGGAAGCTATCACAAATAAAAAGGAAAAAGACTGGAAAAAAGTTAACAAACATCAGAGAGATGTGGCACAACTTCAAACAGCCTAGTATTGTTGCACTTGGAGTCCTCAAAGGACAAAAGTGGGGAGCAGAAAAATATCTTAAGAAATAATGGATGAAAAACCCCCAAATGAAAATTCTAAAGCCACAGATTTAGTAAGTTCAATAGCTCAAAATATAAGAAATATAAAGAAAACTATACTGACACATCATGTGATAAGGAAAAAAAATTAATCAGAGTTAAAAAAAAAAACAAAAACCAATATACAATGGAAGGAAAAAAAGGATCTCAGCAGATTTCTTGTTAGAAACAATGCAATATCAATATCTTTGAAGTACTTAAAGAAAAAACAGTCAATGTAAAGTTCTACACCCAATGAAATCATCCTTCAAAAATGAAGGATACTCAGAAAGCTAAGTATAAAACTACCATAAGGACTGACAATCCCACTGTTAGGTATATGCCCAAAAGAATTGAAAGTAGGGGCTTAAACAGATACTTGCACATTGATGTCCATAGCGGAATTACTCACAATTGCCAAAAGCTGGAAGCAACCCAAGTGTCCACCAACTGATGAATGGATAAAGCGTGGTATATACATAGCATGGAATATTAATCAGCCATAAAAGGAATGAAGTCCCAAATCATGCAAAAACATGGCTGAACACTGAAGACATCATGGTGAGTGAAATAAGCCAGACACAAAAGGACAAATATTGTATGATCTCACTGATTGATAACAATTAGAATAAGCAAGCTCCTAGAGTCAGAATCTAGAATATAAATTACCAGGGGACAGGGCGGGGATAATGAATGAGAAGTTAAGGGTTAAAAATGTACAGGGTTCCTATTTAGAATGGTGGAAATGTTTTGGTAATGAAAATTGGTAACGGTAGCACAATATTGTGAACACAATTATCAGCACAGAAATAAATATCTGACTGTGATTAAAAGGGGAAATATTAGATTGTATATATGGTAATAGAACTTATTTTTAATCCATGGAACTAAAAAATATTTTTTTAAAAATCCTATACAAACAGTGAACCATAAGTTAAACCATGGTCTATAGTCAGTACTATAATACAATTATAAACATGTGCTATCATCAGTTATAACAAATTGCAAGGTGTTAATAATAAGATGGTATATGGGAATTCTGTATTTGATGTATGATTGTTCTGTAAACCCACAATTCCTCTAATAAAGAAAAAAAAATTTTAAGAAGGGGTATGGTTAACAACAAACATGAGAATGTTCTCTCATTAACTACAACAAATATATAATATTAATACAGCATGTGAATAATCAGGTGGGTTGGGGGGAAAACATCAAATGTAAGACATGGGCTATAGTTGGTAGCAATGTTTTGACAATGCTCTTTCATAGTTAGTAATAAATGTTTCACAACAATGCAAGGTGGTGTTAGTGGGGTGATTTTGGGGAGCCCTGTATGATGATATGCATGTTTGTTTTGTAAGTTCACAACTTTTACTATATACTTATTATTTATGTATATGCATGTGTGTATGATATACTTGAATAAAATTTTATCTTAAAAAAGGGAAAGAAACTTGGTTGAGAAGTAAGAAAGATGCAAGATTCATTACCAACAGAGCTGCCCTACAAGAAATGTTAAAGGTAATCCTTTAAGAAGGAAAATGATATCAGATGAATATATGGGTCTCTTCAAAGAAAGGAAAAGCATCAGAAATGGTAACTACAAGGGCAAATATAAATGCTTTTTTTATTAAATCTTCTGAAAGGATAAATCACTCTTTAAGAGAAAAACAATATAAATGTATGACAACAATAGCAGAATAGCAGAAAGCCTGGAGGGGAAATGTGGAGTATATGTAGTAGCACAGTATAGGTGGTATGATACCATGTGAAGGTACCCTGTAATAAGTTAAATATTAGGTGTCGTTTAGAGCATCATCTAAATAAACAAAAGTTACATCAAGTAAAAAATACTCAGTGAATTCAAAAAAGCCCTAAAAGGAGGAAAAAGAGAACAAGGACAATAACAATAAAAACAAACAAGAAAAATACAAAACAAATAGACAAGAGTTAAATCCAAACATATCAGTAATCCCATTATAATACAAATGATATGAACTCAATTAAAAGGCAGAGATTGTTGGATTGGATAAAAGAGGAAGACTCAACAATGTGCTGAGGGAAAAAAAAAAATAAAAGGACATAAAGGGCTGTACCATGCTAAAATGAAAACTGGAGTGGCTTTCTCAATATCAAAACCAGGTTACTTCAGGGTAAAAAATACTAGATATTAAGAAGGCAATTTTGTATTAATAAAGTCAATTCATTAAGAAGAAATAATTATCTTAAACTTCATGCAGCCAATAACAGAGCTTCTTCTATATATTAAGCGGTAATGAATTTGGCCTCCAAAGAGAAGTCTGGCCCTTATCCTGGCGCCTGGGGTGGGTCCCTCTACATCTCTAGAACTTCCAGATAGGACTTTCTTTTGTTATTCATGGAGAGCCTCTGACCACACCTGAGAATTCATATGCTAATGAGATAACAGGGTTGGGTTGGGCTAGGCACAGGTAGGCTTAGGGTGGGATCTGGTCACACCAGAACAATCAACCATGTGATTAGAGAGTGGAAACTGTGACCCACCTCCTGTTAGCCTCACCTCCTAACCTCTGGGAGGGAAAGGCAGCTTGGAAATAGAGTTCAACACAGGGAAGCATGGATTCCAATCATGCCTGTGTAGTGAAACCCCACAGATGTGCTGGCAGGGTGACACGTTCTCACTCCACGTGGAGAGGGCAGGAAAGCTTTGTGTTTGGGACCTCATCCTGTGCATCCCTCTTCTTTTGGCTGCTTCTTGTTCATCTTCTTTTCACTATAATAAAATGATAATTGTAAGCACAGTGCTTTCAGTGCGTTCTGTGAGTGGTTCCAGTGCCTTATCAAATGCAAGGGGGTAGTGGGAAGCCCTAAATTTGTAGCCAGTTGGTCACAAGGATGGGAGGCAGGGAACCCTTGATCCTAAAGGGCCATCTTGTAGAGGATGCCCTTTCCTGTGGAATTTGGCCTAAATTTGGGTTGTCAGTCGGAACTGGACTGCAGTTACTGCAGTCATTTGCAGTCGGTATCAGCAGCTACAGAAGTTCTTGAAGTTCAGCCCACATGGCTTCAAAACATAAAGAGCAGCAACTGGAGGCAGGTTAGTAGAGGGAAAGGGAAAACAGCTGGCACCCGGCAGAGAACATGGCAGTGAACAGGGCAGTGAGACCCTGCCCAGAGACTTCCTGAGGGGAAGACTGCTACTAAAGAACAAAGCCAGAAAGACCCGCGAGACCCTGGCCACGAGGTCCCATTTGGAACTCTTTCCAGAGTCAAGCGGAAGCCCCAGATAGGTCCAAACAGGCCTCCTATTGGGCAGGGATTGTAAGGCAACCAATCAGAACAGGAAACAGGTGGAGCCCCTCCTCAATCTTAGGTAGGGGGAGGAGGAAAGGTCTTAAAAGGCCTAGCCTGGGGCCTTGTACACAGGACTCATCCTGGAGCACACTCACAATCCACATTTTGGATTGTGTACTTACCTCTTTTCTTATTTCTTAATAAACTCTTTATGCCCTGGCCTACCCTATACAGTATCCTTAAATTATTTTATGAACCATAGCCAAGAACCTAGAAGCCCAGAATCCAGAGTGTTCTGCTAATAAACTGATGGAAATGCAAGGAAAAAAACCAGACAAAACACTCCACCCATTAACATCAGAATATGCATTTTTTTCAAATGCCTTTAGAACATACACCCAGGTAGATCATATTCGATGCATATAGCAAGTGTCAATAAATTTAAAAGGATTCAAGTCATAGTATTTTTTACAACAATTAAATTAAATTAGGAACCTACAACAGAAATATTTTAAAATACTAAATATTTTAAAACTAAATAGCACCCTTATAAATAGCCAAAGGGTCAAAAAAAAAACCAAAATGAAATTACTAAGTATGAGAAACAAACATAAAATTTGTGGGATACATCTAAAACAATGGTTAGAAGGAACTTTATGGCACTAAATATGCTTAACAAAAGAGAGCTATCAAGCCAATGACTTTGGCTTCCAAATCAAGAAATTAGAAAAAGAACAAATTAAACCCACAGTGAGCAGAAGACAGGAAATAACAAATACCAGAGCCAAAAGCGAAGAAATAGGAAACAGAAAAACAACAGAGCAAATCAATGAAAAAACAAACGGTCATTCTCAGGAAAAATCAATGAAATTAATAAACCTCTATCCAGATGGATCGGGAAAGAGAGATGACATAAGTTACAAATATCAAGAGTGAGAGAGGTGCTGTCACTAAGATTGCACAGATATAAAAAACGATGATACGGGATTATGGGCATATTACGAATGACTTTATGCCAATAAATTCAGCAACTTAGATGAAAAGAACAATTTCCTTGTAAGACACAAACTACCAAAGCTCACTAAAGAAGAAATAGATAAACTGAATAGTCCTGTATCTATTTAACACCAATTCTACACAAACTCTATCAGAAAATAGCGAAAACTACGAAAAAATAATAAAGTTAGTGTGGAAGATTTAATGAGGTACCCCACAAAAGACAGGTCCTTAATCTTAATCCTCACCACTCTTGTGGATGTGAACCTACTATAAATAGGACATTATGAAGGTGTCATTTTTAGTTAAGGTGTGGCCCAGCTAAGTGAGGGTGGGCCTTTTAGAGAAGGTCACACAGGAAGAAGCTGGCAGTCAGTGAGACCCGAACAGCAAACAAGGAGAGAGAGATCGCCATGTGACGGGGACAGAAATATAAGCTAAGGAACCCCAAGGATGATGGCAGGCCAGCACCAGAACACTTTGGGGAGAAAGCATGGCCTTGCCAAGCTGTGATTTTGGACTTCTAGTCTCCAAAACCATTAGACAATAAATTCCCATTGTTAAGCCAATCCCATCACATGGTTATCTGTCATAGCAAATTTATTCTACTTGAATTCAAGACTTACTATAAAGCTAGAATAAGAAAATGTGGAAGTGCCATCAAACAGAACAAAATAAGAGTTCAAAAGTATACCCAAACACGTGCTATCAACTTATTTTTGAGAAAGGTGCAAAGGCAATTTGTGGAGAAAGGATGACCCTTTTCATAAATGATGCCCAAAGAATTAAGACATCCAAATGCAAAAAAACAAATAAGAAAAAATAAAGAAATGAACTTCCATCTATACCCAGTACCTTATTCAAATTTTAACTAAAATTAAGTAACAGACTCAAATGTAAAAACCTAAAAACTTTAGAACTTAGAAGAAAACAAGGGAGAGAATTATGACCTTGGGTTGGGCAAAGACTTCAAAGATAGTACACAAAAAGAACATGACCATATGAGAAAAAAAGTATATGACCATAAACTAAAAGTCCATTCATAAAATGGACTTAAATCTTCTCTCTTCAAAAGACACTGTTGGGGGAAGTGGACTTGGCCCAGTGGTTAGGGCGCCCGTCTACCACATGGGAGGTCCACGGTTCAAACCCCGGGTCTCCTTGACCCGTGTGGAGCTGGCCCATGTGCAGTGCTGATGCGCGCAAGGAGTGCCGTGCCACGCAGGGGTGTCCCCGCGTAGGGGAGCCCCACGCGCAAGGAGTGTGCCCCGTAAGGAGAGCCGCCCAGTGCGAAAGGAAGTGCAGCCTGCCCAGGAATGGCACCGCACACACGGAGAGCTGACACAACAAGATGACGCAACAAAAAGAAACAGTGATTCCCGTGCCGCTGACAACAACAGAAGCAGACAAAAAGAACATGCAGCAAATGGACACAGAGAACAGACAACTGGGGCAGGAGGAAAGGGGAGAGAAATAAAATGAATCTTTAAAAAAAAAAACACACAAAAGACACTGTTGGGAAGCAGATGTGGGCACTTGCTTACCATGGGAGGTCCAGGGTTCCATTCCTGGTGCCTCCTAAAGAAGATGAGTAAGACAGTGAGCTGACGCAGCAAGATGATGCAACGATATAACACAAGGAGACACAATGCGCGACATAACAAAAAGGGAGCGGCAGTGGCTCAGCAGCTGGGTACCTCTCTCCCACATAGGAAGTCCCGGGTTTTGTTCCCAGTGCCTCCTGAAAAATGAAGATGAGCAGACACAGAGGGCAGACCTCAAGCACAAACAATGGGGGAGGGGGGGAAGCCAGATAAACAAGATAAATCTTTAAAAAAAAAAACCTGTTAAAACAAGCCAAATTCTGCAAGAAAATATTTGCAAATCCCATATCTAATATCGTACTTGTATCCAGAATATGTATGGAACTGTTAAAACTCAAAAATAAGAAAAACAATTTAATTTAAAAAATGAGGGGGTCCCTAAAACATAGAAACTTCACCAAAGAAGAAAAGTGCACACATTGGTAAGGGAAAAATGAGGAAGTGCAGAATAAACTAGGAATTAAAGTACCACTTTCTCTAAGGTATTATTCCTGATTTTACCCGTAAAAATGATTTGCCAAGCTATGCCACTCACCATTTACCATTCTATATTACACTGACCTGAGGATATGACTCATCTCAACTATTAGATTCTAAACTGCCTGAAATTAAAAAAATGACATTAGATTTATATTAACAACCGAGAGTCTATCACGGGCCTGCTCCTAGTAAGTTGGCTGTTTAATACAAGTAATGTTTAAATACATAGAGATGAATTTGGTATCTATGGAATTATATAAATTTGTCCTAATATATATAGTATATATGGAAATACTTTTTCAAATAAATTTTGTATTAAAGAGCTATGTTTCAGAAAAAGAATTTACTGGTCTCATAATTTATCATTCGTGTTTTAGAAAAATTTGTATTGTATTGAACAAAATAAAGACCTAACTTCTTCCTCCTTCCCACGTTAATGTTTTTCCTTTAAACTCAGGGTTTCGTTTTAAAATATAAAAAATAAAAAAAACTTGTTTATAAAAACCATTATCTTGAGTTAATCACCGTTCTCTAATTCCCCTCCTCTCATAGGCCTCCAAATGGTAGAAATCTGTTCCAGGCAGTGCCAGCTCCCAAAAGATAATGAAGCTATGCTATTATGGGAGAGAAAAGGAAAGAGAAGACGGAGGAGGGAAGGGAGGAGAAATACCACATAAAGTCATGGAAACCCGGAGCGCTTAAATTGTACGTATTGTACAGAACTAACTGACTGACAAAGATCTGGCCTCAGACAACAATCTGAAGGCAAGGCAGAAGCCTAAACATGAAAACACCTGGGAGGCAGAGAACTTTTCTCTTCCAGTCTTGCAGGGACAGAGCACAAACTCAGAAAAGCATCAGCGTGACCTAGGTTTTCCCTGCATGTAAAGTCCTGCTTCAGGTGGGGTATGCGGATGTCAAAGGAAAACCAAAGGCTGCCTCCAGGAAGCAGAACGGACCTCTGCAGGGGATACACCTTACGGCAGAAAGTTAACCTCTTCCAAACTCGAAGGACAGGCACGGAACAGGTCAGCCTTCGAAGTCCCTTACGTTCAATAAGTACTTACTGAGCACCTACGTATAAATGTCTTTTCCCTCTGGTGAGCTCTGATGTCTGCCTGGGTTAAGCTTATAATTTTATTGAGGTCAGCAGCTTCTGGGATCTTCTACAGACCAATCACCAAGGCCAATGTCTGTTTTTCATTTCCCATGTATTTGTTAATTTAGGATCATTATAACCTTTTAAATTATTTTTGAACTAGATTTTAAAAACCACACAGAAATATGAATGTGTACGTGCACATGCTCTAAAAGGAAAAAGAAAAACTAACTGGCAGGTTTCACGTGACCCCGGACTTTGCTTCCATTTTGCTCCTTTACTTGACCAAAGGTCTGACGGGAACTCTGTTGGGTAGGTTACGTCGCCAGACTCATTATTTGAACCACGTATGGGACACTGTGATGGACATTTTTAGAAAATGAAAACAAAGCTGAACATAATATAATTCAGGGAAAGTAAAGAGAAAGGGCCAGACTAACTTTAAAACGAGTTCGGTGAATTGACTACGACTGAATTTCTTAGCTTGCATGACGACCTACCTTTTCTAAAGAAAATGACTGACACATCGAAAAGAAAATGATGTGTTCATGTTCACGCTTACTGATCTAGATTGAGGAGGATCTGAACATCTTTGAAGGCAGAAGGCAGGAAGCTTCTGGAAAAGGAGAGATGGCCTGGGTAAGGGGGTGGGGGACATGGTGAGATTGCCAAGGTGACAAGAAGCAGTGGGTTCAAGCTTTCTCATTTTCCTCCATCAGGAAGAGAGGGAGGTTGAAGATTCAGAATGGAGAAATGCAAGAAGATCTCATAAAAAAATAATCTCTGAAAAAATGTGTATTTTTTATATATAAGAATATGTATATGTGTAACTGTGTACATTTTTTAAATGCACATATATATGTATATGTGTGTGCATATATATGTTCTGTGCTTCCATTTATTGAGCACACCTTGCTGGTTGTTTACAGCTAGGGTGTGTGCCTTAGTAAGAGTTATTAAATACGCTGCAGATCACCCTTGGCCTGTGCTGGCTATTTTATTAGATACATCCATGCATCCGTCCACCAGACTGCTCCTTAAGGTACAAAGCCCACAGGCCTTCGTCTGATGGTCTGGCTTTTGCCACATCTCTAGTTTGAATGGGAGCTTGGGCCCCCACTGCCTCCTCTTATTGTGCTGTGCTCAGCTACCCTCCCCCGTAAGAAGGGGGAACGTGGCCTCGATAGAGCAGGGACCGCAAACTACAACTCATGGGACAAACCCAGCCCACTGATGGTTTCTGAAAATACAGTCTGATTAAGGCACAGCCTCTCCCACCTGGGTATGCAGTATCCGTCACTGCTTCCATGATGTAAGGGCAGAGAAAACAGAAGAGTCCACAAAGCCAACAATATTTACTATCTGGCCTTTTCCAGGAAAAGTTTGCCAGCTCCTGGCCTGGAGCCTGGGTTCAGGCTGCTGCCGTGTGCCTGCCCAGCAGATGCCAACAGAGACCCTTCTCTGACCTCAGAGAAAAGACTGTTTTCGAGGAACTGCAGCTGTGAGAAACACACCCGTTTCTCTACCACACATGACTGCTGTACCTGCCTGCACAGCTGAGAAACCCTAAGACTTAATTCTCCTTTCTGGCAAAGCTTCTTCCCATTTCTTCCTCGCTGGATCTCAGGAAGAATGGAAGACTCAACCAAAACTTGTTTGTGTTTTCTTCTTACCCTGAATCTGACCCTTTGTGCGGGTCCACTCACCTAGGGAGAAAAGAATGCTGAACAATCCACTCTCGAATCTAGAAAATTAGTCTTTAATCAAACAAATAGGCAGAAAATTAGACTAATGGCCAGCTGTGAAAATAAAAATTAAACACTTCAGTTGATTTCTCCAGGAAAGCTGTATAAACCTGCTTAATCTTTCTTCATGTGCCGAGGGAAAATTGGAATTGAAAAATTAAATTGGCCGTTTGCCTTTAGAATTCAGAGTCTCAAGTTCTGTTGAATAAGATTTGGGGTAAAGGTATGAGACCCTTAAATTGAACCTAAAGAATCTGTAAGGATTGGGAAATGGACTTGGCCCAGTGGTTAGGGCGTCCGTCTACCACACGGGAGGTCCGCGGTTCAAGCCCCGGGCCTCCTTGACCCGTGTGGAGCTGGCCCATGCGCAGTGCTGATGCGCGCAAGGAGTGCCGCACCACGCAGGGTGTCCCCCGTGTAGGGGAGCCCCACGTGCAAGGAGTGCACCCATAAGGAGAGCCGCCCAGCGCGAAGGAGGGAGCAGCCTGCCCAGGAATGGCGCCGCCCACACTTCCCGTGCCGCTGACGACAACAGAAGCAGACAAAGAAACAAGAAACAAGACGCAGCAAAAAGACACAGAAAACAGACAACCGGGGGAGGGGAGGGGAATTAAATAAATAAAAATAAATCTTTAAAAAAAAAAAAAAAGAATCTGTAAGGAAAACGGAAAACCACTGTGAAATTCTAATATTATCAAAGTTGAGGAAGACAAATGATCAAAGCAACCCCATGTTCTATGAAAGACAAAAGATCCATATGCCGGCTGGGCGCTGAGCCTCAGCGGAGTTACAACACCAGTTCACTGAACTTACCCAGGACAACCAACAAGAAGGTGAGGATGGACAAGCATCACACCCAGGAACAGAGAGTCTATAACTGCAAGCAAGAGAGTCCCATCCAGCAGCCACATGGGATCGAAGCCCCCTCTCAATTAAGAGGTGAAGTGGCCATCACTATCTCAGAATCCTCAGGACTGGGGAATAAAATATGCACTAGAGTGGACTTACTCGTATTCTACTCTAGACTTACTGTGATTCTAGCAATGTTAAAGTTATATCACTGATGTGGAGACAGTGGCCACTGAAGGTGCTGAAGTCAGGGAGAGGGAAAAAGTGGTGTAAAATGGGGGCATTTTCAGGATTTGGAATTGATCCGAATGACATTGCAAAGACAGATATAGGCCATGATAATATCCTGCCATAACCTACAGAATTGAGTGGGAGAGCATGAGCGTGTAAACTACAATGTAAACTATAAACCATGCTGTGTGGCAGTGCTCCAAAAGTTGTTCATCAATTGCAACGAGTGTACCACATTAATGAGAGAAGTTATTAATGTGGGGAAAAGTGGGAGGTGTGGGGAGTGGGGCATATGGGAATCACTTCTATTTTTTTATGTAACATTTTATGTAATCTATCTTTTAAAAATAAATTTTAAAAATGTTTTTTTAAAAAGACAAAAGAGTAACACTCCAAGTGACCTGTTGGTGGGACTGTAGGGTCTTCCTCTGATTTCAGAGTCCTAAATTTAGCTCTCTGCTTTCACACTCTCTCTGTCCACCCCGCATTTGTCCATTTCCCCTTGGGTGTGGGGATATGGATTGGAGAAACAAATAAGCGTAAAATAGAAGGTACATATAAGAAAAGCACCATTGCCTGAATACTTAAAATAACAAAGAAGCAACTGTCCTCCTTTGCCCTTATTTCAAGACTAAGATCTCACTCTTAGGGGCCAGATTTTCTCTATTCAGTCTTGTCATAATAATGACCTTATTATACTTTAATAACATTTCAGGTTTCACATTGATTAAGTCTTATTGCATGTTAATTATGAAGAAATGGAAGCTCCAGATGTCAAATGACTTGCGTCAGGTTCCTGGTTTAAAAGTAGTTTGGTCCTTGGGGAAGAAATGTGGAAGGCTTTGTCTCCCAGTATAGCCAGTCTCTGCCACTCTGATTCTAAGTAAGGTGTTTCTTTCAAAGTCCTCGTGACGTTCTCCTTCATGTTTAAAATGAAAGCTGGAATGGGGTAAATGTAAGCGTCAAGGTTTAGTAAGTGGGCGGGAAACTGGCTAGATGAGAGTGATTGCGAAAGGGAACTGCAATCCTGTCTGTCTAATAAACTCACCTAGGAATCGACAAAGGAAGGGATCCCCAACGTCGGTGGAAACACTCTACCACGCAAGCGGGGAGGGAAACTGGCGATCACAGAGCTAGGGGCTAACACAGGATCCAGTTAAAACCCCCACCTGCCATTTCCAGCTGAGCCAGAACGCTAAAGACCAAGAACTGAGGAGGGCATCTGACCTGAACCCAGGCTGCTCACGTGGACTGGGTCACTCCACAGGTCGTGTTCTGGAACGCTGTGAGAGAGCTGTTTGATTGGGGAGCTTTTTTTTTCTTTTTCTTTTGTTTTTTTTTTTTGAGGTACCAGGGCTAGGGATTGAACCAGGACCTCGTAGGAGGGAAGCTGGTGTTCCACCACTGAGCCACACTGGCTCCCCTGAGCCCTGAGTTGGTTTTCTTTGTTTGTTTGCTTGTTGTTCTGTTTTGGTTTTTAGGAGGCACCATGGACCGAACCCTGGACCTTCCATGTGGGAAGCAGGTGCTCAACCGCTTGAACCCCATCTGCTCCCTATAGGAGAGTTTTTTTTTTAATTTTTTTTCTAATTATTTATTTATTTCTCTCCCCTTCCTCCCCTCTACCCTGGTTATCTGTTCTCTGTGTCCATTTGCTGCGTCTTCTTCTTTGTCCGCTTCTGTTGTTGTCAGCAGCACGGGAATCTGTGCCTCTTTTTGTTGTGTCATCTTGTTGTATCAGCTCCCCATGTGGGCAGCACCATTCCTGGGCAGGCTGCACTTTCTTTCACACTGGGTGGCTCTCCTTACGGGGCACACTCCTTGCGCGTGGGGTCCCCCCATGTAGTGGACACCGCTGCGTGGCACGGCACTCCTTGCGCGCATCAGCACTGCATGTGGGCCAGCTGCACACGGGTCAAGGAGGCCCGGGGTTTGAACCGCGGACCTCCCATGTGGTAGACGGACGCCTTAAACACTGGGCCAAGTCCGCTTCCTGGGAGAGCTTTTAATTGTCACAACCTCTAGCACCCTTCCTGGCATTTAATCCGTTGACGCCAGGAATGCTAGGTCTCCCATGCGCCATGGACAGTCCTGCCCAGTAAAGAAGTATCCTGCATCACACCTGCCTTTCACACATCCTGCTGGACATGTGCCACAGGTGAAAAGTCTTCTAGAGCCTAATTCAGTTTCACATAGAAACACACTGAGGTTTCAAAGAATGCAACTAGAGCATGTCTAGAAGAAAAGCTGTACTTTGCTTTGTTTGAATTGTCACCATTCTGGCAAGTCAAGTCATCTGCAGTCACGCAGCAGGCACGGACCAGCTTCCTTCTGTAGCTTTCCCACCCATGGTAACTGCACACATCTGGACACCCACTAGTCACTTCACTATGACTACTAGTTTGTTTAGTCATGCCCCAAATGAAATACTTATTCTGTATCCCTCTTTCTCGATCCTTTATTTTAGAGTTGGGGCATTATGTTGATTTTTGTTGTTTTTTTGTTTGTTTGTTTTTAACTATAGGCATAGGTAGAGTATGTTATCTAGAAATTTCTTTTCAGGGTGGTAAAGGGGAACCAAAGGTCTGCTGGGGTTGAGAAGCAGGGCTATAGACTATTTTCTCCTGTCCGAAAAAATCTCTCATTCCCGGCTCCTGTGATGGTGCTGTCTTGTGCTTTTTCTAATTACTTTCTCTCAGTCAGCGGCACTGGTTCTTCTGCTACCCAGCCCTTAAAAGCAGCAGAGCTCCTCAGGGTTGGGTGCCCCATCCTCTAGTCTTACTGTTATCTTTTCCATTTATTCCCATGACGTTGACTAATAGATGGCAAACTGCTCTCCAGACCTTGAGCTTCCCATGTCTTCTGCTATATTCCACACACTCTCAATGGCCAACTGCATACTGCTTCGATTTTTCTACCAGTGCAGTATTAGTTTGCAGCCAGTCCAAAACACAACTTTTTGTCTTCTCTGCAAAATCTGCTGCTTTCCCTATATTGTTTTCTTTGGTTAATGACCAGATAACCATTCACGAAGTCTGACAAATTGTAAACCTGAAAACAATTTGTACTACTTCATAATTTCTGACGCCCCCAAAGCAATTGTTCATCAACCAAACTATCCTATAGTTTGGAGATTTCTAAAATCTAAAGCATACATGTTTGTACTTCTGAAAAGCAGAATGGCAGCATTAAAATCTTACTATTAAGTATGGTTTCACTCGTTAATTCCGCCTAAAGTATATAGTTTATGGAAATAACAATTTTAAACAAAACTTTATGTACCAAAATGTTAAACATAAAGTTATTTATGAAAGTTAGGAAACAACCAATTAAGGGAATGTTTCATATTTTTATTATGAATCCATACAAAGTGATTTTGTGGCCATTAAAATGATGCTAATGGAATGCCTTTATTATAAGAAAAATTACTTTTGATAGTGTTGAATGAAAATTTAGGATGTAAAATTAGCTACATAAAATATGCAGGAAAAAAATGGAAAGAATTGCTAATGGTGGTGTCTCTGGTGAAAGAGTTATAGATTATTTTTATTTTGCTTTTAATATTTTTTCTGTTATCTTCCAGATTTTCCGCAACAACCGTGCTTTTCCTATAAGTCATTGTTTTAATAATGACCTCTCCTGGTCTCTTCCTTTTCTTCCGGGTTCTGTTTCAGCTTCTTGTTCCATTGGCTTTTTCTGTGTCTGAATTTCCTTCTCTTACAAGAGACTCCAGTAACCGGTTAAGATCCGTCTGAATGAGGCGGGTCACACCTTAACTGAAGTCACCTCTTCTCTTCAAATGCTTCTATTTACAGTGGGTTCACACCTGCAGGAACGGATTACCTTTAAGGGCACGTTTTTCTGGAGTACCTACAGTTCCAAATCATCATACCAGGTAACATATTTATCCTTTAAGACTCAGCTTAAATGTCATTATCTCTGTGAAGATTTTCCTGGGAGAGTTTGCAGCCACTTAGACTGTACTCCCCAATACTATTACACACACTCCATTTTCCGATTTATCTCTTGGTATGAAAGAGAAACTGGTTCAGGAATTCTTCTTTTAAGGCCAAAACTGTGTCTTTAATCATCTTTCTAATCCTGGCTCCTGATAAAACCTGACTCACAATTGTAGTCAGACTGTTTTAAATGAATGACCAAATGCATGTATATAGTCAAAATATGAAATACCTAAAATAAGCACATCAGTAGAGGCAGAAAGTAAATTGGAGTTTACCAGGGGCTGGGAGCAGGGGGGAATGGGGAATTACTGCTTAAGAGGTATAAAGTTTATTTTGGGGGACATGAAAAAGTCTTGATAAGGGATGGTAGTAATGGTAGCATGACAGGGTGATTATGTGATTATAATTGATTGCACTAAAGCGTATCCTTCAGAATAATTAAGATGGAAAATTTTGTGTTATATATATAGTACCACGAGATTTTAGGGGGAAAAAAAGCTACAAGGGGAGTGGATGTGGCTCAAGCGGTTGAGTGCCTGCCTCCCACCAGGGAGGTCCCAGGTTCGGTTCCGGAGCCTCCTTAAAAGACAAACAACAAGCAAAACAAACGAGAAAATCAACTCAGGGGAGCTGATGTGACCTAGTGGTTGGGCACCCGAAGTCTCTTGTGCCTATCTACTTACAATACAAAAGTATTTGAGTGGTGCCTAATACTTTTAGTAGTAAAACCAAACACACAATTATTCTCTTTCTACACCCCTGGGAAGTCAAATCACCAGAGTCAAGCTCCCACCATTTGGGGTTCTCAACTTTAACTGCACATTACAGCTTTTTAAATTCTTGTTATCTGGGTCACAGAATCCCAGGGGTTGGTGCCCAGATATCTGAGTTTTTTTTAAAACTCCCACTGGAGAGAACCACTGTGGAGTGTAAAGGCAGCTTTCCCCAGTTGTGAGCCCGAAAGGAAAGGAGTTTCATTGTTTAACTCATACCTAGAGTGAGAGCAAATGATATGCTCCTAGTATATAAGAAAAGTAAATAACAGTGAGGAGGCTTAAAGAACTTTCTTTACTCAAAGGATGTCGATTTTCATTTTGGTTATTTTTTTCTTCCTATTCTTAAAACACATTTTCAATACAAAATTCAAATCTGCTTCAATGATCATATTAAAACATTTCAGATATTTTTCTGGCCCAAGGAAAAAGGCTGGAGAATAAAAAGATTTTCATGCTAAGAAACTGATCTCTAGAAAGAAAATCTGCTGATTGTGGGGGGGGTTTCTTTCCACAGCAGAATGGTAGGAGAAATTTGGTTTAATGCTGTTAATCAAATTTTAAATGGTACAAACATTATTTTTTCAGGGATTTACCTATCAAAGCAAGGACATTGGAATAATGGTTTTAAAGAATGAAGAGAAGAGGACTAAATGTCTGTACACCCCAAGAAAGCACCTGGTGGAGTCTGGCAGGAAGTAGATAAAGGTGGGCCAAGGGATGGGGAGAAGGATTGGGAAGAAGAATTGAATTTCATCTCTTCATTCCTGAGGGCTGCTTTCCTCCTTTGGATTCTCCCATTTTTAACCTATTGCCCACTTATCCTGGTTTGGCTAGGCACTTACAGGGTAATTTTTCCAAATTACTGAAAACTAAAGAAAGAAAGGGGAAAGAAAATGAAAAGGTAAAACCTGGGAAATTTATAACACATAACATAAGTGTGTGACCCAGCAGTGGCTCATTTCTAGCTGCAGTTTAGCGGGTATAATTTAACAACACTAGAAATCATTATCTTGGTCAATTGACCTCAAAATGCTCTTTTGTTCAACTGGCTTTTTTCCTCCCATTTAAAGACAAGCACCTTGCTTCCAATTACCTCCTCTCCATATAAAACTTGTCCTTACTTTAAACACCATGTATCTCAGGGAGGGATATTTTTCAACAATTGTTTCAGCTTCACCCATATCAAGAAATACAATTTACATCTCTACGTAGTCCACATGTACATCATAGATACAAAACAAATAAAAAGTTCATCCTCATTATGTGCGATGTCACACAGACGCATTTACTCTTTTCTTCTATTTTTAAAAAATGCTGCTAGTGAACAATGAAACTGAATTCCTGGGCAACCATCCACATGATGAAAATCCCTGGTGATCACTTATAGGTGGAAGCTCATTTTTAGATTGCAGGCACAATCATGACCTTTTCTTGGTTTCTCAGCTCCGCCCACTTTTGGGAATTCTCAGAAGGTGCTGATGGGTTCGTTATTTCTCAGGCGATGAGGATGACATAGGAGGGGTGGAAGAAGAAGAGAGCTGGAACCAGGAAAAGGCCTTCACTGCTAGAGGAACGCCCGGAAGTCAACCCAAGTCCCAGCTGCTTGGAAACAGAGAAAGCAGAGGAGGGAGAAACGTGCTAATCAGGAGTCACCTGGTCAAAGAAGGGAAACCAGGAGGGAGAAAGGAAGCTGGAGAATCCCAGTGTTGGAGAGAGCTCCTCTGTCCCTCAGTGCACTTGAGGCAGGTTAGTATAGTGAAGAGGGAAGGCGGCTGAGATCCAGCTGCCAACATGGCCCAGAGACCCTGCCCGGAAACCCCAAGGGGAGAGCTGCTAATAAAGAACGAAGCGGGAAGACCCCGTGAGACTCTGGCCACGAGGTCCCATTTGGAACTCTTGCATGGAGAAGCCCCAGAAAAATAACAAGTGGGCTCTAAAGCAACCAATCAGAACAGCAAACAGCTGGGGCCGCTCCCCAACATTATGAAGTGGGAGAATGGAGGAGTGGAGTATGGATTAGAGTGGACTTACTGATATTCTATTCTGGAACTAATGTGATTAGTAACGGAAGAAATTGTAGCATTGATGTGGAGAAAGTAGCCACGGTAACTGCTGAGGGTAGGGAGGAGAAGAAGAGATATGATGTGGGGGCATTTTCAGGACTTGGAGTTGTCCTGGGTGGTACTGCCAGGACAGATGCTGGACATTGTATGTCCTGCCATGGCCCACTGGGTGAACTGGGGAAGAGTGTAAGCTACAATGCAAACCATTATCCATGTGGTGCAGCAGTGCTCCAAAATGTATTCACCAAGCGCAATGAATGTCCCGTGATGATGAAAGAGGTTGTTGATATGGGAGGAGTGGGGTGAGGGGGTTAGGGAGTATATGGGGACCTCATTTTTTTTTAATGTAACAAAATAAATAAATAAATAGAGACCCAAAAAATAAATAAATAAAACAAGTTAAAATTTGGGTTAAAGGGTCTACCGATACACATTTCAGGGATATACATGTGCAACATAAAGAGAGGCTATTTATTTAATGAGACTGCATTGATTTTCTTAATATTTGTGTTCAGAATTCATTTTGACAATCAACTCCAAAGGAGAAGTCCCAGTTAGTATAATGAAATCAGATTTAGGGTGAGATAAATAGATACATGCTGCTGAATGTCTTTATACTATTATTAAAAGCATTAAAAAAAAAAAAGGCCTAACCTAGGTCCCACGTGTGTGTCTCACCCTGCATCATGCCCACAATCTATGTCTCAGATTGTACAGGCTTTCTTTTCTTGTTTCTTAATAAATGTTTTAACTCCCTTGCCTACTATGGCTGTTTGAGATTATTTATGAATTCCAAAAAGAGAGATTATGTTTGTAAAGTGGTCTGTTCCTCCGGGCGTTGTGATAACTCTTTGATTGTATTAGATTCACCTGAGAAGTCTGATTAAATTATGTTCAGATTAGAGTTTTGATTCAATCACATCATTGGAGTGTGACACAGTGTTGAGTCCCCATCCACCTTAGTGGGCTGATAAAACAGGCTCTCACAGAGAGAAAAAGAACACTGAGGAAGAGACAGCTCATTAGTGACGGCAGAGGCCCCAGGAAGAGAGATGAGCATCATGCCAGCCTTCACCAAGATTGGAAGAAGCTGGGACCATAGAGCCTTAAGAAGAAAGAGGAAGACTGAACCCTCATAGACATCACCCACCACCTTGCTTCCACACATGTTCATTGACTTTGGGTAAAAAAGTACCTTTTATGGTACCTTGAGTAGGACTCTTTAGGGCCCTGTGACTGTAAACCTCTACCCCAAATAAATACCCTTTAAATATTTATTTAAATACCAACAGAGTGCTGGTACTTAGCATCAGCACCCCTTTAACTGACAAATATGCATACCCTATGGCATGTCCTTAAATTGTTTCACGCAACATAAGCCAAGAACCTAGAGGCCCATAACCCAGAGCGTTCTGCCAACATATCTCTAATCCAGGCAGAGGAAGCCAAGATCTTGGTTGACTAAATTTTGGGTGACACTCCTGATCCTCTTGAATGAAAGAATGATGAAATTGATGCTCCAAGCTTTAAGCCAATATTTCTTTTAAAAAGCCACGGTGATATGAAAAATTGCCTCTCTCCCCCCATGTTGCCTGAGTAATTTGGAATCTGTTATTTCATTCGTGTGAATTATGCAGGGACTTGAATGGGGCATTGCTTACAGGAGCGAAGGATGGGAGCCTAATTAGGAAAGTATACAAGAACTTTTATGAATGAGGAGTTTAGATTCTTTAACAAGAACCTGAGATTCATGCCAAAGACAGCTTGCAAGAGAATCATTTGTTTTTGCCTTCCTTTTTTCTCCCCATGGGTTTCTTTTTGTAAAAAAACCCAGCTCCTTAATACTTGTAGGGCTCTAGCTGCCTGTAGGTATTTGCAGCTCAGCAGCTGCCTTAGTAGAGGCAACTCTGATTCCACAGATCATTAGACATTCCTGGGACAGACTACTATTTGTCAAAAAGTGGCATGACAATACCGTTTGAGAATAGAGGATTTTAACCAGGTATCTTTACTCCAGATTTTCAAATATAACTACATTAGAAAACACAATGCTGCTTTTCAAAGGATTCTACAGAGAGACTTCCTCAAATCTAAAGTAATTTGAATTTAAATAACTGTAGCCTTTTTGTCCCCATCATCTCATTCATATCTCTGGTATAGCATGTACCCCCAGCTGATTGGCTATGAACATGTTTTCATTCCTTCACTAAACTGATTTTGCTCGGTGCAGAACTGTGACACCTTATTCTTTGTATTTCTGACACTTAGCGCAGGGCCCGGAATTTAGAATGGATTCTATAGCAGTTGGTGGCACAAACAAGGGAGGGAGTAAGGTAGAGGGGTGGCTGGCTGCAGCGCAGAGGAGGCCAAGGGAGTGTGAGCTGCCCCCAGAAATGAAATAAAAGTGATTGCATTCAGATAGAGAAATTTACCCAACAGGGAGTTGAGCTCCAAAGCAGCACTTCTTCATCCTTAAGGCACACAGAAGTCACCTGGGAATCTTGTTAAAACACAGATTCTGATTCAGAAGGTCTGGGGCAAAGCCTAGGAGTCTGCATTTCTAGCAAGTTCCAGCTTAGACACGTTTGTGGACTAAGGCATCACAGGGACCTGTGCTCTAACTGCTTGGACTCGATGGGGGAACAGGGAGGAAACAGGTAGCAAACTCCAACAGGGTAACTGAGCAGACTTGACAAAGTAGCTACTTTCAAAGCCGGGAACAGCATTACGTGAAGCCAATGAGGAAAAGCAAACTGGGACCTTAAGACTAGCAAACTGGGAAGAGAGGGGGCAGCCCAAGGCCAGAGGGGCCACGGGAAGGAATGGTTACCAGAACCAATGAACTCTGAAGCTGAAACAGGAGCTGCAAGGCAGGGTCACGAAAAGAGCTGTGGGCTTGGGTATCTTGGGGAGAGGGACACAGTCACTTACTGGGGATAAGGGAGACAGAATAAATACCCCAATTTCACTCTCTACCCTCCCATCTCCTCCTGTGCCTCCCACTGGTGAAACCCAACTGAGAACAAGGGGACAAGGGATGGCCCCACAGCGTCCCAGAGCACAGAGCAGGTGGAGTTGAGCAGAAAATGGATTGGAGAGTTGACCAATTTAGCACTTTATTATTCCCTGTGGCTAGCAGTAAAGACTGTAAATCCCATGGTAGCAAAAAAGAAAGTAGATCCAGGTTACCAAGGGTGTGAGTGGGGGCAGGAGAAATGGGGAGTTGATGCCAAATGAGTATTGGGCTTCTATTTAGGGTGAAAGGAAAGTTCTAGCAATAGCTGGAACTTGGAATATAGGCTTGGGGAGCACGGTGGTGAAGAAGGGACAAGATTGTGAATGTGATCAATCCCACTGAATGGTATGCTTAGGAGGGGCTGGGAGGGGTAGATTTATGTTGTATATGTTGCTATAATTTAAAATAAAAGAAAGATAAAGACACAATGACAATGTAATGTAATACATGATACTGGATGAGATCTAAGAAAGAAGGAAAAAAGGCTCAAAAGGACACTACTGGGACATAAAAACTGCAATATAGAGTGTAAGCTTTATCTCCATGTTAAATTTCTTGATAGCTGCACTTAAGGTGACTATACAAATGAATATCTTTTTTCACAAGAAATGTACATGGAAGTATTATATGTTCAAGGAGCATGATGTGTGCATCTTACTCTCAAATGATCATAAAACAGATTGATAGACAAACGCGCAGAATGAAACAGCAAAGGCAGCACAATGTCAAAATTGGTGGATTTGGATATATGGGCAGGTGGGGGACCGGTGAAGTTCTCTGTATGAGATTTGTATTATTTTTGCAACTGTCCTGTAAGTTTGAAATTATTTCAAAAGAAGAAGTAAATTTTTAAAAATAAATATTTTTAAAACTAAGTGGGGCTACGTGTAAGCAGCCCCCTCGCCCCCTCAGTCTGTGTTTATTTTGTAACAGGCAATCTCTAGGAAGAAAAGAACCTCCAGGGGCTTGGTAAGTAGGGAAAGGGATAAAGGAAGTGCTGGGAAGCCAATAAAAGACCAGCTCAGGAAGCTAAGACAATCGGCCTAAGTGTCCCCTGGAGAAAAAAGATGGCAAGAGTGGCTGGGCCAGTCAAAGAGACCTCAAGAATGTATTTATTTATTTGTTTGTTTGTTTATTGGAGGTACCTGGGAAGCAAGTGTTCAACCACCGAGTTACACTCCCCATCATTTTTAGAATTCAGGTGCAACATCATCTCAAGATTTGGGGAAGAAAGGAGACTGAAGGAAAATCAAAAGCATTACCACAACTCAATAGCCATCTCCTCAAAAATCCAACCAGAACTCTGTGAGAGAAATATAAATTTACACACACACACACACGGGTATACACTCATGTCAAGGAATTTCTTTTTTTCTTTTTTTTTTTTTGAGAGTCAGAATGAAAAACTTCATTATTAACGGTTTCAACGAGAAAACAGGCAGAAGCGCCTAGAAACATGGATACCGCCTTCGGCAGCAGGCAGGGTAGCGGAGGGGGCAAGGGGTAAGCCTCTGAAGCTTTCCCCTAGGCCTTGGCAGAAGTGGGGCCCCAGCCAAGAGCCAGGTTCTCTCCACTGGCTTGGGCCCGAGCCCACCCCACCTGGGGGAGCCCAGGGCAGTAGCTGAGGGCGGGAAGCTGAGCAGCCAGAGGCCAGGCCTGGAGGGGGTGTTTAAAGGGGGCCCAGGACACAACCCCTCTGGCCTGGCATCACCAGGGGGGCGTCAGGGGCTGAGGGCTCTGCAGACAGGACGTCACCACAGCAGAGACGGACAGCGTGAAGCCACTCATCACCTGCTTGGTGTCCTCCGAGCCCCACGAGCAGACTGCGACCCAAGCACGCCACTTCAGCGTCAGCCACGCCCACGAGGCTCACAGGGTCCAGAGCCGGATCATCCAAGGCCGGGTTTGGCTCGCTCCGCGGGGCTTGCACCTCAGCACTTGTTTGGCCTCCGAGGGTCTGCCATGCTGTTTGTGGACACAGTGAGGGGAAGGCCAGCTTGGGCCTCCGCCGCTGTGGGGGGACAACTTGAGGAATTCCGTGTTAGAGCTCTAATCAAGGCTCTTAGGAACACATTTTTAAAAAACAACCTCATATTTGGACTTTAACACATTAGACAGTGTCTTCCACCTTGCGTGTTATCTCGACACATTTGGCACGTGTCGCATTTTCCTCAGTCATGGTGGCTGCAGTGGCCAAGCAAGGCAGTTATTCTCAGGGTATGGAGAGCAGCTAAAAATGGCTGGAATCTCAAGGACATTCGAACCTGATCTAGGACTTGAAGGATGACTCAGATTTGGGGTACCCTTTGCCAGAACAATATGAAATAACATCAACTGATGTGTCCCTTCCTCACCACCCAAGCCCATATTCCAAGAAATATGGAATGGCCTGTTCCCCATTTGCCCCAGGGGAACTGCCAGGAGGAAAAAACAACAACAGCAGCAGCAGCAGCAGCAGCAAATAAAGATTCCAAATTCTTGACTGGAGTTCAAACGAGAGACAAAAATAGTTTTGAAAAGAGAATGAAGTGGCAGAACGGGTTTTTCCACCACTCCACTTCAAACTAAGGAGAAGGGAAAATCTTTGAAGAAGAGCTGGTGGTTCTGCATTCAGGGTCTGAGAATAAAAAGCCATGATGTACAGGACTGGGTGCTGCTGGTGTCATCACAGACCTCTCCAAGAAGTATGGGAGAATCCGAGACGTGCCTTGCTGCCCGCTTCCCCTGTTTAATTATTAAAGGAAGCAAACTCGGACACACATTCCAAGTCACAAGGGATGTGGTAGAAATGGCAGCTTGATGAGTTCAGACATGATGGAGCCAGGGGTTCCCTTTATTGACCAAGCGGCGCTGACTATAGCAGAAAGGGAGCGAGAGAAGGAGGCAAGGGATTGACCGACTTTGAGTGTGAAGGCTGGAGATGAGCATGCCTATGGCAGAGGCTGCTGTGTACACGGTTGCTCCCAGAAACCAGAGGATGCAGGCTCAGCTGAAAGCAGAGAGCCATCAGGGCGTCACGTTCCTGCCCACAGGTGCACATTCCCATCCCAGGGAGCGTGGCATCACCCAAGCCGAAGGGGCTCGGGATGGCAGCTCAGGACGGAGAGAAGGAGTTTGAGGAAGGCGGAGTCAACTGCCTAGTCCCTCCCACTGCCTCTAGGGAGCTACCACAGGGGAAGGGGGAGGTCAGAGATGAAAGCGAAAGATCCTGAGTATTCCTGAATTCAACCAGAAGCAACTAAGAAATTACTCAGTTGAGTAAAGCCAGACAGGCTGTGGCTGTGACAAGATGGACTATTCGTACTATCTGGGAGAAACAGGTATTCAGAAATAAAGAAAATTACATTCTGTGATTGAAATTCGTATGCATTACAAAACTGATTGGTTTTTAGAAGCTTCCATCACTCAGATGCTATGTGTGAGGACTCAGAGAGGGTCAAATTCCATCCAGAAGCAGCAACCTAACTTTTGCATATGATGGAGAAGTGGATTTCTGGTTAGCCTTGTCCTTGAACTTCCTGGAGCTCTGACTTAGAGCTGGAAATGGCTCTGTAAGTCCAGTCCATTCTTAGCAAGGGCAGCCTTGACAGGGAGGAACATGACCTTGACCCTCCACTGGAGTCATGCCCTGAGCTCAAGTCTGAACATGGCTGCCTCCTCTTCTTTCCATCTCCTTTCCAATACCTTGCTCCAGCCCAGTATTTTCCCAGAAGTTTCTGAGATGGTTGAATTTCTGCCAAAGGTTTGATGGAAAGATGAGTGTAGACCAGGTTAATTCTGAAGCAATAAAGGATTACCAGAGGTCCATACAAGCCTTGATAAATGGTTTCTCATCATTCCCTAATACAAGATTTCCTGATAATGAGGAAGATGTTTAAAATGCTATATAGGGAAACGGACTTTGGCCCAGTGGTTAGGGCGTCCGTCTACCATATGGGAGGTCCGCGGTTCAAACCCCGGGCCTCCTCGACCTGTGTGGAGCTGGCCATGCGCAGTGCTGATGCGCGCAAGGAGTGCCGTGCCCCGCAAGGGTGTCCCCCGCGTGGGGGAGCCCCACACGCAAGGAGTGCACCCGTGAGGAGAGCCGCCCAGCGTGAAAAGAAAGAGCAGCCTGCCCAGGAATGGCGCCGCCCACACTTCCCGTGCCGCTGACGACAACAGAAGCGGACAAAGAAACAAAAGCAGACAAAGAAACAAGACGCAACAAATAGACACCAAGAACAGACAACCAGGGGAGGGGGGGAAATTAAATAAATAAATAAATCTTTAAAAAAAATAAAATAAAATAAAATAAAATGCTATATAAGGGAAGTGGATTTGGCTCAACGGATAGAGCATCCGCCTACTACATGGGAGGTCCAGGGTTCAAACCCAGGGCCTCCTGACCTGTGTGATGAGCTGGCCCACGCACAGTGCTGATGTGTGCAAGGAGTGCCGTGCCATGCAGGGGTGTCCCCTGCATAGGGGAGCCCCACATGCAAGGAGTGGGCCCCGTAAGGAGAGCCACCCAGTGCGAAAAAAGTGCAGCCTGCCCAGGAGTGGCGCCACACACATGGAGAGCTGATGCAGCAAGATGACGCAACAAAAAGACACAGATTCCCGATGCCACTCACAAGAATACAAGTGGACACAGAAGAACACACAGCAAATGGACACAGAGAGCAGACAACTAGGGGGGGAGGGGGGGAGAAGGGGAGAGAAATAAAAATAAATCTCTAAAAAAATAAATAAAATAAAATGCTACATAAGAGAAGCGGGATGTGGCTCAAATGATAGGGCCTCCGCCTACCATATGGGAGGACCTGGGTTCAATCCCTGGGGTCTCCTGGTGAAAAAGAAGAGAAAGCATGCCTTGTGGCAAACCAAGTGCCCGTACAGTGAGCCGAGTGCCCATGCAGTGAGCTGAGTGCTCATGTGTGTGCCCTTGTTAGTGCCCATGTGGTGAGCCGAGTGCACAAAAAGCCAAGTGCCCACGGGGTGAGCCAGTGCCTGCGCAAGTGAGTCATGCAGCAAGATGATGACACAACCAAAAGAGAGACGAAGGGGAAAGTCAAGGTGAAGCGCAGCAGAGACCAGGAACTGAGACAGCGCAATTGACAGGGAACTTCTCTCCACATCAGAGGTCCCCAGGATCGAATCCCAGTGAATCCTAGAGGAGAAAGATGACAAGACAAAAAAAGAGAAAGCGATACAGAAGATCACACAGTGAATGGACACAGAGAGCAAAAACAGCAGAGAGGGTGAAGGGAGGGGAGGGGAAAATGCTACACAAGAACAGGCAAATGTTGGTCTCCTTAAGGATCAGAACACAGTTGAATATGACCTTTGCCCTACAACCACAGCATGCATTGTTCATAAAACGGCTGTTCAGGAGATCCTGATATCCCTGCATGCTGGGGTTATATACTGAAGCTTTTATTGTAGAATTTCAATGAAAGCAAAATGGAGATCCTAGCATATAAACACCCTGCTCATATCTAGTTTGTGAAAACCACCTGGGTAGCTAGTAAGGCCTCCTACAATCTTGCTTTACTCAAGGAAATGTGACAACCATATGAAATAACTGAAAATGTCTGTTTTGCTGGCACAGTTACTTATGTCCAAATGGTATAAATTCTACAACCCTAATCAACAGCTCTATGAAGACACCACAGCTTGCCCTGAGCAGCTTCGAAAACTATCTTCATACTGCAGAGTTTGGGAAATTTTTCAGATAACGTGTTGCAGGACTGTTCCATCCAATGCCTGGACTGAAACTAAATTTGCTAACTACAATAGTGAATGAAAAAGCCCAGGCTCTTACGTCTATAGGATTCCATGTCACAGATATTAAAGGAAAACTTGTACTACATTGATTCGTAATACTTAGGCAAGCTTTCTTGGTGTTCTGGATGGGAGAACAAAGGAAAGGAACCTCCCAGAGTGTCTGCAGATCACTTCAGATGTTCTTAGCCCTGCTAGGCTGCAGACTTGGGCCAACGCTCTGCTTACTGATGTGAAGTTGTGATTCTGTAAGAGGGAGGGGAGGATACCCTGAAAAAGAATGGTTTCCAAAAGCCATTGGAATGAACTGCTGGGAGAGTCTGACATCCCCTAATATCAGAGACTCTATCATTTCACAGTCCCAGGTGTGGGACTGTTTCAGATTCAGGAAAATGGGAGAAAAACATTTGCCTATAATGTAACACTCACCAAAGTATTTAAAAGAGAAATCAGGAGAGAAACTGCCTCCATTCAAAGTGCATTGTAATGCTTAGTAGTTACATGTAACACGCGCTGGTGCCAAACAGTGGATAAATACCTGTTGAATATCCTCAACCAGTCTATAAGAAATCCTAGAAGTACTATTGTAATTTCTATTTTACAGATAAGAAAACAAAGGCTTAAAGAAAGTTATCACCGGCCTAAAGTCTCACAGCTAAGAGGTGGAGGAGCTAGGATTAGAACTCAAGCAGCCTGACCTGAGTGAGAACCCATGGCCCCGATGCCTCTGGTATTTTCTCACAAGCCACTTGCCAGCATTGTTGCTGCTCACACGGTGGTGTCACTAAAAGCAGCCTCTGAATGTATAATAGGACCAATTTTCAGAGAAGCTTCTCACTTCAGAAAAAAGAACACTACAACAGAATCAAGGAACTCAATGCATTTTTAGGACATAGGAAGTTGCCAGCAAAGTTTCCAAAATACTTCATTTTTTTAGAAACATGGAGCTCAATAATTTCAAGTGGATTTCATTACTGCACTAATTTACTTTAAAACTATAACCATAACATACAAACTTGATGGGGAAAAAAGACCCTAAAGAAGTGCTGGGACATCTAATCAAACAAGCGGTTTATGAATGAGTTGTATCTCCAGATTATACCAATCCCTAGTCAAGTTATAAAGGGCAAGCGTGGAATCGATCTTCTGAGAGTGACACTAGTTAAGGTCAATGGCAAAAGGCTTACTGCCTATACAAGTGAGCCATCCTCAGGATGACCATGTTAACGGATGCCTGGGAAACAAGAGTCCACAGAGTCAACAGGTAGCCAGAGGTGGAAGCACCGAAGAGGGGCCACCTTGAATTTTGGTAGCTTCCTGGTTTGCCCTTCATCCTCCTTCAACATCCTTCTACTTGGGCTTCTCCCTCCTCTCCCCCATGGTCACTTGCAGGCCGAGAATTGGCCAAGGATTTGCAAATCTTTGGCCTCCTCCGTCTACGGGATATTAAATTGCCTTCCGTGGTTCTCCTTCACCCGAAATGCATGGCATCCAAAACTCACCCCTCCCCAACCTACAGTCAGCCCATCTCCCAGTCTCCTAACTGGCTTCACTACACACCTTGCCGTTTTCAGTCTCCCTCTTCCTGGCCTTCTCTATTAGGCAGGTCCACAAATCCGGTTTGTCAGACACATCGCTCAAATTCATCTTTTTCTCCTGTGTTCTATGTAACATCCACTGTCCGAGATTATGATATATCTAGACTACTGCACCACCCAACTGGTCTCTCGATTTCGTTTCCTCCCATTTTAATACCTTTACATACCTTTGCAAGGGCTGTGTAACTAAAATGAATACTTCATTACACCATCCTCTTATTCATAACCATTTGATGAGACTCCCCCGGTTGCCAAGCGGCTATTCCAAATTCGCTGCCATGTATATAAGTGTCTAGATAACTGACTTCGCTTACCTTTCCCAAGTCACCTCCAGCTACCTCTCTCTCTCCCTGACTCCCATCATATAGGCTAAAATTCAGCCAAAATGCTGTAATCGCCGATCCTTAAGTAGGCTGTGAACTTTCAAGAAGCTCTGCCTCTCCTCCATGTGACTTCTCCCCCGCATTCTATTCCCCCAGGTGAATTCATACTTCAGAGAGTTCAGACAACCAGCAGTGTCTTGCAAACAGTGGCTTTAAAGATTCTCACACTACAGGATCCCTTGCCTTGTCCTAGCAGAATTATCCATTCACACACGTGTTCCCCAAACTCTTTAGATATTCCTTGGATCACAGCACCCATCATAAAAAATAAGTTGTCTCCCCAGCTAGCCCACAGGCTACAGAAGGCAAAGTTCAGTTTTACTAAATTTTTGGTTTTTGTGTGTGTGTTTTTAAATTCATTCTCACCCTACAGGGCCCCCGGCAATTCAAAGTAGTCAACAAATATCCATGGAATAAATAATACCAGCCTGGGACCCTATGGTAAATCTAGCTAAAGTTTATAGACTCTATTGTGCAGATAGTAAGGTACATGTTTGCATACAGCACCCCATTTAATCCTATGTTCTGTGGGACAGGTTCTAACATTAGCAGATAAGAAAACCAGATGACAGAGTTTAAATAAGTCCCCCATGGTCCCACTGCTTCCAAGGGAGAGCGGGCAGGCATTGCATCTTAAGGCTGTGTGGCTGAAGGACCTGGCCCTTAACCATCTGCACTACTATTACATCTTGAAGCAAATAATCATGCTGAAAGGATGAGTTAGACCAGTAAGACCCCAAAGACAGCCAATAAGGAACACTACATGAAACTTGCCGGGCTCACAACCGCAGGCTCCATCCATTCCTGGTAAAGGGATGTCCATGAGGACGTCTTGCTGAGGACGGAAGTTTTGCACCCACACTCCTCTCTCTGCACCTGCTCTGCTATGAGACCTAGTCTGTGGGGCTGGAAAGACAGTAGCTCTCTGTATCCGAAGTCCTAAAACAATTTCCAACCTTTGACCTGGTAATTTATACCTTCAGGAAATGCGGAGAAATGTGGGCGATGACTTATGTGTGGCTGTGAGCACTACAGGGTTACGTATAAAAGGATGGGAAATTAGAAGCAACCAAAATGTCTATCATTGGGAAATGAGCAAAATGAACTGTGGTGCAGTCACACAGTGGTATAGCATGTAGCCATCAGTGTTTTCAGGATGTTGAATGGCACGAGGAAATATGTACAATATAATATTTGAAAACTTAGGACTCAGAAGGGCTTTTTATAAGATGAAAAACATGAGCTCTGTATGCCTCCTGACTAGGTGCACATGTAGAAAAGGACTGGGATGAAATACACCAAAATATTAACATTATTTTTGTTCATGGTTGTATGCATGGTATTTTTTGTGGTTAGCTTTGTTTGGTTTTTATTTTTCCTTCAAATTGGATTTTTCCATCATTTCTAAACTGAACTACTTTTTATAGTATGTTGACGTCCAGGACCAGGATGGGACAGAGATGGGCCTGTGTAATGATGACACTGAAGAGCAAACGGTCAAAAAGGGACTCCTCCAACACTATCCGGCATTGACTTCCCAGATACTTCTTTAATACCCAGCATAGCAGCCAGTGGAACAGCTGAAGAGGTGTCAGGGGAGACAGGACATCACAGCAGCTAGACCGAGGTGAACCGAACCACACATCTGCCACTTATTGACGGCATAACCTATGAGACCGTCAGACTTAATTCCCTCTTGTCTCAAAAATGAGACATAAGGTCACAACATAAGGTTGTGATTGGGACTAAATGATATAATGGGCTAGCCTTTATAATGCTCCTCCTCCTCGGGTTATCTGTATCCTACTATTTAATATAAAGACAATTTTTCAGAAAACAAGCATTTTGTACAAATGTTAATTAATCGATCATGCCATCCAGGTTTATATCCTTTAGTCTCTAGAACTTCTTTTTTTTTAAAGATTTATTTATTTATTTATTTCTCTCCCCTTTACCCCCCACCCCAGTTGTCTGTTCTCCATGTCTATTTGCTGTGTCTTCTTTGTCCACCACTGTTGTTTTCAGCGGCATGGGAATCTGTGTTTCTTTTTGTTGCATCATCTTGTTGTGTCAGCTCTCCGTGGGTGCCGCACCATTCCTGGGCAGGCAGCACTTTCTTTCGCGCTGGGCAGCTCTCCTTATGGGGCGCACTCCTTGCACATGAGGCTCCCCTGCATGGCAGGGCACTCCTTGCGCGCATCAGCACTGCGCATGGGCCAGCTTCACACGGGTCAAGGAGGCCCAGGGTTTGAACCGTGGACCTCCCATGTGGCAGACGGACGTCCTAACCACTGGGCCAAGTCCGTCGGCCCTCTAGAACTTCTTGAAGTGATCCTTTGGAAAGACAAATGAAATTGGTTTGTAGCAAGTAAAAATTATCCTGTTGAAGATTTCATAGCAGCTAATGCTCTATACCACTGACTCAGCAATTAGCTGAGAACAGAACTTCCTTGAAATAAACCTTTCATTATTATTTCATTACTGTTTTTTATCTGCAAGTAAGTTTTTGGACACAGAAGTTTCACCTTCTTCCTTTTTTTTCAGGCGGCACTGGGGATTGTCCACATACATGGGAAACAAGTGCTCAACCAACTGAACTACACCTGCTCCCTGACCTTTTTTTTTTTAATTTATTTATGCCCCCCCCATCATTGTTTGTGCTTACTGTCTGCTCTCTGTCTCCATTCACTGTGTGCTTGTCCTCTCTTTAGGAGGCACCAGGAATCAAACCTGGGGCCTCCCATGTGGGAGAGAGGCACTCAATCGCTTGTGCCACCTCAGCTCCCTGCTCTGTTGTATCTTTCACTGTCTTCCCTCTGTGTCTCCTTATTGCGTCTGCTCACCATGCCAGCCCATTGCACCAGTTCACGGTCTTGCTCTTCTTCTCCACAAGGCACGGGGAACTGAACCTGGAACCTCCTGTGTGGTGGGCAGGAGCTCAATCGCCTGAGCCACATCCACTTCCCACCTTATTCTTCCTAACACCTCTATACTACCTCACCTAATACAAGATTCCTGACAGACTTTTCAATAAATATTGATGTCAGAGCCAGCCAGCAGGCTAAAGAATGCTACTCCCCACTGAAAAATGTCAAAATTTAAATGTAGGAGTTGCAGATGTTCCTCAATGCTTTTTCAAGGGAATATGGGTTGAACTGCCTAAGAGGGGGAAAATTTGTTTTACAGTTTCTTTTTGTCATGCTGCACAAAGCAAAATGCAAATCAGCCTGGGCCCATGGGCAACAAGCTAGAAGGAGGCTTTGAACAAGTGTTCTAATTACAAAGCTGATAAACATAGCTCATAACATCCAGGCCATATTTCTCCAGACAATCTGCATTCATTGATACGGCACAGTGCTTGTTAAAATCTTGACCAGTATTTGACTTCCCAGCTCACTGTGAGTCAGAAAGTCTGTGCCCCTGGCCTCATGTTGGAGACCACATGACAGTATCTCCTTGGGAAAATGTTGTTCCTGTACAATATCCCTTCTCTGTAAACTTGAAAACGTTTCCCCTGATAGTCAAGTTTGGAGAACTCAAGAAATCATGTCTATTGCTCTTCTGAGATTCTTCGGTTAAATTCACAATTATTTAGTACCTATAGATAAAGCTGGCAGTCATTAGCACTTACGATGCGTCAAGCACCACTCGCATACTTTAAACATTCAACTTGTTTAATCCTCACAATGACTCTGTAAAATACACACAACCACCTCCATTTTACAGATGTGAAAAACGAAGGTTCAGAGGGGACAAGTAACTTGCCTGCGGTTATCCCAGAGCTCAGTGGTGCAGCCACACCTGCACCCAGTCGTGGCGTCTATTCCTGGAGCCTCTGCTCTCGACCACAATATAACACCGGCTCATATAAAGTAGAATATGGTACACGCGGAGCATTGCTTTGGAACTCAAAGGGAGGAGAAATTATTCCCAACAGAAGGTTGAGGAAACCTGTCAAGAGGAAGAATGGGCAAGTTCCTGACTTGACGGAGCAAGTGTAGCATGACGTGCATTCTAGGAAGCAAAGCTACCCAGGCAGGTTCAGAGCGCGGGTAGAATGGAAGATGAATCTGGTTTGGCTAGTGGGGCAGTACGGGCACAGTTGTCAAGACTACCAGTACCAGAGCAAGAAGCTTTTAGACTTTAACTGCAGGCTACAAAACACCCTTAAAATTATCTCAACAAGGCAACATGATTAGATACATTCTTGGGAAGATTTATCAGAATATTTTTAAAGCTTAGGACTTTTTTAAATCACAAGATCATATTCCTTATAATAGACAATTTTGGATGATAATCAGAAAATCAACTGAAAGGACTGATGGACAGAATGAAATTTAAGAGGAACGAGTATAAAGTTCAGAAACTTCAGCTATACATGTTTAGGAAGATCATATCCTGGCATAAGCACGGTTCATGTGAAAAAAAAAAAAAAAGGGATTTTAGTCAACTGCAAGGTCAGTGCCAGCCAACAGTATAACCCTGATGCCAATGAAACTACTGGATCCTGAGTGACATCGAAGGACACCATACAGAAAGGGGAGGAGCCTGTCCAGCAGAACTGGAATTCAGCTGGGGGCACCACGTTTAAAGAAGAATGTTGACAAACAGGAATGAATTCAGAGCAAGTGGTCAAAGAGAGGCTGTCAGGAAAGCATGCTGCATGTGAAAATGTTGAAAATACTGGAGACGTTTAGAAGGCCCTAAGAGAGCAAGCTCACTGTCCTCAAATATTTCAAGAGCTGCCTTGGGGAAGCACAATCTGCATAGCCTCACGGTACAAAATAGGACACACAGGAGGATAATGGACCAATGAATCAGCCAACACTGAAGGCAGCTCTATATGAGTTCTAGGTGGGCAAGAGGAGTGGAGAGGGGATACTGAGGTAAGAGAAACAGTCAGTATCCACAGGGGGCCTGCGGACCCGCCAAGGAGAGGAGCTAATGCGTGCAAACAGAACGCTCACCTCGCTGAGTATAGGAGCGTAGAAATATTCAGTGAACGCCACTGATGACAGGCTCTTTAGGAATCTGGAGAAGGGGTCAGTTGAGGAGGGGCGAGAATTCTTTCCAGGGAAGAGCGGGGCCTGGAATTTGAGCTGGACCTTGGCAGATGGGTCAGTTTGAAAATCCAAAGTGGTCAAATAGCAACCGAAAAGCCAGATCTTCAGTAAACAGATAGGATTGTAAGCAGATCGCTGAAAATGTTCAGGGAACCCACTTGGGGCTTAAGAAAGTACAAGAATTCTCTGAAATACATTCCCTCTCAAACGTTTGCAGCTCATAAGGGATAATGTAATTCCTGTCCATTCATTTTTACAACTCCCCCCCCCACACACACACAGCCCTAAGCATAAGTGACAAGATTTACACGTTATTAGGGAAGAGGAGGAGATTCTATCTTCTTCAAGAGAAAAGGTCTGAAGAGGAAGTAAAGAACTGTCTGAGAATAGAGAACACGGAGGCCCAGGTAATAAACAACTCCCAGAATTGTTCCAAGTTCTGCGGCTGCTTCCACCATAACCTCAGAGTTTTTCCACTATTTCCAGACAAAAAAAGAACATAGCCAGATAACCCATTTTGTCATTCATTCAACACTGTGGGAAATTTGGTTCATTTTCTCGCCCTGACACTTAGCTGTATAAACTTGGGCAAGACCCTGATGTCCCCATGCCTCAGTTTCCTTATCTGTACACTGTGGATAACCACTTCCACACAGAGTTTTAGTGCAGATTAATGAAACAGTCTTTATAAAATGCCTGTGCACAGAAGGGTCCTACATCGAGAGTAACACGGTATATATCTAGAGAAACTCTACAATTAGGAATTGGTGCCAAACGAGGGCCCTGCCTTATGAGGCAGAGGTGCGTATGAATGGATGTAAGCAAGCAGAAAGGAAGAGCTCAGCTCTCAAGAGTCGGTGCTGCACAAGTGACTGTCCAGTGTTCGTTTGAAACATTTGGTTATGGAATTAGATCAAATAAACATGCAGATAGAGCCAGGATTTTCAAGAGGTACCAGCAGACCAGCTAAGGTTGCCTCACGGATGGGGGTCCAAAGCCTGACTGGCATCTCGTCCTCCCCTACCCCCAATCCTGCTCCCAACCCCAGTGTTTTCCCAAGCCAAGTTGGAGAACTTCTGTACCAAGTTTTCTCACTCCAATATTGTATACTGTCATTCCATTCCGACCATTACCACCAAAACATACAAATTTCCAGGGGCAAATGTTTTGACAGCTCAAGTATTTCTGATATACCTCTTCTTGAAAAGGTCCAAGATGGGTTTCCCTAATACTTGTTTCTGCTGTACTCTATTTCATTGGTTAGAAAGCAGTTTCTAAAGGGTTGAAACTTCTTAATGGGTAAGGGATATCCATAGACTCACCTAATCCAAAAAAAAAAAAAGTATGTTTTAGGGTGTTTTGTTTAAAAAAGAAAAAAAAAAAAGCTAGCAGGAATGGACCACATGGTAAACCTTGCAAAATTTTTAACTAAAATATAACAGAAAATTCACACCTGAATAATCTGAAGTTGGCAAAGCATGCAGTAAAAGACAATATAGCATATGCTATTATTTTTAAAGAATCTTTTGAAGTCACCTCCTCTGTAGACCTCCATTTTGATTATACTTGCTACAAAGCACTATGCCTTGGATATTCATAAAGTTACAGATCTCCTACACCTTTAGGATCTCCTACAACTCTCCTGCAACTGCTTTCCTTCAGTAAGAAGGGCTGTCATGTGGTCACTGCCTCCCTGGATAGCCAGCATTTTTAAGATGTTTCCAGACGCTCAATTTAAAATCAGCTCTGCATGTTGCGGAACAGGATGAAAAACAGGGTAAAACTATCTCCTTTATCATCTACTTATTTTGGAAGTTTCGGATAGTTAGATACCATTTCAGAACACATAAAAAAAGTGAATAGTGTGCCTTTTACCTGAAGCAAAACAATGGTGTTTCATGCCCCGAATAGTGATTTCTGTCATGTACCAGGCTGGTTTCTTGGGAAGTCTGGCCTCAATTTGACCATCTATAGTCATAAGTTAAAAAAAAAGAAAATTAAAGCTTCGGGTTAATCTAATTAAATACACCTGACCAAGGGGGCATTCCCTACACCATCTTCATAGGCAACAGAGTTAAGGAAGGCCTGTTTACACTGCTTACTTCCAGCGGTTTCTTTTGGACCTGAGTTTTGTAAACCCATCATTTATTCATCACTGAAGTCACCTAAACTATGCCCATCTAATCGGCATTTACTTACCCTGTTCAAATACTCTTCTCAATGGGGATTTTCCCCCATAAATAATCCACAGGCTTCCATATCACTAAGAAACAATCCCCTTTCTCTCAATCTCGCCTTCCCTGTTTAAATATGTACTTTGGGGGCACTCTTGCAGCCGCCCCCTACTTGGGAATGTTCTTATCTGCTGGGCAGTCACTGGGCAGCACTGGACTTTCAGAAATGGCAGCTATTCTGCCTCCCAAGAGGACGGTGCACTGCTTCTCCACACTTTTATTAGAACACCATGCGTCTTGGCTGAACTGCTTCCGCCCTCTGCTTTGGGAAAGTTTCCAGGCAGCATCGTGTGTATGTCAGCAAACAAGACTGATACAAAACACCACCTGGGGGGGGGGGGGTTCACAGGCATTGAAACATTTTCCTGCACTCAGTGGAGCTGCAGTCAGTAGGAAGGCTTTCAGTCAGTGTTCCTGTGCTTTCTCATCCGACTATAGAGAGGCATTGCTTTCCTTTTAGCTCATCTCATAAGTTACTTAGTTATTATTTTCCTGAAATTTCTGCTAGACCTTGGCTAATAAGACTGTTGGATTACTATACCCATTGTCTTTGAAATTCCTCATCTGTAAAGATCCTCCTGGCTTAAGTAGGCTTTTTTTTTTTTCCTTCTGCTTTATTATCATAAAAAGAAAGTCCTTTGTTTATATTTTCAATTCTAAACTCAAGTCTTATCTTGTTAAGCTTGCCTTTGATAGCAAGGCTACAATTCTATTAAAGCCGTGGCTTAGAGTTTCACACGGGCCTTACAAAATTGTAAAAGAAACACACATGTACCTGGGGCGGTGTTTGTATTCAGAACCACACGGTTAGCAAAAAGCATTCATGGAATGCGAAATTTAAAAATCATTTCTAAATGTTAGGCAAATCCCTTCTTATTTATGAGCTGTAAAATTGAAGGAAGTCTCCCTCACTCTGTATTTTATGCAGGCTTTTTCTGTAAACCTACAACATCTCTAATTCAAGAACAAAATCTCACCGTAAACTTCCACCAGGAGGCTGGTGCCAGGGACGGAATCATGCCCCCCATAAAGACGTGATCAAGTACCAACCCCCGGGTCTGTGGATGTGAACCCGATGGGAAATAGGTTCTTCAAAGACTCCGTTTGGGCCTTAACGCAGTATGACTGGAGTCCTTACCAACAGGAAGTTTGGGCTCAGGCTGGCATAGGAGACAAAGGGAAACAGATGGCCCTGTGATGGAGGCAGAGGCTGAGTTATGGATTGCCTCAAACCACCCTGGGACACTACAGACTTCAAAGAAAGTATAATCCTGCTGACACCTGCCCTTCTAGCCCTGAAAACTGTGAAACAATACATTCCTGTTGTTAAAGTCAAAAAAGAAAAGAAAAGAAAGTCTCCCTATTGAGTAATAATCATCAAAGCATACAGTTGTTAAATTATTTTCACAAGCAAATGAGCATATCCAGCTAATGTCACATCCTAAGCATCAAGCTGGAAATTCCTACCCTACCGTGACCTTCAGGCCCTAAAAGGCTCTGAAGCAGATGGTTTTCATCTAATTTGATGGAAATAAACAATGCCACTCCTAACATGCCCTTCCCTCCAAAAGACAACAAAAGGAGCAAGAAAAACTTAAATAAAAGACAAGGAAGGAATCATTGACCAGGAGGTTGTATGGTTGAAGATGCTCTAAAAATTAAATGTGAAAAGAAGTTAATCAACAGTATGGAAACCTTTCTGGGAAGAGCAGGTAGTGCTTCACAAAGGCCCTCTGCTTGCTACTATTCAGTCTAATAGGCCAGGGAAAATATAGAGGAGAAATTGATAGATGTAGGGCACACAGTTGCCCAGGCACAAACTGAGACTCACCTCGGACCAGGGCAACAAACAGGCGCTTCAGGTTTACACTGAACACTTAGGAAAGGTTGGTAGCCTACGTAAAAGACTACAGAAAGAGAATTCCATGAAAGAGTAAAAGCCTTGCTTGGATGATGGAGAAAAATCTGTACATGTTTGTACAATAGGATTAATCATCTGGGAAGAAGATTAGAGAGTTAAAATGCCTGCATAAACATAGGAATTAGAATCAAAACACCTCCAAACCATTTTTAGGTGCCCATTAATATCCCATTTTAAGCAGCCTTCTTATATGAGTATCTCACGCTCAAACTATCACAATCTTCTGTATCTTAGGAAAGCACTTGCTATCCACCTCCTAAAAAGGATAGAATTCTTTCTTCGAACAATCAAAAAATCAGTTTACTATAATTTAAACATTGTGTATCTCTAAACTACTAATAAAACAATAAGCCTCACCATGCAGTCACCTAAAAATGTAATTTTTTTAAAAAGGTGTCATCAAGTATTCGCTTTCTTCCTTTCTCTTTTAAATAAAAGAACCAGTCCTCAGAAAGAAGTCGGTAGCAAAGTTAGTCACTTAGCAAGTGCTCTAAAGCCTTACCTTCTAGCAGGGTCAAGTGTCTCAGTGACAATATTCTTTAGGGAGAAGCACAAAACATCCTTGCTGCCCCGTAGCCTCATGGCCCAGAAGGTGGGAAACCACGCTCAGGCTGGCACTCACCACCCGGCCCCCGCCCGCCACTGCCCGCACGCGCCACGATCCATGGGCCAGCACCTGTGCCCCAGCCTCGTCGGCCAGAGACAAAGGGCAGTGGCGCTTCTTGTCCGAGCAGACACTGCTTAAAGAGGTGGTGCCTGGGAACAAATGCAGCCTCGGAGCCTTCCTGTTTGTGTCCTGGCTCCAACTTTCATCCACTTCCTAAAGGAAAGCTGAAACGTGTGGTCAGCCTCCAGAGGGCCTACGGAGAGCCCGGGCAGTGGGGGTGGATAATTCTTAGAAACCGTTTTCCGCCTTCCTTATTTTCTCCGCTCAGTAGAGAGGAGGCTTTCTTAAAAGTGCTTTTAAAAAGCCAAAAGCAAAGGCTGGAACTGCCTCGATGTGGTCAAAGTTTATCTACTCCAGAGTTTAACCTCAAATGTAGGAAGGAAAGCATTAGTGAGGATTAATCCAATATGGGTCAACCAATAATTTACAGGAAAAAAACAAACAAACTTGACTTGTGATTTTAAAAGTTTTTGCTATTTACTAGGTGTGGGACCATAAGAGAATTCACCCAATCTCTTTGGGCTCATTTTCTTGATCGGAATAAATAGAACTAATAATTTGTACTTTAGATGGCTAACTTGAGAACTGCATAAGATGACTGAAAAAATCAAACAAACCGTATTTTGCCTTATACAAAAGTCAGATCATATTATTATTACATTACAGTATCCAATTTCCCAGCTGCTTTTAGGCGATATCAGACATTAGTAGCTGGTAAAAGGAACTAGTGCATTTCCTCTTTTTTCCAAAATTATGTTCTGTACCTATGTGTTTGCTTCCACACTGTCTGACTTCCCAATGCAACTAGGTTGAGAAGGATAAGAGACTTGGTGTGTTAGGCTGATTTAACAATATTCCCAGCGCCAGGAGCAGTCCTTGGCATATATTACCATACACTAAATGTTTATTAAATGAATGCATGGATAAATGGATAATAAAGGCGTAATTTCTGACAAATTCCTGCACACTGATTTGCACACATTAAGCCTGCCATAAATACTTAAAGAATTAGTAAATGGGGCGGCGGACGTGGCCCAGTGGTTAGGGCATCTGTCTACCACATGGGAGGTCCTAGGTTCAAACCCTGGGCCTCCTTGGCCAGTGTGCAGCTGGCCCATGCACAGTGCTAATGCACGCAAGGAGTGCTCTGCCACGCAGGGGTGTCCCCCATGTAGGGGAGCCCCATGCGCAAAGAGTGTGCCCCATAAGGAGAGCCACCCAGGGCGAAAGAAAGTGAGCCTGCCCAGAAATGGTGCCGCACATACGGAGAGCTGACACAACAAGATGATGCAACCAAAAGAAACACAGATTCCCATGCCGCTGACAACAACAGAAGCGGACAAAGAAACAAGATGCAACAAATAGACACAGAGAACAGACAATGGGGTGGGTGGGGGAAGGGGAGAGAAATAAATAAATAAATAAATCTTAAAAAAAAAAAAAGAATTAGTAAATGAATACTATCTTTTTTTATAGGGAAACCTTCTAAGGAAAATGCAGTATAATAGTTTTTTTTAGGAGGTACTAGGGATTGAACCCAGTACCTCATACATGGGAAGCAGGTGTTTTGTTGCTCTTTTGATGTGTCATCATCTAACTGCATGATTCACATGTGCAGGGCAGTAGCTCACCACGTGGGCACTCATGCAGGCACTGGCTCACCACGCAGGCACTCACATGGGCACTGGCTTGCCATGCAGGCACGTTTTCTCTTCTTCTTTTTCACCAGGAGGCTCCAGGGATCGAACCCGAGTCCTCCCATATGGTAGGTGGAAGCTCTATCACTTGAGCCACATCTGCTTCCCATTTGTAATAGAATTTTAAGACAAGTTGGAGCTCTTAAAAACAGTTGAGATAAATATGACTGTATATATTGTTTAGCTTATCCTCTTCAAACAAACTAGTAATAGGTTCACGTGCAAACTTTTTTTGAGGTATTAAATATGAATCAAGTTTAGCTTACTTTAGAGTATACCTAAAATCTTTCTCAGGCCTGTTTCTGTTAAGAATTGGAACTACTTTTCCTCTGTTGTCCTCTAAATCCTAGGTTGGTAGCAGTGGGATTAGATAAGAGGACAAGAAAAACAAAGAAATGCGGTCCCTTGTGGTTCTTATGATCCAACTACTAATAGTTAGAGGAACATAACAACTAGTTAGAAATTGGGATAGTCTCAGGGATTGAAATGATACATTTAATTTTTAGCCTTATCATTATTGCCTGAATCCAATTCAGGTCACCAGAGGCTAAAAACCAATTCCTTGACAGTCAAGTAACTTCAGTGAGTATTTGTCCATTTTATAAAAGCACTAAGATAGAAATGATACTGCACCTTCAAAGACCATGTCAGGCAGTGGGTGTAGCTTAGTAGCTGAGCACCTGCTTCCCATGTATGTGAGGTCCCAGGTTCAATCCCTGGTACCTCCTAAAGAAAAAAAAAAGTGAAACATAATTCTCTTCATGTTTTTCTTTCCTTTATGAAAGAAGTTGTGGGTCAACAGATCAATCATGCATAAAATATAGGATTCCCATATACCAGCCAATTATTAACACCTTGCATTCGGTGTGATACATTTGTCACAAACAAGGAAAGCACATTTTTATAATTGCTTTTTTTCTTTTCTTTTTCTTTTAGGAGGTAACTGGGATTGAACCTAAGACCTCCTACATGGGAAGCAGGCACTCAACTCCTGAGCTATATCCATTCCCCAATGAGAGTTAGTTTTCTCATTTGTTTGGTTTTTTTTTAGGAGATAGCAGATAGAACCTGGGACCTCATATGTGGAAAGCAGGTGCTCAACCACTTCAGCTACATCCACTCCCCTATAACTGTACAATTAACTATAATCCATGGTTTAATTTAGGCTTCATTGGTGTGTTGTGCAGCTCTTCACATTTTTCTGAACTCAAAGTTTCAGATTCTGTGACAACTTCCCTCCCCACCTCCCTCCTCCCCAAACTCCACTTCCCAAGTGCTGGAAGCATTGTTAACTTGAGTAATTAAGGATTCTGAAGACTTTTGGACAGCTTCCAGAGGGATGGCTTTCTCACTTTACATTTAGCATACGGCCTAACAATATGAGGACACAGAGAGTTTGTGTTTTCAATATGAGGGCAATTAGATGTAGTTTTTAAATGACCTCCCTTAACATCAAGGTATCACTGTATATTTGGTTAGCAAACAACAAAGATAACTTCAAATTACTGATTTCAAAGTCTCATGCTATTTCTATCATTATAAACCCAAATATCTTATTTTAATAAACATTTATTTACCTTAATGCTGCAGAAAACAGAGTTCTTGTAAATGAAGATAATTCATCGGCTTTAAAGGTAGGACGAAAAGGAGCAAATATCACAGAACACATTACCCCAACAACTTTAATTCCTAGGTATAGTAGCTTCACAAGAGTATAATGAATTTTTCCTTTCTGCCATCTACAGGAGGATCACTGATTTCATGTCAGCTGACTCCAGGAATTATGACTTGTTAGGAATAAAATAAGCAAAACAAAGTTACACTGAAAGATTAGTCTTCTTGATAAGGAATGATTTTGATCTCAAGTTAATTCTAAGAGTTAACAGCATTTTATTTTTCTAAAATGAGAAAGAAAGGAGATAATTTTCTCCCTCCTAACTTAATGTATGCAAGGATTCTGATACATGCTTTGAAGACAAAAGATGTGTAAGGTACGAGGTTGCTGTTCTCAATCAATTCATAAACCCATAGCAAGCACAGAAATAACTATAAATACAGAGGTAGTATATAGTAAAGGAAGAAACAAAGCTTAATATCAAGGTTGTACACACAATAGTGGTAAAGTGGAAAATTCTGTGTTGTACATGTTAACAAAATGAAAATTAAAAAAAAAAAAGAATTGCAGGGCATGAGATGAGAAGGGATATAGATATAGGTTCAAATCCTGGCTTTGCCACTTACAAACTGTTCCTCATGGGCAAAACAGAGAGTTAGAGTGAAAATTAAATGAATATATGAATGTCAATCCCCGAACACAGTTCCTGGATTCTGGAAGTCCACAGTAAACAGCATCGATGCTGAAGAAAAAGAACATTCAAAGGAGAAAAGAAAATTCACGTTTATAAACAAAATAATATCTGTGGCGTTTTCCAGCCAGGAAACGGCTTTCTTGGAATAGTTTGAATGCACAGGACTGTCCCTGACTTACAGCCCTCATGCGTTAAAGACGGTCTGAGGCCAAGCACCTGCTAAGAGGAGCGCCCTCGACTTCCGGGTGCCCTGTTCCTCCTTTCCCGGAAGCCCAACCACAGTCCCTGCGCACGGTCGAGAGCCTTGGGGTCTCTTCTCTTCCTCCCAAAAGCCTGTTTCCCCCCCAGCGCTAGAGATGGTCTCAAGGGCTAATTCATGTCTAGGAGAAAACACCCAGAATAGTCACAAAAACGGAGACTTCTGTTCCTGGCCACGATGGTGTAACCCCGATTGGAGGAGCCTGCCTACCCTAAACAACTAGAAAACTGGATAAAATATGTGATGCAACTTACGAAGAGTAGACAAAGGGAGCCCAAGATATGATCCAAACGGAGCCCAAGGTATGATCCTCAAAGGAAGGGCAGCAACGGAGGGAGCCGGACACCTGCCCCGGCTCTCTGCCCAGAGGCTCATTCCAGACTGGGAGTGCAGTGAAACAAAGCTCAGGAACTCTGGAGTCTCACTGAACTGAGAACAGAGTCCAGGCAGGCTAAGTCGATGGGATTTGGGAGGCAAAGTACCAGAAAGGAAGGCGCTACACAAAGAGCTCAGAAAGTTCCCAGAAGGGTCTCTGTGAGTATGCTGCTGATTACTAAGCCCTATATATGTACAGGTGACTTCATAACATCAGGCAGATAACAAACGGGAGCAACACTAGACAATTCCCAGAGTTCCCAAAGCCAGAAGAGAGAGTCCTTGTTGAGCAGCTGGGGCTTTAGGTGGCATCACCAGAAGTCTTGTACCTTAGTGGTATAGCTAACTTAGCTCTAGAGTAAAGCCTACTTTAGACCTGCTGTAACAAAGCATTAAAAATTTTTAAAAAGGTGGCGGACTTGGCCCAGTGGTTAGGGCGTCCGTCTACCACATGGGAGGTCCGCGGTTCAAACCCCGAGCCTCCTTGACCCGTGTGGAGCTGGCCCACGTGCAGTGCTGATGCGCGCAAGGAGTGCCCTGCCACGCAGGGGTGTCCCCGGCATAGGGGAGCCCCACGTGCAAGGAGTGCGCCCCGTAAGGAGAGCCGCCCAGCGCGAAAGAAAGCGCAGCCTGCCCAGGAATGGCGCCCACACATGGAGAGCTGATGCAACCAAATGACGCAACAAAAAGAAACACAGAGTCCCATGCCGCTGACAACAACAGAAGCGGACAAAGAAGAACACGCAGCAAATAGACACAGAGAACAGACAACGGGGGGGGGGGGGGGGAGGGGGGAATAAATAAATAAAAATAAATCTTTAAAAATTTTTTAAAAAAACAAATTGAGATGATCCTTAAGGGGAATGGATGTGGCTCAAGAAGTTGAGTTTGAGGTACTGGATTTGGTTCCAAGTGCTTTCTTAAAACAAAAAAAAAGCAACAAGCAAACAAACAAACAAAAACCAACCCAGGGAGTCGATGTGGCTCGGTGGTCGAGTGCCAGCTTCCCACATCCAAGGTCCCAGCTTCAATCCCTGGCCCCAGTACCTCAAAACAAACAAACAAACATGATCCTTAAATAACTACCTGCCAGAACAAAGTCCCATACTCTTAAAAGAAAGACAACAAAACCTTGTACTCAACAAAACAAACAAATCACATGCCCAACATCCATTCAAAAATTACCAAGCACGCAAAGGTAGGAAAATGATACAAAGACCCAGAAATGACAGAGCTGAGAAATGAGAAGGTAAGGACATTGAACAGCAATTATAAATACATTCAGTATGCTTAAGAATTGGAAAGAAAGATATGTGAGAAGTGGGAGATTTTTAAATTTTCTGGGAATGAAAATATCTGAAATTAAAAATATACTAAAAGGAAGTGAATGTGGCTCAAACCGTTGAGCACCTGCCTACCACATGCGAGGTCCAGGGTTCAGTTCCTGGTGCCTCCTAAAGAAGAAAAGCAAGACAGCAAGCTGACACAATGGGTAGCACAGTGAGCTGATGCAACAAGATGATACAACAAGAGACACAAGGAAAAACATAATAAGAGATACAACAAAGCACAGAGCGTAGGTGGCTCAAGCGATTAGGCACTTCCCTTCCACATCGAAGGTCCTAGGTTCGGTTCCTGTGCTTCCTAAAAAAAAAAGACCAGCCCAAAGCAAATAGAAACAGAAAATGCAGACAACAAGGAGGTGGGAGAAATAAATAAAACTGAAGATGAAATAAAATTTTTTTTTCAAGAAACAAAACCCAAGAAGAGCGTTCACGGCCAGCAGATTTGCACTATAAGAAATGGAAACTTGGACCTGCAAAAAGGAATAAAGAGTGTAGGAAATGATAAATACATGGATAAATTTATTTTTAATTATTTTTTGGGGGGAAGTGGATATGGCTCAAACAACTGGGCTCCCGTCTACCATATGGGAGGTCCCGGCTTCATTTCCCTTCACCTCCTAGGGAAGGTAAGATGGCCCAAGTGGAGAGCTGGCCCACGCAGAGTGTTGGCCCAAGTGGAGAGCTGGCACAACAAGATGACACAACAAAAAGAGAGACCATAAGAGATGCAGCAGACCTGGGAGCTGAGGTGGCACAAGAGATTGAGCACCTCTCTCCCACTCTAGAAGGTCCCAGGATCAGTTCCCAGTGCTACCTAAAGAAAAGACAAGCAGACACAGAAGAACACACAGCAAATGGACACAGACAGCAGACAACAAGGGGGCAGGGGAGAAATAAATTTAAAAATCTTTAAAGAGAAATAAAAAATTAAAAATAAAGATTTTTATTTTTTATTCTTTATAATAAAATTGGCTATTTAAAGCAGAAATAATAAAAATGTATTGTGGAGTTTATGACATAAGAAATAAAATGAAAAAAGAAACCATAAGGAAAATTAGAAAATATTTTTAACTAAATAATAAGTAAACCACAACATATTAAAATTGGGAGGATACAGCTAAAGCAATCCTTAGGGGGAATTTTCTAGCATTAAACGCATAATAACCAAAATAGAAGTCAAAACTCAATGATCGGGAAACGGACTTTGGCCCAGTGGTTAGGGCGTCCGTCTACCATATGGGAGGTCCGCGGTTCAAACCCCGGGCCTCCTTGACCCGTGTGGAGCTGGCCATGCGCAGTGCTGATGCGCGCAAGGAGTGCCGTGCCACGCAAGGGTGTCCCCCGCGTGAGAGCCCCACGCGCAAGGAGTGCGCCCGTGAGGAAAGCCGCCCAGCGTGAAAAGAAAGAGCAGCCTGCTGAGGAATGGCACCGCCCACACTTCCCGTGCCGCTGACGACAACAGAAGCAGACAAAGAAACAAGACGCAGCAAATAGACACCAAGAAGAGACAACCAGGGGAGGGGGGGGAATTAAATAAATAAATAAATCTTTAAAAAAAAAAAAAAAAACTCAATGATCTGGGGAGTGGTTGTAGCTCAGTGGTTGAACACCAGCCTCCCACATACAAGGGCCCGGGTTCAATCCCCAGTACCTCCATAAAAAAAAAAAAAATCAATGATCAAGCTTCCACCTTAGACTGCCAGGAAAAGAACAAATTAAGCCCAAAGTTAATAGAAGCAAAGAAAAGAATTAAAAGCAAAATGTGATGAACTTGTAAACAGATGAATAGAGAAAATATTTTTTAAAATCTGGGTTTTGGAAAAGATGAATAAAATTGATAAATTTGTAGTTAGACTGACCAAGAAAAGAGGAAAGAAGACAAAAATTACCAGTATCAGGAAGGAAAATGAGGATTGTTCCTAAGAATCCTACAGCTAGAAAATATATAATATTGGAACATTATGAACAACCTTATGCCAATACATTAAATAACCTGTATGAAATGGACAAATTACTTGAAAGATATCAATGACTAAAACTGGCACAAGAGGAACTGGAATCTACCCATATTTCTTAAAGAATTTGATCATTTAAAACTTTCCCACAAAGAAAACTCGATGCCCAGATGGCATCATTGTTATGCTAGCAAACATTTAAGAAAAAAACAATACCAAAGCTACACAGAAAAGAGAGGGTATTCCCCCCAATTCACTGACACCAAAACAAACATTAGAAGAACAAAAGCCTACAGACCAATATCCTTTATGAACATAGAAACAAAATCCTCAGCAAAACATTAGCACATCAAATCCAGTGCCAGGAACGTAATAAACCACTGTTGAGTTATATTTTTCCTTGTGTTACCCTAAGTCCCCATTGGAGGTGAAGACAAATTTTTATTGGTCGTTTGGTTTAAACTAAATAGACAGGTTTTGCTTGTTAGCACATTATGATACTGCGTGGAGCAACAGAATTCAATGACTGCTGACACAGCAACTGCCCACCGTTCCTACTGCTGCATTTTTCCACCCTCTAAGTTAGAGTATAGCATGTAGGAAGTCCAACAATTGTTTGCAGACTTGAATTGATTAGGCACAGAGATTCTATTAAATCTTTCATCAGTGCTGTTGATAACACAGAATCCACTGACAAATAGGATGCAGACTGAATCTGAAGGCAGGCAGAAAAAGGGGTCTAATGGCATTAGCTTGTTCATTGGCTTAACAGGCAGTCCATATTCAGTTGGCTGGAGAGTGGATTTCAGCCTCAAGAAGGCTGGCAGACTTTTAAACTCCTGAAAACAGATCACTAAGGTAATCACTACGACAATGCCAGGGCCAGCTTAGTCCCTTGCTGAAGCCTCCCGGGTTTCTAGCTAGAACTTATCTTCCTCTGAACTCTCTGACAGCACTTTAAACCTATCTAAAGACACAGAGCTTATCGTCTTGAGCCATTCTTGTGGTGATTAGGAAGAGTTTGAGGACAGAGATTACCACTTCTTCACTTTTGTGTACAAGAAGGGAGTTTCGTTATTGTTTTCACTGTCCCCTTAACACATTGGTAAACACTGCGATGAATTAAATTCACTTTATGATTGATAATCAGCACTAGCTTTACTTGTTCTCTTTTACAGCTGATAAAGCAATAGGTGACTGTATAATAGATTAAAAATATATTTTTTTATTTTTAAATAAGTTTTAGATTATATAAATGTTACATCGAAAATATAGGGGATTCCCATATGTCCCACCCTTTCCCCCTCCCATGCTTTCCCACATTAACTACATCTTTCATTAGTGTGGTATATTTGTTACAACTGATAAACAAATATTGAAGCATTGCTAATAACCATGGTCTATGGTTTACATTATAGTTTACACTCTGCCCCACACAATTTTATCTGTTTTGACAAAATGTATAATAGCCTGTATCCATCATATAGTAGACTTTTGTAGGGAATATTCTGGAGACCTACCTGAACCTCCACATTTGGAAATACAAAGATGTTTTTACAGGCTAATGACACACTGATGTAAATCTCACAATTTGGACTTCTTTCTTATCCTCACCTCACAAAATAACTGCCTTTTCCAGTTTTACTCCATTTATCTTTTTCAGTGAATGAAAACATCAATTAAGATCACTTTGCTCATTTAAATAAAAACAGAAAAATAGAATCTGTATTGGGCTTACTCACATCATGTACATGTAAACCAGCACAGGTTTTAAATCTCTGATTCTTTATTTATCAGAAATGCATCCTGACCAAGATGGACTTCACGTCCCCTTCATCTTTGTCACCAGCACTATCAATCACCAAAGTCTCCACATACTCAACAAAGCAGAGGAAAAGAAGCCCTGCTGAGATTCAGATCGTGGCCAATATTAGATGCACCTCTGGCTACATGACACCCCTTTAACCAGCGCCCCCCACACTCTCCATGCATACGGTGGGGTCCTTGCCAAATGAAAAAGCACTACACTTCCTAGAATGCTCAATGAGCAGCTGAAGCCAGAATAAGATAAGTCCATACGTGCCAATTTAGGTTTCTATACAACCAGTATATTACGAAGAAAGATTGGTGAAAGAAACTATTATTCATCAAAGTAAAACCAATTAGCACTCTGACTTTTTATACAGCAGTGGCTCTCTTCATGCAGTCTCCATGTAGAGGCAACAATTCCAGAAAGCAGTAGTTTAAAAATCTACCCTTTCTAGATAATTGCCATATCATAGAGATTTTCATCTCAGTATCAAGGTACTGTATTTGACTTGTCCAAGAAAGCTAAGATTCTTTTTCTTTTTCTTTTTTTGGCTTAAACAACAAGAACTTACTGGCTCACAGTTTTGAGACTAGAAGTCCAAAAGCCTGAAATCAAGGTGTAATCAAGGCTATTCTTTTTCCCAGAAGACAGAAGCAGGGCTGCCAGGGAGCCTCGGTCCTTGGCTGTTGGGTCACGTGTCAATGCACATGGGCCTCTACGGGCTGTTCTGGGTTCCTTGGACTTCCAGTTTCTTCCCTTGGCTTTCGCTCTCAGGGGCTGAATTCCATTCTGCTTTTAAGATTCCAGTAATAGAATTAAGGCCCATCCAGATTCAGTTAGTCCAAACCTTAATTCATGTAACCTCATCAGAACATCCTATGGACAATGGGTTCATACCAGAGTGGACTAAGATTAAGAACATATTTTTCTGGGGTGCATAGTTTCAAGCCATGACATAAAGTAATATTTAAATGGTACTTTATTTATTAATTTTGAGATTCAGATTTTAATAACCTGTTACAGCAAACTTCTTGAAGTAGTAAAGTAACTGGAAAAAGAAATGATTTATTGATCACTAAGGTTCATATATTTTTTTTAAACATAAAAAGTCTTTTATTTATAAAGTACCTTTCCTCTGAAATACTGAACTAACTTGATTTCCAGTATTTTCTTGCTCGGCCTTCTTCTATTAACTGGTCATAATAGCAGCATAACTGATGACTACGGGAATCACTTGATTAGAAGTTATGTGTCAGTGCAAATATACCGAACTGCATCCTGAAGGAATTAAGTCACAGGATGGGCTGTTCTTTGATGCTGTGCCCCTAGAAAAGCTACATGCACACCCAAGAAAGAAGAACAAATAACAAAATCAAGCACAATTCCCTATTTACAAGTCAAACAAGTGGGATTTGCCTTCCTTACCAGGATAGGCCTTTAATTCTGATCATCAGCGATCATTAACAAATGAAGCCCTGTTTATTTTTCCCAAGTGTTTCTATTTCCTATCTCAGGGAGGCAAACATGCTTGGCTTCCGTCGGGAGATACATCCCATCAAGATCTTATGCCTAAAACAATGACAGTAATAAAGCACTTTTAGCCTCCACTGGCTGCCGATTAGTGTTCTAAGTGCTACCCTACGAGATTGTACTATTATTACCATCATTTTATAGATGAGGAAATTGAGGCACAGAGCAGTTATGTCATTTACTCAGGATTACATGGCTAAGCTTCTGGCACAAAGCTGGAGAGTCGTCCCCCACTGGGCCTGTTGCTACCTCTGCTTCTTTCACACTACAGGAATTTACATGTTAGCAAGCCTTCTATTTCTCTCTCTCTTTTTTTTTTTTTGTTGTTGTTGTTTCTTTTTTGGGGGAGGAAGTACCTACATGGGTATAACAGGCCAAATCAGGAAAGATAGAGCATGAAAAAACAGCAAAATGGTCTTCCGTGAGCTTTTCAGCAGTAGGCCAACTTGCTAGGATGAAAATCCTCTTCAGTAATACAAGAGAACATTCCCAAGACTGCAAGTGCATTTGCAAAGAGCATAGTGACAGCAGGTGAGAAGGTATTATATTGAAAGGTAAAGAGAGCAGAGCTGTGCTCAGTCTGGCTTCCACTGACCCAGAGGAAAAAGAAATCAATGCAGTGCTAAAAAACAAAACTGTTGGATAACCCCCACACCATGGAATGAAGAAAAGGATGGTACACCTATTTATAGAACTTTGTCCTGTAAGCCCTTTTTGTAGGACAAGAAAAGTTATACTTGCTCAACTCTTCTATTGAAATAGAAGACCTAGAAGGGAATGTCATCACTGGATGATGTTTTAAGTGACTTGCAGAAAGAGAGTATCAATTAATGAATTTATTATACTTTCCACATGGCAATGTATTCATAGGCCAGTCTTCCAGGTGTTACAAATAACACTAATATTTATTGAGTGCCCAAGTGAGAAAGGCTGATGGCTTGACTTTGACATTGGGATGAAGGAAAATGATCTTCTCTGGAAAGCTAATAAATGGACTTGGGGATGATTTGATTGGCGGGAGGGGAGGAAGGTATGAGAGAAAAGGAAAAACGATTCCCATGTTACCTACAAATGGGGAGATAATGATGAGCGAAGAAGACAAAGTCTAACTTGGACCTGTTGAATTGAGAACCTCATGGGATTGCCACCCGACCACTGATTGCTGATAGCAGGAACCTTAGTGTACCTCACATGGGGTACCAAGAAGGTTCTACATATTATCAGATGCCTTTTGACAGACAAAGAGAATGACGTTTAATGAGGTCATAGAATTTGGCCAAAGGCTCAACACCTAGTAAATGATAAAACTAAAATGGGAATTAAGTCTTTCTAAATGCAGAGTCTAGGCTGAAAACCAGCGCTGCCTAGGTGTGGAAGTCAAGGAGGCTGGGCTGGAGATACAGCCATATCTGGAGCTTCGTAGCCCCCAGTGTACCAGGCGGGCTGGCTGAACACACCTCTGAAACCACATGGAAATCAATGAAGAACCCCAGAAGCCCTCCTCATGGCCCTTCCTAGCCTTAACCTCTCAATTCCCCCCTCCTCCCAGGAAACCCCATCCTGACTTCTGATAGCATTGACTCGTTGTGCCTATTTTTGGAGAGTATTTAATGGAATTATACCAGGTATGCACTCTTTTTAAGTCTGCAGATTAACTTGGGAAAAAAGCAAAAGGCCTTTACAGACAAAGACACAAGTATAATCCTGTGATCTATTCTTCCACATTCTAAGGCCTCCTGATGTGGCTATACGGTATCTATACATTTGTATTTTGGATTACACCTAGGTAAATCGGCAACATGACATGAATTCAGGGGAGGTCAAGGTTCATTCCGGTGTTGTATCTTTTTAGGAGCTGCTGAGGATTGGACTGGGATCTAATACACGGGAAGCAGAAACTCAACCACTAAGCTACACCTGCTCCCCGGTGCTGTATCTTTCGAAGAATTTGAGTCAGTGACCCAGACTAACTATAACAGATCCCTTCTTATGAATTAAATATCAGAATGTAAAGGAATAATAATGGTGACAGACACTTTAAAGGGAAACTCTATTGTTACTAACTTAAAGCAAATGAAGGTAAGCTTTGAATAATGTTAAATTTGAAATTAACTCTAGTAATTTCTTTATCAAAGTTATTCCTTTTTGCTAGTGAGGAATCTTTCACATTGCTAATAAACTGAAAGTAGCATGTGACTTTAGGAAACACTTTGAATGTGTTGTAAAAGCAATAGAATGTAGAAAATAAAATTTTATGTACTAGGTTTGTTTTTTTTTCAATTATTTCCTAAAGCAATTTCATAGATGCCAGGCATTGAACTTTCAGTATTTTACTGACAGTGCTGTAACGCTCATTGCACTATATAATTTTCCATTTTACTTGCTGAAATCTGACTTGGTTTCTTACCCTGACTGAAGAATTTCTTTGAGGGATAGGGATTATAGTCTTATTTTCAGGATTAGAGGATCTTGACCTTAGTACTTTTGCTTTCAATAACAGCAAAGAAGCTGTAAAATAAAACTTTTTTAACTTGGAAAATGAAAACAATCATATTTGCAAATTTGCTACCACCCAACTTTTAAAGTTGCCAAAACAACTTACCTAGTGACTACAGTTCAAAAAAAAAGACTTTGTTTTTTAACTCACATAGGTGTGCACAGTTAGTATATAATTCCACTTTGGAGAAGGTTCAGTTGGTTTTTTGCACAAGGAATTCTTTGTGCGAATTACTACAGCAGATCTTTTGATCGTGCAGGCTCCTCTTAAACCCCTAATGTTCTAAGTTATATTTTGATGTCCTTTTCCTAGAAAATAGCCAACAATTAGCATAGCCTTCTTGTTGGACCAAACAAGGTTCTGATTACATCTTAATCTTCTAAGAAATGAATCAACCACCTGTGACCAAAATTTTGACTCCAGGACAATTAGCCTTTAACGTAGCAGGAAGCAGCAGCTGCTGGGCTAACTTTAAAGTCAGGTTATTTTTTTAGCAGGGGATCTCCGCAGCTGGACTGGAGAGCCTAGTTTCTCTATTTCATTAATTTTCTTTCAAGATCAGATCTGTGAGAGGGTTCAAATTTTGTCTACTTTGTACATTTTTTTTTTTTGCTCTTGTATTTTCCATATTTATTTCCTGTTGCACATGAGCTATAGATTTGATTTCCTCTATGCATTTAAAATTGATGCTCCATAAGCTTCTCTTGCTTATTTAAAATTCTTAAATTTGTTAGATGCAGAGCAAAAGCTTTTAATATATATATTTTTTTAGTTAACCATGCCTTATACAAGGTAACTCACAGTAAAAATCAATAACATTTTCAAAATAAATTTAGAAATCACAGTAATGAAGATGTCTTTGCAACTTTATATATGAAATATAGAAAAGAAATAAAATTATGAAGACAATGGTACCCACACTGAAGTGTTTATTGATCACTAATAGGATATTCTAAATGAGAACTAGAATTTCCTTATATATTTCTAAGCTTTTATTTTTGAAACGCCCAGTTCACTCCAAGTTTGCCTCCCAACTTTTAAATACAACTTTTTGAACCATGAGCAATTATGTCTACAAAGACTTGATTGTAAGAACTAAATAACCATTTGCCAGTATATCTGAATTTGTCTCCTTTCAAAGTATAGGTAAGGCATTAATGGTGAATTAAAGACTGGAAGAACACACAGTAAGAATTTAAAAGGAAAAGCCCACTACATACAAACTGAGTATTAAATTTATATTTATTTCAACAAATTATTTTATTCAAACTTACATTTTACTATGTCTTATGTGAAATAAGTATGATCAAAAAAATCTCGTTAATAAACAGTAATAAGTTCCATATTATTCCAGAACAAATCTAAAGCAGTACTTTGTCCTCACCTGATAACCAAATCACAATTTCCTATTTTGCAATAACCAAATTACAATTTTCTGTTTTGCCTTTGGTCATCCCTGATTGAAAACCACGGCTCATTCATTTGAGATGATAACTGGGCAAATACAGAATGAACAAAAAAATTTGCAAATACTATAAAACCTCAAGGAAAACGGAATAATTTGTGTTTTACTTCCTTTTTCTTGCTATTTTCTAGGGCAATGCTAAAAGATAACCAGGCAGAAGACTCGAAGAGCAGAATCTACACTCTAAATGAGCAATCTTATTTATGCTCTATGGAATTCTTTCTATTATATTTTAAAGAAACTTTAAATTACATAAATGTTACATAAAAAATACAGGGGATTCCCATACTTTCCCTCATTAAAAACATCCTTCATTAGTGTGGTGCGTTTGTTACAATTGATGAACACATACTGAAGCATTGCCACTAACCATGGATTATAGTTACAATATAGTTTACACATTGTCCCATGCAATCTTGTAAGTTATGACGAAATATATAATGGCCTATATCTGTCATTGCAACATCATGCAGGAGAATTCCAGTGTCCCGAAAATGTCCCATATTACACCTATTTTTCCCTCTCCCTCCCCTCAGAACTTCTGGTAGCCACTGCCTCCACATCGACAATAAGAGTTCTTCCATTCCTAGAATCACACTAAGTCTATAGTAGAATAATAGTAAATCTACTCTAGCCCATCGTTCATTCCCCAGTCTTGAGGATTTGGGGATACTGATGTGCACTCCACCTCTGAGAGGGAGCTTAATTGGGCTCTATGGATTTTAAGCGTCACCCCCCACTATGATCCCTGCCACCACAGTTCTCCATTTATGCTTTAATTATGGCACTTACCACAGATATTTCTCACTTTCGCTCTAATAATATTTCTATTAAACTGACACTTCTACGTGGTGACAAATGGAAAAAGAAGAGTTCCTCAAGTTTCAATTTGTTTTCCAATCAACCCCTTCCCCAGTAAACTTGTATAATAGCTCTTCAACAGAGCACAAAGAATGGGCTCATGTAATATAAAAAAATAAAGACAAAAAAAAGAATGGACTCAATGGCACTTATGAAATGATCCTGCAAAGTGAACAATTTATCGCCAAGGCCTTGAAACGCTGAGGCCTGGTCCCAGAGAAGCCAGCCTAAAAGACTTTCGGTTTGATGGGTAATCCAAGGTGCAGTATTCATTAATTTTCTTCCTGGGCAATACAGTATTAGAGTTTGATAACTAGTCCTACTTATGTCTGAATGAGTAACTCTCCTTTAAAAGTCCAATGCTTTGTTCTAGTGAACCCTGAAAGAGCCCTGGCACCAGCTTTTAAAGAGTTCCCCTGCGGAGCAGATGAAGCTCAAGTGGCTGAGCACCGGCTTCCCACACACAAGGTCCTGGATTCACTCCCTGGTACCTCCTAAAAACAAAACAAAACAAAAAAACAAAAAAAACCCAACTCTCATTGGGGAGTGGATGTAGGTCAGTGATTGAGCACCTGTTTCCCACGTACAATGTCCTGGGTTCAATCCCCAGTACATCCAAAAAAAAAAAAAAAATTTCCCTGTGCTGCTGAAGCATCAGATTTCCATTGTCTATTTCTCTGTCTCTCATTTCCAGTTAACTTTGGAATGATGGAGAGAAGAATATAGGAAGAAGTAGACAGCACTCAATTCTGGAAAATTACTATACCTCTGGCATTACTTGATTCTTCTCAATAAAATACATAGGTAGAAGATTGAGACCGCCACTTAAAAGTTCCTTAACCAAATCTATATGAATTTTATTTCTCTAAGGTAATAACATCATTATCATTATAAAATCCAAGCTTCTTATTAATCATAAAAATATATATGTAATTCTGAATTCAAATATATCCCTCCCAATATGGAATGGATTTACTGATGGCCAAGACTAAGAGTTTCTTTCTGCCTCTCTGGACAATAAAATAAATAGTTATCTTATGCACAACCAATGTAACTGGCAATAGCGTGGCTTACTACAAGTCAAACTGTGCAAGACTGAGTTAGATCTCATATTATCTTCCAGGTCAACTCCAAAAGCCACGAGTCTCTGCCAACACCACAAGGACTCACGTACCAATTCTTGTTCACTGTTCAGAATTTATTCCATCTTTATGTACATGTTTTCTTGTGTGTTCCCATTCCCAATCTTTCTACTTAGCAAGAATCTTCTATTTATTTTTTTATCTACAAAATTCATCAGGTCTACCAATTAATTCTAAAACCTTTAAAAGACAAAAATCAAAATAAAACAAGCACCCTCCTTCCCTACCCCCAAAAAATAACAAAAAACTTTCTGTGTGCATAAACTTCTATAAACTTACCTTCCTAGATGCTAGTTGATAATCATGTGAGCTGATAAAAGGGAGCCTTCTACTGACCTTTTCTCTTTTAAACATTTTACAGGATTTGGTATATCAGCATAGTCTTCTTAGAATCAATAGCTACATGAAAATTCTTACAAGTATTGCATTTGGTTTTAATAATACTGATTCTTTTGTTTCCTTATCCTAAAATCAGTTGTTGTTTTTTACCATAATGAGTTCAAGGGTGCCTTTTTCCATTTCTCTCTTTATACCTCTTCTCAGCTTCAAAGACTTCGTTTACCTTAGTCCATTTATTAAATCTCTGCCTCTCCTCCTCCAATACTTTCTAGTCTACCACCTAACAGCATCAATATCCTTAACTAGTCCACTGTCACTTTTTGGAAACAAGCCACTGCTCAGTTTTGTTCTCTCACATTATGCTTCCCACAATACCTCTGTCTCAGCAATTGCCTTGGTAGGCCTATGCTTTTTCCAAATCTCTACTATTCTTCTGAAAAATTACTTTCTTTCACAAATCCCCTGACCTCCTTACCCTTGAATTAAATTCATCTATTTGCTCAAATGCATACTCTTCTTGGGGAACGCTCAGCAGATAAATCAAGCTTCCCAGCTACTGGACTTCATTTTACCATATTGTCTATATAGATCCCTGGGGAATCTGTAACCTGCAGAAAGGAGGGAAATTCCTACTCGACCTCTGTAAAACATCAGTTTGAACATGCCCTGAAGCAATGGATGTAATTTCTTTCTCCTTATCTCAGTCCACCTAGTTATGGATGTTGATAGAGTTCAGTAGATGACTAGTACTGGAAAGCTGTTCTACATTAGTGGTGAATTTATAAAGGCGACAAAATGTTGACAATTTCCCTCTTTCTTAGCCAATGTGGGTGCTTACGATCAAGTGCATTCATCTTTAATTTCCCTATAATTTACCTTCTTCAGTCCCAATGCAGCAACATGAAATGGTCATAGTTATCCAACGATAAGTCTAATCTCACTATGATAATGACATATAATTAATGGGTTCACTAGTCTGTAAAAATTGCTTGGCTATGTGGTATCTTTTTGGGAGAGACTGAATAAGACTGAGGATCACATTTAATAGAAAGAACTGGATTTCATTAAAGATTTAAGGGGAGTAATTACAACTTCAGAGTCATGTAGCCAAAAGTAAATTTTATATTCCATCCTATAATAATGTTTAAAGCAGTCATTTTTCCCAAATTACCTGCTACCTTCTTCCATCATGCAAATGACCGTATTTGAAATAAGTCAACACCAAGAACAAAGAAAAAATCATATGCAAACAGAGAATCAATTGTATCAAATATTTTGGGGCCATTAATGTGAAACTCAAGATTAGCCTAAGTTTGCTAATACAGACCAGAATTTCACCAAATTCTAATCATGATAAGTAAGCAAAGCTCTGGGTATTAACTTTATAATTAGACTCCTTGAAGAATTTCAGGAACTTCTTTATCTTTTATAAGGAAGACCACATTTACTAAGACAAAGAATGGTATGATCAGGCTAAAACATTTGAAGATGGAAACATTTCACTACAGAATGAGAAACAGGCAGTAACCATGCCTCTGGGAAGCCCATCAGAATGCAAAATTAAAAACAGGAACAAAAATGAGATACCTCAACTAATGTAATTCTCAAATATTATCCTTTCACTTACTTGAGAAATTATCCATTATATCAATGACTCTTAAAAAGTCAAATGCAAAACATATATTACATTCTTCAAATTGTGGGCTGCACTTATGAATAAGCTAAAACTTTACTCTGTAATACGGACTAATTCATAAGACTGAATAAACACTATGAATCACAAATACAGACAGGAGACAGGGAAGGGGAAAATATAGCGTCTCTCAATTTGATCTCACTGAAACCACAGTACTTGCATTATTTTCACTTTGCAATAGATAACATAGGAGTATCTAAAAGAACATTTTAAAAGACTAGTCTGAAAGAATTTAATTGAATTAGAAAACAGTGACTTTCATTTGAAATTAGTTTTCTTGCTTTAAATAGGTCTTCCATAATTGTACTGAAAGTAAACAGAATACTTAGTCTCTTACATGTCTCTTTCAAAGATTCTTCCCTTAAAAAAAAAACCTAACAAACAAAAAATCTACAAAATAATTCCTCCCCTGGCATCATTTCAAACTGGGTACCTAGATATTACACATCCCTGATTTCACTGTCTCCTCCCAAACAGTAGCTCAGACTCAGAATCACTTGACTACGTGACATTTATGTAAGACACAAAAGCAATTGATTTATTATGTTTACCTCACCTAAAACCCCTAAGAGTAGGATTTATAGTAACAACTGGAAAAAAGAATCACCATGGATCCATAAGTCAAAGACAAAAACAAACAGGATGATTTTGAGCATATCAAGAGAAAACGAAGGAAAAAAACAGCAACACCTCATAACTTGGTGAAATGATACCAGCTTAATTTCTTAGCAACCCAACCTGGGCATTCCTGAATTGTGACCACGATGGCCAGGAAGTGGTATGAGGAACAAGCAGAGCAGTGTCGCCACATAACAATTCCCGGCTGAGCACTGACCTTGCCCCGGGAGAAGCTTCCAGAGCCCATTTCACAGGGGTCCTTTCCGTTGAGCCATGGTCCTTCTTGTGGAGCTGCTAATGTGGATCCAGCCGATGGCTGCTGGAACCTCAGCCACCTGCTGTCCTACCTGAGGATGCAATGGTCTCACATGCAGAAAGGAAGGACTGGAAGAGACCAAGGCAGGGAGAGAGAACCAAGACAGGGGCTCATCAGGAAAATTCCAAGGTAAACACTGGTCCTTTATGAAGTAGGGATGCTGGCGATGCAATCAGAAAAGGGAGGGAAGGAGGGCTGTTTTGCTTCATTGTTTGAATTTGGGTTTGGGATCCAATAATTTAAAATAATGCTCACATTCTTTTGAAGCAACTCCAGATACTGTGGTTGTTGAGCTCAGTAGGGGAAAGAATTCCATCTGGCTGCACTCATGTTCTTCCTCCAAGACCGATAATGAGGAGTAATAATAAGCATGGCGGAAATAGAAATCTGATTAGAGTCTACCAGGGCTGACTGGGCATCGGCCAATTGGTAAAGGGAGCTAAAATTAAATTCTTAATATAATGTAATGTCAATTAAATGCATCTAATAAAGAATGAGCACCCTGAAAAATCAATCCATTGAAAAGTTGAAACATAATCAAGTTGGTCTGTTCTACAAATGTAACTCTCCTACCTCTCTCATTAAACAGTTTTATGAAGTTGGACTTTCTAGATACTCCCTTATAAAAAATATTGAGGAATTATTTTAAGTTTTGTAGGTGTGCCTGCATAATGGAAGAGACTTCATTGTTTCTTAATAATGGGAAAATTGGCTTCTTGTCTCAGCAATTGCCAATTAAGCTCATCAACCTAGGAAATTTCAAGGGCAGAAAATCAAACTAAAACCAGGAAGATAAATTACAGGGCAGATGTTACGGTTTATACAATTACAAAGAGATGGATGACTGTATTTATATCGTATGATGCGTTGCGCTGCCATTGCTGCTGGCACGCCCACCAGTCTCGACGTTTTCTTCTTAGCTCCCGCCCCAATAATCTCAACGTCTGCATATACTCCTTGGGGCCACCATTCTCCTGCCTTTAAAATTACATTCTGAAGCAGGTGTAGCTCAGCAGTTGAGCGCCTGCTTCCCATGTACAAGGTCCCGGGTTCAATCCCCAGTGCCTCTTAAAAAAAAATTACATTCTCAGGTCCCCTCTGAGTCACCCCCAGAGTCACTGAGCCCTAAGTTAGATTATAGCAGGAGACATATTATCTCCAACAAGAGGGATTGCCTTGCCATGAGGTCATGGAAACTCCTGTTTCGCAGTGTGAAGAAACAAAAGCATTTCCTTTCTCTTTCACCTCCTGGGGATTTTTTTTCCCCTTTACATGAGATAAAATCTGACAAATTTCTTCTGTGAAATTATAAGCAATTGCCAGTTTCTGTGAAATTATGAACAACTGCCAGCGCGGAACCAGGTCTATTTCTCATTGTACGAAACTGTCTTCAGTGATCAATTTTCATCGGAATGAATTTTTTTTTCCCAATTTTGGAGTAGAAAATTCATACACAGCCTGCCTCCCTCCCTTCCCTATACATTCATAAGGCTCGTGGCCAGGTACTGAGATAAAGATAGAGCATGTCTCTGCTCTCAGGGAGGCTACAGCCCTAGATGTGGCGACAGGGGGCATTTACAGAGAATTAACATCACAATTACCTTTGGGGTGGGGATAATAAGTTTAAGGCTGCAAGAGGTCCAGTGTTCAGTGCGAGGACAAAAAGGAGATAAACGAGTCAGATAGGAAGAGAGTAGGAAAAAGTAGTAGAGAAGGCTTCCTAGACAATTAACCCGTGACCCAACCCCAATGACAACAGGACTTAACAAGGAAGAGAGAGGGAAGAAGGCATTTCAAGGACAGGAGAAAGGAGGCTAGTGAGGAACAGTTAAGAAGCATGGGCACCAGGGAGTGGATGTGGCTCAAGCAGTTGGGTGCCTGCCTCCCACATGGGAGGTCCCAGGTTCAGTTCCCCATGCCTCCTAAAGAAGAAGAGCCCCAGAAAGCCGCAACAGAAGCAGAAGTGGTTCAAGAGGTTGGGCACTCGCCTCCCACATGGGACATCCCAGGTTTGGTTTCTGGTGCCTCCTAAAAAAAGAAGATGAGCAGACAAGGGAGCCATCCCGGGGAAGGTGGGGCATAAAAATTAAAAAAAAAAAAAAAAAAAGAGCAGCATAGGCACTGGAGCAAGGCTGCCTGGGTTCCACCCTCCACTGGGGCACATTTCTTGCTCTCTGTGTCTGACTTTCCAAATCTGCACAATGAGGAGAAAAAAATAATACCTATCTCGACAGAGCAGACTAGACGGAGATTCAACGTGCTCCTACGTGTAAAGTTCGTGGAGCTCTGCTTGCTGGAGAGCAAGCACTCAGTAAATGTTAGATCACTGTCATGCATACAGGCCCAGGGGCATGTGAAAAAGGAGCTCCTGGAAAGGCTTGGTGAGGAGAAGTTGCCTTTTCCAAAAGAATATGTCCAGTAGCAGATGAAAGAAATTCAGAAGAGAAACGAGCTGGAGGCACCTGGAAATGAGAACCTAGCTGAAGGTAACATTTTGAAGCTACAGCTTTTTCCTTCCTGGGAGCCCCACTAACCTTCAAATGTGCATTCAGGATATATCCTAGAAGCTACCTACGCTTTAGTTACTATGTGAGATTAACCTGTCAGTGCAAAAGAACTATGTCATCCAGTGTTAAAGACTCCTTTTCCAAGGGAAGGCTGATGACACTACTCTAAGCATGCCATTTCTCCCAAGGCTTGAGGGCTGCACTCAATCTATGAATGCAAAAAATTCCCACAAACCCCAACTTTGGTTGCAGAAAGACAATCTATTGTTTGAGGAAGTCATACTGTGATGCTACAAGTTATATGGGAAGGAATGACAAGAAGACAACATGAGAAAATATGGGATGATAAGTCCTTCCCATAAAAAAAAAAAAAAAAAAAACGGCATAGAAACTTAGATGGAGAGCTGGGGAGCAGGTGTAGCTCAGTGGTTGAGTGCCTGCTTTGCATGTATGAGGTCCTGGGTTCAATCTCTGCTGAGAGAGAGAGGGAAGGAAGAAGGGAGAGAGAGAGAAGGCAGGAGGAAAGGGAGAGAGAGAGAGAGAAGGAGGAAGGGAGGGAGGAAGGGAGAGAGAAAAAAAGAAAGAAAAAGACTTAAGATGCTTAACATCTTAGTTTCCTGATGTGAAATATAAAACTAGATGTTCTCTAAGGGTCCCTATAAACTGATTGATGCCCAGGCTGTGAGCAGGATATAAAACACTGGTTGAGGCAAAATATCTACCCAGGCCAGCTATCGGTCAGACAGTGCTACTGAGGAATTTCTGTGGGAGAGAGCAGGATCTGGCCTTTACAGTTCTAGGTTTCCTATAAAGCTATGCCACTAATTTGCTATTCATGACTTGAGTTAACCTTTCTTGACTCTAAAATTCTCAGTGTACCCGGTCCTACTGAATGTGCAAACAGACCTGATCAGTTGTTTGAGCTGCTCCATTTTTAGCTCATACATTTTCATCTCTTGTTATGATCATATCGGTCAGAAATGGGCTAGAAGCTTCAGTATCAAATTCGGAAATGCTTCATTTGCATAAACAAAGCATTTTTCTCCCCGACTTGGCACACAGCCCGCTCTGGGAATGGAGATCTGGGTGTGCAGATAACCCACCTGCTGGGGATCTGGGGAAAGCACGAGAACACACCCAGCACACTCCGCTGTGGGAAATGGGCCACGAATGTGGGTATGGGTGTCAAAAGGATTATTTTCCCTTGTTTTCCTAATTAGACAACAACCTGAATAATTTCCACTCCCCAGGTGTAAGATGCCGAAAGGTTTCCATTTCCTCTATACCTTCCTTAAGAAACAGCTACAGTTCAGCACTGATTCATGCCCTGATTGTGTTCAAGGGTGACTGCCAACATTTTTCACTGGTGAAGACAGAAATAGCTTATTCACATAGGAATTACCTCTTAGACCCAGGGCACTCCCGGCCTTTGCTCTGTCAGCTTTCTCACATCAGCCAGAAATTCTCCAGCCACAGATTTGCACGTCACAGACCTGTTGCTCGGAGGGTCCCACTCACAGGAAGGCAGCACAGGATGACAGTTTCCCACAATCCCTGTTTTAGCCATGTGCTATTTTTGTATTGACCTTGGCCACGCTTGTTCAAACCCAGTCCCTAGAAACTCCAGAAACATACTTAATACTGTAGGAGCTCTCTCCAGGTATACGATAGCATCATGAGAGCTGTAAGTGGAAAGATATCCTCGGTGTGAAATCATTTCCCAAGATAGGTTTTGACGCAGTCCAAGGTTCATTTAATTGAAGACCTGCTGAATCTAAGATCTAACCAAGCTCGGGAATGTGGGGAATTCTATCCCACGGATGGCATCATTCCAGAAAGGCAGAAAACCTGTAACTGAATCTCTTTCACCATTTTTCCAAAACATATAAATACGCATTTCACAACACCGGTAGCCATGGGCTTACCAGCAGCTGGTCAAGTTTGATACGATCTCCAAAATCAGGTCTGTTATTAGTAACATCCTTCCCTTCTCAGGATTATTCAAATGCCTGTAGCAATCATTTCATCATGGTTGAGAAAAATCTCCCCCTCTGCCTGCCCTGTATCCCTTTGGTATACAACGCCAGGAAGGCTCTGTCATCCACAATACCCAGCTGTGTCACCCAGCCACAAGCCAAGTTAAACACAGAGAAAGCGTGAGTCAGTGGGGTGAGAGCACCGCATGTCTACTAAATGCTATGCTTCAATCCTGGGACTTTTGGCCCAGCCACCAAGAGTCCAGCATATGTTTATGATTACTATTGAGCCAGCTACTCTCAGGGCATAACCCGGTTTGTATCCATCATTCGAGTTTTTTATTTTTATTCATTTTTGCCATAAACTCTTCAAGGGTTCTAAAAGGATTAAGTTTTGCTTGATTCTGATTCTTTGAAAAAATGAATGCTTTTCAAGAATGAACCATATGCTATCTCAAGGCACTCTTGTTAATTTATTCTAATTGCTTTGGCTGAGAAAACTGGCATCTCTTTAACAATTTATCCATTGAGCCAATGCCATCCCACAAATCAAATTGGAGCTGCAGAATTTACTAACTCCCTCACCTATCCTCAGTACATATCCAGGTTGAAGTACTGGCCCCTTCTTACACCCACGCCTTCCCGCCGATCCCTTACCATTATACATACATCACACAGTATAGCCATGTGTACACTCAAATACCACTTCCCCTATGAAACAAATCCCGTTTCTCTTCTGAGGCTACAAAGCTAAATAAGACATGGTTCCTGAGTCTCCTGAGCTCCAGAATGAGCCCTGTAAGTGCAGGAAATCTGTCTTGTTTAACAAGCTTTGATTCTTCACAGTTCCTTCAAAAGACACCCAATGGATGCGAAAGGAAGGAAGGGAGGGAGGAAAAGAAGGAGGGAGGAGGGACAAAGAAAGATGAATAAACTGAATGACAGAATCTAGAGCTCTATTTCCTGAATTACTTATTTTATTATTTATTCCTCTCGTACACTTAGAATTTTAAATCAGTTATTTGACAGAGTGTTCAATATATGCTTTTTCCCATTAATTTATTTGCTGAATGTTCCAAGTCTCATCCTTTCTTGGCTGATCCTTGGTTGAGTTTTCAGAATGTTGCCACCTGGATGCCCATTTCTGTTCCTCTCTCTTTCTCCCCCCACCCCCACCCTTTTTTTAGGAGGTATCAGGGATTGAACCCAGGACCTCATACATGGGAAGCAGGCACTCAACCACCCGAGTTACATCTGCTCCCTTTCCCTCTCTTATTCCTTTAAAATATGCAAACTAAGCTAGTTAACCCAAATGACAATCCACAGTATGGTTGAGGCAGTGGCTCATATTCATCACAAACTGTGCAGGACAAAGAGCCCTCATTTCTGACTTGGCAATGCTGAACTGTCTGGGCTTTTTCACTGACTCTTAGCGACCTTGAGGTTACACTAAGTTCCAGTGCCCTCACTTAAAATGAGAGGTTGTATTAGTGTGTCTTCAGGTTCCTTTCTGCTTAAGGTCTTCTGGAGAGCTAATTCTCTCTATTCTGCGCTGATGTGCTCCCCATAAAAGACTAACCTCAAGAGTAGGCAAGATGGCCCACAAGCCAAATTCAGCCCAGTACCTGTTTTTGTAAGTAAAGTTATATTGAAACACAGCCACACTATTGTTTAAGTATTGTCTATGGCTGTTTCTGTACTCGCAATGGCAGAGTTGCAACAGCACTGGAATGCAAAGCCCCAAAATAACTGACTCTTTGCTGAAAATGTTTGCCAGTCCCTGTGTTAAATGATGTGCTTTGAGGTGTGTCTAAAGAACTCTCCTGGCCGCCCAGTGCGAAAGAAAGTGCAGCCTGCCCGGGAATGGCGCCACACACACGGAGAGCTGACACAACAAGATGACACAACAAAAAGAAACACAGATTCCCATGCCACTGACAACAACAGAAGCAGACAAAAAGAACACGCAGCACATGGACACAGAGAACAGACAAATGGGGCAGGGGGTGGAGGAAAGGGGAGAGAAATAAATAAAAAATAAATCTAAAAAAAAATAAAGAACTTTCCTAAAAATCTGGAATTTTACCTTTAGAGGTTAAAACATGCAGAGATGCTCTGAAAAGACAAAACTCCTTAAACATTAAGCAAATAGACCTTCTGTGGGAATCGAGTGATTCCTACCTTGGGCAGGAGAAGGAAAATGAAGGGGTTCTGAGAGGACAGAGCAAATAGGTCAGGCAATAAAAATAAGCATGCTACATGGAGAGGTTGAGAGATGAAGAATTTTCTTGTTTGTCTGTTTTTGCTTATTATTATTGTTGTTGTTATTGAAATGATGAAAATGCTCTAGTAATAATTGAAGTAATGAATGTACAACTATGTGATTATGCCAAATACCACTGATTATATACTTTGGATGAAGGGTATTCTTTATTAACATGCATCAAAAAATTGATTTGTTTAAAAAAATAAAATACAATGCATCACACCGAAGAAAATAATAATTTTAAAAACCAGGCTTTGTCTGGGTTGACCTTAGAGAGAGGAGTTTCCAGATCTAGAGTGGTAGAGTAGAATCCTAAAGTGGAATCACGATGGGTTTTCATCTAAACATGTTAATACCACCTTGCTTAGCCCCTCATATCCAACAGCTGACACCTGCAGGACAGCTGGATGACAGGCACAATAATAAAATAAAATCATTCAGGGTCTATATACGTTATTAGCACTTGCAGGTTCTGATAAAATGGTGTGTTTGAATCTCAGAATCCATTAGGCTAAGTAAAGGATGCTGGGCGCACACAAAAACCCATGCTCTTATTATTCCATTTATATGAATTCCACTAACAAGCAACACTACTCCACGGTGACAGAGGTCAGCACAAGGCTGCCTGGCAGGAAGTGGGTAATTTGATGGGAAAAGGGCCTGAAGGAAATTTCTGGGGTGATGGAAATGTCTTGTTTTGAAAGGCAGTTACAAGGGGCAAAATTATTCAAAGTAAATATTTAAGAGCTACATTATACTGTAGATCATGTATTCCTCCTTTTTTTTAAAGTCACTTATATCATTAAATACAGGTTTTGTATTTTTGTTTGTTTGTGGGTACATCTTCAGAAATCATAAAGGTGTTTAGGATCACTACCTGAATATAATTTTCACTCCCTACAGAGGGCGTATACAAGAGGGTGAGGGGAAGAGAAAGAGAAGGGGAAAAGAGGTGGTTTCTTGATAGAGGGAAAATGTCTAAAGCCTGCTTCCTTCACAGGCACATTCTTGCAGTGTGTCATTGGACACCTCAGCTTGGGGAACTTGCAGTTCTGGGAAGGAAAAAATAAAACACCTCAAAAGCAGAAAATGGGGGGAAAAAATAAGATGAATTTTTTTTCTTCAAACTTCAAGTTTCTGTTTTAAATGGATTCTTTTTTTAAATTTCTTAAAAAATAAATGTTTATTTCAAGTATGTAAAGTAATGCTTAAACATTATCCAAAAATTATGTTTAAACAGACCAATTTTTAAAAAGAAAATATTTAACAACATATACATTTCTTGGAAATCTCTGCTTCACTTAAATTGCTTTAAATTTATTCTAATTTCATACTAATACATCTTAAGGTATTAAATCTAGCATATTTGATATTAATAAATTTTATCTTGAAAAAAAAAAGAACGAAAGTTTCCCTGGAACATAGAAGAACGTTGAAAACACTGTGCTCACTGAAATAAACAAGACACACAAGAACAAATATTGCATGATCAAATTCAGAGACAGAAAGTAGATTAGAACTACCTGGGAATGGTGGAGGGGAGGAGAGGGAGAGTATGTTTGGTGGCTCTCGGTGCTTTAAATAAACAAACAAGTAAATAAATGCATAAAAAAATATCATTAATGAAGGCTCCCTTTAAACCTTGCACAAAAATAAAATAAAGCTCCATGGCATTCTTACAGAATACCTAACATTCCTATTGTTTGGGCTACCAATTTCCCAACCGTCTGAAAAGTAAAAATCAATTCTGCTGGACAGAAAAAAAAAATCAACTTTTACTGAGCAGGCTATAGTTTTTTGAAGAGAAGTTTAAAGACAAACATCTTGCAGATATCCTGACTAAGGTAGCATGGTGGAAACACACCAGACATTATCTAGAGGAATGGAAGATATTAAAATCAGCCAACAGGTCATGCTACTGAACCTGTTAGTACCTGAAATATCAATCAAGTAAGCAAAGTGAATCAGGAGAGGGGGAGAGGTATGATTACAAAATTAGTACAGGTCAAAAACTGGGTTTGGGTTAGAAATCTAGGATTATCTAATTACCTTCATTTCCAACAGAACAATGGGGAAAAATAGAACATGGATGGTAGAAGAAGCCTTTGAGGTCAGTTAATGGAAAAAGTCATTGACCAGATGAAATGAGGCAGGTAACTGACTTAAGTCTTACCTAATCATTTCACCCCAGGTAGACATTACTTGGTTTCTACCCTCCCTCTCTAGTGTCATATTACACCAGCTCAGCTATGACAACCAAAACTGGTGTAGGCTGCTGGGCCTTTTTCTTGCACTATGACTTCTGCTAAGAACTCTCTTCCCTCTCCTTCCCATGACTGACTACTCACATGGTAAGATTTTAGTTACAACCGCCTCCAAGAAACCTGCCTCACGCCCTCTCTCCATGACCTGAATCCCAAGCATGAGGTACACCTGCACTGCAATCCCAAAGCATCCCCTGCATTCTTCTCCAAAGAATTCATTCGTTGATTCAGGTCGGGGGTGCCCACTCTGGATGGGACACTGGGTGAAATGCCAAGGGATACAGAGACGAGAGATAAAGTTTCTGCCCTCAAGGCACTCATACTTTGCAGCTGAAATGGCCTGTTATCCTCACTCAAGGACTGATATTAACCATTTTTGTAGTCCCAGTACCCAAGAGAGTACACAGTGCATGTCACAGAGGGTAGCCATAAGTGTTTGTCTAGTTTCACTTGCCTTTTTTTAGGAGGTACTGGGGATCGAACCCTGGACCTTGTACATGGGAAGCAGGCTCCCCAAGTTTCGCTTTTATTGCGAGAAACAGTTTAAATTCTTCTTGTTTTTATGAGTGAAATGACCCTCAAGCAAAATTTAATCATTAGAGCAATGGACGACGTATTTACCTTCCATTAATCACCTATTCATGCTTGTCTCAATTTTGTGTCCACGCATGACTGTTTACAACTGGGGCCAGTTTTGATTTTTATTAATTATTCTCCACTTTATAGCATATTATCCATGGTTTATTTTATCCTACGGATAAATGTTAATTTAGTGGATTCTGGCAAAGCAGGGGGTGTGACAGGTCAGAACACTGCAACCCTAACCAAATAACTAAATCCAAGATTTCTAATATGTCTAGGGTCAAAAGTAACAATGAATTAGGAAAAAATAATCTTAGATTTGATAAGATATTGCCTTCAATACCATTTGAGCTATTGTTCATCTACACAAGAAGTGTATACGAACCTGGCATTGTATTAGATCAGGGATCCTGAGGGGAACAAGACATGGTCTTGGCCACCAACGAAACTCGTGGGTTTAGAGAAGGAAGTCAGCTGTATAACATTCTAATAATGAGGAGTTGGATAAGGTCAATCAGTATTGGAGGAATGGTATAGAAGGTAGTGAGGGCACAGTGATGGAGGTGACCCATTTGGCGTGAGGTGGGAGTCAGCCAGAGAGACTTCAAGGAGGAAGTAACACTACCATTTTGGAAGATTTTCCCCATGGTTTCCCACCCCCAACGAGAGGTTACACTTCCACACTTCAGCTCCACTGTATTCCTTCAGCAACCACTTGTGAAGATGCTTCCAAGAGCAGGTTCTTCCCAGGGGTGTGGGGAAGACAGGGAAGGAACTCAGCAATGAACAAAAGAGACAATGTTTTCGTCCTAACAATACTGACTTCTTATTGTGAGGCCAAGGATAAGGTTTCATCGTACCAGCAGAACTGTATTATCAAAGGATTTCAAGTAGGAGACTAAATGTATTTGAATTCTGCATTTTAGAAATGCTTGGTTTCCTTCTTTGACTTTTACCAGGTTTTCTGGTCTTTTTCGAGTATTTTTTTGAAAAAGCTCCCCCTCTCAAAATTTGCCGCTTCTCTCTCTTCTCTTTCCTGCAAGCTAAGGTTTAAAAGAATAGGTCTATTTGCTGCCTCTACTTCCTACCGCACGTTCACTCTGCAACCTGCAGCAAAATAGCTTCCACATCTCCATTAAATTCACTTCAGCAAAGATCATCATCTACTCCAACACTCGATCCAGTGGACGATTTTGAGTCTTTATATTATTGTCATTTGGCTGCTCTTGAGATGGTTGGTCCTGGCGCCCACAACATCCCGATCCTTTCTTACCCGGTCACAGGTTCCCAGTGTTCTGTCCTTCCCTATTTGGGACTTTTCCCAGGTTTCCACCTTTATTCCAGAGCTCTCTCTATAGAGGCTCTATTCTATCCTGCCAGATCTCACCCAGTCTCAGTTTTTTATATCCCCAAATGCTGCAGTTTCCCGTGTATAGACAGCTTAGGACTTCCAGCCTTTATCTCCCTCCCAAACTTCCAAGTGTGGACATGCACACTAACTAGCGCCAGGAACCTAAAGCTCAAAATTGCACATGCTAAACTCTCCTCTCCCCACTGACACTCAGCTCTGAATTCCCAGTTTGAGTTAATAACCCACCAAGGAGAAACCCAAGGACCCAGCCAACATTCTTGGGCCCCAGCCTACACTCAATTAGCAACACCAACTCCACCGCTTGCTGTCCCCATAGAATCAGTTACACCCTTGTCACCCATAAGCTTATGATCTGGTCTAGGCCCTCACCTTTATTTGAACTGCTACTTTAGCCTTCTAAATAACTTCTCTACCCTCATCGTGGGCCTCTTTAAAACCATCTTAAGCATCCAGGAAGAGAGATTGGGGCATCCGGAGCAGAGTAATCACAATGGTAAATTGTGATTTTATGGATTTTAACCCAATAGGTCTTAAACTGAATTAAAATATTAATGAGCTGAATTCAGCATGGATGGAAGGTGAGATGAGGGCACAGAAGAGAGAATTAACTCGGGTAAATTTTGGTTGACTAAAAGAGTACTTTTTCATGATAGATTTAAAAATCCCTCTGTAAGAGTTTCTGTTTTGGTGATGAAAAAGTTTTAGTAATGGAGGCTGGTAATTGTAGCACTACGTTGTATAAATAATTAATGCCTCTGAATTGTACACATAAAAAATGGGTAAAATGAAAATATTATGTCATATATATATATACACATACATGTATACTACCACTACCAAAAAAAAACAAAAAACAAACTCCTCTGAGTAGCAAAGTACTTCTATGAAATCTAAAGAGAATTGGTGCTAATTTTTAAAATTCTCACAATGAGAACTTCTTTAGAGTCTGGTTAAGAGAAGCATCATGTTTATGTAGGCCTGCCATAATCAAAATCAGCTTCCCTTGGGTTTCTCATAAGCAGTGAATCACATTGTTTTAGCTGCTATTGTGCTACTGACTCATGGCCTCACAAGGGATGACACAGCTTCCAACACACATAGCATGGCCTGCTTTTTTCCAATTACATGGCTCCAGAAACGGGAGAAGGTGGGAGTCTTCTAGAGCAGAGCTTTCTGCAACGAAGCATAATTCCGAGTTTTACAAAAACAGTTGCCAAGTCGACCTTGTAATCACTGAGCTTTATAAGCGAGGAGGAGAGAATTTAAATTGTGGTATGTTAAAAATTGCCGGAGCTAGGCATCCTTCTGTTTTGCAAAACAGAATCTGCGGAAACTTACAGTCAGCTTTTTCCCTCTTTAATTGCTTACTCCGTTGAGGTCAGCAAATGTTTTCCTTTAAGATGCCAATGAAAAGTTATATCAAGTGTGTTTTCAAGACTCTCCAAGTTACACTGAGTAAGATCATCTGCCTGGGTAGGTGTAATTAAGTTTTAAAGGAAGCTAAAGAAATGATATCCTCATAACGTGCTCCACTTCTCTCTAGTTCTGTACGCCCTTGATGATTCCCAGGTAGAGAACCAGCATTCCCTCCTCGACGTTCTCCTTGTCGTGGGCCTGGCGGCTCAAAAACATTAGGCTCTCTCTTGGGCCTGAGGGAGTGCGGTGGTTATTAGAGCAGGTAGGCAGCAGTCAGCAGAACTAAATTCAGAGTCTGGTTCAACAAACTGGTTATTCCACATGAGCCTCTAGCAAAACACTTTTCCATACTTTGCTTCCCACTTGTACCAGGGAGATCGTTCTATGCAACCCTCACCAGGGATGGGTCTTTCCTGACGCTTAATTCCTATCAGTATTACACTCTGAATTCCTTGGCTGGGTAAGAAGAGTGAGAAGGGGCTGCAAAAGACATGGCAGAGAAGCCCAGACCACCATCTACGGAAACAAAATAACTGTCCCATTCTGGCATCCTAAGAAGCCAAGTCCATCAAAACGAGTATCTTGAAAAGCAAACTCAGGCCCTCAGTTCTGATAGGGGCCAGTCTGGCTCTGATGTCTCCAGAAAATTCAAACCATACCAAGAGAGGCCCAAGATTAGTTTTCCCGAAGGAAATATGTGTAGCCCGACTGAGGTAAGCACCATCCCTGGCTCCCAGGTCACTGGTGGGCAAGAACGTGCTTACGCAAATAGGAGCCTAGAGGTGGCTCTGGGGTTCTAGATTTCCACAACCTCTCCTGCCTTTGCTACATTTCTGAGTTCGATTTAGAACAGAGCCAGCCTCCACAAAAGGCATGGTCTAGAACCTGGGTCCCTGATCTGCTTCACATCAGGATAAGGGGAAAACTTGGCTGAAATTGGGGGAGGAAAGAGGAAGCCCCCATTAATTCTCATGGAGTGTTGCTTCTCAATTTGCACTAAGAATTCTTATTTTATAAATCACACTGCACTTATATCTGGGCTTAATCCCAGCTATTGACACGTTGTCTTTGGCTACCGTGTGAATCGTTTAAGGATGGTAGTGAGAGTGAGGTGAAAAATAGGAAGGAGAGAGATGAAATGTCATATCGTTAGCTATAAGGTAGTTTTAAGATATTTAACATCTTTTTCTAAGCACCTGTCAGATTTCTCTACAGGCAAATTCATTGATGGGTGTTTTCTAAATGGATTTTCGTAAGTGCATACTGAAAAGGAAACTTCAAGAGATTTTCCCCTTATACACTACAGTTGTACAAAGGGACAGAAAATGCACAAAATGCAGGAGAAATGTAAAGATTCCTTTACATAAAAGGTAATCAGTACCACAACTCAGAATTACTGAAATAATACAAATAAATCTTAACTATTTCACAATTTTAACAAATACCATACATGACTTTGTCTTTGGCTCCAATTTCCTCTTACCTGTCGCTTATAATCTGAGTGTGTGTACAATCACCATGTATTCATCTAAGGGGCCATATCTGGAATGCATAGATTTAATTAGTTTTGAAGAGTAACATGAGACAACCTGGTTCTCTAAGTGATGTTTAGTATATGTTCTCCCTCCTTGGAATTACATGGTAGTTAATGTCTTTCAAATGGATAGTTTTATCTGTAGCACTCCTTTATTAAAAGAGTAATATAACACACTTTACACTCAAAGAATGTGGTCATAAATCCTAGATATTTAAGAGGATGATATATAGTAAAACAATATACTACTTTCTTTACTTCAAATGTTAAAGAATAAAGCAACTTGAAGCTTTATTCTTTGTTATTTTGGCTTTTTATGCAATTTTTCAGTAATCGCCAAGAAATGGATACATGAAACTTCATATGATAAAGAATGCTATATTATACAAAAACTCATTAACACATGTAATCAGAACACAGCAAGAACCTGAAAGCAAGCTAAAACTCTCAAACCAACTAAATTAAATGCTATCACATCCTTTTACCAAAAAAATTATATATATTATTCCTTTGAAGTATCTTTTTTACATATAGTTCTAACATGCTTGGTTACATAACCAAAAGTAAATTACCAAGCATGTTAAAAGTAAAAATATTACAAAGAAATATTGCTAGAGGCTTTCAGGAAGGCCTGAAAATAATGGGGGAAAATAGCAATAATAAATAATAATTTAAGTTACACATGAAATGAAACAATAAACACATATAAGCTATTTACTATTATGGCAAGCAAACTTATGCATCTTAATAATGACTTTACTTTATTATACCATAATAAATCATACTGTATCATTGATGATAGTCACTAGCAAAAGGTAATTTGACTGCATAAACATTTTTACCCAAAGAAGCTTAAGAAAAACAAAGGCTATTGCTTAAATGGATAAACTGCATTTCCAAAATTTCTTCAGAGAAACATTTTATTACTTCTTTTGCTTTGCTATATAGCATTTTACTCTTATTCTTGGCTGGAGCTGATATCTAGAGACCATGTGGTTGAGGAAAAAGAGAACTGGAATTACTTCAGAAATGAAATTGTTTTGTTTGAAGACAGAGTAGGAAGAAATATGATTTATGCAAATTAGAAGCTTTACTTTAGTTAAAATACACTTGCAGATAGTCAAATAACATCTCAGGAACACTAAGATGTTATTTTCCATCAAGTTTGAAACTACTTTTAGGAAATTAGAAGGACAGTCTCAAAAATATTCTTCAGGTAAAATGGGATTTAAGGACATTTACACATCAACTATACTCTCCTAATGCAGAATTTAATTTAGCTATCTGCATCTTTCTGATCTTTATTTTTTTCTTTTAAGCCTATAATAAAATTTGGTTTCCAAAAATCATAGAGCTTTTAAAAATTAGGGAATTTCTCTTCATAGCTTTCATGAACCCAGACTGAATAAAACTGAACCATTTTATTGTATTTTGCGGCAAAACTGTGAAAAGAGCAATAGGTTACATGAGTCCTGGTGTCTGTTTATATTTGGTTGACCCTATAAAGGAAAAGTCAGTAAAGCAAACTGAATCCGTTGAGAACAGTGAGTGGATTTTATGGTATAAAAAGTAAGTCAAGTAAAAGAAAGAAACAAAAAATAAATAAAGTAAGTCAAACGTAAAAGGAATGAGAGAATCAGAATCACCATTACAGCACCACAGTAATAAATCTTGCTGGCAAGATGGATACTAAAACCAATATGGGAAATTTTGAAGAGAAGTGGGATGTTTGTATAAGATATGTCAACACAATGTACCTCACCTGAGAAGGGCCCACCATCACTTCTGAGAAAACTTCTCACCGAAAAATGCATAACCTCAAACAAATCATGCTGAACCATCAGACCAACCCATGTTGGAGGCTTCCTACAAAATAACCAACCAGGTCACAAAAGAAAAAGACCATCACAGGCTGGAGGAGACTCAAGGGACCTGAGAGCGAAAGTCGACGTAGGATCCTGGATTCGATGACAGCACAGAAAAGGGACATTCGTGAAAAACAACCGGTGAAATCAGCATCGGGTCTGTAGTTTGGCTAATGGTCCTGCGCCGGGTGAAGTTTTCCCATTTGATAATGGGACTCGTCACCGTATCAAGAGGGCACGCTGGGTGAAGTTTACATGGGAATTCTCTGTCCTACTTTCGCAAATTTTCTGGAAGTCTAAAAATTATTTCAGAATTCAAAGTTCAGAAAGAGTCCTCACCCTACGCATAAAGGTGATTTTACAACACGCTGGGTTCCTGGAATTTTGGCATATACACTCGGGATTAATGACCACGGAAAACTGAGCAGGTTCAAAATGGATGGAGCAGTGGGCAAAATGTTTAGCCAAATGGCACGATCAAAGGAAATGAGCCAGATGTTTTCCACCAGCTCTACAGATGGAGGTACCTATACTCAGCGGGGGCCCTGCTGTAAAAAGAAACCAGAGACACTAACTCTGGTTTCAACCATAACATAAAGAATGGCTTGTAAATACCTTATTCTCTCGTCAGAATCTTATTCCCATGACAAGTTTTAAATCCTCTATAAAAAGCTTGCCTACTATTTCCCAGAATTTGGTATATGTGTATATGCGCACACAAGCGCACACAAAACGTACATAAAGTCTTAATTTAACAGGAGTTGACACCCTGAAAAAAAAATTTTTAATGTAATTTCATACCAGAAGAGTACCATAAGCATGTCATTCAAAGTTGCTAAAGTTAATATTTTCTTCAAAATAAAAAATTTAATTTCTTATCATGGCCAATTCGATTTTAATCCAATTATTCCCATTATAAAGAGTAATTATGATATTAGAAAGCAATATCCCCTTTACAAAAGTTTTAATATTGCTGTAGAATCAGAGTTTCTAAGATAACCTTGGTTAGCTTGAATATTTATTTTGAGGAAAAGCTGGTTCTTTCCCTCTTCTATTTTTGTCCTCTCAGGAAGTTTATGGTATAATGAGATAAACATCATCAGATATATTCATGGTCACTTCATACTATAGCTTCACAGAAAAATGCTGTATTTATCATTTGTATATAACTTTAAAAAGCCTTGAAAAACAAAAGATCTAGCTTTACCTTCTAATGTCTTTTATTTTGTAGATGAATTCTTTTGCATGTCAACATTGTCTCTCTGGATTCTGAATAAGACTCTAGAAGCTTACACTCTCTGCAAAAAAAATCACATGATTCTAAAGACATTATCAACCATTTATTTCAAAGGAAGAGAGATTTATCCTTTACTAGAATGTAGATATAGAACGTTTGTGAAATAAGGAATTACTCTGCCTCCTCCTAACAACTCCTTATAGTTCTGAGGGTCTTGGTTGCCTAAATAATTTCTGCAGTGGTTTGAATTCCTTATAATTTTGAAATTCAAGGGCAAAAGGACTCCTTCACTTTTATGGAAATATTAATGTTAGTTAGATGAAGGAGCAAACACAGAATAAGGTGTTCTGTTTTCCTAATTTGGAATAAACCTAAATTGCCCATCAACCCAGAAATTCAAGCTGAAATTGATGCTTTATTGCCATAACATTAATTAATTCAAATGAAAAAGTAACACTGAAATACTGGATTGACTGAATTAATTTGCCAGAAACTTTAAAAGAGAAAAATAGTGTGAGAAAATAGAATTATGACAATTAACAACCAAGCCTATCCATCTTTTTGTCCTATTAGAATCAAGGAATATGGTGGTAGAAATTGTAGAAAATAAATAAGAAACAATACTTAAAGGAACGCAGAGGGAGAAAAATCCCAACAGCTCAAAAGGAAGTATGGGAGCATTTTAAAGGCCAACAGCAAATTTCCCCCAGGTAAATTCAAGGAACAAAAACATAAGAACAAAGAAGTATTAACTGCTCTTATTTATAAGCCCAAAGTATATTTTCAACATAGTGAAATTCCAACAATGCAGGAGATGGATGAAGGCTAATATCCATGTTAGAGATCAAAATATTAATTTATCTATGCTGAATACTGATGTTAAAAAAAGAATTTAAATCTGAAATTGATGTATTTGCCAATTTAGCCCAACCTAGAATCTTTTAGTTACATATAACTCCCTCTAACAGTCAATGCATTTATATGATTTGGAGTGATTTCATTCATTATGATCCATACATAGTTTTAACCAATGGAATACATAGTTTTAACCAATCTACAAAAAGAGATTAGAATGAGTGATCAAACCCTTACATTCTCACAAATTCTGAGACGGGAGCTACAACCCTCCAGCAACTATTTGAATTTTAAATGCCCCCACTTTTCTTGAAAGCAAGGCCCTCTTGATATCAGCTTTTTTTTCCACTCTTGACAGAGACATGGGCACCAAAAATGTTTCCACCTCTTCTTTACATAAACAATACCTGTGATTAAAAATGATAAAAGTAATAATGCAGTTCACATATCTGGAGCCTCCTTTGGGTTGGACAATATTCTAAGCAGCTGAAACAAGTAGCCCAAAGCCACATTGTAATAACCGGTGTGGGGGGGTTGGGGGTCTGGCATCTGACCCAGACCTGTAGCTGACCATTCATTATCTATCACTGGCTACTACTTTATAAAAGAAGTCACAGGGGAGTGGATGTAGCTCAAGTGGTTGAGCACCTGCTTCCTATGTATGAGGTCCTGGGTTCGATTTCCCAGTACCTCCGCAAAAAAAAAGACAAAGGCCCAATGGAAAAAAAGCAAGTGACATCAGCTTCGGTGTTGGTAAGTGACAGGGAGAGGTGAAGAGTGGGGCATACTGGTGAATCCACATCCCACGTACATGGAACCGCCATACTCCATCATCAGCCTAGTGCTGGCAGACAGCGGTGTGGGCTGGACACTTTGATTTTTTTACGGAAGCTGGAAATCCAGATTTATATCTGGAAACTTATTTTTAAAATATTGCAACATAATTCATCTCAAAGATAAACTGGTGCCAGGACAGAGTCTCATTTCTCTTTCTTTTAATCTAATGTGTTGCTGGCACATAGTAGGTGCAAATAGCCAAGTCCTGCTTTTAAGAATCCTACCGTTTTACCTTGACCATTTTATAAACTTGGAAGGAATTCATTAATGTATTCAACAAACACACAATAAGTAAACAACTTCAAGGTGCCACACACTGCTCTAGGGATTCAGTAGCGAAAAATATGGACAAAATACAGAGAGGGGAAAGGGAACTATATATTAGTGAAACAAACAGGCTAAAAAGAAACCCAAAACACATAAACCCCAGTGGAGTAGAGGCCTGGAAAATAAGGGAAGAGTTTGTTTTGAATTGAGCCTATGCTACCACGAGATGAAGAATGATGATACTCAGAAAGTCAGATACCATAGCTCGTTCTTCCAGGTCATACTGATCATTACAAATATGTTACAAATATGTAGGCAATTTAAAGAATAGGGTTATGACTTCTGACTTGAAAAAGAGAGTGCTTTTTCAGAAGGAGCACAATAAGAGCTTGAGCCTTGGCTTGAAAGGAAGTATTGATCAGCAGTTAGTGAGTCAAAGGTTAATAACTTGGGCCTGATTATTTCTGTTATCAGACCCATGATTAATGGTGTCCTCTAGCTCCTTGGAAATACAGGACCCTCTTTTTGATTGCTGTGGCTGGAAACCAAGGAATTAAGTAAGCTATTCTCCCATGATTCAGTTGGGGGGTGGGGCAGTCTGCCTCCTGAATCAGAATGTGGGTGACACAGGGTGGCACAAAGATTTCTTAGAGAGAGGGTGCAGGGTTGTAACTGAAAATGCAAAGTTGGAGCACTGTTTATCAACTGCATGATAAAACACCAGCTGAAACACGCAACTCTTTTTCTTCAGTGTGTTATCATTACCCAAGACCGCATGCTGAGTTAATGGAACTTCTCCCTGGAGTTTGCTTTGAAAAGGGATGTAGTTTCTGCTCGCCCAAATGGCAGAATCTGGCTATTACTACTAGACAGCTGCTGGGAGTTACAGACAGCACAGCTACGCCAGAACCATTTTAAAAATGCACAAACCCTGCCCAGGCTTCTCATCAAATCACTTCCCTTCCCTCCATCTATTTAGTTACTCCACTATCTGAGTAATGGTAGCAGATAATCATGTTTAGAAAAAAACAAACCTTAGAGAAAAATGAAATGCAAGTTTGCAGCTTCAAGCAGGCTTTAAGGAAATGTGCAGAACCTCTAAAGCTGGGAGGAAATGCTATTTTCTCATTGTCTTTATATAAAAATTACATTTCACTTGAGCTGCTCTTTTTGGAAGAAACAATATTTTCTTTGTTTGCCAAGCCCAACATAGAGCTCATACTGATGTAGTCTGTTCTTCTCATGGATACTAGCCAGAAAGATATTCCTTGAAATAAAGTCACAATCTGTTGAGACCATCACAAAGCAATTAAATTAGGAAACAGAAGTAATCATTATCACATAACTAAGGAAAAAAGTATGAGAAAAAAAGAAATGATTGGAAATAATGTGCTGAAAATAAAGCACACCACTCGAACTGCCCATTTGTAAAGAAAGAAATGCATTCATCAATGGATCCATAGCAGATAAATAGCCACATTTAAACAAACAAAATTTTCTCTAAATATGTGTCATATATGGAACCAACTCACTAATTACTGTAATATTTTAACCACCCACTGAAAACTTCCTAAAGGTCTAACACTTTTTGTTTTAGTTAATGGAAGTCTCTTTGGTCTTTATCTTGTATCAAATAGACAAACACTGATACGGTAATTTAACAGAGATCCTTGATTTAATCTACAGTGCACATTGTGAGATGGTTATAGACCTATTTTGACCCAAAGGAAATAAACTGTGATTACATTTACAGCATAAAGTCAAAACATTAGCAATAATAAAAGAGCGATGCCAATGTATTTATGCAACTGAAAAAATTTTTAAACCTAGAAATAAAATCGGTTTTGTAAAGTCTACTGAGCTTCACTTTTTAGAGAATCTCTCCAGAGAATCTCTCCATCTGGCTTAGTTTAGTCTTAGCTTAGGTGGCATGCAGTTACTAAAGAAGCTTTCAACAGTATTCTGGGTATTTTAAGTGGCATTTGAATTGTTTTCACTTTCTGCTTATGCTTAATTTAAAGTGACTTTTGAAAGACTCTGCAATGCTTTACTAGGTTAATTTGCAGAAGTGAAGTATATGTCTATTAAGTACAACTCTGCTTCTAACCCCTACTAGCCAACTACTTAAGCCTTAGCTCTACTGCGTTTCCCACTTCCAATCAAGCCCAATACAAAGAACGGTAAACTCGCCCGTCCAGCGCACCAAAACTTGAAACAACCCAGTGCCGGCCGTGAGACCCCTGGCAGGGCACGCAGCTGCGACGCGCGGCCAGCGGCGTGCCCTCCGCGCGCAGCGAGCACCCGCCGCCTTTACCTGCCGCCGGGCGGGCGGGCTGCGCCCTGGGGCGCGCGGCGCGGCGGCGTCCCGGTCGCCGGGGTCCCGGTCGCCGGGCTCGGGGCGGGCGCGCGCGGGCGGGCCGCGCCGGCTGAGTGGCACGAGTGGAAGGAGTGGTAGGCTGTCAGCACCACGCGGCCCGGGTCCCCGACCTCCATCGTCACGGGCGCATGCCTGCGCTCCGCCCGAAAACAAAGGCGGCCACCCGCTTCTCCAGGTCTCGGCTCACGCGATCCCGTGCCCCCAGGCAGGCATGGCCCGGCCCCCGGAGCCGCTCTCCCCGCCGGCTGTCAGGAGGCGGGAGGGGAAAGCCGGGCCTGCCCGGCCGGCCGGCTCATTAGCATACATTAGCATATAATTCAAAGCACGCCCCCAAGCCCAGCTTGAGTGGGGGAAGGGCGGGGGGAGGAGTTGTGGGGGAGTATCCCTGAGTCCTGGAAACTGGAAACCCGCCGGGATCCTTCGGGCTCGGCCAGGCTGCTCTAGTAAAGTTGTTCTTGCTTTGTTTCTTTTCCTTTTCCTTTTTTTCCTCCCCCACCCCCCGCTCTTGCCTGCAAACGGGCGGCTTATCCAGTGGCTGGGAACGTTTCCTGCCTGGCAGCAGCAGTGAGAGAAAGAAACCATTCCTTAGTGAGCTGCACTGAGAAAGAAAGAGGCCAGATCTAAAAGGTGGGGTCTGGGGAAGAAAGGAAGACAATGTGACACTCTCATGTAAAGCATGCACATCAAAAATTGAAGAACTGGATTGCATTGCTGTTTACTTAGTCAAGTTACAATAAACGTGATTTCCTTTAGGGTCAGGTAATTCCCTTTACGGCAGGCAAAACACTTCCCTCCCTCAACGCCCCAGCAGCCAGACTCTTACCTCACTCCCACATCCCCTTCCTCCCCCCAGGCTTGATCAACTAACAGATACTATTTTCAGCTTGTCTGAAAATTAGACTTGATTATTATGGGCTGCATGCATATTATTTCCAGAGGTCTTTGTTTGGGAGGGACTGCAGGAAGGCAGGCAAAAAAGGGCATAAGGAGAAATGTTGAGTCTGAAGCCTAAGTCTTCACCTATATAAGACAAATAGCACAAGTGGAAAAACGAGGTTCTTGTAATCAACTACCTGAAAAATACTAGACACACACTGACATTATCTTTCCCACCCTGACAACATGTTTTATCTACTGTCTCACACACACCAAGTGTGATGGATGGAAAGGGGAGTTAGGTGACCCCTTCCTGGCTGGGTGACCTAGGTCATCTCAGAACCTCTGTCTCTTCATCTGTGAAATGGGGGAAATAATATTCATCTTGTGGACTTAAAAGCACCAAGCACGAGCTATGGTCTCAGGAAATACTCGTGCTCCCTGCCACTTCCTTCAAGAAGCGGTCGACTTATTCTCCCTGTACTTCCAAAGCATGTAAAGGACTGCATAAAGATTTTCATCCAAAAAACTTTTAAGAAAATGTTTTTGTTGATGAAAGGGGTAAGAGAGTAACAACATTAAAAAAAACACATTTCACATCCTGTGTTTCAGCTCTTTAAACATGTCTGTGAGGTAGGTAGTACCATTATCCCAATTTTATGTTGGAAGAAATTTACAAAGAGTTAGTGTTTCTAACTCACACGGTGTCATTCTCACTCTCTCCTCACCACCTCCGGCCTCAGTGATTGCAAATTGCTCCTTGACAGCTTATTACTTTCAATCACCAGCCTCTTAAAACTCCTCTCAAGGTCCTAAAACCTAGAAGAACCTCCCCTTTTCTAAAACTCTCAATTGTAGTCCCTAGCTACAAAGTCCAAGCTCCTTAACACGGTCTCTAGTAGATGTGTTCTCATCACTGCCACGATATTGTTCCCAGCGCCCGGTAAGCCCACCTTTGCCTCCCCGCCGTCTCCCTTCCTCTGCCTTTGCTCCTGCCAGCCCTTACACACCCTCCGACTACCTTCTTAGGTACTCCTAATTCAAAGCAACCCTCTTACGCCTTCCCGTGGAATCGCCCTTACTTCTCTTCTAGGAATCATTTCGTTCTACCACGTAATTCAATCACAGTCGGCAAGGACCGCGCCCTGAGTACACTTTCCTCCCCTGCGTCCAGTCGGATGCTGCTAATAGAGCCTACCGGCCTTTTCCACGGAGCGGAGAGGTGGCCGTGGATCCCGTCTCAAAGCACAACCGCAAGCAGCAAGATAGCTTTGAGACGAAAAACATTTGCCAACCCAGGATTGTTACTATTTTCCAACAAGTTAGTGCCTCTTACTAAATTGTAAGCCACTGGAAGCCTGGTGTCATTTTTTTTTCTCTTTATACCCGAGAGCACATCTCGTTTTGCAGAGTAGACGCTCCAAAAGGGCTACCTGGTAAGTGAGTGAACACGCCATGGGTGAATGAGTCAATAAATGTGACATGCTGCTTAGGGCACTACGTCTACCCTTTTGGGGATAGGCCTGGGATGGTTAAAAATAGGTTATAAACCAATAGGGAGCCAAGAACTAAAACCACACACAAACAAAAAAACACGTTTCACGTATCTGTATTAATACTTCTCAAATGCACATATGAGCTGTTGACATGCATAAAATGCAGCTCGTTGCTGAGTTTTCAGGCTTCCAAAAGATATTAGCATGCCTATATTGAATATCACAGAACACTCTTTGCAGGCTCTTAGGCCATTTCCCTTCACCTTCCAGATGCACGCTGGCACCCTCATCGGCGTCCTTGGTGGCTGGGAGGCTGCCTTTGCGGTCAGCATCCACCAGCGCCCGCCTCCCGAGCTTCGCGTGGGGTGCGAGGCCTCGGCCGAGGGAGAGCGGCCTGGGCTGCGCACGGATTCCGCCCGCTTGGGCCTGGCTGCACTGCTCAGGCTGCTTCGCTCTTCCCGAGGCCCTGCGTCCTCTCCTACACTGCCTGTCGGGGTTCTGGGGACGACGAGTTCTCGGGATTCAGGTAACTCCTACTTCTATCTGTCCTTCAAACCTAGGGACGGCGAGGCACCGGCTGCACCAAAGTAATCCGTTCTCTGCGAATAAACTCAGGTCTGAACAGGTTTTGCAGTCAAGCGAGTTACAGAAAAGCTCTGGGTTTTAAGAGCCTTCTGGGTGTCAGAATCATAGCTGCGGGACTGTGGCCGTAGAGGGTCTAACATTTTTGGCATTCCAGAAAATGCTGGGCGCCCCTGGGCTAAGGAGAGCAGCGGCTGGGACAGCTGGCCAGCACCTGAGGGTCTGGAGCCCGGGACAGCGCCCCATCTGTAAACGGGGTTGACAGCCTTGCCGAGCACGGGACGTAGAGAGGGCAGAAGACAGCCTTTTCAGTTCATTTGGAGCAGGGGTAAAGGGAGAGAGAGTCCTGGTTTTCTGAACTGTTGGGCGGCTCTTGATGTCCCTGGACGCCCAGCGCTGGATGGAGAATCGGAGTCCAGCTCCAGCACCAGCTCGGTTTCTAAGAGATCAAGTGACCTGCACAAGTCCCCGCACCACACCGCAGATCTGTCCCTGCACGTGTAAAACAAGTCCAGCACGGACTGAGGACACTGACTCATGAAATGCTCCCAGCAGCCCTAACATTTGAGGCCTCACTTTCAACATCTTTTTTTTTTCTTTTAGCATCTTCTTTTTACAGTTGAAGAAACAGACCGTTGTCATTTGCCTAAGGTCCCCCAGGCAAGCGAGGGATTTGCAGAGCTGGGTTACTGATTCCAGAATCCAGGTTCTCGACTACCACACTTTTTCAGAAAAGGTTTGCTGAGATGCAAGCTTCATTTCTTCTTATGTAATGCAGTGAAATGGGAAGATTTGATCAACGTTTCTTTGTGGTAGCTTTACATAAATTTATTTAGCTTATTGGAAGATAGTTATCACTACCATGTCATCATCATGATGAAAATAATAATAAATGCGGAAGGAACTTCATGTATTTTTAATATACAGTGCTAAGGTAGCTCACAATTATTTTTATTTTAAATATATATACAAACATATTTTAATTAACTGCTCTTAGGATGTGTTGAAGGATGATTTAGTATTTCAGTCCATGAATAAGGCACAGGAGAATAGTAACGTTTCTGAGCACGAGTTCACAAAGGCTGCCCGTGGCAAATAAACAGAAGCAGAGTGGTGGAGTGAAAGGACAGGCTTTAGAGAGGCAGGGAGAGTTAAGTCTGAGTTATAAATTTGCTACTTACTGGCTGTGTTACCTTGATTTCTGTTCTGCTTTGCTAGGCTGTGGAAAGCAACAGATCAGAAATGGGTTGGCTTCTACAGTGGGGATTTATTAGCTTCCAGGCTTACACGTCTGAGGTCATGAAAATGTCCAGCCATCGAGGTGGACTCCCAGCGATCCTGGGCTCCTGCATCCCAGGGCAAAGCACATAGAAGTGCCTGCTGGGCTCTCCTTTCTCTCCTGGGTTTCGTTGCGTTCAGCTTCTTGCTTCCCTGGCTTTTCCTTCTTCTGAATTTTATTCTCTTATAAAGAAATCCAGTAAGAGGATTAAGACCCACCCTGAATGAGGTGGGTCACGTCTTGAGATCCTACTTACACCCACTGGCGGGTTTTATTTTAGGGATTTCTGGATTAACTTTTAGAACATACTTTTCTGAGGTCCATATAGCTGCAAACCATGGCAAATTTCCCTCTGCTCCCTTTTGCAAAATGGGAGAACAGAGCCGGCATCTTAAAACACTTGTCACGTGGCTGGTTCCCTTCGCTTTCCCACTCTCTGCTGCCATCTGTCCTCTGCCTCAGCCTCTGCGTTCAATCCCTGAGTAAAGAACCTGGACTTTGGAATTCCAAAGGCATTTCACAACTTCTACCGAGAGACCAGTCAAGCTCCATCACATAATGAAATCTCCCTAGGAAAGCCGCACGCTATCCCCCAGGTGACCCCAGCAGTGCATATTATGAAGTACGGGGATATTCTAGCATCTTCAACCCCACCAGGAAAGGCCAGAAAATAGAGCAGTTATGCAAACCCTTCAGATGGACAAAAGAAAGGTGCCTTTGTGGCACTGGCTGCTTATCGGGTGAAACTGCCACTAGGAGAATAATTTAATAACAGAATGTTACTGAAAGCGCAGCAACTGCCTACACATCTCTCTTAGCAAGAAGGTTTGTAATAACGTGGTCACTGTCCCTATATTGCGGGAAATAAAGCCACGGTCCTTACCTCTCTGGGGCTTATGCTAATTTTCCTCAAACTCTACTTTGCATACATTCACCGTTGCTCCAAAATCCTCTGCAGAGTTTGGTAAAGTTCAGGGGAATGGATATATATAAGTATATATAATGGTTGTTATATATAATATATAAAACTACATAAAGAAGATTGGGATAGTCATCAGACACACTTTAATTAGACAGTATTTTAGAAGGTAGTATCTAAACCATACATCATTGGGTCAGCTGATAAATTTTGAGGGCTACCCTGAAATATTTTTGAAACTTATTAGCACTAATTAAATTATACAACTTAATTTTCTGGCTGCTCTCAGGACATCACAGAATTTTGAGACTGCCTTGGTTTTCCCTACTGCTTTCTTCCCACTGTTTTGAAAGAGATATCAGGGCCTATTTTTTCTTCAGGAACCATTGTTGGCTCTAAGATCAATTTGGTAATCAGATTAAGCAGACTATGTCATCAGGAACCTGTCAGCCAGGTCAAGACTTGTGTTATTTATATGGTGGACATAACTAAGTCACTTAAGTGCCCTTTGTAAATAAACTGAATCACTATTGATTGGGCATGAATTGTCACTAATGGACCCAGCCAGAGTGAGGGAGGGGGACAGACAAACCCAATGCATGAAGCTTGGGTCTAAAAGGACTTGCATTGTGGAATGCTTCCTGCAGTGCCACATTTTGCAGTTACACAAGGGCTCTGTTCTTTTGTTCATTCTTCCATGCATCCATTCATCTACTCTAAGAACCTACAATCATCTGTTAGTTCCTAAAATGTTGAACACCAGAGAAACAAAGATGAATGAGAATTGTTAAGCACAGACTAACTCAGCCTCTGCGAGGTTGGGGAGTTGGGTGGGATAAGAGGCAGAAGGTGACCACAGGCTTCCCAGAGATGGATCTTAAAAGAGGAATGAATAACAACTGGCTAGCTGAGCTGTAAGAGTGGAAGGTGGAGGAGCAGGGCATGAGCAGAAGGGCATTCCAGAAAGTGGTAATAGAGAAGAGGCACAGAGGAAAGAGAAAATGGTGGCTACAGGGAAGCACTGTTAGTTTAGCTTTGCTGGAGTATTCAGCCAAAAATGGAGAGGACGATGGAGATGAAGCTTGCGAGACAGGCTGAGGCCAGGACCTGGGCAGCTCTGAATGTCCTGGGAGGAGCTTACACTGTATCCTGGAGTTCCGATGGGGAAGCTGCTGAAGGTTGTAAACAAGGTCGTGCTGGGACCCACTTGTGCTTTTAGATCTTCTTTAGTTGGGTTTTATCTCCTAAGCCTGCAGACTTCCTTGGGAGAAGAGTGCACCCCAAGAAGGAAGCCAAAGCTAAACCACCAGATACCAAGTCCCAGACAGACTGCCTAAGACCAAGTCCAAAGTGAATTTTAAATAGCTGTTGAGAAGATGTTCAGCATAAAGAATCACAGAGGTGTCCAGGAGGAGATGCTGGCCAACAAAGCCTCTTTCTGGCCTTATGAGCTCATAACTACAGCTCGGTGACCTGCTTAGCTGAACTCAACCTGGGCAATCTGGACCAGCTGACCTGGGAAGTGGTGGAGTAAGTCAAGGTGGGCTGGTGACTGGCGAGGGGAGAACATGGCATAAGATGCTTGGGAGAGAGGTGCCTGCGGGACCACTCGTTAGGAGGGCAGATGCATTAGGAGGGTTCTTGGGTTGCAAACCACAGAAGCATTTCTGCTAAACAAAAACCATGCAGAATGATTTAGAAAGATCAGAGGAAAACCAGAGAATTGCAGGTAAGGTGGAAAAGAAAGCTGGAAGCAGGAGCCAGTGCACAAACTTATCAGGTGCTTCTTTCATGGCAAACACATTCTAACTTTCCCTTCCGTCCTAGTTTCCTTCTTCTCAGGACAGAACACCAGAAGGCTGTATCAGATGGGCTGTGGTTGGGCCACACGCAGAGTCCTGGGTGTTGGGGGAAATGGTCTGGCCAGCTTGGCCTTTGGGGACCTCCTTTCCTTTGGTCATGGTGAGACAGGACCTGAGAAAGCCCTAACTTGACCTCTGGGAGCTAGTAGATAGCAGGATCGATGCCAAGTGGGGCCAATCAGTGTTCATGAGAGCAAGACTTGATAAAGCCTCAGCACCCAGGGAGAGCCCAGAAGCACTGGGCCACGAGGGACCCGCTGTAAGGATTTCCCAGCTCTGGGAAAGCAAGGGGTGTTGGCAGAGAGTGAGTGAGAGGAAGAACTGATGTCCAGAGGACAGATACACTTCCCCACCCCACAGCTTTGCCTAGATGTGGCCCCGAAGAAGGAGGAGGTTATTTCCCGATGACCCTTACGAGTCAAAGGTGTCTGTGATTTCGTGATGGGAACTGGAAGATTCAAACCCAAATGGACTAACTTGGTCCTTGGTGATGGCTTCAAGGGCATGGTCCAGTCATACTCAAATAACTGGACTGAATCACCTGGGCCCTGAAGAAGTTGAAAGTACATATATATATATAATTTTATATATATATATACTGGAGATTGAACCTGGGCCTCATATGTGGGAAGCTGGCACTCAACCACTGAGCCACATTGGCTCCCCTGAGTTGGTTCCCTCATTTGTTTTGCTTGTTGTAGTTTGTTCATTGGTTTGTTTTTTGTTTTCAGGAGGCAGCGGGACTGAACCCAGGACCTCCCATGTGGGAAGCAGGTGCTCAGCCACTTGAGTCGCATACACTCCCCTGAAAAGGTAATTTTAAAGAAGTTTATGCAGTGACTGTTTAGAGTGGTAATGGGAAAAGAACGCCAGGCTTGGAGCGGGACAAACGCAGGAGTAAACTATTTCCCCACTTAGTGCTGGGTGACTCTGAGCTATTACTTGATTCTTCCCCTCTGTAAACTCAGATGATCGTATCTACTGCATAGAGTTGTTGGCCAGGAATTTTAAAGGCCAACTTATAGCATTGCTGTGCACTGAATGCTCCCAAAAAATAGCCTCCTTTTAATATACTACACCTTTAAGAAATCATTGTTTTACTTCCTACTATTAGCTGAAACCTAGTTGAGGATCCAGGGGAATTCAATAAACTCTAGCTACTATCAGTCAGCTCATAAAACTATTTCAGTACACTCCAAAGACTATAAATATTTCCACGGAAAGGATCATGCTTTGTGTTAACAGAAGCCAGGCTTTGAAACTGAGCAGGAATAGGGAGATAGCAGGAAATGGATATTTGTTTGTCAATGGAAACATTATTCAGTAATGTACCTACTTGTTACTGATTATGATGCAGCTCAAAATAGTCCTGGAAAGCCTGAGCACCTTGGCACAGCTAGGTGGGGTTCCTGCAGGGAATTCTCAGCACTGGTGTGCCCTGAACAGGGGATCTTTTTTTTTTTTCCCAATAAATTGAAGTATAATGTCTGTTTGATTTCCTAGGCAGCGCCAAGAAAATACCATTAAGTGGGTTGACTTGGACAATGGGGATTTATTAATTTACAGTTTTGAGGCAAGGAATAATAGAGCTTCTGTGGGAGAGACATTTTAATTCATGGTGGAAATCTTTAGCAGTCAATTTAAGAGAAAAGAACAGAGCTGTCCCCCCAAATTTTACGGCTCATGGAATCAGAGAAGCTGTCTTCCCCAAGCACAGGGGAACGTAACTGTAGGAAAGGGTTACGTTTAATTTTCACAAAGTGGAAGCCAGAGTTGGCTCTGCCCTTGGAAGAGGGAGGGAAAGGGGTTCTAGTGGCTTTGGCGCACCAGGAATTTGAAAAGTGGCACCAAAATGAGGGGATGCCAATAGTGAGTGCTGGGGGCGGGGCCAAAGCAAGAAGGGCCAATGGTGAGTGCTGGGGGCGGGGCCAAAGCAAGAAGGGCCAATGGTGAGTGCTGGGGGCGGGGCCAATAGTAAAAGCACCAAATTTGAAAAGTGTGCCAGGAGTGAAAGCCACACCAAGCCATCCAGCCCTCCAGAGTGTAGAGAGGGCAGGAGCCGGGACTGAGAGCGGGAACCCTTGAGTTTAGAGGATTCGGATAGGCTGTAATCCCTGAGGTATCCAATCAATGGGGAACAGGGGAGGGAACTGCTTGTTATGTTTAGGGTATAAATGTCAGTGTTTCTTGCTGTTTAGCACACTGGCCATTTTATTCAGGCCGTTCCTGTTCTTGCAAGATCATTAATAAAGTTCTTTTCTCCCCCATAATCGGATGAGCTTTTGTTTTCTTACAGGTGCAGCTTTCTTTCTAACAATAAGATCACCGGGAAACAATGTGGCTCTGTATATTGCATTTAATGGAAAGGCTTTATTTTGTCGATTTTTTTTTTTTAGTAATTGAATAATGAAGCAGTTCTGATCTCTGCTCTGCCACTTGCTAGCCAGGAGACCAGATTGAACTTCTTTCATCTGCTCACTATCGATCCCTTCCTTTGGGATATCCTCACTTAAGCAATTCTAATCTCTGGTTGAATAGGAGTAATGTTGCTTTGGGGAATACCAAAAGGAAAGCATATGAATAAATTCCACAGTGCCAATGTCAAAAGATTGGCACTAAATTTGTATCCCCAGCACCCAGACGGTGTCTGGCATGTGTGCTCTCAGGGCATTTATACATTTATAAACTTAATGCTTAATAAATGAATCAAAGAGTAAATAAATATATGAATGGGTAGAACAACCAGAATGGTACAGAATATTCCCCCACCCTCATTAATGTAGTCTGTAATTAGGGAGATAATTAGGGTGGTTTTTTTGTTCAACAGCTACAGCCAGTGATGTCCCAAACCAGGCACTTGGCTGTGTAAAGTGCACTGCTCTTTGCCAGGGGAGTTGGAGGAGAGCAAACCAACAAAGAAGAGGGAAGTTTGTCCTATGTCTGCAGAGTAGAATAGAGCCAAATAAGCATGGGGCAGCTGCAGAAAAACAATTATGAAAAGAGAGCAGTTGCCTGAAGGTAAGTTGCCACTAATCAAATCATCTTTAGAATTATATTTCACTCGGATCAGATTTGTGAAGTGTAGATAACAGGAATTCATCTAACTTAGGAAATATACTCTTTTTTCTACCACTGGCAGTTAAAATGAATTCAGGACAAAGGGATTCTAGATTCTTTGAAGCACTGTGATTGAGGGTATAATAACTCTTTCTTAAGTATCTCATCATCTTTAGCCTCTTTTGAGTCACTTGGAGAGGATTTTTTAAAAAACAGCAGTGTCTCAAATGACCATTTCTTGCTACATGTGATGGCAACAGGGACAGACAAAATCAAAGTCGTCACGTCCAAACTGCGGACCATTCTTTCTCTTTGGGAAGGAACAAAACTGTTCTCTTGTTTTTAGGATTCCAACTTTCATAGTTCTTGGAACCCAGCTTTCATCCAGAAGCCTCAAACCTGTTTGTAAACACGAGCTGGTTGTTTTCCACCCACCAAGCACCACTCCTGAAGGGAGGAGAGGGAAGGAAGTAGTAAGATACAAACAATATTACAATCGCTACCGTGATAAAACGTTGTATCGTTTGCTCCCTATGTCCGGTGTTGCTGGGACTGGTCTGAACTCTTCAGGGACAGCTGGAGTGGTTGTTCAGTTCCCAGGGCCGGGTGTTGGAAAGCCCACTTTGTAGGTCTGAGAGCTTGGGCTTGGGCCCTTCTGTGGGGCTCTAATTCCTCTTCCGCAAAAAGCCGATGACCCTAAGTGAGGTGCCTCTTCCAGGGGGTGGTTGTGAGCATGCCATCAAACACTTAGAACATTGCTTTTACTGTGGCTGCAAGTAGAAAGAGAACCAACTCCCATTAGCTTCAGCAGTAAGAGAAGCGTTTATCAGCATAGATAGCTGGGGAGTCTAAGGAGTGGTATTGGCTTGAGGCAGGACTTAGAACAGAAGTTCAAATGATTCTTAGGAAACTGCCCTATCTCAGCTTGCTCCCCCTTGCTTTCCTATCAGACAGACTTTGGGGGTGACAAGAGAACAACTTGCGGGAAGCAGATTTGGCCCAATGGATAGGGCGCCCGCCTACCACATGGGAGGTCCAAGGTTCAAACCCAGGGCCTCCTGACCCATGTGGTGAGCTGGCCCATGCGCAGTGCTGATGCGCACAAGGAGTGCCCTGCCACGCAGGGGTGTCCCCCACGTAGGGGAGCCCCACGCGCAAGGAGTGCACCCTGAAAGGAAAGCCGCCCAGCACGAAAGAAAGCACAGCCTGCCCAGGAATGGCACTGCACACATGGAGAGCTGACACAGCAAGGTGATGCAAGCAAAACGAGACACAGATTTCGGGTGCCGCTGACAAAAATACAAGCGGACACTGAAGAACACACAGCGAATGGACACAGAAAGCAGACAACTTGGACTTGGGCGGGGGGCAAAGAAGGAGAGAGAAATAAAAAAAAAAAAGTTTAAAAAAATCAATTAAAAAGATAACCACTTGCAGCCCCAGAGCTACATCATCCTTAGAGAAAAAGGAAACATGCTTTTTATGAAGACCCGGCGGGGGGTCCCAGGGAAGTGGCCTAGCTTTGGTCAAAGCCCATTCCTGATCCCAGGGGATACTGTGGGTCTGGGTCATTTGATAAGCCCTCTGGCAGGACGGCTGGGTGTGCCCAATCCAAACAATGAGCTAGTTCCATATTGTGTAATGGTCCCAGGGGCGATTCCCCCAAAGAAGGAGTTCATGAAGAATTATCTATCATATGATCTCACAGCTAGCAGAGATCAGAATCATCCTCCCCCTCCAACAGCAATTTATTGCTACAGCTACTCATTTATTGAGCCTTACCCTCCAGTCTTCAAAACTATTCCAAGAGGGCTACATTGCACTACTCCAGGGGCATAAGCAGGGGCATCCTACTACCAGTTTTGCAAGCCACTGGCAACTGTTCTCCCATGACTTTAGTGTCCTCGTGCTTTTTAAGAAAGCTTCCAGAAGGTATTCACAGTAACAGCAGTGTGGTTGTTATATTTTACATTTACAGATGTATAAACTGATAGATGTTGTTACAGCTGGAATGGAAAAGTAGCTAAAGCGTCAATGTTCAACTTTTGATTGCCAAGATTAGCTCATGAAGGTCATTCTGGAAACATGAGTTGAGAAACGCAGGCTTTCAGTGACAAGATTCTGGCACTTGAGAGTTTTCTAGATTCTAAAAACGTCCCGTTAATACCAAGAATCAAAGCTTCGAAGACCAAATGTGGAGATTTCTAAACCCTAACGGGAAGGATGCATACTGTGATTAGAGATAAGGGAAGCATTGCTTCCATATGGAAGGAACTTGGAAACTCCCATGGTGCCGAGTGGAAAGCTTGGGACAGATGGCAAAGAGAGAAGAGAATTACACTTAAGTATAATTAAATGGGTCTCTCCCAGGAGGAGTGGGGCTATCAAATCTGTGCTGTCCTGGGTTAAATCTCTGAGATGCTGGGTAAAATGAACAACAGGCTGCAGGACCCAAGCATGGAGAAGCTTCTGTGCCATTCCCTCTTGAAATTTGGGGTTGAGACCTCAAGCCAGTTTACACCGCCCAGAATCCTTCATGGAGGAGGAGCAGGGGGTAAAAATTTCCCCAATCCCCAGTGAGAACTGACTGGCAAATCTCCTGAGCAATCACCATAGTGAGTGATGAGATGACCTGTGACAGAGGATCTCAGCATGGTTGCCACGCCAGGGGTCAAGAAGTAGGTTTAGGCTTCCAGTGGCAGAGTCCGGGGGAAGCCGGCAGGTGTCATGTCCAACCAAGAAGGTGGCAAGAAGCACCTGCAGCAGCCCAAGAACCAGACCAAGGAAATGGACAAAAAGAAGTGCAGAAGAAACTCGAGATGCTGGAAGCAAAGGCTGTGGGAAAGGGCCCCCTGGCCACCAGTGGAATTTAAAAATCTGGCAAAAAGTAAGCTGTTCCTTGATCCTGAGGCCTTGGTGACCCTTGATCCCATTCCTGTTTAAACATCTGGATTCCCTGTTGTAACAGCTGTTGCCACCTGTAGCTAGAATCAAGTTTTGTCTTGGAGCCTACTAAACATTTAAGAATAAACTTTTGCAGGGGAAAAAAAAAATCACACAAGGGTTCATCTTCTCTTTGCTTGTTCTCACTCAGGCATAGCTACATGAACTTGTGAGATCAGAGTAAGCCCCATCCAGTATCCTTCCAGAGTCTGCTCTTTGGTCTTTGTTCTGCCTCTAATTTTTTCTCAACTCATTTGGAAAAAAATAAGAAGAAGTAGGTGTGGTCAGGCCCCAAGACCCCGACACCCAGGCCGGATCTGAGGTGGGGGCCCGATTTGTAGGGGAAGTGTCAGACCTCCCTAGGACAATAGCTTCACCAGCAGTGGGCTGATGTGGCCAGAGGCTGCTCCAAAGACTAATGCAGGGGAGCAAAATCTGGAGGACAACACCATCCCGTGATGTTAGGTGAGCTCCCCTGAAACAATCTCAGGAGATCAAGCAGAAGACCTGCCATAGGGAAGCCCAGCTGTGAGAGGAAGTTGGAACTTTGATTTAAATTTGTTTAAATCCTGAATTGACTAAAGTCCTGGAAAAGACTGCTTGAAATCAGAAGAGTCTGAATGTCTTTGAAGTTGTCAGAGGTAAATTGAATTCAAGACTAGATGAATAGAGTTACACTTTTTTACATCTGACCTGTGACTGTGTTAGGAAAAAACCCACTGCATGGAGATGAATCAGTTAAAGTTCTGACTTTAAGAAGTGGATCATCTCCTAGGAGTGTGTTATGAGGCGAGGCATTGGAGCCTGGAGTTTCTACTTTACAATTTTCCTATGATTGGTCTTGACATCTTATGAATAATTACATTACACGCTTGTAAATTGGAGCTGTGAGTCTAAAGTGAGAATAGAAAAAGACTAGGGCCAGAAGAACTAATGTTCTAGGGCCAAAATATGACACCAATTGAGAAAAACCTAATAGAGCTGGAAGAAGGCCCAGGAAAGGGCAATCTAAATAATCACTGAGTTGAGGAAATACCTTATGAAGAGAGATGTTAAGACGATAATTCACTCAAGAAATGCAAATGTTGAGAGGGAACAGATTAAAGCCCATCCATTTTTTTAAGAAAATATTGAAGTCAGCAGAAGTCATTACTTCTCACTTCCCACTCCAAAAATTAATTGTTCTGGATGGCTCTCAGGCCTGATTCACTGTGGCAATTCTTTTGAGCCCATTAAATACACAGAATAGTAGAAGTGGCTTGGTCCCAGGTAATTGTGGTACGTGCGTGTTGCCCAGGAAGTGTCCCAGTCAATGGAGAATCTGTTTTCAGAACAAACCCCTGAGAGGAAGGGATTTTCCTCTAAAACCCTTTGGAAACAGACATTGAGAAAAGCCAGATGTGCTGGAAGGAGAATGCACATTCCCCAGGCATAGAGACACTCTAGGCACACAGCACTGTGAACAGGGGCCAAGGAGCTGCAGCCTTGCAAGCTCACGCCGAGGCAGACAAGACAAAGCTCAGGGCTCAAGAGGTGTGCTTTGGGCAAACGCAATAGAACTGTGCAGACTGTGGAAGCTGGACTTTGAGCAGGAAGCAAATATCTCAGGACAGATGAGATTTCTAGTTACGGCTGCATGGACACGTAGCAGAAGGGGCTGGGGTCAGCCTGAGCATTCAATCACAAAGGTCAAGTGTCATCAATTGCTCAACAAGGAAACACCTGACACTTGTATAAAAATACACTTTGCTTCCTTTATAGTTAATTTTTAAAAACTTTTTCGTTTGTTTTTAAAGATTTATTTTTTATTTCTTTCCCCTTCCCCCCCCCAGTTGTCTGCTCTCTCTGTCTATTCACTGTGTGTTCTTCTGTGTCCGCTTTTATTCTTATTAGTAACACCAGGAGTTTGTGTCTCTTTTTGTTGTGTCATCTTGCTGCTTCAGCTCTCCGTGTGTACGCCCCCACTCCTGGGCAGGTTGCACTTTTTTCACACTGGGCGGCTCTCCTTACGGGGTGCACTCCTTGCACGTGGGGTTCCCCTACGGAGGGGACACCCCTGTGTGGCACGGCACTCCTTGCATGCATCCGCACTGCCCGTGGGCCAGCTCCACACGGGTCAAGGAGGCCCGGGGTTTGAACCTTGGGCCTCCCATGTGGTAGGTGGATGCTCTATCCATTGAGTCAAATCCACTTCCCTATAGTTAATTTTATATGTAGTCAGGCAGAGATATTATTATACAGTATGGGTTTAATCTTTCTCAATGTCTCCATAAAAATCTAAGTTAAATATCTGCCTCTGGATGGTTCCAGACTGATTAATAAGATCAAGATTCTGCTAGAGTTGCAAGAAGCACTTGTAGACTTTTTTTTTTTTTTTGGATGACTGTGTTAGAAGAGCTGGACTTATTCATACTTTTAAAGCTCCCATCCCCTATCATCTTTCCAAGGCACACAAAATCATGGTGGTTTTGAATCTTTTGTCTAACTAGACTGGAGGTGTGGCTTCCTCCATGTACTTCCTTTATAAGATGGCATGCACGCTCTCCACACTTGTGCCATACTTGTGTGCTGAATGAAGCCAGTCTCGTGAAGGCTGGTAATGAAATTTTGAGGCATTTTGTGAGCCGCTTGATAAATACAGCTCCTAATTAAAAATTAAACCCTATAAACTTTGCAATTAAGGTATGTTAAAAACGAAGGCAAGCAATACCTCCTAATTGTTGTATTACATTTATTCTTTTCTAGGCACTTGACGTTTTTGGCATTTATTGTATCTGTATGGTGGAAACACTACATAGCAGTGACTACTAAGCATCTTTTCCGAAGTCTGCCATGTCATGTTGGTACTTGACATCAACCTTGGTGAGAGGATTTACACCACAGGAGTCAGCAAATGCTACAGATGTGGTCTTGATTTATTGTTTCGTTGGTTGTGCAAATTTTTTTAAATGATGGAGAAAATGTTCATAATGCCAAGGAAATGTAAAAGTATATTGTTTCCGTAGCCATGGCATTGTGAGGGGCACAAATAAATGAGGAAATACCCTTCCAGTATTTGAAAAGTATTATCTGATTCAGCAAAGAAGTGCTGCAGACCATTTACAGAAGAGTAATGTTTTGGCACACCTTCATTGTCTCACTTTTGTCTTACTCAACATAGATGCCAATAGCAACTAACAATCATGTTGGAACTACATTCTTTTTCTTTTCCTTTTTTAGGAAGTACCAGGGATTGAACCTGGGACCTTGCACATGTGAAGCAGGAGCTCAACGACTGAGCTACACCAGCTCCCCTATATTATTTCATCAGTTGTTGCCATAGCTTACCTATGAATACAAGGATTTGGCAAAAAAAAGAAAACATCCTGTGAGTGTCAACTGATTTTGTACACCACTCATTTTCATAGAAGGCAAGGGGAAAGTGGTCCAGTTAGGTGTGTTTACTTGTTTTGTTACCACTCTTAGGAAGGACATTTATCTCTTGTTACTGGAGAAATATCCAATTTTGGATCAATAACTATATATTTTTTAAAGATTTATGTATTTATTTATTTATTTATTTATCTCCCCTTCCCCCCCACCCCGGTTGTCTGTTCTCTGTGTCTATTTTCTGCGTCGTCTTTATCTGCTTCTGTTGTTGTCAGCAGCACAGGAATCTGTGTTTCTTTCTGTTGAGTCATCTTGCTGTGTCAGTTCTCCGTGTGTGTGGCACCATTCTTGGGCAGGCTGCACTTTCTTTTGTGCTGGGCGGCTCTCCTTATGGGGTACACTCCTGCGCGTGGGGCTCCCGGATGCGGAGGACACCCCTGCATGGCACAGCACTCCTTGTGCGCATCAGCACTGCGCATGGGCCAGCTGCACACGGGTCAGGGAGGCCCGGGGTTTGAACCGCGGACCTCCCATGTGGTAGACGGACGCCCTAACCACTGAGCCAAGTCTGCTTCCCTGGATCAATAACTATTGACTCTTTGTTGTGGTCCATAATGGTCAAAGGGAACTTGGTGTTAGGGTCACCGTAAGGAAAGTGAAAGCAGCGATGACCTTCTATTTTCTTCATGCCTAAGAGGGGTTTTTAAGAATGAGTAGCTCACTCTGCATTGTTTGTGCTGATGGAGAGTGTGTCAATCCAACACTTAGTAGCTGTGGCTTTGACATTATTTTCATACTTTTGAAAAAGGTTTATTTTAAATTTTTAACTTGGAACAGAAAATAAGAGAGTAACTTTTTCCCTTTTGAAGAAACCAGTGTTAAGGGCATGCACCCAAGAACCAAAGTATCTGGATTTGAAGCCCAATTCTGCACCCAATCAGCTTTACTAGCAGCTTACTAACCTCTCTGCACTTCAGTTTTCTCATCTGTGAAATGAATGTGACAATAGAATCTGCTTCATAGAGTTATTGTGATAAATTAGCATACGTAAAGCAAGTAGGTGCTTGGCACATACTAGGTGCTATATAAGGCCTGCCGTTCTCATTACCTGCTATTGCTGCTGTGCACAATGTAGTCGATTCATTAACTTTTAGATATTAGAAATTAAACTGGCAAAAGAGTTTTGGCCTTAGAGTCACTCTGGTGCAGACAAGTTAAATGACTTATCAAGTATCACACAACTCTCAGTGTCAGAACTCAGAGCAGATGCCGCGTCTAATCATAAGCCCTCTATTGTCTCAACAAACTATGGCTTCTTTCTGAGCTGTACTTTAGCATTTATCTTGTTAATTCGATAATTTCCAGGAGCTATATGGCTCTTTTATGGAAAAGAATTCTTTTCTCTGATTCTATGAGGTGGTTCTTCATTGCATTGTCCAACATGGCAGCGACCCACCATTTGTGGCCACAGAGCATTTACTGTGTGACACGTGATAACTGAAATGTGTTCTAAGTATAAAACACACACTGGATTTCAAAGACTACATGTGAAAAAAATAAGAGTAAAATGTCTCAATAATTTTATATCAATTGTATGTTTAAGTGATAACATTTGGGAGATATGGGACTAAATAAAATAAAATTATTTTCATCTATTTCTTTTTACTTACTTTAATGTGGCTACTGGAAGACTGAAAATCACTTATATAGCTCACAGTTGTGGCTTGTATTATATTCCCATTGGACAGAACTGCTCTACAAGGCTTAATTTTTTATTTCAGGTACCAGGAGCCAGAGATTAAACCAGGACCTCGAATGTGGGAAGTTGGCATTCAACCACTGAGCCATATTGGCATTCCTGACCTGAGTTGCTTTTATCACTTGTTTTGCATGCTGTATTTTGTTTGTTTGTTTCTTCAGGAGGCACTGGGAACTGAACCTTGGACCTCCCATGCAGGAGGTGGGTACTCAGTTACTTGAGCCACATCCACTCCCCAAAGGATTAATTTTGTGTGTCCAACTTTTTTTTTTCCTGAGGTACCAGGGATTGAACCCAGGACCTCATACATGGGAAGCAGGTGTTCAATCACTTGAGTTACACTCGCTCCCCTTATGTCCAACTTTGAAAGCTTTAGTAAATCGAGAAGTGTTGTTCTGACCTCAGTGAAGGACATTATCACCCACCCAATCGTCCAAGCCGGAAACCTGAAAAGTATTCTTGATTCTTCTCTCCCTCAACCCCACACCCAATAACGAGGGAAGGCTTCTCGCCTATCCCTCTGTCTCCCTCCTTTCTGTCAGCACCTTTGTTCAAGCCCCACTGTTTGTTATGTGGACCTCACAAGAGCCTTCACACCAGGCTTCTGGACCACAAGTCTTGACCCCTAAAATCCATCCTCCTCCACATTGCTGCCAGAACGCAAGTTGAGTCACGCCCGAATCGAGCCTTTCCAGCAGTCCTTATTACCAAGTTGGTTGGCATAGCACAGGGGGTACCCTGAGCCACCACTTGTCCTGCCTTATCTTCTTTCACATGCTACCTCTTGGACTGATATCAAGAAACTGTTAATTCCACACATTGTGCTAGGTATTGGGGGTGAGGGTGGGAGTGGGGAAGAATGGGAAGGAAGTGGTATGAAATGGGACCGACAGTGGTATAAACTGATCACTTATTATAGTCATAGTCTCAACAGTAAATATTTCTTGCATGAAAAATAAGACGTGGACTCCACATCTCACTGGGGTCCTAGCCAATGCATTAAAACAAGGGGGCAAAAAATACTCTAGTGTTGTACCAGACACCTTACTAGGACTCCTTGAATTTCCTCCGAACTATGCCCCCCTAGACCTCTGCAATGGGGACAGTTACACCTAACTTATAAAATTACTCATGGAAAGATCTTGCCTTGGGGTCTGGGACATATGTATTTAATTCATTACCATTGATTTCTATCCCTTTGCTCATACTTGCTTCCACCCACCAACCCCATCAGCATGGGTCTTTAGGCTGTAGCCCGAGAGGTGAAATCCAAATTTTCCAAAATAATGGATGGTTCAAGCAAGAAATCACTTTCAAAGTCTTTATCCAGGTCTCAGACCACTGATTACTGAGGAGCTTAAATATGTGTAAGTGAACAGAAAACCTCATTTGTGGAGAAGAGTGAAGAGAGAGAAAGTCCAAAGAGCACAGAAAGCAACGTGAGCGACAATTGCAAGAAAATTGAACACATGATTGATGCTTCCTTCCTTCCTGACAAATTAAACAATCAAGAAACAAACAAACCCATGAATGGTCAATTTACTTATCTCTTTATTTCAAAAATTACATATCATAATGTACGGGAACACTGAAGAATTTCATTTAGTATTAAAATGAAACTTCCATCTTTTTAAAAAGGTAATTTGCTTTCTGGCTCATATTCTCAGTAACTCTTCTGCTCAATAACTATTTTTGCTGTCTTTAGTGAACTCCAAAATTTTAAAAATAACCATATACTGACTGACTTAACCACTCACTTGAAAAATAATAAATTACAGTAACTTCATTATCTCCTTGATGAAAATTGCCATTTTTGCTTTATTATTTCTTTTATATATTTTCCTTCAGAGATGTAGAATAAATTTTTTTTTCCTTTAAGATCACAAGAATTGTTTGAACAAACATAACCCTTAAAACTTAATGATGGGGAAACGGATGTGGGTCAACCAGTTGGGCTCCCATCTACCATATAGGAGGTCCAGGGGTCGATGCCCAGGGCTTTCTGTGAGGGCAAGCTGGCCCATGTGGTGAGCTGGCCCACACAGGAAAGCCACCCCACACAGGAGTGCCACCCTGTGTGGGAATGCCACCTAGTGTGGGAAAGCCGCCCTGCACAGGGGTGCCGGCTGACATGGAGAGCTGGCACAGCAAGTGATGCAACAAGAGACACAGAGGAGAAAAAATAAGAAGACGTAGCACAACAGGGAATTGAGGTGGTGCAAGAGAGTAATCGCTTCTCTTCCACTCTGGAAGAACCCAGGATCAGTTCCCAGAGCTGCCTAATGAGAATACAAGCAGACACAGAAGAACACACAGCAAATGGACAGAGAGAGCAGAAAATTGGGGGAATGGGGTTATGGGGGGGGGGGGGGGGATAAATAAAATAAATCTTTACAAAAATGCTTTAAAAAAAAGAAAGAAAAAAACACAAAACTTCATAATAAGGGGGGGAAGTGGGTGTAGCTCAAGCAAGTGAGCTCCCGTCTACCATATGGGAGGTCCAGAGTTTGATGCCCAGGGCCTCCTGGTGAAGGCAAACTGGCCCATGTGGAGTGCCGGCCTACATGGAATGCTGGCCTGTGCAGAGTACTGCCCTGTACAGGAGAGCTGGCCCATGCAGAGAGCTGGCACAGCAAGATGATGCAACAAAAAGAGACACAGAGAAGAGACAATAAAAGACACAGCAGATCAGGGAGCTGAGGTGGCATAAGAGAATGTTTGCTTCACTCCCACTCTGGAAGGTCCCAGGATCAGTTCCCAGAGCCGCCTATGAGAATACAGGCAGACACCGAAGAACACACAGCCAATGGACACAGAGAGCAGACAAGTGGGGAGGGGTGGGGGAGGGATAAATAAATATATAAATCTTTAAAAAAAAACTTAATGAGGAAACAAATGTGGCTCAAGCGTTGAGCACCTGCTTCCCACATGGGAGCTCCCCAGGTCAGTTCCTGGTGCCTCCTAACAAAAAAACAAGCAAACAAATGAAGTAGCCAACTCAAGGAGCTGATATGGCTCAGTGGTTGGGTTGAGCACCAGCTTCCCACACGCAAGGTCACAGGTTCAATCCCTGGCCCCAGTACCTAGGAAAAAAAAAATTTTTTTGTTAAGCCTAATGGATTATTTGAAATACACAATCAATGATTTTTCATACTGTTTCCAAAATGAAGACACTTTTACACTATTGTCAGCCAGTCAAAAACAAACATTCTGATAGATTTTGTTATTAAGTTGTTGATATATATGGAATCTACAAGTCTGAAGAACATTTACAATACATCTAATCTAACTTCACGCCCAATGTAGACATCCCAATTGTTTCAATTCATCAAGAGATTTTCCTTTTAGTTCTCAACCCTAATGCACTGGCTTTAATATATTGCTTAAATAGCCCTGTATGCTTTCTGTAAACTTAACAGTCAACATACTATTAGCTAATTACAACACTAAAAGGCTAATTTCCAAAGTCAAAATTCCCTTTAGAAGAGTTCTGGTGTGGGGTGATATTTACTTGTAATAGGATTAAGATTACCCAAGTTTCTGGAAAATTTAGACTTGACTGCTCCCACTTGGGCAGGACAAAAAATGAGATCATCCTTTTGATGACCACAACTCGTGTTTTTCATATCGAAGGGCAGGAGGATTCTAATCCAAAACATGCACACTGTTTCTGTAAAATTACATAGTAGTAGCTGTCACACTAGAAATCTTAGCTTTTTCAAAGTCCAAGAATAAAGAGACAAAGACGTTGCTTTGCCCTTTCCCTGTTCGTCCTAGTGTCTGCTGTGCCCAGCCATCCCCACATGCCTTCCCACTTCATATGGGATGTTGGTAAACCGTGGAGGTTGGGGTTGGTAAACCGTGGCCCATGCAGCAAATCCAGACTATCACCTGGTTTTGTAAATAAAGTTTTATTGGAACACGGCTATGCTCATGTTTTTATGGATTGTCTATGGCTGCTTTCATGCTACAATAGCAGAACTGAGTAATTGTGACAGAGATTGTATGATCTCCAAACTTAAAGTCTTCCAATCTGGTCCTTTATATGAAAGTTTGCTGACCCCTGGTCTTATGGGATCACTGAGTCCTCTCGTTCATCCCTTCCTTTCTCCAAAATATGTACACTGAATGTTCCAGCAAAGGGAACTTTTCTACTTTTTCAAGAACAGGGCAAGTACTTTAATGCAATGCAAATGCTCCTTTTGCCAGGAATGCCCTCCTTCTTCCCCTTGGCTTTGTTGAGCTCCTACTCATCCTTTAAAACCCAGATCTACTGAGATGCTTTTCTTGACTATCCCAGGAAATGCAACTCTTTTTATCATCTTACTGCATAAATGCATTTATCAGAATTTATCTTGTTCTCTTGTAGTTAGCTGTTGGTCACTTTGGAAGCTGGGATATAGTCTCACTCATCTTTGTGTTCTCCAGTAAATCAAAAAAGCCATTGATCTCTTACTGTATTATCTACAGGTTCAGGATATTCATTTATGCAATTCTTCTTAAGAGCATTTTTGAGTCTTCTAGCAATAGCACCTTGAAGTAGAGGTGGTGGCTTATACAACTTTGTATTTCATTGTCCCCAAGTCTCCATTCCAATCCATCCCTGTCATTCCCCAGTTAGAGCAAAGCATAGTACCTAGCCTAGGAGATAAGATAAATTTCAAAAGGATCAGATATTTAGATGTAAAAAATTAAGTACTTGAGAAAAACATGGGTGAATTTCTCTATAATTTGGTAGCAGCTAAAACTTTCCTAACTGTAACTCAAAACCTAGAAACACTGACAAAGCTAAATTTGTTTACATATAAATTAAAAAATAAAAATGTTTACCTAGGAAAGGCACCAAGAGCAAAGTAAAAAGACAAATGTCAAACTTAGGGAAACGTATTTGCAATTTCTATGATAGAAAAAAAGGACAACAAATTGCATTATAAAATGACTGTCTTAACATACAGAAACCAATACCCTATTGAAAAATGGACTACAGAGCCTGCTGAAAAATGGACTAACAATAAGCTAAACATATAAAATTGCTTAGCTTTACTGTTTTTAAATTTAATATCACTAAATTTGAGTTTTAAAACATGGGAGAATAATTCTTAAAATTTTTAAAATAGTTATGTGTAGAATAAGAGAGGAAGTAGAAGATCTGTGGATAGAAGCTAGACCGTTAAACATACCTTAAGTGGATAAGTAAATACATCACATAATTATAAAACAAAATCAGTTTTTTTAAAAAACCACCTCTAATAATTTAAGGTAAAATAAAAACAAATTAACCTAACTCTCTACATGTATCCACTTGAAGGCATAACTCTTAGAGGGGAACTATTCTATGTGATCCTAAAGCCCAGTAATTTAATTACATATTTATACTAGTGGATAAAATCATGCAAAAGAAAATGTTTTCAGGGAAGCGGACTTGGCCCAATGGATAGGGCGTCTGCCTACCACATGGGAGGTCCACGGTTCAAACCCAGGGCCTCCTTGACCCGTGTGGAGCTGGCCCATGTGCAGTGCTGATGCGCGCAAGGAGTGCCCAGCCAACAGGGGTGTCCCCCTGGAGGGGAGCCCCTTGCACAAGGAGTGTCCCCTGTAAGGAGAGTTGCCCAGTGCGAAAGAAAGTGCGCCTGGCCAGGAGTGGCGCCACGCATACAGAGAGCTGACACAGCAAGATGATGCAACTAAAAGAAATACAGATTCCCAGTGCCACTGATAAGGATAGAAGCGGACACTGAAGAACACAAAATGAATGGACACAGAAAGCAGACAACTGTGGGGGGTGGGGGGAGGGCCAGAAATAAATAAAAATAAATCTTAAAAAAAAAGTTTTCAACGTATTGTTGATGTCAGTGTTGTTACACCAGAAGTTCTCAATAACACTGGGTCTTATCAAAAGACAGACCAAGGAGCCAAAATGAGTAATATCCCACTTGCCAAAGATGAAACAATATTTCATCAGTAAGAAAATAGCTTTGAAGCATATTGAGTATATTTAAATCAATGAATTCTAGAAAAACAATCATTATTCTGAGAAGTGGTAAATAAGGGAAAATATTTTATATTGAATACTTAACACACAAATAATATATAACTATATGTAATGTTAAATTAATTTAATATTAACTAAATATTATTAACATCAATATTTAATAATATCACTGAAAATTTAGTTTAATATTTATTATAAGACTGTACCTCAGGGCAATCGAATAATGGGTGTGGGAAAGTTTTTCTTACAAAAGTATTCCAGCTAATAACCGAAGAGTGAGAAAATTAGACTTTCACCACTTTGCATTGTGTTACGTCCATTATTTCATTATTTCCTTTTGGATCTAAGACAGTGAAGATCACTAGTTGTTAACATCACTAAAAGAGATAAACTAGACACTAAGTATTTCCCAGTAAGGGTAAACAATACCATCTCTCTCTCACTATATATATAAAGCTAACTTAAATCTGGGAGGGGAAGTCAGTAAGTAAGAGAGCAAATAAAATTTTTGTTTTGTGGATTGATAATTGCTGGAATTTGCTATTTCATTATGCTATTTCTTCTATTAAGATCAAGTATATCTTTAAGATTTTCCATAATGAAAAAAAGTTGTAAAATACCTGCTATCATGAAATGGTATTAATAGAATGTCAGTTAAATTTAAAGGCATGTAACTGGGAATGATTTTTAAGTGTTTTTTTGGAAAGTGATGCTACAGCTAGGATTTATAGAATGAATCCTGTACATAGTACCATTAAATAGCAAGCCATATTTTCAAATTCAGATATTTGAAAGGCAATTTTTAAATTGTAGAATAAAAATTATTCCTGAAATTAAGATGTCATGCAGAATGAAGTTAGATATTGGGGAAACGGGTATAGATCAGAGGTTGAGCACTTGCTTCCCCTGTACGAGGTCCCAGGATGGAGAAAAAATAAAAGAATGAAATTCAATTTTTAATTTGAAAACAGGAACACCAAGAACTTAGAAAGACACCAACAACTTTCTATAATGTCACTCATTAATCTGGATATTCCCCAAATAAGCCTTATTTTCTTACAATATTGTAGAAAAGAAAGTACTTATCCAGTTGCAATACAAGTGAGGCAAAACATCAAAACTGGGACAAGTAAGTATTGATGGGGACAAGTGTTCTCATGCAATTCATCATGGTAAGAACAACTAATACATCTAGGATGACTATATTAAATGACACTTTGCTGAGGAAAGTAACCTGAAATGAATTTCCACAGGCAGTTAAAACTTTATTTATGGAATCATTGCCACCTTACTGATGAGGTGAGATGACGACCAAGGAAATCAGCCTCCTTACTCATCACGGATTCTGGAGCTGCACATCCCCAAACATTGAGCTCCATTACTCAGTTAAATTCAGGAGGGTAAGGGGGTCTTGCTAAAATTACACCTGATTAAAACCAGAATAGTTTTCTGAGCCTATCGCACTCCCCAAACTTGTTGATTTCTTTATCACTAAACATTTAATACTGTATCTGGGGAAGCGAACTTGGCTCAACAGACAGAGCGTCTGCCTACCACATGGGAGGTCCACAGTTCAAACCCCGGGCCTCCTTGACCTGTGTTGGGGCTGGCCCATGCGCAGTACTGATGTGCGCCAAGAGTGCTCTGCCATGCAGGGGTGTCCCACGCGTGGGGGAGTTCCACACGCAAGGAGTGCACCCCTTAACCAGAGCCACCCAGCGTGAAAGAAAGTTCAGCCTGCCCAGGTGGCAGCTGCACACACGGAGAGCTGACACAGCAAGATGACACAACAAAAGAAACACAGATTCCTGGTGCCGCTGATAAGAATAGAAGTGGACACAGAAGAACGCACAGTGACACAGAAGAACACACAGTGAATAGACACAGAGAACAGACAACTGGGGCAGGATGAGGAGGAGGGGAGAGAAATAAATAACAAAAATAAATCTTTTTTAAAAAATACTGTATCTACTTGCTTGCTATTTTTCAGAAACGGTGTTTTTTCTTATATCCAACCTCACCTACTCTCCCCGCCCCTCCAAACATACCTATTAATAACAGCACATGACTTGAGGGGAAGTTTGGCTTGATGCCTGAATTCACTTTGAGTCACAAAACCAGAAATGAAATGCTCTCACACTACTGTTCCTTTTTTGGAGTTTTCCTAATGCTACTCAGAAATTTCTCAGGCAAAAAAAGGGTCTGTGGTACTCACCATTGCCTGAAGTCCCACTTTGGCATGGAAAAGGGCTTTCCAGCCAAACAAGTGCATTAATTCTCATGCTGTCCAAATGATCAGGTCCCAAAACCAGGTCCACAGAGGAGAAGATACAGCTCAAGTGGTTGAGCACACCCATGTACAAGATCCTGTGTTCAATCCCTGACACCTCCTAAAATAAAAAACAAGTCCAGAGGTTTTTATAAAGAGAACCCAAATGATGATGCAACTATTTAATACTTACATTACAAAGAAATTGAATGCAGCTGAAATTCCATCGAAAATAATTTTATTGCTAATTAAGGGAAGAATTTTACTTAATGTTTATTTTGCATCTACTGTGTGCCAGGTATTGTTCTCATTACTTTATTCATATGAACAAATGTTTTCTCATAAATGCATGTGGTAGCTTCCTTTATCACAGTTTTGCTAAACAAGAAACGAAGGCACAGGAAGCTTAACCAACTTGTCTATTGTTTCCTAGCTAGCAAGGAGGAGAGCTGGTATTTATACCCAGGCATGAGCTTCACCAAAGCTTATGTAGTACACTATATCCTGCTGCTTCTCCTCTAAACTGCTCTGACATTTCAACTAGGCTACAGCTCATGACAGACTCCCTTTCTCACTACAGCCAGATGTCGTATATTAAATATATCTATCAGCATAAATATAAAGCAATTTTTTAAAAATTATCTTTGAATGTGTTCTTAAAAGTACATGAAAGAAGAGAGTCTGAAGGCTTACTGAATTGCAAGGGTTTAGGAAAAACTAAGAATAATAAATGGATTGAATTCAATATACAACTCTTCCTAATGGTTCACAGACAGTTCCCTAAATGTTCATTTGCTAAACAAAGATATGGGGGAGAAAAAAGGAAATTTTTCTCAATCTGCTATTTGTTTTAATGGCCAAAAAAACTTGTGAGCCAAAAACAAAAGTTGAGGGTTTATTGGCTTTTTTCCTTTCGTCAAGATGATTGTGTTTCATTCTCTTTGGCAAAAACTCACCTCTCCGCAATAAACTCACAAACCGGCTCCTGGAAAGTTAAAGAAGGATTGCTCACAGACGAATTGTATACTGGATCTGGTTTACGTTTCGTAAACCTAAACCATATTCCCAGTATATGCCCATAGGAGACATACGTGAAAGCTAGTGAAGATGCCACAACAGAAATTTTATAAAATCTGCCATGACTATAGTCTCTAAATTTGAAGACAGATTATATCAGAGGCAAAGTTATATTGCCGTATAATTATTCATGCTTCTGCTAGCCCATTTACAACTAATTTGAGAACAATAGCCCAAAGAAAGGGACAGTCTCTTGTATTCTAGCACTGCTTAATAGTAAAAATTTATTGAAATTCACTTGAATATTAGGGATTAGTGATAGGGGTATTTTTGTGCCAAGTGGGAGTATCCAATGAAAAAATGTCTTCTCAAGGCCTGTTCAGTTAGACATTCTAAGAACAACGGAGGAGGTAGGCAAAATTCCTTAAGCTTCCCATCCCCAAGCAAAGAAGAAATTTCCTTGATCTCGGGAAATAAAAATAAAGGCAAATTTAAGTGGTATTATAGGGAGAGTGTTAGAGCAAGGGTGGAAACTTCATCCAGAGTGGGGAAAAAATCCATCAAGGATTACAAAAAACCAATAATTTAGTTGACATTTTAAGAAAGAAATAAAATCAATTCAGTAACTAAGACAAACACCTAATAATAAAAATGTATCTCATTGAACTATTTAGATAGTTCAATTATAAAAATGTACTTTCATCAATTGTAACAAATGCTCCACACCAATGTGAAGTTCTAATAATAGTGTGGTATATGGAATCCTGTATTTTATGCACAATTGTTCTGTAAACACACAACTTCTCAATAAAACAAAAATGTATGTTTTAAAAGATCTTTTAAAAGTATTTCATTTTCAATATTCAAGTCAGACAAGAGAAGATGACAGAAACTAAGAGAAAGAAAAGACAAAGTCTACCCCGACTCTCTTTTCTACAACTATAGCAACCCTTCAGGGTACATTTTCTTGGACCATTCCAATTTCAAATATTCTGCATTATTGTTCAAATAAATTCATTTGTACTTATCCACATGTTCTTATTTTTACTTTGGAAAATGTCACTCCTTAACCTGCTGTATCCACAAGGTCTCAGACTCATTCCTGCCGGAGTTCCCATTCCTTCCTCCCATAGCTGGATAAAACCACCCTTTGGCTCCTCTTTTCATCATCTCCCACTTACCCTACCCTCTATCCCAAACATCCCCAGACCTAACCTGCTTTGGCAGTGTAGGCCCTTACCTTCCTTCTCTCTGTAACAGCCAGCATTCCCAACCTGGCCAGCCATCCTACTTCCAGCCCCCAATTACTATCAAGGCCATAAATCCAATCCCCAATCCCACCTCAGCTGGACAACTTTAGTTTGCTTGGCTCTGTGCCCTGAACTCCCTACTATCTGCAGGCTGTTTTTAGGTTGGCCACAAGTTCCCTTTCTACATACCTCAACCATAAAATCATTTCTTGGGTACTTACCTTTGGTCATACAAGTAATTTCTGTTCCTCCCTCTGGGAAAGGGTTCTCTCACAGTGAGGGTAAGATGAGGAAATACTGACGGAAAAATCAGTTCAATTTCTCAACCACTTACTGAGCATTCAGTATGTGTTCTATGCAAGTCACCATAATCTCCACTAGCTGGTGGGGGATAGAAGTGACACACCTCAAATGAATGAGATCTTTCTTGCTCTCCAAACCCTTAGAACCAAATGGGTTGGGGACAGCTATGAAAGATTAACTAGGGCAGGTTGGTTCTTTACCAATTTTAAGCTGACTTTAATGGAAGAACAGATTTGAGAGGGAAAGGATGAGCTTGGGAAATAAACTTGCCTCTCTATGTTGTGACGCACAAAGAGGGAAGCAAATGTTTCTGAGTAGAAGACTGAAAAAGTCTTGGTGGTGGAAAAGTGTTTTGTTTTGTTTTGTTTTTTACTTTATTTTCGAAGAAGTTTTAGACTATAGAAAAGTTACATTGAAAATAGAGGGGACTCCCCTATAACCCACCCCCTCCCCTTCTCACATTTTCCCCTGTTACAAACATCTTATTTTAGTGCGGTACATTTTTTACAATTGATGAACAAATATTGGAGTATTGCTAACTGTGGTCTATAGTTTATATTATGGTTTACACTTTGTACCATACAGTTTTATAGGTTTTGACAAAATGTATAATGGCCTGTACCCGTCATTGCAATGTCATGCAGAATAATTCTAATGCCCCCAAAATGCCCCATGTTCCACCTGTTCTTCCCTTCCCCTCCCCTCGGAACCTCTAGTGACCACTATCTTTACATCAGTGTTACAAGTTCCTCCATTATTACCATAATAATAAGTCTACTTTCGTCCATGGTTGCATCCCCGCCTTTCTCATTCCCCCTTATTCATTCCTCAATCTTGATGACTTTGGGATTGTGAGGCCCACTATACTTCAAACTGAGAGGGGCTTTAGAACTTACGGGGCAGATGGAAGAAACTGTCTTGCTTGCCGCTGTGGATACTCTGTTTTTTTGGGAGGGTGTTGCCCATCATCATCATTTTGTTGTACTGGGCGAATCCAATGAACTGGAGACTAGGTGTTTTTCTTTATTTTTTTTATTTTTTTATTTTTTTTAATTTATTTTTTTATTGACTTTGTAATAATATTACATTAAAAATATATATGTGAGGTCCCATTCAACCCCACCCCCCCACTCCCCCTCTCCCCCCCCCAACAACACTCGTTCCCATCATCATGACACATCCATTGGATTTGGTAAGTACATCTTTGGGCACCTCTGCACCTCATAGACAATGGTTCACATCATGGCCCATACTCTCCTCCATTCCATCCAATGGGCCCTGTGAGGATTTACAATGTCCGGTGATTACCTCTGAAGCACCATCCAGGGCAGCTCCATGTCCCAAAGACGCCTCCACCTCTCATCTCTTCCTGCCTTTCCCCATACCCATCGTCCACCATGTCCACTTTTCCCAATCCAATGCCACCTCTTCTATGTGGACATTGGATTGGTTGTGAGACTAGGTGTTGACTGCAACTCAGCTGAGATTCAGGCTTAACTGGCACCTGAACAGACCAAAGATTTAAGTCTCTAGAAATATATTTAACAGATATAGTGCTATTATAGGTTCATATAAAAGGGGTAGAAGAAGCACGTGTAGGGAAATTATGAACGAGTCTACTGCTATTCTATTTGGAAAATAGGTTAACATATATTCTAAGGCAAGGCCCACCAATGGGGGGCTGATTTCATGGGATCGTGTGCCTTGCCATAGTGTACAGATGTCTCCGGGGCCTGTGGGAACACCCCTGTTTGAGGCTTTGTTTACTGTAGCAGTGAGTGAGATCCTCCTGAGAGGTACAGAAGCACAACCTCTAGAATGACCTCCCGACTGACTTTGTAATCTCTTAGCATAAAAACTCTTCTGTATTTAATATTTCCCCCTTTTGGTCGGGGCCTTTTCTAATTGCATTGATAACCGGTGCTTGGTAATAATCTGTCCGTGCTGGGGAGGCTCATCCCTGGGAGTCATGTCCCGTGCTGGGGGGAACGTAGTGGGTTATTTGCTGAGTTTGACTTAGAGACAGACCATATTTGAGTAAGAAGGGGGTTTTCAGGAGGTAGCTCTTAGGCAATAGATATTATTAGGCTAAGTTTCAATTTTACAAGATTAAGGCTCGTAAGTACAAGCATTAATATCAAGATCTTGGTGTCTTGGTCTATCTTCTTTTATTAGGTACTGCCTATGCACTCTAGAGATTCTTGCCACAATATTAGAGAACATAGCAGGACCCCCAGGATGGGAGTATAGTGTTTTGTTGGTTACTGTGTGCATCTCCACCCACTGAGATAAGACCCCACGACACATAAACACATTCATATGCCCTAGAGGCATGCCCCACGTGCCCCCTTCTCCATACATCCTCCCACTACTGACACCCTGCACCACTTGGAAATGGATTTTGGACTAGAACTGGAAAGACAAGGAAGATTTCATTAGAGGACAATGAGTAAAAAGAATGCTCTTAGTATGTCTGCCTACATTGTTTCCCCCTAAAATTTATCTGGCCATTCTCACTGGTTTTCCAGTGGGGAAGATACTAAAAATGTATAGCAATCCATGAATATATTACTAACACTAAAATGTAATAATATACTTGATATTATATTAATATAATTATATTAATTCTAAAATATGTGATATAGTAACATTTATATAATGACACACTATATAAATATCTTATCTAGTAATATAGAAAATTACATGATAGTAGCAAAAATCTTTACTAACCACTTTCTATGGACCAAGGTATTTCCCCCATTTTATTTCATTTTGTCCTCTCTATATCCTATAAGAAAAATTCTGATTTAAAGGTGAGGAAAACAAGATTTAGAGAGGTTTATCACTTGCACATAATGATACATTTGGCAGGGAGCAAAGCTGGTACTTGTACCACAACATCTCTGTAGTCTGTGCTCTAATCACTCTATCTTACTGAGAATCATATTAATATACAGACCCCTTTACAAACTGATAGTGGTAAAGTAATGAAATGGTTTGTTCTCTATGGTTCATGAGCATCACTTCATATTCACTATTCATATTACATGGATAGGTCACAAAGATTTCCTTTTAAAGGGTTAAAGGCATTTTCATATGTACAGCTTTTTGTTGGGTGAAATACTGATCTTTCTCAAATTCCTCACCTCAAATCCCACAACACTTGAAGAACCACAACACCTCCAGTTTCATGTTTTTCAATTTTCTATTTCTGAATAGACAAGAAAGGCACATTCTATGTCTACGCATTCCAAGTCCAGAAATGACTTTTCTATCCATGAGGGGTAACAGAGCAAAGGAGACAGAAAATGCATTACAGTACAAACAGGATCCAAATATAAACATTAGAGAAGCTGGCTCCAGGACAAGTAATAAAAGGTTTCATGCCATCTACTATTATTGTTAGCATCATTATGAGTATGCCCAGTTTAAAAGGGAAGAAAGGAAAAGGAGACTGTAGTGATTTGAAGTTATTTTATGAATCTTAAAAAGAGAATGATTATGTTTGGGATTCCGTTCCTGTGGGTGTGAGACCCTTTCAACTGGACTATGGCCGTGAGGCATGACTCAGGTGAGTTTCCACCCTCTTGCTAGGTCTGATAAAAACGGAGACACAGGAAAGGGAGCCACCATGTTTGATCCTGCCATATGAAAGAAAGGACTCCAGTTTCACCCACAGCCGAGCTGCAAGGAAAGAGGCCCCGAAGGCTCAAGGAGCTGAGGCACAGGGAGAGAAAAAGCCATATGCCTGATAGTTTGCAGCTGAACTCAGGAAGAAAGCAGAGCAGCCAAGACTGATAGAGGAGGCCTGGAAGAGACAGGTCCAATGCCTGATGCCCTCAGCTGAGCTCAAGACTCCGTGAAGACTGGCAGCCATCTTGCTTTACTGTGTGGTTGCTGACTTTGGTGAGAAAGCATCTCTGATGGTGCCTTAATTTGGATATTTCACAACTTTGGAACTGTAAGTTTTTGCCCCAAATATTCACCCTTTATAAAAATCTCAACTCATTTCTGGTACTTTGCATAGGCAGCCCTTTGGCAAACTAAAACAGGGGCATGCTCAAATTTCCATTTCAGTACTAGCACTTAAAAACAAACTTGTAAATATCAGACCTTGATTAATGTTTTATGGAGGAATATAGTGGTGATAATACTTCAGATTTTCTTAGTACTTTAGAGTTTTCAATGTGCTCTCATATATTTTATCTCATTTGATTGTAACAATCTTGTTACAAGATTAGGCAAATAAGTATAATGACGCCCATCTTACCGATAAGGACACTGAGACCCAAAGTTTAAGTTGTTTCCCAATGCCACACAGCTAATAAATAATGGGGAAACAAATCATCTCTTCCGGACCTTCAGAAGAGCTTGTTGTTAGCCTTCAGGAAAGCCAGCCTTCGGGAACAGTGTGCAGCTCTTCAATGGCAACACTGACTTGAACTAAGCAGCTTTTCAAGCAATTTGTTGCAAAAGATGCGGAATTGTTTTTCAGGCCAAAATGTTTTTTTAGCTGTTAATCAAGATGTTCTGATTGAGCTTTGTATTATTTCATGGATGACTGCCAAGTACCACATGTAAACAATGAACAACAGTCAAAATAAAACAGCACAAGGTCACATCACTCTTCCAAATTTTGACAGGATAACTAACATTCCTGGATTCATTTAGTCAACAAATGAGGGGACATTGAGCATCTTCTGTGAGCTGGACCCTGGACCACATGCTAGGGAGATAATAATGAGCTAAACTGGAATCATCCCCATCAGCATGGGGCTCACTGTCTGGTATATGTGTAGTATGTACATGTGTATGTGACAGAGAGATCCGACAGGCTGATAGCCTCGGGGACTCAAGAAAGCCTTTTCTGAGGAACTCATATAAGAGCTGAGATCCAGAGTCTGCATGTGAGTCCACCAGGCCCAGGGATGTGATGGGGGCAGAGCAGTAAAGAGGAAAGAGAGGCCAAGCAGAGGAAACAGTGTGCAAAGGTCTGATATTGGGATGAAGCATCCCATCTCCTAGACTATGGAATTGTCCACAGTAGCTACCTCCACTTCTTCCTTTTCTCTCTTGGATGTTTTTCAGTCAGGTTTCCATATCCCTCACTCCATTCAAACTGTTCTGGTAAGGTCAGTAATGACCCACTATGTTGTGAATCCAACAGTCACTTCTCTATCATCCCATTACCCTCTCCCTAGCATTTAAACTACTGATCACTCCCCCCCACCTCCACCCCCAACTCTTGACACAGCTAGAAACAATCTCTTCTCTTGTTTTACCTTCTCAAGGTCTTCTTTGCTGGATCTTCTTTTTTTTTTTTTTTTTGCTTAACTTCTTAATATTGGATCCCTAAGGCTTGATCCTTCACCCTTTACTTTTCTTTATCTGCATCTCCAAGTGGTGTCACCCAGTCTTATAGCTTTAATTCCCTTTATAGGCTGTTGACTCTCAAATATGTATCTTGAGACCTTATCGTTCTACTGAGATTCAGACTAACCTGTCCAATTGTCTTCTTAACATTTCCACTTGAAAGCCAAATGAGCATCTCAAAATGAATATGCCAAAAAAGTCTCAATTCCAGCCTTCTTCATCCTTACTTACATCTTCCCCTTATTTCACCCCCATGTAAATATATTAGTCTCTAGCTCCAAAATACATCCTGTAGTCATTTACTTCTCTCCACATTCAATGCTATCATCCTAATACAACTAACCAAGCCCAGACAACCTCACACATTCCTTAACTTGTCCCCCTGCCGCCAGTCTTGCCCTCTTATAATCATTTCCACATGGCAAACAGAACATGCCTTTTAAAATGTCACTCAGATTACTTCACTTCCTTGCTTGAAACCTGACCTATACTGGCTTTCCATTTCACTAGGGATAAAATCTAAACTCCTTGACCCAAGAGCCTTTGGCAACTTGATTCAAGTCCAGGTCTCTGACCTCATCTTGTTCCACACTTTTCTACTCATGGTAGACAGGACAATGCTTCCTACTTCCAAAAATGCCCACATTCTAATCTCTGAACCTGTGACTATGTTACCTTACATGGTAATGGGGAATGAAAGTTGCTAATAATTTGAACATAAAATGGAGTTGTTATCCTGGATTACCCAGGTTGGCCCAATGTAATCAGAAATTTCCTTAAAAGTATTAGAGGGAGGCAGAAGAGGAGTCAGAGGAGAGGTGATGACAGAAGCAATGTCATCAAAGTGATGCCTCTGAGGAGGACTCAAACTACCGTGGCTGGCTTTGAAGAAGGAGGAGGAGGAGTACTGTGGGAAGCGTCTAGACACTGGAGAAGGCAAGGAAATGGTTCTCCCCTAAAGCCTCCAGAAAGGAACTTTTCCTTTAAAACCTTGATGCTAACCCAGTAAGACCAATGTCAGACTTCTGACTGTCAGAAATGTGGAAAACTAATACATTACCTCAGTATGGTACTGCCACACTGGTCTATTTCATGAACAAACTTGTTTCTGCTTCAGAGTTTTATCCTTGTTATCACCACTACATGGAATGTTCTGTTCCCCACACACTCACAAGGCTGACATGGTGCCTTCTTGTCATTCTGAGCTCTGCTTCACAGAGAGTGAAGCAGCTGGCTATTGCTTTCTATGGCATTACTTTTTATCTTCTTCATAGACCTTCTACCATCTGAAATTATCTTGGGCATTCATTGACATGGTTGCTGGTAATCTATTCTCTGTCTAGAATATAAGTTCCATAAGCAGGATCCTGTTGGCCTTGTTCACCCCTGATCCTCAGTGCCTGAAGAGGGTCTGGTACAAGGTCATAGGTGGTACACAGCTGCTGCCCACCAAACGAAGAAAGCCACTGTGAGTGGGATGTTTTTCAGCCATGGGGAGGGTGGTGTGAGAAGAAAGGAGCCAGATCACATTGTATCTTAGAGCCCTGATCTTTATTCTAAGAACATTGAGAAGTCACAAAAAAACTGTAGACAAGGCTGGGTAATCATGTATTCATGTTCCTGAGTTTAAAATAAACAGACCAGAGTGGGAGCAAAGGTATATGTGAACTAATGGGAATGCTCTTGGGTAGTTCATGGAAAACAAACGAAACAAAGAAACAAACAAACAAACAAACAACTTCAACTAGGGTGGTGGCAATGGAAAAAGCTAATTATCAGAAATATACTTTGTTCAGTTGGTCCTGATCTCTGTGGAATCCAGGTGACTCTTCCCAGTATGGACTTGAGCAGCATTTTAAGTGGCACAGTACAAAGACAATGCCGGAGATCCAGGCTTGTTTACAGCAAAAGTAAAAAAGATATCCTCCAAGCATGATTAGATAAAAAACCCTTACCCTCAGTGGTAAACCAGAAAACAAATCGCCAAAGAAATTGGAGTTCCAGAGCTTAAAATCGAGCATTGGTTTAGAAACTACAGAATGAAACAGAGGAGACTGGTGTCTGGATGCTCCTTAGGAAAAGATCAAAACCAGGCACGGGGCAAGCCTCAACCCTGCCCTCAAGAATACCCACCAGAACAATCCAGAAGACCTAACATCCACCATGAGATCTCAAACAAGTACCACAGGTCAGCCTTTGAGGAGAACCGAAGCCCTGCTATTACTACCAGGGAAGAACTGGCTAAACAAACAGGCTCTCCAGAACCGAGAATTCAAAAATGGTTTTTGAAGTGAAGTGATCAGCACCCACAGCAGAGCAAAAGGGAATCCATAAATTCCTTGGGAGATAGCCCAAGTGGGAGCCCAGATCTGACTCTTCAGAAGCACCAGATTGAACTGTCCACTCTCCCAGGCAGCTCTCGCCACTTTTTCCCCCAGAATTCCTTAAGCAAGAAGCCAAGATGTGTCACTGCTCTTCCTCCATCCTATGTGTCCTTTATTCCTTGGCATCCAGTTGAGGTCAATGGGAGCCAGGGACCTTGTATCATGAAGGTTCAGCCCACGCAGGATGTGCAGGGAGGAGAGAAGTCTGACTTCCCCTGACACCATCCCGGGCAGGGACATCTCAGATACACAGACGCCTTTCTCACCCCAATACCAAGGAAACTGCCAAGATCACAATGAACACACTGTCTGGGAAGTACTGCAGTTACAGGCGTCTTTTCAGCCTCATCCTGAGCTTGAAAAAGATGAGTTGTATGACATAGCTCACATCCTGCGATGGTGGGATGAGGGATGCCTGGCTCTCATTGCAGAACAGGAACCTCCGGAGGGGACACTGGAGCAGGCAGGAGACACTGAAGCAGCCCTGTGCCCCCATCAGCTCAGGAGTCATCTCATCCGCTTGGCCAACCACACTAGCGATATGTAGAAACCTCAAGGTGTGAGATGAACTCTGTATTTAATAGATTCCAAATAAAGGTATAGACTTCTCTGAATCTGGATACACAAGAAGAGAATCCTCCGGGACCCTCCTGGCCCCACCGACCCATCAGTGAGGGAGAACTTCAATGCTGTTCCACAGGGCAATGCTCCCCAGGGGCTTTAGGAGAAGGAAGTGTCCTTCTCATGACCCTGGTCCAGACCTTCTTTCCTTCGGTATAGAGTCTTTGATTTTGAGAATGATGACCCATGAAGATATCATCTTCAGGAACAAGACTAAATCAGGAAGAAGAAGCAACCACTGGGAACCCAAAAGGAGGCCTTGGGCAGTGGTTTCCTTCTGAACTCACTGCGTGGAGGAAGGGATTCATTGGAAGCTCCAGCCTGCTTCTGGCAGCATCATGATCAACACGCAGTGGAAGCATTTGCTGAATCCGTGATGTAAAAAGCATTTTCATGACAAATATGACTTCCTCCCTGTAATCATCACACCATCAGCAGTCTCACAATCCAGGAGCTATAAAGGAATGCACGTGAAGAGCACATGTCTCAGAAGAATTTATCTGCATTTCATGACTTTTGGTAGGATGGGAGTTCAAATTTGAAATTAGTTTGCCATGTAAAACACCAAGGAATGTGAGTTTTCTTCATAATGTGAGTTTAATAAAGTATGTTTCCCTGCCACCCCCATCTCTGAGGGTTGGATTGGGAACTAGGAATTACCTTAGCATTCATCAATAATAAATAGCATAGTATGCTATATCCATAATACTGAGTACTTCTCTCATATAAATGCATTTTTTTCTTCTACCCTTTAAAAAATTGCAGAAATTCAGAAGGAAAAGTATGGCAACACCATGCAATCACAAATTTTGTCTATTGATCTTAATATTTCCACATTTTAAGGTTGTTCATATAGTTACAAATATACCCATAAATTTCCTATTTTAATTTCAATAAAGTATATGTAAACTGAAAGGTTTTCAGATCATTATTATGATGCTTTGGTGAATCTGAAAAAGAGAAAGATATTATTTCTTAACTAATCCATTCCTATGGGTGCGAGATCCTTTTGACAGGACTTTGTCAGTGAGGTGTGACTCAGATTGAGTTTCTGCCCTCTTGCTGGGTCTGATAAAAAATGGACACACAGCGAAAGGGAGCCGCATTTCGTATTGACCCTGTCATGAGAGAGGACTGTAGGAGAGCAGAAGCCCTGGGAGTCTCAAGGAGCTGAAGCCCAGGGAGAGATGAGCCTTACAGCTTGAAGCTGCACTAAGGAAGAAGGTGGAACAAATTTGACTGATTACAGTCCCTGTGACTGGTTGTTCATAGCTGAACTCCAAGAACTGGGCTCTAAGACACAGTCTGGAGAGCAAGAAAGAGACCTTGGCACAGATTGGCAGCCATCTTGATTTGTCACATGGCCAGACAACAGGATCAACAATAGCTGAATTTGGTGAGAAAACACCTTTGATGGTGCCTTGATGTGGACATTTCATGACTTTTACCCAAAATAAATCCTCTTTTCCAATGCCAAGCCATTTCTGGTACTTTGCATCAGCAGCCTTTTGGGAAACTGAAACAATCCAAGCAGTCTTCCCTCTTCGTTTGAACTGGTAATTTCTAAAAATAAGTTATGGTGTAGGAAGTTGTTTATGGTTTTACCTTGGTACAATAGAAGTACCTTTGAGAAATAAACATTAATTCTTTGTGGAAAAAACAAAGAAATATACTTTGGAATTAACATCAAGAGGACTATATGACAGATTAGGATGTAAGGGGCCCAAGATGAGTCAATCTCATGAATGATTCCAAGATTTATAGACTGAGAACTTTAGCGACTGTGATGCCATTTTCTGAGATGAGAAAACTGGAGCAGGAGCAGGCGTGAGTATGTACCCTGAGAAGGGTAGAGAGTGTAGTGTGGACTTTGTTAAATTTGATTTGTCTTTGAGCCCTAAAAGGGAAGACATCATGTAGACAGACTTTGAATCTAGAACTCAGATTAGAGGGGACGATGGCAGATGAGTTGCAAAAATATAAGTCCTGGGAGCCATGGGATTGCATAAATCACCTAAGGAGAGAGAGACAGAAGAGGGCTCAGGATACTATAAGCTCTCCTGCTCTGAGTCTTCCTTCTTGCAACCCAGAAGGCTGAACATTGTCCAGCAGGAAAGATACCTGTTTGTCCTTTGAGATTTTGCTCAAACTCCCAGACTACCATATGTTTAACTGCCTCTCTGTTCCACATGCCCATATCACCCCCAGGTATTTAGGAGGAGCAGATGAGGAAGAAAAGATGACTGGAAAAGAGCAGAGAGGTGGAGGGAAACAGGAGGATGTCATTTCTTAAAATCTATAATAACGCCCCAAGTAAAATTAACAGATAATATATGACTAGTCTCATATTGCAGCATCATGAAACCAAAAACTGAATGTTAACTAGCCGCTCATCCAACTTTAAATTCTTGCAGTGGAAGAAAATTTAGGGAGCATGTATCTCAAGAAAACCTAATTCCGGGAGCAATTAGTTTTCCTACAATATTATATGTCTTAGTTTTGGCATAAACAACTGGTTTTGGCTTAAACAACAAGAATTGACTGACTTGCAGTTTTGGAGCTGGAAGGTTTGCTCCCCCAGAGTGGGTGGATGGGAATCCTTGGCTCCTTGGGTTTCCTGTCACACAGGGATGTCCTCTCCTCTGTCTTCCGGTTCCATTGACTTCTGGCTTCTGGCTCCTGCCTGTGGCTTACTCTCTAGAAAGCCTTCAGCAATAGGAATAAGACCCATCCTGATTAGCTGGCCACATCTTCACTAAAAATAACATCTTCAAGAGGTTCTATTTACCATGGGTTCATACGCACAGGGTCATGGATTAAGAGCATGAATTGTGGGAAGACGACAGAGTAGGGAGCTCCAGGATGCAGTTCTTCCACCAAAACAACCATTAAACAGGAACTCTCTGAAACAACTATTTTGAGACTGTATACCAATAAGTTAGGTAACCTAAATGAAATGGACAAATTCTTAGAAACACACAAATTATATTGACTCAAGAAGATCTCAACAAACCAATTACTAGTAAAGAGTTTGAACCAGTCATCAAAAATCTCCCCAAAAAAGAAAAGACCACAACCGAATGGCTTTCACAAGGGAATTTTACCTAACATTCCAAGACTTATCTCCAATTCTGCTCAAAATCTTCCAAAAAATAGAAGAGGAGGGAACACCCCCTAATTCATTCTATGGGGCCAACATCACCCCCACACCAAAGTTAGATAAATATACCGCAAGAAAAGAAAATTACAGACCAACATCTCTTATGAAAATAGTTGCAAAAATCCTCAACAAAATACTAGCAAACTGCATCCAACAGCATAGTAAAAACCACGATCAAGTGGGATTTATCCCTGGTATGCAAGGTTGGTTCAACATAAGAAAATCAATTAATGCAATACACCACATTAGCACAATGAAGAGAACAAAACAAAACAAAACATGATCATCTCAACTGATGCAAAAGGCATTTCACAAAATCCAGCAGCTCTTCAAGATAAAAACACTCAGAACACTAGGAATAGGAGGAAACATCCTCAACATAATAAAGGGCATATATGGAAAATCCACACCTAACAGCCTACTTTATGGTGAAAGACTGAAAGCTTTCCCCCTAAAATCAGGAACAAGACAAGGATGCCTATTGCCAACACTGTTATTCACCTTTATAATGGATGTTCTTTCTGGAGCAATTTGGTAAGAAAAAGAAATAGGGGACATCCAAGTCAGAAAGGAAGAAGTGAAACTTTCTCTATTTGCAGATGATATAATCCTATATACAGAAAATCCTGAAAAATTACAACAAAGCTCCTACAGCTAATAAATGAATTCAGCAAAGAGGCAGGGCACAGGATCCATACCCCAAAATCAGTAGTGTTTCTATACACAAGCAATGAACAGTCAGAAGAAAAAAATAAAGAAAAAAATTCCATTCACAACAGCAACTAAAAGAGTCATATATCTAGGAATAAATCTAACCAAGGTTGTAAAGAACTTATACACAGAAAACTACAAAATATTGCTAAAAGAAATGAAAGAAGGCCTAAAAACTGTAAGGACATTCTGCGTTTATGGATTGGAAGACTAAATATTATTAAGATGTCAATAATCCTAAAGCAATTTAAGATTCAACACAATCCCAATCAAAATTTTAAAAACCTTCTTTGCAGAAGTGGAAAAGCCAATCATCAGATTTATAGGGAGGGGTAAGGAGGCCTGAACAGCTAACTTAAATCTTATTATGAAGTCACAGTATTCAAAAGAGCACAATAGTGGCACAAGGATAGACATGTAGACCAATGGGTTCAGACTGAGAGTTCAGAAATTAATTTTCACATTTATGGCCAACAGATTTTTTTTCTTTTTTTTTCCAATTGATTTTTGACAAGGTGGCAAAGACCATTTAATTGTGAAAGAATAGTCTCTTCAACAAATGGTTGCTGGGAAAACTGGATCTCTATTTTGAAAAAGTAAAAAGGAGGGCCTTTACCTCAACAATATATCAAAATCAACTCAAAATGTATCAAATATAGGGAGTGGATGTAGCTCAGCGGTTGAGTGCCTGCCTCCCATGTACAAGGTCCCAGGTTCAATACCTGGTATTCCCTTAAAAAAAAAAAAATCTCAATATAGTAGCTAAAACTATCAAACTCCTAGAAGAGAACATAGGGGAGCATCTCAGGACCTTGTGTTAGACAAATAAGATAAATAAGAATTTATCAAATGACAGGTATAGGGTTCCTATTTCAAATGATGGAAATATTTTGGTAATGGATGATGGTGATGGTAGCACATTGTGAACACAATTAACAGCACTGAAATATATATCTGAACATGATTACAAAGGGAAATATTAAATTGTATATATGGTAACAGAATAAAAATTTTTAAAACATTCATCAAACTGTACTACACAGTGAACTCTAAGTTTAAACATTGACTTTAATTAATAGTACAGTTATAAAAATGTGCTACCACCATTTGTAACAAAGGTACCACACCAAACCAAGATGGTGGTGGTATCTGGGAATCCTGTATTTTGGGCATGACTGTTCTATAAACCCATAACTTCTCTAAGAAAGGGGAAAAAATGAAGAGCATGTGTTTGCCTGGGTACTGAATTCAATCTACCAAGTTTTTGAAAGAAGGATACGTCAGAGAACCTCTGGGTGTGTGCCAAAAGCTGCAGCCAAATTCAGAGTACCCTCATCTGCCTTACTGTGAAGTTCAGATTGCACCTCCCAGACTCTTAATCCAAAAGTTCACCAAGTGGGAGGTTCCCAAGACCTTTTCATACAGTCTGTAAAGTCAAAACTATTTTCATGATAATACCGAGATGTCATTTGTTTTGCTCACCCACATTCTCTCAGGGTATACAGTGAAGTTTTTCAGAGGTGATATGATATTATAAGAGTCTGAATGTCAGAAAAGACATTAGAATCCAGTAAAGAGATTTGCAAAAATGTTGAAAGTATACGACTTTTCTTTTGCTTTGGAAAATAGTTCTTTTTCATAAAAATGTTTAATGTTAAGTCAAAGGTTCATTATCGAGAGTTTTAAGTACAATTTTATTTTCCTGCTTTAAATTCTGCGATAGTAAATATTGACAGATACAACCCACGTGCACAGTTTCTTTATACTTTAAAATCGGGGTCCTCATTAATTTTTAAGAACTTCACGAGGTCCTGAGACCAAAGTTTGAGAAGCACTGTCGTGAACATAAGAGGAAGGGTTCCAAAAGCGGGGACAAGCGCCAGCAGGACCCCTTCCTCGCAGAGGCAGCCCTTCCCTCGTGTAAGCTGGGGAAGCTTTCCCCCTCTCGGGGTGGAGACGCCTCTGTCCTGACGCCTGGCCCCGGCCGGGGCAGGTCAGCTATCTGGGCCTGCACTCACACCGCTGAGCTTGACGGATAAAAACTGGGAGTGTGTTTGCGCTGGGTTTCTATTTTTAGAGGCTGGGAGAGTGTTTAGAGTTAGACGTATTCTCTAAGGACCAGAGGGTGAATTGTACACCTATACAAACAACCCTTGGAAACAAGAGCAGAGCCAGACCTCCCGCCCGGCAGGCGGCTGGGAGAGGCGAACCCCGGGCGGAGACGCAGCCTCTGTTCCAGGCAGCCCGGGACTTCCCTGAGGCCTGGAGCCCCGCCCGCCTCCCAGGCCGCGAGCCGCACCTTCTCCTGTCCCGGGGAGCCACAGGGCAGCCCGTGGTCCTAGCCCTGGCCCCGCCGTGGCGAGACCAGCCCCCTTTCCCGGCCCTTCAGGACACCACGAGGCGGGCGGTGTGAGGAAAACCCCTGGGGCCTGGACATGCGCAGGCGGTAAAAAGGAACCAGCTCAAGATTTCATTTCACACTCTCTCCCTCCGCAACTCCAAACCAGAAGTGTGGCGAACCCCCTGCACTAGATGGAAGTGGACTTGGGCTCAGAAGGCTGTGACAGAGAGGACTTGGACAGAGGACGGCGAAGGACGCTCAGGTTACAAGGAGCCGGTCGCGGAGGATTGTGGGAAGAAGGTGGTGGCGGGGCTCTGGGGTTCAGTCCTCCCACCAGAACCGCTGCTAAGTCGGAGGGAGCTGTCTGAAACAACGATGCCAAAACCCCGGAGTCCAGCAGAACTCTGTACAGCATCCAGGAAGAGCAAAAGGAAGAGGCTGGTAAATTATGGTAAAACCTGTAAATGGCTCTCTCCCGGCAGGTTACCCATTTCCCACTCCCTGGGCAGGCTGCTCTGCACTCCAGACCCTGGCTAGCTCTCCCGGGACTGAGAGGGTCCCAGAAATCCACTTCCCCAAATCAGGGGGCCCGAGGGCAAGTGCTGATCGCAGATTTTTAAATTTTTATTTTAACAAATCAATTCTATTGATACATATTAATAAAGCTTACAAGTCATCCAAAGTGTAATATCAATGAAATTTGATATACGCACATAGTTGTGCATTCATCACCCCAATCATTAGAGCATTTTCATTATTTCAATAATAATAATAATAATTAAATGAAATTCTCCACTTCTTGATTTCTCCCTGCTTCTCTGATATACATAGCTGCTATTTCTGTCTATACTTGCACACTTATTTATTAAACAGTTTTATTGCAATATATTCATATACCATATGATCTATTATAAGTGTAATCAATGGCTTTTAGTATAATCACAATGTTGTGCATTCATTTCACCACAAAAAATTTTAGAACAATTTCATTACTCCAAAAAGAAAATCTCCACACCCCTTAGCAGTTCTTCCCACCCCTACATAATCACTAATCTGACTTAATCTTTATAAATTGATTTATATTTACATTTTATATAAACGGAATCATACAATATATAGTACTTTATGCCTGATTTCTTTCATTTAGCGTATTGGTTTTTCTGTCTGATACTAACATCTTATAATGTTAACATACATTTGTTCAATTTCAAAGAAAAATGATCTTATATATGCAATTTTACCCATATTCATATTTTACATATGGTTTTACTTTGCTATACAGTTCCATGTTACATTTTTATCTTTCCTTTAGTAATATATATGACCTTAGACTTTCCTTTTCAACCACTTTCATACCCACATTATAGTACTGCTCGTTACAGACATGATGTTAGACTCTCACCTTTTCTATTCATTTCTGAAGATTTACTAATTCCGCACAAGTTAACCCTCAGCTTTCCATTCTCTAACCTCATTCTACTCTCTGGTGACCCATATTCAAGTTATTAACTCCATGAGTTCACACAATATATTTAGTTTCTAATAATGCAGTCATTCAGTGTTTGTCCTTCTGTGTTCAGTTTGCTTCACTCAACATAGTGTCCTCCAGATTCACCCCTGTTGTCATAGGCTTCACGACTTCATTTCTTCTTACAGCTGCATAGTACTCCATTGTGTGTTTACACTCTGCCGTCTATCTATTCATCGGTTGATGAACACCTGGGTTGTTTCCTACTTTCCGCCATCATGAGTATCACCACTATGACCATAGGTGTGCAGCTACCTGTTCATGTCCCTGCTCTCAGTTCTTCTGGGTATAAACCTAGTGGTATTGCTGAGTCCCATGGCAAGTCTATAGGCAACTTCTTTAGGAACTGCCAAACAGCTCGCCGCAGCGGCTGTGCCATTCTACCTTCCCACCAACAGTGATCACAGCTTTAGAATAGCGACTTCTGAGTGCTGGGGGTGGGGGGATTGGGGGGTTGGCTCTAAGGGCAGCCATTGTTCCAACCCAACACAGACAAAGGGCTGATCAGACTTGAAGACCGTGCTTCCAGGGCAGCAGGGGACAGTCAGCTGCAGGGCTGCATTGGTCAGAAAGCACGGCTTTCTGGGAGCCATTGTTCGAAGCCCCTGAGACGCTTCCTGACCCCCCTCCCCAGGACATTCTGGAAGTGGTCTGGGCTCTGCTGTCTTCTTGGGTGCCCCACCCAGTTTCATCTGGAAGAGTCCTCTCCAGAGTGCCCCCCTCCCAGAATTTTCCCTCCAGGCAAAAGCAGCTTGAGACAAAGAAAGGAGTGTAAGAAGTGTTGAGGGGGATAGCTTGGGGAAAAGACTTGTCTACTTTAGACACTCTGGAGAGGGAGGTCTGTCCCCGATGAAATAAAGAGGGCACTCGGATTTCTGTTAAAAAAGGACACTCGGGAGCAGAAGTAGCTCAGTGGTTGAGTGCCTGCTTCCCAGGTATGACATCCTGAATTCAATCCTGGGCACCTCCTAAAAAATAAAATAAAAAGAGGGGAAGGAACTCCAAAACAATAAATTGCACAAGCTCAGGACAAGACACAGGCCCCAAAGACAGGGAAGACCTTGCACCTTGCATTTGCCTCGGGCAGACCTTCCAGATAGAAGAGCCGACGCTCCAAAAATGTGAAATGGAGCAGCTGCTGTGGAAGACAGTTCGACAGTTCCTCAGAAAGTAAGTATAGAATTCCCGTATGACCCAGCAATCGCATTACTTGATACACACCCAAAGGAATTGAAAGCAGGATCTCAAACAGATATCTGCACACTGATGTTCATAGAGGCATTATTCACTAGAAAATCTTTGTCTTATCACCTAACTGTTACAGAATCAAGAAACAGACATCTCAGGAGATAAATCCCAGAGTTAACTTTTAATTTTTTAAGCGGTTTCACTGAAACATTCATATAGTACACAATCCATCTTAAGAGTGCAATCAGTGGCTCTCAGCATAATCACAGAGGCATGTATTCATCACCACAATCAACTTGAGAATATTTCCACTACTTCAAAAAGAAAAACCTTAAACTCCTTAGCAGTCACCTCTCAATTTCTCTATCCTTCCCCAGCCCTATATAACCACTAATCTAATTCTGTCTCTATAGATTTATTTATATTTATATTTTATACTAATGGAATTGTACCATGTATAGTACTTTGTGTCTGGTTTCTTTAACTTGGCATAATGCTTTGTGCGTGTGTTTTTAAAAATTTTTTAAATTAGAGAAGTTGTGGGTTTACGTAAAAGTCATGTAAAAATTACAGTCCCATATGTCCCCCTATTGTTGACACTTAGGATTGGTGTGGTACCTTTGTTAAAATATTAAAATATTACTGTTAACTATAGTCCATAGTTTGCATTAGGTATATATTTCCCATATATCATCTTATTATTAATATCTTGTGATAGTGACTTACATTTCTTATAGTTCCTGAAAAACATTTTAATATTTGTACTGTTAACCACATTTATCATCCACAGCACCAGTCCTATATTTTACCCTCTAGCTTTCCTTTTAATAACACACCACCCAAAACTTCTCTTTCAACCGTGTTCACACGCATAATTCAGCACTGTTAATTATTCTCATAATAAATGTGCTATCTCCATTTCTGTTCATTTCCTAACATTTATAATCAACCTAAGTAGAAATTTTGCACAAATTAAGCATCAGCTTTCTATTCTCTATCCCCTTCTATCTCTTGGTAAACTAACTCCATGAGTTCCTATTAGTGAGATCATACAATATTTGTCCTTTTGTGTCTGGCTTATTTCACTCAACATAATGTCTTTAAGGTTCATCCGTTGGCGGCAGACTTGGCCCAGTGGTTAGGGCGTCCGTCTACCACATGGGAGGTCCGCGGTTCAAACCCTGGGTCTCCTTGACCCGTGTGGAGCTGGTCCACGCGCGGTGCTGATGCGCGCAAGGAGTGCCTTGCCACGCAAGGGTGTCCCCCACGTAGGGGAGCCCCATGCGCAAGGAGTGCGCCCCGTAAGGAGAGCCGCCCAGAGCAAAAGAAAGTGCAGCCTGCCCAGGAATGGTGCCACACACACAGAGAGCTGACAACAACAAGATGACGCAACAAAAAGAAACACAGATTCCCGTGCTGCTGACAACAACGGAAGCAGACAAAGAAGATGCAGCAGATAGAAACAGAGAACAGACAACCGGGGTGGGGGATGGGGAAGGGGAGAGATATAAGTAAATAAATAAATAAATAAATCTTTAAAAAAAAAAAAAGAGGGAAACGGACTTTGGCCCAGTGGTTAGGGCGTCCGTCTACCACATGGGAGGTCCGCGGTTCAAACCCCGGGCCTCCTTGACCCGTGTGGAGCTGGCCCATGCGCAGTGCTGATGCGCGCAAGGAGTGCTGTGCCATGCAGGGGTGTCCCCCACGTGGGGGAGCCCCACACGCAAGGAGTGCGCCCGTGAGGAAAGCCGCCCAGCGTGAAAAGAAAGAGCAGCCTGCCCAGGAATGGCGCCGCCCACACTTCCCGTGCCGCTGACGACAACAGAAGCGGACAAAGAAACAAGATGCAGCAAATAGACACCAAGAACAGACAACGGGGCGGGGGGGGGGGGGGGGGGGGATTAAATAAATAAATAAATAATCTTTAAAAAAAATAAAATAAAATAAAAAAATAAAAAAAAAAAAGGTTCATCCATGCTGTTGCACACATCAGCATTTCACTCCTTCTTACAGCTGATTAATATTCCATCTTACATATATGCCACATTTTGTTTATTCGTTCACCAGTAGATGGACACTTGGGTCGCTTCCATCGTTTGGCAATTGTGAATAACAACCTACGCAATGGGGGAAAATATTTCAAAACCGTGTATCTGATAAAAGTTTAATATCCAGAATATTATACATAAAGAAATCCTTCAACTCAACAACAAAAAGACAAACAACCTAATTAAAAACTGGGTAAAAGACGTGACTAGACATCTCTCTAAAGAAGATATACAAATGGCCAAAAAAGAACATGAAAAGATGTTCACAATGAGATACGATTTCGCACCATTAGAATGGCTACTAAGGAAGGGACAGAGGGAGGGAGGGCAGAATAAAGGAAGGAAGGGAGGGAGAAAAGAAAGAAAGAAAATTACAAGTGCTGGAAAGGATGCAGAGAAATGGGCACACTCATTTATTGTTGGTGGCAATGTAAAATGGTGTCATTGTGGAATACAGTTTGGCAGTTCCTCAGAAATTTAAGTATAGAATTTCCATATGACTCACCAATTCCACTATTAGTTATATAGCCAAAGGATTTGAAAATAGGGTCTCAAACAGATATTTGCACACTAATGGTCATAATGGCTTTATTCACAATTATCAAAAGGTGGAAACAACTCAAGTGTCCATCAGCCGATGAATGGATAAACAAAATGTGGCATACACATGCAATTCAGCTGTCAAATGGAATGAAGTTGATACATGTGACAACATGCACAAACCTTGAAGACATCACGTTGAGTGAAATAAGTCAGACACAAAAATGTAAATATTGTGCAATCTCACTGATATGAAATAATTAGAATAAGCAAACTCAGAGAGTCAGAATCTAGATGTGGTAGTTTGAGTCTTTTATGGACCCCAGAAAATTATGTTCTTAAGTAGGTTCATTCTCGTGGGTGTGGGACCCTTCGATTGGATTGGAATTAGTTGAGGTTCTTTTTATTGGATTTCTTCAGCTCAGGGTGGGTCTTGGTCCTCTTGTTGGAGTCCTTTATAAATGGGAGGGAAGAGGCTGCAGAGACAGAAAGAAAAACTGCAGTAACAGAGAGAAATGCCCAGATGCTGAGCAAGAAGCCCCCAGGAGCCAGAAACGGAAATCAATGGAACCTAGAAGCTGAGAGGAGCCACTGAAGCCCAAAACTGAAAGCAGTGAGGCTGGAGGAGAGGACCACCATGTGCCTGAGCGTCCAGAACTGCAGTTTTGGGGGGAAAGTATCTCCTGATGATGCCTTGATTTGGACACTTTCACAGCCTCGGAACTGTAAGCATTAAAATTAATAAATCCCCATTGTAAAAGCCAACCCATTTCTGATATATTGCTTTCTGACAGCTTTTAGCAACCTAAAACAATAGGTTACCAAGGGACAGGGTGGGGTTGGTAATAAAATGTTAAGGCTTAAAATGTACAGAATTCCTATTTTGAAACGTGGGAATGTTTTGGTAATGGACGGTGGTAGTGGTAGTACAGCATTGTGAATGTAATTAACAGTGCTGAAATACATATATCTGAAAGTGGTTAAAGGGGGAAAGGTTAGGTTGCATATATGGTAATAGAATAAAAATTTTTAAAAATCCACAGAACTATATTACACCAACAGTGAACCCTACGTTAAACCATGGAGTATATAGTTAATAGAGCAATCATAAAGTGTGCTTTTATCAATTGTAACAAATGTGCTTCACCAGTGCAAGATGTTACTAATAGGATGGTGTGGTAGTTTGAAACTGTATGTACACCAGAAAATCATGTTCTTAAAGCTTATCTATTCCTGTGGGTGTAAATCTATTGTATGTATAGCCTTAGATGAGGTTACTTCTGTGAAGGCGTGGTCCAGGGTGGGTCTTATTCCTCTTGCTGGAGTCCTCTGTAAGAGAATTAAACTCAGCCAAAGAGAGGGAAAGTCACAGAAGCAAGAAGCTGAGAGCAATGAAACCTAGAAGAGAAAGGATCAACCAGCAGATGCCACCATGTGCCTTGCCATGTGGCAGAGGAGCCAAGGATTGTAGCATCTGATTTTGGGGAAAAAAGCATCACCTTGATGATGCCTGATTTGGACATGCCCACAGCCTCAAAACTTCAAGCTTGAAGCTTATACAGTCCCATTGTTAACAGCCAACCCATTTCATGGCATATTGCTTTTAGCAGCCTGGCAAAGTAAAACAGGTGGTATATGAGAATCCTGTATTTTATGCATGATTGTTCTGTAAACCCACAGCATTTCTAATAAGACAAACCAACCAACAAAAAAGTGGGCTTAGTTCACTGCTATTTTAAAAAAATGAGAGAGAGTTAGACACAGCTGAGCAGTAGGCTCCAGTAGGGAATTGAAAAGGCAATAGGGGGAAACAGATGTGGCTCAACCAATTGGACTTCTGGCTACCATATAGGAGGTCCAGGGTTCGATGCCCAGGGCCTTCTGGTGAGGGCAAGCTGGCCCACGCAGAGTGCCGGTCCACGTGGGAATGCCACCCCATGCAGGAGTGCTGGCTGATATGGAGAGCTGATGCAGCAATATGACACAACAAGAGACACAGAGGAGAGAAAATAAGAAGACATAGTGGAACAGGGAGTTATGGTGGCAGAAGAGAGTAATCGTCTGTCTCCCACTCTGGAAGGTCCCAGGATTGGTTCCCAGAGCTACCTAATAAGAATCAAGCAGACACAGAAGAACACACAGTGAAAGGACACAGAGAGCAGACAATGGGGGAAACGGGGGCGGTGGGGGGGGGGGCGGGGAGAAACAGATAAAATAATAAATTAAAAACAGGCAGTCGGAAACTTCAGACTTAAGTAACTATCAAACAGAAGGCACTGTGTCCCACAAACTCCAAACAACTCCATCAGCCTTCCTGTCCCCATCCTTGACCTTCTCCAGTAAATATTTCCTGTATATATTTTGGATCCTCGAATTTAAAAAGAAGTCTCTCTTCTTGCAAATTGGCTTCATCTAGATTGTCTATTCGTTATTGTTTTCTTTTACATAACTTTTGATGCCAAAGTAGGGTTACCCCAGAAACCACATTAGGTTCAGAAAAACAGATAGCATTAACAAATTATAATTCTGAACCTTCTATTGTTAAGTCTAATGATTTTTGGGGCAGGCTATTTGATAGAAGCAGACATGAAAATTCATTCATTTTCTCACTCCCCAGCATGACATTTAACCTTGTAGAAATTCAAATTTTTTATGTACTTGTTGCCACTCCTAGTGCTAATCAATGCCTGCCATCTTATTTACATTAAACACAATATTAGCCATCTCAAACAATACCCTTTACATTGAAAGCACAAATCCTAGTAAAACATTTCTGTGTCAGCTAATGAAAAGCTTATGAATCACAATTCCCAGGGTATGGGTGTGTTTAAGATCAAGGTACAGTACAATGCACGTAATTTTTACTGCATAGGAAATGTGAGGGGAATGAATAGTGTAAGAACTTCTAAAGTACATTCCCAGCTCTCATAAAAGCATGTGGCAAACATAAGAAGAATTGCATCCTGTCGATTCTCCCGTAAGTTTGGTGACTCTCAAACGTTTACAAATTCTCAAATACCCAACACTAATTGAATTAAGTTAGACTATATGTTCTGTCCACTCCTGTTTGACTTTTTCTACGCAGTTGTGTTTGAAGAGGCCGTCTTCAACTAAGTCCAAGGGACTTAGAAAGAATCTTTCACCTTAACATATTACCAGCAATATCAGACAGCATTGACAATGACACAGAAATCGTTGAAGGTAGATAGATGACTGTGCTTTTTCTTTTCAGGACAGAAGCTGAAAGAGCAGGCAATTTATCACACTGCTTTGCCAAGTCAGCACAGGACAGGGGGTTGACAGTGAGCCTCTATGAGCCTGAGATCAAATACAAGTTTACACAAGGGAAATATTGTAGCAAGTTCATGATGTTACTTAGAAAATGACAACTATCTCTGGGTTCTGCTTCTAAGGTTTAACTTTATCCAGGGATGATTGATGCAGAGGGAGTGAACTGAATTGAGAGGGAGTGAAAGAGGTGAGTCAGAAGTCCACCAGAAGAAAAGCAGTATTTTTATTATTTATAGAGTGACAAAAGTGACAAGCTCATGGCTTCAAAATGGAGACTGAAAGAAAGTGGTAGCTTGATAGCTAAGAATCAGAACTCAAGAGTCAGACTTCTTGGCTTTGTAGACTTGTCAATTCGCCCTTTATAAATGGGGCAAGTTAATTTCAGCCCATTAAGTAGGGTTGATAATGACAGCATCAAGATGGCTAAACAGGAAGATACCTATGGAGCACTTGGATAGTACCTGGACAGAGTACAAGTTCAAAAATGTATTTGCATGGAGTGGTACGATGAGGTCACCAGGCGTGAAGTTCTAGACATAGTCCATGTATGTGTACCGAGCTGTGTTCATCTCAGCCCCATGATGGAAAACAGTCAATATGCAGACTGCTTTGGCTGTAAAGGAAGAAGAAAGCATCATCACAAATGGGAGGAGAGCCTTAGAAACTAAAGGAGGATTTCCGGAACCACAGATTCAAGCACAAGTCCAAGTTATAGTTTGTAAGAGATTATTTGAACTCTGATTAATTTCATGTGTCAACTTGGCTAAGTTATGGTACCTAGTTGGTTGATCGAGCGCTGGCTGGCTTGTTACTGTGAGGGTATTTTGTAGATGGGATTTCCTCTACAGTCAGTTGATTGCATCTACAATCAACAAAGGAAAATATCCTTAGCAATGTGGGGAGTCTTCTCATCCAATCAGTTGGAGGTCTTACAAGTCAGAACTGAGAAATGCTGCAGCCAGGAGAACTTATGCCTCTCTGTCAGCATTGGCTCTTGCTCAGCATTGGCTTCTGCCAGTTAGCTTCCCCTGGGGAATCGAGACTAAAGACTTTGGCATATTGCCTTCATGAAGTTTCCAGCTTATGACCAGTCTTACGGAGTTCAGAATGACCAGATCCCATGGTTATGTGAACCAATTCCTTACAATAAATCTCTTTATTATAAGAGTTGGTTGTGTGGTTATGTTTCCCTGGAAAACATACAAATTTAGAATCAGGTGTCCTGGGTTCAAGTTCCAGTTCTGACACTAACTAGCTTTGTGACTTTAGACAAATAAGTCGACCCCTCTTCTGTTTTTCTCAGCTGAAAAACACAGATGATAAATTCCTAAAACACAGATGATAAATTCCTAAATCACAGGCTTATTTTAAAAATCCAATGCACATGAATGGATAGTTCATCATACCCTCTAAAAATAAACAAATGTCAGTAATTGGTATCAGTAATTATTAGATATTAATGTGACTCATTTTCTTTCCTTTTAGATGCTCATTATTTTTAACTCGTTTTCCACCTCCTGAAGATATATTGAGCCTCACCTACCAAATTTTATATCTTTCAATATGATTCCTTTGTCACAGCCAGTCTTGATACACTCATTCCTTTCACATCAAATGCTGCTCTACTTTCATCTGGTTTTCTTCTAAAAAATGAGGAGCGTGATGGTAACTCTAATAGCTTAATGCTGTACCAATCTGACATAAAAAGCATGTCAACAAAGTCACCGTGGTGGGTGAGAGAGTCTCTTAATTTAGCAGTGGCGAAAGAGATTGCAGTGACTTGGTGTGTCTGTCACTGTCTTCAAAAGACCACCATGCCTATTATTATAATTGGTAAATGTGGCTGAATGCCAAAGTTTTATGTCCCTGTTTCTACAGAGAGAAAAGTTTGCCTAAACTAGTAAGCATGTGTTTTATGTGATGTTTTCTGCAACTGCTTATTAAAGCAAAATTATCCAAACACACATACGTGTGTAGCCTTTATAGAATATTGTATTCCATAGAAATTATTTACCAAGTGTTTTATTTCAAGTGTTTTTTAAAAAATTACCTTATTTTTCTCTGTGTTAGTGAAATCATTTGTTTGTAGATTTCTATTTTACTGCACAGAGAAAATGTAAAGTTAGCCTTGGATCTTTCAAAATCACTTCTTGAATGGCCTGGATTTTCTTTTATTCCATGTAAGGAAATGTCCGTATTTCTTTCTCAGCTTTTATTTGGGTGTGGTTTGAACTGTTTTCTGAAACGCGAAACATACCAGTAGAGAGTGGGTGAAATGAGTCAGAGAGGATTGTGAAGGTGCTTCCAGGGAGAAGTTAGGGACTTTTGTATATTCTGGCCCGTTGCTTCCGGCTGCAATGCTCTTTCTCTCAGCCTGAGCCTATCATCTTTCCTGCGTCTTTGAGCCAGCTGGCGTGAGTGAGGCGAAGCGCGGCATCAGTCACAGTCTGAAGGAGGTTTCTGCTCCTGCAGCGCTCTCGTTCTGCGTGCTGAGGATGGGATGACAAGGTGCTGTGCTCAGAGCACCCACGGAACGGTGGTCTCTGGGCTAGACTGGTGATTGCCACGCGCCGCCATACTCACCCTGCTGGCTTCTGCTTTGTTTTGAGGTCGCACCTAAAAAAGGCTTTTCTTTTCAAGGATGCTTTATCTTCTGTGCGATGCTGTCCCTCTAGAGAGGACAAAGACTGCTCTCAGCAGAGGACGAATGCGGTATCCCCCTGGGAGTCTCCCCATGTCAGAAACAACCACAGGCATCATGCTATCCAGGAAGATTTCCGCAGCCTGCCACCTTTCTGCTTCCAGAAAAAGGAAGATGGGTTAGCCAGCCAGCCTGTGTCACACCCCGGGCGCTTTCCTGCGGGCAGGCTTGTGCCTGGCCTGTGACATTTGTTGTAAGGGTAGGAGGGTTTACTTCCAAAAACCTGTTGGGAGCAGACACTTTGCAGGACTTTTTGACGAAACAATGACATTGGATTGATACTTTTTAATATAACCTACTTTTTGTCTCTGAGTGTAATATATATACCACTTCTAGTAATCTATCCCAGGGAAAGAAACTGACATAGGGTTATATATTTACATACAACTTTGTACATCACATCATTATTTATAATATCCCAAAACTGGAAGTAACCTTCATGTCTAGCAAGGTGGATGTGATGTAATATCCTGCCTTCATTAAATATCGTGTTTTTGAAACTTAAGATTGTGCACGAAAGCCCACCATATCATGTTAAGCAAAAAAAAAAAAAAAAAAAAGGCACAATAATCACAGTGTCAACTTAGATTTAGGTACCCAGATACATTTGTATATGTATACATTTGTATCTGAGTGCCTAGAAAAAACTGTTATATGGGAATCCCATATTTTATGCATGTTTTTCTATAAATACAAAACTTCTCTAATAAAGAAGAGTTGAAAAAATACGTATATTAGTATGTTAATGGTGAGTTGTTTTCTCTAGGTGCTGCAGTGATGGGATGATCTTTATTTTCTTCCATATGCTTACTTGTATTTTCTAGTTTCTACTTTCTCTACAATGGCCCTGTATTGCTTTCATAATCAGAAAAAAATGCTTTTAAAAATACATGCCTATTATTGAAAATTTAGAAAGTACTGAAAAGTGTAATAAAAATAAAAACTGTCATATTCTCACTATCCAGAACTAACAATCTTGAAACTGAAAAAAGTGATGTATTTTCTGCCAGCCTTTTTTTCCATGTGCACATTGGATTCACAGGATACACTTCTTAGATGTGTGCGTTTAACTGAAATACCGATAGTTGAATGTGCAGGCCAATCCTGAGCATATGCCCCAGTGAGTGAGATGCGAGCTAGAAAACTAGCAGTTGTGAAGGCTTCGGGCAGTTGTGATTTTCAGGGGTCATTCGCAGTGCAAGTTGCTCATCATGCTGAATGCCACTCTAGAGTTTAAAGACAGAATTAGTTTTGTTGTTGTTTGAACACAAAACAACCCCTAAACAGAAGCCAGCTAATTTAATTGCTGTTCAACTAAGAAATATCAATCTGTTCCAATGCTGAATTTATGGACTGATTGGGGTGATAGTTTACAAATGGTTTAAATAAGAAAGAATTTCAAAACCTGTTTCGATTTTAAGCGATGTTCCACTTGGGCACTGACATACGATGTAGGAGCTCTCTGTGAGATGGAATTCAACACAGGTAGCAAGGTGTCTTGGATGTAGACTGGACAAGGCAGGGATGTGGGGTTAGGCAGCACTTTCTTCCAGAGGCTTCTGTGCTCTAGGCAGACATGGAATGCTCTGGGGACTCCTCGACCTTGGTTGCATGTTTAATACTTAAAGCTATAGCTATAACCCTTGAATTTCTTGAATCCTAAAAACTCCATGGGAGAAACAAAAACAAAAACAAAAACTGAACACCACTCAGAACTCACGATCAGTCATCTATAGACATGTTTGATGGGCTGGAGGTGGACTGATGATGGTCAGATGTAAGGGAGAGGCAAGAGGCTTCCTGAGAAATCCATAAATAAGGAAAACTGGGCAGGGTTGACCAGACTCAGGACCAGGCATTGGTATTAGAGGGAACCAGTGGTCCCAGGCAAAACATGTTTTGCTTTTTATTTTAAATTAACTGAATCAGGACTTCTTCCTTGTAAGAATGCCTTGGTGTCTGCAAAGAAGAGGGATCTGATATGAATGAGTCATATTATGAGGGACAAGGGGTTCATGCTGTAGGACTCTCCTCTGAAATTGAAGAGTGAGCAGAGAAAGCTGGTTCAGTACTGACTCAAGCTAGAAGAGAGCCCTGAAGACCCAGAGGAAGGAGCAGGGGCTAAAGGGGCCAGGAAGTCAAGTGCCCCTGCGTGGGCACCCAGGGCGGAAGAGCTGTGGTTCCAGGACGGTGCAGCAGCATCATGGGAAGCGACCTGGGAGCCGTGGAGATTGGCACCTGCAGGACTGCAGGACCACAGCAGATAAGAAAGCAGAAGGACGAGCAGAGATGCTGACCGTGTTCTAGAAGGTTCCCAGAAGGGCAGCTGGAGCAGAGGATTTCTGAGCAAGTGACATTTTTGCACACACACACATTTGGGAACTCCGGAAAAGACATGGGAAAGGGGAAGTACTGAGCACCTATCCTTTGAGGGGTAGACATTTACTACTGCTGCAAAATAACCTTGCCTGAGATGAAAAAACAGTTTATTGATTTGAATATGCTTGAGCACTCTAGGAAATATTGGAAGGATAAAAAGGAGAAATTTATCTTCGCAGATGGGGTTGACGGCATTTCTTTGTGAGAAATTACCTTAAGTGTGTCTATATTTGTGCTCACTCGCTGGTAAAGACAGGACATAATGACTTTATCTACCTCTGTATCTATACACATGGTTGTACGTGTATATAAGCATATTTATGGCAGTAGACACTGCCTGCCCCATCGTGGTCTCCTCCCACCTTCAGGGCAGGATCAGACCCTGAGAGGTTGATGGCTCACAGCTCCGAGCCACTTTCCCATGTGAACGTCGCCCACCGACTGAAAAGAGACACTCACGTAAGGCCGTGCGCCCTTCCCAGGGCATTCCAAATCCCACGGCTGGACGATGGAGAGAGACCGAGTCCTGGCAGGCTTGCCTCCGTTAGAGACAGGGTGGAAGGGCCGGAAGTCACAGTTAACACCTCTCTCTGCCCTTCCCCCTTCCTTCACTCCCCACAACTGTTATTCATGGGCTACCGCCCTCCCCCCCATTATATTTCTTTTCTTTTCTTTTCTTTTTCTTCAATAGGTACTGGGGATTGAACCGTGGACCTAGTACAGGGGAAGCAGGCGCTCAACCACTGAGCTACATCCAGTCCCCAATGAGAGTTGGTTTTTTCATTTGTTTGTTTTGTTTTTAGGAGGTCCCAGGGATCAAACCTGGTACTTCATACATGGAAAGCAGGTGCTCAACCACTTGAGCTACATCTCTTCCCTCCCCACCCCATGATATTTTGTGCACATATATCTCTGTCCCAGATTCTGTTTCCTGAGGACTCTGACCTACAACAGTTAGTATGAGGAGCGGTCCAAAGCAACAGGCTCCAGGATGGGCTTTGGAAGCTGGACCAGGTGCTGCCCAGCTGGCAGCAGGGCCCCATGACAAGTGGTAGCAGCCCCTGGCGTGGGGTAGCAGCGTCGTTGTTGAAGCTTTCACTTTTGTGGCAAACTTGACTAGGATACTTGTGGAAGGGAATGCATAGCAGGTACAAGGTATTAGGCATTTGAGAGGCTGGGAGAAGTACTAATTATAACGACTGTGGAAGTGGATGGCTGTCCTGGTGACAATCAAGTCTGAGTTTGGAGAAAGACAGTGAAAGGCCAAAAGTGATTGCTTTTGTTTCCTATTGCTGCTGGAACAAATGACCACAACTGTGGTACCTTAAGACAATGCAAATGTATTATCTTACCATTCTGGATGTCAGAAGTGTACAATGGGTTTCACTGGGAAAAATCAAGGTGTCAGCCAGGTTGTGTTGCTTTTGGAGACTCTAGGGAAGAACTCATTTCCTCGGCTTTTCCAGACTCTAGAGCCTGCTGGTACCCCTTGGTAGGTGAACACAGCCTGCAATCATATCTAATTCCCTCATCACATCTCCTTCTCTAACTCTGACCCTCCTGCTCCCTCTTTAAGGACCCTGTGATTACTTAGGGCCCACTCAAAAAATCTCCCCATCTCCAAACTCCACAGGGCAACCTGAGAGCTGAAAACCCCAGTAAAAGCAATGCAGTCTTTCCTGTGAATTCCCCAGGGGAAAGCTGGCTGGCTGGAGCTGATGCTGAAAGGGAGGCGGAAATTCTTCTTTGGACCTCTGAAATCCTCCGTTCTGGCTTTTAAGAACTCCACCTGATTGGGTGAGGGGAGACTCTCCACACTGCTGAAGGCAGTCTCCTTTGCTGGTTGTAGACGCAATCAACTGAAAATAGATATTAACTTAAATACCGTCTAGTAATACCCTCACAATAAGCAGATCCTTGTTTGACCAACCGACAGGACACCAAACCTTAGCCAAGCTCACACATGAAATTAACCACTGCGGTCTCTTTGGGGTTTTGAGACTTCTAGTTCCACATTTAGGAATTCTTCTCTGATCCATTTAACAATTAACTTTCTGTCTACTTCTTTGTTCAGCGTCTCTTTCATGGTAGATGCCCTCTGGGGCTGTTAAGAAGAGATTCCAAGATCTTCACACTCAGTGCCTACTCCCGAAGTCCATCCACATGACTCTGGAACACTCGGGACCCTGTTTATCTTTTTACCCAGAAGGGGCAAGGATTTAAGAAAAACGAGCATATGTGGGTTTTTTTGTTTTTTTAAATTATCCAGTGATAGGCTTCATGCTTCTTGTCAATTTGGTGTCTATTCCTTCTTTAAATTTAGTAAGGGATTTACACTTTTTTTTTTAAACCTTAAGCCTGTTTTTAGTAAACAGTTTTAATATAATCTCAGCCTGGATTCTTCACACACTTACATTACCTGGTTCTTTTGTATTTTTGAGGGCTCTAAATAACTTAGAATGACTTATATGAATCCTGCCAGCAACAGGATAAAGTTACTTTGTAAATAATCGCAACACTGCCGTCTAACCAATGGTGACTTTGTCCCTTCTAACTAACGATTAATGTTTATTGGACAAATATCAGTACCCACATATTCTCTATAGAAAATATTAATAGTATCTAAACTCTTTTTAACATCTATCTGAATTTCAAACTACATGGAAATTGAAAGAGTCACTTGATCTTATTCAAATCAAACTTGACCTACTGTCTTCATAGAAAAAAGACAGATTTACTAGAACATTTTATTGTAATAATCTACCCTAACTTCACACTTAAAAAAAAAAAAAAAGAGGACTTCTTTCTTCGAAGTGGGTATTTCTAATTTCATTTGGAGACCTTACACTAATTCTAAGAAAGGCTCTCCAACCAGATGTTATTGTAAATATGGAAAATAAAACAGCAGGAGTAACCAACTTTTCGAGAAAAAGCTGGGCTCAGGGCAGACATATAAGAAGAACAGAGAAGAGGAAAAGCCACAGCAGACTTCAAATTTTTATTTTGCTACTTTCAATTGTATCATTTGAATGAAAACCCTCAAAAGCCTCGTTGAGTGTCTAATATCATTCGTAATCATTCAGTAGCAATATGCTTGCTACTTTCATAGGATGTAGAACCCTGATTATGAGGTCCTGCTTTGGACCATAGAGACCTGGACGCAGGTCTTAGTTCTGCCACTTAGTAGCTGTCTTACGTTGGGCAAGATACTTAAACGTTATGGCTCTCAGTTTCCTCATCTATAAAAGGAACTGACTAATCAAATTATCTGCTGAAGAGGATTTCTGTGAGGATTAAATGAGCTGCTATTTGCAAACTCTTAGCAAATGCTGGCCCTTGGTAAATAAATACTCGGCAACCACCGCCCACATGAAGAGATGTAATTATTTCCAAGGAAACCTCAGGTGAGGGAAGAGAACATCGTCAGCACCCAGGAAGCCACTGTGTTCCTTCCCAATCACAGCACCCTTTTATTTCCTGCTAGAGAAAAGCAATAGCTGGGTTTTCATTGTTTTTAGCAGGAAGGCTGATTTAAATAATCTAGCCTAGCCATTTCCAGAAAGTGAAGGTCAGGCTGACTTTGTGAGATCTTGTCATTCAGTGCCAAACTCAAAAGTAGAGGTCAGTGTGAGTACAGCCACGTATAGGTCTCTGCTCCCATAAGAGAGGGGCACTAAGTTGAAGACCAAGGATCCCCATTGGGCACTAGACACAACCCAGCCAACGGGAAGAAGAGGGGGAAAAACTGAAAAATAATGTCTCCCATGATAAAGTAGAGTGCTTGGGGATTTATGCGTTTCTTCCTCTTTCCTTGAAACTCTCTCATCTTAATTATAGCTCCTCCTCTCCGTCTCCTTTCCTTTACCTCCCCAAACCTCACTCACTCACTCAACAACTCTTCAGGGAGCTCTAAAGATTTACCAAGTCTCACTCGTGAATTTCCAATCTGCTTTTAAACAAAGACCCATTTTCCTATTGATTTTGTTCCAGTTTTCTGGAAGTTCTAAATGATTCTTGGCTACTCTACATCAGTCTCAAAGTAATCTCTTTCTTCTCCCTTTGGAGCTTCTTAAAAACAAATCAGCATAATTGTGTCAACTTACCCCCTTGAACATAAAGCCTTCATTCTAGTCTTAAACCCACTCAGTTATCTTAGACAGATTTTCTGCACATTTTTGTTGGCTCTTTATTTTTAAAGTAAGTAAAAGCAAACAATCCAAAAATTTTAATTTATTTTTATTAACAAGGGGACCCAGTTAAAAAAAAAATCCCTTTCTTCCTGAGAGGCAAAGATGAATTCTGACAATAGTATTATTGATTCACATCCTAATTCCTTAAAATATAAGATTGCCCTTTTAAACCTTCTTAGAATTCAAACACACTCAAAGGCATCATTATTCAGCTGAACTATGTGAGATAAAATGCAACTCTTTTCTCTCCGTCTCTCCAAGATCAATATTATACCTTACACCAAAGGAAAACAATATCCATGTACACAAGAAAGGACTTTTCACAGAGAAATTTGAAACACTAAATGTCCTGTTTCCTAGTTGTAAATATGTATTCTCTGCTCTGGAAAAAGTCACATATCTTCTCAGTATGTTGATTCAGATCATAGACAATATTCGATTCTGTCAATTCCATTTTCAGTGAGAAAAGAAAAAACACTGCTTGAATATTCCCAAGGCTTCCTGGCCCATAAAAGGAATTTCCTGGGAGTTTCTCATAACAGAAAAGTAGTCAGATTTGCAAAGGTAAACTATTCTATCCATATAGTAGAAAACTAGGCAAGTCTTTGACATATGATATGTATCTATATTCATAGAAAGGAGAAGATCTATATGGCACATTGATATAAATGCTCCGTATTGTTCTCATATTATTATAAAATAATGCATAAAATCCCATGTGTTTGAAATTTTTTGTGTGTGCTTCTATATGCATGTATGTGCAAAGAGAGCTATTTAGAAGGATGTTCCCATAAATATTAGGAATGGGATTAGAAGTAATGTTTACTTTCTTCCTAAATTGTAGTGCCAAATTGAATAGAAAGTAAGGGATTTAGGGAAACAAGAATCTTTAGTGTGAACTATGTACAATGCCCCAGAGGAGCCGGTGTGTTCCATTTGCCCAGGAATATTTTACAGCATATTTTGATTTGGATGTTTCTACCAAAAGTTTTTAGAGTTTGCATTAAATATAAGGGATAAAATAACAATGCGATAGTTGATTTTTACTTGAGGTTTCTGTAGCTATAGTATTTCTATGTGGTAACCTTAGCAGAAACTTAGTATAGAAAATATGAGAACTTTCTAGTTGTTCTTGTCTTCTTGATTTTTCTATGAAACCTTTTTGGAAGAACGCCAGGCATGTGTTCAACAAATGTTTTAAACTAGAAATGTTTTGTCATAATCACAAATTGATTGAATAGCCATGGTAATTTGTGTTCTTTTGTTCCTATGCTTCAATGTTTTGTTCATTTGCTTAAAATATGTGCTTTGTTTTAGCTAAAATCAGGTTCATATGTGTTGAAAAAGAAAGAGCTGTATATATTTCCAGAGCCATATTCTCATAACAAGAGCTCTGTAAAAGATTATAGACATAAGTTAATAATCACTTGGCACCAAGTGAAAAAGAAAGCTGTATATGGCATACGCTTTCATAGCAAGAACATTTGATTTTGGTCAAATTCATGTCAAAGAAGAATTATAATTCATTTTAACCATGGTATGCCTAAAACATGGCCGGCCAGATGATCTTAAGTGGAAACACATGATCACATTCAGAACTGCTTGTTCTCAGGCACAAAGTTTCCATTTACCTTCACACAGCAAACCTCTTATTTATCTGGAAACCTCAACTATCCAGATCATGGCTGGGTATCAGGAACAAAGCAAAGAAGGACCCATCCAGCAGCCAAACAAGAAGACACAGATCCTCTGCACACCAGCTCTGCTCTTGGACATCTACACTCAATGAAGAACCTGAAATGCAGGGAGGACTCAGACGTCACAGCAGTGACAGCTGATATTAATGGCAGCCAGAGGTCAAAGAGCAAAGCTGTAAATTAGCTGGCATCAAGACCAGAAAAGCTGGGGTCTGGGGCCAGTTAGTGCAGACCTCGCAGACTCTTGAAGGGCGGCAGTGGCAATGACAAACACTGGAATTGTTGTCTTCATGATACGGATTATCTGCTCCCCCAATACACATCCTCCAACTCTGCTGCTTGGCTTGGACCACCCTTGACTCTCAAAGAAGCTCCCAGGCATGATTGGCAGTTTCCCACTCCCAGCCTGCTGGGCAGTTAGTTCTGAGCCACAGTGTATGCAAATGGTCTTCTGAGAGCCACTCAGGCACATGAGTTCGGAGGAGGGAAGGATCCTTCAATTATCTACACTTGTTTATTACCCTGGTTTTACCCTCATGGTTTGTATTTATATGAATTAATGGGATGGAAATATTGAGAGCATAATTTAGTTCACAGTGCGGCCTATAAGTGAAACTACAGGTAAGACAGCTCTATGTTTTGGCCGGGAGCATTTTCATATTTACATAGTAAGGCTTTCTTAGGGGAAAAAAAGGTTGAATGGTCGAATAGGATGTAAGCATATTTTAAAATACAGCTCCCTAAGTTATACTGCGATTTTGAAAGTGTGTTTTCAGCTGTCATCATCTGACCTCTTGCATTAGCCACAAATAACTACGAAGGTGATGGTCAATATAACTTTCAAAAAATTAGGCAGCATTAAAAAGGGCTAATATTTCTTTAGAGATTTTTTTTTTTTGAGGTACCGTGGACGAGCGATTGAACTCCGGACCTCGCAAGTGGGAAGCCAGCGCTCAACCCCTGAGCCTCGTCAGCTTCCCTGAATTGGATTTTGGCTTGTTTTGCTTGTTGTTTGTTTTTGGTTTTTTCTAGGGAGCACCGGGAAGCAAGCACGGGAACTCCCATGTGGGAAGCAGGCACTCACCCACTGGAGCCATGTCCGCTCCCCTGAGGGATTTTTAAAAAGCACAAGTCCTGCTTTACAAAAATACAAGCAAAATGTAATTTAAAACTTCTTGGGAAGTGGACATGGCTCAACTGATAGCGTGTCTGTCTACTAATGGAGGATCCAGAGTTCCATCCCCAGGGCCTCCTGACCCATGCGGTGAGCTGGCCCACGGGCAGGGCTACTGCGCGCAAGGAGTGCCATGCAGGGATGCCCTGCGTAGGGGAGCCCCATGCGCAAGGAGTGCGTCCCATAAGGAGAACTGCTCCCTGTGAAAAAAAAAGCACAGCCCGCCAGGAGTGGCGCCGCACACCCGGAGACCTGATGGAGCAAGATGATGCATCAAAAGAGAGATGCAGTTTCCCAGTGTCTCCTGATAATGAAGGTGGATGCAAAAGAACACACAGCGAATGGACACAGAGAGCAGACAATGTGGGGGAAAGGGAGAGAAATAAATAAATCTTAAAAACAATTCATTCTGCGGGTTTGAAAATTTTTAGTGGAAATGGTTTAACCATTTGCCTTTTCTTTGGCTGCTGCTTTTACTGGTGGTGTTTTTCTTCTCAGAGCAATGGGAGTTTATAGTCCGTGCTGAGAAAAACAATATCTTCCTCACTGTGCTTTCGCGTGGATTGTGTAACCCTGCGTTAAGTACAATGGCTTGTATTTATTGCTAAGAGGTGAAACATGGCCATAACATGCTTGATTTTTTTATATCTGGGACACTCAGACTGGAGCTCATAACTGTCTGGGTTAAAATCATTAACTGTTTTATTTCGGATGAAAGTACTATATTCTGAGTATTTTTGCAGAAGGTATTAACAGGAGTACAAAGAACTGCCTCCTTCCTGTGGAGCTGGCAGGAGTGCTGACTGAGCCTTACAAACACCGGAACGTGCTGGAGAAAAAGTAGACAGTCATGTGTTTTTCTGACTATATCTCCTTTCCTCCAGCTTGCCATTACTTAAGCTCCCTTTTCTTACCAGTAGGACATCACTGAGGCGGTTAAACACACGGAGATGACAAAGGGCTTTACAGTCAACGCTTAGACTTAATCCGAACGGTGTCACCGGGGCAAGGCAGCAGGAAGCAGGCAGGAAAGAGGCAGGGAAAGGAGAAAGAAAAGACCAGTAAGCAACAGGGAGTGAATGAGAGGGTCAACGTTTCCGTATGTTTTCTGAGATGGAACTGTTCAGATTAACAGTGTTGACTAACCATCGGCAGTTATAAAAGTACTTTTAGAATGTTTAGCGTTTGGAATGTTAATTCTGGATTCAGTAAGCATATATTTGTAAATAGCACTTATACTGTACACGTCAAGTACGATATTGCCTGGAAAGCATTACTGAAGATTTGCAATCATCCCTTGAGTCTTTTTTTTTTTTTAATTTATGTTTCTCAGAAATGCTGAGCTTTCCCTGAGCACACGCCCCACTCCCCAAGCCCGCAGTGGCTCACTCTGACTGCTTCTTCAGGTCCTTCCACCTAGATGCCACTTCCTCTGGCAAGTGTTTCCAGGACCTCACAGTCTGGATGCCAGCCTCGGATTCCTCCCACACGTTCCCATCGCGGTGCCTGGATGTCTGAGTCCTTACTTTGTGCCGTCATGGTCTGCTCACACGTCTCTAGTCTCTGCTCAAAGATTCAGAGGACGGGAAAGAGAGGATAATGAGCGAGTGCTTTGGAATTAAAAACAACAACAACCATGTTGTCATGCCTACTATGTGCAAAGTGCTATTACATGAATTAACACATTTACTTCTCTTTATGGCCCTACTGGAACCTGAGGCAGAGACAAGTCATCTTTCCCCAGGGCACTACTACTAAGACTGCTCTTTGCCATAATAACATGCTGCTGCTTCTTTTTTTTGGTCTTTTTAAAAAAATATTACATTAAGAAAATATGGGGTCCCCTTATACCCCCCACCCCCCTCACCCCACTCTTCCCCAATAGCAACAGTCTCCTCCATCATCATGAGACATTCATTGCATTTGGTGAATACATCTCTGAGCACCGCTGCACCTCATGGTCAATGGTCCACACCATAGCCCACACTCTCCCACAGTCCATCCAATTGGCCATGGGAGGACCTACAATGTCCGACAATTGTCCCTGCAGCACCACCCAGGACAACTCCAAGTCCCGAAAACGCCTCCACATCTCATCTCTTCCTCCCACTCCCTACCCCCAGCAGCCACCATGGCCACTTCCTCCACACCAATGCCACATTTTCTTCGATTACTAATCACAATAGTTCATGAATAGAATATCAGTAAGTCCAATCTAATCCATATTCTATTCCTCCATCCTGTGCACCTTGGATTGGTTGTGTCCACTCCACATCTATGTCAAGAGGGAACTTAGATTCCACATGGATGCTGGAAGCAATCTTCCTGCTTTCACTTGTAGGCACTCTTGGCTCCATGGTGTGGTGGTTGACATTCTTCACCTCCATGTTAGTTGAGTGGGGAAGTCCAATAAACCGGAGTGTAGGAGCTGAAGTCTGTTGAGGCTCAGGGCCTGGCTATCGTATGGTCAGTCCAAAGATTCAGATCCCCTGGGTATATATTAAACCCCAGCACCAACTACAGTTCTGGTAAAAGTAACAGGAGAGGCTTGTGGAAAAAGATCACATCTGAGTCCAGCTCCATCACACAGAAACACAAGCTCCATGTGCTTCTTGGACACGGCAGCCTTGGGTTCTAGGACACGGTCAATCAGTTATTGACCATTTGACCTGGGGCGTTTACTTACCCTGAGTGAGGCTCAATCGTCTTTTCTGAAAAGTGGGAATTGGTAATAATAAGTGTTTTCCTCAAAGAATGGAGAGGATTCAATGGGATAATGCAAGTAGGGCACACAGTGTAGTTCCTGGCACATAATAAATACTCAATAATTTAGCTGTCTGCTGCCATCATATCCTTATTCTTATTATTCTCTTCCTCCTCCTTCTCCTCCTTTTCCTTTTCTTTTCCTTACTCTTCAGAATCAGGTCTGCAGCACTTAGCAGAGGGTTGATGTATTTCAGGCATCAGTAAATTAGCAGTGGAGAGAAAAAACGAATGATATTAGCAGGCACACCTCTTTGAATCCAATTTGCATGAACCTTCTGGGGTCTGAGCCTGACATTTTCCTGGTCAGCAGATGAGGGTGATCAGGCTGTGACTTTCTCCCCCACCACCCCCAGGGAAGATGAGTGTTGGTCTGAAAAGCCCAGAGGTGCCCTATTGATCAGTTGTGCCATTTCTTCCTCACAGCAGCATATTATGTTGAAGAGCAAAATATTCTTAGACTAGGAGTCTCGTACCTTAGTGGAGAAGGATTGAGTATCCTGGTTGCCCTGCCAGAAGCATGCAACTGGCACTCAAGGTCCATGGGCTTTGGAAGTGCCTATGACACCAAAAAGTACTGTTTGGCCCTAGATTCTAAATTATTAAGGTGTTCAAACATTTTCAAACAACCTCAAGAATTTAAATTAAATTGACACAATGAACATATCAAAGTTTTCCTGAGTTAAGCTATAATAATACAAGGATCCTATGAGGTCATTTTATGTTATTAAATATTAATATTCACAATAATAATGACAATAGTTATTGTGATGATGGCTTGAATTTTTACAAAATCTTTATTCTAGGAGTTCATGGTCCTAAAATTAGGTTGACGTTTTTTAGCTTCCAGATTTGATTGGGCTAAACATCTTTAGCAGACATTCTTGGCTAAGGTGCCCAAAGGTTAAACATAAGCCAGAATCCAACACTGAATGCAGTTGAAGCATTCCTGAATCGAATACCTTAGTGAAGTAAGATGATAAAATCTCAGGTCTTCTCATTCTTGGCAAGTTCTTCTACATTTTCTCTTCCAGTGTTTGTTTTTAGGGAGAATTCTTCTATAGGAGGAATTTTCTATAAAGTGTGTTTGTTTTTAGGGAGAATTCTTCTATAGGAGGAATTTTCTATAAAGTGGGAATTTCACTACTCTCTATTTTCTAGTCCTGTCGTTTTGTGTTTCCTTATGAAAGCTGGAGATAGGACTTAACAAAGAGGTTGACAGACTCTGCAGCCCACAGGACAGACAGCCCCAGGGGAAAGAGGTTAACCTGGCTGTTTTCTTTTTTCTTTTTTTTTTTTTTTTAACTTTTAATGTATTAATATTAGTAATATTAGCTTTATCAGTGATGTAAAGTGCAAATATTAGCCTACATTTATCTCTTTTATCTTTTCATGTTTTATTTATTTCTCTCTCCTCCCCTGCCCCTTGTTGTCTGCTCTCTGTCCATTCGCTGTGTGTTCTTCTGTGTCCACTTGCATTCTTGTCAGTGGCACCGGGAATCTGTATCTCTTTTTGTTGCATCATCTTGCTGTGTCAGCTCTCCGTGTGTGTGGCACCACTCCTGGGCAGGCTGCGCTTTTTTTGTGCAGGGTGGCTCCCCTTTGCGGGGTGCACTCCTTGCACGTGGGACTCCCCTATATGGGGGACACCCCTGTGTGGCAGGGCACTCCTTGCACTCATCAACACTGCACATGGGCCAGGTCACCACATGGGTCAGGAGGCCCTGGGTTTGAACCCTGGATCTCCTTTATGATAGGCAGATGTTCTATCAGTTGAGCCAAATTTGCTTCCCTCATCTGCTTTTCTTATACTTTCTGCCATTGTGGTAGTTTTTTATAAAGCAGTCAAATTAATTGATCATTTTTCTTTTTTTTTTAAGATTTATTTTATTTACTTCCTCCCACCCCTTGTTGTTTACACTTGCTATATCTATTCATCTTCCTTGTTTCTTTTGGAGGTATCAGGAACTGAACCTGAGACCTCTGATGTGGTTGGGCAGTGTCTAATCACTTGAGCCACCTCCGTTCCTTGCTTTGTTGTGTCTATCATTACATTTTTTCTTCTTGTATCTCTTATTGCATCAGCTTGCAGTGCCTGCCCATCACACCAGCTCTCTGTCTTCTTCAGGAGGCACCAGGAAACGAACCAGGGACCTCCCATGTGGTAGGCAGGAGCCCAGTGGCTTGGGCCACATTCGCTTCCCATAACATGTTTTCAACTAGTGTCTTGCAAGTTTCTCTTTGTCTCTTAGTTGCCTCTGTTGGTTCTCTTTTGATATGTTTTGTTGCTGTTAGTGGTGGGAGTTTGTTTTTTAGGAATACGCAGTCCCTGACTTCTCCTTGGGGCCTTGTGGCTTCTTAATCCTAAATGACAACTAAACAGGAATCCATATTTGTTTGGGAACCACAGGTATCTAAGGAGAATCCCTATTCAGATTGCTTTTTATGTTGTTTTTTTTTTTTGTCCAAGTAGAACATTCAGAGACTTAAGTGGAGACTTGCCCTTGATATTAACTGCATTTGTTCTTGTCAACAAAGTTAATGGGGCAAAAGAAGTGAATCTTCTGTTTCAACTCAGTTTGGGCATTTTACGTTAGTCTATTCCTTTCAAAAGAATTCATTTGCCTTAATCAAATTTGGTGTATTACTTAATGGAATTTGCAATTTACCTTAAACTTTAGTTTATCTTTAATATATTGACTCATTGCAGTGCCTTCAAAAAATGAAGACAATAGAAGCTACTGGGAAAAAGAAAAGGAAAGAAAGTCAGTGGAACTGAGTCTGAAACATATAAAGTTCATGGAAATTCTGTGTTTGTTTGTTTTGTTTTGTTTTGTTTTGTTTTGTTTTTTACCAGCATTGGATTTTAGGGTAAATATTTCTGCCATTATATACTTCTTATATAATAATCAGAACTGTCTCATTTTCTAATACAATTAATTTCCAAAGTCCCCACGAATTTAAAGGTATTTAAAATATTCAGATCTTTATTTATACAGCATAAAATTAGGTTAGTTAAAAATTAAATTAATGAAATAAACCACAACAGTTGATTTAAATTTTAATTCTTGATGGCTTAGGTCTATGTTAAATTTCAAGATATATTTTCAAAAAATTAAGCATAGTTAAAAACAATCAGGTTAGAAATGGGAAATGCCAGTTTGCCATCTCTAACGACTTACCCTGGAAAGTGCCTGATTACAAAGTAAAATGTTTTACTCTTCTAACTTTAAGTGCAGACCAGTCTCTTAGAAAAAAGAAGAGACTCCCCAACTGAACTACAATGTGGGGAAGAAATTTAGAGGATGAAACTGCTCCATGGTACATAAGAAATGGGTAAAACTTTTGCTTGTGATAAATGATATTTAAAAGGAAGTGATAGCCAGTGGGGGAAAAAAAGTAACTTTAAGCAAAGTCATTCAAATAATACTGCGTCTGTTACTGAATGCTGATAGTGTTCTGAGGCTGGAAATCTGATCTCTAAACAATATGTAAGAATAACAGATGTGCTGTTGAGCAAGAGGACATATGCCTGGAAGACACAGAGGTCAGAGCTCCAGTGAAGGGCATTATATAAAGCGTGGACTTCTAGAAGCAATCCTCCTCCACCCGCCCTCTCCCACATGCACACACGCAGGCACATGTTTTCTTTCCCTTTTATGACTTTCCAGCATTTGGTTTCCCTTAACCTTAAGTTTCTACTACTTCTTATCTTTCTTAATTCACGTCCTTCCTATTTAGGGTCTATTTATTTATTTGAATATTTTTCCAGGTCCTTTTCATTGGGAACTTGCTTTATGTAGTAACTGAAACTTTTCTGCCTGCAAATTCTATCCAGGTGGTCCCAGAATCTCAGTGTTGTAAGGGATCATCAATGTCACCCTGTCCAACCTCCTGCTCAGGGAGGAATTCCCGACTTCCCCATCCCTAAGGACGGTTGTCGGGGTTTGGCTTCAATCCTTATGGAAATGAGAACTCACTCCATGGCATGTCTCCCAGTCACTGTTGTAGAATTCTCATAGTTTGGGCCCATCTCTTCCATTTTTATTTCTAGTCCTATTAGTCTACTAAGTGGTTCCCTACGGTAGAGTTTCTCACTGTTTTTTTTTTCCATATCCCTTTTTTACTCCATCCCACTGCTGTCTCACTCTTCACCACCTCTTAAAATAAGATTTTGAAAACAAAAACCTAACACTATAGGGGAGCAGGTATAGCTCAGTGGTTGAGTGCCTGCTTCCCATGTACAAAGTTCTGGGTTCAATCCCTGGAGCCTCCTTAAAAAAAACAAAACACTACGAAATTATGTAGCTCTACCAGGTACTCATACTAATCTAGCTAAAAGTATGTGCCACTTTATAGGTCAGTAGGAGTTGCCTTGAGGAAGTCATTTTGGACAACTTCCATTGATTAGATGAATATGTGAACATACATATCTATAAAATATATCTCTATCTCTACACCTATACCTGTACCCACACCTATACACCTGCATCTATACAAATCCATTTCCTACTGAACAGTATTAAAATTCAGTGCAGTCATCCCTTTCCTTTTTTATAAAAAAATTTTTTTTTATTACTTTATTTATTCCCCCACTTGCCACTTGCTTGCTGTCTGCTCTCTGTGTCCATTCACTGTGCCTTCTTCTGTGTCTGCTTGTCTCCCTTTGTTGCGTCATCTTGCTGTACGGGCCGTCAACGGTCCATGGGCACGGGCCAGCTCGCCTTCACAAGGAGGTCCTGGGACGTGAACCCAGGGCCTCCCATATGGTAGATGGGAGCCCAATCGATTGAGCCACAGCCGCTTCCCCATCCCTTTCCCTTTCATCCATGAAAAAGGAACTATGACTTTTCCACATGCATCACGTGTTTGTAACATTCTCAAAGAAATAACAGGGCAGTGCAACAAGTAGAGCTCTGGGTCTTCACTATGTTAGCAGAGCTTGATGCCCATGAAGTTCCCAATGCAAAGCCTTTGGGTGGCAGAAGGCACCCCACCTTTCCTCTGTATGCGGGGTTGGAGCTCAATGCTTGCCTTCACTCGCCAGGGCAGAAACGCTAAGGTAGAGGTTACAGAATGATGGTCTCCCAGCTGAATCTGACCCTTGGGTGTATCTTTTTTTTTTTTTTGTAGGAGGTACTGCAGATCAAATCTAGGACCTCGTACAAGGGAAGCAGGCGCTCGGCCACTTGAGCTACATCTGCCTCCACTTTGGGTGTAGCTTGAATGGCTTGCCAGAAGGTTAACAGTATTTGAATGAGTGGCCAACACCTAGAAATGAGGACATTTTATTTTAAAATCTGGATCTCGGCATTTTTTAAATAAGTGTATGCTCTTACCACCCCAGCCCTCATTTACACAGGGACACCTTTGGACATGACCTGTGCTTCCCATTTCTAACAGAGCCTCATTTAAAAAAAGAATTTATTTTTTATTTCTTTCTTTCCCCTTTCGCCCCTTTCCCCCATCCCATTGTCTGCCCTGTGTCCATTCACTGTGTGTTCTTCTGTGTCCACCTGCATTCTGACACAGAGAATCTGTGTGTCTTTTTGTTGCATCATCCTGCTGCGTCAGCTCTGTGTGTGTGCGGTGCCACACCTGGGCAGGCTATGCTTTTTTCGTGCAGGACGGCTCTCCTTGCGGAGCGTACTCTTTGCGCGTGGGGCTCCCCTGTGCGGGGGATGCCCCTGTGTGGCAGGGCACTCCTTGTGCACGTCAGCACTGCATGTGGGCCAGCTCCACACGGGTCAGGAGGTCCTGAGTTTGAACCCTGGACCTCCCATAAAGTAGGCAGTTGCTCTATTGTTTGAGCCACATCCCCTTCCCAGCAATTCACTCTTATATTCATCCATCCCACTGCATTCTGTGGCCTTCTCTACCAGACCCTGAGAGTCATGTGTGTTTTATTCTTGATGAAGACACTTTGAGCCTACTAGTGAGCTGGTTTGAAGGAAAAAAACAAACAAGTTTCCCAAGTGAATCGCAATGGTAGTAGGTACTGATGGTGAAGGTAGAAACTCTGGAAACACTGACAAAACACAATCAAAGATCAAGACTAGACAGCTTACTCCTTACTGAGATAAATTCCTTGAAAGTAGCCAATTTACCCAAAATTGCTAATATAACAAAGATGGAAAATTTGGGGCAACAAATTTTTGGAGGATGCCACTGTGTGCTCCTTCAGCCCCAGCTCTTTCCTGCTGGGCACTCAGCCTGATTCCCTATTGCAGACACGCTGCAGCTGGATGTGCCCATGGGACTGAGCTCTGACCTAGAGAGTTTGGACAGAATGAAGGGTTATCACCTCCAGGCCTGGCCCATAAAAGCCTTTCATGCCATCTTCCATGCTCAATTGTGGTCCCCAACCTTCAAACAGATGAAGAGGGTTCCTAGGACCTAGAAGACGCTGGAGCCACAAGACAGAATGGGCCTGGGACAGAGATGAAATGCCCCACAGTGCCCACTCTACCCCCCACATTGGCCTGGGCTTGAGCAAGAAATGAGCACTCGTATCATATTGAGAGAGTGAGATTGGGAGATGGTCCTTGCAATAGTTGGCCTAGCCCTGACTAACACAGTAGACTACTGAAAGTCACCTAGGAAATGGGTGGAGGGAAAATGATCCTAAAGATCCCAGCGATAGCTAATAAACATTTCTGCAACACAAAAGAGCTAAGGTTCCAAATAGGAGCACTTAGCCCTTAATGGGTAGGAAGCCTGCTGCTTCCAGGTTCCAGCTCCCTGCTGAAGAGCAGATGGAAAGCTGTGGATGTGTTCAGGAAATTGCTAGGTGCAGCTGTGCTTTTCCTGCCCAAATGGAGGGGAACACATCAAGGGAAAACACATCTGTTTGGTGGACTCTTAATGTGCTTCCAGGCTCCCAGGTAGCGCATACCTGAAGCACCTACCTATTTAAGATGAGACCCAATTCTGCTCTAGAATAGAGTCTGAAATTCATGGCCTCCTCCTGGGACACACATTTCCAAATTAGAACTCTCCTTATTAGCTTTGTTAGTTGGAATGATAGGAGCTTTAAAATTCTGCTTTGCATTAGCTTTAAGCTAGTGATGAGTTGTTCTAACCACATGTCCTCTCTTCTCTGTAAATACTTAAAAAGTTTTTTTACTTTAAGTAAACTAAGGTGAGAGTTTCTAAGGATCTAGCAATTTCTTGAAATAATTAGGAATAAGGAAGAAATACCATTAACAGCTAGTTCGTTCCTTTTGTCTCTCCTTGCTATACTTGTGGATAGCTTTTAATATAACAATTTAATATAGAGCATTTTAATGTTATTGGTCCTATTTCTTGGGGACTTGCCCAGAATGAGGAAGTTGGTTCCTAGGTGGTTCTAGGTTCCAAAATGCGACTTGAAATGGTAAGGAGTTGAGCCCTGCAGTGGGTGGGTTTGCTCCTAATAAGGCTGAATGGATCACTGGGTGATCCCGTGTCCAGCTCTCTCCCAGTGACTCCATGACATGAATGCATTGAACAGTGCATTCAAATCGATTCAAATGAAGTCCTCTGGGAAATTTATTTTAAAATGTATACTCTGCCTCTTTAAGAAATAGTGAGGCAGATTAAATAAAGACATATATAAGAAGGTTAATAAAAGAGAAATAGAAAGTCAAAGCCAAAGAAGTATGTTCGCCATAAAGGTTAGTATAATGGTTTCATAGTGGTTGCTATGATCGACTCAGATTTGACTCTGAGCTTCTGATAGCAGAAACGAAAAAGAATATGGCAAATCCTAAAGGCTGTGTTCCTACTCAACAAAGACTAAGTCTTCCTTGGCCTTTAATTCTAAAAGAAATTCTGAAGGTGGGACTTTATATAGACATCACTGGGCTACAAGATTATATCCTCTAAAACTTTTACAAAAAAATAGAGAAAAACATAATTGCAACTCAACAAAGGTAATTTGTGGAGGAGATAGTCTGTTGATTCCACCACCTAAGACTTTTGCCAAGAGAAGCCTATCCAAATATATGTCAGAACCATATCCATTGTTTTCCTTTATGGTATCTGAAGAAGAAGCAGTCATGTTAAAGAGTTGCTTATTAAAATAGAATAGGACAAGTAAAATTTTCAATGATTTAAGAATGTTTGAAAATGTTAGTAAAGTACATGCTATGTTTAATTATTTAGACACCATCTACAGGGAAATGAAAAGAGACTCACTGGAAATGACATTTCAATACTGTATCAAAAAGCATTTATCTGGTAAAGTCCCACTGGTTGCAGGGAGCTCTGTGGATGCAGCAGCTCCATGGCCTATGGGTTATACATCACTGAGCCTTAGTCACACAATCTCCTTGATTCTTTATTTAGGAGGTACTGGTGCTTAACCATTGAGCTACATCCACTCCCTTACACAATCTCCTGAACATGCTGAAGAAGCATTGTGACTTTTTAGCTCAATGCATCAAAGGGTTATTTTAAAGCATATAGAATTCCTGATGACTAAGCAGCTGTTTCCCTATATTTTTAGGCATACAAACATAGTAAAAATAGCTACCATTTATTGAGTTCTTACTATAAGCCAACTACTAGGCACTCTGCACACAGTCTTTCATATAATACTCTTAACAACACTGTGGGTTCAATAACATTAGCATCTTTATATAAGAATTAGAGAGGTTAAGCAGCTTGCCCAGACGTTACAATGGCTAACAAATAGATGTGGAAATTGAGGTACAGAGGTATTAAGTCACTAGCCCAGGGTCCCAGTCCACAGTAGCAGAGCAGCTGTATCATTCAAAGTGGTTTAATGCTCTTAATCCATATTATACACTCTCCCCGGTTTGGAGATGTATGTACTCCAGAAAAACATGTTCTTAAAGTTAATCCATTCCAGTGGGTGTGAACCCATTGTAAGCAGGATCTTTCAATGAGGCTACTTCAGTTAAGGCGTGGCCCACCTCAATCAGGATGGGTCTTAATCCTATTATTGGAGACCTTTATAAGAGACTGAAATTCAGACACAGAGAGAAAAAGCCACAGAAGAAAGCAAGAAGTTACATCAATAGAACCTGGAACAGAAGGGAGAGACCAGGAGATGCTGCCATGTGCCTTGCCATGTGACAGGGGAACCAAGGATCACCAACAGCCAGCTCAGAACACCAGACTTGGGAAGAAAGGACCACCTTGATTAGACTTTGTCCCAACCTCAAGCCATGAGCGAATACACTTCCATTGTTTAACTCCACCCATTTCATGGTATTTGTTTGAGCAACCTAGGTCTTAAGCATTAGAAAATAAATTTAATTTCTCTTAGATTCTTATAGTGACTTGGTTCAGAGTAGCAATCATACTTCTGAGTAACCATTTTGGGAAAAGTTTAGGGAAAAGGAAGCAAGGTCAGGAAGGAATCAGAAGATAAGGAAAGGAAGAAGGAAAAGAACAAAGACCTTCTTGTTCTGTAAATTTCAGGCTGTGCAGGTAGGCTTATGTGGCTAGCGGAAGAATTCCACTCCTCTCCCTCCTCATGGCAAAGTGACTCTTTGGCTTTAGAAAGAGACAAGGAAGAGCTGGAGCCTCTAAGCTCCTTGGTCAGAGATGAACTTCCAAACCACACATTTGATTATACATGTGGAGCAATTTAAAAGTCTGCAAACATAGCTTCAATTTCTTTATGTAAGCCTTTTTTCCCCCCATGTTTTTATTATAGTAACAGCTATACAACTCAAAAATTCCCATTTCAGGGAGCTGATGTGGCTCAGTGGTTGAATGTCAGTTTCTCACAGTTGAAGTCCTGGGTTCAATCCCCAGCCCCAGTACCTCAAACAAAACAAAACAAAACAAGTTTTTTAATTAAAAAATAAAATAAAAAGCATTTTAAAAGTTCCCATTTCAACCACTTTCAAGTATATGATTCATTAGTATTTATTACATTCACCACATTGTGTTACCATCACCAATATTCATTATCTCAAATTTTTCATCACATCAGACAAAAAATCTGCACCCACTAAGCTATGTAATTCCCTCCTCTCCTCTCCCCCGTCCCCTTCTAGCCTCTAGTAAACTGTAACCTACTCTCTGTCTCTATGAAATTTGCTTCTCCTAGATATTTTGTGTAAGTGAAATAAAGATAAGCTTTTTTTGTCTGCAAAATCAGGATTTCTGGTACTCTCACATTAGAACAAATTACCTGCAAGTTGGCAGAGAAGAATTGAAAAATTGAAGAATGTATTGTCGCCTAAAATTAAGAATATTTCTCTTTGATTCATCTCTTATTAGCATATTTATCATTCATTTATTTATTCAGCAAACTCATCTTAGAACACATGGAGTGCCCTGAATGGAGAAGGACAGGGGTAAGAGCAACAATTCATGACCCAGCCCTCCAGGCCAAAATCCCTGGGCCCAACCTCAGATGAGGAAGAGGGAGGATGTTGTATGCTCATGAGAGCATGAAATGAGGGTTGTTCCTGTGGACCAAACCAAAGAAAATCGTATTCCCAGTTTGCCAGTCCATCATGATTCTTTTGGGAGAAGGATAAAGCCCAAATATAATAAAAGATGACTGAGACCTTAGAGACAGGATAAATGGGGCATTAGCTTTGAGGAAGTCACGATGGGAGGGTCAGAGATGGGAAGATCAGAAATGAAATGAGGTACCATCAAATTGAAGGGCAGGTCAAGACCAAATTCAGAGGATGCGATCTACCCTGGGCAAAATCTCTCTTACTACTGAATAGTTCTTCTGGACTTCCAAGCCTGGAGATGTGCTTGTAGAGAAAAATCTGTGCCAGACAGACAGAATTTGGTGGCCAGAGGTGATGTATGGAGTGGATGAGAAGGAGGACTCATGGAAGATGCATTAGTTTCTGAATTGGGCCAAAGGTGAAGTATATGTGTAGGGTGTAAGTGTAAGGTGATGTTGAGTTTAGCCTGAGGCATGTACATCTGAGAAGCCTGCAGTACACCCAGGTACACCTGGGTACACTAGATGGTGTTGTCCAGTAGGCAGTTAAATAGGAATATCTGGTGCTCAGGACATGCAGATACAGAATCATCTTCTACAAAAAGTTCTTCCAGTAGGTTCCAACTTTACAAAAGTTTCCAGCTACACGGTAGGCTCCATCTTATTTATATATACCTAGTAGGTTCTAACTTGCTTATATATAGTGAAACTCCAATTCAGACAAGGTCACTAACTTTACATTCTTTCCAGGATTATGATTCTGAGATGCTATGTTTCAATTTTCCTTTAGTTCTTCACTTCTTAGAAAAAAAGAATTAATTCAAATATTTCTTTCATATGATTGAATTTCCCATCTGCTTTCACAGAATTACGCATATTGTTATAGTCAAAATGCCCCCTTATGGAAGGCCTACAAATAAATCTCTTAAAAGCAAATAGTCTACATCATTGCCTCCACGTGGTTTTCAGAATTTACCCAAACCAGGCCATAATAAGTTCATATAAAGAAACCTGACTCTTCAACCTCCTATTCCTAATCCTTTTTATCACAGAAATTCATGATTTGGGGATCCCTAAGTTCTTCTGAAGAAAACAAATGTGGCAAAAGGGAAGCACTACATTTTCCATAATGTAGTAGAGAAAGCTGATCCACAAGTGCCGAAAAGCACCACATGGGAAATGTTTAAGATTAATTTATATGTAAACATTCCCAGCATTAGGTCCAAAAATGAATATATCTGAATCAATGGAGTGGGGAATAAAGCATTTCTGTTTTACATGCCCTCCTCCATCTTTATTTTGAAACTCTATTTTTACTAAACCTGTGCTTTGATTCTGTGGGGTTTGTTCCACTTTTGCAAACAAGCACGCTGTAGAGGACAGCTTGATGCCATCAGGATTTGTCTTTGACAGAGGGTGGCCAGGGCACCAGCCACTAACTTCTGAGCACAGGCTCTGGCAATGGACCCTGCTCCCTTCTGGCCCCATCCGGACTTGGGGCTCCCACTGGTGGGGGCTAGTGAGGCCTTGCACTCTGAGTTCTGACTTGCCTCAATGCAGCCCGAGTCCCAGGGCAGCTGCTTCTCCGTTGGTGGGCAGGCTCTGCTTCCTCTGCCAGTTCTCACCCGGTCCCCGGGTCCTAGCCCTGAACCTGATCTCCTGTCTTTCGAGCTCTTATCCCACCTTCCAGGAAACCTCACCAGCAGACTCCCATGGGTACACCAGTTGGGGATACCCAGTAGGCCGTTAAATAGGTATATCCGGTGCTCAGGAGATGCAGATACAGAATCATACCAGTTAGCTCAGGAGCTGCCCCTGCATGAGCATCCTGCTCTAGAGGTGAGCTTGGACTCCCAGAGAGGTTCTACCTAGGAAAGTTACTTCCCTATCAGCAGCACACAGGAGGAAAAGAATAGAGGTGTCCTTTGCCATCACAAACCTCAGCAGATAAGGTCTGAAGGAGATGTGGATTCCAAAAGCCACATTTGCTATTTCACAACGGGCAAACCGGATTGGATACATGTAGATAGGGGTACCTTTAAATCTGAACAGCCCTATTAAAGCACCATTTTGTAAGGGATGCCATTTCCTGAAATGCCATCCTGGGTGTCAGAGCCCACGTCAGTTGCTCTTTAAATAATGAAGGCAGATCAACACATATGAGGAAAAGCGAGTTGTCACAAAGTATCCTTGCCAGAGAACACTGGACTTGACACCCTCGTCATAGCAAAACTCCATCATTCTGATGGAACGAGCCTCAACCCTGCTCTGCAGCGTGTTTGGGATCCACAAGCTCAACAGGGAAGGTTTTTAATGGTTTCAGTCAGTCTGGCTTCCTCTGACGGCTTCACTTGGCCATCTGCGCCCCATGTTTATGCTCGTTTGTTCATCTGGCCTGTCTTTGTGTACTGAATACTTCTTCCCTGTTCCTCCAGCCGTGAGTGTCTAGAAACAACCTGTTCTGACCGCTCTACCCCGGGCCTGTCTTCGCATGGGAAAACGGCCTTCTGATTCTTTGCTGATCTGCCTTTCTCAGTCCTCTTCACCCGAGACCCTCTAGGCCAAAGGCTCTGTGCTCTTGGGCTCCACTCAGACCACCCCGAGCCTCGGCTCAGAACAGAATTCGTACAATTGCCAGTTGTGTCCTCCTGTTCCAGACAGCCATTCCTTAGCTATAGAGATCTTCTCCTGGGAATTCTGTTTTTTAAAAAATGGACCAAAAGGGTTAACTAAGAAATGAAAATGACTGAAGTAATCATATGGAATAAAGTATGTGCAGATAAAATACACGTGTACTTCCAAACAAAACCCTCGACTGCTTTATGATGTGTTCTGGTAGCACCTCCTGCCCAAAGATTTGGTTACACATTGCAAAGGAAACCAGGTCTCCTCTTCCTATCCAGACTTTCCTCTGTGTTCATGATTTTGTCCCACACAGGTTCCTGCTCCCTGTGATAAGTGCAGGTGTGGGGGGGGGGGCCGTATATTCACGCTGGAGATCCTTAGTCTCTCTCAGGCGGCTGTTAATCATTATTTAGATTTGAACTACAGTTGACTTCATCAACCATTTGTGTAGTTTTACCTCTCTAAGACTCTGCACATGCCTACACAAATCCATGTAAATCTCAAACTTGATTGCATTTATTTCCACCAATTTACTCTCAGCCAAACACGAGCAGGGGCTGTATATTACCCAAGGTAATTCAGACTTTCAGGCTGAATTCTTTTTTTTTTTTTTTTTTTTTGTTTTGTTTTTTTTTTTATTTATTTATTTATTTATTTTTAATTTTTTTATTTTTTATTGACTTTGTAATAATATTACATTAAAAATATATATGTGAGGTCCCATTCAACCCCACCCCCCCACCCCCCCTCTCCCCCCCCCCAACAACACTCGTTCCCATCATCATGACACATCCATTGGATTTGGTAAGTACATCTTTGGGCACCTCTGCACCTCATATACATTGGTTCACATCATGGCCCATACTCTCCTCTATTCCATCATGTAGGCCCTGTGAGGATTTACAGTGTCCGGTGATTACCTCTGAAGCACCATCCAGGGCAGCTCCATGTCCCGAAGATGCCTCCACCTCTCATCTCTTCCTGCCTTTCCCCATACCCTTTGTCCATTATGTCCACTTTTCCCAATCCAATGCCACCTCTTCTATGTGGACACTGGATTGGTTGTGTCCATTGCACCTTTATGTCAAGAGGAGGCTCAGATTCCACCTGGATGCTGGATGCAATCCTCCCATTTTCAGTTGTAATCACTCTAGGCTCCATGGTGTGGTGGTTGTCCTTCTTCACCTCCATCTTAGCTGAGTGTGGTAAGTCCAATAAATCAGATTGTAGGTGCTGGAGTCTGTTGAGGCTCAGGATCTGGTTATCACATTGTCAGTCCAGAGATTCAAATCCTCAGGCTGAATTCTTGATCCTCACACTTTCAGAGTCTCTGCTGGAAATAATCCCTGAGCCAGGCAAGGTGAGGTTTTGCTACTTAATCATTTCACACCAGAATGTTCATGCCTGCCTATAGTTCTGTTTACTCTGCCACACAAACTAGGAGCTTTGCTTCCTTGGAGCATGTTAAGATTTTCTGATTTTGTAGGGTAGATGGGAGACAGTGAGAGATGTTGAGCTCCCAGGTCTGAATTCCTTAGACTGAAAACTCAGGAAGAAGTCGAGGGTGTAGTCTTGAGGTGGAATTCCTTCTGATCCCTGGAACCCTCCGTTCCTGCTGTCAAAGTCCACCCACACCATGGATGGACTTTCCTTTAATTAAGGGCAACTGATTACAGCTGCTAATCCATCTACAAAATACTTCCATGACACAACTAGGCCACTGTTTGACCAAGCAACTGGGCACCGTAACCTAGCCATATCACATTACACTATCTTACATGTCCTTCTGGTGTGCTTTATTCAATTAAACTGCCACTCTAAGCAGCATGGCAAACATATGCATGGTTTTTAAAAAAAATTTTTTTAATTTTTATTTTATTTCTCCCTCTTCCCTCCATTGTCTGCTCTCTGTGTCCATTCACTGTCTCTTCTGTGTCTGCTTGTATTCTCATTAGGCAGCTCTGGAAACCAATCCTGGGACCTTCCAGAATGGGAGAGAGGCAATCATTCTCTTGCACTACCTCAGCTCCCTCGTCTGCTCTGTCTCTTATTGTCTCTCCTCTATGTCTCTTTTCATTACATCATCTTGCTGCACCAGCTCTCTGTGTGGGTCAGCACTCCTGCGTGGGGCAGCAGTCCTGCACAGGGCAGTACTCCGCACAGGCCACTATTCTGCGTGGGCCAGCTTGCGTTCACCAGGAGGCCCTGAACCCTGGACCTCCTATATGGTAGATGGGAACCCAATTGCTTGAGCCACATCTGCTTCCCCATATGCATGTTTTGCAATTTGTCTTAAGTGCTAGCATTGCAAAATATCATGACTTTTTAACTATTTAAATTCTTAAAATTCTTGATGCGATTTTATATTTTGCCACCAAATATTTTTTCTAATGGAAATATGCATATAATTAATGAGAAAAGGGGTTTGCTAATAAAGATTATTTTTACAGGAAATCACGCAACAACATCCCATGCCAATGTCAGAAATGAAATGTATGGAAGCGGATGTGGCTCAACCAATTGGACTCTAGCCTACTACATGGGAGGCCCCGGGTTCGGTTCCCAGTGCCTCCTAAAGAACACAAGCAAGACAGCAAGCTGATGCGATGGGCTGGTGCAGGGACCTGACACAACAAGATGATGCAACGAAGAGACACAAAAAGGAAACACAATGAGAGACACAACACACCGGGAGCAGAGGCGATTCAAGCAATTAGGCACCTCCCTCCCAAATGGGAGGTCTGGGGTTTGGTTCCAGTGCCTTCTAAAAAGAAGAGGAGCACACAGAGAGCAGACAGCAAGCACAAACAACAGGAGGTGGAGAGGAGCAGAAATAAATAAAATAAATCTTTTTTTAAAAAAGTGAAGTGTAGCATGATGAGAAGTTTCTACATTATGAAGCTGCTTTCACGGAGGTTCCCTAGAAATCAGACCTGAGGCCACATGCCACTTGAGAAAGGGTGCAATTTCAGGTATGCAAGAGTGAGGGAAAAGGAGAGCCAGGATGGGGAGGTGGGAGCAAACACAAGGTGGTTTAACTCGAACTGGCCAGACCTTTCCAAAAAACCCCCAAGGAGTGGCTCCACGACAGCGGACACAGCCAGAGAGGCTGTTGGTAGCCCCTGTGTCCACTGGAGAGAAGCCGGGCAAACATTGTTCTGGTAGGCTTTTCCCCAGCCCCAGGAGAGCTTAACTCCTCTGCCCACCCTTAGTAGCACTACTCAGTGTGTTCAGGGGCAGTTAGAGACCTGCCTCCGGTCGCAGCAATTCAGGGTGGGTTCCTGGAGCTGCTGGGGCTCCCGGTGCGGCAGATGTAAGGAGTCATGCCCGAACCGGGTTCCCGCGTCCCGGAGGGCCCCACCGTCAGAAGCTGAGGCACTGCAGATGGAGTTCAGTGCCATGTCAGTCGGCCCTTCTTTGGAGTTGCTGTTTTTGTGTGATGGAGCTGGACTCAGATGTGATCTCTTTTCACAAGCCTTTCCTTGTACTTTACCAGAATTGTAGTTGGTACTGGGGTTTAATATATACCCAGGGGATCTGAATCTCTGGACTGACCACATGATAGCCAGGCCCTGAGCCTCAACAGACTTCAGCTCCTACCCTCTGGTTTATTGGACTTACCCCACTCAGCTAACATGGAGGTGAAGAAGGTCAACCACCACATCATGGAGCCAAGAGTGCCTACAACTGCAAGCAGGAGGATTGCACCCAGCATCCATGTGGAATCTAAGCCCCCTCTTGATATAGATGTGGAGTGGACACAACCAATCCAAGGTCCACAGGATGGAGGAATAGAATATGGATTAGAGTGGACTTACTGATATTCTATTCATGAACTATTGTGATTAGTAATCAAAGAAAATGTGACATTGGTGTGGAGAAAGTGGCCATGGTGGCTGCTGGATGTGGGGAATGGGAGGAAGAGATGAGATGTGGAGGCGCTTTTTGGGACTTGGAGTTGTCCTGGGCGGACATTGTATGTCCTCCCATGGCCCACTGGGTGGACTGTGGGAGAGTGTGGGCTATGATGTGGACCACTGACCATGATGTGCAGCGGTGCTCAGAGATGTATTCACCAAATGCAATGAATGTCTCATGATGATGGAGGAGAGTGTTGCTATGGGGGGAGTAGTGGGGTGAGGGGGATGGGGAGTATATGGGGACCTCATGTCTTTTTAATGTAATATTTTAAAAAATGAATAAAGACAAAAAAAAAAAAAAGCTGAGGCACCGGCAGGGTGGCTCCAGGGCCGTAGGGGTGCGGGAACACCACACGCTGCTGCAGGGCCATACACGCGGGGGCCTGGGGTGAGGGGCGGGGACGGGGGCTGATCCGGGCGCCAGGCCAGGAGTGCGCATGACTGTGGGTAATGACCTTGAGCAGGTTGCTCACCTGAGTGCCTCTGTGACTGCCTCTGTGAACGCCGCAGAGGAGGTGCTGGGCTCACGTTCATGCTGTCCCGGGGTGGGAATGGATCTGAAAGAACCTGCTTTAATGCCCCCATTTCCACCCCCAGGGAAGGCAGTCACAGAGGAGGGCAGGTATTTCAGCTACATCTTATACCCGAAGCACATCTAGTTGCCAAAGAACTGCCACGCTCATCTGTTTGACCCTTTTGACAATCCCTTGACTTCCACTGGCTAGATATTACTACCGGAGTTTGAGAGTACTAGAAAGGGAAGCTTCCTGTCTTGGCTCCAGTTCCAAGGATCTCTCTCTCATAGTTGATGCCCTTTTCTCTTGAAGCTCCTTTCAGCTCTGCGGTGTGGCTAAGGGCACTAACCCAGATCAACCCATACTTCCTGCACGAGGAACCCAATGAGTTCCTTCCTGTTAACCACTCTGTACTCAGGGGATAATGAAATTTGAAATACTTCAGATAATTTGGTCAATGTGCTTGATCCACGTTCCTGGTCCGGGAGTCGGGGTGGGTTGGTCCAGAGATTATCAGTCCCATGCGCCAGAATGAGATAGAGGGTGCTGGAGTTTTCTGGCTGCTGAAGCAAGCACCCTGCGGTGGGGTGGGCCTCAACAAGGGGACTTTATTGACTTACGGTTTTGACGCTAGGAGAAGTCCAAAACCAAGGCACCATCAAGGTGATACTTTCTCCCGGGAGACTGTGGCGTTCTGGGGCTGGCTGCTGGTGATCCTTGGTCCTTGGCTTTTCGCATGGTGGCTTCTCCTGGCTTTCCTCCCTCTGGGTCCTGTGGACATTCAGTTTCTGGCTGCTCCCTCGGGCTTTTTCTCTCCCTGGGGCCTTCCCTCTAAGACCTTAGGGAATAGGGTTGAGAACCAGCCTGAATCGGCTGGGTCACACCTTAACTGAAGTGACCTCATCAAAAGGTTCTACTTACAAGGATCCGCACGCATAGGAATGAATTGAGTTTAAGAACATGTTTTTCTGGGGTACATAGCACCAAGCCACCACAGCGGGAACACCTAAAATTATTGGCACAAATTATAAAATGTTAAAATTGATGGATACAAGATGTCAAGTCCCAGAGTTGGAGAATCAACTTTGGAGATCAAATGTGCCAAGGACACAGGTGGGTTTTGGTGGCCAAAGGGGCAGGGAAAGAAGAGTGCAAACAATAAGGGGTTGAAATAAGGCAGAGAGAGAGATCTGGGTGAATCAAGATGAGAGGGTGTAAGGTTTTTAGGTGTTTGGGAATGAACAGAATGATTGAGCTGAGCCCATTTGAAGAGGCAGTCACAGAACAAATACAATGCATTTTCTGCTGCCTAGTGGAAAATTCTAAATTTGATAATGATTTATTGAATGTTTACTTTGGCAAAATATTTAAGGGCTCAACCCTTCAACTGCTCACATTTCATGAAGAAATATAAATTGTGCACATGTTGCTAAACCATAAGAGAGGATAAATTGAGTATCAGAGCAGTAGTATAAATGACCTGCTCTTGTTATTCAGAGGGATAAGAGAACTGAACTTTGAATTTTATAGCCCAGGTTTTGAAGAGAAACACGACAGGATGCTTGGTGAAGATTTAACCAGGAGGTGGAATGCAAACTAGATAAGAGATAGGGAGACTGAGTCACAGAAGTCAGCTAGGGGGTTATGGTAGGAGTCCAGGCATGAGGAAAGAAGAGTTTAGTGTAAGTTTTGGCAATATTCTTATTTTGGCTTTACCCATGCAAGTTCATCTCTGGAGATATTTTTTAAGGATTAGTGTAAGACATAAAGTAAATTTAGCTCATTAAAATCCAGGCCCAATTGAGTATCTTTTAAATCAATTTCTCTCTGTTCAGAGGGGCTAGAAATTAGTAGGAAGGTGCTAAATGAAAAAACAAAAGCAATTATTATTGGACCTGCTTAAAAGTTCTCTCAACCATAGTTTCCTCCTTTGTAACACAGGAATACTCCTTTCTATCTAGGGGTGTTAAGATGGGCATTGAATGAGCCTGCTTAGTAGCTTTCTCTCCAGGCAGCCAACACTTTAGAAAAATAACCTATCATTACTATATGACCATTTAAAGTTCACATTTCTGTTTCTCACATTACATGATAATGATACCATTGGAAAATTCTCTGTAACTATGGCACTCTCAAAGCTACACCGAGGAGGTCTGTGCCTTGTTCCTCTTCTGCAAAATTGAATTTGCTGTATAAACAAATACTGCAGTCCACCTATTTCATGCTGTGAACATGAGTTTTAAATTATAGGATGTTCTTTGTTTTAATTCTTGAAGTTAAGACTTCTCAACTCAATATAACTTATATTTCAATGCAAAGTACTGTTTAAATCCACATTATATTTCTTAGTAGAAAGCCCTAACACTTTTTTTTGATGTTTTGAAAGGCTTTCAATTAAAACACCAGATACAAAAGTGTACACTTGCATTGGGATTGGATTTGAACCAATCTCTTCTACGTGTGTTTGTATGTGCACATGTGATTGCACATTGTTTGGGTCATTGGCTCTAAGACATGTCTGAAAAGAATTAGGCCTCAGAGAATGTGGAAGAGGATTACCTATTTCTCCTTTGGTTTCATGTGACTAAGCCCAATGAAGAAGATAATAACTCTGAAAACACTTTGATGCAGAATTTAGGCTTTGAGGAAGGAGCAAGGGAACCTAAAAGTCAGGAGAAGCAAATATTCTGAGATAGAGAGCTGCTGGTCCCTTTGGGGAATTGTGGTCTCTCACCCTCTGATGACTAAGTATCCTGGTGGCCAAGGAAGCCACTGTCACATTTGGTGTCCCAATGCCCTCCATCAGGGAAAGTTTTCTCACTCTTCTTCTTCTCCCTCTACCCCTAAACTTGACTCACATATAAACACAAAGAGAACATCCTCAGGTCAATGGCACGTGGAGACTAGACTACCAAACTATTATTTATTTTTACCAGGCAGAGTTAGATTCCAGCAAGAAAAAAACAAAAAGTGAACTTCAAGAACCTAGAGTTTCTTACCCAATGTTGTCACACATCCCCTCTTCTACAGAACAATTGAGGAAAAACTCCAACCTATGAAGGTCATTTGGGCTAAGTCAAGAAAGACTTGGAGTGGAATGTATCACATGTTGGTTTCCAGCACTCATCAGCCCAGAGCTTTAGTTCAGACCATTGAGCTCAACTTTGAGGGAACAGTCCAGGGGACAACAAAAGGGGCTGGTTGAAACAGCCCAGCTGATGCCCCAGCTCACTGAGTACAAGGATAAAGCGTAATGGTCTGTGACTCCCCCAGGCTCAGACCACCCAGGCAGCGTCGACAAACGCCTTTGATTAGCTTGGCCGGCAGAAATCACTTACTGAACTCTGAGTGGACGTGGCAGACAAAAAGCTAAACATCCCCTAAAGAGCCAAGTCACCAGGCATCGACTTTCCACAAACATGTATTGATATCTGGTAGCCTAGACATTCTCATTTCAGAAAGAGCCGGCAAACTAAAGGAGAGAGAAAAGAGACGCACATGCGACCATGCACAATTTATTTTCACAAGCGGCCTGCCGAAGAACAAAGAGCTAGGAGAACACATCAAAAAGAGCAATATATTCTAACAGGGGGGTGGGGGTGGAGTCATCTGGAAAATCTCACAGAGGTGGTGACATTCAGAGAGAACCTTAGGGAGTAAAGAAATTCACCAAGCTGAGGAAGAGGGGAGGACATTCTGAGACATTTTTTTTAAAGACATTATTTCTCTCCCCATGCCCCCTGTTGTCTGCTCTCTGTGTCCATTTGCTGTGTGTTCTTCTTGCATTCTTGTCACGCGGCACCAGAAAACTGTGTCGCTTTTTTTGTTGTTGTTGCGTCATCTTGCTGTGTCAGCTCTCCGTGTGTGTGGCGCCACTTCTGGGTGGGCTGAGTTTTTTTCCCACAGGGAGTTCTTCTTGTGGAGTGCACAAGTAGGCACTCCTACGTGGGGTCAACCCTGCGTGGCACAGCACTCTTTGTGCACATCAGCACTGCACGTGGGCTGCTCACCACATGGGTCAGGAGGCCCTGGGTATCGAACCCTGGACCCTCCATATTGTAGGCAGATGCTCTATCAGCTGAGCCACAACCACTTCCCTGGGATATTTTTATATGAATGTGGGGACAGCATGAGCAAATTAAGGAGGTGAATAGCATGTGTCACTTCTGTGGATAGAATATGGGATGGGGAGGTAGGGATGTAGCAAAGCAGATAAAAAATGGAAGTTGCAATTTGGACTTTATAAAGTATATGGAATCCTTGCATCATTCATCCACTTAAGCAATAGATTCAGAGAATCTATTATGTTTAATACTGTATTAGAGCCTGAAGATTAAAAGAAAAAGAAAGGACAGCTTCCCCTTGAAGGGACTCACAGTCAAGGAGAGAGAAAGTTAAACAATCACAGCAGAATAAATTAAATGCAAGAGACAAAGATGGGTAAAATGGGGGCAATTCAGGAGACAAAAGCCAAGTCTCTCTGAAACATCAGGAAATAACAGCATCAACAACGTCGACTTATGTAGCTTTCTTGTGTTAGAAATTATTATGCTACATATATATAATGGTATACATTTAATCTCAGCACAACTGGATGAGGTAGTTTCTCTTGTATAATCGTGCCTGTTTTAGGGATGCTGAAATGGAAACAGAGAGTTTCAGTAAGTTGCTCCATTCACAGGGCCAGTAGGCAGCATAGATAAGATTTAAATCGGGCAGTCTTGCTTCAAGCCTGAAAGTTTAAACTTCACTCTACTGTCTCTTAAGGAAAAAAGCAAAGTTGATATGACACTTGTAGGGTGAGAAAGATGAGACTGGTCGGAGGACTATGAAAGCCGAGGGAAATAAGAATCAGAGGCTCGACAGCCAGGCAGGGTGTGAAGACAAGGGAGGGTGCGATGCAGTTATGACAAAGCAGTTCAGCATCGCTGGAGCCTAGCACCCAGAGGCCGAGTGTGTGGGGACCACGGAACACTCCTAGGCAGGGTCTAGATTCCAGACTCTAAAATGAATAGCTATCAACCCATTCAAACCCAAAGAACATTGTCTGGAACGATTAACCATTATCTAAGTTGATATTTGTAAATTTTCTAGGTCCACATTGCTATCCATCTGGTACCATACCAATAAAAGCCTACCTGTGTCTTTCACATTGAAGGAAGGAATCAGAGTTGAGATGTTACATGAGACCAGAATCTTGGTAAGACTGCAAAGGGTTTGTTCCTCTCCTGGGATAAGATCTTGATACCTTAATCCATAGCTCCTCGGCCCATGGCTGATGGCACTGGCGCCATGGTGGAGGGTTCTGGGTATACCTCAAGCACTGGCTGCAAAACCCTCTGCTTTCTACAAAGCCTGTGGCTCACACAACCTGAGCTAAAACTGTATGTATTGGTGGTTCATGCCAGTTGGGTCAACCTCAATCAGTGGAAGGAGGAACTGGGTGTATACACACCCAGCTGCAGGTGCTTGGGGTGGGGAATTCCATTGTGCATCCTGCCTGGCTCATTAGTGGTTCCCAGCAGGGCTGAGTCCCACTTGCTCACAGCAGTCACCAGTTGTTTGTTGTTTTTTCCTTCTTTGACATATTCTCCGGGTCCCTCACTCCTGTTCACCTCTAAATTAATTACCTGCATCCAAGTCTTTCTCTCACACTCTGCTCTCAGGAGACCCAAATGAAGGCAATTCCTTCATCTCTTTGTAGGCTTCCCATTTTAGAGTTTCCTCCACTGCCCACCACAAGGGTTCTCATGCTGCTGTAGTAGCTAATGAAATGAGTCTAGGGTGCTCAAGACTTAGTATCATTACATTTATTTTAAAAAGATGATGTGATTATTAAACAAAGGAAGGAATAACTTTTGGTGGCTATTGGTATCAATGGTGAGAAGCACTGATGTTCTGCCATAATCTTCAACCCTACCCTTGGGATTTCTATTCCTAAAATAAGGGGAAGGAAAGGGGGAATAATACTCCAGTTGCATAACCTGAAAATTCTATGCCTAGAGTGCAAATCATACCCCAATCTTGATCTCCTGCTGGGTTCTTATGATCAAGAGCAAAAGACTCCATCAGATTTGAGGGCCTGAAGATCTGGCAAACATCTGTACTCCTAAAGCCTTTTTTCCATTTAAATCTGTGTCTTCCTTCCCTCCCTGCCTCTGTCCCTCCCTCCCTCCCTTTCTCCCTTCCTCTTTCTTTCTCTCTTTTTTTTCCCTATAAATCCCAAAGGAGACTCCTCCAAATCCCAGGATTTTTAGGGGTGTGTGTGTCTGGGCAGGAGAGCAAGGCAGTTCCTGGAGAGACTCAGAGCCTGGGAAGGCAGTCATCCTGTTTGAGCTTCTCTTCCCCGGCTTAGAAATATCGACATGGAGGATGGGGAAGTATTTTTATGAAAGTCTGTGATTTGAACACAAACTCCACAATGAAATAAAGTTTACCCCAAATTAATAATGAGGGAAAATGAATATCTAAAGTGACACAGCAAGTTGTCATCAGCTGAATGAGAAAGAGATAAGGGGCAATGGCTAGTAAATGAAGAGACCCCTGAAGAAAATTTCAGAAGTTTAAATCAGGACTACCCAAAACGGTGAGGTACGTGAAAGGACTTCTCCCCTCTCCTGGCCCTCCTCACCTCTCAGAACCTACTCGAGAGCCTATGCAAAGACGCATCCTTCCAGCCAGCTAGCAGCTAAGTCCACCTGATGTGTGAAGTCATGAAAGCAGAGAGATTCAGTTCTGATAAGGAGCTCCTAAACATTAAAAAAAAAACCTTTAAGATCAGAAGAAATAACTAGCAATGGAGTGAATCCAGGCATAGTGACAGGAATGAGACAGATATACAGAGAGGGGAGTTTGCAGGGCACCCTTAAATTAGTGCCCCGTGGAGGGTCTCTAATCTGCCTACTTGTATTCTAAGTCCTCTACAGCCACCGTGAGTCTCTGTGTAATGAGGTGGGATGTAAAAAAACAAATTACTTAATTAACCTATACCTTCACATGCCCACAAAAACCTCAAGAATTTCACGAGAAAATAAACACATTTTGAAAATAAACTTTGAAACTCGAACCTGAGAGCAGCTCTGCTGTTTTCCTGCCTTGGAGGTGAGCCCGTCAGCAGCCTGTGGCTATAGGATGGACTGCTGGGAGGGTGTCAGCTTTCACAGGGCAGTGACACAGAGGATGACTTACTCTGACCCTTCCCACCCAGACATGGAGAGCCCTTGACCTTCACTGTGGACTGGCAGGCTCCCTGCAGAACCTACCAGTCATTAAAAAATAATCAATCTTGGGAAACGGACTTTGGCCCAGTGGTTAGGGCGTCCGTCTACCATATGGGAGGTCCGCGGTTCAAACCCCGGGCCTCCTTGACCCGTGTGGAGCTGGCCATGCGCAGTGCTGATGCGCGCAAGGAGTGCCCTGCTACACAGGGGTGTCCCCCGCGTAGGGGAGCCCCACGCGCAAGGAGTGCGCCCGTGAGGAAAAGCTGCCCAGCGTGAAAGAAAGTGCAGCCTGCCCAGGAATGGCGCCGCCCACACTTCCTGTGCTGCTGACGACAACAGAAGCGGACAAAGAAACAAGATGCAGCAAATAGACACCAAGAACAGACAACCAGGGGAGGGGGAGAAATTAAATAAATAAATAAATCTTTAAAAAAAAAAATCAATCTTGTTTCTAAAGAAAGGAGAAATACAGGTATTTTCAGGCATTTACTTCAGCACAATAAAATAAAAGCGCAGTTGCTGGAGTGACCTTCAGGTGGACAGAGAGGAGGCGCTTCATCTTTACTGTGGTTCTGTTACCCCAGATAAGATGGTGTCTGTGGCAGTTTGATATTATTTATGAATTCCAAAAGGAGATAGAGATTATGTTTGTAAACAGGTCTGTTCCTCTGGGCATGATACCCTTTGATTGATTTAAGTTCAAAGCCTTACTTTTACTTGATTAAATCAAGATTAGGGCTTGATTCCACCACATCATTAGGGCATACAGGGTTGAGTCCCCACTGCCTTTGTGGGCTATATAAATGGACACTTAAGGAGACACACAGAAGCAGATACACAGAGAAGATAAACGGAGGAAAAGAGACAGCTTCATAGACACAACAGAGGCCCTGGGAAGAGAGGTGAGCCATTCGCTTGGTAGTTTACAGCTGACCTTATGAAGAGACCAGAGCACCTGAGCCTGGAAAGAAACGAGCCCTGGGAAGAGAGACAAGCGCTATGCCAGTCGACAGCTGAGCTTGGAAGAAGCCGGACCCATGGAGCCTTAACAGGGAAGAGGAAGGCTGAACCCTAGCAGATGTCGCCCGCCATCTTGCTTTGACACGTGGCAAAAGAGTTTGGTAAGGAAGTAATCTTGAGCTGGACTCTTTAGGGCCTTGTAAGTGTAAGCTTTTACCCCAAATAAATACTCTTTATAAAGCCATCAGATTTCTGGTTCTTTGCATCAGCCCCCCTTTGGCTGACCAATACAGTGCCCTAGGAAGAAATTTTGCACTGAGAAGTTCTCTTCCTATTTATTTTTCAAATGTGGGCAAGGAAACGTGGCACAAAAGAAAAAAATGTTTCAAATATGCACAGGAATCCATATCAATTAGCCTTTGCTGAATGACAAGCCACCCCAAAGCTTAGAGGCTTAAAACAACCACCATTTATTTAGCTCATGGCTGTGGGTCAGAAATTTGGACTCATCCTGGTGATTCCTGTGATCTTGCCTGGAATCGCTCACGTGTCTGAGCATGGGGGCTTGACAGCTGTCATTTGGGCCAACAAGGGCAACTTGGCTCTATGTTTCTCATCCAGCAGCAGGACAGTCTGGGTATACACTAAGGAGAGATGGGGATTGTGGCCATTTTTACAATCTGGCACAGGTACTATGCTATGGCTCTATAGGACAAAGAAAAATATTGAAGGTAAAATGAAAAAACAAATCTTGCCATTATGAATGCTTAAAATTGCATGGAACACACTTAAAAGGAAAAGTTGATTTGATTGCTGAATTTGAACTTCATGCAGCAAATGGGTGTATTAGTGTCACATGTGTAAAATGATGGCATGCTGAGATACCATTTATGTATGTGTTTGTCTTAATTCAGTAACTTCATATCTATGATGTGTTTAAGGATACGCATCAGATAAAAAATCTAGTTGCTATGTTTAGAGTTAATTTTATACTGCATACATTCCTAATTTATATTCATAATCTGTCCTTTTGCAGATGAAATTTTGGTACCAAAATGATCAAGTGGAAAAGCAGTCTAATACTGGCAAAATAAATGGTTATGGGTACAATTAGCCACCTGGAATTCAATAAATGCAGTTGACTAACCAGCTGGCTTCCAAGTGGAAGCTGGAACTACTTCACTCTATTTCTTCTCTCATATTATTAGAGGAGGAAATTTTTTTAGGTATAATTTGAAGGGCAAAAATAGGAATATTAGAAGAACATCTGAAAAATCTCTCAGATGGGTACCACTCTAAAATAATTCATTAATGGCCAGCATAAGTTTGTTTTGATCTAAGTCATTTTTAAAGCTTTCAAACGTACAAACAATACACTTTCTCTACAAGCTTTATCACATAATTTTGGTTTCCTTTAACAGAAGAATATTGGATTTCTCCTTATTTATTTGAAAGGTAAATATTTAATCTTATCAAGAGGTACTTAAATGTAATTCCAAGATTTCTTTTTATGTCTATGTCTTTGATTTTAATATCAGGCAGGGCATTACAATCATCAGTTGACTCCTTCTACTGGCTTTAGAAAATATAAAAGTCACGTCCATAAGGAAACTATGCTGTGATTCCTTTAATACGAATATTTAACACAAGCTCAGGTGTAAACCTCTTAGTGCATTTTTCTTCCTTGGGTCTGGCTATATCCATGTTTATATAACAGTAACAAAATTGGCTGACATTGCCTTGTCAGAGTAATGGGTGTATTAGTCAGTCAAAAGGGGTGCTGATGTCAAGTACCAGAACTCTGTTGGCTTTTACAAAGGGCATTTATTTGGGGTAGAAGCTTACAGTTACTAGGCTGTAAAGTTTAAATTACTTCTCTCACCAAAGTCTGTTGCCACGTGTTGGAGCAAGATGGCTGCCAACATCTGCAAGGGTTCAGCCTCTTCTTTCTCTTAAGGCTCCACAGCCCCAGATTCTACCAATATCAGCTGTGGGCTGGGATAAGTCTCATCTCTCTCCTGGGGCTCATTTTTCCCTGGGCTCAGCTGCTCTGTTCTCTCCACAAGGTCAGCTGTAGAGCTCTCTCTCTTCCCAGGGCCTCTGCGTGTCTATGAAGCCATCTCTATTCCTCTGTGTGTTTACACCCAAGGGGTCCAGCATCAAAACTTAAAACTCTCTCCTCTGCCATGTTGTTTTCTCTGTGAGTTCCCATCCACCAATGTGGTGGGGACTCAGCGTCCTACTGATGTGGCCTAATCAAAGCCCTAATCATAGTTTAAGGAACTAAAAGTGAAACCTCTGAATTTATTAATAATAAAATCAAAGGAGAACACATCCAGAGGAACAGACCAGTTTACAAACATAATCAAATATCTGTTTTTGGAATGCATAAACAATACCAAACTACTACAATGGGCAGCTAGACATGTTGCTAACTAGAGAACTCAGAATCTGAGCTGCCTGGGACATAGCCAGGCATAACTTTGTATTTGATAGAGTTAATAATTAACGGTTAGAAACATTGTGACAGATTGAATTTGGTAAATCCCAGAAGAGATTTTTTTAAATTAATCCATCCCTGTGGGTGTGAGACCCTTTGATTGCATTAGATTTAGTTAAGGGACAGTGATTAGATAACATGATTATATTGCTTTCAATTGGACTATATCAGTGAGGTGGGACTAAGGTTGGGTATCCACCCTCTATAGGTCTTATACAAACTGAGAACACAGAGAGTGTTCTCACTGTGTTCTCACAGAGAGTGCATAAAAATGAAGCCACCATTTTGACCCTGCCATGTGAGAGAGGCCTCGAGAATCGCTAGCAGCTGAAGCTGAAGCATGAAGCTCCCAAGAGGCTGGGCCCACAGAAAGCTCAAGGCTGAAGAGATGAGCCATATGCCTGAATGCCTGCAGCTGAACTCCAGGAGATGGTGAGCCTGGAGGGGAAAGCAGGAAACTTGGCAAGAGATCTGCTGCCATCTTGGTTCAACACATGGCAGGACACCAGGATAACCAGTAGCTGACTTGGTGAGAAAGCAACTCTTGATGATGCCTTGATTTGGACATTTTCATGACCTCGAAACTGTAAGCTTTTACCCTAATAAATTTCCCATTATGAAAGCCAACCCATTTCTGGTACTTTGCATTGGCAATCCTGTGGCAAACTAAGACAACCATCAACACTGAAAAAAATGGATTATGTGATCATGACTAGTACCGATCTAATCGGAGAGAAACAGTCAGCATTTTGAGAAAAGGATGGACAAAATCAGTATTAGGGAGCCCTTAGGAGTCCAGGTTTCATTCCCGATACTGAGGACTCTACATCTTGATCTTCAGTGCACAGAAAGAACATTGCTCCTAATCAGTGCATGAGAGAATGCACAGGAATTAACTTGTATTTTGCATGAAGACATAACAGACTTAAAAGCCATTTCAAAAATGACAGACATTTCTTCTTAATCAGTTAGAATTATTAGGAAAACCATATAATTTTGATTGCTGCCAAAGGAAGAAAGGGTGTAAAGAATTGGTAATTTGGACATCATGCCAGTTATAACAAGGATTTTTCAAGGTGCAGATTATTTTTTTAAATGCTTACCATAGTGTCCCTGATGAAATTTTCTTGGTATAACTTAATGACTATTTTGTGATTGGAGTGGGTTTAAAAAAATTCTTTTTATAGGAGAAGTTGTAGGTTTACAAATCATGCTTAAAATACAGAGTTCCCATACATCATTCTATTATTATAGCATTAACACCCTGCATTAGTATGGTATACCTGTTACAATTGATGAAAGAACATTTTCATACTTGTACTATTAATTGTAATCCATGGTTTACATTATGGTTCACTGTTAGCATTATATAGTCCTATTTGCTTGTTTAATTTTTATTCTAGTAACATATATACAACCTAAAGTTTTCCCTTTTAACCACATTTAATTCTAGAATTCAGTGCTGTTAATTATGTTCCCAATATTGTATGTCATATGCTTTATACAGGCTTTATTGTTGACTAAACCAGAGATTCTCTACCTTGGCTGCTCGTTAGAGTGACACAACGCCCTTTTAAAGAATAATGAGGGCCCGAACCTAATAAAATTAAAGCAGAATCTCTGTGGGTAGGCCCAGGACTCTGTATTCTAAAGATTTCCCTAATCTTCTGGGTCTAGTGGGGATGTAGGACCACTGGATGACAACATCAATTTCCATCATTAGAACGTTATTCTACATTGTCTCATAAAGGCTAAATAATAATAGTTATGTCTATTTGAGGTACTTCTTATTAGAACAAATGAACACATATTTTAAAAAATAAATGGTGTGCTTGGGCTGATCACTGGGAAAGGTCCTAAAATACTCCAGTAATTACCTTCATCAATTTGCACTAGATCAATTTTCAAAGAAAATGAAATGCATATGCTAATGTGACATAAAACTATGTAAATTATATAGCCATATAATTAGCACCCTGAGGTTCTTTTGGTAAAAATTTCTCCTAAGCTATAGCTATGAAACTATAAATTCTAAAACTGGCTGCTGAAGGAGGGTACTTTTCAATTAGGGTGCTTTCTCGAAGCTAAATAATTAAGTAGCTCAGTTGATTGTAAAAACCTGTAGGTTAGAAACAAGAAAAATGTTAATGTCCTCATTAGGGTATAATATGTTCATGTAGAGAAAGAATTCATAAAGCTGAAAGAAAGAGAAATGGAAATGATTCTGAAAGTATGACAGCTCTTTAGTGGAATTCTGTGCTAACCCATCACTTCAAGCTAGGCAGTTTTGGCATCTCCATGTATTTGACAGTGTTCCAAAATGGTTCATTCTAATTCAGAATGTATTGCCTCATTTAGCTCTACGGAGAGCTAAGGAAAAATATATTTATATATACACATACTAGGGAGAAAGTTTACTCTCTCTTTTTTTCCTAAATAAATAACTGTCCAAATGTATTCATGGAATGAGTTTGCCCAACTTTTCCTTTGAGGCACTTAAAGGGTATAGAGCTTTTCCAAATACTACTTATCAAACTTTGGCCTTTCTAGTTTCTGGCTTCGTTTTTGGATTAGAGATTATACATGCTCACATAACCAACTGCAGGTTTAATAATTTTGGAATGTTACTTATCTACTGAAAATAGTTTAGACCAAAAGCTTGACATGAAAAATCTCTGAATTTTCTGGTGTAATTTTTGGGGTAATTTATTTATTCACATTGTTCTATAAAGCACTGTAGGCTAATTAAATAGCTTGCCTGGTAGAAATCTCAGAGTTCAGAGAACACAGTTAATTCAAGCTTCAAAGAATACACAAATAAGATAAACACATGGAAATAGAAAATAAATAAGCATAGAAGTATGGCATACTGTCTTCTATAAACTTTTCATGGTTCTCTTCAAATGTCACTTGGCATCTTTTTCATATTTAGGATGAAAAGATAGGACAAAAGCAGAAAACACAGTTATTTAAAAATGTAAAGTTTTAATGATGTTTAAAAGCAGAAGGCTGGACTCATAGAATGCTGATGTGCAGTTTACAAACAGGTGCCTCAAGACAGATATTCAATTAAGCTTTCCTTTGTTGTTGCTTGTTGTTGTTTTTCTTCTGCTTCTTCTGGAAATCTCAGGAAAGGAGACAAGAATATTTTTGAGAGGATACATGTCTATCCAATAATCCTGGAATGTAAGTTATTACATTAAGATATCCTTTATCCAAGAGCCAAGTAGACAAATCTGAGGCATTAGGAATAAATTAATTGGAATGGAAAATTACTTGGGAGGCTTCCCAGTCCAGATGGCAGGTTGAACACACAGACCTGCACCTCTGCCCACCCGACTTCCCACCAAAATTACCAGAAGGATCTTTTGAAACATATGCAACCATAAATGCACCACCAGTGGCCCAGAAATATTAAGGAATGTCTGGAAAACAGAAGTAGATAGGGTAAAATTAATGGAGAGAGAAGAGAAAACTGTAACTGAAGAAATAACACACACCCAAGAATTCAGGAAAGCTGAGAGCAAGTAACAGAAAGCCCAGGTGAACAGTCAGAATAAATTATCTCAGAGAAAATAGAGCTGGCCATAAAAATTGCCACCTGTGTCTCAGAGTTTCTAATCTGAAGGATATTATGGTAAGTCACTGAGAACCAATTATTCACTTATTCACTTCCTAACTTGCAAATATGTATTTAGTGCCAACTATGTGCCAAGTACTGGTCTAGGTGTTCAACAAACAAAAGTGCCTGCCCTCTTGGAATCTGCACAAGGGCACACAATCAAGTAATAGAAAATAACATGTCACAAGTAAATTAAATAATAGGGAAAAAAACAAAGCAGAGGATGGAATAAGGGAATGCATGGTGGAATTGGAATTTTAAATAGAGGGGTCAGGAAAGACTTTGCTGAAATCTGAATGACTTAAGGAAGCAAGTCATGCAGGTATTGGGAAGAGCATCCCAGTAATCAGGATGAACAAGTCAAAGGCCCTGGGGCAACAGTGTGATGAAATGGAATCAGGGGAGGGAAGATTCATAAATGATGTGGTCAAGGAAGGAGCAGAGGTCTGGGTGAAATAAGACTTTGCAGATCATGGCAGAGACATTGAATTTTATTCTGAATGAAATGGTAAACCACTGGAGCATTCTTTTTTCAGGAGGTACTGGGGATTGAACCCTGGACATTGTACACTGAATGCAGGTGCTCAACCACTGAGCTACATCCACTCCCCATTGTAGCATTTTAAGCTGAGGAATGGAATGATTTGACTTACATTTTAAAGAAATTGCTATGGCTCCTTTGTAGAGCATAGACTTTGGGAGAGGGAAGGCAAGAAATACGAATTAGGTTATAATTCAGTTGTGGAATAGGTAGAGATTTGAATAAAGTGTACTTGCAAAAATTTTTTTAAATGTCTAAAAACATACATTGAAGGATGTCCTGAAAATAAAATTTGACAAAAATGAGCAGTAAATTATTAACCCAAAAGGCAAACTTATGGAAATATCCCATGATATTGACCAAAAGGTAAAGAGATTAAAAATTAAAAATAAACAATAGAAGCCATGAAGGATAGATGCATGGGGTCTAAGCTCTATCCAAGAAGAAGTTCAGCTGGAAAAATAGCGAAAATGGATGAGAATAAATAAATAACGGAAGAAAATTCTTGGAGAGTAAAACAAACAAGACAAGAATCTTCAGGTTGGAATCACCAAACAACAAGCAAGATTGATGAAAACAACAGTAAGAATCTTCTTGGATAGGACTCTAGAGAAAAAGTCAGAATTGATTCACAATTCTTCACCCAGCCCAAATAATCAAACATGAAGACAAAACAAAATATGTTCAGACGAAGATTACCATTTTTGTTACATACATGAAAAGAAACTTACTCAGATATACTTGTCAAGAACTGTGAACATGGGAAGCGGACTTGGCTCAACAGAAAGAGTGTCTACCTACCACACGGGAGATCCGCGGTTCAAACCCCAGGCCTCCTGACGCGCGTGATGAGCTGGCCCACGCGCAGTGCTGATGCGCGCAAGGACTGCTGTGCCACGCAGGGGTGTCCGCTGTGTAGGGGAGCCCCACGCGCAAGAAGTGTGCCCCGTAAGGAGAGCCACCCAGCGCAAAAGAAAGTCCAGCCTGCCCAGGAGTGGCACCGCACACACTGAGAGCTGATGCAGCAAGATGACACAACAACAACAACAACAACCACAAAAAGAGACACAGATTCTCAGCCACTGACAAGAATAGAAGTGAACACAGAAGAACACACAGCAAATGGACAGAGAAAGCAGACAATGGGGGGTGGGGAAGGGGAGAGAAATTTTTTAAAAAATCTTTACAAAAAAAAAAAAAAGAACTGTGAACAGTCTAAGATTTTATCCTGCTGGCAAGCAAGCAAATTAGCCTACCAATTTCAAAGCTGCTGGCAGAAAACATAAGACTCCCAGATCAGAAAGAAATGATGTCCTTACTCATGACAGAGCAGGCAGATGACCTTCATGTTTGTAATGGTGTCTCCTGTCCCCTAAGTCTCAATGGGGTGATGCAAAGCAGCCCAGGTGCACACGGGAAGTTGGTGTCACAGCCAAATACCCATCAGCTCAGGTGAGGAAACCCCCAGTCATGTAAGGGCCTGATAGTAAATCTGCTCAGTCTTTTCCCTAAAGGAAAACATCATCTTTATTATCTTGGTCAGGAAAACAAATCTGTTCTCTGCACCAGGGGAAGACACTAATCTTGCCATATAACAAAAGTTCATAGAAAGATAGTTTGGGACAAAGGCTCTCACAAGACATAGAAATGCCATGGATAATTGTCACCCAAAAGTATTTAAGAAAGATAAAGGATGGGAAGTGGATATGGCTCAACCAGTTGGGTGCCCACCTACCACATGGGAAGTCCCAGGTTCAGTCCTGGTGCCTCCTAAAAGAAGTCAAGCAGACACCACCTCCTTAAGGAGCTAGACATCATCTCTGACAGCAATGAGCTAGCCACTGTCCCCACCACAAGGAGCAGATGCCACCTGCACCACAATGAGCAGATGCCACAAGCCAGCAGAAGCAGCAGCCTTCAAGGAGCAGATTGGCTCAGCCTGTTGAACACTCCCCTCTCATGTGGGACATCCTAGGTTCAGTTCCTGGTGCCTCCTGGGAAGGTGAACAATAAGCAGACAGATGAGAGAACCATCTGGGGGAGGGGGGATAAGAATAAATAAATAAAGTAAATAAATAAATTTTGGGATGCGGATATGGCTCAATGGATATAGCTTCTGCCTACCGTATAAGAGGTTCAGGGTTTGATACCCAGGGCATCCTGGCCCGTGTGACAAGCTGGCCCACATGGAGTGTTGCCCCTTGCACAAGGAGTGGCCCCACACACAAGGAGTGCAGCCCTGCACAGGAGCACAGACCACGCAGGAGTGATGCTGCCCACATGGAGAGCTGATGCAGCAAGATGATGCAAAAAAAAAAAAAAGAGACACAGAGAAGAGACAATATGAGATGCAGCAAACTAGGGAGCTGAGGTGGAGCAAGAGAAGGATCACCTCCCTCTCACTCTGAAGGTCCCAGGATGGGTTCCCAGAGCCGTCTAATGAGAATACAATAGGCGCAGAAGAATGCACAGCAAATGGACACAGAGAGCAGGCAATGGGTGGGGGGGGGAGGGATAAGAAAAAAAATCCTAAAAAAAGATAAAGGAAGACAAAAACTGAGTTATATAGTACATATTCATGTAAAAATTAATTACAAGAGAAACCTTAAATGACTATAAAGTACTTGGAAGATTCTCCCTTGACTGAAAAAGTTTAAATTGTATAGGATTACATTTACATTCCATTCTACAGGGCTTAGAGATCTAACCATATTCTAATTCTATAGTGGATCAAGTTCATATAACTAATTTTTTAAGATGGTACCAGGATTGGATCTGGGACCTTGTACATGTAAAACAGGCACTAAACCACTGAGCTACACCCACTTCTCAATATATAACTTTTAAATATGATAAATACCATTGTTTATTTACTTATTTATTTTAGATTCAAACTTAAGACAAAGTGTGGAAGATCTAATTATAATTAGAAAATGAAATTGCAACCTTACAAAAATTATTTTAAATGGCCATGGCCTGCCACGACACAATAGCAAGGACCAAACTTAACCTCTCTCTGTGAAAAACTAAAACACTGGACTAAATATATGGACAATTGTTTTCAGACCTTGGACCATAGCCAGTGTAAGACTATGATTCCTGAGAGAAGGCAAACAAACAATATGTTCCCTACAATAGCCCCATATGCCTTCCTGGAATCAATTTCCCAAACACAGGTACAAATAGGGGAACTCCAAAGTGTTCAGTGGCCACACTGAGTTACAGAGATGGAAATCAGAGTTAGGAGAGGCTGAGGAAGATGGAGGTTGAAAATGCAGAGCCCCAGAAAGGATGGAACCACTCAGAAATAGAGTTTCAGAAATCAGTACTCTTGAGTTTTTGCTGAGTACTATAGCATGCATGCTACAAAGCTGGGCAAAAACAAAAAGAAAGACTGAGCAGTGCTAAGATGGATAATTCCCAGATCTCTCACAGGGTGGAGACAATTTCCAGCTCTGAATACGCAGTGGGGAGTACTCAGTGAGCACTTAAGAATTTCAGTAAAGAGGAGCCACACCTTGGTACTGATATTAAGACTGAGTTACTCTTAGAGTAAAGACGCCTGTTAACCAAGCTTAAATGCAGTCTCTGAAGGATCAAACTTCTACACAAGGAATTTAACTGCATACCAAAACAGTGCCCGATCTTCTTTCAAAGAAGCAACAAAATTCAGACTTAACAACATAGTAATCAAAATGTGCAGTACCCAATCAATTTTACCAGAAGAAAAATCAGAACATATAAATAGACCCAGAAATGATAAAGATGATAAAGTTAAGGACAGATAAGGACATACATACAGCCTTTATAACTATGTAAAAGTGTTTAAAGGAAAATATTCTCCTATTGAGTCAAAAAGTGAGAGGTATAAAACAGGAAAAAAAATGGAACTTCTAGAGATGAATATTATAATATCTGAAATGATCAGATAGCCAGGTAGATCACTAGCAGACAAGACACTGAAGAAGAAAAGATCAGTGAACTTGAAGGAACAGCAATAGAATCTACCCAAAATGAGACCTGGTGGGTGGGTAAGGAATTTGGGAAAAAAATGAGTAGTCCCTCATTTATTTTTGGGACAGTATCCTATAGTATAACCCTGTGTACCTGGAGTTCCAAAAGGAGACAAAAAGTGAGCAGCAGAAAAAATTTTGAGGTAAACGTGGCTGGAAATTTTCCAGGTTTGAAAAGAAAACTATAAACACACAGATCCAAGAAGTTCACCATGCCCCAAGCAGAATAAGCACAGGGCATTCTCACACATGTGCACAAGTCACTTCATAATCAAATGGCTGAAAATCAGACATAAAGAGAAAATATTAAAAGCGGCCAAATAAATTGGCAAGAGCACCAAAAGGAAACCTGGAAGAACTTCTCTGAACATTTGAATAGAGAAGGCCTTTCTGAGAGAGACGCAAAACCCTAAAAGAAAAGGTTGATAAATTTGAAAATGCTCAGGTAAGCAAAAGCAATTCTATATGTTCGAACTGGTTCATTTTCCTCCTTGATGTTAGAGGACTATATTTCGCAGCTTTCATTCGTCGTGAACAATGGAAGGTGAATGGAACTGATGTCTGTCACTTCCAGGACTAGCCCATAAAAATCTCCCACATGCAATGGGACCCTCTTCTTCCCCTTCCATGATGAGCCTGGAGGTTTTAAGTTGAAGACAGCAGTATTGCAAGAATCAAAGAGCCTGTTTTCTAAATGACTACAGGTTCAGAACCCCCACCAAAGCCTTCTTCCCCTCCCAGAAGGCAGTATTGGTTATAATGAGAGTAAGTAATAAATTTCCATTGTGGTAAGCTGATGAACTATTCAGATTGTGTGTTACACCAGCAAGCGTACTTACCCTGACAAAGACACCTCATGCTTTTAAAGTTCTTCATGTAAAAAAAGAAATCCAGGGAAGCGGATGGGGCTCAAATGATAGAGCTCCCACCTACCAAATGGGAGGACCTGGGTTTGATCCCTGGGGCCTCCTGGTGAAAGAGAAGAAGAGAAAGCATGTTCTCAGGGCAAGCAAGTGCCCATGTGAGTGCCTGCATGGAGAGCCAGTGCCCCGTGCAAGTGAGCCCACAGCAAGATGTGACACATCAAGAGAGACAAGGGGAGAGTCAAGGGGAAGTGCTGCAGAAACCAGGAACTGGGGTGGTACAATTGACAAGGAACCTCTTTCCTCATCAGGGGTCTCCAGGACTGAAACTGGTGAATCCTGGAGGAGAGAAAAGAGAAGAGAAGACAAAACAGACAGCAAAAGCAGCAGGGCAGGAGGAGGGGAAGGGGGAAAATAAACAGAAATAAATCTTAAAAAAAAAAAAGAAGAAGAAATCCATAAACAAAGGCAAAATACAAATTTTGTTTAAAAAAATCCATAAACAAAGACAAAAATACAAATTTTTAAACTAGAGGGAAGTATTTACACTGTATCTTAGACAAAGAGCTGAAAATCAATAAGGAAAAAACAACACAATAGAAAACTGGGTATAAGTTATAAACAGAAAGTTATGCAAATGGCATTTAAACACATCAAAAAATTCTCTGCTTCACTCATCATAAGAGAAATGCAAATTAAAATGGGGTGCTATCCCTCCCTCTCATCGGTTAAACAAAGAATGAAGTTTGATTGAACATTGAATTGGCAAGAGTGAGGGTAAAAAGAAACTCCCATCCATTAAAGAGTAGAAAAGAGTACAACTGTTATGGAGAGGAATTTGGCACTGTCTGTCAAAATTTTAAAGGCCATATTTTAAATGCCTTTTGATCCAGAAATTTCACTTGTAGAATTTTATCTAGCTACTCATACGTATGAAATGATGTTTGCCCAAAGTTATTCTGTGAAGCATTTTTAAGTTTGGAAATGATTGGAAACAAGAGACCAGTTAAGTCCATTACAGTTGCAGAAGAGCTAAAAAAAAATTATCTGAAGTTTTAAGTGAAAAAAAAAACAAGGTTTCAAACAATGTTTCTACCTGGTTACCTATGTATGCATAATTTATCCCTAAAAGCTCACCCAGAGGTGGCAGGCTCTGGTCAGGGAACCTGGGTGACCAGAGTCCAGGGCGGGGGGAAAGCTTACCTTTCTCTAAATGCCCCTTAACGTCTTTGGAATTGTGTACCAGGTGCATCTATTACCAATCACATATACATAAATGCGTACATTTTTACAGCAGGGGAAAACTTAGGGATTTTTTTCTTCCATGATGTTGAAAACTATGTCTAGCTCTGACTGGATTTAAAAAAATAGGAACTCAGTCCTCAGAAATCAGCCATTATTATTGATGTTATGTAGAATCCAGCAAATCAAAGTGAAATTAGGGCATCGTTAATGCATACTTAACAATGACTTAAGATTTACTTGAACTCTCTTGGAGCAAGGCTCTTTCAAACGAAGGCCTAAAGCCTTAAAAGAATCCAGCAAAATTGTTGTGACGGAATAAAATTTTGAGTCTGCGGTTGTCTTATTAACTTGTACATTTAAACAAAAACAAAGAAACAAAACTCAATTCTGGAGTCAAAACAAACCTGAGTAAGTATCAAAAAGGAAATGAAATGCTCATGGAATTTTAGAAATTTGAGTGCCTTTAGTGAACAGGGTCAAGGGTAGTGTATGTAAACATTGTAGCATAGAAGCAAATTTAATGAAAAGAAAACTATTTTGTCTAGAAACTCTCTTCTTGTTGGTAACTGTGTGCTTTGGATAAGGTTCATAACATTTTTATCGGAGGTAAAATGTAAACTTCTATAAACTAACAGTTCAAAGAGCTAGGTTTTGGATTTATAGTTGGATAGCTCTGATAATTTTGACACAATTTTACCTTTCATTGAAACGTTTGGTTAAATTGTTGGATGAACTGTACAAAATTAATTTTAATTCCCAAAAGGAAACGTAAGGAAGTATCTTCAGGACCTTGTGTTAGACAATGGTTTCTTAGACTTTATACCCAAAGCACAAGCCACAAAAGAAGAAATAGATAAATGGGACCTCATCAAAATTAAAAACTTGCGTACCTCAAAGGACTTTATTATGAAAGTAAAATGACAATCTACATAATGAAAGAAAATATTTATAAACCCCATATCCAATAAAGGTTTAATACCCAAGATATGTAAAGAAATCCTTCAACTTAACAAGAAGACAAACAACCCAATTTAAAAATGGGCAAAACAGTTGAACAGACATCTCTCTGAAACAGGTATATAAATGACCGGAAAGCACATGAAAAGATACTCAACATCACGAGCCATCAGGGAAATGCAAACCAAAACCACGATGAAATACCATTTCGAGCCCATTAGAATGGCTGTTTAAAACAACAACAACAACAACAAAACAACAGAAAATAATAAGTGTTGGAGAGAATGCAGAGAAATAGGAACATTCATTGATTGCTGGTGGCAATGTGAAATGATGCAGCTGCTTTGGAAGACAATTTGGTGGTTCCCCCAAAAGCTAAGTATAGAAGTACCATACAGTCTGACAATCCCACTGCTAGGTATATCCCCCAAAAGAATTGAAAACAGGTACTTGAACATTGATATTTGCACACTCATATTCATAGCAGCATTATGCACAATTGCCAAAGGATAGAAGCAACCCAAGTATCCATCAACTGACGAATGGATAAATAAAATGTGGTATATATACAATGGAATATTTTTCAGTTAAAAAAAGCAATGAAGTTCCAATATATTGTGTTGAATGAAATAAGCCAGACACAAAAGGCAAATACTGCATAATGTCACTAAACAATTAGAATAAGCAAGCCCATAGAGTCAGAATCTAGAAAATAGGTTACCAGGGAATGGTGGTGAAGATAGAGAAATTGAGGCTTAAAATGCATAGGGTTCCTATTTGGAACAATGGAAATGTTTTGGTAATGGATGGTGGTGATGTTAGCACAATATTGTGAACACAATTAACAGCACTTAATCCATGTGGAATCTAAGCCCTCTCTTGATATAGATGTGGAGTGGACACAACCATTCTAAGGTCCACAGGATGGAGGAATAGAGCATAGATTAGAGTGGATTTACTGATATTCTAGTCATGAACTATTGTGATTAGTAATAGAAGAAAATGTGGCATTGGTGTGGAGAAAGTGCCCATGGTGGCTGCTGGGGGTAGGGAGTGGGAGGAAGAGATGTGATGTGGAGGCATTTTTGGGACTTGGAGTTGTCCTGGGTGGTGCTGTGGGGACAGTTACTGGACATTGTATGTCCTCCCATGGCCCACTGGGTGGACTGTGGGAGTGTGGGCTATGATGTGGACCATTGACCATGAGGTGCAGCAGTGCTCAGAGATGCATTCACCAAGTGCAGTGAATGTCTCATGATGATGGAGGAGGTTGTTGTTCTGGGGGGAGGAGTGGGGTGAGGGGGGTGGGAGGTATATGGGGACCTCATATATTTTAATGTAACATTAAAAAAAATAAAGACAAAAAATATATATTTCTGAATATGATTAAAAGGGGAAATACAAGCTAGAACTGAGACCCATCCTGACTGAGTTGGGCCACACCTTAACTGAAGTCACCTCATGGAAAGGTCCTTGCAATGGGTTCACACCCACGAGAATGGACTAAGTTTAAGAACATGCTTTTCCGGGGTTCATGCCGCGCCACACCACCACACTTGGGATGAAATATTAACCCTGGCGCCTCCTGACTGAGAATCCACTTTTGGAGAACAAGGACCTTTGGGAAAAGTCTTAAACTCTGTCACAGGAAGGCCTGCTGATGAATTACGCAACAACAGATACACAGGATTTCAAAATGATTGTAATACGTAATAGGTAATACTACACAGAGCCAGCTTATATAAACCCATTCACGCTTTCAGATGAGTAAAAATGTGTATTTTATCTATCACTGTAAAACTCCTTGCTCCTTACACTGAGCTTTATTTTGTTTAGTATGTGCAGTGCTTTGCTGTGAGTAACAAGGCCAGGCTCTTCCCCAAAGTAACAAGGCCATCCTTCCCAAGGGGTTGCTACTAAAGTAGACAGGAAACTGTGCGACAGGGGCCAAGCAATCACTGCTTATCTAGTCACATCGTTGATCTTTTCTTTCTGTATGTTAGCCTCACAAAAGTCCCTTTGACTGCATTAATCAAAGTGACCTGACTCTCCTCCCTTTTCTTTTTTGCCAAATACAGAAGGCCCAGCTCTCCACTTCCGTTCTGTTGTCCATGTTCTGGCACATTCTCTGGATGGACCTGCATGAAGAGAGGCTTATAAAACACAGTGGTGACCAGCTAGTACCCAGATTTGCTACACCTTTTCTATGAAGTATCTCATCTAAAACCTCACAACACCAATCCCTGGAAAAGTTGTAGTATTTTTGCTCATTTAACAAACAAGGAGTGAACCCTGTGAGGTAAATCCACTCACAAATCATATGATGAAATACGAACTCTTCACTTAATGGTATTTAGTGGTATTATAAATTTCCATGCTGCAACTCAGAGATGCAAACACCAAATTTTGTCAAAGGTGACACCCCCACATGGGGTTGCAGTTGGAAGCAGATGAGCGACTCTAGTAAGATCGCCCCCATAAGGATAACAGTGAATACCTCCTGGCTTCAGTGCATTCATTTTGTTCACTTCATTTCATTCAATGTGGAGCATGATTTATATAATCACTCCATCTTTGTTTGAGTCCAGTTTACACCATTTATTTGCTATGTGACCTTTAGCAATTCCCTTACTATCTCTGCACTTAGCTTCCTTGTCCATAACAAGGCCATGTCAATACTGACTGCACGATGTTTTGCAGACACGTTGCTTAATGAATGATGTCTAGAAACCAAATTGATCCCTGACCCAGTGCAGGGTGGGTGAGTGTTAGTACGTGTGGTAGGTTGGACTATGTACCCCAGGAAGTGCATGTTCTTAATCTTCATCCACATTTCTGTGGGCGTGAACTGATTGTCAGTAGAACCATTGAAGATGTTATATTGAGTTAAGGTGTGGCCCACAAATCAGGGTGGATCTTAATCAGAATTGCTGGAGGCATTATAATGAGAACTGGGAATTCACAGAAGCTAGAAGGAGAGAACATCACCATGTGACAAAGGTAAAAGCCTAGGAACCCCAAAGACTGCCGGCAGTCAACACCAGATCTCTGCAGACTTTGGGGAGAAAGCATGGCCTTGCTAATGCCCTGATTTTGTGCTGCTTCTGGCCTGAAACCTGTGAGCCAATAAATTCCTACTGTTAAAGCAAATCCATTGTGTTGTATTTGTCATAGCAGCTCTGACAAACTAAGACAGTACTGTTTGCTTCAGCACAAGGAACAGCATTTGTCCTTTCTGGAGGGATTCATATACTGATCTCTTTATCCAGGATGCATTTGGTTACCAGTTAAATAATAATAATAAATAGTAGATAGAACTCTTTTTTAAAAAAAGACCAAGGAAATTAGTTAAGATGAAGATGCATTGAGAAAGCCACTTTGAGTATTGAGTAGAAGGTTCAAAGTAGCATGTAGGAAAGGAACTGTCTATAGGATGCTTCAAGCTCCTTTCTTTCCTCTCTTTAAAACAAAACCAAACAATTACAACAACAAAACATTATTTGTCTGTTATGTTTAGAGTTAATACTTTGTGCTAAGGCATTGTCTTTAAAAAACGCCTCTGTTAAAATAGATCTCTCACACTGGGAGTATAATTATTGATATCAGTATCCATTGTCATGGTTTATCAGTTAGCTGTTATCATAGAGTCCTGGGGAGTGGAACATAAACTTGAAGAAAGATGTGAAAAAGCTTAAGCATAGGAAGGTGTGGTTCCCTGGGGAGGCCATCTCTGGGTGGCCAGAGACAGCTAGAGAGCAGGCAAGAGAAGGGAGTGACATTGATCAGGAGCTAGTGTGAATAGACTTCTCTGCTTTGCAGCTTGACCTGGGCATCCATACCCAAGGCCGAATTTTAGCCAGCAATCCCTGCAGACTCTGCTGCTGTGTTCAAGGTCAAGGCCAAGTGTGACAGCATAAGGCCTTATGGTAACGTAATAGAGTAGATGTTCTCTCCCTACCATAAGATGCTGATGATAAACCTTGTGCTTAAAATAATCAATTGCTTTTATTTCAAGAAAATTTCATTTTAAAAAACCTTGCTTTTGTCTCATCCTCATAATCCAAGACCCCTTTTGAAGCAGTCAAAATTTACTGTAATAAGTTCCCTGTCATAGTTTCTATGCTGCTAAGACAAATACTACACCATGGGTTGGCTTAAACAATGGGAATTTATATTCTCATGACTTCCAGGGTCTAGAAGACATACTTCCTCTCTGGGTTAGCAGTTTCCTGTCTGGCCAGCAATCCTTGGGTTCCTTGGGTTTCCTGTTATAAGGGGACACCCTCCCCTTTCTCTTCCAGGCTCCATTGACCTTAGGCTTTCTGCTTCTCTCCATGACTTTTTCTTTTATAAGGCCTCCAGTAATAGGATTAAGACTCATCCTGATTCAGTTGGCCACACACTAACCAAAAATAACATCTTCAAAGGTCCTGTTTACAACTGGTTCACACTCACAGGAAAGGGATTAAGATTAGGAACATATTTTTTTTTTTCTGGGATACACAATTCAGCCTATCAGGGAATATGTAATCATGATAAATATTAACGTAACAATTAAACAACTTGCTTCCAATTTGCCCATTACCATGAGAGGAAAGAAAAGTAAGATCACAAACTAAACAGTCTCCAAGTATTTAATTTCAAAAATCTAAATCCAAAAGCATTCCCTAAGCATCTACTAGGTTCCTGAGACAGGACTAGGAAGAAGATGGTCTCTGCCAGAGGGCACCCCCAATTTGAAGCACAGGGAAATTCCAGAGATCCCTCAGGAAAACAGAGCGCACTCATAATCTGGGGAGAGGTCCACAAAAGGGCTCTTTAAGAGATAGGTAGGATGTAGGAAACAAAGAACAGTTCATTCAGAATTCAGGTCTAACAGCAACGAGGCTGTTATAACCCCAGGGACTAAAGGGGCAAGGGAGGGAGGTTGACCAGAACCCAGAAGAGTCTGAAGAAGCCAGGATCTTTGGCCATGGGTCATGGCAACTTTGCAGCCATCCAGGTTCTGGGGGAGTAAACATCCCAGCTTGGCTCTTCTCTCTTTTCATCTCCTGCCAGGGCTCCCAGGGCTGAACCCATATGCAGCTGGAAGATATGTCTCCTGGGGCAGATGGCAGGATGGAAAGAGGGTGGAAAGTGGACCTGGCAGGGCAAACAGAAGAAACTTGGCCCCGTGCACCAGGAGATGGGATGTCTTGGCTGGCCTGGTCAGTACCAGTTTATCCCTGCTGTACCACCTAGCATGCTCAAAAATAGCCCTTCTTTCACCAAAATTGTCCTGGTTTGGGTGATAAACCACAGGGTCTCCCTAGCTGCCAGGAATCACATGAGCAAAGATATACAGGAGAAAATTTCTCTGGTGAAGTTCATTAGCATTCACTATGGAGGAAATGATCTTTATTTCACACTGTACAGCTGTATAAATTCTGCATGGATTAAAGATTATCTTGACTTGAAGAGATATTTATAAATCTATTAGAATGAAAAACTATTCATAAGCCTCACATGCCTTTAACAACACACAAAGAATGCTGATACATCTGACTTCATTTATTCCAATGGGCAGTGTGTTTTATCAACAGCAAGTCTATGAATGGGGCACAGTATCATACTCTAGGGAAACTTGCCGCCTAAAGAAAGTAAAAAATCTTAACATGAGCAACACTAATCATTCAAGAAGTGTAATTTAAAGCCAGATGTCAAGTATAAAAAGAACCCAGGGTTATTTTACAATGGAAAATAAATTAAATTAATGGGTTTTAAAATATCTTCATGGTATTTGTGTTCTGTATGTGTGGATAAGAATCTGAGCATGATTGGGCCAAAAACAGACCTTTCACTGCCAAAGAAAAATGAATTGCAGAAAACCAATAAATGACTTTTTCATTGGGAAATAAATCTGATTTTGATATGAAACCTGAGGTCTTTGACTGTCATGCCAGCTTTTCTTCAAATGTAACAAGACACACTAACTTCTCTGCTGTGAGGGTCTCCTGGTATTTCAAAAACATATGAGATTTTCATGCTCTCCGTTACGAGCTTGAGTACATGGTCATTAGAACCAATGTGATTTTGAAAGTTTCCAGAAAGGAAACTCAGGGAGAAAGGCAGTGTGAGTCAGTAAAACAAGACCAGACTTGTTTCGTATTTTGATTGTTTTACTTTTGGACTCTTTTTTTCTTTTTAGAAGAAGAAGAGAAAGAAGAACAGGAGGTGAAGAAAAATTTTCTACCTACCCTTCAGGAATATTAACCCAATGGTTCTTAGAGTAGAAGCCTCAGTTTGTTGTTTTTTTGTTTGTTTTGTTTTTATTTTTTTTCTTTACTTATTTTTTTAATATTATATTAAAAAAATATGAGATCCCCATATACCACCCCCCCTCACCCCACTCCTCCCCCATAACATCAACCTCCTCCATCATCATGAGACATTCATTGCATTTGGTGAATACATCTCTGAGCACTGCTGCACCTCATGGTCAATGGTCCACATCACAGCCCACACTCTCCCACAGTCCACCCAGTGGGCCATGGGAGGACCTACAATGTCCAGTAACTGTCCCTGCAGCACCACCCAGGACAACTCCAAGTTCCGAAAACGCCCCCACATGAAGCCTCAGTTTTAAAACGCGTACTAGCTGACATACACTGCTTCAGTGGGCCTGGCATGTGGAGCACAAAGGGATTTCTTTGAGAGACAGAGAGAGCTACAGAGAGAAAGAGAGAGAGAAAGAAACAATATCACTGAGAAATAAACAATGCTACTGAAAACACCAAGGCTTCTCTCTAGGATAGTTGAATGTTCTCAGTGTTCCCCCACCAGTTATAATTGTTTTATGGAGATGTCCGCCTCTAGTTCCTCATATGCCCGTTCAAGAGCACCATGACAGTCGACACCACCTGGGCTACAAGTTAGAAGATGGGCACTAGTGACCTGTCCTCGCACTGGCTACTCTACCGCGGGCAAACCCGTTCACGGCTTTGGTCTCATTTTCCCCATCAACAGAGCAAGAGGGTTGAGTCACTGTGTGAAGGTTCTTACCAACCCTGACATTTCCACTCAACTAGGTTAATAGTAAACAAGATGAATATTGAAGAAGTTCATTATGTATTTATATCTTGCCCCTTTCAAAAAGCATTTGAAGCATCTTCAAGGGAATGTAGAGTCTCGATGCAGAAAAGGGACAGTCTTATCTGGGGAAGCAACATGAATCAAGCCACACTGGTGGAACTGAGCCCTGTGTATGTGTATGTGCATGTGTACATGTGTGCATACACGTGTGTATGACTCTGTGTGAGAGTGCACAGGTGTGTATGTGCATGTGTGCACATGCCTGTGTATACACTTGTCTGCAGGTGAGTGCATGGGGCATGCATGTGCATGTATGTACATGTGTCTCTGTGAGGGCTCAGGTGTGTGTGCTTGTAATACATGTATCTGTGTGCACACAGGGTATGTGTACGTGTCCGCACGTGAGTGTACAAGTATGTATGCATGCACATGTGTACAGGTGAGTGTACGGGGCATGTGTGTACATGTATGTACATGTGTCTCTGGGAGTGCATGTAATACATGTATCTGTGTGCACACAGGGTATGTGAGCATGTGTGTGCATGTGTCCACATGTGAGTACACATGCACACGTGTGCAGGTGTGTGTGTTTGTACGTATGTCTGTGACTCTCCTTTCAGTTTCCATCGAGAATCCAAAGGCCATTGCCAAGTTCCCCATATTCCAAAGTGAACTGCTTGATCCCCTAAACAGGACATACTGTGCTACACTAAACTGCCTTATCTAGCACTGACCCATTGCCCACCTGAAAGGCATAAAAAGAGAGCTGAAAGCAACTGGGAAGAGCCGATTTCACTGGAGAAAGCCTTGATGTGCAGTGCAGTCTCTTCAGTCAGTGGGCAGATTAAGGAGGGCATTTTCCCTCCCACCCGAAGCCTAGTGAGGGAATTCTAAAGGGCCCACTAGCAGAGCTTGGCATGTGCCCTTTGGCATTTGGGGGAAACACAAGAGAAGGTGTTTGGCATGGCTTGGAAATTTAAAGGCAGAATTCTGGGGTCGAGGTCGCCTGCCTGGTTAGGAACAAGCTGCACCTGGGTTTTTCCAGAGAGAACTGGGGCCTGGAGCCAGTCCGGAAAGGGGTCTGCCCTGCGGACTGCCTGCACACCTGGTGGACCTCAGCATAGAGAGGTGAGTGTGGGGTGGAGGCTGGGGCCTCAGGCGGCGGGGGCGCCCTGAGCAGCCAGCCTAAGGAGAAGCCGCCCCCCAGGTAAGGCGTGCTGAGCCCCTCTTTTCCCTTCCTGCCCTATTTCTCTCCATGGCAATTATCATCTTCCAACATATTTATCTTACCTAATTTGTTTGTTTTCTGTCTCTTCCAACGTGTAAGCTCCACGAGGTTGGAGATTTTATCTGTTTTGTTCAATATACTAATTTCCCAGTGTCCCATACAGTGCTGGCCACAGGGCAGACCCTCAATAAATGCTTGTTGCATGGCCGTGTGCGCCAAATGTTCCCAGGGACTGAATCTTCAAGAAACCCAAAAGAGGCTCCTAGAAAGGGAGGCCACATGTCCTGGTTTCTCCTGGACTGTCCAGTCCACGTTTCTCCTAGTTACCAACACCTCCTCATTCCTGCACGTTCATTCCAGGGGGAGCCAGCGCCTGGGAGGGGGTCTGAGATGGGGAACTGCAGGAGCTGTTTATGTCCCCTTCCCCTCGGCAGGCTTCCACATAGGAAGTGGATTGAGATGCGCAAGGGCAGAAGCTTTAATTTCAATGAGGTGTGAGGTTTTTAAGATGAAACTGGGACCGGATAGACAAACTACCAAACTGAGACTCCTCATCGGGGCCAAAAATGGCCTAGAACTGTGAATCATCTGAAAGTAGTCAGAGAAGTGACCAACTGCCTTCTTTTCACCCAGTGGGTGAGGTAGGGATTCCCGTCACACGTTCATGGAGAGGACACCCAACACCGGACAGACAGAGGCAGAGCAGTTCATCAGTCACCTATACTCACAGCCACGGGGAGAGGACACCACATGCCACGCAGGGCCCCACGGGGGTTGCCCTCGGGGACAGAGTGGACCAGCAGGGACCATAGGTGGCAGCTTTGTAGTAACAAGAGGGTGGGGTACCCCGGTTCCCACGGGAGGATATGACAGCTTTCTTTGAATAAAACCACAGGCTGGCAGAGAACTGAAACCAGCTACTCAGGCACAAGCGGGCGCTGCGCCTGGTCCCATCGAGAGGGGCGGTTGTTCGGCTGGGGGGTCTTTATCCGTGGGAGCAGAGGAGTGGATCTTGTGGTGGGGCCATCTGAGGCTTTGCGGTTTCCCCCAGATGTCAAGATTCACATAATATTGGCTTTAATTTTAGGCCTTTCATCACAACCTGCTTGCGATTTCTTGAAGGCCAATCAAAGGATTAGCCCGCAGAGTGGCTTAAAGGGACCGTGTAAATAAGAGTAAAGCTGTTTTCTGGGATTTCTCCTAGGAATCCTGCGCTGTCCACACGCTGGTTATAATAGACTGGTGACAACTGAGTGTGACGAGAAAAATGTCCTGCTGGAAATAAATAGGTTACTTTGGAAAATAATGAGTGATGAAGTCATTGGTGTCTCTGGGTAGCACAGGTGACGGCACAGGTCAGACGGCAGGAAAGTAAGGAGGGAGATGAGGAAGGAATGGAGGCAGCAAGAAGCGAGTCCTGCATCCTGTTTTATCCTTACTCAAATGAAGCTCGGGGCCTGTCTGGGCTGTGCAAATGTGGTTTGCTTCCAGGACGGTGAGACTGGATTGTTTGGAGGCAGAAAAAGCAGTTGTTGGAGAAGGAGTGGGTAAGATGATGAGAGAAGAGGAGATGAGGTGAGCAATAGCCCTCAGGAGGTGAGAAGGGTAGAAATCAGAGGTGTAATATGGTTCAGCCAGTTCTGCTGAATTAAATGGCACCTTTCTCAGCGAATGGTCTGTGAGAGCTGGGCGAGGAGAAAATGGAGCCATTTTAAATCCAGCTTCCTCCTCTTCTTAACTCTATGACTTTGGACAAGGTCTGAGACTCACCTTGGGGTCTGTAAGTCTGGGACATTGACAGCACTGGTGTGCTGGGTTTCACTCCTCTAATTCCAAAACACCAGTGTTTTATTATTTTTTTAAAGAAGGATTAAAGATCATTTTTAAAAAGTGAAACTAAAACTTTAATATATTTAAAACAATAGTATATGAACTTTACAAAATAGGTGAAAATGTCACTATAAAAACATAACTGTTAGACATATTATACTAATACAAAGCATTATAGGTAAAATTAGTAAAAGACAGTATATTATCAAAAATAAACTAAGCAGCACATTAAAATCAGAAATATATAATCTGGAAAAATTTTAAATGCAATAATATTATTGAATCTTTTAAAATACAATCTTTTCGAATAAAAAAGTTCATAAAAATGAATGATGAGTAGATTTTCAAATAAATGTTTTCAGTTGCTAAAAAAGTTCTTTCTGACCTTATACCATTTCTAGGATTGGGGAGGAGAAGTATTTCAAATATCTTCTGTGAACTCTATCACCTTTAAATAAGTCTTACGTTTGTTAACTCAGAGAAGAAATGTACATTTTTTTGTAGTCGAGACTGCAATATTTCCATCATTAAGAAATTGTGGTCCATCTCTGATTCATCTTTTTTTGTAACCAATCTTTTCTCTCTTTTTTTAACTTGTTATTTTGAAATAATTTCAAACTTTACAGGACAGTTACAAAAATAATACAAACCCCTTACAGAGAATTCCAACATCCCACACCACCACCACCCCCTGCCAGAAACTCAAATCCACCATTTTAACATTTTGCTACCTTTATGGTATCCATCTACTGATGATCTATCTACCTATCTACTTTATCTATCTATCTATCTATCTATCTATCTATCTATCTATCTATCTATCTATCTATCTATCTATCATCTGTCTACATCATCATCATCTATTTTATGAACATTGAGAGTAGTTTGCACATATCATACACCTTGAACAAATAATATTTCCATGTGCATTTCCTTTGAACAAAGATATTCACTTATGTAATCACCTCAAGGGCAGTTATAGAGTTCAATAAATTTAATGCTGATATAAAGCTTACATTCTAAATTCCTAATTTTTTTTCTATAACCTAATAATGTCCTTTTGATCACTTTCTCCTCCATGTTTTGATCTCATCAAATGTCATGTATTGCACTTGTCATTATCTCTACAGTTTCTCTTTCTCTCTCTCTCTTTTTTTAGTTGTGGAAACCTATACAACATAAATCTTCCCATTCCCACCTGTGCCAAGTATATCATTCATTGGGATTAATTACATTCACAATGTTGCAGTACTCTCACCACTATCCATTACTAGAACTTTCCCTTTACCCCCCACAAAACACTACAATCATTTTGCATTAACTCCCTCCCTATTTCCCCTGCCCCCACCTTACCTCTGGTAACCTGTGCTTTACTTTCTGTCTCTATGAGTTTGCATATTTTCAGATGTTTTCTTTGTGATTACCATTAAAATTAACCTCCTAAATTTATAATAATCTTGTTTACTTTGATACCAACTTAACTTCAATATTATATGTAAACAATGTTCCTATACCCCTCTGTGCTCCCACCTTTATGTAGTTCTTGTCACAAACTACATATTTATACATTATGAGTCCAAGAAGTATTAATTTATCATTACATTTATGCATTTACCATTTAGATCCTGTAGAAAGTATAAAGTGGAGTTACAAATCAAAAATACAATAGTACTGGTATTTATATTTACCCATATCATTATCTTTACAGGAAACCTTTATTTCTTCATGTGACTTCAGGTAGTTGATTAGAGACCCCTCCTATCAACCTGCAGAACTCTCTTTGGCAAATTTTTTTTGTCTTTATTTATTTTTTTAATATTACATTAAAAAAATATGAGGTCCCATATACTCCCCATCCCCTCACCCCAATCCTCCCCCCATAACAACAACCTCCTCAATCATCATGAGACATTCACTACATTTGGTGAATCTCTGAGCAATTTTTACAAGGCCAGTCTGTTGATGAGGAACTCCTTCAGCTTTTGTTTCTCCCTCATTTTGGAAAGACAGTTTTACTGGAAATAGGATTCTTGGTTAGCAATTTTTGCTTCTAGCACTTTAAATATGTCTTCCCACTGTCTTCTTGCCTCCATGGTTCCTTCCTCCTTTCCTTTCCTTTCATTTCATTTCATTTCTTTTTTTTTTTTTGAGGCACCAGGGCCAGGGATTGAACCCAGGACCTCATATGAGGGAAGCTAGTACTCAACCACTGAGCCACATCATCTCTCCTGAGTTGCTTTTTTCACTTGTTTGCTTGTTTTTTTGTTTTTAAGAGGCACCAGGAACTGAACCTGGGACCTCCCACATGGGAAACAGGAACTCAACTGCTTAAACTGCATCTGCCTTCCATCCATGGTTTCTGATGAGAAATTGGTACTTAATCTTACTGAGATTCCCTTGTATATGACACATTGCTTCTCTCTTGTGGCTTTCAGAATTCTTTATCTCTAGTATTTGGCAGTTTGTTTAGTATGCTGTGGCATGGGTCTATTTGCTTTATGCTGTTTGGAGTTCATTGAGCATCTTGGATTTGTATATTCATGTTCTCCATTAATTTGGGGAGTTTGTAGTTATTATTTCCTTGAATATTCTCTCGCCCCTCTTCTTTCTTTCTTCTCCTTCTGGAATTCATAATTCGTGTATCAGTATGCTTGATAGTGTCTCATATGTTCCCCAGGCTCTGTTCATTCTTCTTCATTCTTTTCTCTTTCTGTTCCTCAGAGAGTTGTTTTATCTTCAAGTTCACTGAATCTCTCTTTGACCAGCTCCAGTCTGCTGTTGAATCCCTCTGGAGAATTTTTTATTTTGGTTACTGTGGTCTTCATCTCTGTTAGGCTAGTTTAATATTTTCCATCTCTCTACTGATATTCTCTTTGCATTCACCTTTCATTTTCCTGGTTTCCTTTATTTTTTTGTCCATATTTTCCTTTAGCTCTTTGAGCATATTTAGGACCTTATTTTTGCCAGTCTTTGCCTGGAATGTCCCAGGTTTGATTCTCCTTGTTGACAGTTTCTAATTCTTTACTTTTCTCCTTTGCCTGGGTCACCGGTCCCTGTTTTTCAGTATATTTTATAGCATTTTGTAACCTTTTATTGGTACCTGAACGTTTTGATATTTTAAGGTGCTATCACTGGAATTTAACTCTGAGGCTTCTATTCCTTAAACCAGTATTCAGCTTGTGTTATGACAGACCTTTCGTTGAATGCCAGGAGCTAACAACAACAACAACAACAACAATAATAGAATGGAAGAAAGGAAAACTCTCTTCCCAGTCTTTGCAGACTGACCTATGCAAGTGCTCGCCTTCCAGGGCTTATCCATAAAATGAGTTTAGAGAATAGGCAAAAGTGTACTTTCTGTGCTTGGATTTTGTCTTGAGTGTGTGTTTTTGTCCCTATGAATACCTACATTTATATGAGGACAAGTGTCCCCTCTTCCCCACGGAACAGTTCCCTCGCAGTCCTGGGCACTGCACTGGGTGTCCCACAGCCAGCAATCCCTTGACCGAGACAGCCATTTGCCTGCTCTCCCACAGTGTTCTGCAGGAGAGCTCTGTCAGGCGAGTTCTGGGATGATGAGTCCCTCAGGTCACCCCCAGACAGATTGGGCCAGGCATACATGCTTCTAGTATATGCATGAAGGTTATTCTGCTCCCTTTGGAACAAGGATCAGGAATCCATCCTTGGAGTGCAGACTGGCTCTGGGGATGGGGAGGAGCCAAAAAGGTCATCACAAGATCCTACCACTTTCAGATAGCCTTTTTCTTGATTTGGTGCTTGCCTTGTTGATTTGGTGCTTGCCTTGTTACTGTAGTCCTTTACCTATTTTCTGGAGCTTTGAGAAAATTGTTTCTGCCCATTCCTCCTGGTTGTTCAAAGTTTTTGTGTATGGATGGATCACTAAAGCTTCTTATTCTGCCATCTTTCTGATTTATCTTTGACTTATTTAATTTCTTCAAATATAGATGGAGTTTCCAATATAGCATTACCGTAGCACTTTCAACATTGTCAGATGGGTGACTCAATTCATTGAACTTGAAAGTCTTTGAACTAGAGTGATAGAAGCTCTGCAACCCTGCAACACAAGGCTTTGGTATGGCTCACACAGGCACAACCCTCTCTCAACTTACAGACCACACACTCTTCTCTTGCATTAATTGTAAGTTAAATCATCAATTTTTATCTCAAGATATAAATGATTTTGAAATCATAATGATTCACAAAAATTATCTTCCCCAAATACTAATATGTATTTTAAAAAGCACAATATGCCAGAAAGCAGGAATACAAAAAGCAAAAACTGGCATTGGAACCTTTCTTATTTTCATAATCTATAAATTAGCAATAATAAAAACTCATAGACTTTGTGGGAGGATTACAGAGATCATGAATTAGCATAAAAATGCTACTAGGTTTGATTTTCTTTTGGATGACAATGTGGGCATTTCTATAGGGAAAAAATTGAAGATCATAGAAAAGAAAGTTGTGATTTCAATCATAATGAATGAATAGTGTTCAGAGGTGTTGCTGGGAAGGCTATTCTTTTTTCCTGGACCTTGTCAATTCTGTTATGGGACTCTCTCCAAAAATGTTCATTGTCAATAAAACTGCCTCAAAAGCAGAGAAAATAAAGGCAGTAAGTGGGAACAGTCTAAGTAGGTGGGAGTTTTCATTATGACTTCATATAATAAGAATAATTTGGGTCATGCAGTCATCTTGCTGAAATGACATTGATAATTACAATTGTCAAATCTTTTTTACATTCATCTAAAGATAAATGGGATACGTCTGTTGAAAGATTTTAAGAAAAATTGATATATGCACGCTGTTCTCAGTATCATATTTTTATGGCATTATTTCCCAAAATTAAAGACAATTTACCACCCAGCTCATAGCCTGGTTCTGGATAGAATTTACAAGCATTTTATGGAAAGGAAGAACAATACAGCAAATTGAATTTGACCTTAAGACTGATGTAATGGGAAGCGGCTATGGCTCAAGCACTTGAGCTGCTGTTTGCCATATGGAGGACCCAGATTTGTCCCGGAACCTCCTGGTGAAAAAGAAAAAAAGAAAAAAGCCATCCCAGACCTGAGCAGAGAGGCCCAGGCCTTCACATAGCAAAGCCACACACCAAAAAGATGATGACACAACCAGATACATAAAAAAAAAAAAGACTGAAGTAATTCCTGAAATGGGCTTGCTCTCACGCTGGGACCCCTCCCCACCTTCATTCCACAACGGGTCAAATAAAAAGTACTCCTCACTGCTCCCCACAGAGTCCCCAAAACATGCTGAACAGCACAGGACATCCCAGCCTGTCACACTGACAACAAACACTGTGTGTTTGTCAGTTTCATTAATAATTCAAGATAAAAATGTTTAAAAAGAGAGAACTTTCTTCGCATGAACTGTTAAAGAATGGTCCTTGAAGGATGACCCAAGACATTCTGACAACCACATGGGTCCGCCTACCACACGGGTCAAGGAGGCCCGGGGTTTGAACCGCAGACCTCCCCTGTGGTAGGCGGACGCCCTATCCATTGGGCCAACTCTGCTTCCCAAGGGAGACTTCTGAGTGTCCTCAGAATATTTCAAATGATGACTCTGCCACCTTCCCATCTACCTTTGTCCAGTTTCACTCATGGTCACTAAGTCCTTAGCTATCTCTGCCATGCCCATCTCCTGACAGCTGGAAGCTTCTAGATGGATGCTGAAGAGTCAATTTGATTATCTGCTGACAATACGCCTCTGTTTGCTAGATTCTAAACCTCTCAACCAATCAGTTAGAGAAGACATCTTAGGCAGGGCAGCACGCTTCTCAATTCTCATGTCAATATTTCACCTACACTAACTCTCACAAATGTTCTTCAGGAATTAAAAGGATTAAAATTAGATAAAACCCCAAACTAGAGAGTACTAGTAGCCCAAAGACAGGCTTTCTGCTAACTCACCGATTTAAGCAGAAGGTTGTATTTTGAAGCCAGGAAAATGCCCCCTACCACTTTCTGTTTGTGCGTATTTTGAGGAGGAGGGGGGAAAGGGATCAAATTAGGTAATGTGAGTGATCTGTCTGTAAAATATTAGCTGAAAACAAAACCCTACCTAAAGTAATAAAGTATAATTGCCATATGAGATAAAGAACTCAACTGGCTTTGTGCGAGGAAAAATGATTAAGACATATAGGGTCCAATTCATTAATATTTCTGTGTGCAGATAAAGTCTACTATTTATGATATTAATTTGAATGGATTCCATTTCCTTTTATATGAATTCCAATAAAACTTATTCCAGATGTATTTCCTTCCAATTAAACATTAGGAAAAAAAACACTGTTGAGAAGAGAGTATCTGTACATTTGTTCTACTTCAGTGAAAATTTCCTTTCCTTTCCTTTCCTTTCCTTTCCTTTCCTTTCCTTTCCTTTCCTTTCCTTTCCTTTCCTTTCCTTTCTCCTTTCCTTTCTCCTTTCCTTTCTCCTTTCCTTTCTCCTTTCCTTTCTCCTTTCCTTTCTCCTTTCCTTTCTCCTTTCCTTTCTCCTTTCCTTTCCTTAGCTTTCCTTCATTACTTTTGTTATTATTTTAAGCCCGTTTGTCTCTCTTGTGTTGCGGGGTGTGGAGCACATAGTAGGTGTGCTTTTCCTTTTCCAAATATAAAATCATAATATGGGAACATTGAATGCAAATTCAATGCTATAATTTTACATTAATTTCATGTAAATTTCAGAATGCATAGCTCCAAATTTTTCTTGATTGAAGGGATATGTAGAAGATAGTCATTTGTCAAAAGAAAGCATTTTTTAAAATAAGAAATTTTGGCGTCATCCAATATGCTCATTTCACTGGTGGTTAACACAGTGTGTTATCTGAGAGAGGTAAAGAACTCCAAGGAAAAGAGCACTTGCCAGAGTTTGAAACCCGTGAAAACGATACCTACTTGCTTGGTACAGAGTGACAGATGAGAGCACCGGTAGGTACTCAATATGTATGTCTTCCCATAGTCCTCCCTCCCATGCTTCCATTTATTATCCAGCATGACACAAAAATATAGAGGTGAGCATGAATTAAAACCCATTCCTAAATTAAAAGACCTGGAAGACAACCTGAATTTTGCCACACCTAAAACCTGAACTAGAGATGGTCTTCTGACTAAATCTCAGACTCTCGTGTTTTCTTGCTCTTGGCTTTTTACTCCGTAAACAGAAAACTCGTCAGTTATTTGAAGCTTCTCATTACTTAGACTGTGGATATTTAAATTTTTATTTGCACTCCTTAGTAAAAGAGACATCAGTCTCACTGGTTTGGTTTTTTTTTCTTCTTTTTTTAAGATTTATTTTTTATTTTCTTTATTTTTCTTTATCCTCCCCCGGCCCCCAGGAGTTTCACTCTGCAGTTTGCTCATTGTTTGTTCACCCTCTCCAGGGGGCACCAAGAACCAAACCTAGGACCTCCCACATAAGAGGGGAGTGCGGTACAGACTGAGCCACATCCGCCCCCCCGTAGGCTGTTGCATCTGCTAGCACTAGCCTGTGGCCTCTGCTTGTTGTGGCAGGGGTGGAGTCTAGCTCTGTAGAGGCGGAAGGCAGTTTGTGCTTGTCTTCTTTCAGGAGGCACCAGGACTGAACCCAGGCCCTCCCCTGTGGAAGGCGGGCGCCCAAGTGGCTGAGCCCCATCCGGTTCCTCAGGCTCACTGTTGTATGTTGCGTTATGTGATGGCTACGTGTTTAGGAGCATAAACGCTTGTTTATAGGGGGGAAAGGAAGGGCTAGGGGGGTGGTGAAGTCTGACACAACTTTTCCTATCTCTTCCCAAGGGCATGGAAGTTAAGTGGAATTCATAGAATAATTGGAATTTGGAGACTATCCGAATTAAAATCATAAGCATGTTGGGGTTGACATTTAGATTGGAAGAGAGAGATCACCCCATGCTGTCTATAATCCTGCTATTTGGTATCACTCAAGTTTTTCAGTTTAATAAGGAATCTAGAAAAATTCAATCTCATGTCAAATAAAGCAAAAACAAAAACATGAGACCGTGTCTTGAAACGGTCATTGGACTTTATCAGAACTATGCTGGTTCCAAACACTCTGGTTGAAGTTCTGTCAGAGTTTCTGTTATTATCTTCCATTATTAGGTTTACAGTTTTATTCTAGAAATATGCTCTGGCCAAAACCTGACAGACGGTTTCCCGCTTCTTCATAAAGAGAAAACTCTTTATCCAAGTAACAGCGCGCCATGATTTCTTACATATTTCAGCCTAAAATGCTATGCTGCTTTGCAGAGTTTCTGTGCTTATGTCTAGGAATGCTGGGACATTTGCATTTGTGTGTAGGCAGGCAGATGCATGACTCACACAAGATTCCCCCACCCCCCTATCCACATCCAGAAAAATTGTACTTAAGACTATCCTATTAACCAGAGACTGAGGAAATTGGGGCAAATATGCCTCTAAGAGCCCCTCCCCCCCATTTTTTTTCCAGGAGGAACCAGAGATTGAACCGAGGACCTTGTACATGGGAAGTAGGTGCTCAACCACTGAGCTGCATCCACTCTCCCTCTCAGAGTTCTTTTGCTGATTTTAGATACCAGTATGGTATCTCTCCAGTTAAACATCTGCTATTCTGCAGTTTAGTAATTTGGAGGTTAGGATTCTGCTATCACTGCAGCACCAGGTATTGTGTGCATTCTATCACTAATAACAGTTATTCTAAAATAATAAGCTCTCTCCAACTCCTTTGATTAAAATAAGAAATAAGGTCTTCATTTTAGGATAAATCCTTTCTGATCAAATTACTTTCTGTCTCTTTTCTCTGCTTGCTCACTCCCACTTGATTGAGGTCCCAAAGGAATTCGTTTTGGAGTGTTTTTGTTTCAGCCTCTGCGCGATTTATGCAAACTCGCCCTCATAGCTTTTGCTTTTTCTAATTTTTTCCTAAGAAAAATGAAACGCATAGTGCCAAGAAAAATGTTTTCTTTATCAAGCATCTTACATGAACTGAGGTTTTGCTCCAAGTTTCTAACTTGCACTTCAGACTATCAAGAAACCTCCACATTTTATCTGGACCTTACATTGGGAAACCTTAGTAACTTTATCTTTGCCAGAGCAGCAGTTTGAAAACGTCAAGTACAGTATACTCCATTTTAAGTAAAGGATTTCAAGTTAATATGGTTTTTTTTGAAAATTTTATATCTTTTGGCCAAAATTAAAACTCTCTTGAATGATTGCTAGATGTGAGCAAGTCTTTTCCCAAGCTTGTCAGGTAACTGCTGACCCTAAAGGAGTCCTCCCCCACCACACCCCAACCCCCACTCCTTTTTATTTGTCAGAGTTGAAATACCACCCTAACTAGAATTCCATTTGGTTGTTAACATTTTGCTACTGGTGTGTGTTTATCACAACATGATCAAATAGTATTATTATTGCCAACAGAATTTTACCACCTCTGGTTTGCAAATCTAGCAGCATTATTTATAATGCAAAATGAGGCTAAATTCATGGATCCTTCTAAAAGTACTTGACTTTCTCTACCTCCATCTCGCTTTCTGTTTGTTTGACTAGCCCTGGCATGAACCCCCACCAGAGGCTGGGGAGGGGGGAGTGGTGAGAGATTAAGACAGGGAAAACTGAAAACAAAAAACAGGGATGGAGGCCAAATAGGCAAATATCCAAGAAATGAGACAACTGCTAGAAAAAGGCAGAACGCAAACTTTTGGAATTAATAATAATTCCTTGTCGTCATTTATATATTGCTCTTTCTTTCTTTCGATCCCTAGAGAGGTGAGGCTAAAACGGAGAGACAAAACAGAGAGACAAAAATCTTGGTAAGGAATTCTGTAATTTTGATGATGTTCCCCAGCATTTGTTCATGGAGCATGTACTCCACTCTCTCCCTTAATTAGTATCGTTGACCCAACAGAAACATTTCGTTTTCACACATATTCCTATGACCTGTACAGGCCCTGCACCTGTGACCTCACTGCAAGTATCATATCTAAAGGGCGTTCATTTACATTTGCCCCTTTTAAAATAAATTTGCACAGGTAAGTGAACTGCTAGATAACTGCCGAAGGCTAGAAGTCGCTGATATTTGACATTCCTGGGCTGAGTTCTCTGCCTACAGTCCTGTTTTCATTTTAGTGTGTGTTTTGCAAATTTAGTTATATGTTCCTATGGGATATGAAGTAATCCATGGGATAAACATTGCATCAATTTTCCTCACAAATGTGGGAGGGTGGGAGGAGAAATGGAAGTAACACGATTCGTAAATTAAAATGTTTTTATAATAAAAATAGAATGGCTCTATTTTCAAGTGGAATGTAAAATTCCCATTTTTTGTAAGGAAACACAGGCTGAAAAGACTTTAATGTGTTTGGAAGCTTGCTCTGGTCTTGGGAACCTCAAAGGTGTTGACTCGCCTGTTGTATCATAGGTGGCTTCAGAAAAAAATGTTTGAATAAAATATATGAATTAAATCAGAACTGCTTAATGCACATAGGTAGTTATATTTACCTATTATTGAGCTGCAGGTTAAATAATATTTTTTAAAAATTGGTTGTATTCTAGTGAGGATCCAAACTCCCTTAAATTAAAGAAAAAAAGAAAAGAACCATATTCCCAAATTACTGCAAAAGAATGAAGGTAGGTCCCTACCTCACTCCATATACAAATATCAACTCAAAATTGATCAAAGATCTAGATATAGGAGCCCAAACTCTCAAACATCTAGAAGAAAACATAGGGAAGTGTCTTCAGGGCCTTGTGTTAGGCAATGGTTTCTTAGACTTTACTCCAGAAGCGCAAGCAACAAATGAAAAAATAGATAAATGGGATTTCACCAAAATTAAAAATGTTTATGCATCAAAGGACATCACGATTTAAGTAAAAAGGCAACTTACAAAATGGGAAAAAATATTTGGAAACCATATATCCAATAAAGAAATCCTGCAACTCAATAACAAAAAGACAAAGAGCCCAATTAAAAAATGGCTAAGAGACTGGAATAGATACCTCTCCAAAGAAGATACATAAATGGCCCATAGGCACATAAAATGACATTCAACATCATCAGCCGTTAGGGGAATACAAATCAAAGCCGCAATGAGAGACCATTTCACACCCACTAAAATGGCTACCATTTTTAAAAAATTACAAGTATGGGAGAGTATGTGGGGCAATAAGAACATTCATTCATTGTTGGTGGAAATATAAAATGTTGAAGCTGCTGTGCAAAACAGCTTGGCAGTTTCTGAGAAAGTTAATTATAGAATTACCATATGGCCCAGCAATCTCATTTTTTGGTATATTCCTAAAAGAACTGAAATCAGGGCCTCCAAACTTCATAGCAGTATTTATTCACAATTGTCAAAAGATAGTAGGAACTCAATCATCCATCAAGATGGACGGATAAACAAAATGCAGTTTGTACATAAGATGGAATATTATTCAGCCATAAAAAGAAAGAAGTTCTGATATATGCAACAACATGAATGAACCTTGAAGACATCATGCTGAGTGAAATAAGCCAGACACGAAAGAACAAATATTGGATGAGCTCACAGATATGAAACAACTAGTATGAGCAAATTCTAAAGTTGGAAACTAGACTATAGGTTGCTGGGAAGGGAATGGGAAATTAATGCTTAATTGGTACAAAGTTTCTGTTTGGGGTAATGAAAAACTTTGACTGTGGATGGTGATGATGTGAGCGTATCACTGTGAATGTAATTAACACTACTTGAATACTTGAATTTGGTTAAGGGGGAAATGTTAGGTTGCATATATGTTACTAGAATAAAATTTTTAAAAATACTGTTAAAACTGAATAACACAAACAGTGGGGTCAATGTAAACTATGGACTAATGTTAATAGTATGATTATAATAACATTGTTTCTTCAATTATAACAAAGGCACTACACTAATATGAAGTGTTAATAATAGGGAAAACTGAATGTGTGAGTGAGGGTATATGGGAACTCTATTTCTGCCTGATTTTTCTGTAAATTTCTATCTTTTCTAATTAAAAAAAAATGTCAAGGACAGTCTAGTTTCAGCCATGCTTGGATCTAGAGGATGAAACAATATCCAATGACCCTGTTTTCTCTCTCTCACTCTCCATCTCTTTGGTTTGCTTTCTTCAGTGTTAACTTCTTCACATTTAGGGCTTTCCTATTGGCAGCCCTCGCAACTTCAAGCTTTTGTCATCCTTAGAGCAAGTAAGTTCTGTCCCCGGGCGTATCTACAAAAGACATCCCAGAACCCATGCCTATGTCCGGGGGCCGAGTTAAGATGATTGGCCACAGCAGGATTCTGTGTCTGTCTTTGGAGAGGTGGAAGGGCCAGTTCTATGCAAACTACAGTGGACGGTGAGAGTGCGTCCGTGGGAAGGCAGAGGGAGGGCTAGGAAAGGGATGGTGGTGGCTCAGAAACCATGGGAACAGAGGCTATCAGTTAAAGACTGACCAGTGCACTAAGGTTACTTTTCAAAATCCTGCTTCTCCTAAGAGCTTTGAGTACCTCCCTTGTGGTAAAGGTAATTCCTCAATTTGCTAGCCCTGGATCTGTTGGAGAATGGTGCTAGCATTTAGCCACCCATTACTTCAATCTTCACAATTGTCTTTGGTAGGCATTCTCAAATTCCATCTTATAGATGGAGAACCTGAGGGTTGTGAAGGTGATAGATGATTAAGACAATATAATGCCACAACAACAGCCCCGCCCACTGCCACTTACCAGTACCTGGTGGGGGGATACCCTGGAGTTTGGGAAGAAGCTATACACTCAAAATTGGAGGAAGGAAAGAGGAGAAGAGAAAGAGTGTGAGGTAATCGGGCAGTCAGAGTTGGCCTACTGGTGAGTTAAGTCCCTGAGAGCACCAATATGTTCTCATGGGTGGGTAATCAATCTGTCCAAAAATGTACATGGTCCTTGAAGAGTTAAGGTATTATCAATGATTTGTATATTAGGATTTATTGAGTTAATCTGCTGTTTTTCTCCTAACACTTGGATGACTCTAGGGGACCCTGAGAAATGTATCGTTCACGTAGGGAGGGGGTCGGGATAGCATGGCTGCCCTGGGGGATGGGGCAGGGCTTGGGGAGGGGCTGGTGTGCAGGACACGAGGCACCCTATAGGCTCTGGAGACATTGGGCAAGAACAGAGGCAGGTGGGAATCAGCCCTAAAAGGGAAGCTGAGGGTACCGATGATGAATTCCACTTACTCTTCCATTTTGATCAGAGGTGGCCTAGATTCAGGAATTTGCATGTGAACCGAGGGAGACCCATCTTCTACGATATCCTACATTGGGAAATGCCTTCCTTCCATACTCTATTCACAGGTCCAAGAGATTGAGTGACAGGCCTAGTTCCTAGACAATAAGGGTTGACTAGTCCTGCCAGGCCCTAACTACACATAGAGTATAATTTATGGGCAATCACCTTGATGTTTTGGATGCTTCCTCTTCATACGATGGCTCTTTCTGGTTTCCTTAACTCTACTCTCATTTGCAGGAGTCATTACTCTCTCCAACATGACCAGTGCAGAGTGGAAAACCAGAGGCTCAAATGGAAAGTAATCTGTTCAAGTTTTATGGAGAGAGGAAAAGTGGGAGAGAAATGGAAAGCAATGAGCTACTTCTTTTGGTCCCAGCTGATGGCTCATTAATCTAAGACCTTGCTGAGTCCACAAGAATCAATTACTTCTTTCCTGTCCACCCAGTTTACTAAACTAAGCTCACTTCCATTCCATAAGGTGGTGTTTGCTAGGACTGGGCCACACACAGCGTCCCAGGAGGCCAGGAAAGGAGCTTCCTCTTGGGAAGACCGTATTTTTAAAGAGGCCAGTAAGTGGGAGAACCACTTACACCCGGGTGTATAGAGATATTAGGTGTATAGAGATATTCAAAGAACAGCTCTCTGAGAATAATTTTGTGTAAAAAGAAAAAAGAAATATGAACTTGAAAATCCCAAGAGCTGCTCCAATGCAACAAAAGCTTTTCCTTTTCATAACACAGTTCTGGAGTTCTCTGTTCTATTTTTATCATATTATTTTACTTAATTGGATGTTTTCAACATTACATAATACTTTTTGGCTAACTATGTGATTGTAAATGTTTTGCTGCATTCTTCTGTGGTCTCAGGACAAATATTTTTTTTCTCTGTATGGAGCACGCTTCTGAAATTAAAAGTTGATTGAAAATACCACCCAATTTACAAAGATTTATACTCAGATCCTAAAGAAATTTCCTTTGTGTAAAGCAAGGTGGCCAAGAAGGATTGGATTTTCCTTTCTGCTCTCCCACTCTCACAAAGGGCAGAATGTGGGGAAGGGTGCCATGTGCTACCCTGGAAGTGAGGATCCGGGGGGAGGAAAACAAGAATACAGGGGATTCCATTCCCAAGCAGCCTCAGAACTTTTTAGGTGGCATGATTCAAGAGGCACAGGGATTTGGGGGCAAATTTTATGATCCTAATTCCTCTCCTATTGATACCCAATTCATTTTTCAGAGCTTAAAGCAATCTTCATTAAAAGAAAAGGGAAAAAAATTTTAAAATACTTGTTTGGGCTGTGTGTGGACTTTGGTGTCATCAGACAAAGTTGGTTTGTATTTCAGACCCACCACTTTGTAGCAGAGATTTTGGGCAAGTTGCCTAATCTCTGTGGGCCTCACGGGATGAAAATAAATATTTAGATTTAGATAAGACCCAGTGAGCAAACATATGGAAAGTCCTAAACATATGTCTGGCACTCAATAGGCTCTTGACAAATTGTGGTGCCCTTCTCTAAATAGGAAAATGTATCAGTTTATCAGGTTCGATTTTTTTCTAACATAGTAGAATAACAATGTCCAGGGGAGTGGGGACAAAGAGCTGGGTGGCAGAGAAGGTAGAATTGCAACTGCCTTAAAGGCAGAAAAATGTTGCTGAGGCTTATCATCTCAGGAAGAAAACTTGAGCTCAAACGCCTTTGAAAGGTGGAAATAGCTAATTTTCATTGAGTATTGATCATGATAATACTTTATATCATGGTTCATAGATTCTTCTCAGGCACCCTAGGAGACAGATACTGTCATCATTATCCCAACGTTACAGATGGGAAACTGAGGTTGGACAAGTCGAAGAGAAGTTCCAAACATCATCCAGCTGGAAGTGATGAAGCTGTGAACTCAAACCAGACAATCAGATGTCAGTGCTCAACTACGTAACCATTGTGCTGGACTATTACCAGTCACCACAAACTGCCTTAAACCCCTCTGCAGGTGCTTGGGCGGTGAAGGCAGGTAAACATTTTTGTCAGTGTCCTGTGATGCCCAGGAATTGACCTACTGATGGTCAGTGGAGGGCAGGGGAAGGGAGGGGGGAAGGGAGGGAAAGAAGGGAAAAGGAGGAAAAGGGAGGGGAGAACAGAGAGGAAAGAGAAGGGAGAAGAGGAGAGGAAAAGGGAAGGGAGGGGAAAGAGGAGAAGGGAGGGGAGGGGAGAGGAGAGGAAAGGAGAAGATAAAAGAGAGAGGAGGAGAGAAAGAGGGGAGACGGAGAGGGAGGAGGAGAGGAGAAGGGAGGAGAGGGGAGATGACAGGAAAGGAGAGAAAAGAAGAGGTGAGGAGAGTTAATGAGAGGAGGGAAGGAGAGGAAAGGAGGGGGGGGGGCGGAGAGTTGAGAAGAAGAAAGTTAAGAAGGAGAGAATTGAAGCAAGGCAGAAACAGCAGACTTGAGAGCTTGCCAAGATCTTGGGACCAGATGGTGCACTCCTGAAGCATGGGCAAGTCCTGCCAAATGGCCTGATGTCAGGGAAAGGAGGGGGTGAGCAGTTCCGTCAACATGTTGGCTCCTTATTAAGGCAGAACTCCAGCAGTCTTGAAAGAGGGGAGAGAGAGGAAGCCTCCATCTATCAGAAATGCTTCACAGTGGAAATGTAAGCAGCCTCAGATTTCCTCCTGGCTTCTTCAATGTTTTCTTAGCACAGACAGCCAATTTTAGCTGTTAAAGAAATTTTATTTTTTTTATGGAAGTGCCTAGATTCTTTCTAAAGGTTTTTATTCATTTTATGTGATGTTTCCGAACACACTTAAGTCTTTTATTTCACACAAAATTTGCCCTCTTGCAGACATGTGAACGTAAAATTATTATAGTAGGTTATATATGGGTGTTTTGCTTGTTTTCATTAATGGGAAACATTGGGATGGTGCAATATATTATTATAATGTATAAGAGTAATCAAATGATATAAAAATGTTGGAAAATATAAGAAAACTCATCAAAATTTCATAATCTAAAGACATATAATCTTTGTGTTTTCCTTCCAGTCTGTTTTTTTCATATCCATGCCATCATAGTATTTGTACAATTTTATGCCCCTCCTTTTTCCACTTATTATTTTGCAGGTGTTTTTCCATGTTGACATGTATTCCTCATGTGATAATTTAAAACTGCTTAAGATGCCATTAAGTAGCTCTGGCATATTTTTCTTCATAGTTTACTATTAGAAATTTAAGTAGAGAAGCAAATTTTCATTAAAAAGAGTTGTGGCACTTAAGAAAAGGACAATAACTTTAAGACAGAAAGCAAAAAAATCTGTTAGCTATAGTATACTGGCAGTACAGAAAGCAAAACCATGGAACATTTCTGCATAACCATTATTTTTCACTAGTATGCCACTAGAAATTATAACAGGTAATACTGTATGCCAGGTAGCAGTCTGAACGCTTTACAACACTAGCTCATTTGTTTCTCATCCAAACCCTAGGTGAAGAGACACTATTGGTAGCTCCATTTTATGGATGGTACCATGGATACAAAGAAGGAAGAAGTTATTTGCCCAAGGCTATATAGCTAGTAAACCCTTCCCATCTGGCTCCATGTTTTGTGTTTTTAACTACCATGTTTTCAAATGAGGACAAAAATCATGCACATTGGTGGAAAGTGCTTGGCTTGGTGGGTTAGGCAGATCTAGGCTCAATTTTGACTATGACCTTTACCAGCTGTGTGAGCTTAGACAATTACTTAACCTCTCTGAACTTGAGTTTCTCTACCTATAAAATAAGATTAATAGTGTTGTTATAAGATAAAAATGAAATAATATTGGTCAAGAGCCTGGTACCTTAAAAGGGGCTCAACTGACATTAGTTCCCATCTCGTCTCTGCTTGCCAGACTGATAAGTAACATGAGAAATAGCAAGCGGCCATTTCCCCTTCATTTATACAGAAAGCAGAAGCTGATAATGGACATTAAATTTAGTTTTAACTCCAATCTTCAAAAAAATATCAAGACTTCAGAACTAGACCAACAACAGAGAAATTAGGACTTAATTGAGAGAACAGGAAACCAAAATGGTGAAAGGAAAGGCAGAGTGAGAAATGATTTAGGTAAACCAGACATTTTCAGCACTGCAGGGCCTCACGACGCCGTGATAATCCAGCATTCGCCTCTTGGAGGCCCTCATATGTACATGGAGTGTACAAGTCATAGGTCGATGCTGAAACAAAGTCGCATTTCAAACTTGATGAGAGAAGTTTACACTTCTTGCAGGCTGGCTGTGAAGCAGATGAAGTTTGTCTCTGTAAACAGTCCTTCCTGAATTCTTTTCCCTTTTTGGCAACTTGCCTCAGGTTTTTACAGCCTTTGTGCCCCAGCTGTGCTATTCTTCACAGGCCTGCCCTGTCCCCACTGCCTCACTAGTCTATCTGAAGCTTTGACTCCTTCCTTTCCATTCCCTTTTCCTTCCTAACCCTTCTCTCTGTGTCCTCCTATCAAAATGCACCTGTCTTTAGTTCACTACCCCCACCCACCAGGGCCCACCTGGGTCATCTAATGCCTGGAATCAACCTCAAGTGCTTACGGCTGATAATAGTCTCACGACTCATTCCTCCTAATTGGCATTTCAGCTGACAGAGAAGACATTTCTGTGGTGCAACCTTTCTGTGGCATCAGACCACCTTCCAATGACTTGTCTCTGTTGATCTGAATCTTCCAGCAACTTGTTCTGTTTTCCATTACTAAAGAAGTTATGGAGAACATAAAGATAAAGAGATAATTCCTTGGAAGATCATAAAAACAAGAAAGGAAAAATTAGAGGAAAAGCAAATATTGCCCAAGAAAAAAATAGAGGAAAAGGAAACCTTTAAGGAGAGAAAGTGAGGCTGGTTTTAATAGTCACTTCCACTCTGTTTCTACCGAGAACAGATGAGAGTCTTAAGCTGCTACCTTGTTTGTTTTCACCCATGGCGTCATCCTTTTGCAAGTATGTCCCAATCCCCTGTCCTGTGGGTGTGAACTCATTTGTAAATTAGAGCTTCGAAGATCCAATGAAGATGAAACCAAACCGAATTAGGGTCCTTAGAAGCAAAGGAAATTGGACACAGAAGTAGAAACCAGAAGTGGAGATTCTAGACTGATTGAGCAAAGAATCTAGGGGCATAGCTTTCCCAAACAACCCTAAAGAGCACCCCCCACCCCCGCCCCTTGTTTTAACCCAGAGCTGAGTGGTGAGGGGGTTCTTGAGAAGGGCCCTGGATTTTGACATAGCGCTGCATGACGGATGTTCACCTTGTTTGTGTTCAGACCCTCCATGTTTTTTAAGGATAACGTTGGCCCCCAGATGGACCAGCCTGTCCACTTCCCTCTGGAATTGGCTGCTTCCCTGCACTGTTGTTCTGCTCCTCCTAATCAGTGCACATACTTCCATCAAGTCATGACTAATGGGAAGCAGACTTGGCCCAGTGGTTAGGGCGTCTGTCTACCACATGGGAGGTCTGCGGTTCAAACCCCGGGCCTCCTTGACTCATGTGGAGCTGGCCCATGTGCAGTGCTGATGCGCGCAAGGAGTGCCGTGCCACGCCGGGGTGTCCCCCGCGTAGGGGAGCCCCACGCGCAAGGAGTGCGCCCCGTAAGGAGAGCTGCCCAGCATGAAAGGAAGTGCAGCCTGCCCAGGAATGGTGCCGCACACATGGAGAGCTGACACAGCAAGATGACACAACGAAAAGAAACACAGATTCCCGTGCCGCTGACAACAACAGAGGCAGACAAAAACAAGAACATGCAGCAAATGGACACAGAGAGCAGACCACTGGGGGAGGGGAGAGAAATAAAATAAATCTTTAAAAAAAAAGTCGTGGCTAATGTCTATTTTCAACAGAGAGCTGAACAATGTATGAAATGTTGTCGCTCTCACATGTAAGCCTAGGAGCAAACCATCAGAGCTGGCCCTGAGGTCTTCTGCTCTTGCCAACAGGACCTCCGCTGTTGGTCAAATGGCTGCTTCTCAGCCGCCAAGTCTGCCTTTGCTCTTCTGTCCTCAGAGAGGTCGTCTTCATCGTCTAAAGGAACTCTCTCCAAGCCCGGGTTGATCTGTAACTTCACCCTGCTGACTGCCTTTTTTAGTATTTCCTGCAATGCAAAACAATTAAAGAACTTTGTTTATGTGCACATATATATATCCATATACATGTACACACATGTACATTTACCTTTTATATATATTTATTTACAGATTGTTGGTCAGCTGTACTAGACTGTAAGGTCCATGAAAACAAGAACTATGTGTGTTTCATATCCAGCAATAAGCACAGTGAATTGCACAGAACAGGAACCCTCTGTAGGTCTGTCAACCGAGTGGATAAATATCTATAAACACCTTACCCTGGAATGGCTGGAGCTCCATCACCCAGACCCTGGGCTGTCCAGTGGAGTAGCTGCCAGCCACAGGGGGCTGCTGAGCAACTGGGCATGGGTCTGGTCTGAACTGAAATGTGTTATGAGTGTAAAATACCCGCTGGATTTTGAAGACAGTGTAAAAAAAAAAAAGAATGCAAAATTTCTTATTAACAGTTTAATTAGGATTACATGCCTAAATTACAATATTTTAGATATGAGTTAAATAAAATATAGACTGTGCTATTAAAATTAATTCCACCTGTTTCTTTTTATTTCCTTAATGTGGCTACTAGAAAATTATAGATAACACATGTGGTTCACACAGTATCTCTACTGGGCAGTGCTGGTCTAGACCTTTGGGAGACGAAGGGCAAAATCACTGTATCAAAACTGCTTTGCCGTCCCACTAAGAATGATGATCGCAAAGCTGACTGCTATGCAATTGATTAAAAGAGTAACTTTTTCCTAATATTTAGGCAGCCTGGTTCCTACTCTTGGATCTGCCAATAATTTGCAGAAGGATCTAGTTAAGTCACCAACTGCCCGCTTCCCCCATGCTTCATCACCAGAGCCCCAGTTCCCTGTGTGAAAATGAAGGAAACTGAATTAGACCATGTCAAAGCATCTATTCAGCTCCAATAGCAAATGATTAGGCCAGCAGAAGAAACCTTGCTGTGGGGTTGACATATTTTGAAAATCCCAGTCTCCTTTTTCTCACCTAGTTCTTCAAATTTCCCCTGAACTCTGTGCTATAGAAATAAAACCAACCACACATTTTAATAAAACGTCTGTTTTTCTGGACTTCATGTATCCAGAGTAGGCTGGAGTAATGACTTCTTAATCAGACTCAAAGAGGTTGGTTTCGCTGGATTTCCAGAGCTGCCTCCATGGAAGCTGATGATTTCTGCACATGTGGTCATAGATAAAAAGCGTCTGGCATTAGTGCAAGGCATTTTGCCACTTGTGGCTGGGGGAAGGGCTCCCAGCATGCCGGAGGTAACACAAAGATAAGATGCCAGCGTGGATGCTGCATGGATTCAATTTGGGTTAAATCGCTTAGGAAATTCGAGTTGATAGGTTTTTATTCTAGGTTGAGTGCTTATCTGGTAAACCTAGAGACAGTGGGGGGAAGGAACTTTATAGCAACATATATGTACTCGCAGTTTCTTTTGCCAGAGTTATATTTTTAAAATGCAGGTTCTTTTCTAAGGGCTTATGGACTGTTTGTTTGTTTTTATTTTTACTGACAAATACTCTGTCTTCTTGCCTTCCCCCACCTCTCATCTATTTTCTAGCTCAGAGAATTTGCTATTTCTAGTCATCTCTCATAACTGATGTCTTACTAATCCTTATGTGCCTGGCTTATTTCACTGAGCATAATGTTTTCAAGATTCTTCCATGTTGCAGCATCTCTTAAAATCTTATCCTTTCTTCTGGCCTATAAAATACAGCTTGGTCATGACCATCTTCAACTGAAAATGTCTGGTCATTATCCACTGTATGGAAAAGAAAACATGACATTCATTCCTCCCACATGTGGCAGTCAGTGGACCTGCTCCTTAGATATATCCCACCTCCTTTTCTGTCTGCTTTGCCCTTGGCTTTCTTTTTGCCTGGATACAACTTCCTCCCCTCTTCCATTTGGTGAAATCCTATTCATCCTCCAGTGCCCAGTACAAATATCACTTCCTCTTTGTTTGAGTCTCCAGATAGGAAATGAAATACTCCCTAATCTGTGTTCTCATAGATAATCAAAGAACATTGGCTATGCATCAGGCACTATCATAATTTTGCACATAGTTAACAGATACAATTATTTGTTTAAATAAGACCCATATGGCAAATGCCAATGAGGAAATTGAGGCACAAAGATGTTAAGTGAATATCTGTAAGTCACTCAGCTAGTGAGGCAGGTTAGTATAGGGAAAGGAGGAAAAGACAAGCCACAGCATGCAGACAGACAACAAGACCGACAGACAACATGGCCAAAGGACAACATGGCCATGAGGCCCTGCAGAGACCTTGGCCCTGACCTTGAGGTCCCAGTTAACTCTTTCCAGGACCTCTCCTTGGTCCTGGATATTCCAAACAGTCCTCACCATTGGCCCCCACCATTGGTGGGGTAACCAATAACATCTGGGGCCCCTCCCCTCAGAATTAGCAAGGGAATAATTAATAGTTTAAAAGGTGACCACACAAGCCAGAGTTTGCTCTCTCTGCCTAGAAGAGCCCACAACAAATCTCAGTGTGTCTTTCCATCCTTCTCTCCCAGGTCTCAGGACGCGCTGTGCGTTTTCCCCATTTCCCTATAAATTCTTTTTACTGGCCTGACTAAACTTGTATTCTTAAATTCTTTTTCGCAGCACAGCCAAGAACCTAGAGGAATCCAAGACCTCTGGCTTCACTGGGATAAGCACCCAGAGTCCACGCCCTTCCCTACCACACTGCCTCAGGACGCCTTGATAAGGTGCAACCCCTTCCTTCTACATTATGGAACTTTTGATGCCTGAACCATACCGTATTCCTCTTTCTATTTCCCATAAGCATCTGCAACAGATGCTCACAACGTGCTTCTTAAACAAATAACTGCATTAACTAATATTCAACCCAGGAGAAACAGGGTTTAAATTTTTTTTAAAAATCACCCAAAACATCACATTTAAAATGTGTCATACTCAACATAATTCACCTGCTTTCTTCCCCAAGTAAGCTTTCCCAATTCTGTTCAAAAGAGATATCTGTAAGCCCATATGATGTCAGGATTCTTGAAAAAAACATGATTGAAGCTAAGATGACCCTATGGGGAGTGGTCTCCTTTGACGTCTCTGAATGACATCAGGGCCTATAATTTGGGGGTTTCTTGGAACAGGGTCCTGATCACCATCCACTTTCTCCTTGGCATTTTCATTGTCCTGTGGAGTGATGCCAGAATTCAAGATAGCAAACATCTGGCAAGACAGCACCAGTCTTCATCAAACTCTCTAATTAACCACAGGTATTCTCTCCTGTTGGCCTTTAACATAAGCTCAGAATCCTCAACATAGCGTCCTAGGCAGCCACCAGTAATTCATGGAAGTTGACACTCCAAAAAAAGCCTACTTCCTATCCTTAGCTGGGCCTGAACAAGCAGGCTTAGGAGGAATCTGTTCACAGGAAGGAAGCACTATACTGGCTGTGCCAAACACTGACTGATGCCCTGCTCACATACTCCGTCCTTGCAAATTCAGTGCATACCAGCTGGACTTCCAAATGCATGCACTGAAATTTCTTTGCCTGAGGGCCTTCTCTAGTTAAAGGAACCCATTTTGCCACCTCCACACAGGAAGCTAGAAACACTGGAAAATGAACAGTAAATGGCTTTAGAGTCGGTATATTTAGATATCCCAGCTCTTTCACCCTTCAAAAAGGATAACTATTTAATGTGGTTCCCAGAGTTCCCCAAAGGAATTAAGTTCCAATTACTTACAGTGGTAATTTACATGATAATGAACCTTTACTTGCTTCCTTTCCTTTCCTATCTCGCTTCTTCATTCCCCTATTGGATTCCCTCCTGGAATCACCTACCAAATAAACTACTCGCACATGAATACTTTTTATGGTCCGTTCCTGGGGGAGCCAAAACTAAGACAATGGCTCTATCAAGAGGCTGAGGAATGAGATCATTGCCAAAGCCTGAGATATGCTCTGCATTTATGGAGAGAAGAAGTGCTTCTGATGGGAGCCCATGAATGGAGTAGGGTAACTTGGGATGAAGTAAAGAACAGGGAAGAAAGAAGGGGTTTGCTCAAGAAGTCAATTCTGCTAGAGGCTCAGGACATAAAGAAGAGGTTTGAGCTCTACACGGAGGAACAGGAAGCCTGTCAGTACACCGCTGCCTCCTGGAGATCGTGAAATCCGATTGAAACAGATGTTATAAGAACTCTTTTCGTACTACATCCTTTTCTTTTGGAGAAATTTGCATATTCCCTGACTTAAAAGATAGATATAAAGTGTCGTGAAAAATATTAAGAAGTAAACTACTGTGCAATGCCTTTAGGTTTGAATATTAAGAATCCCATTTTCTCATTTCTTTTGGAAATCTAATTGAATATTCCTCATGAAACATTGCTTAAGGATAAGCACTTAAAATACATTGCTACCAGCTATACTCCTAGTGTTTTCTTGCCGTTATTCACTTACATGAAAAACAAATACATCATGATGATGTCCCCGTAGCTGGCATGTGAAAAAGTATTAAGATTATTTGAATTAATTATATTGGATGTGCTATCATCTTTACTGTAAAAGAAATGATCTTGGCTCAAATAATTACCTAAAAGTCACTAAATATTTTAACATAAAATGGTAATATCTTTTAATAATAGATGATATAGTAAGACCAAGGATAAAGTGAGTTCAACAAAAATCAGTTACTATGAGATTTAGATGGTTTCTTTTGAATTTACTTGTCTTTTCTGCTAGAAGGAGTTAGTATTGTACCAAAACTAAGGATGGGGAAACTCTTGGAAAAGTTGTTCTTTGTTTTCTTCCATGCAGGTCTCTACTGGGATCATGTCTCTCATATATCTGAAGTCAGAGATTGGGGCATGGGTTGCCCCACATGTCCTTAAGGGAAGGACAGTTATGATATACCGTTCTAGGTGGGGAGGGGGGGAGTGGAGCAAATGTATGTTTAAGAATATTGCGGTGAAGCCAGTTAGTGAGCATAAGTGGGGGCTGGGCAAGAAGAGGGAAGAAAGGGAGTTCCACAGAGAAAATTGGATTAATAATATGTGATGATTTGTTTCAGGTTGGAATCATAAGAGAACACGCAACTCAATAAGAATATATGCAATGCTGAGGAGTGTGTATTTCAATTATAGGATCTTAAAGAACTAGAGGGGAAGGAGCGAAGTAAGTAAAATGGCTGAGTGCGGTCACCCCTCGGGCTGAAGTGTGGTTTGCTGGCCTGGCAGGGGAGCGGCCGCGGTAGGCCTAATTCCACTGCCCCCATAATAGGGTGGCTGGTCGGACTCACCGCCACCCCTGAAGGAAGCTCGGCATGGGCGCAGAGTGCCCTCGGGTCTCCCCTTCTCGGCAGCCATACTTCCGCGGCCGCCCCTCCTCCCAGATGGCGCCACCCGATGCCTTGTGGGGCGGCACCCTTCTTCTTCCTTCTCCCTGCGCAGGCGCAGGGCACAAAATTCCAGTCTGCCCTTTTCCCCTCCCCCGACAGCAGCAACAGCCAGGTGTGGGCGGAAAAATCCAGCCCGCCCTTTTCCCTTCCCCGGACAGCAGCAACAGCCAGGCGTGGGCGGGAAACTCAAGTCTGCCCTCCACCCCAGCAACAGCAGCCACCAATCCCTAAACCCTGCCCCTTCCCCCAGCAACAGCAACAGCCAATCCCTAACCACCACCCCTCCCCCGTCCAGTACCGCCCACTGACCTTTCGCCGGCAACCAATCAGAACAGGGCGTGGCTTCGACCAATCAGCCTTCCCCAGCCCCTATAAAACTGTTGCCTCTCCCTCAGTAAAGGGGACTTGCGTGTTTACCTTGTCTCCGCGGTAGTTTTTCTGCCCTGCGCCCTCCAGTCCTGAGAGCCCCCAACAAGGGCCTGGCCTCCCTTGTCCCCAGTTCGTTGCCTGCTTCTCCGGGTGCCCCCTTCGTCGACGGCTTCTCCGGGCGACCCCTTCGTCGCCGGCTTCGCCGGGCGACCCCGTCAGCCGAACCGCGCAACCCCTTGTGAGACCGATCCCTCGTCTGCTGCCGGACCGACCCCTCGTCCCAAGTGGGACCGACCCCTCGTCCAAAGCTGGACCGACCCCTCGTCCGCAGCCAGACCCCACCTCTACCGACCGAGCAAGCCACCGCAGCTGAGCAGGTATCTCCAAACTCCCATCTCTCCCAGAATCGTAGAAAAAACAAGCAAACATTATCAGAACCAACTTTGTAAGAATGCTGTGTTTTCCTTCTTCCTTCCCTCTTTTCCTCCCTCCCTGCCTCCCTTCCTTCCTTCCTTCTCTCCCTCCCTCCTTCTTTCCCTTCCTCCCTTCCTCCCTCCCTGCCTCCCTTCCTTCCTTCCTTCTCTCCCTCCCTCCGTCCCTCCCTCCCTCCCTCCCTCTTCCTTCCTTCCTTCCTTCCTTCCTTCCTTCCTTCCTTCCTTCCTTCCTTCCTTCCTTCCTTCCTTCCTTCCTTCCTTCTCCTGGTGCTTATTGAAATCTAACTTGTGCTCAGCCACTTGTCAAAACACTGGCTGAACAAAGCTAAGTCTTCAACAATCAAGAAAAGCAAACCCCAAAGAAGGGGAATAAGCTGATTATCAGAGTGACCATATTATAGTATTCAAACGTCAAGTTTTCAAGAAAAATGCTATCATAAAGCATGCAAAGAAACAGGGAAGTATGGTCCATTCAAAGAAAATAAATAAATTGACAGAAACTATCCCTAAAGAAACTCAGACATTGGATTTATGAGACAAATACTTTAAAAGCTGTCAAATACGTTGATGAGCTAAAGTAAATCATGGACAAAGAACAAAGGAAATCAGGAACAGGATATATGAACAAAAAAGAGACTATCAATAAAAAGCTCCACAAAAAGGAACCAATAGAAATTCTGGTGCTGAAAAATACATTGACTGAGATGAAAAATTCATAAGAGAGGTTCAGTAGCAGATATGGGTAAGCAGAAGAAATAAGCAGCAAACTTCAAGATAGGGCAATTCAAAGTATCCAATCTGAGGAGCCAAAAGAAAAATGGAGTAAAATGAACACAGCCTAAGCATACCAACATATGCATTATGGGGATTCCAGATGGAGAAGAGAGAAAGAAAAGGGAAAAAAATATTTGAAGAAATAATGGCTGAAACATCCCAAGATTCATGAAAAACCTGAATCTTCACATCTAAGAAGTTAAACAAACTCCATGGAGGATAAACTTTATGAGATTCGATATAATCAAAATTTCAATATCCAAAGACAAAGAGAATCTTGATAGCAGCAAGAGAAGCAACATAATGTACAAGGGATCCTCAGTAATATCAACAACGAATTTCTCATCAGAGTCCATGGAGGCCAGATGGGAATGGGATAACATTTTTAAAGTGTTGCAAGAAAAAAAAGTCAGCCAAGAAGTCTATATCAGGAAAAACTGTCCTTCAAAAGTAAAGGAGAAATGAAAACATTCCCATATAAACAAAAGCTGATAGAGTTCATTACTACTAGATCAGCCCTACAAGATATGCTAAAGGAAGTTCTTTCAGTTGTAATGAAAGAACACTACTAGAAACTCAAACCCATATAAAGAAGTAAAGATCTTGGCTAGAGATAACCTTATGGACAAATATGAAATCCAGATTTTTAAAAAAATTTGTGCTTTGTAACTCCTCTTTTATTTTCTATATGATTTTAAAACCTCCCAACAAAGTAACTCCCAGGACTTGATGGCTTCACTGTTGGCTTCTACCAAACATTGAAAGCAGAATTAAGTCCAATTCTTCATGAACTCATTCAAAATGTAGAAGAGCAGTAAATGCCTCCTAACTCATTCTATGAGACCAGCACTACCCTGACACCAAAGCCAGATAAAGAGATTATGAGAAAAGAATATTACCAACCAATAACTCTTATGAACATAGATGCAAAAATCCTCAACAAAATACTTGTAAACTATACTCAGCAACATATTAATTTATTCCAGGAATACAAGGATGGTTCAATAAATGAGAACCAATCAAGGTAATATACCACATTAATAGAATGAATGAAGAATACACAATTACCCATATTGATGTAGAAAAAGCACTTGACAAAATACAATCCCTTTCATGATAAAAACATGCATTAAGTTGGAATAGAGGGGAAATTTACCAATATGTTAAAAACTATATATGAAAAAACACACAGTTAATATCCTAATCACTGGTGAAAGACTGAAACCTTTTCCCCTAAGAACAGGAAATGGACCGAGATGTCCACTCACACCACATCTATTTAACATAGTACTGGAAGTTCTAGCCAGAGCAATTATGCAAGAAAAACAATAGAAGGTGTCCAAATTGAAAAGAAGTAGATCTATCTTTATTTGCAGATGACATGAGCTTATATCTAGAGAATCCTAAAGAATTCACACACACACACACACACACACACACACACACACAGCTAACAAATAAATTCAGCCAAAGTTGCAGGATACAAAATCAAAACTCAAAGAAGTTGTGCTTCTATCCCCTAGCAGTGAATGATCTGAAAAGGAAATTAAGAAAGCAATTCCTTTTTCAATAGCATCAAGAAGAATAAAATAGAAGTGCATTTAACCAAGGAGACTCAAGACTTATGCACTGAAAACCCAAAACATTGCTAGAATAAACTAAAGAAGACCTAAATAAATGAAACTATACCCATGTTCATGGATAGGAGAACTTGATATTGTTAAGATGACAGTACTACCTAAAGTAATATACAGATTCAATGGAATCTCTATCAAAGTCCCAATGACATTTTTAAAAGAAATAGAAAAGCCCATCTGAAAATTCATATGGAATTTCAAGGGACCCAGAATAGCCAAACAATCTTGAAAAAGAGCAAGTCGTAAACACTTTCAGATTTCATAACTTGCTACAAATCTGGAGTTATCAAAAGAGTATACTTTGGGACATGGAGCTGCCCTGGATGGTGCTTCAGAGGTAATCACCGGACATTGTAAATCCTCATAGGGACCACTGGATGGAGTGGAGGAGAGTGTGGGCCATGATGTGGACCATTGTCTATGGGGTGCAGGGGTGCCCAAAGATGTACTTGCCGGGTCCAATGGATGTGTCATGATGATGGGAACGAGTGTTGTTGGGGGGGGGGGAGAGGGGGGGTGGGGGGGGGTGGGGTTGAATGGGACCTCACATATATATTTTTAATGTAATATTATTACAAAGTCAATAAAAAAAATAAAAGAGTATGGCACTGGCATAATAATAGACATATAGACCAATGTAATGTAATTGAGAGCCCAGAAATAAACTGCACATCTCTGGTCAATTGATTTTCATCTGGAGTGCCAATCCACTGAATAGGTAAAGAACCATCCCTTCAACAAACAGTACTGGGAAAACTGGATCTCTATATACAAAAGATTGAATTTGGATTCCTACCTCTCACCATATATAATAAACATTAATTCAAAATGGATCAATGACCTAAATTAAAGAGCTAAAACTATAAAAACTCCTAGAAGATAACACAGGGGCAAATCAGCATGTTCTTGAATTTGGCAATGGCTTTTTAAACATGACCACAAAAGCATAGATAACAAAAGAAAAAAATAGAAAAGTGGGACTTGATTAAAATAAAAATCTTTTGTACCTCAAAGGGGACTATGAAGAGAGTGAAAAGGCAGCCCATAGGATAGAAGAAAATATTTATAAATCAAATATCTAATAAGTGTTTAATATCCCAAATATGAAAAGAACTTTTACAACTCAACAACAAAACCTAACCCAATTAAAAAGTGGGCAAAGAACTTGAATAGCTATTTCTAAAAATAAAATACATATATGGTCAATAAACATATGAAAAGGTGCTCACATCTTTAGTCATTAGAGAAATGCAAATCAAAACCACAAGGAGATGCCACATTATGTTTATTAGGATGGGTATACTTTTTTAAAAATGAGAAATAGATGTGGGGAAATTGGAACCCTCGTACATTGTTGGTGGGAATGTAAATGGTGCAGCTGCTGTGGAAAACAGTTTGGTAGCTCTTTAAAGAGTTAAATGTAGAATTACCATAGGATTGAGCAAAAAGAATAGAAAGCAGTGGCTTAAGTAGATACCTGTATGCCAATATTACAGCAGCATTAGTCACAATAGACAAAAGGTGGCAACAACCTAACTGTCCATCAGCAGATGGGTAGATAATCAAAATGTGGTAAAAACATACAAGGAAATATTATTCAGCCATTAAAAAGAATGAAATTCTGTTATATGCTACAATATGAATGAAACTTTAAAGCATTATGGTAAGTGAAATGTCAGGCAAAAAAGGACAAATATTGTATGGGTCCATTTATATCTAGGATAAGCAGATTCATAAAAACAGAAAGTAGATTAGAGGTTACCAGGGGCTGGGGGTAGCAGGGAACTAGGGAGTTATTGCTTAATGGGTATGGAGTTTCTGTTTGGGTTGATGGAAAATTTTGGAAGTAGATGGTGGTGATGGTTACACAACATTGTGAATGCCATTAATGCCACTGAATTGTACACTTAAAAATGATTGAAATGTCAAATTTATGTTATATGTAGTTTATGACAATTTTTTTAACAAAAGAAGAACTTGAGAGGGACCCTTTCTGGAGGGAATGAGTCAATTTGGATGCTCTCTGTGTCAATTCAAAGAAGGGTCACCACTAGGGCTGCCAGTGCTGGAGGGCACCAATTTCAGCGGTAATTTTAACTCAAAATATGGAGAAACTAGATAAAAAAGACTTCATTTGTATAATGACTGGGCGTCTTAGAAAGTTGTCTGGCTTAGAGAGAAGCAACATGAAGCAAATGGAAGGAAAGCTCAGAGTTGCCGAATACCCTCACCCAGCGCTGTGCTGAGGCCATTCCTCCCCATCTCAAAGAGTCAGATTCTCAGCACCAACATCTACAGATGAAGAAATCAGTCCCAGGTCACACAGCTCACAAGTGGTGGAAGAGACATTCCAACTCAGGAATATCTGGTCCAAATTTTGCCTTTTTCTAGTCCACAATGGTACCTCCAAGGAAAAGATAGAAAACTATAAAAAAACAAACAAACCAACAAAAAACCCACAGTGAAAAAATCCAGCTCAAAGTGAGCTCAGTGACAAATGTGCTTCATCCTGAAGTACTCTGTGTCCCCAGAACTGGCCACCACTTGTAGAGCTTTCCCACCTTGGATGATGAGTACTGAGGAGAAGTGAAGAGGAAAGGACTCACCATGAAGCTGCACGGGGCCCGTGGGAGATAGTTGGGGAAACGAGGAGAGCGAGGATCTGAGTACCCAGCTTGATCCTGTCTTCTGGTCCTTATTTTCCACCCAAGTGATTATCCAGTAATAACATGGGCATGGCAGATCAGGAAACAGGCTATTAGGGCTTCTGAATGCATCTACAAGCTTTTTCTCAGTCCCATGGTGTTCACCATTGATGCTGTTTTACCATGAAGGACCCACTTCTCCCACTCCCCACCCAGCAGGCTCTTCCTCCATAGCCCAGCTCAGGCAGCTCCTCCTTCTGGAAGCCTTCCATAAAACTCAGACTTGGGCTCTTTGCCCCTCTGTGTTCACTTATCAGCCTTGATTATCATGAAGCTTTAGGTAGTTGTAATTTCTCACCTCTTATAAATTAGCAGCTCCTTTAGGCAGGGATAGTGTCTTATTCATGCCTTTTTACTCCAAATGCTTTTATTACATAGCAAGTAATCAATAAATGTTTGCTTTGAACTATATATATATATTTTTTTGAACTTTGAACTATAAATATATATATACATATATATTTTTTAGACCTTCCTTGATTTATTCTTTTCTTAGTGGAAGAAAATCACTCTTTGAAATATCCCTCTTCTCCATCATTGTCTTAATTAACAGTCAACAATGATTAAGATATCCATGAATATTGACTGAAGGGGACCTCAACAGAACCCTTCAACTTAGAGACTTCTTTCACCTCACAGACTGGCTAATTGCCACAAGCTTTTGCCCTGAGGAGATGGACAGGCATGGTAACTTGCCAGGTGTTGTACATGGAGTGTCTGGTGAGCACATGGCCAGTGAATGATGCCCAGGCTTCATCCCAGACCAATTGAATTGAGACATCAATATCGTTTAAAGCTTTTCAGGTCCTTCAGATATGCAGCCAAGTTTAAGAATCTCTAGAAAGACCTACTCCCTTTGGTCTTTCCAATACAGTCTATCAGATGGTGCAGGTAAGATGGTTTTCTCTGTACTGAAGTATCAGGACCATTTCAGAGAGGGAATTACAATACGTTAAGAGAAAGATGAATACTCTCATCAATTTAATCTTTCAGCCGTGTTTCTCCGGAAAGACACCCAAAAAACAATCACAAGGAAGAAATCTCCAATTCCCAACTTTACTACTGGAGTATTACGTTCAAAGGGACATGTAGCAGTTTAATATTACTGATGAATTCCAAAAAGAAATATTAGATTATGCTTATAATCTGATCTGTACCTGGGCATGATTGAGTTATGATAAAAGGCATGGCAGATAAAAGGCATGCAAAGAACAGAGTTGAGGATTTCTTATGCTGGAGTTTGATGCTGAAGACCTGGGAGGTAAGATCACAGAGGAAAGAGAAGCCAGTCCCAGGAAGAAAGGAACCCTGGAAGCCTGAACCCTCACGGATGTCGGCAGCCATCTTGCTCCAAATAGACTTTGGTGAGGGAAGTTACTTATGCTTTTATGGCCTGGTATCTGTAAGCTCCTACCCCAAATAAATACCCTTTATAAAAACCAACCAATTTCTGGTATTTTGGCTGACTAATACAGGGCATCTTTACCAGAGGTCTCCACCCAAAACTGTAGCTAACCCCCCAGTAAAAACCCCATTCCTATACACATGCTGCACCCTCCCTGCACCCACACTGACCCCTCCACCCATCTCCCTTCCCTATCTATTCTAGAATAACTTTCCTCATGCTTCAGCTGGGAAGAGTGCTGTGTCCTTGGGGTACACATCTTAAAGCAAACGGGAGCTTCCGGACCCTACTCTCTTTCCACTTATGAGAACTACAAAGCGGTCCCTTTGACGGAGGCATCTATTAAAATCATCCAATAGGTCCCACACAGGAGATGTAGTATTTGGAGGAAAGTACAGTCTAATTTAACAACGAGATAGTGATCCCAATTCTTGTGAGATTTCTTTTACGCTATATCTGGGAATGCCTGCCCCAACTTGGCTGAACTCTTATATTTCTCTGGGGTGGGGCAGGCCATTATTTTCACTTCACTGGGTTTAAGACCATGGGAAGGAACTTAGCTTATTTGAAATTTAGTTTCTTCCACTGTGGGATGAAAATGATTATTCAGACCTCATAGAGTTATTTTGGGGATTAAGTCACATAAAATACCTAAAGTTCCTGACCCAGAAGAGGTGCTTGATAAAAAGCAGTGATTCTAATTCACTTTATGATAGAGAATGAGTCAGAGTACATTTTACTCATACTGATGCCTCATTTCACATTTAATGTGGGATAAAATGACAAATGTGGAGCCACCTGTGACAGTTCCCAGTATATATGCTAGGTTCCCAACAGATGTTTATTAGATTTAAGTTAAATTGTGGCAAAGCATATTATCCAGGAAAGGTATGTCACGTCAGAATGTTCACTGACTTCTTACAGCAATCTAAGGCGCTTAAAGCTATTAGTGACATTGAACGTTTTTGTTAGGCATATAAATATATCAGAGAAAACTGGGTACAGAGTTTCATATTATTCCTGAATTTCATGTCATATAGCTACTGTGGTAAATTAAACTATGTGCCCCAACTTAGACATGTTCTCAATCTTAATCCACATTACCATGTGTGTGAACCCATTGTAAATAAGAGCTCTTAAAGATGTTTTTTTAGATTGTGTGTTCTGATTGAATGAGGTGTTTGTTTGTGGTTTATTTATTTGTTTGTTTGTTTATTTACTGAGGTACTGGGCCAGAGGCACTCCCTGAATTGGTTTTGTTTTCATTTGTTTTGCTTCTTCTTTATTTTTTGTTTTGTTTTTACAAAGCACTGGGAACCAAGCTCAGGACCTCCCGTATGGGAGGTGGACACTCAACTGCTTGAGTCACATCCACTCCTGAGGTTGGTTTAAATCCAAATTACCAGAGACCTTATGATGAGAAAGAAACCGGAAGATAGGGGCAGAGAAAACCACGGGGAGGAGCTGGAAACCAAACAGGAAGCGCAGACACAAGAAAGAGGAGGACATCACCACGTGATGTGAGGAAGAGATTCAGACCAAGGAACCTCGAGAACTGTGGTGAGCCAGCAACAGAACACTGTAGCTTCTGGGAAGAAAGCACAGTCTTGCCTTTCCCATAGGTGAAACTAGCTTCTAATTTCTTTCTCTTCATAAGGTGTCTGATAATCTAGACTGAAACCCAACCTCATTCAGTTGGGCCACAACTTAATCTAAAATAAGGTCTTCAAGAGGTCTCATTTACAGTGCGTTCACACCCATGGCAAGGGGGATTAAGATTAAGCCCATGTTTAAATTGGGATACCTAATTCAATTTAGTGAACATTCTGATGTGACATAATCTATCTGGATAATATGTTTTGCCACAATTCAACTTAAATCTAGTAAGTATTTGTTGGGAAACTAGTATACACTGAGGTCATCTGAGGGCTAAAGGACATTTGGGTAAGTAAAGCACTAAGAGCATTTCTCTCTTGCAGCGAGATTTCCATAACCATCACTCTGGTTGACAGAAAGGTAAGAAAGGGCCTCTACATGGCCCTGTGGCCCTTTCAGGCCAGGCACAAAATTGGCATTACTATTTGTACATACCAGACAGACAAGCATGCTTTTCTGAAAACCTAACATATATAGCTGAGTGGGATTTGAGACTTGTCGTGCCTGATGCTCCTGTTATGGAAGGGCCTCGGCCGAGCTGTTGGGTGTCCTGCGCAAAGCCGCAAGTGGCACATGAGGAGCAGGGCCGAGCTGACCTACTGCTCCACCAGGAAGGCCAGTGGCCACATGCCAGCCTTGTGGCCTTCCCGCCACATTGTCTTGTGCCCCAGAATGCAATGCACATCTTCCCTGTGATCTTTAACATTTCCTACTTGACTCAGTTGACATTTTCTTGTATTTCATGAATTTGCTCATGGTATGTCTTTCACCCATTAGAATATTCTTCTGGGCAAGGACAATTTCTCATTCCTCTATCACTATCCCAGTCTAGGGACTGGCATAAGGACAAGACAGAATAAATATTTGCTAAACGAGTGGCACCACTACCCAAAGTTACTTGAAATCTGACATTTGGGGAGGGTAAGACAAGAATCTATGATTCCAGGAAGTAGACTTGGCCCAATGGATAGGGCGTCTGCCTACTACATGGGAGGTCCATGGTTCAAACCCCGGGCCTCCTTGACCTGTGTGGAGCTGGCCCATGCACAGTGCTGATGCGCGCAAAGAGTGTCCTGCCACGCAGGGGTGTCCCCAGTTAGGGGAGCCCCATGAGCAAGGAGTGCGCCCCGTAAGGAGAGCCGCCCAGCGTGAAAGAAAGTGCGGCCTGCCCAGAAGTGGCACCACACACACGGAGAGCTGATGCAACAAGATGACGCAACAAAAAGAGACACAGATTCCAGGTGCTGCCGACAAGAATACAAGTGGACACAGAAGAACACACAGCAAATGGACACAGAACAGACAACTGGGGGGGGAGAGGGAGAGAAATAAAAATAATAATAATAAATCTTAAAAAAAAAAAATCTATGATTCCAGCAAATACCAAAAATAGCAAAGCAGAAGGGGCCAAGTGTCCCTCGGGAGGAGCCTAGAGAGACCAGGAGGAGTCTGGGAAGACCTCTCTTGCAGAACTTGTTCTCTCTTTGTGGTTTCTGCTTCAGGGCTGAGCCCTTGGGCACTGCTGTCCTTGTCACCTCGGGGTGTAGCGGAAACAAAGGGCAGTGGGCTCGGCCCTCAGCTGTCGGGGTGGAGCAGCTGCTGAGCGGGAGGCCCACCAGGAAGCCGGGCTGGGGCAGGTGCCGGGGCGCGGGGGAGTTGGCCTGCAGGAGTGCGTGTGGTTGAGTGGCCTCTCCTTCCCAGCCTTTCTCACCCGCTACGGGAAATTATTACTGGTTCTCTGGATATTTCTGGGGGTTCGTGACATCTCGGTCACCAACCAGCCTTCTGGAATGGACATTCCTCAGCTAACAGAAGGGGCACTCGGGGGCTGGAGGGGTGGGGTGTCAGGAGGCCCCTTCCCACAAGCACAGCTGTTCTGGTTAAAGTTTCAATTTTATATTCTCTTCCCTCTTCCAGCCACGGCATGCTTGGTCTTTTGGTCGGAGGAAACCACTGCAACAACATCAAAATACATTTAAAGACCTCATAAAAGGGCAACTTTGGTTGGCCCTTGTTGACTTTGGGGTAACAGAATATTCCTGAGAAAACCAAAATCTCTTCTCAATAGATGGGAAAAGAAAACAACCCTGGAAGCGGGGGAAAATGATTAGAAAAGAAGCAGTTGTGGTAGTTTTGGAAAACAGTGGGGAAATTGTTAGCATAATGAGCAGTTAAAATGTAAATGTCAAGTTCCCTATAATCCCTTCACCTAACCTGGTTGAATAAACAAAATTGCCAAGGTGAAATTACTTCCCCCCTTGAAATCAGAGCTTGAAAGGTAGCCGACAGAAAACTTCAGAAATCACTGAGAAATATCTTTTCTCAACCGTATCTGTTATCCAAAACAGAGATGCAGCCATATTTACAGTAACTTCAGAAGCTGTTTTCTTTTCTCCATCATATTGTGGACGAGTAGCTTTATATAGGGCCAGTTTTTTGGGTCTGGTTTTCCCCAAATCAGTTAGGTCTTGATGATGGAGATCAACTGAGGAGGCCAGTTGTCTGGATGCTGCATATTCAGGCATGAGGGAGGTTCCCACACTCTCACTGAAAAAAAAAAAAAGCAAATCTTCTATTATACTGTAGCAAATTCCCCATGGTCCTACTATTTGTACTCTCAAGTTCTTGTTGCTTTGGTTTCTCTAAAGCACCAACAATACTTGGCACCAATTGCGTACGCAGGAAATGTCCTCTGTTTTTGTATTATTTCCTGTGACGTTGGACTATGGTTGTGAAGATGGGAAGAGGTTCCTAGCTGTGATGAGGAAGGGCTGGCCTATCTCTTGGCCTCTGCGGAGACTGAGATTTGCCTCTCTTTTCAACTCTGATTCCTAACACAGCTGCCAGTACTGAGGAGGCACCCATTAACCAAGAAATATGCAGAGATCTCCCCTCCCTGTTGACATGGGAGGGCCCAGTGTGCTACATTCTTGTTTGTTTTTAGAAGGTAGGAGGGGCGAGGGGAGGATTGAACCTGGGACTTCTTATACGTGAAGCAGGCAGCAGACACTCAACCACTGAGCTACGCCTACTCCCATTCATTCTTTTTTTTTAAAGATTTATTTTATTTACTTCTCTCCCCTTCCCCCCGCCCCCCCCCGCCACCCCAGTTGTCTGTTCTCTGTGTCTATTTGCTGTGTGTTCTTCTTTGTCCGCTTCTGTTGTTGTCAGTGGCACGGGAATCTGTGTTTCTTTTTGCTGCGTCATCTTGTTGTGTCATTTCTCCTTGTGGGTGGCGCCATTCTTAGGCAGGCTGCACTTTCTTTCGCGCTGGGCGGCTCTCCTTACGGGGCACACTCCTTGCGCGTGGGGCTCCCCTACGCAGGGACACCCCTGAGTGGCACGGCACTCCTTGCGCGCATCAACACTGCGCATGGGCCAGCTCCACACGGGTCAAGGAGGCCCGGGGTTTGAACCGCGGACCTCCCATGTGGTAGATGGACGCCCTAACCACTGGGCCAAGTCTGCTGCCCCCATACATTCTTGACTAATTAAAGAGATATAAATTCTAAGACCTAGTGTTAACGTCAGGTATGTGAGTGACCTTGGGCAACTCACGAAATTTTCCCTAGCTGTAATTTCCCAGTCTGTAAATTGAGAATAATCAAGCCTGATGCCTTAGTTTGCCAGAGCTGCAATGACAAATACCACACCGATTGGCTTAAACAGCAGAGATATATTGTCTCGTAGTTTGGGAAGCTGAAGTTCAAAATCAAGGTATTGGGAGGCCACATCTCCAAAGTCCAGAGCGCTCTGGGGGTGGCTTGTGGCAGCCAGTCTCTCCCTCTGTCTCATGGCGCGTGTCTCCTTGTGCCTCTTATGGCTTCTGCCTCTGTGTCCAATTTCTCTTATTTATAAGGACTCTAGTCATCCTGGATCAAGGCCTTCCCTGATTCAGTCTGGCCACATCCTCCCAGGCTCTTCAAAGATCCTCTTCACAAATGAGTTCACACCCAGAGGACAGGGTTAGCGCTTGAACATGTCTTTCGGGGAACGTGGTCCAATCTCCGACTTCTAGTGGAAAGGGTTATTGCGAGGACAAGTGAGTCAATGTACACAAAGCCCCTTGCACATGGTAGTCACTCCTTCCTGTGCTAGGTATTAAATGCTCATCCTCTCCCTTTTATTCTGCATGGTGGCTACTTTTCATCTTCAGTTTTACTTGCCCCTCTTGTGGGAATCTGGGTTTTGGTAACTGTACCTTTTCTTATTAGAGCTTTAAAAGGGCAGCTGCTCCAAATGGCTCTGGCTCAGCCACAGCACGCAGATTAATGAGGCATTGGATGATTCAGAGAGAAGTTTCTGTACTTTGCAGGCAGCCAAGAGAGCCAGTTCCTCAGATGTTAGTGCAGCAGGTTTACCCAGTGTTGTACATTTTTATGGTAGCTTCTATTTCAGAAACATTTTTTTTTAAATCAGAAGGCAAGATTCTGGCCAAGCCCAACTTCCATATTGTGATTCACACATCCAAAATCTATTTTCTAGCCCAACACTAGTTCTGATATTTTAAAAATAAATCTTGCTCTGAGGAAATGTGTAGACTTCAGAGCACTTGACAATTTAGATGGTGTGTAGGTGAAGGTTCCACTGTACTGTACTGTTCTAGGGGTGCTTCCGCTGAGGTACTGTCACCTGAGTCTGCCACACGGCTGTCCTGAAGGGTCTTGGCAACCCATTCCCAAGACGCTTCTTTAGTTCCAAACCTTGAGCTGGAAAATATTGCAAGCAGTTTCTGCTGACTCGTCATTATATTTTATAAACGACTGTTATTCTGTTATTCAAAATTTCTTGGTGCCCTCAACCAATGTAAGAGCAGCCATGGATTACTCTTCTCCACCTTCTCCTTCCTCCTTTTCCCCCTCCCCTTCTTCTTCTCCTTCTCTTTTTCCGTCTTCCTTTTCCACCTCTTCCTCCTCCTGCTCCTTCTTCTTACTCTTCTTAACCTAGAACAGAAATTTCTACGGGTTAGAAAATAGCTAGGGAATCTTTCTTGCCTGAAGGGAGTTTTGGCCCACGGCTGCACACAGGTGAAGGTACTGGTGCCAGCCTGCTGAGAGACTTCCTTGTGTAGTGCCTTCTCCAGTGTGCAAACCAAGGAAATGTTTGAGTGGACAAGAAAGCTGCTCATAGCACAGGCACATTAGCCATCTCTAACAGTCGAGACAGGAAAATCGCTTTTCCTCTGAATGTGTTCTGATGGAACATGTCATTCGTTTGTATGTTTATATAGGTATTTTCCTATTTTATAGTGTATGCTTGACATTTTCAAGGCTGGAATGCATTTTGTTTAACTGTTTTTTTTTTCTCCAAAGAACTATCATTACTCTTATAATATTATCTGGTGATTTTCAGCTCTCTAGAGAGATGTAAATGTTCAGAGTTTTTCATAAGTGACATTGACAAACAGACATTTGAAAAGTTTTCAGGATTGTCCCCATATTTCACAGTGGGAGTTGAAAAACTATTTATTTTCTGCTGCCACACAGTACATATTACAGTTATGTATTTTTTCTAGCATATAAAATGGTGATAAAAAGATGGAGTTTTCATGGACTGCACATTGAATTTTATGTGTCATGTAAAGGAAGCTACATTATCATTCAGCAAAAATGTTAAAATGAGAGTCCAGTAGGATTTGCTGTAGAGGTGCTCACATATGTCTTAGGTTCATTTCCCACCTTGGGAGTTTATTAGCACACATCATAAAATGTTCCCTAGCAGGTGCTAATATCAATCTAATGGTGCCTAAGGTATACCACATGGTAATGTTCATAGTTCAATATTTGAATAATGTTCAGTCAAGAGCCAGATGCATAAAGTTCAATTAGTCGAGAACAAACCCTTCGAGCTCTAAACAACCTAATCATTTGCTGACTATCAGAGTTATAGCTGGTTTCCGAGTAATACCATCCTGAGGAGGAGGAGCAGGTATGACGGGGACAATAAAAAGAGCCTGGCAGAATTTCCAGAACACTCTGAGCCCCCCGCTCTGACCCCTACACTCTCCTTCCCCCCCCCCTTGTGGCCTGTGGAAGCCGGTCTTTCTCTTCGGGGAACATTTCTTGTCCACTCCAGGTATCCTTCATTCATTCACTCATTCAATCATAACAAATGTTTATGGAGCATCTACTACGTGCCAGCTCCCTGGCACCAGACCTCACGGCATTCACAAGCTGATGCGCGTCCTCTTACATCATTGGGCCTGCTCACCCTCTCCTGCCCGTGCCCATCACCCAGTCTCGGGGATACTGCTCAGTCTTCAACGGTCAAGTGGAGAACGAGAACGGGGTGGTGCTGCTTTGAGCCTGAACGACCTCCCACTGCAGACCTGAGTCCCTCGCTGGCTCTCAAATTCCCAGCCTCCGTGCGAGGAGCAAGCGGGAAGCAAGAGCCTGGAAGCTTTCCTTTCCCATCTCTAAATTCTGGCTTCTGCGGAGGTGGAGCCCCGGCCCAAGGCTGGGTAGGCTCCTTGGCTTAGAATGGTATTTCCTTTGTGCAGTTCTCAGCAAAACCCTTCGAAACTCTTAGAGGAAGTACTTCTAATATACAGAAAGCTAATGAAATGTAATCGGGTTCTCCTAGCCTATAAGGCAACTTTATACTAACTAGGAAAAAAAAAAAAAAGGATTTCCCTCTGGGTGGACAAATTAGAGACAGGAGTCTAGTTAGGGCTTATGCAGCCCCGTGGACACAAAGCCAGGCCAGGGTCCCATATGCTGGACTTGCCCTCATTGGTGCCATTTGCAGCACAGACCTGTGCCCCAAGGTGGAGGCTTTTCTCACTTTAGGGGGACATGGCTCTTGTAGATGGACTGAGTTCCTCAGTGCTGAGCAACCCCAGATTCAGCCAGTCCCTCTTCCTGGGAAGTGACTCACCCCTGGCCAATATGCCCATCAGTCTCGACTCCAGGGTCACCTCTCCAGCGACCTGCCCCGTGGCCATTCTGTTTTCTTGTTTTTTTGTTTTTAGATTTATTTTATTTATTTCTGCCCACCCCCCACTCCTGGTTGTCTGCTCTCTGTGTCCATTCACTGTGTTCTTCTGTGTTTGCTTCTATTCTCTCATTAGGTGGCTCTGGAAACTGATCCTGGGAACTTCTGGAGTGGGAGAGAGACAATTACTCTCTTGTGCCACTCCAGGTCCCTGTTCTACTACATCTTTTTATTTTCTCTCTGTGTCTCTCGTTGCGTCATCTTGCTGCGCCAGCTCTCTGCATCGGCTGGCACTCCTGAGCGGGGTGACTTTCCCGTGTGTGGGGCATTCCATGCAGGGCGGCTCTCCTGCAGAGGGTGACATTCCCGCGTGGGCCGGCACCCCACGTGAGCCACCTTGCCCTCACCAGGAGGCCCTGGGCATCGAACCCTGGACCTCCTATATGGTAGACGGGAGCCCAACTGGTTGAGCCACATCAGTTTCCCCCATTCTGGTTTTAGCAAGAGCGCCTCGGGCCCACAGGGTGTGGGTGCTTGCCTCTGCCTCAGCACTCACCATGGCTAATTGCAACATGAGTCCATGGGTGGGCCTGTCTCACTCCTGTAATGAGATGCACTTGATTTAACGTTGGTCCTAGCTGCTAGCTATGGCTCACTCTCCGTCGTTGAACTTGCCTCCTATTTCAATGAAAAAATAGAAAAGTTCAGAACTCCTGCATGCTTCCATGACCAAATCCACCTGGCCTGCATCTGTAAGCATGTACTCTGCCTTCTCTCTGGAGACTATGAAAGACTGGTCCATGTGCTTCTCCATGGCCAGGCACTCCCATCCACTACAGGAATCAACTCCAAATTGTCTCACCCTAGACCCCACCCCTATCTCTTCGTATATCATCAGTTTTTCTCCATCTACTGGATTATTCTAATCAGAATAACAGCATGCTGTAAGTAGCACTTTGTCCTCTGCTGGGAATTGAATTGTGTCCTTCCCAACCACATGTTTAGGTCCTAACCTCTGCTCCTGTCGGTGTGGACTCATTTGTAAATAGGATCTTCAAAGATCCTATATCAGTGAAGCCAAATTGAATCAGGGTGGACCTTAAGAACAAAGGGAAGACAAAGGAGAAGATCACCATCTGATGAAAATGGAAACTGATTGCCAGCTAGCCACCAACAGAAAGCCATAGACTTTGGACTGAGCATGGCTTGCTGATAGATTGATTTTGAATTTCTAGCCTCCAAACTATAAAACATTAAACTCCTGTTTTTGGTATCTGGCAAACTCACACACACATATGAAAAAAAATTCTCTCCAACTACTGCCCAATTTCTCTCCAATTGTACAGCAAAATTGCTCAGAGAATTGTTCAACTTCTGCCTACACATCTACTCTTCCCATTCTCTCTTGGGCCCACTCTAGTCAGGCTCTCACACCCACCCCTGCCCTGAAACAGTTCTCACAAGGTCACCAGTGACTTCAAGTTGCCGAGGCCAATGGTTCAGTCTCAGTCCATCTTATCTGACCTACCAATAGCATTGATTGTGGTTGATTAAGCTCCTGCTTGAGACACTTTGTTCACTTGACTTGCAGAAACCACTCTCATTTCTTCTCCTTCCACACTGAACACTACTTCTCAGACCCCTGGTGTTGCCTCCCCTGCCTTCCCAAGTTCCAGATCCTCAGTCTACCCCATTCATCATCTGCACTTACTCCCTCTGGGATCCTGCTGAGCCCCAGGGCTTTAAATATAAACTACAAATTGACTACTCTCAAATTTATACCCCAAGCCTAGGCCTCCCCTCTGAATTCTGGAATTATAATCCCAAATTCCTTCTCAATACTTTCCCTGGGATTTCTAACAGGCATCTCTAAGTTAACATACCCAGAACTCAACTCTTGATTGATTTGTCCTCAAACCAGTACTTCCTGAGGTCTCCCCCTTTCCACAACTGTTGCTTCTGTTTTTCCATTTCTTTTGGTCCAAAAACATCCTCTCACACCTAACCTCCAGTTTACCAACAATCCTGCTGGCACTTCTGATGCTTTCTCTTCAATTCCACCACCACATGGTACCAGCCACTATTCTACATCATGTAGACCTTTGTACCCAAAGTGTAGTTTTTGGATCAGCAACATCAGCTCACCTGCATGCTGGTTAGAAATGCAAGTGCTCCAGTGTCATCTGAGAGGAATCAGAATTGCATCTTACCTAGATCCCTTGGTGATTTATTTACATATTAAAATTTGAGAAGCTCTGACCTACTACAATAGCCTACTACTTGTATCTCTTCTTCTATCCTTGCCCCTCTGAATTCTATTTTTCACACTTATATTTTAAAAATATAAGTCAGAAAATGTTACCTTTGCCTTAAACCCTCAAATCACTTTTTATTTCACTCAGAGTAAAAGCCAATGACCTCACTGAATTTTTACTTTGATCTGATCTGCACTCCCACTCCAACCCCCTCTTAATTCCATCTCTTACTACTCTCCCCTTGGATCACTTTATCATTTCAGTTACATTGGCCCTCCAGCTCTTCCACACACACACAAGCATGCACAAGCCCCAGGACCTTTGCACATGTTGCCTGGAACCTCTTCCCCCAGATACAGGGAGCTTGTTCCATCATTTCATTCAGACTGCTGAAATACCACTTTATCGGAGAAATTCTCCATGGCATCGTAAAGAAAATACCATCTCTCCAGCACCTTTATCCCTTTCCCTTGCCTTGTTTTTCTGCATATTTTTCCCATAATAGGAACTTATTTGTTTACTGTCTGGGTCTCCCCATTAGAATGTAAGTTCCCTGAGGTCAGGGACTTTTACTGTTGTACTTGCTGTCAACATAGAACCTGACACATAGTAAGTGCTCCTTAAAGGTTTAGTGAATGAATGAATGAACCCCAAGTTTCTGGTTGGGCACTTTGGTAAGTGCCTTAGGATTCTTGGATAAGGTGCCCTGAGCAGGCTGTATCTTGGGAAAGGGCTTTAAAAAGTCAGGATTCCTTCCGAGCTTCCAGTTTATTAACAGATGCTTTGACTGCACGTCCTTCCCCAACGGTTTAAGACATCCCGGGGTCAGGAAACGGAGATGGCGGCAAGGCAGCCACAGGTCCTGACCTGCCTGGCTGGAGGGTGTATGCCCAGAAGTGTGGCGAGAAGCCCTGCATGCTTCCAATGCTGGTTTTCTCAGCACTGCCCGTCTCCTGGCTGCCTTCCTTTTTGTTTTGTGTTTAGTGATAGGTTTGCACTCAGGAGTCTCCAGTTGAGCTTCGGTAATCCGCAGTGAAGGTGGAAAGTCTGAGCAAACGAGTGGACAAGGAAGGCAGGCTAAAGGCATTGGGTGCAGATAACCAGAGGAGACTGCTGGGTAGTAAATGACCCCAGGCTTTTCCTACCCACTTTTCCTCTCTCAGTTCACATCAAGTACCAATGTCAAAGACGGCCTTTAAAACCTTAACTAAGACTTGCATGCTAGAAGCATCACAAACTTAGGTGCTTATTGACGGGGGAAGTCAGATTCCTGGGACTGCCTTTAGCCAGGCAGAGGTGTTTGGCAGGCTTACCGACTTCCAAGGGGTGTCCCTCTTTGGATGGAACTTGCTTTGATTCTTTTTTTCTTTTTCTGGTGTTTGTAATAAACTGGTTTCATTTGCACTTTCCTGTTCTCCATGACCTGCAGAATTTATCAGAGATAAACCAATGCTCTAGGACTAGAGCTGGAAATGACCTCAGAAGTTTTCTTGCCCGAAGCCCAGTTCCACAGGTGAAGTAACACAACTTGAGTCAAGTGAAGGAACCAGCCGTGCAGCCTGGACGCAGTAATGCAGGGAATGGATCTTGGGTTTTCTGATGGATTTGCTCGGCCATCTGCCAGGCCTGTGATAAAGCCACCCCTAGATAGAAGCCCTTTGGTGTCCTTGCTCAAAAGTCAAGGCCTGGGGAGCAGATGGAGCTCAAGTGGTTGAGTGCCTGCTTCTCACGTATGAGGTCCTGGGTTCAATCCCCAGTACCTCCTAAAAAAATAAAAGTCAAGGCCAGACTCAACATCATCAGCACCTACCACCTTTCCTCATCAGGCCCACCTCTAGCCCCAGGCCCCAGGGTCCTGGTGACGGGCACCCCCAAAGCTCCCACCCCACCACCCCAGAGCCCACCACCGCTTTCCTATCCTGGCTCTTTGCCTGAGCACAAAGACAGAGCACAATCCCTGCCCCTCTAGCCTCATCCAGGGAAAATTGCTTAATCTCTCAGTTTCCTCCCCTGAAAAATGGGGACTGATGTTGCCAGCCTTGTAGGGTCGTTGTGAAGACTGCAAGAAATGAAGTGAGAGAATTTCCTACAGCCTTGTAGATAAATACCCAGCAGCTCCTGCCCTCCCCCATCAAATCCTACTTCTTCATGGTCTCGCCTTTGGTCCTTATTACGTAGGAAATGATTCTGATAAAAGAACTCACAGCACCTTTTGACCTTGAGCAAGGTGCAAAAAAGTGATAAAGCTTCCTGTGTTTGAACATTCAGAGGTTTTGGTACTTAGACCCTAAAGCTCTAAACCAAGAGGTCCTGCGCTCCCCCGGCACATTGCTGACAAGTGTAGGCCAGGAGATCCAGGAAGAGGCCAAGTTGGCCCCCCCTGCCCCCCCCACTCCCCCCTCTCAATCTCCCCCCTCCCTTGTTGTCATGGCAACAGACTACCTCCCCCACCACTCCTTTACTCCACCCTGTCCGTGCATTACAGTGAGAGTCAGGAAAAACTGTAAAAGGCCTTAAAATGGACCTAAAGTATTACTAGGCATGCTTTTGAGGAACTGCTAGGCCCACGCTGCAGGTTATCTGATTCCGTGGGGGCCTGTGCCTTGCACTGCCTTTGAGCTCGTTTATAACTGTAAGCTGTGGAAAGTTAGCAGGTACACCAGCGAGTCCCGTCCATAGAGAGACGCCCGTGAACTTCGTTCAGGTGCAGATGCAATTCATTTCCCACCTGTGGAAGAGGCCACTTCTGCATCTCTTAGCAAATTTATTTTGGCCTTCCTGATTGCTTATTTACGTTCTCTGGATCCTCTTTTGGACTTTTTTTTTTTTCCAAATTAGTAGACTTTATATCAATTTCAAAACATAAAATAACAGACCAAAGGCAGCTTAACAAATTATAGAAGCATTTATTGCTGCGTTTTAATAATTCCCTCATTAATCAAGGTGCAAAATAAAATCTTGGACATGCCTTCATTTTATGTTTGTAAGACAGTCATGATTTTACCTTTTTAAAAATGATCCTTTAACAGGGACCTACCCCTGCTGAGTAGGGCTGAGACCCTCCTTGGCCCCTTCCTCTCGGCACTCTTGCAGCACTTGTTGTTGAATAACATGAGTGTTTTAGTTTGCTAAGGGCTCCCCAAGCACTAGACCAGAATACGTTCACTTTTACAATGGGGGATTTATTAGATTCAAAGCTTACAGTTCTGAGGCTGGGAAGGTGTCCAAATCATCAGAGATGCTTTCTCACCGAGGTGCAGCTGTGGAAACGAGGCACATGGCAAGGCACAATGGTGGCATCTGCCAGTTTCCTTCTCCTCCAGGCTCGCTTTCTCTGCGAGCTGCAGCTGTGGGCGATTGGGTACAGGGCCACGGTGTGTCTGCCTGCTACTTGCCTCTCCTCTGGGCTTCATTGTTTCAGCTTCCTGCTAAAGTGGCTTCCTCGCAGCCTCTATGTTCCATTGAGTCCAGCTCCCAGGTCCTGGGGACTTCTTTCTCAGCTTCTGGGTTTTCTTCTCTCTCTCCGCAGCTTTTTTCTGTGTTTGTCACTTTTGATTCCTCCATTTATAAAGGACTCGAGTAAGAGAATTAAGACCCACCTGGGCTATCCCCTGCTGCAGCAATCAGCCTTGAAAACTGATCTGATCTAATCAAGGGTTCACAATACATTCCATTTCAGAGCATAATTTTCTGGGGCCTGCAAAAGATTCAAACCAACACAGTGTTTGACCCTGGCTTTCTTGCTAATCAGCCTTGTTTCCATGTCCTCTCCGCTAATGGGTTGTGCATTCCTCGAGAGCAAGGACCATGCGGTGGGATTTGGAGGCCCCTTTGCCTTGCACAGGGTAGATGTTTGGTCAAAGCTTTGTTGAGGCAACTCAAAATCCTTGACCTAGTTCTTGATTGCTAAACATTGACCAGGCATCCAAGTGTGAGTTTTGGTGGAAGGAAAATAATAAATGAAAAATAATGAATACAAAGAAATGCCAACCTATCATTTTGTATGCACCTGGAGCTCTTCTAAGCATTCTTCATGTTCCTACTCGGTTGAGCCATAGCCCTAGGGGGCCATCCTGTTCTGATCTGCCATGTTAAAAATGAGGAGAGAGAGAGCTGAAGTCACACATTAGTGTAGAAAGATACACATGGGCTCCCCGAAGTCCCTGCCCTCTTCCCGGTGTCCACTGGCACTGCCTTGGGTCCATCCTTCATTGCAGGCAAACATAACCTGTCATCTGCCTTTGATCTCATCCCTTCCACGAGGCCTCCACACCTGGGGCTGCTTCTGGGGCTTATACCATCTCCCAGCCCTGGACACGCTGTCCCACCTGTCCCCACGGCCTCCTGGGCCCACGCACTGGAGCTCTCGGGATGTCCAAGCATCCATGGGCTTGAGAGGCCTCCCAGGGCTGGAGCAGCCCTCTTCCTCTTGTGGCTCACGTGTGTCCCACGGAACTCATGCTGTGCACATACGAAGGTATTCGTAAAAACAGTCCACCCGTGCATTCATTCATTCATTCACTCATCCCACCAATGACATTTTTATTTATTATTAAAGATTTATTTTATTTATTTCTCTTCCCTTCCCCTCCTCCCACCCACTGTTTGTTCTGTGCCCATTCACTGTGTGTTCTTCTGTGTCTGTTTGCATTCTTGTCAGGCGGCACCAGGAATCTGAGTCTCTTTTTGTTGCATCATCTTGCTGTATCAGCTTCTCTGTGTGTTTGGCGCCACTCCTGGGCTGGCTGTGTTTTTTGCATGGGGCGGCTCTTCTTGCAGAGCACACTCCTTGCACGGGGGGTACCCCTGCACAGGGGCGCCCCTGCGTGGCATGGCACTCCTTGCATGCGGCAGTGCTGTGTATGGGCCAGCTCACCACATGGGCCAGGAAGCCCTGGGTTTTGAACCCTGGACCTTCTATATGGTATGCGGACGAACCATCCATTGAGCCATATCTGCCTCCCACCAGTAAGGTTTTGTTTTTTTCCAAAGATTTATTTTTTTATTTCTCTCCCCTTCCCCCCGCCCCGCCCCGCCCCGCCCCACCCAGCTGTCTGCTCTCTGTGTCCATTCGCTGTGTGTTCTTCTGTGTCTGCTTGTATTCCTGTCAGCAGCAGGGAATCTGTGTCTCTTTTTGTTGCGTCATCTTGTTGTGTCAGCTCTCTGTGTATGTGGCACCATTCCTGGGCAGGCTGCACTTTCTTTCACGCTGGGCGGCTCTCCTTACAGGGTGCACTCCTTGCGCGTGGGGCTCCCCTACGCGGGGGGACACCCCTGCGTGGCACGGCACTCCTTGTGCACATCAGCACTGCGCATGGGCCAGCTCCACACGGGTTAAGGAGGCCTGGGGTTTGAACTGCAGACCTCCCATGTGGTAGACGGACGCCCTAGCCACTGGGCCAAGTCCGCTTCCCACCAATAAGGTTTTTAAATATTTATTGTGCACCTAACACGTGCCAGGATCTGTTCCAGGCCCTGGGGTTAAAGAGGTGCTCGCAGCAGACAAGTTCGCAGCCCTCCTTAACCTGCGAGAGAGTCAGGACAGTGAACGCACTCAAGACACAGCAAGGTGGCTCCAGGCGGCTTTCAGTGCCCCGACAAGGCGAGCCAGCGGGCAGTGGCAGTGTGCTGCTGCAGTTGTTGGGGGCTGGGGGATGGCTGGGGATAGGCAGGAAAAGAGCTCCAAGGAGGAGGAGCCATTTGAAGGAAGGAGCCTGCCAGGAAGATGCTGCGGGCAGAGGGAACACCAGGTGGAAATGGTCCTGGCTCAGAGGACAGAGACAAGGACAGGCGAGTGAGGACACGGCCGGCAGGGGTTGGCGGGGCCGGTTTCCTAAGGTCCTTCGGGCATGAGAAGGGGCTTGGAATTTTTTCTAATCGTGCCAGGCAGACACCAGAGGAGCATGAAGGGATTCAGTTTTCACTCAGAGCCCCTCCTGAATCCCTAAAACTCAGAAGGGATCTAGTTTTACGCAGCGTTCAAAAATGGGTATTGGGCTGGGGAAGACAGAGGACCCAGGGGGGCTTCCCCAGAGCTGGAGACCACTTCCTGGAGCCTCAGACCAGCCCGGAGCCCAGAGGGTGAGGCTCCGTGGTCGCCGTCCTGAACCTCTTAGGAATTTTATTTACGAACTTGTGTTTTATAAGGGAAGTCTGCATGGCGTGGGGGAGGAGGTGGGGGGCCCCCCGTGTCCTGGGTCCACTCACCCTCCCCTAGGACCACCGCCCCCCACCCAGGTTTTCCTCTCACCAGGCCACAGTGGGGGTTGGGGGCAGGGGCAGAGGGCACCCGGGTCAGGTGCATCTCAGGATGGGACCTGTTGGGAGTGTCCTAGCATATTCCACGAACCTCCGGACAGCGTGAGCCCCTCGCCAGCCCCACCAGGCGCAGAGGTCTCCATCCCTTGGGGGCCGCCAGTTCACTATGGGCTGGGTATCGGACCCTTGGAAGAGGAGAATGACTTCTGGACCCCAGAGGGGGCAGAGTATGTGAGTCCAGAAGTGGGGGAGGACGGGGAGTCTTCCCCAGCAGGACCCTGGGAACCATGAGGGTCTGCACGTGCTCTGCTGCTACGCTACCAGGAGAAAGGATGGAAAAAACACAGATCAAGGGGACCAGGTGTAGCTCAAGTGGTTGAGCACCTGCTTCACACGTAAAAGGTCCTGGGTTCAATCCCCAGTACCTCCTAAAATAAAATAAAATTAAAACACAGATAAAAAGCACAATAGCCTGTCTTGGGAAACCACTGGAGAAAGCAAACATCTTGCAGTTTATATTTAAACAGCACTTTATTCCTGCTTTTCAGAAAAGGAGCCCCCATGCTTTCACTTGCACTGGACTCTGGAAATCGTGTAATTAGCATTGAAACTTAGCTTTGCCTGTTGGTCCCTGAGATCCTGAGATAATTAAATTTTTGCATCCCCACACATACATGTGTGGTTTTCAGACATTTCTATACCTGATTTTTGAAGCAGGTAAAGCTTGACCTTGTACAGGGATCCCCAGTTTGAAGATGAAAACACTTCATAAATCTTTTAAAGGGGGCTTCTGCCACCACTGCTTGCTATGTTGTGATGTTGGTTAAGGATCGAGGCTCTGGGTTTGTATCTTAGGCTGTGCCACTTATCATCTGGGTGACCTTGGAGATTGGCTTAGGACTCTTTCTGCACGTTAGAAGGGAAGTAAAATAGGACTTATCTCATAGGGCTGTGCCAGCAGCGTAGCAAGGCCTCGATAAATGTTAGCTCCTTTTATTCATTTATTGAACATTTACTAAGTGTTGGGCCAGACAGTGGAGACACATGTGAATCTGCAAGGATTGAACTGATGAAAAATGGAGAAAATCCTTGTCAGAATGGAGCAGAAACAACTGTGCGTGATCAAAACACGAATCTTGCAGGCTATAGTTTGTCTATAGACCACCAAGTAAGAGAATAGGATTTTTTTTCAAAAGATAGGTATCCTAAATTCGTTTTTCTTAGCCTGTTATACCAATATAAGTAATGCACTACAATACAGGCCCTGGATTTATCATTCTGTACTATAGGAAAGACATGCCATCCAGTAGCCTGCTGAGCAATTTTCCCAGATTTGAAAGGAATATGAAAATATTTAAAATCTTCAATAATGCATAAAACAAGCTTTTGAATTTTGACTATGGCTATTTTTTTAAAAAAGGGGATGGCTGGTTTCAAAGCTAGTGGTTTCTAGTGAATGATGTTGCCTAACTAAAGGGGATACCAGCAGGCATAAGACAGAGGAAAATGATCTGCACCCAGACTCCTTGGAATATTTATCTGCTTAAATAGCCCACCCCCAACGCCATCCCTGCCATGGAGGTGTCTGCAAACTGCAGGGATAGCTTCTGCTCTAGCCAACCCCAGATTGCCTCTGCTTTTTACTCACAATCCTAATTCCCTTTCCTAAATTATGGCCACAGTTTACGGGTGCCACTCTTTCTCTACCTATTGTTAATCAATCTGCTTACAGACATTAGCAATCCCCATACCAGCACTTCCAAACCCACCCTTTTTAAAAAGTCTTATTTCTTTATCTGCCCCCACCCCCACCCCCTGTTGTCTGCTCTCTGTGTCCATTCATTGTGTGTTCTTCTGTGTCTGCTTGTCTTCTCTTTAGGCGGCACTGGGAACTGATCCTGGGACCTCCCAGAGTGGAAGAGAGGTGTTTAATCTCTTGCACCACTTCAGCTTCCTGGTCTGCTGCATCTCTTGTTGTGCCTCCTCTGTGTCTCTTTTTGTTGCATCATATTGCTGCACTAGCTCCCCATGTGGGCAAGTACTGCTGTGCAGGCCAGCACCCCTACATGGGCCAGCATCCTGCACGGGCCAGTTCTCCACTCGGGCCAGCTCACCTTCACCAAGAGGCCCCTGGAATTGAACCCTGGACCTCCCATATGGTAGAAAGGAGCCCAATTACTTGAGCCACATCTGCTTCCCCCAAACCCACATTTTTGACACATGCATAAGATCTGTCTTTTCAGTTCAAAAGAGCATAGTTCAGATATACACATTACTGGGGGAGTTCTATTCATCACCCTGAAACATCATATTGGCCTTGCCGGCCATTCAGTTCGGGAGCTAGACATGTAGTAATCATATACTTTTAAACTTTATGAATCACAAGTCCAAGTGGATATTATGAACCATTAGAATTTTTCTGGCTATAATTGTTTTAAGTGAGAGGCTATGTCAACTGATGCTAACTGTTGATTTCCAAACAATACCATTTTCAATAAAGATTCCTTCTTTGATTTAACATAGGCATAAGAAATGGATTGTAGCTAAGATATAACATGGAACCTACAACAGATATCTTTGAAGGCATTTCAATTCCCACAGGAAATAATGGAAATTCCTGACACTTTCACGGAAAGAGATAAAACAATGTGTTCTCCACTTTGATGGATAGGATGCTGATGTTTTCTCTTCCGGAACACACATTCCTTAGGAAACAGAAGCACAAGGTAACTGGTTGAATTTTTAACAAAGTTGCTGCCTTCTTCTCCAGGCATATACAACTCTGGAAGTTCAGATTTGTTTTGGTTACATCTTTGTAAAGGAAATCCACTTCCCTGAAGATAGGAGTTCCTATGGCCTTGAGAGCTCTCTTTAGTTGCTTCAAGGTTGTATTAGCATACCCCTATATTTGTGTGAATGCACACACACACATACACACACAGAAGCACGGGTTACCTTTCACTCACACTGGAAAACTGTAGAAGTTACATAGGATCTGGATCCCGGAGCATGCTTGTTAAACAGATGAAGGAGTGCCTGGTTGAATTAAGTAAACTGTTCAGCATGGAAACCCTAGAAAGAAGGAAGCAAGCAAAGCAAAGGGTGAGCAACTGGGATTACAAAACAGTGACCTCGAGGTGGAAGGGATTGGATTTACTTAGTTTTGATTTGTTTGTTTTGCTTTGGAGCAGGACACCTACCTGAGTGCTCGAGTACTATGGGTTGATAAGTCAACCCATAAAATTTATCATGCCAGATAAATTTCTCTGCATGAGACAAATGAGTACTTTCCATCCCTTGCCTTCTGCCCTTCGTGCTTGTGGTTTCCACATTCAATGATCATGAGGATTCAGTGGGAGAAACTGGATTTTCCAGAAGTATTCTGAGGTCACTTTTCTGTTACTCATCTACAAGGTGTTCCCAGAAGCAACCAGTTCTGAGCAGCATTCAGAGCAAGGAGCTTTGCACATTGTTGCTGTTTAGAAAATGTAAACAAAGAGAAGTGGGGCACCTTATCTGAAACTTATCTGTGAGCACCAACCCCTCTCCTCTCCTTTAAAATGGGGGTAGAGGGAGAGAGTCTTGGAAATTTAACAGTAGAAGTTTAAAATTTTTAAAAAAGAGTCACATTAAGCATCCAACTATGTTTTTTTTTATATGCACATTCAGAAGTTTTATTTCAAAACAAAGAACTACAATAACATTAGTAATTTAAAAATCCATTTGAAAACGGTCACAACCTGGTCACTGAGATATGGAAAAAGTTCCACACTGAATTGAATTAGTGCCAACCCACTGCTGTTGAGGGGCCAGAAAGAGCAGTGCAATTAGAAGGAAGGTACCTCTCCCAACAAAGTCCTGCTCCATAGATAGGTGGGTTTTATCCAGAGACTCATGACTAGAGGGAATGTTGAGAACTGAAAATAAAATACTGTATAGGCAAGGAGTTTGGTTAAATTAGGGTCTGAAATAGGCACAAAAGGAGATCAAGCATCAAATGAAAAATGGGGAGAAGGTGTCATCAGGGTCCTATCTCCATTTATTAAAAAAAAATACTGGGAAACTAGATGATTGTGGAGGCATCAATGATCTTGCAGCAGAAATAAATCCCTCTATCATCTAACCCTCCAGAACTGTCCAGGAGTAGAAGTGAGCCTTCAATTGGTTTCCTATCCCCTTAAAAGAACGCCTCCTTCTTCTTACCACCACCCTTCAGGGGCCCCGGGAGAGTAGAGGTCCTGATGTCACACTTTCTTTCCCACTCCCATTGTTGGAGCCCAAAGTGAAGCTGAGCCCTCATCCTCTGGATCTGGAAGTTCTCCCCCACTCTCCAACAAGGAAAGGTGGCCAGATGAACTGAATTCTAAAGTTTAGGAGAGAACCTAAGATGCAGATTCCATCCAGCAGAGGCAGTTATTTATATACATGAGAGGGAATCCATTCTATTCAAGGCAGGAGGCAGGGTAGGAACACAGAAGAAACAAATGACCAATCAACTACTTCCACCCAGCACAAAGTGCCCATACATTCATCCTCTCTCAAGCGTAGGCTACCCTGCACACACAACCTCAAATATGGTCTATCAGAAAGGTTCAAGTTCCCTAAGGTGTTAAAACGGACGTAAACAAGCATGATCCCAAAAGAGCAAACTTAAATTAGGTAATAATTGTTCAGTAAATATCCTCTCCCAGAGCTGAGGTTAGCTAAATTCCAAGTTAGCTATGAATATTCTCCTCTAAATTCCTTTAAAAAGGCTATAGGTTAAAACAAAACAAAAATCTACACCTACAATTTCCTGAAGAACAAAATGGAGAAATACTGAACCTCTACCAAAAACCACTATTTTAAGTTTCTTATTTGGAGGGCTCACCCACCAGATGAGTGGTGGAAGTGTTTAAAAAAAAAAAACCCATGGGAAATGGAAGTGGCTCAAGCAGTTGGGCTCCCATCTACCATAGAGGAGGTCCAGGATTTGATGCGCAAGGGCCTCCTAGTGAAGGCAAGCTGGCCCATGCAGCAAGCTAGCCCACATAGTGTACTGGCCAATGTGGGAATGCCGCCCCACACAAGAGTGTCAGCTGACACGGGGAGCTGGCACAGCAAGGTGAATCAACAAAAAGAGACACAGAGGAGAGACAGAGCAGAACAGGGAGCTGAGGTGGTACAAGAGAATCATCACCTCTTTCCCACACCAGAAGGTCCCAGGATCGGTTCCCAGAGCCTCCTAATGAGCACACAAGCAGACACAGAAGAATACACAGCAAATGACAGAGAGAGCAGATAACAGGGCAGGGGAGGGGGGGAGATATAAATAAATAAAATTTTAATAATAATAATAATTTATTTTAAAAAATAGCAAACCCATGAGTCTGCAACAAAGGGAAGGAGTTGTTTGTTCAGTGAGGGGAGAGAGAATTGCTAGAAATGAGCTTCCCTTCTCTGGATTCCACCCAAAATGAGAACCCATTAACGGCCAGTAACTAGAATGCCCATCTTAGCAACAGTTGTAGATTTCAAGTACTACTACATGTACACTGTAATCTTAAAGAAGTTCCAAAGGAAACCAGGAGCTTTTATCTTTATACAGGCACATGACTTTTCTGAGAACTTATGCTCGAAACTTTCTATCTGAATGACAGAAATGGTTATGAGGCAATGTGCAATATTCAGGCACCACTCATGTACCTTCAATAATACCCTACACTCTTATTTCTTCCTGAAATTCTTCCCTTCTTACTGCACTTAAATCTCTCCAGTATCAGTCTTCTTCCACCCATAGCCTCTCTTTGAACACCTCCCTCTCCCTCAGTCTCCTTAAGTTTCCCATTATTTTGGTAAACTTACTTTACACTTTAAAAAAATAAATATTTATGCAACAAAACCAGAAGATAAAATAAACACACTCAAGTGAATTTGCTCTGCAGAGCTGTATGGAAGTGAAGAAGGGAATCTCTTATTTAATCTTCCTCTGCCCTCCACACTCATGTACACCTGCTTCCTGGCAAGTCTGAGGTTGGGGGAACTACACCTTCACTCTTACTCCCTTCTTTGTCCTTGTTAGGCAACATTAGAATCTAAGGGGAAAAGAGCTGGCCAAGTTGTTCTATGCCAAGTGGTCAATTCCTCCTGAAATGAAGGTAGGTTTACCTGGTCTCTCTTAAACAGAAGAGAATGCTCAAGAAATGAAATACTTAAAAAGCCATTGAAGATATGACTAACCCCAGCATTGAGTTCACCTGTCTACTCATAGAGTGTGTAGGATGAGAAGGGAATCAAGTAGCAGCATTTAGAAACAGTCCTGGGTTAGATTCTGATGAGATCTTTCCCTCCTGCAGGGAGCATTTGCTTTTCCATGTTGGGAGGGAGGTGGGAAGGAGTCCTGACTTAGACATTGGTGGTGGAGGTCTCCTTCCAGGCTGGGTGTTGTTTATCTCCACAATAAGGGTCTTTCCTGGCTCTATTGGCCTCCTGCACCTGCCCTTCAAAAACCCTTCTAATATCCACAAAAGTCCTGCCACAGGTCGCAGGGACTTTGAAGAAGGTGAAGACCAGAAGACAACAAGGAAGCCTGTGAAGATGATACAAATGCAGCCTCCCAAATAGGCTGCAGCTAAGGGGAAAAGCAGTCCCACCAAAAAGTTGGAGGTCCAGTTGGAACAACCAGCCACTGCCATTGCACTGACTCCAGAGAGCTGCTAAGAGAGCTGACGTATGATGGAAATAATGATGGGCTATCAGTAGTTGGGTGCTCTAAAGAATTCCAGTACATTGAGTTTTATTTTTTTCTTGTGCCATCCTAGCACTCTCCTCTTTCATCTCCTGGATGTCCTGGCTCACATCCTGAATACCCCACAACCACTGGAGGACCTCGTTGGCATTTCCCTCTTCCTTTCTATTAATGAGCAAGAATCTAGGACTTTCAGGGCAAAATGGTGGCACTACACTCTGCAACACAGCTGGAATGATGGTGAAGCCTAATAGCACAGGCCACAGCTCTTCAGACCCAAAGACGACTTCCAACGAGGAATGCCCAGCTGGTTGAGAGAACTGAAGGCACCTTGTAGGGCAGTAGGAGATTTCTCTCCAATGTACATGGGCACAAAACCTGTGCAGAGTCCACAGAAGAGACCAATAACCAAGCTGCCTGTGATGGGCATTTCAAGCAACTCAACCAAAAGGCAGCCACCACCGATCGCCAATAGGTTGACAGTAAGCATCAAATTGCACCTGCCCAAACGATTGACAAAGATTCCAATAGAAAATGAGCCAATCGTACCACCAACGGAGAAGAGAGGCACAGCTAGGGACCAGAGGGGTGTGAACAGCACCTCGGAGGGAAGGTTTTCCATCTTCTCTTCCAAAGTGCAACTGAGAGAGTCCTTTATGATCGCTTCAGGAGCACTGATGGCTGCAGTGTTGTAGCCAAACTAGACAGAGCCGATTGTGGCAATGGTGACAGTGAAGATTACAGGTGCGGTGACCTTTTCTGTCCCCGTGGTCCTAATTTATTCCTCTGGAATCCTGAGTAAAAATCTAGAAATAGTATTCCAGGAATACACCCTTCCTGCAACAAAACCAACAGTCCCTCTCAATATCAAGTTTTCTTCAATTCCTCAGTAACATTCCATAGCCTAACTCCTCATCTTTAGCAGCATCACTCTAATTGTGTTTTAATAATATATTCCACTTATATATGTGTGTGTATATGTATGCATATATAAATATCTACAGTGCAAATAATTGTTTTCAATAAAGGAATTAGTCTATAGTAGTTTGTTGCAACTTGATCTACTTGAACTCAGTTTTAACAAAGTTCATTGCATGTTAAAGGACAAGACACAGTACACATTCTTATATTTACAAGCTACATTAGTAGCCAAAATAAAGTGTAGAAAATGCTGCAGAATCCCCAGCTATTTTTAACAACTTTCATGTGTTGTATAGTCGGAGCTGCTTTTCTTCTTCTGGCTCATGAGTATTCCTTTAGTAAGAAACAGCATCGACACTACAGAAACGAATTTTGATAGTTCCAAGAACCAGTCAGAGTTACTGAACCATAACTTTTCCTGTGTGTTCAGGGCCAAAATGCCTCTTACAGATTCACTTACGCATGCCCCATCTGTGGAGAAGTGGATTCCAGAATGACGGCATTTCCAAAACGTACTATTTACCCGGAGAGTGAGTAATGGACTATTAACGCTTTCTCACTTTGAGATTTATCCCCTCTGATTTCTTATCAAATTGATATTGCTTCACCCCATGCAATATATCTATTAAAAAAATAATGGAAGGGAGGCAGGGAGCGAGGGAGGAAAGGAGAAAAAAGATGATAGAAAAGGGAAATTTTTTTAAAAAGTTGTCATGTGACCCCAAAATTTTTCGTTTTAATAAAAAGACCGTGAACATGGACTCTGCAGGGTATGCAAAAAAGAGAACTGCATCCTTTGACCTGTAGTCGGGCTGAAAATTGGTAGCTGGCAGGCAGCAGTTCTGCAAAGGGATGTGCAAAGGTGTATGGTTTCAGAGACGGGATTTTCGACTCTGCCAGGTCCCAGCTCTTTGGCCTAAAGCAAGCGCCTCAACTTCTCTTCACCTCAGTGGTCTCTGCTGCAAGAGGGGAGTATGATGCCTGCCACAGAGAGTTATGATGGGCATTCAATGAGAAGACACTAGTGCCTAGTCTGGAGCCAGCACACAGTAGCACAGGGGAAAGAAAATAAATGATTTCCCTTTGCAAGCACTTGACCAGAGAGTCAAGGGGAAGACAGGAGGCTAGTTGGAGCTCAGTAACTGCAGAGAGCAGGGACAAACGCAAACCCCCAAATTACCAAAAACTGATTAATTTACTCAATAGAAATAAAAGAAAACCTGATTATGTAGCAAATTACTTTGCTTTCCACCACTGTTTAGCCGAGGTTGTTTTCTATTCTCTTTCCGTAAGAAGATAGAGCTGCTGTCCCCTGGATAACTGACATGGGCAGCCCGTTGCCTGGTGCCCTCACCTTCAACCACAGCATCTGCTCCAAAGATCCAAGAATATTACTAAGCGCTGGAGTCTGTTCCTCTCCAGTAATAGATGGATCTTTTTCACAACTTATTTGTTATGTTTTTCACTTGGCAATTTCTGAGTTTTTAATGGTCCCTTCCAGACCCAAATTATTTCCATGTGTTTTATGCAGCACAGAAACAGCTCAAGTTCAGCCCACCTAACCTTCTACCGTAGCTAATGCTCTTCTAGTATCTTCAACTCAAGGTGTGGCTAAGAGACAGATCTTCGGTGCCTATTAATGAAAGCATGGTCTAAGTTCCTTTAAAGTTTCCCCTTTCAGGTTTGTTGCCACTTAGTCACTCATTATACTATTAATAAGCTACTTAAGGATTATAGCTTTAAAAGAAATTACTAAAGAACAGATGGAAACTAGGTGGAAAATATCCCAATAGAAGATTTTAGTATTGCATGAAGTTCTAATTAACCAAATCAGTATAATGTAAAACATATTTCAGAATGAAATTATTTTAACCTAGAGACCGAATGGAGCACAGAAGACTAAGATGGGTTCTGACCTCATTTTAAACCTTTAAACATCCTCCAAGCTGTGTGACAACCTGGAGTAAGTTACTTAACCTCTCTATGCCTCAGTCTCATCGTTTGTAAATAGGTTGTTATTATACCTATCTTACAGAATTGTTTTAGAGATTAAATGAGCTAATGTAGATAAACTGCGGTGCCCCAAGAAAACAGTGGTTTATTAATATTTTATTATAAGTTCGAAAAAATTCACTGTTGGCGTTCAGTACTGTATAACATGATACTTGATCACAAATTCAATCAGGAGGCCAAGTTTATATTTTATTTCTTTATTATATCAAATATGGGGTGTTAAAATTGGAATGCTAACAGCCAAGAATGACTCTTTTGTCCCTGAAGATCATCTGTGTGTGTATATATATATATATATTTTTTTTTTTTAAGATTTATTTTATTTATTTCTCTCCCCTTCCCCTCTGTTGTCTGCTTTCTGCGTCCATTCCCTGTGTGTTCTTCTGTGTCTGCTTGCATGCTTGTCATGTGGCACCAGGAAACTGTGTCTCTTTTTTATTGTGTCATCTTGCTGCGTCAGCTCTCTGTGTGTGCGGCACCACTCCTGGGCGAGCCGTGCTATTTTTGCGTGGGGTGGCTCTCCTTACAGGGCACGCTCCTTGTGTGTGGGGCTCCCCTATGCGGGGGACACCCCTGCGAGGTACGGCACTCCTTGTGCACATCAGCCCTGCACGTTGGCCAGCTCACCACAAGGGCCAGGAGGCCCTGGGTTTGAACCCTGAACCTCCCATATGGTAGGTGGACGCTGTATCAGTTGAGCCAAATCTGCTTCCCTATCCGTATGTTTTTTGATGGTCCGCTTAAAGCACTCCCTAAAATCAAATGAGCTGGCAAGTGATGAGATAGACCAAGTGAAAATGAAAACTAAGAAAGTACACGTGGAAAAAGTTAAGATAGACAAAGTCTACGCAGCTGATCCACACTCAGAGACCCACAAAGGATGAAGATGGAGAGTGAGGCTAAGGGATCAAAGGATCATTCTGGGAAACAGGAACTGGGGGTCTGCAGAAGCCAAAAGGGACAAGCCAGGAAGCTGTGCGTTGACATTAACACCACAACGAAGCCCCCCAAACCTAAGGAAACACCCCTTGTCACCCATAGCTGGGAACAAAGGATTGTTATTGTGAGCACCAACATCAACAGGTAATATTTGCCAAGCTCCTGCTCAGGACTTGGCGCTACCTAAGCCCTTTGCACCGAATGTGTATTTCTCCAGCCACCCTGCGAGATGGGCGCCCTCATGTCCATTTCTGTTTGCAGGGGAGGGAACTGAGGCTGGGAGAGTTTAAGCACCTTGCCCAGCACCAAACCGCTGTGGCAGAGCCTGTAGCCCTGCCAGGCTGTTCTGCAAGAAACTCCCTCCTCTTACCCCAAACAAGCCAACAAACAGCACTGAGGCCATCTTCCCCGCATGGGAAGCAGGACTTCTGGGGCCGCTTTACCCCCTCCGCCAAGTGCACCCAGTCTGGAACCATCCCTGCCCGCTGCCACACCAGTCCCCGCCCAACGTTCAGTGACTTCACATGGGTAGTTGACATTGACCGTGGTGGGAATGTTAACACCACAGAAACTGGCAAATGGCTCAGATCAGGGCTTTGCTGTTTTGCTCTGTCCTGGAGAGCTGGTGGTTTAAAGGTTTACCAGCACACCAAAGCCTGGAGGCCTGCGCAGCCTGATGGACACGAAACAGCTTGAGGGTCTGGTGGAGAATGCACTGCTGTTCTTTTTACTTCTTGTGACTGTTTGAGGTTCTTTTATGATTCCCCAAAAGAGAAAGATTACGTTTTTGAATGAATTCGCTCCTGTGGGTGTGAGGCCTTTTGATTGGGCTCCGTCAGTGAGGCGGGTGCCAGCTTGGGTCTCTGCCCTCTTGCTGGGTCTGACATAAACAGAGTCGCAGAGGAAAGGGAGCTGCCATATTACACTGATCTTGCCATGAGAGACAGAGGACTGCAGGAAAACAGAGAAGCCCCAAGAGGCTGAGGGAGGTCCTGGGGTCTGGAATTAGCAGAGCAGAGAGGCATGGAAAGAGGCCCCCGAGGGGCTGACCCACAGAGCAGCTCCAGGCTGAGGAGAAGAGCCCTGTCATACGCCTGATGGCCACGTGGCAGGACGCCAGGATCAACAGTAGCTGACATTGGTGAGAGAGCATCTCTGATGGTGCCTTGATTTGGATATTTCACAGCCTCAGAACTGTAAGCTTTTATCCTAATAAACTTCCCATTATAGAAGCCAATCCATTTCTGGTAATTTATATCAGCAGCCCTTTGGCAAACTAAGACACTTCTATTCTGGGGAAAGTCAACATCTCAAGCAATTACATTCCCACGCTGTCATTTATCATAAGAAAAAAAAAAACAAGAAAAAAAACCCCCAGCTTTTTATTGATTAAAGATTAACTGCTATTTGCACAAAAACCCAAATAATGTATATAGTCTAGGTGCTAAGATGGATAGCCTTCTCTCTTTAGGAACTACAGCTTTCATTTTCTATTCTCTATGATACTCCACTCCCCCTCCGTTACTGTGATAGGTGGGCCTATGGAAAGGAACTGTGTCTTTTTATTTCTTTATTAGAGAAATGTGGGTTTACAGAACAATCATGCATAAAATACAGTGTTCCTACATACCACCCTATTATTAACACCTTGCATTGGTGTGGAACATTTGTTACAACTGATGAGAGCACATTTTTTATAATTGTACTATTAACTCCAGGCCATGGTCTACCTTAGGGTTCAGGAACAGTGCCCTTTAAAGCATTTGTTGTTACAAAGAGTCAACTGTCGGTTTGGTCTGAGCCTTGACCCTTCACTCAGCGCACTGGCCATTTCTTTACCTGGCCCACATACACACCACCACTATGTCATTGCCTGGTTATTGAAAGTTTTTGGTTTTAAGGATCTCAAAATCTGGTCATAGAGAAAGGAAATGCGAAATTTTATAGTCCATTGCTCTGACTGCTGCTGTGGAGCCTGTGCAAAGATTCTGACCGACCAGAGAGGACACCTTCACTCGGGGAGGCAAGGTACCGACAGCCTTTCAGATGAGGCGAGGCTGGAATTTCTAGAACTGGGATCAGAAAAAAGAAAGGCATGAAGATGGAAAAAATAGATTGTGATTAAAGAACAACGAACCAGCATGGTGAGCCTAAGGTAGTCATAGCTATTCCGGGAATGATAAGTCAGGCCATTTTTAGAAGAAACCGGGGAACCAGAAAATAAATCACTTGCTCAGATCTGTGCTGGTGCGAGATTGCTTTAGCAGTTGTGTGCAGGTCAGATGACAGGAAACGGGGAGCAGGACCAGATGGGAGACATCAAATTATTCCAGGGAATCAATAATAAGAGACTAAGCTAGATGCACGCAAGGAGTGCCTCCCCACACAGGGGTGTCCCCCGCGTAGGGGAGCCCCACGCGCAAGGAGTGCGCCCCGTAAGGAGAGCCGCCCAGCACGAAAGAAAGTGCAGCCTGCCCAGGAGTGATGCTGCACACATGGAGAGCTGACACAACAAGATGATGCAACAAAAAGAAACACAGATTCCCGAGCCGCTGACAACAACAGAAGCGGACAAAGAAGAAGACACAGCAAATAGACACAGAGAAAACAAACAACCGGGACGGGGGCATGGGAGGGGAGGGGAGAGAAATAAATAAAAATAAACAATAAAAAAAAATTTTTTAAAAAGAGACTAAGCTAAGGACTGCCATGGCCTTGAGGGAGATTTAGGAGACGTGAATCGGCAATCTCTGAGGCTGACTCAATGGGAGCAGGGAGGAAAACAGGAAGTGCGGGTAGAAGGGGTGCAGGCTTCCTTGTTCCTTGCCACTTCCCTGCTGCATGACTTAGTGATACGGCTGTGACCATGTCCTCTTATGAAATGAGCTCATGCCGTCTCACATGGAGACGCGAAGGCTCCAATGACAGTATGGGTGAAAATACTTTGTGGGCAGTGATAGGGTCCCGGTTCCTGTGGAATTAGGGCATTTGATTTTCCCACAGCTGGCACATTGCTTGGTACCTAATATACTCTCAATAAATCCTTGTTCGGTGAAAGAGGAAGAGGAATCGCAGACGGCTCGGAGCCTTGGAACAGAGAGGTGAAGTAAAATGCACAGCTCAGTTCTTTACCTTATCAGCAGGCAAGCTGTGTTTCTGTAAAGGTTGACCCGGGAAGGAAGTAATAACCACAGTTCCTGATGTGGCTCCAGCTGGTGCTTTGTTCGCTGTTAAGTTATGCGATAGGAATTCAGAGAGGGCCATTCCAGCAAAGCATTTGCTCCAGTCAAAGTTTGCCTGTTTACACTTATGAGGGACCACAAAGCGCCTGTTTCTAGAAGCAGTCAAGTGACGTGGCTTCTTGATGCTTCCAACCATGGAGGTGGAAAAAAGCTTGGAAGTTTTGAACATAGTTTGTGGCTCTGAAATTGTCCAGGCATTCTGGAACAGGGTAAGTAGAAACCTGTACCATCTCTAAAACCTTCAACCCACAGACCCTTCTTATGCAGGTGCTACATGTTCATCTCAGAAGCAAAAAGCCATTTCTGCTTGGAGCTGCTATCACTGCATGCCCTTGAGCCACATGTTTTCTGAAACAGCAAGTCTGAAGATGAGAGGGGATTCCCCAACACATACTAAATGCTTATAGGAGGTGGACAGGAAGGAAATGGAGAGAAATTGAAAAAAATCTGTAATACAGGCAAAAGGTGTGTGGATTGTCTTTTGTTAAGATTTACTCATTTCCAGCCAATGCTCCACACAGCCTCCATGTTGCAAAGATTATCAAACACTCCTTGCAACTTAAAGGGAGTATATTGGACCTGAAAGTTTAAACAGACTGTATTTGTCTCCTTCTCTTCCCATCATACCAAGCCATGTGCATCTGGCTTTTGTTTTTGACTTTCATTCTTTAAGTGTGATAAAATAAACAAATAAAATAGCAAGTTTCCCCAGTGCATTTCAAAGGCAGTTATTGGAACCTTAGCAACAAATCTTATTTATTTGATGTGTTGACTAACCATTCTAAAGCAGAAATTATCTTGAGCAGAAGGCTAAGTGAACCCACAAAGGAAATTTGCAGCCATGGCTTTTTCTATATTAACATTTTCCTCTTCTTCCATTCTTAAAATGTAAATGTCATGGTTTGGAAAGGCTGACACTCTTTCTAATTTTTTTTTCTCTGCAGAATAGTATACCAAGACTCATTTATTCATGTCCTAAACTATAATACAATCTTCCTAGCAGTGAATCTCTCTAATGATGATCTGGAGCCTAATCATTTCATATTAAATAGTTGTGATAGCCCCAAAAGATCAGAAGGAAGGTGCTCTTCAGTCTGTTTACCCTTTGTCTCCCTCTCCCTTCTTTGGAATTTTTTTGATGATGATCAAGTGAATGACTCTGTGGTTTATAGTACATACTGGATAAGCCTTGCCCCCCACCATCATATCCTGATCCCAGTTCAAACTTCTGAGACTACCTAACCCCACTCCCACTCAGGGTTAAACTGCAGATTTCCTTCCTGCTTGATACCGGAAACCAGGTTCAAAATATCTGGCCTTGACACACTGCACCATCCTTTGAAAAAAGCAAACAAACAAAAAAAACTATTTTAAAATAAAAAGCCAGTTTCATATAACCAGGATACTTCCACTCTTTTTCTGAAAAATTGTCTTCAGGTTTTCTTACTGTATGACATAAGCTCATTTTACTTAAAAATAAAGATTAAATAAGAATCTTTATTCGGTTCATTTTGCCATAGGTAGAATTTCAGGCAGGGGAAGTAACTCCATAAAAGGAAGAAAAAAACACAATTGGTCAAGAGTCTGAGTATTGGGGGAAAATAACTGCTAGGCCAATTAACTGGATTGCCAACCATTTGTAAAGAACATAGGAAATCAGTCCATCCAACAATGCCCTAATCTCATTTGTTCCTTGCACTACAATATGAAGCCATCTCAATCTTCTTGCCCCAAATACTCAGGTATGTTTTGAGAAATGCATCTTTATGTACAGTCAGCAGACATAACCTGAAAATAACCAGTGGGTTTTCATCCCTCTAGAACTTCCTTTGGGAAGGGGTCACCACCCCCTTCCTCAGTATCAAGTAGAGATAAGAGCCTCAACATGATTATTGCAAAAGGATTTGGGTTTTCAAGTTCACTGCTTCCTCTCACAGGCATGTTCTATCGCAGCATGACAATATGGGAGATTTTCTTGAAAGATTAAGCCTGGGAATTTGAACCATTTCAGAATTTTCATAAAGAAATGGTGCTCCAAATATGGGTGATATTGCATATATAAGACTGTTTTTTTACAAAATATAAATACATATATATTACAGAGAAGGAAAAAGAATAGCAGTTAAATACAGTAGGGGAAGAACAGATTGAGAGGTGATGGGTTTTGCCTGTTTGTTTGTTGTTTATTATTATTATTGGAATTCTGAAAGTATGCTAAGAAGATTGAAGTGATGAATGCAAAAATATGTGATTACATCGATACCATTGATTTTACACTTTTAATGGATTTATGCTTTATTAATATGTATCAATAAAATTAATTTGATTTAAAAAAAGGAAAGAAAAGGTGCTCAAAAACAGAGATCTGCTGTTTCCATAGATAACCAGCTAAAATGTTTGTTTTCATTTGCTCAGCTGCTGAAAGCAGATACCATGAAATGGGTTGGGTTAACAATGGGGATTTATTAGCTTACAGTTTTGAGGCTGAGAAAAGTCAAGTCCAAATCAAGTCATCATCAGGCGATGCTTTCTTCCTGAAAACTGGCTGCCAGCAATCCTTGACTCCTCTGCCACATGGGAAGTCACAGGGTGGTGCCTGCTGGTCTCTCCCTCTCTTTGGGTTTCATTGCTTTCAGTTTCTTGCTTCTGTGGCAGCCTCTCTCTCTCCCCCCCCACCCCGCCCTTTTTCTCTCTCCTTCTCTCTTCATTATGTTTATAAAGGACTCTGGTATGAGGATTAAGACCCATTCTGAATGGGAAGCAGACGTGGCTCAGCTGATAGAGCATCTGTCTACCACATGGAGGGTCCAGAGTTCCATTCCCAGGGCCTCCTGACCTGTGTGGTGAGCTGGCCCACCTGCAGTGCTGCCATGTGCAAGGAGTGCCATGCCATACAGGGGCGCTCCCGTGTACGGGTGCCCCATGTGCAAGGTGCACACCCTGCAAGGAGAGTGGTCCCATGTGAAAAAAAGCGCAGCCTGCCCAGGAGTGGCGTCGCACATGCGGAGAGCTGATGCAGCAAGATGATGCAACAAAAAAAGAGACGCAGTTTCCCAGTGCCACCAGATAATGCAAGCAGACACAGAAGAACACATAGAGAATGGACAATGGGGTGGGGGGGTGGGGGGAAGGGGAGAGAGATAGATAAAATAAATCTTAAAAAAAAAAAGACCCATCCTGAATGAGGTGGGTAACTGAAGTAGCCTCACCCAAAGGCCCTAAAGTGAATGGGGTTACACCCACAGGAATGGATTAACTTTAAAACATGCTTTTCTTGGGAAACGGACTTTGGCCCAGTGGTTAGGGCGTCCGTCTACCACATGGGAGGCCCGCGGTTCAAGCCCCGGGCCTCCTTGACCCGTGTGGAGCTGGCCATGCGCAGTGCTGATGCGCGCAAGGAGTGCCGTGCTACACAGGGGTGTCCCCCGCGTAGGGGAACCCCACGCGCAAGGAGTGCACCCATAAGGAGAGCCGCCCAGCGAGGGAGCAGCCTGCCGAGGAATGGCGCCGCCCACACTTCCCGTGCCGCTGACAACAACAGAAGTGGACAAAGAAACAAGACGCAGCAAAAAGACACAGAAAACAGACAACCGGGGGAGGGGAGGGGAATTAAATAAATAAAAATAAATCTTTAAAAAAAAAAAAAAACATGCTTTTCTGGGGGTACATAAAGTTGCAAATCACCACAATTTTCAACGGAAGCCTTCCTTTGTCTCCACAAGGAAATTAAATTGAGCAGAATTACCTTTCGGAAAGACAAAAATTTGGTGGGTTGCCATTTGTCTAGCCTGGGTAGTCTCCTTCCCTGTCACTTGGACAGACCCTGCTTCTGCTACTCACGTGATCCCATAGCCGTAATATCCCACAGTTGTTTCCCTTTGTCACTCTCACACCTTGCTAGAGCCTGTGGAAGAAAAAAAAAAGGTTCATATCACAACTAGCCAATCAAAAAATCTGACACTCTGGCTGACTCCTACCTACATCCTTTATTGTTGCAAACCAGCTCATTTATTTTCATTACAATTTTTTTTGTATTAGAGAGACCAGATGTCTCCAACATATTTCACTCAAGCAGTAAAAATGTTTTGAGTGTCTCCAATACATATATATGTATTTATAAGCCATAGGTTTACCTTATTCTTTGAATATATTGTGTATGTATTGTAAAATATACACAAAACTTGGAATTTAAAAGTCTTGCAGTAAACATAAATAGAAGTCCTCATATTTTTTTTCTGGCAGTCCCTCTTGGATCTTTGCAGCTCACTTTGCAAACCACTGAGCTCAGAGTTGACGTAACCAAAGCAGGCATGAGTGTGTGCTGCAGATGGAGAGGCAGGCAAGGGCACTCTAACTGAGATCAGGTTTTGTGACTTGCCAGCTTCAAACTCACTCTGAGTCATTTTCTATCCTCCCAACTCCCCCCAAACCTGGCGGTTTCATGCATCAGAATGACTAATAGTTGGGCTAATAATAAATCTATCAAGTTATGCATATCACAGAGTTGTTCCAACAAAACTGAAGGAAGTTGGAAGAATATGACAGTACTCAACTCTGTCTGCTGGAAACACATAGTTCCTGGCTCTTTCTAAGAGGCAATGCCAGAATCTGGAAAAGTTATAACTGGACACTGCAAAATGCATAAAATTGTTATCCTGAGCCATTGAGGAAGTTTCCTGATCCTGAACAAAGATTGTGAACATTTCAGAAATGTATTCATATGTACTTTATTAAAAAAAAATTTTTTGAGGCACCAGGACTGGGGATTGAACCCACAACCTCATATATGGGAAGCCACCACTCAACCACTGAGACACATCAGCTCCCTTGAGTTGATTTCTGTCTGCTTGTTGTTTTTTTGCTTTGTTTTGTTTTTAGGAGGCACCCAAGTGGGAGGAAGGCACTCAACTGCTTGCCACATCTGCTCCCTCATATGTACTTTAGATAAAATGTTTGAAGAGATGGGTTTGTTTTCATTAATACTATATTTTAAAAATTCACTAAAATATCAGTTTGGTTATTATAACAACAAAAAAACGTACAGTGCTTCACTATAAATGTTGAGGAGTTTGTAGTTGGTTAGGGGGAAAAAGAGCAATATCAACACAAACCTCCAAATTCCCATCACCTCTGACATCACCACTGATCCTTACCAGGTGATGGCAGAGAAATGCTCAGAGAAGAAGATTCACTTCAGAGAGAAATGTGAAAGAAACTGCCTGCTGCAGAGGAGAGAAGAAAGGGAGAGTGCTGTTTCATTTACCCCAACATTCACATACGCCCTCCTTCATCAGGTTTTATGGAATTCCTAAACTGCGTTTGGTAGTCAGGCCTCAGGGGAAAGAGATGCCTTTAAAATTTTCAATGGGCTTAGGGCTAGTGGGAAAGAAACTAGAACTAGAGGCAGGTGAACCCAGTCGCTGAGATGCTCAGAGGGCTAGGACAGTCCCCAGAAGAGGGGCATGGAGCTCAGACCCATTTGGGTCTTGTTCCCTGGGTTGAATTTTACACAGCAAGATAATGTTATGAAAGAAGATCATGATAAATAATGAACATTTGCTGAGTGGGGACTGTGTGCCACGGACTCATTGCAAATGCAGAGCACACGCTGACGTAAGGGCTGACCTGGGCATTCGGATCCCATCAGCAGCATTTTCTTGCTGGGTGCCTTAGGGTAAGTCAGCTAACCTCAACAAGTGTCCATGCTCACATGTGTTAAGTGGGAAAATGATAGCATTTTTCTCTGAGATAAATACGATACTTCTGGGGGGAAAAGACTGGATAATCCATGTAAAACAGTTGGGACCATGATGTTCAGTGAATGTTTGCTCTGATTTATCTTAACAACCCCATGAAGTAGGTATTGTTGTGATGATGTCCATTTCACAGATGAGAGAACCAAGCTTTAGAGAGGTTTAGTAAGAGGCCGGTGTTCCTACTATGCCATGGAACCCAGGCCATCTTGAGACTTCCATGCAGAGACAATCGCCCAGGAGAGGGAGCACAGGTGTAAAAAAAAAAAACAAAACATTTGATTCAGGGAAGACGGGAGGACGGCACGCTTCAAAAGGAATGGCTCCCTCAGATCATCTAAGAAGAGAAAGCCGACATTACAGAGTGCCAAAAAGAAGTCGTTCAGGAGATAGTTTTCATTATGAGGATGCTGATTGAGGGATGAGTAGATGAGAGGGATTACCTTGGAATTTTAGAATTTTAAGGGGATTTTTGCTTTTTCCCACAACTCAGCTGGAAAGAAACAGAAAGAAACTAAAGAGGCATATCAAGGAAGAAAGGAAGAAAGAGAGAACGAACTAGCTGTGTAGTTGTAAATACGTGAGGGAGAGGCCAGAGTAGATAATTGCAGTACGTGAGGATTAATAAGTTAATGCACAATGTATACTGAGGTTTTGTTTGGCTTTTCCCATTGGTTCCATATTTTGTGGTTATTTGACATTTAATCATAAAGAACAGATTACATACCACTTTGTTTTGTCATAACAAAACATTTTTCTCTTGCATTTACATAACATAGGTGCAATGTGTCCTTAGAATTTTGTGTCCAGCCCCTCAAGTTTATAAACTCCTAGGACAACTTCTAAGTTATAGTTCCAACTTGGCACTGCGGATGGTGACCAGGAAAAGAGAAAAATCCAGAGAAGACCTAGCAAGCCGCTTTCACAAGCTGCCGCTAACAGAAATGAGCACGTCGATTAAAGCTGCTTCTGAAATGGGTGCCTTCTCCTCTGCAAAAGCTCCTCCTGTTTCCGCTGGAAGGCCCCAGGCTGGGGGAAACATTCTTGCAAACTCTTTCAGTGCTACCCAGAGTTAATTTACCAAACAGAAAGAGAATGGAAAAAAAGGAGGAAAGTAGCAAATGAAACAATAACAGTATATTTTGTTTTGAATGATCAAAATAGCAACACTGAATCATTACTTCCCTTCACATATTTACAAACTCACATTTCCTACTGAGACTCAAGAGTGAGAAAAGGAAGGTTTAACTAACAATGCTGAAGTTTGAGGTCATCTGTGTGGCTCAGGACTTTTTTTCTAATGAAGCAGGACTTTTGACACTGTTTGGAGTCCTATCAGTGACAGCTCTTTATAAAATTAGGAGCTTTTCCGTATGCTCAAAATCGTCCCTTTCTCACTCAGGAGGGTTTTAAACCTGAGAAAGTCTTTGAAAGCAACTGAGTGGCTTCTAAGGCCCCCAAGGCATAGCCACAAATGAATTACAAATAAAGAGAAAATTTCCCCACAATTTTTCTAAGACAAATGAAATAGAGTGGGTCTTTCTTGGATTTGTAATAGCCATCTCTCAAACTTCGCTGGTAGTTTCTGCCAGATTTTGAAAAATTCAGAAAAATTCATCTACTTAGTAAGAAGCATATGCATCATTTATTTTTATAAATACTATAAACAAAAAAATCCCTAAACATAACAATGAGTTGAATAGGAAATGCATGCAAGCTGACTAGAAGGGAAGCTAATGAAAAACTTTGCTCTTGGTTTTATGAATGTATTTATTCTTAAATATATGTTTGCATAGCTATAGATCTAGTGTATGTCACCTAATATATAATTATTTTACATAAATATCTATTTACATAATACTAAGATCTGAAAAAAATGATAGAGGGCAAGATGAGCTGAAGTCCTTTTAGTTCAAAAGACCTGGAGTAGAGACAAAATTGCTGCTAAAAACATTTCTGAACTCCCATTGTGCTCTTCTCGGCTGCTGAAACAAACACCACACAGTGGGTTGGATAACAGTAGAAATTTATTGGCTCACAGTTGCCAAGGGTAGAAGGCTCGCTTCCTCCTGGGATAAGTATCTTCTGGCTGCCGGTAATCTTTGGGACTCCTTGGTTTCTCCCATACGTGGCAATGTACATGGAAACGGCTTCCACTTTCTCTTCTGGGTTCTATTGACTTCCAGCTTCTGGCAGTTCTCCTGGACTTCCCTCTGGGCCCAATTTTCTTGGCTTGTAAGTGCTTCAGCCACAGGGCTTCAGGCCCACCCTCGCTCAGTCTGGACTCACCTTATCTCATAATATCCTCAAATATCCTATTTATAAATGGGTTCCCACCCACAGGACCTGCCGGTTGTAGAGGACTTGACTCAGTCCCCAACACTTGCCTCTGGGGAGAAAATACTGGTGAGGCTGTGGGGCTCTTGGAGCCCCACCATGTAGATGAGAGCTTTGAAGGCAGGGACTGAAACCTTAGGGAAAATCGCGGAGTTTAGACTGACCGACAAAGACAGTGAGACTTGCCTCTACACTTCTCACCTGAACAAGTCTTCTGGCTGCAGGTAGGGTTTTTTCTGCTTTTTTTCTTTCCCCTACCCTGGCTGTGCTGCATGCTCAAGAATAACTAAGCATTTGTGCTTCTTTGAACTTTCCTTGGATGAAAGAAGGCAGAGAAATTAGCTGGCTGCTCTTGTTCAGCTTCTCATTGTTGTAGATATTGGCCCAGCTTCATAGGAAGTGATATCAAGCTAGAGGGTAAGGTGGCTGGGAGATATAAAGGAGAAGACACTTTAAACTCTTTGTGGAACAAGAAGAATATAAGTAAGAAAATACTCATAGGTAGAATTTACAGGCTGCCGATCTTAAAAGCACTTTGGACACAACTTCTCATAGCCTTCTATTTTGGGTTGCAGGGCCAGGAACAAAGATGGGTCTGCAATGTATAAGGATTGTAAGCCTTCCAGCCGATATCTTTTTCCATATGACCCATTCCTGGGTTAGGCTTATCTTCCCAGTTTTTCTACTTTTGCTATTCCCTCAATCTTGCTTCATTTTTACCCCTGCTTCAACCCTCTCCCAAGCCATTTTTAACTCCCCAAGAATGCACATAAATAGGGTCATGCATCAGCATATGATCAAACAGCTATTCTTCAGGGGAGAAAGAGGGTGGGATGTGTGCATCTTGTCCCACCATAATAAGTAGGGAATCTCTCTCTTTTTTTCCCCAAAAATCTAAGCCCTAAATCGGTTATAGTCCCCAGATGTTTGGGGGCTCAGGTATGTATTTCCAAGGTAACATTTATGCTTTGCCATAAACACATATGACATACACATTGCTGAGAAATTGTGCCCGGGCACCCTGAAGTCAGAGCCTGACTCTGAGGCCAAGGCTGCTGGTTTATTGGGTAAATGATCACAGGGAGCCAGAGCGAAGGGCAGAGGGGACAAGAGAAGGGGGGAGGGAAAGAAATATTAACATGATGGGACTTGATAGACTAAGAAAAAATTACTCTTCCTTGTACTAGATGAGCTAGATTTAAAAAAAAAAAAAAAACTCTGATCCAAGATTCCTTCCCCCAAGGAAAATTCTCTGAAATCTTTCCTATCTACTCCAGTAGGGTCCCAGAGGCAGCTGCAGAGAAACCCCAAGGCCAGAAGCAAGAGGCACGGGGCTGGCCCATGCAAGGAGCTGTCAGGATACACCTGCTGGGAGCTGGTCCTTGCCTGTCAGAGCAGGTCCTGGAAGCATGGGCTGGGGGCGAGGAGGGCCGGGAGGGTTTCCCCTAAGACAGGACAGTCAGTGGTCAGAGTGCAAGAAAAAGGGAGAGCACAGGAGACAGAGAGAGTTCAAGTTCTTAGCTATGTTTAAAGCCTAAGCTTACTGATAACTCTATCTTGCCTGAAGTGAGTTTCTCTGAAAATTTTTCATATCATACACACACACAGACATACATATATATATATCCATAATGTTCTTAGGTGTTTCTTGAGAAATGTGAATTTTTGACTATGATTTCATGAATGCAGGTAGAGTTTGTGATGGCTTCTCCAACACCCCACCCATCCGTCATCCATGCACCACCCATTGTGTAGTACCTGCGTTGAAGGGAGGTGGGCCCCATCCTCTGCTCCAGAAGGGGGCTCTGAATATTTTAACTCAGTCAAGGACATCCCAGACCTCTTGTTCACAAAGATGGGTTCAAGGAGTCCAGATCTAAGCCAACCATCATGTGGCATTCACAGTGCATGTGGCCTAATTTGTGCTAGAGTTTCCGGAAGGTTCTTTCCCTGGATGTTGCAGTTTGTATGAATAAGAGACCTGAGACTCTTGCACCCATTTCTCCCATTTCTACCCTATCTCCCCCAATGAAGTCAGCATAGGGAAGAGACCACACTGGAAGGAGGACAGCTAAACAAAATAGAAAACGGACAGTGCCAACCTTGAAACCGTCTCGAACTTCCAACTGGGTGAATACTTTTCCTGATCATTTAAGCCATTTAGATTCACGTATGCAGCCAAAAGAATTCTAACTGATGCCTGAACAGACTGAGCCTCTCCAGCTCTTAATCCATGCTTGAATCCTATAAGATTTAATTCCATAGGAGGCAATGGTAGATTAGAGGGCATAGACACATTGCATTGGTTTGATAGATGACAAATAACTATTTAGAATTAGCCCATCCAAAACTCTTTAAAAATCATCATTTTTTCTTCTGAAGCAATTTAACCAACAATGCTGCAGTTTGCCTTGAAAATGCATTTCACCCATGACCCTGTAATTAGATAGAGTAGATAGGAAATCTTTCAGGGTTTTTCCGGGCATGTGGGGTGGTAAGCCTTGGACACAGAGCTATTTTTTTGAAGACTCTAGCTTATCTAGTACAAGGAATATTGATTTCTTAGTTCATCAAATTCCATAATGTTAATTCTTCTTACTCAAGGACTTACTTTGTTGGCTTTATTTTGTAGTGGTTTCCTAAAGATGCCGTCCTTAACTTATGTTGTATTTGCTTCAATGCCTGGATAGTGGAGGAAATACTGAGTACACATTTATAGGCAGGTCTCTGGGGAAAAGCAGAACTTTCTCTGTTCCACGGAACTGTCAAAACCTATTCTGTGGGGAGCAGATGTGGCTCAAGGAGTTGAGCGACTGCTTCCCACATGGGAGGTCCCAGGTTCAGTTCCTGATGCCTCCTAGGAAAAAAACAAACACAAACAGCAAGCAAAACAGGTGGAAAAAAAAAAAAAAAAAAAAAAACTCAGGGGAGCCTATGTGGCTCAGTGATTAAGTGCCAGCTTCCCACCTATGAGGTCCCATGTTTTTTCCCCAGCCCCCAGTGCCTCAAAAAGTAAAAAAGTAAACAAAACAAAACAAAACACCATTCTGTGGGATCATGTCCCCAAGTGTGGCTCATTTCCTTACCACAAATGGAGTGAGGAATGGATTCTGTGTGGGAGACCCTGGGACAATAACTCTGTTACCTGTTTAAATGTCCTTGGCAAGAAAAAATTCAAATCTGTCAAATTTTTAGACAAGGCTGTTGTCCGGCCTTCCTGGTACTACTGATTTACGCTGGTGAAATGTGATGTTTGCCTTCACATCTTGGCATGATTGCTTGCCAGGTAATTCGGTACTTTTGCCTTCTGACTAAGAAAGGTTAATGAATCAGGAAGTATGGCTGTCAGTTTTCTGAAACTTACAAAAGAGGGGCTATAAATAATCACTTTCCACTTTGGATCAACATTTCTCATCCAAATTAAAGCCAGTTTATTATAAGGACTTGAAAAATACTTTCAAATTATAATTTCTGAGTCAAATCTTCTTAGGTCTCTGGCATGGGTGAATTTGACTGTCATGAATACAGATTTTGTTTTTGTTGAAAGATCGATTCTAAGTTACAGACAAGTTATAAGGCCCCAAAGGCCCCCACAGGGTCAAGACTTAGAATTTTACATTTTCCATGGACTAAGAAAAAGGGGATAGCTTAGAAATCAACCAGTCATTTTGTAGAAATTTTACAGTGTTTTCCCCCCAATGGAATCAGGCCAATTATTATACCGGAATTAAATAAGTAATAATTCAAACAGATATTTTATGGTTTCCAAGAAACCTAAACGTTTTAAAGAACATTTTATTCTCCCAGCAATCTCTGGGCCACAGGAGAGCAAGCACTGGATGTAGAGACAGCTCATTCAGACAGTCTGGCCCTCGAATCACAGGGCGAAGTGGGCTAATCTCCGAGAGACTCTTCTTTTCCTGGGAAATGGAGAGAATAACACCTTTATGCTTGCCAAAGGGATTAAGTTAAATAATAATAAAAGCAAACTTCCTTTCCTTCTTTTCATCTCTTTGCAGCACTTCAAGAGAAAGAAAATAGAAGTTTCTTGATTTTCCAGGTTTCTTGCTGTTTATACCAGTGCCTTCCTTTTAATGTTCTCCTGGCAGGTTGTGGTGCACAAACAGGATTATTGTGGGACTTTAAATAAGCAGTCGGGACATGCAGATTTTTTGATGGTTTCGAAGACAGTCAACTAGCTGCCCAAATGAGCTTGTGTGCAGACTGAAGTTTGTGTTTCACAAACCAGTATGCTAGAGATTAACAGGGTGTGAAAGCTTCGCCTCTCTCTGTCTTGAGCTCATTTCTTTTAAAACTTTACTATCAAGACTTTTTTTTTATTGTCACCAAACAACAATACGACTTGTAAATTTAAAAGTTTTATTTTTCTGGAAAATAAAAAACTGTTTTTAAATGAAGGGCAAAAAATATATTGCTTGGAATGATAATCAGAGGACTTGCTAGGAACATCTCATCTTTTCTTTCTTCCTTTTGGGTACCCAGCTCATGGTCTTGAGTTCAGCTTGAGTTTCACATTGGGTGCTTTTTGCCCTAGGGCACTGCATGAAGCAAGCACATTAGGATAAAGACTCAAAGTCTTCTTCTAGGCTTAAAGAGTTATAATACTCTTAATTGGTCACCTAGGAGGGGACTGGGACTCTCATACAGATGACAGTGTATCAAGTAGTTAAGACTGAAGGGTCTGGAATCAGATTACAAAGGTCTAAGGGCTTGTGGGCAAGTGACCTAAGCTGTCTAGAAAATGGGGATAATGACATTGCCTAGTTCACCATGATGTGATGGGGGTTCAACAAGGAAATATGTGTGAAGTGCTTGGTAGAATGCCCAGAACATGAAAGACTTGAATCCAGTCAGTCTACAGTCCACATTGCCTGTCTGGGTGCAAGGATGGGTTTATTACAGGCAGGCTTCCACTGAGGCTATGGAAAATTCCAGGCAGATTGTTTTAGAGTCAATACCCCTTATAGACAGAGCCTTCCGAAACTTGTTCAAAAAATATTCTTACTGGCTGTCCTGGATTATGTTTCAGGATCATTTGGGTGTCTTAGAAGCTGAGAAGAATCTCAGTAAAGCAAAAAGATAAAAGACAATGTGGGGCAACACAGGGGGAGTGGATGTGGGCTTCTCCCACGTGGGCAGCCCAGAAGGATCATGACTAATGTTGAATTTATTCATCTGTGGCTGAGAGCACATAGCTCCAAGTTGACCCTACAATGAAAGAGGGAATATATTTGTATGAAACATTATTAGGGAGGATTTCCTGAAAGAGGTTGACTTTTCATTCCAAATTTATTACTAGCTGTGTGCCTACACAGGTGAACATGCAAAAACTTTCTGCCCCAATGAGTTGCAAGTATATTAAAGAAGCAGAGAAAACAGAACCCCTCCGTCTTAGCAAAGTCTTTATCCTTATAAACTTCAATGCCTGGATTGTGGATTTCAATAACAAAAAAGGCAATCCTAAACGTAGAAGTTGATCAGAATTGATGTTGGCCTATCTAGAGTCCATAAAACTCATAAATCCTAGAGTTCAATGTATTCTACTTTTAAATTTTGCCAACGAGGAAACTGTGAACTATGGAGGAGAAACGAGTAGGAGGGACTAAAATTATTTTGTGGCAAAGATTCAATGAAATCTGGGCTCACCTGAACCACAGTTCATAGCTTTACCATTCAGAAAACATATAGCTCACTAAACTGTTTTCATTTTGTGGAGAAAATTTTGTCATGTGAAATAGCTGCTTGTGGTGCAAGTTCATTGAATTTGGGTGTCAAAAATTAATTTTCTTTGGACACTGCAAAGCCATTCAATGATCAGCAAACTAAAAGTATTCTTCCTTGTTCAACTGAATCTAAATTTTCTCATTAACACCATCTGCCATGTTGCCATGATGGCACTAAAGGTGATGCCTTTCTTTTCAGACTAGAGCTCGTGTGGCTCTGATTTACCCACTTTTGGTATCACTTGTAAGAAGAAAGAAATTGGAGTTTGCACATAGAATGCGAAAGGAAATGAAAGGGACTTCCCATGTAACCCACAAAAGTGGAGCACTGATTTGTGACATTGTGTTGCATTACTGTGGTCATATCTGGCACAAGAGTTAAAAAAACAACAACTGTATCTCAATGGTGTCTTCTGCTTACAAAATGAGAACAATAGGACTTGAACTAAGCAGCTCCTCAAAGAGTTTACACTGATGGCACCTATTCAGATCTTCTCCTGTGTTTAATCTTATCTTATTTGGGATCTCTATTGTTTTTAAATGGTAAACACTGAAGGAAAGCCTCAATGGCAGTGGAAGTATGGGCCTCATTCATAAAGTTTATTGTTGGAAAGTCTCACAAAGACATCAATATGTGAAGACGTTTGCAAAAGCTTGGTTCAAAAGAACTTTGGACTCTTGGGTGTCATTAACCATTCTAAGGTCCACAGGATGGAGGAATAGAGTAAGGATTAGAGTGGACTTACTGATATTCTATTCATGAACTACTGTGATTAGTAATCGAAGAAAATGTGGCATTGGTGTGGAGAAAGTGGCCATGGTGGCTGCTGGGGGTAGGGAGTGGGAGGAAGAGATGTGATATAGGGGCATTTTTGGGGGTTGGAGTTGTCCTGGGTGATGCTGCAGGGACAGTTACCGGACATTGTATGTCCTCCTATGGCTCACTGGGTGGACTGTGGGAGAGTGTGGGCTATGGTGTGGACCATTGACCATGAGGTGCAGCGGTGCTCAGAGATGTATTCACCAAGTGCAATGAATGTCTCATGATGATGGATGTTGTTATGGGGGGAGGAGTGGGGTGAGGGGGGTGGAGGGTATATGGGGACCTCATATTTTTTTAATGTAACATTAAAAAAATAAAGACACAAAAATAAAAAATTAAAAAAAATAAGAATCCTTTGATAAATCACACACACATACACAAGGCACTAACCTTTGCCTCTGAGTTAGGATGTTAACCTCAAGATAATTTCCTGTCTTCATTTTTTACCACCTGAATTTCAGCTGGCTGAACTCTTACCTCTGTTTCCCCTGCTAGAAAGTTGTGAGCAATGTTGATGATTTTTAGGTCAAAAGTGGTGTCTCTCTAAATTCAAACATTTTCAAGCCTGTGTATCTCTAAGTTCAAACATTATGAAGCTTCTCATTCCATCAGGGAAGATGATTCCCTAACAAACTATTTCCAAAATGCAGTACAACCCTAAGTATCTCTGTGGGCAGAACTTTTGTGACTCCTCTGTATAATCTTGCTCAATCTGTTATTTCATTTTGGGTCTAATGACTAAAATAGGAAGATACCAGAAACATGAAGCAATCTATTAGTTGTTTAAAGCACAATACAACTCTGTTCATTGTACACAACTTCTGCAGTTTAACCAAAGGATTCCTTATGTTTGGATTAACAGCATTTATTCTCTCTGGGACTGCTTTTTCTTTGTAAAGATTTTTGCCTTAAATGGAAGGTATACTCTAACCACACTAAACTGTCAACAGACTGAAGCATTTTTCTTGTGTTGTTCGTTTACATGACTGAGTTGAGTTTTGAACTTTGTGTAATATAATTTTGACTCAAAGGAACTGGTTCACTTGGTTGCATGACAAGGACAAAACTTGTTAATGTAATCTGTTTATTGATAATGAGAAATGTGCATTTTTAATTAAAAACATTAAAACTAAATCTTTAAAATAGGTTTACCTATTTTACATTATTTTATCTCACGTTTATACAATTAAGAAATAGTCTCCCATTCAACACAGTTTGACAATTAAGCCTTTCCCTGATTTCCTTATCGAATGGGACAAAACTTTTTTCGGGGGTTGGGAGAATCTCATTTCATCACTTAGTATTGATTGGAATTGGTCAAAACCCACCATACCATCAGGAAAGTCACAAAGCACACACAGTGTTTATATAAGCTTGAGTAGGAAAAATAAAGTTGATGACATAAATTGGCAAAAGGTTGGAATTTTTACTTACTGACATCTGTGACCTTCATTCTGTCCTTCCTTTGGCTGGTGTATTAGCCTCAATTGAGAAGTGAAGAGGCTGCGTAAAAGTACTGTATTCCCCTCCTATTCTATACTTAACAGGTCCCTCAAAATCTTCAAGCCCTGAGAAGCAGATGTGGCTCAAGCAGTAGGGCACCTGCCTACCACATGGGAGGTCCTGGGTTCAGTTCCTGGAGCCTCCTAAAGAGGACAAGCAAGACCAGTGAGCAGGTGCAGCAAGCTGACACAACAAGATGATGCAACAAGGAGACACAATGAGGAAACACAATGAGACACAACAAGTAGAGGGCAGAGGTGGCCCAAGTGATTGGGCACCTCCCTCCCACATGGGAGGTCCCAGGTTCAGTTCCCAGGGCCTCCTAAAAAAAGAAGACAAGCAGACACAGAGATCACACAATGAACAAACAAAGAGAGCAGACAACAAGCACAAACAATGAAAGGGGAGGATAAATAAATAAAATAAAGCTTAAAAAAAAATCCTCAGGCCCCCCCAGTTTTCCACTGCAGTCAGGATCATTGTCTTTTTGCTTCCTTCTGTAGGAAAGGAGGTTAATATATTTTTCCTAGACACATTAAATGCTGTGGCTTCCAAATGGTCTCCACTGTTCCATTTACATAATCTATGAAACATTCAAAGCATTTGTAACACAAGGGAAAACAGAAATTCAATTATACTAAAATTCCATCAAGGCATTATATGATGAGCTAATGATTTTTCTATTGCTTTTTACTTGTTAGTAGAACAATATGTCAGAAAAAGCAATCAGTGAACATACTATAAAATTGTCACAACTTCAATGCTTAATAAATGCAATTTCTTATCATTTAATCTAATCATCCAAAATTAGATTAACTAGAGTTTTTTTATGAGCTCATAGGTGATATTTTAAATGACTCCTTTAAACCTATAGACCCAAAAGTTTTACTTAAAGCACACAAAATATTTTTACTATATGACCATTTGTTTCTTAACATGGTTTACAATCTATCTTAGGTTAGCTCCCCAAAGAAACATTGTCTTAGATCTGTGTACTGAAATTGTGTGCTGGAAGTTTACTGGGTGTAGTAGTTTGATACTGTTTATGAATTCCAAAAATAGATATTGAATTATGTTTGTAAACTAGTCTGTACTTCTGGGCAGATTATATTGGACTCAGAGGTTTCACTTTTACTCAATTGAGTTGTGATTAAGGCTTTCATTGGGCCACGTCAATAGAGGGTGTTGAGTCTCCGCCTCCTTGGTGAGCGGGGCCTCACTGAGAAAATGACAAGGCAGAGGAAGGAGGTGGGAATTTTGAGCTGGAGCCCTGGGAAGTAAATGCACAGAAGAACACAGAGGACTATAGATGGCTCCATAGACACAGCAGAGGCCCTGGAAAGAGAGAGAGCCTGATGATCTTCAGCTGACCTTGTGGAGAGAACAGAGCAGCTGAGCCCAGAGAAGAATGAGCTCCAGGAGAGAGTTTAGACTTATCCCAGCCTACATCTGATATTGGAAGAAGCTGGGACCATAAGCCTTAAGAGGAAGAGGGAGGCTGAACCCTGGCAGACGTTGGCAGCCATCTTGTTCCAACACATGGTGACAGACTTTGGTGAGGGAAGTAACTTGCGCTTTATGGCCTGGTAACTATAAGCTTCTACCTCAAATAAATACCCTTTATGAAAGCCAGCAGATTTCTGGTGTTTTGCATCAGCACCCCTTCAGCTGACTAATACACTGAGGAAGGCCCCCAGGGTTAGTGCTGTGGGAGAGGGAAGGAATTAGGTTTGGGCAGAGGAAGGAGTTGAACTATGATGCTGTTGCGAAAAAACAACAACAACAAAAAGGCAGAAAACTTCAGCCTAGCCTAGTCTACAGGGAACTCTGGAACTAAGAGAAGAACTGTCCTACCTTGAAGAAAGTGCATGGTACATTTACACACACCTCTCGCCATCCCTCTGCCTCTTCATCCTCCAGCCCCCTTGCCCCATACACCCAGGAAGGGGATGTGTTCTTGGGCAAGGCAGCTTTCATGATCCTAAGACAACTTCTGGAGAGGGATCCTGGCAGGTCTTTAGCTGCCAGCAATTCCAGCAGCTGGGGAAATGAATGTCTTCGTACTGAAGGTGGGATCTGGCTGGGGAATCCCAGCATTCATCACAGGGTGCAAAAGGACAAGCACAGTAGATAAGTGGTTTGGGCAATAAGCTCAGGGTGGCGACTGAGGTGGGGAGGAGAGGGTTCACTGATCTGAATTAAACATTTCTCTATCTTCACTCTTGAAGCCAGGAGATCATCTTCCTAGAACCCATCAGCTTTCATTTTCTAACCTTACCCCCCATTTTCTAGTTCCTTCAGCTATCATGAAATCATGGGTAAGAACACACGTGTTAGATTCACATAGACATGAGTTCAAATCCCCCCTCTGCCCTTTGCTGGTTGCATCTGAACCTAAGTTTATTTGTCTATATAATGAAGGTAATATACCTGTTGAGAACTAGCAAGAGTTTTAGATTTTACCCTACTAACAAGTTAGCCTGCTATAGTTTCATGAATGGTGGTAGAATGACACAAGACTTCTAGGTCTAGAAACAAAGGACAGTTTATTTTTTCACAGCAATTCAATAGCCAGAGTGTCAGCCTTTGCATGTTTTTCCCAGTTTCCACAGAGGACTAGATGCCACCTGCACACACAGTATGCTGTGAAACAGTGGAAGAATGTGGAGCTCAGGGAACTTGGCTCTTTTATACTGGGCAGTAAGCAAGCCTGCTCTTTGCTGCAGATGAAGATACTAGATAGTCAAACATCCCTGAAAATACAGTCTGGAATAAAGACAGTCAGTGCCTCTGCTAGCAAGATGTGAAGAAACATGAGAGACCCATGGAGAATTGTTGAAGTATATGGAGAGAAGAAGAGTTGTTAAGAATATAAGGTCTAAGTCAGACTTCCTGTGTTTAAATCCTGGTTCTACCACTTAAAAGAATACAATTTAGGAAGCAGATGTGGCTCAACTGATAGAGCATCTGCCTACCATATGGAAGGTCCAAGGTTCCATACCCAGGGTCTTTTGGCCCGAGTGGTGAGCTGGCTCATGTGCAGTGCTACCACGTGCAAGGAGTGCCATGCCACACAGGGGTGTCCCCCACATAGGGGTGCCCCACGTGCAAGGAGTGCACCCTGCAAGGAGAACCGCCCCGCACAAAGAAAGTGCAGCCTGCCTAGGAGTGGCACCGCACACATGGAGAGCTGACATAGCAAGATGATGCAACAAAAAGACACGGATTCCTGGTGTCGCCTGACAAGAATACAAGTGGACACAGAACACACAGCGAATGGACACAGAGAACAGAAAATGCGGGGGGAGGGAGGGGGGAAGGGGAGAGAAATAAATAAAATACGGCTTTAAAAAAAGAATATAACTTGAGGGAAGTTCCCCAATTTCAGCAAACCTTGGTTTACACATCTGTGAAATGGAAATAATAACAACTATGTCATAGGGCCGTTGTAAAGATAAATTGAGACAAGTTGCATAAAATGGCTGCCATGCAGCAAGCATGTGTTCATGAAAGGGTAATACGGTTAGAGCAGGTCTGAGCACTAACCAATTGCCTGCTTACTTTGCCCAGGGGGGTGCCAGAACTAGAAAAGAAGGTTTTTCTCAAGTCTTCAGCTTAAGGAGAAGTGGTTCACCATTCACTGTAGTCTCTGCAAGCTCTGCCTCATCTTGCTTAGTTCCAGTTCCCATCCCCACACTGGACAGTGTGTGTCTTTCCTCAGGTCTGGCCGAAGTAAAGCAGCCATTCACCCTCTGCATACTGTGACTTGAGTAGTTCATGCAGCTCCATGACCTGCTTAGCTCCTCCTGGTGGCCAGCCCTTTGGCGGCCCAAGTCTTTGCCCAGCATTCCTCTAACTCTCCAACCCTAAAGGCTGAGCCGACATAACTCTTACCTGTGGGAGTCTTGAGCTAGCCTTAACCTTGGAAAAAGAACACAAAAATCTCCACGAGAGTTGTTCAAAGACTGAGAATCAGCATCCTTATAATAAGTCTCACTCTGCCCTTATGTGGAAGAAATCCTCCTCTTGGCCTCATCTGCAAAATGGGACATGGAAGGCCTACATGGTCTACCAGAGTTCCTGCCAACCCCAAGGTTGTGCCTCTTTAGGAGACTGGTCTAAGGCGGTAGAGAGAACAGCAGGAGCAATGTGCAGGGGGCAGTGATGTCAGTCAAACATTGGCAATAGCTCCCTTAGCCTCTCAGCCACCAAGAGATAAACCCACCCAGGATGTCCTTCATTTGCCTTGTAACATCCTTCTTACTACCCAATGACAACCTCCCCAAAGATGTTAGGGGTCTTGTCCCTTCTCAGTCTGCTGGAGTCCTCTCTCTGGGGGTAGGCCCTCTCCTTTTCTGGATCATTACTATCCTCATTCATTCGTGCTGTGGCTCCACCAGTCAGCAGCAGCATCACCAGGGGCTTTTGTAGACATTCAAAACCTGGACCCCACTCCAAAGCTACTGAATCAGAAGCTGCATTGTTTTAGGCAGTACAGGGGATTGAACTCAGGACCTCATACATGGGAAGCAGTGGCTCAACCACTGAGCTATATCTACTCCCCAGAACCTGCATTTTTAAAAAAAGTTCCTTAGATGATTGAAAAAAAAAAAAAGGAGTTGTCTAGAGACACTTTCTTCACTTGCTCAAATCCACTGCAACCAATCTGACTTTTGCAGACCACCAAAATTGCTTTTGCTAAACCCCAGCAAACTCCCTGTGGCTAAATGGGTACTTTGAGGTCCATTCTGCATTAGTTTGCTTGTTCTCCAGCTCAAAGGTCCAAACCACTCTCTACCAAGTTTCCATTCTTTGATCCAGACCTTTCTTCTGACTTCCCTTTAACTGGGTCCTGACATCTCTCCTTGGCTGTCTCACAGATGTCTCAAACTTAGCATGCCCAAAGCTGAGGTCTTGTTCACCAAAATTCATCCCTCCTTTTGTCTTTTTCTCAGTCAACACTGCCTCCTTTTGTTACCTATCTCAATAAATGGTACCTAAATCCATCTACTCATTCACACAAGAAATCCAAAACATTTTTCACATTGCCCTCTGCCAACCAATCCTCTGAACTTGAAAAAAACAGAAACAAACTTTAGAAATAGCTACTTGTGGGGAATAAGGTATGTTTTCTGGAATACACATTAGTAATTAACCAACCACTAATTAAATAACTATAATACTGCAGTTACTTTGCTTTAAAAAACACCATCTGCCCTGAATAAGGTCAGCGGGTTATGTCAATGTCAATTACCTGGTTGTGCTATTGTACTATTTATAAGGTGTTACCTCTGGGGGAAACTAGGTGAAAGGTACGTGGAAATCACTCTTCATTATTTCTTTGAACTGCATGTGACCCTAACATCATCTCGAAGTAAAAAGTTTAAGATGTACCTGAATAAGAGAATAAAGAGCTCATTATACACACACTTGTGTGCATGCTTTGTTCTGTAAACCTCTTCATCCACTGCAATCGCCAACATGGTTAGTTACACCTGTACTATTGTCTTTTTATCTCAGAATGCCATACTGCATTCTGAACCATTAGTAGTTATTCTTGGAATGCTCTTTCTCATCCACGAGACACATAGTCAGGTTCTTTGTGCTGGCAAAGGCGCTTATTAGAGGCATTAAAATAATGGATTTATTTAATCTTACTATTTTTTCCAAGCAGTTATAAAAAGTTTCAATGCTACCTGGACATTGTCAGTCAGGATAAATGTATTTATTCTCTTCCCAGCTGGTAAAAGAAATACCGCACAATGGGTTAACAGCAGGAATTTACTGGCTCACCGTGTGGGAGGCTAGAAGACTTCCTTCTTTCCAGCATGAGTATCTTCCGTCTTTGGGGTTCCTTGTACCTGGAAGCATCCTCTCTTCTCTCTTTGGGTTCCACTGATTTCCAGTATCTGGCTCCTCCCCATGGCTTCTCTGTGTCCAATCTCTTTTGCTGATAAGGACTTCACCCACAGTGGATTAAAGTCTACCCTCATTCAATTTGGGCACACCTTAACTAGTAACATCTTCAAAGGCCCTGTTTACGAAGGGGTTCACATCCACAGGAAAAGGCTGGAACTTGAACATGGCTTTTGTGAAGGACGTGAGTCAACTCCCCAACATGTATCTTCAACATAAATTACACAAAAAATAGGTAAACTTTAACATTATATTTCTCACTCTAACTTAGGTTTAATCCACCTAAAATAGACTCTGAACTCACAAACCTAAGTGTAGAGTTTCTATTTTTAGCTGCTGTGACCACAAACCAAAAGTTTATGAAGAATTAGCAGTAAAAGTCACTTTTCTTTTAAATGCTTTTAAGGAAATTAATTTCAAAATACAAACATTTTATATTTTTTATTTTAAAAGTAATCTGTAGGTTTTTTTGGTTATTTTCTAAATTTTTTAAGTAGATCATTGCAGTTCTAAGAAATAATATGGAGATTCATCTCCTTTTTTTACCCAAATTTCCCCCAGTGGTAATGTATTGCAAAACTTTAGAACAGTTTAGATCCAGGAATTTGTCACTGATACAAACCTCCAATCTTATATTTCCCCAGTTTTACTTGGATTCAGTTGTTTGTGTGGATGTATTCATCTACGCATAAGGGTTACATTTTGTTCTTCCATTAAGTTTTCAACCAAAAGGATGTTGGACTTCATTTATGTTTCTGCTTCTGGAAATGTGAGATAGAGAGTTGGGCCACAGAAATCAGAACCTCCCTGGAGCATGCTGCTTCCCTGTGATAGCAGAGAATGTTCCATTCGAAAACTGCTCCACAAGCTACAATCAGCAACTGCTGAAATCAAAGGATGGATTGGTAGGTTTTCTGTTTGCCTTAGTCTTTCATTTCAGAATTCTGCAAGTGAAAAAGGCTGGCATCTCTCTCCTCCTTTTCCTCCGCCTCTTTTCTCTTCCTTTTTACTTTCTTCACAGGTTTTTCACAGGTAAACTAAAAAGAGCCTCTGTGAAAAACACAACTTAAGTACAAGCAAATATACTCCAGAGAGTTATAAGCAAATGTTTAGCTTAAGAGGAGACTGTTGGTTTAATGGCAACTACTAAATAGATCTGATCCTCCTAATGAACACATCTAGAAAAAAATATTTTAGGAGTTTATTGATACTTTAATGCAAAATGAAAACCACAAAATTATGAAGGCTTTGGGTAAGAAAAATTAACTCATTCTCTGGAAACAGATGTGATGGTTTCTCCCACCTCTGAAAGTGTTCTCATCTTAAATAAGCATACACACACAACATACACACACACACATGCACACACACATACATACACAGAGACTCACACCCACATACACATACAAAGAACTCACCTGCCAAAATCAAACACATACCCCAGGAAGGGCAGTGGTTTTACCAAATTACAGATACTGTAGCTCCTACAATAAATGAAAAAAAAAAAAAAAAAAGATTTTTATTGGCAAAGCATGGAGGACAGTGATTGTTTTCTCAGGAAAAAGGGTTAGATGTCAGATTCTCCCCTGGTTCTAACACAAATGAAAGAGTATTTAGAAAAACAAGATGCTTAAATCTTGCTAGGATAGGTAATCTAATGTTAGCTTAACAGCATAACCCGAATTCTGTTTGCCCCAGATTTTTTTCCACACATGTCATTATCTCTTGATAATTTTTTCCCCACCAGGCTCTTTTCTCTCCATATTTCCTGAAGTAGATACGCTTGAGAGAGAAAAAAATCAGGAAGAAATAGTGAAAAAAAAGAATAGGCCCCGAGTTAAATATTCACATTCGAGCGGCCCACTCGAGCTTTTCCCTCATCTTGGAATCACCTGAGGATTTAGGTAGCATAATTTCCGGACCTTTACAGTAGAAAACAACTCAGATGGGCCCTGACCGACTGCTCAGTTCTGGAGTTTCCCGAGAACTTGGTGTCCCATAGCTCACTTCTGATGACCAGCCCTGGGAGGAAAGGAGAACGAGGGGTATTCTTGGACGTCCTGAGTTCCAGGTGTCTGTGTGAAGGGAGGCTGGGAACATTCTCCCTCCCACAGTGAAGGGGTTTTCTAGTCAAGAGAAGCTTTGATCCAGGTTCTCTGAAACCTGCAGAGGCGTTTGAAGGATAGAAGCGAACGAGTTCAGTGGCCTCTCAGTTCACACTCAGAAAAGAACACCAGGCTGGCAGCAGTCACAGAGCGCCAGCTGATGAATGGCTACGTTCGCGCGTGAGCGCGGGTGGCTGAGAAGCCCGGCTGGGCTAAGCGCTGTCCTGGAAAGCCACATTTGTCAGCAGGCGGTCGTTCTGCATAAATAAACGTAACGGATGACCCTTTAAAGGCCACCCGCTTCTCCTAATTCAGAATCACATTCCAGAGACAGCCCTTTTGAAGCCCCCCAAATCTTTTTCCAGGTACGCAGGCCCGGAGGCCTTTCCCGGGGATGGCGGAGCCCCGCGCCGGGCGCCGCGCGGGAGCCTGGGGCCCGCGCCTGCTGCCTGACACCCGGGCGCGGTGGCCCGTGAGACGCGCCTGGGTCCGCCTGGGTCCGCCTGGGTCCGCTTTGCCCAGGTCACTCCACTCCAAAGAGGGGCCTGGCAGCAGGAGTCATTCACAACGCGGACTTCCGGCAGCAGCCCAGAGAGGAGCGGTCTCCAACCCGGAAGTCGCCCTCAGCGGAAAAGCGGAAGTGCGAAGGCGCCGCCTCTCGGCGCACGCAGCACGCCCGGCCAGGAGCTGGGGCTGTGCTGGGGATCGGAAAGCGCCTTCGGTGATCTACTCTCGCTTTCCTGACCCTTAAGGCAAACGGATCTCATAAATACCAGCCAGGGTCGCGTGTCTCCCGATCCTCCCTAGCTGAACGCTATCAGCCTCCGCACTGATGGACGCTCCAGCTAGTAGTGTGCGGAATCAAGGGCCGGCTTTAGACATCTCTGGGCCCTGCAGGCTGGCAACAGCCACTTGATGCCTGACCAGGGTGCCGCCTTCCCCAAAGGGCGGGATTTTTCCTGTCAGCGTGGGGTGGGGAGGGCAGAACCCAGAGGCGGTGGACTCTGGGTTTTCCTTTATGTTCCGCAACAGCCGGACCTTTCTCGCTGCCTGGGAGCTGGCAATCTCTTGAAGTCTGGACCAGCCTGCTTCGGGGCAGACGTCCACAGACATCCCCCCACACGGCCTTGTGGCGCAGAAAACCCTCCACTGAGCTACTGTCCTCAAAGCTGATATCTGAGCATGTTTGCTGCCGCTTGCCGGTCACATTCTTGCCGTCACAAAAACGCATTCAAAATGTACATTGTTTCTTCACTGTTTATCCTCAAACAGCATTTAACTTGCAACAAATATTTAATGCTGACGCATACTTTATATATGCTTAGACAACTCTAATAGAAAAATTCGGATTGCTGCCTCATTAAATATTCAAGGAGAAGGTTCTGCATTCAAGGTGGAGAACTGGACGTTCTGGGTTCAAACTTAATTTTTGGCAATTACAAGACATGTAATTTTGGCTAAATTGCTTGGCATCAGTTTACTCTGCACCTTGATTTTTCTCTTTCGTCAAAAGGCGATAACATTACTAGTTCTTTCCAACTAGGGCTGTTGTGAAGATTAACACAGTGCTGACTTGACACACAGTAAGCGCCTTATACAAGCTGTTTGTTCTGGCTATTACTGTTTATTGACGAGCATTGACAGTTTAATGCTCTAAAAGTAGGCTCCTGTGCACTTAGATGACAATAGACATGATATAACATTTCACTGTTTTCAAACTACAGTGGTCACTAATCCATTATCCCATTGAAATCCTCATCACAACCCTCCAACTAAGTGTGCCCAGCAGTTATTGTTACCTTCATTTATTGGCTGCAGAAAATTAATCTCAGAGCAGTTATTTGTTCAAGAACATGAAGCAAGTTTCCACTTCGGAACTACCCTGTCTTTCTAACCATTGGACCAGCTACCTTTGGATAACATTGAATTCTTCGGCAGGCTAATACTTGACTAATAAGGTATTTTCTAATTGTATTTGCTGTTATTGTAAGATGTCTCCCATTGCTCATTGCAGTTTTCATTTAAACTCATAAAAGCGCCTAGATGAATCCGTGCATCCAAATAAAGCTTTTCAATCAGTTGTTCACAATTCTTTAGCAGATGGTAAAATCAGTTAGTGTGTCACAACATTTTTTTAAAAGTTGGATGGAATATAATAGGACAGAATAGAAAATATCAGCATGTAATAGCATTTTTGAAGCTCTTATTTCAGTTTTTTTGTTGGTTTCTTGTGAATATGTACACTGGGTTGCAATGTAAAAAGTATTTCTTTTACAAAAATAATTTATTTCCTCCTCTAGGTCACAGTTAAAAAAAAAAGTGTCATGTTTGATCAGGCAATTCATCAAATGTGCCTGTCCTCCTGGCTCAGAACCTTGACCTCTCCATCCCCTTGACCAGACATGAGAGAAGCAGAGTACTGTCCATCTTTAGCTTCCATACTAGTTCTCCTTCTTCCTGTGTAAGGAAGGGGATTTGGATTTTGATAAAGGGGCAGCTACGTATCTTGGATTTTCTCAAGGACTGCGAGGACTCCAGGGCTCCTTCAAACTTCAGAGCGACATAGAAGGAAAGGCATCGGTTTGGAAGAGAGGAAGAGTATACGATTTAAAGATAGACAGATGTAGACTGAAATCCCAGTTCTCCCTGATACTTAATCCACGACCTTGCGTCAGTGATGCATCCCTCAGTTTCTTCATGTGCTAACTTTGCATTATTATTGTGAGGACTGGATGAGATAATAAATGTAAAGCTTGTAGAACTTTACATAGTAAAGCATAGTAGGTGCTTCCTAAATAATAGCTGCTAATGTTATAATCAATGGCATTCCAATATTTCATCAATTCTAAGGCCCCTATCTTTCCATATCTTAACATCCCCCAAACCAGGATGTATCTTGCAATTGAAAATAAGTCATAGTTTAACTGACAGCATCTTCTTTCTTTTTCAGTGACATATCTTACAATTGATAGGTCTCTTTTTTTTTTATCAGAACAATGTTGATTTTATTTTATTTTTTTTTATTGACTTTGTAATAATATTACATTAAAAATATATATATATGAGGTCCCATTCAACCCCACCACCCCCACCCCACCTCTCCCCACCCAGCAACACTCATTCCCATCATCATGACACATCCATTGCATTTGGTAAGTACATCTTTGTGCACCTCTGCACCTCATGGTCAATGGTCCACATCATGGCCCATACCTCCCCCATTCCATCCAGTGGACCCTGTGAGGATTTACAATATCTGGTGATTGCCCCTGAAGCACCATCCAGGGCAGCTCCATGTCCCAAAGACACCTCTACCTCTCATCTCTTCCTGCCTTTCCACATACCCATCAGCCACCATGTCCACTTTTCCCAATCCAATGCCACCTTTTCTATGTGGACATTGGATTGGTTGTGTCCATTGCACCTCTATGTCAAGAGGAGGCTCAGATTCCACATGGATGCTGGATGCAATCCTCCCACTTTCAGTTGTAATCACTCTAGGCTCCATGGTGTGGTGGTTGTCCTTCTTCAACTCCATCTTAGCTGAGTGTGGTGAGTCCAATAAATCAGATTGTAGGTGCTGGAGTCTGTTGAGGCTTAGGACCTGGCTATCACATTGTCAGTCCAGAGATTCAAATCCCCTAAATATATCTTAAACCCCAACACTAACTGCAACTCCAGCACATTAGCATGAAAGTCTTATGAAGAGAGATCCCATCTGAGTCCAGATTCATCACACATAAACACCAGTTCCAAAGAGGGGCCATCTGACCTGGTAGTTAATCCCATCGGCCATAACCATAACTCCCATGGGTCTCTTTAGCCCTCAAAGGAACCAGTACCTGGGGGTTGTATCTGCTTTATCTGTCTCTCAGACTCTGCTCAGTTGTGCATAAGGGCAATCCTTCTGACAGCCTCCAGACTCTTTTTTAGAGACTCGTAGCCATATAAACTCATTTCTCCTTTCCATTTCCCCCTTACATTAGGTCAAACAGCATTTTAAAGTCATGTTATTTTATGTAGACAGGGATATTCTGCTGATCCGCATTGAACCTTCCGTATAAGGTCATTTTCCAGTTCCATCATCAGTTGGTAGTTGATAGTGGTCCCTCTGTGCCAGGGAGGCTCATCCCCGGGTGTCATGTCCCACGCTGGGGGAAAGGCATTGCATTTACATGCTGAGTTTGGCTTCGAGACTGGCCACATTTGAGTAACATGAAGGCTGACAGGAGGAAATTCCCAGGCACAGTGCTGCTCTAGGCCTTGTTCTTATTTTAGGCTTATCAGCTCACAAGCATAGTCATTAGCGTCAGGGGCTCACTGTTGAACCCTCACTCCCTCCTGGTCCTTGCCGCTGCACCTGGGAGACTGTCGCTGCTCCCCTAGGTACCACGACAGAGCACCACTGGCCAGGAACCCAGTACCCCCCCTGCTGTGGTTTTTAATTGTTGCCACTATGAGTATATCCAAACATTACCATGCACCCTGGACATATGTTCTGTACAGCTCCCTGTCAGCCATATATCACCTGTCAATGGTATCCTACACCAGTATTCCTCCGTTGCCATTGTTGAACCACTCTGTGATCCAGAACTCCCTGAAATTTGAAGCCCAATATAATGTCAGGGTCCCTTACTAGGAAATGGCATATAGCAATGGGTTTAAAGGTTAGATAAAGAATACGTGTTGACTTGGAAAAAATTCTACATTCTATCTTTTTCTTTTTTTTTCCCTTAATTATTGAACTTCTCTTCACAGGAGCCCTAGACCACAGCAATGCATATATATAATATACAGCACTCCCATACATCCACCACAAAACCTTTTCCCTTCCACAGCGATACTCTTACACCCTATTCACATCATATTCACTTAATGTGATGTACAGAGTCTGAGACAATAGCTTTCAAACAAGGTGACATCTGTGCTTACATTGTGGTGCATACTTTAGGATACACAGTTTTTTAAATTCTTTAGTTATCCTATGTTTTACATTATGGTTTACATTATCAGTCTGTCATCTCCTATATGTTGTGGTGTAATATTACATGTTTTATATCCATCCTTGTGTACTCTCACGAAACTCCTCTCTTACCCCCCATTTACCTTGGTTCCACACATTTAACGTCCATTTTCCCTTCCACCTTGGTGCCCAGAGTGACAGCCAACCTCCGTTTCCCGAGGAGCCACTTCCAGAGATAGATGGAATAGTGTTCAGGCCTAACTTGCTCAACTGCCCCAATGCCCTGGGAGCCACCCTTTCTCTCGAGGGATACAGTTCCCTCTATTTGATGGCATTAGTCCTCCCCAGGATGTGGGTCCACCCCCACTCTCACTACTTGGGTTTCTACCCCATGGTGTCACCTACTCTGGCAGAATGAGCATTTAGACATTCCCCAGGAGCCTGTCCTGCATCAGACCCTCCCCTCCGAGCATTCTAAACAGGTAACCCTCTTTTTTATATTTTGATATGATTTTCTCGGCATTTTACTCTCCACCAACACCTGACACTCTCCTGTGTTCGTATGCTACCCCTCCCTCCCCCCACTTTTGGGCAATGTTACCCATCCGCCCATCCCCAGCCACCCTCAAACCCGCAAAGCCCCAACCAAAGGCAATCCCTTGCCCCATTTTATCTCTTCTTTGTGTTCATACTTAACACCATCTCGTCTTAAATTCCACCCCTGCAGACATAGGCTCACATCCTTCCTCCACCCTCCGATTTCCTGTAAGCCTATCATTCAGTCTCTTGCTATCTAGGGCAGCTTGGTTATTTCATATCATTAGGTCATGTAGTATTTGTCCTTCAATGTCTGGGTTGCTTCACTCAACATAAGGTTCTCAAGATTCATCCATGTTATCACATGTGTTTGTAGTGTGTTTGTTCTTACAGCCAAGTAGTATTCCATTGTGTGTATATACCACATTTTATTGATCCACTCATCTGTTGATGGGCATTTGGGTTGATTCCAACTTTTGGCGATAGTGAACAATGCTGCCAGGAACATTGGTGTACATATATCAGTTTGTGCCTTTGTTTTCAGTTCTGCTGGGTATATACCCAGCAGTGGTATTGCTGGGTCATATGGCAAATCTATGGCTAGTTTTTTGAGAAACCGCCATACTGTCCTCCAGAATTGTTGGATCCTTCTGCATTCCCACCAGCAGTGGATGAGTGTTCCCCTTTCTTCACATCCTCTCCAGCACTTGTATTCTTCTGTTTTTTTCATAGCTGCCAATCTTATGGGTATAAGATGGTATCTCATTGTGGTTTTGATTTGCATTTCCCTGATAGCTAGAGATTTGGAACATTTTTTCATGTGCTTTTTTGCCATTTGTATTTCTTCTTTGGAGAAGTGTCTGTTTAAGTCTTTTTCCCATTTTTTAAATGGATTGTTTATCTTTTTATTTTCAAGATATAGGAGTTCTTTATATATGCAAGTTATAAGTTTCTTATCAGATATATGGTTGCCAAATATTTTCTCTCACTGTGTGGGCTCCCTTTTTACTTTCTTGACAAACTCCTTTGAGGTGCAGAAGGCTTTAATTTTGAGGAAGTCCCATTTATCTATTACTTCTTTTGCTGCTCATGCTTTTGGTGAGATATTCATAAATCCATTTCCTATTACAAGGTCCTGTAGATGTTTCCCTACACTGCTTTCTAAGGTTTTTATGGTCTTGGCTCTTATATTTAGGTCTTTGATCCATCTTGAGTTGATCTTTGTATAAGGTGTGAGATGGTAATCCTCTTTCATTCTTCTACATATGGCTATCCAGTTCTCCAGACACCATTTGTTGAATAGGCCACTCTCTCCCAGTTGAGAGGGTTTGGTGGCTTTATCGAATATTATGTGGCTAAATATGTGAGGTGCTATATCAGAGCTTTCAATTCGATTCCATTGGTCTGTGTGTCTCTCCTTATGCCAATACCATGCTGTTTTCACCACCGTAGCTTTGTAGTATGTTTTGAAGTCAGGTAGTGTGATTCCTCCAATTTCGTTTTTCTATTTCAGTATGTCTTTGGCTATTCGGGGTCTCTTTCCTTTCCAAATAAATTTCATAGTTAGTTTTTCTAGTTCCTTAAAGAAGGCTGTGTTGATTTTTATTGGGATTGCATTGAATGTGTAGATCAGTTTTGGTAGGATAGACGTCTTAATAATGTTCAGTCTTCCTATCCATGAACAAGGAATAGTCTTCCATTTATTTAGGTCTTCTTTGATTTCCTTGAACAATCTTGTATAGTTCTCGGTGTATAAGTTCTTTACCTCTTTAGTTAAATTTATTCCTAAGTATTTGATTTTTTTATTTACTATTGTGAATGGTATTTGTTTCTTGATTTCCTCCTGATCTTGCTCATTATTGATGTACAGAAATGCTACTGATTTTTGCGCATTGATCTTATAACCTGTGACTTTACTAAATCATTTATGAGTTCTAGAAGCTTTGTTGTAGATCTCTCAGGGTTTTCTATGTATAGGATCATGTCATCTGCAAATAATGAAATTTTGACTTCTTCCTTTCCAATTTGAATGCCTTTTATTTCTGGTTCTTGTCTCAGTGCTCGAGCAAGTACTTCTAAGACAATGTTAAATAGGAGCAGAGACAGTGGGCATCCTTGTCTTGTTCCTGAGTTTAGAGGGAAGGAGTCTAGGATTTCTCCATTGTAAACAATATTGGCTTTAGGTTTTTCATATATACTCTTTATCATGTTCAAAAAATTTCCTTGTATTCCAATCTTTTGGAGTGTTTTTATCAAGAAAGGGTGCTGTATTTTGTCAAATGCTTTTTCTGCATCTATAGATATAATCATGTGATTTTTTTCCTTCAATTTGTTTATATGGTGTATTACGTTGATTGATTTTCTTATGTTGAACCATCCTTGCATACCTGGGATGAATCCCACTTGGTCGTGGTGTATAATTCGTTTAATGTGTTGTTGAATACGATTAGCAAGTATTTTGTTAAGTATTTTTGCGTCTAGGTTCATTAGAGAAATTGGTCTGTAATTTTCCTTTCTTGTGATGTCTTTGTTTGGCTTTGGTACTAGGGTAATGTTGGCATCATAGAAGGAGTTGGGTAATGTTCTTTCTGTTTCGATTTTTTGGAATAGTTTCAGCAGGATTGGTGTCAGTTCTTTCCGGAATGTTTTGAATTCACCTGTGAAGCCATCTGGCCCTGGGCTCTTCTTAGTTGGGAGATTTTTAATAACTGATTCTATGTCTCTGCTTGTGATTGGTTTGTTAAGATCATCAATTTCTTCTTTTGTCAATATGGGCTGCTTATGTGTTTCTAGGAATTTGTCCATTTCCTCTAGATTGTCATTTTTGTTGGAATATAGTTTTTCAAAGTATCCTCTTATGATAGTCTTTATTTCTGTGGGGTCAGTGGTGATATTGCCTTTCTCATTTCTTATTTTGTATATTTGCATCTTCTCTCTTTTTTTCTTTGTTAGTCTCGCTAAAGGTTTGTCAATTTTGTTGATCTTCTCAAAAAACCAGCTCTTGGTCTTGTTTATCTTTTCAAGTGCTTTCTTATTTTCTATTTCATTTAGTTCTGCTCTTATCTTTGTTATTTCCTTCCTTCTTCTTCCTGTTAGGTTACTTTGTTGTTGTTTTTCTAATTCCTTCAAATGTGCAGTTAGTTCTTCAATTTTTGCTCTTTCTTCTTTTTTGATATATGAATTTATGGCTATAAATTTTCCTCTCAGTACTGCTTTTGCTGCATCCCATAAATTTTGGTATGTTGTGTTATCATTATCATTTGATTCAAGGTAGTCATTGATTTCTTTTGAGATTTCCTCTTTTACCCACTGTTTTTCTAAGAGTGTGCTGTTTAATTTCCAAATCGTGGTGTGAAATCTGGGCTTCTGTCCCTTGCAAATTTCCAGCTTCACTCCACTGTGGTCAGAGATATTATTTTGTATGATTTCAATCTTTCTGAATTCATTAAGCCTTTCTTTGTGGCCTAGCATATGGTCTGTCTTGGAGAATGATCCATGTGCGCTTGAGAAAAATGTATATCCTGCTGTGTTTGGGTGTAGCGATCTATATATGTCTATTAGATCCAGCTCCTCTAATATACTGTTCAGATGTTTTGTTTCTTTGGTGATTCTCTTTTGAGATGTTCTGTCCAGAGTTGATAGTGGTGTATTAAAATCCCCCACTATAATTGTAGATGTATCTATTGTTTCACTTAGTTTTTCCAGCATTTGCCTCACGTATTTAGAGGCACCCTTGTTAGGGACATAAATATTTATGATTGTTCGATCTTCTTGACAGATTGTCCCTTTCACTAAAATGTAGTATCCTTCTTTGTCTCTCACAATTGTTTCACATTTAAAGTCTATTTTGTCTGATATTAATATAGCTACTCCTGCCTTTTTTTGGTTATTGTTAGCGTGTATGATTGTTTTCCAGCCATTCACTTTCAATCTCCATGCGTCTCTGGGTCTAAGATGTGTCTCTTGTAGACAGCATATGGATGGGTCATATTTCCTTATCCAATGTCCCAGTCTGAATCTTTTGATAGGTGAGTTTAATCTGTTGACATTCAGTGTTATTACTATCAAGGAATTATTTGTGTTAGCCATATTTTGATTGGATTTGTGTTTGTCATATTTTGTTTGTATTTTTTTTTGTCTTTTTTGTTGTTGTTGTTGCTCTTATACTCTCCTCCAACTCTGCCTTTCCTGTTTTTTCCTTTCTTCCTGCAGAACTCCCTTTAGAATTTCTTGAAGGGGAGGTTTCTTGTTGGTATACTCTTTCAGTTTCTGTTTGTCTGCGAATATTTTGAACTCTCCATCATGTTTGAATGCTAGTTTAGCTGGATAGAGTATTCTTGGTTGGAAATTTTTTTCCTTTAGTACCTTGACTATATCATACCACTGCCTTCTTGCCTCCATGGTTTCAGATGAGAAATCAGCACTTAATCTAATTGAGCTTCCCTTGTATGTGATGGTTTTCTTTACTCTTGCTGCTTTTAGGGTTTTCCTTTTGTCTTGAGCATTGGATAATTTGACAAGTATATGTCTTGAGGTGGGCCTGTTGGGGTTTATGATTAGTGGAGTGTGCTGTGCTTCTTGGATATGTACATCTGTCTCTTTCAGTAGATTTGGGAAGTTTTCAGCCATTATTTCCTGCAACACTCCTTCTGACCCCTTTCCCTTCTCTTCACCTTCTGGAATGCCTATAATACATATGTTTGAGCGTTTTGCATTGTCACTCAGGTCCCTAAGTCCTAACTGGATTTTTTCTATCTTCTTATTGACCCCTTCTACTATCTGTTTGATTTCTGATGTACTGTCTTCCACATCACTAATTCTCTGCTCTGTCTCTTCTAGTCTGCTGATATTTGCTGCAAGTGTATTTTTGATTTCTTGAACTGTGGTGTTCATTCCCATCATATCTGTTATGTTTTTGCGTATGTCTGCAATTTCCCCTCCAAGTGATGTCTTCATGTTGTTAACCTCTTTCATTACTTCGTCAAATTTGTTGGTGATAAATGTTCTGAGATCTTTCATTGCTTGTGCAAAGTTTTGCTCCCCTTTGTGATTTCTGGTTTGTTGATTGGATTCAGCCATGTTTTCCTGATTACTGGTTTGGTTTGTAGACTTTTGTTGCTTTCTGGTCATCTCTTTATCTTGCCGGATTTAATCAGTTCCTTAGCTTCTTTGTCTACTCTTGGAGGTTAATTAGCTGTTATTTTTGCATAGATGTTATATCTTCTCTTTGTCACTTTTTTCTTCTTATTCTACTTTCTTGTTGTTGGTTAAGTTCACTTTCCACCCAATCGATGTCCAGACACTTCTGCCCCACAAAAATCCCGAAAAAGCCCCACCTTGGAGAACCTGCAGCCGTGCCCAGCCGTCTCTTCCCGGGCAAGACCACAAAGGCAAGTTCACTCAGCGACCATCTTGCCTCCTCCACCAGGTCTCTTTTTTACTAAACAAATTTTTTATTAGACAAGTTGTAGGTTTACAGAAAAGTCATGCATAACAATCCAGAGTTCCCATATATTACCCTATCATTAATATTAGTGTGGTACTTTTTATACAGTTCATGAAAGAACATTTTTATAATTATACTAGCTATAATCCATCCTCCAGTATTTACAATAGGATTTGTGTTGTACAGTCTTTTTTTAAAAAAAAATTCTAATAACATACATACAATCTAAAATTTCCCCTTTTAACCATATTCAAATGTATAATTCAGTGCTGTTGATTATGTTCACAATGTTATGCTACCATCACCACCATCCATATGATATACAGTATTATGGATGGCAAGTTCTCTAGAAGTGTGGGTCTCACCACTAGAAGACCAAATGCCTCCTTTTCATAATAAATATTTTGTAAGGCCCTTTACTAATCTGGACTTAAATTTATAGTCCATGTAACCATTGTACACACATAGTTTTAAAACAATCAATATACTGCCCTAATAGTCATATGGACAAGAAATTGAAGAGGAATTTATTATTATGAGCATCTTTTCATATGTTTATTTGCCATCTGTAAATTTTCCTTAGTGAGGTTATTGTTCAGACATTTTGCCCTTTTATTAATTGAGGTGTTTGTTTTCTTACTGCTGAGTTTTAAGTGTTCTTTATATGTTTTGGAAACAAGTCTTTTATCAGACATGTGTTTTACAAACATTTTCTCCCAAGCTGTGGCTTGCCTTTGCTTTCTTTTAGAAGTTTTATAATATTGTGTTTTATATTTAGGTATGTCATCCATTTTGAGTGAATTTTTATGACAAATGTAAAGTCTGTAGTGATGTTCTTTTTTTTGTTTTTTACATATAAACATCAAATTGGCCAGCACCATTCATTGAAAAAACTATCCTTTCTCTGTTGAATTGCCTTTGCTCCTTTGTCAAAGGTCTGTTGACTATATTTTTGTGGCTCTATTTCTGGGATTTCTACTCTGTTCCATTGATTTATTTATGTGTGTATTATTTCACCAATACCATGCTGTCTTTATTACTGTGGCTTTATATTAATTCTTGAAGTTGTATGGTAAAGTTCTCCAACTTTGTTCGTCTTTGGCATTGTGTCAGCTACTCCAGGTCTTTTGTCTTTCCATGTATACTTCAGAATCATTCGTTGATATCCACAAAATCTCTTGCTGAGATTTTGACTGGGATTGCATTGAATTTATAGATCAAGTTGGGAAGAACTAACATCTTAACACTATTGAATTTTCCAATCCATGAACATGGACTATTTCTCCATTTATTTAGATTTGCTTTATATTCTTTCATCAGCGTTTTATAGTATTTTTGCATATAGATCCTGCACATATGTTGTTAGATTTATACATAGTTCTTTTGTGTGTGTGTGTCATTGTAAATGGTATTGCATTTTTTATTTCACATTTCAGTTGTTCATTGCCAATGTATAGGAAAGCAATTGATTTTGGATATTAACCTTGTAGCCTGTGATCTCACTATAATCACTTCCAGGAATATTTTTTGTCAAGTCTTTGGAGTTTTCTATACCTTTTAATCATATCATCTGTAGACAAAAACAGTTATTTCTTCCTTCACAATCTGTATATTTTTCTTGTCTTAACACACTAGCTAGGATATACCTTATAATTTGAATAGGAGTGGTGAGAGGAATATCCTTGCCTCATTTCTGATCTTAGGGAAAAAGCATGCAGTTTTCATTATTAGGTATGATGTTAACTATAGTTTTATTGTTTTTTGTAGCTATTCTATATCAAATTGAGGAAGTTTCTCTCTATTCCTAGTTTGCTGAAAGGTTTGTTTTTGTTTTTGTTTTTTAAATCAGAATGGGTGTTGTATTTTGTCAGATGCTTTTTAATTTCCAGATTTATTGGGATTTTCCAGCTATGTTTCTGTTAATGTTTTGATCCATGTGTTATTTAGTACTGGGTTTTTTAATCTCCAAATCTATTGGGATTTTTTTCCAGCTATCTTTCTGGTAATGGTTTGTAATTTAATGTGATCTGAGAGCATATTTCATGTGATTTCTGTTCTTTTAAATTTGTTAAGGTGTGTGTTATGATCAGAATATGATCTATCTTGGTGAATGTTCCATGTGAGCTTGAGAAGAATGTTTATTTTGTTATTGCTGGATTACATATTCCATAAATGTCAGTTAGAGCCAGTTGAGCTGTTTATGTAAACTGTATCCTTACTAATTTGTCTACTTGATCTACAATACTGACAGAAGAGTGTTGAAGTTTCCCTGTAATAGTGGATTTGTCTATTTCTCTTTGCAATTCTGTCAGTTTTGCCTCATTCATTTGTATGCTCTCTTCTTAGGCGCATACACACTAAGGATTGCTACAGCTTCCTGGAGAATTATCTTTTTATCATTATGTAATGTCTTTCTTTATCCCTGATAATTTTTCTCTTCTGAAGTCTGCTTTTCTGAAATCAATAAAGCTATTCCAGCTTTTATTTGATTAGTGTTGGCCCCATATATATTTCTCCATTACTTTACTCTTAATCTATCCTTGTCATTATATTTAAAGTGTCTTTCTTGTATACAACGTATTTTTTTAATTAATCCACTTCAACAATCTCAGTCTTTTAATTGCTATATTTAGACCATTCGTGTTTAAAGTGACTGTTGATATAGTTTAATATCTTCTGTGTTTGTATCCATTGTCTAGTAGGGGCACTTGTTCTTTGCTTTTTTAATTCCCTCCCCTTCCGTTTTTATTTTTATTTTTAATTTTCAGTTGTAATTATATTTCCATCTTTGAATACAAACATGGGAGAAAGGAGATAATGATATAAGACTGATTAATGGCTGAATTTAAACTGAAGCTATCAGTGTGAACTCATGATATATTTTATCTTTAAAAACAGTACATATTTTCTCTAGTTCTGCCACTGAAAGCCCTAGAAACAGGGAACAATGCTGTAGGAATGAATGCTCACAGAATCCTGACTGTGGTCTCTAAATTCCATATTTCACTTTTAAAGAAGCAGAGCTTGGAACATCTTTTCAAACCAGGTATGAAAGAATCTATCAGATATTACTAAAATCATATCAAAAGGACTCAGGATCCAAGTTAAATGGGCTCCCATTAGCTAAAAATAGGACAATTTGAACATCAATAAAGAATAATGACTGTAAAGTTTTGAAACATATCAACTATGTTTAAAACCATGAGATTAAAAAAAATCTCAGTGATCACCTATTGGTGATACCCACCAAATTACTTTATGAAATTATTTTGCAAATTAGGGATTAAATATTTTGAAAACTAGCAATTAAATGGAAAGAATTTTGCATTTATCCTGTCTTTTCTTTTTTTTTTTTTTTAAAGATTTATTTATTTATTTAATTTCCCCCCTCCCCTAGTTGTCTGTTCTTGGTGTCTATTTGCTGCGTCTTGTTTCTTTGTCCACTTCTGTTGTCATCAGCGGCACGGGAAGTGTGGGCGGTGCCATTCCTGGGCAGGCTGCTCTTTCTTTTCACGCTGGGCGGCTTTCCTCACGGGCGCACTCCTTGCGCGTGGGGCTCCCCTAGGCAGGGGACACCCTTGAGTGGCACGGCACTCCTTGCGCGCATCAGCGCTGCGCCTGGCCAGCTCCACACGGGTCAAGGAGGCCCGGGGTTTGAACCGCGGACCTCCCATATGGTAGACGGACGCCCTAACCACTGGGCCAAAGTCCGTTTTCCTATCCTGTCTTTTCATTGTAAACTTTTCCTGAAGGAATCAAATAGATGTGGAGGGAAAAAAATTTTTTATAGAACTTTTCCGCCTGGTAAATTAAGAAGGACTGATAGAATATTGTCAATATTGTTATTTTACAAACCCTAATAAATTAATGGCTCCAGACAATGATCATCAATGTAGCTAACATTATATATAACCCCATATTGTCTAGCCCCTGTTGGAAGAATGTAATATTATTTATGAAGAGTTCTTGGATATAGAAAAGAAACTGTACTCTAATTAAGCCTGTAGATATCAGTATAGGGGACAGAGGAACAAGCCTGTGAAATGACACCATCGGGATGCAATCAGCAAATCTACACGGTAGGAAATGCCGCAGGTCCAACAACCCAATTCATGAGAGAAAGGGTCAGGGCAGGACAGAGAAGAGAGTGAGAGCTTATAAATAAAAAGAAACTTTATTGACTTATTAATCAAACACTACGTATGAACCCTGTTTGGATCCTGATTCAAACAAACTGTAAAAAATATATATAGCATAACTAGGGAAATGTCAATACTGATGATATTTGATAATACTATGGAATTACTCTGGGAGGGGTGGTTATTTATATAGTGGTTATGTTTAAAAGGGAAGTCCTTGTTATTTTAGAGATACATAATGAAATATTCACAGATGATACGCTATCTGAAATTTGCTTCAAAATACTTCAGAGAGGGAACAGGTAATGGGTGGGATTACAGAGGAAATGAGATTGGCCATTAGTTGATAATTATTGATGAATGTATGGTGGTTTAAGCTCTCTACTTTTGAACATACTTAGAATTTTCCATAGTAACCAAATTTAAGTGTATTGTGAAGAAAGGGTTTTAAAAACTACAATTAAGTACAAAAGTAGATGAATAGAATAACCATAGGAAAACATTATGGATTTTCAGGATAGCTGTTTTGAGAATAACAAACCATATGGTGAACAAATTTTTTCCAAGAAAGACAATGGTGCCTTGGTTTATGTTAACTGTGTGCCTGTCAGCTGACTTTTTGAAGTCATTTAGAAAACTCCTCATAAAGTAACAAGAGTATTGAATGTGCCAAAAATTGTGACCAACTACAAAGCTGGACTTTTACCAAGTTCCCTTGCCAAGCTCATGCTGGAAAATTAACCAAAGTCACTCAAATGTATGAAAAATGTGCTGTTAGGAGATATATTCGCACAATCAAAAAATTTTAACAGATCTAGTTATGTGTAGAGTTTCCTTCCAAATTAATGCAGAAAACACAAAAGAACTTAAATATGAACCCCTGACATAAATCTCTTCTCAGAGTCAAGAGAAATTATTACATTTCTGCAGATATAAGGAAGTTATTGGCTCTCTGGTCCTAGGTCAGCCAGCTAATCTCTTGGTCTTGAAAAGTGATCATTAGAATTGCATGAAGCTTATAAGGCAAATCCCCTGAAACAATTCCTCTCCTGTTTTCACTTATGGTTAGCAAACTAAACTTCCCTTAATAGTTCTTCCATATGCCTTTATAATTCTCCCAGGGATTTGACATTACTCGGTTAAGAGAAGGGGGAGAGAACAGACCATATTCTGAATCTATCCAGGGTCATTTAGAAACCGTTACGGGGTACCAGGTGGGGGCACTGGCACTTCAGCAGGAAGTGGCCTTTATGCCTTTTCATTTGTCGTGGAAAGCGAGCTGGATTGACATTCTAATACTTACATAGGGCCATGATTCTACTACTGATTAGCGGTGCACCCTTGAACTGATCCCACTTCCTCAGCTGTGAATGTGGGTCCCAGGCTCAGAAGACCAGGGCAGCAAGGGAAGAGTCGTTACTTCCCTTTAAACGGCCACCACAGGTTTTATGCCAGCGAGTCGGATCATGCTTGACTCAACTCTTCGACAAAAGCAGCAAATGCCTGTTAAATGCCCATGAATTTCCAAGTGCCGTGTTCAGCACTGAAATGCAAAGGTCAGTAAAGCGTACTCCTTCCCACAAACCCACCGGGGTGTGGAGATGAGCAGAACAATTGAAAAATGGCAGCACAGAAAGTCTCCTCGGGGTAGAGTGTGTTTGTGCTGGGCCTTGAAGAATGAGTAGAATGTTACTAGGAGAGACGTGGGGGAGAGGAAGCAGGAGGGAAGGAAAGGCATTCCAGGTAAAGGAAAGGCTTAGAGAGGGTCAACTTTAAGAACAGATGTCTAGAGTGTTTTAATTTACTGAAAGCTGCTAGGAGCAATATACCAGAAATGGGTTGGCTTTTTTTTTTAAGATTTATTTTATTTATTTATTTCTTCCCACCCCCTCATTGTTTCCACTTGCTATGTCTCTTCGGCTTCCTTGTTTCTTTTAGGAGGCACCAGGAACTGAAACTAGGACCTATGGTATGGAAGGGAGGTGCCTAATCGCTTGAACCACCTCCATTCCCGGCTTTGTTGTGTCTCTCATTGTGTTTTTCTTCTCGTGTCTCTTGTTTCATCATCTTGTTGTGTCAGCTTGCCATGCCATTGCGTCAGCTCGCTGTCTTGCTTGTCCTCTTTAGGAGTCACCAGGGACCTCTGCTTCCTGCTTTGTTGTATCTCTCTCTATGTTTTTCTTTTTTGTGTCTCTTTTTATATGGGCTTGTCACACCTGCCTGTGGGGCCAGCTCTCTGTTTTCTTTAGGAGACACTGGGAACCAAACCAGGGACCGCCCATGTGGTAGGCAGGAGCTCAATCACTTGAGCCACATCCACTTGGGGATTAGGTTAAAAGCTTAGTGTTCTAAGGCCATGAAAGTGTCCAAATCAAGGCATCATCAAGGAGTGGCATCTCACCAAGTGGCAGCTGTGGGTACCAGGTACATGGTAGCATCATCTAAAGATGCTTTCTCTCCCAGCTCAGCTGTGGGTGATCAGGCACATGGCAGGGCAAAATGGCGGTGCTGCCAGTCTGTCTTCTCCTCCAAGCTTACTTTTTTCCAGAGGCCGTCAGGCATACGATATGGCTCATCTCTCCCCTCTCCTCTGGGCTTCTCAGGGGCCCTTTTCCCATACCCTTGTGCTGCACTGATCCCAACCTCCAGCCTCAAGGACCTCAGTGTCTCAGTCTCTCAGGGTTTCTCTCTCTCTGCAGCTTTTTTCCCCTCTGTGTCCTCCATTTAGAAAGGACTCCAGTGAGAAGATGAAGACCCACCCTGGGTCACGCTGTCTTATCGAAGACACGGAAGAGAAGTTATTAGATGCACAGGGATGGGTTAACGCTAAGGACTTGATTCTGGGGCCCATAAAAGACTCAGTCCAGCACATTGAGCAAGCACCCCAAAGTGTCTAATAGAAAAGGGTAGGCTGAAAACAGATTGTGGAGAGCCTGACTGCTCTGATGAGGAATCTACACTTCATCCTATGGTCTCCTGGGGATCATCTGAGGTTTAAACTAGGGGGCCATGATCAATTTGTTGTTTCATTCAACATTGTAGCCACTTCTGAGTGAGCATATACTCTTACATCAATCATGAGAACAACAGGACCCATTTTTCTTATTCAGAAATGTCACAGGCAGCTTTTGGCACAATGCTGCAGGCACAATTCTCCCCATGTTGTTAATTTTGACAAAACATAGCTGAAATTACTCGTAATGCTTGCTACTACTAGTTAGGATCAGTTGGGTTTTTTTTTTTTTTATTAGTTAAGTTGTAGGTTTACAGAAAAATCATACCTATAATACAGGGTTCCCATATACCACCCTATGATTAACAGCTTGCATTAGTGTGGTACATTTTTTACAATTCATGAAAGAACATTTTTATAATTGTAGTATTGATTATAGCCCATCACTTACAAAAGTGTTCCCTATGTTTTACAGTCCTATGTTTGTTTGTTTTATAATTTTTATTCTAGAAACATATAGACAACCTAAAATTTCCCCCTTTTAGCCACATTCACATATATAATTCAGTGCTGTTTATTATGTTTACAATGTTGTGCTACCATCACCACCATCCATTACCAAACCTATATGATCAACCCAAATGGGGTCAGTTTTTATTTTAGATTTTATGTGCATAGAAATCCTCCTCCAGATGATATTTAAATAGATTTTCTCATTATATAAACCCTACCTCCAGTTCCTTTAAGCCATTAGGATAAATTTCTTGTCCTGGGCAATATAAAATGCATTTGTTTTCTGAAAGCCTTAATGCAGTTTCCAGATTGTCCAATTTATTCCCTGAGAATATCTTAACCACCATGGAAGAATCTCTTTTACTTAGAGCTAAGAAAGCCAGCATTTATCTAGCATCTTCTTTGAACAGAGTACCGTACAAGTTATAAGCTTCCTGGAGATTACAAAGAAAGAAAAACAACGAGAGGCTGGTCTCTTTCCTTCAGGGTTAGCAATCTAGCAGGGAAGGTTTCATAAGCACAGAGAAACGATGGGAAACTCTTTGCTAAAAAACACACTAAGGAGAAATTTGAATGTGGCATACTTAGACCAGTTTGCAAAAACAAGATTTCAATGTCCTTTTGGTGAAATCTTTTCCTAGAACATGATATTTGATGTCTATCAATGGTTTGCCAGGGGAAAAAAAATTAAATATAACTGTACTTGGTAAATCCAATGCCTTTCATTTTAAGCTCCTAATGCTTGCTCTAATATAAGCTTTTTTCTTCGTCAAGAGCTCTCATGCTTGGGAACAGAAAATTATCTATTTTCCCTGCTTTTTATGCAGTCATTTTGTCAGGGGCGAGTTCTGGGAAAAACATATTTCTTACAGAAAATGGTTAGCATAATAGTTTACCTCAGATGTGGTATTGTGTGGGGGGGAAGGGAGCTACATAAAAATAAAAGGGACCATCTCAACATCTTTGCTGCCCCCTCACGCAGGATGTTCATGCAAATAGGACCTGTAACATGCACATAAGGCTACGGGGAAATGGTTTATAAAGAGTATTTCCAGCTGTCATCGACAATTCCACAGGCCACACAACTAAAAGAAAAAGCAACCCAAAAAACGCAAGAATCTTTCTAACTCATTCAGTGACAAAATCTGACCTGAACTAATATTTGGCTATACAACATTTCATTTAGAATGAACATGTTTTGCTACAAAAATATAAATGCAGTTGCTAATAAAGGGCTGCTCCAGCTCCCATGGAGCATAAATATATAGTTTCTGATCTATTTTATAAGTAAAATTTTTGAAAAATTCTGAATTTTGAAAGAATTCTGGCCTAAAGTCTTCAGATTGTGAGTCTGTGATAGCAATCATTTATTAAGCACCTACTACATGCAAGGTAGATTGCATGTGCCATCACATATGATCCTCACAGCACCCTATGATAGAGGTCCTACTGTTGTTGTGTTCATGAGGAGGCAACTAAGGCTCAGAAAAGTGAAGTAATTCACCCATGATCCCAGATCTGGCAAAGGGCACAGCCATGACTCAGTCAGGTCTGTCTGATTCCAAAGCGCATTCTCGTTTCACCGTCTGAGGGTCTCCCTGTTGCTCTGTCGTACCTATTCGCTGGTCCCACCAAGCCATGACTAATATCTTTTAGGGCTACAGAGGAAGGTCGGTGCTAAGCGTTTCCATGGAGCTAGGTTCAGTTGTTGCCCTTTTGAACATTTAGTGCATGCCTTTGGCCCGGACTTACATTTTTGTGCCAATTCACTGCCATCTAGTGGTCATTTTAAGGTCAGTTTTACCTATAAATATTAGGATTAAATATCATTTATAATGTTGGGTCTTAGAGGCTATTGGGGGGGGGGGGATGCAATGTTTACAGTCAAAAGGAAACTTACCTAGGTAAATATTTATAAAATGAAATAAAATTTATTTTCACATTCTTCGCATAAAGGACTAACAAGATGGATGAGCTTTGCTAAGACTTTATAAAATCTAATCTGTGTAAGAACTGACTTAAATAATCAGATTAAATCTCTGTGTAGGCTGTTTAGGAAAATAAAATCTTTTACTGAAAATATTTCCCCAGCCTTTTCCTCACTATTGTGAGAGACTATTTCTGCTCTAATTATAATATTTACAATGCAAATTGTTGGTTACAATGTATATTCCCTACATGAAATTAATAATAGTCATTCATCTCACTTACATATTTTCCTCTCTAAGAGAGATAACCTCTTGTTCCTCTTTGGCAAGCATGATATGATTTACAAATTTGAAGTTGGGACAAAAGCAAGCATAATATTTCCCATCCAAAGAAAAGTTTTTAGGCATTGTAAATGTTTATTCAGTCTGTTTCAATATAACAATATTTATTGAGCTTCTGGAAAGTCATGTAATAGATTCAAATATAGCTCCAGCAGCTTCTTGACCTCAAGTAGTTTAGCATCTAGAGATGGAAGACTGGCAAGTATATAATTAATATGAAATAGAGAATGTGATGCAAAAGACCCTGTCTAATAAATTTGGAAACTAGAATAATATAGGATTAAAATCCTGACTTTCACGTGTCAGAGCCTGGAAACTTCTTAACACCAAAGTGATCTCTCAGATACTTTGGCTAACATCAACTTTAGGTACCTATTAGGGGAAAATAATTTGTCAGGTTCTATGTGAGATGATTTATGTATTTTAATGCATTTAATTAAATGGGGTGAGATAATTTATCCCATTTTACAGGCAAGAAAACAAATACTTAGAAAAATTAAATAGCATGTTATACAATAAATAAATAAGCAGTGGAATGGAATTCATAACCAGGTGTGAATTCCAAAGCACGGGTTTTGTCTACTACATCCAAAAGTCAGGTTTAATTATTAAAATACAATTGGACTTTAGTTTTCCTCTTTGATTCCTGGAAACCAAGATAAAAAGAGAAACAGGATGGGGAGATCCCTTTCTTTGAAGGAATCATGCTACTCCATCAGGAAAGCAATAACAATTGGGGGTCAAAATCTAAGAGGAACTCATATGTATGGATTGAAAATTACAAATGGGCAATATTATTAATTGCAATATTATGAAAACAAAAGAAAAATATTCTTCAGGCAATTGATTTTTAAAAAATGTCCCTTGATGAAATCTATCTCACTGAAGATACTTCTGCAGGCAGTGCTTTATAATGATATAGAGATATATACTTCTCAGCTCATCTAACTTGTTTCGAGCAGACAGTTTGGAAAGCCTAAGGAAATGAATGTTAACTCTGTGCCTTGGAAGAATGTTCCTCCTGTATCAATTTATTGTTTGGAGTTTCTTCGGTATCTGGTCAGTGATCAATTTAGCTTCAGAGCTCTCAGAAAATGGCAACATCTTAGAGAACTAGGACACAACTCTATTCAGGGTTCAGTATATCTTTTTCCGTTTTTTAAAATTAAAAATACTTTTAAATGCCAGCACTCGCCTACTGTGCGAAAATAAACTCCCTGACCTCCAGTGTGTACAGGAAATGGGGAGACGAAAATTCAATGAAGAAAAAAATCAATAAAAAACCCATTTAAGGTTTTGGCTTCCATGGAGTTCCATACACCATATGTATTTGAAAACCTTTTAAAATGATAAAATCAGCAATGTGTGAGAGAGGGTTCCTAACAGTTCACTGGCTTCTTGGAAACTTGGGCAGTACACACAATAGCAGAGAAACTGTCACACCTAGAGAACAGGGCGGTAGAGTTAATGCTTGTAACAAGTTTAGAACTTCGATGAGCAATACAAAAATGACAGAAGCGTTAGGCCCTGCTGGGCTTTTCTCTTTTTAACCCCTCTCCAACTTTGGAGAAAGGCACACACACACACATACACACTCCCATGCACATAAGGAACCCCGTTTCCTATCTGCAGCTCACACATCTCTCCTGAACTCATATATTCAACCACCTCCTTGGTATTTCCTCGAACTTAACATAATCCAATCTGAGCAACCTACTTTTGTCTCAGTCTCAGCCACTGCGATAAAGGGCAATTCCAGGGAAGCAGATGTGGCTCAAGTGATAGAGCTTCCTTCCGCCCGCCATATGGGAGGACCTGGGTTCAATCCCTGGTGAAAAAGAAGAAGAGAAAGCATGCCCACATGGCGAGCCAGAGCCTGCATGACTGCCTGCGCGAGTGCCTGCATGGTGAGCCAGTGCCCGCACAAGTGAGTCACACAGCAAGATGATGATGCATCAAAAGAGAGACAAGGGGAGAGTCAAGGTGCAGCGCAGCAGAAACCAGGAACTGAGTTGGTACAATTGACAGAGAACCTCTCTTCACATCAGAGGTCCCCAGGATCGAATCCTGGTGAATCCTAGAGGAGAGACAATAAGAAGAAAGACAACACAGACAGCAAAAACAGCAGGGCGGGAGGAGGGGAAGAGGGGGAAACAAACAAACAAACAAATAAATCTTTTTTTAAAAAAAGTCAATTTCATTCCTCCAAACACTCAGGCAAAAATCTTGGAATCATTCTTGGCTTTTTTCTTTTTATCAAGAGCCACTTCTGGTATGTCAGCAAACCCTACCAGCTCTGCCTCCAAAGTCCATCCAGAATCCAACCATCGCTTACCAGCTTCATAACCTCCCTGGCCCAACTCTCCTTCATCTCTTACTGCACTTACTGCAATCGCCTTCCAACTGGGCTCCCAGCTGCTGCTCTGGTTTCCCTTTGGTCTGTTGACTGAACAGTAGTTAGAGTGATTCTGTTCAAGTGTTAAGACAGATCACGTCAGTCTTTTGCCATCCGCCTTCCAATGACTTCCCGCCCCACTCGGGAATAGCCAACATCCTCCCCACTCTAGCTATGGGTCCCTGCTCCCAGCTCTCTGTCTTCCTGTCTCCTCTGTCCAGATATGCTGACCTTGAGCCCACCAGCTTCCCCCTCACCTCAGAGCCCGGCTGGTGCCTCTGCCCGACACCCCTGCATCCCTGAAGGCCCCATCTCACTCTTCATCCGCTTGAGGACTCTGCCTGCCCCCACTGCGGCATCTAAGAGTGAAAACCCCACCCTCCCCACCCTGTCAGTCCCCTTTCCCTGTCTTAGCATTTATCATTGTCTAACTTTACCGTATGTGGTACTTAGTTACCTTGTGTATTTTCTGGCTTGCGCTGCTAAAAGGAAGGTTCCACAAGGGGAGATATGTTTTCTTTTTCCCAGTGCTGTATCATGGGTACCTGATAAATGACCAGCAGGGGTAGATCCAGGCTAATGGGACCTGAAGTTTATACAACCCAGATGACCCTCTTGAAGAAAAAGAATACAATTTTGCAAATGTAAAATCAGATATTAAAGTGAATATTGGAGAGTCAAGGCGAGGTGCAACAGAAACCAGGAACTGAGGTGGTGCAAGTGACAGGGAACCTCTCTCCACAACAGAGGTCCGCAGGATCAAATCCTGGTGAATCCTAGAGGAGAAAAATGAGAAGAGGAGACAAAAAGGGGAAGTAGACACAGAAGACCACACAGCGAATGGACACAGACAGCAAAAAAACAGTGGGGGGAAGGGGGGAGGAAAAAAAGGTGAGTATTTATTTAGAATTAGAAATCGCAGTAACTATTTTTAAAAAGTCAACAACATAAATATCACAAAATCCAGAGAAATGACATGCTGAGTTTATATTTCCCTGCATTTTTATCTGTATCCTCTTTAATCATCTCTTTTTATGACAAGACTTTCCTAATATTTTCTATAGAGAGAAGTGAAAGATAATTCAGTCTTTCTTCTAATATAGCATTGGAGAAAAATGGCATTCACTGGGACATGAGCCTGGTATGACCACAGGTAAAGAGTGTATTGAGAAGCTCTCCCAACAGAGGGGTCTGAAGAACAGACTTCAGGACCCCCACCAGCATGTGGGGGTCTGAAGGGAGACTTCAGCCCACTCCTGGAAGGGGGGATTTGCATTTATACAGAACTTTCCTAGGCGGGGGAATGATAGTTGGTGGGAGGGGGTTGAGGGTCCGAGTGAGGTGCAGGGGCCAATAGGAAGCCCTAGGGGTGAAAATTTCTCCTGATATGGCTAGAAGGTAGTAGATTAGGGAGTTCGGTTTTCTTGGAACACTGGAGGAGTGGGTGTTGCTTTGATCTGTAGGGAGTAAAGGGTTTCTTTATCTCCCTCTGATATGCAGTGGACACAACCATTCTAAGGTCCACAGGATGGAGGAATAGAGTATGGATTAGAGTGGACTTACTGATATTCTATTCATGAACTATTGTGATTAGTAATCGAAGAAAATGTGGCATTGGTGTGGAGAAAGTGGCCATGGTGACTGCTGGGGGTAGGGAGTGGGAGGAAGAGATGAGATGTGGGGGCATTTTCAGGACTTGGAGTTGTCCTGGGTGGTGCTGCAGGGACAGTTGCTGGACATTGTATGTCCTCCCATGGCCCACTGGGTGGACTGTGGGAGAGTGTGGGCTATGATGTGGACCATTGACCTTGAGGTGCAGCGGTGCTCAGAGATGTATTCGCCAAATGCAATGAATGTCTCATGATGATGGAGGAGATTGTTGTTATGGGGGGAGGAGTGGGGTGAGAGGGGTGGCGGGTATATGGGAACCTCGTATTTTTTTAATGTAACATTTAAAAAATAAATAAAAACAAACAAACAAAAAGATATGCAGGTAGGGTCTCCATTTCCCTTTACTCCCATCTCTACATGGTTTCTTTGTTTAACCTGTGGGAAAGTGCCATGCCCTTAGACATGTAGGCTTATGGGGGATGGGGTTAGGCTTTCTCCAGTGCATATCAGGGGAAACTGAGCTACAGCTTGTTAATTATTGCAAGCCTCTAAAACATACTCATGAAAATCTCATTTTATTCTGTTTTGTTGTTGTTGTTGTTGTGTGTGTTTTTTTTAGGAGGTACTGGGGATCGAACCTCATACAAGCAAAGCAGGTTCTCAGCCACTGGGCTACACCCACTCCGCTTGTTCGCTTGTTTTGTTTTTGTAGTGGTTGTTTGAGTCAGTGTTTACTTTTTACTGAGAGTTCAACTTTACAACTCATTATTTTTCATGTTTTGTAAGTTGTCAGGGTTGTTGTCTAATTTGGAAACATCAATTGGATTTCTTTCATGTAGAGCTGTAAGAATTTAGGATCTTTCAAGTTTCTTATGCCGTGATCAATCTTAAAAACCCTTTAAACTGATGACACACAGAGGTTTGTCATTTATGTCCTCATTGTAACGGAGACAGTTTCATGTCATTTTTATCAATGTCAATATCTCGCAAGGATACATAAAACTTGCGTCTTGACACGAAAATTCCTGAAGGCATGCGCCTTACAAAAATAAAATCGATTTCCCATCAAAAAGAAAAAAATGCCTGGGGCATATATAGAATTGTCACATTATTCAGCATATTGACCAAAGAGAACTACTGTTTTGACCAAGAGCCAATGAGAATTGGATTTTCTACTTTTTGTGTTCTAAGCCTGCCGATTGGAAGGATTTTCCAAAGACAAGCTCTGCCTAGTGTCTCTTCCACTATCCACACTTAAAGTATCCAGCTCTGTAGGAGCGATTCGTTTGTGCCAAGATCTTGGGTGGATTGAAATGGTGGCTGTGCGAGGAGTCCTGGAAATCATTCCTCCATCAAGATGGTAAGCAAGAACCTAAACACACATGAAAGCGACTCTGAACTATGCACATATCCCATGAAACCCAAACTAAATGCAACCTCGACTCAGCTTTTCCTCAGCCAGACACCCCAAAATGCCTGTAGCCCCTGATTGCCAACACAGGGAAAGGATGACAGAGGGGGAATCAGAGTGTAAAGAGACAGTAAACTTAATGGGTCACAGTGGAAATATCTCATTGCAAATTTTACAAAAACATGTAATCAAACGAACATATCAATAGCACCTCTCCCAAGCATTTAAGGGCACCTGTGCCAGTGAGGAGCCCTGAAAGTTAGGTTTTATTAGCTTCGTAATAAATTAGCTTTTTTTTTTTCTTGTGGAGGTACCAGGGATAGAACCCAGGACCTCATACATGGAAAGCAGGTACCCAACCAGCTCCCACTGACACTCAATTAATATTTGTTGAATAAAGTAAGGAAGGAATAAGCAATCTACAAGGCTGAAACCCAGATTTCCAAAATACCAAGCTATTTCAATCACACCATTGATTAGAGTGCAATCTAACACACTGGCCATATCCAGCTATAAACGTGCAGAACACTGGGAATGTTCTCAGTATCTCTCTACTTTAACAAATCATGTTGTGGGTGGTATCTGATGATGGAGAAACAGCAGGGGGGTGGGGGCAAGTACAGAAGAAATGGTGGGAATGGTGTTTTAAAACTGGGAACAGTTCATTCAAGTCCCCAGCACCAGCCTGGAGTCAGAGATACCAGGAACTGAGTGCTGGCCCCACTGTGTGACTGGGCAAGTTGCTTTCCCCCTTGAAACCTGTCTTCTCAAGTGACAGTCTGGTCCATAAAGAGTAGGCAATAACTGGTAGCCACATTGTCATGGTTGTTGTAGAGAGAAGCCTACTCTGATACAACTTGATGGCAGGTCTCTTTCTAGATCCTGCCGTTCTCTCTTCTTTATTCCAGGTCCCCATTGCACAGGTTTTGGGGCCCACATCCAGCTGCCTCTTAGGGCTTGGTACCCTGAGCCCCAATAGTGTGAAGGGCCCCTCATAAAGCGGGAAACCGGCTATTAAAGTCGTGGTCCTCTGTTTGTGTCTTCATATCCCAGAGTTTGATTTTCCCCAATGGTTAAGAACCCTTTCTGAAGCCCTATCTTAGTCTACAGTTACCTTTTCCAAGAAGTTAGACAGAGTCTAGAGGACAAGGAAAATACCTTAACCAAAAACTTTATTCTGCACACTGTGTCACGGGGAAATTTATAGCAGTAGGATTAATGTGCTTTCTCTGGATGTGGCGCTCTAAACAGACCTGTAGTTGACCAGTTCCAGCTAGCTGCCTCATTAGTATTAATTTTTGGAAAAGGAAATGAAATCGAAATCTCACAGGACTTCAGAAAATACCAATAATCACTGACAAGCTATTACAGCAATGAGCAAAAAAGATGATATGAATTACAGTTGATAGCTAAAAATCAACTTGCATTTCAGTTAAAAACTAATTGCACTTGAAGTTCTTTGTATGTTTCTTTATTGTGGTGGAAAAATTCCAAGTTTTTTACCTGAGATATTTTCAATGGCCATTGAAACAAGACAAAAAGGCAAATTACCCTTTGAGCCACCTTCAGTGTCAGTGTCAGATGGATTACTTCACTCTGCCATTACTAAGTTGAAGCTCTCCAAGCACAAATATAACTCTAATTGTCACAGGGTGTAAATGTACACAAATACATCGAGAAAGAACTATAGAGAGTTCTACCTTGTAGAGATGTATGTAATTTAGTACATTAAATCAATACGTCAAATGAGCAAGAATGATACAGAGATGTAATAAGAATACAAAGAAATTCACTGGAAAGAGTAAATGTGTACTCTTGATAGCTCTGGAATTTACATGGATTTCTGAAGCAGATCTACACATTGATTCCCATCCATGTCAGTTTTGTACACCATTAATTTTGAATTGAAACGATTTCCCTTAGAACATTTGACATCTGCACATTGTGTCTGTTTCCTTATCCGATCTTGAGTCGCAAGTATTGACCTTTAACTGTGTTCAGTGACTTGTTTGCCTTGGCAATTGTTCATTTTCAGTTTCATTGGCAAGTGCATTTTACCAGGTGCGTTTTTTGTTTGTTTGTTTCTGGCCAATTTCATGATCAACTTCGGCCTCAATTATCCACCTTCTAAAATCACTGAGAACGAGTTATTGCTCCCTGTTCCTGACATAGTACACAAATTAGTGAGACAATAGCCTCATTTAATTTTATATATATTTTTTTTCCCAGTAATATTGATTGTTCCATTTTCTCACTTCAGTCTGAGAAAGCCCACAGGGGCAGGGAGTAGGCTAGTCATTTGTTAAATGAGCCCCACTGTGAATGGTTTAGTTCATAGTTTTTTCCAGAGGCTTTCTCTGCCAGTTAAACTCATTCTATTGTAGGACGGCATCACAAATGACAATAATGTATGAGTCCCAAGATCAAGAGCTACAACAAACTAGTACAGTGGGCTTGCCTGCGATTTTGAGCAATGATTTACCCTGAAGGTTGGACCTTTCATTTCCCATTGGAGGTTTTTAAAGATGTTGCAAAACTAAAACAGATGGGTAAGGATGGTCTACTCTTAGAGCTTTCAGCACCCCTACACGAGGCTCACAGACTACTTACTCATTTGTCTGTACCTTCCACACAGTTTGCCTGAGAATCTGTGAATAGCCAGGGCCAGTAGATAATCTCCCTCTTAGGATATACTTGTTTCAATAGGCTATGGATTGTCTCTTGAAGTACAAAACGAATTTTAAAAGAGAATATCTCTGAATTTCAAACATTTCTATGTTAAAGGAATCAGGTCTTCTCTCTTTCTTTCTAAACACAATATGATACATGGCATGGTCTATGTTAACTTTAAAACTTGGGTTCTACAATGATAGGAATAATCAGTAATTTTACCTCTGGGGAGTTAGCCTACTGCTGAAAAAAAAAAAGGGAAAGTCTGACTTGGTGATTTCCACTTGGACTTCATAGGTTAGAACTGGATCACATGACTACCATGTGGTACTAGCAGGATCAGGGAAAATGAAAGTTTTCTCTTCCGACCCCTTGGAATAGAGGAATGCAAAGATAAAAGTGATTGTGAATGGCTTTGGGTTGTCAGTCCTTACTGTCCACTGTAACTGTTAAAAGGGAGAACATAATACTGGCTCAAGACCTTTTAGGAACTGTCTGGAAACATGTAAATTATCCGGAAACTGGACTAGAATCCACCCTCTCCCATAGGTCAAAACCATTTGGCTTTTGAGTCTCCTGTACTGATGTTGGAGAGATAGCTATATAATACTTTCTGGATGTTTCTGAGTCTTTAGATTAAAGTGTAGTGATAGGGCTACCCAATTTAGCAAATAAAATTCAAGCTCCCCAGTTAAATCTGAATTTTAGATAAGCAATTAATGCATTTTTACTATTAGTATATCCCAAATATTATATGGGATATGAATACATGAAATGATTGTTTGTTGTTTATCTGAAATTCAAATTCACCCGGGCACCCTGCATTTTATCTGGCAGTGCTAAGGAGGAATGTTTTCAGTGGGCCAAAGATATAGCAGTAGGTACCCAGATTTAATCCCTAGTACCTCCTAAAAACAAACTAAGAAAGGAAACAAGGAAAATAGATAACTTCTATCTTAACAAAATCTTTTTTTTTAGAAGGAGGTACCAGGACCTTGTGTGTAAGAAGCAGATGCTCAACCACTGAGCCACACCTACCTGCTCCCCCAGATTTCCCTCTTATGGAAGAGACAACACTGTTTGCTTGTCTCTGATGGCCTCTTTACTCCTTCCCCATTCTTTCTGCCTGGAACATGGATGCATTGGCTAAAGATGCAGCGGATGTTGTGTAATGATGAGGCCACATATCCTCAGAGTCTTCACACTCTGCCAGAGAAGAAAGAAAAAGGCAGCCTCCTCAGGACTTCTCGTTAACTGAGACATCCAAGCCTTTTACCTGATGTAGCAGGTTGTATGGAGGCCACCAAAAGATTTGCCCACATCCTAACCCCTGGATCCTGGAAATGCAACCTTATTTGGAAATAAAGGTCTTTATCCTTGTAATTAAGTTAAAGATCTCCAAGTGAGATCATCCCGGATTATCCAGGTCAGCCCTAAATCCATGACAATTGTCCTTCTAAGAGACAGACGAGAAGACACAGAGCTAGAGGTCCATGTGAAGACAGAGGCAGAGTCTAGATGACGCATCTACAAGCCTGGAGCCACCGGAAGCTGGAGGAGGCGAGGAAGGATTCTCCCTTGGAGTCTTCAGAGGAAGTGCAGTCCTCCAGACATCCTGATTTTGAACTTCTGGCCTCCAGCACTGTGAGAGAATACATTTCCATTGTTTCAAGCACCAAGTTCGTGGTAATTTGTCACAGCAGTCCTGGGAAACAAATACACTTATTTAAGGCATGTTTTGTCATGTCTTCTGCTATGTTTCCAAGCACGATTCTCATACAATTGTCCTTATCAGTTTTCCTTTTTTTCTCTTTCTAAAAACAAATGATACCAATAGAGCAAGTACTAATAAATAGATCTGGGTGAATCAAATAAAGAGTAGATACAGCAGCGGTTGTAACTAACTCAGCGGTTGAGGGCCTGTTTAGCACATATGAGGTCCCAGGTTGAAAAATAAGAAGGTGCAATATAACATAGTACTGTTTTCCATCTAGTAAAAATATGTAGATTATTATATATTTGTCATTGTATATTTTCCAAAATTCCCTCCCTCTTTACACCCCATATGTGTACATGTGTATGTACATTACTAGACTCCCATTAAATATATATATATCCTTTTTTTAAAGATTTTATTTATTTCTCCCCCTGTCCCTACCCTCCTCCCCGCCCCCCCCCCCCGCCCCCCCATTTTCCCTATTGTCTGCTCTCTGTGTCATTTGCTGTGTGTTTTTTTGTGCCTGATTTTATTCTCATTAGGAGGCTCCGAGAACCAATTCTGGGACCTTCCAGAGTGGGAGAGAGGCAATTACTCTCTTGTGACACCTCAACTCCCTATTCTGCTATGTATTCTTATCTTTTTCCTCTGTATCCTTGTTGTGTCATCTTGTTCACCAGCTCTCTGCGTTGGCCTGCACTCCTGCGTGGGGCAGCTTTCCTGTGCTGGGCAGCGTTCCCGCGCAGGGTGGCCCTCCTGTGCAGGGTGACATTCCCGCGTGGGCTGACACTCTGCATGGGTCAGCTTGCTGTGTGGGCCAGCTTGCCCTCACCAGGAGACCCCAGGCATCAAACCCTGGACCTCCTATATGGTAGACGGGATCCCAATTGGTTGAGCCACATCTGTTTCCCTATATTTATATTCTTAAAAATATCTCACCTTTTATGGGCCTATGCACAAAAATAAGGACTTTCATAAAAATTTAAAACATTCCATTTAGAAATCACAGTAAGAGCAGCCCTGCCCTGCCTTTAAAATATGGACACCATCACTACAAAATAATTTTTAGCTTCATCCCATTTTCAACTGTGTAGGTACTTCTAAAGTGAATCTAAATTCCTCAAGGTGGCATTTGCATTTGTGTTAAATGACAAGATGAGAGAAATGATAACTTAGGGTTTTCAAGTTGTTTCCCTGATTTAGGGAATTCTAGGAACCAGTATTGGTAAGAAAAGAAGGATCATCACCACAGTGAGTAGAGCATTATAGATCTGGGGACAGTTACACTGTGGGAGTGTCTTGTAAATTAATCTTTCTAGATCAAACTCTGCTTGATCTCCACCAAGGGAGATCCCAAAACATGTGGATCCCACCCTAAAGACCCCTATTCTTAGCCTGGGGAGGGGGCCAGTCAGGGGTCCCCTGGATGATTCTCCTGAACAATTCTCCCATATAGCCAGAGCTGAGGACCACTGTTCCAGACTGAGGCCCAGCATCTCCTTCTGTGACTGGTGAGAAACAAACACGGAGGTGACCCTGACGGCCCACCCTCACCACCGAGGTGGGCCAACTAGTGTTCTCATGTCTCCATGGTTGGTTTGTTCCCCACAACAGTCATGTGAGGTAGATACTATTTTCACTTTACGTATGAGAGAAGTGAGGATTGGGAATTTTAAGGACCTTGATCAAGACCACGTTGCTGAAAGGAGTAGAGGTAGGCTTGACTCAAGCTCCTTCTTCCTCCAAAGTCTATGCCATTTCCACCATGTTTCCTTACAAGTCCTCTATTGCTGGTGCTGAGGAAAAGTTGTAAAATTACAATTTACGGGTCATTATCCATCCTCAAGAAATGTGTGGAGCTGGTTACACACTGCTTATCACAAATAAAAGAAATACTTCTCATTCCAGATATAATCCTTATCCTCAAAAGCTGAACTGGCCAATGTATATGGAGATCTGCAATGGCCTTTGATGGGGTCAGTTGAGTTAGTCAACTCAATTCCCAGTTATTCAATGAAGCACAATCCAGGTAACCTGCTGTGGGGGCATTTTACAAATGTGATTAAAGGCCCTAATCAGTAGACTTCAAGATAGTCAAAAGGAATATTATCCTGGGTGAGCCTGACCTAATCAGGTGGGTCCTTTAAAAGGGGGACTAGGCTTTCTCTGAGCTCAGAGACTTCAAACAGCTTGCTCTTAGTAGGCTCCAGCCTGCTATGAGCTTCCTTTCCTGACCACTTCTCTACGGACTTCAGACTTGTTTAGTCAGTTGTGGAAGTTTGCAATTTTTATGAATCTCAAAAGGAAAAATATGTTCATAAACAAATCTATTCCTCTGGGTATGATACTTTTGATTGCACTAAATTCAGTTGAGAAGCCTTTGATTAGATCACTTGATAAGATCAATTTAGGGCTTTTGATTGGACTCCATCAGTGAGGCATGACTTAGGTCAAGTCTCTGCCCCCTTGTTGGGTCTGAATAAAATGGAAACACAGAAAAGACTCTGTCAGACAGAGGAAAAGGGAGCCGATCTTTTTGATTCTGCAATGTAAGAGAGAGAGAGGACTGCAGGAAAATCTAAGTCCCCAAGAGGCTCAAAGAGGCTGGGCCCACAGAACAGCTAAAGAGGAGATGGTGGGCCAGGATGGGAGGCTGAGAGCTTGGCAGAGATCAGCGGCCATCTTGCTTTGCCACGTGCCTGGACAACAGAATCTACAGCAGCTGACTTTGGTGAGAAAGCACTTCTTATGGTATCCTGATTTTGACTTCTCACAGCCTTGGAACTGTAAGCTTTTACCCCAAATAAATTCCCTTCATAAAAGCCAACACATTTCTGGTACTTTGCATCAGCAGCCCTTTGGCAAAATAAAACACCAGTCCACACAATTGCATAAGCCAATTCCTTGTAATAAATCCCTTTATATACATGTATGCATAAAATACAGAAGATATATATATATATATATATATATATATATATATATATATATACATAAAGACATATCTATAAAGACACATAAAGATCTGTGTATCTTCTATCTATCTATCATCTGTCTATCTACCTACCCACCTATCTAACTTCTATTGGTTCTATTCTTCTGGTTGAACCATGAATAATACAAGAACAGTCTAAAAAAAATACAGCTATTGGGAAGTAGCTGTGGCCTGATTGATTGGGCTCCCGTCTACCATATGGGAGGTCCTGGGCTCGCGTCCCAGGGCCTCCCTGTGAAGGCAGGCTGGCCTGCGCTGATGGAGAACTGATGGCCCGTGCCCACAGAGAGCTGGTGCAGCAAAATGATGCTACAAAGGGAGACAAGCAGATATAGAAGAATGTGCAGCGGATGGACACAGAGAGCAGACAGCAAGCAAGCCACAAGGAGGGGGAAAAAAATAAAAAATAAAAAATAAATAAATCTTTAAAAAATACAGCTATTTTTTTCTCTTACAGTTCTTACAGTGCTGTGTATCTGGGAGGTGGGGCTATTTTGAGGTTCTCTGTATGGGGTCCGCATTATTTTTGCAACTCTAAGTTTGAAAGTATTTCAAAATAAGAAGTAAAAACAAACCCAAACAGCTATTTTCTATCGTACAGTTCTTGCATGTCTTTGCTCTAAGACAGTCAGTCAGCTGGAAAAGATCCCGTTTCCTTTTACACTTTAGCCTGCTGGTCCCCAAAGTGTGTTTCCCTGACGGGTAGCCCCAGCATCGATGCAGGACATATTGCCAATGCAAATTGTTCAGCACCACCCTGGGCTCACTGATCCCAGGGCGGGGTCCAGCCACCCGTCTTTTGCAAAGCCCACCTTGGGATTCTGTGACTGCTTAGGTTTGAGAACCAATTTAGTCAGTGATGCAAGTTGCAAATATTTGGGAAAGTTTCTTAAATCCTATAACATGAGATGTAACAAAATTGAACATCTCCTAATTCTACAAAATTGACATCTCATTGGCGCCCTTGAGTGCCTGCTGCATTCTTGCCTGGGAGAGGGACTCTCCTGGATGGAGTCAACATTCTTTGCCTCCAGAAGAGTGGCCAGGGCCGACTGATGTCAACATCATGGCGGCCTCAGGACATTACATCCCATTGCTTATAGCCCACCTCTTGGTGAGCACTGGAAAGTGGTCAGTTGAGCCCATTTAAGTAAGAGAATGCTTGTCTCCAACCAGAATCCTCCCAAGCTCCTGCCTCCCCTCCCAGCATTCCAATGTGCCAGGCTTGGGCTTCACCCCAGCCACGTTCCTATAGCCTTGGTAGTAATTAAATTAGCTCAGCTGATGACAGCTGGAGCACACGGAACTTAGCGCATTTGCTGCCCAGTTAGGTTCTTTTGCTTAACTCTACTCTGCATCCCTAGATTGACCTCCTTCTTCCAGCCAATCATGTCAGAAATACATGTGTGTTTTTTTTGTCCCGAGTAAAACTCGGCAAGGCATGTCACTGTAAAGCTGTCACTTCTTAGAAAATTAACTCAAAGCACACAACCAATGGTGGGTCAGTGGCACCATCTTGGTCTCTCCTTAAACATGAGAAGGAAGTTCAACCTGCACAGCCCTAGCGTCTTTGCCTTCCCACAGGGAGTAAAGCATTTTGGGTGCTTATTTGCCTACTTCGTTTTCTGTTCTGAAGCCACGTCATTTTGATGTCTCAATATGAGGAGAAATGAGACCAAAGATGACAGTGTTGATGCAAATTTGAATAACCCAGTTAACTCAAATTTAACATTTTTACATTTCCAAACTCAGCCCTATTTAAATAAGAATGTTTCATTTCTTCTCTGAGAGGAGAATTCATCTCATGCTGCTCTTATCACAAGCCAACATTCATCTTCTCAGATAAGCTGCACTGGATGGGTTAGGACCCAACAGAAAGATAGCAAAGTAACATTATCATGCTAAGAGTACTGTATTCTCCTTTAAAATCCATGGCAATTTTTTCTAATATATATTCACATCACACTCACCTTGAGTTTGGTAAAAAATTATTTTCTCTAAATAAATTCAATGGGGAAAATAAACAAAACTGAAAAAGTTAAGTCAAACCTCATGCCTCAGAAAGTTAAACAGACTTCATTCATACACTCATTCATTCACTCAGTGAATATATGTTGAGAGCCTCTACTATGCCAGGCTTCTGCTGTTTTTATGTATATATATAGATATACTTTTTAAAATTTTATTTATTCCCCCCCCCCACCCCACTGTATTCTCTTTGTGTCCATTCGCTGTGCGTTCTTCTGTGTCTGCTTGTCTTCTCTTTAGGCAGCACCATGAACCAATCCTGGGACCTTCTGGCATGGGAGAGAGGTACTTAATCTCTTGTGCCACCTCAGCTTCCTGCTCTGCTGCATTTCTTATCATCTCTCCTCTGTGTCTCTTTTTGTTGTATCATTTTGCTGCACCAGCTCTCTGGTCGGGTCAGCTTGCTGCACAGGCCAGCACTCCTGCACAGGCCAGCACTCCGTGTGGGCCAGCTTGCCCTCAACAGGAGGCCACAGTAATCAAACCCTGGACCTCCTGTATGGTAGATGGGAGTCCAATCACTTGAGCCATATCTACTTCCCCATGCTTCTGCTATAAAAGAATTTGATTGGGGTGTGTGGGTGTGATGTGCTCTAAAAACGTTTATAATTGTTAATGTTTTGTTATTTTATAGTTTCTTGTGTATGACTCTCATTTTACCATTAGGAACAATTAACTGAACATTCCCATACAAATGAAATTAAGTAAATCTCAATCTGTTAGAAAAGAAGCTTCACCCAATGACTCAGTTAAAAACGTCAATTTAGTGTGTTAAAATGCCAGAAATTCATAGGAGGAAGGAAGAAGCAAATACCCAGGCTACACAGAACAATGTTACTAGACAGAGGAATATTTCATCAATTCTTATTTGTTTTCTTGTTCTCTTGCTGACGTCAGTGTCTGTAGGTGTGGCTGACTTTTATCTTATGATATAAATGGAAGCAACATTAGCACTTTAGTCAACTGAAAATTCCTTGAGTGACTCTTAGACAACTTAGTTTTAGGTTATCAGGACAGATGGTCTGTAAAGCAAAATGTTCTTGAGTTTTTCAAGTGTCTGTAAACTGTTCTAGCCTGACTTTTCTGAGCAAAGGCTTTTCCATGGTAAATATTCTCGAGAAAGACAATTCTAAGTAAGAGGAGGGAACTTAAATGGCAGTCTACTGAGTTTTTTTTCAAGCCCCTGGAGTTGTGCAATCACGCATGGCATGACCAGCATAGAATGGAACAGAACAGAACAGATTAACTAGAAAAGCACAGAAATTATCAGGGTGCATCACACGGTACAAGGGTAAGTATTGTTTGGGGAAAACCTTTTCCTTAATAGATACTCTTGCATTTATCAGTGCTCCTCTCTCCACTGAATCTCCCCATTATTATAAAAGTTAATTACTTCATTTTAAAAGAAGACAAGGGAAACGGACTTTGGCCAGTGGTTAGGGCGTCTGTCTACCATATGGGAGGTCCGCGGTTCAAGCCCCGGGCCTCCTTGACCCGTGTGGAGCTGGCCATGCGCAGTGCTGATGCGCGCAAGGAGTGCCGTGCCACGCAAGGGTGTCCCCCGCGTGGGGGAGCCCCACGCGCAAGGAGTGCGCCCGTGAGGAAAGCCGCCCAGCGTGAAAGAAAGTGCAGCCTGCCCAGGAATGGCGCCGCCCACACTTCCCGTGCCACTGACGACAACAGAAGCGGACAAAGAAACAAGACGCAGCAAATAGACACCAAGAACAGACAACCGGGGGTGGGGGGGGAATTAAATAAATAAATAAATCTTTAAAAAAAATAAAAATAAAAATAAAAGAAGACAAATTCTCTCTTGATCTACACTTATTCCCCTGGCTACTGCCCCAATTCTGTCATTCTCTTTAAAGGAAAAGTCCCTAGAAGTGGTGTCTATGCTTTCTGATTGCTCTCCTCCATTTGGTCTCAATTGCCGCCCCCCTCAAGATTTTTTATTTATTTATTTTATTTTTAAAGAAGCCTTGGATTACATAATATTAAATAAAAAATATAGGAGATCCCATATATGCTATCCCTTCCCTTTCCCACACTTTCCCACATTGACAATAGCCTTCATTAGTGTAGTACATTTCTTACAATTGATGAACACATATTTAAGCATTGCTAATAACTGGGGACTATAGTTTACCTTATAGTTTATACTCTGTACCACACAATTTTGTAGGTTATGACAATATAATGGCCTGTATCCATCATTGAAATGCCATGCAGGAAAATTCCAATGTCCCAAAATTTCCCCTATATTACACATAATCTTCCCTCTCTTTCCCATCAGAAGCTCTGGTGGCCACTGCCTTTATATCAATTATATAAAGTCTTCCATTGTTAGAATAATAACATCTATAATAAAATAATAATAACTCTCCTTTAGTCCATTGTTCAATCCCCAATCTTGTGGATTTGGAGATGGTGATGCCCATTCGGTTTCTAATTGAGAGGGAGCTTAGATCCCGTGGGCAGATGGATGGAACTGTCTTGCTTGCAGTTGCAGACACTCTCTGTTCCTTGGGATGTTCGTTGTCCATCATCATCTCCTTGTTAGTTGTCCTGGGTGAGTCTAAAGAACTGGAGAGTGGGTGTTAGAACTCTGCTGAGATTCAGGGCTCAACTGGAACATGGATTAACCAAAGATTTAAGTCTCCGGGACATATATTTAACAAATGGAGTGCTAATTATAGGTCAATAAAAGAGGCAGAAGAGCGATCTGTAGGGAAACTATAAATGACTCTAACTCTGTTACACTTGGCAGCATAAATTCCATAGTAAGGCCCACTGACAGGGAGCCTATTTCCTGAGCTTGTCTGCCCTGCTTATTGTGTCCAGGTGTCTCCGGAGCCCTCAGGAGACCCACTGTTTGAGGCACTGTTACTGTGGCAGTAACTATGGAGATGTGCATAAGGGTAACCTCTGGAATGACCTCCTAACTCACTTTGAAATCTCTTAGCCATAAAAACTCTTTTGTATTTACCAATTCCCTCTTTTGGTCAAGGTCTTTTTCCAGTTGCATTGCTAGTTGGTGCTTAGTAATAATCCCTCGGAGCCAGAGAGGCTCATTCCCAGGAGTCATGTTCCACATGGCAGGGGGTGGTAGTATGTTTATATGCTGAATTTGGCTTACACAGAGGCCACATTGAACAACAAGGAGGCTTTCAGGAGGTAATTCTTAGACAATATATAAAACTAGGCTAAGTTTCAATTTCACAAGAAAAGGTTCATAAGTACATAAGGCACTGCCCTTGTACTTGGGGAATTCTTGTCATCTTATTAGAAAATATAACAGAACTCCCCAGGATAGGAATTCAACATTCTCTCGGTTATTGTGCATCTTTACCCGCTGCAACAATGCCCCAAGAACACTTGAATGTATTTGTGTGCCTTAGAGGCATTGCCTCAAGTGAACCCTTTCCCATGCATCCCCCCATCACCAACACCCACACCAGTGATTCTCCCCTGCCACAGTTGTGACCCTTCTGCAATCTAAAACCTCTCCCAAAACAAAGCCAACAAAATAACCAAATAAAATAATAAAAAATGAAATAATGGTTTTTAAAATAACAAATAAAATACAAACTTTTTAAAAATTTGAAATAAAAATTTATTTTAGACATTGTATCTTTTGTCACTGTAAGATCTATTATCCTGTACGTACAGTGGCATTTTCTTACATATCTTCCCAGTGTTTTTTTTTTTTATTTCATCTTCAAAGAAGTTTTAAGTTACAGTGAAGGCACATAGAGAATGGAGGGGATTCCCATATACCCAACAACCTCTCCCTTTTCCACTCTCCCCTATTAATAACATTTTACATGGAGACAGTACATTTGTTATGACAGAGATACAAATATTTAAGTATTGCTACTAACCATGGTCAATGGCTTATATTATGGTTTACATTTTGGACTGTACACTTTTATAGGGTGGGGAAATCAGGTTGGACTATCCATGGAATTGGGGGGAGGGTCAGGGGAAGGAGAAGGTGAATTCTGGGGATTTGTATGTCTATGGGTAAAATTACAATGTTGGAAATGTTCTTTTGACAAATATGGCAGGGGAGGGTTACTGTTGTAGGGTGTTGGGTGTGTGTGGAGGGATACGGGATAGGGCACACCTAAGGCAGGCTTCTATGGAATATGCAAGTGTTCATCTTGTCATACTGTGTTATCTCAGTGGGTGGAGACCCACACAATAAACAAGAAAATATTAAACTCCCATCCTGGGGAGTCCTGCTATGTTCTCAATTAGACAAGAATCCCTCAAGAGCACAGGCAGGGCCTAATAAAAGAAAACAGACCAATATGTCAAGACCTCAGTATTATTTCAAGTAACTATGAATGTAATTCTTCAAAACTGAAAACTTAGTGGTTACCACAGGTTCCGAGGGGAAGCGGATGGAAGGACAGAATAGATGGAAGGTGGGCATTTTTAGGGCATTGGAATTGTTCTGCATGATCTTGCAATAGTGGATACAGGCCATTTTAAATTTCGTCAAAATCTATAAGAGTATGGCTCCTCAAGCTTTTGAGCCCACCACCTCATCCAAATTGCTATTCTCAAAGTCACCCCTGATGTCCATGATTCCAAACTCATTGATGAATCCTCAGCCCTCATCTTACTTGACCTACCAGCAGCACTGGACGTGGTGACTTACCCTCTCCTCTTTGAGACACCTCTGCTCATCACCTCCACCACTGCCACCCTGATCCAAGCCTCCCTATCACTCTTCTGTATTATTGCAATAGTCTTCTAACCAGTCTCCCTGCTTCTGCCCTCACCCACCCACCCCTCTCTGCCTGCTACCGTCTAGTCTCAACATGACAGTCAAATCATCTCATTGTTTTGCTGAAAATCCTCCCATGACTTCCCACGTCCATTCGGGGTGAAAGCCAACATCTTTGCAGTAGACTGTGAAGCCACCCTACTATCTGAGCTGCTCTCTCTCATCTCATCACCCATCACTCTTATTTTGCTTGACCACACAGGCCTTCTTGCCATCCCCCAAGCACACCAGCACGCCCCTCTTTCAGGAGTTTTGTACCAGCTGTTCCTTCTGCCTGGAATGCTTTCCCCCATAGTTGCATGGCTGGTTCCTTCACTTCTCTTTCAAGTCTCCAATCAATCCACCATCTCGGAGAGGACCTGCCCCGACCTCCCATCTAAAATCCCACACATATACACATGCACAAACTCCAAGTCTCCCTTCCCTGAGCCCTTTTTACTATATAAATACTATCTGGATTTACTTTTGCGTTTTGCTTTTCTTGTGTGTCTTATTTACTAGATATAAATTCCCCGAGGGCAGAAATTCTGTTTCTTTCCCTCACTGCTGCACCAGGATAATGGTGAGAACCTTGCTGGCTCAACAAATATTGCTGGTTTTGAATGAGTGAATGAGTAAATTCGATTGCTATGTATTTTTTAACGTAGGTTGTGGTCCCAAAAGTTTGAAAGTCTTGGGTGTAATAAAAATGGTTTGCACTTTGAACCCAGATGGATCCAGGTTCAAGCACAGAGCCAAGCAAAGCCCTGGGATCTTGTTCTTCGTGTTTGATATACATACAGAACACTTTCTTCTCTATCTTACACTTCCTACACAGTAGAATTCACTTCTTTCAAAGAACAGTTCATCAATAAAATACTACATAGTCATTAAAAATGATGTTATTGAAGAATATTCAATGTCATGGAATGACATCATAACAGCATCACATGTAAAAAACAACCGGTAGTCCTCCTGTCATGGAAAAAAGTATATATTTTGTGTTATAATTTTTTGAGGATTGTATTGTCTGCATGATTTTTGGGCAAACATACAACTTTTCTAATTAAATATGTATAATTTTATATACACATTTTTAAAAAGCGCTAGTACCTAATTTCTTTTTTTAAATTAAACCATTCTAGCTCCAGGCGTCTGCTTGTCAAGGGGAGGGAAAAGTAGAATACTGGCCGTGTTTTGGTGACTTCCTTTCCACTCCGTTTGTGGTCCCAGGCAGGGCTCTGACGTGGTCTGGGAAAATGATGGTAGCCCGGGAATCCTCGTGGGTGTAGAGTCAGCCCCAGGCCTCCTGCTCAGAGCCGCCCCCGCAGGCACCCGCAGCACCTGCTGGCCAGGTGGTACGCAGAGACCTGGGGCTCTGGCGCCCCGGCCTGCTCATGCAGCCCCCTCTGTCTCCTGATCCAACAAGGTTCTGAGCCGAGGTCCCCACCCCCGACACCAGATTTCAACCCCACCCCACCTCCAGCTCTAACCCAGGCCTGCAGTTCAAGGCAAAGGCCCAAGGGTGGAGTTTCAGGGCAGGTCACTCACCCCATAGCCCTGGATCAGAAAACCACTGTTAACTGGCCCTGTTTCTAAGGAGCCTAGATGTCAAGAAAGCCAGGCTGATTAAAAAATTTAATTAGATTTTTTAAAGTAACTAAAAAAAAAAAAAAAAGCTAGGATATGCTGTCCTCCTGTGAGATACCTGACGGTAGCAACTCATTCAATATTTTGTTGATGAGAGTCTATAGCAGGAAATAGGACAATTTTAGCTAACATCTACATCTGATTGATCTACATGTAAATAAAGAATATATACCTCATCCTTTAACTAGCTGGTGATGGACTGTAATAATTGACTTGTTTCTTTTCCCATTCAACAGATTTGTATGGAAATTTTAACAGTGAGATTAGGTGCCAAGGTAGTTCTAAAGAACCAAGGGCCTTCAACACTGAGAAGCACCGGCTTGCTGTGTCTGTGAGTCTGCGCAGGTGGGCGGGCAGAGGTGTTCATCATTTTTCTTCTCCAGAGTGAAAGAGGCCAGGGCTCTGTTTGGAAATATCTACTGCTGCTAAAATGAAGGAATAAAAAAGAAATCCAAAAATAACCACCTATGCAAGCAACCAACCAAGTCATATTTATTCTTTTTGGAGTTCCTTAGTAAATCAATGCAATCAACGTATAGTACATGAAAATATTTCTACAAATTAAGTTTTTCTGAAAAACATTTTTGAAAAAAGTAACCATATACCTTCAAGGAACTAGCACGGGTTTATAGTTTCTGTTTGAAAACACATGCAGAGGAGAAGCAGGTGTCCTCTGCAACAGCTATGTTCTAATTCTAGCACATCCACTACTGAATGCTTTTCAGCAAACTGCCTTGCTGCAGTGTCGACTCCTGATGGGGACACGGAGGTGCCAAGAGCATGCCCAATCCAGCTCCTCGCCTCGGCGACTTTGCGTTTTGGCATCAAATTCGGGGAGAATATGCCAAAGCACACTGCTCATTCTGGCTGTTGTGTGTGCATAGAGAACGTGAGCAGCCGTCATCTTGGAGCTCCACGCTGCGCCCGCTCGCCGCGCAGGGGACGACTCTGACCGCCGGAAGTCAGGCGCAGTTTGCGCCGCGTCTCAGGAACAATCCTCCAGCTCGTCAAATGGGTGATTGTCCGTAGCCTGCCGTCGTTTTTCTGTACAATCCCTGTGCCTGTAAATCTGACGGCTGCTCACCCCCTGCTCTAGATAAGCCAATGCAGGCGCCAGATCCTTTGGCAAATGCGTAAACTGAGTCCGCTCCGTTCTGTGCATTGGCCCGTGGACTTTTGCCTGGGGCGCGGAGGCTTGTGTTACCTGCTGCAATCTGCTGTTTGATTCGTTTTTTCTCCTCTGGGGATAGGGCAGTTTTGCCAGGAAGGCTAAGCTCTGAAGAGATGAAACTAGTTTGCACTAAAGGCAGTCAATTTCTGGGTAATTTGTTCAGGCACCGGTGTGGACCACTTGGATTCGTTTCCCCAGTTACGCAGGGCAGTCTTGTTGGTCCTTAGGGGATTATGTTTCATTATCCCCACGCTCCTAATGCCGCCATCCGGGCTTTTATGTGGCCCCTTCCAAAGGAAATGCTGCTTTAGCAGATTCTGGAATGAGCTCATGCTGGTTAGAAAGTTTCAACTTTGGAGTAGACTCTTTCTTATAATGAAGGCACATATAACATTCCCTGTTTAGCGCTAATAACCGCAGATTTGTGTCTTTCTGCTACTTTCAGATGATGCTTACAAAATATTTTCACCTTGTAACCCCTTAGCTCTTTGCTCATCATTTACATTTCTTCACATCCAATTCCACTAAAATACACAAAAACGAAACTTGCACTTAATCTTGTTACTGCTGCCACTCATCACCTACCTATAATTTTCAGCTTCATGAACTGGTATATTTCAGTTAGGAGACACTATCCTACATAAGACAATAATGTGACCTGCACAATAATGTAGGTAGGCTGGTACTCAAGCCAGCAAGATGAGGTAGAGGGTCCTTAACCCCCTATTTTGTCCTTTTTCCACTCTTCCCCTAGGTTTCCTCCAACTTTACTCCAGCAAGGAAAGAGGATGCGCATGGGGAGAGAGATCCATTAAAACCACACACTTACCTGCACACTTCCACAGAGTACTACGGGCATGCTCTGTAGATGGAAACATGCAAACCCAAGTTCCCCCCCAGTCAGGCAAGGAGCTGAATTACTAAGGAGCTGGGCTCACACCCCCGGGGAAGGCAGAGAACTGTGGTAGCCTGGTGCCCGCCTGCCCTGCCTAATACTTGTCTGTGCTAACCCAACAAAATGTGTCTTTGGACAAGAGATGCCTCTGGATAGTCTATCTTCCCACCCTATTTTGTCACGTCTCTGCAAACTTCTCAATACCACCAACAAGCAATGGATATTCTTCCTGTTACCATGAACAGAAATTCCAGGACAATTTCACAGCACCAAATGCTGAAATCAAAGCACACTGAGATGGTTTGACTAATGTGTCAACTCGGCCAGGTAATGATGCCCAGTTGTCTGGTCAAGCAAGCACTGGGATAATGGTAATTCAGGGCACTTCATGGATTTTGATCATCAGTGAGTTGATTGCAGAGATGACTGGTTGCATCTACAATCAACCAAGGACATTGCCATCAGCAGTGAGTGCCATTTCATCCAATCAGCTGAAGGCTTTAAAAGGGGCAGCGATTTCAGCATCTAGAGAGAGAATTCCCATCTCTGCTTTAGACAACCAGTGTCTCCTAGGGAACTCATTAAGGACCTTCATCAGAGCCCCTGGTTTTCAGCCTGCCCTGAGGAATTTGGACTCGTCCATCCCCATGGTCACGTAAGAGAATTTTACAAAATCTCATATTATGTACAGACATCTGCTGTCGGTTCTGTTTCCCTAGAGAACCCTAACACAGGCACGTGGCTGCTGAGCACATATCAGGTTCTCAGTGCAGGACTGCACAGGATCCGAATCCCCACAGGCACCTCATAACATACCCTGAACTTTGGTGTGAGAAACACCGACCTATCTTGGTTCAAGGCTAGTTAGATCCCGTTATCAAACCCAGTTTCCTGAGACTTCCCAGAAGTGAGGCCCTGCAGGGGCTGCCTGCACTGCCTGTGGGTGGATAGAGGTTAAAGCAGCAGGCCCTGCCCCTCCAGAGGGCCGGGAGAGCTCTGGATAATCACCACGGGAGCAGGTGGGCAGGGCTGAGGTGAGTCACGGCAGCATGGAAAACAAGGGAAGAACCAAAAGCCCCAAATCCAGCCACCTCAGCTCGTGTCACATCAATTCTGTGATTCATCCATGTGTTGTCCAATAGCCTTGGTTTGAACTCCTACGTGCCAAACACTTAGGTCTTGGCACTTGGGTTAAGTGGTAAAAAACAAACACGTGGAGGTGTGTGAGGGGAAACAGAGGCATGGAGCCCGGCCAGTGGGTCAGTGGGAATAACATAATGCATGCGGGAACCGTATACAGCAGCTGCAGTCCTGCCTGGCCCACCCCTGTCCCTCTGTACAGCAAAGGCTACTTATTGCAGGAACCCGTGGATATGCCCTAGGGAATTTCTGACTGCTGGGCACCCGCGGGTGTTATGGATTGAACCGCGTCTCCCAAAAAGATGCTGATGTCCTAAACCCCAGTACCTCAGGATGTGACCTCCTTTGGAACTAGGGTCATTACAGATGGAATTAGGCAAGCTGAAATCAGTCATACTACAGTAGGGTGGGCCTTTATTCTTACTGTAAGAAGAGGAAATGTGGACACAGACAGACAGAGGGAGAAGGCCATGTAGTGGCTGAGGCAGAGAACACCATGTGTTGCCACCAAGTCGCTGCCAGCAGCCAGCAGCCACCAGCTTCCAGGAAAGAGGCATGGAAGCAGAATCTTCCCCATAGACATGGAGGGAGTGTGGCCCTCCTCACACTTTGGGTTGTTTTATTTTTTGTTTGTATCTATTATCTTTTTTAAAAGATACATAAATCACGTAAAATGTTACATTAAAAAATATGAAGTTCCCATATACTCCACTCCCCACTCCCTCCCGCTCCTCCCACATCAACAACCTCTTTCATCAGTATGGCACATTCATTGCATTTGGTGAATACATTTTGGAGCACTGCTGCGCAGCATGGATTATAGTTTACATTGTAGTTTACACTCTCCCCCAGTCCATTCAGTGGGTTATGGCAGGATATATAATGTCCTGCATCTGTCTCTGCAATATCATTCAGGACAACTACAAGTCCCGAAAATGCCCCCATATCACACCTCCTTTTCCCCCTCCCTGCCCTCAGCAACTACTGTGGCCACTGCCTCCACATCAATAATATAATTTCTTCCATTGCTAGAGTCACAATAGTTCTATAGTAGAATACCAGTAAGTCCACTCTAATCCATCTTTTATTCCTCCATCCTGAGGATGCTGGGATGGCAATGCCCACTCCACCTCTAAATCAAGAGGGGGCTTAAATCCCACATGGCTGATGGATGGGATTCTCCTGCTTGCAGTTGTAGACTTTCTCAGTTCCCTGGTGTGGTGATTGACCGTCCTCACCTCCTTGTTAGCTGACCTGGGTAAGTCCAACAAACTGGAGAGTAGGCGTCACAACTCTGCTGAGGCTCAGGGCCCAGCTGGCACATGACCAGTCCAGAGATTCAAGTCTCCTGAGCATACACCAACCCCAGCACCAACCACAGGTTCAGTAAAAGTGACAGAAGAGGCATGTGTAGAGAGGTCACAGCTGAGTCCACCTCCATCACACTCAGGAGCACAAATTCCAAAGTAAGGCCCACTGGCAAGGCACTGAACTCCAGGGCCATTTGCCATGACCATGGGTCCTGGGTGTCTCTGTAGCCCTCAGGAGAACCCTCGGGATACCTGGAGCTGTATCTACTTTGGCTGTCTCTGAGGTCCTGCTGAAACGTGCATACCCCTCTGCTGACCTCCTGACTCATTTTGAAGTCTCTTAGCCACATAAAGTCATTTGTCTTTACCATTTCCCCCTTTTATTCAACCTGCTAACACTTGGATTTCAGACTTTTCACCTCCAGATCCCCAAGACAATACTTTTCTATTGTTTTCAGTCAGCTCTGTGTGGACCTTTGTTATGATAGCCCTAGGAAAATAAAGACATGGGCAAGCCAAGAGCACTGGGAAGATAAAACTCTGGGAGGCAGCCCTGAGCCAGTGACGGTGAGGAGCTGGCGGATGAATTGCCCCTCCCTGGCCCCTCAGCTGAGAGAACGCTGAGGCTTGCTCCTGGCTGCCTCCCTGAGTCCCCCGTGGCTTGACAACTCCATTGGCTGCTCTCCCTTCCCTGCCTTGCTTTCCCATCCCCTTACCAGTATTTCTTAGAGTAGCATCCCAAATAAACCTATTTGTGCTCAAATCCTTGTCTCAGAGTCTCCCCCTGAGAGAACAAAACCTAAAGGATCATGTAACTTAGATTTTCTAGGATAGTCACAGTTCTAAAACTTCCATCCACCACTATATGTCACCTCTCCTGCTTTAGAATATCTGTTTGTCTTTTAGCTGGGCCACATAAGATATCTAACAAAGCTCTTTGTTGGTTTTAACCAATAAAAGCTCTTCACCCAAAAGAAAGAAAATGAGATAAACAGAGAAGATTTCTTTAAACTTTCTTTTTACTAAGAATTTTTCTTTTTTATTTGAATTTCTAAAAATAGAGTCTGATTTGTTTGGCTTGATACCAAGGGTTGTAGGAAATTCTCTGATTTGAAGAGCAAGGTTCACTCCAGCCATGGTGAAGAGAGCTGGGTCGCTAAGGACCTCAGCTATCCCTGGTGTGCCGCTTCCCTTCTGGGTATGACCACTGTGCTCATGGACTATTCTGGAGGGCAAAAGCAGCCTCAACTTAACTCTAGACAGCCTAAAAAATGAGTACACATGTGGGATCCAAAATAGAATAAAAGATCAACAGTGAGCTTCAGGATTTGTTTAGTGTCGTGTTACTTGTCTCCCCAAAGCCTTTATTTTAGCCAGACTTTCCCCAGGCCAGTTTGAAATAAGGATATTTTGAACTGTTGAATCATAACCAAGCTGTATAGAAAGGCTGCTGATTTGCTATTTCTGTATCTTATGCAAGAGATAGTAAGGGAGGAAAAAGTATTTTATAATAGCTCCAAGTAACGGTCGTTCAAGAAGTCACAAAAGTCTATGAAAATCTGCTTAAGTGCCTTGTCATGTAAGAGTTTTATATACCCAAGAATACATTTACAATTGCAGGCACAAACACACATCCACAACCACTACTCCACCCTTGCTTCACATTTTTTCAGATGGATGTACCAATATGTATGTTGCATATTTATCTCACAAAAGATGAACTAATACACAGCAGCCACCTGCTTGGCATTTCTAAATTTACCAGTACATTCTAAATTGACTTTTGCCTTCACAGGTGATCCTGAGGACCTGTCTCTTGGGGTTCCACTGGGAAGTGACAGAACTCAGACAATTTTCAGAACAGTGAGCTGGATTTATCAATCTTGGCCCCTGCACAAAAAAAAAAGAGAGATTACAGAGAAAAAACTAATGTGTTTCTTATTTAAATATAGTTATCATCTAACACAAGATGGAATTTGCCTAAGAATGTGGAATTTCTTTATCAATTATGATAAAATAAAACCATTAGAGAGATGCTAAAACATTAGAAATAAAGAAATATGTAGCAGTACAGGAGTTCTATTTCATATTGTTCTGAAACCATTATGTGCCAGGCTTCCAAAAAACATTGTGAAAGACACCTTAAATTAATTTCTGAAACAGCAAAAAATAAAAACAGGAATACATTTCTTATGTATGTCAAAATCAGATTATGACTCTCATCACTGAACCTATTTCAAAGAGGTAGGATACAATTCAATTTAGCAAATATTAACCAACCACTTACCAGGTGCTTAGCCTTTTCATACCTTAGTTTCCTTACCTGTAAAACAGGGGCAATGATAGTGCCCACCTAGTAAAGTTGTCATGAGATTAAATGGGTTAATAAATCAGCAACATTTAGAAGAATGCCTGGAAATAGTACTGCATTAGCCATCATCATCATCACCATCATCATCCTTACCACCATTATCACTCCATCATCACCATCATCACCACCATCATCATTGCCATCATCACCACCATTATCACCCCATCATCACCACTATCATCATTGCCATCATTAGCCATCATCATCATCATCACCATCATCATCCTTACCACCATTATCACCACCATCATCACCATCATCACCACCATCATCATTGCCATCATCACCACCATTATCACCCCATCATCACCACCATCACCACTATCACCACCATTATCACCAACATCATCATCATCCTTACTACCATCATCAGCCCATCATCACCCTATCATCACCATTATCACCATCATCACCACCATCATCACCACCATCATCACCATCATCACCACCATCATCATTGCCATCACCACAATCATCATCCTTACCCCCGTTATCACCCCCATCATCACCACCATCATCATTGCCATCATCACCACCATCACCACTATCACCACCATTATCACCAACATCATCATCATCCTTACTACCATTATCAGCTCATCATCACCCCATCATCACCATCACCACCATCATCACTATTATCACCCCCATCATCACCATCATCACCACCATCATCACCACCATCATCATCATCACCACCATTATCACCCCATCATCACCCCTATCATCACCATCACTCCTATCATCACCACCATCATCACTGCCATCATCATCACCATCATCACCATTATTAGGGTACTGAATGCTACAGGAGATAGAAAGTTAAGCTAAGTGCAGTCTTGCCGCATAGAACTTGGCATTTATTGTGGAAATATGTTAAATATACAAATAATTATATCACAAGGCAATATGTAGAAAGGTTGCTGGAAAGGGACCCCAGCAGACTCAGATGCTCTGTCACGTGTTGCTCACTCTGAGCATCAGAATGTTGACTGTCATATTCAAGAAGGGCTTATCCAGTTCAGGTGTCTAACATTCAGAAACATTCTTGAAACATGGGACTTCATGAGAATGAAAAAAGCAGCTGTTTACAATGAACGTGCCCTTTAGAATGCACGGTGATATAAAGGGTATGCTGGTATCAGTCTCCAGGCCACTTGCACTAAAATTGGCAGAAAGGTCTTCCCCAGGGGGCTGATAGCCAGCTTGCATGCTCTTCAGTGATGTCCAGACACTGGGCTGTCTGCATGTGACTTCAGGGCACTTGTAATTGCCTGCAGTTGGTTTTCAGTTCTTGTTTTTTATCACAGAAAAAGCTGCATAATGCATGCTGCAGTTCTGCCCTTCTTTCTACCCTGAGCATATGCTGTGATCCATTGGGCCACTTATCTGTTCCATCTATGGGACAAGCAGTCCACCATCTTAATCGCCAGGTCCTCTGACTGCTGTGGCCAAGGAAAGGTATTTAAGTCCCTTGATGGAAGGCCTGTCTCTAACTTAGGGTTAGGATGGAATATATATCTCTCTTTTGTGTCTTACCACAAAACTTTGAATGTTGACTAATGCCTCCAAAATATCTCCCAGGCACAAGCAGCTCAGGCCACTACTCTGAATCACTTCAGGCTTGCATCATGTGGGGTGCAATTTGAGAGTGGTACCTCACACTACAGGATTTCCATGTTGAAAGAAACAGTGGACAGTTGAGTTGATAGATGGAGATGGACGTTGGATCACAGGTTAGGACAGGTGAGGAAGAGGCATTTGATAAGGTCTTGGGCACATGGATGAGAGGATGGAGAAGGTGAACTGGGAAGGAGAGAAACGTTCTGGAGCCTGGGCTGCCTCTTGAGAGCAGCGGCTCTCACTGTTCTCCACTGTAGACATAGTGCCTTGCATAGTAACTGGTACATCATAGGTGTTCAATTTAGTGAACAAATGACTGACTGACTGAATGAGAGCAAATGCAAGGTGCAATGGTCAATAATGATAAGACAGTCTTAGAGCGCTTTATTTTATTTTGATTCTAATACAGAATCCAAGTTGGAGAGCAATAGGAAACATAAAAAGTGTCTGGGTAGGGCTTCATACTAATGCACCAAAAAGAAAAATAATTTATTAGTTTAAAGTCTAAGCTTCAGCTGATTTTAAATTTAATCAGAATCTCTTCTTCGCTTCTCAATTTCTCAATTTTCTTCCTTCTTTCTTTCCCCTTCCTTTCCTTTTCCCTTCCTTTCTGTCTTCCCTTTCCCCCTTTCTTCTCTCTCCTTTTCAATCTTAAAATACCTATTATATTTATTACTTCACCTGTGGAACACTCACAATGTAGACTTATAAAAAATTAAAAACAGAATCTATGCAGTAAGGTATTAGTTGTCATAATTTCATAACAGATGTGATTGGCCGTTCCAAACAATGAGACAAAGATGACTCTTTGTTGCCTTCAAGTTGCTGTCTTAAAATCAACGAAATGGAACACTGAACCTAGGATAGATAATCTTGAAGGTTAGAAACCCCCTATTGTGGTTACAAATCCATATGTCATAAATAATATTGTATTTACAAATAGACTTGGAAAAGGTCAGAGCCTTGTCTCTGCTCTTCTAAAACCATTCTCTTTATTTATTCATTCAAATGCTTATATTACAGATTAGCCGTCTACCTTTATTAATAGCTTGCCTGCCTTTAAATCAAAACTTTACTTTGAGAGAAACAATGAATGGCTGGCTCATCTCATTGCATATTTAAGTATCTTTAAACATCATTTCATTCATGAATTTGATTACTGTCTTAGAGGGAAACATTTTTCAGCCAAGAAAAGGCATCAAGAAGAGACAGAACCTAATATTAGTTCAGGAAGAAGTGAAGTCATATCATAGGAAAATAGAAGATAAAATTTTTATGTATCACTTAGAAAACCAGAGTTCATCATTTTAAGAATTCAGTATCCTGAAAATATTACAGTATGAATAATTAATATTAGAAGTTAAAGTTTCCACATTTTTTTAGCCATATTAGTGTATTAGTGTATTTTTTAAACAAACACCATGAAAGCAAAAAGGAAGGCTCCTGAGAAGCTGGATGCATTGTCAGTGTTTTCTTTCTCAAGACCAGCTGACTCACCCAGCAGCTGAGTCACTCAGACGCGGCTCCCTCTGGAAGCAGAGAAGGTCAGCCACCCCAAAGGGGTGGCTCTGGGAAGTCAGGCTACAGCAGAGCTGTGATTCCAAGATATCTCTGCACTTTTCCAGGCTCTTGAAGAGGCCACACTGCTTCACAGTGGGGAATCAGCAGCATCTTCAATTTCTCCCTCCTCTCATTAGCCCTTGTGATATCAAAGACACCTTTTTTTTGTCTGCCTGCTATCCTTCCTCTGTCCCTCCCTTCCTTCCCCTACCTTCTTTCTCTCCCTCTCTTTTTTCTCTCTTCCTTCCTACCTTTCTTTCTCTCTTTTCCTTCCTTCCTTCCAATTTATAGACTCCATTTTAACTATACAATTAATATAAAACTATATTCTCATTGTAGGAAATTCAAAAATAAAACTATATCTTAGGGAAGTGGATGTGGCTCAAGTGATTGAGCTCCTGTCTACCATATGGGAGGCCCTGGGTTCGACTGCGGGGCCTCCTGGTGAAGGCAAGCTGGCCTGTGCCACAGAGAGCTGATGGCCCACACTGCAGAGCACTGCACAGCAAGACGACACACAAAGGAACACACAGAGGATAGACAGTGAGAGATACAATAGAACGGGGAGGTGAAGAAGTGCAAGCAATTGAGTGACTCTCTCCCAAACTGGAGGTCCAGAGATTGATTCCTGGGACCTCCTAAAGAGAGAGATGAGAAGATGTGACTCAAACAATTGCGTTCCCATCTACCATATAGGAGGTCCAGGGTTCGATACCCAGGGACTCCTAGTGAAGGCAAGTTGGCCTGTGTGGCAAGCTGGCCCATATGGAGTGCTGGCCCACGCAAGTGCTGTCCCGTGCAAAGACTGTTGGCTGGTGCAAGGAGTGCTGCCCCATGCAGGAGTGCTGCCCCATGCAGGAGTGCTGCTCCATGCGGGAGTGCTGGCCCAGGTGGAGAGGTGACGTAGCGAGATGATGCAACAGAAAAGGGACACAATAAATAAAATAAAATAAAATAAAAAAAGAAAAGGGACACAGAGAGACAATAAGAGATGCAACAGACCAGGGAGCTGAGGTGGTGCAAGAGAAAGATTGCCTGTCTCCCACTCTGGAAGGTCCCAGGATAGGTTCCTGGAGCTGCCTAATGAGAGTACAAGCAGACACAGAAGAACACATAGTGAATGGACACAGACAGCAAACAATGGAGGGAGGGGGGAAAAATAAATAGATCTTTAAAAACCCAACAACTATATCCACATTGAAAGCAAGAGGAACAAAAGAAAAAAGAGATAAATGGGACCTCCTCAAAATTAAACATTTTTACCCCACAAAGGACTTTGTCAAAAGGGTGAAAAGGCAGCTGATTGAATGGGAGAAAATATTTGGAAATCACACATCCAATAAGGGCTTAATATCCATGATATATAAAGAGATGCTACAATTTAACAATAAAAAGACAAACTACCTAATCAAAACATGGGTGAAAAGACTTGTACAGACATTTGTCCAAAGAAGAAATACAAATGGCGAAAAAAAACACATGAAAAAATGTTCAACATCAGTAGTGATTAGGGAAATGCAAACCAAAGCTACATTGAGATGCCATTTCACATCTACTAGAATGGCCACTATTAAAAAGACAGAACTACAAGTGTTGGAGAGGATGTGGAGAGAGAGAAACACGTATTCACTGTTGGTGGGAATATAGAATGGTACAGCCACTGTGTAGGATTGTTTGACAGTTCCTGAGGAAGTGACCGGCAGTAACACTTCTAAGCATATACCCAGAAGAACTGAGAGCAGTGACACGAACAAACATCTGCACACTGATGTTCTTGATTACCAAAAAATGGAAACAACCCTGGTGTCCATCAACTGATGAATGGATAAACAAATTGTGGTGTATTCACACTATGGAATATTATGCAGCTGTAAGAAGAAATGAAGTCGTGAAACATTATGACAACATGGATGAACCTGGAGAACATTAGATTGAGTGAAGCAAGCCAGACTCATAAGAACAAATAATATATGATTGTGCTATTATGAACTAAATATATTATATAAATTCATAGTGGTAATAACTAGAATATAGGTCACCAGAAAATAGAATGAGGTTTGAGAATCAAAAGCTGAGGGCCAAACTGTGCAGAACTAATAAAAATGTTGTTCGTAAATCTTTGTAAATGAATAGAAATGGTGAAAGCACATGATGGTATTTGTAACTAGCTGTGCTAATATATGGTATGATGGTGGTTGAAAGGGAAAATCTAAAGTCATACATAATACCAAATGGAAAGTTAACAAATGTAACATGGGACTGTTCCTGTATCTACTGAACTCCTGATATGTACAAAAGCTATCTAAGGGATGAGCCTAGGAGTTGACTGGCCAATGAGTATGTGCATTTTCAACTTTACAGATGATGCCAAATTGTTTTCCAAAGTGATTCTATCAACTGGCACTCCTACAAGCAGTGTATGAGTTCTGGGTTTTCCACATCTGCCCTACACTTGGCATTAACAAATTTAAAAAATTTTGGCAAGCACGTGGGCATGAAATAGCACCTTATTGTTTTAATTTTCATTTCCCTGATTGCTAACATGATTGATAAGCTTTTCCTCTTCTGTGATAGCCCTATGCGAGCCGTTGGCCATTTTTCTTTATGGTTATTTGTCTTTTGGAGGAAAGGAGACTGTAGGAATTCTTTATTTAATTTACATATTAACCACTTGTTAGTTATATGTATTGCAACAATCTTCTCCCAGTTTTTGGCTTTTTTTTTTTGGGGGGGTGTCTTGTGATAAACTAAAGTTCCTAATATTAATATAGCCAAATGTATTAATATTTTCCTTTTAAAGTATGATTTTTTTTGGTCTTTTAAAAACTCCTTCCCTTCCCTGATATAATAAAGAAAGTCTCCATTTTGTCTTCTATATATTTGTGGTTTTGCCTTTCACATTTACGTTTTTAAACTACCTAGAGTCTTTTTTTTTTGTCTGATGAAAAATACGATCAAATTTCATTGTTTCCCTGTGGATAATTACTTAACACTGCTCCATTTATTGGAAGTCTACCCTTTTCCTATTGTTTTGCGAAGTCAGCTCTGTCATAATTCAAGTTTCCACAGATATGTGATTATATTTCTGGCTTGAAATTTTGTTCCATTTGTTGCCTTTTCCAACACCAATACCACTCAGTCTGAATTGCTATATATTTATATTAAATCCTGATATTTAGTGGGACAAATCCCCTACCTTGTTCTTCTCTCTCAGGATTGTTTTGTAATTTTGTTTACTCTCCATCCCATATACATTTTAGAATCATATTCTCAAATTCTACCAAAAGGAACAAACAAAAAAACTGTCAGAATTTTGATTAGAATATATTGAATCCATAGATTGTATTGAGAAAAAGCAATATAACTATGATATTTACTTTAACAATTTACGGACGTGCTATATAGCTCCATTTATTTTGGCTTGCTTTAACATCTCTCAATACAGCTCTAAAATTTTTTCATAAAGTTCTTTTGCATCTTTTGTTAGATTTATTTCTACATCGTTTATTCTTAAGATTTTTAAAATGATACTTTTAGTATATTTTCTATGTGTTAAGTATAGAAATACAGTTGGTTTATACATTGATTTTGTGCCAATAAGCCCCTTAAACTCTCTTATTAATTGTAAATTGTATTTGTTTTTCTTTTTTTTTTTTTTTGAGTTCTCAATATAGACAACCATATCATTTTCAAATAATGAGAATTTTCTTCCTCTTTTTACAAGCCTGGTAAACTTTATTTCTCTTTCTAGTCTTACTGCATCACCTGGGATTTCTCAGAACAATGTTGATAACAGACAATTTTATCTTGTTCATGGTTTTAAACATAAATGTGTTCCAGTTACTATCATTACAGGTGATATTTGTTGTAGGGTAGTTGTAGATATATTTTATCAGATTGAAGATTTGCTCTTACATTAATCAAGAATGGATTTTGCAGTGAAGACCTAAACAAATGGAAAGACATTCCATGTTCGTGGATTGAAGACTTAATATTGTGAAGATGGCAATGCTACCCAAAATGATATAGTTTCAATGCAATTCTAATTAAAATTCCAACAGCCTACTTTACAGAAATAGAAAAGGCAATCACCAAATTTATTTGGAAGGGGAAGTGCACCTGAATAGCCAAAAGCATTCTAAAAAAGAAGAGCAATGTGTGAGGAATTTCACCGCATATGACATATTACAAAGCCAAGGTAGTCAAAACTGCATGGTATTGGCATAAAGATAGACACATTGATCAGTGGAATAGAATTGAGAGTCCAGAAATAAACCCTCAGCTCTACGGCCAAGTTGTTTTTGACAAACCTACCAAATTCATGTTAATGGGATAAAACAGTCTCTTCCACAAATGGTGCTGGGAGAACTGGATATCCATAACCAAAAGAATGAAAGTGGACCCCTACCTCACTCCCTGTACAAGAATCAAGTCAAAGTGGATCAAAGACATAAATATAAAAACTAGGACCATAAAATTACTAGAAGAAAATGTAGGGAAACACTTTCAAGATCTTGCAGTAGGTGGTGATTTCTTGGACCTTACACCCAAAGCACAAGCCACAAAAGAAAAAAAAATCGATAAATGGGACCTCCTCAAAATTAAGCACTTTTGCTTCTCAAAGGACTTTGCCAAAAGAGTGAAAAGGAAGTCAACTCAATGGGAGAAAATATTTGGAAATCACACATCTTATAAGGGTTTAATATCCATGATATATAAAGAGATGCTACAACTGAACAATAAAAAGGTAAAAGACCCTATGAACGAAAGACTACAATAAGATATTTCACACCTATTAGAATGACTACTATTAAAAAGACAGAGAACTACAAGTGTTAGAGAGGATGTGGAGAGATAGACACACTCATTCACTATTTGTGGGAATGTAGAATGGTACAGCAACTGTGTAGGACTGTTTGGCACTTCCTAAGGAAGTTGAATATAGGCTTGACATATGTATGACCCAGGTAAATACCCATTACTATTACCATTACCAGGTAAATACCCAGAAGAACTGTAAACAGAGACATGAACAAATGAGCACACCTTTGCTCATTGTTGCATTATTCAAAATTGCCATAAGATGGAAACAACCCAGGTGCCCATCAACCATGAATGGATGAAAAAATTGTGGTATATACATACAATGGAATATTATGCAACTGTAAAGGGAAATGAAGCTGTAAAGCATATGACAATGTGGATGAACCTGCAGGAGTGAAGCAAGCCAGAAACAAAAGGACAAATACTGTATGATTGCACTATAACAAACCAAATATACTGTGTAATCTCATGGAGTTAATAACTTGAATATGGGTCACCAGAAAATAGAATGAGGTTAAGGAACGGAAAGTTGAGGGTTAACATGTGCAGAATTGGTAAAAAAGATATGTGTTAATCTTTGGAAATGAATAGAAAAGGTGAAAGCCCAACACAATGTTTGCAACTAGATGTTCTATTATATGTGTATGACAGTGGTTTAAAGGGAAGATCTAAGATCATATATATTATTAAAAGGAAAGCTAAAAAGTATAACATGGAACTATATAGCATAGTAAAACCTCATGTGAAATATGAATATGGATAATATTGCATCTACAAGACTTTTTTCTTTGAAAGTGAACAAATGTCTGTTAATACTATAATATATAATATAGAGCAAAAAAAGCCACATTATGCTAAGTGAAAAAGAAACCAGACACAAAGTACTACATATTGTATGATTCCATTTATATAAAATGTAAATATAAGTCAATTTATAAAGATGAAATTAGATTAGTGGTTATGTAGGGCTAGGGAAGGATAGAGGGATTGAAAGGTGATTGCTAAGGGAGGTGGAGTTTTCCTTTTTGAAGTAATGAAATTATCCTAAATTTTTTTGTGGTGACAAATGTACAATATCGTGATTATACTAAAAACCATTGATTATACACTTTAGATAGATCATTTGGTATGTAAATATATCTCAATAAAACTGATAAAAATGGATTTTTAATTTTATCAAATAATTTTAATACTTCAATTGAGATAGATAATCACATGATTTTTCTCCTTCATTCTGTTAAAATGGTGAATTATATTAATTGGATTTCTGCTGTTAGACAAATCATTCATTCCTATCATAAATAAACTTGAGCATTAGACATGATGTATTCTCTTTTTTTACACATTACTATTTTGGTTTGCAAATCTTTTGTTTAAGATCTTACATTTATGTTTATAAGATTGTATTTTCTTACCTTATGCTTTTCATGTTATGGTTTTATAGATATGCTGCTTTCATGAAATGAGTTATCAAGCATTTCCCCCTCTCTATTCTGGAGTAGCTTGTGTAAAGATTGGAACTAATTGTTCTTTGGATATTTGATAGACCTTGCTATGAAAACCAATTATATACAATTGCAAGCAAAAGAGTCCTATCCATCAACCACATGGGGTAGAAGCCCCCCTCTCAATTAGAGGTGGAGTGGGCATTACCATCCAGGAATCCTCAGGATGAGAGATAAAACATGGACTAGAGTGGACTTACTGGTATTCAACTATAGACTTACTGTGATTCTAGCAATGGAAGAAGTTATATCATTGATGTGGATCCAGTGGCCACTGGAGTTGCTAAAGGCAGGGACAGGGAAAAAGAGATGTAATATAGGGGCATTTTTGGGATTTGACATTGTCCTGAACAACATTTCAAAGACAGATAAAGGCCATTATCTATCTTGCCATAACCTACAGAATGGAGTGGGAGGAGTGTAAACTACAGTATAAACTATAATCCATGCTGTGTGGCAATGCTCCAAAATGTTTTCATAAATTGCAATGAATGTACTGCACTAATGAAAGAAATTGTGAATGTGGGGAAAAGCAGGAGGTGTGGGGAGTGGGGCATATGGGAACCTCTTATAATTTTTATATAACATTTTACGTAATCTAAGTTTCTTTTAAAAATAAATAAAAAATATATTTTTAAAAAAACAATTATGACTGGTGTTTTGTTAATAGGAAATTTTAAACTACTAATTCCATTCCACTGTTTTTTTTCTTCAGTCAAGTTTTATAAATTATGTTCTAGTAATTCATCCACTTTAAATTTTCAAGTTTTGGTATATAGTTTTTAATACTTTCTCAGTATCTTTTTATTGTTTTTGTTTCTGCAGTTGTATCTACTTCTGTTGTTTCCTTGTATGTACCTGGATCAAAATTATTAGTGCTCTTTTTCAATTTTATTGTACATTTAATAGTTTCAACAAACTTTGACTTTACTTTTCCTTTCTATTGTATGCTTACTTTCTATTTAATTAATTCTCCTTTTCTTTCATTCTTTCTTTTCCTTTTTTTTTTTTTAGAATTTGGTGTATTTCTTTTACTTACTTCTGACTTTAAATTTTCATCCATTTTTCATTTCAAATAGAAGCATTTAGAGTTATATATCCTCTCATTTACTTCTTTAGCTGCACCCCCCATACTGTAGCTTCAAATATTTTTATTATTGTTTGGTTATAAATATATTCTAATTCCCATTATCATTTATTTTTTGATTTATGAATTATTCAGAGGTATATTTCTTAATTCTCAAATGTATGAAATTTTCTAGTTACTTATTTCTAACATATTTGCTATTCAAGTTTTAACTTAATTGCACTAAGGTCAGTTCAAGATTTGTTAAAACTTTCTTTACAACTCAGCATTTGACCAATTTTCATAAATATTCCATATTTGTTTAAAAACAATATGTATTCTTCCTAATCAAAATACTATCAAGCTTTTTTACTTAAAAAAATTGTCACTGAAGTTTCTTGGGAAAACAAACGTGCAAAATTAGCCAGGAAAAAGAAAAAGAAAAAAAAACCCATATATGAGGAATTGCCAGCCATAATGGACTTTGAAACACATTGTAAAACCTCTACAATTAAAGCAGTGTGGTACTGACACAAGAAAAAAAACAAACAGACCCATGTAATAGGATAAAAATCCCAGGAAAAAGTCATCTACTTAAGAAAATTTATCACCTAAAGAAAGTGGCATCTCTAAGCACTAAGAAAAGATGTTTTAATTATTTTTTAAATAAATATTGCTGGAACAACTGGATAAACATTTCAAAAAAGGATGAAATTAGGCTTTAAATATTCTCATCACAATGGGACCTAGAATGCACAGGCAATCCCAATCCAAGTGGACAGGGAATAAGCAAATACTGGACTCTGTACCTGAGAACTGCTGAAACAGATATTCCTGCAAAGCACAAAGACACCATGGCTCCCCAGACCTCCAGATTAGCCCAGATGGTGCATATTTGGTTGTGAGGGAAAACCCAAGGGAAGACAATTGTCAGCTGAGCTATTCACAGTGCAACCACCAGAATCACTGATGTTGAAAGACGTAGCTATAGACTTCACCCAGGAAGAGTGGGTCTTGCTGGACACATCCCGGAGAAAGCTGTTCAGAGCTGAGATGCTGGACAATATCAGTCATCTGGTCTTAGTGGAGCATCAGATCTGCAAAACAGATGTAAATTCCTCATTGGAGCAGGAGAAGAACTGTGGAGAAAAGGAATTGGATTTTCCCAAAACCAGAGCTCAGGCAGGGAAAGGGTCTTAAAAAACAAGAAATGATATCCATGCAAGATTCTGCAGGAAAGACACATCTACTTCATGTCATTGCAGAAATCTCATATACCAAAGAATGGCTCACAATGTTGTGAATTGCCAGAAGATTTCACTCACAAATCCAGAGTGACTCAATATGTGTTAACTTACATAGGAAGCAAGCCTTATATCAGCAATCTATTTGGAAAAGCCTTCAGTGACGAGTCATTTTTCAATCAGCAAAAGCAAATTCATCCTAGAAATAAACCATATGAGTGGCATCTAATTGGTAAATACTTTATTCAGTACTCTGGCCTTACACATTACAATGGAACTCACATCAGAGAGGAAATATATGAATGCCATTTCTGTGAGAGAACCTTCAATAAAATTTCTAACCTTAGACTACATGAGAGAATACACACTGGAGAGAAACCATAAGAATATTTTCTATGTAGAGAAACTTTAACTTACTTTTGTAACCTTATATAACATGAAAGAATTCATACTATTAATATTTTAACTATGAAAGAGATTTCAGTCCTTGAGTTAACCTTTAAACATACTACAAAACCCACACACTGAAGAAACACTATGTTTGTAATCAGATGGTAAAGCCATTTGTCATCCCAACTACTTCATCATTCTAAGCCAATTCATACTGGAGAGAATCGATATACGAGTCACCTACATAGCAAAGCCTTTAGCAGATGGTCTGATGGGATACATCATGAGAGAACTCATAATATAAATGTTATGAAAGTGGAAGAGTCTTTGTGCACTGTTCTGATTAATAGACCAATCAGAGAAATGGCAAGTGAGAGAAATTCTACATCAGTGATCAATTTGCCAATGCTTTTCTGTATCCTACAGAAAATAAATGAACTCCTCAGAAGAGAAATGATAGCCTTTAGTAGATGGTCTGATGGGATACATCATGAGAGAACTCTAAATATAAATGTAATGAGAGTAAAAGAGTCTTCAATCACTGTTCTAATTAATAGACCAATGAGAGAAATCCCATGTGAGAGATATTCTATATCTGTAATCAGTTTTCCAATGCCTTAATTTAATATGTATTCTAAGAAAATGAGTGAACTCTACCATAGAGAAATTATAAGTTTGTATTCACTGTCCGGTGTTTAATTTAGCCAAGAATCAGCTTTGGTGTGCAATAGAAAATTCAGTGTAGGAATGGCCAGTAAAATAAGAGAGAAAAGTCTTCACAGGGAGATGAAGCCTTTTGAAGGAGTGCTAGATAATTCACTCTAGAAATGTTAATCAATTAAAAATCACACAAAATCATTTATTCATATAGCAATACTTGTAGGGCAAGTGAAAATTCACCCTGTATAAAATGCTTTTCTGTGTTATGAATGTAAGGTGTCTTCAGTGATCATACATTCTTAGGCTGAGGAGATAAATTGGGAAAATCTTCAGCTGGATTTCACATCAGAAAACTCATAGTGGAAAATAAAATACTTTATATGGACCCTTGAGCACACAGTTCAACAAAGAATCAAAAATTTGAAAAGGTAAGATATGGACTACACTTAGTAGTACTACTTTGACCATGCTTTTTCAAAATTTGTTACAAATGTTTCATAGCAATGTAAGGTATCTGTAGTAGGGTTATGTATGGGAAACCTATATGATGTTATTATGCCTGTTTGTTTTGTAAGTTTACAACTTTTACTATCTACCTATTGTTTATGCATGCTCATGTATGAAGATATACTTCAATAAATTGCTTTTAATATGAAAAACATAATTTTGTGCAACGCTTAGTATTGAAATTATGTAGGATAGCAATGTAGATTGTAAAGTGATTTGGGTACACTGAATGATGAATTTCGTTACAAGTAATATGAAGTGAGGTTAACTCAATAGATTAGTACTTGTGTGACAACAACAAATGTTGCTAAAAATCTAATAAGTTATCTACACTCTAGGTTTTTTTTTTTAGTGCATTTCTAAACACAAATATTTGGATCGATTACCAAATAACTTCTGAATGTTAGCTCAAATATTTAGAACACAAAATTGTGACTTTTAACTATTACCTTAGTGTTATATATGTTAGTGGCAAGGATAAATTGGCACATATTAGCAGTAGGGTCTGATAGTACATAAATATTCCTTTTTTAAAAAACCACTTAATATTGCCATTAAAATTTAGAAAGGAATTAAAAAAGCAAATATTTAAATGAAACTAAATGTGTCAGTCCCAGGGGGAAGGGAGGGGAAGGATTAAATTAGATCCAAACCTCACACCATGTGCAAGAATAAACTCCAAATAGATCAGGGATCTAAATGAAAAAAAAGAAAAGAAAAAGAAAGAAAGAAAGAAACTGAAAAACTAGAAGAAAACAGAGATGAATTTCTCTAACATACTCTGGGGAAAGGTTTTCTAACTATGGCTGCAAATCCATCAGTATTTAAAGAAAAGACATTAAAATAAAAATTTTCCTGGCAAAAAATTTCCATAAACAAAGTGAAAACACAACTGACAAATGGAAGGAAATAGTTGCAAAGTATATCACAAAGGGCTATTATCAGTAATACAAAGGACTCAAAATTGAGGGAAAGGTCAATTGATTAAGAAGATAAAACAATTAGGAACATATATAAACTTAACTGCAGGGCACCAAAATATATGAAGCAACATTGATAGATTTGAAGGGAGAAATAGACAATCCTAAATTAATAATAGGAGTCTTCTATACATTACTTTCAATAATGGACAGAACATCTAGACAGAAGATCAATAAGGAAACAAATGACTTGAAAAATACAATAAACCAACTAGACCTGACAAACATAATTAACACTTCATCAGAAACAGCAGAATGCACATTCTCCTCAATTGCACATGGATCATTTTCTAAGCTAGACCATATGTTAGGTCACAAAACAAGTCTGAATAAATTTTGAAAGATTGAAATTATGTAAAGTATCTTCTCTGACAACAATACTGTGAAACTAGAACTCAATAACAGAAGAAGAACTGAAAAATTCACAAGTATATGAAAATAAAGCAGTACACTTTTATACAACCAAAAGCTCAAAGAAGAAATTGCAAGGGAAATTAGGAAATATCTTCAGGTGAGTGAAAATAAAAACACAATATCTAAAATTTAAGGGATGCAGCAAAGGTAGTACAGAGAGGGAAATTCATAGCTGTAAATGCTTACATTAAAAAAACAAAAGCTCTCAAATCAAAGACATAACTTCACACCTGGAGGAACTAGAAAAAGAAGTACAAACTAAATACAAAATGAGCAGACGGGAGGAAAGAAAGATTAGAGAGAAGATAAGGGAAATCAAGAATAAAAAATAATAGAGTCACCAAAACCACCAAACGGTGGTTCCTTGAAAAGAACAGTAAGACTGGCAAAACTTTAGCTAGACTAATAACAAAAAAAAAGAGAGAGGACACAAGTGAATAAAATCAGAAGTGAAGTGGGGAGGGGCATGACTAACAACCTTACAGAAATAAAAAGGATGGTAAGATGATACCATGAGCAATTATACCTAAACAAATTAGATAACCTGGATTAAAGAGACAAATTCCTGGCAATACGTAAATTATCTAATCAAAATAAAAAGAAATGGAATATAAAATATAAATGAGTGATATTGCATATATAACTGTTTTTTACAAAATAGAAATACAAATATACACTAGAGAGAAGGAAACAGAATAGAAGCTATGTATGGCAGGGGGAGGCATAAAGAGATTGAGAGGTAATAAGTTTTGTTTGTTTTTTGTTCTTTTATTATTATTATTGGAATAATGAAAATGCTTTAAAAATTATTGAAGTGATGAATGCACAACAATGCAATTATACCAAATATCATTGATTGTACCCTTTGGATGGCTTTATGCTTTATTAATATGTATCAATAAAATTGATTTGCTAAAAAAAAAAGAAAAAATAAGAAATGGAAGTCTCAACAGACCAATAACAAGTAAAGATATTGAATCAGTAATAAAAAAAACTTCCCACCTGAGAAAACACCAGGACCAGGTGGCATCACTGCTGATTTTACCAAACATTCCAAGAAGAATGGACATCAATCTTTCTCAAACTTTTCCAAAAAACTGAAGAGGAGGAAACACTTCCTACCTCATTCTTTAAGACCATCATCACCCTAATAAAGCCAGAAAAAAATATTACACTGCCTTTGTTATGTCTCTTAAGTTTCAATATGTTGTGTTTTCATTTTTATTCACTTCAATTTATTTCCTAATTCCCTTTGAGAGTTCCTCAGTAAATGGTGCTGGGAAAACTAGATATCCACATGCAAAAGAATGAAAGTGGACCCCTATTTCACAACTATATACAAAATGGATCAACAATTTAAATATAAGATACTTTAAATATAAGAACTCAAACTATTTAACTCAGAAGAAAACATAGGAAAGTATCTTCAGTACCTAATATTAGGCAATGGACTCTTAGAATTTACACCAAAACCATGTGAAACATACATATCTAATTTAAAATACATATATTGGGAAGCAGACTTGGCCCAATGGATAGGGCATTTGCCTACCACATGGGGGGTCCAAGGTTCAAACTCTGGGCCTCCTTGACCCATGTGGAGCTGGACGATGTGCAGTGCTGATGTGTGCAAAGAGTGCCGTGCCATGCAGGGGTGTCCCCCGCATAGGGGAGCCCCATGCGCAAGGAATGCGCCCTGTAAGGAGAGCTGCCTAGCGTGCAGCCTGCCCAAGAATGGCACCGCACACACACGGAGAGCTGACACAACAAGATGACGCAACAAAAAGACACACAGATTCCCAGTGCTGCTGATAAAGATAGAAGTGGTCACAGAAGAACACACAGTGAATGGACACAGAAAGCAGACAACTGGGGTGGGCGGAAAGGGGAGAGAAATAAATAAAAAGTAAAATCTAAAAATAAATAAATAAATAAAATAGCTATATTGTGGAAGAAGCTGTGGCTCAATAGTTGGGCTCCCGTCTGCCATATGGGAGGCCCTGGGTTCGCGTCCCGGGGCCTCCGTGTGAAGGCAGGCTTGCCCACCAGCGCCATGGAGAGCCGACTCAGCAAGGTGACGCAATAAAAAGGGAGACAAGCAAAAAAAAAAAAAAAAAAAAAACCCACAGAAGCGTATGCAGCAAATGGACACAGAGAGCAAACAGCAAGCAAAAAGCCATAAGGGGGGGGGGAGGAATTAAAAAAAAATAGATGTATTGACCATCATCAAAATTAAAAGCTGTTGTGCCTCAAAGGATGTTATCAATAAAGCAAAAAGACAACCTACAGAATGGATGAAAATATTTGGAAACTATATATCTGATAAAGGTTTAATACCAAGGATATATGAAGAAGTGCTACAACTCAACAAGAAAAAGCCAAGCAATACAATTGAACAGATGTTTCTCCAAAGAAGATTTACAAATGACCAATAAGCATTTGAAAAATGTTTAACATCATTGGCCATTAGGGATATGCAAATCAAAACTACAATGAAATGATCTCACACCTACTAGAATGACTATTAGTTTTTAAAAGTGGGGGGGGGGGGTTGGGGGTGGGAGAGGATAATAAGTATTGGAGAGAGATGTGGAGAAATAGGAACCCTCTTGTATTGTTAATGGGAACTGAAACTGTGTAGCAGCTATGGAAAACAGTTTTGTAGTTCCGCAAAAAGTAACAGTATACATAGACTTACCACATGTCATAGAAATCCCAATTCAAGGTATATACCCACTAGAACTGAAAGCAGTGACTCAGAACAGATATTTGCACAGTGATGTTCATGGCAGTATTACTCACAATAGCCAAAATGTGGAAGCAGCTTAAATATCCATTAACACATGAATGGATAACAAAATGCAGTTTGTATATACAATGAAATCTTATTAAGCCATAAAAAGGAATGAAGTCCTGGCAAACGGACTTGGCCCAGTGGTTAGGGCGTCCGTCTACCACTTGGGAGGTCAACGGTTCAAACCCCGGGCCTCCTTGACCCGTGTGGAGCTGGCCCATGCGCAGTGCTGATGCATGCAAGGAGTTCCCTGCCACGCAGGGGTGTCCCCCGCATAGGGGAGCCCCACGCGCAAGGAGTGCACCTTGTAAGGAGAGCCACCCAGCTCGAAAGAAAGTGCAGCCTGCCCAGGAATGGCGCCGCACACACGGAGAGCTGACACAGCAAGATGACGCAACAAAAAGAAACACAGATTCCCATGCTGCTGACAACAGCAGAAGCCGACAAAGATGAAGACCCAGCAAATAGACACAGAGAACAGACAACTGGGGTGGGGGGTGGGGGGTGGGGAAGGAGAGAAATAAGTAAATAAATAAATCTTAAAAAAAAAAAAGAAAAGAAACACAGATTCCCATGCCGCTGACAACAACAGAAGCGGACAAAGAAGGACACGCAGCAAATAGACATAGAGAACAGACAACTGGGGCGGGGGGAGGGGGAGGAGGGGAGGGGAGAGAAATAAAATAAACAAAATTAAAAAAGAAAAGGAGTGAAGTCCTGATACATGCAAAAACATGGATGGACTATAAGACATGGTGAGTGAAATGTCAGACACAAAAGAACAGATACTGTAAGATCTAACTTATCTTAAATAACCAGAATACACAAATTTCATAAGAGATAGAAAGTAAAATACAGGTTACCAGGGGCAAATGGAAGGGAAGTATGGGGAGTCAGTGCTTAATTGGTAAAGAGTTTCTGATTGGGGTGAGGAAAAAGTTTTGAAATAGATGATGGTGATGATAGCACAAAGCTGTGAGTGTAATTAATGCTACTATATTGTACAGTTGGTAGTGGTTAAAATGAGAAATGTTACATTGTGTATGTTACACAATAAAAAATATGAACAGGGTCTTTTATATTATTGATTTTCTTTGTAGGATTCAAAAATAAAATTTTAAAAAATCTGACCAACCCCTTTGTAAAGTACTGGATATATTTCTTAGATTGAAATATAAAACATTCTAATGAAATCCTACAAAATAAATTGAATGTGTTTTGTACATAAGTCATGCACCTTGGAGTGATTCTAAAAGGGAAAGAACTTGGGCATCACATTAATTGGTATTTACTTTAAAATGCATTTTGGCTTCTATTCAAATAATTTGTATTTTGTATGAATTTAATTAGATGTTACATGCCCCAAGCTATATTTCAGATACAAATGGGGTGGGGGTGGGGTGGAAAACGTACCGTTTAAAAACTGGAAGGACAAAGAACTAAAAACCCAAGAGAAAAAGGACAGACATAAACAGAAAAGGCACAAATAGATATATAAATGACCCTTAATTATATAAAACTTGTTTAATCTCACTCATAATTTGAGAAATGCAAATAAAAACAACACTGAGATACCATTTATTACCTATCAGATGGTTGAAAAGTTAGACTTACGACAGCACATCATGTTGGTGAGACTGTCAAAAAAGAGGCACTTAACATATTGCAGGCGAGACTGCAAACTGGTACAACCCATCTGGAGGTGTATTTGACAATACCTAACCAAACTACGTATGCACGTACCTTTTGACCCAGGAATCCCATTTCTAGGAATTAATACTGAACACATGTCTTCAACAATACAAAAATGCGTATGAACGAGGTTATGCATTGCAGCAATATTTTAAAGTGCAAAATATGGAAAACAACCTAAATTCCCATACATCGAAAAAGAGGTTGAATAAAATATGGTCCTACCACAAAGCAGAGTACTGGGCAGCTGTAAAAAGTAAAAAAATTTCAAAAAAGGAGAATTTTGTGAAGCAGTTTGGAAAGATGTCCAGTTTAAAGAGCCAAGTGCAAACAAAGATAGGAAGAAATATATACGGATCTGCTAATTTGTAGGGGGAAAAACATATAGGAAAGATAAACCAGAAACTAAGGAAGTTCTTTTTGTATATCTCAGACTCTTAGAACCAGTGTGCTGCTTCACATACACCCCAAAAATAAAGAATTAAATCAGCGAGGATGTGAGGGGGGCGCTCAATGGAATACAAACAGCGGATTGAGCCTCACTCAGTATCAATGAATAACAAAACCACCCGAAAAGGGCAGGCGAAGGAAAGAATTGGGTTCCCTCCCAACCCGGGGCCACTTGAATTAAGTTCCTGGTTTGCAGTTTCTTGAACCTATCAGATATTATGCATTCAGGCTGGAAATATGTGGGGTCCAGTTTATGGGTACAAAATAGCAAGGGATGGGAGAGTTTTTTTCTTTCCACTAAGTAGGAAGTTTTGAGATAGATAATTTTCTTTAGTGGGGTGATGAGGGAAGAGGGCAGTGATATTTCTTTGGGGGGGGTAGGCGAGGGGTAAAGAGCTTATTAAGAGATAAGAAAACTAGAAATGAGGTAAGTACACAACCCTAGACATGGGTTGACAGCATGCTACACAAGGAGGGGCACAGTGAGGCCCCACGTCAGGCCTTTCTAAGATCTTTCCTCCTCCCCGGTCCTAACCTTCGGGCAGGGGCCCAGCTGCTCCCTGTTCTGATTGGTTGCCCCACCTGTTAGTTCCCAGGGGGCCAATGGGAAGGCCTGTTGTTTGGAGGTATCTGGGGCTTCCCCTTGACCCCGGAAAGAGTTCCAAACGGGACCGTGAGGCCAGACCTTTGGGTATATTTCTGATTGACCTTTATATTGAAGGTTTAGTCCTTTTGGGTGCTGGATTTAGGCAAGGGGTTTATTTTAATACTTTTCCACCTGTCCCCCAGCATAGGTCCTGGGTTTTGGCTCCGTACCTATAAGTTTATAAACAGATACGGACAAATAAACATGAACAAAAACAAGGACGCTCTAACTCCTTCAACACAAAAGCCAATTTCCCTGGTCTGCTTACCTTTCAGAGCTCCCACATCCATTTAGTTTTGGGCTCAGGATTCCTTCTCCTTTGCCAGTTTATAGATACAATTTAAAATATGCGGGTGATTATTCTATGTATAATGTGTAGTTGTTCTCAGCAGAAGGGTTGGCGCACTGCTGCCTCATGAATACTCACCGACCCTAACACTTGTTGAGCACTTAATTTTTCCAGGTCTCGTGTGATTGTCACAATAACCCTATGGGCAGGAATGATTAATTTTGCTCTTTTGCAATTATTTAATTAGTATTTATACTTAAGGCTGCCATCATTACGTAGTTTAGCTGTAAAATAAGCCTACTAAGTGGTTTGGGGAATATTGGAGGTAAGTCCTTTCTCTGTTTAGAATTTTATCTCCAAATAGAACCCATATCAGCACCAGGAAAGGCCCTTAAAGATGCATCACAATCCCAATTGAGTATTACTTCTGTGTGATTTCGTATTGCTTTTCAGTCTATCAAAACAAGAATTATTTGACCAGATAGAAAAGAAAGGCTCACCCTGAATAAGTCATAAGAGCTCATCTTAGAAAGAAAGCCTTCACAGTCATCATTATGGAAGGCATTTAGGATATTATTGTATTAAAAGGGGGAAATGTCTAATCATCTGTGTACTTGGCAAAGTGGAAGATTTAGCCCAAGAAAAGCCTTGATTTTTAAAATGTTTTCTCCAGGTAAGTTTTGAGAGAAATCTCGCCATAAGTATTTTTGTTTCATCATAGTCAAGACATTAGATTTTACTCCATTAAAAATTTGTCACTTAAAAAATATTCCCCTCCATAATCAAACAAAACACATCCCTGAGAATACTATAAAATGTTAGGATTTAATAATCTTTTCAATACACTCACTAAATTGAACAATGTAACTGACATAGAACCTTAATCATCCTTGTTTGGAGCTGCCCTCCATGGAATCTTATTCTAAGAACTAAACTTTAAGGCAAAATTTAACACATTGGCTGTTTACTATTCCTTACGGCATTTTGAATCCAGCTATGACTTGACAATTGTTTAGATTTTATGAACGCTTGCTTGTAAAACTCCAAGGCTTTAAATATTTTCAAGGGATAAAGTTGTTCTTAACGTCTCCAGACTGTCACAGGAGCAAAACGTTTCTTGCTTTACGGGCAGTGATTTATATTTAGTAGACGTTGTATTTAGTACACAGTTTGACAGTGAAGTTTACATATCTATATCTTTGTAGTATGTTTTCCAGCTTGGGATGGATATGTTTTGGCTCAAGGAATAAGCAAAATTTTTCTTTTAATCTCTCCCCTGTTTTTTTCTTTCCACTGTGATAGTCAATTTAAGAGAGACTCACTTTCTCTTGAGCAAAAAAGTGTTCATCCATGGAGGTTGTAAAGGGGGGCAAGAAGCATATATGCAACTATACTCACTCAAGTCTGAAGTTAAAAAATGACTGAAAACACTAGGGCATTCAAGCGTAAAAGCATGCTTTCCTACATTTCTTGACTTTGCATAAAAACCTGTCATCTTGAAGACCTTCTCACTATCCTTAAAAAGCTATTTCCTTTTAGAAAGATGCAGAACACCAGCACTTTTGAAGCCAACAAGCCCTTGAATGTTTGACTTAAATGTCTGTTTTTTTAAATAGGCTAAGTGAAGTTTAATTTTGAGGTCATTTGGAAGCATCAGAATTATTTAGTTGTAATATGTTCATCTTACATGCATGGCAGATTTTTGGTTACTTATTATATAGTATAATGGAGCTACCTGAAATCCTTTCAGGGATGAGTCAGAATATAAATATGTTCACAAAACAATGTTTATATGGCATGATTACATCTGAATCCAGAAAGACAGAAGGTCTGGTGAACTAGAATCCTATCCTTCTTCAATTAAAATTCTTACATTTTGATAAGAATTTTTGTTTGTTTTTGGTACATAGATATCATTTTTCTTTAACCTTTGAAGACTTGAGTCTTTCTTTTCTTTTCTTTTTTAGAAATTATAAGAAACAATAGCTTGTTTAAGACAACAGAGAAATAATCTACAAACTCTGGGTTGCAGCATGGGCTGTCTTGGATTTATAAAGAGGATCCCACTGCACCATCAATTAGCAAAGGCTATAAGCTGGTTTTCCAGAAACTGGGAAGGCTTTGCTCTGATTAACCCACTCATTCCACTGATTCCTAGTGTGAGCAATAACTTGAGTTTTTTTCATGATCAGCCGGAATTTCGGGCGTTAATTGTTCACTTATGGCTTGATATGTTTTAAAGAGAGAATCATAATAAAATTAAAACAAGAATGATCTTGAAAGAGCCGATTTGTTCCCAACAAGGAAACTATTTTAAAAATATAGATTACACCCCAAGTTACAACCCCAACCCTGGACAACTGATTTGTGTATGGAAGTTTTCAAAAAGGAGACTATGGAATGAGAGGAAGAGAAGGAGAGAAAACAGTAGGTGGGAGAAGTGGAGAAGGAGGAGGTGGTAAAAGAAGCAGGAGAGAAAAGAAAGTCTTTAATACCATCTCCAAGATTCTATCCAGCTAAACATCCTATGCTTTCAGAAAGAACGTCAACCTTGTCATCAGTGATAGGCCATTGGCTTCAAGCCTCTAATAGACAAAGTGGTCGCTGGCAGGTTGTGGACCTTAATTCTATCATGAGAAGGTCATGAAACCAAATCAACATTTAGAAAACCTTGTAGAAAGGTTGTTTGTTTGTTTTTATGGGGTGAGATGCAGGCCTTCTCAGAAATCTCTTTCATGGGCTCCAGGTCAGGGCAATCTGAGAAGCTGCAGGGAGAGGCAGCCATTGCTAGCGAGAGGCTCAGGAAAGTCTGGATGTTGCCATAAGCATGGCTATTTCCAATAGAAGGGCCCACCCAATCTGGTGCCACAAAAGGAAAAACACAGCTCTCAGTGAGAAGGTGATTTATTGTGAGTGCACAAGCCAGGAACTGGGGGAATCTTCCCAAAACTAGTTCAAAGTGAAAATGGGAGCTGGGGTTTTTATAGGCAAAGGAGAGAGGTAGAGGAGAAGAAAAACAAGTGATGCCAGGGGTCTTGTGAGGAGGGTACGTGTAATTTTTTAGTCCTGCGTTGTCTCCAGCACATTAAACTTGTCCTTGGTTTCAGTGACTACAAAACCACAATTTAGCTATTGTTGTGCAGGTGCAAGTTCTTCATGGCTCCTTTCTCAGGCACGGCTCAAGGATGTCAAGCTTTTGTCTCTGAAAAAAGTTACAGATTCCCTAGGTCATAAGATGCTCCTGACACCATTCTGTCTGCTTTTGCTTTGAGACATTATTTTATTCCTTCCTGTAAGCAAACATGAGATGGTCTGGTTAGTATCCTTCAGGGAACTAAGTGCAAAGAGCAAACTTCTTAAGTTAGGTGAATAGAAAACCAGCTCAATTCGTTTTAGAATTTTCAGAGCTGCTTAAGTGAAAAAAATTTAATAAGCACATTTTCCAGCTATCATGAACAGTCCAATCCTCAACTGATGACAGTGAGTGAGTTTTCCCAAAATGGGAGGGGGGAGGTAAAGCATGAAAGTAAATTCTATTTGGGAAAAGAGAAGAGGTAGGGGTTGTGTTCAGCATAGAGACGACTTAAATGGTTATAATCTGCCTCACACATGAGAAGAGGATTCAAGAAAAAGCAGAGAGCCATTCTGTTAGCTGTGCTGGCAAAACTGGGTTTTCTGACTAGCTTAGGCACACTCATTTAAAAAAGAAGAGAGAGACCTGATCTTCTAGTGAGGAAGGCAGCTCCCCTCCCCAGCAGAAGGAAGGCAAGGAAGGCTCTAAGGGGTTTGATACGCCTGGAAATCACAGAGCTTAGAGGTAAACGGAAGTACAGAGGTTGTTCCCAGGGCCTGGAAATGTTGCTGAGGATTTCTCTTTTTGAAGTCCTAAAGGAGGAACACAGGAATCATAATATTTAAGGATTAGTGAGATAGGTGACAGGTTCTGCCTTAGACCAGTGATTCTCAAGCGGTGATGCTCTCACTTGTCCTTGATCAAAATTCTGATCACCTAGTTCTTGTAGTGACTGAAAAACCCATCAATGGTCTCTCTTTTTTTTTTTTCCAAATTTTTTTAAAAATTGAAATTTATCATTCACACATGATCTTATTGAATTTTTTTGTTTTTGTTTTAACTTATTGCTTTTTAAATAAAACCCAACCTCTTTCTCATGGTCCCCAGGACTGAGCATGAGCTGGTTCTAACCTTCCTCCCCTTCTCCTGCCACGCCCTTCTCTCCAAGGCACCCACATCCTACTCCTTGTCAACAGCACCTGTTCTTTTTCTCCTCTAGGTCCCACCTCCTTCTCCCCAGTCCCTCTGAGGACTCTGGCTGGGATGTGCCCTCTCACTGTCACCTCCTTAGAGAGGTTCTCTCTGAGCCCCTGCCTAAAGAGGCCTCCCTAATTACTTACCCATCACTTGGCATTTGTTACACCCTGTAATTATTTGGTTTATTCATTCGTTTGTTTTCCCTTCCCCTATTAGAATATTTATTCATTCAAATAGCAATCATTATGGAGCCTACCACATGCCAAAACAGACAAAAATTCTGCCCTTGGGGGACCTCACATGATAGAAAGGCGAGATGTATGATAAATAAATAAAGCATTTTGTGTCTGATGGTGGTATGTGTTAGAAAAGATGGAAAGCAACAAAGGCAAGTACAGATGGCTTTATAATGTTTACCCCTTGCGTGAGAACCCAGGTCAGGTGGGCACAGCATAGCTGTTCAACAAATTTTGAAGAAAGGAAAGGAAGGAGAGAGGGAGGAAGGAGCAAACACTCAACCTGGGGCTCCTTGAATTTTGACCACACCTTTGCGCATGCTCACGGGTGAGCTGGGGGAGTTGAGAAACACTGCCTTAAACTTCATTTCTCGAAAAATCACTCTATGTCACCTCCTGTAATACTATGATTTGTGTGCTAAGTTGCTCTCCCTTTTTTAAAAGTACCTTTTCTTGATTGTATGATGGAGTTACTTGCAAGACTCACCAGACAATATGATATCAAATATTCACATCAAACCTAAGATGCATCTTGATTGAAGAAACGTTAAAATGTTGGAAAATGTTGATCTTCGAATTGAGGGACTCTTCTGATTATATCTTTACAGGTGATCAGTGAAGAAACCATGCATTTTAATTTGGATTTCAGCCAAAGCACTTGCCTTGTAATTCAGTCCACTGGGAACTCATGTTGCCTGCAGGCGAAGAGTCATTACAGGAAATAGTACTTAAGGGAGAGAGCCTTAGATGTTCCATATCAAAACTCACAAGGTGCTAAGAGCACACGTTGAAGAGTCCCAAGATGCTGCATGCTTTAGGCTGCCAGAGGTGCTATCACAAATACCACACCGTGGGTTGGCTTAAACAACGAACACTTACTGTCTCGTGGTTTGGAAGCTGGAAGGCTTTCTTGGGTCAGCAGGGTTCTGGTGCTGGCTTGCCTCAGTCCTTGGGGTTCCTTGGAGGCAACTCTGCCTCCTGTCAAATAGTCCTTGCCTTTCTGGCTTCTGTGCCTTCAGGGTCCTCTTTGAAAAGCCTGCAGTAATCCAGTTGAAGACCTGAGGCATACCACACTGATGAAGTTGTTGATGTGGGAGGAGTGGGGGTATGGGGAATGGGGTATATGGGAACCTCTTATATTTTTAATGTAACATTTTGTGTAATCTATGTATCTTTTTTAAAAAAATGATAATAAAAAATGTCAGGGAAAAAAAAAAGATCAGAGGCAGATTAGTACAGGAAAACGAGGAGAAGATGAGCCAATAGACAACATGGCCACAAGAGACCTGCCGAGACCTTGACCTTGAACTTGAGGTCCCAGTTGACTCAGGGATTTCTCCTTGGCCCCGGATATTCCAAACAGTCCTCACCAATGGCCCCCACCATTGGTGGGGTAACCAGCAACAGCTGGGACCCCTCCCCTTAGCATGAGCGAGGGGAGGAATAAGCAGTAGCTTAAAAGGTGACCACTCAAGCCGAATTGCTCTCTGCCTAAAGGAACCCACACCAAAATTGGTGCGTATTTCCATCCTCTCCCATTTCTCAGCAAGCTCTGTTCTTTCCCCCCATTTCCCAATAAATTACTTTTACTGGCCTAACTAAACTGGCGTGTTCTTAAGTTCTTTTATGCAACATAGCCAAGAACCTAGAGGAATCCAACACTTCCCCGGCTTCAGACCCAACCCAGACTCAGTTGGGCCACACCTGAACAGAACATAACACATGTTTGTTGGGGTACCGAATGCAATCTACCACACTGTAAAATAGCCTAACAGCACCATGAGGAATCCCACTATTATCACATAAAGTTTTTTCGTAGAAGGGAGTTTTAGATTCTAAACTATACAAGGGACCCTGTATAGGGAAGTACTTCTCATTACAGAGAAATTCCAGAGAATGTGCATATAAAATATCCTATTTGCATTTAAAACCCGTGGGATAATCTCCAGAAATGTGAGGGCTCTCCCTCCCTCCCAGATGCCACACTAATAACGAAGTGATTGATTTGCTCCTGGAATAACGTGCCTTATCAGCCTGGCCAGAAACCAACAGACCGCAAAACTGTCTCCCTGCACGATAATGTTAGAAAGAATATCCAGTGATTATTACTCAGGTCAAAACTTATGACAACCTCCAAGAGAATACACACACATTTAGCGTGTTAACAACTAGCTTTTATTGAATATTGCTTTCAATGCGCCCTTGGTGTTGGCTTAGAAATCTTCCATTGTAATGGAATTCGGCCTGTACTTCCTTTGGACTCCTTAATTATTCATGCAAAATGGAAAAAGCTATTAATTATTCAATTAATCCCCTTCTGCGGTAAAATGCTCTTTGGATCCTTATTGTGCATTTTAGCTACCTAGTTAGACATAATGAGGCAAATAAGCGATAACTCTGTTTTTTGAGGGAGCCGTTCATGCACACCCTTAGTCTCAAGAAAGGATTCCTAAATATAATATTAAGATTTGCAGCAAAGCTGTCCAAAGTCAGAGTTTAGGAGCACGCTGATTGTGGAAAGCGACTGAAGACATGCTTTACAGTCTAGGCTGAGGGAAAGTTGCCTCTTAGTCCCAGCTTCTGGCAAAACTTCCACATTTTTTCCACCTACCCAATCAATCAGTAAAGTCATACTGATCGAGGTGATGGCTAGAAATCATCTGTGATGTGTCCAAACCATTCTATTCCTGAGTATACCTTTGGCCCAGAAAGGATCGCACTTGAACACAGCATTTTGTGGGTGCCATTTAAAAGTCCCTGAAGGCCTGCTGCTTTCCTGGGTGTGTGCAGGCGCAGCCTCTCTGGCTTTGTGCCAGGGCCATCTCTCTGCAGGTTGTCTCCTGCCTGCCCTGTGGCTCACCTCCCTGCCCTGGGGCTTTTCTGAGGCTGCCCAAGCTGTAGGAGCCCTCTCTGTACTCACACATGCACAACCAAGAAATACGGGAGGTTATGGCAGGATATATGATGTCCTGCATCTGTCCCTGCAGTATCATTCAGGACAACTCCAAGTCCTGAAAATGCCCCCACATCACACCTCTTCTTCCCTCTCCCTGCCCTCAGCAACTCCTGTGGCCACTTGTCTCCCCATCAACGATACAGTTTCTTCCATTGCTAGAATCACAATAAGTCTGTAGTAGAATACCAGTAAGTCCACTTGAGTCTGTATTTTATTCCTCCATCCTGAGGACCCTGGGATAGAGATGTTAAACTACAATGTAAACTATTAGCCATGCAGTGCAGCAGTGCTCCAAAATGTATTCATCAAATGCAATGAATGTGCCACAATGATGAAAGAATTCGGTGATGTGGGAGGAGTGGGGGGTGGGGAATAGGGGTATATAGGACCCTCTTATATTTTTTAATGTAACATCTTGTATGATCTCTGTAGCTTTAAAAAAATTTTTTTAATCTATTAAAAAAAAAAAAAAGGAAGTATGGAAGTATGGGAGGGGGCCTAAGTGTGGCGTCCTGGCCTCTGGATCCAGGGGAAGTGTTCCAGCAGGCTCTACAGAAAAACCCAGCTGCACCCAGTGCCTACAGCCCGGAGTGGCAGCAGGTTGGATCGCACTTTCTCGCCTTGTTTTCCCCTCCTTCCCTGCTTCATCCTCCCCATCTTACAATCCTAAACCCTGAAATAAACGACCGACCGACACACAAGTTTTGTCTCCAGCTCCGTTTTGAGGAGGCGGTAGGCACATTCTTGATTAGTTTACGTCTTTCTGACCAGAACAAAATATTTCCTCTTCCCTTCAAAGCCCAACTGGATGCAATCTTGATAGACAATCACTAACCCAGATTGCGGCAAAGTGCTAACAGCAGTCTGAAGACTCAGGGAAGAGGGGCCAGGGGCAGACATGGCTCTGTATTTGTCTCCTAAACACCCCTCAGCACCTGCCAGTTGCCGGCACTCTGGCTTGGCAGGTCCACGGGGAAACTGGCTCTGGCCCCGTGCTGGGCATTTCCCTACAGGAAACATGTTTGGGAAGAGACGTGCCAAGGCCGATGCTGCTATGGTTAGCTGTCTTAGTTATCAGGCTCGCAACCAAATCATAATGACGATCTCAGAACCCTTAAAGCCATCGCTTGTTCTTCGTCTGTGCGGTCCTGCTAGGCTGGGAAGCCGATTGCCAGGGGGCCTCGCGTCCCCCGCCGGTGACCTGGTTTTGCCCGGCCTGGGCGCGCCCTTCCTGCCCGGCGCGCAGGGTGGCGCTGGCCCGCGCCGGGTTCCCCTCTGCGCTGATTCCCCCCCGGGGCCGGTAGGTGGTGCTGAGGCAGCACGGACCCCGGGCTCAGGACCCCCCGAGCCCTGCCTCCGCCGCCTCAATTACTTGGGATCCCGAGCGGGTTTTTGAAACCCTTTGCATTTGGCGCTTAGCAATCTCCAGGTCATTTGCCTTGAACTCAATTCCGGCCTTATTCATCCCCGAGGTTCGAAAGAGTTTCAAGGTCCTTTGGTAACCTATTTGATAACCGAAGAAGCCTTGTCTTATTTATCTTCGTAAGGCATCCACGCAGATGAATTACTCACGCACGCATGAGCCAAGGTTTAGGGGGCCAAGTGCAAAGAGAGGCAGAGGGATGTGCTCAAGGCCTACCGACAGCCTGCTCATCTCGTCATTGTAGCGCTGCTTTGGAAACGTTTTAGTTGCAAATCCAGTTTTTATAGTTTTGCAGCAGACTTCAGCAACATACGAGTTTCACATATAAATCAATCAGAAATATTGATTCCATGTACAGAGAACTTCTCCCTACAGGCATATCTGTTTATTAACACATGTATGCCCTATTTAATTAAAAAAGATACGTTCGTGTCAAGGTTCAAAAACTTCAATTTCCTTCTGTTTCAAGTTATTTGGTATGTTATCATCCTACACAGCAGGGAAATTGCAAGATAGTGCAACTTCGTTTATCCAACATTAGTGGGGGTACAATAAGCTAATTTAAAATATGGAATCACCGAATTCTACTTTCAGATACCTCAAGATATTTATTGGGAAGTGTCAACTTTTTGGGATGGATATCTTTCTCAAATACAATATATGCTTTTTTGCCAGCAAAAATATGGCCTGTAATCTGAGTGATTCTTTATGGCTAAGGGTCCTCATTTTGCCCCTGCTCAGATATCGTCAGACTATGGGAATCCTATTTGACAATCCTGTTTACTGTGACAATACATGACTCTGTTTTTTACTGTTTTTGTTTCTGCTTGTTTGGGTTTCTTTGTCTTCTCTTTACCTTCACACTATCTGCTTTTCCTGGGTCTCTCTCTCTTCCCTGCCAATATGTGTCTCTAAAGGCCTTCTCCACCCGAAGTCAAACCCACACAACAGGCTGCTATTTATCGTGGGCTGGGAAATCGTCGTCTGTAAAATAAGAATTTATAAAAAGCAAAACCCAAGAGCCTTGCATTAGAAACAGTGCAAGAAATATTGATCGGTTTGTTAATGAGCATGACCTTTGGGGCTTGGATTTGGGGACCTCTGTTTTGGGAGCTCGGAGGGCTTTTTGTCTGTCTGTGTTCTGCGTCATAAGGTTGCTTGATGAACAGAATCCGCTTCTCTGAGGTTTTCACTTTTATTATTTACTATGTTTAATGTACTTTACTTATCTGTTCAACTTCTGTGAGTTCTTATTTTAAAGAGTTCCAGTTTAAACACCAGAAACGACTGTGTGACTTTTAAGACCTTGAAAGAAATAAAACCTTACCATTTTAAAAGAAAAGTAACCAGGCAATATTTACTTGCCCCAGTCCTGGAGAAAAGCCAGTCTTTGGGGGTAGCTATCTCTGGAAGCTGTAATTGTAGGGAAGGGGCTGGAAGTCAGGGGAGCTGGCCGAGGACAGAATGTTCTAAAAGTATCCATACTTTCAGGAACGATGAGCAAATGGATGGCCAACCTCCAAACACCTTCTTTCTGAAGCAGGACTCGTATTTGCCTGAAGACCTATTTGCCTGTTCTATAATTACTGGTCTTTTTTATCTTAATTTTGGAACCACTTCTAGTCTTTCTTTTTATGGGACGTGTCACATCCTGGCTTAATCGCAAAAACTTCCATTTAAAAAAGCCCTATTATTATTCAGCCAAACACACCCAATTGAATATTGTCTATACTGCCCTTAATTTTAAATACTCTGGAGAATATGAAAACCATTGAAATAACAGTGATTTTAACATGGTACATTTAGCTTCTCTGGTCCTTCACTGTCTTGGTTCCCCTCCAGGCGTGGGCGCTTAGTTTCTCATTTGGTATCTCGCTCTTCTTCCGCCCTTCCCCTCCAAGTGAGGCATCTCCTCAGAGCCTTGGGCCCTTGTCTTCTCCTGCCTCAGTCTCTTGGGAAGCACTTCTCCACATGCACGACCCTACTTAACAGCTCCCTGAGCCAAGCTCCTCAGTGGACTTCCAGCCCGTCCTCCTCCGTCCATGCCTGACGCCAGTTCCAATGTCCCGTGCCAGCCACCCCCTCTCCTCTTCAAGGCCAATCCAGCCCCCCAGTCACTCAGCCCCAAGGTCTAGAATGCGTTTTGACTCTGCTGGCCCTTGCAATGACCTCAGTCAAAGCATTCACATCACATTCCTCTTAAAAATGTCTCCAAATCCAGCCCTTTCCTCCTCCCCACAGAAGCCTCTAGATAATAGCACTTGCCTTCTAAATGGTTTCTCTGACTTCAGTGTTTCCCGTCCTTTTCATCCCACCTGCATACAACCACCAGCCTAATTTTTAAAATATACCCATTTTAATTATATGACTTTCCTACTTAGAACTCCTCATTGGTGCCTTTCTTCCTTACAGCATTTAGGATAAATTCATCTGCCTGCCTTGCCAGGCTGTTCCAACAAGCAGGAGCAACAGCCGCAGTTTCATATCCACTCTCCCATTTACTACCTGTAAAATAGGGAAAGTAATACGTGCCTGAAAGGATTTTGTAAAAATTAAATAAGCTTTACAACGTCAAGAACTGAATCTTTCTGCTTTTTTTTTCCATATGTTCACCTTTTTTTTTTAACACACGCTTCCCCTTTCCCTCTTTCTCTGTTCCCCCGGTAACCTCTAATCTGCTTTCTATGTCTGAAAATCTGTTATTTCTAATCTTCTCTCATAAGTGATATCTTACAACTTTTGTCCATATGGGCCTTACTTATTTCACTGAGCATAAAGCTTCCAAGATTAGTCCATGCTGCAGCATCCCTTATAACTTCATTCTTCCTTACGGTTGAATAATATCCCATTGTATGTATATACCACATTTTGTTTATCTATTCATTTATTGATGGACATGAGGGCTGTTTCTAGCCTTTGGTTGTTGTGAATAATGTTGCTATAAACATTGGGGTATAAGTAGCTTTTTGCAATCCAGTTTTCACTCTCTCTGGGTATACACCTCAGGGTGGGATTGCCAGATCGTATGGTAATTCTATATTTTAATTTTTTGAGGAAGCCCCATATTGCTTTCCACAGTGACTGCACCATTCTGCATTCCCACTAACAATGCATGAGAGTTCTAATTTCTCTGCATCCTCTCCAACCATTGCTATTTTCTGTTGTTAATAATAGTTATCCTTGTGGGCATGAAGAGTTATTTCTTGTGGGTTTGATTTGCATTTCCCTAATGGCTATTGATATTGAGCATCTATATTAGTCAGCCAAAGAGGTGCTGATTCAAAATACCAATAATCTGTTGGGTTTTATAAAGGGTATTTATTTAGGGTAAAAGTTTACAGTTAAAAGGCACTAAAGAGTCCAATTCAAGGTTGGTTTCTCACTAAAGTCAGTTGCAACATGTTGAAGCAAGATGGTTTGCCAGTCTCTGCAAGGGTACAGCCTTCCTCTCTCTCAGCTACAGGCTGGCATAGGGCTTGTCTCTGTTCCCTGGGGCTGCAGGATCAAAGTTCTCTCCTCTTCCATGTCATGACAAAGTTCTCTCCTCTGGCATCTATGGAACTCTCTCTTCCCATGTATCTTCTTCTGTGTGTCTTCTTGAGTGAGTGTCCGTGTTTATATAGCCCACCAAGGGGGCAGGGACTCAATCCTGTGTCACACCCTACTGTTGTGACTGTATCAAAACCTACACTTAACAGGTAATTTAATCAAAGATATCTCAGGTGAATCTAATGCCATCAAAGGTAACCACACCCAGAGGAACAGACCAGTTTAAAGACATAATTCTTCGTTTTTGGAATTCAACTGCAACAGCATCTTTTCATGTATTTATAGGTCATTTGTATATCTTCTTTGGAGAAATGTCTGTTTAAGCCCTTTACCTATGTTTTAATTGGGCTGTTTGACCTCCCCCCCTTTTTTATTGTGTTGTAAATTTTCTTTATATAGTCTAGATATTAAGCCTTTATCCAAAATATGGTTTGAAACTATTTTCCTCATTCTGTAGGTTGTCTTTTCATTTTTTAAGTAATTTCCTTCAATGCATTGAAGTTTCTAATGTTGATAAAAATCAAATTTATCTGTTGTTTCTTTTGTTGCTTGTGCTTTGGATGTCAGATCTAAGAAATCATGGCCAAAATCCATGTCATGAAGATTTGCCCCATGTTATCTTTTAAGAATTTTATAGTTTTAGCTCTTATGTTTTGGTCATTGGACCTTTTTGAGTTAGTTTTTTTATATAGTATAAGACTGGGGTCTAACCTCATTCTTCTGCATGTGGAAATACAGTTTTCCCAAGACTGTTGAAGGGTTTATTCTTTTCCCACTGCGTGTACTTAGAGTCTTGTCAAAAATCAATTGGCCATAGATATATGGATCTGTTTCTGGGCTTCCAGTACCGTTCCAGTGATCTATCTTTGTGCCAGTACCACACTGTTTTGATCACTGTCAAGTTGTAGTTAAAATACTCCTTCCTCCTCTTTTTTTTAGGAAGTATTGGAAATTGAACCCAGGACCTCGTACATGCGTGCAAGGCAGGCACTTAACCACTGAGCTATACCCGCTCTGCTGCAGAACAATTGTAAAGCAGGAAGTGTGAGTCCTCCAACCCTGTTCTTTTTTAAGATTGTTTTGGCTGTTTCGGGCCTCTTGCAGTTCCATATGAATTTCAGGATTGTTTTTTTTTTTCCATTTCTGCAAAAAAGGCTGCTAGAATGTTGGTAGTGATTGCATCGAATTTTTAATATTGCTTTTGGGCAGAATCACTGAGCACCAGAGACATTTACATGCTCAGCCAAGCCTGTTGTGCTAAGGCCAGGGCCAGCAGTAATCTGGATGTAGCACTAGCTCACAAGAGCCAACTGCAGAACTCCGTGTCCAGTGACCTCTTACGAGTAGCTTGAAATCAGCCATGGTAGAATATTTACACCGTGGAAATCAATAAATACTATAATTCAGTTTGTCTAGGTTTTTTTTTTTTAATCTTTTTTTCAGAGAGCTGGTTGTTAACCATTTACCAGCTCCCCACTGGTCAGCCCAGGATCCTGAAACATAGAATGAGGGTATCTGAGTGGATATCTCAGTGGGTGCTGGCTCTGCAGACCTGCCCAAACCTTCGGAGCCTGCAGACATGGCCCACCCTTTCCTGGTAGAAGCTGGTGCTTTCCTGTGCTAGGAGACACTGCAGAGGCTTCTCCTTGTCTCAGTTTGCCAGAGCTGCAATGACAAATACCACAAAATGGGTGGGCTTAAATGACAGGGTTTATTGTCTCATGGTTTGGAAAGCTAGAAGTCCAAAATCAAGGTGTCAGCAAGACCGTGCCTTCTCCCGAAAGTCTGCCGTGGTCTGGTGCTGGCTCGCCACAATCCGTGGGGTTCCTTGTCTTGCATCTTTGGCCCTGTCACATGGTGATCTCTCTCCTCTTTTTTGCTCTTCCAGTTTCTGCTGACTTCCAGCTTCTTCCTGTGTCCTTCTCTGAATGACCGTGTTGGAATTTCTTTTGCTTACAAAGGATTCCTGTAATATGGATTAAGGTCCACCCTCATTCAGTTTGGCTGCATGTAAGTAGATCTTAGAAGATACTACGTATAAATGAGTACACACCTTAACCCATAATACATCTTCAAAGGGTCCTATTTACAAATGGGTTCATACCCACAGGGCTGGGGCTTAAAACTTGAATGTGTCTTTTATTGAGATACAGAACTCATCTATCAAACCTCTGCAAGCCAACAGATGCTGCCTCCACCTCCTCTCCTGGCTGCCAGGCTGATCATGAGGGCTAAATCAGACAGTAACCTGGCTAGGAAGGGACTAGGCCTGATACGGGAAGCAAGAGATTGTACACAGAAGCCTCTGCAAGAATTACCAAGCATGCACTGGTAGGAGCCAGGGGAGGACTCGTCCTGTTGGATATTGAGGGTACTTAATCAAGGAGGACAGAACATAAGACTGGATAAACAAGAATGTGTGGATTTAAGAGCCCTATCTTGGGGCACACAATTTAACACCTTGCAATGACCCCAGGTAGGGCTGCCAGATAAAGTAAAAGTATGTGTCGTGCAATATTTGAGACACAAAATATTATCTGCTGTTTATCTGAAATTCAAATTTAACTGGGCACTCTGTTGTTTTTTTGTTTTCTAAATCTGGCAGTCCTAACCCCATGGGATGGGCAAGTATGTTGTTGGGGTGGCTCTTAGAAGACTGGAGAGAGGGATGATCAGCTCCAAACACAGAGGGATTGGCTGGGATATCCTGGCAGAAGGTAGAAAGAAAGAAAGAGGCCAAGGGAATTGGGCATGATGGAATGGATATACAATAAGACAAGAGGATCCCCTAGAGAGTTATGCTCCCCAGGAGGGCCCTGAGGGTGCCCTAACACCCAAGGCACCAGAAATGCATGGGTGAGAGGGGTAGCAGTAGCACTGAGAAGTTCTGTGGTGGCCTCCTCTGCAGGCCAGGGATGGTGCAGGAGAGGCTGGCACAGAACTGGGCTTTTGATATCCTGATCCGGTCTGGAGATGATGGCGGCCAGGTGCAGCCTCACAGCCAGGAAGCCCTAACTCCCACAACAGCCAATGAGAAACAGCCGAGGGGACTTGAGGTAGCGTGTGTGTAAGTAGGTGAGGGAACTCAAGAGTTTCCAGTTTTTTATATGCTCATAAATGTGGTCGCAGAAGCAAAGACACATGCACAAAGATAACCAACTGCAACGTTTTTCTTATTTTTTTTTTTAAGATTTATTTATTTATTTAATTCCCCCCCGGTTGTCTGTTCTCTTTCTCTGTGTCCATTTGCTGAGTCTTGTTTCTTTGTCCGCTTCTGTTGTCGTCAGCGGCAGGGGAAGTGTGGGCGGCGCCATTCCTGGGCAGGCTGCACTCTCCTTCACGCTGGGCGGCTCTCCTTACGGGACGCACTCCTTGCGCGTGGGGCTCCCCTACGCGGGGGACACTCCTACGCGGAGGACACTCCTACGCGGAGGACACTCCTACGGGGGGGGACATCCCTGCGTGGCACGGCACTCCCTGCGTGCATCAGCACTGTGCATGGGCCTGCTCCACATGGGTCAAGGAGGCCCGGGGTTTGAACCGTGGACCTCCCATGTGGTAGACGGACGCCCTAACCACTGGGCCAAGTCCGTTTCCCTACAACATTTTTCTAACAGTAGTCTATTGGGAAAGGTTAAAGATCCAAGGCTAGTTAAATAAATGGACCTTCAGCCCTAGAATGGACTCATTAAATAAAGTGAGTTTGAAATTTATGTTTGATTGGGAAAATCATCACAATATAGTATTAAGTGAAAATAATAAGTAGTGGAAGAAGGGTAAATGTGTATATTCACTTTGATATAATCCATCAAGCTGATCTGTGCATGTAATTTCTGTATGTATATCTGGAATTTCTGTATGTATACATACATTGTTCCGTATGTATAACTTCAAAAGAAGTTAGTTGATAAAGGAAGCATGAATTACATGTTCTTGTTTTTATAAAAACACATGTATGTGAGTGTATACATGTGTCTTATAATTAAATATGCACATGAGAAGGGTGTTATGGTGTCAACATATATGTGCTTGCTAAAAGTGCAGATGTGTGTCTGCTTGTGCATGTGTATATAATGGCCTGTATCTGTCATTGCAATATCATGCAGAACAATTCTAATATCCCCAAAATGTTCCATGTCCAATTCTAATATCCTCAAAATGTTCCATACCTATTGTTTCGCTCCCTCCCCTCAGAACCTCTGGTTACCACTACCTTTATATCAATGTTACAGGTTCTTCCATTACTAGAATACTAATAAGTCTGCTTTGGTCCTTAGTTGCATTCCCCCACTTATGTTTGTTCATTCCTCAACACTGAGGATTTTGGGATGGTGATGTTCACTCTGCTTCTGATTGAGAAGGGGCTAAGATCCCAGGGGACAGATGGATGGAACTGTTTTGCTTGCAGTTGTAGATACTCTGTTTTTTGGGATGAGCATTGTCCAACACCATCATTTTGTTAGTTGTCTTGGGCAAGTCTGATGAACTGGAGAGTAAGTGTTGGCCGCAACTCTGCTGAAATTCAAGGCTCAACTGGCATATGAACATACCGAGATATAAGCCTCTAGAACATATATTTAACAGGTATTGTGCTAATTATAGATTGAAATAAAAGGGTAGAAGAACCATGTGTAAGGAAATTATTAATGATTCTAACTCTTTTACTTTGGGGAGCTAGGTTAACAAGTTGCTTCTATCTTGATGCTTTCAAGATTCTTTATTTCAATAATTAGATTATGAAATGACTTGGTGTGGAAATCTTTGTGTTTATGCTTCCTGGAGTTTGTTGAACATTTGAATGTATACATTTGTGTCTTTTATGAAATTTGGGACATTATTTCTTCAAATATTCTTTCTGCCCCTTTCTTTTCTCCTCCCCTTCTGGGATTCCCAATATATGCATGTTGGTATGCTTGATGGGTCCCACAGGATTCTTATGCTCTGTTAATTTTTCTTCATCCTATTTTCTTTCTGCTACTCAGACTGGATAATTTCAATTGGCCTATCCTTCACATTCATGGACCGGAAGACTAAATATTGTTAAGAGGTCAATCAATTCTACCCAAAGCAATTAATAGATTCTGTAAACTCTCAATCAAAATTCCAATGGCTTTGTTCACAGAAATGGAAAAGCCTATCATCAAATTCATATGAAAGCGAACGGATCCCAAATATCCAAAATCATCCTGAAAAAGTAGAAGAAAGTTGGAAGACTCACACGTCCAAATTTCAAAACTTATTACAAATCTCCAGTAATCAAAACAGTGTGCTACTGGCACAAGGACAGACATTTAGACAAACGGAATAAAACTGAGAGTTCAAAAACAAGCCTTACATATCTATGGCCAGTTGATTTTTGACAAGGATGCCAAGACCATTCAAAAGGGTAAGAATAGTCTCTTCAACAAATGGTGTTGGGAAAACTGGATTTGCATATGCAAAAGAATGAAAGGGGACCCCTGACTCACACCATGTGCAAAAATTAACTCAAAATGGCCAATGACCTAAATATAAGAGCTAAGACTATGTAACTTTTAAAAGAAAACATAGGGAGTAAATCTTCATAACCCTGGATTTGAAAATAGATTCTTTCATATAAGCCAAAAGCACAAGGAACAGAAGGAAAAAAAATAAATTGGACATCAAAATTAAAAACTTTTGTGCATCAAAGAACATTACCATGAAAGTGAAAAGACAACCTGCAGAATGTAAGAAAACATTTGCAAGTAATATGTCTTAGTGTCCAATCTGCTATGACAAATACCACGCAATGGGTTGGCTTAGACAACCCATTGTCTCACTGTTTTAGGGGCTAGAAGGCTTACTTCTCCCTGGGTTGGCGGCATTCTGGTAGGATGGAAATTCTTGGTTTCCTTGGCTTTCCCATCATATGGCACTAACTTTTCCTTTTTCTTCCAAGTCCATTGACTTGCAGCTTCTGGCTTCTCCCTATGACTCTTTCTCTGTACATATACCTGAATTTCCTCTGCTTGAAAAGGACTCAGTAATCCAGACTGAGCCATACCTTAGTTAAAATAACATCTTCAAGTGAACCCATTTACAACGGGTTCACACATTAAGATCAAGATAAAGAACTGGACTAAACTGGGGTACATAATTCAACCTACATTATATATCTGAGAAGCGTCTAGTACCCAGAATATGTAATGACACTTATGACTCAGTAACAAAAAGACAAACAGCCCACTTTAAGGGACTTGAGTAGACATTTCTCTGAAGAAGACATACAAATGGGCTATAAGCCCATGAAAAGATGCTCAACATTATTAGTCCTCAAGGAAATGCAAATCAAACCACAATGAAAGGAGTGGAACATGAGCTGAAAGGAGCCACTGGCACTGGGTTCATGGGTCAGGGGCAGCTTGGAGGCTCAACCAGGTGGGGAAGGGAAGGGCCAGTTTTAATTCCCACCATGTCCATCACACTGTCCTGATTATTTAAAGTTTAAACCTGCCTAGCAATGGTATTCTCATTTCTAAAGTGATTAAAATGAATATCTGGCAAAGAATAGAAAGTAAATGGGGACCAAATAACATTGCCAACTACAGCTGATTATTCATTACTTCCTAAGCAGACAGATGTTGAACAGAAGACTTCTTGGGATGAAGATACATCTGCAAGTGTAAAGATGGAAGGAGGGAGTGGGAATGCAGCAACTCAACCCAATGCTTTGGAACAGCTGGAACCTATTTTAAAGACATGACATCAACCATAAGAAAATCTCATAAAATCATTATTAAAAAGAGAGAACCATTAAATTTTGGCATCCCAGATAGTTTCTCTAGTAGATTATCAGCTATACAAGATATTCATCAATCTCCTGAATTAGGTGTCATAGATATATGACAGAAATGAAAATGCACAGGAAGAAAAAGATGTGTTCTGGCAAACAGAAGAAGTCCTGAGTTAGCAGAAAATAGCAGAGAGAGAATAGAGAGCCTCAGAATGGAAATGGAAGCACAAAGACAAATGAAGAAGGAACAAAACAAAATTGCTGTGAAATTTTCACAGAATTTTTTTTCATATGTCATAGAGCCAGCAGGGGAAATCTGAGCTCCGCAACCCAAATGCAAAAGTGCTGCCTGATTTTAACGTGTCCATCAGGTTATTCAGAACACCAGGATTCTCTGAGTACCTTGAACTCTTAGTGGTTGAGACTAAAAAAAAATTAAAAAGACTTATGAGACAATATTTTCTTCAACATACTCCAAATATAAGACAGTAGATTGCTGTAGAGAAACAATTATAAATGGAATTTTCCAGAACCTCTTCAAGCTAGTGTTTCTAGCTAAAAAAGATTGTAAATAATTTTGTGGTGGTAAAGAACTCTGCTTTCCTTCAATGTAAACATGATAAAATAAATAATTTTAAATATTTTTCTTCCATGATCACATTATCCAAATCCTATAAACTGTAGAATTTTAACTTCCTTATTTTTGTTGTCAGAACCTGACTTTGCATACATTTCCTCTAATTTGAAAACGTATTATTTATGTTGGATACAACATGATGTATGAATATGATGAATTGATATAATGTATCAATATGATGAATTGTTTTTTGTTCAAGAAGATGACATTAAACGCAATAATTTTATTATAAAAAAGCAAAATGAAATATCACTTCAAACCAAGTAGCATAGCTATAATTTAAAAAACAGAAACTAAGAAGTTTTGGTGAGGATATAGAGAAATTGGAACTCTTGTATATTGCTGATGGGAAAGTAAAATGGTGCAGACAATGTAGAAAACAGTTTGGCAGTTCCTCAAAAAGTTAAACAGAATTGCCACATGATCCCAGCAATTTCTCTCTAGGTGTATATCCCAAAGAATTGAAAACAGGTGGTCAAACAAAAACTTGTACATGAATGTTTATAGCAGCACTATTCACAGTACCCAAAAGGTGAGGGGAAAAACGTCCATGAACGTGTAAACAAAATGTGATACATCCATACAACATTGTATTATATGGCTATAGAAAGAATAAAATACAGATGCACATTACAATGTAGATGAATTGTGAAAACATTATGCTAAGTGAACAAAGTCAGGCACAAAGGGTTACATATTGTGTGATTCTATTTACAAAATGCCCAGAATAACCAAATCCACAGAGAGAGGCAGAAAACAAGTCAGTGGTGTCCAGGGCTTGGGGAAAGGGAGAGATGGGATATGACTTACTTAAAGGGCATGGACTTTCTTTGGGAGTAATGAAAATATTTTGGACTTAGATAGAGATGGTGGTTGACCAACACTGATAATGTACTAAATGCCATTGATTTTCCATTTAAAAATGATTAATTTTATTGACTTGAATTTCTTCTCAAGTAAAAAGAGAAAGAATAGGAGGAGAAAGATTAGAGGCAATGGATTTAGACAAATTTTTAAAGAGTTTTACTGTAGGGGAGAGCGAAGAAATGAAATAGTAGGCAATGGGAGAGGTGGAATCAAGGGAAGATCTTGTTTTAAGATGAGAGAAAAAAATGTTGCAAGTATGTTATTTGCTGATGAAAGTTAAACGTAAGAGATGTGAGGACAAAGGAAAGAGAGCCAGAAAGATATATTTCAGTAAGTGAAAGAGGAGACCTTTACCTTCTACATCAATTTACCCTTAGCAATATCCAAAGGGGCACTCCCTAAAGTGAAACAACCAAGGGCAAACTGTAGGGTAAACACAAAGAGATAGACCCTAAAGGATGGGCATGGAACTGATGGCAGGGTCGTTCTGGTTTTACCCATCCCTCCTGAGGGCACTGCTAACCTCCAGCATGGTTAGGGAAATACCTGTAAAGGACCCTTTTCACCTCTTTCCTTGTTCTTCAGAGTTTATTCACCTATTCTCTATCTCAAACTGGTTGACATCCATCTCGAGTTAGTCCACAATTGAATGGCTACTACCCCTCAGCAGAATTGATGAACTGTGTCCAGTCTCATTTGAGTTATTTAACTTTAAGTATCCAAAGTTCAGAGCCTTTCTGTCCCAGCTACAGATTTTATCAACAAATTTCTATTACTACAGTGTTCAATTCCCATGGCATTTTCCACGTCATGAAATATATACAGCCCAAGAGATATGATTTTATCTAAATAAAATGCCCTCTGCAGATGCCTTCTGCAACATGCCCGCTGCCAATGAATTATTTCTTCAGAATTTGCAGAATACACCAGGCAGAGTGGGGAGTGGGGAGTGAGTTAGAGACCCCTCTGTGGTTAAGAAAGTATCACCCTCTACATTCAGTGCCATCTTGAAGACTTCCCTGCCTTCAGTGTGTTCTTTCTGTGTCTATTTCCTTTCTCTCTCTAACATATACTATAGCAATTATGTTTAAAAGTTCTCCACTTACAGTTTCAATTGGATTTGCTGAGTTAGGACCTGTAACTGGGAGGGAAGGGGAGTTTCCCACAGACTCCTTGAAAAGCCTGCCCTGGAGCAGATGGCATGCTTTGCCATTTTCTAGGGGTAGTTCAGGGTGCTCTCTCCCCCTCCAGACCTAAGAGGGTGCTTATTTACTGCTTTCTTAAACCATGAGAGGTATTGAAGTTCCACCAGAGCCTAATGATTTCGAACTACTTTTTGTGATGATACCTATTTTGAAACCAAAAGTACCATCAATTTTCTTATCCGTCATATAGGTTAACTACGTAAGCAATAGAGTTAGCACAGAAAACAGTTTTTCAGTTGGGAGAGGGGGAAATAGTCATGCAGACAGAAAGGTAAAACTGGAGAACATTTCATAATAGAACTACTCAGAATCCAGTCTTTTTTATTGTGCAGAAGCTATCTCAGGAAAATACCTTATGCTCCTTGTTTTAATGAAGGTGTGAGTATACTGACTGAATTCCAATAGGAATCTAGATATCTTTTTTTTTTTTAATTATTTTGTCATTAACATTTTACCTGGGATGCAAAAAAAAAAAAAAATCCTGTTCTTTACATGGCTCACAAGAAAACTCCATGGGACTCTACAAGAGTACAGAAATTAGTTCTGATGGCACACTGAAGATCCTATACAAGATTTAATCATAAAAGTAATTAGAAAAATAATTAATCCTTACAGCCCCCCACAAAAGACAACTGAAAACAATTCTTAACCATTGATTAGTATTATGATCTGATTGAAATCCAACTGAATAAATGCAAAAATTGAATATTGGTATGAGATTCTAAGAGGGTGTTACTTACAAATGTACAACTGTGAGTCAACAGCCTAGGGAGGTGGGATCATCCATATTCAATATTAAATTTAATATTAAGGGATCTATTAGTCATAGATCAAATAATTCCAGTTTATTCATCTATGCTCTGATATGACACCAGAAAGGACCTACGTTTATTCCCAGCAACAACCCCGAAGTCCTAGTCCCGACAGAGGGCATAACGCTGAGCTTATCTGGATCCCATTAAGTGGATGCTGCAGCATGGGCATCAAAGGAGCACGCTGCTGGACCTTCCATGCTCACAGCTGGCTCCAAAACATCTCCTTTTAACTTCAATATTCCTCACTTCTGGGGGGAGAATCCCGCTTTTGACCTTAGCGCATTTTCTATTCTCTTGCCTATGTAACTAAAACAGCTTGATGGTCTAATTTTCTAAACTTTTGACCCCTGATTTCTTTTAATTGGAATACATCTCTGACTGCTGTAACAAAGGCCAAAATAACAGTAGCTTCAACAGGGTAGGAGGGCATTCTGATCTCACATTAAAATGTGAATGTGAACAGCCTAGAGCTCGTATGGGGCTCTGCAGTGTTGGGGACCCAGGGTCCTTGCTTACTCCTCTGCTATCCTCAACAGCTGGGTCCCCTCTTTTGTTCTACAATGGTGCCCCTTGCTTCTGCTTCTGTCCACATCCAAGCCAGTAGGAAGGGGAGAATAGAAAGTGGAAGACAATTTCCTTTCCTTTTTAAAAAATTTTTAAAAGATTTATTTATTTCTCTCCTCTCCTCCCCCCTCCTCACCCCAGTTGTCTGTTCTCTGTGTCCATTTGCTGCATGTTCTTCTTTTTGTCCGCTTCTGTTGTTGTCAGTGGCACAGGAATCTGTGTCTCTTTTTGTTGCATCATCTTTCTGCGTCAGCTCTCCATGTGTGTGGTGCCACTCTTGGGCAGGCCACACTTTCTTTCGTGCTGGGCGGCTCTCCTTATGGGGCACACTCCTTGTGCATGGGGCTCCCCTACACAGGGGACACCCCTGCGTGGCAGGGCACTTCTTGCGCGCATCAGCACTGCGCATGGGCCAGCTCCACACGGGTCAAGGAGGTCCTGGGTTTGAACTGCAGACCTCCCATGTGGTAGGCAGATGCTCTATCCATTGAGCCAAGTTCACTTCCCAACTTTCCTTTCCTTTCAACACACAACATGGAAGTTGCACTTCATGCACACATTTCATTGGTCAGAATTTAGCTACATGGATACATACAGCTGCAAGTCGGGGGCTGAAGGAAGAAAGGGAGATAAGAGTCTTAACCACAGACTCTTTTCTGTTTTCACTAGTAGCTATCCTTCTGGAGAGGTTTCTACATGGATGGATGTCTTAATTTTATGCTCCCTTGTTGGACCCAGTTTCATGTATTTCCTACCCGTGTGTACTGCCCTCACATACAGCCTGTGTGAGGAAGAGCCAAGCCCAACATGTATAGCCCAGACCCAGTGGTACAGCTCTGATGTCAGGACATAGGCTAATTGTGCAGAATATTCTAATATATGCTCTGACATTTCCACCTTGGACATTCAGATTCTGCTTCAGGATTAATGTGTGATAGCTTTGCAAGTGGGATTGCAGCCAAGCAAACATCTTTTGGCAACAGACTTTGCCAGGCAGTTACATCATGAGCTCTTGGGGGCCAAGGGAACAGAGAAAGGAGTCAAAACCTCACAGAGAAGCTTTGAAGGGATCTTGTCTGGGTCACTGAATGCAAATGTATGAACAGTTGTTCATGACCTGACGACTTCAGGCCTTTCAACTGCTTGGACTACGCACAGAGCAAGAGGACAGCTGCCAGTTTGATTTGGGGTTGAATGGGAATGTTGGGTGTTTTCAAAAGGTTAAGAAGCCCTTTCGTTTGAGGTATGGGATCACCTAATTCCAAAAGTGTTTAGGCTTTGCCTAGTAGTAAATCTTGAATAGTTCCAGAAAGTGTAGGTATGACAAGCCATGGACTTTTGAATAAAATTAAAAGTAGCTAACATATATACTTTTATTCCCAAACCATAATTACAAGATTATAGTTAAACTTAATTAGGCTCCCTAGGAACTTTCTAGGGAATCACAATGTGGCCAACCTTTTTATTCTTTGGGATGTCTTGATGTGAATTGTAGAAAGTAAATGACTGGAAATAAATAGGCTCCAAAGTCCATTTCATGGGACTAACCGTAGGCTAAGAGTTCTTGTGTAAAAAATAGGAACTCCATATTATTCCATAAATACAGAGACTTCTTCCAAGTACTTAGGTATCTTGGGCCCAAGCCCTCCCTCAAGTTCATGAAGAATGGGGGATCTTTTCCTTCAGAAGTTACCTGTAACCATAATCAACTGGGTCCCCTGTTTTAAACCCAAATGATTTCTTAAAGCATCACTGTTATAGTTTCTTAGGCTGCTTAAAGCTTAGGTTGGCTAAACTATGGTAATTCATTAGCTTGCAATTTGAGGCTGAGAAAATGTCCAAATCAAGGCATCATCAAGGCAATGCTCTCTTCCCAAAGACCAACTGCTGAGCATCTGAAGATGGCTCCTCTGTCACATGGCAAGACACATGGTGGTGCCTGTAGGGCTTTCCCTTTTCTTCCAGATTTCATTGCTTTCAGCTTCTTGCTTCTGTGGATTTCTCTCTTCCTCTGTATTAATTCATGTATAAAAGGTAAAAGGATTAAGTCCCATCCTGAATGAAGTGGGTCATATCTTGACTGATGTAGCCTCATCAAAATATCTTATTCACAATGAGTTCACACCTACAGGAATGGATTAGCTTTAAGAATTAAATTTTCTGAGAGTACATACAGTTCCAAACCACCATAACCATCTAATAAATGATTTAATATTTCATAACTCACTTAATGAATTAAAATATAATAATAGTTCAAAAATGTGTGGGAGTAATAAGTGTGAATTGGCTTTTTAAAAAGAATAGGTCCAGTAGCTGTTTTGAAGCTAAAATAAAAAATTCTCAGAGCATCAATAATGAAAGAACTGATCCAACTTGAAACAAAGGAGTATACTTTTAAGAACATTTACATTAAATGTAATTAATCTTACTAAGTAATTTTTATTTTGGACAGCTGGAGGGATGCAAGTTGAGATAGGAAAAGTTTGTGTGATCCGTTTGAAACAAAAGGATAGCAATTTAAAGGTGAAGATTAAAATGTGCTCTCAAGAGACAGATGATAGCTTTAGTTAATAACATCCAACCTGATTTAAAGTAATAAAATCAAAAGGAAGCCTAATGAAAATAAATCTTGTACTTGTTTGTGTTGTTAACCTGTATAATGAGACTGTTTGTTCCTGCTATATTCTTTTGTCCCAGAAAATGGCTTGGGAGATGAGTTTTGCCAAGTAGGAGAACAATCAACCTTTCAAAATATAGTTTTTTTTTAGGTTTCGGGGCTGGGGATTGAACCCAGGACCTCATATGTGGGAAGCCCTATAAGGCTCAACCACTCAACCACATCTGCTCCCCTAAATTAGTTTTAATAAATAAAGGTAATAATCCACACTACAAAAAATTTCGAAAATTAATGGAAAATAATCATTCATAATATCATCACCATAGTTCATATATTTCTTTCTATCTTTTTTTATATGCATGTTTTGTTACATTCATTCAGTAATGAGCTTGATGGACAAAAAAAATCCGTGGCCTCAAGGAGCTTACATTCCAGTACATGTCCAGGGAGACACAGCAAACAAATGAATCAATGACGTCGTGTTTGTGAAGGCGGTAAGTGCAATGGAGAAAAGTAAAGCAGGTTGAGGGGGATGGGTTGGGTTCCGGGAGTTGTGTGAATTTAATAGAATGTTCAGTGTGTGGCTCAGCGAGAAAGTGACTTTTGAGCAGCGACAGGAAGCAGGTGGAGGAGTGAGTCCTGAGAATATCTGGGGAGAAACAGTCCAAGCAGAAGATTCTAAGGCTGCAGAGGACCAGAGAGGCACTTGCCTGGCTTGTCTGAAGACTTCTAACAACACATGGTCAGTTCAGGTCCTTTTGGTAGCCCAGCCCCATCCTGGCAATGTGACTGGGTGGTAGCCTCCCAATGCCACAGTCTTCCTAAATGACCGGGAAGTGCTTCCACTTACAGGTCTTCGTTTATTACAATCTCTAATTCTCAACAATTTGGCTACCCGGGGCTCCTCATAAATTTGATGATTGGCTTCTCCGATTCTTCGAAGAAGACTGTTGGAATTTTGTTTGGGATTGCATTGAATCTGTGGATAGATATGGCTAAAACTGACATCTTAACAATATTTAATCTTCCAATCCATGAGCACAATATGTCCTTCCATTTACGTAGATCTTCACTGATTTCTTTTAGTAATTGTAGCAGTTTGATATAGTTATGAATTCCAAAAATAGATATTGGATTATGTTTGTAATCTAATCTATTACTGGGCATGACTGAGTTATGATTAGGGCTTTGATTGGGCCATGTCATTAGGGCATTGAGTTCCCACCCCTTGGTGGGTGGGGACTCACAAATAAAAAGCATGGCAAAAGACGGAGTTGGAGCTTTTGATGCGAGGGTTCTTAATGTTGGAGTTTTGATGTTGGAGTTTGATGCTGAAGTCTTAAGCTGGAGCCCCAGGGAAAGAGACAGAGCCGTTCGCCTGATAGTCTCTAGCTGACTTTGTGGAGAGAGGCAAAGCCTAAGAGCCTCATAGTCTACAGCTGACCTTGTGGAGAAAACAGGAGCTGAGCCCAGAGGAACCCAGGAAACCTGAATCCTTGCAGACATCAGCAGACATCTTGCTCCAACACGTAAAAATAGACTTTGGTGGGGGAAATAACTAATGCTTTTTGGCCTGGTATCTGTAAACTCCTATCCCCAATAAATACCCTTTATAAAAAACAAAGAATTTATGGTATTTTGCATCAGCACCCCTTTGGCTGACTAATGGAGCAATGTTTTGTAGCTTTCTCTGTACAAGTCCTTTACATTCTTGGTGGAAATTTATATTTATTTCTTTTAGTTGCTAATGGAAACAAAATTTTTTCTTAATTTTCTCTTCAGATTGGATTGTTCATTACTCATCTATTGAAATGCTATTGATTTCTGCATGTTGATCTTGTACCCCATCATTTTGCTAATTTTTTTCGTTAGCTATAGCAGCTTTTTTGTGGACTTTTCAGGATTGTCTACACATAGGATCATGTCATCTGCAAACAAGCAAATTTTAGTTTTCCTTACTGATTTGGATATTTTTGTTTCTTTTTCTTCCCCAATTGCTCTGCCTAGAACTTCCAGTGCAATGTTGAATAACAGTGGTGACAGTTGGCATTCTTGTCTTATTCCTGACCTTAGAGAGAAAACGTGCTGTCTTTCACACTGATATGATGTAGCTGTGGTTCTTTTTTAAAATAAAACTTATTAAAGTATATCATTAAAAATGAACATACACAGGGGAAAGGCAGGAAGAGATGAGAGGTGGAGGCGTCTTCGGGACATGGAGCTGCCCTGGATGGTGCTTCAGAGGTAATCACCGGACATTGTAAATCCTCACAGGGCCTACATGATGGAATAGAGGAGAGTATGGGCCATGATGTGAACCAATGTATATGAGGTGCAGAGGTGCCCAAAGATGTACTTACCAAATCCAATGGATGTGTCATGATGATGGGAACGAGTGTTGTTGGGGGGGGGGGGGAGAGGGGGGGGTGGGGGGGTGGGGTTGAATGGGACCTCACATATATATTTTTAATGTAATATTATTACAAAGTCAATAAAAAATAAAAAAATTAAAAAAAAGAAAAAAAAAGAAAAAAAAAATGAACATACACAAATAGTAAGTTTATAATAAAATTTGTGAATTTACAAAACAAACATGCTTATCATCACTCAAGACTCCTGTACATGTCCCCACCACCAACACCTTGCATTGTTGTGAAACAGTTGTTACAAACTATGAAAGAGCATTGTCAAAATATTGCCACTAACTATAGCCCATATCTTACATTTGCTGTATTTTCCCCCAACCCATACAATTATTAATATCCTATCATAGTATTATATATTTGTTATTGTTCGTAAGAGAACATTCTCATATTTGTCCTGTTAAACACAGTCCATCATTCACTCCTGGATTCCCTCTATAATACAGTCTCATGCTTTGTACAATCCAGTGGATCTTTTTTTTCATCACGGAGTTGTGCTGTCATTTAGCACAACTAAAATAGACTTCAGTCTATTTTAGAACCTTTTTATTACTCCAAAGGGAAAATCCCATACCGGGGACCTCTGGTGTAGAGAGAGGTTCCCTGTCAATTGTGCCACCTCAGTTCCTGGTGTCCGCTGTGCTTAGCTTTGACTCTCCGCTTCGTCTTTCTCTTTTGTTGTGTCACCATCTTGGCGTGTGACTAACTTGCACAGGCACTGGGTCACTGCACAGGCATGTTTTCTGTTCTTTTTTACAGGGATTGAGCCTGGGTCCTCTGATATGTAGGTAGATGCCTTATCACTTGAGCCACATCTGTTTCCCGAGGTATAATTCATAATGTTCTGTTGGATTTGCTAGCTAGCATATTGTTGAGAATTTTTGCATCGATATTTTTGCATATCAAATTTGTATATCAAATTTTTGTGTATATATTTGTAAGGGATATTGGCCCACAGTTTTCTTTTCTCATGGTATCTCTTCTGGCTTTAATAATAGGGTAATGCTGACTTTATAGAATGAGTAGGGAAGTGTTCCCTCTTCTTCAATTTTTTTCAAAGAGTTTGAGCAGGATTGGTATTGATTCTTCTTGGAATATTTGGTAAAATTCGCCAGTGAAGCAATATGGTCCTGGGCTTCTTTTTGTTGGGAAGTTTTGATTACTGATTCAATTTTTTTACTTGTTTTTGAGATCTTCTATGTCTTCTTGAGTCAGTGTAAGTAGTTGTATGCTTCTAGGGATTTGTCCATTTCTTCTAGGTTATCTGATTTGTTGGTGTACAGTTGTTCACAGTATTCTTTTATAATCCTTTCTGTTTCTGTGGTCGATAGTTATATCCCCCTTTCATTTCTGATTTTAGTCATTTGTGTCCTCTCTCTTTTTTCCTTTGTCAGTCTAGCTAAATGTTTGTTGCTTTTACCGATCTTTTCAAACAACCAACTTTTGTTTTTGTTTTGTTTTTTCTCTATCTTTTAAATTCTCTAGTTCAATTATCTCCACTTTAATCTTTGTTTCCTTCCTTCTGCTGGCTTTAGGTTTAGTTTGCTCTTTTTATCCCTAGTTCCTCCAGTTGTCAGGTTAGGACTCTGATTTGAGATCTTTCTACTTTTTAAATGTAAGCATTTAGAGCTCTAAATTTCCCTCTTGACACTGCCTTTCTGTATTCCATAAGTTTGGTATGTTGTGTTTTTGCTTTCATTTACCTCAATATCTTTCCTAATTTTCCTTATGATTTCTCTTTGACCCATTGATTATTTAAGAGTATGTTGTTTATATGGAATACCATGACACTATAAGAAGAAATAAAGTTGGGACACGTGATAACATGAATGAATCTTGAATACATACTGAGTGAAATAAGCCAGGCACAAAAGGACAAATATTATATGGTCTCATTAACAGGAACTAAATACGAAGAATAAACACATAGGGTTAAGGTCACTAAGAGATGGGATGAGGGGTGAGAAGGGGTACTGGTACTTAATATATACAGAATTTTTAATTAGCTTGACTGTAAAAGTGTGGAAATGGGTAGAGTTGATGGTAACACATTATAATAAGTATAACTAGCACAGCTGGTTTATAAATGGGATTGTGGCTGAAAGGGGTAGTCTAGGGATGTAAATGTCAATTGAAAGAAAGCTAGAGAATAATCTATGGGCTAAATAACATGGTGAACCTGGAGGAGGATGAGTATTGTGGTCAATAGTACAAATACAAGAATGTTCTTCCATGAACTAGAAGAAATGTACGTCACTATTACAAAGCAGTAAGAATATGGAGATGAATAGGAAAAATACGATTAATATAACATAAGGACTATAGTTAACAGCATTATTATAACATTCTTGCATCAATGTCAAAGAAGGTATAGTGTTAATAATTGAGGGGTATGGGAAAAATATACCAAATGTACATTATAGACCATAGTTAGTGGTAATAGTCTGATGCTATTCTTTCATAATCAGTAACAAATGCTCCACAACAATGTAAGGTGTTGGTGGAGGACTGTTGTATGAGAATTCTGCACATTATGTATAATTATTTTGTAAGATCACAACTTCTCTAAAAAACATATAAAATATTACTCCATTTGGGAAACAATACTATATATATATATTTTTAAAAGAGTGTGTTATTTAATTTCCCCATATTTGTGAAATTTCCAGCTCTCCCTCTATTATTGATTTCTAGCTTTTTTCCGTTGAGGTCAGAGAAGATATATGGTATGATTTCAAGATTTTTGAATTTATTGAGACTTATTTTGTGACTTAATTTATGATTTATTCCAGAGAATGATCCATATGCACCACAGAAGAATATGTATTCTGTTGGTGTTGGGTTTAGTTTTCTATGTATGACTCCTAGGTATGCTTGAGTTTGAGTATCATTCACGTCTTCTATTTCTTTATTGATCTTCTGTCTAGATGTTTTATTCATTATTGAAAATGGTGTATCAAAGTCTTATTATTAATGTAAAACCATTCTCTCTTCAAATCTCTCAATATTAACTTCACATATTTTGGAGCTCTGCCATTAAGCACAAATATCATTGTTACACCTTCTTGTTGAATTGACCCCTTTATCAATATATAGTGACCTTCTTTGTCCCGTATAGCAGTTTTTGACTTAAAATGTATTTTATCTGATATTAGTTTAGATATCCCACCTCTCATTTGGTTATTATGTGTGTCTGAATTCTTCAAGGGGAGTCTCATATAGTTGAGTAATGCTTTTTTATGCAGTCTGCCAATTTCTGTTTTTTGATTGCAGAGTTTAATTCATTTACATTTCAAGTAATTATTGATATTCCAGTATTTTCTTCTCTGACTTTGTTATTTGGTCCTCATAAATATCATATCTTTTGTGTCTTTCAATTCTTTCATTAATGTTTATTTTCACATTTATTTGATTTTTAAAATAGTGTACCATTTTAAGTCCTTCCCATTTTTTCTGTATATCTTTTTCAGGTATTTTCTTTGTGATTAGCATGAGGCTTAAATTTAACATCCTAAATCTATAAAAATCACTTTTGATTTGATACCAACTTAACTTCAGTAGCATACAAATGCAATGTCCTTGTACCTCTCTATACTCCTCCCGTTGGCGTATACTTGTTAAAAATTATATAAAATTATATACACATTGTATCTCCAAACCATATATTTATCATTACATTTTATGCATTTGCATTTTTAGAACCTATAAGAAGTAAAAAGTGGAGTTGCATACCAAAATCACAATACAATAATACTGGCATTTATAGTTACCTGTAAAATTACCTAACCATAGGTCTATATTTCTTTATGCCACTTTGAACTCTCTTTAGCATTGCTTGTACAGAAAATCTAGTATGATGAACTCCCTCAACCTTTGTTTATCTGAGAACAGCTTAATCTCTCCCTCATTTTTCAAAGAGAGTTCTTACCATATATAAAATTCTTTTTTGGCAATATTTTTCTTTCAGCACTTTAAATAGTTGATAAACTGTCTTCATGCCTTCATGCATGGTTTCTGATGAGAAATCCACACGTAATCTTACTGGTACTCCCTTGTACATAACACATTGCTCTTCTGTTGTAACATTCAGAACTCTCTCCTTGTCCTTGGAATTTGACAGTTTGATTACCATGTGTCTGGATATGGTTCACTTTGAGTTTATGCTGTTTGATGTTCATTGAGACTCTTGAATGTATATATTTATGTCTTTTGTTCAAATGGAGACATTTTCTACCATTACTTCTTTGAATATTCCTTTTGTTCCTTTTTTTCTTTCTGGACTCCCATAATGCCTAAATTGGTGTGCTTCACAGTGTCCCATGGGTATCTTAGGCTCTGTTCATTTTTCTCCAATCTTTTTATTTCTGCTCCTCAAACTGAATCATTTCAATCAACTTCTGTTTGAGTTCACTGATTTTTTTTTTTCTTGTGCCAGCTCCAATATGCTGTTGAAACACTCTAGGGGATTTTTCAATTCAGTAATTGTAGACTTCAACTTCAGTATTTGTTTAGTTCCTTTTAAAAGTTTTTATTTCTTTATTGAATTTCTCATATTGTTCATTCATTGTTTTCCTGATATCCTTTAGTTCTTTCCTGGTGTCTTCCTTTATCTCCTTGATCACACTGAGAATCATTTTTAAAAGTCTTTGTGCATTATGTCTAAAGTCTGGTTTTCTTTGATGGTTACTGGATTTTCATCTTGTTCCTTTGGATGGGTGATCATTTCCTGTTTCCTTGTTTGTCTTGTAATCTTCTTTTTCACTCACTGTACATTTTAGTATTGTAAAGTGCTAACTCTAGGATTTAGTCCCTGAACTTTCTGTTCCTTAAATTTGTATCCAGCTAGTGATATTGAAGCAGGTTAGTAAGACAGGGAATCAATAGATGGATCTGGAACCTGGCAAGAAGTCCGCATGGACATCAATAACCCCAAGATGGCTGCTGGAAGACCCTCCCCAAGATTCTGACACTCAGAAGAAGACGACTTCCTCCAGAAGCCAGGAGAAACCCAGCATATTCTCCAAGGATTTTATCATTGGGCCATCCTGGGAGATGGATGGGAGAAATGAGCAATCAAAATGGTAAACAACTGGAACTCCTCCCCTGCTATTAGCAAAGGGGTGGGATAGTCAACAGTTCAAAAAGTGGGTGCCAGGCCTGAGTTCACTCCCTTGCCTGTGGATCCCTCTCACAATTTTTCCTCTCCCATGTTGCCACACAAGTAAAACTTGGGCATCTATAACCTATAATGGAGAATTGTAGTCTGTGAATCAGTCCTCTTCATCACTTTTCAGCCCCTTCCTCTCTACCTAGGACCCCTGATCTGTTATTTTCTCCCATTTTTTTTCCCTCCCTACCTGAATAAATTACTGGCCTAAACTCACCCAACATGCTCTTGAAATTCATTTCTGTAGCATAGGCAAGAACCTAAAACAAAATTCAGTAACATATTTGGTGAGCCAGTCCAGGAATTTATTGGTGGGTGAAACTATGGCCTATGGCTTGTTTAATGCCTTCCTTTGGTTCTCTATTTTAAACTTGTACATCTATGAGCCCCCACAGGATGCAATCCCAGGAGGGAAGGGTCTGTGGCTTGGGAATTTTCCGTGTCTGCACCGTGCACCCAGGCTTGTGAGATCTGACCCAGCCAGGATGCCTGGGTGATAGGGCAGTGGCTTAAATCACAACCCTGTCAAGACAGAGGTTTCCCAGCAGAGTGCTAGGCCATGCAAACCTTCTTTTTCAAGCTCTTTTAGCAGCCAGGGTCTTTGCCCTTAGGCCTGCCTGCTGTTGCTTTCTCCAACCTTCTCGCCTCAAAGGCAGCATGGCAATGGGAGACAGCCCTGGGGGTTTACCCCTCCCAGCTGGTCCATGCCTTTGCAAGCCCTCCAGGCAGACAGAGCCAAGATAGTTGCTGTAGGAGTTCCCTTCCCCAAGCCAATGTACCCTTGCATAATTAACCTTTACCCATATTTTACCTTCCTACTTCTTGCTACTGAATTTCTCTTTACAGGTTTGTGTTAGAATGCTTTGGAATGTTTTAATAACTGGGAAACTTCCTTCGCTAGCAAAGAAGCTATTGCCTCAGGGCCCCAAAGCCTGTTGCTAGAGCAATTGGTCATTCATCACTTAATGGTCTTTTGATGGCTGGTCTAACTGGGAAAAATTTCAGACAGTAAAGTCATAGAACTAGGGCTGTGCCTAAGACTTCTGGAAGGATAGGAGGAAGAAGCTTTTCTGCCCCTTCTCTGAGGAGGGAGCAGTATTTGACTTGGAGGGAATCTGATCTATTTGATCTGTCTTCCAAGTCCAGGTGGCTCCAGAAATGCCTGGCGGCAGGTCTCTGATTCCCAGGATGGTGAGAACCAGAGAAGAAACTCTGAATGTCCCCCAAGACTTTTGAAGGTTTGGGTGCTTTGATTGAGAGAGCAGCCAAACGTTTCCTGAGATTTAACTCAGGAACTTCTGTTTAGGTAATCATGCAGACAGTCTCGGACCCTGAAATGTAGGGGTGCTGAGAACCAGAGCAGTAAACTGAATGGTCCCCATTCCTTGGGCCCATCCATTCAGAGAGCAGTCAAATATCCCCTGAGGCAGACATCTCAGATGTTGGGCAACTGCTCAGTCTCCCAGCAATTCAGCTTGGGCACATTAATCTGATTGCTGGAGGAAGCAATGGAGGAAGCTGGAGGAGCAGTGAATGTTTTAGTTAGACTAGGACTCTGGGATGCCGGAAGAGTCGACTAAAATGTGCTTCTTCATTCTTCCTAGAGTAATCAGCACAGCCTCTAGCATACCAGCAAACTCCCCATAGGAGTGTCTTCTCAGGAATCAGGAAATTCTGCCTACTGCTAGTCTACATGGCCACAGTATACTGAGAGAAGCCTCTGCATAGGACCCTGAATTCCAGTTAAACCAGTGTAAGAAGAAAGAACAGATAAATCTGAGGTCCAGAAACTTCATGTTGTGTCTCCTTAAAGAAATGAGGAAATATACCTCAAACTTCTCAGTTTAAACTCAGTTGTGCCTATAAAAAGTATGAATAGAGATCAAGATGCAGACCAGTTACTAAACTTCTCCTGGAAAAGAAGAAACATGTGCTATCAATTAAGGTCAAAAAGTTCCTAGAAATGTTAAGTGTATAAAGTTCTCTCTTTTTAAATCTGTGCTTAACTTTGTGTTCAACTTTGAAATCTGGGTTTAACTTTGTCAGTTTGCTTGTGCCTAAGAAATCAGATTTGAGATTCACCTGTTACAAATTGAATAACAGTGAAAGGTAACCTAAAAATGAATCTTTAAATGTCAATACTGTCTTGCTAGTGGATTTAATGCATAAATCACAAGTGGAATTTATTCAGTTGCTAGAAAAGCAGAGAAACCTCAGGAAGTTGTTCAAAAAGTAACTTCATAATGGTGAAACTTGTCTGGAAGTCACCTCAATATACATATTCAAGTGGTAGCAATGAAAAGTTACCTTGATTCCATGGGAATCTTCAGTTTTCATTTTTAAAAAATGGAAGAAATAGTTTTTCCTGTACTGCTAAAGTAAAATACCTGTGTAATTAATGTCATCATGTTAAAAATGTAAAAGTAAAAACAAAGTACTAAAAAGTTCATTTGATATGTTACATTTTGCATTGGAAGATGGGGAGAGTATAAACTACAATGTAAACCATTATCCATGCAGTGCAGCAGTGCTCCAAAATGTATTCACCAAAGGCAATGAATGTCCCACGATGACGAAAGAGGTTGTTGATGTGGGAGGAGTGGGATGAGGGGAGTGGGGGGTATATGGGGACCTCATATTTTTTTAATGTAACATTTAAAAAAATAAAGAGAAAAAAACTTTTAAAAAAGTATATAAAAATAAAGAGGTAGACTTCAGCATTGTCAAACTCCCTTGTGCATTCAAACCAGGCCTTCAATACTCTGCAGTTTGCCTCTCCATTTGAGTTATTGGCTAAGTTAGTCACTGACCCCTAAAACAATAAAGGTATCTATTACTTATCTGGTTGTGCTCCTGAAGTTGATGGAGACTATGTTGCAGTTTCAAATTCCTGCAGCAACCATCGATGGCTTGATATAGCCAAATGTACAAAGGATATTGCCACCAGACTAGCACTGTTTCATAGTGCCAAAGGGTGCTATGCAGGCCACTGGAATACTGGAACCTACATTCCTAGCTTCTCTCTCAGGTCAACAATGCTGCAGCATGCTGGCTGTGTGAAGGACATACCAAGTGGAGCAATCATCACCAGAGTACTGTGAGAACTTAAACACAATTGGTGTTATGGCCTGCTTCTGTGGAGAGATAACATGTACAGTGTTGCAAACCTGGAACTTGAATCTATTAATTGCAGCTCAAAGAAGAATTCAAGCATTGAGTAGTGCACTAGATATAAGCCTGATGATTATAGCAATATCTTTTCTATTCTAAACCATTTGCAGAAAAACATTGAACGTTAAAAGTCCTGGTAAACTTCATTTTCTTAAGTAGTTAGTGAACATGCCTATAAGGTAAAGGAATAGCCACCTTGATGGAGAGCAGTGGGGGGGCAACAGCCCTTTTAATTTAAAAAGCCACCAAATTAATTTGGGGATGCCCTCTCAGTCTTCACCCATGCCAGGTGGAAGATATGGTTAGCCCAGGTCTCCTTCCTAGACCTTGTTCTAGAATCTTTCCCACTCACACCCTGGGGAGAACTGGCAAATCCACATGCCATCCTACGAGGGCTAAGTGTTTTCCCACCAGAAGGGAAATGGCAAATGTGGTGGCTAAGACCCACTTCAGCTTAGCCCCCTTGAGATGGTCCATAGGCAATCATTCCTTACCCAGGACCTAGAAACCTAGTTCTAATCACAACTTGGCAAGAAAAGAAGCCTCTCTAAAATGCAAAGAACTTTACTCTGTAGTTCTGATCATTCCCACAGCTATTAAAGTTAAAGGAATTTCCAGTTTGTGCACTACTCCTGAGTAAAGCCAGCTGCCCAAGAAAGTGCCAGCTCACCAGAAGCACCTGATGGGATGCACAAGTGCCAGTCATTGGATGGCCTGAAATACCTCTTCAAGAGAAAAAGCTACATAATGTCTATCAAAGTCAGTTGATCCCTCCAACTCTAGCCCAAATGCCTATTGCTAGGGGAAGGGCAAACCAGATATTCCTTTAAGAAATGTTGTCTGTTTTCATCTCCTGTAGCTTAACTAAAAAGGGCAATGCTCCTTCCCATTCTACTGATGGGAAGAATACTCTTTCCCATCAACTTTAGGAAAATGCAGCCTTTGCAGGCACCTGGCCATTTCTACTTCTGTGGTCCAGTATCCTCTTAGTGGGAACATATATTTTCAAAATTCTAATCAAGTTTATTTATTCCAGAATCAACATCTTGTTAGCCATATGGGAACTTCAATCAGCTTCACACAGGATACCAGATCCATCTTTCTCCGAGATAGACTATCAAGAGGGTTTTATACCTTGTCAGGTTGCGCCTACTGCCCCTAACCAGCAGGAAGTAGCTATAGAAGAATGATCATCTCCCTTCAGCACCCTTTTAAGAATAAAGGTGTAAACTCTGGGAGGGGAGCATGAAGCAGTTTAGTGAGATAGGGAATCAATAGATGGATCTAGAACCTGGCAAGAAGTCCACACGGACATCAATTACCCCAAGATGGCTGCCGGAAGACCCTCCCCAAGTTTCTGCCACTCAGAGGAAGACTTCTTCCAGAAGTCAGGAGAAGCCCAGGATATTCCCCAAGGACTTTATCATTGGACCCTCCTGGGAAATTGATGGGAGAAATGAGCAATCAAAACGGTAAAAAACTGGAACTCCTCCCCTGCCATTAGCAAAGGGGTGGGATAATTAACAATTCAAAAAGTGAGCCCCAGGCCTGAGTTCACTCTCTCACCTGTGGACCCCTGTCCTGCCCTCTGTGTACTTCTTGCCATTTTACCTCTGCCATGTGGCCACGTAAGTAAAACTTGGGCATTTATAACCTATAATGGAGAAATGTAGTCTGTAAATCAGCCCTCTTTTTCACTTTTCAGCCCCTTCCTTTTTACCTGGGCCCCCTGATCTGTTATTTTCTCCCATTTCTCTTCCCTCCCTACCTGAATAAATTACTGGCCTAACTCACGCAACATGCTCTGGAAATTCATTTCTGCGGCATAGTCAAGAACCTAAAACAAAATCCAGTAACAACATGACAGTGATTTCCTTGAGTGCCAGCTGACAAAAACCAATCAGTGCAAAAAATACCTTGCACGGTTTTTGCAAATTGGCTCTGCGTTGGCTGGTGTTCTCCTTCAGAGTTTAGCCCTCCTATCAGGAAGATAAGCCCTTGGCAAAAGTGGAGCATGGAGTCCTCTAGTCTCTTTTGAGCCCGAGTCTTGTTCTGGGCTTCAGGAATTGGCTCATTTACAGGAATTCACAGGCCTTTTCTACTCCCTCTGAAATAGACTCTCTCCCCCTCCCAGGAGTTCTATTGTATGTCTTCAAGCAGGTAATCCTTTGCCCCAGGCTGGTTAGACTTAATGTTTCTTATACTGCTTTAAGTGCCCACAAACTGCTTCTGCCTGCAGGGCAAGTGCTGGGATGCTGGGAGGGTGACCCATAGACAAGGTTCTTGGTTCAGGTTTTCAGGCTGCCATGAGATAGATTACACTGACATACCAGCACCCCAGTATATACACATAAGGGTTGCTCTTCTTCCTCCAAATCAGGGCCAGGGGCCCACAGTGGGGGTGCAGGCTGGCTCCACCCCGAACTGAGGAGAGTGGAGGAGAGGCCAACCAGGGCACCTGGAGCCTCTCCTTCCAGCTTTAATGCTGCATTTTCTAGATTCAGTAATTGCCCAGTTCCTGCAATCCTTTAATGTTTTCTGGAGTTCTCAGTAAGACAGACTTGCCAGTTTTTGGTAGTTGTTCAAAGATTCTGTGGGGAAATGGCACCCTGGGGCATCTTACACCACCATCTCAGGTGACTGGAAAGCCTGTCCTTCCCATTTTGAGACCATCTCTTTGGTCTCGCAGGGAGCTTGGGATATGGTGTTGGATTGAATTCACTAGTACATGACAGGATATGCATATCCATATTAGTGCTATGTTTTCTTGGGCAAGTGGGTATCTGTGCAGCATCATAAATATGTAGGATTTTTATGGGACCCCAGACTGTTCAACAAAAGACAGAAACAGCACAGTGAAGAACATATTCATTGTGCTGAAGCAAGAGAGCCCTCTAAGTCAGAGTCAGCACTTGCTTAGTGACAGGGTGGGGTCCTGAGATGCAAAGCCTCAGGCAGATGTCCCTGCCATACTCTTCTGGAGCAGAAACATTCGAGGACTGTGAAGCAGAACGACAAAATCCTGTTCTCCTGCTTGTGGAGTCAAGTATTAGACCTACTCAGTGACCAGTTTTGAGGTCTTCGATAAAAGATCATTTTCACTCTCCTGTTTCTGCTGCCTCAGGCACTCGTGGTAATCAATCCTTGTCTGGCATTATGCAGCTTTTGAACATTGAACTTGGGAGTGCTGCATTCTGAGCACACGTCAAAATATACAAAATCTGCACAAGGTTTGGTTACCTGCAGCCCTGCAGACAGATGCTGGTCTGTGAGTTATGATTCTCCTAGCAATAATTCAATAGTTTCTCACAATTGCTTGGAAAATGCTGCCCTGGGGAGAGGGGGTGGGAAGTTCTCTTCTAGGAAGTCCCTCCAGGGAGACATTGAATTCATCCTAGTCTTTATAGGTTTTAAAAAGTCGCTTGTTGAGAGAGAATATTTATTGACCATTTAACACGTACCAGGCACTATGCTAGGCTTGGTGATTATAAGCCTGGGCTTAGTTAATGAAGTAAGCCATGTTCTTTAGTCTCCATTCCCCCTTGTGTTCTCTTTTTCCCTATCCTTTCCCCTTCTTCCCTCCTAGAGGCTCCCCATGACTCACTATATTTTACGTTTCTTGAGAGTTCACTGAATCTAATATGTACTAGTAGTAATAATGACGACAAAAAACAACAACAGAAATAGTAACTGATGTTTATTGAACACTTATTTTGTGCCAGCCACCATTCTAAATCCGTCACTTGTATTCATTTGCGCTTCCAAGAGCCCTCTGAGGTCAGGGCTATTATTATTGTACACCCTGAAGCCACTTGCCAAGCTCACGCAGATGAGAAGTAGGGGGTCAGGATTTGAACTCGATCACTCAAACATAGTTTTTCTAGGGAGGAGGCGGTAGGCTGAGTCCTCAGCCTCAGGGTGCGGTATGTACCTGCTAAGATGATTCATGTAAGGAATTCGGGCAAATGGTAATTAAGCAGCATAGCCAAGGTACTGTTTTCACTTCTAGTCTCTGTATTTAAAACCTAACGTGAAGAAATTTGTCTGAAGTCAGAGAAGAAATAAAAGCTGAAATTATAAAGTAATTAAAAATGGGTTTTGCAAAGAACTATTGAGTGTGTTTTTTTGATCCATGAAAAAGTAGACAAAAGGATGACTTGAATGTTTTCAAGTATACAGAGAAAAGGGTATGCAAGCAAAGGGGTTGTTTGTCTGTTGTTTGCCTGAGGCACCAGATTGAATCCGGGACCTTGTCCATGTGAAGCATGCGCTCTACCACTGAGCTCCACCCGCTCCACAGCAGAGGGTTCTTGACTAGTGATTAAACGTTGCTACAGATGGCATATTAGATATAGTTAAATAGAAGAGTTAGATAACATATAAGGTGATACAGCTAAGGGAGAGCATCTGAACCACCTGTAAAGGGATATGGAACAATTCATGAGACTTAGAGACAAGGGCATGAATTCCCGGTGGTTAAAGTGTCATCATGTCAGAGTATTGAACAAATGAATGGTTTTCAACATAGTCTCTGTGCAGCCCTAGCAGTTAATTTTTTCGTTCACTCTATTGAGTACCTACCACTTGCCAGTTAGAGTGCGAGCTGTTGGGTTACAATGGTGAAGGGAAACAGATGTGATTCTAGCCTTCATGAAATTTAACGTCCAATGGGGCAGACAGATTTTTAAAAATCAAATAATTGCCTGATACATCGGAAACTGCTTGACTAGATATCTTGGCAGGACGCCTCTCCTTGCCCCTTGCATGTTCCCCATCCATTCTGATCAGCCAAAACTTGGTAGCCCACACCTCCTTGTGGCCTTGGGGGAGGCAGAGCTGGGCTGCAAACCACAGCAGGTTCCAAGTCAGGCTGCTTTTGTAAAACAAAACCATCAGCCTTCAAGGGATGAAGATTTCCGAGGGCAGAGAAAGTAGTTACAGCTGAAACTAGAAGGAGATTTCCCTAGGCTTAAGTGGGGGAGGGAGGGAGGAAGTGGAAAGAGAGGGAGGGAGAACGAAAGAGAAAGGGGGATAGAGAAAGAGGAGAGAAGAGAGAGGAAATCGGGCGGGGATAGAGGGAGAGAACAATGGTTCCTGGAGAAAGAACAGGATTGGAGGGAGCAGGATACCCCAAAGTATGTATCCCAGGGCAGAAGGGATCTGTGATGGGAGCCCCACTTCAGGGTACCACTGCAGGGTGGTGAGAACACAGGAGGAAAATACCTTCAGCAGAACAGTCTGCTTTATTTTTTTAATAAAAAATAATTCTTTATTTTTAAAGAAGCTTTAAAATATATAAATGATACATTAAAAATATAGGGGACTCCCATATACCTCACCCCCTCCCCCTTCCACCCTTTCCCTCATTAACGACATCCTTCATTAGTGTGGTACATTTGTTACAATTGATGATCACATATTGAAGCATTGCCACTAACCATGGAATATAGTTTACATTATGAGTTACACTTTGCACCGCACAATTTTATAGGTTTTCACAAAATGTATGATGGCCTGTATCTGTCATTGAAACATCATGCAAAACAATTCCAATGTCCTCAAAATGTCCACATGTTATACTTATTTTTCCCTCTCCCTTCCCTCAGAACCTCCAGTGACTACTACTTTTATATCAGTGATACAAATTCTTTCATTGCTAGAATAATAATGAGTCTAATTTAGTCCACAGTTGCAACTCTGCTGAGATTCAGGGCTCAACCAGGATATGAACAGCCTTATAGGTTCACATAAAAGGGGGAGAAGAGCCAGGTAGTCATAAAATTATGAATGAGTCTAACTCTGGTACGCTGAGGAGACAGGTTATACATTTCCAGATGAGGCCCACCAATGGGGTGCAGATTTCCTGGGTGGCCTGCCCTACCTATAATGTGTAGATGTCTCTAGAGTCCTCAGGAGACCCCCTGCTGGAGGCACAGAACAGTCTGCTTTTTATCTGTTTTGTATAATGGATTGTGATGACAGTGTTCTGTGGCTAAAGTTATAAACTGCTATACAGAACCACTTTTCACATTGCTTTGCTCAGCACAATTTAAACTTCATAACCAGAGGACCTTGATTCGCATAACTCCCGCCCCCCCACCCCCTCCGCCTGCCCCACCTCCCCACCCCATCAGTTTATTTACCAAGTCCTTCCCTCCCTGAACTTCAGGGATAGGAATACTGAGTTAACTCACCACAAGGACCTGCAGTCACTTTGCCCCTTTCTTCCAGTAACTTCCTCCTCTCTTGGCCTTTCAGCGCTCTTCCCTCTTTGTTTTGGTTCCCCGTATTTGCCCCACATTGCTTTGATGAATTGTTCCAGTTAGAAATACATTAACAAAGTATTGGCAAGTGTGGTTATTTGTCACCAGGTGATTTATCTTTTAAGAACAGCGGTTTTCTGAGACAGCCGCTAGAGTAATAATAGCTGGTATTTACTCAATGCTTACTATTTGCCAGGTGTCAGGTTAAGGGCCTTAAAAGGATAATCTCACTTAAGGCTCATAATAAACTGCATGGGGGCAGGCGCTGTTATTAGCCCTCCTCCATGGAGAGAGCAGTAAGGCACAGAGATATTGAGTAATAAGCTCAAGTCCATACCCCTAATGAAATGGCTGGAGGGAAGCGGACTTGGCCCAGTGGACAGGGCGTCCGCCTACCACATGGGAGGTCCGTGGTTCACAACCTGGGCCTCCTTGACCTGTGTGAAGCTGGCCCATGTGCAGTGCAGATGTGGGCAAGGAGTGCCCTGCCATGCAGGGGTGTCCCCATGTAGGGGAGCCCCATGTGCAAGGAGTGCACCGTGTAAGGAGAGCCGTCCAGTGCAGAGGAAGGTGCAACCTTCCCAAGAATGGCGCTGCACACACGGAAAGCTAACACAGCAAGATGACGTAACAAAAAGAAACACAGATTTCTGGTGCCACAGAAAAACACACAGCGAATGGACACAGAGAGCAGAAAACTGGGGCGGGGCGTGGGGGGGGGGGGGGAGAGGTGAGAGAAATAAATAAAATAAATCTTAAAAAAAAAGAAAAGATGACTGGAAGTAGAATTTTAAGCCCAGCAATTTGACTACAGATCCAAACTCTTAAGCATTTGCTATACTACCTCCAAGCAAATAGAGCTTGTTCATGTGTTCAATGGTGTTTGCTGATGTTCTTACCTGATGGTAGCACTGTCATATCAAAATGGTGGAATCATTGTTATTTTTCTATCAGTCAGATCATCTAATAAATCCCTGCATTTATTAAAACATACAAATGTTGATAGATGTTCATTACACATCTTTATTAAGAATGAAGTGAACTTGAATTTAAATTGTCCATTTTAAAAATGAAAAATATGCATTTATCTTTTTTGTTCTATGTGCTGATCATTTCAAATAATAATTTATAGCCACTAATATACAGAATAAGTAAATCTGAATATATTTTGTGGAGCTATGGGTTTTACCTTATCTATGGATTCTTTCTTCATTTTTCCTTTCCCATGAGAATAATTAAAACTCTGGCTTAATTTTGACATTTGGTGAATCTTGGTCTTAATAATATTTCACAGGTTGGTAGGTATTTGTGAGTTGATGTGCATGTGTGTGAGTGATCACACAGAAAAACAAAATTCTTTGTGTATCAGAGGAAGAATTAAGGTACATCAGGGACATTCAGAATTTTTTTTATTAGAGAAGCTGTGAGTTTATAGAAAAATTGTGCATAAAAAACAGGGTTCCCATATACCACCCTATTATTAACACCTTGCATTGGTGTGGTACCTTTGTTACAACTGATGAAAGCCCATCTTTATAATTGTACTGTTACCTATGGCCCCTGGTATACCTTAGGTTCACTGTTCATGCTGTACAAGTTTTAATACATTTTTAGTACATGGGACTACCAATGAAGCCATAGGTACAAAGTCAAGTGGAACATTGGTTCAATTGTCCAGTTAATTCAATTCCAAAACATCTTTATCATATCAAGCATGTGCCTACTTTAGAAAATCAGACATTTTGTTGGAAATATACACTACCTGGACTGAATTTTCCAGCCAGCCGGTTCATTCCATTGTCGACCAGAAGCAACACTTGTTTGTGACTCTCCTTAGTAATACAACTGGAAAACAGGTAAATACAATGCCTAACTTGTATAATGCTTTACTATCCACAAAATCTTTTCTCATATGTAATTATATTTAGGCCAAAAACCAGGGCTAAGTGATCAGCATCAGAGCTGGAGAGCTAATAGGCACAGAGCCTCGTTTTAAACCCACATCAGTGCTTTAAATCCAGGGCTCTTTTGAATATTCTGCAGCCATTCAGTGTGTTGGGACACAGCTTTCAAAACATACTTTGTATCTGGATTAATTGTAAAGTTTTGGTGATGGCAGCACAACATTTGTGAATGGAATTAACAATACTGAATTATATATGTGAATGCAGTTACAAGGGAAAATTTTAGGTTGTATACATGGTATTAGAAAAAAAAATTTTTTAAACCATAATACGTACGACTATATAACACAAACAGCTTACCCTATTGTAAACAACGGACTAGAGTTAATAGTGCAATTATAAAAATGCTCTTTCATGAAGTGTAAAAGCACACCACACTAATGCAAGGTGTTAATGAAGGGGTGGTTTATGTGAACTTGGTATTTTATGTATTTTATGCATGGTTTTTCTTAAAAACCTACAACTCTCTAATAAAAAATACAAAATATGTATTTTGTTTTGTAGATTCATATATAAAATATGCAGAGCTTTAAGACCGAAAGTTCTTACCGTGGTGATCATGGGGCTGTGGGAAATCCAGGCAGGGAATACTTCAGGTTTCTATGACCCTGCTAACACTGGATGCAAAATATGCCCAAATATGGCAAGCATTTATTTGAGAAAATTGTAGTTTTCAAACATTCCAGTTTTGTGGATCATCCCTTCCAAATGATAAGAAGAGTTAGATATTCCCAAATCATTCTTTACTTTTGTAACTTTGTGATTAATTAAATGTTAAGTATGACATGATCATGCCATGAAAAGAAAATCTTCTCAGTGAATTTATGAAGTCAAATGGCCTAAGTATCTTTGTTTTGTTTCCTTCATCATTAGTTGGATGGGGGATTGCATTTTGATTCTTCCCAATAATTAGAGGAGGAGAATCTCGTCCATCTGTTTTAATATTACACTGCTCAGTATTTTTCAAAAAGGGAATTTAGATGATAAATTTTTTTTCAGATAATCTGGCTCAAAACTACATCTTAGAGATTGAGAGCAGAGGTTCTAAAGTCAGTCAGCTTGGCTTCTAAATTAAGGGCTAGAATTTTTGACTATGTAAATTTTTGCTTACTGTCTAGATTCTGTATATCTACCATTCTTTTCTCTCTCTCTCTCTTTTTTAAGGAGGTACCAGTTATTGAACTGAGGACCTCATAATGAGAAGCAGGTTCTCAACCACTGAGCTGCATCTTCTCCCCAGGTACCCTTTTTAAAATAAAGATTCTTATAGTCCTTACTTCATTGGTGTTTTAATGTGGGGACAACTCACCACAATCTTGATGACCTAAAACAACGGAATTTTTTATTTAATTTTTATTTTTTTTAAAAAAGCTTGAGATTACATAAAAACAAGGGAAATTTATTCTCTTGCAGCTCTAGAGGCCAGAAGAATGAAATCCAGGTCTCAGAGGGGCCATTATTCCTTCAGAAGCTCTGGGGAGAACTCATTCCTTGCCTCTCTCAGCTTCTGGTGGCTGCCAGCATTCTTTGGTGTGTGGCCACAGGGTGCCATGCTCTGCTCTCTGCCCACTGATAATCCAGGATAATCTCCCCCATCTCTGGATCCCTAATTTAGTCACATCTGCAAAGACGCCTTTTTCCACATCGGGTAACATCCCCAGGATCCAGGAATTAGGAGCTGTAAACTTTGGGTGACACTGTCTAGCCTACTACAGCAGGATCCTCATGAGACATCTGTGTTAAGCAGTTAGTAGAGTAGCTGAGCTTCGATGAGCACGTCATGAATGCGTGAGTAATTACTGTTACCTGCTGACAGATGAAGTAGTCAGCGTGTGGTGTCACGCTCCCCTCCAAGTTGCTAAGGCTCTTTCTTGACATTTCCTTTTTCAGTTTCCCTAAATTAGAAGGGACACCACTGGGAGTGTCCTGAGAGTGAAGACTGAACAATCACACACCCTGTCTCCCCTCTCATACATTTCTGCCGGGGTGGGATGGGTGATCGAGATGATCAGGGGCTGCCAGGAAAGAGAAAGTAGGTCTCAAAGGGCCCAGTGAGGGAGATTTGTAGTTCCCGTGATCTGGAGGGACAGGGGTGTGGCTCGATATGCACAGAAACATCCAGTCTAGTCTCCTACCCGCCCCTCAGAACAGCGCTGCAGCTCCAGAGCGGAGGACTGGGGAGAAAGGTAGTTCACTCAGGCTGTTTTTTACAAATCAATTTATTAGTACATATTAATAAAGCATATAATTCATTCAAAGTGTACAATCAATGGTATTTTGTCTAATCACATAGTTGTGTGTTTATCACTTCGATCATTATTAGGTCATTTTCATTATTTAAATAATAGTAATAATGATTTAAAAAACAAACAAGAAAATCCTTCACCTCGAAATCTCTCTCTGTTTTCCTGGCTGTACATAGCTGCTATTTCTGGCTGTTCTTGCACAATTATTTCTTCATTTATTAAGCGGTTTTACTGAGATATATTCACATTCCATACGATCTATCTAAAGTTTAATCAGTTTTAATCACTGAAATCTACTCTGCTCTGCAGACAAAGCTAGTATCAGTGGGCAGAGAAATGTGACGCTTTAGACGAGTTTGCTCAATTGGAATGGCCCTGTCCTAGCTGGGCACCTGGGCGGGAAATCTCCAGTGTGGTTTGCTTCTCTGGCTTTCCTGAGCCTCATGAATCAGCTCTACCTTTGGCTCTCCAAATTTTCTGGGGCTCTATCATTGAGTCCCCCCACTGTACCCAGTGGAGGGGAGACAAGCACAGGCTCCCTTCTCAGGAACCCCCCTAAGTGCCCAGCCTGCAGGTACTTCTCTCTGCCGTGGGGGGAAACTTGCTCATCTACTGTTCTTTCATTTAAATGGGACAGAGTATTTTGTTTGTCTTTCCTCCTTCCTAGATACTGTTTTTAATATATTTTAAATTTACTTTTAAAAGCCACTTAGATTACATAAAATACTACATAAAAAAATATAGGGGATTCTCACATGCCCCACTCCCCGCACTTCCCACTTTCCCCCACGTCAACAACTTCTTTCATTAATGTGGTACATGCATTGCAATTGATGAACACATTTTGGAGCACTGCTACACAGCATGGATTATAGTTTACCTTGTAGTTCACACTCTCTCCCACCCACTTCTGTAGGTTATGGCAGGATATGTAATTTTGAGGTCTCTGTTCAGGGAACATAAAAGGCCCATGCCTAGCAGTCGAAAGGGGAAGGGCAGAGGATGTAAGCAAAGAACTCCAGGAAAGCTTCAGGCGGTGTTAATTTGTCAAATATTACTCTGCCGCGCATGTTTTGTTTTGATATGGTGTGCCCTCTGTTCTCTTTTCTAGTGGAAGGGGATTTCTTTTTGTATAGTATTTGTGAATTTGAAAGAACCTTTATCCTACCAGTGTCCACAACAAACACCAGGTTAGTTCAGTGCTTGGGGGGCATGTTAATTTGTATATACAGAAAATTACAGTGTCCCTGCTTAACTCTCATTGAAAGATACATTTATGGGGAAAGAAAACCATGGTTCAATATTAAGTAGAATATTTTCACAATAGCAAAATTACCATTTCAACTCTCTTATGCTGTATGAGTTAAAATACTGGGGAAGCAACCAATAAAAATGATTACTAAGAAAGTTAGCTTTACTTTCTCCTTGTGCTACTATTTATTTCATTCTTTAAAAATCTAATTTGTTAGTCCCTCTTTAATTAAGTTAACAAAACTAATTTTAATTAAGTTATTTTTGTTCACACATTGAATCAAATTTACAGTAGGAAGGGGATTTCAAAAATTTTTGTTTTAATCCATTATCGGAGAAATTGAGGATTGGGGACTTTGAGTAACTTGCCCAGGGTTGTTCAGAAATCAGGATCTTCTTTGGCTCCAGATTAATTCTTGTTTTACTATCCTATACTACTGCCTCTTATACCACATTTAGAATTGTACTTTTGAGGAAATGTTGTTTAAGTTATCTCTGAGTATAACTGCTAAAATAGTAGAGGGGAAAAAAAAACTTAAAACAAGAAGAGAATCCAATTTATTGGTGGGTTTGCCTGCCACATATTGTTCTACTCACATAAAATTCCTCAGCAGTGTAGTTTCTGGACATTCTAAGACATATTCCAGGACAGGGCTGTATAAAAGTATATGATCATCATTTAATGGTATTTTTTTAAAACACAGTCTCTAGTAAAATGAAATTGAGTCATTTTTCCATACATAAAAGTAAACTAGGTGAAGCTATTTGATGTTCTCATCCACTTTGAAAAATAATCAGTGATACAGGTCTGAAGATTGAGGTGTGGACTATGTATTACAATGTCATTTTTTCTGAAAGAATTGTTAGCACATCAGATAATGGAACACAGGGAGTATAAATCAACCTGTAAAAAAATCAGGACTTCTATTTAAATGTACGAAAAGGGGAGATGCTTTAAGGAGCCTGGAATAGTGATGGATAGATAATAAGTTTTCTGAAATGGTAGTCATATTTCCAAAAGATTCTCTTTTAAAAAAAGAAAACTTTTATTTTGTTTAAATTAATTTTTTGAAGTATATTACTCATACATAAACAAAAAGTGTATAGTAATAGTTGTGTACTTACAAAACAAACATAGAACATTATACAGGACTCTCATAACTCACCCTACCACCAGTACCTTGCATCACTGCGAAACCTTTTTAACTAATGATTCTAAGAGCATTGTCAAAATATTACTATTATCCAAAGTATTTTCCCCCAACCAACCCTATTATTATTATCTTTATATCATTTATATATGAACATACATAAACAATTAAGAGTATAGTTAAAGTTGTGGACTTACAAAGCATACATGCATAACATTATACAGAGGTCCCATACATCAACCCTCCACCAACACCTTGCATTGTCATGAGCTGTTTGTTACAAATTATGAAAGAATATTGTCAAAATCTTACTAATTATAGTCCTTATCTTACATTTGGTGTGCTTTTCCCCCAATCTACCCTATTGTTTTTTAATATATATATATATATTTTTTAATAAGTTTGTTTCTTTTTTTTTTAAGATTTGTTTATTTATTTATTTCTCTCCTCTTTCCCCCCCCCACCCTGGTTGTCTGTTCTCTGTGTCTATTTGCTGCGTCTTCTTTGTCCGCTTCTGTTGTCGTGAGCGGCACGGGAATCTGTGTTTCTTTTTGTTGCGTCATCTTGCTGCATCAGCTCTCCTTGTGTGTGGCACCATTCCTGGGCAGGCTGCACTTTCTTTTGCTCTGGGCAGCTTTCCTTACGGGGTGCACTCCTTGCGTGTGGGGCTTCTTTACGTGGGGACACCCCTGCGTGGCAGGGCACTCCTTGCGCGCATCAGCACTGCACATGGGCCAGCTGCACACCAGTCAAGGAGGCCCGGGGTTTGAACCGCAGACCTCCCATGTGGTAGGCAGATGCCCTAACCACTGGGCCAAGTTTGCCACCTTAATATATTTTTTAATGACAGAATTTGTAAACTTATAAAACAACCGTGCATATGTGCAGAATTCCCAAACAGCACCCCTCTATCAACACATCACACTGTGGTGGAACAGTTGTTACAGATAAGATAATATCATCTGATTGTTACCACATCCATAGTGTTCATTTGGTTCACATTTTCCATACTGCCTCATTATCAACACAGTACATCTTTGGCATAGATGCAAGAATATTATATTATTACTGCTAACCACAGTCCATAGGTCACTCCATGCAATAGTCAGCCAAAGAGGTGCTGACGGAAAATACCAGAAATTGATTGGTTTATATAAAGAGTATTTATTTGGGGTAGGAGCTTACAGATACCAGGCCATAAAGTATAATTTACTTCCCTCACCAAAGTCTATTTTCACATGTTGGAGCAAGATGGCTGCTGATGGCTATGAGGGTTCAGGCTTCCTGGGTTCCTTTGGGCTCAGCTCCTCTATAACTCCACAAGGTCAGCTGTAGACTATGAGGGTCTCTAGACTTTGCCCCTCTCCACAAGGTCAGCTGTAGACTATCAGGTGGATTGCTCTGTCTCTCTCACTGGGGTTTCTGCCGTGTCTAAGGAGCCATCTCTATTCCTCTGGGTTCTTCTGGCTCAGGTCCTCTCTTTCCAGGGTTTGCTTCTCTTTCTGGGCTTTGCTTCTTTTTCCTCTGCATGCTGACTTCCTGGGGCTCCAGCTTAAGACTTCAGCATCAAATTCCAACATCAAAACTCCAGCATCAGAAACCCTCAACTCTGTCCTTTGCCATGCCTTTTATCTGAGTCCCCACCCCACCAAGGGGTGGGGATTCAATGTCCTAATGACATGGCCCAATCAAAGCCCAAATCATAACTTAATCATGCCCAGGTACAGACCAGGTTACAAACATAATCCAATATCTATTTTTGGAATTCATAATCATATCAGAGTGCTACACTCCAGTTGTATTTTTCCCATGCTTCTCCACATTCCCAACACCCTCCAGTAGTGATGTACTTTTGTTCTGGCTAACAAAGGACACTCTTGCATCCGTACCATCAACCACAATTCTCATCCACCTCTTGGTTTACTGTGCTATTCATTTCTTAGATTATTCTCTTGCATTCTGTCAATTTGCATTTACATACCTAGACTATCATTTGCAGCCATATCCCCATTTATAAACTAGCTGCTGTTACTCACTATTTGCTACAATCCACTCTATACATTTCCACACTTGTACAGTAAAGCTAATTAAAACTTCTATGTACATTAACTTTAAGAATCCACCTACCACCAGGTATGGAAGGTATTTTCCCGTAATTTCTTGTAGAATTTTTATGGTTCTTGCTTTTATTTTTAGGTTTTTGATCCACTTTGAGTTAATTTTTGGATAAGGTGTGAGATAGGGGTCCTCTTTCCTTCTTTCAGCTATGGATGTCCAGTTCTTTCAGCACCATTTGTTGAATGGACTGTTCTGCCCGAACTATGTGGGTTTGACAGGTGAGTCAAAAATCATTTGACCGTATATGTGAGGGTCTGTTTCTGAACCATCAATTTGGTTCCATTGGTCTATGTGTCTGTCTTTATACCAGTACCATTCTGTTTTTACCAATGTAGATAGGTAATATGATTTAAAGTCTGAAGATGAGGGTTTGCTTTTCCTTTCTATGATGTTTCTGGCTATTCAGGACCCCTTACCCTTCCAAATAAATTTGATAATTGTGTTTTCAATTTTTTAAAAAAATGCTGGTGGAATTTTTATCAGGATTGCATTGAATCTGTATATCAATCTGAGTAGAATTGACATCTTAATGATATTTAGTCTTCCAATCCATGAGCATGGAATGTTCTTCCAGTTATTTAGGACTTTTTTGATTTCTTTTTAACATTGAGTTGCAGTTTTCTGAATACAAGTGCTTTACATCGTTGGTTAAGTTTATTCCTATTGGAGTTTTATATGTCATATTTTATTTTTACCACTCTTTTGACACTTTCAGTTACTTTTATTGATATAATCTTCATTTCTAGATTCTCCCAGGCCTCTCTCTCCTGTCTTTTCTTTTCAGGCTCTAGCACGCCTTTTAGCATTTCCTGAAAATCTGGGCTCTTGCTTAGAAATTCTCAGTTTCTGTTTATCTGTGAATATTCTAATCTCACCCTCATTTTTGAAAGACAGTCTTGCTGGCTATAAGATTCTTGGCTGGAAGTTTTTCTCTTGTAGTATCTTAAGTATATTAGACCACTGTCTTTTTACCTCCATGGTTTCTGGTGAGAAATCAGCACCTAATCTTATTGGGTATCCCTTACATGTTATATATTGCTTTTCTCTTGCTGTTCTCAGAATTCTCTCTTTGTCTTTGGCCTTTGACATTCTGATGAGTATGTGTCTTGGAGTTGGTCTATTTGGATTTTTTCAGATGGGAATACATTGTGCTTCTTGCACATGGATATCTATGTCCTTCAATAGGTTGGGAACTTTTCTACCATTATTTCTTCAAATATTCCTTCTGTCCCTTTTCCCTTTTCTTCTCCTTCTGTGATACCCCTGACATATACATTTGCATGCCTTTTGCTGTCATTTAGTTCCCTGAGACCTTATTCAACTTTTTCCATTCTTTTCTTCATCTGTTCTTTTGTATGTTCACTTTCAGAGGCCATTTCTTCAAGCTCACCAATCCTTTCTTCTGCCTCCTCAAATCTGCTATTATATGATTCCAATGTTTTTTTTATTTCATTTATTGCACCTTTCATTCCCATAAGATCTGGTATTTTTCTATGTATGCTTTCAAATTCTTGTGGAGGCTTAAGCTGTCCTCATTGTCCCAGGGACTGATGAAGCTTTTCTCAATTTCTCCTTGCCAGGGGTAGGGACAGAGTCACAGCTGTATGGAATAATCCAGGTTATGCAGGCCTAGACTGTAGTTGCCCAGAGAGGGTGATGAAGCTTCACACTCCTTTCTCCCCTGCCTGGGGCAGGGATGGAACTGTAGATGTGAGCAGCAATCTGTGCAGTGTGGGTCCAAGATGACAGCAGTTGCCCTGGTAGACTTATTCCATCTGTACCAGACAAAGGTACCTGCAGTTACCTGGATAGGCTGGTGCAGGGCCCACTAGCCTCCTCCCTGCCCGAGGTGGGTCTGAAGCCTGGGCTAGGGCTGCAGGCCAAGCGGAGTGAAAGAAACCGGTTCCTACCATCACTGTGATTTTTGGTCCTAGCTTCCCCTCAGGCTGGGGGTGGAGTAAAAGTGGCTACCAGCCTCTTTCCAACTTGGACAGATTCATACCCCAGCTGTTCTTAGGGTTATACCTTAGCCAGCCAAGTCCACCAATCAGTAGCCTAAATTGGTAGCCAACTGTCTCCTCCTCCCCTATTTTTGGGAAATGGGCTTCCAATTTCAGGCACAGAAAAGCTCCTGGGGCAGCTTGCATTGCAAGAGTTGGATAATCACTGGCCTCCACGGCTTGGCTGCTAATTTCCCAGAGAGGCTGGCGCAGGTCCCCGCAGCTTCCTCCCTGCCAGAAATGGAACTGGGGCTTAGGCTAGAGCTGCAGTTTGATCTGGATGGAAAGAAGCCAGTCCCCACCAGCACTGTGATTTTCAGTTTGCCCAGCTTCCCCTTGTGCCAGGTGCAGAATTAAGATGGTGGCTCCCAGCCTCTTTCTGGCTTGGACAGGCTCAAACTTGACCTGTTTTTAGGATTATATTTTAGCCTGCTGAATTTCTCTTCAGTAGCTGAAGTTGGTTTCCAACTGTCTCTTCCTCCCCCATTTTTGTGAAATGGAACTTTCAATTCCAGCTGCAGAACAGCTCCCGAGGCGGCTTGTTCCTCCCTTGGAGGATGGGCACCAGCATCCATGGTGTGGAGCGCTCTACTTACAAATCTTCTCTGCAGATTGGCAGTCTTCTTCCAGTCCTTCAAGGATGTTGCAGGATGCTCTTCTGGCCACCTGGAGCCCCCAGACAGGTGCATCAGCTAGCTCCAGATAGCTCTGGGTTTTCACAAACTGCCCTGTGGCAGGAGCTGACTCTAGGAGCTCCTTACTCCACCGCGTTCTCACTGGTTGTCAAACCTTTTATTTTGATGCAATTTCAAACTGACAGGAGAGTTGAAAAAAATAATAAAAAACCCATACATAAAACATCAACATATTACACCACCCAGATCTCAGATCTACAAACTTGTAACATTTTATCACATTTGTCTTATCATTTTCTTTCTTGCTTGCTTTCTTTATTCCTCTTTCTTTTTCTTTCTATCTTCGTATGTTTATCTATCTATATATCATCTATCTAATTATCAATTCATCTATTTTCTAAACACTTGAGAGTAAGTTGAACATGTCATTCTCCTTGGAAACTTATTACTTCCATGTACTTTTCCTAAGAACAAGGATATTCATTCACTTATGTAATGACCTTAAGTACACCTGGTGCAGCAAAGCCAGGAGTTCCGGAAAAATCCATGATGGCACTCAGAGAGGCAGAGGAACAGATTTATTATGTGTGGGCCCAAAGGAGAGTCGGTCTCCAAATTCTGAGTCCGTTTATCAGGTTTCATAGGTTTATATAGGATTTTATTGGGATCAGCATGACTTTTGCTCATTGGCTAACACGTTGCTAGGTGAAATTTTGCAAGAGGGGATAGAGAAGCAGAAGGCAGGTGCAAGATCATGTTTTTGAGGGCTAATTTACAGAAGTGGGGGGCATGCATCACTCATTTGATATTTTCCTGCAAAGCCATTTTCTCACAGGCTGATTTATAGAGGCAGAGATAGGAGTGGCTTGTTAGATATTTTTGCAAGGTTATGCTTCTATTTCTCAACATACCTACCAAGTTCAAGAAACTTAACATTGATATAAAGCTGACAGTCTGTACTCCAACTTTTTCCTTCCAAATAATTATTAACTTTGAGTATGTAATGGTAACCCGCACGTAGCAAGAGAAGAATTCAAGAATTGCAAATGTTGTAAAGGATGTTTCCTGCTAAGGAAGCAACAGTTTGAATGCAAGATGCAGCTTTTCTAAATTAAGCAAAGCCCTTTCCCCCTTGCCCAGCAGGTGAAGGAAAGCCTTTGTGGAAGACAGAACAGGAAAGAACATTGAAGAGAGCAAGGAGGAGGGCCCCTTGTAAGATGAGGCACACATGTCTGGACATGTCAGCTCCTGCAGCAAAGGAGGAGCAAAAGGTGGCAAAAGCCCTGTGATTACCATTGAGATGACACCTCGTGAACCCTCCCAGAAAGACCGGAGATAGGGAGGGGGCAGTAGAGCAGAGGGGCTGTGGAGCTACTCCACCTGGCTTTAAACTCTGGTTCCATCACTTTCTAGCTGTGGGACTTTGGGGGAATCATTTTACTTGCTGATGCATCTGGAGGAGGTAATGAAATGAGCTATAGAAAGTGCTAAGCTGGATATAGGAAACACAGTAAACATTCATGAAAGGTTAACCCCTTAGTATCGTGCACATAAAAGGCATTTTGTAAATGTTTATTCCCCAGTTAAATGTCTTAGGGTGAATTTTCTTAGTATGCCTCAGGAGAAATCTTGAAAGCTAAGAAAGACAGGAGGGAACACATGGTCCTTGGCAGGTAGTGGGATTGAAAAGTAGATAAATTCTCCTAAGTCAGCATTTTACTACATATGTATAAATAATCACCCACGGTATTTTTAAAAAAATAATTATTTTAATTAATTCCATTGTTTCCCAAGCCATAATTAAAGACCCCTGTTTTAGTTTCCTAAACTAACACAAATACCATACAATGGGTTGGCTTAACAACAGGAATTTATTGGCTCACAGTTTCAGAACCTGGAAGGTTCCCTTCCTCCTAAGTCATTATCATATCGCTGAATGAAAATCTTTGGGATTCCTTGGCTTTTCCTGTCACATGGCAGTGCACATGGCAGTGTCATCTCTTTTCCCTTGTGGCTTCCATTGAGATCCAGCTTTTGGCTACTCCCCATGGCTTCTTTCTCTGTGGACTTCACTTTAAGGCCTCCAGTAAAAGGATTAAGATTCACTTAGGTCCAGGTAGGCCACACCTTAACTGAAGTAACCTTGATGAAAGGTCCTACTTACAATGGGTTCACACCCACAGGAATGGATTGAGGGAAGCGTACTTGGCCCAGTGGTTAGGGCGTCCGTCTACCACTTGGGAGGTCTGTGGTTCAAACCCCGGGCCTCCTTGACCCGTGTGGAGCTGGCCCATGTGCAGTGCTGATGTGCGCAAGAAGTGCCATGCCACGCAGGGGTGTCCCCCACGTCGGGGAGCCCCATGCTCAAGGAGTGCACCCCATAAGGAGAGCCGCCCAGCGCGGAAGAAAGTGCAGCCTGCCCAAGAATGGCACCACACACATGGAGAGCTGACGCAGCAAGATGATGCAGCAAAAAGAAACACATTTTCCTGTGCCTCTGACAACAACGGAAATGGACAAAAAGAAGAACACTCAGCAAAATGGACACAGAGAACAGACAACTGGGCGGGGAGAGGGGGGAGAGGGAGGGGAGAGAAATAAATAACATAAATCTTTAAAAAAAAACAACCGTGTCTTTCTATGGTACGTAACTCTAAAGCACCACAGGCCCTGTTCGATTGCTTTTAGAGGTAACTGCTGAAAAATAATAATTTAAAGAACTTCAAGTGCTCTGACCTTGACTCACTAGGCCAGACTTGAATCCTGTATTCTCCATCTGAGAATTCTGAGATCTCTGCATCTCTTAAATTCTGTCTTCATCTGTAGAATAGGGATACTCATCTCTACCTAAATGGCAGCCGTGAAGATGAAAAGGGGCCATGCACATGGAAGTGCCTGGTCTAGGAAGAAGTCAAGGAATGTTCTTTCCCTTTTTAAGGACACAAACAAACTTGAGTGCAACCTATTGATATTTGGTCATGAACTTGGTGCTTAGGCAGATAATACATTTGCTGACTTAGGCCATCAGTTACAAAGACATCAGTTATAAACCATTGCTAAACATAGATATCTCTGGTTTGGACCTGGTAGCTGGAACCCCAGTGACCCTCTCAGCCCATGTGTGAAGCAGAGCAGAGTCATGTGATAGAACCCGGGTCCCTGATAGCTGTGGTACAGCCATGCACTCTCATGCTCCAGTCCTCAGCTACATGGTATGATGGATTAAACAGTGTCTTCCCAAAATTCAGGTCCACCCGGAACCAAAGAATGTGACTTCATTCAGAAATAGGGTCTTAGCAGATGCAATTAGTTAAGTTAAAAGAGGTCATACTAGAATAGGGTGGGCCCTTACTCCAGTAAGAGGAGTCCTTTTAAGAAGAGGGGAAGAGACACAGAGACACACAGCAAGAAGACGATGTGAAGATGGAGGCAGGGAGTGGAGTGATGTAGCTACGAGCCAAGGAACACCAAGGGTGGCTGGGAGCCTCCAGAGCTAGGAAGAGGCAAGGGAGAATTCTTTTCTGGAGCCATCAGAGGGAGTGTGACTCTGCTGAAACCTTGATTTTTGGACTTTTAGCCTTTGGAACTGTGAAGGAATAAATTTCTGTTGTTTTAATCCACCAACTTTTTTTAGTAATTTATTATGGCAGCCCAAGGAACCTAATGCACATGAGAAAAAAATTAATTTCTCTCTTGTTCCTATTCTTGTGAATATTTGACATTTGCAGTTGAACCTAACCTAACTGAATTAGAAATTTTCTTTTTTGAATAGTAAAGATCTTATCTCTCCAATACCAAGACAGCTCCTGCACATAGAGTTCAATAAATAGAAGCTATCATTATCACGATAAGAATATAGATTTACACACTCCAAAATTTTGGCAAAAATGTTATTTGCAACAAGCATGTTCAACAAAGTTACAGAGATAACAAACATAAGACTCTATTGCTTTTCCCTATACAAGTGACATAGAGCTAGGAAACAAAAGAGATTACATTCATAGCAATGGCAAACATTTAATTATTGGGAATCATTTCAATCTGGGATATGAGATTTTACTTAAAAAAAAAATGGAAACCCTTGTATGAGAAATAAAGGAAGAACAAATGCTGCACTTCTGATTTAAAAGGTTAAATTAAGAGAACTGGTAGAGTTAGCTGTAACAGCAATAAAAAACATATAGAGAACTGAGGAGGTCCTTAGCATTGTCTCAGTGCTTAATTAAAGCCACTAAGTTGATTATGTACATTAACTCAACAACTCTATAAAGCAGACATAATTATTCTTTCCCAATACACCAGAACTTTTTCTTTATTAACACACACACGTTCACACTCATAAATACACCTAAATCTTCCAAAAAAACTGGACAAAAATTGAGTTATGTGTTTCTTCTTCTTTTTTTTTCTTTTTTATTGAGTTATGTGTTTATTCTTGTTCTGGGATGCATATAAGCACATGATTATTGAAAAAAGTAGAGCTTAACATCAAAGATGGATAATCCTATTGAACCAATTAAATTACAAAGTAAAACATAATAAAATAAATAGGAAATTAATAATTTTATATGACAAAACTTAAAAATTTTTATTCCTTTCCAATCACAATGGCATACTGAATTTGCCCTTTGAAAAACCATCTTGGCTTCACACACTTAGCTACAAATTGATAAAGAAGAAAAATACAATATAAAACCAAAAAGAAAATCTTAGAGTCCATAAACAAGAAAAATCCTCCACTGGATCAAAAGAAACGCAGAGAGTGAATAGAGATGAAGACAACCACTTACTTTGCTCCGGGTCTGAAATAGGAAGTGGTAGCGAAGAGTTCAGTTTCAGAGAGGTAGCAAGGTGCTAAAATGCTCGCACAAGGCAGGAACGAGAGCAGCCTCCCTGTCTCAAGTCAGGGGCTGGAAAGCGCTTCCCATGCTTTGGGAAGGAGGCTGAGGAAATGGTTGCTGTCCTCCATCTTAAAGAGTGAGCTTTAGCAAGTCACAGGACCTGAGAGATGGGAGCCATACCCGCCAGCAGGCTTCACGACTGGGCATGTGCTACCTTCAATGTCCCCAGGGCACTGGAACAACTCAGCATTGGAGAGCTGGTTACTCTCCTCAAACTGAACCATAAAATAAAAGCAATTATTTTTTTTTTCTGGAACTTGATGAACTGATTCTAAAATATATAGAGAAGAGCAAGGGGCCAAGAACTGTCATTAAAAATTTGAAAACAAAGTGTGTGGGGGGGTATTCTTATCAGATTTCAGACTAAAGTTAAAGCTAATTTCACTAATGCATCAGTGAACCAGAAGAACCCCAAAACACAAATGCATATAAGGAAATCAGATATATGACAGAAATAACCGATCAACTAGTGCGGAAAGAAAGAATCTAGCAAGCGGTAGGAGGACAACTGATGTCCTATTATGGAAAAGGAAGGAAGGGAGGAAGGGAGGAAGTTGGTTCTCAATCACAGATACTATGGACAAAAATCAATCCTGAGGAGGATTAAACAGCTAAATATGAAAGTGAAAATATAAGAAAATATCTTTCTGACATCAAGCTGGACATGCATTCATAGAGAAGATACCCAAAACACAATATACATTTAGGAAAAATGGATCAATGTAGCTACACAAATGAAAAATTCTGTGCAGCAAAGAATAACATAAACTGAAAATTTAAGGCATAGGTTAGGATAATATAGACGCCTACTGTTCCAGTTTCCTATGCTGCTTAAAGCAGACACCATGAAATGGGTGGGCTTAAACAATGGGAATGTATTAGTGAGCAGTTTGAGGCTGAGAAAATGTCCAAATCAAGACACCATCAAAGCAATGCTTTCTTCCTGAAGACTGGCTGCCAGCATCCTTGGCTCCTCTGCCACATGGCAAGGCACATGGCAGCATCTGCTGTCCCTTCGGGTTTCCTTGCTTTCGGCTTCTTGCTTCTGTGGATTTCTCTCTCCCACTGTAGTCATTCCATTTATAAAGGACTCCAGTAGAAGGATTAGTCCCATTCTGAATGAGGTGGGCCACACCTTAACTGAAGTAACCTCATCAAAAGGTTCTATTTACACCCACGGGAATGGATTACATTTAGGAACATCTTTTTCTGGGGTACATATAGCTCTGAGCCACCACACCTGCCAGTTTCGATATGGGCAAGGTAGTTGAAGCAGATGCTCTTGGCTGGCTGACGTGGCAGCCATGGCCAAGCCTTCCCACCTGGCTCCCCGCACTGGAGGCTGGGCTCCTGCTGGCTGCAGTGGCCCGGTGCATCAGTTCTGACCCGGGAGGAATGCCTAGAGTTAGACCGAGGAGTTCTAGGCAAGCTTTGCCTTTTCTGTCATCTCCCTCTTCTTTCTCGTTTGAGCAGAAACACGAGGTTTCTCATCACTGTTGACATTTTATAACCTTGGGAGACAAGCATGCAGGTAAAACTAAGATCCTCACAGAAGTGCATCCGACTTTATCAGTCTGCTCAAGGATGCCAGCCCCTGCTTGTCTCCAAACTTCCTGTAATGGAAGAAAGGTAGATCCTCATTTAGACAGCCTGTATCTAAATAGATGTTCTGTAAGTGCAGCAAAGTACATTCTTAACTGATACAGATGTGGAGAAAACAGAACTCACACTGCTGGTGGGGAAATAGGTAAAGGTAATTATTTTGTAAAGCAATTTGGCAATAAGAATTCAGTCATGCCATTTACATGTGTATATAAAGGTTGTTTATATATATGAATATAAAATATAAATATATGCAAATACATATTATATATATATGTTTGTAGCAGAAAAAGAGATATATTGGAATGTTTAATGAACTATATGACTGGTAATCTCAAAAACTTAGAAACTGACATGACTCTCAACCAGAAAAAGTTTAATAATTTGGAGTAATAGTCAACTCTATTTCTTACCTAGGTCTGCATGCTTCCAAATGAGTGAACTTTAAACAGTATACCTTTCCTATAAAAAGCAAATTAAAGGATGATATGTACAGAAAAGACCATTTAAATAAAGTCTGAAAAGAAACAAAACATACCATCTATTTTCTATGTTTACATATATATGTAAGAATAGTATAAAGATGTGCATGGTTATAATGAGTGATGATTAGCTCTAGGGACGGAGGGAAGGGGGCTAGACTGGGAGGTTACTCAGGGGGCTTCAACTACATTGAGTGTGTTTTATTCCACCCCCACCCCCAGCCTATCCCCTCACAAAAATAAGCAGGACAAGACAAAATGAAAATAATATGGCAAAATGCTAAATTCACAGAGCTGTCTAGTGTTTTTGGGATAGGTTTTATATTGTTTTCTACACATTTCTGTGTACTTGATACATATGATACTTTTTAAAAGAACTTACTTTCTAAAATATGTAGATAATTGATACAAATTTATAAAGATTAACACTCAAATTCGACTTGATAATTGGCTAATGGGAATGATCAGAGCATTCAATAATAGGGAACTACAAAAGAAATCATCACTTAAGTTAATCCATATCCCTATCACATTTTTAATAAATACAAATTTTAGCAGCACTGATACCATTATACCTATTATACTAAATAAAAAGAAACTATAAAATGTTAATGCGATTGAATCTGAGAATGGCATAAATTATAAATGTTTCTTGCCACAGTTACCTGTTTTAGTTCTAGTTATGAAATTACCGAACACCTGTTAGCACAATAATCCTACTCTATGGAACATTCTCCAAGGAAATAAACAGGTTAAAAAGTTATTTGCTTAAAAACTATTTATGGCAAGCTGGTGTATTTCAGTGGTACAGCCCCTGCTTTGCATATACAAAGTTCCAGGTTCATTCCCCAGTACATCCCCCCCAAATTTTATGGTAATATTGTTTATGACTGCAAAAACAAATACACAACAGGGAAAAATCCAAACATCTGATAACAGGAGTTAACTGAGCAAAATATGGCATATTACAATAGCTCACCACACAGATATAAAAATGCCAACTGTGTGGATTGTGCTGATCTGTGAAAATATGAAATAATATTAATTTTATAAAGAAGAGTTTTAAGTAAAAAATGAAACTATGAAAACCATGCTGAAACATGGAAGTACAAATTAAAATTAATTTTATTAATAAAAAGCAGAACACAGTATTTCAAGTGCACCCTGATTTCCGCTATGTAAAAATCACAAAATTTAGCAAAGAGAACGTACTTTAGAGGAAAATAAATAAATTGCTGGGTTTATTGGATCATTATTCTTTACTTTAAAGTTGCCTAAGTCGACCTGTATTCTTTACTCAAAGAAGACCGTAGTGATTTTATCGTCAGTCTAATGAAATTATGAATAGACAAGTTTGTATCCATGAAGTATAATTGGAAACCATCTGCCTCTGTCTTCTGACATGGTTCATTCTCTTGGGAGATAACCACATAATCAACTGGGGAACAACATTTTTCCCTAATAGGCCCAGACTGAACCATGTTTAAGTTGTGACAATGGTAGTAGTTGTCTATTAGTTTCTTATTTTGAAAAGAGTATAGCCACTGCACAATACATTGTCAAATCCATTATATAATACCGACTCAAAGAGTTTATCGCAATCATGTCACATGAGCTACAAATCTGTATTTCATGTACAACTCAATAGGTCATTCTGGACTTTAACAAATGCTAATCTTCTGCCTGGATCAAAATACATGTGAGTCAAAGGAATAAATAGCCCATAAAAAGTCTGGCTTAGTCTTCCAGCTAAAAATCTTTTTTTATAAATGAATGCATGAAGGTAATTACAGAGGAGGTAAAATCCTATCTCTTAGAACCATAACACTAGCTTTCTAAGGATAGAAAATACGTAAACAATCTTACCAGAAGAACAAAATTGTATTTGAAGTATCTTGTTTTATCTCGAAAGTTCAGGCACATTTTGGCATTTACTCAGTAATATATCCATGTTTGTTTTAAGATAAAAATAATGGCTTAAATCATCAGTTAAACTATTTAATTCTCCCTCCTGCGAAATGCTAGAGAAAGAGAGACCTTCCAGAAGAAGCCATGTAATTTCAGCATGTGGGTGCCAACTCCTGAAGCGAACAAACCTCTGTTCGGGTTCATGGCATAGGAGCACACCCTGGGCGTTGGTGGTTTCTTTTTTTCCAAAGTGTACAATCAATGGCTTTTAGTATAATCACAATGTTGTGCATTTATCATTACAAAAATTTTTAGCACAATTTCATTACTCCAAAAAGAAAAACTCCACACTCCTTAACAGTCACTGCTCAATTCCTCTATCCTTTTCCAGCCCTACATAACCACCAAATCTAATTCATCTTTATAAATTGATTTATATTTACATTTTATATAAATGAAATCATACAAAATATAGTATTTTGTGTCTGGTTTCTTTCACTTAGCATAATGGTTGTAACAGTTTGGTATTATTGATGAATTCTAAAAAGAAATATTGGATTATGTTTGTAATCTGATCTTTTCCTCTGGGCATATTAGATTATATTGGATTCATAGGTTTACTTGATCAAGTAATTATGTAAACCTTTTGTGCCAGTAGGGCACCCTTTGGTGGTGGGTGGGGACTCACAGATGAAAGATATGGCAAAGGACAGAGTTGCAGGGTTTTGATATTGGAGTTTTGATGTTGGAGTTTGATGCTGAAGCATTAAACTGTAGCCCCAGGAAGAGAGGAACCCTAAACCTGGAAAGAAGCAAGTCCTGGGAAGAGAGGAACCCAGGAAACCTGAATCCTCGCAGATGTTAGCAGTCATCTTGCTCCAACACATGAAAATAGACTTTGGTCAGGGAAGTAACTTATGCTTTATGGCCTGATATCTGCAAGCTCCTACCCTAAATAAATACCCTTTATAAAAATCAACCAATTTCTGGTATTTTGCATCAGCACCCTTTGGCTGACTTGTACAATGGTTTTATTTTTTTTGCCTGATATTAACATCTTATAACATTAGCATACAATTGTTTGATTTCCAATTAAAACAGTCTTATATATGCAGTATTACCTATATTCATATTTCACTTAAGGTTTTACTATGCTGTACAGTCCCATGTTACTTTTTTTTTTAGCTTTTCTTCTAGTAATATACATGACCTTAGACTTTCCCTTTCAACCACTGTCATACCCATATAATTGCTCTGTTAGTCACAAGCAGCATGATGTGCTCTCATCATTTCCATTCACTCCCAAAGATTTATAAACAATTTTTTAACCAATTCTGCACAGATTAACCCTCAGCTTTCCATTCTCTAACATTCTACTTTCTGGTGACCCGTATTCTATGGATGGGATTGAATGAGAGCACTGAAGCACCACTGGAGGGGGAAAACGATATCGCTTTGCTATCAGGATTGTTTTCCAAGATAAAGGATGTTTATTATTGATTGAAGTTTGTACGTAGTTCTAGAAGTTATTTTCCAAGTGTTGAATTAGTCTTCCACTTGGTGGAAAGTAATACGTGGTATTTACTTTCACTTCATATCTTTATTAACTTACAAAAATTTTTTATCAAAATGCCACGGTTTGCTATCAAATATCTGGTTACTTAAGAGAGGATATTCTGAAAGTTGGATTGGCAGAAATCAGTGAAACCTAATTAACATTGTAGGAAAAAAAGGTGAACCATAGAAAAAATAATAAATTTTCCATCAATAAAAGCAGGAGAAATGTTGCTAACAACTCAATGTGGTGATATCTGTTGTTAAGCACTACAGGGGTGTTGATAATATGACCAAATTCCAACATTCTACAACTGTAATTTTGCCAAATTTGCCACTTAATATTTTCCCTCGGAGCTAAAAATGGACTGTAAAGAGGACAGAGAAGAAACACGTAGATAAATGCTGACAGACGCCACTATGAAGGTTATAGTGCAAAAGTTTTTAAAATACTATGGACAATAGTTTAAGTAGAGCTCATGTGTAGTCTAATATAAGACCTTGACTACATATTGAGTAAACAGTGGAGCAATTCAGTGAGTACACGTCAATGCATGGTATTCTGGCTTATTGGTACTTGTACATATGAAAATTTTCACTGTTATTATGAAGACTGTTGGTGATAAGGAAGGAGTCCTGCATTTTGATTCGTGATAGCTTTTCATTTGTTTTGGCTGTGGTTTATTTCCAGGCTTAAACTGGAGCATGTTGTAACAAATGTACCCACTAATGAAGGATGTTGTTAATGTGGGAAAGGGGAAGCAGATGTGGTTCAACTGACAGAGCATCTGCCTACCACATAGGAGGTCCAGGGTTCAAACCCAGGGCTTCCTGGCCCATGTGGTGAGCTGGCCCATGCCCAGTGCTGCCACGTGCAAGAAGTGCCATGCCATGCACGTGCGCCCCCCACATAGGGGAGCCCCAAGCACAAGGAGTGCACCCTGCAAGGAGAGCCACCCCACACGAAAAAAGCACAGCCTGCCTAAGAGTGGTGGTGTACACATGGAGGGCTGATGCAGCGAGATGATGCAACAAAAAGAGACTCAGGGGAAGTGGACTTGGCCCAGTGGTTAGGGTGTCTGTCTACCACACAGGAGGTCCGCGGTTCAAACCCCAGGCCTCCTTGACCCGTGTGGAGCTGGCCCATGCGCAGTGCTGATGCGCGCAAGGAGTGCTGTGCCACGCAGGGGAGTCCCCCATGTAGGGGAGCCCCACACGCAAGGAGTGCACCCCGTAAGGAGAGCCGCCCAGCGTGAAAGAGTGCAGCCTGCCTAGGAATTGTGCTGCACACACGGAGAGCTGACACAATGAGATGATGCAACAAAAAGAAACACAGATTCCCGTGCCACTGACAACAATAGAAGTGGACAAAGAAGAAGACGCAGCAAATAGACACAGAGAACAGACAACTGGAGTGGGGGGGAAGGGAAGAGAAATAAAAAATTAAATCTTGAAAAAAAAAAAAAAAGAGACACGGACTCCTGGTGCTGCTGAGAGTGCAAGCAGGCACAGAAGAACATACAGCGAATGGATATGAGAGAGCAGACAGCGGGAGGAAGGGAAAAGAAAAAAATAAAAATCTTAAAAAAAACTTTTGGGAAAATGTGGGAGGGGGAGGGAGTGGGGCTTATAGGAATCCCATATATTTTTTATGTAACATTTATGTAATCTAAAGCTTCTTTAAAAATTAAAAATAATTAAATAAACTATATTATATTCACAGATAACATTTATGATGAAAACAAAACAAAACAAAACAAAACAAAAAGCCCTGGAGCATGTGGAAGAAAGACAAGAGAGCAGGGGGCTCACCTAGGCAATGGAATTCTATAATAGGAAACCAGTGTACATAGCAAGACTTTTGGGTTGAGCCGGAACCCAAGGCAAACTCATGTAAGATTCAGAAAGGGTACTCAAAAATGTTTAAATATGGAGGTTATCAAATTGCCTATGTAGAGCTCTGTTTAATGGCTTCTGGGGACACTCTGTATAGCAGAGACCTGAGTCTGCACTCACAGTAAAGAACTCAGTGGAAAGGAAAGAAAAGATAGAAGAAAGGAGATTAATTTATCAACCTGGAATGTGGAAGTTCACAGCCTGTGGAAGGAAGGAAGCTTGGAAAATGAAATTGTATTTAAAGAGTAGACTAAAACTCAGCAGAAAGGCTAGTTACTTAATACATTTCAACATAACAATGATTACTTAAGGCAGATGGAGAAAGGAAAGCTTGAAGATGCCATCACAAAAATACAAATAAGAAACATCTTCCTTAGGGCTGAGTTATAAATGTAGCACTCTTTTTATATCATCATTGTCACCATTAAGTATTTATTGAGTCCTTGAAAATTGCTTGTCCTGGCAATTATTTGAATGTGCACATCTTTCTTAAGAGCCATTCTATTTATGAAAGCAGGTATAGAATCTTGGAACTGTAGACACAGAAAGAGCTAAAGTACATTCAGGTCAAGCCTGTACTGATGAATGAATTTCCTCCACAGTGATTTCTGATGAGTGTTCGCTTAGCGTCTGATTGAACATGATGAAGCAGTGGATTTAATTCAAGTTTAGGAGCTTTTGTTGAGAGCTGATGTGCAAAGGACTGTGCAAGGTGCTGAGAGGGTAAAGAAGTCAAATTAGAAATGAAAACTTCTGGGCAAAAGGCCACTGGGCTTGTCTTTAAAGTTCCCATCCTGATCCAAATAAAGCCTCTAAAATAAATTAAAATAAGGCTATCATCTCCATGTTCTAAAAACAAACAAATAAGCAAAAATACACCGTGGAATGTGGGGGCTATGACTGTAGTTTCTGGGTCCTGAAATATGAATGAATGACATTTCCATTCCTGCCAAAATGTATTTCATGCATGATGGAGAACTGGAGTCAGGCTCAGTATCTAAAACTTTGGGTGCTGCTCTCTTTGTCCTGAAAGGTGCCTGAAAACAGCTATAATCTCTGCCAGAAGCTACAATTTGCATAAAGCTGCATTCCTGCAGTGCAGCAAGGAAGAGAAAGCTGTGCAACCTGGACTAAGTTGCTCTCAGTCTTTGTGTGACTCGAGCTGCAGTACCCCCAATTTTACGGCAGAAAGGAAGGCCAGAACTGCAAAAAAAAAAAAAAAAAAAAAAGACCTGAATTTGGACAAAAAGCTGAGGGCAGGTAGCGGCAAAACAGGAAGGGATGGTGGAGAGAATGAGAGCAGAAAACAGACTTTCACTCACAGGTCCCAGTGATAATTAACACTGAGAAAAACAGTCAGCAATCTGAAATTGAAAGATGAATTTACTAGACAAAGCACCAAAAAGAGAACAATATCCAAATGACTTTAAAATAAGTATGTTTAATATCGTCCCAGAAATAAAGGAATAAAATCTGTGAAATAAAAAGTCATTATGAAGGAAAAAAAAGTCCTTGTGAAAAGAGAATAAAAAGGTGACTACCTCAATACGAGTTGAAAGAGATCGGATAATAGTCAAACTTGTTCATGTAAATGAAAAACAACACTGAATAACAAGAGCTAATGGAACCTCCGTACTCTTTTGAAGAAAGTTCACTACAAAAGTCTACAGTAAACATGGTACAGTTTCAATAGCATTCCTGTTAAAGCTAGGAGTAAAGTAAACTGCCCGATACCCCTGCTATTCATATGTGCTGTTGGTCCTGGCTGAGGCACTGGATCTGAAAAAACATAGAGTGCATAAGAATTGAAATGAAAGAGAAAATTGTGATTTGCAGATAACAACTGTATCCATAGAAAATCAGGGGACTCTGCAAACTATTAGATATGATGAGAGTTCCACCGCTACTGGATGTAAGGTCCATATAGACAAATCAGTAAGATTTCTAAACGCCAGCAGTAAACAATTTAAAAAAGTAATAGAGAACAGATATTATTTAGAATTGCAACTAAACCTATAAAATGCTGAGTCATAAAAACTATCAAATGATGCTTAAGATCTTTATGGAAAAATTATAAAATGCGATTTGAAGACACTATAAGAGCAAGTGCTGAATAAAAGGTGAAAAAGCCCATATTCCTAGATGGGAATACTTCATATGACACAGATGACAATCTCTAAATTTGATAAAATACCAATTAAAATCTGTTTGACTCTCATAAATTGATTATAACATACATAGGAAAGGTCAATACCCAAGACTAGCCAAGATAATTTTTAAAAAGGAAAATAGGTTAGGAGGACTTACTAACACTCAGGACTTAGAGTAATGAAGATAAACAAATAGGTGATTGGAGCAAAATAGTCCAGAGTCGTGCTCAACTGTATAGAATATCATAGAGTATATGGAAAATAGATGACACATTATACATCAGGTCAGAAATAATGCAATAGTTAATAAATAGTGCTGTGACAATTTGGAAAAAAACTTAAATCAGCTGCTGTACCTCATATTATTCAAAAAATAAGTTCCAGATTAGCTAAAATCCTAACTTTGAAAACAAAATTTAGAAAGGAGTGAAATAAAATTACATTTTCTTTTATGACCTTGGGTAAAGGAAGGATTACTTAAACAGACATGAAACTCAGAAATCATAAGGATAAATATTCATAGTAAGAGAACATGTGCTGAATTTATAATAGCGGTTGCCTCTGAAGAGGAAGAAGAGAGATGAACGAAGAAGACGCAAAGGACTTCCATTTTTTATGTGATGCTTTATTTCTTTAAAAAAGCAAAGGTGATAGCATGTTAATCACTGTTCCTTCTGATGGGTGGATATATGGGTGTTAATTGCATTATCTTCTGCATTTTTCTAAAAAAAAGTTTCAAGTCTAAAAACAAAAACAAAATCCCACAGATAATTAAGAATTTAACTCTCAAGTCAACCATAGAGTTGTCAGGGTTATGAATAACCAAATAAGGAACTGTGATAAAAATCAAAATAGTGTGAATATAATAGCAGAAGTACAAAAAAGTGCTATGGGACTGCAGGAGGGAAAAATTAATGTAACAAGTTGGATAAGTGCTTCATGGAGATTTTATTTGTGTGGAATCCTCGGAGACACATCATATTTCAATATTCAGGAAAGGCCTTGGTGGAAGAGTATTACAGACTGTGGCATCATGGGAAAATTAATACACCTTAGGGCTGTTTTGAGACAAAAGATGTCTTGGATCCACAATGAGATAGCAGGAGATGGGGCTGGTTCATCTGTATGGGGTAAGGGATTGTGGCCTTGAAGGCTAAGGGTATACACTCAAAACTGTAGGCCATGGAGAGTCAAGGAGGGTTTTTGGGGAGAATGACAAAATTTGACCTGAGAATCTGGAAGATCCTCTGAGTGACAGAGGTGAGAGGAATTAAGGCAGAGAGAGCACTGAGGGCGGGTGTGATTAAATTCTAGCTCTGCCCTATACTTCCTTGAGCACCCATTTGTAAGCTACTTTTTGATTCAGGGTCCTCCATTTGTAAAATCAGGGAAATATATATATATATACACATATTTTAAAAGATTTATTTATTTATTTCTCTCTACCCCCTCATTGTTTGCACTTGCTGTGTCTGTTCATCTTCCTTCTTTCTTTAGGAGGCACTGGGAACAAAACCTGGGACCTCTGATGTGGGAGGGACGTGCCTAATCACCTGAGCCACCTTCGTTCCCTGTTTTGTTGTGTCTCTCATTGTCTTTTCCCCTTATGTTTCTTGTTGCTTCTTTAGGAGACACTAGGAACTGAACCAGGGACCTCCCATGTGATTTCCCATGTAGTTGGCAGGAGCCCCATCACTTGCTTCCAGGGGGGAAATATTTCTGAGTTACTTCTACTTCCCAAGGCTCTTGCAAGGATCAAGATAGCTACTGAGTGGTGCTCTGCCGCGGTCCCTAGGGGAGCAGCGACAGTCTCCCAGGTACAGCGGCGGGGACCTGGAGGGAGTGAGGGTTCAACAGTGAGCCCCTGATGCTAATGACTATGCTTGTGAGCTGATAAACCTAAAATAAGAACAAGGCCTAGAGCAACATTGTGCCTGGGAATTTCCTCCTGTCAGCCTTCATGTTACTCAAATGTGGCCAGTCTCGAAGCCAAACTCAGCATGTAAATGCAATGCCTTCCCTCCAGCGTGGGACATGACACCCGGGGACGAGCCTCCCTGGCAACGAGGGACCACTATCAAATACCAACTGATGATGCAACTGGAAAAGGACCTTATACGGAAGGTTCAATGCGGATCAGCAGAATATCCATGTCTACATAAAATAACATGACTTTAAAATGCTGTTTGACCTAAAGTAAGGGGGAAATGGAAAGGAGAAATGAGTTTATATGGCTACGAGTTTCTAAAAAAGAGTCTGGAGGCTGGCAGAAGGATTGCCCTCATGCACAACTGAGCAGAGTCAGAGAGACAGATAAAGCAGATACAACCCCCAGATATTGGTTCCTTTGAAGGCTAAAGAGACCCATGAGAGTTATGGCCATGGCCGATGGGGTTAACTACCAGGGCAGATGGCCCCTCTTTGGAAATGGTGTTTATGTGTGATGAATCTGGACTCAGATGGGATCTCCCTTCATAAGACTTTCATGCTAATGTGCTGGAGGTGCAGTTAACGTTGGGATTTAAGATATATTTAGGGGATTTGAATCTCTATGTGAGATTCAATATGACAATGTGATAGCCAGGTCCTGAGCCTCAACAGACTCCAGCACCTACAATCTGATTTATTGGACTTACCACACTCAGCTAAGATGGAGTTGAAGAAGGACAATCACCACACCATGGAGCCTAGAGTGATTACAACTGAAAATGGGAGGATTGCATCCAGCATCCATGTGGAATTTGAGCCTCCTCTTGACATAGAGGTACAATGGACACAACCAATCCAATGTCCACATAGAAGAGGTGGTATTGGATTGAGAAAAGTGGACATGGTGGACGATGGGTATGGGGAAAGGCAGGAAGAGATGAGAGGTGGAGGTGTCTTTGGGACATGGAGCTGCCCTGGATGGTGCTTCAGAGGCAATCACCGGACATTGTAAATCCTCACAGGGCCCACTGGATGGAATGGAGGAGAGTATGGGCCATGATGTGGACCATTGACTATGAGGTGCAGAGGTGCCCAAAGATGTACTTACCAAATCCAATGGATGTGTCATGATGATGGGAACGAGTGTTGTTGGGGGGGGAGAGGGGGGGTGGGGGAGCGGGGTTGAATGGGACCTCACATATATATTTTTGATGTAATATTATTACAAAGTCAATTAAAAAAAAAAAGTAAACCATAATGTAAAAAAAAAAAAAAAAAAAAAGATAGCTACTGAGGGAGGCAGATGTGGCTCAAGTGATAGGGCCTCCACCTACCGTATGTGAGGACCGGGTTCAATCCTTGGGGCCTCCTAGTGAAAAAGAAGAGAAAGCATGCTTGTGCAGTGAGCCAGTGCGTTCATGGCGAGCCGAGTGCCCATGCAGTGAGCCAAGTGCGCACGTGAGTGCCCGCATGGTGAACCAAGTGCTCACACAGCAGGTCGAGTGCCCACGCAGTGAGCCAGTGCCTGTGCAAGTGAGTCATGCGGCAAGATGATGACACAACAAAAGAGAGACTAAGGGGAGAGTCAAGGTGAAGCACAGCAGAGACCAGGAACTGAGGTGGCGCAGCTGACAGGGAACCTCTCTCCACATCAGAGGTCCCCAGGATCAAATCCTGGTGAATCCTAGAGGAGAAAGATGAGAAGAGAAGACAAAAGAAGAAATAGATACAGAAGATCACACAGCAAATGGATACAGACAGCAAAAACAGCAGGGAGGGAGTGGGGGAGGGGGAAAGGGAGGGGGAGGAAAAAAAGGTAGTTACTGATTAAGAACGTGCTTTGAAAACTTTAAGAGGAAGACAACTGTGATGGACCAAGTATTTAATGCATAAGAACTCACAGCTCTCATACTCTCTCCCACCTGAGCACCCAAGCCTGTTACCTGCCCCACCCCACCTACCAGGGAAGGGGAGTTCTGCTTTGGACATTTCTGTTCTCTGGGTTTTCGTAGTAGAGGATCAGGAGAATGAGAAAAAGGATTGGGGATAATTTGACCTCCCTAGAACATAAGACTTCTAAAGGGGAGGGAGACAGGAATTTATTAACAGCATAGATAAAATATTTGGAACTCCTCTACAGTTCTTCTAGAGATATTTGAAGAATGGAATTTCTTTTTAATTTCTTCTACCAGGTGAATTGTCTTCAATCTAAACCATTCTCCAAACAGAATTATGTGGTTATCTAAGGCAAACGTGTTCACGTGATGCTAGATATCAGGAGTACCTATCGTTAGTACCTACCATTCTGGGGAGAGATGACTGGAGCTGAATTAGGTAATAAAGGGGAAGGGAAAACACCAAAAACACAACACAACACACACAAACACAACATAACACAAAACAAAACACCAAAAAAACAGGAGTAGGTGGAGAGAAAATAATGTAGAAAAATGTCAATAACAGCCGGTAAGGGAGTGGACTTTGGAGGTATCAGGAGGAAAGGAAATGGCTGGGAGAATGGTGGTCTCAAATCATGGTGAGAGGAAAGGAGAGAAGGATGAGAGGGCCAAAAATAAGGGGGGATTTGGTTGTTGGGTGGCAGTGGCAATTCCATGAGGAAATAATAAGCTAGAGGTCGGAAATTTGTGTGACTCAGGAGAAATGCCAGGGTGATACATATGTACATATATATATGTGTGTATACTTTTTTGAGTAAAAAAAAAAAAAGAATCATTGATGCCATGGAAATGGACCCAAAAGTGCAGGAAAAGAGCCTGGCTTTAGAAGGAACAGAACTTAGCCGATTGTTGAGGACAAATGGAAGAGGAGGGGGCAAGTGAAAGAGACTGAGAAGAGGTCGTCAGAGGACTAGGTGAGGAATCAAGGTTTTGGCATCCCAGAGGCCAAGCGAGATGGTGGAGACAGCTTTTGGGATACGTGCCCAGCCTGTTCTCACAGTGCCCCCCAGGTGTGTTCCCTCCAGGTGTGGGCATCTGTGACATTTTGAGTATGTGCCTTTGCCTGAGTGACAGTGGGCCAATTAGTCTTTCTTGCCCAGGAAAGGAGAACTGGAATTCAGTATAACTTGTCAATTCTACCATGTGCTTGAATTGGAAGGGATAGGAAGTTGGGCCTGGGTGGCTGTGTATTGCCGTTGATCTTTGCTGAGACAGAAAAAAGGTCCACAAAGAAATGGAGAAAAAAGAATGGAAAACGGAGGGTAGTTTCGGTCCCAGCACTTTGCAAGGCCATGCTGTATTCCTATTTGAGTTCCCTGAGATAGACCTGACCCTGACTGATAAGTGTGCCATTTTTCTAAGCAACCGCAAAGGGGTGTGTCTGATCCTTGAAATCGGAGTGGATTTGAAGGTGATCAGACTCAGTGTTGTCAAATGCTACAGAGGAGCCAGATAATGGGGATAATGAAATGACGTTTGTCCACTGGAGGGTCCGTGGTGACCCTGAAGAGAGCTGTCTCAACAGAGTGGTGGGGCAGATGATAGCCTGCAGGCACTTGAAGAATAAGGAGAAATCATAGATGAATTTGTACAGGAGTTTGTTAATTAAGGAAAGGAGAGGGGTAGGGTTGCCTGGGATGGAAGCAAAGTCAACGGCAGGCTTCTGTGGCTGTCACGCAGGATGCAAAACACTTGAGTGTTTGAGTAAACCCAGGGAGAAGAAATAATAGCGAGGAGAGAATGGCTATAAAAGGAGTGATGATACTCTATGCTGTCCCACATTCATGCAAAACTTAAGACAGCTGCATTGGCTTTCCATGACTTGCAATGCTGAACTTACACCGTGTTCAGTTTTAGGGGAATTAGCTAGTTACTGGTTTTATTCCAAGAGAAGAGAACTAACCTAAGTGATGTTATAATAAATAAACCTATTGGTACACAGCTATGGTCGCATAGGAAATCACCAGCACCCTTGAAGCCCTAACACTCGTATATTGCTGTTTCTCGTGGGCCCGTGGGTTGGTAGAACGTTTTCGCTGATCTGGGCCAGGTTCAGATGAGCTCGCTGATGGATTGGTTGGGTGCTGCAGGCTCTCCCATGTCTGGGGCCTGGCTGGGACAACAGGGCTGGGTCTCATCCTCCAGCAGGCTAGCTTATTCTCACAGGGACCATATGGATGGAAGAATAGCAGAGGCATGCAAGACTTCAAGGCCTGTGCTTGGAACCAGCACCATGACCTCAAGTCACAAGCCCATCCTGGATTCAAGGGGCGGGGAAATAGACTTTACCTGCTGATGCGAGGACGTGGAAAGGTACCTTGAATGGGAAGCCACTAATTGGAACCGTAATTGAATCAATTTGCCACACTTACAAAGACATTTCGTTTTTAAAGTGTTTTTCTTCCTGTTTATTAGAGTAGGGAAATATCAGAAATGTTAATGAGTTTTTCAAGGAGGTCACTAGCAGCTCAGAAATTTAGTGGTAGAGTGGAATTAGGAACAACTTCTTAGTCTTTTATATTTTGTGTTGTTGACTCAATTAATCTGAGTAAGTTGATGACCTTTACTCCATTTAGGGATCTATATTCTATTTTCAGGGTAATATTACTATCTCCATAATGTAAAGTGATTAGTTGAATTCAATATAAAAATTTCATTCATAGAAATATTTTTGAATCCTAGTACTCATTATATACTTGGTAATCTAAATGTCTAAAGAAACACAGTCTTGGGAAACGGACTTTGGCCCAGTGGTTAGGGTGTTCGTCTACCACATGGGAGGTCCGCGGTTCAAGCCCCGGGCCTCCTTGACCCATGTGGAGCTGGCCCATGCGCAGTGCTGATGCGCGCAAGGAGTGCTGTGCTACACGAGGGGTGTCCCCCGCGTAGGGGAGCCCCACGCGCAAGGAGTGCACCCATAAGGAGAGCCGCCCTGTGCGAAGGAGGGAGCAGCCTGCCGAGGAATGGCACCGCCCACACTTCCCGTGCCGCTGACGACAACAGAAGCGGACAGAGAAACAAGACGCAGCAAAAAGACACAGAAAACAGACAACCGGGGGAGGGGAGGGGAATTAAATAAAAAAAAAAAAAGAAACACAGTCTTTTCCCAAGATGAAAAAACCTTTTTTCAAACAAATGTTGCTTTTGTACCTTTTTAAAAAAAGGTTTATTTATTTATTTATTTCTCTCCCCTTGCCCCCCACCCCGGTTGTCTGTTCTTGTGTCTATTTGGTGTGTCTTCTTTGTCCGCTTCTGTTGTTGTCAGCGGCACGGGAATCTGTGTTTCTTTTTGTTGCATCATCTTGCTGTGTCAGTTCTCTGTGTGTGCAGCACCATTCCTGGGCAGGCTGCACTTTTTGCACTGGGCGGCTCTCTTTATGGGGTGCACTCCTTGCGCGTGGGGCTCCCCTACACGGGAGACACCCCTGCGTGGCAGGGCACTCCTTGCACGCATCAGCACTGTGCATGGGCCAGCTGCACACGGGTCAAGGAGACCCGGGGGTTGAACCGCAGACCTCCCATATGGTAGACGGACGCCCTAACCACTGGGCCAAGTCCGCTTCCCTCTTTTGTACTTTTAAATCAATTTATATTTCTTAACTTCGAAGTGAATTTTCTAAGAATTTGTATTTGGGGCAAATGCATATTCAACCCAGGGAGACTGGATTCTAAATTTTCAAATGGGATATTAAAAGTTAAGCGGACAAAAATGACTGAGGTGATGAGCACAAAACTCTGATGACAATGAAAGCTACTGAGTACACACTTTGAATGGACTGTACAAAACATAGGGCTGTATGACACAGGGAATCCAGTGGTGGAAGATGGACTGTGGTTAACAGGACAAATGTGAGAACCTTCACTCATGAACTTTAACAGGTATACAGCACTACTACAGGGTGTTAATAATTGGTGGGTTGGGGGAAAAATATACCAAATGGAAGATACGGGCTATAGTTAGTAGTTATATTTTGATGATGCTATTTCATAGTTTGTGACAAAAGTTTCACAACAATGCAGGATATTGGTGGTGGGGTGTTATATAGGTTCCCTGTTTGATAATATGCATGTTTGTTTCGTAAGTTCACAACTTTTACTATATACTTATTCTTTATGTATGAATGATATACTTCACTAGAACTGCATTTTAAAAAAAGAAGTTAAGAGAACATATTCAACAAAAATGGTCTTTCAATTTTAATAAAAGCTTTAATAAAATGGGGAAAATTAAATTTAAAGCGGAGAGAATTCATACATTTTTATTTAAGCAATTGGTTGATACATAAAGGACAACAATGCTTTCAGATTGGGTAAAGAACAAGTTAAGGAAAAGTCATTGTCCAAGAGAATCAACAGAAAGAAAAAAAAAAAAGGAGGGAGGGAGGAAGGAAGGAAGGAAGGAAGGAATCAAAAAACAAATGAACTTATCATTCTGCAGAAATAGCTCCTCCCAGAGATAGTTTGTAAATATACTGCCTATGGAGTTTTTTAAAGCACCTAAAATCTAGGTGACCAAAGATCGAATGCAAAAGAGAAGTGAAACACTAAACTACTGGAATCCTATCCAAGGGTCACAGCCTTGGAGTGTCTCGGCTGGCGGCACCCCTCTTGTAAGAAGGGTTGTATCAGACAGCTACCATTTGTCTCAGTGCCCATTCAGAGCAACCAGCTCCCCTTGTTCTGATTCCAAGGCCCCTTTGCAACCTTTCAACATAATTTGCCTTCCTTTATACTCTATGGTGGGAATGTACTGACCAGAAAAACATTGTTCTTTTTGACATTCTTGTTTTGGGATGATTCCTTTGCGTGGTAGCAAATGCTACTGGTAGTGTTAATAAAATCAAGTTTCTGGACCTACAGTGTGGGAACCAGCTCTTGACCCTGAACTTGGCAATCCCCAAAGTGCTTGGAGACACATCCTGTGGCACTGGCTGGTTTCTTCCCTGGCGTTCAGTGGCAGAGCTAGGAATAGCAACCATCTTCCCTGACTTCTCGCATGTGCTCTCTATATTATAACACCTGCTATTTACTCCTTGCATGTGCTTTCTATATTATAACACCTGCTATTTTTAAAATAATGTGTGTCTAGCTACAGTTATTTTGGGCATATTGCTGCTCAGGAAAATATGAATTGCTTACCACTGTCACTTTGCAATGTTTTCTGGATTTTCCAATTTTCTTAGCAGGGTTGTGTCTGCAATATCTATCAAAATGAGATTAAAGAGATTGGCCTATCATCATTGATAGCTGTCCTCCTGGCAATTTCTTGGCCTTCTCTAAATCCCATTAGTTTATCCAGGAGTGGCTGTGGTGGTCATTGAAGTTTACTTAGTGATATGAGGATCCTTCTCTTGTTTAGTTTATATAGATTCTAGGTATCATTGAACATATTGTGTATAAGATGGATTTTAAAAATTCAAGGAGGCAGTGTTTTGATGCTACCTGTTCCACTAAAAAAAGTGCAGGTGTAAAAGTAGATTTCTATACAGATTTTAAGTCATTTATGCAAAGTACCATAAAGTGCACATTTTCTTGTTTATGAAGTTTTTGGTTTGGTATCATTTATTTACAATTATTTTTAAATTATTCAATGTAATTTACACAAATGCTTTCTGAAACATTTACATTTTAGTGGAACTCTATGTAATTATTTATATCTGAACACATAAAGGAAGTTTATTATTGGACAGTCCACTTAGGAGAATACCATTGAAACAGGAAAAATATTTTGATAACACCGGTGTGGATAAAATTATTAGCAGTGGCACTGATATGAAAATAAACTTGATTGATAGTAGTTGGTGAAGATAAATGGTGACCGAATACGTTGTAGTTGTTAAGGATAATTTGCTTGTGGAACAAGCATAGAATGCTGTTAACACTTTAATTATACCAAAGCCTGTAAAGGGGTCCTAAATACACTGTAGGAAATTACTGTGAAACTTACAAACTATCTGTATTAATAGCCAATCCTGCTATTTATCAGAGTAAAGCAGTGTAATTTAAACCTATTTAGAAACAAACTGAAAACACCTAGACAGAAAATAGCAAACAAGTTTAGCAACAAAGCTAAAGACAATTTAGAAAGGGCAGACTTCTCATATAAAGTCAATCTTCTTATCCAACGGAAAGGATTCATTTTCATCCCCTAGTGGAAGGGCATATAGGTTACAGAAGTGCAGAAACTGTTGTGTTTTGATGATCTGCAGAAAGGAATACTTCTGCGTTTACCATGCCACTGGGGGTTCCTTCCCAACGATAAACGAGCATCACATCTGGTCAACATCAACTTTGCTACTTAGCGTTGGTCAGATTGCATTGAAGTACAAAAATAAAATAGCTTGTCATCATCAGTGTTCTAAATCCCTTTGTGAATGATGGACCATTGATAAAGTTACAATAACCAACAATATGGCTATTTCATTTTCATCTGCAGCTGTTCAAATAAAAGGGATTTACTACAACAGCTTTTTAAAAATTCTGTAAGTGTACTAGTGCATTCCTGCTTATACTTCCATATAATTTGAATAACAGTAGTTTAAAACAGATGTCAGCTTCTTTGAATATAATCATATGTTGTTATCAGCACTATGCACCCATGCATTTACATTTTAAGTAACCCTGCCTGTGTTACCTGCTTCACTGCCTGTGTTACCTGCTCTATTGAAGCATCCTTTTTCTTATTTAAAAGAAAACAGGGAGTTTCTCCTTTCATAAAGTTAAACCAATATATTCAATAAACATGTTTTAATAACATTTTTTTTTAAGAAAAAAGGAACAGAGAAGAGAAGGTGATGTAAATTCACTACATTTCAGATTTCAATCCAATGTTTTTCATTTTGTATAATATTAACATTGATTTTTCTGAGGGGCAGGTGGAACCAATGTCCTTTCTGTGCTGGGAGCATTTTAATGTTTATATCACTAATACTTAGGATCTTTAATGATAAAGAACACACTGCCGGGAATCGCCTGGATTACACTGCAATAACAGAAGCCCTTGACCTTCACCAAAAATGCTATCTCTGTTCCTGGGAGTAGCAGGGATGGAGTTATCTACTGAGTTTTTTTTTTTTTTTTTTTTGTTAAAGGAGGTACCAGGGATTGAACCCAGGTGGCTGGGTGGGTATATGGGAAACAGGCACTCAACCACTGAGCTACATCAGCTCACCTATCTGCTAAATTCTCTAATTTCATCTGGTCAGATGAACAAGTATCCAAAGAGGGTACCCTCAGGCGTGCTTGTGTTTACAGGCAGGCATCACGATTCTATGAGCTCTCAGCACAAACATGTTTAAATGAGGGAAAAATACACCAATTTTAAGTTTTTCTCTCTCTGCTGCTGCCTTCTGCTTCCCTTCATTTCTTGTTCTTTTTGTCCCAAACCTTTTTCTTAACTGATTTTTAGTACAGAACACAGTTTGTGTGTGTTTGAGCTTATAAATTTCTACGATTATGTTTCCTAATTTAAAAACTGATGTACTAAATACTTCTCTATTTCTCTCTTCAGTAACACTAAATTATGTTTCTACCATAGGAGCAGGGTAGACTATAAAAGAAAAAACTTGTTAGTTCTTGGTTTACAGTAATCAACAGCAAACTAAAAAGATCACTTTGAATATTATTACTGCTAATCATGTTGAATTATTTAATTTATTGCTGAAAGTAACAGGCTAATATTTCATTTGTACTCAGCAGCTATTATTTGCATGAGTCTGTGTAGAAGACATTCTTACGAAAGAAAAATTACCTTGAAAAGTCACAAAACAGTCTTCAATTAACCAGCTACTTTTAAGTATAAACCAAATGAAGTGATTTAATAAATTCGCCCCCAAACCGTGGACACTGGTTTGGGAAAAGGTTAGCCACAAGACCTTAAGTACCACGAGGGCAGGAACGCGGTCCCTGCTGTTTCCTGCGCTACCCAAGCAGCTAAACAGGGTCAGTAAACATTTGTCCTCGCCACTTGAAAAGAGTATTCTTTCATTTTGAAACGGTATCCGGGTACGCGTGTGCAGCGAAGTCAAGAGCGGGAAAAGGGCACCAGAGAGGAGGTTGCAAAATCGGACGAGCAGCAGGAAAGGCAGGCATCGAGAGAGGAGAGAAGGCGTTTGGAAGGTGAACCCCAAGAGCCGGGCTGAAGGAGGGGTGAGCGCCCTGGGACGCCGTTGGGGGTGGTCAAGCAGCAAGCAGCCAAATACGGGGGAATCCTTTCCGGGGGACAAATAAGGACAAGGGGCCATTTAAAAACAAGGACGCAGTCAACTGCAACTTGAAACCCCCAAACTCGGCGGACTCGGCGTCAATTAGGTCCCCGGGGAGTGGGGCCCAGGCGCGTGTCAGGTGCGGCCGGGGTGGGGGGTGGGGGCGGCTGGAGCGCGGAGCATGCGCGCCGGCGGGGGTGGCTCGGCGCCCCTCCCGCCCCCTCCTCGCCCTCGTCCCCCGGCCCTCCCCCGGCTGGGCTCTCCCCGACTCCTGCGCGCGGTGGGTGCCGCAGCCCCGACTCGCAGCGTTCCCTCCGCGGTCGGGTCGCCCCGCCGGCCTGTGGCCAAGCCGGGCGCTGCGGGCGGCGCGGGGCTCGGGTAAGGAGGACGCCGGCCGCGGGGCAGCGGGCGCAGCCGCGTGGGCTCCCCCGCGACGCCCGGCGCGGGCCGGGGCGGGGGGCGCGCGGGTCCCGCGGGCAGGAGGAGCCGGCCGGGCGGCGGCGGTGCCGACTCGCCTCCCCTCCCTCCCTCCCGCCTCTTTCTCTTTCCCTTTCGCCGCCCGGCGCTGCCACTTGCCGCCACACTTGGGACGGCGCGGCCCCTCTGCCCCGGGGTGCCGGGGTGCCGGGCCGGCGGGGGAAACAGCGCCCGCCCGCGGCCGGGGAGGGCTTGGGGCCCGGGGGGCTCGACGACTGGGAGGGGACGCGGTCACAGGGGAAGCCGGAGTCTTAGGGGGAACCGGGGATGGGGTCTGGGCGCGGGCGCGTGTGTGTGACCCGGGCCATCCTCAGCCGGCCTCCGGCCTCCGAGCGCCCGGGCCGGGCGGTGGCTCTTGGGTCCCTTGGGGCCGATGTCTCACTTCCCCACGTCCCCCGACGACGCTGCGGGCCGCAGTCTCGGCCCGGCGGGACCCCCCACAGACGTTCTGTCCCGCCCCCCTGCCTTCCCTCCTCCCCTCCAAGCGCTCCTGGCGCCCTGAGGAGCGCGAGGGCCCGGGCCTCGGGGACCCCCGACGGCTCCTACCTAGCTGCCTCTCCCCCGCCCCATCCGGAACCGCGATCGGGGCGCGCGCGGTGAGGGACCCCTCGCCGTCTCTCCTGGCCTCCGGGGGCGTGGATGGGGCTGGGACTGGGGAGCAAGGCTCACCTGGGCCACCCCAGGCACCTGTGTGGGAGGTGTGTGCGCTGGGACGAGGTGACCCGACGTCGGGTGGGATTTGGCCCCCATCTGTGATGGTCCTTGGTCGTTAGGGTCTGGTGAGGGCCACAGAATGCGCTTTATGTATGCCTTTATCCACCTAGGGCTTTCTTGATGTGTCAAGTGCCCGCGAAGCAAGGAAGGCCTGCTCCCCTTGCATTCATTCATTCATTCATTCATTCATTCATTCATTCATTCATTCATTCATTCAGCTGCCCCTTTGCATTTAAACCGATGTGTGAGCTAGTACACTAGGCGGCCGGTTCTCCACCCTGTCCCCCTCTCCCACTGCCCCTCCCTCCCCCCCATTCACTGCACACACTCCCCCCTCTCTTCCCCGCGGGTCTCACCCAGGGTTCTCTGGTCTCCTTTAGCTTGCCAGCGGCGATGTCCCTGGATAACGGCGCTTTTCTAGAAGATGCTCATTGGCAGGCCCCAGTTGGGTCCTTGGCTTAAATAATTGTACTGGTTAACTCCAAAAAGGCTCAAGACCAAGTGGGTGGTGGTGGTAGGGGGTGGCGTTAGTTCCTGAAGATTGATAACTTAAAAGGAAGACTGTAAGGAGTTTAACTTTTCAGGATGTTAAACATGCCACTTCAGTCCCTCCTCATGGTACTCTAGAAGCCAGAGAAAGAGTTGAAAGAAGAGGTTTTTGGAGCATGCAAATGGATTGGGTCTGCTGTAGTCACTTGTTCCTGTATGAAGGCAGATAAGCTATTAATGACGCTCCCAGATTGCGAGGCACGTTTATGAGTTTGTATTTCAGGTAGCACTTGACTGTGCCGTCACTTGGTAGAGCTTTGCTAGGCGGTGTGGGGATCTAAAACCTATTTAGCTTGGTCTGCCTCCACGTTGCACTTTCAGTCCCTTTTCTAAGTGGGACAGTTGCCTGGTGAAAGCCAGAGTTAAATTAAAGAAATGCCTTAACTCTCTGTAGGGAGGAAAAAGTTTATTTCTAAGTTCTTTGTAAGTTCATTAGAAGAAACTGAGTGAGCTGTGCCATCTGTGGACTTCATTGCAGTACTCTGTGATTTGTATCTTAAATTGCACTTCTAATTCACCTTCATGTTTTTTTTTTTAAGTTACTTATCATTCCTGTAACCATCAATCTGCTGTGTAGGTGTAAAGCTTGAACTGGTAGTGTGCTTGGGAGATAAGACATGCAAACCAAACCACTTGTTACCAAAACAATATGGCAAAGAACTAAAGTGGATTTGAGACTAAAACAATCCACCATAACGTGCCAGCGGTGTGAGACAGTGGTCAAAGTGTTTGGCAAGAAGGGATCTTCACGGGCTGGCTTGATGGGGAAAGGGGCAGAGAGCTGGGTCCGTGGAGGCTAGAGGAATGGATGTTTTATAAATTGGTAGGGAGAGGGAAGAAGAGTTCAGAGGCTTAGGAGGGAGAAAGGGGTATCATTCCCTAAAACAAATAATTGGGATTTGTTTGGAGGGAGGGAGGGAGAACATTATTATCCCTAGCAGCCTCTGCCACTCCCAGACTGGAAAGCTTCTCTTCATTCTTCATGACTCAACATAATTCCTTCCCCGAGGGCTTTGCCGATTCTCACAACCTCTCTTCTCACAAGTTCCTTCCTTTGACTTCCTCCTTTCCTGGTTGGTCTATCAGCTCAGGTATAAAAAGTTTTATGATGCGTGTGTATGTGTGTTTACAACTTAGTTCCATCTTATACCATATGTTAAGGGCAGGAACAGATCATTAGCTCTCTTTTTTATTTGGAATGTTTTTCTCTACATTCAAAGCTTTTTAGCTTAGAACTGAAAAGCTCACCCCCCCCCCCCACCCTCCATGCCTGGCATGGAACTTGACATGTGTGTGTGTTAAGTGCAAACCCAACAAAAATCCTTTTTCAGAGCAGGCAGGTTATGTAGGAGAGTGGGCAGATGGAGAGACTTGGGGTTCTCATTGAGAAGAAAAGGCAGGCCTGAGACATTGTGGGAGAGGCTGTGTAGGAGGGTTTGGGCCACCCACCCTGACCAAGGAAGCAGAAAGACCCCCAGCTTCCTAAATGTACCCACCTCCACAGACCCCTAGCCGGTTGGGCAAGGCTCCCCTTCTCTGGAGCTCAAGGAGAAATGGGAAAAAAAATCACCACTAAAGAAGTGCTCATTCTTTCAACTGATTCTTTTACTTAAGAAAAAACACTGCTACTGTTGTAATGGGGAGATTGGCAGGGGCATCAGAGTTGTTGGGTTGGAGCGGGGAACAGCAGGAAGATCCAGCTTTGCAAACAGCGAATTGAAAGGGACACTGAAGTGGGGAGTTTAAGGAGAGGAACTCTGATGCAGAACTTTGGGAGAAAACTAGCTGTGGTAGGGTGATGATCAAAAGTACTTGGCGGGTGAGTGGCTGCACAAGGAGACAAAGAACAGATACAGGGCTGTGGGCCACACCCAGCGACGGGGCCAGTGGGAAAGCAGGCAAGTGTAACATGGAAGTCAGCATAGGAGAAATACCAACCGAGAAGATGTCGTTGAACTTGGCTGGAAAGAGGTGTGAGTCCTGTCTGTCCCAGGAATAGGACTGTGTACAAAGCATTTCCTGCTGGTAGCCTTGGTAAAACTACTTTGAGGATAGTTTATTGTAGGAACATTACTCCAAGTGAAGAAAACCATTAAAAGCCAATTAACTGTTCAAAAGGGGCTTACAGCAAGCAGTATAAATGTCGATACTATCTTTTATTTAAGCAAAATAAAGTAAAACAATAAAGCAAAGCTACTGGGGGAAATGAGACCCTTCCATTCACACACATAAAGAAATCATCTTTTGCTTAAACATTGCGTTACTCTTTTTTTTTTTTTTAAGAACAGTGCCTTAGAAGAATGTATCCCTATTTAATTTTGCAAATACAAACATTTTTCTACATCTGCAGTGGAAAACGAAACCTTTGTTTTGAGCCCACGCCGCACTTGTCACCTGGCCTGCGGGTGCCTCTTGGGCGGGAGGTCACTGCAGCAGGGCCCTGCTCAGCATCACCTGCTGAGCCTTTCTTCATTTGGTTGATCTGGGCTAACTGTGTGAAGCATTCTCTTAAGGAGGGAGCCTAGACATTTTGGAGAATGTCGATGCATCCCTCATGAAGATGGATCCAAAACGATAAAGGCGTGGTCACTGCCACAATAATTGATTGTTTGGTAAAGTATCAAATGGGGGACATGGGAGACAGAGCAGCTGGATGTGCATCTCTGTCACCATATCTAGTGTGTGAAAACATATTTAACTAGAAGGCAGACAGGCGGTACAGCACTTTTATGCACAGGATTGTGGTATGTAAGCTATTTATGATAGCTGTTAAAATTATGATAATAGCTTGTTAGGATTAATCATTATTGCTCTACTCCCTGGTTTGTTTATTTTTTAACAAGGATGAGGTGTTTTTTTGGGCATCCACTTTCAGTTGTGTGTTGTATGCTTAGGGGTGAGTAATAAACAGGCATATTTCCTCCTTCATGGGCTGTGTGGTCTAGTGGGGTCAACAGTGAGAGTGAGAAAGTCCCACAGGTATTCCGCAGGCAGTAGGGTGTGGTGGTGACTGTGGTAAACTGGGAGTCTTATGTGGTCTAAAGGGAATAGCTATTATTTTAAAAAAACTCAAGTTGGAAATCTGAATTATTATTTTTTTTAAATGCGAAATGTCCCTATTTAAAGAATGCTGGCTCAAATTTTTTTAGGATATTGCTAAGGTAAATAAAACATCCTGGCCAGGTACAGTTTGTGGGCTGCCGTTTTCCAACCTCTGACCTGTGGGGGTTTGGTTCTGCAATTAGCTAACCGTACTCTCCTTTGAATTACGTTGTTTTTCTTATTTACCACAAATGCCTTTTTTGTTTATTGTGATATAAACGATGGGCAGACAGACTGGCTTCTAATCTCATGGATCTTGCCCATATAAATAGGATTTTATTCAATCTAGGGGTGGGAGGGGGAAACTGGGCCAAACTCTTGGACCCTGTAAGTCCTCCAGGTAAGATGCATGCATTGGGAGGGAAAGGAAGTAATAAAATTTGGCTAGAGCCTAGACTTTTTTAAGGCTTTCCTTCATGGTTCTGTGGAATTTTAAAATATATTTCCATTGTTAAAGTATATCTTTTCAGCAGTTATGTAACAGTTTGCTCTTTGTATGGGCCCCTCACATTTTGTGTAACTGGGAGGCGGAGGGCAATGTCTTCTCACTTGCTAGTGGGCACCTTTCTTTTGTTGTGGGAATTTTCCTCCTCCCCTTGCTCTCCATCTCTTTGCCATGTTTTTAGATGTCAGCTTAACTATCACTTGCTCCAGGAAGCCTTCAAGACTCCCTAAAACTGAATCACGCCCCCTCCCCCATGTGTTCTCATAGACTGTGTTTTCTGGTCCCAGGTTTCACTCTAATTTGTAGATCTTTATTTTTCTCTATTCCCTTGGAAACTTTGGGGTTAAGTGAGGGCTTGTTCACTACCTATTTACAAAGCCTTGTAATTGCCCAACATGTGTTAGACACTCAGTAAATAAAGGTTGAATGATTTTTAGACAGTGACAGATTTAAACAATAAAGAAATTCCACAGAATTCCTCACATTTTGCAATTCTGTGAGTAACCACCTAAGACTGGTTTTGATTGAGAATATAAGTACTGACCTTTCAGTAGGTCATTTTATTATTATTATGGTCACATAACAAGGAAAATATAAAGGCTCTTTTCCTTTTGCTTTATGGCAAAGAATATCCTTTAATTCCCTATCATTATACCCTTTCATCCTGTTTCTAGATATTATAAAGGTGAATGATTGGAGATGCTAGCTGAGTGCTTCCAAATCTGTTTTACGCACACAGTTTCTGAGAATGGTTGGAACAAAGTTGTCTGTCCTCCCCCTTCTCTTCCAAAACTGAGTTTACTGTGATTTTATTCCTAGAAGATATTTGAGTATTTTTCGGGCAGGTTAACACAAACAATCAAGCTTAAAATAGGAAACCATTAAGGTTAACCGAGCAAGAATTTGAAGTAGTCTTGGCCAGCATAAAGAGATCATCCTTTTGTGAAGTTGGAAAAATTCTACACTTATAGGTGATTTCCACGTTGAGAAGGTTCTGTTTTGGAACATGAGCCCTTTTCATTTGTTTTGGGAGGATAATAGGTAAGCCAGATGGCTGGGTCCTGTATTCTAATTGCAAGGACCGCCCTGAATGCAGTGAGAAAGCATCCCCGTTGCAGAGTGCCTGCACCTTTGTGTATTTGTGTGATGGCTGTACTCATGCATTTTTATTGCAGCTGTTCATTTAATAATCTTTAGGTCCATTCTCTTCTTCTAATGTGAGAACAAAGAGAATATCATTGTCAGTCTTTCCAGAACTGTCTTGCATCTGTGTCTAAAACAGTGCCCATTGCTGCGGAGTAAATGGTGAGGAAAGAAAGGCAGCTGTGAAAGGTGCAGTTATGCATTAATCACCATGGGTTTAAATGGAATTTATGCCCAAATAAGTTGTCTTTGAAGTCTCCAGCACTTTGTCCTCAGTGTACCTATAACTTTTATTATAGGTAGACTATAGTTGATGAAGAAGATTCTGTCTTCCTGTATTTAGCAATTTTTGTAAGCTTTTTCGTTACACATTTTGACTCAGTAGTTTTTCACATTTAAGGGCGCTTAGAAATAATTGAATTCAGTGTTTCTCAGCCTTTGCTCTATTGACATTTTGTTCCGTAAAATTCTTGGTTGTGGGGGCTGTCCTGCATTGTTGGGTATTTAGAAGCATCCTTGGCCTCGAGCCACTAGATGCCGGCAGCTCCCCTCATCCTCCCTCTAGCTATGACAAAAATTTCTCCAGTCTTTGCCAGAGGTCCTGGGGTGGGGCGGTGGGAGAGGCAAAATTGCTCCTGGTTAAGAACCACTGATACAATTCAACCTGTCATTTTGCAGATGACAAAACAGAAGTCCAGTTGTATTGAGCAATATCTCCAAGGTTAAAAGTCATTGTGTCAGAATATGAATTAAGAAACAAATTATCCAGCTTGAGGGAACTTCTTATCAGTTCAAAACTCATTTTCTCTTGGGAAAACAATACCTTTTATAATAATAAATGGACCCTGTTTGCTCTATCTAGCAATGACTAGCAAAATACAACTGCCTCTGCTGTTACTCAAACTGTGTCAAAGACTTAAATTATTAATAGCACGTTGAAAGCTAAAACAGGGTGTAAAGTAATTGAAATTTTATCACTTTGACAAGAAAAGTAAGTCAAATAAAATTATTTGGCTCTCAGCTCTACCTTCTTACAGCTTTATGCTCTTTACCCCCTCATTTATATAAATTTATATAAATTTCTCCTAATAGTAGGGAAAAATAAATCTTGTCACCTATACTCCTAATCCAAATCTTACAGCAGAGATACCAAAATGAAAGCCCAGTAAAGGAACTGGTTTTCCCATGTTTATATGTCTAAATAAGGCAGAGTTGGAACTATGACTAGACTTTCCTGAGTGCTAGTCCAGGTTATTTTTCCTATGGCGTCATGTCAACCTTTGTTTTTATAACCAAGTTGTGCAGTAAAGTTGTGTTCAGTAGCTTGGTGAATAGTATTTTAGAATAATAATTCCTTGTGTGCTTGCAGTTGGTAATTATGAAACTAGGAGTATAAATACTTGTTAAGTAATTCATTCTTTCATTCATTCATTCATTCCCTAGATGTTTATTTAGTGCCTATGTTGCCCAAGGATTATACTAGGCTGTGGACACTGGTCCTGCCTTCAGGAAGCTTATAGCTAGGGATGCAAATTCACATTTGAGACTTCTGCATATAATACTGCAAAAGAGTCACTTGCTTATTTATGTATATATTCATTCAACAGTATTTTTAAGTCTCTGTTGTGTGCAGGCCAAGAAATAACCTTGCCCTTCATAATAAAGTCGGGAAGGGCATGGTGCATGCTTGTGAGTTGACCTGCAGACACCACAAAAGAGGCATGAAAAATATCAGTGTCTGTGCTGACCAGGAAGAGAATGTGCTTTCGAAGTTACTGGAGCGAGGATATTTTTGTCAAGTCCATAACTGACAAGGATTTTTATCTCTTCCGTAAATGGCATTTTAGAAGCTGACTGTCCAAGGTCATCAGAAAGGTCAATGGCAGGGCTTGGACTTACCTTCTTGCCAGTTCTGTTCTTTGTGGCTACATCATAAGGCTCCCTCTAGAGATTATGGCAAATTCCAGGTTTTTAATCAACCCCTCGTAGGGATGAGTGATGTCTCCAGGGGTTGCATTGTCTCTGTATCGTTTATGTGACCACTGTTGGCGGATGGCACAGAAGAGGAAAGATACACTTCACTTTTTAGAAATTGAAAAATCTGTCCTCTTCTTTGAATGGTCTTATTGAGTGCTATATGACCTTTAAAAATGTTTTCTAACTTCCCCCAGCATAAGTAATTAAAAATGTTAGGGGAAGCGGATTTGGCCCAATGGATAGGGCATCTGCCTACCACATGGGAGGTCCGCAGTTCAAACCCCGGGCCACCTTGACCTGTGTGGAGCTGGCCCATGCACAGTGCTGATACGTGCAAGGAGTGCTGTGCCACACAGGGTTTCCCCCGCGTAGGGGAGCCCCATGCGCAAGGAGTGCACCCCGTAAGGAGAGCCGCCCAGCGTGAAAGAAAGTGCAGCCTGCCCAGGAATGGCGCCGCACACACGGAGAGCTGACACAGCAAGATGATGCAATGAAAAGAAACACAGATTCCCAGTGCCTCTGATAAGTATAGAAGCAGTCACAGAAGAACACACAGTGAAGGGACACAGAGAGCAGACAACTAGGGGAGGGGAACGGGAGAGAAGTAAATAAAAAATAAATCTTTAAAAAAAATGTTAGTCAAAACCCAAAATACAAAGAATTTGCTTATAACATTATTATTATATTTTAAGCTTATTAATTTGAAATACTTACAAACTTACTGGACAATTACAAAAATAATATAGACCCCATACAGAGAACTCCAACATACCCTTATTCCCCTTCGATATTCACATTCTGTCACATTTTCTGTATCATTCTATATACCTAGCCATCTGTCTATCAATCCATCAATCAATCTATCCATCCACCTGCCAATCTATTCATCAGTAAATTTTCTGAACATTTCAGTGTATGTGGTATACATCATGCTCTTTGAACACTTAATACTGTCATATTTCCTAGGAATAAAGATAGTTACTTATGTAACCACCTTAAGTGTGGACATCAAAATTTCAAGAAATTTAACATTGGTAATATGCTTTTGATTCTTTTCTGTTTTCATGTTGGATTCCTTCTAGGATCATGTATTGCATTTAATTGACATCATCTCTTAAATTGCTCTTTTATTTTTTTAAATTGTGGGAACATATATATATCATAAACTTTCCCATCTTAAGTTCTTCCAAGCAGACCATTCAATGAGATTAATCACTTCACAGTGTTGTGGTATCCTCACCACCCTCTGTCACTAACACTTTTTCATCTCTCCAAACAGAAACCCTAAATTCAATATGCATTAACTTCCTATTCACTCTGTCCCACCAACCTTCGAACCCTGTATTCTAATTTCAGTTTCTATGAGTTTGCATGTTCTCTAATATTTTCTTTGTGGTTATCATGGGACTAAAAGTTAATATCCTAAATCTATAACAATCTCAATTGCTTTGGTTCCAACTTAACTTTAATAGTATACACAAATCATGCTCTTGTACCCCTCCATTCCCCACTTTATGGTGTTCTTGACACATGTTTCATGTTTATAATTATGAATCTCAAACCCCTGGTTATCATTATATTTTAGCCATTTGCCTTTTAGATCATATAAGAAGTAGAAAGTGGAGTAACAAGTTAAAATTACAGAAGTACTGGTATTTTATTTACACATGTCATTACCTTTACCAGAAGTTTTTATTTCTTCATGTGGCTTCTATTTATTGAATTTTGTCTTTTTCTTTTGACCTGAAGAACTCTTTTTATCATCTCTCGTAGGGCTGGTCTACTGGTAACAATATCCCTCAACTTTTGTTTATCTGGGAATGTCTTAATCCTGTCCTCATTTTGGTAAATTTTGCCAGTTATAGAATTCTTGGTTGGCAATTTTTTGATGTCAGCATTTTAAATATGTCTTCTCACTGTCTTCTTGCCGCTTTCAGAATTCTTTTTTCACCTTTGCTTGAAATTTGATTATATTATGCCATGATGTAGATCTATTTGGGTTTATGCATTTGGTGTTTGTTGAGCTTTTTGGATATTCTGTTCATGTTTTTTGTTAAATTTGGGAAGTTTTCTGCCATTATGTCTTTGACTATCCTTTTTGCCCCTTTCTTTCTTCTCCTTCTGGTATTCCAACAATGTGTATATTGGTAATATCCCACAGGTTTATCTGGCTCTGTTCATTTTTCTTCCTTCTTTCTCTTTCTGCTCCCCAGCCTGGATGATTTCAATTGTCTTATTTTCAAGTCCACTGATTCTTTCTTCTGCTCGCTCCAATCTGCTGTCTCACTCCTCTAGGAAATTTTAAAGTTCTATTACCATGGTATTCAGTTCTGTTTGGTTCCTTTTCAGCATTTTCATCTTTCTATTGATATTCTCTGTGTTCATCTATTGTTTTTATGATTTCCTTTAGTTCTTTGTCATGTTTTCCCCTAGTTCTTTCAGCATATTTAGGACAATTTTTAAAAAAAGTCTTTGTTTAGAATGTCCTAGGTCTGATCCTCCTCATTGATGGTTTCTTATATTTGATCTTCTTTGCTTGGGCCATTGTTTCCTGTTTCTTTGTATGTTTTATAATCTTTTGTTGAAAGCTGGAATTTTGATATTTTAATGTGTTATTGCTGGAACTTAGATTCTGAAGTATCTGTTCCTTAAGCTTGTATCCAGCTAGTGTTTCGACAGCTTTCCTTGAATGCCCAGAGCTAACAACAATAACAACAATAACAAAAGGAAAAAATCACCTTTCCCAATCTTTTCAGATTGATCTATGCAAGTGCTCTTCTTCAGGGCTTATCCAAAATTGGTTTAGGAACCAGCTATAGGCCAAAGTGTAGGAGCCTCCCTAGTCTGTGCTTGCATCTTGCTTGGGCTGGTGTGTGCACCTAGGAACCCCCTTTTACATGGGTATGAATGTCCCTTCTTCCCTAGGAAACAGTGTCCTCATGGTTCTTGGCATTGCACTGTATGTCCTTCTGCCAGCAATCCCTTGTCCCAGGCTGCCACTTGACTGTTCTCTCACAGCAATTTTTAGGAGAGCTCTTTGAGCTGCCTTCTACAAGCAGGGAAAATGGTGGGGTGATGAGGCTGCTCTGAGTATTTTTGCTCATTCCCGCAGGTTGCCACTAGACAGATGGGGCCAGGCATACAATCGCCCAGGTCTGTGAAGAAGGGCTACTTTGCTTCAAAGCCAGGACCAGGGAGCCACACTGGGAGTGAAGAAAGACCCAGGGTAGAAGAATGTTTGCGAATGTTCATGGATCAGAGCTGCCAAATCTCTTTGACGTATATTTGTATTTGTGTATTTGTGAACCACCCCTCTCCAGTATCCTGAAGTGAAATTAATAATATAATTATAAGATCAACATAGTCGATATCCTGCACATATGTAATAAATTGGAGAAATAAAAAGAGGGTAATGGAAGGAAATTTATAAAACAATGATAATGTGATTTAAAATGTTTAGGCACAATTACCTACAAAATAAAATAAAGGTAGTTAGATGCTTGTGCCTGCATGTAGATTCATTGTGAAAGTTACCCCTGAAGGTGCTGAACCTGGCAGACTGTATCAGCACAGGAGGGTCTTTGAGTAGCATCGAGCTCAACAATGTGCTTTGCTGAAATGATGAGCCATACAAGTTCTGAAGAAAACAATGTAAAACCTTTTCTCAATTTACACAGAGCTACAGGAAATAGTAAAACCATGTAAAAAAGCAACATTCTTATTTTATAGAGTGTAATTATGTAAAATGGAATTATGTCAAGGCTTAGGGAATCATCATAGATTTTCCACATCCATGGATGTCAGTGCAGGCACTGCAGCCATGTAGGAAACAGGGTGATGTGGTGTTCTGTCGTGAACAACTGTCCTACAAGTCAGAATTCTAGCATCTCTGGCCCTGTCTGTTATGTCACTCAAGAAACCCCATACCCTTTTTCAGAAATTCCGCTTGGGGCCATAATCTTTCCCTTTCTTTTCTATTCCTGCTCCTCTTGAGAATCCCTGCTTTGGATAAATAAATTTAAATAAATTCTAATGATCTCTCATCATGATGTGAATTAAAGATGGGTTGCTGAAGGGCAGGTACTTTTCACCCACAATGTAGAAAAAGCAATTATTTTTTCCCTTAAGAATATTATTTTATATTAAAATGCCCTTTTATTTCGTAGGAATTTTGATAATCCCAAAGTTATCAATTTTCGAAACTTCTACCTTGCATTTAAAATATTAGGGGTGGATATTTGTTTCCTCAATGAATTATTTAGCATTACTTGATCTACCAAGCAGCATTTTAATTTACAGTTACATTTCTGACTTACGCACTTTAAAGTCAAATCTTGTTCTGTATGGTGCCATAGGCTGAATAAGCTACCAGGGTAAAGATTTTTGTTTTAACCTAATGTGGGTTTTCTGAAGTTGGAGTGGACTGTCTTGTAGAGATAGATTTCTACACAATAGAGAGAGGTGTTTGAGTTGAGTGACCACTTGAACAGATGTAATAAAATATTTAGTAAGGAGCTAAACTTATTTAAGATAAGTGTATAATTTTATCACATAATAGATGCTCATATTATTCTTAGGAGGGCAGAAAGAATTTGATAGTAAGTTTTCTATTCTAAATTTCTAGTCAATACGAAAGTCATTTCTACCTTATCCCTGACAGGTGGTAAAAGGGATCATGCTTGAAATTTAAAAATTATTTTGGGTAATGTGACATCATTAGAATAAATGCTAGCTACCTAAGTTAGATGTTTTTTTTTTTATTGTGGAGGTATGGAGAATTGAACCCAGGACCTCAAACAAGAGCCATATCCGTGCTTCAGTAGGAGTTGGTTTTTTCATTTATTTATTTTTTTAGGAGGTACTGGGGATTAAACCCGTGATCTTGTACATAGGAAGCAGGCACTCAACCACTTAAGCTATATTTGCTCCCCAAAATTAATTACTTTGAAGAAATTAAGTTAATTTGAGTTCTGGAATTTTCCTACATTACTATTGGTGATGCAGGTACCTGTTTTTATGAGAAAATAAATAACGGAAGTTCATGCTCTACAGACTTAACTTTGCTGTCGCTTGCAGCCTTAGGCTTGTAGAAGTTTGATACTAGGTAGGCAGTGGTCTCTGCTTTCATGACTCCAGAGCAGCTCTTCATTGCTGAGGTTCGCCAAGGTTGGGGTGAGGTTGTAGGTGTGTCCCCTCTGTTCCTTCCCCCTCCCCCATAGCTCTGCATCCTCCCTTTCTAGTTCGGGAGTTCCCTTGCTGCCATCTTCTGCCACGTCTTTCGCATGCTCACAGCTTTTTATAGTTTTCTAACTGCCTTTGTGCCAAACTTAGCCTGGTCTTGGTGATGATGGAGGTGTCAACTTGACAAATATGGAAATGCTCTCTACACATTAAAGCTGCCTTTGAAAAGTGAAAGCCTTTGCAGCACATGACCCCATTTTTTATTTAAAATAGGAATTGATAGAGAAAATGAACTTTAGTGTGTGGGGTTTACCCATGTACAGTTAGGCTATAATGCCCTAGTCTTGAAATGCTATTTATCCCCCCCATTTATACCTGTATATGTCCTAGAAGTGGTCTTCCTGCCCCAAGCAGTTGTTGTCCTGGGTACTTTTTGGGGCTAGGGGTGAGAATGGGAACAGTATTGGATTCTAGTACATCCTTACAGCTTGAATACACTCTATGAAGGATCAGGGACTCAGAGTCCCACAAACTAATATTTTGATGGTTATTCTTTGGCCACTAGTCAAAATTAAGAGTATGGGGCATAATGTACAGAGTGAACATATAGTGATGCCCGTAAATGGTGCTGGTAAGGGCTAAGAATGAGTAAGTGCCATATACTGGTGTTATACACACACTCCCACGTAGGCGATTGGCTGTTCTGGATTTATTATTGATTTGGGGGACATCACTGCCCCTGAGATGTGTAATGGCCTATTCACCTTAGGTTCAGCTTGCTTGGTGGTATCTGATTTGCCTGGATATGACTGTGTTTAAAGGACCAATGGGTGGTCTTATGATGTCCTTTTCCAGTGGTGAAACCTAGAGGTGAGGGCAGGCAGACACATCGGATCACTTAAAATTGTGTCTTTGTTCAGGGTGCAAATGGGCAGCAATGAGGAGAGGAAATGTAGGACCCACGGGGTGTGGCTGAGCGCGTTTTGCCTGGCTCCAAAGCTGGTGCCTCCATATGTGACTTCTTCCTTTCTAACCTGTCTGCAGGTTGCAGTTCTCAGGAGGTGGGTATTGATTTTGGGGAGAACATCAAGCCATTTTCTGGATGACTGACTCTCCGTAAGAGCTATTGGGAAGCTTCCCAAGTAGTCACACCCCCATATTTTCAGTCATCCTTCTCCACTGATGCTGGCTGTTCTGTCACCCTTCCGTCCCTTCTCTTGTTTCTCTCTAACTGTAGGCTAAGTGTAGAAACACCTGCCTGGACAAAATACATGGAATGGATTATCCGCTAACATGGATTTACACTTAAACCAGATGGAGAGGAGGCCAAGAAAATTGGAATATTAAATGTTTTCAGCCTCACTCTGATTTTCAGAAGGTTTATTGTCTGATTTTTGATAAACCTTACATAAAGAATCTTTTCGATGTCATGATGTAGAATATCCTAACTTGGGTAAATTTCCTCCCACATTTCATTTTTAGTGCTATATTAGGTGTGTTTTTAAAAATTGTTTGCTATTCCTCTAGTATTTTACATTTCTCAAATGTGTCCATTTGAATTTTGGTTATTCCTTTTGTTTTTTTTTAAACATGTGCTGATATTGCTACATAGAGAGGTTTAGTGATTTCTTAAGGTCAGAGTTATTAGTCACAATTTACTCATAGCCAGAAGCTTTTTAAGATGTTTGTTTTTGTTTTTATTAAAAATTTAAAACATTGAATAAAAATTGTGTTTAGCAGAATTTCTTCAATAGAAACCAAAATTATTGATAATCTGAATATGTTAGTGCATCATATAAAGAAAATTCCAATGAAGGCTCTTTTTGAATAAGCTAAATAAAATTTGCTCTGTTAATTTGTGGTTAGCTACATTACCTAAAGGAATTAGAATTTATTTGATAAGATGTTCGTATAGTGAAATGACATTTTGTTAGCTTTTGAGAAGGTGGCAACTGCTGAGCTTTTTTATTGCTAAATTATATCCAGTTGGGATAAAAATGCATTGGAAATAAATGGTTATGGCTGACAATTAATACGCACTAAAAAACCACCTCAAGAACAAAGCCACTTGTACAGTTAGGTGGCACTGTTTCCATTTTTCTTTTCAAAAGTTTGACTACGTGTAATTAAAATAAAAAGATTTGATGTGGCCTTGTTGAGATTTAGCAGCTTAAAAACAAACAGGAGATGGAAATGAGAAGCCAGTCTGAGGTGCAGCTCCAGTCAGTCCCCAGGCGCTGGTGCCCCCGCGTTTGAGCGCTGCAGAGCCAGGGTGGGCCGCGGGAGTGGACGGGCTTTGCTACTAGGCCCTGGGTTTCTTCTTTTCTCTTCCCTCCCCACCCTTCCCACCTTCACCCTTCCCTCCTTCCTTCGTTTCTCCCCTTTCTTCCAGTTCCAGGCCGGTGAGGGAGGATGTGACTGCCTCCTGAGCTGAGAGTGCCTGGCCTTTCTCGGCCTGTCTGAGGCAGACAGAGGCCCTGAGCCCGCACAGAGCCCTGCAGTGTGGGTCCCCACCACGGGCCCTCCCACCCGAGAGCCTCCACTGCGCTCTCCTTTGCATCAACATTCCGCTTTCTCTCCTCTTTCTCAGACCTTTCCATTAAAAAGCCAACTCTCCCTTCTCTGTCCTCTGAACTGCTAATGCTTATAGTCTGAAATGGAGGTTCCCAGATTTTGGTATAAATATCAATAAAACTAAAGGTGAGCTTAGAGAGAGTTGCCAACTTCTTATTCTCCTTGAACAACAACAAAAAACAAAGCAAAATAAGCACAAACTTCCTTTTAGGAAGATCTCCTTAACACCAAAAGTATAGGAAGGAATATTGGATTAATGGAATATTGGATTAATTAATATCAGAATAATGGATTTTTCTTTCCGAGAAAGGCCAGATGGCAATCTTTAGAAAACTGGCCCTGGGGAAGGAAAGGAGTTATGGAACTTCTCAGATGTAAACGTTTTAATACAAATTTCACTCTTTTTAAGATAACACATTGTGAGCAATTGTGTTCTTGATATGGATTTTTCAATTTGGGGCTCTGTGGACAGCGATATTTGAAATAAAGATTTTGATGCCCAATTGTTGTGGTACTTTGGATTTTTTAAAGCAACTGTTGAAAACAACCAAGTATACTTTAGGTATTGACAAAAAGGAGCAATTGTCAATGCTTATTGTACTTCCCATAGTGTTGGCTGTTCGCAGGTCTTTTTTTTTTAAAGATTTATTTTACTTAATTATTCCCCCTGCTGTTCTCACTCATTGCCTGCTCTCTGTGTCCATTTGCTGTGTGCTCTCTGTGTCTGCTTATCTTCTCTTTGGGAGGCACTGGGAACCAAACCTGGGACCGCCCATGTGGGAGAGAGGTGCTCAGTCACTTGAGCTACCTCAGCTCCCTGCTTGCAGGTCTTAATAGTTTTTTGAAATAAAATGTTGCATTTATCTGATGTGTCTTGGTGGTGGTCAGAGACGTGAAACACACCTTCTGGTTTCTGGACTTCCCCTGGTCCTACGGTTGGTCCTGCCCCTTGCTGCCCTGCTTATCCCATTCTTTCTTTGGTGTCTCGGTCCATCTGAGAGCTTCAATGACATCTGTTTGGTTTCTCTGCTCAGGCTTGATCAGCCTTTCTTGGTTAGTTTTCCACAATCCCTAAGCACCCATTTTCCACTTACAATATTTACATATTTGATTGAGTGAATACATGTTCAAGAGTGACCTGCCTGGCACTGAGTCCTTGTGCTTTTACTAGCTGTGGTGAACAGTGTAATGTGTCCAGTTTCCTCAGCTGTAAAATGGGGGCAACAGTAAGGGTTTGTGCAGATTAAATGACTTTCCAAACAGAGAGCATTAGGACTTGGTATGTGGGTAGCTATGGTTAAGTAACTGTGAGAAACTGTCAGTCATCATAAACACTTTTTATGTACTGCCATATTGTCCCAAATGGGCAATATGTTCGGTTATACCTGCAGAACTTATAAGCTTATTCTCCAAAGGAATAAGTAAGTGATTCTGAGAGGTGCAACCTTGGGCGTGTGCTCACACCATCATTCCATGGAGCAGGAGTATGAGAGCCACACCCTCCTGTGCCTTAGTGGTAGGGAAAGCAACCTGGACTCTTCAGGGCAGAGTGAGAGGGACGGAGCAACTGCATACCCGGGCTGGTGGGCAGAGGACTTGGTGGTGCCCCCTGGGGCACCTGTACTACCCGGTAGCTGGAAGCCCGAGGCATCATCTGGGTAGGGTGTTCCGGGAAGGTGTGGCAGGCCAACCTGGTCTCCCCAAGTGGGTCTTCCAAGACTTTGTGTCACTCACGCGGCTGCACAGTGACTTTACAAATTGTTTGAATGATATTGAAAGAATTGTTTAATCTTAAAAAGGAAGGAGGTTCTGTTTGAATCTTTTGGGAGATGCTTTCTCATGACTAAATGCTTAACAAAAATTTCAGCTTCAGAATGTGAACCATCTTCATTTATTAAAATAGATTGTATTGTTGTCTCTTCATATGGATTGGATTGTGTTTTTAATCTTAGAAAACTCATTGATTAATCTACCTTGTGAATATACCAACTTTATTTAGGACTAGAAGTACTTAGGTTCAAGTCTCGGTCTTAAAACTTATTGTAAGATCCTGGGGAAAAAAGAATTTTAATGTGTACTTTTCCTCTGCTTCTTGCAGATAATACCCCTAGGGATTAAATTATAAAAATAATCAAAAGGAAAACTGGATATAAAATACCAATGTGATGTGGTAATGTATGTAGCTGTTGTGCAACAAAAGGGATAGTCCTCTTTTTTACATTGTTTATTGTTTTACTCTTCCCAGTTGAAAGTTACCTTAGCTTTTCAAATGCTGCTACTTCTAATCATATTTTTGAGTGCCATGATTAATATGAATAAACCAACCATATTGCAGTGCATATTTTAAACAGTGAGAGCAGTAAATTGGAATTTCCGGCACACATGTCAGACAGGTTTTGTGTCAGGCACATACTTTTTAAAATCATAAACTTTTTAAAATAAGAGAGAACTTTTCTTGACTCTGGGCTGAATTGACCTTTTTGTTTTATATATATCTTCACACTCCATATAAATTTTCCATTTTTTCTCCTCCTTCTATGTCAGCAAGAGTGGGACAACTATTTTGGTAGTCATTGCCAAAAGAAATGAGAAGGCTATTTGGTGAAATATGTGGAAAGCAGAATTTGCTGGATAGCAATAAGACAGATGGTAAGCTAACCTACAAAATCATATGACAGAAGAAGTGAGGCTGTTGGTTCATGAATAATGATCATTTATCAGTTTGGAAGGTGATGCTGGAGGTAATAGTCTCATAGTAATATTTTATAAAGTAGAGAACACACAGGGAAAGTAATCTATGTGGATCTCAGGGTGTTGGGAATCATCAGTTTTGTAAAGAATGAGCTACATTTTTTCTGGGTATTGAAGGGAGTGTTCATTTAGTTTCATGAGATTATGTTTGCAAAATGCTGTAACAAATGATCTTTCCCTCTCTCCTATAGTGCTGTGTGTGCACTAAAGAATCTTGAAAGTAGTGCAAGTGTGGGAGAATCCAGGGCAGTTCATCTCTTCTGTCTCTCTCATTGGTATTTAATTTGACTTTAATTAATTAATTAATTTTAAAAAGATTTTTATTTTTTAATTTATCCTCCCCTCCCCCCAGTTGTCTGCTCTCTGTGTCCGTTTGCTGTGTGCTCTTCTGTGTCCGCTTCTGTTGCTGTCAGCGACACGGGAATCTGTGTTTCTTTTTGTTGCATCATCTTGTGTCAGCTCTCCGTGTGTATGGCGCCATTCCTGGGCAGGCTGCACTTTCTTTCATGCTGGGCAGCTCTCCCTACGGGGCACACTCCTTGTACGTGGGGCTCCTCTACGCGGGGGACACCCCTGCATGGCATGGCACAGCACTCCTCGCGCGCATCAGCACTGTGCATGGGCCAGCTCCACACTGGTCAAGGAGGCCCCGGGGTTTGGAACTGCGGACCTCCCATGTGGTAGAGAGATTCTCTATCCATTGGGCCAAGTCTGCTTCCTTAATTTAATTTAATTTTATTTTCCCAACTGCTCTGTGGGGACCAGAACTACTGTATCTCTGGGCTCAGGGCTGTTAGGGAGCCCGGGGTCTCTGAACACTGGGGGTGTTTGCCTGCCCTGGACCTGGCCTCTCCAGTTCCATGTCTGAGAAGATTATTTAGTTCTGCCAAAAGAACGAAAATCTCCAACGTTTTATGAACTATACAAATAAACCCACATGTACAATTTTGCATAGCCAATATGATTGTGTATGTGCATTTTTAATGCCCTTTTATATTCTTCTCCATTTTAGCTTGTCTCCTTCCTTCTCCTTCACTTCCTCTTGACCCACGTCAGTGGTTTCTGGCTCCTGAAAGGTAATCCACTGAGGACTTAATTTGTATCATTCCATTCTTTCCATAGCTTCCTCCCTGCTCCCTAGATCATTCATGCGCACAGCCATATGAAGGTTTTTGGGGGTACATGTTTTACAAAGTGGAATCACCTTCCAGTTTTCTACATCTTGCTTTTCTCACCCAACAGCCATCCCAAGTCAGCAGATACAAGTCCAATTCATTCCTTGTAAAGGCTGCGTAATGTTCAATGATAGTCATAGTTTATTCTGAAGTTTCCATAGTATTAGGCATCAATTTTTTTCTCCCCAAATTTTTATTCAAATAATACTTCAGTAAACATCAGCAAATATATTTTATTCAGCCATTCTCGTATTGTTGTGTGTTAACTTTTTCACTTTTTAAATTCTCAAATAGTGCTGGAGTAAGTGTCCTTGATATCTTACATAGCTGGTGCTTTATTTCTTTGGGTAGACTCGCAGGAGGGGATTTCTGGAATGGTGGGTAGATGTATTCTTTATAATTCTTTTCAGATTCCTTTAAAAAAATATCACATTGCCATCAACTTTTGTACGAAAGTACCATTTTCCCCTGCTACATTTCTTGTCATAGCTGTTTAATTTATTGCCAATTTGATGGGTATAAAAGGATATCTTAATTGTTGCTTTAATGTGCATTTCCCTGAGTCTAGTGAATTTGAGCATCCTTTTATCTGTTGGCTATTTGATCTGCTCCTCTATTCTCCATAAGTCTAGATGATGTATATATACATTTATATTTTGTTTTACTAGTTTTCATATACTATCTATAATGGGAAAGATGAGAATTATCCTTATTTAAACTACTTCCAGTATAATTTATTGTCTGTTTCTTTTCCATCAACTTTGGGCAGTATCTCTTGGCTCCAGACTTTTATAAGATTAGAATCTTCGCACACCTGCTTTTTTTTTTCTAAATGTTTTTTCATTTATTGAAATATATCACTCATACATAAACATACATAAACAATAAATGTATAATAGTTGTGAGCTTACAAAACAAACATATATAACATCAAACATATATAACATCAAACAAACATATAACCTCTCACTCTACCACCAATAACTTGCATTGTTTTTAAACCTTTTTAACTAATGAGATTAAAGAGCATTGTCAAAATATTACTACTAAACAAAGTATTTTTCCCCTAACCAATCTGATTATTATTATTTTTATATCATTTATATATGAACATACATCAACAATTAAGTGTATAGTAAAAGTTGTGAACTTACAAAGCAAACATACATAACAACATAGAGGGGTCCCATACATCAACCCTCCACCAACACCTTGCATTGTCATGAGACATTTGTTACAAACTATGAAAGAACACTGTCAAAATCTTACTACTAATCATAGTTCACATTTGGTGTGTTTTTCCCCCAACCCACCCTATTATTATTTAAAAAATATACTTTTATATGACAGAAGTTTTAAACTTATAAAACAATCACGTACATGTGCAGAATTCCCAAACAACACCCCTCCATTAACACACTACAATGCGGTGTGTCATTTGCTACAGATAAAATAATATCATCTGATTATTGCCATGTCCATAGTGTTCATTTGCCTCACCTTTTCCATACTGCCTCAGTATCAACACAGTACATCTTTTGCACAGGTGCAAGAATATTATATTATTACTACTAACCACAGTCCATAGGTCACTCCAGTTGTATTTTTCCCATGCTTCTCCTTATTCCCAACAGAGTAGTGATATACATTTGTTCTCGCTAACAAAGGACACTCTTGTATCTGTACCATCAAGCACAATTCTCACCCACCTCTTGGTTTGCTGTGCTATTCATTTCCTAGATAATTCTCAAGCATTCTGTCAATTGGCGTTTACATAACTAGACTACCATTTTCAGTCACATCCCCATTTATAAACTAATTGTTACTCACTGTGTGTTACCATCCATTCTATACATTTCCACAATTTTACAGTAAAGCTAATTAAAACTTCTACTTACATTAAACATCAGTAGTCCACTCAGTCCTTCTCTTATCTCCTTTAAGAATCCACCACCTACCACCAGGTCTTGAAGATATTTTCCAATAATTTCTTCTAAAAGTTTCATGGTTCTTGCTTTTTAGATTTTTGATCCATTTTGAGTTCATTGTTGGATAAGGTGTGAGATAGGGTGTCCTCTTTTCTTCTTTCAGCCATGGATATCCAATTCTTTCAGCACCATTTGTTAAATGGTTTGTTCTGCCCGAGCTGTGTGAGTTTGACAGGCTAGTCAGAAATCACTTGACCATACCTGTGAGGGTCTGTTTCTGAACCATAAATTTGGTTCCATTGGTCTATTGTGTCTTTCTTTAGGCCAGTACCATGTTGTTTTTACCACTATAGGTAAGTATTATGATTTAAAGTCTGGAGATGAGGGTTCACGTTTCCTTTTTATGATGTTTCTAGCTATTCAGGACTCCTTATCCTTCCAAATAAATTTAATGATTGTGTTTTCAATTTTTTCTTTAAAGCTGGTGGAATTTTTATCAGGATTGCCTAAATCTGTATATCAATTTGCAGGTTTATATACTGCAAATTAACATCTTAATGATATTTAGTCTTCCAATCCATGAGCATGGAATGTTCTTCCAGTTATTTAGGGCTTTTTTGATTTGTTTTAACATTGAGTTGCAGTTTTCTGAATACAAGTGCTTTACATCATTGGTTAAGTTTATTCCTGACTATTTGAGTTTTACCTGGCATATTTTGTTTTCACCACTCTTTTGACACTTTTCAGTTACTTTTATTGATATAATCTTCATTTCTAGACTCTCTTTCGGTGCTTCTCTCCTGTCTTTTCTTTTCAGTCTCTAGCACACCCTTCAGTATTTCCTGAAAATCTGGGCTCTTGCTTAGAAATTCTCTCACTTTCTGTTTATCTGTGAATATTCTAATTTCACCCTAATTTTTGAAAGACAGTCTTGCTGGATATAAGATTTTTGGCTGGAAGTTTTTTATCTTATAGTACCTTTTTTTTTTTTTTTTTTTAAAGATTTATTTATTTATTTAATTCCCCCCCTCCCTTGGTTGTCTGTTCTTGGTGTCTATTTGCTGCGTCTTGTTTCTTTGTCCGCTTCTGTTGTCGTCAGCGGCACGGGAAGTGTGGGCGGCGCCATTCCTGGGCAGGCTGCTCTTTCTTTTCACGCTGGGCGGCTTTCCTCACGGGCGCACTCCTTGCGCGTGGGGCTCCCCCACGCGGGGGACACCCTTGCGTGGCACGGCACTCCTTGCGCGCATCAGCACTGCGCATGGCCAGCTCCACATGGGTCAAGGAGGCCCGGGGTTTGAACCGCGGACCTCCCACATGGTAGACGGACGCCCTAACCACTGGGCCAAAGTCCGTTTCCCTATAGTACCTTAATTATATCAGACCACTGTCTTCTTGCCTCCATGGTTTCTGGTGAGAAATCAGCACTTAATCTTATTGGATGTCCCTTATATGCTATGCATTGCTTTTCTCTTGCTGCTCTCAGAATTCTCTCTTTGTCTTTGGCCTTTGACATTCTGATGAGTATGTGTATTAGAGTTGGTCTATTCAGATTTTTTTCAGATGGGAGTACGTTGTGCTTCTTGGACAGGGATATCTATGTCCTTCCATAGGGTCGGGAAATTTTCTACCATTATTTCTTTAAATATTCCTTCTGCCCCTTTTCCCTTCTCTTCTCCTTCTGGGACATCCATGACACGTATGTTTGCACACGTCATTTAGTTCCCTGAGACCTTGTTCAATTTTTTCCATTCTTCATCTGTTCTTTTGTATGTTCACTTTCAGAGGCCATTTCTTCAAGCTTACCAATCCTTTCTTCTGCCTCCTCAAATCTGCTATTATATGATTCCAGTGCTTTTTAAATTCCATTTATTGCACCTTCCATTCCCATAACATTTGCTATTTTTCTGTGTATGCTTTCAAATTCTTCTTTGGGCTGATCCAATGTCTTCTTAATATTCTTAATCTCTTTAACCATCTCATTGAATTTATTAAGGAGATATGTTTGAACATCTATAATTAGTTGTCTCAACTCCTTTATGTCATCTGAAGGCTTATCTTTTTCCTTTAACTGGGCCATAGATTCCCTTATTCTTGGTGTGGATTATTATATTTTTTTTGGTGTCTTTGCATCTGGCTTACTAGAGTATTTTTTCTGCCTGTGTTTTCATTCTAGTTTAGGGCTTCCTATCATTTCTCCCTTGCTGGTTATGCAGTAGGAGCCAAGCATGTAGTTGGTGCTATAAGCTGTGGAGGCTCAAGCTGCCCTCATTGCACCAGGGACCAATGAAGCTTCTCCCAACTTTTTCCTTTCCCAGGGGTATGGACAGAGTCACAGCTGTGTGGAATAATCCACATGCAGGCCTAGAATGTAGTTACCCAGAGAGACTGATGGAGCGTCACATTCCTTTCTCCACTACCTGAGCCAGGGATGGAGCTGCAGGTGTGGGCAGCAATCTATGCAGTGCAGGTCCTAAGATGACTGCAGTTTCCCTGGTAGACTACTGAATTTCAGTCTATGCCAGCCAAAGTTCCCTGCAGTTACCTGTATAGGCTCGTGCAGGGCTCCTCAGCCTCCTCCCTGCCAGAGGTGGGGCTGAAGCCTACGTGGGCTGCAGGCTGATCTGCAGGAAAGAAACTGTCAGCCCACAGAGTCAGAATGGTGGCTACTGGCCTCTGGTTTAGGCAGATTCTTACCCCAACTGTTTCCAGGGTTATCTCTTAGCCAGCTGAGTCTCCCAATCAGTAGCTGAATTGGCAGCCAATTATCTCTTCCTCCCCCGTTTCTGGGTAATGGAGCTTCCAGTTCCCTTCTCAGAGCAGCTCCTGGGGCAGCTTGTACCGTCAGAGTAGGACAATCACCGTCTTCCGCAGCTTGACCGGTAATTTCCCAGCGAGGCTGGCGCAGGTCCCCGCAGCTTCCTCCCTGCTGGAGGTGGCACTGGGGCCTAGGCCAGACCTGCAGTCTAATCTGAATGGGAAGAAGCTGGTCCCCACCAGCACTGGGATTTTCAGTCCACCCCGCTTCCTTTGTGCCAGGCATGGAGTTAAGATGGCAACTCCTGGCCTCTTTCAGACTTGAACAGGCTCAAGCTTCAGCTGTTCTCAGGATTATACTGTAGCCCGCTGAATTTCCTCATCATAGCTGAAATTGGTGCCCAATTGTCTCTTCCTCCTCCGTTTTTGGTAAGTGGAGCTTTCAGTTCCAGCCGCAGAGCAGCTCCCGAGGCGGCTTGTGCCTCCAGTGGAGGATGGGCACCGGCCTCCGTGGTGTGGAGCGCTCCACTTATGAGTCTTCTCTGTAGGTGGGCAGTCTCCTCCTTCCACTCCCCCAAGGACATTGCAGGATGCTCTTCTGGTTTCCTGAAGCCCCCAAACAGGTGCTTCAGCTAGCTCCAGAGAGCTCTGGGTGTTTGCAAACTGCCCTGTAGCAGGAGCTGACTCTAGGAGCGCCTTACTCCACCGCCATCTTGCTGATTTCTGCACCCCTGCTTTTTCCTCCACCTTCTGCCATGCCCAAATGCCATCTTCTTTCAGCTACACTGGACCACTGTGAATGAAGTTAAGAATTGTATTTTATTTTATAATTACAATCACATCTTCTGAGTTTTGCCTGTTAGATGATTCTAAAGGTTGAAACACAAAAATAATGTGTTTAGGGTAGGGGGTGTAAGGGGAGCTCATATTTTTTAAATGTAACATTAAAAAAAAAAGTAAAGAGTGGAAAAAAAAAACACCCTAAAACACATATACATGCTCTGTAAAAGCAAATCTTGCATGGGGCTTTCTAAGATTGTGCTACACTAATGTATGGACAAGAGACTGTTTTGTTTCACCATAAAATGAAAGGCTTTTCACTGAAAAGAAGAAAATGATACAATGATTCTGTACCTGTGTTTGGTGGGATAAATAGTCGTAATCTAATTCTGTCACAAGCAGATGTCCTCGAAACTTCTATAAAGCTATTTCGCTTTTCAACTGAAAATTTTTATACTAATAAAATTGGCACTTATTAATGAAAAAAAAGTGTTTAAAACATAGAATATTAAAGCTGAAGTGCCCAGAGATACCATTTAAGCCAGAACTTCTCAAACTCTTCCATCAAAGTGTGCCATTGCTGGCCAGCAAACCCATTTCTGTTCCCATCAACTCTTCTATATAAATAATTGGGCAGAGTTTTCTCTTCCACTCCATAATATATCAGTTTTTTGTTTAAATAAATAATAAATAGTAAATAAAATTTGCCACCTGGACCTGTTAATGCAGTGAGTTTTCTGGGAAGGTTTCTAAGATTATAGTATGGCTTGAGGACTCCTACGAGTATTCTAGTTTGAGAAGCACTAAAAAACCTCACCATTTGCTTCATTTAATAAATGAGGGAATGGCAGCTCAAAGACATGATTCATAATTTGGCGAGTTCTCTTAGGTGGGAACCCCACGTTTTCAATGTGTCCCATTGTTGCTTCCAGCACTTTATTTTGGATATGATCTATGATTAGACTGAACTCATATTTCCAGCCTTATTTTCTCTTTGAGTATGCTCAGGCCAAACACCTTGGAGTCATCCTTGACCTTCACTTTCCTCCTCCAGTCTGTACCAGATCCTGGCAGCTCAGCCTTTGAAAGGTATTGGGAACCTGGTCCCTTCTTGAAACCTCTGTTGCTGCCGTCTAGTGCTGATGGCCACCATCTTTTACCTGGACCACTGCTACAGACTCTATAATTGGTTTTCCTGTTTCTATCCTTGGTCCTCTAGGAGCTCTTCTCCGTTCAGGATTCTTTAGTCTCATTCACATTTCACTCATAATAAAATGAAAGTACTTTTCATGATCTACAGGATCTTCCATCAGCAAGCGGTCCTTCTTCTACCTGCCTGACCTTACCTCCTTCCATCCTCCCCTATTCACTGTGCTCTATTACACTCATTTCCTTGTTACTTCTTGAAGCAGGCTAACGAGCAACATTTTGGCATTTCTCTTTGCTGGGAAAACTTCACGCAGATAAATCAGATTTAGATCTGTATGCAAATTCCACCTTATTACTACCTGACAAATGTATTATATGTGTTTTGTTCATGGTCTGTGTTCCCGATTGGAGTGTAAGTTCCATAAGTTCCATAGTGTTTTTTTCACTATTGTATCCTCAGGGCATAGGACAGTGCCTAGCAAATGTAAGTGCTCAATATTTGCTGAATGAATAAACCTTGCTATATTGCTCCTAGCCCTTGATATTTGACTCTAGAAAAACAGAACTGTGTCCAGTCAACTGTTACTTCCCCAGACGTTTGTGGCATGCCATCCATGCCAAGGCTGTAAGCCAGTTCCTTGCTGTGCCTTTGCTTACGGGGTTCACATTTTCTCAAATGTCTTTTGCCTTTTTCTATTTGATGAAAGCTTTCCCATTCTTCAAGCTCAACTGAAATACAATTTCTTCACTGAAAGCTTGGATTCCCCAAGCTGCAGTTAAGTGTTTTCTTCCCCACATGTGCTCTTTGTAGTTCCATCTATTATTGCATTCTGTTTTGTATTATTGTTATTTATATACCTGGCTTATGATTCCTACTGGACTCCAAGTGCCTTTAGGAAATGCTTGTCCTGGTGCCCTGGCATGCCAGCACCTGTGGAATGATTGTTGAAATAACTTATATGTGCCACTTAAGCCTTTACTGGGCACTGGCTCAAATTTAGAGACAGGTTCAAATTCTGACTTACTTAGGGAAGATTGGAGAATTTGGCAATTTCTTGAAGATAATGTTAGTAATGAAGGGACTGGCAGATAGACCATATGGGAACTGAGTTCATCTGGTCTTTTGGAGAGAGATTTCGGAACAGGGAAGTGTGATGGTTTGAAGCTATATGGATCCCAGAAAACTATGTGCTTAAAGTTAACCCATTCTTGTGGGTGTGGACCTACTGTAAGTAGGATCTTTTGGCAAGTAGGATCTTAATTTAAGATGTGACCCACCTTATTCAGGGTAGGTCTAAATCTACTTACTGTAGTCCTTTACAAATAGAAGACTAATAAGCCAGATGCAGGCCAGAGGCTGGAATCAGTGGAGCGCAGAGCTACAGAAAGAGCCCCCCACCCCGAGAGGCTAGGCCCAAAGCACAAGAGATGAGGCCCGGAGGAGGGGGAGAGACGGATGGACTGTCATTTTGCCCTACCATGTGCCTGATTGCCCTCAGCTGCAATTTGGTGAGACAGGGCTTTCAATGTTGGAGTTTCGATTTTGGAGTTTGATGCTGAAGACTTAAACTCAAGCCCTGGGAAGTCAGCATGCAGGGGAAAGAGACGCCAGCCCCAGGAAGGAAGGAACCTTGAATCCAGAGAAAAGCAAGCCCCAGGAATGTAGGAACCCAGGAAGCCTGAACCTCCGCACATGTCGGCAGCCATCTTGCTGCAAATAGACTTTGGTGAGGGAGGTAACTTATGCTTTATGACCTGGTATCTGTAAGCTCCTACCCCAAATAAATTTCCTTTATAAAAACCAACCAATTTCTGGTATTTTGCATCAGTACCCCTTTGAGTGACTCAGAGAATTTGGTACCGAGGAGTGGGGAAGTGCTTTTGCAATTACCAAAATGCTGGAATGGTTTTATAAATGGGTAAGTGGTATTTTTGGGAAGAATTCTGATATGCTTGATGGAAAAGGCCTAAAACGCTTTGAAGAGACTGTTGATAGCAATATGATGCTAAAGAGACTTTTTATGATGCCTTAGAAGTAAACGATGAAATTATTATTGGAAAGGCGATCCATGTTTTAAAATGGCAGAGAATGTAGCAAGATTAACTCCTGGTATTGTACGGAAGGAAAATTTGAAAATGGAGAGCCTGGGCATTTAGCTGAAGAACTTTCCAAAGTAAACCCAGAGAATTCAGCTTGGCTTCTGCTTGCAGCTTATAGCAAAATGCTAGATGAGAGAGATAAGCTAAGGACTGAATTATTTGGCAAAAAGTAAACAGGAACTAATTCTGGAAATTCCAAGCCTTTGGAAATCAAGCTCCCAGATGAAAGTGCCCCATTTGAGAACAAACTTAACTAAACTTGGAACTGGTAAATCAAGATTGAAGATGCAGTTATCTAGGAAAGACTTGTGGAAGGTCTTACTGTCTGATGGCTTGGACCCCTGCTTCCTGCATGCCAAACCAATACGGTTTTTGAGAGAGCTGTATGAACAAAACCACTTTCAGCCTGGAATAAAAAGGACATGGAAAGGAGAGATTGAAGGGGAAATAACTTCAAGAGGAAAACCATGGAAGCTGAGATCTGGAATTAGGACATCACCTTGGGCCAAAGAGAGGAACCCCACCCATGTGTACAGAGAGGGTGAGTTTGCCCCAGCAGTTGAAAAGGGGGGGTATTCCCACCCGATGTTCTGGGAGAGTTTTGCCACCCCAGAGTACAGAGAGGGTGGAGCACATTCCCCAAGGATTAGAATGGTTAAGGTCAGCATCCCACAGGTCTGAGAGAGGTGGACCTGTCCCCGAAAGGTTAGGGAAGGCCAGGCGGTCAACTTGTTGCTCTGAGAGAGTTGAGCCTCTATGCCAACGGTTAGGGGAAAATTGTCTTCACATCACTATGCTAGGGGAGTTAAGACTCTAAACCAAAGACTGGATGAAGTGTGGCAATCACCCCAACACTCTTGGAGGGAGAGGTCTGAAGCTTGGTCGACACTCAAAAGCTTGATGAAGGTGGAACCAAGAAAATGGCCGTTGAACAAGACTCTGGAAAGGGTGGGTTCCCATAAGGCCCCAAAGAGAAGAAACTATCATTTTAAGAATGACTCTCAGACTTTGAAATTGAATAGAGGATGCCCTCCAGGTCTGCTGAACTGCAGAGAAACTGTAACTCGTATTTCCTTCCCAGTTTCTCCTTCTTGTAATGAAAATGTTTATCCTTTTTCTATCCATTTGTGTATTGGAAGCAGATAAATTGTTTTGTAAGTTTCAGAGGTCTATAACAGACAGGACTTTGCCCCAAGATAAACTGTATTTCTTTAAATTGATTGTGATATGATTTAGTACTTGCATAGTAACTGATTTAAGGCTTTTTTGAAAATTGTAATGACTTTTTGGAATTCAGAGAGTGGAGTGTGGTGGTTTGATATAATCGATGAATTCCAAAGAGGAATGTTGGATTGTGTTTGTGGTCTGATCTGTACCATGGGCATGACTGAGTTATGGCTAGGGCATTGACTCCCCAACCCTTGGTGGTTAGAGACTCACAGATAAAAGGCCTGGAGAAGAACAGAGTTGAGGGCTTTCAGTGTTGGAGTTTTGATTTTGGAGTTTGATGCTGAAAACTTAAACTCAAGCCCCAGAAAGTAAGCTCCCAGAGGAAAGAGAAGCCAGCCCCAGGAAGGAAGGAATCTTGAAGCCAGAGTAAAGCAAGGCCCAGGAACATAGGAACCTAGGGAGCCTGAACCCTCACAGACGTCAGCAGCCATCTTGCTCCAAGTAGACTCTGGTGAGGGAAGTAACTTATGTTTCGTGGCCTGATGTCTGTGGGCTTCTGCCCCAGGTGAATGACCTTTGTAAGAACCGACCAGTTTCTGGTATTTTGCATTAGCACCCCTTTGGCTGACTAATACACTTTGAGAATCACTGAAGAGGCCCCAGGACAGGAGCAGGGAGAGTGGTTAGCGGCCACTGTTGTAGCCTGGCCAGACAGGAGGGCGGTTGACTGCACCAGGGTGGTAGCTGTGGAGGTGGTAAATCCAAAATAGGATTCGCTGACAGATTGAATGTAGGGTGTGAGAGAAAAAGAAGCGCCAAGGATGAAAACTCCAAGGTTTTTTTGCCGGAGAGACTGGAAGGATAGACTCCATGTTTTCAGGCAGGGAAGGCTGTGGGAAAGCAGCTTTGAGGGGAGAAGGGGGCCTCATACTCCACGTGATAACCGAACAGAGGGGCCAAACTGGCCATGGGGTAGGTGAGTCTGGAGCTGGGGCGCAAGTCCTGGCTGGAGAGAGAAGCTTGGGGTCATGAGTAACGGTGGTACCAGCCACCTGGATGAGCTACCCAGGGAGAGGTCCAGGGCTGAGCCAGGGCCTCTACTGGGCAGAAGTCAGGGAGATGGGGAACCAGGGGTGGTGGGAAACCAGGGAGGGTGTCTTCCTGGAAGCCACAAGAGCACAGTGTTCCAAGGAAGGGGAAGAGACAGGGCACATCAAATTCTCCGAGAGGTCGAGCAGGAGATTGGGAAGTGACCAGTAGAGCTAGCAGTGTGGAGGTCACCGGTGATGCGGGGGAAAACCCTCAATGAGGCAAGTTCAAGAGAGAATGACCTAAACCCACATGAAGGCCCATCCCAGGCCTCAGTCCTTGTAGGAGAATCTCATCTCTACCCCCAATACCAGAGCAAACCACGCGTTTGCTTGCTCTCTGTCGGCTTTATTCATTAACTTCAGGGCTTGCCTACTTCCTGGAATCTGGCTTGGACCTTGGCTTCAGCAGATTTCCCTTAATTTTTTGCTTTCTTGCAAGCTTATCCATGCATTTAAAATGATGGTTTTGTTAGACTAAACATTTTTTTTTTCAATCTGGTGTCTAGTGGTATCTCATTGTGACTTTTTATATGTAAAGATTTATTTTATATGTGCACTTAAAATATACATGCATGTATAAATATATGTATGTATAAACATGTATCTATGTAAATATATTTGAATATGTAAATATGTTTTATCTAGTATTTTTAGATGTTTTATTGTAGGAAGGGTATAGGATACTAAACCCACAATTTTCTTGAAAACAAACTTCGCTTGTGTTACTTAACCTGTTTTTTTGTTCGTTTGTTTTTTACTATTTATTATATCCATGGTTGTGTCAGTCGGCCGGAGGGGTGCCGATGCAAAGTACCAGAAATCTGTTGACTTTTTGAGGGGTGTTTGTTTGGGGTGGAGGCTTGCAGTTACAAGGCCCTAAAGAGTCCAACTGAGGGTTGCTTCCTCACCAAAGGCAGTTGCCACGTATTGAAACAGAATGGTGAGCAAGGTCTGCCTGCTCTCTCCTGCCTTCTTCCTCGTGAGGCTCTGTGGGCCCAGCTTCTGATCCCAGCTGTAGGCTGGCATAGGGCTTGTCTCTCTCCCGGGGCTCTAACTGAGACTTCTCCTTTCTGTCTCACGGCAGGACCGAAATGACCACGTTCCCTCCTATTGTGCAGCTCCTTTCCTGTGTCGTCTTGAGTGAGTGTCTGTTTCTGTCGGCCCCCCAAGGGGGCGGGGACTCAACCTGAGTCACCCCCTGCGGACGTGGTCAAATCAAAGCCCTAATCTTGATTCGATCAAGTAAACATAAAACCTTTGAATTCAGTACATTCAAAGGGTGTCATGCCCAGAGGAACAGACCAGTTTACAAACATTGTCAGTATCTTTTTTTGAAATGCGTAAATATATCAGACTACTACAAAGGTTTATATTAGGGTTCACTGTTTGTGTTGTACAGTCCTATTTTGTTGAGTTTAAAAAAAAAATTTTATTCTAGTAATACATACAACCTAAAATTTCCCCTTTTAAATGTAGAATGGTGTAGCCACTGTGGAAGATTGTTGGGCAGTTCCTAAGGAAGCTGAATATAGACTTGCCATGTGACCCAGCAACACCATTACTAGGTCTATACCCAGAAGACCTGAGAGCAGACACATGAACAGACGTGTTCACAGTGGCATTATTCACAATTGCCAAAAGGTGTCCATCCACTGATAAATGGATTAACAAATTGTGTATTCACATCATGGAATATTATGCAGCTGTAATAAGAAATGACGTTGTAAAGCATATTACAGTGTGGATGAACCTCGACGACATTATGTTGAGTGAAGCAAGCCAGACACAAAAGGACAAATGCTATATGATTGTGCCATTGTGAACTAAATATTTTGTGTAAACTCATGGAGTTAATAATTAGAATATAGGTCACCAGAAAATAGAAGGAGGGTAGGAATGGAAAACTGACGATTAATTTGTGCAGAATTGGTAAAAAAGCTGTTTGTAAATCTCTAGAAATGAATAGAAATGGTTAAAGCACCTCATGGTATTTGTAACTAGCAGTGCTGTTGTATGGGTATGACAGTGGTTAAAAGAAAAAGTCTAAGGTCATGAATATTACTAGAAGGAAAAGTAAAAACTGTTAAATAGGATTGTATAAGATAGTAAAACCTTATAAAACATGATTTGGGTGATATTGCATATGTAAGACTGTTTTTACAAAATATAAATACAAATATACTAGGGAGAAGGGAAAAGAAGAGTAGCTATATACTGCAGATATTGAGAGGTGATGAGGTTTGTTTATTATTATTGGAACAATGAAAGTGTTCTAAGAATGATTGAAGTGATAAATGCACAAATACGTAATTATACTGAATGCCATTGATTTTACACTTTGGATAGATTTATGCTTTATTAATACGTATCAATAAAATTGATTTAATAAAAAATTTTGGTGAGACAGCATCTTTTGATGATGCATTGATTTGGATACTTCCACGGTCTCAGAACTTGAAGATTTTTTTTTAAAGGTACCTGGGGTAGCAGGGATTGAACCCAGGACCTTGTGTGTGGGAAGCCAGTGCTCAACCACTGAGCCACACTGTGGCTCCCCTGAGTTGGTTTCCTTATTTGTTTTGCTTGTTGTTTGTTTTTGTTTTTTCTAGGAGGCCTCCTATGGGGAAAGCAGGCACTCAACTGCTTGAGCCATATCCACTTCCTGTAAGCCTTTTTTTTTTTTTTAAGATTTATTTTATTTACTTACTCCCCCAAACCTGTTTGTGCTCGCTGTCTGCTCTCTGTGTCCATTCGCAGCGTGTTCTTTCTGTCTGCTTGTCTTCTCTTTAGGGGGCACCAGGACCTGAAACTGGGACCTCCCTTGTAGGAGAGAGGCACTCAATTGTTTGAGTCACCTCCACTCTCTGCTTTGGTATCTTTCTCATTGTGTTATCTCTTTGTGTCTCCTTGTTGCATCATCTTGTTGTGTCAGCTTTCTGCACCAGCTCACTGTCTTGCTTGTCTTCTCCAGAGGCACTGGGAACCAAACCTGGGACTTCCGGTGTGGTAGGCAGAAGCTCAATCGCTTGAGCCACATCCGTTTCCCTTCCTGAAAGCTTATAACCTAAAAAATCCTATTGTAAAAGCCAACCCATTTCTGGTATATTGCATTGGCAGCCTTTATTGAACTGAAACTGGCAGGATGTTCTGAAAGTAATGCTAGATGACCCCTTTTGCCTTTCAACACCATAAACAGTGAATTTGTATCATAACTAATACTTAAGGCTTAGCATGTGGAAAAAAGGTTAATAGTTTTAAAAGTTGTGGAATATTTTCTGGGAAATCTTGAAGTGTGGTTAAATATTTGCTTTTCTGAATGAAGATTGTGGTTTAAAGGCATGAATTCTGTAACCGTATTAAACATGGGGCTTCTGAAGGCTCTTTGCATTTGCAATCTAGTCAGCTCTCTTTCCCATATTTTAGTGACCTGTAAATTTTTACCTCTTCTTTAAGCTTCTTACAATACTCTTAACTCCACAAAAGAAGTGAGCTCATTTGCTTTGTACTCATCAACTTGCCTCCCTTCGGCCTCCTAGTATCTTTATGTGTGTGTCTCATCTTTCTTCCTTCTCTCTTCTACCTGAGGAAGAACTGTCCATCCTCCCTTCCAAGGCTGAGGCTCCGCCAGAGCTCTCACCTCCTCCCTCTCACTGTCTCCCGCGATGTCTCTGTGCAGTTAGTCCGCCTCTTTCTGACCCGGGACTTCTGTTCCCCTCCACATACTGCACAGGCTGCTGGAGTGTCACCACATCGTGCTGGCTGCATTTCCCCAGGGCTGATGTGAGAAAGCAAGCCAGGGGAAGCACTTCTCTTAGGACCTTGGCTTGGAGGCGCATAGCATCACTCCTGCCAGGTTCTCTGCACTCAGAGGGAGTCACGAAATCCAGCCTGCATTCACGGGGTAGGGAACTCGATTCACCTTTCCGTGTGAGGAGTCGTCAAAACATTCACAGACGTATTTTAAAACCACCACAGTGTTATTGGGAATGGTGTCCCCGATTCATTGCAAGAAGAGAGAGTTTTTACAACTTTTTTTTTCAATACATTATCCATGTACCTGATACAAAATTCAAAGGGGAAGTAAGTTTTCCTTCTACTCCTAGAAGACAATCATTGTTAACACCGTACATTTCTTTTCAGAGAGATCCCATGAAAATACGAGACTATGTATATGTGTGCATATCATTACATAAATATATATATTTATGTATGTATTACAGACAAACACTTTTAATCTTCTTAAATATGTTTATGTATTCACGAAGGGAAATCATGGAAGGATATTCTAGGGCCAGAGCTCCAACAGCCCCGGTAAATAGGCCTGCATGCCAGGAAAGCAGTGGCCACCTCTTTCTGAGCAGTGATGACTGTTCCTTTCTGAGGGAGGACAGCAGTTCCCAAATCTGGCTGATCATCACAATTACAAGGGGAGCTATTTTCTACCTTCTAAGGGTAGAAGTCCATTTGTTGACTTCCACTCTTAGAGATTCTGATTTGGTAAGTTTGGTGTTGGGTCTTGGAGGGCATTTTTATTTTAAATATTTTCCAAGGATAAAATGGTACACCCTTGGGGTGTTAATGTGGCTCAAATGGTTGAGTGCCTGCTTCCCACACGAGAGGTCCCAGGTTCGGTTCCTGATGCCTCCTAAAAACAAAAACAACAAGCGAACAAATGAAAAACCAACTTTGGAGCCAATGTGACTCAACAGTTTAGCACTGCCTTCCCACATACAAGGTCCTGGATTCAATCCAGCCCCAGTACCTCAAAGAAGAAAAAAAAAGAGGCATACCCTCTATGGAAGCAGTTTGGGGTTATCTTTCGAAATTATACTTAATCCAAAATCTTAATTGAAGGTTTTTATTCTACAGTTATAGCAGCCTGAAAGTCAGATGCTGTGTGTAGAGATTGCTCAAGAAATTTTAAAAAGCAACACGTTTAGAAAAATTACCAGTAAGGGGTAATTTGTGCGTGTGCGTGTGTATGCCTGTGAGTGTGTGTGTGTGTACACATGTGCATGTGAATGTGTATGCATGTATTTGTATATGGGGTGTGTACATACATGTGTGCATGTGTGAGAGAGTGTGTGTAGGACAAGTGGAGAGTGGTGTGGGTAGAGATGGGGTGTATGCAGGGTTTCTTTACCTCTTTATATTGGTTTGATTTTTGACCCAGGTGAACATTCACTTCTTCAGGAAATGAATGAATGAATGCCTAACTAAATGAATAAGCACCGCACTGCCCCACACTGTGCTACTGCTGATGAGTCAGGGTTGGATCCCCGAGATGGGAGGATGTGAATGTGGTGGAATCCATCACCTGGCTTTTCCCTTTCTCTCATTTTTGCTTCCTTTTATTTGCCTTTGATTAGTGGAACATCTTCCTGGAATTTGTAAGATAAATAGTAATTCCAATCTCCTTGTATAGTGGGCACTTTGTATCACCTTTTGCCTTTTCGTAAGTATTTCAGTGGGAAGGTGGGAGGGCCCATCTGGCTGCTACCTTTGTTCATCCAATCACTTATTCATTCAACAGACCTGTTGAGCTGTTAGTCACGGCCAGGCGCAGTTCGGAGAGCTGGGACTGTGGTGGCAAGGAAGATGGACAGAGTAGGCAGAACAGGCGGACAGTAAAAATGCAAAACGCAGAAACAACAGAATGTCACCTAGTGTTTAGTGATGGAACAAAATCAGACCCATGTGATGGGGATTTGTGGAGGACTACTTTTGGTGACTTCCATGATGGCCTCTACAAGGAGGTGATATTTGAAATGAACCTGTGTGATGAGAAGTGGGATGCTGCGAGAAGGTGTGGGGCTGAGAGGCTGAGGAGGCCTTGGTTTAGCATAAGGCATCTGTTGTGGTTGGTGGGAGGTGACTAGGGGAGGGATGGGTTGGTTGAGCCTGAGGTCAGAGGGCTCAAGAGTGGTGAGGATGGGGTGGGGATTGGCTGGGCACAAGATCACCCAAGGCTTGGCTGGGCTGGGGTAGAGTTTGGAGTTCTGGTATACCAGGGTGCCTTTGGCGACTTAAGCAGGAGGTGATATGTTCTCAGCCAAGACCTTCTAGTATAATGTCCTCAGGCATCTCAGCTTCAACATGGCTAAAGCTAAACATATTTCCCTGTGCCCTGGATTTGCAGCTCTATTTCTTAAACAGCGACACTGCTCATGTTACTGCCCAAGGTGGGATTTGAAACCTGGACCTTCTTCCTCTATTCTTTTTAAAAAATTTTTTTAATTTTTTAAAATGTTACATTAAAAAAATATGAGGTCTCCATATAGCCCCCACCCCCCCCACCCCAATCCTCACACATCAACCTCTTTCATCAGTGTGGCACATTCATTGCATTTGGTGAATCCATTTTGAAGCACTGCTGCACCACATGGATAGTGGTTTACTCTTCCTTTATTGTTGTCCATAACTGTTCTATTACCAGGGTCTCCTGGATCCCACCAAGTTCTGCTTGCATTCTTCTCTATTTCCCCATCTTCACTGTTGAAGTTAAGCATTGTCACCACACTCATTAAAGCCAATATTTATTGCCTCCCTCCCATGCACTAACCATTGTTCCAGATCTGGGAGACAATGATGAAGAAGATTGTTTGGGGCTCTGCCTACCAGGAGCTTATGGTCTAATGACCGACAGATAAATGAAAAAAAATTGCCCTGAGTAGATTCTCAAGGAAGGCCCATAGCAAGGGTACCTTACAGAGCTTAGTGTGGACTTTGGGTTGGCATGGAAGGCACCCTAGGAAGGGACACTTAAACTGAGACCCAAAGGGCACGTAGGAGTCAGCCAGGTGAACGGGGCGGGGAGTCAGGAGAGAGCGTGGAAAGTCCACAGCAGTCTGGCTGGGATGTAGACAGGAATTTGGCCAGTTAGGCAAGGGGCTCTGTCAGATGTACTTTGTGTGCTGAGAAGGGAGCCTGGATGTGGCCCTTATGGCATTGTGAAGCCACTGAAGGCTTGTACACAGGGAACAGACAGGTTATTTAAGCATTTTAGTGGCACATAGGGACAGTGGATTTAGAGGACAGAAAGCCTAGAGTCCTAGTGTGATTGGGGCTGATGTAGCAATCCAGGCAGCTACCGATGAGTGTGCCAGCGAGTCCAGGTTTGAATTTCTGTATGGATATCTGAAATAATTCATCAGATCAAAGGTCCGTTGTGGTGCAGTAGTAACCCAGATTTTTCAAACACACTAAACCAGAATCTTTTTGGAAATGTACATTTTAAAATATTACTGGGAATTGCCTTCAGAATACGAAGGCTGTATTAAATTGGTTCTGAAATGAATTTCATCTAAATATTGAATTAATTGAAAGCTTTGCTTCTGAATATTTTTCCATAGATTTCATGCTCCTTTAAAAATTTCATTTTGCCTCATGTTTTAATATTGGCAATAAATGCCCTTAATTGAAGAGGTGATGTTGAAGGAAATGACAGTGGGGAAGGGTAGGTGATGGTCCAAGTGGGAACCTGTTGACTTTATGATATGAAAAGTATGTCATGGAGAAGGTGAGTAGATGAGTGGGTTTTGTGGGATTTTCACTGGAACTAAGACCTTTTGCAGAAGGGATGAGAACAATACTCCCATCTCCCATGTAACTGCACCCCTGGGGTTTGGGAATTACATAGAAGAGAACATGTGTTTCTTCACTTGTACAGTTTTCTGTATCCATCTGCCCTACAAATATTTGCTGACGCTAACTGTGGGTTAGGCACAATGCTACATGTTGAATTTGCAAATGAGAAGAGTCAACCCCGTCTGGCGGCAGCTTCCAGCCCAGAAATCTGAATAGCAGTTAATGCAGAATGCAGACGCCAAAGGGAGGGCGCAGCTGCCTTAAGACAGGAGAGAAGAACCAAATCAAGGAGGCTGTGCCCTGAAGAATGCGAGGAGACTCCGATAATTTTCGAGAGAAGAACCTGGTGGCACAGATCCTGAACGGTTTCAGATGTATTCACGGGACAGTAAATTGGTTTATTTCAGTAGGGGATGGACTGCGGTAGGCTCAGGCATTTGAACATGGTGCAGTTAACAGCCACTTATCTAATGGTGGTGGATTTTTCATACCGACTCAGAAAACTGGATCTAGCACAAGGAGTATATTGGTGGTGAAATAGACACCTCATAGCAGCGACTGAGGAATGGTTTCATGTTTGCTCATAGGCGAGTCTTATGTATTTCTATGCAGACCTGCTAATGCAGGAGAAGCCAATTTGATTAGCAACAGGTGGTAAGTGAGAATCTGTTCAAGATAGTTTGAGGCCCAACGCCCCTGTGGACCCTTCTGCTGGAGTGGTACCGGAGGGAGGGTGGCTGAGATGCGCCCACTCTGCTTGGACAGCAGCTGTGGCACTAGTACCGGGCCACGCCCACAGTCACCTCACTGCAGTGGTCACGGTGATTCCTACCTCGGATGGTGCATGTGGGGTGAAGGCGAACTGGGTGACCTTCAGCAAAAGGATTTATTCTCTCACGGTTCTGGAGGCCGGAAGTCGCCAGTCAAGGTGTCAGCAGGACCGTCCTGCTCCTGCCGGCTCTAGGGGAGAACCTGTCCCCGCCTCTTCCAGCATCTGAAGGCTCCAGGCGTGCTTCGGCTTCTGGCAGCACAGCTCTCGTCTCCCTCAGTCTTCACGCAGCGCGCTGATGGCCACGTCTCTCCATTCCCTGCCTCCATCTTCACCTGGCCTTCTGCTCTGTGTTCCTGTCCTTGCCTTCTTCTGTCTCTCATGAAGACATTTGTCATTGTTTGTAGGGCCCACCTGGATAATCCGGGATGATCTCATCTCAAGATCCTTAATTTAATGACATCTGCAAAGTCCCTTTCTCCAAATCTGGTTACATGTACAGGTTCCAGGGGTTAGGATGTGGGCATATCTTTTGGAGGGCCACCACTTAGCCCACTACATTGGCACTGAGAGTAGGTGCTCCATAAATGCTGATTTTCTATGCTGTCCCCCACCTTTTTTGCAAAGTGTATTCATTAAAGGAGAAGGGATGGAGTGAGGAACAGAGGGACCAGGAGATTCATCTTAGGTAAGATGGGCAAGAATTGTGAGAGAGAAGAAAATGTAGATGGATGGGTGGGTGGATGGATGGATGGATGGTAGGTAATAGATAGATGATAGATATATATAGGCAGATAGATGACAGATGGTAATGATAGATACCTGATGAAAGATGATAGAGATAGTTCACACATTCACACATTCGCCTTGATCGATGACATCTTGACTTGAACTTTTTCTCAGCCTCAAAACTGTGAGCTAATAAATTCCATTGGTGAAGCCGACCCATTGTATGGTAAGTAAAACAATAATTTTATACTTTAAGTTTTAAATTTTTCTCTCTTCCTAAAAACTGAACACAGGTCCAGTGACCTTCCGACTACACTAAATTCATCACTTGCAGTGTGCTTAATGGTTTCTACCTTTGTTTCAATGATACTAGATTTATGAGACTTGCATTCTTATCCCTGGCATCAGCATGCTTATTTTTCCATTTTTCATATAGTTTTATAAAGTAAGTGAAAATACAATAAAGTAACTACACAGAAACTACACACACATATACTGTGATTTAAAGAAGTTAATACCACCAAAATACTAAACTGTGAGCTGGCTGCCAGTAAACTGAGCTTGTTGGCCAACTAATTTAGAAAAGTCTGCATTTATCAAATGAGTGGAGATTTAATGGTGTCAGTATCAAATAATAACGTGTAATTGTCTGAAAGAGAAAAATGTAGAAAAGTGAGAACCACTCAGGAGGTACTTATTCAAAGCTAGGCATGGTCACACAGCACCCAGCAGCCTCGCGCCCAGTGGGCAATCCTTCACCACTCACCCAGGCAAGCAAGGTCTGCTTCAAGTGGTCCTTGCTGTGCCTGGTGTGTGTGAACTATCATTATCATCTATCATAATGTCCCTACCATCTGTCTATCATCTATCATCACCATCTATCATCTAACGATCTGTCTAAATATTTGTCATCTATCTGCTATTACCTACCATCTATCGTCTTTCATCTATCATATATCTATCCATCCATCCACCCACCCATCCATCTACATTTTCTTCTCTCTCACAATTCTTGCCCATCTTACCTAAGATGAATCTCCTGGTCCCTCTGTTCCTCACTCCATCCCTTCTCCTTTAATGAATACACTTTGCAAAAAAGGTGGGGGACAGCATAGAAAATCAGCATTTATGGAGCACCTACTCTCAGTGCCAATGTAGTGGGCTAAGTGGTGGCCCTCCAAAAGATATGCCCACATCCTAACCCCTGGAACCTGTACATGTAACCAGATTTGGAGAAAGGGACTTTGCAGATGTCATTAAATTAAGGATCTTGAGATGAGATCATCCCGGATTATCCAGGTGGGCCCTACAAACAATGACAAATGTCTTCATGAGAGACAGAAGAAGGCAAGGACAGGAACACAGAGCAGAAGGCCAGGTGAAGATGGAGGCAGGGAATGGAGAGACGTGGCCATCAGCGCGCTGCGTGAAGACTGAGGGAGACGAGAGCTGTGCTGCCAGAAGCCGAAGCACGCCTGGAGCCTTCAGATGCTGGAAGAGGCGGGGACAGGTTCTCCCCTAGAGCCGGCAGGAGCAGGACGGTCCTGCTGACACCTTGACTGGCGACTTCCGGCCTCCAGAACTTTCTCTCTGTCTGTCTGAATTACATTCCACTTATAAAGGACTCCAGTAATAGGGTTATTAAGATCCATCCTGATTGAGGTGGGCCACACCTTGACTGTAGTAGCCTCATCGAAAGGTTCTACTTACAATGGGTTCACATCCACAGGAGTGGATTAAGTTTGAGGTCATGTTTTTCTGGGGTACCTACAGCTATAAACACCACAATTATGGAAATCCATTATGAAAGATTATGTGTCAAAGGGAAGAGCTGAGTGATTTTATTTCTCTTTATGACAGGTGTTTTAAATGAAAAATTTTTAGCAAACACCAGTGTGCCAGGCTGTGTTCTAGCATATTGCCTCTGTCAGCCCCTTAATCCACGAGGGTGTTCTTGGTGGGTGCTGTCATTATCAGCCTTTCACACCCGAGGGAGCTCGGGCACAGAGGATAAGTGACTCACCTAAGTCACAGAGCTGGATTAAGAGGCAGAGCTGGACGGGAGCCCAGCCACTCTGGCTCCAGAGTTGGATTTGGGGAAAGATGTAGGAGGAAGAAGGATGTGAAAGTGGGGCAGCCACAGGCAGCTGTTTATGTGCGGTGACCAGGGCAGGGCTTCCATTCTGCTTTGACACTTTTGAAGACAACCAATATGCGTGGACTACAAAAGATTAGAAGAATAAAATAAAAGAGACAGCAAACTTGTTTTTAAACACCGACTTTTGTTTCTGCTATGAATTTTGAAGTCATTTCTTAAGAGAGAACAGTAGTTTAGCTTTGTGTGTCTCTTAGAAAAAAATGTTTCTACTTTGAAGGTTTATTATTTTTTAAATACAGTTTACTGTTTAGAAAGGATGGAGTGGCATTTATTTCTTTTTATTGCTGACCTGACATTTAGGCAGAGCTGAAGCAGGTTGTAAATCGAGGCCTGCAATGTAACTCTTTCACATTCTCTGGGATTATCCTCCTTGAAGGCGTATTTTGAACAGCACCTAATCTACTGAATTTAGTGTCTGCTTTGCCGACATTGGGTCTGCTTCCTTGTTTATGGCAGGGATCACCATAATTTGCGGTGAGTGACTTTTTTTTTCTTTCTCTAAACTGTGAGAGCTTGGCGTGTGTGTGGGGGGGGATGCAGGGAGGGGAGAAGAGGGAGTTTGGTGGAGAGCCGGTGCTTGGCTGCTGAGCCTGAAGCTTGTAAGCCTGAGGGACTCCCATCCATGTCAAGGGCACTGAGCAGAGCGAGTGCCTGCTTGCGGTTTTGTGGAAATCAGGATGGCAGGGACCTTACTCCCACTGGGCCTGTTGAGAGGAGGCATAAAGCTGTTGAAAGCCCAAACATTTGGGCCGTGCTTTGGGAAGGTTTGATGAAGGACTGCTCTGCTGAGGTGGTTTCTTTGCTGCCTCTGAGACAAGCGTTCCAATTCCCAGCGTGGATGGGGCTGCAGACACAAGGATGTGGAAACTGGATGGCGTCCCAGAATCTGCAGTCACAGCTTCACCGTGTGGCCTCATTATTTTCCTTGGAGATGCCTTTTTACCCCCAGAACATCGTCAGGGGGAGGGAACTTTGTTTAAGTATTAGCATACAATTTAATGAAATAACCAATTTTATGATTTTTGCATCATTTTCAGTTTTGAATAATGATTTCCTAAAAGGAAAAATGAAAATTAGTGCACATTTAAATGTGCTATGCAACAGTAAAGCACTTAACAAGTATTCATCATCAAGATGATACAGAATTTTAAACTATCTTTCTATTATTTGCCACACATAATTATAGTAGGTTAAATTCTTGAGGGAAATGATATTTTAGAAGAAAGAATTGATTGCTTTTGATTGTTTTAGAGACCATGTTGTTATAAGGGTATCTATGTCCTTTTATTTATATTTTTTTAAGAAAAATGCCACCAAGAGAAATTTAAGTATTATGAATTTGCAAAAAACCTTACAACTGTGCATTGGGTTATAACTAGGGTCATCATATAATTTAATGTAGAAACCAGGGCACTTTGGGTAATGAGAGGAGGTGCTTACTTGATGGGAAACTGTAGGTCAGCAGTTAGAGGTAAATTGGGCTTATCTTTTGCAGATTGGGAGCTTTGATTACCCTTGGTATAATGCTTGCTATTAACTGGATATTAACAAAAGGAAAATATAATAAGGAATTGCACATTTTTATTTAACATGGAGGAGAATTATTGCTGGGTCTGGGATTTGGTTTTACCCTACTTACAAACTAATAAGTTAGCCTGTTACTGCGTCCCAGATGTGTTGGCAGAGGACACAAGACTCCTGGGTCAGAGGTGAAGGGGTTCTAACTCTTGGCCCAGCAAGCAGCAGGAGCACCCGCATATTTGTGTTGGTTTTGCTTGTCCCCGAGCCTCACGGGGGCCACGTGCAGTGGTCTTGACGGTTGTGCCCTGTGTGTGCCTCACAGCCGAGCTGCACACTGAACTGAGGTGTCCTCACAGGCGCGCTCACAGCTTTGGTAGCAAGCAGTAAGTGAGCCTTACTCTTTGCTTGGTGGTGGGGTGGAGTGGGGCAGGAGGAGCGGCGCTCACTCATCTCTCAAGGATGCCAGATGCAGAAGCAGCTCTGAGCAAGGGCCAAAGGCCTGGATGAAAGAATGGGCAGGGCCTGGCAGGATGTAGGGGCACACAAGCCCCAGGCAGCCCAGGCCACCTCTACCCCAACGGTTATCTGTGTCGGCATGTATTGTCTTAGGGGTGCAGGTTATGTTGGTTGCATCAGAGTAGAGGTTGAAGAAACCCTAGTGGGGAGAGGCTCCTGGAATTCAGATGGGCTTCTTTATGTGCTATGGATAAGCTTCTTGAGAAACAGCCTAGGTGGTTTTAAACAATTAAAAAAAAGTTCCTTCTAGCTTACTAAAAACAAACACATGGTTTAGAGAGCAGATGCCTGGGCTTCCTTGTAGGTTGACCCCTATTTTCTTCACTTCAGCTAAGTGACGGAATATTCGTTTGTAGATAAGTCAGGAAAGTGTTGAGAGAGCCCTTCCCTCTTGCCAAGCACCAGTAGTGCTGCGTTACTGATGCAGGGACAAGTCAACCAACACTTGCAGTTTTTTTATGTTGGTCTGACCAAGAAATGAGGTTTTCTTAAGATAAAGGTTTGATAATGTGGCAGCCTGATTACTGTAGAGGTAAGTACCCACCTAAGCCGCACCGGGGCCCTAACAGTCACCCTGATGAGATTCCTTTGGTGCCTCTCCCTGGGCTGAGAATCGACCTTGGGGATCCTGGCTCAGCATAGGACAGATGAGGAAAAGGGAAAAGCTCTTTCAGGTGCAACCTTAATGCCTTTCTGTGGAAACAGGGGCTCCTTACTAAAGTAAATTGTTTTGGGTCATTTGAAGCTGGGCCTTTTCTCTTTGTTTCAGGCTTTATGCCTCAGTCACTGGCAGTGTTTTATTCACCTTTATTCTCTTCTGGCACCTTGGCTATTCCTTGTGACGTCCGAGGGCTTTCTTGGCTGGCTGTAGTTTTGCTTAAAGTAATTATCCTCATCAAAGAGCCCATTATCTGCAATGTGATTTCTCAACTGAAGAAAGCTGCGGCACTGAGTTCACCTAACATGTTGGAGTTTTCTGGACCTGATTCCACCACTGGCCGGATGTCTTCTTGTTACTGCCCTCTCCATTTGATTAAGTAGCCTCATTCCCCCACTGTACTCCTTGGTTTTAGTGAGTGACAAATGTGGGAAATATACTCTGGAATTTATTCTTTTATCATGTATTCTGTCATCATCTGTTAGGTAACAAATATCTGTGAATTTCAAATATCAGTACTAGGAAGAGTTTTTTCTCCTTGTTATAATGAATTGAAAAGATATTATGATAAGCTACTGTTTATTCAAAAACATTAATCTCTATTGTGTCTCATAGGCTTGGTTCCTGTAGTGCTAGTCATGTGTGGCACCAGGGAATTTTCTAGTAGAAAAACTTCTTCAGAACTGATTCATTGAGTACCCACTATATGCCAAGCACCATGGTCTGTTTTGGGGATTTAGAGATTTTAGGGATACAAGACAGTTTTCTCTTCTCAAGGAGAAGGGCTGTGGACAGAGAGTGACACGTGCCACCATGGAGGTGCCCCAGGGTGGGACAGCAAGAGCACAAGAGGCAGGAGCCACAGAGAACTCAAGGGTGCTACTTGGAGGAGGTGGCCTCTGAGCCGAGCCCTGAGGGTTGGGTGGAAATCCTCTAGGCACGGGGGAGCTGGAGGTTGGTGAAGGTGGGGAGGCCCGAGGGCATGTGTGCATCGTGGGGAGCATCCCCAGTTCAGGAAGGCTGGAAATTAGGGCTCTGGGGCGCAGACCTGGAGGGCTTTGGTTGCAGAATAGAGAATGAATTGGAGGAAGCCACAAAGGGAAGCAGGGAGATAAGGTAGGTGCCTGTAGGAGTAATTCAGGGTAGACATTATAAAGTGCTGATTGTAGCCCTGTTGCAATGTGTATATAGAGGAGGGGGAAGAATTAACAGACATGAAGGGAGGAAGAATCAGCACGGCGTACGAGGAGTACAGGATAGCAGTAAATAAAAATGATCCCTGATTTTTGACTTGGGCACCTAGTGTATGCCTTTATTCATTCAAGCATATTTGATTGGCACCCATTACTTACCAAAAACCGTTCTAGATTTTGGGGAAACAAACAGGCAAAACAGACAAAACCCTCTGCCCTCATAGAGCCTACATTTTACTTATGCGTAGGCTGAACCATAGACAAGCTAAATAAGCAAAGTATACTGATGTGTTAGATGCCAGTGAGTTAAGGAGAGGAAAATAAAGCAGGGCAGGAAGGCATGAATGGTGGCGTGTGGACTGGTTTGAAATGTTAGCTAGTGGGGCCAGTGGAGGCCACAAAGAGGGGCTGGAACCTTTTGTGGGAGAAGAGATTTTGGGACAGAAGCGATGAGTTTAGTTTGGCCGTCTTGAGTTGGAGGAGTCTGAAGTTCATCCCGGTTAGGAGCAGAGGTGAGGCTCAGGGTACCTGCAGATGGCCATCCCAGCCCCGGGAGGGGTGAGGGAACCCAGAGCCGATGTGCAGACTAAGAGAGGAGTCAGGAGGCTCTAGCACCAGGCAAGCTAATGACAAGGAAAGAAGAATCTACGAAGGAGTTACAAGAGAACAGGGAGCGAGATGGGCAACCAGGCGAGAGCAGCGCAATGTCATGAAGGCAGAGATGAGGCAGTATAAACAAAGTGGAATGGTCAACCACAGGAGATTTCCCTGAAAGGACAAAAAGATAAAAACCTTAAAATCATCCTTTATCGAGGCTTTGGCAACTGTTGTCCGTGGCTCCTTGCCGGCTACCCAGACATGGTGGCAGCCATTTCATCATCACAGTCTGTGAGCTAGGCGTTAGGGTGGGCTTGGCTGATGGATTCTGTGCACCGTGGGGCACCAGATGCGTGCACTCGGTGATGCCCAGCTGGTGGCTGGTCATGTCAGGAAGGTCCAAGAAGGCTAGGTGCCTTGGCAGAGATGGCTCCCCTGGGCTGCGCTCCCTCTCCGTGGTCTCCCCTGGGCTGCGCTCCCTCTCCGTGGTCTCCCCTGGACTGCGCTCCCTCTCCGTGGTCTCCCCTGGGCTGCGCTCCCTCTCCGTGGTCTCCCCTGGGCTGCGCTCCCTCTCCGAGGTCTCCCCTGGGCTGCGCTCCCTCTCCGTGGTCTCACCTGGGCTGCGCTCCCTCTCCGTGGTCTCCCCTGGGCTGCGCTCCCTCTCCGTGATTTCACCTGGGCTGCGCTCCCTCTCCGTGGTCTCACCTGGGCTGCGCTCCCTCTCCGTGGTCTCCCCTGGGCTGCGCTCCCTCTCCGTGGTCTTCCCTGGGCTGGGCTCCCTCTCCGTGGTCTCGGGGCCTCTGCGCATGGCCCTTGGTCGGGACAGTTGGCTACCTTGCATGGTGTGCCAGGCTTCAAGAGCGAGGGTCCCAGGAGACCCAGCAGAAGCAGCCAGGCCTCCCGACGCGTACTTGAGTTTCTGCTGTTTTCTACTGATTAAAAGCAAATCTTGGCCAGCTCAGTTTCAAGGGGCAGGAATTGTGCAGCTGGGAAGGCCTGGAAGGCCTGGTTGGTAGAGGACGGTTTTTGGAGACTGATTTCCACAAGACCTCGGCAAGAGCAAAGGCAGTGGGGTGTTAAGAGCAGAAGCCAGGTCGCGCGAGAGAGTGGGGCGTGCGGTGTGGACCGCCCTTTCTGGACAACACCCAGCTGCGCAGTGAAGGAGAGCAGGCAGAAGCTAGAGGGAACGTGGGTCAAGGGGTTTGTTTATTTTATTGGTTTGAAAGTGATTTAGACATGGTTTTTATGCCAAAAAGAAGAAAGAAACTAAAAATACGAAAGAGGGGGTGTTTTAGTTTGCTAAAGGCTGCCAATTAAAAATACCAGCAATGTGCTGGCTTTTACGATGGGAATGTGTTAGGTTAAAAGGTTGTAGTTCTGAAGCCGTGAAAGTGTCCAAATCAAGGCATCATCAAGGGGTGCTGCCTCATCAAGTGGGGGCTGTGGGCGACCAGGCACACGGCCAGGCAAATGCCCACCTGCTCGTCTCTGCTGTCCTCTGGGCCTCCTCGCTCCAGCTTTGAGCTACTCCGTGGGCCTAGCCTCCTGGGGACTCCTTTCCCTGCTGATTCCAGCCTCCAGCCTCCAGGACCTCTCCTTTCTCAGAAACTTTTTTCCTGCGTCTGTGGCTTTCCATCCTCAGTTTATAAAGGACTCCAGTGAGAGGATTAAGATCCACCCTGGGTCCTGCAGTCTCATCAAAGACCCTTAACTGAAGCCATCTCATTAAGAGTGATCTAATAGAAAATCCCTTAACAGAATCTAACCCAAAGGTCCCACATACATTAAGTTTACATGCACAGGAATGGGTTAGCTTAAGAACATAATTTTCTGGGGTCCACAAAAAACTCAAACCAGCACAGGGGGAGCTGAGGGCCGGAGGTCTGTAGCATCATATTTCTTTTCATTTGTTTTTTGAAGGGAATACTTTTTTTCCTTTTAGGATCATTCCAGTTGTTCCTTAAATAGGTGTTCTGGGAATCTCTTGCATGTAACAAATCTCAGCAAAATTTACTGGCTTAAAACAACCACAGTAATTCACTTTGCTGACAAATCTGTCTAAGCGAAGCTTGGCAGGGGGACTCGCCTCCGTTCTCCATGGTGTGCGTTGCGGAGACTAGTCTGAGGCCTCGAGTGCCTGCTCCCGAGACGGCGCTCTCCCCTGAGCGGCAGCTGGGGGCTGGTCGGCCAGGCGGAGGGCTGGGGCCTCCGCCTATGGAGCGGCCTCTCCGTGTCACCTGGATGCCTTCGGGGCGTGGTGGCTGGATCCGGAGGGCTAGCCGGTCCAAGCCATCCCGCCTCTGATAACGCTATCTTGGAAGGCACATCCTGTCACTTCTGTACAGGCTTAGGGGGAGGGGACACAGACTCCATTTCTTGCAGGGGTCGTAACAAGGTTTTAGGAGGACCCATGGGATGGAAGCTGTGGTTGCGGCCAATTTTGGAGGACGAAGTGGCACAGCAGGTGTTTTGGTGAAATTTCGGGGCCTCCTCTGGCAGGCAGGGCCATCCATCCTGAGGTTTGTGAAGTGCATCCTGCTTGCAATTTCTGGGTCCCCTTTTAAGACCGGGCCGCCCTAGGAATGAGCATCCCACGTTCCGGTGAGGCGGCCTCTCTGCAGGGTTTGAATCACGAGGCGACCAGCTTTTCACCTACGCTGTCAGGACTCATCCTTGATCTTGTACTGAATACTCTGATGGCTTATGTTCTGGTTAGTTAGCCAAGAGTAGTAGTGTAAGCCAGGGGTTGGCAAACTATGGCCTCCTGGTCAAAACCAGCCCGCGCACTGCCTGTTTTTGTAAATATTTTTACTGGAAGACAGCCATGTCCGTATGGCCAAGTATTGTTCATGACTACTTTTGTGCGGCAACAGCAGGGCTGAGTAGTCGCAACAAGGACTTCGCTTGACAGAGCGTCCATTTCTTGACAAAGCCTAAATGTTTACTGTTTGGCCTTTTAAAGGAAAGGGTCTGCTGAGCCAGTGTAAGTTAGGTGAACAGGAAGGTGTGCTCTCTTCAGGTGTCGGGGTCTTGCTGGTGTGTGCACAGGAAGTGAAGGGTGATAATTGTCTCCATGCTAATGACATGTTAATGAAGGGGGCCTGGGCCTACAGGCCACAGAAGACCCGAGCATCTTAATAGTGGGTTTGGGGGAAGGCAGTGCTTCCACCCAGACACGACAAACACACAAACACCACTCACTCAGTAAGGGCAGGGGTGGGGGAACTGGCCGGTGGGCCTGTGGGGGCCTGGCCTAGGACGGGGGAGCCACCGTCCACTTCCTTCTGCTCTCCCTTGCTTTCTTCTCCCCTCCCCTCCCTCCTCCTTCCTTCTCTTCCTCCTTTGCCCCCTCCTCTCTCTGTAGCACAGACCCCATCCGTCACTCGCAGACTTAACCCAGGTGCTTTCGTCTTTCTTGTGCTCCGGAGGTGTCTGAGACCCACCGTCCGTGTCCTGCTCCCACTGGTTCCCTCCGGCCTCCGGAGCGCGTCATGCTGAGCTGCATCCCAGGCTGGAGGTGAGCCTGTCGCCTGGGAGACCCCAGGCACAGCTGCCCATGGCCTCCGGGGCCCCTGGAGCAGCCACAGCACTTTTCCCGTGCTGGAGGGAAACCAGACTGTTGAGCTCGCTGAGAGACAGTTTGTCACTTTCCGATTGTAGTTTCAGCTGCTTGCGGTTTTTCCTTTACGTGCGAACAGGAGAAGCTGCATTCTGCGAAGCGGCAGCGCCCTGTGTGATCGTGCCCAGCCTCTCCCGCCTGCCGGCTATTGGCTGCACGAGGAAACCTCAGCTGATCCCTTCCCTTGCCTTGTAGCCACTATGAGCCAAGGCTCTTCTTTCTGTGTAACATGTTGTTCTGCTTTCCGTCCTCCGTCCACATGTCTCTGCTTGCTTCATAGCTGCCTACTTCCTACACTTATCTATACAAATAAGTGTCAAAGGCTTCTTCACTCTCAGGCATGAAGAGCAACATGAAGTAGATCGTTAGCGTACATGGGTAGATGAGAGAATTTAGAAGGTGGAAGGGGAGGTAACCCCTGTTTGCTTTCGATGAAGGCAGGCCTCCGGGCTTGACGTGTGCGTTCCATTCCTTCACGCGGCTTTCCTGGGAGCTCCAGGGACACTTTGCTGATGTGGCCTCCTGGGGCCACTCAGAGCCGAAGTTTTTCTTCCAGCCAGATCTTTCTTCCACATTTCTGCCAGGGCTTGGTTTTGAATTCCAGTTTTGCCACTGTGTGACTAACTCTGTACTCTGTAAAGCCTCCATTTCTTTGTAGAATGGGAATGATGCTAGCATCCATTCCGTGGGTTTGTTGGTAAGAATCAAATGAGGTAATGTGCCTGTGGTTTTTGAGGAAAGCTCTTTAAATAGCAGTCCTCTGTGAGCAGTAGGCTATTTCTGATGTGCCTTCCTGAGGAGGCGTGGAATCTGGAAATGGCCGGGCCTTCTGGCAGCAGCGCTGCCCTCAGAGCGCTTTATCTAAGAGCACGGTCAGGTGGCCTCGGATGAACACGCACCAGTTGCTGCAGCTCCTTGGTGGAGGGTGATAAGGGAGAGCCAGCGCGTGTCCTGGAAGGCGCAGCGTGTGGGTTTAGTGCAGCAGGGAGGGTTGGTGTGGGAAGCCGGCCTGGGAAGGAGAGCCCTGGGAGTAGCACCGCCAGTGCTGGGGGCCTCAGCTTAGACCTGGTGGGAAGCCTGTTCTCAGCAGGAGGCTGCTTGGCTTCCAGGAAGGGCCAATTTGCCAAGACGCTTAGCCGACGGTGCGATAGTTTGGTATGAACTGAGCTAAATCGGCCTTGGCAGCAGGGGCAGCTGTGATCCTGTTTTCTTGGCCTCTCCCATGATTCTCTCAAGGTAAGTTTTGGAAATTAGAATACTGTGTTCTCCATTTTGTAAGAGATGGAAGAATGTTCTGGGTACATTTATTGGGAACAAGCATAGTGTTCTGACTACTCAGAAGAAATGGAGTTTTAGGCCATCAGTAGGACCTTTCCAGAAAGAGTTAACTCCAGAGACGTTTGGGGCTCTGAATTTTCCAGGCTCTCTGGTGAATCTTCCCTCGTGGTTTTGCCTTCTGGAGCCTCTGCTGGGGGCTCGGTCATCCCCCTCGTTTGGGAGTTCATTTATCCCTACCACTGCCACTCAATGCAGGTTCTTCTCTTGGTAATGAAGATATATCTGTTCCACCGAGAGTGGTTTATATGGCTGGAATAAAATAAGATTTTCCTGTGGTTGAAGGCATGCAATAAATCCATGTATTTCCTTTAAAACCAATATTTTACATGCTTTTAGCAAAAGGCAGGCTGACTATGAAGGCAAACCTAGCATTTAATGACTTCCCAGTCTCTTTGGGCTCAGCACAAACATCTATACTCAGCAGAATATTAGTCACAACATTGCCAATTCAATTCGAATCTTTCTGTGACTATTCTGTTTGGGGACGAGTGAAATGAAACACCCATTTAAAGTTGTCTTCATGGCTTTGCTTTCAACATTATTAAAGATATTCAAAACCAATGAATATCAATTATATTGCATCATGAACTTACTAGCTCTACTTTCTGTGCAGAAAGACTCATAAATCTTCCCCAGTCTCTATACCTTTCTTTTCTTTTTTTCTGATAGAGCATTCCTAGATAATGTCATTATTTGAAACATTAACTTTTCTATCTTAAGAATTCAGTGCTGCTGTAGCATTTTCAGAGGTTAGACGATGACCTTAAAATAGTAACCTATGATGAGACCTTTCTCTAGACGTAGTAACAACCACTCGCCCTCTGATGTGAGAGCATTTATTTGTGCCACCTCCATGGCCACATTTTGGGGGTTCAGTATATTTCAAAGTTGTATAATGAAGAATGTGCTAATCATCTGCAGAGAGGAAATTTCGTGTTAATACTTTGTTGAAAAATACACATTAAATTATGTAGTCTGTTCTATATGGAGAAGTTATTCAGGTTAAATTAAGTTTATGAAGTTTATTTATCATTACTAAGTTTGTATTTATGCACTCAGGAAAGGAAAAGACTAGAATTAAAAGGTTAGCAGTTATTTTCCTCATCTGACCTATGCAAAGCTATCAAAAGTAGTACAGTGATCTGCTCTCCTGACACAGTGTTTGCTGGGCCTTTGGAGAGTGCATTTAGCCTTGACTGGGACTTTTCAGTGCTTATCTATTGGCAGTCCTTTCTTTATGTAATACAGGAGTGTAACCTAAATTGAGTCAATGCAGCCTAGGTAATTATTATTAAAAATGTGGGTGACTTAGGGTAAAATCGGATGTCTCTTGAAGAGCTAGTGATAATTTTAAGATCCTTCTATTTGCAAACACAGCGGTGTTTCAAGTTGCTTTTTAGAAGCTGGCATGTTTACAGAAGGCAGAAGGGGCCAAGGAGCCAATTTGTATGAGAAGGTAGCGGCCTGGATTTTGTTCTTTCCTTGATTTTGCAAGCATTTCCTGCTCTGTGGTGTTGCTTTCTTTATCTGAAGTGTTGGAGTGGATGGGTAACGCTGTCATCATAGCTGCTTTTTGTAAGAGATATCTGAAAAATTTCCTTTGTGTAGATGGCTACAATGTCTGTTTTCACACAGGAAGGTGACAGTAGAAGAAACACTCTTTTTCTGAGATGGAAGCAGATAGAATAATTTAGAGCCAGTCTAAATTAGCCTAAATCATAAATGTGCATTTATGATTAACCCTTTTCTTTCTTTTTTACTTCATAACATATATCTTTATTTCACAAAGCTAGAAGAAAAATGCAGATTCTTAGACACCCTGAAGGACAGTATATTTCTTCTCTCTCTCTGTCATTTTCATTCTGTCTCTCTTTTTGTTTTCCTTGTAGAAAGCATGCTTGTACATTCTGTGTTTGTACATTTTGTGATCTTTTAAAACATTTTGTCTGGCAGGCAGCATTTCCGTTCCATAAGATATATCCATATATACTTTATATCATGATGTGATCATTTCAGAATTTGATAGGTATTTTTGATGATTATGTGATGATGATTTTAATTACATTGATTGCTAGTATAAATATACAACGCAAGTTTAAAAAGGCATATAAATTTAGTAACAGTGGCATGAACATTTTATTTGATTTGAAAAGTTATATTGTAGCCATGATTTTTCTTACCATAATATATTCCAAAAGAAAAACCAAACCCAAAATACTTGTCCTCACACTGCTTTTGAAATGTGTCTTAAAGTTTGTTTACAAATGAAAGCCATTGACATGAATTTCTTAGATGTTCAAGAACATCTTTGATTATGATTATGAAGTTATTAGGTGTTAAATAGAAAGCATAAATAATAGGTGTAAATTTTGCAATAGTTATAATTAATTGTATTAATTTAAAATATGACCAGCTAGCCACAGAGATATATTCTTTTGATTACATTTGAGAAGGAAGTATGTTAAATGCAAATTTATGGGTTAATCAGATTTTTTAAAAGTCTAGTAGTTTATTTAATCATGAAAAATCTGGTCAAAAAGAGGAAGTTCCCAATGATGCTTATTTCACTTAGGAAGTAATACAGAAGATTTTAGGCTTGAACTATGAATTCTCTGCTAAAAATAAAGAATTAGTTAGTATATATATATTTTCTTTTAAACTTTTTATTGTAGTAACATATATACAACACAAAATTTCCCGTTTAACCGCTTTCACACGTACAAATCAGTGGTATTAATTACACTGACAATATTGTGCTATCATCATTAATATTTGTTACCCACTTTTTTCACCTTAAAGTATTTGCCTTTAAGATGACACCCAGCATGGTGAGGACACTCAGCACGGTGTCTTCAAGGTTCATCCACGTCAGAGCAGGTGTCAGAATTCCATTTCTTTTTATGACTGGATAATACTCCATTGTGTGCATGTAGCACATTTTATTTATCTTTTCAACTTGTTGGTTCCTAAGAAAGTTGAAAAAAGAATTACCATATTACTTGGCAGTCCTATTTGGTGTATACCTCTAAAGAATTGAAAGCAGGGACTTGCATGAGTATTTGTACATCCGTGTTTGTAGTAGTGTTATTCACAGTAGCCAAAAGGTGGAAGCAACTCAAGTGTCCATCAACCTATTCAGTACACTTTAAGATAAGTTGTTCTTAAACTTTTTGGACTCAGGACTCTGTTATACTCTTAAAATGACTGAGGACACTAAAGATGCTTTTAATATTCTGTAAGTTTATATATCAGTATTTATTGCATTAGAAATGAAAACTGAAAATAGTTAAGATATTTAATTTATTAAATTAACCCACTAGTTATTAAAATAAATATTATCTTCTAATGAAAATAACTGTATTTTCTAAAACAAAAATATTTAGTGACAAGAGTGCCGTTGTTTTACATGTTTTCAAATCTCTTTAATGCCTGGTTTAAGACAATTTAACTCTCATACCTGTTGCAATATGTTGTACTGGTTGATGCATAGGAAGAAACTCCAGCCTGCATAGATAATGAGGGCAGAAAAGGAAGGATCTCAAGAGCCCCCTGAAAGTGTCATGGAGACCCCCAGGTGCCCTTGGACCACACTTTGAGAACCACTGTGTGCAGAAGTTGCTTGTAAGGTTTTAAAGACCCTCCTTCCCCCCTTTTTTTCTGTCATCAAATATTAGAAATTGAGGGAGTATTGTGATAATGAGAGGTCATCTAAACTTCTTGGAGTTGATTAGCAGTTATGTGGAAAATATCCAACAGTTTTGAGCTGCAGTGTATAATTTAAATAGTGCATTTGAAAAAAGGCTCCCATACGAAATCCACTGACTCTTAACTGCCACAATTTACCAGCTGAGAAAACAGACTGGATATATTTGGTGTTATTTCTTTTATTTATTATTCTATTGTAGATGAAATGCCTGTGTTTAGCATTTAACTGTGTCCCTAGTATTTGTTATTGACCATTATCTCTGTAAAATTTCATAGAAAACAACCTCTTGATTTTCATAGGAATCTTAGGGAGAGTTTCAGAAGAGAGATTATTGCCTGTAGTTCACAGCAGATGAGGCTTTAGTTGGCCATCAGAGTGATGGGACTTGCTCAGTTTTCCAGAAAGAAATCATGCACACACTTCTGCCTCCCCCCCCCAAAAAAAGCCCCTTAACATTTCTAATCAAAGGTAATATTTGTTTCCACATTTTTGAACATGGCTTTCCATCTTTCATTACTTTCTAATACTGTGTGCACCAGGTGGTCAGTAAACATGGGCTCATAGGTTGATGCTGAGATGTTCCAGGCCACACAAGTACACAATTTCAAGAAACAGAGACTTGGGTTCAAATCCTGACTGCATCATTTATTGGTGTTGCTGTTTGGGGCAAGATATTTAATTTCTCTGGGCCTCATTAAAAGTACCAATGGTACTTCATAGGGATGTTGTAAAGTCTGTAGGTTATGTTAGCGAAGTTTAGGCCAGCTGTGGGGAGGTGCTTGGCATCTCCCACCAGAACCACATGGCTGGCAGTGGGGAAGGAACTGTTTCCCAACAGAGGGGGCAATGCTAGCAGAAGGCGAGAGGGCTACTGCGCAGGCACAACACTAACTGGAGAAGGGTACACCGGCAGTCCCAGACAGACCTGGACACTTGATAGGCTTGCAGTCATACAGCTGTTTTCCATGGCTTCGGCTCCTGCTTTGCCCAAAACAGAGACCCACTACAGGCAGTAGAAGGAAGGGAAAACAATTGGAAAGATCCTGAGGCTGTTGACAGAATTCATGGTCTAAGAGATAGAACCAGGGATGGCACACAATTGGGAACTCTGTTTCTACTTCTCTTGTCTCCTTCACTCTCCCCTTTTTCACTGCAGTCTGGTTTTCTTAATTTCTGCGTGATGAAAATTTGTTCTGCCAATTCTCAAGTCTGACGTTACACTCCAGCTACCCAGAGAAAGACTGATCGGTGTTAGTTCCTGTTACAGAATTCTTGAGAAGGGCTCTGATCTGTCCTTTTGGGTCTGGAAGTCACCCAGACCCACCATAGACATCGCCCCCACTGGGGCTAAGACCTTGTGCTCCGCTTGGGGCAATGCCTGCAGCAGGAGTGGGGGGCAGTGGGCAGTTAGGGAAAAATGGATGCCGCGGAGAGCGTTTGGTAGACTGTAACTACTATTTGTACAGGAAAGAGCAGGATTTCGGGTGATAAGATGTACGGTTGAGTGCGGGCTGTGCCGCTTTGGGCTGCAGCAGCCCTGAGCAGTTCTGTTGACGGTGTGAATCGCAGGGTCCTCATCAGTATAGTGTGCTTTACAATGTGGGCTGTTGCACCTGCTATTATTATTCCGGGTATTATTATTATCAGCAGTATTACCTGTTTTATCTGCCCAGTGCTGTTCTTGAAAGCATCAGATCAGCTCGTGCATGTGGAAGCAGGTCAACTACACACACATACAGGTTTTATTATTTAACCACAGTCTCATAGTCTAATGTCATTCTTTTCATTCTTATTAGACTTTTGATCTCTCGTTTTACCTCTTTATAGCATTAAAGTAATAAATCCTTTTTCAGCATTGATTAGCTTTTTGAGTGTTTGACATATAAAACTCTAGAAAAGTTTGATATATAAAATTCTAGAATAGAGTGATTTAATCTCCTACCTCATTTGGCTTTGTTACCATCCTTGTTAAAGAGTTCTCTTTCTTTGTTAACTGTTGTATTTATGAGACAGGTAATTACCTTTTACTTCCCAATTGTTTCTAGCATGTCATGTAGTGGTTCTGAATTGTCAACTCATACTTAAGTAATTGTGACACAAAGAAAGGAAAAAAAGGAAAGACCCCAATTTCACAATTCATAAACCCCCTTTAGTTGGTACATTTGCTTTTATCTGCTTGCCACCCACATGGAGGAACATCAACAGTTAGATTCAGGAAAAACTCAGTCTCTGAAAAATAAATCTGTAAAACCCTCACAGGATCTCTTTCTCCTCGGAGTCTTCTTTTGTCACCTAGTGCTTCGGCACGGAGTGTTATATCATTTTTCCCAACTTTCTAGGAATTTCTTTCAGGGATTAAAATTGATTCATAGTGAAATTTCCTTCAAGATTCCTCCAGAACAACCATCTTATTTAGAATTCTTTATAAAAATAATTTCTTGATCTATTTCAAATGTATTATGATTTAACCCCCACCGGATGGGTTATATATGTGTGAAAGGAAAAAGTGTCTAATGAGAATTTTTATCAGTTTTGTTGATACATATTCATAAAACATTTAATTCATCCAAAGTGTACAATTGATGGCACTTGGTTTAATAACAGAATTGTGCATTGTCACTTCAGTCAGTATTAGGTCATTTTCATAACTTTAATAATAATAATAATAAACAAAAAACAAACTCTATCATTTAATAATTACCTCTCAATCTCTGCCCTTTCCATTCCATACATAGCTGCGATTCTGTTTCCATCTCTCTCTAACTTATTTGTATTTATATTTTGTATAGATGGAGTCAAACAATATTTAGTGCCTTTTGCCAATTTTTAAAAAATTAGTCTGTTTTTTTAATACTAATTGGAAGATTATTAATATGTTACTATACATTACTATCCATAGTTTGCTTTGGTGGTATTTTTGCCTGGTATTAATACCTTGTGACAATAACATATATTTGTGCAGTTTCATAGAAAAACAGTCTTATATATGCAATATTATCCATACTCATATTTCACTTGAGGTTCACTGTGCTGTATAGTCCCACGTTATACTTTTTAGCTTTCTTTCCAATAATGTACATAATCTTAGACTTTCCCTTTCAGCCACTTTCATACCCACATAAAGCACTGCTAGTTACAAACACCATGATGTGCTTTTACCATTTCTATTCATTTCCCAAAATTTACAAACAACCCTTTTTACCAGTTCTGCATGAATAACCCTTAGCTTTCCATTGCCTAACCTCATTCTATTTTCTGGTTGTTAACTCCATGATTTCACACAATATATTTAGTTCATAATAGTTTAATCATATATTTGTCTTTTTGAGTCTGGCTTGCTTCACTTAATATAATGTTCTCCAGGTTCATTCATGTTGTCTTATGCTTCACAACTCCATTTCTTTTCACAGCTACATAATGTTTCATCATAAGTATACACCACAATTTGTTTATTCACTTTTTGGTTGATGGACACTGGGTTGTTTCTATCTTTTGGCAATTGTGAATAATGCTGCTGTGAAGATGGGTGTGCAGATGGCTGTTCATGTCATTGCTCTCAGTTCTTCAGGGTATAGACCTAGTAATGGTGTTGTTGGTCACATGGCAAATCTATATTCAGCTTCCTTAGGAACTGCCAAATGGTCCTGCACAGTTACTGTACCAGTCTACATTCCCATCAACAGTGGATAAGTGTTCCTCTCTTGCCACATCTTCTCCAACACTTACAGTTTTCCATCCTTTTATTTTCATTTTTTCCCCGAAGGTTTATTTATTTATTTATTTTTCTCCCCTCTCCCCTGTTCCAGTTGTCTCTTTCTCTGTGTCTGTTTGCTGGGTGCTTTTCTTTGTCCGCTTCTGTTGTTGTCAGTGGCACGGGAATCTATTTCTTTTTGTTGCATCATCTTGTTGTGTCAGCTCTCCGTGTGTGCGGTGCCATTCTTGGGCAGGCTGCACTTTCTTTCACGCTGGGCAGCTCTCCTTACAGGGCGCACTCCTTGCGCGTGGAGCTCCCCCCACATGGGGACACCCCTGCATGGCAGAGGACTCCTTGTGCACATCAGCACTGCACGTGGGCCAGCTCCACACGGGTCAAGGAACTGCAGACCTCCCATGCGGTAGAAGGACGCCCTAACCACTGGGCCAAGTCTGCTTCCCTCCATCCTTTTAATAGTGGCCCTTCTAATAGGTATGAAATGAAATCTCATTGTAGTTTTGATTTGCATTTCCCTTATTGCTAGTGATGTTGAACATATTTTCATGTGTTTTTTTACCATTTGTATTTCTCTGGATAATTGTCTTTTCAAGTCTTTTGCCCATTTTTCAATTGGGTGGTTTGTGTTTTCATTATTGAGTTGTATGATTTCTTCATGTATCATAGATAATAAACTCTTTTCAGATGTATGATTGTCAAATATTGTCTCCTACTGAGTCTGCTGTCTTTTCACCCTATTGACAAATTCCTTTGAAGTACAGAAGTGTTTAATTTTGAGGCCGTCCCATTTATCTATTTTTTTCTTTTTTGACAAATCAATTTTATTGATACTTATTAATAAAGCATAAAATTTATCCAAAGTGTACAATCAATGGTATTTGGCATAATCACAGACTTACCATTCATCACTTCAATCATTATTAAAGCATTTTCATTATTTCAGTAATAATAATAAACAAAAAACAGACAAACAAACAAGGAAATTCCCCCCCTCTCAATCTCCCTGTTTTCCCTGCCACACATAGTTGCTACTTCTGGCTATACTTGCACAATTATTCATTGGTTTATTAAGCAGTTTTATTGAGATATATACACATACCATATGATCTATCCAAAGTGAATAATCAATGGCTTTCTTTTTTTTTAGCTGTTAAAAAGACTTATTATAAAATTGTAAAAAGAAAAATAGATTGAAAGAAATAACAAATTTTAAAGGACAGTGCAAGGCCAGATTAGATTTAATATAATCAATTTTAAGAAATAGATAGCATAGCAACAAACCTTTATCAATGTAAATAATAATTCTAATATAATGGAAATTGTGACATAGTTCTTTTTTTTTTTTTAAAGATTTATTTTTATTTATTTCTCTCCCCTCTCCCCCACTGCCCCAGGTGTCTGTTCTCTGTGTCCATTCATTGTATGTTCTTCTGTGTCTGCTTCTATTCTTGTCAGTGGCACCTGGAATCTGTGCCTCTTTTTGTTGTGTCAACCTGCTGCGTCCTCTCGCCATGTGTGCGGCACCATTCCTGGGCAGGCTGCACTTTCTTTGACATAATAATCTCTAAGAATGAAATAAATTATTGGTTTAATTATATGATTTCCGTTTAGGCCATAATACTTTCTGATTAATCAAATTGTTGCCTGTGCTTTGGGTGTAAGGTTTAAGAAGCTACTGTCTACCACAAGATCTTAAAAGAGTTTTCCTACATTTTCTTATAGGAGTCTTTTATTGTTGCTGCTTTTATATTTATGTCCTTGATCCATTTTGAATTAATTTTTATATAAGGTGTGATATATGGGTTCTCTTTCTTTCTTTGGGATATGGATATCCAGTTCTCCCAAAGCCATTTGTTGAATAGACAATTCTGGCCCAGCTGGGAGGACTTGACAGCCATCACTTGGCTATAGATGTGAGGGTCTGTTTTCTTGATTTGGTTCCATTGGCCAATCTGTCTGTCTTTATGCCAGTACCATGCTGTTTTTACCACTGTAGCTAAGTAATATGCTTTAAAGTAAAGAAGTGGGAGTTCTCCAATTGTTTTTTTTTTAAAGACATTTTTGGCTCTTCGGGGACCCTTATTCTTCTAAATAAATTTGATAATTGACTTTTCCATTTTTGCTAAAAAGACTACTGGGATTTTTATTGGGATGGCATTAAATCTGTAAATCAGTTGGGGTAGAATTGAGAACTATATTTAGCCTTCAAATCCCTGAACCTGGAATGTCCTTCCATTTTTTTAGGTCTTCTTTGGTTTCTTTTAGCAATATTTTGTAGCTTTCTGGATACAGGACCTTTACATCCTTGGTTAAGTTTATTCCTAAATATTTGGTTCTTTTAGTTGCTATAATAAATGGAATATTTTTCTGATTTCCTCCTCAGATTGCCCATCATTAGCATATAGGAATATTATTGATTTTTGCATATTAATCTTGTATCCTGCCACTTTATAGAGCTCGTCTATTAGTTCTAGTTTTTTTGTGGATTTTTCAGGATTTTCTAGATATAGGATCATATCAATAGTGAATACTTAAAGTTTTACTTCTTTCTATCTGATTTGGATGTCCTTTATTTCTTTATCTAGCCTAATTGCTCTAGTTAGAACTTCTAGCACAATATTGAATAACAGTGGTGACAGTGGGCATTCTTGTCTTGTTCCTTATCTCAGAAGGAAAGCTTACAGTCTTTCACCATGGCATACAATGCTTGTTGTAGGTGTTCATATATGTACTTTACCATATTGAGAAAGCTTCCTTCTATTCTGATCTTCTGGACTTTTTTTTTAATCAAGAAAAGGTGCTGTATTTTGTCAAGTGCCTTTTCACTGATCAATTGAGAGCATCATGTGATATTTATTCAATTTATCAATGTGGTTTATTATAATAATTAATTTTTTTGTGTTGAACCACCCTTGCATACCTGGGATAAAACCTATTTGATCATGGGATATAATTCTTTTAATGTGCTTTTGGATTCAATTTGCAAGTATTTTTTGAGGATTTTTCTATCTATATTCATTAAAAATACTGATCTGTCATTTTCTTTTTTCATCATATATTTATCTGGTTTTCATATGAGGGCAATGTTGGCATCATAAAATGAGTTTGGTAGCATTCATTCCTGTTGAGTTTTTTAGAAGGGCTTGAGCAAAATTGATATTAGATTGTCTTTGAATGATTGGCAGAATTCACCTGTGAAACTGGTCCTAGGCTTTTCATCTTTGGGAAGTTTTTTGATGACTCTTTCAACTTCTTCACTTTGTGATTGGTTTGTTGGGTCACTGTAGGTAGTTTGTGTGTTTCTAGGAATTTTTCCATCTCATCTATATTGTCTAGTTTTTTGGCATGTACTTGTTCATAGTATCTTTATGACCTCTCTTATTTTTGTGAAGTCAGTGGTAATGTTTCCTCTCTCACTTCTGATTTCATTTATTTGCATCCTCTCTCTTGTTTTCTTTGTCAGTCTAGCTAAGGATTTGTCAGTCTTCTCAAAGAATCAATTTTTGGTTTTGTTGATTCTCTCTGCTGTTTCTTTGTTCTCGATTTCATTTATTTCTGTTCTGATCTTTATTATCTTTTTCTTTCTACTTGGTATGGGATTTGTTTGCTGTTCTTTTTCTAGTTCCTCCAGGTGTGCAGTTAGATCTTCAATTTTAGCTCTTTTTTAAAAATGTATTTTTTTATTGAAATATATCATCCATACATGAACATGCATAAAAAAGAAGTATGTAGTAAAGATTGTGAACTTACCAAAAAAAACATACAAACATCATACAGGAGTCTCATATATCACCTCTACCAACTTTGCATTGTTGTGAAACATTTGTTACAAACTATGCAAGAGCAAAAATATTACTACCAACTATAGTCCCTATGTGACATTTGGTGTATTTTCCCCCCAACCCACCTTATTTTTTAAAAACTATGTTTTTTTACAGAGGTTGTGAACTTGCAATACAATCATACCCATGTGTAGAATTCCCATAAAAAACCCCTTCACAAACACACCACACCATGGTGGAACATTTGTTACAGATTATAAGATAATATCATTAGACTATTAACACCAACCATGGTCCATAGTGTACATTTGGCACACTTCTTCCATACGCTTCCATTATCAACACAGTAATCTTTGGCATTGATTCAAGAATATTATAGCATTGCTGTTAACCACAGTCTATAGCACATCACTTGTAGTTTTCCCATGCTTCTCCACATTCCCACCACCCTGCTATAGTGATGTATACCTGCTGTAGCTTACAGAAGGATACTCTTACATTTATACCCACAACCACACTTCTCATCCACCTCTGGGTTCACTGTGTTATTCAGTCCCTAGGTTATTCTTTAGCTTTCTTTCAGTTGACATTTAGTTCCCCAGACTACCCTTTTCAGCCACAATCCCATTTACAAACCAGTTGCTACTCAATATAATGTGTTACCATCAACTCTATCCATTTCCATACTTTTACAGTCAAGTTAATTAAAACTTCTACATACGTTAAGCATCAGAAGTTCTTCTCAACCCTCCTCTTATCTCCTAATAACCTATACTCTAGATTTTAACACCATGTGTTTATTCTTGGTATTTAGTTCATATTCATGAGACCATTTGAAATTTGCCCTTTCATGTCTGGCTTACTTTGCTTAGTATGTCTTTAAGATTCATCCATGTTATCATATGTTCCCAATTTCATTTCTTCTTACTGCAGCATAGTATTCCATTATATGTATATACCACATTTTGTTTATCCATTCATTGGTGGATGGATATTTGGGTTGTTTCCATCTTTTGGCAATGTGATTAATACTGCTATGAACATCAGTATGAGATGTCTTTTCTTGTCATAGTTTTTAGTTCTTCTGGATTTATTTCTAGTAGAGGAATTGCTGGATCATATGGCAGTTCTAATATAGCTTCCTAAAGAACCTCCAAACTGTCTTCCTCAGAGGCTGCACCATTTTACAATCACACCAACAGTAAATGAGGGTTCCTATTTCTCCACATCCTCTCCAGCACTTATTGTAGTCTGCTTTTTAAAAATAATGACCATTCTATGTGGTGTTAGATGATATCTCGTTGTTTTGATTTGCATTTTCCTAATAGCTAGTGATATGGAACATTTTTTCATATGCTTTTTTGCCATTGTATTTCCTCTTTGGAGAAATGACTATTTAAATCTTTTGCCAATTTTTCAATTGGATTGCTTGCTCTTTTATTATTGAGTTGTAAGATTCCTTTATGTAGAATGGAAATCAAACCCTTATCGGTAATGTGGTTTCCAAGTATTTTCTCCCATTGAATGGGCTGCCTTTTCACCTTCTTCATGAAGTCCTTTGAATCACAGAAGTGTTTTAAGTTTGAGGAGGTCCCATGTATCCATGTTTTCTTTCACTGCTTGTGCTTTCAGTGTAAATTTAAAAATCCACCACATACCACCAGGTATTGAAGATGTTTACCTACATTTTCTTCTAGGAACTTTATGGTACTTGCTTTTATATTTAGGTCTCTTATCCATTTTGAGTTCATTTTTCAGTAAGATGTGAAATAGGGGTCTTCTTTCTTTCCTTTGGCTATGGATATCCTCTTCTTCCAGCACCATTTGTTGAATAGACTGTTCTGTTCCAGCTAGGTGGGTTTGACAGGCTTGTGAAAAATCACTTGACCATAAATATGAGGGTCTGTTTCTGAACCATCAGTTCAGTTCCATTGGTCTATATGTCTATATTTATGCCAATACCATGCTGTTTTTTGTTGTTGTTTTTTTCACCACTGAGCTAGGTAATATGATTTAAAGCCTGGAAGTGAGAGTCCTCCAACTGCACTTTTCCTTTTTAAGATGTTTCTGGCTATTTGGGGCTTCTTACCCTTCCAGATAAATTTGATAAATGTATTTTCCATTTCTTTCAAAAATGCTGGTAGAATTTTTATTGGGATTACATTGAATCTGTATATTGATTTGGGTAGAAGTGACATCTTAATGATATTTAGTCTCCAATTCATGAGCATGGAATATTCTTCTAATTATTTAGGTCTTTTAAAATTTCTTTTAGCAATGCATTATGAATGTTTTCTGAATACAAGTGCTTTACATCCTTGGTTAATTTTATTCCTAGATATCTGATTCTTTAGGTGCTATTGTAAATGGACTTTTACCCTGACTTCCTTCTCAAATTGTGCATTACTAGTGTATAGAAACCCACTGATTTTTGTGTATTGATCTTGTATTCTGATACTACTGAAATCATTTACTAGCTGTCGCAGCTTTCTTGTAGTTTTTTTGGGGGCTTTCTAGATATAGGATCATATCATTTGTGAATAGTGAAAGTTTTACTTCTTCCTTTCTGATTTGGATGTCTTTTATTTCTTTTTCTTGCCTGATAGCTCTAGCTAGAACCTCTAGCACTATACTGAACCACAGTGGTGACAGTGGGCATCCTTGTCTTGTCTCTGATTTCAGCAGGAAAGTTTTCAGTCTTTCACCATTGTATATAATATTAACTATAGGTTTTTCATATATGGCCTTTATCATATTGAGAATGTTTCCTTCACTTCCTGTCTTTTGCAGTATTTTTTTAATCAAGAAAGGATGCTGTATTTTGTCATATGCCTTTTTTACATCAATCAATAAGATAATGTGATTTTTCTTCTTTGATTTATTAATGTGGTGTATTATACTGATTGATTTTCTTGTGTTGAACCACCCTTGCATGCCTGGTATAAAACCCACTTGATCATGATGAATAATTCTTTTAATGTATTGTTGGGCTTGTTTAGCAAGTATTTTATTGAGGATTTTTGCATCTGTATTCATTAGAGACATAGGTCTGTAATTTTCTTTTTTCCTAAATCGTTATCTGGCTTTGATATTAGGGTGATATTGGCTTCATAGAATGAGTTTGGTAACATTCCTTCTTTTTCAATGTTTTGGAAGAGCTTGAGTAAGATTGGGATTAAATCTTCTTTGAATACTTGGTAGAACTCACCTGTGAAACCAGCTGATCCTGGGCTTTTCATTTTGGGGAGCTGTTTGATGACTGTTTCAATCTCTTTACTTGTGATTGGTTTGTTGAGGTCTTTTTCTTCTAAGGTCAGTGTAGGTTGTACATTCCTAGGAATTTTTCCATTTCATCTACATTGTCTAGTTTTTTTTGGCATAAAATTATTCATAGTATCCTCTTATGATCTCTCTAATTTTTGTGGGGTCAGTAGTAATGTTCCAGTTTTCATTTCTTATTTCATTTATTTGCATCTTCTCTCTTTTTTTCTTATTCTAGCTAAGGTTTGTCGATTTTGTTAATCTTCTCGAAGAACCATCTTTTGGTTTTATTAATTCTATTGTTTTTTTTGTTGTTGTTGTTCTCAATTTCATTTATTTCTGCTCTGAACTTTATTTCATTCCTTGTACTTGCTTTGCTCTGGGATTAGTTTGCTGTTCTTTTTCTATTTCTTCTAGCTGTGTAGTTAGGTCACTGAATTTAGCTTTCTTCTTTTTTAATGTAAACATTGAGGGCTACAAATTTTCCTCTCACCACTGCCTTTACTACATTCCATTGGTTCTGATATGTTGTATTCTCTTTCTCATTCATCTTGAGATGTTTATTGATTTCTCTTGAACTTTCTTCTTTGACCCACTGATTATTTAAGTGTGTTTAATCCATATATATGTGAGTTTTCCCTTTTTCAGCTGCTTGTTGATTTCCAACTTTATTCCATTTATGATCAGAGAAAGTGCTTTGTATAATTTTGATTTTGTTGAATTTATTGAGATCTGTTTTGTGATCCAACATATGGTGTATCCTGGAGAAAGATGCATGAGCACTTGAAAAAAAATATATTTTGTTGTTTTGGGGTGCAGTGTTCTGTGTATGTCTATTAGGTTTAGTCCATTTATCATATTATTCAAGCTCTCTGTTTCTTTATTGATCCTCTGCTCAGATGTTTTGTCTAATGCTGAGAGTGGCATATTGAAGTCTCCAACTATTATTGTAGAGATGTCTGTTTCTCCCTTTAGTTTTGCCAGTGTTTGCCTCATGTATCTTGGGGCATCCTTGTTAGGTGCATATACATTTATGATTGTTATTTCTTCCTGGTGAATCATCCTTTTATTAATATGTAATGTTCTTCCTTGTCTCTGATAACAGTTTTGCTTTTAAAGTCCATATCATCTGATATAAGTATAGCTACCCCAGCTTTTTTTTTCATTACTGCATGAGTGGAATATCTTTTTCAAACCTTTCACTTCCAGTCTTTCATTATCCTTGAGTATAAGATTGGTCTCTTGCAGACAGCATATAGATGGCTCATATTTTCTTATCCTTTCCACCAGTCTTTGTCTTTTGAATGGGGAGTTTAATAGATTAACATTCAATGTTATTACTGTAAAGGCAGTTCTTTTTTCATCCATTTTGATCTTTTTGTTTTATCTGTAATTTTATTTTTGACACTTTTAAGTTACAGTTACTGACACAGTCATCATTTCTAGACTCTCTTCCAAGCCTCTCTCTCCTGTCTTTTTTTTTCAGACTTTAACACTCCCTTTAGTATTTCCTCCAAAGCTGGTCTTTTTGTTATAAACTCTCTCAGTTTCCATTTATCTGTGAATATTCTAATTTCACTCTCATTTTTGAAAGATAATTTTGCTGGGTATAAAATTCTTGGTTGGCAGACTTTCTCTTGCAGTATCTTAAATATATCATACCACTGCCTTTTTTCCTCCATGGTTTCTGATGAGAAATTGGCATTTAATCTTATTGGGTATCCCTTGTATGTTTTGCATTGCTCTCAGAATTCTCTCTTTGTCCTTGACGTTTGACATTCTGATTAGTGTTTGTCTCTGAGTTGGTCTATTTAGATTTATTCAGATGGGAGTAAATTGTGCTTCTTGGACATGGATATCTATGTCTTTCAATAGGGTTGGGAAATTTTCCATCATTATTTCTTCCAGTATTCCTTCTGCCCCTTTTCCCTTCTCTTCTCCTTCTGGGACACCCATGACACTTATGCTTGCACATCTCATGCTTCATATAGTTCCCTGAGACCCTGTTCAACTTTTTCCATTCTTTTCTTCATCTGTTCTTTTGTATGTTTGCTTTTGGAGGCCATGTCTTTGAGCTCACTGATCCTTTTTCTGCTCCCTCTAATCTGTTATATGCCTCCAGTGTATTTTTAATTTCATTTATTGCACCTTTCATTCCCATAAGATCTTCTATTTTTCTATGTGTGCTTTCAAACTCTTCTTTGTGCTCCCAAGTGTCTTCTTAATATCCCTAATCTCATTAGCTATTTCTTTGGATTTATTAAGGCAATTTGTTTAAACATCTATGATTAGTTGTCTCAATTCCTTTATATCATCTGCAGGCTTATCTTTTTCATTTAACTGAGCCATCTTTTCCTATTTCTTGGTATGGATTGTAATTTTTTGTTGGTGTTTTTGCATCTAGCTAGATATATTTATTCTAGGTACAGTTTCTCCCTTTAGTTTTGGGCTTTCTTGTCTTTTCTCCCTTGCTTGTTGTGTAGTAGGAGTTGAGGATGCTGTAAGCTATGGAGGCTGAAGCTTCTGATGTTGCCCCAGGAATTGATGAAACTTCTCCCACCTTTGTTCTCTGTAGGGACAGAGCTGCAGGCATGTATAATAATCCAAGTTGGGCAGGACAAGACTGTTTATAGTTGCCTGGAAAGACTGATGAAGTCGCACACCCCTTCCTCTCCTACCTTGGGTAGGGATGGGGCTATAGTTGTGGGCAGCAATCTGTGTCATGTGGGTCCAGAAATACCACAGTTGCCCAGGTAAACTGTCATAGCACCAGACCCCATCCTTGCCGGGGGTGGGAATGGACCCTCTGGAGTGCCCAACAATCTAACCCATGTGGGCCAAATACACCTGCAGATTCCCTGATAGGCTGAGGAGTACTGTCCCATCTTCCCTTTAGGGGGTAGGAATGGAGCAACCAATGCCCAGCAGTTTAGTCCCTGTAGACGGAAAGTACCTGCCATTGACTGGAGAGGGTGAGGAAGCACCAGGCCCCTCCTATCCTGTTGGATGGTGGGGGTGGTTCTGTGGGAACCCAACAGTTCAGTCTCTTTAGGCCGAGAATACCTGCCATTGCCCAGAGAGGCTCAGGAAACACTAGCCCCTTCCTATTCCATTAGGGTATGGGGTTGGATCCACAGGCACCCAACAGTTTATTCCCTGTGGGCCAGAAGTTCCCGCCATTGTCCAGAGAGGCTGTGGAGACACCCGATCCCTCCTGTCCTATTGGGAGTGGGGGTGGGTCCACAGGCATCCCACAGTCCAGTCCATGTGGGCCAGAGGTGTCTGCCATTGCCTGGAAAGGCCGTGGAAACACCAGCCCTCACCTGTCCTATGGGGCAACAGAGGTGGAGATGGACTTGAAGTCACTCAACAAACCAGTCTGTGTGGCCCGAAAATGCCTGCTGTTACCCGGAGGGCAACCTGAAGCTGCCCTCATTGCCCCAGGGACTGATGAAGCTTCTCCCAACTCTCTCCTTTCCCAGCGGTAGGGACAGAGCCACAGCGTCTGTGATGATCCAGGTCACGCAGGCCTAGACTGTAGTTGTCCAGAGAGACTGACAAAGCTTCACACCCTTCTCCCCTGCCTGGGGCAGAGATGGAGCAGCAGATATGGGCAGCAGTCTATGCCGTCCGGGTCCAAAATGACAGCACTTGCTTTGGTAGACTAACTTTTAGGTTTGTGGCAACTGAATGTACCTGTAGTTACCCAGAGAGGCTGGTGCAGGGCCTGCCAGCTTCTTCCCTGCTGGAGGTGGGACTGAAGCCTAGGCTAGGGCTGCAGATCGTTCTGGGGGAAAGAAACGCATCTCTACCATCACTGTGATTTTCAGTCAGCCTGGCTTCCCCTCCTGTGGGGGGCAGAATCTTTCCAACTTGGACAGGCTCAAACCCTAGATGTTTCGAGGATTATACTTTAGACAGCCAAGCCCACTAATCAGTAGGTGAGGTCAGTGAACAACCGTCTCTTCTACCCAGCTGTTCATGGGAAAGGGAGCTTCTAACTCGAGCCACAGAAAAGCTCCCGAGGTGTCTTGTGCTGCTAGAGTAGGATGGGCACCGGTCTCTGCACTGTGGCTTGCAGTTTCTCCAAGAGGTGGTGCCGGGTCCCCCAATTTCCTCCCTGCCAGGGCTGGGGTTTAGGCTAGAGCTGCAGCTGGGTGAAAAGAAGCAGATCCTGGGTGAAAAGAAGTGGTTAGGGCGTCCGTCTACCACATGGGAGGTCCGTGGGTCAAACCCCCGGCCTCCTTGACCCATGTGGAGCTGGCCCATGCGCAGCGCTGATGCGTGCAAGGAGTGCCGTGCCACGCAGGGGTGTCCCCCACGAAGGGGAGCCCCACACGCAAGGAGTGCGCCCTGTAAGGAGAGCCGCCCAGCGTGAAAGAAAGTGTAGCCTGCCCAGGAATGGCGCCGCCCACACTTCCCCTGCCGCTGACAACAGAAGCGGACAAAGAAACAAGACGTAGCAAATAGACACAGAGAATAGACAACTGGGGGAGGGGGGGGAATTAAATAAATAAATAAATCTTAAAAAAAAAAAAAGAAGCGGGTCCCTAACAGCACGGTGATTTTTCATCAACCCCGCTTTCCCTAATGCTGGGGGCAGAGTCAAAATGACGGTTACTGGCCTCCTTCCGACCTGGACAGGCTCAAAGTTTAGCTGTTCCTAGGATTATACTTCAACCTGCTGAATGTACTAATCAGTAGCTGAAGTCGGCGCCACACCATGTCTTTCTCCCCTGTGTTTTGGGAAATGGAACTTCCAATTCCAGCAACAGAATAGCTCCCAAGGCGGCTTGTGCCACGGGCATGGAGGGCTCTACTCATGAATCCTCTTTGCAGATGGCCAGTCCCCTCCTTCTGTACTTGCAAGAATGTTGCAGCATACTCTGCTGGGGCCCAAGGCCTCCAAATAGGTGCTTTAAATAGCTCTGGGTGATGACTAACTGTCCTGTGGCCCAAGCTGACTCCAGGAGCTCCTTACCTTACTCTGCTGTCATTTTGGCTTCCCCCTCTTTCTTCTTTTTTAATGTAATATTTGAGGGCTATAAATTTCACTCTCAGCACTGCATTTGTGGTATCCCATAGGTTTTATTTATTTTTATTTTTATTTTTTTTAAAGATTTATTTATTTATTTCTCTCCCCTTCCACCCGCCCCAGTTGTCTGTTCTCTGTGTCCATTCGCTGTGTGTTCTTCTTTGTCTGCTTCTGCTGCTGTTGACCGCATGGGAATCTGTGACTCTTTTTGTTGCGTTATCTTGTTGTGTCAGTTCTCCGTGTGTGCGGCACCATTCCTGGGCAGGCTGCACTTTCTTTCACGCTGGGCATCTCTCCTTATGGGGCACACTCCTTGCGCGTGGGACTTCCCTACGCAGGGGCACCCCTGCATGGCTCGGCACTCCTTGCGCACATCAGCACTGCACATGGGCCAGCTCCACACGGGTCAAGGAGGCCTGGGGTTTGAACCACAGACCTCCCATGTGGTAGACGGACACGCTATCCACTGGGCCAAGTCCGCTTCCCTCCGATAGGTTTTAATATGTTGTGTTCTCATTTTCTTTTGTCTCAAGATATTTGCTGAATTCTCTTGTAATTTCTTTTTTGAAGTACTGATTATTTAATATTTATGAATTTTCCTTTTTTCATCGATTATTGTTTTCAGCTTCATTCCATTATGATTAGAGAAAGTGTTTTGTATAATTTCAGACTTTTAAAATTTATTGAGACCTGACCTGTGGCCCTACATATGGTCTATCCTGGAGAAGGATTCATGAGCACTTGAAAAGAACGTATATATCATGCTATTTTGGGGTGCATTGCTTTATAGATGTCTGTTAGGTATAGTTCATTTATCATATTATTCAAACTATGTTTTTTTACTTATTATCTTCTCCAGATGTTCTATCCAGTACTGAAAGTGGTTTATTGAAGTCTTCAACTATTATTGTAGAGGTATCTACTTCTCCCTTCAGTTTTGCTATTGTGTGCCACCTGTACCTTGGGGCATCCAGGTTAGGTGTGTAAATATTTAGTATAGTTATTTCCTGTTGGTAAATCTCCCCTTTTATTATTAATAATATATAATGATCTTCATTCCTTATAAAAATTTTGCATTTATAATCTATTTTATCTGATTTTTTAAAAAAGATTTATTTATTTTTTACCCTTTCTTCCCTTGTCTGCTTTCTGTGTCTGTTTGCTGTGTGTTCTTCTGTGCCTGTTTGTATTCTCATTAGGCGGCTCCGGGAACCAATCTGAGGGCCTTCTATAGTGGGAGAGAGGCATCATTCTCTTGCATCACCTCAGCTCCCTGGTTTGCTAAGTGTCTTATTGTCTTTTCTCTGTGTCTCTTTTTGTTGCATCATCTTGTTGCATCAACTGTCTGCGTTGGCCAGCACTTCCTATGTGGGGTGGCACTCCTGTATGGGGTGCACAGGCCAGCTTGCCCTCACCAGGAGGCCCTGGGTATCGAACCTTGGACTTCTCTTATGATAGATGGGAGCCCAACTGCTCGAGCCACATTCACTTCCCTTATCTGATGTTAATATCGCTACCTTAGCTCCCTTTGGGTTACAGTTTTCATGGAATATCTTTTTCCAGCCTTTCACTTTTAACCTGGTTGTGTCCTTACATCTGAGGGGAGTGTCTTGTAGACAACATATAGATGGCTCATATTTTATTCTCCGCTCTTTCATTCTATGTCTTTTGATTGGGAAGTTCAAGCCATTAACATTCAATATTATTACTGTAAAGACATTACTTACTTGATCCATTTTGTCCTTTGGCTTTCTGTTGTCATATCACACTACTGTCTGTCTTTTACCATTTAATTTACCCTTCCTAATAATCTTTATATATACATTCTTCTCCAAGTCTCTTGCCCTTGTGTTTTTCCATTCAGGCTGCAGTCCTCCCTTTAGTATCTCTTGTAGTTCTGTTATTTTGCTAACATTCTATCAGTTTTTGTTTGTCTGTGAAGACTTTGAACTTACCCTCCTTTTTGAAGGACAGTTTTGCTGGAAATAGAATACTTGGCTGGCAGTTTTTCTCTTCAATACCTTAAATACATCATACCACTTTCACCTCACCTTCATGATTTCTGATGAGAGGTTAGTACTTAATTTCATTGAGGTTCCCTTTTATGTATTGCTTTGCTTTTCTCTTGCTGCTTTCACAGTCCTCTCTTTAACTCTGATATTTGTCTTTCTGAATAGTAGGTATCTTGGGGTAGGTCTATTTGGATTCATTCTGTGGCGTGTTATCCTTCTTGTATATTGATATTGTCTTTCATAAGGTTTCAGAAGTTTTTGGTCATTATTTCCTCAGATATTCTTTCTGGCCTTTTCCATTCTCTTCTCATTCTGGGATACTGATAATACGCATGTTTGTGTGTTTCATGTTATCATTCTGTTCCCTGAGACCCTGTCCCGTTTTTTCCATTCTCTTCTCTTTCTGTCTTACCTAGTTCAGATATTCTGTCTTTGACATCACCAATTCTGTCTTTGAGTAATTAATATCTGGTCTTATATGCCTCTAATGTATTTTTTAAACAAATTTTATTGATAAATATTAATAAAGCATACAGTTCATCCAAAGTGTATAATCAGTCAATGGTATTTGGTATAATCAAAAAGTTGTACATTCGTCTCTTCAGTCATTATTAGAACATTTTCATTATTTCAGTAACAATAATAATAATAAACAAAAAAGAAGCAAACAGGAAAATTCTTCACCTCTCAATCTCTCTTTCCCCTGCTGTACATAGCTGCTATGTACATAGCTATTCTTGCACAATTATTTATTTATTTGTTAAGCAGTTTCACTGAGATAAATTCACATACTATACGATCTATCATATTGGTACTGTCATATATTAGTGTATAGTACATTACTTTTAGTATAATCACAATGTTGTGCATTCATCATCACAAAAAATTTTAGAATTATTTCATTACTCCACAAAGAAAAACTCCATACCCCTTAGCATGTTTCCCTAGCCCTTCATAACCACTAATTAAATTTCATCTTTATAAGTTGATTTATATTTACATTTTATATAAGTGGAATCATACAGTATGTTACCCTATATATTTAGTTCACAGTAATGCATTCATACAGTATTTATCCTTATGAGTCTGACTTGCTTCATGCTCGATAATGCCCTTCAGGTTCATCCATGTTGTCATATGCTTTACAACTTCATTTCTTCTCACAGTTACATAATATTCCATTGTGTGAATACACCACAGTTTGTTTATCCAGTCATTTGTGGTTTTTTTTAAAGATTTATTTATTTATTTAATTCCCCCCTCCCCCGGTTGTCTGTTCTCGGTGTCTATTTGCTGCGTCTCGTTTCTTTGTCCGCTTCTGTTGTCAGCGGCCCAAAAAGTGTGGGCGGTGCCATTCCTGGGCAGGCTGCACTTTCTTTCGCGCTGGGCGGCTCTCCTTAGGGGGCGTACTCTTTGTGCGTGGGGCTCCCCTACGCAGGGGACACCCCTGCGTGGTGCGGCACTCCTTGCGCGCATCAGCACTGCACATGGGCCAGCTCCACACGGGTCAAGGAGGCCCGGGGTTTGAACCGTGGACCTCCCATGTGGTAGATGGATGCCCTAACCACTGGGCCAAGTCCGTTTCCCTATCCAGTCATTTGTTGTTGGATACCTGGGTTGTTTCCATCTTTTGGCAATTGTGAATAATGCTGCTATGAACATTGGTGTGCTGATATCTATTTGCTTCACTGCTCTCAGTTCTTCTGGGTACCCAGTAGTGGTATTACAGGGTCATGTGGAAAATCTGTATTCAACTTCCTTGGTGTGGCAGTTTGGTATTGTTTATGGCTTCCAAAAATAGATATTGGATTGTGTTTGTAAACTGGTCTGTTCCTCTGGGTGTATTAGACTATATTTGATTCAGTGGTTTTACTTTTACTTTATTAAATCAAGATTAGGGCTCTATTATTTGACTACTTCATTAGGGTGACTCAGTTTGAGTTCCTGTCCCTTCCACCAACACCCCCCCCCACTTTGTGGTCTATATAAATGAGTGCTCAATCAAAGACAGAGAGGTAAAGACAATGGAGAGAGAGAACACAGAGAGTTTAGTTTTGGAAGCTAGAGCCCTGGGGAGAGAGCTGAGCCATTTGCTTGATAGTTTGCACCTGAAGAGACCAGTGCTCTGAACAGCTGAAAAAGCCTGGAAAGAAATGAGCCCTAGGGAGGGAGATGAGCCTTATGCTAGCCTACAGCTGAGATTGGAAGAGGTTGTCACCATGGAGCCTTAGGAAGAAGAGAAAGGCTGAACGCTCAAAGAGACTGGCAGACATCTTGCTCCAATATGTGGCAGACTTCGTTAAGAGAAGTAACTTACTCTTTATGGCCTTGGGATTGTACCAAATAAATACACTTTATAAAAGCCAACGGATTTCTGGTACTTTGCATCAGCACCCTTTTGGCTGACTAATACACTTAGGAACTGCCAAACAGTCCTCCACAGTGGTTGTACCATTCTACATTTCCACCAACAGTGAATAAGTGTTCTTATTTTTCCACATCCTCTCCAGTACTTTTCGTTCTCTTTTTAATAGTTGCCATTCTGACAGATGTGAAATGATAATCTCATTGTAGTTTTGATTTGCATTTCCCTAATCATTAGTGATGTTGAACATTTTTTCATGTATTTTTTTTCTTTTGTCATTTGTATTTCTTCTTTGGACAAATGTCTGTTCAAGTCTTTTGCCCATTTTTTAATCAGTTTGCTTGTCTTTTTAGTTTTGAGTTGTAGCAACTCTTTATATATCATGGACATTAACCCTTATGGAATTTGTGATTTCCAAATATTTTCTCCCATTGAGTCAGCTGCCTTTTCACCCTTTTGATAAAGTCTTGTGAGGTAAAGAAGTTTAATTTTGAAGAGGTCTCATTTATCTATTTTTTTCCTTTGTTGCTCATGCTTTGGGTGCAAGGTCCAAGAAACCACTACCTACCACATGGTCTTTAAGATTTTTTTCCTACTTTTTCTTCTAGTAGTTTTATGGTCCTGGCTTATATATTTAGGTCTTTGATCCATTTTGAGTTGATTCTTGTATCGGGGTCCTCTTTCATTCTTTGGGTTACAGATATCCAGTTCTCCCAGCACCATTTGTTAAAGAGACTATTTTGTCCTGTTAACATGGACTTGGTATTTTGCCAAAAACCAGCTGACTGTAAAGGTGAGGGTTTATTTCTGGACTCTCAATTCTATTCTACTGATTTATGTGTCTATCTTTATGTCAGTACCATGCTGTTGTGACCACTGTAGCTTTGTAATGTGTTTCAAGGTCAAACAGTGAAATTCCTCCCAATTTGGTCTTCTTTCTTAGAATGCTTTTGGCTATTTGGGTGCACTTTCCTTTCCAAATGAATTTGGTAATTGCCTTTTCTATTTCTGTAAAGTAGGTTGTTGGAATTTTGAATGATGTTGCATTGATTTTATAAATCAGTTTGGGTAGGATTGACATCTTCACGATATTTGGTCTTCCAATCCATGAACTTGGAATGTCTTTCCATTTATTTAGGTCTTCATTGATTTATTTTATCATTTAAAAAAAAAAAGATTTATTTATTTATTTAATTCCCGCCCCCCCCCCCCCCCCCCCCCGTTGTCTGTTCTCTGTGTCTGTTTGCTGCGTCTTGTTTCTTTGTCCGCTTCTGTTGTTGTCAGCGGCACGGGAAGTGTGGGCGGCACTTCCTGGGCAGGCTGCACTTTCTTTCACGCTGGGCGGCTCTCCTTACAGGTGCACTCCTTGCACGTGGGGCTCCCCTACGCGGGGGACACCCCTGCATGGCGCGACACTCCTTGCGCGCATCAGCACTGCGCATGGGCCAGCTCCACACGGGTCAAGGAGGCCCAGGGTTTGACCTGCGGACCTCCCATGTGGTAGACGGATGCCCTAACCACTGGGCCAAGTCTGTTTCCCGATTTCTTTTATCATTGTTATAAGTTTTCTACATATTGGTCCTGTACTCCTTCAGTTAAATTGATTCCTGGGTATTTGAGACTTTTTGTTGTAACTGTAAATGGTATTTTTTCCTGAGCTCCTCTTCAGATTGTTCAATATTACTGTACAAAAATATTATTGATTTTTCTGTGTTGATCTCGTATCCTTACACTTTGCTGCACTCAGTTATTTGCCCAAGTAGCTTTGTTGTGGATATTTAAGAATTTTCTAAGTATAGGATCATATCATCCACAAACTGTGAGAGTTTTACTTCTTTTTCCTATTTTGATGCCTTTATTTTTTTTTTTTCTTGTGTAATTGCCCTAGCTGGAATTTCTAGTGCAATATTGAATAACAGTGGTGATAGCGGGCATCCTTGTCTTGTTCCCAATGTTAGAGGGAAAGCTTTCAACCTTTCCCCATGGAGTATGATGTTGGCTGTTGGGTTTTCATATATGCCTTTTATCATATTGAGCAATTTTCCTTCTATTCCTATCCTTCCAAGTGTTTTTATCGAGAAAGCATGCTGGATTTTGTCAAATGCGTTTGTCTGTGTTGATTGAGACAGATAATCATGTGGTTTTTTCCTTTCAATTTGTTAATGTGGTATCTTATGTTGATTGATTTTCTTATGTTAAAACAGCCTTGTATACGAGGAATAAATTGCACTTCGTCATGATATATAAGTCTTTTGATGTTATTGGATTTGATTTTCCAGTATTTTGTTAAAAATGTTTTCATCTATTTTCATTAGAGAGATTGGTCTATAATTTTCTTTTCTTGCAGTCTTTTTATCTGGTGATGGCTGCTTCATAAAATATGTTGGGTTATTTTTCCTCCTCTTCAATTTTCTGGAAGAGTTTAAACTCCTGGTGTTTAAATTATTTTCAAAATGCTTGGTAGAATTCACCTGAAGCTATCTGATCCTGGACTTTTCCTTATTTTTTATGATGGACTCAATCTTTTTAAATATGATTGGTTTCTTAAGGTCTGTATTTCTTGTGCACATCTAGGAATTTGTCCATTTCATTTAGGTTGTCTAATTTTTTGGCATACAGTTTCTCATAATATCTTTCTATGACCCTTTTTATTTCTGTGGGGTAAATAACTCCCCCCCCTTCATTTCTGATTGTATTTATTTGCATCTTCTATCTTTCTTTGTTAGTCCAACTAGGGGTTTGTTAATTTGATTGATCTTCTCAAAGCACCAGCTCTTTTTTTTTTTTAATTTTCTCTATTTTTTTTGTTCTCAATTTCTGCTCTAATGTTTATTATTTCTTTCTTTCTGCTTGGTTTGGGATTGGTTTACTGTTCTTTTTCTAGTTTCTCTAGTTCAGTTACATTTTTAACACTTTCTTTTTTAATACTGGCATTGAGGGCTATAACTTCCCTCTCAAGACTGCCTTCGCTGTATCCCATAAGTTTTGATAAATTGTGTTCTCATTTTCATTTGTCTCAATATATTTAACTTTCAATTTCTTTTCTAACCCACTGATTATTTAGGAATGTGTTGTTCAGTCTCCATACATTTGTGAATTTACCTCTTTTCTGTCAGTGATTTCCAGTTTCATTCTGTTATGATCTGAGGAGGTGCTTTGTATAATTTCAGTCTTTTTATATTTATTGAGAGGTGTATTGTGCCCTAACATGTAGTCTATCCTGGAGAAAGATCCATGGACACTTGAGAAGAATGTATAATCCACTGAATTTGGGTACAGCATTCTGTATGTTTCTTTAGTCTAAAGGTTTATCATATTGTTCTGGTTCTCTGTTTCCTTGTTGATCTTTTGTCCAGTTGTTCTATCTAATGATGTAAGTGGTGTGTTTAAATCTCTAATGATTATTGTAAAATGTCTTTTTCTCCCTTCTGTGTTGCCAGAGTTTGTCTCATGTATTTTGAGGCACCCTGGTTAGGTGCATAGATATTTATGGCTATTATATTTTCCTGGTGGATTGTCCTTTTTTATTAATATGGAATGACCTTCTGTATCTTTTATAACTTTTTTGCATTTAAAGTCTATTTTGTCTGATATTGTTATAGCTACCCCTGCTCTTTTTTGGTTACTGTTTGCATGAATATTTTTTTCCAACCTTTCACTTTCAGTAGGTTTGTATCCCTGGGTCTAAGATGAATCCCTTGCAGGCAGTATATGGATGGCTCATGGATTTTTTTTAATCCATTCAGTCAGCCTATATCTTTTGATTTGGGAGTTTAATGCATTCACATTCAGTGATATTACTGTAACTGTATTACCTACTTCCACCATTTCATTCTTTGCTTTTCATATGTCATCATATTTTTGTCTGTCTTTTTACTCTTGGTTATCTTTTCTGTTTTTCTTTCTTCTATATGCTCCTCCAAGCCTCTCTCCTGTCTTTTTCTTTCAGGCTCTAAGGCTTCCTTTAATATTTCCAAAGACAGATTCTTTTTTATGAACTGTCTTAGTTTCTGTTTGTTAGTGAATGTTTTATACTGTCTTTCATATTTGAAGGACAGTTATGCTGGACAAAGAATTCTTTACTGGCAGTTTTTCTCTCTCAGTATCTTAATTGTATCATACCACTGTCTTCTTGCCACTGTGGTTTCTGAGGAGAAATCCATACTAAGTCTTACTGGGTGTCCCTTGTATGTGATAGTTTGCTCTTCCCTTGCTGCTCTGAGAATTTTCTCTTTGTCTTTGACATTTTGAGTAGTATGTGTCTTGGAGTAGGTCTGTTTGGATTTATTCCAATTGGGGTATGATGAGCTTCTTAGACATAAAATTTTATTTCTTTTGTGAGAGTTGTGAAATTTTCAGCTATTGCAGCAGTTTGGCATTATTTATGAATTCCAAAAATAGATATTGGATTATGTTTGTAAACTGGTTTGTTCCTCTGGGCATATTAGATTGTATTGGATTCAGAAGTTTCACTTTCGCTTGATTAAATTATGATTAAGGCTTTGATTGGGCCACATCAGTAGGACATTGAGACCCTACCCCCTTGTGGGCAGGGACTCACAGAGAAAACTGCATGGCAGAGCAGACAGTAGAGTTTTGATGCTGGAGTTTTGAGCTGGTGCCCTGGAAAATAAACACACAGGAGAACAACACAGAGAAGCAGTACATGAGGGAAGAGAGAAGGCTGCATTAGACACACCAGAAGCCCTGGAAAGAGAGATGAGCCATTTGCCTGACAGTTTATGGTGGCCTTGTGGAGAGAGCAGAGCAGCTGAGCCTGGAGAGAAATGATCCCCAGGAAAGAGATGAAACTTATCCCAGCCTACAGCTGATATTGGAAAAAGCTGGGATGACAGAGCCTTAAGAGTCAGAGGAGGTCTGAACCCTCACAGAGACTGGCAGCCATCTTGCTCTAACATGTGGCAACAGACTTTGGTGAGGGAAGTAACTTACACTTTATGGCCTTGTAACCTTCTACCCCAAATAAAAACCCTTTATAAAAGCCAGCAGATTTCTGATACTTTGCATCAGCACCTCTTTGGCTGACTGATACAGCTATTATTTCCTCAAATATTCTTTCTGTCCCTTTCCCTTCTCTTCTTTTTCTGGAACTCCCTTGACGCATATATTGTTGTGTTTTGCTTTGTTATTCAATGCCCTGAGCCCCTGCTTACCTCTTTCATTTCTTTTCTCTCTGTGTTCTTTGTTTTTTTTTTAAAGATTTATTTTTTATTTATTTCTCTTCCCTTCCTGCGCTCACCCCCCATTGTCTGCTCTCTCTGTCCATTTGCTGTGTGTTCTTCTGTGTCCACATATTCCTGTCAGTCGCACTGGAAATCTGTGTCCCTTTTTGTTGCATTATCTTACTGCATCAGCTCTCCATATGTGCAGCCCCACTCCTGGGCAGGCTGCACTTTTTTTGCACAGGGCAGCTCTCCTTGTGGGGCACACTCCTTGCATGTGGGGCTCCCCTATGTGGGGGACACCCCTACGTAGCATGGCACTCCTTGTGTGCATCAGCACTGCGTGTGGGCCAGCTCACCACATGGATCAGGAGGCCCTGGGTTTGAACCCTGGACCTCCTATATGGTAGGTGGATGCTCTATCAGTTGAGCCAAATCTGCTTCCCTCTCTCTGCGTCCTTTTCTCCCTTCAGCTCTTCTGTCTTTGGTAACACTTATTCTTTCTTTTGTCATTATGTGTCTGCTCTTGTATGCCTCTGGTGTGTTTTGTGTTTTTTTAAAGTTTTTATTTATTTCTCTCCCCTTCTCCCTCCTCCCCCTTCAGTTGTCTGCTCTCTGTGTCCATTTGCTGTGTGTTCTTCTGTGTCTGCTTATATTCTTGTCAGCAGCACTGGGAATCTGTATCTCTTTTTGTTGCATCATCTTGCTGCTTCAGCTCTCTGTGTGTGTGGCGCCACTCCTGGGTAATCTGTACTTTTTTTCATTCTAGGTGGCTCTCCTTACCAGGCGCAGTACTTGTGTGTGGGGCTCCCCTATGCGTGGGACACCCCTGCATGGCACAGCACTCCTTGCGTGCATCAGCACTGCGCATGGGCCAGCTCATCACACGGGTCAGGAGACCCTGGGTTTGAACCCTGGACCTCCCATGTGGTAGGTGGACGCTCTATCCGTTGAGCCAAGTCTGCTTCCCTCTGATGTGTTTCTGATCTCACCTATTGTGTCTTTCATTCCCCTTAACTCTGTTACTTTTTTATTCACGATTTCAAATTCTTCTTTGTGTTCACTCAGTTTCTTTTTGATGTCATTTATCTCTTTAGACACATTGTTTTTAAACTCATTAATAGTTGTCTCAAATCCTGCATCTCTTCTGGGGTTTTGATATATTCCTTTCCTTGGACCATGTTTTCCATTATCTTAGTATATCTCATAATTTTTTGCTGATGTGTAGGCATCTGAGTAGGATCATAGTTTACTCAGATGCTCAATTTCTTTCTCTTTCATAGGGATTTAGTTATGGCAGGTTGTGTCTTACTGCTGCTCTTTGATTCTTAGTTCAACCTGGATTGTTAGGATTGTTCCTGTTAGTTGCTCAAAACTGGGTTCTGGACCCAGTAATCAGTTGCAGACCTGCTTCCTAGGGCCTTGGGGAAGGGAGGGTATAAAGGCTGGAAAAACCTCTCTTACTTACTTTTAATTTTCTCATGTGCACTTCCTTGGTCCACCAGCAGATAGCGTTCTTTGTAAGCCTTCTCAATTCTATGCCTGATTGGAGTGTGTTTGCTGCAAACAGATTGGGTCAATGGGATAGAGGTTCCTTCCTGGAGTCTAAGAGCCTTGTAATTCAAACTTTCTCAGAGACAGTTCTCCAGCCTTCTCTGGCAGCTCCCTCCCTTCTCTTGAGTAGGAAATAATCCCACTTCCCTCTGCGTACTCAACAGTCAGTGCCAGTTAGTAGAGAGGGAGATTGGGAGGTTTGGATCTCTTTAGTCCTTGATCTCTTTAGTTCCTTGCCAGCTCCCAGACAAACAGTGGCACAATTCCACCTGGTGGGTGTGGAAGGGCTAGTGGGACACAGCAGGCCAAATTTTGGGGTCAAGAGCTGAATCACCCTACACTGTGTCCTTCTATCTCTTTTTTCCTGGGGAAGTGGACCCCTGTGACCCTCTCTTTTCGTAGCTGCTTGCCAGAGGCCAGACAATTCAAAGCTGTCTGATCCAAGGGTTGGGGTGATGGGTACTAGCATCTACAGCTGCAGCTTTTACTCACAGACTTTTCCCACCCAGAGCCTTTTCTTCCCTTACCCCTCTCTCTTCTGGGTGGTGCCCAGCCTTCCCCTGGTATCGTAACCATAGAACATTTTTCTAGGCAGTTTATGCCCTGTACTCTAGCTATTTTTCTGGGAGAGAAGTGAGTCCTGCATCTCTCTAATCCTCCATGTTCCTGGAAGTTCCAAATGTTTAATGAGAATTTATTTAAGCCATTTGCTGAGGAATAAATGGAGAATTGTTTGAGGTTATTATGCATCATTAAATGCTTCCATGATAATTAAATAAAGAAGACATTTTTATATTTTAAAGTAATTTCAGGTACTTAATAAATGACTGATTAAATGAGTTTCTTATGTTGTAGGTTGGCAGCACTGGCTTTTAATCAGTGAATATATAAAGATCAAAATGCTTTTCTTTGCAAGGCATTTTCATAACCTTGAATTCCTACCAGGACTGAAATATTTAACAACCTAGAAATGAAAATTTCAAGTGAATCCAAGTAGTTTATCATTATCTTGCTTCCTGTACTTTTGCACACCGTGTCTCCTTGTGGACACCTCCAGGAATGCATTTGAATGTCCCTCCCCCTCCTCCCCCCATCACTTTCCTTTCCAGGGACTGTCATTTTTTTCTGCTTTCTGCCAAATGAGGACATTTGAAAGACCGAGTCTGGTAAGTATAGAAATTGTAAATATATACTACACAAATATTTTCTGAAGCCTGTACAGGGGTTTGTGTTTGATCTGAGAACAGGAAGATGGGGTGGGGGGAAACTGATGTAGCTGGCATTTTGTTTAAGAAGTGGCTGCTTTCTCATCTGTAAATCCTTAGACTTTGGCTATAGCTTTCTTCTTTTTGAGTAAATCTTTTGGTGCCATGTTCTAAAACTTTGTTGGTTTTGGAAGAATCTGTTTTGAAAGTGTGGTAATGTTACCGGATTTTGTCTAGGTTCTTGGCTATGCTGCAGAAATGAATTTCAAGAGCATGTCGGGTTAGTTAGGCCAGTAATTTATCCAGGCAAGGAGGGATGAGAAATGGGAGAAAATAATAGATCGTTGGGTCCCAGGTAGAGAGGAAGGGGCTGAAAAGTGGTCAAGCGGGCTGATTTACAGACTACAGTTCCCCATTATAGATTACAAATGCCCAGGTTTTATTTGCGTGGCCACATGGCAGAGTAAGAATGGGGAGGGTGGTGCGCAGAGGGCAGGAACAGGGATCCACAGGCGAGAGCGTGCACAGGCCACGAGAGAGTGAATTCCGGCCTTGCGCCTGCTTTTTGAGCCATTAATTACTCCACCCCTTTGCTAATGGCAGGGGAGGAGTTTCAGCTGTTTGCTGTTTTGATTGGTTACCCCACCCATCGATCTCCTGTGAGGGCCCAATGATGAAGTCTCTGGGGAATATCTGGGGCTTCTCCTGGCTTCCAGAGGAAATCCTGTTCTGAATGGCAGAATCTTGGGGAGGGTCTTCCAGCAGCCATCTTGGGGTTACTGATGTCCATGTGGGCTCTCTGCCAGGTTCCAGATCCATCTATTGTTTCCCTATCTTATAGCTGGCTTCAGTAATAGTAATAATTTCTGACCTATTTAGAGGATACTTTCAAGCAGGCAGGAAGATATGAAGCAAAAAGCTCTGGAGTGAACTTGGTCGAGTGTTCTAGTCCTGAGCTCTTGTCTGTTAGCTCTGTGGCCGTGGCCAAGTCTCTGAATTTGTCTGGGCTTCAGTTTTCTTTTTGTAAAACAAGGCAATTGGACTGGCCTGGATCAACATTTCAAAAACTGTGTTCCATCAAACACAAGTATTTAATAGATATGCTGGGCTTAGAAGATTTATTGTTAAGTAGGGTTATAAAGAAAATTTTGATTAAAGTTAAAACTTCTCTTTTAATTGCAGATCTCATTACCTTAAATTTGTTAAAGACTCATGAATCTCAAGGGGAAGAAGTTATGCAGGCAGCATTTCTCAACCTTATTTGGTGAACTTGAAGGTCATATATTAGTGTAAGGATTAAGATTGCTGGCTTTGGAGATAGAGCAGTTGAAACCTTGGCTCTGCCCTTTTCTAGCTACCCTTGGACAAGTTATATTCAGTTACTTCATCTGTAAAATAGGGACCCTGAAGTTTAGATAATGTATGTTATATTTGTCTCCTGAGGCTGCTGTAACAAATTGCCATAAAGTTGGTGGCTTAAAACAATAAAAATATTTTCTCTTGCAGTCCTGGAACCCTGGAGGCCAAGATTATTTCACTGTGTGAAGTCAAATTGTCGGCAGGACCATACTCCCACTGGAGGCTCTAGGGGAGAAATAGTTCCTCTTTCTTCCTGTTCCTGGTAGCTACCTGCTTATAGACTCTAGCCACTTTGCTAACGTCTTCACAGGACCTTCTCCTCTGTGTGAAACTGCCCTATACTTCTCTCTCACAACGAGACTTGAGGGCCCACGCAGATAATTCAGAACTTTGATTTTTTCCCATCTGCAAAGGCCCTTTTGCTGAATAAAGTTCCAGTAATTAGGACTTTGGTATTTTTTGGATGTCTACCATTCAACCTATTACATATGCAAAGCATTTAGTATGTTCCTTGCAAATAGGAAGTGCTCAGTCAATACTAGCAAGTCTTAGAAATTGCAGATTATGATTCAGTAATTTACAGACCCTCATTTGGTTCTTAAATTTTTTTATGGTTGTGATAGGTAAAGAATTGTTTCCATTTTATAGAAACCAAGATTAAACTTTAGAGAGTTTTTGTATTTTGCTGAAGGTCACTATATAAGTGGTAGAACCAAGATTTGCATAGGGCTTCTGAGGCTACATCTGCTGCTCTTTCCTCCTCCCAGAACAACTTTCTGTAACACAGAGAGAAGTAATCAAGAATTTCTTAGGTAGAGATTCTACTACTGGAGTGCTGCCAGCATTGTAGACCTCCTTTTACACAGCTGGCTGAGGTGGAAGATTAAAGAACATTGTCTAAAATTTATTTATGAAAGTGTAAATTACAACTGGAAGATGAGTTAGAAGTCATCTTCTAGGGTCTTTCAACGCATTCTGTTTACAAGTGAGGTTGTTAACTCTCAGCGCTGTGCAGTAACTGGCTTATAGCTACATGATTCGTAGTGGGCTTATTTTCTCCACCTCCAGCGCTGGGAAAGGTGAGACTGTGAAAGAGGACAACCTCTTTTTGTGAAGTCTGCCTTGTCTTATCTGTATATGGCTTAGTGAAGGAAATTTTTTAGTGGCTGCATTTGTGGCTTCACATGGAACTGAAAGAGAACACTGAGATAATATGATGATGTTCTGAACTTTAAAGCATCAAATGAAGTCAGCCCAAAGATAAAGCTCATAATGGATGGATGCATGAGTAATTCCACTTTGATGGTTGTCTCACAATTTAAGCATCATACGTAATGATTCATAGTGCTTAGATAACTGGTTTATCCATCAAGTGACCAAAGAATCCTGCTTTTCTTTGTCTTTTATGCATGCAGTTTGACTTTTCTCTAATGATTTTTTCAACTCTTGATTGTAATCATTGGGGCCCAGTAGTCAAAAGGAATTTTCGAAATTGCTTCTATGTATGTAGCGCTCTTGATAAGGGCAATTTGAAATCAGGCAATCAGCATTTTGAGGACCCCTGCATTCATATGAAGAGGAAGAGCAATCTGTTTCTCTCCAAGTGTTCATACCTGGAATTAGAAGAGATCATTGGTTGCCGAGTGGGACGGGGTGAGGGCCTGATAGAAAATATACCAAAATTAAGTGAGCTGCAGAATGGAAAGGAGGAATCAATCATCTCACTGTTCAGAATTTTGTGTTTGGTGCTTTTATACATTACCAAATTTTCTTTTATGAAGTTTCATACAGTAAAGACTTAGAACTTTCACATAGTGTTCCATGGTCTTAATGTTCTATGATTTTATAAGAAAGTAATCCAGAAAATATATAGAATTGCCAAAGACTCCAGCCTGCCAACATCATTCCTGTTTAAGGTTAATGGGATTTCTTCATTACAGTCTGGGAATAGACTAAAGCAGGTGGAAGTTTCAAGTGGGAATAAACTTGATAAGATACCACTGTTTTGAATGAAGTCAAGCAAAAATTGAATATGGTTGGATGGATCTAAAATAAGAAAAAAAATCCTATATATAAGGAAGATTCAGCATGAATATTTAAGTTGTAGCACTCGTAGGATTGTTAGTGTTGCTTCCTGGCTCACCTCTGAGGTTTGGCCTGTGGCTTCCATAGGAGTAAGTACAGTGTCCCATGCTTCTCCAAGGCCTTCTTTGGAGTGTAAATGGCATCTTGCACCAGGTCCTGGCAGGGGACTTTATGCAAACCTCCTATGAATTTTAGTGGTAATTAGAAAGAGAGTTTGGAGAAGATGGCCTGAGGGTGAGGGGGAAAGAAGGGAAGAGGAAGGTTGGAAGGCAGAAATCCAGGGACAGAGCACGGAAGGAACCCAGGTGGTTCTGGGCCGGCCGCTGACATTGCCTTTGAATGTGGTCCCATAGAATGGGAGTGGCCAACCCCATGGGATGGATCCTACACGTGCCGGTGAACGACTTGCGTGCACACAGCGCTAGAGTAAGATCTCACTATTTTAATCTTCATAGGTGTGGCTTAAGAAAAGTAATTCAAATGAGGATGGTGGGGAGCAGAGCTGTCGTTTATCTTTACCTAGCACATTGCTTAGTCATAAATTCTGTGAGGTAGTAGAGTTTAAACTTTGGAGGAGATTGTCTTACATACAGCTGGTAGACTTTAAGTTACTGTGCTGAACTGAATAAAGCCAACCCTGTCTTCTTGAATGTCAGTAGGGGATAATGCTTTAGAACTATTCCATTTTTCTGACCATTTACATTCAGATTGTTTTTCTTGCAAGATGGTTTTGGCTGTTTGGGGCCCCTTACCCTTCCATATGAATTTGAAGATTGGTTTTCCCATTTCTGTGAAGAAAACTGTTGGGATTTTGATTGGTATTAAGTTGAATCTGTAAATTGCTTTGGGTAGTATTGACATCTTTTTGTTTTTGTTTTTTATCTTTTTTCCTTTTTCCTTTTTTTTGTCTTCTGTTTTCTTTTTTCTTTTCATTTTTTATTTTTTCCATTGGTTATTTTTATTTTTCTCCTTTTTTAGGTATTTTTTTCTTATATAATTTAATTAATTTATTTTTGTTTCTAGTATTGACATCTTAGCAATATTTAGTCTTCTAATTTATGAACATGGAATGTCCTTAAATTTATTTAGGTCTTTTAAAATTTCTTTCAGCAGTGTTTTATAGTTCTCTATCTACAGTTTCTTTACATCCTTGGTTAAACTTATTCCTAGATATTTGATTCTTTTAGCTGCCATTGTAAATGGAATTGTCTTCTTGATTTCTCTTTTGTATTGTTCAGTGATGGTGTATAGAAACACCTCTGATATTTGTGTTAGTCCTACTGCTTTGCAGTATTCATTTATTAACTCTAGTAGCTTTGGTATGGAATTTTCAGGATTTCCTATATATAGGGTCATGTCATCTGTAAATAAGGAATATTTCACTTCTTCCTTTCCAATATGGATGCCTTTTTTTTCTTTTTCTTGCCTATTTGTTCTGTCTAGAACTTCAAGTACAGGTGTTGTATAGCAGTGGTGAAAGTGGGCATCTTTGTCTTGTTCTTGATTTTAGGAGGAAAGCTTTCAGCCTTTCACCATTGAGTGTGATGTTAGCTGTGGGTTTTTCATATTGGCCCTTTATCATGTTGAAGATGTTTTCCTTCTATTCCTTGTTTTCGTCAAGAAGAGGTGCTGGATGTTGTCTCCTGTTAAAAAGTGTTCACTCTTTCTTCTACAAAGGCAGATGAATTGGGGGGTTGACCACCCTAATCTAGCTTAGTAGAGGATTGATTACAGTTTTGGAGAGTCTCTATCTCTGGTTGGTCTCTTTCCTAAGACATGTTCTACCAGGACTTTCAATCGAGAATCTTATGTGTTCATCTCTCAATTCTGTTATTTTTCTTCACGGTGCTATCAGACTTTAGAAAACTACTGTTTTTTTATGCTTACTGCTTAACTTTTTAGCTTCTCATCTCACTAAATATCAGAGTGAAACTGATTGTGTGTTTGAGGACCTTCAAATCTTCAGTTTAGACCCTCTAGCTTCACAAAACCATGTAAATTCCATTATAGCCCTTTATCTGTGCAAATATAATTAGGAAAGTGTTGCTGCAGATCAACAACTCACCCATATGAGGTTTTGCTCTTTTTTTGGTAGTCTAAACCTTTCTAGTTCCCAGTATTTTCAGAGCTCTCTAATGCCTTTATCAGTTTAGAATTTTATTTGACTTTCTTTGCTGTTATTGGAGGAAGTCTGGTCTGCCTAAAACAATTTCATCTTAAACAGATATCCTCAATAAATGTGGTTTTTTTTTCAAATTTGAGTGTATTTTAGAAGGTCATGCCATCACAGGTCACTGCGATTTTAATTTAAGCCTTTAATGACTAGATTTGATTTAATAAGTGAATGGAAAGTATTAGTAATTAAAGAGTGAGAAGCTATGGTCTATAGAAAAATAACTCAAATTTGATAGAAGATCTTTTAGGTATAATGTTAGAGCAAAGAAGCATGCTTTATTTTAGTTTGTAAACTCCTATTGATTTTGTAGCAGTCTTGAAACTCTAATACCTATATAATTAGTGTGCTGTGATAGCACATTATTTTTATCTCTAAAAAAGCAATTGATTTCTGAGAGCCTTGATACTTTAGATAAACTTCAGAGAGACGAAGTTTAAATTTCATTGGTTTGGGAGAGATTCTTAGTACTTACTTCTTGAGTTTTACCAGGATTATATTTTTCATTCAGCGACGCAGGTCATATAAAAAGGAGGCATTTCAAAAATAAGTTAAACCCTCTTATTTACCTCCAAACACAGACTTTTGGTAGAGCAAAGATGAAAAAAAATTGTCAATAGGTAGTTAAATAATACATGGATAATATTTTAAGGAAATGAGCTCCTATTTTTGTAATCACAAAGAAACCTTACCTTAAAACAAACCATATCTTCCACAAACTAGAAGGTAGATTTGCTTTGTATGTCTTCTGTAGAAGTTATTGCATTACATCTTGCATAACTCTCTATTGATTGTAAGTTGCTCCATTATTTTAAAGACTGCTAATAAAAAAAGCAATGCTAGAAACTATCGTATGATATTTTCTTATCATTAAAAATTTACATTTTATAAAAAAGACCTTTTCTATACTTTTAAACATGTTTTTGTATTACTTATTACTCTTGTACATATTGAAAAGGGAAAACATTAACTAAATAAGTTGGATATAGTTTTTCTAAAACTTGATCACCTTTGGAGTCTGACTACTAAATCCCTTTCGACTCTGAGTCATCACTGTCTCTGATTTCCCACACAATATCAGCCTCTGTGCCTTCAGGGGTGTTAAATGTTTTCAGTGATTTCTTAAAAGAAGTAGTTTGAAATTGTCTCCGAGATTTTATTCCAAGCTGTTGGCATGCATTCTGCCCATTTTGATGGTATCATCAGATGATTTACTAACAACTGTGACTTCTTTCCTTTTTTCAAATGGTCTGCCAATGCTTTGTTGAACAGAGCATTAAAGGGTTGCAGTTGTTCTCTCCAGCCTCTAGGAGAAACAGCCAAGTCTGCACTGGGGTAGACCACGATAATTGCAAAAGGACTGTCACCTCACTGGCAGTGATTTAAGACCATCTTGATTTCATAGGTGCTGAAATGTACAAGATGTGCTTTATTATCAGTGAAATACGGTGTGCATTGGAATATATTATGGTCACTTAATATCTGGCTATGTTGTACATGATGTGTTCTGTATTTCTGGCCACAGATAGAAGTATCTTTTGTTAGACAGAATGGGGAGAAAGGATGAGTTCTGTGCACTGCTTGACAATATTTGGTATCTAGGGGTTATGGGGAAAATCATTGAGTGTCTAGGAACACAGAGAGGCACAAGAAACTCTGAAAGTGGATAACTGAAAAAATAGTAATTTCTGTTGATTTGCCTGGGAGGTTTTTGTGATCTCTTCTCAAATAGCTAACATTAGGCTCAAAGTTAGGTGCAGCAGTGCTCAGAGATGTATTCACCAAGTGCAATGAACATCTCATATTTATGGAGGAGGTTGTTATGGGGGGAGAAGTGGGGTGAGGGGGGTGGGACGTATATGGGGACCTCATATTTTTTGAATGTAACATTAAAAAATAAAGAAAGAAAAAAAATAAAAAAAACCCACAATAACAAACAAAAAACCCCACAAAGTTATACAACCAAAGTTGGCATTTCTTCCCCTCTCCCCCTGCATCCACCCCTATATGCTGTTCTCTTATTTGGTGGTTTTTTCCCCCACCAAAATCTTACTTTTTTTTGCCTTTACATCTCTCCAAATCTATTCATTATCAGTGTCATTGATTCCTACCTTTTTAAAACTTCAATTGATGCTTTTATTTTGTGACATCCCTTAATTTCCCTAAATCTATTATATTTTCTTAAATTTCAATTAATTAAAATCACTTTGTTTTGAAATTGTTGCTTATAATTTTTGAGTTATTTTAAGCTTGTTGGAAGAGCTCTAAGCTATTTCAAAGCCCAGGTTGGATTCTCAAAGCATGATATAATGAATGCTTTAGAGTAATATTGGGATTACAGTCCAAGTGCTTCTCAGTGAACAGCTTTCCTCTTGCTGTTGCCGATGCTAGTGTTGCTTTCTTGCTTCAAATATCTTTAATTAGTCTGGAGTCTCTTAGTGGTGAGTGATAGAAATCCAACTCAAATTGGTTTAAGCGGAAAAATGAAATTACTGGATCATAAAACTAAGTCCTAGGTTGGTATTGGATGAAGTATGGCTGTACCAGGGGTTTGTCATCTCTCTGGGTCTGCTGTCTTCTCTGTTGACTTTGTTCTCAGTGAAGCCCTCTTCACTTAGTGGCCTCTGCCACTCCAGGCTTACGTTCACCTAGTTAAACTCTCCCAGCAGAAAGGTTCCCTTGTTCAATATTTCCATTCAGTATCCTAGAATTGAGTCTTTTTGGTTTTACCTAGATTGGATATCTATCCCTGAACCAATTCCTCTGGCCAAGAGGGTGAGCTTTGTCGCATTGGCCTCTCTTGGGTTACCTGTCTGCTCCTGGAACTACATGACTTCCCAACATGAAAATCAAGTACCTGGACACTGGAAGAGGATCCCCGGCTGGCTAAACTTCTGACCATTCCTTATTGTCATTTTAAGCAGAAGACCTATGTAGTATACAGCGCACATAAACCCTTCGTTGTGTTGGAACAAGAGGGATAAAGTAAAGACTACAGTGCTGGATCTGGAACCAGACCCAGGGAAGTAGTTCCCTCACCTCTGCTCCAGTCTCTCAGGTCTGTAGACTAACATCACTTCCCTAGTTCAAAACCACATCAGTTGAAGTCTGAAGGGCAAGAAGCTAATCATACAATAGGTTGGGGAGTGTTTGGAGAATGTCAAGGTAGGAAGAATCCTTTCCTGGGAGTCAGGAGTCCTATAGGCTACCTTCAGCTCAGAGAACATTGGCCAGTTAATTTTCTGCTTGATCGTGAGCTTCTGGAGGAACTCTATTTGAACTTGCTTGTTAAACATTTCTCCTCTTTCATTTTTTTCCCCTAGTGTCTTTCTCCTTATACATCCCCAGTTAGATGTGTGTTGGGCCCTCTTAATTCATCCTCTGTATCTCTTACTCCTCTTTTATTCTATTAGCACTTGATCTTCCTGTACTTTATGCTATGTGATTTTCTCAGCTCTGGTTTCTAGTTTACTACAAAGTGTACTTATTTAACATACTTACAGAGAATTTCATACCACGTTATATATTTCTTTCCTAGACTTTCTATTTGATTTGCTTCTTTTCCAAATATGCTTTTATTTTGAACAGTGCTCTGTTCTTGTCTTTGGAGTCTATTTTTTCCCCTTAGTTTCTATGACAGTTTATGCATACTTGTTTTAAAGTTCCTTTAGATTTTTTCCATTAAGACTTGTGGGGTGTTAATTTTTCCATTTGCTGCTTCACTAACTCTCATGTTGGTGGGTTTCTTTGTATATTTTGTCTTTTTTTAGTATCTGATTTGAGCTTTCTGCATTGCTGAGAAGCGGTGCCTCATACCTATGTATAGTACAGGTCTGAGTTTCTGATTTCTTGGTGATTCCTTTTTATTTTTTAACCAATGTCTTAGTGAAAATGGTTTTCTTTGTGCTACATTTTAGACCAATGAGTGAAGGTTAGCTAATCCTAAAAGATGGGCCAACCTTTTCTTGGCTCTGTAGAGGGAGACAGTTTCTAGCTCAAAGCTCTGCCTTTTAGGGCAGTAGGCAGGGGATGAAAGACTTTTGAGGAGCGTGATAGAAAAAGTTTATGTTGCCTTCCACAGATTGTTAGTAGATATGGATGTTAAACGACTCTGGAAGTGAGGCCTCAGATGGAAATGAGGAACATGTTATTGGAAACTAGAGGGAAAAAAATCCAACATGTTACTGGAAACTAGAGGAAAAGGGAAAAGCTTAACGAATTGTGTCCTGCGTGGAAATCAGAACTTGGAAATGATGAACTTGGATATTTAACTGAGGATATTTTTAAGCAAGGTGTTGAAGATATCATCTGGTTTCTTCCTTATACTTACAGTAAAATGTGAGAGAAAACAGATAGATCGAGGGAAGAACTGTTAAGCAAAAAGATCTGGGACTTCATGATTTGGGAAATTTCCATATTGCACAAGATACTAAAATCAGGAGATCTGCTGTTTTCTCTGAAGAGAAAACCAAGGATGTGGCTGGTCAACTTGTTGCCTAGTGCTTGGGAAGGATCCAAAGGTCACAGTGTTGAGTTATACAGAGGGCTTTCTGAAGATATGAGGCGTGTGACTCATGGATCCCCTCAACCATCTCAGCTGAAGCCAGGATTAGAGAGGGAACGATCCAGGAGACATTTGTAAGGGAGCCACTTCTCTAAAGGAGGGAAACCATGGAGCACACATGAGACATCCACAGGTTCAGCAGAAACACTGCCAACTTGGGATAAAAGGGCCAGAGAAATGAAAGAAAGCTGTTGGATCTCATAATTTTACAGGCTGATACAACTACTCAGATGCAAACATATGCCACCTTTCATGAAAAAGAAAGGATGAATCAGAGGACAGGGCTGTGAGCCCACAGAGGGGAGGTTGAGCCACAGAGGATTACTCCTAGTCCTTAAGTCCAAATGGCGTTTGCCTGGTTGGATTTCAAAATTGCTTGGGACTGTGACTTTTCCTTTCCTTCCATGTTCACCCCCCACTTTTGAACCAGGATATCTATAATTGCCATGGTATATGTTTTAGTCTGCCAAATGGCTGCCAATGAAAGTACCAGAAATGTGTTGGCTTTTATAAAAGGTATTTATTTGGGGTAAAAGCTTACAGTTCCAAGACTGTGGAAAGTACAGCTCAAGGCACTGTAAGAGGTGCTTTCTCACCAAAGGCAGCTGCCATGTGTTGAAGCGAGATGGTGAGCAATCTCTCTTTGTTCTCTGCCTTCTTATCTAGGCTTTCTCTCTCAGGCTGCTCTGCTCTCTTCCCAATTTTAGCTGCAAGGTGACATAGGGCTTATCTGTTAGGGCTTTTCTCCTTGTAGCTCAGCTGTGGGCAAAACTGGAATCTTCTTCCACGTGGAATAATCCTTTCCCATTTTTTCTTGCATCTGGCCATTTGAGTCTGTTTATATCAGACCTAGCAAGGGAGTGGAGACTCTAATCAAGAGCCCTAAATCGATCTTACCATCTAATCTAATCAAAGGCCCTCAACTTAATCAGTCATAGGGTACCACACCCAGAGGAATAGATTAGTTTACAAACATAATCTTTCGCTTTTGAAATTCATAAAATAATTTCAAACTGGCACAATATGCCTGTGTCACCATTGTATTTTAGGAGCTAATAACATGTTATTTGAGTCTCACATGTCCACAGATGTCCACAGATGGAGAGGCTTTGTGCTTCAGAATGAATTATACCCAGAGCTTTGCCCATACCTGATTTAGATGATGAGATTTAGGAATTTTTGAGTTTATGAGACGAAGAAGAGATTTTGTAGGTGAATTGGTTCTGTATTGGGTTGAGATCTTTGGGGTGTGGTGTATTTATTTTACATGAGGGATAGATGTTACTCTTTCTGGGCTGGGTAGGCAGAATAATACCCCCAAAGATGTCCACATCCTAATCCAAAACTTTTGAATATATTATGTTACATGGTAAGAAGGAATTAAGGTTGCAAATGAAATTTAGATTGTTAATCAAAGGATTTTAAGATAAGGAGATTATCCTGGACTCTTCCAGTAGGTAGGCTCAGGTAATCACAAAAGTCCTCTAAATGTGGAAAGGGCTCTAGAATGTCAGAATGATGTGTCCTTGAGAAAGATTCTACCAGCATTGCTGGCTTTGAGGATGAATAGGGGCTGCCAAGGAATGTGGGCAGCCTCTCAAAGCTGCAAAAGCGAGAACATGGATCTTCCCTAGAGCCTCCAGAAGAGAATGCTGACACATTGGTGTTAGTCCAGAAGACCTGTTTAGAAAATTTGACCTCCATACTGTTAAGATAATTTTGTGTTAATTTAAGCCACTGTGTTTGGCTTAATTTGTTGCAGCAGTAACAGAAAACTAACACACATACTGTGTGACCCAGCAATTCCACTATTAGGAATGTAACTAACAGAAATATGCTGAACGTACCACTGAGCAAAAGACATATATTAGGATGTTCAGTTAGCATTATTTGTAATGCCCCAAACCTGCAAGTTATCCACATACCCATTCGCAGCAGAATGGATAAATATGTTGTGATACACTCTATAATAGTATGCAGCAATATGAATGCTACATATACATGAAGTTAGCAAAAGAAACCTAACGAACAACCAGTGCACACTGTGTAATCCATTCACATAGAGTGGAGAAGTGGGCAAAAGTAATCTATTGTATTAGAAGTTGGGATAGAAGTTCTGTTTCTTGGTTTGGGTGCTGGATACATGTGCTCAGTTTGTGAAAATATATCAAGCTGTACCTTCCAGTGGGTTTCTCTTTGTGTCTATTTTATAGCATTGTCTCATTTTCCCAGAACTCAGTAATCTAGTTAGTGTGGTGGGGCTTAAGGAGGCTGTGATCTCCCTTGGGCTCATTGCTATTTAAGCCGGGGGAGGGACGGAGGAATCAGCTCTTGAATTTATGACTGGGTATCTCTTCTGCTACTTCAGCATGTCTTTTTGCATGTCACTGTATCATATTAGAAAAAGTTTCTGTATACTAGTTTTTAATTGCCTAGAGAAAATTCCAATTAGCAGAATTCACAGTTATCTAATGCTATCCCAAAATGTTCATAATAACAAAACGGTTTCATTTTATTTCTGCAAAGAATGTATTTTCAAGTCATTTAATATGGTATGTCATTTTAGGCAGCTGTGCCAATTATCATGATTCAAATGCCAATGCATTAAAGATATTCCTGGAAGGAGATTTGTTTGAACAGTACTTAGCCATGTGATATTAGAGACATTTAATTTTGGCAAGGCTTCAGAGTGCCATTTGTTGGAAAAATCTGTTGTAATGGGTGTAGTCTGTCCGCCTCACTAAGGCATGAAGTGGTCTGTTGTTTAAATCTTAGATTCTAGTATTCGCTCTGCTATCGGCTAGCTACATGAACTTGGTCAAGTAGCTTATTTTCCACATTTTCACTCACTGACTGTCAAAGCTGTATGTTAATATTATTCCAATGCATTAGCCACATGATTCCTTTCCATGTTGTTGACTCAGGGAGCAACAGTATGCTTTTAGAAGTGGAACCCTTAATTAAGGTATAAAATTTTGGAAACAGACAAAGCTGGGTATAATTCTGGCTTTGCTTTTCCTTGGAGGTGTCACCTTGGGTTCGTTAAATTGAATAGGGCAGGATGAAGCTGTCACTGTGCTTGTCACATAGCGAGAGCTTACCTAGTAGATGGGAGTTGCAGGAATGGTACTATTTATGATTTATTAAGAGCCCCAGTTTATTTTAAGTTCTGAGCAAATGGTTAATATTGAGAAAGTAAATAATTTCTTTACCTGATGACAGTATTAATGGGCAAATGAAATTGTTACAGTGAATTTGAGGACATATAAAACACCTCATTAAATTACCCTGAATCTTGAATATTTATCATAAATCTTTCAAATATGCTTGAAATATAGAGAAGAAGAAAATGAATAATGCTGTGCTGGCCACTCAGATTTGATAACCTCAATATTTTGTTTGCTCCCTTTTTTTTTTTAAACAAGAGAGCATTGGGATCTCCTGTCCCTAAACCTATTTTTGACCACCTCCTGAGATATAACTACTAGGTTGTAGTTGTGTATAATCTGACATGTTTTGTTTTGTATTTTGACTAAATGCATCTGTAACTGTAAACAAAATTATGTAAGTGGTATTTTGCATGTGTCGTCTTGCAACTACAACTTGTTTTTTTCTTTCAGGTGTATTTTAGAGATTTTTATCTATCATGGAATATATATAATCATTCTAACTTATTTATTTTAGATACTGAATAATATTCCAATTTAAAATATATTTTTAATCAATTTTCCTATTGTGTTTCTAAATTTTTCCTATTACATACAGTCTCAATCAACATTGTCCCTGTGCACATGTTCTAGAATTTTTCTACATGTCTAGAAACAGGTAGGTTCTAGATTTGCATAGCTTCAATTTATTGGACAATTCCACATGCTTCCTAAAGTAGCAGCACCAAAGTGCATTTCCTTCTCTGTGTGTAGTTTTCCTTTTGCTTCACATTCTCTTCAACACTTGATGAGAAACATTTGCCAATCACATTCAAGGATGTAAGGATATTTCCTTTTAATGCGCATTTCCTTGTGATGTTAAGTTTCTTTTCATGTACTCATTGATCGTTCCTGATTTCTTGGAGCATTGCCTGTTTGTGTTCTTTTATAATTATTTTTCCCTGCACAGAATCATGTACATTATTAATAATGGGTTTAAATCAAATAAGGGTCATTGAAAGAGTAAATGAATTAAGAAGCATGTGATGCTTAACATAGATCTGTACTATAGGAAGAACCACTTAATATTACCTGTAATCAAAATATTTGTCAGTGTTGCTGGTCTTTGGATGGTTCACCAGACAACCAGGAGATGCTCCTCTCATATCTTCTGATCATTGCCATGTAGTTTCATGTTAAAAACTTACACACTGAGAGGATGGCATCTTACAGTCTGGGGTGGGAATTAGTCTTTCCCACCCCCTTTTTTAGCATCCATTCTTCTTGCTTGTAGCACCTGGCTTTCCCTTTTTTAAAACTAATTAAAAAAATGGGTGGATATTTACTTTTTTTTCTTTAGTGGAGAAGTTGTGAACAATCAAACAATTGTTCACAGAAAAATCATGCATAAAATGCAGGTTTCCCATAATTCCACACTAATATTAACAACTTGCATTGGTGTGGAACATTTGTTAAAATTGATGATAGCACATTTTTATAATTTAACTATTAAGTATAGTTCATGGTTTAAATTAGGTTATACTGCTTGTATAATGTAGTTCCATTAATTTTTTTAAAAAAATGTTATTCTTTTGTATTGTGTATTTTACTACCATATACACAGTTGTGATGGTTAAGCTAATGTGTCAACTTGGCCATGTAATTTTGCCCAGTTTGGTTGGGGAACCACTGGACTACGTGTAATATAAGGAAATTTCATGGACTTTTATCAGCAGCGAGTTGATTATACAGATGGATGATTGCATCTATAATCAGCCAGGGAGATTGCTGTCAGCTATCAGCGACATCTTATCCAATCAGTCAAAGGCCTCAAAAGAAGTAGTGATTTCAGCATTTAGAGAGAATTTTCCAGCTCTCCTTTGGATGGCCAAGGTCTCCTGAGTACTCATCAGGCAGGGACCTTAATTGGTGCCTCTGGTTTGCAACCTGCTCTGTGGAATTTGGACTTCTGTATCCCCATGGTCATGTGATAGACTTTAAAAAAATTTCATTCTAATTACAGTTGTCTCCTGTCGGTTCTGTGGATAAGATGACCTGCTCCTGTCAGTTCTGTGGATAAGATGACCAGTCAGCCTCTTTGCCCAGCCACTCCTGTTATTGTCCAATGGGCTCACGAACAAAGTGGCCATGGTGGTAGAATGGAGGTTATTCATGGGCTCAGCAACATGGATTTCCCCTCACCAAGGCTGACTTAATTACAGCCACTGCTGAGTGCCCCATCTGCCTGTAGCAGAGACCCACACTCAGCCACCAATATGGCACCATTCTCTGAGGTGATCAGCCTGCAACCTGGTGGCAGGTTGATTACACTGACCGCTTCCATCATGGAAGGAGCAGTGATTTGTTCTAACTGGAATAGATACATACTCCACATATGGTTTTGCCTTCCCTGCATGCAATGCTTTTTCCAAAACTACCATTCATGGACTTACCAAATGTTTTATCTGCTGCCATGGCATTCCACACAGCATTGTTTCTGATCAAGGAACCCACTTCACAGCAAATTATGTGGAATGGGCACATGCCCATGGCATTCACTGGTCTTACTGTGTTCCCTGTCATCCTGAAGGAGCTTGACTGGTGGAATGGCCTTTTGAAGACTCAATTACGGTGCCACCTAGGTGGCAATACCTTCAGGGCTGGGGCAGTGTTCTTTAGGAGGCTGTGTATGCTCTAAATCAGCGTCCACTCTGTGGTGCTGTTTATTCTACAGCCAGGATTCATGGATAGGAATCAAAGGGTGGAAATGGGGGTGGCACCACTTACTATTACCCCTAGTGATCCACTAGGAAAATTTTTGCTTCCTGTCCCTGCAACCTTAAGCTCTGCTGGTCTACAGGTTTTAGTTCTAAAAGGAGGAGTGCTTCCACCAGGGAATACAACAATTCCATTGGATTGGAAGTTAAGACTGCCACCTGGCCGCTTTGAGCTCCTCGTACCTCTGAATCAACAGTCTAAGAAGGGAATTACTGTACTGGCTTGGGTGATTGATCCTGACTGTCAAGGGGACATAGGACAGCACCTACATAATAGAGGTAAAGAAGAGTTTGCCTGGAAAAGAGAAGATCCTCTAGGGCTTCTCTTAGTACTGCCATGCCCTTTGATTAAGACAATGGAAAAGTCCAACAACCCAATCCAGTCAGGACTTATAATGGCCCAGAATCTTCAGGAATGAAGGCTTGGGTCACCCCACCAGGCAAAGAACCATGGCCAGCTGTGAAATGGGTAGTGAAGGAAGGCTGTGATAAATATAAACTTTGACCACGTGACCAGTTACAGAAACGAGGACTGTAATGGTCATGAATATTTCTTACTTGTTTTGTTGAGTGTGATTGTATATGTATATAAAACAAATATCTTTGTTTTCTTCGCTAACTTTTCCCCTTATAAGTTGTATTGGTTTCATGTTGGTAATATTTAAGGATATCAAGTTTAGGAGTGAATATTACCCAAGGACTTGCACCCTACTCTGGAGGGAAATAGTGCATTTCCAGTTGTACTCCAGGACAGTTGAATATTGTAAGGCATATATATATATATATATATATGTATGTATGTATGTATGTACGTATATTCTGTCGGTTCTGTTTCCCAACCCTGACTAATACAACAATATAAAGTGACCCCTTTTAATCACAGATCTATATTTCAGTGCTTTAAATTATGCTCACAATGTTGTACTACCATCACCACCATCCATTACCAAAACATTTCCATCATTCCAAATAGAAACCTTGCTCATTTTAAGACTTAACTTCCCATTTCCAGTTCTCTGTCCTTTATTTCTTTGCATATTCCTTCTTCTGCTTTCTCTCTTCTCCTTCTACGACTCTCCTAATGTGTTTATTGGTACACTTGATGGTTTCCCAGAAGTCTCTTAGGGTATTATCATTTTTGATAATTCTTCTTACTTTTTCACCTCAGCCTGGCTTATTTCAATGGTCTTGTCTTCAAGTTTGATGATTCTTTTTTCTGTCAGTTCCCATCTGCTGTTACAAACTTCCTGGACATTTTTCATTTCAGTTATTGTGGTCTTCAATTCCAGTAGTTCTGTATGGTTCCTTTTTATATTTCTATCTCTTTACTAAGATTCTCATGTTACTCATTCATTTTTTCCTGATATCCTATTGTTTTCTCTGTATTCTCCTTCATCTCCTTGGTCATTTTTTAGATTATTTTTTTTAAAGGTTTTGTTTGGTTTGTCCACTTTCTTTGTTGGTGTTTTCTGAATTTTTATCTTCTTCCTCAGGATGGACCATCATTTCCTGATTCTTTGTTCATCTTGTACTCTTTTATTGCACAATGTACATTTTAATATTTCCAAATGTTAACTCTGAGATGTCTGTTTCTTGACGGCGCATGATAAGACATTATTTTCATGAGCTTCAGTCCTTCTATCAGGAAGACTGCCCACGGCAAAAGCAGGGTATTCCCTGTCTTTCTGGACCTCTCTGTCTTGTCCTGGCTTTTGCTTTTGCTTGTTAGTTGTTTGTTGTTCCCGTTTACAAAACGTTTGTTGTTCGTTCTGTTTCCCAGGAAATAGGCCTCCCTTTCCCAGCTGTTTGAAGCCTGCAGTGCTTTGCCCTAGACTATAATTTCTTATACTCTTTTCTTTGTCTCAAGCTACTCTTCTTGGAGGGCAAATTCTGGGAGGAGGGGCACACCAGTGAGAACTTTTCCAAGTCAGCCTTTTCCAGCCTAAACAGGACCCACAAAGGGAACGCAGACCGCCCCAAAGTACCCTGGGGAGGGGATCAGAAAGGGGGCCAAGAACTGCTCTGACTGCTCCCCAATGCTGAGCTTTTGTGACCTGCATAGCAAATGGAGCCCCTCAAATAACTGTCCCTGCTGCCCTGAGGAAGCAGAGTTCTGAGGTCTGCACTGCCTCCTTCTCTATTTGGGGGATTAGAACAAAGGCTGTTGCCTTTATGAGGGTGTGTTGTAAGAACAGCTACCTTCAGGGCCAGGCCCCCTGCTGTCAGAATTTGCTAGTCAAAAGCTGTGATGAGTGATGGGCAGTGCCCACCTCCTAGTCTTAAGGAAGAGGATTTTTATGTCCCTTTCTCTTCCCAGCCAGCTCGCCAGGGACTGGACCCATGGCGGCCTGCTGTGAGAGTAGGGAACAGGTGCCAGTAGCCACCATGTGGAGACAACAATTTATAGCTCTTATTTTATTTTATTTTATTTTATTTTATTTTATTTTATTTTATTTTATTTTATTTTATTTTTTTTTAATTAATTTTTTTTTATTGACTTTGTAATAATGTTACATTAAAAATATATATGTGAGGTCCCATTCATCCCCACCCCCCCCACCCCCCCTCTCCCCCCCCAACAACACTCGTTTCCATCATCATGACACATCCATTGGATTTGGTAAGTACATCTTTGGGCACCTCTGCACCTTATAGACAATGGTCCACATCATGGCCCCCACTCTCCTCCATTCCATCCAGTGGGCCCTATGAGGATTTACAATGTCCGGTGATTACCTCTGAGGCACCATCCAGGGCAGCTCCATGTCCCAAAGACGCCTCCATCTCTCATCTCCTCCTGCCCTTCCCCATACCCATCGTCCACCATGTCCACTTTTCCCAATTCCATGCCACCTCTTCTATGTGGACATTGGATTGGTTGTGTCCATTGCACCTCTATGTCAAGAGGAGGCTCAAATTCCACATGGATGCTGGATGCAGTCCTCCCATTTTCAGTTGTAATCACTCTAGGCTCCACGGTGTGGTGATTGTCCTTCTTCAACTCCATCTTAGCTGAGTGTGGTAAGTCCAATAAATCAGATTGTAGGTGCTGGAGTCTGTTGAGGCTCAGGACCTGGCTATCACATTGTCGGTCCAGAGATTCAAATCCCCTAAATATATCTTAAACCCCAACGTTAACTGCACCTCCGGCACATTAGCATGAAAGACTTATGAAGGGAGATCCCATCTGAGTCCAGATTCATCACACATACACACCATTTCCAAAGAGGGGCCATCTGCCCTGATAGTTAACCCCATCGGCCATGACCATAACTCTCATGGGTCTCTTTAGCCTTCAAAGGAACCATTATCTGGGGGTTGTATCTGCTTTATCTGTCTCTCTGACTCTGCTCAGTTGTGCATGAGGGCAATCCTTCTGCCAGCCTCCAGACTCTTTTTTAGAAACTCGTAGCCATATAAACTCATTTCTCCTTTCCATTTCCCCCTTACTTTAGGTCAAACAGCATTTTAAAGTCATGGTATTTTATGTAGACATGGATATTCTGCTGATCCGCGTTGAACCTTCCGTATAAGGTCCTTTTCCAGTTGCATCATCAGTTGGTATTTGATAGTGGTCCCTCGTTGCCAGGGAGGCTCATCCCCGGGTGTCATGTCCCACGCTGGAGGGAAGGCATTGCATTTACATGCTGAGTTTGGCTTCGAGACAGGCCACATTTGAGTAACATGAAGGCTGACAGGAGGAAATTCCCAGGCACAATGTTGCTCTAGGCCTTGTTCTTATTTTAGGTTTATCAGCTCACAAGCATAGTCATTAGCCAATTTTTCCCTCTCTTCCCTGTATTGTGTACAGTGTTCTTGCTTCCAGAGTTTCAAAATCGTTATTTCAGGCAACTCCTGCCTGTGTAATAGTTGTTGTTGGAGGGACTGATCTAGAGCTCCCTGCTCTGCCATCTCCCCATAATCCTTCAGCTTTCCTCTTGAGGAGCTATGAGAGAGTATTTTGGGTCTTCCTTTCCCCATTGTCTGGTTCAAGAGTGCTGGAAGGAGACCTAGGCTTGGTCAACTGCATGTTCTTTCCCAGGACTTTGACTTGATTCAGAGACTGTAGCAAGCAGAGAACAGATAGAGCACTAGGTTAATTTACTGCAGTGGACGAGGGCAGTAGAAGACCAGAATGACTGACTGTTGCATTGACCAGGCTGTTCTAGCTAGGGGGTGTGTGTTTCCTCAGCGTCCTGCTTCCTCGACTCCTTTGTTTCCATCTTGTCCTTGCACTATGTTAAATCTGTGATTCCTCAATATTCTTCCAGTAAACACCCTTTTTGCCTTAAGAGAACCAGAGTTAGGTTCTGTTTCTCCTGATCCACACCCTCACCTTTTATCCCTGCTCTGATATCCCTCAGTGGAGCCGTCAGTGTCGTGGGTGGGTGATGTGGGCTGTATGTGGGGGTGGTACGGGAACATGATGCCCCATGTCCATCAAGTAGGAGCAGCGTGGAGGGGCTTATGCCTTGGTTCAGCCATGGATTCCTCCTTCCTTGAGGATAGTGTGAGTGTGGTACAGCTGAGGCCTCTCTAATTGCACGTGGTCCATGCTCACAAAGGACTGGTAGAATGTATATATATCCAATTACAAGGGGAAAGCAGCAAGTCTTGCTGAGAAAAGGGGTTTAGAAACAGGAAAAATGAATCGTTCACTTAGAAGAGAAGGTGCTGTGTCCATTCTCTTCCTGTGTTAACTTTTTTCTCCCCTCATGTATTGGATGACTAGGGTGTCACATTTTAAATGTTAAAAAAAAAATCCTAGACTAATATGTATATATAAAACAGTGTATTTTATACGTAAGTGTATAAAATGCTTATATAATTAAAAAGGATGTCATAATTAAAGATATTCCTCTGAACCTACCATCCAACTTAAGAATCAGAACATTGGCGGTACTTTTCATTTTCCTGTGCTTCCCTCCCTGACTGCTGTGCTAAATTTATGTTTATTATGTCCTTGTTTTTTTGAAATGATTTGCCATGTAAGAATATATCTCTAAGCTACATACTGTGTGCTTTTCCAGTGGTTGAACCAGGTAATCTTTCTTTTTTTTTTTTTTTTTTAAGATTTATTTATTTAATTTCCCCCCCTCCCCCGGTTGTCTGTTCTCTGTGTCTATTTGCTGCGTCTTGTTTCTTTGTCTGCTTCTGTGTCGTCAGTGGCACGGGAAGTGTGGGCGGCGCCATTCCTGGGCAGGCTGCACTTTCTTTCATGCTGGGCGGCTCTCCTTACAGGTACACTCCTTGCGCGTGGGGCTCCCCTACGAGGGGGACACCCCTGCGTGGCGCGGCACTCCTTGCGTGCATCAGCACTGCGCATGGGCCAGCTCCACACGGGTCAAGGAGGCCTGGGGTTTGAACCGCGGACCTCCCATGTGGTAGACGGATGCCCTAACCACTGGGCCAAGTCCATTTCCCCAGATAATCTTTCTTTTAAAATAAATTTTTAATTTAGTTTTAAAAGATACATAGATCACACAGAATGTTACATTAAAAAATATAGGAGGTTCTTATATGCCCTACTCCCTACATCCCCCACTTTTCCCACATCAGCAACTTCTTTCCTTGGTGTGGTACAGTCATTGCATTTGATGAGTACATGTTGGAGCAGTGCTACACAGCATGGATTATAGTTTATATTGTACTTTACACTCTTTCCCAGTCCATTCAGTGGGTTATGGCAAGATATAGAACGTCCTGCATCTATCCCTGCAATATCATTCAGGACAACTCCAAGACCCAAAAATGCCCCCATATCACAATTCTTTTTCCCTCTCTCTGCCTTCAACAATTCCAGTGGCCTTTGTCTCCACATCAATGATATAATTTCTTTCATTGCTAGAGTCACAATAGTTCTATAGTAGAATACCCGTAAGTCCACTCTAGTCCATAGTTTATTCCTCCATCCTGAGGACCCTGCGGTGGCGATGCCCACTCCACCTCTCAACTGAGAGGGGGCTTCGATCCCACCCTGCTGGTGGGTGGGACTGTTGTGCCCGTGGCAGTAGACTCTCTCGGTTCCTTGGTGTCGGGGTTGTCCATCCTCATCTCCCTGTCAGCTGACCTGGGTAAGTCCAGCGAACTAAACCAGATAATCTTTTACTGGCCAACAGCTAATCCTGTATGAGTTCTTAAAATTTGTCACTGTAATTGGTATAAAATGGTATCTAACTGAGGTTTTATTTTTTTTTCTCCTGGTAAATAATGTGATGAAAAACGTATCATAAATTTCCATGTGAAATACCTATTCATGCTTTTATTCTTATTTTCTATGTGGATGGCTATTTTTACCCAAAAACTGCATCATAAACCACGACAAAGCTCAAAGACTTAAAACAATGCAATTTATTATCATGTTAACAGAACTTTAGGTCAGTTATGACCAGACCTATTAGACTGGTTTGGGCAGGGTGAGTTTATGAAAGGCTTCAGGCTGTTGGTATTTTCAGCTTAGCTGCAGGCTGAGTCAGGCTCAGGTGTAGACCTGTGTTGGTTCTCGGGCCCACGTTGGAGCAGAAGAGGTTAACGGAGGCATGCTCTTTTAATGGTGGATAATTGCAGTGCAGTGAGGTCAGGTCAAGTTGCACAAGCACATTTCAAGTTTGAAGCTCACATTCAAGCTTCAGCTCACATTGCGCCTGCCATTGTCCAGTGCAGGTCGTAGACAGGTCCAAAGTTGAGTTCATTCTGAATACCCTGCAGTGGTGCAAGAGGGAGCATGTCTAATTCTCTTACTTGGGAGTGGAGAATTCAGATCAGAAATTGAATCTTTGTTTGAAAATACATTCTAGACACCATTCTCTTCCATTGATTAATTTTTTTATTTTTGTAACACATACTGTCTTAATTATAGCTTTAATGAATTATTTTTCTTCTGCAGTGCTAACTATAGTCAAACCTTTACTTTTCCCTATCAATTTTAGAATCAGTTTGTAAGAGTTTTTGAAAAACCCTCCTAAAATTTTCAGTGGAACTTCACTGAATCTATAGATCATTTTTGTGAGAATTAATATCCATATGAAGTTGAGTTCTTCTGTGTATGAATTTCATATATTTCTCCATTTTATTTAGGTCCTTTTCTATATCTTTAAGTCAGTGTAAAAAATCACCTCCATAAAGTTCAATTTCTTTGATTTGTTAAATACATCTTTTCTTAAATTTATTGCTGGGTAACTTATATTGTTGCTATTTTGAATGACTTTAAAAATTGTGTTTTATGCTTATGCATTGCAGGTATTTAGAAATCCACTTGATTTTTTTTTTTTTTAAAAGATTTATTTATTTATTTAATTTCCCCCCCTCCCCTGGTTGTCTGTTCTTGGTGTCTGTTTGCTGCGTCTTGTTTCTTTGTCCGCTTCTGTCGTTGTCAGCAGCACGCACGGGAAGTGTGGGCGGCGCCATTCCTGGGCAGGCTGCTTTTTATTTTTTTTCTTTTTCACGCTGGGCGGCTTTCCTTACGGGCGCCCTCCTTGAACGTGGGGCTCCCCCACGCGGGGGACGCCGCTGTGTGGCACGGCACTCCCTGCGCATCAGCACTGAGCATGGCCAGCTCCACACGGGGCAAGGAGGCCCGGGGCCTGAACCGCGGACCTCCCATGCAGCAGACGGACGCCCTAATCACTGGGCCAAAGTCCGTTTCCCTCCACTTGATTTTTGTGTTGCTGTTATATTCAAGAATTCTCTCCTTAATTATGATAATTTTTCAGTACACGCTTTTGTAGACAAACACATTCTCTTCTAATAATGACCACATTGATTACTTTTTCCAGTCTTTATGTCTTTTATGTCTTTTATCTCTTTCTGGTTTCTGTTTGTTAGAAGGGGCAAGACATCCTTGTGTTGTTCCTGATCTTAGGGGAAAATGTTCAGTTTTTCACCATTGAATGTGATGTTAGCTGTGTTTTCAGTAATTGCACTTTATCAAATTATGGAGTTACTTTCTATTCCTAGTTGAGTTTTTATTTTTTTATTTTTAACTTATCATTAAAGTGTATTGACTTTTGTCAAATGTTTTTTCCCTATCTATTGTATTGATCATATTTTTGTCTTTAATTCTCTTGACAGGGTGTATTATATTAATTTGTTTTTGGATATTAAGTTAATGGCATTCCTGTCATGATGTGTAATCCTTGTATATGTTGCTGGACTTGGTTTTCTAGTATATTGTTTAGAATATACTAGAAGGAAATATACTGTAAGGGATATTGGTCTCTAGTTTTCTTTTCTTGTGATGTCTTTGTCAGGTTTAGGAATCAGGGTAGTACTGGCCTCACTGAATGAGTTAGAATATATTCCCTCTTTTATTTTTTTTGGAAGAGTTTTTGAAGGATTGTTGTTAATGCCTTGAATATTTGGTAAAAGCTATTTGGGACTGGGCTTTTCTTTTTGAAAAGTTTTACATTTACCACTTCTGTCTCTTGTTACAGGTCTATTCAGATTTTCTATTTATTCTTGAGTGATTTTCAGTAATTGGTGTCTTTCTAGGAATTTGACCATTTCATCTGAGTTATCTAATCTGTTGGTGTATAGTTTTCATTGCCCTTTATAACCCTTTTTGTTTCTGTACGATTGGTACTGATGTTGTTATTGAACAAAGTTAGGGGTTCTTGGCTGATGCACTCCAGTGACCAATTCCTGTGACATGGGGGTTTCAAAGAGAGGAAGAACTGATTGCTAAGTGGCAAAGCAAGGAGACCAGATGGCCTATTGGCCTAAAATCTCTCTCCCTGAGCTGCAGTAATTCTGATAGTTTTATAGTATCCAAAGATAGTCAGTTTTTATGCAAATGAGTATAGTTGCTTGAGATAAGAAAGTTAGAGATGATCTAATTATCGCGCATGTGCAGATTGATTAAGTTTGAGCTATTGCACATCAGGTGGGCCAATTTTGTTTGGATCTAGCTTCATTCCAGTAAGATAGTTTAGGAATTGGGGTGGGTTAGTTCTGGGCTAATTTAAGTTCTTTCATTAAGATATATTAGGGGCTGTCTTGTGATCATAAGACTTGAAAGTTTTAAAACAGGATTGGGGGAGGAGGGTACAAAATGAGGGGCCAGCCACAAGGTCTTTACAATGACACGATAGAAGTTATGTAGTTATACAATCATTATCAAAGATCAAGGCACCTGGGTTCAAGTTTAGCAAGTTGTAGTAATTTCATGTATTTACTTTTGGCTTTCCTATAATATATTAGAAAGTAAAAAAGGCATCTATATAATGATTCAGTAGTAATTATATCATTTGTTAATTCTTATCTCTGAGTTGTAATACCTCCTCTTTCATTGCTGATTTTAGTAATTTTATTTTATTTATTTATTTACTTTTAGATTTATTTACTTATTTCTCACACACACACCTCCCTTTTTTTTTGTGTGTGTGTGTGTGTGTCTTTTTTCACTTGCTGTGTCTGTTTTGTCTTCCTTGTTTCTTTAGGAGATCCTGGGAGCTGAACCCAGGACTTCTGATGTGGGAGGGAGATGTCTAATTGATTGAGCCACCTCCACTCCCTGCTTTTGTTGTCTCTCATTATGTTTTCCTTCCCATGTGTCTTGCTGCATCATCTTTGCCATATCTGCCCATTGTGCCAGCTTGTAGTCTACTTTAGGAGGTACCAGGAACCACATCCACTTCCTTGGTTTTAGTAATTTTAGGGTTCTCTCTTTTTATTTCTTAGTCTGTCTAGCTAAAAGTGTGTCAGTTTTCTCTTATTGACTACATTTTTAATTTCCAAGGTTTCTAACTTTTTTTCATATCCAAATCAACTTGCTTTCCTTATTTGTACTATTGTTTGTAAGTTCTTGATTATTAGGGATGTTTTTCCTTCACTTATCTCTGAGCATTCTAAAGTTATTTAGCATATTTATCAGTATTTTTTTTTTTCATTTTATTGACTGTCTTTCTTAGCATTAGATTTTTTTGTATTTTGTATTTTGGTTTGCAAGCACACTTTGAGTGGGAGGATTATTTGCTCTTATTTTCTCATTCAGAGTGTGAAAATGCCCAATTTCCCCAACTTTTTGATCTTTGCGTTGCCTCCACTGGTTCCCTGTGGCCCACTCTTGTCCAGTATTTGTATTTGCTCTTCCTGCCTTCTTGGACTCATAGCTAGAACCCATGGCTCCATGCCTTTGAGGCAGAAGTTGTGTTTGGTTCTCATTCAGGACTGGTAAAGCCCTTCCCCTTGGCCTCAAGGGGTAAACCTAGCTCCAGGGCCCTGTCTTGAATGGACCACTTCTAGTTTTTCTGACCTCCCAAGATCTGGGCTCTTGACTTATTCTGCCTCTTTCTTCAGCTGGGGCCCAATGAGCTCAAGGCACCAGCCTCACTTACCACTTTGTTTCTGAGTTGCTGTTGGTTTGAGAGAAAGGCTTATTTGTTTTTTTGTTTTAATGGCCTTGTCCTTTATTTAGAGGAGAGGGATGTCTCAAAGCAAGGATGTGCAATTAGCTGGAAGTTCTCAACAGTAAATTTTCAGGAACATAGCTAAGTTTCGGATTTGGAGACCTAAGTATGGTACAAACCCCTGAGAGATTTAGTCTTGGGGCGGAGAGAGACAGAGACAGGGACTGATTGTTACATTCTTTTTTTTTTTAAAGATTTATTATTTTTAAAATTTATTTCTCTCTCTTCCCCTCAGTTGTCTGCTCTCTGTGTCCATTTGCTGTGTGTTCTTCTGTGACCGCTTCTATCCTTATCAGCAGCACCGGGAATCGTGTTTCATTTTGTTGCGTCATCTTATTGTGTCAGCTCTCTGTGTGTGCAGCACCATTCTTGGGCAGGCTGCACTTTCTTCCACGATGGGCGGCTCTCCTTAGGGGCACACTCCTTATGCATGGGGCTCCCCTACTCGGGGGACACCCCTGTGTGGCAGGGCACTCCTTGTGCACATCAGCACTGTGTGTGGGCCAGCTCCACACGGGTCAAGTAGGCCCGGGGTTTGAACTGTTGACCTCCCATGTGGTAGACAGAAGCCCTATCCATTGGGCCAAGTCCACTTCCCTCATTGTTACGTTCTTACTTCACCCTAAGGAGGGCCATGAGAGCCAGAGCCAGAATGTAGCTTAAAAATTGTGTGTGGATAAATGAATAATACAGTAAAGGCAAGTTCAGAATTTCAGGGCAAGTGGTAAGCCAGCATTCTAAGGCTGACATCCCTGTGTGCTGACATCCCTGTGTGCAATGTTGGGGACTTCCTGTGGTATTATCATGAGGTATTTGTGTAAGTCTAATGAGTACCCACTTAATTCCTGACTATTAATTTGCTAAGGTTTCAAAATAGCTATTAAAGGTAAAATTTAAAAAAATGAGAGTGGACAGCTGCCCTGATGTAATAAAAATGACAATATGAGGCGCAGATTGAATCTGCTGGATGAGGTTGGGAGGTGCTCCATCAACCGTAGTGTCACCCCCTTAACTCCCCATATGTACAGAGGGTTTGGGTAGTGTACCTGATGGTTAAGTTTCAGATGATTAAATTTACAAGAGAATTCAAAAGCTACAGCATTGTGCAGTATGTTTATAAGTGAGCTCTTGATTGTACTACCTGCATATTTGTTGTATAACCTTGGGTAAGTTCCTTATCACCTGTGTCTTTGTTTCCTCATCTGTAAAAATGGAGGTATAATAGTCCTTGTGATTAGCATTAGTTGAGAGTGCCTGTAGAGAGCTTACAGCTATGCCTGGTACATACGGGTACTTAGATTATGTTAGCTGTCATTATTATTATTGTGATTAAGAGGGGTCAATAATTCATGCAAGAGTTGTCAAAATGCATTCAATTGTAATCATTTATTAATTTATTGAAACAACAATGATGTATTACCAAGATTAAGTATTAATTGGATGAATACATTTTAGCTTGGTATTATCTTCGAAAGAGTGAAAAGTAAATATAATAATCAGATACTTGTACTTGATATTCTTGCGTTAAATTCCCTTTCAGTGCTGTGCAACATCCTAGAAGCAGGTGAAATGTTTTCTGCATGGTGTATTTTGCCATCTCTCTTGTTGGATATATTCTCCTTCCCCAAACACGAATGTCACGTTGTAATTCTTTCACGGCAGGCATTGCATTGCTTGTAAATTTAAGCATGTTCCTTATCCCCACAGTGACCATATAACTACATATATAAATATATGAAAACTGAGCCGATTTTGGAAGTGAAAGGGAGTGCTGTGAATAATGAGGCCACTGTGGGAGGTGTGTGTTTATACCAGAACTGTCCTGAGACCCTGGGCATAGAACTGCTTTCCCTCGTCCCCTCTTGGAGTATCTTATGAATCATCCTGATGTCCCACAGAGTACTTGTGACTGTCCTGGTCACCATGGGAAACCAGTAAGTATTTTTTTTGAAAGAATTAGAAATAGCAGCTCGGCATAGGCAGACAGCCCACGGCTGTAGTTGTTTACAGACTCCTTTAATTTGAGGAATTGAAACTATTCATTGCTGTCTCAAGTTGCTGAAACAATCTTATTTGTCTCCTTAATTAGGAGGTCAGTAAGACAAGAGTTTGGCAATGTGCAAACAGAATTCTACTACTTAGTAATGAAAGGAAAGCAAACTGATGAAGAGGATTAATTTGAAAAATCAGTACACTATTTCCAATTTTTTTTTTACAGAAATACAAGCCATTTACATAAATTTCTGTCTTGTTTTAAAAATATAAAATGATATTTAGAAGCTCCTGTAATTAAGGTAACTTAAAATACCCTTGCCTATTGTAATCAGTACTTGGATGTTGTTAGAAAGCTGGCATACACTGGGCTGCCTCCTCTCTGTCTCTGTTTACCTTTACTTCCCCTAGAGCGGGGGTTCTTAGCCTTTTGTGTTCCAGGGACCCCTTGGCCAGTCAGGTGAAAACCACGGACCCCTTACTAAGTCCACACTACACTGTGTATTATTTAATAACTATATCACACCCGCACCAACATGTCCCCGCAAGAATAAAGTGCTTTTTTGAGTTTCAATTCAAGCTCATGTATCCCTGGTTAAGCGTCCCTGCTACATAGTATAATTCTTTAATGTGTTTTACAATTTGACGCTTTTTTTCCTTGACTCTGAAAAACTTTTTATTTCTTCAAAACCCAGCAAGGAGGCATGTGACTGATTCAACATTGAGGGACCTCTGTGAGTAGGCCATGTGTTACGGACAATCAGAAGAATCTGTATGTTTTAATGATGTTCCAAGCCTATGAGGTTAAGTTTATGTCAAAGAAAGTATTGCATTTGGTTGCTTAGAATGCATTCTGTGAAATGGCATTTGAAGGTATTATATGAAACCTTTCTGTCTATCTCTGTCTGTCCATCATCCATCATCTATCTCTTATCTATTATATTTGATGCCTTTTTTTGGTCTGGCAGCAAATATTATCTTATATGGGCTTTTATGTTTTGCTTTATTTTAAATCTAAAGGGAGTACAATTGTTACTCAACTGTGTTTTGAAATATATCCATGGTGCACAAAATTTTCTATATAATAATTGTTTTTAGATTTATTTATTTATTTCTCTCCCCTTCCCACCCCCCCCCCCAGTTGTCTGCTGTCTGTGTCCATTTGCTGTGTGTTCTTCTGTGTCTGCTTCTATTCTTGTCAGCGGCATGGGAATCTGTGTCTCTTTTTGTTGCCTCATCTTGCTGCATCAGCTCTCCCTGTGTGCTGCGCCACTCCTGGGCAGGCTGGACTTTCTTTCGTGCTGGGTGGCTCTCCTTATGGGGTGCACTCCTTGCACGTGGGGCTCCCCTACGTGGGGGACATCCCTGCATGGCAGGGCACTCCTTGCGCGCATTAGCACTGTGCACGGACCAGCTCCACATGGGCCAAGGAGGTCCTGGGTTTGAACTGCGGACCTCCAATGTGGTAAGCAGATGCTCTATCCGTTGAGCTAAATCTGCTGCTCTAATAATTTATTTATTTATTTATTTATTTTTAAAGATATATTTTTTATTTATTTCTCTCCCCTCCCCCCTCCCAGTGTCTGCTCTCTGTGTCCATTCGCTGTGTGTTCTTCTGTGACTGCTTCCATCCTCATCAGTGGCACCCGGAATCTATGTTTCTTTTTGTTGCATCATCTTGTTGTGTCAGCTCTCTGTGTGTGCAGCACCATTCCTGGGCAGCCTGCACTTTCTTTGGCGCTGGGCGGCTCTCCTTATAGGGCGCTCTCCTTATAGGGCGCACTCCTTGCGCGTGGGGCTCCCCTAAGGAGGACACCCCTGCGTGGCACGGCACTCCTTGCGCGCATCAGCACTGCACATGGGCCAGCTCCACACGGGTCAAGGAGGCCCTTGGTTTGAACTGTGGACTTCCCATGTGGTGGGCAGACGCCCTATCTATTGGGCCAAGTCCACTTCCCTCCTAATAATTTAAGTTAAGATTTTTTTTGTTGTTCTAAACAAGCTAAGGTTATTGAGATAATTTCCAAGGATTAGTAAAACAGATTATTTTGTTGGTGAGGAGAAGAACCTCAGGAGCCAGATGATGTCAGTTTGCCAAGCCATGCGGTATTATAAATCAGGAAAGGCAAGCTAGCCTATGGAGAGCTTTTATCTCGTGCAGTAATACTTTGCTAAAGGCACCAAGTGTATGCTGTTCATTTGCATAGATATTCAGAGTATTACCAGGAGCTTGGCATGATGAATTGTATTTACATCCTACCAAATGAATGTAATGCTATGGAATTTAGTAAGTACCTCTCTTAAGGATATAGATATCATCTGACTAGGAACAAACAGATATGAAGAAGTGTTAAATATCATCTTATTAGAACCAAAAAAAAAAAAAAAGTGTAGTAGTTTGATATAGTTATAAATTCCAAAAATAGACATTGGATTATGTTTGTAAACTGGTCTGTACCTGGGCATGATTAAATTATGATTAGGGCTTTAATTGGGCCATATCAGTAGGGTGTTGACTTTGCGTCCCTTGGTGGGTAGGGACTCACTGATAAAAGGCATGGCAAAGCCGGAGTTGGAGCTTTTTTAAATTTGGAGTTTGTTGCTGAAGTCTTAGGCTGGAGCCCTGGGAAGTAAGCCCACAGAGGAAAGAGACACGAGCCGTGGGAAGAGAGGAACCCTGAACCGGGAGAGAAGCAAGACCCAGGGAGAGGAACCCAGGAAGCCTTAACCCTGGCAGATGTCAGCAGCCATCTTGCTCCAACACAGGCAAAAGATTTTGGTGAGGGAAGTAACTTAGGCTTTATGGCCTGGTAACTTTAAGCTCCTACCCCAAATAAATACCCTTCATAAAATCCAACCAATTTCTGGTATTTTGCATTGGCACCACTATGACTGACAAATACAAATAGTGTTTTTGTTGTTGTTGTTGTTAAAGAAAAAGAGAAAGGAGTTAAATTTGAGAACTATGCTTCCTCTAGGCATACAATATTCTATAGGGATTTTGTAATCTATGCAACAATAACTAGTACCCATTGGACTTAAAGACTTTGAGGCTTCTCTGTCATTCATAGAGATCTGTTTATATAGTTCAGGCCAACAAACACATATTGAGAGTCTGCTGTGAGCCAGGTACTATGCAGACAATGGACAATAAGGATTGGAAATTCACAGTCCTTGTCATTAGAATGCTTACAGCCTGGTAGGGGGAGACACATAGCTGAAGTAGAAGAACAGAATATAAAAGAGTTAAGTGTTGTGGCATAGGTGTGCATAGGTATCACAAGAGTGAGGCTAAACCTCTTGACATAGATGTGGAATGGACACAACCAAGCCAAGGTCCACAGGAAGGAGGAATACAGTAAGGATTAGAGTGGACTTACTGATATTCTATTCATTTACTATTGTGGTTAGTAATTGAGAAAATGTGGCATTGGTGTGGAAAAAGTGGCCATGGTGGCTGCTAGGTGCAGGAAATGGGAGGAGGAGATGAGATGTGGAGGCATTTTTGGGACTTGGTGTTGTCCTAGGTAGTGCTGCAGAGACAATTACCGGACATTGTAGATCCTCCCTTGGCCCACTGGATGGAATATGGGAGAGTATGGGCTATGATGTGGACCATTGATCGTGAGGTGCAGCGATGCCCAGAGATGTACTCACCAAATGCAATGGATGTGTCATGATGATGGGGGAGAGTGTTACTGTGGGGGGAGTGGTGGGGTGGGGGCGGTGGGGGTGAAAGGGGACCTCATATTTTTTGAATGTAATATTTTAAAAAAAAATGAATTAAAAAAAAAAAAGAGTGAGGCTAAGACCACCTATCCATGGGGAGCAGGAAGTAGTCAAGAAAGGCTGTTATCACGAACATGAAGTCTCTTTAAGTTTGGTTATAAAGGATGAATAAGAATTAGATAGATGGAAAAAGGTAAGGGCAGGTCATAGGGAAGGTGTTGAGAAGTAGAGGGACCGGCAAAAGTACAGGTCTGCGGAGCAGCAGGCATGTTACACCCAAGGCGCTGTAATGATGTTTGAAATGACTGGAACTTAAAACTGGAGGTGGACAGAATTAGTCGGAGTAGAAGGCAAAGGTGAATCCAAAAAATGTTCAGTAAACTAGAGATCAGCAGAACTGGGGGGCAGCAGTGAGAAGGATGAAGTGATGGTAGTTTTTAGGTCACTGACTCAGACAAAGTGTGGACCACCATTAGCCCCAAAGGGTCTGAGTTAGAAAAAGATGTATCTTCTTCTGGGCAGCTGCAACCTGGTGTGTGAGCAGAGCCCAGGGTGATCTCAGCCTCCACATGCCTGTGGGCCTGGTGTTCTTGTCAGTGCACAAGCTCGAAACTGGGAGGGGAGGCTCTGGGCACAGGGGTGGTCGCTCACGCCATGAGTGAAAGCAGGATGATGGATTAGTGCTGGGAGGCAGTGGGCGAACGATGAGCTCAGGTGTGGCAGTGTTAAGTCTGTAAATTTGGGGAGCACTACTCAGGTTGTATTATCAAGGAGGGAAAAAGTTGGATGTATGAGGTGATTAGATCATTTTAAAGCACTGAGGACTATAGACGATTTATGTCTATTAATTAAAAAAATTTTTTCAATTGTAGCTAAAATTATCTAAAAAGAATGATCCTTTGAATTTTGGTCCCAGTAATATTCTTATAAGATTGTGGTTGGTTTTCTATGGCAGTTGATCTGCTCTTCCAAAGAACTCAGTCCAACTAACTGTCCAAATAATGTCTGCTACTGTTTATTGATATACTGATGAATGATCATTTCCTTATTTTCTTTGTTCCAGGTTGCTGTGATATGCCTTGTATGACTAAGACCTCTTACAGAGAGTACCTCTGCCTTGTAGTCAAAAGGTGAGTGTCAGCAGAAGCTGTCTTGGGGGAATGCACTGAATCCTAACTGGTTGGACCAGCTAAGGAAAGAAACAAAAGCTTTGTAACAAATATGACCAAAATCAACTATACATGTTTTCTTCATTATATAAGTTCTAGATGAAGTAGAAAACTCAACTCTTGCCCCCATTATTTATTGTTATAGTTGGGGCTATAAAACCAGCAATTAAATTATGTCAGTTTATCAGATTGCTTACAACAACCAATTGTAAGATTTGTAAGTGAAAGCATGCTTTTTTGCTTGGTTTGTTTTAGTAAGTCTGGGGATAAAAAACCCCACCTTTTCATTTGGCCCTGCTTTGCAGAAAATCACAGCTAAGAGCGGTGAAGTGCAATGAAACAGCCCAACAGGAAGAGGAGGCTCAGCGTGGATTCCAAAGAGCGTCTGAATCAGAGCGAATGCATGGTGAGATGTCCATGCCTGGGCTCCTTCTCAGAACCCGTGCTTTCTGTTCAAACATACAGTGGAACTGTATGGCTCATATAACCATAACTGATGTATTTTCAGCCACTTCAAACTGGTTGCTTCTGGTTGACCTTTATGAATAGTGCCAAAGGATGTGAGTGTCATAAAGTCTGTTACATTTTACAAGACAATTTGAAAGGAGACCTTTTGTTTTAATTTCCTAGCTGCTAAAGCAAATACCACCCAGTAGGTTGACTTAACAACAGGCATGTATTGGCCCATGGTTTTGAGCTAGGGGAAGCCCAAACCCAGGCATCAGCAAGGCAGTGCTCTTTCTTGAAGACTGTGTTGTCCTGGGACTGGCTGCGGCCATCCTTGGATCTTCGGCCTTTCCATCACATGGCAGTGCCCATGCGGCTGGTCATGCACATGGTGGCGTCCAGGTTCTGTTGACTTCCAGCTTCTGCTTGCTCTTGGTGGCTTCTCCTTTCTGTTCCAATCTCCTTTGCTTATGAGGACTTTAGCCATATTGGATTAAGACTTCCCCTGCCTCCCCCCCAATTCAGTTGGGCACACTTTAACTAATAATATCTTCCAAGGTCCTGTTCACACCCACAGGACCAGGGGTTGGGACCTGAGCGTGACTTTTGTTCAATCTCCAACACCTACATAGGAAGATGGAGGTAATTGATCATCATTGATAGGGAAGGGGGTTTGTGACCTGCAAGAGTTTTTCTCTAGCTCCTACTTCGGCACCATGTCCTTATCTCCATGGCTTATCGTGGTGGTTGGTGCCTTAGTTGAGGAGGAGGATGGTGTAGACTTCTGCCAGAATCAGCTCTGGTGTCCTCAGAAGAGTAAGAGTGCATGGAAGCCATTGTCGTCTTTCAGGGAGCTTTAACTAGGAAGAAAAGATGTAGTGGTTGATGATGTAATGTGTATCATGTCTATAGTGACCTCTGCTGTTTACTTATGGTGACTTACTATTTTTCTGCTGATGGAAGGGTGGGCAGAAGTGACTGGGAAACCTTCATGTGACTGTTTTTGGGGTGATGACCCATTTCAGCATTCTTGTTAGTAACCTTCTCATGGTGTCTTATCATTTACTTGGATGTGGTTTTGGAGTCTTCAAGTGGCCGGTGGTTATTTATTTTCACTACAGTGATGAAGTGCTACAACTTAATCCACTCTTTGGCCTGATGCCAGGTTAGGTGTGGTTTGATGACTCCAGCATTAAATGTGACTTTTCAAGTGACTGTCTGGTCTGAGTTTTGTTTAGAAATGTTAAATATAGCTTTTGAGCTATTTCCTAAGGATGAACCTCACTGGGAAGTGGGGTGGTTAGCATGGTGCTGGGAACCGACTCCCTGGGTCCAGATTAGTTCAGTCTCTTAGACAAGTTCCAGGAGAGTTGTAAGTTCTAAGTGTACTCCAGAGAAGAACTTACTTTCTAAAAGGTTATTGCACCAGTCTTTGGCAGGCCTACCCCTCTCTTAGGTCATGTGAGGATGCCACTCTTCTTAGCGTTTTGGTTTGTTGTCTTGTGTCTCTGAGGAGATGGTTATGAGGAAATTCACTATTTGATGTGTTCAGGGTTATTCCTGGGTAGTGTTTCTTCAGGTGTGGGCCCCAGTCCAGCAGGATCAGCATCATGGGCAGATTTATTAGACATGCAAATTCTAGGACCCTACCCCAGACCTACTGAATCAGAAACTCTGGGGGGTGGGACCCAGCCATCTGTACTTTAATAACCTCTCCAGGTGATTCTGTTGTACTCTTAAGTTTGAGAACCTTTGTCCAAGGGAAATAGCTAGAAGCATCTCACTTACTAATGCAGCTGCAGTTAATCAATATTGACTGCTGCATTTTTCCTAAAATCTTTTAGTTAAACATTTGAGACTACCTCTCTGCCATCCAGCCACTTTTTATCAATATCATTTCTCTTTTAACTGCTAAAATTGTCACTGGTTCTCTTAGTACTTCAGTTGTCTGATACCATCGTTTAACTGTTGCAACTCTTCTGTATTATGTCAAATCCCAGTTTTCTCTTAAAGTCCAACTCGGTTTCTAACTTAGTCCATGTGCTTTCATTACCATATTTCTACCTTACATTGGGCGTTTCCTTTTTTTGAACTCGGACTTGCTCAGCCCTTAGGTGCTGTTTTAATGTGGGGCCTTGGATGACTGGATTTCTGGAAATATCTGTTGAAAAATGTTCTTGGTGTTTAGTGGAATCTCCATGCAAACAGACTTCTTTGTTTAATAGTAAGAAAATATTTCAAAGGGCAATAATACTAATTTAAGATTTGATGTTCTTGTAATATCTCCTTGTTTATAGGCCATATATATGTGCATTTAGGATGAATTCCAAATTACATTGTCAGTTTGGGGCTCCTTTCCAGTTGCAATGTCCATTTCATTAGTTGAATTTAACAATTTACTGCAGTAAACTGGTTCACATCTGTTGCTACAGTCACTGTGGAGAAAAAGGGGCTCAGTTGTGTTTGAATTTTGCTAGATTTCTTGAAATATATATATATTTTTTAAAGATTTATTTTTTTAAATTTATTTCTCTCCCCTTCCCTGCCCCCCTCCCCCCCGTTGTCTGCTCCCTGTGTCCATTCACTGTGTGTTCTTCTGTGTCCACTTGTATTCTTGTTAGCGGCACCTGCAATCTGTGTCTCTTTTGGTTGCGTCATCTTGCTGTGTCAGCTCTCTCCATGTGTGCGGCACCATTCCTGGGCAGGCTGCACTTCTTTTTCATGCTGGGCAGCTCTCTTTACGGGGCGCACTCCTTGCACATGGGGTTCCCCTACACGGGGGACACCCCTGCATGGCATGGCACTCCTTGTATGCATCAGCACTGCGCGTAGGCCAGCTCATCACACAGGTCAGGAGGCCCGGGGTTTGAACCTTGGACCTCCCATGTGGTAGGAAGACGCCCTATCCATTGGGCCAAATCTGCTTCCCTACTTCTTGAAATATTGATAACCTTCTTTATTTTGTGTTACTCTTCTGATTTTATAGGTGACATTTTCAATCAATCGGGTAAAATAGCATTGAAAGATTACGTAGATAAAACATAAAACAAACGAACAATTGCTGCTTTCTAAACATTTGCTAGGAGATAGGTGAAAAAGCCTTCAAATAATTTCATTTCCCGAATCTCTAATAATTTTTAAATGCTAGTATTAATATCTGTCAGTGAATGTCTTCCTAGACTAATGGTTTCTATGTAATAGATGGTGTAGAAATTTAAAAATATTTATTTGTATTTCTCAAAATACAGGCACATGATTAAAAAAGTAAAATAGAACAGATAGGTATTAAAATAAGAAGTAAATTCTCCACCATTCCCCTCATACAAACTATACCTCCAAATCCTTTCCAACATATGACCCCTGTATACAGATTTTTGTGTATTATTAATATACAGAAAACACAAACAAAAGAGCAAAACCCCTATATCCTTTATATATGCATACACACATATGCATATGTACATGCACACATACATGCATGCACGCATATCTATGTACATACATTCATGCATATATACACAAATACGTGTTTCCCAAATGGGCACACACTCTGCTTTTTCTTCTCTACCTTGCTTTTTTGAACTTAATGATGTATATTGTGGAGATGCAGATCTTCCCATTCTTTTTAATGGTGTATAGTAATACATTCCATAAAAAGACTATATTTTATATTTAGACAGGGCCCTATAGTTAACATTTTGGCTGTTTTTATTTTTTTGTGGTTGCATGCCATGTTAAAACCAATGTTTTTGCTCACATATCTTGATATACTTTTGCAGTTGATTCATAGGGTAAAAATTGTGTCTGTGGAAGTATCGTTACTGAAGGGTATATGCATTTAAAATTTTGATAAACCTTTCATATCATCATCCAAAGGGGTCACCCCACTCTTGTACTCGCCCTGGCAGCATTTGTAAGAGCACTTTGTTTCCTCAGGCTTTACTGCCATGTCTTACGTGGTGGTTTACTGAATTCTACCTGCTAACGGGCTTTGGTTTGTGGGGCTGCCTCTGCAGCACTGCTGCAAATGTAAAGGGAGAGATTGTCTCTGCTTTTAGACTCCTGGACACAGTATGCTTTTTCACAACATCTAGCACCAAGACAAGGGTTATTTTGGGTGCCATTTGCTAGCTTTTCCCACCAACCACCTTTATAGTTGACTGATAAACTGTAGGCTCTTAGTTATTGGGGAAACTAAGCATTTTTGATAGATGTTTAATGTGTAGGACGGTGTTCTTGACACAAACCTCTAACCCATATGTTGTCTGTAAAATTTCAAATTCCCCACAAAAAATAAAGTTTTCCAAATGAAAAAGAAAATTTTATTTGACCATACGTGGTCAAGAATAAAAGATTTGGTCTCTAATTGTGTGTATAAAATATTTGATACTGAATAAATGTTAGTTCCTAGTCTCCCTCTTCCTCTGTACCTCTTAAAATCAGTAAATTTAGATCTAATTAGTGAGTTAAGTAATTTGGGAGATAGAAATGTGAGATATTATTCATTGTGGTACATGGGGCTGGAGATGGTGAAGAAATTGGGGACTGGAGCCTGACCTTGAAGGTTGAAGACTATCTAATGTGTTCATATTTAATGCTTTATTATTCTGTTGTAACTAAATGCTTTTTAAATCCAATGTGGCAGAATACACTTAATTTACCTATTAATATCTGGATGCTCTCCAAGCAACTAACCTTGAGGAATAAGAACGTTGACAGGCCAGAGCGAGGGTAGGCCTGGGCCAAGAGGCAGCATGAGGAAAAGAATGGGGTTGGAATAAATGTGGCAGGCATTTACTGTATGGCGGGGTTTTAATGACTTGTCTGACTGAAGCAGATGTTGCTCTTGGCCATGTTGTAAGTTGAGGTTGGGCTGAGAGTCTGAATATTTGGATTTTAGTCTTTCACTCCGCCACTACCTACCTCTGTGACCAGGGGCATGTCTCTTAACCAGTCTACAGCTCAGTTTCCTTGACCATAGAACAAGAGTCTTAGATGAGAAGATGTCTAGGGATCTATTCACATCACTAAGCCAACAATTTATGAGAAATGAGATTGTAAAATGTCAAAGGTTAAGTCAGGTGGCCGAGCTCGGAAGATCTGGTGGCAAAGCAGAGGGTATTATACCTGATGTGGTGTCCACTGGGCTCGATGTAATGACAATGGTGTAAATTCTGGCATAGGATGATGAAATATTTTTTGTAATATATTTAAATAGATATTGAGAAAATGTTAGGATAGGATTATTTAATTTCTAAGTTTTCAGCAGTATTTATCATTTCTTTTCCCAACTCAAGACTGATGTCAGTTTACAACAGCCAGAAGTATTAATTTATTTATGGAGCAACTGTAGAAAGGAGAGGCTTTGAAGAATATTTTATATATTTTTCCCTTTACTTTTTGTATGTCTGAGCAGATATTTCGTTCAGAGACTGAAGCTATATTTATCAAGTATTTGAACAAAATGAGAACATTTCCCTCTCTCTAACGGCATCTGAATTCCAATAGAACAATGGAAAAAATTCCCACAAACCCCAGTATTTTTATTGGAAGGACTAATTTCGTCTTCAGTTCATCTCCCATATTGGATCAGAGCAACCAATAATTTGAAACAGCAGCTAAAATTCCAGTAGTTTGTTATTGGAGCTTTGAAGGGGATTTCAGTGTTTTCTACCGGAAACACTGTTCAGGAAGCCGATATGCAGTGCTCTTTGGGGCTCAGCTACTAAGTTCTGTGGAAGAACAGCCAAGATACTCAAGTTCCTTAGGGCTCTGGGACCGCTGCTTGACAGGGAAGGAAGGGGGCATTGCCTGACCCTGCCCAGGTGCTGATGTGAAACTGCCAGACCAACTCAGTAGTTGAAAATCCTTCATATGTTCCCTTGACCAGAGCTCACCCACAGAAAAATGTAGACGTTATTAATTAGAAGGTGACTCTGGGACCTTGAGTGAAAGTAAAGGCGTGTCTGCCCTTCTGGTACCAATCCAGGGTCCAGGCCATGGAGTCTTCGAGTTGTTCTCCCGCCTCCTGATGTGCTCTTCCAAAATGTCGGATTTTAAATTAGTGAATAGAAATGTACCATAGCAGAGACTTATTTTTTGAAACGTTCCTTAAACTGCTATCTCCCCTTCTTCAGAGAACTATTAGTTTTTCCCCAAAGCTTTGTGTTCAGTTTTCACAACTAAAATTTGATACCTGAGAAATCACAGTAATGGTTTTATTTTTCTCAATTCCTATTTATTTCCTTAAATTTTCTGCCTGAGAGGTAAGGTAAAGTGTTTTTCTTTTGTTTTTTAAATTCATTCTCTACTCTTTAATAGCAGTGTGGATTTACTACTTTTATGAAATAATTAATTGGGCCAGATGAAATTAAAGAATGTTAAAACTAGCAGAAACTTTGGAGAACATTTAGTCCAATCCCTTTATTTTATAAATAAGAAAAATCAGGTAGAGAGAATTTTTTCAAAATAGCTTTTTATGGGTGGAGTTGTGCTTCAACCTTAGGTCTCCCAACTCCAAATCCAGCATTTTCCCATCTATATCATATGATGTTAGATATTTTCTCCATTTATAAAATTGTTAAAAAAAATGAGGTTAGTATAGCATAAATGTAAATGTATCCTGAAATACAAAATCATGATCTTTTGTGTGCATATGTGTGTCTTCAATATATATAGCCTTTATCCATCTACAGAACATATGGACAGAGGGACCGTGGATAATTTAACTCTGAAGTGAGAGGTAATGCTACTTTTGTGAGGAATATTTTTTCTGTCTAGGCAGAATTTCAATAGAAATGGAAGAGTGTGAAGCAGATATCCTAATCCACTAACTGAATGACAGCATATTATACATTTCTATTTATTTTTGAATGATACTGTGATTATAAAAATGCTTCAGTAGCTGTTTGCTCACATAATCATCTCTTGAAACCTGTTTCTGGTTACCCTTCAGATTTTTCAGTAGAACCTTTATGAAAGAGACTCACATTATTTTGAGCCACGTGAATTTCTCATGTATTTGAGTGGATAAAGAGGAATGAAATTGGGGTCTCGAGCCACCATTGGCAATTCGATCTGAGTCAGGCGTCAGCATTCACACACAGTAGGGCAGGGGTGGGTGTGACTGCACTGCTGCCTTCCCCTCCCACCTCTGTCCTGATCAGGGCCGTGCTGGCCACCCACGGTGCGGCCCACAGACCAGGGCTGTGATGGCCTGAGCGCTGGCTGGACATCTGTCATCTCAGGCCCCACCCTAGACCTGGGAAATCAAAATCCGCATTTTAACAAGATTCCCAGGTAATTCCTGTGCACATTACAGTTTAAGAAGCTCTAGGTTAGAGAACGTTTTGTCAGTATGCTACTTATAATTGCCCACAGATATCCATGGTAGCTTTGGATGTCAAATCCGCCAGGCAGAAAAATACTATTCTTGAACTCTGCCTTCATTCCTTTATTCGACAAATATTGGTTGAGCTAGACTGGGTGCTAGGCTATGTTTTTGGGAATAAAAGACAGTTAAGACACACTTCAGTACGCTCCGTGAAGCAGGAGAGACTAGTAAAACAGGTAATGCTAGTACAGCGTGATAAACCCAGTAATCTAGAGTTGCTTGGGATATGGTCAGGCTTCCCACGGTAACTCAGGTCAGCATGGTGGAGGGGGAGGAGTAAGAGGATCAAGAAAGCTGCCTGAGTTGACTCCTGCAGGATAGGAAGGAGGCTCTTAGTTTTCTATTGCTGCATAACAAATTACCACCAACAGTGGCATGAAACACAACATTTATTATCGGCTCACAGCTGCCGTAGATCAGAAGTCCAGGGAGCTTAACTGGGTTCTCTGCTGAAGGTCTCAAAGGTTGAAAGGAGGGTGTTGACCAGGCTCAGACCCTTTCATGGCTCAGAGTCCTCTGCCCGGCTTCTGTGGTTGTTTGCAGAACCCAGTTCCTCATGGTTGCAGAATGGAGGTTCCCGTCTTGCTGGCTTTCGAGCAGGGGTTGCCTTCTCTCCGAGGAGCTGCCTGTTGTTCCCCACCACATGGCTCTCCAGGCCCTCTCACAGGTCCCTTACAACTCAGCAGTTCACTTCCTCAAGGCCAGCAGTAGAATCTCTGTCTCCATTTGGCGGAGGCAAGTCATCCATGACATAATCCAATCAAGAGAGTGACACTCCTACAGCCTTGCCATATTGCTTGGTCAAGATGCAAGCCCCAGGGACGCGGACTTGGCCCAGTGGTTTGGGCGTCCGTCTACCACATGGGAGGTCCGCGGTTCAAACCTCAGGCCTCCTTGGCCCGTGTGGAGCTGGCCCACGTGCAGTGCTGATGTGTGCAAGGAGTGCCCTGCCACGCAGGGGTGTCCCCCGCATAGGGGAGCCCCACGCGCAAGGAGTGCGCCCCGTAAGGAGAGCCGCCCAGCACGAAAGAAAGTGTAGCCTGCCCAGGAATGGCGTCACCCACACGGAGAGCTGACACAGCATGACACAACAAAAAGAAACACAGATTCCCATGCCGCTGACAACAGAAGCGGACAAAGAAGACGATGCAGCAAACAGACACAGAGAACAGACAACCGGGGCAGGGTGGGGGGGAAGGGGAGAGAAATAAATAAATAAATAAATCTTAAAAAAAAAAAAAAAGATGCAAGCCCCAGGTTCCAGGTTCCATTTGTACTCATTAAAGGGGGTGATACAAGGGTGTGCCTCATTGCGGGTCGCCCTAGAATTCTGCCTATCACAGGAAGAGAAGGTAGAATAGAGGGCAGGGGGCACAGTACTACAGAGTGTAGACACAAGAAGCTGCAGAGCGTGTTCAGTGAACACTTGAATAGGGGTTAAGAAGAGGTTTCCAGGGTAAAGTAATGAATTCCCTTTGGCATCTACTGAGTTTTGGGGGCTGGTAGGGCATCCTGAAGAAGGACTTGGCTCTGCATGTCTGCATCTTGATGGAGGTAGGTAGAGATGCACCTGTCATCCTGTTTCTGAAGCTGAGTGTGGACATGATCATGCAGAGGGGTAGGTGAGATGAGCGGCAGGAAGGTGGGATCTCTGGGAAGAGTGCAGTGAAAAGGGGCTCAGTAGGGAACATGGGGCTTCCACGGTGGCATCAGGTCAACAAGAATGTGCAGTATCACAACCAAGGGTAAGAAGAGGAAGGTGGCAGCATAGTAAGCCCAGGAGTTCAGCTGTCAGGCAGCCTGCCCTTTGACACTCCGAAGCACCTGTCAGATGCAGCGTAGTCAGGACACAGAAATTGGGCAGTGTATTCGGCACCTGGCAAATTACCTGTGATGGCTGCAGGAGTTGGGAGTCTGTTCCGAGCCACGTGCTGTAATAACGGCTTACCCGCAGAGCTGTAATCCTTAAAACAATCCTGTGAAGGATTGGTTCTCTCTAAGTCACAGATTAGGAAATTGAGGCTCATAGAGGTTAACTCATGTGCTCAGTGTCACACAGCAGTGAGGGATGGACCTGGGATTTGAACACTCAGTATCTGACTCTAAACTTGTACAGAAACAAAACTCTCTTATTGTGTATGAAACACTAGATAGCCTACAAAGCATATTCAAACATAAGGTCTTGCTATTTGAAACCGTGTGGTCCTGGCATATGAATAAACACACTAAAGAAAGAGAATAGAAAGGCCAGAAATAGCATCAAATACATATGGGAATTCAGTGTATAATATACATATCTTTAGATTATTGGGGAGAATGAAGGCTATTCAGTAAATGGTGTTGAGACAAATGAATAGCCATGTGGGCCAAAAAATTTTATGTCACTCCATATTCCAGCAAAAATTTCAGATTTATTAAAGATTTAAATGTCAAAACTGTACCATACATACAATAGAAAGGAACAAGTTTGATTTCTTTTTTTTTTTTTTAAAGATTTATTTATTTAATTCCCCCCCTTCCCCGGTTGTCTGTTCTCTGTGTCTGTTTGCTGCGTCTTTTTTCTTTGCCCGCTTCTGTTGTCATCAGCGGCACAGGAAGTGTGGGCGGCACCATTCCTGGGCAGGCTGCACTTTCTTTCACGCTGGGCGGCTCTCCTTATGGGGCGCACTCCTTGCGTGTGGGGCTCCCCTACGTGGGGGACACCCCTGCGTGGCACGGCACTCCTTGCGCGCATCAGCACTGCGCATGGGCCAGCTCCACATGGGTCAAGGAGGCCCAGGGTTTGAACTGCGGACCTCCCATGTGGTAGACGGACGCCCTAACCACTGGACCAAGTCCGTTTCCCAAGTTTTATTTCTTAACACAAACAAAAAGTGTGCAAATTATAAAATACCATGAACAGAGTGGAAAGAGAAATGAAAAACGGAAAAAATAATCAGCACCTCGTATCATAGACAAAGGATAAATCTTCCTAATTTATCAAGACTGAATGATGAATAATCATCACCAGAAAAACAGACCAAGGAGATAAATAGGCATTTCATTGAACAGGAAATACAGATGGCTTTTAAATATACAAAAAGACCTTCAACTTCTTCATAATGAAATAAATGCAAATTAGAACCACACTAAGATATCATTTTTCACCTGTCATATTGGCAAAAGCCCAAAAATATGATAACTCACCCCACTAGGAAGGCTGTTCCCAAGGCACAGCATTTGGGAGTGTAGCTTAGGGCAGCTTCTGGGGGTGTCAATTTGGCAGAATCTCCCAACATAATGAACCCAGCCTCCTTTGACCTGGAAGTTATCCTTGTGCATTTGCAAATGACATCTGTGCAAGAGTTTTTATTGCAGTATTGCATGTAATAGGAAAAGACTGGAAACCACCTAAACATCCACAGATTAGGAACCAGTTACAGAATTCATGAGATATTCATTCTGTGGAACAATGTGCAGCTATGAAAAAAAGAAGCAACAAACTCTAACTTCATAGGGAAGGATCTCTGAGGGAGTTTGTTAAGTGACAAGAGAGGTGGAAAACGGTATTAATATGTGCTACCTTTTGCGTACAAAAGTGAGAAAATATGAATATATATTTGTATTTCTTTGTATTTTTTATGAAGAAAACCTGGCAAGAACATGTTAGAAACTAATGACAGTGTTTATCTATCTGGTGAGGGCATTAAGAATTGGGCAGATGGGGGAGAAGGATGGAGGGGAAAATGTTCACTGTCATATCTGTTTAATACATATATATATATATTTATCTTGAAGCATATGAACTCAAAAAATAAATATTAAAAAGAAACAAAACTAAGGCATCTCAAGGAATCTATCAAAGTCAATTATAAATATTTATGTAAGCCTGATGCAATCTTCTTTAAACTCTTGTTTGTGCACCCCATCAATAAAGCGATAATCGCTAATCTATTGGTATTGGTTTATTTGAAAATGTTCTGATGCACTACTTTAAAAATTGTATTGTGCCTTAAAGACAAAGGCTAAAAAAATAAATTTTGAAAGCTGTATTTTTTAAAAACATAAGATCTATTTAAAAAATTTTATTTTTATTTTATTAACAGTTAAAATATTTTACTCATTATTAGTGTGCAAAAATATTTAGTATGCATGATTCATTTTTGAAAACTTGGTTTAAAGCCTGTGATACCATTATCTGAAGTCTGTTTTTTAGGTTTGGCTCTAATGACTGGTTTTCTTGGTTTGCCTAGGGTTGAGGGGTTTCTCTGGTAAAACCATGTCGGTCAAGGACACCTTGGGACGGTCATTCGCCCTAATCTTAGCTTTAAAAGGTGTGTCCCAAAGATTCACAGGAACACAGTGGAGAAATGATTATTGGCCCCATTTATTAAATCATGACACTCATTTTTCCATATCATCTATCAGTTATGCAGAGGTTTTTGTGTAATCCAGCTGTCGAATTTCCAGCTTCCCTGATGACAGCTGTTCTTAGAAACTCATCAAAAGTATTGCATATTTATATTTCTGAAAGTGACTTGAAAACCCACCGAAACCCTTCACTTGGAAGATTTTAAACAAGTTAGAAAAATTTGTTCACCAGATTTTTAAGTATGCAATTATTATACGTTTTTATACGTGATATAAATTGTTGATGCTCACAAAATTATGTAAAGACACATCTGGATGCCCATTTTCAATATGCTTTTTCCTACTGTGAGTATCTCTTTAAAAAGTGACTTAGTTCCTTTCTTGTTCTTGGTTAAATGGTAATCTTCTCTTCAGGCACTGCAGTAAGAGTGTGCCCGACAAAGAGAGGCCCCATGAGAAGCAGCTCTGCCATCACCTTGTTTCTTGCTTGTGCTTGTATTGCTTGCCATATTCAGCCTGCGTTGTCTTTGCAGGAGTCTTTGAAGTCCTTTGTCCACTCTGTGCAGGTCAGTTTGGTGCCTGAGCTCTTACAATCTGTAGTAGATTCCAGTAGGCTGGAAGCAAAGCTAGGTGGGAGGTGCCTCTGGCGTGGAACACACCGGGGCCCTCAACCTGCCATCGCTGACCTGCTGTCCTGGGACCCAGGTAGGGAGGGCACCGGAGTCAGCGTCGGTATTTACCAACACGGAAGAGTGCTTTCTCTTGTGTTTTACCCAACGAAGAATGAAGACTGTAATGAAGGTTTCACCTGCATCCTGATGGGCGTCGTGTGCTGCCTTGGGTTTGCACGCCCTCCTGGAGGGCACTGCTCACTGGGTATTTGCTGTCCCCGTCAGGGACAGTGCTTGTCATGGCCTTGCTTCCTGCATGGTTCCTCGCAGTAACCCAGACACTGTCTAACCCATGTTTTCTGTGCTCTAGGAGCAAATCGAAGAAGAAAAGAAGCCCAGGAATGGTGCGACCCCTTTGAGCCAGGGTAATTATCATCACCCTTTACAGTTTTAGTTCACAATGGATAGAGTCTCTGTGAAATTGTTATTAGCTAGCTCTGGTTGTTTCAGGTTTGTTACTTTAAATATATAATAGTAGGGTCTCCCATCCAGCACAATGCATGACACAGACCAATTAAGCACTTAAGTAGGTGGTATTCTTTCTTGGACTTTATCACTGTCATCTCAGATTTTCAGATAGATACGTCAAGAAAAAGCCTGAACTTCAGATTTCTCATTTATTTGCCTTTTTAAAAGCTTTAAGTAAAATAACTTCTGATTTGCAAACTTTTCCTTTGAACAAGAGAATTAGATACTACATGGTTGATTATAATTCTTTGTTTTGGCTTTTCCCAAGTTCCTTTAATCTAATGACTCCATTTGTACTCTTCTATTAAGTGATGTTCCAGAGGAAAGTATACATTTGCTTTAAAATCAATATCGGTTATTACAGTTAAAAAATTAATAGGTTTTATGTAACAGCCTTTTAACATTCAACTAATTCTCTCATGTTTTAAATTGAAATGAACAAATCAAGATGCTGTTTCCCTGGAATGTGTATCATGTATATTTTGTGATTATTGCTGTGCAAACAGATGGTCATCATTATTCTGTAGAATATGGTTGAATGACCAATTCTGTTTGTACTGTTCTCAGTGAGAAAGATGAATGCACATTTGATAATTCTCCCCTAATATAAATGTTTAAATACCTTCAGTATTTTTTGAGTAAGCTTTTTTTAAAGTAATTAAGTAAAGTAATATCAAAGAGAACTTGAAAAAAAGACCAAGAAGAGTCGAGATTTTAAAAGACCATTTTATATTGCTTAGTCTTGGAACACAATGTTGAAAATTTGTGATATTCCACCTAAATGGTTTTTAAGATAAAAGTTGTTTGGTATTCTAAGCAAAATGTGCTGCCATAAGTGTCTTTTTTTCTTTTGCTGCCATCCAGACCCATCGTGTTCTTTGCTGAAATAGCAAACTAGAAAGCAGTAATTTAATAATTATGGAACTTGATGTTCGCAATCCATTTCAGTTATGCAACGGTGCATTTTTTAGAAAGATATTTGGACTCTACCTGTTCCTAACAGCAGGGTTGATTTTTTTTTTTGACAACTTGTTCCTTCTCAGAGAGAGGTTGTAATTTATGATGTTGTTGTTTCCCCTGCAGCTATATTTTCACACTAATGTAAATTGTTTTAAGTTCCCTTATTCCATGATTAAAACATTTATTTTACAAAAAGAAATGCGTACTTAGGCCAACAGTTTTAAATGTTCAGTCCCCAAAACTAAGGTTCTTTAGCAATTGAGTATTTATACTTTCATTATGTCTGAGGATATGTTTATCCTACATAGCTTTCCAGCCTTATAGCTTGTATATGTGTTTATCTTACATAGTAACTTTTTGCTGCTATTCTTCCATTGTAGGATTTGTTTTAGTTTATGGTCCAGTCTCAAAAGTTTTATGCTATAGATTATTCTTCTCCAACTCTGAAATTGTAATTGTCCTTGCTTTGCCAGCAGTAGAATATAACTAAATACTTAGAAAAATGGTGATATTTGACTTTTGTGTATAGGTGCCACATATTGCTAATTGAAATGCAAGTTAGTTATCTGGGGGCCTTTTGAAATAATTTATATTTTTAACATTTTTAGTGGTATGAAGGAAACTATTCCCCAAATTGCCTATTGTTTAGAGTTATTTTGGGGATTTTCCCATTATAGTTTGTGGAAATAGTTTAAATTTTTCTTTAGGCTGCTTGCAAAAGAAATTGATCATTTACGTCCCATCTTAAAAATAACAGTAAAAAAACAAAACAAAACTGTGTGTTTACACATATAAATATATGTGAATAGACAACTTATACTGGAAAATAAATACTTTATTCTTAGTACTGATTATGTAACAAGCAGGAAATCATTAAAGAGTACGGTATTGAATGTCCAGTCTCTGCCACTAACCTTCTGTGCTTCTCATTTGTTTAGATGAGCTGGTGGTCCTTTAAACCTTACAATAACCTTGTAAGGGAGAACTTTTAACTTTGTATTTCAGTAATTGAAGCTCAGAGGGGGCATTTGAGTATTTAGGGTAAGCATAACTGATTAGTGCTGGTTCTAGGATTCAAACCCATACCTAGCAAGTTCTAAAAGCTGTGCTTTTTTATTTTCACTTTCTCCCTTTTTTGTGTTTAAAGACAAAGGTAGAAAAGCTGGGATTTTGCTAAAAAATCAGATAGGAGCAGAAACTGCTAATAATTAAAGTACTAAAGGTATCTTACATAGCTTTGTGTGTCTTTAGGGCTGCACTAGTTTTTCCTTCAGTTAGTCCTATCCTGAGATTAAGTTATGGAATTGGTATTGCTATCATGATGTAAATCCCTGACCTTTATTTTTGAAGTGACTGAAATAAAAACAACTCATTTCTTTCATTGGACAATTAGATTTTCCCCTTATAAATTTGTAAGTGCTTCTTCTTAACTAATACTGATACAAATTTAGAATAGGTAAAAAAGTTGTGGTACAATTATTTGTAGACAATTATGTAGTTACTTAAATACATTTTTTAAAAAAGATTTATTTATTTTATTTATGTGTGTATATATGTATTTATTTACTTATCCTTCCCCTCCCCCAGATGGTTCTCTCATCTGTCTGCTCATTGTTTGCTCACCATCTCCAGGAGGCACTGGGACCCAACCTGGGACCTCCCATATGGTAGGCAGGTGCCCAACTGGTCGAGCCACATCTTCCTCCTGTCAAATACTTTTGAAGAAATTTAAATTACATGGGAGGGAAAGTAGAAAAAAGTATGAAGAGATTATAGCTTAGTCTCAATGATGGTTGGAAAAATTTACATATATAGTGTAGGAAAAGATGCTAAGAAGTTTTGTATCTAAATTGTGAGATTAAAAAGTATATTTTCCAATTATTTTTACAGTTAATATGAAATAATTTTATAATCAGACAGAATGTCAAAAAAGAAATCCAGTAACTCCTGAACACTAAAAACTCTAATTTGTGGAATAGGGCGTATTGTTGCAATAAATATTCTTAGATTTCCTTGTTTTAGGTAAACCTTTAATTTTGTAATAATGTTAAATTTAGAGAAAAGTTGCACAGATAGTACAGAGTCCCTGTCTACCTTTATCCCGCTTTCTCCTAACATTGCCATCTTATAAGACCATGGAACATTTGCCAGAACTAAGAAATTAATATTGGTACATCACCATTTAACCAAACTCTACCCTTTATTTGGATTTCACCTGTTTTTCTACTAATGTCCCTTTTCTGTTCCAAGAGCCAGTCCAGAATATCACCTTGCATTTAACAATGCACGTGGGGTTCTTTTATCAAATAGTCTCTCCTCTCCTTCTCTCATTGCCCGAAGTCGCCAGTAGCGTCGGAATTTCCTGGGAGCACCAGCATTTGCCCCACCACCTGCTGTCAACTCCTCATGTCTCTGCCACCCGGCGTCTACACGCTACACTGGATGTATTCTTGCTCTGCTCACCAAGGCCCCTCAGTCCCTGAAAGTTTGTTGAATGAATGAACTAGGGGCCTCCCAAATCAATGGAAGCTTTCGTGGGCTTTTTCTTACTCTCCTGACTTGGACATTGTAACTGTGCTCTTCTCTGTGTTTCCGACGTTCAGCCTGAGTCCAGTCTGCTCCTGGACGCCCCTGTCTCTGTGAGGAATGCTGCTGTCCACCTGCTGTCCCGCTCGCATCCTGGACACACCCTTTCCACTCCCTGTCCCAGCCAACTAGGGCTCCACTTTGGTCAGCTCATCTTCGACCTCTCTCAAGTAATGTCTCCCAGCTCCGTTTAGTCCTTACTCACTTTTCAGTTGTTGTAGTAAGTTTTTTGTACTCTCTCTCCTTCAACAAAGGTTTAGTTCAGGTTCTGGCAGTACCCCTTCCTTAGAGCACCACAGGGGGCCCCCCATCCTCTGGCCTTGCCTGTCACCCCCACCCCCGCCTTGCTCCCGCTTAGGGAGCGAGCAGTCCTCAGGCCTTGCTGTCTGTTAGAATCGCTTCTCCCACCCTCCCCTAGTAGCTGGCTCCTTCAGAACCTCCCTACCTGCTCCACTTTCCTTATTTTACGGGTTTCTCCCTATTCATTTCCTCCCACCATATCCTAGGGCACTTGGTTTTATAAAGAACTCAGTTATATAATATGCCATTCTCTCCCACAAGGTTAGGCATCACTTAAAAAGGTATATTATCAAGTCCATTCAGACCAGTAGGATCTATTATTTAGTATACTGAGGTAATAATTTACTAAAGCTCTGAAGTACTAATTAGCTAAATGGGCTCAAGAAGAATTAATGTGGCTTCCAAAAGTGCTTAATTTACTTTCAGGGAGTAATTCGGCATGGGAGTCTTTTGTTAGAGTAGCTAGTTTGCTTCCTGGGTATAATGACAGAAGTACTTTTTGCAAAATAAATACTTATGTCAGTGGAACTAATGTATGCATTTTTGAAACTTTGTGAGATACCTTTTCATTCCCACCAAAATCATGCCTTACCTAAGAAGGGATATACAGGCCAAAGGAAAATCAAACCTGTTGTTTTTTGTTTTTTTTGAAGATTTATTATTTATTTCTCTCCCCTTCGTCCCCGCCTCCCCCCTCCCCCCAAATTGTCTGCTCTCTGTGTCCATTTGCTGCGGGTTCTTCTGTGTCTGCTTGCATTCTTGTCAGCGACACCGGGAATCTGTCTCTCTTTTTGTTGCATCGTCTTGCTGTGTCATATCTCTGTGTGTGCGGTGCCACTCCTGGGCAGCCCACGCTTTTTTTCGCACGGGGTGGTTCTCCATGTGGCGTGCTCCTTGCTCGTGGGGCTTCCCTATGCGGGGGACACCCCTGCATGGCACGGCACTCCTTGTGCGCATCAGCACTGCACGTGGGCCAGCTCACCACTCAGGTTAGGAGGCCCTGGGTTTGAACCCTGGGCCTCCCATATGGTAGGCAGACACTCTAGCAGTTGAGCCAAATCTGCTTCCCCAAATCTGTTTTGCTTTATTCAGTTCTTATTCTCATACATAGCATTTACTGGCATTAAATGCACAGTTCAATATTTAGGCATTTGGGTACTTTCAACCTAAAGAATTGCATGTCACCATGCCATGAAATGGTCAATTGAGAATAATCAGGGGGCACATCTTGCTAAATGATAAACTCTTTGGGGGAATGCTTCAATAGTTGAACCACCTGCATGCACTTTACCGAAAATGAAACTGTTACAAATGGTTTTTCTGTGTATATTATTTTTGAACAGTCTGTTTAATTTCGAAATTGGTTTATAAACAAGCTTTGAACTCTACTAGATAAGTTGCCAAACCTCCCATTTGGTGCTCTGCCACTTCTGGGTGGATGGGTGGTGGTGTGAGTGGAGGCACTTACCTGAGGAAAAGAGCTCATTTGTTCTCTTCTGGAATCAGTCTGTAGATGACATCAATGAACAAGCTGTATGAAGCACAAAGAGAGGGCAAGAGCCTGCATCCATGGAGCCCACTTTAGAAAGACAGTCTCTATAAAGAAGCCATGTTCAAAGGCAAAAGTCGTATGAAGCATTGCACCTCATTAAGGACATGCCCGAGAAGCCTCCAAATGACTCACGCCCCATGCTGTCCTTGAGCAGAACCCTTTCAAAGCAGCATCTCTTCCATCTGTGATTAGCAGTCCCCGGCTCTATGAAAGGGGGCTGAGGGCTCTCATTGTTAGACCGCAGAGCAGCGCTTGGTTGCAGTGGAGGCGTCTGTGAAGGCTTCAGCCTGGGCTGGCATCTCCGAGGTGCAGGGGAGGACTGCTGGCTGCTGGCCTCCTTTCCTGCCAGAGGAAAATAGGCCCATCTTCCCTCCTTTTGTCTTGCTTATTGTCCTCCTAAGACCAGAGACTTTTGCTTTATTTTGGGGTTGAATTTAAAGGCTTCTTTCCACAGATGAGCTTTGCTCTTTTAAAGCATATTTGAATTTTGGTTTAGTATAACTATCCTTAAAAAATGTTTTTATTAGAGAAGTTGTGAACCTACAAAATCATGCACGTGTGTGGAATTCCCATATGACACGCCTCCATCAATATATTACATTGTTGTGGAACATTTGTTACAAATTATGAGATATCATCAGACTATTACCACTGACTATGGTCTACAGTGTACATTTGGTATATTTTTTCCATAACCCCCTATTATTAACACAGTACATCTTTGGGATTGATGCAAGAATATTACAGTATTGCTGTTGACAATAGACCATAGGTTACAGTAATTGTATTTTTCTCATGCGTTTTTATATTCTTACCACCTTGCAAGAGTGATGTACATTTGTTCTAGTTCATAGAAGGATGTTCTTGTGTTTTTACTGTTAGCTACAATTGTCATTCACCTCTGGTTCACTGTGTTATTCAGTCCCTAGATTATTCTCTAGCTCTCTCTTTCAGTTAACATTTACATTCCTATTCTGCCCTTTTCAGCCACAATCCTATTTATAAATCAGCAGCATTAGTTCTACTCACTATAAGGTGTTACCATAAACTTTATTTTCATGCTTTTATAGTCAAGAGCATAACTATCTTTTGTTACTGAGATTAAGGCTGCTCCTTTGGGGGCATTTCAATGTTCCTTTGAACTTAAACTAATTCATGTCAAATATTTGAACTGTGGGCTTATTTGCTGACATGCCCATTTTAAATGACTGTCTCGTCTCCTTCATCTCTCTGGTCTCTTAGTGAATGTGTTCTTCTTTTTGCAAGTACGGTACAATGAAATTTCTTTTCTTGAATTATTTGAAACTTGTGGACCTGATCCTTTATTACCAGCAAATAGTGTGTATTTCTCACAAACAACAACATGCCCCTCCAGAACCACAGTGCAACCATGAAAATCAGAAAGTTAGCATTGATATATTACTGCCACCCAGTCTTCAGACCCTGTTCAGGTTTAACCAGTTATTCCATAAGGCCCTTAATGGGAAAAGGGTTCAGCTTAGAATCACATGTTGCGTTTATTTGTCTTGTCTCTTTAGTCTTCTTCGATCTACAACAGTTCCTTGTCCTTTCCTGTATGTTCATAACCTTGACATTTTGGAAGATTACAAGTCAGTTATTTTGTAAAGTAGCTCTCATTTTGAGTTTGTCTGTTATTTCATCATGTTTGAAGAAATGTCACAGAAGGATGCTGGATTCTTCTCATTGCGTGCTCTCAGATGGCAGGCAATTTTGATTTGTTCCATTCTGTTGATAACTTTGATCTCTGTGATTAAGATTGTATCTTCTAGGTTTCTCTACTGTGAAGTACTCTTTTTCCTTTGGAATTAATAAGTATTTTGTAGAGAGGTAATTTGAAATTGTAAATATCCTGTTTTTCACCAAACTTTCTGTTTATTTATCAATCGTGTGCTCACAGCTTCTTATTTTATTCAGTGGGTTGTAATCCATTTCTTTCATTATTTTGATGCTCACATTGTCCCAAATTTGGCCAGTGGATGTCCCTCCAAGGTGGTTTCAATGTTTGTTTGTTTTTTTAAGATTTGTTTATCCCCCCTGCCTCGTTGTTTGTGCTCGCTGTCTGCTCTCTGTGTCTGTTTGTTATGTGCTCTCTCTGTCCGCTTGCCTTCTTTTTAGGAGGTACCAGAAATCAAACTCAGGATCTCCAATGTGGGAGGGAGGTGCCCAGTTGCTTGAGCCAACTTGTTTCCTGCTTGTTTTGTCTCTCATTGTGTTTCCTTGTTGTGTCGTCTCATTGCATCATGTTGTTGCATCATCTTGCCCCACCAGCCCATCATGTTGGCTCATTGCCTTGCTTGTCTTTTTTAGGAGGCACTGGGAACCGAACCTAGACCTCCCATGTGTAGTTGGGCACCCAGCTGCTTGAGCCACATCTGCTTCCCTCAGTGTTCTTTTGATATGTCTCTTTTCTTCTTTGAGCACTTTCTGATACAAGATGTTTTTCAGGCTTATCTTGTACTTTCTGTGCCTCAGACCCTGAATCAGTCATTTCTCCAAAGAGTTTGATTTCTTTTTTGTAGGGAATGGTGGGGCTGTGTTCATTGCTCCCAGGCCCTCAGTGGAGTGAGCTGTATGACCATATACTCATATATATGGTGTTTGTGTGTTTAGACACACATATAAGCACATACATATTTGCACACAGGTGTATATATGCATATATATACACACTATCACTGTGTTTTATATTTATATATTTTCTATTCAAATCCATGGATTCACAGTGTTACCTCCAATTCCATTCCAGTCCCACAGTTCATTCTAGTTTTCTCCTTTGGTTTCTGTATTTGAATTCTGGTCTTGGCCAGTGGAACCCCACACCCCACCATTTCTCTGCAGGGTACCTTCCTTGTCCTACGCCAGACCTCCCATTCAGAGGGAGCCCTCCTTACACCATTTGGGCCCTGACTCCCCACTTTGGGTCACCCTCCTGGCACCTTATTTAGGATTATTCCACCATGCCAGTCCACCCCTCACACCCCATGCCCGTCCACCCCTCAGAACCCCCGTACCAACCCACCCTTCAGACCCACCAATACCAGTCCACCCCTCATGCCTCCCCCACACCGCCACCCCCTCAGACTCTATGCCAGTCCATCCCTCAGATCCCCCATGCCAGCCTACCCCTCCATGGTGAAACTCTGCTCACCCTGCCAGGTTGACAGGGGGGTGACTGTGTGCTGGGTGGCCCATGTATGGCTATTTCCTGACCCTCTGGTGCTGCTGCAGCACTCTGGGCAGCCTCTTTCACAGATGACCTCCTTACCTTGCTTGGTTTCTGCATCCCACCCTGGCCTATGTGCAAAGCTAAATGTATGGTTGCTAACTTTACAGACGAGGTGAGTTCCTTAGACCTTCACTTGGAAGTGATTGTTCATGACTGGACTTCTGTCTTCCACTAGATTTCCAAATGCATAACTGAAAAAATAAGCTGTCCTCTAAAGCAACATCTAACCCACAATCAAGACACTAGTAAATCATTTTATTTACATATTTAAAGGGCCTATCACTTTTATTTTTAAGCCATTGGAAAAAATCTAAGTTCAAATGTTTTAGTGCAATAGACAGTTCCTTACTGTTCAGGCCAGCTGGATGGTAGGCCTGTGGATGGATGGATGGATGGATGGATGGATGGATGGATGGATGGAAGGATGGATGGATGGAAGGATGGAAGGATGGATGAATGGATGAATGGATGGAAGGATGAAAGGATGGATGGATGGATGGATGATGGATGGAAGGATGGATGGATGGAAGGATGGAAGGATGGATGGAAGGATGGATGGATGGATGGATGGATGGATGGATGGATGGATGGGTGGGTGGATGGATGGATGGATGGATGGATGGCTAGCCTGGGCCCTGGGTTTTTAGCCATGGTTTTGTCTTTAAAGCCCAGGTTAAATCTTACTTTTAGCAGTCCAAACTTTCAGTTATTCTTTCTGAAGAATGACTTCTTTTGATATTTGAAAGGAAGTATATAGTATGCTTAGGATCAAACAAACCTAATTTGAATTTTGGTTTTGTCACTTACCTAGTGTGTGATTTCCAAGTTGTTCAACTTCCTTAAGTGTCATTTTTCTTGCTTGTGAAATGGGAATAATGAATAATACCTCTTTCCTCATAATAATACCTTTACCTCATAAAACGGTCAGGAATAAATAAGAAAAACTTATTATAATGTGTTTGGTTTCTGGTAAATACTCAAAGATGTTCTTTTTCTGAAACAGCTTAAATGGGCACTTTATCTATTAGTTTTCTAGTATTTTTAAGTTCTTTTTGGTATAGGCTCTCATAGTTTGCTTAAGAGATTACTTGGACTGATTTAAATTTTTTTCATTCTAGAGCATTAACATTAAGTGAAGTATTTCTTGTTTTTTAGAGTTTTTTACCCTACTTAGGGAAGAACTTATTTTTCTTTGAGAAATAGACTCATAAGAAGTTTAAACCAGGGGAGCAGGTGTAGGTCAGTAGTTGAGTACCTGCTTTGCATGTATGGGGTCCTGGGTTCAATCCCTGATACCTCCTAAAAAAATGTTTAAACCTTAAAAAGTTCATTTGGTTTCTCTTTCCTTATTTAACTGGAAGCAGCACAGTATCTTCCTCACAAACCTTTCCAGAAAAGCCTTAGGGATGTAGCTACATGGAGAAAATAATGTTATTGAAAAGCACTTTAAGTGAAAATAGAAGATTATTGCAATATCGAGTGTTCAATGCTGACATTGAATGTTCTGATGAAAATGAAGAGCATGGGAAAAGGGTAGTGGCATGGGTTTGACCTTTTCTAAGTTGAACAGATTTGTAAAGGTATACACATTATAAAAATATACAAACTTTTGGAAAACTCAAGTAATGTATTAATTATTTTGGCATAAAATGGATCTTACGTGCTTGATTTAAAGTCTTTCTCTTTTCAGAAAAGCCTGTACCAGCAGTCCTAGAGACACAGACACTTCCTGGCTCAGCGAATGGCTCTATCCATCAGGTTACACAAGCCGAACCTCGCGCCATCTGGACCCCTTTTTTTCCCACTTTCTGTGGGCAGTCTGTCACCAGGGCTTCTGCTTCCAGAATATTCTCGAATCTGTCTGCTTCTTTTCATCCTTTTGCTACCCCCTCAGTCTAAGCTGTCATCCCTTTTTGGGCTTCGCAGCTGATTTCCCCAAACCTGCTCTTGAGATGGCCTCAGCCATCTCATACAATCCAGTCACATTGTTCTTATCAAACTGCAAGTCTGATCCTGCCCTCATCCCTACCTTTCCTTTGCTTAAAATGTTTCATACGCTTCCTGTCACTGATGGACAAAATCCTTCCTGAAGCCTGAGCCTCTCGGCATCTGGGCCCCTCCCTCTCCTCACCCTCGTCTTCAGCTGTGTGCCTTCTCAGCTCCCTGCTCTGACTGTGCTGGCCTTGAGCTCTTTGAATGCTCTTCACGCCACAGGACCCTGGGGCGAGCTGCCTCTTCTGCCTAGACCCTGGGAATTCCTCCTCCTCTCTCTCCCAGTGCTTCTTTGACCTCATTAGAGTGTGCATGTGTTGCTGATACCGACAGAGCCTTCACATCCAGTGCTAGTGCCATTTGTTCAGGAAAGCTTCCCCTGGTCTCCCAGACTAGCTTGAGCCCTGTCCTGTGATCTCATGACCATCAAAATCTGACACAAGTGTCACTGGGCTAGAGTCAGGTGTCGGCTGGGCTGCATTCCTTCTGGAGGCCTGGGGGAAAATCTGTCTCCTTGTCAGTCCAGATCCAGATGCTACCTGCATTCCTTGGTCTGTAGTCCCTTCCTCCATCTTCAAAGCTAGCAAGGTTGCTTCTCTCTGACCCTTCTGTCAAAGTCATGGCTCCCTGTCATAACAGCTGAGAATGTGCCTTTATTATTATTTTTTTTAGTCCCCCTCCTTGTGGCTTTTTGCATGCTGTGTGCTCTCTGTGTCCATTCGCTGTACTTTCTTCTGTGTCTATTTATTTTATTTCTCCTCCCCCCTTGCAGCTTGCTTGCTGTCTGCTCTCTGTGTCCATTTCTGGTTTTTGCTACGGGCTCTTTTGTGTTCTCGCTTGCCTCCCTTCTTTTATTGTGTCACCTTGCTGAGTTGGCGCTCTGCAGTGTGCGGGCCAGGGGCACTCTACAGCATGTGGGTGAGCCTGCCTTCACAAGGAGGCCCTGGGACGCGAACCAAGGGCCTCCCGTGTAGTAGGCGGGAGCTCATCTGATGGAGCCACAGCCGCTTCCCCTGCCTTTTCTTTCGAGGACCTGTGTGATTGATTGGGCCTTTGTGGATAATCCAAAATAATCTTCTCACCTCAAGGTCCTTAACTGAATCACATCTGCAAACTCCTTTTTAAGGCGTAAATCAAGTCACACATTCCGGGGATTAGGATGTGGACCTCCTTGGGGGCCATTATTCTGCCCACCACAAATGGTAAACTGCAGAGTCACCTCAGGCTTCCTTGAAGGAACTGGAGATTATTTTTTAGCTGTTGCCAAGGGAACAGTGCCATTATTTGGCTCCTTTAGCACAGTAGATGAGGTTTTTTAGTCATTAAGGGCTTAATGGTTACTGCTCTTTCTGGATGCATTTACACACCATTACAATTTGAGTCAGTACTCAAGGACTCTTGTTTCAGAAGAGTCATGGAGACCTCAGTGGAGAAAACACGGGTGGGGGCTAATGGAGCTCTTCTCTGGCTGCAGTGTACACACTTTCCAGGAATTTAACTTTACAAAATGGTTTTGGATGATACTTTTACATTAATTTTTTTCCTTTAAACAGTGCTAATTTATCTCTCAATGAAGGTACCTCTCCTTTGCCCTGCACATGGTCTGCAAGTACAATGAAATTCAGTGTCCCTTCATAGATTTCAAATTTATATTCACAGAGAATGACTAGGATTTTGAAAGGTTAGTGGCCTGTGAAGTTAAGATATGATTTTAAAATAAATTTATTTTAAACACTTAGTGTGAAGAGAAAAAAAAAATCTGGAACTATATTTTAAGTATGCCCATTAATTGAAGCCAGTAGGAGATTTCTTGAATAGAAGAAAGTCTAAATTCTGATTGGAGAATTTGTTGAGTTGATCAAAGTGGCACTAAGAGTTGCAGCTGTATTTTATTTAATATACTATATTAGATGGCTCTAGGAAACATAGCAGGAAAAGGTCAAGGGAAATTTGTACTTAATCACTTTATAAAGAGAATATTACTGACCCCATATGGATGATTATTAATTTGCTGACTTAACAGGGTGGTATTTATAGGAGAGTATTTTAATATTAACCTCATAATTATACTGAGATTTTTTTATGAAGTCTTAGGATGAGACTTGTTTTCATAGAATTGCCTGCTCCACATCTACTACATGTCAAGGGGGAAATTTGCACACATATGCACACTTTCTGCAGACTTCACCATCACTTGAATATTGCAGTGAAAACTTTGAGATTCTTTAGTTCTTTATTCTTCTCTAGGGGCACAGTGGAGGCCATTGAGGAATTCTGATCAGCATTTTGCCATGCTGTTAAAGTGACCTTCCATCTATTTGACAATTTCTTCTTGTCTTATCCTTGTGTTCCACATTTGCCCATCTGACTTGACTTCTCTCTTGAGATGTTGACTTTTTTAGCCTCTTCTCTGCCTTCTCCCCTCTCCTTCTTCATTTTTCCCCCTCCTCCTTCTCCTCTTCTTTCCCTCACTCTTTTCTTGTATTGTGATACTTTGGTCTGTCCTATTGTTATTCTTCATTGTTTTCCTCTTTTTTTTTTTAAAGACTTACTTTTTATTTATTTCTCTTCCTTTTCCCTCCAGTCTGCTCTCTGTGTCTATTTGCTTTGTGTTCTTCTGCATCTGCTTGCATTATCGGGTGGCACTGGGAAACTGTGTCTCTTTTTTGTTGCATCATCTTGCTGCATCGGCTCTCCATGTGTTGATGCCACTCCTGGGCAGGCTGCGCTTTTTTCACGCAGGGCGGCTCTCCTTGCGGGATGCACTCCTTGAGTGTGGGGCTCCCCTATGTGGGGACACCCCTGCTTGGCAGGGCACTCCTTGCACATGTCAGCACTGCACGTGGACCAGCTTACCACATGGATTGGGAGGTCCTGGGGATCGAACCCTGGACCCTCCATATGCTAGGTGGATGCTCTATCAGTTGAACCACGTCCGCATCCCTGCTTTCTCTTTTATCGACCTGTGTTTCAGCTATGATCCTCCCCTTTCTCATTTTCCTCTTTTTTCCCAGGTGGTTTCAGTGATCATCTTGATTTTACCCCAGTTACTTCTACCTAGCTACAGACGCATGTCTCAACTCCATGCTGGAATTGGACTTTACCTGGATATTTTTCACCAATATCAATTTTTTTTTTTTTCATTTTATTTTATTTTTTTAATTTTTTTATTTTTTATTGACTTTGTAATAATATTACATTAAAAATATATATGTGAGGTCCCATTCAACCCCACCCCCCCACCCCCCCCTCTCCCCCCCCCCAACAACACTCGTTCCCATCATCATGACACATCCATTGGATTTGGTAAGTACATCTTTGGGCACCTCTGCACCTCATATACATTGGTTCACATCATGGCCCATACTCTCCTCTATTCCATCATGTAGGCCCTGTGAGGATTTACAATGTCCGGTGATTACCTCTGAAGCACCATCCAGGGCAGCTCCATGTCCCGAAGACGCCTCCACCTCTCATCTCTTCCTGCCTTTCCCCATACCCTTTGTCCATTATGTCCACTTTTCCCAATCCAATGCCACCTCTTCTATGTGGACACTGGATTGGTTGTGTCCATTGCACCTTTATGTCAAGAGGAGGCTCAGATTCCACCTGGATGCTGGATGCAATCCTCCCATTTTCAGTTGTAATCACTCTAGGCTCCATGGTGTGGTGGTTGTCCTTCTTCACCTCCATCTTAGCTGAGTGTGGTAAGTCCAATAAATCAGATTGTAGGTGCTGGAGTCTGTTGAGGCTCAGGATCTGGCTATCACATTGTCAGTCCAGAGATTCAAATCCCCTAAATATATCTTAAACCCCAACATTAACTGCACCTCCAGCACATTAGCATGAAAGTCTTATGAAGGGAGATCCCATCTGAGTCCAGATTCATCACACATAAACACCATACCCAAAGAGGGGCCATCTGCCCTGGTAGTTAACCCCATCGGCCATGACCATAACTCCCATGGGTCTCTTTAGCCCTCAAAGGAACCAATATCTGGGGGTTGTATCTGCTTTATCTGTCTCTCTGACTCTGCTCAGTTGTGCATGAGGGCAAACCTTCTGCCAGCCTCCAGACTCTTTTTTAGAAACTCGTAGCCATATAAACTCATTTCTCCTTTCCATTTCCCCCTTACTTTAGGTCAAACAGCATTTTAAAGTCATGGTATTTTATGTAGACATGGATATTCTGCTGATCCGCATTGAACCTTCCGTATAAGGTCATTTTCCAGTTGCATCATCAGTTGGTAGTTGATAGTGGTCCCTCGTTGCCAGGGAGGCTCATCCCCGGGTGTCATGTCCCACGCTGGGGGGAAGGCATTGCATTTACATGCTGAGTTTGGCTTCGAGACTGGCCACATTTGAGTAACATGAAGGCTGACAGAAGGAAATTCCCAGGCACAAAGTTGCTCTAGGCCTTGTTATTATTTTGGGTTTATCAGCTCACAAGCATAGTCATTAGTATCAGGGGCTCACTGTTGAACCAATATCAATTTTAACCAAATCTTTTTCTCTATGTTTTTGGTCTTTTTTAAAAAATGGTGTTACCCATTTACCCAATCTCCTAAGTCAGAAACCAGGAGACTCCATATGTATCTTAAGCTTAAATTACTAAATGAGAAAGGAAACATAACCAAAAGTGTAGAAAAAATTTTTTAAAAAAAGAAAAAGTGAGAGTAAGAGATGATAATACATGCATCACTATAGCAACGTATTTGAAAACCTGTAGGAATGAGATGATTTCCTCGCAAAGTAAAGATTGTCAAAAAGCACCCAAGAAAGATTCAGACATTTGAATAGACCATATCATGGAAGATACTGGAAATGTTAGGACCAGCTGTGAGAATTTTTCTTTGCCTTTGAAGAATCAATAATTCCAATGATATTCAAACTCTTTCTGGCTTTAGAAGAAGGTGAAAGTTCTTTTATGAAGCCAGAATGTTTTTTAAACTAAGACCTGTTGACCCATATCACAAATAAATAGAGATGTGAAATTCTAAATAATTATTGGTAAATAGAATCCAGCAATATATTAAAAGAATGATATCCTGTTACCAAGGAGGGTAATGAAACAGGGTTCAATATAGTAAAATATGCCAACCTTATTTATACATTTATACATCAATAAATTAAAAAGGAAAAGCCATAAAATGATGTCTAGACACTGAAAAGGCTTTGATAAAATTCAACTGCCATTCCAAACAAAAACTTATGTAAAATGGAATTGAGTATAATAAAAATTATTTGCCAAAATATTGTATTAAATATACTAAAAAGCAAAACATAAAAGCCATTCCATTTCAATTCAGATCAGGAAACTAGACAAAGAAGCCTACTAACAGCATTATATTTAGTATTGTCTTGAAGTTTTGGTGAATGGAGTAAGAAACAATTAAATGAGTGGTTTAAACAGTCATACAACTTTTTTTATAAGGTAATTTGATTTTATACCTAATTATCTAATTACCAACTATTAGAATAATACAAGATTGTTAAGATGGTTGAATATAGGATAAATATGAAAAATCATTAGCTTTTCTGTATTTCAGCCATCAGCACTTTTAGAAATTAAAAAGGGAAAAAGGTTCCATTTGCTATAGCAATAAAGTATAAAATATCTAGAATAAATTGAACAAGAAATATGAAGGACATTATATGAGGAAAACTAGAAAATTTTATTGAAGGGTATAAATTAATATCTGAACAAATGGAAAGACATACCACAAAAATGTTAATTCTCCCAAAACTAATATTTAATTAAATTTCAAAATAGAATCCCAGCTGGTTTTAATTTCAATTGGACAACATGATTTTATGCCTAAATCCCTAATATGGTGGTGATATAGTAATAGACAAAGAATTTGAGGAATAGACTAGAGAAAATAGAAATAGATATGTGAGAATGTAATGTATGAAAAAGATGGCAGATCAATTCAGGAGGACAAATCATTGTTTATTTAATGAACTATGCCTGCCTAATTGGCCAATGATATATATGAAGAGATAAATTTCAAATAGATTAAAGCCTTAAATTTTCATAAGTAAAAAAATAAGGCTTTACCAGAATATCTTTAGAAGACTAGTAAGTGATCTAGTGTGAGGACGAACTTAATAAAGAATGGGAATGTGTACTCAATAAAATTAATATTAGATATATAAAAATCAGTTTTTATTTAATCTGAAATTTTCTTTATTTCACCATTTTGAAGGATATTTTCATTGGATTATAAAATTCTTAATTGACAGTTACCACTTTCAGTGCTTGAGAGATGTCATTTCATTGTCTTCTCGCCTCCATTGTTTCTGATGAGGAGTCACCATACCTAAAAATTATGAAAGCCTTCTCCACTCACTCTACTTTGTTTTCTCTTTAACATTTATTGCCAACTGACATACATATGTTTTACTTATTTATCTTGTTTATGGTCTGTCTTCACCCACTATAGTATACAGTGGATAAAGGCAGAGATTTTTGTTTTGTTTTGTGCTGTATTATAAACTAGCACATAGTGAACATTCAATTAATATTTTCTGAATAAAAAAAATAATGAGTAGTTTCTGTATATTAGTTTCCTAGGGTCATCATAACAGAGTACTACAAACCTGGTGGCTCAAAACAACAGAAATTTATCCTCTCACATTTCTTGAGGCCAGGAGGTTGAAATCAAGGTGTTGGCGAGGCCACGCTCCCTCTGACGGCCCTACGGAAGAATCCTTTCCAGCTTCTGGTGGTTCCTGGTGTTCCTTGGATTGAGGCAGCATAACTGCAATCTCTGCCTCCATCTTCTCATGGTCATTTGACTAAGGACCAACCCTAGTCCAGTATGATCTCATCTTAGTTAATTAAATCTGCAAAGATTCTATTTCCAAATAAGGTGGCATTCTGCAATTCCAGGTGGGACTTTGGGAGTCACTGCTCAACCCAATACAGTCCCCATGACAAAGTTGATTGCTATGTCGACCCTGTTCTTCTAGCCCTTAGCACGCATCTCGGCCATTGCATTTTCCTTGCTGTATTATAGTCATATGGTTCTCCCACTAATGTGCAAGCTCCTTAGGGTCAAGAGCTACGTCTTACTCTGCCTTTAATCATTAGCATCTAAAACAAGGTCTGGATCATGGAAGGTACTTAGTGAAGGTTCAATCAGTGATTACCTGACATGGTTTTCCCTTTGTCTTACTATATATGAGAGCATATCCATGACTTTTCTGTTGACATCTTCTCAGGGCCCCTTGAACTTGTCACTTCCAAAGATGATCATTTTCACTCCACATTTCCACATTACACCTTTGGACATTCTCCTCCTTCCACATTATTCTCTTACCCTTTCCTCTCTTTGCCTTCAGACCTCCTGGTAGCAGTACCATTAAAGCAGGCTAGTAAGATAGGGAATTATAGGATCTGGAACCTGGCAGAGAGTCCACATGGACATCAGTAACCCCCAAGATGGCTGCTGGAAGACCCCACCCCCAAGATTCTGCTATCCAGAACAAAGACTTCTTCTGGGAGCAAGGAAAAGCCCCAGATGTTCCCTAGGGACTTTATCATTGGGTCCTCACTAGGGGATTGATGGGTGGGGTGATCAATCAAAACAGCAAACAGCTGGAATCCCTCCCCTGCCATTTGCAAAGGGGTGGAATAGTTAATAGCTTATAAAGCAGACCTCTCTCTTGCCCCACTCTCTTGCCTCTGGACCTGTTCCTGTCCTCTGTGCACCGCCGCGATTTTTCCTCTGCCATGTGGGCACGCAAGTAAACCTGGGCATTTATAACCTATAATGGGGAATTGCAGTCTGTAAATCAGCCCTCTTTCTCCCATCTCACCCCCTTCCTCTCTACCTGGGACCCCTGCTCTGTTATTTTCTCCCATTTCTTTTCCCTCCCAACCTGAATAAATTACTGGCCTAACTCACCCGGCATGCTCTTGAAATTCATTTCTGCAGCATAGCCAAGAACCTAGACAAAATCTGGTAACACCTTTTCTGATTTTCTGAGTAGAAACTTTCCTGAGGCCAGTCCCACCCCTGTCCTTGAGCCCCTCTGTTTCTCCATCTTCAGATGCTTGCTTTCTCCTGAGTTCTCAGTCAATCCTCATACTCACAGTCTCAGGTAATGGCCTCTCATGGCCTTTCAGTTATTAAATTCAGTGGTCTTCGCTCAGTTCTCCTTTTGTTTCACTTTATCAAATTTGATAGTGATTCCCTGCTTGCGGAAAGCATTTCCTTCCTCTTTGCTGTTTCTGGTTGCCCTCTCACTCTCCTTCACTGTTTCCTTTTCTTCTGCTTGCATCTTCAACTGCCATTCCCTCGGCTTTATTCTGTCCCCTTCCTGCTTCATGTGCTCTCCCCTGCTGTAGCCCCGAGCACGGAAGGCCACAAGTCCATGTCTCCTGAAAGATCTATGATGTTAATTGCCTCCAGCTTAGCTTATCCTAAATATCCTTCAGATTCCTTCAGGTTGCAGGGATTCCATATTCCTGAAAAGCCACCCTGTTGCTCTCTCGGCCTCCTCCTCTAGTCATGTCTTAATTAGCGGAAGGCATGACCATACACCCAGTCTCCTAAGCTGCTGACGGCCAGGTCCTCTCTTTCCTGTCTCTCTGCTTGTCCAGTTTTGTCAAGTCTCATTCAGATATCTCTCTGCATCTGTCTGCCTCTCTCAATCCTCACCGCAACTGTCTCAAATCAAAACCTCGTCCTCTCAGGCCTGCACTTGGCAGCAGCCTCCTCGCTGATGGCTCTGTTACCGGTCTTCTCTTATTCTATTCCATCTTCTCTCAACTGCCACCAGAAGTAGACTAAAAACAAAAAAAATCAAAACAACCTCAAATACAATAGTTGGTAGGGAAGGGGAGAAACTGGCCCCGTGCTTACCATGGCCTTCCTTTCTTAAAAATACCCACTGGCTTCTCAGTACATAGCGCTTAAAGTGTGAAATTCTTAACATGAGGTTTTTAATTAGATGCTTTCTGCTGCAAGGAAGAGAGATCACTCAGTCTTGCTCAGATAATGACATATACTGTAAAAATACATATTGGGGGAGGATGGAGTCTCCCGGAAGTTCCCAACAAGCACTGTGGTCAGCTGTCTCTTTAGGGATAGCAACAGGAATCTGGCCTTCCCTCTAGGACAGAGGTTCCCAGAGGTGGACCGTTTTGCGCTCCTGGAAGGTTTGTCAAAACACAGATTGCTGGGCCCTGCCAGAGCTTCAGATTCATTAGGTCTGGGGTGGGGCCCGAGCTGCTAGTCTGGGTGCCACACTTTGAGAACCTTATCCTTTAAGACACAATTTGGGAAGCCTTCTTTGATGAACTCAGAATTGGTTCTTTCTCTACTTTGTAGGTCTTTTCATATTACATAAAGAACAGAAGTTTTCAAACTTCAGCAGGCATCAGAATCATTTGGAGAACTTGCTAAAATGCAGACTGCTGGGTCCCACCCCAGGGTTTCTGACTCATTAAATCTGGGGTGGGTCCCAAGAATTTGCATTTCTAACAATATCCCAGGAGGTGATCACACTTTGAAAACCATTGTAGTAGAGTAACTTGGTCACACACTTCTCTGCTAAACCCAGGTTCTCAGGGTTCTTCTCGCATTGTTGTTCCATCAGCTTGTTGCAAAACTCTGAACAGGCCAGCCTGGAAGTGCTGGTTGAATGAGTCATCAGATGAATTCTGAAATCCTTTCTTTTTTTTTTTTTCTTTTTTTCTTTTATTCATTTTTTTAAAATATTACATTCAAAAAATATGAGGTCCCATTCAACCCCACCGCCCCCACCCCCCACTCCCCCCACAGCAACACTCTCTCCCATCATCATGACACATCCATTGCATTTGGTCAATACATCTATGTGCATTGCTGCACCTCATGATCAATGGTCCACATCATAGCCCACACTCTCCCATGTTCCATCCAGTGGACCCTGGGGAGGATCTACACTGTCTTGTAATTGTCCGTGAAGCACCACCTAGGAAGACTCCAAGTCCCGAAAACGCCTCCACATCTCATCTCTTCCTCCCATTCCCCGCACCCAGCAGCCACCATGGCCACTTTTCCCACATCAATGCCACATTTTCTCTGTGGACCTTGGATTGGTTGTGTCCATTGCACATCTGTGTCAAGAGGGGGCTTAGATTCCACATGGATACTGGATGCAAAAATAGGCACTCTAGGCTCCATGGTGTGGTGGTTGACATTCTTCAAATCCATGTTAGCTGAGTGGCTGAAATCCTTTCTTGATAACATCCTCCTATCCTCCAGATCTTTTACTCCTTCAGTTCAGTGGAAGCTTTCTGAAGCTTTAAAAAAGTCTCATAGTGTCTTTTAGCTTTGTCATGGCTCCTTGTTCTCTGACAGTTGTTTTTTATTTCATTTGCCTCCAGAGTCATCTGGGGCCCCTGGGGCCCCTCAAACATTCTATCTCTTCTCACATTCACTTGGCCCTCTCCTCGTCGTTTCCCAGCTGTCAGCAAACTTAACCATCTGCTCCCCTTTCTAGACCGCCAGGAGCTGATGGAGAAAGGCCCTTGGTGCTGGCTGCCTCCTTCCCAGATTCACCCGTTTAGCCCTGAGGGGGCTCTCATGTCTTCCTGCCTACTTCATAAGGAGGTCCACGGCATGTGTTTGATGCTCTTCTATGTCTTCCCTACCACCTGAAAAAACCTTGTTTTTCTTCTCACTTATCGCCCTCCTCCTTATCTCAGAATACTTCCTCCCGCTGTGTTCTTAAATCACTGTCTGTTTGACCTCCCCATTCACTAATACCTTCTCTTCTTAAGAGTCTTAGTTCTCTCTCCTGGCGCATGTCCCTCAGCTGGTGAACTGCAGTGCCCACGCTCGCTACTGTCTTAAAAAAGAAAAAGAAAGGAGATCCTTTCTCTTGATAGTTCCTTTCTTGGTTGCCTCAAGCGCATGCTCACGTGCTACCTGTCTTTCTTTTTACGAACCAACCTCTCAGCATAGTCTGCAGTCACTCCTTTCCCTGACTTTCTTTTCTGCCATTTGCTCTGTTTCACTCTGACTTGGAATCCTGTCCCTCCACTGACCTTAGTCCCTGGAGGTCCTAAGGACACCTGGCTGCCAGCTCCGGAGCTTCTTCCCAGATCGCAGCCTTCCTGGACCTCTTTAACTGGAGCCATTGTTGACCGCAGCCTTCGGGAAGCCCTATGCTCACTTGGCCTCCCGGTCTCTGCCTGCTTCTCTGGTGATTCCTCAGTGTCTCTCCAGCAACTCACGCACCTCCTTCGAGGGCCTTGCTGCTGCTTCCTCAGGATTTTCCCTGAGAGGAGGCCACTGACTTCCACTCACTTGGCCTCTACTTTCACCCCTGCACCAGCAGTGACTCCCAAATCTTTTCCTCCGTTCTCTTTCTCAAAAATTTTGGATTGCCTTTTGTTGGACATATTTATGGAGATAATTTCCAGATACCTCAAATGCCAAACCTCTGAAAAGAACCCCATTATTTTCTTCAACATCCTGTGTTCGCTCCCTTAGTCTGCTCTTCTCTTCCTGGATACCCAAGCTTTGAACCTTAGCATCATCTTTGCTTCTCTCTGGACCACCCCCACCCTGCCCATTAGTTCTTGTTTGCACATTCTGTCAGTTCTGTTTCTGCATTTTCCCTTAGTTTTCTTCTTGCATTTTTTTTTAGGTCACACCCATATTCTCTCTTGTTTAAGAGTATGAGGTTATCATTCTAACTATTAGTCTCTCACATCCATTTCATCCTTACTTAGTCCTGATTGATGGGAAGTTCTGACAGTATCTTAACCCCTCAGAAGTCTCTAAGGGTTCTCTAAATTAAAATAAAGATCCAGCTTCTTCTTTAGATATTCAAGAGCTGTCATGACCTTGCTTTCGCCTCCTCCCACCCTGCACTCCAGCTTCCTGTCCACTGTGTAGCCCCGCAAGCTTTGTGCAGATTCTGTGGTGTTTGCAGAAGCAGCTCATCCTGGCCCCTCTGGCTTTGCTCATGCAGCACCTCCAGGAAGCTTGCCCTATTCACAATGAATCTTTCCTTTTGTTCTAAGACATACTGTTTGAGTTTCTTAACTAGTGCATATGAACACTTGTGTCTGCTTGTTTATTCATCAAAACATGGGGTCCTGCCACAGGTCAGGCTGCAGGTGATACTCATCTGTCTACATGTGTCCCCACTAGAGTGTGAGGTCAGGGGTCAGGGTTGGGGACTGTCTCCCAGCACTGAACACCTGCTTGCCTGGGATAATGATGAATGCATGATTTTAAATTCAGTTGCACTGGAATGAAAAGCAGCCTGAACGTACAAGTGAAAACTGTTTTAGGCAGAGCATGGAAAAGTCCCTGCTACAGTGACAAAGTTATTAAAATGTGAGAGTCTGGGAAGTGCAGTGGTAAGCTGGGAGTTGCTGTGTCTTGGGGCATTACCCGGCAGTGAAAACTTGTTAACGTTAGGAAAATGGTATCATTTCCAGTTGGCACTGCGAAAGAAGGTTTTATTTATAACTGTGCTATAAAATTCGTTGGTTGCTGCTGACAAAGTGTGCCTCACATATTATAGATGATAACTGATGGAGCTGAGTGCTGTGTAAATTTTGAAATGAAGTTGAAATATTGGTGTGAGTGGTTGTGTTTGCAGCCATTGGAATTGGAAAAGCAATTGCTCTGAGTCATGAGCCTTGAGATTTACAGGGTTTTATCTTTAAGAATGATACTTATTCATTCTCAGCCCTCTGCCATTTTAAATTTTAGTTTAGTTTGTTAATAAATTTTGTGCATTTTCCTAGAGCTGGGTGTTGTTATTGCCAAAGTGTGGGGTTAGGTTAGTCCATCAGAGAGTTTTCCATCTGTGTTCTCTAGGAGGAGATAAATGGGGGGCTTAGTGGGCAGAGCTTGGCGCAACCAGGGTTGTTCTGCTCTGAGCATTTCTAAGATTGGGGCTCCTCCTAAGATGCCTTTGGAAATAAAAAGGGGGTCACGCTAGAGAGAAATCTAAGGTTCAAAAAGATCTCAGGGCTAGATGACATCTGTGGCTTTATTTATGAAATAGCAGGTGATACTTTCTGTGTTATGGACTTTATGAGAAGAGTTGAATACAAACGCATGCATATGCGTGGAAGAATGCTCACGCACAGAATTGAAATATGAGTAAAGGTTTTTTAAAATTTAAGCCAACTCAGTTATTCAAAACTTTGCGTGTGCTGAAATGTTAAGTAGGGCACATCCCTCAAGATTAAGGTGTGGAATATATCACACTGATATGTGAACTCCTTTTACAGGTATGGTGTTGCTCCCCAATCCTGCTAGACATTGTGAAAGGAATATTCTAAGGCTGGAGCGTTGCGCATTTTGGTGTTCTCCTCTCCCCCAGGATGTGATCTGGCTGAGGGGCGGGTGCTTTTCATTCATAGAGTAGTACCATATTGTGCACAGTCATGACCGTCAGCCACTGCACCAGCCTCAGGTCACCGAAACATTGACCCTGCCTTTCCTTGGCTTGTGTTCTGCTTGACTTCTTTATTTTGCCATAGTGGTAGGTTTGCTTTTCTCAACAATTGACCTTCCTGTTCTACCTCCTAGTCCACAATTGAATTCTCTCCAACATTGCTCGTCCTTGGACCATTATTTTTGTAATCAACCCCATGAATGGTCTGGTGGGTGGTTCTAGCAGGGTCCCCATTGGTTGATAGATCCTGGACCTGGTGCTGGGTTTTCAGGCAAGAAAAATTACAGCAGTGGACACTGGTTCATGGCCATGGTTAAAAAAAAAAAAGGCATGCTGCAGAAATGTTACTTGCTCACGGCAATTCCAAACCTGGTATAGTCTCGAGCAGCTTAATAAGAAGCTAAGCACTTAGGAACAATTGGTTTTCATCTAATAATACTGCTTTGGTCAGTGAGCTTGGACTGCGCCCTCTTGCTTTGTTGACATTTTCCTTCAAACTATCTTACATTCAATTCCATGTTCGTTGCTTTAAATCTCTTGCCTTTGTGCTTGCTCATCTGATGAATAGGCCAACAAACCTCAAGGTATGTATAGAAGAACAAAGCAAAATTCAGTGGCTGGGAAAGTGCACATGTGTCATTTTGGCAGGCACAAGTTGTCATTTTATGTGAAAGAAGTTACTGTTCTTTTGCTGATCTGCAGATTTGGCTGAGGTGGAGTAAATCAAACACCCTGGGTTTGCAGATGAAGGTGAGGAGACTTCCTTGCATTTCGAAGAAAGGAAGCACAGGGAGAGGGAGAGGGAGATGAAGAGGGAGCGGGAGCCGGAGGGGGAGCCCCATTAAGGCACCCACACAAGGGTGCAGTGTTACGCTTCTTCCTGTCCATTATTTATTTTTTGTTTTCAGGTAATTTTCCTTTCTGACATTGCGTATTTCATTGGTGAGAGCCCTTTAAAGTGTGTTAGGGGACCGTTATGTTAAACGGACTTCTTGGTATCGGCGAACCATCCTCACTCAGCATCAATACCTTTTTTGCAGGTGACCTACAATGGCCACCTTTCCCCACATTCTTCCCTTCGTAATTACTCTTCTGAAATACTCAGGCTTCTGCAGGGAATTTCTGTCTCTCTGACTAAAGTTAGCTTCTCTGGCTATCATGCTATCATGCTATCAGAAAATGCTAACCAAGCCTCGAACTATCAGAAGTGTCTTGGGCAAGATACATAGCCATGTTTTTAATACAAATTTAATTGTCACTTGCTTAGATAGATATATTATTATTAGAAATGCTAGAAATGAATAACCAGTTGTTCCTGGATTATTTGAGAAATCATCTAAAAATAATTGAGTTTATTAAGCACTGGAGAATTGGTCCCAGAGAAGTTAATGTTCTACTTAAGGACTTTTTTTAATTTTAATTTTTCCCAAAAAATACCCTCCCCCCTCTTCATCCCCTGGTAACGTCTAATTTACTTTCTGTCTCATCACTTCATTCTTTCTATGGCCAAATAATATTCCATTATGTGGGTATATTAGCCAAAGGGGTGCTGATGCAAAGAACCAGAAATCTGCTGGCTTTTATAAGGGTATTTATTTGGGGGTAGCAGTGTGCAGCACAAGGCTTACCAAAGTCTGTTGCCACGTGTTGAAGTAAGATGGCTGCCGGTCTCAGCGAGGGTTCAGCCTTCCTCTTCCTCCTAAGGCTCCGTGGTCCCAGCTTCTTCACTTCTCAGCGCTAGGCTGGCATAGGGCTTATCTCTCTTCCCAGGGCTCATCTCTTTCTGGGCTCAGCTGCTCTGCTCTCTCCACAAGGCCAGCTATAAACTATCAGGCAAACGGCTCGGCTCCCTCCCTGGGGCTCCAGTATCCAAAACTCAACTCTAGTGTTTTAGTTCCATGTGAGAATCTTGTTTTATCAGCCCAAGAGGGCTGGGACTCAATGCTGAGTTGTACTCTAATAACGTGGTTGGATCAGAGCCCTAATCTTAACATTATTTAATCAGTTGTCTCAGCTGAATCTAATATAATCAAAGAGTTATCATGCCCAGAGGAACTGACCAGTTTACAAACATAAATCTATATTTCTTTTTTGCAATTCATAAATAATATCAAACTGCTACAGTGGGAATACCACACTGTTTATCCATTCGTTTGTTGATGGACACGTGGGCACAGCTGTAAAACCACTTAGCCTTGGTGTGAGTGGCTTCTCAACAACAGGGTGTCCCACTCTCTGTGTTGCAGGATCTGGTTCTTTTTGCTTTGGTGTCACCCTGTGCAAGAGACACAGACAGCTGGCACCTTTAGCTACTTTTGCTTTGCTGTCTATGTAAATAATAAACTGTGTAAATCTCAAAAAGGGCTTGTTGTTTCTTTCTTTACCCACCAAATCCATCCACCTTTATCTTGCCTGGCTTGACAGATTTCACCAATTTAACACACTATCTTCGTTTCCATTTTTTCCCTCATGGTTTTTATACATCTATAAACAGGACAGTTCTAAAGCTTGATGTATATAGAAACCTTGCCCCAACTGTGCTTTATTAATATTTACTAAGTAATGTGTGATCTTCATAACCATAATTTACTTGATCTTTGTTGTTGGATATTTATATTTTTCCAACTTTGTGTTGTTGTGAAGGCTATATTTATGATCATATTTATTGTGCATTATATTTTAGGGTAAAACATCAAAGTTGGGATGAATAGATAAATGAGGATTATCACCTTATTTTACCTTTAGATATTCATTGTCAGCATGACTTTCAAGAGTTTTAATCAAATTTACAAAGATGCCATCAATGAATGAGCTTATTACTTTCTCTACAGACAATTTTTATGGTGCTTTTTTTTTAAAAGATTTATTTTTTATTTATTTCTCTCCCCATCCCCCCCAGTTGTCTGCTCGCTGTGTCCACCTGCTGCGCTCCCCGCCGTGACCGCTTCTATCCCTACCAGTGGCACCGGGAATCTGTGTTTTTCTTTTTGTTGTGTCATCTTGTTGTGTCAACTCTCCATGTATGCGGCACCATTCCTGGGCAGGCTGCACTTTCTTTCGCACTGGGTGGCTCTCCTTATGGGGTGCACTCCTTGCGCATGGGGCTCCCCTATGCGGGGACACCCCTGCGTGGCACGGCACTCCTTGTGCGCATCAGCACTGCGCATGGGCCAGCTCCACACGGGTCAAGGAGGCCTGGGTCCAAAACACAGACCTCCCATGTGGTAGACGGACGCCCTAACCACCGGGCCAGGTCTGCCTCCCTTTATGGTGCTTTTAAACTTAAAAGTAATTTAATAAGCATTTCTGCTACATCTTTATTGTAGAGATTCACTTAAATCTAGACCATTCCAACTGTGTGAACTCCATAAGCTCCAATTATTTTGAACTATAAAATAGCCATTAATCTTCAATGTAGTAAAGAATAAAGGGAAACCTACCCTCTTAGCACACATATGCATGAATGTACACACACATAAACACATACACGTCAACTACCTAATTTAGTGTCTAGTGCATAATAGGTGCATCACGAGTTAACATATAATATACAATCAAATATATTTTGCATATTAGATAATGTTTGTCAGGAGAGAAATAATTGAAGATTTTGTTGTTGCCAGTGAGAAGAAATGGACTTCATAGTTTACAAGCCTGTACGTATATTTAATATTCTATAAAATGAATGTGATGCCTATAGTACGTTGAGAAAATGGAATAAAGATAGTCAGTTCAGTCCCTGGAGCAATGCTGTGTCATAATAGGTTCCTTCCCGCCAGGAAACCGAGAAATGAGTTGGTCAAAGCAGATGTCTTTGAATTCATTTTTAAGGCTGAAAGAGCTTGTCTGCCTGCCTTCCTTCCCTTTAATTCCTTCAGGAAATATTTATGGCCAGGCATGATTACTGCTCCAGGGTACGGCCGTCCACAAGGCCACCACGGCTCCTTCTTTCCGGAAGCTTTCATTCTAAATCTAAACAGGCAAACTAATTAATTTTCGCTCACGGTAACTCCAGCTATTTTAAGTCCTGTGGAAATGAATGAAGCAAGGTGATGAGGGACAGAGGGGCAGGTGCAATCCCTCTGGAGGCAGTGGCTCGGGGAGGCCTGTCCACGCGCTCCGAGGTGCTGGTGAGCTGCCTGTGCCCCTACCTGCCAGCAGGCCCCATATTGCAGAGGAGTTCTTCCTCTTCACTAAAATAAATGGTTAGTTCCTTAGATGTTATTGTTTGATATTATGTCCTCCTTTTCTGATCCGTTTTTAAAGTTTCATTGCATACTTATACGATCGTTAAAGGAGGTCTGAGATATGATTTATTTCTGGTGGAATAGTTACATACAAAAATTGGAAATATGATTAAATCCCTTGAGAAATTACGCACTAGCTTGTTAAGAACACAGCTGTTGTAGAAAATGAGGTGCCTATATTTGTTTTAGAGCCAACACCGATGTAGTGATTTTTGTAAAGAACGTAATCATAATGTCGTAAAATGCTTGTGTGAAAATTGGGACGTTGAATAATCTTACCAGAGCATCTTCAGGGTTTTTCAGATTGCTTTCTGTGTTTAGCAAAACAAAACATCGTCCTGTGGTAGAAAAACGCAGCAAATCTTATACTGCTACAAGGGGTCAACAGACTGCAAGCTCCTAATGGAAATCACCCACAATATCCCAATATTTTCAGTGAAGCAAAGAAATCCATCCGTGACAATTCTGGTAGTATTATTTGATGATTAAAATGCTTTGCAAAATTCTCATACTGCAGTAAATATACTTCTTTGCACTGGTGTGTTTTAACTGTTAAATGCTGACTGACTATAATTCCCGTGCTTTGTGTGTTTCTACTTTTTAACTGTTAATTGATGTGTCTCTTTATTACCTGAGCTTAAATTACTCCCTTTTGTCATCATTGTGACTATCAAAGGAAAAAGAATGTACAAATTTATTCCTTATTTTCATCTACTAGAGCAGGAATTGGGTTATGTTTTATTCCAGTGGACAGCACACTTCTTGGCATATTAACAGGCTCAGAAAATATTTTTCCAAGTGATCAAAAGTCTCTATAAATTCTTGTATAACTTGATGGAGTTTTTATTTTGTTATTCCATTAGTTTGCTTTATTGGCCAGGTAGGTTTCACACATTTGACTTCTAGGTATATCTTGCCACTTGTCATCCTTAATGCGATATAGTTTTGACCTTTTATTGTCTGTACCTCCCTCTCGAACATTTTGAGACAAAATAAATGTTAACATTAATATTCATGTAATATTTTTTGACCAGTCTTCTCCAAGGATGTATATATTTGTAACTATATAAAACTATATATATATGCACACTTTTACAGAACTTTAAAAATGTAAAAAATAACAATAAATAATATTTATATTAACTGCACCACCCATGAATATTCACCATTAATATTTTGATGTTTCTTTCTCATTGCTTTTCTACATATATATGTGCCTGTGTGTGTTTGAGTGTGTAGGCATGCATATGTACCTAGAAGGTGCTTAATAAATATGTTGACTAAATGAATGTTTTAATATTTGCATTAATTTATATTTTAAGCTTTAAGATCATACTATATATGCTGTTTTGTAGCCTTACTTAGTTTTTTTATTTAACCCAGAAAATTCTCTGTATTTTATTAAACATTTAAAAAAATCGACTTTGATAACTTCATTACATATATATATGTGTGTGCGGTTATACCATCATTGATTTGCCCTTTCTCCTATGTTATTTTGTATCTTTCCTGCAATAATGTTGTGCTGTGCAATTTTCACTGCCAAACTTTATCAGTGCTTGACCTCTTGCACAGTGTGTGTTCCTAGAGTGGAGTTACTAGGACATAGACTATAAAACAATTATTGTTTTGCCAGATTTTTATTATTTAAAAATGATATTTTTATTGAAGTACAAAAAATAACTATTCATTCTAGAAAACGTGGAAGAAAGAGAAACAGAACAGAAAGAACATTGGGAAGAAATGACCAATAATCCTGGTACCTTAAAATGACTTCATTCAAGATTTTGATTTACATAATTTTAGTCTTTTTAAAGTCATTTTGCATTTTACCAAAAGATCTTTTTTTTCCTAAACTGATTTTTTCCCACTTAAGATTATTATGTCATTAACATAATCTCTGTCTGCTGTTATACATTCTTTTTAATATACTTTTACTGCCTATTATTAAAATGGCATGTCTGGGAGTGGATGTGGCTCAAGCAATTGGGCGTCCACCTCCCATATGGAGGTCCCGGGTTCGGTTCCTGGTACCTCCTAAAGAAGACCAGCAGATGCTGCAACGAGCACATGCTGCAACCAGCAGATACTGCAGACACTGCAGCAAGTGGACTCCACAACAAGCAGACACCGCAATCAGCAGACACTGCAACTAGCAGGGAGTGGAAGTGGTTCAAGCAGTTGGGCACTTGTCTTCCACATGAGAGGTTCCGGGTTCAGTTTCCAGTACCTCCTAAAGAAGATGAGCAAACAACGAGCAGGCAGATGAGGGAAGCATCTTGGGGGTGGGGGGAAGGGAATAAATAAAAATAAATATATGTATTTTTAAATGGCATGTCTGTACAATGCATTTAACTAACTCTTTTGATTAACCTTCAGTTTGTTTCTGATCTTTCATTACTTCAAAGAGTTGTAATATTAGACCCTTGTTTTGGGCACATCCACTGTGATTGCATTAAAACAGAGTCCTGGGAGGACCATTTTTGGTTCAAAGTGTGATTATTTGTTAAAACTTTGGACATATGTGGTTTTTTTTTTGCCACATTGCCTTCTGGCAGGTTGTAGCAATTCACATTCCCACCAGAAAAAGGTATGACAGTGAAAGGAAATTATAAAAATTTTAAAACCATTCTGTTTACTGTTAACCAAATCACTTTCCAGAAAACCTGCGCCTGGTTACCCTTCTTTAGCAGGGGTGAGAGGTACCTGTTTTAAGTATTTATCAGCAGTCTTCTTGAGGGCAGGATATTTTCATAAGTCTCTTCGAGAACGGGAAACGTTGGCTATGAAATGTACATAGAAGGTGCGAGAGAAGGCTCTTGTGCACGGTCATCTAATCATCAGTTTAATGAGTTAGCCGCTTCTTGAGTCAATCTTCCATAGAATTTTATTATTTTGTCACTGTGTGCTCTTTTCCAGACCCGCCGGCGGCTCAAGATTCCTGGTCTTGGGAGCAGTACCTGATGGAGCAGCAGGCCCTAGCAGCACCCCTGGAGCTGTTTTCCAAGGTGAACCCCTGAAGGTCTTATATTTTACAAGGAAGCAATATTCGGGAATAGTTAAAATGAAATGATTTTTCTAGAAAGCCAACCAACTTACTGGATTTTGTACGCTTTGCTGGAAAAGGGAGTAACAGGATGATCAAAGCCGTAGTGTCTACGAGTGTGGGCTCTGGGGCTGCCAGCCTGGCTGTGAAACCCAGCGCTGGCTGCTACATACAGCCCGTCCCGTGGGCAAGTCATTCCACCTCCCTGGGAATCAGCTGTTTGAGTGGGAAGGGTGAAGGATGGGCTCACTTCTGGAGCAAGGCAAATTTTGGCTGATGTCAGCAGAGTGTTAGGCCCTCTGTCTGGCTTCTGTACCCTCTCACCTCAGCCAGTCAATATTTAACAGTATTTCTAAGACCAGTGTGAGAATAGTGGCAGAATAGAGAATTTCTACCCCAGATTTTACTTTGTGACCTGGTGTTAACTAAAACAACCACCAAGGTGCAAATGTGGGCTTTCTGCTCCTGAAATAAATCCTTCTGGCAAGATTGGGAACTATGTAATAATAGACCATGGGTCATATAACTTTGCCCCCTTGACTTTATAGAAGTTTTGGCAAGTGTTAGTGAGAATGAGAAAATCTTCTAGAAGAAGGGAACGGATTCCCTCTGGAGGGTGCCGAGAGAGTTTGGTGGAGAGGAACGGTGAGCAACTCTCTGATGACTCCTTGGCCAGCAATGTGACTTTGAAATATGACTTCCTCCAGTTGTTGAACTTTAACATTTGTCAGCTCTGTAGATGACAGTAGAATGCTATATGAGAAATCAGATACATGTGATGTGTTGGCATGTCTTTCTCTTCACTCATAGTTTAACATCAAGCAGCTTGTGTCTTTAAGGCCCTGATGTGTGCAACTATCATATAAGTCCTGGGCTGAAACACTAAGGAGCTCAGGACATGGTTTCATAAAGCCTTTCCATCTAAATGGAATACGGGATGTGTTCATTAAAAACCCAGGAGCAATATGAGGTAGAATATTAATGGCCAGTGGCATATACAAGTAATGAATTTATATTAGGTATTACATGCATGAGATGAGAGTGCATCTGACCCTCAAAGAAGAGAAGAGTTAAGCTCACGAATTATTATATCTGATTTGTCCTGATCTCTGACCAAGATATGTGTTCACTCTAACTTGGCATTTATATTTTAGATGAAATAAACGTGGTTTATAATTGAAAATAGGTTACAACATCATCAAAAAGGCAGGTGGTTCATGTTAGCCTTCAAAGACGGAGAGTCACAGTGAACTCAACAATTGTGTATTGACACTGAGCTTTTGACTATTAAGGCTCGTTTTCATAGTGCAAATGATATAGTGGCGCCATTTGTATTGGCCAGCAGAGATGGAACTCTTCAGCTTTCGACACGGAAGCGTTGTTAATAAAACTTAAAATTGTTTGCATATCTTGAGTAGTTTTCAAAAGATAAAGTATTGCTTTACTTTTAATATATACTTTCCATCCTAATATATGATACATTTTAGAGGATACGTCACATGTCATAGATATATGATCAATTCCATCATGCAAATCAGATACATATTCCAGGAAGAAAATGTGTGTATGTTTTCAAGGAGAGTATGCCTGTTTTAATTGCACACAAGACTTTTGTGTATCTGCAGGTCTATTTTAAGTTTCTTTATGTTCAAGACAAAGTGAAGTGTTTTATATTCTGTAATTTATCTTACCATCTGGGGTAATGAGTATACAAGGGTATAAACACCTTCTGTTGACATAACACATTTAAAAAACATTTGTCTTCATTACTGGTGAAATGTGCCCTTCTTGATTTGACAAACTTCTTTTTCCTTTGTTTTGAGGTTGATATTTAGTGGGTTGAATTGTAACCTACACTGAGCTGTGTTCAAGCGCTATTCCCAGGTGGAAGTGGTGTCTCAACAGATGTAATCAAGCTAAGATGAGGTGGTATGGGTTAGGGTGGACTCTAAGTCCAGTGACTGGTGTCTTTATTAAAGAAATGAGGGGGATTTTGATGCCGACACTGACTGCCTGACTGTGGAGGCAGAGACCGTGGTGATGCAGCCACAAGCCAAGGACTCCGAGAATCGCTGGCCCCTGCCAGACTCTGGAAGAGCCAAGGGAGGGTTCTTCCCTGGACCCTTCAGAGGGAGCGGAGCATGGCCCTGCCTCCAGGCCCCCGAGACAATACATTTCTGCTGTGTTAAGCCGCCAAGTTTGGGGTAATTGGTTATTGAGGCCCTGAGAAGCAAAGATATGGTACTAAAAGCTGTTTTCTCTCCACCCTCCATCCCTGTCACCTAGTTGTATCTCCTTAAGGCACGGTTTCCCCCTCCTGCCCAGTGTATAAGTGCCAATCCTTTTCAGGTGTTTAAGGTTCACAGGCTGGCTCATCTGCAGGAGTGTGCTGACGTGGGGCAACCTCCATGCCTGTGGGAATGCTCCACGCCTGGGGGCTGCTCCACGCCTGGGGGCTGCTCCCTGCCTGGGGGCTGCTCCATGGTCTGCTCCTGCCCCTGATGATGCAGAGTCTTAACCAAGTGTCAAGGCCTTTGTGCCTCTCCTTTTTCTCTAACCCCCATAGGTCCATGTCTCACCTCAATATCCCCACTTTTCTGAAGCTGCCCCAGCCTGCCACTGTGACCTAGAAAGATGCACTGACTTGACCTAACTCCCCAGATTGGGGGGAGGAGTGGCAGAGAGATGGGCCAGCTCCCAGGCTACCTGGACTTCAGCAGTTCCCCAGATGTCCGTCTGCACCAGCCACAGCCCTTGGGGAGCAAGTCACATCTGTGGCCTTGGCCGACCTCTGACCCCAGGGAGCATAGGCTGCCCCCCTCCAAGCACAACCCTTTCTGTGGACAGTGACCCCTACCAAACTGTATGTCCCTGTCCTCCTTAGTTGCTGACCCAAGGGCAAGCTCTGCATTTTGTCCCTGGGTGGCACGTTCGTTCTCTGCCCAGCCACAGTTGGATTGCCTGATAGGGCCCCCTCCATGGCAGGGGCACTCACGCAGTTTTGAACCAGTTTGATATTTCAGGAGAAAAGAAAGTCATCGAAGGAAAATTAGAACTCTCTTGGACTTTTTTATACATCTTTTATAGTTTAATAATATAGTTTTCATTTGAATTCCATATGATGAAGGTGTGTTAGTTTTCTCTTGCCACTGTAACAAATTACCACAAATTTAGTAGCTTAAAAACAACACAGATTTATCATCTTAAAGTTCAGAAGGTCGGCTGTCTAAAATATGTTGGCAGAGCTGGTTCCTTCTGGGGGAAATCGTTTCCCAGCCTTTTCCAGCATCTAGAGGCTGCCGGCATTCCTGGGCCGTGACCCCGCCCCACTCGAGTCTGTCCCCCCTCACATCCACGTGTTCTGACTCCGACTCTCCTTCCTGTCTTCTAAGGACTCTTGGGATTACTTGGGTCCCACCACCTGGATAATCTGTGAGACTCTCCCCATCTCAAGAGCCTTCACTCATTCTTACTCACTCTTTCACTCATCGGCAAAGTCCCTTTGTCATGTAAGGTGTGCAAGTCCCAGGTTCTGAGACGAGGCTTGTGACGTCTTGGGGACCATTGTTCTGTGGACTGGCAGGGCTACAACGTTTCATCACTCAGGTACAAATCACAACCTGCCCCCGACCTGATGGACTTCTCCCTGGTTGATCGCCTTCCAGATTTCCATCTGGTGACCTCTGCACCCCTGTTCTGTGGTGACACAAATTATGTAGCTTCCCCAGTATCTCAACATCCTGTGTCCTCCTCCTCTGTGCAGACGGCGCAGCTGCTTCTCATCTGTGGCGGCTCTTGCTGAGAGCCCACGGTCCACTCCACCGAGCACTGTGTGGCCATGGTGGAGGAGGGGACGTCTGTAGGAGACCTGGCATCCCCCCATCTCCCCATTCCACCGCGCAAACAGCAAAACGCTCGCTTGTTTCCCTTCCTCTTTCATACCTAAAGCCTGCCTCCTGAGGCTTATGCTGCCTCATCGCTCCTGTTGCTCACTGTCACTTCCTCAGGTTGTGTGTGTGTCTGCTCAGACCACCGACCTCCTGAACCTTCTTCCCCCGCCCCTCACTTTCCACCCAGATGTGTTCTGACCCCTGGCTATCCCTTTACCCACGTGACAGCCCAGCCCTGTCCCTGGACCTCCCCCGCCTTCCTTTTAGTTCAGTCCACACACTCCCACATTTGCATGACTCAGAATTGAACCTCTTCTGCCATTTTTTTTTTTTTTTAGGTACTGGGATTGGGGATTGAACCTGGGACCCCATAGGTGGGAAGCTGGTGCTCAGCCACTGAGCCACATAGGCTCCCCTGAGTTGGTTTTTTCATTTATTTGCTTGTGGTTTGCTTTTGTTTTTAGGAGGAACTGGGGATGGGACCCAGGACTTCCCATGTGGGAAGCAGGTGCTCAACTGCTTAAGCCACATCTGCTCCTGTCCTCTGCAGTTTTGAACTTTTAAGTTCACCATCTGATCTTGTCCACTGTCTGCTCAGCCCTTTCCCTTATTCTCACAGCACTAGATTTTCCTTTAGTTCAGACTTTTAGTTGTTTTATTCCTCTGTTTTCTCCCTCTGGCTTCACATTTTCCCCTAGGCAGGCCAGGCACTGTTTTCTTCATGTCAGCCGTTCTCTTGCCACTTTCTTCAACTCCCATGCCTCCTTGCCGTCCTTTCCCCATCTCTGCCTGGCAGCTGGCGGTTCTGCCCATGCCCAGCGCCTGAGCCCAGAGCTTTCTGCCTGTCCTAGTCCTCAGGAAGGCAGGTCTCTGGCCTCTCTCCCTCCCTCCAGAAGCCTGATCACTCACCACACCGACGTTTACCTCTTTCTCCCTGTTCCTGGAAGAAATGTCCTCTTCTTGCCCCATCCCTTCAACTGCACTCAGAGTCCTTTCTGTTTCTGCCCTTCTAGAGATCTCACTCTACCAATTAGGCCATGTCCTGCTTGAAAGTTCTTTTCTGAACCTTTTCCTTTAGATAAAATTTATTTATGTCTATTATGTTTTTCTAATTTTTTAAATGCTATCCTTTGATTCTGCATTTTTCTCTCATAACTCATCTCTTTCTCCCAGCCCACCTTCTTGAAATGTTAGGCATTTCCCTTTTCTTGATTTTTCTAAGCTTCTTTTCCATTTCCAATCTTTGCTTTCACTCCCAGCAGTGCCAGAAACCACTCTTGCAGAAATGACCTGCAAGATTTATTTCCACGCCAGACATGTTAGTTCTCATTTTATACTCCTCCAGTCCAGAACTCTGTCCACTCCCGGCTTTTAAGATTTTGTGTATTCCTGGCTAGTCTTTACCAGGCTCTTCTCAGATTCCTTTTCTTCCTCTATGACTCAGACCCACCCTGCCTGGGATCCCTGTGCCACCTCATCGCCTTCCTCGACTTCCAATCTGCTGAGTCGCGATACCGTCCCTGACTTCCCTCCCAAGTCTCTCTCCTGCGCTGCAGGCTCTTGCCTCTGGCAGGGTGTGGCCCTCCTCTCCTGGATGCCACACATGCAGTACATCTGCAGGACATCCCAACCGACCTCCTCATTTCAGGCTTTCTCTGTAGCTCCAACTGCTGAGTTCCATGCCCCTGTGAATGCCCTCTACCGTGTCGCTGGGGGGACAGCTTGCCTTCCTCCTCTCCCCTTTGCTCTGTGGGTGTTTGGCAGCCCAGTCTGCTCAAGCTGTGCCTCTGTTTTTAAATTTTTATTTTATTTTTTATTTATATATTTTTTATTCTTTTTTTTTAAGATTTATTTTATTTATTTCTCTCCCCTTCCCCCTCACCCCACTTCCCGTTGTGTGCCCTCTTGTGTCCATTTGCTGTGTGTTCTTCTGTGTACACTTGCATTCTCGACAGCACCGGGAATCTGTCCCTTTTTGTTGCGTCATCTTGCTGCACCAGCCCTCCGTGTGTGCGGCACCACTCTTGGGTGGGCTGCACTTTTTTCGTGCAGGGCGGCTCTCCTTGTGGGGCGCACTTCTTGCGTGTGGGGCTCCCCTACATGGGGGACATTTCTGCATGGTATGACACTCCTTGCACACAGCAGCACTGAGTGTGGATCAGCTCACCACATGGGCCAAACCCGGGACCTCCTATATGGTAGGCAGGCCTCTATCAGTTGAGCCACATCTGCTTCCCATTGTTGTCTTTTTTTTACAGATACATAGATCACGCACAATGTTACATTAAAAAATATAAGAAGTTATCATATACCCCATTCTCCACACCCTCCACTCCTCCCACATCAACAACTTCTTTCATTAGTGTGGTGCATTCATTGAATTTGATGAATACATTTTGGAGCACTGCTACACAGCATGGATTATAGTTTATTACATTGTAGTTTACACTCTGTCCCAGTCCATTCAGTGGGTTATGGCAGGATATAGAATGTCCTGCATCCGTCCCTGCAATTTCATTCAGGACAGCTCCAAGTCTCGAAAATGTCCCTATATCACACCTCTTTTTCTCTCTCCCTGCCCTCAGCAACTGCTGTGGCCACTGTCTACACATCAGTGATATAATTTCTTCCATTGTTAGAGCCACAGTAATTCTATAATAGCATACCGGTAAATTCAATTCGAATCCATCTTTTATTCCTCCATCCTGAGGACCCTGGGATGACGATGTCCACTCCACCTCTAAATTGAGAGGGGGCTTAGATCCCACATGGCCGATGGATGGGAATCTCTTGCTTGCAGTTGCAGACTCTTGGTTCCTTGGTGGGGAGGCTGACCATTTCTACCTCCTTGTTAGTTGACCTGGGTAAGTACAATGAACTGGAGAGTAGGTGTTGCAACTCTGCTGAGGCTCAGGGCCCAGCTGGCACATGGACAGTTCAGTGATTCAAGTCTCCTGGGCATACACCAATCCAGTCCCCCAAGTGTAAGGGCAAAGACCAGTGGATAAGGATCGTCCAGTGATGGGCCCTTGATACTGATGACTGTGCTTATGAGCCTGTGCACTTGAAATTTTAACTTAGCGTAGAGTTGCAGGGTCCCTAAGAGTTACCTCCTGAGAGCCTCCTTGTTGGTCACATGTGGCCACTCTGTAAGCCAAACTCAGCATATAAATGCGTTAGCTTCCCCCCCAGCGTGGGGCATGACTTCCAGGGTTGAGCCTCCATGATACCAAGGGATTACTGCCAAGATATGGCTGGTGATGCAACTAGAAAAAGACCTTGAATAAAAGGGGAAATGGTAAAGACAAATGAGTTTCTGTAGCTAAGAGACTTCAAAATGAATCGGGAGGTCATCAGGAGTCACGCTTATGCACATCTCAGCAGGATCTCAGAGACAGCCGAAGTAGATACAACCCCAGGTAGAGATGCTCCTGAGGGCTACAGAGACACCCAGTTCCTATGGTCATGGCAGATGGCTCTGGAGTTCAGTGCCTTGCCAGCGGGTCCTACTTTGGAATTTGTGCTCCTGAGTGTGCTGGAGTTGGATTCAGATGTGATTTCTCTATACATACCTCTTCTGTCACTTTTACTGAAGCTGTGCCTCTTAATTCTTCAGTTTCTCTTCTCTGTCTCTATGATTGCTGCCTTAATTTAGGAATAAGTCCTGACATTTTTTTTTTTCTCTCTCACATAAATTGTAGCAAGAATCTCCTATCCAGGCTGGCCCACCTTTAATCTTTCCTCCACCCTCTTGCCAGATGCTCTTTGTAAAATGTAGTTCTGCTTATCATTTGTGTACTTGTCTTTGGCTGCTTCTTACACTGCTCTGTGTGGTTACATCTAGGTATGTTTGTGTCTCTAGTAGAGTTGCTCTATCCTTGAAGATTAGTGGGATTTTTTGTAAATCTCTTCCTTTTTCTCTCTGGGAGGAATACATATTTGAGAATCTTTTCCTTGCTGGGTCTTTTCTCTCTCTTTCCCTCAGTTGACCCTTCTAGCTCTTTTCCTCCCTTATAGAAGAAGAAGGGCTCTGAGATGCACTTTTCTGACTCTCTGGTACTGAAAATTGGGTCATAAGACCTCCTTCTCAGGATTTGTGAAAAAGTACATGTAATGCATATCAGGTGGTTAAATTCAAGCTATTCTTGACTTCCTCTCCTTCTCAGATTATAGTCTTTTGTTTTTCCCAGAACCTTCTCTACGCTTAGATCTTGCCATCAACCTAGCACACCAGCAGGGGCCTGTCTCCCAACTTTGTTTTGACCTTGTCAAGCTGCCCTTGTGGACACAGGATACTCCAGGCTTCCTGCCAGCGAGTGTGGCTGACCTGCAGACAGTGTCTGATCTTCTCCACTTCAGGGTGAGGCCAGGCTGATTCTGATATGGCAGTGCATGCCTTTCACCTCTTGGAGGCCTTACTTCTCCCTTGGGCCTTCACAGTTGGCGACTTACTGGCTTCCTTCATGGTCAAAACAGAAACTTCTCCTCTTGTGACCCCCTTTCTCTAACACAAAGCAAAGCTGTTATATAGACCTTGCTGTTTCCACTTTCCCTCCCATCCTGCTTCCTTCAGGGACATCTTTATCTTGGACAACCTTGTACTTCATTTTCTTGTATCTGATGCCTTCATACTCTACCCATCTTCCCAATTAGCATCTATTCTATCTGGTATGATTTTGGAAAGAAATACTTTGTGCCCTGATGAGGAAATTCTAGCCATCTATAGGATGATGGGGGCAGTGTTTGTTTTGTGTGGGGCTGGGAATAGCTGGGGAAGAGTTGCCTTTCTGCCTTCATCTCCTAATTGTCCTAGGTTTAAAGGTAGTCTTTTTGAAACATGTTCCTCTTCTTTCCCAGTCTTTCCTTACTTGAAGTCCTTGAGAAAACTAACAGCTCACACTCTATAAGTTAAAACATTTCAGCCAGGCCTGAATTACATTTTTTAAAAATCACATTTTTCTAAATATGTCAGTACATTAAAGGAAAACTGCAAAACTTGCATGTGTGTTTTGTTTTTGAGTAAGTCAGGATTAGTGTTAGCACTACAGGTGTGGAAAGATACTACTGCTTTGAAAATTCCAATCTGTTATAACTCTCCTGAAAGTACTTGAGACATCTGGAACCTTTCCAACCAAAACAGTTCAGTCAGATGTCAGGTTTTTGTGCTGTGAACATGCTTCCATATTATTTAATAGTCACCAAGAACACCACCATAGTTTTAATTTAGATCCTTATTGGTTTTTGTATTCTGTATGTATTGTATCACTCCAGTTTTAAGGTAGCTACAATGGTGTTAACAATTCTCCCAGAAAAAACCAACAACCTTTGTTGAAAAAACCAACAACCTTTTTTGAAAATAACAACAACAACAAAATAGTCTACATTGTATTCAGACGTTTGGTTAGGGTTTGAATTGCATTTGGAGGCCACAGCAGGGAGGGTGTTTTAAAACTAGAGTGTAGCTATATGAAGCACTCCTTTTCGAAAGGTGAAGCCATTTAAGTGGAGTCATTGTCGGGCTCTGAAGAAAGATTCCCATTCATGTTCATTTTTCATTCACTCTAAAGCTCTAGGTTCTGAGGCAAAACTGAAGATTCGTTCTCATCTTGTGGTCACTTAGAATCCACTCCTCTGAAATGGTACGATTCAAAGTACCAGTGATGCAATGAAACAGTTTAGCAGATCAGAAGTGGTGGAGCCAGATGAGAGCTGCTTTTTTTGTTTGTTTCTGGGAAGAGCTTGATGTCCCTGTAAAGGCTGCTTATCTGCGATTCCAGCTGGAAGACGAATGTCATGTTCAGAGCTGTTCAGAAGGAAGGGAAATTAAAAAGAAAATGGCGGCACTCAGAATCAAGGGAAGTCCGTTTCTATGGCTCTCCTCTTTTAGTGAAAGGAAGTTTGTATTAGAAGTAGACTTGAATTTTTTTTCCACAGGGAGGGTTAAGTGCTTGGGGGAAAAAATAAAACAAAACTGTGGGTTTGTTTCAAGCACTGCACTTAGGCGATTCTAGGAATCCCCTCAGTGATGGCCAGTGAATTATCAGATGGCTTTAGAAGCTATTTTAAAAAATTCTCTGAGTGCAACCCTTTATAGTGTATGGGTTGTGTGAGTTCCTTTTCTTTGTTCATAAAGATATTTGTTGGTCTAAAGCTACCTAAATCCAACAAGATTCCACCCATTTTGGTATGTGCTTTTTGTTTCAGTCAGTGGTTAGGGTGACTGGAGGTATATAAGTGTCTGCATATAAAAATGTTTATTGTGCAGCCAAATTTCTTACCATCAGTAGGTTCTAGGGAAATGAGAATTTTTGCATCCGAGATTATAGCAGCACAGATTCATGAAAACCACTAAGAAATGCATTCACTAATTCATTAAAATATATTTTTGTTGTACCATGAATTCTGTGTTCTCTATTTGTAGAATGCCTCTTGGTATAATCTTGGCAGCAGTTTGGAATTTTGACTTCAGAATTATTCTATGAAAAGTGTTCAAAATAACAAGGAAGTACTCTCTAAAATGAGAGTTTAAAAATACACAGTCATCCGTTCCTCACTGCCATCTTAATTGAAGCTTTGTAACAAGTTGTGTTTAATTATGTAGGTGACGATTTCCCCCCATTAGCCAAATAAATAGATGGCAAAAATAGGAGTCACTTTGAAGAAGCAGCATTTGAAGCATGCCTTCTTGCCTGGCCTGTAAATTCACGATGAACAGCTGCATTCTGCTTAGTGAAGTCTCCTAGATATGTTTATTTAATTTGTGGACTGGTTAATGACAAGTCTCCTTGAAGGACAGCCATGTGGCTCTTAATCTTATTTTGGATCTCTAGACCCCTTTGAACATCTAATGAAAGCTAGCGATAATCTCCCTAGAAAAATGTTTGTGTTCATTTGCATGTAACATTTTATATACAATTTCAGAGGTTTCTAGAAGTCCTGAAGGCATTATGGACCCCATCCTCGGTCTACCATCAAACATTTCAATATTAATGTACAGTTTGAACAAGAATAGAACAAAAAGTATGTATTTGTGAGTGTGTATATTATATATGTATGGACATTTTTTCAAGTTTTCCATTTTCTCTTTGAGTAAAACCAAGGAAAGCCAGAAGAGATTCCAACATTCTTTACAAATGCCAGTGTTAGTTCAGGTGAAAATTATAAAGGGTTCTTGAGACAAAAAGCAAGGAAGGAGTTTCATAACCTCTCATAGTCTGCCAAGCATCTTGCAGTGAATAGACTTTTACAATGAAAAATTTCTTGGCAGGCCAGTGGAGCTGTAGGAAAGCACCGGAAAGTTGGAAGGGACAGGTAGGTACAAAAGTTTGATTGTTCATCAGCTGTCCATGAAGTTTTCAAAGTTATCAGTACATATTGGTGACTATAAAATTAAAAATGACCACGTTATAGAAAATTTGGGAATTTCTTCCAAGCCTGAATCCTGGATATCAGTTTAAAATTCTCTGCCTCCCTCATCCTCTCCCTTAGCTAGTCATCAGTCATTGCTCATTTTCTGTCCTAAACATGTCTTGGATTGAGCTCCTTCCCTGCATTCCCAGCTCCTGCTCAGTCTTTGGTTGAGGCCCTCATTATTATGTGGGGAGGCTCTTTAGAAAATCTGGGATGTGATATAACTCTGCTATTAAGTGCACAGACCAGGTTGTGAATTCTGGGTTATCTCCTGACTAGCTGTGCAGATGAAGAAATTTGCGAACTTCTCTGAGCCTCACTTTCTTCTTATGTGAAATGAGGATTTTAATAGTTCCAACCACATTGCATTTTAAGGCTTAAATAAGTAACACTGTACATGGCACATGTCTTAATTCTCAATTACTGGTAGATATTAAGAGCCTTCTCAACCATCTTTCCTACTTCTAATCTTGCTACCTTTCTAATTAATTCTCCACTCTGCCACTAATGAGATCTTCCTAAAATACAAGCCCAGTTCTTTCTTCCTGCTGCTTCAAGCTTTTTGCTGGTGCTTCATCATCTAAGAATAGAGTAAGGGTTCCTTCACAAGGCACACAGGCTTCTCATCACCTGGTCATACATATGTGCAGGAGCTAATATTTTTAAACACTTTAATGCAATTTAAAAATGCTAGCAAGACAGAAGAGTATGAATTAAAGGGCTCTCTTCCTGCCAGTTCTCCTCTAGGCGAGCCACTCAAAATAATTTGATGGGTGTACTTCCAAATTTATAGATATGTAGTTAATATAATATTTCTATAGTTTTTTAACTCTAAAAATGAAAGCACATTCTATACCGTTCTGCTCCTTGCCTTATATTCATCAATGTATCAGAGCTGTCTTGCCACCTCTGTGGGTTCCTCTCCGTGTCCTGCTTTTGAAACTATCTGCTCTGTATTCTATGGTATCATATCTGTTTTCTCTCCATCTAAAATTGTTTTTGCAGGTGGTATTGTGTTAGCATCTCAGATGGATAATTGTGTCCTACTGCCCTTTATATTTGCTTTACTGGTTTAAAATGCTGCTGTGATTTGATACTAATTCCCATATATAGGGGCTCTTTTTTAGACCCTTCATACCACTGTTTCCAAACTTTTGGCCTCTTTTGGATCATTTAAGGGCCAAATAGCACATACTCAGACCACCAACTTTAGATATTTGTGAAGCTCATCATAATTTTTAATTGGAGAATACAAGTTTAAGATGTAGAATAGTCTTGGATCTGTGAGGAGGGAGAGTCTAGCACAGTGAGTACTGGCTGGCAGGCGGCGTGTGGCCGTGCACACGCCTCCTCTCTGTGCCCCGTTTCTCTGTGCAGCAACCCTGACTTCACAGGGCTTTGACAGAGATCAAGTGCACTCATGCCTGTAGAGAGCTTGCAGCAGGATCAAGCTCCTTCAGTGTTTGCTGGGTGGAAGGCTTCAGATGCGTAACCTTTCCCTCTCTATGTCGATGCTTCATTTCCATTTGATGAGAAAACTGTATCCCGACTTTGTAGGTTTGTTCGCTGTGATGGCAGGGGTTTGGCGGCACTTCAGATAGTTCTGGATCGTCCTGGGCATTCAGACCAAACACACACTAAGATTCTTAGCCGAAGGCTCCTTTTACCTCATCAGATGCTAAATGGACAAGAATATCGCACTCAAAACCTGGCGAGTTGGTTCTCTCTGCTTTAGATGGAGCTGCAAATGGAGTCCCAGCTTTCTCTCTGGTTGTATTTGTCTCAGGAAAAAAATTTTTATGTGCTCTTCTGAGAGTTTTAACTATTTTGTAAACTATCAAAAAGATTACTGTTTTCCTTTTTTTTTTTTTTCAATTTAGTGAGAAAAATCATCAATGTTGAGAAAGAGAAATTCTCTGTGGTAAGGATGTTTAAATCACAGTTTGGCTCTGTTAGACATGCTGATGTCTTACCCTTAACATTTAAAATTGTGACATTTCAGCCCTGATGATACACGATGTGAGATATACAAGATGCTGAGATGAACCCTTTACACAGGCCACTGCCCTCATGGCATTGGTCTTTAAAGAAATTCTTGGTGTTCTAAGAGGTTTTGTTTTTATGTTCATCACATAAAGTCTCCTTTAAATCCCCTTCACTTTGACAGTTGTTGTACGTTAGGAATCAGAGGCCTGTGGCTCTTACCCAGAGCTTTGTATCCAGTGGCTCTGATTTGATTGCATGTTCAATCCCCCCCATTTATTTCAACACTAAATGAAGGTCAGGAAGATACTGCGAATGAAATAGGATGTTGGTGGGCATTCAGATGTACTCCTCCCTGTCTCACGTGTGTGCCCTTCTGTAACACACCTCCAGCGGATGCTCGGCTAGGGCCGATAACAAGCCGCCTTCTCCCGTCTCTCCAGTGGACCCCAAAGTAAGCAATACAAAGCAGAACCTCTCTGCTCCTGTGACGTGGGCCTCCAGTGGTGCCCAGAGCCAAGTGCCGTCCGGCATTCCTCACCTCTGTCTCCTGACTGTCCAGGAGCGGTCTGCTCTGCCTACCAGTGATGCGCCCCCTCCAGGGAGAAGAACACACGCGTGATGATGATTGCTCTCACACGTTGTTTTTCAGGAAGGAATTTTGCCAGTAGTTTGTCTGCCTTTTCTCTAGATGTAGTGTTTGTTTTCATTTTCTCAAATGCTGTGACTCATTCAACAGGCTTTTTAGCCATAGTGTATAACTCGTATCTGCTTTTGCTCTGCAGTGTGGACCTTTGAATAATGCCTCTTTTCCATCATTAGTGACAAATTTCATCAATGTCATACTAGAAATTGGTGACTGTATGAAAAAGAAAATGACAGAACAAAACAACTTCTGTACCCAAGAGTACATTGTGCTCCTTTCGGAATGTCACTGAGGCTTCCAAGGCCTGAAACCTCTTGCCCATTTTGTTGCCATCTCTGTCCCCTTATGTGGAGCAAACAGTTGGCAGGCTCCCAGAGGCCTGGGTCCTTAGTTATATTCTGCTATTAGACTTGTTGTGTCATTTGGGCTTGAGTTTGCTTCTCTTTAAAGTTTTTTTGCCAGGTCTCTGAAAAAAAAAAGGCCAGTAAATCATAAGGTTTTAGCAAACCTTTTGATTTTTTATGACTTTCAATTTAATAGGCTTCTTGATTGCTTCAAGGGTGTGATTTTGCTTCCCTTTTCTCAATATAAAATATAATTTTATAAACAAAGCAATCAATTATATTCATAAAATAGATTTTTAGAAAGGAAAAAACTTAGAAATTTTTCATGTGTAAACCATTGAGAGTATAGCCAGAAAAAGGACTGATCAAAGGCAGTGATATTTTCACCAAATGTTGCCTTTGAAATTGTTAAAATGACTGTTTTATTTTTCACATGAAACTCTCCTAGAGTTGCTGTGGCTCTCTCAGTTATAAATGTTTCTTGAGGCATTATGTAAAGCTCTCAAATGTTCAGCTGAGAAACATTGTTCCAATTAACTCCTAGCTGTGATTTATTGCCAGTAATAATAAATATTGGATTTACTATTCTTGTGTGATATGGTATATGTGGTCTGCTCAGTATACTGTTTCCTCCCAATCCCCAATTTTGCATGTTTCAGATTTGTTAAAACATTAAAAAAAAATGGTCTTTCAGTTTCTGCAGCTTCTTAAATTTCCTTTCAGCATAATTCATATATTCCCTCCATAGTTTCTCCTCCTCTGTGCTTTTATATCAGTTTTGTATGTCTGCATCTGTATATGTGTATGGTGCTTTGAAGTAACCGACAAATTTCTAAGTAGTGATTGGGAAATAGTCACACAGATTGTGTTAAATGCAATCTGCTGGAAAACAGAGTGAATGTGAGAAGAAGGCTGGGAGAATTAAACACACAGAGGACATTATTTTCGTAGAAATAAAATATTCCTGAGAAATCATTAACTCTTGCCATTTCGATTTTGAATTTTGTCATTAAGTTTTTCCTTAGAAGCTTCTAAAATGATGGCTGAAGGTAAGAAAGTTCTTAACATTTTACAAGCCAGTTCATAGAGGTTTAAAGGTGATTTTGCGTTCATATTTTTTAAAAAGCACTCCTATAGAAAAAGGTTGAGTAAGTGATGGCACCTATACACAGTAAAATACAATATAGATGTAATAAAGGATTGGACAGCCTCTGCGGTTTCCAGTAGATATTATTAAATGGAAAAAAAGCCTTTCTGTGTAAGAAAGAAGGGAAAATAAGAAAAATATACAGATAACTTATTATCTTTACAAAAAGAAACTTGGGTGGATAAGGCAGAAAATAGTGACGGTGGTGGTGTGGGGCAATAGGCAGAGGGACATGGGGCAGCAGGCACTTTGTGTACCTTTTTGTGCAGCTTTGACTTTCAGAAGCATGCTAACAGTCTATATTAAAAATTAGAGCTGAAAGACTGAAATCAATGAACTTAGTTGTATTTCCACTGACCATTGTGATCACACCGAAGAAAAAAACAAAAGAATGAGCTAATCCAAGTAGTTGATGAGCGCCATTTTTCACTGTGTACCCATGCCTGAATGGGGAAGAGGGAAAATGGAAAACACACCCTGAACTCTTTTTAATAGGTTTGTTTATTATAACAGCATAGGTAATACAGTTCTGAAGCTAATATAGATATACTGTAGCATTCAGTGTATGAGTAAATGTTGTTGTTGTTGGAGGAAACATAAGGATGAATGCAGGATGGGAGAACAACCATGGGATGAACTGGAATTAGAGGTATCTGTTTGAACCAATGACTTACAAGCTATGTGTTTGTATATTGCTTATAAACATATATAATTTAGATTGCCTAGACTCAGTTTAATCTAAATTAACAAAATTTACACTAAATGTCAAAATTAACATCGCCAGTGAGAGTCACATGGACAACTGTGTGCCTCCAGAGATGATATCCTGAGAAGAACACATCACCCATCCAGCTGAGGAAACCATCAGACAAATCCCAAATGAGGAATGTTCTATTAAACAGACATGGAGGGGGAGAAGTCTGTATTCCTTAAAAAAACTCATTGCTATAAAAGGCAAAGAAATTCTGGGAAATATTCCAGATTAAAGGTGACTAAAGAGACATGCCAACTAAATGCAATTTCTACCCCTTGACTTGATCCTGTTCTGAGGGGGAAAACGTGCTAAGTACTTTGTTGGTTAAATTGACAAAATTGATGTGTGAGTGGAAGATTAGTTAAAATTGTTGTATAAATATTAAATTTACTAAAGCTTATAACTGAACTCTGGTTTTGTTAAGAGAATGTTTCTGGTGTTAGCGAAAGCATTGAAGTATTTGAGAGTAAAGGGCCCTTAAATATTTCAGAAAAACTTTGTGTACACCTGCACACAAAGCAGGGGGCAAGCAAGTACAAACGATAAAGCGAGCAGGGTAAAATATTAACAACAAATGAATCTAGGCCAAGGTGATACAGGCACTGTGTACTATTTTGCTTTTCCAGTTTTTCTTTAAGTTTGGCATTATTGACAAACAAAAAGATTTTTCAAAAACAATAGATTTCAACCTAACAAAAAGGCATCCAGAGGTTAAGCAGCAATAAATAGTAATAATTAGTGATTAAAAAGCAGCTTGAGATCTAGGTTAAGCAGCAATAAATAGTAATAATTAGTGATTAAAAAGCAGCTTGAGATCTAGTGGAACTAGATTTTAGTTTTAATATTCTATTAATATATTTATAAGGTTATTTACAATCAAGAATGCATTGACTAGTGACGCCAAGTCTATTCGAAACAGTCTGCTCTGAACTGATGAAAATTCGGGAATGCTGTGGAAAATAAGACCAGCATTAAAAAATAAAGAACGAATGGGAACAAATAAGAAAATGTAATGTGAAAAAGATTCCATTTGCTCTGGCAACAAATGTTAAGAGGTACCCATAAATAAACATAACATTATATTGGAAGTCTATAAGAAAATTTTAAAAACACCTTTGAAAAACAAAAATGATCAGATTAAATGGAGACAGAACAACTTCTTGAATTAGAAAACTCACTGTGGTAAAGAGTGCTCTCCAGAGGGAAAGCCTCATGAGGAGCAAATCAGACAGTGTGGGCGAGGTGAATAAGCCAGTGAAAGAGAAGAAGCAGCCCAGAAGCAGATCCGCAAGTATGTGAAAGCACGGTGTGATGGAGGTAACTTTGTGGGTTAGTGAAAGGATGGACTATTCAAAACAGCGTTTTGTGGAATTTGTTTTCCATATGAAAAAAATTATCCTTCGAGCAGTCAATTCCAGTTATTCTATATATTTAAATGTGAAGAACAAATTTTTAATTTTTTTAAAGGCCATCAGGAGAATATCTATATAAGTTTAGGGTTTGTAGGCCTGATGCACAGACCATACAGGAAATAATTGGTAGAATTACTGCTTTACAATAAAAAAAAAACTCTCTACAATGGAGTTACCATAAGAAAGTGAAGGGCCAAGTCACAGACTGGAAATGGATAATCAGTGTAAGCAACAGGGATTGTTATCAAGAATACATAAAGGGCTTGTTCAGATCATTAAGGAAAAGATGGTCTATTTAAGAAAAATGGGGCAAAGAAGTACCTGGGCCCTTCACAGGGCATATACCTTCGCAGATGAACTATCCCAAAGCAGATTAAAATGACCAAACCACCTTTGGAGGCCAGTGATGGAAGTGCAGCCTTCTCTCCTTTTCTCTGTTACTGAGCTTTCAAACTAATACTGTACATTCATGATTGCATTTATAGACCCACCAAGTGTTTAATATCAAACTGTGAAGACATTTCAGTGGTTAATGTTACATTACAAAATTTCGTAGGCCCAATCCTTCCCGGAGCACGAAAATGGTTTTCAGGTTGGAATGAGATTGGAAGGCATTGACCCCCGCCACCCGTCTGTATTCTGCGTGCTTTCTGTAGCCGAGGTAAGAGGCGATGCCGTTGTCCTGTGCTAATTGCACAGTGCCAGAAGGAGAATTCTCCAGAGAATAATGAATTTGCGCACTTTCTTTTGTAAACAAGCGCCAGTGCGTTGTGGATTTATATTAGTCAGTGTCAGGTGAAAATATATTTCCTAATGAATTTTTTCCCTTTTCTGGATGAAATTTCTAAGAAGTCCTTTATCAACTATCAGTTCCTCTTGACTTAACTGGTAAATAGATTTTACCTGGGGTTTATAGCAGTCAGTGACTCCCACAATGTTGCTTTTGCCTGTGAAAAGCTACATAATTATTCAAGTTTTAGCCAAACAAATGAGAAATGCATTTGAAAAATAGTTATGCATATGAATAAATTTATATCTGTGTTAAATACATAAGTATATGCATTTTATGAAAATTAAATGGAATGAAGAGCCATTAATAAAAGTTAATGGCTTAGAAAATGTAATATTTACTAAAATTTTAGATTAATAAGAGATCTCTGTATGTTTTTGATAACAATGAATGCAGAAGACACATTCATTTACTGATTGATTATAGCTATTAAACTTGTACTGATTGTCTAAAGGATGTGTTTCTCAGACTGATCTATTATTCCCTTTATTGAGTATGCTAGATCCATATGTTCAAGTTGAGATAAGGCCGTACCCACTTTGGGTTTTCTCTGTACTTTAGCTTATGCTTTCTTGGTATAAGAATCTAAGCTAGATAGCAGGGAACAGGGCTTTTGAAAAGAATATTGACAAGTATTGAATTAATAAATAAACTAGTTAATTAACAAATATATAAACTGGCCGCAGATTCCTAGATTGGGTAAAAAGGTACTTCACCCCCCCCCCCGCAGGATTAGATTGCCAAAAGACAGTGTCTGTTTTGTCAGCATTTTGTCTTATTCAGAAATCATTTATAAATTTGTTCCCTAATTAAAACCCATTTGGATGGAAGGATTGGGTCTTATATATTGATGGCACTGACGAAATATATGAATATTTTATGAATTTTTTGTCACTTCAAGTGCATGGTACTGAGGGACGACTGTAAACTTTGCATTTTGCAGGTGTGTGGTTACCGCCTGAGACTTCATTTCGATGGCTATTTAAGCTGCTATGATTTTTGGACCAATGCAGGCTCTCCTGACATCCATCCCGTCGGGTGGTGCGAAAAGAGCAAACATGAGTTGCACATCCCCAAGGGTAAGTCGGGATGCCGTTACCAGCCGGAAGTAGCGCTCGCTATTTCAGTTTTATCTGACAACGTGTCATGATCTATTGACAAGAAAGCCTGGTGTGAACTGGTTTCCAAATGGAAGATTTGTTCACAAAGAGTAGTAAGACTAATGTATTATCATTCTTAGATGTGAATAAATATCTTTAAAAGAAAAACATTGATGACTGTTAAAATTGCTTAGGTCAGATACTGTGGTAAGGTCCCTGGTATTAGGAAGGCATTTTATTTCACATAGTGCATATTAAACCTTGTTAGGGAGTGAAGAAACTCATGTTTAAATTATGGTTGAAATGTTTTATCGTGAGGAAACTCGATTCACTGTAAATCTTTTGTTTGAAAATTAGGAACCATGGGAAACTGGGAACTATGAAAGCAGAAAAAAATTTCACCATTTGGATGGGAATTAAAAACCCATCTTTGTCTTTCTGTATGTGCTAGAGGCACCTGGGACAGGCACATGCACCTGAAGGCCTTTTTCACTTACTGAGTGAAAGGGAGGCGAGAGTTTGGTGGAGCGAGATACCCCTGGGCCTGCTTCTTTGCTCACCAAACTCCTGCATGAGGTCTGCCTTGGGTGTTAAACCATTCGTGGCTGGAATCATTTTTAAAATGTCATTTCTTCTCAGTCATCACCTCGGGGTACCCTTGGGATCTATCCCTGAGACTGATGGCAGAGTCCCTTAGGGTTGCTGCATTTCCTGGAAGCTGGAATCAAGTCCAGGCTCTTGGGTTCCATGGCTCTTTGTGGAGTCCTCGCTGTGAGCATGCACTGGGGATGTAGCAGTGACTAACACAGGCGAGCCTCCACCTTCCTGGGGCTTTCAGGCTAGAGGGGGAGACGATGACAGCATATGCAGGGTCCAGCAGCAGGTAAGGGTAGACAGGGCTGCAGGGACATCCTTCCAGATAGCAGCACAGCCTGAGAGGAGGCACCGTGCGCTCTGGGTAAGCGCGCCGATCTCCCTGCTAGGGCAGCAGCGGGCTTGGAGGGGAGGACTGGCAAGGCGGCCAGTGTGGCTGGAGCAGAGACGCCGACGCCGACGCCGGGGCCGCAGGAACGGAGGCTGGAGAGCGGCCCAGGCCTCGCAGGCTGTGCAGGGAGGGTGACTTTCATTCTAAGTGTGACACCCCATCAGGACATCTTGATCAGGCCTACGGAGCTCCAGCCAGCACTGCATGAGCCACTCCAGACATGTGGATGGGAGGAAAGAGCACTTTTTAAGGGAGACCTGTGACATTAGGAAGAAGAAAGCTGGGGCCAGCCAGGGGTCCTAGGCTTGTGCATTTCCCATGTTGGTGGAACCCTGGATTGTTGCATCATCAGAACCTCTGAGGTCTCAGTGCCATGACTTTGTTAGGTGTGGGGACAAACTCAGAGACTCTGGTCTCCTCTTGCCCATTTTGGAAAGCCCTAATGGGAGATGACTCTGCCATTGAGCCACCAGGGTACCAATTCCATCTCTCCGTGAATATTAAACAGTTGTAGGGAGTGATGTGCACGGTGGGGCACACACTTGACAGTTCTGAATTTCATCCATTTAAACATTGAAACAATTTGGAGATGTTAATTTAAAGCTTTGTGGTTTGCTAAGGACATTGAGATTTGGGCAGAAGCCTGAAAAATAATAACAGCAATAATAAATTTCATATACATGTATTTATATCTTGTGGCTATTTTGAGTAATCTGTACTTTTGGTAGGTTATAGAAAAGATAAATTTGTTTGGATGGATTACTTGAAGGCCTGCAAATTGCAAAACGCTCCCAAGAAATTATTCAGAAGCAGAAATTCAGTAAGTATTTTCTTCCTTAGCATAGATTTTCCCTGAACTTAGCTTCCTTAAAATTCCTTGTACATTTTATTGCATTTTAATTCCTTAAGGAGTTAAGGGGGTTCTCAACTTCCTATGACTTTTCTCACTTAATTTTTCACAGTTTGCTGTGGGTATAGCTATATTTTTCTTTAAAAACTCCAGTTAGGTTAGGAAAGTTGAAAGCTTTGTGCTTAAAACCTGTTAAAATTTAATGTGTCTTTTAAAAATGTTTCCCCTTTAGCTTATAGTGAGTTAGTCTTTTAAAATTAGTTTTGTATTATGAAGCAAGTTGATCCTTCGGGCAAACCTTGAATGTACCCAGCCTAGATATATTTAAGTGTAATGCGCATGAGAGTAATGTTGCATATAGACTCAGAGGCGTCTTCAGGGGGTCCCGTATCTCTCCATGCTGTCTGTGCTTCCTGCAGCCTAAGAAAGCACCCACTGAGGGGAACCCGTCACCAGCCACCTCCTCCAGGCTCTCCGGGCTCTGCAGTGATGCTCAGACAGGAGTGGGGGGAGGGTGGGCATGCTAAAGAAGACCAGGACAGCTCTGCCCCCTGGGCGTGTCACACTGTGCAACACTCCTGACTTCTCATCTTGAGGTTCCTGAGCTGTGAAGTCAATGCTGTAACAATGGCAAAATCTATTTCATAGATACCAAGGAAGGGGAGGTGTAGAATTTTGACCTTGCAGGAAAGACATATAATGCATTAAAGGAAAACAATAAGCAGAGTTCAGTATAGGTAGTAAAGAGACAGAGAAATACCCTCTTTTTACCCCAGGTATTCTGGGTATACTTTCTCAATCACAGAATTGGCTAATTATCGCCATATGAATAGGGGGTTTTTGTTAAAGTGATACACAGATATTTTAAAAAGCACTTGTATTTTTTCAATTATAATTTAATTTAATTCATGGGTCAGTGTAAGTATTCCTTAAGTATTGAGAAAGCCACTATTTTCCCATCAAGTAATCAAATTAAATGATCATTTTGGTGATAAAGAGCATATCTTTACCACTTTTCCAAATCATAGTATTTGGAAACTATTTGAAAGCCTGTGGGGAGCAGAGGAAATTTATTTGATACTACTGTATTCAGTAAACACTGTGTTTTTTAAAATTAATCTAAACTACTCTAAGAACTGAAGAGGAAAAGTGAAGATATAAAAAGGGAAATAAAACCTACCTTCACAGCAAAAGAGAAGAGCACAAAATAAAAGCTAGTTTCCTGAGTCTTGGTTATGAATGGAAACTACCTACCAGATTGTTGGAATAGTCCTTGCCCACTTTTGCTGGTTTCATTCCTGCGGGTAAGTGTTGATACCCCGTAGACTTTTTCTGATGCTAAACATCATAGAAGTGTTGACGTTGGCTCAGTCCTGTTTGGTGTCCTGTTTCTTTTTGTGCCTCTTCCCCTCTGGTGCTGTGTTAGAATGGGCCAATACCTAAAGAATTTCAGGTTGGAATGAAGCTGGAAGCCGTCGACAGGAAGAACCCGTCCTTGGTGTGTGTGGCAACCATAGCAGATATTGTCGAAGATCGCTTACTAGTGCATTTTGACAATTGGGATGATAGTTACGATTACTGGTGAGACACCGATGTGCTGTTTTATTTTCATGTGTTATGTGCTTGGTGTTAAAGATCTGTTTCCATTCCAGTACTGTCCTTGTTCTCGCTGTTACAGTAACGAGTGTTAGGGATTTAGCGGTTGACTTTTCACTACCTTCTCTCCCATGTGCATTGTTGAATTAAAGAGTTGGAGAAATGCTTCCCCATCAGGAGAGGTTACCTAATGAGGCCTCATCTGGCTGACTGTGACCCCATCAGGCCACTTCACTCTCTTTTGTCTAGCTTGTAAGAGAAGCATTTCTGTGATGAGGAGGTTAATACAGCCTGTCACATTTTTAAAAGGGAAGATTTAGGGAGTGAATTATTCGAAAGCCTGTGGGGAGAGGAGGAAATGTATGCTGCGAAGCCATTAAACCAACATTGCATGAATTAAAAGAATTTTCTGGATAAAACCCTGAAATCTGGGAGTGGTTGTGGCAAAATTAATTTTTGTAGCACTTCTTCACGGTATGTGCTGAACAATCGACAAGTCACTGCCTGAGGCTATGACTCGTACAGGAAAGGTTTGGTGTTTTCTCTTTTGAACTAAGGAGCAAAGTATGGATTAATTGTATGTGTCCTAGGTACAGACATTCTGGGTTCTTTGAAAAGGAGAGTGAGGAAATATGCAATCTTCTGGAATCTGATAGGGCCGTCCTATTAAACTTTGGACTGGCCCATTAATATTTGTACTTGGCACTAGCAAGAAGAGGTATACTAAAATGTTCACTCTTATGGATATAACTGGCAGTTCCTTGTCAAATACACTTTTTAAATACTTTTTAAATTTCAAGAAGGTTATGTAAAAGTAAAGTTTGCTCCCTCAGTAAAATACAGAACTAAAAGTTAGTTTGAATTCTGTATAGATATAAAATAATATCTTAGGTATAAAACCGTATTTTCCATGTTACCTCTTAATATCCAGAAAGGTTGTAACTCATAGGGTCTTTGGCATTGTGAATGTGGAATCTAAAATAAAGCCCTGTTTTTGCAGGTGTGATGTTACTAGTCCTTATATCCAGCCTGTTGGTTGGTGTCAGGAGCATGGACGAACTCTGATACCACCCCAAGGTGAGTGGTCTGCCTAGATTTTCTTTGAGGTTATCCCTGTGTAAGTGGTGATGCTCTTTTCATTTATGTTTATGCAAACCACGTTCCAGAACAAGGCACATTGATACAAATACTGTGCGAAATGCTCTTGACCACCAAGTGACTCCAATGGCTGAAATCTGCAGCTTCCCGTAATGAAAGTGGATTGTGCTTATAGAGATGCATTAGGCAGCTATTAAAATGGAGTTGATATTGAGGGAATTTTATACAACTAAATGAGTACTATTGCTGGGGCTCAACATTTCAGACAAGCTATTTTCAATTACACATTTTATCTTAAAACTTAATTCATTAATTGAACCATAAGACTATTAAGTATACTTAAGAGTAAAATGTAGAAATGTAGGGATATAAGAGTGAGAATAAACTTGACAGTGAGTCTTCAGACTTGCGAGACTTTCTTCACCACACCAACTTAATGACTTAGCCAAACATTTAAATAAGAATGCCTTCTTGCTACTTTTTTTTTTTGTTTTCTCATCATGGAAATGTTAAGAAATATTGAGAGACTATCAAATCTATTTTTTATTTAAAAATGAATTAGATACAGTGGCTATGCAATCTTAATGTTTTTACAGCAAATATTCAATGAGACATTTATTTTCTTTAAATATAAAATGTTGAGGAAGAAATGTTAAGTCAGGGATATGCCATTCTAGAGCAGATCAGATATTTACCTATTAATTTGAATGATTCTGGAATTTTGCTGTTTTTTATCTTTTCTCCTCTTAACATAGAAAAATATGATTTCTCATTAAATTATTGAATTCAGTGGGAAAAAATCAAGAATTAAAAAGGATCAACAAAGCAAAACAAAAACCTTATAACCTCTTAAAATATCCTCTTAGTTCATAAAGGTTTCATGAAATGTATAACATGTAAAATTCTGGTTTTGACACATAGAGACAGATTTGGAGCCATTTGTCCTATTTCTCTGTAAAAATGGCTAAGGCTAACTTTAGAATAATGTTCTTTAAGATGAGATGATGCTTGTTAGATCTCTGAAAATGTAGTTTGAGTTGGCATGCCTGGACATATAGCAGCTCCCCTTCCTCCCACTTCTCCTCTAGTGATATGCCTTGTCTGTCTTTTGTTGTAGCACATAGGGAATTAATACTCAGAAACTTGCCATCATTGACATAACCAAGGATTGAGGGAACAAACCTCTCCTCCATACCCTGGATGAGGTCAAGGTTCTAAGGCCCTGCAGAAATGTGAATAGGAGACCACTTCATAGTTCATAAAATCAATAAAGTAGCAACAGAACTCAATCTAGGTTCATAGTCTACAGGATAGAATTGATTACTTACATAGTCAACATGTCGAATCTGAAGAGTGTTTCTTGTACACTGAAATTCTTCCTCCCGAGCCCAAATTCTTATGGGAAGTTTATTTTTTCTTATAAGTAGTAAATTCCTCATCCTCTCTCTTTTTAATTGAGATATACTTTGCATACTATAAAAGTAATAAAAATGTACACCTCTCATTTTAATATGTTCACAAGGTTGTGCAACCAACACCACTACTAACTAGTTCTGTACCAATTAAGCAGTTACTCCCGATTCTCCTATCCCTTGCAACCCCTGGTAACCACTAATCTACTTTTTTTTGTCTTTATATACCTATTCTGAATGTTTCATATAAATGGAATATATAGTATGTGGCCTTTTGTGTCTGCTTTCTTTCACTTAGCATGAAGTTTTCAGATTTCATGCTATAGAATGTTGCAAGTACTTCATTTGTTTTATTTCTGAATAATCTTTGGGTTGTTTCCACTTTTGGGCTACTATGGCTATTATTGCTATGAACATTCATGTACAAGTGTATGTGACCTTATGCTTTCAATTCTTAAGTATATATCTAGGAGTGGAATTGCTGGGTCATATGGTAATGTGATGTTTTAACAAGATCTGATGAACTGCCAAACTGGTTTCCAAAGCCACTGCACCGTTTTACATTCCCATCTGCAATGTGTGAGGGCTCCATTTTCTCCACACCCTTATTAACAAGTTTTTGTCTTTTTATTATAGCCGTCCTAGTGGTTGTGAAGTGGTATCTCATTGTGATTTTGATTTACATTTCCCTGATAACCAGTGATGTTGACCATTTTTTCCACGGACTTATTGATCATTTGTGTGTCTTCTTTTTGAGAAATAGCAATTGAAATTATTTACTCATTTTAAAAATTGGTTTGTCTTCTTATTGTTGAATTGTAAGCATTTTTATATGTTCTGGATATTAGACCCTTATCAGTTATATGATTTGTAAATATTTTCTCCTATCCTGTGGATTGTCTTTTCACCTTGTTGAAGCATAAAAGTTTTTAATTTTGGTGAAGTCCATTTTATCTATTTTTCTTTTGTTGTCTGCACTTTTGGTGTCTGAAAAACCATTGCCAACCTCAAGGTTATAAAGATTTACACCTATGCTTTTTTCCTAAGAGTTCTGTAATTTTAACTCTTCATTTAGGCCTTTCATCCATCCATGTTAATTTTCACATATGGTGTGAGGTAAAGGTCCAGCTTCATTCTCTTTCATGTGGATATCCAATTGTCCCAGTACCATATGTTGAAAAGCTCTTCTTTCCCCATTGAGTGGGATTAGCACCCTTGTTGAAATCAGTTGAACATAGAAATATGGAATTGTTGCTGGAGTCACAATTCTATTTCATTTATCTTTATGTCTATTTTTATGCCAGCACCATATTGTCTTGATTACTATAGCTTTGTAGTAAGTTTTTTTTTAATAACAAAGCTCCTTTTATTTATTTTTAATTTATCTGTTTATTTTTATTATTATTATTTATTTCTCTCCCATCCCCCCTGTTGTCTGCTCTCTGTGTCCATTTGCTGTGTGTTCTTCTGTGTCCATTTGCATTCTTGTCAGTGGCACTGGGAATCTCTGTCTCTTTAAGTTGCATCATCTTGCTGCCTCAGCTCTCTGTGTGTGCGGTGCCACTCCTGGCAGGCTGTGCTTTTTTCACATGGGGCGGCATTCCTTGCAGGGTGCACTCCTTGCACATGGGGCTCTGCTATGTGGGGGACACCCCTGTGTGGCAGGGCACTCCTTGCATGCATCAGCACTGTGCATGGGCCAGCTTACCACACAGGTCAAGAGGCCCTGGGTTTGAACCTGGACCTCCCATGTGGTAGGTGGATGTTCTATCACTTGAGCCAAATCCATTTCCCTGTAGTAAGTTTTCAAATCAGGAAGTGTGAGTCCTCCAGTTGTGATCTTTTTCAAGATTGTATTGGCTTTTCTGAGTATCTTGGATTTTCAGATGAGTTTTAGGATCAGTTTGTTAATTTCTACAAAAAAGCCAGCTGGGAATTTTGATAGGGATTGCATTGTATTTGTAGATCAAATTCAGAAATACTGTCTTCATAACAACATGAAGTATTCCAATCCCTGAACATGGGATGTCTTTCCATTTATTTAGGTTGTCTTTAATTTCTTTCAATGATATTTCAGTTTTCAGTGCATAAGTGTTTTACTTATTTTATTTATTCCTACGTAGTCTATTCTCATTTATGCTACTATAAGTGTTTTCTTTATTTCATTTTTGGTTTGTTGATTGCTGGTGTATAGACGTACAATTGATTTTTGTATATTGATCTTATTCAGTCTTCCTGAACTTGTTTATTTGCTCTAATAGTTGTGGGTTTTATGTTTTTTTTTTTTTACTCCTTAAGATTTTCTGTATACAAGGTCCTGTCACCTGCAAATAAAGATAGTTTTACTTCTTCTTTGCCCTTTGGGATGCCTTTTATTTCTTGCCTAATTTTCCTGGCTAGACCATCTAGTATAATGTTGAATAGTAGTGGCAAGAGTAGACTTTCTTTTCTTGGTCTCATCTTAGTGGGGAAGCATTCAGTCTTTCACCATTAGGTATAATGTTGCCTGAGTTTTTCTTCTTTTTTTATTATCTTTTTTAAAAAAAGATACATAGATCACACAAAATGTTACATTAAAAAATATATGAGGTTCCCATATACCCTACTCCCCAAACCCTCTGCTCCTCCCATATCGACAATTTCTTTCATTAGTATGGGACTTTAATTGCATTTGATGAGTATATTTTGTAGTACTGCTACACAGCATGGATTATAGTTTATACTCTCTCCCAGTCCATTCAGTGGGTTATGGCAGGATATAGAATGTCCTGCATCTGTCCCTGCAGTATCATTCAGGACAACTCCAAGCACTGAAAATGTCCCCATATCATACCTCTTCTTCCCTCCCCTGCCCTCAGCAACTCCTGTGGCCACTGTCTCCACATCAATGATATAATTTCTTCCATTGTTCTAGTCACAATAATTCCACAGCAGAATACCAATAAGTCCACTCTCATCCATATTTTATTCCTCCATTCTGAGGACCCTGGGATGGTGATGTCCACTTCACCTCTAAATCAAGAGGGGGGTTAGATCCCACATGGCTGATGGATGGGATTCTCCAGCTTGCAGTTGTAGACTCCTGGTTCCTTGGTGTGGTAGTTGACCATCCTCCTTGTTAGCTAACCTAGGTAAGTCCAACAAACTGGAAAGTAGGTTTTACAATGCTGCTGAGGCTCAGGGCCCAGCTGGCATATGGACAGTCCAGGGATTAAAGTCTCCTGAGCTTACACCAACCCCATTGCCAACCACAGGTTCAATAAAAGTGACAGAAGAGGCATGTGTAAAGAAGTCACATCTGAGTCCAACTTTATCACACTCAGGAGCACAAATTCCAAAATAGGGCCCACTGGCATGGCCCACTAGCAAGGCACTGAACTCCAGAGCCATCTGCCATGACCATAGGACCTGGGTGTCTCTGTAGCCCTCAGGAGTACCACTACCTGGGGTTGTATCTACTTTGTCTGTCTCTGAGATCCCACTGAGACATGCATAAATGCAACCCCTCTGATAACCTTCCAACTCATTTTGAAGTCTCTTAGCCGTATAAACTCATTTGTTTTTACTGTTTCCCCCTTTTATTCAAGATCTTTTTTCTGGTTGCATCACCAGCTCATGCTTGGTAGTAATCCCTCAGTGCCAGGGAGGTTCATCCCTGGGAATCATGTCCATGCTGGGGGGCAGGTAATGCATGTATATGTTGAGTTTGGCTTAGACAGTGTATCTGTGGGTTTTTGTAATGCCTTTTATCAGCTTGAGGAAATCCCCTTTTATTTTGTTCGGTTTTTTCTTTTTACTATCATGAAAGGGTGATCCTTTAGTAATAATATTGTGTTATTATATGGATTGATTTTCATATGCTGAACCAATTTCTATTTCTGATGTAAATGCTTGTCTTTGTGCATAATCTTTGTTATATTTTGTTGGATTTGTTCTAGTATTTCAGTGAGGATTTTTGTTTCTATATTCATAATCTCATACAAGGAACCTCTGAGCAAAAAATAAGGTGAAAGCAATTAAACCTTTGCTCTAATAAATTTGCTTCACACTTGTGCCAAGTAATGATCAGGCTGGCCTATCCCTTGGTGTGAAGACTTACTGATATTCTATTCATGAACTATTGTGATTAGTCATCAAAGAAAATGTGGCATTGGTGTGGAGAAAGTGGCCATGGTGGCTGCTGGGGGTAAGGAAAGGGAGGAAGAGATGAGATGCGGGGGAATTTTTGGGACTTGGAGTTGTCCTGGGTGGTACTGCAGGGACAGTTACCGGACATTGTATGTCCTCCCATGGCCCACTGGGTAGACTGTGGGAGAGTGTGGGCTATGGTGTGGACCATTGACCATGAGGTGCAGCGGTGCTCAGAGATGTATTCACCAAATGCATTGAATGTCTCATGATGATGGAGGAGGTTGTTGTTATGGGGGGAGGAGTGGGGTTAGAGGGGTGGTGGGTATATGGGGACCTCATATTTTTTGAATATAATATTAAAAAAATAAAGACAAAAAAAAATTTGTAAGTACAGGAAAAAAAAAGTGCAGCAGAGGGATAGGCCTTTGCTGACTAGATGGAGGGAAGGAGGAGCCACAGGTCGCAGAGGGGGTTGTAGAAGCTGGATCACAGAATGCTGTGTTTCAGGTAGTTCACAGATAGCAGTTTAAACATTACATCTTTTTAAAGGAAAACCAACCAACTAGCCCCTATGACAAAGCCCATTGCTAGGACTGCATAGTAAATATCTGTTTTTTTTTCTCAGAGTTTGATTATGATAGAGGAGAAAGAGAAATTAAGCATTTTCTATTTGAATAATTTGTTACTGTTGGTAATTTGGCTCCACCATTTGCTAGCTGTAGTTATTTTACTGAAAGTGAATTTATGTTTTGAACATTGTTTTATGCCTGAGGATTTTTACATTAAATTTTATTTTGTGATTGCAATTACATCGTTGTCAGAAAAAATATATATTTGTACAAGTGTGTGTGTGTTTGCGAGAGATGACACTTCCAGAGCAATTAGTGCCTGCAAGTAGAACAGCATGTACTAATCTTTATAGTTGCCCCTGCACTATGCCAAAATTCTCTTAGATTTCCAATAGAAGAATGTCTTCAGAGAAAAGCATACAGCTCAGTTTTTAAAACATATCATTTTAAAATGTAAAGTTGCTTTACACCAATGTAAATGTAATACTCTATCCATTATCTTTCCAGTGAAAACTTTAAAAAATATGGCAGAGGCCATCTATTCCTTCAGGAGAAGCAATCTGCTGGAATTTTAGTTGAAGCTACAAATTGAGAAAGTGATGTTAGATAGATCTGTATCAAACCCTAATAGCACAGCTCCCGGCCTTTGAAGAAGAAAAGCACTTCTCCAGAAGGGTTGTTGGAGCATGCAGTGAGGTTCTGATCTTCGTTCAGTGAGGGGCAGAGAGGTCCTCTTTAGAATCGCCTCCTTACAAATAGGGGTGACTTTGATCCTTTTGTTGAGATAGTCACCTAGTGGCATAGCCTTAGGTGGTACTTCATGTAGCCCACTCTGAACAGTTAAGAAATTAGTTCTTTTACAAATAGTGAAAGGATCACTGCTTTTTCGGTTATCTTGAAATAATAGCATTGCTATGTAAAAAAGAATTCTGATTGCTTTGTATATACATGGAATTTCCAGTGCTCTCTGCTTCCTTTAGTAACTTGTTTACCAGCTAAATTGGTGTTGAGAAGATGGGGTTTTCTATGTGTGAAAACCTGTTTTGAAATCGATGCAGGAGCCCAGCGGGCTGTGTTGGCCCTTGAGGTGTGCGACAGCTGCCTTCCCCAGGGGACCTCTCCACACAGAGCGCCCCTCCAGAGGCAGTGCTCGCACATTTCCAGTGCTGCCACAAAACTCAAATTCAGCTCAGCAGATATTTCTTTAGTACTAGATTTCCGTGTTTGCAGAATGGGGAGAATGAAATTAAGAGTAAAGCATGAAACTTGCCCTGAAGGAAGGGAGCTGTTTTTATTGGTAATAGCTTTATTGAAATATAATTTAGATGCTGTGCACTTCACCTATTTAAAGTATGCAATTCACTGTTTTTTAAAAAACGCATTTACTGAGTTGTGTAACCATCACCACAAACAATTTTAAAACATTTCCATCACCCCAGAAAGAAATCCTGTGCCTTTTAGTGATCACCAACCCCAATGCCTTCCTCCCTCCTCCCCTTGCAGCCTCTGGCACTCTTTAATCTATTTTCTTTCTTGATAGATTTGCCTAGTCTACACAGTTCATCTGAATAGAATAGTACTGTATTGACCTTTTCTGCCTGGCTTCTTTCACTTAGCATAATGGTTTCAGGGTTCATATTGTAGTATATATTAGAACTTCATTCCTTTTTATTTCCCAATAAAATTCCATTGTATGGACTTACCACATGTGTTTATCCACTCATTCGTTGATGGACATTTGGGTTGTTTCCATTTTGGAGCTGTTAGGAATAATGCTGCTATGAAATTTGTGTCCAAGTTTTTGTATGAATTTATCCTTTCACTTCTCCTGCATGTATACCTATGAGTGGAATTACTTGGTCATGAGGTAAGCCCATGTTTAACATTTTGAGGAATTCCACAACAGTAGCACCATTTTACGTTCTCACCAGCAGTGTCTGAGGGTTCCAGTTTCTTTACAGCCTCGCCAACACGTTGCTAGTAGTCTGCCTTTTTATTATCACCATCCGAGTGATTGTGAAGTGGTATCTCATTATTGGATCTAATTTTTCTTGAATATTCAATATATTAGACTACTTCACACAATTACTTTATTTTCAAGGCAACTTTCTGAAGTTTTATTTAGTTATTTCAATTTCATTGTTGAAGAATTGTAGTCAGGTAACTTGACCCAGGCTTCTCAGGTGGTACGTTGGAGATTTGTTAGCAGGATCAGTGTTAGTTGACTTTAAGAACTCTTTGGCCTTTTCCTTTTCACCATGCTGCTGAAGCCAGATACATGAGTCTCTGACTACACAAGAGAAACTTTCAGGTGAGGCACTGGAAACATCGGGAAGAGAGAAGTTAATTCCAACTTCATGCATGGATGACCTCACATTGGAAGTGGTGCTTGAATAGTCTCTGAAGGATGTGAAAATTTTTAACTGATAAATGGGGTGAAAGAGAATAATAGGTCCACAGGATGGTATGCACAAAAGCAAGATGGTAGGGAATGCCTGGGAGAATTAAGAATTATGAACATTAAAACTAAGATCCTGGATGGCAGGGTCAGAGTGGGAGGGATTTTAAGAGGTAAGAAGTGATGTAACACAGTAGGCCCAGATTGATTTGTGATTGGCCTTGATGCCTTGATTTAAAACGTTTCTATAACTTAAATAAATTTTTTTAAAGATTTTAAAGATTGAGAAGTGTTTTAGGAATAGTAAAAAACACTCCTCCCTGCCAAACCATTTGAGATTAAGTTGGCAATATGAAAGTTTTGTCATTCACCCAATTGCGTCATTCCTTTCATATTTATTAGTTGGCTTTCCCTCCCCTGTCATTTATTTGCTCATTATTATTTTTTATTTATAGTAACCTGATGTCATGAGCTCCTGTGTGTTCCTTGGGCTGTAATCTGTTGCTGTCGTTGTGCAGGACCTTGGTGGGGGAAGGCAGGATATAAAGATTGACGGCAGCCTTTCTAGCCCTCAGGGAGATGGTGTTCTCCCAGGGGCTGCTCTAAGTAAATAGATAAATAACTGTTCTAAAGGAATAACAGGGAACAGAAAGAGGGAGGAATACTTCGTGGAGAAAATTCTACCCTGGTGTCATGTTCTTTAACAAACTACCACAAATTTAATCCTTTAAAACAGTTTAGATGTACTGTTTTGCAGTTCTGCAGATCGAAAGTCTTAAATAGGTTTTCCTTCAGTTTTTGGAGTATTAATAAGGAATTAATGTGGTGGGCAGATGGAGGCCATTTGGTGAGAGATCATGAAAAGCCAGGATGAGGAGTTAATGCTTGGAGCTGTGTGTCTTTTTATAGGAAGAATTTATGTGGCACTCGTAAGCCCACTAAGAAAAGTGTGGTGAGACGCTAGTATGTGAAAATAAAGGGTGGTGGCCTTAACCCAGAGAGTAGGAGCCGTGCTAGGAAGAGAGACCTCTTCGCATTACTGCTTTCTTGATTTGGCAAGCAACTGACTAGGAAGACACTTCAGAGCTCTTTAGTCAGAGTTTCTTGTCGTCTGAGAGACTCTGACCTGGGCCAGGGAATAAATTTGGGTCACTGAACTTACAAGGCTTTCTTTTCTTGTCATTACATGTTGTTCCACATGCACTTAATGGGATAGCAGAAAGGAAAAAAGTTTTAAACACACATATTTTGATAAGATTTGGACAATTTTCTGTGACTGCCAATACAATAGGAAGTGTTTTGTATTATTGTGGCTCAGGTAGATGATCTTTTACCAGAGGTCCTTCAAGACAGCTTTACCATGATTCTGTCAATAGGTGGTACCTGCCACTGCTACTGTGTGGCATCATTATCCTCTCTCTAGTTCTGTAACTTGAATGAAAATCAGTATCTCAATTGCCCCAATGCATTTCACAGAAAGTGAATTCCCTGAACATTGCACAGAGACAGTGTAAGAGGGTAGTGTACTCTTTCTATGTAAAGAGTACTTAGTCAGCCAAGTTATGCTCTTTATAAGTCACTAAGTTTATTTTGCCATTAGATTCTCACACATAAATGCTGATGAAGTGAAGCTGTGGATTTCTTATAAGTCAAACTTCTTTGAAATAAGACTGTAGGAACTTAGTAAAATATGAAATGTCATAATGAAAAAATTACATGTTATGAACTGAAGTACTAGAGTTTACTATTATTATTTTGTTATTTATTTTCCCAATTATCTTGTCTTTTTATTTGGCTATATATAGGCAATTTAAAAATTTAGAATTGTGATCTAATTGCTGATACTGCTTTTTAAAAAAATTATTTCTGGATGAAGGATATTTTTTTAAACATTCAGAGGTCACACAAAGTGTTACATTAAAAAATATGAGGTTCCCATATATCCCATTACCCACTCCCTTCCACTCCTGCCACATCAACAACCTCTTTCATCAGTGTGGCACATTCCCTGCATTTGATGAATCCATTTTGGAGCACTCCTACACAGCATGGATTATAGTTTACATTATAATTTACACTCTCTCCCAGTCCATTCAGTGGGTTATGCAGGATATAGAATGTCCTGCATCTGTCCCTGCAATGTCATTCAGGACACCTCCAAGTCCCAAAATACCCCCGTATCATATCTCTTCTTCCATCTCCCTGCTCTCAGCAACTCCTGTGGCCACTGTCTCCACATCAATGATATAATTTCTTCCATTGCTAGAGTCACAATAATTCTATAGTAGACTGCCAGTAAGTCCACTCTCATCCATATTTTATTCCTCCATCCTGTGGACCCTGAGAAGACGATGTCCACTCCACCTCTAAATGAAGAGAGGGCTTAGATCCCAAATGGCTGATGGATGGGATTCTCCTACCTGCAGTTGTAGACTCTCTTGGTTCCTTAGTATAGTGGTTGACCATCCTCACCTCCCTGTTCGCTGATCTGGGTAAGTCCAATGAACTGGAGAATAGGTTTTGCAACTCTGCTGAGGCTCAGGGCCTAGTTGGCACATGAGCAGTCCAGAGATTAAAGTCTCCTGAGCATACACCAACCCCAGCGCCAACTACAGGTTGACAGAAGTGACAGAAGAGGCATGTGGAGATAGGTCACATCTGAGTCCAACTCCAGCACATTCAGGAGCACAAATTTCAAAGTAGGACCCACTGGCAAGGCACTGAACTCCAGAGCCCTCTGCCATGACCATAGGAACTGGGTGTCTCTGTATCCCTCAGAAGCACCTCTATTTGGGGTTGTATCTACTTTGTCTGTCTCTGGGATCCTGCTAACATGTGCATAAGCGCGACCCCTCTGATGACCTCCTGACTCATTTTGAAGTCTTTTAGTCATATAAACTCTTTTGTCTTTACCATTTCCCCCTTTTACTCAAGATCTTTTTCTAGTTGTAGCACCAGCTGGTACTTGGTAGTAATTCCTTGGCTCCAGAGAGGCTCATCCCTGGGAGTCATGTCTCACACTGGGGGAAAGGTAATGTTATTTACATGCTGAGTTTGTCCTAGAGAGTGGCCACATTTGAGCAACATGGAGGCTCTCAGGAGCTAACTCTTAGGTACCCTGAAGCTCTAGGCCTAGTTGAAATTTCAAGCACAGAGGCTTATAAGCATAGTCATCAGTGTCAAGGGCCCATCATTGGACCATCCTTCTTCACTGGTCTTGGGGGATGTTGCTATTACATTGGGTAATGCGATAGAGCTCCCTAGGATGGGAACTCAGCACTCTCTCAATTGTCATGTGTATATCTACCCATTATGACAATACCCAGCGAACATCCAAACATATCTATATACCCTATATTCATGCCCTGGAGAACTCCCTCCCACCCACGCATCCCCCATCAATGACATCCCACATGAGTGCTCTTCCCCTGCCATAGTTGAACCCCTCTGTGATCCAAAACTCCTTCAAAAATGAAGCCTAATATATTCACAAATTCAATTAGTAGGAAAATGAAATAGTAATGACAGGTTTAAAGATTAGAAATAGAATACATAATAATTTATAAAAACTAAAATAAAGTAAAAAATAAATTGGGGTATTAAAAAATGAAAAATAATCATAAAACTTTTTTTTGACATTTTGCCTTTCATCACTGTAATTGGTGTTGCCCAGTATGTACAGTGGCAAGGCAATCTCTTCCATTCTTCCTCAGTGTCTACACCCTTTTTAAAAAAATCATTTTTATTACATCTTCAAAAGAGTTTTAGGTCACAGTAAAGTCACATATAGATTATAGGAGACTTCCATATATGCAGCATCAAACCCTTTTCCCCCTTCTCCATACCAGCAATGATCTTTTTACATGTGGATGTTACATTTGCTATAGCTGATGTACAGATACTGAGACATGGCTACCAACCATGGTTCCATTATGGTTTACATTATGGATTATATTTTGGACTGTACGGTTTTATATATTTTTGGTGAACTTTAACATGGTTTGTATCCATCATTGCAAGATCTTGTGGAACATTTCCATTGACCTGCAGTTACCCTCTCTTCCATCTATTCTTTCCCCCTCTCCCCCACCCCTCAGGGCCCACAGTGACAACCAAGCTTCACTGCTTAAAGGGCAAGATTCATAGACACTTGGAACAATGCTGAGGCCTTGACACCCTGGTCTGTCCTCCCCCATTGGGAGCCACCCCCTGCTCTCGAGACACACCCTCCTCTCTGTTTGAGAACATCAGGTCTCCCCAGGATGGGGGTACAACACTGTCCTACTCTTTTTATGTGTCTCCACCCACTGATATAACACACTATGACAAGATGAGCACTCACACACTCCCCAGAAGCCTCCCAGGAGCACCCTGTGCCAGATGCTCCGTCAAACACCTTAAACACCTTAAACCAGTAACCCTTCCTTTTTATATTTTCTAAAGAATTTTTCTCAGCATTATAGTTTCAACCACATACCTGACAATCTCCTGTGTTCACCTGCTTCCTCCAATCCTCACTTCAAATCCATGGACCATCTGTCCCATCCTCCCAACCCTAGCCCCCTCAAGCTTGCAAAGCCCCACGCAATAGTATCATTATACCCCCCGTCTTTCCCTTTACTGCACAACTACTTACCTCCACTTATCATAGATTTCACCCGAGTTGGTATCGGCGTACAACCTTCCTCTCCCCACTCTTTTCTGTAAGTCTGTCTTCCAGTCTCTAGCTCTATGAGACAGCCAATTTGCTAAATTCGTATCAGAGAGGTCATGTATTTGTCCTTCAATGTCTGACTTGCTTCACTCAACCTAAGGTCCTCAAGATTCATCTGTGTTATCCCATGTGTTAGTACTGTATTCATTCTTACAGCTAAGTAGTATTTCATTGTATGTATATACCACATTTTGTTTATCCATTCATCTGTTGATGGGCATTTGGGTTGATTCCAACTTTTGGCAATAGTGAATATTGCCACTGTGAACATTGGTGTGCATATATCAGTTAATGTGTTTTTCAGTTCTTCTGCATATATACCCAGCAGTGGAATTGCTGCGTCATATGGCAAATCTATAACTAGTTTTTTGAGGAACCACCGAACTATCCTCCACAATGACCGGATCCTTCTACATTCCCACCAGCAGTGGATGAGGGTTCCCATTCCTCCACATTTTCTCCAACACTTGTAGTCCTCTGTTTTTTTTAATAGCTGCCAGTCTAATGGGTATAAGATGATATTTCATGGAAGTTTTGATTTGCATTAGCTAGTGATGTTGAACATCTTTCCATGTGCTTTTTAGCCATTTGTATTTCTTCTTTGGAGAAGTGTCTGTTCAAATCTCTTGCCCATTAAAAAAAGAGTATTTATTTCTTCCCCCTACCCTGCATTGCCTGCTCTCTGTGTCATTTTGCTGTGTCTGTTTGTATTCTCATTAGGCAGCTCTGGGAACCGATTCCTGGACCTTCTGGAGTAGGAGAGAGGCGATCATTTGCTTGTGCCATCTCAGCATCCTCTTCTGCTACATGTCTTATTGTGTCTTCTCTGTGTCTCTTGTTGCATCATCTTGCTGCACTAGCCCTCTTTGTTGGCCGGCACTCCTGTGCGGGGCTCTACTCCTGTGTGTGGGGGCATTCCCACGCGGGGCAGCATTCCCACACAGGATGGCACTCCCACATGGGCCAGCCCTCTGCATGGGCCAACTTGATGCATGGGCCAGCCTGCCCTCACCAAGAGGCCCTGGGCATCAAACACTGGACCTCCTGTATGGTAAATGGGAACCCAGCTGCTTGAGTCACATCCATTTCCCTCTTGTCCATTTTTTAAATGTGTTGTGTTTTTATTTTCAAGGTATATGCTGAATATTAGGCTCAAATTGATATACAGATTTAATGCAATCCCGATAAAAATTCCACCAGCATTCAAGAAAAAATTGAAAACAGGATCATCAAATTTATTTGGAAAGGTAAGGAGTCCTGAATAGCCAGAAACATCATAAAAAGGAAACGTGAACCCTCATCTCCAGACTTTAAATCATAGTACCTACCTATAGTGGTAAAAACAACATGGTACTGGCCTAAATACAGAAACAGTAGACCAATGGAACCAAATTGATGGTTCAGAAACAGACCCTCACAGTGATTTTTGACTAGCCTGTCAAACTCACACAGCTCAGGCAGAATAATCCATTCCTCAAATGGTGCTGAAAAAATTGGACATCCATAGCTGAAAAAAGAAAAAAGGACCCCTATCTCACACCATATCCAAAAGTTAACTCAAAATGGATCAAAAAACTAAAAATAAAAGCAAGAACCATAAAACTTTTAGAAGAAATTATTGGAAAATATCTTCAAGACCTGGTGGTAGGTGGTGGATTCTTAAAGGAGATAAGAGGAGGACTGAGTGGACTACTGATGTTTAATGTATGTAGAAGTTTTAATTAGCTTTACATAAAAGTGTGGAAATGTATAGAGTGGATGGTAACATATAGTGAGTAACAGCTAGTTGATAAATGGGGATGTGACTGAAAATGGTAGTCTAGTTATGTAAATGCCAATTGACTGAATGCTTGAGAATAATCTAGGAACTGGATAGCACAGCAAACCAAGAGGTGGGTGAGAATTGTGGTTGATGGTACAGATGCAAGAGTGTCCTTTGTAGTGAGAACAAATGTATATCACTATTGTAGGGTGATGGGAATATGATGAAGCATGGGAAAAATACAGCTGGAGTAACCTATGGACTTTGGTTAGTAGTAATGATATAATATTCTTTCATCTATGCAAAAGATGTCCTGTGATGATACTGAGGCAGTATAGAAAATATGAGCCAAATGTATACTATGGACATAGTAACAATCAGATGATATTATTTTATGTGTTGCAAATGACACACCACATAGTGGTGTGTTGATGGAAAGGTGTTGTTTGGGAATTCTGTACATGTGCATGATTGTTTTATAAATTTACAACTTCTGTCATTAAAAAATATATTTAAAAAATAATAATAGAGTGAGTTGGGGGAAAAACACACCAAATGTAAGATAAGGACTATGATTAATAGTAAGATTTTGACAGCGTTCTTTCATAGTTTCTAACAAATGTCTCATGACAATACAAGGTGTTGGTGGAGGGTTGATGTATGGAACCCCTGTATGATGTTAAGCATGTTTGCTTTGTAATTCACAATTTTTACTATACACTTAATTGTTTATATGTTCATATATAAAGATAATAACAATCATATTGGTTAGGAGAAAACTACTTTGTTTAGTAGTAATATTTTGACAATGCTCTTTAATCATTAGTTAAAAAGGTTTAAAAACAATGCAAGTTATTCGTGGTAGGGTGAGATGTTATATATGTTTGTTTGATGTTATATGTGTTTGTTTTGTAAGTTCACAACTATTATACACTTATTGTTTATGTATGTTTATGTATGAGTGATGTATGTCAATAAATTTTTTAAAAACTAAGTGTTCCTTTATTGAAAGATTCAATAAAATTGACAAACCTTTAACTAGACTGACAAAGAAATAGAGAGAATAAAGCAAATAAAACCGGAAATGAAAAGTGTAACTCTTCTATCAAACCCAGAGAAATAAAATGGAAAAAGAGGATAGTATGAACAACTGTGCAAAGAATTAGATAACCTAGATGAAGTGGAGGATTTCCTAGAAACCCACAAAATACCTATACTGACTAAGAAGAAATATATGATCTCAACAAACCAATATCTGGTAAAGATTGAATCAAAACTTGAAAACTTCCCAACTAAGAAAAGTCCAGAGCCAAATGGCTTCACAGGTGAATTTTATTAAACATTTCAAGAAGAATGAACAGGAGTCCTTCTCAAACTCTTCCAGAAAATTGAAGAAAAGGGAACACTCCTTAACTCATTCCACGAGACCACCATCACCCTCATACTAAAGCTAGATAAAGATGACACAAGGACGCATCTCTGACAGCCCTGGAGCAGTTCGTGTCTGCTGCTAAGGTTTCCACTATAGATGCAAGAAAAAGAAGTCCCGTGCTTTCTGTCTGTCTGGTTGTTGCAGCCAAGATTGAATGGGGGAATATAGGAAATTAGAAAAAAAAGATTGATGCAAGAAAAGACAATTATAGACCAATAACTCTTATGAGCATGGATGCAAAAATCCTCAACAAATAATAGCAAATCAAATCCACCCCTACATTAAAAGAAGTATACACCACGATCAAGTGGGGTTTATCCTGGGTATGCAAGGGTGGCTCAATATAAGAATATCAATTAATTTGATGCAACACATTAACTGAATGAAGGGAAAAAAAACCACATGATCATCTCAGTTGAATCAGGAAAGGTATTTGTCTAAATCTAGCTCCCCCTTTTGATGAAAACATTTAGAACAGTAGAACTAGAAGGAAACTTCAGCATGATTTAGGACATATATGAAAAACCCAACACTAACATCATACTTGATGGTGAAAAACTGAAACTTTTCCCACTTAGATCAGGAACAAGACAAGGACGCCCACTGTAACCACTGTTATACAACATTATGCTGGAAGTTCTAGCCAGAGCAATTAGACAAAAAACACGTCAAAACAAAACAAAAAAAAACTTCCCTATTTGCAGATAACATGATTCTATATGTAAATCCCTGAAAAATCTACAACTAATCTACTAGAGCTAATAAATGAATTTGTCAAAGTGGCAGTGTAAAAGATCAACACTCCCAAATCTGTAGTCTCTTTTACACTTGTAATGGATAAACCAATCTGAAGAGGATATTTTAAAAAAACCCATATTCAATGGAAAACAAAAAGATAAAACATGTAAGATAAATTTAACCAAACATGTAAAAGACCTGTACACAGAAATCAAAGAAGACCTAAATAAATGAGTACATTCTGTGTTCATGGATTGGAAACTGAATGTGGTTAAGATGTCAATCCTACCCAAAGCAATGTACAGATTCAACACAATCCCAATCAACATTACAACAGCATTAGAACTTCTGAGAAGATGGTGTTGGGATAGGTAGGCAGGGCTCAGTTCTCTCACAAATACTGTGGAAAAAGGGAAAAAAGCTGCCTGAGTGACCTGCTTTGGGGATCTGCTTACTAGGAGAATGCGGGGCAACCCTTTGGAAGGTGACGGAAGGAGAAGCCGAAAGGAAAACTGTGAGTACCAGCTGCCATGGCTTTGAAGAGTGCCCACCACCCACCCTCATGGTGAACAACCTAAATAAAACCTGTGGCTGACTGCAGCCCACTGAGAGGGAAGAGACGTATTTCTTCGTGGGAAGAGGGAGGGTGTGGTGGAGGTTGGAAAGTGGTTTCATACTGAATTTGGCCAACAGACCCCACTTTTAATCTCGGTTCTCTGGCCAGACTAGAATCACAGACGAGTGAGGTTGAAAGAGTCACCTCAATGGAATGAGTCACTAACAGACTCCATCTTCTGGCTGGCAAGAAGAAAAACTGCTTTTATGTGTCTCTTATCTTCTTGATCTGGTCTGTACCGCATTAGTGGCACCCTGGCCGTATTGTGATAACTTAAGCTGGGAAATGTTAAAGACTTAGAGTAAGCTGAACCAAAAATCGAAGAAGAGCTGTGCCAAAAAACCACTAGGCAAGAGAGAGAAATTGACCTTAAAGTTAAATTCACTAACATATTTAGATGCCTAGACATCAGCAAAAAATTACAAGCCATACTAAGAAATAGGAAAATATGACCCAGCCAAAGGAGCGAATGAAAAATCCTAATGAGGTACAAGATTTAATACAACTAATCAGTGATAATCGCACAAGTCTCCTAAATCAGTTCAAGGGGTTGAAGGAAAATATGATGAAAGAGATAAAGGATATTAAGAAAACACTAGATGAACATAAAGAAAAATTTGAAAGACTGCAAAGAAAAGTAACAACTTATGGGAATGAAAAACAATGGATGAAATTAAAATAATTAGATGAATATAACAGTAGATTTGATTTGATTTAGGACAGAACTAGTGAAATTGGGGATAGAACATCTGAACTTGAAAAGACAGGAGAACAGAAAGAAAAAAATTTGAAAAAAATGGAACAGGGTCTCAGGGAATTGAACGACAATGTGAAATGCACAAACATGTGTCATCAGTGTCCCAGAAGGGGAAGAGAATGGAAAAGGGTCAGGAAGAATGGTTGAGGAGATTATGACTGAAAACTTAACAATCCTTATGAAAGACATAAATAAAAATATCTGAGAAGAATAACACACCCAAGCAGAATAAATTCTAATAGACCTACTGTGAGATACCTGCTATTCAGAATGACAAATACCAGAGATAAAGAGAGAATTCTGAAAGCAGCAAGAAAAAAGCCATGCATCACATGCAAGGGAAAGTCAATAAGAGTAAGTGATAATCTCTCATCTGAAACTGTGGAGGTGAGAAGAAAATGCTATGATGTATTTAAGGTACTGAAACTTTCCTATTTGCTAATGATATGATCCTTTATGTAGAAAATATATCCTGAAAAATCCACAACAGAGCTACTAGAACTAATAGACAAGTTCAGCAAAGCGGCATGATACAAGATTAATATGCAAAAATCAGTAGCATTTCTATATACTACTGATGAACCATCTGAGAAGGAGGTCAGGAAAAAAGCTCCATTTATAATGACTAAAAGAATAAAATATTTAGGAATAAACTTAACCAAGGACATAAAAGATCTGTATTCAGAAAAGTACAAAACACTGCTAAAAGAAAACAAAGAAGACCCAAATAAGTGGAATGACATTCAGTGTTCACGGATTGGAAGAATAACTGTAAGATGTCAATTCTACGCAAATGGGTTTACAGATTCAATGCAATTCCCTTTACAGAAATGGAAAAGCAAATTGTCAAATTTACTTGGAAGGGTCAAGGGGCCCTATTAGGCAAAAATGTCTAAAAAAAGAAAAGCGGAGTTGGAGTACTCTCACTTCTTGACTTTAAAGCATGTTGCTTAGCTCCAATGGCAGAAACAGCATGGTACTGGCATAACGATAGTCATATTGACCAATGGAACTGAAGGGAGGACTCAGAAATAAACCTTAATACATACGGTCAAGTGATTTTTGACAAGGCAGTTTAGTCTACTCGGCTGAGCCAGAGCAGTCTCTTCAACAAATGGTACTCAGAGAACTGAATATCTATTTCCAAAAGAAAGAAACTGAATAACTATTTCGAAAAAAAAGAACCCTATCTCATACCTTATACAAAAATTAGCTCAAGATGAATCGAGGACCTAAGTATAAAAGCCATAACCATAAAACTTCTATAAGGGAATGTAGGGAAATATTTTCAAGATCCTGTGGTAGGTGGTAGTTTCTTAAACCTTATACCCAAAGCATGAATAACAAAAGAAAAATAGATAAATGGGACCTTTTAAAAATAAACACTTTATGTTATTCAAAAGATATGTCAAGAAAGTAAAAAGGCAGCCTACTCAATGGGAGAAAATATTTGAAAACCACATATCTGACAGAGGTTTGATATCCATATTATATAAAGAGATCATACAATGCAATGATAAAAAGACAAGCAAACCAATTAAAACATGGGCAAAAGGCCTGAATAGACTTATTCTAAAGAGGAAATACAATAGCCAAAAAGCACATGAACCCTTTCTCAATAAGAGGTCGAGTGGGCATCACCATCCCAGAATCCTCAGGATTGAGGAATAAAATTTGGACTGGAGTGGACTTACAGGTATTCTACTATAGACATATTGTGATTCTAGCAATGGAAGAAACTGTATCTTTGATTTGGAGACAGTGGCCTCTGGAGGTGCTGAAGGCATGGAGAGGGGAAAAGAGATGTAATTTGGGGGTGTTTGGGGGACTTGGAATTGTTCTGAAGGACATTGCAAAAACAGATACATAAGCCATTATATATCCTGCCATAACCTACAGAATGAAGTGGGAGAGAGTGTAAACTATGATGTAAACTATAATCCATACTGTGTGGCAGTGCAGCAAAATGCATTCATCTGTTGCAATGAATGCACCACTAATGAAAGAACTTGTTAGCATAGGGAAAAGTGGGAGGTGTGGGCAGTGGGGCATATGGGAATCCCATATATATATATATATATATATATATATATACACTTGAGCATTTATTTTTTATTGCGTTTTTTTGAGGATACATAGATAACAAAAAATGTTACATTAAAAAATATAAAAGAGTCCCACATACCCCCCCATCCCACCCCACCCCCACTCCTCCCACATCACAACCTCTTCATCATTGTAGCACATTCGTTGCATTTGTTGAATACATTTAGGAGCACTGCTGCACCGCATGGATTATAGTTTACATTGTAGTTTACACTCTCCCCCAGTACATTCAGTGGGTTATGGCAGGATCTATAATGTCCAGCATCTCGTATCATTTAGAACATCTCCAAGTCTTGAAAATGTCCCCACATCTCATCTCTTCTTCCCTCTCCCTGCCCTCAGCAACTACTGTGGCCACTTTCTCTAGATCAGTGCTACAATTTCTACCTTTTTTAGTCACAGTAGTTCTATAGTAGAATACCTGTAAGTTCACTCTAGTCTATATTTTATTCCTCCATCCTGTGGACCCTGGGATGGTGATATCCACTCCACCACTTTGTTGAGAGGGGGTTTAGACCCACATGGTTGATGGATGTGATTCTCCTGCTTGGAGTTGTAGGCACTCTCAGTTCCCTGGTGTGGTGGTTGACCATCTTCACCTCCCTGTTAGCTGACCTGGATAAGTCCATTGAACTAGAGAGTAGGAGTTGCAACTCTGCCAAGGCTCAGGGCCCAGGTGGCACATGGCCAGTCCAGAGGTTCAAGTATCTTGTGTATACACCAACCCCAGCACCAACCGCAGTTTCAGGAAAAGTGACAGAAGAGGAATGTGGAGATCTGAGTCCATCTCCATCTCACTCAGGAACACAAATTCCAAACTAGGGCCCACTAACAAGGCACTGAACTCCAGAGCCAACTGCCATGACCATAGAACCCTATGCCCTCATGAGTACCAGTACCTGGTGTTGTATATACTTTGGCTGTCTCTGGATTCCTGCTGAGACGTGCAGAAGCATAACCCCTCGGATGACCTTCTGACTTTTTCTTAAAGACTCATAACCACATAAACTCACTTGTCTTTTACCATTTCCCTCTTTTATTCAAGGTCTTTTTCTAGTTGCATCACCAGTTAGTGATTGGTAATAATCCCTCGGCGCAAGGGAGGCTCATCCTTGGAAGTCATGGCATCATCAAGCCTTATGTTTTTTATGTAACATTTTATGTAATCTAAGCATCTTTAAAAATAAACAAAAAATATATTAAAAATACAGAACTATTTGGAGACAAGGAACTACAAACATAACATAACAGAAGGCTCAAGAATGGAAAATAATCAGATGAAAGAGGATTAATATCTTATCAAATGGACATGAAAATTAAGACAAAATGAAATGTTATTACCTACCCAGTAGCACCAACAATATGAAGATTTTGTAAGTTTTAAAAATTTTCACTATTATATACCATTGGTGATACTGAAAAGTGTTGTGATATCATATGCAATAGCACAAATAAAAAGGACTTAGATATAAAAAAAGAAGACACATGAAAAAACGTTCAACAATACAAGTTACTAGGGAAATACAGATCAAAACTACAGCAAGATACCATTTCACACCTTACAGAATGGCCATCATCCAAAAGAGAAACCTGCAAGTGCTGGAGAGGATGTGGAGAAACAGGAACACTCCTTCACTGTTGGTGGGAATGTAGAGTCGTGCAGCCTCTGTGGAAGACAGTTTGGGGGTTCCTCAGAAAACTAAATATAGAACTGCTATATGATCCAGTAATCCTGTCACTAGGATTATACTCAGAAGAACTGAAGGCAAGAATACAAGCTGACACTTAGACAGTAATGTTCACAGCAGCATTATTCCCAATTGCTAAAATAGGGAACCAACCCAAGTGTCTACCAAGTGATGAATGGATAAACAAAACATAGTATATACAATGGAATACCTTCCAGCTGTAAGACTAAATGAAATCAGGATACATAGGACAACATGGATGAAACTTGAAGATATTTTGTTGAGTGAAATAAGCCAGACACAAAAGGACAAATATTGTATGGTCTCACTAATATGAACTAAATACGATGAGTAAACTCATGATGATACTCTAGGGTATGGGAAATAGAATGTGGGTTGAAAATGGGAGCTGATGCTCAATTAATGAGATTAATTATGTAAGTGTGGAAATGAATAGAGTTGATATTAACACATTATTGTGAGTATAGCTAACACCGCTGATTTATAAATGAGATTGTTGCTGAAAGGGACAGTCTTGATGTAAATATCAATTGAAAGGAAACTAGAGAATATTCTAGGGTATGTATAACAGTGATTTCAGTGTTGGATGAAGATTGTGGCTAACAGTATGAATATATGAATGTTCTTTTTTTACAAAATTTTTAAGAACATGGTGACATACGGGAAAATTACAACTAAAGTAACTTATGGATGATAGTTAACAGTAATAGTGTAATATTTTGCAGCAATGCCAAGAAGATATTTCAATACTAAGGGACAACAGTAGTGGGGGTATAAGGGAGTATGGGATTTTTCCTTTTGCAGTAATGAAAATGTTCTAAAATAGACTGAATTGATGACAGCACAACTTTGTCATGAAAATAAGATCCACTGGATTGTACAGTGCATGGGACTGCCTTCCTAAACTGTTGAAGCTAGTGTTATTTTGGTCTTTGTTACAGGAGTCAGAGATGTATTCCAACTAAAAGAAACCAAAGGTCAAAAACTGGAAAAGTAGAAAATTAGATCATTAAGCTGTTTTAGTTATGTAGGCAAGAGAATAGAAAATGAGCTAAGGTCAAAAGTGAGAATCTTCCCCCAAAAGTGAGGAATGTTAAAGTTAAAAGGAGATGTTTCAGAGCCAATTGTGAACACGGAAGATCCATTAGTGTGCTCCTTTGATGCCCATGCTGCAGCAACCACTTAGCAGGATCCAGATAAGTTCAGTGTCATGTCCTTTGTTGTGGAATGGGACTTGAGGGTTGTTGCTGGGAATAAATTAAGATCCTTTCTGGTGTCACATAGATGAAGAAATTGGAGTTATTTGATCTATGGCTAATAGATCCTTTAATATTAAATTTAATATTAAATATGGATGATCCCAGATCACTATGCTGTTGATTCACAGTTGTGCATTTGTGAATAACACCCTGTTAGAATCCTACACCAATATTCAATTTTTGTATTTATTCAATTGGATTTCATTCAGATCATAATACTAATCAATAGTTAAGAATTATTTTCAGTTGTCTTTTGTGTGGGGCTAATAATGATTTAATTATCTTTCTAATTACTTTTATGATTAAATCTTGTATAGAATCTTCAATGTGCCATCAGAACTAATTTCTATACTCTTGTAGAGTCCCATGGAGTTTTCTTGTGAGCCATGTGAACAGCAGGATTTTTTTATTTTTTTGCATCCCAGGTAAAATGTTAATGACAAAATAAATTAGGAAAATAATGATATCCATTGGAATTCAGTCAGTATACTCACACCTTCATTAAAACAAGGAGCATAAGGTATTTTCCTGAAATACCTTCCACACAATGAAAAAGACTGGATTCTGAGTAGTCTATTTTATCTATTAAGATGAAACTCCACTTTTATCTTTCTGTGTGACTATTTCCCCCTCCTCCAATTAAAATCTATTTTCTGTGCTAACGCTATTGCTTGTGTAGAAGAAAACATATGGAAGCATCTTAAAGACCTTTTATTAGGTAATGGTTTCTTAGACTGTTTACCCAAAGCTCAAGCAACAAAAGCAAAAAATAGATAAATTGGACCTTATGAAATTAAAAACTTTTGTTCCTCAAAGGAGTTCATCATGAAAGTAAAATAGCCTACAAAATGGGAGAAAATATTTGGAAACCAGTAAGGCTTTGATATCCAGAATATATAAAGAAATCTTACAATTCAACATCAAAAGACAAACACCCCATTTAAAAAATGGGCAAAAGTCTTGAATAGACATTTTTCCAAAGAAAATATACCAATGAACAAAAGCACATAAAAAGATGCTCAACATTATTAACCATTAAGGAAGTGCAGTGCAAATCAAAACCACGAAATATCATTTTATATGCACTCTAATGTCTACTATTTAAAAAACGGAAAATTAGAAATATTGGAGAAGATGTGGGAAAGTAGAAGCACTAAGTTATTGACAGTGGGAAAGTAAAATTGTGCACCCACTGTGGAAGGCATTTTGGCAGTTCCTTAGAAAGTATAGAATTACACTATGACCCATAAATCACACAGCTAGGTATTTACTCAGAAAATTGAAAGCAGCGACACAAACATGTATTTGTACATTGATGTTCATAGAACATTATTCAGAATTGCTAAAAAGATGGAAGCAACCCAAATGTCAATCACTGAGTGAATGGATAAACAAAGTGTGCTATATACACACAGTGAAATATTATTCAGGCATAAAAAGGAATGACTTTGTGATATATGCAACAATATGGATGAACCTTGAAAATATCATTTTGAATGAAATAACCCAGTTACAAAAAGACAAATATTGTATGATCTTAGTGGCATCAAGTAATTATTTTAAGTAAATTCACAGTGCCAAGAACTATAATATCAGTTACCAGGGGCCAGGGTGAGTGTAGAGAATTTGGAGTTAATGCTTAAATTGTATGATTTCTATTTCAGATCATGGAAAAGTTTTAGGAATGTATAGTGATGATGGTAGCACAAAATTGTGAACATAATTAACGACTGAATACATTGTTTCTTTTGAGGCACTGGGTAATTCCTTTTTTTCTTTTTTTTTGAGGTACTGGGGGCCAGGGACTAAACTTGGGACCTCATTTGGGAAACCAGCGCTCAAACACCAAGCCACACTGGCTTCCCTGAGTTGGCTTCCTCATTTGTTTTGCTTGTTGTTCTCGTTTTTTCAGGAGACACCAGGAATTGAACCTGGGGCCTCTCATGTGGGAAACAGGTGCTCTACTGCTTGGGCCACATCTGCTCCCCTGTAATACATATTTGAATGTGGTTAACAGGAAAATTTGGGGCTGTATACATGTTACTTGAATAAAAATTAAAAGAAAAAATTCACTGGACTAGGGAACATGAACAGTGAACCCTAAGGTGAAATATGGACTATAGTTAATAGTACAATTACTAAAATATTCTTTCATCAATTGTGACAAATATACCACACTAGTGCAAAATGATAATAGGGTGGCATATCATTACTCTGCATTTTATGCATGATTTTTCTGGAAACCTACAACTTCTCTAATTAAAAAAAAAAGAATATGGAAATAATTTGTAAGCATTTTATAAATATTGTAAGGTTATTCTCCATAAAAGTCTTTCCAGTTGTTTTCTTCCAACAACAATATTAATATTTAGACATGTAAAATAAAAATTATGGAATAAAACCATATCTGTCAAAATATAGGTAAAATTTTCTGTGAAAATTATTGGAAAGACCACTCTATTTTCGCTCACGTTTTATCCATAAGTTTTGGTAGACAGAAATGCTCAAGAAATCATTATTTCTTTTACAAAAATGTTTTAAACAAAATAACTCCACATAGTCTTATTTTAAAAAGAACTGGCATTCTCTCACATTGACCTCCCCACCCTGGATTGTTTTTATCCCAGTGCAAACAAACCTGTTCTTTGATGTTTTCCCCCATGCTTCTCAAATATGTGTTCGTACTGCTGTACACTGTTACATTTTTTTTTCTTTCAGTTTTTGGTACCATCTGTTAACTTCAATTAATCACATAAATACCAACTTCCCAATATATTTCATTTAAAAATTTATATTTAGTGCTTATATTATTAATTTTTTAAAAATCAGAGTTTTTTGTGATTGCATTTCATTTCTTCTATAGGATTTTATTTTCCCTAGAGTTAGTAGTGCCTCATTTTTTTGTCTGTATAGTTTTCTGTGTATTTAACACTGTAAATCATCACCAAATTCTTCATCAGAATAGAATTAAAATACTTTTTGAAAACCTTTTTTATTGAAATTTATCATTCATACATGAACATCCATAAATCATAAGTGTATAGCAAAAGTTTTCAACTTATAAAAATGCTTTTTACTCAGAATTTTGATCACAATATTCCATTGATTTCTTACTGTAAGGTAGGCACTTCATATCATTCATGATCTTTTGTACATGAGTATTATCAATACTTATCCCCTGGATGCCTTTAGTGTCTTCTCTTTATCTTCCATCATCTGAAATTTCAGTGTTACACCTTAGCGAAGATCTGTTTATATTCATTGTGTTCAGCACTCTGTAAATTCTTACAATTTGGAAAGCCTTGTCCTTTATTTCTGGGAAATCATCTTGATATTTTTTTCTTTTATAAATTCTTTCACTATAATTATTTATGTTTTGTGTTTCTGTAACTCCCATTATTTGGAAGATACAGGTCCTGGACTGATGTTTGAATTTATTATCTTTTCTCTCCCATTTTCCATCTCTCTATGTCTGTTACTTTTCCTGAGAGATTTCTTTAATTTTATCCTATGACACTTCCCTTGATTTTTAAATTGTTTTATGTAATTTTCCAGGACTCCTGTCTTTCTTTTTTCTGAAAATACCTGCCACCTTTAAAAAAATAAAGTTTATTGAGCTGTAATTTACATTAAGTAAAATTCTTACTTTTAATTATACAGTCCAGTGATGTTTTCTTTGTTTGTTTTGAGGTACGGGACTGGAGAATGAACCTGAGACCTTGTATGTGGGCGCTCAACCCCTGAGCTGCATTGGCTCCCCTTGTTTGTTTTTTTAATGTACTTTTAAATTTTTTAAAAAGATACTTAGGTTACACAAAATGTTACACAGAAAAATATAAAGACTTGCCGTATGCCCCACTCCCCACACCTCCCACCCTTCTCCACTCTAACAACTTCTTTCATTAGTGTGGTACATTCACTGCAATTGATGAACACATTTGAGAATTGCCACTAGCATGGATTATAGTTTTCCTTGTACTTTACACTCTCTCCCACTCCATTCTGTAGGTTATGACAGGATATATAATGGCCTGTATCTGTCATTGCAGTGTCATTCAGGACAATTGCAAGTCCCGAAAAATGCCCCATATTACATCTTTTTTTCCCCGTCCCTGCCTTCAGCACCTCTAGTAGCCACTGTTTCCACATCAATGATATAATTTCTTTCATTCCTCGAATCACAATAAGTATAGTAGAATACCAGTAAGTCCCCTCTAGTCCATATTTTATTCCCCAGTCCTGAGGATTCTGGGATGGTGATACCCACCCTACCTCTAATTGAGAGGGGGCCTTGATCCCATAAGGCTGATGGATGGGACTCTCTTGCTTGCAGTTTTAGGCTCTCTCAGTTCCTTGGTGTGATGGTTGTCCATCCTCACCTCCTTGTTAATTATCCTGGGTGAGTCCAATGAACTGAAGAGGTGTTGAAACTCCACTGAGGTTCAGGCCCAGCTGGAACATGGAAAGTCCAAAGATTCAAATCTCTTGGATGTTATCTACCAACTCCAGCACCAACTATAGGTTCAAAGAGAAGGGACAGTAGAGGCACATATAGAGAAGTCATAATTGAGTTCAACTCTCTCACACTCGGGAGCACAAACTCCAAAGTAGGGCCCACTGGCATGGTACCAAACTCCAGAGCTCTTTGCCATGACCATAGGCATCTCCAGGGTGTCTCCAGAGCCTTCAGGTAGTATCTGCTTTGGCAGTCTATGAGTTCCTGCTGAGATGTGCCTAAGCATTACCTCTGGGATGACCTCCCAATTCACTTTGAAGTCTCTTAGCCATATAAACTCATTTGTCTTCACCTTTTATCCAAGGTCTTTTTCCAGTTGCATTGCTAGTTGGTGCTTGGTAGTAATCCCTCGGTGCCAGGGAGACTCATTCCATCTTTGGGAGTCATGTCCCACCTTAGGGGGATGGTAATGCATTTATATGCTGAGTTCGATTTAGAGAGAGGCCACATTTGAGCAACATGGAGGCTCTCAGGAGGTAACTCTTAGGCATCCTACAGCACTAGGCTAAGTTGCAATTTCAAGAGCAAAGGTTCATAAGCATAACCATCAATATCAAGGACCCATCAAAGGACTATTTTCTTCCCTAGTCATCTCCCTGCACTTGGGGGATTGTTGCTGTTCCATTAGAGAATGTGGCTGAGCTCCCCAGCGTGGGAATTCAATATTCTTTTGGTTACTATGTGAATCTCCACCCACTGTGACTTTGCCCCATGAACATTTGACCACCTTTATATACCTTATATGTATACTCAGGTGAACTTCCTCCCATGTATCCCCCATCACTGACACCCCATACCAATGATCCTCCCCTGCAATAGTTGTAACCTTTCTGTGGTCCAAAACTTCTTCAAAAATGAAACCAAGAATATCGCCAAATAGAATTGATTGAAAAATGAAATAATAATGAGAAGTTTTAAACATAAGAAATAAAACACATAATTTAGAAAAAATAAAGCTAAAATAAAATTTAGAAGTTGGGATATTAAAAAAATAATGAAAGATATTAACAATTTTATTTTTGACAGTTTGCCTTTCATCACTGTAATATCTGTTGTCCTGTATGTATGTGACATTTTTTTCCATTTCTTTCTCAGTATCTTCCTGTTTTCATTTTGTCTCCTAAGAAGTTTCAGATCACAGTAAAATCACATACAGAACACAGGGAACTCCCATATACCCACCATCCTCCCCCTTTTTCCCCCTTCCCATATCAATAAGCTTTTTATATGTGGATGGTACATTTGTTACAATTGATGTACAAATATTGAAACATAGCCACTAACCATGGTCAATGGTTTACATTATGGTCTACGGTCTAGACCATAAACTGTTACACATTTTTGGTGAATTTCAACATGGCCTGTATCCATCATGGCAAGATCATGCACAACACTTCCATTGCCCTGTAAATACCCCTGCTTCCATCTACTCTGCTCTTCTGTGCCCCTGCTCTCAGGGCCCGTGGCGACCACCAGTCTTCACTCCTGAAGGACAAGATTCATAGTTACTTGCAACAAACGTGGGAGCTTGACACACAGGTCTGTCCTCCCCTATTAGGAACTGTCCGTGCTCTCAGGAGACACCCACCCCTCTGTTTGAGAACATATTGGGCCTCCCCAGGATGGGAGTCCAACTCCTTCCTGCTCATTTCGTTTGTTTGCTTGTTCTTTGCTTTTGTTTTTAGGAGGTACTGGGAACAGAACCTGGGACCTCCCATGTGGGAAGCAGGCACTCAACTGCTAAGCCACATCTGCTCCCAAGCCAATGAGTTTAAATAAACAGCTTACCAATTAAGTTATAGAATATTTTGAATACCCCTAAGAATTCTGTCCTGCTCCCCTGTACTCAGTCTGCTCCTATTTCCAACCCCTAGAAATCACTGATTTGATATGTATTCCTATAATTTTACCTTTTCTAGAATGTCATAGAATGGAATCACACAGTATGTAACTTTATTTGGTCTGGCTTTTTAAATTTAATGTAATGCTTTTGAGAAGCATCATCAGTATATATACTGGTAGTTTGTTCATTTTTTATTGCTGAGTAGTACTGTTCATTTTTATTGCTGAGTAGTACTTCATTTTATAGACATGCCATAATTTGTTTATTCATATCATTGATGGATATTTAGGTCATTTCTAGATTTTAGTTATTATGAATAAAGCTGTTGTAAACATTCATGTTCAGATAAACATCTCTTGGATAAACATCTTGGCATAAGATTTCTGGGCCTTACTTTCATTTTTGAAAGAATCTGTCAAACTTTTCCATAGTGGATATACCCTTTTGTCTTCCCACCAGGATCACATGAGAATTCTAGCTGCTCTGCTTTTGTTTCATACCAGCTTTTGTTATTGCCGGTTTTTTAATTGTTAGCCTTTCTATAAGTGTCTGGTGGTTTTTAATTGTGGTTTTAATTTGTATTTCCCTAATAATTAGTGATAATAAGCATCATTTCATATGCTGATTTACTGTCCCTATCTCCTTGAGAGAAGTGTGTAATTTTATCCAATGTAGAGTGCAATGTAGGGGCCATGGTTATTTGTTGTTTTGCATATGGACTTCTGTATGTTTCAGCAACATTTGTTTAAAAAACTGTTTGTTCTCCTATAAATATTTTGATATCTGTGTGGAAAACAATTTGACCACATATATGTGGTTCTATTTCTGGGCTTTCTATTTTGTTCTATTGATTTTATATCTCTGTCCTTACATTGACATCACATCTTTATGCTTCTATAGCTTTATAATAAGTTTCTTTTCTAGAAATTTTCTTGAGATATATTCCTCTACCATACAATCCATCCAAAGTATATATTTAGTGGGTTTTGTTATAATCAGTCACAGAGTTGTGCATTTATCACCACAATTAATATTAGAGCATTTTCATTACTCTAAAAAGAAGAGATCACCCCACTCCTTAGCAGATACCTCTCAAACTATAATAAGTTTTTAGGAGATAGTGTTAATCCTTCACATCTGTTCTTTAGTTTTAAAATGTTTTGACTATTTTATTCCTTTACTTTTTCATATAAATTTTGAATTGTCGTATTTATTTTTTGTCTATTTCTACAAAAAACCTGCAGTCTAGTACAATGTAGAATAGGAGTGGTGGGAGTGTAAAATTTTTTCTTGCTCTCAATCTTAGGGGGAAAGAATTCAGTTTTTGACTGTTCAATACAATGTTAACTGTAATTTTTTATAGATGTACTTTTCAGATTGAGGCAGTTTTCCTCTCTTGGTAGTTTGCTTAGAGTTTTATGATGAATGAGTATTGAATTTTGTTAAATGCTTTCTTTGCATCTATTGAGATAAGCATATATTGCTTTTTTGGTCTATTGATATTGTAAATTATATTGGCTGCTTTTGAACATTGAACCAGCCTTGCATTCCTGGAATGCAGTTCCCTTTTTACATGTTGTGTAAGATTTGATTTTCTGTTTTGTGAAGGTTGACTATTTTGTGAAGGATATTGCTCTACAGTTTTGTTTATAATCTCTTTGCTTGGTTTTGGTGTCAGGATAATGGTGTTCTCATAAGTGAGTTGGGGAGTTATCTTTTATGGAAGAGAAGTTTCAGAATTGGTATTACTTGTTGTTGAAATATTTGGTACAATTTACCAGTGAAGCCATCTGAGCCTGAAGTTTTGTTTGTGAGGTTTTACACTAAGGATTCAATTTCTTTTATTGATAAAGGACTCTTCAGACTGTTTATGTCTTATTGAGTGAACATTGGTAAAAAATTGTCTTAAAGAATGTGTCCTGTTTATCTATACTACTTAATTTATTGGTATAAAGTTCACAGTAATTCTTTATTATAGTTTTAATGCTTGTAAGATCATGGTTATGTCTCCTCCTCCTCCATTCCTGATATTGGCAATTTATGTCATCTCTCTTTTCCTCTGTATCTGCTTGGCTAGATGTTCATCAATTTTGTTAATGTTTTCAAAGAACCAGCTTTTAGTTTTCATTGATTTTCCTTCTTGTTTTCTGTTTTCAACTTTATTGGTATCTTCTCTTAACATTTATATTACCTTCCTTCTGTTTGCTTTGAGTTTCCTTTTTCTGGTTTTCAAGATTGAAGCTTAGATTAGTGATTTTAACCTTTTTTTGTTTTATAATGTTAGTATTTAATATCATAAGTTTCTAACTATTCTTTCTTTTTTTAGCCCAACAAATTTTTATATGTTTAGGTTTTATTTTTATTAAGTAAAAATATTTTAAAAATTCTCTTGTGACTTTCTTTTTAACTTATGAATTTTTTAGAAGTCAGTTATTTAATTTCAAAATATTTGGCAAATTTTCCATATATCTGTTAGCCATTCATTTTTTCTTACATTTTTTCTTTTTTAAAAAATTTATGGAAGTATATCACTCATACATAAACATACATAAGCATTAAGTGTATAGTAATAGTTGTGAACTTACAAAACAAACATACATAACATCATATAGAGCTCTTATACCTCACCCTACCACCAATATCTTGCATTGTTGTGAAAAATTTTTAGCTAAAGATACAGAGCATCCTTAAAATATTACTACTATTTTCCCCCCAACCCACCCTATTATTATTATTACTGTTTGTATCGTTTATACATGAGCATACATAAACAATAAGTGTATACTAAAAGTTGTGAACTTACAAAGTAAACATGCATAATATCATATGGGGTCCCATACATCAACCCATCATGCATTGTTGTGTGACATTTGTTATAAATTATGAAAGAATATTGTCAAACTCTTACTGCTAACTGTAGTCATTATCTTACATTTGGTGTATTTTCCCCCAACCCACCCTATTATTATTTTTAAAATATATTTTTATGACAGAAGTTGTAAACTTACACAGTAATTATGCACGTGTGCAGAATTCCCAAACAATACCCCTCTATCAACACTCCACCCCATGGTGGAGCATTTGTTACAGCTTATGAGATAATATCATACAATTATTACCAGGTCCATAGTGTACATTTGGCATACTTTTTCCATACTCCAACATTATCAACACAGTACATCTTTGGCATAGATGCATGAATACTACATTATTACTGTTAACCACAGTCAATAGGTTATTCCAGTTGTATTTTTCCCATTCTTCTCCACAGTCCCGCCACTCTGCCATAGTGAGGTACATCTGCTCTAGCTCACAAAGGATTCTTGCATCTGTACCATCAACCACAATTCTCATCTACCTCTGGGTTTTCTGTGTTTTTCAGTCCCTAGATTATTCTCTAACTTTCTGTCAATTGGCATTTTCATCCGTAGCCTACAATTTTCAGCCACATTCTCATTTATAAACCAGGTGTTACTCACTATAATGTGTTAACCATCAACTCTGTACATTTCCATACTTTTACAGTAAAGCTAATTAAAACTTCTACATACATTAAACATCAGTAGTCCACTAAGTCCTCCTCTTACCTCCTTTAAGTATCCATCACCTGCCACCAGGTCTTGAAGATATTTTCCTTTTTTTCTAGAAGCTTTGTGGTTCTTGCTTTTATATTTAGGTTTTTTATCCATTTTGAGTTAATTTTTGTATAAGGTGTTAGATAGGGGTCCTCTTTCCTTCTTTTAGCTATGGATATCCAGTTCTCCCAGCACCATTTGTTGAATGATCTGTTCTGCCTGAGCTGGGAGGGTTTGACAGGCTAGTTAGAAATCACTTGACCATAGATGTGAGGATCAGTTTCTGAACTATTACTTTGGTTCCAATGGTCTATGTGTCTGTCTTTATGCCAGTACTATGTGGTTTTTGCCACTGTAGCTAGGCAATATGATTTAAAGTCCAGAAATGAGAGTCCTCCAAATTTCCTTTTCCTTTTCAAGAGGTTTCTGGCTACTCAGGACCCCTTATCCTTACAAGTAAATTTGATAATCATGATTTCCATTTATTTACAAAATGCTGGTAAAATTTTTATCAGGATTGCATTGAATCTATATATCAATCTGAGTAGAATTGACATCTTAATGATATTTAGTCTTCCGATCCATGAGCATGAAATGTTCTTCCAATTATTTAGGTCTTTTTAAAATTTTTTTAATAATGAGTTATAGTTTTCTAAATACAAGTGCTTTACATTATTAAGTTTATTCCTGAATATTTGTGTTTTATCTGTCATATTTTATTTTCACCACTCTTTTGACATTTTTAGTTACTTTTATTGATATAATCTTCATTTCTATACTCTCTTCTGGGCATTTCTCTCCTGTTTTTCCCTTTCAGGCTGTAGCACACCCTTTAATATTTCCTGCAGAGCCAGTTTCTTGGTTACAAACTCTCTCAATTTCTGTTTCTCTGTGAATATTCTATACTTGCCCTCATTTTTGAAAGACAATCTTCCCAGATAAAAGATTCTTGGCTGGAAGTTTTCATTTGCAATATCTTAAATACACCATACCACTGTCTTCTTGCTACCATGGTTTCTGGTGAGAAATCGGCACTTAATCTTATTGGGTATCCCTTATATGTTATGCATTGCTTTTCTTTTCCTGCTCTCAAAATTCTCTCTTTGTCTTTGACATTTGACATTCTGATTAGTATGTGTCTCAGAGTTGGTCTATTCGGATTTATTTGGATGGGAGTATGTTGTGCTTCTTGGACATGGATATCTATGTCCTTCAGTAGCATTGGGAAATTTTCTTTACCATTATTTCTTTAAATATTCCTTCTGCCCCTTTTCCCTCCTCTTCTCTCTCTGGGACACCCATGACACATATGTTTGCATGTCTCTTGCTGTCATTTAGTTCCCTGAGACCTTGTTCATTTTTTCCATTCTTTATCTCTTCTTTGTGTGCTCGCTGTCAGAGGCCATTTCTTCAAGCTCACCAATCCTTTCTTCTGCCCCTTCAAATCTGCTGTTATATGATTCCACTGTATTTTTAATTTCATTCATTGCACCTTTCATTCCCATAAAATCTGCTATTTTTCAATGAATACTTTCAAATTCTTCTTTGTGCTCATCCAGTGTTTTCTTCATATCTGTAATCTCTTTAGCCATCTCATTGAGTTTATTAAGGAGATTTATTTGAACATCTATGATTAGGTTTCCTAACTCCTTTATGTCATCGGAGGCTTATCTTATTCCTTTAATTGGGCCATAGCTTCCTGTTTCTTGGTGTGGATTATAATTTTTTGTTGGTGTCTTGGATCTGGCTTACTTGAGTATTTATTCTGGGTATAGTTTCTCTCTTTAGTGTAGGACTTCCTGCCCTTTCTCCCTAGCTGGCTGTGCAGTAGGAGCCAAGGATGTAGTTGCTGCTATAAGCTGTGGAGGCTCAAGCTGCTCTCATTGCCCCAGGGATTGATGAAGCTTCTCCCACCTTTCTCCTTTGCCAGGGGTAGGGACAGAGCCACAACTGTGTGTAATGATCCAAGTTGTGCAGGCCTAGACTATAGTTGCCTAGAGAGACTGATGAAGCTTCATACCTCTTTCTCCCCTGCCTGGGACTGGAAAGGAGCTGCAGGTATGCACAGCAATCTATGGTTTGTGGGTCTAAAATGACAGCACTTGCCCTGGTAGACCTTTCAGCTATTCAGTCTGTGCTAGCTGAATGTACCTGCAGTTACCTGGAGAGGCTGGTGCAGGGCTTGTTAGCTTCCTCCCTCCTAGAGAAGAGGCTGAAGCCTAGTTTAGGGCTGTAGGCCGATCTGGGTGAAAGAAGCTGGTCCTTACCATCATTGTGATTTTCAGTCAGCTCCGCTTCCCCTCATGCCAGGGGTGGAGTCAAAATGGTAGCTACTGGCCTCTTTCCAACTTGAGCAAGTTCAAATTTTAGCTGTTCTTAGGGTTATACTTTAGTCAGCCATATTTACTAATCAGTAGCTGAAATTAGTGGCCAGCCATCTCTTCCTCCCTTGTTTTTGGAAAATAGAGCTTCCAATTCCAGTCACAGTATTGCTCCTGAGACAGCTTGCACTTCCAAAGTGGGATGATCACAGGCCTCTGCGGCATGGCCTGTATTTTCCCAGAGACGCTGGTGTAGGTTCCCCCAGCTTTTTCCCTGATGAAGGTGGAGTTGGGGCTTAGGCTAGAGCTGCAATCCAATCTGGATGGAAAGAAGCCATCCCTGTCAGCACTGTTATTTTCAGTCTGCCCGCTTCCCCTCATACCAAGAACAGAGTTAAAATGGTGGCTACCAGCTCTTTCTGACTTGGACAGGTTCAAACTTTAGCTGTTCTTAGGATTATACTGTAGCCCACTGAATTTATTAATCAGTAGCTGAAGTTGGTGCCCAAATATCTCTTTCTCCCCTATTTTTGGGAGGTGGAGCTTCCAATTCCAGCCACAGAATAGCTCCCAAAGCAGATTTTGCCACCAGTGGAGGATGGGCACTGGCCTAGAGAATGGGCACTGGCCTCTGTGGCATGGAATGCTCTACTCAGGAATCTTCTCTGCAGATGGGCAGTCCTCTCCTTCCAGTCTTTCAGGGTTGTTGCAGGATGCTCTTCTGGTCTCCTGGAGCCCCCAAACAGGTGCTTTAGATAGTTCTGGGTGATTACTAACTGCCCTGTAGCATGAGCTGACTCTAGGAGCTCCTTACTCTGCCGCCATCTCGCTGGTTGTAAGAACAACCAGCAAGATTTATTTAAATTACATTTTGTTTTTGTTAGAGGTCATGCTTTGTATGGTTTCAGTTTTTTACATATACCGAGTTGGCTTATTAATTGTCCAGAATATTTTCTTTCTTATAAATGTTCCATGTACATTAAAAAGAACATGTATTTTACCGTTGTGGTATAGAATGTTTAATAAATGTCAGTTAGTTCAAGTTTGTTTAATGTTGTTTGTGTATTCTATACCCATACTGGTTTTCAGGGTACTTGTTCTATTGATTTCTGATAGAGGATTACTTCAGTCTCCAGCTGTAATTATGGGTTTGCGTATTTCTCCTTTAAGTTCTATTGTTATTTCTGTTATATGTTCTGAAATTCTATTATTAGGTGCACACACCCTTAAGAATTGTTTCTCCTTCATGAAGAACTGACCCCTTAGTCATTATTTAATGTCCTGTTCTATGCCTGATATTTCTTTTCTGATATGTCTATATCCATTTCAGCTTTCTTTTGATTAATGTTTGCACTGCATATCTTTTCCATGCTTTTGTATTTTTACCCATTTATGTCTTATATTTACCTACTTACAGTTTTACGTTTGTATACTTACATACATATGTGGTTTCTGTGCACCACATATAATTGGTTCTTGCCTTTTTTTCCTAATCTGACCATTTCGTTTTAATAGGGGAGTTCAGAATATTCACATTTAATATGTTTTATTTGTAGGCTTGAATTTATATCCTTCACCTTGCTATTGATCTTCTATTTATCCCATCTGTTTTTGGTTCCCTTTTCATCTTTCCTTGCCTTTTGAAGATTTTATTGAGTATTTTTAAATAATTCCTTTCTATCTTCACTATTGTCTTTTGATTATATTTCTTTAAAAATAATTATCATATGCTCTAGGTTTTACAATATGTATGTTTAACATACAATATGTATGTTTAACATACCACAGTTTACTTTCAAATAATATTATACCACTTTACTTACATTGTAAGAATATTACCATAGTATATTGCCATTCTCTCTCTCCCATCCTTTCAGCTCTTGTCCATACTTCCAGATGACGTTTTGTTCATATTAAAAAAAGAAACAAGAAGTCAAAACAATTTTACTTCTACATATGTTCTGTGTCTCATAAAAATACTGTTATGATATGTGCTTTATAACATGAAGTTACCTTTTCAAGTGATTAAAAATAAGCAGATATGTCTTATGTTTTCCTTGATATTTTCTATTTGCAGTGCTCTTCATTTCTTTGTGTAGGTCCAGATTTCCACTTGGTGTCATATGCCTTCTCCCTGAAGAACTTTCTTTAGGATTTCTTACATAACAGGTCTTTTGGAAATGCATCATTTTAGCTTTCATTTGCCTGAAAATGCCTTTATTTTGCCATGTTTTTTAGAAAGTATTTTTGCTGGATATAGAATTCAGGGCTCAGTTGGCACTAGTCATGGCCTCCTCGTGACTCCATATATGCTTCTCCTTGACTTGAGGCCCAGCAGCCCATAGTACCGTCAGCAAACCTCAAAGCAGTTATGTGGAAGTTTTGAGTTCTCTGAATTCTAAGTCAGGCCTGGGCTCTAGCTTTGACTTCATTTTTAGCTGTCTTGTCTTGGACGAATCCCTTAAAATGCCAGGTCTTTCTTTCTCATCAATAAAATGAGAGTTAAGATGAATTGGTCTTATAATTCCATCCCACATGTTTATGATCGACCCTCTGTTCTGACTGAAACTTCTCTACAGTAAGACTCTCAACAGATCCCTTTTTATTGCTGGTTATTAAATTGAACTAATGATTCATTATGCAAAAGTTGTTTGTCTTGGAACACCTATGACTCTTGGTTCCTGAATTAGTGGCTGTTTGAAATATGGTTGTCATGCTTCTCCAGGTTGGTTTCATGAGACATGTTACATTATCCAGGGGAGGAGTCAGAACCTTAAAGACCTCTGCTATTTCTTGATGAGCCCCATTTCTTTAGAAAGAATGTTCCCATGATAAAATAATGTTTCTGCTTAGGCTATTGTGCCAGGAGGGAAAATAATCAAGGATAACCTATTCTGGTGACCTAAGCACTTTCCACAATGGGCAATTCAGTCCTAAATTCCCACCAAATCAAGGAAGGATTGGGTGATCTAACCTTTGAGATCTCTTCGTAAATTTCTATAACCGAGGTGTAAAACACAGATCAGAGTTATCTGCCGCCTTAGTTGTTCTGGACAGGAACAGCTGTAGGTGGAAGGAAGTGGCTAGTCCAATTCAAATTCTTAGGGCTGTATCAGGGACTCTGAAGTGCAGAATTATTACAGGGCATAGGGTAGCGAGAAGGGTACAGTGCCCACTATGGGAGAGAGGATAAGATATATAAAATAGTTTAGAGACAGGACAGTAGTGTTGAATGTTGTTGTAGCTGATTAGGGAAAGTAATTAGGACTAAGGCATTTGATGAATCAGAGCAGTTATGTAAAGAAGTATACTGCAAAGGGGATAGTAGCTAGAAAGCATTCAAACTGTTGATCAGAATTTCAAATGAATGTTAGGAGTGCCTGATAAGGAAAATATGAGTTCCCTTTACCCTCTCTAATGATTTCACAGGTCGTCAAGACATTAAAATGCAATTCTCTGGTGTTATTCACTATAAAAAGTTTCATTGGTGTCAGAGCAATTCATTTTTTAAAAGACATTAAAAAGAGGATTTAGGGGATGAAATAATCCCTTAGAGCCACTGCAATGTATCACTGTAGTCAGCAATATACAAGTGTTAATCTTTGAGTGGATGTTTTAAAACAGATCATATTGAGATGGTTTGGATGTTCAAACTCATTACAATTTTAATTTTTACTGAAACTTCCATTTAATTTCACAATATATGCGTTCTTATTATCAAGGTCACAATTCCTTTGATACAAGCATCCAACATTTGGCCCAAATAATCTATTTTTCTTATACCACTAAACATTTTTGTGCATCTATACCAGTGAACAAGCTCAATGAATATATAGATGGAAATCTATTTTATATTGAAAAGAATAATGAAACTGTGCTACTGTTATTACGTAATAGATATGAAATATCCACCCTCATTGGTTTAAGCAAAAGCATTCATATAAATTTCCACTTGGTGCTCGCTGAATGTTATAGAGTGATACAGAGTCCTCTGCTCATTATTTCATAGCTATCAATTCAGATCTGAAGCTTACATCTAAGAGGAGAGCTAACGCCAACCCTTTATATAGTTCAAGAGCTCATACCTTTAAGACTGGAAGGGATTCTGCTCAACAGGAATTAAAATTTAATGTGACATCATTCATGCAATAGCAGCACCCAAACATAATTCTCCATTTAAAATGATGAATTTTACTTTCTATATCAATTTTTAGATTTTTCTATTTTGTTATGTTTCTTACAGATTTCACAAGACAGCTATTAGTTCCAACTATCTTCCATGGATGGGGAGATACATTCCAACTAGCCTAATCTAGGGTGGCTTCCTCTATATGAGCGATTTAGGAATCTGAAATGGAAGTTAATTAGAAAGCAGAACAATTTTCATCTGAAATTCTGATGACGCCATTTGTATTAGTCAGTCAAAGGGGTGCTGATGCAAAATATGTTGGCTTTTATAAAGGGTATTTATTTGGGGTTGAAGCTTACAATTCCAGGTCATAAAGTGTAAGTTACTTCCCTCACCAAAGTCTGTTGCCATGTGTTGATGCAAGATGGTGGGCGATGTCTATGAGGGTTCAGTTTTCCTCCTCCTTCCAAGGTTCTGTGGCTCCCACTTCTTCCAATCTCAGCCGCAGGCCGGGACAAGTCTTGTCTCTTTCCCAGCGCTCTTTTCCCTCCAGTCTCAGCTGCTGTCCTCTCCACAAGGCCAGTTGTAAACTGTCAGGCGAATGGCTCATCTCTCTTCCCTGGGCCTTTGCCACGTCTAATGAAGCCTTCTCTCCTTCCTCATGTATCTGCTTCTCTGTATGTTTACTTTCCGGGGCTCCAATATCGAAACTCCAAACTCTGTCCTCTGCCATGTCTTTTTCTCCATGAGTCCCCACCCACCAAGGAGGCAGGGATGCAACTCCTGCTGACATGGCCCAATCAAAGCCTTAATTATTTAATCAAGTAAAAGTGAAACCTCTGAATCTAATATAATCTAAGGGTAACACTAGCCCAGAGGAACAGACCAATTTGCGAACATAATCAGTATTTCTTTTTGGAATTCATCAATAATATCAAATTGCTACCCCATTTTCCAGGTCAAGCTTCCTTTGAGGCAAGGAATTTTGTTTCTTACATTACATAACAAATTGCTCCAAATATTTACCCCCCATCATAAGAAATTCTGAGACATGCAGAGCTCAGAGTGTCATGGGCGCATCTGCATACAGCTATCTAAGGAATGCACGCCCAGTCCCATGCAGGGTTGGGATGTGGTAATAAATGATAGCCTCTATCAAGCATCTAACAACTGTGTCTCTATTCTCAGAGATAACCAGGTAGACTATCAGGGCCACCTGCCATCAACTCACAGCCTGAATTTTCTAGCCTGGCTTTGTCCTCATGGGCCCAGAGGTAGCACTAGAACACCAAAATGGGACGATGGGACCGAGCTAAGGATGAGTAAAAGTTACCATCCAAGGCAAAGTCAGATCATAAATTGAACAAAAAGCTAACTTCTGAGGAATTTGAAAAGAAAGCCTTCCAGATAGGATGTAAGATATATTCTGTAGTCAACCATTCAGTAAATACAGCCAGGAACTGTTCTAGGTAGTAGGGATATATCAGTGAGCAAAATAAACATCCTTGCCCTCATGCAGCTTAGGGAAAGACATACAAAAACAATTTTTAATGAAAGAAAATAATATGGTTGAAAGTTATCTTAATTGGGGTTCTCTAGGGAAATAGAACTGATAGGAGGTATCTGTAAATAGTATGAGATTTTATAAAATTGCCTCACACGACTGTGGGGATGCACAAGTCCAAATTCCATAGAGCAGGCTGCAAACCAGGGGTTCCAATGAAGGTCCTTAATGAGTTTCCCAGAGATGCTGTCAGAAGTAGAGATGGGAATTCTCTCTGAATGCCGGAATCTCTTCTCCTTTTAAGCCCTCCAACTGATTGAATGAGATGTCAGCTGATGGCAGTCTCCTCAGTTGACTGTAGTTGTAACCAGCCATCTATGTAATCAACTCACTGATGATTAAAGTCCATGAAATGCCCTTGTATTACAGTCAGCCCGGTGCTTGCTTGACCAGACACCTGGGCACCCTCACCTGGCCAAATTGACACATTAGCTGAACCATCACAACATATAAATATAATCTGCAGCAAATCTCCTCCTTGGCCTTTCTTATCTTATGTGGATCAAGTAATTGTAGTCCCTTGGCCTAGTACAGATGCCACAGGTCAGATGACCCTTTCACAGTGTCATCCAGTCTTCAGTGCTCCTCAGAGCCTCTCCCACTTGTTCTCATGGCACCTCTGATACCAACAGCACCAGCAAGCAGGCTGTACTTTAAGTATTTTAAGACTAGACCAATGTCATTTTGGCTCCTCTCCCTGTCAGTTTTGGGAATCTGAAGGTGAGCACAGTGGAGGGGGTTTGGGTTGGAGTATCCATGGAACTGGGGGATGGGTTGGAAGAAGGAGCAGGTGAACTCTGGGGATTTGTAGGTCTGTGGTTGAAATTACAATTTTGGGAACATTCTTTTGGCAAATACGGCAGAGGTTGGTCACTGGTATACTGTCAGTGGTGGGGGAATTTATGGGAAAGGTGGCACCTGGAGCATGCTTCTGTGGAATATGCGTGTGTTCATCTTGCCCACCATTTTAAATGCCAGTTTCTCCAGAAGTAAATTTAATTCATTCAACAAATATTAACCAAATACTTACCTAGTGTCAGCTATATGCTAGGTGCTGTTCTAGTCTCTGAGGTTTTCGCAGTAAAGCAAACCACTTCCTAGTTCAGGCAACTTATGTTCTTTTGGGGCAAGAGAGACAGTAAATAAAGTAAATGTATTAAATATACAATATGTTGGGTGGTAATAACTGCTGTGGAGTTAGTAAGGGTGGGGTTAGAAAGAGCACATATATTCAGAGGGTTTTTTCCTACATTATATAGGGAGTTCAGGGAATGACTTACTGAGAATGTGCAGGTGCAGCAATGACTTAAAGAAGATGAGGTGGCTAGTTTGGATATCTGGGGAGTACTTTACAGGCAGGGGAGACACAAGTGCAAAGAACTTGAGAGGGGGATGTCTGCTGCAATCTGGTTACCTCAGAAGCGGTGGGGAAGGGCGATGAGGTCGGAGCACTGACGGGACCAAATTGTAAGGGCTTGCTGTTAGCTCTTGCAATGGCATTATTTAGGTATGTTTTAACTTACATTTAACTTAGTTTTATCATCATGTTTTTCCCTCTTCCACTCCCTCCCAAATTTGTATCCTCCAGAAGGACTTGTTTCCAACCCAAGTCCTTTCTTCTGGACCCTGTGGAGACACCCTCCTTCACACACCCCTGCGCCCTCACACACGGCTTCTCTGTTGCCCCTGCAGCCTCTTTCAGCGACGGGTCACTCAGCGCTGCTCCAGCTAGCCCCCTCCTGCTTCTGAAACAGTGTCCGGCCTTTAGAAAAGCCCCTCCTCCCTGAGGCCTCAAACGCTCCCACCACACTGCACCGCACTGCACCACACTGCACCGCACCGGGAACTCCTTTTGTTGTCATCTAGTGACTTTCTAATTTTTCTAGAAATTGAAGACATCTATTCTCTGCTCTGCCTCTTCACCCAGAGAATTGCCCCACCCTGGGAAAGTCAGGGGCTGCCTGGCTGGCTCCCTAGGGCTGTACTCTCTTGATCTCACTTTCTGTGACCCTTTTCCCTTGCTTTGGTTCAGCCACTCCTGCCCACAGACCATCTTCAGGGATGGTCCGTCTCTGAAGTTTTAAACTCTAATTAGTGTGGAGTGAGGTGGGGCAAGAATAAATACATTTAAGCCAGGGGTTCTTAACCAGGATTCCATGGACCCAAAAATTTCAGGGCATCCATGAGTGTACTAGCTAGGGTTCTCTAGGGAAACAGAATCAGCAAGAGCTATCTGTTAATAGTATGCAATTCTATAAGTCTCTCACACAGCCGTGGGGATGCACAAGTCCAGGTTTTGCAGGCAGGCTGCAATCAAGGGCTGCAGTGAAAGTCTTGACAAGTTCTGGGAAATGTTGGCTGTCCAATGATGAGCTGGAAAATTCTCTCTCAATGCTGGAATCACTTCCTCTTTTAAGACATTCAACTGATTGGGTTAAGCATCACTCATTGCTGATAGTAATCACCCTGAATGATGTAATTATAATCAGCTATCTATGATTTACCACTGCAGTAAAGTCAGTGGTGACTAAAGTCCATAAATGCCCTTGTATTACAGTTAGCACCGTGCTTGCCTGACCAAACAACTGAGCACAGTTACCTGGCTGAATTGATGTAATTGCCTAACCATCAAAATGAGCTTGAATTGAAAATTCAAAAAAACATTATTCTTGTAGGCATGTGTTGATGTGGGTGTCATATATTTATTAAATAAGACACAGTATAGTGTGGACTTAGTATGCTTTTTATTTTGATATAGTATTTTCTGAGTGCAGTGGATAACTGCCTGTAAAAAGGTTGGTTAAGGATGGTGGAGATGGTTTTATGATGCTGTGAGAAGACTTGAATTTCTAGATGTTTGCCAAAAATGACCATTTGGACAGATGTGGGACTGTGTTAGGTTATCAGGTATTGAAATCATGGGAAAGTTGTAAAACATAATTTTGAATAATCCTAAAGTTTAACTTAAAGACATCCCAGTGTTGAGTGTTATAAAACTATCTGCCACTACATTCTGAGAAGAGGTCCGTGGTTTTCATCTGACTGGTAAAGTGGTCCTTGGAACAAAAAAGACTAAGAGTCCCCGATTTAGGAAGTCTCTACCCCGTTGACTGTATCGCCGCCCTGGCACCCTGTCAGGACTGAGCATTGGCCTCCAGGGGGAGCTCAAGCACCCAGTCCTGAGGCAAAGGCGGCCTGCCGGGCTGCCTTGGGTCCTGGAAGGCCATGGGTTCCATGCCAGCCACAGCAGGCATGAGTAATGGAGTGAGATGTGCTTGTCCCAATCCCATTTCTTCCACTTTCTAACTGTGTAGCACCAGACAAACTGCTCAAGCTCTGAGCCTCCCGTATAAAGTGAGGATGAAAAGAAATAGTTCACAGGTATACGTGAGGAATCAATCACCTAAATGAAATACTTTCCACCAATACATGGAAGCGAGGAAAAGGCAAGTGAAGAGGTTGAAGGCTCTTGTCCCATGGGGTATTCTCACATTTCAATTTTTAAAAAGCTTCTTTCTCGGTGTGGCCACCCAGCTGCGGGAACAGACTTGCTCCCTGCCCCTTCCTCTGCCGCCCCACTTCTGGCCCCTCAAGGCCAGGCAGAACTCAGGGCGGGGCCAGGAGGGAGGAAAGGGGACCTGGCCTTCTACAACCTCTCCAGCTGCCAGGCCTTCTCCTCCACCTGTGCTCACGGAGGCAGGGCATGTACAGCCATTCATGGTTTCCTTTTTTTGAAGAGTAGCTAAATCTAGAGAGTAGCACAGAGCCAAAACTTGCTTAAGAACAATAGAAAACCCACGTAGCCTTTTCTTTTTGTCTTTATTTTTTTAATGTTACATTCAAAAAATATGAGGTCCCCATATAACCCCCAACCCCCTCACTCCACTCCGCCCCCCATAACAACAACCTCCTCCATCATCATGAGACATTCATTGCATTTGGTGAATACATCTCTGAGCACCCCTGCACCTCATGGTGAGTGGTCCACACCATAGCCCACACTCTCCCACAGTTCACCCAGTGGGCCATGGGAGGACATACAATGTCTGGCAACTGTCCCTGCAGCACCACCCAGGACAACTCCAACCCCCGAAAATGCCCCCACATCACATCTCTTCCTCCCACTCCCTACCCCCAGCAGCCACCGTGGCCACTTTCTCCACACCAATGCCATATTTTCTTCGATTACTAATCACAATAGTTCATGAAAAGAATATCAGTAAGTCCACTCTAATCCATACTCTATTCCTCCATCCTGTGGACCTTAGAATGGTTGTGTCCACTCCACGTCTATATCAAGAGGGAGCTTAGGTTCCACATGGATGCTGGATGCAATTCTCCTGCTTTCAGTTGTAGGCACTCGTGGCTCCCTGGTGTGGTGATTGACCTTCTTCACCTCCATGTTAGCTGAGTAGTGTAAGTCCAATAAACCACAGTGTAGGAGTTGCAAGTCTGTTAAGGCTCAGGACCTGGCTATCACATGGTCAGTCCAGAGATTCAGGTCCCCTGGGTATACATTAAACTCCAGCACCAACTGCAGTTCCTATAAAAGTAACAGGAGAGGCTTGTGGACAAAGATCACATCTGAGTCCAGCTCCATCACAGAAACACAAACTCCAAAGTAGAGCCAACTGACATGGCACTGAACTCCATCTGCCATGACCATAGAACCTGTGGGTCTCTGTGGCCCTCAGAAGAACCAATACCTGGAGTTGTATCTACTTTTATCTGTCTCTGGGACTCTGCTGAGGTGTGCATAAGGACAACCCCTCTGATAACCTCCTGGCTCTTTTTGGAGACTCATAGCCATATAAACTCATTTGTCCTTTCCATTTCCCCCATTTATTCAGGTCAAAAAGCATTTTTAACTCCTGATATTATATGTAGACTGAGATATTCTGCTGATCTGAGTTGACCCTTTTATTCAAGGTCATTTTCTAGTTACATCATCAGCTGGTACTTGGTAGTAATCCCTCGTGCCAGGGAGGCTCATCCCTGGGAGTCATGTCCCACGCTGGGGGGAAGACAACACATTTACATGCTGAGTTTGGCTTTGAGACTGGCCACATTTGAGCAACATGGAGGCTCTCAGGAAGTAACACTTAGGCACCCTGCAGCTCCAGGCCTTGTTCTTATTTCAGGTGCACTGGCTTACAAGCATAGTCATCAGTATCAAGAGCTCATTGTTGGACCTTCCTTTTTTTTTGGTCTTTGCTGTTGCATTTGGGGGATTGTTGCTGTTCCTTTAGGAACTGTGATAGGCCTCCCCTGGCTAGGAACTCAACACTCCCTCAGTTGTTGTTTTTAATTGTAACCACTATGAAAATATACAAACATCTTTATGTACCCTGGATATATGCCTTGGAGAACTCCCTGTCAGTAACATCCCACACCAGTATTGCTCCCCTGCCATTGTTGAACTTCTCTGTGATCCAAAGCTTCTTCAAAACTGAAGCCCAATATATTGCCAAGTTTCATTAATAGTAAAATGGAATGTAGTGATGAGTTTAAAGGTTAGTAATAGAATACATATTAATTTAGAAAAATTAAGGTAAAAATAAATTGGGGTATCAAAAAATTTAAAAATATAAAAGCTTTGTTTTTGATATTTTGCCTTCCATCACTGCAATAAGTGTTGCCCTGTATGCAAATTGGTAAGGCAACTTCTTCCATCTTTCCTCAGTGTCTACATCCTTTGTTTTTCTTATTTTTTTAAAATTATTAAGCTTATCTTCACAAAATTTTAGATCACAGTAATTCATATATACAATATACAGTACTCCCACATATCCAACATAAAACCCTTTTCCCTTCCACAGCAATAATCTTTTTACATATTCATTCTATATTTATTGAAACTGATGTACAGATATTGAGACAATAGCTTTCAAACAAGATAACATTTGACTGTCACTGTGAGCCTTAAGGGAAGGGGAAAAGAGGTATTGAATAGATGGAATCAATGTAACTGTATGGGCAATAGAAGTATTCCACAAGATTACGCAAGGATGGATATAAGACATCTTAAATTACTCCAAAAATATATAGGGGCTGATAGGCTAAAATGTAAATCAAAATGTAAAACATAAGATAACTAAAAATTTAGAAAATTGTATAGTCTAAAATATAAACCCTCGTAGCCTTTTATTTTCCCTTCTTTATCATGAAAAGGGGGGAAAGATCCTTCTGCTGGTAACAGAGCACCACGTTCCTTTAAGGGCTGTGGCTAGAGCAGTTGCTGCCTCTCTCATTCACTGCACATTTCTTCCTCCTCTCACTTGCTGTACTTTGTTTTGTTTCCCCACCTTTCCACTGAAACTACTCATCAGGCCCCAGGTGAGGAACCAGGAGCAGCGAGTAGGGCTTCACAGTCAAAAATGGACATAGTTCAGAAAACCAGGCAGAAATGCAGAGATGCAAGGTATGGGGAATTAATCTGGATAATTTTAAAAAGTAGGATCTATGAAAGTAAAGGGCAGGAAGCTTGTGTGGCTCAATCAGTTGGGCTCCCGTCTACCACATGGGAGGCCCTGGGTTCACGTCCCAGGGCCTCCTTGTGAAGGCAAACTGGCCCAAGTCCATGGAGAGCTGGCGCAGCAAGATGACGCAACAAAGGAAGACAAGCAGACACAGAAGAACTCGCAGTGAATGGACACAGAGAGCAGACAGCAAGCAAGTTGCAAGGGGGAGGGGGGAAATAAATAAAAAATAAATCCTAAAAAAAGGTAAAGTGCAGGTGTCAGAACTAATTATTACATGTCAGAAATTATTACTGAAACATAAAATATGCAACAGTCAATTTAGAAAAGGAGAGAAAACCAGGGGAACCCCAAGTGTGCTTTGAAAAACAAGCCAGGTTAAAACATGTTTATAGAAGTGAGAGATAACCTACTGGTTATGAATGTAAATGTAAATGATAGAAGAAAATTATTTAGAAGGTGCTTAAAATAGATAGAGCTGAAGCAAAATAATAAAGTTAAAAAGATAAGTGAAATTTTATCTGGCAAAAACAAACAAGAAATGACAGGGTGACAATGTACATTTTAGTAAAAGAAGAATTTAAGGTAAAATGCAATAAGTGTTCCCAGAAGGAAAATTTTCTTTTTATTAAATTAAAGGTGAAATTCACAGTGAAAATTGTATGTGATTTTTTGTGGTGAGCAATATAACATCAAAATATGAAGCAAAATACCTTATGGTCCAACAGTTCTTCTCCTGTATGTATCTCAACACAGATGTGACTTTTCATCACCAAAAAAGAACGTCCTAGAATGTCCACAGCAGCACTTTTCACAATGCTCCAAAATGGAAACTACCCCAAATGACCATCATCAGTAGAGTGAAAAATTGTGAATTAGTCAATAATGTAGTACTATACCCCAATGAAAAGGAGTGTCTTATACTGAAAAGTCTACATGAACCTCGTGGTCATAATGCTAAGCAAAATTGTCCAGGACCATTGAACACATACTGCATGATTCCATTTATATAAAGAAAGAACAGGAAAACAAATCGCAGCTGCTAAAGCCAGGGAATGTGTGACTTTTTACAGGGAGTGGGGCAGTGCCTGGAAGTAAGCTTGACATGGAGGTGTTCTGGAGTTTGGTAATGTTTTGGATTTTATTTGGGTTTGATTACATAGGTAAACAAATTTTGCGAACACTTTCCAAGTTGTCTGCTTGATTTGTGCACTTTTCTTAAAATATATGTATATTTTTTAGTAAAAAGTTTAAATATGAAGCAAAAATTATCAGAAATACTGGAGAACTGTACAGAGAAGTAATTGCTTTAAGGACTTTAGCATACTGTGTCTGACTTTGTGTCTAAAAAAATTAACAGATTTTGAATAATAGTTATTTAGATTGAAATAATACATAATGATGCATATTGATATTGTTCCTTAAAACAAGAATATGTATGTATATGTATTTTAAATTTTTTGTCCTACTTTGCACATAAAAGTAATCTTGAACTTCCAAAAGCAGGGCTTGTACAGACTTTCTAAAACCATAATGTGGTAATTACAAAAATTAACCACTTGGAATATTTCTAAATAAATAACTGGCCAACAGTTAAATCAAGATAACAGTTACAGATTATAGTTATAATTATTGTTTAGAAAATAAAAGTGAGCTAATTTTAGTATTTTTTTTTAAAGTTTGTCGAAATGTCTAAAGCTGCATTCAGTGGCAATAATAACAAATTCTTAGTCTTAGTGCTTTTATTATATAAAATAAAATGAAAAAATTAATGATGTTATAATTCAAATTAGAAAACTAAGTATGTGACTAACCTAAGGGGAAGTAGGATGAAGAATGGTTACTGTAAAAGCAGCAAACAAATAACTAGACAAGAAAAAAAGATACCAGTAGAGCTGATGTATAATAATCTAAATACTAATTCCTTGAAAGGAAAAAGGAAAACCAGGCAATAATATAGACAAATCTCTGGCAAAGGTAATTAGGAACAAAAGAGCACAAACATAAAGAGAAACAAGGAACCTAGCTAGAAGGAAAATTTAAGAACAGTTAGAGAGTACAATGTCATATCTATATGTATTAATTACTGTGATAATGGCAATTTGGGGAAATTGTAATAAGATTTAATAATGAGAATAAAACCCTAATAAGCCTAGAACTATTGAAGGGATTGGAAAGATTATCAGAGTCTTTTTCACTCACTTGTTTGAGGTCAGATTGTTGCTTGTGAGTGTTTTCTTTCTTCTAAGGACGCCTCCTGGTGAGCTGGGGAGTCAGGGCTCTTCACAGCACTCACATCACTGTGACTTTGGCCAACTGACTTGACCTTGCAGAGTGAATGAATGCTTTAGTGGGGGTAATGATAGCCGTCTTAGAAGTTGTCATAAAACTTAAGTGAGATGATGTATGTGAAGTAGCACAGGGCCTGTTAAATAGTGAGCATTCGATTAAGAGCAGTTATTATCAAATATCTTGTAGTTTATGGGAATTAGAATATCTATCAGTTAGTAATCTTTTGATATTTATATTTCTTCTTTCAGGCTATCCTGATCCAGAAAATTTTTCCTGGAAAGAATATCTGGAAGCCACTCAGACGAATGCAGTTCCTGCCCAAGTTTTTAGCATGGTAAGCCTTGTATGGTTATACAGTCTTACCTTTTAAAAATGTCCGTGCTGAGTCTTGCCTTCATCTGGCAATTTATTCTAGTTTTTCTTTTTAAGTGGTATTTTTGTAATAAATTTGTTTTGATTTTAGTTTAAAAAAAATAGGTGACTTATTTGCTATTGTTCCTATATAAAAATGTAGATGATAATTCCTTCATTGAAAAACATAGTAACCCCACAGACAGGCTCTGTTGAAAGCACTTAATAAGCCACTGGAATCCTTGCATTAGCGTGGTGAGTGGATCTTTCACAGTATCAATTTTTCAGGGATGCTTTGAATGTTGACAATACCATAAATAAAAGGTTAAATGTAGGTAGTCTTTAAGTGTGTAATTGTATCCATTTTGAGGGAAATATTTCCTTGAGCGTTTAAATTTGATTAGAATACCAATTTTTACAGTTCTAATTTGTTCTTATATATTTATTCTAGAGTTGAACTAAGTATAAATGAATTTTATAAGGGAAAGTGCATAGATAATATGGATATGTTCTAAACCAGTGATTTTAAATTCCGTTCCCTTTCATCTCTAATTGTGTGCTCCAGACTCCTTGACTCACTTTTAATCAGAATTTTACATAGAGATTCTACAATGTGATTTCATTTACTGAGTGTTTTCTAGAGCCATAATCTTTTTAGATTTGAAACAAAATCCTAGTTTTTAAAAAAATTTATTTTAATAGGCTGGATTTGGAGAAAGGGATCTAATCAAATTAAAAATGCCTGAAGTATAGACTGCCAAAAAGGGTTTTAATAATTGTAAAATTCAGTAAGCAAAAATACCACCTACTTATAGTCATTCTCTCTTGCTTTCTTTCAAAACTCCATTTAATTTTTCCAATAGGAAAATTACAAGAAAATAAAATTATGAAAATATTTAGCTAAAAAGCTAACTTCCAGACTGTTATAAGGTTATTAGGGATTCAGCTCAAGCAACATAACTTTGGCATCTACAGAACTAATCTAGTGTGTTTTTTATTTAGGACAGTGATCTTGGGAAAAATAGATTCTCAGGAATCAGAGCCCAATTTATAGTTAGCATACTCCATTTAGTATAGCAAAATACTGTGATGTAAAATGCATTTTAGAAAAAAATGCATTCACAAAGGCTGGAAAGAAGCATATCATATATTAAAGAAAGATTTGGCTGTTTATTATCCACATATTATCAGGATTTTTTTTCAGGTGCCATTTCTTGACTTGAGTAATTCAATATACTTTTGTTTCTAATAAAGTCTGTGGAAGGCTTTCAAGTGTAGTAGCTTTCTAAGTGAACCTTTTTGCCAACCTGTAAAAACTGATTATCAGAATTGCCTTTTGCCTTTGATTTTTGATAGTCCACTTTCCTTGGTTCCAGGATTTGGTAAGTCACAGTTTATTTCTCCCCGCTCCATTTTTTTAATTGCTCTCTATGTGTCAGTCATATGGACTCTTGGTTCCTAGCATTTTAAGAGTTGAAAGAAACCTTACATTAATATCATTTAGCATTCCTATTACAGATGAAATGACACAAACATGGGTTATGGCTTTTGAACTATTCTGGTTTGATTTTAAAGCACTTTAAAATATTTTACATTTTAGCAGTTGAAATTAAGCAGCTTTTATCTAAGTATATTCTAAAGTTTACATTTATAAAGGATAGTGTTTATCCTTTCCAAGTATTTATTAAATAATTTTGCCTTCTGGATCATATTCTTCAAAACTGGTCAGTGTGAATAGTCAACAATTTCCTGATTTATAAGATTAAATTCAGAAAAAAAAATCCATCCTGTGAATAAAATGTAATAAGATCCTTTTTGGACCTTGTGATAATTAATGAATTTATTATTTAATCTGTCTTTGTCTTTTTAGTTACCTTTAAAATGACTCAAAAATTCTTTCTCACAGGTTTTTTGAAAGTGGATAAAGTAAAATACATAAAGTCCTATATATTCTTGAAACTAAGTTCTTGTTGTATCAAAGAAATAAATGTAAAAACTAAAAACAATGATATCCTAGAAGAAATTTGGATGAGTATCCGAATTGTTGAGCTTTGCATGAATGTCACGCTTGTAATGTTACAGCGGCTGCCTCATGGTTTTCTGCCAAATATGAAACTTGAAGTCGTGGATAAACGAAACCCCAGGTTAATTCGTGTTGCTACCATTGTAGATGTTGATGACCAAAGAGTAAAGGTACACGTTTTATATTATTACATTATTACATTATTATTATTGACATTTGCCCCCACGTTTCCAGTTTTCCCCATTCCTATCCCCTTTACGTTCCCCAATTTTGCACAGTAGCTTTCTGAGGGGGAAATAAAAGACAACCATTCTGGATCTGACCTTGAAGATTGGTATTGCCCAAATTGGGACTAGGGCTAATAGGCTCCCTGAGACAGATGGCGTACCACTCACCCGAGGCTGCCCACCGAGGCCCCGGTTTCTTAGCATAGTAGAAAATAAAGCTCCATTTGCCTTTGTTTCTAACCCTTGTCTTTAGTCTGAGAGATATCCAGCTTATGAGCACGTGAAGTGGCAAATCTTTAGAGGACAGCTGAATGAATTTGAGAGGGATCCTGATAAGTTTTTATTTGGATCTTCTGTTCAGATTTTTACTGTAATTGTAACTTCACTAAAACTTCTTTTTTAAAGTTCTTTTATCTTGGTTGGCACTATCACATTTTTTTGAAATTGTTGTTATTAAACACCTTACCAAAAGCAACTTGTCTTTGTCAAATCAAGAAAAATTAAAACAGTTTAATCCCTGTGGCTAAAACAGAAGCTTAGGTTTTGAAGTAAACAGTTGGTTAACATATCTGTACTCTTTGGGTTGGTGAGATCTGATTTTTCTTTTATAAGACACATCTTGAAAATGAAATTTTCCTAAAGTAAAACTCTTATTTTTATACAGAAAGCCTAACACATCTGTGGAATTCATTACATCATCTGTGACATATGACAATTCAAAAATTATTTCCTACCTAAACAGTTTATTTTTCATATAATTGAAAAATTGAAGTCAACACAATTTCAGTAGACGCTGACCAGAGAGATGTATCTATGTTTGATATAAAGTTTGATATGATTTAAAGGAATCTTTTTTACTATATCCCTAATTCGAAAATAAATGCTAATTCATCTCATAGAGAACAAGCAGTTCTACATTTTAGTAAAAACAGTAAATGCTGAACGCTATGCAGGAGTAATATAGGTTTTTTTCTTCCTTATAGTTTGCTTTTGATATTTTGTTTTAAATTTAATTTTAGCATTAAATTACTAACCTTTGTGATAGTGGGTAAGTTATTCAACTTATTTGAACTTCCCCTCACTGTACAATGATGGGGTTAACAATGGCTACCTGGTAGGCTTGTGAAAATTAAATGAAGTAATGGATGTAAAATTCCTAAAACAGTGCCTGGCTCTTTCTAGGAGCATAAGCTGTACGTACCGCTACTGTGCTTAGCGGGTGCATATATCCCAGCTCGGTCTCCGCAGGCACTTGGGATTTTCTGTGTTAACAAAGGGGCCTTGTCTAAGTAATTGTCCATGGTAGATGTCCAAGGAAGAAGACTGCATTCCTTGCTGAAAATGCAGGGAGTTTGATTGGAATTCCCACAGGGCAACTTAATGTGAGCGAGCAAGACTGCGCTGCACATTGCTCTTGCCTGTGAGAGCAGAGTCTGCCTATTGCAACAACGATATTGATGACGACGCAATAACACTTTGTCTTTGTCGGATGCTAAGGGCTTATATGGTTTATTTACCCTCACAGCAACTGTGTGAGTTAGGCACTTCACCCGTTTAGCAGATGAGGGCATCTTTTGTGCCTGAGCCCAAGCACCCTGCCCTTTGTGGAGCTTTGTGTGTGGTCGTGGCTGGCATCCCCTGCGGAGCCCAGCAGATCCAGTGAAGGCTGAGTTTATTCCCTCCTGCCACTTCCCAAATGTGCAGTTGCCTTATGTGCTTTATTTGTTTTTTGTTTTTTTTTTTAATAACAGCTTTTCGAGATGTAATTCACATAGTATAAAATTAAGTGGTTTTAAGTATATTCACAGAGTTGTGCAACCATCACATTAGAACATTTTCACCACCCCTAAAATGAAACCTCATACCCATTAGCAGCCACTCTCCCTTCCCCATGCCCAACCCCCACAGTTTTTGGTAATCAATAAATTACTTTCCTTCTCTCTAGATTTGTCTATTCTGGATATTTCATAGAAATGGAGTTATAAAATACTTGACCTGTTGTTTCTGGCTTCTTTCATTTAGCATAATGTTTTCAAAGTTCATTCACGTTGCAGCATGTATCAGAACTTCATTCCTTTTAATTTCCAAATAATAGTCCATTGAATGTATATACTACATTTTGTTTATTCATTTATACATTGATGGGCACTTGGGTTGTTTCTAAGTTTTAGCTATTGTGAATACTGCTGCTATAAACCATTGCGTGCAAGTTTTCATTTCTCTTAGGTGTGTATTTAGGAGTAGAATTAACAGGTCATATAGTGACTCTTTGTTTGACCTCTGGAGGAACTGCCAAACTGTTTTCCAAAGCTTTTGTACCATTTTACATTCCCACAGGCAGTGTGTGAGTGTTCCAATTTCTCCATATCCTCATCAACACTTGTTATTATCTTTTTAAAGTTTTAGCTATCCTAGAGGGCACTGTGTACTTTAGATCCACTGAATCTGGGTTAAGTTATATCTGTGACCACTAACGAGATCCTGGCGTAGACAAGGGTGGAAAGAAACTTGCTGAGGGACCACAGGAGTGGATGCAGTGTTTAAGTGTCAGAAGTATTAGAAGTGAATATAGCAGAGGAAGAAGCCTCAGCTATGGAACGTGCGCTTTGTTTCAGACTTTTAGTCAGGGGCGTCATGTATCACATCTTTATCTTCATAACTCTTCTAGTTAGGTGTTGTTTCTGTTTACAGCAGGCATGGAGAATTTAGTAATTTGAGCAGGGTTACACAATTAGGAGTAGAGAGCTGGGTTCTTCCGTAGATCTTTCTAACTCCAAAGCCAATGCTCTCTGCATTTTAGCAATTACCCTGTAGCTGTGATAGGCCATTGGAATTAGGGACCATAAATTATTAGCATGGGGGGAGGAGTTGGCGAGGGGGCCGGTGGGTGGCCTGATTTCAAAATATTTTGTACTTTTGCTCTCATATGTCTGCCTGTTCTAGTCAGACAGATTTTCTGAAATTATTAACTTGGCCATGTATGGTTCATTTGTAGGTGAGTTGTAAAGTTTTTCTTTCCATGGCAGGGTTTTAAGATGCTTTTTCCCCCTTCTGTGGATTACTAGGTTTAATAATCATTATGATTACTCTCTAATAAATATTTATGATGTATTCAGTGTGTATCTTGTTCAATTTATAGCCAACTATTGTGGTTAATCATTATTCTTTCCTTTGGTTGCACAGGGAACTCTGTTATATTGGAAAGCCATTAGTGTCACCTTATCGTGAACTGTACGTTAAATTACAATAGACTGATGGATTCTCATAGGAAGTTTAGTCTTTATTTGGGAAAAAATTGTAATATTGTGCAAATAAATGTAAAGGGAGAACTTTAAACAGAGTAATATTTGATAAATATTTGCTCTTCGGGGACTGTAGATAAGCTGTGACGTGAATTATAGATGAATTCCAAATGGAAGCTTTTTGGAAGTTCTACTGAATCATTAATACGTTGAGTTGCTTTGGCCAGTCCTTTCATATGTAATGTATTAATGGCATGTATTTGTGGCATTTCTAAATGTTAACAAGCACCATGATCAAGAGAAAAATTCATGGTAAATTGTCTACTTATACAGCTAGAAACCATTTAAATTTCAGGTCAGACCAATAAGTTCAAAAGCTTTTGTTTGGAAAAAACCTGCAGATGGATTAGTATAAAGCCAAAGTCCAAATATAAGCCAGTAAACATTCACTTTAATTGAGGGTTACCTGTGCTTTGAGAAAGCTACTTGACCCCTGTGAGTTCACATTTAATTATCTGTCAAATGGGAGCAGAATCTGGAATAGATTGACTCACTTGCCAAAGTTTCTACCTGGGATGCAAGTTTGAGACACAGTTTTGAAATATGAGGATCGAGCAAGATATCAGCGTTAAATGGGGACGGTCCTTTGAGCTAAACTTCTAATTAACGGCCATTACAGTGCCATAGTGATTGATGGCTGCTTTCATTTGGGAGGGAGATTGGAGCACTTTTCAAAAGTAGTAGGATCAATTAAGGAAAAGATCATTTTTAGAGTCGGTGAAACTATACCTGAGTGTCAGCCACGATTCCCAGGAAAGTTGACTAGGCATGTCCTCTAGCACACTGGTGCAAAGATGAAACAGCAGCCTCACAGACAGCAGGCAGGATCACCTGTTGCCATTGGCACGCTTCACAGGTAGTCCCTCTGTAATCCTCGCAGAAGCCTTGTGAGTAGATCTAGGTGAGGAAACAGTCACAGAGAGGTCAAGTAGCTTGCTCAAGGCCACACAGCAAATAATGGTAAAGGTGGCAGAGAACCAGGGGCCCAGAGCCCTCAGCCCAGCTGTCATCACCTTCCCCAGTAAGGAGCCTCACACTCTGTGCCACAGCTTCATAGCTCTGCATTCAGCACAAAAGCAGCCTTAAACAATATGTAAATGAATGAGTGTGGCTCTGTTCCAGTAAAACTTTATTTACGGACACCAAGATTTGAATTTTGCATCATTTTCATGTCATGAAATATTCTTCTTTGGATTACTTTGGAACAGTTAAAAGTGTAAAGGTCATTTTTAGCTTGTGGGCCGAACAGAAATAGGAGGTGGGGTCCTGTTAGGCCCATGGGCTGAAGTTTTCCAACCCCTTTCTTAAGGCATAGCCAATGCTGATTACATTATAAGGCGAGCTTAATAAATTGTTACCTTTATTATAAATAGTTTTGTATCCTGGACTTATTTTTTTCTAATATTTGATATTTGAACCAAATCATAACTATGCATCATTTTTTTAAAAAGATTTATTATTTTTATTTATTTCTCTCCACCATCCCCCCACCCCCAGTTGTCTGCTCTGTGTCCATTCACTGTGTGTTCTTTCTGTGACCACTTCTATCCTTATCAGCGGCACCAGGAATCCTGTTTCTTTTTGTTCTCGTCATCTTGTTGTGTCAGCTTTCTGTGTGTGCGGCGCCATTCTTGGGCAGGCTGTGCTTTCTTTCGCACTCTGCAGCTCTCCTTGCAGGGTGCACTCCTTGCATGTGGGGTTCCCCTATGCAGGGGACACCCCTGCGTGGCACGGCACTCCTTGCGCCCATCAGCACTGCGCACGGGCCAGCTCCACATGGGTCAAGGAGGCACGGGGTTTGAACCGTGGACCTCCCATGTGGTAGATGGATGCCCTAACCACTGGGCCAAGTCTGCTTCCGTATGTGTCATTTTTAATCTAGGTTCTCAACTTAAATGAATTTTTTTCAAGTATGAATTGATGACCTTTCATTTCATTTGGTTTTCAATGTGATGTAGCCAAGCCCCTGAATGATGTATAATCTTTCTCAAACATAACAGACTTATCTGCCACTAGATTTGTATTCTCCAGTAACTGCAAGTAGAGACTTATTTTTCACATTTTTTTCCAAGACAGTATGTATATCCAGAACAATATATGCCCAAGAACCTGGCACCGAGGACTTGTCTCTGTGAAGAATCGGGGAGCCCACTGCTGGCGTACTGCCAGCCTCCTTAGATAACCTCGTCCCTAGTGCTTGCTTTGGCAGCACATGTACTAAAATTGGAACGATACCGAGAAGACTAGCATGGCCCCTGCGCAAGGATGACACGCAAATTCGTGAAGATAACCTCGTCCCGCTCCCATCTCAACCCTCCCTGAACTGCAAGATCTAATGAGATCCTGACATGGGATTGTTTGGCTAGACGCCTCAGCTTAGTCATGAGCTGGATAGAATGGGAACAGCACATTTCACAGTTTTCTATGCAGAGCACTGTTTGTGTAGGGACTTCTTAAATAAAAGATGATGCTGTGGTCGCACTAGTTGTTCTCAGCCCCCATGCGTTGCTTTAGGAGTCTGGGGAATGCTGTGGGTCCCTCTGCTGCAAAAGGCTCCCATGTGTGCATACATCATGGATTAAAGTTGTGTGGCAGGCGTTCATGGACCTGTGTGCAAGGACCACGTTTTAGGTGAACAGTTTTGAGGTAATAAAACACTCTCCTTTCTCAATGCTCTTGCCACTTTCTTCATAGCTTTATATTTACTCAAAAAGTATGAGATGCCTGACCTGCTGTGGTAAAGATGCTCCCCCCCGACGGTCAACCAGGACAGGTGATCTGGACTCATTGTGTTCCTTCAGAGCAAATAAGAGGGTTGGTTGGATTTTTCTGAGCTTTGGAGGAGCCTGACAAATCCTCTGCTGTTTTTCTGAACAGAAGTGTACCATTTCTGACCAGCTGCAGTTTTGACATTCCAAATGCCCTTACTAATACTGATACATAGCTAATTATGCTGAACATCATCTCTTTTTCTCACATCCTGCTTTATAGGCTCTCTATTTTTAGCACGCGAAGAATATCTATCAAAAATAAATAAGTGAACAAAACACCCTAGAACAGAGTGACTTGGCAAAATGGTGGGCACATTTTTACCCTTCTTCCAAAATCTATGTCATATCTTGTGATATAAGAAAGGGTGTTGGACTCGGGGAAAGGAGGTCTTCCTCTGAGGAGAGAATGACTAAATTCAGATGCCAGATTCCTTTATTTCCAAAGTGTAGTTGTATTATCTTCCTATCACTACTCTAGCAAATTACTACAAACTTCATGGCTTAAAACAACAGAAATGTATTATCTTAAAGTTTTGGAGGTCAGAAGTCCAAAATGGGTCTCACTGGGTTAAATGAGGCGTCCACGGGGCTGCTTCCTCCTGGAGGCTGTAGGAGAACATCGCTTCCTGGCCTTTCCGACTTCGAGAGGCTGCCCACATCCCTGGACTCGTGGCTCCTCCCTCCGTCTTCAAAGCCGGCAGCACAGCCTCTTCTGACCTCTCTGACTCTCCTGATCTTTCCCATTATGACCCTTGTGATCCAGATGCATCTGCCACCTCGAGAGCTTCTGTCACCTCTGCAAAATCCCCTTTGCCACCGAAAATAACATATTCATAGGTTCCCGGGGTTAGAACGTGGACATCTTGGGGGGCCTCTTATTCTGCTTACCACAGTAGGTTTAGATAAAGTTAAGAGATTTCGTAGGAAGAGGGAGAAGAAATGAGGCCAGCTCTGTAACCACCGACTCTCGTCTGCTGGGCCCCTGCAGTGGACAGCACCATCCAGGAGCCGTGGCCCCCGTGGGCGAGGATAAGACCTGGCACCCGGAGAATCACAGCCAAAGCTAAGAGTGGATGGCACAAACCAGCAAGTGCTCTACAAGTTCACTGCCAGTGCAGTGAGAAATGTGCACAGAGATGCTGAGGGGCAGATGGCTGCTCAAGAAGAGTTTTCTCCGCTTCGAAAATGTATGTGACATGCCTTGTTCCATTTGCATTTCCAAACACCAAATGCCTTTATTTACTATCATGTGGAGACAAAGGAGACTTCAGATGTGATTTGTTTTAATATGTGTCACATGTATTCATGTATGTATATACATATGTATACATATATACACGCATTTTGTATATATATTAATGGAAAATGCCCTGTGCAGGTGGCCTAAAAAAGCAGTTATTGTTACGCCGCTGTGGATGCGGGTAGCAGAGCAATCCAGGGCTCCCCACTCCCCCCTGGTGACTGCTGCCCCCAGCTCAACTGTGAGCAGGGGAGGGTGTCCTCAGGGCTCCGCGTGGCAGGCAGGGCCGGGGTCTGCCGCTCAAGCAGTTGCTGCAGCCATTTCTTTTCCTACTTTGACTTCTGAGAGGCTTATTGCCAGCGCCTCTAACCACAGGTACCCCCCCGGGGAAGTGCGTGTTTTGGTGGCCGCGCCAGCACTGGGCTGTGGGCACAGTGAGTCCGAGCTGCGCGCACGACAGCCGTCTTCCCCAGCCCAGGACCCTCCAAACCCCGAGGGTGGATTCGTAGATCACAGTGGTGGACCCAAACCAGGGAGGGGGAATAAAAGTCGAACTGAGAACGGGGTCCAGAAGTGCCGGCGGGCGGGTGGCAGGCGGTGACGAGAGAGGCGGGCACGGCGGAGGGTGCTCACAGCCCTACGCCGAGGGAGCAGGGCAGCCGCGGGGCAGCCCCTCTTCATCCCAGGCCTTCATCCCGGGGCATCTCACCGGGCGGGACAGGTGAAGGTTTTCTAGAGCCTTTCCTTTCAAGGGCTTGGCAGCCCGAGCCTCACTTGGGAGCTTGCTTGAAACGCAGCATCTCGGGGCCCGTCCCAAACCTGCCGAACCAGAACCTGCGTTTTAACAAGACCCCTCTCTCTGGTTTGTGTGCGCACTGACGTGTGAGGACTTGCTTGCTGCTAGGGAAGGGTGGTCAGGGTGGCCTCTGCCCTGGTTTCCGGGACCTTTCTCCGCACAGGTTAAGGAGCTGGTGGGTGTGTCCTGGCCTCAGTACCCTCCACGGGCAGGCTGGTGCCGGTGGCAGCTTTTGGCTCTAATGTTAGCATAGGTGACTGCGTAGTTTTCTGGGGAGCCCTCCCAACTACACACTTGCAAGAAAACGAAATCTACTAATATACTCCTTGAAATCTATACTCCCTGATTTGGTTTCCAATGGGAAGCTTTCCGTCAGGTGGCTGAGAGGCTCACACTCCCATCTTCGGAGCCCTACGGCGACCCCACAGAGGAGCCAGCCACCTCGATCTGGGCTTCCTGGGCTGTCATTATACTGTAGTTTCTATGCAAGTAGATTCCCCTGTTCTTCCTCTACCTCCCTGCTCCTTTTGAGACTTCCTTATTGCCTTCTCTTCTTGACCTCTGAATATTGACATTGCTCAAGACTTTAGACTTGGACCTTTTGTTCTTTCTCTCCAGCCGGTGGCTCTTAAGCCTGACTGCATATTTACATTACCCAGCAGGCATCGGTAGTTTGTGATGCCCCCCAGGTGCTTTTATACACTGTCTGTCTTGAGAACCATTGCTCTATTCTCTCTGCAAGTGAGCTCTTCCATTCCTTTGGCTTTCCAGTACCGAATATTTGCTGAAAAGTTTCATACTTGTATCTATTGCCATGACCTCTCCCCAGGGAGCTCCTGAGCCATATGTGTAACTGTTACTTGACATCTTTTGTTTGCTTCCCAGGCCGCTCAGTATGTAGCACATACCCTAGGTATCCTCAGCGTAATAAATGACAGCTTTATCCACCACATTGCTGAAACCAGAAACCTGGGACCCATTCTTAAAACCTGCCATATCCCACTGATTTTTTTAAAAGATTTATTTATTTGCTTTATTTTTCTTTATCCTCCCCTGCCTCAGATGCTTCCCTTGTCTGTCTGCTCATTGTTTGCTTGCCTTCTCCAGGAGGCACCGGTAATTGAACCCGGGACCTCTCATACAGTATGTGGGCACCCAACTGGTTGAGCCACATCTGCTTCCCTACCCCATTGATTTTAACTCTGGATAACATATCCTGAGTTTCTTGAGCTCTGGGCTACCACAGTTTCCTCATACCTGGTACCTACATTGGGAATTGTATATTTTTATTGCCCATTCTCAAATAGTTGCCTATTTACAATTTCTGAGTGAACCCAAGTTTAATTTTGTGACCAAAGAAAAACAAAGGCTATTTAGAGAGGTCTGACTTTAAATTTATCTGCACAAATGTCCAAGTGAATCATAAGCCCATTCTTGTAATCCTACTCAGTTTCCCTAACAGTTCAAGTTCCCAAGAAGGCAATTTCATAATCCTCTCTCCTCACACACTTCTCCTCTGATGACCTTGATTTTCATTCATTAAGAAAATAGAAGAAACACAAAGTGAACTCATCTTCCCATGGCCAAATCTTCTTTTCTTCCCATGTGTGAACATATACATGCTAAGTTCCTACTTGCAGCAATAGAATTACCCCTGCTTCTATCTAAAGCAATTGACCATCCCCTAACATAAATTTAATTTTCATCATAGGACTTATGACTCTCTGTTATTAGATAACATATTTATTTTGTTTTGTTTTCCTTATAGCTTGTTTTACCACTAGAGTATAAGCTATTGAGAGAAGCACTTTTTCTCTCTGGATTGCCCAAGTACTCTCTTGATATCCCCAGTGCCTACAAAATAGTACCTGGCATTTCCAGGGTGCTTCTGCTTGGTTAATATTTGCTGAATGAATGAATGCATGTTGAATTGTAGATTAAAATGCACTGATAGGTTGTTTCTGACAGTGAGTTATTATCTATTAAGGATTAGTTATTTATGTAAAACAAATGTACATTAGCCCTTGATATTAACTAGATGCTTGCTACATATTCCTTTGATGTAAATAGCTACAAATGTAGCTATTTATAACACCACATAGAAAATTGAATTCATTGGTGCTTCTGTTTACAAATATACTTTTGATAAACAATGTGCTTAAGGTAACTATGGCTAAGAATTATATAATGTTTGAATTATTTCATCATATCAGATGCTTTCTCCCTTGGAATATTGACATAGTGAATCACAGTGGAATTACAGCCATGTCATAGAACCATCGCCCATTCTGAGGCCATTACACTAATAACTCATGACAAACATTCAGGCCATGCAGCAGTAATGGATGCATAATGGAGAGTAAATGGCTGGAATGCTGAACAGTAATGGTTGCTAGTGATTTTCTGGTAATGATGACCTCCTCTTAAAATAAATGTAACTTTAATATCAAGAACAGCCGGCAGCATGAGGGTCCAGATGCTTTTGAGGGTGGCCTACTTCACTTGGAGTGATCCTCTCCATCCAGGAACCCAAGTCCACCTCCCTGCTACCCAGCCAGCTGGGTGAGCTCTTCCTACAGCTTTGCCGACAAGAACCCAGCCTTTCTCCCCGGTGTGTTGGCATGTGTTAATGAGCAGAAAACTCAAAACCCCAATTTGATATATCCTATGATAAGCAAAATATCACATCTCCTCATTCACTGTGCTCCACACCGATTGTTTCTCCTTTGCACTTAAAGTCCCTGAATGAAAAAAAAACAGTTACACTACAGTGCTTCACTGCTGCCTTCAGCAAACCTGCAGCACGGACCTCTAAGGACGTGACTGTTTAATTAATTTATATTGGAATGGCCTCATGTGGCAGCAACTGCCATACTGGATGGTGCAGCTCCAGGGTGTCTGGTGGCGGGGGGGGGGGTGGGGGGGGGGGTGGGGGTGGGGTGGCCAGTGCAGCACACTCCCACTTTAAGAAGCTCTGAGCTACCTGCAGGAGGCCGATGCTTTGTTGGAAGTGGGATCATCTGTGCTTTATCCCTTGTCTTCTCTGTACACTGGTGTCTGCGTTCAGGTGCCTGCTGATTCTTTAACAGTTCTATGAATATCACAAACGTAAAAGGCTGGACAGATTTTTCCCCTTTGGGAATCAAAAATATAATTTGGATGAGAGGAGGAAAAGCAGTTAAACACTAGCTACAATTGATAATTACTCAGTGATTCATTTTTAAGCTCAAGAAATGTCTAAATATTTAAATTGACCTTTCTATTCCTACCCTAAAATATACTTTTGGGATTTTGACCATCATAATAAGTAGAAACTGCCTCATCAGACTAAGAGAATATGTCTGCAGCTCAGTAATTTAAAAGTTATTCTTCATTTTTCCATGTGATGAGCCTAACTCTCATTGTCAAAATTTAAATTTTTGCTCAGTTAGACAGGGGTGTGGTGTCCATTATGAAAAGGCTGAGAGACCTTCATAGAACACTTCTTACACAGCATGCTCACTACTTTTCAATATTTGACTGATTTGTAGAAGAATTTAGGCTTTTTAGAGAGAGATTGATTTTGCAGGAGCTTGAAATAAGTGAACTGAAAGGGAGAAACAGATCAAAGAATTTGCAAGAAAAAAATTCAGTAGAAACTACCATTTTTAGACCCATGGTTGTTTTTTATTTTCATTTATTTTTCTACAGCCTGTGTTCAGAGTATCACAGATGCAAAAATTAAGATGGAAGACTATTAGACGTGAACTCTCCATAAATGTTAGAATAAGCGAAGTCATTTGAGAATAGAGCAGAATTTCTGGGTTTTTGAAGTAGTATTTTATCTTTCCTTGATGAACATCAAAATCTTATTGTAAACAGGGAATAAATCAGATTAGCATCTGAGGAAATAAAACAGCCAAATGGAGCTAAACTTCACTGCTTTATGAATGTCTGGTGCGAATAGTGGCAATCGAGGTGAGCTGGGGCAGGGATTAGGTTGTTTTCAACTTGCGTTCTTCCCATTTCCATTGAAAATGTCTCTGCTTAGAATAATATGATTTTTCATCAGCAAGAAAATACCCTCATGAAGGGACCAAAGAACGAGGACAGCAATATGAGATTAGCTCGAACCAAAACAGAGGCATAAAGGAAGAGAGAGGGGATAAAAGCAAGGCAGAAGTGAGAGGCCTGAGGGTGGAGGAGGGGGGACCTGAAGGAGGCACTGTGGCCTGGACCTCCTGACCCACCTGTGCCCGGTCATGCCTGCTTCAGCGCTCCTGCACACCAGCCAGCGGGTCACCGAAGGTGGCGGCGAGAGCTAACACGTCCATACCCGTGAAGGTCCAGGGTGCCAGGATGAGCTGAATGAGCGTCTGCAGCTGTGCTGGCGAAGGCTGCACTGGAAAGCAGTGGCCAGAGGAGTCAAGGCCGTGCCTGGGGCCAGGCCTGATGAGGCCTGGTTGCCGCAGTCAGGAGGGCTCCAGCGGGAGGGCATTGGGGACCCATCATCACTGTCACAGCTGTTCTGCCTGTAAGCTGCTCAGGCAGGGACCTGCTTGGCTTGCCTTCTGGATAGAACTTAGACGTGGAATGGATTGCTCAAGGAATAATTCTTTGTCCAGCCTCTTCTGTTGCAACTAAGGGAAATTCAAGACTAACCTAGCATAAGTGAAAAAAAAGGGATTTGTTGCCTCATGTAAAAGGCAGGTCTAGTGTAGCCTTGGCTGCAAGCATCACTGAATCCAGGGCCTCCAACAACATTGTCAGGTCTTTCTCCTGCTTCCTTGCTCTTTTGTGCTGTCATTTCTTTCTTCCCTTTCCCTCCAGAGTCAGCTCCCTTTCTGGGTATCTCTCCTGTGTCTACCTCCGGCTCATTCCCTGTGTCTGCCTCCCAGCTCTCCTTTCCTCTTGAAAATGTGTTTTCTCCATTTAGATGTGTACTGCATCTTATGTGGCTGCAACACAGTGGCCCTGGCATAGGAGGCTCTGGTAGAAGGACCATGGGGAGCATCTGATGGGGCCCAGAGCCAATCCCTAGACCAACCAACCATGTGGCCAAGATTTGGGGTGCTCTGGCCAGCTAGTCCCAGTTGTGTTTGGAATGAGGTGAAGCTGGGCTCAGTGTAGGTGTAAAGATCTGGATCCCCCAAAGGAAGGCGACTGACTGCTCAGATAAAATATATTTCAGTCCCTGCAGTCTCTCTCAGCCCCATAGTCAGCAATTTTCTCTGTCAGTCTCTCAATCTTCAGGATGGAGGTCTGAAGTCAGAGCCATTTCTCTGTGCCATCTGGGGCACCATTGAGCTTACTCCCAAGAGAGGTGGGCGCCCAGGAAATTCAGGCTGTGCCCTGGAGTCTCTCAGGTCCTCCTTGAGCATTTTTCACCCCCAGAAGCTGAGCGCGATTTCATACTTAAAAGGCTTTGGACTTGGGAAGTGGCTGTGGCTCAGTCAGTTGGGCTCCTGTCTATATGGGAGACCCATATGGGAGGCCCTGGGTTCGAGTCCCAGGGCCTCCTTGTGAAGACAGGCTCACCTGCACGCTGTGGAGAGCTGCCCAGCCTGCAAGCACTGTGGAGCACTGCCTGGTCCGCAGACGCTGCAGAGCGCCGCCCGGCATGCAAGCGCCGTGGAGAGCTGACTCAGCAAGGTGGCGCAACAACAACAAAAAAGGGAGACAAGCAAAAACCCAGAAGAGCGCGCAGCAAATGGACACAGAGAGCAGACAGCAAGCAAGCTACAAGGGGGGAGGGGTAATAAAATAAATAAATACAAACAGAAGAATGCACAGCGAATGGATACAGAGCAGACAGTATGCAGCAAGCTGGAAGGGGGAGGGGAAATAAATACAAACAGAAGAATGTACAGTGAATGGACACAGAGCAGACAGTATGCAGCAAGCTGCAAGGGGGAGGGGAACTAAATAAATACAGACACAGAAGAACGCACAGCGAAAGGACATGGAGCAGACAGTATACAAAAAGCCACGGGGTGGGGGGAATATAAAAAAGGCTTTGAACTCAGAAGGATAATACCAGGCATTCTCTTTTTTATTTGCTTTGCTTTGCTCCATAGGAGGAAAGCATTTTCATAAATGATATGACTCTTCTAGTGAACATGCTTTGGGTTCAGAATTGGACCACTGGAGTCATCAGAGAGTAGATGTCTGTCTGTCTGTCTTTGTGCTGGGCACTGTAGCAAGTTCCTGAGGAGATGGTGGTGTGAGAGAAACGGGCTAGCTAGGGTGACGGGAAGTCAGAACTGAGTGAGGGAGAAGTAGCAGAGGGGTGTTGATAAGAGCACTGAGATGGTTGTCTGTGGTGAGTGAGACGGTGTGGCAGCACACTGCTACAGCTTCTCATCTGCTGATCAGGTGTCCTCCAGGTCATATTCCATCAGCTGTGGGTCAGTTTGCAAAGAGTTCTTGAACAGTCCATTTTGTTCCTCTAGTACAGGAAAACCAAGCATTATGGAATGGCTAATCAAGCCAACCAGAGAAGCAACAGGCGTCTGCAGAAATTAAACTCAGCAGGGGCAGCACTTGCATGGAATTTTGTGTTTTCCCCTCAGCAACAAAACATTTTCACTTTAAAATAATGTGTCTATGTATAATAGAGATGAATTTCTACTATTTTTCAACTGCAAAGATTTGGGGGCAGAATTTTTCTGAATTTGCTGTTTACATTCTTCTACGAGTATGTTCCTTAGACAGTCTGAAGCTTGGGAGAGATTGACTCATCCCAGATTATCTGTCCCAAATGGAACCTGTGCCACACATGACTCGAAAACTGAACAGAAAGTCCTAAGTAATCAGTTGGCTCTTAATTTTCCTGAGTAGTCACAGAAGCAAGCAGTCAAGTACGATGTGAGAGAAGCAGTCCACTGCCCTGTTTCTGGAGCTCACGGGTGCAGTGGGGGCCTGCACAGACAGCTCCCAGGGGGCGGGCAGCTCCGAGGCAGGGCTGGATCTGCCTGCCGCCTGAGATTCCCCAGAAGACGCGGGCTCTCCTAGCTCGGTTCGTTTGAGTTGGCTTTTCAGGCTGGAACCAGACGGGCCAGCTCTTCCACTGTGGCCTCTTAGAGAATCGTACTGTTCCCAATCTAATGTCACTCGGAAGATTTCTTTTTTCCCCCATCTTTGCATGGTAATAGCATCTCCAGCGATCCTCCTTATGAAGCACGTTCTCTGCGCCTGGCGCTGTGTGGAAATTACCACAGTCGTTAGAAACTTGCCTCCTTCTGCAGGCTGGGACCTCCGGGCTCAGGCACTGTCAGCCCCGAGGTCCCGGCCTGCTGAAGGAGGCAAGTTTCTAATGACTGTGGTAATTTACGCGGGGAGCAGCAGGCAGGGCTTGGATCTCATCTGTTTCGAACAGACCCAGGTGTTCCTTCCAGGCGGCCTGGACTGCGTGTCCTCTTGGCCCTCCTGCAGCGGAGCTGAGGGCTCCCCCCAGGCCGGCTTGTTGGGGGGCAGCCAGGCATTCCTAATCCCGCTGGTCCCACTGCATTTCCACTGCCTGGTTCTTGTCTGCACCCCCAGGCAGGAGAGGGTGCTTGGGTGTCTGCTTTCCTTCCCCATCGTTTGCCCTCTTCCTGACTCTGACTTATGGTTCAGGGTTCAGAGCCATAATTCAGATGACCAGGAGCTTCTGCTGCAGGTTCTGGTGATGCTGGAGTCACTGGAGTTAAAGCGTCGCTTAGGCTGCACAACACACGGGCTGTAATTAAGTAGGCCACTTCCCGCGGTGCTTACTTGTAAATTGGTCATAATTGTGATGCTTCAGTTGCTGCTTTACTGAAAAAAATTATTTTTAAGGAAATGGCAGCGATGACTATTCTGGTATTATTTAGCAACCTGCGTAGGCCATTCATTCCAAATGTGGCATTCGGGCTTGTTCTCAGAGCAGGCTAGGCCGCCGGGGCCGTCACCCACCCCCCGTGGAGAGTGGGCTCATTCAGAGTCCCTCTCTGAGTCACTTTACTTACTGGCATTATGGGATATTTACTTGTTTCATGGCAAGATGGGCAGGTGTGTTGCTGAAATTCAATTAAGCATGAGGCAGATCACTATGTATTGGGAATTTAATGTTCACTGGTGCCTAAAATCCTCAAAAGTTAAAACTGCAGAATTTCTTTGACTTTGCTTTACCATTGGAGAAGGATTTAAACAGGCTCAAATCTTTTTTTGTCTCATTTCATGCATTTGGAAAGCTTAACCGGAGGACACTGAGTGGGGTATATGTCCTTTCTCCTCAGTCCCACAGAATATGCAGCGAGCACGGCAAGCTCCAGCCAAATTTTGTTTTAGCCACGGCTGGGAAGCTTTGTTTGTCACTGTAATTCTCTAGTGTGCTTTTTGGCCACATGGCAGGAGTAAGGAGCTGTGTAATGAGTGATCAAAGAGTACTGATCACTAGTGATCGAAGACTATTTCAAGCATGTTCTGGACAGTGGTCCTCATACTTGTACGATTCGGTGTCCTCAGTCTACATCCCCTCCATCCACAAAAGCCGGAAAGAAGACCCAGGCACCCACTCCTCACCCTGCCCCAAGCCCCCCGCCTTGCCACTGCTTGCTCCCTTGATCCCACCAGGAATGGCTGGCCAGGCCCTTGGCCCTGTCTGTGTCATCTTGTCCAAGAAGCTGAGATGCCCGGTGCACCTCTTGACTCTCCCCTTCCAGTCTGCGACTCTCTGCCCCGTGCGCCCTGGAATTCAGTCTCTCATTAGGAAATCCCCTCAGGTCCTTTCTGGACATTCTCTTCACTTTCTGCCCTAGACCAGACCTGGCCCTGCCTCCGGAGATTGCTGCTTCTTCACGTCTTCCAGGGGGCCCGGTGGGATCAGGAGACGAGAAAATCACCCTCTTTGCTCCTCGTTGTTATTCCCAGACCTTCTCCCTTTTCCTCCCTGAAACCTTCCAGCTCTTATGTCGTCCCAAACCCCATTAGCCACTTGTCTTCCTAGTTGCCACCTTCAGGCTTCGTTATTCGAGCTGCCGCTGGTCACTGATCCCGTCACTGCTCCTCCTTTTTCTTAGGGCTGTTCCTTCGCACGTCCAGAGCTGCAGACACCCTGGCTTGTCAGGCCGCTGAATTGTTGCTCTTTGGATTGGGTTGTCCTCTCCCGGTCCTCAGCCATTTGCCTCTGTGGTCATACCTTAGGCCCTGTCGTTAACAATAATTAAACCCTTTCATAATTGCAATTCCTTACACCCTACTCTCTCTCTCTAAGTCATTCCCTTAAATACCCCATCTCTATCCACCCCTTCAGAGTCTTGAATCCATTGATCACACCACTTTTTCACTGTTTCTCACCTTCTTGTTTTCTTCTTTTTTCTTGTGCCACAGCATGAATTCCATGACCTATTGATATGATCAGAGCCTTGCATAAACCTTCAACTCCCTTGCCTTTCCGTTCATTTTACTTTCTTGTCAACACCACAGCCCTGGTGAAATGTAACTCTCTGCCTCCCCTGTACCTGCCTTATGAAGCTAAACATGGCTAGAGAAAAACGCACAATCTGCTGGTTGTAAAGAAAAATCTGTTTCGCTTTCCAGCCACAGAACTCAGATGTTACCTGACCCAGAATCATACTGCATTTCCTTAATCCTCTTACTCTCCCATCCTCCCTGATCTCTATTTCACTTTTACCTGTCTCCTAAAATTACCGTGGTCTCCTGCCCCATCCTCTCGCCCAGCTGATAATGCTTGCTTTCTATCTCACCTTGAAAATGGAAGCAGTCAGAACAGACCTTCCACACACTGCCAGCACCACATGTACCCAGCTGTCTGTCTCCATACAAGGTTGCAGGGTGGCCCCCAAAATATATCCCATCCTAACTCCTGGAACCTGTGAATATGGCCTTATTTGGAAGTAGAGTCCTTCAAATGTAGGCAACTTAAGGATCTCTAGAGGAGATCATCCTGGATTATCTGCTTGGGCCCTGCATCAAATGACAAGTGTCCTTATAGAGATGGAAGAGCAGAAGACAGAGAAGAGGACAAGGCCATGTGAAGGCAGAGGCAGAAACCCCAGCACTGCAGCCCCAAGCCAAGGAGTGCCTGGGACTACAGGAGACTGGAGGAGGCAAGGAAGGAGCCTCCCCAGAGCCTGCACAGGGAGTGGGGCCCCACCAGCACCTTGACTTTGGGCTTCTGGTCTCCAGAGCTGTGAGAGAATAAACTTCTGTTGTTTAAAGCCACCGGTGGAAATTTCTTACAGCAGCCTTAGGACACAAGGCAGAGACATCAGTTCAGCTTGTAGATCTACTTGGTTTTGGTTGATCTCTGGTTTCACATGTGTTGAGAGAAAGGACTTCCCTGCATGTTTTCAGCAGGTCTCGGTACCACGAGATTGCAGGTGGACCTGAGCTTGGCAGCTCTCCTCATGGCTCCTGTGCTGCCATGCACTCAGCAGGTGGGAGAAGCCGCCCGGGAGAGGACTAGTGCACCTGGGTTCTTCCAGGTCCCAGTCTAGCCAGCCCACGCAGCTGCTAAATCTCCACTGACTGCTTCTTTCCCCGACAGAATCCTTCCACCTATGTCAGGTTTGATTCCCTGCTTCCCCTCCTCCAAACTCAGTAAATGCCCTGGGTATGGAGGAAGCAGCTGATGATCTCTGTTCACTTAAGAAAGAGCCCGTCACTCTCTGGAATTCAGATTATTAGACATCTTTGCATCCATATCTCTTCCATTAGTTCAGAAAGTGTGGATTTGTAGCCTTTTCATGAGTTTCTAGACATTTTCTAGTTATAGTTCAGGCATACCTAGGAAATATTGTGGGTTTAGCTCCAGACCACCACAATAAAGCAGATATGGCCATAAAGTGAGTCACATGAATTTTTAAGTTTCCAGTGCATATTAAAGTTATGTTTACACAATAGTGCATTAAATATGAATAGCATTATATATAAAAAACAATGTACATAAATTAAAACCTACTTAATTGCTAAAAAATGCTAATCATCATCCAGTCCTTCAGCAAGTCATAATCTTTTTACTGGTGGAAGATCTTGCTTTCATGTTGATGTCTGTTCACTGATTGGGGTGAAGATTGCTAGAGGTTGGGTGACTGGCAATTTCTTAAAATAAGACAACATGAAATTGGCTGCATTGAGTGACTCATCCTCTTGTGAAAGTTTTCTCTGTAGCATGTGTTGCTGTTTGATAGCATTTTACCCTCAGTAGAACTTCTTTCAAGATTGGAGTCAATCCTCTCAAACCCTGCCACTTAATGCTTCATCAACTAAGTTGATGTGCTATTCTAAATCCTTTGTTGTCATTAACCAGTGTTCACAGTATCTTCACCAGGAGTAGATTCCATCTCAAGAAACCACTTTCTTGGCTTCTCCAGAAGAAGTAACTCCCATCCATTCAAGTTTTATCATGAGATTGTAACCTGAAATCTCCAGGCTCTATTTCTAATTCAGTCTCTCTTGCTGTTTCTACCACATCTGCAGTTAACTTCCTCCACTGAAGTCTTAAACCCCTCAAAGTCATCCATGAGAGTTGGAATTAACTTCTTCCAAATGCCTATGAATGTTGATATTTTGACCATCTCCATTGAATCACGAATGTTCTTAATTGCATCTAGAATGTGAATCCTTTCCAGAAGGTTTTCAATCAACTTTTCCCAGATCCATAAGAGGAATAACTATCTATGGCAACTCTACCTTACAAAAATATGTTTCTTAAATAATAAGAATTGAAGTTGAAATGACTCCTTGCTCCATTGGCTGCAGAGTGGATATTTGTTAGCATGCATGGAGCCATCATTACTCTCATTGTGCATCTCCATCTGAGCTCTTGGATGACCAGGTGAATGGTCAAGGAACAGGAATATTTTGAAAGGAATCTTCTTTTTCTGAGCATTAGGTCTCAAGAGTGGGCTTAAAATATTTAGTAAACCATGTTGTAAACAGATGTGCTGCCCTCCAGTCTTTGTTGTTCCATTTCTGGAGCACAGACAAAATAGGTTTAGCAAAATTCTTAAGGGCCCTAGTGTTCTTAGAATGGTAAACAAGTACTGACTTCAACTTAAAGTCACCAGCTGAATTAGCCCCTAATAAGAGCGTCAGCTTGTCCTTTGAAGCTTTGAAGCTGGGCATTGACTGCTTCTCTTAGCTGTGAAATTCCTGGATGGCATCTTCTTCCAATAAAAGGCTGTTTTCCTATATTGAAAATCTGTTGTACAGTATAGCCCCCTTCTTCAGTTATTTTAGCTACATTTTCTGGATAACTTGCTGCAGATTCTACATCAGCACTTGCTGCTTTGCCTTGCACTTTTATGTTATGAAGACGGCTTCTTTCTTTAAACCTCATGAACCAACCTCTGCTAGCTCACACTTTTCATCTCCAGTTTCCTCACCTCTGTTAGCCTTCACAGAACTGAAGAGAGTTAAGACCTTGCTCTGGATTAAGTTTGGCTTAAGGGAATGTTGTGAGTGGTTTGATTTTCTATTCGGATCACTTGGACTTTCCCCATATCAGTAGTAAGGCTTGTGGTGGTTTGAACCTGTCCATCCCCCCAAAAAGCATGTTCTTAATGTTGATCCATTCCTATGGGTGTGGATCCATTGTAAGTAGGATCTTTTGATGAGGCTACTTCAGTTAAGGTCTTTCCCACCTCATTTAGGGTCTTAATCCTCTTCCTGGAGTCCTTTATAAAGGGAATGAATACACAGGGAGAAAAAAAGCCATGGAAGCAAAAAGCTGAAATGACGAAACCTGGAAGGGAAGGGAGAGACCAGCAGACACCACCCTGTGCCTTGCCATGTGGCAGAGAGCCAAGGATCTCTGGCAGCTGGTCTTCAGGCAAAAGTATTGTCTCAATGATGACTTGATTTGGATATTTTCTCAGCCTCCAACTATAAGCTAATAAGTCCTCATTGTTTAAACCACCCCCCCCATTTTATGGTATCTGCTTTCAGCAACCTTGTAAACTAAAACAAGGCTGTTTCATTTTCTTATCATTCATGTGCTCACTGGAGTAGCACTTTTAATTCCCTTCAAGAGCTTTTCCTTTCCATTCACAACTAAGCTAACTGTTTGGTACAAGAGGCCTAGCTTTCAGCCTATCCCAGCTTTCAGCATGCCTTCCTCCCTTAGTGTAGTCATTTCTAGTTTTTGATATAAAATGAGAGATGTGTGACTCTTCCTCTCACTGGAAGACTTTAAGGCCATTGTAGGTATTAATTGACCTAATTCCAATAGAGCTGTGTCTCAGGGAATAGGGAGGCTGGAGGGAGAGGGAGAGAAATGCCAAACGGCCTATTAGTGGAGCCGTCAGAACACACACAAATGTTTATCGATTAAGTTTGCCACCTTATATGGACAAGGTTTGTTGCGCCCCAAAACAATTACAATAGTAACATCAAAGATCACTGATCACAGGTCACCATAACAGATACAAGAATCATGAAAAAGCTTGAAATGTGAGAAACAGCAAAATGTGACACAGAGATGCAAAGGGTTGTCTCAAACCTTCAATTTTCAAAAATTGTAATAAAGTGCAATAAAATGAGATATATCTGTACTTCTAATTGGTCTGGCCTGACAATGGGCATCCTAACTGGAAGCAGAACTATAATATTTATTTCAGTTTTTAATTATTAAAAATGCCATCTTGCCTAGTCTGTGTGTGGAGACCAGTAGTTTCTGATTTCAGATTCAAAGCCTTGTATATCCAAGGAAGAGAAGTAGGAGAAAGGGCATGGATAGGCATGAAATATTCAAAATAGTTTCCACTAAACAATAATGATTTTTCTGGCTTCTATTTAAAATAAATTAAAAGGAAAGTAGCCCTTGATGATTAGATCTTTGTTGATAGTTTTAATAAGCATTATGTTTAGCTGTCATAGCATGTCAAATTTAGAGGGTAGAAGCCAGGCTGCAAATATTTCTTTTTTTATGAACCAGGACCTCAAGTATATTTTCAACAGAATTAATTTAGACTTTTGATATTGAATCATGAACAAAAATGTAGGGAAATGTGAACAAACATGTTAAATTATAAACAATTGTTCACTCTCTGTTGCTTTAAAGTTAGTCATTGGCTTGAACATTAATTTTCTCCAGAAATTTAGTCCATTTTCAGAGTGTATTGTTCTGGTTGTGCTAATTACTCAACTATACATGGAAAAGAAGGGGAGGCTCCTGTAGTCATCTGGATAAATTAGCTGTTATAGACAGGTATAGTGCATGAAAATATGAGCAGTTTATATGGAATTTTAAATTCATTACATAGTTTTATCTCAAGCTCGAGCTCCTTGCTCCTTAGAAGCAACATAAATTTGTTTTAATGACCCAGTGTACCTTCATAGGCCCTAAGTATAATCAGTATGTAAATGAAACCTATTAAACATAGATGTTATTGTTGAAATATAGCCACACTCTGCATCTACTATGATTTGACTTTTTAGATGAAAATCTTTGAATTTGAGGAATGAAGTGAAAGCCATCTTTCTTTTATAAAAAGAGACTAAACCATTAAAAAAGGAAACACTTCCTATATATTTGCTGAAAACAAGGATCTATCCTTCATGAGTGTTTACTCTCTGTATGAATAGAAGGTAATGCCAGCTTTCAAAATGGGCTTCTGTTTTCACCCATTTTATCTGTAACCCAGATTGGAGCAGAGAAGGCAAAGAATTGTCGCCAAGATCTCACGCTTCATCCGTTGCTCCCCCCTCCCCCCGTCCCCTCCTTGTGGGCCTTGGCGTCACACACAACAGCTCTATCTTCCATATTTAAACTCTGAAACCCCAGGCTTCTCGTTGTCTAGCTCTCCCTGTTGCTTCTCTTGCTTTCTCACCACACCCAGACTCCTGGCCCCTTACCCCTCACCTCTCTAGATTGTTAGCCCCGCCCTGGGCTTCCCTGTCGGAGCAGACCGAAACGTTACACTCCACTGAGCCCTTTTCGCTCCCTCCAACGAGCGGTCTGCGTGCACCCTGCCCTTCCTCGCTCCTCCATCCCCCACAGAAAACACCTTCTGTGGCAGAGCAGTGCCTTTGCCGGTTCCTAATTTGCTATCCCAACTCGCCTTTCCGAGCTTACCCCACTCTCTACTTCAGAAGACCACCTTGCCTCCTAGTGGTCCAAGAAGACAGAAGCCACCTGGTGATAAGACCTCAGCTTCTCATCCCTCCAGCCCTCAGCTTCTCATCCCTCCAGCTTTTGCCAAACTTTATCTTACATGCCTTGAGAAAGCTGTCACTTCTTCCTGAGACTGAGTTTCAGCTATCCCTTTTACACCCAATTTCTTCAGTCCTCTCCTCAGTTACTCCCTCTGCAGGGTGTTCCAATAACCTAGCAAGAAGTGAACACACGCTTCCTCAGGAAGCTCCAGCAATCCTTGCCATTGTCCCCAGCATTATTACAAGTATGGGTTACACTCCTTTCCATTCTTACTACCTCTTCAGTCCTCTTCATGTCCAGTCTTACCTGTTCTGGTGTTGCTAAACTTAATTCTTTTAACCTCTCTGTCTTCTCTGGGACCTCAGCACAGCTGACTACACCTTCCTTTTTGAGAGAACCCTCCCTTGCCTTCTTCTTTATCATTCCATCTCAATTCTCTACCTCTTTTTCTTGGAGTTCTTTATTGCTCTTATTCCTCTGCCAGCTTTTTAAGAGAAATTCTTCAGGAGTTTTTGGTAGATGTGTCTATCAGTCAGTATCCTGCAAGAAACAGATGGCACACTCTATGAACTTTAATAAAGTCTATACAGTTTGGGCAGGATACAGAGACTCCAACAAGGAATGGGACTGGGAAAACCTGGAGAGAACTAGAGCTGTAGAAGAAGGCCCCAGGACAGGAGCTGGACCTTCAGCAGGTGACTGCCACTCCCACCAAGCAGGGAAAGAGGCTGGGGGCAAGGACCCCGACCTTACACTCCTCCTGTCCTCAGTCCAGTGAAAGCTCAAGTGGAACCCAGAGGCAATTGATGCTATCCGTAAAAGTCAGCTTCCCTCAGCACAGCATGGCTCTAAAGGGAGAAGAGAGAATGTCCTCTCTAGCATGATTTAGTTCTTGGCCCTGTTCTCACTTATGTCCTTTGTCAGCATACACAGGCCCATGACTGCACCAGCCACCTGTGGGTTTACGACTCCTAAATCAGTGCCTGGTCTTTTTCATGAGTCATCCAGGACCTGAGTTCCCTTTGTCTGCTAGACATTTTCACTTAAATATCCTATAGGCACTTCAAATCTAATATGATCAAAATGGAATTCATTCCCATAATGTGTTCAATCTGCGAAGGAAGTCAATAAAACAATTCCATTTACAGTATTATCTAAAAGAATGAAATACCTAGGCATAAGTTTAACCAAGTCGGTGAAACACTTGTCCACTGAAAACTATAAAACATTGCAAAGAAATTAAAGAGACCTAAATAAATGGAAAGATATCCCATGTTCATGGATTGGAAGACTCAATATGGCAAGATGTCAGAACTGCCTAAATCAGTCTACAAATTCAGTGCAATCCCTATCAAAACTCCAGCAACCCCTTCTCCCCCCAGAAATGGAAAAGCTGATCCTCAAATTCATATGGAATACAAGGGGTCCCAAATAGCCAAAACAACCTTGACAAAGAAGAACACAATTGGAGGACTCACATTTTCTGAATATAAGATTGAATCCAGACGTAAATCCACAAATCTATGGCCAATTCATTTTTGACAAGGATGCCAGATCCATTCAATGGGGAAAGAATAACCTCTTCAACAAATGTGCTGGGACATTTGGACATGCACATACAAAAGAATGAATGTGAATACCCTACCTCTCACCATATACAAAAATTAATTCAAAATGGATTACCAACCTAAATATAAGATCTAGTACTATAAGAGGCTTACCAAAAACAAAACAAAACAAAAAACCATAAAGAGATACCTTCATGTCCTTGTAGTGGGCAATGGATTTCTAGATTTTATACCAAATACACTACTAACAACAGCAATAAAAATAAAAATACACTATAAAAATTAAAACCTTTCATGCCTCAAAGGACAGTATCAAGAAAGTGAAAAGATAACTTACAGAATAGGAGAAATATTTGGAAAAGTATCTCTGTTAAGAGCTTAATACCCAGAATTTATAAAGAACTTCTTCAACTCAACAACAAAAAGAACAGTGACAGATACATATATTTTGTTAAAACTTACAAAACTGTGTGGGACAGTGTAAACTGTAATATAGACTGTAGTCCATGGTTAGTTTTACTAGCAATGCTTCAATATGTGTTCATCAATTGCAACAAATATACCACACTACTGAAGGATGTTGTTAATGTGGGAAAGTGTGGGAGGGAGTGGGGCATATGGGAATCCCTTATATTTTTTATGTAATGTTTATGTAATCTAAAGCTCCTTTAAAAATAAAAAAAAAATTTAAGCAAACAAACAAAAAAAAAATGGGCAAAGAATTTGAATAGACATTTTTCCAAAAAAGATATTCAGATGGCCAATAAGTATAGGAAAAGATGCTCAACATGATTAGCTATTAAAGAAATGCAAATGTAAACTACAATGAGACACCTCTTCACCTACTAGGATAGCTACTATTAAAAAAAAAAAGGAAAATAACAAGCGTTGGTGAGGATGCAGAGAAATAGAATCCCTCATACATTGTTCATAGGAATGTGAAATGGTGCAACTGCTATGGAAGACAGTTTGGCCGTTCCGCAGGAAGTTAAGGAGTTAAACATAGAACTGCCATATGACCTGGCAATTCCTCTCCTCGGTATTTACCCCAAAGAATTGAAAACAGGGACTTGGGCAGTTATTTTTATACCCGTGTTCACTGCAGCATTATGTACAATAGCCAAAAGGTAGAAGCAATCCAAGTGTCCACTGGCAGATGTATGGATAAGTAAAATGTGGTTTATCTGTACATTGAAATATTATTCAGCCTTAAAAAGAAAGGAAGAGCTGGTACATGCAACAACATGGATGAACCTTGAAGACATCATGTTGAGTGAAATAAGCCAGACACAAAAGGACAAATATTGTATGATTTCACTTATATTATAAAATACTTAGAATAAGCAAATTTATAGAGACTGAAAGAATAGTGGTTTCCAGGGGTGGGAGAGAGGTAAATGGGGAGTTATTGCTAAATGAGTATGAGTTTTGGTTTGGCATGATGAAAATAGTTTGGAAATAGTGATGAAAGTTACATAGTATTGTCAATGTATGTAATGTCAAAGAATTGTCCACATAAAATGGTAAAAATGATTTTTATGTTATATAAATATATATATGTCAAAAATGGAATTCATTGTATTCCTACTTCAACAACAACAACAAAATAAACCAAGCCAAACAAAAATCAAACCCTGCTTCTTTTCCCATGTTCCTTTTCTAGTAGTGGCATAGCCATTAACTAAGTTCTCCATATTAAAAACTTCTTATTTTTAACAAGGTTGCACACACAGAGTGTAAAAAGTCAGTTCCATGTGTCTTGCTATGGAAAACACTTGTTGCAAGACCCACTTCTCTGCCAAGGCAACCACTTTCATTCATTTTAGGTAATTATTACGGGATTTGTCTATGTGACTCTAAACACAGGCATGTCCTGCAACTTCTTGATTTTTCTTGGGACCCTCGCTGGGCGAGGTGTGCCTGCAGGTCTCTCTCCTCCCCCTGTACCCTCCGCCCCCCCCCTGCCGCCCGTATCACGCTCTGCACTTCACCCACTGTCTCAGTATATAGATAGACTATGATTCTAGTTGGATCAAGATTCTTGTTCATCCACAAGATTTTGGTTCTTTTTACCAAGAGGAATGTATGTCCAAGTTTGTATTCTAAAAGAAGAAAAAGCTTAAAATAATTTTAGACTTGTCCACCTGTTTTCAAATAACATATTTCTTGGGGAAAAAAATGTAGGTAGTTCCAAAGATAAGATTATAAAATAAATGGGTAAGTCACTTTGTACAAATAAAACTTGAGTCTTTTATATATATTTGTTTGATGATGATGTTTCATTTGAATGGGCTTATTTGAATTTACACATTCATTTGTTCACTCATTCATGCAACAGAGTGTTCACGTGCTTCAAGGGATATTCTCCATGAATTGTCTTATACTGGTGCCAAAAAAATTAGAAGATAAAATTTCTGTCCTCAAATAATAGTCAAAATACTGTAACATGTAAAAGTAGGATCAGGAATTTAAAAGATATTCTTGAGTGAGCAGAAACTCATTTATACTGCTAATTTAGTACTGGATACCAATAAAATTCATGTTGTATGATAGTATTTTTAAAGAATGGATAGGAAAAATATGTATAAATGTGCTAAAAGGGGATATTTTAGGTTGTACAGTCATTACTAGAGTAAAAATACAAAACCAATAAACAAACCGTAAGACTGTACAAAACAGTAAGCCTAATATAGATTACAATTATATGTTTTTAAAATCCCTTATAACAAATGTACCATATAGTGAAAGGTGTTATTAATAGATGTTATTTGCCTAGGATTTGCCATTGTTGTTCAATTTTCTTCTTCATTGCTTAAAACCTTATCAACTTTATGGTAGGGCTGATGAAAATATTTATGTATTTTATGCATGATTTTTCTGTAAACATACAATTTCTCTACTTAAAAAAACATACTTTACAAAATATAATTTAGAAATAGTGCTCATGATACATTCTGTTCATAAATGTATCTGTATATGTGTGTATATAGGTGTGTGAGTATGGGTATATGTCTCCTTTTCGCTGATGATATTACCCATGTAGATATTATGTAGTTGTATAAATAAGTCTACATGCACTACTTCATATTGTCCATTATGTTGCTCAACGTTCCTTATGTAAATGTCTATATAATAAATTCCCATCAGGGAAATTTTACAGCTTTAGATTAACAAGTGTAGGTTGTTTTCATATTATAATGGGAATTGTGTAAATTTCTTCAGTTCCATTGATTTACTGGAAACTGAGTGCTTATTTCTAGCAATCATCTTTAGACGACCTAGAGTAATGATATATCCTAGTTCATCTGTGATAGTCCCGATTGTGCTGTTATAAATGTAATTATTAATAGTACTTCCTTTCACTCTAAAAACAAAGTCCCATTTGCAAAGTAAATTATCTGATCCCTCTAGATAAAACCAGCTTTTCTTTCACATGTCTTATGCCCTACTAGTCTCATGTACAAATCCTGTCTTCTTTTATTGCAAACAGATCAAGTCCTTTTGAAGTTAGTGTTTTATAAATAAGAAGTATAAATAATGTGATTTAGTAGAAAAAGCTTGATGATTTGATGTAGGATCCAAAGTGGAGGCTCAGAATTTCAATGCTAATTGGGAGTACATATTATATTGAAACAGTTTCCACCTAAATGGGCTGTTGCCTGAAGGAGGAGCAGGGCCCCAGCCTATTGCACAACCAGAAAGGACTTTAAATTATCCATAAAATGTCCAGGATTTGCCATTGTTGTTCAATTTTCTTCTTCAGTGCTTAAAACCTTATCAACTTTATGGTAGGGCTGATGAAAATATTTACGTTAGGAATACCATAAACTGATTTTGTGATCGTTTGTGCTCCCCTTGCTCATTAAGGTTTTTTCCCTAAGATACTACCCTCAGAAACACAGTTGCAGAGCCCAGCTGTGACTTTCAATATGCCTAAGTGCTGATGAGATATCCAAAGATTTCTTAACAAGAACTAACATTCTGGGGATTCTATGTGAAATCTGACATTTTTATTTCTTGTGGCAATCTTATGGGAAGAAGCACATCTTTTGGGAAGAATGAATATATGTTGTAACTGTCACCATAGAAATAGAGAAATAGAAACTTATGTAGGCATGTTTATTACAAATGGCAACATTTCTAGTCGCATGTCCTCTGCCTTAGGCCCTACCAAGTTTCTCTTGAGCTCATTGTCTTAGGAAATTAAAAAAGGTTATGACTTTTTTAAAAAGTTAATTTATTCCTGATTGCTTTAGCTCTGTGGAGCTTGACAGCAATTTGATTAACATGTCTGTGGCCATTATGACATCTAGCACATGGGGTTAAAAATGCAGATTTCCAGGCATCATTTCTGACCCTCCCCCACTGATTAAAATCTTGAGGTGGGAGGTTGGTGACTGGTGTTTTGCTTGCTAAAATTTGTAAACCACTGTCCTAAGAAATATGATTAACTGGGACAATGGCCTTGGAAAATGCGAAGTTTAGAATAGCCCCAGTGAAAACTACTGCTTTTCCAATTCTAATGATTAAGAGGTTTTCCATAATACTTATTACTGGAGTGGACTGGAAGGGAAATGGAGGCAACTGTGTTCACGAAGGAGAGGGTAGGTTTGGGGAGAAGGTAGCAGGGGAAAGGGAACCCAGATGATTTCCCAGGAGTGGGGACAGAAGAGCAGAAAGGAACGTGGGAGCCCCAGTTCTAAGCCCCCCGCGCCCCGGGGCCAGAAGGGCCTGGGTGAGCAGGGAGGGTTCTGGGCTCACAAGGACATGCAAGTGCTGGGCACGTTCCTTAATTCCTAGTACCTCAGCCTCCTCCCACGTAAAACGGGGATAAAATTAAAAAGCGAATCAATCCATGTCCTAATTCCTTTCCTTTCCTATGTGGATTTCATAGTTAAGGTGGGAGATCATAGAGGATTCCAGACTGCATCCCTGTATTATTCCATTTTATTTTATTTTCATGATGAAATATATGAAAATATATTTTAAAATGTAATTTGGCCTCTGCTACAATAGATTCTTAGTTATTGTGGTAAAGTATCCTCACATATTATATTCTGGCTTGGTTCTCTCAGCAAACCGGTCTCTGCTTAAGTCCTGCTTTTGCCATTTACTTTCTGGCCTAGTCATAATCTATGACAACAACATATTGTGGAGATTAATGGAGAAAAAAATACCTTTTACAACTGTGCCTGGAATAGGAAAGTGCACAGTAATGGGGAGTCCCCCGCCTTAACCACACTCTGAGCACACTCGGCTCCTGGGTATCTTGTGAAGGCGTGATTAGAGCGCGCTTGTCCACAGTGGAGCGTGGCATCCTAGGAGGTAAGGTGGACTATAGTCTTATTGGCATCCATATGTGTAAGCAATAGAAATCCGGATAATATAGATTAAAATTCGGTTCTTCTTTCTAGAATGAAAGCTAATCGTAAGCCTAGTTAACTGAAAATATATTAAAACCAGAAGAGTTCAGATATAGTAGAACCTGTTTATAAACAAGTTAGCATCATATACATGCTTATAATTTGTTCGCCATTAGCATTTAAAATAGATCTGAGGCCTCTGACAATAAAATACCCATATTCAATAAGCCTGTTAAAATGGAAATTAAAAATTTTCAAACCATATAACAGGAGCAAACAAGTATGATAATTACTTAGGTTCATAATTATTGTGGGCAACATTAAATTTAGCCACAGTCTCCCTAAGTATAGGGCTATTGAATGTATCCCTTAAGGAGCAAGGAGAAGAAGCAAGTAGCTGCAATGAGATGGGCACATGTGCAAGCCATTGTGCTGAGTGTGACAGAAGCAGTTAAGGAGTTTGTCCTTGATTTTTTTATATGCTGATCTAATTCTTACCTTCCTAAGTTTATTTTGCCAGTCATTAATAATTAATGTGCATAATGCTAATACCATCAGGAAGCATCACTGTTCATTGGAGGATGAGAACTTGAGCCACCATTGGAGTCAATGATCTGACTTTTGTCTTGTAGTTTATCAAAGTCAGGGCAAGAAGAGTGTAAATGTTTACTTTGCTTTATGAATGCCCAAATAGGTGAAAAGTCTATTTCAACCTATTTGGTTTGAAATAAAACCAATAAAAATAGGCTTGAATAAATACAGTGGGTGTTTTAGTTAGGGTTCTTCAGAGAAACAGGATATATAGAGATATCTATATAGCTATCTCTGTCTCTCTCTGTCTCTGTCTCTCTCTCTACATATAAAGACATAATATTATAGAAATTGGCTTATGTGACCATGGGGATTGGCAAGTCTGAATTTCCACCGCTCAGTCTGCACACTGGGAAGTTCGAAAAAGATGATTCTGAAATCTGGCACATTTGCATGCTGTAGGACAGGCACAGCTGGAAACTCTGAGGAAGGTGAAGCTGTGCTCCTGAGAAGCAGGCTGGCTGAAGAAGAGGCAGGCCTGAATTCCACAGTAGGAAGCCCAGGTTCAGGAACAATGGCTGGAATAGACTTCCCCAAGCAGGATGTCACTGGAGCGTTTCTCCTGTCCTAAATATTTTTGTGCTAAAGGGTGTTTTTTGTTGTTGTTCTGTAACATAAAAAAATTGCACTGCAAACTTTAAAGAGAAGGTCATTGCAATTTGGAATAATAAAATGGTATTTTTTTAATTTCTCCTTCACTCCATTATAAACGCTCATATAAGCTTCTTTCTGTTGGTAAACCAGACATCTTTCTGGAGAGGAATTTCTGTTTTGTCTTTTCATAACAGGAATATTTATTTGTCTGGTATAGACAGTATTATGGATTTAACTATGTCTCGGTAGCTATTAATAAAACAGTGCAATAAATAAAATACATGAAGGAGCCAGAATAGGTACATATGACACATCAACATGTAAAAATATATTTTAAAAATTAACTTCATTGAGATGTAATTTGCAGTGATAAAATACACAAATTTTATGTGTACTGTTTGATGAGTTTTGAAAAATGTATACTCCATATAACAACTGCCCCAATCAAATGTTAGAATGTTCCCAAATACCACAGAAGGTTCCTTTGTGTTCTTTTGCATTCCTCATCCTCTTCTCAGTCCCCATTGATCTAAATCCTATGGCCTACTGTCAAACTGTGTAAATGGAATTACAAAGTATGTATTAGTTTGTGCCTGCCTTCCTTTATGTAACATAATGTCTGTCTGATTCATCTGGGTTCTTGTGTGTATAAACAGTTCTTCCCTTTATATTGCTGAAAATTAAATAAAATCTACCACACTCATTTATCCATTCACCTGTTGAGGAGCATTTGTATTGTTTTCAGATTTTAGCTATCATGAATAAAGCTGCACGGAACACTTGATTGCATGGCTTTTGTATTTTCCTCTCTTTTGGGTGGAAATTGCTGGAAGTTAACAGAGTTAGGCATATTTTTAACTTTACTAGAGTCTACCAAAAGACTTTCTAACATGGCTGTACAATTTTATATCCTTACTGACATCTTACAGAGGTCTTGAGTGCCACAGCCTCCCTGATAATCGATGTTGTCAGTCATCTCATGTAAGTCATTCAACTGGGAGTGTGGTAGTATCGCATTATGGTTTTTCTGATGAATAATAATGTTGAGAATTTTTTATTTGCCCATTAGCCATTCCTGTATTTTCTTATTTGAAGATTTGAAGAGTCTTTCAAATTGCTTTTTTTTTTTAGGAGGTACTGAGGATTGAACCCAGGACCTCATTCATATATGAGAACATGGGAAGCAGGGATTCGACCACTGCGCTACATCCTCTCCCCAGTGAGAGCTGGCTTTTTCATTTGTTGGTTTGTTTTGTTTTTAGGAGGTACTGGAAATTGAACCTAGGACCTCGATCATGGGAAACAGGAGGCCCTTAACCACTGAGCTACATCTGCTCCCCCGTTTGTTTTTTTTCCACTTTAACTTTTGGTCAAGTATTTTGTCAGGTAAATGTACTGCAGATGTTTGATCCCAGTCTGTGGCTTGCTTTTTTCTTTTTCTTAATGATGGCTTTAAAGAATAAAAGTTTTTGGACTAGAATAGACTTACTGTTATTCTACTATCAACTTATTGTGATTCTAGCAATAAAACTTTTATCACTGATGTGGGGACCACAGAAGTTCTAAGGGGAGGGAGAGGGGAAAACAGGTGTAATTTGGGAGCCTTTTTTGGACTTGGGAGTTGTCCTGAATGACATTGAAATGACAGATACAGGCCATTGTATATCTTGTAACAAATTACAAAAATATGCTGGAGAGAATGTAAAGTACAATGTAAACTGTTAGGTTGGTGCAAAAGTAATTGCGGTTTTGCATTGTTGAGATTTGCCATTTGATGTTGGCAAACATTCTTAAATAAGTGTGGTTATGTTATACATCATTTTAATGTGCATTTCTCACTTCGTTCTTTTTTTTTTTTTTGCTAATGACTGATCACCTGCTGTTTATTTTATATTTATTTTAGACTACGGAAATGATGTTAGACAAAACACAAATTCAAGCAGTTTTCTTATCTGAGTTCAAAGTGGGTCATAAAGCAGCAGAGACAACTCGCAATATCAGTAACGCATTTGGCCCAGGAACTGCTAATGAAGGAACAGTGCAGTGGTGGTTCAAGAAGTTTTATGAAGGAGATGAGAGCCTTGTAGATGAGGAGCGTAGTGGCCGGCCATCCAAGTTGACAATGACTAACTGAGAGCAATCATCGAAGCCGATCCTCTTAAACTACATGAGAAGTTGCCAAAGAACTCAATGTAGACCGTTCTATGGTCATTTGGCATTTGAAGCAAATTGGAAAGGTAAAAAGCTCGATAAGTGGGGCTCTCATGAGTGACTGAAAATAAAAAAAAACTTTGTTCTGAAGTGTCATCTTCTCTTATTCTACGCAGCAACAATGAACCATTTCTTGATCAGATTGTGATGTGCAAAGAGTGGATTTTATATGACAACCGGCGATGACCAGCTCAGTGGTTGGACCGAGAAGAAGATCCAAAGCACTTCCCAAAGCCAAACTTGCATGAAAAAAAGGTCATGGTCACTGTTTGGTGGTCTGCTGCTGGTCTCATCCACTACAGCTTTCTGAAATCCGGAGAAACCATTACATCTGAAAAGTATCCTCAGCAAATCAGTGAGGTGTACTGAAAACTGCAACACCTGCAGCTGGCATTGATCAACAGAAAGGGCCCACTTCTTCTCCATGACAACACCCAACTGCACATAGCACAACCAATGCTTCAAAAATTGAATGAATTGGGCTACAGAGTTTTGCCTCATCCACCAAATTCACCTGACCTCTCACCAATCGGCTACCACTTCTTCAAGCATCTCAACAACTTTTTGCCAGGAAAATGCTTCCACAACAAGCAGGATTCAGAAAATGCTTTCCAAGAGTTTGTCGAACGCTGAAGCATGGATTTTTACTCTACAAAAATAAACAAACTTATTTCTCATTGGCAAAATTGTGCTGATTGTTTATTCCTACTTTCCTTAATAAAGGTGTGTTTGAGCCTAGTTACAATTTAAAACTCACTGTCCAAAACCACAATCCTTTGCACCAACCTCTGTATAATCCACAGTTAGTGGCAATGTTCCAAGATGTATTCATCAATTGTGGCAAATGTACCACACTAATGAAGGATATTGTTGATCTGGGAAAATGTGGGAGGGCTAGGGAACGAGCAAAATCCACTATATATTTTTATGTAACATTCATGTAATCTAAGTGTCTTTTAAAAAATAGCATATTAAAAAAAGTAAAGAAGTTTTTGATTATGGTGAAAATTGACTTTATCAATTTATTCTTTTATGGATAGTGTTATTTGTGTGCCAATAATTAATTCTTAATGCCACAAAGATTTTAGCTAAGCTTCCTTTTCTGAGTTGCATAGCTTTAGCTTTTGTATGTGAAGTTCTATGATCCATTTCAAATTAATTTGTATGTGGGGTGTGAGGTAGGGGGTAGGCTCTTTTTTTTTCTTTTTTTTTTTTCTGATATGGTTGTCCAGTTGATCCAGTACTATTTGTTGAAAAGACTGTCCTTCTCCCCTTTGAATAAATGCCCTTAGCATATTTGTTGAAATTCAAATGGCTATATCTAATGGGTCTATTTCTTTTCCTCTAGTATATTTATCTATCCTTAAGCCAATATAAGTCTGTCTTGATAGATTGATAGCTGTGGCTTCACAGTTTGTTTTTCAGAATTCTTCTGGCTATTCTAAGTTATTTTCATTTTTGTATAAATGTTAGAAACCATGTGTTAATTAAAATCCTCCTTTCTCCCACAAAAAAAAAAGACTGCTCTTTTGAGTGTGGCTGTATTGAAGTAGAGAACAATCTGGAGAGAAATTACATTCTAATAATAATATTGTCTTCCATTAATACTCAATTATTTGGATAATCTTTAATTTCTTTCAGGAATGTCTTGAGCCATCAGTATATAGACCTTGTACATATTTTCTTATTTTCTTAGGTGTTTCACCTAAGTGCTTCATTTTTTTAGTGAAAATTTTAAAAATTAATTTTATTTTTCAATTGATTATTGTTAGGATATAGAAATACAATAGATTATTTTATGTTGACCTTGAGTCCTACAATCTTGCTAAATTCTCAAAAATTTTTATTTTTTTATTTTTTATGATCTTCTTTTAAATCTTAGTATTTCCTATATGGACAATCATATAATCTAAGAAGAAAGACAGTTTGCCTCGTACTTTACAACTTTTTATACTTTTTCATTTTTCCTCTGGTATTTTGCACTTCATTATAATGTTAAAAAGATACACTTGCCTTGTTCCTGATTTGGGGGGAAAAACTCAGTGTACCCTCACTTAAAATTATTAACTATAAATTTTTTGTAACGTCTTTTATCAAGTTGAGGGAAATACCTTCTTTTCCTAGTTTGCTGACAGTTTTTATCATTGTATTTATCATTATATATTGAAGTTGAACAAATATTTTTAATGTATACATTGAGATGGCCACACTATTTTTCTACTTTATTCTATAATGTAATGAATTAAATGATATGAATTAGAATATGAACTAACCTTATTCCTTTTCTCACATATTTGCCATTTTTGGTGCTCATCATTTATTCCTGTCGATTTAAGCTTTCATGTGATATTTCTTACCTTCTAGCCTGAAACACTTCCTGTAATATTTCTTGTAGTGCAAATATATGTGTTTAATTTTCTCAGTTATTGTTTACCTGAAAATGATTTCCTCATTTCACTCTCTCTTCCCCTACCCCGAGATATGGCTTCCTCGTCTGTTTCCTAGTTGTTTTTTGCTCATTGTTTTTGCCCATTGTTTGTGCTCATTGTCTGCTTGTTGTTTTAGCTCAATGTTTTGGGGTTTTTTGCTCATTGTCTGTTTGTTTTTGTTTTTGTTTTTGTTTTTAGCAGTCACTGGGAACCAAACCCAGGACCTGCCATGTGGGGGGCGGGCACTCAACTGCTTGAGCCACATCTGCTCCCTGCATGTTTGAATTTGCTTGTTGTCTGTTCATTTTTTTTTCTTCTTGTCTGCTCATTGTTTTTGCTTAATGCCTGCTTGTTGTCTGCTCATTGTTTGTCTTCTTTAGGAGGCACTGGCAACAAAATTTGGGACCTTCCATGTGGAAGGTGGGAGCTCAACTGCTTGAACCATATCTACTCCCTTCTCTCTCTTTTTGAAGGATATTTAGGATATTTTTACAGGATATAAACCTATGCGGTATCATTTTCTCTCCCTCCCTTCCTTCCCTAGAAGTTATAATTCCACTGTCCTTCTTGTCTCCTTGAGAAGGAGAAGTAGACCAATTTTCCTATCATGCTTTCTCTAAGTGTAATACATTATATCTCTCTGGCTGCATTCATGATTTTCCCTTTATCTTTTATTATTAATAGTTTGAATAAGATTTGCCTAGTTATGGTCTTCTTGGTATTTGTTATGCTTGGGATTTCCTATTCTTTTTAAGCTTGTTAATTGGTGTTTTCAGCCAAATTAAGGAGATTTTTAATCATGATTCCTTCTTCTGTTGTTTTAGTTTTCAACATCATTCTCCCTCTCCTCTCCTTTTGGACTCCAAGATACATGTATGTTAGACCAGTTTGATATTATCGCACATGTATCTGAAGTGCTGTTTATTTTTTAAAACTTATTTTGTCAGTTCTTTAGATTAATAATTTTTGTGTATCCTTTTTCATGTTCATTCTCCCATTTTTCTCCCATTTCCAATCTAGTTATCTCACCAGTGAATTTTTTTAAAAATTTCAGATATTTTGCTTTTCAGTTCTAGAATTTCTATTTGGCTCTCTTATAGTTTCCATTTCTCTGCTGTAATTTTCTATCTGCATTCATTAAGACCATTTTCTTTTAGGTCCTTGAACACATTTTAATAGCTACTTTAAAGTCTTTGCAAATTCCAGCATCTGGGTCATCCCAGAGTCTATTTCTATTGACTTCTTTCTCTTTAATATGGCTCATATTTACTTATTTGCATATCTAATAAATATTTATTGTATTCTAGACATTATGGATGATACTGTATACAGGGTTTGGATTATTTGTCTTCCTATTAAAAAGGTTGAGTTTGTTCTATCAAGAAGTTAATTTACTGATGATTCTCCTTAATCTTGTTGAGGCTTAGTTTGAACCTTTTTTAGAGCTCAAGTAGCCTGTATTCTTGGGCATGATTCTTACTGCAAAGATATGGCCTTAGTGTTTCAGTCATATTCCCAGGTATTACTGAAGATTCTCCATTCTGGTCTCTCTATTCTCTCAATAACATATATATTCTCTAGTGTTGGTTTTTTCACTCTCAGCTCCATATTAGTGGCTCTCTTCTTGGCTTCATGAAGTCTCAGCTTGCACATTTTAGTCCAGTCCTTGACCAAGGTATTATGAATAGCACCCCCACAAACTTCTTTTGCAGCGCTCTTCCCTAGTGCCTTGAACTCCAGTGTCTAGCTGCTGCAGCAGGTCTTAGTTGTGATCGTTGTCTCAGCACAGCATGACTGCTCCATTTGTGGTTCTCCCTGGGCTGCAATAAGAACATTGTCTCCAGACTCATGTTAAGTGTACATGTGGGGCTTACCTGGAGTACCTATTGTGTGTTAACTGAAATAGTCACTTCGTATATTTTGTCCAATTTTATAGTTTTTAATGTGCAAGGGCAGTCTGTAATGGCCAGAAGTCTGAGCCTGATAGAAATATTCTTTTGAAAGATTAGTGAGTGATTCTCAAACTTTAGCCTGCATCAGGTTCATCTGCAGAGCTTGTGAAAACACAGATTGTTGGTCTCTGCCCCTTGGAGTATCTTTTCAGTGGGAATGGGGTAGGTACCAAGAATTTGCATTTCTAACATTTGTTCAGATGATGCTGATGCTGCTGGTATGGAGAACACACTTTGAGAACCACTTGCATAGAAAGATGGGTCTTCCTCCAACCAACCCTATTATTATTATCTTTATATCATTTATATATGAACATACATAAACAATTAAGGGTATAGTAAAAGTTGTGAATTTACAAAGCAAACATGCATAACAACTATTATTATACACTTATTGTTTATGTATGAGTGATAGAGTTCAATAAATTAATTTTTTAAAAAAAGAAAGAAAGATGGGTCTTGAGAAGGAAAATACTGGGGCATTATATGTCCTTTTGCATCTGGCTTATTTCAGTCAGTGTAATGTGCTCAAGGCTCATCCATGTTGTCATGTGCTTTCCCAATTGATTTCTTCTTAAAGCTGAATAATATTCCATCATATAAATATACTACATCTTGTTTATCCATTCATTGTTTGACGGACACTTAGGTTGTTTCCGTCTTTTAGCAACTGTGAATATGCTGCTGTGAACACTGGTGTGCAAATATTTGTTCGTGTCCTTTCTTTCATTTCTTCTGAATATATCCCTAGTAGCAAGATTGCTGGATCAAATGCAAGTTCTGTATTTAATTTCCTGAGGAACCACCAGATCATCTTTTACAGAGGCTGCACCATTTCACACTCCCACCAACAGTGAAGGAGTGTTCCTATTTCTCCGTATCCTCTTCAGCACTTAACAGATTTCTGTTTTTTAAATGGCCTTTTGTATGGTGAGAAATAACTCATTGTAGTTTTGATCTGCATTTCCCTAATACTGATGTTGAACATCATTTCATGTGTCTTCTGGCCATTTGTAATTCCATTTAGGAAAAATATCTATTCATTTTTTTGCCCATTTTAAAATTGGGTTGCTGGGTCATTTTGTCATAAAATTATGTGCCCTCTTTATATAACATGGATATATGGTTTCTGAAGATTTATTTTCCCGTGGAGTTGACTGCTTTTTTTACTTTCTTGACGAAGTCTTTTGAAGAAAGAAAGTGTTTAATTTTAAGGAAGTCCCATTTATTTATTTTTTCTTTTGTTGATCGTGCTTTGGGTGTAAGGTCCAAGAAGCCAACACCAACTACAAAATCTTGAAGCTGTTTCCCTACATTTTCTTCTAGGATTTGTAGAGTTATAGTTTTTTTATTTAGGTCTTTGATCCATTTTGAATTAATTTTTTTATAAGGTGTGAGATAAAGGGTCCCCTTTCTTTCATTTAACTGTGAATATCCAGTTTTCCCAGCACCATTTGTTGAACAGGCTATACTGATCCAGCTGAGTGAATTTGACGGCCTTATCAGAAACCGTAGATGTGAGCATCTTTTTTTAAAAAAAAATTTTTATTGAAGTATTTCATTCATACATGAACATGCATAAACAATAAGTGTATAATAAAGACTGTGAACTTAAAATAAACATACATAACATCACACAGGGTCTCATACATCACCCCTCCACCAACTCTTTGCATTGATGTGAAACATTTGTTACAAACTATGTAAGAGCATTGTCAAAATACTACTACCAACCATAGTCCTTACCTTACTTTTGGTGTATTTTTCCCCCAACCCATACTATTTTTTTAAAATATATTTTTGTTACAGATATTGTCAACTTGCAATATAATCATACAGATTTTTGTAGATTTCGCATAGAACTCCACACTCTGGTGGAACATTTGTTACAGATTATGAGACAATATCATCAGACTGTTACCACCAATCATGGTCCATAGCATACATTTGGCACACTTTTTCCATATACCTCCGTTATCAGCACAGTACAGCTTTAGCATTAATGCAAAAATATTATAGTATTGCTGTTGGTTGACCACAGTCTATAGGTCACACCAACTGTAGTTTTCCCATGCTTCTACATATTCATCAACCTGCAATGGTGATGTACATCTGCTGTATCTCACAGAAGGACTCCCTTGCATTTGTACCCTTCACCACAATTCTCTACTGACTCTGGGTTCACTGTGTTATTCAGTCCCTAGATTATTCTTTAGCTTTCTTTCTATTGACATTTCCTTCTCTAGACTACCTTTTTCAGCCACAATCCCATTTGTAAACCAGTTGCTACTTGCTATAACGTGTTACTATCAACTCTATCCATCTCCACACTTTTAGTAACAGTCAAGTTAATTAAAACTTCTACGTATATTAAGCATCCATAGTTCTTCTCAACCCTCTTCTTATTTCTTTATAACCTATACTCTAGGTTTTAATTCATGTGTTTATTATTTGTATTTAGTTCATATTAATGAGACCATGCAATATTTGTCCTTTTGTGTCTGGCTTACTTCACTTAGTATAATGTCGTCAAGACTCATCCATGTTATCACATATGTCCCATTTTCATTTCTTCTTATTGCAACATAGTATTCCATTGTATGTATATACCACATTTTGTTTATCCATTCATTGGTGGATGGATGCCTGGGTTGTTTACATCTTTTGGCAATTGTAAACAACATTGGCGTGCAGATGTCTGTTCGTGTCATAGTTTTTAGTTCTTCTGGATATATTCCTAGTAGAGGAATTGCTGGATCATATGGCAATTCTATAATTAGCTTCCTGAGGAACAGCCAAACTGTTTTCCACAGAGGCTGCACCATTTTGCACTCCACCAACAGTGAAGGAGTGTTCCTGTTTTTCTACATCCTCTCCAGCACTTATTGTTGTCTGTTTTTTGAATAATGGCCATTCTATGTGGTGTTAGATGATATCTCATTGTTGTTTTAATTTGCATTTCCTTAATAGCTAGTGATATGGAACATTTTTTCATGTGCTTTTTGGCCATTTGTTTTTCCTCTTTGGAGAAATGTCTATTTAAATCTTTTGCCCATTTTTTAATTGGATTGCTTATTCTTTTATTGTTTAGTTGTAAGATCTCTTTATATAGAATGGAAATCAAATCCTTATGGGATAAGTGATTTCCAAATATTTTCTCCCATCAACTGGGCTGCCTTTTCACCTTCTTGATGAAGTCCTTTAAATCACAGAAATGTTTAAGTTTGAGGAAATCCCATTTATCCATGTTTTCTTTCATTGCTCATGCTTTTGGTGTAAGGTTTAAAAATCCACCACCTACCATGAGGTCTTGAAGATGTTTCCCTACTTTTTCTTCTAGGAGCTTTACTGTACTTCCTTTTATATTTAGGTCTTTGATCCATTTTGAGTTACTTTTTGTATAAGGTGTGAGATAGGGGTCTTCTTTCTTTCTTTTGGCTATGGCTATCCAGTTCTCCCAACACCATTTGTTGAATAAACTCTTCTGCCCCAACTGGAAGGGCTTGATAGGCTTGTCAAAAATCACTTTGCCATAAATGTGAGGGTCTCTTTCTGAACCATCAAGTTGATTTCATTGGTCTATGTGTCTATCTTTATGCCAATACCATGCTGTTTTTACCACTGTAGTTGGGTAATATGATTTAAAGTCTAGAAGTGAGAGTCCTCCAACTTCACTGTTCTTTTTTAAGATGTTTCTGGCTATTTGGGACCTCTTACCCTTCCATAGAAATTTGATAATTGTGTTTTCCATTTGCTTAAAAATTGCTGGGGGAATTTTTATTGGGATTGTATTGAATCTGTATATCAATTTGGGTAGAACTGACATCTTAATGACATCTTAATGATATCCATGAGCATGGAATGTTCTTCCAATTATTTAGTTCTTTTTTGATTCTTTTAGCAATGCATTATAGTTTTCTGAATACAAGTGCTTTGCATCCTTGGTTAAGTTTATTCCTAAATATTTGATTCTTTTAGTTGCTATTGTAAATGGATTTTTTTCCTGACTTCTTCCTCAGATTGTGCATTATTAATGAATAGAAATACCACTGATTTTTCTGTATTGGTCTTGTATCCTGACACTCTACTGAAATCATTTATTAGCTCTAGCAGCTTCATTGTAAATTTTTCGGGACTTTCTAAATATACAATCATATCATCTGCGAATAGTATTTTAATTTTTCCTTTCCAATCTGGATGCCTTTTATTTCTTTTTCTTGCCTGATTGCTCTAGCTAGAACTTTCAGCACTATATTGAACAACAGTGGTGACAGTGGACATCCTTGTCCTTGATCGCAGTGGGAAAGTTTTTAGTCTTCTCATTGAGTACAATGTTAGCTATGAGTTTTTCATGTATAGCCTTCACCATGTTGAGAAAGTTTTCTTCAGTTCCTATTTTTTGTAGTATTTTTATCAAGAAAGGATGTTGTATTTTGTCAGATGCCTTTACTGCATCAATTGATAAGATCATGTGATTTTTGTTCTTTGATTTATTAATGTAGAGTAGTATGCTCATTGATTTTCTTGTGTTGAACCAGGCTTACATGCCTGGTATAAAACCCACTCGATCATGATGGATAATTCGTTTAACGTGTTGTTGGATTCAATTAGCAAATACTTTATTGAGGATTTTTGCATCTGTATTCATTAGAGAAATGGGTCTGTAATTTTCTCTTTTTGTAATTATCTGGCTTTGGTATTAGGGTGATATGGGCTTCATAGAATGAATTTGGTAGCATTCCTTGTTCAATTTTTTGGAAGAGCTTGAGTGAGATTGGTATTAAATCTTCTTTGAGTGCTTGGTAGAATTCACCTGTGAAACCATCTGGTCCTGGGCTTTTCATTTTGGGAAGCTGTTTGATGACTGTTTCAATCTCTTTACTTATGATTGGTTTTTTGAGGTCTTCTATTTCTTCTAGCATCAGTGTAGGTTGTTTGTACATTCCTAGAAATTTTTCTATTTCATCTACATTGTCTAGTTTTTAGCATAAAGTTGTATCCTCTTAATGATCTCTCATTTCTGTGGGGTCAATAATAAGGTTCCCCTTTTCATTTTTCATTTCATTTATTTGCTTCTCTTTTTTTTCTTAGTCAGTCTAGCTAATGGTTTGTCAATTTTGTTAATCTTCTCAAATAACCAACTTTTGGTTTTGTTAATTTTCTCTATTGATTTTTTTTCTCTATTTCATTTATTTCTGTTCTAATCTTTGTTATTTTGTTCCTTCTACTTCCTTTGGGATTAGCTTGCTGTTCTTTTTCTAGTTCTTCCAGGTGTGTAGGTAGGTCATTGATTTTAGCTCTTTCTTCGTTTTTAATGTAAGCATTAAGGGCTATAAATTTTCCTCTCAACACTGCCTTTGCAGCATCCCATAGGTTCTGATGTTGTATTCTCATTGTCATTTGTCTTGAGATATTTATTGATTTCTCTTGAAATTACTTCTTTGACCCACTGATTATTTAAAACTGTGTTGTTTAATCTCCATATATATGTGAATTTTCCCTTTATTTGCCAGTCATTGATTTCCAACTTTATTCCATTATGATCAGAGAAAGTGCTTTCTATAATTTTGATTTTGTTGAATTTATTGAGCTCTGCTTTGTGATCCAACATATGGTCTATCCTGGAGAAAGATTCATGAGCACTTGAAGAAATGTATATTCTGTATACATGTATATTGGGGTGCAATGTTCTGTGTTTGTCTATTAAGTTTAGTGCATTTATCATATTATTCAAGGCCTCTGTTTCTTTATTGATCCTCTGCCCAGATGTTCTAACTAATACTGAGAGTGGCACACTGAAGTCTCCACCTATTATTGTATGCGGCTGGGGCGGCTTGCACCCCGATGCTGACGGGGGGGTTTGGAGGGGTCAGCTGGCCGCAAAGGCGTCTGAGGCTGCGGCAGACAGCCTCAGAGGGGCTCTCAGGTGTGGAGGACGCACGGCAAGGGGAGGAAGAAAGCCGCAGAGACCAGGTCTGTGTGCAAGTCCGTTTTATTAAGGAAGTGCAGTGGGTTATATAGAGAATGAGGAGGGCGGGGTAGAGCAGGAGGAGTGAGGGCTACGGGGCAGCTGGGGATTGGCAGAAACTTGTGGGCGGACTTGTGGTCTTGTGCTGTTAGCTGTTGCTAGGGAAGTGGGCAGATTTCAGGTTATGGTGCAACAATTGTAGAGATGTCTATTTCTCCCTCCAGTTTTGCCAGTGTTTGCATCATGTATCTTGGGATATCCTGGTTAGATGCATATATATTTATGATTGTTATTTCTTCCTGGTGAATCATCCCTTTTATCAATATTTAATGTCCTTCTCTCTAATAACAGTTTTGCTTTTAACGTCTATATCATCTTATTTAAGTATAGCTACCCCAGCTTTTTTTTGGTTGCCACATGTGTGGAATATCTTTTTCCAACCTTTCACTTTCAATCTATTGGTATCCTTGAGTCTAAGGTGAGTCTCTTGCAGACAACATATAGATGGCTTATATTTTCTTATCCATTCTGCGAGTCTGTGTCTTTTGAATGCAGAGTTTAATCCATTAACATGCAATGTTATTACTGTAAAGGCAGTTCTTATTTCATCCATTTTGATCTTTGTGTTTTATCTGTCATTTTATATTTGACACTTTTAGTTACTGTTACTGATACAGTTTTCATTTCTAGACTCCCTTCCAGGTTTCTCTCTCCTGTCTTTTCTTTTCAGGCAGTAACACTCCCTTTGGTATTTCCTGCAAAGCTGGTTTTTTGTTATAAACTCTCTCAGTTTCTGTTTATCTGTGAATATTCTACTTTCACCCTGATTTTTAAAAGATAATCTTGCTGGGTATTAAAATTCTTGGCTGACAGTTTTTCTCCTGCAGTATCTTAAATATATCATACCACTGCCTTCTTGTTTCCATGGTTTCTGATGAGAAATCGGCACTTAACTTATTGGGTATCCCTTATATGTTATGCATTGCATTTCTCTTGCTGCTCTAAGAATTCTCTTTGTCTCTGGCATTTGACATTCTGATTAGTATGTGTCTTGGAGTTGGTCTATTTGGATTTATTCAGATGGGAGTATGTTGTGCTTCTTGGACACAGATACCTATGTCCTTCAATAGGGTTGGGAAAATTTCCACCATTATTTCTTCCAATATTCCTTCTGCCCCTTTTCTCTTCTCTTCTCTTTCTGGGATACCCATGACATGTATGTTTGCATGTCTCTTGCTGTCATTTAAGTCCCTGAGACCCTGTTCAATTTTTTTCCGTTCTTTCCTTCATCTGTTCTTTTGTTTGTTCACTTTTGGAGGCCATGTCTTCGAGCTCGCCAGTCCTTTCTTCTGCTTCCTCAAATCTGCTGTTATATATCTCCAGTGTATTTTTAATTTCATTGATTGCACCTTTCATTTCTATAATATCTGTTATTTTTCTATGTATGCTTTCAAAGTCTTCTTTGTGCTCATCCAATGTCTTCTTAATATCCTTAATCTCTTTAGCCATCTCATTGAATTTATTAAGGAGATTTGTTTGAACATCTAAGATTAGTTGTCTCCACTCCTTTATGTCATCTGCAGGCTTATCTTGTTCCTTTAATTGGGTCATCTCTTCCTGTTTCTTGGTATGAATTGTAATTTTTTGTTGGCATTTCCACATCTGGCTTGCCAGATGTATTTATTCTGGGTGCAGTTTCTGCCTTTAGTTTAGGGATTTCTTATCTTTTCTCCCTTGCTGATTGTGTAGTAGGAGCCAAGGATGTGGTTGGTGCTGCAAGCTATGGAGGCTGAAGCTGCCCACATTGCCCCAGGAAGTGATGAAGCTTCTCCCAACTTTCTCCTCTGTCAGGGGTAGGAACAGATCTGTAACTGTGTATAATAATCCAAGTTGGGCACAACAAGACTGTCTGTAGTCACCCAGAGACACTGATGAAACTTCACACCCCTTCCTCCTTACCTTAGGCAGGGATGGAGCTATAGTTTTGGGCAGCAGCTGTGTGGGTCCAAAATGACAATAGTTACTCAGGTAAACTGATGTATCACCAGATCCTCTCCCTACCAGGAGTGGGAATGGACCCTCTGGAGTGCCCAACAATCTAATCTCTGTGTGCCAAATATGTCTACAGTTGCCTTGAAAGGCTTAGGGAAGTAATGTCTCTTCTGCCCATTAGGGGGTGGGAACAGAACCGCAAATGCTCAACAGTTCAGTCCTGTAGGCTGAAGGTCCCCACTGTTGCCTGGAGAGGCTGAGGAAGCACCAGCTCCCTCCTATCCTATTGGGTGGTAGGGGTGGCTCTATGGGTACTCAACAGTTCAGTCCCGTTAGGCTGAAATCCCTGCCATTGCCTGGAGAGGTTGAGGAAACACCAGACCCCTTCTGACCTTGGGTGCCTGGATCCCCATTGTCCAGAGAGGCTGTGGAGACACCAAAACCCTCCTATCCTACTGGTGGGGGTGGATTCATAGGCATCCAATAGTCCAGTCCATACAGGCTGAAGGTCTGCTGTTGCCCAAAAAGGCTGTGGAAAGACCAGCCCCCTTCTTTCCTATTGGGGGGGGGGTGAGGGTACATCCACAAGTACCCATCAGACCAGGCTGTGTGGGCCAAAAGCACCTGCATTTACCCAAAGAGGCTGGGCAAACACAGTCCATCTCTTGTCCTATTGGGGATGGAGGTGGAGCCAAAGGTGCCCAACAGTCAGACTTGTGCAGCCCAAAACTGTTGCCCTGAGAGGTTGAGGCAACACCAGCCCCCTCCTGTCTTGTGTGGGGACAGAGGTAGAGATGGGCTCAAAGGTACTAAACAAATCTGTGTGGGCCAAAAACTCCTGCCATTGCTCAGAGAGGCCAAGGATACCCAACTCCTCTCCTATTCTCTTGGGGTGTGGGGACGCAGCCCCAACTGTCCAACTGTTCAGCCTCTGCCAGCAGAGAGCACTTGCACTTGCCTGAAGAGCCTGATGCAGGTCCCACCAGCTTCCTTTCTGCTGGAGGTGGGGCTGGAGCCTAGGCTAGGGCTGCAGGCTGATCTTGGTGGAAAGAAACCTGTCCCTAAGTTCACTGGATTTCAGTGAGTCAGGTTCCCCCTCATGCCGGTGGTGGAGTCAGGATGGCAGCTACCGGACTCTTTCCAACTTGGACAGTCTCAGACCCTAGCTGGCTCTAAGATTATACTTTAGCCAGCTGAGTCCACTAGTCAGTAGCTGAGGTCAGTGGACATCTCTCCTTCCTCCACCATTTATGGGAAATGGAGCTTCCAACTCCAGCCACAGAATAGCTCCTGAGGTGGCTTGCGCCCCTAGAGTAGGATGGGCACCAGCCTCTGCAGTGTGGCTTGCAGCTTCCCAGAGAGGTGGTGCAGGTCCCCCCCAGCTTCCTCCCTGCCAGAGGTGGGATTGGGGTTTAGGCTAGACCTGCAATCCAACCTGGGAGGAAAGAAACCGGTCCTTACAAGCACTATGATTTTTAGTCCACGCTGCTGAGGGTCTGTTTTTGAACTCTCAATTTGATTCCACTGGTCAATCTGTCTGTCTTTATATCAGCACCATGATGTTTTTACCACTGTAGCTAGATAATATACTTTAAAGTTTGGAAGTAAGATTCCTCCAACTGTGTTCTTTTTTTTTTTTTTTAAAGCAGAATTTTATCCTTTAATTTTTTTACATTAGAAATTATTCTTCTCCTGCATTGAATAAAGTACCAATTGTCCTTTCTCTGGAAGGATTGTCCTTTAACCTTGCCGCCTCTGCTTATTTCTGCACGGTGGAAGCAGCAGCCAACACAGATGACGCAGCTCCCAACGCAGACCTCCAGGAAAGTTCTGTGTTCTTTTAAAAGATATTTATGGCTATTCAGGCACTCTTACCCTTCCAGATAAATTTGATAATTGGCTTTTCCAATTCTGCAATGAAGGATGTTGGAATTTTGGTCAGAATTACATTAAATCTGTAGATGAGTTTGGGTAGAACTGACACTTTAATAATATTTCAGTCTTCCAACTCATGACAGAATATCCTTCCAATTACTTAGATCATTTTTGTTTCTGTTAGCAATGTTTTATAATTGTCTGAATACAGATCCCTTATGTCCTTCACTATATTTATTCCTAAATATTGATTCTTTTAGTTGCTATTGTAAATAGAATTTTTTTCTGACTTCCTTCTCCGATTGCTCATTAGTAGCGTATAGAATTGCTATTGATTTTGCCTATCAATCTTGTGTCCTCCTGCTTTGCTGAAAGCATCTGTAAGTTCTAATAGTTTTTGTTGTGGATTTTTTAAATTTTCTGAGTATAGGATACTATCATCAGTGAATGACATTTTCACTTATTCCTTTCCTACTTGGGTGCCTTTAATTTCTTTCTCTGGCCTAATTGCTCTAGCTAGAACTTTTAGCACCATATTGAATAACAGTGGGGATAGTGGGTGTCCTTGTCTTGTTCCTGATCTCAGTGGGAAAGCCTTCAGTCTCTCTCCATTGAGTACAATGTTTGCTGTGGACTTTTTTTTTTCGTATTTTTTTATTTCCCTCTTTGTAGCTTTTTTGCATGGTGTCTGCTCTCTGTGTCCATTCACTGTGCATTCTTCTGTGTCTGTATTTATATATTTTTATCCCCCCCCCCGTGGCTTGTTTACTTTCTGCTCTCTGTGTCCGTTCACTGCGCGCTCTTCTGCGTTATTGCTTGTTTCCCTTTTTGTTGCATCACCTTTGCTAAGTCGGCTCTCCATGGCGCTTGCAGGTATGGCAGCATCTGGGCCAGCGGCTCTCTGCAGCCTGTGGGCAAGCCTGCTTTCACAAGGAGGACCCGGGATGCGAACCCAGGACCTCCCACATGGTAGATAGGAGCCCAACTGATTGAGCCACAGCCGCTTCCCTCCTGTGGAATTTTCACATGTGTACTTTATAATATGGAGAAATTTTCCTTATAGTCTTATCTTTTGGAGTGTTTTTATAAAAATATGGTAAGGTCTCACTGACATGAATTAAAAACAATGAGTAGACTTACAGAGTTGGACTATGAAGTGTAGGCTGGTGGGAGAAGAAATGTAGGATAGGAAGGGGAGATGATGTTTAATAAGGTCAAATGTAAATATGTGGTGGTGGTGGTTGGGCTTTTAGGAGTAATGTTGCCGTAACTTGTTGAGTTGCACATTTCTGTTATTTTATTTTTTAATAATATTTTTTAAATAAATATTTTAATAATATTTTTAAAATAAAGTTATTAAAAATACTGGGGCTTTATTTGGGACTTTATTCATACAATATTCTTTTTCCTCCTCTGTCCTGCATAAGAATTATATTTCTGTTGATTTGTTATCATGCTGGCTATCTTTTTCTTTTCAATGAAAATATGATTTTTCAAAAACTTTATAAGGATTTTTTTGCATTGAAAAGATAACTTCTCCATTTAATTGGTAGAAATAGGAGAATAAGTAGAGTTAGATAATAATGAGCTCTTATTATTATTATTTTTTGTTATATACAAATAAAATTGATTCTTGCATCCAGATATGAAACTTCTAGGATAGGAAGAGGCAAGATTAACATTTGACATATTTCAGTAATAAGTATTAGACTTTCGTTTCAGAAATTGGATTTTATTTTAATTATTCCTAGACCCTGCACATATATATGCATGTCATATACTTGTGTGCACTTTGTAAGATATAATACAGTGATAAGTTAGCCTCGTTTTGAGCCCCCACCACTAGGATTGCTAGTCCCAGGACTCCCTCACCTTGGAAGATTCCCTGATAGCTTACATTTTGTCCCTTAATAGTTTTAAAATAGCTGTTAAAATCCATCCACTGCAGTACCACATTTTGTCGGTTCTCTTGCCTCCATTGCTGTAGCGAGTCCATTTTTCCTCCTTTGAGGGGATTTGGGAATTTATTGCTTCCTCATGCTGAAATGCATGTATTTCCTAGCAGTATAAGGCTTCACTGATTTTGACTTGGTGGCTTCTATTGTTGATGGGTCCTTTCAGTGGTTTCCAGGAGAGGCAGGGTCCTCTGAGCAACATTATAGCGCTTCTCTTTGGTTTGGAAAATTTGTTCTTACCATTCAACATCTACTAAATCCTTGACAACTTTTTCATTTACCCTGCTCTTAAATTCCTTGAAGAACTGGAATGACAGCCATTGGTGTCTAGATTAGAAGGCCGTATGATGGCACATATTTAATATTGTTTTCATAAGTTTTGATACAGGGATATTGAAATACTAATTATTCAAAATGTATATTTTAACAGGTTCATTTTGATGGTTGGGACCCTAAATATGACTACTGGGTAGACGCAGACAGCCCTGACATTCACCCGGTTGGATGGTGCAGTGTCACGGGGCATCCACTGGAAATGCCGTGTCGTGAGTATCGTATTCTGTGTTGTTGCTTTTTAAATACTTAGCCTGAATTCCAGCCTTACTATTGCTTATTCTTGTCATTGTAGACATTTGAAAGCTAGGTATCAGATAGGTGAATTAATCATAACTACAGCTACAGTGAAAGCCAATTATTAACAATTCAGCCTCAAAGGACATGCTATATATAAATGAAAATTAATAGTCATTAAGAAAAACTGTGTTGTCTAAAACTATTTTGATAGTGTTTCTACATTTTAGTTTGGAATTCTGACAGTAGCTCCAAATCCATTTAATTTGGGCCATTTCTATTAGCTGAACTCAAATTTGTTTCTTATGCATCCTATCCTTAATTAATTTTTTTTATTAGAATAGGCTACAAAATATTTTAGAATTTTTTTTTTTAATTTTAGAAATTTCTTGATCTTTTTTTTGTAAAAATATTTTCAAAAGCCTCTATTGCTATTGATATCTTATCATTTCTTTCTAACTACTTTAAGGAAGAAATTAACCACTCCTCAAATTCTAATGAAGCTTGAACCAAATATCTTATCCTTTTGTCTGAAGGATTCCTGTGATCTGATTAGGCTGACATGACTAATGACTAGTTGTATACCTATGTGCAGGCATTCTCCACTCTTATGTTTGTTTTTCTCCCTCACTGGTTCTGCTGCCTCCTTTTGGCTTCTTGTGATGAAGCTAGCATGGTATTCTGTTAATTAAAATGTCTTACATCAAGCCAGCCTAATGATGCTTGAACATTATACCTAAATGGGCTAACTGCCTCTTTGAAAGAATTCTTTTGCTTCTTGCAAAAGGGGGAAGAAATCCTGACTTCATATTTTTTACACTTTTTATTTTGGAATGCTTTCAAACTTACAGAGAAGTTACAAAAATAATACAGACCTAAAACAGAACACCAACATAATCCTACCCCCCCATATACCCATATCCACCAATTTTAACATTTTGCCACATTTGCTGTACTATTCTTTCTATCCATCTATTTATCTGTCTTATTTATCAATCTATTTTCTGAGCACTTGAATGTATATTGTATACATCATGCTTCTTGACCACTTAAAATTGCCATGTACATTTCCTAAGAACAAGAGAATTCACTTATGTAACTACCTCATGTGCAGTTCTAAAGTTCAAAAAATTTAAACATTGACATAAAACTTAGTCCACATTCCAACTTTTTCATATGTCCCAATAATGTCCCTTTGAGGCTTTTCTCCTCCTTTGTATATGTCCATGTTCCTATTACATTTAATTGTCATTGTTTCTTTAGTTTTTCTTTCTTTTTTTTTAATTGTGGGAATATATATACAACATCTCATCCACTTCCAAGCATACCATTTAATGGGATTTACAATATTGAGGTACCCTAACCACCTTCCATTGCTAAAACTTTCTCATTTTTTCAAACAGAAACCCTACACCTACTATGCACTAACTCCCCATCTTCCCTGCCCTCCCTCTGGCAATCTTTACTTTTTGTCTCTGTGAATTTGCATATTCTCCAATATTTTCTTTGTAGTTGCCTTGGGGTTTGAATTCAACATCTTACATCTATAGCAATCTTGTGTGCTTTGGTACCAACTTAACTTCAGTAGTACACACATGCTATGTTCCTTCACCCCTGTGTCCCCTCACCTTTATTTAGTTCTTGTCACAAATTACAGGTTTTAAGCTTTGAGTCACAAAACACTGATTTTATACATTTGCTGTTTAGATTCTATAGAAAATAAAAAGTTAGAACTACAAACCAAAAACACAGCAGTTCTGGCATTTATATTTACCCATGTCATGATCCTCACTGGAGGATTTCTTTATACAACTACAATTTATTATCTTTTCCTTTCAATTTCCAGATCTCTTTTTAGCATCTTTTGTAGGGCCCAGTCTAGAGGTGAACTCCCTTAGCTTTTGCTTATCTGGTAATGTCTTAAGCCCTACCAGTTTTGGAACTCCCTTAGCTTTTGCTTATCTGGTAATGTCTTAAGCCCTACCAGTTTTGGAAAGACAGTTTTGCTGGATATAGAATTCTTGGTTGGCAGTTTTTTGCTTTCAACTTGTATGTGACACATTGCTTCTCTTTTCTCCTTTCAGAAACTTTTCTTTAATCTTTGGTTTGGCATTTGTGTGTTTGGGTTTATCCTGTTTGGAGTTCATTGAGCATCTTGGATATTTCTATTCATGTCTTTCATTAAATTTGTGTCATTTACAGCCATTATTTCTCAGAATATTCTCTCTGTCCCTTGTCCCTTTCTTTCTCTCTTCCCCTTTTGGGAATCCCACAATGTGTATTTTGGTATGCTTGATGATGTTCCACTGGCTACTCTGATCTCTTCCCTTTTCTTCATTCTTTCTTCATTCTGCTTCTTAGATTGTCTTTTAGCCGTGTTCTCTAGGGAAACAGAATTGACAGAAGATATCTGCAAATATTATGAGAGTTTATAAAATTATCTCACAATGACTATGGGAATGCATGAGTCTAAATTCCATAGTGCAGTCTGCAAGCTGGAAACTCTGATTAAGGTCCTTGATGAATTCCCCAGGAGAAGGTAGCTGGCTGAAGGAGAGGTGGGAATTCTCTCTTCTGACTTTAGAAAACTTCACTTCTCCTCTTAAGGCCTTCAGTTGATTGGTTGAGAAATCTCTCATTGCTGAAGGCAGTCTCCTCAATTGATTATAAATATAATCAACCATAGATGCAATCAACTTACTATTGATTTAAGTCCATGAAATGTCTTCACAGTAACAATTAGGCCAGTGCTTGCTTGACCAAACAGGTCATTACCTGGCCAAATTGGACATGAGCCTAACCATCAGAGACTGGATGATTTCAATGATCTTATCTTCAATTCACTGATTGTTTCTTCTGAAAAATCCAATCTGCTATTAAATCCCTTGAAGTAATTTTAAATTTCTTTTACTGTAGTCTTTAACTCTGTTTGGTTCCTTTTCATACTTTCTATCTCTCTAATAATATTCTCTTTGTATTCCTGATTTCTTTTAGCTCTTTGTCTATGCATCCTTTAGCCATTTGAGCATATTTAGGACCATTTTTTAAAAGTCTTTGTCTGGTATGTCCCTGGTCTTGTCCTCCTCATGTATAGTTTCTAATGCCTTAAACTTCTCCTTGCCTGAGCATGACTTCATAATTTGGCACACATTTTTACATTGTGGTAGATTCTTCAGAACCAACGTCAGTCAGATCCGAGGCTTTCTCATATGAAATTGCAATGTATTAGCAAGCATGGGATGTGTGCGCGAAAGATACAAGACCATGTAAAGGACCAAATGGGGCTTTCCAGATAGGGGAAGGTGCCAGTGCTTTTGCTTTGTTTCTTTCCTTCCCACTTTTTATTATCCTTTGTTTCACACTCTCCCCTCCCCAGCCTACACAGACAGCCATCTCTTACCCTAGTATTTCTCTCATGTAGGAACACTTTCCACCAGGCTAAGGATATGGGGTATAGGGAAGCTCTCTTTGCTCTGCCTTACTCCTTGCCTGCTCCTTGGCTAAGCTGCCTCTCTGGCTTCTTTTCTGAAGGTCTCATGAGTGTCCCCAAGTCCATGCCTCAAACCTGAACTCCAGCCCAGGCCAAACCTACTCTTCCTAATGTAGGTCCTACTTCCTTCCCAGTTCTTGCTCCTTACTGCAGAATAACCCTTGACTCCCCTCCTCCTTGCTCCTTCTCATTCTACACATCCAACCAGTCACCATGTCCTGCTGAATTTCTTCCTGAATTTCTCTAGAACCCTTCTTTGACCCCCCTCCCCTTCCTAATACCATTGCACTATTTTAGGCGGTCCTCATAGTTAGAAATGATTCTCAAAATATGGTCTCCAGCCTACTAATGAGTTGCAGATGGTTAATGCATATGATGAATGGATCTAAATATGAAGGTGGTTAAAAGTATGACATTCAGAGCCAGAATGCTTACCTGTGTGGCTCTTAGTGCCTCAGTTTCCTCATCTATAAAATGTAAAAAATATTAGCATCTCTCATAAATTTCTAATTATGAAATGAGTTAAATATATGCCTAGCACTTCAAAAGCTGGCTGGTGCATAGTGTATATACTCAATTAATGTTAACTATTCTTATCTGGAAATTATGGAATATTCTTTGATTTTCATTTTTATATAAAACTGTGAATTATGAAGGGTTACAAAACTTGAAATTGAGCTAAAGTGAGTATGTGACTGGAATTTTCCAAATATTTTAATTCAGTTTTCTCTTAAGAAGCTTGGCTCCCATGTCTTGTTGGCAATGTCACAAGATTCCTGTTTTGGATGATCATACTCAAGTAATTGAAATCCCTAAAATTTAGGAGAAAGATAAGTTATAATTGGCTGTCTTCAGTTGGTAATGATTTTCCATTGCTGCTGTGCTTACTTTAAGTTTGTTATGAATTTCTGTTGCTTGGATTAATCCTTATGATGTGATTTGTTGTGGCTTGTTTGGTTAACCCTACAGTTTAGAGTTATGCTTATCTGGATCATTGGTATTTATGCCTTACTAATTATTAAATACCTAGACTTTAAAACATACTTATAATAAGGTTTAATATAAATGATCCTTGGACTTATTTTCAGGGCAAAAAAAAGAGAAAGAAAGAAAAATACTCGCACATAGTTATTTGTCACTGAATTTCTTTTCCACTAGAAAGTGGAAATATGGTTTAGAGGCTTTAAACAGAATGTCTGTGGTTCTAAAGAAGGCTCTTCCTGTCTTTCCAGTTTCCTTCTTGTGTAAAACACAAATCTCTTCACATTCTCTCATTCTTAAAGCTCTTCATGGCATGCAGTATCCTACAGGCTTCAGATTACTTTACTTTACACACACACAAGGCACTCCTTCTGAACTCTGCCCGCCTGCTTACCTCAGTTTTCCACCACTTTTCACCAAGGACCCTTCATCTGCCCCATACGAGTTACTCACAGTGCCTCGAATGTTGTCCTAAATATTTTGAAGACAGTACACCACCTTTCTGGAGCTTTCCTCTGTATCTTGGTTAACTTTGCAGACAAATCATCCTCAGCTGGAGTAAATGCCCATGTAGTGATGAGTTGCCAGGGGCACGCTTTCTGCAGTCTGACTTATCGACACCTCCTGGCTCCTGGGTTGTATTTTATGGATGATGTTTGCACAAACAAATCGAGTCACTGTTTCTGGCTGAGTGCTATTTTAAGTCGAAGGGCTGACTTATCTACTCATATGATTCAAAGTAAACTTCCCTTATTAAGATGTCCAGTGTCTTTGACAATCTGGTCAAAGTATTAGGTTTTTGTGAGTAGAACTATAAAACTGTATGAAGTATTTTATCATATATGAACAGATTAAGTCATCAGACCAATGTTAGCTTTTAGATATTTTTCAGGTATTTTCAGATGTTTTAATTTTAATATACTTTGCACTCTCTATTTTTACTTTTGTTATATTATGTGACTCAACAATTGCCTTCAGTACATTGTTTTATATAATATGATCGTTATTGATGAAACACTGCAAAGATTTAAAATTTTAGGCCTTGAGAAAACCTTAGAGATCTTCTAATCTGTCCTCTCATTTTACGGAGAAGGAACTTGACGTGAACTTTTTATATTTTATTTATATACTCTTGTGATTTTTTAATAGAATGTAACACAGCAGGTTGCCTACTAATGGTAATCTGTGAAAAGAACTATCACAAGAAAATATGAAGTAGACATTTTTTAATCTGTTTTTCTGTATGAATTTTTTTGTATTTCCCCTTTTATTAGAGAAATTGTGGGTTTACAGAACAATCATGCGTAAAGTATAGGACTCCCACTTATCACCCCAAAAACACCTTTCCTTAGTGCAGACATTTGTTACAATTGATGATAGCACATTTTTATAATTGTACTATTAATTAAACTCCATGGTTTTAACTTAGAGTTCACTGTTTATGCAGTGTAGTTCCATGAATTTTTTAAAAAATTTATTCTATTACTATATAAACAATCTGACATTTCCTCTTTTAATCACATTTAGATGTATATTTCGCTGCTTGCCTTCACAGTGTTGTACTACCATCACCACCATTACCATCCATTACCAAAACATTTCTATCATTCCAAATAGAAACCTTATACATTTTAAGCCTTAACTTTCCATTTCCAAGCCTCATCTGTCCCCTGGTAGCCGCTTATAGTCTACATTGTGACTGTAAGTTTGTTTATTCTAACTGTTTCAAATCAGTGAGAGCATACATTATTTGTCCTTTTGTGTCTGGCTTTTTTCACTCAACATGATGTCTTCAGGGTTCATCCATGCTGTAACATGTATCAGGACTTCATTCCTTTTTACAGCTGAATATGATTCCATCGTATGCATATACCAGATTTTATTTATCCATTCATTGGTTAACGGACACTTAGGTTTCTTCTGCCTTTTGACAATTGTGAATAATGCTGATATGAGCATCAGTGTGCAAATACCTGTTTGAGCCCCTGCTTTCAGTTCTTTTGGGTATATACCAAGTAGTAGGATTGCCAGATCAAATAATAGTTATATACTTAGTTTTCTGAGGAACTGCCAGACTGTATTCCTCAGAGGTTGCACCATTTTCCATTGCCATCAGCAATGAATGAGTGTTCCTATTTATCTGCATCCTCTCCAACACTTTTTATTTTCTGGTTTTTTGATAGCAGTTATTTTATTGGCTGTGAAATGGTATCTCATTGTGGTTTTGATTTTGCATTTCTCTGATTGCTGTTGATGTTGAGTATCTTTTTGTGTGCTTTCTGGCCATTTGTATATCTTTTTTGAAAAGATTTTTTTTAAGTCTTTTGCCCATTTTTAATAGGGTTGTTTGTCTTTTTGTATATTGTTGAGTTGAAGGTTTTTTTTAATATAGTTGATATTAATTTTTTATCAAATATGTGGTTTCCAAATATTTTCTCCCATTGTGTAAATTGTTTTACTTTCATGGTAAAGTCCTTTGAGGAACAAAAGTTTTTATATTTTGAGAGATCCCATTTATCTCTTTTATCTTCTGTTGCTCATGCTTTGGATGTAAGTTCTAAGAAACCATTGCTTAAGGTGTGTACCTACATTTTCTACTAGGACTTTGACAGCTCTAGCTCTTACATTTAGCCTTTAATCCCTATTGGATTGATTTTTTTGCATGGTATGAGGCAGGGGTTTTCCTTCTTCTTATTATTTTTTTCCTCTTTTTTCTGTTTTTGCAAATAGAAATCCAGTTTTCAACTGGAAAGAGCCCCCAGCTTGAATGACCCGAGGATGCCGGTTTCCTCTCAGCTGCCATCCCCAACTCAGGCAGCTCCCCGTCAGGTCACCCTGTGCCCACTGCCTGACTCTGCTCTGCTTTTCTCATGCCTCAAAGGACACAATTTATCTGTTCTATCCTGACGTACAGTCCTTTATGGTAGATTATTTTCTGTAGTTATAGTCAAGATTAAATACTTAAGGCTTGGCACTATCATGTTGCCAAAATCTCTTATATCCTTAAAAAGGTATGAAAATATCAGAACCTAAAAACCATCCCACCTTGATCATCTACTGGACTGCCGATTGGCAGTCTTAAGTCATATCATTTGGAAACTGTCATCCCATTTACATTCAGTGTTGAATTTCTTCCAGTAGAGAGCTCATTTCTTTTATTTTATTGCTATTTATTTGCCCACAGATCATCTACACTGGGCAGTGAGCTATCCGATGTTTCTTGATTTGCACATAGGCTAAGCTTTCAGGACTGTGAGTACTTGGATTTAAATTTCCATTCTCCTCTGAGAGACAGTGTAGCTTTGGGCAAGTTACTTTCCCACTGGGAAGTGCAGCCTTGTGAGGTTCCACAGGCTTCTGCCCTTTCCAAGTGGTCTGGAGCATGGTGACCTCTTCATTGATCCAGAAAGTTGGGAGCCGAGTTGAATTCCTACAACTTAAGCAACCAATATGCTGTGATTTTTTTTGCTGATTTCTGAGTGAATACTGCATAACAGTTAGGGCAGTTTACAACATTTAGATTTGCTGATTCAGATTTTAGGCAAGCAAGCCTTCTAAGTCTCGATTCAACTGATCACTAGTTTTACTGTCCATCAAAAAAAAAAAATCCGGTTACATCATAAACATCTCACCAGCAAAATAAAATTATTCTCACAGAGCTGTTCAATAGCTTCTGAGTTGTCAAATCCAATGGACATAGCCTGACCTGCTCTGCGCCTTCTGCAGCCTTAAGCCTAATGTGCCATTTGCTTTATTTCCCATGTAGGCAATGGCGCTTTCTGCGGTTCTTTTCCTACCTCTCTGACCCCTTCTTAGTTTCCCCTGGCTGCCTCACTTCCTCTAGGGGCAGTGTGTATTCCTTGACCTAATCTTCTTTAGAATTTGGACAGAAAACATGAGGCCCTTTGCAATCAAGTGGCAGCTCCTCTGTGAAACTCTGATGTCCTCAGGGGGGATTAACTGTTCCTTCACCCTAGTTGCCTCCTAGTATTTTTTCCTACCTTCTATTATGTTAGGATTATGTTTTTCATGCCACCCTCCTGCCCAGAACCTCCAATGGCTTCCCACCTCCCTCAGAGTAAATTCCAGAGCGCTTGCTCTCCTGTCAAGCCCTCCCTCCTTCGTCTAGCCTCTGGCTCCCTGCCCAGTGAGACTTTCTGCTGCTCTTCTCTGTAGTCCCCCACCTGCCACCCCTGTGGCTGGGAGCTTAGTACGGACACATGCTCTCAGGGCTTTGCTCAATTGTCACCCCCTCAGATGCTTTCTCTGACCAAGCCATCCTAAACAGTAACACCTGCTAACCTCCTCCCCTCACCTGCCTGCCTTTTTCTTAATTGCAGCTTTCACAGGCTGTTATATTCTATACTTGTTTGTGTTCTTACCACCTCCCACACTAAAATCTCCATGAAACAGAGCACACTTGCAGCTCAGGGGATACTCACAGAGTGCGTGGACGTGGACAGCTTCCCTTCCCCCCTTTTACACTGAAGCCTACTAGGGCAGAGTCTTTGTGGTTTTCATCTTTGGTTGTCGGAACATTCCCAACTTTTGCACATGGAAAATTCTGGCCCACTGGTCCAGAAGAGAGTGTGCCGGTCCACAGACAGGCCCGTTCTCCAAGAGGGTCTCCAGCCCCACATCCCTTGCTTGGGCCCTATCCTCCCTCGGATTTGTGTATCTGGCCCCCTCAGTGAGCATTTGTTCAGTTTCTCCATCGTTTCCCTAACTTACTACATTCATTCTTCTTTTCTACCCTCCCTCGCCCTTCAGCCCTTGTTCTTAACATTCAGACATCAGAAATACAGTAAAATATTTGGTTACACAGCAAGACTTTGTTCATGTTTAAGATGGCAAAAAAAAAAAACTATAAAATAAAAAAACATAATAGGTCTAATGCCTCTGATAAGGTCAGTGGAGCTGCAGCCAGCAGAACTGTTTTCTTAATTAAAGGCAGATTTGGATGCTGCACTTGGTCACCAGTAGACCTTACCAGGTGCGTGTGAAGTGTTTGTTCTGTGCTGCCAGAGCCGCCTGCGGTGTCCTGGCTGGCGGAGTGGGTGGCGGGGTTGGTGGCATCGTGCAGAGCCCACCCAGCCTCCCAGCTTGCCTCACCCTGTCTGACAGCACAGCACGCTGCCGTCTCCCCTTGGGTACAAAAGAAGTAGGTGCCAGAGAGAGCGTTTCATCCATTATCTCAGAAGCCTCGAGTCTGTTAGGGAAAGTTCTCCATCCTGGAGAGGCCCCGCAAACGTGGACACAGAGTACAAATGACCGGGCTCCCAGGAGCCCACCAAGCCAGCCGTGGGGTTTTAGAGGTGCTGTCAGTGGAGCTTGTTAGACACAGAGGTGCCTGTGCACTGGTCTCAGTGGATGTCCAGCCCCGTAGGTGCTTTCTCTGCCACCTAAGCACCCATCCTGGCCCCTGTCCTCTGCTGGGACAGTGACCCCGCAGTGCCAGGCTCCCATGGGTGCTCCCCGGCCTCCTACCCAGAGAGTCCACAGTGACTTCACATCATTCCTGGTGGTCAGCAGTAGCTCTTAGGGCACAGCTGTTTCCAGGGAAGGTCTGAAGCCTGGATTTTCCAGAAAAGAATCTTTATTCGGCCTGCGAGGGACCCTGGTTTCATCCCTGTGGGTGCTCCCCCAAGGAGCATGAATGCGGAGGGTCTGTCCCCCAGCCTGGGGTCCCTGCTATTTGCTCTAGTCCCCGAGCCTCTCTTCACGTGGCTTTGTATCTTGACCTCAGTTTCCTGCGACCCTACCAGCCCTCTCAGAGGCTCTGAGCCTCCTTACTAAGATGTGTAGGAACATCTGGATGGTACCCTTTCCTTCCGTGTCCCACTCAGGCTGTGCTGGGGCAGCACCGTGGCCTCAGACTCATTAATTTAGCCACCGGCCACTGCCATGTCATTACCTTTTGCCATGTGAATGTTGCCTGGGGAGATCGTTTCCTAAAGATGGACAGCCACTCCTTAGTAAAGGGAAGCAACCAGTGCCCCCACCCTGTTGGGGGCTCCTTCTTTGTAACTAGATATCTACTCCAGTGCTAGCCTTAGAAGGGGTAAATGAAGGCAGAGGAGGAAATGTGAGAAGAGAGAGAAGAGCAGGAATCTACACACATCTGGTTCTTGGCTTCCTTTCATCTTTCATCTGCCCCATTCAACCCTTTTTATCAACTCTTAAACACAAGCTCTCTCTCTGCCCCAGGACTTTTGCACATGCTATCTTCTCTGCTAAGAATGATCTGTCTGCTCTTCTAATGAACAACTCTTTCTCATCCTTTAGATATCATTTCAAATGGTCCCTTCACAGGGAGGCCTTACCTGGTTACAGTCTCTAATGAACCACTTTGTTTTCTCTATGGTGTGTAACACAATGTGTAATTAAACTAGGTGTCCATTTCCTTGCTTTTGGTCAGTAGCTCCCATGAGGCTTAGCTCCTGGCTGGAGGAACCAGGATTGGCATGTCTGTCACTGTTACTACAGGGTCTGGCTTCTAGCCATTCATCTTCCTAGCTAAGAGGTGGTTAATCACTCATGCCAAGTCAATGTGCTTCTCTAGAGACCTTCTCTGGCTCTTACTTGGAATCTTCATGGAGTGAATTCTTGAATGGTAGCAATGGAATTAGTCTCGTCAGGCATAGCAGGAAACACTCGTCAAAACAACCTCCTACCGCTAATGAAGGAAACTTTCAGAAATATGAAGTTGACAGGCAGAAAAAGGATATTCCTTAACTGGCTTCCATGGCTAAATAGTTTTGTCATTATTCTTCCTTTAGCTTTGTTTGATTTATATTTGGAAGTAATTATGTTGCTTGATTACAAAGTAAATTAAGTAAAGCATTTTTAGGAAGTTACTGTGTATAATACTATAATCATTATATAAATTGCAATAATATGTATAGTCTTTACAATTTAAAGACCCTGAGAATATTGCTATCTACTTAACTGTTAAGCATTAACAAGCACAGAAACTTGATAAAAGATGCAGCTCATATTTACCCTATTTGGTTCATTACACAGAAGATACATAAACACAGCAAAATGACTTGTAAATACACCACATGGCCTGGTCCATTGTTTATCCTGTTAAGTGAGATACACTACTTAATCCACACTAAGAAAGGATTGATTATTATCACCCTTTTAGATGACCATTTGGGACCCTTACGATTTAGGAAAGTTTTGTTCAGTCAGAGATGGGAAATTCACTTAAACTATAAATAAGAATTAATGCAATTATAATCCAGATCTGGGACAAAAAATGTGTTGAATTTGCATTGTCTGATGAAAAAATAAAGATTGTTAACATAGCCATGTAACAGTACATTTTCCCTTGCATTCTCTTTTAAAGAGAATTTCGTAAGGAATTTTTAGTTCCTGTTCCTCCAAAATACAGCAAGTAATCTGCAGTTTAAGAGTCCCTAAGTACTCATTGACTTAATAGACAATTACAGCATATTGTGTTTTAAAAAAAAGTTAGCTATTTTAGAAACCCCTAATTACAGATTTACATGATAGACTTACCAAGAAAAAAAAAATACATTTCAAAATGTACTTACAGTCTTAATGATATTATCCACTTTTAAAGTTCCTGGTTGAAGTGCTCATCCTATGTGCTCTACCTTCTGGAGGTGTAATGACAGAATAGATTTACTTTGTTCTAAAACTTGGTCTTTGGATGCTAGCTGTCTCAGAACAATTTTGTGGGCTCTTTTTTCATCTTAGCTAGATGGCTTCATTCACTACTGGTCTCTGTTTACAGTTAAGATGTAATAGGAAAAGAAAGGTTGTGGTCCCAGTTTACACACACTGATGGATTGGCTCTAAACAGGCACAGCTGTGTACAAATTTACAGCCATGGAAAACAAATACAACACTTACTAACTTCTCAAAGTTAGTGGTTTGGCAGTCTAAACAGATTCTCAATCACTTCCTTCAAATTTTCCCTTGATGACTCTTTTTTTTTTTAATTAACAACTTTATTTCAAATTCACAAAAATAAAAAGAACAGAAAAAGGTAGCTCGACAAGTTGTAGCAGCATTACCCCTAGAAAGTCTTTTTCAGGCACTTTTGTCTCATCTAATTCCAAATGCTAACTCAGTTGTTCTAGTGTTCATAAAGATACACAGATGAACACAGATTAATTAAATGGCATAGTCAATGTGTCCTTATTAATGACAAACAAAAGAAGAGAAAAAAATGCTTAATTATATTCATGTCTCAAAAAACCAAACCTCATATTCTTTTTTTTTTAAATGACTTATTTCTCCCTGTCTAGCCCGGGAACCTCTGGAAGGCTTTGGATATTGTTTTATATTTAGTTGGTGCAAAAGTAATTGCAGTTTTGCATTGTTGAAATTTGCTGTTTGATATTGGCATACATTCTTAAATAAATGTGGTTGTTATACATCCTTTTAATGTGCATTTTTCACTTCATTATTTTTGCTAATGATTTATTACTTGCTGTTTATTTTACATTTATTTTAGCCTATGAAAATGACGTTAGGCAAAATCAAATTTGAGCTATTTTATTATTCGAATTCAAAATGGGTCAAAAAGCAGCAGAGACAACTCTTAACATCAACAATGCTTTTGACCCAGGAATGCATTGTGGAATAAATGTACAGTGCTGCGGTGGTGTAAGAAGTTTTGCAAAGAAGACATGAGCCTTGAAAATGAGGAGAGGAGTATAGTGGCTGTCCATCAGGAGTTGACAATGACCAGTTGAGAGCAATCATCAAAGCTGATCCTCAAACTACACGAGAAGTTGCTGAAGAACTCAATGTCAACCATTCTATGGTCATTCGGCATTTGAAGCAAATTGGAAAGGTGAAAAAGCTCAGTAAGTGGGTGGCCCATGAGCTGACCAAAAATTTAAAAAATCGTTATTTAGAAGTGCCATCTTCTCTTATTCTATGCAACAACAACAAACCATTTCTTGATAGGATTGTTACTTGCAACCAAAATTGGATTTTTTTTTTCATTTTTTAAAATCTTTTTCTTAAAGATACATAGATGACCCAAAATTTTACATTAAAAAATATAAGAGATTCCCGTATACCCCACTCCCCACGTCCCCCACTTCTCCCACATCGACAACTTCTTTCATTTGGGTGGTACAGTCATTGCATTTGGTGAATACCTTTTGGAGCACTGCTACACAGCATGGATTATCGTTTACAGTGTAGTTTACACTCTCTCCCAGTCCATTCAGTGGGTTATGGCAGGATATATAATATCCTGCATCTGTGCCTGTAATATCATTTAGGACAACTCCAAGTCCCAAAAATGCCCCAATATCACACCTCTATTTCTCTCTCCCTGCCCTCAGCAACTCCCATGGCCACTGTCTCCACATCAATGATATGATTTCTTCCATTGCTAGAGTCGCAATAATTCTATAGTAGAATACCAGTAAGTCCACTCTAATCCATATTTTATTCCTCTATCCTGAGGACAGTGGGATGGCAATATCCTCTCCACTTCTAAATCAAGAGGGGGCTTAGATCCCACATAGCTGATGGATGTGATTCTCTTGTTTGTAGTTGTCAACTCTCTCAGTTCCCTGGTGTGCTGCTTGACCATCCTCACCTCCCTTTAGCTGACCTGGATAATTCCAACAAACCAGAGAGTAGGCGTTGCAGCTCTGCTGGGGCTCAGGGCCCAGCTGGCACATAGATAGTCCAGAGATTCAAATATCCTGAGCATGCAAAAGTGGATTTTATATGACAACCGGTGACAACCAGCTCAGTGGTTGGGCCAAGAAGAAGCTCCAAAGCACTTCCCAAAGCCAAACTTGCACCAGAAAAAGGTCACAGTCACTGTTTGGTGGTCTTCCACCAGTCTGATCCACTACAGCTTTCTGAATCCCAGTGAAACCAGTACATCTGAGAATTATGCTCAGCAAATCGATGAGATGCACCAAAAACTGCAATGCCTGTAGCCAGCATTGGTCAACAGAGAGGGCCCAATTCTTCTCCATGACAACACCCAACTGCCCATCGCACAATCAACGCTTCAAATTTGAACGAATTGGGCTACAGAGTTTTGCCTCATCCACCATACTTACCCCTCGCCAACCGACTACCACTTCTTCAAGCATCTCAACAATTTTTTTGCCAGGAAAACACTTCCAACACCCAGCAGGATGCAGAAAATGCTTTCCAAGAGTTTGTCAAATCCTGAGGCACAAAAATTTTATGCTACGAGAATCAATAGTTATTTCTCATTGGCAAAAATGTATTGATTGTAATGGTTCCCATTTTGATTAATAAAGGTGTTATCTTAGTTATAATGATTTAAAATTCACAATCCAAAACCACAGTTCCTTTTGCACCAACCTAATCATACCTTGGGGATGTTCCACTCTATCCTAGTTTGTGACTTGTATCTGGCCGTAGATTTTATGGAAGTCAGCATATGGGTATTTAAGGGAGAGCCTGGGTTGGGTAGGATACTTTTCAAAATTTTTCTGAAAGAGTTTTAAACCTCTTTGGAGTTTGTAAAACCTTTGGCCGGGGCGGGGGGGTCCAGGGTGCAAACATCACTCTACATTGCCTAGTTAATGAAAAACTTGCACAATTAGCTAACGGCCTGAAGGTTTTACTAGAAGGGCGTGCCCTCTCAGATGTTAGTATTGCAGTTGCAGTTTAATAAAGATCTGTTTGATATCTCTCATGTACTCTCCTAGGACTTGGAAGTCCTGTGGGGCACAGCTCTCTCCTGGTGGCCACTGGTGGCTAGGCCTGTGAGCACACTGCAACATGGCCCACCTGTGCCATCCGCAGCAAAGAGATCTTGAAGGGAGGTGGGGAGAGCAGGTGTTTTGGCTACCGCATGTACTGGTATTCACTATTAAGAGAGTAAAATTCTCCCTCCCAAATATGCTTTCTCCTATTCTCAGCATCTTCTTTCAAAATTGGAGGTAGGAGTGGGTGAAGGTGTTACTTTAAAGACCAGCGTTAGTGGTGCCAGCATCTTAGAAGATGTTTTGTTCGTTTGCCTTTTATGATATTAGAAGGATGAAAAATACTTGCTGGTGTTATTTTACTTTTAAGTAGATGTATCCTTAAATGAATCCAAGGAATGAAGATAGAATCAAATATATATGTATACATATATATTTAATGTAAAAGGAAAATTATGTATTTGCTTTATGAAAGAGCTGTATAAAGGTGTTTTGTTTTGTTTTGGTTTTTCATTTCATTCTGCATTCCTAAGTAACCAAGAATCTAGAATTTGGAAATACACACAAACCTGAATTTAATGACTACTACAAATGCAATCATAGATACCTGAAAATTTTGTAGCATATTTGGGGCTTAAGACCCTTTGGCTTGCATGTTGTTTTTCAAATATGCCCTGATTTTTTTTTTAAAGGAGGTACTGGGAATTGAACCCAGGACCTTGTACATGGGAAGCAGGCACTCAACCACTGAGCTACATCTGCTCCTCAATGAGACCTTGTTTTTTTGTTTTTTTGTTTCATTTTTAGGAGGTCCTGGAGATTGAACCGAGAACCTCATGCTTGGGAAGCAGTCCTCAACTACTTGAGTTACATCCACTCCCTGATACACATTTTAAACCAGTTAGTAAAAATTAGAATCTTTTTTCCTTAGCAAAGCAAGAAGTTTCACTTCACCACCTAAGATTACTGTAATTACAAGAGCTGGCAGAATGCTTTCCACAGGTCTCTGGGTTAACAGCTCTCTGCACCTGTACCTCCAGCAAGGATAGCCATAGTTCTTTTCTTGCATAACCTACTCACAGGAATGACATAATTAGAAGCTCATCATCCTAGGAAATGCAGATGCCACGTTTGAAATTCTGTGGCCAGCCGTGTGTCTCCCTGCTATACCTGACACGGCTCGCTGTACTTAACACCTGGCAGTTCCAGCTTCTGCTGTACTCACCCCCCCATAGCAGCCTTTAGAATACTTGTAATTTTACTTCCATTCATTCCTTCACAAAAATTTTCCCCATATACTGTTGTTTCTGTGATCACCGAACAGTTGAAAGTCTTAAGTGTGAGCATAGAGCTCCTCATAGCTTTTTGACTACATTACCGACCAGCTCCTTCAATTCAGTCTTCCCCTCGAATTACCCCACATTCTCCTCTTGCTGCTTTGATTATTTTCCTGAACATTAAAAGCCTTTAATGTCCTAAGAAATTGTGAAGCAGAGTGAAGAAAATATAGTTATGGAAGTTTTCATTCTTTAATGTGCGGTTTGTCTTTTTTAGATAGACAAGAACATCCTCCGTCATTTCCTTTGAGGTCCTCATTCTCTTTCTTCATATCAATGGACCCCATTTTCTAATGGAAGACATTAGAATAGGAGAGGACTCTTTTAATGTAATATCTCTGACCCAATTTTATACAATGAAAATTCAGTAGCACAGTAGATTCACAACTTATTCTAAGGTTAAGTTCTAAATTCAGCAAGTAAGGCAAAAAATGTGTTTACTCAAAATGACTGAGAACGATGTCTCTCATTTAGCCCAGTGCAGCAGTCTTTTCCTCCAAAACTGAACTATCTAGTTGGCTTGTGTTGAGCATTGGGTGGAATCATTGGTTTGAGTTGAGATTCATACTGTATGAACGACGTACTGCATTTTTCAATTCCTGAGCGATTCCTAGTGCAGGAAACTGCTCTCATTGGGAGGCAGGCAGTAGAACTTGGGAGAGCAGCAGTAGCTTCTCATCCCTGCCTCATGCTCATTCCTGGATTCCTTTGTTTGGAGAATATGGTGGGATTACCTGTAATTACAGCTCCTTTATTCTTGCCTCATTTTTCTTCCCTTGAATTTGTTCATATACAGAAACTCGACTCTATTCACTTCAGGTATTGAACTGTTGTACATGGCTGCCCTTTTATTTTTTAATTCTAGGAATAGTTGAGGAAAGAATTGTATGTATAAACATATAAACATGTTGAGTAAATCAGTTGCTTATTGGGCAGCATAGGGGAGTAAAAAGAACACGGACTTGCAAGTTAGCAACTTTGAATTCTTGTCCTAAGCACCATAGTATGGTTTATGAACTGGCACAAATTATTAACCTTTTAAAACTTTATTTCCTAATTTGCAAAAAATAAGTGGAAGGACTAGGGCAGTGGTTCCCAACCCAGATGAACTGGGGAGCACTTAATAAATAAGATTCCCAAGCTTATGTCTGTAATTCTGATTTGGGGAGCCCTGCAAAGCTTCCAGCTCTGTTTGCCAGTAGTGGATCTCTCTTCTTCCCCTAGTGGGCTCCCAGGTTCTCCCAATCCTGCTGCACCCAGGGCCTCTGGCCTTGCAGAGGCTGATGCCCTACTGCTTTGCTGCTTCCACTGTACTGAAGTGGTGACCCGTGTGGCCCATTGCCCTGTGGATGAGCACCCAGCCTTAGGCAAGGTAGAATTTGAACGCTCGAACCAGACTGTGTGACAGCAACTTTCTATCCTATTGAACCGAATGCCTTTGTCTCTGCAGTGGAAGTGAGCGTTGTGGTTTGCTGTTTTGATAGGGCCATCTTGCATGTAAGAAGCCTAGTCTGTCGCATCTCTTTGCAGGAGCGCTTACCCTCGGTAAGGTCTTGTCCCCCGCTCTGTGTTCTATAATCCAGACAGTTCAAAGCCACCAGTGAATCAAACAGAGCTGAGGTCCTGAAGGGCAGGTGAGCTGCTCTTGCCATCTACACAGGCACCAAGTACAGATGGTGTGTAGAGGATTTCCCAGCCATTGGAAACATGACACGTCCTCCCAGTGCATCCACATGGAATTCAGTATAGGAAAGCCAGTAGTTGTAGAGTCAAGTTTAGGGTAGGAGCCAAAGAAAATGTAACTAGAATGGCATGAATAAAATAGTTTCTCAAACAACTCACATTTTCTGTTAAGAATGGCCAAAAGTGTATTGGTGATGAAAACTCCAGAGGGGCCCTGTGAGGCCACTTGAGGAGAAGGCACCTTGAGGACGGGCTTTGGTGCCAGGGTGCCTGCTCCAGGTGTACCTGTCAGGGTCGTGGAAAGATGCTATAGCCACCCCGGTTTGGAGCCTTGGGTTGTAGCATGTTTAACCTTCTAAATAGCTTTCACATTTATATCTGTTTGGTTATGAGAACAGGCAGCGTTTTCATCAGCAGCTATTTGGCTTGATTTCAGTCACCCATCTAGGTGTGACATCTGCCATGGAAACAACTTATTAACTATTTGTTTTTCCTTTTGGTCAAAGGGGGAAAAGAGCCATCCAAGGATTGGGGGCGAGCTCACATGATGTGTTTGTGGTTTTAGGTTTTCCAGAGTTCCTTTCACCTGAGTAAGAAGAATCCTAGGAGTAAGCAGGGCAGACATTGCCAACCTTTTAGCTTGAGCTTAGTGTCACTTTGAATGAGGCAAAGTGGAGTCAGAGAAAAAGAGAAAATAAGAGAGAGTAAATGAATGAGAGTGATGATTTTGAAGCATTTCCATTTAATGTTATATCAGCACAATCCATTTACATGGACCAAGTACCAGATTAGTTATTAAAGAACCTAAAAGGATGATTTCATATAAAAGACAAATTAAAGGAGGTTCAAAACAAAAGAATGTAATTTAGTTTTTTTATATCTTTGAGATAGAATTAGAGAATTTGTGTAAAAGGTAAGGTTTAGAAGACAAGCTCATTTGTTTTGACAACAGATTCTTATTTTTTTCTTAAAAATAATTGTTTTAATTTCTGATTTATTTGGAATTTATTTAGCTTATATAGCAGTGATTTATTAATGAAGAATATGTTTTCTTAGAAAAATGAAAATAATTGATAAACAAATATAAGGTTATTAAAAGAATTTGATGTAAACGTTGGATAACTGGAATCATATTCATTATTTCCATACCCATTAATTGTATAGTATTAATGAAATCACTCTAATTCATTCAATTACAGCTTATTTATCTGAAAATTAGAAAGTCTAATTCCTCCTCTGCTTACATAATGGGTTGTTGTGCCATTCAAATGAGATAATATATGTAAAAACCCTTTGTTAATTGTCACAATAATACAAGATTGGATTTTTATAAACTTAATGAACCAGGTAGCAGATTTATTCCTCAGGATCGGTATCCACACAAAATGAAATAATGTTATGCCCTCAAAATAAAGTTATCAGCAGTAGTTTTATTTCACTCTAGTTTAGGTACAGGTGAACAAACATGTATTTTTATACCAACAATTCCTAAAGTTCTTTTCTGCTCTTAAAATTCTGTGCTCCTGTGCTGTCTATGCAGGTATCTCCCAGTTTTTTCCCTTCCATAGATCACAACACAGGTCATTGTTTTTGTTTTTTTTTTAAGTTTAAAAACTGGGTTCCAAAACAGGCCTGTATTTTATAAAGGCCTATGCTACTGGATAACACAAAAAGAGCTAGTTTTGTATATATAAATAGTTGCAGTATAAATTAATCTTTACTTAAAAATGCTGGTGTGACATGCTTGAATGGAGAGATAGCTCACATGGAACGGACATTTTTCCTTGCCTCTTCAATGTCATTTCATTCATTTATCAGTTCACATATTTATCACCTTCATTGTTTTATCCCTAATCCAGCAATGGGCCATTGCAATAATCAACCAGATTTAAGACACCTCAGGTTGAATCTCTCCATTTTCTACCAATAATTTTTCTATTTTTCTATAAGTATTATTACTACTATTCTTATTTCTAGCCTCCCTGATACTATACTCATTTTAAAACATGAGATGAGATCCTCTTTTCCTGGAATCTGTGTAATTATATAATTACTCACTACATTATTTAAAACTCAACATTTGATAAATGTTTTTCATTATATTTTGCCAAGGAAATCTTCGTCTCAATTGAAGAATGGGTCTGTTGCTTCCTTTTAAGTAATAAGTAAAGCCTAATATAACATGTTCTTTTGACCTTACACGCCAGGAAGCCCAAGCCGTACTGAGCATTAAGCACCTATATTATCTCTGAGTTTAACTTATTCCCTTCTTCCTTTTTGCTCTGCTTTATTTGATTACTTTCTAGTTTATTGCCTATGTCTATTATTATAAACTTCCTAAAATCCTTCCTGGAGTGAGAGGATGTATAAATTAATTGAGTAATGAAAGTACGAGACTCTACATTTCTGGTTCTCCTGTCTGAAGAACTGGGCTGCTACCTCCTTCTGAAGAATTAGCAAAGCATAATGAACAGTTTCTCTTTTTACCTGAACTCCCAGGAAGCTCTGCCAGTTCTATGGAAGGGACTTTTTTAAAAAAACTATTTTTTGCTGTTGTACTCTCTTTTCTTTAGTATGTAATTTTTCTGTGGTAGAATAAGTATTATTGCTATTATTATTACATTGTTCCCCTTCAGGACTCTCCCACATTTCTAGATGTTTTCCTGTATTAGGTAGATAATTTATTTTCCTCTAATCATATTGCCATTGCATACTTTAGTTGTACATCAAGTAAGTGTAACATTCATATCTTAGGAACTTTTAAAAATGCTTTTGTTTGCATTACTATGTTCCAAATTTATTCTTCTATTTTATTTATGTATCATGAAATCTGACAGCTTGAAACCTGCATACTAGCAACCATGGCTTTTGCTTTACTACTTTTCTTCTTATGTTTGAGAAACTCATTATTATAGCACAACGGTATTTATTGTCTCTAATTTCATTAGGCGGTGGAGAATAGGTATGATTAACCTATAATTTCACTTTGAAAGATATGCTTATTATCTGCTTTCTCCAACATTCAAAGGTAATTATTTCATTAAATCTTCTTAGCAAGCTATAATATAAATTTCCTGGGAGGTGGGATGGAAAAAAACAGGACACTAACCTAAAAGTTTCCAGTCCCAAATAAGGAATAGGGAAAGTTTAATCATTTGGAATGAGAACATGTGCATATTTGAGCAGTTTGTTCTTTTTTTTTTTTTTTTTTGTGGTTCTAGATTTAATACCATCACTCCTCTAGCCCCATTCTCCACCCGAGCTGCTGACCTTGCTGCCTATTTTGTTGAGAAAACAAATGTTTGTTGAGGACAAATGTGTCACCCCACTGCATAAAGTCTACCAGCACACCATCATCTGCCAGTGTGCTTTGCCTCCCCTTTGGTTGGCTCTGATGAGCAGTCCCTGCCTCATTAATAGTCACCTTTGCTTGGGTGTGGCCCGGTGCTTCAGGCTTCCTACAACTATGTCTTTTCTCTCTCACGTTACCAAATATTCTAATCATTACTCAAACAGTCTTATCATTACTCAAACAAAAGCAATAATCAACTGCTTTCTTCCCCTCATGCCCACTTTAGCTACTGCCTTTTATATCAAAACAATTCAAAAAAGTTGTTTAAACTGTCAGTTTCCTCTCTTTTATCTCCCATTCTCCCTTGAACTGAAGTCGGCACAGCCTGCCCTTTGCTGTTCCCAGTGGCAGTGCTCCAATTGTGTCATCATCACGGCTGAGAACCCCTTCTGGGCATGCTCTCTTCACACACCTTCTCAGCTTCCTGTCCTGGCCTTCCTCTTGCCTCTCGGCTTACCCCTTTACAGCTCATCAGCTTCCTTCCTTGCATTTCCCAGAGTTCAGTCCTCAGACTTCTCTTCTCTGTAGGCACTGGTTTGCCATGCGGTGGCATCCAGCCCGTGGGTTTAAATACCTGGACGATACCATCCTTACTGTGATTGCCCAGATATGTCAAGTGCAGAACCACAGCCAAGGCCTTCTCGGGTGTCCAGTGGCTCAGTATGGGTGATCTCAGGGATTGAGTCTCTACCTGCTTATTTCTATCCAGAGTCTTCCACCACACTCAGCATAAAGGAGACGCTCTGGCATATGGGCTCCTATGGGCTCCTCTCGCCTCCCTTCTTGTCGTGATGTGGCTCCAGCCACACTGGCCTTCTTGCTCTTGTCCTAGGAGGTCTCGTGCTCTCACTTCATGCAGAATTCTGCTCACATATCAGGATTTCTTCCCTGCCTAACTGCCTTCAAGAGCGTCCTCACACCCCATCACATTCCCTCCCTTCACCCGCTTTCTACGTCTTTACAGTACCATCAGTGTCTGACATTGTTATGTTTCTTATTTGATAGTTTATTCTTTGTCTTTGGTACCAGAAAGCCAACTCCAAGAGGACAGGGTCTTTCTGTTTGGTTTACTGCCACATCTTTAGCTCCTGGAATGCCATCTGGCACATGGCAGGCATTCAGTAACTCTTTACATGAATGCAGCATTCTTAGGGGCGACTTTCATTTAAAACATAGGAAGAAATAAAGTATTTTGGCTTCTCTTATCAATGACTTTCTTTTTTTAAGATTTATTTATTTCTCTCCCCTTCCCCCCCACCCCCACCCCTCTGTGTCTATTTGCTGTGTCTTCTTTGTCCACTTCTGTTGTTGTCAGCAGCACGGGAATCTGTGTTTCTTTTTGTTGCATCATCTTGCTGCGTCAGCTCTCCGTGTGTGCGGCACCATTCCTGGGCAGGCTGCACTTTCTTTCGTGCTGGGCAACTCTCCTTACAGGGCGCACTCCTTGCACATGGGGCTCCCCTATGTGGCATGGCACTCCTTGCGCGCATCAGCACTGCGCATGGGCCAACTGTACCCGGATCAAGGAGGCCAGGGGTTTGAACCCTGGACCTCCCATGTGGTAGACGGACGCCCTAACTACTGGGCCAAGTCCACTTCCCATCAATGACATTTAAATCTGTTTCAAATTTCAAAGAAACAGTGTTTGAATATTTTCTGGTGGATATTACCACCCAACACTTAATGTCATTTCTCTATCAAAATTTTGCTGAGTGAATCAAGTTGAATTAAATACTTTCTTAGATCTGGGTAATTAATGTTGAAATAAGCATAAGAGTGCTGTCTTTTGACCCTAATTTCCTGGTGCTGGTCAACATGAATCTGAAATTCTTATAGACCTGTTTAAATGAATTGATCATCTTCGTTTGCTTCATTCAGTGTCAGTGTCATTGTTCTGCTCTGAGTCATCTCTGTACCAAATAAAATAGCAATTCTGGGAATACTCTGCTTCCTACTCAGAAGGAGGGAGGTGACCTCAGCTTCTAACTCACTCTGGGTGGAATAATAAGTCTTTTCACTTACATCACTCATGGTCACCAATTTGGGCCATTTTTGAAATAAGAACAGGGCAGTTTCCTAGAGACAAGTAAGTAATCTCCTGTTTCTTGATTTTTCCTCGATATTGTCCTTGTCCTTACATGACAGTACGCCTAATACCCATATACAACTCAAGTTTTTTTTTTAAGACAATTGCTTGACTTCACAAAAGGCAGAATGAAATGAAATTGCTGTTTTCTCCTAGAAATTTTTTGACTGCAAGTAACACCAATGTCTCTTTATAATGGCTTATTCAAAGAGAAGGTCATTTTTCCTACGTGACAGAATCAGCTAGGTAGCTGGTCCAAGGATGGCAAGGTCTCTGGTTTTTTGCTGTCCTGAACATAGTTACTTGTCACTTCCTGAGCTTTTGCATCTGCATTCCGAAAGTTCAAGGAAGGAGAATGGGCAAAGCAGTGCCACACTCTCCACCCCTCCAATGGGAAAGAAAGACCTTTTGTAGACAGCCTTGAATTGCCTGTATCTGAGACTTTCTGGTCCAAGACAGTGTCCAGTGACCACATCCAGCTGGAAGAGAGGCTGGGAAAGCAAACATCCTCTTAGCTGGGCACATCACTGTCCTGAACGAAATAAGGTTCAGTTTAGCGAGGAAGAAGGGAATGGTACTAGATATGTGACTAGCAGTGTCGGCCACAACGGCTTACAGTAACTGGGTATTTCGTTGTGTATAGGGATCCCACAAGGACATCTTGTCACCATATTAGTATTTGTCATTATTTGTTATTCAGGTAATTTCCAATTTACAAGGATATTTTCCATTCCTCTTTTGTCCTTGCAAAAAGAACCTGCTATTAGGTTTACTCCTGTCTGAGCAAAATTTCATAGAAGACTTGGAATAAATTAGGAGTTATTCATGCTGTGTGATTTATTTAAAAAGTACAATATTTAGAAGTAGATCAGAGATTGTCCCCACATACTCCCTACCCCCCTCACCCCACTCCTCCCCCCATAACAACAACCTCCTCCATCATCATGGGACATTCATTGCACTTGGTGAATACATCTCTGAGCACTGCTGCACCATAGATTGTCTTTAACATACTCTGACACAGGGGTCCTTAACAAGGGGTCTATGAGCTTAAATTGAAATTCAAGAAATGTTATTCTTCTGGGGATGTGTTGGTGTGGGTATGATATATTTATTAAATAATACACAGTATAGTGTGGACTTGGTAAGGGGTCTGTGGTTTTCACCTGACTGGCAAAGGAGTCTGTGGAAGAAAAAAGGTTACGAACCCTGTTCTAACATGAGACTAAAATAGTGATGATCTCACAGCATTGTGGTAAGGACCTACTGAAATAATATATGCTCAAATGCTTTGCTTCCCAGTGTTAACTGTTTTCATCATTATTATATATTCATTTATCAAATAGTCAATGAGTATCTATTATCTGCCAATCACTGTTGTAGTAGGTGCTGGGGACACAATGGCAAACAAGTTAGATAAGGAAAATGTCTTTATTCTAGTGATGGGAGATGGGTGATATGCAAATAAACAAGGAAGATAATTTCAGGTAAAACTGGCAAAAAGAGGCTAAAAAGGCTAATTTGTTCAGAGACAGTCTCTGAAGAAGTGATATTCGAGTTGAGAACATTTTTCCTTGAGACCTAATTCTCTAAATCTCCACGTTGCAAGTAAAATATTCTTGGCAAAAACTCAATTATTTTCCAGAGAAACACACTAATTTAATCATAGGATCCTTTGCTGCTAGAGCAATAATGTGAACTGCTGTAGAATTTACAGGTTTCTTTTCTCCAGGGGGCAGCTCTCTGTCTAATTCACCATTGAACCAACACATTACACTTCATCATACATAATTTAATGAGGAAATTGTTAGGTTTGGAGCATTTTATTGCATGTTCTTTTTGACTCCTTCTTTGTTATGCCCATTGCTGTGATTCTTAATGTAATAACCCTTCTCCTGAGTGGAGGTCATGCCTCTCCTTCCAGCCATAACAAGGAGAGAATGATGGTGCCCATCAGGAATCTGGATAAAAATGTGCATTGGTAAATGTTAAAAATACCACTTTGAGTCATCATTAAATCAGATGTGTTAATATAGTCCTGGAAAGAAATATTCATTGGGAGTTTTTTGCAGGTGGAATGTAATCCACACAAAATGATTCTGGGGCTGGCTGATGGAGAGTATTTTTTATTGTTGTTTTATGCTTAATATTTCAGGCTTTTGTGATGGTGGCCTCAGTAGTATAATGTGAAAGGCAGTTTAGAAAAAAAGTCTATTTATATCATGTAGGTCTCTTTGCTCATAGATCCCTTTATTTACTGACTAACACAAACATGTTTCTTAGATAGGGACTTGTTTACAGTTTTTAATCATAAAAGCCTCTGATTTTTGAAAAAAAATGTTTTTGTCTTTTGCATGGGACATATTTTATTTCTCTCTATTCACCCCTCAGGTTGTTTTGCAAAGTCCTGCAAACAGAATAACTAAGATATACTTTCTTATTGTTCAGTAAATGGAATGAAAATGTATTTGAAATATAAATATTTGTACTAATGTCACCACACTTTGGAGCCTAGTCTCATTCGGTTTTCATGCAGCATAAGCACACTGAAATGCAGTTTTCTGGTTTATGCACTTTTCTAGACTATGAACATCTCAAGGAAAGAGCTACAGAATACTTTTCTATTCTTTCAATGAGCATTTTTTGAGCACCAACTAAGTACCAAGCTGTGTACTGATGACATCATGGTGAAATAGACATAGGCTTATGCTTACAGTGTAGAGAGACTTTAAACAAATAATTTAATTTTCGTCAAGATAAATGCTATATAAAATGGATCCCTAACTTACTCTTGGAGGCTAGCTGGAGGAAGAGAAACATAAGCTGTGACCTGAAAGATAAGTAAGAGTCATCTAGGCCAATAGATGGGAAACTCATTTCAGCAGGTACAAATGCTCCAAGTTGTGAAAGAACCTGGTGGGTTCAAGAAACAGGAAAAGGCCAGTATGTATGAAGAATATCACATAATGAAGAAAATAAAATAAGACGTTCCTGAAAAGGTAGTCAAGAGCCAGATCAGGATAGGCCTGATAAAGATGTTGGACTTAGTCCTAAAAGCAATGAGAAGCCTCCAGCATCCAGGTGGAATCTGAGCCTCCTCTTGACATAAAGGTGCAATGGACACAACCAATCCAGTGTCCACATAGAAGAGGTGGCATTGGATTGGGAAAAGTGGACATAATGGACAAAGGGTATGGGGAAAGGCAGGAAGAGATGAGAGGTGGAGGCGTCTTCGGGACATGGAGCTGCCCTGGATGGTGCTTCAGAGGTAATCACCGGACATTGTAAATCCTCACAGGGCCTACATGATGGAATAGAGGAGAGTATGGGCCATGATGTGAACCAATGTATATGAGGTGCAGAGGTGCCCAAAGATGTACTTACCAAATCCAATGGATGTGTCATGATGATGGGAACGAGTGTTGTTGGGGGGGGGGGAGAGGGGGGGGTGGGGGGGTGGAGTTGAATGGGACCTCACATATATATTTTTAATGTAATATTATTACAAAGTCAATAAAAAATTAAAAAATTAAAAAAAATAAAAAATAAAAAAAAAAAATAAAAGCAATGAGAAGCCTTTGAAAGGTGTTTATATAGGAGTGATATCATTAGATTTATGTTTTGAAAATATCACTCTGGTGGCAAGATGGAGAATAGGTTGGCATGAATAAAGAAGGACAGTTGTAATTCACCAAGCAAATGTTGGTAATGACTGGGATTAGGCTGGTCAGAGTAGTAATGAAGAGAAGTTGGCAGGTTAAAGAAATATTCAAATGAGAATTGATTGGAAATGGGATGGAGTGAAATGAGAGAAAGGGCATGTCAAGGATGGCATCAAAGTATCTGGCATGGATAGTAATGCAGTTTATTGAGATGAGGCATTCTGGAGGAAGAAAAGGTTAGGGTGACAAGATGAGTTTAATTTTGAGCATATTAGGTTTGAAATATCTTTAAGACATCCTAATGTAATTGAGTTAAAGTTGGATGTTCTGGTTTAGAACTTACAGCATGTCTGGGCTGAAGTCTGTGAGCATCTGTAGCACATATATATGACAAATGAAGCTCTAGATATAAATGGTCTAGGAACAAATCTTGAGGTTTTCTGATATTTTAAGGTTGACTAGAGGAGAAGAAGCTGGTAAGGGAGATTACAAAAGAGTGACAGTATGCAGAAGGGAAACTATACAAACTTGGTGTCACCAAGTCCAGTGGACAAGCACAATTCCAGAAGAAAATAGCCAACTGTGAATAATATTACTAAGATATTGGGTGTGATGCCTGTGGGACTTAAGGCGTAGAGGTCTCTAGTGACTTTAGAAGATAGACTGAAGTGGGGAAATACTGACACCTACTTTGAAAAGTTTGACAGTGAAGAGGAGAATACTGAACAGCAGCTAAAGGGTAATAAGGATTCCAAGGAGAGTTTTGGGTTTTCATGTTTGGTTTTTTTGTTTGTTTTAGAATGAGGAAAACTGGAGTATGTTTAAATGTTGTTAGAATGGATTCAATAGTTAGAGAGTGATTGGAAAATATGATAGCGTAAAGATTCTAGAGAATGGGAGGTAGATGAGGTACAGCTCTGTGTGGGGGTAGGAGGCTTACTTTGGAGAGGGGAGAATGCGCCCACTGTTGTCATGTCAAGGAAGGAGCGGAACAAAGACACACAGCAGGGCAGCAGAGTAGGTATGAAGCAGGCTCTTGTTTTCCAGTGAAGAGGCATAGTTAGCTGCTAAAAGTCCAAGGACGGAGGGCAATGGAAAGTTTTGGAGTGTATAAGCGCTCAAGTGATTTTGAAGATGGTAGTTTTGGTAATAAGCAGTATGCACTGTTGTGCAATTTTCCCCCCAGTAGTACTTGGTTATGCAAAACAGGGAAAAGCGGGTGTGAGTTAAAAAGTCAGAGGTAAGGTAGTTTAGGTAATTTGCAGTAGAGAGTTAAAGGCTCTAAGTTAGCTGAAGGAAGGGAATCACGATGAGAAGGGGCTGATGGTGGGAACAGAAGGAAAATGTGTCCCACAAGTCCCACTGATGTAGGAAACCATTGCACTTGGGGTACCCAAGTGAGCAATCTGGAAAAATATGAATTTGTGGTCAGATGGGATGCTTGATGAGTAGTTTTTGAAGTAGTACCATTTTGAGTAATGACAAAATCCAGAGGGTTTCCTTTGGATGTATGGACTGGGGAAAGAGGCTGCCAGAGGCGAGGTGGTTGATGGTCTGGGGGCAGCACACTGGGTGGGCCCACCACGCTGATGCTGCTAGAGGTGGTTGTGGGTCCAGCAGAGTGCAGCGCAGTGGGCTGGGGCCTGAGTCACGGATAACATGGTGACATGGTGGCAACACGTGGACTGACTGAAGTCTAGTACTGGGCGCCTGAGAAGAGCAGGGGTTGTAGAAGAGTGTTCAAGAAGTCTGGTCTAGAAGACATGGCTGGGGAAAAACAAGGGCACTCACATGGAGTGTGAGAAACAAGCAGTTTCTCTTTCACAGGGCTGCAGGAAGCAGTATGAGCTAACAGCCAGATCTAAGTTAGAGCCAGGAGGTGCAGAAAATACTGACCCTAGGAGGACAGAGGTCTGAGGGTTGAGGAGAGAGAAGGACGTTGCAGGCTTGCCCAGGAAATAAGATCCACAGCAGCACGACAGTGTGGAGTGGGCCACTCTGGGAGCTTTGCTCTGCAAGATTGGGTGGTGAGGGTGGGGGAAGCCCAAGGAAATCCAAGAGCAGGGCCTGGAGTTTTCATCTAGATCATCTATAGAGGGAGATTGCCTCTAGCGCCTGACGGAATTCATCTCTGGCCGGGAGTGGTTAGAGTAGAGCAGAGATAATGTAGTGAAGTATAGCGTAAAGTATTTAGTGTAATGTAGTATGGATGGTGTGGTATAATACAGCATAGTATCATATAATATAGTATATAGAGTATGAGATGGTATCCTATCATATAGTTTGTGTAGTGTAGTTTAGCATAATATAATATAGTAGAGCACCTAGTATAATGTAGTATAGCGCGGTGGCGTGTGCTATAGTATTGGGTAGCATGATAGTAGAGCACAGCACAGCACAGCACAGCACAGCCTAACACCGCATAGCATAGCAGTTTTTTCTGCTGCTTGAGTGAGCCTGGGGAAGACCGAGTCTACTGTCCTCAGCACGCCCCATTTGCTGCCTTAGTTTCAGGGGGTCCTTTCTGTGGATGGGTGGGGGCTTCGCTGGGAGCCACCACCCAGACCTCAGGGACTTATGGACTCAGGGCCTGGCTGTATTGCCTTTGCCATGACTAGTCGTAGAGAAATCAGTGAATGTTCTCATAAGCGCTTCACAGTTTTTAATGTCTTCAGTGTCTATCCATTCCCCTCTGCCTCTGATATTAGTTGCTGTTAGTGTTATCTCCTAGAGCACTGACATTTTCTGTCCCAGTCATTTTATATAACATCACAAGTACGCATTAAGTGGCTCTCGGTGATGGTTTATTATTAATTCGTAAAGCCTCAAGATCATTTACATGTTTTAGTCTCTCCAGTTCTCCTTTACTGAAGGTGTTTTCAAGGTCTGTTCTTTTACTTCCTGAAGGAGCAAATGATGAGAAAATCCTTCCAGGTCAAGCCGTTTGTCCTACCCCAGGGTGCCGAGGAATAGGCCATATCCGTGGTCCGCGTTATTCAGGACACCACAGGTAAATTTTTTCTTATTTAAATTTTCAGAGATGAATTACAGAAGTGTGAAGATTGGCAGTTGCACATCGCATCGCAAGTGAACCCCTTGAGCTAGATGCGTCCTCTTCCTCTCCCGCCTCTGTCCCCGTGGCCCTTCCTTGACACTCCCAGCAGTCTGTCCGCCCACCTCTGTCCTTCTGAGGGCCTTCCAGGCTCCTGAAGCGTCTCCAGGCCTGCGTTGTTCCCTCCTGTCTCTGTACTCCCTCAGATATTCTAGCCACTCCACGTCCTGCCCCAATCCCAAATTATCTCCACAGAGCTGCCAAGTTTTGCTTTCTTATAAAGAAATTCCAGTCCCTTGATTTGGCCTCTGTTGTTTCTCCCTTGCCCTTATTTTTCTTTTTCCCTTTCTTATTTATTTTGAGGTAAGGTAATTTGGTGAAAGGATAGAAAAGAAAAAGTGTGAAGTTGCGTTGCAGAATACTGCTTTTTTTATCCTCGTCAATTTGTAAAATAATGTAGAGATGAATTATTCATACTTGCGATTGAGTAACAGAATATATAAATTAAAATTGAATGGAATTGATATTGAGTTGGCCAAAACACATAAATATAAATGCATCTTATCTATGTATAGGTAAGTATAAAGAAAAAGCATAAGCAAGGAAATAAACATTTGACTAAAATAGATCCAAGGCAATACAGGAAGTCCTCGCTTGCTCGTTGGTAGCAGTCCTGGAAACCAGTGGATAAAACAGCTCTGAATGAATCAAAGCGGATATTGCTATAGGAATAATGGTGAACACTCCCAGATAGTATATGAGTATATAGTGTTTTATGTCTAAATATAATAGTAACATTTAAAAGAAAATAACATCATACAGTATCCGTAAAAAAAGGAATAAAGAAATGCAGACACTCAAGTTCTTTGTGCAAATCTGCAGGACTTGTGGATGATGTGGGTGGGGTTGGACCCAGTGGAGATGCCCTTGTGTTATCCAAGGAAAGGAGAGAGGGGAGAGAATCGGACTCCGAGGGTGTTTTTGTTAGGCGAGGACTCTGCTGGAGTTGCTGGATTCACTGCCAGGTGTCAACTAAGGACAAGGACGATGGAGACGATCCGTTGGGTGTTTCCTGTGGTTTTTATTTTGTTTTGTTTTTTTTTTTTAAACCCAGAGCTTCAGTCTGGAATGGAGCCACTCATCACGTACATCTGTTTAAATTTAAATTAATTAAAATTAAACAAAATTAAAACTCCAGTTCTTCTGTCCCGCTAGCCGCATTGCATGTGCTCCGTGGCCACCCGTAGCTGGTGGCCGCCATATTGGACAGCGCAGGTATAGACCATCCCCACTGTTGCAGAAAGTTCTGCTGGACAGTGTTCAGAGAATTCAGCAGATTCTGCCTTCTCACTGTCAGTTTTTAAATGGCAGCTATTTTGGGATGAAATAACTGGTCATTGTAGGGCCACCTTCCAAACTTGGATCATTGTCATTGTAATTAGCCAGACCAGCTTCTTGCAGCCCTGGCATTTGGATTCACCTCTTCCCAGAGCTCTTTGGAGTTCACCCACCTGTACACTGCTGCTAAAGTAGCAGGTGCCATCCCTGGACCACACCGGAAAGTTTCTAAGCAGCTCCCCTAGGGCCTCTTCTTCTACTTCATCAAAGCAGACTGGCTTCCCCCACTTTTTAAAAGTTTTGCTATAATGGAGGGAGGGGAGGCAAGTGGCAATATTGTCAGAAATAAAAGGAAAATGAAGTAACAGCGTACTTAGTAAAATATGTACCAAAATATCTTTCCATGCTGGGGTTCTGAGAAGGTTGTGAACTAAGTCACGACAGCAGTGTCCCATGTTATTCCTGCAACTTCCTTGACCTTAGTTCATCCATATGATATAAATGGTATCTAGTTGTTGTTTTAATTTATATTATCTAATTATTAATAATAGAGGAAATATTTGACATGCTTTTTTTCCAAGTGACTTTTAAATGTTAGCCTCAGAACTTTGGAAGGAACTAGAAATATGTAATAAGAAAGTAGAGTTTAAATAACGAAAGGCATGCTATGAGGTTAGAAAAAAGTACTTAGTGCAAAACACAATGGGCCCTTTTTAGGGAGCTAGAAGGCATGAGATATGTCCATCTCTCCAGGCCTTACAGATGCTCAGTGCATGGGGGCATCACCGCTGTAGTTGGGCCCTGGCTGTGGGCAATTTCTGAACCATGTTATGGAGAGCAAGACTCCTACGAGTAAGGAAAGGATTCCCATGGCTCATAACCAAAAATGTCCTGAGTATCTGTAGTTAGCATCTTTCTAGAATTTAAAGGACAAAAATCAGAGAACAGAATGTTTTGGAGCTTGATTTTTATATAGGATTTATTAAGCATTTAAACCTTCAGGTAAAGAAATTCTAACTTATCTATGAAGGGAAATGCAGAGGCTGAGGATGTATTTCTGAGAGCTTAGTGCTGATTGCAGGCAGCTGTTGGAGGGTGAGTTTAGCCCTTACAGGCACTGGACACACCTCCCACTTGCTTTTCTCATTTAGTCATTTTCAGTGATAGGTCTGTGTGTATGAAACTAGGCATTAAGATGCTAGAATTGCTCATTTAACAGCTGTATCCATTCACATTGAAATCATTGATTTCTTTCTTTTTTTAAAAAAATATTTATTTATTTCCCTCCCTCCCCCTCACTGTCTGCTCTCTCTTTCCATTTGCCATGTGTTCTTCTGTGTCTGCTTGTCTTCTCCTTAGGCAGCACTGCAAACTGATTCTGGGATCTTCCAGAGTGGAAGAGAGGCTCAATCTCTTGCACCACTTTAGCACCCTGGTCTGCTGTGTCTCTTATTGTCCTTCTTCTTTGTCTCTTTTTGTTGTGTCATCTTGCTGCACCACTTTTCTGCTCAGGTCAGCTTGCCATGCGGGCCAGCTCTCCACATGGGCCAGTTCTCTGCGTGAGCCAGCTCTCTGCTCAGGCCAACTTGCCTTCACCAGGAGGCCCCAGGAATCGAACCCTGGACCTCCCATATGGTAGGCAGGAGCCTGATTGCTTGAGCCACATCCACTTCCCCCTTGATTTCTTTTTAAAACCAGTATTTAGATCACTCTAAGTCATGGCATTCTGAATATCATTTACCAAGTCAGCTTACTGATATGACTGCGTGTATAACTTAAGAACCTGTTTACATTCTCTTATAAATAACTGGGCAAAAATTGTTTTCATATCATCCATAATCCCTGAGATTTGTTTTCATCTTTCTTTTATTGTAGTCTAAAATTTACAGCTCTAAAATATTGTTCCTTAGCACTTTTCTTTGATAGTATCTATTGAGACTACAACACACATGCACAAGCATGCACCCACATGCACAGACACATGCATGTACAGACAGGCACACACAGGCAAACACACATGCCTGGTGGAAATTTATCATAATACACCGCAGGTTGTCTTTATACCTGTGCTTCTTATGTATTAAGGAGAAGGTAAGCATGAAATGAGGATTTTTAAATGTCTCTGCATTTTTCCAGAACCACAGATGTACTTTGTAATCATCTCTAGCCTGAGTTTCCTGAGTCACTTGAATTTGTAAAAATCGCATATCCTATAAGAAAAGTTTTTGTTTTCTCCTGTCATTCATATGCTCCTTTCCCAAAGAGGTATCATTCTCCAGATGATTTTTGGAGTCTCTAGTCCAGCAGATTCTTAGGCAAATATTCTTACATTAGGAACAAAACAAAAGCGAAAAAAAAAACATCTACCATTTCACTAAGGCCTATATAAAACAATGTAACCAACTTTTGTTTTCAAAAGCCTATGGGAGGGTGGCGGACTTGGCCCAGTGGTTAGGGCATCCATCTACCACATGGGAGGTCCGCGGTTCAAGCCCCGGGCCTCCTTGACCCATGTGGAGCTGGCCCATGCGCAGTGCTGATGCATGCAAGGAGTGCCCTGCCACGCAGGGGTGTGCAAGGAGTGCGCCCTATAAGGAGAGCCGCCCAGCATGAAAGAAAGTGCAGCCTGCCCAGGAATGGCGCCGCACACACGGAGAGCTGACACAACAAGATGACGCAACTAAAAGATTCCCATGCCACTGACAACAACAGAAGCAGACAAAGAAGATGCAGCAAATAGACACAGAGAACAGACAACCGGGGTGGGGGGGAAGGGGAGAGAAATAAATAAATACATAAATCTGTAAAAAAAAAAAAAAGCCTATGGGAAAGCTTGAACATGTAGCTCTCTGCTGTAAGGAAGGTAGTTGTTTCAGCTTATTTTCTATATAATACTCCCATACAGTGAAGTTTTTAAGGTAGTGAATGCTGTTTTTACCATTTAATGTCAGAATTTTTGATTTCTGATATTGAAGGTTTGGTGTTTTGAAAGGAAGAAATAGTCTTCTTAAAATAAGTAATCAGTTCCCTATTTTGTACAGTTGACAAGGAGAATTACGACATCAGGATAAGGCTAGAGACATTTGAAAATTATATATTACTTTAGTAGATCAACCTGATACTGTCATCTTTAAATATTTCTTGGTGTCCTTTTTGGATGGATTTCAAACAGATTTATTTTGGTTTTCATTAAAATTGTCAAAGGGCTAACAATAATATTCAAAGCTGTTTGGAGTTCTTGAAGAATCTGCATAAACCACCATTATTTAAAAGGGAATTGCATCAGCTCTTATTTGTATGCAAATAGGACTTTTGGCACACAATTATCACAATTTACATTTTGTTTGAATGGATTTACAGTTATTAAAATTAAGTAGGTGTATTTGTTAACACGGAAATATTTAAATATGACAATATTGGTACTACAAGATAAAAACTTATTTTTGAGCCAGATTTCAGGCTCAGTCGTGAAGTTACTTTTTCCCAGTGAATGGAACGTAGCCTCCAGAAGTTTCAGTCTACGTCTATGTCAAAATGCATACAGAGGTCATTTATTTAGGAACGAATCATTACTATTATTTACTTAGAAAGCCAGATACTGTTACCATCACAGGATTTATGGCCCTGATACGCATGTGTGGGTTACAGAAGCCACATGACTAATGTGTCACTCGAATAGAACACATTTAAAAAGGGAACCGCTGCTCAGAAGTGGGTGGCAGGTGAATCTGAGACATCTTGGGGTGCCCTTCATGGACACCCACAGCATTATCCTCAGTCTCTATTCATGACTTACCTGAAATCATTTTGTCAGCTCGAGAATAATGATGGAAATTATTTCAAATGTTTTCTTTTCACACCTCTTCCCTACTTACATGTGTTTTCTAGCTGTCTATTTTCAAGGCTTCAGTCTGTCCCAGGTTGGACTTCCAGATCTGCCACTTACTATGTAATTTGGGTGCAGTTACCCTCTATGCTTAGCCTTAGTGTCCTCATCTATAAACGGGAGCGTTTTGAGGTAGAAAAGAGTAAATTTCCATTCCCCAATGAGATTAAAGCAGGCACAAGCCTTTATTCACTACTGAAAGCACAACTGTAGAAAATATAAAAAGAAGAAATATTAGGAGACTTTAACTCATCCATGCCAGACATGATAGAAATAACAGAAGTAAGGTTGTAGAGAATCTGAAGTGACTGAAATATATATAACAAACTGAAAACTGAATAACGCCATCTGAAAGCCCCCTTCAAAACTTGATTCTTAGGTCATAAACAGCTCAATAAAATTTCAAATCCGAAACAGTTTAGACTCATTCTTTCGTCAAAATGCAACAAAACAAGAAATTGTTGAGAAAAAAAATCACCTAGAAATTAGTGTCCCAGAAGTCTCATTGATGTGGGAAACCACTGCACTTGGGGTACCTGAGTGAACAATCTGGAAAGATAGGAATTTGTGGTCAGGGGGGATGTTTGTTAAGTCAATTTTGAAACAGTAACCTTTTGGGGATTGACAAAATCCACACATTGCTTTGGACGTGTGGCCAGGACAGACTGGGGAAGAGGCTGCTGGAGGTGAAGTGGTTGACCTAGAACACGTGCCATAAGTGGAGAACTCAAACCTAAACCTCACAATATCTAGACTTATGTAAATGAAATATTATTTTAGGTATAAGCTAATGGGATACTACTGTATATATGGTCAGAGGTAAACTTACACACTATGCAATAAGAATGAAAAACTAATTAAACATTAAAAAGATAAAAATAGGTTAATAGGAAAAAGAAAAATATATCAAAGTAAAATCTGAATGAGTTCAAACACAGAAAAACAGTAAACTGTTAAGATTATCAGAGAATTGGCTTTTTGAAAATAAAATAGTAATACTGTTTATATACCATGGGCTAGGCTGATCATGTGAGAAAAACAGCAGAAAGTACAAATACTTAAAACTCATGATAAAAATAAACAAATAAATGTAAAAATAAAAGTTACTGATAATCTGAAAAAATCCAAAGAGTGATAAATAGGCAATTTGAGAAACAGAATTAACTTGAAATTATTTTTAAAATGTACTATATGTTCCTCAAATTGTCATCATTAAAGACAGTATAAAACCAAACAGTCATGAAAGAAAGTTATGCCTTCTCTCACCAATGTTTCTGTCCCTTCAACTACCACCATCTATAAGTTATAATTGCAAATGGTTTTATAGGTAAATATTTTAAAGCAACATCTAAGACAAAAGTAGTTGTGATGCAATTGAGCCATTGTTAAGGAAAAGGAAAACTTCCAAACATAGGCATTATGCAAGTACTTTGGGTTTGGCTTGGTGTGTGGTTTTTGGTTTGATTGGTTGGTTTCTTTCCATCATATTAAAGGAATTTCTCAAATCCTAGAAGTCTTTCCCTCTTCATTTTTGAAAGTGAAGAACCAAAAAGCTGGTAGAACTTTGTGAGCGTGCTTGAAGCTTCGTGGACTCCTGAGCCCCTGGAAAGGGTGATCAAGCAGGGACCCAGGGACCGCTGAGGACTGCACCTGTCTGTCATCATCAGGGGGTATTTTCTGCTGAGCTGGTCACTGCCAGCAGGGACGACTCTTCCAAACTTTTCCTGGTGCTTTTTGTTGAGTACCCTTCTCTGCAGACTCATTGCTTTCAGCTTATCCATTTTCCTTCAAAATTTGTTGACTTCTCTCATTTGTTATTATCTCCTTTTGTGCTTTGCCTTTATAAACTTATACCTTTTATCTATTAATTTTTACTTTAATAGAGAGAGAAAAGATTTATTAGCAAGGGGTTCAGCTCCTTGTTCAGCTTTCCAATCTACCATGCTTTTCTAACTTACATTTTTTAATACTCGCCTACCCCAAGATGGCTCCCTGTATGTTTGCTTGTTTTTGCTGGTGTTTTTGCTCATTGTCTTCTTCTTGTCTGTTTGTTTTTTTCTTTAGGAGGCACCAGGTACTGAACCCAGGACCTTCCATGTAGGAGATGGGCGCTAAACTGCTTGAGCCACATCCACTTACCCTTATTTTTAAAGCTTTGTTTATCCCCCAAAGAATAATTCAGTTAATAGGATATGATTTATTTGATTTAGGTAGAAAATAAATAAAATTAATATTTTTAATATTTTAATATGACATTTTGTTTACTTTGGCTCTATAAATTTTATTAATTTATAATAGTTGACTGTAATACTATGTTCAAAAGAATTCTCAAAGACATGGATTTAATTTTATTGGTGCAGTATTTCTTAATTTATTGTCACCTGTGATTAAAACTTTTATTGTTCCAGGATAGTACCTCGATGACAGGTGTTCACTTTATCTGATTCCTTTGTCATTTGTCTGTCATTCTCCTTGACATAATGTTGCCACATAGTGAAATTGAACTGGGTGCAAATTTAAAAATAAACTCGCATATGTATTTTTACTTTAATAAGTAAAAGGAAAACAATAGAGCACCTGACTTTAAAGAGCACTTTTAATTCTCAAAATGACATAATTAATTACACAATTTAGTAAAAACATCGATCAGTCACAGGTCTTTAAGCCACTTCTAATCCATTCCTATAAAATTCCTGAAGCTTAATGCATAGGTCTGATTTTATTGAACTGGGAAATAATTATGTGAAAATTCAGGTTTTCTTCTAAATTCTTATTTAAGGAAGTAAACTGCATCTGGTATGCCTAGTTTTGTACAGACTGTGGCACTGATAGCAAAAGATACTTTGACACAGTCTGAGGATTTTATTAAGTACAATATACCAAATTACATAAATTTCCAAGTTCGTGGGAAGGGTACTTATTATGATAAAAGCTGTCATGGCTTTGTTTTATTTCTGCATTAGAATAATATTATATGGATTAAGAAGAAAACAAAATGATATCTGGTCATTTTTATGTCACCCTGAAAACCAAAATCAAAGTAAAATATAGACCAAGAAAATATATCCTTGGAAAGCAGCTGTGGCTCAAGCAACTATGCTCCCATTTACCACACGGAGGACCTGGGTTTGATTCCCAGGACCTCCTGGTAAAAAAAGAAAAAAGAAGTCCCATACATGCTCTGGGAGGTGCAGGCACCTGCATGGCAAAGCAACACACCAAAAAGACAATGACGCACCAGACAGGAAAATAAAATAAAATATATTCTTTAAGAAAAAGAAATATTATCATCTATATTGTAAATTGATACCATTTCATTATAGAAGTAGTCCATACTCCATATTAAAATTTGGAAAATATAAAGAAACACTAAAAATAAATTTAAAATGCTCATAATCCCATCGAAAGTGGTATACATTAAATCTGGCTCATTTTTTCCAGGCTTTTGTTCCACGTATATATACATACATATTTTTCCATGAGTAGAATCAGACAATATTGTGTCTGATTTGTTTTTTACCAAAATATCATGAGCAGTTTCTCATGTTGTTAAAACTCTTCAAAAACATTAATCCAATATTAAATTATTTGGTGTGTAAGTTTTTTGACCATAATGCCTTTGTGTTATAGATTCTCCAATAGTTAGAAAGACTCTTTGACCTTTACTTTCCCTTGGGCTCTGCCATGTCTCATATTAATAGTATTATACTAAACCAAAATTATATTTGCACTGTAATAATTATCACATAAATTGTACATATGCTAACTTGTTTTATGCCTTTAATAATTTGTTTCTCTTTTTGGTGGAGAGAAGAGAATGTCTCTCTCTTTATTTTCTGAGAACGTTTTATTTGCTGATAGCTTCTGGCTTAGAAGGAACACAGATACATTCCTAAACCTACATTTACCCAACTATCAAAGTCATTAGAAGAATATTAATCTTTGGCTTTTGTCTTGAGAAAGATGTAATGCTAAATGCTTTTTTTCTTTTTGTTCCTTAACAGTTGGGTTAATTGGATCTGAGTTTATGTACATTACTCTTTCCTTTCTTTCTGTTTTTTAAGCAATTTGATAAACTCTTGGAAAGATAAAACATGGGCAGACAATTTTGCAACCATGTTTAAAAGCATCATGTATATTTATTTCTATATATTTTACTGCTCTCAGTGGTAGTCCCCAGTCCTTTCCAGCTACCATTTCCTCTTTATTTCTGGATTTAACATTTTTAAAATTTATTGTTCTGGCATAGTTGTTTCCAAAGTTTGTCTTAATTTGTTTTCATATTTAAAATCTTTGCATCTCAGAGAAAGCATCACATTCATGAAAGTAATATGATGAAAGAGAGAGATGTTTTGAGCGCAGACCCTTTAATTTCAGAGTTCTGTGGGTGTTACTTCATATAATCTCCTTGATCGTATTAGGATGATGGCAAATTCTAATACTATACTTCGAAAGTACCCTGCCCTTTTATTAAGGTTTCCTATAGAATACCTTTTTAACATATATGCATATATAGTAGAGGTTTAAATTCCCTCTGTTTATGTCTCAATATAGTTTGCTCTTCATTAAGTTTGCCTGAAATAATAAGCATTTTAATGACTTTTAGGCCAAAGTCCTCCTTTATATCAGATAATTTGCTCTTCCATTTTAAAAAAGTTTTGTTTCTGTTCCAGCTATATTTTTGGAAATTCTGTTTTTCTTCATTTTTAGATAAATGCCAATACTAAAATTGACTTGCTTAAAATCCAAGGAGATAACATATCCAGGGCAAGTCTACCTTTAGTGAATGCTGATAGTACTACTTACTTTGGGAAGTTATTTGCAGTGCAAACTATGGTAATACTGTGGACCAGGTATGATTCAAAATGTGTTGATGTTTTTCCTTTGGAAAGAGTCTTTTGAACAAGATAATGGTGACAATCCTAATAATTCCTCATATGAGTCTATTCAGCTACATCATCCTATTGATGAGCTGTCCCAGAACACGAGTGTCATCATCCCTACTTAACGAATGAAAAATACTGAGTCTTGGACAAATTGTGTGTTCCCATCATTGCACAGCTTGTAAGTGGAGGAACCGATGTAAACTAAACATCTAACTACTCATCTGGTGCTCTTTCTCCTCCTTCCAAATGGATGTGTGAGATTGGAGTTGTTGAAATTAGGCTCACACTTGTTGAGATTAAGAAGGTATAAGGTTAGAAACCTATAAGAAAACCTCCCACCTTGCTACTGGATGATCTGCTGTTAAGGAGACTTGTAAAAATAAAAAAGATTGAGAACCAGCAAGATGGCAGCGGAGTAAGGAGCTCCTAGAGTCACCTTGTGCTACAGGGCAGTTGGTAAACACCCAGAGCTCTCTGAAGCTAGCTCATACACCCGTTTGGGGGCTCCAGGAGACCAGAAGAGCATCCTGCCACATCTTTGAAGGAATGGAAGGAGGAGACTGCCCATCTGCAGAGAAGACTCGTAAGTAGAGCATTCCATGCCCTGGAGGCCAGTGCCCATCCTCTGCTGGAGCACAAGCCACCTCAGGAGCTATTTTCCGCAGCTGGAATTGAAAGCTCCACTTCCCAAAAACGGGAGAGGAAGAGATGGTTGGGCACCAATTTCAGCTACTGATGAGTAAATTCAGCGGGCTAAAGTACAGTCCTGAGAACAGCTAAACTTTGAGGCTGTCCAAGCCAGAAAGAAGCCAGAAGCCACCATCTTAACTCTGCGCCTGGCACAGGGGGTAGCGGGGCAGACTGAAAATGACAGCGCTGGTAGGGACTGGCTTCTTTCCATCCAGGTCAGATTGCAGCTCCAGCCTAGGCCCCAGTGCCATCTCCAGCAGAGAGGAAGCTGTGGGGACCTGCACCAGCCTCTCCGGGAAATTACCGGCCAAGCTGCGGAGGCTGTTGATTATCCTACTCTGGCAGCATGAGCTGCCCCAGGAGCTATTCTGTGACTAGAATTGGAAGCTCCATTTCGGAAAAACAGGGGTGAAGACAGTTGGCTGCCAGTTTCAGCTACTATTTGGTAGACTCAGCTAGCTAAGATATAACCCTAGGAACAGGTGGGGTGTGCATCAGCCCAAGTTGGAAAGAGGCCGGTGGCTGCCATTTTGCCCAGCCTGAGGGGAAGCCAGGCTGACCAAAAATCTCAGTGATGAGAGGAACCAGTTTCTCTCACCCAGATCAGCCTGCAGCCCTAGCCTAGGAATGAGCCCCACCACTGGCAAGGAGGAGGTTGGCAGACCCGGCATCAGCCTATCCAGGTAACTGCAGGTAACTTTGACTGGCACAGACTGAAAATTGGAAGTCTACCAGGGCAACTGTGGTCATCTTAGACCAGCACTGCCCACACCTGCAGCTCACTCCCACTGCAGGTAGGGGAGAAAGGGGCGTGAAGCTTCATCAGTTTCTCTGAGTAACTACAGTCTAGGCCTGCACTTGGATTATTCCACACAGCTGTAACTCTGTCCCTACCCCTGGCAAAGTTGAGAAGGTTAGAAGACGCTTCATTGGTGTCTGGCACAATGAGGGCAGCCTGAGCATCCACTGCTTACAGCACCAACTATATGCTTGGCTCATACTGCATAACAAGCAAGGGAGAAAGGGCAAGAAGCCCTAAATTAAGGAGAAAAACTGCATCCAGAATAAATACTGTAGTAAGCCAGATGTGAAGACACCAACAAAAAATTACAATCCACACCAAGAAACAGGAAGCTATGGCCCAGTTAAAGGAACAAGATAAGCCTCCAGATGACATAAAGGAGTTGAGATAACAAATCATAGATGTTCAAAGAAATCTCCTTAATAAATTCAATGAGATGGCTAACAGGATTAAGGATATTAAGAAGACACTGGATGAGCACAAAGGAGAATTTGAAAGCATACATAGAAAACTAACCTTATGGGAATGAAAGGTGCAATAAAGGAAATTTTTAAAATTTTGGTATCATATAATAGCATATTTGAGGGGGCAGAAGAAAGGATTGTTGAGCTTGAAGGAATGACCTCTGAAAGTGAACATACAAAAGAACAGATGAAGAAAAGAGTGGAAAAAATTGACCAAGGTCTGAGGGAACTAAATCACAGCTAATGGCATGCAAACATATGTGTAATGGGTGTCCCAGAAGGAGAAGAGAAGGGAAAAGGGGCAGAAGGAATATTTGAAGAGATAATGGTAGAAAATTTCCCAACCCTATTGAAGGACATAGATATCCATGTCCAAGAAGCACAACGTACTCCCATCCGAAAAATCCGAATAGACAAATTCCAAGACACATACTTATCAGAATGTCAAATGCCAAAGACAAAGAGAATTCTGAGAACAGCAAGAGAAAAGCAAAGCCTAACATATAAGGGATATCCAATAAGATTAAGTGCTGATTTCTCACCAGAAACCATGGAGGCAAGAAGACAGTGGTCTGATATATTTAAGATACTACAAAAGAAAAATTTCCAGCCAAGAATCTTATATCCAGCAAGATTGACTCTCAAAAATGAGGGTGAGATTGAATATCCACAGATAAGCAGAAAGTGAGAGAATTTCTAAGCAAGAGACCAGATTTTCAGGAAATACTAAAGAGTGTGCTAGAGCCTGAAAAGAAAAGACAGGAGAGAGAGACCTGGAAGAGAGTCTAGAAATGAAGATTATATCAATAAAAGTAACTTAAAGTGTCAAAACAGTGGTGAAAATAAAATATGACAGGTAAAACTCAAATAGCAGGAATAAACTTAAGCAACGATGTAAGGCACTTGTATTCAGAAAACTGCAACTCAATGTTAAAACAAATCAGAAAAGCCCTAAATAACTGGAAGAGCAGTCCATGCTCATGGATTGGAAGACTAAATAGCATTAAGATGTCAAATCCACTCAAACTGATATACAGATTCAATGCAATCCCAATAAAAATCTACCAGCATTAAAGAAAAAATGGAAAACACGATCATCAAATTTATTTGGAAGGGTAAGGGGACTTGACTAGCCAGAAATAACCATAAAAAGGAAAAGTAAACCCTCATCTCCAAACTTTAAATAATATTACCTAGCTATAGTGGTAAAAATAGCATGGCACTGGCCTAAAGACAGACACACTAGAACAATGGAACCAAATTTATGGTCCAGAAACAGACCCTCACATATATAGCCAAGTGATTTTTTACTAGCCTATCAAAGTCACACAGCTTGGGTGGAATAATCCATTCAACAAATGGTGCTGAAAGAATTGAATATCCATAGCCGAAAGAAGGAAAGAGGACCCTATCTAACACCTTATCCAAAAATTAACTCAAAATGATCAAAAACCTAAAAATAAAAGCAAGAACCATAAAACTTCCAGAATAAATTATAGGAAAATACCTTCAAAACCTGGTGGTAGGTGGTGGATTCTTAAAGGAGATAAAAAGAAGACTGAGTGAACTACTGATGTTTAATGTATGTAGATGTTTTAATTAGCTTTACTGTAAAAGTGTGGAAATGTATATAGTGGATTGTAACACTCAGTGAGTAACAGCTATTTTATAAATGGGGATGTGACTGAAAATGGTAGTCCAGGGATGTAAATGCCAATTGACAGAATGCTAGAGAATAATCTAGGAACTGAATAGCACAGTAAACCAAGAGGTGGACGAGAATTGTGGTTGATGGTACAGATGCAAGAGTGTCCTTTGTGAGCTAGAGCAAATGTACATCACTACAGCAGGGTGTTGGGAATGTAGAGAAACATAGGGAAAATACAGCTGGAGTGAAGTATGGGCTGTGGTTGGTAGTAATAAAATAATCTTGCATCTATGGGAAAGATGTACTGTGATGATAATAAAACAGTATGGAAAATATGAGCCAAATGTATACTATGGACATGATAACAATAGATGATATTATCTTATCTGTAGCTAATGTTCCACCACAGTGGGGTGTGTTGATAGAAGGGTGTCATTTGTGATTTCTGCATATGATTGCTTTATAAATTTACAACTTCTGCCATAAAAAAATATATTTAAAAAATAATAATAGGGTGGGTTAGGGGGAAAACACACCAAATGTAAGATAAGGACAATGATTAGTAGTAAGATTTTTTTTTTTAAGATTTATTTTTTAATTTTATTTCTCCTCCCCCCCATCCCAGTTGTCTGTTCTCTGTGTCCATTTGCCATGTGTTCTTCTTTTGTCCGCTTCTGTTGTTGTCAGCGGCATGGGAATCTTGTGTCTCTTTTTTGTTTGTTTGTTTGTTACGTCATCTTGCTGTGTCAGCTCTCTGTGTGTGCAGTTCCATGCCTGGGCAGGCTGAATTTTCTTTCGCGCTGGGCGGCTCTCCTTACAGGGCACACTCCTCGTGTGTGGGGCTCCCCTATTCAGGGGCACCCCTGCATGGCATAGCACTCCTTGTGTGCATCAGCACTGCACATGGGCCAGCTCCATACGGGTCAAGGAGGCCTGGGGTTTGAAATGTGGACCTCCCATGTGGTAGATGGACGCCCTATCCACTGGGCCAAGTCCGCGTCCCTAGTAGTAAGATTTTTACAATATCGTTTCATAATTTGTAACAAATGTCCCACGACAATGCAAGGTGTTGGTGGAGGGTTGATGTGTGGGACCCCTGTATGATGTTATGGATGTTTGCTTTGTAAGTTCACAACTTTTACTCTACATTTAATTGTTCATGTATGTTCATATATAAATGATATAAAGATAATAATAATAGGGTTGGTTGGGGGGAAATACTTTGGTTAGTAGTAATATTTTGACAATGCTCTTTAATCATTAGTTAAAAAGGTTTAACAACTATGCAAGTTATTGGTGGTAGGGTGAGTTATGAGAGTCCTGTATGATGTTATATATATTTGTTTTGTAAGTTCACAACTATTATTACACACTTATTGTTTATGTATGTTTATGTATGAGTGCTACACCTCAGTAAATTAATTTAAAAATAAAGATAAAAAATAAAAGATTTCTTATGTGGGGCAAAGGCAGTCGGTTCAAATTGATCTCCAAGATTCCTTGCAAACTATAAATGTTTGATGCCCCACTCCAAAATCCATGTGTGCACATGCACACACACACGATCTATTAGAGACACTGTAGTTTTAACTCATTATTTGCTATAAAAATAAAGAAGAATATAAACTATTTGAATCTCTGCCCCCACTTTGGTTGTAGAGCTGTTAAATTATTGCTTATAAAACATGAAATACCAAAGCTTACGAATCAGAAATCTGGAATAAAAGCTTTAGTTATGAAAATATTAAACTAGGTATGAGGATTTTGATTTTCCTTCTCATTCATTTATTCTTATTTTGATGATATAATAAATAGGGCATCATATTCCAGTTTCTGTTATTACAATTCAGGGTCTGCCTATGTCAGATTTAATAGTCATTTGCCTGTCTTTATGTGGAGCCAGATGGAAATGGTGTGTTGCCTATTTATAAGAACTAGCCATTATGACTGCTTCTCCCAAATCCTTCCAGCGATAATAGTTTGTGAGGTTGAGGGTGGTGTAGGATTGCATTAGAAATGCCTGCGCAATAATCCAAAGTAAATAATGTGGTGCTGTGTATCGGTAAACCGTCATACTGATTACTAAAATAGACAAAAGACATGGACCTCAGTTGTAATAATACATGCTGCAGGAGCTCAAGTATCAACAGAGAAGAGATAATTGTGCATGTGATAAATGGAGACACTTTGATCTTGGGGGACTTTTGTAAAATGTTGTAAACATCAACTACGTTACAAAATACATAAATAACCTCAAACATATAGCAATCCCATTCCTAGTTAAATGCCTCACAGAAATGCACACATAAGTTCACTGAAAGACACATACCAGAATGTTCTAGCAGGACTATTCAGAGTAGCCAAAACTTGAATCTTCCCAAACGCCGTGAGCAGTGGGATGGATCAGTGGCAAATCCACCCCATGGATACTACAGAGCAGCAAGAGGAAACAGACAAACCGCACACGGCAACAGGCACGACGCTCACAAAGTAATATCGATTGGAAGAAGCCAGACATGAATAATGGTACTGAATGGTCCCACTGGTAGGAAGTACAGAAATAGGAAAAACTGATTGGCTGTATTAAAATTGAAGTCTGTGGTTACCCTTGGGGGGAGTGACTGCCGAGAGGCCAGGCTCAGGCTCTGTCTCTTGATGCAGGCACATGTTCAATTTGTGGAAACGACGTATGATTTGCACACTCTACGGGTAAGTTCTATTTTAATAAAAAAGTTGGCAAAAGAATAAATTACCTTAAAAATAGGGAGGTGGCTTCCCAGCCAACAGCGTTACTCCTAAGGGCTGACAAGTTGCCATCCACGTTTGCTAGATCTGAAAGACAGGTCAGTAGGGCCGAGCTAGAAGGGTGCTGTCCAGCCTTCCCCCAGAGAGAGCTAGGGACAACAGCCAGGTCCTGCGAGGAGCGCCTTGGTCCACGCTCCACCCGAGCTCCCACGCTCGCTGAGGGTTGCACAGCTTAGGGTGAGGTTGAAAATGCCTCTGCTCTGCTTTAAGCCCTCACTGGACCTTCACAGTCCACAGTGCTCATCCTCGGCTTTATTTGGCTTTGCCTGCCTCCATCATACATAAAGATGAACTAACAGAACAGAGTGAAATGTTACCCCCAATTAGGAAACTTGGCTCTTCTGCCTCGTGTTGCAGATCTCCCAGTCGTTGGCCTGATTTTACTTCCATTTCACTTAGTTTTGGGGCGGGTGGGGGTGTAGGAGTGGGGTAGAGAAGTGACATTTCCTTCTAGGAGACAAGGCAACAGTTTTTGCAGAGAGACATGACAGAACAATGAAAGTTGGCCTTAAACTCCTTCTAGTAAAATTGATATTCCCGGTAACCCATAGTCTATCTTTCAATTAAGCCTGGGACACGCGTCCTTCCCAGAACGCCGTAGGGCTTGGTGTTTCCTGTGGAACGGCTTCTCTTAGGCTGGATTTCTGTGCTCTTTCAATTGCATTATGAAATAGATGGTAAAGTCTTAGGAAGAATAAAATAGCCTATCTCACTATTTTGAGTATTTCCTGAACAGTGATCCAAATGCTGCAAGCCTAGCACCCTGCCTTTTTCTACCAGCCACCCACACGTTTATCTAAGGATTCTTTGCTACTAATTCACAAACAACTGAAAACGTCTTTTTTAAAAAGAACTAAAAATCATATTTTGTTAAGCATAAAATGAAGTTATATCTTCATCATAAGGAAAATCTCCACAGGAGGTTTCTCCCAGCTTTTTGTGCCATCTGCAGCTCGTCAGGCATTTTCAGGCTCCTGCCTTTTCAGCAAATCATGGTTCCTTTGGACAGTAGTTCCAAACAGTTCCTGCCTTTTGTTACCAGAAACAAATGCTAAGGATTTCAGCACAGTTTCCCTAGTTATCATATTTCCAAAAAATCAACTCAATAGCTGCTCATAAAAGAAACCAGCATTCTCTCTTTCACTGTGACTTTTTAGAATTAATATTGCTAGTGACTTTTGGGAATTCAGTGACTGGCTCGTTACACAGCAGCTCAATAGAACTGCATATCAGCCTTGTGAAGCAGGTGCTTTGAAGGGAAGGACAAAGTTCTTGTAACAAAATAAACCAGAACAAGTTCATTAGGAAGTGGCTTAAATTTAAATACGAAATTACATCTGGAGGTGAACATTAGTGCCAAGTGACGTGAGTACTGCTCTTTTATAAAACCTGCAAACAAGGGCAAGTCCCTAAAAGAAGGAAGGACTTGATGTTCGTTTATTTCATCCCTTCTGGTATGATTTAGCAGCATTTAAAATGAAGGTCATATAGTAGCCAATGGAATTTTTATGTTGCCTTTTAAGGGTTTGTTCGGAATTGAATAGGTAGTAGGTACTTCTGAGAAAAACATTGTAGAAATTAATGATTTGTAAAAAAGTAAAAAAATTTTTTAGTTGTAAACAGCTTGTATTCATATATTATATGCGTAAGTAGCAAATATAATTAGTTTCTTTAACAAAAATATTCCCCCTGAAAATGGCTTATTTTCCTTTTTTCTCATACATTTTCATCCTCAAAGACAACAAGCATTTATTGACTGTCTTTTATGTTCAGCACTGTACTACACTTAAGAGTATCATTAATTTACATATATTCCGGTTTCAAGGGAAGGAGATAAGTAATACCTCTGAAGCTCATTAAGTGGTATGTTAAGGGTGTGAAGAGGTGTGTGAGGTCATGCAAGGTTCTTATCGGGTCTAGAGGTCTCAAGAGAATTTTTCCAGAAAAGGTGATATCTTCTCTGTTAGGAGGGTAGAAAAGCAAAGGGGGGAATAGGAAAGATATTCTAGAAAGAAGGAGTAAACACACCACATTTTCACCACCAAAAGCCACTCACCGTTTTCTGTTCCCATTTTAGTAATGGTGTGATCATTTTTCCAGTTACCCAAGTTGTAAGGTGGGTAATCGTTCTTAATCCATTCCCCTCCCTTACTCTAATAGTTAGTCAACCACCAGATACTGTCAATAGATTCTGCTTCCTAACATGTTCTCGAATTTGCCAGCTTATCTCCAGTTTCACTACCTCAGTTGAATCACTCAACATCCCAGTTGGGACACCATTTTGTTTTCCTCGCTAAAGTTAGCCTGATGTTTCTGAAATGTAAGCCTTGCCCCACAGCATGTGTACATGCTTCTCCTACTGCTGGAAACCCTCTTCCATTCCTAGTCCCACTTACACCTCACTTGGCGAACCCCCACTCATGGTAACACAATCTGGGCATCATTTCTCAGAAGGTGCCATTGCTGTCCCATATCTGTGTTGTGTAACGTGCCGTGTGCTCCAAAGCATGTGCCCCTCCCTGGACCATATCTGTAACGGCCCTGCAGGTGTCTTCAGTGTGCCCTTCATCTTACTTGAATGTCCACCACATACTTGTAATGGAAAGTAATCAGATAACTTTAATAAGTTATTTTTTAAGAGTTAAGAAAGATAATATAAAGAAATAAATAATGGAAGAAATTCCCTGAGTAAATCAGACTGCAATTATTTATTGAGTAAGGAATGATGCAATTTTTGTTCATTAATACTCTGTATTATTATCATTATTATTATTTTAGGAGGCCCTGGGAATTGAACCCAGGGCCTCGTGCATGAGAAGCAGGCTCTCAACCACTGAGCTACACCCTCTTCCCTATTCATTGATATTCTTGACTATTTACTCAAAAACTTTGGTTGTGCTAGTGTTGCAGAATTTGAGAAAGGTTTGATTATTTGCGTATAGAAAGGCCAGGACTCAGGAATGATTTTGAGAAGGAAAAATGGTTTATTGACGGCTGGCTGGACTCGGGAGCTTTCTGTTTTAAACCCGAGCCTGGAACAAGAATTTTGAGTTCCTTTTATACAGAGGAAGGGCTAAATCGTTCTTTGTTTCAGTGCTAGGTAAGCTTTGAGCATGGACTTCATACATTCTAGATAAGCTTTCAGCACATTTGGTTTGCATTTTCCCTGAATATTTAAAGTTTATAGAGTTTGCATTGATAAACTGTTTCCTGGGACTGGAGTCGTTGCCATGGTTACCGAGGGCAGGGCTGCAGCCTCTCACCATCCCACATCCACAAGTCACAGACAGTTTAGATTAAGGTTATCTCCGAAGAGACAAAAAGCTTCCCACCCATAGCCCACATCACTAGTGTATTGTCCAAGGCACAATGATAGAAGCAGTAGTAAAAAGAAAAAGAAAGGAAATGTGCAGATTCTCAGGGAGTTTCTAATTCCATAATGTTTTGAAAATAAATGAATACAGATGCTTGATACAAAATAGAAAATCTTGAGTGTCTTAGAAGAAACACAGAGAAGGACTTAGGGTTTCAGTTGAGGGAGAGATTCATTTGAGGTAAAGCAACAACAGAAGCTTTCTAGAAGAGGTGATGTCCTAGTTGCATTCTAAACCTGAGTGGAGTTAGCCAAACCCACCGCCTGGACAAGGTAGAAATGGTTTTCTGGCACAGAAAAGTGTGGCTCAATCGCTCATCTCCTTCAGGTCTTCACTCAATTCTGCCTCACCAAGGCCCCACACCCACTGTGTGCAGACATTGTCTCTCCTTCCCCTGCCTCATTACCATTGGCTGAAACCCATTTTTAATATCTTGATCTTCATATGCGCATGTGCATGCATATTTCTCTCACTAAATTATAAGCTCCCTGAGCACTAGGATTATTGTCTCTTTAGTTCATTCCTGTATCTCCAGTGTCTAGAACAGTTCCTGACACACAGTAGGTGTTCAGTTAGTATTTGTGGAATGGAAGAGGAGGGGGGAAGGAGAAGGACTCCTTGGAGAATTTGGCACTGGGTTTTGTCTTAATCTCCATATAGATGGGATATAGATATCACATAGGTGATTAAAAAACCCTATATACTTGGTTATGTGTTCATTGGAATAATTTAAAACACTTTATTTCATGTTTACTATTATCTGGACTTTAAATATTAAATTTTGGGAAAAAAATAAGACAGTAAATTCAAATTGCCTATGAATTTTTTCGTTATTAATAGGGCATGTAAAGGGAACTGCTCCAGGAGTGGGGCAGAGGAAAATAGAGGTTTCATTGTGTAACAGGTACATAGCTTTGCAAAGTCTTTTTTCATTTAATTCCTTATTGTCTATATTTAGCAAATAAGGAAAAATAGCACTTAGAACCCTCGGAGGATCCTGTGAGAACCATTATCAAATCATTTATCTGTAATTCTTTCAGAATTTTGGAAGTGAGGTGTTATGTAATTATAAGTTGTTACTCATTGTTGTTTTATTTTTTGTTGTTTTCACACATCCTCCAATTACTTATGTGTCATAGTTTCACTTTAAATGAGACACAACTTTAGCTCTATCCTTGTGGTTATACCATGAAGCATTTTTATAAATTACTTTGAATATTCTTTTGTTTTACGTCTTTGTTCTCTTCTATTGCTGTTTCTAAGAACAAAGTAAGCAATTTTCATTTTGGTGTATGACTATGCTAGCCTTTCATACTAATCAGACAATACTCAGATACACACAACACATGAGAGAGTGATGAGAGTAATTTTTATTTCTCCAAAGACTCCTGTCCATCTCCTTTTTCTTTGTTACCAGTACATCCAATTCTGTAAAATGTTTTCTCATAATTTTATATTTCCTGAAATTGGTTTATGGGAAGCATTGAGTGAAATATGCAGTTTACAAACAAATTGAATTTAAGTATGAAAGATTATTTGGGCTCTGCTCCTCTGTGATGTGCTGGGGAGTTAACCAGGCTCAGCTCATTAACACTAATGGAAAACTTGATCGTGTACTGTGTGCATTCCCAGATAACATAGGGGCAATCTCTCCCCCTCGTTGGCTATATAACTTGATTACTTCTAAATGTACTGAAATCTAAAAAGGACTATTTTGTCAATCACATATCTTAAAGATTACCTCTCATTGAATCTGGATTCCATTGAGAAGAGACCTGCTCTCCAAAGCAGAGTTTCTTTTTTCATTAAAACATCTAAAGCATTCTAGACACTATATCCCTTTCTAAATTTCAAAATAATGAGGTTACATACCTGTTATATTTTAAATGTAACTTACATTTTTAAGTACTGTGCATAACTCAGGTTAAAAACACCTGTTTCAATTTGATTCAGAAATCTATACCAAGTAAAGGCTTCAAAACACAGACATCTCTTTGTTACTTGAAAATAAGCCATTCAACAGCTTTATCTGCGTGGAACAGAGCTGAGACATAGGAAGTAAGCAGAAAAAGTCTGCAGACTGTATTTACAGGTTACAGAATGCGATCTGCTCCGTGAAAATACTTCTCAAGATGTGGCTGCCTCCTTTCCTAGCCTCGTGAATGTGAAGTGCCAAATCAGAAAAAGGGACTTTCGTTGAAAAATTCACTACAGAGAAAAAGGAGAAGCCTCAATTATCAAAAGACTTTAAAAGTAGAGCCAGTCCTTTTTTTTTTTAACAAAGTATATATTATTATTTTGGAGATTGAACAAAAGCCTTTCATCAAGCCCATGAGTGTGTGTGCACGTGACGGAGCAATGGTGTGAGGCACAGCCCGCTCGCACCTGCGTCGCGGGGGCATGAAGTCTCTGCTCTACGTGGAGGCGGCTTAGCACAGAGCTGCTGCCTGCTGAGCACCAGCGAGTGCACGTTATTGTGCTCATCAACGTTATCAATATTCTTCAATCCTCACTTCTGCAGAAGAGACTCTGGATAAACAAAATGAAAAGGGGGAAGAAAATGTGTGTGCGCGCATGCTCGTGTATGTGCTTTTAGCCATGGGATTGTTCCAGTTAATAAGATAATGGGAATTTGGGTTTACCATTTTGAGGTAAGTAGGCGTCTCTGTCGCTAACGTTCCACTTTTCCCAAATTAAATGAGTTGAGGCACTCAGAGAAGGACGGACCGTTGTCCTCAGTTGAAACACTAGACGCAGAGCCAGCCAGCCCTGCGCAGTCCCTCCCCCGCCCTTGGCCTTGCTCTCTCAGCTGCCCCCTTTCCCGGGGGCATTGCTGTCTCCCTCCGGTGCGCTTGGCCTTGCTCTCTCAGCTGCCCCACTTCCCGCGTGAGGAGAGGCCCTCTCCGGGGCCCGCCGGGCTCGGTGGCTCTCAGCAGAGCTGCCACCAGGCACAGCCTCAGCCTGGAGCCAGGGTGCTCTGAAATGATCAATTATTTTTAAAAACCCTATGTCACTTAAAAAAAAAATAGCCCTGGACCTTTTTTATCATCTCCTAAGCAGAAACTCCAGGCAGAGCCTGACCTGGGCATGCTCCTGTCCCCTGCCTCACGGGCACGCAGGAGAGAGACGCACAAAAGCAGGCCTCGCTAGTGTGTGTGCCAAAACTGACTCATAGATGTGTTAATGTGGTACTGCAGGAACATTTATTTTCTCTAATACCAGAAGATTGAATTTTGACACCTGATAGGGGTGTCAAATAGCATCAGAGAATGTTCCTACTGGAAATGGAGACCTTCCCATCCTGCAGAGGGATTAGTGTGCACTGGGTAACTACCCTTCACCACGACATGATTTCCAGGCATCTCTCCAGAGTCTTAGGAATGATACTTTTTATGATTATTTGTGATAATAAGTAGTTGTGAGGTTAAAGGCTGCAGAGAAGCCGCCTTACTCTGGCGTGTGCCACCCACCGAGCCACCCTGGCTCCAGAAACGGCTTCTCTCCACCGTGACGGGTGTCAGTAACAGCGATGAGTGCCAGAAGGGCCCCTGTCCCTCCCTGTTCTTCCCTTTTCTTTAATAGAAGAACAAACTATTAGAATGAGACCAGGGGAAAATATGAAAACCTCTTTTTCTTGATTATTAAAGCAAAAGGAAAGAGTTAGAAAAATTGCAGTTGTTGGAGACGGCCCGTGCAGCCGAGGTTCCAGGGCCCGGCGTCCTCTGGGGTGTCAAGGTTTGGGAACCCAGCGGAAGCCTCTGCCAGATTATGTGGCTGCTTGCACATGTGCATCTTCTCCATCAGGGGATCAACAGTGTCGATCAGGTTCTCAAAAGGATTTTTGATCCAGATCAAGCTCTGGAATGACACTTAAGGGTCACTGGGAAGAGACGCAGAGGCCCCAGGAGCATGGTGATCAGGGCAGCTGGCCTGTCCCTGCAGGGAGGTGGTTGGTTCTGAAATCTTTGGAATGGATTATTCTAGGAGTGAGGGAGCCAGACCTATAGCAGTGGTTATGACGATGCCCGAAACCTTCCACTACATGCATACTTGCACACATGCACGTAGGGTGTAAAAATAACACGAAGGAAATGGGGGGAAACCTCGACGGTTAGCAGTGGACATAGAGGACTTTTATTGATGCTTTATACTAGAAATTTTGTAATTCCAAAACTATATGCTGTAATCTTCATAAATTTAAAATAATTTCAACTTCGGTATGCAATCTTTCATGCTAAAATGAGGATAGGTAAAACCTCTGCAGGTCCTACGGTAGTAAAATCCCCTCTAACTTTTGTGGACTAAACAGACATATGGGTAGATGGAGACTTAATTAAGGCCCATAAAGAGTCAGCCTCCTTTTAAAAGATTTCACTCCTGAACTGATAAAATAAAAGGAGTCATAGACATTTAAACAAATTTATATTTTTTAATCAAGCAAAGTGAAAATTGAGGCTGCCTCCTTCCAGCCCCAAAGAAACTGTTAGAAAAGAGAAAAGTACTACGAGGTTATACTCATGGATTAATTTTGTGTCATGTTACTTAGAAAAGCATCCCACCACTGGTCTGAAAGAATTGGTTGGTTATCAGAGAGAAAGCCAATGTATGGAACTGTTGAAATCAGATTTTTTGTTTTAAAGCTGAAAACAAATCCTGATTTACATTTCCTAGATTCTTTCCTACAGAACATTCCCACTGCTAACCCCTGCCTTTACATACACATCTGCACAGACTCACGATCCTTGAAAACCTCAATATTCTAAAAGAGAAAAGGAAAATTGATCAGAAGACTGTTACACAGGGAAGAAGTGAAATAGCATGTCAGTGTTTCCCAGTTCAAGAAAAGCCCATCTTCTTTGAGACCGACTCTGCTTTAATTCTCTTCAAGGAAGAACTCCCAACCAGTGATTCCAGCTGTTAAATCGTCTTCCCAAAAATCACACTTCAGCAACCTATGGGTCTGAATAATCCTTACTATTGTAAATTGGACTTAGTTTCAGTTGTCCTAAATGGCAAAACTCACACATCTGGGGCCTTAAAATGCCAGTTTATCTACACAGATTTGTAGAATCTGTTGTAAAAACATACAACTGAGACATTTCTATTGAAACTATTTTTTATTACTAAAGGTGTTTTGTTTTGTTTTTTGTAACTGACAAAATTAAAGACAAGAAAACTTTCTCGGCCTTTTCAAATATTATTTACCTTCATTGCCAAGTGCAGTTCCCACCTCCAATTTGTAAAATTCCCTGGCTCTACCAGTGATGTCTCTTTTGCTTAAAGAACAGTTACTCTTTGGCCCTAAAGTGTAAGTTTACTAAACTTATTCCCCAAACTGAATTGCAATTGCAGACCAAGCACCATGTGTAATACTCTAGTTTTATCTAGCTCAGTGAGGGGCAAAAGGAGAAATACTGAGAGTCTACCTGCTCGACACAGAAATGAACAAGATCCCCAGAATGTGTTGCAAGTGCAGGAGAGGATGGGAAGAAGGCTGTTCGTGTTGAGGGGGATGGGGGGAGCCCCATTGGTTAACCCAAGTCCTCAAAAGAATTTGTTACCTGGGAAAATAAGGGGACATGGACAGTGAAGCCAAGCCAAGCCTTTGGAGATTTCCAGACAGCACTGAAGAGTGCAGATGCATGAAATGTGAGCGGCAGCTAGTCTGGACTCAGGATAAAACGTGCAGAACCCCATCAGTCCATCGCCTCTTTCACCCACAGTTGCTCTGCCTGTGGCATCCCCAAGTCACCTTCATCTCCATCGTCTCGCTCTGAGTGCTTCTCCATCCCTGCTCAGCTGCAGTCTAGAAGTTACACTGAATGTTAGAAACTAAGTACCTTACCTCCCCCCAGATCAGCCTCCCTCCCTTACTCCACTTTGTCATCACACTCATTGTTTTCTTTAACAACTCCTGAATTTAGCAAGATACCACATCCTGCTGACTATGTTTTTAAAAGAGGTGTCAGAATCAACTTTTCCTTCTGTTCCCAACACTCCCATCCACACCCTCCTGTGCGGTGTCCTGAGGCTGCCCCACTGTCCCACAGGTTGGTGCTCTAGGCCGGAGCTCTAAAGATGATCTTCCAGACCTTTGGCCACTTTCCCAAGTCAAGAACTTTGCTGCATCTCTAATCAATTGAAAACACTTAACCAGACTTCCGAGACCCTGAACCCCTAGGTCCCCCTTATTATAAGGAAATCACCTCTGGTACCATTTGATCTCTTCTCATAAACATGTGCCTCCATCTCTACCCTTTTAACTACTGAGACCAATCCTATTTCAAGAACTTGTCCACGTACCCTCCTCTGTTCCCATCGTAAGAAACTACAGCAGCAGCAAAACCAACTTTATAAAAAACCTGTTCCTAGAGTTCATTTATTTAATGAGTTAATATGCATAATATAAGACATTCATCATAATGCCTGATCACATATTTAATGTTCACTGGGTGTATTATTAGGATAATATCATTATTAAACACATAATATACTATATTTAATAATAATAAATGACAACGTACACTACTTCTGCCTCATAGATATTTAAGTTATTTTTTCACTTCCCCAGTCAAAGAACCTTGAGGTAGGATCTTTGTCATATTTTGGTATTTTCATAATGCCTAATACCAAGCTGAACATATTGTGGGCGTTTTGTAAATGTTTGTTGATTGAGTGAAATAGCAGACGTTTTTGTCTTCAACTAAAGGAATGTTAAACTAAAGGAATCTGTATGCTTGCATAGCTATCTTAGATAAAACGTTGTATTTGGCTGTGTAGATGCAATCTTTCTGTGTATGTGTGAAATTTTTTAGATTCTCATTTAAAAATGAGTTGAAAGTGGTGGAGTAGGGAGCTCCAAGGGTCCATCCCTCCACAGAAGCACCATAAAACTGCAAAAACTACTAGAATCAGCTTTGATTCCAGAGTCAGAAATCTGGAATGTAGTCAGTGATTTACAGCAACAAGTTAATGCTCAGTCAAGAGAAAGGCAACTTAAACAGTAGGAAAGCTGTGTGGTGTTTTTACTTGCCCTTGCCCAACACCCTCCCCAGTTCACCGTGGCCTTGGAGATGCAGCCATGTTCCTAGTGTGGAGTCCTGGTTCCTGGATTCAGAGAGAGCAGTGCAGACCTTACTGTTAAAAAAAAATGGTTTGTCTGTTTTGACCTGTATGGGCTTACCTGAAGGACTGGCACAAGGAGTTTGCTTGTCTTTCTCCTAACTTGGAACTCTCTCAGGGCAGAAGAGAGGCTCTGCAGAGGGCATTCCTCAAAAATAGTGTAAGGTAAATGTACAGTGCACTGCCACCTAGGGCGAAGGTTACAACTGAGGCAACAGGAGAAATGCTGAAAGCCTGGGCAGAAAAGCAATGGAGAGAATTTCTTTGGGAAATTAGGGCATCAGAAAGCATAAGCATGAACTGGAGAATTTAGAAATCCCCTATATAAGGTCAAATGCTCTGAAGAGACCTCAAAAGAGCACAAGCTTTCACTTCTGGCTAATTTCTAAGCTCGGTGCAAGCAGGAATTGAAGGGTAAAGCAGAGTTGTGCCTGGCCTGGCTAGGTGTTGAGGAGTGCCTCAACACAGAGACGATCTGCAAAGACTGGAGGAGTGTTTTGCTTTTCTGTTTTTGAGGAGGGGTGGGGTGTCAGTGAGGCTCCAGGTGCCAAGGAAGTCTTTTGACAAAACACTAGCGAACTACAAGCTAAAGGAACAGAGGTGTCGCAGACCTCACATGAAAAAGATTACACTGCCCAGGAATGGCGCCGCACACACAGAGAGCTGACAGAACAAGATGATGCAACAAAAAGAAACACAGATTCCTGTGCTGCTGACAACAACAGAAGCAGACAAAGAAGAACATGCAGGAAATAGACACAGAGAGCAGACAACTGGGGTGGGGGGAGGGGAGAGAAATAAATAAATAAGGAAAAAAAGTGAAAGATTACAGACTTTACAGAAGTAGTTTACAAAAGTAAGTAAACAAACAACTGTAACCTGTAGCAAGCAATAAACTAGGAAGGAGAGGAATCTGATTTCTAGAGTTACCACATTATAATATTCAGAACGTCTAGTTTTCAAAAAAAAATTATGAAGCATGCAAAGAAACAAAAAAGTATGACTCACTCAAATGAAAAGCAAACAGAAATTATCCTTGAGGAAACACAGACATTTGGCTTACTAGACAATGATTTAAAATCAACTGTCTTAAATTTGTTCAAAGAATTGAAAGAGATCATGGACAAAGAGCTAAAGGCAAACAACACAAGGATGTCTCAACATACAGATATGTTCAGTAAAGAACTGGGAATTATAAAGAGGAACCAGAGAGATTTTTGGATGTGAAAAGTATGAAAATGAAAAATTTACTAGAGGGTTTACACAACACATTTGAGCAGGCAGAAAAAGAATCAGTGAACTTGAAGATAGATCAGTTGAAAATATCCAGTCTGGGGAGCAGAAAAAAGTAACCCTCTTGGAGTTAGCTGAGTTTCTTGGGTGTGTAGATTACATCATTTATCAAATTTGGACAGTTTCTGGCTATTATTTCTTAAAATACTTTTTCTGTCTCTTTCTGTCTATCCTTTCCTTTTTGAATTCCCATTGTATGTATTTTGGTAAGCTTAATGGTGTCCCATAGGACATACACCTGTACTATTGTATCTTTGGTTTGTAATTTTTTCCCCCTGTATTATTTAAAAGACAAATGCATAAAACATTACTTATAAATCTATTTTATTCGACCCACATGTACAAAGATGTAGTTTGTGACAACAGCCACATAAAAGTGTAGGTACAGGCATATGAAAGCAGAGTTCTTCTTTGTTTCCTCATGGTACCATGTAGGTAGTGTACCATTCAACGATGTTAATAACATTTACAATGTTCCCCTATCATCACTGTCATCCGTTCTCCAAAGAGAAACTCTGTACCCTTTAAGCAACAATTCCTTATTGCCCCCTGTTGCCAACCCCTGGTAACCTCTAATCTACTTTTTGGCTGTGAATTTGCTTATGCTGGATATTTCATATAAGTGGAATCATAAAATATTTGTCCTTTGTGTCTGACTTATTTCACTTAGCATAATGTCTTCAAGGTTCATCCATGTTGTAGCATGCATCAGAACTTCAATTCTTTTTATGGCTGTTGTATTGTTACACCACATTTTGTTTACCATGCATCTGTTGATGAACATTTGGATGGTTTCCACCTTTTGGCTAATGTGAGTAATGCTGCTATGAACATTTCTTTGCAAGTATCTGATTGAGTCCCTGCTTTAAATTTGTTCGACTGCAGACCTAGAGTGGAATTGTAAGGTCATATGATAGTTCTAATTTAACTAGTTGAGGAACTGCCAAACTATTTTTCACAGCATTTTACATTCTCAACAAAATGCACAAGTGTTCCACTTTCTCCACATCTTTGCCACACTTGTTTTTGTGTTTTTTTAATTAGATTTATTTATTTATTTATTTCTCTCTCCTCCCACTACCTCCCCATTTTCTGCTCTCTGTGTCCATTCGCTGTGTGTTCTTCTGTGACTGCTTCTATCCTTATCAGCAGCACCAGGAATCTGTGTTTCTTTTTGTTGCGTCATCTTGCCGCATCAGCTCTCCATGTGTGCGGCGCCATTCTTGGGCAGGCTGCACTTTTTTTCACAGTGGGCAGCTCTCCTTATGGGATGCAATCCTTGCACATGGGGCTCCCATATGCAGGGGACACCACTGCATGGCACAGCACTCCTTATGCGCATCAGCACTGCACATGGGCCAGCTCCACATGGGTCAAGGAGGCCCCGGGGTTTGAAACGCGGACCTCCCATGTGGTAGGCAGATGCCCTATCCATTGGGCCAAGTCCGCTTCCCTTATGTGTGTTTTTTAAAATAGCTAAACAAGGGGGGTGAAGTAGTACCTCATTGTAGTTTTGACCTGAATTTCTTCAAAGGCTAATGATGTTGAAATATTTTCATGTACTTATTTAGCCATTTATATATCTTTGAAAAGATGTTTTTTCAAGTACTTGCCATTTTTAAACAGGGTTATTTTTCTTTGGGGGCATGGTGGGACTTCTTTATGTATTCTGGATATTAAATCCATATCAGATATATGACTTGCAGATATTCTCTCCGCTCCTGTGTGTTCCTTTTTTACTTTCTTGACAGTGTCCTTTAATTCACAAAAGATTTTGTGTGACAACAAAAATAGGTAAATTTGAAAGCATCAAAATTTAAAATGTTTTATGTAAAAATGTAGGCTTGGTATGCTTTGGCATACAGTCTAATGATTCCTCAAAAAATTAAATGCTGGGGGGTAAGAGAGGAGTTTCGTGAGAGTGCACGAGGATGGATATAAAACATGTAATATTACACCATAACATATAGGAGATGATAGACTGATAATGTAAACCATAATGTAAAACATAGGATAACTAAGAATTTAAAAAACTGTGTATCCTAAAGTATGCACCACAATGTAAGCACAGATGTCACCTTGTTTGAAAGCTATTGTCTCAGACTCTGTACATCACGTTAAGTGAATATGATGTGAATAGGGTGTAAGAGTATCGCTGTGGAAGGGAAAAGGTTTTGTGGTGGATGTATGGGAGTGCTGTATATTATATGTATGCATTGCTGTGGTCTAGGGCTCCTGTGAAGAGAAGTTCAATAATTAGGGGAAGAAAAAAAAAAGAAAAGAAAAAGATAGGATGTAGAATTTTTTCCAAGTCAACACGTATTCTTTAACCTTTAAACTCATCGCTATATGCCATTTCCTAGTAAGGGACCCTGACATTATATTGGGCTTCAAATTTCAGGGAGTTCTGGATCACAGAGTGGTTCAGCAATGGCAATGGAGGAATACTGGTATAGGATACCATTGACAGGTGATATATGGCTGACAGGGAGCTGTACAGAACATATGTCCAGGGTGCATGGTAATGTTTGGATATACTCATAGTGGCAACAATTAAAAACCACAGCAGGGGGGGTACTGGGCTCCTGGCCAGTGGTGCTCTGTCGTGGTCCCTAGGGGAGCAGCGACAGTCTCCCAGGTGCAGCGGTGGGGACCGGGAGGGAGTGAGGGTTCAACAGTGAGCCCCTGACGCTAATGATTATGCTTGTGAGCTGATAAGCCTAAAATAAGAACAAGGCCTAGAGCAGCATTGTGCCTGGGAATTTCCTCCTGTCAGCCTTCATGTTACTCAAATGTGGCCAGTCTCGAAGCCAAACTCAGCATGTAAATGCAATGCCTTCCCCCCAGCGTGGGACATGACACCCAGGGATGAGCCTCCCTGGCACCGAGGGACCACTATCAACTACCAACTGATGATGCAACTGGAAAATGACCTTATACAGAAGGTTCAATGCGGATCAGCAGAATATCCCTGTCTACATAAAATAACATGACTTTAAAATGCTGTTTGACCTAATGTAAGGGGGAAATGGAAAGGAGAAATGTGTTTATATGGCTACGAGTCTCTAAAAGAGTCCTGGAGGCTGTCAGAAGGATTGCCCTTATGCACAACTGAGCAGAGTCTGAGAGACAGATAAAGCAGATACAACCCCCAGGTATTGGTTCCTTTGAGGGCTAAAGAGACCCGTGGGAGTTATGGTCATGGCAGATGGGGTTAACTACCAGGTCAGATGGCCCCTCTTTGGAACTGGTGTTTATGTGTGATGAATCTGGACTCAGATGGGATCTCTCTTCATAAGACTTTCATGCTAATATGCTGGAGTTGCAGTTAGTGTTGGGGTTTAAGATATATTTAGGGGATTTGAATCTCTGGACTGACAATGTGATAGCCAGGTCCTGAGCCTCAACAGACTCCAGCACCTACAATCTGATTTATTGGACTCACCACACTCAGCTAAGATGGAGTTGAAGAAGGACAACCACCACACCATGGAGCCTAGAGTGATTACAACTGAAAGTGGGAGGATTGCATCCAGCATCCATGTGGAATCTGAGCCTCCTCTTGACATAGAGGTGCAATGGACACAACCAATCCAATGTCCACATAGAAAAGGTGGCATTGGATTGGGAAAAGTGAACATGGTGGCTGATGGGTATGGGGAAAGGCAGGAAGAGATGAGAGGTGCAGGCGTCTTTGGGACATGGAGCTGCCCTGGATGGTGCTTCAGGGGCAATCACCGGACATTGTAAATCCTCACAGGGCCCACTGGATGGAATGGGGGAGAGTATGGGCCATGATGTGGACCATTGACCATGAGGTGCAGAGGTGCCCAAAGATGTACTTACCAAATGCAATGGATGTGTCATGATGATGGGAATGAGTGTTGCTGGGGGGGGAGAGGTGGGGTGGGGGTGGTGGGGTTGAATGGGACCTCATATATATATTTTTTTAATGTAATATTATTACAAAGTCAATTAAAAAAAATTAAATGCTGTATTATCACATTACCTAGCATTTCCACTCTAGGTATAATATATACCCAAAAGAAATGATAATGATTATTCCAGGAAATACTTATATGTGGATTTTATAGCAGCACAGTTCACAGTAGCCAAAAGGTGTCAGCACCCAAATGTCCATACACAGATGCACAGATAAAATGTGGCATATGCGTTCAATGAAATACTATATTCAGTCATAGGTTAGAGTGATGTACTAATACATGTTACTGCATGGATGAACCTCAAAATCATCATGCTATATGAAATTTCCAATCATAAAAGATCACATAGTGTCTGATTCCATTTTTATGAAGTGTTCAGAAGAGGTAAAACCATAGATGGAAAGCAGATTGCCAGGGGCTGGAGGAGAGGAAATAAGGAGTTACTACTTGATAGAGAGGGAGTTTTCTTTCGGGGTGATGAAAAGTTTTAGAACTTTATATAGGTGGCAGTTACACAACATTTGAATGTACTAAATGCCACTGAATTGTACGCTTTAAAATGGTTAAATTTATGTCATGGTGATTTCACTCCAATTAAAAAAAGAAACAAGTGCTAGGAATGGGCTTTAAAATCTTTTGCTGGAAGAAACTCAGGAATGTCTTGGCGTCTCTATTTTCTTCTCCTTTCTCAGTTTTATAAATTACAGCATGTCCCAATAAAAAATTACCCAGATGGCCAGTTATTCACATCACCTTTCATTCCATGCGGAGAATGTGCCTTTGCTTATGAAGAATCCCTTCTTTATCACATGTTCTAATCTTGTGGCAACTCAGTAAATTTCAGAATGAAGTTTTAAAAAGACACTTAACAGTTTACATTCCTTCAACATATTCTGATTTCTCTACTTGTTCTCTTTCATACATAATCAATAATGCTAAATATGTTATAAAATATGTTATCATCAACCTCCATTTGGCAAAGGACCTAGTACATGCAAGTGTTATGCCGGAAGTTTTATCGTTTTTATTTTATCTAATGTATTCAGAGAAAAGTCTAGCCCCAGAGTCAGTTTGGCTTAGTGGTTAAAAACACAGACTCTGGCAGCAGGTTACCTGGGTTTGAATCCCAGCTCCATGATTTCTGAGTTCTATGACTTGTAATGACTTACTTAACCACTCTGTGCCTCCATTTCTTCATCTGTAAAATGCAGATAATAGTAGTATCTCATAAGTATGTTATAAGGATTGAATGAGTTAATATAGAAATAGTGCTTAAATCAAGGTCTAGTACAAAGTAAGAACACTAGAATTAGAGTCTGTTGTTGTTATTAATATTAGACTAAGTTGTGTTTTGATGGCATCTTCCTTAATTTTGCTAATTTTACTATTTAAATTTAATTAGAAATAAAAATATCCATTTATTATTTTAGGTCAGCCTGGCTGTATTTTGAAATATTTATATACTGATTTTCAACAACAAATTGTTAAAATACAAATTATGTGAACAATATTTTATACTGGTTTATGGTTTAAAGCTAGTTTTGATCATATTCTCATAAAAGAAGTAGAAGTTAATCCTTTTTGGCAATTACACTGATACCCTAATCTTTAATATTTCAGTTGTTTTTAAACAGCTCCTTCAAGAAGATTTAATGAAAGATTCCTAATGTCAATTCTTATTTCTAATTAGGACAGTATTGCTTTACACACACTAAATTACAGGATACATTTCCCTTTCGCCTGTTACCTTAAGTAATTTAGACAGACTAGAATTGGCAATCAACTTTAATACGGAACCTGCCTATACATATTTGAAACTACAAATGAGTTTTCATTTGCAGACTGTAGAATGATAAAAGGTCAAATCTTGAATAGAGATACAATACATATGATTACATAATACCATGACAGACTATAATGCACCACTTAGGGAGGAGAGATCAGAAGACTCATGTAGATCCTTGTGTCAGTTTTAGGGACCACTGAGCTAGGCAGTTAAAGGATGGTTTGTTCTCCAATCTGGGCCAGTTTGTTTTGCTTTTTTCCGTGACACAGATTGCCTTCTTAATTTTAGCTTGTAGGCTGGTCAAGCTGACTGCAGATTTATCACTCTGAGAGAGCTTATCCCCAAACAATGTTTGAGTGTCTGGTTGACATTGGGTCATATTATCATTTAACACGTTAGGCGCTTGGGAGTGTATACAAGTATATATAAACTCTTTACAACTTGATATAAATCCAGCATGTTGAATTTAAAGCCTTCCAAAAGGTAGAAGTTTTTATTATGATCTATGACCACAATGTCTGTCTATAAATTGTGGATATATTTTTTAATTGTGTTTGAAGGATTTGGGATTGAGTCCTTCTCCAAGTTGTCCTTCCTAATTAAAAAGCTTTCATTTCTGAGTGATATTTTGTTTAAAACAAATGCATGCTTAAAAGAGGAAACACCTATGTTAAAGACCTTTGCAGAAATTAAATGTATTTCAAAGTAAGATATTTAAGTTAAAAGTGCCTTTGACAAATTAAGGTCCACAAAATAACCTTAACATGTTCTTACCACTTTACCAAAATACTCAAATTAAAAAATGAAAAATAACTTGTATTTAGTAACAAAATATTCATTGTAATAATAGAAACACAGACATCACTCTTATTGTCTTGACTGAATTGATAATGTAATATGTTAGTCAGGACATTTGTTTAATTTACTGCCTAAGGTTAACTGTGTAGATAATATTCTGGTAGAAATTTTTTAACTATACATTCTGTTCACCAGATCTTCTCCTTGCCTAAATTATATAAATTACTTACTTAGTACATTAAGCTGGCTTCAATATAAAAATTTTAAGGGCCATTAGAGTGTTATTGAGTATGCTATAACATTCCTTGAGAGTAATTTATAGCTTTGAATTTTGTAGAAACCATACACTATAATCCTTTAGAAGAAAGGGGGTGGGTACACACACACTCACACACACACACCCATGCACACTGTAGCCTTCAGTTTCGAGGCATTTCTCCTTCCCTGCCTGGTTTACTGTAAATATTAGCTATATCAGAACAGCTCAGGTAATATTTTGTGCAAGCTCAATTAAAGGGCATCTCCGAATGCATACCAATTAAATGTCACATCTTGGATATAACGTTTTGCTATTAAAACAGACATTAATGAAATGACTAACTTCATAGCTGCAGTGAAAAAAAGAAAAGGAGATTAGATTTGATGTTCATCTAGTTCCATGTACCAGCTGCAGGATTTCATATTCCTGGCATGTACTCTAGTCTTTATCAGTTTCAGTTTTGTGACTATTTCCAAAACTAGATCAGAAATCCAGAGGGCTAAGTTGTGATGTGGGCTAAATCATCATCTGGGAAGGGACTGGTTCTTCAGAACTGCATTTGGGCAGATAATTGATAATTCAATTCATCTGGACAATTGGTAGACATGCAAGAAAGCAAGAAAAGCTAGGTTAATTTTTTTTAGAAAGGGCAAAGACAGCTGCTAGGAAGGAGAAATCATTCTAGATGGCTAGAAAGGGGACAGAAAAGAGAATCCCTGACATGGGCTGAGTGTGGGGGTGATAGTGACAGGAGTGAGATGAGAGATTGAGAGCAAGCTCTGTGCTGATTGAGATCTTTGACGTCTCTTTCCTGGGTGCTATGCTTGAAATCCTGCTTGGCATCAATTTAAGTGATATCCATAAATAAATGTATTCCTTCCTTCTTCCCTCCCTCTCTTCCTCTCTCCCTCCCTCCATTCCTTCCTCTCTCTCACCCCACTCATTTCTCCTCCCCCCACTCTTTCCTATCCTTTTTGTATCTGATTGGTATTCCTTTAGAAAGCCATATGCTGCTGAAAGCACAAAGTAGCCTGATTTTATTCAGTACACGCTAGTATGAACAATTATGGCCCCTTATTCTAAGAAACTTACTTGCAGTTGAGAAGATGTATACATATAACAGGAAAACATGAAAAATAACCAAACAGGTTGGAAAGTATGTGTCAAATCTGGGAAGCAGTGATTATCCTGCTGTGGCCAGAGCTCAAGTTTGGTGGCAGTGAAGATGGAGATGCACCTGGAAGGCAGGCTCAGATCATGGGGCTCTTTGGATGACATGCAAAAGGATCTCAGCCTGTGCTCAGTGCACATGTTCATAACAGGTGGATGGAAGAAAGGAAGGAAAATGGCTCTTACTTTCTGAACTGCATCTATACTGTGAAGACTGAGCTCCTGTAACCAGCAGTACGGTGACTTCTAGAGGCAAAATGAGTGTTGGAGAAGAAGAGCACGCATTGGGCGCACACCTGCCTGCCCTCGCACTAAGCGCTCGGCACCCAGTGCAGCCCTTGCGTTCGCCCAGGAGTGGGGTGTTGCTCTTCACGACCCGCAGGAGGACACCAGGATCCAGAGAGGGTCAGGGTGGTAGTAGAGGCAGGACTGAAGCTCGAGTTGGCCTGTCTGAGAAGCAGGGTTCCCTGTGTGCTTTAGGCGAACAAAATTAATTCTTCCTTAAATAAAAAAGTGAATTAAAGAAAGGGTCGTTCCCCGGGAGGAGACTTCAATAAAATTCCTCAACATTAGAAGGATCAGTAGGGAGCGTCCGCTTCTAGAAGATGGAGTAGTCGCACTTGTCTCTGTTCCTCACATCAAAACCTGGACATCACATATAAAACGAACATGAAAAGACTGTGAGTTGTGGAAAGCAGGTGGCAGACTGTCTAAGGACCTTGGAACCCACGGGATAGCACAGTGGCGAGTTCCCTGGTTTTCTTTTTTCCTCACATATCCTAGGGTGTCAGAGAAGCTGGCAACCTGGAAAAGCCAATGGAAAAGGCAAAAATAACCCCAGACAAAGCCTGGTCTCCCTTGTCAGAAGGCCAGGAAAGGGGCAGACGAGCAGACTTTTAGGCATAGCTGCTTTACTCCAGCCAAACACCACAGAAAAAGCTGCAGCCCGTCCCCACCAGTCAAGACCGAGTGGGTGTCCAGACTTCTGCCCTCACAGGCTGCATGTAACAAGGGGTCCCCAACCCCTGGTGAGGTGGTGTTAGAAAAGACCCCCTAACAGCAGTGCAGGTCCTGTGGGGAACCTCAGCATTCGCCACCCCCAGAGGTTTTGGGGTGCCCTCCCCCCTCTCCCTTGGTGTGGTGTGAGAGAAGGCCTAACGGGGAGTCAGGACTTTCACCAAGGGCCGACATTCACTAGGCCACTCCATGTGCCACGATGTCAGTGGAGACACCCCTGCCCCTCCCAGCCAGGGTGGCATCCCCAGATGCTACACCCCCTCCCCGGCTGGAACAGCGTCAGAAGAGACCTGCTGAGACAGAACATTTAAATAAAATCTGGGGTCCCTTAACACAGCTCCCAAAAGGTCCAGGCTTCAGTAAAAAACCACTTATCATAGCAAGAACCAAGGAAATCTCAACTTGAATGAGAAAAGACAGCCGACATATGCCAGCATAGAGATGACACAGACGTTAGAATGATCCGACAAGAATTTATGGAGCCATCATAAAAATGCTTTAACAAGGAATTATGAACACACCTGAAACAAATGAGAAAAAAAGAAAGTCTCAGCAAAGAAACAGAACATTTTAGCAAAGAAAGAAGGAATAGAAGATACAAAAGAGGAACCAAATGAAAACTTTGAACTGAAGAACCCACTAACCATAAAAAAGGGGATCGTTATTACTGTGTTTTGCATTCTAATAGAACATTTTAAAATTAAAAACTCATGGGCATTTTGTGCTAGTCACTACCAAGGCCTTTTTGGGTTATCTTATTTAGTTTTCACAAAAACCACTGGGAGGAAGATATTACCATTTTCTAAATGAGGAAATGACTAAGGAGAGGTTGAGTAACTTGCCAAATGTTATAGAGCTAGTACCTTTAATCCAGTTTTTGTTACTTCTTAAGTGCATGCTTTTAACTGCTATACTAAACTGATTTCAATGCTTAGTTTGAGTAGGTCATTCTCTTCCAACTTCCTAATTGGTTATTTTAGGGAGTTCATAATATCCGATAAGCTCAGAGGGTGAATTATCCCAGAGAGATGTATTTCTAGAACCAAATCGATTTCATTCAACATCTTGAACTTTTGGAGTTCTATAGTTATAGAGTTATTCTACTCTATTCATGATGCTTTTGTTTTTTAGTATTCATGCCTGTTTCTTACTCTGTGTGCACTAAATTTTCTAGTACTCAAAATGACAGTTAAGTGAAGACATTAGCTAGTTTGTGAGCAAAGGTTGGTCACAGTTAGAAATAATATATCCCTAAAATATCCTGGCTAACCTCATTTCCAATCACAGGGATGTGAAGAAAACTTACCCTGAGAAAATCATTTATATCCTGATTGTTTTCACCCATCTCTGTATTTGAGAGCAGTACCCTAGAAATTGTGTCACATCATCAGTAGTTAACAAAGGCCATGACTGTTTTTTTCCTTTCTGGTCTACATTCCAACTTGTCATTTGTATTCACTCAGTCCTCATAGAAGTAAAATCAGCAGCAAAAGAATTAGCTTTTAAAAAGTTACTATGGAAAGAATTAGAGTGATTCTATAGTTTTGATAATCTGCATTACAGTATTTATTGTGTCTTTTGGTACCATTTGACCAAGAAATCAATGTTTTCTTAAGAATAAAAGAAGTTCATTTCGCGTTCTTTTACTATGTATGTTTAGACTACCCACATATTAAAGACAATGACATTCTGAAAAGGCGTGGGTTATTTTCACAAAGGAAAACAGCAGTGAGGACAGTGTTCAGCTTTGTGTGGGAAATAACGTGGGGAGAAGGTGCTGCTTCTCTCGTGGCAATTGTGATGCATGTGCCTTAGCAGTCCTCAGTCAGAGCCCCCTGCCACAGGACGGCGTCCCGAGGCCAAGTGGTGAGGCAGGGCACACTTACTTACCTTGTCCCTTCCCGTTTCCATTATGAACCCCTCTTCCTGCGGCATCAAGGCCTTCTCTCGTGACCTGGCAGCCCTTTCGTGCCTCCTCACTGCCATTTGGTTCTGTGACGTAATCCCCACCTGGCCTTCTCTTCTGTGAGCACTTCCAGACTAAGATGCCTCCCTCCTACTTAAATAACGCTTTGTCTCTTTTGAGGATAGATGGAGAGACTTTTTAGAAATCTAACACCCCAGCTAAGATGTGACTCTCCTGTGTCGCCTTACCTAGGTCTCAAGAAGGAAACGATTATGATTGGCTAGTGAAATTAAAAGTATAGGAACCGTCATCCAGGCTGGGTGAGTTGCCTTCTAAGAGAACCTTTTAAAATCTACATATCTCTAACTCCTGGCTTATACGAGGGCACATGCCTGGATGGGTGCCCCTGGGAGCTGCTTTTCTGTTCTGGGCACCTTCACCTTTTCAGCACCAGGAGAAAGGTTGCCATCAGTTTGACACTCTTTCTGAAATACTGCTGACCACTGTTTATTCTTTATGTTTTGAAGCACAACACTCAAAGAGTCTCTTTCTTCTTTGCCATTTTTTCTTAAATCTGCAGTCCTTCCCAATCTTTTTAATGTCATGTCACAAAAGGAAAATGATGATCAGTATTTGGAAACTTAGACCCCAGGGGATTGAGAGCCCAGGGACCGCCACTCAGCCTGGAAAGACCAGCCTGGAAGTCCAGTGCCCCAGGCTCTCTTGCAAACCCTGAAGGTGTGGGGAGTTACCACTGGGTAGATTGTGGCAATTTAGTTCTGACCTCGTGGTCCAAACTGTCCATCTTTAGAGATTTGACAGAGCATCGCCCATTATTTTCAGCAGAACAGGGTAATCAGGGGGAGCCAGAAATAAAACTTGCTGCTTGGTTATAAGAAAATGAGGATATTGTTGGTATAAGAAGATAATACAGTTGGATGAGCAGAAATCAGTGTCCCAGGGGTTGGCAAACACTAGTCATCATTTACACCCTTGGAATTGGGGATGGATACAAGGAATCCAGCATAAAGCTGCGGCACCCAATAAGTTGGCAAAACACAGTAGCAGGGAATTCGGTGTAGGAGACGCATAGATGACTGGCCGGCTGGCACCTGGGACTGGATCTTCTTTTCCTAGGTTAGGACTAGGAGGCAGAGATCAGGCCCTGAGAAGGGGCTTGGCGAGAACAGATTAGCAATGTGGGATTCCATACCAGTAGGGCACCTGCCTCCAGCCGTGCCAGGACACGAGGCATGAGGAATAAGGAGGACAGCCGAGGCAGCAGAGTTACAGAACCGGGACCCTGGCTGCCTCGGACAGGGCAAGGCAGAGGCCCAGGGATCAGAACTGGCACCACTTCGGGTTTGAAACTCTGGGCCTTGGAGTGAGTGCCTGGGATTAGCTGATTACCTTCTGCCTCAGATCAGGATTGGACCTGGGAATGTGAGACCAACACGGGAATGAGTCACCCCCTTTGGTGAAAGGAAGGAAGAGTCAGGGACTGGGCACTCTCCCGGGCCTAACGCAGGCTTCTAGGAGTCAGCCGATGGCACTCTGCATTGCTGCCTGCCAACCTCTATCCCCATTAAAACTAAAAGGCGAACAATATTCAGGAATCGCTGCTCTTAAAGGTAAAAAATATACTGATACACTTAACCTTCCCATGTGTCCTCAGAGGTTAAACAATATGGTTAAATATTCTGAAAAACAAAACTGATATCTTTGAATGCAGTCTTTTTTGTGTTTCCCTCTATCACATGGTAAGAGTACTACCAGTATCTCAATTTTAGATCTGTCAAAAAAAAAAAAAAAGAACTCCATTAAAAATTGGTAACTGTCTAGCAGCTGTTTGCTTACTTAGCATAGACTGTATATCCTACTTTGCTGTTAATGAGTTTGGGGCTGATATTTTTGGTAAATTATCTGGTTGAGCCATGTGAAAATGCAGATATTCTGCTGTCTTTGACTTTTAACAACTGCAGTTTCATATGGTTCGGCCTACTGCTTCCTGCTGTCTCTTCCTTCTTCTTCTGCAAACAGCAAACAAATTGAATTTTGGAACAACAGGGAGATGGTTTGCTCAATCAAAAATCCAAGCTTCCAACAAAGACCCTGCTGCTTGGCACTCCCCTCTCAGCCTGCAGCTTTCAAGCTTACTTACCTAAAAGCCACGATGAACTGAACTTTGAATATAATACTTCTCTATGAATCAGAAACTGACATTTTATCTTGGCCAACAGAGTTTTAAGTCATAGAAATTTCAGTGTATGTCAGAAATGCTCTAAAGCAGGGGTTCTTAACAAGGGGTCCATGAGCTTGAATTGAAATTCAAAAAATATTATTCTTGTGGGTATGTGCTGGTTGTGGGTGTGATATATTTATTAAATAATACACAGTATAGTGTGGACTTTGTAAGGGGTCCATGGTTTTCACCTGACTGGCCAAGGGGTCCCTGGAACACAAAAGGTTAAGAACCCCTAGTCTTTAGACAATTTCTGACTGTGTCTTTCAGAACCATTCCCCCCCAATATTTGGCTAAATCCAAAGCTTCAAAAACAAATTTAAAATGGTTTTATCACACCTAGGACTACACTTCAATTGTTTTTTTCCCTACGCATATAGATTTATAATGAGTCGTATACTCAGGGCGCACGTGTGCACCTACATGCCTTCTAAGAAGACAGACCACGACTGGATGTTCCATCTCTTTAACATAACTAGTCTCTGCACAGAGGGCAAGTAAGCACAGTGCGGGAACTCAGAAACTTATTCATGGCAGAATCTCAGAATGCAGGTTGAAAACAGTGCAGACAATTATATCTGAAAGCCTCCTCATCCCCACCTCTATTGTACTTACTTTTTTCTCCCATCATTATTTTCTTTCAGATTTTAAACAGCATTTTCTTCTGCAAAGTTTATTTCTGTCATACAATATATTCTTTTCAGTTTCAAGTTTTATTCTGATCTGCATAACCTGGAGCTGTCTTCACAAGCACTGCAGAATTGGGGAATGCTCTATTCCATTGACGCTCTGGGACATTGCAAAATTGAAGAGAATCTAAGATGAAATTAGGAAATAGGGAAACAAGTGACTAGAGGGGGTGATTTATAAAGGAGGACTGAGGGAAACAAAATTCTGCGACTTAAGTTTAAGTACTGAGCAAGAGCATCTATGACAACTGTCTAAAAATGCTGAACAAATAACCCTTACGAAGAGATAGTATTACTGCCATGCAGCATGAATCATGTAGGAAAGATGATATGAAGTTAAGAAAAAGAAAATTTATGACCAGAATGATCTTTTAAAGGTTTTCGAATTAAGAATGTATGTTAGATGGTGTATTAGTCAGGGTTCTCTAGGAAAACAGAATCTACAAGGGATATCTGTCGATAGTAAGAGATCTATCAGAGCCTCTCACACAGCCGTGGGGATGCACAAGTCCAGGTTCCGCAGGCAGGCTACAACCAGGAGCTCCAGTGAAAGTCCAGTGAAGATTCTTGACAAGTTCTGGGAGATGTTGGCTGTCCAAAGACCAGCTGGGAAATTCTTTCTCAATATTGGAATCACTTCCCCTTTTAAGGGATTCAACTGATTGGGTTAAGCGTCACTCATTGCTGATAGCAATCTCCCTGATTGATGTAATTATAACCAGCTATCTGTGATTTACCACTGCAGTAAAGTCAATGGTGACTAAAGTCCATAAATGCCCTTGTATTATAGTTAGCCCAGTGCTTGCTTGACCGAACAACTGGGCACAATTACCTAGCCGAGTTGACACAATAGCCTAACCATCACAGATGGATAGCTTCTTCTAGCAAAAATTCTCAGAAATAGTATCTTAATGAAAACTCACCTGTGCTAGAAACATTTCTTTATCTCCCTTAGGTTAGCCTAAGACCTTTCCATTTTTATCTTCAGAAAGTTCTTTCTGTTGTCTCCCTTAAATCTTGCATGCTTCAGCTTAAACAGACTCCCTCCTGCTCTATTGTAGTTATTGGAAACATTTCCTCTCACATCTTCACTCCTTGTAAAGTAGTCTAGCAGATGCCAACATATTTTCTCCCCCACCAGTAAACCAAGATAAACCAAATACTACTTTACCTTGTAAATGTTTACCTCTGGTTTTCTTTGCATAAGAATGATAGCAGTTTCCATAATGTTTCTTTTATTGGATGGTGTTAGAAATCTTGTCCTACTTTTGCCCACCTGATTAGTGCTAATAATTGAATGACATCTTTCAGGAATTCCTAAGAAAGTGCCATGTTACCATGGGAAAGAAAATTGCTTGTTTTGGGTGATTCTGTCTTCTTATCTGTAAAAAAATATGTTAATAACATAGGTGGGTTTTCAGTAATAAATATTAGAAATACTATATGTGAAACGCCTTGTATCATAACCAGCCTCTAGAGTATACCCAGTAGGTAGTAGCTTTTAAAATTTTTATTAAAACTTATACTTATGGGTATATATGTATCTGGTATTCTCTACTAGGTTTGTATTCTCTAAAGTGCCTAGCAGATAGCATATTCTCCGTTAATGGAGTGTCGAATCAATAACGGGGTGAATAAACAAACCAGTGAATCAATAGCCATTATAAATCGCAGGACCTGCATGCAGGGGGATGGCTGCTGGTTAACTGACCCCAGCATGCTGGGCCAGCCCGGTGCCATCCCAGCCATCTGCTCCCAATCTGGCTCTAGGCTAATCCTGACATCCTTCCAGGGTTAGATGGCTTCCCGGCCCTCCCTGGAAAACTTAGTTTACTTTAAAAAAGAGGAAAAACTGCGCATCAGAAGTTAAAAATAAAAGGAAACTTATTTATTCAGAAATAGTTTGTTATTCACTTTATCAGCATATTTGCAGTTAGTGGGAATTGAGTCCTATAAAAGAACCCCCTGTCTGGATGGTGACGCTTCTGTCCAGGAGACCGCTGGAGGAAGGGGCTAACGACGGGGCACGCTGCCATTTAATGGCATGTGTGAGCGCGGTAGAGTGTGTGGCTCATGTTCACGACCCTCATGAGTTACGTCTCCTTTCCCTGTTTCACTGGAGACAGCCCTTAAGCTCGGGAGCTCGCTGTCTTCCCAGGACTGGGCACAGATGACCCCCTGCCTTGCATTCACTCGGCCTCACAGGGGGTTTGGGCTGCCTCGGAAGTGGGAGTGGGGAGAGCCGTGTAAGGCAGGCAGCCCATCGGCCTGGGCATGGAACCAGACGACCTGCTCCAGCAGACCCCACTGCCCCTAGCCTGCCGGCGCTCGTACCAGGACTTGGGGGGGGGGGGGGGCAAGAACAGGCACTTGGCCTGGGTTTAGGGCTTGGGTCTCTCACCTGCAAGCTGTCCCTTCACATCTCAGCCCCGAACCTCCCGGCAAGCTCTGGGAGGAAGCCGCGCTCTTCACTCCATTTATAGGTGAAAGGCAGATACTGTATTTGTGGGTACATGAATATTAGGCAACAGAAGCACAGTGTTCTCTCAGTTATCCTTAGTATTTTGTGATACAGGTAGTCAATCCAGGGCAGAAGTACTTGAGGAAGTAAATTTTGAGTTGAGGTCTATGTGAAATGTTTTCATTGTTTCATTGAAAGCACATCTTTATGTTGTTTGTTGGTTTTTAAGTTTCCAAATTTGTAAAAACCTTATATGCTGATGGAGCTCCCTTTCCTGGCTGGGATGTATGGTCTAGAACTGGAGGTTTTCTCAGACAAAGGGCAAAATGAAAAGAAATTTGTTTGGGTGTATTCAGTGAGAGAATGTCCATATTCATCTTTTAAATATTGGATGTAAGTCCATGCCAGTGACAGGGGATCTCTGATTTATCACTGTAAACTGACAACTGTGCTCTCATTTTTATACAAACCAGTGCTTTTGGCTGCCCATATTCGGACATGAACTTGAAAAAGGAGGCAACAATTCATGATCGTCTGAAAGAACAAATGCAGACAAACTTGGAATCAGACTCTTCACACTTAAAATCGAAAAGCCTCTGTAGTTTGAGTTTCAATGGAAAACATGAAAAGGCAAACAGCCAGTCCAGGTAAGAAACATTTTGAAAATGTGACCCAAAAAGGAAAATGTGGAAGAGTGAAAGAGCAATTTTTTAACTAATAATAGTTCTTTATATTTCTTCAAAATAATTCTTTTTTATTTCTGGATATTATGTTCATTGGGGGCATAAAATTCATCTATAAAGCCTCCATCTTCATTTTTAAAATATTTTCTATTGCTTCATCCTCAAAAATGTGAATTTACTTCTTTATAAGTGTACAGGTTATATAATCATGTACACGGAATAGGAAACTTTATCCATAAGATTCCCTTTTACCTTTAAAGCACTTTTTTATTCTTTGGAATTGTTTTAGAGATGGTTTTCTATTGACACACGGGTTAATATTTCCATCTACTTAGTGACACTGAGATTTCCTCTCTTACCTGTCACTTGTCTTTGTTATCTTTAATCCAAACACACTTCGATATCATTAATTCTTCCTTTGAATAGTTTCCTTTCTGATTTATTGATAACACATCATCCCTTCTTTTCCTAAATGTAAGTTTATGACTATAAATATATCAGTGTTCAATTTTTTATTCACAAAAATGTACAAGGAGCTGTCCACCAGAGCAACATTCTGCCCATTCGCCCCTTCTCTCCTGTGTAGTGCTCTCCTCTCCCAAGGAGTCCTCTGCTCACGGAAGAGCTTGGCTCACAGCACACGCTCATCACATGGAGTTTACATCCTGGCCTGGGTGGATTTTTTTCTTTTCTCTTTTTCATACGGTTGCTGTTGGTAGCATGGGGTGACATCTTGCTTTTGTCAAATAGCTTTCTTCATCTTGATGGCTGGTCCGATTTGCACACTCTCTGTTTTGCATCATCCATCTCCAATGGATATGCATGCCTCTCTATTTTTGTAGCTGCATCTTGCATTTTTATTATTTGTTATACACCCACTCCTCTTGTTGAAATTTCACAAGGGTCTAGTTGTTCTTTACTGCTTTTTCACACCCACACTATTTACAACTTTAAGTAGTTAAGAGCTTGAATATCTTTTCCATTTACTGGTGGGTTGGGGGAGATTTTCTTTTTATTCTTTTTCTTTTCTTTTTCCTTTAAGCCATTTCCCAAGGAACAGTGTTTATTTATTCCAGAATTATAGAGACCAGTTCATCCATTTGCTCTTGCTCTTTTTGCTATATTCTGTTGTCTTTTATTACAAATAAAACCTTAGTCAGCCTCTCTTAATAAACATTTTAAACATTCATCTTCATTGTCAAAAGTCAGAGAGACTAAACAGATCTTTGAACTGCTTTTAAAAAATTCTTTTACTGTATTATTCTTTTAGAGGCCAGGTAGAACTTCCTTTCCAGCAAACACAAATATTGCCTCCCCTTTCTTGAACTCTTGTTATGAATTTACCCTTTTCAATATCTTGTGCTGGATTTTTACCAGTTTTGCACTGCAGGATATCAGATAAGCATAATTACTACAGATTTGAAAGAAAAAGTAAACAGTGTTTTTCATAATCAAGCAGAAAAATCAGAGATGATCCTATTCTGCCAAATGCTAGTTCATGCACACACTGGATTATTTAAGATGCTGGGGGGGGAGTGGGGGGAGAGGTAGAGTGTGGAGTGCATCTTTGAATCCTCAATTTGCATTCAAATCTCAAGACCAAAGTCAATCCTTGCATTCTACTCCCCATCCACTCTTTTTTAAAAAGCAAATCGTAATATTTGGATAAATACCATTGATGGCAGAGCTCATATCAGTTCTGCCCCAATATCATCTTCATAGTCTTGAATTACTGGTTGAGGAAAACAAGAGAGAAAGGAAATCAATAAGAAATAATGTGTGGCCAATTATGAGTGGGCAAAAGGATTTTAGCTTCCCTCACAGTCTACCAGTAGGAATCTCCTAATGCTGCCTGTTCTCTAACTTAAATCTTTGCCTTTGAAAGCACAAGATATCAATTATAGGTAGAGGAGGATATTTAAATTTCATCTCTTCTGGATGTCGAGGAGAAGTAATTTTTGCTTGCTTCTTGTTCAAGGGCAGAATGGGGTCTAAATTAGTGAAAATCAGAGGCACGTTCCCACTGACCTCCCATGGCTCCATCTGCCCTGAATGCCAGGCAGACCTGCTCTCGTCACTGTGCAAGCAGCACTGCTCACTTAGAGTTTCCAGGCTGCTGACCCTTCACATGCAAGATACAAAATCCACTTTCTTTGACAGTCTTCCAAAGTTTATTGGACACTACCCAGCAATTTGGGGAATTTTATCTTTTCCCTAACTGCATCCCAGTTTTGTGATTATTTTTTAAGAAGTATGTTTGCTCTCATATTAATCTTGGTAGAAGGAGTTATTATCAGTAAATTTTGTCTGCACTCCATGATTTAGTAATGAAAATAGTTGATGTGCATATTTTTGAGTACAAGGCCAAGTTTTAAATTTGCATAGTTTCTATGCTACTAGTTGTTTGCAAGGTTCACCATCATAACAATAACTACATGGTAGATTGGATTGAAGTCAAGTCAGGCTCACAACAGGTCACCATCCATGAGGCTTGTAATTCCCTTTCATCCTTGTGCTAATAGTGTGGGTATAATTGTATTCCTTATGTGCGTTAATGGAGGCAAATGCCCTGGGCTTGAGCACCTTTCACTTGGCTATGAACTCCAGGGAAGGAAATACATTTAATTTGTTTTAACAGTTTGTAGTTTGCACATGCATTGTCTTTTCAGTTTGCCATAATCTAGTGATTTAGGCAGAGCAGGCGTTCTTGCCATCCTAGTATTACCACCTATTGTGGGTAAAGAAATAAAGAGACGTGGTAAGTTGCTGAGCTGGGACCCAGACATAAGTCTTCTGATTAAATTTAGTGTATTTCCTTGAGAAATATACCATTACTACTAATAGTAACACCAGAAATGTCAATAATAATAGCCATCTAAAATTAATATCCAGCACTTATTTTGGGCTGCAAGGTATGGTGCTAAATAATTATATATACGTCATCTGATTTAAGTTTATTTCATCCTTATGACAATCCTATATGTAGTTTAAGTCTTTTTATACTGATTTTATCATTTAGGCCTCTGAAGTCTTGAGAGAGGTTAGGCAAATTGTCTGAGATCACAGTAGAATACTGGGGATTTGAATCCAGAACTGCCAACTCCAAATCCCACGTATGTTTCAATCACGTTATTCAAACAAAAGAATGACAGTTCAAGGCTTTGAAGATGCCTGCTGGGTTATACTTAAACTCCTTTCTACATCTATCTAGGATTCTCAGGTTTGTTTTGTTTTCTTATTTTCTGAACATAGAACTATTGAAGGGGAAGAATCTTACCTTGTTTTCCCCAAACTCTGCATTCTTATTTATAGTCTGTGTGATGCAAAATCTTCCATCTTGCACACATTTCAGTGTCATTTATTAAAGGTTTCTATCTGCAACAAAAGGATTAAATTATAGTCATTGAAACAGTTTCATCCTAAAGAAAATCACTTGGGAATGCAACTGTCCACACTGGGTGATATGTTGGCTGGTTTCCCAGGTAAAAGTTAGACAATTTTCAGGCATTTCGTCCCTACCTAGATGCTCTTTAATAACTTCTTTACCTCCCAGAAGCAGAGTTTTAATATATTTTAATTCACACACATGTTAGAGTCACCATTACTTAAAATGCCATATGCAATCATTACAACTAAGAAAATCTAGAAAAATGCCTAACGAAGCTCACTTTGTTTTTCCTAATGCTTGGTATATTATAAATTTTATGCATTTCTCTGAGGCCTATGTTGGTAATAAAAGTGGCCGGGGAAAATTACGGTAATCAGAGGAAATAACATGTAGTGGAATAGTTCCTTAATGATCCAGGTAATAAATTCCACTGCCACAGGCCAACTAGTTTATTTCCACAACTTAAATTAGTTGCAACATAAAAACCTCTGTAAGGGTCATTCCACAATTATAACAGTGTTAGTTGGTTGTTCCACATGTTAAACCTTCCAAGTCAGTAGACAGATTTTTGTTATCCATCCTCCTTTTCTCTCACTCCTTCCAACATAAATCCTCTGCTTTGGGGATAAAGTCCTTTCAGTGTACCCTCAGCGACCCAGCCATCCCATCCCATCATCGTCCTCAGTGCTGTTTTCAATCCCCACCCAGTGCCTTCGTTCCCACTGTCAGTCCTGGTTTACTCCTGTCTGAACAGTCTCCTTATTCAAAGCGCATCTCTTTCTTGGCGCTCTTTATCACGGTCCCAAACCATGTGACCTTCTTGAGGCTAAAGGCGGTGGTGCACACATCTGCATTCCTGACAGTTAGTGGGCACTCAGCACATTAAAAAATTTTGAGCAACCACTTGTGCCAGGGATGTGCTAGACCCCAGGAAGCGAAGATGAAGGTATCTTCCTCATTTCTAGCAGTCCTCTGCCCTTTTGGTCTATACCACACCATCGGCTGCTTGTTTCAATGTGTGCTTTTATTTTTCAATTAAGTAATTTTATTGAAATATATTCACACACCATACAGTCCATCCAAGTTGTATAATCAGTGGCTTTCAGTATAATCACAGAGTTATGCATTCATCACCACAATCAGTTTCAGAACATTACTCATTACCGAAAAAAGAAAAACCCCATTTCCCTTATATCCCCCTATTATTGACATTTAGCACTGGATTGGCAACTTTGTTATAATTGATGAAAGAATATTAAAATATTACTTTTAACTATAGTCCATAGCTTGCATTAGGCATGTTTTCCCCATAAATCACCCTATTACTAACACCTTGTAATAGTGACATACAATTGTTCTAATTCCTGAAAGAACTTTTTCATATTTATACTATTAACCAGAGTCATCATCCACAACAGTGTTCTCTGTGTTATACAGTCCCATGTGGGTTTTTTAAATTAGAAAAGGGGTAAGTTTACAAAAAAGTCACACAAAAAATACGTTTTCATACCCCCCCATTGTTGTCACTTTGCGTTATTATGACACTTTTGCTGTAATTGATAACAGAATATTAATGTATTACTAGTAAACATGGTCCATAGCTTACATGAGGTGTAATTTTCCCATGCTACCCTATTTTATTAACACCATGTAATAGCATTATACATTTGTTATAGTTCATGAGAGCACGCTCTCATATTTGTACCGTTAACCGCAGTCCATCTTCCACTACAGGGTTCACTGTGTCATACAGTCCCATGTTTTGTGCAATCATCACCACAATTAATTTTAGGGTTTTGGAGTTTTCACTACTCCAAAGAGAAAAATCCCATAACCCCTCATATCCCCCATTAATATAGGTCCTCCCTGCAACTGATGAAAAAATATTACAGTATTACTGTTCTTTTTGTTGTTTTGTTGAGAAAATGAATATGCTTTATTAATTTATCCCTCCAGGAGCAACCAGGATTTAGTAACATGGCACGTATTTTAACTCTAAGCCCTCCATGTGTATTACTGTTAACTATTGTCCATTAATTTTCATTAGTTGTATTTTTCCTATTTATCACCATTGTATTAACACCTTGTAATAGTGACAGACCTTTGTTCTAGTTCATGGAAGAATATTCTTGTGTTTGTACTGTTAACCACGTTGTTAACATTTGTACTAACACACTACGCATGTGTGCCTTGTGTCCTCTGGCTCGGGAGTGGCACTACAAGGGTTTGGACCCAGGCCGGATGTCCCTGGTCCCTGCACACTTGCAACGAGCTCATTGATTCATTCATTCTGCATTTGGCACATCAATGCATAGCTTCTGCCAGTTGGGGCATTAGGTGCTGGGGATATGGAGATTAAACAAAAGTCCATCCCTGCCTAGAGCGTGTTCAGGTAGAGGACACGGAGGCAAAAAAGAGTAAAAGCATAAAAGAAGAGAAAACGACAGATTATAATCTAGCCGTGCAAGCAGTAACAAGGGGTAAAAGGGCAGCTCAGAATATTTTCTGCAGTTACCTACCTTAAAGCTCTAGAAACTCAAAGCAGATCAAAGCCTTTAAGAAAAGAAAATAAAAAAGTTCTGTGGAATATTTGGAAATGGAAAATGAAGCAAGTAGCTGGGATTTAGGTAGAAACGGCGGTGAGCCCAAAGGCCCAGGCCCTCCTCACTGGATTCCGCCCACCTTGGCTCCTGAGGCACCTGCAGTCTGATCACTCATTCCTCAGTACAGTCACCATTTTGCTGAAATGTCATGAAATCTCCAATGTATACCTTAAAAAGGTCTTAAACTATTTTTCTGAGCCGATGCTCATAAGATATTTTATAATTTATGCTGAATCTGGATTTCTGGAATCTTGCTCCGGCCCTGGCCCTTGGTAATTAAATGCTGAAGAACAATGTGTGCTAAAATGTCCAGAGTCCCTTGCATAAAGGAAATATTGGTGTTCCTGGACCCCAGAAAAATAAAACTTGGCTACCTTGAGCATCACTGGGCATTTTCTCCTTGTCTGCATACTTAATCTGCCTTTTATGTAATTATTTCCCATTGATTGCCAAGAGTAAGGTTTGGACTTTGTACAAGTTTGGACTTGTTATGATTATTTTTCTCATTACTAAAGCAATGCTGTTTATTATAGAAATATTACAAAATACAGTTTAGTGAAAAGAAAAAAATATTAAAAACTTAAAAACTCAATAATATGCAGACGTTTTTCTATCAAAATAATCAGGTAATATGAAGGTCTGGGCAATGAAAAACTTCTCACTCTCCACTTCTCAGCTCTAATCCTAAGGATGCTCATGTGAAAAGATTGCACTTTGCCACATCTTTTCTATGTTTATGCACACACATGTAGATACACTTTCACTCTCTTAAAAATGTTTTTTCTTGATCTGCAATAGGCTTTCTTTTATGTAAAAATATGCCATAAGCAATTGCAATGAGTCCAGTGCAATATTTTTAATAACTCTTATTTCATAGAGTGGATGTACCTTAACTTATTCAACCCATTCTCCTATCAGTGGGCAGTCAGGTGGTTTCCAATATTTTTGCTCTTATAAGCAGCGCTGCAATAAGCATTCTCGTGTGTATCGTAATTTACCAATGCCTTATAATGCAGTATTTTTAAAGGTTACTTTAACTACATGCTAATTATATTATATGACTCTTTTTTAGATTGATAGAGTCTCACAGGTCCCTAGTCCATTTGCTTTACTGTACATAAAGCTTTGGGAGTCCTCTTCGTGTCCCCAGCCTGCTCTTCTCAGCGCATCACACCCTAATCCCTGTTAGTAATTCTTCCCCGACCCTTCCACATGCCCACGACTTTGCTTTGTCACCTCTCCTGCCTACAGCAAGGGCCAGCAGACTCTGTCCATGAAGAGCCACATAGTGAGCCTTGTAGGGTTTGCTGGCCTCAGGCCTCTGTCGCAGCTCCTCAGCTCTGCCGCTCTAGTGCAAAAGCTGCCGTAGACAGTAACTGACCTAAGAGCATGGTTGTGTTGTAGAGAAAATTCATTTAAAAAATAGGTGATGGGGGAGCAGAGGTGGCTTAAGCACCTGCTTCCCACATGGGAGGTCCGAGGTTCAGTTCCCAGTGCCCCCTAAAACAAAAACAAACAGCAAGCAAAACAAGTGAAAAAACCAACTCAGGGGAGTGATGTGGCTCTGTGACTGAGCGCTGGCTTCCCACATACAAGGTCTGAGGTTCAATCCCCAGTCTCTGGTACCTCAAAAAAAAAAAAAAGTGATGGGCAGGATTTGACTTGTAGAATATAGTTTGCCAATTCCTATTCTAGAAAGTATCTAGGTATGATGATACTATCCTGGGTTCAATTCGAATTCTGGCTCTTCTACTTACTGTGTGACTTGGGTAAGTTATTTAATTTCTCTGTCTTCCTCATCACATAAATATAAGATTAATATTACCACCTTCATGTCAGGTACTTAATGAGCGTGTAAATGATAGCTACTGATATTGTCTTGTTAAGAAGACTGGAAGCATAGAGAGAGCTAACAACTGGAAGTAGCAAAACACTCAGGCCAAGGCAGGCCGAAGGATAATGGGTGGCAGAGGCTATGGATGCCAGTGGCAGGTGCCACCCTGGGAAGCAGTAGTCCTGCTTCTTTATGGAGTGAGTCAGTTATAGACAGACAGGGGACCTTACACTAGCTTCAGCAACAGCAGTGCTGTTAATGAAAGCTTTGGGAAACTGTTTAGGGTCTGGGAGCTAGCCTGCAGGAAGAATTATTGGTGAAATATGAATACCTAGAGATTCAGATAGTGTTACCTTTGGGGCTAAAATGCAAACTAAATACTAATATTTGGCACATACCCAGCCTTGTCATCTCTAAGTGTTTTTACCAGCCATAGGCAAACACTTCAGTGGCTGTCTGCTGCCAATAAGGTGAAGTCCAAACACTTGAGAATAGCATTCAAGGCTCCTCCTCCAGCTTGGCTCTAACTAACTCCTCTAGCATCATCTCTGACTCTTCTTTTCCTTGCACAGTGCAGATGCTTCACCCAAATAGGTTGATTAGCTTGATAGCCATGCCCCCCAAACACTTCTCCCCTCCCGCTTGACCTGCGCTCACTCGATCCCAGTTTCTGGGTGCTTTTCCCCCACCCTGATTCTCTAGACCTTTACAAATCCATCACTCATCCCCATCCTGCCCTCTGCACAGCTCGCTGGCTAGCCCAGTACTGAGCCATGTCCACCCCCATGTCCCCAGCCTCCAGAAGCATGACTGGCCCTTTCTCTGGGGGGGAATCTGCTCATCTTTACTGAGCCTTCCAGAGATGCTCCTTAAGCCTATTATACTTTATTGGAAGGTGACATGTAGCTTTGGAAGGAAACCTGAATTTTCAGTCCAAGGACTTGAGTTTGAATCCTGGCTCCACCTTTGACTCACTGTATGTCTAAGTTGGGGCACGTTACCTAATATTGCTGAGCCTCAGTTTCTTTGTTTATAAAACCAGGTTATATACCTGCCCTTCAGAGTTTGTGTGAAAATGTAAAGGAGGTTCAACAAAATGAAGAGTCTGAGAGTCCTTAGAAGGTGCCTAGCTTGTTGGAGATCCTCAGGAACTGCTCACAGGGTTTGAGTTGTCTTCATCTCCCTACCGATGTAATAATCTTAAAAGCAAGAATGATACCAAAATATACTTGCATGTAATTGCAGTGCCTGGCATCAAACAAATTCAATAAATCAATCTGATTTATTTTGAAATCACTTCTTTAAATCCCCATAAAAGTTATGTAAGGCAGACCATCTTCTTTTTTTAATCTTTTGAGATAGAAACCAAGACTGTCAGCATATATTGCATGGGATGCTGTGGGCTAGTTTGAAAATCAATCCCAAGGTCCATAAAATTTGTACCCTTGGGGGGGAAATTCTGACATATTTCTCAAAAATATGTGAACAGAGCTAGAATTATTCTTTTTGCCATCTAATTCTACCCCATGCTTTTAGCGCCCATACCTCCTGACGTTCAAGCGTTGGCCAACGCGCCCAGAGGCGCCCTGCTTGAGCCGAACCCTCTTTTTATAGATTATATTCTTTCCTATGAGCATGTAACGAATCCTGATGATCTGTATCGATTATGCAGAAAACCATACATAGTGAAGTCATGAAAATGTCCCATGCATTTTTATACTTCACATGTTTATGATACATAACATATGAAATGTGTGTGAAATGTCAAATGTGTAAAATAAGTATGTAATTTTTTTTAAAAAGTGTATGATTTCATTCATTGTCCAAAACAACCCCGTGAGGCAGAAACTGTCTTGTTTTGTGGATGGGGAAACCGAGCCTCAGTTTAAACATCCACCCCTGGCAGCAAATCTGGCACGTGGGCGCTCCACCTGGGCCCAGGCTCTCCGGCCCGTGTGGTGGCGCCACGTTGCACCAGGAAGAGACGCCTCCTGCCGTTAGTCACAGTCACGCCACAGCGCTTTGTAGGACCTTCTTCAAAGGTGCCCAAGATGGGCTTTCAACAGAAATTCTTCCTCAATGTCTTGCCTGTTTGCACAGAAGTCTTAATGATACCTAACTGATAAATAGAATGCATTTCTACTGTGACGTGTGTTTGTAGAACATATGCGTAAAATTACCTCAAAGCATGTACTACTTAGGTTTCCAATGTCGGATTTGCTAACTGTATCAGTTTCCTCAGCAAAAACTGAAACTGAAACAATGCTTGCATGCCTAACTCAAAGGCTTGCCGATGACACTTTAAGAAACAACATGTTCGCAAAGTAGTGTGTTATATAATTACTTTACCACTGAAATCATAAATATACACAGAAAAATGAAAATTAGTCAACTGTCTCAAATTCGGTCTACCTAAAATTAATCATTAGGCAATTAGCAATACTGGAAAAAATTCATTTTAGAAGCTTCTGCATTCATGATGAAGTATGAGCCTCAAGGTTTAATAAAGTTCCAGGATGAAAGAGTTACAAAATTAGGCCTTCCTGCATACTGGAGCATTTTAAAAGTTAATTAATTCTCTGACATTCAGCAATGTAACTAATTTACTTTATACAGTTCAGCACAATGCTATAATCTTCTGATTAAAATAATCACTAAAATCATCAGTAGCAATTATTATTTACCCACCTACCACACCATCACCTACCACTCTTGATAGCTTCTCCTTGGAATCTGAAAAGAGTATTCCCCAGAGATTTCTGGAAACTTTTTGTTATAATAAAATGAGGACCAAAAAAAAGCTTTCAAGTTTCAGGTTTCAAAGTCAGAGTTTCTGAACAAAAATCTGTATATTTTTTAACCCTGAAGAAAAATTCTATCAAATCTCCTTGCAGCAAAGTATCTGCCAACTCACTATTGTTTTCCTGTGGTTTCTGTTTTAATTTGTGCTATCATGTTCTATTTTCACCTCACAGAATAATGAATCTAGCTTTTATTTCTGTTCTCTGCCCAGACTTGTACAGCAGGCAAAGTGTTTGAAAATCAAAGGAAAAGAAGATATTGACTTGGACACTCTCTTCAGAGGTAAAAACAAATACAAGCAAACCAAAAAAAACTAGCAAAAATGCAGAATATATCTTTCATTGTAAAGACTGCCTGTTTTATTGTTTGGTTTTATCATCTTCCAGTTGGGAATGGTGGAAAGGACCTGAGTGAAATCAAAAGACTTGTGTTCTAGTCCTGCCCCTGTGAATCCTAAGTGACATCACTTCACCACTGCAAACCTTAAGTTTTTCATTTTTAAAATAAATGGGCCATTCTCCATCTTCATCATCTCTGTGGTCCCCTCTCCTAATGGAACAAATCTAAACCTGTTGAAGTAAAGTGTTAGGAAGGAACCAGAAATGTCTCATTGCATGTTTATGAGCTTGGCAACCGGAATATGTGCCACGTTAGTAAGACAGGAGAGAAGGTTATTTGCAAAAAAGTTTAACCATCAAAACTGAGGGATGAGTTAAGGTGTATGAAAAGTACTGTATGTTTCCATTTAATTATGTTTCTTTTCATTTATAGATAACCTTTGTGATGGTATTGTAGCAAAGTAAGGAATAATTTTTTCCTTGGTTGTGTTACAGCACAAAATTTTTAACTTGGTCGAATGAAAACATGGATCATTTGTAATTACTGTGCTTATGTCTGCAGCCACAGTAGTTCTGTATAAGCCGTGTTAACCTGCAGGAGCATCTGGGGGATCTGTTTATCTTCTAAGGAAGAGGAAATTAGTGACTTTGTGCTGACCTGACCTTCTCTCCAGTGCAGTTACACTTTAGGCTTTTCTTAACAGAAAAAATCAAGCATAACTTGGCAGTCATTGAACAAAAGGGCAGTGGTTTCTAAGAGCAAAGTTAACCTATTTTTGCCTGTTTCAGTGAGGGATGAGCTAGGTTTGTGGTGGAAAGAACTCTTGATTGCACCTGAGCCACAAAGGGAGGAATCCTTCCCACGGAAAATGGAAGGCAACTAAGTTACTTTGGTTTTGTTGTGCACCTATACATTTCTCCCCAACCAGAAAAATTTCTATGTAACGTAACCAAAGCTGGCCATTGCTTTAAATATAATAAAAATAAATATCTTGGCGATTTCAGAAATAGCCCCATACAAGTGTTCTAATCAATTTTACCAAGACTTCATTCGTTGATCAGCATGTTTTGGAACCATATAAGCAGCCCTAAAAAAATGTGCGACTGTTTTAATTCATATTTTGATACTTTTGAACAGATCTCCACAGAGTAATTTTATATATATATATATATATGTTCCTATTGAGACAGATAGATAGTTTTGTAGTCCACAGCGTAAAAGTACTAATCAGGGGCATCCTCATCAAAATAGAAAATATCACTAGCAAAATGCTTGTGTGTGATGTGAAAGATAAAATCACTTTTACTTGTTCAGTGTGCACTTGTTCTTTTTATAAAACATTTATAACCATATGTTTTTTTTTAAATCCGTGCATTTACGGTACTCTTTAAAACTTGATTTCTGCACAACAAAGGCCTGTGCTAAAATATGGAAGTCATTTCAAGAAAGTGTGAGGTGGAGAACCCTGCCTTGTCCAGAGCACGGGGTTTCCTAAGCCACCCCTAATCATCTCTTGTTGAGCAGGTGCCTTCGGGACCCCTTCTATTCCACTGAATTTATAAGATTTATTTAGCACTTTCTTTCTATTGTAGCCTTTTATGACTCAGAGTGGTCCTTATAATTTAAGTTCATTTTCTTTGGTTCTGACCTTGATGAAACAAAAACAACAACAACAACAATTGCTTACCATGACGTTGAATAATTATTTAATATTTCCCTTTAATTTTTCTTAAGCCTGTAAAGCTGGGCATAATTTAATTTCCAAGTCTTTACATCCTTTTGTTTTCATTTTTGTTGTTGTTGTTTTAATCTGGGCATAGATTTGAATAGATACCTTCTTCATTCATTATGAGTCTTTTTAAAAAGTGAAAAATAAACTAAATAAATTTTGCTCTCCATTTCTCCTATGAAGAGAAATAGAATTCACTTGACTTTTAGAGATTGTGCATGCACATGTACACCTGCACATGCAGTTTCTGTTTGTGCATATTTTCAGTTTTTATTGAGAAACATCTTTATTTTCTAAAACATTTATCTGCTTAGAGATAGGTATAGTAAGTCGATAAAAAATCTTTTAATTGCTAAACACTATTTTCAAATAGTTCATAGAGATTCAACATTCTTTCTTTTCCCATAATTAGGTATAAAAATAAGATGGTATGACAAAATTTTAATTAGTTTATAATTATATAAATTTGTTGAGGAAAGAATGATTATCTAAAAGGATGTTTGGTAGCACGATTGGCAGAAATAAGTTGGAGTTTGTCTTACTGACCTGAAGATTTATAGGTAAAATTTTTGAGTGTTACATCTAAGATATAAGCAATGGTAATTATCCTTCGTTTTTCTGTTAAGTAAAATGCTACTTTAACATGTAATTGATGTGTTCAGCTATAACATGCTTCCCTTCTCTGGGACTGAGGAGGGCTTCTGAGCAATTGCCTTTCAGGTTTTGATATTTGCTTGGTGAGAGTTCCACAGAGAAAGGTACAAAATCTGCTTCTTTGAGCACAAGCTGAGTGAGGCTAATTAAAGTCATTTGCATTAATTATAAAGGACCTGCTCATCTAAATGATATGTCCTTCTGCCCCCCTACATAGTCCTAGAACCAGAGCAGCTAAAATTCAGCTACTTGATGCCACATATAGGTATCGCTATCAGGCACAACTCCAGGGGACACCTTTGGAAGTGTGAAACATACAGCTAGAAAATTACATTTTAAAAAAATGATTCAGTATTTTTTATTCCAAAGTGTAACTAATGCTCATTTTTAGAAACAAAAAATCCTCCAAAATTTCATAAAGCAACAAATCAAAATGGAAAGAGAGAAACAGTGTCAATGCCCCCATAGGTTTATTTTGAATACAGTAATTCACCTTTTTCTTCTTTACCAGTAGGGAATCATACTTTATTTGGAGATACAAAATTAGCTTTTTTTTTCACTTACTAATATAACCATGGTTACCTTTCTAAGTTAATGCATCATTATCTAGCAGGGTTTTTGTTAAGTAAAAGTTTCAGCCAAGTACACAAGAGATCACACCCACTCAACTAACACTCAGAGAGCACTCAAAGAAGACCATGGCCAGAAGCCCATCTCAGACCCTCTTCCATCACTATCTCCTGCCATGGTAAGCAAGATTCTAAGTTTTCTAGCACTATCAGTTAGTTCTGCCCCATTTTGAAAATTTTATAAATGGAATCATTTTGCGTATACTCTTTTATGTCTGATGTCTTTTACTTGCATTAGGTTTATGAGATACATCCAAATAATGGTTTGCTTCTTCTCAATGTTGTGTATTATTCAATTTTATGAGAATTATCTGTTCCAATGTTGGTTGTTTTCAGTTTTGTCCTCTTACAAATGGTGCCACTAAGAATACTCTAGTATGTGATTTAGTGGATATACAAAAGCATTTCTGTGGGATATATACCTAAGGGTAGAATTTCTGCATAATTAGATTTGCTTCATAAATAGTGTTCAAATGCTTTTACAAAGTGGTTGTTCCAGTACTTTCTTAACTGCAATATATGAAAATTCCAGGTACTCCCACATCCTTGCCAGCAGGTACTGTTTGTCAGTCTTTTTATGTTAGTCATTCTTTTGGGTTTATAGTGGTATTTAATTATGCTTTTAATTTTGCATTTCTCTGAGGTCTAATTAGCTTGAGATCATTTTCAGATTTATTGGCCATTTAAATATTTTTTTGCAAAGCCTCTTTTTCCCATTTATCTTTTAGATTGTCCTTTTCTTATTGGTATGTAGGAGTTTTCTATCTGTATATAAGTCCATTGTCATATTGCAATTATCTTCTCCAGTCTATGATTTGCCTTTTCACTCACTTAATCATCCTTATGATGAACAGAAACTCCATATTTTAATATAGCCCTTCAGTCTTTTATATTTGAGTTGGTGTTTTTAGTATCCTGTTTTAAAAATTTGCCTACTCCAAGTTCATGGAGGTATTCTGTTATGCTTTATTCTAGATACTTTATCGATATGTTTTTCCCATCTAGAACTACAACACACCTAGAATTGATTTTTATACATGTTATTACACAGAATCAGGGTACATTTTTTATATGACTATTCAGTTGACCTGGCACCATTTATTAAAAAGGATTTCCTTGTCTATTCTTATGCCAATACCACCCTGTCTTAATTACTCTAAATTTATTATTCTTCCAATTTTGTTCTCCCTTGAAATTTCCCTGACTGTCCTTGTCTTCCTAACCAGTTTATCCAGTTACACACACACACACACTCACACATACATACTATACCACCTGCCATCCTTTTGTGATTTTCATTGGAGTTATAATGGACCTATAGATTAATTTCAGGTGAATTTGCATCTTGCAATTCATGAGCGTTATACAGCTTTCAACTTAATTAAGTGTTCTTTAATAGTTTTAGCAATGTTATGTAGTTTTTCTGAGCTAGAACTTCCAGTATAATGTTAAATTGAGGTGATGATAGTGCTTGCTAATTTGATAGAAGAAAAATTATGTCATCCTTTTAATTATTTTTATTTAATTATGAAGTTGCTTATTTTTCCATGATATTTTTTTCTGTAAAATTCCTGTTCCTCTCCTTTATACATTTTGTTATTATTTATGCTACTAGTATAGATTTTTAGTAGACTTAATGTATTATGGGTATGAAGTCTTTGTTATATATTTTATATGAGTTTTCATATGTGTTCGAATACCTTCTGCTCCCACCTTATATATTTTTTTCTTTCTTTTTAAACCCAACATAAGTTTCATGCAATCTAATTTATCTTCTTTTTTTTTTTCTTTCATGGGTTCTAGTTTTTATTTCATCCTTATTCCAACACCAGGGTATGTGCTAGTGTATTCTGCTAGGAATTCTTGGATCCTGTTTTGTTTCTTTTTACATTAAATCTGTACTTTCTAAGCATTTTCCTTTGATGTAAGGATTCAGGTAGGATACCAGCTTAGTGTTGATTTCTAAATTATCTCACTCAGGACCATTTAAAAAATAATCCATTTTTCCCTACTAATTTGAATACAGTCGTCACATACAAAATTTTGTTATATACTTGAAACTAAAAGCTTTATCACAGATGATCCTGCTGGCTATCTGCACACATTATCTTATTTTTGTTCATTCATAAGTAGTGCTTGGGTGAAATAGTCACCCCTGTTTAATTTGGATTTATTTTTAAGGAAGATCATACACTTTAGCTGATTAAAAGCCTCGGGACTGAAAAAGCTTATCTTGTATTTGGCTGACACATTTCCCACCTAAATCATTATCACTGGGCATGTAACCTCTGTGGTTAACTCTCACAAACTCACCATGGGCCAAGGGAAGATTCAGAAGTGAAGAGTGTGTGTGTGTGTGTGTGTGTGTGTGTGTGTGTGTGTGTGTGTGTAGGGGCTGCTGCCTCTGCTGCGCTGCTGTGTCTGTCCCTCCATCTACACCTGGGGCCAGTGCAGGGAAGGCAGTGAGAAGAGATATCAGATAGTCAGGGAAGTGAGCCCACAGCAGTCTGGGCTGAGGAAAATAACAATCAAAGAGATACATAAATCAACAAACCCGTGGAGGAAGAAAACCCCGAGTAGAGAACCAAAGAGCGAGGACAAGAAACGTTTGAGCAGAATCGGAAATCCATGACATGTGGGTTTCTCTGTGGGTGTAAAAGGCACAAATCTCCTTAGGCCCATTTTTATTTTACTTAGTTCTCTATGCAAGGCGACTTTGAAAGTTAGAAAACTCACTGGTTTTACCCAAACATGTTGGAAGCCTCCTGGGCAGCCTCTGAGCATCTCTTTACCAGGAATGTTTGATTAATGGAATTGTGGTGCAATTGTGGCTGGAGTTAGTGCTCTCCGTTTTGTAATATATCACAAAAATAATTGTTTCCGTTCTTTCTTAAAAATCTTTAACCACCACTGAATTGATAAATTGTGCTGCTCACCCTGGAGCATGCTAAATAGAGCTGCCTGTGTGAGAAGGCGCTTAATAGCCAGTTACACCTGTATCTGCCCAAGTGATTTTTTAATTTGAGGCTCATGTTTGAAATTAGTGTTTTCTCTGTCCAAGCATCTGTCTCGCTCTAGATAACATGACTGTTCAGATAAGCAGTGACCCTAGATGCAGCTCCCCCAGCAAGGTCTGGAAGTGCTTCAGGGTCCCCAACAATGAATTTCATGTTTTTGACATCATTTCTGCATTAGGCCGGACACTGTCACCAACATATCATCCAAATTTGGTGAAAGTGCATTCTGCCATTTTTAGGTTCTATGGTTAAGGCAAGATAGAAACATACTGAGACTTATCAGTGGTCACACTCTGTATTGTCATATTTAGCAAAATGATTTGCTCGATGATCAGCTCATGCATACTGGATTTTAAGGGCCTCTCAAGGATCATGACTGAAGGGCCTGCTCTTCCAAGGCACTGAGGGAAGAAAGGCTGTGCAAAGCCTTCCTGCTGACCCTCTTGGTCCACGGGAAGCCCTACAGTTATATGCAGGCTGTCGGTCTCGGCTCCAGCATCTGAAGAACTTGTGAGTCATTGCCATGAGAGAAAAGCTGAACAGACCGAAAATCAACAACTTTCCTTAAAGCAGAGAAAGCTGCCACTTTCAAAACTGAGATACAAGCCACTATAGGGAAACACCATTTTCCAGGAGCAGGAGTCCCTGGGATCAGTCATGGGCAAGAACACATAATTGCTGGAGGTTACCTGCAGACTAGCACCCTGTTATAGGGGTGCCCCTATACTTAATGATTTATACCTCCAGGACCCCCGTCAAGTGAAGATCAGAGAAAAATCCCCTAGTGCTTTAGGTAGGGGGAAGGGGAGGGCAACTATTTCGTAGTACACCCACAGCTCTCTGTTCTCCTTAATGAAGGCCTGCCCTCAAGGGACACTACCAGAGGTGCGGGACAATTAGTCTACTCCAGTGCCCTCCTGCCTTCCTATCTCACCTAAGGGGAAAAAAGAAGCTAAGAAATTCTTCTAAAGGTCACGGAATTTATAGAGACTGAAGACCACCAAAAAATGAGATTTCATCATAAGATTATAGAACACTTTCCCTCCCCAGCAGTTTGCCACCACTTCAGCAGGACTCCAGGGTAATAAAGTGGATTACAACTGAGACAGCTACATGACACAAACTCTATTTGAGAAGGGATTTCTAGGGAAACCCAAGACAACAGGGAGAACACAACGGGGACACTAGGGGAAATGGAGGCCTCTGACACTGCAGTTACAGCAAGCATTAAAAACAGCCTCACTCCTAGTCATAGCAACGTAAAACCTCACACTGCAGCCTCTTACCTAAGTTCCTATTACCTAATGCATCATACCTGGTTTTCAAATAAAAATTACGAAGTTTGTTAAAAGACAAGAAGAATGGAAACACATTCTAAAGAGACAGGGAAACTATCAGAACCAAACTTGGATATGGCAGAGATTTTGGAATTTTCAGATAAGGAATTTAAGATAACTGTGGACTCTAATGGGAAAAAAAAGGACAACATGCAAAAGAGATGGGTAATGTGAGCAGAGGGATGGGAACTAAACTAGAACCAAAAGGAAATGTAGAAAGCAAAAACACTGTAACAAAAATGACAAATGCCTTTGATGGACTCATCAGTAGACTGGAAATGTCCAAAGGAAGTATCAGTGAGCTTGAATATATATATATATGTCAATAGAATCTCCAAAACTGAAAAGCAAAGGAAAGAAAAGAATGGGGGAAAAAATACAGAATATCACCACTCCTATTGAACTACTCATGTCCTGCATAATGTACAAGATGTCCTAGAAAATCATACAAGGAAAGGAAATAAAAAGTATACAGCTTGGGTCCCCTTTTAAAAGCATTCAGGGAGGAAAGTGGCTGTGGCTCAACTGATAGAGCATCCACCTACCATATAGGAGGTCCAGGATTCGGTACCCAGGGCCTCCTGACCCATGTGGTGAGCTGGCCCACGCGCAGTGCTGCTACGCACAAGGAGTGCCGTGCCACGCAGGGGTGTCCCCCACATAGGGGTAACCCACATGCAGGGAGTGGCATGACAAGGTGTTCCACCAAGGGTTAGGGGCAGTATACAGACTGGGGAGGAAGAAATAAAACTTTTGTTCATAGATGACCTGATTAGGTAGAAATGCCAAAGAATTGGCGAAACAAAAACAAAGCCACCCCCATGGAATGAATGAGAAATTACAGCAAGGATACATGAATCAAGGTTAATATACAACTGTCAATGGCTTTCCTGTATAACATTGAACAATTGGAATTTGAAATTAAAAACACAATACAATTTAATATAGCACTGACAAAAAATGAAATACTTAGGTATAAGTCTAAAAAATATGTATGAGATCTATGTGAGGAACACTACAAATCTCTGATGAAATAAATCAAAGAATGTGTACATAAATGGATGTTCATTTATATGGAGACTCAATGTTGCTGAGATGTCAGTTCTTCCTACTTGATCTATAGATTCAATGCAATCCTGATCAAAATCCCAGCAAGTTATTTTGTGGATGTTAACAGACTTATTCTAAAATTTCTATTGAAAGGCAAAAGACTGGAATAGACAACATAACACTAAAGGAGAAGAAGGAGGCACCTGTCTGAAAAGGATACATACCTGTATGATTCCAACGATATGATATTCTGGAAAAGGCAAAACTATACAGAGAGTAAAAAGATCAGTGGTTGCCATGGAGAGGGGGGAAGGGGAGATGAATAAGGGAGCCCAGGGGATTTTTAAAGCAAGGAAACAATTCTGTGTGATACTGTAATGGTGGATACATGACCTTATATGTATGTTAAAATCTACAGAACTGTATACACAAGGATTGTGTATGTATTAACACTTTAGTTAATGTATCACTATTTGTTAATTTTAACAAATGTACCACATAAATATAAGATATTAATAATAACAGAAACTGTGATGGGGTTGATAAATGGGAATTCTGTACTATCTGCTCAATTGCTCTGTAAAATTAAATTTGCCCTAAAAAGTAAACTCTATTTTATTTGGGCAGATCTTAAGGACTTAGAGTCCTTGTAATGACTCAGCCGTATTTGGTGCATCTGAACCCAGGATAATGTTTGTGGTATGTGGGCAGTGTAGAGGAATGGGACAGAGTGCAGGGATCAGGGAGCAGAAGGACATTATTTGCAGTGGGCAGAATGACAGTTCCAAGGAAAGGAGCTTGGTATGCACAACTAACTCAAAGCTAATATTCTGATAAATAAGTAAAAGGAAACTGATAGCATAAGTGAGGTGCATAACAAATATTCTCTGTTTTAGTCTGGAAAAATTTAAACAGCTCTTATAAACATCTGCAGCGCTGTAACTGATGTGCTCTTTCCTTCAGGGCAAGGATACCGCATCTATCCTTGATAATACCCTCCTGCAGGCAATCTGCTACTTTATTTAGATGTGAATTAAAATATTAATAAGAACTTTCAAGACAGAATAGAATATAATGAAAGTTTCTCATTAAAAAGGAGAGTTATTTGCCTTACTTTGCTTAAAAAAGAAATAACAGGGTCTTTATCCCAATTTAGAGACCAGATAAGATTAGAGGTGCCAAGGTTAGAGATTTTGGAGGTGCCAAGATTGAATGGTTGATATGTTTCCCTACCAGAGGCACCAGAGCACCTCTGCCGTAACGGCCTGCCGAGCTCCAAGCAAGAGGGAAGCTCTTGAAGCAAGTTGGATGCTCAGAGCCTCCCTTCGAGGATATCTTGGGCTCTTTCTCCCCCTAGGTTTTTAATATATTCTATATTATCCTTCCACACAATTCCCTTCACTCTTTCATTCATACTCCTTTCCTGTCAAGTTCCAGAAGTAAATAAATATGAGAAATATTTCTTACTAGACATAGTTTATAATTTACGGATTTGGGGGAATTGCTAGCATTATTGGTGTAATATTTTGAAAATTTTAATGTGGAGAAAAGTTATAGTACAAGAAGTTTTAAAAGTCGGAATAAAAAATAAATCCGCTTTAATAAGTAGATACTTATTTTTAGTCATAAGGCTTGAGGGACTGACAAGTCTAAAAACTGAATTCCACACCCCAAGGCTGGTGCAGTGTGGGCAGCCGCGCCATCAGCTCCTCAGAGGATGACAAAAATAACCTCTCGAACTGGAATCTGCCTCTGACACGTGCTCTTCACACTGACTCGGCCCCGGTCATGCTGGAACGCAGCGCTGCCTTTCCGAATCGCTCCAGACCAGGTAGATTATTGGTCCCTAAACATGGTTGTTGATTAGTGATCTGTCTCCTGTTGTCCACCAAGGGGTCTCGGCGTGTTTGCTGCTTAGAAGCAGAGAAGAGTAGAGAAGCCAGAGATGGCAGGAGAAGCAGACTTTCTTTCAGGAGTTCCTCGTGCACAGTGTTCTTTCTCCAGTGTCAGAGTGAGTGGGACCCTTAGCGTCAAGGACCACTGTTCCCAGGCCAGCCGGGAGGAATTCTAGTGACCTCACCTTCTTCCTGGTGTCAGCCCGATAGGCCTGCCATCTGAGGGGTGCAGGCTCTTCCCCTCTCACATTCTGTGAGTACAGGAGAGCTTTGTGGGTGTATGTGAGTGTAGTGGGTGACCCCAAAGCTAGCAGCTCTCTCCTCTACTCATCATTTCTCCCAGAGCCTCATCAGGTTTTGTCTGTCTTGTCTCTAATTTCAACCCTTATAGGAAATTACCCCAGGCTAGAGCTACCTGCCAGAACCTTGACCTTCAAGTATACTTGGGATGAAAGAGGAGAGCCACCCCCCATCTCTCAAGCAGATTGATAGCGTGGGGCCCTTCCTGGCGTGTGGGCCTATGGGGTTGAAAAGCTGCTGCCCTGACACAGTCTCCTGGGGGAAAATACACTGTTTATGCAAAAAAATCTTCTAAACTTGGAATTTATGCTCTACCTGTTTGTGATATAGTCAATGGAGAAGAGTTCAGGACCTGTTTTTAAAAGATATAGCAGAAAGGTCAGTTGAGAGAGAACTTCAAGATACTGGAGCACTTTTGACGATGAGCCAGCAGGATTCCTTTTTTTAAAAGGCCTTTAGTCAATGATTAGATTGACCTGGGGTTCTCAACTCAGACAGCACTGTTATTTTGACATTCCTTTAAAACTGCTGAGGAATGGCACTTGTAAATGGTAATGCCAGCACCTCACGTCTAAATAGAGGAGAGAATCAAGATTTGATGTCTTGAAAACATGTAAATGATTTTTAGCTGCTTCGTTGGATAATCATCATGGTAGATTTCTGAACTGAAATTCTTAAGATCAAAAAATCAAGATGGATACTGTAATGTGGAAAATAAGAGTTATTGCTGGTCCTGGTACACTTGGGCTGTTATTTTAAAGAGTCATGCTGCTCTATTGCTTAAGTTGAGAAGCACAGGCAAATTTTATCTCTGTAATTTGAAGGAATAGCTATTAAAATGAGTAATTTTACATAAATAAGGGGCATAAAATGTTTCAGTACCATAAGAAAATGGGTATATGAAAATTATACCTGAAATAAGCATAGTATGTCAACTAGGTATTTGATTGAGTCACTCTGAATACCTTGCATCTCTTCTTGTTACCATAGTTACCATTGCCTTGTGGGGTACTTTGTGTATCATTTATGTCTTAGGCTTTATTTATTAGCAAAGACAACAGTTTCTTCTATTCCATCATTTTCTCTCATTCACTGTTTTCTTGTGTTTTCCTCATTTGTTTCCTTTTATGAATACTTCTAGAGGATGCAATTTTTCCTTCAAATTTAGACTGCCAAGGCTTTGGTGCTTTTCATGTGTGTGCAGAATACCAGATTGCAACATACTAATTAATCCTCACAAATGATATTCTTCATAGTGGAATTTTTAACTGTCTTAACAGTTGAAGGAACAAATGTAGGAAGGGTGTTAGGTTATAGCAAAATAACTGTAAAATAATGAGTAACAAGTATTTAAGGAAAGCAGTCACTATTAGAAAAAAGGAGGTCCTGAGTTTTTCTAGGTATAGCTATTTTGCTGGCTTTTTGCTTTTATTTGCATTCAGAAATATGAAACTTTTTAAAATCTATTTTTTCCCATGATAGATGTCATTCCAATATTTTTTGTCTAGTTTTCATTCCGTAACTATGAAGGAGATATCTTTTCTGAACAGTTCTGAACATGGCATCAAATAATAGCTGTTTTCTTAATATGCTTAAGATTACAGTAATAATAATATATTCATCTAGTACTTCCAATATTGCAAAGCAGTTTTGTGTTCCTTTTCCCATTTTTCCTTTAAAGGATTGTTGTTCTTATTTTACCGTTGACACAATTGCAGTTCTGGGTAAGTGACTCATCCAAGGTTTCACAAGCTTGTGACTTGCAGGATTACAACTCAGATTTTCCTCTGCAATTACGAAGCCCTTTCACTGCATCACACTGTTTCATTATGATATACTCACCAAGCTAACTGACTGTGGTTTAGTGGAAATTGACATTGGAAAGGGAACTTGGGAGACTGACTCTCTGCCCTTACCTAGCCACAGACTTGCTGTCTGATAGGAGGTGCTCAATCGTGTAGACTGCAAGCCTCAGTTTCCTCACCTGTTAGATGATAGTCATTCGTATTTCTGGTTTAACCTCCTGACTGAGGCATCTCCTGCCCAGTTGAACCCTACTGCCACGTGTGCTCTAGAAACTGGGGGAGCTGGGGCTCACTGCAGGACTGGGGCCAGCCTTTGTAGGGCTGAGAGGGTTCCCCTGATGTCTTCCTGGAGATGTTCTCCTTTTTAGTCTCTCACACTACTGAAGAGGTTAAAAGAGAAATACAAATGTCCCTAAACTGAGTTCAGAAATTGTGGTGAAAGAAATGTGGAAAACTCATGACAATTGTTTCCTTTCTGACCATGGCTAAGTTCTTAAATATAAAAGTAAACTTCTTTGGCAGGAACTTTGGAATTTTGCTTGGTGTTGAATAGATTGGCATTGAAGTCTGAAGTCAAAAACCATTTCAGTGTCTCTGACATTCTTATTCTCTTTGATGACAGTCTTTCATTTCTTATGAAGAATGCCTTTCTGCTTGGCCAGAAATTTCTCCTTGGAGATGACAGAATTGCTTACTGTTAATGAATTTTCCAGCCCCAATCCTTTTATTCTAAAGAAATATGGACATATCTACCGCTAGCCATATTTTAAAACAAAATAGAGAAAACCACCACTGTTCAAAAACACCAAGGTGTTTTTAGCCTTGCTAATAAGTGTACCTTCAGATAAGTTCCATTTAGTGCCATTCACAGTTGATACTGGGGAATTTTAAAAAGAAGCAAAGTCCATTATACAGAGAAAAACCAAGAATAAAAGACTCATCATCTGTGTTTCAGATGTACATGCTGTAATGGAATGTACATGCTGTAATGGAATGGAAAGATCCTTTCCTGGGGCCTGAGAATCTGGGTTCCTCCCCAGTCACTACTGTTTCTGTGATATTGGACTTCCCTTTCCTGGACATCTGTCAAATGTGGAGTTGGACTGGGCTAAGTTGCAAGGTTTCAAAAAATTGTTTCATCGTCATCATCATTATCATATTATTATTATTATTATTATTATTATTATTGTACCTTGTGAAAGTTTGCATCTGGATGGACCCCAGAAAATTATGTTCTTAAAATTAATCCTTTCCTGAGTGTGGACCTATTGTGGGTGGAACCTTTTGATTAGGTTGATTCAGTTAAGGGTCTTTTGATTAGGCTACTTCAGTAAGGCATGGCCCATGGTGAGAAAGAGAGAGAGAAACAGGAGTGGAGAGGGGCCAGGAGCCAATGCAGCAAAGCCCAGAGGAGAAGGGAGAGCCCAGAAGATGCCACCACGTGCCTTGCTATGTGACAGAGGAGTCCAGGATTTCCAGCAGCCTTTCCTCAGGAAGAAAGCATGTCCTGATGATGCCTTGATTTGGACACATTCATGGCCTCAAAATTATAAGCTTTCAAGTTAATAAATCCCCATTGTAAAAGCCAACCCATTTCTGGAGATATTGCATTTCAGCAGCCTAGCAAACTAAAACATATCTTAATATTAAAAGTTTATTTTTTTTCAAATCTGTGAACATAGGGGGTAAGGAATAATAAGTGTTTGAGGTAATGCTTGTTTGGGTGTTGTTTTAATACTTAGCCTTAAAATTAAGAATGTTTCCTAATCAATCTGTTTATATCACCATCCCCTCAAAAAATCTGCATCTTGAGCACACTGTCAAAGAACTTTTACTCTTAAACATACCCGCTTCAGCAATTGTTCTTTGTCTCTCCCTGACCATGGCAATCTGAATTGAACTGTTTAAGATCCTACACCTCCATCAGGTGCTTAGCAACTTCTAAACCCAGCTGTATGAAAGGTAACTAACTGTGAGTGAAGTGAACATGGTAAGACCACACATCATTGAACAATATAAATTAGTCTTGGAATGAATGCCAACCATGTTAGGAATAGCTGTAGTTTCCTTTGGGGGCTCCATTCTGCCATCGCTCAAAACTGCGTTAAACACCATGCATTAAACCCCTAGAAAGTGACCAGTTCCTAAAAGTGGGTAAAATGGTGCTCTCTCGTGTGTATCTTGGGATGATAAGGCTGTTATTCCCTGGAAATAGGAGGGATGGGAAATTTGAGTTTCTTCTCCAATAGCTGAGGTCTCTGCTCACACTGACTCACAGATTCCTGAGGTAAAAGGTAAAAGTCCTTGGAAAGAGTTTTCAAACTGTATTTTGGCGTCTTCTGGTAGAACCCTGGGAAGTAACTCTATGAGTAAAACAGGTAACAGCTGAGCTGCTGGGGAAGGGGAGAGAGCCTGTCTCTGCCCCCTTGCTGCTGCCTCCCAGGCCCTGGGCGTCTACAGCTTCTCCAGAGCCATTTCTGTGGTACAGACCGCCTATTTGTCCACACGTTTACTATGTGTCCAGCACCAGGCCAGGCCCGGAAAGGCCGCAGTGAACCACAGCAGAGCTGGTCTCAGCCACCGTTGGTGCCCACGGCCCAGTGAGAGTGACCCACGGGAATCCATCCATGTGAGGTCACCCCTGAGATGAGGGCCAAGAAGGAGCAGCAATCAGGATGTGGAGGGCTAAAGGGAGCAGACAGTGTGAGAGCTGTGCTTACAGATTATCTGATATAACACTCTCAGTAGTCCTGGGTTGGAGCCCTGCTTTTCACCTCATTTTGCAGGTGAGGAGAAACCAAGATGCAGAAATTGAACCACAGGGCCTCGGTGCCCCAGCTGAAGGTGACGGAACCGGGCCCGAGCCCAGGCCTGGCTCAGAGGTGGCAGCCCAGGCTGCGTTCCACACTGCCTCCAGACCTGAGGGGCACTCCGAGGGTGCTGGGCGGAGCAACGCCCGGGCACACTGTTCACCAGAAAAACCAGCGTGAAGACGCAGGAGTCAGGCACGCAACCCAACTCCTCTTGTGCTAAGATCCATGATTCTGTGAAGATGGGAGTGTCCAGGGCCTTTAGGACGAAAGATGTCACTTAGACGGACAAGCCCAAAAGCATGGCGAGCTTTGGTCCAGCGTGGGGAGAGGATCTGGGGGTTATGGGGGCTTCCGAGGGCACCTGCTGCCTCAGCAGAGAGGCCCTGGGGGCCACGTCCTGACTTCTCTTTCAAGTCACTTCTCACATAGAAGTACAGACTGCCTTGTTGTTCACATCATCATGCATGTGCCCACCAGGCTGGAACATTTTATGGAAAGGAAATCTTTGTTCTTTTTTGCCTCTTCTGGGCCTTGTCTTGTGCCGTCATGTAGTAGACACTCAATACATGTCTACTGAAAAGAATTTTATAGCATTTCTGGAACCACCTTCCTTGCATCTCTCTATATAATTAACTACCTTATCAAATTTATATTTCAGGTATGCAAGTAGATATTTTTATTAACATATGAAAATGAAAATAGATTACAAATTGTCTTAACTATGTTATTGTATATTTTTGAAGAGCCAGAACTAGCTGGAAATAAATACAAAACCTTCCTATAACATTTACAAAATAGGAAGACATAACAGGACAAGGGTGATAGTTACACGTTCATACATTGGCCTTGTGCTTCCAAAGTGATACATTTTGGGAAGTGTAAATTGACCAGACTTTCTATTAGAATTCCCTGGATTTTAAATGGTTTCTGCCTTGTCATCTAACATTTACTGTGGGTTAGGGATTTGTAGCATTCAATTTGCATAGCACGATTTTGGGCTACTGCAGTACATTTTCCAGTTTGTTGACTTGTTCTTTCCCTGAAAACTAACAATGTCAGAATTCTTTATGTCCATTAGCCTACTTACTCACTGAATCTTGAAACAGAAAATTCTTCACTATTGGCAAAGTAAGAAAGAGTCAGCTGCTTGCAAAATATAAATTGAGATTCTTTTACCTCAGATGGTTAGATGGAAAAATTGCCTGTGATTTTTGTGTTTTACTGCCCTTTCACCTGCAAAGGTCAAACAAAAATGTTTGACTTTTTTTGGCATTTGCTTAATGTTTGAAAACTAATATCTATTATTTCGTAAGAGGCTTATAAAGTAAAATAAGCCCTGTTGTTCCATGTGACCAGCAGCTGGCAGGGGTAGACACTGATTGTAATGCAAATATGTAGATTAATTGAAATTCAGCTTTATGTCAACTGCCATATTCTAAAACTTGAGATTAATTTGTTACTTAAAACATGCCAAACATATTTCATTGTTTTATGATTCAGAAAGCACCCCTATAGACTTAATACAGCTTCAGAACGATTGTTTTAATATCACTTAATTTGTATTGATTGATATGCAAATTCCTATTCCTGCCAGTGAATAAGAATTTCCAGTAACATTCTCTCAGGACCTATCACTATTGGTAATTTTTTAAACCAAAACAACAAAGGAAAAATGCTTATGAAGTTGACTTAAAGGCAATTTTTATTCATTGTTAAGTGTTTCTCTAAGTTCAGCATAGGCCTTTGGAACTACCTCCAACTGCTTTTCAAAGAACTCCAAAATAGACATTCCATCATTGAGCGATGTGATCTTAAAGAAGTGGTGAAGGAAACCCAACCATCAGTACTCAGGCAGAGAGCACGGTGGCCAAATGAACTCCATCACTGTTTAAAGAAAGAATAACCCCTGGGAAGCAGACGTGGCTCAACTAATAGAGCATCCGCCTACCATATGGGAGGTCCAGGGTTCAAACCCAGGGCCTCCCGGCCTGTTGGTGAGCTGGCCCACACACAGCGCTGCCACACAAGGAGTGCTGTGCCACGCAGGGGAGTCTCCCATGTAGGGGAGCCCCATGCGCAAGGAGTGCACCCCACATTGAGCCGCCACCCCCCTGCAAGAAAAGCACAGCCCACCCAGGAGCAGCCCCGCACACATGGAGAGCTGACGCAGCAGGATGACACAACCAAAAAAAAAAAGAGATGTAGATTCCAAGTGCCGCCGAGAATACAAATGGACATAGAAGAGCACACAGCAAATGAACACAGAGAGCAAACAATGGGTGGGGAGGCAGAGGGAAGGAGAAAGAAATAAATAAAATCTTAAAAAAAAAAAGAAAAAAGAGCTAATGATTGGAAATATTACAAGATTGCTCTGGTGTTTCTGCAGTATCTACCACTGCCACTTCAATCATCTCTGCAATTAACACTCATGCTGCAAAGCCAGGAATTTTTAATATGATGCAGTAACAGCCATTGCTGACAAATAGGGCACTTGTAATACCAGAGTCCATTAATATATAGCCTCTTACTCCTCAGGACACCTTCCCATCCACACCTCCTTCAGATGTCCAAGCAAAGAACAGGAAGCCAGGCTCTTCCCTAGGACGAGGCTCAGTGTCTCCATCAGAGCCACAGAAGGCAGTCAGTCCACTGCTGAAACTCAAAGAAAGGGCAGAATCCATCCGCTGCACCTGTCCTACCAAGGAAATACACCAGAATTTTGCTACCCTATTCTTGATTGCAAATGTTCATGAAGAGTCTTGTGTCTTGCGTCTGGGGCCAGCAAGGATTTAATCTGTATCTTTCTAGGCTGGCAACCAAATTAGATTGGCTACGTGTGTTTCAGTGAGTAGTGTCTGCTGAAGTTTAAGTGTTGTCAGATCATAAGAGCTCCACAAAGGATACCTCTGCTGAGGTCAGGCTGAGATAGAAAGCAAGGATCAACCTCAAGGTCTCTAAACCACCCCCATCACGGGTCCCTCAGAGCAGCTGTCTCCATCGCCTTTCATATCTGGCTCCCCAGAGACATGAAGCAGGAGGAAAATTCCTGTCACTGAATCAAAGGAGACTCAAATATATATTGGCTTCGTGTGCCCATGATTCTTCTATATACACTATATGAAAAAAATTTCTAAAGAGTTCAAAGGCAGATCAATATATATTCTGCACCAAAATTTGCTTTTTAATTTTCTTCCCACTTTGGGCAGGTCACCTACTGGGAGAAAAAAAAAATCCTCCCTCATTGCTTTCTCCCCCTCTCTTCAGAGCTCATTTGCAGAGCCATGTTATTGCCCTAAGAGGAAAAGGAAAAAACTCCATTAAAAACCAAAGGTCGTACACTTCACAGCAGAAGTCCCATGAAGCTACTGGGGAACAATGCAGATTTTACTCAAATAGCAAATCTGAGAGCTATTATGCACACAGGAGTCAGATTATATTTGCATTTTGGAAAATATTATTAGGCATTGATTTTATTAAGTTTCTTAAAATTAGATACTTTAGAAATTAATGTGCACAGGTATTAATAGTAGAGAGTATCATAGTTTATGAAGACAAGAATTTTGCTCTTAATTTATAAAAATTGCAAAATGAAGTTATTAATATTTTTGGCATTGTGAAGACTATAAGGTTAATTGCTTTTCATAATGGTGAGACCATCTAGTTTTCATATATTTTCTAAAGGAAAAGACTAAAACTAGATTAGCCAGGATTTTATACAGTCCTAAAGAATTTTTCTGACATACTATATAGAAATTTGTATGTGTCTTGAGGAAAAGAATGTTGAGAATTAACTTTGAGGCCTCCTTTTAATCTAGTGTTCTCCAAATATTGTGGCACTTTTTATAGCATTTATTGAATAGTGTCCAGTCTAAGCACTTTGCAAGAATTTTTTTTATGTTTGTTCTCTTAGTACTTATTATACCAAATTGAGTAGCATGAGTGCTGTGGATTATAACTTTCAATATTCAGAACGCTGCATTTAGTGCCTACTGACCTCACCCCTGTGGTTTTGTGACAGCATTTTGCTAGCTCATATGTTGGCTAGTTAAAAATGTTTATTAATAAGTACAGAATATTGTAGAATTGCATGGGTGGTTTATGCAATTAAAAATCTCGCCTATTGTGCAAAGGTACTTTTCTGAAACTGCAATTGTGGCATGTGTTGCAACAAAACTGTGGTAGAAACACAGATTCAGGGCACAACAGGCACTGTCAGCAAATGATCTCTTTATTACTTGCATAGCATAAAGAATCCAGAAAGGACAAATAATCTTTTTATCACTTACACAGCACAAAGAGCCCCAAAACAGGGCTTAAAGTCCCATCATGGCCAGTCTCCCAGGGTGGCTGGAAACTGATCTGGGTGTGGGTCAATGGATGGCAGCTCCTCACCCTCCACTTTGGACCGGAGAAGGGAGACAAAAACCCATTCTGTTTATATGTGGTCTTTACCATCTTGGGGACAGGGGATCCTGCCACTGGGAATTCCTGTTCTGATAAACATCTGGGGCTGCCTGTTCCTTATTTTCAGGTTTAGGGTTCGGCAGTTCTTTTCATTAGACTTAACATCGCAGTTGAAAAGGAGGTGGGGGTAGCAGAAGGCTACGCTTTAGCAGGTGTTTGTGACCTCCCCCAAGAAGGAAGTGGGCTAGGTGAAGTCTGGGTGATGGCTGCTAAACAGGTATGGTGATTTCCCTAACAGCACTTTAATAATACGAGTTGTAAAGTTCCTGTAGTTGTTTTTTCTCTCTCCTCTTCCAAGCAGTAATCAGAATAATGGCTAAAGGAAGGAAGTAATGCTGGCTGTTGGCTGGACCTATTGACCAGCAAGTGCTTCTGGGACTTATTAAGTCGCTCAAGTCTTCTGGAGGGCAGGGGTGGGGAGTAAGTTCAGCCTACGGCAAATATTGTGAAGACTTATACTGAAAAAAGAAGTTCAAGTAACTGGAGACAAAGCAAGCTCTGTAGTATTTGGAGGTGAAAGTTAGTTACTCTTCTGACCAACTACTTAAGAGTGGGAAGAAGTCTGAGGGAAGGTGAGTTGTGCCCACTTCGTGCCAAGGTCCAGTAGGTTCTTGCACACCTAATCCTTATGACCTATAAGTTAAGTTGTATCACCTTTTCTTTTTAACTGTGAAGAAATTGCTGTGCACAGAGTACAGCTGGGCTCCCAGGGCACACAGCTAATAAAGGGCTGCTGGTACCAGAGCCTGATGAGAGGCTTGACTGAGCTAAATCTGCATGAGAAACACTTGCCCCAGAGCTCACTGGACACCCGGTGAGAGAGGGATTGACTGCTCCCCTCCACATTCATTTGTGGTCACAGCATGAAGATAGACTTAAATGAAAGGCATGTATACTGTCACCAAAGGGTAATGAATCGGCAAAGTATTTTCACTCAGCTTTAGAGAACTAAGGCCATGATCAACATTAATGTTCGTTCCATGCATTCTCACAGGAGCTTTTCTTCAGGCAGTCATCTGAGCACTTACAGTCCTTTCACAGTTCAAAATCACGGCACCTCCAGGTGTCACCTGAAAACAAAGCAGTTATCCTGTACTAGTGCTCTTGAGAAGACATCCATGTTTAGCTTTGATTTGATGCCAAGTAATTTATAAGAGGATTTGATGTAATTAAGGAAACAAGATGAAGTTTCCTGAGGAAGTGATATTAGAGCTGAGTTAAGGGATGGTCAGAAGGTAAAGAGGCAAGGGACAAGCAGAAGGGGCTTAGCAGCAGAGGGTGATTTGTCACAGCCTTGTGGAGCGGGCTTAGTGAGTGTCAGGGACTGAGAGTCAGCACAGTGGAGTGGAGAGTGGGTGGTTGTGAGGAGAGCATGGTCCCAGCTGAGGCTAGAGAGGTAGGCTTTCATCAGAGTTTGGTGACAAGGCATCAGTGGATTTAAATCCAGGGCAGTGGATTAGCACAACTGGCAGCATAAATGCATGTGACTCAGTTGGAAAACTGTTGGCGTTTTCCAGGATAGAGATGATGATGGCTCTGACTTGTGTAGTGGTATGGAAGAGATGAAGAGGATACCTTCAAGCGGTGCCATTGACAGGACTTGGTTACTGGGGTGACAGACAGGAGATATTAAGGAAGATTGAGACAACTGAATAGATGGTGGTGCCTCTGAGATAAAGAAAGTGGAAAAGGACCAGTTTGGGAAGAGGGCAGTGGGGGCAAAGGTGGACATATGAATTAAGTTTTAATGTGTAGAGTTTTGAGATTAATAAACCCAAGAGGAAAGGCTAGGTTGCAGGTACACAATGTCTAGAACCCAGAGGTAAAGTTTGGCTGGAGATTAACATTTGCAGGTAATCTACATAGAGATGATAATTGTTCACTGGGTCTGAATGCAATCACTTAGATTCTACAGACATTTTTTATGTCTTGCAAATACTCTGCTTACAGTTACAAGGCCCTAAAGAATCCAACTCAAACTACTATAAGAGATGCTTCCTCTCCCAAAGTCGGTTGCCACATATTCAGCAAGATGGCAGGCGATGTCTGTGAGGGTTCAGCTTTCCTCCTTCCTCTCAAGGCTCCGTGGTCCAGCTCCTTCTGATCTCAGCTGTAGGTTGGAGGGCTCGTCTCTCTTCCCAGGGCTTTCTCAGCACTGCAAACTCTCAGGCGAATGGCTCCTCTCTCTTCCCCGGGCCACGGTCTTCTCTTCCGTGTCTATGCAGTGCTCTCTGTTCCTGTGTGTCTGCTTCTCTGTGTATCTACCTCTGTGTTCTTGATCGAGTGTCTGTTTATATAGCCCACCAAGGGGGCGGGGACTCAGCCCTGCACACCCTAATGACATGGTTGAATCAAAGTCCCAATTTTTATTTAATCAAGTAAATGTAAAACCTTTGAATTTAAACCATTCAAAGGGTATCATGCCAGAGGAACAGACCAGTGTACAAGCATAATCAATACCTCTTTTTTGCAATTCATAAATAATATCCAACTGCCACAATCCCCAATTCCATATTTCTCTTTCTTCTCATGGCAAATAGGCCAAAACTGCATCCTGGGAAGAACCTAGCTACCCACTTTTCGTGTGCTGCCGTCCCAGCAGGCATGGAGTGGCTTAGGCGCCCACTAGTCCTGGGCACTCCTGCCTCTCTTGGTTGCCTCCCTCTATCTTCTCCATAACTCATCCCCTTTTGGCCATCTTTTGGGTGTTAATACTTCAAGACTTTGGTTCCAGGCCTGCCCCTCTCTTCTCCCCATCCACTCCAAACAGGGTGTCTTAGGAGCTTGCCACCCATGGGTGCCTCTCTTTTTTCAGACTAGGACTAATTTAGGTTTATTTTCATAAACTTTTAAATGATTTACTCTATGCTACCAACAATTATTAATATATGAGTCCATGTATTCAAAGATAAATAAGACCCAGTTCCATCTTGGTGATGGGTTGGAGCTGGGTTTCTCTGCCTCAACACTATTGACATTTTGAGCAGGGTAACTCTTTGTTGGGAGCTGTCCTGTGCATAGCAGGATGCCTAGCAGCATTCCTGGCTTCTACCCACTGGATGCTAGTAGCACCCACCCCCACCCCTCAGTTTTGGCAAACAGAATGTCCCCAGGGAGAGGGTTGAGGGTGGGGTGACCAAATTGCCTCCAGCAGAAAATCACTGGACTGGAAGAAATCTTTAACTGGACTTATTGTGCTGTGTTTTTTTTTTTCCAAGCTTATTGTTTTATTTGAAAAGTAAAATGCCTGAACTTTAGCTCAAAGTATTATTTCTGAGAAATTAGATTCTGAGTATTTTTTAATTCTTTCTTTTTTCCTGTATTTTCTGTAGTTTCTCATTTCTCCCATGTACATGTAGTACTCTAAAATTTTAAAACAGAGAGACTGAAAAGAGTTCAATATTGGAAAATTATTTTTTTTAAGTTTTTATTAACTTTTTCCTTATATCTTGATATTACTAAAAATCTTATAGACTTAAGCCATTAAATATTATTGTCATTGTGAATTTTAACTATCTAATTTGTCAGGCAATTACCATTACTTTAAGTATTCCAATCAGCAGTGTCATAATTTGATATTAATTCCAGTCCTAGATGTTGACACAAATTCATTCTTCAGCCAAGCACTGGAATTCACTTTCACAGACATTTGACCCTTTTCTGTAAAAGCAGAGCTTGTCCAACATCAAGTGACTTTAGGAATGTCATGCTTATCAAGTGTCACTATTAGAGTCCCAGGGCCCAGGAAACAGGAAGAGGATATGTGTGTGCATGCTTGGGTAATCTAGTAATAAACTAGAAGTCAAAATTAATTTTTTAAAAAATTAGTTAAGTAAGAGCTTCTGAAAAATTCCAAATTAAAGAAATATCCAAAAGAATGAATCTGGGCTACCCTTTCCCGAACGCTTAATTTGGTGGTTTGGGGGATATGAGTCTAAAAAGTGAAGGCTTAATTTTTTTAGCAGACATTCAGAAAGAAAAAAAAGTCATTAGACAATATTTGGGAAGATAAAGAACCCACCCTGGCATTAAAATATGGGTAGAAAAGAATATTTTTAAAAGAAAGAGAAAGTTTTCCTTTTCCTTTGTCCTTCAGTATTTTGATCACAAGTGATCTTAGATTCCTGCTTAAAGATAACATGCAAAATGGTGCTAGAATTGCTAATTATTTATGAGGCAATGACTATTTTGCCCAAAGCTCTGTCTTGAATAATATTAGCTTGTTCAGTGGAACCAAGGCATTTTGTTGTCATTGTCAGTTTCTTTTGTTTGGTACTTCTTTCCATCTTTGTCCTTGTCCTTCACTTACCTGGTATGTCCCAAATCAGGCTGCAGTAAAAAATGATACTAGTATCTGTTAAAAATGTGCTTAAAATTTTATTTTTATGTGCACTGGTATTGGTTAAATCTCATTGTGATAAATATTCAATACAACACAGTTCCATTACAGTGAAAGTTATTTGCTAGCCCTTCAGTTCAATTTCAATTTAAAGGTTAGGGAAACAATATGTTAATGCTGAAGAATTTAACTACTGTTTGTATTATAATGTAGCTTTTCATGATATCACGTAGCCTTTGTACATGTCATATGTATTCATTTAATAAGGAAAGGTAGATTAGGACAGAAATTTAAATAACTCAAATGAGCAAAATATTGCTTGTGGATGAAGAGAAAGTGAACATGATTAGAGCATGTAGGTGAAATAATTTTATATTCAATGTTGGAAAATGAAGAGAATAATAAAACAAAAATAATTTGAATCATTTAAAAAATACGTTTTCTGCTCTGAAAAAAATATAATTTCCTTCATTTACAGATGACTTTCTTCCTCTGGAGAAGCCATCTGTGAATATTGATCTTGTTCCATCTTTCTTATACAGAAGCTTACTTTTACCAGGTAGCCGAGCAGATTTAGGATTCCCTAAATCCAAGGCAATGTTTAGAGTCTGAGACAGAGGTTTGTAGTCTACTTCCCCAGCTGTGGGGTCAGACCCAGTGTTCTCTCCTGAATTTGGAGGAGCCATACTTTTCCTCCTTGCTCCAAGTAATGGATAGCATTGAATTGGCTGCAAAAGCATAACTGGTCCTTGGGATGCCCATTCTGCTGGAACTAACATATGAACAGTTTCATCATCTAGCCAGCGACTGTTCTAATCTTCCTCCGTAGCAGTATATTTTTTCCTCTGGCAGTAATTTCCTTCCCCTCCTCAGGTGTGGTTGTGTTATTTGTAGGCTCATAGCACCATGTGGTTCAACCATCAGGGCAGTGCCCCAGAAATGAGGGTGAGTAAAGCCTGCTAGTTCAGCCCGAGAGCCTGTGTCAAGAGATTCAGCATCCTCGTCCTTCTCTCTAAGTCACTGAACCAAAACTTCTTTTTTTTTTAAAGATTTATTTATTTATTTATTTCTCTCCCCTATCCCCCACCCCACCCCACCCCACCCCACCCCACCCCGGTTGTCTGTTCTCTGTGTCTATTTGCTGCTGCGTCTTCTTTGTCCACTTCCGTTGTTGTCAGCTGCACGGGAATCTGTTTCTTTTTGTTGCGTCATCTTGTGTCAGCTCTCCGTGTGTGCGGCACCATTCCTGGGCAGGCTGCACTTTCTTTCGCGCTGGGCAGCTCTCCTTACAGGGCGCACTCCTTGCGCGGGGCACCCCTACGCGGGGGACCCCTACGCGGGGACACCCCTGCGTGGCAGGGCACTCCTTGCATGCATCATGCATCAGCACTGCGCATGCGCCAGCTCCACATGGGTCAAGGAGGCCCGGGGTTTGAGCCATGGACCTCCCATGTGGTAGACGAACACCCTAACCACTGGGCCAAATCCACCGCCCTTTACCCACTGTTCTAAAGTATTCTTTCTCCTTTCTATGAATGCATGAGTTATTTCCGCCTATTAGCCTCCTTCCAGTTTCCCTACCAACTTCCTTCTACCCATTACCAATGACTCTTCAGGAGACCACTCTTACTTTTGTTTCTCTGTCAGAGGAGCCAACACTTAATTCACCAGTTAAACTTTCCTCACCTGAGGGTGGGAGATGGAACGTTGGAGTGCACGCAGGAGAAGTACCCTGGGATCTCGGGAGAGCCAGGGATTCCCTAATTAGCATTAAGCCTTCCCTTTATGATCTAAATGTCATTAATTCTTCTAACCCATTATCCTTGACAACTGTCATCACAGAGGCTACAATTGGCTGTGCAATTGCAAAGACTTTGACAGAGCTGTGCCCTACAAATTTCTATTTCCATATTGCAGACAAAATCATGTACCATCACTTTATGTCTAATCAACTTAACCTGGGATTTGTAAAAATAAGTTTGCAGTCTTACAATACTCCTCCAAAGGAAGCACCCTGCTCAGCTTCCCATTGTGGAGCATGGTGACTCTGTCGTAATTTATTTCTCCAAGTCTCTGTGAGTTGCTCATCCCTCCCCCCCAGTTGTAAATGGCTCAAAAGTTACAGTCTCTGCTTGTCTGAAATGAGGTGAAGAAAGGGATTTACCTTCTCTGTAACCAGAAAACCTGCAACCAAAATGCATAAGAACACCCTGCTCATCAGTCCATTGTGCTTATTAGCAGCAGGTATATCAGCTTGCAAAATAGAAACTAAAATAATGCCAAATGAGGGGGGCATAAATCAGAAAAAGAGCTGGGCTTGGAACTTGGATCATATGAGGCTTTTTTCAATGATCACAAAACTCCAGCCCCCTAACAAATAATAATTGGCTGGAATAAGAATTTTATGGGGCAGTCTAGCCAAAAAGCAGCTATAAAATGAAATATATGAGCCATGGAGGTGAAGGCAAAGATGAGATGGTAAAAGTAATAAGTTCATTAGCACACCGAGTAGTTCACAACAATAAGCTTATTGTATTTATAAAGGAAGAATCGTTGGGTTTAATTTAGCTACCTTGCCGTTTATACCTTGTATGGTGCAGTTTTTGTATATTCTGTGTTCATGTGCCTGTTTTAAAATGTTTCCTTTGTTATTATAAAAAGGTTTCAAATGCAAAGAAATTTCAAGCTGGAAAAGTCCTAGAAAGTTAGTGAAATAGAGAAAAATTGAGATAGCAGTAAATAAAAAGAAAATTTGGAAATAATTTTTTTACTAGGTGAAATTTGAAGTGAGGAGGTGGAAGCAAACTGAGTACACTGGGCCTGTTTGAATAAGACTTTGAAATCTAAAAGATAATTTTTCTTCCTTTTCTCTCTTCTCTGCAATGAACTTCTAGTACTACCAGGTGATGTCAAGAGTCGTACGCAAATCTGAAAAGGGAACATGCTAAAACGTAAACTGAATTTGTGTTACCTCTTCCCCTATAAATGCTTCTTCTTTATTAAAACAAACCTAACACTGTATTTGTTTGGTGTAACAAGAAAATTAATACTTGATGATAAGCAGTCAGAAGATGTACTTATGTATGTGTTCTTGTTCTCCTTCATTTAACAATCTAATTCTCCCAGACTTAGCTTTTTGCCAGCTACCTGTCCTATCACCCAGAATTTTTAGAAGGCTGAAAAACACATTTTTGGTTTTTCAATAGGTCATATATGTACTTGGTATAAAATTATAAAGTACAAAGGGGTATGCAGTGGAAAGTCAAGTCCCTCCTTCTTTGTCCCTCAGCCCCCACTCCCCTCCCTGGGGGTCCCTCCTCTTTCCTTTTCTTGTGTACCTTCCCAGAGGTATTCTGTCTTCATTTAAGTATGTGTGTACATGGCATATTTACATAGCTGATGTCATATACCTTACACGTTGCTAAACACATTCTTAAACCCCTCTCTTCGTTTAGCAACAGCACTTGACCAACGTTTTATCCTGGAGTATATATAGTTGCCTTGCTCCTTTTTACCTAATGGATATGCTATAATTTATTTGCCCAGCTCCTTAGTGACTGTTGTCAATGTTTGTTGCTTTCAATATTTACATGTAAAGATTGCTTAAAAGAATGTCTTCGACGTTTATTTCACACTTGTGAGACTCTATCTATGGATAAATTCTGGAAGTGAGATTACTGGTCAACAGTTATGTACATTTTAAATTTTCATAAATAATCCCAGTTTTCTCTCCATAAAACTTGTACCAATATACTCCCACCAACAATGCATGAGACAGATAATCTTTGCATACATTGTATCAGAAAACTTTTTATCTACACCAGTCAGATAGGTTAAAAAAATGGTATTAAAATTGAGGGTGAGGGAAGCAGATGTAGCTCAGTGGTTTGAACGCCTACTTCCCATGTATGAGGTCCTGGGTCCAATCCCCAGTACCTCTTAAAAAATAAAAAATAAAAATTTAGACGTGAGAGTGGGCATCTTTTCATATATTTAAGAGCCATTTGTATTCATTTTTCTGTGAGCACAAGGTTAAATCCTTTACCCAATTTCCTATTGGGGTTGTGGCTCTATGGATATTTATGCAGGTAATTTAGCCTTTTTTCTGTAATGCAGATTGTAAATATTTTTTCTTGTCTTATTTGTGTGGAGCACTTTTTATGCTTTTTATATATTTCCTATGTTCAAATACATCAGTCTTTGCTTTTGTGGCTTCTGGTTTTCTATCACACATGGTAAGGGCTTATATTTCCTTAAAAACAAATCCACCATAGTTTCTTCTGGTGCTTTTATTGTTTTATTTGTTAAGTTTAAAGTAAGTTTCACTTGGAATTCATGTTTGTGTGAGGTGTGTGTTAGGGATTCAACTTTATTTCTAGAGGCCTATCAAGTTGTCCCTATGATTTTAAACGAATAGTCTATCTTGTCCCCACTGATTTGAAGTCTCACCTTCATCATATATTAAATTAGCATATGTATTTTATTATTTGCATTGATCTGCCTGCCTACACATTAGTTAGTGCCACATTGTTTTATTTTTGAAGCTTTATATTAGATTTTAAAATCTTAACAGTCTTCTTAGTAGCTCATCTTTCTCAGAATTCCCCCTGCTATTCTTCCTTGTTCATTTTCCCAAATGAACATGAGAGAACCTATTTTTCTGGTAGTAGGAAAAAATTATGTCCTATTGGTTATTTCATTGGGAATGCATTTAATTTATGTTTTAGCTTTGAATTTGTACCTTTATGAAATTGAACATAGTAAACCCTTCCCATTACTCCAGTCTTTTCCTGTCCCCTAAAATCATTTTAAATTTTCTTCTTGTAGGACTTGCACTTTTCTTTTGAAGTTTATTCCTAAGCATTTTATAATTTTGTTGCTACAATAAATGAGATAGTTTTTTCCCTTGATATCCTCTAGGGGTGCTGTTTGTAGATAAAGGCTATTGACTTGTGTATATTAATATTGTACACAGCCACTGCGTCAAATTATCATCTCATTTGTATTTTTTTCATGTAATTATTTTGGGATTTCCAACCAAATAGACATCTCATCTACAAATAATTATCATTTTTCCCCGTTGGAAGATGTTTTCTTCTCTCGCTTTGCTGAAATAGCTTTCAGACTTCTGGGAGTCTACGGAAGCATTCTGTCTGGCAAGCAGGATGGGGGCCTGCTGGATTACAGAGAACTGGGTCCTCATAGGACCAACCAGAGCCCCTTCCTACTGTACGTTCCCTTCATTCTACCTTGCTTTGCTTTGGGTTTTGTTTGTTGTTCTCTTATTGGAAGAATTTACAACAATTGATTTCTCACTTTTGCTTCATGTTTGAAACTATTAGGGTAGGAGGTGGTCATGGCTTTAGTGATTTAAACTTTAACTTTATATGTTTCCTTATAAATTCATTTAACATTCAGAGAGGGAAAAAAAATTAAATTGCAGAATAGAATAAAGTTGCCCAGTTTAAAATATATGGAGTATGATTTTAATGGTGAGCATGTTTTCCTGTCATCTCTTTATCTGGAATTCATTAATCTTGTGAGGAATCAAATTAATTTTTTCTTAAGTTCTGTAACTTAACTCAGGGGGGCTCCACTATGATATTGCTCCTAAGTCTCATCTGTATAAACACAGTGGGTGGGCATGAAAGCAATTAAGATACCCGGTTGAGAGAATATGAATAATTTTGGTTTTATTGTAGTTAAATTCAACATAGGTGGGGAAAATTAGTGCAAGGAGTTAGGAGTTTAATCTTAGCTCAGAATCGGATTTGTCGTGCAACCCTTGTCAAATCATTTAACCTGTCTACTTTAATATTTTCCATTTGCGAGTGTGACTGTTATTAAATATTCATAAAACCTTTGTATCTGTAATCATCCTCTACAGTCGCTATGCGCAGTCCTTGTGTGAGCAGCCCTTTGCCTGACACTATTGCTCACTGGCTTTTACTCTGCTCCCAGGATGGCATTTTAGATGAGGGACCTGGAAAGGTTTCCATGACTTCTACCACAGGCCTTCAATCGAAAGAGGGGCTAGGATAAGAACCCACAGCTTAGGTTTTCCTTTCATTCATTTTAAAAACAATTTGTGGAAGTATATTATTCATACATGAGCACGCATAAACAATAAGTGTATAGTAAAAGTTAGGAACTTACAGAACAAACATTCGTATCATCATACAGCGCTCCCATACATTGCCCCTCCATCAACACCTTGCATTGTTGTGAAACTTTATAACAAACTAGGAAAGAGCACGGTCAAAGTATTACTACTAACTATAGTCCATTTCTTGTATTTGTTGTATTTTTCCCCCAATGCACCCTATAGTTTTTTGCTCATAAACCATACAATTTATATTTACAATCAGTGGCATTTGGTATAATCCTTGAGTTGTGCATTCATCACTTTAATCAATATTAGAGCATTTTCAGTATGCAAAAAAAAAAACCCAAAAAACAAAGCACTATCATACCCAAATGTTAGCACTACTAATTACAAATCCTATGATGTGCTTTCACCATTTCTATTCATTTCCAAATATTTACCAATAATTTTTACCAATACTGTACAGATTAAACCTCAGCTTTCCATTCTCTAACCATATTCTTTTCTCTGGTGACTTATAGTCTAGCTGCTAACTCCATGAGTTTCCTCATTAAATTTAGTTCACAGTAGCAAAGTCCTACAATATTTGTCCTTTTGTGCCTGCTTGCTTCACTCAACCTAACATCCTCCAGGTTCATCCATGGTGTCATATGCTTTACAACTCCATTTCTTCTTACAGCTGCATAATATTCAATCATGTGTATAAACCACAATTTGCTTTACCCATTCATCAACTGATGGACACCTGGGTTGTTTCCATCTTTTGACAGTTGTGAATAATGTCACTGTGAGCGTCAGTGTACAGATGTCTGTTCGTGTCCCTGCTCTCAGTTATTCTGGTATTGCCAGGACACATGGTAGATCTATAGCTGACCTCCTTAGGAATTCTCCATTCCCACTAAGAGTGAATAAGCTTCCCGATCTCTGCACGTCCTCTCCAACATGTGTAGGTTTCTTTTTTGTTAATAGTGACCATTCTAACAGGTATGAAATGACAGCTCATTGTATTTGATTTGCATGTCCTTAATAGCTAGTGATGCTGAGCATTTTTTCATGTTTTTTTGCCATTTGTATTTCTTCTTTAGAAAAATGTCTATTCAGGTCTTTTGCCCATCTTTTAATCAGGTCATTTGTCTTTTAATTGTTGAGTTGTACGATTTCTTTATAAATCATGGATATTAGACCATTGTCAGATGTATGATTTCCAAATTTTTCTCCCATCAAGTAGCACAGTCATAGGTTTTTAGTCAGCTGCTGCCTTTAGCTTACCATAAATTTATCAGACTGCTTCCCTGCCTTTTATTGCCTTCCTACTTCTCAGAAAGTTGCTGAGGATGAACTCTTTCCTACCTCTTTGCTCCAGTCATTGGAAATTGGAAATGTTAAATAATGCATATATCAGTAGACTTATAGGGATAAGACATGCCATTGTACAGCATTGGGAAGGCTTTAAAAATATTTTAACTAAGGAAAATAAATCCTACTTGATAAGGAGTCAGAAGGGGACCAACTAAAATTATATGTACCAAGCCTTTTTCCTTTCCTCTAACCTATTAATAGCACCCTTTTATTTGTCTCTTGCTCTAACCATGCTTTTTTATAATTTCCTATTTCAGCATCCCATTCTAAGACTAGAAAATATCCACAGCAGAAGGAGCCAAGGGGAAGGGAAGCCATGTGAAAGAAGTCAGGAAGGGAAAGCATGATGAATCTGCGTACCTACCAAGTTTTTGTTTTTCAGCAACTGACATAATTTAAGGGCTACTATAAAACTTAATGTTATCCCAGCAGACATCAGGTAGCTGAGAAGCTCAGGAAATGAGCTAAGTCAGAGCAAAATGTCTACCAACACTTAAAAACACAAATAGAAGTCCTGCTTAAAACTAATGAACAGGGGAGTGGGTATACCTCAGTGGTTGAGCACCTGCTTCCCATGTATCCCATCCTGGGTTCAGTCCCCGGTACCTCCTACAAAGAATAAGAGTAATGAGCAACATGAAGCTATGTGTAATAAAGATTTGGAAGAGTGAAACAGTAAGTATTTTCAGAAATAGGAAAACTGGAATACTCAAATGGATTTATTGAACTTGAGCAGCCTGAAAAGATTTAGAGGTGTCTTGAACTTAAGACTGATTTTGAAAAGTCCAGATGAATCTTGGGTTCCATTAGGTAGGGCGGAGGGAGGGTGTGGGTATCAGGAGAGGGGTGGGGGTTGGTGGATACCCTGTCTGCATTTTTGAGCCCCCTCAGAGGAGAGGCAAAGGAGAAATCTTCTCTTCTGAACCAAGGAGCAGTGACTTTAAAGCAGATTCCGTCATCACATTTACTGGAAGATGAGTCCCACAGATACCCAATGGATGATTAGTTAAGAATTTCTGTTCTGGAACATCATTTCTCAGAATTTTGTTTTGTTTGTTTGTTTTTCCCTTTTCCTGAGGCTTTCAGAGGGCTCCCACAAGTACGATCACCCTGGGGGAGAGACTTGGTGTTTGATGGGCAATCCTGAGTAAACAGGAGAAAGAAAAGGAGCTGCTTGGAAGAGAGCAATAGAAATTATTTTTAAACACCCTCTGTGATTATTTAGCTAAATGCAGGAGGCGTACTGAACTTTGTTTTCAAGTATGTGACCTTTTCACAATCATAAACTGTGTGTTGGAATATGCCAGAATGTGCAGTAGTTTTAATTAGCCACCCTGTCGTGTAAAACCCACAGCCAAACTGAAGATGAGGATGGGTGGTGGTGAGTTTTTTAAAGCTACTCCTTGATTTGAGTAATTAGATAAAAAGAACCATTGTAAGCAACTTTCTTCAGCTGAGTTTATCCTGGTCTTTTTAGCTTTAATTAGGACAGGGCAAAAAACAGTCATGTAAATTATACTATCTGGTCTCATTTCTTAATTTTAAAAATGAGTATGGGGAAGCAGCTGTGGCTCAATCAGTTGGGCCCCTGTCTACTTTATGGTAGGCCCTGGGTTCGCGTCCCAGGGCCTCCTTGTGAAGGCAGGCTCACCCGCACGCTGCAGAGAGCCACTGGCCTGTAAGCGCCACAGACAGCCGACTCAGCAAGGTGACACAACAAAAAAGGGGGACAAGTAAAAAACATGGAAGAGCATGTAGCAAATGGACACAGAGAGCAGACAACAAGCAGGCCGCAAGGGGGGCAGGGCATAAATAAATAAATACAGACACAGAAGAACACACAGCAGATGGACACAGAGAGCAGACAACAAGAAAGCTGCCAGCAGTGGGGGGGGGGGGGTCGATGAATATGACCAGCACTGATTAATTAGCACACACTATTTATGTAATGGTGTCTTTGGGAAACTGTACCTTAAAGGGGAGAAGGTGTTACTTTGAGTCTGCGGGATTCAGTGATTGTGATTTCACAAGGTGATCTACTGGAATATGTTAAGGAATAACAATGACAGATTCATTTTGCATTTTGCACCCTACAAAACTATTTATGTAAATATGATTGCTGCATTTGTAATATAAAAGTATTTGGAAATGCAAGTTTCTCAGTTTTCATGAGATGACAATATGAGAGGGAAAGTTAGGAGCCCCCAACTGTGTGGTAATTGTTAGCTCTGCATAGAAGAATGGGGGGAGATGCCCCCATTTTGAGAAATTCCAATAGAAGACCATCTAAACTTCAAAATACATAAATCCTAAAGTTATGAATATTGCAAAAGAACACTGTCAAGAAATATGGAGGCACTTCCCGCCAAGTAGTAACAATTATTGATTTTACAGAAATGATAAATTGAAAGCTTTTCTCTGAAAATTTATATGTAGCAATAAAAACAGTGCCCTGTTTTAAAAATGTTGATTTATGGCCAGCTTTTCAGGGATCCATGTGTTGTATAAAGTGGGGGTACCTGTATTTTTATCCTCAATGTGGCTTTTTTCAGTGTGATACAAATAAACCACACTGGTAGGTTTTTGAAATGAAGAGCAGAGTTGTAAGAAGTTTATTAACCGTGTATACCTCGGCATTGTTTTGGAATGGAAAGTGCATTGGGTTCAAATTATAAAACCTCCCACTTTTAAACTACACACTCTCAGGCAAGTTACATGACTTCTCTGTGCCTCAGCTTCTACCTCCATAAATTAGGGATAATCAGACCCTCTGCTGTGTGACTCTGCGGACCACATGAGGTGGTCTGTGAAGGGGCAGCTCGGAACTCAGCATGCAGTGTATTATGATTATTATTTTATACGAAGATGGTTTTCAGTTAAAATTTACTTTAAATACTTCTTCCAAGCAATTTTAATAGATTACAAAATCGTTTCTCCTCCTTTTTAAGTTTTCCCACAAGGCCCTTCATAGTGCTTGTCAAAAGTGGCTCTTAATAAATGCTCACAGTGCGTTGAATTATTTATAGTACTAATTAATTTACTTTCTCATTTCTTAGAATGCTAAATATCAGCTAAATTCTTCCACAGGAAATTAACTATCTCTTTCTGCATTTTCCTTTGGAATCATCTCCATTCTATCAGAAGGAAAAAAAAAGCTGACTCACCTTTTGTGGATTTTTACTTTCTGTGCATTTGAGGTTTAAGAAGGACTCTTTAAAAAAAAAATAGAGCTTTCCTTTATCTTTCCAAACAGTTTGAATCAGTGCACCGAGATGCAAAGATCTTTTCCAGTTTTTATTGTCACCCCCAAAGCTAATAAGAGCAACTATTCCCCATGAGTTCTCTCGCGCCGAAGTCAGCATGTCTAGCCACATGAATGATTTATTTTTAAGCTTTCAGTATGGTCATAGCTGAAATGAGTGGGAACCATCCCCAGGAGAGAGGGACTTCAGTGTCCCGAGCCCTGAGCACGTTCTAGGAACACCGCCCTAAAGGCTTTGCGCGTGGACTGTCACTCAGTCCTCACAGCACCCCACACACCACGACCGCCCAGGGAGGAACCTGGGTCCCTGGGAGATGGAGACACCGGGTCTCCAGGGTAGAAAATGAGCCCTGGCTGGGCGACAGCTCTTCACTGCTGTACGCAGCTGCCCAGGAGCTGACAGTGGGCTTGTCCCAGCAGAAGGGGTGGGTAGGCATTCAGTAACACTGGCTGCTTTTTGAAAGTGAGAAAGAGTAAAGCGCTTTGAAATACTCACATTCAGGGTGTGACTCCTAACTCCCATGCCCCTGCAGTGGGGTGACCCCAGGCCAAATCATTCACTCTCTTTGTGCCTTAATTTCTCCACATCGACCAAAAATGATGGTTCCACCTCACAGAGACACTGTTGAGGTTGAATGAGCTTATCCAGATGCAGCAGGTGCCACACAGGTGGGCACGAGGCTGGAAAGGCAGGTTTGAAAGACCCTTTAAGCAGTGCTAAAGAGCTTCAGCTTAATCAGATGGCAGCAGGCAATCACTGAAAGCTTATAAGCTAAACCTATCCAAGAGGTGCACGATCACATTAAGGTTTTTGAAAAATGGCTTTAAAAGCATTGTGGGGGATGTAACGGTAGAGCCGAGCCCAGAACCCAGGAGACCTGGTCGGAGCCTTCTCCTGTGCTCTGAGCAAGAGGCAATGAGGGTCTGAAGCAGAACAGGGGGGCAGAAATGGAGGAGTGATTCCATAGGTGCTTCAGTGGAAGAATCGAAGGGATTTGGTTTCCAATTTAACATGGGAGTAAGGACTTTGCGGACATTTGCAGCCAGGTATAAGGTGATGCTATTAGCCAAAAATAGGGACTATTAGATGAGAAACTGCTTTTATGGTAAGGATAATGAGGCTAACTTGGGGCATGCTGAATTGTAAATTTCCTATAAAACATCTTAGAGAAAAAAAAATATGTATTGGATATTGGCCCTGGGGTTCCAAAGTTAGGTCTGAGGTAAGGCTCAAGATGCGGGATTTATGGAGGAGGCGGCGGGTGCCAAGTGGGAGCAGCCCACCACCAGCCCCGACCCTGGTGGAGCTCAGCCTCCCAGACAGTGCCACCATCACCACGTGCTCATCATCGGTGCACAATCAATGTCCGTGGCAGGTCGGGGAAGAGGTGGGCAGGGCGTGGCTCGAGAGAGAGCCTAGTGCCACCGAGGAGGCGCACGAAGAGGAGGGGGACAGGGGAGGGGAGGAAGAGCTGGCAAAGGCAACAGATGCAAAACTCACAGGAGAAGCAGGAGCAGGGACGGTCACGGCGTGGCTTTGCCTCCTAACCTGCCTTTATTTTTCCATATTGAATAAGATTTTACAGATACTCTAAAGACCAGTGTTTTCCCCTTTTTCCCACTTCTCGGAAAGAGACTGAATCCTGCTGTTCAGTCACTTCAGTGCAGGGAGTCCCCTGAAAGGCTGGGCCTCCTGGCTGGAGAGCAGTTCCTGGTGCAGGTAACAAAAAGCAACGAGAACACAGTCTGAATGTTCCTCCCAGCTCCCAGAATTAAACTTGACAACTGGGGAAGGCATTGTGCTTTCAGCAAACAGTCTTTGAAAATAAGTGACCCGTGGTCCTAGCTTTTTGTGTCCTTCAGTCCATTTTTCCTTCTCTGAACTTGTTCACCAAGCACTATTCTATCCTACAGAAAGACCTGTTGGCAGCATCTCCCACAGGGACATGGAAATACATTGAAAAAGGAAAAGAAATTGAGTTTCACCCAACTCTGGATTTCAGTGAGGAGACGTGCGTTCCAGGCGTGCCTTTGCCATTGCACGGCTAAGTCCTCCGCCCCCCACAGCCTGGCCTCCAGCTCCTCAGACCCTGACCCTGCTCAGCTCCAGGGCACTGGGCACCTCCTCACTGCAAAAATGCTTCACACTTTTCCAGGTCCATGTACCTGACAGTGAAAATGCATTTGTCCCAGTAAAATCACCCCAGCCTTCTTGAAAAATTCTACTTTGGCTTCCTAGACATCACACTCTCCTGGTTTTCCTTCTCTCTGGCCTTTCTCAGATTCCTTTGGTGGCTCTTTTTTCTCTATTTGAGTTGAATATTATGCTACAGGGCTCTCTTCTCTATCAATCTCAGAGCAATCCCATTTAGTCTTCTAGCCAATGGCTTCCAAAGTACTATCTCCAGCTCATATCCCACTCTGAGATATACCCCAGATATAGTAAACTAGTCCAAAACTAAACTCGTTATCTTTTCTTCCAAGCTTCCTCCTACCTAGGAGTTTCCCACATCAGAAAGCAGCACCATGGTCTATCGGGGTGCTCAAGCCAGAAACGAGGGCCAGTCTAGACTCCTCTCCTTCACTCGTCACCCATACCCGGTCACCACCAGAGCTGCCAGCAAAGCTGCCTCTCCCTCCCTGCCCAGAGCTCCCCTCTTACCTCCACCGAGACATCTCCTCCCTCTCAACACTCGCTCCCACCCCCCAACCCCCATGAATAGGATAAGGACCCCTGCTCTGGAATCTCTAGGCTTCTCCTACCGTCGCACTTCTCAGCCTCTATTTTAGTTGCTTGTTTAGCTGCCCAGTTCTCCTCCAGAAAGTGACCTCCGCAGGGACAGAGAACACGTCTGGCTTGTTCATCCGCATAGCTGTGCACAGCAGGCATTAAAGAAACTTACTGAATAAATGATGCCCGTTGGGAGCACAAAGGTGGACAAGAAGACATGTATCCCACCTCGAAGGAACTCATAATCTTGTAAAGAAAAACTTATGATTATCATATAACTGGTACAGTAATGGAAACACATACATCATCAAATTAGAAAAGGGACTGACTCACTTTGATTGGAAGACTTGAGCTGGACTATAAGAGGTGAAAGGAGGAGACCCCCTGCGGTAGCCACCATAGAGAGTGCTCCTGCTTTGGATTTGGCTCTATCGCTAATTAGTTTTTTTATCTTGGAAAAAAGGCCTGACTCTTCTCAACTTTAATTTCCTCCTTCAGAAATAATAACTCACTGTTGGGAGGATGAGACAGAACCATTTAAATGACAAATACACAGTGTGACACTTAGTAGGTGCTCCACACAGAGCAGCTCTTTTATTATTTGAATGAACTTGCATTCATTTACTCAGTGCTTCTGGGAGGAATGTACCTGAGGACTAATGAGAAAAAATAATCTGCTTCTTGAATGTGACTAAAATTACAACTTCAGCCTGCATCTACATAAGGGAAGTTTCTAAGCTACATCTAATCTGTAATTTATGGTTTATTTCCATTAAACTATTGGACTAATAGTAATGAACTATTTTTTTTAATAGAAGCAATTTAATTTTTTTTGGATTTTTTTTTTTTATTTCTCTCCTCTCCCCCCCCCCCTTTCCCCCACCACAGTTGTCTGCTCTCTGTGTCTATTCGCTGTGTTCTTCTGTGACTGCTTCTATCGTTATCAGCGGCACTGGAAATCTGTGTTTCTTTTTGTTGCATCATCTTGCTGTGTCAGCTCTCTGTGTGTGCGGTGCCATTCTTGGGCAGGCTGCACTTTATTTCGCGCTGGGCGACTCTCCTTATAGGGCGCACTCCTTGCACGTGGGGCTCCTCTACGTGGGGGACACCACTGCATAGCAGGGCACTCTTGCATGCATTAGCACTGCGCATGGGCCAGCTCCACACGGGTCAAGGAGGCCCAGGGTTTGAACCGCGGATGTCCCATGTGGTAGGCGGAAGCCCTATCCATTGGGCCAAGTCTGCTTCTCAGTAATGAACTATTGAGAGGCCATGGGCAGGCTTTATACTAGAAAACTCCTTTTTTGTTTGTTTGTTTAAATTATTTATTTTAATGTTACATTAAAAAAAATATGAGGTCCCCATATACTCCCCACCCCCCTCACACCACTCCTCCCATAACAACAACCTCCTCCATCATCATGGGACATTCACTGCACTTGGTGAATACATCTCTGAGCACCTCTGCACCACATGGTCAATGGTCCACATTATAGTTTACACTCTTCCCCCAGTTCACCCAGTGGGCCATGGGAGGACATACAATTTCCAATAACTGTCCCTGCAGTACCACCCAGCACAACCCCAAGTACTGAAAATGCCCGCATACCACATCTCTTCCCACTCTCCACCCTCAGCAGCTACCATGGCCACTTTCTTCTTCTCAGTGCTACATTTACTTCCATTACTAATCACATTAGTTCCAGAATAGAGTATCAGTAAGTCCACTCTAATCCATACTCTATTTCTCCATTCTGTGGACCCTGGGATGGTTATGTCTGCTCCACCTCTGTATTGAGAGGGTACTTAGAGTCCACTTGGATGATGGATGCAGTTCTCCTGTTTGCAGTTGTAGGCACTCTTGACTCCTTCATGTGGTGGTTGACCTTCTTCACCTCCCTGTTAGCTGGCTGGGGTAAGTCCAATAAACCAGAGGGTAGGAGTTGCAAGTCTGTTGAGGCTCAGGGCCTGGCTATCACATAGACAGTCCAGAGATTCAGGTCCCCTGAGTATACACTAAACCCCAGCGCCAACCACAGGTCCAGTAAAAGTGACAGGAGAGGCTTGTGAACAAAGATCACACCTGAGTCCCACTCCATCACACTCAGGAACATAAACTCCAAAGAGGGCCAACTGACATGGCACTGAGGTCCATCTGCCATGACCCATAGAACCTGTGGGTCTCTGAAGCCCTCAGAAGATCCAGTACCTGGGGTTGTATCTATTTTAGCTGTCTCTGGGACTCTGCTGAGGTGTGCATAAGGGCGACCCCTCTGATGACCTCCTGGCTCTTTTTTGGAGACTCATAGCCATATAGACTTCATTTGTCCTTTCCATTTCCCCATTTTATTCAAGGTCAAAAAGCATTTTTAACTCCTGATATTGCATGTAGGCTTAGATAGTCTGCTTGTCTGAGTTGACCCTTTTATTCAAGGTCATTCTCCAGCCACATCATCAGCTGGTACTCGGTAGTAATCCCTCGGTGCCAGGGAGGCTCATCCCTGGGTGTCATGTCCCACGCTGGGGGGAAGGCAATGCATTTACATGCTGAGTTTGGCTTCGAGACTGGCCACATTTGAGCAACACGGAGGCTCTCAGGAGGTAACTCTTAGGCACCCTGTAGCTCTAGGCCTAGTTCTTATTTCAGGCCCAGAGGCCCACAAGTATAGTCATTAGCATAAAGGGTTCATTGTTGGACCATCCTTCTTCATTGGTCTTAGCCATTGCACTTGGGGAATTGTTGTTGTTCCATTAGAGAATGTGACAGAGCTCCCCTGGCCAGGAACTCAGCACTCCCCCAGCCATCGTTCCCAAATGTAAAAATTATGAAAATATCCAAATATTTTTATGCACCCCGCACATATGCCCTAGAGAACTCCTTCCCAACCATGCACCCCCCTCCAATAACACCCCACACCAGTATTCCTCACCCGGTACCATCGAACCCCTCTGTGGTCCAAAAGCTCCCCGAAAATGAAGCCCAATACATTGCCAGGTTCCATTAATAGTAAAATGGAATATAGTGATGGGTTTAGAGGTTAGATATAGAATACATACTAATTTAGAAAACGTAAAGTAAAAATAAATTGCGCTATCAAAAAATTAAAAAAAAAAAAAAGGATTTGTTTTTGATGTTTTGCCTTCCATCACTGCAATAAGTGTTGCCCTGTATGCACGTTGGCAAGGCACCTTCTTCCATCTCTTCCTCAGTGTCTATGTCCTTTCTTTTTCTTTTTTATTCTTCCTAATTATTAAGCTTGTCTTCACAAAAGTTTTAGACCACATAGAAAACTCCTTTTGATACAACCTGTGGGAATTACCTTCACTGTTGTCTTTGTGCCTGGAGTGATTTAGTAACATTGGGTCATCTTTTTTTCTTCCACCATCTTGATTCAGCTTAATATTGTATAGAAAGTTCTCTTCCCTGGGCCTCAGCCTCATCACCGTGGTCTGCTCATGGAAGTGTACTTTCAAAGTATAAAATCTGCACCTTCATTGCAAGAGCAGAAATGCTTTTGAAGGCAGAGATTATGAGATGTAATTCTGATCAAAAGCCATAGGTAATATCCATGTATTACTTTTTATTTCCCTGAGGAAAGAGCTGCATCCTCTAAGCTTATTCTTTATGATGTTGGTAATCTAAAATATCTGAGTATTTTAATCCTAACAGATAATTTCATGAAATTTCAACCACCCACCTCCACATCACTTTCAGAATGCCAACAAGTTAATTTCAGTTGTTTGGTGGTCCCTGAGATAATGTTAAGTCATTAATTAACTTGCATCGCTGGAGGCAACTTTGCTGGAATTCTTCTCTTGCTCTTTAACATTGTGCAAAGCAGAAGCTTTGTTCTTAGATTTTTTCCAAACCTTAGCTCTTTCAGAGTGTAGGCATGTCCTTGGTGGTTGTTTTATTTTAAAGTTCCCCAAGGTTAACTGTCCAGTTTATCTAAAAACGAACGTGCCTGTTTAAATGCCCAGAAGCCGCCGCTTTACAGGGATAACAAATCCAGTTTGCCCTCAGAATTCAGGATGGGGAGGAGGTGGAAGGGCTTTTTTCTGGTATAGCTCTTCTAAGAATCCCATGGCATGCTCACAACACATGAAACCTCTCTCACTTCTGGATGTGTTAGATGTAGCTGAAGTCTCTAGTAAGTAGGCAGTGCTAATTGCCATTCTAAAATCTCCCAGTATTCTATGCCAAGACTTAAATTTGACTTTCAGTGGATAGCCAAAGGACCTAGATAGGATCCTTTGCTTCAAAACCTCCCGAAGTTCTCCAAAGCCTCTGTGGCAGTGTCTGAAGCCTGCTCACCCCAGAATACCCTGAATAGCCTCTTTTTACATGTGCTTGTTCAGGCCCCACCCAAGACAAATGCTGGAGAAGGAGCCAGGCGCAGGTCTCTCTATTTACTTCCGCAGGTGTTTTGGAAATGCAGCTAAGGTGGAGACTCGCTCCCTAGGGGTGGCCTTCCAGGGTCTCCGTAGGCAGCCTCGGTCCGACTCTGTAGCTTCCTCGCCCTCTCTGCACTCAGGACCTGACTCACGTCTCCAAGCTCGTTGTGTCACCTCTTCCTCAGTTTTCACCCACCTCTTGCCATCATTTGAAATCTTTTTTCTTTCTACTGAACTCCAGAGCATCTCTTCAAATAGTGGCTCTTAAATCTTAATGTGCATAAGAAAAACCCGAACATCTGAAAAAGCCCTCTTCCCCACTCTCCCTAACCCAGAGACTGAGATTCAGCAGGTCTGGGGTGGAGTCCAGGAAGGGGCGTTTTTACCAGCACCCCAGTCAGCTCTGAGGCACCCGTGCTGGGCAAAGCCTGCCTGAAGCGTCCCTCTGCGCAGCCTTCCCAACTTCAGCTCTTCAGCCCGGCTCCTTCCTCCGCTCCTGCAGCGCTTTGTTCACCCACAAGGGAGACACGCGCTGCAGGATCTTGTGGGTTGTTTCCCAGGGCTCTGTGTCCCTCATTTGCCTGGCAGTCCCCCAGGGCGGGGACCTGCCGTTATCATTGTTGTCTCTGGGCTTTAATGCAGTGCTGGCACAATTCAGAAAACGCATGTTGAAGAGACAGTGGTGTTTTGTGGCATAACGTGTATTTATAATTTGAAATTACAGTGTAAGATCTAGAAAGAGTAAATAAAACTGTGCAGCTGCTGCCTCGTGACTCAGAGTAAATTATTTTCCTGTCTTCCTGGGGCTGTGGAGCTGCCGGGGTCCCTCATCCTGTCACTTTCTCAAGGAGTGTTTCTGATCACCAGCAGGTCCCAAACCTGTCCATTTAAATTTTAGCTGTGTTTTAATTCATTTTACAAGTTTCTTTTAATATCAACTTTTTCTTTTTAGGTTCCCAGGCCAGGGATTGAACCCTGGACCTTGTAAGTGGGAAGCTGGTGCTCAACCCCAAGTTGTTTTTTTTCCTTTGTTTGCTTATTGTTTGGTTTTTGTTCCTGTGTATTTTTAGGAGGCACCAGGGACCAAACCTGAAATCTTCCATGTGGGAAGCAGGCGCTCAACCACTGGAGCCACATCCACTCCTGTTAACATCAGCTTTTGAGATACTTTTCCAAGGGGGTTAAAATGCAGGCTTCTGTTGGGGGCATCGAGTGATTGTCATTGCCTTCTTCTTGCCAGATTCCTGTATGGCCAGGGCAGGATCCTGTGGGGGTGCTTTCGTGTACCCCAGGACACGGTGGGTTTCGCTCCCAGACACCAGCTCAGGTGGCAGTTTGCCACCGCCGGGGAGCGTGGGAGGCCGTGGGGACCCTCAACCCCTCATACTCCGCCTGCCTCCCCAGACTTTCGCTGCTCACCCCGCCCCCCCATACACCGAATGCCCTCCACGCGGCTCTGCACACTGGGCTCTTCTCTCTGCCTGCAGCTCCACTTCCCTGCTTGCCCTGCTTATCTCCTCACCCTTCTGCAGGCAGCTTCGTTATCATGGCTACCAGGAAAATTCCCTGAATGTCCTACAGTGGAGTTAGGGGCCACCCAGGTTCTCCTGTTACCCTGATCTTAGGAATTGTAGACTGAGCACTGTGTGTTAAAAATTGCCTTTTTAGGGAGCAGATGCGTCTCATGCGGTTGAGCACCTGCCTCCCACACGGGAGGTCCTGGGTTCAGTTCCTGATGCCTCCTAAAAAAAAAAAAAACAAATGGGAAAAAAAAACAACTGGGGAGCCAATGTGGCTCAGTGGTTGAGTGCCAGCTTCCATATATGAGGTCCCAGGTTCAATCTCCAGCCCCACGTATCTCAAAAAAAAAAAAATTTATCTTTTTACTTGCTGGTGACTCCTACTGCTCCTTAAATGTGCTGGAGGACAGGAGCTGTGCCCCAGTAAATCTTTTCCTGTTAGCTCATGTTGTTCCCAGCCAGTAGTAAATATTCAGTATATATTTATTGAATGAAGGGTGTGATATGGGAAGCCCCATTCAAAAGTGGTGACATGAACAAGGGCAGATGCTCCTGAGATGGGCGCTTTTGAACCCCACTGCATGGCACCCCGAAAAACCAAGGGGCCCGAATGTACCCAGAGCACAGTTTGTCGTCAGTTCTGTGAGCAGGGTACCTCCGTTCCCGGCCTTTAGAAGCAAAATCATCTTTCCACTTTGATCCATTGAAATTATATTTGGGTTGTGCCCGTGGAACAGTTAAAGGATAAAAAGGCATGGCCCCTCACCTGAAGTTGCTCACTAAGAAATCAGAGTGATAATTTCAGAGTGGAGCTGAACGCGCCCAGGGGAAGCCAGTTGCAGCCTGTCTTCCAAGTCCCACCTCCATCTGGTCCTTTCCGTATCCCCAGCCCTTCCCTACTGCTGCCCTAGCAGAGTCCTCTAACCAAGTGGGTCTGTTCCTGCTGCCCAGACACACCTGCTCAGGCCCCCCTCCGCGCGGCCACGCAGTGCTAAGCCGGCCTAGAACGCGCCTCGCACGCTCTTCTTCCAAGCCACTCGCGGGCCCGAAGGCTCCGCTGCCGAGCGGGTCGTCCGGACTATCCCACCCTACCCCGGCGGGTAGCTGCCAATCCTCCTCCGCTCGCCTAGCGCACGCCTCTGCTGTCACATTCCTAGGACAGCTGACAGAGACGGCGCTTAGTTATGATTTATTGTTATGCAGATGCCCTTTCTTCCCAAGGTTCATACTTGAGACCTTTTAAATCCCCACTGGCCTATGCAGAGAGTCGTAGCCTAATATTTGCAGATGGTGATGGTTTCTGGATGGAGAGATCAACAAAGACTCCCAGGGGATGCAACGTAGGGCCAGGCTTTGAGGGTGGCCGTGCCCCTGCCAGCCCTGGGATACACAAACCGCTCGTTGCACATTTGGGGCACTGTGCTGAGAAGGGCCTCTGGTGCTGTCCTAACTCTGGGCAGCAGTGGCCAGGGCTACCCACCCCCGTGCTCAGAAGCTCTCCTGGCTCTTCTCCCAGCCGCTGAAGTTTAAGTTTTTCGGCAGCTTCTCCTTTCTCTCCCTTCTCTCTGTGTGCCGCTTCTCTCTGCACAGTCTCTCTGTGGGGTAGCATCCACTCCAGCTTCAGTTAGCAATCTCTAGGCTGAACACTTGGAGATCTGCCAATATCCCAGCCCGCTGCCCTCTCCCGAGCCCCATACCCATACATTCAGTTGCTTGCTGGGCACCTCCAAGCACCTACCTCATCAGCCCGCCTCCCCCCAGCTCCCCTGCCCACAAGTCCCCAAAGCCAGACACCAGAACAGTCCTGATGGCCGTTCTCTCTTAGCAGTGCCCTCTGTTGATTCCACCTATCGGTTCTGACATCCACGCGCTTCTCTCCTGTTGTGATGCCTCGAATCCAGGCCTCTGTGATTTCTTGCCTTGATTACTCCCACCCAATCCTGCCCATTTCCATTCGCCACCGTTGCCTCTCTCATCCATTCTTCAGGCGGCAAGCCTGGGTCATAGTTTTGAAAGTCAAATGTAATCATGTAGTGTTTCTGCTGGAGGCTCTTCAAAGTTTCCCTGTTGCTCTTAGGAGAGAGTCAGGTTTTCTGAGTCACCCATATCTGTTCCCCTCTAACCTCTCCTCCTCCCCTCTTCTGTCTGCCCCTACTCTCCTCGCCCCACCGCTCCAGGCTGGGCCAGGGTGAGCTCTTCCTCTGCCTTGCTCCTCTCCCCCCAGGTCCCTCCCTCTTGCTGTCACCTGCCCCCCTTCGCCTGCCTCTGCCTGGTTCCCGCTCAGCCTTCTCTGACCTGGTGAGGCCTTTGCTTCCTCAGCAGGCTCTGCTCACCTGCGAAGGGCTCTACTGCCGTTCTGCATTGCTCCTTGAGTTTTGTGCTCAGTAACAAAGTGTCTGAAGGGTGCACCATCTGTTTACTGAAAGGATAGTTTCTCTGAAAAGGATCTTCTGAGAAGGAACACTTTCTAGAGCATTCATTAACGAGATGGTGAAATTGCAGGAGACGATAGGAGAAGCACGTTTAACCGTTATCTTTGTGCAGCAACTTTAAGACACGGCTTTGCCACACTGAGCTTACTAGAGTCCCTTAAGAGGCAAAGGGAGCAGAAAACATTAAGCTTCATTTACCAAAGAGAAAATTGAGGTCCAGAGTAACGACATGTCTGGTGAAAGATCGCCGTGTATTTACAGAGTTGGGGCTAGAAGAAAAGTCTCCTTCAGCCACCCTCGCTGCCTCCAGGCTGTTTCCCCAGGCTCCCGACCCTTGGGCTAGTTACTTGAAAACAGTTTCGACCTTTTTTCTATCAGAGATTGAACCCAGGACCTCATACATGGGAACCTTGTAAGTGGGAAGCAGGTGCCTCACTACTGAGCTACATCTGCTCCCCAGGGAAGTCTTTTAAAGAGAAAAAGGTTGTGAGAGCAAATCATGAGAAGAGTTGACTGTCAGATCGAGCACTTTCATTACTACTTTGCCTCGCCTAAATAGGCACTTAAGTCACACGCGGTGCTCCTGGCAGAGTGGTGGACAAGCATGGAAGCTGCAGCTGCCCTTGTGTGCTTCCGCCAAAGTCATGGGGAATCCTGGGCAGCGGCAGCTGTGAGCCGCACTCGGGAGGGCAGGCAGGTGTGGACAGACGGCAGGGGCCGGCGCTGGGCCAGGCTGTGAGCAGCGGGAAGAGGCTGGACGGGAATCGGCTTGTTTTGGGGGAGTTCAAGCATCCGGAGAAGAGCACAGGTTCTTACCACTGTGGAATAGTGAAGGGGGCCAAGTATATAACTTACAGATTTTTACACCTTTCGTTCTGAGCGAGCCCAGGACTGGTGTTCCAGCCAGTTATAGCTGAAGAGTTAGGAGGAGAGCAAGACCACGCAGGAAGCCGGAGGAGCAAAAACTGGCACAGAAGAGGAGCTGGCGAATTTTCCTTTGACCCCTGTGATCAAAATTTAAAAAGGCCCTTCCATTGTCAGTGGGCAGGCATTTGCCTGCCTCTGCCTGCCCCTAAGTGCTTATTGGAAGTCAGTCCAAACTAGGACATAGCTCCTGGCAACAGACCTGACCCTGCAGGGGCCCTGCGGGCAAGGATGCTACAGGTGTGTTGATTCGATTCCCCTTAGAAGAGTGAACGTGGGTATGGGTGATCCCTAGTGGTCGTCCTGATCCATCAGGCCAGGAAAGAGAGCCCAGGGCTAAGGTCGCAAGTAGCAATGGAGACCTCCGGCTGCCCAGTGCGAAGGGGAGGCACAGAAGAGAAAAGTCAGGTGCTGGGAGAGGAGACTCAAGATGAAACCAAAAGGGAAAGTTTGCATGGAGAGTAAAACGCAGCACAACTGTGCAGGTATATCGACCAGTAACAAAGCACAAGTGTTCGCACAGGTTCCTACACGGAGTTTACGATGAAAATGCCAGGTCCGTGTTTGCCCATTTGGAAAACATTCTACAAGTCATTGCCACTGTTCAAAAGAGAAAAATGGTTAATCCTGTTAACTGATTTTAAAATCAGATGTTTGTGTGCGTTTCCAAAGCTTATTTTCTACAGCCAGGGCCTTGAAACTTGCAGTTCTTATTTATTCTTTGTGACAACTTGCCTTGTTTCATGAGGTTTCTTTACTCCTCCCTCATCTTTATTTCATCGACAAGCAAACATAACTTTAAAATCTCATTGTACTTGCTATGTCTCTTCTAGACAGCTCCTCAGGATAGCTGTTCCTCAATTGGTCATCTTTGTTGTAAAATCTTAACATTGGATTTGTGTACTGCAGTGCCTAGACCTGAACTGACACTTGCAATGTCCCTGCCTGCCATGGTTATTGCCATGCAGCCTGCACATTTGGGCAGTTATTACAAATTCTGTTCTTAAGGGAAACTTGATCTCACTGTGCCTGAGGCCAAAAGACAAACACACACAGGTTTCCACCCAGAAGCAAAGTTTGCTCATAATGGGAATTGGAAAGGCAGCCCAGGCCATTTTTTAAGCAATGGTGTTTTTTCCTTTTCTAAAAAAATATCTCTTTAAAAGCTGTCCCTCTACCAGTAATTCTGTTGTTTTGGACTGTGTTTGTGTTGTAACGAGAATGTATGAACATGGAGAAATAGTTTGGCTAGTTGGGCCACTGTCCTCAGTGTCAAAGAGGTCTGTTGTTCTCCTTAATTAAAGCCATTGTTTTTACACTGATCATATAGCTGATCAATAGCTGATGAATGCGATGGCAGGGGCACTCAAAGGGCGGCATTGGTATGTCACTGCCCTCACAGCGGTGAATAAATGCTTAAAATACATGCAGAGAAGGGGAGCTAGTTCATTTTGAGCAGGCTAAGAGGGAAGTAAAAAAAAAGTAAAAAAAAAAAACAAAAAAACAAGCCTTGGTGACCAGGACATATGAGAAAAGTTTCAAAATACAGTCAACACTTTGCACATGGAGTTTGTCCCCTGTCCCCTAATGAACGACGTTATGTATACAGTTATAGAACTGTCATTGTCAGATATCCATCTGCAAAACGTGACCTCACCAGCATATACTGCCATTATTTTGAGAATCGGAGAGTCTCCTTCTTCTGGTTGGTCTTTTTTATTTTTTGTATATTTCTAAATATGTTGTTTTGGCTGACAGACTAAATGAGGCCTTGTCACATGCCACTTTAGCTTGTCTTCTTGTGTATTTTCAGCCTACATTAAAAACACATATAGTAGTAATTAAGCCTTCTTTAAAAATAATTTCTCACTAGTAATGTGCTTTTCACTTCCCCCAGTGAGACACCATAACTCAATAAATTATTCTGTTGGCAGCCCTAATGATAACAGAGTCTGCATAATTGTAAACCCTTCCCATGCCAGTACTTAGCAAGGTAATTATCCAGGCTGATTTTCTCACTTTGGAATAAGGAGGTCGGCATTAGCGGGGTATCAGAAATATTCCTTCATTTTCTCCTTGGGGAGGAGTCACCAAGTCAATTGACAAATGACATGTGAGTTAAAGTTATGGGCACCCTCTAGAAATAGGCTTGTTGCTTCTTAGCCTCACCTCAGACCTCAATTTTTATTGAATTTGAACTGGTAGTGAGATCAGGTTGGGGATAAATCCAAAGGGAAAATCCTGTTTCACTTTGCGACGAAAAATGTCCATTTCTTTTACTACCATTTTGCCTTTAAAAGTACCTAGAATTATTCAGGGAAAGTGATATTACATTGTATAAATAAAAAGAGATCGTTGGGCTAAAGGGGAAAAGGAATATTTTCATTTTATCTCAGCTTTGGAAATCTAGGCCAACACTGATAAAAATTAAAGAAACAGATCGAAACCAGACCTGTCTTAAAAGAGAAATGCTGCAGTTTTAAGACTCCAAACACAAGTTTGACCAGAGAAATCATTTACACTGGCTTCAAGAGAGGTTACGTTCCAAATGGACTGGTTCAGGTTTGATTTATTTTAATCATTTGACTCCTTACCAATCAAAATGAATCATAAATTATGTTTTTTGTGAAATTTGGAAGATATTTAAATGGCATAAAACAAATCACATAGTTGCTAGACCTTCACATTCATCTTATATTTGTTATTAGATTAGTAACTTTTTAAAAATCTGAATTCTTACTTGGTGACATTTTCATTAGCACTTCTTCTACCATGTTCTGGCTTTTAAATTTTAATGCCTGTCTTATAAAGAGAGAGCAGAGGCTTCTTGATCAGAAATGTTATTTCTTTCAATTGACAAGCTTCAAACAAAAAACCACAACAACTCGTTGAATACTTAGTCAAAACTAGAATTTAAAAGAGTTGTGGAAAGCAAGACAAGGCTAAAGAAGAGAAACATCAGTTCTAAACAGCCAAAAATAAGAACTTGGCCAAAGTACTTTGTTTTGAACAAGAAATGAGTGAGGAATAACTGAAATATGATTTTAAGTCCACGTCTTATTCTCAATTAAGAAGGGAACTAAATTAAATAAATCCAGGATGGAAGATGTGCTAAGAATCCTGCGTACCTGTGCAGAAATTGGCTTCTAGGACCTTGACTTGTATGAGTTCAAAGCCTTGGAAACACAAGAATTGTACAATGGCAACTGGAGCGCCAGGGCCCCTGTGAGAAGGAGGATGTGTTCAGAGGCTCCTGGGCAGCCCTCCTTGGCCTGACCTCAAGGTCATCACCCCGCCCTCGCTTCTATGTGGGGTTCAGGTTCTCACCTCTTCCTGGAGTAGTGATGGCTCCTCTTCAAGGCCGTCCTGCTGCTGACACTTCCCTGTGCTGACAGCCACCGGCCCAGACTCTTGAATTCGCTCTCCTGCCCCTCCTTTCATTGCTGTAACCTCTAGGCCCTGCCTGCTCTGCTCATCTGCCTCCATAGCCAGAGTCGTCGTCTTCTGACCCAAACCGACTCACCCTCCTGCCTGTGGACTGCACTACCCCAGCGCACCCTCCCACCCTCTCCCAGGTCTGCGCTGCACCTCTGTGCCGTCGGCGCCCCAGCTGGCAGAGAATGACGCATATTTATGGCTGTAGAGAAGAAGCCCGGCGCACTGAGAGCTGTTAAACCCTGCAGTGGGTTCCTAAGGAGGAGTGCAGAACCCGGAGAGGCTCTCAGTTGTCTGAAATGGTTTCCGTGCAGCCTGTCAGCACATGGGCTCGCAGGTGCCGAGCTCTCAGATTTAGTAAAGTTTAGATTTCACACGTGCACTGGCAGAAGACAAAGGTCAGTTTGGAACAAACACCACCCAGTTTGAGAACTTAAACAAAACCTTCACCCTCGGGTAGAAATCCGCACCATCTAGTGTCCCCTCTTTATCAAGGAGCGGTGTGACTGGAGCAAGACCAAAACTTCCCCGGGGGGGAGGCGGGGGGAGAGGGGCGTGCGACCAGAAGGAAGCCCATTTGAGCCCGCGTCCCAGCACCCTGCCTGGGAGTCCTCCCAGGCTCTCTTCTTGCAAGGCTAACTCCCCATGAGCACTTGCCCACTGAGATGAAAGGATCATGCTTCATTACTTTTTTTCCAAACCAAGAAATAAGATAAGGAAAGAAACATATTTTAAAGATCCTATGGTAAAGCAAGACACAAAATATAAGACTTTCTTTTGCCTGTTTAATTTTTGAATAGGTAGTATATCTGCATGGTACAAAAATCTTAAAATATATGAAAAGGTACCCAGTGAAAAAAGCCCCCCACACAGCCTCCACCACCACCACAGATGCCATGATTACTTTTGTGCAACCTTCTATAGTTTCTTTATCCATAAACAAGTAAATAGAAATCTATTTTTATCCCCCCTCCTTTATTTAACATGTCGTAAACCAAATGCACTGTTATCACTTGGATGTTTTTCACTTAATAATATACTTGGGGGGTTCCCCCATTTGTACACAGGGATCTCTTTGTGGTCCCCAGAGGGTAGTTGTATAGCTGCGTAGTAGTGTCCCATCAGATGGATGTACCGTTATATAACCAGTTCTCCATTGTGGACAGTTAGGCTGTTTCTAGGTTTTTTCTGTCATAAACCATGCTACAATGAATAACCGTGTACATATGTCATTTGGCAAGTGTTTTAGTTTGCCAAAGCTGCCAGTGAAACATACCCGAAGTGGGTTGGCTTTTATAATAGGATATTTACTAAGGTAAAACTTACAATTCCAAGGCTGCAAAATGTCCAAATCAAGGCATCATCAGAGATGCTTTCTCACCAAAGGTTGGCTGCTGGTCTGATCCTGGACTGCTGCCATGTGGTAAAGCAAAGTGGAGAGAACTCTCCGCTTTGGGCTTGCTCTGCTGATTCCAGCCTCTGGCATCTCTCTTAGCATCGTGGATTTCTCTTGGTGTCTCTGTCGGCCTCTCACAGTCTCTCTGTAGTCCTCTCTCTCACATGGCAGGGTCAAAATGACAGCTGTCTTTCTCAGTGTGTTTCTGCTTTCAGTTCTCAGTTTATATATGGCTCCAGAAGAGGGTGGAGACCCAACATGGGCCACACATCACTGATGTAGTCCAGTCAAAGGCCCTAAAGCGGTCTAATCAAAAGGTCCCTTACATGAATCTAATGCAGTCAATTGGTCTCACACCCACAGGATTGAATCAGTTCTAAGAACATGATTTTTTCACAAAAAATCTCAAACTATCACAGTGCTTGTGATTGAAAAGTGGAATGGATGAATCAAAGGGAATACGCATTTGTTACTTGACTAACAAATCGTCCCATGCACACAAAATACTTCTTTACAGTCCTCCCTGCAATGCTGGAGAATACCTGCTTCTCAGTACCACCAAGAACATTATCACATACTTAGATTTTTTGCCAACACGGTAATTTTAAAAATGCTATTTCAGCATAATTTTCATTTGAACTTTTAAGTTATGAGAGAGATCGAGCATCTTTTCATATGTTGAGGATTATTTATGTTTCCTGTGAACTTCACTAATTTTTCTATTGCCTTATTAGTCTTTTACTTACAAATTTCCAAAGTTCTTATTCTATATGTAGTAGATAAAGGCGCCCTTTCTCCATATTAGCTGCAAATTTTTGTTCCTGTTTTGTTGCTTGACTCTTGAGTTTGTTTCTGGATGGTTGGTTGGTTGGTTGGTTGGTTGGTTGGTTGGTTGGTTGGTGGTTGGTTGGTTGGTTGGTTGGTGGTTGGTTGGTTGGTTGGTTGGTTGGTTGGTTGGTTGGTTGTTGGTTGGTTGGTTGGTTGGTTGGTTGGTGGGTTGGCTGGTGGATTTAGGTTTGCCTTCCCCTTATTTATCAATATTTGTCTTTTCTTTTGGAATTAATGAGATAGAAAAGTCTTTCCCATGCCATTGTTACGAAAGCATCTTGCTGTGTTTTCTTCTAGTACTTTTAAGGGCTTTTAAAAATATATATTATTTACATTCAATCTCTAATCCATTTGGAATTTATCCTGGTGTGTCATGGCAGGTATGGATCCAACTTTCCTTGATTTTATGTTTTTTGGGTTTTGTTTTGTTTTACTGTCTGGAAGATTACCCAGCTGATTCAAAACTGTTTATTGAAAAGGCCCATCTTTCCTCACTAAGATGACTTCACCTTAGCACGCACTAAATTTCCCTAGGTAGTTGATTTATTTATGAACTTCCTATTCTTTTTCATTCATCTGTCTGTTCATGTACCTGTGACATATTGTTTTAATTACTGAGGTTTTATTATATCTCCTTGCTGTTCTGGTTGCTTAGTTTATTTTGTTTTCCATGTGAACCTCAGAATTTTTATTGGGATCATGTTAAATCAAAGTAACTGAGGGAGAAAAGAGACCTTTATGATGTTGGTTCTTATTCTACAAGAATGTGCTGTGTCTTTTATTTGTTTGAATCCTGGTTTGTGTCCCTCATTAGTGCTTCAAACGTTTCGTTTCTCGATATTAGTGTTGCACATTTCTTTTTAAGTATCTTCCTTGATATTTATTGCTTTCTGTTTACTTTTGTAAATGGGTTCTTCCATTAAACCTCCTAACTGGTTATTATCAGTGCTTTAATTTTGTACCCTGCTAATTCATAAATTTTGTCTTTTGTTGGTGTTTTTCAGTTGATTCTCATGGTTTTCTAGGATTACTGTGATACCATCAGTAGAGATGATGGTTTATCATCTCCTTTCCAAATGTTCTACCTCATATCTTCCCCCATAGTTTTGGCCTAGTGGGACAAGAATGCCCACGATAAATAACAGTGCTGTGAACAAGTACCTTCTTGTTCATGAATTTGTTGAAATGACTCCAGTGCTTTACTGTTAAGCAGGAAGATGATTTGGGGACTAAAATGGAGAGGATTTTATCTCCTTAAGGAATTATACCAGGTGGAGGACTTGGCCCAGTGGTTAGGGCGTCTGTCTACCACATGGGATGTCCGCGGTTCAAACCCCAGGCCTTCTTGAAGCATGTGGAGCTGGCCCGTGCACAGTGCTGATGAGCGCAAGGAGTGCTGTGCCACGTAGGAGTGTCCCCACGTAGGGGAGCCCCACGTGCAAGGAGTGCACCCCATAAGGAGAGCCACCCAGCGTGAAAGAAAGTGCAGCCTGCCCAGGAATGGTGCCACACACACAGAGAGCTGACACAACAAGATGACACAACAAGATGACACAGCAAGATGACACAACAAAAAAATAAACACAGATTCCCGTGCCTCTGACAACAACAGAAGCGGACAAAGAAGATGCAGCAAATAGACACAGAGAACAGACAAACGGGGTGGGGGGGCGGGGGGGGAAGGGGAGAGAAATAAATAAATAATTTTTTAAAAAGGAATTATACCAATCTGCTTATTGAGTGTTTTGTGAATGATTATTATTGAATGTTGATAAATACCTTTTAATCATCTATGGAGACTTTTTTTATATGAATAAATTTCCTGTTGGTGTCTTTGTGTTCTTGAAATAAACATTTCCTTGTCTTGATATATAATTTTGTATGTTAAGAATTTCTCTTAGGATTTTGGCATTGATATCTATAAAAAAGAATGGTCTGTAATTTGTGTGTGTGTGTATGTGAGTGCAGTTTGGTCGGATTTGGTACTTGCTTCATAAAATGAATTTGGAAGTTTTCTCTTGTTCCTATGCTCTAGAACAATTTTAAATGGCATTGTAATATTTTACTTTGTAAAAGTTTGCTAGGAATCCCCTGTGTAACCACCTGGGACTAGAGATTTTGCAGGATTGGAGAGAGAAAAAAGACAGAGAGTAGGTTTTTTATATCACTGTCTATATCTTGTATGAAAAAAAAAAGACATCTATTTAAATTTTCTATCTCCTGTGGGGTCAGTTTTGTAAATTTTGTTTTCCCAGAAAACTATCCATTGTATCTCATTTTCGAATGTATCTACATAGAGTTGAGAATAAGTAGATTTTTTTAAAAATTCCTGTTTTTCTGTTTATTTCCCCTTTATCATTTACTGTTTTCCGCCTGTATAGTTTTTTTTGTCTTTCACATATGTTCTGAATGCTTTTGTATGTGATTCTTTTAAATTCCTGTTTTTCTGTTTATTTCCCCTTTATCATTTACTGTTTTCTGCCTTTATAGTTTTTTTTTTTGTCTTTCACATATGTTCTGAATGCTTTTGTATGTGATTCATTCAAACCGTAAGATTTGTGTTTTTGTTCAAATGTTCACCATTATAATTTTAATTGTGTATGAAACTTTTAGCTTCCTTTTCCTTCAGCGGACATGATCTATTTGTTTCCTCCTGTAAGCAATGGGAAAATTAATACATTCTTCTCCTCTCGCCATGCCAGATTTTAGTCAATAATGTTCACCTTTGTACTGTTAAATACGTATGCACATCTATTTCTTGATTTGTTGGCTTTCAATGATTTATTTTAACTCACAGTTCTTATATATCAAGTAATGATAAACTATTCTACCTCTTACCTTACTCTCACTTCCTTATCAATGTTCTCCATCTCAGAGATGTATTGTCATTCCTTTCTGGCATCCCTCACCTCTTCGTTTTGTTTTAGATCTATAGTTAAACATATTCAGTGCTCAGCACCAGTCTTTATACAGCAGTTTTCTTCTCCTAGTGGTATATTCAAGAAGGAAAATGGAAACAATAATCCCTGAGTTCCTGCATGTTCAAAACTGTCCGTAGCCTGGATATTTGACGGACAATTTAGTCAGTCATAAAATCCTTATCTTGTACTTTCCTTCTTTGAGTTTCTTATAGATGTAACTCCCCAGTTTTCTGTGTTTGAAGGGTTGAAGAGATATCGGAGGCTTGCCTGGGTGCCCAGATTAGTCTCTATCTTAAATTCCAAAAACTTGACTAAGATATGTCTTGATATTGAATTCTGATCTACCTTACATGGCACATGGCATACTATTTCAGTATATAGATTCAAGTATATTCAGACATAGAAATCCAAAAAGTTCAGGAAAGATTTTAAAAATTATATATATGTAAATATTTGTTGTTTCATTGTTTTGAGTTTTTCTCAGAGACTAGCTATACATTTGCTAGATATCCTTATCTAATTGTTTTTTAGTTCTTTTCTTATTTCAATTTCATTTTGTTTGCATTTCTCATTTTCATCCTTCATGTCTTTTGTTGTTTATTATGAAAGAACTGTCTTCCTTTTCTCCTCTTTTCTAGTTCTTCCTCTTTCTGGAAATAGTTTTATTTCTTTCCCTGCTGTTTCTTTCTTGAGTTCTGCTTAGCTCATTTTGTTGACTTGCCATCTATGCCTTGAATTTTAGCATTTTTGCTTTGTGTTTTTCCCACATAGATATAATGGCGCCACTGAGCTTTGAGTTTTGTTTTCTAAACACATGTCAAAATGTTTGATCACTCTTTTCATCTTTTCAGTGGTAAGATTTTTCCTGGGTGCATTCTTAATCTATCGCAGATGTGACTGGTCTCCTCCACATTTTTCTCATAGCATGTAACAATGCCATGCCAATTCCGTTTATTTTTTTTAAGTCACTCATTATTGAATGGGTAGGATTTTCCTGAATTAGACATATTTCCTCATATGTCTTCCCCCCGTTAAGTTTGTTCATTTTACAGGGGTGGGGGCAGGCTTTGCAACTAAAGGTTTTCTCCCTCTTGTAGGACAATGGGATAGACTACTTTCTGCAAATATGGCTCATCTGAATTATTATTTGTGTAGCCTGGCCACAAGCCCAGTCAGAGACTTTTTTAATCAAACTGAGTCCAAGAAGGTCGTCTTCTGCCAACCCTGCTCACCCAAGGTCCTGCCTCTGTTTTTGCAGGCAAGGGACTTGGGCTTTTTGCATGGTGGAGACCAGGAATTCCTGAAATCTGCTGCCATGGGGCCCTTCTTTTCTTGCCTTCTTCTGCAAGGCTTCTGGCCAATTAAAGTTGCTCCTGGCACCTCTTGTATATGTTGGAATCTAGGGAATGTATCTACTTCCTAGTTAGTTTCACTGGAAATTGAATTTATGGTGTTCTGTTTATTTTGTTTGTTGTCTGGGGCTAATTCCAAGAGGTAAAGGAATATCTCACAGCCATGTTCCTTATTGATGATCTCATTTAAATACCTGTAATAAAACCACACTTTCTTTTCTTTTGTTTCACTCCACACGTTTATAAAGCACAGCATTCTGTTGGGCACCATATGGAGGGCACAGAAGGAGGAGGAGGATTCCTTCCTTCAGTGGGGAACAGAGACAAAAGCAACTCTGACAGACACAAGGTGCCGTAGGATACCTGATACTTTCCAGGCCCAAACCTAGAAGTCTGAAAGAGGGCCAATGATTCATTCTGTTGGTGGGCATAGCAGTTTGAAATTATTGATGAATTCCAAAAAGAAATATTGGATTATGTTTGTAAACTGATTTTTTTTCTAGCATATTAGATTATATTGGAGTCAGAGGTTTACTTGATTAGATAATGATTAAGGCTTTGATTGGGTCACATCAGTACGATTTTGTATCCTCACCTCCTTGATGGACAGGGACTCACAGAGAAAATGACATGTTAGTTGGAGTTTTTGAGCTGGAGCGCAGGGAAGTAAGCACGCAGAGAAACCTATTTGTGAGGAAAGAGAAAAGTCCTTGGAAGAACAACAAGCTATTTGCCTAATAGTCTACATCTGGCCTTGTGGAGATAACAGAGGAATTGAGTGCAGAGAGAAGCAAGCCCCAGGAAGAGAGGAACACAGGAAGCCTGAACCTGGCAGATGTTGTTAGCCATCTTGTCCCACCATGTGGCAATAGACTTTGGTGAGGGAAGTAAATCATGCTTTCTGGCCTGGTAACTGTAAGCTTCTAACCCCAAATAAATACCCTTTATAAAAGCCAACAGATTTCTGATATTTTGCATCAGCACCCCTTTGGCTGACTAACACAGTGGGAATCAGACATTTTAAGAATTGGAACTGGACACTAAATGATGAATAAAAATTTTAAAAACATAAACATGAGAGAAGACCTTTATTGTTTTCTTTTTTTAACTTTATTTTTAAAGAAGTTTTAGACTACAGAAAAGTTACATCAAAAATGAAGGGACTCCAGCATACCTCAACCCCTCCCCCTATCACATTTTCCCCTATTAATTACATCCTACGGTAGTGTGATACAGTAGTGAAGCACTACTACTAAGCATGGTGTATAGTTTACATTATGGTTTATACTTTGCACCATATAGTTTCATAAATTTTGACAAAATGTGTAATGACCTATACCTATCATTGCAATATGATGCAAAACAATTCCAATGCCCTCAAAATGCCCCATGTTCCATCTATTCTTCCCTCCTCCCACCCCTCAGAACCTCTGGTAACCACTATCTTTGTATCAACAGTATAAGTTCTTACATTATTGCAATAATAATAAGTTTACTTTGGTCCATGGTTGCATTCTCCCCTTATGTTTGTTCATTCCTCAGTCTTGATGACTTTGGGTTTGTGATGTCTACTCTGCTTCAGTCTGAGAGGGGTATAAGATCTTATGAGGCAGATGGAAGGAACTGCCGTGCTTGCAGTTGTAGATACTCTGTTTTGTGGGATGGGTGTTGTCCATCACTCTTTTTTTTAGTTTTCCTGGGTGAGTCTGATGAACTGGAGTATAGATGTTGGCTGCTACTTTCCTGAGATTCATGGCTCAACTGGCATAAGAAAATACTAAAGATTTAAGTCTCTGGGACATATATTTACTGGGTATATTGCTAATTATAGGATCAAATAAAAGGGGTAGAAGAATCATGTGTAGGAAGATTATAAATGAGTCCAACTCCAATATATTGGGGAAATAGGTTATCATATATTTCAAGCTAAGGCCCACCAACAGAGTGCTGACTTCATGGGCTTGTGTGCCTTGCCTATTTTGTCCGATGTCTGGAGCACCCCTGTTTGAGGCTTTGTTTACTGTGGCAGTTAGTGAGATCCTCCTGAGATGTGTATAAGTGTAACCTTTAGAATGACCCATCAACTCACTTTGAAATCTTGTGCCACAAACGCATTTGTATTTAATGTTATCCCCTTTTGGTCAAGGTCTTTTTTTAAATGCATTACCAAGTTGGCACTTGGCAATAATCCCTTGATACCAGGGAGGTTCATCCCTGGGAGTCATATTCCATGCCAGGGGAAGGTAGTGAGTTTATATGCCGAGTTTGGCTTAGAGCGTGGCCATATTTGAGCAATAAGGAGATTTTCCAGAGTTAACTCTTAAAAAATATATAATGCTAAGCTAAGTTTCAATTTCAGAAGAATGAGGTTCATAAGTACAGCATTAATATCAAGGCCTAATATATTGCTCTGTCCTGTTTTGCTAGGCACTGCCTATGTACTCTAGAGATTTCTTGCCACTCTTTTAGAGAATGTAGCAAGACTTCCCAGAATGGGAATTTAATATTTTACTGGTTATTATGTAGGTCTCCACCCACCAAGACAATATCCCATGACCACATGAACACCTTCATATTGCATAGAGGCATTCCCCACACATTCCCCCAACACTGACACCCTATACCAGTGATCCTTCCCTACCATATACGTAACTTCTCTGTCATCTAAAACCTCCCCAAAAACAAAGTAAGAAAATTTTCTTGCATTGTGCCTTCTATCACCATAAGATCTGTTACCATTTTATGAATGTTTACAATTTCTTCTGTATGTTCCCCCAATGTCTTCTCTTTTTTTAATTTTTTTAAAAAGAAGTTTTATGTTATAGAAAAGCAACATCAAAAATATATTCTCATATACTCCACTCCCTCTCCCTCTCCCATTTTCACCTATTGATAACATCTTTCATGAATATGCTGCAGTTGTTACAACTGGTGAAGAAATAGGGAGGCATTGCTACTAACCATGGTCAATACTTTACATTATGGTTTGCACTTTGCATCATACACTTTTATAGGTTTCGACAAAATGTATAATGGCCTGTATCTGAAATTGCAAAGTCAAGCAGAACAATTCCAATGCCCTGTGTTTCACCTATTCTTCCCTCCTCCTCCCCTCAGAACTTCTATTTGAGAATGTAGCATGATTCCCCAGATGGGAGCTTAATATTTTGTTAGTCATTGTATGGGTCTCAACTACGTAGATATTAGGTATTACCTTATGACAAGTTAAACACATTCATATTCTGTAGAACCATGCCCCAGGTGCACCCTTTCCCACACATCCCTCCACCACCAACATCTTTTACCAGTGACTCTCTCCTGCCATATTTGCCAAAAGAATATTCCCACAATTTTATTTTCAACAACAGACTTTCACCTCCCCAGAGCTCACCTGCTACTTCTTCCAGCCCTCCCCTCAGTTCCATACCCTGCAGGGGTAGTCCTACCCACCCCCCAACCCTGCTCACCCTCACACTCCAGCACCATCAACCCCACTCACATCCCTGCACTACCATTACCCCATCCACTGCCAAATCACCCTCTTCCACCTTATCATAGGTTCTGCCCAGATTGAGCATGGGCTCACCACTCTGTACTCCCTTTCTCTCCAGTAACCTATCTCCCAGACTGTATCTTTGAATCTGCTCAACATCCTTAAGTCATATCAGTGAGGTCATGCAATATTTGTCCTTTAGTGACTGGCTTACTTCACTCAACATAAGGTCTTCAAGATTCATCCATGTTGTCACTTGTGTCAATACTTCATTTCTTCTTACAGCTGAGAAATATCCCATTTTAAATATATACCACATTTTGCTTCATCTGTTGATGGACACTTGGGTTGCTTCCATCTTTTGGCAATATAAATAATGCCTCTATGAACATTGATGTGCATACATCTGTTGGTGTCTCTCCTTTCAATTCTTCTGGGTATATACCTAGTAGTGGGATTGATGGATCATATGGCAATTCTCTAGTTAGCTTCCTGAAGAACCACCAAACCATCCTCCACAATGACTGCACCATTCTTTATTCCCACCAGCAGTGTATGCGTTTTCCTATTCCTCCACATTCTCTCCAACACTTGTAGTTTTCTGTTTTTTAATAGCAGCCAGTCTAATAGGTATAAGGGGATATCTCATTGTGGTTTTGATATGCATTTCCGTAGTAGCTAGTGATGTTGAGCATTTTTTCATGTGCCTTTTAACCATTTGTGTTTCCTCTTTGGTAAAGTGTTTATTCATATCTCTTGCCCATTATTTAAATGCCCATTATTTATATTTTCAAGATGTAGTATTTCTTTATATATGTTGGATATTAGACCCTTTTTCTGATAAGTGGTTCCCAGATATTTTCTTCCATTGAATAGGCTGCCTTTCCACTTTCTTGACAAATTCCTTTGAAGTGCAAGTTTTAATTTTGAGGATGTCCCATATATATCTATTTTTTCTTTCATTGCTCATGCTTTGGGTGGTGTAAAGTTTATGAAACCATTTTCTACTACAAGATCTCATAGATGCTTTTCTACATTATCTTCTAGGAGTTTTATGGTTTGGGCTTTTATAGGTAGATCTGATCCATCTTGAGTTAATTTTTGTATAGAGCATGAGATGGTGATCCTCTCTTAATCTTTTGCATATGGATATCCAGTTCTTCCAGAAAAATGTGTTGAAAAGGCCATTCTGTCCCAGTTGAGTGGGCTTGGTGGCTTTGTCAAATATCAGTTGACCATATATGCGTGGCTCTATATCAAAACTCTGTTTGATTCCATTGGTCAGTATGTCTGTCCTTGTGCAAATACCATGCAGTTTTGACCACTGTAGCTTTGTAGTATGCTTTAAAGTCAGGTAGCATGAGTCCTTCTGTTTCAGTTTTCTTTTTCAATATGTTTTTGGCTATTCAGGGCCCCTTGCCCTTCCAAATAAATTTCATAATTAGCTTTTCCAATTCAGTAAAAAAGCCTGTTGTTCTGTAAATCAGTTTGGGTAGGACAAACATCTTAATGATATTTAGTCTTCCAATCCATGAACATGGAATAATCTTCATTTATTTAGGTCTTCTTTAATTTCCTTTAATAATGTTGTATAGTTTTCTGTGTACAAGCTTTTTACATATTTAGTTAAGTTTATTCCTAGATATTTTATTCTTTTAAATTGCTGTTGTAAATGGATTTTTTTCTTGATTTCCTCCTCAGATTACTCATTATTGATGTATAGAAATGCTGCTGAGTTTTGCAAGTTGATCTTATATCCTACTGTTTTACTGAGTTCATTTATCAGCTCTAGAAGCTTTGTTGTCAATTTTTCAGGGTTTTCTATGTATAGGATCATGTCATCAGCAAATAATGAATATTTTTTTTCTTCCTTTCCAATTGGGTGCCTTTAATTTCTTTTTCTTGCCTAAGTGCTTGAGCAATTACTTCTAAGACAATGTTAAGTAAGAGCAGTGACAGTAGGTATTCTTATCTTTCTCCAGATTTTAGAGGGAAAACCTTTAGCATTTCACCATTGAATGTGATATTAGCAGTAGGTTTTTCATATATACCCTTTATCATGTTGAGGAAGTTTCCTTCTATTCCTATCTTTTGAAGTATTTTGATCAAGAAAGTGTGCTATATTTTGTCAAATGCTTTTTCTGCATCAATAGAGATGACCATGTGATTTTTTCTTGGCCTATTGAGTTCATCAGTTTCTTCTTTCATCAAAAATGTAGTCTGCTTGTGTGTTTCTAGGAATTTATCCATTTCATCTAAGTTATCTGTCTAGTTGGCATATAGTTTTTCAAAGTATCCTCTTATGATACTCTTTATATCTGTGGAATCATTGGTGATATCTCCTCTCTTGTTGTTTATTTATCTGCATCTTCTTATATTTTTCTTTGTTAATCTAGCTAAGGGTTTGTCAATTTTATTAATCTTCTCAAAGAACCAGCTTTTGGTTTTGTTAATTTTTTTCTAGTGGTTTTTAATTCTCAGTTGCATTTAGTTTTGCTCTAATTTTTGTTATCATCTTCTTTCTGCTTGCTTTGGGATTAGTTTGTTGTTCTTTTTCTAGTTCCTCCAGGTGTGCAGTTAGGTCTTTGATTTTAACTCTTTCTTCTTTTTTAGTGCTTTCTTCTCTTTTAATATAGCCTTTTATGACTATAAATTTTCCTCTCAGCACTGCTTTAGCTTCATCCCATAAGTTTTGATATATGATATATTGTGTTCTCATTTTCTTTCATTTCCAGGTAGTTACTGATGTCTTTTGCAATTTCCTCCTTGATCCACAGATTGTTTAAGAGTGTGTTGTTTGCATTCCTTATATTTATGCCCATTCTGGTTCTCTGCCCCTTATTAATTTCCATCTTCATTCCATTGTGGTCAGAGGAATTACTTGGTGTAATTTCCATCTTTCTAAATTTGTTGAGACTTGTTCTGTGACCTAGTGTGTGGCCTACCCTGGAGAATGAGCCATGTATACTCAAGAAGGTATATCCTGCTGTATTTGGGTGTAATGCTTTGTATGTATCTTTTAGGTGTAGTTCCTCTAACACACTATTCAAGATCTCTGTTTTTTTACTAACTTTCTGTCAAGGTGTTCTGTTTAATGGTGATAATGGTATATTGAAGTCCCTACTATGATTGTAGGGGCATCTTATTACTCCCCTTATTTTTGCCATGGTTTGCCACATGTGTTTTGGGGTACCCTGTTTAGGTGCATAAATATTTATGATTGTTGGTAGATTACCCCTTTTATTAATATATAATGCCCTTTTTTGCCTCTTACAATAGTGTTGCACTAAAGTCTATTTTATCCAATATTAGTATAAAATCCCACACTTTTGTGGGTTATTTTTGATTATTTTTTGCATATATAATTGTTTTTCCAACGTTTCACTTGCAGCCTCCTTGCATCCTTGGATCTAAGGTGAGTTTCTTGTAGATACCATATAGGTAGGTTGTATTTCCTTATCCATTATGCCAATCTGTGTCTTTTGACTGGAGGGTTTAATCCATTAACATTCAGTGTTATTTCTATCAAGGCAGTACTTACAATAGCCAATTTTTCTTAAGTTTTATATATTTCATATTTTATTTTTATTTCTCTTTTTATTCTTTTAGTTACTCTCACTAATAACCTTCCTTTCTATACTCTCCTCCAACCCCCTTTCTCATGTTTTTTCCTTTCAACCTGCAGAACTCCCTTTAGTATTTCTCTTGAAGGCCAGGACTCTTGTTAACATACTCTACAAATTTCTGTTTGTGAATACTTCAAACTTTCCCTCATTTTTGAATACCAGCTTTGTTGGATACACAGTTCTTGGCTGGCAATTTTTTCTTTTAGCACCTTAACTATGTCATGCTACTGCCTTCTCACCTCCATGCTTTCAGATGAGAAATCAGGGCTTAGTCTTAACAAGTTTCCCTTGTATGTGATGGATCTCTTTTCTCTTGCTGCTTTTAGTATTCTCTCTTTGTCTTGAGTGTTTGACAATTTGATATTATATGTCTCATGGTAGGGATTTATACTGTTTGGGGTGTGCTGTGCTTCCTGGACATTTACATCCATGTTCCTCAAAAGAGTTGGCAAATTTTCATCCATTATTTTCTCCAGCACTCCTTCTGCCTCCTTTCCCTTCTCTTCTCCCTCTGGGATGCTTATAATGTGTATGTTTGTGCATTTCATATTATTTGATTCCCTGAGTTCCTACTGAATTTTTTTCTATCTTTTTATCTATCAATTCTACTATCTGTCCAATTCAGATGTACTGTCTTTGACATCACTAATTCTTTCCTCTGCCTGTTCAAATCTGGTGTCTTGTGCTTCCAGCTTAATTTTTATTTCTTGCATTGTGTCATTCATCACCATCAGATCCATTACCTTTTTATGTATGCTTAAAATTTCTTCAGTATGTTCCCTCAGTGTCTCCTTAATATCCTTTATCTCTTCCTTCACTTCATCAAGTTGATTAATGATATTTGTTTGCATATTCTTGATTAGTTTTTCCATGTTCTGTGTCTCCTTCTGCATTTTAGTTTGTTCATCAGACTGGGCCATGTCTTCCTGTTTCTTAGTATGACTTGTAATTTCTTGCTAGTGTCTAGGCATCTGCTTGTCTTGATGGGTTTATTCAGTTACTTAATTCTCTTTCTAGTCTAGGGTTTTAATTCATTTTGTTTTGTGTTAAGGGTCCTCTTTAACACTTGGTTCCACTTATTCTATATCCTTGTAATAATCCATGTTCTCCCAAAAAACAATACTAGGTCCATAAAAGAGGAAAGAAAGAGAAAAAGAATAAATAAGAAAAAAAGATGGAATAGAAATCATAAAAGAGCCAGGAAAAAATAAGTAGTAAGAGTGAAAAATTATAAAAAAATAAAAGGAATAAGATTTTTTCAAAAGGTGGAAGGAAAAAAAAAAAGAAAGAGGAAAAAATAAATTAAATTAAACAGCCAGAAAGATGTGAATGGAAGAAAGGAAATGAAGACCAAATGAGAGAAGGTGAATGAAAGAAAAGAACAGCAACAGGAAAAAATGAAAGAAAGAAAAGAAAGAAAGAAATTAAGGAGAAAAAGAAAGAAAGGGGAAAAAAAAAAAACAAATGGAAAAAGTAGACCTCCCTCTCAGGCCACTAGCAACTGCTAGTGCTCACCAGTCAATCATCCCACAGCCTGCCCTCCACAGGTAAGGTTCCAAATGTAGAGGAAAAAAAAAAAGAATAAAGAGTTTAAAAATAATTTTAAAATAAATTTTAAAAAAAGAAAACAACTAAAAAAGTCTCAGTGTAAGTCCCCTGTCGCAAGGCTGCTTGTCCCTGTCACAAGGCTGGGTGCCTGACAACCCTTTTGATTGCTCTCTGGCTTCCTTATATTCAGTGCTGGTGGGGACCTCACAGCTCGCCGGCTGCCTCTTCCCACCCCGCTTCCCCAAGGACCAGTTGGGCTTCTGACAGGTTGCCATCTGCCTCTCACAGCTCTCTATCCCTCAGGTTGCCTCTCACAGCTCTCTATCCCTCAGGTTGTATCCCTCAGCTCCCTGGCTGCCTCTCCAGGCTTCCCTCTCAAGTGGGCTGCGGGGCACCTGTCAGTTCCTCTCTCCCAGGCAGGTGGGTGTGAAAGCCTACCTGATCAGCTCCCCCCTCCCCTTTTCCTGGAGCTGCTTCAGTGCCAGCTGGTGTCTCTTCTTTTCCTGGGAACCAGCTGAGACCCAGTCCACCCACCCTATCTCCCCTACCCTCTTACTTCTCTCTTTCCCTGACCCAGCTGGGTGCTGGTCCCCATCCTTATTTGTCAGGCAGCTCCTCCACCTCGAGAGTCTGCTGGTCCCTGGGACACACCCCTGGTCGTCCAGTGGCTTTTCTCTCTCTTAGAGTTGACTGAGTGCTGGTCTTCCAGCCAACTCACTTCCCTGGCTTCCTTCTCCCTCCAAGTCACTTGAGGGCTGGTTTGTCTGCTCTGTGTCCCACAGCTTCTTTCTCCCCTAGCCAAGTGGGTCCTGCCCCTCTAGCTGCCCTCTCTGATTGACCCATGGTCCTATGGCTTCCCTTCTGCCAGGGAAACCTTTCCTCAGTTTCCAGAGGAGGAGTGCAGCCTGCCATTTGCTACTCTGCCATCTTGGATCTCCGAGAGTAGACATTCTTGACAGGCAAAATCAATAATCAGAAAAGCCCAGGGAAGTGGATGTGGCTCACTTGATAGGCTACCACCTACCATATGGGAGGACCCAGGTTCGATTCCTAGGGCCTCCTGGTGAAAAAGAAGAAGGGAAAGCATGCCTGCGTGGTGAGCCACTGCCCACGTGGTGAGCCGAGTGCCCACGTGGTGAGCCAAGTGTCCACATGGGTGCCCATGCAGCAAGGCAAGTGCCTGCACGGTGAGCTGAGTGCCCACATGAGTGCCTGCCTGGCAAGCGGAGTGCCAGTGTGGTGAGCCAAGTGTCTGCATGAGTGCCCGCATGGCGAGCTGATTGCCCATGCGGCAAGCCAAGTGCCTGTGCAGTGAGCCAGTGCCTGTGCAAGTGAGTCACACTGCAAGGAGATGACATAACAAAAAAGCAAGAAGGTATGAGTCCAGATGAAGCACAGCAGAGACCAGGAACTGAGGTGGCACTGTTGACAGGGAAGCTCTCTCCACATCAGAGGTCCCCAGGATTGAATCCTGGTGAATCCTAAAGGAGAAAGATGAGAAGAGAAGGCAAAAAGAGAAATAGATACAGAAGATCACACCATGCATGGACACAGCAAAAAAAGCAGGGTGGGGAAGGGGGAGGAGAAGAAAAAATAAATAAAACAATTTTAAAAAAAGGAAAAAGCCAGCTTAGACCTACATGTGTATTTTCAGGGCACTGTGTGAATCTGGCTGCCCCTGAGTATGGGACATACAGGAGAGGAAAGAATGCTCTTGTGAGGCAGTTGGAGGGGCTGTCAGGGCTGGGGGTTGGCACATGGGGCTAAGGATTGTCTCCTTTTTTTTTTTTAATTAACAACTTTATTTCAAATTTACAAAAATGAAAGAACAGAAAAAGGCAGCTCAACAAGTTATGGACACATTACCCCTAAAAAGTTCTTTTTCAGGCACTTTTATCCATCTAAAAGTGAGATTACTGGATATTCCTATAGTGTTCAGAAAGATACACAAATGAATACAGATTAAATGACAGTTAGTGTCTCCTTTTTAAAGAAAAAAACGAAGAAGAGAAAAAAATTGCTTAATTGTATTCATATCTCATAAAACCAAATCCCATATTTTTTACCTTTAAAATTAATATAGTACCAATGTTGTTTTTGCTACAAAAATTATGATGTTGTTATTAACTATAGTCCATAAATTACATTAGTTACATTTTTCCCATGTATCACCATATTCTTAACACCCAGTAGTAGAACATTCCTCTATTTATATTATTAAACACAATCCTCATCTACTTCCAAAATCATTGTTATACATTCCCAATATTATCCTCTAACTGTCCTCCAACTGACGTTAATCTTCCTAGACTACTCATTTCAGCCACAATCACACACATTAATCAACAGTATTTGTTACATTCATTATAATGTGTTGCCATCAAGTTCAGCCATTATCACATATATATATTTGACCTTATTAAACATTTCACATACCTCCAGTATCTTCTCCCCCTTCTCACTCCACTTTCCATCTCCTACCAACCTACACTTCACAGTCCAACTCTCTAAGAATACTCATTGTATTTAGTTTATTTTTTTTAATTTTTTTTATTTTTTATTGACTTAGTAATAATATTACATTAAAAATATATATGTGAGGTCTCATTCAACCCCACCCCCCCCACCCCCCCTCTCCCCCCCCCCCAACAACACTCGTTCCCATCATCATGACACATCCATTGGATTTGGTAAGTACATCTTTGGGCACCTCTGCACCTCATATACATTGGTTCACATCATGGCCCATACTCTCCTCTATTCCATCAAGTGGGCCCTGTGAGGATTTACAATGTCCGGTGATTACCTCTGAAGCACCATCCAGGGCAGCTCCATGTCCCGAAGACGCCTCCACCTCTCATCTCTTCCTGCCTTTCCCCATACCCTTTGTCCATTATGTCCACTTTTCCCAATCCAATGCCACCTCTTCTATGTGGACATTGGATTGGTTGTGTCCATTGCACCTCTATGTCAAGAGGAGGCTCAGATTCCACCTGGATGCTGGATGCAATCCTCCCATTTTCAGTTGTAATCACTCTAGGCTCCATGGTGTGGTGGTTGTCCTTCTTCAACTCCATCTTAGCTGAGTGTGGTAAGTCCAATAAATCAGATTGTAGGTGCTGGAGCCTGTTGAGGCTCAGGATCTGGCTATCACATTGTCAGTCCAGAGATTCAAATCCCCTAAATATATCTTAAACCCCAACATTAACTGCACCTCCAGCACATTAGCATGAAAGTCTTATGAAGGGAGATCCCATCTGAGTCCAGATTCATCACACATAAACACCATTTCCAAAGAGGGGCCATCTGCCCTGGTAGTTAACCCCATCGGCCATGACCATAACTCCCATGGGTCTCTTTAGCCCTCAAAGGAACCAATATCTGGGGGTTGTATCTGCTTTATCTGTCTCTCTGACTCTGCTCAGTTGTGCATGAGGGCAAACCTTCTGCCAGCCTCCAGACTCTTTTTTAGAAACTCGTAGCCGTATAAACTCATTTCTCCTTTCCATTTCCCCCTTACTTTAGGTCAAACAGCATTTTAAAGTCATGGTATTTTATGTAGACATGGATATTCTGCTGATCCGCATTGAACCTTCCGTATAAGGTCATTTTCCAGTTGCATCATCAGTTGGTAGTTGATAGTGGTCCCTCGTTGCCAGGGAGGCTCATCCCCGGGTGTCATGTCCCACGCTGGGGGGAAGGCATTGCATTTACATGCTGAGTTTGGCTTCGAGACTGGCCACATTTGAGTAACATGAAGGCTGACAGAAGGAAATTCCCAGGCACAAAGTTGCTCTAGGCCTTGTTCTTATTTTGGGTTTATCAGCTCACAAGCATAGTCATTAGCATCTGGGGCTCACTGTTGAACCCTCACTCCCTCCCGGTCCCCACCACTGTACCTGGGAGACTGTCGCTGCTCCCCTAGGGACCACGACAGAGCACCACTGGCCAGGAACCCAGTACCCCCCCTACTGTGGTTTTTAATTGTTGCCACTATGAGTATATCCAAACATTACCATGCACCCTGGACATATGTTCTGTACAGCTCCCTGTCAGTCATATATCACCTGTCATTGGTATCCCATACCAGTATCCCTCCATTGCCATTGTTGAAACACTCTGTGATCCAGAACTCCCCGAAATTTGAAGCCCAATATAATGTCATGGTCCCTTACTAGGGAATGGCATATAGCGATGAGTTTAAAGGATAGATAAAGAACTTGGATAAAGTTAGATAAAGAACTTAGATAAAGAATGTTGACTTGAAAAAATTCCACATCCTATTTTTTTCTTTTTTCTTTTTTTTTTTTTTTCCCCCCCCCCCCCCTAATTATTCAGCTTTTCTTCACAGGAGTCCTAGACCACAGCAATGTATATATATAATATACAGCACTCCCACACATCCACCAGAAAACCTTTTCCCTTCCACAGTGATACTCTTACGCCCTATTCATATCATATTTACTTAAAGTGATGTACAGAGTCTGAGACATTAGCTTTCTAACAAGGTGACATCTGTGCTTACATTATGGTGCATACTTTAGGATACACAGTTCTTTACATTTTTAGTTATCCTATGTTTTACATTATGGTTTACATTATCAGTCTGTCATCTCCTATATGTTATGGTGTAATATTACATGTTTTATATCCATCCTTGTGTACTCTCAAGAAACTCCTCTCTTACCCCCCATTTACTTTGGTTCCACACATTTAACGTCCATTTTCCCTTCCACCTTGGTGCCCTCAGTGATAGCCAACCTCCGTTTCCTGAGGAGCCACTTCCAGAGATAGATGGAATAGTGTTCAGGGCCTAACTTGCTCAACTGCCCCAATGCCCTGGGAGCCACCCTTTCTCTCGGGGGATACAGTTCCCTCTATTGGATGGCATTAGTCCTCCCCAGGATGTGGGTCCACCCCCACTCTCACTACTTGGGTTTCTACCCCATGGTGTCACCCACTCTGGCAGAATGAGCATTTAGACATTCCCCAGGAGCCCGTCCTGCATCAGACCCTCCCCTCCGAGCATTCTAAACAGGTAACCCTCTTTATTATATTTTGATATGATTTTCTCGGCATTTTACTCACCACCAACACCTGACCCTCTCCTGGTTCGTATGCTACCCCTCCTTCCCCCCACTTTTGGGCAACGTTACCCATCCGTCCCTCCCCAGCCACCCTCAAACCCGCAAAGCCCCAAGCAAAGGCAACCCCTTGCCCCCCTTTTATCTCTTCTTTGTGTTCATACTTACCACCATCTCGTCTTAAATTCCACCCCTGCAGACATCGGCTCATATCCTTCCTCCACCCTCCGATTTCCTGCAAGCCTGTCGTTCAGTCTCTTGCTATCTAGGGCAGCTTGTTTATTTCATATCATTGAGGTCATGTAGTATTTGTCCTTCAATGTCTGGGTTGCTTCACTCAACATAAGGTTCTCAAGATTCATCCATGTTATCACATGTGTTTGTAGTGTGTTTGTTCTTACAGCCGAGTAGTATTCCATTGTGTGTATATACCACATTTTATTGATCCACTCGTCTGTTGATGGGCATTTGGGTTGATTCCAACTTTTGGCAATAGTGAACAATGCTGCTATGAACATTGGTGTACATATATTGGTTTGTGTTCTTGTTTTCAGTTCTGCTGGGTATATTCCCAGCAGTGGTATTGCTGGGTCATATGGCAAATCTATGGCTAGTTTTTTGAGAAACCGCCATACTGTTCTCCAGAATGGTTGGATCCTTCTGCATTCCCACCAGCAGTGGATGAGTGTTCCCCTTCCTTCGCATCCTCTCCAGCACTTGTATTCTTCTGTTTTTTTCATAGCTGCCAATCTTATGGGTGTAAGATGGTATCTCATTGTGGTTTTGATTTGCATTTCCCTGATAGCTAGAGATTTGGAACATTTTTTCATGTGCTTTCTTGCCATTTGTATTTCTTCTTCGGAGAAGTGTCTGTTTAAGTCTTTTTCCCATTTTTTAAATGGGTTGTTTATCTTTTTATTTTCAAGATATAGGAGTTCTTTATATATGCAAGTTATAAGTTTCTTATCAGATATATGATTGCCAAATATTTTCTCCCACTGTGTGGGCTCCCTTTTTACTTTCTTGACAAACTCCTTTGAGGTGCAGAAGGCTTTAATTTTGAGGAAGTCCCATTTATCTATTAGTTCTTTTGCTGCTCGTGCTTTTGGTGAGATATTCATAAATCCATTACCTATTACAAGGTCCTGTAGATGTTTCCCTACACTGCTTTCTAAGGTTTTTATGGTCTTGGCTCTTATATTTAGGTCTTTGATCCATCTTGAGTTGATCTTTGTATAAGGTGTGAGATGGTAATCCTCTTTCATTCTTCTACATATGGCTATCCAGTTCTCCAGACACCATTTGTTGAATAGGCCACTCTCTCCCAGTTGAGAGGGTTTGGTGGCTTTATCGAATATTATGTGGTTGTATATGTGAGGTTCTATATCAGAGCTTTCAATTCGATTCCATTGGTCTATATGTCTCTCCTTATGCCAATACCATGCTGTTTTCACCACCGTAGCTTTATAGTATGTTTTGAAGTCAGGTAGTGTGATTCCTCCAATTTCGTTTTTCTTTTTCAGTATGTCTTTGGCTATTCGGGGTCTCTTTCCTTTCCAAATAAATTTCATAGTTAGTTTTTCTAGTTCCTTAAAGAAGGCTGCATTGATTTTTATTGGGATTGCATTGAATGTGTAGATCAATTTTGGTAGGATAGACATCTTAATAATGTTCAGTCTTCCTATCCATGAACAAGGAATAGTCTTCCATTTATTTAGGTCTTCTTTGATTTCCTTGAACAATCTTGTATAGTTCTCAGTGTATAAGTTCTTTACCTCTTTAGTTAAATTTATTCCTAAGTATTTGATTTTTTTATTTACTATTGTGAATGGTATTTGTTTCTTGATTTCCTCCTGATCTTGCTCATTATTGGTGTACAGAAATGCTACTGATTTTTGCGCATTGATCTTATAACCTGCGACTTTACTAAACTCATTTATGAGTTCTAGAATCTTCATTGTAGATCTCTCAGGGTTTTCTATGTATAGGATCATGTCATCTGCAAATAATGAAATTTTGACTTCTTCCTTTCCAATTTGAATGCCTTTTATTTCTGGTTCTTGCCTCAGTGCTCGAGCCAGTACTTCTAAGACAATGTTAAATAGGAGCGGCGACAGTGGGCATCCTTGTCTTGTTCCTGAGTTTAGAGGGAAGGAGTCTAGGATTTCTCCATTGTAAACAATATTGGCTTTAGGTTTTTCATATATACTCTTTATCATGTTCAAAAAATTTCCTTGTATTCCAATCATTTGGAGTGTTTTTATCAAAAAAGGGTGCTGTATTTTGTCAAATGCTTTTTCTGCATCAATAGATATAATCATGTGATTTTTTTCCTTCAATCTGTTTATATGGTGTATTACGTTGATTGATTTTCTTATGTTGAACCATCCTTGCATACCTGGGATGAATCCCACTTGGTCGTGGTGTATAATTCGTTTAATGTTTTGTTGAATACGATTAGCAAGTATTTTGTTAAGTATTTTTGCGTCTAGGTTCATTAGAGAAATTGGTCTGTAATTTTCCTTTCTTGTGATGTCTTTGTTTGGCTTTGGTACTAGGGTAATGTGGGCATTATAGAAGGAGTTGGGTAATGTTCTTTCTGTTTCGATGGTTTGGAATAGTTTCAGCAGGATTGGTGTCAGTTCTTTCCGGAATGTTTTGTAGAATTCACGTGTGAAGCCATCTGGCCCTGGGCTCTTCTTAGTTGGGAGATTTTTAATAACTGATTCTATCTCTCTGCTTGTGATTGGTTTGTTAAGATCATCAATTTCTTCTTTTGTCAATATGGGCTGCTTATGTGTTTCTAGGAATTTGTCCATTTCCTCTAGATTGTCATTTTTGTTGGAATATAGTTTTTCAAAATATCCTCTTATGATAGTCTTTATTTCTGTGGGGTCAGTGGTGATATCGCCTTTCTCATTTCTTATTTTGTGTATTTGCATCTTCTCTCTTTTTTTCTTTGTTAGTGTTGCTAAAGGTTTGTCAATTTTGTTAATCTTCTCAAAAAACCAGCTCTTGGTCTTGTTTATCTGTTCAAGTGCTTTCTTATTTTCTATTTCGTTTAGTTCTGCTCTTATCTTTGTTATTTCCTTCCTTCTTCTTCCTGTTGGGTTACTTTGTTGTTGTTTTTCTAATTCCTTCAAATGTGCAGTTAGTTCTTCAATTTTTGCTCTTTCTTCTTTTTTGATATATGAATTTATGGCTATAAACTTCCCTCTCAGTACTGCTTTTGCTGCATCCCATAAATTTTGGTATGTTGTGTTATCATTATCATTTGTTTCAAGGTAGTCATTGATTTCTTTTGAGATTTCCTCTTTGACCCACTGTTTTTCTAAGAGTGTGTTGTTTAATTTCCAAATCGTGGTGTGAAATCTGGGCTTCTTTCCCTTGCAAATCTCCAGCTTGACTCCACTGTGGTCAGAGATAATATTTTGTATGATTTCAATCTTTCTGAATTCGTTCAGCCTTTCTTTGTGGCCTAGCATATGATCTATCTTGGAGAATGATCCATGTGCGCTTGAGAAAAATGTATATCCTGCTGTGTTTGGGTGTAGCGATCTATATATGTCTATTAGATCGAGCTCCTCTAATATACTATTCAGATGTTTTGTTTCTTTGGTGATTCTCTTTTGAGATGTTCTGTCCAGGGTTGATAGTGGTGTATTAAAATCCCCCACTATAATTGTAGATGTATCTATTCTTTCACTTAGTTTTTCCAGCGTTTGCCTGACGTATTTAGAGGCACCCTTGTTAGGGGCATAGATATTTATGATTGTTCGATCTTCTTGACAGATTTTCCCTTGGACTAAAATGTAGTATCCTTCTTTGTCTCTCACAATTGTTTCACATTTAAAGTCTATTTTGTCTGATATTAATATAGCTACTCCTGCCTTTTTTTGGTTATTGTTAGCTTGTATGATTGTTTTCCAGCCTTTCACTTTCAATCTCCATGCGTCTCTGGGTCTAAGATGTGTCTCTTGTAGACAGCATATGGATGGGTCATATTTCCTTATCCAATGTCCCAGTCTGAATCTTTTGATAGGTGAGTTTAATCCGTTGACATTCAGTGTTATTACTATCAAGGAATTATTTGTGTTAGCCATACTTTGATTGGATTTGTGTTTGTCATATTTTGTTTGTATATTTTTTTTTGTCTTTTTTGTTGTTGTTGTTGGTCTTATACTCTCCTCCAACTTTGCCTTTCCTGTTTTTTCCTTTCTTCCTGCAGCACTCCCTTTAGAATTTCTTGAAGGGGAGGTTTCTTGTTGGTATACTCTTTCAGTTTCTGTTTGTCTGCAAATATTTTGAACTCTCCATCATATTTGAATGCTAGTTTAGCTGGATAAAGTATTCTTGGTTGGAAATTTCTTTCCCTTAGTACCTTGACTATATCATACCACTGTTTTCTTGCCTCCATGGTTTCAGAAGAGAAATCAGCACTTAATCTAATTGAGCTTCCCTTCTATGTGATGGTTTTCTTTTCTCTTGCTGCTTTTAGGATTTTCTCTTTGTCTTGAGCATTGGATAATTTGACAAGTATATGTCTTGGGGTGGGCCTGTTGGGGTTTATGACTTGTGGAGTGCGCTGTGCTTCTTGGATATGTACATCTGTCTCTTTCAGTAGATTTGGGAAGTTTTCAGCCATTATTTCCTGCAACACTCTTTCTGACCCCTTTCCCTTCTCTTCACCTTCTGGAATGCCTATAATACGTATGTTTGAGCGTTTTGCATTGTCATTCAGGTCCCTAAATCCTAATTGGATTTTTTCTATCTTCTTATTGACCCCTTCTACTATCTGTTTGATTTCTGATGTACTGTCTTCCACATCACTAATTCTCTGCTCTGTCTCTTCTAGTCTGCTGATATTTGCTGCAAGTGTATTTTTGATTTCTTGAACTGTGGTGTTCATTCCCATCATATCTGTTATGTTTTTGCGTATGTCTGCAATTTCCCCTCGAAGTGATGTCTTCATGTTGTTAACCTCTTTCATTAATGCATCAAATTTGTCGGTGATAAATGTTCTGAGATCTTTCATTGCTTGTGCCAAGTTTTGCTCCCCTTCGTGATTATTGGTTTGTTGATTGGATTCAGCCATGTTTTCCTGATTATTGGTTTGGTTCGTAGATTTTTGTTGCTTTCTGGTCATCTCTTTATTTTGACGAATTTAATCAGTTCCTTAGCTTCTTTGTCTGCTCTTGGAGGTTAATTAGTTGTTATTTTTGCACAGGTGTTATATCTTCTCTTTGTCACTTTTTTCTTCTTATTCTAGTTACTTGTTGTTGGTTAAGTTCACTTTAGAGGAAAGTATTAGTGTTGGGGAAAGGCAATTGTGTAAGCAAGGGAAAAGTGTAAAGTTGTATTGGTGATGTATGTTAATAAAGCAAGAATATGAGATCTGGAAGGATGGAGGTTAGATTCATGTAGATTGTATAGAGTTATAGCTGTAGGTAGAGTACCTTTTATGAAGTAGATGACTGAATTTGGGAGGAATATGGTATGAACTACACAGCTATTGTTTTCATGAGAGAGGGAAAAAGAAAAGAAAGGTAATAGTTTCAAGAGTGGATAATAGACAGAAAACAGAACAAAGGTATTAGAAATTAAGAGTTAGACACTTTGTGGATCAAAGAACGGGAGGTGGGGGATGGAATATAGGAGAGACAGTAGATGATAGTGGATATCAAGATGCAGGGGAAGGGGGATAGTGTAGGTAGCCTAAATCAGTTCACACAGAAATGAGGCAGTGGAGGATGGGAAAACCCAGCAAATGTGAGGTGTTCCCTGTAGCACCTATTGTATACTTGAATTAAAGTAAAAATAAGTGGAAGATGAGGGACAAGAGGGAAAGAGAAAACCGAGAAAAAAAAAAAACTAATTATAATAAAGAAAAAAGAAAGGCAAGAAGAAAGGAAGAAAGAAAAAGAGGATGGGCAAACGGTGGGGAACGGATAGGGAGAAGAGAGATACAGGTACACACGTGTCACAATTGCAACACTATCTAAAACAACAACTTCCCCCCGCTTTGCCCTAAAAACCCCGTCTGTCTGCCCAAATGGGTCTGCAAGCACCTCCCTTCCCACAAACCCCCAATAGGCCGCCCAGGGCCCACGAACTCCCCAGTACTGCAGATGCTCAAAAAAAAAGAAAAAAAAAAAAAATTAAGTAAAATAAATTAAAAAAAAAAAAAAAAAAAAACAAAAACAAAACAAAACAAAAAAAAAACAGAAACCCCTCCGCAGGCCGGGCTCCACCCGCCGCGGAGGCTTGGACCGGCTCTGCCCGGCTCCTCACGCCGCCTTGGCCTGGCCTGGCTCCGCCCAGCTCCGCTCGCTACAGCGGCCCAGCCGGCTCCGGCGTCCACCTCCCGCCACCGCGGCCTGGACCGGCCCTGCCCGGCTCCGTACCCGCCGCGGCCTGACCCGGCCCCGCCCGGCTCCAAACGCTACCGCGGCCCGCAGCCGGGGCCTGAACCGGCCCCGCCCGGCTCCAAACGCTACCGCGGCCCGGCTCGGCCTGGCTCGGCCCCGCCCGGCCCCGCTCGCCGCCGGCGCAGCCCGGCCCGGCTCCGGCGTCCGCCGCTGCGGCCCGGCCTGGCTCAGCCCCACCGAGCGGGGCTAGATGCCTCGTCTCCGCCTACCCAAGGAGGGAATCCTCTACAGGTAGCTGGGATCTCCGTGTATATTTCACAGACGAATCCTCTCTGTTACCTTCCCTCCAAATCGATGTCCAGACACCTCCGGACCAGCAAAAATCCCGAAACAATCCGGTCCCAAAGAGTCTCCAACGCCGCCCAGCCGATTCCCTGCAGAAGACCCTAACAGGGATGTTCACTCAGCCGCCATCTTGCCCCCTCTCTGTATTTATTTTATATCAGTGAGACCATACAATATTTGTCCTTTTGTGTCTGCTTATTTCAGTCAACATAATATCCTCAAGGTTCCTCCATGTTGTCATGTGCTTCCCCAATTGATTTCTTTTTACAGCTGAGTAATATTCCATCACATGAATATACCACATCTTGTTTATCCATTCATTGGTTGATGGACACTTAGATTGTTTCCATCTTTTTGCAATTGTAAATAATACTACCATGAGCATTGGTGTGCAAATATCTGTTAGCATCCTGGCTTTCAGTTCTTCTAAATATCTTTCTGGTAGTGGGAATGCTGGATGATATGGTAGTCCTATGTTTAGTTTCCTGAGGAACCTCCAGATCTTCTTCCACAGTGGTTGCACTATTTTACAGTCCCACCAACAGTGAAGTAGTGTTCTTATTTCTCCACATCCTCTCCAGCCAGCACCTGGAGATTTTGTTCTTTTAATAATAGCCATTCTATATGGTGTGAAATGATAACTCATTGTAGTTTTGAGCTGCATTTCCCTAAGAGCTAGCGATGTTGAATCTTCATGTGTCTTTTGGCCATTTATATTTCTACTTTGGAAAAATGTCTGTTCAGTTCTTTTGCCCATTTTTAAATGGGGTTGCTTGTTATTTTGTCATTAAGTTGTGTGATCTCTTTTTATAACATAGAGATCAATCCCTTACCAGATACATGGTTCCCGAATTTTTTTCCCATTGAGTAGGCTGCCTTTTCACTTATTTAACAAAGTCTTTTGAAGAACAAAAGTATTTAATTTCAAGGCAGTTCCATTTATCTATTTTTTCTTTGCTTGCTCACGAATGGATATAAGGTTCAAGAAACTACCACCAAGCATAGTATCTTGAAGATGTTTCCTTACATTTTCTTCTTAGAGTTTTATGTTTACAGTTGTTATATTTAGATCCTTGATCCATTTTGAATTAATTTTTGTATAAGCTGTGAGGTAAGGGTTCTCTTTCTTTTAGATATGGATATCCAGTTTTCCTAGCACCATTTGTGGAATAGGCTATTCTGATCCAGCTGAGTGGGTGTGACAGCCTTGTCAAAAATCTCTTGACCATAGATGTGGGGGTCTATTTCCAAACTCTTGATTTGATTCCATCAGTCAATCTATCTTTTTTTTTTTTTTTAAGATATTTTGGCTATTCAGGTTCCCTTACCCTTCTGGATAAATTTTGATAGTTGGCTTTTCCAATTCTGCAAAGAAAGATAAAGGAGTTTTTATAGGATTGAGTTAAATCTGTAGGTCAGTTTGAGTAGAATTGACATCTTAGTGATATTTAGTCTTCCAGCCTATGAACATGGAATATCCTTCCATTTATTTAGTTCATTATTGGTTTCTTTTAGCAGTGTTGTGTAGTTTTCTGAATATAGGTCCTGTATGTCTTTGGTTATATTTATTCCTAAATATTTGATTCTTTTAGTCTCTATTGTAAATGGATTTTTTTTCTGACTTGATCCTCAGGTTGCTCATTCGTAGTTTATAGAAATGCTATTGATTTTTTTTTTATTAATCTTGTATCTTGCCACTTAGCTGAAATTGTCTATACATCCTAATAGTTTTATTGTGAATTTTTCAGGATTTTTAAGTATAGGATCATATCATCAGTGAATAACGAAAGTTTTACTCTGTTCTTTCTTATTTGGGTACCTTTTATTTCTTTTTCTTGCTTAATTGCTCTATCTAAAACATCTAGCATGATATTGAATCATAGTGGTGAGAGTGGGCATCCTTGTCTTGTTTCCAATCTCAGTGGGAAAGCTATAAGTCTTTCACCATTGAGTACAGTGTTAACACTGGGCTTTTCATTTATGTATTTTATTATATTGAGAAAGTTTCCTTCTAGTCCTATCCTTCAAAGTGTTTTTATCAAGAAAGGATGGTGCACTTTGTTAAATACCTTTTCTGCATTAATTGGAATGATCATTTTATTTTTCTTCTTCAATTTATTAATGTGTGTATTACACTGATTGATTTTCTTATGTTAAGCCACCTTTGCTTACATGGTATAAAGCCCACTTAATCATGATGTATAATATTTTGTTGTGTTTTTGGATATGGTTAGAAAGTATTTTGTTGAGAATTTTTACATCCATATTCATTAATGAAATTGGTCTGTAATTTTATTTTATTTTATTTTTTAGTAATATCTTTATTTGGCTTTGGTATTAGTGAGATGTTAGCTTCATAGAATGGGTTTATTAATGTTCCTTCCTTTTCAAATTTTTGGAAGAATTTGAAGAAGGTTGGTATTAGATCTCTTTTAAGTGAGAGAATTCACTTGTGAAGCCATCTGGTCCTGGACTTTTCATTTTTGGGAATTTTTTGAGGAATGTTTCCATTTTTTTTACTTGTAATCAATTTGTTGAGGTCTTCTATTTCTTCCAGGGCCAGTGTGGTTTCTTCATGTGTTTCCAGAAATTTGTTCATTTCATCAACATTGTCTAGTTTGTTGGCATACAGTTGTTCATAGTATCCACTTTTGATCTCTTATATTTCTTCTGAATCAGTGGTAATGCCACCCTTCTCATTTCTGATTTTATTTATTTGTATATTCTCTTTTTTTCTTTCTTAATCTAGCTAAGGGTTTATCAATTTTGTTGATTTTCTCAAAGATCCAACTTTTAGTTCTGGTGATTTTATTTTTTTTCTCCATTTCATTTCTCTCTGCTTCAATCTTTATTATTTCTTTCTTTTGCTTGCTTTGAAAATGGTTTGCTGTTATTTTTCTAGTTTCTCCAGCTGTGCAGATAGGTCTTTGATTTTGCTCTTTTTCATTTTTATGTAAGCACTGAAGGCTATAATTTTCCCTCTAAGCACTGCCTTTGCTGTATCCCATAAGTTTTAGTATGCTGTGTTCTCATTTTCATCTTGAGGTGTTTTCTGAATTCTCTTGTAATTTCTTCTTTAAATCACCAATTATTTAAGAGTGCATTATTTAATCTCCATATGCATTTCAATTTTCTCTTTTTCCACCTGTTTTTAATTTCCAACTAAATTCCATTATGATCAGAGAAAGTGTTTTGTATACTTACAGTGTTTTTAAATTTATTGAGATCTGACTTATATCCCAACATGTGATCTGTCCTGGAGAAGGATCCATGAGCACTTGAGAAGAAGGTATATCCTACTGTTTTGGGATGTAATGCTCTAGAAATGTCTGTTAGTTCCAGTTCATTTAGCATATTATTCAAGCTTTCAGTTTCTTATTTATCCTCTGTCCAGATATTCCATCTAATGCTGAAATTGGAGTGTTGAAGTCTCCCACTATTATTGTAGAAACGTTTATTTCTCTCTTCAGTTTGTGTCTCATGTATTTTTAGACTCCTATGTTAGGTGCTTAAATATTTATTATTGTTATTTTTTCTTAATTAGTGGTCACTTTTATTAATATATAGTAACCTACTTTATCTCTTACCAGTTTTGCATTTAAAATCTTTTTTATCCAATATTAATATCACTACACCTATTCTTTTTTCATTGCTGTTAACATGGAATATCTTTTTCCAGCCATTCACTTTCAGCCTAGTTGTTTCCTGGCAACTAAGGTGAACCTCTTGTAGACAACAAATAGATAGCTCATGTTTTTGTATCCATTCTAAAAGTCTATGTCTTTTAACTGGGGAGTTCAATTCATTAACATTCACTGTCATTATTATATAGGCATTACTTCATTCATTGTATTCCTTGGCTTTCTGTTGTCATATCTTACTATTGTCTGTCTTTTAACCCTTTCAATTTCTCTTATTTGTGTTCTTCATTTCTACACTCTTCTCCAGGGCTCTCTTCCTTGCCTTTTCCTATCAGACTGTAGCTCACCCTTTAGTATCTCTTGTAGATTCAGTTTTTGGTAACATGCTCTCTCAGTTTTGTTTCTCTGTTAAGACTTTAAACTCACCTTCATTTCTGAAGGATAGTTTTGCCATATAAAAGAATTCTTGGCTGGCAGTTTTTCTCTTTCAGTACCTTATATGTATCATTCCACTGCCTTCTCCATTGTTTCTGAAGAGTAATCTAAATTTAGCTTTATTAAGGCTCACCTGCAATAATACATTGCTTTTCTCTTGCTGCTCTCAAAATTCTCTGTCTTTGTGCTTTGACAATCTGAATAGTAGATGTCTTGGACTAAGTCTGTTAGGATTGATTCTGTTTGGGGTACATTGTCCTTCTTGTATAGCAGTATTCATGTCTTTCATGTGGGTTGGGAAATTTTCAGTAAGTATTTCCTCAGATATTCCTTCTACTCCTTTTCCTTTCTCTTCTCTTTCTGGGACACCTATAATGCTTATGTTTGCATGTTTCATGTTGTCATTCAGTTGCCTGAGACCCTGTTCAATTTTTTGCATTCTTTTCTTTGTCTCTTCTCTTTCTTTTCAATTTCAAATGTCCTGTCTTCAAATTCACTTATTCATTTTTCTGACATTTCAAATCTGCTTTTAAACGTCTCTAATATATTTTTAATCTCATCCATTGTGTCTTTTATTCCCATATGCTCTGTTACTTTTTTTTTTTTTGCAGGCTTTCACATTGTTCTTTATGCACACACAGTGTCACTTTAATATCCTTTACCACTTTAGTCATATTTTCCTTATCAATTTCCATATTTCCTTAATCAATTTGATCAATTAAATTGATTAAAGAGGTTTGTTTGAACTTCATTTATTAGTTGTCTTAAATCCTGAGTCTTACCTAGATTCTTGGCTTGTTCTTTTGAATGGGTCATATCTTTCTGTTTCTTAATATGTGTTATCTTTTGTTGATACCTAAGCATCTGCTATATTGATGATTTTGCTCTGTTAATCAAATTCTCTCTCTTCTAGCATTTTTCAGCTCATCTTTGATTTTTAGTTTAATTTTTTATAAAACTTATTATACTGTTTAAGTAATCAAAACTGTGGCAGAGATCCACTAATGGGGCCTGACCAGGTCTACCATGCCTTAGAAAGAACTGGAACAGGCCAGTTTGTCTTTTGTCTTCCTTCACTTTCTTAGCTGGCCAGCAAATGACACTCCTCAAACCCTTCCATAGAGACGAATCCTTCAATTTCCATCACCTCTTCTGAGCTAGCAAGTTATGGTAGTTACATTCATTGAAGAGAAACCGCAGTCATCCCTTTGCCACACCTTCCTTCTTCCCAGAGTAGAATCTCTCCCTTCCACTCTGTGCTGGCCACTCAGCCTCAGGTTTTTCCAAAGCTGTTCACCTCAGTGGTGGGGGGTGGACAGCATTCCCTGTCTCAGAGGTATCAGCTCACGATTTCACTTTGGCCTCTCCATCTGCATCCCCAGTCCTTCCTAGACAATGCAAGTGGCGCTTGGCCTGCAGGGGTTCCCAAAGTGGCACCCTCAGATTACTTCTACACCTTTTCCCCTATTTGCAAGATAACTGCACACTGCCTGAGCTTCTCTGATGCCATCTTGGGTCATCTTGTAGTGTCTGCTTTCTAGGCTTATTGGGGAGAGTTTGGGGATGGTTTTTCTTCAGTGTATTGTTTGTTTTTGTTTTGATGGGGAAGGGGTGATGTGGTAAGATCTGTGATGTAGAACAATTATAGTGGCAATTTGGAGGACAATCAGAAATTGTGAGGGCTGAAAGTGGAGATGAACAAGGCTAGAATGTTCCCAGGGAGGCAGGGAGGGGATAGGTAGGAAATCCCTAAGGACGTGGCGCCAGCCAATCTGGTCCCCTCCTGGGTGAGAGGAGTATAGGACTGGGAAGGAAATGGGAAATCAATGGGACTATGATTTGGAATCAAGGAAAGTCACCAGAGGAAGAAAACACTCAATAGTTTCTCAGCTGCTGTTTTGTTGCTGTGGTTTTTGTTTGGTTTTTCATTTTTCTTTTGTGGGGAGGGGTGGTGTAGTGAATTTCTCTGTTTTAACTTAAGAAGAAAGAAGGCCCAATGGGGGGAGAAAGTCTTTGTGGTCCTTATACTTCTAGAATTCATCCCACCTAAGTTATTTTTGTTTCTTCTCTTTTTAAATCCCCATCTACCAAGCATCCAATGCGTAGAGATCAGAAGATAAAATTGTAAGAGTTATTTTTGATATTGGTGATGTTAGTGTTACTTCCTTTTATCCATTTAAAGGATCCATGAGTTTAGTTCCTTCTAAAGCTATTCCTGCTGCCCATTGAAGCCCCACCCCCTCGCCATTCTCATTTCCAGTGCACTTCTGATGCTTTCCTGATTCTTAAGCTACTGCTTCTAAAGGCTTAACTCTCAGCATTTTCAACATGCTTAGTAATCTCTGCTTTTGTTAATTCATGACCAGTGGGTGTGGCCAGGCCCAGCCCTACCCCAGTGGAAAGCTTCCCTGGTGTCCCTTTGAGGAATGGGATGATAGAAGGCCATTGTTTGGGGCTGGCCACCCCCACACCCTCATCCCCGCCAAGGGTGCCTGAGAAAGCCAAGCCAGGGATGGGCGGGCGCCTTTCCCAGCGCTGTGCTTCTCCAGGTGTTTTGACCCGAGCCCCTGTTGGATAACCAAAATTCTCCTGCCCTCCTTTAGTGGAAACTGAAAACACAAAATAACCACGAAAGTGTTGCTTAAAATAACGGAATCAGGGAGGGGTCCCCTCGGCTGCCCCCTCACCCCTTCCCTGCCAATCACTACCTTCAGGTCTGTGTTTTCCAGTTACTCCACCTCTGCTTTGTTTCATTTTACTGCTCTTGTCGTTTGAAGACTCCCTCAGCTCTCTTTGGACAGTTTTGTGTGTACAGAAGAAGCCTGAGGGTTTACCCCAGTGAACTGGGCGAAATGAATGTACAAACGTCATTGAAAGGGAAAAGAGAAGAGCACACAACTTGGTTGCCTAAGAATACCTTTCATTTACCTTACCCTTGCCGGAATCCTGAGTTTCTATTTTTCTTATCTACGTAGGTGAAACTTTTACAAATAACAAGAGCCATCCTGTAAATAACTTTCCAAAAATGACTCATCAACATGATGTGGAATTAAAATAAAAAGTTGCATACTTTGGCCTCTAGCATTCGCTCCCCATGAGCAGAAAGGCTGAGTCCCGTGGAACGTGCAGTGGTCACAGAGCTTAGATTTCACCACACCCAGCGCACCAACTGCTGTTTGACTCTCAGGCCTCAAGTGCCTCTTTCCCTGCAGGACCTGGCACGATCCCCTCGGTAAGATGCACAGATGGTGGCTGTCAGGCCAATGCATCAAACCTATATCTCTCCTGGATACAGCCCTCTTCTCTCGCTGGTGGACTGAATGTAACTGTTTTCCAACCATTTTGAAAATAAGTTTGGGATCTTTAAATATATTTTTGAAAAAAGGGTGAAAAATCACCTCTTCGAATAATAACAAAGTCTCCTTAAAAGAGAATGATAAAAAAGTTTGTCTCAGTCTAGGAAACAAAACTTGAATGCTGAAATGTTGATAAAGACATAAAAATGTGTTACATCTAAATGTACAATGAGGTTGTGATTTTTTTAATGCAGAAGAGAAAATGGACTATTTCAGGGCTATTCCAGAGAGCAGAACTGGGACTAATGGGCAGAGGTTTAAGGATATCCTTCACCAGCTTGGCTAGAATAGCCAGAACTCCAGCCCAGGTCTCTCTCGCTCCAAAGCCCATGCCTGCTCTTTCCACAAGAATATGCTTACAGCAAAATTAAACATTCGTTGTTTCAGAAATACACGCCGTTGTGGGAAAGCAGGAAGAGGTGCCTTATTCCAGCCCAGAAAGAACAGGGTCATCACTGCAGAGCCTTCATTCCAGTGACAAGGGTGGTCAGACTAGGTGGTGGGTGAGCTCCTTCCGCCCAGCACTGAGGTCCCATGAAGTCCTCTCCCCGCCAAAGGAAGGGGCTCTGGCCTGTACTGTTCAAAGCTCTGCTGGAGCTCATTTTTATTTAATAAAAGTGATGAATTACTACCCATGCACGTAAGCAAAATTGATAATAACAAAATATAAAGAGTAGAACATGTCCATTCTCTTAATACCAGCCCCTTTTCATAGAGAAAGAGGTAATTCTGAGTTTATGACAATTCCATTGTTTGGAGATGAAGTTCTATTTTACTAAAGGTAAGCCTCATTCCTTCCTATGAGATGGTTTCCATGAGATGGTTTCCTATGAGATGGTTTCTCCTCATTATGCTGTTGTTTTGTTCAGGTTTATTCCTTGTAAGGAGACATCCATTTCTTTGGTAAAGGTTTCTCAGGAATCTATAACTAGGCACTTACAGGAAAGCAGCATGATAAAGTAGTCGCCATTTTAGAAGATTTATTTTCTGTAGCAGGAATGGGAAATTGATAGTGCAGCAGCCAGCAGGACAAGTTACTTCCCTACAGTACTAACTCAGTTCCCGAACAAGAACCCTCCATCACTTCACTACGGAGTCATCTTTGTAAAGTCCTCCTTTGATGGTCTAACTTCCCTGCTCAGAAGCCTTTGCTGACTCCGCATAGCCGAAGGGACAAAACCTGAAGCAATGATTGGCATTCAGAGCCCTCACTCCTGATCCACCATTTATCTTTTGGGTCCCATCTCTTATGGAGACCCAAATAGAAACCACAAGCCTAGCGCTCTGCCACCTGTTTAGATGGTGGTAGGACTGAAAGAGCCTCCTCACATGCCTGGTCTCCTCGTCTGGCCAACCCCACCTTTCAGCACAAGCATGCTCTGTTGAAGGCCTATGCCAAATTGATTACTTCATGCAGTTGCTTGGCCAGCATTCACCAAGCATAGAGAAGAAAATACAGGCTGCCACCCACACGGAGCAGACGGCCTCGCTGGTTGATAAATGGGGTCGTTATGGCCATCCTATGTGATTTAAGGCTTTTCTGCTCAAAGCATTGTCCCTGGACCAGCAACAGTAGCACTACTTGCTCCTGTAAGAATTGTAGAATCTCAGCTCTCCCCACCACTGGGCAATGCATTTGATCAGACTCCCAAGTGAGCAGTGCCCATGGCAGGGGCCTCAGGACTGAAAGGAGAGTCAAGTTGAGTGGGATGGGTTGGGTGATTTGTTTGATTTTATTTGTATGTTGCTTTACAAGGGTTATACATCTATGGGCTTAAATCACCCTTCATTTAGCAAACTGTTTTTGAGTGCCTGTTACTATTAGGTACATTTTAGGTTCTGGAGAGCCCAACTAAATTACAAGATTTATCTATATAGTTTAATAAAAGAAAACTTACCAGATGTTGCTTGTGTTGCATTCTGCAAATACTCATCAAGTTATTCTTACCTTCAGGCTATTGGGCTAATTTTCAGGTCATACTAATATGTATTAGTTTGCCCAACCCAGAATTTTCCTTAATTTTCTATTGCAGAAGTTTAAAAATCAAGGTATTTTCACATAAAAAGTCCCATTTGTGGCTTCTCTCAAAAATCGGGCAGCTCTTGGACCCACCTTTCCTGATGGTAGGAATTGGCCGAGACTGGAGGACCCTCTCCTTTACCTGGGGCCCTCTCTAGTGCCCCAGGCCCCACCCGCGCTTTCTCCTCTACTGCACTTGCTTGGTCCATTAGACATTTGAGTTTAAGAATTCCGTGATGGGAAGTGAAAGTATGTAGAGGGGAGCCAGCCACTATGTGATCCTACCTTGGAGAGTTTGCCCCTTTCAGTTACCTTGAAGTCTTGTACAGAAGCAGCCACCATGGGAGGAGAGAAGGAAGTGATTCTCAACCCTGATGACAGAGTGCTTTTAAACAATTCCAGTGTCCATTCTCCATTGCAGCCCACCAGAAACTGACTGAACTGACTTGGGCATAACTAGACTTTAAGACCATCTCTGATACTTACTGTCCGAGTGGAGAAACACTGATCTGCCCCATCTACATTGCTTGCAAAAAAAAAAAAAAAAAAAAGCAAAGCTTACCAAATTAAAAATATATACATATATGTCTATATATAGGTATGTTTATATTGAAGCCTCATTACTCTGGACATTGTTAATTCAATGTGTGTGATAATTTTGTCTAGCAACCTAGCATTTACCTTTCTTACATGTGGAAAAAGAGTTGGCTAAGCAAAGAAGTATTATAAGCAAGATTGCTCTAAAATGCTTTATAGAAACTAGATTTTTTAAGGATTCAAATTCAAATGCTGACTGGAGCGAAATATAATTTGCATACCCTATTACAAAAACAATAATTTAGAAGATACCATTAAGAGCTGGGAGTAGATCATACAGAGCCCCTCCAACAATCATAGAATTGCTTTTCTTTAATTGTATGTTACCACACAGCCTAAAATTCTATTCGTATTTTAATTACTTTAGAATAATATTTATGACTGTTGGAATTCAGCTGTTTATGCCACAGAAATATTCACCCAAGGATGTCCTTTTTCCTCTAACACCGCAGCTTTAATGGAAAACAGCTCTCCCCTCCGAAGTCCACTGATTTGCTGATCAGCTGCAGTGTGCTGGCACGTTAAGTCCCAGCCATTTCTGGCAGATTTTCTTGATTAGGGGTCTGACAATCACCAGAGTAATTCATGCGATGACTTTGTACAAGAAATTTCATTATTTCTAATAGCTTTCAGTGTTTTAATATTTTAACATAATTATGCTTAATTATATATTGTAATATGCATTGGCAAGGCTTTGTATTTGGGTCTAAGTAAAATTCGGCTAATGGAAAATTTTCTTCCCGTTTTTTTTAAAACAAGGAATTAAGTCCTGACATGAAACTGAATGCAAATCCAACATGCAATCTCTTGCCAGAGAAATTATTGGTGTAATATATTTGAATGGCCTAGTTTATCAGTTCGTTTGGCTAAATCCCCAAATGGTACACTGGTTTAGAATTATTTCAGAAATTCTACTGGTCATCTATCCACTAACCTACTTTTAATAACCTCTGTTTTGTTTTATTTTATTTTACCAAAAGGTGATGATCTGAGTGAGCGAGCTGTTGGGAAAGCATGTATCATAATGTTATTTATTGCCATTCCTGTTAAAGGTGTGGAGAGAGCTGAAACTAATGGCCAAAATGAGGTTTTGGGACTTCGTTTATCTGTTTTGCCCTTGTGGGTTGACTCTAAAGATAGACATGAATAGTGAGAAGCTAAAATATAGCTTGCTCCCATTCAGCACGTCCACTTGCTGCTAAGCATTGCTGTGTTGTTTCTCATTACATTCCCACACTCCTGAGGTTTGCCCCACAGGGGCTTGACTGAGGGACGCTAGAGAGGAAAGGTTTTAAGAGTGACATGAATCAAAGAACGTAAGTTCATTCTACTTGTTAAAAATGAACCACCCTGTTTATGCTCCACTCCTTCCTCTCTCACTTCACAGCACCTTTTCTCTCCTGCAGGGAAGTCAGACCCTTCCCCATCCTGAACCTTTTGGAAAGCACTGAGACAGCTACTCTTCAAGACCCCTTGAGCCCGAGTGCCCAGAGGCTGGTAGCTGGACTTGCACACTTCTCAAAGGCTCATGGACAGACAGTTCCTGCCTTCTGTCCTCACAGCAGGAGACGCCTGCCTGTTTTTGCCTTTTGTTGTGCCTTGCGCGCTGGTCTGGAAGGAAAGTAGAAAACGAACAAACGAAAAAGGGTAATTGCTGACATTTATATACTGCTTACTAATATTTGAAGGGCTGTCCATACATCTAGTCCCCTCAACAGTCCCATCATAGGTGATTAGAAGTAACTCCATTTTCCAGATGAGAAGCCTAAGTCTCAGGGAAGTCAGCCGTTCAGGGCAAGTTTCTCAGCTTGTGCCCAAGGCACTGCTCTTTCCCCCACACACAGCTGGGAAGAGCTGGGCTGCAGAAATCGCATCTAGAAGCTCAAGTTCAAGCAGTCCTCCTGCACCTCCATCCCCACCCCCAGAGGAAAGGCGCTCTCTGGCTCAGAACGTTTGGTTTGCTTTTAACAGAATTGAACTGCGCCTATTTCAAAGTCTTCGCTTAAGGGCCCCTTTTAAAGTTTAGGAAAGGAAAGAAATTTAACAGCCATCAGGAGCAAGATAAGGAGACAAAACCTCAGGGGCTCCCAGACAATGTTTTATTAAACCCTACCTCATCTTGTGATATTGCACACCAACACTGATGTGTAAACTGCAAAGATGAGGAAACCGAGCCTTGGGTTCATGGGACGCACAGTGAGAGGAAGGGCCAGGGCAGGGCTCGATCCCCAGCTTTGCTGTTTGCCAGCGTGATGCAGCCTGTGCTCCCACTTCCTTTGAAAACAGGGACTACGGCATCTCCCAAGGTTGTGGGGAGCTCCGATACCATAATTTACAAAATTAAACCTAAAAAATATTTTACAGGTGAAAGGTATTACCATTTGTTCTAGTCTGCTAGGCTGGCTGCTCAAAGCAGAAACCATAAAATGGGTCAACTTTTACAATGGGGATTTATAAGCTTACAAACTTACAATTCTGAGGCCATGAAAATGTTCAGATCAAGGCATCACGGCAATACCTTCTTCCTGAAGACCAGCTACGGGCCATCCTGGACTCCTCTGTCACATGACAAGGCATAGGGCAGTGTCTGCTGGTCTCTTCCTTCTCTCCCGGGTCTCCTTGCTTTCAGCTTCTTGCCTCTGTGGCATTTTTTCTCTGTCTGAATTTCATTTTCTTATAAAAGACTCCAGTAAGAGGATTAAGACTCACCCTGAAAGAGGAGGGTCACATCTTAACTTAAGATCCCACTCTCCAAGAGATCCTACCTACAATGGGTCTACACCCACGAGAATGGATTAACTTTTCCGGGGTCCACACAGCTTCAAGCCACCACACCATTCACGTGTATTTACCACTCCATAGTCTGAGCATGACAGAGTACAGACATACATCTCCTTCAGCCTTCTCAGCACCCTATTTCATTCTCAGGTGAACCAGCTGCTCCACCAATCTAAATTTTGTGGATTGGCTGCTCTCTTTGACCCCATCATTCTGTGCTGTCCAGTCTTTGGCTGCTGGCCCATCCCAGACCAATGCCCCCAGCCACACCCACTGTTTCCCTCTCTAACCCTCAGTACCATCCACTCCTGGGCCCCAGCCACAAAATACATCTGTTGAAATGGCCTCTCTCATGGTGGATGTTTGCAGCCCCAACCCCTTGCTCTCTGCTCCTTTGTCCCCATCCAGAATGGTCTTCTCCTAGTCTCTTGTGCTGTGAAATCCCGCTCCATAGATAGCACACCTCAAGGCTCCAACTCCCTCCCTCCCACCTAGGGCAGCGACGCCCTCATCTCCAGACCAGTTTGTGTCTGTTTCTTGACACATTCCTTTGCAACCTAACTGTCCTTTCACTCCTCAATGGAAGCAGTAGAGCATAGTGGTCACAAACCCAGACTCTGAAACCAGAGGGTGGGAGAATCCCAGTTCTGTCACTGCCTACCTGTGTGCCCTTAGGCAAATTCCATTCCCTCTCGATGCCTCATTTTCCTCACCTAAAAAATATTTAGAAAGGTGTAGTAAGTACCTGAAGGCTAGGTTCAGCCTGGAAGGCAAATGGAAAGAGGATGGGCACATCAGGAAGCAGGCACAGAGTGAGCAGAACACTTTACCCCAATATCTAATAACAAACTCTTCACCCCCAGACCCAGTGCCCCAGAATATGCTTTTCCTCCCACATGTTAAAATCTTACCTCCAGGGCTATTTCAAGTCAGCCTTAACTAGGACCGTCTTCTGGTTCCTTTCCTTTGTCCCTTCCCTCTCTTGCCCAGCTCTTTCATTTGAACTTCTAGTGGGTAAGAGCTTTCTACTTACATTTCAGAGTGGTTTATAAATAGGCTGCTTAGTATCAGCCAGCAGGTAAAAGCTTTCATTAACTTGTTCCTCCTTCCCCAGTGCTATGACCCGGAGCTCCTGGCAAGGATGGAGATGTTGAGAACTATGTTTTCCTAGTCATTAAGAATGCGTAATTTGAGGCCCAAGCAATAGTTTTCCTTTTCCCTACCTAGAATTGATTTGGACCAGTAATCTACACCTATTTTCTTCCCTCTGAGAAAAATTACCCTAAAGACACCTAGATCATTATCCCTGATTCAAGAAAGCCAAAGTCCAAAAATAATTAAGAAACGAGGTTCAGGTTCACTCTGAATGCAAATTATTCTAGCATATCAATTAATTTTCTCACCTAGAAAGAAATGGGAGCATATGCAGCAATAGCTATTTTGATAGAATAATATATTAAGATGGGGGAAGGGAGAGAACTACCGAGAAGTTTGCCTTCTCTGTTCATAATCTGAAATGGATTTGCCTCTAAAGTATTTTGAAAGGCATTTTTAAAAATATTCAGTTCTAGGAAGAATTGCTATAGTTACGTACTTATGTTTAACATTTCATTTAAATTTATATTCATTTGTCATTGTCTTCAATCTTGAGTGACATAGTAGAAACTACTAGAATGAGGGAACTGTGAAAATTACCAGAGAGAAACCATATTTTCTGTGATATGTAACAGTTGTAACAGTAATTTTAAACAGGGAATATTCTAGCTGAATAATGGGATTCAGCAGTCGCATCATACTTTAGAAATGTGGCCAAAGTTATTTATCCTTGCATCTCCCAAAGGATTATACTGATAAATCCTAATAAATTTGCACGGCCTTTAAAAAACTTCAAATGATATTGATATTCCCAGTTTAGAATAAAACTTGACATAATGAAGTCTCCCTGTGTCATTGAGGAATATTTATTTAGTATAAGGATATAGACTTAAGGAAGACTGAAAAATAAGGAGCAGTTTTATTCCCTGAAGATTCACAGGTTACTTAGGAAGCAAGAGGAAAAGCCTGGACTCAGAAACTTGCTGTTTCTCATTTATTTGGGGCACATTTTCCATCACTGCCGTTGTGTTTCATTGCCTTTCAATCTTGTCCTCAATGTTTTTCTCTTTCAAATGGTATATTAGAAGCTCTGCTGAACGATCCTTAATATGACCTGTTACGGCAAACAGGAGTGAGAGTGTGCTGGCCGCTTCCCTAATCCATCTTCTCCAAACACCAGCATTATCCAAATTCTCATATTTTCTAAAGCTGTTTTTATTAATCCCTACCCACCTACACGAACACACAAACATTAGCAGCTTGCCTCGTATGCTTAGTCATTTGGAAAAGGGTTTTGTTTTCGTTACCCCCTTACTTCTCCGATTTATTAATGGTGATGGGTTATCGTCTTACTGAGCAGTCCTTACGCAGACAGCCCTTCAAACAGAGCCTCCTTCTAGCGACACTGCTTCCACGCTACCGACAATTCTTCAAACAGAACCTCCTAGTGACACTACTTCCATAGTATCTTCAAGTGGAAAGAGCCTTTTAGAGAAAATTACTGATTCTAAATGCAGTCATTTTCAGCAGCAGTGTAGAGGGGGCTCTGTATACAAGTATCATTTCCTTCTGCCTCATTGCAAGGAAGGAGTCCCCTTCCCCTGGGAAAGGAAGGCCTTGGTTAATGAGGAGCTAGGGCCCCGTGACAAAGTCTCACCAATGCTGCCTTATTACTCTCCATGGGTAGAAGCAAAAAGCCAAAGGAAATTGTCAACCTTCTTCTGAGGTGAAGAAGCGCTCAACCTTGGAGCCTCTTAATTACTACCTGAATTGCTGATATGGTGAGTTTGACTTGTTTCTTAGACATAGAGAGCATTTACTAACGCTCAGAAGAGTATGGTTTTCAACTTCTGCATCTTTTTTGATATATTCTCTTGTATGAGAAGCACTAGTCAATCAAGTAATTCCAGTATACCATCCATTATTCCACATCATTTCCCACCCCCAACATGTGCCTGTGATAAGTATGGTAGCTTTGATCCAATCTTGTGCATTTGCAATGGTAATGAGATAGACTTGTCAGTTTTGCAAGAGATTTTGAATGTGCAGATTTAGCATCTAAAACAAATGTATAAGGTATACATAGTAAGATCATAAGCTTAATTCTTCTGAGCTTTAGTGTATCCTGCTTAGTGTTTTGAACTGCAGAGAGTGCACTTCTCCATCTGCACTTTGTCAAAGCCTTTGGACCGACTGTGAGCTTGGGCATTTTCCATGGCCTCTGGCAGACTTTACGTGATCCCCGGCTTCTGAGGGGTTTTGTGCAAGTTCCTCTCACTCCATGGTTCCGCACAGAATTCTGATTGAAGGATGTGAATTTCATGCAGCAGAAACCTGCTTCAGACTAATTGGACATTCTTGGCTCATAAGTGAGCATATCACCAAAAGATCCTCTGTGTTCTCAACCCAGCAGATCTAGAAATCAGGTCTGCAAAGGGTCCAGAAACAAAGGGTCCAGGCTAAATGAAGAGAATAGATTTCTTAGGCAGGCTATCAAAAGGCATGCCAGAAAATGAGAATAAGGCAGGTAGCTGGGACATGGCAACGGTGCTAAGGGAAGTGGGTGGCCGGGGTCAGAAGTGGGCATGCAGAGGTCTTGTTCAGATTGGAGTCGATTCTTCCATCTGCTGGACGACTGCTTTTCAAAAATATGGTTCAAATGCAACATATAAGTGGGCTCCTCCGATTCTTTCTTTACCCTTTTGCTCTGTAATTTGTTTGTAACTTGTGTCAGGTACTTGCTCCTGCCATTTAAACATTTGAAGGTTTTCTTTTTTATCCTTCTCCCCCCCCTTTTTTTTTTCAAAACACAAAAATATGAAAAAATAACCAAGAGCAGTAAAAATTTTCCGTTTTCTTGAATGCTGATAAATTGGAGAAGGTCAGATATATTATCTGTGCATATTGACACTGGGTGACATTTATTTTCAGAGAGGAAATAGATTACTGAACATAATAGCTTTTGTACAGCTTGGAACCACGTTTCTGACAAGACCTAAATCATGTCATGAAGAGTATGGAGTCTTTTGAATATTGTATCTAGTTACAGAACAAATCAGTTTTCTGAAATGTTGGTGTGATTTAGTGGCTTTTAAAAAAAAATTCCAGTCATTTTTAAAGAAAAAACTAAAGTCTATAAAATACGGAAAATACTAGTTTCTTCTTTTACTAATAGAACAAAGATGGCTAGCTTTGATTTTCTTTTCTGTTTTGCTCCTCTATCTTCTGATCTTCCCAACACACTATGCTCTCTAAATAGCAGGAGGGTGAGACCAGGTCAAGGAACCCAAAGAACACTAAGGGAACAGAGGGTGGGAGAGGGGTTCATGCCAAAATGTGTGATGCTGCTCATTTTGATTCATGTGCACAAAGCAAGCCCTGGAAGACAGAAAGGAGGGGCTCGCCAGAAAGCCGAGTAGTATAGAAACAGGCTGTGGCCCACCATCTGGGCACTCTTTGACAGGAAGTGGTTGCCAGGGGTCCTGTTCTTTCCGCGCTCTCTCTCCATGGTGTGTGCAACCAAGAGCGAGGATGTACCGCTCAGCTCATGGGCCGTGCAAGAAGCAGCCTCTCCAGGTGTTCAACGCTATGCCTGGCTTCTCTGAAAAACAGAGGGGAAAAAAATGGAAATGTGTACAACTTCTCAGAAAATCTTCCAACCACTGCTTCCTTCCTCATTTAATTTGCCCAGAAATGGAATGCGAAAAGAAGTCCACAATCTAAGTCATTTTTATGTTCTCAGCTAAAGAAAGAATTACAACGGAAAGTTGTGATATGCACCTAGGGAGAAGGAGGGTGCTTGGTTTTAATTCAGAGGCATTTTTGCCTCTGGTTAGTCCTTCCTCTCCCAAAGTGAGAGGGAAGTGCATTCAGGGTCAGGCACAAGGGGCCTCCGGGGAAAGCCTTGTTGGAAGGTTCTCTCCTGCGGGCCAGCCGACAGAGCACTGAAGCCTGAAAACAGGCTGGCTCCCAGGGCACGCAGGTAAGCCTCTCGGGCCTCAAAGCACCCCACCAACACAGACTGGTTCCTCTCATTCGTATCCGAGAGGGCTCTGGGGCCCCCTGAGCTCCCTGCCAAGGGGGACGCAGCTGCCTCCATGCGCGGTGAGAGCTGCCGAGCAGAGCGAGACCCCTCCACACTGCCAGCGCTGCCGCCTCTGCCCCCTCCCAGCTGAACACTCGCATCTGTCATTCCCCTGGCGCATGGGCTCCTTCTAGCAAGTGCGTGTGGATCCCAGGTACAGTCCCTGGAAGCATGTTGATTTTGAGATAAGTCTGACAATACTTCAGAGATCCGCCTGGAGGCTCAGGTGCTTCGGTGCTTATTAGTGTTGTTGCATTTTGGAGGCTCTGCTTATTAAAGAGTGGGCACCCCTGTCTTAACCAGAATGACCAGGCTACTCTGACCACCCCCCCCCCCAAAAAAGAAAACATCCACAACTGAAGGACTGGAGGAATGAGGAACAGAGAAAGGAGTGCCCCATGGGGAAAGGAGAAGGCTGGGCTCAGCACCCAGCTCTGCCCTTGCCATTTTGCCAAGTTACTTTGTGTCTCTGACTCTGCTGCATTTTCCGTTAAAAGAGGGTCACGTGGAGGGAATAAAGTAAACAGTAAGAGTGCTCCCTGGGAGCAAGTGCAGACGGGAGAGGGGTTCTGCCTGGCCCGGTTGTCCTCCACCCTTGGCCTCATTCCATTGGTTCTGTCCTGGGATTCTGACGGAGAGCTTCAGGGTAAGAGGTGTGGGCCATGCCCTGGGCAGGCTGTGCTTCAGCAGGAGCCTGAGAAACATGGAGTCACCGTGAACCTTGGGACTCCTTTGACCTGGAGGTCCCTGATGAAGGCGAAGCCCGCAGGACTTTTTGGTAAATGGTGTGCCGGGGGCTGTGATTAGGGCATTACAGAGAAAAAGGAGGCAGAGGCCAGTGAGACGTTCGCTCAGGACACATGCCTAGTGCGGGGGCTTTTGGGCTCTCCGTCTTTCAAGAGGGATGTGGGCTTCCCACCCCTTCCCATGTCAACCAATAGCTATTGAGTGCCTCCTCTCTACCATGTGCTGTGCTGGGCTTGGGAGGGGAGCAAGGTAAATAAACGTGGCTCCTGCCTTCCCCGAGGTGGAATGTGTAAAGATTTTAAGGTTTCACTTTTAAGGTTTGACTTGCCCCCCACCCCCCAACCGTTATGGTTATTGGAGCCAAGAAACCACGCCGAGTGACAAGAGACCAATGTACAGACTAGTAGATGGCACTGCCACCCAAGGGATGGCCCCTCACCTGCGGCAGACGCAAAAGATTTTATATAAAATCTGTTTGCCACAAAAAGTTCTACAGTAAAGTAAATTGTTTCTTCATGCACTGTAATGTTTTCTTTGTGCCATGCTCACAAAAGATGGGGCTTCTCGGGTTTGTGAATTGAAGGTTAAGAAGCTGCACCAGTCCCAGCTTGTTGCTCTTCTCAGTGTACATTTGGAGCCAGGAGGGTGTCTGCTTTGAGGATAGCCACGCCAGCTCTCTGCAAGCTGACGCTACTGCTCATTTAATGATGACCTCCCCTTCTCAAGAGAAGGAAAATGCTCTTGCAGAGGATGAAAAAAACACACGCTAGGTGATTTGGTCAGAGCATTTAATCAAAAGAAGTTAATTAATGATGTCTCTAACAGTGTGAACCAGATATTAGACTAAAAGGTCATCCTTTAGCCATCAAAAAACATGCCGCACTTGAGTCTTCTATTGGATGGCTAATATATCAAAAGTTAGTACGTTTTTTCTGCATTTCGGTTCAAATGAAACCAGGCGATATCTGCTTCTTGAGTATCAAATTAAGGAGCTAGTTAGATTCCAAATCATAAGCAATTCCCAGCCTTTTCAATAATGAGCATATTTGGCAAATAGGAGACCACAGGATGGAAACTCATTGTTTTCACTGGCACAGACTAAAGTAGCATTTGCCACTGTATTATGTGTCTCTGCAGTTAAAATTCCTCACATGGCTCAACAGTGATGTGTGCATTAAGCACCTGTACTATGTGATGCCACGTGTCAGATCTGGGCTACGCCATAAGGATTTAAGGATGGATTGGAAATGATTGCCCTTGAATTTGCACTCTGCTAATAGATACTAAAAAGTAAACAGATATTTTCAATGTAGGGTAGCAAGTGGTGTGGTTCCTAAGCGAGCAACCCAAGTTGGCTTGAATCGCCCACCTGCCAGGCACGGGGAGGGCTGGACAGCTGAAGAGGCTCGAAGGGAGGAGGGAGAAGGTGCTTCCGTGGGAGTGCCCCTGGAACAGAGCCTCTGTGCCTGCAAACTCTGAGCCCCTGAATCTCAGGAACCCTATGGATGGACGTCCTGAGATTGGAGACCCCATTAATAGGGTGTTTGCTAAAAAAAGGATCAAAAGAAGGTACTAGAAAGCTTGCCGTGCCGAACAAGAGCTGGAGGCTTAGCCACTCATGGAGTAGGAGACCTATCTCTATTCCAGGAAGTATGTGACGTCTGTCCCTCCTTGCATATATGTCTGATTCCGTCAGGATATTGTCATGTTGGGCGGTAAGCCCCATAGAAAGATCCTTTTCTAAGGAGGCAGCAAGGCAGGGGAAGTCAGGAGACTGACCTGTGCGCCAGCCTGGCGTGAGGCAGGAAAAGGTGGTGGAAGAGGGAGCAGGCTTAAATTCCTGGACCTGAGACAAGCGAAGAGAGACATGCAGACACAGCTTGGTTACTACTGAGCGAACTGCGAGCCGTGTAGAGCCCTGTCCACGCAGAGCAGCCTGGCCTGCAGGGAGGCTAGCCCCAACCAAGATGGCGGAACAGCAGGTGGTGGCCAGCGGAGCGCCATGTGCCAGTGCAAGCCAGCACCGCCTGTGGGGAGGCAGGCTTCACGTCTTCCGACACAACCGAGAAGAACGGCAGGAAGGCACCAAGGTTAAAAGCCAGCGGGGAGGGCACATCCCCCAGAGGGAATGCAGGATTGGTGAGGGGGGAGGGACCATAAGTAGGCCACTAACTGCTCACTGCAGGCGGAGAGGACCGAGGCGTGAGCAGAGGGCATGAGCGGTCAAGCCCAACAGCTGGAGCCTGCCAGCTCCACACAGAGAGGGGAGGGGAGAGCTTTAGAAATGGCAGTGGGAGGCTGGAGACCCCAAAGCTCCTGACTCCTAAGTCCAACCCCAGGCCCTAGGAAGGAAAGGGAGGTGCTGGATTACCACAAACTGTGGGTGTGTTTAGTGATTTGAGACCAGTGGTGACAACTTTCAGGAAAGGAGCTCTAAACTTGAATGGTTTCAAATCCATCTTTGAAAGTCATACTTTGCTTCTGTAGTACATGAAAACAGTTTCTATTTTCCTGATGCATTCATTCATTCATCCAGCTAACCTATACTTATTGAGCATCGACCGTGCGCTGAACAAATATAATGCTCGAAGTTTCACAGCTAATTAATTGTGGAGCCAAGACAGGAGCTCAGGTAATCTGTCTCCAAATAGAAATAACCACTGCTGTGGACTGTCATTCTCAGGCCCTCGTGTCTTCTGCATTCTTGGGGTTGCTGGGGCTGGTCAGAAGACTGGACACTTCAAGCCACATTAACTTTAGCTCAACAAAAAGAATGTTAATTGATGCGCCACCTTGCGTCTTCCTACCACAGGGTAGGTCTTGAGAGAGGCAATAGCCCAGCATTTGTCCAGCCCTGTACTGTCCAAAAGAAATATAATACTAGCCCCACATGTAATTTTAATTTTTCTAATAGCTACATTCTTTAAAAGAGAAGCAAAAAAGTAAAAGTAAATTTTATAGTATATCTTATTGAACCCAATCTATCCAAAATATCATTTCAACTGTAATCGACATAAAAATTATTGAGCTATGTTACCTTTTTATATGTCAAAATTCAAGATGTATTTACTCCCAGTGCACATTCCACTTGGCGCTGACTGCGTTTCGAGTGCTCGAGAGTACATGTTGGCCCGTGGCTCCCGTGTTGAACAGCACAGACCCGGGGCACCCAGGGCCCTTCATTCAGCGTCTGCTTCTCTTGATGGCCCACTGAGCCGTCCCTGGCAAACGTCTTAACCCTTCTCTGCTTCATCTGCTACGTTTGTATAAAATCAGTGGAGAGGAAAGAGGCTTGTGATGAGGGAGGATGGATAGTTACGATTATAGAGTACTCTGGAGATAGAAATGTATAAATTCTTAACAATAAGGACATGAGAAAATAGAATATGGTGCAGCAAACCAGTCTTGCCACATTTCAGTGGTAGTAACCTGGCATCTAACGACGAGCAGTGAGCGGAGCACGCACCGTCATCGAAACGCATGCTCGTGAGCCCAGGCTGCCATGCAGGCATAGGAAGGCATCTTGCTGATCACGTCTAGGTTTCTCTTGTTCTGCTTTTCACTTGTACTTTGGGGGACATAGAGGAAAAGAGAATGGAAACGAGGAGGGCCTGAGTGGTGCCAAAAGCACTAAAATCAAGAGAAGATGACATCGCCCATAAATGACGGTTCAAGCATATTAAGTCCTTAGACCCTGAAAACAGGTTAGCATGGGAAGGAAAACTATCACCAAGAGAAAAGCCCATCCTGAACCTTTCCTGCTGCTCCAGCAGAAGTCAATACCAAGGCACAATGCCTCGAACAGAGCAACTTCTCATCAAGTACTTGATAAATGGAGGAAATTCAGTGGGTGACTCTCACAGATGATGCAGGAGGTGAGAAAAATTATGTAACTGGATATCGAGACCGCTTGCATTTTTATGTTTTTATTTCCTCCTTTTTTGGAGCAGAGAACACATGGAGCCACTCCCCCTTTCATTGAAGAGAAGGTTACTTGTGAAGTGGGCCTCTGTTTTTAGTGGGATTAAAAATAACTTGGGGCCCAGTCATGCAGTCTCTGGTTTGCCATTTATGACTCACTCACTTCAGTTTTGTCGTGTGAGGCTTTTGTGAAGAAACAGTCATATTTTTAAAGACCATTTCCATAAAGGATTTTTTTTTCCTTTTGTGAGGCTAGAGCAGAAGAAGGACGAGCGAGGAGGCAGAGACGAAATCAGAAACCTACTGTCATGTCCTTTCAGATGAACTAAAATCCTTTAGTTCTACCTATTTTTATTTTAATCTGTGGACCCGGGAAGCAGATGGTGCTGCACGCCGCGCAGCGTGGCTGCTCCGTCCTTACCAGGGTAGCCCTGAGTCCTGCCTCACCCTCAGCTGCCCTGTCTCCCTGGAGTCCTGAGAAGACAAGCCTCCCTCTGCCTGGGGTTTCCACCTCTGAAGGCAAGTAGCACTTACCACTGAGCCCTGGTGGCTTATTTCTTTATGTCTCTACTAGGGATTGGATTCCAGCCTTAGGTGCTCTGCTTTCTGGAAGGGAGATGCACCTTACGTGTTAGGGAGAGCTGGATGTCTCATCGCTCACCATTGGTGCTGGGGGAAAGCACAGGATTACTTACGTTGTTGTTTTCTTGCACAAAATGCATTTTGATTAGTTAAAATGCTCCGTGTCCGCACTAGGAGGGCTGCCTCCCGGGGTGCTGAGCACGAGTCCCGGCTGCAGAGAGGCAGTGTGGGAAGGGTGCTCCGTCCCTCAGCTGGGACGCTGGGCCTGTGGGCGGGGTGGCGCCTCACCCCTGCGGGAAGAGCCTTCCTGCCCTCGCGTCACAGGGCCGGCAGTGCTTTTCTAATCTGGAAGCCGCTCTTCACCCAATGCCGCGCACAGTGGAGTAATCTGACCCTTTGGGAGTAATGAGACTGGCTTCTGAGGAGAGTACACGTACACCTTCATCACAGGTTCCTGTCATTTAATTGGTTTTCAACTAGTTAGAGAGCATCTAAGAGGACATGGGCCGTGCTGGGCTTAGTAAAAAAATGAAATTAGTGTTCACATTTTATAAAAATGTAAAGCATGCTCATTTAACATGGACATTTTTTCAAGAGTCTGCTTTTATGCACAGAGGTTAAAATAATGCAGATCACCCCAAATGTTAAGTCTGTCAAGAGTGACACAGTGTCAAAGCTGGCAGGCCCGGTGAAAGTGAGCGGTGCTGACTCGGTTCCCACATACTGGCCCGCCCGCCCCCCCGGCTGGGAAACACGTCCCAGCACCACCTCGACAAAGTCCTGTGACTCACGCCCTCATTTCCTTCCAGTAGAACCTCTCCGAGTGGTTCCGGTGACCACTTCACTGCCATTCCAGGCCCACATGGGTGTGAAGTCCAATCAGGGCCTGGAAGATCATGAATTTGTCCCAATTTCAGCTTTCAAAGCTGAAATTGCTATTTCATAGCATACAATTCCATACAAATTGTATATTTGTCCTCACATCTACTATCGTTTCAACTTAAAACATCTTAATATCTTATAGCAGGAATTAATCTTTAGCATATATTAAGCACATATTATATACTCAGAGCTATTCTAATCATAACTCATTGAGGCATAGGGACTTTAATGGGCCTGCATTAATGATGAATAGGAGTTAAGTGTCCTACCGTGGCCACTGGGCTAAGGTGTAGAGGTCCAGGACTCAGAAGCAGGCAGTCTGGGGACAGCACCTGGCTTTCCCCCCACCACCATGCCTCTGAGGCCAGCTCCTCCAAGCATTCTTTCAGCCAGACCTGAATATCCCACCCCCAAATCATCTGCTTTGGAAGAAACCAGACCTGGCAGATGGTACAAAGCAGGCAAAACATCTACCGTGATCCACTCCCCAAAATGCATCCCCTTTCTTTTGTTTTAATTGAAACATAAATCTTGCAGTGTGTAAATTCAAATTATGCAGCTTCAACTGCTCTCTATAAAGCATCAATCCTGGCTTCAAGGAGTTGGCACTCTAGTATAGAGTAGTGTCTCCCTTTGTTGAGTGACTGCTACATTGGGGCGGGAAGGGCTTGCTTAGTGCCTTTACACACATCATCTTGCAGCCTCGTACCAGCTCTCAGGACAGACACTGTCAACTGCACTCATGTCTTAGAGATGGCAGACGGGTTGTTCCCAGCTCCCTACCCAGAGAATCTAATCTGGCTCTTGCTTGGATCTTAATCCCCAAGAGTACATGCCTTTAACTCTTGGTTTCCCTTGAAACTCTTGGTTATTTCTGTGCCATTGCTGCAGACTTGCTGTCGTGATGCTTCCACCTTGAGTTTCAAGGCTTGTTTTGTACATACTCCTTTTCCAACCTGACAACTTCATTAAAGAATATCCACATTTGTAAACGCACTGGTTCGAAGAAGATGTGAAGTTTCCCTTCAGAACCCGCAGCCTTACACACGGTTGGCTAAACTACATGGAGAGACATAACCTATTTACATACTAAAAAGGTCAATGTTGTGGACAATCAGCATTTAGAGATGAGTTGGCTGCTGCTTGCAACTGGAGCATAAGAATTTGGGAGAAGCCGACAATTTTGCTGTCTCTTTATCTGTGTAGACAGCAAGCATTAGTACATCTGCAGGATTTTACAGAGGAGTCCAATGACTGACAGGCCTCTTCCTGGTCTAGAACCTTCCTGATTCCTAAGGGGCATGTGAATGTGCATGACTATGTGCAGCACAGGTCAGCCTCAGCTGCTAAAAACTGTTATTAATTTGAGGTGGAAATATTTGCATAATAGCTACTTCATCTTTTCAAGCCTTCATTAGTAAAACAGAAACCATCATAATAGATTTTTAAATATCTGGCTACTGCTTACTTAACCTGCCATTTGCATTAGGAAAGGCACACTTTTAGAGGGATTAAAGATTTTCCTTTTGTGGTGTTTCTTTTCAAAGCCTCTTCAAATAGCAACAGTTTTATTTTGCTAATGTGTACTGAAATTATCTTTAAAATGCCTTATTGTAATGACATCAGTTTTCTCTGAAATTTCTATAATGTTTCTGCTCCTAATCCATTTGTAGATTCAAAGCAAAAAATAATAATAATAAGGGAATTGAGATTTAAATGTCAGGATATAACCTAAGAATGGGGGTAGAAAACTCTTGAAGGTAGAAAACTGTTCCCATAAGGCTGTTGACAAGTGTAAGTCTGCAGAGTGTACCTCCAAATCCAGCTGAAGATTCAACCCCACGGTAACAGCAGCCGGTCTCGGTCAAGCAAGCGGCCACTGCCCTGAGTTCTCAGAACTGCTGAACCGTTGGGAGGAACCCCATCTGAGGCATCACTTATTTGGTCACATCTCTCAGTGGCTCTTTCCAGAAGTCCCTGGCTGGCACAGGGTCACCCAGGTGCGGACCTCAGGCATTGCTGGGAATCGACAGCAGCAGCAGACGTCGCCCCTGCTCCTCCCTGGGGACCAGGCGCTGTGTTTTACAGTCAGTGTTCCCCAAGGGACTTACGAAGCCAGATGGGGACCTGGGCTCAGGCCACCACCTTTAGAGACGCACAGAGCAGCTTCCCAGAAGAAATGGTTCTTTGTGCACATACACATCCTAGATGGTCCCAGATGCCAGGCAGCTTGATAGGCAGATTCTGTGGGATTCTGTGATCCCCTGACTCCTGATTCGAGGAGAGAGAAGCCAAGGACAGTGATGAGCTAGTTCTTCAGGCCACCAAACAGTGTCTTGGAGAGATTATTCGAATTTAGTTAGCCAACAGTCACGGTCTTTGGGGCCTACCGTAGCATGTGTCTTTAAGGACCACTGTTTGGAAACAGGCCTGCGGCACATGCTGGGCATGGGGTCCCCGCTGGCAGTGATGCGCCAGGTGCTGCAGGGCCAGACGGCCAGGTGTGGTTGTGTCTGGAAGGCACCTGACTTGGCTTCTGGGGCGCGGGCTTCTCCCCTGCGGTGAGGGGCTGAGCTTGATGGAGGTCCCCCAGGCCCGAGGCCTGTGCCTCACGGCCCTCCGCCTCTTTTGCAGAGGGCGCCGCCGAGCAGACGCAGGAGGCGCTCCACCAGTCCGTCTTCATGTCAGCCATGTCAGCACGCCCCTTCCGGAACCTTCCCCTCTGCCGAGAGCAGCACTGCAAGCTGCTTCCAGGCGTGGCTGAGATCCAGGCAGGCGTCGTGGCGCGGTGGACCGTGGACGAGGTGAGGAGGCCGCCCGGGGCCAACTCCTGAGAAAACGCCTTTTTTTCTCCTCAGCATTGAATCTGCCATTTCAAGTTTACGCCTGGTGGTGAGGAAATCGGGCAAGTCCGTCCTGGGGCCGGCTGGTCCTGGGCCTCGAGCCCGAACCTCGCCCAGCCCGCCCCCCGCCCCGGGCTGCAGGTCTGGTTGAGGCAGAGGGGCCTGAGCCCGGCCGAGGGGCGCCTCATGTCTGACTGGGGACCTCTGTGCACGCTCCTCGGACTTCCCTCCCCAGCAGCCCTCGCCACCCCCGAGGCGGGGACGGAGAACCCCTGCCGTTCTGTCTCCTGAAGCCCGTGGTGCCCGGAAAGGCCGTGTGTCCTCAGACTCCACAGCCCTCTGCGGCCTGCTTATTCATCCTAAGCCACGGGAAGATCGGGGCGGCCTTGGGTTTATTCTTCAAGTACCTTTGGTCACAACATGGCACAGATGCTGTAGAGGGAGAAAAGGGGTGGGATTCTAGTAGGAGCGTGCCGTACAACACTGGTGTTTAATAAGGACTGCTTAAGTCCTTTGTTTACTGTAATGCTGTAGAAATGCTTCGCCCTCACAGCAGTTTTATTTTAAGGCATAGAGGCTCAGGGACTGAAATTACTTTTGAGGAATGTATTGTTTTCCCTAGGCAGGCCCCTGAAAAACTTGGTAAAAAGGCAGTAAAACTCTGGGTCACTCTGAGGGTAAGATTCACACTAGAGCTGGAGCTAAATTAACCACAAAGTGTTCCTTCCTTGCTGCCTGAACTTAGCCCAGTCTTGATCTAAGTCTTCCCTTCCAGCCTTTGGGCGGAAGAAAGCGGGAGTGGGGGGGGCCGGACCACACACACAGGTTGGAGGTTTGGAGCCAGACTTGCTACCTGACCTCTTCTCCCAGGCGCCCCTGACAGCACCCCCACCTGCAGCAGACGGGGCTGACGACTGTGCAGCACCCAGCCTGCAGCAGAGGGGGCTGACAGCTGTGCAGCACCCAACCTGCAGCAGAGGGGGCTGACGGCTGTGCAGCACCCAGCCTGCAGCAGAGGGGGCTGACGGCTGTGCAGCACCCAGCCTGCAGCAGAGGGGGCTGACGGCTGTGCAGCACCCAACCTGCAGCAGAGGGGGCTGACGGCTGTGCAGCACCCAGCCTGCAGCAGAGGGGGCTGACGGCTGTGCAGCACCCAGCCTGCAGCAGAGGGGGCTGACGGCTGTGCAGCACCCAGCCTGCAGTAGACGGGACCGATGACCATGCAACACCCAGCCTTCAGCAGAGGGGGCCAATGGCCATGCAGCACCCAGCCTGCAGCAGTGAGGGCCAACAACTGTGCAGCACCCAGCCTGCAGCAGAGGGGGCCAGTGACCATGCAGCACCCAGCCTGCAGCAGAGGGGGCTGACGACCGTGCAGCACCCGGCCTGCAGCAGAGGGGCTGAATATATTTGCCCGGCAGACTCAGGGCCTCTCCTCTCTGGCATTCCTCCTGAAGGAATGTGCCCTCCTCTTGGGAAAGGATCGCTGACCGCCTAGGCCAGGCAATGACGGTGCTGGCAGAGTGACAGAAGCATGATCCTGGCCTTAAGGAGTGTCCAGGGCCTGTCCCTTCTTGATGTCTCCCAGCTTTGTGACCAAGCAGCCTGATCAAAGCCCGTTGTTTCTATAGTCAAATCACATGCAACGTGACGGGGCTCAGCTGAGCACTCCATGAGACGTCACTCGTTGTTGATTTTCAAGCCTTTCCCTTGAAGTCTTGCCTTTTTTTCACATCAGGCAAGGGCTTGTAGCCATCTCTTGGCCTCGGGCATGTCACCATGTCGTGGCACCTCGTGGCATGTCGTGGGGACAGCAGCAGCCTGGGTAGCAGGCCCAGCTCCTCTCCCGGCTCACTCGGGGGTGGGATGGGAGGAAACGAGCTCCAGGCACCTCCAGCCCAGTGAGCGCTAACCCTGAAGGTGGCATGAAGAGAGAAGGGAGGCGACTGGGCACGCCTCTGCCCTGCTCGCATCAACCCTGACGCCCCAGAAGCTCACCTAGCAGGACTTTAGGGTCCCTGTCCGCACCTGCCTTTCCAGTCGAACCTTCCACCCGGACACACACGTTCTGTCACACGGACCCGCACCACCGCCCAATTCCTCCTCCTCCTCGTTTGACACAAGTACTGCCATGGCCTCAAATCGCCTCCTCCCTGCACAGCCACCTGCCGTCTGCTGCCCTCCCGCAGGAGCCTCCCGCCTGCAGCAGCCCTCCTCTGTGCTCCACTTCACCCCGAGAAGCGGCCCTGCCTGCGCTCACACAGTCCCGGGTGTCCCCAGGACCTCTCCCATAGCTGGCCCTTAACAGGAACCACTGTTTGCTGAATGACAAGGGGCCGAGAGCCGGATTTTGAAGGCAAGGGGGAATATGTCTAAGCAGAGAGAAGCAGGGGGGCTGCTCCAGTTGGAGCAAGAAGGCATGTGCGAGGACGGCAGGCGGGCAGGGCATCCTGTCCTGACGTCTGCAGAGATTACAGGCAATGTTCGTACAAGGATAATAAGGGAAGTACCGTTATTTTGCCCATTTACAGATAGGGAAACTGAGGCACTGAGAGGCAAGTAAGTTGCTATAGGCTGCGTGGTCAGAGCCAGGTCCTGAGCCTGCCTTCTTGGCCCCTGCGCACGCTGCTGGCCCTCGTGGTCCTGGTGTGAGCGCGAGTCAGGGTCAGAGGAAGGCTCAGAGCCACGGGGGCTGGTGTGGCAGCCACAGAAGAGGCCGTTTCAGGTTCTTACGCAGAAAAGCACTTTGGGTAGCTGGTGTTTTAGGTGAAATGACTAAGATGCGCCAAGAGTGTGAATGAGGAGGGGCATAGAGGAGGGCAAGTGGGACATTATTGTAGCCAACTAGCCAGGGCCTGGGCCAGGCTGTATGAAGAAAGAAGCCCCGACTCCTGGACCCCTGAACACCAGAAGCCACAGTGCTGGGAACTAGAGTAGATGCGGAAGATGAAGGAGCGAAGAGGGCCGTATGCAATTCCATTTGCAGTCAGCATCTCAGTGTAGTACTTGATTAGGACCACGCCCTGTGAGAGCTGAAGAGTTCATCTGAGAGTGGAAAACCAGTGGTGCCATAGAAAGAAATGGACATCTGGGGAGAAAAGACCCAGTCTGGGGGAGAGGGGGATAGTGTGATGAATTTGGTGTTGGGCGTGTCGAGTTGGAGGTTTCCGTGAGTTACGGCAGTGAATGTAGAACTGTCCTGGTGGAAAGCAGTGGGACACGGTGCCGCTGAAGAGTGCGGGCCTGAGGCCCAGAGCCAGAGTGGTCAGGGAGGAAGAGGAGCAACCCCTCACTCAGGCACGCGTTCACTGGGGAGTGGGCAGTCAGAGAGAGCCGCTGGGGGTGGGGCCGGGGTCAGGGCACCACAGTTAGTAGAGGGAGAGAGGATTCAGAAGAGGGGCTCCAGAGAAGAGTGGGAGGGAGTCAACATTGAATATGTTGGAGTGGGCACTCAGTAGCCAGGGACAGCGCACGTGGAAGTGAGCTTCTGCATCCCGGTGTGAAGTGCCGTTAGGCGAGGGTTAGCACCACAGTGTGTCTATGCAGAAGAGGAAGTGGAAGCACCTTCCCTTTTGTCCATCGTCCCTGGCCTGGGGGGAAGACCTCTGCTCTGTGTTAGTTACGTTACCTGTGAAGAGAAGCCCCGCACAGAGCCTTTGTAACTCCTCCCAGAGTGATGCTGGCTGGCTTTTTTTCTCCTTGTTACTATGGCTGCTCTACTAGAGCAATGATTGTCAAACAGCATAGGCTGTAAAGTCAATTTAGTGGTGATAAAATGAAAGACAGACATAATATGCAGCAAAGCTGACTGTTTTGTGAGACTTTTGTTTCGGTTGTTAGAGATGCGTGTTGGCAAGTGCATACATTCAAGTTAGTGTCAAGGTAAAGTGTATTTCTTACTCTGGGTCATGGTCAACAAAGACTGTCGGGGGGATTTGTACAGGGTTTAAACTCTTCAGCAAAACTGTATCTTAAGGGTTGAGATAAAATATTGTCTTTATTACAGCACATCGTATGCACAGAGTAGGTGTTTGACCAGTGTTTGAGTAAGTGAATGAGTGGATGGATGAATGGATGAAATGGATGGGTAAGTGGTGGATGTGTGGGTTGATGGGTGGCTGGATGGAATGGATGGATGGATAGGTGGAATGGAAGGGTGAGTGGGTGGATATGTGGGTGGTTGGGTAGATTAATGGGTGGAAGGGTGGGTGGATGGATGGATGGATAGGTGAGTGGGGTAGATGGATAAATGGATGGATGCATGGGCAGATGGGTGGTTGGATGGATGGAGGGGAAGTGGATGAATGGGTTGGTTGGGGGATGGGTGGGAAGATGGGGAATAGATAGGTGGGAGGATGGGGGATAGATAGGTGGGAGGATGAGGGATAGATGGATGGATGGGCAGACAGGTGGTTGGATGGATGGTTGAGTACATGGATGGATGGGTTGGAGGACTGGTGGGGGAATAGGGGATGGCTAGGTGAGTGGGGTAGATGGATGAGTGGGTGGATGGATAGGCGGATGGATGGATGGATGGATGGATGGATGGATGGATGGATGGATGGATGGATGGATGGATGGATGGGTAGGTAAATTTTGTGTAGTATGGTCCTGCCAGGTGTCTGTCAGGCAAAGTGGTATGCAAATTGACTGCCACAGAAATAACTCAGTTATACTTGATGCATATAGAGGTACTTTTATTTCTTATATTTTTTAAAAAAGAGCTTTTAGAAGCACCATTTATAAGTTGCCCTAGCCTCAACCTAGTGCTCCCTAAATGTTTACTACCTTTAAAAGATGGCAGCCACTTTTAAGCAGTCTTTCCAGAAGGGGGAATGTCTTGAAAATTTCTGAAAAGTAAGCAGAGCAGCTTTATACAATTGGGCCCTTATAAAGAAGACTCATGACAAACTCTGCTTTTAAAAAATGAGACCTGGGCTGGAAACATGGTCCCAGTGAACTTTTAGCCATACAGTCAGGCACATGGTGACAGGCTCAGCACCACCATTCAGGACGATTTAAGGCACAGAGCGCCACTGATGAAAACAAGACCTGCCGAGCTCCAGAGAGATGCCAGAAAAAGTAGGTCGTTGGGGCAAAGCAAGTTGAGTAAAGTAATGGGTTCATCTAAAAGCCTGGGAGTGTCATCTTTCTCAGTCTTCCCAAACTGCTGTCTCATACCTAGAATTCACTCACTCCATGTCCTTCCAGAATGTAGGATACCAGGCGCCTGGGAGGCAGTGAAGCACCCGTAGGTCAGCCTTCCTCAGCTCCTGGAGGTGGTAGCCAAGATTCCTGGCACCTGCCATGACATTGAAAAAGCCCACATGGCCACATGCTGCCTTGGGTGGAGGATGATGGATGCCAGTTTCCTCTTTCATGGAGTTCATGCCATCTCAGCAGTTTGCCAAGTTTAGCCAATATCTTTTAAAAAAAAAAAAATCCTTCTTTTAAGGGGGAGAGGTATGAGAAGGACACTTTTTCCTATTACTCTATGGTGTTTTAAAGCTCGCCAGTTTACATTTGGAAAATCTGTAGCAACATGGGCTTTTTATTTCAGCCTCAAAATATAATTTATTGTTAGGGGAAATAAATACTGAGTAATTATACTGAATAGTGATCAAGACCTTGACATTTTTTCAGAAAGTTTTGTCCAGAAGAGTCTCTGAATCATGAAACTTGTTCTTTACATTGGAAAAAAGAAGGATAGTGTGGATAGACTCAGAATCTCTTTCCAGAAAGATGCAGAATTTCAGACAAGTGGTTATGCAAACATGCCATAGCGACAGAGCACCAGGGCCTCTCAGCTTGTGGGGGGTGAGGCTGCACCCGATTAAGCTGAGGGCGCCATGCTCCGCAGCACTGGCTCTGTGTTCTCTTTGGTTTGGCTTAAGACAATTATTCCCATTAAAAATCCAGTTTACCTTTGACATGGGCTGTGATTTCCTGGCTTACAATACTAAAGAGGGGTACTATGATCCCTTTGCCATTTGTTTTCCCAGAAAAGAACATTTTAACATATGCAAACCATCAAGGCATCTCAGCACTTTTGCTGTGAGGAGCAGTTTTCTGAGCATGTTCATTTTACTGATGAGGAAACCAGGGTCTCTCTTGCTTCCCCACTGAAGCTAGTACTTGAGATAGAACAAAACTTGTGTCTTCAGCTCATTCCTAGTTCCCTTTTTCTATTTTCTATTTTTTCTTTCGGACTGTACCATTCAGCCCCTCTTTCCTTTTCAGAAGAAATGTGAAAGAACAGTCCCAGGAAATTCGTTTAAAGCAGTGCTTGTCAACCTGGGCAGTTTTGCACCCCCAGGGTGGGGGCATTTGGTATCATCTAGAGACATTTCTGGTTGCCACTGGGAAGGGCAGTTACAATGGGCATCTAGAGGGTCGAGGCCAGAGATGCTGCTACCCATCCTCCAATGCACAGTACATTCCCCCACGACAAAGGATTACTTGTCAGCAGTGTTGAGAAACCCTGCTTTAGAGCATTTTTCCTGGACACTGCTTTGATTCCTTTTGCCCCCACCCAGACTGTCCCCAGAGCCTCAGGATCCCAGCACGGCAGCACCTCCCGCCTTCAGCTCTTTGCTTGCCTGGTTTGCAGGGTCTGGTTCCCCACGTCTCCCCTGAGCTGCTGCAGACACCTCGTGACTCCCACCCAGCCCGGCGTCTGGCACAGATCCACCCAGACACTGCTAGATGGTCTCTCAAGCTTTCTCTAGTGCCTTGGTCCTCAACCCTAACTGGGGAGCTGAAGAAACATCCTGGACCCGACCCAGTTCCATTCATTTGGACTGCTGGGGGGCGAGGCCTGGCTCCAGTGGGGTCTAAAGCTCTCCAGGTGATTCCAGCATGTGAGTGGGAGGGGGCCACAGCTCCAGGGGCTCCCAGCTGCAGCTGTTAGGAGGGCAGACCCATGCCGGGAATCACGGCCAGACTCACTGCCCTTCTTGTCCTCAGGTCCAGCCTAAGCAGACTCCTCACGCCCTGTGCAATCCACTCCAGATTCGCTCCTTTGAATCCCTCGCCCTTCTGCACCCACCCACTCAGAATCACCGAGGTGCAGGTTCTGTGCCTGCACTGAGGCCTGTCTCCAGACACCACCTACTCTGGGAAGGCTTTCCTGAGTTCCCGCCAGAGCCTCTATAGCGCTCATGGATTTGAGCATATCTGACCATGTACTGTCATGATTTACAAGCTTTCCTTTACTCACCGTTTCCCTCTATGCTGCCGTCACTAATCCAACACTAAAACCATTGCAAGGCCAGTCTCGACCTGCTCGTGCGCCGTCTTTCCAGCACCCTGCATGGTGCCTCACACATCGTGGTGTCCAGTGGGCAGGTGTGCTGGCCCAAGAGCATTCTGGGGAAGGAGGGTGCCACATTCCCACCCCCACTCTCACCCCCACCCCGCAGTATCCTGTTCCCAAGAAGCGCGGCTATGGCCACACTTCAGAGCCCCCTTTACTCACCCGTCGCGGTCATGCCTCTGCAGGTTTGACCAGCAGTGTGTCCAAGGTTTTAATAAGCTCCCTGCAAATACCAAGCCCATTGCTGCATGCTTCCTGCTCACCTGGAAAAGAGAAAACCTTATTAACTCAACAAACAGCCTCAGCTTTCTTGGCACGTGACCAGCCGGAGTGCCAGGGTCTCACCTGCAAGGGCTCGTGCTTGCTAAGGGACAAAGGCCAGCCTGAGGCCGGCCGGCCCCTCCGCATGCTCCTGGGACACAAAGCTTTCCTTGGCAACCTGAGGATCGGTGTCTGAGGAGTTTTCACAACCTTATCGCTTCCTCCCACACTTTGTGAGGATGACTGTGAAATGACTCACAGTAAAATATACTTGCTGTGTCAGAGGCGAGTTGAGCAGACACCAACAGGCTGATTGCCTCTAGAAAGAAGCTATTCTGAAATCTCCATGTTAGCTCAGGTTAAATGGAGCTGTGAGACGGCAGGGGGGGCAGACCCCAGGCATACCAGACGGCGAGGTCAAGCCCAGCCCCGGCCCCCGGGTGTTGGCCCCGACAGCTCTGCAAAGCCCGGGGGGGCCGGCAGGTCTCCTGAGGGATAGCCGGCCCACGGCCTCTGCTTGTGGGGCACGCTCACAGAAGGCCATGCCTCCCTGGCTTTGTCGTGGACCTTCCCCACCAGAGAAGGGAGAGCATGAGTAATTCCATCGACACAGGAGGCCGAGAGCCGAAAACACAGACCAAGACCAAAAGCCAGTTCCACCAATAAATGTCACGCCCCGAGATCCATTTTCCATTACTGTTTTCTGGCTGCCTTTCACAGCCTCCAACAGCACCAGGCCCTGCCACACGTGGCCAGGGTCCAGTTGTCAGTGGCCGTTGGGAATCTGCCCTTCACCACGTCGGTTCAGGCAGCTCTCCGTCACGGCTTCCTCTCTCCCTCGTTAAAAAGAACGTGGGGCACGTGTGGGAGGGAAGACAAAGGGAAGGGTGGGAAATCGAGCTGGAAGCTGATTGATTGTCCAGAACTCTGGATCTGGAGTCAGAAAACCTAAGTTCCAAAATCATCTTCCGGGCCTTGGGTGGGTAACTGCCCGTAAGTCCACAGCCCGCTCCACCCCCGCCACCCCTGCTCAGGCGTCACCTGCATCCTCACCTACAGGGGAACCAGCTCAGCAGGGTTTATCAACTCTGTTGTTTGCTAGGCCCTGCTAGGTACAGCAGATTGAGAGGTGAGTAAGACAGACCCCAAGAGCCCTGAAAGGAAAGAGGCCTTACCGCCTCACCATCGTGTGACGTGCTGCTGCACAGGTCGCTAGCCCCTGCCTCTGACCTCACAGGGTGGTGGTCGGGGGGGTAAGCAGCTGAGAGAACAGAGGCTGGCACTGTTATAGCCATAACCATGCCCTTAGGATGTAGGTCAACCGGGAAAAAAGGGACACAGAAGGTTCCGGAGGCCCTTCTAGTTCCTCAGCTGCCCAGCGCTAACCTGACGTGATAGTTATTAGCATGTAAATCCCAAGTGTTTGAGGGCGTCGAAGTACATTTTACTCAACCCAGGAAATGATTTCAGGTGTGTCTTAAATTAGGCTTTTCATCTTGCGCTGTAGGTGACCGAGTTTGTACAGTCTCTTCTAGGCTGTGAAGAGTACGCCAAGTGCTTCAAGAAAGAGGTAAGCCACGTGAAGATTAGCCTGTATATTTTAAACCTCTGGACCCAGAAGTACCTTGTTTCCATTTACTTAAATATGAGAAAGAGAATTGGGGGGAGGCAAGCAAAGGGAGGCTTCTGGCAAGGAAGAGGCTAGCAGTGTGGTTAGAGACCAAGCAAATCCTGCCTCCCTCTCTGGGTCTCTATATTTAGCTCTGCTTTGTCCCAGAAGAGCAGGAATTTTAATGCTCATGGTGCTCGGCTCACACAGCGTGCTCAATAAATACTGGATTTGGATGAAGAGTAAATGAACAAGTTAATTACTGAATACCGACGAGTGCCGGGAAGCCTCTGCACTGGCCATGCTACGCCTCCGTGGGGAGGGAGGGACCCTCCCGGGGACAGCAGCTGGGGAAGAGGGAAGGTGTCTACTCCAAAGTGGTAGGGGTGCCTCCTAGTCCTGTCTCTTGCAGCGGCTCCTAAAGGGAAGCTGAAAAGCCCCCAAATCCTTCTGTGGGTTTTTCTGCTTCCTGCTTCCTCTTGGTTGGACTGCTTAGCATGTGTCCTGAAACTAGTATCCATAGCCACGGGGGCCCAGAAGAGACTAGACCAGCCACAGAACGGTAATGCTCATAGTAATGATAGTTCCTGTGTCTCCGGGGCTCGCCATGGGCCAGGTACTGGGCTGAGCGTCTCACCTGCGTCCTTTGAGCCTCACAACCACCTACCATGGCAGTTTACCAAAGAAGAAGTAGGCTCAGGGAGGTTCATCATGGTGAGAAGAGGGAGAGCCCAATTCCAGCCCGTATCCCTCTGACAGCAAAGCCTCAGTCTTTGCTCTAGAATGTGCCAAGGAAACCACAGTGCTGGGAACTCCAGAAAGCAGCGCCCGGAGCCCTCCAGAGCTCGAGCATGGTGCAGGGCGAGTTCTCTTTGAGTTTTAGGTCTTGGACCCTTCAGGGCCCAGCAAGCTCTTATGTGCAGGGACCTCAGCAGCAGGGTCAGTCTGACCTCAGACCAGGTGGCTGCCAGTGGAAAGGTGCGCTCATCTGGCTCGGCGCAGCCTCCTGGGCAAAGTCCACTCTGTGCATTTAGCAACACCCAAAACCCACCTTGAGTCTGCCTGTGTGGTGGGGTGGAAAGAGTATCCCTGGCAGTGTCATCTGGGACAAGTCACTCAGCCTCTCTTACCCACTTCTATAGGACAGACCCACTTGAGGGGGTTTTTTAGAGATTGGGATGACTGTGTTAAAAGTACCTTGCCCAATTCTTGTCTCAGAACAGGGACTTAATAAACGGCAGTGATACAGAGCAGAGGGGCTCCTCTGGGGTCCAACAAGCCTGAACTGAGAGCCCAGCTTAGCCCCTTGTCAGCTGTGTGACCCTGGGCAAGTCACTGAGCTTCTCATTCGGGGTTTCTCTACCTATCTTACGGGGTTAATGGGAAGCTCGTGTAAATAAGACCTTGTATAGCCCTATAAACAGTGGTTGGTTTCATCATCATCACTGCCATTATTATCAACTATTTGGCCTGAAAATGCTGATGCTAAACCCAGGTTAGGGTGAGAAAGCTAGAGGTTCTTCTGCTGCTGTTGGAAATGTGATCTTTGCCCATGGAAGAGGTCCTCCTCCAGACGACATAGCCTAAACACACAGGAGGCTTCTGAAAATGTCTTTGAATTTTTAAACTTTTAAAAATGTAATATTTTGAAATCCCAGCCCAGGGGCTCAGTGTGAGGCCCTCCTTTAGTCGTGAGAATACCCGTCAGCGAGATGCTGGCCCTGAGAGCTCTGTGGTGTTCCACCAGCAAGGGTTTTCAGCACAGCACTAGGTTCACAGGAGGGCCTTGCCATAGAAAGCCCTTTCCTTGCTGTCTTCTTGGTCATGGAACCAGGAGCCCTGGCGGCCCGGGCTCTTCGATTGGGTGACACAGGTGTGGGACCCTCACTGGCTTTCCAGAAGCTCTAGAGAGGCAGCGTGTGGTGGCCAGTTGCTGTCACATGAATCTCAGAAGAACTATGAGATTCCAGACCACAGTATGTTTTAAAAGTGGATAACACATTTATTTTATTTGTATTTATGCTTACAGTGGTATTCCTTATTAAAAACTCTTAAATTCAGCATTAAAAGGAGAAAATAAAAACCACTATACCACCAGCCACAAATAATTTAACATTTGGTACAAATACTTCAAACATTGTATCTATATACATATATATCCAATGCCTATTTAATTTTACAAATTAAAATTGAGATAATTCTAAATTATCATATCATGTTTTGTTGCTTAACAGTTCATCACAAATTTCTCATGTCATTAAATGTTCCATTGAAACCTGAGTTTTAGTGACTGCCTAGTATAACATATTTACTTCCACTGTTATTGGAAATGCTGGGCTTTTTTTTTCCTCAGTATTTTGCTAATATCTATAACACCAGAGTCTTGACTGAAAAAAATCCTAGAGATTTACTTGGTGGATGAAAGCATGTTATTTTTAAGGCTCTTGATACAAATTCAGGCCAAGATTTAAATAAAGCAAAATTTGTTTACTAAATAAATAGAAACTTAGCCTGGGAACAGCCAGTATATATTGAATTCTTATTTAACAGAATGGGAACCTTTTTAATTTAACTTGACTTCGAAGTCCTGAAAACAAAATGGAGTTGAACAATTGGTCCTGATGGAGCGGTGAGCTAACAACTCCAGTTCTCCCCTGCTCCCGAGCTCTCTGGGAAGGCCACCGCAGTCAGATGTCACAGAGCTCCACACCCCAGAGTCATCTGTGGACAAACTAGCTTTTTATTCGGGTTTCTTTATTTTCAGCAGATTGATGGCAAAGCCTTCCTGCTTCTGACCCAGACGGACATCGTCAAAGTGATGAAGATCAAACTTGGTCCGGCACTGAAGATCTATAATTCTATCCTGATGTTCAGAAATTCCCAGGACCTCCCCGAGGAGGCGGCCGCCTCAGGACAGGCGTTGGGGAGTAGATGGGCTCACTCAGCTTCTCCTGACTCCAGGACCGTGCTCCTTCAACAATAAAGCCGGCATACCTTAATTTGATTTTAATCTCCACGCGGTAATATCCGTGCTTAACCTGGACCTTGTAAGGTCTCTGGTTTATACATTTAGAGGATTTTGATGACCGCTCAGGTGCCAGCAAGGCAGAGGCCGAGGTACATGGATAGGTTCATAAGCATCTTTTTATTTGATGAAATACTTTCAGCTTTGGGTTGCAACCAACAGACCAAAGAAGCCCACATTCTTTTCCTTCATTCTTTTCCTTCTCCGTAAAAAAAAACACTTCCCATTTTGCAAGCACAAAACTCTCGAGTGGTGAAATATTAGAAACATGGTATTCACAAATACACCAGAACAACCTCTGACCCTGGCTCAGATTTGCCATCTGGATGGCAGTGAGTCTAGAAGATGGAGACCTGGTGCTTCAAAATAGACTCCATGTGAGATTTTTGTGTGCTTTACTCAGGAAAGTGTGAATCTTTAAATAATACTAATAAGCACATGTTTTCAAAATTAATTCATTCTCCTTTCTGGTCAGTTAACCATTTCTTGGCTGTGCTCCCAAGATCTCCTGGAGCTACAAAGGCGTATGCCCAGGTGATGTGAAAGCAGTCACACTGGGAACTGAGCAAAGGCTGCCGGCAGTCTAGTGAGTCCCCAAAACAGGGTTCCATGCGCTTTCTGGGGAGCAGAGGACCTCATCGGAACTCTAGGATCAGCTTGTGGGCCGGATGCCTGCCTGCTCCCAATCCTCCTGGCATCTACTCGGAGGCCATTTAAAAAGACTTGGTTTGTGCTGTGGTCTGTCTGAATCTGTGGGACAAGCACTTGTGGTACACCCGGGCCTTGTGTTCATCTTACAAAGAAGCACGCCATTAAAACAGAAGACCTCTCAAGGAGGGAGCTTGATATCTATTATTCATTTGAAAAATCCTGATTTGATATCAGACCTCTTTTTTTTAATTCATGATTGCACCTGAAACTTAAGTTGTGAGGAGACCCCAGGTTTGAAAGACAAATAACCTCTTTTCTTACACCCAAAGTAAGAGCTACTAGTTCCCTCCTGGAAGTGGAGAGCTGTCATTTTTGAGTGGGGAGGGAAACGGAATAGATAAAAGAGAGTCTCGGGCCTGATCGTTACCATTTGCTTCATTAAGAATGTTAACGGTTTTAGAAAGTTATTTTGTTTGGAGATTTTCTCAAACTTTAGGTAACTGAAGAAAAAACATTCTTCTCTAAGGTGTGTGCATATATGTCATTTCTTTAGATTCCTGACCTAGATGCAATTTTAATATATTATTGTTCAATGTAAACTTGTTTCTGTGAAATTTTATGTGTGTGTTTTTTTTCTGTAGACTGCCATATACAATAAAAATTCCTGCTTCTACTATGTTAAAAATTAATATATTTTAAATGATAATAAACAGATAAAACCCACACCTCATTGCCTTAATACATTAATATATTGTTATGACCTGTGCTCACACCACAGCCTGGAGGCTTTTTTCCTCAGCATAAAAGAAAAAGCAAAGGCGTCAGCCATTTCTGAGAACCACATTCCTTGGGTTATATTTCCTTAGGGAAGCAAATGTAGGTGTTAATAATTTGAGATGAAACTGGAGTTTTTTAATTAAAAAGAACCTCAAAATTGCTCACTTCATGGGTTCCTTGCTTCATATATTTAATACATGTCACTTCAACAGAAGGTTCTAGACCAGAACAGGCAAGTCACAAACTAAATTAGGGTTGAACCATCGTCTTCTTGGAAGATGGTGTGATCTGGTAGGAAGAACCTGACCCAGGTGTGTAGCCATCTGCTGGACAGCCCCACTTGATGTCACCCACGTACTTCAAACCCGACTTGTTAAAAAGGGAACTCAAATCGTCCCACCCTACTCTTCCTCACCTGATGGATGATGCCGTCATCAGCAGAGTAGCTGCCAAGGCCAGGGAGCTAAAGTGTCCTTGACCTTTCCTTCACCTCCTCTCCAGTCCAAGCAGTCTGTGGCTCTTAGGGCATCTGCTTATGTAAAAGACTTCCCAATGGACGCCTGAGCCATTTGCCACTCTCTCCTCCCTAATGGAAATGCCTGTCACCCACTGCCACGGTTTCTGCGACAACCGGCTAACTAGTCTCCCTGCCTCCAGCATTATTCCTCTCAATCTTTTTGCCATACTGCAACCAGGGAAACTTACAAAAACACAATTTTGAGCATGTCCCTTCCCTGCTTAACAACTTCTAATGGCTTCCTCTTAACCTTAAGATAAAGACCCAGCACGGCTTACAAACGTTGCTGGTGTGCTGGTAAATATTTAACTAACTGTCGAAGGGGTGGGGGGAGAGGAGTGGATCTGCTTCATCACATTTGTCAGTTGCTGTGGTATAAATTTTTCCTCCATGCCCAACATAACATCCCTGAACATGGAGTTGGGAAGAAGTGGTTAATCAGCTCTTGCCAACCGGTCCAAACTGACCCCAACACCCCTCTGCTGCCTTCCACCATCCAGCCCCTGCTAATCTCTTCAGCTGTAACTCTCATTCATATTCTATGCTGGCTTTATACTGAACTTCTTTCATTTCTTCAAATTCACCCTGCTCTTATACCTCCCAGGCTTCACATGTTTTTGTTTTTGTTTTTTAAGATTTATTTATTTCTCTCCCCTTCTCCCCTCCACCCCAGTTGTCTGTTCTCTGTGTCTATTTGCTGCGTGTTCTTTGTCCGCTTCTGTTGTTGTCAGCGGCATGGGAATCCGTGTTTCTTTTTGTTGTGTCATCTTGTTGTGTCAGCTCTCCGTGTGTGCGGCACCATTCCTGGGCAGGCTGCACTTTCTTTCACGGTGGGCGGCTCTCCTTATGGGGCGCACTCCTTGCGCGTGGGGCTCCCCTACGCAGGGGGCACCCCTGCATGGCACGGCACTCCTTGCGCACATCAGCACTGCACATGGGCCAGGTCCACATGGGTCAAGGAGGCCCGGGGTTTGAACCGAGGACCTACCATGTGGTAGTTGGACGCCCCAACCACTGGGCCAAGTCCGCTTCCCCTTCACATATGTTGATTCCTCTGCTGAAGTGGTCTCTCCCCTCCCCATCCACTTCATACCTACACCGTTAGCTTCACAACTTACTGTAGAGACTCACAGCAGCCTGTAGCTTCCCATCATGCCACTCTCCACTCTATTGTTATTATTTTTCTGTCTTTCCCACTAATCTAGAAGATTCATGCAGACAAGGACCTTTTCATCCTGTTCATCATTTATTCCCATAGTACCTAGCACTTGATTGACACACATTCAGTAGCATCACTGAATGAAGCAAGCCAATCAAATGCAAAATCCACATCCCATCTCTGTAACGTCTATGTTAAATGGGAAAACAATACCTACACCAAGGGTTTTGTTTTGATTTGATTTTGAGGGTGTGTGCATTTATGAGAATTTAAACAACATGGTACATGTAAGTCACCTGACACATAATAGTAGCCATTAGATAGGTGTTGAAATGGAGAGAACATCAACAGCCATCCGTTCTTTGCATTGATAGTGGACCAAGCTTCTGGGAATCTCCCATGTGCAAACTCCTTAATTTTGCGTCAAGGCTGACCCAGCCTTCAATGACACCAAGGGCCACTCTGCTCAGTGTGGCTACGTGCTGGGAGACATGGGAGCACAGGAGGCAGACTTCAATGCTCTTAGGGATCCTTGATTGCCCTGGACACAGCTCTACCCACTTCCAGCTTCCACTTCAGCCAGTTTCCCTTTCCCCATCCCATTGAAATATGTTCTCAGGAAAGACTTGAAACATTGAGTCCGAACCTCTCACCTCTTCCAGGAGGACTCCACCACCATTTGGGAGCAAGAGGCATTCAGAAATGCCACGGATGATGTGAAGGTCGCTGCTGCCCCTGGGTACAAGCCTCGGCTTCTTATTTTCCTCCCGTTTTCATGATTTCCACCCGGAATGTGAGCTGAGCCAAAAATTGCCATCAGGGTTTCAAAAAATACTTTATTAGAAAGAGTGCCCCCAAAGGACCATTTGTACAAAACATTGTAAGTACACATCCTGATGGCAGACATTAGATCATTGACAAGAATCCTAAAGTTGCTTAGGACTTCTGAGACAGTAGTCTTTGAATGCCTGTTGTTTCAGATAAGTTTTGCAAAAATAAAATTCTTTCATTTCCAACAGTCCTCAGACATTCCAAAAAACGTATCTATCCTTAAAAATCTCTGAAAATCTCTGAACATCTCTTTCTCCCTCTGTGATAAATCCTGACTTTATAAAATCCCCGTATTAAGGAGGTTCCAAGAGTGATGGTGCAAGAGATTCAGGACTCTGAGTAACAACTTGTGATCTTTTCCCCGCTGAGCGCTAACTTTCAAATATATCTGCAATTTCTTGGTTGAATCACCTTTGGCTCTGGGACCTCCATCCAATGAATAAGAGCTGGAGGCAATGAAGTAGAGTGGGAAGTCCTTGTGCTTTGCGGTGAGACCTGGGTTTGAATCCTGAGCCCTGTATCTTACCAGTTGCCTGATCTAGAAGCATTTCTTCACCACCCAGTAAATGGCCAATTTGTCGCCTCTACTGAGTTTTAATTGATTGCATTAAATTTTGCTTCATACCGTTTTAGGGAATATTCAGTTTGTCTCTGCAGCTCCCAAGGCTGAAAAATATATTCTTGAATATGAAGCATTCCTATGAATATATTCTTAACATTCAAGAATATATTTTTCATGGATGTTTTTTCTTATAAATATATTCTTTAAAACTTATAAATATGTTCATGAAGAGCATCGTTGTTACTAGATTCTTGAATATTTATTAATAGAACACTTATAAATATATTCTTCCCATGAATAAATATGTAATGACTAATATTCATAAGAACTATTTCTTCAGATATATTTTCTTATACTCTTGCTCTCTGCTCCTCACTTTCTAGCTGCAGCAGGAAACTGGGACAGAGACAAACAGTCCTCAAAACGCTGTTGTGGGGAGTGGGTGTAGCTCAGTGGTTGAGCACCTGCTTCCCGTGTACAAGGTCCCACTTTCAATCCCCAAAACCTTCTTGGAAAAAAAAAAGCTGCTGTGAAGACAAAACAAACCTGGTCAATTAAAAATCAAGAGTTAAACCAGTACGTTTACCGACGAGCCATTTGGCAAATTGGTGGCCAGCAATTCCATTTCCGAGGAGTTGCCTGCTCCCGCGCCTTGCGGCACGCATTCCTTTCAAAAAGACCTTGGGCCTTGAATCCTGTGATCACACACCGGGGCTGGGATGAGAAGGGATGTGCAGAGGGTGCTAAAGGCAGCTGCAAAGATGCAGATCTTGAGTGGTGGTAGACAGGCCAGCCTTGGAGGACCGCAGACCTGTCTGCAGCAAGCGCCGTTCCTCCTGGAGCCTCGGCTGGTTGAGCAGCATTATCCCCAGGGTGGTACACAGGCCTTATATGGAGATGCAGAAAGGCCGAGAAAAAGAGCCAGGGGGGTAAAAAGGTTTACCTACCACCGTTGAAGACTGAATGGCAAGCAAAAGGTGGGAGAACTGAGACTTCTGCGTTTAAAATGGTAGAGTTAATTAGAAAGCAAATCTTAAAAAGCTCAGCTTTATTTTTCTCCAAATAGTTCTATGGGATGGGATCAGGTTAGTTGCTTTGTGCTATGTTTTGCCTACCAGGCAATGCCTATTATTTTCTCATTTGCTTCAGTTGGAAATTAGACTGTGTTCTCTTTGATTTAGGAATTTGGGTCTTTGATGCATGAAGAACACAAAGTATTGAGAGGTCCCAGGTTGAAACTAGATGTTCCCACAAAGGATTCTCCACAACCATTGAACCGCAACTGGTAGTTTTAGGAAATACAGGGACTGTTTGGAAGTACAGGCGCCTGTATTTTACTGTGAAATGCTAGGCCTCAAGGTCTTTCAGTAGGAAATATATATATATATATATCTCAAGAACTATTGGCTAATATTAGCTCACTTTCATTCAGAGAGAAAATAAGTAAAAGCTGATTTTGCAAGGCCAATAACCAAACACACATGCATCTCTTTATCAGCTAGGCTGGATATGTGTGGCATAAGCTTTGTTCAGCCAGTTGTTTCCCTGTAAGCTTTTGTGTGACTTGAGGTTAGTATCCGTTCTGACCATTTGCTTTAGAAGGCAGTAGAGGTTTGATTTTGTTTTTATTTTTCTAAGAAGCAGCAATGTGTGTTTCATTTGACCTGGCCTCTTCAACAGAAAGAGTCAGATCAGTCAAAAATTGGTTTATTGAAAGGAAACTCTTTTCAGACAGGTTACTTAGTCTTGGTAATTCTTTCTTTTTCAACCAGTTTTCTCAGCATCACCAGCAGTCCTGAGTTTTATACAGTTATTGATTTGTCTTTTATGGACCCTTGTTATTATACATTTGAAACTGAGATTATCCTTCCCAGATCTTCAAGAAGATTTACCCCAGTGCCTTTTAGGTTGAAGAGGTTACATCTAGGAGAGTGGAAGATAAAATATCAGAGATACACACCCATACTGATTCTCAACTAAATCAGCAAATTCATCAAATGGATGTCTCTGTCTTTGTACATTGTGGAAACTGTGAAATTCCTTCATCCCACAAATATTTACTGAAAGCCCACTATGTGCCAGTCACTCTGGGCATTTGGGATGTGACAAATCAAAAATCCTTCCTTTCACAGAGCTTAAATTCAAGTGAGAGGAGACTGATAAACACAAACATATGAAGATAATTAAAGGGAGAATACAGAAAGAAAAGTCTTGGATCTTGTGTGATGACCCTTCCTGGTTCACAATATCATAGACATTCTAATCAGGCGGTGCCATTTGGTGATCTCCCCTGGCATTTTGGTACATGGTTCATGTACCATACCAGCTTGTATCTGGGGTGGCTGTGATTCTTTCTTTGTTCACGCTTTGCCATTGAAAACTGCTGAGACGTTCTCTGATTTCCCCACGGGACCTGAAACCATCCCCTGCTCACAGGTGCCTCTCAGTAGACATTGCCAATTGCATGGCTCAAAGGAGGGGAAGTTACTCTAAGTACCAGTTTGATGTTAGCAATGAGGCAGCCTGTTACCTGGAAATTTCAAGACTTTTTTTCCCCAGATTCTAAGCAATTAACAAGAAGTAATAAGAGATACTTCTAATGTTGTTACGTAAAATTGTCATGGGGCAGGTAATTTAAAGTCTGCGATGTTTTAAATAAATAAAACTCACTAATTTTAACTCAGTAGTGTTCAGTATGTGTTATGCATATGAAAAACTTTTCCACATGAATATGTTGCCACGTAGCTAACTAGGCTTTGTAATCCTGCCACCCAAAAAACTTTTCCAACTGACAATTCTCACAGCCTTCCAGAAGGACAACTAAAGATTAATAATGTGATTTGAGAATGCAATTCTGAACTAACAAAGACAACATCTTGATGCAAAGCCTCTGGTGAGAAGGTGGCAAGACTTGACTCTACAGGAGTCTGCCTTAGGGGCTTAGAGAAGGCTCATTACGACTTTGTCATTGCCCCACCAGGCAAATTTTTCACCATGGTCATTTTTTGTGCCTGTCAATTTGAGAATCAGTTAGTTGTAGAAGATGCTTTTGTTGTTGCTGCTCTAGGAATAAAAGCCAGTAGGTTATAACAATTTGTTAAGAACTGAGTTTGGAGTTGGCTACGGTCCGTGAACTTTTGGGAAAAAGAGCACTTTTGCATGAGGTCGTTTCAAACTTTGAAGAGTCATTTGGGACTTGTGGTCACGCCTCACAGACCAGAGTTGAGAGACATTTATTTTACAATTCAATCTATATTATGTGCAGACAATTGGAATATCTGTCCTCAGTGGGAAATGGTAAAGAACGAGACCTCGCTGATTTTAAAACATTAACCTCAAAATTACCCTCTCCCTTTTTTATTACTTTTAAGCTGGTAAAAAGTATTTGTTCTCAAAAATCCATTTTACTCTCATTTTCCATTTCCCTGTAGAGAATAAATCATGACACACATCCATTCTCATAAACATATTTCATCGCTTTCTCGACCCTGATGAAGATAAAAATATAAATAGATAAAATAGAATATGACTTGAATAGTTGGGTGATGAGATTCTAGTCGTTTTCATCATCCCATTTCCAAAGACCCCAGGAAAAGTAACTATATAAGCTCCTCCTGTATAAGGTGTCTTTCAAAGAGAAAGTTTATGTCTTGTGACATTTTCTACCCCTCAGCACTAGCACTGTAAGTTGTATATCCTGGGTAAAGAGAATTTAATATTTAACAACTGGATGGAACTTAAGAGGCACTCAATAAATATTTATTGAATAAAGAAGAAATAAAGATATCCTTTTTGAGCTTTACCTTAAATCATCCAAGTTTCTACATAAGAGGTAAAATACCTGGTCTCCCCCTGTTCCTACAAAACCATCTCTCATATGATTTGGAAACCCCTCAGGAACTCATCTCTTAGTGTTCTCTTTTCTGGCCTGGCCCCCTCTCCCCTTCCTTTAGACTGGTTTTACAGATTTTTAACTCTAAAGCTTTTGAGTTTGGCCTCTCCTATTTATTTTCTATTTTTTTCCAGTCTTCATCTCCTCTTACCCTCACAGCTATTTGCTCCAATAGAAAGTCCTCTCGTTTGAATGCCCCTATAGAAGCCCGCCATTGTCAGTCTGACCTATGGCTTGTTTCTACTAACAGTTAATGATGCTGTAGGCATAGTCACCATCAATGTCACTTCTCACCAAGGTATAATTGGTGGGACACAGGGTGGAATTCGCCCAGAAAGCCATTGGTTTATGCAGCGTGGGCTCCGGACTTGCCAAAATGAACATACTGGGCCCACCAATGCTAGAAGTGAACTCCCAGGGAGTTATTTTGTAAATGGCTTGTAAAATGTTACACAAAACAAGCACCTAAATTTAATGAAGAGGTGTTAGGCAAATTAGAATTCCGTTTTTAGCCATGAGGATGTTACCTGGTGTGGGGGCCTGACTTATGTATCCCAAATGTAGGCAGGCTCTTAGACTTAATCCACATTCAGGTGGGTGTGACCCCACTGGAAAATAGGACCTCTTGAAGATGGTATTTTTAGTTAAGGTGTTACCCAACTACATGGGATTCAGTCTTAAACTGTTATTACTGAAGTCCTTTTAAGCAGAAAAATTCAGAAATAGTAAGAGTAAGCCACAGGGAAGAGCTGGAAGCTGGAAGTCAGTGGAACCAGAAGAGAAAGAGAGAGGACATCACTACGTAGTGGGAAAACCAAGGAACCCAAGTACCAGCCAGCCGGTATGTATCAGCCCCAGGAGAATGCACTCCTTCCAGACTCCAAAACCGTGAGACAATAAATTCCCATTGTTTAAGCCAGCCCATTGTTGGGATTTGTCATAGCGCCTGGGAAACTAAGACACCCAGGGACTTCTATTGCATTTCTCTATGCTTGATGTCCCACATGTCTACCATTTGCTTTGGAGACTTTCCCGTTTGACCCATGGTATTTAGTTTCTGCCCAATCTGAATTTCTTTCTCACTTAAAGGACCACATGGTTAAAGCAACTCTGATACTTTTTAAATGTGTGTGTGTGTGTGTATATATATATATATACTTTTTTTTACAGTACCATGCCCAGAGCTGAGAAACAGTAAACACTCAATAAGTAATCACTCAATTACATATAGTTCATTGCATAGAGAAGTGAAATGTTTTTCAAAAGACCTTACCTTCAATCTGGGAACCGTTCATGAAATAACTTGCTTTAAATAAAGCTAAGCCATACTAGCCAAAGTCATTCTGGGTCAATCTTCATGAATTTCATAGTTTAGGTCTAGCAAGGGATCCAAGCCAATGGGATCTGGGATTATGTGGCCAGAATTAGTTAAGCCCAGTCCAAACCAAGCAGAGCCATCACTTGGATGCATGTGCTAGCAAAGAGGGAAGTTCCTCTCTTGGTGGTTTCTCTGAACTTGGGATGTCCATTCAGGTATTCTAGTTTTATTCAGAGTAATTATTTAGTTAGGACCTTGGGGGCAGGGGAGAAAAGCTAATTTAAGAAAGTAAGTCTCAGAGAAGCTAGGTAAAGCAATACTTAAAATTAATTTAATCACGTATTTGATTGTTCACTCAGCAAACATTTATTAAGCATCCACTTCTGCCAGATACTGGGCTCGTCACATAAGACAAATAAGCACATGTTGACTAGCTGATATTTGACTATATAATGAATGGTTAAATGACTAAGAAAGCAAACCAAAGTCAGAATTAGAAAATGGTTTTAAAACTATGAAAACTCATTCATAGTTCTCTCAAATTCTGATAAAAGGCTTACGAAGGTCTGGAATGTTTGAGTAACATAGAGCAGTGGCCTTTCAATTTTTTGGCTGCATCCCACAGAAAGAGATACGTCTTAGATTACAACACAGAGTGAGAGTGGTGTTTGTGCACATATGTATATGTAAGTACATACACACACATACACACAGTTTCTCCTCAATTGTTTTGTTTTGTTTTAAATGCTGGTCTCCACCCATGAAATTGATTTCATAACCACAAATTTGAAAAGCACTGCCAATGGTTACTCTGAAAAGCTCTGCCATTGGTTACTCTTCAGCAGAGTTTCTCACCTCGGCTGCATGTTAGAATCAATGGGGAGCTATTGAAAACCTGACGCCTGCATCCTGCCTGGGTCAATTGAATCAGAACTTCTGGAGGTGAGGCCTGAGCATGGGTGCTTTGGGTGGCTCCTAAGTGACTCTAATACATAGGGACCGTTGGGAACCACTACTCCACATCAGCAGAAAAGTTATTTTCTAAGAACTTTTTTAAGTCCTTTTTTATGTATAAATATAAATTATTTAATCATATAAATAATGTGTACACCTACTAAAAAATTCAAATAGTATTGTTAGCTATAAAATGAAAAGTAGTCACTGGACTGAGTCCTTGCCCCTCACTTCCTAGAGATAAACATTATAAAAAGCTTCTTGTCTATTTTTCCAACAATTGTTGGGCATATGCAGGAATCTATGTAGTTTCCAAAATTTATGCTTCCAATTAACTTTAATATTCTGTTGTCAAGTTATAAATTTACTGTTGGTATTTTGATGAAGATTCCATTGGCTTTGTGGATTATTTTAGGGTATATTGATGCATTTACAGTGTTAAATCTTCCTATCCAAGAACACAATATAACTTTGCATTTATTCAACTTTTAATGTTTGCTTTCTTCAATTAAGTACTATAGTTTAAAAATATATGCCCCACACATTTCTTATTAAATTTATACCTAGGTGTTTTGCCTTTTTTATGCTATTGTGAGATCATTTGCTCCATTGTATTTTACAGCTAAATACTGTTTTTTTAAAATGATACTAAATTTGGATATTAATTTTGAAACTACTCCACCTAACTAAATTATCTTCTATTGCTAATAGAGTTTCTCCCAGTTGATTCTTTCACATTTTCTAGGGAAACTACATTGTCTACAAATAGCAAATCTATCTCCTCAGTTGAAATACTGACGCCTTATATTTTTCTCTTATCCAATACCATTGACAAGTACTTCCAGAACAATGGCTTTTAATTTGCTTACAGAAAATAAGACCTGGGAAGCAGATGTGGCTCAAGCGATTGGGCTTCCATCTCCCGTATGGGAGGACCCGGGTTCGATCTCCAGAGCTTCCTGGTAAAGGCGTGCCCATGTGGCGAGTCATACAGCAAGATGATGACGCAACAAAAAGAGAGACAAAGGGGAGAGTCAAGGCAAGACACAACAGAAACCAGGAACTGAGGTGACGCAAGTGACAGGAAACCTCTCTCCACATTGGAGGTCCCCAGGATCAAATCCTGGTGAATCCTAGAGAAGAAAATAAGAAGAGAAGACAAAAAGAGAAATAGACACAGAAGATCACACAGCGAATAGACATATGGACATACACAGCAAAAACAGCATGGGGGGCGGGGGCGGGGAGAAAGTAAGACCTATTTAACAAATGACTTACAACTAAAAATTATGCATATAATATATGAAAGTATGTTACCACCAAGATAAAAACAAAAGAAGTTTGGAAAACAATGTTGTCAATAATTTTCTTCAATGATTTTTTTTCTTTAAAAGTCTGTCAATTTTAAAGAAAAATATCATTTCCCTATATTTGATAATATCACAGTTAAGATTTTTATCATGGATATGCATAACAGATTTGCCTACAGTTTTCTTTTTACCATTATTGTCAATAAGTTACTATTACTGTTTCGCTTCAGTGTTTTACAACTTAATAAAAATAATTTAGAAGCAACTTTTTTTATGCTTTAGAATAGCTTAGAGTTGAAAGTTTCTGACCCTTGAGTTTTTCAATGCAATTCACCTGAAAATATCAGATCCTGGTGATTTTTCAGTTTTTGACAATTTCTTCATGTTTCTACAGGGTAATTTATCTGATTTAGTAGGACAGTCAGATAAAATGCAAAATGTCTGATTAAACTGAATTTCAGAGAAACAACAAATAATTTTTAGTATAAGTATGTCCCAACTATTGTATGGGACATACTCACACTTAAAAAATGATTCCCTATGTACCTGAAATTAAAATTTAGCCAAGTGTCCTGTATTTCTATTTGCTAAATCTGGCAACCCTAGTTTTAGGTTTTCTTGTGGTGTCAACTTTGGTAATAAATATTTTCCTAGAAAATTTTATTTTTCATTTAGGATGTCAAAAGTGCCCAAATAGCATTGAGCAGAGTGGTCTCCTGAAACAGTTGCTCATTTCTAATTTTGTGTTTTCTCCTGTTTACTTTATTAGGTCAGTCAGCATTTTATTGATTTTATTTGTTAAATTAAAAGCAACTCTTGGAATCATGACTCATGCTTCTGTTTTTCTGATTTATTAATTTATATGTTTATGTCTATGTATTCCCTCTTCTTGCATTCTTTACGTCAATTTTGCCATTTCTTGACCAGGTAAGATTCAGACTGGAGCGGAAATTTCGGAATTCCCAGATAGTTGTTGAATCTGTGTTGAGTGAGTATAAGATGAGAAGTGCAGGACTCTCTGGAACGATTCTTCAAAAATTTCAATATATAAAGACATGAGAGAGAAGAATGAGTTTAAAAGGAAGTTTGGGAAGGAGTGGCCTGAGAAGTCAGAGGAAGCGGGGGATTATGGAATCACACGATCACTTTAAATCTCAGTTTATTCACTCCTAAAATGGGGGGAATATCACTTTGCTTAAAGTCTTAACAACAAAGCATACAAAATCCCCGGCACACAGGAAGTGTTCAGGCATTTTGGTGAACAGCCAACCCCCACACCAGGCGTGAGTGTGTCTGCTGCTCTCATCCCAGCCTGAGTCTTGCTGCTTTGGCCTCGTGCCTTTTCCTCCTTCCTCATGGGCCTGGCACGGTGCTTGCTTGCTGGTCTCAGGGATTCTGACCCGCCCTGCATTTACATCGTGCTCCGAGTGGTGGTGAATTTTACGTACTGACTTGGTCAGGGTATGGTACCCAGTTTGGTAACACGCCGACCTAGTTGCTACTGTGGAGGTATTTTGCAGATAAGGTTAGCACCTACAAGCAGGCACCTGAAGTCAAGGAGAGTCCTTCTCTCTGCCTCCAGCACATTTCTGAATATGAGTTGGTCTCTTCCAGGCTCATTTTGTCTGCTATCCTCTCATCTCTCCTCAAGTCACCTCCACGCACACTTTTTTTGTTTTTTGTTTTTTTTCTTTTTCTTTTGACTCCCAGGACAGCTTTCCAGCCTCTCATTCTTCTAAAGTATCTGGGAACCTGCGCACACAGCCCCAGGGGTGCCTCCTTGCTGTCTGCTTTCTCGACCACACTGAGGAGGACGCCCCGGGAGCAGTCCAGCCCTTGACCTGTTCAGGGACACCCCAGCATCCACCCAGTGCACGCCATCTCTTAAGCCTCAAGAGCCCCACATTTTCCCCATCTGAGCTTTGACATACCCACAGGCCTCAATTCAGATTCCTGGGGAGAATATTTTGCAGCCCCATGAGTCTGGACCTGAAAGAAGAGTTTCTGGGTGGAACGATCCACCCGAGGAAATGGCTGAGACTTTTTTTTCATGTGATTTTGCCCATATTCCTCTTTTAAAAAACTTCTACTCCCACAAGCTGAAAGACAGAACAAAAGTGGTCATAGGTAAATATCCAAAGAGCTGAGCTGCCGAGTGAACTGCTGCTGTGGAAGGAGAGAAAATTCTCAGCACTTTCAGTGCTTTCTCTTCTTTCCCTTTTCTGATGTGCTTGTTGAGGCACTCAGTCAACATTTGTGGGTGCTACTTCCAGCTTGTTTTATTTTTATTTTTATTTTTTAAAGATTTATTTTTATTTATTTAATTCCCCTCCCCCGGTTGTCTGTTTTCTGTGTCTTTTTGCTGCGTCTTGTTTTATTTTCTTTTGTCCGCTTCTGTTGTCGACAGCTGCATGGGAAGTGTGGGCGGCACCATTCCTCCTCGGCAGGCTGCTCCCTCCTTCGTGCTGGGCGGCTCTCCTTATGGGCGCACTCCTTGCGCGTGGGGCTCCCCTACGCGGGGGACACCCCTGTGTGGCACGGCACTCCTTGCGCGCATCAGCACTGCGCATGGGCCAGCTCCACACGGGTCAAGGAGGCCCGGGGCTTGAACCGCGGACCTCCCATGTGGTAGACGGACGCCCTAACCACTGGGCCAAAGTCCGTTTCCCTACTTCCAGCTTGTTTTGATCTTGCTTCCCTGCACCAGCCGCAAACCACATGTGGCTATTAAAATTAAAATTTAATTATATTTAAATTTAAATAATTCAGTTCCTCAGTTCTCCTAGCCACACTTCTGTTGCTCAACAGCCACACCTGGCTCGTGCCTGCCCTATAGGGACAACAGGCGAATCATAGAAAACACCCATAATCCTGGAACCATCTATTGGAATGCTGCCCTGAGCTAGCCCTTTGGATCTAGAGACAAAGAGCTTTAAACAGTGACCCCTGGAAAGGCAAAATCAGGCAGATTAACCCCTGGGTCCTGCCATCCTTACTTCCAGGATGACGACAGCTCACTGCCCCCGAAGGCTGGAAAAGTCCATTATAGGAGCTTGGGAAGGCAGGCGCCAAGGCAGGAAGCAGGCTTTTATTCAGAAATTTTCCAGGTGGAAGGAACAAATCGTATGATGTTGTCTGGACCTCGGTTTCAGGGCTCCTTCCGCACTTTTAAAGAAAAATCGAGGCGGCAACGAGTCCTCCTTTCCTTTCCTTTGCATTTCTGTTCTTCGGAGTCTCTGAAGGGTGGAGCAGGTTTAGGGACAAGGTTTCTCTTCTGCATCCAGCCCGCCTCCCAGCTTCCAGGAGGGGAGGGGAAGAAGAGGCACCAAAAAAAAAAAAAAAAAATAGGGAGAGAGCGTAAACTACAAAGTAAACTCTAACCCATGCTATGCTCCAAAATGCGCTCATCAAATGCAATGACTGTACCACACTAATGAAGAAGTTGTTAATGTGGGAGGAGTGGAAGGTGTGGGGAGTGGGGTATATGGGAACCTCACATATTTTTAATGTAACGTTTTGTGTGATCTATGAATATTTTAAAAATAATTGAAAAATGAAAAAAAAAACAATATAAAAGGACAAAGTCACCTTGTTCCTGACGTGGGTCACGTGGGCCCAACCTCAGCCACTTGTTTTTTGTCCACAGCAGCCGTGCTAGCCCCCAGCGCTGTGTCAGGAGGGCCCTGGGGGAGTGACGGGGGAAGGGAAGGGCAGGCTGCTCGTGCCCCTCGGCCTTCTCCAATCCGCCTCCTTCTCTCCTGTAGAGACCCTGAGCGCAGCACGCAGGCCCCTCTTCTCCTGGTAGGAGCGTCCTGAGAACCCCAGGCCCTTCAGAGAAAACAAAAATAGCGCACGTCCTACCTCCCGGGAACAGCGCCACACCGGGTTCCTGTCGTGCAGGGAACCTGTCACGGCAGGAGGGACAGCCTGTGCGGAAAGACTTGGCTCTGTCGGCGCAGAGGCGACTCGTAATGAGTTGCACGCTGGCTCCTGTCCTCCACAAGGGCAGGAACAACAGATGCAGGAACAACGAATGGGGACGGTGCTTTGCAAACCCTCCCTGCTCTTAGTGCCACCAGCAAGTGCATAAGCTCCTAAGGGTACGGTGTTTGCTTACAGGAAAGTTCCCGGTTACAGTGGCAGTTCCCTTCACCCCACAGATCCTGCCTGAGCAAGCGGCTCTGCCTGGCAGGTTGCTGAGGTTGGGTGACAGGCTGTGGCGGGGAGCCTTAGCCCGGCCTCACGCACAGGCTCATGCACACACGAGGGACGCGCCCCTCACTCCTGAATGGATGAATGGCTGAAGATGCCTCCACCGTGAAAGACGAATGTCCTGGATTCTCAGGCGACACTGTGCTGTCTCCCGCGGCCCCCTATTCCCGTCCTACAGCATCTTGCGGCTGAGCCTCTCGGACCCTGGCTTCCAAGACCACACTGCAGAGCTCCTCAGCCTCGGGTGGCTTCCCCGAGGCAAGCCGGGGCACCCAAGCATCCTTAAAGGTCCCAGCAGCAGGGCTCCGTGGGCGAGTCTGCCCTGACCTTTGAGCAGGCCTCGTTCCCCCTCCCTGCGGCGGTCGCTGGTGGATAGCCCGGGTCTCAGGGAGGCCGTCTACTCACCCGGGGGGGCTTCTTAGCGCTAGAATCCCAGTAAGTCTATGTAGATTGCCTTCAAATCGTGTTCCTGTAAACCGAGTGTGCAAGCAGGAATGACACTGCAGCCTCGGTGTCCACCTTGCTCAAACCCAGGTCGTTCACCTCTCCATTAAAATTCAACAACCCACTGAGAGACTGTGCGACTAGAATAGAAAACAAGTCATAGGTAAACTCAGTAACAAAATTAACAATGGGAAAATGTGTTTGCCTCAAACACAAGTGCAGAGGTTATAATATATAAATATGTCTTCAAAATGAATACGATGATGACTATTATAACAACACTGGGCAAAGGATATAAATAACAAAAGTAAAACTACAAGGAAGGATGTATGGGAACTCTGTACTTCCTGCATGATGTATCTGTAGAGAAACAACTGCTCTTATAAAAAAAAAACATGTGGAATGTAAAGACAGCTTTCAAGAGAACAACATAATCTCTACATCTAAGAAAAAAGAGAATATTTCATTTGCTCCTAGGATTTAAATCGACGACAGAATAGAGGATATAGTAATATCTTCTTGGTTTTGATGAGAAATATTACTGAATTCATACAGATTACCACTAATCAGACACTAGTCTTCAGCTTCTAAGATCTGATTTGATTTATTTGTTTTCCGTTCGACCATTTTTTATTTGCCCAACGGAATTTCAGGGAATCTAGAGTTAGTTTCTAAGGCACTGGTCAACAGTTCAATCTCCTCAAAAGCAATTTGATACTCAATATAAATAACTTTTCTTGGTATTGTCTAATTTGCCTTTGCACTTTAAAAATTTTTCGGGCTATATTTCATTTGATTACCTAACAAAAAGTATCATTAATTTGCATACCATATTTAAAGTATTTTATAGGACCAACATTTACAGGTCAACTAAATTCATCTCTGCAGAATATTGGAAAGAATTCAATACAGAAGCTGGAAAGAAAAAATAAATAAAACTACACCTCACCATAAGAGAAAATATTCAATATTACTGGTAATCAAATAAATGTCAAAAGCTTCAATAATGAAACACCATCTTTTCACTCTGAAAGATCTGTAGAATGATGAGTAGGCAATATGGCCAGTGGAGAGTAGGATTAGCTCTTTGACATTCAGCCCCAACTCCCCCCCGCCCCCAATGAAAGGGCAAACAAGATTTGTCCAACTCCTTGTCTTTCTTTCCTGTCCCCCAAAACACAGCTCAACACACAACCATATGGATTCTCCCCCCAATTTCTCAGAATCAGGGCTATCAAAGAAGGCCAGCAAACTCCTGTTGTTAAACCCAACGTGAACTTTTTCATCTTCACTTTACCTGATTTGTCTGCTGCACTGGTCACCAATCCCTTATTTTTATATCTCAAGCCCTCAACTTCTGCTACCCGCTCGACTCTCCTGATTGGCTGGCCACTCCTTTGCATGCCACTTCTTTTTAAGTTTCTTTTCTCGGCCTGCCTGTATTGTTTTGGCAACCGTAATCTCACTGGGCCATCTAGTCCACTTGAGTGGTGGGGCAAGGCTTGAGGCTTGTGCTGCAGGAAGGCCAGTCTTTTGTTTCCTTCTGACCAAAGAGTCTTCAAATAATTGCTCAACATTTGTTTAAAGGCTGAGTTTGCATAACTCACGCAGTTAAAACAAAAGCCCTACAGTTAATCAGACAGCCTCCTCAAGAAGCAGATCTCTGTTGACCTTTAAGGCTCTCGCCTCCAACCTAGTTAGCAATAGTTAACCTGCTTCTCATTCATCTCAGTATCAATCAGTGAAAACTGACTCTGTTGTCTTCGGTTCATAGTGGTTCCCCCAGCTCCAGACCCTTAAATATGAAAGCTTTCTTTGCACCTATTTGTATTTCCTCTTCAAATTCAGTACGTTCAGAACTAAACTCATCCCACCCCCTCCACGTTCACATTGCAACCCTCCAAGTCTGCTTCTCTGCCTCTGTCCCCTGTCTGCATGCCTGGCATCTCCACCACCAGCTGCACAACTCAGACAAACTCTGGAATCCTCCATCTACACAACCATCCACTTCCCATACCTGATCAGTCACTGAATCCGTTTAACTCCCTAAATAACTTGGGAGTGCCTGCCCCTCCCCCCATTCTCGCTGCTATTTTCCTGTAGAATTTATTTGATGGTTTTCCTACTTCACTTACTCCTATAGCCTTTTTTTTAATTAAAAAAAGTTTTATTTTTAAAAGTTATTTAGATTACATAAATGTTCCATAAAAAATATAGCAAATTCCCATATGCCCCACTCCCCACTCTGCCCTATTTACAGAATACCAACATCTTTCATTAGTGTGGTACATTCATTGCAATTGAGGAAAACATTCTGGAGCTTTGCCACTAAGAATGGATTATAGGGAAGCGGATTTGGCTCAACAGATTGAGCGTCTGCCTACCACATGGGAGGTCCAGGGTTCAAACCCAAGACCTCCTGACCTGTGTGATGAGCTGGCCCACACACAATGCTGACATGGGCAAGGAATGCTGTGCCATGAGCGGTGTTCCCCACATAGGGGAGCCCCACATGCAGGGAGTGCACCCTGTAAGGAGAGCTGCCCAATGTGAAAAAAAGGTGCAACCTGCCCAAGGGTGGCACCACACACACAGAGAGCTGACATAGCAAAATGATGCAACCAAAAGAGATGCAGAATCCCAGTGCCGCTGGCAAGAATATAAGCAGACCCAGAAGAGCACACAGCGAATGGATGCAGAAAGCAGACAACTGGGGGAGGAGGGAAGGGCAGGGAAGGAGAGAGAAATAAATTTTAAAAAATAAAATAAATCTTAAAAAAAAAAAGAATGGATTATTGCTTATATTGTAATTTATACTCTCTCACACACACTTCTGTAGGTTATGGCAAGATATATAATGACCTGTATCTGTCGTAGCAATGTCATTGAGGACAATTCCTGAGTCTCAAAAATGCCCCCATATTCCATCTGCTTTCCCTCACCCTGACCTCAGAACCTCCAGTGGCTACTGCCTCCACATCAATTATATAATTTCATCCATTGCTAGAATCAAACTGAGTCTATAGTAGAATACCAGTAAGTCTACTTTAGTCCACAGTTTTTTCCCCAATCCTGAGAATTCTGGGATGGTGATGCCCACTCTACCTCTAATTGAGAGGGGGTTTCAGTCCCATATGACCGATGATTTAGACCTTCTTGTTTATAGTTATAGACTCTCTCAGTTCCTTGGTATAATGGTTGTCCATCATCACCTCCTTGTTATTTGCCTGGGTGAGCCCAATGGGCTGGAATTGCAATTCAGCTGAGGCTCAGTGCCCAGCTGGCACATGGACAGTCCAGAGATTCAAGTCTCTTGGATGTACACCTACCAACACCAGCACCAACTATAGGTACAAATAGAAGGGACAGAAGAGCCATGTGTAGGGAAACCACAACTGAGTCCAACTCTGTCACACTGGGGAGCACAAACTCCAAAGTAAGGCCCACTGGCAAGGCACCAAATTCCTGAGCTACCTGCCCTGACTATGCCTGGGTATTTCCAGAGCCTTCAAGAGCCCCACTATTTAGGATAGTGTCTAATTTGGCAGTCACTGAGATTCTGCTGAGACATGCATAAGCAGAACCTCTGAGATGACCTCCTGACTCACTTTGAAGTCTCTTAACCATATAAACTCATTTGTCTTTACCTCTTCCCCCTTTTGGTCAAGGTCTTTTTCCAGTTGCATTGCTAGTTGGTGTTTGTTAGTAATCCCTCAGTGCCAGGGAGGTTCATCCCTGGGGGTCATGTCCCATGCTGGGGGGAAGTTATTGCATTTATATGCAGAGTTCAACTTAGAGAAAGGCCACATTTAAGCAATAAGGAGGATTTCAGGAGGTAACTTTTAGGCACCCTATAATACTAGGCTAAGTTTCCAAAGGCCCATAAGCTAAGTCATCAATATCAAGGGCCCATCAATGGACCATCCCCCTTCACTAGCCATTGCCTCTGTACTTGGGAGATTCTTGCTGTTCCATTAGAGAATGTGGCAGAGCTCCACAGGATGGGAATTTAATATTCTTTCAGTTATTGCCTGAATCTCCACCCACCGTAACAATGCCCCATGAACACTTGTACATATTTTTATGCCTTATATGTATGCCCCAGGTGAACCTCCTCCCTTGTATCCCCCATCACTGACACCCCACCTAAATGATCCTCCCCTGCCACAGTTGTAACCCTTCTATGATCCAAAACTTTTTCAAAAATGAAGTCAATTAAAATAGCCAGGTATAATTAATAAGAAAGTGAAATAATAATGACAGTTTAAAAAATAAGAAATAAAATACAAAAAAGTTATAAAATTTGAGGATAATAAAAAATAATGAAAGAATATAAAACATTTTTTTTTACATTTTCTCTTTCATCACTGTAAGACCTGTTGTCCTGTATGTACAGTGACATTTTCTTCCATTTATTCTCCCAGTGTCATAGTTTTTTTTGTTTTGTCTTCAAAGAAGTTTCAGGTCACAGCAAAGTCATGTACAGAATAGAGGGGACTCCGATATACCCAGCCTCCTCCTTTTCCCCCTTCCCCTATTAATAACATTTTATATGTGGATGGCACATTTGTTACAACTGATGTATAAATATTGAAACATAGTTACCAACCATCATTAATGGTTTACATTATGGTTTACATTTTGAACCATACACTTTTATAAATTTCGATAAAACTTAACATGGCCTGTATCCACTATTGCAAGATCATGTAGAACACTTCTATCACCCTCAAAACGCCACCTGTTCCATCTATTAATGGGGGGAGTGTTGAGGAAGGGAGTAAGTGAACACTGGGGATTGATGGGTATGTGGTTGAAACTACAATAGGCAATAGGACGAGGTAGGGCTACTGGTTTAGGACATTGGATGTGGGGGGTATTCGGGGCAGGGAGCACCTGGGGCAGGCTTCTAGGGAGTGTATGAGCTTTCATTTTGACATAATGTTTAAATTAGTGGGTAGAGACCCACATAATGAGTGGGAAGGTGTTGGACCCCATCCTGGGGTGGCCTGCTATGTTCTCAAATAGAGGGGCAGGGTTATCTCGAGAACATGGGTGATGCCCGATAGGTCAGGACAGACCAGTGCGTCAAGCCCTCAGTGTTGTTGCAAGTAGCTATGAATCTGGTCCTGCAAAGGAGTGAAGCCTGTTGGTTACTGTGGGTCCTGAAGGGAAGGGGAGGGAGGAATAAAATAAAATAGATCTAGAGCCTCTTAACTGTCTTCCTTGTCTCCAGTTTCATCCTCCCTTCCAGGTTTGATCACTTCCCTCTCCCTACTTAAAACATTTCAAAAGATCTCTGTTGTCCTCCAATGTAATAACCAAACTCATTAAATTCCTTGGAAGATCCTTCTAATGTGGCCTTGCTTATGTCAATAGACTCCTCTCTTACACCTTATGCAGTATTAAGCATCTTTCAGTAACTTCCAGTAACTTGAACACACTGTCCTTTCTCTTTGTACAGCCCATTTCTGCTGTCAGAAACACTCTGTCCTCAGTTTTTGGGTAAGCTTTCCTATCCTTCAGGCTTCAGCTTGGCTGTCACTCCATCAGCCAGCCTTCCTGGAGCCCGAACATCAGCGTAAAGTCTTATTGCTATGTTGTCTGACAGCACCTGGAGCTTCTCACCTCACAGCTGTATCATAAGCATGTCTAACCTTCCTCTGTCCCCTGCTGGAACAGGAGCCCCAAGGGTTCTGGCCTGTGCTATCTCCCTCCCTGCTAGTCCCAGGGCCCAAGACAACCGGTACCACAATCAACCAATATTTGCTAAAAGAAGAAAAGGAATATGTTAGGAACTTCTAAAATGTTCATGTCCTTCTAAGCATCTATCCTAAGGAAATAATCCAAAAAAAGGACCAAGATCTGCACAAATATGTTCATTCAAAAATTATTTATTATAGAAAAGTACTGGTACTAAAATAAACATATAACAGAAAAAAGAATGTTGGAGTTAATTATGATACATCCATGTGGAAAAAAATGCTCAGGATTCTTCTAATTTCTGTCATATAGCATTAGGGAAAGAAAAAGCAATACGAAATCATGTATTACAATTTAGTAATATTTTAAATCTACATATAAAAGGACAGAAAAAGGAATTCTTCAAAATGTCACTAATGCTTAATTATAAATAATGGAAGCATGGGTCATTTACATGGTTTTCTATGGACTTTCCTAACATTCAAATGTTCTTAGTTGAATGTTAGTAAGCAATACTTTTCTCATTGGAAATACATACACACTCACGGGCTCACACAAACACATACCCTCAGGCTCCCCAGCATCTAAAGGTCTAGATCTGGATTTTAGATTTACTTTGGCAGGATTTACTGGATTTTACTGAATTTTAGATCTACTTTAGGCAGGATTTTAGCTCCACTTTGGGAGTGAGTCAGCTGGGGCCAGGCTGTGAAGCTCCAACGCAGTGTACACACCACACGAAAACTGTGCAGTTTCCTGCAGAAGTTGCTGGCACGAATCTGCAGGTTCCTTCCTCTTCCAATGCCCTAGGGCTTCCATTATTCCTCTGTTCCTTCATTGTAGCCTGCTCTCCCCAGGTTTCCCCCATGTATCCATGGAACCTGGACTGGGAACTGTACAGATGCAGGTACCCTGCCGTATCCAGAATGATCCTGCCCCTCCAAACCTGCCTACTGCCCTCCATCAATGACTCCTGCTCTATAGCTCCTTCACTCTGGCTGCCTTCTTTCTTGGATTCTCCTTGTTCCTTGTTCCTCACACAGATAGACCCTTAGCAATTCCACATCCAAACACACCCAGACCAAAAAAAAAAAAACACAAAAAACTCCTGATGGGATTCAAGCAAGAATTCTTGCTGCATCAATCAATTATTTCATCTATGATGAGTGGAAAATTATGAAAGGATCAGTGTCCCCAGCATCCCCTCACTCCTAGTGAGGGTTCTGACTTTGCCCCCACCCCACCCATGCTCACCCTCTCTACTGCCTTCTAAGGAGGGTTCTGCTTCTGTCAGTTTAGCTGATGTTCTGTCAGTTAGCCGATAGTTTAGTATAATGCAGAATCAGTATGAAGGGGATAGAAAGAAAAGAGGTATCAGGATCAGAATTGGGGAAAAGTTACTAATGGTTGAGTGAAAGGAAACCCTTGGAAAGAGCTGGTGCTGGCAACTTGAATTATTTGAAAATTACTGCGTATGTTTTTTCTCATGATGTATTTCTTTTTTGGGGTGATATTCTCACTTATGCTGGATCATTTTTGGATCACAAGGATCATGGTTGCAATATAGCTGCATAATATTGGTTGAAAAAATCCTTGTGAGGGAAGAGGATGTAGCTCAAGTGATTGGGCTCCTGTCTACCATAGAGGAGGTCCAGGGTTCGATTCCCAGGGCCTCCTGGTGAAAGCAAGCTGGCCCACCTATCAAGCTGGCCCGAGCGGAGAGCTGGCCTATGTGACAAGCTGGACCAAGCAGAAAGCTGGCACAGCAAGACAACACAACAAAAAGAGACACAGAGGAGAGATAATAAGAGATACAGCAGACCAGGGAGCTGAGGTGGCTCAAGAGACTGAGTCCCTCTCTCCCACTCCGGAAGGTCCTGGGATCGGTTCCCGGTGCCACCTAAGAGAAGATAAGCAGACACAGAAGAATATACAGTGAATGAACATAGAAAACAGACAGTGAGTGCAAAACAATGGGGGCTGGGGAATGGCAGATAAATAAATAAATAGATAAATCTTTTTTAAAAATCCTTATGAGTATAGGGATGGTTTACTCCCATTTTTTCCCAGAAATTATCTGTGCCAAAGGAAGTGAAATAACATGTCATATCTACCATACTATTTGAATCTGAGAGTGATCTATTAGAAATCAGGTTGGAATAAATAACCTTCTTAAGAAAATTCCTAATACTCGTGTGTATTAGCCGTCATAGAAGTGCTAGAGAATAGATCTGAGAATTGAACTTCAAGGCCACCTATTGGAACCAACAAGGTCAGACTTAAGAGGTATAATTGAGTAAGATATTGTATAGAGCTCTCTAGTGTCCAAAGTGATTTCATATGTCTTAGCTAATCTGGATATTATAGCAGTCTGGGAGGACATGACATGTGTTATTATCTTGATTAAGAGATGATGAAACTGAGGTTCTGGGAGGTGATCAGTAAATTGCTCAAGGTTATGTAATGTGGCCAGAAAGAGCTGGTGCTGCTGATGGAAAAATGTGTCGAGAATCCAGAGGTGCCAAATATCACTGAGCCCTGATGTGCTTCAGTTGAATGACTCAAGTGCCTTTGATACTGTTAGAAGAGTGGGAGTACTTACAGGTTGATTGTTAGGGGGAAAGAAGCTATTTAGATTAATATAGATTCCCAGGCCTGAAAAAGAGGGAAATCAGATTACTGGTAACTTCTTCACTTTACATAGCAATTTCCTAATACTTTGGGTCCCCCTCCCTCACGTTGTCTTTGTGATATGGCTATATTATCACAAAGATAAGGGAAAACGTGTGAGCAACTGATGTAACTTTGGTTCCTGGTAATGATTCATAACAGTGGAGAGATATTTCCGAAACTTAACAACCAGGCTGGAAGAAGACATTGCAAATTTCCCAGCCAGGAACTATGCAAAATTGCTGACAATAGGCTTTACTGCCAAATTGTCTCTTCACCAGTCAGTTGAGACTGCATTGACAATGAGAGGGAAAAACTGTTCTAAAACTTTCTCTAGTTGATTGGTACAAAAATACAAAGAAGTGTTCGACAGTGTGACAGCTGGTGTTTTGTAATACGGCAGAGCCACTCTCCAGTTGGTTATTGGGGTTCATGGGTAAAGCTGTGTAGCAAGGAATCCCCAGGTTTATCTCTTCTTTGAATCCATTGTCCTTTTAGAATTATTTGGAAAAAACTTTCCATTAAATATGTTAACAGGGCCCTGGTTAGGATCTAAACGTCTGAGCTACGACCCTTCTTTCTACTATCTGGCAGAATGACCTTGGAGATCCTAAAACAATCTATCTGTGCTTCACTCAGTCTTCTCAAAGCACAGACTCTTCCTCCTCTTTGGGAAGAGGACAAAAGGGCCATGGGTTAAGGGTCATTTTCAAGATGTGAGAGTAAATAAGATGAAAAGCAGGAGCTGGTTGTCTGCATCATCTGGGACATGGACTTTTCTCTCCCTCGCTGGGGGACATGAGCCCCCTTCATTGACTCTATGCGGTGCTACATATATGGAAGCAGCGCTAAACCAGATACTCCACTTCCCTTCTCCTTATCCTGGGACTCCTATGCATCTACCATTCTCCCTTTTGGATTTTCCCAGCTCCAAAATGATCTGTTCATCTCCCTCTGAATTGAAAACTCTTATCATCTTTCCCTCTAATTTAGGATATTCTTTATAATACTTCTAGGCCTGTTGTCTCTTGTTTGTGACAGAAGCACAGGGAACCATATGAACATAAAGCCTCTTCCTCCCTTACCTGCTAAGAGGGTGCATCCCTCCACAGATTCTTGTTTTACCTAATTCTCAAGAATATCTAAAGAAACGGGAGAGGAGGAACCCAGACCATGGCCTAAGAAGGGAAGATAAAGAAAGGCAGAAAAGGAAAGCGAGGGCAAACCTAAGATGGCAGCTGTGGGACTAATAATTTGGGGAAAAGAGAAAACTTTGAACAGGATTTGTAGAAAGATTTTGATGTGAGTGGCGACTCCTGCCTTTGTCTTCTCACACTCACCTTTCAGAATTTTTTAATAAGAACCTTCGGTGGGTTTCTGTGTGTGTGTATGCGCGTGCGCGCACGCACGTAAGTTTTGATGCCACCCTGCACTGAGATTGATCTTAAAGTAAAAACGAGACAGCTTGGATGCATTCAAATGTATGGTATTATAGAAATTCTCTTATATAACTTTTCTGTGCACATGTCTTGCCTTTCTCTCTCCATCATACTCTTCTTGAAGATAATCGTTTGAGACTGTACAGTTATTCTCTGTATCTACCATCTTGCCTACCAAACTGTCTTAATTGGTCTTAATATATGATGAATACTTATTAAATATTTTATTCCTTGATGGACAGAAAAAGCAGTGTAGCAACAATTATTTATAATTTGGTACAGAAAGGAGCCAATATTTTACAATATGGGAGAATGAAGCACTTTTAAAACCAATAGATATGTGAATGGATTTGCAGCCCTTTGACATAGGTTTATAAATGCTAATCATGCTAATCATCTGCTGAGACTTTTTAAAAAGATACTCTGCTGGCTAGGCAGAAAAGGTTTAGTACTTAGACTTTTGCCAAGGGAAACGCAAATGCCTATTAGCCACTGCATACAACTGGCATTGTTACTTTCCAAGGCTAACTGTGTTCAGCCAGCAGAGCAGGCTCCAAAAAGACCCTGCTTCTGGCTTTGGAAGATTGTCTTAAGGGAAATAAGCTGTGAGCTAAGAGGATTCCAAGCAACAATATCCTGGTAAAGCTTTAACAACAGGCTTTCCAGGGGGAAAAAAAATCTCTGGTCTGCAGCATTTGCCAATTCTTGGAGCGTAAATACTCTCATCATGGCTGATTTCCAGTCACCACCAATCCCTCACCAGAAGTGGAGTTGGGAAGAGATGTGCACAATCAGTTCTTCTGAGCCAGCGCAAGTTCTAGCACAAGTTCCAGCACAATACTGCTGCAGACATCCACAGAACAAGTCTGCAAACTGCAGAGGAAGGTGTTTGTTTGTTTTCCTAGAAACATTTGGCTGAGACCCAGAAAAGTTACATGTGGCACCAAGAATTTTTTTAAGTATTACAAAAGAAAAATTATATAAGGTCAGTCAACCAGCTAATAACATATGCCCACTTACCTTATTACCTCTGCAAGGGCTTCTGGGATTTCATTAGCCCACTAGGCTGTGAGTATACCACTAGAGGCAGAACACCAGCATTTACAGACTGCTAAGACCTGAGAGGTTGTTCAACTCCTCCGGTGAGGCACAAACTTTTATTCCAGGAAATATAGATCAAGGAATGGGCTAGCATCTGACCGTGAGTCAGTCATCTGAAGGTTTCTCCTCTGCTCAAATCTTTCTGCATCTGATACCCCACTACTACCCTTTTTTGCTCTTACTTCTCCCAGGACGTTAACTAAAATATGCTAAGTTGCACAGATTTGGTGACCCACAAATCTGGGAGCAAGTTTAAACAATCGAGAGCTTCTTGCAAGTCAGTATAGTTTATCTTTTAAAGCAAGCCCTTTCTGGAATATATTTTGCAAGTGGTGTAGGTGTGTGTGTGCAGACCCACATCTGCTACCTGTTTGCCAATCCCATGCCCTGCCACTGCCCAACCCCAAGCCTATCCCTGTACGAACCTCAGGGATTAGAGACCTCTGGGTGGTTCTTATTTATCCTAGTGGGGCTGATGCTTTAGTAATGAATTCATGGAAATACCTACGCGAAAAGGTTATAGACACCTCATCCCTATAAGAACTGAAAAAAGGCTTGCAGGTTTGAGTGTATGACCCTGGTAAGGAAAGCTACAGAATATCTTTCCCTTTAGAGCCAAAGTGGTCATGGACTGAGCTGGAGGAGGGGCAAGTGGGGTACTTTGCATGCTCATACTGATCCTGTTTCCAAAGACTACTGTTTCGACTACCCCAGAATGTCTGACCTTGACCCAGAACTTCTTGGGTTTTCAAGAATTTAGCTTCTCCAAAGAGCCAGGTTTGTGGAGTGCTGAAATGAAATATTAATGAACATTAATAACTATACCAAGAGGTCACATCAAATAGACTTCTACAGTTCACATACTTTCATTTTATGTCTCATTGAATGATGAAATAAATGTCAATCGTGCATCAGTAAAATGATCCAGAACTTTCTACCTCTGACACTGGAACCAATAGGTATATTTTGGAAGAACTTAGTAGTTCTCTTTAATTCTAACCATGAAAGGTTAAGGATATTTGAGTCTTTTTAAATTCCTTAGTAACCTAGTTGATTCTATATTCCATTTATCTTACTAAACATTCTTGACCAATTTTTTTCAGCCAGGATGGACCATATCAGTCAAATTTTAACACTCTCTACATGAAACAGAGTTTCACTATAAGAATAGCCTTTAAAACTTCAAGGGGGTGCGCGCTAAGATTTAAAATAAAGCCCATGACATAATTTTATGAATGCTAATCATGACTTTCGTTCATTCTTAATCTCTGTACCAAAAAGTTCCCAATTGTATCACTTCTTATTTAATTATTTCTTTAATTGGTGTTTTATTTTTGTTAATGTTTTTTGCCTTAAACTTCAATTTGCCTGATTTTAATATTGTACATCAACTATCTTTTAAAATTTGGTTAGTGACTATTATCTGGTGTAATTATTCTTATATTGGAACTAATATGTGCATCTTACAATGTGTTTTCTTTTATCATCCTTTTTCTCTGCTTCTTTATTTTCCCCTTCCTATCTTCTATTGATGTAATAAGATTTTCTATATTCCCAATGTTTGTCTTCCTAGAAAAATTTGGAAACTAGAGATTATATTCATATTAATTTAGCAAATTACATTAAAAAATATAAAATTCACACCAAACTATAAATTTAATATTTTTAATAGATTTTTATTAAAGTCATATTCCTTTGTCAGTGAGTTGTATTTTATAGTCTATTGTTAATTATACTTAATAATATATTTTATTAATTCTTATATTTACTGGTTTTTTTCTACCCCATAACTTTCCTTTAGGTTTCCTCTCTTCCTGATGAGATACAACCTTTAAGAGTGAAGGTCTGTATTTGGTAAACTCTTAGTCTTTCTATATCTGAAAACGAGTCTATTTTGTGTTCAATCTTGAATGATAATCTATGTGGGTGAAACTTATTTCCATCAATGTTTTGAAGCTTTTAATCTTGTTTCCTGGCATCTACTGCTGAGGAGATGTCTCTCTTATTGTCATGCCTTTGTCACTAACCAGTCTTTTCTCCCTGGTCATTTCCATGATTTTCTTTTTTGTTCTGATATTTTACGTTTTTACTCTGATGTGTTAAGTCAGAGATTTATTTTCATTTATCTTTCTTAGTACTTGATAGGAGCCTTTAACCTAAGTACACATATCTTTCACCAATTCTGGAAGTTTTTTGCTATTATTTCTTTTAATATTGTTTTTTCTGCTATTCCCATTAAATTATTCTTCTGAAACTCAGTTTATTCACCATGTATCTGAAATTCTCTTCCATATTTTTACTCTGGTCTCTCAATGCTGCCTTCTGAAGTAAATCTTCAGCAAAATCCTGCAGTTTATTGGTTTTCTCTTTTGTGTCCAGTCCATTGTTTAATGTTTTAAATTTCAATAACATTTTTTATTTCCAAAGTTTCTGTTTGATTCCTAAACATATCTACATGACCTTGTTTCATTTCTGTCTGATTCTGTTTCACAATTTCTTTCTCCCTTTATGAATATTACTCCTGTATTTATCTCTTTAACCATTATAAACATACTTATATTAATGTTTTTTTTTTTTAGACTGAAATACAATTTTAACTCCTGGGCTTAATTCGTGCTAATTATTCATTTTGTTTTCTTTCTTGGTATCAAATGCCTTTGTGTATTTTAGAAACCAAAAAACCTTTTAAAGCCAATAGATTTGCAGGGTCATTTTGAGATGTCCGGTTCGGTCAGCTTGACTTTGATTTTTTACTTCTGACCTTCCGACTCCTTGTCTGGCAGCTTTGGGGTACCATCCTCCACCGGCGAGGACCCACAGCTGGGGTGAGGTCTCATACTCTTTTTCAGTCTCCTTTGATCTCAGCCAGCAAGAGATTCCGGTGAAGTTCCTTGTTGCCCCAGTGTGTCTGAGTTCTCGCTTGGTCTATACAACTTTCTTTAAGCTGTAGCCTGCTGACAGCAGTTTTTCAGTTTCCTCTCTTAAGGGATGGGTAATCTCCACCCCTGACTTGAAGCCCTGCACCTGCCACTCATCCCCCACCTGAGCAGGGGAGGCTTGTGCCTCCTGTGCCCGGCCCCTGCCTGGCTCCTGTCCCAGGGATCAGCAGGCCCCCATGGGGAGCTTAAACACCGCCTGATGCTGCTGTCCCGTTTCCAGTCTAGGGAGAGAGTTACGTTACATTTTAAGAACGCCATGGTTATTTGCTATGTGCTTGGAGAAGGTTCATTTATTGCACCATCCTGTCCACTTATAACAATAATTAGCATTCAGTAAACACTTCTGTGCCAGGCACTGTGCCAAGCCTTTTCCTAACTAACCTCAAGGAGCCTATAAACACTTCACTATGAGGTAGGGACAATTCTGCATCTTCTGTTTAGGTAAATGTAGGAGGAAACCAACCCTCTCTAGAGTTTAAATAAGTTTGCTAAGTGGCAAAATGGGATTAGAATCCCAGAATGTCTGACTCCAAAACCCAAGCTCTTGACCTTGATCCAGTGAGGATAAATTACTGTCTCCTGATCATCATCTGACGTTGTTAGCTTCGTGGCCAGTGCAAGAAGCCTGAGGAGGAGGAAAGGCATGGACTAGGACTCTGGGGTACTGGTTTCCAGTTCAAGTTCTTTTACTAACTACCAGAATGACCTTGAGAAACACTGGAGCAACCCGAGTATTTATTTTCTCTATAAAATAGAGTTATTAACACTCAATTAATGGATTCAAGACCTCTTAGAAATTTGGAATATTATGTGTATTTATGATATATTATGTTGATTTCAAGCTCCTTTCCCTCTATTGAAACCAAGAGGTATCATAAGCAAAGTTGACATTATTTTCCCTGAATATATTGCCTTACACTTGCCTACGCTAGAGCTCATTTGCTGTTTCTCTACCCACTCACGAAACCTCATGAGACCTTACCATGGTTTATCCCTGTCAGTTTGACATTTCACTTCCATCTTTAATTTTGGAGATCTCACTGCATGTTCTCCAATCCTCGTCACGTACAAAGCTATGAAATAAACTCTTAGCATTTTCTCATCTGGAGAAGCAACTATTTTCCTCTACCTTTCAACTCCTCTTAAGCCAATTCTTTATCTATAGCTGAACAAATACCACTTCCACTTCAACCCCAAGTGGTGGCAGATGTTTTAACTATTGCACAGATTTTCAGCAGCATTCCTTTCCTTATCAGGGAGGAAACATCATATATCGAAGCGTGATCAGATCATCGAGTCAAGTGACAGGACCCTGGGCCACATACTTAGCCTCCCTAAGCTCCAGTTTTCTCATCTGTAAAGTGAAGATAACATTTCCGTCCTGAAGAAAAGATGTGACAATTTTATAAGCTCAAGTATTCCAAGCACCAAGTAGAAAATCTGGCACATAGTAGGCTGTCCATTAATATAAATTATCCTCATCAGTATTTGCAGCCCCAAGGCATCTACTTGCAGCACAATTGTGAAAAAGCACATGTTGACTACATTAACTCTACTCCCATGATGCAAATAACGAAAAAGAGAAGTGAGTTATTTGCATCATTGGAGTTTCTCCTTTTTCATTTTTATTGAACTGTCAGGTTCAATAAAAGCAACAACATACCCCAGTTTTTTATGTTGGTAGATAATGAAGACTCATTCCGAACTCGAAAAACACGTAGCCTTCATTTTCCAAATAAACAGTGGTCCCTTTGAAAGCTACCCTGAAGTCTTTGAAAGGAAAGTACTGGAGGACCCCAACAGTTATGGTGAGTGGCAATGAAGTCTGCCGAAGTGTCCCTCCGAGGCCCTGGGATCACTGGAGGTTTCTTTGCGAACCACGTAGAGGTCGTTTGTGTGACTTCTTGGTGGCTAGAATGTGCTGTCCAGCTGGATGCAAATCTATCCCTGAGAAGTCACATACTTTGGGAATTTATATTCATTTACAATCATTTTCCATAACCCTATGGTTCCATGAGTGCAAGGCAGAGAGAGTTTTAACTCACGAGTTTTAACTCACGAGTTGAATAGAACTCGTGGGAACATTTTGGCTTGAGCTTTCCTAGACTGAGTAAATGCAATTTTTTTGGTGATCAATTAATGGGGTAAAGCAGAAATAACTAGGGGAGAAGGGATAGAGTATGGAGAGTACCGGGGGAGGGAGGAAATAGTTGGGGGGGATAAAGAAGAGCAGGGAGGGGGCAGCAGGTCAGTCTCATCATTGAGACCTTACTCTTCTAGAAAATTCCTATCACCACATACGTGTGCTACGTTGCTACCTGGATATTTCCAGAAAATTCCACTGTTGTCTTTGGATAATGGCAAAGCAGAATAAGGAGATATAACTGCAGCCTGTTCTTTCATATTTGTTTGCTCATTAAATTTTTCTCCAAGTCACTGAGTCGTATCTGCCCAGTACACAAACATTAAAACCTTCTTTTCTTTTCTATCAGGAGATTGACATATTCTTAGTATAACATTTCATAATGTGTTCAAAGGGCACATTTAGAATATATGAAATGTGTATGAAGTAAAGTCCTTGAGAGGTAGAAATATTACAAGCCTCAAGCTAGCAGGTTGGCTTAATAAGAACCACAAGAGAATAGACAGTCTACACAAGAGTGTAGACAGTCAGACCACAAGAGAATAGACAGTCCTGGACAAATTCCTTCTCCCGTCTCTCATACACCCAAGTTCTGGAATTTTTAGGTGATGCCCCAGGGAACAGTGTCTAGCCAGATTGCTTGAAAGCCATCTTCCCCACTTAAATAAAAATGTTCTGTATGGCATAAATAGCACCAAACTCAAAATATGATGACTTCATACCTGTTAGAGCTGCCCTTTATGCCTCTTTGTGCTTGGCATAGTACAGAAGTTTCCAAAAACTTCTTTATACGCTAACACCTCTCCTCTCTGCACTTACAGTTATTTCTCAAATGTTTGTGAAACCATTATCCCATCACACCTCAAGGAATTTCCTTCAGTAAAATGAAATTTATTTTTCTATAACCCCAGAATATGTGCACAGGTTGGCATTTTGTAAAACTCTAATGAAAAGCATTCCAGCACTGAAAACAGCCTGCCCTCCAAATAAAGACATACGTGGCAATAAGCTAAAAGCCAAGGCTTCCAGTTAAATATTGCCCTCAGCGAAGAACCAATAAACTTCATGATTAGAATGAAAACCCCTGGAAGCTTCTAAGAAATCATCGCCCATGTCAGTGTGGCTTTCCCAGGCCTCCAAGAACATATCAGATCAGATGAAACTCCCCGTGGAAGTGGAGAGCCATTATCGAGAGACCTGTGAATTCCTGAAAGGCTTAGGTGCTTATGGCCACTTTTTCATTTGGCTTTGCCGAAAGGATGTGAAACGCAGCTCCTTCCTCAGCTTACATGTGCACACACCCACACAAACAAAGCCAGCTTTACCGGAAGTTAGAGGGGGGTGAGGAAAGTTCACACATTCCATGTATTTCAAACAACATAGCATCCCGTATGTTGAGCTCCTGTTCTCGCAGATCCTTTTGGCCACCCTCTGGGCATCTCCTGCTTCAAGCATGTTTCTCGCTGACCCTGTCCCCACCCGTTGACCAGCCTCTTCTGCTCAATTCCACGCCTTGGGGTCCATGGACTTCCCTCCGAATTCAAATTTATCCCCCCTTTTGCAGAGAGCTCCACCCTCTCCAGGTCTACACCCAAACCCACCAAGGTTCCCCACAGACAAGCACCACTGAGCCACAGGGACCCACTTCCCGAGGGGGACACCACGGCCATCAATGTCACTGCACCATTACACAATACACATCTTCATTTTTGACTCGTTAGACACCTTTTTCACTTTTTGTCAGAGAGCATCGCATATTTTTGCAGCAAAAAGTCTCAAAATTTTATTGACATGACAAGCAAACTCATTTGTTCCCCAAATGGAAATTGTAGAGAATGATGCATTCTCTCACACGCAATTTGACCGATGCGTCAGTTGACTATAGCAGCACCGAGAGTAATTTTCTGTCCTGTTTGTGTTGCCGCAAAGCTTTCGTAAGGCCTCTGAATGAATGCAGAGTCTCCAGTGGCTTTGAGAAGCTTAGAAGAACAATCTGTCCCATACGTGAAAGGCACAGTTCTGCCATTAATTAACACCTGCCTCTGTGCTGGGTATTGGCATCTCTCAGCATTGAAGTCAGTATCGAGTTAGTTATGGGAAATGTTTCAAAAATGTAAGTTCAATATCTATTCAGGATACACTTATGGTATTGTTTTTTGGTATCAAGTAGCTGTTTAAAACTAAGCTGCCTCCCCCCCATTGAAGGGTTATTTTCCTTTCATTCTGGAATTGATCCTTTATGCAGCTTTTTGAGTATCAGGGCAAATGTTTAATGTCAAGCACTTTCACGGACCACTATTAATTGGAAAAGCAAATGAACAAAACCTTCAGCAACATTTTAAAAGGAATGTGTACTTTCTTCTACACAATGACACTTAGGTTAGTGACCCATTCTCCGTGAGCTGGGCTGTCAGGAAAGCCTCTCTGTGGAGCTGAAACACGAAGACGCTGTCACCGGGAGATCAGAGGACTGGCGCGTGCAGAGGGCTTGAGGTGAGAGAGGGCCTGGAAGGTTCCAAGGGAAGACAGGACACCAGGGTGGCTGGATGGTAATGACCCGGGTGATGCTCAAAGGGCCGGCAGCAATGAGGCGCTGCGGGTTTTGAAGTCAAGGAAAGAAGACTGGCCTTTATTGTGAGTATAACGGGAAATCACGGCGGGATGGAACCAGAGGAGCAGCACCGATCTGGTTTAGGTTTTCAGAAGATCACTCCAGCGGCTGCGGGGAGGGAGATCACCGGGGCGAGGGAGGAAGCGCTAGGGCGGTCAGAGGAGACGCGGCTTGGAATAGAGAGGGCGGGCAGGGTTAGACACCTGCTCCTGGGCGCCGACCAGCTGTGCTCCCAGCTTACATGCATCTGCAGGGATCGGTACCTGCCCAGCGTGCTTGGCTCCTGTCAATAACACCAGGTCCCTCCGGGGAAACACAGTTTTAAAAGGCATGGCAGGAGACCCCATGTTCTCCTTGACAGCATTAGGGGAACTTTGAGAAGCATCACGTGAACAGTTTTCCTCTGCAGACGACTGGAAGCAGTTCTTTTGCATTAGTGCTTGATGAGGTTTAATTAGTTAATGCTTGCAGGGCGGTGAAAAATGAAAAATGAAAAATGTTTAAATGTCAGCTTTGACTCTAATTGTATTATAAGCACTAAGCTCTGAAGCTTGCTGAGAATTCCTCTTTCATCCGACGGGTATGCTCAGGGGACAGAGGGAGGCAGGGGCAGCTTCTCATTGCAATCAACAGTCCGTCTATCACTTCACAGCATTTTCCAGAAAGGATGTAGCAATCAAGTCCCAGAGAGAGAGACTTTTCTATCTTCTAGTAAATCACACCAGATGGACATTTACATGAAAAGGTCTGGATACCTACAGAAATGCCACACTATTTGAGAATTAACTTTTCCAGAAAGCTGTCTACCGTTAGACATCAAATCATTTCTATTTTAACTAATTTTGATGGCTAACTCTCTTAACACTGGGAGGTTTATTAGGTACGACTTACCTTTTCACCCCATATCGCAGGGTCACAATCGAGCAAAGAGTAATGTGTTGTGTTACAATGAGTGCTGTGCCAGAAGCTGTCCCACCTTGAGCATCGGTCACCACTAAATGGCATGCCTCTTGAGACCTTCTAATGTTCTAAAAATGGTTTCTTTCACAGTCAAACTAACAGTTGTCACATATTGTGCCTGTCATTTTTTTTGATCCATTGATTCCCCATTTATTACTTTTAATCTGCTGTAGGCTAAATAACTTGTGAGCACGGGTAGTGAGAATTGTGTATAAAATAAAGAGTAAGGGGGTTCTAAGTGAGGAGATGAGGCAGCTATGTCTGAGGAAAAGTGCTTAGACTTTTTATGATCTCTACCAGGACCTAGTGGAAGAATTTAGAACACAGGCATTATTTTATAAATGAAAAGAACACTAAGAAGCGCTTTATCTGTAGCAGTGTATTAGTTTCCTGTTTCTGCTGGAACAAATCACCACAAAATAAGTGGCTACAGTAACTCAAATATATCTTACAGTCTGGAGGTCAGAGCCCAAAATGAGTCGCACTGGGCTAACGTCAAGATGTTGCCAGGGGTGGCGAACTTGGCGCAGTGGTTAGGGCGTCCGTCTACCATATGGGAGGTCCGCGGTTCAAACCCCGGGCCTCCTTGACCCGCGTGGAGCTGGCCCATGCGCAGTGCTGATGCGCGCAAGGAGTGCTGTGCCATGCAGGGGTGTCTCTGTGTAGGGGAGCCTCACATGCAAGGAGTGTGCCCCATAAGGAGAATTGCCCAGCGCCAAAGAAAGTGCAGCATGCCTAAGAATGGTGCCGCCCACATGGAGAAATGACACAACAAGATGAGGCAGCAAAAAGAAACACAGATTCCTGTGTTGCTGACAACAACAGAAGCGGACAAAGAAGACGCAGCAAATAGACACAGAGAACAGACAACTGGGGTGGGGGGGAAGGGGAGAGAAATAAATAAATAAATAAATCTTAAAAAAAAAAAAGAGATGTTGCCAGAGGTAAGCAGATGTGGCTGAAGCAATTGAGCTCCTGCCTACCACATGGGAGGTCCTAGGTTTGGTTCCCAGAGTCTACTGGGGAAGGCAAACTGGCACGATGGGAAAGCAGGGCAAGATGATGCAACAAAGAGGAAAAACCATGAAAGACACAACGAACCAGGGAGCTGAGGTGGCTCAATTGATTGAGTGCTTCTCTCCCAGTGCCTCCTAAAGAGAAGATGAGGTGACAGCGGGAGCAAACAATGAGGGAAGGGTGCAGGGGAGTAAATAAGTAAAATGAATCTTAAAAAAAAAACAAAAAACTGTTGCCAGGGCTGGAGACTCTAGGGAAGAATCCATTTCCATGTCTTTTCAACCTTCTAGAAGCTTCCCTTTTCCCTTGGCTCCTGGCCTCCTTCCATTTTTAAAGCCAGTCGCATTACATCTTCAAATCTCTCTCTTACTCTGACACTCTGCTTTCCTCATTACCTTTCCTTCTCTGACTCTTTAAGTACCTTGTCTCAAAATCCTTCACTTACTCACATCGGCAAAATCCCTTTTGCCATGCAAGGTAACATATTCACAGGTTCCGGGAGTGACTAGGATGTGGACATTTTCAGGGCACATTATTCTGCTTACCACACTCACCTAATATGATGTTCCTTGGTATTGTGCTAGGCTGTGTGGAAATAGGTAGCTGTTCATAATTTTTTAAAATTACCAAATTCCTTGGAGCTCAAAATGACCAAACACAAGCTAAATCGCTTAAGGGAACTGGAGTGACGATTTCTTCCATCTGCACATTAGGATGGAGGGATTCAAGGGCACTTCCTGTCAAGGTGTAGGGATTCTCCAAAACTTCTGCAGGGTAGGGATTCACAGGTCCTCCTGGCTTTACTCCACCCTTAGAGATCATTTAAGAAGGCTGAGCTTTAACCCCAGGGACCACTGTGCTCTCTGGGGTGACCCTAGGAGAATCTGTGTTCACTGCAGAGTGGGATTCTCCTCAAAGCTGGGTAGTTGAATAAAGAATTATTTCAGATTTTCCCTTAAAGAGGGAAAGCAATCAAACCACACAAAACTAGAGCTACCCTTTCATTCATGCACACGTCTATATGGAGTCCCATGGGATTTAGAGATGAATAAGAAAGAGGTCTCTGCTCTCCTGTGGTTTTTATTCTCGATTTGAGATGCAGACTCAAAGAAGCTAAACAAATAAAAATTTGATCAGAGATGGTCATTAGGACTATGACAGAAACAAAATGACTAGCAGAACTTCAGGGAAGGCCTCTCTAAGGTGGCGATGGTTAATCCGAGCTCTGAAAGGGCAGGAGGCAGCCATGTGGAGAGCCAGGCGGCCCGCGCTAAGCTGAGGGAGGAAAGGCAGAGCTCCTATGGCAGAAAAGAGCTGAGCACTTTAAGAGAATAATCAGAAGGTCAGTATGGGTGGTGCATAGAGGGCGAGGGGGAGAGGGGAAGGAGCAACAGAACCAGATCACAAAGGGCCTGATGCTTTGGTTTTAATTGACGATAAATGGGAACTCATTAAGGAGTTTCAGAGAGAAGAATGATGTGGAGAGATGGATGTTTTTCTAAGACCATTCTGGCTACTATATGGCGATTAGCTTGGTCAAGAGCAAGTGTGGAAGCAGGAAGACTGCTTAGACAACCAACAGTGCCACCCAGGCAAGATGGCGGACGGCGATGCTAGAGGTGAGTAAATGGAGCCCTCCAGGTTCAAGTCTGAAGGTGGGATTGACAAGTCTCATGGGATGGGGTAGGCAAGGGAAATTGAAGAGCTCGCAAGGATTTCTCTTTTCCTTTGGCTTATTAACTAGATGAATGGTAGTACTGTTTATTAAGAAGTGGAAGATTAGGAGACAATTAAGAATTTTCTTTTGGACTTTTACTATTAAGAAGACTGTTAGACACACAAGTTGAAAGGTCAAATAAGCAATTGGATATAGAAAATCCTATACACAGGAGGAAACCAAATATGAAATTGTATCTGATATGGCCCTGTCTCCTGCATTTTAGTTACGCCTTTCCCGGGCATCACATTTTGCCTTTAGAAGTTTCTAACAAACTCATTCCACTTCTTAGGCTACCCCAGGTTTGCTAGTTGACAAGGGAGAGATCTTTAAGCATTAAGAATCTGTTTGACTCCTAAACCTCAGAGGCTTACCTAAAACCCACTTTCTGTTTGGTACTTACGTTTACTTCAGGTGGAATGGCAAAAGCTACGAACAGGAATTTATTGGCTCATGGGTTCGGAGGTTAGAAAGCTATCAGTAGCATGCTGGTTGGCCAGCAGTTCTTGGGTTCCCTGGCTTTATTTTTGCATCCCATCAAATGGCAATATCCTTTTTGGCTTCTGTTACTTCCAGGTCCTCTTTGAAAAGCCTACAATAATCCAGCTTAAGGCCCACCCTCGATTCCTTGGGTTCCTTGGTTGTCCCAGTACATGGTGATGTTCTCTCCTTTCTCTTCTGGACTCTCGCTGAATTCTAGCATCTAGTTCCTCAAGGTAGCATTCTCTGGCTCTGGCTTCCAGTTTTTTTATCTTTCTAAAGCTTCCTGTCATCCAGGTTAAGACACGACCTGATTCAATTGGGCCACACCTCAATTTAAAATAATATCTTCAAGAGGTCCTATTTATAATGGGCTCATACCCACAGGAATGTGGACCAGTCTTAAGAAGATACCTGTGTTGGGTTACATAATCCAATCTGCCACACTTCCCAAGAAATACTTTTTGCCTAACTGCTGAATGAGTTCCCTAGTAGGGAAGTAGGGACAAGGACCCATTACCTTAGTTAGACTCATGCAGAGATGCCAATGCTGTGAGGCTTAAAATTGAAATCAGATAGATTTACAGTTATACCTACATGTAATAAAGAGAGAGAACGTGCATGTCTGTGTTAATAATTTGGGTTAATTGCATAATGGGATTCTTCTAAAAGTTGGGTAATTAAATATAGAAATATTTCAAAGCACCTGGCCCTCTAACTACTTCTCAATTACAAAAGGATTACATAAAACTGTGCATCCATACTAAAAACAAATTAAACGATAATCATGAATATGCTGGATGTGAATTATCTGGAACATTTTCATGATTGTTCTTTAATTAATTGCTCCATAATCTGAAAGCTTCCCTGACATGCGGTATATGTGGCTGCATGATATCGTACTGCTTTCACTAGAACTCCCTAACAGCTGAACGGTTGGTTCAGTATACCATGGCAATGGAAAGAAAATTTCGTGACGGAGGGAAGCTAACTATGTGTGGCTGCCACTTGGAATGTAGCACTGAATCACACACTGTAATTAATACGAAGACCACTGACTGAATGATTGTCATCTCCCCAGGGGCCGTCACTTTGCTCTGTGCTCGAGGGAAAGATAGTTCCTAGCATGGCAGCTAGAGCATGACCGCCCCAGAACTCTGAGGATGGCCGGCTCTGGCCTCTGACCAACAGCACATCTCAGGGAAGCAGCTCCCAATGGGAACAGTGGTGGAAGCAGAGGAAGTCTCACTGCAGCCGACTTTTCTTCTCATTTTTCAGAACTGTCACTTACACAGTTGGTTGCTAATAAACTCTCTCTGAGCATGTATTTGGGTGAAGCACGGGGCTGGGCTGTAGATAGAGATAGGGGGAAGGGTCTCCATATTTAGGGAGCTTGTCGTCTGTTAAGATGCAGCTCTGAGGGTGCCGGGGCTTCATCTGCCTGGCTCATGCTGTATCCCCAAATCCAAGAGGGTACTTAGCCTACAGGAGGTCTTCAATAAAGATTTCTCAAGTGGGTGGGTGGGTGGCTGGGTGCATGGGTTGAGTAAAGAACATCGGTACATAAATGAAGAGCTCCTAGTTAATAGAAGACAATACCACACTTAAATACCAAGCTTAATGAGAGTTTTTTGGCTCCTAGTTTCAGAGTCTGGAAGCTTGCTTCCTCTGGCCATGGCAGTGTTCTGGCTGGCTGGCAATCCTGAGCTTTCATTTTTGGGTCCCCACTGGCACCCTGCTTCTCCCTGTGGCCTTCTTTTCTATGTCCGGTGTCCTTTTGTCATGAATTTTATCTAGGTTTTAGGCTATGCTGCAGAAATGAATTCAAGAGCACGCCAGGTGAGTTAGGTCAGTAATTTATTCAGGTAGGGAGGGAAGAGAAATGGGAGGAAATAACAGAGCAGGGGTCCCAGGAAGAGAGGAAGGGGGTGAAAAGGGATAAAAAGGGCTGATTTACAAGCTACGATTCCCCATTATAGATTATAAATCCCCAGCTTTACTTGCGTGGCCACATGGCAGAGGAAAAATGGTGAGGGCGGTGCACAGAGGGCAGGAACGGGTCCAGAGGCAAGAGAGCAGGGCGAGAACGAGCTCAGGCCTGTGCCGGGCTTTTAAACTGTTACTATTCCACCCCTGTGCTGATGGCAGGGGAGGGGCTCCAGCTGTTGGCTGTTTTGATTGATCACCCCACCCATCAATCCCCTAGTGAGGACCCAATGATAAAGTCTCTAGGGAACATCTGGGGCTTTTCCTTGCTCCCCGAAGAAGTCTTTGTTCTGAATGGCAGAATCTTGGGGGTGGGGATCTCCCAGCAGTCATCTTGGGGGCTACTGATGTCCACGTGGACTCTGCCAGGTTCCAGATCCGTCTATTAATTCCCTATCTTACTAGCCTGCTTCACTTTGCTTCTAAGGACTCCAGCCCCACTGGATTAAGGTCCTCCCTCATTCAATGTGGGCATGCCATAACTACTAACAGCCTCTTCAGAAGCACTGTTTAGGTCCATGCCTTTTGTGTGGGGCACAATTCAATCCCTAACAAAGACTTTATGCAAAATAATAACAATTGCCACAATTTCTGGAGCTCTCACTCAGCCATGTGCCAAGTACTGTCCAGAGGACTCTGTGCATTATCTAACTTCATTCTAACCACAACCTGGGAGTAGCTGTGAATATGACAGTGTTGCACATGTGAGGCTGTAATGTGACAGAAGGGCACATGTTGTGCCCAAGTCCTCATAGCCCGTTAGTGATAAGGTAGGAATTCAGATGTAGGACTGCCAACTCCACAACTCCTAACCATTGGACTCTGCTTTCTCTCCTAACTTTCCTAACAGCTAGAAGCTTCCAAACTGTGGGTCCAAATTAGAAAAGAAAAAACAGTGATTAATTGTCTGTCAGGGACAGACCATACCATGATACCAAAACCAATCTTTATCCTGTTGGTTATCATTCCACATTCCTCAGGATTTTCATTTTGTCTGAGCCGAAGGAAGAGCCAGGGAAAGAGACCTGCGCTCGTTCATCCACTGGAAAGAAGAGTCGAGGAGACCCTTCCTTGGAAAGGTTTCTAATTTTCATTATAGGCAAAAGGCAGGTAACATTTCTTCTTCAAGACAAATAACAATAGAAAACCTTACCTCAAGCAGTTTTAAATATTCAAATCCTGCTATTGAGAGCAGAATTGGAGAGTGGGGGCAAAAAAAAAAATCTTTATTTAAAACATTTGAAATAATTTTAAAACAATATTGCAATATACAATTCCATATTAAATGAAAAAGGAAGCAAGTATATGCACCATGAATATTTGAAATGAATCACAAACGTAAAGTCCAAAGGTTTGTTCTTCTGATTATTTACCCAACACTTAGCACAGGAGGGCATTGTAAAGCCTCAGATGAGTAGAGTTAGGTGTGTGTGGAGAGCAGAAACTGAGCCATGAAAAGATCAGGGAACCCACCAAGTACTGAGTGCTTGGGGTGATAGGAGGACACCCATTTATATAGGCAGGTGGGGGACATCCCAAACAAACTGCACTCCCCTTCAGCGTTCTGCTGAGGGCTAACCACCGTTTTTTACCCCATCCCCTTTCTCTACACTTCTAAACACATACTGAGGAAAAAGCCACGGTTTAAACTCTACAGATTCCCTGCCTAGAAGGGAACAATAAATGCTGAGAAGGAGTGACATTGTGTGACTGGTCAGGACAAGCTGTGCCAGTGAGCACAGGAGCAGGCAGGGGGTGGGTTAATAAAAGCAGTTTAGAGCAGTTGTCCTCAATGTCACTGCCAGGCCATCTGCATCAGCGAGGGCCGGGGTGTGCAGGCTTTCTCTGTAAGGGACACGGAAGTAAGTATCTTAGGCTTTGTGGGCCAACAGGAAAAGTTGAAGATACTATGTAGGTACTTATATAACTAGAGAGAGAACAAAATTCTGCCAAGTTTTTATTGATGAAATTAAAAATAAAATAATATTGCACGCACTCTGCTAATGAGATTACATGCTACTAATGAGAAGAATGCAATCAGGGGTGGCGGGGAGTAGCATTTCACTTCACTGGGGCTCAAAGTTAGTGTTTCTGATCATCAAATCAGTTGCAAAGATTCGTTTGTAAAAACCATTATTAGTTTGCAGGCCTTCCAAAAACAGGTGGCAAGCCAGATTTGGTTTTGGGCAGGATGGTAGTTTGCTGACCCCTGAGCTCCACCAGGGAACTTGCTAGAAATGCAAATCTAGTGAATCAGAAACGCTGGGAGTGGGCTCAGCAACATGTATCTTCAAGAGCCCTCCAGGTGATTCTGAGACACGCTAAGGTTTGAGACCAACAGGTTTTGTATTTTCTGCCTGATTGTTCTGTAAACCCACAACTTCTCTAATAAAGAAAAAAGAAAGGAAACGTTGAAAGGCGGGAGTTAGCTCCACTTACCCTGCTGTTACCAAGGAGGTCTCAGCCCTACTTACCCATTGTCATGACTTTAGTGAGCTTGGCTATGTATTTTTATTTTTAAAATAACCTTCTGGCTCTTTTTAAATGCATTTTAAAATCATAGCATGCCCGTGTATGCTCTGAGATTTCTAAGAGAAAAAGGTCTCCTCTTGGAAGAGGTGCAAATCCTGAGAGGAGATGCCACAAGCAGTGACAGAGGATACCCCTGCAGAGCCCTAGAGATTGGTGATGGAAGTTGTGACTTTTCACCTTTTCGATTGCTACCTCTGGCCGGTGAAAAATAAATGGAGTTATACCGTAGGTGCTGTTTCTTGGTTGAATTGATGATCTTGGAACTATAATCGCTTCCCACGATTCATAAATAATGCTTTTGTAGCTAACTCAGAAAGAAGACATATAGAGACTGTCCCCCTGGGTTAATTCCCTCTCTGACTCTGCTCTTTTAGTTGCTGCCTCAGTTTCTCCCTGTGTGCCATGGAAAGAATCAAATCCCACTGGAGGGTTGTCCTGAGAATAAGCTTCAGTTTGTGAAGGTCTCTGCAGTTGACAAATGCTGAGAATTCTTATCAGCTGCTGTCCTCCTGACCAAGTGACAGGATGATGTTCATTCTGACAGAGTCCTAGGATGCTGGGATGCCAGGATGGTGCACGCAGTCTCTCTCCTGTGGTTCAACAGCCCCGTTCATTGTCTGCCTGGCCCTTTTTGGGCACACGGAATCTCTTGCTAAAAGTTCAAATAGCTCTTCAGACCCACTGAGCAGGATGCCTCTACACACATTCTAAATAGTTTCCCACCAGCCTACCAGGGATATTGATCGCACCTCTACCCACTAGTATCCATTCAGGTCCTTTGAGTCACTTGAGGATTAGACAGCAAAAAGAGGAGGGGAAGGAGAGCCCCTCCAGGGAGGCTTTGCGAAGTCTACTGGGGAGAGGGTCCCGATGCAGATGGCTCCCATGAATATCACTTACTGATCAAGTTAGCCCAGGAAGTCCTGAAGGCCAGACCCAAGTGCACAAGAGGTGGGGTTTGGTCCTCCCTGTTCTAGGACCTGGTGGTAAAAGCAGGACAGCTGTAGATGTTGGAAGACAGCCTCATTCTCTCCTCCTTTTCAGATTTTGCCTGAGACAGGCAAAGAAGTCAGTGCATTTTGCCCAGTGAAGGAGCTCAGACACCTGTTTCTTCTCAAGAATCTTATCCTGAGCCTTAGCTTCCATTCTCTATGTTTAAGATGTGTCCACCTAGCGGGCAATGTCCAATGGAGGCTTGAAGGCACTTTCAAGAGGAGATAGAAACCGAGGTGGTAGCGGTGAATATTTATTCAAAAATCAAACTAATAAGTGGATCAGTTGTTTTAACTAGCATTGAAACATGGAAGAAATGACAGGAAAAAGAAACAATAATGATTTGCAGAAAACAATGCCATAAAAAGAACTCTATAGAAGAAAGGGGACTATAAAATAATTAAGGAAAAAAGATAAAATGTATGTAAAAGTGAATACATCATTAACAGACACAAAGTTGATTATTATTTCTAATCCACACTTCCTGCTGTGCTGGCTACTTAGATAGTTTACGTTAGTGATATATATTTATGTGTTTTAATCTAATAGTCTTTCTTTATGAAACCAAGAATTTTAGAAGGGAATTCCCAGCAATATTCCAAGTGCCTTCTCAATGCTGACTTGTTCAGGCCTAATTCTATCTAAAAGTTTTTGAGAGCAAAGCATTAACCACTGATGGAATAAATGAGGCTTTCATCTTAATTTACTTGTTTCCAAGTGGTAATAGAGACACTGGCTAGAACGCAGTTTTTTCTAGGATTAAGTTCTAACCACAGGATAAGGAAACTTTGCTGCTTTCCCAGCTTCAGAATCTTCAAATGACTGTGAAACTACAAAGCCTCATGTGCCTCCATGTCTTCATCTGTACATAGTTTGATATTTACCTTGCAGTGTTCCTCAGCAAGAGTTGTGTTAATATTTTTGGTTGTTATTATAATTACAAAAGGCATCCATGGCCACTTTAGAAACGCTAGAGGAAAAAAAAGAAAAATTCACAAAGAAAAGGAATGAGGAAAGACTGCATTGCTGTCACCCAAGCTATAGATGATATGGATGTGTTGATGTGTTTCTCAATTCTCAGTTCTGGGCTTCAGCAAATGGAAAGCTGAAGTTCTAAGACACCAGGGACTTGTCTTAGGCAAAATTGTGACCATGGAATTTCCTTTCCATCTGTTAAGGAGTGCACTTGATGCAAGTTACAAAGAATCCCAACCAATAATGGCTTAATCATATAGGGGTCTTTTGTTTCTCCCCTAGCAAGAATCTGCAATGGGTAGTGCAGGATTGGGCACCGGCTCAGGGATGCTCTAGGGACCGAGGTTCTTTCTGTGCTTTGCTCTCCTTAACAAGTTGGGTATCATCCCCAAGCTTGGAAGCATCCTTTTATTAAAAAATAAATAAATCAAAGGTTTCTCAGAAACCACTGTCTATAGATATCTGCTTCAATCATGCTGGATCCCATAGCCAGCCCAAGCTGCACTGAAGGATAAAATCAATATTTGGCTTCCAAAACTCTAGAGTAGAAGACAGCAAGGGAGAAGGGACCTAGCAATGATTTTTTTTTTTTGGTCTTTATTTGTTTTTTTAATGTTACATTAAAAAAATACGAGGTCCCCATATACCCCCCACCCGCCTCACCCCACTCCTCCCTGCATAACAACAACCTCCTCCATCATCATGAGACATTCATTGCACTTGGTGAATACATCTCTGAGCACCGCTACACCTTATGGTCAATAGTCCACACCATAGCCCACACTCTCCCCCAGTTCACTCAGTGGGCCATGGGAGGACATACAATGTCCGGTAACTGTCCCTGCAGCACCACCCAGGACAACTCCGACCCCCGAAAATGCCCCCACATCACATCTCTTCCTCCCACTCCCTAACCCCGGCAGCCACCATGGCCACTGTCTCCACTCCAATGCCACATTTTCTTTGATTACTAATCACAATAGTTCATGAATAGAATATCAGTAAGTCCACTCTAATCCATACTCTATTCCTCCATCCTGTGGACCTTAGAATGGTTGTGTCCACTCCACATCTATTTCAAGAGGGGGCTTAGATTCCACATGGATGCTGGATACAATTCTCCTGCTTTCAGTTGTAGGCACTCTTGGCTCCCTGGTGTGGTGGTTGACCTTCTTCACCTCCGTGTTAGCTGAGTGGGGTAAGTCCAATAAACCAGAGGGTAGGAGTTGCAAGTCTGTTGAGGCTCAGGGCCTGGCTATCACATGGTCAGTCCAGAGATTCAGGTCCCATGGGTATACATTAAACCCCAGCACCAACTACAGTTTCAGTAAAAGTAACAGGAGAGACTTGTGGATAAAGATCACATCTGAGTCCAGCTCCATCACACAGAAACACAAACTCCAAAGTAGGGCTAACTGACGTGGCACTGAACTCCATCTACCATGACCATTGAACTTATGGGTCTCTGTGGCCCTCAGAAGAATCAATACCTGGGGTTGTATCTACTTTATCTGTCTCTGGGACTCTGCTGAGGTGTGCATAAGGGCGACCCCTCTGATGACCTCCCGGCTCTTTTTTGGAGACTCATAGCCATGTCAACTCATTTGTCCTTTCCATTTCTCCCTTTTGTTCAGATCAGAAAGTATTTTTAACTCCTGCTATTATATGTAGACTGAGATATTCTGCTGGTCTGATTTGACCCTTTTATTCAAGGTCATTTTCTAGTTACATCGTCAGTTGGTACTTGGTAGTAATCCCTCGGCACCAGGGCCGCCAAACATCGGTGTCTATTGCACACTTCTATAGATTTCCCAAATCATTTATATTTGAACTATAAACACATATTTACACATATTTATTTTTTCAAAATTTTAACCTGTTTTTTTTTAGTTACTGTGTCATGAACATTTCACATCAAACTTCTATGTAATTACCCTACTGCAGTAGACCTACAGGGCAAAATCAGCTTACTGCCTGTTTTTTAAAAGAAAGTCTTAGTGGAACACAGCCACGTTTGTTCTTTTAGATATTGTTTACGACTACTTTGCAGGGCAATGTGAGAACTGAGTACTGTGACAGAGACCATACAGCTGTCTATGGCCCTTTACAAAATAAATTTGCTAACCCTGTCTCTTCAGCTTCATTTTTAGTGGATGCTGATTTTTAATATGATGGATTGATAGCTCATAAGTTACCCAAACAATTCTCCACTTTTCAGCATTGAAGTTGTTGTAATTTTCACTATTAGATGAACATTCATGTACATTTCTTTAGTTATTTTCATAGAAAGAGACAATATATTCTCTGGAGCGTGACTGCTTGTGTTCAAATCCCACCTCGACCAATTATTAGCTCAGCAACCTTGGGTAAGTCATTTAACCTCTTTGAACTTCAGTGTTCTCATCTGTGAAACCTACCTCAGGACTGTTGTGAGGATTATATGAATTAATACATGTCTGGTACTCAGAAAAATGCCTGGCACATAGTGAACACTGTATGTTAATTTTATTGTCAGGAAGTGGATGTGGCTCAAGTGATAGGGCTTCCGCCTACCATATGGGAGGAGCCAGGTTTGATCCCTGGGGCCTCCTGGTGAAAAAGAAGAGAAAGCGTGCTTGCTTGGTGAACCAGTGCCTGCGTGGCAAGCCAGTGCCCACACGGCGAGCTGAGTGCCCGCTCAGTGAGCAAGCACCCATGCTGTGAGTCACACAGCAAGAAGATGACTCAAAAAAGAGAGAAGAAGGGGAGAGTCAAGGTGAAGTACAGCAGAAACCAGGAACTGAGGTGGTGCAACTAACAGGGAAACTCTTTCCACATCAGATGTCCCCAGGATCGAATTCCAGTGAATCCTAGAGGAGAAAAAGTAAGAAGAGGAGACCAAAGGAGAAACAGATACAAAAGATCACACAGCAAATGGATACAGACAGCAAAAACAGCAGGGTGGGGGTGGGGGTGGGAGTGAGGTGTGTGTGTAAAATCCTACGCATTTTGGTGTGTAGGATGAAGTAGGGACTGTTTTTTCCTACTGAATAACAAACCAATTTTCCTAGCAAGATGTATTTTTCAAATCTTTACCTGCTTTTTCACCTGTTGACAAAAAGTCTCCTCTGACATATGTTAGTCTCTTTTGTGGACTTGTCTATCTATATATTTTTATCAACACACTTCTAATTATTATAATTTTAATAATTCATACTTTTAATTATTATAATCTTAGAATACATTTATATCTGCTTATCTTTTTTCTTTAACAAATTTTTAACTTTTTATTTTTAAATAATTGTAGATTGACAGGAAGTGTGATATTAGAGAGGTTCCTTGAACATTTTACCCAGTTTCTCCCAGTGGTTACTTGTTATATAACTATAGCACACTATCAAAACCAGGCAAATGACATTGGTGCAAAGTATGTGCATAGTTCTATGTCATTTGGTCATTTGTGCAGATTCAGCTAGTGACCAAGTGTCTGCAGTCAAGACACAGAACTGTCCCATCAGTATAAAACCTCTCTCACACCACCCCTTCACAGCTACACTTTCCTCCCTCCCTCACCAACATCTGTAAACCCTGACAGCTATGAATCTGTCTGTATGTTTTTGGCATCTAGAGAAAATTATATATATGGAATTATACAATATGAACCTTCTGATTGATTTTGTCCACTCAGCATATGCTCTTGAGGTCTGTCCAAGTAATTGCATGTATTTTTAGTTCGTTCTTTTTTAGTTGTTGAGTAATAATCCATGGCATGAATGTGCCACCGTTGTTTTTTTTAACCATTCACCTATTGAGAGGCTGTATTGTTGTTTCCAATTTGGGGTTATTGCATTTAAAGCTGCTTTGAACATTCATGCACATTTGTGTGGCCATAAGTTTCCTTTTCTCTGGAATAAATGTCCAAGAGTGTCATTTCTGGGTCATATGGTAAGTGTATGCTTAGCTTTGAAAAAGTCACCAAGCTATTTCCAGAGTGAGTGTACCTTTATATTCCTACCAACAATCTATAAGAGATCCCATTTCTCCTCATCATCACCAGCATTTGGTATTGTCACTGTTGTTTAATTTTCCTCATCATCACCAACATTTGGTATTGTCACTGTTGTTTAATTTTAGTTGTTTTGTTTTGATAGCTCATCATGGTCTTAATTTACATTTCCCCAATGGCTACAGATGTTGAACATCTTTTCATGTGCCTATTTTTCTTAGGTGAAATTTCTCTTAGGTGAAATTTCTGTTCATATTTTTTGCCTGTTTTCTAACTGGATTGTTTTTGTTTGCTTTTTACTGTTGAGTTTTTAAGAATTCATTTTATATTTTGGATAAAGTCTTTTTGTGAGATATGTGTCTTACAAACATTCTTATCAAGTCTCTGCCTTATCTTTTTTCATCCTTGTAACAAGGTCTTTCACAAAGCAACATTTTTAATTCTGATAAAGTCCCTTATATCAATATTTTTCTTTTACAGATTGCACTTTTGGTGTCATGCCTAGGACCAAGGTCCCACAGATTTTTTCCCCATGTTCTCTTCTGAATGATTTATAGTTTTATGTTTTACATTTATCTATGATCTATTTCAGGTTCATTTTTGTGTAAGGTGTCCGGTTTGGTCCAAGTTTGTTTCTTTGTTTGTTATCAATATAGACTGATGGGTTCTTAATTTATTCATAGCTGTTATTATTCATTTTGTGTATACCCTTTAACCCAGAATTCCACTTCTAAGACATTTCTCAGAGGACATAATTAGTGTCCCATCATTATTTTTGTACTTTTTTTCAAAAGTATCTTGGTTACCCCATCTCTATTCTTATCTATAAACTTTTTAAAAAAATTTTGCTTTATTGAGATATAATTCACATGTCATACAATTCAATGGTTTTTAGTATACTTACAGAGTTGTACAATCATTACTACAATCTCATTTCAGAACTTATTTATTATCCCGAAAAGAAACTTCGTGCCCATTTGCAATCAGTCCTCAAGCTCACCCTCGGTTCCAGGCAACCTGGAATCTTTCTGTCTATATAGCTTTGACTTTTCTGTACTTCTCATATAAATGGTGTTATACATTCCAATATGTCGTCTTTTGTTTCTGGGTTCTTTCATTGCGTGTAATGTTTCTGAGATTCAGTCAAGCTGTAGCATGTATTGGTACTATATTTCTTTTTATTGCCAAATAATATTCCATTCTATGAAGATAGCACATTTTGTTTATCTATTCACCAGTCGATGGTCATCTGAGTGTATCTATTTTTCAGTTACTATGACTAATGCTGCAATGAATGTTGGCATATAAATTTTTATGTGGACATATGTTTTCATTTCTCTTGAGGAGATACCTAGAATAATATTGATTAATTAAAAGAAAACTCAGATTGTGATTGGAATTGCATGAAGCTAAGGGAATGACTGACATCTCCACAAAATTGAATGTTTACATCCAGAAATATGGCATATTGCTAGAATTATTCAAGTGTTCTTAGAATCTCCTACCGATACTTATCTAGGCTCTTTGACTAATGGGATGCTGCCTAATATTTCTAATTCATTTTTGTGTACTTCCATTGCTCACCAATCCATTCACAGCCTTGCACATAGAAGGTGAGTGATAGGTACTTGCCAGTCACTTAGGTGTTATGGATGGAGCAGTGCACTAAACAAAGTAGCCACTCTTGCCTAGCTTACGCTCTAGTCGAATAAAGAAGTGATTTACATGAAATCTTTAAAAAGCTGATGGTGGTAGAACAGTGACTGTAGGTTAACTAATGAGAATGAGAAATGGAGGAATCCAGGCCTCAGGTCAAGCAGGGCCATCTTCCCCATCTGGAAGGTCTCTGAGATGCAAAGGAGCCACATGTTTCAGACCAGCCTGCATCCAAGGTTCTGTCTCTTCTCTCCAGACCCATAGTGCTGACAAGAGGGGCCATGAAGGAGGGAAGACCTGTGCCGTTGTTGCTAATTGTGGGTCAGGAGAAGAAGGTGGGTGAGTCACACTCTCAGAAGTAAACTAAGATGCAATCAAGTCCATGAAATCTCCACTTACAGTCTCATAAATTTGTCAAATCCTTTAATCCCTGTGAATTCCTCAGGTGTATTATTTGCATTACACAAACTACTGATCCATGCGATTGACGGCAAAACTAAAAAATGTTGCCACATTTGTTTGGAGGTTGTGAGCAAGGTGGCAGCCTGAAGAAGCATCTCACTTTGAGGATGGGTTTGGGAAGAGAAATATCCCAAGGGGTAGAGAAGGGGGTGGTGGCAAGAGGAGAAGGCAAGCTGTTTCCTGGAGCTACTGAGAAGACAAGGAGAGCCCAGCAGTGGCTGCCAAGATGGGAAAAGGACTCTGGTGTAGGAAGAACTTCCTTCCAGATCACAGGACTGACAGTTCTTCTGCCCAAGAGTCCTCCAGGCAGTGGAAGGTGGGGGATGCACACAGCTTGAAAGTCACCTAGAGATTTTGCAAGCAACTAGTCTGTGGTCATCAAACTCTTGCAGAGATACTGTGATGAAAAAGTAGTAGATAATCTACTGAATGAACACTGCTGATAAAATGCCAAAAATAGAAACAGAATAAAGGCATTTGAATCAAATATGGGCACATTACCTGACTGATGTAGAGAAATATTAGATGAAATGTTTCTTCAGAAAAAGGACCTAAAGTGGAGTGACTGCTTTCTCTGTCTTAAAACAATACAGGTCCCTAGGTACTTGTTCCTCTGAGGATAGTGAGGTCTCAAATACAAATAATCAGAAGAGAAATTCCCCTGGTGATCCTGAGCCGCCTGCAAATTCACTAATGATCAGGAGAAAGCAGTAAACAGTACCCCAGCTAATGGTGAGACTAGAAGAAGGCGGTGTCACAAGTACCTTTTTATATAGAGATAGAGAAATGATAGCAAAGGATTTGCTTGGATGAAGAAAATACACTAGGAAAAAATGAAAGTCAATTGGAAGTATGTGCCAATTAATACCTCTGGGGTATTGTCCAGAGAAACGAGGTAGATAATGTTCTAAAGAAACCTGAAAAGCAATGTTGATGAAGAGTCCAGAATGGACAGAGAACAAGAAAGCAGGTTGGCATTTGTTGTGTGATCTTGAAGATCAATATGTTAAGTGGCAAGAGAGAAAATAATGGCCAGAGACAGACATTCTGAGTTACCTAACCATTCACAATAGCTAAGCCCAGGTGTTTAAAATTGTATTCTGGAAGAATCCTGGTGTTCTATAACTAGGTCAGGGTGTCCCATGGCTCAAATAGAATGAGTCTGTTCTCTCAATTTTTAGGGAAAAATTTTTTTCAGACAAACGTATCATAATTTTAAGGTTTTCTTCCATAAGTCTTTCTTAAATATTTGGTGCTTACTTTATTTCCATATCAAAATCTAGTATTATAGAGCTGAGGTGGCTCAGGTGATTGAGCTCTTCTCTTCCATATGGGAGGTCCCAGGTTCAGTTCCAGGTGCCTCCTAAAGAGAAGATGAGCAGACACAGAGAACACACAGAAAATGGACACAGAGAGCAGATAGTGACCTCCTCCAACAAGGGAGGGGGGGCGGGGATGAATAAATTTTTTTTAAAAACTAGTATTAGATGTTTTGTGATTCAATCCAAAATCATTTATGAATTTATTTTAAGTTCAGCATCTCATATTGTTCCAGGTAGAGCTTCGAGATTTTTCAGATGTTTCATTGCCTAAAGAAATTTGAGAATCACTAATCAAAGTGAGGGACAGGTCTGGGGTAGTATGAGCCCACCTGTATTCTGGGACATTGTAATTATTCTATATTTTGAATAAACCTAAAGTTCTGGTTACATAAGAGAAGCAGAAAACAAAGTGACCTTATAAACACTACATTAATCCCCTCTCCCAAGTTTACTAGCTTTAAGTGAAAAGTATGCAGACTCAGAGGGCAGGAAGGAATCTTTAAAAGCCACCTAGAACTTTCTTCTAATCATGTTATTCAGTACCAGCTATTCAACATGAAGCATCATTTAAATCGGTGCATTCATATGTATTGTATGTAAGAGGTTATGCAATATGCCCTTGAGATTTTTATGATTGCAAAAGCAAAGAGGGAATCAAATTATCTAGCGTGACTTTTTACATCCTTTAGATAAACAGGACTTTTTCAAATGTCCACCTCATCTTGTAAGGTGAGGGTATAGCCCAGGAAAAGAGTAGAGAAATAGTTGTTTTTTACGTGGTTTGGAACTCGCCTTGCTAGGACTGGAGAGAAGAACTGACTTTTTGATGTCTCTACTTGCCAGCAGAGGCAGGAACAGAAAACTAGAGAGTGCGTTCCACTGATTAGATTATGGAGCGCTGGTGCCTTCCTCAGAGCTTAGGAGCAGGAGCTTCTTGACCAGAGCCCAGTGGGTCCCCACTCTTTTCCAATGCCCTTCAGTTCTGGCAAATTGCCAGAGCAATTCTTTTACTGCTTACAAATCGCAAGCTGCAGAGATTCTCTAAGTTCTCGCGCTCCCACAGTGAGCCATTTAAACACATACGCGCTGGTGTGAGTAGCCTCTTAAAGTGTCTACTGCACATTACTCTTTTCTCCTTCTCCCTTGGACTGTGGGTTCTTAGCCTTGATTGTAAATATATTTATCTCTGTAAATGAGAAAAACATCATTTCCTCGGCCAAAAAAAAAAATGTGGAGCTGCAACACTGATTGGTATCAAATTTCCAGAAAGTATAATTTTCCTACCATTGCATTAATATTAATGTCATCAAAAGCCACAAGCTGTAAGTGATTTGGAGGACTTTAGGGGAAATCTGTGGCATGGCCCCACTTTTGTGAGGTGAATTTATTAAGATTTTATACCATCTGCTGTAAATACTTGGAGCTCTACAGACCTTTCCATAGCCAAATCCTGATCCTTAGAAGGAGGGACTTTGGAAAAGAATAAAAAATCATAAATATTTTGAAGTATCAGCTCTGCTTTTTCCACATATCTTTTCCTAATATACACTACCAATATTTTGCCTCTATAGAGAACTGTGTAATCGCTTTACTTTGCCTGTCAAGAAGTGATGCCAGCATCTTTCTTGCTAGAAAAGAAATCTTTGTGATACTTTTCTGAGGTAACGATACTTCAATCTTCTCCTGCATAAGGAAGCCAGCTCATATGGTTGTCAGTAAGATTTTATAGAAATTCAAAACTAAATTGAGTGTGGAAATGTGTGTGCTTTTCCCCTTCAGAAAAAAAAATATATAAATACAAAGTTAAATAATAATTGTAATTATTTAGTATACCTTTTTCAAAATATATTTTTAATTTATTTTTAAAAGATATTTAGATTACATAAAATGTTACATAAAAAAATACAAGGGATTCCCATGTGCCCCACACCTCTACTTTTCCCCACATTAATAACTTCTTTTATTAGCGTGGTATACTCGTTGCAATTGATGAACACATTTTGAAGCATTGCCACACAGCATGGATTATAGTTTGCATTGTAGTTTACACACTCTCCCATTCCACTCTGTAGGTTATGGTAGAATGCATAAGGGCCTGTATCAGTTATTTCAATGTCATTCAGGAAAATTTCCAGTCCTGAAAATGCCCCCATATTTCACCTCTTTTTCCCTCTTCCTGACTTCAGCACCTCCAGTGGCCCCTGTCTCTCCATCAATGATATAATTTCTTCCATTGCTAGAATCACAATAAATCTATAGTAGAATACCAGAAAGTCACTCTAGTCCATATTCTATTCCCCAATCCTGAGGATTCTGAGATGGTAGCATATCTTTTTAACAGTTCCAATGAGATCACAAGAGTTGTACTGCTGATGTATTAGTTTTATGTATTCGAACATAGATTTTCTGTGATGGTAACTTGGGGGAGGCAGTTTTCCCTTTAGCTAGAACTCTCTGTTTGTACTCCAATGAATGTAAAAGTATTGCAGACACCACCATTGGGCCATCTGAAAAAGGTGCATAATAAGAAACACTTGGCTGACACCCCTTCAAAAGTGGAATTCCCCATTATAGCCCTTTGGCTTCTTAACAATCTCAAGCCCTAAACGTTCCATAGTTCTATAGATCCCATAGTCACGGTCTGTAGTCTCATGCCCAGTAACTCAGCAGTGAGGACTCCAGAGCACTGTGAGGCTACCAGAGGCCCACCCCCTGCCCCCCTGAAGAGCAGAGCAGATGGAAGACCCTGCATGTCCCAAAGGCATGGGTGTGAGACTTGAGGAAACTGAGACCTGCTTCAAAAGACAATTCCTCTAAGAGTGTGGAAGCTCAGAAGCTGAGAAACAGACCCCAGGAAACTGCTGCAGCCGGGTTCAGACACATTCTGAACTACAAAGACATTTTAGGAACCTTCCTCTGTCTTTGACTCTGGCCCAAATTTCAAAGGGAGCTTCCGCCCACCACAGCTTCTCCAGGACCCAGCGCAGTGCCAGACACTCCATAAATGCCCACCGTCATCATGACCACGGCCACGACCTCCAGGAGCTGAAAGCTTTTTAGGCCCATATCCTGTTTCCCCATGTTATCTACAGCAGCAGCGCCACCATTTCTGTATGGAAGGTACTTAGGGACAGCGATAGAATCAGATGCGGCGCCTCGGGTGTGGTCTTTACATGACATTTACGTGGCGAGTACACTGTTCTCAGATAGTTATGTTCATCTGGGGGTACCTTGTAGGGATGATGGAGATTATAAAGGACCAGAGTGCCCCCCCCCAAAACTACCCATTTGTACTGCCACTGGTTACTCCATTTCTTCTTCATAATGATTATTGGGGATTGAATCATGTTCCCCACAAAGACATGTTCAAGTCCCAACCCCTGGCCCATGGGTATGAACCTATTTGTAAAGAGGATCTTTAAGGATGTTATTACCAAGGGGTAGACTCATATTTGATTAGGACCTTCCAAAATCCTATTTCGATGAGGCCAAATCAAATCAAGGTGGGCCTCAATGCACCTGGCTGAAGTCTTTATAAGCGAAGGAAAGTGGGTGCGGAAGCAGAAGCCAGAAGCAGAAGTCAGAGAGAGAGCACCCTGTGCAGAGGGTTGCCACCCCCAGAATACCACAGACTCCAAGAGAAGCAAGCCCTGCTGATACTGGGAGGTTGGACTCTAGGTTCCACAACCATGAGCCAGTATATTCCTGTGGCTAAAGCCAGCTGTATGTGTGGCATTCGCCCCAGCCATCCTGCAAACTGAGACAGCCGCTTTTAAAGGGAGGAATTCTCAGTAACCCTTTACAGATAACACAGCTACACTCAGACTTTCAGTTACTTGCTCAGTCTCACGTGGCTAGAAGCATCCGAGTTACTTGAATACAATCAGGAACCCAATGAGGAATCCAAGAGTCGAGCACATTTGCTCCTTTAGAGAGGTGGATTCAGACCCCGAGTCTCCCAGGCCTGTTTCCTAGACAGATGCAAAAGGCACTGTTTTAACTTTGCCTCTTCTATTTGAGCTTTCAAAACAGGTGCTACTGCCCTCTGCAAGGAATCCACATTGGGCCACCGATGTCACGTACCTCCAGGTGCCCTATTTATGATACACATCCAAAAGCAAAATATCCCCCTTTTCTCCTGATGGTTTTCTCCTCTCTCTCTGTCACCAGGGCTGTCAAGTCCCCTCTACTCTGCATGAGGCCCGTCACCCATCAGAGGGCTGTGACCAGACCAGCCCCTCCTCTCCCTTCACTCCACTCACCCAAGTCCATTCCAGGTCAACAGTTGTCACCCAAAGCCATGAAATATTCTTTTACCACCTTCTCCACCAGGAATGCTTCTCTAAGGACCTCTCACACTTAGTGTTTCTACCTTCTTGCCTGGCACAAGTCACTAATTATCTTGCGATGCATCTAACTCACTCAAGCCTATTTAGGCCATGCCACCTAATTATTTTCTCTCCCCAGGAGTACTTTCCAAAGGCTGGCTCCTCTTCAGCCTGCAGTCCTCGGTGCAAATGTCACTGCCTGTTGAGGCCGTCCTTGCCCACGCCCTGTCTGAATTATTCTTTGCTGGCCGCTCCACCCAGCTAGAACACCCTCTTTTAATTTCTCCCTAAGACTGATCAAGATTTGAAGTTTTCTTCTTTGTCCCCAGAATGGTAACTGTAGCCCAGAAGGTACTCAGTAAACATATGCTGAGTGAATAAATGCAGGAATCCCAGTGCTGGAAATACACAAGGCATTTAAGAAAATGTTTATTAGATTAATCGCCCAATAAGTCATAACCCTGAACCCAGGTACTAATAACTTTGGGATCGTACATTTCTTTACTTTTGAAAACTGGTTTCCTATCCTCTTTACCACTGTGCACCCCCATCAGTTCACATCACAATTAATTTTGAAATGAGATCAGACAGGTGAGCTACTCTTCTCTCTCAGTAGGACAAGTCATATATCCACAGTGCTTGGAGACTGTACACAATAATATGAATGGCATTTGTTTGGACATTTCGGATATGTTTTGGGAACACAGGACAGGTTTAGCTGAGAGTCTCTTCTTGGCAGTTCCATTGATGGAATCAATCTCTGTAAAGCCCTCATCAAGCTCAGCTTTGATCTGCTTTCAGGCCTGCCAACACACCATAATTTCTCATCTCAGACCTCAATTATTTTGTAAGTCACACAATCTAGCTCTGATGGTGTACATGGAAAAATGGGGGGAAAATTCAGGCTATAGGGGGAAAATGACTGTGCAAAAATGAACCCACTTATTAGAGAAAACAACCCTGGGCAGGTTTTTAAATGAGAGGTTGGTTATTTGTTAGTATTAAGAATGAATGGGACTGAAGGCAGAAATGAAGGCTGTCATTGCCACATGCCATTTATCTGGAAGTAGAAGCCCTTGTCTGATGTGTTCTAAAGAAGGCTCTTGAGACTTTGCATCATTCCTTTCCCTTACACTTTATAATGCATGTGTTTGGGCTGGAACTCTTTGATACTCTCTGTGACCTTGACACTAGCATTCACTTACCCTTAGTTTCAGAACTGAAGTACTTGAAAGTGATGGTGAGATCCAGCTCTTCAGAGGTTCATTTGTGGGGCCCCAGGGAGTGAGGTACGGGAAGTACTCGCCCCCGGGCACCACAGTGTTCCATGGGGAAGGGCTAGAAACACAAACCATGGAACTTTCTAACCATGAGAAACCCCAAGGCCCAGCTGGGCCCAGCTATGGAAATGTCATCCTCAAGTTTCTAGGTTCTATTGATCTATTCAGGCTTTGCTTGGTGTTTTCTGCCTATTGGGTTCCAAGAGAAATCTAATGAGGTTTCAATTCACTGCTGCATTTCAGGATTTCTGTTTTATCTGGCTCTTTTGTCTTTACAGATGCCATGAAAAAATTATGAAGCCACCATGATACGTTTTGATAGGCTCTAGATAAAATACAGGCTGCGTGGTTAAATTTGAATTTCAGAAAAAACCAACAAATAGATCTTTTAGTGTCTATCCCATGCAATATTTTTATTTATTAAATCTGACAATTCTAGTTGTATACTTAGTTTTTTTGTTTTCTTCTGTCATGCTTTTGTTTGTTGTTTTGCTTTTTATTGGGGGGGGGGTAGGGGCATGAAGAGGGTGAAGAGGGAACAGAAGAGGAGAGTATCTTGGGTTCTGTTTTCAGCCTTGGGGTAACGGTTTCTTTCTGCTCATGTAGAGATGCCATATAAAAGCTTCAGAGTCCTGTCTGTCTATGAGCTCCTCAAACGTTCAGGCTGAAGAAAGTCCCCTTGGCTGTACTTTGGCTGGAGAGCCAGTCTTCTGGAATGACATGAGTTTAGAATCCCGGGTCTTGAGCAAACTTAAACGCAAAAGTCCCTAGTTAATGAGCAAGTAGGGAGAAAATGCTGTGCTCTCCTGTCAGGCAGGCTTTCCTGAGGGGCACTGGGCCTGCACCACGTGGGCAGCCAGAGCCCAGGCACAATGGCTGGTTCCGTAACCCCATCTGATACGGACTGAATCGTGCCCCACACGAAGACACGGTCAGGTCCAAACCTCCGGTCCTGTGGATGTGGACTCATTCGTAGATGGGCTCTTTGAAGATTTTGTTAGTTAAAATGAGGTCAGACCGAATTAGGGCACCTTAATCCGACATCACTGGAATCCTTTCAAGGAGGGGACATTTGGACACAATGGATAGGGGGCAGACGGGAAGAGAGGTGGCCATGTGACGGCGCAGAGACCAGAACACGACCCACTCCAGAGAAAGTGTGGCCCTGCTGACACTTTGATTTTGGACTTCTGGCCTCCAAAACCGTGAGACAATAAATTTCTGTGTTTAAGCCTACTCGCCTGTGGTACTAGGTTACAGCAGCCCTGGCAAACTAAGTCACTGTTCCAGAAAGACGAAGCACAGATATTGTCCCATGCAGGTCCTAGTGAGTGTGAAGGGACTAGCAGAGGGGGTTAATAAGCTGGAAGAAGATTTCAGGACTCCTAAGGATGACAGTGACATTTAGTGAGCCTGGGTCATGAGCTCAGAATTAGCTCCACATTACCTGAACTCACTGAATCCTCCCAACAATGCTCCGAGGTAGTTATTTGTGTCCTTAACTCTGTTAGAGATGGGGAAACTGAGGCAAGTAAGATTAAGTAATTTAGTTACTTAACTAAGTTAAGTAGCTTGTTACTAGGGGAGTCAAGCTGGTCCCAGAACTCACTACACTTTCTAGGTCACTGTTTCCACAGCCTGAAAAATCTGAGCGTGCAGTATTGGGTTGAGGGGGAGCAGAGCTGGAGTCTCTACGCTGTCCGGAGAAGCAAACTCCTTCCCCACCCCACCACCAAGGACATCGAGGTCAGGCTGATGAAATAAACATGGGAAGCAAATGGGCTGTGACCAAATTAGGAAGCACAATAAATTATTACAAGGATTATTTTTAAGAAAGAGCAAATGAAAGGTTGCAACTCAGAGTTTAGTCTAACTAAACAACATTACCCTATTTCGCCTTTTACCCACGGCCTCAGGACTCCCTTTGCTACAACATGTTCAGAACGTTGTGCTCCAAACAGGGGGGGCTTATTATGCTTAGGTAGCCTTAGCCCTTTTGTCTTCAGCTGGGTGAAAGATAGAGTCTCAGGATCTCAGAAGTCATCCTAAAGGAAACCGCCAGTGAAATTAGAAAGATAACTGCAGAAGGGCCCAGAGTATCATTGCTGAGGAAGATAACTTGACATAACTTGAAAACCCCTGGGAATGTATGTCGATATTTTATTACAGAGAGGATAAAGGACTCCATGAAAAACAGCTGTGATATGTTTGATTTCCTCTGATAGCCTCATCGGAAAACAAAGAAAATGACTGAATGTGATAACAGGTTAAATAGAAGAACAGTTCAAAGTTCCAAAGGGCTCAGTTCCGAAGGAAGCCTTTGAGAAATAAACCATACATTTTACTGCAGTCATCAACGTAAGAAAAAGCTAGCCATGTCCCAAGGTCTGTTGTCTAGAAAAGGAGTCTTCTTCAAATCCCTCAGATGCGTTTTTTTTTAAATGTGCAATGATGGTTATGATTTATGCTGAAATTTAAGACTGTTAACAGCTGAATCCACCCTACATCCTAATATTCCTCCGTAGACGGCTCAGCCCCCACGGCTGGCAAAGTGTAGGAGTTGCCACCCACAGACACTGGTGTAATGAAATGAGATCTCAGATCCGATCTTGATTCAAAACACCAGGTTATTCTTGGGATTCAAGTAATCGGGAAACTCAGAGCCCAAAAGCCTTTGGAGAATGATAACTAGACCCGACTGAGTTACTTGCCCTTTGCGGTGATTTCTCTAAAAGGAAACAATGCAATGTGGGATTGAAGACATTCCCTTTATGATGGCTTGTTTTCCAGCCCTCTGAATGAGAGAGAGGTGGAAGGAGGTGGGTCCTCAGCACTGATCAAAATCCACATTCATTATTTGCTTGGAAAGGCCACCTTTCAAAAAGGCAGGTGTTTTCCTTAAATAACACAGTTCTCCACCCCCCCCTGCCTCCCCTCCACCTCCATTCCCACCATTGTCCACATTTCTATCATTAAACTAAGAAATTCTGTATCTTTCTTGCCTTTTTTTTTTTAGTGTATACCCTCGATTTGAACGCAGGTGGACGCTTTGTGCTTTGAGGTACAATCCCGTAAACTGGGACTACGGGAGAAAAGCTCCCCCCCCCTCCTCGCCCCCCGCCCCGTGTGGGTCCTGTTGACCCCTAAGGGGCAAACAAAACTCAGAATATACAACAGTTCCTTCCCCAATCACCATATACGTCTAGATCCCAAATTTCGGGAGGCGTTTCTTTATCCGTTCCTCTGTTGCTTTCTTCTTGAATCCTGGCTGCCTCATTTCAACGGATAATTGAAATCTTTCTTAATTCTTAATTTTCCACGCGGGAAATTCCACTTTGAAATTCTCTTTTCCCCGTCATTTTTTTTTTTTACATTTGGGAGGACAGCAACGAGCTAGGAAGCAGGATTTCTCTCTCTCTCTTTTTAATGTGACGCAGGGAGTTTGGGCATCCTTCTACCTCCACCTCCCCTCTCGTGGTTCTAACCCTGATTCCTGGGTAATTCGTTCCCCTTTTAACGCTTGACGATCACCGCACAGGGTAGGAGCGGGAGGGGCTGCCCAAGGAAAAGCCTCGGAGCTGATTCTTTTCTGTGATGCTCCTCGGCTGCCCGCGACGAGCGGAGACGCCGTGGTCGCGACGAGGCGGGTCACAAAGCCGGGCTGCGCGGAGGCGGACGGAGTCCCGAGCTGCGCCCAGGTCCGCGGCCGCAGCTCCCCTGAGCCGGGCCCGAGTTCGCTGGGGGACAACTTACTGTGCTCCTAGTGCATCCTCACGGCAAACTCCCAAGTGGGAAAGGGAAACGGGGGTGGGGAGGGGGCTGCGTCGAGGCCAAGAGTAGAAGCAACAAAAGAGGAGAGAGAGGAGGGGAGAGAGGGAGCGCGGGGGAGGGGGAGTCGCGCCGAGCAGCCCCTCTCTCCCCCAAGAGCGCCCTCGGAGGTGGATGGGGAGACCCTCCCGGAGTGGCGAGCCTCTCTTCGGGTCCCCTTTGGCCCCTGCTCAGACAGGTAGTTGGAAGAAAAAGAACAAAGCTCCCAGTGAAAGGAGGACGCGGTCCCGGGGCGCCCGAGGAGGCGGAGACCGGCCGAGGCCGAGGGTACCCCGCGCCCTGCGCGCCCCTCCCGGCCGGCGCTCCCTTCCCGGTCCCCTCCATCTCCCCCCCCCTCCTCCCTCCCGCGGGAGAGACGGAGCTCCCGGAGAGACCCGGCGAGGAAGTGGGGGGAGCGGAGGAGGGCGGGGTGGGGGTGGGGGGAGAGCCGGAGCGAGGAGGCGGCGGGCGGTGCGGGGGCGGGGGCGCCCCGAGCCGCCCAGGCGGGCCGGGGACCGACTGCCATCCTGCAGCATTTCCCTGTGTCATGGCTCCGGTATCTTAGCAACCCGCGAGTCCGGCCGCCCCGCGTCGCCGCCGCCGCGGGCTCAACTCCACCCGGCGGAACTCGGCGCGCCGCAGCCGGCACCGCGCGCAGCGTCCGGGCCCGAGCGCCGCGGCCGGGGGCACGGGGGACCGGGCGAGAGGAGGCCACGAGGCGAAGCCTCGCGGCAGGATGCGGCCCGGGGACAGCCTGACACTTCTTGGCAACTCTTGGAAATGGCTCCCGCCCCAGGACGGGAGGGGGCTGCGAATATTCCGCGGGCGCTCGCCCCCGCGGGGCTGCTGAGCCGCGACCCGAGGGCGGACCCCGAGGCGCCGTCCCCGCGCCCCGCCGTCGGCTCGGGCTGCAAAAGTTTCTCCATGCTTCCTTTGTGTCGCCGGAGCGCCCGTTCGCCGGCGCGCAGCCGCCCCGGTCTCTCCGGGTAAGTGAGCGCGCTGTTTGCCTCGAGTGCTGCCATTTTGAGCAAATCTGTCGGTCCTCGGCCCCCGGGCTGCCCCCCTCCTCCCGAGCCCGGGTCCCCGCACCCGGTTTCTGGAAAAACCTTTCTCCCGGCCGGTCGACACGGAACGCGCTGCCCGGAAAATGCGAGCTCAGGATTGCCCTCGCTTCGCTCCCGCCCGTCTTCCTTCCCGAGCTGCGGCACTCATGTGACTCCAGCAGAAACCGGCAGCCCCCAAAGGAGGGCCGGGGTTGGGGGTGGGGGGTCCCTGCCCTGCCAGTCAAGGACCCGGGTCGAGGCCCGGGCACTGCGGGGCGCTAGCGGCTCTAAGCCTCGGGCACCGAGTGGGGCTTCATCCATCACGAGTGGAGAACTTGACCGTCTCTCCTGGAAGCAGCTGTATTTTTAGACATCCCTCCTTTGCTTCCCCCACCCTCCAGTCCTTAACCGCGGGGAGACCCGCACCGGCAGTCAATGGCCAGAGCAGCCAGCGTCCGCTGCTAAGTTTGTTTTCCGTCGTGAAGTCTGAAGGAAAGCCTCCAAGGTGGGTCTTCCGTGCCTTCTGACCTTTGTCGGGGTGCGTGTCCAATGGTGAGACATTTCAAAGGAGTTCAGCCTTCTGCCGGCAGAGCTGAAGGAATAATAAACCTGGGAGTTAATGACTAGCCATTCAACTAATTTTAAAGGTCTTATGTAAACGATTGTTCGAATTCGTTCCGGCCTTCCTCACATTCTCCCCGGAGCCAGACCACCTTGCAGGGGCGAAACACATGTAGGCACCTCGCACCACCCCTCGGGCTGCCCAGCCTCTGGGTGTATCTTATCCGAGACCAACAAAATGTTAGCCCTAATCTCCTCTGCGGAGAGCCGCCCTGCCAGCTGAGTCTGGGTTTGTTTCCAAAATACCCGGCTCCCAAGGTCTTCTCCAGAGAAGCACACACCTCCAGGTTAGTGCATTAAAGGAGCTGGAGTCTAGGGATGGCTTGAAAAGCAGTCTGTATGGTACAAGCACACAGTAACTGCCTGCCTCCGGGGGTCACGCATGGACAGTAAGCTATTGTGTGTGTGTGTTTTAATAGTCTCTTTACTTAATGGTGCAGCTCCTTCTCAAAACAAAATTAGAAAGGTTTCTAGACATCTCGTCTCTGCTAACCCCTCTCTAACCGACATAGTGCTTCCCTTTATTGCAAACCAACTAAGTTCCAAGGAGGTACTGATTTGCAAACACTGTTAAGTGCTGATTACCTTGCTTTTCCAGCGAAGGAGAAAAGATCCTGCCTTGATATAATGGAGGGAATGAAGGGCCAAAGGGCTTCACCCAAGCACCAATTCAAAGCAAAATTCTTCCTAAGTAATCCCACATGTTCAAAGGGTAATTTATTCTAAAACATGAATTATTTTATAAACGATAAAATACCAGAAGGCTTGTAGGGGATATCTTAACCTGTCAGTTTCATACAATGCCCTTAATTTTAGCATCTCTATCATAGGAGAGAACACAACCGTGGAATCGAAAATATTTTACTCCGGAAATCCAGCAGGACAAACATTTTAAAAAGCTGACAGATAGCCGCAGAAATGCTTCTGTACATTTACTTTTCCTGGGTTTCTTATAAACAACCAAACTTGCTACAGGAGCATCCACTGATGGGGGCCACCCTCCCTTTCTAAAAATGACCTCATGAGAAAAAGGTGAAGGCTGGGAACAGCATTCCCTTGGGGAAATGTCATTCCCCACATCATCATTATTACAGAGACTGCTGGACCTAGTTAATTGCCTACTCATTTGAATACTAGGATTCTGAGGAGTAATGATGGCCCTTTAATAAGGGCTCAGAAAGCTGTGATGGCAGAGTGCTTGGCTGTGTGTGTGTGTGGTTTTTGGTGGTGGTGGTGTTTTTTTAATGTAATTTTCCCACAAGAGGGAAAGGTCTTTCTCTTGGAGGTTCCAGGGGCCCTCTTAGATTCCCTAATGTGATCTAGCACATGATTTCTTTAAGGAGTTCCTCTGAGGGAGGAGAGGAGGCCAGAAGGAAGAGCTCAGTTATATAAGCAGTTACCTAAAACTAAATATTCCACCCCAAGAAGCTGTCCAGATGTTGCCGAGTAGAGGTGAGGAAGAGGCTGGGAGGGGATCTGCTTTGCCTTCTGCAGTAGAAACAGACCCAGGTGGGGGGCAGTTTGGTGAAGGGATTTATTGTCCCAACACTGAAGTATCGCTCTGGTGTTCTCCCAGCTGTGAACTCCCTATTATCTGAAGTAAATAAGCCGTCTGCCTGCCTGCCAGTAGGTGACCTTTACTTTTCCTCCAGTGACATGAATCCCTTTTGTCTTTATAAAATAATAACTTTTATGGCTGTTTAAGTGACTTTGGGCCCCGCATTGACAAATTCCTTGGCTTGGGTAGAGCCTTTTAACTTTTGCTCAAGTGCTTTGTGGCAGCTCCCTTGGGAAATCTTCAGTTTCCAAAGGGGAAAAGGTTCTTGCCTGGAAAGTCCTCGGCCACTACTGAGTTCCCCCAGTTTTTGCTAATGGTCAAAGGTGCTCGAAGGCTACCAGCCAGGTGGGTCTGTGGTGCCGCTGCTGGGATATCACCCACGCGGCTTGTGGGTGCGATGGGGCTACCCCACGGCCTGGGACTCTGCATTCTGCATTTGGGCGGGGGTCGCCCACGGGATGGGAGCTGGGAGCTGGGCACTTGCAGCGCGTGGGACGGCGCTCCAGCCAAGCCTGCCCTCCTGACTGTCTTCCTCTGCTTTGCAGCAGGAGGAGGTGGCGGAGCAGCTAGTGGGCAGCCGGCGCCCCCATCCCCACCCCCCCCGCGCAAGCCTCCGCCCCAGGGACTAGCCCGGCACTCCACGGCTCGCCATGATTGCCACCGGAGGCCTGCTGAGGATTTCCGCGCGAAAGCAGGATCCCCTCCGCCCCCCGAGCCAGGTCCCGAAGCGCAAGCGGAAAGCCAAGAAGAGGCGCAAGAACGACGTGGTGGTGGTCAAAGGCAAGCTGAAGCTCTGCTCCATCTCGGGGCTCATCGCCCTCTGCGGGATCCTGGTGCTGCTGGTGGGCATCGCCATGGCGGTGGTGGGCTACTGGCCCAAGGCCAACGGGGCCAGCAGGGAGGGTGGCAAGCAGCCGTCCCCCGCGGGCAGCAGCCACCGCACCGCGACCACGGCCGGCAGCGGCGGCGCCGGGGGCAGCAGAAACCGTTCCAGGAGCCACCTAGGGGCGCCCGGGGGCGTCAACGCGAGTTCCGTGGGCGCACCCAGGAGCACGCCCCCCGCGCGCGCCGCCGCCCCTGGCCCGTCCTCCTCCACAGCGGTAGGTTTCTTCGTCCACATCTTCTCCGGCTACCTGCACTCCGACAAGCTCAAGGTCTTCGGGCCGCTCATCATGGGCATCGGCATCTTCCTCTTCATCTGCGCCAACGCGGTGCTCCACGAGAACCGGGACAAGAAGACCAAGGTCATCAACCTGCGGGACCTCTACTCCACCGTCATCGACGTGCACAGCCTCCGCGCCAAGGACCTGGCGGCCGCCGCCGCCGCCGCGGCCGCCGCCGCCGCCTCCTCGGCCCCCGCGACCCCCGGGGCCTCGCCGCTCAACGGCTTCCTCAGCTACGTGCAGGCGCGGGGCCTGGAGCTGAAGCCCGGGGGCGGCGGCGGCTCCGGGGACGCCTTCGGGGCGGCGGCGGCGCTGCTGGCGCGGGGCTCTTGGCCCCACCCCGCGGCGCCAGGCGGGGGCGGCGGGGGCCCGGGCGGCCGGTCCTCACCCGACCTGGCCTCGTCCCCGCGCCGCCCGCGGGAGCCCCCCACCCCAGCCGAGGCCGTGTACAGCATCTCCCGCGAGCGCTCGGCGGGGGCGGCGGCCGCCAGCGGCAGCAGCAGCCCCGCGCCCTGCAGCCGCCCCGGGAGCTGGGGCCGCCGGAGCACCGCCAGCTCCCTCGTGGGCTCCTCGCTGAGCGCCTTCGCGCTGCTGCCCCTGCAGGGGGACCGCGACGGGGACGCGGAGGGCGCGAGTCGCGGCTGGCCGAGGCCCCCCGGGGAGCGCGGCTCCCAAGAGATTCCGCGGGACGAGCTGGACCTGAGCCTGGGCGACCTCCGCGGAGCCCGGGGCCGCGCGCGCGGGACGCGGGGCGCGCTGGAGGAGGCCGGGGGCCCGGGCGGCCGCCTGCCCAGGACCGGCAGGGAAGCGGCCCTGCGGCGCCGCAGCACCAGCGGGCTCCCGGACTACCGCGCGCCGCCGTCCCCGGAGCCCCCGCCTTCCCCGCGCAGCGCCGACCTGGACTCCAGCCTCCTGGCCGAAGCTGCCTCCTCCGAGCCCCCCTCGGGCCCGGAGGACTCGCCCCCAGCCACAAGGGGCTCTCGAAGCTCCCTGGAGGAGGACCCAGCCAGCAGCAATAAGGGCTACACCCCGCTGCGGGAGGCCGGCACCTCCCTGGAGTCGGCGGGGGACTCGGGGTCGGGTGAGAACCCAGACTGGGCGGCTGACTCCGGCCCGGGCGCGGAGGGGAGCCCCCCGGAGACCTGCATCCAGGAGCCCCCGGCGGCAGAGCCACTGCAGCGGGTCCAGAGGCAGTTTACAAACAAGGAGAAACTCCTGATGATTTCCCGGTCTCATGCCGTAGGGTTAGAAGACGGAGAACTGGAGAGCACTGGCATTTAGAGAGAGGAGGCATGAGGGCTGGAAGTGCAGAGCCAGGGAAGAGAGAAGATGGGAGAAATGCCTCCTGGAATCGGGGCATTTAACAGTTCCCGCTTTCCTTTGTGGACTTATCTGAGGAAATCATTCAATACCCAAAGAGCTGCAGAATGTTAGCCTTGAATTGCTTCACCAGATTTCTGTAGATAACTCCAAGCAATTTTTTTTTAAAGCAAACTAGTCTTTTATGTCCGATGGTGATTGTATGTTCCAGGAAAACCAAATGTATCAAAAGGTCAGCAATCTATCTAGTTCATTAGATAAAATTCTCTTAATTTTCTTAGGGTCAAAAGAATATATTTTTTTGACAGTAACTGTGCACTTTACTCCACCTTTTTTTTAAATCCCTAACTCCCCTAAACCCCTATACTCTGCTGCTGGTTTTGTCCATAGCTGCTTGTGAATGACAAGCTTTTTTCTCTCCCTCCCTTTGCGGAGTATAGAAGGGTTTGTCTCCGTTCTTTTAGAACTGACCTTTCTAAATGAAGTCAGGCCAAAAGCATGAGTATGCCGGGAAAGTGTACTTTCCTTGCCTGGTCCTACTCTGCTCGCACAACCGCCCAAAGGTCTCTTTTTTAAAAGGGTATTTGCATTTTGTTACTAAGGTGTCCAGTGGAGACTGGAGGGGACCACAGCCTAGATGGACTGTTACATTCCTAAGTTCACAATATTAAGTACATGATGCTTTATTGAGTATTATCACACTTGTATTGACAATAGCAACAATAATAAAAATCTTCTTAAATAAAAGTTTCCAAACAAACAGTTAAACATAACATTGCCTCATTTTGCCTGGGAACTAATGCTCCTAAAGAATTTAACAGCTCAGCTGGTAAAGCTAAACTATTTTGCTGTGACACTGCTCCTAGGACTGTTAGCGACTTTCCCCTCAAGTGCTTAGGACCCTCCTCATTCAATTCCCTGTATTTTTTAACTTTTAAGTATAAGGTAGAATTTAACATTTAGGAGTTTCTCCTTCAAACAGAATGAAAAGCATTAAATAAAATGTAATTTTCAATAAAACATCTAGTATTAGTGTGCAGTGTGCCAGGCTTAATATCCCCCTCCCATCTTCCTGGATTTGACTTTACATTCATGAGCTTGAACCCATGGTCTACATATGCTAAAAGGTAATGTTTTAGGGAGCAGGTATAGTTCAGTGGTTGAGCACCTGCTTCCCATGTTCGAGATCCCATGTTCAACTGCAGTACCTCCAGGAAAAAAAAAAAGTCATGTTTTAATAATCTGGTAGATTGTTTACATCTGATTTTATTAAAATTCAAGGGCTTAAGTTTTGAGTATAATATACAAATAATTTACACTCTTGATGACCACTTACTTTGGGTGAGAGCTGGGAGCCTTGAGAGTGGAGTTATTTTCCTTATTCAGGTACAGGTCACTGCTGAGGCTGTCATTACAGGAGGTTAAAAATACTGACTTAAGAGGGAAAGCCCGGTCAAGTATGCAGTCATGTTGAAGTCATGGGTAGAGCAATTATTCGGAACAGAGATTGAGCCCCAGCTCTTGGCATTTGCCAGCTAAATAACCTTGAACAAGCCACAGCCTGAGTCTCAGTGGTCTCCTCAGTAAAATGAAGATAACTGTACATACTCTTCAAGTTATAAAGGGAATAGACGGTGGCGAGTGGGAGAAGAGATTATGTGTTCAGAGACTAGCAGAGGTTTGGCCCAGAATATGCATTCAATAAATAGTGGTTATTGTCATTATTATGACTGTTATAATATATTATCTGAATGCATACTGTAGGGGAAAAGATGACGAGCTCAAGAAAGCCTGGGCTAAAATCTCCAGTAACCACTTACTATTTGCATAACTTTAGACAAATCACCTCATCCCATTGGTGAATAATATTTCTATGATCCCCTTCAGCCTTAAAAGCTTTATTTAAATTCAGGGTATTTATTTTGCCCCTGATAGAGTCATACCATATGTGTGCACAAACTTTGAAGAGTGAATGAGTATACTTCATAATTATCCATGTAGTATAAGAATCTGCAATCCATTTTTTTAAAATGAGACCTAATTTGTTCCCAGAGTAGATCTGCCATAAGCTAAAACTTCACTCTCAGGCTGTGGATTAATTTACTTGGCTGTTCTTAAAGCAAAAGCGACTTTCCACCAGTGGCCAGCAAGTGTAATGGTACCTGCCACCAGGTAGTGTTAAATTTCAGTAGTTCCAATTGCTTTCTCAGGCTTCCCTCAACTTTCAAATTTCCATAGTTTTTCTTGCCCATTCTGTCACTCACTGGGTAATTTATAGCCTGAGAGTCTGATGAGTTATTTAAAAGGAAAAAACAGGTCTGGGTATCTAAAATGCTGTTTGATATTTAACAAATAACAAAACCACTATCTCTTTGTTTAACTAAAGGGGGGTGGGCAAAATAATATTGATCCCTTATAAACTTTAGAAAATTTCCTCCATTTAATTGAGGAATCTCTATTGCTTTGTTATATTAGTCAGATTAAATAAAACCTTCCAGCTCCCATTGATCTTTGGACACAGCTGCTCTGAAATGAATGAACTTCAGTCAACCGGTTGAGTTCATTATCAAGTAATATCTATTTCCCTCATTGAGCAATTTAACTGGACCATGTTCTTATTTTTTTCTAAAGATAAAATAGGATAAACTCAATTTTGCAAATCTGGGGCGGCTCCCCGGCTTTCCTCAGATCTCAGAAGGGACCCTCTGTTATGACTGCAGCAGTGTTTATACAGAACTTACTATGGGCCACGTACTCTTCTACATACTTGATATATATATATGTTGAGGCGAGATTATTGCTATCCCCATTTGCAGAGGAAGATTCTAGGGTCAAAGTGATGGAGTGCTTCTCAAGCTTACACAGCTGGTAAATAGCAGAGCCAGGATTTATACAGAGTTTGGAGGATTATCTGAACCTGTTGGCAGGTGTTGAGCTGAAATGGGCATATCGGAGACCATCAAAAAACTCTCTTCCTTCTTTACTTCTTGCTAGATTCTTTTCCCAAAATCATTCTTAGAAGTACTGAGAGAAGTGTTAGAATGTAAAGCCAGATGAAAAGCTGGGGTCTGTGTTTACATTGTTGAATTGGGCACAAGCAAGTTTTTTTGTTTTATTCTTATGTGACTTTGCAAGGTTTGTTGTACTCAATTAATAGAAATATTTGAAGGGGCCTTAGAGATAATAGAAACTCCTTCCCACCCCTCCTTTTATTTATTGATGAGGTTACTGAAAGTTAGGAAGATGGACACACAGCAGTGGTGGGGCCAGACTATTAAAATAATTGTTTTACATTTATCCTGAATTTCTGTTTTTTACCACCTAGTTGACCAAGGTCATGTTACTTAGCCTCTCTGGCCTCAATTTCTTTTTCCATCCCATGGGAATAAAAATGGTACCTACTTCACTGACTTAGAGTGAAGATTAAATTAATTAATGTGTGTGTAAAGTGCTTAAAACACGCTTCACACGGAAAGAATGCCATAAATATGTTTGTTCGTTTCATTTAAAGTAGAATTAACAGCAAAGTAGAATTATTTCATATGGCCTTCCTTTTTATTAACAGTAATTTTAGGATTAAAAATCTGAAGTGTAAAGCAACATAGCATAGTGGTTCCAAGTGTAGATTCTTTATCTCTGCGTTACTCAGCTCTACCTGGGTTTCCATGTCTGTAAAATGGAGATGATAAATAGCATCTGACTCAGAGAATTATTTATTTAGATGAGAACTAAATAAACTAATATACTTAAAGAACTTAGAACAATTCCTGGCACATACAAACATCCAGTAAATGTTAACTACTATTATTAAGGCAAAGTACAGAAAAGTAATTAGTAGGCTAAATTTACTACTCAGTTGTTAGGGACAACCACGAACTGCCTATACTGAAAAGTCTTTATAATTTTGGTATATGAAAAGGAAAAATAGCGACCTTAAAAAAATGAGGCTGCTACAAGGCCTCCTGATAGAAAATAAAACTAAGTGGCGCCAGACACCTCAGGGTCCCATCGTGACATTGTGTAACAGTGAATTAATGCCCAAACTAGCTGATGCGGCTGTCTTAGCCACAATTATTCTTTTTCCATTTATTGAAGCTGGCTGCATCCAAAAGGCCAGACAAGTCAGAGAGGTCCCAGCCAGAGAAGTGAGCAGGGCAAAAGTCTCAGTGAAGTCCCAAAGTGAAGATCAGGTGCCTTTTTGATTATTTAAGTTGTCTAAACCCAATTTTTTTATCTGTATTAATTTTCTCTTTAGTCATTCCAAATTAATTTTTCTTAAAAAAAAAAGCAGTTTCAATTTTTGTCTGAACTAGGGAACTTAAAATAAAACCTCCAACAAAATAAAATTGGCACACACTAAGCATATTAATTTGTATTTTGATCAGAATATTATTTTTGCCAAGATATAAAAATACATTTGACAGTCGAGCAATTTGTAAATAAGCTCTTCTTATTGGAGTTTGAGTTGATCTTTTACTCATGAGTAACAAATAAGGAATAGGGTTGATACAAATGGAATTTGTTTTCTCTAGAGCCATCCTAATTTTTCACTTTTTATTTTTGTGGCTAAAATCCTTGAGTGCACGTTTAGATTGAAGTTCTGAATAATTAACTCTGACAAGCATTCTAAGACTTTTTTTTTTTCTTTGCAGGGAAGTCATCTTAGAGGCTTTTTTCCTTCAAAAAAGGAATGTTCCTTTAAATGGATATGAAAATGATAAGCCTTTTATATTAAGCCGCCACAAGCCCGGGGAGTCCATCTGCCTTGACAACTTTAGTCAAGCAGGTCCCTGCCACACTCTCCAAAGACCTGATGAGCTGCATATTTTGTGGGTGCCATCTGTTTATTTGGGACAAAAATAAAACGTTGGGGTGGCATTGGCCTTCTATGGGCTGGAACCGGAGCAGAGGTCGCAAATGCCTGTCATCTGTCATCGTGGGGTTTGCACTTCATCCCAGAGGCTTTCTACTGAGCAGCTGCCTGTCTGAAAATATATTGTTTTTCAACTCTACCCTGGCCCCCAACCCTATCCCATCAGTAACACTGGCCTGTGATGTGGCCCTGCGTGACAAACACTTAGCTGATTCGTTCCTAAGGTATACATTTCTTGTCCTCGGTCAAAAGACTAAAGAAGCATACGCACATTCACCTGGAGTGTCACAAAGTCAGTGCCTGTCCCAGTAGCCTGTGCTTCTTATCCTACGTTGTGACAGAGTCCCACTTACGGAGAGAAAGTTGACATCAATAACAGGGAAGGAAAGCAGGTGCCAGGTCAAGGAAGATAAAGAAAACCCTTGGAAGAGAGCAAAAAGATAAAGTTAGTCTAGATTCCCGAGGAAAGCTCTTCGTTTCACAAATGAGCACTGGGTTACTATTGTTGGTAGACCATTTTGCGTATAGTCAAGTGTCTTAAAACGAGAATTTACCATAACTTTTATTCCTTTGAAAATATTCTTTCAGTAAATGCATGATAAGACGTTAATTTGTGTATTTTCAATATTTAAGAAATTCAGCATAATGTATTATTGGGCATAAACCCACCTGATATGAATGATTTCTAAACACCTAATAATGTTTAATAATAGAAAAGAAACGTATGGTCAAATTTATAAAGAGTTGCTTTTAAGTTGAGAAACTCAAGTTTCTTTAAACTGTATACTTCAAAGAAAGAAAATCAAAGTTATTAGTTACTGGTATATCAAAGCAAGATAGGTCAAAAAGCTTGTTTTGTCTCAGTGGACTTTTGTCATTGCTTTGTTTTATGTGGATAATTGCTTATCACTTCATTTTGTATAGATATAACCTAAAAGAAAATAATTCCACCTCCACAAGTAAAAGCTCATAGTAAGGCTTCCCTTTGGGTAAAAGACATAGTTTTCAGATCAGTTCAAGATTTTTTTTTTTTTAATTTCCTATCTGAGGCAGGTAGGCTCAGGTTAGCTACAAGGGATCAAAAAATGAAAAAGCACAATTCCAGACCACAAAATATTGCAGTAGTGCTTTTGAGACAGACACATAACCAATTTCATACAATGTAAATATTACTAGAGAGCTAAAATGCGGACACCCAAGCTGAGTCTGGAGAAAGGAAGACAATGCCAAGTAGGTGCAAAAAAGGTGAGAAGGTATGTCGGACGGTGAGATCCACCTGAGCAATTGCGTGGAGGCAAAGCACCATTTCAAGAGCTACATTATCCTAAGACAACTTACATTTGACTTTTTCCTAATATCCCCACAATAGCAGGAGTTTTTATCCTTGGATGGGGCTGGGGAGAATTTTATAAGTAGTAGAAACATATTTGAAATTAGGACTCAAGTGATTTTGCCATTAAAACATTCCAAATGTATATTCCCGACCATTAAATATTTAATCATTCCCCATTTATCACTGACCTCTACGAGCAGGACTTGCTAACTGAGACATATGGGTATTACATGGAACAAACAAACAATGTTCTTATTGAACCTAAGCTACCTGGATGAGCAATAATGATTTTTGTCAAATTATATATTGCTTTGAAATGTTCATATCTTCAAACAACTACTTACATGTTCAAGTGCTGGAAATCACTCTTCTAGATGTGTTTCTGAAGGGCTGAGACTGGGAGGGCGATCTGTCCTTGGAAAACGGCGTTTGTGTCATCTCCAGCTCCATGGACAGTACTGGAAGCCGGGAAACTGCAACAACGTGGGCGCTTGCTAGCAGGCCACAGGTCATTTTCACAGAACCTTAGATGCGATAATTGAATGTGTTTCTCTACAGATCATGAAGTTTGCAACATCACTGAGAGCAGAGCAAAAATAATTTATCTTTGTTAATAAGAAGCACCCCATCTCCATTTTTCCTCCCCTAAGTGTTCATGGCAAAAGGAAAGATAATTTAAGACCCAGACTGCTTACTGCAAATGCTGGTATTCTTTATGGCCTAGCGCCAAAAGACTATGCCTTTTGATTTCTAAACAGCCTGTCATTTCAAGATAGTCACTGCAATCTGATTCAGCCAGAATAATAGCTTGGCACTGTATAAATGCAACCTCACTTTTCTCACAGAGCAGCAAACTAAAAGATATAAGGCAAAAAAACAAAATAAAACAACAAAAAAAACACTTTTTAATGCAAATATTCTCATTAAGTAAAAAGAAAAATGTAATATTTGGTTTGTTTGAACTCCCCACAAAAATTAAGTTCTTCAAAAAAATTGTAGTGCTTAAGCACAGTTAAGGAAAAATATAAAAATGCATTTATTCTTTTTATTTCTGTGCTAAAGTGTGAATTTGGCAAAATCCTTTTCCATTGCCGATGAAGTTCAACAGGTATCATCAATTGCAGTTTTATTGTCAGAGCCACTAAATGAATCTTTCATAGAAATATGATTATTGTTAAGAGGTTTATAGTTGGACTGCTGGTAGATAAAGTTCTTTGGTTAATATGGCATGGTAAATGATGTCAGGAAGCAAATGGAATTCTTGATAAAGAGCAAGAAAATTCAAGTGTCTAATTTGGTGACCTAAATGCTACTCCTTCTACTTATGTAACCACAGTGTATTTGGAACACTAAATGTGACTTCAGTGCACACTCATATGACTGTACAATTTCTTCCATTGGTATTCCTAATTCCATTTCACTTTATGCCTGAGAACATTTCCTGATTTATTCATTTTGCTCAGAATTACTACTTAAGAAAAAATGAATGCATTTCTAATAATAATTATAGAAATAATAATAATAGGCTTAGAAAGGACACCCAAAATTAATTTGAGCAATTTGCTAATACTGTAATGGTGTGTTCCCCAACTTTTTATATCTTCTCAAGTAGAGAGTAAATTGAAAGATATCTGAGACATGTACTGCTACAAAGCCAAAACACAGTTCAAGTGCATGTTTGAACCTCCTGATTCCTCAAATCCTATGGATGTTGGACCCTAGAAATGTCTCTTATTTTCAGAGTATATTCTGACTAAGTCAGTGATATGGGGTGAATGCTTTCTGAGACTTCTTTTATTATGAAGTGAATGAAAAGGAAATTTAATAATGTTATAACTGCCTAATAAGAAAAAAAAGCCAGCTTTGATTAAGTCAATGGCAATTAAGTACAGTTAAAAATAAATGGAACAGAGCATCTGGCTAGCCTGTAAGTATGAATCACTTCAATGGAAGTACCAAATGATAATGAAAAAATAATAATAAACAGAAAGTAATATGAAAAGAGAAAACTTATTTCAGGCATGATTAGGGCCCTGCGTAAGAATAATCCAAGTTGATGTGTAGCAATTTCCAATTTTAGCAAATTACTTAGTGATTGTATAAATGTGACATGCCTGAAAAATGTTAATTAAACTGGTTTACACAGTGGTTGCGATGAAGAATTATTTAGTCGTGCTCACACTGTCGTTTGGAAGGAAATTGGAAGCTCCAGGCCGAACAGGCTCTTTTGGTCTGGGGCTCCCCATGGCTGATGGTTGAATGTATAGCCTTTTCTTTATGCTGAAAACAGTGAGCTCTCCAGGTGTCGCACGCCTCCCTCCCCCTCCCCTGATTCCATCTGCACACTTCAGGAGGAACAGCCTCAACTTAAGTGATTTCTCCTTCCCCCACCCTATGTCAGCCTAGTTAATTCTCAGAAGGATAGCAATATTAGGTTGGATCTCAGAATGCTGTTGCCCTTTCGATTTTATAATCACCCCTTACCAGCTTCAAGGAGGAGGAAAGGGGAGATGGCTGAGAAGATGACCCACAGGGCCTCTTACAACCCTGACTCTTTTACCAGAGCGCCCTAAACCCAAAATGAGCACCCGAGATCGATTTCAGGGTCTCGGCCTGGAATTGCAGATTTGGGCATCAGACTGTTCCTGAAATGAAAATTAAGATTGATGCTAGAAATATTAACGGAGGGACACCTGGGATTTTGAGTTGCACACGTTAGGTAGCAAAGGAGCTCTTGGAGGTGTGATGAGTGTCGGGGACATGCATGGGCATCAGTGGACCTGCAGAAACATCAGGCAAGGTCATCTTTGCAGTTTTCCACATTATTTTGAGGCCTGCGAACCAAAATACTTTTGAGAATAAATCACATATGATGCTTGCTCCAAGCGTCTAATGGGACTGACAAGTCATGTATGCCTGTGGCTTAAGGTAAGTTCTTCTGATAAGGCCTGCAACCTTAAAAAAAAATCAACAAATGCCAAAACCCAATGTCTGTATCAAAGAATTCTGCCCAAGCCCAGACTTAGTAATGACCTTGCTCATATTTTGTACTAACAAAGCAGATACATAATGCTTAATGAAGGATTCCACAGTCAGTTTTATATTTTATTTTGCCTTTTTTGCAAATAGTTTATATTCTCATTATGTCTCAGTATTCTAAGGAGTTGGGAAGATTTGAGTATTTTCATGCTCTGGACCTTGCCAAGTGGGCTTGATGAGACTAAAAGAAACCCTGAAAATGAAATGAACAAAACAAATGTCAATTTTCCAGGCATTGGAATTGATTTCAAACTAACTTGCATAATTACATGAAATAAAATAGGAATAATTCATTCTGCCACTAAGTTGTTCAGTTTGAATGCACAGGATTTTGCTTTGCTAGTTTCTAACTAGAAAACTCAGAGATGGCCAAAACAATTTTGAAGGCGCTTATGTTTGTTCTGATGCCAGATGGGGCTAGTTTTAGGGGAAGATTAGCTATGGAGAATGTTCAAAGAACTCTCTCCTCCAAGTTTAAGAGCATAAACATCCATTTGTGGAGATGTTATACACTTGGAGTTATACTCTCTAGTTTAGCCTTAACTGAACTAATCTATGAATTTCTCCTTGATTTTCAAAGCAGAATAGTGTCCTTGTTCATAAAACATAGCCACAGCAATGCAAATTTTATTGTATTGTGCTTTACTGTATTATGCCTAGGGAAGTTGATTTAAACAGCATCACTAATTTTTTGCTTCAATTTTGGTTTTTGTAGGCCACATAAAGAGTTCAAGCCTGGGTCTCATTAACGTAAACTTGATGGAAATCTTATCACTCCCAAAGGACAAATTGGTTAATTTAGGTTAAAAACAATCTATCCTCTTTTATCCTTATTGAACAACGACATCGACCACTGCTGGGTCTTCCCTTAGCTCTGGGCTAGAATTCTAGAACTCTGGTGTGCAATCTCAAAACCATTTTAAGTCGAAGAGTCAGTGTTTGCAATTTATCAAGACCCCATATTGAGACTACTTTGTGTAAAATCACTTTCTCATGCTTTTATGCCTAGAAGACTCACATACCTTTCGGGGGGTAGGGGGTGCGTTTTGTGTGTGTTTAGTGGTCTAAAATTTTAGATTTCCCTGCATCTTGCTCCCCCTACTGCTGAGTAGGTGTATGTGCGTCTTAGCATAAAAATGAATGCCATATTTCAATGTACTAGATGTTTTTCCTATACAATGAATGCCCTTCCCTGTCCCCTGTCAACATGTGAGGATCTAGGTAATTAGCGTTTCCTTCTATCACCATTTTTCCATCAATAATATAGTTCACTCTGTCTTTTCCAGATTCTTTCTCGTGTGTCCAGGCTCATGTCCTGTACGTCTAAAAAAATGCCCATTGCGAGGCTCACTGCCAGTTTTTCTTGACCAGAAGATTGAGCAGAACTAAACACAGCCACGCCTCCCAACCCTGTTCCTTTCCTTCATCCATGCTTTCAGCAAACATTTATCGTAAATCTTCCATTTTACAGACCTGTGCTTAACAATGAAGGCCTTAAGATTAAAAAGAGGTATTTTTGGACCTTGAAATGTCATGGTCTTGTGGAGGACACTTGTTTGTAAACAAGTAATTTTAATGTGTGACAAGTGGAGAGACAGTATATGTCATTGCAGGATCGTTAGGAACATTCCTTTTTGGTTCTGAATTAGCCCTAATAATCTCCTCATCTGCAAAAGGGGATGATAATTTCCTTGTGAGGATGACATGCTATAAGAAATATAAGGCCCTGTGCCTGCAATATAGTAGGTGCTCAATAAATGCCAAATATTAACATCACTAGTCCCTATAGGATTATATTCATCAGCAATTATTTAGACTTCTTGGAGAACGCACTCTTCTCTCAATCACTCGCTATTTAGAAATTCCTTCATCTGGTTTTAATCAGCCAGAAGGTAGAAGCATCATGAGTTATGGAACAAGGGATTTAGTATAGGACTTAGAACTTGCATGCTTGGAGGAGAGGTAGGAGGAAGAGAAGATCCAGGAAAGAAGTCACCAACACGAGAAGCCACATCCAGCCATCACAGGGGGCCTTCAAAAGGGAGACTCAAGGGGCAACCGTGGGAAGCTGTACTTTTGTGTAGCTCCCACCCCTGGATCTGCCACCATATGTCTGGGGTTAGCCTGTGGACGTTTTTGTTCCTTCCACACGGTCACTAGGAAGAAGGGCTGCACATTGAATGGAGGTGAGCAAAGACAAGCCGGAGCCCACTGGCCTCTCTGTGTCTGCTATAACCTGATCCAACCCAAGGACCTTCCAAGAGTAGTAACTGCTATTTTGCTTCCTCCTTCTGCAAATTGGTCTTTTGGGCAACTCTCAGAATCATACAGGGAAGTCTAGTCTGAGAAAAATAGGTCCAGCCTAACCAAGTTGACACAGTTTAAAAGTCACAAGAGCTGAGGGAAGTGAAGTCCTAGGGAGGTAAACCGGAAGATCAGAGAAGTTGCCAACAAATCTGAGAAGCCAGGCACGACCAGCCGCCAAAAACAGGGCTGAGAAGGCTTTTAGGGAAATCTATGGGAAGCTGTGTCTCTGTACCGATACTGCCTTCTCTGAGACTGTTGGCAACAACCTGGAGCGACTGTTGGACAGTACAGTTAGCAATTGGGAAGAAGAGCTGGATGTGGCATGGAGGAAACAGACAACAAACCAGAACATGCTGGCATCTCTGCACTGTCTGTCCCCACATCACTTCCGAGAGTGACGGTGGCTGCTGTGCTTCTGCCTTCTGCAAATGGGTCTCCTGGCCTATTCTAATTCTCATACATAGAAGGGGTTCCAGTTTTACAAAAGCAACATAGTATTAATTCGTGACCATGAAGATAATATTTACTTCAAACCAACTAAAAACTGAGTTTAAGAATTTGTACCAAGTTTTTATTTTCCTCTCCTTAAGACATACAGTTTTGGTTATTTTTTCCAATAGTAATTACAAACTAGAAGAAGTCCAAGTTTTTCAAGAACAGTTTTGAGGATACTAGCAAGAACTATGTACTTCTGGGCCTCAATCATAACACACAAAATGAATCAACAGTTTAAAAATAGTTTTCTTAGAAGAAAATCCCTTTTAATTTTTTTTAAAGTTTAAAAGCAGTTGGTTAACATTCAAAGAAGGAAGAGTGGTGTGGGTAAGAGTTATATAGTAATGAAGATGCGATGCCATCTCAAATGGAAACTACAGTTAGTAGATGAAAGCTGTATCTAGGTGTTGGTCTATTTTAATCCTCCCACTCTTTGTTCAGTAATTGTAGTGATACAAAACAAATCCAATTACAGTAAAAACTGTGTTACCTTGTACTTTTTTTAGGAGGTAGCAGGGATTGAACCCAGGATCCGGATATGTGAAGCAGGTGCTCAACCACTGAACTACACCCACTCCCCATTACCTTGTATTCTGTCAGCTGAAAAGTATAGAAACAAGTCTATGTAGAATCCCTGATCAGAGCAGATGGCATACATAGTGGGTGGTATAGCTTGGCAGCGAGTGAATGTTTACATTCTCTCATCTCCCCCCAAAATTTGTCCTGAGATTTCATGACTAGACATTCTTTTTTTGACTTAATAGCATGACACCCTTAAAAACTATATTAAGCAAAGGGTTCTCACTTATTCATTCCTCTGTATGAGTTAATTAAGCCAGATGCATTCCTATGAATACCTGAGCATTAGGAAAGGGAGTTATGATTGAAGAGGCGAAAATAGAGGTGGTAAATTTGAAGCATGGGGCGCTGCCCCCAGGAGAGCACTGTATGAGGGCTGATGACGTGGGAGGGGACTTCTTATACATCAAGGATTATCTTGGGAGTCTTGGGGTGTGACATGAAAAGGAGTGGAGTAAATACCACTTAGGGCAGACTCTGACTTACCACTTAAAACACCCTGGCTGCGGGGCCGCCTGGGTCTGTACTCACAGCACGTGGCTTTGGGCTCCCGGCCATAGCAAGTAGACCCAGGGTGATGCCTGACCCAACCTTGGCCAGTCGCGTGTTCACTCCCTGGGCTGGTAGACCTGTTGTCGTGGCATCCACATTTGCTTTAGTTTTATTTTTGCCTGTTTGCTAGAGTTGGCAATTGCACTTGCCACCCGAAGACCTGAAACTCATACAGGAAGGCACAGGAGATGCCCGATTACCAGAGTTTCGTGGGCCATCACCCTCCTGCATTCACACACACACACACACACACACAAACACAGACACACTTCTGGGTCACAAGCGATGGTCACTCAGCAACTGATATAATGAAAATCTTGCAGAATAAAATAGTATGAGCAGTCTCTGCAGTTAAGTTGTAACAGGATTTTACCTCTACTAGTCCTTTGTTTCAGTGGCTCCATGTAAGTTAAATGCTTCTAATATGAGAGGTAGAGACCCTTTGTGAATTTAATTATCATCTTTAGCTTATAAATCACTGTGGTAGGTACATACTTTCATTTCCTTATGGGGTTTTTAGGGATATACTCATACATGAAGAAAAGCAAAGAAAGGAAGGAGATTTAGGTAGCATGCTGGTTCCTATTTACTTTGGAGAGGAGCTCTTGCTAAATAGAATTTTCTAGAATATCTTATCAGCTAGGGCTGGCTTCCAGACATATTTAATCACTGCAAAGTACCCTCTTCTGATACCCTCCTAAGAGAGTGTCCTTTTCTGTGGAAGTCTAACTTAAAGTATAGATATGGCTTTTAAAAAAAAAGTCTACTTTATCTGCTGTGATGAGCAAAGGTGGTTAGGGCTGGAACCAGAAGACTAAGAAGAGATGATCTCTATTCCTCTTGTTCCAGAGCCTTCGATGAATGGCTTTCAAAACATGGGACCTGGACCGGCAGCATCAGCCTAACTGGGGAATTTGTTAGAAATGCCGATTTGGGGGCATTTCTTGCATCAGAAGCCCTGGTGGTGGGGCCGGGAAATCTGTGTGACATTCAAGGTCACTGATGCACGCTTGAGGTTGAGACGCACGTCCCCAGGTCCCACCGTTAAGCCTGGCCTGCATCTTGCAAATATGGGCTCCTTTGTTTCCAAGGGCTCAGACGAGAGACTGGGTGTGGAGGAGGACAGAGGTCACTGTGTGTGGGCAACAACACCAACGACAAAACTGGACGTGTGTATATCCTCGGGGTGGGAGGACAGTCAGGGAGGGTATAGCGTGAAAGGCGGGCAGGGTGGGCTGACAACAGAAGCGCCTTCATCCCAAGGCTTATTCTCATCCCAGTCTTCCTTGAATGGCCAGGGCGCTAAAGGGATTTCAGGGTTTTGCAGTTCATACCTGCCTCCCTCCTTCAAGAGTAAGAAGCCTCGCCTCACTGCAGTCCCACTGAGATCCAGGATCCTGGGTTTGCAAACCTGGAGCATAACCAGAGAGAAGTCGGTTCTGCTAGCAGCCTTCAGTGAAATCCTCTGCTGACTTCAACCTTCTGATCCCAGACACCAAAATGTTCACGTCTCCTCACACCACACACTTACAGCAGCACCCAAGGGAGTCCTTTGACGTGGGGTGTTTATAAAGACAATAAAACAACTGAAAATGATTGTTGTTACTCCATAACATGAGAATTAAATAGACTTTACAGTTTACCTAAGTATGGTTAGACTTAACATCTACAGGCGTAAAAGTGTCAGGCAGTAAAATTTCAGTATAAACACCACCGAAAAAAATAGGTGAAACTTTAAACTCTCTGTGGCTAGGTAAATTGTTTTCTCGGGATGGGACCTAGATAATGATCCCATTGATGGATGATCGTCCAGCTCCCATCAGCTGTTTTCCGTGCCCGTTCTAGGTTGGAATGAGCCCCCCCCCCCACGAAGGTCTTGTTACAAATTGCAAAAAGCACCTTGTCTTTGGGTCTACAACATTTCCAAATACGGACTGCAAAAAATAATATCCCCGCATCGATTTACTGCTCGAAAGATGTGTTTCTTCCAGTAAATTCTTGCTTCTAATAACAGTGCAAAAAGCCCACCGTCTGTTGTTCGTTGCCCAGGAAGTGTTCGCATGGAGCTCTGCCTGCCTGAGTGCGGGTGTCCCTCTGAATGCTGTCTGTATCTTTGTTATGCTTGGGAGGAGGGACTCTCTGGTCTAGCCTTTGGTTGGAAAAGAATCAGCCTCGGCGACTCCCAGACGACAGAGCCTGAGGTGAGGCTGTGCACACACATCCTTCACTGCCTTCCCGACAGACAGCGGTGAGTCTCAGGACCCCATCGTGCGGGCTCTAGCAAAAAGTCTTCAGCTGGCCAGTGGTGAGCTCTTCAAACATTCAAGCTGTGAGATGGAAGCCCAGACTTTGCTGGAAGTTAAGATCCCTCTCTCTGCCTGAAGGTTTTGAAGTGTTTTAATGGACATCTTTTCATTGTTCTCAAGTCCTCAGGCTCTCCAAATGTGCTGAGGTATGTAGTCTGAGGAGCCAGTCTTAACCCCGTTGACATCACAACAACAGGTAGAGCCCTTAGAGACCTGACGTGGCCGTGGCTGCAAGAGTTCACCGTTGAGATAAATAACACGTGGGCACAGTTCATGACCCCGAGCAGGTCAGGCACATCTGGTTAGCAATCTCCATGCCTGGGAATGCTCCTGCCCGTAGACCTGAAGAACCTAAACCAACTTGTTACTGAAAATCAAGTTTTTAAACAGCACATCCCAGCACTTTTGAACACCAAGACAGACACTACTATGGCTGAATTTTGAAGAAAACCAGAAGTGAACAAATAACACGGCACAATTAAAAATCGAGTTTTGGAGATAATTTTAGGCACAAGGAAGCAGGGGTATGAACCGGTGGGAAGAGTTGATGGTGGGGGGTGGGGAGTGAAGAGAAAAGAGGGAGAAAGGAAAGAAAAAGGGCTTGACGGGCCTCCAAGGGAAGTTATTCTTTGCTGAAACTGTTTCTATAGCTGCTCCTTTTCCACTGTGTTGTGATTATTTATAGACAGTCCAAAAGAGAACCTCTTTTCTTCACGTGTAGGTTCCAATTAAAAGTTGGCAGCAATTCATCAGACCCGTGAAGACGATGCTGTAACTGTGTTTGCATCACAGAGAACTTGTGCAACCTGGCTGCAGCTTAAAACTCGGTTTCTTGCGCAATGAATTACAAACACACGGAGCCCTTTATTTAAAGGTAAGCAGTGAAAAGGGCTTAGCTGTGGGGCGCGCCGTCCCGGCGGAGGCTTTGTGGTGGTCGACCCTGCCGACTTCTCCATTTGTCCCGTGTGTAAGCAGACAGTCCTGCCCCAACGCTATGCTCCTCCTTTGTGGAGCTAAAAAAAAAGGGATTTTCTGTGAAATATGAATTTCCTCTCGGCTTCCTGCAGTTCAGTGACTCCTGGCAACATCAAAGAACTGAGATAACAAAACGCGATGCTTTCTGAACATGAAGATGCCGGGTCCTTCAGTCTCTTTCAAGAAATAATGGTGTCAGCAGCACCTCTCAGCTGCGATTATCATCATCACAAACAGCCCCGATGAGCTGGAAAAACTGGGCTGTTAGAGCACAGGCCCATATGCCAGCCCCGAACCTGACGCAGGCCTACCTAGCTCTTGAAGATATTAGGATTTCCTATTTTGTAATGATGACTGCATTTCAGGGATCTGGGGAGAAGAAGACAGTGCGGTACGAGGAAAACCTGAATAGGAGTCCTTGCTGGGGCAGAAAAGACTGTGCAAATGATGAAGATGGCAAGGAGCAGACCAGGAGGTCAAGGGTGGTTAGGCAGAAAGAGCTGCAGAGACGCCCAGCCCCGCTTCCCTTCTCCACGGCATTTCTCTTTCTTTCTTGCTTGGTGGCCTGTTGGGGAGTCCTCTAACCCAGCCTGCTAGCCCCAAATCGCTAGCGGTAAGAAATGAGAGGCAAAGCTCCCTCCAGCCCTGCCTCCAGGCCCTCTTCTGGCTCCCAGGCTCGTTGGGAGCTGGCTGCCTTGCAACCTGTAAGCAGGGTGCTTCATCCTAACCGTGGAGAATCTTCTAGATACGGTGTGGTATAGAAGCCTCGGCGTTGGGCAGGAACCCACTGCCTGGAATATCTGTACAAACCAGCTTGGCTGTGAACGGCCGGGAGCATTGCTCAGCCTCTCCTTCCAGACCTCCTTGAGGTCCCAACTGGGCGGAGGGGATAGGGACCCAGGCCTCCTCCCGGGCAAGGCTAGGAGGGGCAGGGAGAGGAGGAACGGAGCGCCTGCTGGGGAGTGGGAGAGCAGACCCCGGGGCCCCCAGGGCCAGCCAGGGGCTTTGTGATACGGGACCTGCCACCGTATGCCTTCCATCCTGCAGGGCATCTGCAGCCAGGTCGGCTTCAGTGTCCTTAGGGATTAGGAATTCTCGACCCTGGCTGCACTTCTGAATCGTTTGGGAAGTTTTTAAAAAAGTGCCGAAACCTGGACACCCTCCCAGAGAGTCTGATTTAAACAGACTGGGGTGGGGTCTCAACGCCAGTTGCTTTTAAGTGCTCCCCGGGTGATTCTAACGTGCAGGCTTGTGTTTGTTTTTGGTGGAAAACTACCATTCTTTTCCTTCTGCGGGCAGTGGACTGTTTGTGGACATTTGTTACAACTGATGGACAAATAGCCAAGCGCTCCACTGCGGATGGAACCTTCATCATCTGCTTACAAGAGGCCTCCTGCGCCCTCTAGTGTCGGCCGTGGCACTTCACTGCTCCGGAGGAGCACATTTCATTACCCAGGTCATAGCGACTGTGGAAAAATGAGAAGATGCAGAAGCACAAAGGGAAAAAAATTTAAAATTTTCTGTTGTCTTCACTGCTAATAACTTCGAAGAATTCCTTTATAAATTTTGTTCTTTACAAAAATGAAAACAGGCTGTTTATGCTGTCCTGTAAACCTTTCACTCATGAATGCATTTTCAAATAAATAAATGTAATTCTATTCCATTTTAACTGTTCGTACAATTGAATGCTTGTACAATGCAACAAACGTATCTAACGTTTATTGAGCATTTACCATATGCCACGGACTATGCTAAGTACCTGACATGGGTAATCTCATTTTATAGTTATAACTCCCTTTTAAAGTAGGTTCCTGACTTATTCCCATTTTACAGATGTGGATATTGAGGTTAGAGGAGTTTAATAATTTCTCTAAGTGGTGGAGTCAGAACTAAGTCTAAACATTTTACTCTGTAGTGCCAGCTAGAAGATACTAGAGCTGTCCCTTGTTGTAATATTTCATGTTTTCTTGAAGAATGGTGGTGATGAGGAGGGAAATGTTTTGAAATTGTATTGGGATCTCACACACACAGACACACGCATTTATATTTGTGGTCGTCAAATTGTTCCTTAATCCTTATGCTTGGTCCCTGAAAGAATTCATGAATCAAAAGGTAGGCATTTTATTGACTTTATACCTATTACCAAACTTTACTCTAAAAATGTTAGACTACACCTGGAGTAGAACGTGTTCTTTTGTATTCTTGGGTTTAAAAAATGACTCAGTCTTAAGGTCTGATAAAGTAAATGATATATAAAAACTCTTGAGGGGCCTCAGTAATTCTGAAGACTGTAAAAGGATTCCTGAGACCACAAAGTCAGAGGCCCTCTCCCCAGGAAGAGAAGCCTGTAAATCTCTTTCGCCTGCCCTTGTGTCTGCTCCAGCAGCCCTCCTGCAGCTGCAGCGGCTGCTTCCTTCCTTCCTCCAAAGGCCCTTTGGTAATTTGCCTTCCATGCCTGCCCTGCTAGCGACTAGCCCAGCACTTCTCGAGGCAGTTGGTCTAAATTCCACGTGCGCCGCCATAGCCCAGGCACCTGTAGGACCGAGAATCTTCAGGACGCACCCGAGGTGACCCCGGCCTTTCTCCCCTCGCCCCTGGGAATTCAGAGGCAGCCCGGCTGTGGCCTGGGACCGTCGCTGTGGTTTGTGGAAAGAGAACTGGCTTTGACGCTCATCTCTGTCCGTGGCCGCCTGGACAGAGGTAAGTTATTTAACCTCTAGAATTTAGTTTACTTATCTATAAAATGAGAACATGACCTGCATTTTTAGGGTTGTGAAAATTAAAATGAAATGAGGTAAAGGATCTAACATCAAACTTGGCAGAGAATAGAAATTCAAAAAGGTCTTTTCGTTCAATCCTTTATTTTCAATTTATTCATGCCTTTATCTTTTATAGATGGCCCTTTAAGCAGCGTACACCTGGGTTTTTTTTTTTAACGTTTTTTATTTGAAGATACATGGATCACAAAAAATGTTACATTAAAAAATATAAGAGGTTCCCATATAATCTCCCACCCCACTCCTCCCACATCAACAACCTTTCATCATTGTAGCACATTTATTGCATTTGGTGAATACATTTTTGAGCACTGCTGCACCGCATGGATTATAGTTTACATTGGAGTTTACACTCTCCCCCAGTCCCTTCTGTGGGTTATGGCAGGATATATAACATCCAGCATCTGTTCCTGCAATATCATTCAGGATAATTCCTAGTCCCGAAAATGCCCCTCTTTTTCCCTCTCCCTGCCTTCAGCAACCCCCGTGGCCACTGTCTCCACATCAATGATATAATTTCTTCCATTGCTTAGAGTCAACAATAATTCTATAGTAGAATACCAGGAAGTCCACTCTAATCCGTATTTTATTCCTCCATCCTGAGGACCCTGAGATGGCGATGCCCACTCCACCTTTAAATTGAAAGGGGGCTTAGATCCCATATGGCTGATGGATGGGATTCTCCTGCGTTGTAAACTCTCTCGGTTCCTTGGTGTGGTGGTTGACCATCCTCACCTCCTTGTTAGCTGACCTGGGTAAGTCTAATGAACTGGAGAGTAGGCGTTGCAACTCTCCTGAGGCTCAGGCCCCAGCTGGCACATGGATAGTCCAGAGATTCAGGTCTCCTGGGCATACACCAACCCCTAACTACTTACTTTTCTTTTTAATTTTACACCTATGCATTTATGTCTCTAGTTTTGTTCTCTTGAACTCATAAAAGTGCAATTACACTGAAGTTATTCCTCTATGAATTTACTTTTATCACCATTATGTTTTTAAGATCATCCATGCTATTGGGTAAAGCGAAAGTTTATGCAGTTTCTGATATATAGTAATCCAAAATTTATCTGTTCCTCCTGTTGTTGGTCATCGGATAACGTCCAGAATTTATTGGCTTTGCTTATTATTTATGCGTGTTACGGATGTATTCATTCATTCACCATTCAGTCACTCAGTCATCATGCTAGCCTGATCCCTGCCCCTATGACCCTTTTCCTGGAGCGGAATTGTGGGAGCTTGGGTATGCCTATGTTCTCTTTAACCAGGCAATGCCAAACAGTTTTCCAAAATGATTATACATATGTATACTCCCATCACAATTTGCAAAAGTTTCTTTTACTCCAAAGCATCACCGATTCTTGCTATTTGGGTTTTAATTTTTTTGCCAGTCTGATGGATGAGAAATAACATTTTATTGCGATATTAATTCCAGTAACCCTGATTAATAACAAGGTTGAGTATCTTTTCATTTGACTGTGATCTTTTTGTGTTTCCTTTTCTGTGAAATACTTATTCATGTCTTTAGCTCATCTTTTTGGGCAGGAGGTGAGCATTCTGAATAATAATTTTTTGACTATTATGTGTATGACACATTTCTTTCTACAGTTTATGATTGGCATTCTCACTCCCCTTTTGATATTTTTCCATAAACATAAGTTCTTATTTTTAATGCAGTCAAATGTATCAATCATTTCTTTATAGTTTATGTCTTGTATAAGAATTTCTGGTAAGACTTTCCCTACTCAAAGCCATAAAAAGATAATTTTCCATATCTTTTTTTCTCAACATTGTATGGTTTCACCTTTCACATTTTAGTCTTTAATCCATGTGTTAATTTTTTCTCTGTTTGATGAGATAGGGATACAATTTCATCTTTGTCAGTGTGGATAACCTGTTATCCCTAACACCTTTTATTGAATAACCCATCCTTAGTCCACTGTTTTCGGGAAAAAAATTCTTCATTTATTTAGGTTGTTTATTAATGTTTTTCAATGAAGTTTTATGATTTTCTCCTTATATTGCTTATACATAGTTTATTAGATTTAATGCAAAGTGTTTTAATTGTGCCATTATAAATGGCATACTTTTAAAAATTTCATTTTCCAACTGATTGTTGCTTATATATAGAAATGCAATTAACTTTTATATATGATTTTGTATCCAGCAACCTTCCTACACTTATTAGTATCAACCCTTTCTTTAGATTATTTTGGAATTTCTTTGTCAATTATATCATCTGTAAATAATGTATTTTGTATTTTCCTTTCCAAACATACATGTTATTATTATATTCACTGGACTTTCCTGTATCATGTGGTATGTGTGATAGAGGCCATCTTTGCCCGGTTATTGATTGCAAAGGAAATCTTTTCAATATTATTATTAAGAATAAGGCTTGCTATAGTTTTTTGTTATTGTTTTGTTTTTTGTAAATGCCCTTTATAAAGTTATGAAACATTTGCAGAACTTTCTATCATGGAAAGAAGCTTTATTGAATTCTTTGCCCCATCTGTTGAGATGGTGATATGATTTTCTGCCTTCGAACTCCTAATATGGTTGTGTCTTTGAATCCTAATGTTAAACTAACCTTGTATTCCTGAGATAAATCCATCCAGGCCATGATCTTTTTAAAGTACTGCTTGGTTTAGTTTGCTAAGATTTCACTTAATTTTTTTTTTCTGTTATCTTCCTTTCTTGTACTATTATCACGTTTTGGTATCAAGATTACACTAGCTTTTATTCCCTGGAAAAGTTTGTGTAAGCACGTAATTAATTATTCCTTGAATTAACTGTCATGTCAGTTGAGCCTGGAGGTTTCTTTGTAAGACCGTTTCTGTCTACTGAGTCAACTCCATTAATTATAAGAATATTCAAATTTATGTTTCTTCCAGCATCAGGATAGTAAGTTATATTTTAAAAATTAATCATTCGATCTAACTTTTCAAGTCAGTGGACTTAAAATAGTATTAAATCTCAGAAGTACCTATGGGTAAGTCCCCTTCCATCCTAATATTTCTTGTTTGTCATTTCTTTCTGACCCTGATTAACTTCGTCAGAGGTTTGTTGGTTTTGTCTTCTTCAAAGAATTAACTTTGGCATTGATGATTTTCTCCTTTCTGTTTGTTTTCTTTCTTCATCATTCTCTTCCTTACTTCTACTTCTTTTGGAATTAACTTGTCCAGTTTTTTTCTAGCTCCTTATTTTGGACGTTTAGGGCCATAGTTTGACCGTTTTCTTATAAATGAAAGTATTAAAGGCTATACATTTCTCTGTCAGTACCACAGCATACCAAAAGTTCTGATATAGTACTTTTGCTCCTTCTTTCGCTCATGAGTTATTTGGAAGTTTTTAAAATTTCCAAACATGCGGCATTTTAAAAAGTTGTGTTTTATTCATTCCTAGTTCAGTTGCATCTCCATCATAGAATATATTTTCTGTAATTCCAGCCCTTTGCTTCTGAGGCTTGCTTTATGATCTTGCAGGTAATCAGTTATTTAATAAATTCCTGTGTGTTTGAAAAAATGTGCATTATATTGTGTATAGTATTTCATGCATCTAAACTTAATTGGGCTGTTTAAATCTTCTAGAACCTTACTTGTGTTTTGTGTGCCTGAACGATTTCTGGGAGGGGTGTGTTAAATTTTTCTATTTGTTAATTTCTCCTTATAGTTCTGTCAATTAAAAAAGATTGTAACTATGCTATAAGGTGCATGCCATTTTAGAATTGTATAGCTTCCTGATGAATTGAATTTTTTATCATTTTGAAGTGAGTATCATTAGTAATGTTTTTGTTTTGTTTTGCTTCAGCTCTTTTATTGTATATTAATATAGCTATGCCAACTTTCTGGTGGTTCCTACTTATATTTTTGGTTAGTAATGACCTGGTATAGTGTTTTCATTTTGTAACTTTCAATCTTTGCATCCTATGTCCTTATGTGTTTGGTGTGAAACAGCATATAATTGACTATTTTAAAATCTACTCTGAAAATCTTTGTCTTTTAATTAGAACACTCAGTCCACTTACATTTATTGAGGTTACTAATGTATTTTAATTTATTTTTCCTGTTTTGTTATGTTTCTATTTGACCCATTTTATACGTGTCTTTCTTTCCCCACCCCTTTTCTTTCTTTTCATTGTTTTTAATCTGAGCCTGTTTGCTGCTTTTGCCTTCCCATTTCCCTGCAAAATTGACATTATTGTGTCTTTATAAATTAGCATTTGCTTAGATTTACTAATATATTTTCCCATACTTCTTCACAACTTTTCTTTTTGAATCTTAAACTTTTTATCTAGGATCACTTTTCTTTTGGCTTAAGTGCATAATTTAGGATTTCTTTTGTGAGGGTATTGACTGATAAATCAGGAAAACCATCGGTTTTTGTTTATCTTATTTTGTTTATTTTGTATTTATTCTTTTTTTTTTTGCCTTGTTTCCTGCTTTATCTTTATTTATTTATTTTTTTAATATTTATTTATTATTATTATTTTTAATTACATTAAAAAAAATATATGAGGTCCCATTCAACCCCACCACCCCCGCCTCCCACTCCCCCCACAGCAACACTCTCTCCCATCATCGTGATACATCCATTGCACCTGGTAAGTTCATCTCTGCGCATCACTGCACCCCATAGTCAATGGTCCACATCATAGCCCAGACTCTCTCACGTTCCATCCAGTGGGCCCTGGGGGGATCTACAGTGTCCCGTAATTGTCCGTGAAGCACTATCCAGGACAACTCCACGTCCCGAAAACGCCTCCACATCTCATCTCTTCCTCCCGTTCCCCACACCCAGCAGCCCCCATGGCTACCGTTCCCACACCCATTCCACATTTTCTCTGTGAACATTGGGTTGGTTGTGTCCATTGCACACCTATGTCAAGTGAGGGCTTAGATTGCACATGGGTACTGGATGCACTCTTCCCGCTTCTAGTTGTAGACACTCTAGGCTCCATGTTGTGGTGGTTGACCTTCTTCAACTCCATGTTAGCTGAGTGGAGTAAGTCCAATAAGTCAAAGTGTAGGAGCTGAAGTCTGTTGAGGCGCTAGGCCTGGGTGTCATATTATCAGTCCAGAGATTCAAATCCCCTACATATATCTTAAACCCAGCACCAACTACAATTCCAATAAAGTAGCATGCAAGTCTTGTGAAAAGAGATCCCCTCTGAGTCCATTTCCATCACGCAGAAACACCAGCTCCAAAGAAGGGCCATCTGTCATGGCAGTGAACCCCTTCTGCCATGACCATAGAACCCGTGGGTCTCTTTATCCCTCAAAAGAACCAATACCTGGGGTTGTATCTACCTTATCTGTCTCTTAGACTCTGTTCAGTTGTACATAGGGGTATTCCTTCTGACAACCTCCAGACTGTTTTTTAGAGACTCACAGCCTTATAATCTCATTTCTCCTTTCCATTTCCCCCTTACATTAGGTCAAACCGCTTCCCGAAGTCATGTTATTATATGTAGACCGGTATATTCTGCTGTTCCGCATTGAATCTTTAATTCAAGGTCATTTTCTAGTTGCTTCTTCAGCTGGTATGTGGTAGTGATCCCTCGGTGCCAGGGAGGCTCATCCCCGGGTGTCGTGTCCCACGCTGGGGGGAATGCATCACATCTACACGCTGAGTTTGGCTGTGAGAGTGGCCACATTTGAGTAACATGAAGGCTGTCAGGAGGAAACCCCCAGGCACAATGCTACTCTAGGCCTTGTTCTTATTGGAGGTGCATAGGCTCAAAAGTGTAGCCATTAGTATCAAGAGCCCACTGTTGGGCCCTCCTTCCTTCCTGGTTCTTGCCGTTGCACCTGGAGGATTGCCGCTGCTCTCCCAGGGCCCACAACAGTGACCCCCTGGCCAGGAGCCCAGTACCCCCCCAGCTGTTGTTTTTAATTGTTTCCACTATGAGTATATATAGACATTACCATATACCCTGGGCATATGCCCTGTATAACTCCCTGTCAACCATATATATCCTGTCAATAACATCCCATATCAGTATTCCTCTGCTGCCATTGTTGAACCACTCTGTGATCCAAAACTTCCCGTAAAGTGAATCCCAACATAATGCCAGCTTCAGAAGAGTCTTAGATCACCAAAATTCATATATACAATATACAGTATTTCCCCAGATCCACCATAAAACCTTTTCCCTTCCACAGCAATAATCTTTTAACTTATTCATATCATATTTCCTGAAACTGATGTACAGATTCCGAAACTATAGTTTTCAAACAAGGTAACATTTGTGCTTACTATGTGGTCCATACTTTAGGTTGTACAGTTTCCTAAATTTTTTAGTTATCCTATGTTTTGTCTTATGGTTTTCATTATTAGTCTGTCGTCCCCTATATGTTTTTGGTGTAATATTAGCTGTTTTATATTCATCCTCGTGTACTCTCACATAACTCCTCTTTTGCCCCCTTATTTACCTTTGTTCCATCCATTGTACATCCATTTTCCCCTCCCCTTAGGGCCCACAACGCCTGCCAATCTAATGCCCTGGGAGCCGTCCTTTCTCACGAGAGATACAGTTCTCTCTATTCGACGGCATTAGTCTTCCCCAGGATATGGGTCCACCCCACCCAATGGTAGAACCCACCTTGGCAAAATGAGCCTTCAGCTATTCCCTCCAGAGTCTGTCCCGCATCAGACCATACCCCCTGAGCGTCCTAACCAGGTAACCCTCCTACTTATACTTTGATACGTTTTACTCAACATTTAGTTCTCAATGAACTTCTGGCACTCTCCCATGTTTGTATGTTGCCCCTCCCTCCCACCTATTTCTTGGACCATATTACCCCTCTTCCCATCCCCAGCCCCCCTCAAACCCAGAAAACCCCACCCAAAGGTAACCCCTTGCCCCCATTTTGTCCCTTCTTTGTGCTCATACTTACCCCCAGCTCATCACAGATTCCACCCCTACAGACATTAACTCACAGCCTTCCTCCACCCCCCGATTTCCAGTAAGCCACTTTGCCAGACTCTAGCTCTCTGAGGCAGTTAACTTATTTCATATCATTGAGGTCATATAGTATTTGTCCTTCAATGCCTGGGTTGCTTCACTCAACATAAGATTCTCAAGGTTCATCCATGTTATCACGTGCGATTGTAGTGTATTGGTTCTTACAGCTGAGTAGTATTCCATTGTGTGTATATACCACATTTTATTGATCCACTCATCTGTTGATGGACTTTTGGATTGATTCCAACTTTTGGCGATGGTGAACAATGCTGCTATGAACATTGGTGTACATATATCGGTTTGTGTCCTTGTTTTCGGATCTGATGGGTATATACCCAGCAGTGGTATTGCTGGGTCATATGGCAAATCTATGGATAATTTTTTGAGAAACTGCCAAACTGTCCTCCAGAATGGTTGGATCCTTCTGCATTCCCACCAGCAATGGATGAGTGTTCCCCTTTCTTCACATCCTCTCCAGCATTTGTATTCTACTGTTATTTTCATGGCTGCCAATCTTATGGGAGTAAGATGGTATCTCATTGTAGTTTTGATTTGCATTTCCCTGATAGCTAGGGATTTGGAGCATTTTTTCATGTGCTTTTTAGCCATTTGTATTTCTTCTTTGGAGAAGTGTTTAAATCTTTTTCCCATTTTTTAAATGGGTTGTTTATCTTTTTGTTTTCGAGATCTATGAGTTCTTTATATATGCAAGTTATAAGTCTCTTATCAGATATATGGTTGCCAAATATTTTCTCCCATTGTGTGGGTTCCCTTTTTACTTTCTTGACAAACTCCTTTGAGGTGCAGAAGGCTTTAATTTTGAGGTAGTCCCATTTATCTATTTGTTCTTTTGCTGCTCGTGCTTTTGGTGTGATATTCATGAAGCCATTTCCTATTACAAGGTCCTGTAGATGTTTCCCTACACTGCTTTCTAAGGTCTTTATGGTATTGGCTCTTATATTTAGGTCTTTGATCCATCTTGAGTTGATCTTTGTATAAGGTGTGAGATGGTAATCCTCTTTCATTCTTCTACATATAGCTATCCAGTTCTCCAGGCACCATTTGTTGAATAGGCCATTCTCTCCCAGTTGTGAGGGTTTGGTGGCTTTATCGAATATTATATGGCTGTATACATGAGGTTCTATATCTGAACTTTCAATTCGATTCCATTGGTCTGTGTGTCTCTCCTTATGCCAGTACCATGCTGTTTTCACTACTGTAGCTTTGTAGTATGTTTTGAAGTCAGGAAGTGTGATTCCTCCTATTTCGTTTTTCTTTTTCAATATGTCTTTGGCTATTCGGGGCCTCTTTTTATTCCAAATAAATTTCATAGTTAGTTTTTCTAGTTCCTTAAAGAAGGCTGTGTTGATTTTTATTGGGATTGCATTGAATGTATAGATCAGTTTTGGTAGGATAGACATCTTAATAATATTCAGTCTTCCTATCCATGAACAGGGAATATTCTTCCATTTATTTAGGTCTTCTTTGATTTCCTTGAACAATCTTGTATAGTTCTCGATGTATAAGTTTTTTACCTCTTTAGTTAAATTTATTCCTAAGTATTTGATTTTTTTATTTACTATTGTGAATGGTATTTGTTTCTTGATTTCCTCCTGATCTTGCTCATTATTGGTGTATAGAAATGCTACTGATTTTTGCGCATTGATCTTATAACCTGCGACTTTGCTAAACTCATTTATGAGTTCTAGGAGCTTTGTTGTAGATCTCTCAGGGTTTTCTATATATAGGATCATGTCATCTGCAAATAATGAAATTTTGACTTCTTCCCTTCCAATTTGAATGCCTTTTATATCTGGTTCTTGTCTCAGTGCTCGAGCCAGTACTTCCAAGACAATGTTAAATAGGAGCGGAGACAATGGGCATCCTTGTCTTGTTCCTGATTTTAGAGGGAAGGATTTCAGGATTTCGCCATTGTAAACAATGTTGGCTTTAGGTTTTTCATATATACTCTTTATCATGTTCAAAAAGTTTCCTTGTATTCCGATCTTTTGGAGTGTTTTTATCAGGAAGGGGTGCTGTATTTTGTCAAATGCCTTTTCTGCATCTATAGATATAATCATGTGGTTTTTTTCTCTCAATCTGTTTATATGGTGTATTACATTGATTGATTTTCTTATGTTGAACCATCCTTGCATACCTGGAATAAATCCCACTTGGTCATGGTGTATAATTCGTTTAATGTGTTGTTGAATACGATTAGCAAGTATTTTGTTAAGTATTTTTGCGTCTAGGTTCATTAGAGAAATTGGTCTGTAATTTTCCTTTCTTGTGGTGTCTTTGTTTGGCTTTGGTACTAGGGTAATGTTGGCATCATAGAAGGAATTAGGCAGTGTTCCTTCTGTTTCAATTTTTTGGAATAGTTTCAACAGGATTGGTGTTAGTTCTTTCCAGAATGTTTTGTAGAATTCACCTGTGAAGCCGTCTGGCCCTGGGCTCTTCTTAGTTGGGAGATTTTTAATGACTGATTCTATCTCTTTGCTTGTGATTGGTTTGTTAAGATCATCAATTTCTTCTTTCGTCAGTATGGGCTGCTTATGTATTTCTAGGAATTTGTCCATTTCCTCTAAATTGTCATTTTTGTTGGAATATAGTTTTTCAAAGTATCCTCTTATGATAGTCTTTATTTCTGTGGGGTCAGTGGTGATATCGCCTTTCTCATTTCTTATTTTGTGTATTTGCATCTTTTCTCTTTTTTTCTTTGTTAGTCTCGCTAAAGGTTTGTCAATTTTGTTGATCTTCTCAAAAAACCAGCTCTTGGTCTTGTTTATTTTTTCAAGTGCTTTCTTATTTTCTATTTCATTTAGTTCTGCTCTTATCTTTGTTATTTCCTTCCTTCTTCTTCCTGTTGGGTTACTTTGTTGTTGTTTTTCTAATTCCTTCAAATGTGCAGTTAATTCTTCAATTTCTGCTCTTTCTTCTTTTTTGATATATGAATTTATGGCTATAAATTTCCCTCTCAGTACCGCTTTTGCTGCATCCCATAAATTTTGGTATGTTGTGTTATCATTATCATTTGTTTCAAGGTAGTCATTGATTTCTTTTGAGATTTCCTCTTTGACCCACTGTTTTTCTAAGAGTGTGCTGTTTAATTTCCAAATTGTCGTGTGAAGTCTGGGTCTCTGTCCCTTGCAAATTTCCAGCTTGACTCCACTGTGGTCAGAGATATTGTTTTGTATGATTTCGATCTTTCTGAATTCATTAAGCCTTTCTTTGTGGCCTAGCATATGGTCAATCTTGGAGAATGTTCCATGTGCGCTTGAGAAAAATGTATATCCTGCTGTGTTTGGGTGTAATGATCTATATATGTCTATTAGATCCAGCTCTTCTAATATACTGTTCAAATGTTTTGTTTCTTTAGTGATTCTCTTTTGAGATGTTCTGTCCAGAGTTGATAGTGGTGTATTAAAATCCCCCACTATAATTGTAGATGCATCTATTCTTTCACTTAGTTTTTCCAGCGTTTGCCTCACATATTTAGAGGCGCCCTTGTTAGGAGCATAAATATTTATGATTGTTCGATCTTCTTGACAAATTGTCCCTTTCACTAAAATATAGTATCCTTCTTTGTCTCTCACAATTGTTTCGCATTTAAAGTCTATTTTGTCTGATATTAATATAGCTACTCCTGCCTTTTTTTGGTTGTTGTTTGCTTGTATGATTGTTTTCCAGCCATTCACTTTCAACCTCCATGAGTCTCTGGGTCTAAGATGTGTCTTTTGTAGGCAGCATATAGATGGGTCGTATTTCCTTATCCAGTGTCCCAGTCTGAATCTTTTGATAGGTGAGTTTAATCCATTGACATTCAGTGTTATTACGTTTAGAGAGTTATTTATGGTAGCCATATTTTGGTTGGATTTGTGTTTGTTATATTTTGTTTGTATTATTTTATTTTCCCCTTCTATTTTTGTCTTTCTTGTTGCTTTTACACTCTCCTCCATCTCTGACTGTCCTGTTTTTTCCTTTCTTCCTGCAGAATTCCCTTAAGAATTTCTTGAAGGGGAGGTTTCTTGTTGATATACTCTTTCAGTTTCTGTTTATCTGTGAATATTTTGAACTCTCCATCATTTTTGAATGCTAGTTTAGCTGGATAGAGTATTCTTGGTTGGAGATTTTTTTCCTTTAGTTCCTTGACTATATCATACCACTGCCTTCTTGCCTCCATCGTTTCAGATGAGAAATCAGCACTTAATCTTATGGAGTTTCCCTTGTATGTGATGGTTTTCTTTTCTCTTGCTGCTTTTGGAATTTTTTCTTTGTCTTGAGCATTGGATAATTTGACAAGTATATGTCTTGGGGTGGGCCTGTTGGGGTTTATGACCAGTGGAGTGCGCTGTGCTTCTTGGATATGTACATCTGTCTCTTTCAGTAGATTTGGGAAGTTTTCATTCATTATTTCCTGCAACACTCCTTCTGACCCCTTTCCCTTCTCTTCTCCTTCTGGAATGCCTATAATACGTATGTTTGAGCGTTTTGCGTTATCATTCAGGTCCCTAAGTCCTATCTGGATTTTTTCTACCTTTTTATTGACCACTTCTACTATCTGTTTGATTTCCAATGCACTGTCTTCCACATCACTAATTCTCTGCTCTGCCTCTTCTAGTCTGCTGATATTTGCTGCAAGTGTATTTTTGATTTCTTGAATTGTGGTGTTCATTTCCATCATATCTGTTATTTTTTTGCGCATGTCTGCAATTTCCCCTCCAAGTGTTGTCTTCACGCTGTTAACCTCTTTCATTACTTCATCAAATTTGTCGGTGATAAATGTTCTGAGATCTTTCATTGCTTGTGCGAAGTCCTGCCCCCCTTCCTGATTTTCAGTTTGTTGATTGGATTCAGCCATGTTTTCCTGATTACTGGTTTGGTTTGTAGATTTTTGTTGCTGTCTTGTCAACATTTTTTCTTGACGGGTTTAATCAGTTCCTTAGCTTCTTTGTCTAGTCTTGGAGATTAATTAGCTGTTGTTTTTGCGTAAGTGTTATATCTTCTCTTTGTCACTTTGTTCTTCTTATTCCAATTTCTTATTGCTAGTTAAGCTCACTTTAAAGGAAAGTATTAGTGCTGGGGAAAGTCAATTGTGTAAGGAAGGAAAAAGTGTGAAGTAGTATTGGTGATATATGTTTACAAAGCAACAATATGAGTTCTGGGAGGATGGAGGTTAGATCATGTAAATTGTGTAGAGTTATAGTAGTAGGAAAGTACCTATAATGAGGTAGACGACTGAATATGGGAGGAATGTGGTACGTACTAAGAGGCTATTGTTTTCATGAGAGAGGGAAAGAGAAAAGAAAGGTAATAGTTTCAGGGACGAATACCAGATGGAAAACTAAACAAAGGTATTAGAAATTAAGAGTTAGACACTTTGTGGATCAAAGAAAGGGAGATGGAATATAGGAGAGATAGCAGATGGTGGAGGATATCAAGTTGTAGGGGAAAGGGGATAGTGTAGATAGGCTAAATCTATTCACAGAGAAATGAGGCAGTGGAGGGTGAGGAAACCCAGCAAATGTGAGGTATTTCCTGTAGGACCTATTGTATTGTTAAGGTAAAATAGTATAAGAAGAATATTGGGGACAAGAAAGAGAGGATTGAAAAAAAAAAAAAAAGAACAACAACAACAACAAAAAATAAAAAAATAAAAAAATAAAAAAAAAAAAAACCAAAGAACAGAAACCCCGCCACCAGGCTCAGCTGGGCTCAGCTGGGCTCCGGTCCCCCGCCCGCCGCCCGCCGCGGCTCGGCTGGGCTCGGCTGGGCTCGGCTGGGCTCGGCTTTCCCGCCCGCCGCCCGGCGCGTTGCAGCGCGGCTCGGCTCTCCCGCTTGCCGCCCAGCGCGGCACGGCTGGGCTCGGCCTAGCTCAGCTGGGCTCCGCCCCTCCGCCCGCCGCGGCTCAGCCGGGCTTGGCCGGACTCGGCTACCCTGGCCGCTGCCCGCCGGGGCTCCGCGCGGTGCTAGCTGCCTCGGCTCCACCTACCCAAGGAGGGAATCCTCCACACGTAGCTGGGATCTCCGTGTATATTTCACAGATGGATCCTCTCTGTTACCTTCCCTCCAAATCGATGTCCAGACACCTCCGGACCAGGAAAAATCCCGAAACAGCCGGTCCCAAAGAGTCTCCGACGCCTCCCAGCCAATTCCCCCCAGGAGCTAGTAACCGGGAAGTTCACTCAGCCGCCATCTTGCCTCCCCCTCCTGAAAAGTCCCAATTTATATCTTATAGACCAGTCCTTTCCTTTACCTTCCCACCAAATCGATGTCCAGACACTTCCTGCCCTGAAAAAATCCTGAAAAAGCCTGGTCCCGGAGAACCTCGAGCGGTGCCCAGCTGCCTCTTCCCAGGAGAGACGGCAAGGCAAGCTCACTCAGCCACCATCTTGCCGGAAGTCCCTGTATTTATTCTTGAAGCATGTTTTCTGAGTATAGATTTCCAGGCTGTCAGTTCTTACTACCCCAAAGCTATTATCTCACTGTCTTCTGGCTTCCATTACTGTGCTTGAGATGTCAGACTTTAGTCTCATTGCCAGTTCTTTGTACGTCTTAGTTTTTTCTTTCTATCTGCTTTAAAATCTTTTCTCTTTGGCATTCTGAAATTTCATGTATGCTTAGATGCATTTTGTTGTTATTTTTTAAAATCATTTATCCTGTTTGAGGTATACAGGATTTCTTGCATCTAAAGACTGGTATCCCTCAACAATTCCAAAAAATTCTTAATGTCTCTGCTTGATTTTAGCTCTTTCTGAAATTTCAATTAAAATGTTAAATTTCATTTAGCTCTCTAAGTCTTTTACCCTCTCTTGTATTTTTCATCACTGTCTTTGAACTACATTCAGGATAATGTTTTAAATCCACTCTTCACAATTCCCAGTAGTAAAATCTGTTTAATAAGTTCATAGTTAAAAATTTTAATCAGTAATCATTTCTAGAAGTTTTATTTTGATCTCTTTCATTCAAAATCTTAATAGATCCTTTTCCTTGTTCACATTTCCATCTTCCCTTTTATTTCTTTAAACATATTAAAGTTACAATATAATTAGATATGATAGTCCAATATCTGAAGTCCCCGGGGGTCTCTTTCTGTTGTCTGTTGATTCTGTGGTTCTCATTCATTAGTATGGCTGCAACATTCACTTTCCTTAGAACTTGATCAGTAAGAATTCTTTGAGGCTTGAGTTGAGGTTTTTCCAGAAAGTAATGGTTTGTTACTCTTTGCTGCTTGAGGATACTGCTAACACGAAATCATCTGGTAGAAGTCCATTTGGATTGCATCATTGATGTAAACTTGGACCAAAAGGTTTTGTGAAGGCTAGCTCATAGACGGGGATTGCCAGGGGAGTTTTCCTTAACCCAGCTTTAAAGTCGAGACAGCATGTTTTACCACCGGCTTCTTGTGTGTGGTGAGGCTTGTTCACACTCACCTTGGCATGGAGAGTGTGGCTCTATGGGATCGCAAATGTATGCGGAGGTCTCCTGCTGGATTTCCCCCTTCAGACATGCCCTGCGATTGCATGCATAGCCCTTCTCAGTGACACAGGAGAGGCATGAGTTCTCTGGGAGCAGGAGAAAGCCTCAGGGTGAAAGCTGACTTTGGGGTCTTCTTACCTTACTGGGCTCCTGCTTTGACTCACCTTTTGGGATCTGTGGATTTCCTACTCTTATTCTATCTCCTATTGCTTATTCCACAACCTTAAATTATTTCATTTCATGTTATCCAAAATTTTAGCTCTTCATATTGAGAAGATTATCTCAGGAATCAAATATATTATACAGCCAGAGATGGAAATCCTAGACTTGTCGCAACCTTCTTACTTTGTGCCTTCTATTTGTCCTGCTTTTACGGTGATCCTTTTTCACTTTTTCCACATTTTTCTTCTTTTGATTTGTTTTGTTTTATTTTTCCATTTCTCCCTATACTGACTTGTAAGTGATGCTTGTTTCTACTTTTTAAGTATTTACCCTCAAAACGTTATCACACTTCCCTTAACTTTCCTCCTGAACAAAAGCAGGAAGTAGAACACGAAATCTGATTATGCCCCTGCAATTTAAGTGGTACTTTTAAATCAATATTTTAGTTTATTATGTAACCCCCAACTTAAATATTTTTATTTTATACAGAAAATGTTTAGATTTACCTTCATATTTACCAATTTCTTTACTCACCATTTCTTCTTGAACGTCAGACCTCCTCTGGGATAATTTTCTTTCGTCTTAAAATATTTCTTTTGAGAATCCTTTTGAAAAAGTTCTGCTGATCATAAATTCTCTTTGTTTGTATGAAAACATGCCTTTATTTCACCCTGGTGTCAGAAAGAAAATTTTGCAGGGTATGCAGTTCCAAGTTGGCAGTTAGATTTTTTCCTCAGCACTTTGAAGATATTGTCCCAACTTTTAGCTTCAATTGTTCCTGTTTAGATGTCTGTAGTCAGATTATTTTTTATCTTTTGTCCCCTCTGTTCTATTGTGTTTTCTTCCCAAAGGCTGATTAAACTTATTTATGTTAGGCCTTCTCATTCTACCCTCCACATATATAAATCTCCCTTTCTCTCTTTTTTCCCTAAATCTTTATCTCAGTGCTGCATACTGGGTAAGTTAGATTTATCTTTATATGTATTATTTTTTTCTCTAATTTTAAGGAGTGCAGGGATTTTAAAATTGAACTTTAATACTAATTCTCTCTTCTTCTATATATAATATGCTGTTTAGATTATTTCAGCAATTATATTTTTCATTTCATCGACATCTTATTTTTGATAGTTCCTTGTTCCTGCTTTTAAACAAATTCTGTGTTTTAGTCAAACAGTTATTTTCTATTCTAAATCTGACCCCTCCAATAATATGAAGTTTTTGGGCAGGAGGTGAGGTGTTCTACGTTGGTGAACTGCTTTTGCTAACTCTTGCTCACAGTGGTTTGTTTCCTTGGGCATATGATAATTATATTTAACCTATATTCCATGAGTTCTGAGGCCTTGAGTTGCTTACTTCCACATAGAATTACTTAGGGGGTACTTCTAACATGGGGTGACATTTGATCCTTTCATCTCCAAGTTTAGCCATTCCATCTACGGTGGGTCCCAGGTTTAGATCCCAGATTTGCTGCTAATGTCAGCATTTGCTCCCAGGATAAATCCAGTTTTGGAATTTGCCCAAGCTCAAGTCTGTTCTCAGCTTGCTGTTTACTTGTTTGAGAGTTTTGTCTTTGTTCTCTTGTTTTGGCTATTGAGTTTATTCGCATGTGAGCTCAGCTGTGTTTGGAAAAGTATGCTTGTTATAATCTATTAAGAATGTAGTTATACTTTCGCTAATGATCCTTCACAATGTCTGGTCTGCCATATTGCTGGATATTGGAAGTCCAACAAATGGTAGTAGTTACTGTTGATCCAGAAAACATGATGTCTACACTGTGGGGCTATGTGGAATCCAGTCATTGAGTGTTGAGAAATTCATAAAGTTATTCTAAGAAACAGATACAATTGATTGTTACTGAGTTACATAGGTTTTTGAATCAGCATTTTAAAAATTGGAATTAGATCTATGTAATGCAAACCTGTTTTGACACAGCTGCCATTTCAAATTCAAGTGACAGAATTTGGTACTGAGAAAGCAACATATATGTCAAAGTTGCTCACCAATGCTGAACTGACAACACATAACACTGCTTCCTGGGGGCATCAGTGTGTCTGCCAGCTCACATCAAAATACACATTTAGCAAGAAGGGGAAAATGGCCTTTTGACTCTCCAAGTTTATTTCCTTCCCTCTTTCTTTTCTCCCCCTTCCTCTTGCTAGCTGGCAAAATTATATTTAGAGCTTAAGTTTGAACTCCAAAGGAGCACAAACCACTAGGAAGTGAAGGGCATCTACATCTAAGAATCTTAGGCACCCTAATATCAGAAATTTTCAAGACAGAAAAGAATGTGTCTTTTCAGTAGGAGTTAGGCATGGTTTTGAAGTATCTTCTGGGTGCTAGAATAAGTGCTCCATTTGATGTCCTCATAATAAGATGTGACCTTCTATTTTTATTCCTCTCAGATATGAATTATTAAAGACTCTCTCGTTGTTCCTCTGTAAGGCCTGTACATAATATGGAACTCACCTTGAATAAAAGAAAAAAAAAGAGCTGAAAGGAGCAAAAAATAATGCAGCTGGAGCTTATGATGCCTGCCAATGGTAAAACCATTTCTTGTACTTTTGTACAAAAATGCTCTCCCTCCCAGTTTTATTTCCATCTTGTGTTCAAAGTAATTGCCCTTCAGGGACATCTACAAGGAGCTGCTCTGAGAACATCTGATCATTTTGAAGGCCTTTGCCTCTACATTTTCCTTCCAAGATTCTACTAACTAGGAGCACTTCTGCCATGAAAAATCAGTAGACAATGGCCTCATTAAATATTAAATACTGTTTTCTGCCTTTGCAAGTGTCCACCTTATGCAAAATCCTCAATTGTTGAAAATGTACAGGAAGGGAACAAAAATCTTTATGATCCACAAACTTTACTTGCAAAATCCAGTTCATTTACATGCTTTTGACTTCCTACTAGCAGTTTACCAATAGCTGCTTTTCCACTTTGAGCAACTGTTATAATGTACCTCTAAATAATTGTTATAATGGAAATTCGAGGCAATATATTTATTGATTCTAGGTAATAATTCAATATGAGAGAAAAAGTAGGATATAAAATAAGCCCTATATTGCATCTTCCAAGATCTCTTCCTTGCCTTTACATAAGTAATTGGAAATATAGATTTTTAACCTATTTTATAGTTACTTTGAGCATTTTCCCTTTTATAATTTTAAGCCCTTGAAAAATCTCAGGGACAGTTGGTTTTTCTATTAGTGCCATCTGCTGGTCTAGATATTCTGACAGGGTTCTGGTTTGTAAATTTCAATACTCTAAAGAAAACTGAGAGCCGATTTCTAAAAAAATGGAAAATCTTCACTCCAAAATTTTGCGAAAACAATGTTATACCTGATATATCGTCGTATTCAAATTCACAAGTACTTTTTACTCTCCCACAAAAGCTGTAATTATCATGACTTCAAGTCATTCATATATATTCATATATTCTCTTATGCTATATGGTATTATATATTAAGGCTGACAGGAAGAATTTTCCATTTCCCTTGATAGTTACGAAATTTTGGAAAGTTAGTATTAATGTTTAAATACATAATCTTTAAGAAATAAATTTCAAGTCTTCTTGAAACTGATTATTTGAACAATTTTATATGTGGTTTAAATGAACTCTTTCCAGTCGCAGAAAATAGCATTGACACTTATTTTATATACTACTAAACAGATGGATTCTGAACTAGTGGGTCTTAGATAAATTTCTTCATTGTCATATTTTGTTATCAGCAATTTTTTTTCTGGTTTTCTGTAGTCTATGATTGATGCCTTCCAAAATCCCAGATGTGCATCAATTTAGTTTCTTGCATTGTTATAAATAGACTTCTACCAACAACTCGTAGTTCAGACGGCTTTCAGATAAAGGGGTCTCTCTCTCAACCTTCGTATGTGCATCGAGCTTCACAAGATACCCAGTGGTTTGTTTCCTAGACCTCTGACTTGCTCACCATCTCAGTGGATAGCTGAACATTGAAACACACACTCCCTTTTCTCTGCTCACTGATGAGATAATTTATGTTGATTCAACTCTTCACAAATTGCCATCTGTCAGCTTTGCTTTTTCGCATCCCTCATCTCCTTCTTTCATTGCATTTGGTTGAACTGGCAGGAACTCAGAGGCTGGCTGGAGCAGTGTCGCTCAATCAGCAGTGAAGATCTCGCTCCTGAATTGTCCTTTTTCCAATCTCAACTGTGGCAATATTTTCCTTGGGCTTTTCATCGCCCTCTGCTATGCAGGCAATCCAGCGGCAGCACCTGCTGACATCTCTGGCTCCCACAACTGGACTGAGAGGCACTTTGGCATCTGTGTCTTCCAAATAATCTGCCTTTGCTGGTGTTCTCTGGTCTTGTTTCATGCTCACGATCAAACATTCACAGTGATAGTACCCACCTCCCTGCTGCTTCTTGTGCCTGGAGCGCAGACCAATTTTTCCGAAGATTTTCATCTGAAAGGGGTTGTCTTTATGTAGATCTGAATGAACCTTTCATAGCCTGGGAATGTAGGAAGAGTTATTGAGTGCTAATTAGACAGAGACAAGCATCATTTAATTAATAAAAGTATGATAGCATGATGAAACTCTCCATGTAGACAGACTAAAATTAAGCATAAGAAAATCTTAATTTCTTTAGAAGTGCTTTCCCTAAGCCATGGTTTCTCAGCCTCAACACTGTTGACATTGGGGTGGAGGGGCATTAAATTTTTATCGTGGAATGCTGTCCTGTGTAATATGGGGTGGTTAGCAACATCTCTGATGTCTATCCTCTAGATTCCCATAGCAATCCTTCTCCCACCCACTCCCACCCCCAGTGCTCAAAGTTGCCACCAAACTGTAGCATATGGTAGCTGTTATACGGTCTTCTCCTCTGACCCAGGTTAAGCATGGGGCTGATGAATCCTTTTTCAGTTCTGTGAAAGCTTTTTTCATGGTTTGGATATTCCACGAGCTAATGCATGCCTTTGAGAAGTGAAAATCCTTACCATAAAAACCTGACCAAACATGATTAGTTCTGAAACAGACATGTTTTTAAGTCCAACCCAAAAGCCTTGGGATATTGAGGGATGGCATTTTATACAACCACTCAGACTATGCCAGGTCCACCTCTCAAAATAGTGCCTTACTCTGTACTTATGGGCTGATGGATTCGATCACACCCCTCCTGGCTGGTAGGGGCAATACATTATAGCACCCAAAGCCTGGGTGACCAGAACTCCCTAATCTCAGATTCTACATCAATGAAGTGAGAGTGCTAATAGTTCCTGTGCCACTTGAGTTTGTTGTGAGGGTTAAATGAGATAGTAAATATGAAACTGTGCTTCTGTGCCTGGCATGGGACAGCAAGTGCTAAATAGCTCTGAGTTGATAGGGTTTATTATGTAATTACATAGTAAAGTGTTGGTACAGGGGATACAGGTGAGAGTGATGCCCTGTCCTCCACCAAAAACTTCAGTAATCCTACCTTAAAAGTAAAAAAATAAAATCCACAGGTGAGAAATGGGGCTCACCTTCCAATGTCGTAATCCAAGAAATTTTAAATGCTTGATTGAAGGGATTGGGAAACTCTAATTGGGAAACACTGCAATTTTGTAGAGGAAGGTGGTTTAAAAAAAGGAATCAATATATTACACCTTAGCTTTAGAGACCAACAGGACATCCAAAGGCACCTTGGAATATATATATAAAAGAGGAGGAGGCTAAATAACAAGGATTTAAGTTTCTTTCCAACAGTGACTAGGGGTCAGAGGGCCTTAGGCAGACATGAAAATTCACACCCATCTGGGGTTGGACTGTGGAAACCTCTGCATCAGACTGCCACAGGTCAATTCCATGACCACGAGCTCTGCAGGTCTGATTCCTACAGGCCACGCCACCTTCTGAGAATGATCTGGCTTCCCATGTAGACTTCCCACTGGAGAATATGCACAGAGCTCACCAATTTAGATGCTGGGGTCCACCTGGAAGTCCTAGGAGTCCATGTAAATAACATCTTTGCATGCTCTGAAAATTTGGGAAGAATGGGATGGTTTGGGAAATGCTTCCAGAATGAGAAGAAGCCTGAGCCATCCAACTGAGGACTGGGCTTTGGAAGACTATGATTCTGCCTCACTGGACAGCACCTTCCTTATAGGACCACTGAGTTTAAACCATCTCTTTATCAGCAACCTTCATATTTCTTCAATGCCCAAAGGCTTTGCTTGTTACCACTTGGTTTGGGAACCTCCTATATTAGTCTATTATAATTATAATCACTCACTCACTGAGTGAGGATTTTAGGCCCCTGAACATGGGCATCCTTCTCCCTTAAACAATGAGGCACACAGTAAAATTTAATTATTTAAAATTTATCAATCTGCATATAAAGCCATGCATTCAGGAGAATTGTTTACAGTGGGTAAATGGTAATCAAAGGCCCTAGGAGAAGTGTCTAAAACATATCAAAAGTATGTCTCTAAAGTAGAATTTTACTGTAGTGGATCCATATCAAAGAAAATTCAAATGCGAAACTTTTGATGAATTGAAAAAAAAAGCTTGCCACAACAAAAGGTAGCAGAGAGCACCAGAAATAACTTGGAACATCTCGATATTTAGAAAGTAGTACAAAACAGAAATTTAAGAACTGCTAGCCATTAATCCTGAAGAAAAATCCAAATAGCACTACAGAGTGTACCAAGAAACTTCCACAGAGATGCTTTTTATTTAGGGAAGTTGTTGTCATGAAATACAGAATGTACGGAGTTCCCGTAAACTACCCTATTATTAACACATTGCATTAGTGTGGTATGTTTGAAAAATTGATGAAAGGACATTATTAAAATTGTTCTATTAACTATCATCCATGGTTTACTCTAGGGTTCCCTATTTGTGTTGTACTGTCTTAGTTTTTTTTTTTTTTTTTTTAATTCTAGTAACAGGTTTTTTTGTTTTTTTTTTTTAATTCTAGTAACAGGTGTTGATGTGGGCTATGGGTGGACCTAGGCTGTCTGTCCTGACTTGTGGGTGTGGGATGGTGAGAGGCTGCAGCCCTGCCCTTGGTAACCATGGCAACGACTCCAGTCCCAGGAAACAGTTTATCAATGCAAACTCTATAAACTTTAAATATTCAGGAAAATGCTAACCAAATGTGCTAAAAGCTTATCTAGAATGTATGAAGTCCATGCTAAAAGCTTACCTAGGATGTGGAAGATATATGCTAATTCAAGCCTACTGAGAACTGAAACAAAAGGACCATTTAGCCTTTCCTCTCTGTATAAAAAGAACTCAAAAATCTTGTTCGGGGTTCGGGTTTTGCAACAGAAAGCTCCCGAGTCCAGCCGGCCATCAATAAACCATTTTTCCCTCTCAAAATCCTTCCTGAGTCCTGACCTTTTTATATGCAAATAATTGAACCTTTCTCAAATTCTACAACAGTGTGAATTGGCCTTCCTTCTTGTCACTTAATGGCAGTGACTTTCCAAATCTTACCCCCTACAGTGAGATCTGGTACTTCTATAAGAAGCTTGCCAAGTCTTAGTAGTAAAGTCGTTATTGAATAAAAATAACACACCCCAGAACTTGTGTGTTTGCCAGTGGTCTCAAATGGGGTCAAAATTTAAGGACCTTTGTGATGAAACTGGTCCCACTCAGATAATCCAGGATAATCTCCCTATTTGCTGGTCAGCTGATGAGCAAACTTAATTCCTCTTGGACATGTCACCTAACATTTCCGCAGTTCCTGGGGATTAGGGTGTGCACAGGTAGTGTGTCAAAGGCTGCGGCAGGGCCAGAGAGCTGAGGGAGTTCCCCTCAAGGGCTGTGGGGCAGTTGTTCTCCAAAGCAGAGGAGAGGGGCGGGAAAGCTGTGAGGATCTCCTCCAAGACATCCGAGGCCTTCACAGAGTGGGAGGCAGTGCTGGACCATCAGTGTGAAGGGACAGAACTGGAGGGAAATCTCCCCCAGAGACCCAAAGCAGCTGGGGTGGATGGCAGAGAAGCACGTTCATGATTCAGAAAGCTGGCGGTTCACCTGAAAAGCAACAGAGCCCTCCAGCATCCTACCAGTGCTTGGGTGCCATCACCGAAGAGGAGAACGTTCTGACTCTGCTTTGAAACCTTTGAAATTGGCAATAAATGGAACTAAGTTAAAGCTGTCCCCAAACTCAGACTCACCTCATCTTCAGATCCCCCACCCCACCAACCTAAGACAGGTAGGGACATGTCCTTTTATGGAATAAATTTATTTACTTCAGTATCTACTGTTCTTTTATGCAAAATGTCCAAATACAAACAGAAATTATAAGATTCACAAAGAAGCAAGAAAACGAGACCTGTGGTCAAAAATAGGAAAGCATCAATAAAAGCAGATGCAGAGGGCCCAGCCATCGGAATGACCCGAGAGGGATTTTATACTAACGGTTGTAGTTTCCTGGCTGCTAAAACAAATGCCATCCAATGGGTTGGCTTAAACAAGGGGAATTTATTGGCTCACAATTTTGAGGCTAGGAGAAGTCCAAACTTGACTTTTGAAAGCAGCAAGGCGATGCTTTCTCCCGGAACTCTGTGACGTTCTGGGGCTGGCTGCCAGTGATCTTTGGATGTTCAAGTTAATGGGCAAAAGTTTCAGGAGTAACAGGATATTTGCGTCGTCTCAAAGTACCTCACCAAGAAATTCATTAACTACAAATAGAAAAACAGTAACTCTGCAGTGGGGGAGACACTGCGCTTACCAAGTGGTCAAGGTTAGTGTCATGACAAATAAGACATGTCAACCTCATGGCTCCCTGTTATGAGACACTGAAGGAGGTACATCATTTCTGTAGTACTTGCCAAAAATCCTAACCTCAATCCAATCATGAGAGACTATCAGACCAACCCAAGCTGAGCGACAGTCCACAAAACCAGTACTCTTCGAAGTTGTTAAGGACAAGGAGAGATGTTCATGTGGGAAAATGTGGGAGGGGGAGAGTGTGAGGTATATGGCAATCCCCTATATTTTTGATGTAACATTTACATAATCTAAAGCCTCTTTAAAAATAAAAAAAAATTTTAATAAAATAAAATTGATTTTACAAATTTAAAAAAATTTAAGTTAATTAGCATATGTATGTAGAAGTTTTAACTAACTTGGCTGTAAGAGTATGGAAATGGATAGAGTTGATTGTAACTCATTATAGTGAGGAGCAGCTGATTTATATATGGGATTGTGGCTGAAAAGGGTTGCCTAGAAATAGAAATGTCAATTGAAAGAAAGCTAGAGAATAATTTAGGGACTGAATAACACAGTGAACCCAGAGGTGGATGAGAATTATGGTTAATAGTACAAATGCAAGCCTGTCCTTCTGTGAACCAGAACAGATGTACATCACTATTGCAGGGTGGTGGGAATGTGGAGAAGCATGGGGAAAATACAATTTATGTAACCTGTGGACTACAGTTTTCAGCAATACTTTAATATTCTTGCATCAATGTGAAAGATGTACTGTGTTAATAATAGGGGGGTATGAAAAAAAATATGCCAAATATATGCTATGGACCATAGTTAGTGGTAATAGTTTGACGATATTATCTCATAATCTATAACAAATGTTCCACAATGGTGTGGCGTGTTGGTGAAGGGCTATTATATGGGACTTCCATACACATGTGCAATTGTTTTCTAAATTCACAACTGCTGAAATAAAAATAAATATTTTTAAAAACACACACACACAAAACAAAGACTAAGGAACTGTCCCAGGTTGGAGGAGACAAAGGAGACAGACAACTAAATGCAATGTGGGATCTTGGATTGGATCCTGGAAAAGAAAAAGCACATTCCTGGAAAATACTGGTGATACCCACATAAAGTCTATAGTTAGTCATGTGCCAAGTTAATTCCTTAAATTTTGATAATTGGACTATGGTTATGTGAGATGTTAGCATTAGGGGAAAGGTATAGTGTTCTAGTCTTGCAACATTCTGTAAGTCTAAAATTATTTGGAAAGAAAATTAAAAAGAAAATAAAAAGATGCCAAAGGATCTAGTGGAAAAGGTTGAAAACATGCCCGAAGAGAAGCAGAATTTCCACAAAGACATAGAATTTTTTTTTTAAAGGAGAACCCAATGGATACGTCAGAACTAAAAAATACTGATGCCTGGTTCTTACACAACCAAAAGCCTAATTTATCTATTCCCAGATAATTCTAATGATAGCTCTAGGCTGGGAACTACTGGGCTAGCCTAATCAAGTCAGCATTAAAATATAAAGAAATTATCTGTAGGGTGCCCGTGGTCCCCAAGTCAACCCCGATATTGGGAGATTCGCTAGGACTCACAGAAATCAGCATAAGGCTGTACTTAAGGCTAAGATGTAGCCCAGCAGGTAGGAAGGATGGACATTCAGATTAGAGGACTCCACGTGCAGGCTCCCCTAAGCCCTCTCTCTGTCAAGGGCGCACTCTTGAGCCTGCTCCTATCTCTAGCAACAAAAACGGGCAGCAAATGTGAGATACTTCCCCCCAGTGAAGCCCATTAGAGGAGCAGAGCCCAAGGCTTTCAGCGGGATCTGGTTTCATCACGAAGGCAGCCTCTGCTCAACACGCACCCAAATCCCAGGCTCCCAGGAAGAAAGCAGGTGTTGAGCACAGGCCATATGGCTTGTACAGTCAAGGGACAGTGAGCAGCCCTCGTCATCTAGGGAACATTTAATCATTGTGGGAAACGGTTTCCCAGCACGTTCCGTCACCGACCAAGGGCTGACCTTGCGAGCAGGTCTTCCCAAGGAGAGCAGCGTCGGGCCAGCTCCCCTAACTCTTTTCTGCACGTGTGCGGCCCTAGCACCCCCGCAGGCCACTTCCTGGGTGCTTAGGAGAGGACAGCCCCTGTAATGGCTGTTCCACATGCATGATGGTATATAACCCTCATGACAACTCCACCTGATGGGTGTTATCTTCATTTTACAGCTGAGAAAATTCTAAGCTTAGAGAAGTTAAATAAGATACCCAACATCACACGGCGATTATTAGCTGTCCTCCAGACTCACAGCTCGATTCTGACACATCCTGTTCTGAATCTTCAACTTTTTTTTTTCCCCATCAAAATTGGAGATAAATAATAGCTCTCCCTTTCTTTACCACAGAGCTTTTGTTTGAGGATTAAGGATGATGTCTCTAAAAGTACCTCGATAGAAGTTATATAAATCCTATTTTTTCCATTGTTATCGGGGTAGTTATAACTGAAGAAGGGCCTCAGAGTATATCGATAAATATGGTATTTGAAAAATCACCTGCAAGGATTTCCGGAGTCTTTTCCACATTACAATAGCATATGAAAAGATCACTTTCCCGATGATTGTCAATTGGCCTATTTTGCCTTAAAAAAAAAAAAAAAGATAAGAATCAGGGCTTTCGCTTTTCATGTATTTCTGACTTCTTTCCCATTTTTTGGCTCCTTCTGTTCTTGGACCACGTGAAGTGTTTTGTATGTGGCCACACTATGTACAACTCAAGCTGCTGACACTTTACCAGCCCAATTCAAGACTTACACCCAGCACATCCTCTCTAGTCATTTCAATTCAGTAAATGTTAAGCTTATTTCTGTTACCAGTACTTGTACCTGCATTTCAGCAACTGGAAACCAAAAGTTCCTTGAGAGGAATAAGCAGCCCTTTGCGTGGGCTCCACAGGGCACCCTGGCCCTTCCCTGGCAGCCCCAGGGCAAGAAGTTGGCAGGCAGTCCTGGGCTACCTCAGCCAGGCAGGCTGCCTTGTGAAAACTTCCAGAAAAGAGCGTCCTGGGCTGCTCTGCTCCTTTGGTGGAATCGTCTCTCACGGGTCAAGCCGTGGCTGTTGTGAAATGTGTGCCAGCCGAAGCAAAGGTGCTGACTTCAGATTTTAACACAACGAGAGCCTTAAATGAAAAAAAGAGTCTGTGGTTCCAGAATAGGGAATGCTTTTCTGTAAAGGGCCAGATGTGAAATCTTTTAGGCTCCCTGTCTCTGTCTCAAGGACTCAGCTCTGCCACTATAGCACGCAAACAGACTTAGACAATATGTAAGCAAACGGGGAGGGCTGTGTTGCAGTAAAACTTTATTTTCAAAAGCAGGCAGCGGGTTGCCTCACAGGCGAGCGCCTGTTCTAGAGCATTAGCAGAATTTGCTGTAATTTTTCCCCTCTAATTTAAGATACCCAGGGGATAACGAACTCCTATATTCATAATGTCCCCTACACAGTCCCCATACCCACGTGCTAGAATTTACAGATGTGAAATGCTTTCCACTTTCTTTATGATAGATCCCAGTGCTACTCATTCTTAAAAATAGAAATGTTAATCAATCAGCACGTGAGCCTTCTTATGTGGCACACTGCCAGATCCTCTATGGAGAACAGCTGGGCACTCACTACTTTCGCAAACTGTATTAAGGTATGATGACAAAAGAACTATATCCAGATGCCTGCACACTGGAATGCATCTGGCAAGAAGCTAGGTTGCAGAATAAATCACATTCATTCTGGTCCCAACACATGGATAATTTTTTGGAGACCCAAGCCTACAAATACAAGTCAAATCTAAGTCAGTCTTTATGTTTGCAGCAGTTTTTCCCAAAACGCAATCTGAATTTCAAAATGTAGCCATGCTTATTCTGTGATAGATTGGCACAAAATAACTCTATACAAGCTATGAAACGCCATTTGAATTTTAATCATAGGCGTGAGTATTCATTCCCCTCTGCGTTAAAACGATGGCCAGTTGTAGCAAACAATTGTTACAACCGGTAGATGGCATCATAACAGCTAGAACAATATTTTCCAACCTATTTTTTACATCGGACTTGCTGATTTATGAGAGCTTACCCTCTGATGTTATTTTAATCACTTTAATTTTTGACCCTACTCTTCATAGTTGAATTAAGAACTTTCATCCGAAAATTTTTCAGAAATAGTTTTTTAAAAAAGAAAAACAAATCCCTCAAGTTGAACTTGATAATTTCGCGCTTCCATGGAATAAGCAAACTAATGTTCTGACTTTTTAAAATGGATATCATTGAAAGCCATTAAACACTGAACACGGGCATTTCAAGTCTAATTTGTTCTTTATGATTGAATAAAGCCAAGTTGCTAATTGCTGGACTGGGACCAAAAAGTATAATATGTGTAACAGCAAACACCCTCCAACTTGGATAAATTCCATGAGAGTCAATTGAGTTTAAAAGTTTCACAAATAATTAAATTACTGGATAGGGTAGACCAGAAGGAGAGAAACCAATAGCTTGAATTCTTTTCCTTAGAGCTCAATTTGCTTTTTAGTCAACTATATTTTGCTATCTGCAGTTGCAACAAACTGAAAGTCATTAAAAACCCATCCATTTTCTTTTGCAATCTCAACAGAACTTCTGTGTATGCCACCACAAATAGATAATATACATTTGAGAGGGAGGCAGAATTTGTGTGTCTCAATTCATTACCTGCAGTGCTTATCAAAGTCAGTATCTTAACATTTAAATAATTTGGCTTCACGAATAAAAAGAATATTTATATTATGCATTGTCTAGGTTGTGGTCCACATCTTTTTGTGTTTGCATTTGAATTTGATTGATGGCATACATAAACCAGCATTCTTGGAAATGTGATGGGCAGGGGTCTGCCGGGGAAAAGAATAATCTGATCAGAGACTTGTTTCTTACTTTAATCATGAGCCATAAAAACAGCCAAATCCCATGTCATGCTGCAGAAAAGGTTACATCCGCACTTCATATAATATTTATAGTGTAAAAAAAGCCCTGCATCTGACTCCAATATGACAATTAATCTTCCTCCTCTCTTTATCCCTCATTCTATCCTCCTACCACGCTCCCTTCTCAGCTAAATGTGTTCCCTGGTGCCATTCTGATAATGGAGAAAATTGACTGGGGAGCCCTGGCAGAACAAGAAGTCTAGACCTCAGAACAAATATGGAATCATACTGGACCCTAGGGAAGCTGCACTGTGTCTTTTCAATAAGGGGACCAGCTGTCTGAGTGTGCCAGGACTGAGGGAATTCCAGGCATGGGGCTTTCAATGCCAACACCAGGAAAAAACTGGACAAACCAGGATAAGTGGGCGATCCTATTTTTAAGAGACAGCGGGCTTCAGAAGATTTATTACATCTGAGTTATATGACAAAGCAATGTGGGCAAGTTGCAAAATTGGGCTCTCCTAGTCAAAGCCTGCTGCTCATCAGACAGAGGTCAGGGTTGGAGCCAGAGAGCTTCTCCAGGTTCCCAGCCGGCCACCTAGACTCCCAGGGATGGGGAGGGTGGGACAGGGCTTTAGAGCACTCATCAGTCAGGACTCGACAGCCACATTTGGAACAGCTCCTCAAGCCATAGATCCTCCTGGCAATCCTCTCCTCTGGTAGCGCCCTTCTGTAATACTCATTGAAAACTCATTTGTACTCAAAAGAATAAATCAAAGCAGCTGAAAAAGAGCTCAAAGGACTCTCTCAGTGTAATTGCCGTTACTTTCCTGTGAAGTGGCTCTGGTTAGTTTGCAGAATGCCAGGTGGGGTTCAGTCTTTGCCCCCCAGTCTTTGTGGTGTCTGTGTTGTTCTCAGGGTTTCTGGGAAATAAGCAGTTTTCAAGCGGTGACCTCCATGGGGCTGTATCACCATCACCTTTATTCCAAAACCTATGCAAGGGCAAGAGATGACGGAGGAGTTGAAGAGCCAAGGATTTTCAAAAGGTCCCTTCTATTACTGTGTGGGAAAAACTCACAACTGGCATCGTTTTATTTAGTATAAACTGTGCCCCATAAAATGATTTCATTATAACCACCCTCCACTCTGATGAACGTATCCTCATCCCTTAAGCCACGTAGAAAAAGCAGAGGACTTCACCTGTACTCTGTTCCCCTCTCTGCCATCTTGCCTGATAAGCCCTCACCTTTCGTCAACCACTCGTCTTCCCCAAATCGGCACCAGTTCAAGAGACTTCATTTACAAGATTGTGGTTGGTTCCCAGCAACCTCTTCTGATGCCACCTTTGTGCATCCCGGCATTTCTCATGGCAAACTGGATCTGGGGGAACCCAGGCTAGCACCACGCTCTGTGCAGTGTGCCTGCTGGAAGTGGCAGATGGGGTGTGCAGGCAGTAGTTTCGTGGAGCCCAGAAATAGGCTCCCCAGTATTTGCATATCTAAGCTATGTGCCACAGAATGGGCCTCTAGGTTCTGAAAGAGTTTTTCTATCCAAAAGGCCAGCATTGTTTGAAATTAGACACTCAAAGTTTTTTGTTTTTTTTTAAAAAAGGTCTTCTTATGAAAAATGCCTTCCCTTCTTACCAATCTGAAATTTCCCCCAGTATCAGGTCTTTGGTGACTCCTTCAAAAGCCTCAAGTAGCTCAAGATTACATGCTCTCCGGGAAGGGGAATGAGTAGTAACTTAGTACACATAATTATTCCAGAGTTCAATAGAAAGGAAAAACAGGCAGATCAATGTGACTCCAGGACCTTCCAGTAGCTATTGAAGAACAGTCCCAGGTAACTGAGTGCTAGGAGATGGCTGGAATAGTTAATCTACTTGACAAGCTTATCAAAGGCCATTACTACCCCTCCTTGGCCTTACTTCCCTGTAAGAGGCAGATACCTGGCTCAGGCTTATCAGTCATGGTGCCTGGGGACTTCTAACATGACATGTTTTGAATCTACCTCTTGAAGAGCAAGAGACGTGCTTGAGAATGGCTAATATTTTAATGAATCATTCTTAGTGATAAGTCTTACAGAGATTTGGATTCCTACAGAGAAAATATTTACAGCCTAGTCATTTGAAAGCCAATCTGCCAGCCTTTTCTTTATTTTTAGTTAGAGAAGAGGGGTTGCCATTCACCAGTTTTAGAGGCTAAATCGTTTTATGAAAAAGGTGTAGTGGAATGGTGAAGCATTCAGGCCAAAAGGCAGACTAGCTGGGTTCAAATCCTAGCCTGCCACTTGGTAGTACATGAGACCCACAGCTATTTATAACTTAGTTTCTAAAAGAAAGACATTAGTGGTTCTTATGACATTGGGTGTTTGGAGTCTGAGTCAGTACATGCCTAGAATTACACCTGGCACATCACACATACTTATTAGTTGTGATAATCATCATGGTTGAAACCACTTTCGTTATCTGAATTTGGTTGGAGTTTCTCCCTGAGACAGCAGAAGGAAGGAATTTTACTCATTCCTGGAAGAAGGGAAAACTGAATCAACAATAACTGGTTAGCTGTGTTACCTGTCCTGAGAGGGAAAGGATCACCAGGAAATGGATGCTGTACAAGTCACCAGCTACACTGACTGCTTCAGCAACCACACATCGCAGATTTTCCGGTTTCATTTTGTTTAAACTCTTCCATTCCAATGTTACTACACACTTCTGGAGTATCCCAGAAATTCCACAGTTATGGCAGCTAAAACAACATGTCCCAGATGGCCTTTCCAGGCAAAGAAAACACAAAATTCCCATAAGTCATCATGTTCTGATTTTCTGTTTAAAATATGGACACCTGAGTCACATTCCTTTTGCACCTGCCTGGTCTCTTGCCAGATTTCTTCTGGGCCACATAATTCCAGCTCACATTGATGAGACAATTGTGCTCATTTATTACCTACTTGATTCTGTGGAAGTTCAGGTATATTTCTTGCCCTGGAAAAGCAGAGAAAGTTGGACCTTTGTCAAGAAGCTTACAGAAGCAAAAACAAACTTCAGTAGACTATTCACAAAAGCAAAAGAATTATTTAGAATGAGACAATGTGTTCAAAAGGACAATATACTATTGTTTTATTCAAGACCCAGTTCAAATATTGCCTGCTTTGTTGACCTTTCTCAATTTCCCCCAATCATATCTGAAGTCTCTAGAACTCTAGTAATATTCTCATTCCGGCGTTTGCCATGTCATTCTTTATCTAACTCCTTCCTGCTTCCACACTCCCTTGCTCCCCATAGATTATGCAGCCTCCATTCAGAAGCTACTCTTATTAGTCCCAGCGATTAGTACAGTATATAGCACAGAGTCAGTGCCCAAAAATGCTTGTTAAATATGGTAGACTTAAATGCTGCTCATCAATATCAGTTTCTTCTTTCTTCCTCAGTATACAGTGCATGAAGATGCCTACCTAAATCACTTGAAATTAGGACCCAGGTCAGAGCTTTCAAGTGGGATGAGGGCAGAAGGGATAGGATGACCACAAAGAAGGTGTGAGATCCCAAGGCTGTGTCCAGCCCTGAACTTAAGCCTCCATCAACCTCGGTTCTCGAGTAACAATGAAAGAGCAGAGCTCTCTGCTACTCAATTTGGAGATGATTGAAAAATCAACCTTTGTGATATTAAGCCGCTGGGATTTGGGGGGTTTTGTTACCACAGCCTTGCTTAGCCTATCCTGACTAATACACAAAGGATGAGAAATATTTTCACTTCCTTCCATTCATTCTTCAGCTTGAAAATATCTTAGTGTCATAGGCAAAGCACTCTTAGGATTCAGAAACTAAGATGTGTGCATGTATGCATATTCACTTGTACTTTAAACACTAACAAATTGCTGGAGTTTTAACTCCCTCGGGTAAAACTAGTGGGCTGGGCCAGAATGATGCTAAGGTTCACGTACTGCGATCCCATGGATGTGAAGAAATGATAACTCCCTTTGGGGTCAAATGCTCAAATTTAAGAGATTACTGATGCATGAGCTGTAAATTGGAAAAGGTCACTGGTCACCACAAATCCAAGGTGGAATCTCATTTATGATTCAGCCAAGCATTTTGTAGTTCCTCAGCAAGATCGCTTCCCTCTCTGATATGTTTCCAGAAGAAAACGAACTGTACAAAATTATATCTACCTCTCTGAGTGATCTGGTGATTAAGACAGATTTGTCCGCCACACCCAGTCCTCTACGCAAATTGGCAGCGTAGAAATGGGAACTCCTGAGGGGTACCTGCTGCACAGTGCCAGCCCATTCCAAGGGAAGTTTCAACTATCGAGAAGAACAGGACTATGGATTTAACTAAGTGGATGGGTCCGATTTGGCAGCCAGCCTTTCAGGCAGGTGGGTGTGAAGTAACACAAGCAAATCATTGAACTCGTGGCTGATGTAGAGCCCAAGAAGTACAGTCCAGCCCAGCCCCTGTTCTCCTGATGTTTTAAGCCTTTTAAGCCAGGGGTAGGTTTGGCATTTGTAGCCAAGCAACTCCTCCTTCACTAGTGGTGTCCTCACTGCTGGGTTTCACAGAGTAAATATCCAGGAGCTGGCTCTCTGCTGATTCTGCTCTAGTAGCCCAGAAACGATGCCAGGGGCCCAAGCTGTTGCAGTGGCCCTTGCCTTGCTCTTCAGAAGACAGCAGTGCAAAAGGAGCCAGGGGGAGGGACGGGGGGCAGGGGGTATGGGAACTCCATACTTCTTGCCCGATTTTCCTGTAGACCTACACATGCTCTGTTAAATAAATAATGATAAAGGAAAGCAGCAGAGCAACACTCGACCTCCCTTGCTGGCTGTGGAAATCGCCCGTTTGTCATGCTGAGGATGGGACATCTTCACTCTAAATCTGAGGGTTGATTTCTGTGGCTCCCAGCCCGAGCTGCTCACTCGAATCAGCACAGGACCAGCCCTCAAGGCTGGTGAGTGGGCCTGGGGTTGGGGGGCCTGGGCCTCCGTATTTCTCTCAGCGTCCTGGGTTGGACAGGTCAGGGTTGAGGACCCCAGATTTGCTCTAAGTTAGAACAGCTGCTCTCCTCTCTCTGCTCTGAGTTATCTATAGGGTTGGCAGTAAGCAAGCCAGGGGTGGTTCCAGCTAGAGCCCCGAGCACGGCAGCCCCTCTGCGGCCACAACAGGGCAGCAGTGCCTGGGAAAACCCTGGCGCTCAGGTGCCCGGGTCCCTGGAAGATGCTCCACAAGAGCCTAAAGAATGCAGCGCCAAGATGCTGCCATGCAGCACATTCTTCTGGCCTCTCGGGACAGGCTGCAGTAAGTTCCTGCAGTGCTTGAGGGACAAATGTTTTAATCTTTGGCTGCATACAAATGTTTTTTTTGTTTTTTTAAGGGAATCATTCTTTTGCTCCCGAGCAATTTCAAAGGCGTTTTGCCCTTTATTCCGTTCCTCTGAGGAAGCCCCTTTGATCTCGCCCCTTTAGGAGTGGGTATGTTCTGGGGCCTAGAAGGACTTGAACTACCTGCCTGGGGTCTACAACCAGCCCCCAAACCCTGGCCACCTCCACTGGGCAGCCTGGGCAAGTTCAGGGCACTCAGTCGTGTTCCGGGGAGCTTGGAGCGCTGCTCTCTTCCCCCAGATGACAGCGTGGAGACCCCTCAGCTTGACGATGTCAACAGCAGGTACCTGCACTGGGAACTCATGAGGGCCTGGGCCTGCTGAGCCTTTTAAAAATATTCAAAGGTAGCACCCACGGTACCCCAGGGGGGCGCATTATTACAGAGGAAGACAACGAGGCTGAGCACCTAAGCCGCTCGTTCAAAGATGCTCAGTGCTGGAGACGAAACCCACCTACAGGGCTGACCCACGTCCACTGAGCCCAAGGGGGATTCGGAGACTGGTTAAGATGAGTGGAACTGGGTCTGCCAGAAGGTGTGTTGAAGTTCTAAGCCCTGGTACCCGTGGATGTGACCTTATTTGGAAATAGGGTCATTGCAGATGGAATTGGCTACGTCAAGACGCAGTCGCACTGGAAGAGGGTGAGCCCTTAACCTAAGAAGACCAGTGCCCTCATAAGAAGGACAGGAGGGGCTCAGACCCACGAAGGGAGGGGCCGTGTGACGCCAGGAGGCAGAGACCAAGGTGCTGCACCTGCCAGCCAAGGACGCTCGGCCAACCCCGGGGGCGGCAAGGAGGGACTCTCCCTCTACAGGTTTCGGGGGAGCACGCTCCTGCCGGCCCCCTGACTTCAGACTTCCAGGCTCCAAAGCAGCGAGACAGTGAGGTCAAGTGGTTTGAAGCCACCCCTCGCCTGGCGTTCTGCTATGGTGGCCCCAGGAGCCTGAGGCACTAGCCTTGGCACTCTTTGTAATGGTAGCAGTAGTGAGACACAGCATAAAAGCAGTTCAGCAATACACAGAATCATTTTATATTCCGCGCCCGGCTGGGACCAAGCCGCACTCAGGCATTGGGAGACCAAGAGACTCCTTGGTTGACTCTTCCCAGGTGCTCCAGACTTTCCAGGAATCCAAGGGATTCCTTGTTTCCATTTGTAACAGTGCAGGACTCCTTCACGGGGGTGGGGAGAGGGGCAAGCTGAGAATTTCATTGTGATGTTTCTTATAAAAAGATGACTTTAGAGATACAACAGGTCACCCTGAAAACGAAATTCAGATTAAAAAGTATTGGGGGATGTGGACGTGGCTCAGCTGATAGAGCGTCTGCTATCATACAGGAGGTCCAGGTTTCGGTACCCAGGGCCTCCTGACCGGTGTGGAGCTGGCCCATGCGCAGTGCTGATGCGCGCAAGGAGTGCTGTGCCACGCAGGGGTGTCCCCCCGCATAGGGGAGCCCTACGCGCAAGGAGTGCGCCCCTCAAGGAGAGCCGCCCTGCGTGATAAAAGTGCAGCCTTCCCAGGAGTGGCACCGCACACACGGAGAGCTGATGCAGCAAGATGATGCAACAAAAAGAGACACAGATTCCCAGTGCTGCCTGATAATACAAGTGGATGCAGAGGAACACACAGTGAATGGACACAAAAAGCAGACAACGGGAAAGGGGGAGAAGGGGAAAGAAATAAATAAAATAAATCTTAAAAAAAAAAAACTATTGTAATCCAAGCGTTGGATGCATACTGATCACTTGGGGGGATCCATTGGTAATTTGATTCAGCAAACCCCCCTGCAGCATTTGAGATATGACTTAAGCTGGTCCAGCCCTGGGTGACACCGTCTGCTCTGTGGGAGATGGGCTTCCTCCGAGCTCTGCACAGAATGCCCATTGGAGGCCCACTGTGGTTAGGTGGGACTATTATAACTGCTTTCAAAAGTAATTCCATGATGCAGTTTTAATCTCATGAGTTGGGAAGCCAAAAATTAGAAGAAAAAAAAAAATTTTTTTCCCAAGAAGAAACTTTGGTATACATTCAATGAAAGCAGATGTGAGGACGATCTTGTGAGGAAAGATGCTCTGAACTATAATCCATGTGGTGCAGCAGTGCTCCAAAATGTATTCACCAAATGCAGTGAATGTGCCACGATGATGAAAGAGGTTGTGGATGTGGGAGGAGTGGGGGGGGGGGGGTGAGGTGTGGGGTATATGGGAACCTCTTATATTTTTTAATGTAACATTTTTTGTGATCTTTGTATCTTTAAAAAAATACAATTAAAAATAAAGAAAGGGAAGTGGATTTGGCTCAATGAATAGAGTGTCTGCCTACCACATGGGAGGTCCAGGGTTCAAACCCAGGGCCTCCTGACCCTTGTGGTGAGCTGGCCCACGCGCAGTGCTGATGCGCGCAAGGAGTGCTGTGCCACGCAGGGGTGTCCCCAATGTAGGGGAGCCCCACATGCAAGGAGTGCACCCCTCAAGGAAAGCCTCCCCACGTGAAAAAAGCACAGTCCTCCCAGTAGTGGCACTGACACTCGGAGAGCTGATGCAGCAAGATGATGCAACTAAAAGAGACACAGATTCCCAGTGCTGCTGACAAGAGTGTAAGCGGACAAAGAAGAGCACACAAAGAATGAACACAGAGAGCAGACAATGGGGGGGGGGGAGGGGAGAGAAATAAAAAATTTTTAAAAATGTTTAAATAAATAGAAAAGCAAGAAAGCTGCTGAAGAAAGTGTCAAGAGAAATGGTCTGTAGTTTGTTTTGAAAACAAAACAGAACTGGAAAACCTCCTTGTGGCCCCTCTCTCACCCTCACAAGCACCTCCTTCAGTGCTGAAGAGGCAAGGGCAGGGCGGGCACTTCAGAAATCAAGACTCCGTTCAAGGGAAACGGACTTGGCCCAGTGGTGAGGGCGTCCGTCTACCACATGGGAGGTCCGCGGTTCAAACCCTGGGCCTCCTTGACCCGTGTGGAGCTGGCCCATGCGCAGTGCTGATGCGCGCAAGGAGTGCCCTGCCACGGTCCCCCGCATAGGGGAGCCCCACGCGCAAGGAGTGCACCCATAAGGAGAGCCGCCCAGCGCGAAAGAAAGAGCAGCCTGCCCAGGAATGGCGCCGCCCACACTTCCCGTGCCGCTGACGACAACAGAAGCGGACAAAGAAACAAGACGCAGCAAATAGACACAGAGAACAGACAACCAGACAACGGAGGGAGGGGGGGGAATGAAATAAATAAATAAATCTTTAAAAAAAATTAAAAAAGGCTCCCTTCAATATTCCAGGAAGGGTGGGAGGAGCTGACAAGCGATGCTCAAGTGACCGTCTCCTCCCCTGCTTCCTCCCTGCACCAACTAAGTATAGCTCTGCTTCTCAACACAGATGAGGTGTATCTTCAAAGCTCTACAGGCAAGAAGAACGAACCTCAAGAATATTGTGAAGATGGCACATCACTTTCTCTTTCCCTAAAGCCCTGTGAGTGCCGGTCTCAAATCCCACATTAGGAAAAATAAATAAAAATTTAAAAAAATCCCACTTTAGGAAAGTGTTTTCGTGAGTGTAGGTTGAGGTCTGGCAAAAGCAAATGTGCATTGCTTATTTACTTTGCAGTCACAGCTCTTCTTAGACTAAACGCCATTCTGGACATGGAAGAGACAGATGGACAGAGATAGATGGTGAAGAGATTAAGTGACACTTGTCAAGGGCTTCCTGGGTGGTCACTGACTGGAGTCCTCTAAATGAGATTTGTGCTGTGTTTGCCACTGCTCAGGTGCTGAATCCAAAGCATGAAACAGAGCTGTAATTTACTTCTTTTTTTAAAAGCTTTATTTATTCCCCCCTTCCCCTCCTCCCACTCTGCTGTTTTGGCTGTCTGTGTTGTCTTCTCTTCTTATTTTCTCTCCTCTAGGATTCACCGGGATTCAATCCTGGAGACCTCTGATGGGGAGAGAGGTTCCCTGTCAATTGTGCCACCTCAGTTCCTGGTTTCTGCTGCACTTCACCTTGACTCTCACCCTTGTCTCTCTTTTGATGCGTCATCATGTTGCTGCGTGACTCACTTGCACGGGCACTGGCTCACCACGCGGGCACTCATGCAGGAACTTGTACAGGCACTGGCTTGCCACGCAGGCACGCTTTCTCTTCTTTTTCACCAGAAGGCCCTAGAAATCAAGCCCAGGTTCTCCCATATGGTAAGAGAAGCTCTATCACTTGAGCCACATCCGCTACTCTGTACCAACCCAACCTAGCTGCTTCCCAGGATATATCATGTAATCCTATCTTGAAATTCACCTACATATATATATTTCTCTCTGTAGGGTAAGTAGATATTTTAGGGAGAAAAAATGAATGCTTTCAGGATTGCCTAGCAGAACCATAAACACAGGTATTTCTTAATTGTTCACTCTCTAAATAGTAGGAAGTCTTGGAGAGTAAAATTTGAGTCCTTTCATGCAACTAGCCAAAGGCCTTCTATTTTAGCTAAGCTGCTCCAGGAAGCTTGGGCAGCAGATTCCATAGGTCGTGGCTAACAGATGGAATGTCCTTGCCCTTAGCCTTTTCCACAGAGGAGAGGCTCCTGAGGATAGCACAAGTTTCCACAAGAGGCGAAGGGTCCATCACAAAGATTCCCCAAATACTGCCTCCCAGAACATTTGGTGGGGGGCGGGTTTACCTGGTCTTTCTTCTCTGGATAAAGATACCTTTTCTTTTTCCTCCAGAGTGACTGTTACATAAGGGCATGACCTTCAGAACTCTTCAAGCAGAGCTGTTTAGGATGAAAAATGAGCCAAGGGTGCATGTGCACAAACTACGGCTCCGTGTCGTACTTAAGCTGCAATCCTCCCCAGTATCCACTTCTCTTCTCCAGACATCTTCAGGGATGTGTCTGGGTTGCAGAAAGTGGCCACATCCATGAAATGTCGCATTCAGAAGTTCCCCATGCAAAAGCCCTTCTTCAGTTTTGCTTTGTTCCCAGGCCAAATCGCCCAAGTGAAAGATATGTACAAAAGAAGAACGTTCGACGCCAGATTGCCCTTCTTTTGTGGAAAAAAAAGAAAAACAATGGCTCAGAGTACCAGGGACTCAGGAAGGAGTCCTGCTTGCTCTTAAGGAAAGCCTGGAAACTCCTGGTTATGACAATGTGAACCATGTCCCCATGATGGGCAAGCCCTCCTTCCTGCCACCTCCTCTCCAAGCCCCTCAGCAGAGTGGGAACTAAATGGACTTCCATGGATAGACACGCCAAAAATATTGACACCCCCTCAAAAAAATGCCAGCTGCCATTTGCCTGTTAATGAAAAGAGGCACATGTTGTTAAAGGCCGGGAGATAGACCAGGACTAGAATTTTCTAATCAGAACTAATCCCTCCAGGCATATAGCATTTGATACATCAAAGGCTTTATATTTGAGACATCAAAGGCCTTCTCAGTAATTCTTTTGAGGAATCAAAAAACTATGCTAATGAATGTATGAGCTCTGTGGTTTTAAATGAGAACATTTTTTTTCCTGGCTTGGGATAAACTTTTTATAACTTCATTTGCTTGAGGAAGCATCTGTATATGTGCCGTGATTTAAGATGATCCAAGAGAACCAACTGCTCCCCAGCACCTTTCCCACCAGCTTCCCGTCTCCACGTTAGTAAATCTTTTAGGCTAAGGATCTGAGATCCCCATTAAAATACATGTTACCCTAGAGACTTAAGAGGTAAAACACAATTACCTGTTTATACATCAAGATGGGTTCATTTGTCCAATTAACTCATCAGTCTTTTAGATATCACTGAAGAATTGGGACCCACAAGAGAGGCCTTTTGATGGAACTTGATTAGACTTTAGAAGTTCATTACTTGGAGGTATTGGTTCCTGGGATAAGGGGAAAACATACCAAGAGAAAAACAAAAAGTACCTCCAGAAGGGGACAGGATCACTGGAAGCTGATCCTGATCATGGCATTCACATAATTCTTGATTTGAAGACTCCAATAGACATGGGGATTTGCAGGAGATTTACCTTTTCTCCACCCATCCCTAATACGCTAAGTCTCTCACCCTTCTGCACTTGGTTAGTATTTTGTGAAATCTTTGTTTCAATACCAGTCATCTGGTATGAGTCCTTTGGCTCATGTGCCTTCCCTTACTACTCTCTGCTCCCGAAACAGCAAGGGCCATGTGCTCCTCCAAACACCTAGCACAATGCCTGGCCCATGGAGCCACTCAAAGGCCTTTTGAATGAATTACCCAGTTAATTTGATAAGCCCAGTTAGAGTCTAGATAATTCTGACCTGCCTTCCATTCCATCTTGAGCAAGGGTGCCTTATTTTTCTTTGACAACAGGGTTTCTCAGCAAGGCTCCTTCTTACAAGTGCCACACATTTATTTGAATTGTACCCCTTGGGTGGCAAATGGCAACAAGATGCCCCTTCTTCCAGGGCTTGCCACCCGGGCTCAGGGCTTGGCCAGTTGAATGCAGAATGGGTTTCGGCACTGCCGCTGCCAGGCACCTTTGGGCAGACACACTGTAGGCTCAGCTTTCCTGTTGCCTTTGTTCACTAAGAGAACACTACCCACATTTTAACACGAACCTCTCAAGAGTTTTACCTGTGTTGCTTGAAATACGTGTTTTAAAGACTCCGAAGTAAGACTCTCTACGGATGAATCTGTGGAAAGAGAAGTATGGGTGTAAAAGTCAACTATGGCCCTTTCCAGTTTAAGAGCACACACCCCTCTGTACAGGCTTACTCCAGAGTTCTGGATGATCATGGTTACTAATTTGCGTAGGTTTTAATTAAAGCACATGAGCTTAACAAATCACAGCGTAGATCACACTCCCATAAAACATCAGGAGGTTGATGAGGAATTCTTTACTCCAGAGCAAGGTTCTTCCCCCACTTAATTTCTACCGGAGTAGAGACAGATCGGAAAGCATTCCATTCTGGGCTGTGTGAACATGGAATAGTTGGGCACCAGAAGCGCGATCACTGCATGCAACCACTGACCCTGGGGCACCCCGAGGATCTCTGGGAACCCCATGGCACACTGAATGGGAATACTCAAGACTTCATGTGTGGAGTCCATTGGCCTGCTGGTCTCCCAAGGACAAAGCCTGACCTCTGATCCCAGTAGAGAGACCAGGTTTCCTTCTTTGAGCTTGAAGCTCTTTAGTTTTTGTTCTGGTAGTGTCTTTTTCACTGTAGTAAAAGTATTTGATCCATTATTGCTTAATTGTATTGGAGTCCACTTATATTCCCTTCTCTGATGCTTCAGATTGGCAAGGAATTGCCCCCCAAATTCATTTATGGATGAAGGGAAACTTTTCTTTATTGAACATATAGCCCTTCTTTCCTTTAAGTGTATCACACAGCCTTTTTCAGTTCCAGCTAAGGCTGTCTCTATTAAATCCCCAGTGCCATTTGTTAAAAAAAAAAACCCACATTTGCCACATTTGCTCTCAACCCTTCACAAGCTTTATCATAAGCTTTCATTCCACCTGAAAGCCCATCTCACTTCTCTCTCAAATGGCATAAAACTAAAAATTTGATTTAAAGTTCACTTTGTGGAAACCAAGAACGACTGGGTGGGAAACACTTCTCATTTGTCTTCCAAGATAGGGCCTCTGGAGGTTTTGGGTACTGGCCCTGAGTCAGTAGTGGCCTCACTGCTTTCCTGTACTTGATAGTTGGACTATTTGAACAATTGGAATTATTCCACGGCCCACTTAGAAAGTCGAAGGACCTTAAGGTGGCTTAGTAAACTTGAAAATAGAATAGTTCTGCAGAACTGGCTATTACAGACACAGTGAAGGGCCCATTTCAAATAAATAGTTTGAGAATTTCATGACCACTCTTTTTCTTTTCGTTTTGTCTCAAAAGGCTGTGTGCATTTATGAGTATTTCTGAAATCCCTAAGTTTGTATTTTATCATACACACCAAGATTGCATTCACATAATACCTCCAAAATAAAAGAAAAACTGCAAAATTGGTTACTCATTGATCATTAAAATTGCCCATATATCCGTCAAATTCGTTGATCACATCTTTCCCCTCCTCGACACCAACCAATTGGAAGCTTCAGTTATTTTAAGAAAGAAAAATCTACTTGGGCATATTTTTTCCTTGACTGTAGCTGGGGTGCTCTCAATCTTGCTACTTAATTGGCTAATGGCCAATGCTAAGTGACTGGTAGTATAATAAAATAATAAAAATAATTAGCAGGTATAATAAAAATACAAAGAAAGCCCCACTGGATGAATGGCCACGGGAACATGACATTTTGCTGAATACCATCCCTTCAGCCCCTAATTCATTGGTCTAGAAAATTAACTATTTTCAGTATGCCGAAGTTTCCACCCTCGTATTCCACTGACAACTGGCCACTGTATAGACAGGCACAAAAGAAAGCAGTTTGTATCTGAATATTTAGTAGTGCCAAATATCTAGTTTTTTCCTGGCTTTTTATACTACACTGTAAGTATGAAGAACTCATCATGGCCCTTCAATCCATATCCTGATAGTGAGAATTCCTGTGAAGTATGAGTTACAACTACCATGCCAAAAAATGAAAGGGAGCAGAGGATTATCCTAAACTTATTTCCTCAATTTGCTAAAATGACTGATGTTGGGAAAACACAGTTTGGGCCAGATTTGTATACAGCTGAGAGATTTCTCACTTTTGAACATCATCATCAGTTTTGAGATGCATGATGATAATGGTAGACTGTTTAATCTGTATGGGCTCAGTGCTGCTGGCAGCATGGGGTCCTAACTTTTTATGAATTCCTGATGTTCTCCAATTTTATCCAAAAAATCTAAAAAGTCACAAAGGAAGAGAAAAGAAAGACCACTACGTTCCAATCCCAGAATATCATCGGTGGTTAAGACAAAGTTGACGTTTTCCCAGAGGAGTAGGATGAAAGGCGAATAGAAGTCAACCTGGGGAGAGGAAGTGGTACAAAATCAGAGACTAGCCAACAGCAAAAAAAAGGCTTTCATATCCATTCCAGGGAGGCAGAAGACAGAAGAGTAACTGCCACATGGGGAGGTCCTTAAGGTTAGCAACCACATTCTGTAAGAAAGTAAGCATAGAGGCATTGCCAGTGCCCGGTCAGCTCAGGGCTTGGAAGGGTAGGGAGCCTAGAAGGGCAGCTCTCCAGATGCTCAGCTAGGATGTTTCCAGGATGCTCACTCGGTGAGGGGGTGGGGAGGCTTTCCCTGAATTTAAGCATAAATTTTAAATGGGAAGCTAATGAGCTACTTGCCCCAATACACTGTGGTTCCAGCAGAAACCACAAAATGGTTTTCACCAAGAGTAGCCTGAAAGTGAGCACAAAGGGAGAAGCCACTGCTTGCTGCCTGAAGCTGGTCCAGTATCGAGCTGCAGGTCTCTGCTTCTCACCTGGGAAGCAAGGGCTGTCATTCCATCCACGTGAAGGCAGTGTGCTTGCGATATCACTTAGATTTCAGGCTCTGATGTTCATGCCTGTGTGAGTCTGTTTAAATCAGCTTGTCCAAAATTCGCCTTTAACGGGTACACATAAATCTTTTTCTGAAAGTTACCACCTAGACCTAGCAGCTATGCATGCAAGCAGATTGATGGTTGTCTAAAATTTGGAGAGAAATTTATCCACTTGGCCCCAAATGTTGCACCATTCTGCAATCTCCTGACTCTTTTGGTTCCTATATATATATATCTTTTTTTAGGTAAAAACAATGCTACCTAGAGGTTTAAATTAAAATGCAAATACATTACCTGGAAGAAATGTTCTAAATTAAGTTTACTAATGGATTAGCAAGGATTAAATTTTCCTGATTAGAAATGTATCTCCTTTCAAACACAGTGTCTCGAAAGACTACAATAGGGAAGTGGATGTGGCTCAAGTGATTGGGCTTCCATCTACCACATGGGAGGACCCAGGTTTGATCCCTGGGACCTCCTGGTAAAGTTGTGCCTGCATATTGAGCCAGTGCCCATGCAGTGAGCCATGCAACAAGGTGATGATGTAACAAAAGACGAAGGGGAGAGTCAAGGTGAGACACAACGGAAACAAGGAACTGGGGTAGCACAAGTGACCGGGAACCTCTCTCCACATTGGAGGTCCCCAGGATCAAATCCTGGTGAAATCCTAGAGGGGAAAAAGAGAAGAGAAGGGGAAAAAATAAAAGAGAAATAGACACAGAAGGTGACACAGTAAATGGACACAGACAGCAAAAACAGCAGGGCAGTGGGGAGGGGAGGGAAAAAAAGATTAGAATATAACCTTTTAATTTGTTATCTGGAGTTGGGGAGAAGGCTTAAGAAGCAGCCTGATTCTCAAGATTTTAACCAGAGAGGCTGCGTGGAGCATTAGCTCAGCATGTTCTGCAGAGAACGGTGAAGTAGGGAACTCCAGCCCTCAGTCCTACTAGAACAGCTATTAAACAGGCAGGAACTGACTGAAACAACTATGTTGAAACTCCAGAGGCCAGTAGAACTCTGTACTACATCCAGCAAAGAGCAGGAGGAAGGAGCTGAAAAATTAACGGCAAAGAACTGTAAATGGCTCTGCAAGGGGGCTCCCGGTGCCCATCCCCCACTCTTGTGATAGGCCACTGTGGGGTCCAGCCCCAGGCAAGCTTTCTGGCAATAGAGAGGGACATAAAAATCCTGTTCCCCAAAACCAGGGGTGGGCACAGCCAATCATTAATCATGGCTTTTAATCAGCAGTTTAGGATTGCTGGGGGGCCAGCTCTGAGGGCAGCCACTCTTCCAACCTGTCGTGTCAAAGGTGGAGGGCACTAGACAGTACAGTGTCCCAGGGCTTCAGGGGACAGACAGTTAGGTGAAACTTTGTATTTGCTAGGCAGGTCAAAAAAGCACGGTATTTTAGTCAGCCAAAGGGGTGCTGATGCAAAGTACCAGAAATCTGTTGGCTTTTATAAAGGGTATTTATTTAAGCTTACAGTTACAAGGTCCTGAAGAGTCCAACTCAAGGTTGCTTTTCACCAAAGTCAGTGTCACGTGTTGAAGCAAGATGGCGGGCCGTCTCTGTCTGGTCTCTCAGGGCTTCCTCTATCAGTCTCTGGCATAGGGTTCATTTTTTTTCTGGGCCTTCTTGGCTGCTCTGTTCTCTTCAGAGGCAAACTATCAGGTGAATGGCTCATCTCTCTTTCCGGAGCTTTAGCTATTTGAGCCTTCTCTTTTCTGTCACATGACAAAGTTCTTTCCTCTGTCATCTACGGTGCTCTCCTTCTTCCCGTGTGTCTTCTTGAGTGAGTGTCTGTTGTATCAGCCCACCAGGGGAGTGGGGACTCAATCTGAGTTAAGCCTTACTGATGTGGTTGAATCAAAAGCCCTAAATTGATTTTATCAAGTAAACTTAAAATCTTTGAATTTAACACAACGAAATGGCATCACACCCAGAGGTACAGACCAGTTCACAAACATTCCTTTTCTCTTTATTGGGGATTTATAAATAATATCAAACTGTCACACACAGCTTTGAGGAGCTGTGGAAGAAGCTCGTGGTTCCCCTACAGTGTGGAGCCCATCCGTGCCCCCTTCCTGGGTCCCTGACCCTGTTTCAGCTGGGACAGGGTGACCTGGGAAACTCCTCTCCAGCATGTTTCCCACCCCAGAATTTGCCCTCCAAGTGGAAACAGCTTAAGACAACGAAAGGAATGTAAAAATCTATAAAGGCAGGCAGCCTGGGCCAAAGACTTGTCTGCTTTAAATGTCGGAAGAGGGAGATCTGTCCCCTGGGAAGTAGGGGGTGCATTGAAACTCCTGTAAACAGGGCAACTCCAAAACATCTAACAAGTATAAGCCCAGGACAAGACGAGGTCTAGAAAGGACAGGGAACACCCTGCACTCTGCATTGGCTTTGAACAGACCTTCCTGAAAGGAGGGTCAAACTCAAGAAAATGTTGTCTTATCACCAGCTGGTTACAGAATCAAGAAACAGACATCTCAGGGGATAAATGTTAAATTATTGTTAAAATATTAAAATGTTCAGTATACAATAAAAGAGTACAAGACAAATAAACAGGAAATGGCCCATCCAAAGGGTGAGGATAAAAATCCAGAAATACCATTGAAGATGACCAGAATGTGAACAAACCAAACAATGCCTTTAAAAAAATGATCTTAAAAAATGCTCAAGGAGATGAAGCAAAATACAGAGAAGGAGCTAAAGGAGGCCAAGAAAACAGTGAATGGGCAATATGAGAATCTATGTAAGGAGATAGAAATTTTAAAAAGGAACCAAGTAGAACTACTGGGGTTGAAGACCACAATAACAGAAATGAAAAAACTCCCAGGAGGGTTTCAAGAGCAAATTGGAGCTGACATAAGAAAGAATCAGCAAAGTCAAAGACAAGACAATTGAAATGAGTCAGGTTGAGGAGCAGAAAGAGAAAAGAATTATAAAAAACAAAAATAGCCTAAGGCACCTCTGGGACACCATCAAGCTTACCAATATACACATTATGGGAGCCCAGGAGGAGAAAAAAGAGAGAAAGGGGTAGAAGGAATATTCAAAGCAATAATGACAGAGTACCTCCCAAACTTAAGCAAAAGACATGAATATGCAAGAAGCCCAGAGAACACCAAACAGGACAAATGTGAATAAAAATACAGCCTGTGTATTAGTCAGCCAAAGAGGTGCTGGTGCAAAATACCAGAAATCTGTTGGCTTTAATAAAGAGCATTCATGTGGGGTAGAAACTTACAGTTACCAGGCCATAAAGCATAAATTACTTCCCTCACCAAAGTGTTGCCATGTGTTGGAGTAAGATGGCTGCTGATGTCTGCAAAGGTTCAGGCTTCCTCTTTCTCTTATGGCTCCATGGTCCCCACTTCTTCCAATATCAGCCGTAGGCTGGGATAAGTCTTATCTCTCTCCCAGGGCTCATTCCTCTCTGGGCTCAGCTGCTCTGGTCTCTCCACAAGGCCAGCTGTAGACTATCAGGCAAATGGCTCATCTCTCTTCCCTGGGCCTCTGCTGTGTCTAATGGAGCCTTCTACGTGTGTTTAATTCCTGGGGCTCCAATATTAAAACTCCAGCTAACTCATCAGCCTTGTTGTTTTCTCTGTGAGTCCCCACCCCCTTGACGTGACCCAATCGAAGCCTTAATCATAATTTAATCAAGGAAGAGTGAAACCTCTGAATCCAATACAGTATAATGTATCCAGAGGAACAGATCAATTTATAAGCATAATCTGATATCTATTTTTGGAATGCATAAACAATATCAAACTGCTTCAACCTGTCACATATTGATCACACTATCGAATGCACAGGACAAGTTCTGAAAGATGCAAGCACATGTTCTGTGTGCTAGGTTGTTTTTATATATTTTAGTTAATATTTATAACAACTTTCCGAGGTAGGTTTTAACATGCCTAGTTGACAGATAAGGGAACTAAGATATTTTCTATATCTATAGTTAGTTAGAGGTGAAGACTTAAGCCCTGGTTTCTTATACCCCAAAGCTATCAAATGTCTGTAGGGGTGGAGAGCTACCCAGGAGTACATAAATTGATAGCCGCCACTGCCTTTCCCATTTCTCCATACACCAAAGAGGAAGGAGGCAGTGTGAAGGTAACTGCAAACTCCCAGGCAATTCAGCTACAGAAAGCCTGCACAGAAAGATTTCTTATCAAGGTACAATTTTCAAATGTTGAATGTCTTTTGAGGATATACTCTAGAAATGCTTTCTATCTTGATTGGAGTGTTGGCTATATATTTTTCAAAATTCTTCTAACTGTACACTTAAGATCTCTCCATTATATCCTTTGGATAATGGATGACATCCATTTACTGCATGTACACAGCTACCATAGACATCAGAAATTTTAATAGGGTCCATGGGAATTTGTGTTCCTTATGATCTCTTAAACCTGAACCTAATGACAACCATGGCAGGAATTTGTTGTGCAGAGAAATGTCTCTGTGATGATGGTCCTAGATTATAAAGAAAATCAATGTTAATTTGATCAGCATTAATTTATAATCCAACATCTAAAGTAAGTCATGCATCCCTTGAATGTCAAATTTATTTGAAAAGTGATGCTAATCAGATTCTCTTTTAAAAGTCTAACTATCCTAAAATAAGACTTGTAGTGCAATGCTTGCAGAACAATATAATTATTGAGGTCTTCATACAGTTGCCTGTTAATTGACTATTGAAATTGAAAAGCATTTCCATAATTAATCTCATGCCATTTTCCAATTATAAATTTCATACAGTGAAACCGATGCATCTTCAAAAAGCAACTGAAGGTAATAGCTTGCTCTGGGGAATAGACTATTTTCTGAGACAATCCAGAATGGTTGCCTGATCAATATTTAGCTTTTTGAAATCCTATGCACAGAGGGAGTAAAGTGAAATCAGCATGAAAGCATTGTTTCAAGCTCATCTTTGAATAGGTTCAAAAAGGTGAAATTTGGGAGGATAGAAAGCAATGTGATTAGATATACTGTAGTTCATGCAGACGGCTCAAGACATGCCTCAATCTCAACAGCATGTCAATTGCAATCAAAACCCTTTACTCCTCAGTGTGTCAAATTCACCATATACCACCTAAGATGGCAAAGTCTCAGATCAGGCACCAATGATGGTGACCAGTTCTGTGCACTTTGAAGAATGCTGAGGATTGCCTTCTTCTACTTGATGGGTATGAGTCCTTCAAAATGGCCAAATGAACCACTGCAACGATAAGTCCTATTTTATCTGCCAAAGATAGGAGCTCAGAAAAACCCAAAGTTTCCTGGAAAATGAGTGGGAAATGGAGGACCGGCTCATTGCTATTAAAATACAACCCATCTCCTGTTCAGAAACAAATAGATTGGGTTGACTAACATCTTGAAAAACCTAGAGCTGTGCTCAAAGATAATAGGACAGCAAACTAATAAAGTGAGAGATGGAGAAACAGAAGTGAGCAAAGTACAAAGCTCAGGATGCTTTATCCAAGACGCGCCATGAATCTTCAGCTCTGTGTCCTTGGAAAGATGCGGGGGCAGTGCTGTGAATACTGGAAAGGGGTGGGCTTTCCATTTAACACTCTGAGAATGATAACCACTGTTTGGTTTGAAGGGCTAAGCTGTTCATGGAATCCCAGTGTCCTGTAAACTGGACCCAGAGGACTGAGTCTAGGAAATAAGGAGACTTGGAGTCAAGTTTTGGATTAGCTACAATAGTGTGTGACTCTGAGCACCTTGCTTTGCCTCTGGAGACGTCGGTTTTCCCTTGCATGTTTTGAGATATCAAATTAGATGATCTTTCCAGCCCTTTTTACTCTAATGTTGAATATGTATGTCTTTTCTCAAGGAGATTGGAAAATGGACCCTTGGGATAATTCTGGAAAAAAGAAAAGCATTTTTTTTTCACCATCAGTGTACTATTCACATCCTTTATTCTTAGGCTGTTTGACAGATTCTCATGTCCCACCTTCTACCTTGCTTCAATGCACATATCTTCCCTAGTAAATTCTAACCAACAGTTTTCAATCAACTTCTCTTAAAACTCAGGTCTTCATTTCCTTCTTTGGGTCAAGCTCAATGTTCCTGCCAAGTCAAGAGATCTTTTCCATAAATCTGGGTGACCTTGTACCATTTAATTTTAGTAAGGGGATAGAGTTAGGCCACTGACTTCTCTATTCAATCATGAAAATTAAATTTAAGTCTTCCTATTTACATACCCTCTTCCATTACCTAAGATGCAAAATTGTTTAAAGTGTTACAACAACAATGGCAGATGAGTGAGTAGCAATAAATAAGACATCCTGGAATAATCATAGAACATTACAACATTTCCAGTACAGACCTGCTTCCTCTCAAAGATTGCTAAGCGTTTTCTATTAGGCTTCATGCCAGTTCTTTTTACAGAATATTGAATTGAATCCGTTGAGATTTAATGTGCCTGTCCATTAGATTAGATTTTGCACCAACAACCTTACCCTCCAAGGAAGTGTCAAGTCCAACATTACTTTTAGAAATTAAGGTTGAAATCTGAGCTAGAGAATCTGTCAGTTACCTAAAAAACCTTCCTAACTAAAAGTGTAAAGCTGAAGTATGTAAGAAGGACATGCTTTAATTTACAATTGTAAATTAAATTAAATCTATACAATCTTATAGTGGATAGATTGAGTAATTCTAAAGCCACCCTGCCTCAGGCACTCAAAGTCCTTTGGAAGGGGGAGCCTCTCCTAGTTAACACAAATGGGAACCTATAAACAGCTTAAAATAGTGCATCAAATTATAGTGACAAATCTGAAAATAAGCTATCCTAGATCAGTGCTTCTCAAACTTTCATATGCAAAGGAATCCATGGAATTATTGTTAAATTGCAGATTCCCAGATAGAGTATATCCTAGTTCAGTAGAACCTTGGAATCTGCATTTTAACAAGTATCCTAGTGGATTCTAAAGCAGAAAATCTGAAGATAACACTTTCAGAAACAATCATCCTTATTTCATGGAATATTCATCTTTTCAATAATGTGGTCCTTTAACTGTCACCTATTACAATAGTCTTTCCTTTTAAATAAATATTAATGTCAGAACAAAAACAACAACAAAAACTCCACCAGAACATCCATTTTAACTTTTGGCTTGGAAAATGTGGTCCTGTAAACTGTAGTCCATCTCAGTCTTATAAAGCACAAAGATTTACAAATGGTCCCAGTGGGACCAGAACTCCCGGAAGTGAAGATTTAATTTTCTAATTTCCTTAGAGTGGGGACCAACCAGAAGGATGGGGTAGAAATTTTGGGGGGTGGTCTGAGGTAGAAAACATTTCACTCATATTGCCTGAATGTCTAGAATTTGAATACATTGGCCTCTTAAAGGAGAGCAGCTTCGTTGTTTTATTTCCACCACAGGCTCTCATTGAAATATTATTACATTGTTATATTTTATATGACATCGTGCTTTCTTATTTAATCCTGCATTTAATTTTAATATGAAAATGTTATGTAAATTCAGTTCCAGCATTGTCCTCTGATGAATTACAACCTAAATAGCCAAAGCCATGAACTCTTTTGCATCCTGGGGCTTATGATCAATTTCCTAAATGGTATTTATACCTGGATATTTCACAGGCATCCTAAGCACAGCACTCTTTCATCTCCAGACCTCCTCATTCTCCCAGATTCCCTGCCCTGCAAATGTCACAAGCATCAGTGCCGTATTTAAGTCCCAGCCTTGAGAGTCAAAATAAGCTATCGTCTGGCTCACTTCCAGGAGGTCACCGGGTACTGCTGGTTCCTTCTCTTACATATCTCTTGAATCAGGTCCTCTTTTCTCTACCCCTACCGCTACTGCCGCAGTCCTGGGTCTCATCTCTTCTTGCCTAGACCAGTGCTTCTCATGCTTTAGCACGAATACAAATAACCTGGAGAGCTTGTGAAACACAGATTGCAGGGATTCTGATCCAGGAGGTCTGGGGTGATAATATGTATTTCTAACAAACCCCCAGGTGACACTGATGCTCCTGGTCCCGGCCTTTAACAATTGCTCTTAAATGGCATCTAGGATGGTGAATCCGTACCAGAAGGCTTTTAAAATTAATTTTTTAAAAATTTCAAAGATGCTTTAGATTATGTAAGTGTTACATAAAAAATATAAGGGATTCCCATATGCCCCATTCCCCTCTGCCCCATGCTTTCTCAAATCCCTCTTTAGTGTGGTGCATTTGTTACAATTGATAAACACATATTGAAGCATTGCTACTAACCATGGATTACAGTTGACATTAGAGTTTACACTTTGTCCTGCACAATTTTATAAGTTATGGCAAAATGTATCATAGCCTGCATACATCATTGCAATTTCATGCAGGACAACTCCAATGTCCCAAAAATGTGCTCATATTACACCTATTCCTACCGCTCCCTTCCCTCAGAACCTCTGATGGCCAATGCATTTACATCAATGATAAGAGTTCTTCCATTGCTATATAGAGTATTAATAAGTCTATAGTAGAATAATAATAAACCTACTTTAATCCATTGTTCCTTTCCCAATCTTGAGGATTTTGGATGGCGATGCCCACTCTGACTCTAATTGAGAATGAGTTTAGATCCCATGGGGCATATGGGTGGAACTATCTTGCTTGCAGTTGCAGACACTCTCTGTTCCTTGGGATCGGCATTGTCCATCATCACCTCCTTGTAGTTGTCCTGGGCGAGTCCAGTGAACTGGAGAGTAGGTGTTACAACTCTGCTGATATGTTTGCCAGAAGGTTTTTAATTGGCTTTGCAAAGATCCATCAGAGGAATCACTATCTTTGGCAGCTATAGGCTTACAAAATGTATTTCTTAAATAGTAAGACTTTAAAGTCAAAGTGACTTTTTGATCCATGGGCTGCAGAACGGTTGTTGTGTTATCAGGCATTAAAACACCATTAATCTCATAGAACTCTCCATAGAATTCTTGGGTCACCAGGTGCATTGTCAGCTAGCAGTCATGTTTTGAAAGGAATCTTTTTTTCTGAGCAGTAGGTCTCAGCAATGGGCTTAAAATATTCAGTACACCATCTTGTAAGTAGGTATGCTGTCTCCCTGGCTTTGTTGTTCCAGTTATAGGGCACAGGCAGATTAGAAATAGCACAACTCTTAAGGGCCCTAGGATTTTCAGAATGGCAAATGAACACTGGCTTCCATTTAAAGTCACCAGTTGCATTATCTCCTAACAAGAGGGTCAGCTTGTCCTTTGAAGTTTTAAAGTCAGGCATTGACTTCTCCTTTCTAGCTATGAAAGTCCTAGATGGCATCTTCTACAATACAAGGATTTTCATTTACACTGAGCATCTGTTATTTTGTGTGGCCACCTTCATCAATAATCTTAGCTAGAGCTGCTGGATAACTTGTTGCAACTTCTACATCAGCACTTGAACTTTTATGTTACAGAGATGGCTTCTTTCTTTAAACCTCATGAACCAATCTCTGCTAGCTTCCAACTTTTCTTCTGCAGCTTCCTCACCTCTCAGCCTTCATAGAACTATAATCCATGCTGTGTATTAATGCTCCAAAATGTACTCATCAAATGCAATGAATGTACAACACTAATGAAAGAAGTTGTTGATGTGGGAGGAATGGGGGGTGTGGGGAGTGGGGTATATGAGAACCTCTTATATTTTTTAATGTAATATTTTATGTGATCTATATATCTTTTAAAAAAATAAAAATAAAATTGATTAATTAATTTAAAAAAAAGAGAACATGTCTTTGTTGGGGTCCATGATTCAACTGTCCCCAGTAGAGATGAATTCTGGTTACAGGACCTGCTTTCCCTTCCTCTGATTTTGGGACTCATACACAGGATCATGAATAAACTCAACCCAGATGGTGCAATCTGAGTCCATCACAACGGAAAAAAAAAGAGAGTTGAAGAGTTAGGGCCTTACTCAGGATTAGGCTTTGGCTTAAGGGAATGTTGTGGCTGGTTTGCTCTTCCAGCCAGACCATTAAAACTTTCTTATCCACAATAGGGCCATTTCACTTTCTTATCCCTTGTGTGTTCACTGGAATAGCACTTTTCAGTTCCTTCAAGAACTTTTCCTTTGCTTTCACAACTTGGCTAACTATTTGGTTCCAGAAGCCTAGCTTTTGGCCTATCTCAGCTTTCTACATGCCTTCCTCGCTCAACTTAATCATATCCATTTTTGATTTAAAGTGAGTGATATGTAACTCTTCCTATCACTTAAACACTTAGAGGCCATTATACGGTTATTTTTTGGCCTAATTTCAATATTGCTGTGTGTCAGGGAATAGTGAGGCCTGCAAAGATGGGGGGGGGGGGGAGGGGGGAGAAACACCAGGTAAGTGGAGCAGTGAGAACACATACAACATTTATCGATTATTTAGCATCTTATATAGGTGCTCTTCATGGCACCCCGAAATAATTAAAATACTAACATCAAAGATTGCTGATCACAGATCATCATAACAGATGTAATGAAAAATGTAATGAAATGAAAAAGTTTGAAATATTGTGAGAATTAACAAAATGAGACTGAGACAAGAAGTGAGCGCTTGCTGTTTGAAAAATGATGCCGAAATACTTGTTTGCAAAGGGTTGCCACAAACCTTTAATTTGTAAAAAAATGCAATACCTGAGAAGTGCAATAAAGTGAAGAGAAATAAAACAAGGTATGCCTATAGAGACCAATGGAATAAAATTGAGAGCTAGGGAAAAATGCATTTATGTTTAAATGCTTTTTGAGTGCTGAAACCATAAATGGGGAAAGAAGTCTTTTTTTTTTTTAATTTATTTTATTTATTTCTCTCCCCACCCTGCCCCAGTTGTCCGTTCTCTGTGTCCATTTGCTGTGTGTTCTTCTTTTTGTCCGCTTCTGTTGTTGTCAGCAGCACAGGAATCTGTGTTTCTTTTTGTTGCATCATTTTGCTGTGTCAGCTCTCCGTGTGTGCGGCGCGGTTCTTGGGCAGGCTGTACTTTCTTTTGTGCTGGGCAGCTCTTTCTTACGGGGCACACTCCTTGCATGTGGGGCTTCCCTACACAGGGGACACCCCTGCATGGCAGGGCACTCCTTGAGAGCATCAGCACTGCGCATGGGTCAGCTCCATACGAGCCAAGGAGGCCCAGGGGTTTGAACCATGGACCTCCCATGTGGTCGACGGACACCCTATCCACTGGGCCAAGTCCGCTTCCCCAAGAAGTCTTTTCATCAAATGAGGCTGAGACACCTAGAAAGCCATCCACATGCTAAAGAAAAGTTGAATCCCTACCTCACATCATATAAAAAAATAAGCTCAAAATGAATCAAAGACCTAAATATAAGGTCTAAAACTATAAAATTCATAGAAGAAAACATAGGGATAAATATTTATGACCTTGGATTTGGCAACAAATTCTTAGATATGACATCAAAAGCCTGAGCAACAAAAGGGGAAAAAAGACAATAAATTGTGCTTCATAGGACACTATAAAGAAAGTGAAATATTTGCAGAAAGGGAGAAAATATTTTTAAATCATCAATTTGATAAAGACCTTGGATCAAAAATATGTAGAGAATTCTTGCTCAATACTATAAGACAAATAATCCAATTAAAATGGGCAAAGTTTCTGAATAGATGTTTTTACGATGGAGATACACAAATGACCAAAAAGCACCACTTCACACCATTTCACAATCACTAGGATGGCTTTTTTTTTTTTAATTTTAAAAAGGAATATATTGAGTGTTGGTTAGGAGGTAGAGAAATTTGAACACTCATAATTGCTGGTGGGAATGTAAAGTGGTGCTGCCATTGTGGAATACCATATGGCAGATCATCAAAAAGTTAAAGAACTACCATATGACCCAAAGATTTCACTCCTAGATATATACCCAGTAGAAATAAAAACAGAGTCCACCCAAAAACTTGTATATGAATGATTATAACAGTATTATTCATAACTCAAAGCTGGAAACAACCCAAGGTTTCATCAAGTGATAAATGCATAACCAACACTAGTGCATCCAAACAATGGACTATTATTTGGCCATAAGAAGGAATGAAGTTCTCGTACATGCTACAACATGCCTGAACCCTGAAATCATCACACTAAGAAGACAATAAGAAAAGAACATATATTATGATTCTATTCATATGAAAGTCCAGAATAGAGAATTCTAGTGAGACAGAAAATAGATTAGCGGTTGCTTAGGGCTGGAGAAGAGTGGCAAGATAGTGGAGTGATAGCAAAGGGTATGGGGTTTCTTTCTGAGGTGATACAATTGCTCTAAAACTTACAGTGGTGATGGGTGCACAAATCTTTGAATAAACCAAAAACAATTAAATTGTATATTTTAAATGGGTGAATTGTATAATATATGAATTATATCTCAATAAAGCTATTTTTAAAATACCATGAAGTACTGTTCAAATGGAAGTTGATACTATTTCTTTCCTTCTGAATTATATGACAAAGGACCAATTAAGCAGTGTAATAGCACCAAAGAATCAACTTTTTAATTCTGAAAAGAGTCATTAAAATTGTAAATTATATGGAGACCTTTGGGTGACAAAAATTTTCATTGTATTATTGTTATAAGCAATCACCACCACACAGAATGTGTGTTATTTAAAATTGAGAGATAATTGGTCCTACTTTATTGAAAATCTATATTTTTTATATTAGCTTTAATGGTTTCTTTTCCTATTTTAGTAGAAAAGTAATTTAAGGGAAAAGTGTGTTTAGCTTGTGGTTTGACAGACATCATAAATATGTTCCAGTTTGTTATACTTTGCTCATTTCACCTCTTATACCACATTATATATTATTTAGAGTACCCTTTTTAAAAAGTGAGATGAAATAATTACAGAAACATGGGAGAAATTTTATGTAGATTTTTAGTCACAACTACATAAAAAAATCTCCTTTATCAGCAAACTTAATGATTTTTTCTCTTTGATCAAAGATTTCATTTTGCAGTAAATTTTAAACTAAGTAAGTGCTTGTCTGCTCCAGAAAATGATATACAAAGAAGAAATGGGGGGGGGGGGGGAGGGAAGTTTGGTAAGGAAGTAGCATGATCCTTGCTTTCAAGTATTTCTGTAATATTATCTATAAAGGCAAGTTGGTCAACATTCTCCACTTTGTCCTTTATCAGCTGAAAATAAAGAAGATGAAATGATATTCCAATCCAGTTTTTCTAGAAGGATGCCCAGATGGCTCCACCAATGGAAACCTGTATCTCCATTCCCCACATAAGACCATTCATTGGCTGTGGGGATTATAGTCTTAGTCAAGGGGAGAACAGTCAATAGAGATATATGTTAATGATAAATAATGTTAAATGGTGCTTATGGACGAGGAGACCAAGAATGACCTAAAAATTACTCCATTTTTATGTCCTGCATCATGAACCGCTGCCTTATCTCTGAGTAAAACATTATTCTAGGAGGTCAAATAGTTATTTCCAGGCACTGACTTCTCCTTCCACTACTGTGATCTGACAGGGAGGAAGACTGCTTAAAGTTCAATTTTAGAAGTGTGAAAGTTTAGAGAGAATATTTAGTTGATTAATATAGTAAATGATAGTATCTATATTCTACTCAGTTGCATGTTGCTTTTCCATTCCTTGTCTGAAACACAAGATCCAAATGTTGTTGCATTCCTTTCCTCTGGCAAATGAGATTTTTCAGAACTCATTGCTCAGTGACTTCTAACATATGTGGCATAATCCAGAGGAAAATAATCAATGAACCTTCCTAGTACTTTAAAATCACAAGGCCGAAGAAGTCTTTACTCAAAGCAGCTTGGGTCAAATCAGATGAAAAGGTCATGGACAAACCGTGTAGGCGTTTGAGAACCTGAGAAGAGTTTGTGTAAATGAAGCGTGGCCCAGGAGTTGGGCCTAACTGAACAATCAGAATTAATTCCCAAGATATATTAACTCTAAAGTTGAACACTTGTTAGTTATGAAATAATTGGTTGGCGTTGACAACAAATTAGACTTCTTTTTTCTTATAAAGCATTTAATTGGAAAACATACACTGTCATGTAAGAGTTCCAGGAAGAACTGACAAAGTCCACCAGCCAGCACTGTTAAACAGAATTCTCCATTTACCAGTAACTTCCCACAAGAATTCAAGCTTGCATTTGTAAGTGGCCAGATCAACCCCATTCAAACCAGGGGGCTTGACCTTGGTGTTTTTGGTTGTCAGGTTTCTATGACAAATACCTCACAATGCCTTGCTTGGCTTAAACCACAGGAATTCATTGGCTCATGGTTTTGGAGGATGGAAGGCTTGCTTCCTCCTGGGGGTGGTAGCACTCTAATGGACAGGCAGTTCTTGGGTTCCTTGGCTTTCCCATCACATGGTGGTGTCTTCTCCTTTCTCTTCTGGGTTCTGTTGACTTCTGGCTTCTGGCTTCTTCCTATGGCTTTCTCTGATTATATTAGTCAGCCAAAGAGGTGCTGATGCAAAAGACCAGAAATCTGTTGGGTTTTATAAAGGGTATTTATTTGGGGTAGAAACTGTCAGTCACCAGGCCATAAAGTATAAGTTACTCCCCTCACCAAAATCTGTTGCCGTGTGTTGGAACAAGATGGCTGCTGATGTTTGTGAGGGTTCAGCCTCCCTCTTCCTCTTAATTAAGGCTCCATGGTCCCAGCTTCTTCCAAGAGCAGCTGGAGGCTGGGATGAGTCTTCTCTCTCTCTTGGGGCTTGTTCTTCTCTGGGTGCAGCTCCTCTAGTCTTTCCACAAGGTCAGATGTAGGCCATCAGGCTCTCTCTTTTCCCAGGACCTCTGCTGTGTCTATGGAGCCATCTCTATTCTTCTATGTTCTTCTCCTGTGTGTTTGCTTCCTGGGGCTCCAGCATCCAAAAAACTCCAACTGTCTTCTCTGCCATGTCGTTTTCTCTGTGAGTTCCCACCTATCAAGGAGGCAGGGACTCAATGTCCTGCCCAATCAAGGCCTTAATCATAATTAATCTTGCAAAAGTGAAACCTCTAAATCCAGTACAATCTAATATGCCCAGAGGAACAGACCAACTTACAAACATAATCCAATATCTATTGTTGGGATTCATAAATAATACCAAACTGCTACACTGACTATGTCTGAATTTACTCTGCTTTTAAAGGACTCCAGTAATCCTGATTAAAAGCAACCTCATTCAGTTGAGCCATAAACCTTAACCAAAAATAACATCTCCAAGAGATCCTGTTTACAATGGGTTCACAGCACAGGAATACAGGTCGAGACCAAGAACATTTTTAAATTGGGGTATATAATTCTATCTGTCACACTTGGTCACAATGGTAGCTAATTAGAAGGAAATCTCTCACAACATGGTCCAAGGATAGATTCTCTAACTACATTCATGTGACAATGCAAGCTACTGAAATGTCGCAGACTCCTGGGGTGCTGTTTGCCTATAACTGGGTCTGCCTGAAGCTAGAAGGCTAGCAAAGGTAGAAAACCATGTAGACAAGCTACATAGACTAGGAAAGACAGCCATTTTTCTGACCTCCTCTAACTTGAACTTTAGGGTTGCATTTTTGTATCTTTCCTGTGAGAAAGGGAGGCACATGCTTTTGGCAGGGCACAAGGGACAGAACCTTCTAATCTCTGGTATTTCATGTATCTTCTCCTGCAAGCTCCTACCTCACTTTCCACCAGTGTTGACATCCTGTCCTCTCTCCTTCTAGCCTCCAAGGAGTGTGACCAACTGATTTGTTTTCACAGGGAATGAACATATACCCCCTGTGAACACAATGTGGGCTGGTTGACAAAACCAGAATTAAAAGAGAAATACAACAAGAGAAGAATTTGGTAAGATGACCTCCATTCAAAATATGGTTAAGGAGATCAGGCTTGTTTAATTCAAGCCTGGTCTAGAAAATGGAAGCTTGGTGGGCAGGGACTCACAGAGAAAATGACATGGCCAAGGTGACAGTTGGGGGGCTTTGTTTTATTAGCAAAATATCTGAAGGTATTCTGCCCAACTTTAAGACTTTTAAATCCCAAGGACTACAGTGCCAGGCCACTCCCAGCCCAGCTACTGGAGATGATGTTTCAACAAATCCAGGGCGGATGTTCACATGAATTTTGCAAGAAGTATTACTTAGGGCCACACAACCTCTGTGTCATGAACTCCACCCTCATTTGTCAGTTCTTCTCCATCTTCTTTGCCTTTGGTTGTTATCACTAGATTTGATAAGGATTTTTTTATATAGGCATTTTTGTTCGAATGCATTATTTCTGTTCATGAAAAACCTTACGTTCGGCAAAAGTGTGTGCTAAAATCTATAGAATTTATGAGAGAAATAAAGTGAAAGTAGACCATTCAAAACCTAGGGAACTTTGTATTAAAGAAGTAGCAAAAACAGTAATCCTAAATAAAATACTAGCATGGTTAAATCTCCACTGACATTTGCACTTTGACTTACAGTCTGAACTTCATTGCAGCCTGATATTCCAGAGCTCATGCATCCTCCCTGAACATGTAAGTCCTTGAAAACATTAGCTTGTGATGGAGACCAGTTTTGTAACAATAAAGAACATGCTTTGGACGTGCCCTTCTTCATCAGTCAACGTTTGTTGGCACAAGAGAAAATATCTTTGTAATTTCTTCAACTGCACTTGAGCTTCCCCAGATAGTTTAATATAATGGACTGATTCTCAAAGTGTGGTCCTTGGATCAGCAGCTTCAGCATCAAGGGGGGGTTTGTTAGAAAGGGAAATTCTTAAGCCACACCCAAACCTGCTCAATCAGAAATCCTGGGGTGGAGGAAGGGGGGGAGGGGTGATAGAGGGAAGGAGACCAGCAATCTGCTTTTAACAACCTTTAAAGGTGATTCTGGTGCATGCTAAAGTTTGAGAACAACTGACAGTGGGAAGTGCCACCTTTCTAGAAACCGCTATACCAGCCACTTTTTGCAGGAGGCACTTCTGCATGATTTCAGCTTTATCCTTAGGGTCTCCGTATATTGTGAAGACTTCTCCTTTACTTTGGATGAAGCTGGCTCCTGATCTCATTAGAACATTAGCGCTCCGGAAAAGCAACCTGTTCACCAACTTGATGCCTGCATTAAATAGACATTAATTTCCTGTCACCTGCATGTGGGCTAAGACTCCTTAAGGAATCTTGTGTTGTACCTAGGCAGACTGAGACAGTATAGAAGTGTCATGCTCAGTGGGAAGAACACTGGCTTGAGAATCTACCTGAACTGAGCCTGAAAGTCCCTTGTTCTCAGAACCTCTTGTCCTTCTTCTGCAAAATGGTAGTAACCCCAGCATCATGGAGTTCCAACGTGTAGAAGTGAGATGATGCGTGTAAAATGTTTAGCATACTGTAGGTGCCTGAATAAATTAATTCCTCTTCAATGAAAAATAGAAATGGAATACATTATATTTGTAGAGATTGAATACCTGATTTTCTGCAACATTGTTTTAATTTTTTTTTGCGTGTCTGGTTCTTGTTGGTCCTGACTGTGCTGCGATATGCAGTGTGAATCAAATTTAACATAAAAACTCGAACCAATCGATGGAATTGAGGGTCATCGCACCACTGTCTCTATGAAATAAACCAACAGATATTTTGAAAATGAAAGAAATTCCTTAATAATGGTGAAGACGGTCCAAACATTGTAATGTAATAAAAGATGCTAGTGATTACACAAATAATAGCAATTTCTTTTCAGGAGCAACCAATAGTATAGCGGTAGTGGAAGTAGTAGATGTTGAAGTAGTAGTTCCAGTAATATTAGTAGCAGTACTTCCATGTTCTAACTGTGAGAGCAGAGGCAAAGGCCGTCAAGGTTACAGCTGTATTTCCAGAACCTGACCTAGCACCAGGAACAAAGCAGGTGTCCAGTAAATATTTGCTGGATGAATGGACATCCTGTTGGGTGAATTCAACTTCCCACATCCCCAGTAACACCAAAACTTGGTAGGCTGATATTACAAATTCTATTTTACAAATAAGAATAGTCAGAAAGGTAACATGACAGACACAGAAACTCAGGAGAGTAAAGGTCAAGGTCTCAAAAAAACTTCTTTGCAGAGCTTCTGAGTTTCACAACTTCCTCAGAATCAATAGAGACATAATCTGCTCGAAAACATTCACAGCCTGTAGATGAGTAGACGCTTCTTCCAAATGCAGCCGCCTTCCCCTTCAAGTTCAAGTTTGGTGTTGCTGTGCAGATGGTGGCCGACACATCATCCGACCAAAACATGTGCATCAGAGGTCCGTTGTAGGAGTATTCCAGAGAAGAAGAGAGAACATTCTGCCTAATAGCATACCATTTCAATTTAAAATAAGTAATTCTGAAAATTCTAGTAAAACAGATTTCTCTTAAGCATACTGGCATTCCCCTGCCTCCATGGTTAAAGCACTGAACCTGTGATCTTAAAGGATGATCGTTGCCATTTGCTTAAAAAGTATGTATCTGTAATGTTAGGCAAACCAACAGTCTAAAGAAATAGTGACTTATAAGTAGAACTTCCATAATTTATTATTACAGATAAAGTAAGAGTAACTTTCCCAAGGAGAATAAACCAATAGTTGTGGACTTCTGGGCAAGAACAATGCAGGAATCGAGTAACTGAGCAAAGTCTGTGAGATGAGAAAATGCAAGAGGCAAATATCACTGGGTTAAGAAAACAAGAGCTTCAGTTTTAAACCACGGAGCAGTATCTGAAGACATCTAAAGATATGAAACAGTTGGTTGCACCAGTCAGAGAATATATAAGATAATGAAATACCCTCATATACATTCAAGTAGAAAGTGTGAAAAATTGTTATGCATAATTCTGAGTGTTCTTGTTCCTTCTTCCAAAGAGCATTTGATTTTTCCTAGTGTTGGAAAAAAGAGACCATAGTAGCAAATAAAACCCTAGGCCAACCCAGTGTAAAATTATATCTAATGTAAGGGATGGTTGATTTGTAACTCATACTCAAGAGCCATCTCTCCCCATCCCTCTCTCTCTTTCTCAGAAGATGTTTCATTAAAGTAATTTTTTTGTTGGCTCAAAATTTTAAATTGCATAGTTTTGCAGAAAGATGCACTTCCAACACAGAGACCTGGGAGAGGTCCAAGACCCTTCTGAGCTGGCTAATTTCCTGTCATTGCTGCCCCCTGTGGCCTTGACTTCAGGTAGACTAGGAAATCTTAAACTTCCCCAGCCATGCCTCTCTTAACAGTTAAGAATATCAGCAGTAGTTGAAGTTTAGATTTAGAAACATCGTTAAATGCAATGTATTTAAATCTGCAACACTGAGAAGTCTTGTTTTTTGGGGGGGTGGGGGTTTGAAGAGTTGATCTTGTTGGATAGGAAAATATAGAAAGCTTTATCATCTCCCACTCCAATTAATTTGAAGCTGAGGAAAATCTCATTCGATTTCATTCGCATTATACTCTGGCTCAGTGTGAATAATATATGCTATTTGAGAAAATGAGGGAGATGATCACCCCTTAGTTAATAGCCCGGGACAAGATGCACGTGTGCGTGCATGCCTGCGTGTGCTTTTACAAAAGGGAAGGCTTTTATTTTTGCCAAAGCCCATTGTTAAGATTCGGGTTTAGAAGACAGGAAGAGTTTGATGGTCAAGTTTAGTAGGAGCAACCTTAAATAATTGATTTGTGGCACGATTACCATTTCTATTAATTTAGCCTTTCTTTGGGGCAAGAGGAAGTGGGAGAACTGTGTTAATAGGCTTTTGAATTACTGTTACATGTTTTTGGTACTGGAGTTGAAAAGTCCTTTTAAATCACCATGGTATTTCAAAGTCAAGTATTTTATTCAATTTGGTTTTGTAATTAGAATTAAAAGAGGGCATGTCAGTCACTTTAAAGTAACATACACATTCAGCAAAAATACTTTCATACAGAGCTCTCATCCCTGAAAATGTAAGCACTTGTCCTGAGAAAGAAATAGGAAACTGAAAAAGAGCCCCACTAGTTCAGGGAAGAATTCCAGTGCTAGTAAATGTGACTTTAATATCATTCTTCTTCCCCATCCTGTGCCTCTTCTCCACACCCGGCCCCCAAACTCCCTCCACCCCTCAAGCCTGCACCATCAGGATATGGCCCTGGGCAGCTCTCTGTCTAACCAAAATCTTCCCCATCCTACCTTAGAGGCCCCATTCACCAGGACTTTCAAACCCTCCATCTCCACCTAGCCCTGTCTTCTCTTACATTCTCTCAGGTCTTGTGCACTCTAAGGTAATGGCAGAGTAAGTGGGTATGGGAGATTAGTAGGCCACCTTCCCAGAAACCCAGCTAAAATTTTCTTTTGAATTGTACCTCCAGAGAAATATTCAGGAATATTAAAGAATGCCTTTAGCTGTGGTAATCACTCTTACTGGGGTAAGGCAGGGGAGGTGAGCAAAGATTATGAGGTAGAACCTCTTGATTTCATTCATCCATTCACTTATTCATTGCCATTTATTTATTTATTCATTCAACAAATGTTTATTGAGCACCGTATTCGTTTCCCGTTGCTGATGTAATAAATTACTCCAAGTCAGTGGCTTAAAGCAACACAGACTTATTCTCTTACAGTTCTGCAGGTCAGAAGTCCAAAGTCAATTTCACTGGCTGTGTCAAGTTGTTGGTAAGACTGTGCTCCTTCTAGAGGCCCTGAGGCTGGTTCCTTGCCTTTTTTGAGCTTCTTGTGGCCGCTTATATTTCTCAGCTTGTGGTTCCTCCTCCATCTTCAAAGCACACACCATTCCATTCTCTGCTTTCATGACCCTATTGCCTTCTCTTCCTCCTTTGTCACTCTTACAAGGACTACTGTGATGACATCAGGCCCACAGGGAATCGATGATCTTTAAGTAAAGGATTTTGAGATGGGGAGATTATCATGGATTATCCAGCTGGGCCTGATGTAGGAATTCCAGGAGGGCCTAGAGGAGGAGACAAAGTTTGGGGTAATTTGTTACAGCAGCAGTGGGATTCTAATACAGTGCTCAGTAAACATTTGTTGACTGCATAAATAAATGAATGACAATGAAGGAGTGAAGTCCCTTTTTCTGTATACCGTAACACTCACAGGTATTGGGGATTTGGACATGGGATATTTGGGAGGGCATCATTCATCCTACCACTAGCACTATGTGCAAAGTATGGTGCTTGGTGTTCGCAATGAGCAAGGCAAAACCAGTCAGATTCAGATTGAGCCCCAACAGTCTCATGGTCTAGTAAGTAAAATGAGGTATATGTATTAGTAACAGATAAAAAGGGATGAGTGCACTAAGATCGACATAGTTGGAAAATCATAGGCATTCAGAAGAGGAAGAAATTGTTTCTTGGTGGGGTCCAATGGTCCAATGGGTAGAACTACTACCCAAAGTAGTTCTGAGTCTTTAAGGGGGAAAAATGCAGTAGTAAGGTCAGAAAAACCAGGACAAGGGTGAAAAAACATTGTTTGGAGCTGGCTCAACAAATCAGCCCCAAAGTTTTATGTGAACTGGGACAGTGGGAAATACATTTTAAAGCAGAGCCCCTGAATGTTAGGTGAGGGCTCCAGATTATATTGGTAGACTCCAGGAAGCCATCGAAGCCATGTAGATGGGAGGTGTGGTGTAGAAAGATTATTCCATGATGGCAGTACGTGCCGTGGACGGGCTAGCTGGGTGGTTGCAGAGACAGACATCAGTCCAGCATGCCAAGCATCTCAAGTCAGGGTTCCCAGAGACTGAGATTCAGGAATGGCCTCTAGTTCATTCTCTTCCTAGATTTTTCCCCCCTAATGCACACCATGTACCCTAAGAGAGAATTAACAGAATGCTTTAAACGAATGATTACCCCATCCATTGTCCATTGTCTGTGTTCAGATGATTACATATGAAAACAGATTCTCAAGATTTATGGTTAATGTCCTCCCATGGCCCACTGGATGGAACATGGGAGAGTGTGGGCTATGGTGTGGACCACAGGCCATGGGGTGCAGCGATGCCCAGAGATGTACTCACCAGATGCAATGGATGTGTCATGATGATGGGGGAGAGTGTTGCTGTGGGGGGAGTGGTGGGGTGGGGGCAGTGGGGGTGAATGGGGACGTCATATTTTTTGAATGTAATATTTTTTAAAAAATGAATAAATTGAGTAGAATTTGGGAAAAAAAAAGATTTATGGTTAGTGTTAGTGGTATTTGATCTTTTCTAGGATGTAGATAAATCAAACAAAGCATGGTATCTCAAGAAGATCCTCATCTGTGTATTTGTAGCATTGCCACTTATCAGTTTTGTGACCTTGAAGAGGTCAATTTAACCTCTCTTAACCTCAGCAAAAATAACAATGATTTTACCTAACTCATAGGGTTGTTTTAATGGAAGGACCAGATGAGAAAATAGGTGAAGATGTTTCTGCATTCGAAACATAATAAAACATGAATTCACATTGAAAAGCATGATGCAGAGGCTCTCCTCTGTTTATCAGGTGTGCCTTCCTGTGTGTGGCAGTACCTCCCTGACGCAAATCGAGTTAGGAAATAAATGGGGTCTTTGAGCTGCTGATGGCTTAACCTGGGGCATCTAAGTTTGCCTGCTTTAGCCGGGCTGCCCATGGCACTGGTGTCCATCTTGGAAAGTTGCAAAGTGAACTGACCCCCACCCACCTGCCTGGAGACAGACTGGAAAATGAGGAGTTTAATTAGCAGAGTGACTCAGGTGGAAAGGTGGAAGCCTAACTCAGTTTCTGTTTACATTCAACAGATTTGATTTGTAGTCTGACTCAATTAGCCAGAAATTAAATGCATCTTGAGGCAGAATTATCAAGGATGTAAATATTCTTGTTGGGGAAAAGAAGACCCTCCATAAAACAACAAGTTTCCATCTCTTTCTGCAGAATCTTATTTTAGGGTTAGTCTACTTCTCACAAGGTCATCTTCTTGGCTCCCTATCTCCCACCCCCACCTCCGTTTGCCCTTAGTCAAAATTTAAGGTACTCTTCCTTCAGTGCTATTAAGTACCCATGGAGGAGACTTACACATAACATGATGAATTGTTTCCTGCTAATACCTTGGCAGGTACGCCAGTGTGTTCATAACTGCTATTTCAGTATAGGAAGAATAAAAATTGAAGCAGAAATATTTCTTTAAAAACTTTCCAGCTATCACCCTGACTTCAGCTTGAACACAGTGGCACAGGCACCATTGGAGAAGTGATGCAAAAACAAAATAAGCTTAATTACAACACTGAATCGTGTGTTCATTCTTACAGGAGAGACTCAGTTTTTGTATCAAAACCTGTGAAGGGGAGGCTGAATCCCAACAAAATTATGACTGAGGAGAAATTCAGGGTCCCCACTTCCAGAAACCCTCCTCCCTCAAGATTGGCCACGTGTCCTCCTGAACAGCCTTTCTGTTGTCCTCACTAACACAGAGCAGGACCTGAGGTGTTGAACGATGAGCCACGCCACCAATGAAGCCCTGGAGAAAGGAAGGCATTCGCTACTGTCACAGCTCCTGTGGCTCAGCTTGACCCAGGTCCCTAGCATTAGCATCTCCGGTGCCTTTTGTCTGCTTGCCGTTGCCACTTCTCGTTGGACCCCAAAGTCCTTCCTCTCAGTGAGGGGAGAGTGAACTGAGATTCAGATGTCTCTTTTCTGGGCTGCATATTGACCTGGGGAAATTGGCTGCTTTTTCTGAAGAGTGGCACAAGGACCCAGGTCCCTGTGACGTGGGCTCTTCTGAGTGGAGGGTCGTTCAACCAGCAGGACTCTGAGCACTGGGGGAGTCCATGGAGGAGGCCAAGGCAGCCCTTGAGAATTGAGGAGTGATGAGCACGGTGCTCACTCTGACTCTGGACGGGCTTCTGGTCGGTCCACCCCATTTCCAACAAAGCCACATTGCTTCCTTTTGTCTCCTCTCTGTTGCTAAGGCCATTTTGCAGACCACCTTGCAGCCTCTTTTGGTGCCTGCTCCAGTGTCTCCCACCCTCTTTTCTCTCCATGTTTCTCTTGGCCCTTGGCCCCAGGATCTTTCTCGGTTTCTCCATTCTACCACACTGCTTCCTCCCAGAAAACAAAAAGAACTTTATTAGCTTTCTCAGCTCTCTGCAGCCCTGACACCTGGCATCACTGTATGATCTGCATAACTTTGCCAGAATTCTCAACCTGGACAGCAGCAGCTACTTAGGCCCTACCTGGGCTCAGCTCTGTCTGAGATTCCAGGACCAATTCTGATTCCCAAAAGAGAATCTACAAGAAGCCCTTTTAAACCAAGATCTGCCTAGACACACACCTTCCTGCCTAACAACACATCCCTCTCCAAATCCTTCCTATAGCCCATACCTATGTATATCAATTGTGTTCTACAGGGTTATGACTGTGGATCTTTGGGGTAGGGCAGCCCATTTTTGGCTGAAGTAGAACAACAGGTCTCTCCCTCCTTAGAATATTGACAGAACAGTCTTATGGAATTACTTTGAAGCATTTGTTCTCTATGGCTAACACCAAGAAGTTTCCTTTTGGTGGGTGATTGTGGTCATCAAGACATATGGTCTGGTCACTCCCATGTAAAGAAATTAGCAAAGCTTAGACTGATGCATACAGATACTAGCACTAATTGTGCCCTTGACTCTGTAGCCCTGCAGAGGATCATTTAATCTCTCTGGGCCTAGAGGTCCTGAAAAGTGGAGTGGAAAGGAAGTAGACAATCACTGAGGGAAGCTCATACAACCATAAAAATATTGGTATTCCCTGAACTACCACCAGTAGTCCCTGTATGAACAATCGTAAAGTTGGATGTAAAGCAGGTGTGTATTTCTTATATATTTGCTTTCAGTTCTCCCTCTCCTGTTTAGCTACAGTCCAGAATTAGAATGAATTTATATTAAAAAAAGAAAAAAATCCTAAATCAGAAACCTAACTTACACCTTAAGAAACTAAAATAAGAAGAGAAAATAAACCCAAAACAAGCAGAAGAAATGACATGATGAAGACCAGAGCAGAATTAAATGAATTAGAGAACAGAAAAACAAAAGGGGGAAACGGACTTTGGCCCAGTGGTTAGGGTGTCCGTCTACCACATGGGAGGCCCGCGGTCCTTGACCCGTGTGGAGCTGGCCCATGCGCAGTGCTGATGCGTGCAAGGAGTGCCCTGCCACACAGGGGTGTCCCCCGCATAGGGGAGCCCCACGCGCAAGGAGTGCACCCATAAAAGGGAGCAGCCTGCCAAGGAATGGCACCGCCCACACTTCCCGTGCCGCCGACGACAACAGAAGCGGACAAAGAAACAAGACGCAGCAAAAAGACACAGAAAACAGACAACCGGGGGAGGGGAGGGGAATTAAATAAATAAAAATAAATCTTTAAAAAAAAAAAAAAAAGAAAAACAAAAGGAAAATCAATAAAAGCAAAAGTTGATTCTTTGAAAAGATCAACAAAATTGACAAAAACCTTCATCTAGTTGGCTATACCACTGAATTCTATCAAACATTTAAAGGAGAATTAACACTAATCTTTCACAAACTCTTCTAGAAAATAGAAAAGGAGGAAACACTTTCCAACTCATTCTATGAGGTCAGTATTACCCTGATACCAAGGCCAGACAAAGATATCATAAGAATAAAAAACTACAAACCAATATCTCATTAATATAGAAGCAAAATTCCTCAGCAAAATACTAGCCAACTGAAACTGGCAACATATAAAAAGGACCAACTAGGATTTATCCTAGGAATGTGTAAAGTTGGTTTAACACAAACACCATGATCTTCTCATAGACACAGAAAAAGAAAGCATTCAACAAAAATCCAACATCCATTATATAGTAACAGTATGATAAAATACTCAACAAATTAGAATACAAGGGGCTCCATAACCTAACAAAGATCATCTAAGGAAAAACTCACAGCTAGGAGAATACTTAATGGTGAAAGAATGGACTCTCTCTTCCTAAGATTAAGAACAAGACAAGTGGCTCTTGCCACTTCTATTTTATATTGTACTAGATGTTACAGCCAGGATAATTAGGCAAGAAAAATAAATGAAAACCATCCATTTTGGAAAGGAAAAAGTAAAATTATCTCCATTCACAGATGATATGCTCTTATGTATAGAATATCCTGAGGAATCCATTTTAAAAAGCATTGGAATTGGTAAAGTATTTTAGCAAGGTAATGTAAGATCAATATAGAAAAAATCAATTTTTATTTCTATACATTGATAATGAACAATCTGAAAATGAAATTAAGAAAAATATTCTGTTCATAATAGCATCAGAAAGAATAGATAATTAAGAATAAATTTAACAAAACAAGTGTAAGACTTTTACACTGAAAACTATAAAACATCATTTAAAGAAATTAAAGAAGACCTAATTTAGTGGAAAGACCTCCTATGTTCATGGATAGGAAGACAATATTGTTAAATGTCCATACACCCTTAACTGATATACAAACTCAATATAATTTCTATCAAAATCCCAGCTAGCCTTTTTTCAGAAATTGAAAAGCTGATTATAAAATTGATATGTAAAAATAAGGGACCCTGAATAGCCAAAGCAATATTGTAAACAGAGAACAAAGTTGGAGGACTCTCACTTCCTGATTTCAAAATTTACTACATAGCTACAGTAATCAAAATAATGTGGTGCTGGCACTAGAATAGATATATAGATCAATGAAATAGAATTGGGAGTCCAGAAATAAAGCCATATACATGTGGTCAACTGAATTTCAACAAGAGTGACAAGACCATTAAATGAATAGTCCATTAGGTACTTGGACCTACTGGATATCCATATGCTAAAGAATGAAACTGGGTCTCTATCTCATACCATATTCAATAATTAACTTAAAATGCACCAGAGACCTAAATGTAAGAGTAAAAAGTATAAAACTCTTAGAAGAAAACACAGTAGTAAATGTTCATGATCTGCAATAAGGCAATAGTTTCTTAGATATGACACCAAAAGTATAAGAGACAAAAGAAAAAATAGACAAATTGGTGTTTGTAAAAATTACTCAAAGGATGCATGCTCAAGAAAGTGAAAATAAAACCCACAAAACTGAATAAAACAATATTTATAAATCATATATCTGATAAGGGTCTAAGTATATCCAGGATATATACAGAACTCTTACAATAAAATGGCAAAAAAAAAAAAACCCACAAAATAATTTAAAACTGGTCAAAGGACTTGAATAGACATTTTATCAAAAATGATATACAAATATCCAATAAACACATGAAAAGATTCTCAACATCATTAGCCATTAGGGAAATGCAAATCAAAACCACCATGAGCTATTTCTGCCCACCTACTAGGATGACTGTAATTTAACAGATGGGCAATAATAGCTGTTGACAAGGATGTGGAGAGATTGGAACCATCGTACAATGCAGGTGGGAATACAAAATGGTTCAACTGCATTAGAAAACAGTTCAGTAAGTCCTTAAAATGGTAAACATACGCTAATAAGTATATATCCAAGAAAATCGAAATCACATGTCCACACACAAACCTGTATGAATGTTTACGGCAGCATTATTCACAGTAGCCAAAAAATGGAAACAGTCCAAATGTCTACCAGCCAATGAATGGATAAACAAAATGTGGGATATCCATGCAATGGAATATTATTTGACCACAGAAAGAATGAAGTTCTGACATCTGCCACAACATGAATAAACCTTGAAAAAATGTTAAATGAAAGACATCAGAAGACGAAAGGCCATATATTTTATGATTTATAAAAAATGCTCAGAATAGGCAAATCCACAGAGACAGAAAATAGATTAGTGGTTGCCAATAACTGAAGGGAGACAAATTGGGGAGTGACTGCTAATAGGTATAAGGTTTCTTGATGGGGTAATGAAAATGCTCTGGAATTAGATAGTGGTGATGGATACACAACTTTTGGAATACCTCAAAAGTCACTGAGCTGTACACTATTACAGGGTGAACTTTATGGTATGTGAATTGTGTCTCCATGAAGGAGTTATGTAAAAACAAAATGAATGCCCCCAGTGGCTCCCTACTGCCTACAATAGAAAGTTCAAGCTCTATTGCATCGTCTAGTCAATCCTGCCAACCTTTCCCATTCACACTGTCTGCTGCTCCTATGGGAATGTGACAGTCTAGCAAAGTTGAGCTCCCTATATAGGTCATCATACTGATTCTTATTTCCATGCCTTATAGCACATGTTATACCCTGTGTTGGAATGTCCTATCCTTCTTATCAAATTCTTACTTTACTTACTTTGAAAAAAATGAATTAAAATATTTTAAACACAAAAAAACAAAAAGTCTAGTATAACGAACACTCACCACCTAGATCCATCAATTGTTAGCATTTTGCCATATTTGCTTTTCATATGTAATCTTCTAAGTTCACCTAATACATAATATTTATAAATCACATACCTGATAAGCTTCACTTTGACCAGTTAGTCTCAGATATCTTTCATGACTTTTTCCCCCAAAATCAGGCCCCCACATGAAGGAACACACATTGCATTTGGTTATGTCTCTTTAAGTCTTTTTAAAAATCTAGAACATTCCCCTTTCCCCACTGACCTCTCCTGTGTTTTGAGACTATTACGTTATTTAAGAGGTTGGGTCAGTTATCTTATAGAATGCCCACAGAATGCATTTGTACAATAGTTTCTTTTTTATCTAATTTGTTCCTCTATTTTCTGAATTTCCTGTGAAATGGAAGTAGATCTAAAGATGAAATAAATTCAGTTTTTTTGGAAAGAATTCTTCGTAAGGGATATTATGTACTTCAGATTGTATGAGGAGGCACATGATGTTTGACTGCCCTTTATGAGTGGACGTGTTTGCATTCAACTCATTAAAGTTCCCTTTTTATAGGGCCCCACAAGTCACTAAGAGTTTGTGCATGTATGTATATGGGAATGTATTTTGGCATAAAGTTAATTCAGAGTTATCATTCTGGGCTTTTAAAAAAATAGAAATCAACATTATCTCCCTGACTTTTTGAGGATAAGCACTATGTTAGCAACTGGGATACAAAAAGATGAATGTAGGATTGTCCAGAATAGCTAGTACACAAGCAGGAACTGTCTGAAACAACTGGTTTGACACTCCAGAGGCCAGGAGAACACTGCATGGCTTCCAGGGAAGAGAGGAAGGAAGAGGCTGGATATTTATGGTAAAGAACAATGAACTGCTCCCTCTATGTGGTAGCTGCCAGCATCCACTCCCAACTCTTGCAGCCTGCTCTGGGGTCCAGCCCCTGGTTAGCACACTGATGACAGAAAGGGACATAAAAATCCTCCTCCCTAAGACTAAGGGTGGGCATGGCCAAGACCAATCGAGACTGCTGATTGGAGGGGGCGTAGTTCTGAGGCCATTGTTCCAACCTGCCCTAGACAAAGGTGATGGCTAAGGAGACTTAGGCATGCAAGGCTTCTTCAGGGCTGCATGGTACAAGACCAAGGGCTGCATTTACTGAGGAGGTCAAGAAAGCTCAACTTTGGAAAGCTGATACTCTTTTGATCCCCTCCCCAAGACAGTCTGGAGCTGGTCTGTGCACACTTTGTGGGTCCCTGGCTCTGTTTCAGTTAGAAAGGCTGACTTGGGAAACTCCTCCCAGACATATTCCCCCCTCCCAGAATGTGCCTTCGAGGTAGAAACAGTTAGAGCCAACCAAAGGAATGTAAGAGGGAAGCGGACTTGGCCCAGTGGTTAGGGCGTCTACCTACCACATGGGAGGTCCATGGTTCAAACCCTGGGTCTCCTTGACCCATGTGGAGCTGGCCCATGCGCAGTGCTGATGCGCGCAAGGAGTGCCCTGCCACGCAGGGGTGTCCCCTGCGTAGGGGAGCCCCACGCTCAAGGAGTGTACCCCATAAGGAGAGCCACCCAGCGTGAAAGAAAGTGCAGCCTGCCCAAGAATGGCACCACACACATGGAGAGCTGACACAACAAGATGACGCAACAAAAAGAAACCCAGATTCCTGGTGCTGCTGATAAGGATAGAAGCAGTCACAGAAGAACACACAGCGAATGGACACAGAGAGCAGACAACTGGGGGTGGGGGCAAGGGGAGAGAAATAAATAAAAAAACAAGATGACACAACAAAAAGAAAATAAAACAAAACGAAAACCAAAGGAATGTAAGAAACAATAGAAGTAGACAGCCTGGGGCAAAGACTTTACTGCTCTAAATACCCAGGAGACAGAGGTCTATATCCTGGGAAATGAAGGTGGCATTCAATCTCCTATAAACAGAATTCCAAAATAACTTATAAGCATAAGTCCAGGATAAGACAGAGTCCCAGAAAAGACAGGGAGGACCTTGCGCACTAGAGAGTTGTAAAAACTGCAAGAGAAAAGAAACTTGTTATGTACAAGGCAATTGCAATTAGATTAAGTTCCAGGGTCTCATCAGAAACCATGTAAGCAAAAAGGCAGTGGCTAAAATACTTAAAGGGCTAAAAGAAAATTTCCAACCAAAAATTTTATATCTGGTGAAACTTTCTTCCAACAATAAGGGGGAGATTAAGGCATTCCCAGATTAAAAACAAAACAAAGCAAAAGCCCTACAAGCAATGCCTAAAGGGAGCTCTTCAGATTGCAAGGAAAGGACACCAGACAATGGTTCAAAGCAGCATTAAGAAATAAAGACCTCCAGTAAAAGAAACCATTTGGGTAATTATAAATGCCAGTATTATTGTATTGTATTGCTTGGCATGTAACTCTACTTCTTACTTCCTACAAGTAATAAAATCCAAATGCATAAAAAGTAAAGATAAATCTATGGTTTTGGACATACAAGGAACAAAGATATAAGTGGTAACAAATACAAAAAAGATAGGGGGATGGAGAGGTATATGAAAAGTGTATGTGAAAGCTATTAAAGTCTAGTTGGTATCAAACCAATGTGATTGTTTTCCATTTAGGATGTTAATTTTAACTCTATTGTAACCACAATGAAAATATTTGAAAAATATAACCAAATAGAAGAGGAGGCACTCAATATGGTATGAAGAAAAAAGTCAAATAAATATAAAAGTAGGCATTAACAGAAGAATTGAGGGGCAAGAAAAAAAGAATAAGACAAAGGCTAAATAGCAAAATGGTAGAAGAAAGTCCTGCATTATCAGTACTGAATTTAAATGTAAATGGATTAACATCTCTAGTCAAAAGGCAGAGATTGGTAGAACAAATTTTAAAAAAGCATGGCCCCACTGTATGCTGTCTGCAAGAGACTCACCTTAAATTCAAAGACACAAGTAGATTGAAAATAAAAGGATAGAAAAAAGTACACCAAGTGCGATTGTTTGGCTAGTGTGTCAACTTGGCCAAGTAATTGTGCTCAGTTGTTTGGTCAAGGCAAGCACTGGGCTAATTGTAATCCAAAGACATTTGTGGACTTTAGTCACCCGTGAATTTATTGCATACAAGGCTGATTACTTCTACAATCAACCACGGAGATTGCCTTCAGCAATTGGGGATGTTTTATCCAATCAGTTGAAAGCCTTAAGAGAGGAAGTGATTTCAGCATTCAGAGAGAATTTTCCAGCTTGACTTTGGCCAACCAGCTTCTCCTGGGAACTCATTAAGGACGTTCATCGGAGTCCCTGGTTTGCAGCCTGCCTGCAGAATTTGGACTTGTGCATCCCCACAGTCATGTGAGAGAATTTTATAAAATTCTATATAATTTGCAGATATATCCTTTTGATTGTTTCCCTAGAGAAACCTGACTATTACACCATGCAAATAATAACCAAAAGAAAATGGGGGTGGCTATACTAACATCAGATAAAATAGATTTTAAGTCAAAAACAATTATGAAGGACAAAGATGGTCATTTATAAGAATAAAGGGGACAATTCAACAAGAAGATGTAACAATTACAAATATATTAATATATGTACCTAATAGCAGAACCCCAAAATATATGAAGCAAATAATAACTGAGTTGGGATAAATTTACAGTTCTACGTTAATAGTAGTAGACTTTAACACACTACTTTTAATAATGCATAGAGCTTCTAGTCAGAAGACTAATAAGGAAATACAAAAGGTTAGACTGAACAGACATATATAGAACACTTCACCCAACAACAACAGAATACATATTCTTCTTGAGTGCACATGGATCATTCTCCAGGATAGACCATATCTCATGTCACAAAACAGGTCTCAATAATAAACAAGTCTTCAATAAAAAATATTGAAATCATACAAGGTATGTTCTCTGTTCACAATGGAATAAAGCTAGAAATCAATAATAGAAGGAGAAAAGGAAAGTTCACAAATAGTTGGAAATTAAACAACATATACTTAAACAACCAATAGCAAATGAAAATAAATTACAACATAACCAAAACTCATGGGATGCAGCAAATACAGTACTGACAGGGAAATTTATAGCTCTAAATGCTACCTTAAAAAAGAAGAGAGACTTCAAACCAGAGACCTAGCATCAAAACTGGAAGAACTAGAAGAAGAGCAAACTAAACCCAGAGAGAGCAGAAGGAAGGAAATAACAAAGATTAGAGCAAAGATAAATGAAATAGAGAGCAATAAATAATAGAGCAAATCAATAACACCAAAAGTTGGTTCTTTGTAAAGATCCATAAAACAGATAAACCTTTAGCTAAACTGATGAAGAAAAAAAAAAAACAAAACAGAGAGGACACAAATAACCAAAACCAGAAATGAAAAGGGGTATTAGTATAGACATGCTGAAATAAAATGGAAAATAATTGAATACTATGGACAACTGTACACCAATAAATTAGATAACTTAGATGACAAATTCTTGGAAATACACAAGCTACCTACACTGACCCAAGAAGAAATAGAAGACCTCAGCAAACCAATAACTAGCAAAGAGATAAAATCAGTAATCAAATACCTCCCCACGAAGAAAAGTCCAGGACCAGATGGCTTCACAAGGGAATTTTAACAAATACTCCAAGAAAATTTATCTCAAATTCTGCTCAAACTCTTCCAAAAAATTGTAGAGGAGGGAACACTCCCTAATTCATTCTACAAGGACCAAATCACCTTTATGCCAAAGCCAGTTGAAGATACTACAAGAAAAGAAAATTACAGAACAATACCTCTTATGAATATAAATGCAAAAATCCTCAGCAGAATACTAGCAAACCAAATCCAATGGCACAGTAAAAGAATCATACACCATGATCAAGTGGGATTTATCCCTTGTATGCAAGGGTGGTTCAACATAAGAAAATCAATTAATGTAATACACCACATTAACAGAATGAAGGACAAGAAGCACATGACCATCTCAATTGATGCAGAAAAGGCATTTGACAAAATACAGTACCTTTCTGATTAAAAAAAACAAAACTTGGAACACTAAGAATAGACGGAAACATCATCAACATGGTAAAAAGCATAAATGAAAAACTTACAGCTAACATCCTACTTAATGGTGAAAAATGAACAGCTTTCTTTCTAAGATTAGGAACAAGACAAGGATGCCCTCTGTCATCATTTTTTTCAAAGAAAGACATTGGAATTCGAAAGGAAGAAGTAAACTTTCCCTATTTGCAGATGACATGATCCTATATAGAAAAAATCCTGAAAAGTCCACAGCAAAGCTCCTAGAGCTAATAAGTGAATTCCGCAAAGTGGTGGGGTACAAGGTCAACACCAAAAAATCAATAGTGTTTCTACACACAAACAATGAACAATTAGAAGAAGAAATCAAGAAAAACCTCTATTTTCAATAGCAACTAAAGCAATCAGATACCTAGGATTAAATCTAACCAAGGATGTAAAGGACTCATACACAGAAAACTACAAAGCACTTCTAAAAGAAATCAAAGAAGGCCTGACTAAATGGAAGGACATTCTGTGTTCATGTGTTGGAAGACTATTAGATGCCAGTCCTGCCTGAAACAATTCATATATTCAACACAATCCAATAAAAATTCCAACAAACTTCTTTGCAGAAATGGAAAAATCAATCGCCAAATTTAAATGGAAGGGTAATAGCCAAAGCCATTTTGAAAAAGAACAATGAAGTTGGAAGACTCAGTCTTCCCAATCTTAAAACTTATTTCAAAGCACAGTGATCAAAACAGCATGGTACTGGCACAAAGGAAGACATATAGTCCAATGCCATCAAATTGAGAGCTCAGAAGTCAACCTTCATATTGGCCAACTGAATTTTGACAAGGGAGCAAAGACCACCCAATTGTGAAAGAAGAGTCTCTACAACAAATGGTCCTGAGAAAACTGGATTTCCATTTGCAAAACAATGAAGGAAGACCCTTACTTTATATGAAAAAGCAACTCAAAATGGATCAAAAGACCTAACTATATGTGCCACACTATCAAGCACCTAGAAGAAAACATAAGGCAACACCTTCTGGACCTTCCAGTAGGCAATAGTTTCTTAGACTTTACATCCAGTGCACAGGCTACAAAAGAAGAAATAGATAAATGGACCTCATCAAAATTAAAAACTTTTGCACATCAAAGGACTCTATCGTGAAAGTAAAACAACAACCTACACACTGGGAGAAAATATTTGGAAACTGCATATCTGATAAAAGTTTAATAGTCCAAATAAATTTAAAATTTCCATCAAGTTATCAAAAAGACCAACAACCCAATTAGCAACTAGACAAAAGACCTGAAGAGACATCTCTCGAAAGAAGACACATAAATGGCCAAAAAGCACATGAACGGATGCTCAATGTCATTAGCCATCAGGGAAATGTAAATCAAAACAATGAAATGTTATTTCAGACCTATTAGAATGTCTATTTAAAAATGGATAATTACGAGAGTTAGAGGGGATGCAGAGAAGTAAGAACAGTCCATTAATTGCTGATGGCAATGTAACATGGTGCAGCCACTTTAGAATACAGTTTTGTGGTTCCTCAGAAAGTTAAGTATAGAATTACCATTCAGCAATCCCACTATTCAGTATATACCCAAAAGAATTGAAAACAGGGTCTGGAACAGGTATCTGTACACTGATGTTCACAACACCATTATTCCCAGTTGTCAAAAGACTGAAGTAACCCAAGTGTCCATCAACCATTGAATGGATAAAGAAAATGTGATATATATATTCACAATGGAGTATCATACAGCCATAAAAAGGAATGAAGTCTGATACTTGCAACAACATGAATGAACCTTGAAGATACCATGTTGACTGAAATAAGCCAGATACAAAAAGGTTAACTATTGTATGATCACAATGATCTGGATTAATTAAAATAAGCAAACTCAGAGAGACAGAACATAGGTTACCAGAGGATGGGGTGGGTATAGAGAGTGGGAAGTTGGGGCTTAAAATGTACAGAGTTCCTATTTGGAACAATGGAAATGTTTTGGTAATGGATGGTTGTGACGGTTGCACACCATTGTGAACATAATTAACAGCACTGAATTACAGATGTGAATGTGGTAAAGGGGAAATATTAGGCTGTATATATGGTCATAGAAAAATATATATTAAAATCCATAAAACTGTACTACACAAACAGCCAACCCTAAGTTAAACCATGGGCTATCATTAATAGGACAATTATAAAAATGTCTTTTCTTCAGTTGTGGCAAACGGATCGCACCAATGCAAGGTGTTAGTAATTAGGGTGGTGCATGGGAATCCTGTATTTTATGCATGATGGTTCTGTAAACCCACAACTCCTCTGGCAAAAAGACATGTCACATTAAAAAAAAAAAGAGTCGCATGACCGTCAGCTCCCATTCCGGGATCACATGGGGAGAACGCCGAACTTCGTGGGTGTCCGGAGCTAAATTTTAGGGGTAGGAAATCACACCGTATCTTAGTGTGTGGCACCACGATTATGCACGTGAGGAGCGTGTCTCACAGGATGCGGGGGGGGGGCCTAACCCGACCTCCCATCTCCACACTCGGGAAACTGAGGCCCAGGACGTGGCTCAGGACTCGCCCCGCCTGCCTGGAGCCGTTGCGCCCAGGGCTCGCCGCGCAGAAAGCCTGCAGCCACAGAGGGTAAAAGCAAAAAAATCAATGAAATAATTTGTGACTGCTCATTGAATGCCAAACATAGGATTTGCATCCTCTTGTCCCAGTGTTCAGCCTTGAAAAAAACAACAAAACTGGTACTTACTGCACAGCCGCGAGGCAGGCAGGCTTTAAATCAAGTCCAAAAGTCAAGTTGCTCTCAAATCAGTAGGCTGCCTGGCACCAGAGTAGCGAGAGGCAAGATTTTCCTTACCCTGTGGTCAGCAGGAAAACCTGTAGCAACTGAATTCTATTCAGCACAGGCCTGGGGCTTTTGAACCCAAACTCGATTTTCCCTTCTGTGCCTGCATACATACCCCATTTCACAGGACACCCTGAATACACAAACGTCACTCAGGGTTTCCGCGCGGATCACTCGGTGATAGGTTTGATCCCGGATGGTCCAGTCAGCTAGGTCTGGAATTGCTGAAAGGAAACGTGCTGCAAAAGGGAAGCCAGGCCATTTACACAATTATCACAGCAAGTAGGCAAGAGCATCCCCGCAGCGTCTTAATCCCGCCGCCATCCCTCTTGAATTGGGCAACAATTCCCTGGTGCGCATTTCCGTGTTGCGCGCCTGTCGCCGACACTGCCCCCTCGCAGCCCGGGACGCTCACGAAGCAAGTGGCGAGATGGAAGCCGAGGCTGTGATTCCACGGGAATGACCGAAATACCTGATGAAGTAGTGGTGATTGCTTTTTGCACGGATCTTTCATCTTCATTAGCAGACTCCCACTTCCTTCTCTAGATAAGGATATAAAAACATCAGACTGAGCAGAGAGCGCCAGAGAGGCACAATTCAGCCAACAGTGACAGTGACAACCAGAAGGCAGTAAAATACGCTAAAATAAAAACAATGCCTTTGAGGCCCAGCAACGCAGCGGGCAAATCTTGATATCCGTTGCACACGTCTTCTCTCCACTCATCAAGGACCTGACGACCACATTCCAGATCTCTCATTTAGCGTTCATTCCCCGGAAGTCTCTTTCAGACATGTTTTTTATTACCAGGTGGTAAGATAAATGGCTCTTCGGTAAATCAAGGCATAGTGCAACTCTATAAAATCTTTTTTTATTATAATGTTCATCTTCCTTCTTCTGATGGAAGACCCAAAATAAAGTCTAAATTGTTTGACAAATGCCACGCAGCTCCAAAAACTAGCTGCTGAATCTCTCCTGTATTCTGGATGACATATATTTTTTATTACTCAGGAGCTTGCATTTAAAAGTTACAGGGCTCCCCTTTCTTATTCCTCCAGGCAGAATAGCATCTGACCATCAGGAGGGAAAAGCCCCAGGTATTATGACTTTCATTTCTCTCTCCGGTCATCAAAAATGAATTACCCCTGGCAAGCGGTTTATTTTGCAAATGAGTTTAAGTGAGTCATAGGCTGCTGAAAAATAGCATCTTGAAGTTTATTCTTAAACATACTGCTTTATAAACTTAGTTCACACATATGGTGTTTCCCAGGGAAACCTTTAAAAACTCTGAGATCTGTGAGCCTGTAAAGGAGCTGAGAAGCCAGAGGGGAAGCAGCTCTCCGGTAGCTGCTGGGATATCAGAACCCTCATGGCGTGCATGGTATGGGTTCAAGGCCAGTGTATATATGGTTGTTGATCTGGAAGTCCTTATAGACAGAATGAGTGTAAATCAAAGAGAGGAGGGGAGGGGAGGAGAGGGGGGGAGGGGAGGGGAGGGGAGAGGAGTCTCCTTCACCTCATCCCCCACCCCACATCCTCTTTACTTCCAGTCCCAGACCAAAAATGGCTATTTTCACCATTTTGTGTTGTGTAGGAAAAAAAAACAATTATCTTGAATGCATCACAGAGCAAGAGCCACCCAGCATCTGGAGCATAAACGCTAGAGTACAGAAGGCACATTTCCAAAATAAAATGAAGTTCTCTCTCTGCAGGCACAGGGTCACATACCTGGAAACTGGAGCACACCAGTTACAAAACTCCTGTAGTATAGGACTCTGCAGTCTGGGCAGAAGAGCAAAGGAAACAGCACAGTGTTGAACATGAGTCGACCATGGGCCAGCCAACTGAGGAGCACGGTTCATCTCACCCAGGAGACTTCCTCGGTGGTTTGGGAGATAATGGAGAACCTGGAGAAGCCATTTATCTGGCCTCCACGACCAGTGTTCTAGTCCTGAGTGAGTCACTTCACCTCCGTTTGGATCTCAGATCCCACCTCCCCACCTCAGAGGTGACCCCACCTCATGTTACCTGCTCAGCTTTGTTCAAATAAATCATCTCAAACTATATCCAGCTCAGGAAGACAGGAAACTTGAGGCAAGTTTAGAGAAAGCACTGATTTTAGAGCTATCAAGAGACTGAAAACTTGCCCAAGTGGTGAGATACATTGGGGCTAAATCAAGTAGCTCCTCCTCTCCAGAAGAGGGCTTTTTCTGAAGTTTGGGTGTATGGAAACCCAATGTAAAAGCAAGGAGAGCAAGCCCACCTCCTTTTGTCAGCACAGATCTCTTTCTTCCTTGCTCCTCAGTTGTTTGAAGGGGTCCAAAAGGGTGTGCGGAAGCTGCTGACTGTTCACCCCACTGCGGAGGAAAGGGGAGGAGCTAGAGACAGTGAATAGTGATAAATGATTTATCTTTTATTGGGCACTTACTATGTATCCTGGGCACTGAGCTAAGTACTCTCTCTGCATCGTCATTTACAATTTCTCCCAACAACCTCACGAGGGGGCCCTATTATTATTCCTCTTTGTTACAGGTGAAGAAATGGCGTGAGGTAAGCTACTTGCACCAAATGGCACAGCTTGTCCTCATAGGAGCCCAGGCGTGGACCCAGACCTGACTGCCTCTAGAGCTGGAGGTGGTACCCAATCTCCAGGCTGCCTCTGCAGGGCCGGAGGCACCCATGACGGGTGGGGATTAGGACTTTAGAGCACCCGCATCTTGGGAGCTGCGACTGGGGAGGCAGAGAGCATGACAAGACTGCCTTCCCCCCAGGACGTGTTCAGGGGAGGTCTGGGACACAACCGCACCCATTATTTCCTGCCGTTCCTCCCCTCGCACCGCACTCAGCCCCAAATCTGGAGAAAAAGAAAAGGGAATTGAACTGTGCAACCAGAAGAGGAAGGGTCTGAGAGTCTGGAAGGTTCTGGATTAATTTCATTGTCGCCTTTAGGTGTGAGAAGGGACCTCACCCAGATGACAAGGAAGCCCGCTTCTCTGTTCCCCGTGAGGAGAGAGCAGCAAGAAGCACCTTTTAAGTTTCAGGTGAAGAAACTGAGCGAGAAGAAAGCTTTTTTTGTGACCCAGAAGTTGACCACTGGAAATAGCTGCCAGGAAAAGAGCAAAATCTTCTCTGAGTTCCTGATGGAAGGAAACATCTCTGCATGTCGCTGTTCATTGCAACACTGGAGCATTTTAAATCAAAAATGAGATTTTCAGAAATGTGTTTTCCTAAATTCTTCACACGGGTAGGCTATTAATATGGAAATGAGGAGAGAGTTTAATCATGTTTGACTGTTTGCTGGAAAGAAAGCAAACATACTGATATGCTAAGTATCATCAGATTTGCTAAATGGGGTCAGGATTACAGGGCCCATGTGGGATTGATGGATTTCTTGATAGCCATTATCCCTATTGAATGGTTGGAATAAATTCAATGCTGAGAGAGGCGAGGCCAGGGGGGCGGGCCACCAGAGACCTGCCCCTGGTGGATGGCTCCTGAGAAGCCCTTGGCTTTGGCAGTGACCCGGGAGGTGGTCCTCCTGCTGATGGGTGCGTGCACCACTCCCCTGGAGCCCTGCCCCACTCACCGCTTAGAGTGCGGGCAAGGCTCAGAGGTCAGAGTACTCAGGTGCAGATTCAAACCCCGATTCCTCACCTGTGTATAACTGATTACTGCTGATGAACATTGTAGAATTAATCCCCATAAGACTTCAGTGAGAAAAGTAAGGCAGATATTTTCATCTGCCCATTTTAGAGACAAATAAAAATCCAGAGAGGTTAAGAGATTTGCTCAGTGTCACTCAGCAAAGTGGGCACAGATGAACCCGGGGCTCCCATACCAACAGGACCATGAAGGGCCTGGCTTCCACTCCATCAGCCCCCACATCCCACCCCCTCCAACCCCAACGTAGACTCCTTGCCACACGTGTGGGATGAATTCTGCTCCTAGCCATGAGTGGTTTTGGAACCAAGTCCTTCTTCTTAATTATCAATAGATTTTTAAGGAAGAGGCAAGGTTCCAGGGATGATGGATTTCTTGATGCTCATTATCTCTATTGAAGGGAAAATGAATTGCAGCTAATGAATCTCTTCAAGGACTATTTGCTGAGCTAACTCCATGGAGTCACTGGGTAGACCACAGTGAACAAGAAAGAAAAATCCCAGCTCTCAGGGAGTTTGTAGGCTAGGCTTGTGCTCCTCGACCTTCAGTGTACATGGGAATCACCTAGGGACCTTGAGAAGAAGACCTTGGTTCAGCAGGTCGCGGCTGGGACCTGAGATTCTGCCTTTTGAGCAGGTGACACCAGTGCTGCTGTCATGAGACCCTAAGACACAGTGGGAGAAGCAGTCAGGTTAATAGAGAATAACAATAGAAAGCAATTGGTGCTATCGTTTGGGAGTGTATAGGATGGCCTGAGGGCATAGAATCAGGGTACCTAGGTCATAGAAGGCTTCCTGGAGGGAAAGAAGGCCAAACCGGTATCTCAAGGTGGAGTAGAAATTAACCGTGCCAAGGGTCACGTGTGGAAAGGATCTCCTTTAGGCCATGAGGCTTGCTTGTGCAAAGCCATAAAAATTTACGCCAATGGGAGGAAGTGCCCAAGGGAGAGCAGGGAGGGAAGAGACAAATTTTCTAGACAGAACACAGGGGCTCTCAGTCTTGTTCTTCTCTATCTTCTTGCGCACTGAAGTCCTGCCTCTGCATCTTGCCTGCCCAGTCTCCTGCACCTGGCTATGTGTCAGCTTCTAGCTCTGTCTGTAACTTGCTGTCAGACTCTCTTAATATGTTCCGCTTGTCCATCTCAACACCCTGAACAGCTGGGCTTCAGATCCCAGCCCTCCTTGGTGGAGTACATGCTGCCATTGGCTGGACAGGGCATGACATGTATCTAGCAGAGCCTTGCCAACATGATGAGTCAATGCATTAGATTCCCAAGCAAGGAGGCATATTTTAAGCTATGTGAACCTCTTAATTTGACATTAGTTTTATTTACTGTCTACTATGAGGAAAAGAAAACTTGTCCCACTGAAGGTAAATGCCTCCCTGCATTCTCCCTTGTGGCTTCCTTGTTTCTGCTGATGACTTCATTAAAAGGGAAGAACCTTGGGTTTGCTTATTAGCATCACAGCGTGAAGGAGAGCTTTGCTATGAATGAACCTCCTGAGATTGCTACTGAAATTATAGATTGAGAATAACCAACTGAGATACCAGAAGCGACTCATTCAGCTTTCCAGAGTGGGGAATGTGAGCACAGGGCTGAGATACTGGCATAAAACTTAATGATCAGAAATTTCAAAGTATCAGAAAAGCCCACTGTGATAAAATCCATCATTATGAAACTGCGTTACCTGCATATGGGATATGATTTGAAGATAGAGAAAATGTCTCTGAGAATACAAATGTGAGATCTCAGAACCCTCTAGAAGGCTGCAGTAGATTTGCATTCTACCTGGTGGTACAAGGTAATGGTTTCATGACTCCGAGTTCAAAACACTTCTGGTCAATGCCTGCTCATAAGGGGTCCTCGAATTCTTGCGTGTTGATAAAAGATGAACTGTTTTAGTCTCTCATCCAAACTCTAGCCTTCCCCCTTCTATTCCAGTCTTGGGGTAAAGAACTTTTCATGACATTGCCCATATTTTTTTTAAAAATAGGTTTGCCCCATTTTCAAACCAGAAGATAAAAGCCTTTGAATTAAAAAAAAAAAAAAATTCTCTGTGGTTTCTTGTTTGCAAGTGGCATTTTTTTTTTTGAGAACCATAACTCTTTGACCTTATAAGCTGGAGAAGAAATTACTATGCTGAATGAAGGGGAAATAACAGAAAGACAAAGCAACAAGAACTCTCACAGCACAACCTCAGCATCAAGGAAAGCACGCTTCCCTTTCTGAAATGTCAGAAGCACTAGAGCTGGGGGAAAGGAGTCTCAAAGCAGAGAGAGTGTTCATACTTCATCTTTCTTTGTCTCCAGTCCAACTTTCAGGAGTCACTGAGGCCTGGTTGAATAGAATATCCCGGTCAGTTACTGTAAATGATGCTGTATTTGTTAGACTTCTCTAGAGAAACTGCACCAACAGGAGATATATAAATTTATTGTGAAGAATTGGCTTATGTGACCATGGTGGGGGGTGGCAAGTCCAAATTACGTAGGGTAGGCTGTAAGATGGAAACTCTGACAAAGGTGATTCTGGAGTCTATTAAGTCCGCATTGGTGAAAGAAAGCTAGCTGGCTGAAACTGAGGCAGAAAGTCTTCTTTCTGACCTCTGAAATCTTCAGTTCAGCCTTCTAAGACCTCCAATGATTGGATGTGGAGACTCCCCATGTTCCTGAGGGTAATCACCTTTTGTTGATTGTAGATGCAATCAGTCACAGATGCATCAACTGATTACAGATGCACATTCAACTATGGAATGCCTCTGAGTACAATCAAGCCAGTCCTTCCTTGACCAAACAAATGGACACCATCATCTAGCCAAGTTGATACATGAACTTCACCATCACAGATGGCAAATGTGAATGTTCTTGTACCCTAATGCTCACCTTCTCTTTTCAGACTCATTAAATGTAAGAACTTGGTTGGAAGCAAGGCAGGCATATACAGGCATTGGGGTGCCAGAAATTAGATGAAAACACTGAAGCCCACAAGAAGACTGATTAAAAAAACATGACAAAACCCCAGGGTCCAACAAACTTGGAGACTAGTCAGAAGATCAGTGAGTATGTAAGAACCCAATGACTTGAACTGAAGAAAAGTCTGAGGCATTGTCCTTGGAAATGACAGAGCCAGGCTCTGATGAAAGCTGAGTTAACCAAACTCCCTCGCCCAGACTCCTGAGCAACCCTGGGCCCCAGATCTTCTTCATATCTGAAGGGAGAGAAGGCAAGGTTGGCACCAAAAACTGGACCTTGGGGGTGGAACATAGCATGGGCCATTATACTAAGTCACTTCCACATAAGACACAATCCTTTTGGGCTCTGAAGAGGGCAGGGGAGTCTTCTTCAGTTAATACACAGAAACAGTCTGGCCAAACAGGTTTAACACATGTAGAATCTGTTGAATCAGCTATACAATCAGCAGCTTGTAATGGAATATAGAACTCAAATAAATGAGTGTGGCATATATCTAGGTAGTGGTATAACTCCCTCTAGGGGAGTCAGAAATTCCTAACACAGTCTAGTCCCTGGGTATCAAGCCTGTGACTCTGAGTGTCACCCCCATTTAAATTGCAGCTTAAAACTTGCCTCTTCTAAGTTGCATTTTTTTTAAAAAGGTTTTATTTTACTTTATTTTTATTTATTTATCCCCCCCAGCTTGTAGTTTGCTTGCTTGCTGTCTGTGTCCATTCGCTGTGCATTCTTCTGTGCCTGCTTGTCTCCCTTCGTTGCATCATCCTGCTGCGCCAGCTCTCTGCGGGCACGGGCCATCAGCTCTCCACAGGTGCATGCCAGCCTAACCCCACAAGGAGGCCCCGGGAGGTGAAACCATGTCCCCCCCCCTCCCCCCCACTGCAGACGGGAGCCCAATCGGTAGAGCCACATCCGCCTCCCTGCATTTTTTTTGTCTTGCTGACAAACTCCTATACTGTCCCACTAGACACTCTACGCTCTGACTTAATCCTTTCTTCCTCTCCTCTTCCCTCCCTCAGTCAACTGCACACTGGTAGTGCATATGGAAAAGGGTTCTTCTCATGAGTTATCCATGACAACTATCATTATGTGAAAATAACACAGACCTATTCAAATATGTGTAGATATTAATAGTAACAATTATTATTTTATATGCCATTTACACATACTAGTACAATTCAAGCCCATTATCACTTACTGACAGGTGGTCACGACAGGGTAATCTCAGTTCAGATGAACAAATAATTAAAGTTGACAAGAGAATGACTCTAATGAATGAATTTGCTAAAAGCCTTCCCTGTTAATGGGTCCTTAACCAGAGATGAGTTTTTAATTAGGATATAAATTTCAGATATATTGAAAATATGTGGAAATGTAAAAGATTCAGTCCAAGAAATATGTATTGCTTACTCTGCATTAGGTATTGATAGATGTAAAGATGAATAAACTGGGATCCTTTTTTGAACCTCTGACCATCTGGAAAAGATGACTTGAAAATATTGGCAAAGCAAGAGCAAATACAGAGGGAAGGTGAAAATACAAAGCAGATGAAGTAAAGTCTTGGAGGAGGCAGTGGAGAACATTTGGAAAGAGGAACTGATGGTGAACCGGGAGGAAATATCCCTTTGTCTGAAAATGAAAGGTAAGAATTAAGTGTGGATTTCAAAGTAAATAAGTGGTAGTTGAAATTTTTCACACACTACATTTTCCTGATAATGTAGGAGGCACACAGTTTGCTGAGGATGGGAAGGTAAAGAGGGATGGCTAGAGAGCTTGAGACGTGGGAAAATGTGGAAATGACAGTTTATGAAACTGAAATTGCTTCCCTGTACTGGAGGCCCAGCCAAGGTAGGAGACCAAGAATTCATAGTGGTGCCAACTTCTCCATTAGGGCTAGCAGCCTGGGCGTGGTGGGAGATAATTTATGGAATGGACCCATTACTGAGGATTTGTTGGACAGATTCAAGAGAAAAAAGGGGTCCACAGGTGTTTGGCATTCTGATAAACCATTCATGGCCTCGTGTCATGTTGGAGAGAGAGGCCTTTGGGGAACTCGTAGGAGAACATCTGCACTGATGTGCCTGGGACAGAAAAAGCACAGGTGTGGCGGTGACAAGGGCAGGAGAGGGGCATGTAGAGATGAAGTTCTCAGTGGGCAGTTCTAAATAACGACAATTTCCTTGGTGTGGGTCTGGGTATAAGTGAGAAACGTGGAGTGGACGTACAATCACTGGATCTGGGGCTATCCGGGAACTGTGACATCAGGCCGTTTGATGGACCACCATGTTGCCGCTGAAGTCACTGCTCTTGATAGCAGGACATGCTACAGAGAAGGTCCATGGTCGGGCTCCTAACATCAGGGTGAGTGACTCGGGACTGGGAGATGGAAAGAAAACAATGGCAAGTGATTTGGGCCAGCTAGAATCTGCTTGGGGACTCCTCCATTCTAGGAGGCAGAGGCGGCCTTTCCTTATGACATCTGGACTGTTTCCTCAGACTCCCCGTAATGAGGGCTGATGACCAGGATCTGCCGATCAATCATGCATGCCCCACACTTGCAGTGGGAGGCTTGGGCTTGTGCCCACTGCCCAGGAGCCATTCTGATGAGGATGGCAGCTCAATTGCCAGGCCCAGTGTCCAGCTTCAGAGGCACTAGAGTGGATGGTAACCTCCAGGAGCACCTGGTGCTGGGCATGAACTGCAGTAGGTTTTCGATAGACCAGTTCTGCAGACGGGTTTTGGGTCTCACTTCTGGATGCACAACCTGTGAACTTCCAACCAAGACCCTCACTCCACCACCTCCACCATGTGATTCTGTGAAAATCTTCATTTTCACTCTAAGCCAGCCAACTGGTTTCTGTGGCTTACATCCAAGGGAATCCTAACTCACACCTGACGTAGCCAGACTGAAAGCATCTCAAAGGAGAAAGGGTTTTCACACATGGGTGCAAGAGTTGTGATTTGAAAGAGGAATTGGGAGGCAGGAAATGCTGCCTCTGCTTTGAACTTGAACACTGACCCAGGCCTTGTCCCAATCATCGCCAAACTGCTCTGTACCTCCTCTGGATTTCCTGGAGGAGACCGCTTTCCCCACAGCCCTCTGAGGTGGAGAAGAGTCCTGCTCCCACCTTTAGTTACCTGGAGGCAGTGGTGGTCATGTCATGGTGCTTGGGGTCTACACGTTTGGTCAGCTCCACATCAGCTTTGGTCCTGCGCCCCTGAGGGTGTCACCCCTGATGACAGCCATCCCTCCTCAGGGGCTGCACTCTTCTCCTCTTCCAACCTCAGAAGCAGGGACAGACCTCAGATTTGGTTTGGGGTCCACCTGGTTCAGAAATTCTTACAAGCACACAGAAATAATGTGCAAACCTAATAGTTTAAATGCCAGTGCAGTTCTGGAATGAACCACCTTAGTGTAGCTCTGAAATCCTGAGCCATCACTGATTAACAGGTATCTAAGGCTGGTTCTAGTCAAACCCTTCTTAGAAAAAAGTGTCCTATAGAGAGAGAGAGAGAGTTCTTTTCTACATTCCATTCAGGTCCATGCAATCAGATTCAAACAGTATTCATCATGTGCCCATTATCTGAGAGTTACTGTGTTAAGTGCTGGGGAAGCAGCAGTTTCCCTCAAAGCTGCTCACAGTCTATCAAGGGAGATGGGAAGGACACATGGAGAGAGGAGCAACCATCTGGAAGCCGAGACCACCGAGGAGGCGTGGCTGCGTGCCAGCCCAGCCGTTTCTCTACATCACAGTAATACACAAGAAAGGAGTTAGCCTCTTTCTCTGAAATTATTCAAAGTCCATATTTTAATGCAATCTTGATTGTCCTCTCAGTTTATTTCCTCAGTTGCTATTTCACAAATCCATGCTGGAACCTCTGGCAGCCAAAAATGTTAGCAGTGTAATTCTCTTCCAATGCAAAATGCTCCACTGATGTTTCCCACAAATGCCTGCTTCCAAAGGCATTCTGGAATACATCCTGTAACTGGCTAGAAGAGACTTTATAAGTCCTTCCCAGAGGTAAGTTGGAGAATATCTTTTCCAAAAATAGTTGCCCCAGAGATACTTACCCAACTTGGGTGATGATGTCCTCATCAACTATTCCCTCCAGATCCTAGAGTTGTGGTTAAAAACCTTTCCTTATGACAAAATGCTACCTTCTCAGATTTTTGCCACTTAACTGGTTTATCTTTACGGCATGGGGATTTCAAAAGCATTTTGAAAACCAAAGTCTTTAAAAATTTTATGTATTTTCCCTTGAGAGTACTCTCCTCAACCCACTTCTTACATGAAAACATCAGTCACATTTTAGTCTTTCTTTCCTCTGCTTTCTCCCTCCCAGTCCTTCAGTAATATCCTCCACAGAAGCTTACGGGATATGGGAATCTGGAAGAGACCTTGAGATCGATATTCTACTATAATGGAATCTGACTTCCTTTTGCTATTCTCAATAATGTCCTTTCTTCAAAGCAATTCTTACAGAGAGTCCAATATATGGACCAGACGAAAATGAAGCTTCTGTGCTTGAGGTTGGGCCTGGGGGGACAGACCCCACAGACTGCCTCTTCTCACCCCCATACAGCCATCCCCATGATACCTTGGAGATGTCTTAACAGGACACCTTAGAGCAGGTCAATTCAGACCTTCCAGGGTACTTGTGAGAAGACGCAACTTTCTGGGTCCCACACTCCCACCCTGCATCTCACCAAATCAGACTCTCGGGCTGGGTCCTGGGAATCTGCACTTTACTGAAATCTTCAACTGAGTCTCGTATTCATAAAATTTGAGAACTGTTGCCTAATACTCCAGGAGTACTCTTTAAAAATTGCTATTCTGGGAACACCCCTATATTTTACAGAGAGGGCCCTTGAGACCCAGAGGCACGGGCCCAAAGCCTCACAAACAGCACGACTCCATCATCACCTCCATGTGCAAAGTGGCCGAATCCACCATCGACTCTCATTTGATCAGTTCCCCCTGCCTGCAGGGAGTAGCCATGGGCATTTCAAACTCCAGTGTCCACCTGAACTTGCTACTCTGTCCCTGCTACAGTTTTGGGATCAGCAGTCTCCTGCAGGGCCTCCAGCCTCTGACCTGAAGCTACAGGTTGACCTATAACTCTCGGTGACTCCCTGTTCCTTCTTGGCTTCTGGTCAATGCCTGTCTCTTGGCATTGTCACCCTTGGTACCAGTTGTACTCATCTTTACAGACTGTGTTCTGAAAGACCACCCTTCAGAAGTTCCAGTCGTCCCTGTTGGGCCCCACCCTGCTCATTTGCTGCATGTCACCTCCATTCTTTGTCCCTCCATAGCTGACTCTGTGCTGTCCTCATCAGTCATCTTCAGTATGGTTGAACATTAGAGCCACCTGAGAGTTTTTAGAAATACCCACTTGGTCCCATCCAAGGGACTCTGCTTTAATTGGCCTGGGATGAGCACTGAGCATTGATATTTTCTAGAAGCTTTACCCACAGCCTGCCACCTCCCTCTGCTTCCCTCCATGAACCTATGCTGAAGCTAAGCATAGCTGGAGAACCATGGCCCTGATTTGATTAGAGTTCATGAGGGGCACAACTGTCTTACCAGAGGACTCTAAGACTTGCCGGTGCATGAACAATGTCCTTTTCCTTCCTATTGCATTTATTCCTTCCTTCCTTTGTATAATTACCAAATGTTTATTGAGCCCCTAGAGCATGCTAGATATTCAAGAAATTGTGCTGGGCTCTCTCTCTTTTGCACAGAGATGACAGGTATATGCTGAGTCCTTATTATTATTATTATAACCATTTATTCTTTTTGGACCACAACCTCCTGAAAGATCCATGTCTGGCTTTAACACGTACCCTATACTGTCAGGGCAGTATCCTACATCTTGCAGGGAAAAGCAGTGGTATGAAATAAGGAACAGCCACTTACTTTGCCAAGAGGCTGGCCTGGGTTCAAACTCTACGTCTGCCATTTTGTAGCTAAGGAGTTGAGCAAGTTGTTTAATCTCTCTCTGATCCTCCATTTGCTTATCTGTTTTAAAATATTATCCATCTGTGGGTTGGCTCTTTAGAATTGCAGGTAGTATGAGAAGCTGGCCAGGAGCTCCCAGGAGCTCCCAATGAACATGTAGCTTTTGTCCCTCTTGTAGATGGCAGTCTGGCCTTCCTGGACACATCCAAGGTTGTCTTGATTGTACTGGAGAGAATCAGAGTGGAGGAGCGGCACACAGGAATAAGGCAAAGCATAAGGGAGAGTTGATAGCTTACTACTGATACATATTTTTTAAGTCAAAAGAAACTTTTTGAGTGTTTAAACATACAGCAGTTTTTAAGATTCCCAGAAAAGTTTAAGTGGTGATGCTGTCGAAAAAAAAAAAAATGGGAAAGACAGCAGACAATCCCCAGAGAAAATATACTTGAATTATGAAAGGAGTTAACTGAGAAGTAAAGAGGCTTTGTTCATCCGCACCATTTTATGACAGGTGTAATTTGAAACCCTTTCTTTTAAAAGTACCGAAGTTATATTTTATTCCAAAGACGCTAAATTGTTCATTCTTAACCTGTTCTCAGCTAAAAGGCAAAGCCATCATTCTTACTCGCAAACCCCTGTAAGTTTGGCTTTATAAAAGCAATAGTAAGGTCAGTTCTAAAGGCAAGGCAATCTCTGCAAATGATTTGAGCTATCACAGCCAAGACATAACCCCCCTGGAGACTGGCCTTTCCACGAGTTGGACTGCTACTTATTGCTTCTGACCTGCCCAGAATTGAGAAAGTGACATGATTATCATCATTTTCTAGTCTGAAATGTAAAACCAGACAGTGACAAATCAATTCTCAGGGCATCCATTTCCATTTATGAACGAGAAGAAAAAAAACAATCCTGACAACTCCTGGTTTGCTAGCCTTCAAAGTTAAAAGATGCTAACAAAGCTGGTGTCAGGGATTTTCCCAATCTCTCCTAGACTTTTTTCAAATGGCAACTGGTGACAAACTGGGGGATATATCCACTGGGTATGGGAGACCTCTGACCAGAGAGGAGGGCATTGTAAGGCTGGAGTTTAGCAGTCCTGAAGCTCTATTAGAATAGCCCAAGGATCCATTTGTAACCCAATACTTAAATGACTGAACTTCTCTTGGGCCCTTGTTTTTAATTCTCTGGGCCCAGAGAATCACTTTCTTCCTCCAATCTAACCTTCTCAGGAGGAGGAGGAAGCCAAATAATAAGAGTTCCAGAAATGGAGAACAGAGAAAAAAGAACAAACGGTATTGTCAATGCAGTAATTGAAGAAAGTTTCCCCAAAACTGGAGCTCCTGTGTTTCTGAATTGAAAGGGACCAGCCATTGAATGATAAAAGTACCCACACCAAAGCATATCATCATGAAAGTTCAACACTAAAGACAAAATGAATATTTCTGAAGATTCTTGTGGGGGAAAAAAAGGTATGTGCCAAGAATTCAAGTGGCATCAAGCATCTTAGGAAAAACCTAGAAGATAGAGGACAATGAAACAAATGTTTTCAGAGTTCCATTCAAGAGGCTTTACAATCTAGAATTGCATTCCCAGCCAAACCATTGATCATGTGTGAAATAAAATCTTTCAGCAATTTTATCTCACAACACTTTCTTGAGAAGCTACTGGAGGATTCTGCCCCCCCCCCCCCAGTCAAGCAGGAGAGAAAACCAAGAAAGAGGGAGAACAAAGAAGAATCCAAGAAATAGGGCATTCAATACCAGAGAGACACAAAAGTTAACCTCCAGGAGATGATGAAGAAGGATCCTAAGAAATATCATGTGCATCAGACGTAGAGAGCAATTCATCCAAGAGCATTGACGGCTTCAGAAGGGAGGTGTCAAAGGTAGGTAGGTAGAAAGATAGATAAAGGTAGATGGTAGAGATGGAGACAGAGATGGATGGATGGATAGGTAGGTAGATGGATGAATGGGCAGATGGATGGATTGATAGATAGATATAATAGATAGGGATAGAGAAAATGGATAGTTTCCTAATGTTTTAATGTGATGAGAAGAGCTTTACAGTTCTATTAACAGAACACTGTTGGCAGTAGAGATGGAAACATACAACACTATGCAAAGGAATAAATGAGGCAATTGTTAACTCCAGATGGGGTGAGTTGTGAAAGGAAGGAATTGTAACCATGGTATAGTATATGCACAGTTATAAATAACTTCATATGCTCATAGTAATATAAAAAGTGAGCATTTAACCCAACCTTAATAAATTCCTTTCTGAGGATGGGGGGAAGGGACATATGTTTATTGGAGCAGGGGCTGTTTTTCATAATAAGTAATTTATAACTATTTAACTCTTAATACTGTACATACATAACAACATTGATACCAAAAAAAGAAATTGGGGCATGAGTGTTGGAAGGACACAGAAGCTCATAGATTCTGTGGGAGTTGAGAGTGACAGGCTTGGAAAATGAATAGGAGTAAGGGGGCTCCAGAGGCTGGTGAGAAAGAGCATTCTGACCCGGATGCTGCCCCACCACGGAGCCCCCAGTGCCTCCACCCACAGGCAGCCGAGTGTGCAGGGAGGCTTACCATACACGACAACTTGCTGGGTATAAGCCACGCCCCAAATTCTGGCTGCCGGCAGGTGGGACAGAAAGAATTTCCCCAGTCAGCTTTCACAGTTAGAGGCAGATCTGAGTTCTAACAATGGGGAACTCCCCCTCACAGGGAGAGGAAAACCAAGGGCAGCTGGAAATTTAAAAAAAAAGAGGGGGGAAGCTGATGTGGCTTAAGCAGTTGGGCAGCCACCTACCACATGGGAAGTCCTGTGTTCATTTCCTGGAGCTGCTAAAGAAGATGAGCAAGACTGCGAGCTGATGCAATGGACTGGCTCGGCAAGCTCACATGGCAAGCTGACGCTACGAGGAAACACAATGAGAGACACAACAAGCAGGGAGCAGATGTGGCTCAAGCAATTGGGCACCTCCTTTCCACATGGGAGGTCCCGGGTTCAGTTCTAAAGAGAAGATGAGCAGACACAGAGAGCACACAAAGGACAGACACAGAGAGTAGACAGTGAGAGCGAAAAACGGGGGGCGGGGGGGTGGAGGGGGTATAAATAAATAAAATAAATCTTAAAAAAAAAGAGAGAGTGAGAGGGAGGGGCCCTTCTCACACATTAGTCAAGTTAGGGAGAGCAGAGTTTACAGGTTAATTGAATTTATAAGGTCTGCTCTATCTGCCATATTCGGGGGGGGGGGCGGTGGTTGGAAGGCAATTCCACCTGAACGACGCCACCCAGTGATGATGGGGCTGCCTTGGACACAGCCAACCTCCAAGTGGGGAAAATCTTTGTGCAACTGTATGCCCTGAAGCTTCTTAAAACGCTCCTTTTGCCTAGGAGTTAGTGCGGTAGGTGGGAAGGCAGATGCCTGAGTGGAGGCCCAAAGGGTATGCCTTAGCACAAAGAAAGTGGTTCAGGGGAGAGAATCAGTGGCTACTCAGGAGTTAAATAGATGAAGGAAAGGAAGTGGATAATAAAAGTGATACCAGGGGCGGCGGACTTTGCCCAGTGGTTAGGGCATCCGTCTACCACATGGGAGGTCCCCAGTTCAAACCCCGGGCCTCCTTGACCAGTGTGGAACTGGCCCATGCTCTGTGCTGATGTGCGCAAGGAGTGCACTGCCACGCAGGGGTGTCCCCCGCATAGGGGAGCCCCACGTGCAAGGGGTGCACCCCGTAGGGAGAGCTGCGCAAAGGAAGGTGTAGCCTGCCCAGGAATGGTGCTGCACACATGGAGAGCTGACATAACAAGATGACGCAACAAAAGAAACACAGATTCCCATGCCGCTGACAACAACAGAATTGGACAAAAAAGATGTAGCAAATAGACACAGAGAACAGACAACTGGGGTAGGGGGGAAGGGGAGAGAAATAAATAAATAAATAAATCTTTTAAAAAATAAATGATAGCAATTAGATATCACTGATCTTTAGGTAGTATTCAAGGAAATTACAATCCTTTTATTTTTTTTCCTTTGCAATGTCATTTATTTTTCCCAGAATTCTTCAGTGGTAAAGGGGAAGCAAGTGTTACCATGGCCACTTAATGGGGCATGGCTCACTGGAAACTGGAAACCCCAGCTTGGCAGACAGGGAGTGAACGGGGCCTTTGGTGAGTCAGGCTCAGCGGCATTCTGACTCTGCCCAAGACCAAAGCAAGGTCTGGGACTGCTCACATTGGAAGCAGGGGACTCCAGGGGCCCTTCATGCCGAGGTCATTCAGGGGAGCAATTTTATTCTGTAAAATCGACTTTCTTTGGAAGAACTTTTGGCACTTGATATGCTTTGCCGTCATTCATTCAGTGGTAATTCATTTGACAATATTTGTTGAGCGGCTACAAGAACACAAAAGTGAATAAGACAGGATTGTCCTTGCATAAGGGAGCTTACAACCCCCTGGAGGCCACAGTCCTGAAACAGAGCATTCTAATACAGCGGTGGCCAGTGGGTGTAGCTCAGTGGATGAAGCACCTGCTTTGCACATATGAGTTCCCAGTTTCAATTCCTGGTCCCTCCTAAAAAAATAATAATAAAACAATGACATGGGTGGACCAGAAACAACATTATAATACAATAAAATTGTGGGAGGGCCCTAGGAAATGGCCAGCAGGGGAACATCTCAGTGTCAAGGAGAGCAGGACTAAACTTCTTTTGACTTCAAACCCTGCAGAAAGGGAAGAGTGAAGGAAGCTTGTGAGATTGCCATGGAAAGAGAGGAAATGTGATTTGTTTGAACATAATTCCGGGGCAGGAGAAAATATCAGTCTTTTTATTTACTCTCCTGGTTCAGGGAATAGAGCCCTCTTCTGATTATAGCATAACTCCCGGCGTGTTTTCAGGACCAGCTCTGTGACTCCCTAGTGGATCTCAGATACGTGTTACTGAGCTCCCTAGCAGTATGGGATGTGCTTCTCTAAACACCTCCCACGTTTGCTCACCCTTGCTCTTGGACTGCTGTTAATTGGGGTGTGGGATTCAGTTAAAAGTTCTCATTTTACCTTGTTTTATCAGGATATTGGTGGGATAGATTGTTCTTTCAGGCAGACTGAGAGATGCAGGGGAAAGCGGATGCTGACAAATGGGATGGGGAGACTGGGGGAGGCCAAGACCCTGCCACGTAGCTTTCAGGTCGTTTCTGCTGATCAGGAGCGCTTAGGCATTAAAAAACTTTCCTTGCAGTTTGAAGACATTTGCCTTTGGAGGTGAACTATGCACCCCGGGAGCAAAGAAGCAAATAGTTTGAGCAGAGAGCAGGGTGGCTTTGGAGGGGAAATACACCACAACTCTGACCTTTGGGGTTGGTCAGTGCAGCAGTTTAATATTGTTTATGAATTCCAAAAAGAAATATTGGATTACGTTAATAAGCTGCTCTGTTCCTCTGGACATATTAGAGTGTATTAACTTCAGAGATTTCACTTTTACTTAATTGAATTATGATTAGGGCTTTGATTGGGCCATGTGAGTAGGACATTGAGTCCCCGCCCCCTTGGTAGGTGGGGATTCACATGGCAGAGGAGAGAGTTGGAGTTTTGATGTGGTGCTCCATGGAAATAAATACACAGAGGCAGATTCATGGGGAAAGAGACAAGCCTCCATTAGACACGGCAGAGGCCCCAGGAAGAGAGATGAGCCATTCGCCTGACAGTTTAGAGCTGACCTTGTGGAGAGAGCAGAGCAGCTGAGCCCAGAGAGAGAAGAGCCTTATGCTAACCTACAGCTGAGAAAGGGAGAAGCTTTGACATGGAGCCTTAAGAGGAAGAAGGAAGGCTGAAATCTCGCAGACCACCCACTATCTTGCTCCAACACATGGCCAATAGCCAATGGCTTGGGATGAGAAACTACCTCTTATGGGATCTTTTTTTTTAAAGCTTTTTAAAAATTTGTTTCTCCCCCCTCCCCCTCCCCCCTCCCCTCCCCTCCCCCTCCCCCTCCCCAGTTGTCTGTTCTCTGTGTCCATTTGCTGCGTGTTTTTTGTCCGCTTCCGTTGTTGTTAGCAGCATGGGAATCTGTGTCTCTTTGTTGCGTCATCTTGCTATGTCAGCTCTCTGTGTGGGCGGTGCCATTCCTGGAAAGGCTGCACTTTCTTTCGTGCTGGGCGGCTCTCCTTACGGGGTGCACTCCTTGAGTGTGGGGCTCCCCTACGTGGGGGACACCCCTGCGTGGCATGGCACTCCTTGCGCACATCAGCACTGCGCGAGGGCCAGCTCCACACGGGTCAAGGAGGCCTGGGGTTTGAACCACGGACCTCCCATGTGGTAGATGGACGCCCTATCCACTGGGCCAAGTCTGCTTCCCACCTCTTATGGTATCTTGAGTTGAACTCCTCAGGGCCTTGTGACTGTAAGCTTCTACCCCAAATAAATACCCTTTATTAAACCCAATAGAGTTCTGGTACTTTGCATCAGCACCCCTTTGGCTGACTCATACAGTCAGCACAGTAAAAAAGTATAGATCAAGGCACTTCATAGTCCAATAGCTCCAGGAACTGGTTTAATGTAATTACACTGTAAAAAAAAAAAAAAAAAAAAAACAAGTCAGCCAATTGCAAGTAAGAAAAGTCAGAATTTACAACTCGTGTTCTCACATATACACACGCAAAGCCCCACATTAACTGTCTACCATAAATTTCCTACAGATTCACCTCTAATCCTCTGAAAGTCTACTCAGGTTAACCTTAGTACTACAAGGAGAGCACATTCTTTCATAAATGAGATGCCTGCTAGAGACATAATTAGCAGACAGTTGCCGAAGAAGTTTAGAATGATGGTCAGCTATTGTTTTCCTTTTTGCAACAAGGATGCCAGGACCCCTGCTGGATTTGATAAGGGGGTTTTGGTCACCAGCCCTCTCACATAAGTGTACTCTTCCAATCTAGTTCACGTAGAAACCGCAAAAATATGACAGTCCCAGCAGCCACTGCGCCCTATTCAATATCAGCCTCCGTTACAAACCTTGGAACTTGGCTGAATCTGGAATTAACCAGGAAACAAACCCGTGTCACAAACAATGAACCTGATCTGTACAAGCTTAGGAATTTGTTCAGAATGCCACTGCAGCATTAATCAACTACCACTTTCATGCCATCAGAGGTAGGTAGAGTGAGTTTTAATGATCTAGGCATGATGAATCCATGGATTATTATTATAAAATGATTCTTACAGAAAAACAAATTCTTCCAATTGGATATAGACCCACTTAATGTGAGTCTGAGACACAATTCGTGTATTTTCGTCTTACAAAGGCAAAGTTAAGTGGAGATTTGAAGCTATTATTTAAACAGAACTACAGATCCATAAAAGTGACTCCATGGAAAGCTTGGCAGAAAATTCATTCTGTGACCTTTGATTATAAGCTAAGTCACTCTTCACTTGCTGCTCAGGCTGTGCCTGCTGCAAGGGGAAGTTTCAGTATTAATCTCCCCCCAAAACTTGGGTGGCTCTCATCATAACCCCTTTCTTTCCATGAGTGTTTCGGGGAACCTTAGTAGGGTGTCCTCCATCAGTCTAGTGAGGAAAGAACAGCTCTCTCTTCACCTCCATGGGCCTCCTCTGTCCAGTAGAGTTTCATTGTTCTGGATTTGAAAATGCTAACAGTGCCTTATAAAAGTGGTCAAGTGTCTGAGAGGTGGGCCTGAGTTTATGCTCCAGGGGTGTGTGATTGGCCCAGGCTTTCAAGCATCCCCATAAGACTTATTATTTTATATCAGCAACTTCTTTAATGACCCATTCCCAATATTCCAATAAGCACAGATGTTGCAATGAATAACCTGCATATCCTGAATCCATACCATCGATCCTATTCCATTTAAACATGGCACCTTTATCCCTTGGGAGAAAATGACTCAGTCCATCCAACTTCTGATTATACATGTCCATTCTCATTTATAGGAAAGAGGACATATGAGTTATCATGACTTAATTATATACAATCTAGTACCTACCATGCTTAAGGCACTGCACAGAGGGAAGTTAGTAACTTAGGAATTTCATATGTACTAAAGCTGTTAGGTCACAGGGTACTAATTCAGGTGATTATTGCTGTGAAAATGCCCCCTGTCAAAACACTGACCATAATTAGGCTCAAGGCCATGTTTAAGCAGAATAGCAACAATGCAATGGACCTCCGTCCAGTCCAACTACCATTTGTCCATTTTTGAACCAAGATCACCTTGCTTCTGGTCATGAGCTTACCAAGCACCATAGAGTTGTAATATTTGAATCTTCAGTTTTTCTTGATGGTGGACTTTTATTTCGCAATATTTTGAATGCTTTCATTCTCTAACACAGTTCTCTAGATTTAGAATTCTTCTTGAGAACTGAATTTCCCAGAAGGCTGCATTATGCAGCTGTTATTGTAGATTATTAATTACCCTAAGGTTGGCAGTAAACCAGGCTGACTAGCGCAATGCCATTAAAACTCAATCCTCAAATGCTTTTGGTGATTGACAAACCAAATTGTTGATAAGAAACCATTATAATTCTGTTCAACAATTGCTCTCTCATAATCCAATGTTTAATAGTTATCCGTGTCTGCATAATATTATCACAAACTTAGCAGCTTAAAACAACACATGCTTACTGTCTCATGCTTTCTACGGGTCAGGATCTAGGCTCAGGTTCTCTGCCTCGGGATCTCTTGCAAGGCTCTGACCAAGGTGTGGGCCAGGGCTGGGGTCTCATCTGTGGCTTGACTGGGGAAGAACCTGCTTTCGAGTTCACATGGCTGTGGGCAGGATTCAGGCTGTTGTGGGCTAATCAGACCAAGTGCTTCCATTCTTTTCTGGCCTTATGAGTCTCTCTGTAGGGCAGCTTACTCCATCAAATACAGAGAGAGAGAGAGAGAGTCCATAGAGATATCTACTAGCAAGAGGGAAGTCATAGACGTCAGTGGCATAATCATGAAAGTGACATCCCGGTATCTTTGTCACAATTTATTGGCTAGAAACAACTCACAGGTCCCACCCATGGCGAAGGGATTATGCAAGGGCGAGGGTTTCAGGAGGGGAGGATAATTGGGGTCTTAGAGTCTGCCCACCCTGAAAATATTTAGAAAGAATGAAAGATTCAATCTCGTAAGACAGCCGTCCTAGAAGTTTAGACCTCAACCATAAAGTGAAAAAAACATATTGGTTGTGGGAACTCCCAAAATATTGCTGCTGGAATAAGAGAGCAATAAAAATACATGATCTACTAATCAGAGGGAAGGAGTAAAAAGAGAAATTAATCCATTATTTTTTGTGAAAAAGTAAAGATAAGCAAGACAAAGTGATTCAATTCAACACATATTTATTCAATAGTTATACAACTTGTACCCTGTTATGTGCTATGGAGAGTGAGGAGACAATGAGGGTACAAAGAAGGATAAAAATATGTAATACCCAGTCTTTATTGTCAAGTTGCTTATACAAATAGGAAACTTTTATCTTGATTTTACTCCATTCCAGGTACCTATCTAATTTAACCTTCAGAACAACCCTATAAAGTAGATATTATTGTTCCCATGAAGATGAGAAAACAAAGGCACAGAGAAGTTAGTGACGCACACAGCCAGTCTGTGAGGAAGTGTAGTTCCAAAAGCATGCTCTAAACCAGGGGTCAGCAAACTGCAGCTTGTCAATGAAATCGGGCGAGTCACCTGTTTTTGAAAAGTTTTATTGGAACACAGCCTCACTCATTTGATTGCATATCATCTTTGGTTGCTTTTGCACCGCAATGGCAGAGTTGAGAAATTGCCCATATGGTCTGTAAAACAGAAAAAGTTTGCCAACCTCTGCAGTCAACCACCCCTGCTCAATGCCTCTTTGGGGAGAAATTGACGTATGTCCCAAATTCTAAAATACAAGATGAAATATGAACTACATGGAGGTAGAAAGAAGATAGAGTAATGCTACCGGTCTTTTCTGGTCTTAGTGGTAATGACCGTGTGTGCGTGTGTGTGTGCACATGTTTGCGTGTGTGTGTGTTGCTTAATTCTCTGGTCAGAAAGCTGGTGTAAGAAAGCCGGCAAATATGACAGATGTGAAGCCGTCGGACAGTGAATTAGCTTCAGCGGATTTTGAAAAAAAGAGCAGTGAGAATAAAGGTTTATATCCTGAAGTATTTATCACAAGTAGCTATAATATTACTGTGTTTACACAATGTATAAAACATACTTAAACTTCTTGACTTTAAAATGTCAGTCTCACCACTCAGTGTCACTATTACTATGTAAAAAAGAGCTTTTGCCAACAGAATCAGGTAAGTGGCAGGTAAAGCTCAGGTGAGGTCTGAGACTCCAGGCAGCTGTCTGACTATGAAAGTGTCGTTGTGAGTTGTAACAAGCCTGGGAGGACGTTAGCGTTAAGCTAAGAACTAAAGGCAGCATATTAGTAGGCATTGTATCCATCTGTACCTACGCTGTTCAGTTTCTTTACCCTTGCTCCTAAGTAGATTTTTCTTATTTATTCATCCCTTAGCTTATTCATACCGAAGGATTCAAGAAGGGAATGTTTTTATTCAAAACATTTAGAACTGGATGAATATTTGCTGTAGTCTCTTGTTTACCTTAGTCACTTGCTTCGGTGAGCGCTGGACATGATGCGGACATTCGGTAGTATCTGACACTGCATTGGCTGGTGGGTGTTACCGTACCCAAGCAGGAAATAGCCACCTTTTTGTGCACATTCCTTTAAAATGTGACTTATTTCTAAGATCATAATGCTCACATGGAGATAAAGCTGAAAACAGAGACTTTAATAAAATGAAGAGATGTTGGGCCATTATTCTCTAGAGCTTCAGAAATAGTTCAGTGTTTCATCAGCACTGCATAGCCTAGCACAGGCATATCCAAAAGATGGACAAGCATTCCATTACTCCAAGGTTTCCCTTGGTGAGCCTAACTCCAGAGTTTCACTACTTGCCAAATTGTTATTACATGATTCCTGCTTGTTCAACTTGTTTTACTATCAGCTGCATTCTTCTAGTCTCCACTCTGATTTTATGTTTTTAGCACCATTGAGGTAAGTTAAATGGGGTTGAAGGTACTTGGAGTCCATTGAAGGCAACTGCAGTTAAAGGTACATATGAAGGTTCTAGGATCAAAACCTCACTTGCCAAAAAAATTTTTTGCGTATTTGTTGCCCATAGACATTGTTAAAGAAGTTCTTTGGTTTGCCTTGTGCCCTGAGCTCTACCTCAGCCACACTTCAATCCAGTCCGTTTCTAGTCACACACTTCTTTTTCTAAAATATCATCATGTTCCCAAAGTAAAGTTCAGATTATGCCTAAAAAACCATAATTATCCCTTTTTTTTCCTGCAATGCATATGTTAATTGAAGAATTGTGCGAATTCTGTGCTTTCATTTGCTCCTTAATTCTTCAGGATTTCTGTTCATTTTACTTCAAAGTGAGAAAAGGATGAGGTTTACCCAGGAGACCTGAGTTTAATTCCTTATTAAAGTCTTGTTCCACTGGAAATAGATGGAAGCAGGAAGCAGGAGAGTGGTTGACTGGCCCACACAGTAGAACACTTCAATTTTCTTCTAAGAAATGGAATGTTAATGGTGTGTAGAAGAAGTTAAATACAGACCTTCTCTACTAGAAACAGAAGGCTGAATTTTCCATTAGCATTGATTTCTCTCTTCCTTAGAAAAGCCTAACATTAATATTAAGAGAAGTCCCCTGTGAAAAAGATATCAGAGAATATAAAAAAGCACCAGAAGATGACTGGGGTGGATTGAATTGGATACTAGGGTTTGGGCACCTTCTTAGCCTTGGTCCACAGCCTAGTGGACACGGATCCGTTGGAGGTAAGATCTCTTCAAGACGTTACTTCAGTGAAGGGGTGGCCCCCCTGAATCAGGTTGGGCTTTAATCTGGATGACTGGAAAGTTGGATGGAGAAGCCATGGGGAGCAGCCAGATGCTGCCAGGCAACAGAACATGGAAGAGAAAGAAGATGTTGCCATATGCACTGCCACGTGAGAGAAAAACCAAGGAACAAGGATCACTAGCAGCTAGACCCAGAATGCCACAGTCTCCAGGGAGAAAATATCGCCTTGCTAATGCCTCATTTGGAATTTATAGCCCCCAAATCATGGGCCAATAAATTCCCTTTGTTTTGGCCAACCCATTATATGGTATTTATTTTAGTAACTGAGGTACTAAAACAATGATTCAAAGAGCTGGGGTCTGGGTGAAAAGGAAATAATACCCCACAGAGGAGCAACACAAGGGCTAACTAGTCTCTCAAGAGTGTGCCCTTTAATCTCAGGAGGTTGTCTCATCCTGCAGATGCCTCCTTTCCCAAGAATAAAAGTAGAGTAGTCACATTCTATGTTTATCTACCAGACCTTAACAAAGTATACAAGCAAGAAAATTCTCTAGTTCATCTACCAAAAGTATTGGATATATTTCACTCTCTTCATTTGTCCCAATTTATGGATATCTCCCTATGAGAAGGTTATACATCTCTGCTCCACTGATATCATGTTATTTGCTTTGGTCAAAGAAATGTAAGCAGAAATGAAATGTGGGCAGAAGCTTTAAGAGCCATCTCATGGCTCTGCTGTGCTCTCATTTCTCTCTGCGAAGAGACAAGCAATGTTGGAGTAGGGACTGTTAAAACAGCCCGGGTCCCAAATGAAGATAACAGCCAACTTAGAATGGCATGTAATGTGAGCAATAAATAAACCTTTATTATTATAAGCAGCTGAGATTCTGAGGACATTTGTTACTATACTATAACTGAGCTAAAGCTGACTGATCCATATTATTTAGGGAATTCTGAAACCTTTTAATAGTCTCAGGAGGAGTCTAATTTAAAGTATTTGCTTTGGCCTCATCCTACACATTGGATAAGTCTGTCTCTTCTTAACCACCCATCCATATGTTCATTCAGTCAATCTTTCAACAATTATTTCTTATTTCTTGAGGGCTTACCATGCATCTGGCACACTGCTAAGACACAGGAAAACAGACTGAACACAGAAGTACAGCATCTGCCTTTGGAGTTTGCAATCTAGTGTAGTAGGTGGACACTAAACCAACAACCACACAAATAAATACATAAGTACTATGAAGAACTTATATGAAGGAAAAATAAAGGGCTCAGTGAAAGATGAGAGCAAGGCCCTTGGTTTAGATTGAGGAGTTAAGGAAATTTGTTCTGTGGGTCAAGAGCGTAAACTTGGGAAGCGGACTTGGCCCAGTGGTTAGGGTGTCTGTCTACCACATGGAAGGTCCACGGTTCAAATCCCGGGCCTCCTTGACCCGTGTGGAGCTGGCCCACATGCAGTGCTGATACGTCCAAGGAGTGCCCTGCCACGCAGGGGTGTCCCTGTATAGGGGAGCCCCACGAGCAAGGAGTGCACCCCGTAAGGAGAGCCGCCCAATGCGAAAGAAAGTTCAGCCTGCCCAGGAAAGGTGCCACACACAGAGAGATGACGCAGCAAGATGATGCAACAAAAAGAAACACAGATTCCCATGCCACTGACAACAACAGAAGCGGACAAAGAAGAACAGACAGCAAATAGACACAGAGAGCAGACAACTGGGGCAGAGGGGTGGGGAAGGGGAGAGAAATAAATAAATAAATAAATAAAAATAAATTATTATTACAAAAAAAAAGAGCCTAAACTTGAAGGATGAATAAAAATTGGCCAGGCAGGGCTATGGGTATCCCAGGAAGAGGGAACATCCCATGCAGATGCTTTACAGTAGGAAAGAACTGGGCAGCCCAGGGACAGAAGGAAGGCCAGTGATATTGAGGCGCAGTGAGCGAGGGGGAGAAGCAAAAGGCTGGGGCAAGATCATGGAAGACCCTAGAGGCAGGGTGACCAGATATCCCAGTTTTCCCCCAGACAGTCCCAGCATATGCTATTGTCATTAACAAGACCCCTTTTCTCTCTCAAAAGCTCCCCATTTTGGATAAGTTATATATTTACCTTACTTATAGGACATTTTATAGATTTTAAATTTTAGATTAAGACATATTGGTGGAGATGGAGAATAATGGAAAGATATGAAATGTATTTCTAATGACAAACCACCCTGATGTTCTTCTATTCTTTTGTTTACTGCTAACTGCAGGAACACAGAGTAAGCCTCCTTAGATGAAGTTTCAGAAAAAGCCAGATAAACTTCTGTTGTAGGTTATTTCTATGCTGGTCCCCATTGCCTTCATATTCAATTTCTCTACATTACTTTGGGAAAACAAAAACAACAACAACAACGAATGGTTTCACACTTTATTTTCTCAGGGACATATAAATTAATTGCTGGCATCTTAATGTTCCTCTTTTTCTCTCATGCCACTTTTTCTTTCCTTAGCCACCCCAGAACACTTCTTAATTCCTCTCTTCCTCTCTCCTATACTTCCCTTTTCTTCTTATAGAGAATAAGGAGAAAGCATAGGAAATATTTTGTATAACGATCAAGGGATATTTATATTATGTTAATAGCACATTTTGCGTTTAACTTAGTATATATTTCATTAAATAATATGTATAATTACTTTGAGTGAATAAATTATTGAGATTTTTTTCCTCTTATTAACCAGGCTCCTATTGAATGATGCAAGAATATTTGGTATCTAATCAACATATATCGTAGAGGGATGGGAAACCAGGGAAAGATGGAATATCCCAGGAATGCAAAGATATCTCTCTGGGTTTCAGTTTCTCCAATTGTCAGAAAATCAACCTAGATGGAAGATTTCGAAGGGAAAATCTAATTTTATCACTCTTCGGTGACATTCTAAGGAACTGGTCTGAAGGTTTTCACAAAATACAAGTAGTTGGAGCTCAAATACTATAACTTTAAGACTCTGGTCATTCAGTTTGTCAGTTTCTACTGAACATGTATATCATTAATTAAAAAGGCTTCTTTCTCAAAGAGAAGGCAACCAAGACAGAATAAAATGAACCTGTCTGTATTAGAGTTCTTTAGGGAAACAGAATCAACAGGAGATATCTGTAAATAATATGAGATTTTATAAGAATCTCTTGCATGATCATGGGGATACACAAGTCCAGGTTCCACAGGCAGGCTGCAAATCGGGGGTTCCAATGAAAGTCCAGTGAAGGTCCTTGATGAGTTTCCGGGAGATGTTGACCGTCCAAAGATGAGCTGGGAAATTCTCTCTGAATGCTGAAATCACTTCCCCTTTTAAGGCATTCATTCAACTTATTGGATAAAATGTCACTCACTTCTCATGGCAATCTCCCTAGTTGATTGTAGATGTAATCAGCCATCTATGCAGTAAACTCACTGATGACTAAAGCCCATAAATGTCCTTGTATTACAATCAGCCCAGGGCTTGCTTGACCAAACAATTGGGCACAATTACCTGGCCAAGTTGACACATTAGCCTAACCATCACACTGGCCTTCCAATTTGAAAAAGGAAACCACTAATTGTTCTTTGGTAGTAGTTCCAAGCCCTGAGCAAGTACTCACTAAAACCAATTTTAAGTCCATCACAAAGGATCAGTGACACTCTGCTTCAGTAAACATCTTATATAGTCAGCCACTCAGTGACTCATCTGACAGCCAATCCGCAAGAAACTCATTCTTGTAAACTCCTTCCACCCAGAGCTCAAATCCCTAAATATTCCCACTAGTGAAAGTCCACAAATCCCTGGATCCGACCCTTCTCCAAACTCTACACAGATTCATCAGTTTCCTTTGTCCAGATAGACCATGTCTTAGAAGAATAGTTCTCTTTCACTTAGCAAGAGATAAATTCAGATATTGACTTGTGGCCTTTTCCTTCAAGGCACATATCATGGAATTTCTGGGACTCCCATTGACACATGTGTCTGGGATTTCTTCAGAACTCCTTGTAATTTAATTCTTAAATGGAGACAATTCATTAGATTTGTAACTAAATGTGAGTTTAAAAGAGGTTTACTTTTATACATTACCATAAAGACCCACAGTTTTAAATCCTTGCTCAGAACAAGTGCTCAAAATTTTGACCCAGAAAGTAGAGAAACACCATAACTGAAAGGACAGGTTTCTGAGAGTTTGGGAATCTGGACCAGCAACATGATTTAGCTCAGCTTTGGACAGAAGCAGGTGTTCCTGTGGTTTGTTTCTACAGGGCAGGAAGCAGGTGGAGCTGGGGAGCTGGGAAGGAAGGAACCCAGGTAAGAAGGGGTGGAAAATTGTGGAAAGTGCCTTCCTGATCTTTTGCATTCCTAAATTCCTCAGCTTAGTGTTGAGACACATGAATATTTTTATGCTGTTTTAATTTTCTATAATTATTTCCTCGTTTCCATTTCATCCGCAGTAACATTTCTTTGGAAAATGTCAGCCTGCCTTGGCTCTGCTGTAGAATAAAACAAGAGAAAGGAAAAGGGAGGGTGGGCATTCAGTCCCTCAGGTAACTACCAGGGGGAAGTGAAAATTGAGGGGGAATGTTAAAGTAATGTGAATTTAAACAACTTTGAAATGACTTCCTCTTTTCAAATTAGCAAGTTAAAATATAATACTCCCTGTTAGCAGATATGTTAGAAAACATACTCTTAGGTTCTTCTGATGCAAATAATTAGCTTAGCATTCAAAACTTAAAACACACATAGCAGTGGAGGCAGTGAAATCCCCTGAAGGGATGTATCCTAAGGAAGGAACTACAGATATGCGTAAAGTGTGTGTAGAGGAAGCTTTCAGGAAGGAGAACAAGAAGGATACATGTCACAGGTTTAACAGCGTCAATTTCTGCTTTGTGGGCTGCTTTAGTTTCCCAGGCTGCTGAAAACAAATACCATGAAATGGATCAGGTTAAACAATGGGAATTTCTTCACTCATGGTTTCAAGACCTAGAAAATGTCTAAATCAAGGTGACACTTTCTTCCCAAGAACTGCCGGCCAGCTGTCATATGGCAACATACAAAGGTACTCTTGGTCTCTCCCTTTTCTTCTGGGTTTGGTTGATTTCAGCTTCTTAATTCCCTGGCATGCTTTCTCTTTCTCTCTCTCTCTCTCTGTCTTTCTCTCTCTCTCTGTCTCTCTCTGTCTTTATTCCATTTATAAAGGACTCCAGTAATAGGATTAAGACCCATCCTGATTGAGGTGGGTCATACCCTAACTGAAGTAACCTCATCAAAAGATCATGTTGGGAATCAGGTATGGCTCAAGAGATTGAGCTCCCACCTACCACATGGGACGTCCCTGGTTTGTTCCCAGTGCCTTCTAAAGAAGACAGCAAGCTGGCACGATGGGCAGGCACAGCAAGATGTCACAACAAGATGACATAGTAAGAGAGACACTTGGAGGGAAGTGTAACGAGGGACACAACAAAGCAGGGGGCGCAGGTGGTTCAAGCAATTAGGCACCTCCCTCCAGCATCAGAGGTCCCAGCTTCAGTTCCCGGTGCCTCCTAAAGAAGCAAGGAAGACAAACAGGCACAGCAAGTGCAAAACAACAAGGGGGTGGGGAGAAATCAATAAATAAAATAAATCGTAAAAAAAAAAGATCCTGCTTACAATGGGGACTCACCCACAATGGATTAACCTTAAGGACATTTTTTTTCTGGGGTACATACAGCTTCAAACCACCATATGAACTGACTGTGATATCCCTCTCCCCCATCTTTCTTTTGCTTATGTGTTTCTAAATTTTTGAAAGAACTTGTTTTTGTAATAAGGAAAACAAATATATTTAAGAAAAAGCCAAGACGTAGTTCAGCAAGGCCTTAGTCACTTGCAGTCCCCTTTTCTTCTCTGGTAACATTTTCCCTCTGGTAACAATGGCTTTTCCTGAACTACTGGTGCTGGGGGAGAAATCGTCACACTGGGAATGTCTGGTCAGGTAGGAGGTGAGCGGTTGCCATGGAAACAGACAGGAAGGGCCCTAGAATGAGGCAACTTCCTCTGGCCTCACTGCTCAATGCATACCTGTGCTAGGGGGCGGTGAGGTACAACTTTAGAAAATACCCTGGATTCCCCAACCTCCACAGGTTCTCCAGAAACTCAAAAGAGATAAGAGGGCCTAAGTCCCCCGGTTTCCACTCAACAAGCTGCTGCCTGCCTTCCCCACGGCCTCGCTCTGAGATCTTGAGGCTCAAGCTCCCTTGCTCAAAGCTATTTTCATGACTGGGTTAATTCCCTCTTCCTTGAGTATTTTTCTTTGCTACTGTTTCCTGGGTTCTCTCTTGTTCCTGAGGAGTCATTAAGCTACACACACAAAACAGATTTAGGGGCTGCACAGCTGCAGAGGCCCTTTGATATTTAGTGGTGAACAAAATCTCCACATTTTTAAGGCTCAGCTGTTTGAAACATGCTGAATGCAAAAATCACTGGTGAGTTACAATGTATTAAACGACTCTAATTAAATGCCTCTATATTATGACACAGTTCATGATATTTCATTGCAAGGAATACAGCTCAAGTACCTAGATTTGTGAATAATATAGTGTCTATCTCTGTACATGGAACTGAGAAAGAATGGCACAGAAACAACTTTGGAAGGCAGCTTCCAACTTTGGAAGACTTATACTATTTGAATTCTTTCAGTCTCTTTAGCACCAACAGCCAATGATTTTTGTACAATGTGGTATGTTGTCTTCATACTTTTCATCTATTGATGGACGAATGGGAAGCAAATTACTCTCAAACAAAATTTCCAGCAGATGATAGTTTCTAGATACTGTGCTGTAGTTTACTTAAATTTGCTTTTTGTTTTGTTTTGTTTTGCATGAAAGCAGTTGTCAAAGCAAGACATGAAATACTAAACCAGGGGTTCTTAACCTTTTTTTGGTCCACAGACCCCTTTGCCAGTCAGGTGAAAATCACAGACCCCTTCTCAGAATGTAGAGGTCAGACAAAATAAAGATAATAAGTTGCTTTTCTTCAATGAAAGCTAATGGAATCTTGGTTAAGAACCCTGTCCTACCCCCTCACTGAGGTCAACAGAAAATGAACAGCTTGGATGAAGTATGTTCATGGTCATTTACTAGCGACACATGTTTTCTTTTTCCTTTAAAGAAACTCCTTGAATTTACCAAGACTTCTTATTAGTATTTTCCTATTTTGCACCTGGAAACCTATATTTGACACAAACTATTTCTTCCACTGTACATGCTTCTGAGTTAAGCTCTATTTCCACTAAAAAATCTATGTTAGAGAACTGGTTTGGAATAATTTCTGTAAATGGTTGAATGAAAGTTTCAATGTATTCTTAAGTACAAATCATAAGATTGATATTTTCTTTTCAGCATGGCCCAGTTATACTATTCTATTGAAACATAATTTATGAGCCTGATTCAACAGTCAAAGATTTGAGTGCAGTCAATTATTCAGATTGTGGGCAGACAGTCTCGTGAGTAAAGGCCATAGCATTTGGCTATTGTGGATGATGAATGTTCTGGATTCAAATCCTGGTGCTGCAACTGACTTTCTGTTTAATCTTTTTATCTTTCTGTTCTCAAGGGGAAAGCATGGCTCATAAAGCCAGACTAGTCCCCAAAGATACAGAAAGACTAAACATGATTATTGTAAAATGCTTTATATAGAGACAGTGATATTGCTTACTCCCTCCTGAAGTTGATACTCCATTTTAATTCCAGATTGGGAGCAACAAACATTTGTCTACACTGAGAAAGCAGGCTCCCTCCCTCACTAAAGACAGGGGTCCTCTCCTTAAATTTCCCCAGGATGTTTTCTAAATACCCAGGGGCCCAGATCTCTCCCAGAATCAGAATATCTAGGGATGGTTCATGGGTACCTCCCCATAGGATTCTTCATTGAATTATGTACCTGCAGAAAAGCAAGTTCTTAAACTTAATCTGGTGTCTCCAGGGGTGTGACCCCATTGTAAATAGGACCACTTGAAGATGTTATTTTTAGTTAAAGCATGGCCCAACTGAATCAGTATGGGCTTTAATTCAGATTACTGAGGACTTATAAAGAGAAGGCCACAAGGAGAAGCTGGAAGCTGTAGAAACCAGGAGAGGGAAGAGGAGAGAACATCTCCATGAGACAGCAGGCAAAACTATGAGGCAAGGATTCCCCAAGGATTGCCAGAAGCCAGCAACATAACACTACAGACTTTTCTGGAGAAAGCAAGCATTTTAACAGCGTCATTTTGGACTACTTCTGAAGCCAGCTGGTAAGATAAGGAATCTGTAGACAGATCTGGAATCTGGGAGAGCGTCCACGTGGACATTAATAACCCCCAAGATGGCTGCTGGAAGACTCTCCCCAAGATTCTGCCATTCAGTACAAGACTTCTCTGGAAGCCAGGAGAAGCCCCGGATATTCCCCAAGGACTTTACCATTGGACCCCCTTGGGGAATTGATGGGTGGGGTAATCGATCAAAACAGCAAACGGCTGGAACTCCTCCCCTGCCGTTAGCAAAGGGGCAGAATAATTAATGGTTCAAAAAGTAGGAGCAAAGCCTGAATGTGCTCTCTCTCCTTTGGACTCCTGTTCCTGCCCTCTGTGCCCGGCTCTTGCTGTTTTTCCCCTGCCATGGTCACCACACAAGTAAAACCTGGGCATTTAAAACCTATAATGGAGAATTGTAGTCTGTAAATCAGCCCACATTATCACTTTTCAGCCCCTTCTTCTTCACCTGGGACCCATAGTCTGTTATTTTCTCCCATTTCTCGTCCCTTCCTGCCTGAATAAATTACTGGATTAACTCACCTGACATGCTCTTGAAATTCATTTCTGCAGCATAGTCAAGAACCTAGACAAAATCCAGTAACATATTTGGCGAGCCAGCCAGGAGCTTATTGGTGAGTGAAACTACAGCCTACAACCTGTTTAATGCCTTCCTTTTGTTCTCCATTTTAAATGGGTTTGCCTACAAGCCCCCACAAGACATAATTCCAGGAAGGAAGAGGCTGGGGCACTGAAACTCTCTGCATCCACATTGCATGCCCAGGCTTGTTAGATCTCACCCCCCATTGGGAGGACTGGGGCACAGAACAGGAGCTCACTGAACCACTCTTTCAAGCCCTTTTAGCAGCTGTCAGCTTTGCCCTCTGGGCTGGTGGCATTTGCTTTCTCCTGCCCTGTCCCCTAGGTGGTTCATGGCATTGATGGAGAGCCAGAGAGCCTGGGCTTCCTGGGTCCATACCTTTGCATGCCTGCCTTTCTGGGAAGGTGTCAGGCAGAGTCAAAATGGATGCTGTGGGAGTTCCCTTCCCCAGGGTGGTTACAGGCCAGGATACCCTTGCATAATTAACTTTTACCCACGTTTTTACCTTCCTACTTCTTGCTACTGAATCTCTTATTACAGGTTTGTGTTTGAATGCTTTAGAATGTCTTAAAAACTGTGAAACTGGAAAAATGCCTTTGCTAGCAAGGAAGTGATTGCCCCTGGTCCCCAAGACCTGTTAGCTAGAACAATTGATCTCTAATCACTTAATGGTCTTTTGGTGGCTGGTCTAACTGGGAAACTCCTAGACAGTTAAGTCATAAAACTAGGACAGCTTTAAGGACCTCTGTAAGAATAGGAAGAAGCTTTTTGCCCCTTCTCCAAGGAAGGAGTAATAATTGAGGAAGGAGCAATATTTGGCTTGAAAGGTGTCTGATTTATTGTCTAACTTCCAAATCCAGAATGGCCCCCAGAATGCCCAGAGGCAGGGGTTCTGTGATTCTCAGGATGGTGGGAATCAGAGAGCAGCCAAATGTTCCCTGAGATTTAACTCAGGAACTTCTGTTTGGGTAACAGTGCAGTCAGTTTCAAACGCTGAAATGTCAGGGGTGCTGAGAACCAAAGCAGTAAACTCTGAATGGCCCCCATTCCTTGGGTCCTTCCATTCAGAGGGCAGCCAAAACTCCCCTGAAATTTCTCAGGTGCTTTGATTTGGGGTAACTGCTCAGAATGTCTCTCATCAACTCAGCTTGTGTGCCTTGATCTGATCTCCAGAATCATTAGATATCCTCCAAGACCTAGGTTGCCCACAGGGATGACTGTAGGCCAGGCAAGTTCTGAAAATTAAAATTCTCAGGATGCTGAGAACAAAGCATCAGCTCCAAATTACATGGAGCGGTGAACGTTTTAGTTGGACTAAGACTCTGACTTAGTATGAGATGCCAGATCGGTCGACTAAAAGGTGCTTCTTTATTCTTCCTAGAATAATGGGTGCAGCCTCTAGCATACCAGCAAACTTCCCATAGGAGTCTCTTCACAGGAATCTGGAAATTCTCCTACTACTGGTCCATGTGGCCACAGTATAGCCAAGAGCAGCCTCTGTGTAGGACCCTGAATTCCAGCTGAACCAGTGTAAGAAAAGAGAACAGATAGATCTGAGGCCCAGAAACTTCACATCGTGTCTCTTAGAGAATGAGCAACCACACCTAAAACTTCCATTCATTTAAACTCGGTTGTGCCTATAAAAGGTGTGAATAGAGATCAAGACGCAAGCGAGTTATTAAACCTCTCTTGGAAAATAAGAACCCGCATGTGCCATCAATTAAAATCAAAGAGTTCCTAAAAATGCTAAAGGTATAAAATTTTCTTTTCCATTTTAATCTGTGCTTAACTTCGTGTTCAACTTTGAAATCTGTGTTTAACTTTGTCAGTTTGCTTGGATCTAGGAAATCAGATTGGGTTCCTCTGTTACAAATTGCATAAGAGTGAAAGGTACCCTCTTTAAATGTCAATACTGTCTTGTGAGTGGATTTAATGTATAAATCACAAGTGAAATTGATTCAACTGCTAAAAAACCAGAGAAACTTTGCAAAGTTGTTCAGGAGATAGACTTCAGCATTGTCAAACTATCTTGTGCATTTGAACCAGGCCTTCAATACACTGCAGGTTTCCTCTCCATATGAGTTATTTGCTAGGTTGCTCACTAACCCCTAAACCAATGAATGTATCTACTACATCTCTCGTTGTGCTCCTGAAGTCAATGGAAACTACATTGAAGTTTCAAACTCCTGCAGCAGCCAATGATGGCTCAATATAGCCAAATGTACAAGGCATATCACCTCCAGACTGACGAAGGGTGCTATGTACCAGGCCAGTGAAATACTGGAGCCTCCTTTCCTAGCTTTTCTCTAGGGTCAATAATGCTGCAGCTTCCTGGCTATGTGAAGAACATACCAAGAGGAACAATGATCACCAGACTACTGTGAGTAGAACCTAAACACAATTAAGTACTGTACCTATATCCTATTCTAATATATGTCTGATAATTATGGTGATATCTTTTCTATTCTATATCATATGCAGAAGGACATTAAACATGTTAAAAGTCCTGGTAAACTTCATTTCTAAGTAGTTAATAATTGTGCCTGTAAATAAAAAATGGCTACCTTGCCCAAAAGCAGTGGGGGCAACAACCTTTTTCATTTACAAAGCCACCAAATTGACTTGGGGGTGACCTCTCAATCTTCACCCCACACCGGGTCAAAAACATGCTTAACCCAGGTCTCCTTCCTAGCCCTTATTCCAGAACCTGTCCCACTCATACCCAGGGGAGGACTGGCAGATCCACATGCCATCCTACCAGGGCTAAGCATTTTCCCACCAGAAGGGTAACAACAAACAAGATGGCTAAAACCCACTTTAGCTTAACCCCTTTGAAATGGTCCATAGAAAACCTTTCCTCACCCAGGACCTAAAAACCAGGTCCTCATTAAAACTTGGCAAGAAAATAAGCCTCATTCTCAATTAGAGCCAACATTGAAGGAACTTTATAGTTCTGATCACCCCCACAGCTATTAATGTTAAAGGAATTTCCAGCTTGGTGCACTAATCCTAAGTGAAGCCAGCTGCTCAAGAAAGTGCCGGTTCACCAGAAGCACCTAATGGGATGTATGAATGACAGTCATTGGATGGCCTGAAATAACTCTTCAAAACAAAGCTAAGTAGTGTCTGTGTCAAAGTCAGTTATTCCCTCTAACTCTAGCCCAAATGCCTATTGCTAGGGGGAGGGCAAACCAGACACCTCTTTAAAAAATTTCGTCTGTTTTAATCTCCTTTAAGTTAACTAAAAAGAGCAATGCCTCTTCCCATTCAACTAAAGGAAGAATACTCTTTCCCATCAACTTTGAGAAAATGTAATCTTTGCAAGCACCTGGCCTTTTCTACTTTTGTGGCCCAGTATCCTCTTAGGAGAACCAAATATTTTCAAATCAAGTCTATTTCTTGCAGAATCAAAACCTTGTTAACCGTATGGGGACTTCATCCAGCTTTGCTCAAGATGCCATATCCATCTTCCTCCAACTGAGATAGAATAGCAGGAGGGTTTTACACCTTGTCAGGTAAAGCCTACTGCCCTTAACCAGCAGGAAGTAGTTACAAAAAATGATCATCTCCCTTCAGCATCCCTTTAAGAACAAAGGTGCAAACTCTCTGCGTGGGGAAATGAAGTCAGCTAGTAAGATAAGGAATCTATAGATGGATCTGGAACCCGACAGAGAGTCCACTTGGACATCAATAACCCCCAAGATGGCTGCTGGGGGATCCCACCCCAAGATTCTGCCATTCAGTACAGGACTTCCTCCAGAAGCCAGGAGAAGCCCTGGATATTCCCCAAGGACTTTATCATTGGGCCCCTATGGGGAATTGATGAGTGGGGTAATCAATCAAAACAGCTGGAACTTTTCCCCTGCCATTAGCAAAGGGGCAGAATAATTAAAGTTTCAAAAAGCAGGAGCAAGGCCTGAACATACTCTCTCTCCTTTGGACCCCTGTTCCTACCCTCCGTGCCCTGCTCTTGCTGTTTTTCCCCTGCCATGGTACACACAAGTAAAACCTGGGCATTTATAACCTATAATGGAGAATTGTAGTCTGTAAACCAGCCTACTTTATCACTTTTCAGCCCCTTTCTCTTCACCTGGAACCCATGGTCTGTTATTTTCTCCCATTTCTTGTCCCTCCCTGCCTGAATAAATTACTGGCCTAACTCACCCGATATGCTCTTGAAATTCATTTCTGCAACATAGTCAAGAACCTAGACAAAATACAGTAACACTTCTAGCCTCATAATCATGAGCCAAAAAAAAACTATTGTTTAAGCCAACCCAATGTGTGGTGTTTGTCCTAGCAGCCTGGCCAACTAAGGTACCTTTCAGCGGGAATAAAGAGTTGCTGACCAAGCACTCTCTTCCTTGAGGGAGTTGGTGTGTTTCATGTGTTCTTTCATTTCGTCTTCACTTCACTGTGCATTTTATTTCACAGATGAGGAAATGGAGATTTAGGATTCAGATGTTATCAAGCTTTCCCAAGGCTACAGTTTCCACTTGTAAAGCCCAGCTCAATGTGTCCCCAGACACCAGGCTTGTTCCCTTACTAGTCTGCCTCTGTAAGCAAGGATTTACAAATCTGGCAAAGAAAAAAGAAATTGGCAAAGCAATGGAGGTAGGCAGCAGTGTCACTACTGATACCAGTTCCATCTGCTGTTTTCACCTGGGCTTTGAGCTCCTCTGAACTGGCAGTGAGTTTTCCAGGAAAGGCAACCTCTTGATCGCCTGTCGATGAGTCAGGTTCCCACCACGGCTTATCTTCGCCACCTTCTGCAGCCCTGTGTAGACAAACTAAAGGTTCCTAACAAATACCATTTGAGCACAGGGTTCTGTTTGAGCAAGATATCTCCATGCATGGCCCATAGTAACAATGATTTGCTGATCTGGTTGCAAAAGATTCTACTAAAATGAAAATCCCATAGAACAGATGGAATCCTAAGTCCCTGTACATAATGTAGTAAATATTTATGACAAAAAGTTCATTTTGATGCTTAAATTTGTGCTGTGACTGCACTTGACGGCTGTTGAGAGATTTTTCCAAAAGGCATTTGTTTGGTTTTCAAAAAGATGGGTCCATGCTTTTTTTGTTTTGATTACAAATCTTCCCAGGAAGAGGAGGAAGATGGTGGGCATGGGCCCAGCATTTATGGGCAGAAGGTAAGAGTGAGCAAAATGTGAGCCTTTGTTCATAAACAGGTGGGAGGCATCAGTGAAAAAATGCCTCAATTGGAGAGCATTGTCACACAGTGGGAAGGTATGATCTTTGTCATTAGAAAACTCTCTTAATGCAAAAAAAAATTATTTATTTAATGAGTTCTAATCCTGTGCCAGATACTGAGTTAGGCATCAGGAATACAGAGATAAATAAGGAATAGTTTCTGTGAGCACACATTTTAGAAGCACATTTATACATTTAAAGATTTTTATTTTTTCATGGTTAAATACAATGATAATGACTTAGGTAGGTTACTAGAGAGGCATAGAGAAAGGGACATTTAAATAGCCCAGGGAGGGGACAGATCAGGACATGTTGCAAAGTACTGGTGACTTTCGGTGAGTTATTTTATCTTTCTAATCATCAGTTTTCTCAAGTTGATAATATCTAGCTCTGAATTGTTGAAGAATTAAAGTAAATCGCTCATATGGAAGGTCTACCATGGTACCTGGCACATACTAGAATTTCTGTAAATACATATGTTGTTAGTAACAATGATTGCAAGGAAAGTGATGATATTGAAATGAAGGACAGATGGGTCAAAGAACAAGAAGCCCTGGAAGTGGTTGAAAGAGCCAGATGTATTCTCTCTCCAAATTTGGTTTTAGTGTCCTGGTCCCTTCTCTGTGCTCTGAACCCACTGCACTGTGAGTACTGTTTAATTACATTAGAGTGCAAGCCGCCTGAGGACAGGGGGTACAACTCTGCCCCCACTATATTCCCAGGATTTAACCCAGAGCCTAACACAGGTAGTCTCTCCATTCATGGAGGAAGGAAAGGATGTTGTGGGAAACTGGCATACCTGTTCCTTGTTTGTTGCGCTTGTCCCCAAATTTTGTAAATGTTGCGGTGCTGATGAGGAACAGCTGCTTTGGAGTTCCTAATAAATATGATGCAGAAACTAGGGTGGAGGCTCTCAGTTCCAGAAGCTCCGAGCCCCCTGCTTCCATCCTTGGTTCCTCTCTTTGTCTGTTATTTCTGTAAGTTCTGCATCACCTTCTCTTTGGCAAACCTATTGCTGAGCTTGTTCTCAGCAAAAGGAGAAGGAAAAGATGGAAAGAGAGATGAAAGGAAGGAGGGAGCAATCAGGTGAAGCCACTGTTCTAGAACATGACACGCTGCTGCTCCCATACCTCCATTTCCTGTCTCATGGGAATTCCACGACCAATCCTAATCCTGACTTCCTTTCTTTTTTTTTTGGATTACATTATGGTTTGTATTTTAGACTGTACAATTTTCTAAATTTTTAGTTACATTATGGTTTACATTTTAGCTTATAGACTTTTATACATTTTTGGTGAAATTTAACATGTCCTACATCCACCATTGCACAATCTTGTGAAACACTTCCATTGCCCCCCACTTACCCTGCTTCCATCTATTCTATTCCTCTCTCAGGCCCTCTCCTCAGGGCCCACAGTGACACCCAAGCTTCACTGCTTGAAGGTCCATATTCACAAATACTTGCAACAATGCTGAGGGCTTGACATACTAAACTGTCCTCCTGCATTGGCACCCACTGATTCTCTTGAGAGACACAATTCCCTCTGTTTGAGAGCATCAGGCCTTCCCAAGATGTGTGTACATCTTCCCACTCATTGTATGGTTTTCCACCCAATGATATAACACACTATGACAAGATGAGCACTCACACACTCCCTAGAAGCCTGCCCTTGTGCCAGATGCCCCCCTGCTTAAGCACTTTAAATAGATAATCCTTCCTTATTATATTTTCTAAAGAGTTTTCTCAACATTATAGTTTCAACTACATACCTGACAATCGCCCACATTCAACTATTCTCCCCAAGGCTCCCCCCTTCCTTTTTAAGTCTTTCTGAGGATGGTGAAGATTCCAGCTGTGTTTATCTCATGGCCTGATATAATACATTAATCTTCCTGAGTCCCATCTGTCAAATGCGGATGATAAGTACAGTTAAACACAGAAGATTAAAACACACATTTAGTCCACTTCTTCCTAAATTCTATTAAAATTACTTTTTTTTTTTTCAGGAAGCACCAGGGATTGAACCCAGAACCTCATACATGGGAAGCAGGCACTCAACAAACCGAGCTACACCCACTCCCCTAAAATTACATTTTTAAAGAGGGAGGTGATAAACTCATAAGGACAAATGTGAGAGCAAGAAGGTTGGAAAGCTTGTGGCCCAAAGATAATTGGCTGAGACCTAAGTCTACAGAAGGGATACCAGGGATATGCTGATTTATGACACTGGCCCACAGCAATGTTCAAGAATTGGAGGTACCTGGTAACTTTGAAAGCAAGGGTGTGGAGTGAGGCTTGAAATAAAAAGGGAGGGTTTATTGACTATCTCGGTAAAAAGCAAGTAAATAAGTAAATTAAAATGGCCACCAGCATTGAGCATGGCCAGGAAGGACCTCTTTCCAAGAGAGGATTTCCAGAAGACAAAGAAACAGTTAACCTGCCCCTGCTTTCTAAGGAAATGAAACAATGAAACACACCCTCCAGAATTACAGCTAAGCAACACTTGATAATAATCAAGTGTGGGTCTAGTAGAGATAGCTTAAGAGAAGGAGAAGCATACCATACCAATCAATGCATATCTGCTCCCCACTTTGTCAGAACTCCCCTATGTAAAATAGAAACTTAACGTCAGGCAATCAAAACATCTCTGTCCTTGCTTCTGTGTTTGCATAGAAACACAGCTACCCTTTTTCAATCTTTTGGGGGAGTTCCTTTCCACATGCAGTTTGGCTGTTCTTAATTCATGAATCATAAAATGCTCAAATAAATTCCTATCAGTAATATTGATGTGGGCTATGGGTGCGAGGCTCTTCATCTCTCCGTAGATAAACTAAGCTGTCTGTGACTTGTGGGTGTGGGACAGTAAGAGGCTGCAGTCCTGCCCTTGGTGACCATGGCAACGACACCAGTCCAAAAAACAGTTTAGCAATGCAAACTCTATAAACTTTAAATATTCAGGAAAAATGCAAACCAAATGTGCTAAAAGCTTATCTAGAATTTATAAGGTCCATGCTAAAAGTTTACCTAGGATGTGGAAGATATTTGCTAATTCAAGCCTTTTGAGCACTGAAACAAAGAACAATTTGACCCTTCCTCTCTGTATAAAAGGAACTCAAAATTCTTGTTCAGGGCTGGGGTTTGAAACAGAAAGCTCCTGAATCCGGCCGGCCGTCAATAAACCATTTTTCCTTCTCAAAATCATTCCTGAATCCTGGCCTTTCTATACACAAATAATTGAACCTCTCTCAACTTCTACAACAGTATCTTGTCTAATATTTTAATTGCGCAGCGCTAAATCTCCAGATTCCTTTCCTGGTCCCTGCAGCCAGGTGCTCCTACCACACCCTGGTAGAATTCTGGAGTTTCCATCTGTGGCGATATTGAATTTGGGGCGCCAGGCAGAGCCAAGGGTGGGGGTAAGGTAACATGCTAAAATTATGAGGAATAAGTGAAAGTCTTTATACTAGAGTATGACACTGCTCTAGCCCTTTCCCCATGCTGCTGCCATACCCTGGCGGTCAAGTTGATGCCACTAGGAAGGAAACAAGAATTCCTCCCAGAGAAACTCAACCCAAGGAGAAAGAGCTGCAGGCATATACTCAAGAATCCCCCACCAAATGGTATAGTCATGCAAATCACCCTAGGGCCAATCCTGCTAGCTTACCATTCTTATTTAACAAAATGAGCTTCCAAGCAATATTTTAATACCTTATGTTTAAATAAAAATAGACAGCAAGGAATCCCTAGACATTTGAGGAAAGCTACTAGCATGAACGACAAAAATTAAAACAAGCAATTGGAAAAAAAATAAGTGTGTGTGTGTGTAGGCCTGGAAGAAATAGATATAATGTAGAGACCAGAAGAAAACTTCATTATGGTTACTATGCTCAGAGAGATGAAAGAAGGCAAAGAAGCAATGCTTTCAAAATTCTAAGAGAAATCTAGAGCTCCATACTCAGGCAAACTATCAATCAAATGTATGATTAGAATGAAAATCTTTTTGAATAATCAAGGTCTCAAAAATGTGCCACCCATTTTCTTAGTTAACTACTGTCTTTCAACAGCAACAGCAAAAGGCAGAAGTGGAGTGCGACGGTTTGCTCGGTCGGTAGAGGTGGGGTCTGGCTGCGGATGAGGGGTCGGTCCAGCTTGGGACGAGGGGTCGGTCCCACTTGGGACGAGGGGTCGGTCCGGCAGCAGACGAGGGGTCGGTCTCACAGGGGTTGCGCGGTTCGGCTGACGGGGTCGCCCAGCGAAGCCGGCGACGAGGGGGTCGCCCGGAGAAGCAGGCGACGAACTGGGGACAAGGGAGGCCAGGCCCTTGTCGGGGGCTCTCAGGACTGGAGGGCGCATGGCAGAAGAACTACCGCGGAGACAAGGTAAACACGCAAGTCCAACTTTATTGAGGGAGAGGCAACAGTTTTATAGGGGCTGGGGAAGGCTGATTGGTTGAAGCCATGCCCTGTTCTGATTGGTTGCCAGAGAAAGGTCAGTGGGAGGTACTGGACAGGGGAGGGGTGGTGATTAGGGATTGGCTGTTGCGGTTGCTGGGGGAAGTGGCAGGGTTTAGTGATTGGTGGCTGCTGTTGCTGGGGTAGAGGGCAGACTTGAGTTTCCCTCCCACGCCTGGCTGTTGCTGCTGTCGGGGGGAGGGGAAAAGGCGGACTGGAATTTTCCACCCTGTGCCTGCGCAGGGAGAAAGAAGAAGAAGGGTGCTGCCCCACAAGGCATCGTGTGGTGCCATCCGGGAGGAGGGTCGGCCGCGGAAGCATGGCTGCCGAGAAGGGGAGACCCGAGGGCACTCTGCGCCCATGCCGAGCTCCCTTCAGGGGTGGCGGTGAGTCCGACCAGCCACCCTATTATGGGGGCAGCGGCTTGGAATTGGGCCTACCGCAGCCGCTCCCCTGCCAGGCCAGCAAACCACACTTCAGCCCCAGGGGTGACCGCAGTGGAAGAAGCAAAGAAAAAGGAAAATAAAAATAGTAGCTCCAACACAGGAGAAAAGTTGAGAAGTCCCAAGATGGCGGTGGTGCATCAGGGTAGGGAATGTTCAGAGTTCAGGTTATGGGGAGATTTACTGTTATATCAGAAATGAACATAACATTTCTGTTGTATTCACTGAGAAGAGATTTGCTGTTGTATCAGAACTGAATTAGTGATAAGTCCATAGAAAAGTAAACAAATAAACAAAATCATGGTAGTATTAACTCCAGAATTATAAAAGAAAGAAGTAAAATCATTTTCTGCTATGTGGCTCAGCTATATGTAATATTGTATGAATATAAATAAAACCATGGAATATTTATTTAGCCAGAATCTCTGACATCACTATCAGGAGAAGGTGAGTCAAGGGGTTGTTCATGAGGGTGAACAGGGGAAAAGGAGGAAAAGTTAAACCTTCTCTTTCAGAGCAAAAAAAAATGAATATATTATAAATTAAACTGAAAAGTCAAGAACTCGCAGTAGAAGCACAACATTTAGAGAAAAGGTGATGCATGCCAGAAGAAACAGATAAAAGGTTTGGAAAGCTTTGTTCCTTTTGAACTGAAGTTACAGAAGATAAAAATCAGGGTAATAAAATGTTATTTTTATTATAATTCTTGTAAGACCTTCACACTTTTCAAAGTCAGTATATATATTATTTAAATAAATATTAAATTGGTCATGATACAAAGTTCCTAGCAATTGCCCTGCACACACCAGGGACTCAAGAAGTGGCAGTGGTTCTTTTTTTGTTGTTTGCTGTACTCCCAACTCTTACCTCTAAGCCCCAATCCTTGAAACCTCAGCCAAACACCCGGGTTGATTTGTCCAACAGCCACCCACATTCTCTCTGGAAGCACTTGGAAAGGCTGGTCATGAAGGAAGCCAGACAACAGCAGAAAACATAGAAGCATCATCCTTTACAGAGTTATACTATGGTTGTTAAAGTATGAAAATGTAGCTAAATATATTTTTACATGATAAAGAATGAGTACACAAATGTATGCTATAACAAGCAAACACATTCCTTCTATCTGGTACCCAGTGAGTTCACCTTAGCTAAATATAGGGGGCACTGGCAGGAAAGAGAAGACTACTTTGGAGTGTTGCTTCCTTCTTTGAAACCCAACCTAGAAGCCGTGGTAGTCAAGAAGACTCCAATGGAAGCAAATTTGGTGGAAGAAGTCTCAGTCATCTGTATGGAGATGCTTGACTATTTTTTTTTTCTTTCCTGAAATGAAAGAGCTTGAAGTCATAATCACATGTACAAGGGAACTAGGCTGACTTCACCATATAACTCTTCTCTGATAAGCTGATCAGAGGCTGTGATCCTCCCTGCCATTCTCCATCCTTGATAAGCTGAGTCATCTCAATATTATTGCTACAATTGTCACTACTGTTTTTTCCCACAGATTTAATCTGTTCCATATTCCTGCAAAGCACAGACAACCCTTTGGAAAGAAAACAACTTCTACAAGTGCCAAGACAAGAAAGTAGATGTTGTTTAAAATGGAATTTCCAATGCGGTACAGAGCTTTCTGCTCAGGTTTACAACATCAACGATTCTTGTTTTTCTGAGGCCTAGTCTCCATGGACCAAGAGAGGGGTCAGACTCTGGAGTCCCACTATGACAAGGACCAGCAGAGAAAACAAAAGTAGTTACTTCATTCTTCAGGCTACATCAGCAGCCAGTCTATAGAACCAGCATGGAAGTCCATGGTTCATAATTTATCGTGGACGTTGGCTGCGCGGTGGAACACTTGCATTGTCGTCCTCGCTCTGCCCTCAGAAATCTGGGTCCTTGCAGCAGTCATCTCTCTGGGCTTTCATGTTGCATCAGGGAAGGAGATGGTTGGACAAGTTGATAGCTGAGTTTCTGGACAAATCTACTCCTGGTTCTGGCCCTTCCCTCTCAATCCATAACTATAAATTTCAGAGAAAGCCAAGAAGAAGGCCCAGTGTCAAATGTACTTGGATTCTGACCCCAGCTCCAGCTTGTCCTGCAACTTTGGGCCAGGTGTTTGATTCAGACCCTTGACTTCCTTCTCTTTAAAGGAGCAAAGTAGCAGTACTTTCCCCATAGTATATTGTTGTGGGGCTTAAATTCCCTATTGGAGTATTTCCCACACTGCCTGGCACATATTAAGGTTTCACAACCTAATGATTTCCCTTAAGACAGCTAGAGCAATGGAGAAAGAGGGGCTGGCGGGGGCTTCTACAGAAGGGCAGAGGGCCAGTGCCTGCCAAGTGTGCTGAACCCTCCAAGGAGGAGAGGCGGGTGGGAGTAGGGTGAGCAGTGTCAGGGAAAAACTCTCATGCCTGGAAAGACAGTGTAGAGAAAAACACTGAGGATAGGCCTGAAAATTCCACAAAGGCAATATTTCAAGAGCCTGGTGGCCTGCTGTAAGCGAACCCAGAAGAGCCAGGGTGGGTTGCTCCCAGCTCTGTCCCTCTAGCTGCTATTAAGGCGTCTACACACACATGCACACTCACACGCAATGCTCTCATGTACGCTCAACCACACATGCTGACACGTGCTGATACCTGCTCACACCTGCTCACACACACCCACTCATGTATACACATGCTCACACCTACTCACACCCGCTCATACACTTGCTTATACCCACACACTCATGCATGCTCACACAAGCTCACTCATACACATTCTCACACATGTGTGTGGGCATATGCTGACACACGTGCTCACAGTTGCCCCTAAATCCTCATACACATGTTCTCACATACATAGCGTTTGTATACACACTACATATGTTCACACACGTGTGCAATGCTCATACACTCACATGTCACACACTCATAAAATACTCATACACAATGCCACACCCACACATTTGCACACTCATACATGCTCACACATATTCCCCCACATACAGTTGAGGCTCAGTCAGGCTGGACTCATTAGGTTGCCGGCCCTGGCAAGGTTATAGTCACTGGTCATCATTCATAAAATGTCATAAATGTCTAAGCTGCTTTACAACGGATGGAGCGCTGCTGAATAACAAGAAGACGAGAAGACCACAGGTTTGTTTGGAGGAGCTCGCTGTTTAAAAACCTGACACAGGAAGGTTTAGGAGTAGACTGTGCTCGCCTCTAGATAGGGGACATAAAAAGCACCCTCCAAACTCTTAGCAGGGAGGTGAGAGTATGTGCAAGTTTTCCAGGAAGTTTTTGCAGTTTTGAGAGTAGAGAGGCTTAAGTTGTGTAAGGTTATCAATACATCTGTTTTTAAAAAGAGGAAAAACGTAGAGAAAGCCAGTGTAGTCCAGTGTCATGGCTTCTGGTACCCAGGTGTCTCCTTCAGGGAAGGGAAAGGAAAGATAAAACATCTAACAGGATTCAGGCCCATTCACAGAGACCCCACCAGCTCCCGTGTTTCTTATAAAAACCCTGTGTGTGTGTCAGACCCCATTTCCCGAGCCTTAGAGAGCTCAAGGACTGTGTCCAAGATCACAGACGGCAGCAGAGCTGCGACTGTAACTGGGTCTGCCTGACTCCAAAAGCCTTTGCAATGCACCATGCTACTTCCTAGTCATAACAACCTGTAAAAAGTCCATCTTCTTTTTATTCTTCCAGTTCATCTATTTGCTCACTGAAGTCCGATAGAAAAAGTGCATGGGGGTACAATAATTGAGGAAGGGAAGGCATTCAACATAGCAGATGTGTACTATTACCAGCTTTGCGCACAGACTTCAAGACTTCCTAGGGCTGCAGAACCAAGCACGCTAGACGAGGCTGATTCCATGGGCTGTGGCTGTCGGGCGCAGAAAAGGCGAAGATTTCAGGGTCAAGCTCTGAAAGTGCAGGGGAGGGGAACTTAGCCCGACTCTGTGCAATATTGTTGAGAGGAGTACCTGGCAAATAAAACACCCTTATTGATTGACTAATGGACTAACCCTAGTCAATACCCTGCAAGTGGTGTGTGACATTTAGCACCAAAAAGAACCGTTCAGAGATGGTGGGTAGCCAAAAGCACCGGCAAAGTACCTGGCTTCCCAGGAGGTGCAGCTGGGGGGTAAGCGCATCTCGGCACCCCCAAGAAATCATATTCATCTGCTGGGTGACCTCTGAAATCCCACCCTCAGAACTCCATCTCCTTAGTTTTGTTCATTCATATTGTTTCTTTAGACCACACGCCATGCCAGGCTGATGCTAGACTGGGGACACAGGTGGCAAGATGAGACTCTGCCCACCACGGGTTCACGTCCCCAGGGGAGAGACAGACAAGCAGAAACAGAATTTTGTGAGTGGGGGTTGGCCTGTCCATGGAACGGGGGGAGGGCTGGGAGAGGTAGCAGGGGAACTCTGGGTATTTGTGGTTATATGCTTGAAACAACAACATTGGGAATGTTCTTTTGGCTGACATGGCAGGGGAGGGTTACTGATTAGCGGGACAGGGAGCACCTTGGGCAGGCTTCTAGGGAGTGTGTGAATGTTCGTCTTGTCATAGTGTGTTGTTTCACTGGATGGAGACCCACATAACGAGCGGGAAGGTGTTAGACTCCCATGCTGGGGAGTCCTGCTGTGTTCCCATATAGAGGGGCAGGAGGTTCTTGAGAACATGCACAGTGCCTAATGGGGGGGGGGGGGTTGGGGCTGGCCAGTGTGTCAAGTCCTCAATGTTGTTGCATGTAACTGTGTATCTTCTTCTTCAAGGAGTGAAGCTCAGTGGTTGCCACGGGTCCTAAGGGGAGGGGGAGGGAGGAATAAAGTAGATGGGACAAGGGGCGTTTGGGACAATGGACTTGTACTACACGATCTTGCAATAATGGATACAGGCTATGTTAAATTTCATTAAAATGTATGCTCCAAAATGTAAACCATAATGTAAATCATTGACGTAGTAGCAATGTTTCAATATTTTTACATCAATTGTAACAAATGTCCATCCACATGTAAAATGTTACAAATAAGGGAAGGGGGATGAGGGAGGATTTTGGGCATATGGGAATCCCCTGTATTCTGTATGTCACTTTCCTGTAACCTAAAATTTCTTTGAAGACAAAATAGAAAAATATAAAACACTGGGGGAATAAACAGAAGAAAATGTTACTACTGTACCTATAAATCTTACAGTGATGAAAGTGATAATGTCAAAAAAATTTTATTTTATATATTTTTATTTTTATTCCAATGAAAAATATTTGTATTTTAAAAAAAAAAAAAAAGAGCCAGTGGGAAGCAGCAAAGGGTGGGCTGTGTGTGCCGGGTGGAGGGAGATGCCTGCCCCAGGCTCAAAGGCAAGCGTGAGCCTGACCCAAGAGGACAATGGGTTCACAAGGCTGGAGCACACCTGGGCTCAGGATTCTGGAGTGGGAAGATGCTACGCATGCTAAAACCCAAACCAGAGAAGAGCCAGGCAGTTGGGCCATATAATCCATTCAATTCTAACGTTGTCTGGCATCCTGAGAAGGAGTAGCTGTTTTCACATCAGTTTGTATTCCTTGGAGTGAATAATGAATTCAAAGACAAATTTTTTATGTCAAGAAATGAACACCCAAACAGGGCTAGGTCTTCGGGGGAAGTGAAAAGAAGGAGCCACTTAGGAAGGAAACGGAAAAAATGGGTGCAAAAGAAGCAAATGTTTGTCTTGCACCACTGTCTAGCTAGGCCTTTTAATAGCAGGGGTATAAGTTATAGAAATTCATTAATTTCATCTATCAGAAATGATTAACTCATAAATTTGAAATCCAATTTAATCAGCAATAGGCTTTCTATAGCAAAAATTAGGCCTGCCCGAAAGACAAAACTTGAAGGAAGTTTTAGATCTATATTCAGTCACCCTCTCTCCCCCAAACGATGAAAGCTGAATTTCCTCATACCAAGAGTTATTGTGAAAAGAGCCATTAAAGTCTACCAAATAACGGCTGATCTGCCAACAACTGTTCCCATTATAGTGTTCTAAAGTGGCAGTTTGTAAGGGAAGTACTGTCATCGCCTAGGGGTGGAGGAAAACATGTGTTGGCAAATATCTACCTACTGTCTGTTCCATATCAGGCACCATATCAAGCCCTGGACATACAGCAGCAAGCAAGAAGGGCACCCTTGGAGACCTCCTGGATCTCGTTAGGGAAGGGACAAATTCAGTTAAATAAACAAAATAAACAATGGGAAGGAAAGACCTAGGCACAATTTAACAAGATAACTGATAGAATACATTGACACCAACTTAAGAGAGAGGCCAGCCCTGAATCTCAGCAGAGTTCCAACACCTACTCTCCAGGTCATTGGACTCACCCAGGATAACTAACAAAAGGATGATGATGGACAATGCTCACCCCAAGGATCAGAGAGTGTCTGCAACTGCAAGCAAGACAGTTCCATCCATCTGCCCCATGGGATCTAAGCCCCCTCTCAATAAGAGGCAGAGTGGGCATCACCATCCCCAAATCCTCAGGACTGGAGAATGAACAATGAACTAGAGCAGACTTGCTGTTATTCCCCTGTAGAGTTATTGTTATTCTAGCAATGGAAGAACTTTTATCATTAATGTGGAGGCAGTGGCCACTGGAGGTTCTGAGGGGAGGGAGAGGGAAAAATGGGTGTAATATGGGGGCATTTTTGAGACATTGGAATTGTCCTGCATGATGCTGCAATGACAGAAACAGATCATTATATATTTCATCATAACTTGCAAAATTGTGTGGGATAGAGTATAAACTATAATGTAAAATGTAGTCGCCACTTAGTGGCAATGCTCCAAAATGTGTTCATCAATTTTATCAAATGTACCACACTTAGGAAGGATGTTGTAAATGTGGGAAAGTGTGGGGGGAGTAGGGAGTGGGGTATATGGGAATCCCCTACATTTTTTATGTAACACTTATATAATCTAAAGTATCTTTTTTAAAAATATATTTTAAAAGGGCATATTTGGGGTTGTATAGATGTTATGAGAATTAAAAATTTTTAAAAAGCAAATCCATAGGACTGTACAACACAGTGAACCCGAGGTTGAACCATGGACCACATTTAATACTATAATTATAAACATTTTCTTTCACTAATCTCAACAAATATACCACACTAGTATAATATATTAATAATAGAGTGTTGTATGGGAACTCTGTATTTTATACATGATTTTTCTGTAAACTTACAACTTCTCTGATAAAAACATTTTTAATTTAATTATTTCTTAAAAGGTCAGTAGAAGCTGAGAGCTGAACTGAAGAAAGTGCTAGCTAGGAAGTGTGTTGGGACAGAGGAAAAAGGAGTGCAAAGGAATGCACTCTTGCCCTAATCAAGATAGGCACCTAGTGCAGAAGGAGGCCCTAAGAAGAGAGCAACCGAAACCATTGAAAATGAAAACCAGCCATAACTTTGCAACATTGGCCTTCACGCTGGCATGGAGCACCTCGATTCTATGAAAGATGGGGCCACTTCCCATGAAAATGTGTCATCTGAAAACTCATCAATTCACACAAATGACAATTCCTGATGGTGGACTGTGCCATAAAACTGCCTTTAGTAAGTTGGTGAAAACAACAAATAGTAAATATTGAGGATTAATTCCTGGGGAGCCAATCTTTCATGATGAGTGTGCAGAGAGAAAGGGAAAACCAGAAAACAATGGGGGAAATTTGGGTGAAATGACAGATCTGTCCTTTTATTTTTCCTGAATTGATGACATTGTGACTGAGTTTAATTTTACCAGAGATGAAGGGATTCTGTAGCCTTTTATTTGCTTAACAAAAATAAATTATCTACCACTCTCTTGCTCCAGATTGCTTTCCCCTGGGAAAATGTTACTGTGCTGCCAGGAGGTTCCAAGGAAATAAGTAGAGCATAAACTGCTCCTGAGGTGTGGATGTCTTTCTATATCTGAGATTCAGAAAAAGCGTTCTCAAACTGTAGGTGGGAATAAAAATATACATCAGTTATCAGTGTGAAGTTAATCACAGAAATGAAAGAATGCCGAGACTCCACAATTTTAGCTCTATATTTTCTTCACTTCTCAAAAACCAAGGCAGCCAGCCTATTTCCATCTGGACTTCTTAACTGGCCGAAGGGGTTATTAGTTTTAGGAAGTGTATTATTCTCCATTTAGTAGCTGAGTCATTGCTTTCTCGAGGCTCAGAGCCATAACCTTGCAAGCAGGTCACGGTGAACAGTAGAGATTGAAGGTCTGTTTTAGATCATCCAGTATTGAAAAGGAGCTTCATTTTCACTCTGAGGTAGCCATAAAATTAGAAATCAAAGAGAATTTCAGGGGAATTATTAGAAGTTCCCCTAAAGAAAAATTTTAACGTCTTTCCTCAAAAATGTTTCCTCCTATCTTTAAATAGTCTTCTGATTTTTCCTTCCTTATGTAAGATGACAGATAACTACCTATTATCTCCTAAAAGCTGAAGTTTCAGCAAGTCATTCCAAATGATAGTGTGGTTCTCATTTCTAATGTCCCTGTCCAGGAAAAGAAAGTAGCACTTTTGGTTCAAAAGAGTGAGCCTTTCTTGTATGAGCTTTGTAAAGCCTATTCCATTTCAAAATGAAAATCTGACATCACATCAATAAGGCACTTGGAGTTGTTTGCATTTGCCCCCTCTCAACATTGCATGTCAGAATAATGAAACTCTCCATACTTCTTTGACTGAAAGCTGACATTCTGTCCTTCATGGATAACTTACTTTGCCAAAGGAAGAAATGAAGAAATAATTTTCAGAGTTCTATTGATCTGGCATTGCATTAACTGTCTGCTGAGCCAAGCTATTTATTGACTAAATGCTAGCTGGCCATTTCCAATTAGCTCAGCTTTCCCTACCAGATTTCTGAATGGGGTGAAAAGACACGAGATTCATGATTCTCTGAAGCTGGTGCAGAGCTATCTCTGTGAACCCTAAAAGCCTTTCTTATTTTCCAATCATGTTTAAAGAGCTAAAAGACAATGTTTGGTTCTTATTCACAGACAACACTTCCTGGGAACACACGAAAGCTTCCCTTGAAATAAATTCTTGAACCACTTAAAGTGAAAGTTCTCTCTTCCTTAGCGTCAAGCAGGGGAGTTCATGTGTAAAGACCAAGTCTTTTTCTACGTAAGGATTCCATTTCTTTTTTAGTCATTGACCTCATTTAAGTAACATCTTCTTGGAAGCCACTCTTGTCTACTTAGATTCACTCTGTGAAATGCTTTAGAATCTCAAAGAGAATCACTGAACAGCCCAATTTCTTGTTCTTCTTACTTTTGTGTAGGAATAGAAGTTACATGCAGAAAAATGCCCAAATCGTAAGGGCACAGTGTGATGTGTTTTTACAGAGTGAACACACCCTTGTAACCAGAGCGTGGATTAAGAAGAAAGCATTCCCAGAATCCCAGAAAATGCCTGTCCCTTCTGGTCACTGCCCCTCAAGGATAACCAACAGGTTGACCTCTAACGCCTGTTTTTGAGCTCTATATGACTGTGATAATACAGCAAGTGAACTTTCATTTCCAGCTTCTTTCACTCAACATTTTCTTTATAAGATTCAACCAAGTACAATAGAATTTGGGGGTTAAATTACACAGGAGATAATATCTGGTCTGTCATTTTTCTTTTACTGATTTTGACAGGTGTTTTTGAAAAACAAAGGCCAAAAACCCTGAGCCTTTATTAGCAAAAGTTTACCAGACAACCCAAACTAGTGCGGATAATCTTGAGTAGAATCCTTTGAGTCAGTAGAAACTGCCATGCCAAATTACTTCAAAAACATTCAAAGGCAGCGTGACTTCACATCCAGTGGATAATAGGAAGGGCACAATTTCGAGTTTGATGTGAATATATTCCTATCGTTGGTATTACATAGATTCCCTGCCTAAAAACTTTGCAAAATTCTTCTAAGCTTCTTAAATTCCCTGCAGCTTAAAGCCACTACATAAATATTCACAGGATTTTCCAAGGCAAAATTTTCTGCTTTTCTTGGCTCCCGACAAGTAAACCAATAAGAGACTTTACTGGAACAAGATGCAAAGCACAATCGTATTGAATTTGAACATCAATTTTAAAAGCAGCTCTTTATAATTTCTGGAGCTAGTAATCAGAGAGGCAGAATATTAATGAGACTGTGTCAGATAGTTTAGCTCTTATAATTGAGATTTGGTTCTGCTTTTGAGAATAAAAATAATCTGTAAAACATGAAAGAAAGTGTCCCTTCATATTCTACTGTAATAATCAAAATGACCTTTCGTGACAATGAAGTCATGCTTCCTCATTTCTGTAGGGGGAATGTTTGTTTTCTCTCTTGGCTGAAAAGGGGTGCTTTTCCATAGGGAAAAAGGAAAACCCTTTTTGAACTAATATTTGACAGACTAATACGAATATAAGATAAAACTAAAAAGAGATGGAGAATACAAAATTAGCATTGTTTCAATGCCCAGTTGAATCTCAAAAACTGTGTACCTCTACAAGAGGCCTGTTCATTCATTCATTCATTCATGTCTTCTTTCATTCATTCAATCCTTCCTTTATAAACAACTATCTTGTATCTACCATATGTCAAAACACTAGTTGGTAATAGTTTCCAAATGAATAAAATTTCTTCCTATAGTAGAAAATTGCCTCCTTGGGGCCAATGGTGCGCTGATAAATAGAATCTCTGGGGGGAGAAGATCCCTGATTTTAGTATTTGCCAAGTTCTGTGGTATAAATACTCTTACAATGGCCCTTTTCAAGATACCGACATGAAGTCCTTAAACTTGGATTGGAGCCAGATGCACAGATTTGGCTCCCAAGAGCTGATAGGAGCCAGTTCCAGAACACCACGGTTTTGAACAAATGCTTTTGGAGATGGAAAAAGTTATCCATGAAACAGAATAAGGGCAATATAAACAATATTGGACCTTCTTATGGATCAAGAGAACTCAATGCACATTCTAGGACTCTGAAAGCCTACATCCATACATAGTGTCTCCAAAGCTGAAAAGTTAATTGTGGTCTTCCAAGAGAGAGGCAATAAAAGCAAAATAATTACCCAAGTGTAGCGATTTGAAAGAGTGTCAAAGGATCTGACAGCTCCATAATATGTTCCTGCACAATTTTGCCGTGATCTCTGAAATTCACACCATTAGCATCATTTTTTAGGTTAAATCGTTGGTTGGGTCCCAGAATGGCCTTGCTAAAATGCCAGTGTTCTCTGAGAGAGAGAGAGAGCTAGAAGGCAACTCCACATAGTACAGAGAAGGCTGAGAGCTGGAGAGTTGGTTCTTTTCCTGGTTTTCCTTAATTGCAGAATGGACAGCTAGTCACTTTGCATTTTTGTGCCTTAGTTTCCTCGTGGCCCAGATGATACCCTTGTTCTTTCCCATCTGATGGGCAAATCACCACTGCATCTTAATGTGGAGATGAGTTAGCTACTGGCCCTGTGCTAGAAGATCTGATGCTTTCCCAGTTTTGCTTTGTTTTGTTGGAATTGGGGGACTAGACACAATGGCAGAAATGGATGTCTATTTTCTCCTTTAAAATGTTATTTTCTGTAGATAACTCACAATAGGCTTGGTATTACACAAATCTTTTCTCTCAGGTGGTTTTTGTGACGATTTTCAGGTCTTACTAATATTTTATAAAGGTTCTTGAGATCGCCAAAGAAAGATGCCATGTAGATATTAATGTTAACTTGGAGTCTAAGGAAGACAATATGAAAATTATAAGATGCAGTGTTCCTTTATTAGTCAAATTAAACAGAAGTGGAAGGGAAACTCCCAGAATTTTGAATACCATGAAACAAGATTAGTAGCTAGATTTAAATATTTTAATATATTAAAATAGGCATGGATTTTTGACAGTGAGTTTCCTGCCACTCCTTCATGACATCTTAGATGCATGGGATGTATTTCATGTACATTTTTATCATCCTCCTAAGGATCTTAAAAGTTAGAGCCTAGTTACCATAGACCAGAATTCATTTTGGTCAGCAGTAATTGACAAATAGAGCTGTGCTAATTTCAGACTGCTCATCGTAATTATACCCCAACCCATAACAAACCCAGATAACGCATAAAACTTAACATTTGAGCAGGCTTTTTAACAAGCCCTGAAGTGCCTTGTAGAGCATGGGTCCAAGGGGCCCCATAATACACATATCCTACTGCTTTGTCCTTCTATTTGGGGAAATGCAAAATTTGTCACATCTTATCTTTTAAATCTTTTGAAATATAAAAGCTCTCCGCCCCCAGCTTGCTCTCCAGCCATTTTAAAACAAAGAAATATATTTTTCTAAATGAAGAGACTCTTTGTCGGAGGACTTTTTAGTGTACTTTCAAATTTTAGCAAACTAAAGTTGTGCCTGGACATCTTGCTTAGCTGACATCTGCTGATTCTGGGAGCCAGTTGGCACTTGAGCCCCAGGATAAGAAGTGGAACATTAAAAGCAAATGGTGGGAAGTAGATGTGGCTTAAGCAACTGAGCTCCTGCCTACCACTTAGGAGGTCTGTCATTCGGTTCCTGTTGCCTCCTAAAGAAGACAGCAAGTGGGTGTGACAGGCAGGCACAGCAAGCTGACACAAGTCAATACAACAAGGGACACAAGAAGAAAAATACAATGAGAAACACAACAAAGCAGAGAACGGAGGTGGCTCAAGCAGTTAGGTACCTCCCTCCCACATCAGAGGTCCTGGGTTCAGTTCTTGGTGCCTCCTAAAGAAACAAGGAAGACAAAAGACACAGCAAGTACAAACAACGAAGGGATGGGGAGAAATAAATAAATAAAATCTTAAAAAAATAAAAGCAAATGGTCAGGAGTCAAGGTTGATTGAGGTCTTGAAAACTTACCTGTGCCAGAGTTTTTCTAGAGATGATGAAACATGTGGATAAGAACATTCAAAGATTGCTGGAGCAAATGGACTTCCATAGGCAGAGAACCTTCTTCATTTATCTATTTATAGTTACATCTTAATTGGTTTTCTCCTGATTTTGAAAGAAATGCAAGCTTGTAGAAATGCAGATGGTAAAAAATATAAAGAATAAAAGCAAATGTTCCCTGTAATTACATACTCCAGAAATAACCAGTTATTATTTTATGTAGACTTCTGTGAGTTTTTATGTATACAGTAATATATCCATAATAATTACCATTATTTTATAAACTGGATCATAGCATATGTGTGTATATATGTGTGTATATGTATATATTCTTGTATATACATACATGTATACATATAGTGTTTTACAACTTGCTTCCCCCCCCCCCCCCCCCCGTTATCCTGAACATCTTTTTGTGTTGACCCACAAAGTTCTACACCCTTCTTTTTAAGGACTGGGCAGAAAGAAGCATCCTTCCTTTAGCATATAAGCTTTACTATAATGCCTTTGTAAGGTAAGCATGGAGCAGACAGTATTGCATTTTCACAGGTGGATAAATGGGGGTACAGAGGTCAGAGTCAGATGATACCTAAGGCCAGCAGGAACTGAAATCTTCTTGTCTTGGACTTTGAGGCCAGCCATCTTTACCCAGTGCCCGTTCATCACCTCCCCTCCCTTAAAATATAAGTCAAAATGATTGCTTTGAACAGGCTAAGCAGTGCTCCCCAAAGATAAATTTGCAGGTTGCTGCCAATAGAGAAACTCAAACAACCGTGAGACCACAGGAGATGGTCATTCATCCCTGCAAAAACTACAAGTCAACCTACTGAGTTTTCTCTGCTTTTATGTAGCAACTCAGAGCTACCCAATGACACATTTGCTTAGACGTGACTGCATACTCTCCTTTAAGAGAAACACATTTCTGAAAATGATGGTTGTTTATTGCTCCTTGTTAAGATTCAGAGGCCTGGGAAACGGACTTTGGCCCAGTGGTTAGGGCGTCCGTCTACCACATGGGGGGTCCGCGGTTCAAGCCCCGGGCCTCCTTGACCCATGTGGAGCTGGCCATGTGCAGCGCTGATGAGCGCAAGGAGTGCCTTGCCACGCAAGGGTGTCCCCCGCGTGGGGGAGCCCCACGCGCAAGGAGTGCGCCCGTGAGGAGAGCCGCCCAGTGTGAAAAGAGAGAGCAGCCTGCCCAGGAATGGCGCCGCCCACACTTCCCGGCCGCTGACAGAACAGAAGCGGACAAAGAAACAAGACGCAGCAAATAGACACCAAGAACAGACAACCAGGGGAGGGGGGGAAATTAAATAAATAAATAAATCTTTAAAAAAAAAAAAAAAGATTCAGAGGCCTGTATAAGCATTCCTCTCTCCACCGCCTGGGAAGACAACGATCCTTCCAGAGGGAGGGTGGGAGCCTGAAGTGGGCCGTCACATGGGAAGGCTGGACCATCCTTGCTCTCCCATGTTCCAGGCTTCAGCCACACTGAACGCCAGGGCTTGTGGTTTCTGTCCTGAGTGTGCTGGAATGCCCATTCCTCCAGCGTCCATCTGGTAACATGCAATTTATTCTCTAAGACTCAGCGCAAATGTCTCTTCCACCCTCAAGCCTTCGACTCCGTCCATGGGCCACCCAGTCTCCTCGTAGCTCTCCTGCTTATGGTCTCGAACATCTCCTCCCTTGTCATATCTGTCCTTGGTGAAGCCCCTCCTGTCCCACTTCCTCAAAGACCCCCAAGCATGATCTGTATAGTGTGTTTTGTTTTTTATTATCTTTTTTAAAGATACATAGATCACACAAAATGTTCCATTAAAAAGTATAAGAGATTCCCATATATCCCCACTCCCTATAACCCCCACTCCTCCCACATCGACAACTTCTTTCGCTAGTGTAGTACATTCATTGCATTTGATGAATACAGTTTGGAGCACTGCTACACTGCATAGATTATAGTTTACATTGTAGTTTACACTCTCTCCCAGTCCATTCAGTATGTTATGGCAGGATATATAATGCCCTGCATCTGTCCCTGCAATATCTTTCAGGACAACTCCAAGGTCTGAAAAATGCCCCCATATCACACCTCTTTTTTCCTCTCCTCGCTTTCAGTGACTCCCGTGGTCACAGTTTCCACATCAATGATAGAATTTCTTCCATTGCTGAAGTCACAATAATTCTATAGTAGAATACCAGGAAGTCCACTCTAATCCATATTTTATTCCTCCATCCTGAGGGCCCTGAGATGGCGATGTCCACTCCACCTCTAAATTGAGAGGGGGCTTAGATCCCACATGGCTGATGGATGGGATTCTCCTGCTTGCAGCTGTACCCTCTCAGTTCCTTGGTGGTGATGATTGACCATCTTCGCCTCCTTGTTAGTTGACCTGGGTAAGCCCCCCAAGCATGATCGTGCACCATTTTTTTGTTCTCTTCCCTCTCTCCCACTTCATAAGCAGACTATCCACCCAGACCTTTACACTAGCTCACTTCTATTTGCCATCAGTCACCAAGTCCTCCTGATTCTTCCGAGAGTCTCAGCCACGCTCCCGGCATTATCCTGCCATCACTGCTCGATCTGAAACCCACATCTCCTCAGCTCTATTCCTTGCAACAGTTTTCTCCTCAGACACCCCTCTTCAAGTTTCTCCACTCACCAATGAGGGCACTGCCTCACATAAATCTCCCAGAAGCCCAGCTCTCTTTGAGGATTTCAGTGGAGCTCCTGCCCTTGGACTCATTAATTTATTCAACAGATATCTGGTGTGGCTAAGAACAGAGACTTTGAAGATGAATAATCTCACAGTCGTTCTCCATGAGATGCCTTTGATTTAATAGAAAAAGTGGGAAAGAACTGTGAAAAGGGAACGTCTCTGTGCTGAGGTGGTCCAAACCCAGGCAGGAAGTCTGGGAGAGCGGAATCCAGAAGGAGGAGTGGGCCAAGGAGGCCGTGGCCCTCCACAGTTTCCCCTCAATCCAAATAGCAACTTCATTCCCACCACGATGCTGTCCCCATCTCAGCATGCCTCATCTATCTTGGCTTAGCATTTCCCTGGTGTGCACATCCTTCTTCAGTGGTGTGTGCCTTATTTCTACCCATTCCCTTCAAATCTAACCCTCCTTGCACAATCTATCATCAATCCTTCCCCCCTCATTTATTCCACACTCATTTATTCATTCTCCACTAATTTAACAAATGTTTACAGAGTACAGCTTTGTTCCAGGTATTGGGCTGCACATAAGTTACTAGGGAAAGACTTGGTAGGCAAGTTCCTAACCTGGGGAACCCACAGTCTATATCTAACTTCTGCCCCTGGATGTGGCCCATCTATATTGTACACAGCAATGAAACTCTTTTACAGTCTACATCTGATTCCCATCCATCAGTCAGTTTCTGCTTTCTCCTCCACCTCCCTCCTCTTTTTCTTAATTCCTTTTGGAATTAATGTCATTATCACATTCTACCTGCATAACTGATTTTCTTTATTTGCATCTTCTTTCTCTAAGCCGTTTGTGAGCTCCTATTGGCCAGGGATTTCTTCTTTTATTAGACACCCCACAGTGCAAAGCAAATGTTGTTCTAGAACATTCTGGGCAATGGGATGCAATGCCACAGTTAAGGTTCCTGCTCTGTAGGCCCTCTCAGCTTCATGGGAAATATGGAACAGGCATAGTTTGGGAACCAGGTACTGGGGAAGAATAGAGGACAGGACAATAGCTCCCCACTGGGGTTGTAGTGTTTCATTGTTATGAACTGCTGAGGGCAGGGGCATTGAACGTCCCCACAACAGAACACAACCTCTGGCTGGTCTCGTACCTCCTCTGGATCCTCGTTACCAGTTGTTCGTGGAGAAAATTCTATCTCTTCCTCCACTCTTTCTCCCACCATCACCGTGTCTTGACTTTTCTGTTGCTCTGAGCACGAGTCACCATCTAATTCAATAAACTCCTTTTATTACCAAGCCAGAGTTGGGATGATTTATCCCCAGATCTCAAATCATTCTGACTCCCACATATACTTAAATTATAAACCATGTCAGGAAAAGATCTCATTTTCCATAAGTAGTAATAGTCAGGTTTAGAAGTTACCAGGTAATATTTTTATAGAGAAAAGGTTGAACCCTGTCATTTCTTTCCTAAGTCTGAAATAAGTAGTACAAATATAGTAGTTTTTTTTTTTAATTTTCCAGTGACTTTGGAAACATTTAAATGGAAATGGCTTCCTTTTCCTTCAAAGCAGACACTCAAATTCCATAGACTCCAGGACATAATTTTACAAGTTTCCATTTTGTTTTTGGTTGGGAATGGCTGATGAGCTGATATTTAAATCACATATTAATGAACCAAAAAAAACAACCGAAATCAAATTTCTTCTGGATTCTCTCCCATCTTACCAAAATTTTAAAGAGTCTGACATACAGAACCTTGAGAGTGGATATATTAATAATAATTTTTGTAGTCATAGAAGCAGTGAGGAATGAGAAATGTTTATGTTACATATAAATAGATGATAGATAGATAGACAGATGGAGGGCAGATAGATAAACAGGTAGATAAATCAAGGGGAAATAAAACCTAGAGGCCCAATAGCTAGAGTTTGGCAATTTCCCTCCCATATGCCTTTTTTGTAATAAAATATTTATAAAATCAATGTTGGGAAGTGCTCAAACACAGCAAATATAGGGCTAAGGATAACCTCAACTTCTGAATGTTAGCAGAAAATAAAATTTTAAGAAAGCAGAGTTGCAGCAAGAGAAACGTGTTTATTTATAAAGCAACTGAAATGAACATAATAAAATCCAGTGGACATTATTAAAAATATAACCTTTCTTCAAGAAAACGTTTTTGTATATCCACTTTATTTCATTACTAATGGGGTCATTTCAGCCGCAAGAATATTAAAACTCACTTCCCATTATCACTGTGAATCAGAAGAAAGAGTTGCACATGCTGATGATTTCAACAAATTTATGGTGCTGATAAAATGAAAATCATGTTTGCTTGCCTCCAAATCAGAGGTTATCACTGCTTTCCTAACTCGAGAGTTGAATTTCACTGCTTTCCAAAACTCTGAAACTCAAGGGCAGTTTTTTCTCTGCTATCTAGTCAGATAATCAGGAGTGGGATACTTCAAAAAGCTTTGTAACACATTGGTATCCCTCAAACACTGTAGATAACATGAAGCAAGGTTAATTGGATTGACAAAATGGCAATATCCAATTGGCCGCATATTTTAGCGTCACGTTTACTGGAAATTCAAAAGCATTCTTCGTTTCCTACTTCCTGATGAGAAGATACCCCCCAATTTTACTGTTTAACCTTGTGGATCTGACCTATTCCCTCAAGTGTTTAACTAGCCATCTTGGTATTGGCCATTCAGATGGACGAGCGGAGCGGGTCTCATTTTGTTTTATGAGGAGGGAGGAGAGAGGATTTTCCACAGTGCAGCCACGGTTTGATTTGTTTTTCCATCGCTTCTCAGAAGCGCTGGTCTTTTAATGCCCTGGGAAAGGTAAGATTTATTTTTGCATCTGACACAGCAGCTGATGTGCAGTGGTGGAGGGCACGGCAGGAGCCAGCTGTATGCAGTGTTGTCTGCAGAGGGGCCGCTCACTACGGCCAGGTCTTGTGGTTCTGAGGCAAAGGATCCAACGGGCCTGGCTCACAACCAGAACCTGGTTCCGTAGCCCAAAGTTCAATCCAGGTTTCCCACCCCTCTCCAGCCGCCTCTTCCACGAACACTGAAACTTGCCAGCCCAAGGGAGGAGCCAGAGCTGAATCGCGGGGGCTGGGCAAAGTGGGCACCTGAACCGGCCACTCGTGCAGCCAGCGTTGACGCACAGGCTTCTGGGTGGCGAGTCCTGAAGATGCAAAAATGAGCAAGACCCAACTCAGCCCCTCCGGTAGTTCAACCAGAATCACTGGGAGGAATTCAAGTGACACAGCTCTGCTGGTCTTCCGGGCCACGTGAGGACAATATTCTGGTGTGCTTGGGGACCTGGAAAGACGTGAAGTGGGGATAGATAAAGACAAATAAAAAAGAAAACCTGTGGGACCTGCTGTGGAGGAGGCGTGAACTCCGTGGCCTTCCCAGGGCTGGTCTGAAGGACAATACAATCCACACAGCAGCCGTGACCTGTGAGCTCCACAACTGTGGGTTGGGGTGGGTGGGCTTGATTACTCCTCATCATATACACCCTAAGCCACAGAGTAGCTGCATTTATTAACTGCTGACTAGGCACATAAATCACGTCTCATGTAATCACCAAAACAATTCTGCAGTTCTACGGCTATAATCCCATTTTACAGGTGAAAGCGTGAGATTAAATGACCTTCCTAAATTCTCATCTCGAGTAAGTGTGAGAATCAGGACTTGGCCTCTAAATCACAGGTCTTTGTTTCTCCCTCTGAACCAGGTTGCCTTCCCAAGGGGACCCATAGGGTTCCCAGCCAGCACTGGCTATTTCTTCTCAAGTGTCTGAGCAATGGGGACAGGCCCCTCAACTCCCACCACTAAGCCCTTAATTCAGCGGGTCAACTCGCCTGGGATTTCCCCAAGCTGCCCGTGGCTAGGCCAGACCTGGTATCTGTGGCTGGCTCTTTCTTTCCCACCTGGGTTACTGGGGCATCTGTTCCTCCAGCCCCTGCCAGCCCAGAATTTTGCCCCACCTCCCTCTAGCCACCCAGGAAGTTTCTATCGCTCCTTCTCCTCTGTCTTCCAGACAGTGGCTTTTTTCACTCCATGCCCCTCCTGAGGGTGCTGGCTCCATTCAAAATAGTCCACCTGCCTAGAGTCTAAATACAATCCTTTTAGCCCAAGATTTTAAGGCCATAAGGATATTAAGATCTGTAGTCAGCATATCTATAAAATATGGCTCTACTACTTACCAGCTAAGTGAACTTGTGCAAAGGGCTTTACCTCTCTGACCCTCGGTTTTCTCATCTAAAGATTGAATCTCATTGGGTGGTTGTAAAGACTCAGAGAACTTGCTCTGGCAAAGTGCTCAGAGCAGCACGATGTCAAGGCCACCACGTTGCACAACACCAGACTAGGATGTGAATGGTGTCCACAGTGTTGTGCAGGGGTTGTATAATACACAGACTATATAAGTATATAACAGTCCTGACCAGGGTACAGTTACTAATCAGCAAATGTTATCATTCTTTCCTTGCCTTCTGGCTTGCGGGTGCTTTGGCAGAAAAAAATTGCAGAAAGTCCTTAAAAGTATCCCATGTGGGGTCAGGAAAGCGGCTGGTGTTCAAAAGGAAAGATTTGAAGGAAAATAACTGAGCTATCCCCGTTACCCATGTCACCTTTCAAGGAAAACTTTTAAGTGGAAAAGCAGGTGGGGTAAAGGGACACGTAGGGGAGGAGTGTTTTCTTTAACGTTTTCATGTTTACTTTTAAGAGCCTGTCGTAAGTCCCTAGGGCTGCCATAGCAAAGTACTGTGATCTGGGTGGCTGAGAACAACAGCAATTTATTGTGCTCGGGCTCTGGAGGCCTGAAGTCAGAAAGCAGGGCCGTGCTGCCTCTGAAATGTGTGGAGTTCTGACGGTGGCTTCCCAGCAATCCATGATGTACTTTGGCTTGTGACATAACTCAGTCGCTGCCTCTGTCACCAGGTTGTTCTCTGTCCAAATTTCCTCTCCTTATAAGGCCCCTGTCATACTGGCTGAGGTCCACCCTGATCTAGTTTGGGCTCATCTTCAAGCATCTTTTCTCCAAATTGGTTCCCATTCATGTGACTGGGAATATATTTTCTCATCTAAATATACTCATATTTTGGGGGTGCAATTCAATCCAGAACTGCCCTTCTTTAATTCTCCCTTAAAATTATCTGCCTCTGTGTGTGTTCTTTCCCTTGCTGAGCACAGAGGAGAAAACATCTCTCCGATGCCCTTCAACCTAACTCTGAAAGCCATGCTCGAGTCAGTGTTTGCTGGGTAACATGTGAGGATGTGGGGATGTGTATGTGTGTCCAGTCCGTTGTCAACTACGAAATGCTGCTGCAAGGTGTTGGTCTCCACCAAGGGGACAGGTCTCCCTGAACTGTCCCCTGAAGGACACACTCGTCTGTCCACACACCGTGCTCACTGGCCTACTTCAGAGGCCACCTTTGTTCCAGGGAGGCATTTACCCAGACTTAAGACCGACTGGTTTACCAAAGCTGTCATCCCAGGGCTGGCTGATGGTACCTGTTTTCTCCTGGAGGTCCTTTACAGGCCCAGCCTGTGAAACAGTGCAGAGATAACTGTTTCTGGAGCCCAAAAGAAAGATGTTGTCCTTCTTCACAATGCTACTGACACAGCAGCCCTTAGGTGCTGTGTGCTCATCCCATCTAGCAGACTAGCTGTTTAACTCAAACAACTCACTTGTACAGACATACTGCAATTTGACCAAGAATGTGAGCATTGAATTGAGATTTGCGTAATAAATATCTATTTCCCAGTAAGTCCTTCTAGGTTCACTGTGGTGTCAGAGGACTTCCTTTGAGAGTTGCAGGGTCTCTATACAAAGGAAGACATCTAAACCGTCTTCCAATCAAAGCCCTTTACATTCTTAATATTAAATTGTTCTTACCCAGCCCATTCAGAGCCTGGTATGTGGACCTGAACATGGTCTTTCCAATTACTGTCCTATTTTTATCTTTCCCTTCCTGGTGAAATCCCTTACATATGTGGCTTACGCTTGCTCTCTCCATTGCACATGCTTCCATATGCTTTAGCTCCATAATCTGGTCTCTAGTTCTTTCTCTTAAATCTTTCTCTTGTCTTGGTTGTATAGGCCCTTCCTTGTTTTGTTTGGTATCTCTCAAAATTCCCCAAGTTTTTTGAGGTCACTAATGACTTCTTCCCAATCAAGCAATGACCTCACCAAACTCCTAAAAATTCCAACGAGGAAAGGAAATTCTTCCACAAATGGTGCCAGAACAACTCAAAATCAATATCAAAAAAACAGATTAGCCTTATCCCCTAAGTCACAATTGCAATTTTTATATACAACAATTAATTTGACTGGAACATAAAAGCTAAATCTGTAAGGCCTCTATAAGAAAACATAGGAGAGAAACTTTGTAACCTCAAAGTGAGCAGATTTCTCAGACAGGACCCAAAATGCATGAGCTGTAAAAGAAAAAAGTGATAAATTGAACTTAATCAAAAATTAAAGCTACTGCTCAACATCATGAAGAAAATTAATTGTCAGGCAATCAACTATCAAAAAATACTCCCAAATCATAAATATCTGACAGAGGACTTGCATACAGAATATATAAAGAACTCTTCAACTCAGTAGTAAAAAACCAAATCACCAATAAAAAATGGCAAAAAAACCTTAACAGTTGGAGAAGAGACCAGTAGGAATGGGAAAATGCTAAGTATTATCAGTCATCAGGGAAATGAAAATTTAAAAGACTAATAGTACCAAAGTTGGCAAGATGTAGCACAACTGGAACTCTCATGCATTGATGGTAGGTGCGTAAATGGTGCAACCACTTTGGAAAACTCCTTGAAAGTTTCTTATAACACTAACCATATAACTATATTATACCTAACAATTCCACTCCTAGGGATTTCACTCACAAGAAATGAAATTATATATATTTAAAGACTTGTTTATTTACTTTATTTATTTATTTTTATTTGCCCCCTCTCCCACAGATGATCCTCTTGTCTATCTGCTCATTGTTTTCTCACCTTCTCCAGGAGGCACCATGAACCAAACCCAGGACCTCCCACATGAGAGGTGAGTGCCCAACAGCCTGAGCTACATCCGCTCCCTGGGGGCTGTGGTAACTGCTGGCTTGTGGCATCTGCTCGTTGCAGCAGGGTTGGTGTCTAGCTCATTGTGGTAGGAGCAGTGTCTAGGTTGATGTGGTAGGGGTGGCATCTGCTGATCTTCTTTTAGGAGACATCAGATCCAAACTGGGGACCTCCCATGTGGTAGGTGGGTGCCCAATTTGTTGAGCCATATCTGCTTCCCTGAAATAACACATTTTTAAAAAGCCTTGTACAAGAGACAACCAACAAGATAGCAGCAGAGTAAGGAGCTCCAAGAGTCAGCTTGTGCTACAGGCCAGTTAGTAATCACCCAGAGCTATCTAAAGCACCTATTTGGGGGCTCCAGGACATCAGAAGAGCATCCTGCAACATCTTTAAAAGAATGGAAAGAGGAGATTGCCCACCTGCAGAGACTATTTGTAAGTAGAGTGCTCCACACCAGGGAGGCTAGTGCCCATCCTCCATGGGTGGCTCAAGCTGCCTCAGGAGCTATTCCGTGGCTGGGATTGGAAGCTCCACTTGCCAAAAATGGGGTAGGAAGAGACAGTTGGGCCCCATTTTCAGCTATTGATTTGTAAATTTGGCAGGCTAAGGTATAATCCTAAGAATAGCTGAAGTTTGAACCTTTTCAAGTGGGAAAGAGGCTGGTAGCCACCATTTTAACTCCATCCCTGGCATGAGGGGGAGCAGGACAGACTGAAAATCACAGTGCTGATATTTTTTCTATCCCGTTTGGACTGTAGCTCTAGCCTAAGCCCCAGCCCCACCTCCAGCAGGGAGGATGCTGGGGAGACTTACCCCAGCCTTTCCAGGAAAATACAGGTCATGTGTGGAGGTTGGTGATTATTGTATTAGTCAGCCAAAGGGGTGCTGATGCAAAATACCAGAAATTGGTTGGTTTTTATAAAGGGTATTTATTTGGTGTAGGAGCTTACAGATACCAGGCCATAAAGCATAAGTTACTTCCCTCACCAAAGTCTGTTTGGAGCAAGATGGCTGCCAACATCTGTGAAGGTTCAAGCTTCCTGGGTTCCTATGTTCCTGGGGCTTGCTTTTCTGTGGGTTCAAGGTTCCTTTCTTCCTAGGGCTGGCTTCTCTTTCCTCTGTGAGCTTAATTCCAGGGGCTCCAGCTTAAGTCTTCAGCATCACACTCCAACATCAAAATTCCAACATCAGAAACCCTCAACTCTGTTCTTTGCCATGCCTTTTATCTGTGCCCATCCACCAAGGAGTGAGGACTAAATGCCATAAACATAACTCAATCATGCCCAGGTACAGATCAGATTACAAGAATAATACAATACCTAATTTTGGAATTCATAACCAACTCAAACTGCTATAATTATCCTACTCTGGCAGCCTCAAGTCACCTCAGGAGCTATTCTGTGGGTGGAGTTGGAAGCTCCATTTCCCAAAAACAGGGGAGGAAGAGACTGTTGGCCGCTGACTTCAGCTACTGATTAGTAAATTTGGCTGGTTAAAGTATAACCCTAAGAATAACTAAAGCTTAAACCTGTCCAACTTGAAAAGGGGCTGGTAGCTGCCATTTTGACTCTGCCCCTGGCATGAGGGGAGACAAAGCTGATTGAAGAGCACAGTGCTGGTAGCAACCAGCTTCCTTCCACCCAGATCAGACTTTAGCCCTAGCCTAAGCTTCATTCCCACCTCTGGCAGGGAGGAAGCTGGTGGGCCCTGCACTGACCTCTCCAGGTAACTGCAGGTACATTTGATTGACACAGACTGAATAGTTGTAAGTCTAACTGGGAAATGGTGGTCATCTTGGACCCACACTGCACAGATTGCTGCCCACACCTGCAGCTCCATCCCCACCCAGGCAGAGAAGGAAAGGATGTGAAGCTTCATCAGTCTCTCTGGGTAACTACAATTTAGGCCTGTACAACTTGGATTATTACACACATCTGTGGCTCTGTTCCTAACCCTGGCAAGGGTGAAAGGTGGAAGAAGCTTCATGGACCATTGGGGCAATGTGGACAGCTTGAGCCGCCACAGCTTACATCATCAACTACATCCTCAGCTTCTACTATACAACCAGAAAGGGAGAAAAGGCAAGAAAGCCCTAAACTAAAGAGAGAAACTGCTCCCAGAATAAATGCATCTAGTAAGCCAGATGCCAAGACACCAAAAAAAACCTTACAATACATACCAAGAAACAAAAAGATATGGCCCAGTTAAAGGAACAAGATATGGCTCCTGATGACATAAGGGAGTTGAGACAACTAATCACAGATGTTCAAACAAATCTCCATAATAAACTCAATGAGATGGCTAAAGAGATTAAGAGGGAAGTAGACTTGGCCCAATGGATAGGGCATCCACCTACCACATGGGAGGTCTGCAGTTCAAATCCTGGGCCTCCTTGACCCCTGTGGAGCTGGCCCATGTGCAGTACTGATGCGTGCAAGGAGTGCTATGCCATGCAGGGGTGTCCCCCGCATAGGGGAGCCCCACATGCAAGGAGTGCGCCCCATAAGGAGAGCCGCCCAGCACGAAAGAAAGTGCACCCTGCCCAAGAATGGCACCGCACACATGGAGAGCTGACACGACAAGATGATGCAACAAAAAGAAACACAGATTCCCAGTGCTGCTGATAAGGATAGAAGCAGTCACAGAAGAACACACAGCGAATGGACACAGAGAGCAGACAACTGGGGGGGGAGGGGGAAGGGGAGAGAAATAAATAAATAAAACTAAAAATCTTTTTTAAAAAAAGGGAGAGAGATTAAGAATACTAAGACGACATTGGATGAGCACAAAGAAGAATTTGAAAGAATACATAGAAAATAGCAGATAGTACAGGAATGAAAGGTGCAATAAATAAAATTAAAAATACACTGGAGAGAAATAAATAAAAAATAAATCTTTTAAAAAAATACACTGGAATCATATCATATAACAGCAGATTTGAGGAGGCAGAAAAAGAATTGGTGCACTTGAAGACATGGCCTCTGAAGGCGAACATACAAAAGAGCAGGTGAAGAAAAGAATGGAAAAATTTGAACAAGCCTTTAGGGAACTAAATAATGGCAAGAGACATGCAAACATACATGTCATGGTGTCCCAGAAGGGGAAGAGAAGGGAAAAGTGGTAGAAGGACTATTTGAAGAAATTATGGTAGAAAATTTCCCAACCCTGCTGAAGGGCATATATATCCATGTCCAAGAAGCACAATGTACTCCCATCCAAAGAAATCTTAATAGACAAACTCTGAGACACATACTAATCAGAATGTCAAATCCAAAGACAAAGAGAATTCTGAGAGCAGCAAGAGAAAAGTAATGCTTAACATATAAAGGATACCCAATAACAGCAAGTGCTGATTTCTTACCAGAAACCACGGATGCAAGAAGACAGTGGTATGATATATTTAAGATGCTGTAAAAGAAAAACTTCCAGCCAAGAATCTTATATCTGGCAAGATTGTCTTTCGAAGATGAGGGTGAGTTTAGGATATTCACAGATAAACAGAAACTGAGAGAGTTTATAACAAGGGGACCAACCTTGTAGGAAATACTTAAGGGTGAGCTACAGTCTGAAAAGAAAAGACAGGAGAGAGACTGGCTTGAAAGAGAGTCTAGAAATGAAGATTATATCAGTAAAAAATAACTAAAAGTCTGAAAAGAGTGGAGAAAATAAAATATGACAGATAAAACCTAAAGGTCAAATGGGAGAAATAAGAACTGCCTTTACAGTAATAACATTGAATGTTAATGGATTAAACTCCCCAATTAAATGACACAGACTGGCAGAATGGATAAGAAAATATGAGCCATCTATATGCTGTCTGCAAGAGACTCATTTTAGACCCAAGTATACCAATTGATTGAAAGTGAAAGGCTGGAAAAAGATATTCCACACATGCAGTATCAAAATTAAAAAAAGCCAATTAGCTATACCTATATCAAATGAAATAGACTTTAAAAGACACCAATAGTACAATGTGAGGAGGAAGTCAGGGAAAAAAATCCCATTTACAATAGTGACTAAAAGAACCAAATTTTTAGGAATAAACTTAACCAATGATGTAAAGCACTTGTATTCTGAAAACTACAAAGCATTGTTAAAAGAAATTTAAAAAGACTAGATAATTGAAAACACAGTCCATGCTCATGGATTGGAAGACTAAATATCATTAAGATGTTAATTCTGCCCAAATTGATAAACAGATTCAAAGCAATCCTGATAAAAATTCTACCAGCATTTTTTAAAGAATTGGAAACACAATTATCAAATTTATTTCAGGGGTCTTAAATAGCCAGAAACATCTTTAAAAGGTAGAGCAAATTTGGAGGACTCTCACTTCTGGATTTTAAATCATATTACCTCACTACAGTGGTAGAAACAACATGGTACTGTCATAAAGACAATTGAAGGTTCAGAAACAGACCACAACATCTATGGTCAAGTAATTGACAAGCCTGTCAAACCCATCCAGCTCAGGCAGAACAATCCATTCAACAAATGGTGCTGAGAGAGCCTTCATCAAGAAGGTGCAGAGGCAATCTACTCAATGGGAGAATGTATTTGGAAACTACATATCCAATAAGTGTTTGATTTCCAGTGTTTATAAAGAGATCATACATTTCAACAATAAAAGTGCAAGCAATCCAATGTAAAAAATGGGCCAAAGATTTAAATAGGCCTTTCTCCAAAGAGGAAATACAAATGGCCTAAAAGCAGATGAAAAAATGTTCTGTATCACTAGCTATTAGGCAAATACAAATAAAAACAACAATGAGATATCATTTCACACCACATAGAATGGCAATTATTAAAAAAACAGAAAACAATAAGTACTGGAGAGGATGTGGAAAAATAGGAACTCCTCCTTCATTGTTGGTGGGATTGTAAAATGATGTAGCCTCTGCAGAAAACAGTGTGGTGGTTCCTCATGATGCTAACTATAGAACTGCCATGTGATCCAGCAATTCCTCTACTAGGAACATATCCAGAAAAACTAAAAACTATGACACGAACAGACATCTGCCCACCAATGTTCATACCAACCCAAGCGTCCATCAACCAATGAATGGATAAACAAAATGTGGTATCTACATACAATGGGATACTATGCTGCAGTAAGAAGAAATGAAATTGGGGCACATATGATAACTTGGATGAATCTTGAAGACATTATGCTGAGTGAAGAAAGTCCAACACGAAAGGACAAATATTGCATGGTCTCATTAATATGAACTAAATATGAAGAATAAATGCATTGATTCAAAACCTAGAGTGTAGGATATTAGGAGATAAGTGGAGGGTTGAGAAGATTTGGTGCTTAATGTATGTAGAAGTTTTAACTAACTTGACTGTCAAAGTGTGGAAATGGATAGAGTTGATGGTAACACATTACAGTGAGTAGCAGCTGATATATAAATAGGATTATGGCTGAAAAGGGTAGTCTGGAAAAGTAAATGTCAATTGAAAGAAACCTAGAGGATAATCTCGGATCTGAATAACACAGTAAACCCAGAGATGAATCAGAATTGTGGTTGATAGTACAGATGCAAGAGTGTCCTCCCATGGGCTGAGCAGATATATATCACTATTGCAGGATGGTGGGAATGTGGAGAAGCACGGGAAAAATACAACTGGTGTGACCTATGAACTGTGGTTAACAACAATATTGTATCTTGCATTAATGCCAAAGAGGCACTGTGTTGACAGTGGAGGAGTATGAAAAAAGTGTGCCAAATGTACACTATGGACCATAGTTGGTGGTAATACTCTGATAATATTATCTCATAATCTGTAACAAATGCTCACCATGGTGTGTTGTGCTGGTGAAGGGGTGTTATAAAGGGATTCTACACATGTGCATGTTTGTTTTGGAAGTTCACAACCTCTATAATAAAAATATATATTTAAAAAATAGTATGAAAAAAATGGTGTGGGTTGGGGGAAAATACACCAAATGTAAGAGATAGTTAGTAGTAATATTTTGATGATGCTCTTGCATAGTTTGTAACAAATGTACCACAACAATGCTAGGTGTTGGTGGAGGGGTGATGTTTAGGACCCCCTGTATGATGTTATGCATGCTTATTTTGTAAGTTCACAACTTTTACTATGCACTTATTGTTTGTGTATGTTCATGTATGAATGATATACTTCAATAGTATATATAGATATATTTTTTTAAAAGATCCAGCATTGTCCCTAAGGAAAAAAAAAGCCTCGTACAAGAATGCTCATGGCTGTTTTACCAAAAGTTGCCAAAAATTGGGCCAGAAAAAAAATCCAGGTGACCGTAAAAAGGAGAATAGATTTTAAAACTATAGTATTGCAACACAATGGAACACCATTCAGCCATAAAAAGGAACTGTACACATAACAACAGAGAAGACGCTCAAAAACAAGCTGAGCCTAAGAAAGCAGACACCAAAGAATATGTGCTATATGATTCCATCTCTGTGAGGTTCAATAACAGGCAACATTAAACTATGGTGATAGATATCAGAACAACGGTATCCTCCAAGGTGGGAAAGGGAGTGGGGAGCAGGGACTGATGAGTTAGGGATGCAAGGGAACTTCCTGGGGTGATGCAAATGCTCTATATCTTGATAGGAATGTGGGTACATGACTGTATGCATTTGTCAAAACTCAATGAACTCTACACCTAAGATCTGTGCATTTCACGCAAATCAATTCAATAAAAACATGTTTTAAAATAAAAGCAGAGCTTCCTCTTCCCAGACATTTTGCTATTATGTAAAATCTCTTGAAAGATCTGTGCCCTTAATTCTGAGGGGCTCATCTTCTCCCGTCCACCTCAATCTGTATGCTGCCCAAGAATCAGGCCTCATTCCTTTTTACGTGCCCCTTTACAGTCTCCCCTTCTTTCATTTGTTGAGAGCTCATCCACTGTCAAGATGCAATACAACTAAATTCACAGCTTCGAGACTTATTTCCAAGCTATTCCTTCTCTATCCTGAGAAAATGAGCCCCTAGGCATCCACATGGAACTGGGGCTCCACCCAGCTCGCCCCTTTATAGGTCTGAAACCAAGTCAAACCAAACTGCTTCTCTGGAAATACTCTCCGACTGCGCAGGTACCAGAGCCTGCCTGGCAGACTGCTGCATTCTCTGCGTTCGTTATGACGTCACCCTTGCTTTTCTGAAATCGGCTCCTCCTTTGGTTTGAATCCTGTCACATTCGGAGGCTGAATTCACCAGAGAGTGATCGGAGCTCATTCTGCTTCCCAGTGGCTTCTAAGTGCGTTGCTGAAGTTCAATGAACTTTAATAAATAATAACAACTCTAGGCTGGAGTATGGGAATCAAGCTCCCAGCACAATGAGACTGGAAAAATTAAATGGCAAATTCTGAAGCTTTCTGCAGTCATTAATTAAGATTAGAAAGCTAGCTAGCTTTAAGAGAGAAATGAAGCAATCTTTTATATCCAGGCCTAGAAATGCCAGGACTGATTTAATTTTACTGGGTTCTCTTTGTTTTATTTTCTTTGTGTTTCGGAAAAGAATCCTAACTCAGAGAGTCATAAAGGAAAGTCATTAGAAACAACTGAAAAACATACAGCTGTTATTTCTTTAGCTAAGCTTTATTACTCAGCTGAATACTCTGGAAATATACAAAAGGATAATGGCTTGTGAGGACTATCACAAGGGATCTGGCTAAAACATTTTTTAAGAAGTAGCCCAACCAAGCAGTTTTATTGTTCCACCTTTTTATCAAAACCAAAGACTCTGAATGACTTGTTCCATTTTCTAGAAAATGTTTTCCTGATTTTTCTGAAGATTTCCCTATGTGACTTTAGAGCAGAGTTATATGTAAATATCATCACTGCTTTTACTCCTGCTACTACAGAAATGCCTAATACTTGGATATCTTTTAATAATACACATTTTGTTTTACAGAATTGAAATCCTCAAGCCCCTGGGGAAGTGTTATTCCAGGTAAAAGGACCCAAAACCCCTGGGCGAGATAAATTCCCTGAGAGGTTACAGGTGGAAAAATCTGCTTTCAACAAGACATACTGGTAAAGAGAGATAAAAAAGGGAAGGTATCATAGAGACTGTGGCTTGATTTTGACCTTGAAGGATGCTTAGCTCTGGTTCTGTGGGTATTGAAAACATGGGCACTGCACAGAACAACAAAAGCATAAAACCGTCAAGTAGCTTTCCATTGTCCATCTTCTGTGTGAGCTGCCCCTCGATTCTCTGCTTCTTCTTTATCCATGTTCTTATCCACTGGGCTCGGCTTGCTCTAGCTTGCCTTTCGATTCCTTCCACATGACAGAGTGTCTCCATCTCTGGAATGTTCTTCTCCCACATCTTCATCTGGCTGTCTCCTCTTCATTTGGGCATTGTTCAGCCTTTCATGGCCAACCAGCAAATCCTGCCTAAGCACTTTCTATCCTATTGCCATGTACATGTTCTCTCTAGCACACATCTCTAATTAAAGCAATCTTCATTACAGTATTGCACATTTCTTATAAGCTCCATGAGGACCAAGCGCTTATCTCTCTTTTTCCTTGCCGTTTCTTTGACACCTAAGATAATGTCTGCTGTCGAATAAGCTCTCATCGCATGCATGCATGAATGAACGAATGAGTGAAAGGAGGAAAATGCAACGAAGAATAAGGATTAGTGTAACTCACGTGGTTCGATATTTAGGCTGAATGAAGAAAAAAGTTGTGGACATTGCAATGGGAAAGTTAGCATGGGGGCTGGATTCTGGTGGGCCTTAGACACAGGTCAGTGGCTTGGGAGAAAGAGCCAACTGGTAAGTGAAGTGCGGCATGGAAAAGAAAGTGCTGCACACCGGAGGATCAACATAAGTAACAGTGGGCCCCTGTGTGCTCTTGACCTCGGGAACCACACACTGGGAGCCCTGTTTCAGGAAGATAAAGGTCAGGCTATTATTGTGCAGAAAGGTGCTAATGGGGCACCATAGAAGTGAGACTAATAACAACCCCAGCGACTGGCAGCCGCAGTTTCCCCGAAGGCTCACTGTGTGCCAGCCCTGTTATTCAGCGTCTTCACTACCATCTCACCTCTCTTTGTACCAAGTTGACGGGATAGGTCATGAATTCCCCATTTTATAGAGAAAAAAATCGAAGCCTAAAAAGGCTAAGTAGGGAAGCGGATTTGGCCCAATGGATAGGGCGTCCGCCTACCATGTGGGAGGTTCAGGGTTCAAACTCAGGGCCTACTACCCATGTGATGAGCTGGCCCACATGCAGTGCTGATGCGCACAAGGAGTGCTGTGCCACGCAGGGGTGTCCCCTGCGTAGGGGAGCCCCACGCACAAGGAGTGCACCCGTAAGGAGAGCAACCCAGTGCGAAAAAAGTGCAGCCTGCCAAGGAATGGTACTGCACACACGGAGAGCTGATGCAGCAAGATGACGCAACAAAACGAGACACAGATTCCCGTGCTGCTGACAAGAATACAAGCGGACACAGAAGAACACACAGCGAATGTACACAGAGAGCAGACAACTGGGGGGGGGGGGGGGAGAAAGAAAGAAATACATCTTTTTAAAAAAAGGCTAGGTAACTTGCTCAAGATCACACAGTTTGAAAGAGCAAACTGGGAGACAGCCAAGAAGCTTCTGGTCTAAAGGGGAGTACAGTAGTCATTACTGCTTTCCACCAAAGATGTCTGGCTGTTGGGCTTGGCTATATGGCTTGCCGTGGCCAGTGTCATGTAAGTGGATGTTGTGACAAGTGTCCCTTCTAGGTGGAAGCTTTGGGAGCCAGGACGTGATTTACTGAGGTCTCGTTTCAACTGCCACAGAGACTGGTGACAGTCTGGTGTGGCTGTTCCATCAGTCTGGGTCCTGGAGTATTTCATGGAGGGCAGAGCCACTGAGTTTTAAGCCACTAAGACCTGAGTGTTTTGTTTAAAGCACAGCCTAATCCAGCCCACCTAGCATTATACAACAGGAGTTGCTGTTGCGCTCCCAAGACAGGAATAGAATATCTGCAGTTGCCTTGGGAGGACACCTCCACAGAAGTAGTTTGCATGCTGATTGAATCATGCTGAAGATTTGGTGACATCCTTTTTTTCTGTTTCCATCACCACCCCTTTTTTTTGGACCTCAGACATAGAAGGTTGAGCTAATCTCATTCCTGTGTCAATAGTATAGCATCAGTGCTCGTCCAAGTGAGGTTCCTATTTAATTTCATCCTCTTCATCCTAATCCTGAAATATGTGTGTCCTTAAATATGCATGTCTCCCTGTAAAATATTTTTTGTGAGCATGTGTTTTTAATTTATGTCATTGGTATTCTGCTATAATTCTGTTTTGGTTTCTTAAATTGTTTTATTATAATTTTGACTCAGCTCTGTTTTAAATGTTCTCCATGTTGTTGTAGGCACGTTTGGTTTGTTGTTTCTAACTGCTTCACACTATTCCATAGTATGAACCCATCACCTGTCACCTGCCTGACCTTACAGGGAATGAGGCTGTCATCTAACTCTCCTTTCCTCCAGCAGTGCTGAAATGGAATCTGTTATAGAATATACAAGAATTTCTCTGGGACTTGCAGGCAAGAGTGAAATCATCTGGTTGTGAGTCCTGGCATACTTATTTCCATGAAATGCTACCAGATTGCTTTTCAAAATGACTGTGTAAAAGGATACTCCTACCAGGAGTGACAAAGAATTCCAGTTTCCCATGTACTAACCAATACTTACTTTTACCCACTATTGTAATATGATTTTACCCTACTCTTTGCCTGTTGTGTCCTTCCTTGGTAACTATCCCATTAAGGCAGCTGTGAACTGGCTTAGTGGGGTGCTTAAGTTACTGCTAGGGGAGGGAGTTCTCCAAGGTTGGGGGTGTGTGGAGATGATGGACCCAGCAGGCATCTCTGACCTATAAGACTGGGCACCAGGAGTTAGGGACTCTGTGCTGTTTGTCCCTGTCAATGCCCAGTGTCTGGCATGTAGTAAGCCAGTATTTATGGCTTTGTTGAATTTACCACAAGGGCTTCAGTAACTTACTGTTTCAGGACTGTTGAGGGTTGAATTATGTACCCCATTATGTAACCCATTCCTATCATGTCAACCCACTGCAAACAGGGCCATTTGAAGATGTTATTTTTAGTAAAGGTGTAGCCAACTGAATCAGTTAGGGCTTTAATCAGAATCAAATTCAGGCATAGAGAAGCCACAGGGTGCAGCCAGAAGCTGGAAGTCAACAGAAGAGGAAGAGAAAGGAGAAGATGCTGCCATGTGCATTGCCATGTGACAGAAGAGCCAAGGAGCCCAAAGACTGCAGTCCAGCCAGAAGATGCAGACGCTGAAGAAGGAACAACCTCTAGCCTGGGAAACCCTGACTCAGTAAATTCCTATTGTTAAGAAAACCCGTTGTATGTATTTGTGTTAGCAGGTAGGAAACTAAAACAAGAACCCTGTTACATTATTCACTGTAACCTGAAAAAAAAAAAAAGCTGTATGAAGTTTCCCAAGATGCTGGAGTCCTGGGGTGAATTCTCTTCAACAAAAAGTATACTGAGCCATACATTTTAATTATTCCAAGGACACTCTGCCTGGTCTTGTCTCTCTAAGGAAGTTTGCATTCCAGTCCTGCTCCCGAGATGGCGTTAGTTTTGGTGTATGAGATTCACCCATTCCCCTTTCCTCCTTCCCGCTTTCTTTTCCCTGGAGAATTGAACCAGCATGCCTCCTCCACTTTACTTGTTAGTAGTGAGCAAATTTAGAGGTTCGGTTTTTCAAACAAATGGCGACAGCAACACCGCAAGGCCAGATTCTCAGGAAAGGACTATCAGGTGGTTCCCTGGAACATGAGCCATCACTGGCGTGAGCGGCCACCTCAAACCTGTCCCCCCATCACCCCGGAGGAGGGGGGAGTGTATCTGATAGCTCACCGCTATGAAATGGGAGGATCCTTGTCCGCCCAGCTTAAAAATAATGAGCACGAATGCCAGGCAAATAATTCTGGGAGACTCCAGCCCCTTCCAACTTTGTCCTGTGGAGCATGTGCCTGGTCTGCTCCTTTCGTGATCCCCTCAGTCCCTCCTCTGTGTGTGTTGATGTCACCTGAATGGTGCATTTGATTTAAACATAAAACATACAGCACATCGAGGAGTGCGGCAAAAATGTTGATTACGAGAAATGCTTGGGCAATGGGGCATTTTGATTAACTCCATGTTCTAGGTTGCTGAGAATTAAGTAAAGAAATCCTTTTCATTTCGATTCTTATGATGGAAGATGTTTCTGAAATGAGCGTAATGCACAGCAGAAGAGCGAACACAGTGGAATCTCTCTCTGATGACTGTAAGTTCAGCATAGTTCTCAGCTGTCATTCCTGAGTGCCAATCATGAGGTTATTCATGTAGATTTAGAAGATGTAAAGGCAGGGCTGGAGAGAGACAAAACCCCGATGCACTCTAGGAGCTGAGATTTCAAAATAAATCTTTCCATTTTCTTTTTGTAATTTGTCATTGAGGGTATAAAAAGGAGTCTGGTGGATGGAGTCTTGATTAGTTGGATCCAAGAACAAATGAAGATTTTGTTTTTCATTTAGAATCTTCTTGAACAGCTGTTTGATTTATTTTCTGATTAAACTAAGATTGTTTTTCAGGTTCTTGAGTCCATAGACTCATTTATTCTTTAGATCGGAGTACCTCATAAAAATAATGAATGTTGTCCAGAAGCATATTAAGTATAGTTTTTATACCACTTTGATTCATATTGTACACATAGTAGAAATGCTGGCTTTTTTATCACCCATGATTTTTTTAAGCAAATAAATTTAGCTAAATGTGAAGCAAAAGCTTCTATTTTCGAGAGACGGTGTGGTACAAAGGACTGAATTCTGCCTTTGAAGTCAAACAGATCTGAGTGAAATTGCAGTGCTGCCCTGCTCTGTTTTTGGGAAACTCAACTTCCTCATCTGAAAAATCAAAATAGAATCCTTATGGGGCCAAGGTGGAGATTAAATGGGATTATGTGTGCAAGAACCTGGTGTCTGGTGCCTGCCGAAGAGAAGTTAGACCTATCGGCCTTCCTTAAGATTCCCGTTGGATTTGCCAAAACAAAACCATCCTTCTACTTGTCCTAGCATTATGACATTGTCTTCTCCAGCCATACCTTCTGCAGGGGCCATTTTAGGGAACCAGTGTATATCCAAATGACCTGGATAAGAACTAGAGACTGAGAAAACTTTAGCCTTCCTGAACCATCTGCTCATCCCCGTCCACGCTAGTTCTTTTTTAAAAATGTTTAAGACCCCCACTGCAAAACTGCCAGGAGTGTGAATTTTCAAAGTAATTTTACACTAAAATCAGCTCACTTTTTTTTTTTTAACTCATCTCCCATGGTGGCAAAACCAATTTCAGTGTGATGTTAAAAACTGAAATTTGTGTTAACATCGGTTAAAAAAGAAATAAACCATGTAAATGATGGCATTTTTTTTTGAGAGAGGTTATTTTACTGCTGGGCACTTTTTATAATATCTGACTGCAGAGAGAAATGAGGCCAAAACACTTTGTAAACAGGCTTCAGGTTGGTAGGCTGTTCTCCGGAATTTTGAAGAAAAGTAGAGGGGCTCTTTGAGGTTCCCACTGTGCTCTCACCTCCACTGCCTCCCAGAGCTCGGAGCAGTTTTTGAGCCCTGCAGCAGTGCCTTATTAACAGTGAGAATCTGACCAATTATTTAACTTTCTTCATCTGTAAAAGGAAAATGAAAACCCCTGCTTTGTAGGGCTGTTGTGACATTTAAAGTGAATAACGTTTAACAGGCGCACAGGAGGCCCACCATAAGTGGCTGCATTTTCTGCAGGCCCAGGACGCGACAGAGGAGACAGGCTATCGGCTGACCTTTAGAAAGCAGAGCTTGACTTGGCAGGGACGTGGAGCAACTGGAATTCTCATACATTGCTAGTGGGCTGTACAATGCTATAAGTATATTGGAAAACTATTCGTTGGTTTCTTAAAAGTTAATCATACACTTACCATATGGCCTTGCAATAGCAGGCATAGCTATCTCCCCAAGAGAAATATGTGCATGTGTCCCCCAAAAAGATTTGTACAAGGATGTTCACATTTAGCTTTATTTACAGTAACCAGAAACTGGAAACTAGCCAAATGCCCATCAACTGGTGAATGGATAAGCAAATTGTGGTATATCCACACAATGAAATCAACAATAAAAACAAAAGAACTACTGATACATAAAGCAATCTAGGTAACTCTCAAAAACATTGTGTTTGAGGAGTGGGTATAGCTCACGCCTGAGGTCTCAGGTTCAATCCCCAGTACCTCTGAAAGAACTAACAAACAAACAAACATTATTTTAAGCAAAAGAAGCCAGACACAAAAGAAACAAAAGTAGTTCACAAATGACTGACAGAAAAAAGAATGGTTGCCAGGGAGGGTAGAGTGGTGGTATTGGCAGGAATGAAAACTGAGAACTTTCTGGGGTGATGGGTATAATCTAAATATTGATGTGAATGATGACTGCCCAGGAGTGACAATTCATCAAACTGTACAGTCATGATATAGATACTTCACTGTTTGTAAATTATACTTTAAAAAGAGACTTAACGATTCCCTTTTCCAATGAACATCTTGCACAAGCCCTCAGAATGTTCACAGTAATCTTAGCAGTCGAATGGATGGGAGGAGCCCGAGCACCTTTTGCCCCCCTTCCCATCCCTTCGCCGTGGACACGTGCAGACCCATTTCATATAATCTCTTGCCAGCACTTCAGAAAATATCAATCATGGTGCTGCTATGAGCCGGGTGCTCAGGCAGGGTGATCTGATAAAAGCAAGAATACCATAATGTCATTTCCTTCTGGATTTTACAGTGTGGTCACAGGACGTCTCTGACATGGTATTGGGAAAGGGATTTGTGGGCACACATTTGCGGAAGCGTGTTTTCATCCAGCGGGTGTCTGGCCTAGGAGCACGAGGACGTCGTCTTGTAGCGATCAGGGGACAGAAGCCTGAGGCCCACCAGAGGAGGCTTTGCTTTGGAAGGAAGTCCACTTGCAGCCCCAATCTAGCGGTCAGGCCTGGGGGTCCTCCGAGTCCCAAAGCCCCAAACTGTGACTTGAACAGCTTCTTCCTGACGCGCCATTTCATTCTTTCCATCTAGCTTCAAAGAGTTTGAAAACGTGTTTATGAATTACTTTTGTGGAACCTATTAAATTAGAAGCATCTTCTCTTAATGTAACAAGTAGATTAAAATATGAGTAATTTCATGGTCTGCAAAGACAGTGAAATGTTTAATTCAGTAGGGCACGCTATAGTATGTGTTCACAAAGCCAAAACATATGTACGACGGACAAGACGTTGTGATCTGGAGGCAGCGACAACAGACTGGAGGGGATGCTGTGTCCCCTGCCCACTGGGGAAGAGGCCACGGAAAGCTCTGGGCTTGGGGCAGAAGCAAGTCCTGGCCTGGGGAAGCAGTGCAACCTCCAAGAGTGCAGGGAGCTTTCAGGAACAGAGTCATTCAGCACTGAGTTTAGTACAAGCCATGGGCAAAGGCCCATGTCACGACTGCTCTTGAAGGGTAATGATAGTTAATAATATCTGCTGTTTCTGAAGTGCCTAGTGTGAGCTGGAAATTGGGTTGGTCACGTTATATGCATGGTCTTACTTAATGTTCCTAACAGCTCTGTGAAATTGGGGTTATTATTTGATAGGAGCTAATATTGGGGGAGCAGTTATGATATTCAGGGCATTTAGTCCTTGGAACAGTTCCCTGAAGAGAGAGCAATTATTCTCCCCCACTAGACTGATGAGGAATTTGAGGTTCAAGGAGTCATGCAAATGGCCTGAGTCACACAGCTGGTAAGCTGCAGGAGCCTGACTGATATCTAGTTAAGTCTAATACCAAAATTGGAGCTCTTTACCTCAACCCTAAATCTCAGACCAAGCTCTCATCAATGCAGGGTGACAGGGATGTGGTGTGAGTGGCCGCGGAGCCTTGGGGAAGCAGGGGTGGAGGATTGGGACAATCTGATCCAGCCCCAGAAACCCGCACTGGAGCAAAGAGGAAAGGAAGTAGCTAAAGAAGCTCTGTGGCCTCGTGTATGTGCAAGCGTGTGTGCATGTGTGTGCATTCACGCCACTTGTGTGCTGTGGAGTTGGTGATGGGAATGGGGGCTGTTGGCGAGGCTCAAGTGTGCTTATTCCTAATTTTGGAAACAGGTTTGCTCTGCCCGCGGTGGCTAACCTCTAGTGGAAGCATCTGCTGCAAAAAGCAAGATGGTTTACCTTCCCAGAGAATCAAACAAAACCTGACACTTCATCCCAAAATTGTGCAGCAAGTTTTTTTAGGAGGTACCAGGGATTGAACCTGGGACCTTGTATATGCGAAGCAGGTGCTCAGCCACTGTGCTACACCTGCTTTGCAGCCAATAATTATATTTTGACATGGCAATTCATCTTGAAATTTCCTGATTTTCTTTCTGGAACAGTTACAGTTTCTGGATGTATAATTTATTGCCCCAAATGGCACAGACGTTGCTGGAAGGCCTGTCTCAGGGTCCCCAGTAGTGCCCGGTCAAAGGTCCCCTGTGCTTGCTGTTGCCGAGCCCACAATCCCCGCCCCTGAGGATCCCTGCCTGAGGCTCTCTCTGTTCTGGGCAGACAATGCCCCGGGGAGTGCTGAACAATAGCTGACAGCAGCGACTGCTGGCTCCTCCCCAGCTGGGGCTCCTGGGAGCGTGTCCTACACTCTCCCCCAAGGAATTCAGCCCCTGGTGGCCTGAATGAAATCTTCACCTTCTCCTGTCCTTCACCTCCCCACATCCCCATTCTCCTACTAGGGCTTCTTACCATCGAGTCCCAAATAAGCCTCCCATCCTTGTTTGCTGGAGCCACCATAGCAAAGCACCACAAGCTGGAGGGCTGAAAACAGTGTCAGTTTTGGAGGCTAGAAGTCTGAAATCAAGGGCCAGCAGGCCCAGGCTTCCTTCCTGTAGTGTCCTGGCCCTGGCTTTCTGGCAACCTGAGGCAGAACTCAGGCCCTGCCTCCGTCACTTGGCTGTCCTCTGTCTGTCTCCTACGGGGGTCCAAATTTCCTCTTACAAGGATATCAATCATGTTGGACTAGGGCCATAAAAGACAAATCAGAGCCAAGTTTGTGGACTCTAGCCTTCCATTTGGGACACCCGAGTTTTGCTGCAGCGCAGGAAGCCTAAACGGAAGTAGCTTTGGGTTTCTAGGATGGCACATGATTTTTTTAAAAAAAGAGCTATACCTGAAAGGAATTTGTAAGGTTCTTTTTATTTTTTTAAGATTTATTTCTTTATTTATTTCTCCCCCCTTCCCCCCTCCCCCCAGCTCCGGTTGTCTGTTCTCTGTGTCTATTTGCTGCATCTTCTTTGTCTGCTTCTGTTGTTGTCAGCGGCACAGGAATCTGTGTTTCTTTTTGTTGCGTCATCTTGTTGTGTCAGCTCTCTGTGTGTGTGGTGCCATTCTTGGGCAGGTTGCACTTTCTTTAGCGCTGCGCGGCTCTTCTTACAGGTGCACTCCTTGCGCGTGGGGCTCCCCTACGCGGGGGACACCCCTGCGTGGCAGGGCACTCCTTGCGCGCATCAGCACTGCGCATGGGCCAGCTCCACACGGGTCAAGGAGGCCCAGGGTTTGAACCGCGAACCTCCCATGTGGTAGATGGACGCCCTAACCACTGGGCCAAGTCTGTAGCCTCTTTTTTTTTTTAAAGATTTATTTTATTTATTTATTCCCCCCCTTGCCACTTACTTGCTGTCTGCTCTCTGTGTCCATTCACTGTGCCTTCTTCTGTGTCTGCTTGTCTCCCTTTGTTGCGTCATCTTGCTGCACCAGCTCTCCATGGGCACGGGCCAGCCTGCCTTCACAAGGAGGCTCTGGGAAGCAAACCTAGGGCCTCCCATATGGTAAACAGGAGCCCAATTTATTGAGCCACATCCACTTGATTTTTATCACGATTTTTATAGACTGAGAAAGGAAATTAGCCTGACTCCTACTGATTGGATGAGGGTTTGTCTATCTTAGAGGGGTGGGTTTTGGGCCCGTGGGCTTTATTTTATATTGAGTCAAAGGTAATGAAGTAGGATCTTGAATGGGTTGGCTGCCATGGTGGGGATTTCAAATTCAGAAGACAAAGAGGAAATTCTAGAGGGCATGGGTTTTTTGTTGTTATTACTATTTGGCCTTGTGGGGGCCCCAGGGCTTTCTCTGTACAGTTTCATCAGGGCCCACCTTAATCCAGTTAGGCCTCATCCTTGTCTAAGAACATCATCCAAGAGCCTATTTCCAAAAGGAACGCATTCACGGGCCACACAGGGCAGGGGGTCAGGACTTGAACAGCTTTTGGGGGTGAAGGTACAATTCAATCCGTAAGACTCTCCACACTGGAATCCTTGTCTCTGTTTTTCACTTCCAAAAGAAACCAAGAAAAGTTAATGAATTCTCAAAAAAATCAAAAAAAGAGAGAGAAACCAAATAGGACAAAATGTTTTTAAATCTTCAGTTCTAAGCACCTACATCAGTGATTCTCCCAAGTATGGTCCCAAGCGGGCAACATCAGCTTTACCTGGGAATGTGCTAGAAATGCAAGTTCTCAGGCCCCATCCTAGACCTCCCCAGCAAGCTCTCCAGATAAATCTGATGTACACCAAGTTTGAGAGCCACTGATGTAGACATAGCATTTATTTATTGCATGAATAAGAAAATGAAGAAAGGAAAGAATATGATTATGCCTTCACCACTGACTGGTCATAAAAGACCTGCACACCTCGGAAACTTCCCGAAGAAGTTTGAAGAGCCTTTCGAGTTGGACAAGATAAAGAGGAGACCTGCCTCCAGTAAGAACTTTCCTGTCATTTCGCTGACACTAAGTTATTATGGAATCACAAGTTTAATCGGTGGCCCTGAAATGCTTACTCTTCTCGAATACCACATTTTATTTAACAGGGTTTAGTCTTTGCTTAGGATTATTAAAGCTGATGTTTTCTGTTGTTTTATTTTTAAGAATGAATATGGTTATTGTGTTCTTTTGTTGTTGTTGTTTTATATAAATAATTCTTTATTTTTAAAGAAGTTTTAGATTACATAAATGTTCCTTTGTAAATATAGGGGATTCCCATGTACCCCATGCTCTCCCCTTCCCATATTTTCCCCCATTAACAGCATCTTTCATAGTGTGGAACTTTTGTTGCAACTGATGAACACATATTGAAGCATTGCTACAACCATGGTCTATGGTTTACATTACGGTTTATGCTTTACAACACACAATTTTATAGATTTTGACAAAATGTGTAATGGCCTCTATCTGTCATTGCAATATCATGCAGAAAAATTCCTTTGTCCCTGGTGACTGCTGTCTTTATATTAGTGTTATAAGTTCTTCCATTACTAGAATAACATTAAGTCTACTTTAGTCCATAGTAGCACTCCCGCCTTATCATGCCTCAAACTTGAGGATCTGGGGATAGTGGTGCCCACTCTGTTTCTGCTTGAGAGGGGGCTCAGAGTCCATGGGGCAGATGGGTGGAACTGTCTTGCTTGCAGTTGTAGATACTCTCTGTTTTGGGGGATGGAGTCCTTCATTAATGATCTGCAGTTATCCTTTGCTAAGTACCAAGTACTTACCTTGGTTCTAGAGAGTAACAAGCTCTAGAGAGTAACAAGCATGCCAGTTCACAAGTGTGATCCATTCCTTTATATTAGAAGTGATGACAGACACAGGTGCATCAGTCAGAGGTGGTAAAGGTGCACGGGGGCTGGGGGAGACTGAGAACCAAGAGTCAAACTAAGGCTCAGGTCATGGCGGCTGCTCTGGGTATTTCCTCGGCCCTTATCCCACCCCTCTAGGTTCCCTACTGCATATCATTCCACTACATTGAGAAAAAGAGGTTGGAAGAGATGGCTGAGGGCAGGTTTCAGAGCGGGTAGGCAGTGCTGAGAGACCCTCATAACTGAGAAGTTTGAGAACAAGAGGCGGTAGATGGGCCATGGGCAATCAGTGGATAGGGGAGCCCGGGCACAAGGGTTAATTGCATGCTGTGCTGTCATGCCTGCTGTGCACCCTCTCTCAGAGTGCCATTGGAAAGGGAAAAGCAATGTCCTCCCAGGGAGAAGTTTCTCAGCTGTGGTCCAGTGCAGCTGACTCATGCCCCACAGTGCGATTGTCTCTCAGAAGGGAGCAGGAAGACTTTGGCCCCCCAGTTGTGTGACTGGGCAAATTGCTCCCCTCTAGACCTCAGAGTTTGGACCAGCTCACTGCTTTCTTAAGATCATTTACTTTTTTATTAATTTTTTAATTGTGTTTTTTGAGATACATAGATCACAAAAATATTACATTAAAAAATATGAGGTTCCCATATACCCCTCCACCCTTCTATTCCTCCCACATCAACAGCCTCTTTCATCATTGTGGCACATTCATTGCATTTGATGAATACATTTTGGAGCACTGCTGCACTGCACGGATTATAGTTTACATTGTAGTTTACGCTCTGCCCCAGTACTTTCAGTGGGTTATGGCAGGATATATAATGTCCAGCCTCAGTCCCTGCAATATCATTTAGGACAACTCCAACTTCTGAAAATGCCCCCACATCACATCTCTTCTTCCCTCTGCCTGCCCTCAGCAACTACTGTGGCCACTTTCTCCACATTGATGTTACAGTTTCTTCCATTACTATTCACAATAGTTCTATAGTAGAATACCAATAAGTCCACTCTAATCCATACTTTATTCCTCCATCCTGTGGACCCTTGGATAGTGATGTCCACTCCACCTCTATATCAAGACAGGGCTTAGATCCCACATGGTTGATGGATGTGATTCTCCTGCTTGCAAGTGTAGGCACTCTTGGTTCCCAGGTGTGGTGGTTGACCATCTTCACCTCTTTGTTAGCTGATCTGGGTAAATCCAACGAACCAGAGAGTAGGATTTGCAACTCTGCTGAGGCTCAGGGCCCAGTTGGCACATGGCCATTCCAGAGATTCAAGTGTCCGGAGTATACGCCAACCACAGGTTCAGTAAAAGTGACAGAAAAGGCATGTGTAGAAAGGTCACATCTGAGTCCAACTCCATCACACTCAGGAACACAGTAGGTCCTATGGTCAAGGCAGATGGCTCCAGAGTTCAGTGCCTTGTCAGTGGGCCCTATGTTGTAAAATCATTTACTTTTGGTAATTCTGTCACAGTAGCTGCTGCTGCTCCTTCTTTTTTTTTTAATACATTTTTAAGATTTATTTATTTATTTTTAAACAAATCCATTTTATTGATACATAAATTGATCCAAAGTGTACAATTAACAGTATTCAGTATAAGCACATCGTTGTGCATTCATTACTTCAATCATTTTTAGAGCATTTTCATTATTCCAATAATAATTCTAATAAACAAAAAAACTCATACCTCTTAATCTCTCTATGCTTCCCCTGCCATACATATCTGCTATTCAGTTTCTGTCTCTGTAGTTTATTTGTGTTTAGATTTTGTAAAAATGGTCTTATATATGCAATATCACCCATATTCATCTTTTACATGAGGTGTCACTATGTTATACAGTTTCATGTTACCTTTTTTAGCTTTCCTTCTAGTAATATACATGTCCTTAGACTTACCTTTTCAACCACTGTCATACCCATGCAATAGCACAGCTAGTTACAAACACTATGATGTGCTTTCACCATTTCTATCCATTTCCAAAGATTTACATTACAACCTTTTTAGCAGTTCTGCACAGATTAATGCTCAACTTTCCATTCCCTCCCTTTATTCTATTTTCTGGGAAACTATATTCTAATTATTAACTCCATGAGTTGTCACGATATATTTAGTTCTTAATAGTGCAATCACACAGTATTTGTCCTGCCACAGTATCTCCATTAAGGGGTACCCACACAGTAGAACTACCTGGACAAGAGTCAAGGCCAGCAGTCCTGGGCAGATTTGAGAGTTGGGTATTTGGGCTGTAGTTTCCCATCCCTCCCTGCCGGGCTGCTCTGAGCTTTAGCAGTCCACTGGCCGTAGACCAGCCTCAGAGTGCCATCGTGCTGGAATAATATACCAGTCAGAGTTTCTTACTGACATGATTTGCTTAGTGTAGAGCCAACTCTCCTACACATCACTCCCTCGGGGGCTGAGAGATTCCCTGACTCTCCTGGCTAACAAGCTCCTACCCCAGTGTTAATGGGCTAATGGGAGAAAAGAGTCTGCCCTTGGCCTTGTGACTACAGTGTCCCACATTTGTTAGATCATCCACCAGTAATGCTAATGGGAGTTCATCTCTTGGGTAATGGTCTCAAAATACATCCATCAGACATCACACACTTTGCCTTCGTCTGACAAATGTGCTAATAGATATTACGTGTTATTCTTGTCATCGTTTTTCAAGAGCTGGTTGGTACCTAGACCTGTTCCAGGAGGGAAATCCAAGGTTTGGTTTTCAGTGGGAACATGCCGTGCACTTGGATTTTGATAGGTTGCTAGCGGGGAGAGGGCACCAAAATCTTCAAACGTTACCCCTGTGTCTTCTTTCTTGGTCTGTCTTACGAGGACATACATCACTCCAAACACTGTGATCATCAGGAGGAAGCAGCTCTGGAAGTCTTCAAACTCCTAGACAGCTCTAGGTAATCTAGTACATGCCGATGTTAAAGTGTCAAATGCTGCCCGAGATACTTCAGCAATTTATAAACCCCTTTTCCTTCAGAGGAGATTTAGAACAGCACTGGGGAGCCTGCATTTCTTCTTTCAAATGACAACCTTTGCCACATTAACTGTCACCAACTCTTCTACTTTGTTCTTTGAAAATGTCCTACATTCTCAAGTACTTTGCTCAGATGCTTTGTTGGACCTGTTGTCCGTAGCTACAAATGTTTCTTTAGGACAAAGATGGCCACAAGAAATGAAAGAGCAGCACACAAAAACGCCAGATGCCATCGCAAAAGATGTGCAAGCAGGGGGTTCAACTTTTGAGCAGAACAGTATGTACTATTTTGTCATTGTATTAGTCCATCTATTCTGTTCCAAGAAATTTCTTATGGCAAATTGTAAATTTGTCCGTTGGAACAATACTATCTAATTTCAGGAAAGAGCACAGACTACGGAATTCAAAACCGGTCCCCACCCACCACTTGAGACAAGATACTTACCCTTTCTGTGCTTTCACTTCCCTTATTAAAATTTATAAATTTGAACTTATTGTATGTAGGGTGCAGTAAAATTGGAATTTCAGATTAGTGGAGAGAAATGATGCCAAGGTAAATCGGATCAGAATATCTGGTTAGTTATTTAGGTAAAAAGTTTCATTGTATTAAATGTGAAAAAAGTGAAAGAATAAGGGAGTTATGAGATAATTCAAGTAAACAGGGAAACACTGAAATAATTTATCAAGAAACAAAATTAAAAGGCAAATGATAATCATAGGAAAGAAACACAAAATTTTCAATATATGAAATGTAACAAAAATTTGCTATCCTTGTAGAAAGAACTCTTAAAATCAGTACTCCTCTAGAAAATGGACAAAAGACATGAACAGGAAATTCACAATTCAAGAGACACAAATGAAAAATAAATCTGGACAAATATTCAATTGCACCAAGAAACAGTGAAATGCAAACGAAAAACACAAATGAGAGGCCATTTTATTTCTATTAATATATAATTTCCAAGAATTTCAAAGAATAAAAACTGTACTGGAAAACAAACATACTTATACTTGGTGGGTAGAGCATAAATTTAGTAAATAAAAACTTCAGTTTTAGTGCAAATTTCTACAAATATTTTTGATCACATATTATATGCAAAGCACTGTGGGACTTCAGAATACAAGAGCCAACAAGATTGTCAATGATTTCTCACTTCTTGGAGTCTTCAATCCAATCGTAGGAGATTGGAGAGTAAGAAAAAAATAGTCATTAGAACACACCTAGTATATACTAGTACTAATGATATAGCATTAATATTCAAATTTTGCCAGCTTAATAGTTCTTACCTGCACAGCTTCAGAACTTCAAGGAGAATATCCATCCACTCTTACCCACATTCACACTTATCCAATTCCCCCCTCCACACACACTTCTCTGTAGGGGAGGTCTCAAAAGTTTTCTCTCATGTTCGGAAATAATTGTCAGTATTCTTCATTCCTACATCCTTAATTTCCTCTTCCCTAAACTGGTTAATCATGTACTTCACCATGGCTTGGGTGCCATGGCCTCTATGGCAATAATTCTTCATTTCCCATGGCATTCTCTCATCCCCACAAAGCCATGAATCAGTAACAAAGAAGACTATGCTCTATTCAGGCCTTGTTTCCCCAGGGGAGTCATGCACTGTTCTAAAAAGAAATACAGACCATCAGATTCCTGTACTCATAAAGCATCAGATGCTGGCTTTCTTCCCAGAATCAACTCTACAGAAATTACAAAAGTTAGAGGGAAGTATGGATTCCAACACTTTTAAAAAGTAAGAACATTCCAAGGGAGACTAAAAGTTGTTTTGAACTAATGTATGTAGGATGAAGACAACACTGTAAAGGAAAGAGCTTAGGTTCTACTCTTGCTTCTTCCCTGAGTTGTCCTGAGACAATCCTTGCCTGCTTCTTCTTCAAAATATTAGCAGTTAACAGTCCAGGTCACTGGTATCAACCAGACACTATCAGAATAGCACTGCTGGAGTGATGAGTTGGTGAAGAAAGAGAAAGCAGGGGCAAAAGATAGAACATTCATTACAAACCACAGTTAAAATTCTGGACAATAGTAACTTGAATGGTGAGTGAGGAGTGAAGTAGTGAGAGAGACAAAAAGGACACAAGAGGTTGCTCAAATGCTTGATTAGTTAGTGGAAAGATAAAGATATTGTTGAATTTTTAAACAAATCAATAGAGCTATGTAAATAATCATGAATACAGTTTTAGGTTAAGGACCAACGGCATAAGAACAAAAATAAAGGTATACTTTTTAAACCAGCAGAAGAACACTTAATCTATTAAAAAGAAAATAAGAAAGGAGAAAATAAAAACAAAATGTAAATGGACATGAAATAGAATAACAGAAATAATTCCTAATATAATAATTACAATAAATGTATGTGGGTTAACTCTGCATATTGAAGGGTGAAAGATTTCTGATGGATTTAACAAAAACAAGAGTTAGTAGTATATTATCTATAAGAGAATGCTTCATGCAAAAAAGACACAGGAAAAGGATAGAAGAAGTTAAATCAGGCAAATTTGAAGCAAAAGAAAACTTAATATCTGAATATAGACAATATAATCCAAAAACATCAAAAGAGACAATGAGCTTATCTGGTAAATGGAACAATAGAACAAGAAGATATAGCACTCATATACACACATACATCTAAATATAGCCTCTAACTATATAAAACAACAATGGCCAGAACATCAAGGAGCAATAGGTAATGTAAAATTTTAGTTTTTAATGGACAGAAAGACTATTTAAAAAGTATTAGCCCCCAAATTTTCAAAGCTGTAGAAACATCAAGCTACAGATTTAAGACGCTCTAAGATCCCGTAGGATAAATAAAAAGAAGTATCTCAGTCAAAGTGCTGCAAAGCAAAGATCAAGAAAAAAATCTTTAAACCAAGTAGTTGAAAAAGACTTATCTTTGTGAGAACAACAGTAAGATCACCAGCTCATCTTAATGGAAATGATGGAAGTATAGGACAATGCAATGTCATCATAAAGTGCTGAAAGGAAATAGCTGCCAGTATATAAATCTTTATTCAGTCAGCAGACAGACTATTTGAGGAGATATTTCTCAATAGAAGATATTTAAATGGTCAATAGCACACACACAAAAACTTTCTACCTCACTGGTGATTAAGAAAATGAAAATTTAAATCATAACAAGATACCAGTAAACACCACCAAAATGACTAATTATATTTTTAAAATTTCAAAACTAAGTGTTGCTGAGGTTGTGGAGCAACTGGAATTCCCATTCTGTGTGTGTGTGTGTGTGTGTGTGTGTGTATGTGTGTGTGAATGCAAAAACCTTGGGGAAATTTCTTCAGTTTTTTTGTAAAACTAAATATACACCCATGTCTCAGACATTCCATTCCTAGGTTTTCACCCAACAGAAATGAAAATGTGTTCATCAAAAGATTTGGACAAAAATGTTCATGGCAGCTTAATGCTTAAAAGCCAAAACTGGAACAGCCTAAATGTCCATCAATAAGAGAATGGAAAAATAAATGGGCAGATCCCTATGATGGAGTACTGCTCAACAATAAAAAGTAACTAAATTTTACTGATACTTGCAATACCTTGGATGAATCTTTTAAAAAATTCTGCTGCATGAAAGAAGGTTTATACAAAAGAATACAGACTATATGATTCCACTTTTAAGATATTTTTCATCTGTGCATGTTTTACCCATTTGAAATTTCATGTAAATGGAATCATCAAAAGAAAAATCATAAATAAATGTTGATCTCTACATAATAATTAAGCATGCTGAAGTATTTAGGGGGAAGTCCGCAATTTATTTTGAAATGCAACCAAAATGAGATTGATTAATGTGTGGTTGTAGCAGTTTGATATTATTGATGAATTCCAAAAAGAAATATTGGATTATGTTTGTAAACTGATCCTTTCCTCTGGGCATATTAGATTATATTGGATTCAGAGGTTTCCTTGATTAAATAATCAGGTAAACCTCTTATGCCAGTAGGGCGTTCAATTCCCACCCCTAGGTAGGTGGGGACTCACAGATAAAAGGCATGGCAAAGGACAGAGTTGGAGGGTTTTTGATGTTGGAGTTTTGATGCTGGAGTTTGATCTGAATCCCTAGGCTGGAGCCCCAGGAAGTAAGCTCACAGAGGAAGCAGAAGCAAGCCCCACGAAGAGAGGAACCCAGGAAGCCTGAAACCTCACAGACATCAGCAGCCATTTTGCCCCAACCTGTGAAAATAGACTTTGGTGAAGAAAGTAACTCATGCTTTATGGCCTGGTATCTGTAAGCTCCTACCCCAAATAAATACCCTTTATAAAAACCAACCAATTTCTGGTATTTTGCATCAACACCCCTTTGGCTGACAAATACAGTGATTAAAGGGTTGGATAGATGATAGAAATGAGATAAAACAAGTAGAGTAAAATGTTAGTGGCAGTAGCTCGGTGATGAGTATTCCAGTGTTTGCTTAAAATTCTTTCACATTTTCTGTATATTTGAAATTTTTTGTAATATAATGTAGGGAAAAAATACACAAACCCCTATAGAAAACTTCACTAAAAGCCACAGAAGATTTTAATTACTAAATAGAGAGACAGTTTATGCTTTGTGGTGGAATGTAAAATATTACAAATAGAGAAGTAATTTCTCTCCAAAATAATCTAAAAATTAAATGTAACCTTAAGGAAAATTCCAGTTGTATTTTTAACTTTGTAAATGTAGATTAAATTTTATATGGAAGAATAACTATCTAAATTTTGAAAAAGGAAAGTAAAGAACAAAAAACTTATCCAGCAGATTTTTTTAACATATTATAAAGCTATCATCATAATAGCATGTAATAATGCTGCAAGCACAGACCACTTGGCCAGTGGGAAAAATAGTGTGCTTAGAGAGATCCATATGCATAAGAGATCATCATACAGACAGGTGTGGTCTCACAGATTGTGGTAGATTGCAGTATGTACCCCACCCAAGACATGTTATTAATCTTAATTTGCATTCCTCTGGGTGTGAACCCATTTGTAAATAGGACCCTTTCAAGATGTATTATTAAAGTATGGACTCATTTGTGTATAGGATCTTCTGAGATCTTATTTAGGTGTGACCAAACTAAATCAAGGTGGGCCTTAATTTGTACAACTGGAATCCTTTAAACAGAAGAAATTTCAACTCATTCAGCCAGAGAAAGACAGTGGGATAAGCCGGAAATCAGTGGACCCCGGAATTGCAGCACACAGGAGGAGACCAAGCACATCGCCCTGTGATGGAGAGCAGAGATGCAAGCCACGAAAACCGAAGGACTGCAGCAAGCCAGCACCAGAATGCTACAAACTTTGGGGAAAAAGCATGGTCTTGATGATGCCTTAATTTTGGACTTCTAGCCTTCCAAACCATGGCTGGCTCTTCAACCAACCCATTATGTGGTTTTTGTCATAGCAGCTCTGGCAAACTAAGGCACAAATCACCTGGGGAAGGATAGATTTTATAGAGGATGGCGTTTGGGATACTGCCTCACTAAGTGGGGAAGATGACAACTGAGTCTCCCTGATATCACAGACAAAGTCAATACCAGATGATTAAACTTTGAAAATAAAAATTATAAAGACAATCTTTGTGACCTAAGGACAGGGAAGGTCTTCTTATAGAACTTCAATGCTCCAAGGAGGTTTCTCTCTTTCCCCATCTTCCTGCTTCTGCCCTAGTCTCTTGTAGCTAAAACTTTCCCCCAAGTCGCATCTGCTCATGAAACAGAAACTTGAGGGTCCTGTGAGTCTCATTTCTATAACCAGTCAGACAAAACTCTCTTATCAGCTAAAAATCCCTTCTATATTGTATACATATGTATTTTTAAAAAGAATGTCAACATTATATATAAAAAAGCATAATATTGTATCTTATTTTTAAAAACCCCTGGAACAACAAACACCAACATGGGAACAACAGAAAGATTACGTGTTGTTTGCTTGGTTTTGCCTGTGATTTTATGTATTTGACAAATTTTCTGCTTTGAACAGAGTGCTTTTGTAATTATGGAGAAGAACTTGTTTCCCCCGAATGGGCATGTGAAATGGGAACTTAGTTTGAGTGCCTGTTGCGACAACATTGCTCTAGAGAAAACGAGAAGGTGCTGGTAGACTTCACTCATACAAGAAGAAACTCTGGGTTTGAACAGTCTTTTGTGTGCTGTATACTCCTGAACGTCATGCTGAACACTCAATAAATGTTGAATTGACTTGACTTGTTGGCCCTGAAATCACATCTACTAAGACTGCAAGAGAGCCAATCTGCCTGAAAGTGTGCATTTTATTTGTAAAGGCTAATAAATACATGTGTGCCTGTGTGCATACACACCTCTGGATTTCAGACAGCCACGAATCAGCCTGTGAATCTGTCCTGGTGATCCATCGATTATGAGCTTGCAGTAGGACTTCTATTTTCACAGGCGGCTCATTCAATCAGTTCGACCATAGCTGGGAGCAGAAGGAACTTGGTTTATTGAATTGAGAACATTCCTCTACTCAGGCAATCTTCCTCCTTGAATACATTCATGTGTTTCTATAGAAAATATTGTGTCAACTTTTGATTTGCAATTCTAAGATCTCATGTTTTAAAAAGTCCTCGTTATCAGATTTGAAACTTCTCCGTCAATGACCTTGTGGTTAGGGCTGGTGTAAGAAATGCACCATTCGAAGGCTGAGTGAGGTTCATTGGCTCTGAAGAGTGAGTGAATCAGTCTAAATGTTGATGAGAATTTTTTTATTAACAGTTTTGTTTTTTTTAGTTTGGAGTGGTTTTCTTACGAATCTGCATTTTTGTAAATGGAGTCTGAACTGATGCTTTTTATATGCAGAGTGGTGGAGAAAACCAGAAGGAGCAGAACTGGATTTGCAACTTTAGGACACTTTTGCGAAACTGACTATTTCTCTTTATTAATCAAGCATGTATTTAGCATCTATTATAAAACAAGAATCTCACTAGCTGCTAGGATCTCAGAGACAACCATGGAATCCTTTCTCTTAGCTTTCCTCTTTCTCTCTTCCTTTTTCCATCTGTCTTCATTTATTTCCATCCTTCTCTCCTTCTGCAAGGGAAAAGCTTCTATAAAGGAAAAGAAACCTCTCTGTGCATAGTAATTTGCTACCTGTTTTACCCATTTTGAAGATTACATACATACTCACACATATGCACGCTCTCACACAGGAAAAGTTAAACCCCACTATAAATGCACCTTAAAACCTTTTGATATTGTACACACACAGAGTGAACCCTGGGGAAATGGATTTGGCTCTCAACTGATAGAGCCACATGGGAGGTCCAGGGTTCAAATCCAGGGCCTCCTGACCTGTGTGGTGAGCTGGCCCACACGCAGTGCTGATGTGCACAAGGAGTGCCGTGCCACGCAGGGGTGTTCCCTGCATAGGGCAGCTCCATGTGTAAGGAGTGCGCCCCATAGGGAGAGCCACCCCACATGAAAAAATCGCATCCTGCCCAGGAGTGGTGCCGCACACACAGCTGATGCAGCAAGAGGACGCCACAAAAAGAGACACAAATTCCCGGTGCTGCTGACAAGAATACAAGCAGACACAGAAGAACACACAGAGAATGGACACAGAGAGCAGACAGCTTGGGGGGGGGGGGGAAGGGGAGAGAAATAAATTAAAAAATAAAATCTTTAAAAAAAAAAAGAGTGAACCTGATGTGAACTATGGCCAAAAGTTAATAATAAAATTATAATAATGTTTCATCAATTACAACAACAGTACCACACTAATATAAAATGTTAATAATAGGGAAAACTCGATGTTTGCATATCTTTTGCATATTTTTCTGTAATCCTACAAATGCTCTAATTAAAAAAATTATACATAAAAAGCAAGAATCAAAAGGTTTAAAAATCTTATAGAATTAAATTACAAAACAGAAGTGATGTCACAGGTAGTAGCACAAAATAGATAGAAATGAACACGGGTGTAGACAGCCCAAAGGAAAGGGCACTCACTCTTTGCTTGGGAAAGACTTTTCACTACCTAGACTGTTAAACTAATATGCTTTTAATGGTTTAAGCTAGCAAAGTCCTCACACCTAAGAAGAGAGAAATTTTTGTTTACTTGAAATAGATCACAGTGCATGCTTAGGTGAGGAAAGATTTCTTTTATTTATTTCCTTATCCATTGTTCTCAAGGTACCGGGGCTGGGAATTGAACCCAGGACCTCGTATGTGGAAGCTGGTACTCAATCACTGAGCTACACATCAACTGCCCTGAGTTGGTTCTTTCATTTGTTTGCTTGTTTTCTTTTCTTTTCCGTAGACACCAGGGATCAAAGCCGGGACCTTGTACATGGCAAGCAGGCACTCAGCCTCTTCAGTTCCATCCACACCCTGGGCAAGGGAAGATTTTAGAAGGCGTGTACAGGATAATTCCTGGGCGAGGTAGAGGTGAGCAGGAGAGGCACAGACTCTGGAAGGTATGCACAGTGGTTAGAAAAATGAGCACGGCAAGCTGACCAGGACAGAAAGTTCCTGTAGGGAAATACAGGGGCAAGGCGGGTTTTCCCTCTGCCTCCTTTGTTATAGGGAATGTGAACTCAGACAGCACCTGGCCAGGAGCCCAGAGGACTATGCTGGAACAACTCATTTTACAATGTGGCCCCAAAGCACACCTGGCGGGCTGTTTCCCTGGAGTGCTATTGACTAGCTTTGTCCCTGGATCCAACTTACTTGGCAATCAGAATTAAGGGGAAATCAAATCCTAAAGGGAGCATGACGAATGAGACCAAGTCTGTTTCTTTGGGTGTCTACTGGATTCAAGGTTTAAACAGAGCCAATCACTGAATCCATGTTTTCATCAAATCATATGCTTTGCATCATTTTCCTTGATGCAAATTGAACACAGCAGCTCACAGGAAGTGTGTGAGACAATATATTTTCCCTGTGTCTGTACCTTAAACCTTTTCTTCTAGGAATCATAAGGATAGTTTCTGGAAGCTATTAAGCAATCATGGCTGCCCAAAGAAACTCACAGGTTTTTAAAAAATTTCCCAGGTGTCCTATCTTACCCATCTTAATAACGTAAAGCAGTCTTGCATAAAATGTCTAATTTTTTGAATGAATTGAAGCAATCATACAAAAATTATCTGGAGTCTCCTTTAGAATATTTTATGGACTTTAGGTAAACTGGAAAACCAACAAGCACAAAAATTATCATCGGATGCTTTCCACAGAAGTCGCATAGGAGCCACTGGATACTATGAAGTGGCCTTCCAAGTGCATGTGGAAGAAGAGACCGCCGCTTTCAGAAACAGGAGAGCACCATGAATTTGTAATTAGATAAAGGAATCAGAGCCTTCTCCCAATCTGCTCTAAGAAGATTTACTGCATACAGTCAAACTTTTCGGAGCAGGGATGGTAGATGCCATCAGTCCTCAGTGCTTCTTCCGTGGAAGATCTTGCTGCTCTTCTTGTGCTGAGTCTGAACTCAGCATCAGGATCCTTTCCAGCCCTGTGCAGTAGCAGGTGGCACCCGTGGGTCAAAGTTGTCATATGCAATGGAACCTGTCATTCCTGACATAGATCCGTAACTGAATTATGCACATATAGTCCATTGACAGAGTGAAACATGGAAGGAAAGAACTAAAAGGACCCTCTGCAGAGGAAACGGTAGGGGCGGGGACACAGCAATGAAGAAGGAAGGCTAAGTCCCTGCCCTCTTGAAGCTTGCATTCAACTATAAGCATTCTTGTCATTCTTCATATAAATACATCCTTGCAAATGAAATAATGTCTTACATTTAAAGGTAAAGATGGTATGGAAGACATGGCAATGGGATCAAGGTATGGTGGAGAGTTACCACATTGAATCACATACATTTGCTATTTTTGTAGGTCAAGAATGGGCAAATACCAGTGATTTCATACCGTCCAACCTGTTTTTTAATTAAGGGGTTATGCCTCTGAGGGGGTAGCCCTTGAACTGATGACTCAACCATCCTAAGATACAAAGACCTGAAGTGGAATTTGTAGCAGTTTGATATGGTTCATGAGTTACAAAATTTGATAGTGGATTATATTTGTAAACTGGCCTATACCTGGGCATGATTAAATTATGATTAGGGCTTTGATTGGACCAAGTCAGTAGGGTATTGAGATAAAAGACATGGCAAAGACAGAGTTGGAATTCTGATGCTAGAGATTTGAGCTGGAACCCAGGAAGTGAACACACAGGAGAAGAACACAGAGGACTAGAGACAGCTCCTTAGAAATGGAGAAGGCCTGGGGAGAGAGACAGAGCTGGTTGCCTGAGAGTCTACAGCTGACCTTGTGGAAGAAACAGAGGAGCTGAGCCCAGGAAGAAATGAGCCCCGGGAAGAGAGGAACCCAGGAAGCCTGAACCCTGGCAGATGTTGGCAGCCAACTTGCTCCAAAATGTGACAAAAGACTTTGGTGAGGGAAGTAACTTATGCTTTATGGCCTGATAACTATAAGCTTCTACCCCAAATAAATACCCTTTATAAAAACCAACAGATTTCTGGCATTTTGCATCAGCACCCCTTGGGCTGAGTAATATAGAGCTCTCTGGGCACGAGAAGAGTGAGTGCAAGAGCCGTGAGGAGGGGAAACACAGGATTGTGGTACTGAAAGGGGACAAAAGAGCTGAATCACAGAGAAAGAAAAGGAGATTTGTTGAAGAGATGGACAGAAGCCTCTGCAGCAGGATGTAAAGAGTTTGGAGTGTTTGCTAGTTGCAGTAGAGGTTTTTGTCAGGAGAGTCATATGATGGGACAAAAGCATATTTTAAAGGATTGCTCTGGCTGCTCTCTGGAGAATAGGCAGGAAAGAGTGGAAGCCAAAAAACCATTCTGAAGGATTCTGAAGCCACCTGGGTGAGAGATGATAGCAGCTTGGAAGAGAAAGGCAGCAGGGGAGGAGGTCTAGATTCAAGATACATTTTGAAGGCCAAGCTGATCAACCTCGTGACACTAAGAGTAATACAATAGTAAAAATAATAATCAAAATAATCAAAAATATTAATAGTAAAAATAATTTAAAAATAAATAATAATTCAAATGATTTTGTTTGTTCAATGCTTCTGGGTGTCAGGCCTTTTGGTGAGCATTTTGCACGCATTAAAAAATTTAGCTCCCACAAAAAGGCTATAAAGTCATTCCCATTATTATCCACAGTCCAGAGATGAGCCAATAATTCAGAAAAGTTAAATAGCTTGCCCAAGTACACAAAGTGGTGAAAGTGGAATTCAAAGTCAATGTGTCTGATTCCAAAGGAGTTCCAGGCTACTCTAAGTCTTCCAGGTCAAGTCAGAAGTCTACAGAGTAGTCACCATATGTCCAGAGAGGCAAGAATTAGAAAAAGTGAAGTCAGGAAAATTTCCATGAAAGGCACTCCGGAAGGGAAGAAGGATGGAGGAAGAACAGTAGAGTTGGGAAATAAAGTAAAATAAGAACTTTAGCCAAGTCCTACCTAAACCCACCAGCTGATGAAAACAGACCCCTGCAGTGATTTGAAGAGTTCAGCCTTTGACCGGCTAGACCCTGGTTCCATGATGGCTAACTAAGCACAAAGCTGTTTCTTTACTTAACCAACCACTCCTATGCTAGAAATTTGCACGGATTGGCCAATCTCTCTTTCAAATATAGCCTCTCACCCTATCCTCCACAGGCCTATTTTCTATAAAGTCATGAGACTTAGGCCCAGATATGGTCCCTAGTCTCTTCCCTGGTTTGCAGGGATCCACTGTACATTTTTAATGAAGACCATAATCACCCACAGTAACATCCTGGCGTGCCTCCATTTAATTGGCATTAAGTCCCTTTTGCCTCCATATAGCTCTAGTGGATTGGACCCAGGCACCCTGTGGATGAGAGTGTTTCTTCATTCAATGGTGGGAATAGTTTGCGTTTGCAACAAGATGTATGAACAAGGGGAAAAGACAACTTGAAATGAGAAGTATAGTTGCAAAGCTAAGTGGAACCAAGTTTTCAAACAGAACAGTTGGTCCTACATCAAACAAGAGAAAGAAGGTTCTAGGCCTTCTGAGGGGGAGGCAGGACTACGAATGGCAAATGGCAAGGGGGACTCGACAAACACAGGCTGTGGCTGGCTCTGCAGGAAGCCCCTACCTGTGTGCAGCATGAAGACGACAGCTGGGACCCTCTCCCCACATTCTCTTCCACAGTTTCATCTTTGGATTTGAAGGATAGCGTCTGCCTTTAATAATCCTAATTGGATCTTCTCCTCTGTCACCTGCTCTGCACTATTAGGAGTTGACAGTAGGACCTGGCCCAGGAGTTTCCTTCTATGAGTATGACACTCAAGATTTGTTTTTATTTATAACAAAACATAACACTTCTTTTAACATTTGTTTGCAAGCCTAGGGTCTCTCTGTTGGCACCAGAGAAAACTTCTCCAGAACATTGCTTCTCTGTTGGTGTTCCCCATAAAGCTTACTTAATATGAAAAATAATGTAAACATCAAATATTATCTTTCTATCAAGACTCCAGGTTCCATGTTTTACATGTTCACATCAGACAGCAAAATTAATTAACTCACAGCATTGAGAGGTCTTGGAACTTCAAGAGCAAGGGTCATGGAGAAATCAGGTAAACCTTGATTATAATGAAATGTTAACTCTAATTATACTTCTGAACAGGAAAGATCAATGTGACACTGCAGAGCCTCATTTTCTAATTGCCTAGAGGAGCAGGAAGATGCTTCTTAAACAAAAAAGGTGGCACATTAGAGTGAGACTGGGAATGTTGCTTCTAAAAGTGATAAGGGGACAAAGGCAACAAAGGCTATTAAGGTTCTACTGCTGACCTAGAGACTGGGGAGAGTCACTTATAAAAACGAAGAGCCAATTTGGTGCACCACAACCATCAATTACAATTGGAATGTGGCAAGAAATTCACCTTTTATTTTTCAGGCCATGGAAGCTTGCTAATAATATAGTTTCAGTGATCTATGACTTTTATGAAACCAAAAGGAACATTTTCAGTCCCAAACTATAGACATGAAGAAATACCTTTCCTTCTCTCATCTGAGAGAGTATGGAAAGAGAGGTGGCACCATAGCTTTAGTCCAAATTAAAGCTTCTTCACAGATGTGATGGAGGCCAATTTGCCTGATACTTCTGTAACCACATGGGAGGGAAGGCAGAGAGAGCAGCTGTGGTAGCTGTGATCCCACAAAAACATAGGAACCTGCTCTCAGTCCTGAAATGAAGGGAAAGATCTGCCTAAGTCTCAAGAGGAACCTCTTCTGCCTCCAATTGAAAGGTTTCATTTTCATAGCCATGCTTGGTTTGTTTCAAAGTCTGGGTAGGATGGAGCATTCATTCAAAAAGGCTACATATTAGACCCCCAGGAATACTCCAGCACTCAGTTCTAAGTAGAACTATGTATTATGAGTCAGGGTAGGCTAGATGCTGAAAGAAATAGCCCTCGAATCTCAGTGGGTCATCCACAAAGGGGTTCTTTCTTGCTTTCTTCACAGTTCTGTGCATGTCAGCAGTTGGGTGTTGGGGTGCTGTGCTCCATTCAAGGACCCTGGCTCCATCCATCTAGTGGCTTTTCCATCTCTTACCCTAGGACAGTGTTTCTCACTCTCAGCACTCTTAACATTTGGAGCTAGATAATCCATTGTTGTGGGCACTGTCCTGTGAATTGTAGGGTGTTTAGCAGGATCCCTGGCCTCCACCCAGTATATACCTGTAGCACACGTGCACACACACACACACATACCCGCCCCAACCATGACAATCAGAAATGTCTCCAGACTTTGCCAAATGTCTCTTGTCAAGGTGGGGGAAGACAAAGTCACCTCTAGTTGATAGCTGTTGGCATCCTCCACTAGAGCCTTTGCATTCAAACAACAAATAAAGGAAAAGAGAGAAGGCACATCCTTTCCTTAAATGCCACTGCCCTAAAGTGACATGCACTTGGGTTCCCATTTGTTGCCGAGAACCAATGACACTGTCCCACCAGGACCAAGGAGACTGGAAAACGCATTCTAGCTGTTTGCTGAGAAATAAAAGGAGAAATTCAGACACAGAGAAGGCATGGGGTGTGTTCAGGCTTTCTCTGCCTCTTGTTCCTTGTTCTTTCAGCTTTTTTCCCTCCCTATCCCTTTCAGAAGAGTTCCATTAGAGTCAACTGGTTTCTTTGTCTTTCTAGATGCAGAATCAAGGAAAGGAAGAAGCTAAATAGAAGAAATATGCAGTCTAAACCAGTGGGAGAAGTTTTACATTGAGCTTTAAAGGAGGAGGTTTCAGGGAGCATGCAGGAGAGAGGGCTGTGAAGATTTTGGTATATGAAGAAAGTAGATGTGAGAGATAAAGAGAATTTTTTTTAGTGTGCTCTTCATGATACTTGAGAAATACAATTACGAATTTAATTTACATCGAAACTACTCTTTAAACATATAGGCATTTATGATTTAAGTCATTTAGCTTTTCCCATTTCTCCTTTGATTGCCTTGAGAAATACATATTCGTGATGGTTCCATGCCTCCCATCTTGGATTTATGGAAAAAGTTTAGGATTCCAGAGATGCCACCCTTTCCCTCTGCATAGGGAAGCTACTCAGAGAATCAAGTTCATGTTGGTTTAACCAGCACTTAGAGAATCTGTGGGCTTGTGGCCCACTGCAGTATCATTTATAATCTGCAGTTCTATCTATCAAATTACACTGATATTTATGTTAGCTATCTTAGAGTGAATTTTATGTTAAAAACATTTACTGAACCCCTTAGAAAGGCATACAGAGCTATAACAATTATTCAAATGAGTTCTTAGATATTTAAATGAATTTTAATATTGCAATAGAGAAATAATTCTTTGTAAAAGAAAAAAAGTCCTTGGCTCTTTAGGCCTTCAGTAAGAAAAACTGATCCCAGAATTTTGTGATATCTTCAGCTTGTGTATATACTAAATACAATTCAACTTAAGAAATGAAGTATCCTTTTTAATGGTTGACAAAATGTACAAAAGGAAAGAATAACATCAGGACATTATCCGGACAAAATAAGAATCAAGACAGTCACTCTGCTGATCATAAATAAAGGTATACACTCCCAGCTTTTGGACAAATCCCCTTTTTGTTGCAGGTAAAACCCAGAGGGATTTATGTGCTACCGGATGTACCTCAAGTGCAATTCCAGATCTCTTTAGGAAATTTGGGATTTTGATTATCAACACTTTTCTCTTTTTAGTGATAGATAGACAGATAATAGGTAGATGTAGATAAATCCAGATATAGATTTAGATATAGATGTGTATGTGTGTACATACATACATATACATTTTCTTTTACAATTTCAGGCTGCTTAGAGAGGAGGGAAGAGAATCATTTGCATAACAGTTGGTTTGATGAGTCCTTTGTAATTATATTTTAATGGTGTTTTCCATTTATTTCCACTTCACAATCCTTCCCATCCTATTTCAGAAAGTCATTCAATATTAACAAAAAACAAAACATCTCTATATTTAATGTTAATACTCATTCTTTTCCTAATTTGAGGCCTCCCTGTCTTCATTATGAAGTTGGGACCACATGATCTCAACAATTCTGAATCCACAATGTTATTTAAATTTGAAACTGTAGGTGGGCAGAAGAGAAGGGAAATCTTTATTCATATCTTCACAAGGACAGTGCTTCCCTGAGCAGAGGCTAACTTGACTTCCCGGGGTCTCAGATGGGAGAGGAGAGGAGGCTGGAGGTGGACGGGGAAGGAAAAGGCCTCCCTCTGACCTCCCAGGCTTAGAATTAGGCAAGGGTGGAGATGCGTTTTCAGGCCTGGCAACCTAATATAGAATGTTATGAAATATGTATTGCTTTTTTATGGTGCTGCTCTGGGCAGAGAGGATGTAACCTCAAGGACTACAAGTCCAAAGAGAGAGAAGCATAAAATATTTAGCTTTTTTTTTTTAACAACCGATGCTAAGATTTTTACCATGAAGAAAAAAAAAAATTAAACCAACTTTTTTTAAATGCCAGTCATGGGGTCTTTTAATTCTTCTTGCTAACGGCAGATGATCTTGTCAGGCAGCAGTTCCTAGACCCCTGCCCCCGGCACAGCCCTGCTATGCCTGCCAGCAGGGATTTCTTCCTTACCATTGGCGCCATCTTTGCAAAGCCTCAGCCTGATCAAGTGACACCCCTGCTTGAAGCCCCTTCTGCCCCCGCTGGTCTCTGCTCCTAACCTGGGTTTCTCCCTCTCACCATTCAAGACTCAGCTCCCTCCCCACATTCTACACTCTGAGCCTTGGCAAGCTCCTTGTGCCCCGCACTCTGAGCCTTGAGTTGTCTTCTCCGCTAGGAATGCTCTTTCCTCACCAACCATACCCCTATTCTAGCTCTAACGTTGTTCTTTCGCTAAGTTACCTGCAACTCAGGTGTGCCTGCATCACCTGCCCTAACCCATCGCAGCACTGAGTGCCCTGGTTGCCAAGACCTGTTCACTTGACCTTCTCCCTTTGAATGGACACTCCCCAGGGGCAGGGCTCAACTGCTTGTCTGGCATTTGACCCCCACCCCATGGCCCAGCCCAGAACTGACAGTGTCTATGCTTGCTCACTGCTTGTTGAGTTGAGTCGGGGAGTTCCTCAGTCTTGCATACTTTCCCACAGACGACAGGCACTCTGGAGCAGGGGAAAAGGACATGGGGTCGGGATTCCCAAGATCTGAGCTCGAGTTCGTGCTCTTCACATGCCCTGTGTGATTCATTTGTGTGAGTCAACCTCCCCGAGTCTAGTTTTCCCAGTTGGTGACACAGGCGTGGTGATGGCTACCAAGGGAGTGAGTTAAATCTAAAGGCACTTTAAATCAGTAAAATAGTAGGGGCGTAAAAACAGCACAGACGAGCACCCTGTCAGTCCAAATGCCAGAGCTTTGTCTTCTCTCTCAGGGTTGCACTTTAGAGTTATTAGGGAATGTGGAATTCTTAGCCCTTCACACTCCCCCATGTGGCATGTAAAAATAGAAGGAGAAATCATTGTGGCTTGTTTATAGGGAACAATATGGCATTTGCTATGGGAAAGACAAACACACCAGACCGTCAAGTCCCTTTCACTCCAACCCACCCCATTACTTTTTAAGTTTGCAAGCTTGGAGCTCTGGAGCCAGGAACTATTAGAATTTTGCTCCAAACTAGGCATTGTACAGCAGACCATTCCCCCTGTTCAAACATAAGTCATGGTGGCTTTTCCGTAAAGATTTACAAGGAATATTTGACATCCTCGTGTGGACTTGAATGGGACTGAAAGAGGGACGAGAGCAGGAGCAAGATGTGTCCTTCCTTGGGTTTGTTTTGACTAGATATTAGGATATCTAGATGGTGGCCATGCCTTATTGCTCAGAAAACATGGATCCTGAATCCCATGCAGCAAGAACAAGGAAAAGTATGGATTAACCTAGCATTGGGCTAAAAGGAGAGAAAATGCTATAATTCCTTCAACTGGATGAATCTACATCTTGACTAGCATAATCCATGTACATGACTCTGAGAAGCCCAAACCTAATATTTTGGGTTGCAAAGAACTTAAAGTGGTGTGTGAACTAAATCTGCTCTACACTGACTCAACCCGGGTTGAGTTAGAATGGCTGCCCGGTTGGGTGCGTGTCTGTGGGAAAGGAGCCCAGCTCAATGCAGTTAAAGGTGCAGTATAACTGGGGTCTTCATTCCCTGGGGACCCTGGCAGCTCCGTGCCAAGATTGGTGGGGGGTTACAGAATGGATCTTAAGGTACGTTGTCAAGCTAGGATTCCAAGGTTCAGATGGCCTCGTGGTCCTGTTAATCCCCCATGTAAGAGACGCCAGAAGAGCCCATCAGCTCAGAGCTCACTGGCAAAACGTCTGACATTTCTCTTTGATCATAACTCTCATGTATGCAGATCTTTCAGTGAAAGTGATCATTGTCACTCTAAACCCTCATCTTAGCCCTTATAGTACAACACTCAGAATTTTTATTTTGTGTGTTTGAATCTTTGCAAACCCCATATTACCAAATACCCTCCTGATAGGCTTTTCCTTGCCACCGGATTGTGCTTGTGAATCCTCATTTCCTCCCAATGAGGCCATTTCTAACTTCGTAGAAGCAGCCCGTGCTTGGCACGGGGGCAGCAGCCGGGGTGGGATGGGTGCAGGATCCGTGGCGGCTGCCGTGGCGATTCACAGCCTCACCTCTGAGGAAGCCTAGAAACTCTACTGAGAACTGGTGGTTCCCACCACTTAGGAATCCAGTCCTGTGCACCTGGCAGCACGGCCTCGAGGATCCTGGACCATAGCCTGGGTGTCAACGCACCTCAGGGACCCGGGGAGAAGCCTTCTCAGCCCTCCACAGCCCAGAAGGCCCACAGCTCGTGTCAGACTCAGAGGGGACAGCCATGGTGATTTATTCGAGAGTGGAAAGTGAGATAAGGCTCTTTCCTTTCTCCCTTTAAAATTGGTTTCCTTTTTCTTTCCTTCTTCCCTCCCCACTTCATTTCCTCTTACCCTTCTTTCTCCTTTCCTTCTGTCCTTCCCTCACTGTTTTCTCTCTACTTCACCTCCTTCCTTCTTTCAAGGAACATAACCTTTGATTCAATCAAAATTGCATTTCACAGCTAAATATATAAAATGATTCGTTCTAACAGCTCTGATTAACACAGTGAGTACCACCTGCTCAGCTTCATTTGCTTGCTGCTCAGCTCCAACACCCTACTACAGGGTGCTCACTACATCTGCACATGCACACATGCACATGCATGCATGCACACATAAGAGAGTGCACACGCATGCATGCACACACATAAGAGTGCATGCACACACATGATCACAAGGCTCCTGCACACATGTATATGCACACATATGAGCACTTGCAAGCATTCATACCTGTGCAGGCACCCGCCGCCCATGCACAAACGTACTACGCAGTGGACTCTGAAGGCCCGAAGACTCTCTGAAGCATAGCCTGAAATCCACTGCATTAGGACATTTTAGAAATGCCACTTGGAATCATTCCCTTAGGAGTTCTGGGCCACAAAACTTTGAATGAATTTGTTTCTATCTGGATAACCTGCCCTAGACTCACGGGATCCAATTTTTCCCTTAAAAATGAGAAGGCAAAATCCATACCCAGTCATGGGGAGCGGCTGGGACCCAGCTCCTTCCAGATCTCACTAGCCAGGAGGCCCCCGCACACAAGCATGTGGTCCAGAAGGTCTCGGGAAGTGGATGTGGCTTGAGCAGTTGGGTGCCTACGTACCACATGGGAGGTCCCAGGTTCAGTTCCCGGTGCCTCCTAAAGAAGATGAGCAAGACAGCAAGTTAATGCGACAGGCTGCCTCGGTGAGCTGACAAAAAATGACACAGAGAGATGACGCAATGAAAAACACACGAGGCAACACAATGAGAGACACAACAAGCAGACGTGGTGGTGGATGAAGCCATTGGGTGCCTCCCTGCCAAGCAGGAGATTCAGTTCCCAGTGCCTCCTAAAAAATAAAGAAGACTGGCACACAATGAACAGACACAGAGAGCAGACAGCAAGCACAAACAAGGGGGTGGGGGTAGAGGGAAATAAATAAATCTTTAAAAGAAAAAGAGGTCTCACCTGCTGATGCTTTTCAGGGCACTAAACAGGTGGGTCCCAGGTGGGTCCATTGCTGAGGGATACCTGATGGACTCTTCTATAGAATTAGGCTTAACCATTACCTTCCTGCCCTCACAGACATACATTTTGTGGCCCTGAACCAGGCCAGACATTTGTCAAAGGCGCATCTCCTCCCTGCCCCGGGGTGCACTGCAGGTCACCCGGGACCTGGCGACGCAGAGAAACTGCATCTCCCTGCTTGTGTTTAAAGCCTGCAGCTACAGTCAGTGAGGCAGTTACGTTAGCATTAAAAATGCTGCATAAAACATTAAACTTGGTTCCCAGGCAAAGCTCGTAAAGATACGTGCAGCTCTTTTCCCTTTCTCTGCAGCACTACTCTGTGGCAACCATCTCTTACATTCTGTTCTAAATTTCCAAGAACAGGTGGCCCAGCGCTGAAAGGCGAGTCATAAACTTGTCCATGAGGCGCTGTTTTAAAACAATTTGTAGAATTTACAGAAATGCAGTTTGGGGCTTTGTTTTCTTATCCTGAGTATGTACAGACTGGGGACCTACCCTAGAAGAAGTTCTGACTGCAACGAAGTAAATGTAAAATTTATGACTATGACTGAGGTGAAGGGAGAAAAGGGTATCTGTCAGCACCATGGGGCACCCCAAAGGTACGCGGCCTGGATCAGTGTATTTAACAGTTCCTACCCTACCGATGCCTGAGCCGCACGCTTCTAGAAACCAGTCGCAACCACCAATCTCTAGCCTTCTACCACCCTTGGCTTTTTATTTCCCCTAGCTTCCAAACATTGGCTTGTACAGGGATTCTCCTTTCTGCTCATTTCCTACAGATGATGGTGAACAGACGTGGCAAAGGACTCCTTCTCCCTGGTAAACAGGAATGTGTGTGGGAGCAAAATGAGGGGGCAGGGGAGCTGAAACGAATGGCGAAGGCACTCCCGAAAGAGCTGATAGGGCCTTCTTACTGACACTTTCATTCCAGGAGATCAGAGATGGATGTGGGGAAGGAAGGGCTTGGGGAAAAGGTGGGAAGGCAGACGAGAAGGAAGCAGGCATATTTCAAAGTGCCTTCCTGTGTTTCTCATGGCCAAACCAACATGGAAGAGAAAACCAACATGGAAGAAATGATCAAGGTTCATTTATTGATTAAGGCAAATATTTTTCCAAGGCCTGTAATGTGTCATGTGGTACAAATAATTGCTAACCATTTGGGAAGCCCTAAGAGAAGTGCAGGACCACAGTCCAGAGAGTCGTGACTTCATCAGGGGATCATGTGGTTAATCCAATGTTTGAAAGATGGGTCCACCAGGGGAGCCCAAGGGCCCCAGGAGGTTCGTGCCAGACAGAGTGTCACACATTTGGGGAACACATTTAGGACAACTGGAGTGTAGCATTCCTGGAAGAGGAAAGGGGGAGACTAGTAATTGAAAAGATGTTACTTCCTCAAATCCTCAAGATAGAGGATGTACACTGATGATGAGCAATCTGAGGAGGAAATCAAGAAACAAATACCATTTACAATAGTAAATAAAAATATCAAATACCTAGGAATAAATTTAACCAAAGATGTAAAAGACTTATACACAGAAAACTATACAACAATGTTCAAGGAAATCAAAGAAGACCTAAACAAATGGAAGAGCATTCCCTGTTCATGGATAGGAAGACTAAATATTATTAAGATGTCTATCCTACCAAAACTGATCTACAGATTCAATGCAATCCCAATAAAAATCTACACAGCATTTTTTTAATGAACTAGAAAAACTAACTCTGAAATTTATTTGGAAAGGAAAGAGGCCCCAAATAGCCAAAGACATATTGAAAAAGAAAAATGAAACTGGAAGAATCACACTACCTGACTTCAAAACATACTACAAAGCTACAGTAGTGAAAACAGCATGGTATTGGCACAAGGATAGACACACTGACCAAGGGAACCAAATTGAGAGTTCTGATATAGATCCTCATATATACAGTCATCTGATATTTGACAAGGCCACCAAGCCCATTCAACTGGGAGAGAATGGCCTCTTCAACAAATGGCGTCTAGAGAATTGAATATCAATACGCAAAAGAAGGAAAGAGGATTACCATTTCACACCTCATACAAAAATCAACTCAAGATGGATCAAAGACCTAAATGTAAAAGCCAAGACCATAAAGACCTTGGAAAACAATGTAGGGAAACATCTACAGGACCTTTTAATAGGAAATGGCTTCATGAACTTCAAACCCAAAGCATGAGCAGCAAAAGAACAAATAGATAAATGGGACTTCCTCAAAATTAAATCCTTTTGCACCTCAAAGGAGTTTGTCATGAAAGTAAAAAAAGAGCCTACCCAATGGGAGAAAATATTTGGTAATCATATATCTAATAGGAGACTTATATCCTGCATATATAAAGAACTCCTATATCTTGAAAATAAAAAGACAAACAACCCATTTAAAAAATAGGAAAAAGATTTGAACAGATGCTTCTCCAAAGTAGAAATGGCTAAAAAGCATATGAAAAAATGCTCAAAATCCCTAGCTATTTGGGAAATGCAAATCAAAACTACAATGAGATACCATCTTACTCCCATAAGACTGGCAGCTATCAAAAAAAAAAACAAAAAACAGAAGACTACAAGTGCTGGAGAGGATGTGGAGGAATGGGAACACTCATCTACTGCTGGTGGGAATGCAGAAGGATCCAGCCATTCTGGAGGACTGTTTGGCAGTTTCTCAAAAGGTTAGCTATAGATTTGCCATATGACCCAGCAATTCCACTGCTGGATATATATCGAGAAGATCTGAAAATAAGGACACAAACCAATATATGTACACCAATGTTCATAGCAGCATTATACACTATTGCCAAAAGATGGAATCAACCCAAATGCCCATCGACAGATGAATGGATAAATAAAATGTGGTATATACATACAATGGAATACTACTCAGCTATAAGAAGGAATACAGTACAAACACGTGTGATAACACGGATGAATCTTGAGGACCTTATGTTGAGTGAAGCAAGCCAGGCATTGAAGGACAAATATTACATGACATCTCTGATATGAAACAAGCAAACCAAGCTGTTTCAAAGAGCTACAGACTGGAAGATAGGCTTAAAGGAATCTGGGGGGATGAGGAAAGTTGCGAGCTGATGCCTACAAGGGTGAAGTCTATGACAAGCTGGAGGTAAGTATTTGCACAGGGAAGGGATAAGATGGGGGCATAGGGATACCTTTGGGTGGGGCTTTGTGGGCTTGAGGGGGGCTAGGGTTGGGAGGATGGGTCAGATGACCCAAGGAATTGGGGGGAGGGTTGGGGGGAACCATTGAATATGGGAGAATGTCGGGTATATGGTTGAAACTATAATGTTGAGAAAACTCTTTGGAAAATATAATAAGGAAGGATCATGTGTTTAAGGTGCTCAAGGGGAGGGCATCTGGCACAGGGGCAAGCTTCTAGGGAGTATGTGAGTGCTCATTTTGTCATACTGTGTTATATCATTGGGTGGAGACCCTTACAATGAGTGTGAAGGTGTACCCACATCCTGGGGAGACCTGATGTTCCCAAAGAGAGGGAATTGTATTTCTTGAGAGGATTGGTGGCTCCCAATTAGTTAGGGCAGGCTAGTATGTCAAGCCCTCAGCATTGCTGCAGTATCTGTAAATCTGGTTCCTCAAGTAGTGAAGATTGAGTGTCACGGTGTGGCCTGAGGGGAGAGGGAGACAAGTATAGCATGGATGGAAGCAGGGACCTGGGGGGCAATGGAAGTGCTCCACAAGATCATGCAATGATGGACATGTCAACTTACACCTAAAGTATATAAAAGTCTATAAACTAAAATGTAAACTATAATGTAAAACATAAGGAAACTAAAAATTTAGAAATTTGTACAGTGTAAAATATAAACAATAATGTAAACCAAAATGGAACCATGTTTGATAGCTATGTTTCAAAATTAGTACATCACCTGCAGCAAATATAACATGAACATGTAAAGAGATCATTGCTGGGGAAAGGGGAAAAGGGTTTGATGTTGGATATCTGGGAGTCCCCTATATTGTGTATGTGAATTACTGTGATCTAAAACTTTTTTGAAGACAAAATTAAAAATTAGAAGAAAAAAAAAAGGATGTAGACACTGAGGAAGAAATGAAAGTGTCTTGCCACTGTTCATACAGAGCAACACCTATTACAGTGATGAAAGGCAAAATGTTAGAAACAAAGCTTTATAATATTTTTCATTTTATTAATACACCAATTTATTTTTACTCTATGTCAGTATTTCTAAATTACTACGTATTCTATTTCTAAACTTTAAACCCATCACTGTATTTCAATTTCCTATTAATTGAATTTGGCAATATATTAGGATTCATTGTTGAAGTTTTCGATCACAGAGAGGTTCAACTATGGCAGGGGAGGAACTCTGGTGTGGGGTGTTATTGATGGGGGGTACATGGGTCGGGGGGAGGTCTCAAGGTCAAGTATATAAGGAACATAAATATGTTAGCATATATGTTGGGTGTTTTTATACTAGTTACAGTTACGAACGTCAACTGAGGGACTGCTGAGTTCCCAGGCAGGGGTGCTTTGTCACAATCCCCAATTGCAACGGGAAAGATCAATAAGGAATGATGGTCCAACAATGAGCCCTTGATACTGATGACTATGCTTAGGAGCCTGTGCGCCTGAAATATGAACTAGGCCTAGAGCTGTAGGATACCTAAGAGTTACCTCCTGAGAGCCTCCATGTTGCTCAAATGTGGCCACTCTCTAAGCCAAACTCAGTATGTAAGCATTACGTTCCCCACAATGTGGGACATGACTCCTGGGGATGAGCCTCCCTAGCGCTGAGGGATTACTACCAATCACTAACTGGAGAAGCGACTAGAAAGAGACCTCAAATAAAAGGGTCAACTCAGACCAGAGAATATCTCAGCCGACATGTTGAATCAAGTGTTAAAAACTGCTCTTTGACTTTGAATAAAAGGGGGAAATGGCAAAGACAAATGAGCTGATATGGCTAAGAGTCTTCCAAAAAGAGTCGGGAGGTCATCAGAGGGGTCGCGCTTACGCACACCTCAGCAGGACCCCAGGAAAAGCCAAAATAGATACAACCCTAGGTAGTGGTTCTCCTGAAGACTATGGAGATCCACAGGGTATATAATCATGGCAGATGGACTTGGAGCTCTGTGCCATGTCAGAGGGCCCTACTTTGGAATTTGTTCTCCTGAGTGTGATGGTGCTGGACTAAGATGTGACTTTTCTACACATGGTTCTTCTGTCACTTTTACTGAACTTGTGGTTGGCGCTAGGGATGGTCCATACTCAGGAGACTTGAATCTCTGGACTGCCCACGTGCCAGCTGGGCCCTGAGCCTCAGCAGAGTGGTGACTCCTACTCTCTGGTTCGTTGGTCTTACCCAGGTCAGCTAATAGGGAGGTGAAAATGGTCAACCACCACACCAGGGAATCAAGAGTGCCTACAACTGTAAGCAGAGGTATTACATCCATCTAAGCCCCCTCTTGATCTAAAGTTGGAGGGGACATCACCATCCCAGGGTCCACAGAATGGAGGAATAAAATATGGACTAGAGTGGACTTACTGATACTCTACTATAAAACTAATGTGACGAGTAACAGAAGAAATTTTAGCATCGAGGTGGAGAAAGTGGCCATAGTAATTGCTGAGGGCAGGGAAAGGGTAGAAAAGATGTGATGTGGGGGCATTTTTGAGATTTTGAGTTGCCTTAATGATATTACAGGGTCAGAAGCTGACTTTATACATCCTGCCATAACCCACTGAATGTACTGGGGGAGAGTGTGAACTACAGGGTAAACTATTTTCTGTGTAGTGCAGCAGTGCCCCAGAATGTGTTCACCGAGTGCGATGAGGGTGCCACAATGATGAGGGAGGTTGTTGGTGTGGGAGAAGTGGGGTAGAGGGTGGGGGGTATACAGGAATCTCTTATATTTTTTAGTGTAACATTTTTTTGTGTGACATATATAACTTCAAAAAAATACAATTTACAAAACTGATGTGGGGAAACGGACTTTGGCCCAGTGGTTAGGGCGTCGGTCTACCACATGGGAGGTCCGCGGTTCAAGCCCCGGCCCTCCTTGACCCATGTGGAGCTGGCCCATGTGCAGTGCTGATGCGCGCAAGGAGTGCAGTGCCACACAGGGGTGTCCCCCGCGTAGGGGAGCCCCACGCTCAAGGAGTGCACCCATAAGGAGAGCCGCCCAGCGCGTAGGAGGGAGCAGCCTGCCGAGGAATGGTGCCGCCCACACTTCTCGTACCGCTGACGACAACAGAAGCGGACAAAGAAACAAGACGCAGCAAAAAGACACAGAAAACAGACAACCGGGGGAGGGGAGGGGAATTAAATAAATAAAAATAAATCTTTTAAAAAAAAACAAAAACAAAAAAACTGATGTGGTGGGGAGTGGGGAATGGATTATATGGGAATCTCTTATGTTTTTTGGTTTTTTTTAATTTTTAATGTAACGTTCCTTGTGATCTACTAATTTTTTTTAAATTATAAGACCTGTATTTTAAAAATAAATATATAAAATAAAATTTGAATTAAAATAAAATGTAAGAGGGGAATGCAACTGTTGACTAAAGTAGAATTATTATTATTCTAGCAATGGAAGAACTTGTATCACGGGTATAAAGACAGTGATCACCAGAGGTTCTGAGGGGAGGGAGAGGGAAGAATCGGTGTAACATGGGACATTTTGGGGACACTGGAATTGTTCTCCATGACATTGCAATAATGGATACAAGCCATTATATGTATTTTGTCAAAACCTATAAAACTGTGTGGTGCAAAGTGTAAACAATAATGTAAGCTCTAGACCATGGTTAGCAGCAAAGCTGTAATATGTGTTCATCAGTTGTAGCAAACGTACCACACTAATGAAGGATGTTGTTAATGGGGGAAAAGTTGGGAAGGATAGGGAGGGGTATATGGGAATTCCCTATTTTTTGATGTAACATTTATGCAATCTAAAACTTTAAAAATAAAGAAAAAAAATGTTGCAGTGATGAGAAAGGGCTCAATAAGGCATGCTAAGGAATTTGGGTCCATGATGGGAAAATGGATCTATCTTTAAGAAAATGTAATTTTGATACATGAGAGTGGGGAGCATCTGGTGGGAAGGAGACCAATGAGGAGGCAATTGAAGTAGATTATGCAACAGAGAAAAGCCCATCTGAGCAGTGGCAAGGTGGAGAGGAAAGGTTTTGGCTGAGACATTCTTGGGAGGAAGAAATAAGAGAGTGCAGCGACTTAGGGAGTGAGAGTGTGATAGTGAAGGAGTCAAACGATGGCAGGGGGTCCATCTCAACTTGCCACGCTTCAACAATGAGAATTTTCTGTCTCATGGTTTCATCGGCTGGAAGGCTTGCTTTCTTCCAGAGTTTAGCATCCTGGTGCCGGCTTATCTCAATCCCTGTGGCTCCGTGGCTTGCCTCTCTGTCACGTGGTGATGTCCTGTCCTTTCTCTTCTGGCTCCCTCTGACTTCTGGCTTCTCCTTGTGGCCTTCTCTGACCCTCTTTATTTTTCTCTTTACAAGGTCTCAGAAATTCAGATTAAAACCCCTCTGATTCAGTTGGCCACACCCTAACTAAAAATGACACCTTCAAGAGGTCCTTCACTTGCAGGGGTTCACACCCACAGGGACACTGATTCAGGTTAAGAATGTGGCTAAGTTGGGGTACCTAATCCAATCCAGCCAGGGTCTGACCTCATCAGTCAGCTGTGTCTTCTCTTCAGAGGCACAGGAGTGAACTGGAAGGATATTCTTCTCTACTCTTAAACCTTGAAAAGGATTGTGGTAAGTCATCTCCTTTCTTCACCCTTTCCAAAAAGGAGGATTTAAAGCCTTTTCAGTTCTCTCAACAGAAGGGGATTCATTAGCTTATCCATTTCGTTATGAAATGTCCAACTAGGAAGATGATTTAGGCTGGACAATCAGTTTCAGTTCTATCAGATGAAAAGAAGAGGGCTACCCAGCGAAGCGGACATCACCAGCTCCGTCGTCTTCAGTCTGTCATTTGATTTATGAGAGAGGGGGGAAATGAACCAGAATCTTTACTACTTGAAATAGATGCCAGCTCTCTTTTGGAAATAACTGACCCATAAACATTTAAAGATCAAGACCTTGTTCTATCAGTGCAATGCAGCATTGACACGGGAAGGAACGGGAGCTTCCTGCCCCCCTACACGTGGGAGCCTGCTCCGTCCCAGGAACATTGTTCCATGCCGTCAAATATGCCCCTTACTGGTTTGAGTTCCTTCACTTCAGAAATGTCACGCCGTCTGGCCTAGGCCTGGCTCACTAATGGACAGGACAGAGGCTGTGAGCCTGTCCCTGGCCTGGTATGATTGCTCACGTTTTCAGGAGTTGCCTTGTAAACGAGCAACAGGGAATGTTGGAACTTGGACCACAGACAAAGTCAAATTATTCAGAGACTTCTGCAGCAGCAAATTGCTTGTGAGGTGCCTGTTCAGGTGCTTTTGAAAGTCTTTAAACAGTTGGTTTGTAAAAATGCTGTTTGCCCCTTGACTACTCCATTTGCCTCCAAATTTTACATTTACCGAAACCATCTTCTCCATTTAAAAGTCATTCTTCTGTCATCTTTCTGATTCTCTATGTAACTTTGGGCTAAGAGAACAGAAACATCTGTCTTCAACAGTTGTGTTTACAGCTTTTCCAGGAATGTAGATTTCCATAAAAATAAAAGGAAATCGAATATAGCAAAATTTTTCTTATTCTACTACCTGATTTTTATTGCCCTTATGGATATTCTTTAGAGCTGGAGGCATATTTATTTTTACTATGATTTCTGGTTATTAAAACAAAGACAGCCTTTATTTTAAAATGTGTACTGAAGTTTTGCATCTCAATCAGTAAAGCATAATTTAAATAACATGCATGTTTGCGAGATCCTCTTAAATCCTGAATCCTCTTCTCTTGAGAGTTCTGAAAAGGTTTTTAAAGTGAACAATCTACGTGTTGTTTCACACAGTCGTCTGTGGATTGCCAGATTTTGTAAATAAAAATAGAGGCTGCATAGTTAAACTTGAATTTCAGGAAAACAACAAATATTTTTTAGATATAAGTATGTCCCCTGCAATATTTGGGACATACACTTTAAAAATACATTGTTTATCCTGTATTCAAACTGGGTTTCGTCCATTTTATATGGCAAACCTAACCCTTCTATGTAAATTGAAGGTTAACATATAAAGCTAGTAACTCCATTTTCTTCATCATTTCATGCTTTGGCCAAGACTATTTTGACCACTGGAATCTTTTCCTCTGAAAGATACTCCCTTTCTGTATATATTTAAGGACTGCTTTTGACCAGACACTATCATGGTATGTTCTTACTAAATGAGCAAATGGACTGTCATCAAGATAAAAGATAAAAGTGCCTGTAAGGAAATATATGCATTTCAGTGGATGCATGGGAAGATGGTTCCTTTTCCTCTTTGCCGCATGCAAAAATAGAATGGAATCTCGTATTCTGGGTGCTCAGAGAGATTAGTTTAGGTTTTCACCAGTACTCAAATGCTAGAGACGTTAATAGCGCAATTCTTTGGCCATGAGGATCTTAATATGAAGCTAGGACTGTAATATGCTCTCAATACGAACTTCTTATAGCCATTTCCCGAAATTGCATTTGACAGAGACAAAAGATTCCAATTATATTCCAATGAAAATTGCTTTACTATTAGATCCTCTTAAGCATGTGTCACTTCAGAAGGGGAAGCTGAAGAGGGCACTTAGCATTCTTTTCATAGGTTCCCACGTCGAAAAAAAGGCCCCTATTTTTTAACTTGTAAATTCCTGTGTAAAGTTTCTGACCTTAATTTCCCCTTTTCTCACAGCTTGAGAAGACTGAGGGGAAAAAAGCACACATGTGCATGAGGTCATTGAAAGTTCCTAGAGCCCCCCAATTTATAAGACATGATGTGGCATCCGTGTTAATACAGCCCTTAACTTGCCACTATCCTGTGGTAACTTCCTGAGAGCTAGTTAGGACAATGCATGGCCTTTGGGGACAGAGATCAAGACTCTGCTTCACAGATGATGAAACTGATGCCCAAGGAGAGAAATGTCTTGCCCAAAGCTATCCATCAAATATAGGGTTAGAGAGTTGTCTCTCAAGCCCAACACTCCAGAATCTCTTTCCCCTCCATTGTTTCTATTTGATTGATTCACTTTATATGTATAAGGGGGAAATCATCCAGGTATATTGTTGTTTAAAAATAAAACCCTTTGTCAGACAAAAGAATGAAATCTGATTTTGTGCAATTCGAAAGGGCCCACCTCTCGTTCTTTGCCACTAAGAATTGTGTTTAGAACTGAGAGCAGACCTCAAGCAATTCAACTGCTTGAAAGATTAAAAAAAGCAGTTACAGGATCTGTTGCTGGATGGATGGAGGCAATGGTTTTCCAGGGGTCTGGGGTGGGGAAGGACAGAAAGCCAAAGACACTGAGCAGAATGTCCTGCCCCAAAACACCTCCCAGCGCTCTGCCATTTCATTCAAGAGACGCAAATAGTCCTTAAAGAGTTTATATTCCGATGCTCCCAGCTCAACATATTTGGACACGTCCTCCTTTTGGACTTTCAACTGACCTCCACCTTCCAACCCACCTCCTTCCAAACTGTCCTGAACGTCACAAGCTCACCTGCTCTTCTCCTTCAGAGCACGTCCGTAGGGTCCCATCTCCAGGCTGTGGTAGCCTAGCTCTGCCAACTCCGGGCTCCCTGAGGGCAGGGAAGTGGACCTCTTTGCTCTTTTTACCACTCAGCATCTAGCATAGCGTTTAGTGCACAGCAGGCTCACAATAAGCAATTTCTAGATATTTAGGTCAACCAACAAGCAGCTTAGAAGGCTAGTAGGTCCGTGAAGTTCAACTGGACAATTAAGTATAGTTAATGAAGTAATCACTGAAGTTCTCCCTCCCAGATGCTCGGCAATTGCACAGTCCTCTTTGAAGGTGTATGTAGGTAAAAGGGGGTGGTTCAACCCATGCTCCCATTAAAATATCCTGGGGGGAAAGCTCGCAGGAAGCAGGAACCATGTAAAATAAACCTAAGGATTAGATCTCCAGCTTTTAAGATGCGATGAGTCAGAAAAGAATAAAGACATGTCTTTTAATTCTTCATGTTTCAATCCTGACTATTTAATAACCACAAGTAAAACGCTGTCAGTTTTTCCTGTTTGATACTAAATAAGAACCAGCACTTAATATACAAGATAGAGACAACCACACCTTTCTTCCTGATTTTAGGAGAATAAAATCTGTGTGCTTGTAAGTGTGTATATGGATTTATGTGGTATTTCCAAAAGACAAAGTACTCTTAATACTGGATCTATTAAATTGTTCTTCTACATGAATTTAAAATGTCAAATAATAATCCTTTGTGAAATTCCTCTCTGTCCTCTAATGTCCTGTGGAGTTTTTCTGTAGTAGAAGGAACTGTAAAGAGAAAGGAGAGGTAAATGACCTGTGTGTTTTCTAGAACTGAGTTTTAGGATCTTGCATCAGTATTGGTATTACAATTATGGTATTATAGATCTGGAGGACCAGTTAAACTTGAATCTAGGGCAATATTGCAACTAAAACCTATTCAGTCTTCTTCCTTCATAGAAAAGAAAAAAGTATATAATTATATTGTATTATAAGCATATTATAATTATATATTACATAATAATATAAATCATTATAACACATTGTATTATAAGTGACTTAAAAAAAAAACCTTTTCCATTATGTCATTTTCTTCCTATGAAAATAAATTCTAAAGGTCTTTGCTAAGGTAGAAGGGCTACCCAGCTACTTGAAATGTTATTAGCTTGTTTTGCAAGTGGAAATTTGAGTTTCATTTTCATTTCAACATAAATTGGAAACCATTTAATTTTCTACTTTCCTCTTTTCTATTAAACAAATTGCTTAAGGATTTGACAAAAATGGACACAAATCTAAAATCGCCCTCTCAGTGTAGGACACTACCAGTGGGGCTGAATTTTTATAAACCAAACAATCTTGTGTCTTCTGTATGCAGTACATATTTTAAACTCTACGGTAAAATTCCAGATCATTTTGTGACTGGACAGAAAGAGAATATTGGAAATTTTGTTATGGATGGGCTTCAACCCTGATGGACATTTGATGGTTTTCCCAAGAATTCAAAACACTGTCTCTGTAAAAATGTCCTGTTTCCGTTCTTACCTGCTCCTTAAACGGTGATCTCGAATCAGTGGTCACGTTGGCACCCACTCTTTAGACGATGTCTCCCCATGGGTTAAAGCTTCCCCTATGAAATAAGCCTGAAGACAAAGTTGGCAGGGCCTTTCCTGGAATATCGCAATTTGGTAGCAAGATACAAGACTCTCTAGCCTGGCAGTTAAGAACTGAAAGCCGACATCTGCTCTCCTTGGAGTCTAAGCAAATTGCTCTTTATTCAGTGAAACTACCTTTTCTTTCCTAGCTTAGATAGCTAGCTTTAATAACAGACAAGGAATACTCATAGCAACATTTGTAAGGCAAGGATTTCTTGATTGGTGCTAATGATTTCCAGATGTCCTACCGTCTTTTTGCTCCTCGCTCCTTCATCTAGCATTTTCACGTTTCCTTCGGCATATTTTGGTCTTTACAACCAGGATTCTTCCTTCATGAAATGATCACCAAAGCTGATCTCAAAGGTTGACCTCAAGTATCGGGATCTAAGCTGATATCTGGAGAGTGAATAATGCAATACCTAATTATATAACTTATACTAAAGTGAAACAAGTAATAAAATAATACAGAAATTTTCTTTATCAAAAACTCCTCCCTTCTAGCCTTATCTTACTTAATTGTACTGTTCCAAGTAAATATGCCTAGGAGGCCTGTGGGATGGAAGCAGAAGGCTGGAGGAGGAAGAAGGAAGATCTGAGTTAGCCTGCGCCTTGGAGGGTATATGCATGTCCCTGACCGGGGAGGTGGGTACCAGTCCACATCACAGGCATGGCAAACTTAAGGTTGATACAGATATGCATCGATGGGCTAGAGAGCAGTGAGGACCCAGTGGGGCATAGTAGCCAAAGTGTCCACACTATAGACATCCTCAAAGTAGGCTGGTGGCAGCAAGCATCAGGTGCCAAGGGCTCCAGCTCCTAGATGGGAACGAGGTCTAGCCTCAAGGAAGGGGACAGGAAAGGAGAGGGTGGCTGTCAAAGCCCTCACCCAGTGGCCAGGACTTAAGGGAGAGCTTCTGTTCCCAAAGAGAGCTTAAAGCAAATAAGGAACCAAGACAAAAGCTCAAGCAGTGGATATTTTTGGCTGCTTACAATTGACTTTACATTCATTAGTCTATGCAATCCTCACATCATTAATAACTATTATCTCTTATGTTGCTCTTAGTAGCGCAGCAGATTTGCTTCCCAGGACTGGGTGACTTAAAACAACAGAAACTTATTTTCTCATTGTTTTGGAGGGTAAAAGTCCAAAATCAAGCTGTCACTTGGGACTTGCTACCTCTGACAGCTCTAGGGGATAATCCTTTCCTGCCTGTTCTGAGCGTCTGACTGCGCCCAGCAATCCTTGGCAGTCGTCGGCTTGGAGCACCATTGCTCCAAGCTCTGCCTCTTAAGGCCCACCCTCATCTAGTAAGGCTTTATCTTTCTTTTTATAAATCAATTTTATTAAGACATATCAGTAGAGAAGCGGACTTGGCCCAATGGATCGGGTGTCCACCTACCACATGGGAGGTCCGCGGTTCAAACCCCGGGCCTCCTTGACCCGTGTGGAGCTGACCCATGTGCAGTGCTGATGCGCACAAGGAGTGCCCTGCCACGCAGGGGTGTCCCCGCATAGGGGAGCCCCACGTACAAGGAGTGCACCCTGTAAGGAGAGCCGCCCAGCGTGAAAGAAAGTGCAGCCTGCCCAGGAATGGTGCCACACACATGGAGAGCTGACACAGCAAGATGACGCAACAAAAAGAAACACAGGTTCCCGGGGCCGCTGATAAGGATAGAAGCAGTCACAGAAGAACATACAGAGAATGGACATAGAGAGCAGATAACTGGGGGTGGGAGGGGAGAAAAAAAAAAAGACATATTAATAAAGCATACAATCTATCCAAGGGTATAATCAATGGTTTTTGGTATAATCACAGAGTTGCGCAGGCGTCACTTGAATCAATATAGAGTGCTTTCATTACTTCAATAATAACAATAATAAACAAAAACCAGACAAACAAAAGAACTCTATCTCTTTTTTCTTTTTTTTTTTTTTTTTTTAATTTTTTTATTTTTTATTGACTTTGTAATAATATTACATTAAAAATATATATGTGAGGTCCCATTCAACCCCACCCCCCCACCCCCCCTCTCCCCCCCCCCCCCAACAACACTCGTTCCCATCATCATGACACATCCATTGGATTTGGTAAGTACATCTTTGGGCACCTCTGCACCTCATATACATTGGTTCACATCATGGCCCATACTCTCCTCTATTCCATCATGTAGGCCCTGTGAGGATTTACAATGTCCGGTGATTACCTCTGAAGCACCATCCAGGGCAGCTCCATGTCCCGAAGACGCCTCCACCTCTCATCTCTTCCTGCCTTTCCCCATACCCTTTGTCCATTATGTCCACTTTTCCCAATCCAATGCCACCTCTTCTATGTGGACACTGGATTGGTTGTGTCCATTGCACCTTTATGTCAAGAGGAGGCTCAGATTCTACCTGGATGCTGGATGCAATCCTCCCATTTTCAGTTGTAATCACTCTAGGCTCCATGGTGTGGTGGTTGTCCTTCTTCACCTCCATCTTAGCTGAGTGTGGTAAGTCCAATAAATCAGATTGTAGGTGCTGGAGTCTGTTGAGGCTCAGGATCTGGCTATCACATTGTCAGTCCAGAGATTCAAATCCCCTAAATATATCTTAAACCCCAACATTAACTGCACCTCCAGCACATTAGCATGAAAGTCTTATGAAGGGAGATCCCATCTGAGTCCAGATTCATCACACATAAACACCATTTCCAAAGAGGGGCCATCTGCCCTGGTAGTTAACCCCATCGGCCATGACCATAACTCCCATGGGTCTCTTTAGCCCTCAAAGGAACCAATATCTGGGGGTTGTATCTGCTTTATCTGTCTCTCTGACTCTGCTCAGTTGTGCATGAGGGCAAACCTTCTGCCAGCCTCCAGACTCTTTTTTAGAAACTCATAGCCATATAAACTCATTTCTCCTTTCCATTTCCCCCTTACTTTAGGTCAAACAGCATTTTAAAGTCATGGTATTTTATGTAGACATGGATATTCTGCTTATCCGCATTGAACCTTCCGTATAAGGTCATTTTCCAGTTGCATCATCAGTTGGTAGTTGATAGTGAGAACTCTATCTCTTAATAGTCACCTCTCAATCTCTCTGTCCTTCCCCTGCCATACATAGCTGCTATCCTGGTTCCGTCTCTGTAATTTATTTGTAGTTATATTTTATATAGATGGAGTCAAACCTGCCATACATAGCTGCTATCCTGGTTCCGTCTCTGTAATTTATTTGTAGTTATATTTTATATAGATGGAGTCAAACAATATGTAGTTCCTTTTGAGTATGATTTTGTCTTAACTAATTACATCGGCAAAGACCTTATTTGAAAAAGGTCTCATTTTGAGGTTCTGGCTGGACATGAATTTGGTGATGTGGGGGGACATGATTTAACCCAGGATACACAGGTAACATGCTTTCCATAGAATAAATCATTTAATACTCACATGACCTGTGAGCTAAATCCCATTATTACTCCCATTTTAGAGAACCTAATTCTGAAGGTTGAGGGTTAAGAACTATTATTATCCACATTGCAGATTGAGAAACAGAGGGTTGAAGATGGTGAGTAAATTGCTCACATGACACAGTAAGGAGTAGAATTGAGTTTTAAAGCCAGGATGGGTGGCGGACTTGGCCCAGTGGTTAGGGCGTCCGTCTACCACATGGGAGGTCCGCGGTTCAAACCCCGGGCCTCCTTGACCCAGGTGGAGCTGGCCCATGCGCAGTGCTGATGCGCGCAAGGAGTGCCCTGTCACGCAGGGGTGTCCCCCGCGTAGGGGAGCCCCACATGCAAGGAGTGCACCCTGTAAGGAGAGCCGCCCAGCACCAAAGGAAGTGCAGCCTGCCCAGGAATGGCACCTCCCACATGGAGAAAATGACACAACAAGATTACGCAGCAAAAAGAAACACAGACTCTCGTGCTGCCGACAACAGAAGCGGACAGAGACGACGCAGCAAATAGACACACAGAACAGACAACGGGGCGGGGGGGGGGGGGTGAAGGGGAGAGAAATAAATAAATAAATAAATCTTTAAAATAAATAAATAAAGTCAGGATGCTCATTCCAGAGGCTGGATGTCAATCACTGGGCTATACTGGCCCCTAAGCAAACTCCAAGGAGGCTTAGAAAAAGGCCACAGCTCCATGTGCCCACAGGGTCACTCCCGGGGTTTCCTCAGAATTGAGCTCACGGTTTCAGAATAAACTGAAGACCCCCACCACCAGTGGCTTAGAGCCAGTCTGATCTGACCGAGAAAGGCTCAGGGTCTGAGCAGGCTGAGCACAAGGGCACTGCTAAGTGGAGCTGAAATGATGGCGATTGCCACATCCTCTTCCAAGCACACAGAAAAATTATGCTGTGGCCCATGTTCTTGGGAGATAACTACGTTGACTTACTGTCACAACCACATCAACTATTGATTTACTTTATTTTGATTCCCGTTTCCACTTAAAATTACATTCCTTCTTGTTTGGAAACTGTTCTCATTCCAGAAAGAGGAGGCCTTGAGGATGACAATGTTATCTATTTTATTCTACTCATAAATTGTCCAGCCTTAAACATATGTTCATCCAGCATACTTCAGAGCATGAATCAGAATAGAATATGCTAAAGCTTGCCCTGAAATAATTTGTAACAATGCATCATGTCCTTCTGAGCTAATGAAAAAGCCTCTTGATCTAGATTTTTGGTCCACCTCATTTGATGAGGTCTCAGATCATCGACTTAGGGTTTAAAATCAAGTAACAGAGATAATGAAGAGCAGATAATACAGAGTCAATGTGAAAATGACAGAGAGGTGTTCCTCATTTTCCTTTTTCATCCCTCTGAGGGCTCCAGAGGATCAAATCCCCGAGGATGTGCAACCTGAGTCCCCTAATATTGAGCTTAGAAGTTAGTTTAAGCCGAATGAATTCAATACTTAGGTTTTTAACCACGTTTAGTATTCTGGAGGAATAACCACTTTTAATGAACAACTTATACTGGTTACTCACTGTGGGGGCTTAGAGATATGTGTCCCAGAAAAACATGTTCTTAATCTTAATCCAGTCCTGTGGATGTGTCAATAGGAACTTTTGATGAGGTTACTTCAGTTAAAGGGTGGCCCAACACAATCAGGATGGGTCTTAATCCTATTCCTAGAAGGCTTATAGAGAAGGCCACAGATGGACGCCATAAGGAACACAGAAGCTGGAAGTCAATGAGACCTAGATGAGAAAGGAGAAGATGCCCCCATGTGCATTGCCATGTGATGGAACAACCAATGACCAAGGATCACCAGCACCTCACCCCAGATTGCCAAAGTGTTCAGGGAGAAATCATTGCCTCGCTGACACCTTGATTTTGGACTTCTCCTAGCCTCAAAACGGTGAGTCAAAAAACCCCCATTCTTTAAGCCAACCCATTGTATGATATTTGTTTTAGCAGCTGGGAAACTAAAACACCCGCTATATGTTATAGGGGCTGATTTTAAATGAGAATTATCTGCACAATTGAAGTGTGAATTCAACATTAACGGAAAGAGAGTGTTTGAACCAAAATCATCTGAACTTGACATATATAATTTGGACATGGCAATCCATCATCAGAACCCTCTTTGAATAGTGTAATCAACAGATTCTATGTCATTCACCAAAACACTTAAACTATAATAACATTGGTAATGCCATTTTGAATATGAAGGACAATAACATCTTACACTATGTCACTTACATTTTTCTATCATCTACAGATTGCTACAGAGACCTAATATCCATTGCACAATTAGAATCAGGTTCATGCCCTGAAAGAAATTAATTCAGCTTTAAAAGGTTGTAGGGAGATTTTGATAGAAGTTTGTAGTCTCTCTCAGCTTTGGTACGCTACTTCTTTTGATAATAAACTTACCAAACATTTAAAATATCATCTCTATTAACACTAGAAAATGTAAAATATAGTTGGAGAAAAGTTGCAGACTGAGAAAAAAAAAAACACTAAAGGTCAGTGTTTTCTGCTATTATAAAATATGTTGATGCTAAATCATTCCACACTTACGAAGCTTCTGGCAATTACCTGTGTGTTCCCACTATTTTCAGTATTCTTAGCTTTAGCATATTTCTCCACTTCTCTACATTAAGGTGTGAATTCCCCCAGTTCTCAAGTTTTGAATGAGTATAGAAGCTCTCAGTCTTGTATGCCATTGGGCAAGAGCTTTTCGGGTGTGATTATTTGTGACAATGACTTTGTAATGGCACTACATAACGAGAGGCACCGGGATTGAGAATTTTGAAGATGAAGCCGTTGTTATCACTCCAGGAACATCGTCCTCCATCTCTGTTTCCTCGTTTGTGTTTGACTATCTACAAAGGAAGTGATATTACACACATCAGCTCCTGTGGCTACTTCTTATTTTCAAAGAACTTCTGCAAAGAGTGGTGTTCCCCAAATGTTCAAACTCAGAGTGAGATGCTGATTCCAGAAGGAAAAGGCGTGTGGGAAGTAGGTCTGGAGTTGGTATTCATAGTCATAGTCATGTTTTCACAGGGGCCTTTCTGACCCCTCCTACTTTTGTATGAGCGTGATCCAGCTCTAAAGAACTCTATGTTAGCATCTACAGCCATGGCAAGCGCTCTTTCAATAAGCAGAACAGAAACAGCTACGCTGGTAACGTGATTTCAACCTGAAACTAGATTTGCCTCTAGGGGATGAAAGCAGCTCTATGCATATTAAATTCTGTATATGGCTGAGATCTGCCTTCCATTTACTGGGCTAAAGAGAAGAAAATGTTTGAATTTTTAAGTCCTTTATCTGTCATCAGAGGAATATTTTAAAGCATCTTATGTAAGTCTTCAAAAGATGACACCACGAATAACCTGCAAAGCATATGCTCTTAGATTTGCTCAACTTCATCCAAATATAATAGTGAACAATACTGAAACTCTTTTATATCTTGAGATATTCAAAGTTGGCTTTAGTGAAGCAGTAAACATTCTTCTTTCCATTATTTCTTTTCTTGTGAGCAACTGTTTATTATAGTTTCTTATTGGTGAGACTCTTCTTAGGGGTTTCTAGAGGGTGTTTATAGAATCCCCTCAGGGGCCTACTAAAATACTGGTACCCAACTCCCAACTAAGGACCATTAACTAACATCTCTGGGAGTGGAGCTTAGGCATGTATAGTTGAAAAAATCCCCATAACTTTCTCATGACTAACCTGGTAATATCACTGGCATTTTATAAATGCTTGTTATTCAAATTGCATTTAATGACTGCACATTCTTTAAACTCTTTTACAATGGATATTAAATGCTGTTGGGAATGACAGAAAGATAAGATCGTTCTTTATCCTTTTTGCATAAACCATACATCTGCTGCTGGCATGCGAAAATAAGTAACAATATAGGTGTTTTATTATAATAATATATCTACTTTCTTGAAATTCTAGTTTGAGGCTCAATGCCATTTGTAAAAGCCAAAGATTGCTTTTCAGTGCATCAACTGAATGGACTCTTCTCACTTGTATCCCCAATGTCTAATTTTCCATTTTTGATTCTGCTTGCAGTTTTGAACATATGATACATTCTTCAAATCTCTTTAAAAACTGTTTCCAGATTCTCTGAACAGGCCCCTGGAGAAATGCTACAAAATGTGCATCCACAAGTACTGTACAATATAGATTTTCTTTTTAATTTCATGTTACATCATTGGCTTTTGAGGCAACTGCTTTAAAAGAAATACTTTTTCCTTCTCTCACCTCAAATAAATAATGCTTAGAAACTGTTTAAGATGCTTGGAGACCAGGGAAAAAAGAATCACAGGAGACTTAAACTTCTCAGCACACTGTAACTGTAGACTTTCTTAAAAGCAGAATAGAGCTTTCATTTTTTAAGCCAAGTCTATGGGTTTAGAACCTGCCCCAATACAAACATAATATAGAATACTTTATTTAGCTGAGAGTTTTCACAGTATAAAATGAGATTAATGTGTGGACATAACTGAAGGCCGCACATTAAATATTGTCTACTTGTGTCTTACAGAAGACTAGTAAACTAAGAAAATATTTGTCAGAACTCTCATTCTTTACAATATTAAGATGGATATGAAATACTTAGCCTAAGAAAATACTTTATTATATCCATTGGTTTATAGATTTTGAGTTCCAGCTACCTTTAATAATGAAGTAGCTGGCTCACTTTGCCCTCTGTGAGATAATAAAATCTAGACAAGTAGAAATAAAACACCTATTGAACTATTTGAAGTGACCAGTCAGACAGAAACTGGAGAGGAATCTATCCATGAAAGATCATCCACAGTAGGTAAGATTTGCAAGCTTGCAATTTTTTCCCTCAGGAAACTTGCAAATCTCTTCAGACTTAAGAAGAAATCTGCAGACTTACTAGCTGAACATGACAGAGGACAGAATTCAATGCTTACAAAGGAACCAGCAGGTTGTGAGGAAAATCCTGGAAGGAAGAGAGCCTCAGAGGATTAAGACAGAAATCTATATATAAAAATCACTTAGGGAAGTGGATTTGGTCTCCAATGGATAGGGCGTCTGCCTACCACATGGGAGGTCCAGGGTTCAAACCCCAGGGCCTCCTGGCCTGTGTGGTGAGCTGGCCACGTGCAGTGCTGATGCGCGCAAGGAGTGCCCTGCCACGCAGGGGTATCCCCTGAGTAGGGGAGCCCCATGCACAAGGAGTGCACCCGTAAGGAGAGCTACCTAGCACGAAAAAGTGCAGCCTACCCAGGGTGGTGCCACACACACGGAGCGCTGACACAGCAAGATGATGCAACAGAAAGAGACACAGATTCCAGGTGCCACTGATAAGAATACAAGCAGACACAGAAGAACACACAGCGAATGGACAGAGAGCAGACAACTTGGCGGGGGAGGGGGGGCAGGCGAGAAAGGGAAGAGAAATAAATTAAGTTAATTAATTAATTAAAACCACTTAATATTTAAAACCACTTAAATATTTGGCCATTAAGAATGCATGGAGATGGTGGGGATTCTCAGAGAACCCAGAGAAGTTTGGAGTTTGAATCCAGTCAACTTTCAGCCAGAACAAAATAACAAAATCTACTTTTCAGTAGAACATAAAAAAATCCAGAGTCTCTATAATGCACCATTCAAATTGTTAATTATTCTATCAAAAATCACCAGACATGCAAAGAGCCTGGAAAATGTGACACATATTCAAAAAATTTTAGTCAATTTGAACAGACCCTGAAGTGACTGAGGTATTGCAGTGAGCAGACAGGATTTCAGAACAGTTAGAAAATATGTGAATAATGAATGCACAGATGTGGAATCTCAGCAGAGAAAAAGAAAATTAAAAAATAAGCTTTAAAATTGTAAAGAACTTCATTCTTCTTGTTTGAGATGTTTTTTGGTTATTCAGAGTCTCTTTCCCATCCATATAAATTTGATGATTAGCTTGTCCATTTCTGCAAAGAAGGTTGTTGGAATAGAATTGATACTTGAACAATAATTAGTCTTTCAATCCATCTACAAGGAATGTTGCATGTACAAGGAATGTCCTTCCATTTACTTAGGTCTTCTTTGATTTCCTTTGGCAACGTTTATAGTTTTCCATGAATAAGTCCTTTATATCCTTGGTTAAATTTATCCCTAGATACTTGATTCTTTTAGTTGCTATAGTAAATGGATTTTTTTTCTTAATTTCCTCTTCAGATTGTTCAAGCCTAGTGTATAGAAGCACTGCTGATTTTTGCATGTTGATCTTGTACTCTGCCACTTTGCTGAATTCAGTTATTAGCTCTAGTAGCTTTGTTTTGAAAATTTCAGGGTTTTATATATGTAGGATGTCATCTGCCACTAAGGAAACTGTTCTTCCTTTTCTCCTCCTTCCCCTCTCCCATTCTCCTTATCCTTCTTCTTTTCCCTAATTGCTCCAGGTAGAACTTCCAGTACAATGTTAAATCACAATGGTGACAGTAGGCATCCTTCTCTACTTCTTGATCTGAGAGGGGAAGGTTTGGTCTTTCACCATTGAGTATGATATTATGTGTGGGACTTTCATATATGCCCTTTATCATGTTGTGTCCTTCTATTCCTAGCTTTCTAAGTTGTTGTGATATTTGGTTTTTCAAATCAGGAAGTGGTGCTGAATTTTGTCAAATGCTTTTCTGCAACGGGATAATCATGTGGATTTTCTCCTCCATTCTATTAAGGTGTATTACATTAGGTGATTTTCTCACATTGAACCACCCTTGCTTATCTGGGATAAATCCCATTTGATCATATAATTCTTTAATGTGCTGTTGGATTCTGTTTGCCAGCATTTTGTTAAGGATTTTTGCATCTATATTCATAAAGGATATTGTTCGGTAATTTTCTCTTTTTGCGGTATTTTTATCTGGCTTTAGCATTAGGGTCATGGTTGTGTCATAGAATGAGTTATTTTTTTGTAAGAATTTTGAGCAGAATTGGTGTTACTCCTTCTTGGAATACTTGGTAAATTCTTGAGTAAAACCATCTAGTCCTAGGCTTTTCTTTATTGGGAAGTTTTTATTACTGGTTCAATCTCTTGTCACTGGTCTGTTGAGATATTTTCTTTTTGAGTCAATGTAGATGGTTTGTGTGTTTCTAGGAGTTTATTCGTTTCATCTAGTTTACCTAACCTGTTAGTGTACAGTAGTTCAGAGTATCCCCTTATAATTTTTTTAAATTACAGTAAGATTGGTAGTAATGCCCCCTTTCATTTCTGATTTTAGTAATTTTTTCCCTGTTTTTTTTTCTTTATCTGTCTAGCTAAAAGTTTATTGATTTTATTGATCTTTTCAGAGAACAACTTTCGGTTTTGTTTAGCCTCTCAATTGTTGTTTACTCTCTATTTCATTTATCTGTGCTCTCATTTTTTATTATTTCTTTCCTCCAGCTCATTTTGGGTTTAGTTTGCTGTTCTCTTTTTAGTTCCTTCAGTTTTGAGGTTAGGTGTCTGATTAGAGATCTTTTTTCTTTTTTAATGTAAACTGTCAGAGCTATAAGTTTCCCTCTCAGTCCCGCCTTTGCTGCTTCCCACAAGTTTTGGTATTTTGTGCTTTCTATTTCATTCACCTCAAAATATTTCCTGATTTCCCTTGTGATTTCTTCTTGGCCTTTCAGTTGTTTAGGAGTACATTGTTTAATATCCACGTATTTGTGAATTTTCCCTTTTCCCCTCTATTATTGATTTGTCGTTTCATTCTATTTTGGATGAGAAGACTTATTGTAGGATTTCATTATTTTTAAAATTATTGAGACTTGTTTTGTGATCTAACATGTGATTTATCCTGGAGAATAATGCATGTGCACTAGAGAAGAATATGTATTCTGCTGCTATTGGGTAATGTGTTCTATATGTGTCTGTTAGTTCTTGTTAGTTTATATTATCATTCAAGTCTCCCATTTACTTATTGATCTTCTATCTACATATTCTACCCAATATTGAAAGCATCATATAGAAGTCTTCTACTATTAATGTAAAGTCTTCTATTTCTCCCTTCAAATCTGCTTTACATGTTTTGGGGCTCTGCCATTAGGTGCATATGTATTTATAATTGTTAAGTCTTATTGTTGAATTGACTCCTGTATCAGTATAACATGACCTTCTTTGTCCCTCATAACAAATTTTTGTTTAGTTTTTCTGATATTAGTATAGCTAACCCAGCTCTGTTTTGGTTAGTAGTTTTATGGTACATTTTTCCCATCCTTTCATTTTCAACATACTCGTGTCTTTGAATTTAAGGCAAGTCTCTTATAAGCATCATATAGTTTATTCATGCTCTTTTAACAAATCTGCCAATCTCTGACTTTTGTTTTGACCGAAGAGTTTAATCCATTTACATTTATAGTAACTACTGGTAATGCAGGATTTTCTTCTGCCCTTTTGCAGTTTAACCTTTGTGAGTTTTATACCTTTTTTTTTTTTTACTCAATTCTTTCATCAATACCTACTTTCATATTTATTTAATTTTTTGTATGGTACTATTTTAAGTCCCTTCTCATTTCTCTCTGTATTTTTCATGTCATTTTCGTTGTGGTTACCATGAGGCTTAAATTTAGCATCCTAAATGTGCAACATTCAAGTTTGATTTGTTACCAATTTAATTTCAATAGCATACCTAAATGCCATACCTATACTCCTTCAGCCCCTATCTCTTTTGTGCCTGTTACAAATTATATCTTTTATCATTGCATGTACAAAACCATAGATTTATCATTGTTTTTTGTGTAGAAACTGTAAGAAGTAAAAAGTCTGATTTCATACCAAAAATTACAATAAATAGTACTTTGTGTTTATAATGACCCATATGTTTACCTTTTCTGGAGATCTTTATTTCTTCATACTACTTCATTCCACCATCCAGTGTCCATTCCTTTTAGTCTGAAGGACTCTCTTTAGCACTGTTGTAGAGCAGATCTAGTGGTGATGAACTCCTTCAGCTTTTGTTTACCTTGAAATGTCTTAATCGCGCCTCCTTTTCTCAAAGACTCTCTCGCTAGATATAAAATTCTTGGTTGGCAATTGTTTTCTTTGGGCACTTTAAATATTTTGTCCTACTGCTTTCTTGCCCCCACAGTTTCTGATGAAAGATTAGAACTTAATCTTAATTGGGACTCCTTCGTACATAACATGTTGCTTTTTTTTCAGCTTTTAGAACCCTCTTCTTGTCCTTGGCATTCTGACAGTTTGACTACTATGAGTCTGGACATGGTTCTCTCCAAGTTTATCCTGTTTAGGGTTCATTGGGATTCATGAATGTGCATATCCATGTCTTTCATTAAATTTGGGAAGTTTACTGCCATTATTTTTTTTAATATTCCTCCTGCCCCTTTCTACTTCTCTTTCTGGGGTTCCCATAATGTGCATATTGGTATGCTTGATGGTGTCCCACAGGTCTCTGCTCATTTTTATAATATTCTTTTTTCTTCTGCTCTTCAACCTGAATCATTTCAATTGCTTGTCTTTGAGATCACCGATTCTTTCCTCTGCCAACTCCAGTCTGTTGCTGAAGCATTCTACAGTATTTTTCTTTTCAGTTGTTCTGGCCTTGCATTCTAGTATTCTGGTTGGTTCCTTTTAAAATTTATATCTCTTTATTGAGATTCTCATAATGCTAATTCATCATTTTCCCAGGATCCTTCAGTTCTTTCTCCAGGCTTTCTTTTATCTCCTTGAGCATATTAAGGACCTTTTTTTTTAAAAAGTCTTGGTCCAGTATGTCAAAAGTCTGGTTTTCTTCATTGATGGTTTCTGGACTTTTATAGTGTTCCTTCGGCTGGACCATCATTTCCCATTTCTTTATTTTTCTTGTAATCTTTTGTTTCATGCTGCACACTTTAATATTTTAAGGTGTTAACTCTGGGATTTAGTGTCTGAACTTTCTGTTCCTTAAGTTTGTATCCAGCTAGTGATATGACAGCGATTTCCTTCAGTACCAACGCAAAACACACCTTTCACTGTATTGCAAATTGGCCCTGCATTGGCTGGTGCTCTCCTTCAGTGTTTTGCTCTCCTTTCAAGACTCTTAGTCTGAGGAAAACATGAAGGGCAGCATCCCCTCTGTCAGTTTTGAGACTGAGTCTTGTCCTGTGCTTTTGCTTGTTCATGACCTTATGAATTCCCATTTATAAGAATCTAATGCTCCTCTACTCCTTATAAAATAGACTTTCTCCTTTCTGGGGGTGCTCTATTGTGTGTCTTATAAAACAGTAATTCCTTGCCCAGGGGGGCTTTGATTCAATTGTTTCTTATACTGCTTTAGCTGTCCACAAGCTGCTTTTGCCTGCAGGGCAAGTTCTGGGAGTTTGAGCACTCGATGAATTTCCTGATTCCGTCTTTCAGGATGTCACTCAATAGATTTACACTAATAAATTTACAAAGAATTTACTTTGCTCCCTCCAGAACAAGGCCAGGGACTCACAATGGTAGCACATCCTAGCTCAACACCACCTCAGGGACTGGATAGTGTAGGGGTCCGCAAGGATACGGCAAGCTTCTCCTACCATTTTTAAAGCTCTGTTTTCTTGATTCAGCACTCACCAAGTTACTACAACTCTCTAACTGTTTTCCAGAGTCTTGAGGAAGATGGCTTTGCCAGTTCTCACTTGTTGTCCAAAGATTCTGTGGGGAAATAGTATCTTAGAGTATCTTATGCTGCCATCTTAGCCTACCAGAAACCTATTTTTTAATACCATTTCTCAGTTCCTGGTTTTATGATCCTATGTAAGTTAGTTCACCTTTCTGGATCTCAGTTTGCTAATGTTCAAAAATGGAAAACTGGTGACTCCTTGTAGAATTCTTAGGCTACAAGGTATGGTACCTGAAACATATTAGATATTTTAAAATGTAGATATTATTATCAAGAATAATGATAGCACTGGATAGTATTAAAGCACTCAGAAAAAAACAGGCAATTCCTGGAGGTGGTGGTAATTTGTGTTTTTCATTCCAGTCTAGAATACTAAGGGATTTTAGTGGGATGAGGTACACAAGAGTTCTCAGCATTGAGACAGGAGAAAGAATGCTAAAAAACACTCTTCGTAACAATACAGGGTGCCTGGGCTAGTAGCAGTTGAAGGTTTCTTGGCATATTTAGTTCCAAGAAGCAGAAGCAGCAGGGTTAAGAGGATATCATACCGTGGGTCATATTTGCAGAAATCAGTCTCTTGATGAGATTGGGGAGAAGAAAATCTGCATTGTCTCTATAGCTGTCTCTGTCTGTTGGCTGGGAGGATGTCAAGGCTGAATGAACACTTCATACAAACAACCATGGCTCAGATTCCACCCTTACATGAATCATCGTTGATGCTCAGTAAGATTTAACTATCTGTCATTAACATCGATATTATCATCCAAACGCTGAAATCTCTTTGGTGGTACCTTAGGCAACTTGGAATGTCTTGGTGGTAACACATTGCTTCCCTGAGCATTTTGTTATTACTTTTTTGAAGATCATAGTAGCAATTTACAATTTCACAAATTGCTTCATCACCCACCATGGGAAGAATATTCCTCAAACATCATTTTGACCATATGATTCCTCTGCTCACAAACTTTTAGTGACTATAACTAGTCTTAGGATGAAATCCAATCTTTTCATTTAAGTATCAAGGTGGGCCTCAGTTGGCTTCTACTATTTTTTCCCATTGTCTGTACACATGTACAGATTGGATTTCCCTACACCATTGAGTAGATCCTCCTGGACAATGAATTTGATGAACACCTGTGTTGGCTAGTTTTATGTGTCAACCTGGCTAGACTACAGTACCCAATAATTTAATCAAATACTAATCTAGGTGTTGCTGTGAAAGTATTTTGTAGACGTTAACCACATCTACAATTGGCTGACTTTAAATAAAGATTTTCCTTAATAATGTGGGTGGGCTTCATCCCATCAGTTAAAAGCTAAAACTGAGGTTGCCCAGAAAATAAGATATAGCAACACCTGCCTTGGCCTGCCCCACAGATTTTGGACCTGCCAGCACCCACAATTGCATGAACTAATTCCTTGAAGTAAATCCTATGATCTTCTATTGGTTCTGTTTCTCTGGAGATTCATGTCTGACACAGGGATATAGTCCATAATTTAGAGCTGCCCATGACTCAGCTTTCTCAATTTGCCTTCACTTTCTGGGGATTCTCTGTATGGAAAAATCCTACCCCATGCTCTCCCTTCCACCCAGGCATCATTCTTCTGGTAAATGAGTTGTCCTCAAATAAGACTTGCAACCCATGGGAGCTCAGTTCAAAAACTCCTCAATATCAAATATAATCACGCTTTTTCTTTCATGCCTTCCCCCTGTTCGGGCTCACCCTAAAATAATGGATTTGGATGTTTTACCCATGCTCTTTCTGGCCCCTCTTCTTACTCTGTATTCCCTCTGCTCTCAAATGTATTCCCTCCTCCCTGGAGCTTAGTCTCTTCCCAGTCTCAGAAACACACAATTGGACGTGGCGACCTCGTGCTGTCTTCTGGTCTGGATTAGTCCCTCTCTCTTCTGCCCTTTCAGTTGCCACCACCCATCACTACTTGGCTTGAGCCCACATTGGTCTCTTCCTTCCCTGTTTTCTTCAGCTACTACTGGCTGGCGCAGTGGTCTCTCAACCTTATTGATCAAGATCCCCACTGATTAAAAAAAAACGTGTTATGCATGTGTATTTATAAACTATATAAATGTACTACCTTATGTTCATTGTCAATGCCCATTATAAAGCATCTGCAAAAATAGAAACTGAGAGAAGACCATTGATGGTTCTGATATTTCCACCCTTTGCCTCAAAAGAACAACTGGAGAGGCCTCAGGAACCCCAGTCCACAGGCCCTGCTGACCACTTACTTTGCTGCATCATCTTATACGTCAGCTTTTCTTGTTCAGATTGTCATGTGTCCCTACCAAATCTTTTTTTTCTTTAAGGAGGTACCGGGGATTGAACCTGGAACTTCCTACACACGAAGCAGGTGCTCAACCACTGAGCTACACCTGCTCTGCTCCCTACCTTATCTTTTTACAACACATTTTATATGCCCTTAAGCAGATGAACTCTGATTTCTATTTCTTTAGAATCCTCCCAGTGAGTAAAACAGAGGACCAGGTAATAGGTGCCCAATTTGCTATTTATAAAATCTCGCTGAAATTGCAGCCCTCAGCTGACACGTTAAGCCTTCAAGGCTGTGGGCTGTGGTTGGGTCATAGCTTCTGGCCATATTGTTAAACACGCTGAGAGTGCTTTGGGCTTGTAGAACTTCTAAGGAAAGCCAGACAGTCCATGTGTACAGTGTCATTTGGCCATTTCCTGTGAAACTGGTAGTTTCCAAATAATAGTCTGGCTTGCAGCCCAAAGGGAATAAACGATTCCACCAGGGCTTGGCAAGTTAAGAATGGTGTGACTTTTTTATTTCCTACCCACCTTCCCTGCCTGTCTTTGAACTCTGCTGAGATGTCCCCAGATTGCCTGGATGTCGGTGTCATTTCCTGAAGCACAAGCAAAATGAAAGGTGATACTGCGGCACCCTGACCAACATCTGACAAACAATGCAATGATTTAAAGTCCCTATTTCTCTCCAGTAAAAATCTCAGTCAATCCTTGTTCAGAATAATATCCTTGGTTGGAAGGAGTGGAGAATCCTATTACTAAGGTTTAGTTTGTTTCTTTGTTTTTACCTAAACATCATTTTCACATCTTTAAACCTGATCTTAGGTGATTAAAAACTCCTGAAACATGCCTCATTTCTTTCTGTTCTCCCTCCTCACGTTTTACACCTTTGTTAATTATCTGGGAGATGGAGAAAGTAGCACGTAAGTGAAATTTGCCAGTGCTGACAAAATGGATGGCTGCAAAGGGCTCAGAGAGGAAGGGGTATGGTAGGAAATAAAAAGCCATACCATTCTTAATAAATGACAAGGAACTGTCTAGCTGCTGCCTGGGAATGACTCATCAGAAACCTTAGCACCCTAAGTGACACATTCAAGGAGGCAAATGCAGGCAGGGAAGAGAAAACCCGTCTGCAACCCTGTTTTCCATTTTCCTTAGCGTAAAACGTCAGGAAGGCAGTGCCACGCTTCACTTTCAGGGGAAGTCCATGGATGCATCTACTGACCTCCTGGAGAAAGAACTTTACCAAGCAATATAGTGATTTTGCAGATGATTTTGGAAAACAGAGTCTGGCCGGGAAGGAGATGCTGGAGAACTGGTCTTGGAAATGACTGGGAATGGTAGGATTCTCCCCCTCGCATCCTCCAGGCTGCTGTCTTGCGAAGAGACCTCGAGCTGGCTGCGTCAGCAGCACCTGAGGAATAACAGAGGTGATGTCGGGGGGTTCAAACCCCAGTCGGGACCAAGGCGCGCAGCCAGGCTCCCCTGTCGCTGAGGCTTCTGGTGGTCTGAGGGGCACCAAGTGTTCAAGCCATCGCCATTTCAGCACTCTCATGACGGATCTTTACATCCTACTCTTCTTCCCTGTTATCCCTTACTAAGCAACTGCCATGTGGCAAGAACTATTCTCTCTCCTCCTTGCAGCCACCCGACAAAGCTGGTATTACAACAGCTATTCCCCGGATAGGAACGCAGTTTCAGAAGGATCAGGCAGCTTGCCCAGAGTCAAACAGCTAGTGAGTAATGGTGTGGGACTCCCACCCAGGGCAGCCTGACTTCTAAACGCAGCCTTCCCTGCTGCTTAGGCTACTGCTGGCCTGGAGTATTGAGCGACTGCTGGTTTGTACATGCTCACAAGTGCTAACGTCTCTACTCCCCCTGATCCCCCCACATGCTAACCCAGCCCCGTCAACCCCCAAACCCACCTCCACAAAACTTTCCTTAAAGTTTTGTCATTGCCATTACAGGCGATGAAATCTCAGGTAGCAGGCAAGCCCCACACGGTCCCATGCGGAATGAGGGTGCAAGGGAGACATTTTGGGGCCTGATTTTGATTGTATTTCAACACAGGGCTCCATTATCCACAAAGTCCATTCACTAAACTTTGACAGTGATAGAAACAAGAAGCTTAGTTTTATACGCATTTATTATCTGCTATTTTCGTACCAAATTTCTTGACAAGAGGACTAACTTTGTAAGCTGTAGGAGGTGGGAAAAAATAGACAATCTAACTAGAAGAAAAGTAGCTTAAGGGAAAAAATCTTCCTTTTTCATGTACCTTCCCCACCTACACTCCAAATCAAGCAGAATATTACCAAATAGCTTTTCCTAAAATATACCTTTGGATTTTGGGAAATAGTACTATTTTTAATATATAAAGGGTTAAAAATGAGGATTTATCCTAAGAGAGTGGTTCTCAAAGTGTGGTCCTGTAACCCCTGGGGTGGGAATGGGGTTCCTGAGCTGTTTTTAGGATCTGCAAGGTCAAAACTATTTTCACAAAAATACAAAGACACTATTGCCCTTTTTATTCTTATTCTCTCTTGAGTATACCATGGAGTTTTCCAGAAGCTGCACAACATAGTACAATGTCAATACTCCAGTGTTTTTAAATTTTCCCACTTTTACTTCCTAATACAGTAAATATTGATAGCTAGAGTCCACAGGAACAAAAGTTCTTTGGGGTCCCCAATAATTTTTAAGAGTATGAAAAGCTCAAGAAACCCCAAAGTCTCAGAACTCCTTGTTCATTTGAAATTAGTGTCTCACAAAACACCCTGAGATGAGGCAGCACTGTCGCGGTGGGCGGTGGTGGAGAAGGTAACAAGCAGAAAAGTAACATGAGTTCCAGCATTCCCATCCACCGCACGGAGGGAACCAGGCACACATCTAGCAAGTTCTCAGCACAAACAGGAGCAGACCAAGGGGATGGAAACCTAAGAGCAGCGTTCTAGTCGAGATTCGAGCACTCAGCCAGCGCTAACACTCAAGCAAGCAGGAGAGGATCCAGATGGGGAATTCAAGTACAACACTGGTCTCTGTACATGCCGAGTTTCCTGCCTGGGTTCTCTGGTGCTGGGTAAAGTACCTGGAGAGCAATCTAAGCCAACAGGTCGGGTTGGCGACACCTGTCAAAGCTCTTTGAAGAGGACAAAAAGGAAATCAGATAAATACTGTATTTGCCTAGCTCCGGTTTTTCTTGGCATTCAAATGACAGGTGGGGAGGGACGCTGGCTTTCAGAGAGGCCACCTGTTCAGTCTTTTGAGGTTGGTACTCCAAGACCAAGTAACTGAGTTCAGTCTCAAAGTTACTTCACTGCTGATCTTGTCAAAGCAGCGTGATTTGTTCTTCTGGGTGTAATCAAATAGAGCAACCCCACGTTTGGTGATTTTTGTTTGTACCCTAAGTTACAATTATCGCATAAAAGAAGAAGCAGTAGCAGAGATGTCCACTACTGATTCCTTTGGAACTTCGGAAAATTAAGAGAAGAATGAAATGTTCAGGTTTAAGGGTTCCGTTTGGAGACGTCCCCTAGTATTGACCAGTTATTTAAAACTGGCAGCTTTCTACAATGTGTCATACTTGTAAGAGCTGGAAAACTAAAAATCACTCTATGCCGTCTTTCCAGAAAATTTCAGAAGGCCCTTTATGTAGAATGAAATTTCAAGCATCCAGAAATTCCAGGCACTTCTGATTAGTTGTGTGTTCTCCTCAAGCCCTGCTGGACAGAAAAGGGCACCCAAAGAAAAGAAATCCTTTTTAGAATCTACCTTGCTGGTTAACTTTAAATGGTTCAAGGTGTAGCAACGGAAACCTACCCCAAGGAGTCTCTCCAAGGTAAGACAGGTAGAATGGGCCAAATGACATTGGCTATGGCTTGATCTTGACAAGTGGAAATCCATACTTGGGCAGTAAAATGACTATATAGCTGTACTTCGAACATGAAGATTATTTTAATCACTACGTGTGTAGGTGTTGTAAAAATGTTCAAATTATGTACTACAGACTTTTGCACCCTGGACTGCCCTCGTTTACTGGAGGAGCTATTTGCAAAACTAAACACTTTGTAAGCTTCCACGATCAGCTGCAACATTTGTGTGGCTGTTTGGACTGTTTGGACTCATTTCTAGATATCAATTTGCAGAGTCAGGATTCCAGCTCTAGAGCACTTGAGAAATACAATCGAAGAGTCCAGGCTATGGTTTTTAAAAATCTGAAAATGTACTTACTCAATGTGATGATTCTTACAACACTTACTAAGTGAAGAGAATCAGGTTACCAAGCAGTATATATAGTGATAACCAATTTTTATATTTTTTAAAAATATATACAAGCATAGCTAAGAACAGGAAGCTATAAACCAAGACGCTAACTAACACTAGTTAACTTTAGATAGGTAGGATTGTATTTTATCTTCTTCTTTTAATTACTCTACATTTTTGGTAATAATTACATATTGCTTTAGAAAAAAAGTTGTTGTTTTTTTAAAATTATTTTTAAGGAATCTTGGTTCACCCAAAGCAAAGAGAAAGAAAAAACAAAGAATCAGATTTCTTCACTAACTAAACAGAAACTAGAGGTCATTCAAAAGTAACTTTCACTTTCCAACTTCACACAATAAAAATGAAATCGCAAATAGCCCCAGTAGTTAAATGAAACTGTACTGTGGGATTTTACAAATCCATATGTCAGAAACTTAAAACATCAAATTTGATAATAGGATGCTCTGGGAATGAGGATGGTAAAGCCAAGGAAAGATATACAAGCTTATTTTAAATAAGAAATGAAATTTATCAAATAGCAAATAAAATGGCCTTTTAATATAAAATGGCTCCACAAATCTAAATTTAGTCTACTAAGGATAAATTAGCCAACAACTCAGGACATTAATTATGTTCCAATCTTCTAACCAAAATAGGTGTGGATTTGAATCACTAAAGTAAGGCATAATTTTACATATAATAGCCTTTTTAAAATGCAGCAAAGCAGGCATCTAACTCATACCCTGAGAGAAATGGAAAACAATACCTAGGCATTATCAAGCAGAGAGTATTTTTCTACATTGCTGTGTGTGAAGTCTAACACGCTTGTGTATATTTATATTTTTAGAAAACTGTCCATGATATGGTATACTGGTATTAAAAAAGAGTGATACGTCATTATTTTGCCTAATTCTAAGGTAAATAATTATACATACAAATCATGGCTTGGAGTATATTATTAGAAAAATCATTCCTAACATAACAGGCTACCTTAAAAATAATGTCACAATGGTTTTCTAATCTTTGGGAACTGCAAAATAATAAATATGTTGCAAAGATAGGCTGCTCATGAAATTCACTGAACTTAAAAAGAGGCGTTATGACCACATAGCGGTCATATTTGAACAGAGAAAAAATGTTGTCTGTCATTGTTCTCTCAATTCATGGAATCCATTTATTCATTTAAAGAGAAAAGAGAGACCAAAATTTTAGGTAACTAATATTACCTAGGCCATTATTTTCTGCCATCAGTCAAGAAGCAGGTAATTCTTTCACTGATTTTCTCCATGGCATTGTTCTTAATAAATACATTTTGATAATAATAAACCATTGTCTGAAACAAAACAAAATCTCTTCTCTCTTTATTATATTCCAGACCCTTCATTCACTTTTCCCAAAGAAGTGGCCAGTTCGGGATCTTGTGGGAGTCATCATTTTAGGCCCAGACTGTAAAGAAAAGGCAAAGAAAATTGTTGAAAATATCCATTTCGACTTATGAATTTATATATATTGCAGATCTGGTACTTTGGCTGTGTTTGTGATATCTTTCTCGACGAAAGGAAACTTGGGGTTCTTAATTATGTTAATGTGAGAAAGTTTATTTTCTCTATATTGTAGTACATGATTTAAATCAAAGAGTTAATCAAGGAGTTATCCAAAGTGAGTAGGAAATCTGTGGCCAAAGTAGTATGAATTAATTCATCCTCTCAACCAAATAATATTTATTGCAGGCCTGCTAAAATAAGAGCTCACATTAATTCTTTACCATGTGCCTGGAATTTAGCTCAGCACTTTATACCCATTAACTAAGTTAAGTCTTGCAATTTTCCAAGGACTCAGTCATTATCTCCATTTTACAGATGAGGCAATCCAAGGGAGTAGGACTTCAGTGGTCTCTTTCTGCTTAAGAGGAAGGTGACATACAGAGAAGTTAGGTAAACCTCCCCTTGTCAGAAAGATAGAGCTAGAATTCAGCCGGGGCAGTCTGGCTCCAGAGCTGGTGTGATGCCAGGCTGCTGCCCTTCCCTCCAAGCCAGGTCCCACCTGCTACCTGCTGTAGCCCAAGGGAGAACAAAGCCCGTTGAGGTCCTTGCCTTCATGGCATTTAGAGTCTGGTCACAAATTCACACAACTCGGTCAGTGCTGTGAAAGTCCTCTGGGGAGCGTAACGTAACTACAGTTATGGGGAGTCTAGTTCAAACTGAGAGGTGCAAGGAGGGTCAGGCAAGTGCTCTCAGGGAAAGCCTTAAGTTGGGCCTTGAGGGATAAATAAGCCTTAGCAAGGAGAAGGTAACAGGAAAAGATGGATCCAGCATGCGAGAAGACCTTGAGTTGGAAAAGAGCTCATGGCGATCGTGGAAGTTGAAGGGAGGCTGATGTGGCTGGAGCAAAGTGGGGGAGGGAGGGGTGGGCGTGGGTGGGAAGGAGATAAGGTTTCCAAGTGGGCAGGTGGCAAACCCGTATTGGATTACATTAAGCGTTTTTTAATTTTATCTGAGGTGAATGGAAAGTCATTGGGAAGTATGAAGCAAAGGTGTGATTCCCTGGCTGGTAGGTGGAGAATTTGCTGAAAGGCAGCAGGAGTCCAGGGCAGCTGGGAAATCCTGGGGCTGAAAGAGGCAGGCGCAGGCAGGGTGGATCTGATCGTAGATCTGACTGAACATGACCAGTCTCCAGGTGACTCAAGGTCCAACAGGATTCTTGGCTATGTGCACAGGTTTAAAAGTTGAAACACAGGCAGCGGTGTCCTTTTTCTTATAAAGTTTAAATTCTGGCTTTCTTTTAAAAATAGATACTGTCCTTTTTATTGATAAATGACATGTGAAGTACAATAACACTAACAAATTGGCTTAAAATCTAATGATTAGGGAATTCTCTGGAGCAAATTCAAAAGGGTCCCTTTTGAATTTGGAAACAACTCATGGTCTAGTTCCTTAGAGTTCTAAAGGCATACTTCACGTTCCAAGAATATCTGTGTGGTACCCATGCACAGACTCCAGCAAATCCCCGCTCAAGACATCTCAGGTCAGACCAATGTTTTCATCAGTTCTAGACCATGGAAATTATCCTACCACCTGGAAACAACTGGATCATGGCAAGTTAGAAATGCTCATAGAAGTGACTCGCCAGAAACAGACTGACAAAGTCAAAGGCCAAGTGGGTCAGATAATACAGCTCTGTCACTATTGACCGGTCATTTGCCTTGACCTGCACTCTTCCCAAACCTGTTTCATGAGAGTGTTCAAAAGCTACAGTAAAAGGGTAAGAATTCAACCCATGGAATATCCATTTTTGACCTACAAAATGTCTATTCAATCAAAAAGCCCTCATCTGGATGAGCAGTTCCTTTCCGCTTCTCCCATCAGCAAGACATCAGGGAAGCAGATGTGGCTCAACAGATAGAGCGTCCACCTACCATATAGGAGGTCCAAGGGTTCAATACCCAGGGCCTCCTGGCTCCTGTGGCCCACGTGCAGTGTTGCTGTACGCAAGGAGTGCCAGCCCACGCAGGGATGCCCCTGCGTAAGGGTGCTGCGCATGCAAGGAGTGGCCTCTGTGCAAGGAGAGCTGCCCTGTGTGAAACCACAGCCCACCCAGGAGTGGTGCCATACACACGGAGAGCTGATTCAGCAAGGTGACACAGATCCCCAAGGCCGCCTGATGAGAATACAAGAGAACCCAGAAGAGCACACAGCGAATGGACACAGGGAGCAGACAACGGCGGGAGATGGGCGAGAAGTAAGTAAAATAAATCTTTAAAAACAAAACAAAACATGACAACATCAGCTAAAGGAAACACAAGCCTGTGCTACCACAAATAAACTGAGAGGCCACAAGCCCAAAGGGAGTTCGTGAAAACAATCAAAGTGAGGGCCTAATGTGACATAATCCACTTCTTTTAGGTTTCTGGGGGTCCCACCATATAGATATGTATCTTGAAGGTCTCTGAGCAGCACAAGGGCAACTGCTGAGGAGGCCCCGGAGAGCTGGAACCCAGCTAATGGTTTTCCCTGGTACAAGACAGCTGTGTGTTTGTGGGGATTTGTTCTACTGGAAGGGGACCCTTTTTCCAATTTTCAGGAAAGGCAGTCCTTGGAATTAGCAGTACTCCAAAACCCCAAGTGCAGTAAAAGTCGTAGTCATCGTCCATTGCTTTAACAAAAATAGTGGCGAGGTATGCCAATGGAAACCAAGTTAATTGGCAAAAGTGGTTGCATTCTTTAAAAACTGGATTTTTGATACCAGTTTTCAGCTGACTGAAATATATTGAGTGATCTCCAGAGCAAAAATGAAAATTAAATAAATCTCAGTTAATGAAGATAAACATCACTAGCCATGTACAATATGTGGATCTTCTTGGCAAAGAATGTGGCTATATTTTTAACAGAAGAAAGGTAAAAAAACGGGTTGTTATATCCAGTCTAGTTATCAGCACTGGCTTAAGGTGATACAGATGTCAACGGTTGCGAACTTTAAATCAGTCTTATATTGTGCTTTGCAAAATTTGCCAAAGAATTCATTGTTCAGGTAATTAACTCCAGCTTATTGCCGAGTTTGCATCCTTTGCCCCAAATAGAAAATAACCTAAATCGTTTCGGTATCCTGGAGTGTTCTTTTCACAGGCTGGCATGCATCAAGCAAAGAACACGGAAACGACAAGTCCTAAATCTTTACAATGACTTTATGATATGCAGTTATGCGGAAGGTTTATTGATCAGTCGCTGCTGTTTGATATTTTGCTGCAAAGGGCAGAGCTTACTCTGGAACTTTCTGCTATCAGTGACTTGGCTAAATTTGTATTCATTATAACTTCCAGACTCTTTAAAAAAAATCTTTCTGAGGCTAATTCGTGACATGCTAAACCTAACACGGATTCGATCGTTTTGAATATTAGAGTAGAATTTCGCTTAAGGGAAAAACTGGTTAGTGCCGGCTGGTTGTGAAAACAAAACAACAACATATCTGGGCTTCACATCAAAAGTGTCTTGGGGGAGAGTGGATGTGACTCAAGAGGTTGAGCACCTGCTTCCCACATAGAAGTTCCCAGGTGTGGTCCCTGGTGCCTCCTAAAAAGTGAATAAGCAAACAAGCAAAACCAATGAAAAAATCTATTCAGGGAGCCCACATGGTTCAGTGATTGAGCTCTGGCTTCCCACATATGAGGTCCTGGACTTATTCCCCGGCCCTGGTACCTTAAAAAAAAAAAAAAAGTGTCTTGTGTGCTTAGGTAGCTCCATGGTTGAGCACCTGCCTCCCATGTACAAGGTCCCAGGTTCAATCCCTGATACTGCCTTTAAAAAAAAAAAAAAGATGCCATTAATAAACTTCTGCCATGATTCAATACAGGTAGGTTGAGGAAAAGGAGGGTGACCGTGTTAGATGGTTAGGCCTCTACGACAAATAGCACACCATGGGTTGTCTTAAGCACCCAGCATTTAGTGTCTCACAGTCTAGGAGTCCACACTCAAGGCATCAGGAAGGCTGTGCCTTCTTCTAGGACTCTGTGGCCTCCTAGAGTTGACGGGCCACAATCCTCGGGCTTCTGTGGCCCTTGTCTCTGCCTTCCTTCTCTCTCCTTGTGTCTACTCTTCCGGTCCCTGCTGACTCTGGCTTTTATAAGGCCTCCAGTAACACAAGTTAAGGCCACCTTGATTCAGCAGGGTCATGCCCTATAAAAATAGCACCTTCAGAAGGTCCTATTTATGTTGGGTTCACGCCTTGGGAATTCGGGTTATGATTAAGGTCATGCCTTTTGTTGGGGTGCATAATTCAACCTACCACAAAGCCCTTTCACCAAATTATTTCATTTAATCCAACCTAGTCTACAAGATACTCAAAGCCAGGTTGAGGCCAAGAGCACACTGCTAGTAAAGAAAGAGCACTGGAGCAGAACTTGGAAGCCTTTTCAAGAAATCATAACTTCCTATGACTTTTTTGCCTAACATTTTGAAACTTCCAGCAGCAGAAAAGTAGCTTTAGGAAGACAAGATTTATGCTGCGATAGGGCATCTCCTCACCGTGCATCAGAAAGCAGAGGATGCCAGTGATGAGTTTTCCCAGCCATTGCGTTAGTAGTGATGACTCCTTCGAGAAAACATGGAAAGGTCTTCTTTTAAAAAGAAGCTTAATGCATAAACCAGAGAGCTGTTTTTGCAGAATCCAAAATTAATTTTGAAGGTTACATACTAATGAGATAAATTTAAGAGAAAGGAGCCTCTTTCCATCCATCTTATCATCCCATTAAGGAGGCGTTGAAAGCCTTTTAACGTTAGAATACGTAAAATTTTATCAGTGCTATATCTTTCACTCAGTTCACCAAGCCTTGCCTGAATTGGTTGAACTATTTATCTGGATACATTGTGGAAATTTATGGAGAGCAAAAACTCTTTTTTTTGCCCTTCCAAATGTAAATCACTACATTTTATGAGTTGTCTCCAAGCATAGTCATTAAATAATCGTAGGACCGGCCTCAGTGAAACTTGCTTTCTAAACAGTTCTCAAATGTGCCCTGAGAGTCTTCTAAAGTATGCAGAATAAGATACATTATAATTTTGATGACTAATCAATGCTGAAAATTTATCCAGTGTGTATGAGGTCCCATATCATATTGCATAAATATTTTCCAAGGAGTCTTGGCTTATAAAGACCAAAGTTGGACACAGGCTTTCAATAAAGCCAGAAAGGACTGTGTTTCCCTTGTGAGCTGAGTGGCCACCTTAAAACAACTAGATTTGAAGTATTATGAGCCTCTTTCAGTTCTTCCTGCTCCCAGAGACTTCTGTTTTCCCAAAAATCAAGTACATCTAAAATTCTCTTTAACAGAATATCTGACTTTAAGGAATATGTGTGGAAATAATTTTAGAACTTTTCATTTTAATGCCTGGTGGTATATAATCCAGTCATTTAGTCCAATAAATGGTCAATTGATGCCTAGCAACACCATGTCCAGATCACATATTTTACTTCATATTTACCAAACACATATTCTTTTCCATTTTTGATAACCATTGGCTGTGTTCTGCCTTTAATGTACATAGGATTCCTTGCTATGAAGTCTTTCAAGTAAACACCATTTGGCTTCAATCTCTCAAATCACACTGGCAACCACTTACCATGTGGGTGTATCTCTAGTTAGTCATCAATGTATTTATGTGTTTTTGTACTTCCATCCTTACATTTAACAAATATTTATTGAAGGACTATGGTAGGCCAGATTCCTCTAGGGCACTAGGGATTTAGCAGTAAATGAAACAGACTAAAGCCCCCTTTTGGTAGAGTTTATATTCAAGACAGAGGGAGGGAAGGAGGCAGACAGTAAAGAAAACAAAGACATTATAGAGTATGCTAGATCATAATACATGCTGTATAGAAAAATAAAGCAGGTGACCTTGAAAGAGGGGGTTGCAATTTTAAATATGGTGCCCAGAGCAGGCTTTTCTGAAAAGCACATCTTTGAGCAAAGACTTAGAGATGGCGAGGAAGGGCATGAAGAGAAGATGGGGGTGGGGTGGTGGGAAGAGAGTTCTAGGTAGAAGGAATAGCATGTCCAAAGCACCGAGACCACAGTGAGCCTGGAGCTGAGGCCCAGGTGGAATGTTGAAGAGATAAGATCAAAGAGGCGTTGGGACAAAAGAGGAGATCTGTTAGGATTTGAATGTTTTTATCTTGAGAAGGTGGAAGCCACTGACTGGGGAGAGAAGTGAAATCATAGTACTTCAATTTTGAAAGTATTTAGGCTGCTGGGATGACAATAGTTTTTCGGGGGCCCCTTAGAGGACTATTATGACAATAGTCAAGAGATGATGGGTTGACCAAATCATGGGAAGCAATGGTGGGCAAGGGTTGAAATTATGGACCTATGTGATGGCAGAGCAATGAGAATTTGCTACAGATCGAGTATGGGATGTGAGAGAAAGAGTGTTATCAACTTCAGAGTTTTGACCTGAGCACACACAAGGATGGAAAAGGCCTTTCACTGAGGCAGTGTGGTGGGGGCTGAGGAGACAGCAGCAGGAATAGAGACAGAAGAGGTTGGATGTGGAAGAGGCTGGAACGGAGCTGGGACCTATAAGGCCCTGGGAAGCAGCACCCGGAACATACCTGAGGGGAAGACTGATGTGGTGGGAAGATGGATTACACCAGGCAAGACTGAACAAACAGGTAAATATATTAGGATAACGGAAATTGGGCATCTCCCTGTTGGAGGAGAGATTTACAAATACAGAAAGGGGGAAGGCTAGAAAGAACACTGAGGTGCTGGCTTAGAGCTAGGGGTATTGGTGTGAACTCATGATGTAGCCATAGAGATAAAGGTAGAAATGGAGATAAGATAGATATCAACTTCTAAATATTATATGGATATGGATTTATAGATAGATGCTATAGATTTATAGATAGGAACATGCATAAAGAAATAGACACAACTCTGTGTGTGTTTGTGAACATTTGTCATGTATTTCCTAGCTCTGTCCCCGGAGAGAGCCCAATGGTTATGACACCCCCGGAACCATGAGAAGATTGAGTGCCCGGATCTCATTTCCAAAACCATTCTCCACTCCAAGGAACCAGGGCTCTTTGGAAAGCTGGCAGATTCCAGGAGTGGGGCAGGGAAGGTGCAATAAGAGCCTGGTACATCTCAATGTGCCAGAAAATAGGAATGTGCTCCAAGATTCATGGGTTCATGCAGAGGGACGTAGAAGCCATCCTGAAGCGATGCCCAGTGGCCAAATTGGAGACAATGTGAACATTAAGATAAATAAGGAAAGGAAGAGAATACAGCTCTTTGAATGGAATGGGAATTCAAGAGTCTATGCTGACATAAATAAAGGTGGGGGTGGAAGAGATATTCACAGAAAGCTAATACAGTAGTCGAGACAAATGTAAAAAGAATGACGTAGGGAAGCAGACTTGGCCCAGTGGTTAGGGCATCTGTCTACCACATGGGAGGTCCGCGGTTCAAACCCCAGGCCTCCTTGACCTGTGTGGAGCTGGCCCATGCGCAGTGCTGCTGCGCGCAAGGAGTGTCCTGCCACAAAGGGTTTTCCCCATGTAGGGGAGCCCCACGCGCAAGGGGTACACCCCGTAAGGAGAGCCGCCTAATGCAGAAGAAAGTTCAGCCTGCCCAGGAATGGTGCCGCACACACGGAGAGCTAACACAGCAAGATGACGCAACAAAAAGAAACACAGATTCCCCTGCCGCTGACAACAACAGAAGCGGACAAAGAAGACGATGCAGCAAATAGACACAGAGAACAGACAACCAGGGTGGGGTGGGGTGGGGTGGGGTGGAAGGTGAGAGAAATACATAAAATAAATAAATCTTTAAAAAAGAAAGTTTCCCTATTTTAAAAAAATAAAAAATAAAAAAATAAAACCAATAACAATTTCCATTAAAAAAAAAAAAGAATGATATAAATGAAAAATTGCAACTTGACAAACATCGTTGGTGATGGTTGATTTAGACAGGAGTCTTCAGTATCTACCAAGACTGGTGGGTGGAAGGAGCAACGAGGATAAGAGTGGTGGTGCAGCCTCGAGGTACATTCCTACAAAATCCTCACTGACCATAAAGGGGGAGCAGGTGCCTTTGTAGTGGAGAAGCCCAGCACCCACCAAACTGACCAGGGGACCAAGGCTGTCGCACATTGTGGGCCTTGCGGTGTGATGCCTCTCCAGAGCCCACCATCACTTCATTGACATTCCTGGCAAGCAGGCATGGCTTGAGTAAGACGTGAAGAATCATCAGATGGCTCCAGTTGAAGGACATCCTACAGAATGAAAGGCATACACTTTTGAAAGCTGCCAATGTCATGAAAGACAGGGAAAGACTGAAGAACTGCAGCAGATTAAAGAATAAAGGGGCAGGACAGCTAAATTCAATGGGTCATCCTGGCTTTGATCAAGGACCAGAAAGGAAGAGACATTGTTAGGGAGAGTTGGTGACATGAGAATGGGGACTATGGAAGTCCTCTCAGTATTGCCTTAGGCTGTTGTAGGGAAGAATTCTCTAAGAATATTCCTTACCCTGGAGCATTTAAGGGTGTTGGGGCATTGTGTCTGCAGTTGCTCTTCAACAGTTCAGAAAAAGAATATTTATGAGTGTATATCTGTCTACCCACCTACCTACCTCTTCAAAGAGGAGGGAGGAGGAAGAGAAATCAAACGTGGAACAATAACTGGGAAACCTAGAAGAGAAGGATAGAGGAGTTCTTTGTATCATTTTTCCATATGTTTTAAATTTGAAATTATTTCAAAATAAATTATTAAAAAGAGACTTCATTGACCATTTAGTCTAATCCTATCCTTTTACAGAAAGGGAAGTACTGAATGACTAAAACAGGACACTGCCCCCCAAGGTCTTAGCAAAGTAGAAACATGTGAAGCAGATTCATGGGTTTTTGTCACCAGGCAACTCAATGGGTATCAAGAGTGTAACTGACCACTCAAAACATGTATAAAAGTGCAAATTGCACTAACGGAAGCACAACATGTTGAACAATGGCGTTTTGCTGGAAAGTCTACGCTGGAGCATGTGTTCACATTTTAAGGAGGTCAAAGGCAATTCAGAGGGTAAGAGATGGTGAAAGACTGTGAAATCAAGTCACGTGAAGCAAGGCTGTAGGAGCCGGGCTTGTTTAGCCTGGACAAGCTAAGTCACACAGGGGATCTGTTAGTTGTCTTTCTTGTGAAAGAGGGTTTAGACATTTGTATGACCACAATGGACAGAAATAGGACAAACCTGTGAAACTTGTAGTGAGACACTCTTTTTTTTTTTTTAATTTTTTTATTGACTTTGTAATAATATTACATTAAAAAAATATATATATGAGGTCCCATTGAACCCTGTGAGACACTCTTCACCTTCAAGCAAGGAAGGTAGAATGGACTCATCTGGGGCAGGGAGGTAGATTCACCTCACAGGGTGTGTCTAAGCCACAGTAGCACCGGCACTCAATAGAAATATTCTACCAGTAACAAATATCAGAAGGATTAGGTGACCTTAAAGCCCTGTTTAAACTGTGTTTACAATAATAGCTACAATTTATTGATTGCTTCATATATGCTGGGCATTGTACCAAGCACTGCAGATGCATTCTCTTGGTTAACGCTCACTATAGCTCTGTCAGGTCCATGACTTTAGCTTCTTCCACAGGTGAGGAATATGTCCCACGTACAAATCACACACAGAAGTGTTGGAGGCGGGACTCAGTCCTGTGTTGCTGACCCCAAAAGCCACTCCAGGACTCTTAGCTTCTGAACTCAAGTGCCTCTGCATCCCAGCAATCCTCTTTTGTCTCCTCCTTTGGAATCTGGAGCCATCCAGGGCTCCACGCAGTATCCACTGATTTCCCCCACTGTCAGACGACTCGTCATTTTTCCCATCCAATTTATTTTCCTCCTCTCTCCCACGAAATGCTTTCTCATTCACTGGAGTCCTTAAGCTCCTTCCATTAGTGTTAAGAAAATTTATTTTCCTGAGGAAGAATTTTTCATCACTTCTATGCAAAGAACAGTGCTTCTAGAGAGAAACCCACATTGTCCAGTTGTTTGTACCTCACCTGGCTGTCACACATCAGGTGTGACTCTGGGTTGACGAGGAAGGCTGTCTCCTCCCTCCCGGTTTTCATCAGGTACCCCTACAGTTACTGAGTCAACCTGCACTCAAACCTGAGCAAGCCTCACCTTTATTCCACACATTGTTTCACCCGTTTCAGAGTCAAAGCACAATTCATTAAGCAATAACACCTGAGGTATTAAAATATCTCTTGTGAATGCTTTGCCACCGAACTCTTAGCCAAGTCTTGAGTTTTGAGCAGAAGGATGAGGAGTAGTTTACCTCCCCAGAGAGCAATTAAAGTAAGCATTGGCTACAGGGGGGGAAAGCTTGCAATTATTTCCCAAAGTGATTTCGAGGTATTAGGATCTTATGAAACAAAACATTTGCCTTAAAATATAGGGAACCCTCATAAAGTTGAATATAGAATTACCATATGACTTGGCAATACCACTTCTTGATATATACCCCCAAAGAACTGAACTCAAACACATATCTGTATGCCAATATTTACAGCAGCATTATTCACAATAGCCAAAAGGTGGCAAGGACCCAAGTGTTTGTTAACAGATGAACGGATAAACAAAATGTGATATATACACTCAACGGAATATTATTCATCCATAAAAAGGCATGAAGTTTGAAGACATATGACAACATAGATGAAACTTGAAGACATCATGTTGAGTGAAACAAGCCAGACACAGAAAAGACAAATATTGTATGATCTCACACATATGAAATACCTAAAAGAAGCAAATTTCACAGGGATAGATAGTAAATTACAAGTTACCAAGGTCTAGGGTGTGGTGGTGGGGGAAACAGCTGTCAATGTTTAATGAGTACAAAGTTTCTATCTGAAGTGATGAACAAGTTGGGGTAATGGATGTTGGTGGTGGTAGCAGAGAATATAATTAATACCCCTGATTTGTAAAACTTGAAAGTAGATAAAATGGGAAATCCTGAGCTTATATATGTTATTACAATGAAAAATCCAACAGCAACAACAAAAACGACAGGAAACTTGCTATTTGGCAACATTCCAGGCTATCAGCAAGTCTGCAGGGAGCAACTCCTTGGTTGGTGCCACTGTCCCCAGAATGCTTTACGAAGAGCCACCTTCAGACTTCCTTTAGTAAAGTCTGCTTCCCTCCTCACTTGCAGAGGAGTCTACAAAACACAGCGGGACATGCACGTGTGTGTGCACTGTCAAGTTACACTTACAAGCGCCACACCTGCAGTCTCAGAACCTGGCATTTCCCTAATGGCCTATGAAATGTGTTATTTGGGCAGTTAATTTTTAAGTGTTACTAAACTAATAGGTACTTGGCAATGAACCTCGTTGATACACACCCAGGGGTCAGACATTTCTGAAGGATTGGATAGCTTTCCAGACTTGTGCTTTTCGGATTTTTATGGCCTTTCTCCTCCGGAGGGCTATACCAAATTAGTTTTCTGGAAGCACGACTTTGAGCTACCAAGACAAAGCATGAGAGAAGTGCGAACCAATACCCTGGGCAGGTTATGTGAACTCCTGCCCTGCTCTTTAGCGTGCATGTGAAAGCGAAAGGAAAGATAACTTCCCATTGTTGAGTTGTAAGGCCAAAGAGTTGCACAAAGCACAGGCCTAGTCTATGCACCGCCTGCGTTGACACCGCCAGGCCCCGGATTCCAGCAAGCGTGGGGCGAGCCCCGCCCTCAGGCCTGCAGGTCCAGTGCGCACCAGCGGTGGGAGTTCAGCAGGTGCTGGAACCCCAGGCCCCTCCCAGGCAGCAGCACAGGCTGGGGGAGAACGGCCGGGAGAGGTCAGAACTTCTCTTCACCTTTTAGCGCTGCTGGTGAAGTGGGGAAGGAAGCTTAAACCCAAACACCACCCAGACCACTTTCGGGCCCACACTACACCCCTGGACTCTTGGCTGCTGTGACTTCAACTCTCTCCAGAGAGTGCAGAAATTTAATCCCAGGGAAAGGAGCCTTGTTACCCGGTTCCCTTAAGGGACACGTAGGACTGTTACTATGTTCTCTCCTTCCTCCAGTCACCAATTCACAGCACTGTATGTGCGTGCGCCTGTGCGCGTGTCTTCGCTGCTTGCAAAGAACGGGGGCTCCTAGACCCCGCTGCATGGAAGCCCCGGGAGGCCTGCAAGCAGCTCTCGCTGCCCCGGCACTGCGCGCGGAAGGCGGATCCGGGCGGGGCTGCCGGGCGCCGCCGCAGCCAACAGGCAGAGGGGGGCGGGCCGGGGCGGGGCGGCGCGGGCTGTCACTGGCGCCCGACTCGCGCTGCAGGTGGGAACTTGGAGGTGCCGCCGCCGCCGCCGGAGGAGCCCGGGTCCGGCGGCCCCTTACAGCCTCCGGCAGTCCTCTCCTGCCGCAGAGCCCGAGATTGGACCCGGGAGAAGCCGAAGGGAAGAACCGTTGTCCCGGGCCCTGTTGGCAGTCCTGCCCTTGCGCTACTTTGTTTCTTCGGGAAAGGTTGTACCAGAGGGCCGGGAACGCGCTCCAGGAGGCGCGAGAAAGGAAGGCGCCCGGCCACTCAGGTGAGCTCCTCTCCTTCCCAGGGTCTCATCCCTCCGCGCAGGCCGGGCGCGGCGGTCGCCCTGGGCAGAGGCAGGGACGCAGGCGCCTGCCCTTGGTTCGAGGTCGTCGGGGGACAGAACTGGGAAGGGGTGAGGCGGGCGCGGCCAGGGACTGGCGCCCCGAGAAGGGACGGGAGAGGAGGTGGTGTCGAGGTGGCCGCAGGGCGCGCGCGCCCTTGGTGGCTGCTGGACAGGTTCGCCGCGGTGCGCGCCGTGGGGGAGCCGCCGCGGGAACCCGGCGCTGCGCCTCTCCGCGAACCCCCCGGGCCGGCAAGGCGAGCGCTGAGAGCTTCGCCGAAGGACGTCATCCCTCTCCCCGCAGCTCTTCCTCCGCCCCACCCGCCTCCACCCTTCGCGCCCGTGGCTAGGCTGATTCGGAGAGGTCGGTGCATTTTGCAGATGCGCGGAGGACTGCTGCTCCCACAACCCGTCCGCCGGGCGCCGGACTGGGCACGCTCGGGTCCCGGCCCCGGCTCTGCCGCCTAGTTTGCGCGCTGGAGGCGAGGCAGCTCGCGGCTTCTGTGCGCCTTCCGCGGCGCGCACTGGCTGGAGGGGCGCAGGGGCTCGCTCTCTAGTGATCCCCCTGTTCTCCCTCCTCGCCCCCTCAGCCCCCACCGGTGGCCGACGGTGCGGCATCTCAGAAGGCAGCCTTTGCTGGCTCTGGAGGATCGAGGGGCGCGGGGTTCCTAGGCTGGTGCGAGCCTTGGAGTAGAGGCGAGCCTCCGCCTCCCTCTCTGCATCTCAGCCCGCCTTGAAGCGCACTGTGTCTCTGACCTCGGCGTTCCGGCCCGCGGTGCGGGGGCGCTGCCGGGAGCGAGCGCGTGTGTCCGTGCGGGGGTGTGGGTGTGCGTGTTGTGATTTTCGGGAGGCCGAGGCGCACGATCCGCTTCCCCTGCCCCTAGCCACCAGCGCTGCGCAGCGGCATCCCAGCAACTCCGGCCCTGCTGGCTCCTCTCCTGCGCGCTCCGGCGCCAAAGCCCCTCCACAGAGCGCGTCCCAGAATAAAATAACCTGGCTCTGTGTGTGTGTGTGTGTGTGTGTGTGTGTGTGTGTGTGCACAGTGGGTGATCGAGACTTCCCCCGACGCAAATGCGGCGGGATTTCAAAATCCGTGGGAGCGCCCCTCGCTGGGCATTTCCTCTTTCCTCCGCTCGCCATGTAGTGGCCTCGGAGGGAGGCTGGTGGAGGCAGCCTGTTAACCAGAGGCCGGCGGCGTACAGTTCGGGACGCCGAAGTTGGGGCTGCAGAGCCTCCCAAGTCCCTTTTGCGCTGTCTACCTACGAAGCGGAGGAGCCGGGAGCTGGCGGTGTGGCCCGAGTTCCAGGGCTCGGCCCGAGGGGGCGCGCCGCGCGGGGGCCGGGGCGCGCCAGGGACCCGAGCTGCGGGACCCGGCGCGCCCGGGTAGAGTGTCAGGCGCCGCAGCTGGCTCTGGGGGTCGAGTCCCGCGGGAAGTTGAGGCCTGGGTGGGCACAGTCGCGGGGGGCGCCGCCTGGCCCTTCCTGAGCGCGGCGGCTGCGGGTCTGGACGCGGCAGCCCAGCCCGGGCTCGGGATCCGCTTGCCCCGCCGACCGCCGCTTTCGCTTTTGCTTCTGCAGAAGTGAAGCGGCAGCTGGAGCTGGCGCGAGGCCTCTGCACGGGGAAAGCCGGGGGTCTGGCGCGAAATCCTCTCCCGAGGGAGAGGCGGGGTTCCAGCAGAGACGCAGAAAGTGGAAACTCCGGGTGCGCAGGTAGCTCAGTCGCGGGAGGCGGGGTGAGCGTCAAGGATCCCCGAGGCAAAGCTAAACGAATGCGGGGTCCTCCTGCTCCCGGCCCTGAGCACCGCTCTTCCCAGGGAACCGGCTGTTGGAAGTCCCAATCCTCAAGACTCATCACCAACTCTTGTGTAATTCCCATCGAAATGCATTGGCTCAAGACCGGGTCGGCAGAATCCACGACATGAACCAAAGTAGAACGACTATAAATCCCAAATCTAATTTCGGTTTAAATCCAAATTCCATTTGATTAGAAATAGATTGTAATCTGGGAGAGCAGCGTCTGGGTGGGGTCCCCTATAGTTACATGTCTCATAGTGGCAGTTACTCAAGGGCCAGGCAAAATTTGCGTGCCCCAAAGTGGAATTGTGCTCAGTGAGGGTGGGAGCTGGGAGTGGGGATGCACGTATCTTTACACGTAATTTAGAACAGGGAAAGCTTCAAGTTGAGATGGTTTTGAAATGACCTTGCAGGCCTCTTCATTCCCTTATCTGTCCTTGGTGGGTCAATTACAGTTCAGACACAAGTGACGTCAGGGGTTAAAGATTCTCTCTTGGAACCTTAGTTTCCAAAAAGGACTTTCCTATAGGCTTCTTAGAACATGTAGCAACCTTGGGAAAGCATTCTCTGTTCTGAGGAGCAAGCACATTTTCATCCGGTCAAACTGACATTTTATACCTAGACTATGAACCTCTCAGTCTCAGTAATAATTCCTTCTCTAGAATGTGAACTCTTGCTGGCAGGGCTTCTCTTGTCTTTCTTATCCTTTCATACCCAGGACCTGGCACATAGTAGTGTTCCTTAAGTATTTGTAGACTGGTACTTATAATTTAAAATATTGACCAGAAAAGGCATTTAATAATTTCTAGAACCAACCATTATTTAAACAAGAATATTAAACTAATTATAATCATCATTTTGAGGACTTGTGTGCATTGTTCCATTGTATACATTTTAAAATTATTTGAGATTGATGAAACTTTAAATAAATAAGGCATTTAAGATTTTAGGACATTTAGAAATAAACGATGAGTTTCATGGTTGAAATCCTTCTAAAACAACCTATAGTTGAATACCTCTACTAATGGGGACCTCACTACTTTCAGAAGTAGTCTATGCCATCTAAATAAATTCATTATTAAATGCTAGAACTCACAAATGAACATGATGTGGTCTCTGTCACATTCTTGGTGTCTGGCCCAAAAGGAAAATTTTTGATAAAGGTGCCACTGTATAGATAACATGAGAAAGTTCAGGGACTTTGGTGACGTGATCCCATGCTTTGAGCTGCAGCAACAAGGGAGAACCTCTGGAAGGACAGGTCCTGTGGCTTGAATGTTGAAGGAGGAGGAAAGTTCTCCAGGAGGACTATATAAATAGACAAAGCTGTTCTCTGAAGGTCTGCCTGCATAGCTATTCATTCCTTCCAGTTCTAGCTTCTAAGCTTTGATACCCCGGCTTCTCTCTTTTCTACATTCCCACCTTTCCTGTATTTAAAACGTTCTCTGCGTCCCTCTGTTTCTTCTCTCCTCAAGCCAAAGAGGCACAGATTCTTCATCCTACCCCCAACCCCAAATGGCCCACTCTCCTCAGAACACACTGAGTGTTGACATGCTACCTCTAGACAAAAGAACAAGAGCTAAGGCAAGGGATGATGTTTGTAGGATTTTAAGTCAAGGAGCTTTGTCCATGAATGGTTCACTAAAAAGACACGGAGAGCTGGATGAGTCACAGTCCATACTGGGCAGCTACTTCCTCATCTGTAAGTAGAATAATAATTTTCACCTACCACACTGTGAGAATTAATTTGCAACTTCAGAGTTCTCTGAAATGCTTGGAAGGAAAGTGTGAGACTTAGACAGGAAACATAGAATTTTCTGATTCAGAACTGGTTCACCGAAAGAGCAAGAAACACAATTAGCAAGACTTTGAAGGGAGAGCTGGTCAAGAGGCTAGAAATGGATCGAACCATGATCTTCACAATGAAGATGGAAAAATTTATATAGCTATTAAAACGTTAATGATTTGTCATATTGCCAGGGAGTTGAAGAAACTGCAATATAGAAATCAAAGTAGCCACCAAATGGCTCAGTTAAAAAAATATATAATTTTGTTTTAATGCTAGCAAGTAGTGTGTGAGGCTTGTACTTGTGACGATTTGGTGTTATTGTGAAATGACTCATAAAACAGCAGGGCTGGTAGATGTCTAACTTGGTTCTGAAGGGCTAAGGGTCACATAATCCAAAGCTGATAGAAAGGACAATAGTTTAGTGGGATTGTGGCAAGAATTTAAGACTCAGGAGCTGAATGCTTGGAATCCAATATAATGAAAGAGTGAGTCACTAACTAGGTTAAAAGCCGCGATGAGATGAGGGGAATGGCACTGAAAATAATTGGGGCTGATTAGGAGAGATTTCTGTCAAGTAGAATGAAGAAAAATCAGAACTAGGGGAAATAAAGTAGTGGGCAGAGGAATGGATAGCAGCGTTTTACTTGGGAACACTGAACTGAAAGGAGGGAGAGAGCCAGCACATCTTGGTGAGGTGGAAAAATAAGGGCACAAGTCAAACTTTACCACCTCTCTCCTGTAATGTGTGAGTGCTTTGTCCTCAGAAGGAGATGAGAGTGTGTTTTGGTGAGAAGTCAGTAGCATGGCATGAAAAACCCCAAGAGCCAGCCTGGGGTTCAAGTCAGCTGCCTATCTCAGTTTGCCAGGGCTGCTATGACAAATACCACACAATGACTGGGCTTAAACAACAGGAATTTATTATCTCATGGTTTGAGAGGCTAGAAGCCCAGCATCAGGTTATTGGTCGGGCTTGCCTTCTCTGGTGTCCACAGCATTCTGGCAGTCTTCCAACACATGGCTCTCTCTCTCGCCTTGTGTCTGCTCTTCTGATTTCTGCTGGATTCCAGATTCTACTTCCACGTCCAATTTTCTTTGCTTATACAGAGTCCAGTCATATGGATGAAGGCCCACCCTGATGCAATCTGGCCTTACCTAAATAGGATCTTCAGAGTCCTCTTGGGGGTGTATGCAGCTCAAGTGGTTGTGTGCCTGCTTCCCATATACAAGGTCCTGGGTTTGATCCCCAGCACCTCCTAAAAACAAAACAAGCAAACAAATAAATGAAAAAACCAACTTTCATTGGGGAGCAGATATAGCTCAGTGGTTGAGTACCTGCTTCCTGTGTACACAGTCTGGGTTCAATCCCTGGTACCTCCTAAAAAAAAAAGTCCTATTCCCAAATGAGCCTGCATCTTAACTAACAATAACATCTTCTAAGACCTTATTTACAACTGGGTTCCCTCTCACAGGACTGGGAGTTAGTTAGGGCTGAAACATGTCTTTACGGGGAGCGCGATTCAATCATCAACACTGCCCCAGCAAAACGCTTCTGGTTTCCTAGAACCAGGGGTATGGGTTGGAACCAGGGGTATGGGTTGGCTGGATGGATTGTTACCAGATAATTCTTCCACATCCAGTAGAAATCTAGTTCTACATTTCCATCTGCCAAGTGGATATTTATATCCAGCTGTTTCACAATCAGAATATGCCTAAAAGCTACATTCATCAATTTCGTATTTCCTCATCTACCCTAGTACCATCATATCCTTGGTCACCCACACCTGAAACCTGGTCTTCACGACCCTGACACGCCACTTCCTGAGCGGGTCCTTAGGTGTTATTTTCTTGCCTATTGAGGTTCTCATTCCCCCTGCTGGAATGCTCCTCTTCACCCCCTCTCCATCTTGAAATTCTATCCATTCTCTAAGTTCTACCTCAAACATTGCCTCCCTCATCAAGTTTTCCTTGATCGTTCTCAGAAGCTCTCTCCCTCATCTTTCCTTCTGCAGCTATATGAGAGAATTCTTGGTTTGGGGCTTTTGCGTTTGTCTGGTCTAGAATCCATTTTAGGAAGCTTTCATCTGATTCCTATCATGGCTCCCTGATTTACAAACTATAACTGTGTGTGTTCATTAGAAGCTGTAGTTGTTTAAGTGTTTCTGATCTAGATAAAATTCTTTATTTGGATTTTAAGAAAATGAAATCTCTTATGGCCCTATACTTCCTTTGTTTTTGTTTGTTTGTTCGTTTTTGTTTCTTTAAATGTACCAGGGCTGGGGATTGAACCCAGGATCTCGAACGTGGGAAGCTAGTTGTTCACGTGTTTTTGTTTTTAGGAGGTACCGGGTATTGAACCTGGGACCTCTATATGGGAAGCAAGAACTCAATCACTTGAACTACATCCACTCCTCAATGAGAGTTGGGTTTTTGTTTTTTTAGGAGGTATCGGGGATTGAACCTGGTACTTTGTACATGGGAAGTGGACACTCAGGCACTTGAGCTACATCTGCCCCTCCCCCCATACATTTTTGTTGCTGTTAAGAATGAATAGACAAAGCCATTCCTCATTGTGCATACTAAATGTTTGAACATTTAGTATGTTGGAGAACATTTAGTATGTTGCTGGTGGATAAACAAATTTTAAAGAGATTGCCAGCTTCTACATTCCAGGAACAGAAAGCTTCTAAGCAGTCTTAAATATACAAACCTTCAAACTTGAGAGGATAATTCCACTCTCATCAAATAGTTATAAACAGTCCATTGCTCACTAGGAATGAGCAAATGGAAAAAACAACAACAGGGAATGATCTGGTACTGAAGTTTTGAATAGTTAGGAATGACACACTCATCCTGTTAGAATTATCTGCTCAAACCTCTTCTGGAATCTGAGAAATTGGATGGACCAAACTGATCAAGAGCTGTTGTTTCTAAGTTACATATATTTTGACACACAATATTTATAAAGTTTGTATAACTATGCTGCAAAATGGAAAAGGTGGTAGGCATCTACTAGGTGAAAATATTTGGCCACACTGAAACACAACCCTTTTCAACCTTCAGATTACTTAGCCCCTTTCAGCCTCAGCTTTCTCACTGGTAAATGGAAATAATCATGTTCCCAACATCATAGAAAGGATGAAAAAAATTAAATGACACCATGTTTTTCTCAGCGCGTTATAAGTAAAGTAAGACACTGGGGTCATTATCTTATTTATTGGTCTGATAATTTAAAAACTCAGCATTATGCCATCTAAATCTCTCTATCTCTGTTATTTGCTGGACTGCCTGAGAGCAAAATCATTTCCTTTATCACAGGAAAAGATTTCAAAAAAGAAACCTTCCATATCAAACTACTACATGGAAGATTCAAAAGGATTAATTGAAATATAAGCAAATGCTTAATCAGAGACTCATAGTGGCCTTTACATAAAGAACGTATTTCTTTTCCCTTAATAGCCACAAAATTCTGAAGAGCTCAGTAATGAAACCAGAAGTCCATGTGGGTAAAGATCGTTTTGATAAGATAGAGGTCAGATATAAAACCAATTGCTATCACAGATGGAAATACATTTGCATTCCACATAGAGTCGATTCTTTGAATGTTAAAGAACCTTTTCAGATTGCATTGTGAACAAGAAAGTATCTTACTCAAAATAAGAATGTTTAAATATCTAGAGCCTGCAAACTCCACAAAGCAAAATAAACATGATAAATGTTTATAAATCGAGAGAGGCACATGTGTGGACATAGTCAGCTGCACCCCGATGTCTCGTGGAGAGTGTGGATATGTAGAATTACACTGACTTTGGAGTCAAACAGGCCTGGAAACAAATCCTACTCAGGCCTTAATTAGCTGAATATTTGGGGCCAATACCCCAATTTTTGGAGTCTTAGTTGCTCCTTCTGCAAAACAAGTTTAGTAAAACCTACCTTGCACAGTTGTGGGGAGAGCAAGAAATAATACTTTTCAATGTCTGGGACATAAGTGCTGAAGCAATAAACCTTAGTCCTAAGTAATTTTCCCTTTATCACTTCCAAGTTTATTTTTTAAATAGTAACTAAAGCAAAATACAGTTAGGAAGACAAACCTGATAACCCTACTGTAAATAGTTTCAGCATTGCATAATCCAAAAGAAATTTTTACTGTGTGGGTTCACACTTTCTATGTCTACAACAGGCCAGTTGGAAAAAAAGTGAGTGCCATAAACATTTAGTTCTGTCTGCAATGAAGCCCCTAAAATAATGTGTGACAAATTCATTTATACTCCTTGATCTTGAAGTGATCTACACTGATCATTTAATTATCAAAATAATTAGATAAAACAGCTGCACTTTTATTTTTTCCAAAGGACAGAGCTGATCTGGCATTTTCAAAGGGCACTTTAAGTTTTAGTGGATACGAATATAACCCATTTGATCCTAATAGCTTAGTAACTCTAAAACAGCCTTTATTTCTTTGACTCTACCCCTACTTGCAACAATGGTGAATTCCAATTACAGTCAGATTTCTCCTAACAAGGTTTAGGAATCCCTGGGGATCTGTCTCCTGCTTCCAAAACCAAATCCTGTCTGTGCCTGGAACCTACTATTCTGACTTGCTCCTCTTCTGGCTGCCATTCTGACATCTAACATGGAAGATTCCAAAGGCACCGATGAATGCCGGGAAACCCATTGTGGCCGAAACCCAACAGAGACTCACCAAAACTGCCAGGGGGTGATGTGCTTGCCTGCCTCCCTGAGCTCTGGAGATTCACAGAGGTTCTGGGTCTCTGCTCCGTATGCTGGGAGATCCCACGGCCCAGGAGGCCCAGCGACCCCATCACACCCCCGTGCCTCCCGGTGGATTCTGTGGTTTCAGGGCAGGAGCTCTTTCACTCTGGATGCAGATCTTCATCTGGCTGCTATGATAGAGGGCACAGCGAGATACGCTCCATGTCATATTCAGAGTCACCATTTTCGTAGAAAATGCCTGGCATGTAGAAATGCTCTAACAAGTGTCACCAACTTCTAAGTTGTTAACAAACTTTGGGGTCTATCTATTTGAAGGATTTTATGCAGGAGAGTAGCATGGGAGCTTCGATCTAGAAAGATAACTCTGGCTATGAGTAGAGAGAATTAGGCTGGAGTAAGAATGGACGATCAGACGGCCAGCTAGGAAGCGTTTGCGCTTAGCACTGCATTGCACACAGGGCTTGGGCCAAAGTGTTTACCTTGCTTCTCTTTTCCCGTTACCTGATTCTTTCCCTGCAGATTCCTTACTTTTTCTCATATGGTTCAATATTGAAATAACAAAAGCTAAAAATGCAGAGATTTGATTTTTAAAAGGTGAGATGGCTTACATACTTCTTTCTGGCAAAATTTATGAATCCTGGGGAATATTATCAGGTTGCACCATCATCTGCATCATATTTATAAAGGATGAGTAATTTGTGCTATTCTTGGCCCTTTGATTCCTTTGAAAAATATATTGAAGATGAAAATGAATTAGATAATGCGATAATGAGTAATGCTGCTAAAGTAAACATGTGACCTGGCTGTCAAACCTTTTCACTCTGTGAAAGAAAACGTATCACGATGTTTTGTTGTAGCTCTGCTACTATTACTTTATAAATATACCCTTACCTCTTTGGTTACTCCAAGTACTGTTTTGTTTTAAGTGTTGCTTTGGTCTCCCTAGTATGCAGTTAGAAGTGTATTTTAGGAAAAATAAGCAGTGATGTCGTTTTCCAGGATGTGGGTTCGTCACTTAATTTCCCTGGATGACAGTTTATTCATCTTTATGATGGAGTTGCAGCTGTTTCAGCTTTCAAATTTACAATCCTAAAACATCATTATAGATTAGAACCTTTTATTTTTTAAACCTGGTAAACATAACAGAGCATAAACTTCATGATTGTTTTTACAGCTCAATGTTATTGAAACACAATTTTGATGCAAGGAAATGGAAATATCACTTTGCACAGAATCTGATATAAAAATGCTGAAGAATGTTTTAATAAAAAGTATAATGATCTTATTAAGGACCAACTAATGTAGTTTTTGCTCTTTGGATAATTGATCACATTGAGCTAACCAATGACACTTAAACTAATCCATTGACTGAATTGACTCAGTACCTTCACTGAAATCTCATTTACCTGGAATCTCATTTTATTCTTTTCTTTTCCTCTCACCTCTCCCCATAGATTGAGATGAATTCAAAGAAATTCTGGGTAATCTTTTCAAAGCATAGCAAGAGAATTTATCTGGGTGGTATCCATTAAAATCAATTGAAATGATAAACTTCTGGCTAAAGTATAGCACATTTCTTATAATACTTTCTCCTGGCCTCCATTTGGCATAAGGAAAGGGAGTGTTTGTTACATCCACTAGCTGTTAGTCTAGTCAAAGACTAAAGTCAGCTAGGCTGGCCTGGAACGTAACAAGTGGCACATTTCCTCCTGACTCAGCATGTGGGCTGCTTATATGATGCTTCGAAGAACTGCTTATATGATGCTTCAAACCACCAGTTGTTTGACCCATAAAAAGATTTCTCTCACCCAAAGCACCATTTTGGCAAGACTAAGGAAAAGGCTGAGAATAGAAAAAAGCGTACAAAGGAAAAGAACCACTTCCTTGTATTGCACTTCACTCTGCTATATGTGAATGAAAGGAGTTCAGTGTATATTCTGCCCATTGCCTCGGAGTATCAGCCTAGACACTCCCCTCCAGAAAAGAAATGGATGTCTTTTTAGAGCCAAATGCAGATTTTTGTGGAGTTGTCCTTTTACATACAGCACATAGTAGGTGTTCAGTAAATGCAAATAAGTATACCCACTTTATTTAGCATTGCATCCTAGGGTAGAATTTTGAGCACATCTGTTCATGTATTTTCAGAAGAATTTAAGTGGCTGAGCTAATCAGAGTGATTTTTAAGACTCTTTCTGTCTTTATTAAACCTCTCCATGTAACTTCAGGAAGCAGTGTGATTATACCTCTAATACTAGGCAGTGAGGATGCTTGTTAGGACCTGATTTCCACGAGAGACGACAACGAGTTCTGTTCTAAACACAATATTTCTTTGGTGGTTGGATGGTTTTGTTGCTGTAGAGACAAGCTGGATTTGCCTGTATGGGGTTGCTTGCTCTGGATTTATGGTGTAGTTCCTACCACATTCTACTCAAAAAGATACACACTGAATTCAGGAATTTGTTTCTTGGCATTGACCTACTAAAGTATCAGTTTGCAGCCAATGTCAAAGCCAGCATAAAAGATGTGAGGAAAAAGAGGTCAATGGCCTCCAAATGTTTAGAACCTTTTCTTTCTCAGCTGCCTTCACATGGGGGAAAGACTTGGTTTCGTTTGTGTGTGCCCCTTAGATACAGGTTGAGCAATGTTGCTGACAGATTCTCCCCCTTTTTGTGCCCCTTGTCTTCTTTTAAACTTTTTTCCATTTCCCACATTAAGGAATGTATGCATATCTCCTGCTCTGGAAGGTTCTGATATTTCTTCTCTGAGTATTTTTCAAACCAGAATGCAAGAAATGATCAGAGAGGAGTTTAATGGATGTTGTACCTTTTTTTTTTTAGAGCATGAAGTGCTTCTTTTCATTCAGCCTCCTGCTTTTTGAGCCCCAGGGGTGAAAAGATTAGCGTGATGAAAGACAGAGACCTACTTTCTGAATATAGGCATTCCCCATTTTACAGATGAGTCATTTTTCCAAAAGTACGGTTGTAAGTAGTTGTTTGATACTTTGAATTCTTTGCCCTGAGAGAAAATGTTTAAAATGATTGTTAGGTTTCCAGGCTAGCCCAGACAACTATTCAATCTCTGTGATGAACACATTTCTGAATTGTAAGACGAGTTGTGGGTTCTAGGACCTGGAAGCCAAAGGGTGCCCCAGCACGTGGCCAGCCTAAGGTGGAAACCTTTGGGCAAGCCTCTAGGGCTTTGCAAGCCCATTTCTTGGCCTATTCTAAGTCATCCTTTTGTGCTCAGAGTCAGGTTGTCTTACTTTCCAAAATACATGCCTCCCTCCTTCTTTCTCGAATACAACTCTCATTCTCTTACCCCTGGGAAATCCTCCTTGGTGTTAGGAGGACTGCAAGAATTAATCGTATTTGTGCAAGGGCTTGATAACCCCTTAGTCCTTCTATACTATTTGTGATTTTAAAATGGAGTACTGTTTAATTCAAATCAAATACAGTTGCTCTATTTATGTTAACTTTCTATTCATCTGTCATCATTTACAAGTAAGGTACGGGCATAGGCTATGAAATATAAATGGGAACAAAATATGATGCTTGTCACCATAGAGGGGACACATTTAAGTACTAATAACACAAAATAAAGTATGATAAGGATCAGTTTCCAAAGTGGGGTTTATGGAAATATCAAATTGTATACATTGCTAAGGGAAGCATGTAAATCGATACAATGTTGAAAAGCAGTTAGGCCTGGTCTTGGCTGCCTCTCCATCCAACCCAGGAATTCCAGGCCTTGTTGCATACCAGAGGGAGGCGCTTGCACATATCTACAAGGAATGTTTCCAAAATACTCATAATTGCAAGAAATCGGGAACAACACAATTGTGTATGGATGAAAGAATGGATAAATTAATGATGGCATAGTCACAGAATGAGTTAGCACACAGCCACAAAAATAAATGAACCGTAGATTTAAACAACCACATGGATGAAGCTCGAACAAAGTAGATCAAAAAAAATTGTAGGAGAATATCTAGGATAGTACCATTATAATTTATAAGGTTCAGAACCACCTTATAAGCTCTGTTTAGGAAGGCAGGAGGACAGAATAGGAGCTACAGTGGTATTAGTAATATTCTCATTATTAAGTCAGGTGTTGGTTTCACAGGTGTTTATTGTATTATTAGGCTTTGTTGCTTACATATGTATATTTATGCGTGTGACATATAGTGCAGACATTTTATGTGCATCTTTTAGTGAACACCCCAGTTCTGGGGAAACGTCAGAGGGAAGAGTTCGTTCTGACTGGGACACTAGGGAAGGCTTGACAGAGAGGCTGGCTCCACGCTGGACTTGGAAGAACAGCAGGGCTTTGGGGTGAGCCATGGGAAGTGGAGGGAGGGGAAGAGAGGGGGAGTGAGGGACAGAGAGACCCAGATAGAAACAGAGAGAGAGGGAGAATGGTAGAGAGTGGAGAGAGGGAATGGGGAGGGAGAGAGGGAACAAGGAAGAGAGGGAAGAACTCAGAGAGATAGTGAGAGGGAGGTAGAGAGAACGGTGGCAAGTGGAGAGAGAGAAAGGGGTGTGGAAGGAGGATGGGAGTGGGAGACTGGGAGAAGCAGCCGCGTTCTAATCTGAGGGGACCACAGCTTCCGAGGAAAGGAGGGGGGCATGGCTGTGGCTGGCTTGAGACATAAAGCAGTCAGTGACTGCTGGGAGGGCTGAGTGGAAGCATGGGGTGTAATAGCAGGACTGGGAGAGCTGAGGAGACGCCACAGTATTTCTATGCAAGGCGGCCAGGTGAATGGGTTGCTCACAAGCTCCTTGAGAACCTACGAGATTCCCAACGGCTTATCTCATAGGATGGAAGAAGAAGCCAACATAGCACCTAGGGGAAGGCAGGGAAGCCAGAAAGCAGTGAAGACCACTGGAAGGAGAACCAGGGGCACAGAACTAGGAAATCCTAGTAAGAGCGGGTTCCAGACCAATGGAGGAAAGGATTCCATACCCCAGGCATAGCATTGTCCTTGGAGAAAAGGGAGTAGTAGTTCACCATCAGAGGAAGATGGTGAGAGAAGGCAGGACAAATTTAGAAGAAGTTGAAGGAGAAATGTTTGTAGAAGTAGCGTATATCGAATTACCCATATCCAATATCAGATTTCAGGGAGGAAAGTTTAAAATAGATTGTCAGTTGATAGAAGGTTCTGATTTGTAATATATTCATTACAGGCTTCCATCTTTTATACCCATACATTCTCTCTTTTTCTCATTTTTCTCTCTCTGTTAAAAATGTACATATTTTTATACCACGTAGGTCAGAATTATCTAAAAGTTGCACTGTCCCTGGCGTAGCCTCCTAGAAAGGAAGAGGCAGAGAAAAGAGCTGCCACTTACTGAGGACCTACTGTGCACCAAGAATTCTCACCCGAGGGCTAGAAATGTCTTTATTTTCAACCTTTACTGATGGCGTGAGAGCACATACTGTCTATCTTCTAGAAACTTCCACCCTGCACTCATGAAAGAGTGAAAGTGAAAAGACCAATAATACCTCTATAGTATATAATATTAGCAGATAATACAGGGTGTGTGAATTGCCCAGGCCAGAGTCCATTCAGGAAAGACAGACTGTCTCTGAAACCCACACTGTGTGCCTCCTTGCTCCCCACCCCTGCCCTAGTGCAACTTTCTTTTTAGTTTTAATGAAGTACATGGAGCTCAATTCCATGCTTTTTTTTTTTTTTTTCTCAGATGTCTTCAACACTTTTAAAGGCCTGCTCTCTCAATGTTTTACCATCTTGGGCTTGAGGGAAGGTTCTTGTGCCTTATCAGTTGCTTGCACTGTACAGGGCACCTCCTTGCTCAGCCGTGCTCTTCTAGCAGGTATCCCTGGAGAATGGACTCTGGTAAAATTGTTGGTTGCAGTCCGCTGGCACTTTCCGTGTTCTCTCTTCACACACGTACCCTCACCTTGATGTGGCTATAGGTTTGTCTCTTTCTCACTGATTTACTAACACAAAATTATTTTCTTGCTATTAAAATCATAATCACGCTTTCAGTTGCTATTTATTCATGGAAACAGCATATTAAAATAATTATTTTTATCTTGCCAACGTTAAAGTCACGAGTCATCAATTTCATAGTCGTAGCTCATTAATATTAACTCCATGGTTTCTAGCCTGTAGCTTCTAGGTGAAATGAGGAATGAGGTTTTTTCCTAAGAGGGAGGGGAGTGTAGAAGGGACTGGGGAATGGATGCCTGGAGGACGTTCACAAGAACTCCTGGGGGTGAGATGGAAAAGAACCAACGAGGCTCTGAAAGCAGCACAGGGGTCCTCGCTGAGGCTAGAAGGAGCCTCTTCTGGGGTAGAACCCTTTGGCATTTCCTTCTTCCTTTCTTCCTTACCCTCATTCTGGCTCTACTTGAAAGGGCATGGCGGCGGGAGATAAGACCAAGCCCATCTGTAAACATTTCCTGCTTCGGAATTGCCCATAAGGCGGATACGAAAAGGTAAGCGCAGCTCAGACCCTGCATCTGAGCATGTTGAGGAGGGCATGCACTTTGGGTGAAGGAGGCTTATGAATCAAAAGTGGTAGAAGAGGAAGTTGAACAGATAATACAAATCAATTTTAATGTTACATATTAATAAAGCACACAGTCCATCCAAAGTGTGCAATCAATAGGTATTTGGTATAATCACATAGTTGTGCATTCATCACTTCAGTCGTTAAACAGAGCATTTTCATTTTGATAATAATAACAATAACAATAAGCAAAACCAGACACACACACAAAAAACAAGAAAATTATTCACCTCTCAATCTCTCTCTGCTTCCCCTGCCATATATTCTATCTATCTATGTATCTATCTATTTTTTTATTTATTTTTAAGCAGCTTTATTGAGATATACTCACATACCATACAGTCTTTCCAAAGTATATAATCAACGGCTTTTAGTATAATCACAATGCTGTGCCTTCATCACCACAAAAGATTTTAGAACAAGTCCATTACTCCAAAAAGAGAAACCCCTTAGCAGTCACGTCTCAATCCCTCTACGTTAATAATTCATTATGTACAGAGAAAGTAACTATAACTGCAGTGCCCTGTACTTGTGGAATATCCTGACATTGACATTAGATAAAGACCAGACTCCCTCTGTTGGCCCATTGGGTCATCCTGATCGGCTTCTACTTTTTTTAGCCTCATTTGTATCATTTGCCCTCTTGCTGACTTCTCTAGACTAGTGGTTCTTAAACATTTTGGTCTAGACATTTTTAAAACACCAGCAAAGACCCCCAAAGAACTTCTTTGTATGTATATCTGTTGAATTTCACTGCATTAGAAATTAAAACTGAAAATATTTATTTCAATAAAAAATAACAACAATAAAGCCAGTCCATGTTAACATAAATAATTTTTATAACAGTTAAACATGTTTTCCAAAGCAAAAATAATTTAGGGAGAAGAGTAGCATTATAAATTTCCTTTAATGTCCAACTTAATAGAAGAGCAGATTTTCATGTCTGCTCTGCATTAGAAATTGGTGGTGTGATATCACGTCATGTAGCTTCTAGAAACTTCCACTATACACTCTTGAAAGAATGACAGGGAAAATGCCAGTAATATCTTAGTGTGATTAGGAAAGTGGTGTTGACCCCATGGGCCTCCTGAAAGGAGCTTAAGAACCTCCAGGGTCCATGGGCCCCTTAAAGAACTGCTGCCCTAGAACGTTCCCTTCCACTTTCTCCCCTCCCCTCTGCCCAGCCGGCCACTTCTCATCCTTCAGGTCTTACCTCAGGAGTCTCCCCCAGGGAAGCCTTCCCTGGCCCTCCCCCCTGTTATGTGATTTGGGTATGATATCAAGAAATTTTTTTTGCTTTGCTTCAGATCATTTATTCCATTGTACATTCATTTGTATAAGTAATAATGTAACATCTCTTCCCTCCACTTGAGGACAAGGACCATTTCTGATTCTGTTTAGCATTTTATCCTTAGAACCCACATGGCGCCTGACACATGATAGAACTTAACTAAAGGTTTGTCAAATGAATGAATGAATGATTTGGTGAGTGAATGAATGTCCCTATTTTAAAATTATGTTTTAAATATCCTCTGTTGAACTAAATTAATTATGGAAATTATAAGTATCTAAAAACAGAGTGTATCTCCCATCTATTACCATAAAGTTTTATGAGATCTTAAGCAGTTCTAAAGTTTTGAAGTTTGTGATAGAAGCTTGTGCCTTTCTGTTCATTTTAGTGGAAGGTGAAAGGATTTGCTTTGATGGCAAATAGCTGGAGTGTTTGGTAGCTGGGAGACAGAGTGAGTGAGGGTTCAGGGGCTTCTGGAATAAGGGACCCCCTCTTCCCCTATGCCTCCAGAAAAGTGCAAAGATAGAGTTGACTTTAGTAATAACAAAGTATCTAGAAGTGTATGAAAAATAATTTCGCTTGGGGAGTCCAAACACACATATCTTTGTAAAATTGATAAATACTAACCACCCCTAATCCTCTAGAACATAGGACATAGAGGAAGTTCCCTAGATGTTTGCCATGTGAGTAGTAATTCCTTTTCTTTCAGTTCAATTCAACTCAAGTCAAAAGATGTGCCCGCTGTTGCCAGGCACTGTTAAAGGTTCGGGAATGTGGTGGTGAACAAGGAAAACCTGCCTTACTCACAGAGGTTATATTCTAGTGGACGAGGCGGACCATCAAGCCTGTAAGTGCCATCGAGTCAGGGGTTGACACGTGAAATGGAGCCATGTGAGCAGAAGCAGGAAAAAAAGGAAAGAAAAAAAAAAAAGAGCAAGTGAGAGATTATCTTGTGTGCATTTTTGCACTTTTTACTTTACCATTTACTTAGTAAGCAACTACTATGTGCAGGAGCTGTGAAGACAGATACAGAAACAATTTACATTTACAAAGCTGAATGAGGCTTCGACCTTGCTTTTCTAAATCTTTATAGGAAAGATGGGCAGGTACATGAATGAGTTCATTAGGTTTTTACAGTACTGAGAGTTCATAATCATGGTACGAACAGGGAAGCAGATTTGACTCAACGGATAGAGCATCTGCCTACCACATGGGAGGTCCAGGGTTCAAACCCAGGGCCTCCTGACCCATGTGATGAGCTGGCCTACATGTAGCGTAGCGCTAATGTGCACAAGGAGTGCTGTGCCATACAGGGGTGTCCCCCACGTAGGGAAGCCCCACGGACAAGGAGTGCACCCCATTAGGAGAGCCACCCAGTGTGAAAAAAGTGCAGCCTGCCCAGGAGTGGCGCCGCACACACGGAGAGCTGATGCAGCAAGATGATGCAACAAAAAGAGACACAGATTCCTGGTGTCGCTGACAAGAATATAAGTAGACACAGAAGAACACACAGCAAATGGACACAGAGCACAGACAACTGGGGGTGGGGGAGGGTAGAGAAGGGGAGAGAAATTTTTTTTAAGTATTTTTTATTTAAAGATTTATTTTTATGTATTTACTTATTTATTTCCACCTCCTCATTGTTTGCATTTGCTTTGTGCTGGTCTTCTTTTTAGGAGGCACCAGGAACCAAACCTAGGACCTCCGATATAGGAGGGAGGCGCCCAATCGCTTGATCCACCTCCACTCTCTGCTTTGCTGTGTCTCTCATTATGTTTTTCATGTCTTTTGTTGCGTCAGCTCACCATGCTTGCCCATCACGCCAGCTCTCTGCCTTGCTCGTCTTCTTTAGGAGGCACGAGGAACCAAACCTGGAATCTCCCGTGTGATAGGTGGGAGCTCAATTGCTTGAGCAACATCCGCTTCCCACAAATAAAGCTTTATGAAAGTTCAGAGGACAGTGAATGGGAGTGCAGTGAGGAAAAGCAGAGGGAAACCAGTGAAGGGGTCAAAGAGGAACCTTGACAGTATTGAGATTTGGGAGGTATGGTTATGATTGGCATGTGGCGGGATACAGGGGGGCTTGCCGGTAGGAGGACCACAAGTTACAGCAGTGCAGATGTTTCTTTCATGTGATTTTATGCTCTGGAAGTATCTGTCTTCATTCACAAGTCTGGAAAAGCAATGCCTGTGGAGGAATGTGCTGGAAACAAGTCAGTAGGGGACTGACGGGGATAATGAGAAATAAGCTTTGAGCCTACAGCATCCACTTCTAATTTGCACATTCTTGACCGAATGCAGACAAAAATTAGGGACATTCAAACCCCCTTTCCCCCCACATTTACCCTGCTTTGTATTTCTCGAAGGTCTTCCACAGGCACCTTTGCATGGGATGTGTACAGTAACCCTATGAGAAAACCAGAATATCTATTACTCCCCCTTTTCACTCAAGGAAACAGGTGTTCAGTGGCTTGCTCAAGGTCACCAGTTCCTTAAAGACAACCCTCATGTCACAGTCCCAGATCCTTCCCCTCTGCAAGTGGGCCCTCCTCGTGAGACAGGCCCCCACCCCACAGGGAGACGGTGATGGAAATTGTTGGCAGAAGGCATTTGGGAGCAAATATTGAGGCTTACCTCCATTGTAGTATCTTATGGAGGCGTCCCTGTGTTCCCTCTGCTGACTCTTTTAGCAGATGAAAATAGTTAGTGTTCAGGAAAGGATCAGCTGTATGCTTTGACCAGGTGAATTAAAGTTTGCATGTCTACAATGGGAGGAAAATTCACTATTCATTATCAAGAGTAAGGACGCTATCCACAGCCCAAGTTGTTAAACTTTTAGAATACTCAAAGGATTTCAGAAGACCTTGCGTAGGCACTTTCCAGGTGTCTGTGGATTTGGGTAGAGTGGGAGCGACAGGAGAGGGCAGCTACCCTGCGTTCCTTGAGAGCCCTGTAATCAGAGCTGCCAGATGGGCTCATTTTGGGTCTTTGTAGGCTTGTTTGTCTTGGTTTCATTCAGCATCTTTAAACAATTGCTTTTCATCCAACCATCTGCTGATAGTGAGACCATATTTCTTGATTGTTCTAACAAACTGCAGTCTTTTTAAAAACAATTTACACCTAGACTCTACTTATACTCTCATTTATCCTTGCCTTTGACAAATTGGGTCTACCCAGGGTAGCCTTGTTAATAGTGACAAGAACCATCCTGACATAGCTTTTGATGGACTGATGACTAGCATACATCTGTAAAGAAGAGGCCCAGGAGGCCCTAGTGGACCTGAGGAGTCCATAATTCTTCCTGCATGATCTTGATGCCGACTGGTTTCCAAAGGTGACTGCTCATGTAGAAAGTCTGTGACAGATGGGCTTTTGTGGTTTTTTTTTCTGTTTTTTTTTTATTGATTTTGTAAAAATATTACATTAAAAAAATATGAGGTCCCATTCGACCCCACCACCCCCACCGCAACCCTCCCCCCCCCAGCAACACTCACTCCCATCATCATGACACACAGATGGGCTTTTGTAAATGAATGCTCAGTTTGACACATTGCATCTACTTGAAAGTATTATTTTATGTAATTTTATGCTGTGAAATAATCTTCCTAATATAGCAACTATCATGGGCTTATGGGACTGACAGACAACGTATCTGGCAAATTTCATGCCATGGACATTTTTTTATTCTGGGACTCTATAAAAAAAAGATAATAATGACATAGTTCCCTGGGCTTTTCTTTGAAGAACTCAAATTCTATGGTATGTCTCTGACTTGTAGCACATCTAAATTGGGTTATAATTTATATTCTTTGAGGATGTGAAATTAGAATTATTTTAGTCAGACGATTGTTGGGATGTATAAATCATTTGACCAAGTTTTCTGGTTATTATTTTGAGTCTGGCTAAGTCTTTACCTTGCAGTAGTTTTTCTTCCTGTTCTAGCCCAGACTCGATGTTAATTATTTTTATATCCCTATATAGTCATACAACTCTTTCATATTATCTTGCTGGAAACATTGATGGCATATGTAAGTGTGGTTTGGATGAGTAGTCTCTTATTTGCCACTGTTAAATGAAAGCGTTAATGAGAGTTCCCTTTGGATTGCCCCTGAATTACCCACCTCGTTATGCTTCAAGAACTTTCTCCATAATCCATAAGATCTTGGCCAGGGGGCAGTTTCTAGAACGGAGGGAACTCTCATGATCATTCTTAGTATGAGGGTGAGGAGACTCCACCACTTGATACATATTCCTAAACTATTTTTTCTTCTCTTTTATGCTCATCCTCCCTGCTTCTTGGAACGTGGAACGTGGACCTACCCATCTTCTGGAAAACTGTCATCTTTGGGTGTCGGGACATCAATAACATGGGTGAGTCCTGAAATTAATGTTTAAGTTGTCGATTTCTCTCTGTTGGAGAAGAAAATTGCCAAATGAAATCACTGGTTGGGAAAATATCTGCAGTCTTCCATGTCTATGTACGGGAGTTGTGTGTGCTTTTTGTTAGTTAATCCTCTTGCAAAAAAAAGGGGGAGACCCCCAAATCCTACTGGTAGCAATACCCAAACCAAAAGAAAGATGAATCATATTCAGTTGACAAAAGTTGCCATTTAAACTGTGGCTGTTGGTTTTCTTTCTTTCTTTTGATTATACCGTCTTTAATAAGAGTTCTTTATAACAAAGCCGTTTGAAAATACTCACGTAGCTTGAAACGGAATATTCTAAGGCTCTTTCTCAATTGTCTCTATAAATTGCACGCCGCAAATCTTCATATTTACCATCATGGCATTGTTTCTAACATAACCCCCCCCCCAGAAATGGGACATTGTTGATGTGTTTATCTTCAATGAGTCACGAACCTGGAAATGACTGCCTCCCGAGTCGGTCTTTAATGGACGGTGTCAAAACTCAAGCTGCTCAATGTCAAACCCTCACTTAGTTCTTTCAAAATTAAGCAGTAACGATGTATGGTGCACTCGGTCATTCAACCTGCAGGCCAAGGGCTGAGAGAGAGCATTAAACTTGTGCTGGTGGATTTCTTGATATGGAAAAAGGAGGCTAGCAATAGGGAGTTGTTGGTTACAAAGTATGTTTTCAAATGCATTTTCCACTAGCTCTTGAGGATGTGGGAAGCAAGATTTGGAGGGAAAACCTTTGATTGGAATGATATTCTAGAAGAGACTGGCTTAAATCCTTCTCCACTTTTCTTTAAGTATTTAGCAGGACTGATGCCCTAAAAAAAGAAATCAGTCACGTTATCTACTTAGGAGAGTCAGTGTCTCAATTATCAATTCCATTTTCATCCCAAGGCCCCCTCTAAATAAATTTCACACTGCCATGTCACTGTCTAAACAGGTAAAGGATGTGAACATTTGTGGTTGCATTTGTTATTTCTGAAATTTCTAAAATGATATTGAATGAAATTTAGCAATGGTGTTTATAAAGTTTTCTATTCTGGTATAAGAAAATTGGGAATAATTACTGTAGATGATTCAGTTATCCATAAATATCCTTAGGAATATGTGTCATTTGAGTTTAGTCTGTTGAGCTGTGAGTAGCTGATGTGACACAGTTACCACCTAAGCACTGTTTTGTATGGTGGTTATAATTCTTTGGTTCCTCAAAGACGATCTTTTTAGATTCACATTTTCCTGTGTGTCCCTGCAGGTCTTTCCATCTCTCTCCTCTTCCTACATGATAATCAACTGCACCATTATCCTAAAATCTCATTTTCTCTACCAGTAATAATCAGTAGCCAAGACCTGCTTCTATTAAATTCGCCTTGTGTTCTCTCCTTCTTTCTGGGACCTAGAAAGCCTTCTGAAGCTACCACTTTATTTGTGAGATGCTCAGGAAATCTTCAGAAATCTTTGACCCTAAAAATAGCCAAGTGTGAGCAAAGGCGCTATACTACTTTCCGCCTTGACTCTGTTGCAGCAGAGTGTGCTTCTCACCAGCCCCTGCCCCTCCCTCGCTTGGTGCACCCTCCTTCTATTAGGCTTTTTTTTTTAAGGAGGTACCAGGGATTGAAATCAGGACCTTGCACGTGGGAAGCAGGGGCTCAACCACTGAGCTACACCCACTCCCTCCTTCTATTAGTTTTGCTTTCAAGCCGTTTGGGGGAGGGGAGGAGGAGAGGCTGGCTGTGCAGCCTAAAGGGTTACTGGCCTGCTCCAGGGGCGCTTTGCCACGCGGACGTGCTTCCCTTTCTGCATTAGTTGTGATTGCACGACCATCACCACCTTCATCACCTCTGCACCTACTCTCCCTCAGGTGCTGGGCTGCAGGCGACAGGAGTCTCAATTAATTCTCCTGACCTCCTCATGCTCCTGGAATTTTGCATCTTCTGATTTATGGAGGAGCAAACTGAGGCCCAGCTTAACCTGCCGAAGGCCTCCTAAGGAGTAGATTGAGGCTCTGGTTCTAATGTAGGCAGTTTGGGTGAAAAACCATATCCATGATTTTTTTTCCTATTATAATGACCCCCCCCCCACTAAACATGTTTCTTTTTAACCAGTTTAATACACTTTTTTTTACTCCTCTGCACCTCGAAAGGGAGAATTTTGGTGCACCCTGGACAGTATTGTTTCATATATGTCTAAATTTACCTTTTACCTGAAAGTTCTGTGAAGCTCTTTCATGAGTCAAAAATGAAAATCCTACAGCGCCAGGGGTGTGTGTTTGGGGGTTTAAGGGACAGCTGTGTGGTGATTCACTTACTAGGTGGAGAAAGTGGCCGTGAGAGTTGCTGGGGGCAGGGAGCGGGAAGAAAAGATGTGATGTGGGGGCATTTTCGGGACTTGGAGTTGTCCTGAATGATGTTGCAGACACAGATGCAGGACATTCTGTCTCCTGCCATAGCCCACTGGGTGGCCTGGGTGAGAGTGTGAGCCACAATGTGGACTGTTATCCATGTGGTGCGGTGGTGCTCCCGAGAGTGCTCACCAAGGGCAATGAGTGTGCCTTGGCGGGGGGGCCGGGGGTGGGGTTGTTGATGTGGGAGGAGTGGGGTGAGGGGGGTGGGGGGTATATGGGAACCTCTTGTATTTTTTAATGTAACAGAAAGAGAAAGAGAGAAAGAAAGAAGGGAGGGAGGGAGGGAGGAAGGAAGGAAGGAAGGAAAGGAGGGAGGGAGGGAGGGAGGAAGGAAGGAAGGAAGGTGATTTCTATTTCCAGATAAGTTGATGTCTCTGCATCTGGTAGTCTAACCATATTTTAGTAGAACTCATAGTAGTTTAGGAGGAAAAATTAAATAGAATCAAAGCCTTCTACCTACAAATGCCATTTGGATTTTTGGCTTTTGTTTTTAGATATCAAGACTTCTAGATCTAATCATGAGTACCTCTCTAATAGATAATTCTTTGCTCTATTAGTCAGGGTTATAAGGACCTTCAAAAAACCAGAGAGATAAGAAAAACAAAAATCAGCTAGCTTGCCTCCCTTGAATCTTTCCAGGAACTTGATTGGTAAGTGTAGGAATTTTTTTTTTTTTTTTGCTTTAAAAAAATAAGAATTTATTTCTTTTTTACTCTAGTAAAGTATACATAACATAAACATCACTTTAAGCGGACAATTCTTTGACATTAAGTACACTGACAGTTTTGTGTATCTTTGTTACTATTTCCAGACTGTTTTCATCATTAGTGTAGGAATTAATGGAGCTCAGCTATGGAAGCAGTTAGCCAGGAGGTCAGTGTTTCCAGTTGCCTAATGTGTGCAACTGGATTTTCGTGACAGTGCCCTCAACCCTCCTTTCTGTCTTCATTCCATCCCCTATCTGCAACAAGAGAGATCTATCCAAACTATCTATCTGTGCTTGCCTCTCGATTGCTGTAGACACTCTGGAACTCCATGCGTCCCCATTGTGCTTCTCCGTCACAGTATTGCAACAACCTGGAGAGTGTTGATGATTTGTGTGGGTGTCACTGATAATGTGTTACTCATAATAAATGCAAGGCTAACTTTTATAAGTTACTTATTTTTTTTAAAGTAAAAACATAGACTAGATTCAAGTTTATCCCTATAACAACATTGCTTATGATACTCACATTTTTTCCTGTGTTATTTCTGGACTGGGAGAGAGAGAGTGATGCTCTAGCAAACTAGGCACCAGGGATTGGGTAAGGGCATCAGCCTCATCTCTCTGTCCCTTTGCCTCATGGCTCCTAGCTAATGATTCTCTTATCAAGGGTTTCTCTAGTGCTTGTGAGTTGTGATTTTATAATCATTAACTTTTGTCCATGTAACTTCACTCATGGATAACTTCTAGGTAAGAAGGAAGACAAGAGTAAATGAAGGAAGTGCCACCCTTTCTATGGTACATAATGACACTGTGGACATTCTTATCCATAATGACAGTAGCTATGATTACCAAATAAACAGCAAAACGGTGATAGAAGTCAAATTTGCAAGAAGATAAATCCTGTGAATAAACAGTTAAGATCTATAAATTACATTTGTTTCAACAACAATGAATGGATCTGCTCTTCAATAGTATGTATTTATTTACCTTTTGAATATTAGTGAAAGGCTGGAAAATAAACAAGAGTCTGTTTTTCAAAACAAAACAGGAGGTCTTGGAAAATCTGATTAGGCTTGATTTTTCTTATAAAATGATTGATTTCATGGAAAGTAAATGATGGCAACACTTGCATGATTATATAAAGGTGTTGTGAATGCCATGCTTGCCCTCCAAAAATGTCTGTGCTATTCTTTGTTTTCTTTTCCCAAAAAATTTTGGGGGAGGTGAAGAGTTGGAAAAACCTGGAAGTGTATGCTGCATGGAAAAGTCAACCGTATTCCATCTATGCCTAAGAAATAATTGTCAAGAAGCAATCCCCTTAAGACAGCCCATACCGTCATTTTTTCATGATCCTAGCACTGCTTACCAGATCCTTCTCCCATTTTCACCTTTGTCCCCACCACTTTCTCACTTGTGGCCCCAGCTCGACCCATCCATGTATCCTTCCTTTAGCATCCCAGTCACCTTTATATACCTTTTTTTTTTTTCTTTTTCTCATCCTTCCCTTATCTTTTCAGGGTACCTGTTTTAGTTTGCTAAGGGCTGCTGGGAACCATATACCAGAAATAGGTTGGCTTTTAAAATGGGAACTATTAGGTTGAAAGCTTACAGTTCTCAGGCCACGGAGGTGTCCAAATGGAGGCATTGTCAAGAGAACGCTCTTCCTGAGCCACAGCTCTGAGCAGTCAGGCTCAGGGCAGAGCATAACGGCGACCCTGCCCGCCTCTGCCTTCCCCTTCAGGCTCACTGGCTCCCGGAGCTCAGCTGTGGATAGTCAGGCATAGGGCTCATCTCTCTTCTCTTCCGGGCCTTGTCCTTTTCAACCTCGTGGAGATCTCTTTCTGCGCTTCTGTGCTCCACTGATTCCAGCCTCTGGCCTCCAGTACCTCTCTCTCAGCCTCTCAGGGTTTCTCTGTTTCTGCAGCTCTTTTCTGTGTATCTGCGACCTTTTAGTCCTCCATTATAAACGACTCCAGTAAGAAGAATAAAACCCACCCTGGGTCCAGCAACTTAATCAAAGGCCCTTAACTGAAGCAATTAAGTAAAAAAAAAAAACTGATCTAATCAAAAGATCCCTTAGGAAGTGGACTTGGCCCAGTGGTTAGGGCGTCCGTCTACCACATGGGAGGTCCAAGGTTCAAACCCTGGGCCTCCTTGACCCGTGTGGAGCTGGCCCATGCGCAGTGCTGATGCATGCAAGGAGTGCTTTGCCACGCAGGGGTGTCCCCCACGTAGGGGAGCCCAACACGCAAGAAGGGAGCACCGTAAGGAGAGTCGCCCAGCGCGAAAGAAAGTGCAGCCTGCCCAGGAATGGCGCCACCCACACGGAGAGCTGATGCAGCAAGATGACGCAACAACAACAAAAAGAAACACAGATTCCCGTGCCACTGACAACAACAGAAGCAGACAAAAAGAAGAACACGCAGCTAATGGACACAGAGAACAGACAACTGGAGCGGGAGGGGCGGGGGGAAGAGGAGACAAATAAATAAAAAAACAAAAGATCCCTTAACCGAATCTAGACAAAAGTTCCCATCTACAATGGGTTTACAGGCACAGGAATGGGTTCTCTTTCAGAATGAGGTCCACAAAAGACTCGAACCAGCACAGTACCACCTGCTTGTCTTGGGCTACTCCAAGAAGTCTGTTCTCCCTGCACCACTGCCCAGGTTTTGGAATCTGTTGGGTGCTGGAGCAGCTCATGTGTACCTTTCTCATACAACTTTACATATTGCATGGGAGTGGTGGACTCACCTGTGTGTGTTCCCCACTGATTCTTAAGACCTGAAAGAACTGGGACCTCATCTTTCAACAATTTCTCTATTTATAATACCTAAAATTGGGTAGACTGCCACAGGCTGTGTTCCTGGGAATGCGGGCTGGGAAATGGAAACCTTGGGGCTAACTCCTGTGGAAGAAGGCAGGCTGGGGCAGTGAGGGAGGTCCGGCGGGGTCGAGTCCCAAGGAAGGCCTCAGCCAACACCGCGGGGCTCTGGCGCTGGAATGGCCTCTGCGTTTTCTCTACTAGAGCAAGGGGGCTGAGCACTTCCCCCCACAGAGACCAGGTGTTTGGATGGGGCTGCCCTTGGAAGGTGATGTGACCCAGGTGGGGCAGTTTTATTTATTTTTCCCCCAGTGGAGATAATACCCAAAAAGGGCTGCCACTTGAGGGATGTATTCTGGCAGCACTTGAAGCAACTGGAGGATTATAAACCCTTCATTCCTGCAAGGGGACCTGAGGGGTATCTCACAGTGTCTAACCTTTTATGAAATTAACTGAAAAAGAGCAAAATGACAATGAATTTGGGGGATTGTGGATAAGAGGAAGAAGCAAAAACACTTGGGCAGTTTCTGTTTGCTCTATTAATAGAAATGGCTTTAATAAAATGGAATTCTCCCTGAATAAGAAGATACGATTTTTAAAAATATTTATTTTATTTATTTATTTCTCCCCTCATCATAGTTTGTGCTCACTGTCTGCTCTCTATGTCTGTTCGTTGTGTGCCTGTCTTCTTTTTAGGAGGCACCAGGAACTGAACCTGGGACCTCCCATGTAGTAGGTGGGCATCCAACTACTTCAGCCACATCTGCTTCCCAAAGATGTGATTTTTAAACACCCCTTAGGCTTTAAGCCTCCCAACCCTAAAAGCAGTAAATGCATTGTTTTGAGCGATTTCACATATTTAACTTTCTGCTACTCATTCTATAATCATTTTTACTGAATACCCAAAATATACACAGCATGCTCGTAACTGGTGGGACTGAAAAAAATGAGTAGAACAAATGTCAGGAGGTTGCAAATAGTTGGTAGATAAAAATAGTGAACACGTAATCATAATAAAAATCAGAATCAAACTAAGATCCATTCTGTACAAGTAGAGGGTACCAGAGAAAGGATGAATTGGCAGAGGGAAAGGGTGTGTGTGTCTGTACATGTGCAAGTGTGTGTGTGTGTAAAATATTTTTGGAATGAGATGTCATATGAACTGACCTTTAAATGCCTGGACACTTGAGTTTCACCCTTCCAGGAAATGTTAGCTTTTTTTGTTTTTTTAATATTCCCCCCCTCCCCAACCATGGCTTTTTTGCATGCTGTCTGCTCTCTGTGTCCATTTGCTGTGCGTTCTTCTGTGTCTGTATTTTTATTTATCATTTTTATTTCCCCTCCCCCCTTGTAGCTTGCTTGCTGTCTGCTCTCTGTGTCCATTCGCTGTGCGTTCTTGTGTCTGTATTTTTATTTATCATTTTTATTTCCCCTCCCCCCTTGTAGCTTGCTTGCTGTCTGCTCTCTGTGTCCATTCGCTGCACGACCCTCTGTGTTCTTGTCTCCCTCTTTTGTTTTGTCACCTTACTGAGTTGGCTTTCCATGGCGCTTTTCTCCATGGCGCTTGCGGGCCCGGCAGCACTCCGCAGCGTGCGGGGAGCCTGCCTTCACAAGGAGGCCCCGGGATGTGAACCCAGGGCCTCCATATGGTAGACGGGAGCCCAACTGATTGAGCCACAGCTGCTTCCCTGTTAGCTTTTATTTTCCTTCTTTAGATAGTATCTCCTCCAAATGTTAAAGTTTCTGCAATCGTTCACCCCTGTGTATTAGGAGGGGCACTCCTATCAAAACGTATAGTTGCCTTTGAAATCAAACTCATAACTCCTCCTTTATTCACTCCCAGAATCTAAAAAGAAAATGACCCTAGTGGATCTGAGCTCTGGTTCCTGCATGCAAACAAGGCTGCTGCACGTGGGAATATAGTTCAACTCCAGGGCTGGGCTTACAGGCTTGTACGGGTCTCGCCTTCTGACCTTGTCTTGCAATGACCTTCCTGAGCCCTCTGTGGACCCTTCTGCCCTTCCGTGACTTTGCAGGTAGACTCTGCATCTGCCAGTTTCCACTGTGTCTAAAAGAAACTGTCTCTGTTCACTCGCCTTTCGCTTGAGGAGGCTCCTCCTTCCTTTTAACAGCTTCTGTGTATATATGTGGTGTCTTTGTTTTTCCTACCTTATCTTTAATTGCTACGACGATGACAGTGCCAATGAATAAGACATTCTTTCTCGCCCACAAAGGTTTAGTAAAACGGAGGGAAAAAAATGAATCATTTCAAATTACACTAGCAAAGTTCTAAATTATGCTTAGGAGGCAGTGTTGATGATAAGGAAGTAGTTAAACATTATTTTGCTTAGAAAGAAACTGTTCTCAGGACCAATACTAAGTGTCAGCTAAATGAAAAACAATTGATTCATCAAGTTCTTTCCTCCCTGGCATGTAACAAATGGGATTAATAGCTAAAGAAATTTATTCTAAATTCCATTTTAGTCTGTAGATTTCATTATCAACCATTTTCTTGTCAGTTCTAAAGTCGTCTTGTATTTAAGAAGTTTAAAACATCTGTTACTCCTTCTTCCCTTTTCATTATTCTAAGGTATTAGAGATAAAAGAGGAGAGAAAGACTGTAATTTGTTGAGTCTGAATTGTTCTTTCCGCCTGGATTTAACATCCCCTCCCTTCTTTGCCAGAAATGGACATAAGGTGACTGGCTAACCATTATCTATCTTTGAAGGAAACAATGTTGAGTATAAGTTTTACTTTTGAGAGGCTATTACCATATTACTGATAATGGCTACAAAAGTGGCAGGAGGGATGAGGAAAGTGCTGTGTTTTGGAGGGGAAGTATTAGCTTGTGTTTTCTAGCCTGCTTTCCCCCTCCCATTTGAAAAATGAATTGGAAAATTCCATTAAATTAAAGCAGAAAATCCAACTGCTTTACTATCAATACCAGACCTTGGTATGAAAATTTACAAAGTTTTACATGAAGGCTGCTGTCAGTTTTAAAGATCTTGAAAAATGCTCTCTGCTTAAAATAGCTGGTCCAATTCTTGCAATCTTTATTTTAGCCAATAAACTGTTTGAGATCTCAGAGCCATGGGTCTTATGTACTAGTTTCTTTTCTGTTTTAAAAATCACCTCTGTCATCAAAAGATTATCCACTCCTCAGTGCTGTCCTTCTTTGCTCCCACTGGTTTTGTTCCTATAGATCATCTATGTAGCAGAGTAATAATTTGGGTTTATTGATCAGTTTGTAAAGTAAAAAAGATTCAGATTGCATATGGAAAACATGAAGCAAACATAAAAGAAAATTTGTTTTTCATAATTAATTTGCTTTAACAGGTATAAATCCCTAGTTATGTATGGAATTAAGTTCTTAGGCTAGCTCTAACTGCCTTCGTGCTTATCTGGCCCTGAATTAAACCAGCTTCTTGAACTTTCTGGGAAAGAAGTTATGTGGGGTCAGTGATTTACACTTGGTCAAAGGTTGCTCAGCCACATAAGTCAGCTGTCAGCAGAACCATGTCTTTCCTGTCCCAGAATTTTGTATAAATCTGAAGAAGAAGAAAAAAAAGAAAGACTCTGCAAAATTTTATTACCTAGCAAACTGACAAATACACGTAGGATATGTCAGCAAAAGCTTTTAGGAATTGGGCCAGGGTTAGCCTCACTGCTGCTCTCTACTTTGCATTTGGAGCACGTTGGGTTTGAAATCAAACCCTGAGATAGCACAGAGGAGCCAACTTAGCAAAGTTGTGAGGAGATAATGGTTGGTTTTATCCTGCAGCAGTGAGTGATCACTAAGTTTGGCTGTGTTATCTCGGAAAGTCTTATCTCCTCCAGCTAGAGTTGACTGTGGGGCTCAGGGGTTCAGTTAGAGCCTATTTTTAACTGCAAGTCCTACTTACCGGTAATTGAACATGTGGTTTGTTCAATTCAGAAACAAACCCTCTTCCTCACACATCGGACAGCTGGAATGTCTGATTGAGGCTACCTGTATGTCCGCACCATGAAATTTTTAGTGGTTTGAATGTGTTTTGGATTTTTTGCATTTTTCTAGTCCAGGTATATATATATTTAAAGAGTCTTTAATTTGTTTTAAACAACAGTGTATCTTTAATTGGAATGCCAAGACTTATCTGATTCCCATGCCCACTTTAAACACATCAGAACATTTACTCTGTTAAATATTTCACAAGCATTCAGAAAAATTTTATTCCCATGCCTTCTCCCCAAACAAAATTTAATGTTGGCAGTGGAATTCAGAGCCTTAGAGCTCTTGACTGTGGAGCAGCAGCTTTACAACCAGTGCTTCTTTATAGTAAAATTTAATGAGTAGTATTTGTTTTAATGGTTTTAATTATCAGAATGAAAAAATTTCCCTTGTGGGACTATAGATTTTAAGGTGGCATTTTAAAAATGTGAGAATATGGGTGCCTTTTTCTGTTTTGCCTCTACTCGTTCTTTTTTTCCCTTTCCTTATTAATCACTTCCAATCTTGGGAAAGGGGCTCCACCTAGTGTAAGTTTTAGGTTCAAAAAATAGTATGGATATATGTGAAGGGGAAAAAATTAGCTGAAAGTACTCCTTTATGATAAGAATGCAAAATAAAGGTGTTGCTATTTCATAAAACACTCTTCAGATCATTAATTTGTGGGAAAAGAGTCTTTCTCATTACTTCATTTCTCCACAAATTCTTATTTTTATTCCTTTTTTGGGACAAAATTATATTATTTATGTATACTTAATACAGCTTTAGGTTGTAAACATCACCTTTGCCAATGCTGAATGGGTTTAGGTTGAATTTTTGGTATTATAAAATGTGAAGAATCTTACATGAAACAATTTGGGATGTCTCAGCAGTTCATAAATTTAAAATTACTGCTTGAAGTAGTATTTTGTGTTTTTCTTTTGTAAACAGGGGCTTAAATTTTAGATCGACGTTTTCATTTAGTAATTTTTATATCATCTAGTTACATATTGAAAACAAAAGTCCTTATGTTGCTCAGCTTGAAGAGCCAGGGTTTTTACTTAGCAACCACTAAGTGGAGCAGGACTACTGTTGACAATTTAATTTTTTTGCAACTTTGGAATTTTCACTGTAGTATGATTTCAGTTTCTTTATATACATTTTATGGTAAAGAGGAATCTCCAGTCCTTATTTATATTGCCAATGAGTGCCACTAGAGTTGATGTCTCAAAAAGATTAAATACTAGACTGAGTTTACCACATAGAGGACCATGATCTAACTTCATGACATCACAACACTTGAGAAAAATGTTCTCTTGGAGATTTGGAGTTTCTGATGTGCAGAGTTTGCCTTAGAATTGACCCATTGTTATTCCAATGGGAATATTATTTCCTGTGAGCCTACTGTGTGCCATGTTATACACATATGATATGTTTAATTTTCAGAACACGCTGTGAATTAGGGTCTGTGAGGTTTTTTTCCTTAAGATGAGGAAACTGAGGCTCAGAGAAATCAAATACTTATGCAGGTCATGTTGGGATTTGGACTCATGTCTGTTTTTCTCCATGGTATGTGCTTTTTCCTCTGTATAATATAACTAACCTACCCAAAACTTAAAAATTCCTTTTCTGACACCACTTTTTTTTCCCTTTTTCACTTAATTATTCTTTTTATTCAAGACTCAATACGTGCTAGATTCCAAGTTTAATTGAAAAGACTATCTGCACTCTCAAGTTTAATTGAAGAGACTGAGCTCAAATGTATTTTCAAAAATCGTATATTCCCTTGTGCATTTCGTTAAGTACTACATGTACAATACAGACTATAGTGTAAAGACAAGAGTGTCTTCTTTTCCACTTCCCCTTCTCCAGCAATGAGAACCTTCCTTCTGGAAGGGTGGAGATGATGAGTCAAAAGAATATTACCTAATGGTCAACCACTACACTTGGGGACCAAGAGAGTCTATACCTGCAAGCAGGAGAATTCCATCCATCAGCCTTGTGGGATCTAAGCCCCCTCTTGATTTAGAGGTGGAGTGGACATTGCCATCCAGGGTCCTCAGGATGGAGGAATGAAATATGGATTAGAGTGGACTTACTGGTATTCTACTGTAAAATTAGTGTGACTCTAGCAATGGAAGAAATTATATCATTGATGTGGAAATAGTAGCTACTGAAGTTGCTGAGGGCAGGAAGAAGGAAAAAGAGGAGTGATATGGGGGCATTTTCAGGACTTGAAATTGTCCCAAATGATATTGCAGGGACATATGCAGGACATTGTACGTCCTGCCATAACCCACTGAATGGACTGGGAGAGAGTATAAACTACAACAAAACTATAATCCATGATTTGTAGCAGTGCTCCAAAATATATACTCATCAAACGCAATGAATGTACCACACTAATGAAAGAAGTTGTTGATATGGGAGGAGTGGGGGGAGTGGGGCTGGGGTATATGGGAACCTCTTATATATGTATTTTTTTAAAGATATATTTTTTATTTATTTCTCTCCTCCCCCCCCCCCACCCTGCCCCAATGTCTGCTTTCTTGTGTCCATTCATTGTGTATTCTTCTGTTCTTCTCTGTCCGCTTGCATTCTCATCAGGCAGCACAGGGAATTCTGTGTCTCTTTTTTGTTGCATCATCTTGCTGCATCAGTTCTCCATGTGTGTGGTGTCACTCCGGGGTGGGCTGTGCTTTTCACATTGGGCTGCTCTCCTTGTGGGGTGCACTCCTTGTGCATGGGGCAACCCTACATGGGGGACAACCTTGTGTGGCATGGCACTTCTTGCGTGTTGGCCTGCTCACCACACAGGCCAGAAGGCCCTGGGTTTGAACCCTGGACTTCCCATGTCCTATATGGTAGGCGGATACTCTATCAGTTGAGCCACATCCACTTCCTTCTTATATTTTTTAATGTAACATTTTGTGTGATCTATGTATCTTTAAAAATAATGATAAAAAATTTTAAAAAGACCATTATCTAAGAACTGTGATTCTCAAACATTTTGGAGTTGATAGCCCTTCATACATAAAAATTGTCAAAGATTCAAAAGAACTTTGGTTGGTTTAGGTAGGTTATACCTATAATATTTACCGTTGTAGGGAAGTGGATGTGGCTCAAGCAATTGGGCTCCTGTCTACCATTTGGGAGGTCCAGGGTTCAAATCCTGGGCCTCCTGATGAAGGCAAGCTGGCCCGTGTAGTGAGCTGGCCCACACAGGAGTGATGGCCCGTGTAGCAAGCTGGCACAGCAAGATGACACAAAGAAAAGAGAAACTGAGGAGAGATAATAAGAGACACAGCAGACCAGGGAGCTGAGGTGGCACAAGAGATTGAGCACCTCTCTCCCACTCTGGAAGGTCTCAGGATCAGTTCCTGGTGCTGCCTAAAGGGAAGATGAGGGGACACAGAAGAACACACCACAAATGGACACAGAAAGCAGACAACAAGGGGGGTGGGGGAGAAATAAATAAATCTTTTTTAAAAATTTACCATCATAGAAATTAAAACTAAGACTATATAAACATATCTATTAATTCATTTTAAAATGACATGAGTAAACCCATTCATGTTTATGTAAATGACACATTTTTATGAAAAATAACTATATTTTATAACAGAACAATTTAGAGAGAAGAGTGGTATTATTTACATATTTTAATCTCTTTAGTGCCTGATTAATAAAAGTCAGCAGGAGTCTCATCTACTTCTGCATTCAATCTGTTCCTTTATTTTGATTGATATATAGGAAGAAAATCCAACTTCACACATGTCTGAAGTTGGGAAAGGAAGGCACATTTAAATAGCCCTTTCAAAATTGTAGCATTGATGTGGAAAAAGTGACCACGGTAGCTGCTGAGGGTAGGGATGGGAAGAAGAGATATGATGTGGGGGCATTTTCAGGGCTTGGAGTTGTCCTGGGTGGTACTGCAGGGACAGATGCTGGACATCATATGTCCTGCCATGGACCACTGGGTGGACTGGGGGAGAGTGTAAGCTACAATGCAAACCATTATCCATGGGGTGCAGCAGGGCTCCTACATGTATTCACCAAATGCAATGAATGTCCCACGATGATGAAAAAGGTTGTTGATGTGGGAGAAGTGGGGTGGCGTTGAATGTAACATTTAAAAAAATAATACAGAGAGAAAAATAAAATATTATAAAATAAATAATAAATAAATAGCCCTTTCAAGTAACTGTGGCTATTCTTTGATACAACACTACACTCAACAAGTGGAGGTTATTGAATGGCTGGTTGCAATGTGGAATCTGAAACCATACTGACAAACTTTTCTTACTCTGAACACTTATGAGAGAGTGAGGGTGGAAAAGGACAATAATATTTTATTATCATTTTAGGAAAATAATTTGACCTTGCGGACTCTTGGAAGGGATTTGAGGACCCACAGGGTTCCCTGTACCTTACTTTGAGAACTGCAGTTCTAAGTAAGATGAGACCTACTTTCAAATGTCACCTCTTCCCCAGGCTTGAAGCCATGGGAAGTTACTTAGAGTTTGGCAGGCCTGTTGAATCAATGAACCTAGAAACAATGTGCATGCAGGGTCTGGCACATAGAAAGCACTCAATTAAGTGGTGGCATTGCTAAGGCGATGCTGTTATGACATGCTGCTGCTGCAGCTCTAGTGGTGGGTGTTGGAAGCCCGGCTTCCAGAGTTAGAAGATAAAGTCACACGCAGCTCTGGAGTGTCTAGGGCCAAAACTATGCGGAAGACCATGATACTTTGAGAAAGCAGGATCTATTTCCTTTTCTAGATTGGACAGCTCAGTCCTCCCAAGTCTTCTGCCATTCCATCCAGAATGAAATTGATTTGCAGATCTTGCACAGCCTTCCTAAACTCTGAATATACTACATTTGGAGAACTAGTTAAGGTGGCTTACTGGAGCAAAATATAACAAAGATGGGATTTTATATTTTATATTCATATTACGAAACTCATTTAAAGTGTTGTGATTACTTGCAATTTTTACCAAAATAAACACTAGAAAATGGTACCATGGGATTAGAAAAAAATTTGAAATATTCCATGGAGGCTTTTGAAATGCTTTTCAGAGGTTTAATAAATGTTGATGTTGAATAAAGTGTTTCATCTGCGACATGTGCTTTGCTCACTTTTTCTAGAACATTTTGAAAACAGCACTGTGTCTGACATGTGACATTCAGGCTTGGAGCTGGGGATGAAGCAGAATAATGGAGGTCAATCCTAACGGCAGGTTCTGAAGCCAAATCATCTTAACAGGGAGACTAAATGTGAATGCTCTGAGTCAGAGAGGAGGTCACGAGATTGGTCCAGGAAAGAACCAAAGACCTGAGAAGCAGGGAGACCAACGTGCTAAAACCAAAGAGGATGTGCATGATAAAGAAGACCGTGGTGTCAAATCAGGAAGTTAGGAAGAAAGAGGAGAGAGAAGTTAGACTCCCATTAGGTCTGGGATGGGGTGAGACAAATGTATGAAAGAACTCTGGTCCAAGCCAAAGCTTGTTGACCAGAACTCTGGTCCAAGCCAAAGGCTTTTATGAACAGCTCTGCTTACTTTTGTGGAGAGGGAGAGAGAAGATTTCAAAATGCTGGAAAAACATTATCATAAAAGTAATTTTTTAAAAGTTTTTTCAAAAGGTTCAAGAAAAAAAAGCCTCATATTAGAACACTATGAAAATGACTCCGTAAAATTTTTTTTCTTAGTGCTTTGTCAGAAGGATGACATAATGTTTTTATTTTAAAAGGCCACTTTAGCCACAGCAATAAAACTGCCACAAGAGATGTATCGTTTAGAGGAAGAAAAAAAATGACTACTTTCTCAACTCTGTTTGGAATGGATTAGGAATGAGGGATTGCTTTTTCCCTGCACCCTCAGTGCTGTTAGGTAAAATGAATATTGCCAACTAGTTTGAAAGTCTCAGGCTGAGTCACATTTTCATGTTTGTAGTGGACATCCAGAAGTTTCAGAAAATCATAGGTGACCTGCCTAATCATAGGTGACTTGCTAATAAGAAGTCTCTCACTTCACTCTGTTACTTTGAGGTTTTAGTGCTTTTGTTTATAACACGAGAGAGTAAGATTAGACTGTACTTCTCAGAGTGTGATCCACAGGCCAGTAGCATCAGTATCACCTGGAAGCTTGTTAGAAAGGCATTCCTGGGCCCCATCCCAAACCTATTATTTCCTTTACTAAAAGCTGCCAAAAGCAATATACCAGAAATGGGTTGGCTTTTACAGTGGGAATTTAATAGGTTGCAAGCTTCCAGTTCTAAGGCTGTGAAGGTGTCCAAATCAAGACATCATCAGGTGATGCTTTCTCCCTGAAGATCAGCACATGGAGGCTTCTGCTGGTCTCTCCCTTCACTTCTGGGTTTCACTACTTCAGCTTCTGGCTTCCTCTTTCCCAGTTTCCATTGATTTACTCCTTGCTTTCATAGCTTTCTCTCTCTGCTCCCAGGACTTTTTTCTATGTTCTGTGTATTTCTCTCTGTATTCATCCCATTTAAAAAGGACTCCAGCAAGAGGATTAAGACCCACCCTGGGTCATACCCTACTGAACTAATCTAATCAAAAGGTCCCACCTACAATAGATTCACAGCCACAGTTACGGATTAGCTCTAAGGACATGATTTTCTGGGGTCTATAAAAGCCTCAAACGACTGCACCTACTGAAAAATAAACTGTAGGGGTGAGACCCAACAATTTGCATTTTCATAAGCCCTCAGATGATTTTGTGCATGATAACGTTTGGGTACATGATAATGTTTGAGATGGACCTGATAGTCACTAAGGTTCCTTCTAGCTTCAGTACTATATGATTCTAAGAAATTACGTAGTTCATTCTAGCCCTCAGATGAATGGTTATCTGAGCCAATCAGAACGGAATATTGGTCTCTTGAAAATCTCCAGAGTATGGTGTGCTCAGCTGGATAATGACCCTTCCAAGATGTCCAATTCCTAATCTCTAGAGCCTGTGGTCACCATATATGGCAAAAGGGACTTTGCATATGGAACTAAGTTAAGGATCTTGGGAGGAACAGGTTATCCTAGATTATCTGGGTGGGCTTTAAACGTAATCACAGGGTTCTTTATACAAGGAAATAAAAAATGTCAAAGGAGAAAGTAGGAAATATGACAATGGAAACAGGAGGTTGGAGGGATGTGAGGAAGGGGCCAGGAGCCAAGAAATGTGGGTAGCCTCTATAAGGCAAGGAAATGGATTTTCCCCTAGAACCTCCAGAAGGAATGCAGCCCTGCTGACACCTTGATTTTAGCCAAGGGAAACTGATTTCAGAACCCTAGCCTCCAAAATATAAGAGGATAAATTTATGTTGTTTTAGACCAGTAATTCTGTAGTAATATGTTGTAGCAGTAATAGGAAACTAATACAGATGGAGGCTGCCTTAGGTGATTCTTTTCACTGCTACCATCTCAGAAAGCACTTCTACTTCATCGTACAAAGATCTATTTAGGGCAGTGTGTTTTAAGTCCCTTTACAATTCCCTTAAAAACTTAAAGAGAGCATTGGAGATTCACCAGGGTGTGTATGGGAAGATGGAAGCACCTACTGGAATATACATTAAATTTTATATGCAATTTCTGAAGATTTACAGACTCCCTAATGCCTATCCATTAGGGCATGGTTGAGAAGCCCTGTGTAGTAGATTAACTCATGTACCCCAACAAAAGACAGGTTATTCATTTTAATCCATATTCCTGGGGCTGTGGACCCATTTTTAAATAGCACCCTTTGAAGGTGTATTATCAGTGGACATGTGGGCTCATTTGTGAATAGAATTTTCTAAGATCCTGTTTAGGTGTGGGCAGACCGAACCATGGGGGGCTCAATCCGTATTGTGGGAAGCCTTTTAAAGAGAAGCCAGAGATAGCTATGGGAGGAGACCAGAGGATATAACCATGTGACAGGCAGAGATGCAAGTCAAGAAACCCCAAGATTGTGGCAAGCCAGCACCAGAACCCTACAGACCCCAAAAGAAAGCCTGACCTGGTCAATGCCTTGATTTGGGACTTCTGTCCTCTACAACCATGAGCCAATGCATTCTTGTTTAAGCCAACCCATTCTGTGGCATTTGTCCTAGCAGCCCTGGCAGACTAAGACACTCTGGGTTAGGAAAAAAATTGATAATCTGTAAGCAGATACTGAATCAGAGAGTCATCCGATAAATTTTCTCCAGTTTTCCTTTGTTTGTCAAGTATGCATCAAACATCTAGTGATAGAAAATGCATTGTTTTGTCCAGGTCCTGTGGAGGGATACATGCCCATACTCTGAACTTTCACACAATTACCTGCAAAAAGGAACAGAAAAGAACCAAATGAACAACAGAGTCCTTCTGCCAAAAAATATGAGGGGGGAATTCTCAAAGGAGATGGCTCATGAGCTGACCTTTGGGGTTGGCCGCAGGATGGAGAAGGGGTGGAGGAACCATTCGGAGCAGAGCAGATGGTGTGAGCACCAGCAGGAGGGTGAAAGACCCTTTAACAGATGGAGAGTTACTGGCCCAGCACCCGCTGGTGGAGTGTCTCCCAGTGAGGAACATGCAGGTCCTTTCACTTTTCTTCGGGGGTTACAAATAAGTCTCTAGAAGTAGGTGAGGTGGAATCCTTTCCGTCCCACTTGTATGTTAATATGCACAGTTGTCAAGTCTCTGCTTTAACTCCAAGGATTCTCTTGGAAACAACGAATTTCTTCTGGCTAAGAGGACTGGATCTTAAACAATTAGACTCACTTTCCTTATAGAACCAGTTAAACCTTTGCCCACATGACATTTCCCAGAAATGAGCTAGGGTTTTACTTCAACTTTAAGGAGTCTACAGATGGGTCATTTTAGAGAGCTAGTAACTAAATAAGTTGCTTACTATAAATGTGCCTAGATTAATTCTATATATTTAATAGGTGCTCATAAGACATTGCCTCTTGATCTTTTAACAAGATTTTAATTAATTTTTGTAAGAAAAGCTAATTTTCCACTTATTTCCTAGTCCTTTCCAATTATAATTACAACCATTTTGTCTTGATGACCTCAGAGTATAATCATGTAGCTCAATATCATTTCTTGGTTGTTTAATTGCAAAAGAAATAGGACTGTTTGAAAGTATTTTCCTGATTTGATGAAAACTTCATGCTTAGTATTCAGACTATATTCAGAGAGAATTCAGTATATTAAGACTTTTTTTTTTTTTTAAAGATTTATTTTTATTTTATTTAATTCCCCTCCCCTCCCCCGGTTGTCTGTTTTCTGTGTCTTTTTGCTGCGTCTTGTTCCTTGTCCGCTTCTGTTGTCGTCAGCGGCACGGGAAGTGTGAGCGGCGTCATTCCTCGGCAGGCTGCTCCCTCCTTCGCGCTGGGGGGCTCTCCTTATGGGTGCACTCCTTGCGCGTGGGGCTCCCCTACGCGGGGGACACCCCTGCATGGCAGGGCACTCCTTGCGCACATCAGCACTGCGCATGGGCCAGCTCCACACGGGTCAAGGAGGCCCGGGGCTTGAACCGCGGACCTCCCATGTGGTAGACGGACGCCCTAACCACTGGGCCAAAGTCCGTTTCCCTATTAAGACTTTAGTACTGGGAAAATGATTTGGCTCAATGGTTAGAACGTCCGCCTACCACATAGGAGGTCCACGTTTCAAACCCAGGGCCTCCTGACCCGTTTGGGGCTGGCCCACGCACAGTGCTGGTGTGCGCAAGGAGTGCCATGCCAAGTGGGGTTGTCCCCCATGTAGGGGAGCCCCACATGCAAGGAGTGTACCCATAAGGAGAGCCACCCTGTGGGAAAAAAGCACAGCCTTCCCAGGAGTGGTGCCTGATGCAGCAAGATGATGCAACAAAAAGAAACACAGATTCCCAGTGCCGCTGACAAGAATACAAGTGGACACAGAAGAACACACAGCGAACGGACACAGAGCAGACAACTGGGGTGGGGGCGGGGAAGGGGAAATAAATAAAATAATAAATCTTAAAAAAAATATTTAGTACTGACAAGGCCTGCTTAAATTCATTGTGAAGGGAAAAATCAATTTAAAGAGCTGGTTTTTAAGGCTACCTTTTAAAAAGTTGGGTGAAGGAAAATAATGATATTGGCTGGTCAGAAAGTACAAGATAAACAAGTACTATCTACTAGAATTTGGGATGACATAATTAAAAGTTAAACTACAAGTATTAAAATTAATTCTTAATATGCATGAATTCTTATGAAAAACACAAATTATCCCTGTACATTTTATTACAAAGGATATTCTCAAGTCCTTTAGAGAAAAAGTATTTCCCTATCTCTTAAAACTAGGTTAAGCAGAATAAGAAGCCCAATAATTTTTCTTTGTCCACGTAAAAAGTAATTGAGAGGTCTAAACAATTGAAGAATTGGAGCCGGCAGAGGGGAAGTAGGTAACAGAGGTTAAGAGTGCAGTCTGGTAAATTGTGCATTGTAAACATCGTTAAACAATGCTAAACAACCAAACAGCAAAAATTCCATGACAGTCAGTGGTTCTCATCCTTACAATCAACTGGGGAGTTAAAAAGCAGTACTGCTGCCTGGCCCGATCCATTGAGCCGCCATCTCTGGAGATGGCCCTGCCCCCAGCCTTGGCATGCCCAGGTGGTTCTCCAGGGCAGCTAGAGGTAAGACTCTCTGGTCCACCCAAAGCCTTCATGCTTGTCCCATTAGGTCTGTGATGTGACTGAGGACAAGATTCCTAGAGATGTAGCCACAAGATGCAAACTCTTTAATGGCAATTGATTTGAAAATGTCCAGGAACTGTTGCCTAAAGCAGCAGATAGCACAGCCTGTTCCCAGAGGTGGAACTTTCCAGGCTTTTCCTGGTTCTCTGTAGGGATGCACAGCTATGGTGGCTAAACCTGTGCACAGCCAGGATCTTCCTGGGTTGGGGGCAGGCAGGTCGCTCTCTTGCTCACGCTTCTTGAGAGCTGCCTACACTCCTGCTTCCCAGTCCCTCTACCCAACCCCTTCTCCCTGTTTTGGAGAGACTGGTGACATGTTTGTTCGCTCACAAGGTGCAAATAGGTCCCTGGAAGCATTCCCCTCCCCCCTCCCGCAGGCCCAGCCAGGCCCCCGACCATCTAAAGTCCCGCTCTAGACAATGAGTGCTTCGATAACTCCTAATTTAAAGTTTCGGGTGATTTTTCTATGTCGAGCTTTTGGTGGCCTTACATTTTTTTAGGTAAATTGTTCATCATCATACTTGATTAGCTCATTGATATTTTTTCTCCCCTCTTTTTAAAAGGCAAGGCACTCGGGAAATTAACCACCATCTAAAGCATTTTTGTTTAAATCCCAAAGCTTGCTTAGTGTGGTATTCTTCTTAGGAAAGAAAGGTTGAATGTCCCTCAGAGAAGAGTTGGCCTGTGAGTTATTTGGCAGTTACTTCATCTTTTCTGGGAAGAGGTGTGGCTGTAAATGATCACATCGTGCATCTGTTTTTGTGATGGTCTCCCTTCCCTGAAAATGGTTTAGTGGAATATTCTGGAAGTTTTCACTTTTCCTTCACTCCTGGCTTTTCTGTTTTATCCTATACATAGGGGAAGGGAGGAAGGAAGGAAGGGAGGAAGGGAGGAAGGGAGAAAGCGAGGAAGAGAGGGAGGAAGGGAAGGAGAATGGATTAAATATTATAATTGTGAGATTCAGACGTGAGTTTTACAAAGAAAATGGCACATCCAAAATTTTAGCAATTGTTGCAATGCCACTTGAAATTTTATTTTCCTATATTACTTCCCCTCTCACCCCCAACCCTCCCCCCACCCCTTCCCAAACGAAAGATATCATTTCCCCTGGCTCTGAAAAGTGAGGCATTGGAGTACACAGATTCCATGAAATTTTATGAAATAGAAAGCAGGTACAGAGAGAAATTGGTAGATAGATGGTATTATCAGTTTGGATTTATTATTAAATCAAGGCTTGTCTCTCTCACACTGCAACATCCTTTTATTTTTTAGTTATATATTTAAAATTACCGTACAGCGTATTTGACTTCTTTGTATGTACAGGATACAGGTTTCCCCAATCAGGATGCAGAATAGTTCCATCTTCACAAAAGTTCCCTTGAATCACCCCTTAATAGTGACACCCTTCCCCCACTCCAATGGAACCATATAAATTCTTTTCTTACTCAGCACAATGCCCTTGAGATTGATCTAGGGTGTTGCATGTATTGACTGTTGGCTTGTTTTTATTGCTGGGTATTATTTCAGCGTATGGATGTACCAATTTGTTTATCATTCCCCCATTGTAGGACTATTTGGATTGTTTCCAGATTGGGGCGATTATAAACAGAGCTGCTTTAAACCTTCATGGGCAGGTTTTGGGGTGAACATACAATTTCACATCTCTAGGGTAAATGCCCAGGCGTAGAGAATTGCTGGGTCATGTGGTAAGAACTTTGTAAGAACATGCCAGGCTGTTTTTCAGAGTGGCTCTACCATTTTGCTTCCCCTCCAGCAGTTAATGAGAAGTTCCAGTTGTTTGACATCCTTGTCAGCACTTGGTATTGTCAGTACTTTCTTATTTTAGCCATAGATGGATAGTGGTCCAGGCTGGTTTTAAAAGAGGGAAGAATTATGCACTGGATGCTATCTGAGCTCACCAATTGCTCTGCAGAGTTGGAGCTGCGTTGGAATGCTCTCCCCCAGGGCTCCAATCTGGGGAGATCCCAGTCCCTGTTCTAGCCCACTGCTGGCCAAGCTTTGTGAGCCCAAGAGGAAAGGGAAAGCAGAAGGGGAAACAGACTGAGTGGGAGGCTGGATCAAAGGAGCCTATCACTCCCCTTCTTTTTTCTTCTCTTGCCTTCTTCCTCTCATTTCCCCTTTCTTCCTTTCCCCACAGTGGCAAATCAATGGGTGTTGTGACTTGCCCCTTTTAATTCAAACTGATGTCTACCCTGAAGAAGGACAGTACACTGTGAGTCCTACAGCCAGCAATCCCCTTCCCCCGGCAGCACGTCTTGACTGCTCTCCCACAGTGGTTGGTAGCAGAGATCTGTGAGCCACCTTCCACAGTCCCTCAGGCCATCACCAGATTGCTGCCAGATGGAAAGCTCCCAGTGTGTGCCTGAGGGTTACCCTGCTCCCTGCGGTACCACGCACTGGGAGCATGGGTCAGCTCCTTGCTGAGCTAGTTTGAAGCAGGAGTGGGGCCAGCCAAGGCTCCACAAAATCCTGCTGCATTTATGTGGGCTCTTTCTTGATTCGGTGTTTGCTCTGTTACTGCATTCATTGAAGTATTTCCTGGAGCACTGAGAAAGATTTTTCTGCGAGATCTTGCTGGTCGTTCAAAGCTTCTGTGGGGGATCAGAGCCCCAAAGCATCCCACTCTGCCATCTTGATGGGGCAAGCTCATATATTTTGTTTTTGTAACAAGTTTCTATTAGACTGCATAGAGATAAAGAATCAAATGAATGCAATCAAATGTGCCTACTCATCAAAAAAGATACATTATAATACTTGCTTCATAGCTATAATTTTATGTTGTCAGTCATCAGGACCTTGAGTAAGAGATAAATAACAATATATACTACTGCAAACCAAACCCCACACTTACCTTTTACAACAAAGAATGGACTCAAGTAAGTTTGTAGTAATCTTTTTAGAGGAAGGAGGTGAACAGGGGAGCACTTTTGGCAGGGAGAGAAGCTTGTTATGGACTGCTAAATATTTTAATGGTTTCCCACAATCATTAGCATTTCTAATGTAATGAGCTGATACCATAAAAGTTGTTTTGGGTTCTCCTCAATGGAAAGAGGAAATTATGATCAACTCTTTTTGTATCTTTAGCTTTAATAATTCTCTAGTATCATCTGCCTCCTCATTTAATTATTTATGGGATCTCAGTGTGCCTGTGTCGCTCTAAATGCAATATAGATCAAATGTTTAAATACCCATCTCTCAAATTAAACACATTCCCATCTCCAGAGTAATAAAAAATTTTATTGAAGAAAGAAGTCATAAATTCGTGGGTGTCTGAAAACACATCTTATATGTAGCCTTTATCCCTTATTTTCTTCAAAAAATAAAATCATCACATTTATTAATGAATTCTACTTTGAAAGTCACAAGATTTTATTTAGATATATTGTTTTGTTTTTTAACTAGCCACAGACTCTTTAGAAATAGCAACCTACTGCTTCAGTTACAACAGTGAGACACTTTTTAGTTCTTTGAGGCTGAGTATTGGTGACAGACTTCTGATGTTTGCTCATTTCTAAAACCTTTGTGACTGTTCAATATGCTTAACCTCTCTGCATCTTATTTTCCTCATTTTAAAGATGAACATGGTAATAGTACTCATATTTTAAGGGTGTGTGAAAGTAATAACACTGAACAAATATTTATTGAATAAATGAAAAATGAATAGCTCTATTGTTTTATTCCTGCTCTTTCACCCAAGACTGCTTCATTATGCCTTTCCAATACATATATGTATGTATATATGTATCGCATATTGCAAATTGAAACTAACATACCATTCTTTTATAATTGGAAAAAGACATTTTCCACATTATTGAAGGCATTCCACATTATTTTTAAAAAAAGTCTTTGTGCACATAACTTTTCGTCTTTTTGAGGATACTATTCAAAGGGCTGTGATCATCAGTGTCATGTCTCTTACTGACAATTGCAAGCTTGTTCTTCAAAGTTCATTGTACTCATTTACCAGAACTTATGATTCCTTGCAACTCCTGCCAACAGTGGAGTTATTATTTTAATTTGTGTTTCCTAGTTCAGTAGGTATGAGATGATCTCTTATATTTATTTAAATTTTTGATGCCCTCATTGTCTGCGAAGGTGAATATTGTTTCAAAGTATGTTATTTTAGAGTTCCTTGTATGAACTGTGTTTCATTGTTGTCAAGTTGGGGGTAGATATTATCTCAAGAGATTTAATCAGATATTTCTAATAGGCTTACATTCATGAAAGGGAAACAATTATTGTGATAATTGAAGCTATTTTTATTTTCATCTTAGTTCTCATTTTCATATCCTATCAAATTATTTTCTGTCATAAAATTGAAGTCATTACCTTTAATAGATTTTTAAGAGCCAAACAAGCAACCTCTTGCTCCCCTTCACAATTAAAATTATCTGTCTCTCCCTTTTAAGCTTGTGTTTACTGCTTTTGGAAATTATTGTGAAATGTTGTGTGAGGAGACGGAAACATGAAGGCAAAAATAATAACTATTATGGACATTTGCAGTTCTGTGCTACACAGTGTGCCCTCCCCTGTGACAGTCTTTTTCCAATTCATAGGTCCACAGTCATTTGATTAACTTCTGCCCTTCTTCTTCCTTGATTATTCCAATTTCCCGAAAACTGCATGAAATTGTTCTCTTTAGTAGTTGATTTCTGTCAGAGATAATGACTCCTACAGGGTAAATTTCAATTCCAAGGTATATATTGAAACATATTTTAGTAAATTCAAAAAATGTCGTAAACCACAGTAAATTTATTCATATTTACCCAGGATATTTTAAAGTGTTAAGGTTTTACTACTTTTCTCATGCAAGAATGAAGCTAAAGAATTGTTAAGAGTTATGAACAGATTTTTAAGAAATGACGACTATAATTACCATGACCCTAAGGTTTCTAACAGTAAGTCTTTTTCCATCCCCTGCTTGTAAATGTGTCATGTTGTCAACCTTGTGGATCAAAATGAGTAGCCAGCCTGCCAAGTAATTTTCTTTGAAAATAACTTAAATTACCATACTTGAAATCCTATTTATCTTAAACAATACCACATACAGAAAAACTCAAAATAATAAAAATTCATTGATTTAAAAAATATATTTAGTATACTTATCATAACATAAGAACCTTGAATGTTTAGCTTCTCTGCCTACTGGGATTTGGGCAAATTAATGTTTTTATAAAAAATCTGACATATGCCAAATACAGAATTTTGTTATAACTGAACACATTTTCGTATATATTGGCTTGATTTGTAATAAACTCATCAGGACCATCTCAGGAAGCAGGAAGCAGAGTCATCTGTGAATTTCAGAGAATTTAATGCAGGGAATTTTGCAGAAATGTTGTCAAGAGTTAAGGATACCAACAAGAGATGTTGAGGCACCTGCATACTAATAATAGTGGAAAACTGTTACCACCCCTGAGCCTGAAATGGTAAGGGGAGGAAATGGTGTTAACAGAGTTCACTGAGAGCTGAAGTAGTAGAAGAGAGACCATCCAACAAGAAGCATGCTTGTCGAGGGATGCAGCCACAGGCACAAAGTGGCACCCAAGCATGGAGCAAGCCTGGGGGAAATACCCCAGTTTCTCTGTCCTCTTTCCCAATCATGTTTCTTACTAGCCAAAGCCAACTAATGGCAGAGGGTCAGGCTGATACAATTCAGAAGGGGTAGAATTACTCCCTGCCTCTACCCACCCCAACTCCCTAGTACGGACCAGAGCAGGGACAGGTGGAAAATGGATCTGGGGAGTTAACAGAATGATTGGCATGATAAAACATTGAGGTTCCCTTCAAGGAAAACTATTGGTAAACACATTAAAAATAGCAGTATGCAATAGAATCATTTATCTTTTAAATAGATCTATACTTGCATTACTTGTTTCAAAGGTAGATGGTTAAGATCCATCTGTATTATTTGAGTAGTGGTAACAGAGCAATGGTTAGACATCAGCAAGAGTTTCACTGGAGCTAAAATGGAAATCTAGTTCTTGTAACTTATAACTACTCACTCCATATAGGCAAATTATTTGAACTCAAACAGAACAATAACTAAAAGTTTACCCACTGTATCTAGGTTTATTTTTTATTTTCCTTTTTCTTTTAACTTTTGTTTTTTAAATATCCTTTCTTGAAAATTATCACACAATTCTTGAAGGGATAAAAAGATTATAACAATTTTGGGAAACTGCACCCTCCTTAACAAGGAAACCATTGACTTAAACAATAAGACTCACACAGTCCTGCAATCCAATTTTCTGAGTCATCATTTCATGCTATACTTAGCATTATATCCATTTCTTTATTCAAGTCAGTCATCTCTTTGAAGCTGTATGCCTTCAGCTTCCGTTTGTTACAGATATTCACTTTGGAGGAGACGAAATAATTTTATACTTTGGGATGCCTCCCCATTCGTGGTTGTAAATTATTTTCATACTGTTTTTAATTAGAATAGCAAAATTCTTCCCTTTATGATGGAAAGAAGCATAAAATATTATTCAGAGAAGAAAACCAATGTGTATTGAACACTTCTTGCATGCCACAATCTTTTTGTCTTTTGTTTGTTCTTTTTACCTCATTTTATTTGAGTTACCACCTAAATTTAATCCTCAGCTCAGCCATGTGCTAGAGGTGCTGTGAATTTTACTTAACAAATAAAAAAAGGAATGTCCAGAGAGCCTAAGTAACTAGTAAGACTATGAACTGAACCAAATATTTCAGTTCAACCTTGCTTTCTCCCCAATAAAAATTAGCAGTAATGATCAGCCAATGTTAAACTTAATACCATGAAAATAACAAAACACAGCTTGCACTACAAACTGAATACACATTACGGCTGTTTCAAAATGGAACACATTCTTGTTGCATCTGCCCAAAGAATTCTGCCTCTGCCACCTAAGAATCTAGCTGCCCTTATGGTTTGGATTGAGAAAACAGCGGCCCAAACTATTTGCTTGTTTTTGTCATACCCTCATTCGCAGTGACATTAGGAATGGAGAAACTGCACATAAAATTTATGGTCCATGTCAGAAACATGTTAGGTAAGCATTTAAGGACTTTTTTTTTCAGAAATAAGTCCTTTATAATGGTTAATCTGAAAGTCTCAAAGGTGTTTATCACCTGAAAAAGTAAAAAAGTAACATACCATCTTAATTCTAGGCCTATGATTACCCCATCAATTTTTTTTTAAGGAGGTACCAGGGATTGAACCCAGGACCTCATACATGAGAAGAACGTGCTCAACCACCAAGCTACATCTGTTCCCCAATAAGAGTTGTGTTTTATTTTTTCATTTGTTTATTTGCTTACTTTGTTTTTATTTTTAGGAGATACAGGGATTGAACCTGGGACCTCCTACACGGGAAGCAGGTGCTCAACCCCTTGAGCTACATCCACTCCTCACCCCATCAATTTAATAACAGCTTCTCAGTGGGGGAGCAACACAATCGCCTTAAACGTAGGCATCCACTTCATATTTCAGCAGTGTGGAAATACTGGGGGGAAAGTCTGGGAAATGAGGAAATACGGAGTTACTTTTGAACATAGGTTTCTCGAAGTAATTTTTTGCCCCTGTAGCCAGCTGTATCTAGACAGAATTCCGAAAACACGAAGGGAAGTGCCCGTTGTTTCTGAACTATCACCAGGCCCCTCCCGGTGACCTGGGATCGGATGCTGTTTAAACAGTGATTTGGGTAAACAACGGTGGGCTCCCCCAGGAAGAGAAATGAGCCTAGATTCCAAGCTGACTGTGCCGCTCCGTCCCTGAGCTTCTCCGGGCTTCATTTATAAAGTGGGCAAAGAAATGGTATTTCACGAGGTTGTCGTGAAGCTTAGAGGAGCCCAGGTGTGTCAGGTACCTTGCCCTGGCTCTGGCACACAAAGGCGTTGTTACTTCGTTCTGCTGTCGTTGTATGGCCGGCTGGTCTCGTCTACCCTACCTGGGAGGTGAAAGGGCTTAATACAAACAGTCACACGATATCATTTCCCTGACTAATCCTTCTACCTGAATTTCAGGAATTGCAGCTGTCCCTGTCTATTTACCACTCAGTGATCGGGAGCACGGAAGGAGACCCCCTGGGCTCCGCCATTTTCCTCTCCCGCTTTCCCTCCAGGCCGTCTGCAGTGGAGCCCCGTCCCGGAGAGGCGGGCGGCTTCGCGCTGAGGATTCTGGGAAGCTCTGCTCTCAGGAGGAAGCTGGGAGCCATTTTCAGCCGCTGCTGAGGCTCGAGTGTCCCTCCGGCATCTTAGGGAAGTGTTTTTACTTTGCACTTACACTTTTATGGCTGCCCCTGTAATTCCAGGGGACACTTAAAATTTTATGAGCGGCTAAAATATTTAAAGTGAAAATGACCACTTAGGTCCCGCTTTCAGCTCAGCTATTTGTGTAGAATCAATAAGTCCCTTAACTCTTTGGGACTCGCTTTCCTCCTTCCTGTATGGAGGGCTTCCTATAATGTGGGCTGTTATCTGGTCCTTTTTAGCACGAATATTCTCTGTGATCAAATAATCTGGGCTGTTGTAAAAAATATACCAAGTCATATGTAGAAAACATGAGTTCTAGAATATCCTTACACATAGTCTGTTTAGCATGTTTAAAGTAAACATCTGTTCAATGTTGGGAGAAATTAAATTGTAGGCTCCAGATGTGGTTGAAGTCTCTCTGAAATACATCTTTAATCACAGATCTCTCACCAGCCTTGAGGTGGTTGCCAAGTTTACGTTTCCCGCCCTTCCCACTCATCCTCCTTTCTGGTACCTGCTTTCTACTCTGCGCAGCCATGACGGTCGTTGAAGTAGTTCCAGCTCTCTCTGCTTCCCCTTCTCTCTAGCAACCAGCTTTTCCAGCCTGGTATCATAGGAAGGCTTTCTCGACGGCACTTCCTTTAGGGTAGATGAGCCAAACAAAGTGACCTTGGAGTCCCAGCCCTTGGAATTCCGTTGGGAGAAAACGCTTGTGGTCTTTGAATTTGAAGTCACTGGGGACTTCACACTGAGACACCATAAAGCCAATTTTTCTAGCTGGCTGTAAAACTCGACATTCCAAATCTTTATTCTCTTTTTCTTTTCAGCTGTTTATGTGAAAGATATAGTGAAAACACATCTTTTAAAAGTTAAGCTTTTGCGTTTTGAAGACCTGAGTGGTATTGGTGAAGTGTGGTAGAGGTAATTCAAGGAGTATACGTGTGAGTAGGGAGACAGGGGTCCCATTCACTCCGCCCCCCGGTGATAACTATGTCTGGTTCTCACATATTTGAGAGATATGGGGTTTTTTCATTTTTTGATTTTTCACATTTCTATATCCCTTTTCCAATTCTTGTCCATTACGTTTTTTATATCAACAGAAAATATTGAAAATTGTAAGCTAGTTACCTTCTCGTTATTCTCCAGAGTCTCTGGCCTTTTAAAATTCAATTTGCGAGAATGTTCTTGTGACTGAATTTAAACTCACTAGAGAATGTCACATAGAGACCCTCTAAGGGGAAACCCCTCCAAACTAAAAAGCTTCAAAAATAAGATACCAAAACCAAATTAGCAAAAATGGATTCTCTGTAAATAATGATACTTTCCTTAAGTGGTTGCAATCCAAACTCCATATGCTATGTATCAATATAAATAAAACACATTTTTGTTTATTTGCTAGTATCATACTACAAAGTTGGAGGGATTTTTCCAAATTTAGAAACATCAGATATAGGCTAACTAGTTTCCATCAAATTCATTGTGCACAGACATTCACAGGTGTAGGCCCTTAGCCTCTAGAGAAGCTTAAACTGAGATGCAGCCAGAGGAACAAGCCACAGCAATGTGCTGAAAACACGTATGATAGTTGTAATTGGGAGCCTCAGGCTGATGATCATGGGGCCAAGTGCTCTGGGTGAATTCAGCTGCTTTTTAAAAAAATTTATTTTATTTATTTATTACTCCCTACCCTCTTGTTGTTTGCCCTTGCTGTATCTGTTCATCTTCCTTGTTTCTTTAGGATGCACCAGTAACTGAACCCAGGACCACCAACGCGGGAGGGAAGCACCTAATTGCTTGAGCCACCTCCATTCCCTACTTTGTTGTGTTTCTCATTATGATTTTCTTCTTGTGTCTCTTGTTATGTCATCTTGTTGCATCACCTTGCTGTCTTGCTCATCTTCTTTAGGAGGCACTGGGAACCTCTGCTCCCTGCTTTGTTGTGTCTCTCATTATATATATTTTTTCTTGTCTCTTTTGTTGTGTCAGTTTGCCATGCCTGCCCATTGTGGCAGCTCACTGCCTTCTTTAGGAGGCACCAGGAACCGAACCAGGGACCTCCTATGTGGTAGGGGGGAGCTCAATCAGTTGAGCAACATCTGCTTCCCCAGGTGATTTTAAGTATAGGTGTTTCTCACATGGACAGCTCTATGTAATATGTGCTGTCAGAAGGAGCGGAAAGTTTTTAACAACAGTTAATCAATCTCTTGAGCAATGCTGGAAAAGCTAGGTGGCATTTTGTGCATGTGTGTGCACATATGTGTGTGTTACAGATATAGGTCTGTGAGTGTTCTATACATTGTGTATGTCTGTGTGTGTGTGAGTGTATTTATACATGTGTGTGTTTCTGCACATGTGCATGTGCATATCAGAGGTGAAGGCCTTGGCAACAGAGCCAGAAGAAAGGCTCTTCCATCTTCCGTCATCATTGTATGACCTTGGAGAAATTTCTTAACCTCTTTTTCTTTCAGTCATTTACTTCATCTTTAAATTGGGGATAATAATCATTCATATCTCACAGGCTGTAGTGAGGGATGTATTTGAAAAATGTTGGTAAAAGTACTGGCTTACAAGCAACCAAAAGTGTTAGTCATTGCCATCATCATCTTCACCATTATCTCAGTTCCCCCCAAGCTAAGGAAACTGAGGCCGAGAATGAGATACATTTGTCCCCAGTGGCCGACATGGGATGTTGCAAGTTCAGGCTTCTAGCCTAGGTCAGGTTTGACATGGCCCAGAAGAACCTCCTTGGCTGCTGACATCTTTCCCGCCTTTCTACATTATCTGGAAGATATGAGTTCTGGCCATGACCCAGAGACGAGGTTCTGCCATCGTGGTGGGTGTGAGTGGGGGTAACTGGTACTGTTTGGGTATCTCTGTGAGAACAGAATAGCGCTCCTGCCAGGTGGAGTCTGGCAGATCTTATTCCGAGTCCCTGATCCATCACTGGGCCAGATTTGTGTGTGTTTGCTATTTTTGTCTTGCTTCTTTGGATGCTTTTAAGAACTCAGATGTACAATGTTGGATTAGTAATAATCCTTAGTTAATGACACACTCCCATCAGTGTTTCCTTTTAATTTGTTCATTATTAAACATTTCCAGTTGTACAATAAGTATCTATGAAATCATCTCCCAAAACAGAAATAAGGATGTGTTACTTCCTCTGACCCTGTGGCCATTGCCTCATCCCCCCATCCCTTCTCTCCACCTGACACAGACATCATCCTGAGTTTCATGCCTCTTAATCCTTTACTTTACTTACTATGCAATCTCATTGCATCTATAAAAATCCTAAAAGGAATATTTTATTTTAATTGCTTTTAACTTTCTAAAAGGGACATTATATTGCATGGGATCTCTTAAGGCTTTTTATTGTGAAGATTCATCTATATATTGTTGTGAGATGCTGTAGTTCATTTGTGTTTTTTCCACTATTTAATATTCCAATTCATAAAACAGAATGCGGTGATTGATGTGTATTTGGGATGTTTTCAGGTTTTTACTGTTGTGGAGAGAGCTGTTTTGACATTGTTGAACGTATCTTCTTATGCATGTGTGTAAGAATTTCTTTTGGATAGGAGTAGAATTTCTGGGCCATATGGTATATGGATGTCCGACTTGAGGAGGTAGGCCAAATCATTGTTCATAGGGGTTGCTCCAGTTTTCACTCCATCAGAATGTGGATCTACATTCCCTCCAACACTCAGGTTCTTCAACTTTTTCCCTTGCTAATTGGAAATAAAACAGCTATCACACAGGGCTCTTCTTTTACAATTCCCTGACTACTAGTGATGCTCCCCTCCTCTTTCAGGTTTATTGGAGGTAGGTGATTCTTCTGTCATGAAAAATGATACCTTTTCGTCATTTTTCTTTTGGGTTGTTTGTGATCTTATTGGTTTGTAGAAGATGCATGACAACCTACTTGATGATTTTGAGGTCATTTCTGCCTCTGTAAAAATGGGGATAATAGTACACTGTTATTGGTTGCCTTTAGGATTAAACTAATTTTACACATGTAAACACTAGAATATAGCATAGTAGACAATAAAAATGTAAGTACTTGCTGCCACCTCCATTCAGTGGACAGGCTTCATTGGAATCTTCCCGTTTGCTTAGTGGAGAGTCTCTGCTTTTTTGGTGTGGCCTATGTAGCCCCATGATATTGTTGTATGTTGGGGCATAAAGCAAGTTCAGTGAATTCAGACTCCCTTGGAGGAAATAGAGGGAAAGAAAGTGGAAGGGAAGTGCTTCAAGGGAGTCTTTGGCAAAAAAGAGAAATAATTATCAGGGTAGTTATCCTGCTGATCTCAACATCCCTATCTGTAGATGTTCGAACTGAATTTAATATAACAACTGGGAAAATTAAGGATTTAAACATTATCCAAATGCATAATTAACGTGAGCAATGGAGACCAAGCAAAAGATCCTGTTATAATTCTCGGAAGCTGGGGGTCCTAGGTAGCCTTATGACAGTTTAGTTTTCTTATTTCCCTGCTGCTAGATCTCCTTCCACAGCACTTTTGAAAGTGCTGCACAGTCATGCAGAGAAGCTGCACCGGGAAGCAGGAAGAATTGTTAGCAGAGTCTGAAGGACACCCTGAAATGCTGTGTAGTTACTGCTTGCAGCTCCTGGATTGATTTTTGAGTGTTGGATTCAAGGAGAGTGTCTGGACGTGACAGTTAAACAATTGTACCACCCTGGATCTCCTTCTTTTGGTGCTTCTTTAACAATATTCCTCGAGGAGTGGCAGGCGGAATGTCAGTGCTACGGGAACTCTGAAATTGCTGCACTGCAGCATGCCATCTCTCATTTGTCTCTATCTGTGTTCAAAGTCCCTCTTAGGATTCGGAGGTAAAAATTTTTTTATTCCTAACATTAATGCATACTTTATGAGAAGTGACCATTTTTAGTGTTTATAACTTTGAATTTGGTAAATCTTTACACAAATCCATGCGCGAATTCTACTAGGGGATTGTGAAAATTACTTTTTAGTGCATGATGCCTCTTAAAATGCATGTTCTCTCATGAATTTGCTGTGCTAATTATTCTGTAGTTTTTCATTGGCTTGGAAGCTCTGGTTTTTAGTGATTAGAAGGAAAATCGGGAAATGGAAACAAATGGAGTTTTAGCTACAGTGTCATCTCACCTTTCCCTTTGTCCTTTTCAGTACATGTCAGTCTGACCGATTAGTCAGAAATCCTTATTTAGTATCTTTGCTCTAGGGATATATGTTTGAAGAGTTGGGAAGCAGGTCTTAGCTGTGATGGCAACTTCAATTTAGGAAGTGGTTAAAAAGAGATGTTTGGGGGAGCAGATGTAGCTGAAGTGATTGAGTACCTGCTTTCCATATACAAGGTCCTGGGTTCAATCCCTGGTACTTCCTAAAAACAAAAACAAACAAACAAAACAAATGAAAAAGCCAACTCTAATTGGGGAGAGGATATACATCAGTGGTTGAGCACTTGCTTTCCACGGTTGAGGCCCTGGGTTCCATCCCCAGTACCTCCTAAAAACAAAAAGTTTGAGTACTCTCCAAAGACAAGGATGCCGTGTACTTATGCTCAAACTCTGTAATTCACAAGTTGTAGTTTGTTTTCCTTTGTGCCAGCAATGACATGGAAGAATAGCAAAATATAATTTGTATGTTTTGTAAGTAGTTTTAAAAACAACGGTAACCCTGCTTCTCTGAAACATGGATGGTACCTAAGCCACAAAGGGATGGTCCTGCTCATCAGTCAAGCCCAGGAACCTATTTTGAGGTCCAGATACTGACATATGGGCCCTTAGTGGCTTTTGTTGGTTCTTGGGAAAATGAACTCCAACAGTTCTTGGTATTCGAAGTGACTAATGAGCAAGGCATGTATACAGAAGCAGTAAATGCTGAGAAGCATTTCAGCAGGCTCTTTTCTCATTGAACTTTTGATCTTGGTGTGTATTTAATAGAAAAGGTTCAGGATAGACTGTTTCCTGGCTATGTCAACTGCCTCATCCTGAGGGACAGGGGTTCTAGCTGATCAGGAGCCCAAGTCTGCCAATGACTGGGTTGCTAATTTTTCTTAATTCTATTCTTCTCATCTGACAGTAACTTTCCAACACTGTACTATTATTGCTACAATATTTTATGCTACAATAATATGCTATAATATTTTGAGATTTTTTCTTATATTTGTTGCAAATATGTTCCTTTGAATGCCTAATTCTGAAATTAATCCAGAAATTTTTGCAGAACTATATGAAAATGACTTTCTACTATGGGGGTTGCAGAGAAAATAGGCCTCCCTTGACAGAGCTGTTTTGCTTTACCATCAACTTTAATAGACTGTGCCTTTTAGTAGCAAATAGTTAAGGAATCGTTTGCACAGAAAATCAAAATCTTGCACCTGGATACTATTTGCACTTGTAAGCTGATTCACATTTTATATGCAAGGTTATTAAGACCTTTCTAGGTTGAGAATTACTCAGAATTCAACAGCAAATGGCAGAAACAAACAGTGGGGGCTAAAACCTGAAACTAGTCTCTTGACTTCAGGTTGAGAACTTTCCGTTTACAAACTTTTCCCTTTCTGTATGACACAAGCAGCGGTCTAACTGAAGCAGTGGGAGTGCATTGATATCTAGAGGACACAAGCTTGAGGAAGGAATGGTAGGGGCAGATTATGGAGGGCTTTATAAGTTAGGCAGGAGAGGCTAGAAATGATGTAGCAAGCCTCGAGAGCTATGTCTGGGGCTTCCAGGTTCAGTACCTCACTAAGAAGATGCGCAGGACTCAGCATTTAGTCATACTCACTGCTACGATTCATTACAGCAAAAGGATACAAAGCAAAATCTGCAAAGAGAAAGGAAATTGGGGCAAAGTCCAGAAGAAACCAGGCACAGGCTTCCAAGAGTCCTCTTACAGCAGAGTCACACAGGATACCCTTCATTCCCCCAGCACCGAGTTGTGACTGCACACGTGAAGTGCTGACTACCTAGAAATTTCATTAGAGACTTTAAGTGCTTGAGGTTTTTACTAGGGGCTGGTCACCCACTGCCTAGCATGTGTCAAAATTCCAGGCTCCCAGAAGGAAACCACGTTGTTTGTACAGTTCAGGCACCATGAGCTGGGGGATGGTGGGAGCACTCCTAAACTCCATGTTTCTAGACGGCAGCCAAGGGCCAAGCTCATGACAGACCTTCCTAAGAAGAGCAGTCTCAGGCTTGCTATGCTGATTCTTCTTTGCCCAGGAATTATTGTAGGTTCTTGAACAGTGACAGAATAGAAGCAATGGTTTAAAAATACTAAATCTGGGCAGAGTGGAAACTGGAGCCAAGAAACTTTAGAAATAATCCAGCCCAAACTTGTGCTATCCATGTGGGAATGAAAAGAGAATAGATGTAAGAGATGGTTGTCAGGAAGAATGGACAGGTTGGAGGTAAGGAATGCTAGGAAGAGTAGGAAGATGTTTTCATGTTAGGAGTTGTTCTTTGCAGAAGAGGATGTCTTATCCCATGATGATGGAGGAGGTTGTTGTTATGGGAGGAGTGGGGTGAGGGGGATGGGGGATATATGGGGACCTCATATTTTTTTTAATGTAACACAAGGGATTACTATCAAATACCAGCTGATGATGTGACTAGAAAATGACCTTGAATAAAAGGGTCAACTCGGACCAGCAGAATATCTCAATCTACATATAATACCAGGAGTTAAAAATGCCTTTTGACCTGAATAAAAGGGGGAAATGGAAAGGACAAATGAGTTTATATGGCTATGAGTCTCCAAAAAGAGCCAGGAGGTTATCAGAGGGGTTGCCCTTATGCACACCTAAGCAGAGTCCCAGAGACACATAAAGTAGATACAACCCCAGGTATTGGTTCTTCTGAAGGCTACAGAGACCCACAGGTTCTATGGTCATGGCAGATGGAGTTCAGTGCCATGTCAGTTGGTCCTACTTTGGAGTTTGTGTTTCTGTGTGATGGAGCTAGATGTGATCTTTGTCCACAAGTGTCTCCTGTTACTTTTACCAGAATTGTAGTTGTTGCTGGGGTTTAGTGTATACCCAGGGGACCTGAATCTCTGGACTGACCATATAATAGCCAGGCCCTGAGCCTCAACAGACTTCAGCTCCTACACTCTGGTTTATTGGACTTACCCCACTCAGCTAACACGGAGGTGAAGAAGGTCAACCACCACACCAGGGAGCCAAGAGTGCCTACAACTGAAAGCAGGAGGATTGCATCCAGCATCCATGTGGAATCTAAGCCCCCTCTTGATATAGATGTGGAGTGGACACAACCATTCCAAGGTCCACAAGATGGAGGAATAGAGTATGGATTAGAGTGGACTTACTGATATTCTATTCATGAACTATTGTGATTAGTAATCAAAGAAAATGTGGCATTGGTGTGGAGAAAGTGGCCATGGTGGCTGCTGGGGGTAGGGAGTGGGAGGAAGAGATGTGATGTGGGGGCATTTTCGGGACTTGGAGTTGTCCTGGGTGGTGTTGCAGGGACAGTTACCGGACATTGTGTGTCCTCCCATGGCCCACTGGGTGGACTGTGGGAGAGTGTGGGCTATGATGTGGATCATTGACCATGATGTGCAGCGGTGCTCAGAGATGTATTCACCAAATGCAATGAATGTCTCATGATGATGGAAGAGATTGTTGTTATGGGGGAGGAGTGGGGTGAGGGGGGTGGGGAGTATATGGGGACCTCATATTTTTTTAATGTAATATTAAAAAAAATAAAGACAAAAATAAAAATAAAAAATAAAATAAATCATGGGTCAAAGAAAAAATTAAAAATAAATAAATAAAGACAAAAAAAACAAAAGAAGAGCAGCTGTTTGAGAGGGGGAAATATTCTAATTTCTGGATATATTGACTTTGAGGTGATATACAGGCTATCAAATTAGAAATATATTTTTTACCACAAATGAAATCCATTTAGGATTTTGGTGAATTACAGTTTTTAAAAACTGATTTTGATAGGAAGTTCATGTCCATGTTATATCTCTTGAGTCATAATTGGGGAATTAGAGTAATTCACATAATTGGGAAATAGTACTAAGAAGGAATTTTGACTTTGTATTAGCTGTGAAGAACACACTGTTAACAGGAATAGTTTTTTTTTTTTAAAGAATAATTTATTTATTTATCCCCACTCCGGTCCCCATTGTTTGCACTCACTGTCTGCTTTCTGTGTCCATTTGCTGTGTGTTCTCTGTGTCTGCTCATCTTCTCTTTCGGAGGTACCGGGAACTGAACACAGGCTCTCCCATGTAGAAAAGAGGCACTCAATCCTGTGAGCCACCTCAGCGTCCTGGTTTGTTATGTCTCTCATTGTCTTTCTACTTTGTGTCTCTCTCTTTTTTTTTTTTAAGATTTATTTCTCTCCCCTCCCCTCCCCCCCACTCCGGTTGTCTGTTCTCTGTGTCTATTTGCTGTGTCGTCTTCTTTGTCCGCTTCTGTTGTTGTCAGTGGCATGGGAATCTGTGTTTCTTTTTGTTGCGTCATCTTGTTGTGTCAGCTCTCCGTGTGTGCAGCACCATTCTTGGGCAGGCTGCACTTTCTTTTGCACTGGGTGGCTCTCCTTTTGGGGCACACTCCTTGCGCATGGGGCTCCCCTATGCAGGGGACACCCCTGCGTGGCACGGCACTCCTTGCGTGCATCAGCACTGCACTTGGACCAGCTCCACACGGGTCAAGGAGGCCCAGGGTTTGAACTGCGGACCTTCCATGTGGTAGACGGACGCCCTAACCACTGGGCCAAGTCCACTTCCCTTTGTGTCTCTTTTTGTTGTGCCATCTTGTATCAGCTCGCCATGCCTGCCCACCATGCAGCTCACCTTTTCCAAGAGGCACTAAGAACTGCACCTGGGACCTCCCAAATGGTAGGCAGAAGCCCAATCGCTTGAGCCACATCCGCTTTCCAACAGAAATAGTTTTAACATGAAAATATTATTGTTGTCAAAGATATACATCGTAGGTAATTTTTTCAAAGAATGAGCACAGTATTCATTGAAGACATAATTCTTCACTTAAGTTGTCTAACTAGTCTTTTTTTTTTACAGAAAAAGTTCATATTTTATTTGTTTGAATGCATGATGCAAATAATAATGAAAATATTTATAAAACCGGTCCCCTGGAGGTTTGTTTTCTACATGGAATGGGAGTCTGCTGGGTATAGAGTTAGCAAAGGAACATAGGAAATAGAGTCTGCTGGTAATATGAAGTATTGAGTTGCCTGTCAGTCTCTAAACCAAACCAGTGAAACAAATGTGTATATATATGTTTCTAAATACTCTAGCATAAGGTCTGTTCCCTACTAATTGTCTACATCAGATGATGAAATTTCAGCAACCTGGAAGTATCCATCACTAACCATAGTGGCATCTGAGTAACTGTATTTATAGTTTGTTTCCTCTACCCAGATATTCCATTACATATTCAGGTACTATTTATTTAAGATGTAGGACTGATTTAGATTGGAGATCTCACTATTTTATTAGCCCAAGAAATGTTTCCACATTTCTCACATGTTTTGTTTGTAATCAATCTGCTCATTTAACTCGTGGGGGTAGAAATATTGTAACAGGTTTGGGATAATTTTTAGGATCACACTTGTGGTGGACAAATGGTGATACAGTTATTTTGCAGCGATCAGAACAAAACTACTCATACCTATGTATTGTGGGGACGATATTCTTATGTTAAACAAATTGGATGTGTCAGGGTTTTAAATGTCACCTTTGGATTTAGTATAGGAAGTGCCTGACTTGCATTTTCTCAACTTTCCTTAGATGTGACCCTGTAGCCACAGTAACTTACTTTCTTCCTGGCTGCCAAAGAATGAAACCTCCTACCTTTCCTTCTTCTGTATCCTACCTCCCCCCTACTTCTATTACTTCTAACTCTGGATATCAGGACTCACAGCAGCAATAAGTGGGGAGATGGCTTGGGAGTATCCTTCCTTCCACTTGGATTCACAGAATGGAGGAGAAAAGAAGATCATCTTCTTTCTCTTCTATGCTATTCTTTTGTTAATTTTTTTACATTCATTGTTCTAAAGCAGATTTGAGGTAGGCATCCCAATTATTGTAATAGAAGAAATCACTGAGTGAGTCAAGGTTAAAAGAAAGTATGGGGAGAAAATAGAAAAGCCAGGACAAACTGAGTATGATAAACATGCACCTGAATGCCTTGTTTGGTTGCTAAAGATGGGTTGCAAAACTGGTTCTTAGGTTCCTAAGAAAGTGAAGGGAAAAGCATGATCACTGATAAAATTCAAAGTATCTATAAGATAGAAACCCAGGTTTTCCTAATCCTCAAACCCAGGAGGCGTTTTCTCCATGGATGCTCTTAAAGGGTAATGTAATGGACATTGAAATTCCTGTAGCACCCTTATAATGGACATGACGACTGATTATGACATTATTGATATCTGCTTATGACATAGTACACAAATCTGATTCAGTAAAAAGCAGTTTTGAAAGAGCCATTGATGTCCAAATGTCCCGTTTTCCTGTCCACGAGAAATTCAGGAAATTTACCAGACTAGGCATTCCTACATCCTTTAGGCCATCCTCCATAAATATATTTCTCCCAATTGGACTTTTGGTAAGACTTACTTGACATAGAGTCTTGGTTTATAATCTTTGACTAAAAAACATGGAGGGCAGTGTTGCCAAAGCCTTTGGGGATCCAATGGAGATAGGATAGGGTTAGTTTTCTCTAATGATGTTTAAGGACTCCTCCCTGAATGAATGGCTCTGCGGCTTTTCTCAGATATGAGATGATGGAAGATCATGAAACAGGGATAAAATCTTCTACTGCAAATAATTCTGCATCTGCTTCAAATCAACATGGAAAACGGTTTTAATGCAGGTTGCCTTAGCTGCATAACAATAATTTGGAAAAGTTAAAAACAACGCCATTGCCTAGAAATGAAATGTCATGAAAGTATGTGCTATTCCCATTGGAAAAGAAGTCTTAAGTATTATGTGAAGGACAAATATTATATTAACTCACTGATATGAAAGAATTAGAATAAGCAAGCTCAGAGAGTCAGAATCTAGAATATAGGTTACCAGGGGATGGAGTGGGGGTCGAGAATAGGGAGTTAAGGCTTACAATGTCCAGAGTTTCTGTTTGGGATGTTGGAAAAGTTTTGGTACTGAATGGCAGTGATGGTAGCACAACAGTGTGGACATAATTCACAGCACTGAATTATATATTTGAATATGGGTAAAAGGGGAAATTTTAGGTTGTATATATATTTGTAAAAGTATCATGTGGAAATGGAATTAACCACCCATTGGCACATTTTTAGGAGCTTAGCATTTGAAATAGAGCAAACTGAAAAAAGTAAACTCCATAGATGACACTGAAATTTTTATCACATTCCTTCCTATTCTATAAGAGCCAAGCAAACCTATAAAACATTTTGCATTCATTTCTCTAAAGAATTTTCTTTTTTTTTTTTTGGTAAGTAGGCTAAATGTATTTCAGGACAGAATTTTCTTTAACATTAATCGTAATGGTTCAAAATGAGGATATTTAGAGCAAATGTTTATTTTCTGACACTTCTTACAGTGCTTTCAAATTAGTTTGCAACTACTTTTTGCATAGTACATGGCTTCAGAATACCAGAAGTTTTTCACTTAAACCTTCAAAGTGTGCTAGTGTAATAGAGAAGCCCATTTGAAAGCAATGGGCATAATTAAAATGCTCCATGTGTAGTGGACTTATATTCAGAAACAAAAGAAGTCTCTAAAAACGTGGCATTTGATTAAAAAAAGCACTGTCTATTTAATACAATGAAACCTCTTTTATTTCAAGGATGACAATGTTAGATGGAAAATGCTGATAAGGACTTGATTTCCATAATGACTCCAATCTGCTCCTTAACCTCTGACATCTCTTACCATGTCTATGTTGCCAGGCAACAGCAGGGAAATAAAACCTGTGTGAGCAAAGAAAGTTTCCAGCATAAGCATGGTTGTATTCTAGAAGTTGATGACCCAGTTATGAGAATTTTAAATACATTGTTCATGTTAAAAAATATTATAACTGGTAGCTTAGTGCCCAAGCATAATTCATAATGCTGTGAGGAAAAGTAACATCTTTGCTAACCAGAATAAATAACTTGATGACCCTTTACCCAAATGCCAAGATCCAAAAAATGAGAAAATGCCATTGAACAGTCAAAATCGATGTTACATATCCCTTGTATTAAAACATGTCCTTCTTAGTTATAGGAAAAACTAGGTGAAACCAAACCCATGCATTCTTATTTTAAATGTAATTTTAGCAAGTCTTACTATGTGATGTGAAGGGTGAGAAAGGATGGCATATGGAGGCACGTAGACAAAATTAAGACGTCATTGCTGACAGGCTGAAGATTGGGGAGGATAAAGAAAACCTTAGAAAAATAAGGCAGGCACACTCACCCACCTCTGGAGGTCCTGAGAAAATCTCCATATTATACCTCCTTATAAGGATTATAACATCCCATAAAGAGCAAAATGGTGCTCCTTTTAAAGATCATAAGTGTACATTTTAAATCACTTGAATCATACATGGGTAGCATTTAAAAGAAAACGGGATAAAATACAAATTTTAAAGAAGTCTTTAGCTCTTAAGTCAAGTTCGGCTAGCTAGGAAGATGAAAACCCAAGCTTTTTCTGTAAAAATACAACACTTTGTTTATATCTATTATTTAGGTGATGTTGCCTTGGGAAGATGTGTTGTGAATTCCAGTAAGGGGCACCAGACAAACATATCCCCCCACTTAGAGGCATTGCAAGTTAGCTACAGAGAGTTGCCTGCTCTTAAGAGATGGACAGAAAAAAAGAAGAGGTATTTTCATCTCTGGGTTGAGAGAAATACACATCTCTAAGGTAGTCACCAGGGAGTTATGAGCTGGTTACTGATATCTGTTTTCCCCTAAGGAAGTTCAGAATGCATCCTTCCATTTCAACATCGCAGATGCCCGATCTTGTGGGCTGGACATTCACCATGGGGTTATCTCTAATTTGGGGCTACTTTATATATTACAAATTAGCATCCTTTTAATCTAATTGCCCGTGAGCCGTGCTGACCCTTAATTCCTGTTTTGGAGATGGACACAACAGCAACTCTAATTCCAAATTAAAAGGTGAGTGATTGGTAGAGCGCCCTTGGGGTCACTTCATCCACCAGTTACCAGTACTTGGCTAAACATATTTCAAAGCGGCTGAGCAGTCCCTTAGCTTGGAATTGTCTAACCAAAACATTCTGTTTACCAAAAGGAAACTTGTTGTTACTGTTTTGTTTCATTATTTATGCCTCTGGATTCCTCTGAGTGTTTCTCTTGCAGATTACTGAAAATTGTTCTCAAATGCTATGCTGTCCCATTGAAGGAAATGTTATCCAATCAAATCTACAGGTTATAATCAAGATGCACTTTGTAAAATTGTATTTATGGAAATGTTCCTCAGGAGATTGCATAACCAGCCCTAACCACAATCTTCAAATGGTTCCTTAAGCCTTAATAACTGAAAGTTTTGGTTTTCCTTTCTTAATGTTTCAGTTTGGGTTTCTCACAGAACTCCTTAAGTTCAAAGCCTTTTAGGGTTTGGACCCGATCTCCTCCCAGTTTCTGGTGAAAAGTGGTTAACATATAACATATTCAATAAAAACTCAATTTGGAAATTCTGAAGTTTGAAAGTATGGACTTCAAGAGCAAAATATTTTAACATGCTTCCTCAGTTAGAGGACCTGTGAGTTGTTTTGAATGGCTATTGCTAGGAAGATGCCTTAGGGGAAAGCTACTGCACCTTCCTTAGTCTCACCTGGTGTTGACAAATAATCAGTATTACCCACAGATGCTTTGCATTTAATCAGGGCTTGAATATACCCTATGGACCCTCTAGCAAATGTGGATTTACCTCTGGGAAATCTAGATCCATATTTCACAGTTTAGTGTTTCAGAGTGTTTCAAAAACATTCTTTGATATGTCAACAAAGCCTTTGCCTTCTCTTGCACCTGGCTTTTTTTTCCTTCTTCTTCTTCTTTTGTAACCATCCAGAGGAATTATAGAAACCACAGGAAGTAGGAAGGGAAAGTTTGGGGTATGGTAGACTCTCTTGAAGACCAGTTACTACTACACTTTTGCTTGTGTACCACTTCAAAAATTTTTGAAAAACTATGCACTCCCTTGCACATTTTTCAGTTTATGTCTAAAAGTTTTATCTTAAGTTTAAAAGATATAAAGGATGTAATTTCAGATATTCATGTATATATCATACTTTAAAATCAAACAAGTACCTTGCTCTTTTATAAATATCTTTAAATATCAAAGCAATTGGATATCCACCATCATCTATTTAACAAATAACAGGAATAAATTTTTCTGTTACAGATATTTTGCATCATTTCATTTTCCCCTTAAACTTTTATTTCCATTCCACTTCCTCCATAACATTTCCAGAATGTTACCCTAATGTAATATATTTATGCTCGAAAGAATTTATTGGCTACCCTATCATAATTCTCTGCAGCAAAATGGATTTATAAATTGAAATTTTCATTTTGCATGACTATAAAGCCCTAAGTTCTAAAAATATATGTATTTTCTCATTTGAGTAACTCTAATTAATAGTATATACTTTGATCTGAACAACATAAACTTATTACACATTTTTATATATTGAACATAAAAAGTAAAGTGTCATTGGAAATTAACCTCTTCATATGACAGCACAGTTTTTCCATCAGTTCATATATCTCTGGATAAATGTTACCTCTAGGTATTGCTAGACTGAGATGGGGCTCAGCAAGAATTTCCTTCCTTCCTTCCTTCCTTCCTTCCTTCCTTCCTTCCTCCCTCCCTCCCTCCCTCCCTCCCTCCCTCCCAAAGGCAGCAGGGAAGGTAGGAGGGGCTCTGACCAGATCTGCCACTGCACATGCACATTGGAGCTTTGGATAGTGTCTCTGGTAGCTGAGATATGGACATAGTTCTCAGTGGCTTCATGGACAGAGGGGATTGGTACCAGTAGCCAATCATTTAGAGGCTGTTCATTAGACTCTTCATCATCGTGGTCTCCACCATCCCCGTCGCCATGGTTAACACTAACTGATGTTCCTCTCTTGACATGGTTTATTGCATTGGATCAGTCATGTCTAGTTCTGTGAGGTAACTTGCCTCATCCCATTGGATGGATGAAGAAACCAAGCCTTAGAAGGATGTATGTGCTCAAAGTCATCTAGTAACAGTTGGTTGCGTGAGGGATAGAACCAGGCCCTATGACTCTAATTCTTTTATCCAAGCTAGTTATGAGCTATTTAACTTCATTGTTTAACTCCTCTTCATACTTTCAGATACAATTCAATCTGGATACAGAGCTGCAAAGCCAATTTACTTTTAATCTTTTAATTTTTAAAAATTTTATAACTTCTCTTTTTGGAATAATTTCAGACTTACAGAATAATTGTAAAAGTAGTACCAAGAGTTCCTATATATCCCACAGCAAGCTCTCCCTACTGTTACTCTCTTACATAGCCGTAGTACAGTGATCAAAACTAAGATGTTGACATTAGTCCAATGCTATGAGCGGAAGGCTTCATTCAGACTGTTTTTCCAATGATGCCCTTTTTCTATTCCAGGAGTCAATCCAGGATACCAAATTGTATTTATTTATATGTCTCCTTAATCTCCTCTAATTTGTGACAGTCCCTTAGTCTTTCCTTTGACTTTTGGTGACTTCAACACTTTGAAGAATAACTGATCAAGGTAGTTGCAGAATGTCTCACAGTTTGGGTTTGTCGCGTGTTTTTGCATGATCAGGTTGAGTTGATGCAATTTGGGGATGGTCACTGCAGGTGTGCCTCCTGTCAGGGGCCATGTGATGTCCATGGACTAGGTGCTTATTCTTGAAGGTAACTTGGAATACCTGGTAAAGGTGGTATCTGCGGCTTTCTTTACTGTCGAGTTAACCATTTTCCTTTTTCAATTAATAAGCATTTGAGGGGCGGAAGATACTTGAAACATTGCAACTATTTTATTTCTCCTTTTACCCACTAATTCCAGCATTCATCAGTGGCTCTTGACTGCAGTGGTTTTTGAATGGTAATTTCCTTCTCCTTCCTTCCTACTACAGTTTTTAATTGGAATCTTTCTGGAACAAACAGTTGTTCCTTCTCTTCCTTTTATTTATTTCTTCAGCCATTTGTTTATATCAGCAAGGGCTCATGGATATTTACTTTACTCTTTGGGATGTAATCTGATACTATCTATATTTATTTATTTGCTCAAATTGTTCCAGCCTTGGCCATAGGAGCCATTCAGATTTGCTCCTGTTTCTGTAAGTCCCAAGTTTTGTGCTATTTTTTTAAAATTTATTTTTCATTTTTTTAGCACTTCCTTACTTTCTGGCACCACAAGATACTCCAGGCTCAGCAAACAATGCAGATGTCACAAGTATATTGCCTCATGCTTGTATCAGACTTAAAAACTAAGTAGCATACTTGAAAATCAAAATTTCTCATTAGACATCTTATTCTGTCTATTACTAGCCATTTAGAAGCTTGACTCGTCTCGTGAAGGATTTGCCTGTGTAGTCGTAAGAAAACCACAGAAGAGAATTGGTTCTTTTTTCTTCTTTCCCCCGAATATAAAGCCTCAGAAATTACTATGTCAAGTGTGGTGTGTAACATTCCAGGCACATGACAACGCCTGCCATTTAATTTCCTCTCAGTAAATGTGCAGACGTTCCCCTTCCTGATCAACGTACCTGAACAAATGTGGTAGATTTAGACTTTTGGAATAGTGTAGCAGGCATCCTGCAGTGCTCTCTAGAACTATGAGGATCTGCATGTTTAATTCCCCTATTACATGAACTTGTACTTTGCCTGTGGCTTTGACTTAGCTTCGGAGCCAGTTGTTTCTTCCTGCAGAGTGAATTTTAAGTTTGAAAAAGTTAAAATGAAAAAATTGCTCTTTCCAGGTAGCCTTATGCTGTCAAAAATGTTCAGTCTTTGTAGTGAATTGTAAATGAATCTCTGGGGAAGCTTTTATCTTAAAAATTAATTTTGAGGTAGAGGTAAGAGTTCTTCACTCATAGTCTTACAGAAACTGCTCTAGTGGAAGTGGTGAATGTCCTCTGCCTTCACTCCTCTCCCTCTTGCTTTGCCATTCTTCGAGGGAATCCATCTACTTTCAGGCTTAGCATGCATCAGCTCTTGGGCTTATTTGCATTTTCACATCCCCCTTTTATATGTATACTAAATTATTTTCTGCATTTCTGTAAATCAGAGTTGCAGAAAACCTCATTCAGCAAACAGGTTCTGAGAGCAGTTGTGGGAAATGGAAATCACACTGGAAAAGGTCATATTGGATTGGGTCAACAGACATACATGTATTTTCACTTCTGGGTGGTTTCAAAATAAAATGAGAAGAAAAATCAACAGTCTATATAAAGAGAAGCTAAATAGCATGCTAATGCTAGACGGTACATCAAGGCAAAGATTTAAATATAATAATTCAGGTCATAGCACAGGTGCAGCATAATGAGCTTTCTCTGGTCTTACTAGCAAAACTATCGTTTATGTGGCTGATGGAAAATATTTTATTTAGATCATGTACAAAGGAATCTGAGGCAGTAATTAAATGGTCAATAATTTTGTTTGTCTTTCACAGGTTTTTATAGAGAGGGAACTGAGTAAATGTTGCATGATTGATATTCACCGCCAAAGGGTTTCAGATTAAACCAAATGATCGTGAATTGATAAACACATCCACAAGTTCATTCATTTGTAGATTGATTATTTGGAACTTAGGAGATCTTTTCCCATAGAAAGACTGTTTTTGTGGTTGGCTTTTCTGGCAGTTGGACAAAATGGGCCATTTAATCCATAACACACTAGAAGTATGGATTAACTATACGATTTCAATTACACCGAATTGCCATTTTTTATATTGCTGCTATGAAGCTTTGCTTTCGGATTCTGTCTCTGGGGCTGGTGAGTTAGCTGGGTGTACACACAGAGCCCCAGATAAGATTTCTTTGGTGTTGGAAAATGCAGCAGAAGAAGCAGGGTTCTAATGGCAAAAGTAGGAACTTCTGTAGCGAAGACAGATATTCCCGGGTACCATCCTTGTCTCTCTCATTTTGTAGAAAATCAGTATTCTAAATTAGGAAACCAGGGAAACGTTTCCTTCTCCATTTTATAGAGCTTTCATTAAGTCCATACATAATGATATAAGAACATTCTCTTGTGCAAAGCATTATCTGTTCTTTTGGTCTGCAACTTTGGAATAACTGTGGCTGCCTCAACTTTATAAAAATAAAACTGGAGCCAAATATTTTGAAGATCACAATGTCCTGTACAGAAAAAAATATATTTATCTTCATAGGGAATCTATGCCAAAGTGTTCTTTTTTAGGGTTTATATAGAAATGGTCCTGTCCTGAAAAATTTTCACTTTAGCAGCTATCATTTAATTAATTTCAGACAATATGTAATGTTGGCAAAGAAAATACTCGTAATGTTCAAAAAACTCAGAGTTGATGTAGGCTAATTGAATTAAGGCACCACTGTCAAAATTACATATGCTTGTAGAAGATGGATATTTGTCCTCTTATGCTCTCTTTCATATAATGGCTCTCTTAAGGAAATTAAGTAATGTATTTTTATATAAATTAATAATATTAGCTAATATTTATAATGTGATTACTATGTGTTTGTTATGCTCAAGTGGAAGAGCTTAACATGTTTGATTCTCAGACAACCCCATGAAGAGGGTAAAGTGGTAATCCCATTTTACAGCAGAGAAACTGAGCCCTTGAAGAGTAAGTGACTTATTATACAGCAGAACCTTCCTGAGCCAGATGTACATCTCGGTCTGACTACTTTGAAACCTCTACATAGCTAGAATAAATATAATGTGTAATTATTCAATGTAATAAATGCTTATGCTTCACGAAAGCATAATGAGTCTGGATATGAATGCCATGATCTGTCAACCATTTCTAGGTTTTTCTTTTTCTTTTTCTGTTGACTTTTTCAAATATATACTTAAAAAAGTATTTTTCAGATACTTAGATGACATAAATGTTACATAAAAAATGTAGGGGATTCCCATATGCCCTGCTCCCTACCTCTCCCACCCTTGCCCATATTAATAACATTCTTCATTAGTGTGGTACATTTGTTACAGTGGATTCTAGCAATGGAAGAACTTTTATCTAGGTTTTTCTTAGGCTCATCCTGCTTCCCACTTGAAAGGGTCTCATAATGCTTCCCATGGGATTGGATAGATATGTACATTTGCAAAACCCTGTTCTCAGTGGTTTGGGTCCCATTCTGGGATAATACTGCACATCTACCCAGTGTTCTGTTTGGCATTGATTGAGGAGCTGAAACATTAAATAATAAGATTGTTGTTGTTTCTTACCAAATATATCGGAGGGCATATATTCAAAGGAGTGTTGCCTTCTTGGAGAGAAGGGAGATATTTAAGTATAGATATATGCACTTATGCTTTCTGCCTGATTGTGACCTTGGCCAAGTCACCCAACCTTTTAACTTTGGATTTCTCATCCATAATGAGATGCCCATTATGGATTAATGGATTAATCACAGGCATACAGAGAATACAAATAGACTCATAGCTTTCCTGAAACTTTAGTGATAGTGTATGTAAAGCACTTTCAGAGTGCCTGGCACATAGTAAGTACCCAATAAATGATACTTTTAATTGTTAGTAGAGACGGTTCTTGGAATTACTTTTTGAATTCCTTTCTGAGCAAGCTCACTAAACTCACTAAACACTAAACTCTTGTAAGAATCCAGTTGAGTTAGATTATAGTGAAGACAGTATTTTTGATGTTGAATGGGCCTACCCAAACTAAATCTCCTTATTCATTAGCCCAATATGAAGTCTTTTTAAAACACTAATCACGTTTTAAAACGTGGATATTTTCAATTTTTGCAGTGATTCCAAAATAGTGAGGCGTGTGCTCTTGAGAGAACTTTTCAAATGAGTGCTTTGAAAATGCTTTGAGCCACGACTGCAAGGCTGGGGGAGGGGAGAACCATATTAGGAAGGGCACATGTTGATATATGTATTCTTAAATGTTTATTTAAAAAGCCGAGCCCGGTTATCTCCTAGCAGATGCTATTTCCTTCACTCACCCCTTTAGCTTCAGGCTATGTAACCAACTCAGCAGGCCCTGTGGGAAAGCCATTAATGGTTCCTGGCTGCTGCTTCCCAGCTCCTCTAAGTGGGTTGGTAAGTTCAGCACACCTCCCAAGGGTCGAAAGCCAGCCTCCTTCACTTTGTCAGAGCAGCTGGCTTTCCAAAGGCGTCCCTGCTTGGGTCCTGCCTTGCTGTGTCCACAGAAATGAGATAGAAGGAGGGAAGCTGCTCTTGGGGAGCTCCTTGGCTGCACTCGCCAGGAGGGGTGGCCTACAAGTATTATTGTGAGCCCTTGTCATAATTGCAACACACCATTGTATGACATTTTAAAATTTACGAAGTGCTGTTTACATGAATTATTTCATTGAATCCTCTCAATGATCCTTGAAGCAGGTTGAGTCACTCGGCTTTGAAATGAAAAAGCATCAAAAGAGATGAGGCAACGCAGCCAGAACCAAGGACTCAGCAGTGGTGGCGATTCCAGGTTCTGAAGGCAGGTCTACTGACTGCAAAGCCCTGCCCTGTCCACCATGCGAGTCCATGGGCAGATAAAGATACCCATTGTCTGCCATGATTTCTCTGTTTTTTCTCTTTTTTTTTAAGATTTATTTTGTTTATTTCTTCCACCTTCTCATGGTTTACATTTGCTGTCTGCTCTCTGTGTCTATTTGTTGTGTGCTCATCTTCTTTTTGGGAGGCACCAGGAACGGAACCCGGAACCTCCCACGTGGGAGGGAGGTACCCAATGGTGAGCCACCTCAGCTCTCAGCTTGTTGTGTCTCTCATTGTGTTTCCTCGTTGTATCATCTCGTTGTGTCATTTTGCTGTGCCAACTTGCTGTCTTGCTTGTCTTCTTCAGGAGGCTCTGGGAAATGAACCTGGGACTTCCCGAGTAGTAGGTGGGCCCCCAACTAGTTGCGCCACAGTTGCTTCCCTTATTTCTTTCTCATTTTTCTGGCCTTTAATTTCTTCAAATGGGTTAATCATGGGCATTCAGAGAGTAAATATGAATCAGTCTGGCAGTTCAGAAGCTGATGCTCTGAGATTGTGTGCTGCTTCCTCCCGTAGTGGCAGCAGTTACGATGCCAAATGTTCCTACTCCAGCTGCACTTCCGGAGGAAATGACAAGGTTTGGTTCCTGGAAGATAAAGTGCCATCAGCAGCTCTGGCTTGTCCTCTACACAGATTAGATGCTCAGTCAATGTTTGTAAATGATGTGGATAAATACTTGGTTGTCCCTTGTGAGAACTGCTTAAACATCCAAGATCCAAAAAGCCTGTTGATGTTTATTTGCTTGCTTTCTTCCTTTGCCTCTGGCAGAAGTCGTTAGCCACTGGCTGCCACCTGTGCTGTCTGACACCTAACTATTATGTATCGGACCACTTCCAATGATGACAGTCCTACCGCAGTCATTTCTCATAAATATTCATTAAGTGCCTCCTGCGTGTCAGGCAGTGTGCTGGCTGGGACACAGTGGTGAGCTGGAGCAAGCCTGGGCCCTGACTGGGACTTGCATCTAGGGTAGGGAGATAGCCATTCCTCAGATCATCACGCATGCAAATGCAGAGCTGCAGCAGTTGGTGGCCGAACTGGAAAGCAGAGGTACTCTGGCTAGCAGAGTCCTTAACAAAGCTGCATGACCTAGTTAGGGATGCTGAAAGAGGACTGGAAAGGTGGTGGGTCTCCTGGAGCAGAGCAAGGGAGCAGGATGAGTGAGAGGGCACTCAGTCCATACAGGCTGAGTTAAGGGCTGTCCTTGTCCCAAGGACAATGTTCTAAGCATAGGTGATGTTATCACCATTGTGTCCCCAAACGCTCACCCACTGTGGGAGGGACCTGATAAGGGACAATTGCAGTAGCCCCAGGTGAAAGCTGATGGGGGTGGAGGGGTGGGACAGATTCTGGAGATTATTGGAGGTAAAAGGTGAAGGACTTGGTAACAGATTTGAGAATGGGGTGGAGGGGACAGTATGTTGTCATAACTTGCGTACCTGGGGATTGGAGGTGTCATTCGCTATACTCTCTAGAATGTGGTGCTTAGGACTTTTTAGAGTTTCTTTTATGTCTAATGTATGAAGCTGTTAATAACAGATGATACAAATGAATAAGACAGACCTGCTCTCTCACAGAACTTACATTCGAGCAGCAGGCATTGGGGTAGTGGTTAAGAGCATTCTACCTAGCCCTCTATCTCTGAAAATGTGTTTGAAGTCTGGCCATTGCATAAAGAAGGCAGTGGTCAATAGATGCAGCCACCACTCCCCCTCCCACAGAAGGTAATTAGGGTGTGAGAGGCCTTAGAACTTGGCACCCCAGCCTCTGGGGATCTGGGGGTCTCCAGATCCCCAGAAGCTGGGAACACAGAGACATCCTTGGCAGATGAAGGAATGACCTCACGATGTTTGAAAAGGCACCGTGAATCACTGAATGAAACCTTAATGCAGATGGAAAAACACAGCACAGCCTTGAAGCTTGAACTCATAGAATTGAAAACTCATCCTTCATGGGCATGCCAAGTGCAATCAAGGAGGTGAGCCATTTAGTGGGACCAAATGGGAAGAGAGTGATTTGTGATGATGAAGGGTGGGTTGTGACTTCTTTCCTCCAACAACCTCTTTAAAGTATTCACTGCTTGATCATTGCTCAGTCTTTATGAGTATCACCATGGCAACCATTGATATGAAAAATAATATTAGCCTGGACCCTTCTGCTTCAGATGATCTGACATTTTGCACAGCAGTGGTCGTGTCCACTGTTTGTGCAGTGAATGAAGCAGCTCCTACTTGGACCCTGCCACATTTTCTTTGGTCTTTAGAAGACGTGTTCATTAAATCCATGAGGAAATAGAGCATTTTGGGGAGGGGCTGGTTTCACCATTGTTTCCTTTCATCCCTGGGTAGGTGGCGGAAGGGAAGCCCCTAGTAGTTATTTGGCTTAGTTCAGGAGTAAGGATGGGGGACCTTTTAGGGGGGGTCGAGAGATTTTTCCCAAACAAGTTCCATCATTGGACCTGGAGAAAAAAGGTCTCATGTAACTACAGACACATTTTTATCCTATGTGCACTGTTCCCTCTTATATCTCCTTGTATCTAATTCCAATCCTGGGCAATCTAACTCTTCTACTCTGAACTTTCTCTCTAGATGCCCTCCCCACAGGGTCCCCTAATTGATAATCCCTGCTGCTTTTTTTCTTTTTTTTCATTCCTTCATTCAACATTTAGTGGATGCCTTTTGTATATGGCAGACACTGTTCTAGGTGGATGGGTACCCCAGACTCCTATCTTTGTAGGGCTTATATCCAAAATTGTAGAGACTGCCCTAAGGGATGTACGTGGTAGGGCAGATGATAAGAACTGATGCAAAAGAAAATAGAGTAGAATCAGATAAGGGGGGAGGGGTAGGAGAGCAGGGGCAGCCCAGCCCCAAGTTTAATAAGGTTTCCTGGGTGGCCTCTTCGAGAAGGCCAGCTGTGAGCAGAGACCTGAAGGAGGTGAGGGTGTTTCCACATCACAGGGAAGAGCTGATGCTGATACCGGGGCTGGGAGTTGTTTGAGCAACTGTGAGGAGGCTGAAGGGCCCGACTGAAGGCGCCTGGGAGCGTGGAAGGAGGGGTCAAGAAAGTGGTTGAAGGGGCAGATGGTGCTGGTCCTGGGAACCTTTGGGGCTTTGAGCATGTCAGGATCTGACAGATTTTTACCAGGTGCACTGTTACTTCTAGAGGGGTACAGGGGTGGCAGCAAAGAAATGTGACAAGGCCATTGCAGGAAACCAGGTGAGAGGTGGTGGTGGCTCGCCCCCGAGTGCAAGCAGTGGGTTCAGTGAGGTTGTCGGGCTCTGGACATATTTTGACGGCAGAGTCACTAGGATTTACTTGTGGGTTAGAGCATTCTCCCTTGGCCTTTCTAACCAAGTCTAAATAGTAACAGAGCCATCTTCAAACTTAGTGTATAGATAAACTTGTTTATCTATACAAGAATTCCATATGTGGTGCAGCTTTTTAAATTTCGGCCTCCCTTTTTCGGGAAATTCCAAGTCTAGGGGCAAATCAGCAAATCAGCACTGTGGCACAGAGCTCAGGATCTGACGTGAACTCTGCTTCCCTGCTTACTACCTGGGTCACCTGGGACGAGAGACTTGGCTTCTCGGTTGCCTCAGGTTTACTGTCTGTCAATTGTGGAAAATAACAGCTCTGCCTTCCCAGAACTGTGAGGAATGAAAAGATAATATCCAGACGAAGCCCTTAAAACAGTGGATGGCACGCAGTAGTCAAATAAATGTTAACTGTAGTAATCATAATCATTATTTCATTAGCATTTGCCGTAAGCTTTTTTCAGTAGCTTCTCAGACCATAAACAACCTGAATAATGTTTCTGTATTAGGGTTTGCAATGGCTTTTTTTTTTCTTCAAGAGTTATTTATTTCTCCCACCCCCTTGTTTGCGCTCACTGTCAGCTCTCTGTGTCTGTTCATTGTGTAAGTGTCTTATTTTCAGGAGGCACCAGGAACTGAACCTGGGACCTCCCATGTGGAATGGAGGTGCCCAGTGGGCTGAGCCACCTCCACTCCCTGCAATGGCTTTTCAGAGGACTTCTTGTTTTCTAATTAGCCTCCAGAGTAGTAGAGCTAGTCCTTCCTTAAGTCAATGGTTCTCTTCATTCATAAGGAATGAAGTGATTTCCCACCACAGTACGTTATTTTTTGAAAATTGCTGTTTCGGAAGTCAAAAGCAGTTGAACATCAGTGATTTCATATGATTCAGCCAAATCTATTTATGTATAGATTTGTATCTATATGAGAATATATGCATGCATTTATACATGCTAGTAGGCCTGTATACTTATGTATGTATACCTACTTACACCTACACGTGTATATTAGAGGCCCTAGGACTCCTGATCAGGAGATACTTTACCTTGGGCACACCACTGAATCTGTATAGTGATGCGGTCTATCTCGTAGTAGGTTCCCTTGCAGGGGTGGGGGATGAGTTATTCTATGTAATGCTCATAGACCAGCACCTAGTACAAGGTAAATGCTCAGTGAATCTTAGCTGTGAAAATAATGATCCCTAAGATGGGTGCCATGATAAGTTTCCCAAAGCCTGAACAACCCTGAGGTTGGGGGTGGAGGGAAAATCCCTGGATCCAATTCATCAAATTTTAAGATTATATTTATTTGAACATGATCTCCCACAGACCCCTCTAAATTTTCAAATATTTTTTTAAAGATTTATTTATTTATTTATTTATTTCTCTCCCCTTCCCTCCCACCCCGGTTGTCTGTTCTCTGTGTCTATTTGCTGCATCTTCTTTGTCCGCTTCTGTTATCAGCGGCATGGGAATCTGTGTTTCTTTTTGTTGCGTCATCTTGTTGTGTCAGCTCTCCGTGTGTGCAGCGCCATTCTTGGGCAGGCTGCACTTTCTTTCGCGCTCGGCGGCCCTCCTTACGGGGCACACTCCTTGCGCGTGGGGCTCCCCTACATGGGGGACACCTCTGCGTGGCAGGGCACTCCTTGCGTGCATTAGCACTGCACATGGCCCAGCTCCACCTGGGTCAAGGAGGCCCGGGGTTTGAACTGCGGACCTCCCATGTGGTAGACAGATGCCCTAACCACTGGGCCAAGTCTGCCGCCAATTTTCAAATATTTTTATCTGCCTCATCAAAAAGTACATGCTGGAAACTTCTATCATTTGCCACTTCAGAGAATCCTTAGGGTGTATCTTCTCTCCATCAAACAGGGACTTAGAATAAAATCATGAATTTTTTTTTTTCATTTTGGTGTTTGAAGAGTTGTTGAAATTGTAGTCATGGTGTTTTGCATGTAATGAGTTCTTTATGCCTGTTGTTAAATATACCAGCGTTTTATTGACACATTACTATGAAATGAGCAACCAGCACAGTAGTAGGTTCCCCTAAAGGGTGTGAGCATCAGCAAATCTGAAGGCAGGCCAAGTCAACATGTACTCAATGGGGAAATGAACAAAAAGCAGCTAGCTTAACAGAAGAAAATGAATATACCTATGTGGATCCAGTGGCTTCTCTGGAGTAGAATAGGTAGGTGGTTGTTATTATTTTTATGGCCCACTCTTTTGAGGAATTCCTAACATTTTACTTAATTTTGTGCTTTAGTCTCCTTTTCGTCCAGGGTTTGTTAACTCTTCCTACACATAAGAATCACTTATTTACAAACAAAACAAAACACAAAACAGAACAAATCCAGAAACTAGAGAGACAATGACAATTAAATGCAATATGTAATCCTGGACAGGGTCTAATAATGGAAAAGAAAAAGCCCAAAAGGACATTTTTAGACATATGAAAACTGGAATTAAGTCTGGAAGCTTTATATCAATGTTAAATTTCTTGAACTTGATAATTGCACTTAAGGTGGTTATATAAGTGAATATCCTTGTTCTTAGGAAACAAACATGGAAGCATTAAATGGTCAAGGAGTATGCTGTATACAGCCTACATTCTAGTGTTCAGAAGATAGATGATAGGTAGCTAGATACACACATTCAGACAGACTAACAGAAAGATAGGGCACATGTGGCAAACTGTTAAAATTGGTGGCTCTGGGTATCTGAGGAGACAGGGATATGTTGGAGTTCTCTGTATGGAGTTTAAATTATTTTTGTGACTGTCCTGTATGTTTGATAGTATTTCAAAATAAAATGTTTTTTTTTTAATGAAAAAAAAATTACTTGGGGAACTTTGATAAAGCTGCTGCTACCCTCGTCCTACTCCCCAGAGATTCTGATTTAATTGGTTTGGAATAGAGCTCAGGCATCAGTATTTTAAATATTTTTTTACTTTAAAATTTTTACTGTGAACTATTTTAAACATGCACAAAGTAGAGAGAATTGTATAAAAAGATAATAAGCCCACATGCGTCTACCAACCAGCCATAATAACTAACTTCAGCTGCTAATTTCTGAACCTTCCCCCAAGTGATTCTAATGTGCAGCCATGGTTGAGAACCACTGCTCTATTCTAATAAAGCAGAAAATAGAAAGAATACTTCAAGTGATATTGATATCTAGAGAAGGTGGAATTTGCCTAAGGCTTCAGGATGATTTTAAGATATTATTTAGCACTGTGTCCATTGAGCCATAATGACACATTTAAGCATGTAATATGGCAAGTGGATGCCAGTTTGATTGAGTTAAGTATGGAATAACTTTGAAACAGGTATTGGGACATCTGGGGAAAATTCAGGAAAAGGTTAAGATCATGGTTTTCCATTCAGAATCTTTATACCTTGATTCAAAAAAACAATAACACATGCAGCTGTATGAGGTAACTCAATAAAGCTTGGCTCAGAGGTAAAGAAATGTCTAGAGAGTGAAGGTGGGATGGAGGAGATGAGAGTTGACAGGTCAGAGTAAACATGTGGGATGGGAAGAAGGAGATAGAAATTTTCATCAGATTTATGGGAAAACAGCACTGAACCAGTGTCTTTGTTTGCCAGAGCTACTATCACAAATATCACTACCTGGTTTTGGCTTACACAACTGGAATGTATTGGCGTATGATTTGAAGTTTAAAGAAGTGTAAACTCAAGGTATTTGCAAGGCTTGCTTCCCCTTGAAAGTCAGAAGTGTTATGGTGCTGGCTGCTGGCAATTTTGGGGCTTGTATTTCTGTCTCCTGTCACACAGCAATGTCCTCTTCTTTTGGCTTCTGTGACCTCTTTTTTCTCTTAGGAGGCCTTAGTAATTTGTACAAAGACTCCACTCATTCAGTTGGTTGCACCGTAATAACATCTTCAAGAGGTCCTGTTGACAATGAGTTCACACCTACAGGGACACGGATTAAGATTAAGAACATATGTGTTGTGATACAGCATTCAACCTGCCACAACCAATGACAAATTAATCTCATCATACAATACAAAGCTTTCACAGGCTATGCAGACACATGGTCAGACATATGTCAGCATACCATAATGCTTTTGTTCTTTGAGCTGCTACCTCAAACAATGTAAAATTGTGGGCAAGCCCTAGTTCCTGAGTGGAAGACAGTTGGAAAACAGTGTGATCTCCAAGTTGGACAGGATCTTTCCCAAATGCCCACCAATAGCATTATTGATGATATCATCTGTTGTCTCCTTGAACATTCTATCTGAAGAGCTTATATTAGAAGGCAATCATTTTTACTGAGCTCAAATTTCATTCTTTGAACATCTCTTTAAAGAAAGAAAATATTTTTAAGTGGCCCTACCAGGTTGTGTTAAATTATTTTTGTTGCACAAATACATACAGATGTAAACCAGCTTTAAACTTCAGGCACACAGGTCTCATACAACTGTATAACCAAAGTAACCTTATATTTTGATATGAAAAATACTGGACTCATACAATAAATTTAATCTTATCAAATGATATTGTTTTGCTGAAACAAAATTCCTGATGTTGTGCTGAACAGTAGAAAGATATAGCCTATTGTCCATTTATTGATTGAACTTGGTCCGCAATTTAGTTTTCACTAATCAGGACAGAAAATGCCTGTCTGCATATGTTGTTTGCAACAAAAGCTAATCATAATTTAAAGCCTGTATTTTCTGGGTGTGGGCTAGACAGATCTCAAACTTAGCCAGCAATTGGTCCTCTAGTTCCCATTTTAATGGGACATCCCTTGGCAGCTTTGTAAAGATGCTTTGTGCTCTTAGAAATTAAGGTCAGAGTCGTCGTGTTATTGCCATCTTCAATAAATGGGCATCTAATCCAGTTATTGCTGGAATTGGGAACAGAACACTCTTTCATTGTAATTTATCATTATGCTTACGCTAATGAACTGCTGTTGAAAACTGCTGCATACGACTCGACCCAAGCAATAACTCTTCTCGCAAAATGTGTACTTACAGTTGTGTAGGTGTTTTCAGCTCAGCGCAGCTATGCTGCTGGGCGACACTCTTCTCCATCACTCTTCTCTGTTCCAGCTTCTATGAAATATCTGTCTGTAGAGTATACTTGGCCACCTGTGCGATTACTGTTGACCGTGGTCACCTAGAGGAGTGGCTCTCAAAACTTAGTGGGATCTAGAACCATCTAGGGAGCTTGTTAAAAATGCTTTCTGGACTCTGCCCCAGAGGTTCTGATTTTCTTAGTCTGTGGCTGGACCCCAGACATTTGCATTAATAACAAGCATTTGAGTGATCTTGCTGTAAATGGTGTGAATACTTATATCATTTTTAAAGATGATTAGTGGCACACAAACATCCAACTTAGAAATTGCCTTATAAACATATGGGTGGGTCCTGGTATGAGAAACTCTGGTATCCTCAGATTTGTGTCATCCCCAAATAGGCCAGCCTCGGATTTTCTGATCTGTCACTGATAAAAATCTTGGACAGAAACAGTCAGTAAGGAGAAGTTTCTTTCAAATGGCTTTGGTCTCTTGAGCAAAACATTTATTTCAAGGTACCTAGACATTCTAGATGCATTATTAACAAGCATTTGAGTGATCCTGCTGTAAATGGTGGAATTCCCAGTGGAATACATTTTTGGCTGGTACACTCTTGGAACCTGCATATACAATGAGGCAACTGGGGAGGGGGAAAAGTGCTGGAAAACAGGAACCAAATGAAGAAGCAGAGCTGATATTTTTCTTAGAGTAGATTTGCAATATGTTTCTTAGTTTATAATGTTAACCATCCATCATACATGTGCCTAAAGAGGAAAATGTAAACTTGGAGAACGGAGCCAATAAGTTGCTGAGCCAGACTTCTTTCTGCATGTGTCTTACAACCCTTTTTTTTCCTGTTAATTCTTATTGATAGCTCTTGGTATGAAATATAAAAGCTGGTAAGGATTGCCTACAACTTTACAAGAGATGTAGAGGCTTGCTGGCATTTATTTTATGTCTTTTTGAGGGAAAAGTGATTACAATGTTAAGTGTCTTGGCATAACCCCATAGGTAATTATGTTTTGGATACCAATGTGGTCTCAGATAGTGAATAGTTTGGGAGTTGAATAGTGAATAGTTTAGTTAGTAATACTAAAAATTACCAACTTCCAATCTTTGTATTTCACCATTTTATATAAAAACACCAAATATAAAATATTCTTAATGGATTTTTACTTTCACTTTTGGGGAGAATAGATTTATTGGGCATTTAAATATTATAGAGAACTGAGGATTAGAATAACATTTGGATTGTATTGTTAGAAATTATTATAGTCAAAGATTCCAAGACTTATTTCTAAAATTTTCTTAAAAAAAGGAGAAAATTAGAAATTTTTAATTAAGGGCATATTGTAATTTACTGAAACTTACATAATATATATTGGCTCTACCTTTATGGAATATATTTTTACAAAAGAAAGAAGAGTGAAAAGGAGGCCAATATGGAATTCTGATGAATAGGGATGCTTTTTCAAAATGACATATTAGTATGTCTAAACTTGCTACCTTTCAAACATATATATTTTTGAATATTTTATGCTGCATTTGTACTTACTGATGTTTTCCATTTCTTTCTGCATCTGTGTTCTGAATGTATAAAGACCCCTGAAATGATATATACAATCTCAGAATAAAGGGAGCATCTGGAAGCCTTAATGAGCTGTAAATGCAACACTATTCTTAGAGCCTAGAAACTCTTAAATGAATTTTTATTTCAGGATAGCTTGTTGCTCTTGAATTATGCACTCTTCCTTGCATTTCTCTTATTTGTGGTCCCCAGTGACACTGTGGCTGAAAACTTTGTGTCCTGGTTTTAGGGATTCAATATGCAATCCAAGAGCTTGACATCATCCTGAGCGAGAAACAGTCCTCAACTAGTTACTCCAAGTGCTGCTACCATTTTACTAAGGCAGCTTAGGTGAAAAATTAGTTAACTTAAAGGATTAAAGAATATGGAGATAGTTTATCACAATGTTTTAGGTATGGGGTAGTCTGAAACTGTCAAAGAGAAATTTATTGTTCTCTGCCTATTAAAGTAGCCTTTGTAAGTTTTGGTCTTTTCCTTATTTTTCCCAAGCCTAATGTTTGAGGCAAAATTCAAATAGATTCCCTGGACAGATTCTCTGTCATTTCTTTCTGGAGACTTCCCCGTGATTCGGTGCTGTCAATGAGCCCTGCAAATTCTATCCTTGCTTTGGGTACCAGGTTGGAGTTATTGTTGCTATTTAGATAAGAGAGCCCAATGAGTACCAGGGAGCTTAATGCTGGCTGGCTGGCTGTTCGTTGAGAATTCTCCTTTCTTCATCTTAGATGAAGTTATATGCATTTCTTAGCGGCAGTAAACTGTGCCCCTTGTATCTGTTCCATAGCTCGGGTTCTGATGTTTTTTAGCTTTTGGTGATCTATCTGCAGTTGTCATGCATAGTGGAGCTGGGAGCTCCTATATAAGATTAGCCTGGTAAAGTAAACCTTAGAATGGTAGTGGAGAGTGGAGATCAAAAAGATCTTGGATGCACGCATGGAAACTTTGCTCACTTTATATGGATTATTTCATTATTTGTGTAAGACTGCATATAGTGTGGTGCGGTATTGCAAATGAGGAATCTGAAAAACTGACCCAAGAACTACTTTTCTGTAATAGTGAAAAAGTGCCAAGGAGTTTTACATTGACAAGAATGGAGGTCTTTGAGGGGTAAAGGGTTGCTTTATTCTTGGTAATGTGAGGAATGCAGAGAGAAGTTAGTCATCTAGGAAAGAAAGCAAATCCAATTATAATTATATGGTTACTTTGCCTTCTATTTTATTTTGTTACATTTCTTCTCCTATCCATCAGGAGAGCTCATTTCTAATTCCTGAGGAGAGTTCAATGGTAAGATGTTCAATATTACTTTTACTCAGCATGTATTAAGATGTGATCTCATCTTTTTATTTTATGGACTCCTAGTATTTTGAACCATAGAGATTTTAGAGTAATCCCTTACTTTATATAGGGAGGAAATTGAACCTTCAAAGTAAAGTGACAGATTATTCCATTCCATGTTCATTATTCCATGTCCATTCATTCATTTAGCAAAAATGCTAAGTGCTTGGCTTGCAATGTACCAAATGAGGCACTGTGGGGAGACAGAGATGGCTAAGAGGGAATCCTGTGTGGTATCACCAACCCTGAATGAAGTGTCATTAGAGAAGTGGGCAAATTATTGTGGGAGCTCTGTGCTGCTCTCAGCTGACTTTATTTTTTAGCATTTCTTTTCTCTATATTTGTGCCTGGAAAAACAACAAAAATGTCACACACAGCCTTGGTGAAGTCCAATTATAATTGCTTCCCAAATTTACTACTGAACTACACAGCAGTGTAGTTTTTAATCCAAATTTTGAATTCATGGAACATTATGACACTAAGCTAGGTATTTCTAACTTAGTGTTCTAATATCCTTCTTCCAAGAAACTAGGGAACTAGTTGTAAGCATATTCTCAGTGATGTTTCTCCATCACCAGAAAGGCTATGATTCCTGAGCCAGAGAGAACAGTTTGTTTCCAGTTTCAAAAAAATAGCAAAAATACCACAAGAAAATGAATGAAAATGTGAAACCATCTGTCTGTCTTGATGATAATGCCAACTTAGTGTTTATTGTAAACAATATGATTTATTCGAGTCCACTTTTAGAGTTCTTTAGTTTACACACATTAAAGGAGAGTGAACCCTTTCTTCAGAGATTTTACATACTATCTGTATATGTATGTATGTGGCACACAGCTGTAGATGTGTATATGTGTTTCTAGCACTCACGTGGCCCTGATAGGAAATGAATGCAGATAATCCCCAAGTTTCTATCATCCAATGGAACTGTCACCATTACCTGCTACTTTAAGAGCCAGGTCAGGCCCTCATGACCTTGCTCAGACCAGGACTTGGTTTCTTCCTTTTGTCTCCTTGCTGTTTGTCAATCCATTCTAGTCTTTGCAATGCGACCAGATTTTTTTCCTAAAACATTAGTTAGGTACACTTTCTTGCTCAAATTTTTCCAAAGCTGCACGTCTTCTACAGAATACAGGTCTATAAACTTTACAGTAGTAATATATAACCATTTTTCCATCTTTCTCACACAACCTGACAAAAACCGCTCTGCTCCAGGCAAATTAGTCAAACACCCTTCTCCCTCTATCTACTAAAAGTTTCCCTGCCCTAGAACCCCCATGCCAAGATCCCCACCTTCCAGAGGCCTCACTTAGACCAGGCCCACCAGTCTCTGGCATCTCTAAAGTTTGAGGCTTCCCCCGCCTCCCTATCCTTGACACCCAATAGTAAATGCAATGCTCTGGTGAATCATTTTTTCCCTCCCTAATGATTCTGGGAGCTCCTGGAGGCCTGCGTAGGGGTATTTAGAAAAGAGACCCTAAAAAATTAATATGCCTCCATTATTTGGTTAGAGCTTAGACACTGTGAGACCACAGAAATTATTTTCCCCCTACAATTCAGGGTCTGAGCCCCCAGGTGAGCTTTGGAGACCTCCTGTGACCCTGGACTTTGATTCCGGACAGGGGGTCGACGGGAGGGGTGGGAAGTAGCCGAGTTGCTGAAGGACAGGAAAACTCTAACCTGAACTTTTAATTCACATCTTCTCTACGAACAATATTTCTTGAGCACCTAGCATGTGCAAGACACTGCTTATTTGAATTATTTAATTTCAAAAAGAAAAAAAAAATCACTGCAGTCCCTAAGCCAACAACTCACCTGAAGGTCAGGAAACACCCCCACCCCATACACACTCACAGGGGGTACCTGGGAGGGGGGAGAGAGGGAGCAAGTAAGTCACCTCAGTGGAAATCCAAAGGTTAACGCTAATGGCAACTGTCTGCAGGCGTTGTCGCCTGAAGCCTGACGGAGCGCCAGGATGGAGACTACTGTTACAATGTAACTGTCCTGAAGTCCCGCGGCGCCGCCCTCCCCCGCATCTGATGGCGAGGTCGGGACTCAGGTTGGCTGTCTCGGCGCGGCCCCTGGGCGTGTGCCCCGCCGCAGCCCGGCGGAGCCGCGTCTCTCCTGCACCGGGGGGCGGGGGACCGCGGCTGAACGGCCCTCCTCGTCTGCTCCCTTCCCGGCTGCGCCCTCCCCGCGCCGCGCCGCGCCCGCCGCCCGAGTCTCCTGCGCACAGCCGGGAGCACGCCAGCCCCAGCCCGCTCGCCACGCTGCGGCGCGCCCCGAGTCCTCGCCGACCAGAGGTAACTTTTCCGCCTCCGGGAGTGGTGGGATCCGCGGGGGTCTCCCCGTTGCCGAGCTGCGGAGGACGTGCCCGAGGCCGGAGCGAGGCGCGCCGGGCGGTGCGGGTGACGCGTGGCTCAGGCGCCGCGGGGCCCCCGGAGATCGCCAGATCCACGCGCCCAGCGCCGCGGCCCGGGCTCCCCGCCGCCCTCCGGGACCCCAGCCCGAGCCCCCCCTGCCGGGGCCGAGCCGCTGCGCTGCGTCCCCCGCCGGGCCGAGGCGTCCCGCCGCGCCGCAGCATCGCCGGCGGCGCGCGGAGCCTGCCCGCTGTCCCCGGCCTGGGGGCCGCCCGCGGAGCCCTCGCCCACCGGGGCGACCCTGCCCGGCGGCCTCTGCTCTCGACTCCTTTCGGTGAATCTCCTCATTCGGGGCGCCATGTTTTGAGTTCCCACTTGGGTGGGGGGCGAGCGGGCTGCGGCGCCCCCCCCCCCCTTACCGCGCCGCGGGGCCCGCAGAGAGGGCCGGGGGAGGGGAGGGGAGCGACACTGCGGCGCCGCCGGGGCGGGGGCGGGGAGGCCGCTGCGCCTGGAGGCTGCGGGCCGGTCCGGGGGGCCGGCGAGGGCGGGCGCGCCTCCGGAAGGTGCGCTCGGCCCCGCGCATCCCCGCCGGGGGCCGGCGGGCCGCTTTATGTAACTTCCCTGGAACTGGGGCCGCGGCCCCCGACGCGCGGCGGTGGCCGCGTCCCGCGCCCGGGGTAGGGGCTGGCGGTGGAGGAGCAGCGCCCAAGCGTGGGCGCTCCCGGCCGGGACACCTGCGTGGCCCCTCGCCCTGCGCGACCCTGCGCCGGGAGGCGAGACCCGGCCTGCGGGGCCGAGGGGTGCGGAGCGGCGCTCACCTGGCGCCCCCGGGGCTGCGGGCCGCCTGCCGCGCGGTGCCTGCGAGGGCGGCTCTGTGGCGGGTGGGGGCGGGGAGCCCGAGCTCCTGGCCGCCGGAGTTGTATTCTTAGCGGGTCCCTTGCGGGTGTTTCCTTTTGCAGGAGGGGCTCGCTTTCTTGGATTTTTTCTCCTCTCATCAAGCCCTCCTTGTGCCCCTCCCCTCCCCCCCCCCGCCAAGTTCATGGCTTCTGCAATGCGGTGGGTGTGGTTACAGAGTAAATTGTAACTCTGGTCCTTTGCGGTGAGAACATTCTATCCTCTTCTGTTTTTATCTTTATGGATTCAGAGTTTTCTAGGGGCTTTTCCTCCAGCTGCAGCCCGGGGTTAAAGTGGGGAAGAGGTTGTTGCAGAACAAATAGAATGATAAAGGAAACATGTGGTATCAATTACGTGTGCAAGGCTCGACTGGGCCATAGCATGAGGGTCAGGCCGTGCTGCTAATGCAGCGGTTCCGATTATGCGTTAAGTTTGGTGTTTCAGGTTTTTAAAAATTTCATTTTGCATCAGTCTTGAGAAATTGCCTTCGCAGATACCGTCCCTGTCTTTTCTTTGACCCAGTTGAGGTTCTGTGGGAGGGCTAGGTGTGCTGGAGTTTTCTATGCCTAGTAGGAACTTTTCACCTTGTGCTAAACATATTCTTTTTAAATTTTACACTGATTTTTGAAATCTCAAGGAAATAAACATGATAAAACTCTGCTTAACTCACCAGTTAACAGGAATTTAAGCCGAGGAGCTCTATTGAGAAAAGCTTCAGGAAACCTTAGGAGGTGATTTGTATTTTGGCTCAGAGAAGGTTTTTGACAAAATGAGTGTAAATTGTGGCCGCAAACCTTTAAAACTCTTGTTGGTGTAACAGAGTTATTGTACGAGGAATAAATTCTCAATTGGAGGAGTGGGACTTCAGTTTATTAATTTCAAAAAGCCTTAATGGAGCTGAATACTAAACGCTATCTCATTTGCATTTCTGATCTTTAGAAAAATAAAATACGGATGCACAAGTTACGGCATAAAGTTTATTTAGTTAATACACGTTGGGCAAATAGTTTTTGCAAAACAGCACATGTTTTCAGAATGACTCCTTAATAACCAGTAGGGAGCACCGACCTTAATTTGTAAATCCCTTTTAGGGAGGATTGAGGAGACTTAGGTCAAAGATCAGTGCCTCAGTGAAATACATTTAATTTTTAAGTCATGTCTTCAGCATGAGTGCATTTTAGGTTAAAAGCATTTTTTTTTGGTCAGTTCTTAAACCGCACTTGGACTTTGGCCAACTTTGAAATGTGCTCAAATAAGGGATCAGGGATGTTTTACTTGATTGGCTGCTTTATGTTATGTATACATTGCTTTGTTGAATTGGTTGGTCAGATCCACTCAGGGGCCACATCTGTAGAAGAGAGGCAACCATTTCCGTACTAAAGGATGTGATATTGTCATCAACCAGGGAGTCCTTTGGGGGCTTATTGTGTATTGGATTATGTATGGCAGGAACTTCTTCAAGGTATTTTCTTCCATGTTGTAAGATATGCATTCATCTTTTAAGTTGGATGCTTTAAAAAAAAAGTCTTAAAACTCACAAATTGGTAATCATGTCCTTGCTGTTTAAAATAGAACTGCAAGAGTAGACTGAAAACTAAATGCACATTTTTTTTTTGTGAGAATTTGACCATAATGGGGAGCAGGATTTTCCTCCCATTTAGATACTCTAGTCTCTTTCAGGTATGCCACTCTGATTTTGTTCTTTGAATATCAGCTTTATTATGGAATATAGACTTACCGTGGAAAGCCATGAATCAACTTTATCTTTAGCACCACTTCATTTAGAGAGTCCCTTAATGAGGTGATTGCTGCATCTCTTGCTTTCAAAAGGCTAGTGAGCTGCCAGTTTCTTTGGAATTCAGCAGACTGTCCGGGCTCCTGGAGATTCTGCTGTTCTTTGCTGTCATTTGATTTGCCTTGGCTGCAAAGAATTATGTGCTCAGAGGCCTGCACCGGAGCAGTGAAGTCATTGCTCTGCCCTGTGTTGTGACATCACTATGGCTCAAAGGAAACAAGGGTGGGGCAGGCAGAACCAGATGGTCTGAAACCTCTTTCCTGGCTTTTAACTTTGCGTGATGAATGAATGAGACGCTCCTTTCTCAAGTTGAACTGTGCCATAAGGTATCGTTTGGAGAAATGGAAGGTAGAAGTGAGTGCAAGACTACATGGGAGAGTGTGTCTCATAGATCAGGAAGAAGAGGGTTTTTTTTTTTTTTTGGTGATACAGTAGTGATGAATGACTTTTGCGTTTATTGGGGAGCATACTGTCATCTTGAAAAAGGGCCATTTAAAAATTATCAAAATAACAAGAGTAATGTGTATAGCTTTATTTCTGCATGGAGTCAGTATATGTCTTACTGTTGTTTGTACCACAATAGAATTCTTGCTGAGTTCTTTGTTTAGATTATTAGTGTTGTCTTTTAAAATAATTTGGTGTCTATAAAGGTACAGAATATTTTTTTTCCGGGCAGGCAGTGTTCTTTCTGATTTAGTTTTAAATGATGAGGTTGTAGTTGGTAATTGGAACAAGGAAAAAGCTAGGGATTTCACAGTAAGATCTCTGCAATGATCTGGGGAAATTGCTTTCCATTTATATTTTTGTTTTATTTGAAGATTATTTTATAATCTAGCATTTTAATCCTAATTTGGAATTCAGTGCAGAGATTATCAAGGACCCATCCCATTTCATCCAGACTGAAATTCAGAGACTATAAAATACAGTTATAGTTTGATTTCTGAATTTTTTGATTATGAGCATAAAGAAGTGAAGAACCACTAGAATAACTACAAATGTTCATTGTCTTTCCTGTACTTTCTTGGTAAGATGACTGTCGTTTTTTCATGTGAGCATATTATGTATATGGGAACTCTGGGCAGCTCTCCATTAACTGTGTAGCTATTCCATAATATATTTCAAAAGCAAAAGGAAGACAGAATGACTGAAATTGAGAAGCTGAAATTAGTTACAAGAAACTGCAGATCACTTGGTTGAAACATCTTCAGTACCGCATTTTTAGACCTTGGGATGATTTGGTAAATTGCACACTTTAGAATTGTAAGCTTCTATTAGCACTAAACCCCTAATTCTTTTGTAATTTGCGGTACAGAGGAAAAGCCGACAACTTAATTTTTAGATGGCTGACATTTTGATACACTGTTCTTATAGCCCTTCCTTAGAAACTTAAAAAAAAAAAAAGAACAAACAAAGAAACAGGGGGGTCTGCATTAGACCCAGAAAACAAATGAAAAATTTTAACTGCCTCATGCATATTGTTTTCTCTCCAGTTAGACTGGATGAGTGCTTGATGTGGGTAGGACTTTCTCTTTCATCCCCAAGGCAGGTATAGAATTGAGCAATTATTTGTGAAATTGAATGTAAATTGAGGCCTTTTGTGACTTGTGCTCCCTTACTAAAACATTTGAAGAGGCATAAACACTGCTTTATTTAAAAATGAGTATTACTGGACTCATCTATGCAGTCGTTATTTTTAATGGATACCTTTTTGTAACAACCTCTCTACCTCTATCTGTGGCTCAAATTGAGTAGGTTCTGGAGATTTTGCCATATCAGAGAAGAGGATACTGCAAGTACCAAGGAAACAAAGAATGGCTTCTTAGGGGAAAGAACTGCAGGCAGCCTGCTTTTCCTCCTGCCAGCTCTAATTGGTGTGCTGGAGGACATCAGTAGAGAGGGCATTCTCAGAAGTGCAGGAGAGGGATCAGATTGAAGCATGACTAAAGCCAAAATGGATTAGTGCTGGGCAGTGATCTTGATCTTGGCATTGAATTAAAAAGAGAAAAACTACCTTCTCTTGTAGATATCAGTTCATTGCTTGTATTTGTACATTTGGTGTTTACATCCTCAAACTGAGTTTCTTTGTATTCGGTCCAAGCCTCAGATGTCATCATTTTTCAAGCTTATGTTTTTCACTCTTCTACATCTCTAAAGTTGGGATGTGGCTTACAATTGCTGTCAGCCCTGGGGTAGTCATGACATAGTTGTCAGTGTTTGTGAGAGTGCTTCGAAACTTGGCAGTTGAGTGTCAGCTGTTGGGAAGAAAATCCTGGAGACAATAATGGAGCACCCTTATAAGAAGTGATGCATCACCAATGCTCTCGGTGACCCAGCAGATAGTGTGTGGATTAGCATGGACAGCAGTAACCCTGAGTTAACATGTCATTAGGAGAGTTGGAATCTGAAGATGGAAGAATATTTAGAAATACCTTGGCCAATTTATATTCTTTATATTTCCCTCATGTGTACGTAGAATACCTGAACTGGTCAAAAATAATTCTTTAAGTAGAAAATAAAAAGTCCAATCTTAAAATGTATTGTCATAACTTAATTGGCAGAGTGCTCCGTACAATAATGCTATCACTTACTCAATCATTACTCAATCATGTTATACATTTTATGAAATATGGTTTGTCCCTTGGCTATGCAAGTTATTTTAAATATGCTTTATAGTATTCAGTGCTTATTTTTGTGGCTCAGTCTATAGACTGGCAATTATGTTTCTTATACTATCTCTTTGTGGGAATAAATGCATTGAACGATTTTCATTTTCCGTTTTGACTTTTCTCTTTTGGCCCTTTGGGAGATAATTGGCTTTTGATAGATTTTAGTGCTTTCAAAGACATTGCAGCTGGGTCGTCCAGAAGCCAAGAGGCCCACATTTAGCTAGAATGTAAGAATGGTGAGAGATGAGGAAAGTTTTTGGATGGAGTAAAGGTTATTTTGGACTTTGCTAGATAGTGGGAGCCACTGAAACGGATTGAGTAGGGAAGGTTGTTCATCTGGTTATGCTTGTAGAATGTATTGGAAGATGGAGGAGTCTAGAGAAAGATGATCTTTTGTTAATGGACTATTTCCAAGTTTTGAGGTAATGGTTTCTCTTCTCAGTTATTGATATTTTGGCAACTCAAACCAGATGTTTTTCTGGGTATATTTAATTGAAGAGTAAATATTACTTTTTTACTGGAAAATGTGATAGAAGAAAGTTGAGAAAATGAGATATAAGGAAGATTCTTCCAATTAAAATATCTCTGCTATTTCAGGTGTTAAAAATGATGCATGATCACTTAAACATATTCTAACAAAACTGAAAAATAAGAAGTCTCACCATCTAGAGACAGCTACTGTTAATATTTTGGGTGAACATCTTTCCAAAGCTACCTTTCTGAATGTATCATCGAGTGTAGTGGGCCTTGGAATCAGACAACAGGGTTGGGATCCCAGCCCAGTATTTAATAGCTCTGTGACATTAGTCTTCCTTGAGTCTGTCTGCTCATTTGTGGAAAGATGCTTTCATCTCAAGGGTGTTGTGAGGATTAAATGATACTGGGTTCATTAATCCAGTACCTGGTATATCCTGAGTGTCTAGTAAATAGTTGTGCACAAAAGAGTTCACATGGACGCTTAACTGCTATCCCTTCAAAGTCCTGCTTACGAGGTTGATCCTTGGCTGGTGACTGAGAATTTGGATATTGGGAAAGTTCCCAGCCTTCCCAGAACTGATAAGAGTGGCTCACTATGCCTAAACTGTTTGTACAAACAATGTGGTGTATGCTGAACACCTGCTTTTCTTCTGGAGCCTGGAATTTTAGGTACTTGCCCGGCAGGGGTTGCCTATATGACCAGCTCCCAATAAAACTCCTGGGCAGTGAGTCTGTAATGAACTTCTCTGGTTGACAGCATTTTGCACGTGTTGGGACAGCTCATTGCTGGAGGAATTAAATGCGTACTGTGTGATTCCATCGGGAGAGAAGCCTGCCCCGAGTTTTCCCCAGACTTCACTCCATGCACCTTTTCCCTTTGCTGATTGCTCTGTGTCCTTTCACTGTAATGCATCTTAGCTGCGTGTGACTGTGGGTGTGTCCACGTGACTCTTCCAGATGAGCACCTGGAGGTCTTGAATATCCTTGACATCATAACAGTAACATTATTTTGGGTAATGATACATACGAAGATATTTTACATGAACAAGCTCTTAAGTACTAATATGTGACCGTTTTCTTTTTTATGTCCTGGGAAGCTTATAATTTGAATGTTCCTTGGAGTCTTCACAGAGGGAAGGCCTCTTCCAGCACAGTTAGACTTGAGTCCCCGGGACGGCTGTCCTTCCCACATGTGCACATCCCAAGAGGATGTGGACCCAACTATCTATAACGGCTCTTGACTCTTGTTTGGGTCAGTCTTAGAGTTAATGCTTTTTGGGGAACTATAGGTCATGTTGGCTCCCAGAGGCAGAAAAAAATAAGCTTTCCTTCATCTTGTTCTGAGTTCCGAACCTTTCCTTGGTTTTTAGCAATAGAATATCAATAATGGCAGATTCAATTCACAGATTTCATTATGGATGAGAGCAAGGTTGTGCCTGGTCTTAGATTTACTTGGAACCCAGTCTCATCCTCCCCATGTTCTCATGGTTAAGGAAAATTGCTTTATCTAGACTTTTCCTGGTTATAAGTGTGGTGCCTTAAGGATGGACCTGAGGTTGGCTTACTTTTATGTAATTTGTACCTTGAGTTGCTCACATCACAGAGATGTGAAGAGTCTTTGGCAATTTCATTACCGGGAATTCCTGAGGAATTTTTGTATATTTTATACATTATTTTGTACTATTTGGTGATGACTTTCATTACCTTGAGTTTAGTAGGAATACCCGTATGTATTGGAAAAATAAGAATAGGGGATTGGAAAAATAGCAGTGGACTAATTTGCTCAAGACCTTTGAAAAGCTATTTTCCCTAATTCTTGAAATACAGATAGCAGTAATCCAAGGGAAGGAGCTGCACTGTAGAAAAAAGAAAATATAATGAGCTAGAAAAGATATGGCTTGAAACCTCTACTGTCCTACGGCGAAGTGACTTGTGTAGATACACCATTTCTGGGGGCATCAGTGTCCGCAGCTGTAAAATGGGGATAATGGTGCTTACCTCAAAGTTGAGGAGAGATCTGAATTTGAAGTCTTCTAGAATGGTGTCCTGTGAGAGTAGGCTCCTGGTACATGGTTTCCTATTGCAGCTAGTATATGTTGTTTGCCTACTTTGCTAGTGCCCAGGGACTCATGTTAGCAGTTGTCAGAATCCAAAAGTGATCTTGAGAAGAATATAGAAGTACCTAAAATTCCATCACAAACTCCATAGTCAAAAAGATGATTTTCCTTGGGAATATAGAATTTTGTCAATATGAAACTCCAAATGATGTATTAAAGGTTTGCAAAGAATTAGATGGCAGTGGTTTTCAAATTTTCATGTGCTACAGAATCACTAATAGAGTTTGTTACAAAGCAATTTTGGGGGACCCCTCCAGAGAGTCTCATTGATAGTTCTGGGTTTGGGTCCAAGCAACTGTATGTCCCTTAAGTACTTCAGTGGATTCTGATTCAAGTGTCCCTGGACCACATTTCGAGATACCCTATCTTATGGAACTGTGTCTTAATGACTCTCCAGCTTACACGCTATTATCAGATAAGCATTTAATCTGGAAAGATAATATGCTGTAAATAATGCTGATATTTGAGAGTGTACTTAGCATAGAGGGAAGCGCCCTGCCTTGGAATCAGAAAACCTGGGTTTCCGTTATGGTTGGTCCATCACTAAGTGGTTTCATGTCCCTAGGAAATAAAATAAAATATCAGAAGTTGAGGAAGTAGGATAAAGGGTTAGTTTTCTTATCTACTAAATATAGGGATGATAGTAAGGACTAGCAAAATGGCCAGAAGGATTAAATGAGGACCATATGTCTTCAGTTGGGTAAGTTTTCTTTCTCTGTGATTGATAATTGAAAAGTGGGGTAAAATCAGAGAGTGAGGGCAAATACTTCCATGATTAAGTGTGATTCTGTTGATCAAACTTATACTGAGCTATTTGGGCCTTAAAGATATTCTCAGGATGTTATAAAGTTTTTAACTTGTATATGTGAAACTGTTAAAATAATTAAAGTCTTTGTTTTCTTTACTGATAACTGCTATTTTTAGTGATACTAATAAAAATGGTAAATGGTCAGATTACTTTATAATTACGTTAATTAGCATTTTCTCCCCTTATTCATGTCCAAGAAGGACACAAACACATAAACCACATGGGGGTGGGGGAGGGACCAAAGCAGAAGTCACTTTTATTTCACATTTAAATGGAACCATTTCTTAGGATCCAAAGGTGAATTCAAGAGGGAGCTTCCAGTCTTTGGAGCTGTAGGTGCAATACAACCATAAGGATCTTAAGCTTTTTGACATTGCAGCTCTGTCTTGATAATGAAAGCCAGCGAGTCAGATGAATTCTTTAAGCATCTTTAGTCCCTGGCTTTTCTCCCCCTTGCAGTCACCTAATTTAGGAGAGCTTCAATTGAAGATAATGTATGTAAAAAGATCTTTGTAAAGGACGGAATATACAATCATTAGTAAATTAACTTTCATAATCTTTTCTTTCTACCTAATTCCAGTGAAAGTTTCCTTGGACACATTTATTGGTTTTATCAGCTTACCATCTCATCTGTTTCTACATGCCCTTATTTAAGGGTTGGATTTCAGCTAGGCAGCGTCCTTGCCTGTGGCTCCTCTTGGCTTGAATTGGAAAATATCTTACGTGGTCTTACTAGTGTAGGTAGGCATCTGTGGTGCAGCTTCTTGGGTGAGCATCTACAGCCCCCAACCTTGACCAGTTTCCAGCTTCTTTATCTCAGTAAATGTTTCACCATCCCCCAAGGTGAGTCCAGGTTTTCTCTTATCAGGCCAGTTTCCTTCTAATTATCTTTTCTCCAAACAACTCTAGTTCACGTGTCTCCCAGCCCAAAGAAATAAGCAAAGCAAAACAAACCCATCTTTTTTTTTTTTTTTAAAGATTTATTTATTTATTTAATTTCTCCCCCTCCCCCGGTTGTCTGTTCTCTGTGTCTATTTGCTGCGTCTTGTTTCTTTGTCCGCTTCTGTTGTCGTCAGCAGCACGGGAAGTGTGGGCGGCGCCATTCCTGGGCAGGCTGCACTTTCTTTTCACGCTGGGCGGCTTTCCTCACGGGCGCACTCCTTGCGCGTGGGGCTCCCCCACGCGGGGGACACCCCTGCGTGGCACGGCACTCCTTGCGCGCATCAGCACTGCGCATGGCCAGCTCCACACGGGTCAAGGAGGCCCGGGGTTTGAACCGCGGGCCTCCCATGTGGTAGACGGACGCCCTAACCACTGGGCCAAAGTCCGTTTCCCCAAACCCATCTTTTGACTCAGCGTTCTCCTCAAGCTTATCGCCAGTATTTTGTCTCAACTGCTTGACCATGAGCCAGACTGCTTTGAAATTATGATTTGTCCAGGAATCATATTTTATTTTGCAACATTAAGAGTTGATATGAAAAGACTCACCACAGTCTACTGAAATGTACATTTAAACAGAAAAGACATAACCTGACCCAAAACACAGTGCTCTGAATCTTCGTCAAGTTTTCTTCCTTCATCTGTTCGTTTATCCATTGGCTTGTTTATTCCACAAATATCTCTGGAATGCTCATCATGAACCTGGTACCATGAGGTGATATGCTGGTGACAAACAGGACAAGCAAGGCCTCTCTCTCTCTCTCCTCCTGGAACCTGTGTTTTAAGCAGTGGCACAGGCAGTGAGCAAATGATTTCAGGTAGCGGGAAATGTTCTGTAGCAGGGCCAGGTCACAGTAAACATGGGTGTGGAGGGCTGCTTTAGATGCTCCCGCTTGGCAAATGTATAACATTTTATTATGCCCCCCGCCTTTATTTTTTTTAGGTACTGGGGTGAGGGATTGAACCCAGGACCTCGTATGTGGGAAGCGGGTGCTCAATGCCCAGCCACTGAGCTACTCTGGCTCCCCAAGTTGCCTTTTTTATTTGTTCAGTTGTTTTGGTTTTAGAAGGTGCTAGGGATTAGACCTGGGACCTTGTATGTGGGAAGCAGGCGCTCAGCCACTTGAGCCATGTCCACTCTCTGTGCCCTTCATTCTTGCATGCATCTGTTTTCTATATGTGTGATGTCAGTTCTAGACTGTAAACACTGCAGGGCAGGCATCCTGTTTTAATCAGCCTTCTATGTACAACATCTTTATACCCAGTGCTCCTCGTTAACTGCTGAATCTTAAAGAGCTCTTACTCTCTCCATCTTCATTTTTGTACCTTGTCTTTCCTTGTGATATTATTTTATCATAAAGTGTATACTTTCCTCCATTTTGTGTACGTTTACTTTCTTTTACTCTCCCATTCACATGTAGACTTACCAGGAAGCTCATGAAGTTTGAGCTTTAGCCCTCCTGACCCCCTTTGCAGAATCCTTTTCCATGTTTATACCTGAGTTCGTAATTTGATGTTTTTCTTAAAGAAAATTCCCCAAATTCTAAAAGCCTCAGCTCTCACAAAACCTGGATCCACCTCTGAGCCTGACCCATATTAAGTTCTGCTCTGGAGTTTTGACTGCAACTCAAGGTAAGCAGTATGGAGACCATGACTGTGTGCCTATTAATCTTGAAGTATTTTGTGAGCACCCGTGAGAAATCCAAAGCCTGAATTTATTTGTGACTTGACTAAAACAAGTCACAAACCTCTCAGAGCCATTAACTTACTCGTAAATGTGCAGAGCCACCCTTTACTTCTTCCTACAGAATTGTTGTGAAGTTCCAACAATGTCATGGGTGGGAAAGCACTTTTTTTTTGGCTTTATTTATTTTTTTAATGTTACATTAAAAAAATAATGAGGTGCCCATATATCCACCACCCCCTCACCCCACCTCCCCCCATAGCAACAATCTCCTCTATCATCACGAGACACTCATTGCATTTGGTGAATACATCTCTGAGCACCACTGCACATCATGGTCAGTGGTCCACATCATAGCCCACACTCTCCCACAGTCCACCCAGTGGGCCATGGGAGGACAAACAATGTCCAGTAACTGTCCCTGCAGCATCACCCAGGACAACTCCAAGTCCCGAAAACGCCTCCACATCTCATCTCTTCCTCCCATTCCCTACCCCCAGTAGCCACCATGGCCACTTTCTCCACACCAATGACACATTTTCTTTGATTACTAATCAAATAGTTCATGAATAGAATATCAGTAAGTCCACTCTAATCCATACTCTATTCCTCCATCCTGTGGACCTTAGAATGGTTTTGTCCACTCCCATCTATATCAACAGGGGCCTTAGATTCCACATGGATGCTGGATGCGATCCTCCTGCTTTCCGTTGTAGGCACTCTTGACTCCCTGGTGTGGCGGTTGACCTTCTTCACCTGCATGTTAGCTGAGTGGGGTAGGTCCAATAAACCAGAGTGTAGGAGCTGAAGTCTGTCGAGGCTCAGGGCCTGGCTATCATATGGTCAGTCCAGAGATTCAGGTCCCCTGGGTATATATTAAACCCTAGCACCAACTATGGTTGTGGTAAAAGTAACAGGAGTGGCTTGTGAAAAAGGATCACATCTGAGTCCATCTCCATTACACAGAAACACAAACTCCAAAGAAGGGCCAACTGACATGGCACTGAACTCCATCTGCCATGTCCATAGAGCCTGTGGGTCTCTTCAGCCTTCAGAAGAACCAATACCTGGGGTTATATCTACTTTATGTGTCTCTGGGACTCTGCTGAGGTGTGCATAAGGGCAACACCTCTGATAACCTCCCGGCTCTTTTTGGAGACTCATAGCCATATAAACTCATTTGTCCTTTCCATTTCCCCCTTTTATTCAGGTCAAAAGGCATTTTTAACTCCTGGTATTATATGTCGACTGAGATATTCTGCTGGTCCGAGTTGACTCTTTTATTCAAGGTCATTTTCTAGTTACATCATCAGCTGGTACTTAGTAGTAATCCCTTGGCACCAGGGAGGCTCATCCCTGGTGTCATGTCCCACGCTGGGGGAAAGGCAACGCATTTACATGCTGAGTTTGGCTTCGAGACTGACCACATTTGAGCAGCACGCAGGCTCTCAGGAGGTAACTCTTAGGCACCCTGCAGCTCTAGGCCTTGTTCTTATTTCAGGTGCACAGGTTCACAAACATAATCATTAGTATCAAGGGCTCATTGTTGAACCTTCATTCTTTTTTGGTCTTTGCCCTTGCACTTGGGGGATTGTTGCTGTTCCTTTAGGGACTGTGATAGAGCTCTCCTGGCTAGGAACTCAGCACTCCCTCAGTTGTTTTTAATTGTATCCACTATGAAAATATCCAAACATTTTTATGTACCCTGCATATATGCCCTGGAGAACTCTCTGCCAACCATATGTCCCCTGTCAATAACATCCCACACCAGTATTCCTCCTCTGGCATTGTTGAACCTTTCTGTGATCCAAAACTGTCTGAAAAGTGAAGCCCAATATATTGCCAGGTTCCATTAATAGTAAAATGGAATATAGCAATGAGTTTAAAGGTTAGATATAGAATACATATTAATTTGGAAAAATTATGGTAAAAATAAATTGGGGTATCAAAACATTAAAAAATGCAAAAGCTTTGTTTTTGATGTTTTGCCTTCCATCACTTTTTGAGCTATGAAGATATATCCGATAATAACCAACAGTTTTGTTATGGAGTTAAGGTGGAACACATTTAGGGAAAGGAACATCTTTGCTTTCTTCCCTGCTCTGCTCCCACAGTTGTATGACTTCATTCATCCTTCTAGCAATAAGATTTGTCTTAGGTACATATGAAGTGCCAGCACTGTGCAGGCACCAGGGTGGTGCAGTGAAAAAAGTGCACGGCAGTGCCTACTCTCACGGAAAGAGCTAAGTGATGATGACTTGGCCATTGCAGCCCACTGTGACAAGTGCTAGGCCAGGGGCCACCAAGTCAACACAAGAGCTGCTTGCCTGTCCAGACTTGGGCATGTGGCCATGGAGAAGAGGGAGTGATACCTACACTGAGACTCGAAGGATTAGCAGGGAAATGGCATTTGGGGGGCGGGGCAGGTATGGGTCTAGAAAGGCCAGAGAGGAGGATGGTTGAGATAACTGGACAGAATGCACAAAGGCCAAAAGGAAAGCGTGAGCTCTGTCAGTTTAAGGAATTGAAAGAAATTTCCGATAGCTAAACACTGGGGTGGGATCTAGGGATAGTGGGGGAAGGCGATGAGATGAGGCTGCAGAGGGAGCTGCCATTGGGGCGAACTGTGCCATCCCGAAGGAATCGCCCCAAGTTCCCCATCACAGTTGTACCTCTTCCTCCCAGAAGTAGGCACAATTCCGAATCTGCCATGTTGAATGACACGAGGAGATGTGTTTTTAGGAAAAGTAATATTCCTCAAATCATAATGAAGGGATGTTTTAAGAGACAACGTATTGTTGTGGCTAACATGATTGTATTTTGAATTTCTTTTTTTGAAGGAATGAATGAGTTGAACTAACTCATTGATAAATCCCGACTCCATACCAGTCTAGCTTTAGAATTTGGCATGAATGCTTAACCTCGAAAACTTGACTTTCTTTTTTGATGAAATAAAAGTAGTCACACTTCACGATATAGCGAGCCTTACAACCACATCGTGTTTAAGTTCTCTTCATATAAGTGTTCAGTAAGAGGTGGTGATGTTACTGTCCAGGGGAGAATTTAATGTGGTCTGAACAAAGTAGTGATGGGGAGGAGTGGATAGTTTAAACTCTGTTTAGGAGGTGGAATTATGAGCCCTGGTGAGGCTTTGGGCCTGGGACGGTCCCTGAGCTTGCCTCCAGCAGAAGGGGATGGTGGGTTGCTGATGGTGGTGCAGAGGGGAAGAGTTCCCCCTGAGGTTCCTGTGGCACATCAAGAAGAGATGTCCACTAGCCTTTACACTTAAGTGTGCAAGCCAGGGGTCCAGCTTAGGAATCAAGGCTCATCATCCTCAAAATTGGTTGGTGATGAAAGCCCTGGAAGAGAGGGTGGAGGGAAGGGAATCTAGGATGGGATTCTGAAGGGATGCGTTTTGGAGGGTCCATGGGAATGAGGAATGCAAAGGAGGAAAACGAGAAGAGGAAAGTGTGAATGCAGCCAGGGAAGGAATGTTCCAGGAAGGAACAGAGTTCCGTGCTGTATGAGCATTCAGGTAATGCAGTGACTGAAACATTCCATTTGCATTTGCCTTGAAGATGTTGACTCTGCCATGAGGGATTTAGAGGCCTGTGCCTCTTTTCACTGCCAGGACACTGAGTTTTCTAGAGGTCACTGAATCTAGACCTAGTGGGTTCAAGGTTGGAAACCAGGATGAAGGGAGAGCCAGCTCACACTGGAGAGCCAGCTCACACTGGTCTTATTTTGATGCAGGCATACCTTGATGCTTACTGAAAGAGAGAGGGAGGGAGGGGGGAGAGAGGGGAAAGAAAGGAAGTAATGAAAGAAGGGGGAGGGAAGGGAGAGGTGGAAAGGGGAGGGGAGGGGTGGAGATGGAAGGGGAGGGAGGAAGGAAGGAAGGAGGGAAGGAAGGAAGCAAGGAAGGGAGGGTTATTGTCTTTATCAAGATGAAGGTGAAACAAGAAATATGTTATTTAAAATCTCCATTTTATCCAATGTTTTATTTTTTAAAATAAGTGTATTAAGAAGCAAAGGTGACTATGCTAAAAATACCTATCTTTTGTGTAGATGAGGACTGTAGTTAGAATTGTGACAGGCAGCTCAGTTTAAAGCACTAAACCTAGAATTGCTATATTTTCTTTTATATAGCCTTTTTCTGTGGACCATAAAAGAGGCTCTAATGTATAGTTTGAGAGTGCCAGAAAAATGTTGACAGCTTTTGAATTCCCTTCATTTCCCCCCTTTCTCCTCTTAATAACAAATGATTCTACCCATGGTAAACTATTTTTAATCATATTGGTACTCTTTTGTCCATTACTTAAAAGACAAGCTTCAAGATGATCCAAACATGGTTAACTAAGAGAAACTAGAGGCTGAGAGATTAGAATAAAAAAAAAAACTTATTGTGAAATATTTCTGACACACAAAAGGGTTGAATGATACAGTAAGGCCCCGTGTACTCAACATTCAGGTTCAGAATTAAAACATGACCAAGTAGGAATGTCCCCAAGTTCCCCGTCACAGTTGCACCTCTTCCAGAAGCAGGCACAGTTCCGAATCAGTGTTTGTCGTAGCCATGCATTTCTCTATACCGTTCCACGTCACAAACTACTGCTAATATCACTCAACCATTTGTAGTGTCATTTTGCATGTTTAAAATCTTTGTAAATGGTAGGCTGTGTCTGTTCTTCCGCAGCTTGCTTTTTGCCCACTTATCATGTGGGATATCGATAGCGTGGTAGTCCATGGTAGGTTTCTTCTGCAAGAAATCTAGTGAAGATGGGACCCCTTCACGGAGGCTTCCTGGCTTCCTTTCTGATCTTTGAACCCGGCCGTGCTGCCACCTTGGAGTTGCTGTTTCTTCCTCCCACTGTCTCTCTACACAGCTTGCTCAGTCACCTCCATCAAGCCTTTGCCTCTTCGAGATGCTTTGCATGCCACTCCCACCACCTCTTGCCTCTTCCAGCATTACCTGCCAGTGTTCCCTATTTACATTTATTCATAGTCCTTATTGCCTTTTAACAGGACACATTTTACTTAGATCATTATGGGGTCTCCCTCAACCAGAAGATAAGCTTCCTGAGGACAGGATTGAAGGCTCTTTGTTTGCTGCTCTAGACCCCAGCTCTTAGAACAGTGCTAGGCAGGGAACAGTCACTCAATAAATATTTGCATGAGTGAATGATTTAAAATACAAGGCGAAACCTTCCCACAAGGCGAAACCATCCCACAAACCCTCTAGAAGGAACCTCTAGCTCTAGGGTTTTGTTAAAGGTGATTATTTAAATTGTAAATGTAATCTTCAAAACTGAGAGTCCCTGATGAGAAGAGCTTGCCTGTGCAGCCTGGGGCTCTTCTTGAGGACATAAGGAAGCTGTATGTGCCTGGTCCCAAACTTCTCTTCACCAAGCCATGGGTTCAGCCTTACCTCCCGTTGTGACAGCTGGGTTTCAGTCATTTTCAATTAAATTGGAGTTGAAATTCTTTGTGCTCCTTAGAGTATAGTAATTTCCCCCTTCCCCAAGAATTAGCACGTCTCTGTTGTTAGTACTTTCCCAGATATACCATCTGGCCTGCTCCTTTCTCTCTCTTCCAATTTTAGCACAATCTAAGGTAAACAGCTTTTTTTTCCCCTCCCCAATGAATATTCCATTGTCTTGCAATTTGGAAAAATATTTCATACACCTTTCATTTTCACTCTCTGTATTCAGTGCTAGGCAAATCAAAGTGCAATTGGTTTTTAATTCTGAGCTCTTCAGTTAGACACTGAGTAAATAAGCAAGGTTTTGATTAGATGTGCATTCTAATTAAAGAAAAAGGGATGGTAATTTTTCATTTGGACTACTGTAAGAGTTTATTCTGCACTGTAAAGATAGATTTTTATGTTGTTCCATGGGCAAAATCAGCTATAACTTAGTTTCAAAGCATTTCTTATGCAGAAAGGAAGTTTCAGTACTGCCTTATTTCTATTTCTTTATAAGAAATTAGACTTTTCTCTAAATCTGGGTATCATGCCTAGAGTTCAGGAGGGGAGAGATCTGGAATTTCTTCTTATTTAGCTCCAAGTACCTAGTAAGCACTGGAGAAACCAAATGATATCTCTGCATTGTTAAGTTTTTAAGTCAGTTATATTACTCTCTTCTTTTTTTTTTTTTTTTTTTTTAAAGATTTATTTATTTATTTAATTCCCTCCCCCTCCCCTGGTTGTCTGTTCTTGGTGTCTGTTTGCTGCGTCTTGTTTCTTTGTCCGCTTCTGTTGGCGTCAGCGGCACAGGAAGTGTGGGCGGCGCCATTCCTGGGCAGGCTGCTCTTTCTTTTCACGCTGGGCGGCTTTCCTCATGGGCGCACTCCTTGCGCGTGGGGCTCCCCTTCGCGGGGGACACCCTTGCGTGGCACGGCACTCCTTGCGCGCATCAGCACTGCGCATGGCCAGCTCCACACGGGTCAAGGAGGCCTGGGGTTTGAACCGCGGACCTCCCATATGGTAGACGGACGCCCTAACCACTGGGCCAAAGTCCGTTTCCCTCTCTTCTTTCTGATACCGGTGATAATTTGTACGATCAATTTGGGTGTATATTAAAGGAAAGTTGATTGGGTGGGAAAGGAGACGTCAATGTAAATAATCTGTAATAACTGATGTTTGGGAAACCTTCACCTTCTATAATCATTCTTTGTGAGCTGTGGTGAGCTGCTCCAACAGCTTTGGCCAGGTGGGTCACTGCTTCGGCTGTGCCTGAATTTGGCGTCACTGATTTGAGAGTGTCTGATGACAAGCATTACTCGGTTGGAAGCTATTGTTCTTGAGCCCTGGGTAGTCAGGATTCTTCCTCTGCCTGGATCAGCAAATTTGATATTTTGAAACTCCTTTGATGGAGTCCCTAATGACAGAGATAATTATTTTTATGACTTTCTAGTGAAGTGCAATTGCCTGCTAGCTGTCTTGTTTCTTGGTGGCCTCTTTTTCTAATACTGAAAAGAGTGTGAGGTTGAAAAGGGATGAGGTTGAGAAACAGTGAGCATTTTCAATAGAAAACCATTATTATCAACTCATAAGCCCTAAATATGCGTCAGCTGTTTCTCCCATGGAAGGCAGCTTCTTGGTTGAGGTACTAAGGTCCCTGCGATGATTTTAATGCATCTGCCTGATAAAGAAACATTGAACTGAGTGGTGTGGAGGATAACAAAATAGATATTCAACTAAAATCATTCTCTGCTGGTCTCTTAAATTCTAAAAAGTATTTGTAAATATTTCATGTATGAGAACTATGTCATACAGTGGATTTATAATATATCTGTAATAACTATACGTATTATAGTCACTGTGGTAGTTTTAGATCAGATTATATATGATATAATCTCTAATCCCAGCTAAATCACTTTTTACAAATAGTGTAGACATAGCCAAGTTATTTAACCTCTCAATCTGTTTCTTCAGCTGAATGTATGGGTAGTAATACTAGCCGCATTAGTTTTTTGTTTTGTTTTGTTTTTATGTCTGTTTGTTTGTGCTTTAGGAACCAGGGCCTGGGGATTGCACCCGGTATCTCATACGTGCCGGCGCTCAATCCCTGAGCCACATGGGCTTCCCTAAGTTGTTTTTTCTCTTTGTTTTGCTTGTCGTTTGCTTTTGTTGGGAACCAAACCCAGGACCTCCCATGTGGGAGGCGGGCACTTAGCCTCTTGAGCCACCGCTGCTCCCTAGCCTCATTGGTTTTATGTAAAGTTTATACACATGTTAAGTGCATGTATAAAATGGGAACTGTAGTAGAATTGACCTCATTGTGTTACCACAAGGGTTATTTTTAATATCATGATGCTTTATAGAGTTGGTTTCAAAATGCCAGCCGACGCTACAGTGCCAGGCCAGGAGAAAGTCTTCCTGGGGCCTTCACGCCCCTCTTGAATGAATTCCTCGTTATTTTAGTTATGCCTTGCCCGTCCCCGCCCCCCCGCCCCCAAACCTCAGGGCAGGTAGCCTCCTGGCCTTCGTGGGCCCTACAAGGAGAAGGTGGAAGAAAGGGCACAGAGCAGAAAAAATTTTTTTAAACAAAACAAAAACAACTTGGCTTCTCTCACTTGCACATATTATTTTAAACCGAATGAAATTAAATATGGCATATCTGTGTTAAAACTGGGTTCCCTGCCCTGGTAACACCGCTCATTGCAGGCATCTCAGTGGGACCAGCTCTTCCTCCCCCGTCCTTTGGCGTGCTGGTGCTTTCCTGGCGATGATCTGGGCTGTTGGTCCAGCCTCCTGCCCCCTGGCCGGAGGAATAGGCTGAGAAGGCAGGTGGATGGACCTGGGCAGGTGCAGCCCTGCATTGCCATGGCAGGTGACCCCAGCTGGCTCCGCACACCCTTCTCTGAGTTTGTTGTGGATGGAGGCACAGGGGAAAGAGGCCTTAGCTTTTTGAATGCCCGAGATAGAAGAATTTGACCTTGTTGCTTGGCCCAGAGAGCTTGAGGCCAACAAGAGAGAAGTGATGAGGTTTTAGTAAAGTTGAATCCCTGAGGTCTCAGCAGATGCTGACTGTCAAATGGCCAGAAAAGTTTCTTATTTATATTTGTTAATTTTTTTTTTTTTAAGATTTATTTTTATTTAATTCCCCTCCCCACCCCCGGTTGTCTGTTTTCTGTGTCTTTTTGCTGCATCTTGTTTCTTTGTCCGCTTCTGTTGTCGTCAGCGGCAGGGAAGTGTGGGCGGCGCCATTCCTCGGCAGGCTGCTCCCTCCTTCGAGCTGGGCGGCTCTCCTTATGGGTGCATTCCTTGCGCGTGGGGCTCCCCTACGCGGGGGACACCCCTGTGTGGCAGGGCACTCCCTGCGCGCATCAGCACTGCACATGCGCCAGCTCCACACCGGTCAAGGAGGCCCGGGGCTTGAACCAGGGACCTCCCATGTGGTAGACTGACGCCCTAACCACTGGGCCAAAGTCCATTTCCCAATATTTGTTAATTAAGGACAGTAGGAAAGTGTAGTATAGCATGGTAGTTTTAAGAGCCCTGCTGGTTACTATCCATTTTACTGTGGAAAAGTTAGATAATCTCTCTGTAGCTGCCTTTTCAATTGTGAATAATAGCGTGGACTTCATAGGTTTGTGAGGACTACATGAATATTTGTGGCATAATATGCATGCACATAAAATATATGTATATAAAATATGTATTTATATATGTATAAGTAATATGTATATAAAATATGTATTTATAGATCTGTAGGGTACTATCAGTATATATATATTCACTTTTTTTTTTTTTTTTTAAAGAAAATGCTCCCCCCCCCCTTGTGGTTGCATCATCATCTTTTTGGTGCTTCGTTTTGCCATGCGGAGGCCTGTGTCTCTCTGAGAAAAGGTTTTTAAGGCCACAAAAAAGTAGGGTGGACATGATCTTGGACTAAAGTACAGTCATCAAAAAGGCCAGTTAACAAGCTTTATACAGTTAACAGATATGAACATTTTAAAATTCAGATATAGTTTTAAAATTGAAAAGGAGAAATATTCCATTTTCTTGTACATGAGATTGTACATTATTTATAGCAGTTTTGATATCAATCTCTTGCAGTCTTGGAGTATTGGTTTGCTGTTTTATTTCCGAAACCCCAATTTAAATTGCTTTAAAGAAGGAAAAAGGAATTTATATGAAGGAAGCTCTGGTGGCCAAGAATCAAAGGAAGACTTGGGGAAGCAGAATAACTTGAAGGGGACCCACATTTGAGCAGCTTCTATTCAGAAATCATCATGGATCATTTTTGCTTTGGTAACCATCTCCAACATGATGTTGCCAGTCTGAAATCTAAAAGTGCGGGAATGGCACTTTTCAGAGTGTTTGTGGCCTTTCTGTAATATGTTTAGAATATATGCCTGTCCCCAGGAAAGGTTTTCATGGGAATTACTCATTTTGTATATCCCTGTTAGCCATACCTGCGATGTTTTGGATACTAGATCCTTCATATTACTTGTCCTTCAATATTTAAGTATAATCTATTTATAACGTGATTTATGGTACATTGTAGTAAAACTGAAAACTTGTCTATGTTATTTTGTATCTGCTGGTTTGCTTTGCTAGTTGTTGTTTACGTTTGGCCCCAGTTAGGAAGGCTTTTAAAAGCCAATTTAATCAGTCATCTTTCTGGCACATTAAATGTAGTCATCAGTCAAAAACTAAGGGGATGGGTGTGTGCTCTAAAGGCTTTGAACACTAATGAAATTTTATGGTCAACAGGCCAATGACTATTTGCATTTGGGTATTTTTGAAGCTAAGTCGGGTAAGAAGAGATGAAATTTACACTGTCTTTAAAAGATAGTCTACTGAGTATACCTTGAGTGACAACACCTTCTTTCAGCCAGACCAGGGTTTGTTTATAATACAGTGTCTACAGGAAGATATTCATTCTATTATTATAATCATATAACTTTTAAAATCTATTTGCATTGAAAGGAATAAATATTTCTGTTCTGCAAAGATAACCCTGTTTCCTGTTATAAACAACCTCTTGAGGTACATTACTTAATAATGTTTGATAACATTCTTACTGCAAGCTGAATTTTTTCCCTTTTATTTTCTTTATTAGAGATTTGTCAGTTTACACAACAATCATGCATAAAATACAGGATTCCCATATTCCATCCTGTTAACACCTTGGATGTGTGGAACATTTGTTACAATTGATGAAAGCACATTTTTATAATTCTACTATTAACTGCAGTCCATGGTTTAACTTAGGGTTGGTTCATTGTGTTGTGTAGTTCCATGGATTTAAAAAAAAAATTTAGTCTGTTACCATATATACAATCTAACATTCCCCCCTTTAATTACATTCAGATATATATTTCACTGCTGCTAATTATGTCCACAATGTTGTGTTACCATCACCACCAGCCATTATCTAAGTCTAACTTTTCCACCGTTCCAAATAAGAACCCTGTACATTTTAAGTCTTAACTCCCCATTTCCTGTCACCAACCCAGCCCCTGGTAATTTATAGTCTGGTGTCTCACTCTAGGAGTTGCTTATTGTAATTATTTCAAATCAGTGAGACCATACAATATTAAGCCTTTTGTGTCTGGCTTATTTCACTCTACATGATGTCTCCAAGGTTCATCCATGTTGTTGCATATATTAACTTTATTCCTTTTTACAGATGAATAATATTCTACTGTATGTATATACCACATTTTATTTACCCATTCATTAGAGGATGGACACTTGGGTTGCTACCATCTTTAGGCAATTGTGAGTAATGCGGCTATGAACATTGGTGTGCAAATATCTGAGTGCCCACTTTGAATTCTTTGGGGTATATACCCGGTAGTGGGACTGCTGGATCATATGGTAGTTCCCTAGTTAGTTTTTTGAGAAACCACCAAAACGTCTTCCACAGTGACTGTACAGTTTACATTGCCTCTAGCAATGAATGAGTGTTCCTATTTCTCTCCATCCTCTCCAACACTTGCCATTTTCTTTTTTTTAAATAGCAGCCATTTTAATGGGTGTGAAACAGTGTTTCCCCGAGGACTAGTGATGTTGAGCATCATGTATGTGCTTTCCAGCTCTTGATATATTTTCTTTAGAGAGATATATTCAGGTCTTTTGCCTATTCATTAATCGGGTTGTTTGTCTTTTTGTTATTAAGTTGAAGGATTTGTTTATATATCCTGGATATTAAACCTTTATCAGATATGTGGTTTCCAAATATTTTCTCCCATTGTGTAGGTTGTCTTTTTACTTTCATGATAGTTCTTTGAGGCATAAAAGTTCTCAATTTTGATGAGATCCCATTTTTTCCTTCTGTTGCTTATACTTAGGGGATAAAATCTAAGATGACTTTTTGACTATTAATATTGTTTATTATGATTAAGGGTAATATTATGGCTAATGTTGAGACTAGTTGCCAATATTTCAATATTTTATGACTAAGGTAATCCCCATAAAATTTTGAATGCCCTGCTAAGTCATTTTACATTGATGTACTTTTTCACAAAGTATTTCTTGAGCACCTATTTTATGCTAGGCACTTTTCTCCGTAGCAGTGAATAAAAAAGAAAATCCTTATCTACATGGAGCTTATATCATAGGGAGCTCTTCTGTTCTCCCTAAGCCTACAGCAGCATTATTAGGAAGACATTATACACCTGGTTTGTAGAGGCAGCAGCTAAACCTTAGGGAGTTAAATGATTCATCCTGTGAAATATGGAGAGTGAATGGAATTTGAAGTGGCTGTGACTAATTCCCAAGCCATTTTGCCATTAGAAATGCTATGTGCATTTTGAGTTTCAAACCGTTTCTCTTATGGTATTGGGTTTTGCTCTTTAGCTAGCCATGCCTATCACAGTGCTTTTTCTTTATTGAATGACTGAATATTAGTAACACATGTTCCTGGCAAGCTCCTGGTATTTGGTGCAAAGCCGGATGAGGTTGGGAATGAGCTGGCTATTAGGCTGTTATAGACCTCAACTGCAGTCTTTGAGGTGCCGGCAGACCTGTTGTATTTTTCTGGGTTCAGGTAAGTGCCTTAATGAAGTGTATTTAGAGTTAGCCAGCAATTTAGATAAAATGCTTAAAAAAGCAAATAGTTGCCTTGTAATCTCTATGCAAGACCAGTTATTGAAAATATGTGCTTGAGTAACAAATGAGAACACTTCTTACAGATGGCTTTCTGGGTTTTAAAATCCTAAAGCATTCTGGAATCGTTTTATTATTATTATTTTTTGCCTGGGGATAAAGATTTAAGTCAATATTGATAATTATTTGTGATCTTCTGTTTTCAGTATTCTGCTTAAAGAGCCTGGGTAGGCTTCAGAGCACATAACTTTCTGCATTTGTTTGTTTTTTAATGCCACTTATTATTGAGTTCATATTCTTGGCCAATATTTACTCAGAAGACAAATCGTGCATTCCTAAAAATTTCTCTAGTGTAAACTAAAGGGCCATTGTGGAGGTTATCTTATTGTACTTCTGTTTACAAGTGATGAAACAGAAGGTCTGGGAGGACCAGAGCCCTGGCCAAGGCCAGGTGATCAGACTGTAGAGCTGAGGCTTTCCCTGGAATGCTTTCTTCTTAGAATTTAATAGTCCAGTCGTGGCAGCAGGAGTTGCATTATTCCAGCTTTTAATTTTGCCCTGGTTGTTCCTTTCTGTATCACGGAGTTTCCATCATCTAGATGTGAGTCCTGAGTAGAAGCTCTAAGCTTTAGGCATTTTTCTCTGGGAGGCGATGGAGAGCTGGATGGGTGATGTTACTGGGAAGTAAAAAACCCAAAGTTAATTAGTGCAGCACTTTCTAATTTTCTTCCCCCAAATAACTGATATTTGTAAGAGTGTTGTTCTCTGTATCGTAGTTGGTGAAAAGCTGGTTTGAAGCGTTACTACCTGTTTTATTATTATTCAGATCTCACATATTGGGTTTTAGGTATTTTTTCTTTAAATAGCATTTTCTCTCCTTTAAATTTTTATTTTGAAATAATTTCAACTTACAGGACATTTGCAAAAATAATACAAAACCCATATAGAAAATTCCAATATACCTCACCCCGATACCCCAAATCACTTTTAACATTTTATCACACTTGCTCTATCATTCTATCATCTATCTAATCTATCTACTTACCTTCTTTCAGAACATTTGAGGGTCAGTTATATACATCATGCTCCTTGTACAAATAATATTTCCAAATATATTTCCTAAGAACAAAGGTATTCACTTATGTAACGACTTTGAGCTGTCAAGTTTAAGAAATTAAGTAGCACTTTGAAAATGAAAACAATGGTTTAAATTCTTGGAAGGTATTTTAAGTAGATTTCATCTTTCATTTTTGGTTTGGTAGACAGTAACCTTAATAACCAAACAATATTCATATAGAAAATGTCATTATAATTCGGCATTTTCTAGCCAGAACATTTTAACTCTCTGGGGAAGGCCCCCACTCCCACCCCCCACCCCCTTGGGTTCCTCTTCTTTAAAATGAGACAGTTCACTCATTGTCTCTTCTGGATTAAAACTGTTGTTTAGAAAACTACCCAATTTATACAACTTGGAAATAAACCTGCCTAGTTTCTTTGGCCTTGATTATTTTCACCTTGATGCAAAGCATGTTATTTTGGGGGACATCTTTGAAACTTGAAATTGCTGTCTATTAGTATGTATGCATTGTTATTCATCATTGTATTGTGAATCCCAGCAATGAAGGAGGAAGTATAATAGTGTACCACGGATAAGCTCTTTGACTCATCTCCAAAGACAAAACTAAACAAAACCATTCCAAGGCCGAGAATCAGTTGCTGCTTTAATGCACTCAGGCATATTGGGTTTTGGCTGTGCTAAGCAATATTTGTGTAGAGCTAGAGATCATGTTATTCTTCATTCTAATGATTTCCTTGAAAATTGAACCATGCACATTTACCTGGTAACCACTGGAGGAAAAGGTATCAGTAATTCCTCAGCTGAAACTACTTCTGGAAAGGCAGGAAATCCTTGCTAAGTGAAAACAAAGACTGCCCTGCAGGTTGAATGCCTTAGGGATTGCTTTGTGGCTGAAAGTAAGGCTGTGCATCTCACGGCCCTCTCTAAGAGGTTCTATATTACTGCAGCGAGGAGACCTCACCCAAGGCACTCACCAACGTAGGGACATCCCAGCTTACTCTGGAGGTCCCCAGAGGACCCCCAAAGGTGGGGGACACCGAAGGAAGTACCTTTCTTTGAAGAAGGGATTCAGCGGTTGTAGAGGAAGAACCCACTGCTCCGAAAGCATGCCTGGCACTTAATTTGTGAAGGTACAGCAATTCTTGGGTATAGGTGATGATAAAGGGAATATTTTCCATGAGAATATTTGAAAAGGAGAAAAATAGGAAGCACTGTGGGCAAGTCAGGGGTAACTGAGATAGAGGACGATGGTGAAGAGGAGACAGTTTATAATAAGTGCACACTCGTAAATCTTTTCCCACTTTACTGTGAGGTCTGAAGTGTCTTACTCTGTAAGTACATCCGTGTGCATTTCTGCTGCTTTACCTGGGCGCAGGACCCAGCCTCTCCGTGCGATACAGACAGGTTTTACCAGAGACGTGATACCTGCTTTCAACAACAACAGCAAAAAACCCCCAGCTGTCGTGTGCTATTGTAATTTCCATCATTGTTTTCCTCTTTAAGCTTAGCGTGAGTCCTTTTCCCTGCAATTCTTCTCTCAAATCGACCCTATAATTTTACTGTAATAATTCCCTGTGGTATATCACTTGACACACAAACAGATCGCCTGAATTTGCTGCACAGAACAAGTTCAGGCACTTTTGGGTGACAGACTCTTTCTGCTTATTCTTGTTAAATTTGGGATAGTTGAGAGATACTGGCATCAAAAGAAAAAGGTCAGGGAGCGGATGTGGCTCGAGCGGTTGAGTGCCTGCCTCCTACACAGGAGGTCCCCAGTTCAGTTCTCAGGGCCTCCTGAAAAAGCAAAAACAAACAGCAAGGAAAACAAATGAAAAAACTAAGTCAGGGAAGCTGTTGTGGCTCAGTGGTCGAGCGCTGGCTTCCCACATACAAGGTCTTGGGCTTAATCCCCAGCCCCTGGTACCTCAAAAAAACAAAACAAAACAAAACAAAAAACTCTTTTGCTTTTTGTACTCATTACCTTTTATTCGCAAAGATGTGTCCATGTAAAAAGGACATTCATTACAGCACCATCTGAAAGTGGCAAAATAATTGGGAAATTGTCCATTTCTAGCAAGAGAGGATGGAGTACTTACATTTTTACATTCGTGTGAGGGACAATCAGACATGGTAAAAAACGAGGAGATCCTTCCATCCACTTAATGAAGATGCTGCTAAGAAGTAGTAGTTAACATATCTTGCTGGTTCATAAATTTTTCAATTAATGTTTATTGAGTGCCTGTCCTTGAATGCCAGGTATTTTCCTGGAAATTGAGGCCAGGTCAGGGAACAAACTGATACAAATCTTGCGCTCTTGGAGCTTATACTCTGGAGGTGAGAAGCAGACAATTAACAGTAAATCAGTACAGACAGTGGACGGTCTCAATGCTCTAGAGAAAAAGAAAGCAGGGAAGAGGCACAGGCAGAGGTGGCTGGAGTTTTCAGTAGTGCCATAGGGGAGAAGCCAGGAGGAGCTGGAGGGGTTCATGGGGGTGTCTGAGAGCGGAACTGCTCAGGGGAGAGGTGTGGAGGTGGGGGCATGCCTGGCACCTTTTTTGGAGTTGCAGGGAGCCCAGAGTGGCTGGAGCAGGGTGAGCAAGAGTAGCAGGAGGTCAGATCAGAGAAGAAATGCAGCCACAGCTTGGAGGGCTTCGGCAACCACTAGGACATGGTGACTTCGCCGAGTGGGGTGGGAAACTACTGGAGGCTTTGAGCACAGTAATCACCTCATCTGACCTTTTATGTATATGTATATATATATTTTTTTAAGATTTATTTTTATTTATTTTTCTCCCCTTTCCCCCTGTTATCTGTGCTCTGTGTCCATTTGTTGTGTGTTCTTCTGGGTCCGCTTGCGTTCTTGTCATGTGGCACCAGGAAACTGTCACTTTTTTTGTGTGTCATCTTGCTGCGTCAGCTCTCCGTGTGTGTGGCGCCACTCCTGGGCAGGCTGTGCTTTTTTCGCTTGGGGCGGCTCTCCTTATGGGGCGCACTTCTTGCGCGTGGGGCTCCCCTACGTGGGGGACATCTCTGCGTGGCACGGCATTCCTTGTGCACGGCAGCACTGCGTGTGGGCCAGCTCACCACACGGGTCAGGAGGTCCTGGGTATCGAACCCCCGGACCCTCCATATGGTAGGCAGACGTTCTTATCAGTTGAGCCACAACCGCTTCCCTGTATATGTTTTTTAAAACTTACATATTTTTGTGTGTATGGTAAAATACCTGTTGGATTAAATTTGCCATACTAACCATTTTTAAGTATACAGTTTTGGCATTGATTATATTTGCGGTATTGTGCGGCCATTGCCATTATTTCTAAAAGTTTTCAGTACCCCTAACAAGAAAATCTGTACTCATTAAGCAATAACTCCCCATTCTTCCCATTCCCCAGCCTCTAGTAACCTCTAAGATTGAAGGTTTTTCTGTCTCAATGAATTTGGCTATTGTAGATATTTTGTGTAAGTGCAATAATCCAATATTTGTCCTTTTGTGTCTGACTTCACTTAGCATAATGTGTTCAGTGTTCATCCATGTTGTAGCATGTATCAGAACTTCATTTCTTTTTATGGCTGAATAATATTCCATTGTCTGCTCTATCACATTTTGTTTATCCTTTCATCTGTGGATGTACACTTGGGTTCTCACCTTTTCATTTTTGTGGCTATTGCTGGTATGTACGTTGATGTACAAGTATCTGTTGAGTCCCTGCTTTCAATTCTGGCCTCTTCTAGAGATGAACTCCAGTAAGGTGAGAGGGAGACATGTTCAGTTTAAAGATCCTAGCAGTTTCCTTTTTTTTTTTTTTAAGATTTTTTTTTTTCTTTTTTCCTCTATCTGGTTGCATCATCTCTTTCGTTCCTGGCTTTGCCATGTGGGGGCCTTGTGCCTATCTGCACAGTTCCTTTTTTTTAAGATATGTAGATCACACAAAATATTACATAAAAAATATAACAGGTTCCCATATAACCCCCACTCCCTTTCTGCACAGTTCTGGGATGCTTTTTTTTTTTTTTTTTTTTTTTTTTTTTAACCGGGAGCTGTTGGGGATTGAACCTGGGTCCTCCATATGGTAAACTGGAGCTCAGCTGCTTGAGCCACAGCCACTTCCCATAGAGCCTGTAGACTCTCCTTCCCCACTTCTTTCAATCCGGGATGCTCTGTAGTTCTTCCATTGGGACCCTGCAAATTCTGACTCTAGTAGGCCCTCAGAACTGCAGTTGGTGCCTCTTATTCATTCATTCAATCACCTATTCATTCAATCACAAATATTAAATGTCTGATATGTGCAAGGAACTGTTTGAAATATTTGTTGATAGAACCATGAGAAAAATGAAACGATGTCACTGTCTTTAGAGTAATGCCAGCCCTTCTCCAGGGCTAATCTGTGCTGGATTTGGGGACTATATTTACATGGGGCTTGGGAATTCTCCTAAAATATTGTTCACATGCGCCTGGCTTAAGACTTTTATAGATGGCCCTTGAAGCCGCACTATTTCTGGGGAAAACTGAATTTTGGGCTCCTGACAACCATTTTATAAGTTACATTTTGGAATACAATTAATTGGAAAATTGGGTACTTCCCATCTAGTGCTGTAAAACTGTTCTTATCGGCAGACTTTGTATGTAATAAACAATTCTTGGTTATCTCTGCTAATAGAAATATGTAGTAGTGTAAATATAAATATGTGTTTTAACCTCTGAGTTAGAAATAAAATCTGTCTCACTAATTGTTATGCTTAGGCTTATCCTAAAATGAGTTTACATTCCCTGAATCCATTTCGACTGATATCCAAGACAGTCTAGCTGGGTGTCCTGATATGAAGGGGTGCTGGAAGTACACAGCTTTCAGCATTTCTGGTTTAAGGGAGACCTGGAAGTGTGAGGAACACTGGCAATCATTTCCACCAAAAATGGTCTTAAAACTTTTCTTCGGTACTGGAAGCCATAAACTTTTGAGTTTATTGGGAAATTCATTTGGGGAACAACTGATAATGTTAGGAAGCCAGCTTGAATATACTCTCTCCTGCTCCACTTAATAGCTGGCTTGAGAAATTCTCACACTCGTAAATGGAATGAGTAAGGGGAACAAGAATTCCCAAATGCTTCCTTCAAATAATAAAGATAAATGGTGAGACTCTTCAGTTGGGTGGGCAAGCTTGTCTTTACATCCATCACTCAAAATTTTTTTTAAAAAAAGCTTCCTTTTAGTTTTGTAACCCTTGACATCTCAAAAATCCACAGAGCAGATGAGTCCTTGGTTGTAGTTAGCTCCTATCTTGTTCTTTCAAGTATAAGAAACCGGTTGCAAGTTGAGTTTCTTGGTAATGGCCAGTTGTCTGTTACACAAAGGGACAGCTTATCTGTCATCAGTACTATTCATGTGACTCTCCATCCCTGGAGAGAAGCCCAAAGGACTGGGGACTGTGAATGGGGTCCCCCAACAAAGGCAGTGCCACCCGCTGAAACTTCGTTATTAAAAGTTGGTTGAGAAAAATTTCCTGAGCGTTTGTTTCCTGTGAATACTTTGACCAGCGTTCAGAGTGTGGCATGGGGTGCCGTGTTATGAAAATATTTTCTTTTGCTTTAAAAATCAGATTTCTCTGTTTTAAAGATCCGTTCCAATTGAAAGCTTGCTTCCTCTTTGACTTTTTGACTTATTCTGACTCGCTTTTTTGCACGCTCTTTTTTTTTTTTAGACTTGTTAACCATGAGGATTTTGAAGCAGGGTGAGATTTTGGCCTGCTCCCTCTCAGTTCCTTCTTTCTGTGCCATTTCCGTTAATCCTGGTGAAAAGGACCATTACGTAAAAAGCTAGGAGAGCTGTTGTAAGAGCTTCAGTACTGATCTTCTCTGCCTCTTCAAATTAGGAAGTTTCTACTTCCCTGTTTTTTATGCTTAGTCTCAGTTCCCCTCACATGGGGCTGACTCAGAGTTGGCTTCAAGGAAGCCCTTGCTTGTAGAACAGACTTATTCATAGCAAATGGTTGAAGACTTCATATTTGCTACCCAAGCTGAATTCCAAACGGTATTATTCCAGCAGGACCATTTTGATGAGGACTTTTTGGGGAATACTGTAGAGAACTTGCAGTACCATTCAACTGTGTAACTCTACAGCTGCTGGAAAGTCTAAGTATAGGCTGGGAAGCCCCTTAGGAATTACAGGCAGTGTTCGCAGAAGGCCTGGGTGTAAATGACAGCTGTTTGCCTTAGGCACCAGGCAGCTGGAGTGTGTACAGAATAAGAATCAAGTGTACTGTCCAGCGTATGTTGGCTTTAGACACGTGTGAGAACCACCCTGTTTAGCGTTCGTAATAATAGATTGTTGGCAAATCACTGTAATAGCTCTGGCTCCAAAAGCCCTGTGAGGAAGAGAACACATGCAATTCTCTTACAGTTACAATTGTGTGTTTGAAGCACTTGATTATTAAGTGCATGTTGATTTAAAGATAGTGTAGGAAATAAACATTTTGCAGCTGTAATTTGGAATATCAGAATATTATGGGCGCAGCTGTGCCCTGTCGGCATTAATGGATTCTAGGACCGAGGAAATCCCACCTCTTGTCAGAAACATATGGCATGAGAAATATTTCATCTTTAAAAAAAACACAAACCCTCAAGTGCCAGAATAATACCAAGGAAGTGATAATGATTCCTCTGAGGGAATACATTTCTCAGACTTAGCATTTTTTCATTATTATAAAAAGCTTCACTTGAAAATATATTGTTTCTTTGTAAACTTTGTTAATATTTTGACATTTCTTGATAAAAATAAAATAGGCACAAACAATAGTATCCCATGCAATTAAGGCTAGGTTTGTGACATTGTCTTTTAAAGAGGAGAAAGTGACTTTGGAAATAATTATGTACAGATGGTCTATAAGGGAGAAAATGTATTTCAAAAGCAATCTTCTTGTTGTGTAACCTATATATGTAGTTTTAATATTTTTACTTTTAATGTCATGTGACTTATTTTGGTTATGGTTTCAAATTACTCTTCCACAAAGTACAAAAAGTTTTATGCCAATTGTGATCAACATCAGATATAAAAACATATATCAACTTATTTTTTCTTGTTGCTTTATCTGAAAAGAGAAATTGAACCTCACCTGGAAATCAATAGTGAAGATTGTATTGTACCAAGAGCTGCCCTGCTGTTTTGTCTCTGTTTGGGGCAAGCAGGAAGACGAAGCATTTCATACTGAAATAATCATTGCATAAGTATTGTCAGCTATGTGGCTGTTAAGAGTTGTAATTTAAGACAAGATATTCTGAGAAAATGCTCCTTTTCTTCACTTTTGTGGCCTTATAATTAGGCTTTTGTCTCTATCTTGATATGAGCAAAGTCTTTTTTTTTTTTTTATTGATGTGAATTTCAGCTTTAAAAATGCAACTTTAGCTTTGGTGTATCATATTTTATCAGATTTCTGTTAGGACATGCATTAAATTGTTTGTTGATTTTCAGTTCTAGATAAGGCATCATGACCATAAGATACTATATTCTGTGCATATTGAATTTGGAATATCAGAATATTATGGATGCAGCTGTGCCTTGTCTGCTTTAATGGATTCTAGGACTAAGGAAATCCTACCTTCTTGTCAGAAATATATGGCATGAGAAATATTCCATCCTTTAAAAGAACACAAACCTACAAATCTTTGAGTGCCAGAGAAGTATAAGAAATATATGTATATAAGTAATACTACCTAATGTTTAAGTTCTTAATATGTACCAGACACTGTCGAACTTACCTAAATTATATCATTTAATTCTCATAAGCTAGTAAGGAAGAACTGATATAATTCTCATTTGGTAGATAGGATTAATATCCCCACTACTGAACCAAGACTCAGAGAGGTTAAAATAATTTACCCAAAGTTACAGCTAATTAATGGTAAAGCCAGGATTTGAACTCAACCATTCTGACTGTAGGGTTTATTCTCTTACCTATTGTGTTGTATTTATTGCCTCTCAATAACAGATGGAGACCAATCACTGACATGAGTAATCCCCTGACATAGTCACAAAGGAGATTCTCCATAAATATTTAAGTGAGAGAAAAGTTTCCATTTTCTAGTCTGTCACATCCTCTATAATCTTGCCATCCTGCCCCATCCTTTTTTTTCTGGGTACTTCAGACTTAGCATGAGCATTGCTGGCTTTTTCTTCTCTCCTTAATGGCATGCATGTGGCCTTCTCCAGCTCAGTCAGTCAGGGTACTTCAGGTTATGCTGCTATGACAACCCCCAAATCTCTGTGGCTTAAAAAAGTCAAGACTCACTTTTTTATTGAGGGATGTGTCCATTGAGGTTTGGCAAGGGGCCTTTACTCGTGGCGATTGCTTAGAGACTCCAGCTAATTGGCCGTCTCATAGCTGAGGGAGAGAGGGAGCTGAAGTTAAATGCTGTGACTCAGGATCAGCACATGTCATGCCCTCTCACAACTCTCTGGACAGAACTTGGAAGATGATTCCACAAGTGGACCAGGAAGTACAATTCCCTAGTATGTGCCTGGAAAGAGGAGAACCAGAAATATTCTGGAGAGAGCACTATTAACTCCTGTGGCTGTCGTCTGCAGCCAAGAGAATAGCACACACCATCCCCTATTTCCTTCACCCCACCATAACACCTTGATTCTTTCTCTGTGGAATGCACTCTTCTCCAGTGGTAGCTATAGCACCTTTAAATCGGTGGGACTTAGCCAGGTAAGCTGTTTAGAAGTGGGAAACTAGAGGATTAATCTTAAACCCACATTTGCAAAGCCTGCCATTTATAACTTCGATTTTTTGGAGGTGGGGGTGACTGGTGGTGGGAATTGGGACTGATGGAGATAATGAGGACACAAGCCCCTCAATCTCCATGCCCCTCAAAGCCACGTCTCCATTTTTGTGATGTTAGAATTACCAAGGGGGAAGCGGATTTGGCCCAGTGGAGCCTACCAAATGGGTGGTCTGAGGTTCAAACCCTGGGCCTCCTTGACCAGTGTGGAGCTGGCCCATGTGCAGTGCTGATGCGTGCAAGGAGTGCCCTGCCATGCAGGGTGTCCCCTGAGTAAGGGAACCCCACGCACAAGGAGTGCACCCCGTAAAGAGAGCTGTCTAGCGTGAAAGGAAGTGCAGCCTGCCCAGGAATGGTGCTGCACACACGGAGAGCTGACACAGCAAGATGAAGCAACAAAACAAGACACAGATTCCCATGCCACTGACAAGAATACAAGTGGGCACAGAAGAACATACAGCTAGTGGCCACAGAGAGCAGACAACTGGGGGAGGGGAGAGAAATAAATTTAAAAAATATTTTAAAAAATTGAAAAAAAAAAGAACTACCAAGGTCATCACCTTCTTTTTTCTGGATCATTGTAATGCATCGCTAACTGGTCTTCTTTAACTTTGACCCCAGGTGCACTCTCCTAATCCATTCTCCACTCTATAGCCAATATTAGAGGTCTAAAGTCAACTGATTGTACTCCTCCACTGAGTCAAACCTTTAATGTGTTGCTCTGAACAGGCACTGCTGAGTTCCCAGGGCTCTGATTCCTGACTCCCTCTCTAGCCTCCACCGTGTCTGACCATCCCCATCCCCATCCCCAGACCTTCACCTTGCCACCTCCTTTGGGTCTCAGATTTCACTTTCCTTGAAAGGGATTCCTGATTTCCCCAGTGGAGGATAATGTCCCCCCTACTCTCTGTCTTGTAGCATCTGGAACTTCCCAGAACTGCCCACTTGCTTGCCTGTTCCTCTCCCTACTACCAGGCCTTTTGGGGTGGGAGTATGCATCCTTATCTTTTTGTTCACTGTGTCCCCAGCATTCGCACACTATGTGGTATTAGTTAAATGACCCAGCAACTTGACAACATTACCTAGTATGATTGCCCTCTAATTTTTCTTCCAAATCTGTATCTGTTTTCTTGCGTAAATGAATTTGACCAAAAAGAAAATTCAAACACTTCCTGATCTCCTTGTCTTATTAAATGCTATTTTCTAATATTACTGTATTCAAGAAACCATTTGAAATTGCTTACTTGGGTAAAGACGTATGTCCATACATTCTAGGAGAGTGGGTCTCTGTGATTTCTTTCAGCCCCATCCCTGCCCCAGAAGTGGTCTTTCTGTGTCTAGAAAGTTAGGCTGTTGAGGGCCCTTGAAAAGTAATCACTGGGAGTCACCCCTTTGAAAATTTCTCTTAATGTTTAAATGTTTCTTTTAGAGGAGAAAAGAAACTTTAAAAAACCTCAGTTCAGTATTGTAGGATATGGATTAAATGTTTCACCGAAAATAATCTCTATTTTGTTAGAATAACTGTAAAAAGACAAAAAAGAAAATATAAAGCTGGGCCAAAGCCAAGCTCCTTCTTTTGAAAGACGGGATATCCCAGGTTTTTACCCACTGATTCCTTTTGCATAAAGGAAAGATCAGTATTAAAAGACAGGAGGGTGGAATTCAGTGCCTTTAACCTTTTCTATCTATCTCTTCAACTCAGTATTTCTAAGGAGATACTGAAGAGAAGCTGAATTAATTTATTTGAATTTCATATACTTTCTATTTTTTCTCCTTCCTTTGTATTGAAGGTCCAAATGCATATCAAAAACACCAAAACATCCAATGCAGGAAGAAGAGGGGGGCAGGTCGAAGATAATGCACACTCTGCCTAACTTAAATGGGAATTTAGGTCTTTGCTCAGAGTACATCATTCAGGTTTTTGACTGTAGCTGTGTAACAGGTATCCCAGCCTTCATTGACTGTAACCTGGTTGTGGAGCTAAACTATTTCCCACTTGAATTAAGGGAGAAAACTCACAAGTAGGGTTATTTCAAACCCTTTACTTTTTTCAGCAACTCGGCATTTGAAATCAGTTTTTATTCTACAGTTCAAACTGACACTCAAATGGAACTAGCATTTAAGGTAAAAAAAATAGTCATATAAACTTAAGGATTTTTATCAGGGAAAACTTGAGGGTGACAGATTATACTTTAAAACCGCCCCTGTATTCATTTCGTCAGTATCTCTCTAATGAACAAACATGTGCGCGGTGTGCTTGGCCCTGTAATAGAACTCTTAAAAGGGCTTGCTCCCTGCAGAGGCCGACCTCAGGGTCAGGCAGGCACCGGGCAGTGGCCGGGCGGCGTGGAAAGTGTCTGAGAATGTGGGCCCTGCTCCAAGCAAGGGTGAGGGGCTCCCCCTGCCCGACCCAGGCTTGGCGCTGTGTAAGGCCCTCTTCCCGTGGTGCAGAGCCCCCCACTGCCAGCAGTCAGTGTCAGACCCTATCCTTCCTTGGACTCCCTGATAGCGGCTGATGGGTAGAGCAGACGTCCTGCAGAGGCACGCAGCTCCCAATGCGAGTTTTTGCAACAAAGTCATAGAGTGTGTTTGTCTGTCATATCACATTAATGGGTCTCTTGAAGTGAAAAGAAATTCTCTTTCAAGGGTACGGAACCGTCAAGGGTTATTTTAAAACCACGCTTGCAATACCAGCTTTCCCTGATTTCCATAGTAAGATCCTGCAACTGTAGCCCGGGGTGACTGCCAGTTCCAGGAGTTCCAGGGACCACCCGTGTTGGCTGGAAGTCACTCGCTTGTATGTATTTAGCTCTTTTGATGATTGTACCTCTAATGTTGTCCTGTGATCAAAAGCTGACTGCATTGAAAGTGAGATCAGAGGCTCCTGTCCTCGGGACCCAGCCTAGGGTGTATAAATACTCTTGAATTTTAGGTGAGTGAGTGAATGGCCACTGACGAAGGCTGATTAGGAAGAAGATGCTTAGAATAAGTATTTTATATTCCAAACAAAGGAGAAGAAGAGCAAAACGGCAAAAGCCCTATTAGCAGAAATGTACTTGAAGCGCTTTGGGAAATGAGGCGAACGGAGCAATTGGTCGCCGGTGGCGGGGCTGTCCTGGGTACTTGGACTGAGATTTCAGCATATCCGGTCAGGAGCCAGCAGACTTAGCGTTTTGGAGTCTTTCGATTCCTTTTAGATTAGCATGATTCTAAAGTACCGCACCGTGAAATAGGAAGATTGTCTTCACTCCCATTTTAGATTTCCAGCCATTTCTTTCTTCCCATTGTGTTTAACTCTCTCCCTTCTGAGCCCTGGGGTCTGTGGGAAGCGCTGCTGGTGGACTGGCGAAGTGTCCTGTGTCACCAGAAGTGGGCGCTGTGGAGTCCCTTAAGCCAGGGCTGTCTCTTTCAAGGGCAGGAAGGCTCACGTGGAAGGTAGTGAGGGTCTCTGCACGGGAGCCAGGCGAGGACTCGCGCCCTTCTCTGCCTCTGGGGCCGGCGTCCTTAAGTGGTCTTTGCTTTACTTTTCTCAGAAATCCATGAGGAACTCCTAAACAGAATCCCTTTCTCTTAAAGTCTCCTCTCAAGCAAACGCAAAGCCCGTGTGAATGTTTCTGAAGGATTTCTCGTGCTTGCACTGGTGTGTGGTGATGGGAATGGTCATGTTTATTATGTGCAAGTGGGTCCGCCCGATCTGACTCTGAAATTCTGCCTTCTGGGGTGGGTCTTGTAATCCTGAAGTTATTGATTAGAGATCACAAAATATCATTTTTTAAACTTCTCATCCACACATGAACATCCGTAAATAATGTGTATAGTATAAGTTGTGAACTTACAAATGAACAGGCATATTATCATACAGGCCTCCCATGCATCTCCCCACCACCAACACCTTGCATTGTTGGGAACCAGTTGCTACAAACAGTGAAAGAGCATCGTCGAAACATTACTACTGTCTATAGCCAATATATTACATCTGGTGTATTTTTCCCCCAACCCACTGGTTAGTGACACCCTGTATTAATATTATATATTTGTTTTAGTTCATGAGAGAACGTTCTCATATTTGTTCTGTTAACCACGGTCCATCTTCCACCAAGGGATTCATTGTACCTGGCTTTGTACAATCCATTCAAAGTGTATATTCAGCACTCATTTTCATCACAGAGTTGGGCTGTCATCACTTCAGTTGATTTTAGAACGCTTTCATTATTCCAAAAGTAAAAATCCTGTATACGTTTATACCCCTCTATTGTTGTCCCTTGGAATTGATATGTTATCTTCTTTGCCACTGCTGCAAAAACATGACACTATTACTGCAGTATTAACTATAGTCCATAAGTTACATTAGTTGTAATTTTCCTATGTATCACAATATATTTGACACTTTGTAAAGGAAGAGCATTCTTATACTTTTAACCACAATCTTCATCCACCACCCAAATCACTGTTATATATTCCCCACATTATTCTTTAGCTTCTTTTCAGTTGAAGTATTATATCCACAGACTACTCCTTTCAGGCACAATCACATTTGTAAATCAGCAGTGTTTGTTATACTCATTATAATGTATTTACCATCAAATCTATTCATTTCCACACATTTACAATAAACCTTATTAAAAATTCTACATACATTAAGCATCAGCTCCCATTCTCAACCCACATTCAATTGCCTCGTAACTTATACTCTAGAGTTTATGGAAATATCTTTTTTATTCTCTAGATTTGGAATTAACTGTAAAGTGTTTGTCCTCACTGTCTCAGCATTATTTATGTCAACATTCTCTTGAAGGCTAACACAAGCACAACTTGCTGTCTTTTTTTTTTTATGTATACCTATCACCTTTGGTTAACTGGTCTGGGTGCAGTCTTCAGACTTGATATTTTACATATCAGATAGCCGTGATTCTCGTTGTATGCAGGAGAAGCAGATGCATGGTGATGGGGCATGAGGGACAATATGGAGAAAATAGAAGAAAAATTAATACTCTGCAGAGGTTTTGGAATAATCCGAAGGTATGTCAGTGGGAGGTGTGAATTCTGTGTTGGACAATGAGAATATACAAATTTTAGTGTAGTTAAACATTCTCTCTTCCCCGTTACCAGGGGTTGGGGGAAGGGAATGAATGGCTTGGAAAGTGATCTGTTTTTTATCGTACCTAAATGTAGAAGACAAAATATTTATAGTATCAAATAAGAGTTAGCCTGTAATAATTATGATATTTAGGACACATAACCAGACTCGGAATCTTGGTGCTCAGAAAATTTATTTACACTGTCTTCCTGGCTAACCAGGGACGTTATTATCACATGTAACCTTTGTCTGAACTCTTTTCCCTCATGCCCCTCCTGAGAAAGTCCCAGGAGTAAGATAATTACCTTCCAGACTCAGATTTTCTACCGAGTTCATTCCAGTAAGTATGCTACTAGAAATGACAAGTGCACAGAACTGATAGATGCTGCTCTTGTTTTCCTGATAGAGTGGCAAGGAGAGAATTCAACCTGTCCCTTAATTTGGCTTATTAATTATGATTATATTAGCACCAGCATTCTTTAAGGCCTGTAAATCTCTCAAGGAAGTGATAATATTTCTTAAGTTTCGAGGGACCTTGTCCAAATTGACCTTTAATTAAGATGTTCGTTTTTTATCCAGCCAGGAGATACTAGCAAGAAAATTTTAATTGCTCCACTGGTTTGACTATAAAGATGGGCCCATTTATTGAATGCCTCTATTGTATATGGTACTATATATTCAGTGCTACTTTTATGTGCATAATTGTACCTAAGTCTCAACACTTGTGAGAGTTGGACATTTTCTCTTCATTTTACACTTGATTAAAACTGATTTTCAGAGGGTTTAAGAAACTTCAGTTCACATGGCTAGTAAGAGACTGGTAAAATTTGAATGTAATCTGTCAGATTTCAACCTTTGTAGGAGATTAGTGGCTGATATGAATCAGAGGAAGTGATGAATTGTGCTTATTATTGTTTCTTGTAATATCTCAAATAATAATGTCCTTTTGGCTTTTGCTGTTAATGCCTTTTGAAAGAAGTTAGCCTTGTACCAAATTATTTCATGCTAAATATGAGATAGGTATGTTATAGTGTGTTGTGTATAAATTAATATTTTAAGCATCCTTTGATTGCCCTGTGCTTTTTTTTTTTTTAATCCTCAGATGTTCTCTTTTGTATACCGGCAGGCAAGGATCTGTCTATGGCAGAGCCTTATTCATAAGGAAGATAATACACAGGAGATCAAGGTTAGGGTTGGAGATGGATGGTGATTATTTAAAGTGCTTTTTTAGGTAATAACCTTTTCGGTTCTGCACAGATTGGGCTGTTCCTCTTGTAGATAAATGAGGAGCGGTTGCATTCTCTGTAAGGCAGGGGTAAGGTATTAGCGTAGAGGTATTTTTAATTCAAGGTGCGCTGTGAGATGACTGTATTCAGCCCTATTAGCTAAACTGCCTTTCAGGTTCCATTCGTTGGGGAACCAACTCTGGGCTGGTCTTTAGGGGGGTGACTCATGGCAGTTCTGAAGGCCCAGAATCTGGAGATCCTTTGATGCTTCTCAGACCTGCTCTTGGAAGGACACTGAAGAGGGAAGAAGGACTCCTTCCCAGGTGAGGAGACATCGTGGCGCTGTGGTGTGTCGGAAGGATAAGGCTCCAGTGCCCTGATTGCCAGGGTGTAGGCACACATGGAGATAATTACCTGGCTTCGGCTGGTCAGGGCCCTGCATGTGGACTGCTTTCCCACCTCCTATTCTGGTATTCCAGTAAAGAATAATCCACATTGGGCAATTTCTCAAGAACATGCTGAAATTAATAAGAAAATCAGTAATAATAGTAGCTGTAATTTATTGAGGACAATAGCCATAATTTATAATATAAAACATAAGATACTAACAACTATATTATATAAAAACATATTATGTTGAGTGTATCTTTATAATATAGTATGATTAAATCATAAAATGATATGATTAAATAGGGGAAGAAGATGTGGCTCAAGCGTTTGCGTGCCCACCTACCACATGGGAGGTCCTGGGTTCGGTTTCTGTTGCCCTCTAAAGAAGATGAGCAAGATAGTGAGCTGATGTGGTAAGATGATGCAACAAAGAGATAGAATGAGGAAAAAAGCACAATGAGAGATCAACAAGCAGGATGCAGAGGTGACTCAAGTGATTGGATGCCTCCCTCCCATACAGAGATCCTGGGTTAATTCCAGGTGTTTCCTAAAAAGAAGCACACAATGAACAGACCCAGAGAGCAGACAGCAAGAAGAAAGAATGGGGAGGGAAATAAATAAAAATATATAGTATGACTTAATAATATGTACTTATGTAATTTAATGTAATTAATATATATTTTGTATATACTATCATTAGTATCTAATTATATATAAAGAATAATATTTATAATAGCAATAATTTGTTGAGGATATGTTGTGCCTTATCATCACCACTCCTGACAACTAGGTAGGCATTGGCTCATTTAAAGATGAAGAACCTGAAATTTGAGAAGTCGCACTGCCCAAGCATGCACATTTAATAGTTGGCAAAGCTAGACTTCCCGTCCATGTCTATCTAACATCAGTGCCACACTCTCTTCACTCTCCTGGGATGTCTTCTGTGAAAAACGATTCTAAGAATTTTGGTAACTATGTTAATTGGTATGCCATTTTGCCTAGAAGTTAACTGCAATAGAAAGCACAGTAGAAAGTAGCTTTTCAGAAATTCAGCAGGTGAGTTGTCATAATTCAAGCAACTTAATTGAATGAGTGCCTATTAGGTGTCCAGCACTTGCTGTTCAAGGACCTCCAGATCCAAAGCTGAGTTTATACACTGAACAAATATTTGTGGAGCACCTGCTGTGTGCCAGGCACTGTTCTAGACAGTGGAGATACAACAGTGCACATCAGATTAAAGTCTCTCTCCTCATGGGCTGTAGAGCCACCAGCTGCAGAAGGCAGATACTAAAGTAAATAAGTGAACTATTTAGTCGGTTGGATAATGGTAAGCATTATGGAGCAAATAGAGCAGGAAGGGGTCTAGGGAGTAGAGTTCTCCCTGATGAGTGAATTTGAACAAAGACATGAATACAGTGAGGGAATGAACCAGGGGAGAAAAGCTGTCAGGCAGAATTAGTGTGTGCAGAGGCCCTGAGTCAGAGGAGTGGCAGGTCAGCAAAGTTGGATCTCAGTGGATGAGGGGCAGAGATAAGATCAGAGAGACAAATGGGGTGCTGAGGGGTGGGAGCATTATGTTAAGGACTTTGGATTTAGAGCAGAAAGTGATATGATTTGATTTATATTCCAAAAGGACCACCCTGGCTGTTGTATGGAAAATATACAAAAGGAAGTGTGAGAGCAGAGGTGGAAGAACAGTTAGGAGGACACTGCAGTAACTGGGCCAGTGATACAATGCCCCGGGGGATGGGGTGGTAGCGGCACAATGGGTGACGCCTTCAGACTCTCCGTGTATTTTGAGGGCAGAGCCATAGTATTTACTAAAGGACTTCATGGGGAGTGTGAGGTCAGGAGTTTTTTATTTTGTGTTAGTGTTTTCTGTGGCCTATGTGGCACCTCAGTATTGTTTATGAATTCCAAAAATAGATATTGGATTATGTTTGTAAACTGGTCTGTTTCTCTGGGCGTATTAGATTCAGAGGTTTCACTTTTACTTCATTAAATCAAGATTAGGGCTTTCATTTGACCACATCATTAGGGCACTGGTTCGAGTCCCCGCCCCACCCCTCTTTGTGGGCTATGTAAGTGGATGCTTAATCAAAGACAGAGAAACAGATATGTAAGGAAAGAGAGAAGGCTCCATTAGACACGGCAGAGGCCCCAGGAAGAGAGATGAGCTTAATAGTCTACAGCGAACCTTGGGAAGAGACCAGAGCAGCTGAGCCTTGGAAGAAACTAGCCCTGGGGGAAGAGATGAGCCTTATGCCAGCCTCCAGCTGAGATAGGAAGAAGCTAGGACCACAGAGCCTTAGGAGGAAGAAGGAAGGCTGAACTGTCCCAGACATCACCCACCATCTTGCTTCAAAACATGGCGACAGACTTTGGGTGAGAAAGTGCCTCTTCTGGTATCTTAAGTTGGAACCTTTAGAAACTTGTGACTATAAGTTTCTACCCCAAATAAACACCTTTTATAAAAAGCAGCAGATTTCTGGTACTTGGCATCAGCACCCCTTTGGCTGACAAATACAACCTAAGACCTGGCCAAGATGTATTGGCCATCTGGGGAGGTCTCAGGCATGAGCTGGTTTGGGGGAGAAAGTTCAGTTCATTTCCTAAGTACGAGTTGTCCACTTGACTTCCAGTTGTGAGCAAGAGTAAAAACCTGGCCTTTTCCCTTAAATGTCTTCCTTCTAGTGAGAGAATGTCAGAGGCAAAAGTCATGCGAGATACATGTAGGCACAGGCACATGTGCAAGTGTAGTGGTTTGCCTGGAGGAAGCCCATTTCTGAGGAGAAGGGGTCTTGGGAAGACTGCAGGGAGTCTGAGCTTTGAAATATAAGGGTATATTAGTTAGCCAAAGGAGTGCTGATGCAAAAATACCAGAAATTGGTTGGTTTTTATAAAGGGTATTTATTTGGGGAAGGGTATTTATACCAGGCCATAAAGCATAAGTTACTTCCCTCACCAAAGTGTATTTTCACGTGTTGGAGTAAGGTAGCTGCTGATGTCTGTGAGGATTCAGGGTTCCTGGGTTCCTCTCTTCCCAGGTCTTGCTTCTTTCTGGGCTCAGCTCCTCTGTGTTTTCTACAAGGTCAGCTATAGACTATGAGTCTCTCTAAACTTTGCCTTTGTCCACAAGGTCAGCTGTAGATTATCAAGTGAACAGCTCTGTCTCTCTCCCTTGGGTTTCTGCCTTGTCTAAGGAGCTGTCTCTATTCTTCTGTGTTCTCCTGGCTCAGGTCCTCTCTTCCTGGAGCTTGCTTCTCTTTGCTCTGCATACTGACTTCCTGGGGCTCTAGCTTAAGACTTCAGCATCAAACTCCAACATCAAAACTCCAACATCAGAAACCCTCAACTCTGTCCTTTGCCATGCCTTTTGTCTGTGAGTCCTCACCTACCAAGGGGTAGGGCCTCAATGCCCTAATGACATGGCCCAATCAAATTTCTAATCATAACTCAATCATGCCCAGGTACAGACCAGATTACAAACAGAATCCAACATTTATTTTTGGAACTCATAAATATGTCAAACTACTGCAAAGGGTGTAGTAGTTCTTGGAGGAAATGGTTGAATTGAAGGCTTATAGGGTCAGGGACAGCATGTTCAAGGGCAAGGAAATTCAGAAAATCACGGAGCACATGGTGCCCTACAGGCCATTCATTATTGCCGAAGCTTGACCTGTGAGGATAAAAATGAGTCTTGAAAATCAAAAAGGGCTCTGTATGTGACTGCCCTTGGTGTTAAGTCAAGCAGAAGAAAAGGATGGAGAAGTGTTGAAAATATTTATTGCTAAGAAAGAAATAGCTTCTCACTCCCAAACCTGCCAAGAGTCCAGCTCTAGACAAGTATCAGTGAAAAACAACAGAGTCTAGATTTTACTCCGTGCCTTTATTTATGATTAGAGCAGTTGTAGGATTACTGAAAAATCACGCAGCAAGAACAAAGTTGTTCCCTGTTACTAACATTTTGCATTAGTGTGGTCTCTTTGTTGCAATTGATGTAACAATATTATTATAATTATATTATTAACTGTAGTCCATAGTTTACATTAGGGTTCATTCATTGTGTTTTGCAGTTGTTTTTGTTCCCTGGTAAATTATATACAACCTAAAATTTCCTATTTTATCCACTGTCAAATATACAATTCAGTGGGGTTAATTGTATTTACCAAGTTGTGCCTCTATTACCGTCATCCATTTTTGCCCTTATTTTGTTACTATTTTATGCTCTTTTTACAAAATTTCTCAAGCCAAAGAATGTTGGGTTTCTAGTTCTCATTTGTGGTATTATACATCATGGAATGAACTTGTGAATGGTGCTTGAGCTCCATTTGGACCCACTGCTGGTTCCTTTCCTGTTGTCCTCAGGGGGAAGCTGTTTTAGTGTGCCAGGCCGCTATCACTAATCCCACACGAGTGGTTTAACAACAGGAATTTATGGACTCACGGTTTTGAGGCTCGATGAAGTCCAAATTCAAGACCGGCAAGGCTTGAATTCTGCTGGAGTTGGTAGTGTTCTGGTGCTGGCTGTCGGTAATCCTGGGATTCCTTGATTTGTGTTGCTGACCCCATCACACAGCCTTCTCTTCTCCTCTCTGGCTGCTCTGACTTCTGTGTTCTCTTCATACGGCCTCCAGAGGTAAACATTAGGGCCCACTCTCACTGAGTGGGCCACACCTTAACTGAAAAGATCACCTTCATAAGGTCCTGTTTACAAAGGGTTCAGACCCAGAGGGACAGGAATTAAGATTAAGAACATGTGTTTGCTGTGTTCCAGAGGCCAACCCATCTCAGAAGCTAAACCCAGGGTTTTGGCTAGGGTGAAAAGAATACATCAAAGATTTCATTCGAAAAGGATTTAACAGGTTACCTTGACATTCAGGATCGGGAAAGTAAGAGGTCAGTCCTATGGGATTTTTTTTTTTTTTAAGTAAAATTTTCATGTGTCTGTTAGCCCTCTGTTTTGTGACCCTGATCCTGACTTGGGGCTCAGTGCTTTGCACGTTTATATTGAATTGAGTTCGAAGCTCAGGGTAAGGGCCACATTGGGGGAGTCCCCATTGGGGATAGCACTAAAGCAAGAACTGAAGGTAGCCTTTAAATTTTTATTGCAGGGTTTTATTTTCCCACTTTTCCTATCGATTCCTCTCTCTCTTGCTAAACATATCCTCTCCTCTGGCAAGTCCATTTCATTTTAAGGCAGAAGCTTTTTCAGTGCAAAGAGGAAATAAGATGTTCTCGACATTTATTTCAGTAAAATTCATCACTCATACAGGTTGATAATACCTTTCCACAAATTATTACCTAATCTGTTCGGGAGAAGATTAAGAAGGACTGAGAGAGAACAGATCTCTTGTAAAATATGGCTGGTAATGAATACTACATATTCATAAAGTTACAGCCTTAAAACTCAAGAACATATCTTTATATACCTCTGAATAAACCAGTAAAACAAAATGGCGTACACATATTTGAAATGCAAAGGCGATTAAGATGGCTGCCCAGATTCAGGGGCAGGAATCAAAATATGCACAACTTGATGGTCTTGACTAAGACCAATGTTGTATTGTTCTCTCTTGTCAATTCTGTCTCCAAATGCAGTTACTCAATGGCTTTGGTGTGAGAAGCTGTTAATTTCCTTGTAGGCCAGTGGTTATCCAACAGTAGTGTGTTCAGGAATCACCTGGGGACTTATTAAAAGTGCAGATACCCTATCTCATTGTTCCTTATCCGGGCTGCCTTTTAGAATCCTAGGGAGTTTTAAAAATTGCCTATGCCTAAATACATACACACACGTGCACTAGAACATTATTCAGCTGTAAAGAGGAATGAAGTGCTGATGCATAGGTGGATAAACCTTGAAAACGCGATGCTAAGTGAAAAGCCAGGCACAAAAGGTCATGTATTGTATGATTCCATGTGTTTGAAAGATCTAGAATAAGTGAATCCTTAGAAACAGAAGGAAGATTTGGGGATGCCAGGGCTAGGTGGAAGGGGTTATGGGGAGTAACAGTTTAATGGGTACAGGCTGTCATTTTAAGGTGATGAAAATGTTTTAAAACTAGGTAGAGGTGGTGGTTTTGTAACATGTGAGTGTGATAAATACCATGGATTTGTTCACTTTTAAATGGCTAGTTTTATGTTGGGTGAATTTTACCTCAATTTAAAAAGTAATGGTCCTATGCCTGGGACTATTACCAGGGATTTGGTTGAATTGGTGTGGCGTGGAGTCCTGGCACCTCAACTCCAGAAATCCTGATTTCATGGACCTGCTGTTTGGTCTACGGAATACGCAGTTTTTAACAAAATCCCAGATGCTTCCGATCTAAGTGGTCTGAGTAGTCTCCATTGCAGACCTGAAACCTTGACTTACGTGCTCCATTCCCTGAGTGGTGGTGCTGAGTTATGGTAATATAGGATGAATGGTTAGGCTTATTCCAGAAGTGTGAAAACAAATTGTATTAGAATTCATCATTGTTGTTCTTTCTACAGAATCTTAAGTTCAGACAGTAGGATAGTCATCCAGCTAAAGTATTTTAAAAATATGATGAAGGAATATTTTGCTGGTTTGCTTTCTCCTGATAATCAATTAACACATATTACAGAAAATCTGGAGAAAAAAAAAAAAAGGGAGCCAGCCTTTTAGGGCATCACTCTTACCATTTGGGTTCTAACTAGAATATTTCTTGTCATGTTGAGTCTGGATGTTGAAATCCTTGGGCTTTATCAATGACCTCTTCCTCTCCAAATGTACGACCTCTCTGTTGAGTGCCCATTTCTTTTTTTCAGAAAGAATTGCCTCCCAGCTCTCAGAAAACAGTTTGTCTTCATTTGCCTCGCTCTAGATCTGAGCCTCAAGTGGGAACCCATGAAGCTCTCATTCTGCCCCAAGCCTCTAACCCTCTCCAGTAAAGACAGACTTTCCCTGTTAAACCTGCTAGTACCAACCTCATCCACTCTTCTCATCAGTTCCAGTAATGCTTTGAATTACTGATTACTAACTACTGTGAAAAATAAGAGCAACTAGTAAGGTTGTTCTCGGTTTGAAGTTTTACTAGTCTCAACCTGTTTGCCAGAGTCTATTTTAGGGGACCAAATACTCCTTTCCTTGAATATTTCAGAAACTATTTGAACAGAAGAGTTTTAGAATAAGGAATTTAGTGTGACTTCTTTACTTACTATGTATAAAAGCTTCCAGTTACACAGATTGATTTTCTTTTAATTACACCAAAGAATTTAAAATTAATTTCATTGTGGAAACTGCAGTAATAAAAAGAAAATATCAACCTATGAAATGGAACAGGTTCTTGCTGTGATTAAACCTTTTTGAAAACCTAGACCTAAAAACGCTAACATTTTTATTATTTTAAGATGAAAAGTGCCTTTCAGTTTTTCTTCAAATTTACTTTTGTCAGTAGGGTTTTAAGTTAATCCCAGTTGAACTGAAAAGATGTGAATTAAAATTGAAAGCGCCGTTTATTGACTGAGTTGCCTGTTGGAGAAAAAGGATATAAATGGAGCATCACCTTGTAGCTGCTTAGTCATTTTTAGTACGTTGTGTGGGAAATTCAACCCCAGTGATTAGAATGCAGTTCCAACCTCAGGGCTGCTGTTTTATTATTTATTTAGTCACCTCAGAGAGAGGAGGAAGATGGCGGTGGGGCCAGTCTCCTGACACTTACATTACAAAGCTCTTGAGAGGCAAATGGCGACCCTGCCCCTGCTACAGGCACCCAGAGAATAGCCCTGGATAAGGAGTCCTCTTCTCGGCCCCTTAAAAAGAAAGAACTCAAGGCACTATTTTCAAGCAGCTCATTTGTATGCCAGTGTGATCTCCTAAGAATGTTTTTTGTGGTCTTCATTACCACTGTAGAGATAAAAAGCTAATGCACTATAGTAAAAACAGAGCTAAATATTTGGCCTCACATTTGTATTGAGAAATGGAAAAAAATGCAGCAGCCTGTCAAATCCCCAGGTAGGGATCCAGACTGACAGAAGAGTTCCCCATTTCCTCTCTATGTAAGGGTTGTGGGAAATACTATTAACTCTTAGTTAATGAGTTGTGGCAAAAGCACCATGATATGGAACTGTGAAGAAAAACTAATTTTATTAATTTGGCTTTGAAATGCAGAAATGGCTAGAAAATGTCGGGATAGAAAAGGGTAACCGATTTGATTTAGCCTATTTCTTAAATTAACTTGTATTCATTTGTGCTCAGCGTAGCACACTGCCAAACAGTCAAGGGATTTAGAGGTCAGACTGCATTGGATCTGATTTCCCAAGACATCATTCGCAGACATGTGACTTAGGGCACGTTTATATTCAGTGAGACTGATACCTTCATTTATTTAAATATTTAAAGAGCACCAGGCTGCCAGTAAGAGTTACTTTCTCTGATTTTGTAAGTATTAGATGGAAACAATAAAAGAGCGCCTGAATTTCCCATATATTTGATGTCTTTCCATTAGCAGTAGAAGTGCCTTTTTTCATACTGCTCAATTGAGTTATCAAATGACTAAGGCCGGTGAGTCCCCAGGATTTGCCATCTGGAACTCCTTTAAATGGCCCTCCTGAGTCCCTGAAAGGCCTTACTTCCCCTTTGTTTTCTTTCTCATTCTCACCGTAGGTCCTTATAATGACTGTAGTTTTGGGGGCCTGCATAGGCTTGTTCTTAGGAGCCACCCACAGAGAGAAGGGCCTTGAGACGGACAGGCCGTTACAGAAGGTGGACAGGTTAGGGCCCTGCTCTGTTGTTCATCTGAATTTACAGGGCTCCTAGAGTTAGTGGAATCTTGTGTGCTTAGGATTCAGAAGTGCACATGGTCCCTTTACTCATTTTCTGTTCAGAGTCTGTTTGTATGCAACATTCCCTGGACAGACACAGAATTGGAAGTGCAGGCATTCATCCTGGTGTGGTTTCTAGACATCCATTCTTGTTCTTTCTGTTCAAATCTGTGGTATTGTTGCCACCCACATTTGTTGCTGTGAAGAGAGACCTGAATCGTGGGTTCTCTGCCAGACACCCAGATAGCGGAGGGTTTATTGGCCCTCCCTCCCAGGCAAAAGTTGGAAGTTTTAGTCTTAGCCTCTCCCCTATTTTTAAAATGAATGGTTCTGTGGGGCGAGAGATCCATTTCAGAAAGTCAGTAAGCTCTCATTTCATGGTAGATAACTGTACAGAGACTGATTCCATTTTAATTTATTCACTCTCTGTGGTTCACACCTCATTTCTCACCAATGCAGAGTCAGATGTTGGGTAATAGAAAAATATGCTCCTGAATTAAGGTGCCAAAGATAATCTTTTTGCTAATAAGTTCTGCTGTGAGATAAAATTGGCCCAATGATACGGAGGAAATATGTGGCCTCTATTTCTTTCCTTTCTTGATTTTAGCAATGGAATGCCTAAAAATTTTAAACAATGAAGTCACACATTTATAACTTGAATGTATGTTATTACATTAGTTTGCGTTAGTTTGACCCCACCCCCAAACATAACTGTTTCAAATTTGGAGCTGATTCAACACTTTGGCTTGTTCATTTGAGGCTAATGGCCACAACCAGTCAAAGTCTGTAAGCTGTTGAGATCACTTGCTTGGTAGAAAATCTATAAGCAGAATAAGTATTTTCTTTAGAAGCAACAATGATCATTTATTTTTCTGTTTTCCAGGATTAAAATGGCAACCTGGACCAGGTTCCGGGAAGTTCATGCTAGATTAGAAATCTCTCTTTACAAAGGATGAAACTAGTGTTTGTGATGCTTAATTATAGATTTTTATAATTGTATTAATAGAGATTTTTAAAAGAGGAGTCAGTAGTAGGGGAAATAGTCTTTAAAACAAAAGATAATTCTATAAAAGTTTGAGTTTCCTAATTTTGACTTAGGTTCACTAAAAGTATTACAAGGTAGCGTATTGTCAACAGGGACTTACAGATGGTCTGATAGAATAAGAACTTTGATAAATTGTCTAGTTCTGAGATACAAATGGGAAGTCAGGAGTAGATTTCACTGATGTCCCAAAGCACAGGACTTGTATAGAAAAAGGAGCTTTGTTATTGACGGCAGAAACTCAGATTTACTTCTTGGCTCTGCCCTTCTTGTCATGTGATCTAGGGCATGTTGGGCACTAACCTCACTGCCCCCGTCTTGCCCCCATCTGTCCTGTGTGGAGTAGTGTATTAGTCTGCCAGAGGGGTGCCAATGCAAAGTACCAAAAATGTGTCGGCTTTTATAAAGGGTATTTATTTGGGGATAAAAACTTACAGTCCCAAGGCCGTAGAAAGTCCAACTCAAGGCACCATGAGAGGTGCTCTCACCAAAGTAAGCTGCCATGTCTTGTAGCAAGATGGCAGGTGATCTTTGCCTGGTCTCTCCTTCCCCTCGAGGCTCCCTCTTCCTCGTCACCTCCATGGGCCCAGCCTCTTCAGTTTCGTGCTTAAGTGATCCCGCAGTCCTCTCTTTCCTGGCATGGGGCTTGTTTCTTTCCAGGCCTTCTTTATTGGTCTTGGCTGTTCTGCTCTCTTCCCCATGTCAGCTGTAAGCTATCAGGCAAAATGGCTCATCTCTCCCTGGGGCCTCAGCCATTTGAGGCTTCTTCCTTTCTGTCACATGACAGGATACAAAATGACAGCCCTCTCCCTGTGTGTCTTCCTGAGTGTCCATTTATATCAGACCCAGCAAGAGAGTGGGGGCTCAACCTGAGTCAGACCTTACTGATGTGGTAGAATCAAAAAGCCCCGAAAGCATTCTTAATAGGTAATCTAATCAGAGTCCCCTCAACTGAACTTAATACAGTCAAAGGGTATCACACCTGGAGGAATAGACCCTTTTACAAACACAGTCTTTCTCTTTTGGTATTCATAAAATAACCTCAAACTGCCACAGGTAGTATCCCCTCCAAGGCTGTCCCGGGTAGGGATGGGGGAGTGAGCGAATGTGAGAGAACCCACCTGAGGTGCTTAGCACTCTATGCCTGTGATTTGCCTGCAAACAACTTCCTTTGCTGTCTCAAGTCCCATGCCATTTTCACTTAAAAGACATTAAAATTCCAAAAGGTTTATAATTTCTAATGAGAAATCATTTCAAACTGCCAAATTCATAAAGACCCTCTGCATTTTAGAATTGAACATCCTTTTAAGGGTAGGTACCACAAGGTAATATTTTATAATATTTTTTTTAGAGTTTAGTTAAGAAGCAAAGATGCCATATTTAAATTTTGCTCTCCACATTCAAGGCATATTGACAATTTCTTCTTTTAAAAGAATAATTTATGTTTAACAGAAAATGGAGAGGGTAGTTGCTATATTTAGCTCATTCACTTACACTTTCCAGGATTCGATTTGACATAAGGGCTGAGTACTGCTCTTTATTCTGCATTTCATTGGTGCTCTGTAATTCCCATTTTGATTTAATTTGTTTTGCTTAAAACCTCAACAATAATGTGGGGACTGCCTTTGGCTAAGGGAAATGAAGTCATAGTCAGTCCTGAATTCTATTTCAATCACAGAGAATGCTAATGAATTGCTATAAGCAAAGCTATCAGGGTATTCGAGAATGTGTACTACCTCCTGAAAAATATGTGTATTTTGGAAGTTTCCTATCCCATAAACAGCTCTTTAAAGTATTTGTGCTATAAAATAAACAATGTCTTAAAAGGCTGCCAAAGTGCAAAATAGAAATATTCTGAATCTCTGAAATGAGTCTAAGTTCAATACTAGGCAAAAGAGAATTCTCATGTGGAAACTTAGAAACTTAAATAAAACCCTTTAATAGCACCAAAAGGATTCTTGCATAGACTACTAAGAAACCTTAATAGCACTTATTTAAGTTCCCAATAATGACAGCAACAGTGATAGTCATGTCAAATTTCATGGAAACTTAAATTCTCAGCCAGATTCTGTGTAAAATGCTAAATACTGCTGCCACTTAGCCATTGTTTAGAAACACATTAGCAAATGCTTTTGTGGTAGGATGCGCAATTTTATTTAAGTTTTTTTTTTTTAATTTTTTTACTTTTTACTTTGAAATACTTTCAAACTTACAGGACAGTTACAAAAAATAATAGAAACCCCATTCAAAGAACTCCAACATATCCCATTCCCCCCAGAAACACAGATCCATCAATTTTAACATTTTGCCACACTTGCTATATCATTCTGTCTATCCATTTATCCATCTGTATATCAGTCCATTTATCTGTGTGTCAATCTAGTTTTGAACACGAGTGCAGGTTATTTACATCATGCAACTTGAACACTTAATACTGTCATGTAATTTTCCTAAGAACAGGGATATTCAGTTATGTAACCACATTAAGTGCAATTATCAAGTTTAAGAAATTTTATGTTGATATAAAGCTTATAGACTGTATTTCAGTTTTTTATGTCCCAAAAATATTTTGAACCTTTTCTCCTCCCTTGCTAGACCTATCCAGGACCTTGCATTTAATCCTCAATGTCTCATTAGTTTATCTTTTTAATCGTGGGAACATATATGCAGCATAAAGTTTCCCATCTCAACCTCTCCCAGGCATACCATTCATGATGTGATATCATGAATATCACATTCATGATATTGTGGGACCTTCATCACCTGCCATTACTAAATGTTCCCATCTTCTCAAACAAAAACCTGACACCCATTATGCAGCAACTCATTTCCCCTGCTCTCCCCACCCCCACAACCTGTACTCTAATTTCTGTCTCTCTGACTGCATATTCTCCAGTTATCCTCTTTGTAGTTACCATGGGGATTAAATTTAACATCCTAAATAACACCCTTGTTGCTTTGATACCAGTTTAACTTCAACAGTATACACAAACTATGTTTCTATACCATTCCATCCCCCATCTTTCTGCAGTTGTCACAGATCTCTCTATACAATATGAGCCCTAAACCACTGATTTCTTATTACATTTCATGCATCCGCCTTTTCGATTCTGTTAGGAAGTAAAAAATGGAGTTACAAACCAAAAATACAGTAGTGCTGGAATTTACATTTATCCACATTGTGCCCTTATCAGATCTTTATTTCTTCATGTGACTTTGAACTATTGTCTATTGTCCTTTCCTTTCTACCTGCAGAACTCTCTTTAGCAGTTCTTATAAGGCTGGTCTAGTGGTGAATTCCCTCAGTTTTGGTTTATCTGGGAATATCTTAATTTCTCCCTCATTTTTGAAAGGCTACAAAATTCTTGATTGGCAAGTTTTTGCTTTCAGCATTTTAAATATTTCATCCCACTGCCTTTTTGCCTCCATGGTTTCTGGTGAGAAACCAGCATGTAATCTTATTGAAGTGCCAGTATTTGTGCTATGTTGCTTCTCTTGCAGCTTTCAGACTTAGCTATCTTTGGCATTGAATGGTTTGAGCATGTTGTGGTGTGGGTCTGTTTGGGTTTCTCATGTTTGGGACCCATTGACTGCCCTAGATATGTATATTCATATCTTTTTATTAAATTTGGAAAGTTTTTAGCCATTATTGCTTTGAATATTCTCTCTACCCCTTTCTCTCTTCTCCTCTAGGACTTCCAAATGTATATTTTTAGTATGCTTGATGGTGTCCCATGGATTTCTTAGGCTCTATCCACTTTTCTTCATTCTCTCCTCATTCTGCTTCTTAGACTGAATTATTTCAGTTGTCTTATGTTTAAGTTCATTGATTCTTTCTTCTGCCAGCTCCAATCCATTGTTGAATCACTCTAGGGAATTTTTATTATCTATGGTCTTCAGTTCTGTTTGGTACCATTAAAAAATATATATTTATTTTTCCTTATTTATTCTCCCTCCCCCCCAGGTGGTTCTCTCATCTGTCTGCTCACTGTTTGCTCACCCCCTCCAGGAGGAACTAGGACCTGAACCCGGGACCTCCCCCATGAGAAGCTAGTGCCCAGTGGCCTGAGCCACACCTGCTCCCTGTAGGCTATGGCATCTGCTGGTTTGAGGCATCTCCTTGTCGTGTGTGTGTGTGTGTGGGGGGGTGGTGGCATCTGCTCATTTTCTTTTAAGAAGCATTAGGAACTGAACCTGGGACCTCCCATGTATTAGATGGGCACCCAACTGGTTGAGCCACATCTACTTCCCTGGTACCGTTTTATAATTTCCATCTCTCTAAGGATATTCTCTCTGTATTCAGCTACCATTTTCCTGATTTCCTTTACTTCTCTATCCATGTTTTCCTCTAGCTCTTTGAGCGTAGTTAGGAGCATTTTTTAAAAAGTTTTTGTTCTAGGTCTGGTTCTCCTTTTTGACAGTATCTAATGTTTTAATTGTCTTCTTTGCCTGGGCCATCACTTCTTGTTTCTTTATATATTTTGTAATCTTTTGTTGAAGCCTAGACATTTTAATTTTCAATGTTATCACTGGAATTTAGACTCTGAAATTTCTGTTCCTAAAGCTTGTATCCAGCTACTGATATGACAGAGCTTTCCTTAAAAGTCATAGGCTAACAGCAACAACAAAAAAGAAAATACTTTTCCCAGTCTTTCCCTATTGATCTAGTGAGTGTTCTTCAGAGTTTGTCCATATAACAAGTTTAGAGAATAGCTCGAGTTCAAAGTGTAGGGGCCTCCCTGATCTTTTCTGCACATACTTCCTCTCTTGAGAATGTGTGTGCAGCCCCATGTATTTCCCCATTTACATGGATATGAATGTTCCCTCTTCCGCAGGAAAGTTTCCTCACAATCCTAGGCACTGCTGTGTCCTTCAGCCTGCAATCCTTTGTTCCAGGCAGCCATGACTTGATTCCTCTCCCACGGTATTCTGTCTGCCTTCTACCCACAGAGCAAGTTCTGATGTGGTGATTTTCCTGGGGCCATCACCAGGCAGATTAGGCCAGTCTTGCATGTTCCTAGTATGCGCACAAGAGTTACTCTGCTCTCCTGGAACCTGTACCAGGGACCTACATTGAAGCCTTAGGCTGGCTCTGTACTGAGCCATGGGGGTGGGAGGTGAGTGGTAGCAGCAAGGATTCCATGAAAGTCTACCACTTTTTTTTTTAAGGTGGTACCCTGGATTGAACCCAGGACCTTGTACATGAGAAGCAGGTGCTCAACCACTGAGCTACACCCACTCCCCAAGAGAGTTGGTTTTATCGTTTGTTTGTTTTTGGAGGTGTCAGGAATTGAACCCAGGACCTCGTGCATGAGAAGCAGGCGCTAAACCACATGAGCCACATCTGCTTCCCAGCCTACCACTTTTAAGTAGTCTTTTGTTGATTGTCTGCTTATCCTATTACTGTAGTCTTTTAACTATTTTCTGGAATGTTGGAAAAGATGTTTCTGCCCTTTCTCCATGGTTGTTCAAAGCTTCTGTAGGGAGTAGAGCCCTGACGTTTCTTGCTCTACCATTTTGATCTGGGCAGGGCCAGTAGGTTTGCAATTTTTTTAAGGTTGGAGCTGTCAGTTTTTACATGACAAGAATACATTCATGGCAAAAAGAACACAACAAAATCAGGCATTGCTTTTCACTTAAATGTTACGATTATAAAAGTTATTGCTGATGTTACAGGCTCACTAATGATTTCCTGTATTAAAGATGATGAGTATGACAGAACAATAGAGAGCTGAAACTTGGTATTTGTTGGATGTCAACTGAAAAATAACAACTAAAAATAAACACCTTAATTATGTGTGATGAATCTGGACTCAGATGGGATCTCCCTTCATAAGACTTTCATGCTAATGTGCTGGAGGTGCAGTTAATGTTGGGGTTTAAGATATATTTAGGGGATTTGAATCTCTGGACTGACAATGTGATAGCCAGATCCTGAGCCTCAACAGACTCCAGCACCTACAATCTGATTTATTGGACTTACCACACTCAGCTAAGATGGAGGTGAAGAAGGACAACCACCACACCATGGAGCCTAGAGTGATTACAACTGAAAATGGGAGGATTGCATCCAGCATCCAGGTGGAATCTGAGCCTCCTCTTGACATAAAGGTGCAATGGACACAACCAATCCAGTGTCCACATAGAAGAGGTGGCATTGGATTGGGAAAAGTGGACATAATGGACAAAGGGTATGGGGAAAGGCAGGAAGAGATGAGAGGTGGAGGCGTCTTCGGGACATGGAGCTGCCCTGGATGGTGCTTCAGAGGTAATCACCGGACATTGTAAATCCTCACAGGGCCTACATGATGGAATAGAGGAGAGTATGGGCCATGATGTGAACCAATGTATATGAGGTGCAGAGGTGCCCAAAGATGTACTTACCAAATCCAATGGATGTGTCATGATGATGGGAACGAGTGTTGTTGGGGGGGGGGGGAGAGGGGGGGGTGGGGGGGGTGGGGTTGAATGGGACCTCACATATATATTTTTAATGTAATATTATTACAAAGTCAATAAAAAATAAAAAAATTAAAAAAATAAAAATAAAAATAAACACCTTAAAATGCAAAGCAATAAAGGCATTTAATGTGGGGTCATAGAACTGCAGTTTGGAGAGCAGAGATTCAGGTGGCAACTCAAATCATGTCCCACCTTGGTGTTTCCAGGCAGGGAAAAGCAAATGAGACAGTTGCTTGTGGTTACTGGGTATTTGGAGTACTTAGTTGTTAACTGACTTCTCTATCTTGTGGTTTGTTTCTGCTGTCAGGATCTCTGTAGGTCTTTCAGGAACCTTGTTCCTTGCGGTTTTGGCTACTTCGGAAGTTTGTTATATGTGGCTGAGACCTGCATCAGAGTAACCTCCAGAAGGACCTCTTACTCCATATTAAATCTCTTAGCCATAGAAACTCTATGTAGTTTTGTTTCTTTTAACAAAGGTGGCAAGCATAACGCATAGATCAACAGATGGCTGCAACTTGACATTTGACCTTAGGGTCTATTGGACAATGTGCTAGTTTGCCATCCTTTCACCTCTAGGGATCTCTGTATATGAGACTTACTATTTATAAGAGATTTGTCCATCCACCTCAGTCCATTTTCCTTCCCTTATCAAAACTCCAGTGGTAGCTCATCTGCCTTAGAAGGACTTCTAGAAGTCATTTCTCTGCATCTCTCCTACTTTAGCACCTCAGCTATTTTCTCTCACCTGGACTGTTGCTGTAGCCTAGGAACAGGGCTTTGTCCTCCCACTCTTCTTACTCCTCCACTCAGAAGCTGGAGCAGTATTTTAATAGCATCAATACGAACCTGTCATTCCTCACCTTAAAATGTTCCACGGCGTTGAAAATAAACTCGAGCTTCAGAGACAGGTTTGCAAAGCTCCCACAGGATCTACCTCTACTTGCTCTGTTCTTCCCTGCAACTTCTGCATCACAGCTACAATGGTCTTTAGATTTCCTGACCATGCCAAGCTCATTTCATCCTCCGTTCCTGGACCCAGCTTTCTGGAAGGCATTATCCCCAGCTTCAGCATCTTCACATGGCTGATTCTTCTTGGTACTTGAATTTCTGCCTAAATGTCACCTCCTTTGAGAAGCCTTCTCTACCCCATCTAGTTTCATCTACTCTACTGTAGACTGGATTGTTTAATATTTGTCTCTCACCGACATGTTACATTTTTTCTCCTGCAGTTAGGAGGTACGTTCCAGAATAATAGAGACCCCATTGTTCTGTTCGGTTCATCCTCAAGCCTCAGAACAGCAGATCAGGCAATGTTTTATGTATGTATTAATTATGTTTTATGCATGTATTAATTAATGGAGAAATGGTGTAGTCACTATTTTTAACCTTAACTAATTTCCAAGCAAAAGCAAAGAAACTTAATTGGCATGTGTAGCCATGCCATTGCTGAGTATAGAGTTTTCCTTTGAGATAGCACAACAAACTCGTAGATCATTGGGCCTCCCTTCCCCAACCTCTGGGGTTCACGCATCCCATTTTGGGATGATCTTTGCTTTGAAGAGTGTGTTCACAGTTCATGGATCCCTAAAGCAGAACTTAAGTGGTTCCTCTATCGACCTAATTTGCAAGTGAGCTTCCCCCTCCGGTCCCCTCCTCTTATGCTATCACTGAGCCCCATTAAAGTCCCTCAGTAATATCTCGACAGGGAGCCAGCTGCTTCCTTTGTTTCTTGAAATGTACTTTGGGGATTCATGGGAAAACCAGATATTCTTGGAATTTCAGAAGTTAGGCAATTTAATACCCTGTTACCTGACTCTAATTGGATTTAGAAATATGATGATATATTGATAAGTTGAGGCCTACACTTTCCATATCAATATATATTCTAAATTGCACTCCTTTATTTTTATGCTCTCAAACAGATCTGAACATTTTTTAATGTAAAAAGGAAAGCTAAAAGCTTACTGAAAATAGGTCTGATTTTTCCAAGGTATAAACTGAGAGTGTTTCTTTAACCTTCTTGGGTTATCTGGGTAAAGCATTTGCTTTGGTGAATTAAGTAAAACCTCAAGAGCCTGAAAGAGTAAATGAATTCTTCCTGATCCATATGGGAAGGTTGACTTTCTCAGTGCTTGAGGATTGTCTGCCCTAATATATAGTGTTATACATGTGGAGCTAGTCGGTAAATCCAGTTAGTATCTATCTTTACTTATCTCAGAGGACATATTTTCTTAGATTTAGTGCTGTTATTATAAGCCTGACTCTGATTCTCAGAAATCCTGGAATTTCAGAATTTTAGAACAAAAAGGGAAGCCAAATTCCATTGAGGTCACAGAGCACACTAGCGGAGTTGGGGCTGGAACCCAGTTTCTCCTGCCTGGTTAGCTCTGGGCTGCCCTCTCGCCCACCTTGTATTCTTATTCCTGATGATTTTCTTTTCCTCTTCCTAAAAGGGTCTGTGGTTTTTAATTGCTTCTGACTTTGAAAACTAATTATTTGACTGTGGGGTGAAGGTTAGTGATTGTTTTTCCAGCAAACCAGGCTGATTTCCAGGAAGAAGCCTTCCCTTCCCCTTAGGCTCCTCTAAGCCCTTTCTTGGGGCTTGGGGCTCGCCCTGGGTGCTGCGGTCGGTTGGTCTCTCAGGGTGCTCTGTCAGAATGCACATTTCCTGAAGCAGAGGGACAGGACCTCTTCTTTTGGTCCTGTTTAGGTTTTTAATTCCCGACAGAACATTGTAGATACACAGCATTGTTGGAATCTGTCTCCACCTGGCAGGGTGTTGGGTGGCCCTTTGTGGGTTGACGGTGGTCACTGTGAAAGTCATTTTGGAAATATTGTGTCCTCTTCATAAAAATTCCCTTTTCTGCTACTTCTATAGTCTTAACATGTCAGCTCTGTAGCAGATGTCATATTGGTTAATCAGATTTCAATTTAGTATGACCAAAAGTTGATTTGAAAAAAAAAAACAGAATCGTCCTTACTGTTGGGTTTAAACATTTAGTGTCTCAACTCTCTATTGCCAAGTTTCTGAAAATATTTAATAATGATCAGTCCTTAATTCCACTGTGTCATACTTTGAGGAGAAACTTGTCCCATTAAGGTCTGTTTGTGCTATTTGTTTGGTCTCATTTTGAGTTGGAACAATGGATAAGACCGCCTGACCTGGTCAACTGTAGGTCGCCCTTGCTAGGGGAGTCTTTAGTAAGGAGATGAGGTCTCCTTAGCCAGGATCCAAAGGCCTCGTGGGACCTGACTTCTGCCTAGCTCACTCTCAACACCCCTTGTCACTTCCCGCACCCTCCTATGCTCCAGCCACGGCAGGTCCTCTGTCTGCTCACAGGTGAGTGCCCCAGGAGCTCTCACACCATGCTGCTTGATCAGTGACTTCTGCCTTGCACTCTCTGTCTCCCGCCTCTTTTAACTCAAGAGGTGAAATGGACAGGCATCAGGTGCATTGGGCTCACGGAGTCAGGAGCGAGGTGGGGTTTCCATTCCCAGCATGGTACAGGCAGGTGGTGGGAGGCTAGATGGAATAGATGGGAGGAGGAGAGGGAAAGCAAGACTTCTTATTAAGGAATGTTTAGATTAGGTGCCTCTGAGATATTCAGATAGAGAATTGAGAAGTAGATAGTTATGTAGATGGCTCTGAGGCTCAGAGGGCAAAGATGCGAGACCTGTAATTTGGAATTGCCATTTGAAACACAGTGGATAAGCTCTCCAAAAAAGAGGGTTCAAAAAGTGAGACTGACTTCTAAAGAACCTGATGTTTAGAGGTAGAATACTGGAACTAGGATATGAGGAGGCATGGGTACCAATGGAAATGAGAAATTAACTAGAAGAAGTAGAAGGAAAATCAAGAAGGTGTCAAACACAAAAACAGTCACAAGAAGGAATGTCATAGAGGATTTATTTACTTGTAGGGAGGCCATTGGTAACTTTAATAAGATGTTCTAGAATAATGTAGAATATTTGAAGAGTGAATGATATTGCAGGGACAGATGCAGGTTATATATCCTGCCATAACCCACTGAATGGACTGGGAGAGAGTGTGTACTATAACGTAAACTTTAATCCGTGCTGTGTAGCAGTGCTCCAAAATGTGTTCATCAAATGCAACAAATGTTCCACACTAACGACAGAAGTTGTTGATATGGGAAATGTGGGGGATGTGGGGAGTGGGATATATGGGAACCACCTATATTTTTTAATGTAACATTTTGTGTGATCTATATGTCTTCTTAAAATAAATAAAAAATATATTGAAAAAAAAAAAGAGTGAATGAGAGGGAGGAAGTAGTAACCACATGAGAAGAAAATTCTTTCCAGAAGGTTGGCCATAAAGAAAAGTTCAGGGCTAGGGCCATCCTAGAGGGGTGAAATGTGAATCCAAGAGCAGGCTGTTTTTGTTTCTTGTGGTGTTTCAGGTAGATGATATGAGAGCAAAAAAAATTTTTTTAATGCAAATAGGAAGAATCCAGAAGAGGAACTGTCTTCTTTGTTAGTCCAGTTTTTGGTGGGTCTGTGGATGTTATTCAGTAATCAGAAATACTTATGCAGAGTTTATATAGTAGATATTTTAGCCTTTCCTCTCCTAAAAATTTATAGTTGAAGCCTAAAAGGAGAACGGTTTTGTTGTTGTTTTTAATTTGTCTATCATATTCCTCTCAAGGCGGGCAAATGGTTTAGAGGGTTTATTTTATGAAGCTCTTTGTTATTCAGTAAGACTCATGTCTTATATAAATGACAGAGATTTATGTTAAACGTTTTCCTATATTATGGCTTAGGTTTATGTTTTTTAATAATACCACTAGCTTTTCATATCAGCAAGAGAGGAAGATAAATTTGAATATAGAAGCTAGTTTAGTAGCTATGTAGTTAGGCGATACTAAGTATACCGTCTGAAAGTGGAAAAGATGGAGATAAACTGACTTGTTTTCTTCCTTCTACGGAATAAAAAATGTATACTACAGCTGAGAAGGAAGGGACTCTTTCTTTGCAGGACGATGGCTGTCTTTCTGTAGGTGAGCTGGATTGGGAATTGTGACTGATTACTTGGCACCTAGGAAGTTCACTACTACCTCTTTCGCAAGCCATTTAATCAACAACCCCGAGAGAGGCATAATGAAATACGATTTATGTTTCTTTAAAAGAGAAAGGGGGCTCTTCTTGCCTTCTCCCCAACTTACTTATAAATGTCCTCACCTCAACTTTTAGGGTTTGGAGTTTCTAGGAATCCAAACATTTTTAGTCCAAGCAAAACACAGGTAAATTTAGTATAAAGAAAGGGCACCGTTTAAGTCAATGCTTTAGCAGAAATATTTTGTATCCCTTCCTGTTGGGGATTGCAAATGTAGGTGTTTATATTTCCACTAGCCCGAATAATCAACAGTTTAGTCCAAAGCAGATAGAACAGGGAACCTTGAAAAATAGTAATGTTTGATGAATTGGAAAGGGAAATAAGGAACTTTAATAGCAAAGGTCTTTCAAGAAAGCAAAGAATGAGTATGAGAAAAAGAAGACCAAAACTATGTAAATGTTATGAAAATCTTGGTTAAGAAACGGTTTGGTATTTGGGTACCAGAATAGGGGTAGCATAGCTTATTATAAATTGAAAAATAATGAGTTAAAGTTAAAAGTACCTTATTTAAAGGTATTTGTGGTTTTAATTTTATAATTTTAAAAATCTATTCATTACTTATATTGGCATATAAGTAAGGAGGAAGCCTGTTAAACAGTTCTGAAATTGAGTTTGCTGATCAAAGCTGTCAACACTGGATTACTTGTAGATATGATATGAACTCATGCCCTTTCAGATATGTGAAAGTAGATATTGATTCTAATGAGATTGCATGATTTAAAAGCCTTATTTATTTATTTTTAAAGATTTATTTATTTATTTAATCCCCCCCCCCCCCCCCCCCCCCCCCCCCCGGTTGCCTGTTCTCTGTGTCTATTTGCTGTTTCTTTGTCCGCTTCTGTTGTCATCAGCGGCACTGGAAGTGTGGGCGGCGCCATTCCTGGGCAGGCTGCACTTTCTTTCGCGCTGGGCGGCTCTCCTTATGGGGGGCACTCCTTGCGCGTGGGGCTCCCCTACGCGGAGGACACCCCTGCGTGGCAGGGCACTCCTTGCGCACATCAGCACTGCACATGGGCCAGCTCCACATGGGTCAAGGAGGCCCGGGGTTTGAACCGCGGACCTCCCGTGTGGTAGGTGGATGCCCTAACCACTGGGCCAAGTCTGTTTCGCTAAAAGCCTTATTTTTAAAGTTTATTACTTTTTTAATCTCTCAATAGCGATGAGTTTTATTTTGTTAAAATTAGTCAAAGAACAGCAGTGATTTTCACTTACTATATTATGCATATCCTCCTGGACAAAATAATATACATAGGAAGTATTTGACAAGGGTAAAGGAGTTTGTTTTGAGGCTCTGATTTATAACAGGTAAGATTTATATTTTTACGTATTCAATTTTTAAAATGATGGTATATTATGTTATTTTTAAAATAGTTGATAGGGAGTTGCTTTGCGTTTTTATTCAGCCTGTGAATAGTTGGCCCCCTGCCTTGGAGAGGAGTCATGGAATTAAAGGCAAAAACAGGTTTAAAATGGTTTCACAACTAGAGTAATAACACTAAAGCTCGAAATTGTGTTTCACTTTAGTAATTTTTTCCTTTTACTTCGTTTGTACTGATTCCAGGGACTAATGGCATGTTTTTAGAAATATTTCTATTGTAACACCTTTTTTACTTTTTAACTTAGTTTATTGATAGGAGAAGAATATACATAGCATCTACATTAGTGTAAGAAGGCCTGAAGTTTGAGAAGTAGTAAGGAAGTTGAAAGAGATCATGAAAAAGATGGCAGAGACTTGTTGACTCAAACTGAAAGACCTACTGGGTTTCTAGGCTTTCACCACCCCATTAGCCTCCTGCCCTCCATCCCTGACCCCTCTTCCTTCACAGGGGAGGAACCTTTGGCATCACCAGTTCCTAGTCTGACTCCCTCATTTTATAAAAAGGAAGCAGAAGACCAAAAAAGTATTCACCCAGCATCACACATGGCAACTTATTTGCTGCCATTTATTTTTATGTACTATGTCTATAAAGATTATATATGAATTTTGAAGTGATGAGAACAGAAACATTTATATTTTGAGATATGACTCTGGTTTTCTGCTTATATAGCAGTTTTACTTCTAATTATTTAGTTATAGCCATTATTAGCTGAAGTACATATAATAGTGACAGATCCTAAAAATGATTTTCCTAAAAAAATACTAAAAAAAAGATGTTGATATCAATTTTTTTAATAATAAAAATGATTTATATGCAATAACTGCCGTAGGAAATTTTGAGCATCTTTTTAAAAAATGCTTTATCTAGTAGGCATTTGTTTTGCTTTATTTTTTAACTTTTTATTGTAATAATATATGTGTAACTCAAAATTTTGCATTTTAACCAAATCCAAGTGAACAATTGAGTTGTATTAATTACAGTCACAGTGTTGCGTTACAATCACTCTTATCCATTACCCCAACTTTTCCATCATCTCAAACAAAGTTAGCACCCCCTGAACAACTCCCTCTCTATTACCTGCCCCTCCCCACCTATAACCTCTCAGCACTTGCTTCTTCTAGTTGTTTCATATAAGCTTGATCATACAATATTTGTTTTTTGCATCTGACTTATTTCACTGAACTTGATGTCTTCAAGGTTCATCCATGTTGTAGCATGCACCAGAACTTCTTTCCTTTTTGTGGCTGAATAATATTCCATTGAATTTGTATACCGCATTTTGTTTATCCATTCATCTGTTGATGGATACTTGGGCTGCTCCACTTTTTGGCTACTGTGAACATCGGTGTGCAAATACCTGTGTGAATCCCTGCTTTCAGTTCTTTGGGGTATATACCAAAAAGTGGCATTGCCTGGTAATATTTTAATTCTATTTTTAATGTGTTTTATTTTTTAAAGTAATGATTTAGTGACTGTTTATTCTCTAAATCACCTAATCATTTTCTTTTTTAGTCTTTTGGCCTACTGGTAAAACAATTGCATTGTAAATAAACCAATAGTGTCTATTACCTTGTAGGGAATTTCAGTTCTGAAACTTTTAACTGTGTTGTTTTCTTAGCTATAAAACATAGGAAGTATCTATTCCTCATCCACATTAAAGAGATTTTACAATGGTTGAAGACCACTGTAAGAATTAACACACTTTTAAATACATGTATGTTGAAATAAATGAGATTGACTGTTGTTTAGTCATTCATGAAATAATTATTGAAATACCTGCTATTTGTCAGTACTATGTGGGATATATAGAAATGGTCATGTCCCTTGAGGATATGGGGAAGGAAGTCAGGGCTGGAGATAATTATAATATTTGATAAATTATAGGAAGGAAGCACTGGAGTATAGTTAAAATAACCATGTAATCAGGGGAACCCTTTTTCAGACAAGCCTTGAGGAATGGGCAATTGGCCATTTGAAATGCAGAGGAATGTTCTCTGCATTCCTTAGAATGCCTCTAAAAAAAACCCTCAAAGCAGAAAAGCTCGATGCAATTTGGAAACTGAAAGGGGACTATTGTGGCTGGAGCTAGTGGACAAGAGGGGTGGGCAGTGGACACTGGGCAGGGATGGGATGCACACCCCTTAGCCACAGAAATTGAGAGTTCAGATTTTATTGGAAGTTGCACTGGCAACTCCTTACAAGGTTTTCAGCTGAGTGATATGACTAGATTTATGTTTTCTATAGATTAGACTACTATGTGGAGATTAGCCAGAGGTGGGCAGGAATGGAAGCAGGAATAACCCGTTGGGGGGTAGTAAAGGCATTCAGGGAAGAGATAATGGTGGCTCACAGTGGTGACGGGACCAGTTCAAGATCTATTTTGGAATTAGAATCAACAAGACTTTCTTAGATAAGGAAGGCCGGGGAAAAGGAAATGTCAGGGGGGACTTCGGGAATTCTGGCTTGCAGGAATGGCATTGCCATTTATTGAGGTGAGGAAGATGGGAGAAGGAGGGACAGGTTTGGAAGAGAAAAAACAGAGATACCCGGGGGACATCCAAATGGAGAAGGTCAACTGGGAAGTCAGGTCCTAGCTTGGGACTCAGAACAGAGGTTTAGGCCAGAGAGGTGCATGAGGGAGCCATTTTAGCTTAGGGAAGTATTTGAAGCCCTGGAGAAGGACGTCATAAGAATCCTGTGATTCTAAGAGAGCTTAGAATTAAAAGTTTTCTGGGACATTACCATGCTTGGAGGCTGGAAAGAGGAGCAGCCTGATAAATCAAATAAGGAGGAGAAGCCAAGAGATAGGAGGAAAGCAGGAGGGGTTGGTGTGTGTTGAATCCCTAGCAAGAAGTCCCGGGCCTTGGCACTGCTAGGAGGTCAGAGGAGGTGAGACCAGGCAAGTGTCCACAGTCTAATGCCTTGGCCCCATGATCTACCTCCATGGAGTGTGTGGTCCAAGCCAGACTGGAGGGTGGCTCAAAAGGTGAAGTGAAAGGCAGTAAAGGTCAACAACTTTTTTTTTTTTTTGAGAGAGAATTCAGAATAGGCTATGAATTGGGGAGCAGAGAGATAGGGTGATAACTGGATGGGGTGGTGGGTAAGGCCAAGGGAAGGCTACTTTGTTTTTATAAAATGGAAACCACTAGAGCGTGATCTGTATTTTGGTAGAATTTTTGTCTGTAGGCTGGGGGTTCGTTTGGTGTGAGCTAGTACACTGAGGCTCGTATGAGACAGAAGTTTCTTTCTGCCTCATGCAACAATCCAGAGCTGGTGGGCTGAGTTCCGAGGCATCGTTCAGCGACCCTGGCTGGCTGGCATCCTTCTGAAGGTAGCACCTCCATGTCTGGATCTAAGGCAATGGTTGCAGTTTTTTGTTACTTTCCAGCCAGTGGGAAAGGGCAAGCATTGCCCTTACAAAGATGGCGTGAACTTTGAGTCCATTTTCTGTCTCCTTGGCTCAGACTTAATCACATCGCTACAACTCATGGCCCCCTAGGTTTGTATCAGCAGTAAAACCAGAAGTTTAGTTACTAAAAGAAGGATGGAGAAAATGGATTTTGAGGAGAGGCTGCTTTTGGCGGCTGGCTGTGAGCAACCTGAGGTGAGGAGGAAGGTTACAACAAATTCTGCTTCCAAACCGTGGTCAGTGCTTGGCTTCTATTTGGTACCCAATAAACGTTTGGTGCATTCGAATCAATTTTTATAAAACTAGCCCAACCCCACCCCCACTTCCAGCAGTAGGGAACTAACTGTGGGTTTTACATTCTGGAATCCTTTCTTCCTATTTTCATGCCACTTTCTGATAGAGCCATGCAAAAGAGAATATAATGTTTACTTTCAAGATTTACTTGAAAGCCTATAACATAAGTTGGGAAAAAGAAGAGAATCTGTTACAGTTTTGTTTGGATCACAATCTTGCTTGGCTCTGGACTTGATATTTACATACATTGATGACCTGCCAAGTTGATATGTCTTTTATTTAACAGAAAGAAGAGCTGGTAATCATAGTAAGTAGGGACATAGCATTTAGTATGTAACATAGATTGGTATTTTTAATGTTCCTCTTCAAATGATAATATATATTCCCTAATAGGTACTATGTAAATAGGCACTAAATGGTGTTTGTTACTATAGAGTTATATGAGTTATATTTTTGTATAACTCTATTATACCAATAGGCTTATCATTTACTTAAAGTGCTAAACCACCCCTTTGCTCATGATCTGTTTTTTTTTTTTTTACCATAAAATTAGAATTAGGAAAGGGAATTTATATGACATTCCCAGATACTTGGTTGTGAGATGTTTTATCCTACATACTTAAGAAAGTACTTTAGATGACCTGGCTATTACTGGCAGAGGATTTTTCTTGCAATTTGGAGCAAAACCTGCTTTAAACATAGTGGCATGTATAATATTGAGGCACACAATTACGGCAGGAAATAAACTGAAAGTTCCTTAGTTATGATGTTCATCTGGCAAACATGGAAGCTGAGACACAATATATTTAAGGGTCTTGACTTGCAAACTATTAGACGGTGGTAGTTTTATTTTAGAAGTTCTTTTGTGTTTTCAGAATTTAAGAGCAGCTTATTGTGTGTTCAGATCATTGGATTGAGTTCCTTGTGAGATATGAAACAGAAGAGCTTATCTTTCAAGCTCCAGGGAAATAAGGGGAATACAAGAATTACTGGCTAGAAAGGTAAAGTGAAACTGGCAAGCAATTTTCCTGGTCCAGGACAGAATTTATGCTGCTAAAGAAGACTCTTAGTTATGATTGCTAATGTAAAAGAGGGCAATCCGTTTATGAGAATCAAATAGGAAATGCATTTCTTCATGGAAGAATCCATATATTCTGGGGTTGGGAGTGGTCCCAGTGTGGAAATACAAAGGGGAGAGAGAACTGAGAATGTTGCTTCAAATATGACATCATTCTTGCCACTGATTAAAATATGTATTTAGCTGATGCAACGTATTCATTTTTCTGAAATTAAACGCACCCAAGTCACTTCATTATTGTGACATCCCTTTAATGTCATTTAATGATCATCTGTGGCAAACATCTAATAGGAATATAACCTGCGATCATTACAAATAAACTTTTTCCTTCTTGAAAAAATGCTAAGTTCCAGCGATCCATGGGCAACCATCTTTGTTATGAATTTCTGATATTCATTGGGTAATTTTTAAATTGTGGTAACATATATATAACATAAAACTTGCCATATTAGCCATTTTCAAGAGTACAATTCAGTGGCCTTAGTAACTTTTACAGTGTTATGCTCTCACCACCTCCCATTACTAAAACGTTTTTATCACCCACAGCAGAAAACTCTGGACCCATTAAGCAACAACTCCTCATTCTCCCTCCTCCCTTTCCCTGGTAACCTGTAATCTACTCTGGGTCTCTATGAATTTGCCTGCTCTGGATATTTCCCAAATGTAGAGTCATTCATTGTTGGTCCTTTTGTGTCCGGCTTATTTCACTGAGCATGTTTTCCAGGTTCATGCTGTTGTATCATGTAACTGGGTAAATGTAACAGTTGTTTCATGAGGTGTGCGGGCTTGTCTTTCGGTTCTTGCCTTTCCCCATCGTTTTTAATGTGCTTTCCTTTAGCCTTTCTCACTTAGTCTCCTAGTTTCCTCTCCTTGGGAAGGTAACTGCGTCGAGTGATCGGATCTTCCTCTTTTCTTCTTGCAGAACAATCAACCATGACGACTGAATCTGGATCGGACTCGGAATCCAAGCAGGACCAGGAGGCCGAGTCCCAGGAAGCGGGGGGCCAGCAAGGGCTCGGCGTGGAGCAGGAGCAGGCCGTGGAGCAGTTCCCGGAGGCTGCAGGGCACAGCACCCCCGTGAAGAAGGAGGTGAGCCCCCCTGGCCTCTTCCCTGCCTCTTCCCTGCCGTTCTAGCATCACCTGACCCTGGTAGAAAGTCCATCAGGAAGCCCATGTTGACTGAACATTTTTTCAGCATCTGGCTGAGCCTCGGTATCTTAGCACCAGGGGAACGGATGCGAGGCCATCTGTGTCACCCCTTCTGGCCCCAGGCAGAGGAAGATTTATGCCATTTTAAAGCTTTCAGTGAATGGCATTCCATATCCTTCCTTGGTAACTCCTTCATTTAATTAAAACCCTTAAATTCACACTGAAGTCTTGACTGCAAACTGTTGCTATATCTATGTTTAAAGGAAGGGAAAGCATCACATTTTTTTCTGACATTAAATTTTCTGAAATCCTTTTAGATATACTCTCTTGTTCTCAAGGTAGGTGTGTTGCCTGGTACACAGTAAAGTGGCTTCTAAATAAGGAAAGCTTTTTCTACTAATTGTTAACATCCCTAAACAAAAGGAGAAGGTGTAAGTTAAAAAATTCCTTCCTCTGTCCTTCGTCAGTGCTTCATTAAGATAAAAAGTTCATAGGCTAGACACCCAGTTTCTTTTGTAGGGGCTTGGAACTCTCCATCCTTTATAAATATCCATTTTTTTCAGGTATTTAAATCCCCCAACGCACACACATACACACTTCTCCAAAGTATTAGAGCAAAAGTGAATGCAGAGGCACCTGGCTGTTCTAAAGACCTTTTTCAGGCTCTAACCAAACCACCAGTTTTAATTATCCTTGTGATTTTTTTCTATTTCAAGCCTAGGAGTTAGAGTTATTTTGATTTTTCCCAGGGGTCACTGTGACCCTAAAATTGCATCAGTTCTTCAGAGGATGTGCAGGTAGGTTTCTTTCCCCCTTCTTTATACATGAATATTTTCAACTCTGTCCCCTGTAAATGTTCAAGTTGCCATGCATAATAGAAATATTTCTTTTATACGTTTGCATCCAAAAAATTAAAACTGATTTATAGCTGTGCCTTGAGTCTATATATGTTTAAATTTAAACTTGGAATCAACATGTTTTAGGGTTCCTAACTATTATGTTGTGGAGAAATCTGGAGGTGGCTGACCATTTATAGTTTGGAAATATGTGTGTCAAGCTAGAAATTCTAGAACAGGGGTTCTTAACCTTTTTATGTCCCACAGACCCCTTTGCTAGTGAGATGAAAACCATGGACCCCTTACTAAGTCCACACTATACTGTATATTATTTAGTAAGTGTATCACACCCACACCAACACATCCCCACAAGAATAATGTTTATTTTTTGAATTTCAAATCAAGCTCATGGACCCCTGGTTAATAACTCCTGTTCTGGAAGATGTTAGAGGAGACATGAAATCAGGATGTTAGTAAAATTTTTGGAAGGCGCAACACATTACTAGAACATTAAATTATATGTTTACAAGACTATTTTATTTCTTTTCTGATGGCATTTAAGAACCAGTAATATTTATTTTTAAGCTCTATAAATTGATGTTCTATCTGATCTAAGAAGATTTGCCATGGAGAGCTTGGAAGAACCATCCCAGCCTGTTAAACAGCATCTAGAGAAGCTATTGTTGTTGTCTCGTGATTTTCTTTTATATTTTCTTTCTTTTTCTTTTCATGGAGGAGTGAGGGTGGTAATGGATTTGTTTTTTTTTTAATCTTCACTTTTTAAAAATTATTAGACTGAGTGGCTTTTCTCAATGCTTTCTTCTTCACTTTTCTAAAGTGAAATGAAATACCATCGAAGTGCGGGTAATTATAGAGAGAAGGATGAGTATCTGTATCCAGACATGATTAAATATGCTTCCTCTGTCGTCTTTGGTAATGTTTGAAACAAACAAGAGAACAGTAAGAGGGGGAAAATGCCTGGATGCCAAAGCCTTCAATTCCTGTGGGCCTCAGCTTCCGTAGGTACACAACGAAGAGTTCAGAAAAGACACTTTTAAATGCTTTGACTCATACGAGGAAGCTATTAATGCTTATGATACAATTAAGTGCATTTTGGTGAGTAGCCAAACACGGGCTTTGGCTGATGTACAGTCCCGTTTACTAGTTTTGTGACCTCGAGAAAGTTTCTTATGACCCGTGTGCTTCTCTGTCCTCCCCTGCCTAGAAGGGTGATACCTCCCTCACAGAGTCATTCAGGAAGCCTTTGACATTTACGATTTGCTAAAACATCTGACACTGTTATTTTTTAATTATACTACACGATATGACTATGTTTGACATTCGTTTGAGGTACTTGGTCTATACCTCCAGCATGGTTAAAGCTGCTAATAACCTGTGAAGAGCCCCGTGATCGGTTCCTGTTTCAAGTGTTCCCAGAAACAAGTCTTGCCCTTTGAAAGTTGGTGGTTTAAGATGCCTCCGGAATTGACGCTGAAGTAACTCAGGAAGTTTATTCTCATGTAGATAAACTTCTATTTGAGCAGGGGAAAAGTGAAATTTTATCTTCCCTAATACACAGAAAGGGTTGGTTTCAGGTAAAATTTCAATAAAAATGTGGCTTATAGTGACCTTGCCTGAGATGAGATAACACGTTTAAATTAAATGTTGGGATGTGATAACCAGGTCCTGAGCCTCAACAGACTCCAGCACCTACAATCTGATTTATTGGACTTATCACACTCAGCTAAGATGGAGTTGAAGAAGGACAATCACCACACCATGGAGCCTAGAGTGATTACAACCGAAAATGGGAGGATTGCATCCAGCATCCATGTGGAATCTGAGCCTCCTCTTGACATAGAGGTGCAATGGACACTACCAATCCAATGTCCACAAAGAAGAGGTGGCATTGGATTGGGAAAAGTGGACATGGTGGAAGATGGGTGTGGGGAAAGGCAGGAAGAGATGAGAGGTGGAGGCGTCTTTGGGTCATGGAGCTGCCCTGGATGGTGCCTCAGAGGTAATCACCGGACATTGTAAATCCTCACAGGGTCCACTGGATGGAATGGAGGCGAGTATGGACCATGATGTGGACCATTGTCTATGAGGTGCAGAGGTGCCCAAAGATGTACTTACCAAATCCGATGGATATGTCATGATGATGGGAACGAGTGTTGTTGGGGGGGGAGAGGGAGGGGGGGTGGGGATGAATGGGACCTCACATATATATTTTTAATGTAATATTATTACAAAGTCAATAATAAAATAAAAAAATAAATAAATAAATAAATTAAATGTTGGGGAGTGGGCGTAGCTCAGTGGTTGAGCTCCTGTTCCACATGTGTGAGGTCATGTGTTCAATCCCCTTTACCTCCTATAAAAAATTAAAAAGACAAATTTAAAGGGTAGCAGATGTGGCTCAAGCAGTTGAGTGCTTGCTTCCCACACAGGAGGTCCCGATTCAGTCTCCAACCCCAGGTACTTAGGGAAAAAAAGGCTTTTTAAAAATGTGCAAAAACTGGGAAGCGGACTTGACCAGTGGATAGGTCGTCCGTCTACCACATGGGAGGTCCGCGGTTCAAACCCCGGGCCTCCTTGACCCGTGTGCAGCTGGCCCATGCACAGTGCTGATGCGTGCAAGGAGTGCCCTGCCACGCAGGGGTGTCCCCTGTATAGGGAGCCCCACGCACAAGGAGTGCGCCCCATAAGGAGAGCCGCCCGGAGCGAAAGAAAGTGCAGCCTGCCCAGGAATGGTGCTGCACAGAGGGAGAGCTGACACAGCAAGATGACGCAACAAAAAGAAACACAGATACCCGTGCCACTTACAACTACAGAAGTGAACAAAGAAGACGCAGCAAATAGACACAGAGAACAGACAACCGGGGTGGGGGGTGGGGGAGAGAAATAAATAAATCTTTTTAATAAATAAAAATAAATAAATGTACAAAAATAAATAAATGTACAAAAACCTAAGGCAAATTATATAGCACTTAGCAAATACATATTATGATTACTGACATAAAATTCCAAGATTACCGAACTTCTTAAACTACCTCAAGGCCAAAATGAACAGTTTTATAAATTTATTGTGCATATTATTTTAATGCTTTGATATGAAAAGACTTAAGATCAAAGAAAGTTGAACCAAGTTCTCCAAGCAGGTTTTCTTTTGTTTGTTTTCCTGGGCTGGCCTTCTCAACTACTTTGGCCTTTGAAGTTGGTTATTCAATTTTTTTCTCGGTTTCTTCTTACAAGCCCAGCAAATGATCTGTTTTTATTCTTAAGAACTCCTCAAGACTTTGCCTTGAGTTCCTGGGCAAAGTAGTGGAAGAAAGGACTATATTAGTCTGGATAGAAAACAAGATAGAAAATGCCATTGTCAAAGCAGAAATCTATGCCTCAAATCCAAAACAAAGACACCAAAAGAGTACCTCTATGATTTTATTAGTGCATTGTAAAATTGCTGAGGCTAACAAAAAAAAAAAGTTGAAATGACAAACCGAGTACTGAGTCTTTAATCTCAAGCCCATGTATTTTTAGCTATCAGGCTGATAAGGAGGTGCTCATAAGAGAGGAAATCTCATGCTTACTCAAGGGCCCTAACCTGAATTTTGGCATATATCTCTGTCAGTGCTTAAGTGGAAAAGCTAGTCTGGCCTATGGATTGGATCTGCAGTTGCTACCCATAGTTATCATTTAATACAAGAGGGTTATAAAAAGAACAGGTAGACAATGGCACACTGAGAGCTTTCAGAGGGGATTGGTTTAAGGGAGAATGTCATTCTTACATAGGATGTGCTGTGCAGTATCAAGTCTAGCCTGGACTAGACCATTTTGATCTGAAAGCAGATTAAAGCATTTGGATAGCTTAGGGCTGTTCTTATACAGGCTCATTATAATGAAACAGATTTAGGGATTACTTTGTAATGAATTTTGGTACTGCCGACTTCATTGAATTGATTCTGCACGAAATCAAATATTTTAACAATTGTTAAATTACTGAGAAGATTAATACTTGATGCTCTCTAGGCCTTAGAGTTTGTAAGATACCTTGTATATATAAGGAATGGTTATAACACTCCTTGGAATTTAGAGGGATCCAATGAATTAGGAAGATAGAGTACATTAAATAAAATTTAGATGATTTATTTTTGAGGCCTGTACTATCCAATACATTCTTTTTACTCAGGTCAAATTGTATGCTTCTTTGCTTGAAACCTTGATGAAATTTCTACCTTGGTGCTTCAAAGTTAAATCCTTAAGTCAAACTAAAATAAGGCCCTATCATTTAAATGGCAAAAGTTATTTAGGTGAATCTGTTAGTATTCTAGATACCTAAATGTGTATTTTCATTCCTCACCACCTAATGCAGTCAGCTCTCATTCTCTAGGAAATAGAAACACCCGTTTCTACAGTGTTCTGTTATTGCTTGAGCAATGCAATATTTATTTCCTGTCTTGCAATGAAAACTGTTCATTGTTTGCTCTTCACAGGTCACTGACAAGGAGCGGGAGTTTGCTGCAGAAGCTGCAAAACAGCTCGAATATCAGCAATTTGAAGACGACAAACTTTCTCAGAAATCCTATAGCAGTAAACTCTCTCGATCTCCGTTAAAGATTGTCAAAAAACCTAAAAGCATGCAGTGCAAAGTGGTACTTCTGGATGGATCAGAATATGCCTGTGATGTGGAGGTAAGCATATTTTTTAAAACTTTTTTGTCCCAGATATTGATAGCTGGGGATGTTGATAATGAAGCATACACATACCTCTTAGTTTTTTAGAACTCTGGAAAATTACTCAGACTCAGTCTCTAAATACAAAATTATTTCCAAAATCTATAAGATGGGATCAAATTACTAACAATATAATTTCCCAAAATGTTAAAATCAAAAGTAAAATATGGTCTTACTTTTTTAAAAAGGTGAAATTTCCAGCATTTTCTGTGTAGGAAGTAAAAATTGGGAGGCTTTAAAAATCGAGTTTTCTTTAATATTCTGACTATGAACTATTATTTAAATTTTACCTTTTCTACTTGAATGGAGTTTTACTTTTTCTATTCGAACTTGTTGCTTGATAGAAACTTGTAAATGTTTTTACGTAGGAGTGTTGGATCATTTGAACTGGGCATGTCCTTTTCTTGCTCAGAGAATGAGTAGTAGTTCAAGGGTCCATCATAGCAAACACTGCAGCTTTAGCATAAAAAGATAGATCCGACCTTTTGTTCTTTTTGTTAAGAAGACAAATTCTTCTCTGAGAAGGGGCAGTTGACTGATTTTTGTCAGAGATGGTTAGCAAGTCCAGGTTAACAGATGGGGACACACAGCCTGGCCGTGGTGGCAGAGCTGGATGGTTTTTGAGTTCTCTGGGGGATCATGGAGAACACATGCAGGGCGTGAACGCGAGCCGCGAGAGCCACCCACAGCATCTTCTCTCCAGGAGCTGGGAAGGAGCAGCCTGCTTTTTGAAGGTGATTTGGTTTCAGAGTTGGAGTTTTCCATCCGAAGATTACCTTCCCAAGTCCAGCCCTCTCCCTTCGTCATGACGGCACTCAGAGCCACCCCTTCTTACCACGTCTGCTGGCTATTCTGTGATCCTCCGTCATGCCCGAAGGTGTGGCCAGTGTGTCACCACCCACCTTTATGTCTCTTTCCTCCTGGCTCAGCCAGCGCCCAGCCTATCCCATCGCCCACAGTCCACGCTCATTCATCTCTGCTTCGTCAGTTTTCCAGCTCCCACATGGTAGCTCCGGTATTTTGCATCCTGCACCAGATGCTCTTCTTGGAACAAGATTCAGTTCATTTCATGTTGATGTCATTTAGGGTGGAAATGTGGCATGGGTTACTAAATTAGTACAGGCTGCACGAACATGCAAACACTATAATTTTAAAAAATAAAATCTTAGATAAAAAATGATGTAGTCTGCCATCTACTAATTTATAGAAAATTGTAGTAAAATCTTATGATTTAATACACCTTAACCAATGTCGAGGGACTGCTACAGGGAGTAAATACCTGTTCCAGGAACCCTACCTAAGGTTTGATGTACCCTGATCTATTGCTCACATTTTGCTGGCTCTGTCTTTGGCTAATTTCTTAGCCCCAAGTGTTCAGTTATTGATTTCTATCTTTATTCTGTGAACAGAGAGATCCAATAGTGCACTCCTAACTGGGTTTATTCTAAGAAGCTTGGATTGTGTTTTTCCAGGGTGGATTCACTTTCTGGAAAAGATAATGTAAGAGATTTTTTTCCCCTTAATTTTGAGGAGATTCTATTGATTTTATTTATGTAATGGACATAAATAGGGCTACATAATAGTCCTCTAGTCATGGCTACCAGAGTTTTTTTTGTTGTTTTTTTTTTTTAATTCAAAACTTTTTATTGTGATAACATATATGTAACAAAATTTGTCATTATAACCACAGAATAGTGGCATTAATTACTTTTACAATGAGGCGCTACCATCACCACCTTCCATTACTAAAACTTTTCATCACCCAAAACAGAACTCTGTTCTTTAAGCATGAACCCCCCGTTCCCTCTCTCCCTGCTCCCCCTGTACCAATCTCTGGATTCCCTGGTAACCTCTAATCTACTTTCTGCTCCGTGAATTTGCTTCTTCTGGATATTGCCTTTAAGTGGATTCATACAAGATTTGTCCTTTTAATGGCTGGCTTCTTCATTCAGCATTATGTTTTCAAGGCTCACCTATGTTGTGGCATGTCTCAGAACTTCATTTTATGGCCAAATAGTATTCCACTATATGGATAGACCACATTTTGTTTTTGCACTCATCTGTTGACAGACAGTTGAGTTGTTTTCAGCTTCTGGCTATTGTGAGTAATGCTTCTAGGAACATGGGTGTGCAATTGCCTGTCCGAGTTGTTGCTTCCATTGTTGGGGGGATTGCTTTGTCATATGGCAATTTTATGCTTCGCTTTTTGAGGAACCATCAGACTTTTCCACAGTGGCACCACCATTTTACACTCCCTAAAACAATATACTAGAGTTCTAATTTCTCCACATCCTCCCAACACTGTTATTTTCTGTGTGTTTTTTTTTAAGTAATAGCCATCCTAGTGAGTTTAAAGTGGTATCTTATTGTAGCTTCGATTTGCATTTTCCTGATGATTTATGATGTTGAGCATCTTTTCATGTGCCTATTGGCCATTTGCCTATCATCTTTGCTACCAGAGTTTTTAAAGAAGAGTTTAGAAGAAAGTTTGCAATTTCGTGGAGGGGCAATAAATACCCACAAGTCAGCCCGTGGTGTGTATAATGTTGTTTTTGTTATTTGATTGTTTTTTGTTTTGTTTTGTTTTTCACTTAATTTATATCCCATGCTTCAGAATCATTATAATTACTGTGTAGTTGGGGACAGAATTTTTATACAATTTAGTGTTACTTTTATTTTTTTGAGGTACCAGAAATCGAACCCAGGACCTCATATAGGAAGCAGCGTTCAACAACTGAGCCACATTGGCTCCCCTGAATTGGTTTTTTCATTTGTTTTACTGTTGTTTATTTTATTTTTTTTGGAGACACTGGGAACCAAACCCTGGGCTTCCCACATGGGAAGCAGGCGCTCAACCGCTTGAGCCACATCCACTCCCCCAGGGTTAGTTTTAATGTTTTGGTGAACATTTTGAGTGGCATGGCATTATTTTCCTTTATAATATTTTCCTTTATAATAAAGTATTTTCATAAATTTAGCAGATATTTAAGAGTAACTTTTTTCTGGAATATAAACCTTTGCTGGTAGAATATTTTCAGTTTGTCAAAAGGTGTTGGTAGAAGTAAAATGTGTTCACTAGTGATATCTTTGTTGAGAAGATTGGGAAATTAGGACTTGATAAAGTTAAGTGGATTTACTTGTAGCTGATTCATTGAAGAAAAAAAATGAATGATGAATTAGTGACTTGATTCTCAAGCAGTGACATGCTCGGTTGAAAAAGCTTGTTCAAAATGTTCTTTGTTTTTATGATACAGATTATATTAACCAAAGGGGTGCTGATGCAAAGTACCAGAAATCTGTTGGCTTTTATAAAGGGTATTTATTTGGGGTAGAAGCTTATAGTCACAAGGCCATAAAAGAGTAAGTTACTTCCCTCACCAAAGTTGTTGCCACGTGTTGGAACAAGATGGCCGTCAGTCTCTGCGAGTGTTCTGTCTTCCTCTCTCTCCTCAGGCTCCTTGGTTCCAGCTTCTTCTGCTCTCACTGGTAAGCTGGAGGGCTCGTTTCTTTCCAGGCCTTCTCAGCTGCTCAGGGCTCTGGTCTCTGCATCTGCAAACTATCAGGCGAAAGTCTCATCTCTCTTCTTGGGCTGCAGGATCCTGTATAATAAGCTATGTCTACCTCTGTGTTCTTCTCTGGGCATTTACTTCCTTGTGGGGACTCAACCCTGCTTGCCCTAATAACTTGGTCAAATAAAAGCCCTAATCTTGATTAAATAAAGTAAAAATGAAATCTCTGAATCTAATACAATCTAATATGCTCAGAGGAACAGATCAGTTTACAAACATAATCCAGTATCTATTTTTAGAATTCATAAACAATATCAAACTGCTACACAAAAAATAAAAATAAAACTTGGCTGGTGAAGTATATGGGATGTAATTGGTAAGCAAGGGTTGTAATAGATATCTCAGTGGTTTCTGTCCTCTGACTGCATTTTTATGAAAGACTTCGATGACCACACACACAAAAAAACACAGCTGGACAGTTTTTAAAGTGTGTTTATACAGCTTTAAAAGATACCAATGTGTCAGAATCCAGTTTTATTATGAAATATATAATGTGTAACCCTGAGCCAAGCTAGTGAGAAAGGATTTAAGAAGAATGGTTGTGGAACTTAATTCTGTTCTTAAGAAGTGCAAAATAGAAAAGCGTTTGGGGGAAGGGCCATCATATTTAAAAACATAAAAGGTAAAATCCATCCTTGGGTTGAAGTTGATGGGAAACTGGTCATTAACCAGCAGTGCAGCGTACCTGACTATTGTCCTTGTTGATCGATATGGTGGAGTGAGACACTCTAGGGCCCCTTCCCCCAAAGAAACTTTGAACATGCACCAAAAACTGGCAGAAACATCTTTCTCAAAGCTCCAGAAAACAGTTAAAGGACTCCAGTAACTGGGTGAGTACTGACAAGAAAAAGGCCATTTACAAGCAGCAAGACCTCATGACTCCATGTCTGGGCCCTTCCCCACGTGTCACCAGCTCAGCACAGAGCCAGCCCACACTCCTGGAGTGGATCCCTGGACCCATTTCCAGAGGGAGCAGAGTGACCCTTGTGCACATACGAGAGACATGCATATCTGGCCCAACATGTCTGGTGGTGGCCTGAGGGACTCGCCATCCCAGAACTTACCCTGTAGGTAGAAGGTGCCTCACAGAACACTCCTAAAGAATGCTGTGGGAAAGCAGTCAAGTCGTGCTGCTGGGGGCAAGGGCTTGCTGGCTGTAGGGGATAGAGTACAGAGCCTGGACTGTGAGGAAATGGTTCCCTAGGGAAGAGGTGACATCCAGAGGTATAAGCGGGGGAATTCCTAGGGCCCACATGTGCATGCCCAAAATGAGAGGGATTCTCAGAAAGGGCCAGGTAGGCCCCTTCGCTTTGGCCTAGAGCTATTTTCCAAATACCTTGTATGGAAAAACCCTGAAGGAGAGCACTGTCACAGATAAAGGAGCAAAGACTGGGAAAGAAGTTTTCTTTTCCCCCCACGGTCTCTCTTTCTTTCTCTCTGGTAGGTCCTGGCATTCAAGGAAAACCCTGTCATAACACTAGCTGTATCCAGGCTTAAAGGACAGATGTCTTAGAGTCTTAAATTCCAGTGATAAACACACTGAAATATCAAAATATAAAAATATCTGGGTTCCAACAAAGATTACAAATCATACAAAGAAATAGGAAATGATGGCCCAGGTAAAGGAATATGAAAGTAATAGAAACCATCAGTAAGGAGGACATACCTGGGATATTCCAGACAAAGGCTTAAAAACAACAACAACAACAAAATCACCTAAATGTGCTCAAAGAGCTAATATAATACATGGACAAAGAATAAAGGAAATCAGCAAAATGATGGATGAACACAAAGAGAGTATCGAGAGAGAGGTAGAAATTGTGAACAGGAGCTAAACAGAGCACAACAATAGAAATGAACAATTCAACAGCAGATTGGACCTGGCAGAAGAATCAGTGAACTTGAAAATAAGACAATCAAAATCATCCTCTCTGAGGAGCAGAAAGAGGAAAGAATGAAGAAAAGTGAGCAAAGCCTGAGGAACATGTGGGGCACCATCAAAAGTACCAAAATATGCATTATGGGAGTTCCAGAAGCAGATAAAAGAGAGAAAGGGGCAGAGAGAATGTTCAAAGATATAATGGCTGAAAACTTCCAGAATTTTAAGGAAAATATGAATGATTAAATGAAATATGTCCAAGATTTTCAATGAATTTCAAACAGAATAAACCCAAATAGATCCATACTGCACCATTATAATAAAATTGTGGAATGCCAAAGGTAAAGAAAGAATTCTGAAAGCCGCAAGAGAGAAGCAATGTATCTCATCCAAGGGAGCCTCAGTTAGATTAAAAGCTGATTTCTCATTGGAAAGCATGGAAGCAAGAAGACAGTGGAATAACATTTAAAGTGCTGAAAGCAAAAAATTACCAACTAAGAATTATATACCTAGCAAAGCTGTCTGTCAAAAATAAGAGAGGAATTAAGACATGCTCAGATAAAACCAAAGCTTTGTTACAACTCAGCTGGCTCTACAAGAAATGCTAAAGTTTGTTCTGCAGGCTGAAAGGAAAGAACACAGGACAATTGACTGAAGCCACATGAAGAAATAAAGACTTTGGGTAAAGATAATGCATGGATAAATATGTTTACCAGTATGATTGTATCTTATTTCTACCTCCTCTTTTTCCTTTCTACAGGATCTAAAAGACAAATGCATAAAATGTAATGATAAACCAGTAGTTTTGGAATAATAATGTATAAACATGTAATTTGTGACAAGAACTATATAAAGGTGGGATGGAGGAGTGTATTCGTTAGCCAAAGGGGTGGTGATGCAAAATACCAGAAATTGGTTGGTTTTTATAAAGGATATTTATTTGGGGTAGGAGCTTACAGATAGCAGGCTGTAAAGCATACGTTACTTCCTTCACCAAAGTCTATTTTCACGTGTTGGAGCAAGATGGCTGCTGACGTCTGCCAGGGTTCAGGCTGTCTGGGTTCCTCTGGGCTCAGCTCCTCTCTTTTCTCCATAAGGTCAGCTGTAGATTATTAGGCAGACAGCTCTGTCTCTCTCCCTGGGGCTCCAGCTTTAGACTTCAGCATCAAACTCCAACATTAAAAGCCCTTAACTCTGTCCTTTGCCATGTCTTTTATCTTTGAGTCCCCACACACACAAAAGAGTGGGGGCTCAGTGCCCTATTGGCACAAGAGGTTTACATGATTACTTAACAGGGCAAACCTCTGAATCCAATAGAATCTAATATGCCCAGAGGAAAAGATCTGTTTACAAACATAATCCAATATTTCTTTTTGGAATTCATCAATAATATCAAACTGCTACAAGAGGTATAGGAACATAATTTATGGGTGCTCTTGAAGTTCAGTTGGTATCAAAGCAAATGCGATTGTTACAAATTCAGGGTGTTCAATTTAGGCCCCAAAGTAACCACAGAGAAAATATCAGAGGATATGCAGACTCATAGAGACGGGAAGTAGAGTACACTTGGGGGGTAGGTTCAATAGGAATTGAATGCAGACTGAGTGCAGGGTTTCTGTTTGGGGTGAAGGCAAAGTTCTAGGAATGGAAAGTGGTGAGGATACTGCAGCATCATGACTGTGATTTATCCCACAGAATGCTATACTTGGGAAGGGTTGTAATGGGAAGATTTATGTTGTATATATATTTACATAATTTCTTAAAAAAAGGAAAATAAGAGATAGTGACAATTGATATGATACTGAATGGGATCTAAGAGTGGAGGAGAAAAGGCTCAAAAGGGTATTATTGGGCATTTTTTAAAAATTGGAATGCAGAATGTAAGTTTTATATCAATGTTAAATTTCTTGAACTTGAAAACTACTCTTGAGGTGATTACATAAGTGAATATCCTTATTCATAGGAAGTGTATGTGGAAGTATGTATTCAAGGAGCATAATGTGTGCTACCTGCTCTCAAATGTTCAGAAAATAGATGATGGGTGGGAGGATGGATGGATGGATGGATGGATGGATGGATGGATGGGTGGATGGAGAAATGAAAAGATAGGTAGAAAGATAGAATGATATGTCAAAGGAGTAAAAATGTTAAAATTGCTGTCTCTAGGTAACTGAGGATGGGGGTGTATATTGGGGTTCATGTGGCAGGGGTTCTTAATCAGGGGTCCATGGATCCCCAAGTGGTCCATGGAAAGATTTCAGGGGTCTGTGAGCTTGAATTGAAAATTAAAAAAAAAAAAAATTCTTATGGAGACATGTTGGTGCGGGTATGATATATTTATTAAGTAATACACAGTATAGTGTGGGCTTAGTATGATTTTTATTTTGATGTAGCATGTTCTGAGTGCGGTAGATGACTGCCTGCAAAGAGGTTGGTAAGGATGGCTAAGATGGTTTTATGATGCCATGAGAAAACTCCAATTTCTAAATGTTTGCCAAAAATGATGTTTGAACAGATGTTGAAGCAAGTTAGGTAACCAGGTATTGAAATTATGGGAAAGTTGTAAAACATAATTTTGAATAATTCTAAAATTTAATTTAAAGACATGTTGACATTGAGTGTCATAAAACTATTTGCCGCTATATTCTGAGAAGGGGTCTGTGATTTTCACCTGACTGGCAAAGGCGTCTGTGGAACAAAAAGGTTAAGAAACCCTACTGTATGGGTGTATATTCTTTTTGCACCCATCCTGTAAGTATGACATTATTTCAAAATAAAAACCTGGAGTCCTTATAATCACAGGCTGCTTCCATGTAAGTAGAGTGTTCAGTTTATAGAAGGCAGTAAGTCATTCCCTGTTTCTGAGGCGAGAGAGATCACTTCTGGCTGGCCGGCTTTAGTGTACATGTGATATTCACACTCTGAAGTCACCAGGCTGGGTTGTGATGCCCAGTTTGTCCATTTGTAACCTGTGTGATCGCAAAGAACTTCCTTAAACTTTCTAAACCTCAGTGTGCTCAACAATAAAATAGGGATGAAAATGTCCCAGAAAAGCCATTATTTAGAAGATTAAAGCAGATAATGTATTTAAAATTAAACACTTTCTGGGAAGTAGCAAATTCTCAAATGGTAGCTGTTTAATAATGATAATACAGTAATTGCAGTGAACTCTGAAATGAGCATATTTAGCAGAAACTTAGAGGCTCATGGAGATCTAGAAAACTTCCCCCGAGGAATGGTTAAAGAAATAGGATGTGTTTAATATGGAAAAAGTAAGATTTTGAAGGGATAGGGTAACTGTTTTCAGTTACTAAGAAAGGTTGTCAATGAAAGTTGTAATAACATTTTTTTATGTATAGAAATGTAGAAATTACAGGAAGACATATTTTAAATTTATGCAAGAACGTTCTTCAGTTATTGCCCTTGACCTCATGCTCTCTCTCATTGGAAGGGTTCCAGCGGGAACTGTAGGCACATTTTGGGAAGCCAGCAGTTCCTCTGATGAAACCTCAGACGAGATGACTCCAAATGCCTCTTCCTACTCTAAAACCCACGGGGAAAGGCAACAAATAAATAAAACACTGAACTGAAAAAAGTGGAGTTGCTTCCCCAATCCCTACCTCCAATACATGCAATGGTAGGTGAATTGAGAACAGAATGCACAGACGAAAACAGGCATAACTTTTTTTTGGAATTTAATAAGACATAGGAAAAAAAAGGGTAGGTTGGTGTTTTTCCCTGTGGCTGTGTATTTTTAATGTTATCACCATCAAAATTTACGAGGTTCAACTCTGGCATTATTCTCTCTTCTTTTGAGCTACAAGGTGGCATTTTACCATGCCACAGCAGTGTGGCTGGGGGAGAAACCCAGGGACTGGAAAAGACAAGAAGAAAGGAGCATTGGCTCTCTAAGACAATTGTTGAACTCTAATTACCTCTTCAATCCAAACCTTCAAATCTCCTTCTTAACTGCAAGCCTTTATCATTTTAGAGTTCAGTGTTTTTCCATTCGAAGAGACGTTTCCCCTTATTAAATTTTTTGAACACTTAGTCTTGATTATCTAAAATATGAGATCTTGGTATGGGGAACCCATTTATGGGCACCTTGACATATACCTTTGGGAAATGTTTGCATTCTACCAGATTTTCATTTATACCAACAAAATTACTAATTCTGTCATCCCCGTTCATTCTTTTTATTTAGCTTCCAGAGAACACAATCAACCTCCTAGAGCCAGTTGGTTATTGTTGTTGCTGTTTATTTCTCAAACATGAATTTTAAAAGAAAATAAGCAAAAATGCCATTGTCACATGCAGTAGAGAAAATGGTGCCATCATGTTTATTTTCATCCCATTGCTTCAGTGTTTGGCCCAACTGGTTGGGATCCAAGTGATTAGAACACAACATATTCCTGCAGATCATCCAGTTTGAAATTTTGGCTTTCTCTTATTTGGGCACCATTCTCATCTAATCTGGTGTGGTTTTAAGAAAATAGGTCAGATTTGATGTGAAATTTGAGACCATATTTCTTAGTATTAGGTGCTCTGTTGCAGATACTAAAATTTTGTCATTTTAAGGTACATTTTGTTTTATGTTTTCTACTGGGAACCCTGTTGCAGGAGGAATCACTGGAAAGTGATGTGGGGTTTATCTTGCAATGTTAACTCCAAAGAGCCCTGCCCTGTTTCTCTCCCCATGTGAACCTCCATTTACTTTACTTAGATCATAAAAATATTGTTTCCACAGTGAGGGAGACATAGTACTTATAAGATCCAGGTAATTTCAACCTGGACTAGCACTCCAGGGAAAAATGCCAGAGAACAATGGAGAGAAGTTTCTCTCTAGATTGCAGCAAATCAGAGCTACTTCAGTGCAGCAGTAAAACTGTAGAAGCTGGGGCCCAGGTGAGGCCCTGTCTAGCGGCCTGCAGGTTATATGGGCTCCGTATTGGAGGGCGATTCAGATCCCTCTAGAAGGGCCTGCCTGGGGTCTAGGCATTCTGGACTAATCCACCCATGGAATAAGCACAGGCTGCAGAGAGATGACTCCAAGAAGCATTTGTTGACACTTCTCAGGAACCAGAGAGGATGAAGAGATTATATGAAACTATTATGTCCTAACTGCTTTTGTCACATTCTGATGACTGGTAAGGGAGGGATTGTTTTCAAAAATTGCCCGATGAATGCTCTATCTTGATGGTGATTCGATTGACTGTCCAAAACATGTTCCCCTTTCATATACTTCACCTACTGAGATTTGGTTGGAAAAACAAACTCATTGTCAAAATGTCCCAATGTCTTTAAGTTATGTGATTTAAAAACTTTTCAGTTCCTTCAGAAGTTCCAACTGGACACTTGATGGAATCATCATAATCTAGAAAGATGGTTAAAATAGTGGAACTATTGCCTTTTTTGGATTATAAGAAGTTATAAATAATTGTAAAATAAGGGCTTCTTCAACACAGTTCATGTATTGCTCACTCAACAAGTATTTGAGGCCTTTTATTGCAAAACATGGAGCTTTTGACTCAGTTTAACCGTGACAATGTTTATGTAATCTACAGCATATCTCTCTTCCCAGTGGATCTCTGTCCAATAGAATGATTTACTGCCTTGCACCATCCATCATGGGCAATAACTGAATGACCCAGTCAAGCAGCTGCAGCTTTTCTGCCTGAAGCACAGAGGCCACTAGGGACTCTGGAGGACAAAGGACATTAATTAAATATTTCCTAGTAGGACAGCTCTTTGGGGCACCCATAGGAACAGTTACATACAAGAATTATTAACATGCAGTTTCTCATTTACCTGGCATAGTTAACATTAAATATACTCCCCAAGGTATTGAGATCTGTCCTTACCAAGATTTTATTAAGTAAAACAAAGCTTACTAAAACTGTTAAATTGAGTCTCCTGGTTTTCAGTTTTTAAAAATAATAAATGTTAATGTTCTATCATTGGTGTTTACATGGTCTATTAATCTAAATGATATTAAGTTTAATAAATGTGAGCATTAATGGCAAGAAATAGAAACATTAAACTCCCTATTTATTAATATACAGTGAATTTTGGGACTTAAGTGCCTGAGTGCCTTGAGTGATTGATTCTATCTAAAAGGCAAACAGAGCTGGGCCTTTTTTTTTTTTTTTTTTTTTGTATTTACTCCCAATTGTCACATTGTGTTAAGGCCTGACAGAAGGTTTATTTTCCAAATGTTAATATTCTAATAGTGTGGTGCTGAAGCACTAAGTTTGGTTTTACATGGTTATTATCCCCCTAATTCTTCATATTTCATTGTTTTACGGTCAGTTTGTGTTGAAGATTTGGATGAAATGAACTTTTCTGAGTTGAGGCAGCAAGTAAAACACTCTCAGATATGTGTATTATCTTACCTTTCCCAGAAGGCAGTGTCTCATTTATCTTAGTGTTTTGTACAACACGTGATTTTTCTCGTAGTACACGTTCATTCTCCGTGTTCAGTGAAGGGAGCCGTCTTCCAGGCTTGAAAATAATCTGAGTTTTCTAGGATTCACCCTCCTGTGACTAGAATTTTAAGTTGTGATCTATTTTTTCTGTCTGGTTCAACTTGCTTGAAATGATCGTCCTTCAGTATTTCCCCCAAATGTATTTCTGAGTTCTCCTGCGTCCTCTGGAACGAGTCCCATGCATCCCCTTACCCTATCTGTGGCCGTGTTGTCACAGGTCTTATGAGACAGTGATCAGCCACTCCCGGTTGCCATTGGCACATTTGCCCTGGGCTCAGGTGGAGGGCACTGTTCTCTCCTTGCTGCTGCTTCAGAAGTAGAACGGGTGTTCCCTAATGCCCCATAGCACACCTGAGTGTGGGCTTCACTTGAGGTATGGGGAAAGGTCATAGTGTCTGCTACTCCAGAGGCTCTTATAGAAGTCACAGGCCCAGGCTCTACCGCAGCACCCCTTAGTCTTCCTGCCCACTGCCTCTTGGCCTGCCCATTTCCACTCACAGACCAGGCTCCCCCAGTCCTGGCCCCAATTTGGACCAAAGGAAGTTCTTCCAAGGGCCATGGTTGTCATCATCCATCCCCTTGGGTGGAGACCACCCCCTCCCTTCCACACCCCTTAGTCTCCATGATCTCAGTAAGACAGCATCTGCTACTGTGGATCACTTCCGGGCTCCATTCTAGAAGGTAAAGTATGCAGCAGTTACAGTGACAGTACTTAACAGCTTCAACAAAAACCCCATGGTGTTGTATCTACCAGGCACCCTGGCTCCTCACTAAAATCTCTGCATTTTCTAGGATACAGAAATGTTTTTTAATATGCATTGGGATTTTAATAGCAGTTGTCTTTTTTTTAAAAAAAAAATCTATTTTTCATTTATTTCTCTCCCCTTTTCCCCGCCCACCATTGTCTGCTCTCTTTGTCCACTTGCTGTATGTTCTCCCGTGTCCGCTTGCACCCGTCAGCAGCACTGGGAATCTGCATCTCCCCCTGCCGCGCCATCTTGCTGCGTCAGCTCTCCATGTGTGCGGTGCCACTCCTGGGCAGGCCGCACTTTTTTTGCGCTGGGCGGCTCTCCTTACGGAGTGCACTCCTTGCGTGTGGGGCTCCCCTACACCGGGGACACCCCTGCATGGCAAGGCACCCCTTGCGCCTACCAGCATCCCCGCAGGCCAGCTTACCACATGGCCCAGGAGGCCCTGGATTCAAACCCTGGACCTCCCATGTGGCAGGTGGACGCTCCATCGGTTGAGCCAAATCTGCTTCCCCAATAGCAGCTGTCTTAATGCATATTCTTCTTTCATCTTCACTACGATTTTAACCTTTAGTACTGATTTCTTCACATTGTGTGGTAAAAGAAGCCAAAGACGTTTACTAATTTTGTGGGGGCTTTAATATAAAAATGTCACTAACCGTCCAACACACACTTCTGGAGGGCCTGGAACTACCAAATGAGTCGAAGCCTTTGAGCTTGGGCATGGGATTGTCTTAGTGAGTCAGAAATCTTAGATCTGGAAGGAACGTTGGAAATAATCTTGTCTATTACCTTGTTTCATGAATGAGGAAATAGAACTAGAGAAGAAAACAGTAAGTCTGACGTCATACAGCCTATACGGCAGAGAAGGACTGGAACGGAGGTCACCCAGCTTCTGCTCTAGAGATTTCTTCCCCACACATCAAAACATCCAAACTCTTTATCAGCAGAAGGAACTAAATGACTTGAACAAGCATAGGAAGAAAAAGGAAGACGAAAAAAGATCTGCTTTTGAAATTGTTTAATCAACCACAGAAATTAGATTCTTGCTTATCTCCTCAATTTGTAAATCTGTACGCTTTCAGCCTCAAAATTAATTTCTTGGTCAGGTATATAATGTTGGGTTGGTAGGACAGAGAGGCTGCCAAAGTCAGTCTTTTCTGATCTTTTTATCTGCTCCTTTCCTTCCTCCCCCTATTCCTCTTCTCCTTTCCCTCTCCCTCTCCTTGTGACTGCAAAGCTTTGGAACCTCCTTGAAGCAGATCTGAGTAGACCCTGAAATGGGTCTCTTCTCTGAAGAGGGAAGTTGGGTGTAGGTCTGCACTGGAATAATTAGGCCTCCATAGGACAAGACTTAGGTATGGGCAGGTACTATTTAAGAGGATTGGGAATCAGTTGGTGGGAAGGAAGGCATTTTCTCAAGACTCCTTCATCTAATGTTTAAAAATGCTGCTGCTAACTCAGCATGTAAATTCCCCCCAGCATGGGACATGACTCCTGGAGATGAGCCTCCGTGGCACTGAGGGATTACTACCAAATGCCAGCTGATGATGTGGCTGGAGAATGACCTTGAATAAAAGGGTCAACTAGACTGGCAGAATATCTCAGCCTACATGTAATATCAAGAGTTAAAAATGCTTTCTGACCCTGAATAAAAGGGGGAAATGGAAAGGACAAATGAGTTTATATGGCTATGAGTCTCCAAAAAAGAGCCGGGAGGTCATCAGAGGGGTTGCCCTTATGCACACCTCAGCAGAGTCCCAGAGACAGTTAAAGTAGAAACAACCCCAGGTATTGGTTCTTGTGAAGGCTACAGAGACCCACAGGTTCTATGGTCATGGCAGATGGAGTTCAGTGCCATGTCAGTTGGCCCTACTTTGGAGTTTGCGGTCCTAAGTGTGATGAAGTTGGACTCGGGTGTGATCTTTGTTCACAAGCCTCTCCTGTCACTTTTACTGGACCTGTGGTTGGCGCTGGGGTTTAGTGTATACTTGGGGGACCTGAATCTCTGGACTGTCCATGTGATAGCCAGGCCCTGAGCCTCGACAGACTTGCAACTCCTGCCCTCTGGTTTATTGGACTTATCCCAGCCAGCTAACATGGAGGTGAAGAAGGTCAACCACCATACCAGGGAGCCAAGAGTGCCTACAACTGCAAACAGGAGAATTGCATCCATCATCCAAGTGAGTCGAGGCACCCTCTCGATAGAGGGGTGGAGTGGACATAGCCATCCCAGGGTCCACAGAATGGAGGAATAGAGTATAGATTAGAGTGGACTTACTGATACTCTATTCTGGAACTAATGTGATTAGTAGTGGAAGTAAATGTAACAATGAGATAGAGAAAGTGGACATGGTAGCTGCTGAGGGTGGGAATGGGAAGAAGAGATGTGATATGGGGGCATTTTCAGGACTTGGTGGTGTCCTGGGTGGTACTGCAGGGACAGTTACTGGACATTGTATGTCCTCCCATGTCCCACTGGGTGGACTGGGGGAGAGTGTAAACTGTAATGTGGACCGTTGACCATGTGGTGCAGCAGTGCTCAGAGATGTATTCACCAAGTGCAATGAATGTCCCATGATGATGGAAGAGGTTGTGGTTATGGGAGGAGTGGGGTGAGGGGGTGGGGGGTGTGTGGGGACCTCATATTTTTTTAATGTAACATTAAAATAAATAAATTAATTAAAAAAATAGATAAGGAAAAAAAACCTAATTGGAAACAACGCATGCCCACCAATGAGTGAATAGATGAGCAAATTATGACATATCCATATTATAGAATGCTAATCAACAATAAAAAGGAATGAACAATATACAAGCAAAAAATAAAATAAAAATGCTGCTGCTGCTTCCATTTGGCTGTACAGTGAGGGATCGTGTGGAAGTCAAGCTTGGAAGCAGTGCTTTTTATGTGAGAAGAGGAAAAAAACCTGGAGAAGCCCTCCAGGACAGTATGTGGGAGCTTCAAGGCCTGAGACCACTCTTCACCCTTGAGGAAAGGGGATTTAAGAAAGTCGCTGAGTTTTCACATTGCCCACGTGCAAGTGAAAAGGCTCTTCTAAACCGAGGACCCCGGCTGTCCCTTATCGAGAGAAACAATTTTTGCCATCCAGAGCTGCTTTTTCAATTTTCCTGATCAATTGCCAGTTTATTTCATAATTACAGCGTTTCCCCATGGAAAGACAGGTTGTAATTTTCAAGATTATAGCTCTTCTCCTGTTAGTTAGCATTTAAATTGATGCCTTTCTTTTCATGGAAGCACTCTTGGCCCTTCAGGAAGTTTACAAAGCAGCTTACTGGCATCAGGCACTACATCAGAAAATCTCTTCGTAGATGGGTAGTAACCTGGGAAGATTCCTCGTGATGGATAGTCTTGAATTTGATACCTCTTTTTCGTTAGCTTCAGTTTTGGAGGGAGGTGTCTTTTGCTCCTGTCCCCAGATTCTGAGACCTGTGAACAGCATCTGGGACCTCTTTTGGGATATAGAGCTGAGGTTGGATAGAATTACAGGTTCTTAGAGCTGGAGGAAAACAGGAGCTCTTGTACAAACCTTCAAAGGGTGTGCGCATGCACACATTTTTCCAACAGAATTGTTCAAACACTGTAATGCTGGAAGTGAAGCCTTCTTTTGGTTACTCTCACATATACTAGAAGCGTGGTGGAACATTTCAGCCAAGTTGCAGTCACGACCGCACTCGTGTACAGGTGCCATTTGGCAGGGCACGTATGCCTCCCAGTCCAGTGTCCGACTGGCATGTGAAGAGGCAATGCTTTCTAGCTGTTATCACAAAAGCAATTTTGGCTCTTGGTTTGAAAAAGTTTTAACGTGAAAAGAAGTACTAAAACGCATTTATGTCAGAAAATGCCTTTTGTGATGTAACTGTTCCAATGATCTTGCTAAAGTTTGTAGCAGAGCAAAGAGGAAAATCTGCTTTGGTAGTATTTCAGCCCAGTCTTGTTTGCAGTTTGGATAAGGCATTTAAATAATCCAGTGGGGAGTGCTTGTGGCTCAAGCAGTTGAGCATCTCCGCCTCCCACACAGGAGGTCCTGGGTTAGGTTCCCAGTGCTTCCTGAAAAAACAAACAAGCAAATAAATGAAAAAAAATGTTCAGGGGAAACTGTTTTGGCTCAATGGTTGAGTGCTGGTTTCCTACATGTAAACTCCCGGGTTCAATCCCTGGCCCCTGGTACCTTAAAAAAAAAAAAAGCCAGTGGAAAGAATTATGATGTAATAGAGCAGGGAAAAGCATTCTGCTAATGTGTTTCAAGGTGGAATTGAATAGCTTCCTGTTCTTTTTTGTTAGTAATGCATATGCCATGGCTAATATTTATTGGGAATAAATTAGTAAATTACAGAGGCCAGTGTGGGCACATACTTAAAGGATAATATAAGCTTCGTTTGGAGCAATGAAAAAAAATATTGCTAGTCTTTCTTGCCAAGGCTTGATATTTACCATATATTTACCCATTCTCTCAAGATTTCCGTATCAGCCGGGCAAACTGAGGGCCTCTAATATAAGCCACTCCAACAAACAAAGGGCTCTTTTAACATTTTAAATTCAGCTTTTTGAATTTAGCATTTAGATTCAGCTTTAACATGATTTTAACTTAAATGGTCTGCTAAGAAGCTTGCCCTGTTGGTTTTTATGCTGTGTTACGCAAAATATCTAGGGTTCATTAAAGACAAAAGAGTGGAAATGTTGAGCTCTAATTTTACATTGAATCCATCCATCCAGTAATGGAACTGGCATTTCTATTTCAGTTAAAAGGATCGCTCATACTGAGTCTTTACAAAACTCATAAAGCATAGTGTTTTAGTTTGCTTTTATGATGGGAATTTTATTAGGGTTAAAGCTTACAGTTCCAAGACTGCAAAAATGTCCATATTGAGGCATCATAAGAGATGTTTACTCACCAAAGGTTGGCTGCTAGCAGATCCTGATATCCTGCCACATGGCAAGGCAAGATGGCGGGACTTCCCAGTCTCTCTATACTTTCTTCTCAATCTCAGCTGTGGGCCATTAGGCATCTCTTCCTGGGCCTCAACTCTGAGCCTCTCAGGGCTTCTCTGTCTTTCTGAAGCTGTAGGTGAACCTGGAATCTTCTCTCTCACATGGCAGAGTCAAAATGGCAGAGCTTCCTTTCTGTCTCTTCTCTGTGGATGCTCTGCCCAGCAGGAGGGCAGAGACCCAAACTGGGTCACGCCTCCCTGATATAGTCCAATCAAAAGTCCTAAATTAAGTCCTAAATGAATCTAATTGAACATGGTCTAATCAGAGTTCCCTTAACAGAATCTAATCCCAAGGCCTCACCTACACTGGAATTACAGGCACTGGTATGGGTTAGCTTAAGAATGTAATTTTTCTACAGTCTAGAATAGACAAACAGGACACAAAGATATCCTGATAATTGATATCAGAATTTCTAGGGAATTACCATGAATAAAATCAGATTTAAGGATTGTGGTAGAATAGAATGCATTTTCCCAATCGATTCTTCAAAGAATTTAACTTTTTTTTTAAAGATGTATTTTTTACTTATTTTTCTACCTTCCTCATTGTTTGCACTTGCTGTGTCTTGTTTGTTTTGTGCTCATCTTTTTGAAGGAACCACAGCCAAACATGGGACCTCCCAAGTAGGAGAAAGGTACCTAATTGCTTGAGCCACCTCTGTTCCCTGCTTTGTTGTATCTCTAATGGTGTTTTCCTCCATGTGTCTCTTTGTTGCATCATCTTGTTTTGTCATCTTTTTGCACCAGCCTGTCACATCAGCTCATTGTCTTGCTCATCTTCTGTAGGAGGCACAGGGAACTGAACTTGGGACCTCTCATGTGGTAGATAGGTGCTCAATCATGTGAGCTACATCCACTTCCCCAAAGAATTGAATTTTGAGCTTAAGAATATTAAACTTTGGGAACCAGAATCTCAGAGTAGCATCAGCTGGGTGGCCTCTTGGCTTTGCCATTGATTTGCAATTTTCCCTTCTTTGAAAGCCCCAGTTTTCTTATGTGTAAAATAGACCTCACAGGGTGGTTATGAGTAGTAGAAAAAGTGAATTTTAAGTACCTAAAAATGCCAGGGACTCTGATAGAACTACAGAGGTTGGCAAATTTGATAGGTTCCTTAACTTTATGAAACTTCTATGTCCCATAAAACATATCCTCTCAGGTCTTTGTAGGAATATAAACATAAAATGTTCTCTGTGGTCATGATTTTTAAAAATAAAAATGATATCTTTGTCTCTATACTATTTAGAGATTTGCTCTTATCAACTAATAATATATTAGACACTGGAAGGATTTCTTAAATGTGAGCAAGTGAATTTCATTTTGACTTTTCATTTCTAATTTTTCACCTGGAAAGAATAGTATCATGTTTTCACCTCATCTAATCATTAATTTTGTATTTTGGAAACACTGAACAATTTTATAAAATGAGAACAGGAAATATTTACTGTGCTTGTGTCTAAGATTAAAAAGACACTCACCTAGAAGCTTGTCAGATTGTGAACCTGACCTGAAAAACATAGGAAATTTGCTTTTTTTCTTACTGCCCCATTTGAACCTGCTGAGATTAGATAGAAGATGCAGCTACAGTTCTTTGCTCTTGTGTCAGAAATCAGTAGGTGTTTAACAAGCCTGGATATGTTCTGAAAATAATTATATACACTCCAATTCTGGCTTTCAGGGCTTGTCACTTTTTCTGAACTGACTCACATTCTGTGGTGAGCCACGAGGTAGCTCGTGTTCCCTTGCTTAAATAATGAACTCCCTCAAATTGTGTAGGAAGAGCTATTGTAGAAGGGATCTGATGAAGTCACCCTGCTTTTCCTCCATCTTTATTCCCTGCAGAAGTTGGCACGGAACCTTCTTTCTAATTCTCCTAAGCCTCGACTAGCTCTATTTTCTAATTTCTTGCCTTGGTAACACTGAATGGTATATTTGAAGAGCAGTTTTTACAATTCTGTTTGATTTTAAGTGTCTTTAAAAATATGGCTCAATCTATACTTGATTTTCTGGAACAAATACAGGAGAGGACTCTTCTTTTACCTGATAATGTAAGGAGTTCTGTGTTAGGCAGGAATTGAGTAAAGAAACCAGGGATACAACTCAAGTAGCAAAGAAGGAGAAAAGAGATGGAACCCTCCCCAACTCACTTCCTTTTCATGTTGAAACAGATCCTCTACTATTACAGAGAACTTTCTCTCTTGCCTGAAGTAAATTGGGAGTGGCTGTTGGAGGCATGTTCCTGGGTTCTTCTTTTTCTGTTAAGATAGTGTTTTGAAAGAGGGCTGCCGTATAAAAAAGGCATGACTGGAAATCTTTATCTGGCAGTAAACAATCCCTTAGGAGTAAAGATTCCTCAGCAGTGGTTCATATGTTAAAAATGGCAAGGTCTCCAATCACCATTTGGCAGGTAGCTATTAATTACTAGAAAAATGTTGGGTGGCCCTGCCTTCAGGATATTTAAAGCTGCCTAAAATCAGGTAGCATTCACATATTTTATTTATTTCCAGAATAAATCTGATTATTCTCGTGGCAGTTACCTATCGTTCTGCATAGGACCATCATCATCTGGATACATAAGGAGACGTGAGCATTGAGAATATTTGAAACATATGCTACAGACGTGAGAGGAGATGAGGCTAGAAAGCAAGGCCAGGGGGCCAGCATGGAGGATTGCTCCGGTGGGCTCACTAGCTGGGATATGGTATGATAGGTGCACTCATTTTTATCATGGCCTGACAAATGACCATAAACTTGGTGGCTTAACATAACATGTACTTATTATCTCACAGTTTTTGTGGGACAGGAGTTGGGCATATTTTGGCTTGACCACTGCTCAGGGTCTGGTCAGGCTGAGGCTGGAGGCTCTAACGGGGAAAGACCCGAGTTCCTATCCCCTCGGGTTGTTGTCAGAGTCCACTCCATTGTGGCTGTACCAAAGTCCTCATTGTCTTGCTGGCCAGCCCCCTGGGACCACTGTCAGTTTCAGATTTGCTATCAGCTCCTTGCCATGACTCTCCATATTGGCAAAAGAGGATCCCCTTTCCTTGAATCCCTCTCACCTTCGAATCTCTATGACTTCTGCTCCTGCCACCAGCAAGGGAGTGTGTGATTAGGTCAGCCCACCTCTGTTGTAGGGTCAACATGCTGTAGAACGTCCCCTGAAATCTATCATGGTCACAGCCCCAAGGGTTACGCAGGGAGTGATGGGGGTGGCGGAAGTCTTGGGGCCCTCTTAGAATTCTGCCCTTCACAGTAGGTGATGGGGCTTTACAAAGGGGAGCCGTTTGGCCTATTTGCATTTTTAAATCTTTCTTCTGTTCAATAGCAATTGAAAGGGAAGAGACTAGAAATGGAGACCAGTTGGCTGTATGGCATTCTGCCCACTGAAAGGTGTTGAGGACTGGATCCAAGGCAGCAGAGTGGTTTAGAGAAGAGAGAATGGCTTCTAAAGAACTCGCCTGACAATGAGAGGACCTGAGTAATTGGATGGGAGTGTGGGGCGGTGGCATCCAAATTTCTGGTTTGAGTGACTGCATAGAGAGTGGTGCTACTGATGAATGTGAGAAAGTTTTAATTTGAGACCTTTTGGATTTAAAATGTCTGGAATATGACTACTATTACACTTGGGTATATTGTTTGGCATTTGGAAGAGAGTTCAGACTGGTAGACTCTGTGGGAGCCATTGCCGTTTATACTTACTCTAACGGGGGTGTGTGAGGTTGTGCTGAGGAATGAATGAGTAAGAAAAAATAAGCATCCATAGCAGAGCCCTGGGGAATGCTAGTGTTTAAAGTTGGAATTGGGGAAGCTTTGTAAAAGTGCCCACCTCCAAGATTCTCCCTTATACTCACCTCTTGCTCCCCCTTTTGCCCCCCTCCCATGGCGAGGGGGAGATAGCACTAGTGATTATGGTCGAATGAGTCTGCCTCAAACAATTCAACGAGAGTCTGTGTAGATCAGCATTTCCAGTATCATTTTCTAAATGCCACTTAAGGCATGGCACTCTGAGGTAGAAAACAGGAAGCTGGAGATTGTATACAGTGCCATCAAGTGAGAAATAATTAAGTGTTGTCATGACATGTGATTGATTCCTGTGCCTCCCTCTGCTCATCGCCAAGTCTCCTTGTATTTCTTTAATTCAGCTTTTTGCTGTCTTTCGTACATTAGCATTTCAATTATGCAAAGTGATAAGAATCGTAACATTATGTTGCTTTTGAGAAATGACTGATCCCTGATATGTTGAACAACTTGCGATGTATATTAGGAGCCTTTTTACATTAACATCCTGTATAATTGGGATTTTTAAGGGACCAGAATTGTACTCGATGTGTGAAGGAGTGGTGGTATTCAGAAATGTCTCTCCACCTTGAATGATAAAATTTGACCCTGATTGAAAAAAAGGAACATCAGCTTCACCTTCAGCTTTTCTCCAGCATGGGGGCCCTGCCCCTCTCCTCCAGGCTCACCTTATTCCTGGTCCCAGGCAGAGCGGTGTCTGGTGCTCCATCCCTCTCTCTATAGCAGAAAAGCAGAGGATTCTTTTTCCTCTTCAAATGTGTGGGTTGTATTGACCACCTCTAGCAATTTAAGCTTTTTATATGTTTATTCTAGAAGGGGTCACCGGCTCGCCTCCCAAGTTGCAGGAGCTTTTTGTTGGAGCACATCAACATTTGTATCAGTAAAGTTAACTTTCTAAGTTTGTTGGTGTGAGTTCCCCTGCCCGATGACTATTGTGGATATTTTTTAATTCAAGATCAATGGCATTTAGAGTCTGTCTATTGCTTCTCTTGCCAAGAGTGACCTATTTTTTAGTGTTGCCTAGTGATTGTTTCCTGCAATCTAGGTCAAGGATAATGCCACACCTGGTGATTAAAAATGGCCAGATTTCATATTAATTCATGAAATTTTGATCAGTGGGAGTTTTCTCCTTGTCAACAAACAAGGTATCTTTGTTATAACGAGTGTGAATGTTTGTGTTCATTGTGACAGACAGCCATGTTTGACTGGTATGCACACTTGGGAGTTATTTTCGAAGATGGGTGAAAGAAATCCCTATCGCTAAGTCCTGATTACACTGAGGAATGCACCACATTTTCCCACTGCAGCTTACAGGAGTGAGTGATGGTGTGCAGATGGGTGGCCAGCCCAGGGAATCCATGCTCAATATGGTGTTTGGAAAATGGGAAGGAATAAAGAGACTTATTATTTTTAGGGAATGCCATGGGAACAGCAAATAAAGCCCCTGAAGTGCTACCACATTCTTCAGGGGAAAGCCAGTAGGCTGAGATGTAAAGCACGTGTCGGGCCTTCAATATTACCCCACGCCAAAATGCTCCCGTTACTGTCCTTAAAACAAATATTGCCCTGGATGTCATGGTTCAAAAACAAACAAACAACAAAACGAATGTCATGGCTCGCAGAGCATTCTTTAATAGTGTGACGATCAAAGAAGGCAAAACAAAAAACCCAACCAAAACTGAAATGCAATGGGTTTCAAAACTGCATTGTATTTGGGCTTCTATTATTTATGCCCCACCCTGTTCTAACAAGGGTTTACGGTGTTTTCCATAAGTGTACTACCATAATGAGAAAATAAGTGAGTAGAAGGCTAGGGACCAAGAGAAAATGAGAAAAAGCAGCAGCCAGAAATGAGGTTGCCATAGGAAACCCATGTCCTGAGCTCTCTAGCAGCCAGTGAAGGCAAGTCCACGACTCCCAGTGTCTGAACAATAAAACACGCCTGATGTTCACAGGAAGCACTCCCTGCAGCTGTGTGCTAGCTCTTCCAGCAGGAGATCTGCATGTAGCCGTCAGGAGAGTTCCCTGTTATTTCTGTCGGTGAAACCTTTACTAATAAGCATTAGGGAATGGTTTGTCACTTTGAGATTTTGCTTTTTCTTAGGTACCTGAGATGCCACTTTTTCTGATGTTGGCTTAGTGCCTATCAGTTTTTCTTTTCTTTTTTCCTTAAGGAGGTACCAGGGATTGAACCCAGGAACTCATATATGTCAAGCAGGCACTCAACCACGAGCTACACCTGCCCCACTCCTATATGTGTGTGTGTATATATATATTTTTTAAGATTTTTATTTTTTATTTATTTCTCTCCCCGCCCCCACTTGTCTGCTTTCTATGTCCATTTGCTGTGTGTTCTTCTGTGTCTGCTTGTATTCTTGTTAGCGACACTAGGAATCTGTGTCTCTTTTTGTTGTGTCATATTGCTGCGTCAGCTCTCCATGTGTGCGGCGCCACTCCTGGGCAGGCTGTGCTTTTTTGGCGTGGGGTGGCTCTCCATACGGGGTGCACTCCTTGCGCGTGGGGCTCCCCTACATGGGGGACACCCCTGCGTGGCAGGGTATTCCCTGCACGCATTAGCACTGCACATGGGCCAGCTCCACCTGGGTCAAGGAGGCCTGGGGTTTGAACTGTGGACCTCCCGTGTGGTAGGCAGACGCCCTAACCACTGGGCCAAGTCCGCTTCCTCCTATATATTTCAATTGCAGAACTAGGGATTATATTGACATCTCATGAGAGACAAAACTTGACGGGAACATGTTTACCTTCCTTCTTCAAGGGTGTGGGCTATGGACGTGCTGGAGGGTGAGGTGAAGATAGGCCTCAAAAATTGGGACCTAGGCCATGGTGCAGTCAAAGAGTGCTCAAGACCCCAACACTGTACTGTGTAGGGCAGGACTTCACCACTTTTAGCCCTTATAAAAACCTTAAAGCACGCATAGTGGGGCAGCTGTGGCTCAAGCAATTCAGCTCCCATTTACCATATGGAGGACCCAGGTTCATCCTTGGGACCTCTTGGTAAAAAAAGAAAGAAAGAAAGGGGAAAAAAAAGACATCCCAGACCTGCATGGAGAGGAGCAAGGCCCCTGCACAGCACAGTGAAGCGACGCACCAAAAAGATGATGACACAACCAGATAGAAAAGAAAAAAATGAATGAATAAAGCACCCACAGCACATTTAACTTTGGGCAAAATAAGTTTGTGAAGGCTACCCTTCAAGGTAGCCTCAAAGCAAAATATGTGCCTGGATACACAAAAGAGTTCATATACTTTTATAGGATTGTTAACTGTAAACCATTAGCTCTTGGGCCTGGTGCAAAAATACTGACTTGAGTTTTTGAAATTACAGGAAGCAGGGCCAATTCATTGACCCTAGTAATAGTTACTCTCCAAACTGTTGTCCACATGTTTATTTTTCTATTCTCTGTTGTTGAATAGGGAAGAGAGAATACTCTTCCTCCTTACCCAGGAGTTTTAAATAAAGTTTTCAAAACAGAATCCAGAACATATCCCTGTCTTACCCACAGAACTGCTCTCCACACTCATCAAAAGACTGTATCTACTAAGCAGGATGTGGGTAGATGAGGGTCTGTTGAGTCATTTTTATCTGAGTTCGACCAAGGGAAGGTCCTTAAAAACCATGATCAACCTTATAGAGTTAAATTTTATGAGGGTTCATGTGTATTTCAAATGAAAGTGTTGGAATAACCAAAATTGGTACCACCTGCTACTTGAGGAGAACTTGAACTTGAGAAGACTAGATGAGAAATTCTTCAGGAAGTTAACCTGCAACTTTGGAGGTGGGATTTTAGAAAATGAATTGGTCTTTTATTTGTGGGAATGAGAGATTGTCTTCTTCCAAAATGGAAAACAAAAACAAATCACCAGATTCTGGCCAGAGCAGATCATACCCACATGGCAGAGAAAAGCAAATAGGTCATGAGCAAATTTCTAAATTCAAAGCGGTCTTTTTGAAGGTTTGAAGCAGGAAATCAACCCCAGATGCACATATTTAGCATGATCTTCTTTCCTATTTAAAAAAAATGATTTTCTTATGGGCCCAGCCACTGTGGTAAGTGTCAGGAATAGAATCACAAGTGAAAGCAGTTTACTTGGGAAATGTAAAATTGCTAGAGTGACACTTGCATTGCAGGAATTGTGGGGATTTGACCAAGGATGGTCCTGAGGAGAAAGGGGTCTTGAGTAGCTATCAAAGGTTGCCCAGGTAGAAGCATTCTACGGGGTGGAAATAGCTGGTGCAGGTGCTCCTTGGTAGGAGAAAGCCTGTGAGGGAGGAGGGGGCCTGAAGGAAGGTGGTGTGTTAGTAGGTGGAGGCCTGGAAGAGGTGTCGCGGTGGGTAAAGCCCAAGACCCTGGCCCCTTGTACGGGTCTCACCATTCATACATTGACTATCTGTATTCAGAAACACCTCTTTTTATGGAATCTGAATTCTGCTCTATTTATTTTAACCATGCAATTGGAACATAAAAGAAATTTGGTAAAGTCTCAGGGTTGATATCCTTGGGATCATTTTACTGCCTGGTATTTCTTGCTGAGCCAGGTTAGAGCAGAGACCACTGCTTCCTAGTATCAATAGTTTGTTGAAAGACGGTGACAGAATTACCTGAGTCCCAAGCAGCATTTGAAAAGCCCTTCTTCCCCAGCCTCCCCAGTTTAACCGTGAACATAGATAAACTCCAGGAAAGATAATTGCTTTATTGTGAGCAGAGGAGAAAGCAGAATGATCTTGAATGAGTGTGCGGTATCTTACTTTTCGCTCAAGTAGACTCTCTCAGTTGTTTGTTAAGATAAAAGACCATAAATATTATATTATTTTCTTGATTCATATTTCCTTATTTTAAATTTATGCAACTATTTCCCACCATTGACTAGTATCACTCATGCTTTTTGGTTGTTTTTAATTTCAACTGCAAAGCTTAAAGAAATAACAGGTTCACATAAGGGGAATGACTCCTGTTCTTGCAAGGTTAGGTGAGATCCTGGAACTCCTACAAGCGTCTTTCTGCTGCTCCACCTTCTCCTAGTGTGAGAAGCTTGTGCCTGTCTGGTCTGGTCTCAAAATTAGAACCAGGCCTCCCATCTTCTTGGCAGGGTTAGGCAACCTCCGCTCGCCCCCATTCAGAGGAGCAGGGACAGACAGACGATGGGCTGGCAAAGAGGATTAGTGCTGGCTTTTCAGAATTGCAGGCTCGAACATTATTAAGCCAGGATGCCTCTGATAAAGCCATATTAGGAAATGTTGCTGATTTTTGACGTGTAGCTCTTAACGATGAATCCACGTGGTACGTATGAGGTATTAAATGTATTAGAAAAAGTGAAAGCAAACGGATGTAGAATCAAAATATTTAATGATTGGGGAGCAGATGTAGCTCAAGTAGTTGGGCACCTACCTGCTTCCCATGTACGAGGTCCTGGGCTCAATCCCTGATACCTCCTAAACAAACAGAAAAACCAACTCTCATCAGGGAGTAGATGTAGCTCAGTGATTGAGCACCTGCTTCCTATGTACAAGGTCCTGGGTTCGATCTCCAGTATATACTATTAATAAAAATATATATGTATTGAATGATTGAAAAGTCTCCCCCCCTCCCCACAGTCTATAAAATTTTGGATGCTAACCTAAAATACGATCTGCTTAAAAGAAGACAAGACTGATCTAAGTGTCAATGTGTGGTCATACATCCTACTTTTACCAGACATTTATTTATATTTCACTATAGGTCTTATATCAATTAGAAGATCATTTCAATTTAAAAATTTTAACTGATAAGTGATATAACTAATTTCATTTTTAAATTATGTAGGCAGTCCATTTAGTAACTGATTTCCTCCCACTTCCTGCTCACTCCCAGCCTTGCCCTGTTAACAACCTAAGACAGTTGATGCAGAGGACAGAGGATCCCTCAGTAACTTTTATTTTTAGAACAATGAAAGTGTTCTTTTTATATTGTTTTGCTCATCAATGCCTTATAGAATTGAAAAGTGACAGCTAGGAAAACTCATACTCATTAGAGTCATATCATTAAAAGTCGAGTTTTCATTCTCGATGTTTGCATTGCCTGCAGCTCTTTATTTAACCAAATGAATTTATAACCACAATTTGGGTTTTTCGCTTGTTCTTTTTGAGAATTGTCTTAGAAAGGAGAGTACATACGTCCTCAGGCAGGAAAAAGTTCTCCAAGTTCCATGTCATTCAGAGTTAGCCAATATGGTTATTTTACATGATTCGAGTTTAAGTTTGTGTCTCTTTCAAACCTTCCTCTTTCTCAAGGCTTCCTTTCCTGCATTCATTTTGCATACATTGGCTTAGTGACCTGAATCCTTAGCAGATTAACAGCAGGAAATGTTGTCTGACAGTTCCATGCCAACATCTCATATGTGTGATGTGTAACTCTTTGTAAAAAAAATCAAGCTCACTGTTGTGCTGGCCAAGAAGAAGCATGCTTCACTGGAAAGCTATTATCCACCACAGTGTGCACCTCTGAGCACAGAAGTCTTATTTCAAATAGAGACTGAAATTGCTATACAAATGAAGGCAGAAAGGGATTTCAGCTGAAAGAAAAAGGCTCCCCCTTTCCGCCCCCCCCCCCAAAAAAAAAAGAGGGAGAGAGGCTTACTGTGTAGGAGGGGACTCTATTTTTTATGTGCTAGCTATATCTGGGTGCTGAATGTAAGGATTTCAGTTAAAACATAGGTCGACTCTATTGCATTTGAACAAATCATTCTTGGTTTGGCATTACCTTATCCATATATATGATATATAACCATCTATGCTTAGGCCTAGGATGTACCAAAACGTGCCAATATACCCAATGAATATTAAAGACCATTTCGTGTATGTGTGTAAAAGATAATTGAATGTATGCTCAGTTTCCTGATAATACTATTTTGGAACAACTTCCCAGTTACTTCTAAAATGAGAAGGGGTTTGTTTTCTACAAGAGTGATGCAATGATTTGTTTTCTATTATATCATTGCAGAAGCAATAGACTTTCTTTTATTTCTTAATTATCCTTTTTAAAGGTAATAGATCACACTAAACATTACATTAAAAAACATAAGATGTTCCCATATACCCCACTCCTCTCCCTCCCACCCCGGTCATTTTTTTAGATTGTGTTTTTTTTGCAGATACATAGATCACAAAAAATGTTACATTAAAAAATATGAGGTTCCCGTATAGTATGTCAACCTCTATACCACAATTTAGCGTTAGAAACTCTAGATTTGAAGCCTAATAATCACCAGCATTCATTATTTATTGTTTCGCATGAACCAGGCAATATTGAATGCCATTACTCTATGAGTAATTGCCAGTGTGATTTCCATTTTATAGTTGAAGGTAGTGAAGCACAGAGAAGTTGTATAACTCATCAAAGAACCCAAAACTAGTTAGTTGCTGGTCTACCTCATTTCTAATGGAATGATGGGAAAAAATAGTAGATTAGGATATCCATTCTAAAGGTGTTTAAGTAATGCAAGATGGATTCTCATCTCTAGGTATATTAGTCATGGAAATAAATCACATATGTCCAGTATTTTGCTTTATAAACCTATCCCGACTACAAAATAGCACCCTATTCATATTTCAGCACAACACTACAGATTGCCTTTGCCAATGTCACTAAGAAAGATTGTGGTAAAATAAATATTGATCCATTTCTTAGTATTTGAAAGAAGTAATCGTCATGGCTTTCTGAGAAGCTTATTGCTCATGAATTTAAAGGAAGGGCTGGCAATATATGTGACATCTAGACAAAAGAAATTTGATGACTGCCCCTTATGTCAGCCCACTACAAATTGGCTGCCCACATCATATTTGGGATCACTGGCGGCAGTTATACTAATTATTGCTACATACGCTGGAGCTCCCCCTATCAAGAGGGGTTCCGCTTGAGTAGACATTGCCCCTGTGGGAATGGATTGTGGCAGGAGTGGTATGGATAATGGACTTTGTACGTGCTTATTAAACTTGGCAGTGGATGTATGCCCAAGAGAGCAAAACCCAAGCAGGAAGTAGATTCAGGGCAGCTGGTGCCATATCTAGCTTCTTAGAACCTCTGAGTCCCAGCTCTCTCAAAAGAGTTTATGGACTCTGTTTTCACCCACCAGATACTATCACTATCATCTTTTGGTCCCAGGTTTCAATACAGCCTCTCTGTATTTTCCAAGTGTGGATTTAAAAAAACAAACAATCCACACTCCATTTAAATTTCATGGCAGGCGATATTAGAATGTTTTTCTACCAAGACGCCAATAGAGAAAAAGGAAAGCAGAGGAAAAGATGATTTGCGCACAGTCCAGGTGTCTAATTCAGACTCAAATCTCTGAACTAGATAGCTTGGTGAGCTTTTCAGGTGCTCCTATACTCAAGTGGCAGTGCAGTCATTTTAGAAATAAAGAGAATTCTGATTGACCTTCAGAAATTAGGCAAATGGAGTAGCACTGAATAAAGAAAATGCAATTAGAGAAGGAAGCATTTTTTTAAATGGCATTTTGCTTCAAGATTAACCCAAGATTATGTGAGAAGAAATTCTTCAAATTTCATGCCGTCAGAACTAATTAAGCCCATATGTTGAATACCTGCTGAACTCAGGCTACTAGAGGAATGGCATTAAAAAGAGTAAACAGTTTCCTGTCCTCAGGGAGCAGAAACACAACTTCACAAAATACAATACATGGAAGAATATTATTTCGAAAGACAAACAGTGGTCCATTTGAGGAACATATGTGATAGAATAAAGTATTTACAGTGTTGATATTCCCTCAAATTTGAAAGTAGCTGAAATAAGGTTTCAGAAGTATCTGTTTTCCTGAAAGTTCTCAATATCATAGCTCTGAAATAGTTTCTTGTATTAACATGAGCAGTTTAAGCCTAAGCTAATAGAACAAGAATCCCATTTTTTGTCTTTTCTTTTTTCAACGTGCTAGTTTAAAGAAATGCATATGTAAATTGTGAGGAGCCTTTGAGATATACATATACCCTGAAGGGAGTTTGGTCTTTTTCCCTCTGTGTTAGGGATTGAGTCCACAAAAGGCACGTTTAGGTCCCAAGCCCTGGTCCCGAGGGTGTGAGCCTATTTGTAAATAGATTTGAAGGTGTTATTAATTAAGGTATACCCAGACTGTGGTTGGGCCAAAGTTGTTATAAAGCAAAGGAAACTGGACAGAGAGAAGCCATTGGAGCAGCCAGAAGCTGATGTCAACCCAAACCAGAAGGGAAGAAGACACCACCATGTACATTGCCATGGGATGGAAAAGCCAAGGACCCCAAAGATTGCCAGGCATCCAGAAGCTACCCACCCTGGGAAGGAGCAAGCCTTTGAGACCATGAGCCAGTAAATTCCTGTTGTTAAGCCAGTCCTCTGTTTCAGCAGCTTGGAAACTAAAACACACTCTACCTTTCCTAAGAAGTGGCAACTGCTGATTAGTTCAAGTTCTCAGGCAAAACAACTTGCTCCTTCTCATTTTCTTTGTGATTGTGCAGCATCAGAGAGAGAACTGCAACCAATTCTCTAAGAGTAGAAGATTATATTTGACATGACATGTTTTTTCATTTTGGCTGTTAAAAAGCCTCTGCCCAAAGAGAGCGTCACGCAGGCTGATTCATCGCTTTATGAGACTGAAGGGGGAAGAAATTCTGTTGAAGTCTTGTGCTGAGATTTAATACAATCTGCATTCCCTGCATTTGCAATTCATTGTCCTTCTTTCCCCCAAATTTAAAAATTTTTTATTGGATTTGTGGTTGGCTCAATATAAGATGCCATCCTCACTCAGCAGAATTGTAAAATTCATTGTCTTAAGCATCAATTTAAGAAGTGATTTCTAGGTTTCTGGTTTCTGAGAATGTGCTGACAGTGACCCTGCTGTCAGCTGGGGGCCGTGAGGCTCTCATTTGGCGCTTCCCTGGGTCCAAGGCTGGGAGCCTGTTCCTCCCATCACCTCAGTAACCAGCTAGGGAGGTGCCAATGCTTCTCGCTAATGGAAAAGAGGAAATCAGGAGATTTCTAACCTACTTGGCATCATTCTTTAGTAGTGGGGCAGAATCCCTGGTACCTCCCAAAATATAAATAAAAATATAAATAAATTTAAAAACCTACATTCTTGACCTAGATTACAACTAGTCTGGTTTGCTAGACCATCAAAAGCAATATACCAAAAATTGGTAGGCTTTAAAAATAAAAAATAATGCTATAAGCATCGTTTTACTTTCCTGGGCTGCTAAAGCAAATACTGTGTAATGAGTTGGCTTAAACAATGGGAATTTATTAGCTTACAGTTTTGAGGCTAAACGAAAGTCCAAATCAAGGCATCAACAAGATAGTGCTTTCTCCCCAAAGACTGTGACATTCTGGGCCTGGCTGCCAGCGGCCCTTGGTTCTTAGTTTGTCACATAGCAAGGCACTTGGTGGCGTCTCCTGGTCTCTCCTTTCTCTTTCAGATTCTACTGATTTCAGCTTCCAGCTGTTGCTTTTGTGGCTTTCTCTCTCTCATGTCTAAATTCACTCCATTTATAAAGGTCTCCAGTAAAAGGATTAAGACCCATCCTGATTGAGGTGGGCCACACCTTAACTGATGTAGCCTCATGAAAAAGTCCTACTTACAATGGGTTCACACGCACAGGAATAGTTAAACTTCAAGAACATGTTTTTCTGGAGTACACACAGCTTCAAACCACCACAAACATGATGTAGCTTCAAGTGTGCCTGCCTTTCATCCATTCTTGCAGCTGCCTTGGGCAGAAACGGATTTAACTGGCTTGAAATGTGGGACCCAGGCATTGCCATATTTTAAGTGCACGTTGAAACCACTAGTTTAAAATATTGCTTCTGTGACATTGGCTATGATATGCTGGTGAGAAGAATTAATGGCATTTGACCAAATTTAAGGCTCCATGGAAGATAAAATATAGGTGACATGGTACTGCTCCTTGTGTCTGGACAGTCACAAGGGATATTTGATGTGGGTGCAGAAATGGCCGTGATTTAAGGCAGGATAAAAATGCCCTTTTGGTGCTGTGAAGTGCTGTGATGATCAAAGGGAGGGAGAAAGCACATTTGGCTGGGAGGCCAGGAAATACCTTAAAGAAGTGGCACTGGACTATGTCTTGAAGGATGAGAGCGTCTTGAGGCAGAGCTTTTCCGACAGAGCATGGCCGGCTTGAATAAGACCAGAAGTGGCTCAGGTTGCCCGAGTGCAAGGGTGGGGGATTGAGGGTAAAGTCTGGGCATCAATACTGCAGTATTGGGTAAAGGCCTTATTACCAATAATCTTAACGGTGAACATGTCAGGCCCACTACAGTAGACAGGGAGCCATTGAACAGAGGAATGAAATTTCCCTTCCTAAAATTTGGCTGTTGTGTTTAGGGTCTATGAGAACACATTTAGTTGGAGAAGCTCCTAGAGGCAAACTATAAAGAGGGCCTGAACTAGGGGAGTTGGCATGGGGACAAAATATTTTTTAACAATGCCAAAGTAGAATTGTCCCTGCTTGGTGATGAGGGAATGTGGGGAAAGGTGAGGAAGGAGTCAAGTTGACTCTTGGCCTTTGGGTGGCTTGGGGGAGCAGGGCTCCCAGTGGGAGATAAGAGGAAGTAATTCCTCACACATGGAGATTTGGGAAACACCTGTACTGGATTGAAGTGTATTAAACCTGACCCATGAGTTTGTCGTGATAGTGTAAAACACAAAATCTAATTGTGACTTTCAGATGATGCTAAGGAGCTAGCTCATCATTGTGAAAATGGATAAAGGGAAAGAAGCAAGCATTTATCCTGACTTTTGTAATCAGATGATACTATTGGATAAAGATAATTATGACAGAGAAGGATCTCTTTGTAGACATATTCTATCTAGTAAATGTAGAAGGAATAACTAAGATTAGAATATCACCATTTTGCTTTTGCAAATTAATGGACCTAGGCAATGATCATAAGGGACTGGTGAAAAAAAAAGGCAGGCAGTTACTTTTGCCTCCTGAATAAACTGCATGGTATCACCCAAGGAAAAAAAGTCAAACCAGAATCTTATCAAGTTTCTTGTTTTAACTACCAATATACAGAAAATACAGGGAACGGGGGATCTTATTAAATTACACATAGAGATACAAACAGCATCCAGACTCTACAAATGACCTTGTTCTTTGACCAGTTAATGTCAAGGAAAAAAATAAACAACTTGCAAAATAAGTGGAGAACTTGCAGGTAAAGAGAGACTGAAGAGTTGTATCAGCCAATTGCAGGGGATGGATTTATCAAACTAAGAAAGAAAGAAAAAATCTTTAAAAATTGGGGAAATTAAAGTAATAACCAGATATTTAATGATATTAAGGAATTATTGTTAATTCTGTTTAGCTGTGATAAATATACAGAGATTTCATTTTTAAAAAGAGTAGCATCCTTAATATATAAATAAAATTATTTGCTATTTCCTACATTTCAAGATAACCATGGGGAGGAGTTGAGTAAAACCATATGTGAAAGAAGAAATAAGATTGTGACCCTGGGATAGTATTTACTGAAGCTGGGTGATGAGTTTCTAGGGTTTCTTTTTACTGCTTCTATTTCAGCATTTGTTCAAAATTTTTCATACAAAAATGTTATTGAAATACTTTTTAAAAATTGCTCCTCTAGGTTGGAAAAATAACAATTTTAACACAAGTTCTACCACCTCTATAAATATGTGATTCTTTTGCAGTGAAGTTCTTTAATTTGAGCGAGCATCACAGTTACCTGCAGGGCCAGTCCCCAGAGTTTCTGAGTCAGTATCTGGGATAGGGCCTGAGATTTTCATTTCTAGCAGGTTCCCAGGGAAGCTGATTGATGAGCCATACATGGGAAAGCAGTGTTTTGCAAAATCTGTTGTAAAAATCTTAGAAGACCCATGGCTTACAGGAAGTTTCATCAGTGCTGCAGAAAAGCGTATTCCATAGGCTGTATTTGAGTGGTGATGGTGAACTTATCCTCTTGAATTTGGTGAACAAAGAAAGCCTCCAAACTTTAGCTAAGGCATTACTTCAGTTGTTTCGTTTGGATTGCCTAGTTGCTCAGTGTTGCTCATGAGTAATCATTTTGATCTATCCTGGTGTTCATTACCAGATTACAAGGTCATCTTGGTTTAGCCCTCAGGCCCTTAAGACTCAAGTTTTCTAGGAATGTGCATGTGGGATGGAGGTGGATAGTAGACTTTTGGTGACTAAAGGTTACATTTTTCTAAAATGTTTCTCTTGATGAAAAATTTAATTTTATAAAGTAATGATGAAAGTAAAATTATATGGAGTTTAACATTGTTAACCTTTTAGAGTATTCATTAAGTTATTCTATTAGCAATTTGAAAAGAAGATTCTGCTTTTCTTTTGTCAATGGTTCTCTTTTGACACACCTCTCCTGGCACCCAACAATTGCATGAGTCAGTCTGGAAAATTTGAAAATTGAAAATTTTAAATAGCTAAGGGTGGAAATTGTTTATATTGCTTGGAGATGTACCATTCTTAGAACTTTTAAATTCTTTCACATTGTTAGGTTATAATATCGCCATTTAATCTATCAGAAACAGAAATACAGTTTGCCAGTGGAAATTTCAAGAGGGCAGTTCACTGTGGACTTTTTGCTCTAGAAAAGTAAAATCAACCTTTCTGGATGTTCAGGGGTTAATAGTGAATGGTACATGTGAACTTGGAGTAGCTTTGAGTCAGAGATGACCTGACAACAATAGTAAGTTATCCATTATGTTAGAAAACCTCTGTCAAACTTTTTTCCCCCTATTCAGTTCTTGACTCACAATGGTGATACATATTCACAGTCAATGGTAGTAAAATACCTAGATTTGATCATTTAAATGAAGATAGCATCTTTGGAAACCATAATAGTTAACATAATTTTTCCACAATTTCCGGTCTAATTGTTGAACTTTAGTTATATAGTAAATGTTATTATCTAAAAGGAAATGCTGATGTCAACAAGTAGAAATAATTGACTCAAACAGTTAAATAATGTGCTGGGGGGAAAAATTATCTAAGTTAGAAGGATCAAGAACTTTCTAGAATTGGGAGAGATGTCAGAGGGGATCCAGTCTGGATGGAAAGTAGGTTTCCTGTCATATCCTAACTCCATCACTGAACAGCATCTTTCTCATCACTCTCTAAAGAAGGGAGTTAAAGCCCAGTCAGGGTCAGTGGGAAAGAGTGTCACAGGAATGTTTGTCATAAGAAAAGGAGGGCTCAGTGTTCTAGTTTGCTAAAGGCTGCCAAGGCAGTATACCAGAAATGGGTTGGCTTTTACAATAGGGATTTCTTAGGTTAAACGTTTACAGTTCTGAGGCTATGAAAATGTCTAAATCAAAGACTCATGAGGCACTGCTTTTCTCCCCAAGGACTGGCTGTTGGTGGTCCTGGATTACTCTCTCATATGGCAGGGCACGTGGTGGCTCATCTCTCCCTTCTTCTCCAGGGTTGCCTTCAGCTTCTGCCTCCCTGGGACCTTCTTTCTCAGCTTCTGGGGGTTTCTCTCTGTCTCTGTGGCTTCGTTATCTCATAGGTTCATCCCTTTTATAAAGGACTCCAGTAAAAGGATTAAGACTCACCCTGGGTCATGTCCTACTGAAGTGATTTAATGCAATGGCCCTTAACTGAATCTGATCAAAAGGTCCCACCTACAGTAGTTTTACACACACAGGAATGGGCTAATTAAACTACCTGCTCCCCCTCCCCCCCCCCCCAGTTATAGCCTTAGGCCCTTAATCTCCTTGATCCACAGAGTCTTACATCCTCATTCAAGAATGAGAAAACTGAGTTCCTGAATAACCTGAGAGACTTCTACAGGCACCTAGCTAGTGGCCATTTTGCTAAAGGGGGTAGAAATTTCAGCCCTTCCATATAACAGTCTACAGTAGATTCCAGACAACTGGTCTCCATCTTTTTTTCAGATTTAATTTTTATATACTTCTCTTCCCTTCCCCTCCATTTTCTGCTCCCTGTGTCCATTTGCTGTGATATTATTCTGCATCTGCTTGCATTATCCAGTGACACTAGGAAACTGCGTCTCTTTTTTGTTGCATCATCTTGCTGTGTTAGCTCTCCATGTGTACAGCACCACTCCTGGGTGGGCTGTGCTTTTTTCACGTGGAGTGGCTCCCCTCGAAGGGCGCACTCCTTGGGTGTGGAGCACCGCTACTTGGGGACACCCCTGCGTGGCACAGCACTCCTTGCACGTGGCAACCCTGCATGTGGGCTGGATCAGGAGGCCCTGGGAATCAAACCCTGAACCCTCCATATGGTAGACGGATGCTCTATCAGTTAAGCCACATCCGCTTCCCTGGTCTCCTCCATTCTTGGGACAAGGAAAAAAAAATCTCCATTATGAAGAATGGACCACTGTAGTTGTCTTTAAAGACTTTTTGTAGTGCTTAAAATATGCTTAAAATTGTGCTCACTTTGGCAACATATATACTAAAATATGCTTAAAATATTCAGTAAGACTATATCTGGTCTATTAAAAAGAGCTAATAGGCCACATGTAAGAAGTGCCATGCCACGCAGGGGCGCCCCCGCATAGGGGTGCCCCACGCGCAAGGAGTGCACTCCACAAGGAGAGCCGCCCAGGAGTGGCGCTGCACACACGGAGAGCTGATGCAGCAAGATGATGAAACAAAAAAAGAGATGCAATTTCCCATTGCTGCCGGATAATGCAAACGGACACAGAAGAACACAGTGAATGGACACAGAGAGCAGACAATAGGGGGGATGGGGAGACTGGTCTCCAGATGGAGGCATGGGTAGAAATAAATAAAATAAATCTTAAAAAAAAAAAAAAGGCTAAGAGAGCTAATGGTCATTAGTGAAAATCAAATTGTAGGAAGCCAAAAAATGAGGAGCCAGTTGGCCATCTGTGCTTGAGCTATTCCATGCCACCTGTTAGGAAAATGGAGGCACACAGCAGTCAGAAAACAAAGATCACAGCAGCTAATTCAACAATGTCCAAGAAGTCTGCAGCATATTCAGAAACTCTTCCTTCATTGAAGGGCTGTGTCAGGGGATGTAGAAAGAATAGAATCAAGAGAAACCTGCAGAGAAAAGTTTTTGTATTTGTTTTGTTTTGTGTTCACTCGTTGAGTTCTTGGCCATATCCTAAGGTGTACTTGCGTCGTGTTGTTTTAGGTGTGTGTGTATAAATAATATGGTTTAGCTAAGCAAGAAGGTACTAAGTAGGTAATATCTAAAGAAATCAGAGGGCGTATTAATACTAAAGCAGCTCTGGTGCCCTGGGAATTCATCTGTGTGGGAATCCATCTGTGCTCCAGAAGAGAAGATGGTTAATAGTTCCGCATTATGTATTCTGCCATTTGTCAGCCATTTGGGTTATAGTAAGAGCTGACATTTATGGAATGCTTGACCTGTGCTTCCATGGGTCTAAGCTTGGATACATTAATTTAATGTCTACCATTCCAAAGAAGTAGGTGGTATCCTACCCATTCTACAGAGGGATAAACAAAGTTTCATATAGCTGCAAGGGACGTACTGAAGATTCAAATCCATGTTTATTGGAATCTAAAGCCACTGCTCATAATCATTACATAGCACTGCTATGCTCTTCTGACTTCCAAAACCTCTGTGTTCTTGCCTGTAAATTGGACCTAATAACAAGTGTAAGCATCAGATGCATCAATTCTGCATGAGAACATTATAACTTGTCAAGTGTTATTCAAAAATAATATGCTTTTAATTATAAATAAAAGAATCCAACCAGCAAGCGGTATTTCATTTTCATACCATTTAGTCATATCCAGTGAGCAATGTTACTGTGTCATTTTGCTAATGTGTCATTTATTTGCGTGCTTTATTGAGCTGCTTTTTCAAATATATCATTGATTGTTTAGCTGGCTCCCATTTAGGCTTTACTTTCCTATAATAAATTTACCTATTTAACTAAATAGTTATGGATGTGAGGACTACATAATTTACTTGCAGTATAATTAACGGTTACACAGTAATAATACATGCAGATATTCTGAATGCTTATTATTTTGGCACAGACATAGTTCATCAGTTTTCATATGTCTCATTGTTAATATATGAAATCTTATTGAAAAATATGCTTAGTACGTTAGATATGAAGTGTTAGTGCCACACAAACAAAAAGTAGTTTAGGTTAATTGTTGCCAGTTAATCCATCTCAGACTCCAAGACTGTGTTTAAAGACCTTGGAAGAATTAAATGAAATTATAACACAGTATGGTCAGTTTCATGTCATTGAAGGTCGTCTTAACCAAAAAGTCCTAATGAAAATTGATTAAACAACTAGAAGCACATAACTCAGACTTATAAATGTATCACAATAGGATTTTTTCCCCCAGATGACTGTTTCATGGTCAAAATCATAGCACAAATATCTATATGTTCTATTTATATATGATAACTAAAATCTTCCTTAAACCTAATGAGTTTATTAGATGTTTTAGTTTGTGAAAAGCTGCTAGGAGCAATATACCAGAAATGGGTTGGCTTTTACAATGGGAATTTATCAGATTAAAAGCTTACTGCTCTCCTGGGTGGTGCTGCAGGGACAATTACTGGACATTGTAGATCCTCCCATGGCCCACTGGATGGAACGTGGGAGAGTATGGGCTATAATGTGGACCATTGACCATGAAGTGCAGCAGTGCCCAGAGATGTACTTACCAAATGCAATGGATGTGTCATGATGATGGGGGAGAGTGTTGCTGTGGGGAGAGTGGTGGGGTGGGGGCGGTGGGGGTGAATGGGGACCTCATATTTTTTGAATGTAATATTTTTTTAAAATGAATTAAAAAAAATAAAATTAAAAAAAAAAAAAAAAGCTTGCTGCTCTGGGGCTATGAAAATGTCCAAAGCAAGGCATTATCAGAGATGCTGTCTCACTGAAGGTTGGCCTTGGTGATCCTGCACTCCTGCTATATGGCAAGACACAGTTGCGGCTCTGCCAGGCTCTGCCTTCTCCTGCAGGCTCACCTTCTATCCGAGCTCAGTTGTGGGTGATCAGGAACATGGCAGGGTCTGCTCATCTCTCCCCTCCCCTCCAGACCTTGTTGCTTCAGCTTTGGGCTTCTCCCTCTGTGGCTTTTCTCTCTCCTGGGTCCATCAACATCTGCAGGAGTCTCTCTGTCACTGCGGCCTATTTTTTCCTGTGTCTGGAACTTTTTAGTCCTCCGTTTAGAAAGGACTCCAGTAAGAGGATTCAGACCTACCCTAGGTCCCATAATGTAATCACAGGGCCTTACTTGATGTGATCTAATCAAAAGACGCCATCTGCAGTGGATTTAAGGCACAGGGGTGGGTTAGCTCTAAAGACATCTTCTGGGACCCACCCAGCTTCAAACTGTCACTGAAGGATTTGCTCTAAAAGAAATTAAGAGAAAGTTGAAGACTGTAATATAACATGGCAAACTATAATAAAGAAATAAACTGATGAAGTTAGTTTAACAGACTTTAGAAAGTGATCCATAGCTAGAATTTCTAAGGATGGGAACAGTTTTAAGTGAGGATCTGACGAAAGGAATGTTCATTCCTCTTTGGCTAAGATTCTTATAATATGGCGACTTGACTTAGGGTGCTCTGAAACATGGCTTTTATTGGTCCTTCATACTGTCTTTCAATGTCAGAATTTTTGTATTTCACAAGGTACTTGAGGCTTCCAAACATCACATCATTTTTCCAAGCTACTTCTATTTTATTATTTTAAACAAATCAATTTTATTGACATATTAATAAAGCATAAATCCATCAAAAGTTACAATGGTAGTATAATCACAATTGTGCATTCATTCCTTCAATCATTATTAGAGCATTTTCATTATTCCAATAATAATAATAATAATAATACAGACCAAAGAAACCTCAGTCTCTGTGCTTTCCCTGTCGTATATAGCCACTATTCTGTTTCCATCTCTCTAGTTTATTTGTATTTATATTTTGTAAAAACAGTCTTATATATGCAATATTACTCGTGTTCATATTTCACATGAGGTTTCCGTATGTAACAGTCCCATGTTACATGTTTTAGCTATCCTTCTAGGAATATACATGACCTTAGACTTTCCCTTTCAACCACTGTCATACCCATATAATAGCTCTCCCAGTTACAAATACTGTGATGTGCTTTCACCATTTCTATTCATTTCTAAAGATGTACAAGCAACGTTTTTACCTATTCTGTACAGATTAACCCTCAGCTTTCCATTTTCTACCCTCCTTATTTTTCTTGTGACCTATATTCTAATTATTAATTCCATGAGTCACACTGTTTTTAGTTCATCATAGCACAATCATACAGCATTTGTCCTTTTATATTCTCCAGGTTCATCCATGTTATCATATGTTTCACAACTTCATTTCTTCTTACAGCTGCATGGTATATATTCCATCATGTGTATATACCATGGTTTGTTTATCCATTCTTTGATTGATGGACACCTGGGTTGTTTCCATCTTTTGCCAATTGTGAATAACACCGGCAAGCTGCTTCTATTTAGAAACCGTCTACCAGTCACCTTAGTGGGACTGGTGATTTTTGTTTGTAGGGATGGGGATTTTGTTGGTTTGGGTCTATCTTATTGAGCCTTATTACTAAAGATAAGATGGCAAAGTGATCATACTCACTAGTGCCTTACCAGTTATAGCCAACAATATTTTAAATTTTATCCAATTTATTCGCGGTAGTGGAGAGAATTTTTTAAGTGCTGATTTTTCTCTGTTATTTCTCGTAGAAACGCTCCAGAGGTCAAGTGTTGTTTGATAAAGTATGTGAACACCTGAATCTACTAGAAAAAGATTACTTTGGACTTACATATCGAGATGCTGAAAACCAAAAGGTGAGTGATTAGATGCGATACAAAATATTATAGATTGTGCTGCCTGTTTCTGCACAAGAGTGAACTCATGAAATAGGTGGGTCATTTTCTCCATCTCTGCTCACATTCCCACTTTTACTACTTGGAGTCCCTAAATGTTATTCATTTCTTTATTCCCTCATGAAAGAAATCATTTACAGTCTCCTTTAATCTGGAATAATCTGAAAATGGAAAGTCAGCGCTTCTATTTTTCATGCTTTAGTTACTTATGTTTCCAAGGAATCATTGTATATATAAAACTTTTTTTTTTTTTGGCTGATATATTTCACTGGATTATTTGAGCCAGTGAAAATCAAATAGCTTGATACTTGATGTAGAAAACATGTTCATACCCCAAAATTCTCTGAAAATATTGTGGTTGTGACACAAATTATCGGGGCAATTCACTCCTGGGACTGTTGTGTTCTTATTTCATCTCATTATACTTTCTTATTTTTAGGGAATCAGAATGTGAAATGGGCCATTTGCTAATCTGACACTTGTCTGAAGCATTCTGTAGGCATTCAGTGTTTAATGGAATACCTCTGCAGACTCTTAACCTGAGTAATGTAATTTATGCAGGGCTTTGACTTCCTAATCCCCATAACTACCCAAAAAAATAAAGACAAAATTGTTTCCAATGGATTGGTGGTGGAAACTGAGTCACAGATTTTGTTCATAGATGTCACTTGTTTGCATGTTGAGATGAATCATACTTAATTCCTATCTAATTCATTGGACCATGTCTAACTTCATTATTAAACATCAGATTTTTTTGATGCAGAAACTCAAAAATCTTGAGTGTTCTTTGGTTAGGAAAATTTTCAGGTGGGGGCATGAGAATCGGTAATCACAGAAAAGTCACTAATGTGGAACTGAATGGCTAGAAACATCAGTATGTCAGATTAAGTGTATCTTTAATTTAATCTGGTAACTTGTTTGAACATAGAATCCTCCTCAGATCCCCCCCATCCCCACTCCCCCTTTTCCATGCTAGCCAGCATCCCTGGAGGCAATGGCTGTACAAGGGAAAAGAATTTTGTCAAGCATGAATTGTGCACACCCGCACTTTTGCATTTTCTTTCTTAGACGGTTGCCTGGGCCCTGGCAGTGCCTGGCAGGGTTGGCCACGGCCCAGAGAGCCTTGCAGTAGCCTGTCACTCTCAAATAGGTTTATTGAATAGTTATGCATATAGTGAATGTCAGTACTGATTGCCATTGTCATTTTTATTCTTCTCTGATTCAAATTCAGAATGCTTTTCGTTTTCAGAATTGGCTGGACCCTGCTAAGGAAATAAAAAAGCAGATTCGAAGTAAGTTCTGTTGGATTTATTTTGTATGGAAATATGAAGATTTTTGGAGAGCAGGGTTATTTGAATTGGAAAACCCGTACCCAAACGGCTAGGTGAATATAAAGGTTTTTGTAAGACAGATTAAAATCTCAAACTTGATCTTTGGCAGATTGGTCTAGCTCAGACAATCCCCATTTTTATTATTTGCAACTCAGGAATTAAAATGAGCATGACCCTTGACCTCTTCTGTGTTTACCCAGATGTGAAACATATGCCTTAATCAAGTGACCCTCCAACTGACAGTTAACCATTTAAAAGTTACAAAGTTAATTATTAATGTTACATCAGCCCTGTCACAAAATATGGTCAAGTTAAAAGGAATAGTCATTTGATCATTTGGAAGTGGAATAACAAGTCAGACTGAAGTTTCTATCTGCTGACAATCTCTTTTCTTGGTCTCTTAAAGTGAGTTAAGAAATGCTTATGTCCTAATGGACAAAACAATAGTCTAAGCAACTCAGAAAATTGAAATACAAGTAGCTAATAAATAAGTTGCTAAATCTTAGTAATAATTAAATGCAGATTAAAATGAGGCGTAATTGACGCAGCAAATAGACACCAAGAACAGACAACCAGGGGAGGGGGGAAAATTAAATAAATAAATAAATCTTTAAAAAAAAAAAAAAAAAAAATGAGGCGTAATTTTTCACCTCTTTGGATTAGCAAAGATTTTTAAAGTTTAAATAATAAACACATAAAAACAAAATAAGTAAAGAAATAATAAAGGTTTAAATAATACACTGCATTGTCAACTATGTACCCAATTGGTAGAACTAACAATTGTTAAGGGCACTTTGTCAATATTAAGAGTTAAAATGTAGGTACTCTCTGATCCTTTATTTTACTTGGTAGAAATTTTTCAGCATGTGTATAAGAGAGAAAAATGTGTATGTGTGAACCCATGTGAAAGTTCACTATAACATTGTGGGCAGTAGCAAAAAAGTAGAAGCAACTTGAGTGTCTGTAAAGATATGGTTAAATCAATCACGGAATAGCTATAAAGTGAAATACTAGGCAACTATTAACTAGAATGAGGAAGAATAAATAAGTCAGCCATGTGAATGAAAATCATGCTGCAAAATAGGATCTATAACATTTGTATTTTAATAAGTGCACATAAACAGATACACAGAAAAATTGGGGGAGGGCATAAAAGATATTATTAATAATAGTTACCTTCAGAAGTGGTACTCACTGCAAGGTAGGGCACTGAGAGAGGAATTTTTTTTTTTTTTAATTTTTATCTTTCACCCTTTTTGCAGCTCACACTCTTGTCACAAATATGTATAATCTTTATCATTTTAAATGTTAATTTTTAAAAACAATTCATAGTTTTACCAATAAAATGTTGTTTAATTCTCCTGAACTAATTCTAGCTGAAGAATAAATTTAAGACCCCTTTATTAATAAGAATATCATTCTCCTTTAAGTTTTCAGCAATTTACTATGAAAAGACAATAAATGCTTTTAGTCCTTTTGTTGAAAGTCCTGAGATGTCAAAATAGTCAAAGTACTGATAAAAACAAATGAGCAATTTGCAATGGTTTAATGTCTCAGAAAAAAGAAAACAATCACTGTACTTGTAGATATTAGTTTTCTGGTTGTTTATACAATTAAGACATCTTTACTAAGTTTTAAGAGAAATTTTATCTATCTCTTAACAAGAAACTTGGTAGTAAAGTAGTTACACAGACAGCCACAATTGTGAAAATAAGTGAAAACACTAGTTTTTTTTTGTTTCAGAGAACTCTGATAAAATATTTAAGATGATGATATGTTTGAAGGATGTTTTTATGGAGTCTTTAAAAACAGATATGCTGGCTGTATCAGTCTACCAAAAGGGGTACTAATGCAAAATACCAGAAATGGGTTGCTTTTATAAAGGGTGTTTATTTGGGTAGAAGCGTACATTTACCAGGCCATAAAGCTTAAATTACTTCCTTCATCAAAGTCCATTGCCACGTGTTAGAGCAAGATGGCTGCCTTTGTCTGCAAGGGTTCAGGCTTCCTGGGTTCCTCTCTTCCCAGGGCTTGTTTCTCTCCAGACTCAGCTGCTCTGGTCTCTCTACAAGGCCAGCTGTAGACTATCAGACAAACGGCTTGTCTCTCTTCCCGGGGCCTCTGCCCAGCCTAGTGGAACCTTTTCTCCTTCCTCATGTATGTTTCTCCTGCTTCTCCTGCATGTTTACTTCCCAGGGCTCCAGGATCAAAACTCCAGCCTCCCTTCTCTGTAGGGTGGTTTCTCTGTGAGTCCCCGCCCACCCAGAGAGTGGGGGCGCAACTCCTACTGAAGTGGCCCAATCAAAGCCTTACTGAATCAAGTAAAAGCGAAATCTCTGAATCCAATCCAATCTAATATGCCCAGAGGGACCAGTTCACAAACATAACCCAGTATCTATTTTTAGAATTCATAAGCAATATCAAACTGCTGCACTGACTGTATACCATAACATTATATTTGCGCAGTCCTCCGTATTCATCTAATTAATGAAATCCTGTTTCCTACTTCCCTGATAAATAATTGCCAAGTGCTTCGAAATACGTGAAAATTTCAAGGATAAGTTGTAAACTGTATAAAAAGTCTAATTTTCTTTTCTAGAGTTAATATTCTTTTTTATCCCCCTTAACCTCTCATTTATCTTGTCTTCTACCTTCCTTTCTAAGATAAGAAAGCTAAATGGACATTCAGAACATGAGGTTTAAAGGATCTTTCCATCATGCTAATAGTCAATTTTTATACAATGTAAAGAAAACTGACAGTGCTACAGATAAAGGAGGAGGCAAGAAAAATTAAAAAGTAAAGATGGAATATATGTTTATCCTTATTCCTTATTGTTTCCCACAAACTAAAATGCTATCTTTCCACAAAATTTACATTCTACCAAGGCAGACAAGTATTATCATATATAATGTAATTAATATACCATCATCTCTTCTTCCTGAATATAGATGAAAAAAGGGTACTTCCATCCTTTTTAAGCTGTAGGTGCAGTTTCGATCTCTAGAATAAGATCTTCAAGATAATGGAGACTGAGCTACCATAGTATTTTAAATTACAAATTTATGATAAATAGAAAATTCTGAAACTGAAGAGTCTGTTCTTATGAAGAAATTTCTAATCTCGGGCATCTTTTATGCATGCCAAGTCTTAAAATATTGTATAAAGATAGTATATTTTTGATATAGTAATTTTATTATATGGAGTGTTTTATGATATGAATATATAGAGAAAATTTTAAATTCAGCATGCATAAAAGACTAAAATCAGAAATTTTTCATATGAATGAACTCTTTTCAGTTTCACAATTTTCTATTTATCATAAATTTGTAATTTAAAATCCTAGATCAGCATTATAGAGATATTCATTTGAATGTGTTCAAGTGATTTCATTTCCTGTTTCTAAACTAGGCCATGGTCTGAAGTAGATACAGGGTTGCAACCCCATTAGTTGCTTAAGCACATCCTTCCAGTTAATTTGTTTCTCTAAATTCTTTATTGGGATGTGTAGTCATGCTTTTATCTGCCTCCCTCATTAATTTCTATTTTTATGGCCCATTTAGCTGGATTTTTTTCTTAGTGTATAGGTGGAGTTTCCTAAAACCTTCCCACTGTTTCAGAATAATGCCTTGTAAAACTTGATAGTTATTATAGCCTAAGAAAATATTATCCCAAAATCCGCCAGTATTAGAAACACAAGGGGGCTTACTAAAACCATACGTTTCTGGACATCTTCCAAAGCTCTGAAGTAAAAATCTCTGGGTCGTGGGTCCCAGGAATTGGCATTTTTAAGTATCTTATATGATTCTTGGGCCCACTGTCATTTGAAACTCACTTTCTTAGAAAGAGAATTTTTGCATTGAAATGTTTTGCTTAAATTTTTATCACTTGATTAGTTTCCAACGTAGAATTTTCACCCTAAATTTATTATAAGATCGCATAATTACATTATAAACTACTTATTGGAATCAAGGCATACTTTGAAGTAGTCAAAAAATTATAAAAGAACAATAAATCTATTTCTGTAATTAGTCTTAATTTCACTTGCTTGTGGAAAGTCACCTCTCATTTTGAACCTCACCATGGGCAAGCAATGAAGGGGGCTCCATTTTAGTAGGAAATCCGTAAGAATCAAGAGGAATGTGAGTCCTAATCAGACTGTTTTTAAAATAAACGGAAGACCTTTCTCAAGAAGAGTGGAGAAAATACTCACTAGAAATACATTTGATTAACAGACATTTTCGTGGGTTAATAATTCTTAGAACCCATGTTGCAGTAATGTTTCCTGAATGATTTACAAATATTAAGCATCCAATATTACCTGGTTTCATGCTTGTCCTTTGTACGGCACTGAGGTTTTGTCCCTGCCATATGGACTTTTATGTCTGATGTACATGGCATTGTCAAGATTAAACCAGAATTAGTAAATGGGCATATGCCATTTACAACAGACACATAGGAAATCTATGAAGTTAGAGTTTGCAAGAAAATAGTGCAAAGAAGGAACTAGGAATTACTTATAATACTGTGCTTTTCTTCCGCGTTTTTGGGAAGGGCTCGTTGGGTAATGGAAAGTCCAGCCAGATGTCATTTAACTGGGAGAGAGGCGGGTTTGGAGAGGATCTGGAGCCTAAGGGCTGGGCTGTGCAGTGGCAGGGTGGTGGCGTGAGAACATCAGTGCGGGGTGAGAGCAAGACAGTGACTGCAGCGAGAGGCCTATGAGCAGGCTTCCAGTGCCAAAGCTGGAGAGGCTGAAGAAGCAATCTGTTGTCCGCTCAGAATGCAAGCAGGGTCTAGACTCTGTGCTCTCAGGCTGCTTGCTCCTCTGGTGCAAGGAGACCGGGGAAGCGGTATCCCAAAGAACCCCCAGACTTCGGTAAACCACTGCATAGAGGCCAGAAAGAGCAAAGTAAATATAAATTATAAAGGAGTCATCAAGTAGGGAGATTAAGTGTAGGAAGAGGTGGTCTGTTATGTTTATTATGGTAAACCCCATACAATTAGAGACAGTATTTGTAAAATGTGTAGCTTGGTAAGGCTTACTACTGTCAGTGTAGATATGTGACAATACAGGGTATAGGTCCTGAGACCTGACATGTGGTTCACCCTTTTCTCACTGGAGAAGCCTCATATATGTGGCCCAGGGTAAAGAATGGCAAAGTGTAAAGAGTCAGCATGATTCACAGGCTATACAGAAGTATGGAATTTGGTAACACACCATAAATAAATTCAAGAATCTAAAAAATTTCCCCAAGAAAATAATTTCAGCAGCCCACTTATCAAAACAATATTCAATGACAAACTTTTCCCATAAAGTAACATTTTGAATCATCCCTCGACATTTATTATAATGGGATTCGACCTGTAATAACAAAGCAGAGAAGGCAAAGAAAATAGGAGTTACATCTGTAATTTTGGTATGTGATCCATCCAGAAATTCGTAGCAGTAAATACAGTCAATCCCAGACTTGTCTGATTGGGGATTACCCATATTGTTCATTTTTTCCCCTTCTTCCAAATGCTTACCTTTGTCCCTGAGAAGAGGAGGAAGTTTAGTCCAATTTCTTTACTACTTAGAAGCTTCAGTAAATGACTTGATTGGGGAGAAGATTAGAAACTAAATGAGGTTTCAACTTCATTAAATCTTCCCTAAGTCTGTGGATTTTGTTTAAAGGAGGCTTCCCTATTCTCCAGTGACATTGATGATTAGAATTTGGATTTGCCTGGGGGTTAATGCTTGGAGTTAAGGTGGTTTTGGTTATCAATTATAAAAGCAAAAGTAGAAAGAGATTTTCTAAGGCTGTATTGTATTTTTTTTCTCCCTTGCCTGCAGGTGGTGCTTGGCACTTTTCCTTTAATGTGAAATTTTACCCTCCGGACCCCTCCCAGCTCTCTGAAGATATCACCAGGTATTTGAAAGTTGGCCATGAAAAAGGCAGGCACGTTAGGAGAGTTGTGCTTCTCATAAACTCTCTGGGGAGGTACACGCTTGCATCTGGTCACCTGACAATCACCCACACTCAAAGGCAAACAAAAGGCAATGAAACAGAGCAAACATCTGATGAGAGGATTTTCCAAATCATTTCTCTTCACAGTTGAATCTTTCTTGGTAAGCTGATACTTGCCCCTGCCTGACCCTGGAGGGGAAAACATGCTGAACTGAGAGACTCTCAGCAACCCACCATGTCCAAATTGGATGGGATTCAGCCTTAAATGATACAGCACTTCTGAGCACTCCTGCTTCAAAGAGTAAAAATAGGTCTTTGGTTACTCATGCTTTTCTTGATACAGCTGTTTAAAAATTTACACATACACACATAGATATGCACATACACATACATTGAGGAGTTGCTTTCCTTACCCTGTTGGTGAAAGGAAAATGATTAATTTGTTTTCTGGAAAGAAGATCTTGAGAAAGGAATCTAACATAAAAATGTTCCGGCTTGGTGACTGAGCTTTGAGCATGACATAAAAGCCCATTATAAAGTGACACTGGATTTGCTGTGTGTCTTCTAGGCTTCTCTGCATTCTCTTTGGATCCTTGGCTTTCTCCATCTATTTGGTAGTAAGTTTGTGTCCAGTCAAAGGAATTTTGTGCAGTGTGCACTAAATATTTTGTCTTAATCCAGCATCCTTCTTGGAAGGTTTTTGGAAAACAGTGTCAGTTACTTGGGCTGATGAAAAGACTTGTTAAGAAAAGGATTAAGACAATTTCAAGAGGATTTCTTTTATAGCTGCATTAACTTAGAGGAAGTTTGTAATTTCTTATTGCAAGATACTATTCGTCCATTTTTAGGAGCTATATAGTTGTGGCTAATTGTGGGATTGTGCTTCTGTATACCTGTGTTTGAAAATTTAGTTCATGGTTCCTTTACATCTCGGGTAATGATTTTAGAGCCTGTTAAATGTTTGGAAATTAGTGTATCTAGATTATATGAAATTTACTTATATTACCAGCTTAAAATAATACTTACCATTTTATCATAGTCCCTCTGCTCCAAGCAGATTAACCATTTCTTTCTTACATGGTAGGTACAAGGGGCATTTTATTATTATGCCCATATACTAAGCTGTGGTAGGTATTATTAAAATTCATCAATGTTACCACTTACCATGAGGTCTTTTGCAATTTGTACTATATCTGCAAATCTTGGAAGCAAAATAACAGAGAAGATAATTCATCTCTTAGTGGAGATACTTTTATTATATCTTGGCAAAATCATAATGGGAAAATGTTTTCCATCTCCCCAACTTACATACTCTACTTGTAGCAATAAGATTCTCAGATTTTTAAGGTAGTTCTTCAGAGTTCATCTTCATATCAGTTAGATTCCAGGGACTGACATAACTAAATCGAAACATGGAAACTTAAAATGGGAGAAATTATTTATTCTTTATAAAGAGACTGTCTCATCCTTGATGTAGGAAGTTGAGAGTCCAGTCTATGATCTCAAAGCTGTTGAGTTATCTAAAATCTATCTGGGCCATAGGTTAAGGCCTTTAATCCAAATATCAACATGAGACTTCCTTAAGGCTACTTAGGACCTAATAATTTATTTATTTAAAAGTATCATTTTTATATTTAAAATCCCCCCAACCAAAGATTTCAGGGAGTGTGTTGGTCACTGTCCATTTGACTTCAACTGTTATTGTAAAAGATGTTAGAAGAATATGTCCTTAGCCTTTTACTATCCTTTATTAATAAAACCCTAATGTTTGTACACAATGACTTGCTTCTAAATGCCCTTAAATATTATATTTCGTAGCCAAATATTTTCCCCTTTGACCTAGGTCAGGGGTTCTTAACAAGGAGTCCATGAGCTTGAATTGAAATTAAAAAGCAAAACAAGACACATTATTCCTGAGGGGACGTGTTGGTGAGGGTGTGATATATTTATTAAATAATACACAATATAGCGTGGACTTAGTGTGGGGTCCCTGGTTTTCACCTGACTGGCAAAGGGGTCCTTGGAACAAAAAACACTAAGAACCCCTGATCTAGATCAAAATATAGATGCCAGATATTTGGTACTCACCCAGGACAAATTGTTTACAGCACAATTTGTATCAACTAATCTGCTTTCCATGTATCCTACCATTGACACTCCGTTTTTTCTGGCTCCCGGAAGGTACTACCTCTGCCTACAGTTGCGGGATGACATAGTGTCTGGACGGCTGCCCTGCTCCTTTGTCACGCTTGCCCTGTTGGGCTCCTACACTGTACAGTCAGAACTCGGCGACTACGATCCTGAAGAATGTGGGAACGATTACGTTAGCGAGTTCCGCTTTGCACCAAACCACACGAAGGAACTGGAGGACAAGGTGATCGAGCTGCACAAGAGCCACAGGTCAGTCCAGAAACCCTGAGCTCGGTACATTCCATTGCCTTGATGCATGAGCATCATTGACAGAAACCCATGTTTTCCCAATGCATTTCTTAATGTATTTATTTCAATACATTAAGGACAGAACCTTCAGCAGAAATTCTGTTTATGAGAAAGTCTTGGGACAGTTAAGCTCTCAGAACATTCTGACATTAGTTTGTAATGTTTTCTTTCAAAACCATGTATCTTCTTGTGCTCCCCCTCCCTACCTCTGGAGAGCTCACATCTGCTGATGTCTCAGTGGTGGCTTATTTGTTAAATAGCAAGAGAGCTCAGTGGGAAAAATGTTAGCATTCCAGCCAGGCAAAGGAGGAGCCGCCTTGTAACACTTTTTTTTTTTTTCCATCTTCTCAGAGGAATGACACCAGCAGAAGCAGAGATGCATTTCTTGGAAAATGCCAAAAAACTATCCATGTATGGGGTAGATTTACATCATGCCAAGGTATGCATTTTTTTTTTAAACTTCATACTTTGTATTGAATTTTATTTAATTCATAGTTACTGGTAGAACCGGTGATTTCGATTTCAGTTCATGTGAACTTTGGAAATTCAAATATGGGCTTGCCATTCAAGCCCTTCTGAATAATAAAGTACATGTAGTTTTCTGAAATTGACCAAAGGTTTGCTCCCATGGCTCAAACTCGCATTGATCATGGGCTCATCCTACTGAAAACCCACACTAGGCAATGTTCCTGATTGCCTATTGGCCCTGCTAGGGATGTGGACCTCTCCTCACCTTCCTTTCCACCTGTCTAAACATTACCTGTTGTCCAAGACCCAAGGGACCCATTAGTTAAATGCCAGGTTAATGCCTCCATTCTGAACACCCCCTGGGCGCTAAGTAACCTCCTGTCATATTTAAATCTCTAAACATTTGGCATGCCGGCAAATAACCAGTATTTTGAAATGAGATTGTCATTTTAAAATTCAACTTAAACTAAGCACCCAGGCTGAGGATTGGCTGGTTGATTGGGAAAATGCTTAAGATGTACCTTGGGTAGAAAGAAGTTTGCATTAGACCGTTGTAGGGTAAACGTTCTGAGTATCCTCCTAAAGCTTTTATTCTATGTCATGTTCTAGAATCTCTGTATACTTTTCAGGGGCAAGAGAATGCGCATTTGGGCTGCTAATCTACGATGTAAACAGTCATGAATAAAAGTACTGTGGAATTACAGGCAGGCTTGTATGAAAACTTGAATAGAAAAACATATGAAATCTGTTAGGATCTCAGGGACGCTGGTACTACTACAATGTTAAAAAGATCAGAATATCTGTGAATCTTTTCAACTGTGTTGAGCTGATAGCATCACTCCGGTAGAGCAATGTGCATTTTACTTCTGACAGACAGAGTGATCACCGATTTCATGGTCTGGGACTCATAAGAACATGCAATTATAGGCCTCCAGGCAGTAAATATCTTACACCGTCAAGTTTAAGGGCTAGAAATGAAGATGACTCTGTTGAAGCAAACATCTGAACAAACTTGAGGGCCCTTGGGAGGGAAATCTGTATGATCTATAAGTTCTGGTGGTGCTGGAACAGGGCTGCTCTCTGGTCGGCCTTTTGGGAGCAAACTCGTCCACGTGAGTTAGGATAAGAAAATGGCGGCCGTCACATGTATGTGGTTTTGATTGGTTGTGTCTGCAGATCATTTCGGACTTGACCAAAACGAGCACATTTAAGGCCTGGCACTAATAATATCACTGAGGCTTGGCTGGGATCCTTTGCCAGGGCCGTTCTGGGACACTGAATGTCAAGCGATTTGACATTTGTGTGTAACTACAACAGCAGGTGTAGCTCCGTTTACTTGCCATTTCGTTACTATACTTCTAGATTTATTTTGCTTCTCAAATAACAAAAGATGTTTTAGATTTTATACCAGGGATACAGTAGGGTGACAATTTCGACATAAATATTAGGACACCAAGATATGTATGTATTTTTTCTCTTAGAGTATTTCCCTAGGTGGTCAAGTGGCTAAAAGACAAGGAAACAAGAAGGAAATGATGGGTGCCTGAGAATTTAAGTGATTCTAAAGCGATTCATTAATTACATTCCCTGCACTGATTCACTTAATGTCCAAGAAAAATAAATAAATAAAAGATGAAGGCGTCTATTTAGAGAAGTGCAACCCAGGATGTATCTGTGTTCCTATGAATAAAAATAAAATCTCTTAACACTGCTTAGCAACTGAATTAAAACATATGACTGCCTGTTCGTTCAGTAATAGGATTTGAAATTATGCCAATTAAAAAAGAGAGAATTGAGGATGCGCAAATGCAGCCTGTTATAGGATTGCTTGTGAATATTAAGTATAACAAATGGTTCTGTTATGGACTCCTATTTTCTCATGCATAGTCCATCATTTTAGGAAGGAAACTTACTGAATTAAATTAGAGCTAATTTCCTGTTATAAGTGAGATGCTTCTCTTCTATTAATGGTATGAAAGACCCTGAGCTTTAGGATCCATTTGAAAATGCTGAACTCTCTATGAAGAATAAATACATACCCGTATTAGTTGAAGGTCCTTTGTTTTAGAAAACCTATACTAAATGCTTTCCTCTTTTAGGATTGTCTTTGCTTTTTAATTGTGTTTGCCTTTTAATGTCAGTCTTAAAGGCTTTCCTCAGTCATTTTTTCATGGAATAATCTGAAATGAAGAGAAAAATCCTATCACCTATCCTGTTATAATGAATGATTGACGAAGTTTGAAAAGTAACTTTAACTGAAGGGAGTCATATACTCATTTATTTTAATAACAATGGACTAGCTGAGACCATCTAAGTCTTCCTTCAAGTGCTTCCCTGCTAAAGGGAATATCGAGTGTATTTGTTGGTGGTGGAGTATCCATGTCCCCAAGAAAGACTGCTGTCATAGCTTTTAATGTGAACGATTTATCAAACTACCCTGTGTATGTGGACTGTAGCAGAAAAATTTCTATTGAAAGTATCATTTTTTGTTGTCCAATTCATGAAGACTCCCATTCAATTTAATACCTGAGATTTTCTTGATTCATTCACGTTTTCTTACAACAAACATAATGACATCGTGAGTGCCAGGCCATGGGATTGCAAAAGTAAAGCAGAGCTCCTGCTCTTACCAGCCCGGAGGAGAAGGAAGACGAGTTGGGGCTCATTTCAGTACCATTTGCTAACTGTGGTGCTAGAGGTAACAATGATGGGGACACAGAGGAGAGTTGGTGGGGCAGGGAGAAGAAGAGGGTCAAAGAATTGTCCCTGACCTTCCTTGTGAAGGAATCCTGTTTTCTTGTGATTCAGAGACAATAAGGGGTGATTATTTAAGAAGATAATACTGGGAAGTGGACTTGGCGTCTGCCTACCACATGGGAGGTCTGCCGTTCAAACCCCGGGCCTCCTTGACCCGTGTGGAGCTGGCCCATGCACAGTGCTGATGCGTGCAAGGAGTGCCGTGCCACACAGGGGTGTCCCTGCGTAGGGGAGCCGCACATGCAAGGAGTGCGCCCCATAAGGAGAGCTGTCCAGCACGAAAGAAAGTTCAGCCTGCGCAAGAATGGCACCACACACATGGAGAACTGACACAACAAAATGACGCAACAAAAAGAAACACAGATTCCTGGTGCCACGGATAGGGATGGAAGCGGTCATAGAGGAACACACGGCGAGTGGACACAGAGAGCAGACAACGAGTGGATTGGGGGGGAAAGGGAAGAGAAATAAATAAAAAATAAATTTTAAAGAAAAGAGAACACTGGAGGGGTGTGGATGTAGGTCAGTGGTTGAGTGCCTGCTTCCCATATATAAGGTCCCTGGTTTGATCCCTGGTACCACTAAAAAACAAATGAGGGAAGCAGACTTGGCCCAGTGGATAGGGCATCTGTCTACCACATGGGAGGTCTGCAGTTCAAACCCCGGGCCTCCGTGACGCGTGTGGAGCTGGCCCATGTGCAGTGCTGATGCGCGCAAGGAGTGCCGTGCCATGCAGGGGTGTCCCTGCGTAGGGGAGCCCCACACGCAAGGAGTGCACCCCATAAGGAGAGCTACCCAGCACAAAAAGAGTGCAGCCTGCCCAGGAATGCTGCCGCACACACGGAGAGCTGACGCAGCAAGATGACACAACAAAAAGAAACAGATTCCCATGTCGCTGACAACAACAGAAGCGGACGAAGAACACGCAGCAAATGGACACAGAGAACAGACAACTGGGGCGGGGGGGGGGAGGGAAGCGGAGAGAAATAAATAAAATCTTAAAAAAAAAAATGAAAAAACTAACTCATTGGGGGAGTGGATGTAGTTCACTGGTTGAGCACCTGCTTCCAGTATACAAGGTCCTGGGTTTAATCCCCAGTACATCCTAAAAAAAAAAAAAAAAGATAATACTGGAAAAAGTACTAAACCATCTTTTCCCCTCTGCAAGTCAAAGAAATATTTCCTCACCTTATCTTCTATGTTTATCAAAAAAAAAGAAAAAGAAAAAGAAAAAGTGAATCAAAAAGCAGTTACCTGCCAACAGTCCTTATCATACCTGAGTTTCTGAGGTGGACACATCCTTAGCAGGAGTTTGAGCAGATTGGCTGGTTAGAAAGAGATCAGTAAATGCCAGCTACTTGTCAGTATCAGGTTATAGTTCTCCAGATTGCGTTTCAAATTAAAGCCCTTGATAAATGATAGCCATTTTCTGGCCTCTGGACTAAAATGTTCTTTTTCTTCAAATTTTATTATGTGGTAATATCCTGTCAGCAAATATTTCCACTCCTAGAGTAATTTGATCTCTGATGAAGTGATGCATTTCCAATGTAAAATATTTTGATTTAAACCAATTATGTTCTATTTGTAAACTTGGATTTCCCAGAAATGAACTAAAATACTTATTTTTTATTCTAGAAGTGTTCATCTTGTGCCTTGTCTAGTACTGACAGGATATATGAAGTACATTCCTACAATATGGATGAATCAGAGTCTCCTGTTTAGATTCCTCCATGTCCCCTCCCCTTTTAACTGGTGAAACAGAGACTCCAGGAAAGCTGGGAGTAGCCCTGCCAATTAAGAGGACAGAAGAGCAGAGCCCCACCTCCTGGGTGTGGCCGTCCTCCTGAGTCCCACCTCCTGGGTGTGGCCATCCTCCTGAGCCCCGCCTCCTGGGTGTGGCCACCCAGCCACCTCTTTGTGGTCAGCCTACAACCCATCTTGCCCCTGTTTCCACCCATCAGTGAGACAAGGGGTTAGGAGCCATACCTCATACACAGTCCTGTTTTCTGTGGTTTCTTTTTACCCCAAATTCTAGGCCACCCTAGGTGTTATTTTACTCTGATTTTGCCAGAATACAACATTTAGGAAGGACTGACTGCACGTGATATGTTTCTTGAGCTTTTTATATAAAATCTATGATGACCACTGGACACCAGACATCCCTCAGAAGTTACCTAAAGATGAAATGTCCGGGTAGTAAAAGCAAGTTGCAATTATAGTATGATCCCACTTTTGTTAAAAACAAAAACCTCTGCACTCATGTAAAGTATTTCTCTATTTATGTATATGAACCTATTGTTTACTGGGAGTGTGTTTGTGGGGGGTAGAGGTGCTGAGGGAGCACATTCGTACTTATTTAGATTTTTTTATAAAGCAAATTTTACTCTGATAATATTGGTAATTTGAAAAGATGGAGGACCTTTTTAAAGGGACAAATTCCAAAGCACTGAGGAAGGAACAGGCCCCCTTGGAGTATATACATATTGTTAAGAATGTTCGACTTGGGCAAAACACTTGACCATTCCATACCTCAGTTTACTCATCTGTAAAATGGGAAGAATGGCAACTATTGCAAATTATCATAGTGGAGATTAGAAGAGGTAATACAAAGTGGTTTGAGCAGTGCCTGGCACTCGTTAGTAGTAACTGCAGCTCTTACTATTATTCCTCTTACTAGTTCACACTTATCTGATTGCAGTATTTTACATTATAGTTCTAAGATACCTGGGTGAACAGATTTCACTTAAATACCACATCCCCCTAATCCTAAATAACACATCATTTGAAGACTCTTATTTAATGACAACGTGACAAAAATGGCAGCAGGATTTTTCTCACTTAAAGTAGAGGACATCAGTTATAGGTTCCCTAATGTATGCTTAAATACTGCATCCTGCTGTAAGTGGGAAAAGGTGAGATCCTGAACCAGTGTTTCTTGCTGCTGTTTTACAGGATTCGGAAGGAGTAGAAATTATGTTAGGAGTTTGTGCGAGTGGTCTGTTGATATACCGCGACCGACTGCGAATAAACAGATTTGCCTGGCCCAAGGTCCTAAAAATTTCATACAAACGGAACAACTTCTACATTAAAATCAGACCGGGAGAGGTAAGTAGACCTACATTAGCATGTCCATCGGGGAGAAGGGTACCTGATAGCAAACAAATTTAAATTGCCTGTCCATGAGCACTGGAGGACATGACAGGTTATTTTTAAATGCCTGAGAGAATTTGTTGTACCTTTGTCCAATAAACAGGAATAAACAAAATGTTCTCTTTTTTTATTACTTTGTCCAGTTCTTTCCTGTTGCATACATTAACTAGAAGAGCCTTTTTTACATATTTTAATATAAATTCAAGATTCACGAATAATTTCTTGTATATTTCAAGCTGTGGCATAAAAGAAAATCTTAGTTGTTAAGCTTCTTTGTGAATAAGGAATCAATTTCTTCCTCCTTGCCCTTCTGTTATGTCACTGTGCCCTCCTTATTTGTCCTTCAAATCTGGTTGCACCATAGAGTGAATAGCTTAGAGATAATGTACTTCAGGTAGAAGGAAGAGAACAACTAGGACACTGAGAGTAAATTATCTGTGTTTCATAGCCCAATGTATTACTGCCATTTTTTTTTTTTTAATCAGAAAGGCTCATGAGTCAAAATTGTTAGCCCATCCTTACTCTTTGGGCAGCAGCATCAAGATCAACTCACACTGGTAACTCCTCAGTGGTTTATTCCTCTTGGAGAGTAAATATGTGCTATTGTCTGTACCATAGGCAGTTAATAAATACCTCCAGTTTCTCATTTGTGCAGTCAATAGAGTAGAGGCAGACAAAGTGCTAAGAACCCAGCTCATTTGTGTCTCAGTATTCTCTGGTGTAATATGAAGTTATCTCATGTCTTCAAAATCTGCCACCTTACTGGAGTTGTTTTGTGGAAAATGCAGTAAATATAATCAGAATATAAAGCTCGCAGTCATGTTTAACTTTGATTTAAAATTGAACTGGTGTTTGAGTGTTACCTGAAATTACAGTGTTGTTGTTGTTTTTTAATGTTTCCTAGAGATTGCAGGTCGCATTTATGACCAATATATATTCACCTGAATGCATTGAATTTTGAGTGGTTACCTCAGCACGGGGAATAGAAGGATAAATAGGGCCTTGTTCCTATCCTTAAGGGCCTTTTTGTTTAGCAGCGAAACAGACTCACCCAGTTTGAATTAAAACCTTGTGGCGCAAAAGCAAGAATATTCCACAGACATGAAACGAACCCTGCTTTGTGAGAGTCCAGAAGGGAACACTGGAGAAATGCATGGGGAGACAAGGAAGGTTTTAAATTAGGAAGGGATAAAACTAGAGGAGTATTTTGGAATGATAGATTTCTTAATGAATTTAAACTAGTGATGTGACGTGATAAGACTTAAACTAGGATGGTAGCTGTGGGGATTTCTGTCCACTGACTGCAGAGTAGGTTACCGATGGGAGCCAGGGGATTTCAGAGACAGGATGTGGGGTTGATCAAAGAAAGAGTTCTAAACAATCAGAGGTTTTCAGTGAGGCAGATGGAGTAACATTGGGCAAGAAGGAAAACAGGGGGAGCGTTTCTAGAAGAAACACCCCTGAGACAGGGTTTTGGAGCTGGCAGGGGAGGTGTGTGATTCTTTTTTTTTTTTTTAATCCCCCTCCCATCTTTGCAGCTTTTTGTGTGCCGTCTGCTCTCTGTGTCCATTGGCTTTGCGTTCTTTTGTGTCTGTATTTATTTCCCCCCCTTGTGGCTTACTTGCTGTCTGCTCTCTCTGTCCATTTGCATTCGCAGCGCACTCTTGTGTGTTTTTTTTGTTTTTTGTTTTTTTTTACTTGTCTCCCTTTTTGCTGTGTCACCTTGCTGAGTCGACCCTCCGTGGCTCCACGGAGCTTGTGGGCTGGGCAGCACTCCATGGCACTTGCGGGCCAGCAGCTTTCCACGGCATGCCGGCAAGCCTGCCTTCACAAGGAGGCCCCGGGACACAAACCCAGGGCCTCCCATATGGTAGACGGGAGCCCAACTGATTGAGCCACAGCCGCTTCCCTATGTGGTTCTTGCATAGCAAGAAATATAGTGTTCATACAGTCACCAACTATATACATACTCTGGGTAACACCACTGTTTGAGGGAGGGGAAGGCAGAAGAGATTAGGGAGATTAAGAGAAATGGTCAGAAACATAAAAGAAGGAACAAAGACCATCATGGATGACAAGATGTGTTACATGGAATCTGTTTGTGGTTGCTGTATGTCACCGAGAAGGCACACGTTTGATCCAGTCATTGCATTTAAGAGTTCAGAAATGTGTTAGGAGCCCTTACAGGCTTGCAGTGAGGACAGAAATCAAGTAGTAGAGGCAGCAACTTCTCTTTAATGAAGTTGAGCAGTGAAGATTGAGCTAGGCAAGTGTCCTTAACAAGGAGTCGGTGAGTGTGAATTGAAATTCAAAAAACAACATTCTTGTGGGGATATGTTAGTACAGGTGTGATGTATTTATTAAATAATGCACAATATAGTGTGGGCTTAGTAAGGGGTCTATGGTTTTCACCTGACTGGCAAAGGGGTCCATGGAACAAAAAAGGCTAAGAACCTCTGAGCTAGGGTTTCAGTTCAGGCACAGGCTCCAAGAAAGCTACTTTCCTTCCCCTTTTTAATAATCATATTTATAGGCCAAGGAGGAGTGAGAAGAAATTTTTGGAGCACAAAGGCTCTGAAGAGGTTGAAAGAAATGGATGAAAAGCACTGGGATAGATAAACATTCAGAAAAGTGCAGGGACATGTATCATCCTTGCAAAAAGGATGGAAATAAGATCATCTTTGAGCATCTTGCAGCAGATTGAGGTTTTACTCTTCTTTTGCGCCCTTGACCTTGGCATAATGTGTGGTACATATTAGATGCAGGGTAACTAAATAAATGCGTGATAGGTTAGTCAAGTTCAGTTGTACTTCAGGTTTGTCAGTTGACTGAGTCAACTGGACAGTGGCTACTTTTACAATCACCTCTCCACATGAACGCCCAGAGTGAACGAGAAGCTGGGAAAGGTGGTTGCTGTTAGAGGAACTCGTGATGTTGTTCCCAGTTAAACACATGTGAACTGTAGAGGTCAAGCATGAGTGTATCTCACGTGCCTACACAGCCCCTCACCTTGGTGTTTTGTCACATGAATGACTCTGGCTGTGGATTATAGCACAGGTTGGTGGTTTTGTGTTCTTTCTGGGGAGCTCTTGTTGTTTAAGATGATTGCCCCCTGGTGGCCTGATGTGTATCATCTTCAGAAAATTTATTTTTAAAAATTATTGAACGTCTACAAAAACATTAAGGTATTATCATTAGTGAAAAAGAAAATGTCTAGGAGACTGAAATAAACATACTGAAAAGATGAAAATGTGTTCTCTGATCTTAGGGATAGCTTAGGCAGGTATTGCCCTTTAACCTAATAGTCCTTTTTGGAACATGCAAAATCAGACATCTCTGACACCAAGGCAGCTGCTACCCAGGGAATATACATATTTCATGGCCACATACTAGGAAAAACTGTCATTCTTAAGAGTGCTGTGGATCATCTATAGACATTTTCTTTTTCATTTCTGAACATTCCAGTTGAAGTTACTGTATCACTGGGAAACCATGAAAATAAGATTTAAAAATGAGATTGGGACATATTGGTCTCTGGAGGGAAGTGTTTAGTTTTCTAAGTTCCACACTTGTGCTTAAAACATTTACTACGTGCATTACGTAGTTACCTACACCTGCGACATTTTAAGGAGATAGACAAGGCCATTTTTACATTTTTTAAAGCGTGAATTCTGCATCATGGTTCACTTAGTAGTGAGGAAATTTGTGGGTAGTAGTATGATTTTGTGAATTATTTGCAAATCTTCTCTTATTCATGTTTCCAAATGTGACCCTACTTTCAATATATTTTTTTATTTTAGTTTGAGCAATTTGAAAGCACCATTGGGTTTAAGCTGCCAAACCATCGAGCTGCCAAGCGTTTATGGAAAGTATGTGTTGAACACCATACATTTTTCAGGTAGGTAGAGGCCAATTTGGAATGAAGAATTGGAACGATTGGCATCACTTACACTTAAAAAGATTGATGGGAAACGTGTGTTTAGAATGTGGAAGCATACCTTTTCTATTCCTTCGTGTTCATTGTCATAGAATTTCTATGCAAGAAAACTTTTAAAGGACTCCTGACCAAATTTGAAGGAATTTCCTTAATTTTTGGACTTATCTGCCCTATCCCCCCCTCTTTATTTTCTTTAGTATCTTATTTTTACATGGTGTCCACTTCAAATGTCCAGTCCATTCCTTACTACAATAACTTCTAAATACCGTGGACTTCTTTACCCAAACACTGTACTAGGACCACAATATTTGTTGCTATAAAATAACATAGATTATCACTGTTCTTCTTCATAACATCGTCTGTTTAACTGCTCTTTGGAGTTAATAGAACTATGGACTTCTGGTTGCATAAGTGTTAAAAGTGCAGATAGTCCAGCCCATCCCTCATTTTATGTATCTCCTCTTACCACATCTTTAGTTGATGTAGACAATATGAATTGATTTTTTCTCATGAAATCAGATTTATTCATCTGTAAATTATGTGTTAAACCTTTAGCACTTTACCTCCCATAGCAGAGTAAAAATGTGATAATAGCATTCCTAGTATCGACGTCCTGGTCATTCTGTTTTGTTTTTCATCTATTTAGACTATTATTACCAGAAGCACCTCCAAAGAAATTCCTTACCTTGGGTTCCAAGTTTCGTTATAGTGGCAGAACGCAAGCCCAAACGAGAAGAGCCAGTGCGTTGATAGACCGTCCAGCCCCTTACTTTGAACGTTCGTCCAGTAAGCGCTATACCATGTCTCGCAGCTTGGATGGAGGTAGGCATCAACCACTTCATCCACCTTTCTATCCAGAAAGGTGTATGAAAGTACCATGAGATTCTGTAAATGAGGATCCTCTTGGATATGGTGAAATGAAAAATAGTTGGTTTATGACTAGATGTCACATTTTTAAGCAAAAAATGTCTTTCTTCACTAACCTCTATTGTTGGCAGATTTAAATACAATGATGTAAAAGATGATAGCTAGATGGAGAGAGAGAATGATACAATGAATGTGGCAAATTGTTAAATTTGGATGTAGGTACCTGCAGGTGTTTGTTGAAGTTTTCTGTATAGAGTTTGTATTATTTTTTCAACTGTCTTTTAAGTTTGAAATTATTTCAAACAACATGAAAAGACAACCCCCACAGAATTGGACGAAATGTTTATAAATACATAGGCAATCAGAATCTTGTATCCAGGAAAAAAGTGTCATTACAAAATGTGACTGGGAAATGGATGTGGCTCACCAATTGGGCTCCCGTCTACAGTATAGCAGGTCCAGGGTTCGATGCCCACGGCCTCCTGGTGAGGGCAAGGTGGCCCATGTGGAGTGCTGGCCCATGTGGCAATGTCGCCCCTCGCAGGAGTGCCGCCCTGCATGGGAATGCCACCCAGCACGGGAAAGCCACCCCGTGCAGGAGTGCCGGCTGACACGGAGAGCTGGCGCAGCAAGATGATGCAACAAGAGACACAGAGGAGAGAACATAAGATGATGTAGCAGAACAGGGAGTTGAGGTGGCACAACAGAGTGAGTAATCGCCTCTCTCCCACTCCAGAAGGTCCCAGGATCAGTTCCTGGAGCTGCCTAATGAGAACACAAGCAGACACAGAAGAACACACAGCAGAAGGGCACGGAGAGCAGACCACAGGGGGAATGAGGCAGGAAGAAATAAATCTTTAAAAAAAAATGTGACTTAGGCACTGCGGCCCAATAAAGATGGCAGAATGGGGTACTGCAAGGCTCCATTCCCAGAAGCTTTGAACAACCAGCAATAACAGGAAAAAACATCTTTCTCAAAGCTCCAGGGAATACCTAAAGGACTGTAGTAACAGGGTGAACACCAAATCAAGAAAAAGGCAAGGGGGTCTGGGGAGTTAATGCACAATGGGTGTAGGGCTTCTGTTTGGGGAGATGGGAAAGTGTTAGTAATGGAAGGTGGTGAGGGTACTGCAATATCATAAATGTGATTAATTCCACGAAATGGTATGCTTGGAGTGGTTGAGATGGGAAAGTTTATGTTGTGTATATGTTTCCACAATTTAAAAAAAGGGCAACTGAAGGGGCAGTGACAATTAAATGCAACACGTGATCCTGGATGGGAAATAGCAAGGGAGGCGAACAGGCTCAAAGGGACATTATTGAGACGTGAAAAAATTGGAATATAAACTATAGGCTTTATATCCATATTAACTTTCTTGAACTTGATAACTGCACTTAAGGTGGTTACATAAGTAAGTATCCTGTTGCTAGGAAGTGTACATGGCAGTACTAAGTGTTAAAGGAGCATGAGATATGCAGCCTAGGCTCAAGTGGGGGGGTAAGTGGATGGGTGGATGGTGGCTGGAAGGAAGGGAGGAGGAAAATAGAATCCCTAGCATGCATTTATGATTACAATAATAAGCAAACACCTACATAAAAATAAATACACGTTGCAAGTGCCCTGAATCATCTTCCTCCCTCCCTTTATTCCCTGCTGTCCCCGTAGAGTCTTCAATTCTCTCCGTTCTCTCTTCTCCATCCCTCTGTGTGATTGATGGAAGCAATATTCTCCCCGAATCCCCTGACGCAAAGTCTGGATTTTCCTACTGAGATACTTTATAAACAGTTGATAGAAGTCAAAAATTATATTATTAGTGCTATATTGCGAAAGTCACTAGTGAAGTGGAAAGAACATTCGTCTGGCACAGCTAGGTCCAGATTCAAGTCCAGACTGCATGAAAGTTAGAGAATAATTTAAACTTGCTAGTTTCGGTTTCTGTCATCACTATAAAATGGGGTAAAGCCAGCTCCAGGGTCATTGTGAAGAGTGAAACATGGAATCACTCTCGTTATGTATTTAATAATAATAATTCTCAACAATTTTACTTATAAGTAATCTTAAATGTTTTTGTGGGCTGGCCTGGGAAATTAATTACTGGCCTATAGCTTCTAAGTTTCCTGTTCTCTGAATACCAAACGTTTGGAATAAAATACACGTTAGCACTGCTTGGAGTTGAATTAAGATATCGAAATATCTTTTGTTGCCACATATTGACCTTGTAGCTTTTCATTATGGCTATAACATTTTTTACACTCTTAAAGCGTTGTTTAGTGTCACATATTTTTTTCCTGAATGACATCCACTGTGTTTTGTGATGCTGTGTATCCAAGGGAACCCATTTGTTGTGACTGTTGTTTTCCTAATGACCTTTTGTGTGATACTGATTGCTGAGAAGACAGAAGACCATTGTGATATAAATGTACTAATATCCTGCTGTCTCTTCCTCCCTGCCCAAAGCGATGTTAGTATGTGTTGTCTCTCACTCTTTGGGGTCCTGCCAGTTCTAGTATGTTTTCTGCTGTTGATTGGCTGGGTGCTGCGGCTGCATGTTGGAACATAACCTGCTTTTTGCGAGATTGCATCTTACTTAGAGCAGTCTAGCTGGCCCATTAGGAAACTGTATCTCACATGAGCTTTTTCATCAGTATAAGGAGATGTAAAGTACAGAATTACCATCTATGAACAGAGTGTGCTTAGTGAAATGGTCTGGCTATTGCCAGGGCTTCAGGATCCTTTCTAATATTTACATTTTAAAGTTCCTAAAATATGAATGCAGGTTAATATTTTGTCTGTGATTACCTTTTCTGCTCTGAAAAGACTTTTCATAGATTTTATGATAAATAAAACCTAAAATAATGAGTACCAAAATTTTAAACCTGAACTGAATTAAGCATCTGTTTCACTAAGACATCTTATCTGCGATGAAAGGCTGTCTCCTTTATCTGTTTTGTTTGCATGCTTGGCCTTTGCATGAATGTCATTTACAACCTTTGTCTTATTTCGCTACATATTATAGCTAATCTAGGCATACCATGTTAGTCTGTTTTCAGTGCAGTAGAAGTTACAACATTTCTGGACCTCAGTTGAACAAAGTTGCCATCTGAATTTTTTAATCTTTGCCAAGATGGTTAATTTTCCTTATGACCCATAGGGCCATTATATCATTAAGAATCGTAGCCTTTTGACCGTTATTAATAAAATAACAGAATTTTTAAAAAAATGAATTGGATGCGCATTGGTAAATGATGTTTCTAAAAATAGGTTCATGTGTACTAGAGCAATTGTCTACTGCAAACCCTACTATTAGTTGTAGAACTTGCTCCAGAGTGCCTCCCGCCTATGAGATAAATAGGCTTGGCAACAGCTCAGCCTCACAACCTTCCACTCCAATCTATGCTGCCACACCCTTGCCAGAGAGCTGAGTACCAGTGAAAATTGTTCTGATGGCTTCAAGAGATAAAACATTTAAATAACATTAAAATCCCATTAAAGGTGATACACAGAGATGAGTCAATGGCAGTGCTGATTTGTCTTTTTGAAACAAGCCTGGTATTTTGTAGAGGTTTTTTTTTTTTTTCCAGCCATGGGGTAATTGGTATTGCTAATCTGTCTTCTGACTTAACTATTTCAGATTTTATTTCTTCAATTGTATTTGCTTTTAGCATCAGTGAATGAAAACCATGAAATATACATGAAGGATTCTATGTCTGCTGCAGAGGTTGGTACTGGCCAGTACGCCACAACAAAGGGCATCTCTCAAACCAACTTAATCACCACTGTGACCCCGGAGAAGAAGGCAGAGGAGGAGCGGGACGAAGAAGAGGAGAGACGGAAAAGGGCAGAGGGAGCCACGCCGCCTGCCGTAGCTGTACGGCACGAGGGAAAGGTACATCTCCCAGGCTGCCTTCTAGAGCTTGCTTACGCTTTTCACAGCTACGAAATGATTCTAAAGATCTAAACCATGAATGTGCTAAGACTTAGGGTAATTCCTACTTGGACATTTGGTCACATTCATTTTGTCTATTTTTAATTGTTGCTCCTGTTTCAGCATTTTTCTTCGAAAAGGTTATTTCTTTTCTTAATTTTGTTGAGGATCTTATTTTAGTTTAACAGCGGGATGTGCTATGCAAGACTTTCAACAGCTGTCCTGTGTGTTTACCTTACAATTACTTACAGTGGCGAACTATACTTTTCAATTTGGGCTTACAAGTGCAGAACATTCACAAATGCTATTTTCTTTGTTTCTGGCCCCATTCTCCTACCCAAGAACTGTGTAATCACATTGCCATTCTTCTGAGTACAGTGAGTGGCCATAGCCTCTGTATTTATATACCATTTCCTTTCTTAGCCTCATAATTATAATCTGATCATCAAAGTCATGAATGGCCATGTTTTGAAAAAGCATACTAAACCAGAGGGTTGTAAGAGAAGATAAAGTGAATTTGGCAACAATTTCTCCAGGTGTCTTATTCATTCAGTTTCTCTTTAAATGTTCTGTCGATTTCTGGTGACCTTGTTATCCAGTGCTATAATGCAACCTTACAGAAAAATAAAGGTCAAAAAGACCTATTTGGAAGTTTATAACTAATAATGAAAAAATAGAGTGGTTCCTGGATTGTACCAAGAACAGAATGAAGGGAAATAGATTAATAAAAAGTGTTTGTATACCTTATAGGTTATAGTGAAAGTTGCCTAGATTTGAATCAATAGCTCTTTTGCATATAGGCTCTTCAAGTATACTTTATTTATGTGCTCCCCATCTGGGGTTCTATAGAAAATGTTCCTTTTGACAGAATTTGACGGTGATGTCTTAATGGGTAGACCAACAAATATATATATTTATAATATTATAAATAATATAGTTATATATTACAAATAATCCAATCCATCATCTTTTTTTAGTAGGATAAGATGATTTATTTTCCAGACACAGATAAAAATGGATAGGAGATGATGGCAAAGATATTTGGATCATTTTTGCTGTTAAAATGTGTTTTGTTTTTGAATGTTGTTTTTATAATCTTTTCACTTAAGTCAAGGCAGCTTTTAAAATAAAATGCAAAAAGATGATATACCTAAAAAGCAAATGTATGGTTTCCATACTTAGTTATTCAAAGATTTCTTGAAACCACCCATCTGATTCGCATGGATATATAAGTATGATTTTGAGTGGCATGGAAAAGTAAGAGTTTTAGTTTGTTCCGTAACAGGGCCAATCCCTTTCACTTTGTAAAATTTTTTTAAGAGACCGTTGACTTGTTTATGTAAAATATAACTATATTTTTGTGCCATTTATGCCATGTGAAATTTAAAAAGTCAAAGAAACTACTGTCCTAATACTCTTGAGTTTCTGAGAAACCAGTACTTTTATTAAAATGCCTTTAGAAAGGCTATTCCAGAGACCCAGGGCTTAAGTAGATGAATGACTGTTTTTATTTCCAACGGTATAAGATTGTCTTTTAAAAACCCCTTTACATGCAGTATAAAATATTAAACCTCAATGCTATTCTTCCTCTTCAAAAATTAACATAGAGGGAGTGGGTGTAGCTCAGTGGTTGAGCACCTGCTTCCCATATACGAGGTCCCAAGTTCAAGCCCCAGTACCTCCTGAGGAAAAAAAATAACATAGAGGGTCCTTGTTTTATAACCATAATGAAAATAGTTTGTAAAATACTGATCACCTAGGAGTCCCTTAAGGAAGGTGTGTTTCCTAGGCTAATGGTCACCCAGGGATTTTAACAGCCTTTCACTGGTTGGGGAGCCATTGTCTTCCTGCAGAAGTCAGCTCGTAACTTTTACCTTATTCTTGAATGAATGGAAAATTCATATTCCTGAATGGTTTGGGCAGCTTCCTATTTAAGATGCAATGTTTAAGGTCAAATTGAGTATGCGGAAAAGAGACATTTGTCTAAAAGTAAATAGAGACTTCTAAATTCAGATATATCTGTGATATAATTTTAGCCTTGCATTTTCTTTCCTTCATGCCTACGATGTCATTTGTGCATTTTCGTTTCCCCTAGCCCCCCTTCTCTTGAAAGCAGGATTGGATTAGCCCCCACAAAGCAGGCTGGGTAATTCCCATGCCTTCAGGTCACTAAACAAAACACCGACATACTCTGGAGAGCAGCAAAGCCGCCTTACTCTCAGGTGCCCTCTGGCCTGACCTTGAACTCCCCAGGCTGGAGCAGTTTCTGTGCTCTGGCCAGGTTGTGGACTGGGGTTGGTTTGCTTCCTCTCCTTCTTCCCCAAAGCAGGTCTTCCTCCACCACCTGTAGTTGGAACTGGCTTTGGTTGCTGAGCCTGCCAGGGTCCAGGGACTGGAATGTGGGCTTTTATCCTTTTATGAAAGACTCAACCCTAGGGAGTCAGAAGCCTGGGAAATGGTACCTTCGTATTAGTTATGGGCCACAAATAATACAGAGTAAACACTTAGAAGCCATGTTTCAGTCAAGTACACTTAGCTTGTTTGAGTTTATGTTCATTTACCTCATGGATAAAGGAGCCAAAATGGAGTGGGAGTTTACAAAGGAATCTTGATTCTTTTTGGGGAGTCAGAGTCCCTAAAATGCTATTAATAATTATTGACATTTCTGATCATTACTGCTTATCAGTAGGAGAGGGGCCAGAAATTTTTTTTTTTTAATTTGGAAGCCCATCAGATTTGGATATAATTGGCCAGCTAAGGAAAGCAATAATGCTAGAGAACTTTTTAAAAAGATATATATATATATAAAATTAAAATTTGGACTTATTTTTAATCAATGACCTAGAGTCACAGATGTTTTTGCAGGCAACCAGAAGGTTATTGAAAGTCTTCAAGTTGTCAGAGAGTTATTTTTGCTCTCCAAACCCTAAAGCTTTGTGTAGAATTGTATTTCTCAAAGAAAACTTTTCAGTTACATGAAAATGTAGACTTTGGAATTGCCCACAAATATCTTCTGACACTTAAGGGAAAAAAGAAAAAAAACCTCCGCATATATTTGACAGTCTAGATTTTGGCATGCATCCTGAATGCTTTAAAATCCATGAGCAGCTACCCTTGTGCTAAAATTCTTGTTTTACAATTTTATATTGATACCCATAAGAAAATTAACTAATTGCAGTTTTCTTTTTGTCCTTTTGCATCTCTGTTTGCTGCTTCTGTCTCTCTCTCTCTCTGTCTCTCACATCAGTCGCCTGGGCTTGACACTGATTCATGTCCCTTGTCACCACCATCAGCCCCTAGTCCCCCTGCATCTCCCACAAAGCTCCGCAGGAGATGTAAGGAGAATGACCAAAAACCATCAGGCCATGAGCCATCTAAAGACACTGTGCAGGGGCATGGGGAGCCCAGCTTGGACGCTGATGGAAAAGGGAAGCCCTACCTAGGGGAGCAAGATGTGGCTTTCAGCTACAAACAGCAAAGCGGCAAAGGGGCAACCCTGTTCTCCTTCTCCTTGCAGCTCCCTGGGTCATTTCCTTCTCTTCTAGATGACGACGGGTACCTCTCCTTCCCCAACCTTTCGGAAACCAACCTCCTCCCCCAGAGCTTGCAGCATTACCTCCCAATCCGCTCTCCCTCCCTCGTGCCCTGCTTCCTCTTCATCTTCTTCTTTCTGCTCTCCGCCTCCTTCTCAGTGCCATATGCGCTCACTCTCTCCTTCCCTCTGGCTCTGTGCCTCTGCTACCTGGAGCCCAAGGCGGCCTCCTTGAGTGCCTCACTAGACAATGACCCGAGTGACAGCTCAGAGGAAGAGGTGTGTACCTCGGCATAGAACACACTTTCCCTCCGTGTTCGGTGCTTCAGTCCGAAACCATGTTAGACGGCTGCTGCAATAGTGGTCCTACTTTCAGAGCCTCATTTATTGTCTGTGCTGACATGTGAGGAGGTTTTATGTGTTGGGGAAGGCAACCTGGGCCCAGGGTTAGGCACAACCTGTGTTTGTAGCAGTCTCACCCAACCTGGAACCGGTCAGCCGATCAATTTTTAAATAATTCATTAGCTATGTATTAAAAAAAAAAATCGGGATGAAATTGAAGGTTCTGTTTGGGTATTGCCTAATAAAGTAAATTACATATGATATTCATGGAAAATCTTCCAACTAGATTTAAGGAGTGTTACCGAAAAGTATTCTGCTGTGATAGTACACGCTGGCGCCACACTCTAGATAAGGGTAATCCAGGTGAGCTGGACCTTTGGCGATGTAGCATCGTCATGTGGGTGGCTTTTCAGAATAGTCAGTGTGCCCTCTCTGGAGATTCTGAAGTGCCCCTGATGCCCTTTTGGAATGACATTGCCAGGCTGCCTTTGTGACTCTCCAGGCGGAGGTGCGTGCCACCCTGCAGGCGTGTTGCATCAGAAAGGATGTCGATGCACTTACAACACCCACGTGACACCAGCAATTGTTAGGGCCAGAAAGAGTATCAGAAAGGGCCGCATGTGGCACTTTTCAGACTCTGTATACCAGATAAAGGCTTATTTGTCGTTTCTATCCATGATGGAAATGGGCTGGTATTTCATCAGGACTAGCAATGCTAATGTTTGTTGGATGTGCTGTTGGATGCCGGCAATGCCTTCAACTCCAGCAGGAGCCAAAATACCCACACATTTTGAAACTCTTCTAAGGTCAGGGAAGTCAGATTGGCCTCGGTGGAGCTCCAAGCCCGGTATACATGGTAGTGGGGGAAGGACCCGAGCTGTCACCTTCCATCCTTGAAGGCTCCTGGCGGTCTCCTGTCTGTCATCGATGCAGCCGGCTGAGAGTTGACGTTGTAGCCAACAGTTTGTCCTCTTAATTGCTTTCCTTTCCCACCATTCCATTGCTGTACGAACAGCCCAGCTGATTCTCTTTCTACAGGTTTCTATAGAGAACAGGGAGAAAGAATAGAAGCTCCCAACAGAGGCATTGGTCTGTCATCTCACCTGCCCACACTTATCCCCCGGCTTCCTCCATCTTCCCTGTTCCCACAAAAGAAGGATTTTTGTGGTGGGAGACAAGCCAAATACTCCTAGCATTAAAAAAAAAAAAAAAAACAACAAACCACCAAGTCAATGCTGGAAAAGAAAGTCTATTCAGTTTTATTCTCAGCTAGAAAGTCACAATTTGCATTGCACCTGTGAGTGTATAGAACTGGAAGGATGTGTAAGAACCTATATTTAGAGTTATTATGATCATTTATTTGCAGCAGAAGGAAAAATGTGAATGGTTCCAAAGATGTTTGACATAAAGGTTTTGAATTTGTTATTGCATAAGAACCGTTTTCAAGGTGTGTGGGTCAGAGAAGACTAATAAGTTGAACTGATATATAAATAACTTTTTCATGCATGAAAAATATTTTAAATGAGATCTACTTCCTTAGGCCCTAAGACCACTATTTCTCATAACAGCAGAATCAGACTAGAACATACTAGAGTTAAGAGCATAATAGTCTCTACAAATAGTGTTAATATTTGCTGATTTCTAACCTGCAAGTATATTTTCCCTTAGCAATGGAGGCAGTCATCAAGCTAACCCAAAGCACATGTTGCAGTTTTATGCTTTTCTAAATTCTAAATAACAGTTTAAGCTTTTATATAGCAAACCACACAGATCTTGTGCCTAATCCAGGGTATACATCTTGTTGTAATTGATGCATGGGAGTTACTGTTAAACTTGGGCATGTCTGCATTACATTGGCAAAACAAATCACAGCAGTTAATTGATGCAAGCTAGAGAAAGTGGGACTGGAGCTTCCAGACCATAGCATTCCTTGTTCTTCCAAACCTCTGAAACCACGAATTACCTCTGGCAGCTGCAGTCTTCCAACCCAGCCTTGGGGAGCCATTTGCAGTTGTGTTCCATGCTTTTGAATTGCAGAATTTTGGATTTGGCCATCTGTTCAATGATATCTCTTAACACCCCACCTAGCATTGTTCAAGTTGAGTTAGAGATTTCATATTTAGGGCATTCCATTTTGGGTTTTTTTTTTTTTAATGTTATTTGTTTCCATGGCCTATTTTATCTCCAGGCTGCAAACACTTTGGCAGCTGAACTGAGAAACTTAACACAGTTGAGCTATGTCACTTGCATTTTTCCAAATCACTAATGACTGTAATTCTTTTTAAATATTTTATCATCACAGCTTACATTTTTCAGGTGTTGTATGGCAGCTTAACCAGTCCCAGCCTTTCTCAAGAGTGAAACCCAATATAGAAAGATTTAATAATTTGAAACCAAAAAGCCGATGGCCTGGCATTTTTTTTTTTCCTTTTGTACTTCCAAATGATCAGATAAAAGGGACCAGAATATCAGATCAACTATTAAGAAACTTAATATGCATTTATCTCACCATACCATAGAAAGCAATTTCATGTTAATTTCTAAATAACTTTTTGAAAATACAAAAATAAATTTAAAAAGGAATGAGATTCAAATCTGGAGGAAAAAAAATCAGTTGGTCAACTGGTGTTTAACAATTTGAATTGTGTAAATGTTACGTAATATGATGTGCGTGAGTGGCTATACATCTTGCAGCTGTGTTTAGCCAGAGTACATCATATAAATAACAGTTGTTCTAAAAGCTCCTTTAATTCAGCCTTGATTCCTTCATTCATTGAATATTTATTGATCAGGTACTGTGATTGTTCACTGACTTAAGTGTTAAGTAGAAATTCTAGGGAGTTTAGATAGGGACCAAGCTGTTTGACCATAGTTAGGAAAAAAGCTGTGATAATTATATATTATTATATTAATTACAATTATAGGAATTTTTGCACTCTCTGTGGGTCAGGCATTCTGTAAAGCACTTAGCATCCATTATTCCTTACAGTTAGGGCTAATTTCCCCTCACTTTATAGAGAAGGAAAGCAGAAGGGAAACATGAAATGCTCCCAGCATGTCTCAGCACGATTGAATAGCGAGGATTTGACCTCATGTCCATTAGACCCATAACTATTACTATACCCTAATGCTGAGACCTTTGGAAAACTACTGGCGTAAACTTTAAAAATATAAAGGAAATAATCTATGTGGGAGGCAAAATATTTGCAGGAACCATGAAGTAGTCAACCCAAATATGAAGCGCTAAACTTAAGTCATTCTTCCTTAGTCTTGAGAGTCTAAGATTTCTTTGAGTTAGTCTCTACATGTGAACAATAACCTGCTTCTCTTTTTGAAAGTGTAGCCCTACTAATACCATAAGCAATAACCGTCTTTATAAGAAGAGTAAAACCTCTGCCTGCTCCCTTCTAGTTGTTGCCTGAGATGGTGAGGCTGCGGAAACTTTTCTTGGCCGATCTACTGGACGTAGCTTAGGCTTGGTAACAGGATTGCCAGAATTATGTCCAAGGGGAAACATGCCAAGCATGGATTCTGACTCCTTTTCTTTTAGGAATATATGAAATGAAAGTTTGCGATAGTGCGAAGAAATCAACCTGGCAAGCATTAAGTAGATAGAAGCAGCGCTGTCCAAACTATTCCTTCTGGGCATTTTTTGATCTTTAGAGGGAGAGGTTACTTTGGAGGAAGATTCGCAACCTTAGAGCCCCTGGTTTTGATGTTTAAAAATATTGATTATGAATCTTTGGTCAAGGGAATTTTATTAATACTTAGGTTGATATTTGTAGAGGGCAAGTCAGTTAATATAGTATTAGCGCACTTAGATGAACTAATTCAATGTCCATAGCAATATTCTCAATACAAAATACCTTTTGTTTCAAATCATAAACCCCTAAGAAACAGGTTAAAAACCAGTTCTGAAATTTTAATTCTCATTCTCCCCTGTAATCCTAGGCTCTGTCAAATGCTGTGCTTTGTTTTATTTGTTTCCAAGTAGATGTCTCTCTCTTTCTCTCATATTAGTATGACTATCACCATCACTATTATTCACTTCATTTGAATGATATTTTGGAAAAAGGTGTTTTAATACATACTTTGATATACTTCTATATATTGGAGGGCGGGGGCAAATGAAACCCAACATATCTACTTTGGTACTTAAAAAAAATCTACTTAGCAATGCTACTTGAAAGTGAATTGCCTTTTCCATGTATAGAACATATGCCGGTGAGTGGCTGGTGTGTGCTTTTTATAATTACTAGGTAATGCAGACAGCCCGATAGTCATAAATGGATGTAAATAATCAAACTGGTATAAATGAGGGGCTGAAAGTCCGGTGACTGTTAAAGTAGCTTTTTATTTAAATTTACCTTTCAAATATGACATCATACTAGCACGAAAAATAAACATCAGTGTTCTTTGCATTAAACATGGTTAGGAGATCTTTTCCGGTGTTTTCGTGGAAAGGGGAGGGGGGGTGGTGAGAAATTGGTCATCCTGAGCTGTGCGCCCAGGCAGGTTGGTGTGACCGATACGGGCCCTGCAGGCTGAGTGTGCCTCCAGCCTTCCTCTGAGCCTGCCCCTGACACCTAGCTCTGGCCGTTCTTTCGCTTTTGCTGGAACCTGCAATCTTGTGGGAAGGTAATAGGATGCAGCTCACGGAGAGGGAGAGAATGAAACATTTCACCCGTGCCAGACCTTGTGTGACCAGATGGCTTTATTTTCTATCCCTGCTTTCCTCCCGGAACCTGTCACGGCTGTGGTCGATAGACGGACAGTGAACGCACAGATACGGCTGCTGATGGGGAGACCACTGCCACCGAGGTTGGTATCAGAAACGGACGCTGGGCAGCTGGGGTTGCCTAAGGAAGGTGCCCGGTGGGTGGCTGTGCATTTCAGTACTTGGCATGTTACCTGTTGGAGTGGAGAGAAACGCTGACTTGCAGCAGTCGGAGTTAAGTGGCTCTGGTGCCTTGACCGGCGGTTCTCAAACTTTGGCTTGTGTGAGAAGTACCTGGAGGGTCCCATCCCCACATCTCCAGTTCAGAAAGTCGTCTTGTTAGAAGTTATGTTTCTATCGAGTTCCTGAGCCATGTTGACTGTCAGTCTTGGACTCACATTTTGAGAACCACTTGCCTGAATTGATAATACTTTTCTTTCAAGTGTTTATCCCCAGTGAGAGGTTATTTATAAATGATCACTATGATGAGTCAGGGAAGAGGGTCACAATTAATTTAATTAGCTTATTAGCTAGATACAGATAGAGTTAAAAAAATACTTTTCTTGTTTTTTGTAGACTGGATGTAGCCTTGCTCACTCATAAGCAATGAATACTCTGGGGAAAAGAAAATTAGCATATCATTGTTTATTTTAAAAATATAACCTCATTGAATGATAGGTGAGATACCATGTTGTTATTTCTCCATTATTCTTTAGGACACGTTTGAAAAACAGATTTATCTGTAGTGGTGAAAGTCAAGATGTTAATTTCCTAACATGTTAGCGGACATTTTTTTTTTGCTTTGCTTTGGGTTGTTCACTATTTTTTACATAATCCAATCCATCATTTTCTGTTTGCATATGTAAGAAAAACTAAAAATGTTTTAAGAAGTATCTATATTTCACTTAATTGAAAATACCCTCTGAGAAGCATTTCATAATGATAGTTTGATTAAACATCTTCCTTTGGAAATGCCAGAGATCACGTCAAAGCTTGGAAACAGCATTTTTTTTTTAATTAAAAATATTTTAAGACTATTACCCAAATTATTTTAAGTGACCATAAATCTATTACAAATTAATAACTTTCTATGCCAAATATAGCAAAATTTCACCATGATTTTGTAAGAACTGGTCACATGTAGATACATGTTAATATATGCAGAACATTTTCACTGTAGTCCTAATGTGTGCTCTAAATGAAAAACATGCTAATAATAACACTTTAAACTTCCTAAGCAATCTTTTAAAGCAGTTTTTGATGCATACAAATAAATGTAACATAGGTGGACCGTGAAGGTTAAAAATAAAATGAACACCTGTGAACCTACCACATACTTTCCTAGGATGTCACCAACACTTGGTATTAAACAATTTTCCTTCTTTTATCCAGATAGCCAGCACCAAAGTAGTGCATGCTGGAATATGTAGAGCAGATATTCTTGTCCCCATTGGCAGATAAGAACACTGAGACCCAGATAGACTGAATGATTTGCTTAAGGCCATTTTCCCGGGTCTCACCATTTTCTCACCCCAATATTTCACTCTGGAGTTCCTCTTGTAGCAAGGGGCATTGAGCCTCGTCCCCACGAGCCATGGGTGAGAACACAGATTTACCCCTACGTGGATAAATGGCTCTAGGTTATTGGTACTCAGATTCAAATCCAACAACTAGAGAGGGCCTTGAAATTAGAGAAATAAGGATAGTGACGTAGGTTTTGGATATATTTATTGCATTTTTTCAAACCTCAGAAATTGTCCTACATATTTTTTTTTTAAAGAAATGATGGTGTTTGGATGGCAAGTGATTTTTCTCTCCCAAAACTTCCTCCTCCCTTCCAAATTTATTATCTGGGTTTTAAAAATTCAGGGCTCAAGTAATTTTTAAAGGTGAGAACCTCTGGGTTAAATTCTTTGAGTCTTAGTTTTCCAGTCTACAAGTTTGGGGATAACAGTAGCTAACCTCATGAGATTACTGTGAGGAGTCATACAATACAACAGTGTTCACCTCTGCGTAATCATAGCCATTTTTTAGAAATTTTTATCTTAAGCTAGCTTACTACCCTTCTGGAGCCATTTCTAATGCTCATTCAAATACAACCTTGCCATCATCTTTCATGATCTGCTCTTCACAGTTGGGGTTGTCCAGTTTAAAATGTCTAAGGCCCATTGAGTGAAGAACTCTCTTGCCCCCATGTTCCTATCAAGCTTCTAATAATACGTGAGTGTGTCGTGGTTTGTGTATAAGCAAAGAAATGGCATCTCTGTCCAGCACAACCTAATCCCCGCATTTAGCAGGTTGATGTAGTGCATCGTTCTTCCACCTTAGAATAAATTGCCTGGTAAGATTTTATTTCCCACTCTTTCTCGATGCTCACAGTCGGACCAGGAGGAAGATGCAGAGCTCAAGGCACAGGTAGAAAATTTAAAAACGAAAACAAAAACAAAACGAAGCCAAAAGCGTGCGATATCATTGTTTGTCTAGTGTTCGAGTCTTTCCGCATGCCCCGTAACGGGTACTGTGTCTTCGATAGTGTGTGGAGGATAATAGTTGTTCCCTTTGCAACTGTGTCCCTTACCTTTCCCTTTCTTCTCCACTTTTTTCAGAATAGTCTGATTAAGCGAATAAAGGGTGAAAATGTGTATGTCAAACATAGTAATCTTATGTTAGAGGTTGGTATTTGTATAGACCAGTGCATGTTTGTGTGCGTGGAGTTTTTTAGTCGCACTCTTGTGAGCTAGCTCCTTGCTGCATGAACACGTGCCCCCTCCTGTTAATAAGTGGGTGTAACCCATGGCTTCCTCTGACGCTTAACTTGCCTAGATCTAGATCCCTTTTCCTGTGTGCATTTGCATTTTGATTCTCTCCAGCTCCACGTGAATTCTGCTCTTTCCCATTTTACCTTTGGAAACCATTTTGATTTGTGTGCTCTTGTGAACTAGATTTGGGTGTGGTTTATTTTTTCTCTCTCTCATTTCCTTGGAAATAGCACATTTTCACCAGAGTGTTTGTGGTCGTGTCATGAGCCCTGATGTTAAAATCCATTTTTCTTTTAACTACTAATGAGATTGATATTACTTAAAAGAAATGTGAAACGTTGACTTTGGGGATTCTTTATTTTCTAAATGTAGGAGCTAGATAAAACCCAAGATGACCTGATGAAACATCAGACCAACATTAGCGAGCTGAAAAGAACCTTTTTAGAAACCTCCACAGACACTGCCCTGACGAATGAGTGGGAAAAGCGGCTTTCCACGTCCCCGGTGCGGCTGGCCGCCAGGCAGGAGGAGGCGCCTATGATTGAACCGCTTGTGCCTGAAGAGGTCAGTGTTTGGGCGTTTGGTTGGCTTTGTCTTCTCTTTGTCATTCTCACTTCTCAGCTGTCTAGAACTGGGGGAAAAGCATCTGTGAGCTGCTGTAGAAAACTCTCATTGCTTGTCTGTGTATAACCTCAGCTGAGATACCCACTACTCCAAAGGAAGCCTGCAAAGTAGAATGACTAGATGGCTTAAGAAGGGAGTATTTTTTTTTCTTTTTTTTTTTTTGAAGAAGCTCTAGATTATGTAAATGTCACATCAAAAATATAGGGGACTCCCATATACCCCACCCCACCCCCCTCACACACACTTTTCCCCATTAACAACATCCTTTCTTAGTGAGGTGCATTTGTTGCAATTGATGAACACATACTGAAGCATTGCTACTAACCATGGTCTGTAGTTTACATTATAGTTTATACTTTGCACTGCACAATTTTGTAGGTTTTGACAAAATATATCATGACTCCTTTGCACTGCACAATTTTGTAGGTTTTGACAAAATATATAATGACTTGTATACATCATGCGGAACAATTCCAATGTCCCCCAAAATGCCCCATATTATACCTTTTCTTCCCTCTCCCTCCCCTCAGAACCTCTGGTGGCCACTGACTTTCTATCAGTGTTTCAGGTTCTCCCATTACTAAACTAATACTGTTATAAGTCTACTTAGGTCCATAGTTGCCTTCCCCCCTTTTATTTGTTCAATCCTCAATCTTGAGGATTTGGGATGTTGATGAAGAGGGAATATTTAAACAGGAACCTCTTCCCCCCCACCCCACCTCATAGCAGGAGACTGTTCTACAAGCTCACTTATTCCTACCATAAACCTAGATTTTACAACTGGGAGAAACTGGAGACATTATGTTAATGAACTGACACTTTTTCTGAATATACATATGTTCTGCTGCTGCAGTGAGAAATATCCTGAAAATGCATGTGTGTCTTTCACTGATTGCAAGATGAGATTATCTCAGTGGTGGTCTGCAGTTGGTAGTGTTTCACGATCTGTCTTGCTCTAAGATAGTAAGCCAGGCTTTCACTGCCCAGTGAAAATCAATGTGTTATTTGATTTTGAATGGGGAAGCCAGGGACAGAAATTTCTTTTAAGTAAGACCCTTCCATGTAGGAAGCACAACCAGAGCGTGTGACGGTTTACCTAGTATTACCCCAGGGATCCCGTTGTGTGGGCCCCTCAGATGGCAGTAGTGCTCATTTGTGTGCAGTTGGATATCCTCGTGTTTTAGCCCTTTTTTCAAAAAGAAGTTAGTTTTGAACACTGCATCTTTCAACAGCATCTTGATTACTCTCCTTCTTATCAAGACCCCTTTTATTGTAAAGTATTTGTTCATGAAGCCAAGACAGAATACAAGAAAATTAAAACAGGCCTCTATCAGAGAAAAATCCTTTAAACTTATGTCTGTATGCAATATTTAGTTCCTTGCAGTCAAAATAAAAATATATTTTCACTCATTATTGGTCATTGTCTAAACTTCCTTTGAAAACTTTAGCAAAGATAGCCAAGATCCCATCATCCCTAAATGCTTGGCATTTCCAATCCCAGCTAGAAAAGGAACAGGTGTGTATCCATTTGAATTACCTTGAAAAGAGCCCTTTTATGCATAATGAATGCAAAATCTTTACCAGAATGTTCCTGTACCATTGAACACCAGTTCTATCTGGATTACTTGAGTTTCAAGAGACAAAAAATATGGTATTCCTTGAGTTATTAAAAATACTGGTTGTCAGTTGTGATCTAACAGATTCAATTGTCATTGATCAAATTTGGCTAATTTGTCAATTTCTACTCTCTGCTGGAAATAAGGAAGAATGTGCTGGTTCTAAAGATGTTACATTAAGTTATGAAACAGAAAACGAGCAGCCGCCACAAACAAAACAGAAACAAGCCTCTCTTCCTATGCTGTTATTTAAGAACGTAGTAGGTGGTAGCTATTTTGAATGGAAGAGTTCGGCTTTGTAGCTTAAAGGAGTTAAAGGGCGGTACCAATAGACAAACGGACTTTAAAAGACTAATCTATTAGACTAGTACATTTTAAAATTTTACTTGGTGTTAAATTCTCTTCTTCTAAAACAATGATATTAGATGAACCCCAAGAGCATTATTAATTTAAGGTAAGGATGTGAGGTTTTGAAAGCACTGAACTTTGCCTGGACCTCAAAGCCTTGTCTGTATTAGCATAGAAGAAGTGGGGTGAGCCCAAGAAAGGATTTTTTTTTAAACAATTAAAGAGTGGAAACATGTCCTCTGCAGAAGAACAAAGTAGTTTGGTTATTTAGACAGGAGAAGACCAAGGACTGGCTTCGTAACTGATTCCAAGGGTATAGTTATCTGTTATGCAAAGGCACAGCCTTTGTGTCGATTGTAGAGAAGAGGAGACTGCAGAAAGTGCTCGGCTAGACATGATGATGAATTCTCATGTACAAGGCTGATTAACACAGGTTGTCACAGGAGCTTCCCTTGGCAGTGGGCTCAGCAGAACAGCCTCTTTGTCCCTCCCAGCTCTTTCCCAGGACCCTCGTGTTCATCAGTGACATCCAAGTTTATACTCTCTTTGAGGGCCCTATGGATAAGCTTAAGAACAAATTAGAAAGTTCTCATGCTCTAAATTCTCGCCAATTTCTGTATTAAAATCATGGCTTTTATTATTTGTTTTGTGGAAGGCTTAAAAGACCATTTTATCCTTCTAGCTGTGCACATACGAAGGCTATTGGTCTAGGGACACATAACCAAAAGAATTTTATTTTGGAGGAGAGGTATTTTTTGAAGTAAAGTGCTAATTTGATACCACTTCATTATCTAATATGGCCCACTTTAATTAAACAGTAACCAGCCAGTTGAGAAAGAAGTCATACTACTAGTAATCAAAGTATTGATAACTTCATCTTTTAATTAATAGACTGTGTTTTAGAGCAGTTTTAGGTTTACTGAAAATTGAGTACATAGTTCCCATCCCTATCTCCTCAGCTCAGTTCCGCTCTAAACATCTTGTATGAGTCTGGTGCATTTATTTCAAATGATGACTCGATATCGATACATTATCATTAAAGTCCCAAGTTGACATTAGAATTCACTCTAATGCTAGGGCTTTGACAAGTGCCTACATCATGTATCCATGATGTAGTTTCATACATGATTTCAGTTTCATACAGAATAATTTCACTGCCTCCAGAAATACCCTGGGCTCCACCTCTTCTCTCCCACTTCACCTCCCAACTACTGGCAAGCACTGATCTTTAACTGTTTCTGTGGCTTTGCATTTTCCAGAATGTCAAACAGTTGCAATTGTACAGTATCTTTTCAGACTGGCTTCGTTTCACTAAGCAATATGCATTTAGGTTTCCTCTGTGTGTTTTCATAGCTTACTAGCTCATTTATTTTTATCGCTGCATAATAATCCATTGTATAGCTGTACCACAGTTTATTTGTCCATGCATCTTTCGAAGGACATCTTGGTGGATTCAGGTTTGGGTAATTAGGAATAAAGTGACTATAAACATTCATGTACAGGTTTTTGTGTGGACATAAGTATTAACTCCTTTGGATAAATAACTAGGAGTGTAATTGCTTTTACATGTAGTAAACCTATATTAAGCTTTAGAATAAACTGTCAAATTGTCTTCCAAAGTGGCTGCACCATCTTGCATTCCCACCAGCAATGAATTGGGCACTTCAGTTGCTCCACATCCTTATAAGCATTTGGTTTTGTACGTTTTTTAGGTTTTAGCCATTCAAATAGATATGTCGTGGTGTCTCATTGTTGTTTTAATTTGTAAGTCCCTAATGATACATGATGTTGAATATCTTTTCATATGCTTACTCGCCATCTGTATGTCTTCTTGGGTGAGGTGTCTGTTCAAATGTTTTCTCCATATTTTAATTGAGTATATTTTCTTATTGAGCTTTTAAAGTTCTTTATATATGTTGGATATAAATCCTTTATCAGATGTGTTTTACAAATATTTTCTCCCATCTGTGGCTTATCTTTTCATTCTCTTAACACTGTCTTTCACATCCTCTCCCCGCCAGATGGCTTCCTTGTCTATTTGCTCGTTTGTGCATAAATTGTCTGCTCAATTTTTTTTTTTTTTGGCTCATTGTCTACTTGTTATTTTTTCTCATTGCTTGTTTTTGTTCGATCTCTGCTCGTTCTTTGTCTTCTTTTAGGAGGCACCAGGAACCGAATCTGGGACCTCCCATGTGGGATGCAAGCACTCAACTGCTTGAGCCATATCTGCTCCCTGTCTTTAACATTTTTAATTTTAATGAAGTCCAGTTTATCCATTTTGTTTTCCATGAATCACACTTTTCCAAACCCAAGGTCATTTGAATTTTCTCCTGTTAGCTTCTAGAAGTTTTATAGTTTTGCATTTTACATTTAGTTCTTGAGTTAATTTTTGTGAAAGATGTGAGGTCATTATCTAGATTCATTTGTTTGCATCTGAATGTCCGGTTATTCTGGCTCTTATAGGGGACATAAATAGGGGAGTTGATGTGGCTGAAGCTGTTGAGCACCTGCTTCCCAATTGAGAAGTCCTGAGTTCGGTCCCCTGAGCCTCCTAACAACCAACAAACAAAAAACAAAACAACAAGCAAACAAGTGGAAAAAACCAACTCAGTAGCGCCGATATGTCTCAGTGGTTGAGTGCCAGCTTCCCACATAAGAGGTCCTGGGTTCAATCCCCAGCCTGGTACTTCAAAAAAAAAATTTTTTTTTTTAAATCTCGCCCCTTATATTACACCTTTTTCTGTAATTGGATTTACACATTCCTAAATACAGTCAGCATTGACATTTTCAATCATATCACATAGATGTTTTTGAAATTAATGTCAGATAACAGTATATGCTGAAAACCACTGTTGCTGGCTTTTGTTTTGTTTTAAATAAAGCTTTCATCACAGGAACAATGTTTAGCTCCGTGACTATAATTATAGGCTTGGCAGTGTTATTTTGAAAAGTACCTATAATTTTGACCTTTCTTCTCTGTTTCTAATTTCTGTTTGAAAAAGAGCTACAATTAAAAGTAAAATATGAAAGAAAAATCTGCATTTAATGACACCATATGGTACATTTTATCTTTTCCAATAGCTTCCTCCAAAATGCACCAAAATAGGATTTTTTTTTTCTCTTCTGAAAATGGCTTATTTGTCCCTTATTTACAAGGGGTATATGAGTAAATGCTATTAAAATCTGTCAATATGTCTGTCAAAAAAATATTCCAGAGGCTCCCCTGAAATTCCTTGCAGTAAATGATTATATACAGTATAGATTTGTAGACAAAAAGGAATTTTCGTTCTGATAAAATCATACCGTTTACAACAATATGATTTACTTAAAGAGTTCCATTCTTCCAGAAGCTTTGCAATTTCCATTATTTTTCAGATTAGTTATTCTTCCGAAACATGCTTTCTGTCCCCACTCTAGGGCAGTGTCTGCTGTGCATAGATAAGTCCAGTAGCGGATGTAGTACCACTCGAATCATGCCAATTTAATAAAATTTAATAATATTAATGCCAAATTAACAAAAGATTAAAAAGTAGTTTTTAGGGGAGCAGGTGTAGCTCAGTGGTTTGAGGGCCTGCTTCCTATGTGTAAGGTCCTGTGTTCAGTCCCTGGTACCTCCTTAAAAAAGTGGAAAAACATGACATACTCACTTGAACGTTTCTTTCTTAAATGTACTTGTTAAAGGCAAGTATGATTTGATATAACTAATTATTCACCATGTTATGAAAGTTCACCGAAAGCTTATAACCCTGAGTGTTTCTTTTATGTTTACTTGTGGGACAGTAAAGAAGTTGACTTATGTATAACTGGTTGGTTCACATTAGTGGTTAATGCAGTAACCCCTGTTCATCTGGGTACCGCTAGATCAGATGGCATACTTGTCAGAAATAGGACTGAAGCTGTTTATTCCTAATGTCAGCTTTTAAAATTTTTTAAATATTTTCTTTTATTACTCACTTTTATGGCCTTGCCACAGATACAGATAAACGCTTTTCAAACGCCAGGAAGCCCTTTACATCACTCTTGCCTGTTCTTTGTCGGTAGAAGTGAAAAATATTTGAGTCATAGAAACATCAAAGTCTCAGAAAAAAATGTTACCCTTTGGAAATTGTTATTAAGTTTTAAGATCGTTTCAGACCATTTTACCAATTAAATGATAATCTACTTCAGGAAAAATATGAGTGAATATTTTGAATGTATATATACTATATATATAGCACAGTAAAAGAACTCTCCTCCTAACTTGCCTTTTTGGAAACTGTCTACTTCCTCTTCTCCAACCCAACCCCCTTTATTCAAACAGACCAAAGAAGAAAGAGAGATTTCTGAAAAAGTTATATTTTTGCAGCAAGGAAGTCCTTCATTCCTTGAGTCTCAGGTAAAAAACAAATACAAAAGAATTTTCCAAAAAGAGTTGCTCTTCAGGCTTCAGTGTCATTATAATGTCTTTAGTTTTTATTTTCCTTTTTAACTGTATCATGAATAAAAACTAAGGTAGGTATATAATTTTTGCCTAAACTTTGGGGAAGGGGAGAAAGAATTTTCTTAATATTCTAGTAATCAGTTTTCCAGTGTTTCTTTATGACTTCTACCTCTAGGTGATTCTATCTGTCTGACATTGGAGCATTATGACTAGGCTTTCTCATTAATAATCTTATTGAAACTTTTTACTATCTGTTTTTAACCATAGAGCAATGCTAATTTAGATGATCTTGATTGATTTTGAAAGTTTTGATTCTTTTCCACTAGCCAAATGTGATAAGGAAAATGCTAAAGGAGGAGATTCTGCTGGCTCTGTGGTTACTTCTTGTCAAATAATTTTCCAGAAAACTGTCCTGTCAATCCTAGAGGTTATTTTTAAGTTCATTTCATTTAATTCAGTACCTACATAAAGCTGAATCTAGAGTCATTTTTCTTAAGGCACATGTATTTCTTAGATCTAAGCTTTCAGGCTATAATAAATACGAAAGTAGAAAGCATCCTAGTTTAAAATGTAAACCAAGGCACTCACCTGCTCCTGGTTTAATTTCTCAACCCTCTGTAACCTATTAATCATTTCATCTGCCTGGTCACATCCTATTAAGTCTTCTGAATGCAAAGATCTCTTAACTTTCAATTCTTCTGCCTTGTTGGACCTAACACTAAGGAAAGTGGCAGAGAAGTTGCTAACACATTGAACTTCAGTTATAAATAAATATGGACATGGTACAGATCACAATAGTCTATTTATAAGAGACTCCAACAATGCCCCACTGGGGGAAATATTTCATTAAAATACCTGGAACATGTATATTCAGTATTTATTGGATGATAAATGCTTTGGGGTGGAGTTGATCCCCCTCTAATATACAAACAAAATTATATTTACAGAAATGTGTGGGATGCTGGCAAAAAGACATGAAGTACAGTATTACATTTAAAATGGAAAACTTTGTGTCTGTGCAAGTAGAACTAAATAACACAGACAACAATCTCAGTAATACTTAATCTTGAAATGTAAAATGACCAGACATTTAGTATATGGTCAAATATATATCTTGAAAAATTGATGACCAAAGTATGTTTATGGTCCTATTTAAAGACATCTAAAAGTGCAACTCTATGTGCAAAACATATTTCAAGTTGGTCATAATTTATAAACTTCAGATGAGACACGATTACAGCCATAATTATTCGATAAGAACAGCAGCCCTTCGTGGCTACATCACAGACCCAAGTCTAGCTGTCACCCTCATTTTCTTGAAGGATTCTTGTTTTAGAAATGAGGTACCATCAGAATTTCTAATGTAGCTTTTATATTTCAAATATAGGGCACAGAGGATTGGGTTATTGTAGACAAAATACCCACCGAGGTAGTGGATGGTGATTCGAAAAAGATTGTGACTTACAAGGTGGTCACTCTGAGCACGAAAGCTGGTGACATCCCAGCCGACATCCTAAAATCCGGGGCCATTGAGATGCATAGCTTCGATGACCTGGCGCGAGAAATGCAACTGAAAGAAGAAAGCAAACAGAAAATATACACCCTAGGAAAATCCTACGACACTGTGTCCGGAAAAATTGTTACTATGACGGGGAAAGCTAAAGAAGGGGAGAAAGTAGCACAGGCATCCGCTCTGGAAGCTCTTCAGAAAATGGAGAGAGGGGTGTCAGAGACGGTGAAGATCATTCCAGTCACGGCGGAATACGAGATCCTGGAAGCCACCTCCAATGAGAAATCCAAGAGAGGGCCTGACGTCCAACCAACAAGGAGGAAGTTGTCAGAATCCCTGACACCCATAGAGGAAGCTGAATCTCGACAGCAGAGCCCCGATGAAGACGACCTCAAAAAAGCCCCGAAGCTGGAGAGGGACATGGGCTACTACAGTGGACTGGAGAGTGTACAGTACAGCAAAACAGAGCAAGCACCAGAGAGCGAAGCCTTGAAAGTGGGACTCTTCGGTCCCAGAAGGAAGAGCCTGTCCGAGTGGAGATATTCCCAGGACCCGGGCTTCACCATCGCTACTGCTCACTTCATTACTGAGTCGTCTTCCCGAGTAGTGGTAACCAGTGGCTTGCGTTGGGGCCACAGTTTCAGATTCAAGCATGACTTTTTTTTTTTTTTTTGAAGCAGTGCCCTTCTACCCTGAATCTTTTGGTTTCTCTTGCCGCTTGGCTTTATGTTGAGAGCAGCCAACCCAGCTTTTTTTATAGTTTATTTTTTATTTTTTTTTAAATATAGTTAAATCAATACCGCAGTCCAACATGGGCATTCCAACACTTTTGTTGTGTTTCCAGCTCCTTGTTTCCAAGATGTTATAGTGCTGCTGTGGCTTGCAAATGAAGGATAAAATGATCTGCTTAAACCAGCAACGCCCCAATCCTTATAACTTTCTCTGCTTTCCGGAAAAAAAAAAAAAAAAAAAAAAAAAAAAGCACATGGTCACTTCAATTTGCTATTTTATTTCCCATTCTTTTCCAAACTCGTATCTTCAATTCCTTCATCCCTCCTCCCTTTTTCCCTCTGCCTACAAATTTGTTTAACAATCTGTATGTGTGAATGTCTCTTTCTCTGTCTATTGTGCTTGACTCTACATTTCTTTGTTCACTCAGACTAAACAGTCTTCTGGTGAAAAACTCATGGATGGCTCTGAAATCTTCAGTTTATTAGAATCCGCAAGAAAACCAACAGAATTCATAGGAGGGGTTTCTTCTACTTCCCAAACCTGGGTTCAGGTGGCCATTTGATTCCATCCTTGGTGTTTCTACCTGTGCCCTTTGTGTTTCTTTGTGCCTTTTTAGGTGTGTGTTTTGCATCCAAGTGGCTTTGCTTACATACCTCAAATGTGTCCTCAGTGGTTTTCTTTTGTGCCTGTTTCATGTGTTTGGCATAATGCTTTTAGTTCCATTTCAAGAATATACCTAAGATATTCAAAAGATAACCATGTTGAGCAAGTTTAATAGCTCTGAATTTTAGAGGCATTTTATCTTACCTACGGGGTCTATGAAAGCAGCCACAACCAAGGTGAATGTACTACAATGCTTTTGGTTTTTATTTTTTAATTGCATTTTATACTGCATTCTGCTGCTTTTGTGAATATTCTGCAGTAGCAGCATAGATTTGAATGTATATGTGTTGGGGATGGAGGGCAGGCACGAAAGATCCTGGCAGGGAGGATGCAAGCTGATTTCTATTTTCTATAAGTATTTCTAATTATAATCACTTGACACTGGCCTTAGGCATCCTGCTGAATGGCTTCTTTAGTTTTTATGACTTTTGGTTTGGGGAGAGTCATTCTGACACCACACTCTACTTCCATGCAGAAAATGGAAACCAAGACGGAGTCCAGCAAAACAGACACAGAAACACCTCAGCACCACCAGCCACTGAGCACTGAGAAGGTTGTGCAGGAAACCGTGTTGGTGGAGGAAAGACATGTGATGAATGTCCATGCAAGTGGGGATGCATCTTACGCAGCTGGAGATGATGTGGATGCTGTAGCACAGGCAGCATCTGCTGATGTATCTAGTGTCAAAGGGAAGGAGGGCTCTGCTCTGACTGAGGGGGCAAAAGAGGAGAAAAAGGAGGTGGCTGATAAAGCTGTTCTCGAACAGGAGGAAACAGCCACAGCTTCCCATGAGCAAGAGGACAAGCAGAGTACGACAATCCATGTTACTGAAACTGTGGAACGGAAACCTCATTTTGAGGTAACTAGTTATTTTTAGTACTAAAGTAAAACACTTATATCATTCTCTCCAAAATTAATATAAAGGTGGAGCTGAGTTTAGTCTTCTGTATTTTCCTAGTATAGTTTGTTTCTCCTCATATTTCCTTCTTACATGGCAATTATTTGTCCCCATGCTGGTTTCCATCTTTTGGGTCACACATAGACATATATGTTGATTATTAATAATGTATAGTATGAGGAAACTAGTCTCATGGTAAATATTGAAATTGACAGTGAACCTGGGGAATGCATAGTTGGCCAAAATATTAGAAAATTTGAAAAAAAAAATTCTGAGTATACTTTTCTAAAAGGGTCAAAACAATGCTTGCCCAGTTGCCAAATGCCAGAACTTATTCTTAATCTTGTTTTATTAAGATTCATGAACTATTTGTGGGGGGAGTTAATGTCTTATTATTTGTTCCTACTTTCTAAGAAGTTATTAAAGGCTTATGGCATTTAATCTATTAAGATTAGTTTGTGATAGAAGAAGGGGACATAAAGAGATTTAATTTCTTTCAAAATGTTTATTACCTAAAACATTCAATATAAAATATTGTATGGAATTTTGGGAGGCTGTTGCATATATATCTGTTACTTCATTCCTCAATTTACTGCCATGTAACGTCTAAACTATTTCATATCTCTGTGGGAAATATATGTATTTGTGCAAACTATAAAACCACTCTACTTTCTTCCCGTTGGCACAGTCATCAACTGTGAAGACAGAAGCCATCAGTTTCGGTAGTGTTTCACCAGGAGGAGTAAAGCTAGAAATTTCTACCAAGGAAGTGCCAGTAGTTCATACAGAAACCAAAACCATAACATATGAATCATCACAGGTAAGTCAGCCTATGAGTTCTGGTGCTTAGCACTTTATATGTTACTTCTTTTTATAGCTTGGACCTTTAAGTAAAACTGTATGGTATTTAATTCATTAGACTTAGAAAGAATCCAGCAGTCAGACTGTCTGTCTCTCTCAAGAGTGGTACAGTAAAGGGGATTATTGGAAGATAGTAGAGTAGCAAGCTCCAGGATTCAGTCCCTTCACCAGAACAACTATTTCAAGATTCTGGAGACCAGTAGGACCCTGTACGGCATACATGGAAGAGAAGGAGGCTGGTAGATTATGGATAATTGCTTTCCATGTGGCATTTCCCATACCCCACTCTCATAGCAGGCCTTTGGGAGGGTATGGCCACTGGCTATCTTGTTGGTGACAAAAAGTGCCATAAAAATCTACTACTCCAAGGTGGGCATGGTCCAATCAGTGATCACAGATTTTGATTAGCGATTTTGGATCACTGGGTGACCAGCTCTGAGGGCAGCCAATGTTCTGAACTGCCCCAGAAAGAGGTGCCCCAAAGAAAGTGTAGCTTTGGGGATCTGTGAAAGAAGCTTCTGCCACCCTTCCTTATCCCTACTGCCCAGAGCATTTTGGAGCCAGTCTGCAACCCTTTCGTGGGTCACTGCCCTTATTCCAGCTGGGAAAGACTGTCTTGGGAATTTCCTTTCCAGTATGCTTCCCTCCCAGAATTTACCTTCCAAGCAAAAGCAACTTGAGACAATGAAAGCAGTATAAGAAAAAACTAAAGCAGACAGCCTAGGTCAAAGACTTACCTGCTGTAAACAGCCAGGAGAGGGAGAAGGTCTCTCTCCTGGGAAGCAGAAGGGGCATTCAAACTCCTGTAAACAGAAAAACTATGAAAACACTAACAAGCAAAAGCCCAGGAATGTCACAAGCACAGAAAGACAGGGACCTTGGGTAGACCTTCTAGATAAGAGGGCTGAGACTCAAGAAAATCTCTTATCACCAAGTGATTACAAACTCAGCAGACAAACATCTCAGGGAATAAATACCAGAGTTAACATTTTAAAATATTAAAATGTACAGTGTACATCAAAAGATTACAAGACAAACAGGAAATAATGGTCCATCTAAAGGAGGAGGATAATCCAGAAAACACCATTGAAGATCAGACTATGGAACTACCAGATAAAGACTTTCTAAAAATGAACTTCCATAAGCTCAAGGAGATGAAGGAATATACAGAAAGAGAGTGAAAGGATATCAGGAAAACAGTGAATGAGATATATGAGAATCTCAAAAAGAAATTTTTAAAAGGAACCAAACAGAACTAGAGAAGTTAAAGACCACAATAACTGAAATGAAAAATTCCCAGGAAGGCATCACTGGCAGATTAGAGCTGGCAGAAGAAAGAATCAGCAAACTTGAAGACAAGATACTTGAAATGAGTCCCTTGAAATTAAAAGAGAATTATAAACAGCAAAAACAACCGAAGAGACCTCTGGGACACCATCAAGCTTACCAGTATATGCATAATGAGAGAAGGATAAAGAGAGAAGGGGGCAGAAGGAATATTCAAAGAAATAATGACAGAGAACTTCCCAAACATAACAAAAGATGTGAATATACACATCTAAGAAGCTTGGAAAATGCTGAACAAGATAAACATGAAGAGAAACACAGCTGGTGATATTTTGACCAAAGTTGATTGCAAAGAATAAGGAGAGAGTTCTGAAAGTTAAAGCGGCAGGAGAAAAACAATGCATTGTGTACTAGGGAGTCCCAATTAAATTGAGTGCTGATTTCTCATCAAGAGACCATGGAGGCAAAAAGGTAGTGGGTTGAAATACATACATAACTGAAAGAAAACAATTGCCAGCCTAAAAATTTTATATCCATCAAGGCTTTCTTTCAAAAATGGGGGAGCGATTAAGATATTCCAGACAAACAAAAGCTGACAGTTCATCATCACTAGACCTGCCTTACAAGCAGTACTAAAGGGAGCTCTTGAGACTGAAAGGAAAGTATGTTAGAGGTTCATAGTAGCATAAAGAAATGAAGACATCTGATAACTATTTGGGTAATTATAAATGCCAGCTCTATTTTATTGTATTTTTGGATATATAACTCCAGTTGTTCCTTTCTACAGGTGCTAAAATGCAAATGCATAATATGATAAATCTATGGTTTTAGATGTACAGTGTTACAAAAGATATAATTGGCAGTAAATACAAAAACATGGGGCCATGACGGGGTATAAATCAAACCAAATATGATTGTTATATATGTTTTAGGATGTTAAATTTTGACCCCATGGTAACCACAAGAAAGAAATAGGAAAAATACATCCAGATAACAATGAGCAGCACAACCCAAAAATCAAATAAATATAAAAGCAGATATTAACAAAAGAATTGAGGCACAAAAAAGGTATGACATACAAAGACTAAATAGAATGTCAGAAGCAAGTCCTGCATTATCAGTTGTAACTTTAAATGAAAATGAACTGAACTCTTCAGTCTAAATGGCAGAGATAGGCAGAATAGATAAGAGTATGATCCAAATATATGTTGTCTGTAAGGAACTCACCTTAAATTCAAAGACATAAATAGGTTGAAAATGAAAGGATAGGAAAAAATATACCTTGACAAGTACCCACCAAAACAGAGCAGGAGTAGCTACACTAATATCAGATAAAATAGACTTTAAGTCAAAAATAGTTATGCAGGAAAAGGATGGCGATTATATATTGATAAAAGGGACAATTCAATAAGAAGATGTAACAATTATAAATATATATATTAACCTAACAGCAGAGCCCCAAAATATGAGGCAAATACTGACAGATTTGAAGGGAGAAGTTATTGGTTCCATGTTAATAGCAAGAGACTTTATAAAATACTACTTTTGATAAAACATCTAAACAGAAGATCAGTAAGGAAGTAGAAGACTTGACTAATCCTCTAAACCAACTAGACCTAACAGGTGTATAAAGAACAATTCACCCAACAACAGAATACACATTTCTTCGTGAGTGTACATGAATCATTCTCCAAGATATATCATATCTTAGTTCACAAAAGAAGTGTCAATAAATTCAACCATAGGAAATCATACCATGTATCTTCTCTGACCACAATGGAATGAAGCTAGAAATCATTTAACAGTAGGAGAAATGGAAAATTCTCAAGTATGTGGAAACTAAAACACCCAGTGGGTTTAAAAGGAAAGCACAAGAGAAAATAGGAAATATGAGATAATGAAAATAAAAATACAACATAAAACCTAAGGGATACATGAAGGTAGTTCTGAGAGGGAAATTTATAACTCTGAATACTTACATTAAAAGAGAAGACTTCATATCAGAGACCTTCCCTCAAAATTAGAAGAACTACAAAAGAACAAACTAAACCCCAGGCAAGTAGAAGGAAGGAAATAAAGATTAGAGTGGAGATAAATGAAACAGAATAAAAAAGAACAGAATCAATAAAAACAAAAGTTGGTCCTTTGAAAAGATCGATAAAATGGACAAACCTTTAGCTAGACTGATGAAGAATAAAAGAATGAGGACACGGATATCTAAAATAAATGAAAAAGGGAACATTACTACTGACACTGCTGAAAAAAAAAGGACTATAAGAGGATACTATGAACAACTATATACCAACAAATTAGATAATCTAGATGGAATGGGCAAATTCGTAAAAACATACAAACCACCTATATTGACTCAAGAAGAAATGGAAGATGTCAACAGTACAATTATCCAAAGACTAATGAATCAGTAATCAAAAACCTGACAACAAAGAAAAGCCCAAGGCTAGATGGCTTCACAAGGAAATTCTACCAAAGATCCCAAAACTTAACTCCAGTTCTGCTCACTCTCTTCCAAAAACTAATTCATTCTATGAGGCCATCATTGCCCCCCTCCCAAAGCCAGATAAAGCTAACATAGGAAAAGAATATTACAGACCAATATTTCTCATGAATATAGATGCAAAAATCCTCAACAAAATACTACAAAACAAATATAAGAGCACATTAAAAGAATTATAAACCATAAATCAAGTGTGATTTATTCCTGTAAGCAAGGGTGATTCAACATTAAAGCAATGTAATACATACACTACATTAACAGAATGAAGGGGAAAAAAACACATGATCTCAATTGATGCAGAAAAAGCACTTGACAAAATCCAGTACCCCGTCTTGATAAAAAACAAAAACAAGAATCAAAACTTAGGGCACTAGGAATAGAAGGAAACTTCCTCAACATAATAAAGGACATATGTGAAAAACCCATAGCTAACATTGTACTCAATGGTGAAAGACTGGAAGCTTTCCCTAAGATCAGAAGCAAGACAAGGATGCCCAGTGTCACTACTGCTATTCAATATTGTAATGGATTAGGCAAGAAAAAGAACTAAAGGGCCTCCAAAATTGGAAAGGAAGAGGTAAAACTTTCCCCAGTTGCTGATGACATGATCCTGAATACAGAAAATCCTGAAAAGTCTACAACAAAGCTCCTAGAGCTAATAAATGAATTCAGCAACATGGCATAGTAGATCAACATCCAAAAATTAGTAGTGTTTCTATACACAAGCAATGAACAAACAGAAGAAGAAATCAAGAAAAAATTCCATTTACAGTAACAACTAAAAGAATCAAATGCCTATGAATAAATCTAACCAAGGATGTAAAGAACTTATACACAGAAAACTACAAAACATTGCTAAAAGAAATCAAATACCACAAAATAAAGTGAAGGACATTCCATGTTCATGAATTGGAAGACTAAATATTATTAAGATGTCAGTTCTACCCAAAATCATTCAATCAAAATTCCAACATCTTTTTTTGAAGAACTGGAAAACCCAATCAAATTTATTTGGAAGGTTAAGGGACCCCAAATAGTCAAAGCCATTTTGAAAAAGAATAATGAAGTTGGAGGACTCATACTTCCTGATCTTACTGTAATTACAGTAATCAAGACAGCATGGTACTGGCGCAAGGATAAACATATAGACCAAAGGAAAGGAATTGAGAGCTCAGAAATCACCCATCACATTTATGACCCATTGATTTGAGACAAGGGGGCAAAGACCATTCATTTGAGAAAGAATAATCTTTTCAACAAGTGGTACCAGGAAACCTGGACCTCCATTTGCAAAAGAATGGAGGCGCACCCCTACTTTATACCTTATATAAAAATCAACTCAAAATGGATCAAAGACTTAAAGACAGGAGCCAGAACTATCAACTCCTTGAAGAAAGCATCTTTAGGACCTTGTGATAGGCAGTGGTTTATTGGACTTCAGACCCAAAGCACTAGCAAAAAAAGAAAAAAATATGTAAAGGGGACCTCATCAAAATTTAAAATGTTTGTCTCAAAGGACTTCATCACGAAAGTAAAACAACCACCTATACAATTGGAGAAAATATTTAGAAATCACATATCAATACAGGTTTAATATACAGAATATATTTTAAAATCCCTTAACTTAATGAAAAGATAACCCAATTTAAATTTGCCGATTTAAAAATGGCAAAAGATTTGAATAGACGTCTCTCCAGAGAATATATACAGATGGACAAAAAGCACATGAAAAGATGCTCGACATCATCAGCTATCAGGGAAATGCACATCAAAACCACAATGAGATACCATTTCACACCCACTAGAATGGTTACTATTGAAAACAAAAAAACAAAAACAGAAAGTTACAAGTGTTGGAGAGCATGCAGAAAAAAGCATTGATTGATCCCTGGTGGCAGTGGATCTAAAATGGTACAGCTGCTGTGGAAGACAGTTTGGCAGTTTTTCAGATAGTTAAGTATACAATTACCACATGACGCAGCAATCCCACTTCTAGGTATATATGTAAAAGAACTCAAAGCAGGGTCTCAAACAATATTTGCACACCATTGCTCATAGCAGCATTATTCACAATTGCAAAAAGATGGAAGCAACCCAAATGTCAATCAACCAATGAATGGATAAATGAAATGTAGTATATACTAATAATGGATTATTATTCAGCTGTAAAGAGGAATGAACAACATAGATGAACCGGGAAGATACCATGTTGAGTGAAATAAGCCAGACACAAAAGGACAAAAATTACATGATCTTACTGATTTGAAATAATTATAATAAGCAACCTCATGTCAGAATCTAGAATACAGATTACCACGAGATGGGGTAAGGTTAGGAAATAGGGAGTTAAGGCTTAAAAGGTAGTGTTCCTGTTTTTGATGATGGAAATGTTTTGGTAATGGCTGGTGGTGATGGTAGCACAGCATTGTGAACGTGGAATGGATGGCATTGAATTGTATGAAAGTGGTTTAAAGAGGAAATGTTAGGTTGTATATATGGTAATAGAATTTTTTTTATATCCATGAAACTGTGCTATGCAAATAGTGAACCCTAAGATAAACCATAGACTATAGGTAATAGTACAATTATAAAAAAGTGTTTTCATCAATTGAAACAAAGACACTACACAAGTGCAAGGTATTAATAATAGGGTGGTATATGGGAATCCTCTATCTCATACATGATCTGTAAACCCACAACTTCTCTAATAAAAAAAAAATAGTGCAGTAATTTTATTACTGATCATGGAGCACAAGTGACTTTAGCAGATTTTCAGGTATCAAAATGTTGAAAAGGGCTAAGAAACCAATTTCCCTCGACCTACATAAGGAAAATTATCCTTATGTAGGTCTAGGTAAACTCATCCACCCACAGTTCATTTCTAAAGTTCTGGGTTTTTAATGATAATTAACTACGGTAATACTTCTCTATTAACAGCAGCTCCAAGATGCTGATTAAAAGACTAGCACAGTGGCTGTAGGAGTTAAACAATCACAGTGGTTTAAATTACCCTCTATCTTAATGGGTGTCCTTCACTTATTCAGGTTGATCCCAGTGCGGATTTGGAACCAGGGGTGCTGATGAGTGCTCAGACGATCACATCTGAAACCACCAGTACCACCACCACCACCCACATCACCAAAGTAAGTGGCAAGGCAGCAGAGAGGAATGTGCCTCAAGTTGGAGAAAGGTGCTCATTCAAAACCTCTTACAGGTTGGGCAACCCAAGCAGGTAGCCTACTTCAATATCAGGATGCCAGGAAAGATGCAGTGAGGGTTTTCCAACTGCTATGTTTATGATGCCTTTGTCCTCATGTCCTGATCAGGAATATACATTCCAATAGCCATTGCTTAACATTGATTCTAGCATGTGGCATATGGTAGGTTTCCCAGAAATGTTGGGCATCCAAACCAAAAACATCCTAGTTCCTGAAATTAGCAGTTGTGAATATCTACCATAGGTAGACTTCTATTTCTCTTCTTGAAGAATGGTGTTACTTCAAACCCTGTTGGCATTTTCTGCCATCCCCTGTCATGGTCAGTGACGGTCCCTCCAAGGGAGTGAATGCAATAAGGCTTGTCTTGGTTCCTTTCAGACTGTGAAAGGAGGCATTTCAGAGACAAGGATCGAGAAGAGAATTGTCATCACAGGAGATGCAGATATCGACCACGACCAGGTAGTGTGAGAGAAATGGTAAATGCGCTGGCAGAGAAATAGTTGTTGGCTCTCGTATTTGCAATACTATTCTTATAAACCAGCATGAATCCTTAAAAAAAAAATTGAGATAGCTTTCCAACCTATGACAAGATTTCTTATGGTAATCATTGTCCCTCATTTGTAAATTGTGCCTATAGATCTGGCTCATAAGTCTCCTTGCTACTGATCATGCATGTCCCACTTCCTTTTTGTTTTTGCCCTTCTGTGATTTCTCGGGGATAGGCGCTGGCTCAGGCAATTAAAGAGGCCAAAGAGCAGCACCCTGACATGTCAGTGACCAAAGTAGTGGTCCATAAAGAGACAGAGATCACACCAGAAGATGGAGAGGATTGACCGCAGGTAAGAGGCAACACTGGTTTTTCAGGCTCGGCTGGCATGTGGCATGTTGGCACGTCCTCTCCTTTCTTCTCTCACTGGCATTTGTACAGCTGGTTGGTGACCAGGAAGTTGTCACATCGATTTGCGGGTGCTGGTTTGTTTCAGATTTGGAGGCTCCATCCTTGTGGACATTTTGCATGTACTGCCAGTTAGAGAATAAAGAAGCACAGTCTCTGCTTGCGTTCTCTCGCTTGCATTCCCTTTAAATCCATGCTCTGCTCTCTTTCTGTGATCCAAACTCAAAGTGTCACGTTTGGTTTCACTTGCCCTGTGGCCTCATCAGAACTAAGGCAGTTTTGTTCTGAGAGGTGCAGTTGGTGTGTTCCAAATACTAGGGAAATAAAGTTAGACCCCTCACCCCCTTTGGATGGCAACGTTATCCCGTTGTAAGCATTCTCTTCAACTCTGTTTGGTTATGGCCCATTTATGCTTTGCTTTTAATTTGAAACCTGAGCAATCCCTTTCTTCTTGGATCTTATTTCTCATGTTCTTTGGGGTGATTTTTCCCCCTGTCATAGCTTTGTATCTGGGGAGGAAGCACAGATGCAGTCTGTGGACCTGCCTTCCTTTGGAAAGCGCATGCCTTTCCATCTCCTATTTGGCCAGCATTGTAAACAGACCATTCCTTCCATGTATGCACAAACTTGGCATGCGTACTAACCTGCCTGGCAAGGGCGCTTGAGGTCCTGAGCATCCCTTGACTGCTGAATGCCACAGATGATGCAGTATTTGCACTACTTGATTATGCGCTCAGAGCCTCTTGAATGTTGTATACTTCTAAATTAAGTTTAAGAAACAGATGGACGAGTGGCATCTTGTAAAGAAAAAGGAAATTAAACTCACTCATTATATTCAAATTACTGATCTGTTTTAGAAGTGGAAAGCAAATAAGGTTTTCCTGAGTGAGCTTCAGCCACTTGGGTGATGTGGTAATTATTTAAAAGAAAGCAGATCATCAGCAGTGACTTACACTGGAGTGTTTCGGGATCTTGTAAGAGGGGTATTTGATGACAAGCAAGATACATTGTGTGAGGGTGTGACCTCAGTCTGAGAAAAACTTTTTCTCAGGTCTTTTCACGTGCATAACTCATTCACTCTTTTTTCAACAGGAATAACTTAGCTTGCACATGAATCCAGTCATGCAAACCATTAGGAAAACCAGAGCCTCTACGGAGTTCCCTCTTCTAACCCAATTGACTTGAATCTGCCCATGGAAACTTTCAATACAGAAGAATTGATGTTGACCATTAATAAAACACACTGGCAGAGATCGTCCCATAATAAAGCAATCCGAATCAGCATCACTAAACTGATATTGCATGAAGCAAGGATAAAAATTACAAAAGAGCAGCATTTTTAATTTTCACAAAATGTCTAAGTTTTCAGCTCTACCTGCACGTTCATAACCAACAGTGTAGACGGTGGTCTCATGTAACGCATACAGGATTCATGCCTTTCATAGTTTATTATTATTGAAGTCTACACAAAATTGCAATCCCTTAGGTGACAAATCTTTTGTTTACAGATCAGTGAAGATTACCCTAAAATGCTAGAAGCTGTATAGGTCTGGTGTGTCATTTTATCACAGATTAGATGTGCCAATAACCGAGTTTATCCAGTAAACAACTTGAATCTTGTACTTGTTTCATCTGGTTTTATTATTCTCACCCATAAACAGTAATGACCTTCTGATCCTATGAAAATATGTAATGCTTACGATCTTGCGTTGTGTATCTAATTTAATTCATTATAGGTAGCACTGATTTTAGCATATTCATGTGATTTCTTCCTTGTCTTTTGCTTTGGACTGTGTTCAATCCAGAAACCTGCCCAGAGTCCCCTAATAAGTCCTAAATATGTAAGTTGTCATTATTTTGGGAAGAAATCCTGTATTTGTTAGTTTACATTATGAAATTTGACTCAAGAAATACCTGATGGGATTTTGTTGCTTGGTTTTCTTTCTTTTTCTTCATGTTTTTTTTTTTTTTCAATTGATTTCTTTTTCTTGAAAGAGGTTTTTTTTTCCAAATCTGGTCCATTTTTACAGTCTAGTTCAGAGCCAAGCCTTAAACTGTACAGAATTTCCACTGTAATTAAACTATTCTGTGTTTAGTTATAAATAGCCTTCAAGAAGATCTATATTCTCCATTCCATTGTCAGTGCGTTGCAGCCCATGGTGAATGTGCATTTCTGCATAGCAAAATAAAAATGGTAAATGCATCTAAGACTCTAACCTTCTCTATTTAATAATTTCAATATTGTATATATTCACCACAGAGGTAACAGTTGCCAACACGAAAGGCCTCTTTCAAGTGCGTTCCTGATGTCCCTTCATTTACAGATCATATCGCAGTGTAAGGACCCTTCGAGGTATTGGAGATTAGAAAGAAGTGAATCTTGCCTCCACAACAAAGCCTGTTGTCTAAGGGCCTTTTGGTGTGTGTATACATACATACATACATATACTCGTGCACGTATGTATGTGTTCACACAGATACCCTTGATTATCATCATTCATAGTACTATTCTGTAACTTTTGTAAGATTACTGTGAACACTGAATTAGCAAGTACTGAACCACCAATCAAGGGGTTAGGTTCCTACAAGCCACTGTTTACAACATTTTCGTCAACCAGTCAACCATAACCTTGTCTTATGTGAGTTACTATTGAAAGATGCCTTCCTTAATATAGATTATTGATTCATTAACATTGAGCTCACAGCCAACAGCCCAATAACAAGTTCCTGAAGGAGGCTTATCTAACACACCATAAGACACATCAGGAGTTAAGACATGGTTTTTGCTGGGTCTCCTGTAAGACTGCAGTCAAGATTTGCCCAAAGCTAAGTTCTTATCAAGAGGCTCAAGTAGAGAAAGATCTACCTCCAGGCTCTCTCAGGCTATTGGCAGAAGTCCTTTCCTTGTGGATGTAGGACTTGGGGCAGCTTGTCGTTTCAAAACCAGCCATGAAGGAAGAGGCTGTACCGTGTTTCAGCTAGCAAGACAGTCTTGTCCAACAACATAATCAAAGGAGCAGCTACCCAACACCTTAGCAATTTTCTCTGTTGGTTAGAAGCAAATCAGGGAAGCAGACTTGTCCCAATGGATAGGGCATCCGCCTACCACATGGAAGGTCTGCAGTTCAAACCCTGGGCCTCCGTACCCGTGTGGAGCTGGCCCATGCGCAGTGCTCATGCTCAGTGCTGATGCGCATAAGGAGTGCTGTGCCACGCAGGGGTGTCCCCCGTGTAGGGGAGCCCCACGCGCAAGGAGTGCAACCTGTAAGGAGAGCCGCCCAGCACAAAAGAAGTACAGCCTGCCCAAGAATGGCACCGCACACACGGAGAGCTGACACAGCAAGATGACGCAACAAAAAGAAACACAGATTGCCGGTGCCGCTGATAAGGATAGAAGTGGTCACAGAAGAGTGCACAGCGAGTGGACACAAAGAGCAGACAACTTGGGGGAGGGATAGTTGGGAAGGGGAGAGAAATAAATTAAAAATCTTTAAAAAAAAAAAAAGGCAAATCATAGGTCCCACCCACAAATTTAATCCGAAACTTAGATTTATACCTTAGTCGCTAATTAGTATTGCCGAAGCCAGATTTCACTAACGTGGCATAAGTCTAGCTAATGCCTTATTGCTAAACTCTTGGGTAATCTCAAGTGTTTTGTTTGGACAGTACTGCTGTTGCAAAAAAAAAAAATAGCATTTGGCGTGAAAGAGACCCCTGATATGACACTTTCAGAAAGTGAAGAATTCCACTTCAGTTAGTCATTAATCTCACATGAAAGTCCCTCCTGCTTCTCAATTTGCTCTAAAATCAGGTACAGGATGGTAGAAAAAGAAGAATAAATGATTCTTTCAAATGAACAGGTAAACAAATCACAACTCTAAAGGCACTTTTAATGGTAACCTGCAATGACACAAGAATTTGCAAAAACATTAGTTATTGAGTTACCCACCTAAAAAATAGTCTACATGCTATTTTCTCTGGAGTCATAGAGCAAATTGCTAAGTCCAGATAATAGTAGTATAGTAAATACACTTTCTAGCAACTTGAGTGTTTTCTCAATTTCTATATGTTGTATCTATTGTCACTTTGTGAGCTCTTACAATAACACCATTAGGTTGTGTTAGCTGCAGAATTTTAAAAATACATGTGTGCTAGTAAGAGACAGCCTTGCTTCAAGTCAGGTAGAATGTTCTACTTTCCTCCTCCAGGGGACCTGACCTCGAGCTCTGCCTGGGGAGACAGCCTTGCTTGATGTGGGCTCATCCTGCTCAACCTGCACCCGGGATGAGTGGGAGGCACTGCAGGGAGGCTGGGCAGCCACTGCCCGGAAAGAAAGGAGGGCAACACTGATAATGCGGGAATTCCGTTCAGTTTCATTCTCCCAGGAAAATCTTCCATCCCCTACTCTATATTCCTTTCCGACTTCCCAGAGCAGCCATGTCCAGTTTGCTTGGGCACAATGAGTTAGATCAGGCACCTTATAGAATTATTCAGCCCATTTAAAAAAAAAAAAATTTAAAGCAGTAAAATATATAAGATTTTTCCATTTTAACCATTGTAATTATACCATTCAGTGGCATTTATTATATTCACGATTTCATGCAGCCTTCACCACTATTTCCATAACTTTTTCATCACCCCAAACAAGTTCTGTACCTACCACGCAATAGCTTCCTATTTCTTTCTTCCTTCTACCCCTGGTAAACTCTAACCTACTTTGTCTATGAATCTGCCCAATCTAGATATTTCATGTAAGTGGAACCATACAATATTTGTCCATTTGTATCTGGCATAATTCACTAAGCATATGCTTTCAGATTCCATTCCTATTGCAGATATCAGAACTTCATTCCTTTTTGTGGCTAAATAATATTCTGTATGTATACCACATTTTGTGTATCCATCTGCTGGTGGACATTTGGGTAGTTTTTACCGTTTGACCCTTGTGAATAATACTGTTATCAACACTAACGTGCAAGCATCTGTTTAAGTCCATACCTGGAAATGGAATTTCAGCCTTTTTCTTTTAAATAATTACTATAATCCCATTTCCTTCATTATATGAACTTGTTCCTAGCACATCAATAACTCTTAAGTCAACATCACCTCTATAGCTGTATTTTTAAAAAATTCAACAGGTAATCTAAAACAGGGATACAGAAATTGCTTCTAACGTACTTTCAAACTGTCAGCACCCTGCTGGCTGTACCAGACCCAGTGCCACCTCCAAGGAAGGTGCCTCACCGCATGGAGGGTAGCAAGAGCGGAAGAATGACTGCTACCAGGTACAGCCGCTTAGTCCCCGCCCACTCCATGGTTTGCAGGTGTCAGGGTCACCAGCAAAAGCACGACTCACACAGGTGCCAGATAGAACATTCACTCTCACAGAAAGGAGACCAAGCAAGGTCAGCATCCCCAGTGGGTGTCAGCCCTCCACAGCCAGCGGGTCTCCATGCACAGCTAAGGTGGGAAGATGGTCTATCACACACTTGCCGTGTCATGGTGGATGGAGACCAGATACACCAGCGGGGAGGGAACAGGTGCCATAGAAAGTGGACATGCTTTAGCCAGGCGGTCGCCAGTGAATGGTTACCTATGCTCGGGGCAAAAGGCCCGCAGACCACTATCTGCTAGAGAAGGTGTTTTACCTCAGACACTCTGAGGTAAAAGAAGAGAAGGAAGTCAGCCCACATTCATCATCCTGACTTATCCTTCAAGCTAACACACCTAGTCCCGAGCACAGGGCTTATTTGTGGGTCACGGGGAAGGTGGCCGGCCTCCGTGACTGTCCCCTACCACACTTACAAATGAGGGTTATACGTACCTTCCACTAGATGCTCTGGTTTAAAGTCTCACTACATTAAACCAGTATTAAAAACGTCTGCCTTGGGCTGTCATAGAGGTGGGCTTGTAGTTTAATGGCCATTTACTCTGCTAAGGGAGAAATAAATACAAGGCAAAACTGGACTATACAATTTTAAAGAAAATGCATTTTTCTGACAAGCTCATTGGTGCCTCCGAGACTGTTTTCTCAAAAATGACATTTGAGTTTGACAAGTTCCTTAACAGAGCTTAAACTCTGAGGAAGGGTGGCCAAAGGAGCTGACGCTTCCCCATGGGCGTGCTACACACCACACACAGGAGGCAACAGAAAAACTAGCACCAAAGGGCGCCGGCTTGTCACATCTCGACCGTTCATGTCAACGTTGCCTGTCCCAGGACACCTTCCACCTGTACTTAAACCACCAAAAAATTGCAGCAATGCTGAATGACCTCTAACTTGATAGCAAGAGGTAAAAATCTAAAACCAAAGCTTATATGGAAATAGCTGTGGGTAAAACCTATACAAATATAAAGCTTTTAATTTTGTTTAAGATGATCTTCCATTCATCCTGTTATACCAGCCAGAAAGCCTGGGAGACATTCTCTACACCACTATCTCCCTCACCCACCATCTCCCTGACCTGTTGGTTTTATTCCCTTACTAGTCTCTGACTCTGTGATTCTGTGGCTAGCCTACTCTGATTCTTGCTAATCTTCCCAAGTCCTCTCTTGGCAGTCCATGCCATCCCCAATCCCTCACATTGTAGCTTGTAGCCTTTAAGAAATACAAATCTAAACATTCCAATTAAAGTCCTTTTTGGCTTTCCATTGCTCTTAAGGTAAAGACTCCAATTCTTTGAACAATGTCTGAGGGCCCTCCAAGGGGTGGCTCCCGACCCACCTGCTTTCCTGGGCATGCTCCGGACAATGTGTTCCCCTCCTCTCTCAATGCATCTCCATTCAGTTCCTTGAATGGACCAAGATCCTCCTCCCCAGCTGCAGCACTGTTACATTGGCAAAACTTTCACCAGCACTGTTTCACTCTGTCAGTTGTACTGTATATCTGAATTCACGTGTCTCTTTCCTGATTTTGCTCATCCACTTTCCCTATTATAAGCTCTCAACCCATTGTGTTATAGGGGAACATAGCATGGTTGTAATTTTTTATTTACTTGCTGCACTATTTATTTAATCAATCTCTTCTGGATGTTATGGATCTTACAGATGGTGCCCTAGCTCTAAGCACAGTGCCTGGCTCACAGTCATGCTCAGTATTTGCATGCATGCTTGAACATATAAACATATGGGTTTGTCTGCTAAGATAAATTTGAGGGAAGCGGATTGGGCTCAATGGATAGAGTGTCTGCCTATCACATGGAAGGTTCAAGCCCCGGGCCTCCTTGACCTATGTGGAGCTGGCCCATGCACAGTGCTGATGCGCACAAGGAGTGCCATGCCACACAGGGTGTCCCCCATGTAGGGGAGCCCCATGCGCAAGGAGTGTGCTCGTAAGGAGAGCTAATGCAGCAAGCTGACACAATAAAAAGAAACAGATTCTCGGTGCCACTGACAAGAATACAAGTGGACACAGAAGAATACTAAGTGAATGGACACAGAGAGCAGACAACTGGGGAGGGGTGGGGAAGGGGAGAGAAATAAATAAAAAATAAAAAGATAAATTTGAAAAGCATAAGATTCTGAGAATTTTCTCTGAGCCCAGCAAGCGAGGGGGGGGGGGTTGCAGTCCCCAATGTTTATTTCAGGTCATCCCTGGTCAGCTGCACACCATGGTCATAGGGTCAGTCACGATCTGGGGAGGCCCCTCTAAAACTAGCAACGGTCTCTTCCCAAAGCAGTGTCACTGGAAGGTTGGTTCAGCCCCCAGTTGAGGCGCTCCCATTCTTTCCCATCTGCTGGTCAGGTGTGCTCAGTCTCGGAGGACAGGCTTTGAGTCACTGTCATCATGCTCTAAGCCTCGTGTGTACTTGAAAGTGGTCTCAGAAGCTGGAGTTGAAAGCCAGTGAAAGAGCTCAGTAGACTTAACTCCTTACACTATTTGTGGGCAATGGGAATCTTAACCACATCATAGAATCTCTCTCAAGGATGGCAGTGCTTCAGTCTGGGCAAAGTGGAGAGAAAGAATAGTACAGACCTAAAAACTTGGTGTTATTTTTGACTCTTCTTTCCTTCACAGTGTGGAAGTTCCTTTGTATGTGGCCTTTCTTTACCACCCTACTTTAAGCTCTCATTTCTCACCTGTGCTTATTGATTAGTCTGCTAATTGGTCTCTAGGCTCAGTTCTGATTATCCCCACCTCTCCCCCCAAAACTCCCTCAGTCCTTCAGGCTCAATCCTCTTCCCAAATCAATCTTAAAAGCACCATTGTGGCTCCTTCATTAGAGAATGTGGCAGAGCTCCCCAGAATGGGAATTCAGTATTCTTTCAGTTATTGTGTGAATCTCCACCCACTCTGGCAGTGCCCCATGAACATTTGAACACATTGATGCACCTTACATGTATGCCCAGGTGAACTTGCTCCCATGTATCCCTATCACTGACACCCCACACCAGTGATTCTCTCCTGTCACAGTTGTAACCCTTCTGCAGGCCAAAACTTCTTAAAAAATGAAGCCAAGAATATTGCCAAATGCAATTTATAGGAAAATGAGATAGTAATGATAGGTTAAAAAAAAGAAATAAAATACATAATAATTTAGAAAAAATAAATTGAGATGTTAAAAAATAATGAAAAATATTTTTAAACATTTTTTTGACTATTTTGTCTTTCGTCATTGTAATATCTGTTGTCCTATATATACAGTGACATTTTCTTCCATTTCTTTCCCAGTGTCTTTTTTCATTTTGTTTTCAAAGAAGTTTTAGGTCACAGTAAAGTCACATACAGAACATAGGGGACTCCCATATACCCAACATCCTCTCCCTTTTCCCCCTTCCCGTATCAATAACTCTTTATATGTGGATAGTATATTCATTAAAACTGATGTACAAATATTGAAACATAGCCACTAACCAAGGTCAATGGTACATTATGGTCTACACTCTAAACCATACACTTTTACAAATTTTAGATGAAATTCAACATGGCCTGTATCCATCATTGCAAGATCATGCAGAACACTTCCACTCCCCCCTAAATACCCCCTCTTACATTTACTCTATTCCTCTCCGCCCCCCCCCCCCAAGACCCACAACAACTACCAGACTTTACTACTTGAAGGACAAGAGTCATAGTTACTTGCAACAAAACAGGGTTTGACACACTAGTCTGCCCTCCCCTATTAGGAACTGCCCACACGCTCGAGAGACACCCACCCCTCTGTATGAGAACATATCAGGCCTCCCCAGGATGGGAATCCAAATCCTTCCTGTTCATTATGTGAGTCTCCACCCACTGATAAACACACTATGACAAAATGACCACTTGCACATTCTCTAGAAGACTGCCCCAGGTACTCCCTGTCCTAAATGCCTCCCCCATCCAACACCCTAAATGAGTAACCCTTCCTTGTCATATTGCCAAAAGAGCTTTTCCAACATGTAGTTTCAACCACACACCCACCAATCCCCAGTGTTCACCTGCTCCCATTCTCAACCCTACCCCAGTTCCTTGGACCATCCAACCCACCCTCTCCACCCTATGCCCCTCCCCCATCAAACTTGCACTACCCAACCCAATAGTTTCCCTACACACCTGTCATATCCCTTTGCTGAACAACTACTCCCACCCAAGTGCAGGACAATGACTAGTGAAGAGGGGTGGTCCATTGTTGGGCCCTTGATATTGACAATTATGTTTATGAGCCTTTGCTCTTAAATTTGCAACTTAGCCTAGTGCTGTAGGGTGCCTAAGAGTTACCTCCTGAGAGCTTCCATGTTGCTCAAACATGGCCTTTCTCTAAGTCAAACTCAGCATATAAGTGCATTATCTTCCCCCCAGCATGGGACATGACTCCCGGGGATGATCTTCCCTGGCACCAAGGGACTACTACCAAACATCAACAAGCAATGCAACTGGAAAAAGTCCTTGAATAAAAGGGGGAAAGTTAAAGATAAATGAGTTTATATGGCTAAAAGACTTCAAAGTGAGTCAAGAGATCATCCCAGAGGTAACTCTTATGAATGTCTCAGCAGGATCTCATTGACTGTCAAGGTAGATACTACCTCAAATAGTGGGGTGGCTGAGAGCTCTGGAGACACCCAGGTCCTGTGGTCATGGCAAACAGCTTGCCAATAGGCTCTACCTTGGAGTTTGTGCCCCAGAGTGTGACAGAGTTGGACTCAGATGTGACTTCTCTACCCCAACCTCTTCTGTACCCTCTATTTGAACTTATAGTTGGTGCTAGAGTTGGTAGGTGTATGTCCAAGAGACTTGAATCTTTGGACTGTCCCTATGCCAGCTGGGCCCTGAGCCTCAGTGGAGTTGCAACACCTACTCTCCAGTTCATTGGACTCAGCCAGGACAACTGGCAAGGATGTGAGGATGGACAACCACATACCAAGGAACTGAGAGTCCCATCCATCAGCCATATGGGATCGAGGCCCCCCTTTCAATTAGAGGTGGAGTGGGCATCACTATTCCAGAATCCTCAGGATTGGGGAATAAAATATGGACTAGAGTGGACTTACTGGTGTTCTACTATAGACTTATGGGTATTCTAGCAGTGGAAGAAACTATATCATTGATGTGGACACAGTGGCCACTGGAGGTGCTGAAAGAGGGAAAAAGTAGTGTAATATGGGGTCATTTTGGGGACTGGAATTGTCCTGAATGACATTGCACCAACGGATACAAGCCATTATATATCCTTCTATAACCTACAGAATTGAGTGGGAGTGTAAACTACAATGTAAACTATAATCTATGCTTAATGGCAATGCTCCAAAATGCAATTCAATTATAATGAATGTGCCATTAATGAAAGAAGTTGTTAATGTGGGGAAGGGTGGGAGGTGTGTGGAGTGGGGCATATGGGAATCCCTTATATTTTTTTGTGTATCATTTTGTGTAATCTAAGTATCTTTTTAAAAAATAAAAATACATTTTTAAAAATAAATAAAAATAAAAGCACCATTATGACATTACCAGAAAGCCTTCAGTGCTGCCTCTTCACTTGTTCCCTCAAGTTCAATTCTAAACTCTTAAACATCAGTTGAAATTTCATGATCATGCCATAGCCCAACTTGCCTTTTTTCCCCCTCACACATACTGCAGTACCAATTTGTTGCTCCCACCAACATCATGTTCTCATCATATCAGCTCTGCTAGACACCACTCACTTCTGCCACAGGGCCTTTGCTTATACCAGTTTCAGGCAAAATTCTCTCCTTTCTAATTTATCCAGCCCCAAAAGCATTTAGACATTCATTTGACAGTTAATAATAACCAACACATACAATGAATGCTTATTATATGTTACCTACTGCTCTAAACACTATATGTATTCATAGAATTTTCATACCAATCCTGGAAGGTTATTTGATTATCTTTGGCACACACCTGATGTATTTTAGGCTATCTATTTTTTTTTTTTAAAGATTTATTTATTTATTTAATTTCCCCCCCTCCCCTGGTTGTCTGTTCTTGGTGTCTATTTGCTGCGTCTTGTTTCTTTGTCCGCTTCTGTTGTCGTCAGCGGCACGGGAAGTGTGGGCGGCGCCATTCCTGGGCAGGCTGCTCTTTCTTTTCCCGCTGGGCGGCTTTCCTCACGGGCGCACTCCTTGCGCGTGGGGCTCCCCCACGCAGGGGACACCCTTGCATGGCACGGCACTCCTTGCGCGCATCAGCACTGTGCATGGCCAGCTCCACACGGGTCAAGGAGGCCCGGGGTTTGAACCGCGGACCTCCCATATGGTAGACGGACGCCCTAACCACTGGGCCAAAGTCTGTTTCCCATTTTAGGCTATCTAAATTCCTTAACTATGTTGTAGGTTTAAGACATAAGACATGATATACACTTTGTACAGTTATGCATCTGAATTGTCCTTATAAATTCCTAGATCTTCAGCTTGATTGCTCTCAATATAGTTGTAAGGGCACCTGAAAAAATAAAGTGGTTGAATAAGTTTCCATAAACATTTGGAATAAGGATAAAAGAGAAGGATGTGGCCCTGCCTATCAGGGCTTAAATTAAACCCAGGTACAACTTATGGCACATATACCTGCAAATAGCCAGTAGTCTCACCAAGGTCAAATGGGTAAATAAGAATACCTAAAATTCATTGAGTATATGCAATCTGATAGACACAGCATTATGGATTTCACTAATATTCTTTCAACACCTTAAGAGTTAGTGGATTTTTTTTCTGAATTTGCAAATGAAGTTAATGAGGTCAAAGAAATACATGAAATACATTATTGAAGGGAGTACTATATTCAACTTAGATCCAGAATTTGAATCCAGGTCATATTTGAAAGGTGAAAGCAGACTGACAAGTGTTATTAATGTAGAACTAAGAAAGTGGAATCTTTAGCTGGCAGGGAGAAAAGACAAGAGTCAGAATAACTTATACTGCAGAATTCTCAAAATCACTCTTCCAAAAAATCTGAAGAGGAGAGAACACAACCTAACTCATTCTATGAGGCCAACATCACCCTAATACCAAAGCCAGAAAAAAGTACTACAAGAAGAGAAAATTATAGACCAATCTCTAATGATATAGATGCAAAAGGCTTCAACAAAATACTTGCAAATTGGATCTAAAAGCACATTAAAAAATTATACACCATGATCGAGTGGGTTTTATCACAGGTATGTAAGCGTGGATGAACATAAAATCAATTAATGTAGTAAACCACTTTAAAGAATTGAAGGACATAAAATGGTAGTTTGTAAATCTTTGAAGATGAATAGAAATGGAGAAAGCATGTCACGGTGTTTGTAACTAGCAGAGGTATTATATGGGTATGACAATGGTTGAAAGGGAAATTCTAAGGACATGTATATTACTAGAAGGAAAGATAAAAACTAACATGGGACAATATAAGAGAGTAAAATCCCATGTAAAACACAAATATGGGTGATGTTGTATATATAGGACTATTTTTACAAAATATAAATACCAATATACTAGAAAGAAGGAAACAGAATAGCAGTTATGTATGGTAGGGGAAGCATGAACAAATTGAGGAGTGATGACTTTTGTTTGTTTATTACTAGTTTTACTATTTGGAATAATGAAAGTGCTGTAAGAATGAAGTGATGAATTCACAAATATATGACTACACTAAATATCATTGATTATACACTTTGGATTTATATTTTATTAATGTATATCAATAAAATTGATTTATTTTAAAACTTGAAGGAGAAAAATCACACTATCATCTCAATTGAGGCAGAAAAGGCAGTTGATAAAATCTAAAGATAGGAATAGAAGTAAACTTTCTCAACATGGTACAGAGCATATATGAAAAACCCTCAGCTAACACCATACTCAGAGGTGAAAGGCTGAAAGTTTTCCCTCTCAGATTGGAACAAAACAAATATTTCCACTGACACCACAGTTATTCAACATTGTATTAGAAGTTCTAGCTAGAGCAATCAGGCAAGAAAAATGAAAGGTATCCAAATTGGAAAGAAGGAAGTTTCCAGTATTTGTAAATGACATGATCCTATTTTTAGAAAATCCTGAAAAATCTACAACAAAGCTACTAAAATTAATAAAAGAGTTCAGCAAAGTGGTAGGATACAAGATCAATATGCAAAAATCAGTAGTGTCTCTTTACACTAGTATTAAGCAATGAGGAAGAAATCAGTAAAGAAATTCCATTTATAGTAGCAACTAAAAGAATCAAATATCTAGGAATACATTTAACCAAGGATGTAAAGGACTTGTACAAAACATGTTTAAAAGAAATTAAAGAAGACCTAAACAAATGGAAGGCCATTCCATGTTTATGGATTGAAAAACTAAATATCATTAAGATGTCAATTCTCTCTATATTGATTTACAGATTCAATGCAATCCCAGTCAAAATTCCAACAGCCTACTACTTGGAAGAAATGGATAAGTCAATAACCAACAATTTTTGAATGGGAAAGAGACCCCAAAAAGCCAAAAATACCTTTAAAAGGAAGAACAAAGTTGGAGGACTCTCACTTCCTAACTTTAAAGCATATTACAAGACTATAGTGGTCAAAACAACATGGGACTGATATCAGTAGAGATATACTGTCCAATAGAATCGGGTTGAGAGTTCAAACATAAGCCCTCACCTCTATGGTCAAATTCTTTTTTATAAGGCTGCCAAGTCCACTTTACTGAGTTAGAACAGTCTGTTTGACAGATGGTGCTGGAAGTACTGGATATCCATATCCAAAAGGAAGAAAGAGGACCCTTATCTCATGCCTTATACAAAAAATAACTCAAAACGGATCAAAGACCTAAATATAAAAGCCAGGGCCATAAAACTCCTAGAAGAAACTGTAGGAGAACATCTTTGAGATCTTGTAGTAAGTGGTGGTTTCTTAGACCTTACAAAGTATGAGCAATGAAAGAAAAAAAAATAGATAAATGTAGTCCCCTGAAAATTAAATAGTTTTGTGCTTCAAAGGACTTTGTCAAGAAGGTAAAAATGCAGCCTACTCAATGGGAGAAAATATTTGGAAACCACATATCCCATAAGTATTTTTATCCATGATATATAAAGAGATGCTACAACTAACAAAAGATTAATGACCCAATTTAAAAATAGACAGAAGACTTAGACATTTTTCCAAAGAAGAAATACATAAGGCAAAATGCACATGAAAAGGGAGGATCCAAGATGGCGACAGTCAGAAACTAATTATCAGGTCATCCTATAGGGCAACTAATTATAAGCCAGATATGTCCAGATCAATTGTTTGAGGCACTCCAGGGACCAGAAAAATGCAGTGCCCCATCAGGGAAGAACAGGAAGAGGAGAGTGACAATCTGCAGTGAAGATTCTTGAATAGATACCTCCATGTTACAGAGGTGGTTGCCCATCCCCCACTGGTGAGGTGGACTGCCTCAGTACCCACTCCCCAGCTAGAAGTAGAAGCTCTTTCCCAAAAGCGGGGAAGAGGAAGTGGCCTGGCACCAGCTCCAGCTGTTGATTGGCAAATTCAGCTAGCTGGATTCCATTCTTGAGCACGGCTAAAGTTTAAACCTGCCCTAGCCACAAAGAAGCCAGCAGCTTTTGTTCTGCTGTCTCCACCCCAGGTAGGCATGGACACAGGGGCGATTGAAAAACACACTGGTGCCCTGGACGTGGGGATCAGATTCAGTGGGCACAGTTTAGAAAGCCACTGCTTAGACCACCACACCCAGCAGGATAGGAAATTGGGTCCATTTAAAAAATTTTCTAAGGACAGAGCAGGCAGAATCACCCCACCCACCATGAAGGGCTGCTGCACACTAAGTCCCAAAGCCCCCCAGAAGGAAAGGAAGTGTGCGCTCTCTCTAGGGCAGTACACATAGAGTCACCAGGTCCACATTAAAGGACACTGCACTCTCATCCCCAAGGTGCCCCAGGAAGGAAAGGAACCAAGAGCTTTCTGATCACTCTCTTTTTAGACAGTACAGATAGAATCACCCCACCCACCTAGGGGGGTGTGCAGAACAGGAGGTGGCAGTTGATCGAGAACTTAGATCTCAGGGGCTGGGAGCTGTACAAGAGTTTCATCCCAGGTAGGCTGGCAACCTCAGCCTCAACCACACCTCCACCAGGAGCTACATCAGCTGAGACTTAGAGCACAGAATAATCTTAGGGCAGCAATGAAAAACTGAATGAAGAATACTACCTGCTGGGTACCTTAGGAAAGCCTAGATTGGGGCTGGCATCAAAGAAAAGATTAGAGGCCTTTAGGGTCTCTTCCAGAGCACACTGGAATCTATCTACTCTCCCTTTATAGATCCTCTGAGTTTGTTTTGCCTGGGAAGCCAGAGTTGGGAAGGTTATCTCCAGGGATACAATTCTATGAAAATTAGCCCTCCAGGTAAGACCGGTAGGAAAAAAAACAAATGGAGTATTAAAAATATATGAGGCAGCTCCCTTCCTTGTTGCTTTGGTGGTGGCTTTGGCCATGGCGTGCATGTGGGGAGCAGATGCCAGAATTTTCCCAAGTTGGTCCTGTGCAAGCATGAGGTCATTTTGTCTCTTCTTTGCCCTTGTGGCTTTGGTCAGCTCAATGGATGTTCCTCAGTTGGTGAATCCTGACTTCACAGATTAGCACAGATCAGCACAGATCAGCACCAGGACAGAAATCACCTCTGGAGCCAGATGGAACCCAAATGGAAACTGGGTCTTAGCCAGTTGTTCAGTTATCATTAAGGCTGCTTGGTCAGGACTCCTGTGTACAAACTATTAGTTGTTAATTCATCACATGTATTATAATGTATTGTAATTCACAATACATAGTATATGTATTTTAAACTCACAAATGAAGGGCTATTAAAAATATGTAATATATATATAATATATACACAGAGGCAAATAAACAAACAGAACAGAATAACACAGAGAAGGAACAGGGAAAGTTTTAGCAAAAAGTCAACCAATAAGAAAGCCATAGGCTAAAGAGTGAAACTGTAAAAAAATCAGATGTCAAGGCACCAACAAAAATTGCAAGTCATACTAAGAAACAGGAAGATACTGCCCAGCCAAGAGAACAAATTAAACTTTCAGAAGAAACACAGAATTTGAGACAACTAATCACAGATATCCAAACAAATCTCCTTAATAAATTCAATGAGATGGATATGGATAAAGATATTAAAGGTATTAAGAAAACACTGGGGGAAGCGGCTGTGGTTCAACTAGTTGGGCTCCCATCTACCATATGGGAGACCCTGGATTCGTATCCCAGGGCTTCCTTGTGAAGGCAGGCTTGCCTGCATGCTGCGGAGAGTTGCTAGTCTGGGCACCATGGAGTGCCGCCGGCCCACCAGTGCCATGGAGTGCCACCAGCCCACCAGCACCACAGGGAGCCAACTCAGCAAGGTGATGCAACAAAAAAGTGAGACAAGCAAAAACACAGAAGAGTGCACAGCAAATGGACGTAGAGAGCAGACAACAAGCAAGCCGCAAGGGGCGGGGGAATAAATAAATATAGACACAGAAGAAAGCACAGCGAATAGACATGGAGAGCAGAGAGCAAACAAAAAACCACAAAGGGTGGGGGAATTTTTAAAAAATGAATGAAGAAGACACTGGCGGGCAGGTGGTGGGGGAGGAAGGCAGGGGAATATGGCGTCCAAGTGAGTGCACCCTCGTCATCTCTCCTGCAAAAAACTGGCTGAATGGGGACAGAATCCTGCCCGAGTGAGCTGTTTAGGGAACCACAGAGCAGGAGGTTTCTGGACATCGATCTGGAGTGTGACAAAAGGAGTTCTTGCGCAAGGTATAACCAGGGATTTCTAGCCCTTGTGCCTGAAGCTGTGGGAAGGCTAAACCCTTCCCCTAGGGCTGATAGCCACAGCATTCCCTGAACACTGCTAGTTCCTGAGCCCTTGTTCCCCAAACTCGAGATCCCCAAAACCACATTCCCTGTTCCCTGTGTTCCCCGAGCCCACATTCCCTGAACTACTTTCCCTGAGCCTGTGTTCCCTGAACCCATCACTCCCCAAACCATAGTTTGTCTGCTGCTCTCAGACAAACCCTGAGTGGAAAGGTTCTGGTGAACAGTGCAGGGGGACCCAAGGAATGTGGGTTCACTTGTCTGTTGCCCCCATTTTTGAGCTTGGAGGAGCACACACCAGTTGGCTTGGGGAGAGGCTAGGAAGAGAGGAGAGTTGAATCTGCTGAGGCACCCTGATTTAACTAAATGCCCTGAGATAGGGAAAACTGGTCTGGGAGAAGGTGGAGTCAGGCAATTAACTAGTCCTGTGCAAGACACTTAAGGGAGGGGGGCAGTTCAAAATGCTTGGTAGGCTTCCAATAGCATATTTAGGGTTCCTGGCAAGATGTGGATGCTAGCTAGCTCTCAAAGGGTCATTATTCTCTGTGGTGAGTTGGTTCACCAGGGTCCCATTTGAATCTCGGAGAAAGCTCTCACGTGGGCTTCCTGCTGCCCTGGGAGAGAGAGAAGTGAGGAAGAAAGAAAGGGGAAGGACAGATTCCTAAACAGTTTATTCAGTGGCAAAGAGGACGCCTTGCTTGAGGGCTTGTCTGGTTTTGTTTGTTTTCTTGTCTTTCCTTCCTCTTTATCCCCCCACCACCATTTTTTTTTCTATTAGGCACTGTAGGCAGTGTTTTGTTTGCTGTGCTTCCTCATCCTCTATTTCCACTTTTCTGTATATACTGATTTTGGTTACCATTGCTATCCACTTTCCTTTACATCTTTCTATCTTCCATCGTCTATTGTTTCTTAAATTCTACCTCTCTTTGTTCTCCGATTTTTCTGGATTTTTATTTCTAACACCTCTATTCTGTTTTCTTTTATTCACTCTTTATGTCATTGTCCTTTCTATTCACTTTCCCTCTCTCCTGATCACACTAGCCTTTTAATTCATACTATATTCTTCTCCATAAAAAGTTTTCCCTTCTCATTACAGGCACTCCACTTTCTTACTGTTATAACTCTACACAACTTACATGAGTTTAATATTGATTCTTCTAGGTCTTACATGGTTCTTCTGCTAACATTTACTATCAATACTACTATTATACTTTTTCTTTTCTTACCTCTTTTCCTTTCCCTGGCCCTAATCGTTTTCCTTCAAGGGAACTGAGACAACAACAAAGAAATAGAATAAGAAAAAAAAAGTGTCAAAGAGAAGATTTAACACACACACACATGCAAAAAGCATCTAAATAAACCCAGGACTAGACAGAGAAGCTAATAAACTGAATGAACCCATCAAGATAAAATGATGACCAGACAGCAACAAAAAATTACAAACCATACCAGTAATCAGGAAGACATGGCTCAAACCAAAGAATGAACTGAAAACCAGGAAGAGGAGCAGAATATCAAACATCTAATCAAAGGTCTTGAAACAAATATCATGGGCCAGCTTAATGAAGCAAAGGAAGAGATTAAGGATATTAAGAAAACACTTGGATGGGAAGCAGATTTGGCTCAACTGATAGAGCATCTGGCTACCACATAGGAGGTCCAGGGTTCAAACCCAGAGCCTCCTGACCCATGTGGTGAGCTGGCCCACACACATTGCTGATGTGTACAAGGATGCCATGCCACGCAGGGGTGTCCCCCATGTAGGGGAACCCCATGCACAAGGAGTGCACCCCTCAAGGAGAGCTGCCCTGTGCAAAAAAAAGTGCAGCCTTTCCAGGAGTGGCACCACACACAGAAAGAGCTGATGAAGCAAAATGACAAGACAATGCAAGCAGATACAGAAGAATACACAGTGAATGGAAACAGAGAACAGACAATGGGGAGGGGAGGAGAGAGAAATAAATAAAAAATAAATCTTTAAAAAAACAAAAGAAAACACTTGGAGACCAAAATGAAGAAATTGTAAACATACCCAAAAAGATAATGGATATCACAGGGATGAATGGCACAATCCAAGAAATCAAAATTTGAAGAGGCAGAAGAAAGAATTAGTGATGTAGAAGATAGTACATCTGAAACCAAACAGATAGTAGAAATGATTGATAAAAGGATAGAAAAAATGACAACTGAAAACATGTAAACATATGCATTATAGGCATCCCAGAAGGAGAAGAGAAGGGAAAGGGGACAGAAGGGGTAGTGGTGGAAATAATGGCTGAAAACCTCCCAAACCTATTGACGGAGATAGGTGTACATGTCCACGAAGCACAACACACCCCAAACAGCATAAATTCTAACAGGCCTACGCCAAGACCTATACATGTCAAATTATCCAATGCTCAAGACAAAGAAAATACTGAAGGCAGCAAGAGAAAAGAGAACCATCACATACAAGAGAAGCTCAATAAGATTAAGTGCTGATTTCTCATCTCAAACCATGGAGGCAAGAAGGCAGTGGTATGGCATAGTCAAGGTACTAAAAGGAAAAATTTCCAGCCAAGAATACTCTATCCAGCAAAGCTGGCATTCAAAAATGATGGAGAGCTCAAAATATTCACAGATAAACAGAAACTAAGAGAGTGTGCAAACAAGAAACCTGCCCTTCAAGAAATACTAAAGGGAGTAATCCAGGAGGAAAGGAAAAACAAAACAAAACAAGAAAGACAGAGTTGGAGGAGAGTATAAACTAAACTAAAAAGAAAAAATGAAAAAGAAAAACAACTAAGAAGAAAAAAAGAGAAGTAAAAACAGTATATGACATACACAAATCCAAAGAAAATATGGCTAATGTAAATAATTCCTTGAGAGTAATAGCATTGAATGTCAGTGGACTAAACTCACCTGTCAAGAGATACGGATTGGCAGAATGGATAAGGAAATATGATCCATCCATATGCTGCCTACAAGAAGCCCATTTTAGATGCAGAGATTCAAAGAGGTTGAAAGTGAATGGCTGGAAAACAATCTTACAGGCAAACAAAAACCATATAAGGGCAGGAGTAGCTATATTAATATCAGACAAAATAGACTTTAAATGCAAAACTATTGTGAGAGAGAAAGATGGAAACTACATATAAGTAAAAGGAGTAATCTTTCAAGAAGAAAGAACAATCATAAACATTTATGCTCCTAACCAGGATGCCTCCAAATACATGAAGCAAACACTGGAAAAACTAAGTGAAGGACTAAATGCCTCTACAATTATAGTGGGGGACTTTAATACACCACTATCACCCATTGGACAGAACATCTCAGAAGAGAACCAATAAAGAAACAAAGTTTCTTGATAAAAACACTGCAAAAGATCAGAATAGAAGGAAACTTTCTAACATGGTAAAGGGTACATATGAAAAACCCACAGCTAACATCATTTACAATGGTGAAATCCTAAAATTTTTCCCCCTAAGACCAGGAACAAGAAAAGGATGCCCACTATCACCCCTCCTTTTTAACATTGTGTTAGAAATACATGTTCGAGTATGAGGCAAGAACCAGATATAAAAGACATGCAAATTGGAAAGGAAGAAGTCAAAATTTCACTATTTGCAGGTGACATGATCCTATACATAGAAAATCCTGAAAAAATCTACAAAAGAGCCTCTAGAACATATAAATGAGTTCAGTAAAGTTGCAGGTTATAAGATCAATGTGCAAAAATAGGTAGCATTTCTGTACACCAATAATGAGCAATCAAATAATGAGGAGGAAATCAAGAAACAAATACCATTTACAATAGTAAATACAAAAAATCAAATACCTAGGAATAAATTTAACTAAAAATGTAAAGGACTTATACACAGAAAACTACACCACACTGTTGGAGATTTGGACCCGAAAGGTATCGGGAATGAAAGATAGAGAAAAGGGAGAGTGAAAGAAAAAGAGAAAAGGGAGAGTGAAAGAAAGAGAGAGAGAGAGAGAGGAAGAACAAGAGAGCTGAGATCAGGGGGTCTGCAAGTAGAGACTCATCAGACAACTTTAGCGTTTACAAGGGGCTCTCTATATACCCCAGTCTACATGACAACAAGTGGCAACATGCAGTTAACTATCAGCATTACTCATAGTCTAAGGAATTAAAAAAAATCTTACCTCAAGGTACAAAATCTAAGGGTTCTATTTACTACAAAAAGTATGTGCTCATCTTTTCTTTCAGCCTTTAACAGCTTCATCCTGTTTGCTGGGAACTCTTAATTACTGCATTCCTTAGGTTGCAAGCTAGCCATGGAGACAGCACTTCTCTACTTGTGAGACCACTGTGCCTCAGTTTCCAACACCACACTGTTAAAGGAAATCAAAGACGACTTAAATAAATGGAATAATATTCCCTGTTCATGGATAGGAAGACTAAATATCATAAAGATGTCTATCCTACCCAAACTGATCTGCAGAGTTAATGCAATCCCAATAAAAATCAACACAGCATTTTTTTAATGAACTAGAAAAACTATGAAATTTATTTGGAAAGGAAAGAGGCCCTGAATAGCCAAAGACATATTGAAAAAAAAATGAATTAGAGGAATCACACTACCTGACTTTAAAACATACAAAGCTACAGTGGACAAAACTGCATGGTATTGGCACAAGGATAGACATACTGACCAATAGAACCAAATTGAGAGTTCTGATATAGATCCTCACATATGCAGTCATCTGATATTCAACAAGACCACCAAGCCCACTCAACTAGGAGAGAATGGACTCTTCAACAAATGGTGCTTGGAGAACTGAATATTCATATGCAAAAGAATGAAAGAGGATTACTATCTCATACCTTATACAAAAATCAACTCAAGATGGATTAAAGACCTAAATATAAGGGCCAAGACCATAAAAGACCTTGGAAAACAACATAGGGAAGCATCTAAAGGATCTTGTAATAGGAAATGGCTTCATGAACTTCACATCCAAAGCATGATCAGCAAAAGAATAAATAGATAAATGGGGCCTCCTCAAAATTAAAGCATTTTCACCTCAGTGGAGTTTGTCAAGAAAGTGAAAAGAGAGCCTAACCAATGGGAGAAAATATTTGGTAACCATATATATGATAGGAGCCTAATACCCAGCATATATAAAGAAATCCTATATCTTGAAAATAAAGAGACAAACAACCCATTTAAAAAATGGGCAAGAGATTTGAACAGACACTTCTCCAAAGAGGAAATACAAATGGCTAAAAAGTACATGAAAAGATGCTCAACATCGCTAGCTATTAGGGAAATGCAAATGAAAACTATAATGTGATAGCATCTTACACTCATTAAACTAATGGCTATTAAAAATACAGAAGACTACAAGTGTTTGAGAGGATGTGGAGGAATGAGAACACTCATCCACTGCTTGTGGGAATGCGGAAGGATCCGGCCATTCTGAAGGACAGTTTGGTGATTCCTTAAAAATCTAGCTATAGATTTTCCATATGACCCAACAATTCCACTGCTGGGTATATAGCCAGAAGAACTGAAAACAAGGACACAAATCGATGTAGCCACACCAATGTTCATAGAGGCATTATTCACTATTGCCAGAAGTTGGAATCAACCCAAATGCCCATCAACAGATGAATGGATAAACAAAAGGTGGTATATACATGCAATGGAATACTATTCAGCTGTAAGAAGGAATACAGAACTAATACATGGGATAACATGGATGAATCTCGAGGACCTTATGTTGAGTGAAGCAAGCCAGGCATTGAAGGACAAATACTACATGACCTCCCTGATATGAATTAAGCAAACCATGCTCTCAGAGAGCTAGAGACTGGATGATAGGCTTATAGGAAATTGGAGGGGGTGGGGGGGAGAAGAAGTTTATGAGCTGACACCTACATGGGCAAAATCTATGATAAAATAGAGGTAAGTAGTTGTTCATGGAAGAGATAAGAAGGGGGCATTGAGATACTTTTGGGTGGGGCTTTGCAGCCTTGAGGGGGGTTAGGGTTGGGAGGGTGGGTCAGATGGCCTATGGAATTGGTGGGAGGTTTTGGAGGGAGTAGCTGAACATGGGAGATTGTCAAGTATGTGGTTGAAACTATAATGTTGAAAAAATGCTTTAGAAAATATAACAAGGAAGGGTTACTTGTTTAAGGTGTTTGATGGGGGCATCTGGCACAGGGTGAAACTGGGAAAGCCTTCTAGACAGGGAGTGAATGCTTATCTTGTTATAGTATGTTATATTATTGTGTGGAGACCCATACAGTGAGTGGGATTGTGTTGTACCCCTATCTGGGGAGCTCTGATTTTTTCAAACAGAGGGAAGGGTGACTCTTGAGAGCATTGGTGGCTCCCAATTGGGGATGACAGTCTAGTGTGTCAAACCCTCAGCATTGCTGCAAGTATCTATGAATCTGGCCCTTCAAACAATAAAGCTTGGTTGTCACTGTGGGCCCTATGGGAGGGGAGAGAGAGGAATAGAATAGACAGAAGAAGGGGTGATTGGGGGGCAATGGAAATGTTCCACAATATCATGCAATGATGATATAAATTTCACCAAAAATTTATATGTTAAATTTCACCAAAAATTTATAAAATTGTATAGTCTAAAATGTAAACCATAATATAACTAAAAACTTAGAAAATTGTACAATGTAAATATAAACCATAATGTTAACCAAAATGGAACCATGGTTAGTAGCTATGTTTCAGTATCTGTACCTCAGTTGTAGTAACTATAACATCCACATGTAAAAAGATCATTGCTGGGGTAGGGGGAAAAGGGTTTGATGTTGGGTATATGGAAGTCCCCTATATTGTATATGTGACTTTACTGCGATCTAAAACTTTGCAGAAAAAATTAAAAATTAAAAAAGAATGGATGTAGACACTTAGAAAGGAATGGAAGAGATTGCTTTGCCACAGTACATACAGGGCAGTGCTTGTTACAACAATGAAAGGCAAAACATCAAAAGCAAAGTTTCATGATATTTTTCTTTTTTTTAAAAAAGATTTATTTATTTATTTAATTCTCCCCCTCCCCCGGTGTCTGTTCTGTGTGTCTATTTGCTGCATCTTGTTTCTTTGTCCACCTCTGTTGTCGTCAGCTGCATGGAAAGTGTGGGCAGCACCATTCCTGGGCAGGCTGCACTTTCTTTCGCACTGGGCAGCTCTCCTTCCGGGTGCACTCCTTGGGCGTGGGGCTCCCCTACGCGGGGGACACACCTGTGTGGCACGGCACTTCTTGAGCGCATCAGTACTGCGCATGGGCCAGCTCCACATGGGTCAAGGAGGCCCAGGGTTTGAACCACAGACCTCCCATGTGGTAGACAGATGCCCTAACCACTGGGCCAAGTCCGTTTCCCTTTCATTTTTTAATACCCCAATTTATTTTTTACCTTACTTTAGTTTTCCTAAATTAATATGTATTCTCTTTCTAACTTTTAAACCTATTATTACTATTTCATTTTTCTACTAATTGAACTTGACAATATATTAGGCTTCATTTTTTAAGATGATTTCAATCACAGAGAGGTTCAACTATTGCAAGAGAGGAGCACTGGTGTGGGGTGTCACTGATGGGGGAAACATGTTTGGAGGGAGTTCTCCAGTGCATGTATATAGGATATATAAAAATTTTTGGATATTCATTGGGTATTGTCATAGTAGGTAGAGTGTTGATGAACAAATGAAGGAGTGTTGAGTTCCTAGCCAGGGGAGCTATGTCACATTCCCCAGTGGAACAGCAACAATGCCCCAAGTGTAAGGGCAAAGACCAATGAAGAAGTGTGGTCCAATGATGGGCCCTAGATACTGATGATTATGCCTATGACCCTGAGTGCTTGAAATTCCAGTTAGGCCTAGAGCTGCATGCTGCCTAAGAGTTACCTCCTGAGAGCCTCCATGTTGCTCAAATGTGACCACTCTCTAAGCCAAACTCAGCATGTAAATGTATTACCTTCCCCTAAGCATGGGACATGACTCCTGGGGATGAGCCTCCCTGATGCTGAGGGATTATTAGCAATCACCAGCTAGTGATGCAACTAGAAAAAGACCTTGAATAAAAGGGGGAAATGGTAAAGACAAATGAATTTATATGGCAAAGAGACTTCAAAGTGAGTTGGGAGATCATCAGAGGGGTCGCACTTATGTACATCTCAGCACAATCCCAGAGATAACCAAAGTAGATACAAACCCAGGTACTGGTGCTTCTGAGGGCTATGGAGATACATGGGTTCTATAGTCATGGCAGATGGCTCTGGAATTCAGTGCATTGCCAGTGGGCCCTACTTCGGAATTTGTGCTCCTGTATGTGATGGAGTTAGACTCAGATGTGATCTTTCTACACATGCCCCTTCTGTCACTTTTACTGAACCTGTGGTTGGCACTGGGATGGGTATATACTCAGGAGACTTGAATCTCTGAACTAGCCATGTGCCAGTTGGCCCCTGAGCCTCAGCAGAGTTGCAACACCTACTCTCCGGTTTGTTGGACATACCCAGGTCAGCTAACGGGGAGGTGAAGATGGTCAACCACCACATCAGGGAACCGAGAATGTCTGCAACAGCAAGCAGGAGAATTGCATACCTCAGCCATGTGAGATCTAAGCCCCCTCTTGATTTAGACATAGAGTGGACATCACCGTCCTAGGATCCACAGGATGGAAGAATAAAATATGGATTAGAGTGGACTTACTGGTGTTCTTCTATAGAACTATTGTGACTCTAGCAATGGAAGATATTGTGTCATTATGTGCAAACAGTGGCCATGGGAATTGCTGAGGGTAGGGAGAGGGAAGAAGAGGTGTAATGTGGGGTCATTTTCAGGACTTGGAGTTGTCCTGAATGATATTGCAGGGACAGATGCAGGACATTATATATCCTGCCATAACCCACTGAACGGACGGGGGGAGAGAGTAAACTATAATGTAAACTATAATTCATGTGGTGTAGCAGTGCTCCAAAATGTATTCACCAAATGCAATGAATATGCCACAATGGTTCAAGAAGTTGTTGATGTAGGAGGAGTGGGGTGGGGTGGGGTGTTGGGTTGAATGGGAACTTCTTCTATTTTTTAATGTAACATTTTTTTGTGATCTATGTATCTTTTAAAAAAAAGAATTAAATTTTAAAATTTTTAAATAAAGAAGACACTGGTCAAACACAATAATTTGAAAGTTTGCAAAAGTAACAGATCTTATGGGTATGAAAGATACAATGGATGAGATTTAAAATACATTGTAGACATGTAATACTTATAACAGCTGATTTGAATTGGTTGCTAACAGAATAAGTGAGTTTGAGGACAGAGCATCTGAAATTGAAAAGACAGAACAGAAAGAGAAAAGAATGGAAAAAATGGAACAGGTTCTTAGGGAATTTAAAGACAAAGCAAAATGCACAATGTATGTGTTATAGGTACCCCAAAAGGAGAAGAGAATGGAAAAAGGGCAGAAGGAATATCTGAGAAAATAATGACCAAAAATTTACCAACCCTTATGAAAGACATAAATATCAATATACAAGGACAATTAAAACAGAATAAATTCAAATTTATTTGGAGTCTTGTCTACTCCAAGACACCTACTATTCAGAATGCTAAATACCAGAGATAGAATTCTGAAGAAACAAGAGAAAAGCAATTCAGCAGATACAAGGGATGCTCAGAAAGACTAAGTACCAATTTCCCATCAGAAACCATGGAGGCAAGAAAACAATGGTATGATATATTAAAGGTTCTAAAAGAGAAAATCTGCCAGCCAAAAATTCTTTATCTGACAAAACTATCTTTCAAAACTGAGGGTGAGTTTAAAGTTGCCAGAGATAAAGAAAAACTAAAAAGTACATCATTGAGAGACCAGATTTACAAAGGGAGTGCTGCAACCTGAAAGGAAAAGACAGGAGAGGAGGGCCTGGAGAAGAGTGTAGAAATGAAGATTAGTAGTAAGAGTAATAAAAGGTATAAGAAGACAGATAACAGTAAGATAGGTCAGTGGAAAGCCAAAAGATATAATGGAGGAAGTAAGTAATACCTTTACAGTAGTAATGTTGAATGTTAATGGATTGAACTCCAAATCAAAAGACACAGACTGGCAAAATGTATAAAACTATGGATCATCTATATGCTGTCTACAAGAGACTTACCTTAGACAGGACAGAAATAGACTGAAAGTAAAAGGTAATCCCTACAAACAGTAATCAAAAAAGAGTTGGAGTAGTGATACTAATATTGGACAAAATAGATTTTAGATACAAAACTTCTATAAGAGGTGAAGAAAGGTATTATTAATAATAGGAGCAATTCACCAAGAAGAAATAATTTTAAAATTTTATACAGTTGCCTGTGTGTGGAAAACACACAGGCAAACTTGAAGGGAGAAATAGACATCTCTACAATAATAGTTGGGGACTTCAATATGACACACTCATCTTCAGATAGAACATCTGGACAAAGGATCAATAAGGAAACAGAACTTGAATAATATGATAAGTGAACTAGACCACACAAATATATATACATCACTTAACGTCAGAACAGGAGGGTATATATTCTTCTCAAGAACTCATGCATTTTTCATGCATGCAAGAACTCATGCATATGTTGGGTCCAAAATCAAGTTTCAATAGATGTTTAAAAATTGCAGTTTTGCAAAGCTTTGTCTCTGATCATAATGGAATGAACAGGAAATCAATGGCAGGTGGAAAAAGTCTCAAATATATGGAGATTAAACAACACACTCTTAAACAATCAGTGGGTTAAAGAATAAATTGCAAGTGAAGGCAGTAAATATCTCAAGATGAATGAAAATGAGAACACCAGATATCAAAGTCTATGGGATGCAGAGAAGGCAGTGCTGTGCGGGAAATTTAAAGACCTCAAGGCTTACATAAAAAAAGAGGAAAGAACTAAAATCAAAGACCTAACTGAACACTTGCAGGAACTAGAAAAAGAACAGCAAATGAATCTCAAAGTAAGCAGAAGAAAAGAAATAACAAAGATTAGAGCAGAAATAAAAGAAATTGAGAACAAAACCAAACAAACAAAAAAACAATAGAGAGAATCAACGAAAGCAAAAGTTGTTTCTTTGAGAAGATCAACAAAATCGACAAAACCTTAGCTAGAGTGACAAAGAAAAAAGAGAGATGATACAAATAAATAAAATCAGAGGCATTACTATTGATCCCACAGAAATAAAAGAGATCATAAGAAGATACCATGAACAACTGTAAGCCAAAAAGCTAGACAATGTAGGCAAAATGGTCAAATTCCTAGAAACACATGTATAAACTTCACTGACCCTAGAATAAATAGAACATCTCAACAAACCAATCACAAGTAATTAGATTGAAACAGTCATAAAGTAATCTCCCAAAAATGAAAATTCCAGGTCCAGATAGCTTCACAGGTAATGCAAAAAAGAATTAATTCCAATCTTGATTCCAATCTTGATCAAACTCTTCCAAAAAAACAGAAGGGAATGCTACCAAACTCTTTCTATGAAGCCAACATCATCCTAATACCAAAGGTATACAAAGATACTATGAAAAAAATTTACAGACCCATTTTTCTGATGAATAAAGACTTAAAAATCCTCAACAAAATACATGCCAACCAAATCCAAAAGCACATTAAAAGAATTATACACCACAATCAAGTGGATCTTATCTTAGATAAGCAAAGGTGGTTCAACACAAGAAAATCAATTAGTGTAATATACCACATTAATAAATTGAAGAAAAATCACATGATCACTCTGATACAGAAAAGGTATTTGACAAAATATACCATACTTTTTTGATAAAAACATTCTGAAAGATAAGAATAGAAGGAAACTTTCTCAACATAGTAAAGGGCATATATGAAAAGACCACAGTTATTGTACTGAAAGATTTCTTGCTGAGATCTTGAACAAAACAAGGATGCCTACTGTCATCACTATTATCCAATATTATGCTAGAAGTTCTAGGTAGAGAAATTAGGTAAGATAATGAAATAAAATGCTCCCAAATAGGAAAGGAAGAAGTAAAACTTTCACTAATGATACAATCCTATAGGTAGAAAATCCCGAAGAATCCATAAAGCTAGGAGACTAAGAGATGAGTTTAGCAAAGTGGTGCAATTTAAGATTAATATGCAAAAGCCAATAGCATTTCTGTAGACACTACTAAGGAGCAATCTGAAGGGCAAATCAAGAAATTCCATTTTCAGTAGTGAGTAAAAGAATCATATATTTAGGAATGAACTTAATCAAGGACATAAAGGACTTGTATTCAGAGAACAAAATACATTGCTAAAAGAAGTCAAAGAAGACCTAAATAAATGGAAGGACATGCTGTATTTATGGATCAGAAGAATAAATGTTAAGATGTCAATTCTACTAATTTGATTTACAGATTCAATGCAATCCCAATAAAAATTTTTATTTTTATAGACATGGAAAAGTCAATTATCAAATTTGTTTGGGAGGGTAAGGGGCCCCAAATAGCCAAAAGTATCTTAAAGAAAAACTAAGTTGGAAGACTCTTTCTTCCTGACTTTAGAGCATTTGTCCTAGCTACAGTGGTAAAAACAGCATTGTTCTGGGATAAGGAGAACCAAATTGACCAATGGAACTGAATCGTGAATTCAGAAATAGACCTTCACCTCTGTCATCAAGTGATTTTTGAAAAGGCTATCAAAGCCACCCACCAGATCAGAACAGTCTATTCAAAAAAATGGTGCTGGAAGAACTGGATATTCACAGCTGAAAGAAAGAAGGAGGACCCCTATCTTACACCTTATACAAAAATTAACTTAAAATAGATCAAGGACCAAAACATAAAAGCTAGAACCATAAAACTCCTAGAAGAAAATATAGGAAAACATCTTCAATATCTAGTGGTAGGTTGTGGCTTCTTAAACCATACACCCAAAGCACAAGCAATGAAAGACTAATTTTGTGCTTCAAATGACTTTGTTAAGAAGGTGAAATAGAAGCCTACTCATTGGGATAAAATTTTGGAAACTACCTGGCCAATAAGGGTTTGAGCTCCATGTTATACAAAGAGATCATACAAATCAACGATTAAAAGACAACCAACCTAATTTAAAAACAGGCAAAAGACTTGAACTGAAATTTTTCCAAAGAAGAAATACAAATGGCTAAAAAGCCCGTGAAAAGATGCTCAACATCACTAGCTATTACGGAAATGCAAATCAAAACTACAATGAAATATCTTTTCATGCCTTAAAAATGGCCATTTTTAAGAAGGTGGGAGACTACAAGTGCCAGAGAGGATGTAGAGAAATAGGAACACTCCTTAACTGTTGGTGGGAATGTAAAATGGTGTAGCCTCTGTGGAAAAGTTTGGCTGTTTCTCAGGAAGAGAATTGCCATATGACCCAGCAATCCTGCTACTGGAAAAATTCAAAAGAAGTAAAAGCAAGGATGCAAACAGACATTTGCACACCAATGTTCATAGCAGCATTATTCAAATTTGCTAAAATATAGAAACAACTCAAATGTCCATCAACCGATTAATGGATAAACACAATGTGGTATATATACATACAATGAAATATTATTCATCTATAAGAAGAAATGAAATTGGGATGCATATGACAATATGGATGAACCTTGAGGCCATTATGTTGCATGAAATATGTCAGACACAAAAGGACAAATATTGCATGCTCTCATTAGTATGAGCTAAACACAATGAGTAAACCCATGGAGCTGAAGTCTAGAGTATCATTTTCTAGAACACAGTATTTGGGTTAAGAAGGAGGAGCTGATGCTCAATGTATGTAGAATGTTTAATAAGGAGGATTGCAAATGTGGGGAAATGTGTAGGGGTGATGATAACATCATGGCTACAAGGGGTCATCTAGGGAGGTTAATGCCAATTGAAAGAAACTTAGAGCACAATCTAGCGACTGTATTGCATAGTGATTTTGGTGGTAGGTGATGATTGTTGATAATAGTACAAACACAAGAAAATTCTTCCATTACAAGGTATTAAGAACATGAAGATACATGGGAAAATATAACTAATATTGTAATATTTTTGCAGCAATGGAAAAGAAGTACTATATATCAATGCTAAAGGTCAGTAATGGGGTGTGGCTATAAGGGAGTATGGGATTTTTCCTTTTGGAGTAATGAAAATGTTTTGAAATGAACTGAGCTGATGACAACACAACTTTGTGATAAAACATAGCCAGTGAGTATATATTTGGGATGGATTGTATAAGACAAGAACTGTATAGCACAGTGTACCCCATGGTGAATGATGAACTGTAATTAACATACAAATATGAGAATGTTATCTAATGAACTATAACAAATCTACAATACTAATACATGGTTAATAATAGAATGGTTTGTGGGGGAAATACACCAAACATAAGCAACCCACTATAGATAGCAGTAATGTCAAAGTTCTTTCATCATTTATAACAAATGTAAGATATTGGTGATGGGACGATAAATAGGAATCCTATATAATATACATGGTTGTTTTATTAACTCACAACTTCTCAAAAAAAAAAACCCTCAGACTGTTCAAGCTCACAGGGACCCTAAGTATTGTGGAGTTCAACATGTTTCTTTGGGAAAACAATCTTTACGAGCCTGGCCAGGTGTTGGGGATAGACTCACGTCCCCCACAAAGTCATGTTCAGGTCATGGAGGTGATCTCTTTAGTAAATAGGATCTTAGAAAAAGTTATCAGGTAAAGAGTACCAAATTGAATGAGGGTGGCCTTCATCCAATATGGCTGAAGTCTTTATAAGCAAAAGGAATTGCAGACACAGTTTCTAGAACCAGAGCAGGAGAATGGAAGAGGCAGATGGGCATGCGACAGAGGTGGAGAAAGCCATTGCCAGAATGCGACAGACTTTCTACAAAGCATGGCCTTGCTGACACCTTATTTTGGACTTCTGGCCTCTAAAACCATGAAGCAATAAATTCCTATTGATTAAGCCAACCAGTGTGTATTAAGCTCTGAAAAACTAAGATGCCGGGTTTTTGTTGTTGTTGTTGTTAAGATTTATTTGTTTAAGATGCCAGGTTCTTAAAGAAAAGCTTACCTGCCAGATAATGCATGGATTTCTGGAGTACCATATAAATGAAGTACCAGAATATTTTTTTCCAGCAAGTTTTAATGCAGTACCATTTTCTACCAAATTGGTCAAAACATTTTTTTTAAGATTTTTTATTTATTTCTCTCCCCTTCCCCACCCCCCAGTTTTCTGCTCTCTGTGTCCATTTGCTGTGTGTTCTTCTGTGTCCGCTTGTTTCAGTGGCACCCGGAATCTGTGTCTCGTTTTGTTGCGTCATCTTGCTGCATCAGCACTCTGTGTGTGCAGCACCATTCCTGGGCAGGCTGCACTTTTTTTGTGTGGGTGGCTCTCCTTATGGGGTGAACTCCTTGCACGTGGGGCTCCCCTACACAGGGGACACCCCTGCGTGGCACGGCACTCCTTGTGCGCATCAGCACTGCACGTGGGCCAGCTCACCACATGGGTCAGGAGGCCCTGGGGTTTGAACCGTGGACCTCCCATATGGTAGGCAGACGCCCTATCTGTTGGGCCAAATCTGCTTTCTTTTTTATAATTTTTTTTTTTAAGATTTTTTTTTTTAAATTTATTTAATTCCCCTCCCCTCCCCCGGTTGTCTGTTTTGTCTTTTTGCTGCGTCTTGTTTCTTTGTCCGCTTCTGCTGTTGTCAGCGGCACGGGAAGTGTGGGCGGCGCCATTCCTGGGCAGGCTGCACTCTCCTTCACGCTGGGCGGCTCTCCCTACGGGGCACACTCCTTGCGCGTGGGGCTCCCCTACGCGGGGGACACCCCTGCATGGCAGGGCACTCCTTGCGCGCATCAGCACTGCGCATGGGCCAGCTCCACACGGGTCAAGGAGGCCCGGGGTTTGAACCGCGGACCTCCCATGTGGTAGACGGACGCCCTAACCACTGGGCCAAAGTCCGTTTCCCCAGATCTGCTTTCCAAAACATTTTAATTATAAGCTTCAGTGAGAGAGTAAGTCATCTGCCTGTAATAGGTGGATAGATACTCTTAAATTTTTGCAAAGATTTTTGTCTGACAAATCCACTTCTTGGAATTTTTCCTAAATAAATCATAGAGGTATACAGTAGTTAGTGTATAGGGAAGCTTAACTCAGTGTTGCTCATGAAACCCAACAATTAAACAATTGTCAAAAATCAAAATATCTGGCAATGGAAGAAAGCTATAATAATTATGGTATTTATGTAAGATAGACTACTGTAAAACCACCAGAAATTGTAGAACACTGACTTGATAGAAGAAACAGTGATAATATATTAAAGCAGTATTATGTTATGGTGAAAATTAGCTAAAATGGCTTATAAATGCCCATAAAATGCCTGGGAAGACAGAAACCAAAATGGTAGCCATGATTTTTCTCTTCTGAGGGGAGAACGTAAGAGTGATTTTTTAATTTTTTGTTCTGTTCTATTTTGCCAAGTTTTCTTCAATGAGTGTTTATCGCCATTACTGTATTTAAATACTATAGAGGTTAAGAAATGGAATCAATAATTTGATCTAGGAACTTGAGAGTAATGAAGAGCAGAAGATATGTAAATGAGACGATTTTGGAAAACCGACTTTTTCCTGGAACTTTGTAAACCATTATTAGAGTCATCAAACGTTGTAAATATGTTTGTTAAAGACTGAGTTCCATAGTCAAATGCTAATTAGAAGAGTAATAGATGAGTTTCTATTGCAAACAATGGAGTTATTTATAGTAACACTTGGTGTTAGATTCTTACAGATGCATAACTTCTTGGATGAATATTAGCAGTTTAAGCATGGCATTTGCTCTTTAAGGGTGTTGTTTAGTATGCTGTAAAAGTAGTTTTAAGTAGATTGGGAAAGAGTGTAAACTACAATGTAAACTATAGTCCATGCTGTGTAGCAGTGCTCCAAAATATATTTATTAATTGCAATGAATATACTACACTAATGAAAGAAGTTGTTGATGTGGGAAAAGTGGGGGGTGTGAAGGGTGTGGGGCATATGGGAACCTCCTAAAATGTTTTAATATAACATTTTGTGTGATCTATGTATCTTTTAAAAATAAATAAAAATGTACTTTTAAAAAAGAATCAAAAAAATAAAAATAATTTTAAGTGTTACCATAGTATAATTGAAAGGTAATGCTTCTCTGCATAAATTCATCTATCACTAGATCTTTAAGCCAGCATGTCTTTAAAAAAAAAAGTCCAGACTCTGAAATTAACAATCCTGTGCTCTGCCTCTTACTAATTTTGCCACCTTAAACCAGTTACTTAGTCTGAGCCTCAGTTACTCACAGTGAAAATAGGAATTAGAGTCAACTACAAAGATTGTTGTTATGAAAACCCTTGGGGGGTATAAGAAAATATATGACAAACTAAAAATATATGTGAAAGTGCTTTGTGTTTAAACTGCAAAGTGACAGTTTGATGTAATCACAATTTCCTTCCCTCTTCTCTTTCCTTCTCAACATCTGCCTCACTTATTCTGTATATGAGAACTAAGAGCTTTATGTCAGGAAGAGCTAATCACCTCTGTTTAGGAAAAACATTAGCCCTTACCTTGGGAAAGGAGATCAGAAGCTATAGAATCATTTTCTTGTTATGATTCAAGAAATTTAGAGAATGTGTCTAGTATCCTTCCCTGAACAAGGGTCAATTTTCATTTTCATTGAAATAGGCAGAAAAGAGATGTTTTTAAAGATTACCCTTAGTTTGGTGGTTCATGCTTTTCCATGGTGAGAATTTTACTAGTATCGTCAATGAAATAAATGAGTACAAAAGCAGCTAGAACTAAATACGATGAGTAAACTTATGAACTGTAGGTAAAGAGTAGGAGACAGAATATGAGTTGAGAAGAGAGAGCTGATGCTGAATGTATGTAGAATGTTTAATTAGGTCAATTGTAAATATGTGGAAGTGGGTAGTTAACGGTAGTACATTATATAACACTGCTGATTTGTAGTAAATGTGTAAATGTGATTGTAGCTGAAAGGAGGAGTCTGTGAGGGTTAATATTAATTGAAAGATAGCTATGATAATACCGGGACTGTATAACAGTGATTTTGGTGGTAAATGAAGATTAAGGGTAATAATGTTCCTCTATTACAAGGTGTTAAGAATATGGTGATACATGGAGAAAATATAACTAATGTAACCTATAGACTACAGATAACAGTAATGTTGTAATATTCTTGTAACAAAGGCAAAGAAGGTACTAAGTCAATGTTAAAGGTCAAAAAATAAATATGGGACTTAGTTTCATGAGATATGAAATGATCGAGCATTTCCCCTTCCATTTTCTTCATTAACAAGGAGACCTTGGTTCTGTCATTTAACCAATCTGTGCTCATTATCCTTCTGAACACTGGAGAAACAATTGAGTGTGCTTTTAGGATTAAATAAGATAAACGTAACTGGATGGAATTTTTCAGTTATCCTTCCATAATTTGTTAAACTGCTTTTTGTCTGTAAATTTTTGACATTGAAATAAAGTTTACTTTTTAAAAAAACAGCTATTACAATTCCTAGCAATATTAAGCATGCAGTAAGTGTGCACTGAATCTAAAACCTCTCTGTGCAAGTTTCTGCTATTGTTGCTGCTTGTTGGGTCAGGTATGTAGCTACATAGACACACCTATTTGCTGATGAGATATCAAGGCTTTCCATATACAGGCTTCGTATTTGCATTGAACATATTACGTGAATATACAGCGTTTCTAAGAAATAATGCCTTCCAAATGCCATAGAATATTTACGTGCTTCACTGGATTCACATCAGGTACCTTTTCTGGAGCTGCTTATTGAGAACTGGTGCAGAAATAATCCACTGTCTACACAGGTTCAGACCTCGGGCGCCATAGGACTTAACCCTAGTGCACATTAGAATCATCAGGGGATTTCGTTTAACTGTTGATCCTGAGCCCCACTCCAGGGGTTCTGAGTGTATAAGTCAGCCATGCCAGAAACGGGTTGGTTTTTATAAAGGGTATTTATTTGGGGTAGGAGCTTACAGATACCAGGCCATAAAGCAAAAAATACTTCCCTCACCAAAGTCTATTTCCACGTGTTGGAGCAAGATGGCTGCCAACGTCTGTGAGGGTTCAGGCTCCCTGGGTTCCTACCTTCTGGGGTCTTGCTTCTTTCCGGGTTCAAGATCCCTTTCTTCCTGGGGCTGGCTTCTCTTTCCTCTGTGAGCTTACTTCCTGGGGTGCCAGCTTAAAGCTTCAGCATCAAACTCCCACATCAAAACTCCAACATTAAGTACCCTTCTACTCTGTCCTTTGCCATGGCTTTTATCAGTGAGTCCCTGCCCACCAAGGGGCAGGGACTGAATGCCCTAATGATGTGGCTCAATCAAAGCCCCAATCATAACTTAATCACACCCAGGTACAGACCAGATCACAAACATAATCCAATATCTATTTTTGGAATTCATAATCATATCAAACTGCTACACTCCACCCTCTGAATTCCAAAAAGACATTACAATATTTTTATAAAACCAGAAATCAATTACAATGGACGTACTAAATTATATCACAATCAATTTCAAGAAATACAGTTTGTCTTGGGGCAAAGTCCTGTCTGCTATAGACCTCTGAAGCTAACAAAACAATTTATTTGTTTCCAGTGCACAAATAACAGACAAAGGATAAACATTTTCATTACAATAAGGAGAAACTGGGAGGGAAACATGAGTCATGGGTCCTCTACAGTTCAGTAAACCTGCAGGGCATCCTCTATTCAATTTCAGTCTGGGAGTCATTCTTAAGATGATGGTTTCCTCTCCTTAGTGCCTTATGGGAACCCACCTATTCCACTGGCTTGCCCAATGGCCATTTTCTTGATTCCACCCTCATCAAGCATCTTGGTGTCGACCAAGCTCCAGACCTCACCCTCTGAGAGCTTTGGGGTGATTGCCACAGCTTACCCAATCTTTAATCCCCCTAGTACAGTGACATGAAGACAACATTCCCCCTAACCTTTGGCATACAGACTCAACCCTCTCAGAGCAAAGAGTTGACCACCTGGCCTTCCCTATCAAGGGGCAGGGACTGAATGCCCTAATGACATGGCCCAATCAAAGTCCCAATCATAACTCAATCATGACCAAGTACAGACCAGATCACAAACATAATCTAATATCTACTTTTAGACTTCATAACCACATCAAACTTCTACACTGAGCTACTTCGGGACTGGGTATTACAATATTTTAAAAGCTCACAGGTGAGTCTAATGTGCAGCCAGTAGAGAATCACTGGCCTAGTGAGGTGGTTCTCCAACTTGCACTGGCATCAGCATCATTGGAGGACTTGTTAAAATCCGGAGTGCCACCTCTAAGGTTTCTGATTCAGTAGGTCTAGAGCAGGGTTCTTAACCTTTTTTGTTCCATGGACCCCTTTGCCAGTCAGGTGAAAACCACGGACCCCTTACAAAGTCCACACTATACTGTGTATTATTTAATAAATATATCACACCTGCACCAACATGTCCCCACAAGAATAATGTTTTTTTTGAATATCAATTCAAGCTCACGGACCTCTCATTAAGAACCCCTAGTCTAGGGCAAGACCCAAGAATTAACATTTCTAACAAGTTCTCAGGGACTGCTGAAAGCACTCTTTGAGAACTGTAGCCTAGTGTGAAGGACATAGATTTAGGAGTGAGAAGAGCTAGGTGACAAATTACTTGACCTATTGTGTTTCAGTTTTGTCCTCTATAAAAGGAAAGTAACTTACCCATCTTGTTATGGAGTTTTGAGATAATATTCTAAGAGTTATCATAAAGAATGTTTCAAATGTTGTACAAGTTCAAGGTAATATTGTTATCTCCCCACTTATCAGGAATCTTTGAGACAAAATTGGGGTGATCTTCAAGAACATTAAGAGAACAAGGATGATAAAACAATGACAGCAGCAACTGGTTGTGACAACAGTAGAATGGGAATAACGGTTCCAGTAAAAAAACAAAAAAAAAAGTTATATCTTCTAGGGACAGCAGGAATCACCCTGTAAATATTGATAAGAATAGCCAAAGTATCAGAAGGTAGGTGGTTTCCAAGAAGGCAGCAATAATCATCAAAAACATTACAACGATGCCCCAAAAGGTGCTACAGCATTCATTTGTTTATTGAAATCTCCCAAGATAGGCATTAAACATAGGCTAATCAAGAAGCCTTGAAATCACTGTGGAAGCATGGCTGCTCACAAAGATGTTGTTGAAGAGGCAGTTGGGCAGAGAAAAAAATCGATATACGATATAACATGGTAGAAGATATAAAAATGGTGAATGAAAATTAGGAGCCGAGAGGATAAAGAGCCTACCCGAGGTGGGACTGAAGTAGTGACGCTGGAATTGCTCCTTAAAGGATCCGTTGGGTTCTCCAGACATCTGACAGAGGTGTGAGGTGGAAACCAGGAATCTCAGAAAATAGAAGCTACTTCCCCAAGGATTGTGTAAAGACAATCCTTCCAAACAGCCACTCACTGCCACTCTAGTAACTGTGGGGACATTGACCAAAATGAGCAGAGTTGTAAGGGAACCGCTCCAAGTGTAGAATGCCAGTCTATATGGCTGATTACCACTGAAAAGCCCTGGCCGCACCTTCTGATTGCAACTCCAGCTACCAGAAGGGGCAGAGGTCTGGGAGCTGGGAACTTAAGAGAGAAGGTAGTGAGCAAAGGAAGAGTTTTTATGACTTGACCCAGTGATGGGGATAGTGGCAATCTTGAAAAAAATAAATAAAAATAAAACAAATGTCCACTTTTGAGACGGACTTCAAATGTTCCACAAGAAGGTCTGCAGATAGACTAGACTTGTTATCAAGTAGCTTTCCCAGTTTTGTCAGGTGGGATTTATACCATAGAAGTGGCAAAGTTTTCATATAAAAGAAAGTTTAAAACAGAAGATTTCTTCAAGTATAAAATAAGTGAATAAAGTATTTGAGTAGAAGAATTAAATTGGATTTTTGTATTACTAGGGTGGTATATGTAAACTGTGTTTTGTATATTTTGCACATGACATTTCTGTAGACCTATAACTTCTTTAACAAAAAATTAAAATAACTTTAAAAATGCAACTACCAGGGATAGTTGGAGGTAGAATGGTCTGAGTACTTTATATCAAGTATTTTGGACATGAGCTATCAGTGTTTAAAAACTGATGATACCATGTAATATATTTAATGCCAATAATACTATGTATAATTTCTTCTTTGATGATTCAGAACAGCCTTTCTAGATTGTTCCGTGTATTGGAGTGTTCAGCATATTTCTTCTCATTATAGTATTTGGATGCAGGAGGTGAAGGAGATAGACATAAGTGTGTACTGACTTCAGGACCAAGCCCAAAATTTACTTTTTGGAATAAATTCCTTAGAAACAGCCTGTTTGTCATGTGCCTTTCTCATAAATGTGGAATATAAGTTCCAGATGCAGGCCTTAGGTTCTTTGACTCTTTGAGAACATGGATTTAAGGTGAAAGGGGGCTTCCTGCATAAGGAAATAAGACCCATCCATCTGAAACAGGGCTTTGCCTCTCAGATTTCAAGTTTGGAGAGCACTATATTATCTAAGGGTTCTTGAGGAAATCTAGCCAGCATTGAAGATTGTTGAGACTGCTTGGGAGGTTCTCCATTAGATTTTAAAATATAGAATTATCCTCAGGATTAAAGGCATCCTCAGACATTCAGGGTGGAGCAAGCCTGGCTTCCTTCTGTAGGAATCATTTGTTTCTTATAGTTTATGGAAAAGGAATTCTATTTCTACCTATTGGTGTCAGGCTGATAGACAGTGGAGGAAGGTGGAAACACTGGGATCTGGGGACAGCTGGGTCTGGGTCTGGAATTAGCTGGCAGGAATCACAGAGGGCGGAGAGAACCAACCGCCAGGTGACACTGCAGATTGGAGCGCAGGAGCCCTGGGTGCCGCGCGTGCACCCTGCACCGCTAGAAGGGTGGCAGAGAGACAGATATGAAAAAGAGAGTGAGGGCAAAGTCAGGCTTAGTTGGCCAAAGTCCAAGAACACACCAAGGACATTTTTCTGGGCATAGGTGACTTTAAAAATCTAATTTAGCTGTTTTGCTTATCATTCTCCCTTCCTTTTAAAAGTAGGCTGGTGGGGAGTGGGAGATAAGGGGAAGCAGAAGTCTAGTTGAGTGTGCCTGTCAATTAAGTACCCATTAATTAAGGGATGGCTATAAATGAATGTGATTTCAGAACCCTTGACTACTATCTAGTTGTCATTCCATTGCAATGCCCCTGCTGTGCCTGGAAAACCTCCCACAGAAATTCTTGACAAGTGTTGTATGTTAAAAGAAGAAACACCTGACTTCGGTCCTTTTAGATCCGAAAAAGGAAAAATGTTAACACCCCTTCTAAAGCCATGCACAGTAGTGGTGACTCTTAAGCTCCACTCCACCCTTCCCCACACATGCCCATTTTGTATTTTGTTCAATTTACCCCCTTCTTGGCGATACCTGTCTCCCATCCCCACCGGGGAGAACTTTTCAGGGGCTTCCCTGTCCTCATTAGGTCCCCTCAACCCTGTCTGAGCTTTATTTGCAAATAGCCTTCATTAAATTTCTTCAGACACTTTGAGAGTCCCATTTATTCCTGCAGGGACCCCACAGCTGCTTACTTTTGAGCTTTATGACACTTGTCGGCAAATTATTAAACGTCTTTCAAATCTGTCAGGTGGGAGATTCTGTAAAGTGGTATTTAAGAACTGTAGAAAATGCCAATATTTGATCAGTTTTGACAGAGAAAAATGCCAATTGCATATGCTGTGAGAATGAAACAAAGCGATTAGAATGGTGCTTGGCTCATTGTATACTATTATTCATTTCTAGTTATGTCGCCTGGGCCCTATAAATTATGTCTTTGCCCAAGGATAGCAAACCAGTGACCTGTGCTGCCCCTCTCCTCCTGCAGTCCAAGGAGTAGATGCTGTTAATTTATTGTAGGACTCTTTCCCACCGAGACAGAGGAAAATTCAAAACCCTTTCAACACAATTGTGCACCTGCAGGAAAGCTGCACTATGTCCCAACCTCTGTCTCATTTCTGCCCCCATGACCCTACATTTTCAGCCTGGTCCTGGGAAGAATTTCCTCTTCCATTGCCCAGCTGAGCCCATGAAAGGGGTGCTCCTAAATCATTGTGGTGGGGTCACACAGTGCTTTTGGCCTCTCAACAGAATTTTTTCATAGGAATGTTGTATTACATGGTGCTAAGTAAGGTCTTAAGGCATTATAAATATCAGGTTGCCCTTCACTTACCTTCTAAGTTAAGTGGGGTTTTCTGGGCTTGCTTAGTGGCTCAGGAACCTTGATACACGTGGACACCATTCCTGGCAGTGTCTTCCCACATGCCCATCTCTTGTCTGCCTGGGGGCATCCCTCAACTCATGGAGCTGCGCGCCCCCCCCCCCCCATCGTGGAAGTGGGTCTTCAAGATGCAGAAAGTGCATGCCCGGGAGTGCGAGCTGATCAAGGCTGTGAATGAGCTCACCTCCTTCATCCACAAGGCATGACTCTTAAAGCAACAGAACCAGGTGCTGGAGATCAAGGGAACCTGCTGCACCTGAACAACTGCAGGAAGACCCTGGAGTCCACGTACAAGGGCGACGTCAACAACATGCAGAGGCAGCTGGAGGCAGTCAGGAGACAGGGCAAGCCTGGACTCAGCTGAGGAATGTGCAGGATTTGGAGGAGGAATGAGGTGGAGATGAATAGACACACAGCTGCTCAAGAGGACAGGGATGTCACCTACCCTAATGAGGCCAAGCCCCAGGCCAAGGTGCACCCCTTGACAGGTGAGCTCAAATTCTTCAAGTGCTTCTCAGTGACATGTCGTGGACAATAACTGGGACCTGGACAGTGTCACTGATGAGGTCTGTGTCCCCAGTGAGAAGATGGATCTGAAAAGTAAAGCTGAGGCCGAGGCGCTGTACCAGAGCAAGCCCCAAGAGCTCCAGGCAACTGCAGACTGGCAGGGGCTGACCTCTAACTCACCGGGGCTGAGAGCTCTGAGCTCAGCTTGCTAACTTGGAGTATCTGCTTGTTGACAGGGAATGTGAAGCAGCAGTGCTTCAACCCGGAGCTGGCCATTGTGGATTCCAAGCAGTGGGGTCCCTGTGCCCTCAAAGCTGCCAGGGCCAACCTAGGAGCACTGGAGGCCACTGTGCACCAGCCAAGGGTAAGCTAGCCCAGACGCTGGGAGAGTACCAGGAGCTCATAAGCACAAAGCTGGCCATGGACATGGAGATCGCCACCTGCCACAGGCTGCTGGAGGAGAAGTGCCAGATGTCTGGGGAATATACAAATTCCATGACCATCTCCTGCAGCAGCAGCACCAGCACCAATGCTGAGGCAGAAGGGTCTGGTTTCAGCTTGGGGTTTGGTGCCTCAAATGGTCACAGCTATAAACCTGTGGCCACATATGTCAAAACCAGAGCCAGCTGTGGCAAAGAATTCAAGGCCCCCCTGGCCAAAACCTGAGGCAGCAGCTGAGCAGCAAAAAATGGCTGCCCGATGAAGGCTAGGCGATGGGATCTGGGAGCAGAAAGCTTCAGACCCGGTTCATCTCCTTCCTCCCTCACCCTTCCCGTTTCCCAGTCAGGAAATGTTTCGTCCTGTACCCATCATCCCAGTACCATCCCCTCTCCCTGCTGTCCTCTGCAGAGCCCTGCTCTGATATGGAGGCCATTTGCTGGCTGGGTGACCACTTTGCCTTAGTCATCTTTCACTGGGTCACTGCTCCAGAATGCAGCTATGAGATGCATGCTCAGCGTGTTTCCTGCAGCCAGGTACCCCTCTGCCCATTTGCCTTTCTTGGACCTTCAATACCAAGGGGCTGTCTTTGTCCTTTTATTGGGTTGGTGTCCAGCTCTCTACTTCTTCTTCAATAAATGATCAATTAAAAATAATAGAGGGAAGCGGACTTGGCCCAATGGATAGGGCATCCACCTACTACATGGGAGGTCCGCGGTTCAAACCCCGGGCCTCCTTGACCCATGTGGAGCTGGCCCACGTGCAGCACTGATACGCGCAAGGAGTGCCGTGCCACGCAGGGGTATCCCCCGCGTAGGGGAGCCCCACGCACAAAGAGTGCGCCCCGTAAGGAGAGCCGCCCAGCGCGAAAGAAAGCACAGCCTGCCCAAGAATGGCACAGCACACACGGAGAGCGACACAGCAAGATGACACAACAAAAAGAAACACAGATTCCTGGTGCCGCTGACAACAGAAGTGGACAAAGAAGAAGAGGCAGCAAATAGACACAGAGAACAGACATCTGGGGGGGAAGGGGAGAGAAATAAATAAAAATAAATAAATCTAAAAAATAATAGAAATAAGCTTTGTGTATGTTTTGAGACATATGTTCTGGGTTCCGAACTTTTATTGTGCAATATCTGCTAGGTTTATGGGGGGGGGGGGGGGGTTGGCTATCTGGCTGAATATGCCAGAACAGGCTGAAGCATGGTTTAAACTGCCCCTGGGTGTGTGTGTGTGTGTTGGAGAGGGTGGATTTTCCATGGGGTACTTATGCCCCAAATAAATTAAAATATATACATGTACCAGTTTGTGCCCCAACTATCCTCATTCTAATGGCAGCCTGGTTTTGCAGCTCACTTGCTCCATTCTGCACTTACTCTGTAAGCTAACATTTCTAAACATTATCAAAACTTCCCAGTACACTGGACTTACTGTCTAGACTCAGTTGTAAACCTTCTGAATCCCACCTTTCAGTGCTAGGTCTCAGCACTGTTAAATTTAGAACACATCTGTGAAAAGGAAATATTAAAGACCTGAAGCATACCTATAACTTTAAAGAATTTAGACCAGATAAAGATAAAACTTCCCCTTTTGAGAAACAATGTTTTTCAAAAATGCATGGTATGAAGGAGGCCTACCTTTCCCTACTTTTGTAAGGTCTATTGCCAAAGAAAGTTTCCAGCCATGCACATTCTGCAGACTTGGTTTGTGTGTAACCAACATCTTCTAGAGGTACTGCCATTGTCATAAAATGAATGGTTTCCTTGTCACATCAGCAAAATAAATCAGAAATTAATTCAAAACAACAGAAGCACTGTATTTAAGTAGCAAATCCATTTTGTATAGTTTTAAGTGGAGAACTTTAGCTGCACTGTATTCACTAAGGGGTAGAAAACCCATCCATCCCACCTATACTAAGGGGTAACAGCAAATATGATTCAGACTAAGAACAAGAGTATCTGGCTAGCTCTGGGAATGAAGCTGATAAAACAACGCAACAAATTATCTCTTTGTCTATAGAAATAATTCTCTACCTACTAACTTGGTCATTTTGCACACACTTAGATAACTGTAATTTTGATTCCTGTCTTTACATAGAGAAACTTTGTGTGCATTAGCAAACTATATCCCAAATGCAAATTTAGCATACTATTATATTTTAAGGATATATAGTTCTGTATACTTAAGCTAATCCAAATAGTGGTGAAATTCCTTTTCCTAACAGAAAATAGGAGTACTGGATTTCAGAGCCTCTTTAGGCTCCTTCTCGGTCTAAATCCAGGTTTAGCCCACGCAAATATCACATCCATTCTAAATTTAAATATTGCCAGATTTGTATAACATTTCACTCTCCAGTGTATTTGCAGCAATGTTGCAAGACATTGCTATATTTCAGGAATCATTTTTGCTCTGCTTTCAACAGTTTTGTCAGGAAGCTTGTGTTTATTTTCGGTCGTGCTACCTAGTTTGATTTCACAGTGGAAGTCCTTGTGCATTGATTGGCCAAGGGATGCAAGGCATTTTTCCGACCAGAAGGAAACTATACTAGCCACCTCCTAAATAAACGTGAGGTGCTACCTAACTTCCAATACAAGTCTGGTCTTTCAAAAAGCGGGAACTTTCAGAATGTCTCCTGATGATTTAGGGTGTGTTTTTCATTAGCCTCAGCTGTTGGGCTACAATTTCAAAGGTAGCTCTGATCCACTACTCAAGATATATGGCCCACATATATGATTTTGAAAAACACCAATGAAAGAATTTATTGATCAGCAGGTCTCAAGTTTCTGATCATCAGGGTTCACCTTTAGATTTGGGGCTGTTTCAACCTCTTGGCCCTGGGCCTGAGTTATGGAAAACCACCACGGCTGCCTGTTCTAGGGAAACCTGCACTCCGCATCTTGGCAAGCTCACCCAAATGGAAGCGGACATAGTCCTGCTTTAAATACTCACCTTTCTTGGAAGTGAAGACAGAGCAAACTCATTCTCAGGGCTTGCCCCACTGCTCAAATCCCCTTTACAAGATCAGTTGTCATTCCTTGTCGACAGTCCAAAAATTCCCACTATTCTGTCCGATTTTAAGAGGGCACCTACAGTACATTATTTTTTTTTTTGGCATTCGTGGCAGGTAGCACCATGCCTGACACACATACGTTCACAAAAGCTTTGAAATGAATGCTGAAGTTGGGTGAGGAGGATCCAGGTTCCTGGCCAGAAGGGGAGGCTCACCTGACTTGAACTGTGGTGAGCCAGTGCCCTGCGGAGAAAACCCAGCCCTACTGCTCCTAGGACTGCTGGTGGAGACATCACCTTTCCACCAGTTCTGTAAATAGGACCCAGCACCAGAATCATCACACGTTCTATCTAGTGTAGATGGAGGTCTTGGTGGAACAAGTCTTGCCTTAGATTTTTTGTATACTCTGAGATCACCCTAGGTATTTCAGAGATGCTGTCGGCCAGTTTTTAATCGGTCCCCTTGGTCACATAGATGGCCCAGCTCCTCTTGCAGGTGCATTGTTTCACCAGGTGTACCCACTGTAGACATCATCTAGTTCTTCCTAGAAGCTTTTGGAGTCTTCTGCAGGAACACCACTTATCATCATCATCCAGAGTACCTGAAATCAAATGCCTTTCTTTGATTACTGACCGTGCATTTCTTGCAGACTCCCTGCATTCAGGGTTGATAACTCCAGATTCCCTGCAAGTATTGGGAAATGCAGACTGTCTTCAGTGGTGCAGAGATTTAGGCATTCCTTCTTTGCACCTTGTTCTTTACACCATGACTGGAACAACAGCTAATGTCCTCACCAGGAAGGCATGGACTCCAGTGGAAAGGATCTCTTCTTTTCAGAAGCAGAAGCCCATAAATGTTGATATTTGCAGGAGAATTTATGTGAGCATTTTCTTCCCCAAATAGAACCTTCTCATACAATTATTGAGAAGAACAAACAATAGCGCTGGTTTTCTGTATACCTGACCCTATGATCAAGGCCAACTCAATATATTCAGAAGGCAACAACTCCTTCACTGATTTTCATGTGGGAGGTAGTACAGTCTGGAATGGGGGCAAGAAGTAGATTTGGGCTTGAATCCAAAAAGGTGATGAGTAGAAAATCAAATCCAATGCCAAGAATGGTCACTCTAAATATATGAATATATCATTTGGCCTTTGAAATGCATTTGACATTGTCTAATATTTTATGAACATTTGCCACAACTTGGTCTATCCCATAAAATAAAGTCCAAACTCTTTTATGACATTCAAAGCCACCTATAGTCAGAACCTACCCACCTTTCAGCTTCCCCACTGGAGACTTCCCATCTTGGTCTGTATCCAGGAGTGTAGACACTTTGGGTCACCATTTTCTGAAACAATGCCCACATTGAGACTTTGGTACATTTGTTTTTGGCGGGCCCTCTCTATTAGGGCTCCCCAACCCTGTCCACCTAATAGCACACCCAACAGATCATCATTTTCATGGAAAATTTGATAAAATGGAAGGATTTAGGATAGCTGTGGGTTTTTGTGGGGAAAAAAAAGATTACTTTTTCCTTACAGAATTATTATAAAATGTGTAGACTGATATTGGGGAAAATAATTATAATTTTAATATATTTTAAAACAAAATCTTTTCAAATTTTAATGAGAAACTTGACAGAGTTCTTTCTATGAATTTTTTTTATCTGTTTTCAATGCTTAGCTCCATTTATTTCTGATCAAGAAATTTTAATGGTTTCTTCAAATTTTGATAGTCAACACCGATGAGAAACAATTTTTAAAAACGACTGGGTAACAAAAATGTAGAAACCATTGATTTTACAATCATTCAAAAATTACTCTCACCATAACAATTTACATTCTCCCATTTTTATACTGAACAATTCAGTTCTCACAAGTCCATATTCCAACCTGCTCACCCAATGCCATCCTGACTTGAAACATGAGGGAGACCTTCTCTTCATCATCTGATCTCTTAAGAAGAGTTACAGTAATACATAGTAAATTTTTATTGTTGTTTGAAATCACATAATTGTTATTCCATCTATAAAGTATTTCCTGATTTTTCCCTAATTTTCACTTTCTAGCTTTTCACCAAAATCTCAGTATTTTATAATGTAATTATTGAAGTCATTTATTTGATTGTTTATGTGCAAATGTGCGTATGATATCTATATATGCAATGCATACATAAATGTACTTTTTATTTTGTTTTATGGTATGTATGATATACATGATGTATGTACACCATGGAAATCTTCACATGCTACAAACTAGAGAATTTTTAAAAAAATTTTTGCTTTTTTTGTTTTGGGAGAGCCATTTTCCACCATTCCACAGGGCTATAATATTTCAGCTTCATTATTATAATCATAGACTGCTGAAATTTTAAAAAAAATTTATAAGGCAGTTGATATTACATTTAAATACTACAACTCTCATATTGACAAATGTACTTAATGGGTTTTTGCATTTAACTAAACTTTTTATATCAATTATGTCAAAATGTAACTACTCAATCATTCATACTCTCCCCAAATTTGTCAAGTACTACTCTAGGTACTCAGCAGTGACCAACAACAATTAAATCCCCTGGCCTCATGGATTTTACTTCCTAGTCAGGGGAGACAGACAATAAACAAAGCCAATAAGTAAAATATTTATTATGTTACATAGTGATATAGAAAAAAATAACAATAAAGGATATTTAGCAATGACAGTGCCAGTCAATTTTTAAATAGGGAGGTCAGGAAAATCCTCACTGAGAAGGTGACATTTAAATAAAACCTTGAAAATGAGGGAATGAGTTAAATGGATATATGGAGGGAAAGCATCCCAGGAAGAAATAAGAAGCACATGCAAAGCCCCGGGCAACTTGTTCGAGAATCATCACGAAAGCCACAGGAGCTTGAGCAGAATACCCATAGCAGGCAATAGTATGGTATGAACTCAGAGAAATAACAGAGGCAGATGCTGGAGAGCTTTGTCGACCACAGTAGGACTTTGTCACCCTGAGAGGTCCCTAGGAGGGACATAACTAAAATACCTTTGTTAAAGGATCACTTTTTCTGCTGGGTTGAGAATCAACTGTAAAGGGGCAAGAACCAAAGCAGAGAGAACAGTTAGGAGGACTTTGCAATAATTGCGGCCAGAGGTGATGGACTGAGAGAACATTTCACCACCCACCTTTTGGCCCATTTGTAGCCCCCAGCACCATAGATCACGAGTTGGGAAGTTCTGCTCTGAAGCATCCAGGGATTGGACGAAAGGTGTTTGGGGTGTTTCAGTCCCAGTTTTTTAATTCACACCTATTCCTATCCCAGAGCCCCTGAATCAAAGCACAAAACTGGAATACCCAAGTGAAAATTCTTGAGCCCCAACATAATTGAAATTGGTTAATTGTCTGTCACACAGCATTAGCCTGGTCTGTTCATTCTCAGCATAGGCTCTGGCAGTTTTATTGGTACAACCAGAATTTGCTCTTATCCCACCTGGAGAAAATTGCTCTGGAGCCTTTTTTGTTTGTTTGTTTAAACAATGGGAGTTTATTGCCTCACAGTTTTTTGTTTGTTTGTTTTAGGAAATTCAGGGGTTGAACCCAGGACCTCATATATGTGAAGCAGGCACTCTACCATTGAGCTACATCCACTCCCGAATGAGAGTTGTTTTTTTCAATTGTTTGTTTGTTTTTAGGAAGTACCAGGTATCAAACTCTGGACCTTGTCCATGGGAAGCAGGTGCTCAATCACTTGTGGCTCACGGTTTGAGGTTAGGAGAAGTCCAAAATCGAGGCATCAGTAAAATGATACCTCCTATCAGAAGACCATGGAGTTCTGCCACTGGTTGCAGTGGTCCTTGATCCTTAGCTTTTCTGTCACATGGCCATATAATATGCGTGGAGGCATCTTCTCCTCTGTCCTCTAGGTTCTGTTGACTTCCAGCTTTGTCTGCTCCTTATGGCTTCTCTCTTTCACTTTGCTTATAAAGGACGCCAGTAATCCAGATTAAAAGCCAACAGTTCCGAGGTCATGAAAAGTCCAATTCAAGGCAACCATAAGAGGTGCTTTCTCACCCAAGTCAGCTGCAACTTTGACAGTGTTGAAGCACGATGGCGGGCGACCTCTGCCTGGTCTCCGCCTTCCCCTCCAAGCTGTACTGTCTTCCAGAGCTCAGCTGAGGACAACCAGGCACAGGGCTTGTCTCTTACTGGGCCTCTTTTCTCAGGCTCAGCTGTTCTGCTTTCTTCCCAATTTCAGCTGCAAACAATCAGGCAAATGTCTCATCTCTCGCCAGGACCTCAACTGCTTGAGCCTCTCCTTTCTGTCATGTGACAGGATCAAAACGTCAGAGCCATGTGTGTAGTCCTCCCTATTCACCAGCAATACCTCTGATCTAAGATTTCTGTAAACCTGGAGCCTGAGGTACACTGACTAAAATAGAGATTTGAATGAGGTGTGCAACTGGGGCAAGGTGAGGTCAGGACACCTGTCGCCCCTCAAGAGCCCCGTTCCCCAGTCCTAGTCCAGATTCTTCTCTAGCTCAATCCCAGTTCCTCATTCATCCACTTCCCATGACCTATCTGGGCCGCAAGATTTGGATAGGACAAACATTTGGCCTTTAATAGAATACAGTAAATATAAGTATATATGAGCTGCCATTTCACACCTCTGTGATATATTCGTGCTGTCCCCCTTTCCTGGAGCCCCTGTCCCATTTCCTTCTACTTCAGGACCAACTGTCCATGACCAACAATCCCAAGCAAGTACCCCTTTGCATTTGTCTATTATAAGACACACAAAATTATAATGAAGGTATTGCTATATGCTTTGCTTTCCCATCAGATTCTAAGTTTTTAGTGCTTAGAGACAGTATCCTATCTACCAATAAATTCCCACAACTGCTCAACACATGTTTGCAGAACTCAAACTCTCCTACTCTGTAAAGCTTATTCAAACAGACCAAATTGATTTCTTGCTTGTCTGAATTCTAACTTGCACCAAATGACTTAGATACAACTCTTCTCTAAGTCTTTGTTTCTTTTCTGTGTTTTACATCTGCTAGACCTAGACCTAAATTTCTTGCAGATTGGGTGCATGTCATGTAATTTGTTATATATTGTAATAGCTAGTACAACAATAAGCACATACTATGAAGTACAAAATACTTATAGATTCTTCATTAACTCTAGTTTTCCTCTATTAAATAAAGAAAGTTGACTAGCTTCTCTGCTTCAGGGAGTAATTATGAACATTGATATAAAAGAATAAATCCTAAACAGAATGAGACCAGCTTGTTTGGTCATTCTTTTCCAAAGCTGTGTATTTGAAGCTTCAGTATTGGAATTATCATAAATGCCAATAGTTAGATATTCACCATGTCCCATATGAACATCATTCTATTGGTTTGATAAATAAATATAATCTAATGAATATTACAATCCCCAAAAGTTAACAAAAATAACAATACATGACATCATGTATAATAAAATTGCTTAATATTATCCACATTTAATTTTTATTTGCTTGTTTAGGGCACAAAACATCAGTTTACTTAGTAATTCAAATAAGAGAGATGGATGCAATTTTTCTAACAACATTTAGAAATTTACCATGTATATTTTGCTTAATAGCATTGGGGAATGCCAAAATGTTATCCATTTTCTTGTTATGGAATATTGTCACTTTCTTTAAAAAAAATCTGAATGATCACAAAACATTTTCTAATCTAGAGATTTCAAACTCTTAGCAGCCTGCAGAGTTTGGAACAAGGCTTACTTATGTAGTAGTAGTAGTGTTTTTAGATGCTTCTATTATTGTGTCTGACTTTATATTTAATAACTGTCCTATCAAACTCCTGTACTTTTATATCATTTCACATACTGACAAAGTGACAGGGCCTTTAAAATATTTTAAATAAGCACCTACTATAAGTAGTAGAATTGAAGAGTTTATATAAAAAGAAAACTTACACTGGAAACACTTTTATAGCAGCCAAAAAGCATTTTAGTGCATCTTTTCGTATAATTCAAGTACAGATTTTAAAAACTGTCCTTCCCAGGGACTCTGCTTTTTTAGTAAGATAGTCTTATATTTTACTCATATTTCAGAATAATATAGCATGTTTTCAGGCAATATGTGTCATTCCAGTAGTTTACTTTACATCATTATATATAGATATATAGATATTTTTAGGAAGTACTGGAAATTGAACCCAGGATCACATATATGCAAAGCAGGTGCTCAGTCACTGAGCTACACCCACTCCCCTGTTTTACATAATTTTAAAGAGATGTTATAAGTGACAATTTTTAAATGTAATCATAAGAAACAGATTAATAGCAATAACTATTCCCAGTTCTGAAATCCTTTTCAGGAACTCTCTGAAAAAAATTTTTATGGCCCACAATAACATAAGGTCTATAGAGTGAATAGAGGGAATCCTGTTATTCTATATCCTAGATCTTAGGTTTTCCTAGGCCTATTGAATCAGCCATTAGAGTTGACCATGGTGTCATGTTTATAAAATGCAGAGCATGTCCTAGGCCAAGGGTTCTCAAACTTTTTTATTTCAGGAGTTCGTCCCACTCTTAAAAATAACTGAGGACCCCAAAAGTGGTATAGATGTTTTATATCAATTATATCAATATTTATGTTTTAGATATTAAGATAGAGAAAATTTTTAAAAATTATTTTTAAATAATTCATTATATATTAACATAAATGATAGATCTGCTTTCCTAAAGTAAAAAGTAAAAAGGCTTAAAAATTTCTTTAATGTCTCTCTTAATAGAAAATAGCTGAAATTTCACATCTGCTTTTGCCTTTAGTCTGTTGCAATTTGTTATTTTGGTTGAAGTACATGAAGAAAATCAAGTCTCATCCAGATATGTAGTTGGAAAAGAGAGGAGTATTTTAATAACTTTTTGACATAATTTTGGATGTTCTTTGATATTCCACCAAAACTCAACAAGTGACATATGTGGTATGTGAAACCACATCAACAAACTTCTTATATTTTGTTACATTATAATACATTGGCATATGATTTTGTGATGTTGTGCTTTGGTCATTTGGAAAATATTGGTTCATAGGGTTATGAAGATCTTTCAAAGTTTGACATAATTCATTAAACAACACAAAAATCACATTAATATCACCAGTATCACAATACTTAAAATCTTTAAGTGTTAGAAAACTGAAAAATTTAGTGAGAAAGATGAGGTTTCCATCATTTTAATATTCACTTGAAAGTTTGAATTTCATAACTGGAAAAAATAATTTCAGTTGAAGTATTTCAAAAGTGGCAAGTTCTTTCATTTATTATGTAAAAAATGTTTACCAAATACTCAAGTTTGAACAATGGTTTGTTTCTCCGTCAAGCATGTATCATGAAATAAAATATCTAGTTAAGCTTATAACTCAAATGGCTACACACATGCTTTTTCTCAAGGAAATCATCACACTTTTTTGTAACAGAAGTGCTTTTTGCTTACTTGCATTTTCGTCACTTGAGTATCTAAAAGACATGGCAAGGGTCGAAATCAAAAGTTATAATTTTCATCAAGGCCATTCTTAGTGAAACTGTCTTTTTTGATTGCAAGTGCACGGCATTGAAGAATACACTGACAACCGGAAAAGTTTTGTCCCACCATCTTGATTTGTTCTAAAGTGCCAGCAGTTTTACTCACTATCATTTTTGCACCATTAATGCAAATGTCAACACAGTGAAAGGGTAAGTAATATCTGAAAAGTTCCTGGGGACCTCTTGGAGTCTGTAGACCACACTTTGAGAATCACTGTCCTAAGCAAATATGGAATCAAAGGTCGCAGGTATACTAAAGAATCCCAAATAGAATCACAATGTTGGAAGAGGCATTGAGAGAACACTTGCTAAAATTTTATACCACATCTTCCCACACTTTCAAGGAGTACAGCATTTCCATTGTATAAAAATACATAATAGCTTTCTTACTACAGTTAAGTGTCTTAGTTTGCCGAAGGGCTGCATATGCAAAGTACCAGAAATGGGTTGGCTTTTATAATGGGAGTTTTTCTGGGGCAAAAGCTTACGGTTCCAAGGCCGCAAAATGTCCAAATCAAGGCATTAGTAGGGATACTTTCTTACCAAAGTCAGCTACTGGTGATGCATGAAGGGGCACTGCCACATGGCAAAGCAAGATGGCCACCAAATTCTGCCAAAGTCCCTACCTTCCCCTCCAGAAACTACCATTTCCTGAAGCTCAGCTCTGGGCAACCGGCATATGGCCTGTCTCCTTCCGGGTCTCCTCTCTCAGGCTCAGCTGCTCCGCTTCTTCTGGAGTTCAGCTGTGGGCTCTAAGGCATATGACTCACCTCTTTAGCCTTGAGCTGCTCCATGGGTCCATTCTCTTGGGGGCTTTGTGCTTAAGCATTCACAGCTAGCTATCCTCCTCACATGGCAGGATCAAAAATGGCAGAGCTTCCTTTTCCTGTGTGTACTAGTCAGCCAAAGGGGTACTGATGTGGGCTATGGGTGGGAGACTCTTTGTCTCTTCAGAGATAACCTAAATTATCTGTGACTTGTGGGTGTGGGATGATGAAAGGTTGCAGTCCTGCCCTTGGTGAGCGTGAGCAGGAGACAGTTTAACAATGCAAGGTCTATAAACTTTAAGTATTCAGGGGAAATGAAAAGCAAATATGCTAAAAGCTTATCGAATGCCTGAGGTCCATGCTAAAAGCTTACTAAGATGTGGAAATATATGCTAATTCAAGCCTATTGAGAACTGAAACAAAAGGACCATTTGGCCTTTCCTCTCTGTATAAAAGGGACTAAAAAATCTTGTTCGGGGCTCGGGATTCAAACAGAAAGTTCCCGAGTCCGGCCGGCCGTCAATAAACCATTTTTCCTTCTCAAAATCATTCCTGAGTCCTGGCCTCTCTATACTCAAGTAATTGGACTTCTCTCAAATTCTACAACAGTACTGATGTGAAGTATCAGAAATCTGTTAACTTTTTTTTTTTTTTTTTTTTAAGATTTTATTTATTTATTTAATTTCCCCCCCTCCCCTGGTTGTCTGTTCTTGGTGTCTATTTGCTGCGTCTTGTTTCTTTGTCCGCTTCTGTTGTCATCAGCGGCACGGGAAGTGTGGGCGGCGCCATTCCTGGGCAGGCTGCTCTTTCTTTTCACGCTGGGCGGCTTTCCTCATGGGCGCACTCCTTGCGCGTGGGGCTCCCCCACGCGGGGGACACCCTTGCGTGGCACGGCACTCCTTGCGCGCATCAGCGCTGTGCATGGCCAGCTCCACACGGGTTAAGGAGGCCCGGGGTTTGAACCGCGGACCTCCCATATGGTAGACGGACGCCCTAACCACTGGGCCAAAGTCCGTTTCCCTGTTAACTTTTATAGAGGGAATTTATCTGGTGTAAAAGCTTACACTTACAAGGCCTTAAAGAGTCCAGTTCAAGGTACTGTAAAGAGGTATTTTTTCCCCAAAGTCTGTTGCCATGTGTTGAAGCAAGATGGCGGTGATCTCTCCTGGTCTCTTCTTCTTTCTTCCTCTTAAGGCTCTGTGGGCCCAGGTTTTTCCTACCCGGCTGTAGGCTGGCATAGGGCTCATCTCTCAGGCCTTCTTGGCTGCTATGGTCACTTCACAAGGTCAGCTGTAAACTGTCAGGCGAATGGTTCATCTCTTCCCCCACCGGGCTCCAGGATCAAAACTGACAAAGTTCTCTCTCTCTTCTTCTGTATCTTCTCCTGTGTGTCTTCTGGATTGAGTGTCTGTTTATATAGCCGAAGGGGGTGGGGACTCAACTCCGAGCCATGCCCTACTGATGTGGTCCAACCAAAGGCCCTGAACTGATTTAATTAAATAAACCTAAAACCTTTGAATTTAAATCAATTAAATGGTATTATACCCAGAGGAATGGACTAGTTTATAAACATAAACTGTATCTCTTTTTTGGAATTCATAAATATCAAACTGCCACGCTGTGCATCTCTCTGTGTGTCTCCCTTTATATAAGACCCAGGAAGAAGAGGGGGGAGACTCAAGCTGAGTCACACTTCACTGACTGCCTCAGTTCAATCAAAAGTGTCCCACACTCACAGGAATGGATTTCCTCAAAAACATAATCTTTCTGGGAGACTCACCAAATTCAAACTGTCTTGATGAGTATTTGCAATCGGCTAGTTTTCTCTCTCAGTGCAGCCTGCCCTTACACATAAATGGAAATCCTCATTCCTAAATTCAAACCCATCTCCTACAAAGTAGAAACGGAAGTTAGGCCACTTCTTTTGCATAAGATTCCTATGTGTAAGAGCATGTAAAATCAACACTCCCTGTCTTCTCAACTTATTTAATCATAAGGTAATCCTTATAGGTTTTCTTTTATAATCATTTTTATCCCTCTTTTAATCCACATTCTTCCACATAACCATTTTTAAATGCATTTATGTTTTGTTCTTGGTCTAGAACTAATGTAAAATGCATCTCATGCCTTCCTCTAGCCCCATACCTACACCCTCTGACTTTCAAGTACCCTTCTTTGAGGAGAAGTTCTGAGAAATTGCTAGTGCCATCAAGAAGAAAGTTTCCAAGAACACAGAGGCTACATGGCAATGTCAAGATGGGGCACAGTTTGGGTTGTTATCTGAATCTGTGCTCCTCAAATTGCAATTCTAAGACCCCAGATAAATGCCTTTGTTGCTTTATAGTTAGTTTGTTATTTCTTGGTTGGCACCATATTGAATTATTTTGTTGCTGTTTTTGTGGTTTAAGGTTTCTTTACGTAGAGGGTTTTCAACCCTTTATAATGCCCTCCATTTTACCCTGATGTACTCAGCTTCACTGAACTCTTAGGTCCATCAATATGCATTTGAAATAATTTGTTTAGAAATATTCACAGGAAAAAATTTTCTACTCTGCAAATCATGTTTAACAATAATTTTCATTAGGCTTATCTTTGAAATTTGAAAGATAAATAAATCCAATCCATATCTGTGATGACTGCAATTACAATAGGAATGGTAATTTTGTTTCAATATTTATATGAATACATGAATATTCTTGTATCATTTATATGATTTATGAATAGTACATTCTGTTAAGACTAGAAGAATGTGAGGCCTAAAGGCACAATCACATTTTTAAAGCCAATTTCTTTCAAGAAGCTTTCATTTACATTTCAGAGAACTGTCTGGTTTTAATTTGATATTTTATGAATTGTTGTAAGGCAATGTGGAGAAGGGAAAGGAAATTGAATTGGGAAATTTTGAAGATATTGCAATGTTTAAAACTGTGCAGGGGGCTATGGCTTTGGGGCCAGACTCAGCCACCTGTGCTCAGCCATTTAACAAATAATTCACTTTATTTAGGTAAGTCACTAACCTCTCTGGATTTTAAAATTCCTTATTTATACAATAAGCCTAAGGTGAGTTTTTTAGACTGTTAGGCTGCCAAAAGCAATATACCGGAAAGAGGTTGGCTTTTACAATGGGGATTTTTTAGTTGACAAGCCCACACTTTTGAGGCTAAGAAAAATGTCCAAATCAAGGCATCATCAGGTGATGCCTTCTCCCTGAAGAATGGCCACTTGCGATCATGAACTCTACAACATGGCAGAGAATACGGTGGTGTCTATCGGTCTCTCCCTTCTCTTCTGGGTTTCCATTGCTTCAGCTTCTTGCTTCCGTGGCTTCTTCCTCTCCTTTACTCTGAATTACAATCTTTTATGAATGACTCCAGTAAGAGGACTAAGACCCACCGCAGGCCACACCTTAACTGAAGTAACCTAAACAAAAGACCCTATTTATAGTAGGGTTATAAATAGGAATGGATTAGCTGGAAGAACATATTTTTCTGGGGTCCATACAGCTTCAAACCATTAGAGGTGAGGGTTCAGGCAGATGGTGGTGGGGAAGCAACTGCCCTGGTCATAGCTCTGAGCAGGTTCTCTTCCTTCCACTTTTCTTGCTGCCTCCGCCTAACTGCATGAGGCTGAGCTACTCAAACTGTATAGGCTTCAACCTTTTTTACTTCTAAGTTAAAAGGTTAGGTTGAGAAAAATCTAAATTCTTTTTCAAAACTGTATTTTATATTCTTTACATCAGAAATGCAATTTTCCTCACCATATCCATCTACACACTCTTTAAGATTAAGTTCATTCTATGTCATGTCTTCCATTACCAACACCCATCCCCAACCCCACACACCAAGAGGAAAATCTCTGTGGTCCAAAGTAGCTATCTCCCTAAGATTAAAAACTCCCTAAGACAAGAGACAGTGTCTTTCTCATCTTTGCAAACTTGGAACCATGGTATGCAGTGCCTAGTACACAGTAAGTACTAAATAAATGTCAATTGAATGAGTGAATGAGTGAGTGAATGCAGGGATAGATTGATGGTTGTAGAGCAAAGAGCTTGGTCCACTTCAAAAAGACATTTCTGAAGTCCAGTAGAATTTAATGTTCAAGTATATTTAAAGTCTTTTGTAACAAGTAAAGATTAAAAATTAAATGAGAGAAAGTAAAGTAGAATGAGGCCAAGTTGAGAAACCTGAATCTCAAAGATAGAGTAAAACTGGGGAGAAAGATATTTTAAAAATCAGTCTGTTGGTTGTCCCAGTGATTGGGATCTCTGATACAGTCCCTGATGGAATTAGCTTTTAGGTAGAAGAGAAGGACTCCATGCACCCCTTTTTCTTTGCTGCACAACTTGCACCTTCCCCTCCACCCCCCCTTCCAGGTACTGGACTCGGTTCTGCTGTGTCTTTGAAAGTTGACCTCCCCGAAAGGAATCAGAGGAGTTTTAGGCAATGGGGGGGGAAAGTGAATGGATGGTTTCTAGCTTTTTCCTCTTCCTTTTCAAGGACTATATATATCCACATGATTATTACAGAATATCAATTTGCCCTTGTTTTTAACTTGCTGCATCATTTTATACTCAATAAGAATTCTGCTGGTAAACTTCTCTTCATTGAAATTCCTGCAAAGTATTTAAATCACATGCACAAAAATTTATTTTACTCACTTTAGGGTCTTCAAAATATCCTTGACTTTTATGTCCTTTTGTGATCTGGATCAAAATACACTAGGAGAAGGAAGTGACTGTGGCTCAATCAGTTGGGCTCCCGTCCACCATATGGGAGGCCCTGGAATCATGTCCTGGGGCCTCCTTGTGAAGGCAGGCTCGCCCACAGGCTGTGGAGAGCTGCCTGGCCCACAAGTGCCATCGAGTGCCGCCCAGCCTGCAGACTCTTTGGAGCTCCACCTGCCCGCGAATGCCGCAGAGAGCCAACTCAGCAAGGTGATGCAACAAAAAGGGAGACAAGCAAAAACACAAAAAAGTGCACAGTGAATGGACACAAAGAGCAGACAGCAAGCAAAAAGCTGCAAGGAGGGGGTGGATATAAAAAAAAATACAATAGGAGAGTATATGCTGCAAAGGAAGGGAACAAGGACATACACAGCTGGTGGTGGAGGTAAAATTTGTAATGGGCCTACTTTAGTGTAGGCTCTATCTACCTTTTATTGTAATAGTGCATGAGATTTCTGTTAGAGTAGAAGGTTCTTTGCCCAATGTGCACAGAAGTCAATGCCATGACCCCAGGATTTCAAGAAAAGAGTTTATTGTGAGGCTACCAAGCAAGGAGACAGGAGGTAAAACTGAACTCTGTCTCCCTGAGCTGAAGAAGTACAGGGTTTTTATGGGGTCTTATTGGAGATGGATCTGGAAGCTTGTATAAGAGGGGCAGGGTTTTGGGTGGACTTAAGTGGGGCTTGCACAATTGATCATCACGCTAAATCATACATTACATGATCAGAAAATGCTGCCCTTAGTGTAACAAGTGGGTGGAGATTTTGGGGGTTGGATGTCATTAGATTAGGTTAAAATTTTTGCTTTTCTATATATTCCCTAGCCTTGGAACAGGGACTTGCTAGTTAGGGCAGGTTATAACTGGTTTTCTTAAGCAAGTTAGGAAAGTGGCTTGATAAAGGGGGAAGCATGAGGCTTTTGCAAGCAGGTGGTTGGTTTCAGTTCTAAATGCGGAATATATTATTTCTTCTACATTAGCACATTAGAGAGTATCAAATATGAATTGGTAATTCACATTAGCACAATGAAAATTTGCCGCATGTATCAGGACAGAGGGGATTCCAGCTTAACTCTAACCTAACAATGCAGCAGATTTGAGAGCACAAACTTGCTCCCTTCACTTTCCAATATCCCCCAGAAGCCAGGTCCTTCTGATAAACAGCAAATTTTTATCATTTTATGCCAGCTCAGTACTGGAAACTCTTTCTAGCATTAAGTCTGCTTTAGTCTGCCAAATGCTGCCGAAGCAGTATACCAAAAATGGGTTGAGTTTTATAATGGGAATTTATTAGGGTAGAAGCTCACAGTTCTGAGGCTGTGAAAATGTCCAAGCCAAGTCATCATTGGTGCTGTCTCACCAAAGGTCAGCTATTCATGGCAAGGCGAAATGGCAGCCCATCTCTGTCTTCTCCTCCAGGCTCACTTTCTTCCCTAGCTCAGCTGTGGAAGATCAGGCCAATGGTTCATTTCTCCCCTCACTTCCGGGTCTCATTGCTTCAGGTTTGGCTGCCCCGCTAATCCCAGTTTCTTGGCTCTCTCTCAGACTGTCAGGGTTTCTCTGTCTCTCTGAGGCTGCAGGTGATCCTGAAGTCCTCTCTCACATGGCAGGTAAAATGGCAGCTCTTCCTCTCCCCTCTCCTCTCTTTATATAAGATTCCAGTAAAGGATTAAGACCCTCCCTGGGAGAGCAGATGTAGCTCAGTAGTTGAGCACCTGCTTCACATTATGAGGTTCCAGGTACAATTCCTGGTACCTCCTAAAAAAAAAAAGATAGCATATATATATATATGGGCCCCACAATCTAATCAAAGGCCCTTAACTGAAAAGATCTAATCAAAAGATCCCTTAACTGAATCTAATAAAAAAGCCCCATGTACAGTAGTTTTACACACACAGGTATAGCTTAAGAATCTAATTTTGTGGGGTCCACAAAAGACTCAAGCCAACACAAAGTCCATTTTTTAATCAACTAAATGTAAACTATCCTCAGAATTATGGGGACTTTATTATTTCTGGTGACCAAAATTAAATTCCAAATCACATACATGTTTTAAAATAATAGTGACATTTTTCCCAGTGTGTGCTATTGTTTAAACTTAGAAACAGAGCTGTACATCATTACAAGGAGTTTCCAAACAATTTTAAATGACAGTAAAAAAGCAAAAACTATGTAATACATCACCAAGCCTGTCAATGCTGCCTGTTCAGTGTCTCCTAAATCTGTCCACGTCTTCCCATCTCCACCTCCACCATCCCAGTTCAAACTACCATGATCACTTGCAGGGAAGTCTGCACTAGCTTCCTAACTCAACTCCCTGAAAACTCTCTTGGAGGATTCCAGTCACTGCTTATAAGGTGATCTTTAGAAGGTCAGATTTGATCAAGTTCCCTCTCCATAATGCTTCATATCTATTCAAGATCTACTCCTGATGGACCTCTCTGTCCTCATTGCTTATCATGCTCCTCTTGGTTAGGGGTTTCCAACCCCACAGGGGGATAGAGGGATACCATGCAGGGCCTCTTATCATGTCATTGCTTTGATGGAGTAGCCTGGAAAATGACCCCCAAAGATGTCCACATCCTAATCTCCAAGACCTGTGAATATATCATCTTACATGGCAAAGGGACTTGCCATGTAGATGCAATTAAATTAAGGATCTTGAGATGGGGAGGGTTATCCTGGATTATCTGGTTGGTCCTAATGTAATGTAATAAAGTCCTTACAAGAGGGTGGCAGAGGGTTCAAAGTAAGAAAGATTGAAAGATGTAACACTGCTGGCTTTGATGGGGCCAAGCCAAGGAGCATGGGCAGCATCTTGAAGCCAGAAAGGGTAAGGCAACAGATTCTCCCCTGGAGCCTCCAGAAGGAATTCAGGTCTGCCAACACCTTGATTTTAGCCCATAAGACCCATTTTGGACTTATGACTTCAAGGTAACAATTTTGTGTTGTTTAAACTACTGAGTTTGTGACCTTTTGTTACAGCAGCCATAGAAAACTCATACCCTTGGCCTGGAAAGACTTTCTTTGCTGCTCTGCCCAGTTACCTCCTATTCGTCCTTGAGATCTTCCTGCAGGCTTCAGTTCCCTAGAAGAACTTTTCTTCCAGCTCCCTAACTAGGCTAGCTAGTCTGTGATCACTCTGGATTGTCACAAAAATCACAAAAAGATGAAAAAACAGAAAAGCATCAGAAAGAATGAATTAACAAAAATAACAGCTAACATTTCCAATACACTTCCCGGGCCAGTAGAGACACTGTTCTAAGGATTTTACATGACTTAATTCGCAAGACTCTCCCAACAGCTCTGTGAGGCAAATAGATATGAATGCTATTATTGTTGTTGTTGTTATACAGATTTTACAGGTGAGGACACAAATACTTTATGTGATGTGACATGACTTGTAAAGCAGAGCTGGGATTGGGATTCACACAGGCTGGTTCAGAGCTGTATTCTTAATTACTGCACTATACTACCTCTCAATAGCTATAATCAGTACTGTGAAATGAGTTTGCTAATTTTTGTAGTTTTCTTACTACTTGTCTGTATATCCTGATTTTTCTTTTTTACCACAAGCTTGCTTTATTTCTAGAATCAGAAAAATAATGAAGGCATTAATATTTTGCATAATGAATGAACTGAATTAAAAAGTCTCAAATGTGCAAGCCCAAGGGTTCAGTTGGAACATTCCATACAAATTTTGGCAATTTTATCCTTTTCTTTTTTAAAATCTAAAAAGTTTTATATATGCTCCTCCCCCTACTCTTGCCCCTGCACTTTTTATGAACAATGAGGTTAAAATTTTGTAGCCATGGATTGATAAGTAGTTATGATTTCACTGGTTGTATATATTGCAACTTTCTTTCAATGACAAGCTAGGATTTTAGCCTTCCCTAGAGCCTCAGTGTTAGTAAACGAAAGCTCATTTCTCTTGGCCGATTTCCACTGACTTAGCTGGAACGTAAATTCCATTAATGAAACCTCAGTTCTCTATAGATATTCCAGGGACAAGATTCCAAATGTTAAGATCCATGATAGCTGAAAACAACTTGGAAGATTTGAAACTGAATTTGAAATAGAACATTATTACTTGGAATAAATGCAGGTGAAATTGGGTACGATGGAGGATTTGTGCCCTTGGGGCATAATTGGTAGAAATGAAGGGACTATCACAGTTCTGCCTTTATGGTTAAAAAGCATATGATACATCTATTCATATTCCATCATAACACGATTTCCCTTATTTTTCAGTTCAAACTTTTTAACACTTAGGGATGTGTGTGTGTCTGTGTGTGTGTTTGATTTGGCTGGTTCATAGTGGGGATGATAAATCAAGAAAAAAATCGAGGAAAGGAAAGAACAAAGAGTAAAAAAATTTTTTCAAATGTGTAGAAAATCAGATCCTTGATATGTAAGAATTATACTAACTTCAAACTTGCTGTTCATTCAAGACAAGGCAGTGATGTCCACAAATGGGATGGCATTGTGTCATAGTTGAGCACATGGGCTGTGCAGTTAGACAGACCCAAATCAAATCCCAGTTCTGCCCCTTTCAAGCTGTGACCTTAAAAACAAAGCTAATTAAAATTTCTATGCTTAAGTTTCCTCATCTATAGAATAGGGCTAAAATTAATAATATACTGAACTCCTAGGATCAGTGTGGGAAAAAATAACAAATAAACATATAAGGCATTTTAGAATGGCTCACATATAGTAAGTGAAACATGTTAGTTATTTGTAATGTTACGTATCAAGATGCAAGCCCAACCTATATTTTTTAAAAAATACCATCACACTCTTTCTTCTTAATGGCATTCCAGTTATGTTATCAAAGCCAAAGGATTGAATTAATACAGGTCTGGGCAAAGTGAACCCTGTGTGAAAAGACCTTGTTGTCATGTGAGCAATGCCACTGTCTTGTTCTGGGGATTTTAATTCTTCTTTCCATTTTCTGAGTGAATCCCTACCACATGCCTTTCTCAGTCTGATTCTTCTTTCTCCTTTCTCATAAGAATGTGTACCTGGAATCTGATAAAGTGGTAAGGATTGAAAAGGAAAGTATCTCTGTTCCATCTTTTTCCGCACGTCGACTGCTGCTCAAACATCATCCCCATCATCCTAAGAACAAATGCGTTTGCATTAGCACTGCATGAAAATTTAGACTAAGACTCTTTAAAATTCATTTCAGTCTAAGGAGTAAGGGATATTACAATAGTTCTTACAACATTTTATTAAGTAGGAAGAAATTTATATTGTATAAACCATGTTTCTTCAATTTTAAGTTGCACAATGTTCACATTCTTAAAATCTCTGCAATCAAGATGTATGTTACAATTCATGCTAGGTCATGGTTTAACCAGCAACATTTTTTCCTTTCTGAAATTTTCATAAAATAAGGGTTCATTTTACAATCAATGTTGTATTAAATTAAATGCATTATACCAGTGAAAGTGTTTTTACGCCATCATAAACGTATAACTTAACTAATGTAAATTTCTTGTTTGCATACATAATCAAATCAACAACTATTTACTGAGCACCTATTATGCATAAGGCACCGTTTTATATAGGAGATTTTTAAAAAGTCATTTATTCACTCATTCAATAAGTATATATTAAATATTTGCAATATGTCAGGCTTTGAGTTGTACACGAGGGAGACATAGTGATTTAGAGAGATAAGATCTCTATCTTCAAGGAGCTTATATTCTGGTAAGAAAGACAGCAAAGAGGTAAACAAAAATATAAAATGAATAATAATAGATTGTAAATATTGCTATGAAGGAAATTTATATTAAATTAAAAGTTTTAGCAATAGATTATTTTTTAAACTTTCCTGTTAGTGAACACATTTCATCAATGGTCCAGAAGCATTCATGAATAAATTGATGAAGGCAATGTTCCCAGAAATATTGCAGTACAGGCTGGGTTCAGAAATTTCTCTGAGCAGGCTGTCTGGAAACAAATCCATTTCTTCCCATAGCTACATTTTCTTTTAGCTACTGAATACGCAGAAATTTGTTTAATTCTGGATATTTTACAGTCATACTTTTGGTGCATTCACAGAATAAGTATGGGAATTGAACAATAAGGCAATAACTTTTAACTTCCTAACCTATTCTTATTCTAGATTAGGATTTAATCATCAGAACATATCTAGATTACACGATACCTTTACATTGAAGGCAAATGTGATTCATGTCTGAATTACAGAAGAACTTGGTGTTGTTTTTCAGGAAGGATGTACAACAAAAACATATGCTCTTTAAATGACAATATCCTAAACCATTCTTGTAAAGGTTTGCCTGCAGTATGTTAAGGACCATATTCAGTAAGTTAGTTCACCCTCTCACTCCGCTCCGCTCCTCCCACCCTGCTCTCTGATAGAGTATACCATTGAAAAATCCCTTAACAGGAAAGCAGTTATAATGTAATTGGCTCATTTTACTTTATGTCATGTTTCACTTTTATGCTATTGAAAGAAATGAGTCAAAGATGTCAAAATGCCGTTCTGGTCTTTCTGACCCAATCCTTGAATTACCTACAAATGATTATTTCACAGCATTTCTTATATGGGCTGGGGCCCCAGTTGATCCTTTCTGCTCCCTGGGTCTGATTCTTTATCGATAGTGCTTTTCTCCTTCCTTTGGTGAGGGTGGCAATGGTGGTCATGCAGCTTCCACTGGAAACTTTAAGGGGGCAATTTTATTTATATCTGCCACTGTAAATTATAAATTGTTCTACCAATGCAAGATGAGGCAGGCCTTCGAATGATATGATTTGGTGTTGCCTCTGGCATTGAAGCTGAGAAACACCATCTGGAAGTGTGAACCTGAATATGAAAGCAGTTTTCCACTCTCCAGGGTCCAGAAAGATACTCACACACCTTTTTTTTGCCCTTGATATGGCTTCCCTTTTGAGCTTGATGTTTTCCTTTGGACTGTAACCTCTAGTTGACCATCAATATTATTTAATAAATTATTCTATTCTGGACTATTACACAGCTAGTCCTGTGACATTTTGAGCATGTATTGTCATTTGTTATTGAACAAATGAGATTTCCCAAGAACACAGACAGTCCTTTTTCTGAAGTAGTCAGACAGTTGCTTTAGGTAGTCATGCAAATCTCCACTATATAATCTTTGTTTTCTTCAAATTTCACAAGGCATTAGGTCTGGGAACTTGGATGAAAATTCTCAAAGTAAACTTGCAAGCTCCAAGGCCCTAGAATGGAACTTCTCAGGGGGGATGCTTCAACACCTCTATCGGTGGCCCAGTCTTCAGCGGGCATCACAATCCTCAAAACCTCTTGTGTCCCATGGTTTTAGTGAAGGGGACTTTTTGGTGGTTCTTGAACAGCACAGCGTGTTAAGAAGTTACATTCTTTATTTCAAGGTGCTGCCACTCAGGAAGGAGTAAGAATAACAATAGTAACTTTAGACCTACTGAGTAATTCAGTACATGCTGGAATAAGCTGGGATGTGGGAAACAAGGGGCTGACAAGGCACAGTTGTAGTTAGGTAACAGGAATGCATTCCCTGAGCCCTGAAGAACACAGAGGATGAAATTGGCGAGGGAAACAAGTAGACTGGCATACTCTTTACATCTTCAGAGTTTGACCGTTCCTTCAAGTCTCTGATCCTCACACACAGCAGGAGGGAGAACACCAAGTTGCTAGACAGAATGGGGCATCTATTCCATTTTGGCTATCTGGGGAGAAGAGACTGGACATAGAGGATCAGCCCCTCTCCTTACCCAGAAACGCTCGCTGGTGGTTGTTAGTGGTTTCCCTACCCTCTTCCTCGAGGGCCACATCTACCTTCAAGGAGAAGAGGTATAAGATTGTGGAATATGTGACCCATGCACATGAAGATGTTCCTGGTTCACCCGAGAGATGCAATTTTGAAAAATCCACATGGAGGTGAAGATAACTTCAGCCATTTTATGAGGCAAGTAGTTGTGCTTCCAAATAATCGATGCATAGAAATGATCAAATTAGGCCTTGTCAATTATTCCCTTAAAAACACATAAAAATGAAGTATTGTATAAAATATAAAATGAAGTAGAAATTACTCTATAGCAGGAGTTCTTAACCTTTTTTTGTTCCATGGACCTCTTTGCCAGTCAGGGACCCCTTACTAAGTCTACACTACACTGTGCATTATTTAATAAGTACATCACACCCACACCAACACATCCCCACAAGAATAATGTTTTTTTGAATTTTCAATTCAAGCTCACGGACCCCCTGAAATCCTTCCACGGACCCTGGTTAAGAATCACTGCTCCATAACAATGATTATTGCTACAATCTGGCCCCTTTTCGAGTGGTCTTCGGGGACTGTTTTAGTTTACTAAATGCTGCCAAGACAATATACCAGAAATGAGTTGGCTTTTACCATGGGGGTTTATAATTTATGAGCTTACCATTCTGAGGCCGTAAAAGTATCCAAATCAAGGCATCATCAGAGGTGCTATCCTCCTAAGCTACAGCTGTGGGCGGTCGGCACAGGCAGAGTCCTCAGTAGATGCTCAGATCCGGGAAATCAGGAACATGGCAGCTTCTGCTCGATTCTCCCCTCTCTTCCGGGACTCCTTGCTTTCAGCTTCGGGCTGCCTAATAGCTCCTATGATCTGTTTATTTCAGCTTCTGAGTTCTTCCCTGTCTCTGCAGCTCTTTCCTATGCCTGCAATTGTTTATTCTGTTTATAAAGGACTATAGTAAGAAAATTAAGACCCACCTTGGGTCATGCAATCTAATCAAAGGCCTTTAACTGAAGTAACTTAATCAAAAGGTTTAACACAAACAGGGATGGGTTAGCTTTAAGAACAGGATTTTTTGATGTCCACAAAAAGCTCAAACCACCACAGTCACTCATATTGGGACCAATTTAATCAATGGGAACTCGGCCATATCTCTCTGATCAAAAGGAGGATACTTGTGTGCAGCTGTTTCTTTATTTCCTTTAAGAATTCAAGAATTAGACTAAAAAAAAAAAAGTTAATGGGGAAACTTTTTCAAAAACCCAGACCAGTTGAAAATGTAATTGACTTGAAGTAGTGACCAAGGAAAAATTGTACCTATTGTCAAATTTTCTAAAACAGATGTGTACAGGATAAAGGCAGAAAAAAACGTAATCAAATTGGACAAAGAGTAGGGGAGCAGATGCAGCTTAAGTGGTTGAGTACCTGCTTCCCATGTATAAAGTCTGAGGTTCAATCCCAGGTACCTCCTGAAAACAAAAAACAAACAAACAAATTGGACAAGGAGTAAAGGACAGCTGCATTTAGAAGAATTCTTGTGTATGAATTTTACTTAGACTGTCCTCATTGGTGTTACAACAGCTTTTGTTCCCAGAGGCAAATATCACCCTTAGCTACTGAGTCAAAAGTAGAGGCAACAGAGTGGTGGCCTTCCTACCCAGTCCAAGGGTATTCTATTGTTTCTGGATCTGTGGCAGACTCTTCAAGGAACCAGTGGGACTAAAATGCCCTGATATACAGGACTGATTTGCTTTGCAATATAGTAGACTATAATTCTCAGAGAAATCTTGGCTGAATATAGATCTCCAGAAGTCCTTATGATAGGAAAAAAGGTATTTGGTATCCTAGGTCACCTTGAACAAAAGACACAACCCTGCTGTGGGGAGGAGTTCTTGCTCACTGGAGTCTCAGGACACTCTATAGTCTTAATGTGATTAGAGAAACACACATCGTTTACCTCCTTGCAGACACACCTCAGATACTATTAAATCAATAACGCTGATGTCAGGAACATTAATCATTCTCACCTAGCTGATACAGCAAGTCAAGGTTCACATTCTATGTCAGGCTCCATCATAAATACTAGAAATACAAAGGTGAATAAGAGAGTTTTTGCCATCTAGGAAGTCATAGTCTTCTGGTGGGGGGTAAATGTATAATGCAATAAAGAGTAATAAGAAAAATAATAGAAATAAATAATGGGAAGTGGACTTGGCCCAGTGGTTAGGGCATCTGTCTACCACATGGGAGGTCTGCAGTTCAAACTCCAGCCTCCTCGACCCATGTGGAGCTGGCCCATGCGCAGTGCTGATGCGCACAAGAGTGCCGTGCCACACAGGGGTGTCCCTGCGCAGGGGAGCCCCACGCGCAAGGAGTGCGCCCGTAAGGAGAGCCGCCCAGTGCGAAAGAAAGTGCAGCCTGCCTAAGAATGCGCTGCCCACACAGAGAGCTGACACAGCAAGATGACGCAACAAAAGGAAACACAGATTCTCCTGCCACTGACAACAACAGAAGTGGACAAAAGAAGAAGACACAGCAAATAGACACAGAGAACAGACAACCAGGGCGGGGGGTGAAGGGGAGAGAAAGAAATAAAAATAAATCTTTAAAAAAAAAGAAAGAAAGAAGAATGGAAGGGGAAGCAGATGTGGCTCAAGCAATTGGGCTTCCACACACCACATGGAAGGTCTTGGGTTTGGTTCCCGGTGCCTCCTGGAGAGGGTAAGCTGGCACAATGGGCAGACACAGCAAACTGATGGCACAAGATGACAACAACAAAGAGGCACAAAGAGGAGAGATAATGAGAGACACAGGAAATCAGGGAGCCAAGGTGGCTCAAGTGACTGAGCGCCTCTCTCCCACATGGAAGGTCCCAGGTTTGTTTCCCGGTGTCAGCTAAAGAGATGATGAGCAGATACAGAGACCACACAGCAAATGGACACAGAGTGCAGACAGTGACCTCAAACAACGGGGGGGAAGGGAAGAATAAACAATAAATCTTTTAAGAAATTAAAAAAAAACAACAGAAGGACTTCCAGGAAGATGGCAGCCTAGAAAGATATAGGACTCTGTAGCTGGAGGACAGGCTGAAACAGCCTGGAAAAAGATCTTCTAGGGTTTAGGACACTGGCAAAGGCTGGACACTGTACAGAGGAGAAAGGGTCAAAGGAAGGAAACTGCAACAACAGAACTGTGAGTTGAAACCATTGACTGCTGCTGCGGGCATCCTCCCCTACACGAAAGATACTTTAGAATTCTCAGGCCTCTGGGCCTGTGGATACAGACAAAGGGAGCTCCAGGTATCTAGCACCCCAGGAAAGGGGGAAGATAGGGACACAACCTAAAGCTGACTCAGCTTTTGAAGCATAAATTTGGACTGCTGTGTCCCAGGAGCCCTTCCAGGCTGGATGGGGCCATGCCATTGCTTGCCTTGAGAATCAGACAGGGACTGCAGATATAAGACCTTCCCAATCTCCTCCTCTGCTAACAGGGTCTGATTATTGAGGACTCAAAGGGGAGTGAAAATATTTCCAACCTGGGTAAAGGGAGGGGGCTGACAGAGAAGGCTGGAGAACTGTCACTGAGATAGTTTGAATTACAAGGCTCTTAGTCTCCAGGCAGGAAGCTCTGTCACATTGATCCAGTCAGTGTTACAGCAAATATACTCTGACCAGACAGTGAACTGAGAGCTGACAAAGAGAGCCATCTGCTGGCAGAACAAGGAAATGCTGTGAGAAAATTAAAAATAAGTAAGAGAGGCTTTTTCTGTCCTTTCTAGCTTCCCTAAAGCCCTATAAAGCTGATCTGCAACCAATTACTGGGTCAAGAGCCCAGTTTTGAGCAACCAGCAGGAGCAATCCTAACAATCCACATCAAGCCAAGAATCAAAAATCAGTGGTAACACACAGTCTCCTGCCACTAAATCCCTACAAAGTAGAAAGAAATTGAGCATCTGAGTAAACTACATCCTAATCAGATGCCTAGAGGACAGCAAAAAATTACAAGCCATACTAAGAAAATGGAAGACATGGTCCAAGAAAAGAAATATATCAAAGCCCCAGAAGAGACACAGGATTTGAGAAAACTAATTAGGGAGAGGTGCACAAATTTCCAAAATCAAATTAATGAGTTGAAAGACAATATAACTAAAGAGATAAATGACATTATGAAAACATTGAGTGAGCACAAAGAAGAATTTGAAATCCTGAACAGAAAAGTTACAGAGCTTATGGGAATGAAAGACAATAGGTGAGATAAAAAACACACCAGAGGCATACAACAGCAGACTAGAAATGATAGAAGAAAGAATAAATGATACCTAAGACAGAACACCTGAAAGTGAAGAGAGGAAAGAATGGAAAAAATGGGCAGGGGCTCAGAGAGTTGAATAACAACATGAAATACAACAACATACATGTCATGGGAGTTCCAGAAGGAGACAAGAAAGGAAAAGGGGCAGAAAAAGTATCTGAGGAAGTAATAGCTGAAAATTTTCCAACTCTTATGAAAGAAATGAACTTACACAACCAAGAAGTGCTCCATACCCCATCAGAAGAAATCTGAGTAAACCTACTCCAAGACACACACTACTCAGAATTTCAAGTGTCAAAGATAAAGAAAAAATTCTGAAAGCAGCATTGGAGAAGCAAACCATCACATACAAGGGACATCCAATAAGACTTAACACAGATTTCTCTTCAGAAACCATGGAGACAAGAACACAGTTATATGGTACAATTAGGATACTGAAAGAGAAAAACTGCCAGTCAAGAAGTCTTTATCCAGCAAAATTGTCCTTCAAATATAAAGCTTAGTATAAAATATTCACAAACAAATAGAAATGAAAAGAGTTTGCGAAAAAGAATCTACCATTGCAAGAAATATGAAAGAAAGCCTTAGAACCTGAAATTAAAAGATAGGAGAGTGAGGCCTGGAGGAAAGTTTAGAAGAAAGAATAGAGAAAGGATAACCAAAAGAGTAAAAGGCTAGACAAAAATATAATATGACATAAGAAAACAAAAGAACAAAATCGTGGAAGTAAATAATGCATATATAGTAATACCATTGAATGTGAATGGATTAATCTCCCCAATCAAAAGATACAGGCTGACAGAATGGATTAAAAAAAATATGAGCTATCTATATGCTACTTACAAGAAACTCACCTTAGACCCAGAATACAAAATGGCTGAAAGTAAAAGGTTGGAAAAAGATACTTCATGTGAATAGTAACCAAAGAAGAGCAGGGGTATCTATACTAATATTGGACAAAACAGATTTTAAATGCAAAAACGTTATAAGAGATACAGAAGGCCATTATATATTAATAAAAGGGACACTCCACCAGGTAGATATAACAGTCATAAAAATCTATGCACCTAACCATGGTGCCCCAAAATACATGAGACAAACTCTAGGAAAACTGAAGGGATTATCTCTACAATAATCATTGAAAACTTCAACACTCCACTCATATCATTAGATAGAACTAGATAGAAGATCAGCAAGGAAACAGAGAACTTGAACAATATGATAAATGAGTTAGACCTAACAGACATATACAGAACACTGCATCCAAATTCAGCAGTTTACACACTCTTCTCAAGTGCCCATGGATCTTTCTCCTGGATAGACCATGTTAGGGCACAATGCAGCTCTCAATAAATATAAAAAGATTGAAATTATACAAAGCATCTTTTCAGATCATAATGGAATGAAATTGGAAATCAGTAGTAGACAGGAAAAAACTAGATTCGCAAATGTGTGGACAACACCCTCCTAAATAATCAGTGAGTCAAAGAAGAACTTGTAAATATATTGAGACAAGTGAAAATGAGAACACAAGTTACCAAACTTATGGGATACAGCAAAGACAGTCTTGAGAGGGAAATTTATAGCCCTAAATGCCTATATTAAAAAAGAAGAAAGATCCTTTATCCTCATTGCACCCTGAGAGTAAGATGGGTCACCAGCTGCTCTTTTGGACCATCTGCAAAAATTCGGCCAGGGTTCCCACTCCTGCCATGTCGGCTCAAACTGACATGGTCTGATCTGGAAATACGGTCTCAATATGTGCCACCAGTGTTTCCATCAGCATGCAAAGGATATGGGCTTCACTGAGTTGGACTAATTGATCTTCCTTGAATGGACTATCCAGGACATCTACCTGACTAAAACAATGTTAGTTTTTTGTATATAAAATAAAACTGAAAAAATTGAAAAAAAGAAAGAGCTAAACTCTTTCAGAAAGATTTAACTGAAGAGCTAGAGAAACTAGAATAAGAATAGCAAACAAATCCCAAAGCAGCAGAAAGAAAGAAATAATAAAGATTAGAGCAGAAATAAATGAAATTGAAAATAAAAAAAAAAATAGAGAAAATCAATAAAAGCAAAAGTTGGTTCTTTGAGAAGATCAATAAAATTGACAATCTCCTAGCTAGACTAACAATGAAGAAAAGAGAAAAAATTCAAATAAATACAATCAGAAATAAAAGGGGGGAAATTACATCTGACCCCACACAAATAAAAAGAATCATAAGAGGATGTTATGAGAAACTGTAGGCCAACTTGACAACCTAGATGAAATTGGCACATTCCTAGAAATCCACAACCAACCTACACTGACATTACAGGAAATACAAGAATTTAACAAACCAATCACATTTAAAGAGACTGAATTTGTCATCAATAATCTCCCAGCAAAAAAAAAAAAAAAAAAAAAGTTTGGGACCAGATGGGTTCACAGGTGAATGCTACCAAGCATTTCTAAAAGAATTAACACCAATCCTGTTTAAATTCTTCCAAAAAATTGAAGAGGAGGGAAAATTACCCAAACATTTTATGAAACCAACATTACACTAATACCAAAACCAGATAAAGATACTAGGGATCACTACGACATACCAGCTGAAGAAGCAACTAGAAAATGACCTTGAATTAAAGATTCAATGCGGAACAGCAGAATATACCTGTCTACATATAATAACGTGACTTTGGGAAGCGGTTTGACCTAATGTAAGGGGGAAATGGAAAGGAGAAATGAGATTATAAGGCTGTGAGTCTCTAAAAAAGAGTCTGGAGGTTGTCAGAAGAATACCCCTATGTACAACTGAACAGAGTCTAAGAGACAGATAAGGTAGATACAACCCCAGGTATTGGTTCTTTTGAGGGATAAAGAGACCCACGGGTTCTATGGTCATGGCAGAAGGGGTTCACTGCCATGACAGATGGCCCTTCTTTGGAGCTGGTGTTTCTGCGTGATGGAATTGGACTCAGAGGGGATCTCTTTTCACAAGACTTGCATGCTAATTTATTGGAATTGTAGTTGGTGCTGGGTTTAAGATATATGTAGGGGATTTGAATCTCTGGACTGATAATATGACACCCAGGCCCAGAGCCTCAACAGACTTCAGCTCCTACACTTTGATTTATTGGACTTACTCCACTCAGCTAACATGGAGTTGAAGAAGGTCAATCACCACAACATGGAGCCTAGAGTGTCTACAACTAGAAGCGGGAGGAGTGCATCCAGTACCCATGTGGAATCTAAGCCCTCACTTGACATAGGTGTGCAATGGACACAACCAATCCAATGTCCACAGAGAAAATATGGAATGGGTGTGGGAACGGTAGCCATGGGGGCTGCTGGGTGTGGGGAACAGGAGGAAGAGATGAGATGTGGAGGCGTTTTCGGGACGTGGAGTTGTCCTGGATAGTGCTTCACGGACAATTACGGGACACTGTAGATCCCCCCAGGGCCCACTGGATGGAACGTGAGAGAGTCTGGGCTATGATGTGGACCATTGACTATGGGGTGCAGTGATGCTCAGAGATGAACTTACCAGGTGCAATGGATGTGTCATGATGATGGGAGAGAGTGTTGCTGTGGGGGGAGTGGGGGGCAGGGGCGGTGGGTTGAATGGGACCTCATATTTTTTTAATGTAATTAAAAAATAATAATAAATAAATAATTTTTTTAAAAAAGATACTATAAGAAAAGAAAATTACTGACCAATCTCTCTAATGAACAGAGATGCTAAAATTCTCAACTAAATATTGCAAATTGAGTCCAACAGCATATCAAGACCAAGTGGGAATTATTCCTGGCATGCAAGGCTGTTTCAACATAAGAAAATCAATCAGCATAATACACCACATTAACAAATTGATTGGTAATTTCAATCAATACTGAAAAAACATTTGACAAAATCCAGCATCGTTTTTCGGTAAAAACACTTCAAATATAGGAATAGAAGGAAAATTCCTCAATATGATAAAAGCGTATATGAAAAACCTACAGCCAACATTGTACCCAGTGGGGAAATGTTGAAAGCTTTCCCTCTAAAACAAGGAACAAGAAAAGGATGCCCACTGTTATACCACTGTTATTCAGTATTGTACTATAAGTTCTAGCTAGGGCAATTAGACAAGAAAAAAAATAAAAGCATCCAAATAGGAAAAAAGGAAGTAAAACTCATTTTTTTTGTGGATGACATGACTTTGTACTTAGAAAATTCTGAAATGTCCATCACAAAGCTACTTAGGCTAATAAATAAGTTCAGCAAAGAGGTAGGATACAAGATCAGCATGCAAAAATCAATATTTTTTTTGCACACTGGTACTGGACAATCTGAGGAGGAAATCAGGGGGAAATTTCTATTTTCAATAGCAACAAAAAGACTCAAATACCTAGGAATTAATTTAACCAAACAAATATGAGACCTATATGCAGAGACCTACAAAATGATGCTAAAAGAAATTTTAAAAGACCTAACCAAATGGAATGACATTCTGTATTCATAGATTAGAAGAATAAATATTTTGAAGTTGTCAATCTTACCCAAAGTGATTTATAGATTCAATGCAATATCAATCAAAATCCCAACAGCTTACTTTACAGAATTAGAAAAGGCAATTACCAAATTCATTTGGAAGAGAAAATGCACTCAAATAGCCAAAAGCATTCTAAAAAAGAAGAGCAACGTTGAAGGAATTTCCCTGCCTGGCCTTGAAACATATTACAAAACTACAGTGGTCAAAACAGCATGGTACTGGCATAAAGATAGACATATCAATCAGTGGCATAGAATTGAGAATCTAGAAATAAACCCTCACCTATAGGTTCAATTAGTTTTTGACAAACCTACCAAGTTAATGTTAACAGGACAAAACAGTCTCTTCAACAAATGAGGCTGGGAGAACTGGACATCTATAATCAAAAGAATGAAAGAGGACCCTATCTCACTCCCTATATAAGAATCAACACAAAGTGGATCAAAGACCTAAATATAAAAGCCAGGACCATAAAACTACTAGAAGAAAATGTAGGGAAATATCTTAAAGACCTTGTGGTAGGTGGTAGTTTCTTGGACCTTACACCCAAAGCATAAGCAACAAAAGGAAAAATAGATATATGGGACCTCCTCAAAATTAAACACTTTTGCACCTCACAGGACTTTTTCAAAAGGGTGAGAAGGCAGCCAACTCAATGGGAGAAAATATTTGGAAATCACATGTCAGATAGGGGTTTAATATCCAGGATATATAAAAAGATGTTACAACTCAACAATAAAAAGACAAATGACCCAATTAAAAAATGGGCAAAAGACTTGAACAGACATTTGTCCAAAAAGAAATACAAATGGCAAAAAAAAAAAAAAAAAACCCACCACACACACATGAAAAAATGCTCAACATCACTAATGTTTAGGGAAATGTAAATCAAAACTACAATGAGATATTATTTCACACCTATCAAAATGGCCACTGTTAAAAAGACAGAGAACTTAAAAGTGTTGGAGATATAGGAACACTTATTCACTGTTGGTGGCAATGCAGAATGGTACAACCACTGTGGAGGACTGTTTGACAGTTCCTAAAGAAGTTGAATATGGACTTGCCACATGACCCTGCAATACCACTATGGGGTATACACCCAGAAGAACTGAGAGCAGTGACATAAACAGACATCTGCACACCTATGTTCATAGTGACGTTATTCACAATTGCCAAAAGTTGGAAACAATCCAGGTGTCCATCAATGGATGAATGGATAAAAAAAACTGTGGCATATTCACATGATGGATTATTATGCAGCTGTAAGAAGATATGAAGTCATAAAGCATCTGATAACATGGATGAACCTGGAGGACACTATGTTGAGTGAAGCAAGCCAGACACAAAAGAACAAATACTGTATATTGTGTAACATATTGTATGATAGAAAAAAAATTTTTATATGTATCCAGTAAAATGAAAAGAATGAAGTGCAAGCAATGACCATGGGCAGACAGAAAATGCCTTATAAAGAAGGGAATGCTTGAGTCAGCTCTTGGAAGAGGAGTAGAAATTCTTCAGAACACCTGAGAAAAGGAAAAATACAAAATGACATGGTTTGTTTGAAAAAGTCTGAAAAACTATGCATTGATTACTGGGTGAGAGGGGAGAAGGTAATGCACCAGCACTGGCAAAATCTAGTAGGCTCTGCTGAGGAGTTTGAACTCTATCAGACATGTCATGGAGAGTCGTTAAAGTGGTTGAGCAAGGGAGAAAGATGATTCTTCTTAATTTTGGAAAGTTGGTGGTGATGTGGTACGTAAAAGGTGGAAACAGGAAGGACAAGCATTAGGGAAGCCAGCTGGGAGACTTCCAGCCATGGCTCATGCAAGTGATAAGGAGGTCTGTGGTCTTGGGGGTGGAACTGAGGGGCCAAATTATGAAAGATTTCTAAGAAGCATATCACCAAATTTCAGGTTGTGAGGGTCCACTGCAATCAATAATATTTTCTGTGGAATATATGAAGATATGGGGATGAGGTAACAGCTGGAAGTCAATGGGTAGAGAAAGAACTACAAAATTGGCTTTTACTTACCCCACTCTGACCACAGTTGCTCCAGCACCTCCCCTCCCTCTCCAGTTTTCACTCACTGCTCCCTTGTTGGTCTCCAACCTCATCATTACTCCAAATCTGCTTTGTTAAGGTCATCAAAACCCTTTTTGCTACACTCAATATAGTCAGTCCTCAACATCCCTTGCATTCCTACAGTGTGTGACACCACTGAAATCTCCTTCACTGGAATGTTGTACTTCCTTAACACCATGACCCCACATTGTACTTGTTTCTTACCCTAATTCCTGGTAAGCTCCCTTTTTTCTGCCTAGTTCTTTAGGCTTTATCCTAGGCCTCTTTCTCTACTTAGGTATTTATCATGCAGTCCCATTCATTTTCATATTCATGTGTGACAGTTTGAATTTGACGACTCCACAAAAGAGAAAGATGATGTTTTTTTGCTTAATCCATTCCTGTGGGAGTGAGACGCTTTTGATTGGAGTACATCAGGGAGGTGTGAACCAGTTTAGGTCTCCACCCTTTTGCTGAGTCTGATATAAATGGAGACACAACAAGAGAGCAACACAGGAAAGAGGAGCTCTGTCATTTTGACCCAGGCATGTGAGAGTGAAGACTCCAGGCTCACCTACAGCTGCAGGAAGACAGAGAAGCTCTGAGAATCTGAAAGGATAAAGTCCAGGGAGAGATGCCTGATGACTCACAGCTGAGCTCCAGGAGAAAGTTGAGAGAAACTAGCAGACTTTCTCTCTTGCCTTACCACATGGCAGCTCACTGGTGAGAAAGCATCTCTGATGGTACCTTGATTTGGACATTTCATGGCCTCAGAACTATAAGCTTTTACCCCAAATAAATCTTTTATAAAAGCCAACACATTTCTGGTACTTTGCAATGATAGCCCTTTGGCAAACTAAGACAATGCTAATGACCTCAAAATATGTTTCCAGGTAGTCTGCCTTCTGAATCTTAGACTTCTATGTTCAACTACATACTTGATTTCCTCTTTGATGTCCCACAGCCATCTCAACTAGACATATCCAAAGACAAAATTATCACCACCCCCTCTCTAGCCCACCCAGCCCCAATCTTGTCCCTTTGCCTCTGTTTCTTATGGGTACCTGGCACAGTCTTCACCACACATCTGGAAGTCATCCTTGACTCCTCTCTATGCCTCGTGAACTCTCCCCCAAACCAATCTATTTCTCTCTACCCTGGCTGCCACCAGTACGTTAGAGCTCACTGTTGTCTATAAACCTATATGTCCACATCAGCTTCTTCCTGATCTCTTTGATTCCCATCTTCTCAGGGTTACTTTCAGAACTTTCTACATGCTGGCTCTTCTACCTAAGATATTATTATAAACCCTCTCCCCACACCCTTGACATTTCCAACTCCTACTCATTCCTTTGGTCTTAGTTCAGTCCCCACTTTCTCCTAGGGACCCTCTCTGACCTTCTTCCCCAGAAAAACATGTTCTTAAATCTAATATATTCCTGTGGGTGTGAACCCATTGTAAGTAGGACCTTCTGATGAGGTTACTTCAGTAAAGATGTGGCCCACCTCAATCAATAGGGTCTTAATCCTATTACTGGAGTCCTTTATAAACAGAATGAAATTGAGAGAGAGAAAGAGAGAGAGAAAGCCATGGAAATCCAGAAGCTGAATAAAACAGAACTGAGAGGTCATGTGCAATTCCACGTGACAGAGGAGCTAAGGACCAAGGATCACTGGCAACCAGCCCCAGAATTCATCTTCTAGAAGAAAGCATCATCTTGATGCTTTCATTTGAACTTTCTCTTAGCCTCAAAACCGTAAGCAAATAAATTTCCACCTTATAAACCAACTCACTGCATGGTATTTGCTTGAGCAGCTTGGGAAACTAACCCCGCACCACCACCACCACCGAAGATTAGTTAGCTGACACCCAATAGAGTTCTTATTATACTCTGCTTAATGGTCTTTCTCTCTTGCTATGTAAGTACCAAAAAAGCAGGTACTGTTCCATGTTATCTCCTCAGTACCTACCACAGTGACTAGCACACACTAGATACTACATAAATATCTATGGAATGAATGCCCGAATAAATGCTTTTGAGTAATTGTTATTGAAGTATAACAAAAGCATAAAGAAAATAATTCCCAAGGAATTTTCTCAAAGTAAAGGTGTGTAAACCAAGTAAAAAATGGAACATTACAAGCAGAAGCCCTTTGTCTGACCACCCTAAGCATTACCCTTCAGTCTTTCCCAAAAATCACATCTACCCTAATTTCTAGCATCCTAAATAATGTTTACATGTTTTTGATATCTATATAAATGGATTAATACAGTATTTATTTGTGTATGGCTTTCTTCTTATTAAATTAGTGATACTACACCATGTTATTGAATATAATAGTTCTTTTAATTTCATAGTTGTTTTAGTTTATATTACATGAATATGCCATAATTTATTTACCCATTCTACTGGTAATGGTCAATAAAGTCTTTTTCAATTTGAAGTTCTTGTAATGTTACTGTGAATGTTCTTTTTATATACTGTATATTGGTGCACACATACATGCATTTCTATAGCATATACCTAGGACTAGAATTGCCAGAACATAAAGAGTATGAATTTCCAAACTTAATAAAAATTGTTAAAATAATGTTCACAGAACATAAAGAGTATGAATTTCCAAACTTAATAAAAATTGTTAAAATAATGTTCACAGTTATACCATTTTATACTACTTCCTGTTGTTTATGAGAGTTCCAGTTGCTCCACATTCATGCCAACACTTGCTATATTTTTAAAATTAGCCATTCTGATAATTTACTATATGTGTATAATGTACAGTATATTGTGGTTTTAATTTGCATTTTCCTGATATTACTAACAGTGTTTAACATGTTCATTTGTCTGTTGGCCATTTGCGTAGCCTTTTTTACAGAGTTCCCATTAAAGTCCCCTTCTTCATTTTTCTATTGGGTCGTCTTTTCCTTTCTGATTTTTAAAAGTTTAAAGATACACATATTCTAGATTTAAGCCCATTGTCACACATACATACATATTCCCACTTTGTATCTAGTTTTAAAACTGATTTTTTTTCATAAATTAATCATCTATGTCTATTAATCAGCATGGGCTGATTGTAGATTCCCTGTTCTGTTCTTCCGGTATATTTGGCTGTCTTTAAAGAAATACTACACCCTCTTATTTATTGTAGCTTTATAATAAATCTTGTTTTTCACTAGAATAAATCTTCCTGATTTTTTTCTTCTTCAATATCATCTTCCATATTGTTGGCCTTTTGCATTTCCAGTTAAAATTTAGAATTATCTCATTAATATCCATACAAAAGAAACCTGCTAGCATTTTTATTGGGATTGCAGTGAATCTATAAATCAATTTGGAGGAAATGGGCTTCTTTACTATTTGACTCTTTAATTCATTAACATGTATGTCCATCTATTTATTAGGCTTCAATAAATGTTCTTTAGGTTTGGATGAAAGGGTTGTGCACATTTTTCATTTAATTTATTCCTTAAAAATTGGTACTATTTTAAATTATATTATGTAATTGTTTATTTCAGGCATAAAGGATATATTTGGATACTTGGTAATTTTGCTAAATTCTAATAGTTTGTTTTATTTTGAATTGCCAAGATGCATAATTATGTCATCTGCAAATAATTGGACTTTTATTTTTTCATGTTAACGCTTATTACTTTTCTTTATTTGTTTGCTTGTTTGTTTACTTCTTTATTGCACTGCCTAGGACATATAACAATGTTGAGTATTAGTGGTAAAAGTGGGCATCCTGTCTGGTTGCCAATCTCAGAAGGAAAGCTTTCACCATTAAGTATGATGTTTACTATAGGATTTTTAAATTGTCATTATTAGATTAAGGGAATTTCCTTGTATTACCAGTTTGTGAAAATTTTTATCTTGGATATTGAATTTCATCAAATGCACTTTTGGCATTTTTTTATGTGGTCATATGTGGCTTTTCTTTTCTTTTTTATTATAATAATGGAAATAAATGATAATCATTGCTTTTCAAAGGTTAAAACAACCTTGTGTTCATAGAATAAATACAACTTATTTGTGATGAATTACCTTTTTATATAGCACAGATTTAGTTTACTAATTTTTTCCTTATGTTTATGAGATATTGACCACATATCCTTGTATTTATTTAAACTTCTCCATAACAGCATTAAGAATTCCAAGCTTCTTCCCAACAAGATGCAACTACTTTTTGTAAAAATAAAAATATTCCCACCTATAACCCAAAGAGAAGAGACCTAAAATCCCCACAGTTACAGCTCTATCCCTCGGTGTTGTTAATTGCCTTCCTGCTTCATTTACAATCCCACCTGTATATTCCATAATATAATGACTAAATTGTAAAACTGACCACCACCAAAGGTCTTTACACAAAGTAATACAGAAAAGGAGGACATGAGAAAAATATTTAAAATGTGAAAATTCATAAATAACAAGCAAGGAAGAAATATGTCTTATTGCTACAATTTTTATTTCTATTACTGGTTGCAAGGCTATATGTTATACTTCTTTTATATCCTAGTCTATGTTTCCTTGGACCTTAGCTATTGCCTAAACCAGTTGGGAAGTTTTACTTGGTAGAGCAACCAAGTTTCATTTCTGAAGGGTCTGCATTTTAATGGTTCTGTCTTTGCTGGTGTCTTAGATTGCCAGGTCTGCTATAACACATATCACAGACCAGTTGACTTAAACAACAGGAATTTATTGTCTTACAGTTTTGGAGACTAGAAGTCCAAAACTGAGTTATTAGCAGGTTGTGCCATTTCCGAAGTGTACAGCATTCTCATGGAGGCTTGCCAGCCATCCTTTGTCACTTGACTATCTGTCTCCTTCAGTTTCCTCACTTCTCCAACCATGACTCCAGGCATATTGGATTAAGAAACACTCCGATTCAAGTTGACCTTATTTTAATAGGATCTTTGAAGATCCTATTTACAAACGAGTTCATATCCACAGGACCAAGGGTGAGGAGTTGAACACATCTTTGTGTGGGACATGATTCAGTCCATAACACTGGGTTCTTGTAGTTTTCCATTTACTTTTATTAATGACCAGGGAAATAATAAGAGTTTCCCCAGAAAAAAAATCTTCTAGTTTTCAGATAATATTTTATGATATAAAAGAAAGCAACTTTCTAATCACTCAGTAATCAGAATTAATTTCCCCAACCAGTGTATTAGTTCAGACATGAGGAACACAAAATGGTCAAATGGTGGTCTCAACTCCCAACCCAATATGTGTCTCCTGGTGGCAGCATTTCTATGAAGTTACTAAGAACTTCAAAGCAGAAGCCAAATATTTAGATATTGGAAGCAAAAATTCTTGGAATAGGTTACTAGATATAATAGTGAGAGGAGCCACTTCCATCATCACCTCTTAATTTCTAGACCCATATATTAAGGAAGTTGGAGAAAAGACATCATATATTGGTTGCTGCCTCAAAGCATATTCTTTAGGATAGAGTCTACTCTCATAGGATGTTTTCTTTTAAGTGGAATCATACTGAATCTTCAGAAAGCTACTCCATTATTCCCTCAAACTAGATGCTTCTTAGTAAGATGGTTCCTGGTAAGGCCAATGAATGCCATGGCAAGAAGCCATTACAGCTCTTCTCTTGATGTGAATTGTTTTCCTTGACTGTGTGGGATACTTAACTGATGAATAAGGTGTTTCCTATATCCATCAGCTATATTGGACAGAAATATTGTGGGCAAGAAAGGCAAATCCATATCTAAAATAAGTGATATCCCCTTGAAGACAGTAACTGCCATCATCAGGATTAAAGGGGTTTAATGTAAAAAGCCTATCACCCAGCCTCTGACTGTTCCCAGAGAATGGCAGCATATTGCAGGCTGAGCGATGGTTTCATGGTAGGTTCCTACCAGTGCTGTTCCCAAGATCAGATTTGATTAAAGGATATGCTGAGAAGCAGCTTCCTGTACTGGATAAAACCAAGTTTCTAGTATGAGAACATGTCAACCTGAGTGAACTAATCAAAATAATTAGAAGGCCCTTGCAGCTGAATGCTAATCAAGCCTTCCTCCTGTTGGTGAATGGACATAGTATGGTGAGCGTTTCCACATTGATTTTTTAAAATCAGTTTTATTGATACATATCAACAAAGCATACAATTCCTCCAAGGTCCACACTGATTTTTGAAGTGTATGAAAGTGAGAAGGATGAAGATGGATACCTGTATATGGTACATGCCTCTCAGGAGACATTTGGAATGAAATTGCTGGTGTAAAGCTGGCAGATGCATCTACTCTAGAAATTTTAAATCCCTTATACCAAGGCAAAAAAAGAGGACGTTACCAACTGAGATTGATCTGTCATCTAATCACAGGTCATCAAAAGAGTAGTGTTCCCACCTAGGAGTTTTAGGAACTTGCTATTGTATTTCAAGCAGAGAAACTGAACTCCAAATGAGTACATTCAGGTGGCCTCTGAATCTTGAACAAGAGAAAAAAGGAGTGACATTTCTTATTTTCAATTTTCTCTGAGAATGCAAACTTGTACCTGATTTGGTAAATAAGCAAGCAGTTATGTTGCTTTCATTAGGACAATGAAACTCAAGCATTGAAATTCAGATGTACTCCCTTCTACCCTTTGGCTTACAGTTATAGAAGTTCATGTTATCTGTTAAGTGTACAATTAAAATATGTTATTAAATAATACTCACATTTTTAAGAGTATTTATCACTGTTAAATGCATGTCAATTGTGAAGAAAATGTTAAGGAGACATAGCTCTTTACAAATATTAATGTTAAGAATTAAACATCTTCCAAATTCCCCCTACAGTAAATGATTTGATGCCTTCTATTACTTGCATTGGGTTAACTATTTGCTCTTTTTATGGGAGGATCGCAGAATAATTATAGTTATGTCAGTTTAGACTGTATATGTAGCCAGTCAAAATTTCTTCTACATATTTAGATGTGTGTGGAATGCCTGTTTCTCTTAGTGGACATGGTTTGCCATCATGGCAGGGAAGCAGTCGTGCTACTGTGGGCACTCATTCACAGGCTGGGAGAGATCTGCAGCCTTCTCACTTCTGTCCACACTGTTGACTTTGAATACATATATTTTTACCCTATGATGTAGAGTCTCAGTCTGCCTGTTTTATTGACATTGTGCTTGTCATTATATCTGACATTCTTGTAAAGTATTGTGTGATCTAAGATTCCTATAAGAAATACTGCTTTTAAAAAACCACATGCTGAGAGGGGTGACTTCTATTCCACATTAGTGGATTGTGGCTTTATTTATAGAATCTTTAAAACAAGGACATTTTAAATGGACTAAGGTGAATAAAGACCACAAAGGAAAACTAAAAAAAAATCTTGTTGACATTGGGAGAGGCAAGGTTTCTTAAGTAAGACACCAAAGAAAAAGAGACAAAAGAAAAAAATAAATTGGACTACAATAAATAAAAACTTTTTGTGCTACAAATGATACCATCAAGAATGTGAAAAAATAACACCAAGAATGGGAGAGAATATTTGTAAAACATACACCTGTAAGGGACTTATATCTAGAATATATAAAACTCATACAACTCAGTAATTAAAAGACAAGACCATTTTAACATGTGCGAAGGATTTGAAGAGCTATATCTTCAAATGTCTAATATACAATTAGACAAATAATATACAAATAGCTATCTGCACATGGAAAGATGCTTAACTGTTTAGTCATTAGAGAAATGCCAATCAACATCACAATAATGAATATACCTATCCAAGACACTCAGTGAATTCCAAAAAGGATAAACCCAAACAGGTCCATGCTGAAACATATTATAATCAAACTGTTGGATGCCAAAGATAGAACTCAAAAAACTATAAGAGAGAAGCAACAAATCACACACACACAAAAAGGCTCAATAAGTTTAAGAGTTGATTTCTCATCAGAAACCATGGAGGCAAGAAGGCAGTGGAATGACATATTTGAAGTGCTGAAAGCAAAAAAAAAACCTGCCACCCAAGAATTCTTTATCTATCAAAACTGTATCTCGAAAATGACAGATTAAAATATTTCCAAACAAAGAAAACCAGAGGGAGTTCGTCACCACTATACCAGCCTTACAAGTGATGCTAAAGAGAGTCCTGAAGGTTTGGAGGAGAGGACAATAGACAATAGATTGAAGCCATGTAAGGAAATGAAGATCTCTGATGAGGGTAATGATATGGTAAATAGAAATGTCAGTGCTCTTGTATTTTGATTAATCTACTTTTTACTTTCTATAGGATCTAAAAGGTAAATCCATAAAATATAATGAGAAGTCAGTAGTTTGGGACTCACAATGTACAAACATGTAATTTGTGACAATGATGGAGGGATATAGGAACATACTTTGTATATACTATTGAAGTTAAGTTAGTATCAAAGCAAATGAGATTGTTATAGATTTAGGATGGTAAATTTAAGCCCTATTGTAACTACAAAGAAAATATAGGAGAATATGCAAGCTCATAGAGACAGACATTAGAATACAGGTTGCCAGGGTGAATGAAGGAGGAGAGATGGGGAGTTAATGCATAATGAGTGTAGGGTTTCCATTTGGGGAGATGGGAAAGATTTAATAATGGAAGGTGGTGAGGGTACCATAATTGTGAGTGTGATTAATCCCACTGAATTTATGTTTGGAAGTGGTTGAGATGGGAAAGTTTATATTGTATACATTTTCCTATATTTAAAAAAACAGCAGCTAAAGAGAAATGAAAATTAAGAGCAATATATGATTGTAGCAGTTTGATATGGTTATGGATTCCAAAAATAGATATTGGATTATGTTTGTAATCTGATCTGTACCTAGACCTGACTGAGTTATAATTAGGGCTTTGATTGGGCTACGTCATTAGGGCACTGAGTCCCTGCCCCTTGTTGGGTGAAGACTCAGAGATAAAAGGCATGGCAAAGGGCAGAGTTGGGGGTTTTTTGATGTTAGAGTTTTGATGTTGCAGTTTGATGCTAAGACATAAGCTGGAGCCCACGAAAGTAAGCTCACAGAGGAAAGAGAAGCCAGCCCCAGGAAAAGAGGAATGCTGAGCCCAGGAAGAAGCAAGCCCTGGGAAGAAAGGAACCTTGAACCCAGAGAGAAGCAAGATCCTGGAAGGGAAGAACCCAGGAAATCTGAACCCTCACAGACATCAGGAGCCATCTTTCTCCAACATGTGAAAATAGACTTTAGTGAGGGAAGTAATTTATGCTTTATGTCCTGGTATCTGTAAGCTCCTACCCCAAATAAATACCCTTTATAAAAACCAACCTATTTCTGGTATTTTGCATTAGCACTTCTTTAGCTGACTAATACAATAATCTTGGACAGGATATAATAATGGAAGAGAGAAGGCTGAAGAGAACATAATTAGGACACCTGAAAAAATGGAATATAGACTGTAAGCTTTATATCAATGTTAAATTTCTTGAATTTGATAACTACACTTAAGGTGTATATGTAAGTGAATACCCTTGTTCTTAGGAAATGTACATGGAAGTATAATTTTTCAAGGAGCATGACATATACAACCTATACTCAGGTATTTAGAAAATGGATTGAAAAATAGGATTAACAGATTGACAGATAGATTGCTAAAATGAATTGGAAAATGTGGCAAAATGAGGAAATTGTTGAAGTTGGTTATCTGGGGTATGGGTGTGTACTGGAGTTCTATGTATGGGGTTTGTATTATTTTTGTAACTGTCCTGTAAATTTGAAAGTATTTCAACATTAAAAGTTAAAAAATTTTAAATAGTTAAAATTAACTAAAATACTACAATAAAGCTTCATACCCACCATGATGGATATTATATTTTAAAAAACAGAAGTTAGTAAGTGATGACAAGAATGTGAAGATATAGGAACTTGTGTATTGCAGGTGGGAGTGCACCCATTGTAAATAGGTCCTTCACTGAGGTTACTTAAGTTAAAGTGTGGCCAACTGAATCAGTTTTCACTTTAATTTGGATTGTTGGAATCCTTTATAAGAAGAATGAAATTCAGACATATAGCGAGAAGGCACTGGGAACATCCAGAAGCTGGAAATCAATGAAACCCAGAAGAGAAAGGAGAGGACATCAACATTTACATTGACATGTGACAGAAATGTCAAGGAGCCCAAAGATTGCTGGCCAGCCATAAATTACTGACCGCAAGAGAAAGCAAGTCTTCTAGCCTCTGAAAACATGATCCAATAAATTCCTGTTGTTAAGTCAACCTAGCATATGGTATTAGTTTTAGCCACCTGGAAACTAAACCACTTGTACACCAGTGTTCATGGTGACATATTTCACATTAGCCAAAAGCTGGAAACAACCCAAATGTCTATCAACAGAAGAATGGGTAAACCAAAGTCAGTAATTTAAGTCAGGCACAAAAGGACAAATATTGTATGATTCCACTTAAATGAAATATATAGGATAAGCAAATTCATAGAGACAGAAAGTAGATTAGAGGTTATCAGGGGCCAGACAAAGGAGTGTGGGGAGCTATTGCTTAATGGGTAAAAAGTTTCTCTTTTGAGTGATAAATAAGTTTTGGTAATGGATGATTTGCAACATTGTAAATGTAATGAATGCCACTCAATTGTACATTGAAAAATGGTTAAAATGGCAAATTTTATATTATATACATTACCACAGTAAAAAAGAAATTTAAAATAAATAAATTAAATAAATTAAAACCACAATGAGATGCCACTTCACACTTATTAGGATGGCTATAATAAAAAAGATGGTAACACATGTTGCCAAGGATGTAGGGTTTAGAACTTGCATACATTGCTAGTGGGAATGCAAAATGGTTCAGCAGCCTTAGAAAGTAATATGGCTTCTCCTTAAAATGTTAAACATACAGTTAACATATTACCCAGAAATTCCATGTCTAAGCATATGCACAAAAACATGTAAATCATATGTTCATGTGAAAAGTTGTATGTGGATGTTCATAGCATCATTATTCATAACAGCCCAAATGTGGAAACAACCAAAATGTCTATTAATTATTAATGGATAAATAAAATGTGGTATATCCATACAATGGAATATTATTTGGCAATAAAAAGGAATAAAGTTTTGATACATGCTACAATATGGATGAACCTTTGAAATTTTTACGCTAAGTAAAAGAAGCCAGACATAAATGGGTCCATATTATGTGATTCTATTTATATGAAAAGTTCAGAATGGGCAAATCCATAGGGAAAAAAAATAGACTAATGGTTGCCTACTGCTGGGAATTACCTACATCTTGATTGAGATAGTGGTTCCATGACTGTATATGTTTGTCAAAACTCATAATCGGAGAAAATATTTGGAAGCTATATTTAATAAGGTTTTAATATCCAGAATATATAAAGAATTCCTACAACTCAACAACAAAATGACAACCCAAATAAAAATTAGGGTAAGTTTTGAGTGTGTATAGCTCCATGGTTAAGCCTGCTTTGCATGTACGAAGTTCCGGATTCAATTTCCAGTAGTTCCTGTTTTTAAAAAATGGACTAAGAATTTGAACAGACATTTATTCAAAGAAGATATTCAAATGGCCAATAAGTATAAGAAAAGATGCTCAACATAATTAGCCATTGAAGAAATTTAAGCTACAATGAGATACCACTTCACATTGACTAGGATAGCTGTTATTTAAAAAACTGAAAATAGCAAATGTGGTGAGGATGTGGAGAAATAGGAACCCTTGTACATTGCTGGTGGGAATGCAAAATGGTGCAGCCACTGTGGAAACAATTTGGCAGTTTGTCATAACGTTAAATATAAAATTACTGTGTGACACAGTAATTCCACTGCTAGGTATATACCAAATAGAATTGAAAGCAGAGATTCAGACAAATAGTTGTACATCAATGTGTATTGCAGTATTATTCACAATAGCCAATATGTGGAAGCAACTTGATTGTCCATCAACAGATAAATGGAGAAAAAAATTTTGGTATACCCAAACAATGTAGTATTATTCAACCACAAAAAGAAAAAGAAAAGAAAAGTGCTGCTACATTTTACAACATGGATAAACCTTGAAGACATCATGTTGAGTGAAATAAGCCAGATGCAAAAGGACAAATATTGTATCATTTCTCTCATATGCAAATTCATAGACACCGAAAGCAGAAGAGCAGTTCCCAGGGATGGTGCAAGGGAGGAATGGGGAGTTATTGCTAAGTGGAGGAGTTTTGATTTGGGATGATGACAATAGTCTGGAAATAGACACTGATAAAAAAAGATATACAATATTGTCAGTGTCCTTATTGTCAAATAATTGTCCACTTAAAATGGTTTAAATGATTATGTGTTTTTATATTTTACCATGATTAAAAATTAATAAATTTAAAAACAAAGTGAAACAACTGATAAAACTCTATACCAAAAAATGTAAATTTTATACTATGTAAATTATACCTCAATAAACCTGACTATTTAAAAGTGATAATTATTCACTTTCATGTAATTATCTCACTGCCAAGGATTTACTCTACAGAAATAAGAAAATGTGCAGATAAAGATATATTCACAATGGTGTTCTTACAGCTTTTTAAACTATTTTGTATATTTAATAATTGAAAATATAAACAATTAAAACCTAAAAAGAAAATACAGTTGAATAAAAACATACATTTCTCAATTAAATGCACTGGATACATATAACTTTTTTTTTTAATCTTACAATATGTTACACAACATATCTGGTTTATAATAACAGTCATACAGTATTTGTCCTTTTGTGTCTGGTTTGCTTCGCTCAACATAATGACCTCCGGGTTCATCCATGTTGTCATATGGTTTACAACTTCATTTATTCTCACAGCTGCATAATATTCCATCGTGTGAATAGAATAGTTTGTTTATCCATTCATCTGTTGATGGATACCTGAATTGTTTCCAAATTTTGGCAATCATGAACAATGTTGCTATGAACATCAGTATGCGGATTGTTCATGTCACTGCTCTCAGTCCTTCCGGGTATATACCCAGTAGTGGTATTGCAGGGTCATGTGGCAAGTCTATACTCAACTTCTTTAGGAACTGCCAAACAGTCCTCCACGGTGGCTGTACCATTCTGCATTCCCACCAACAGTGAATGAGTGTTCCTATATCTCCAACACTTTTAAGTTCTCTGTCTTTTTAACAGTGGCCATTCTGATAGGTGTGAAATGATAGTTCATTGTAGTTTTGATTTGCATTTCCCAGTCATTAGTAATGTTGAACATTTCTTCATGTGGTTTTTTTTTCCATTTGTATTTCTTCTTTGGACAAATGTCTATTCAAGTCTTTTGGCCATTTTTAATTGGGTCATTTGTCTTTTTATTGTTGAGTTGTAACATCTCCTTATATATCCTGGGTATGTGATTTCCAAATATTTTCTTCCATTGAGTTGGCTGCCTTTTCAATCTTTTAATATTATATAATATTGATGATGTAATACTTTGATAATGAGGAGGGAAATCCTATAAAAACAAAAAGTAAAAATTTTCACTCGTAGAAATTCTCATAGCTATAGTGACAGTCTTGCACAATGATATATTTATGATGCTTTTTAATTTCAACCTTGGTTTTTGTTTGTTTGTTTGTTTGTTTTAGAAGGTACAGGGGTTTGAACCTGGATCTCATATATCAAAGCAGGCACTCAACCACTGAGCTACACTCATTCAGCTCAACCTTGTTTTAAATAGCAAAATATTGGAAACAATTGAAATGGCTGATATAGGAGAGAGGATGAACAAATTTGCACACATCCAAATGACAGAATGCCATGCAACTGTAACAGAGAATGAAGGGAGGAAACTCCTGGGAAGATGGTGAAGTAGGAAACTCCAGAACTCAGTCCTCCCACCAAGACAACTATTAAACAGGCAGAAACTGACTGAAACAACTATTTTGAAACTGCAGAAGTCAGAAGAACACTGTACACCCTCCAGGGAAGAGTGTGAGGAAGAGGCTGATAAACTATAATGAAGAACTAGAAATTGTTTTATCTGCACGGTGGCTACCAGAACCCTTCCCCCACTTGCACTTCAGCCCTCTGAGAGGTCCAGCCCCTAGCTAAGTGCTCATGACAGAAAGTGACAGAAAAATTCTCTTCCCTAAGAACAAGGGTGGGCACAGCTTATCGCTGATCACAGCTTTTTACTGAAGAGATTGCAGGGTCCCAGTCCAGTTCTAAGGGCAGATATTGTTTCAACCCTCCACAGACAGGGGTGGAGGTGGTGGAGATTTAAAGAGACAAGGCTTCCTCAGGGTTGTGGGGACAGTTAGCTGAAGGGCTCATTTGCTGGGCAGGCCAGGGAAGCTCATCTTTGGGGAGACATTGGAAAAGCTGTTATTGCCCTTGGAAAGGAGAAATGAGTTTATATGGCTATGAGTCTCTAAAAAAGAATCTGGAGGTTGTCAGAAGGATTGCCCTTATGCACACCTGAGCAGAGTCTCAGAGACAGATAAAGTAGATACATCCCCAGGTATTGGTTCTTTTGAGGGCTAAAGAGACCCACGGGTTCTATGGTCATGGCAGATGGGGTTCACTGCCATGTAAGTTGGCCCTTCTTTGGAGCTGGTGTTTCTGCGTGATGGAACTGGACTCAGATGGGATCTCTTTTCACAGGCCTTTCATGCTACTTTACTGGAATTGTAGTTGGTGCTGGGGTTTAAGATATATCTAGGGGATTTGAATCTCTGGACTGACAATATGATAGCCAGGCCCTGAGCCTCAACAGACTTCAGCTCCTACACTCTGATTTATTGGACTTACCCCACTCAGCTAACATGGAGTTGAAGGTCAACCACCACACCATGGAGCCTAGAGTGCCTACAACTGAAAGCAGGAGGATTGCATCCAGTATCCATGTGGACTCTAAGCCTCCTCTTGACATAGATGTGAAATGGACACAACCAATCCAAAGCCCACAGAGAAAATGTGGCATTGGTGTGGGAAAAGTGGCCATGGTGGCTGCTGGGTGCGGGGAATGGGAGGAAGAGATGAGATGTGGAGCCGTTTTCGGGATTTGGAGTTGTCCTGGGTGGTGCTTCACAGACAATTATGGGACACTGTAGATCCCCCCAGGGCCCACTGGATGGAATGTGGGAGAGTATGGGCTATGATGTGGACCATTGACCATGAGGTGCAGTGATGCCCAGAGATGTACTTCCCAAATGCAATGGATGTGTCATGATGATGGGAAAGAGTGTTGCTGTGGGGGGAGAGGGGGGTGGGGGCAGTGGGGTTGAATGGGACCTCATATTTTTTTAATGTAATATTTTTTAAAAATGAATAAAAAAAAAAAAAGCTATAGAGGCAGACATTCTGGGACAAAGTCCTGCTGGGAGAGGAAGGTTTGTCCCTGGAAAACAGAGGAGACAACCAAACTCCTATAAACAGGGGCACTCCAAAACAACAAGCAAGGAAAGCCCAGGGAGAATCAGAGGCCCAAAAGAACAGGGAAAACCCTGCACACTGCATGCACCTTGAGCAGACCTTCCTAAGAGGAGAACTAAAGCTCAGAGAAATCTCGATATTATCACCACCTGGTCACAAAACCAAGAAATAGACATCCCAGGGAGTAAATCCCAGAGTTAACATTTTATAATATTGAAATGCTCAGTGTGCAACAAAAGAGTACAAGTCAAAGAAATAGGAAATGATAGCCCATCTGAAGGAAAAGGATAAAAATGTAAAAAACCATCAATGAAGAAGATTGGAATGTGAACATGCCAAACAAAGCCTTTACAAAAATGATCTTATAAATACTTAAGGAGATGAAGGAAAGTACAGATAAGAACTAAAGAATATCATGAAAACAATGAATGCACAATATGAGAGTCTAAGTAAAGATAGAGAAATGTTTAACAGTACCAAATGGAACTACTGGAGTTGGAGACCAAAATAGCTGAAATGAAAAGTACCAAGGAGGATTGCAAAAGCAGATTGGAGCTGGCAGAAGAAAGCTGAAGACAGCAGAAGAAGCTGAAGACAAGACGTTTGAAATGAGTCAGACCAAGAAGCAGAAAAACAAAAGAAATATTAAAACTGAAAACATGAGGAACGGATGTAACTCAGTGGTTAAGCATCTGCTTTCCATGTATGAGGTCCTGGGTTTGATCTCTGGTACTTCCTGAAAAAAAAAAAAGTGAAAATAACCTAGGACAGTTATGGATCACCATCAAGAGCACGAATACATGCATTATGGGAGTCCCAGAATGAGAAGAAAGAGAGAAAGGAGCAGAAGGAATGATCAAAGAAATAATAACAGACCATTTCCAAGAAGCTTAGATAATACCAAACAAAATAAACATGAAGAAAAATACATCCCATCATATACTAATCACACTATCAAAGGCAAAGGACAAGGAGAGAGTTCTGAAAGCTGCAAGATAAAAACAAGGGAGTCCCAGTTAGACTGAGTGCCAATTTCTCATCAGAAACCATGGAGGCAAGAAGTCAGTGGGTTGAAATATTTAAGTGTTGAAAGAAAACCAGTGCCAGCCAAGTGTTTCAAAAATGAGGGAGAGATTAAGACATTCTCAGATTAATAAAAGCGGAGGAAATTCATCAGCACTACACCTGCCCTACAAGCAATGCTAAAGGGAGTTTTTCAGACTGAAAGGAAAGGACACTAAACAGTGGTTCAAAGTGGTGTGAAGAAATAAAGATCAGCAGCAAAGATAACCATTTGGGTAATTATAAATGCCAGCATCATTGTATTGTATTGTTTGCTATGTAACTCCATATCTTACTTCCTACAGGTGCTAAAACGCAAATGCATACAAAGTGATGATAAATCTAGGTTTTTGGATATACAATGAACAAATACATAAGTGGTAATAAGTACAAAAAGTGATGAGGGGTAGAGGAGTAGAGGAAAAGTATATGTGCATGATATTGAAGTTAAGTTGGTATCAAACAAAATATAACTATTATATATTGAGGATATTAAAACGTAACCCCATGGTAACCACAAGGAAAAGAGATGAAAAATATAACCAGATAATAATGAGAAGACACTTAATATAATATGACATAAGAAAGCAAATAAATTAAAAAGTAAACATTAACAGAAGCAAGGAACAAAAAAAGGTATCGGACTTACAAAGGCTAAATAAAAAATTGGCAGAAGCTCCTGTTTTACTGACTTTAAATGTAAATGGATTAAATTCTCCAGTCAAAATGCATAGATTGGCAGAAGGGATTAAGAAAAGCATGGCCAAACTATTAATATATCAAGACTGCAAGAGACTGACATTAAAGTAAAAAATACAAGCAAGTTGAGGGTAAATCATGGAAAAGTATATACCATGCACATAGTAACCAAAAAAAAAAAAAAAAAAAAAAAAAGAACTATGTGGCTATACTAATATTGGATAAAACATGCTTTAAGTCAAAAAGTTAGAAGGGACTAAGATGGTCATTACAAACTGATAAAGGGGCAATTCAATGGGAAGATGTAACAATTATAAATATATATGTACCTAACAGGAGAGCCCCAAAATATATGAGATAAATACTGAAAGATTTAAAGGGAGAAATTTGTGCCTCTACATTCATAGTAGGAGACTTTAACACACCACTCAATAATGGATAGAACATCTAGTCAGAAGATCTGTAAGGAAATACAGGACTTAACTGATACACTAAACCAACCAGACTTAACAGACATATATAGAACACCGAATCAAATGAAAACAGAATACACATTCTTTTTGAGTACACATGGATCATTCTCCAGGACAGACTATATGTTGAGTCACAAAACAAGTCTCAATAAAATAAAAAATATTGAAATCAAACTATGTACATTCTTGGACCACAGTGGAATGAAGCTAGAAATCAATAACAAGGGGATAAAGGGAAAATTCACAAATACATGGAAATTAACAATATATTCTTAAACAACCAATGTGTTAAAGAGGACTTCAGAAGTGAAATTAGGAAATATCTTGAGGCAAATAAGAATGAAATTGTAAGATACCTAATTTACGGGATGTAGTGAAGGCAATGCTGAGGGGGAAATTTATAGTTCTAAATAATTATATAAGGAAAGGAAAGGAAAGGAAAGAAAGGAAGAAAGGAAGAAAGGAAGAAAAAGAAAGAAAGAAAGAAAGAAAGAAAGAAAGAAAGAAAGAAAGAAAGAAAGAAAGAAAGAAAGAAAGAAAGAAAGAAAGAAAGAAAGAAAGAAAGAAAGAAAAAAGAAAGAAAGACTTCAAATCACAGAACTAACCTCAAAACTGGAAGAACTAGAAAAAGCAGCGCAAACTAAACCTAAAGCAAGCAGAAGGAAGAAAATAACAAAGATTAGAGTGGAGATAAATTAACTAGAAAAAAAAACCTAAAAGCAGTAGTTCTTAACTTTTTTTGTTCCACAGACCCCTATGCCAGTCAAGTGAAAACCATGGACCCCTTACTAGGTCCACACTATACTATGTGTTATTTAATAAATATATTGCACCTGCACCAACATGTCCCCACAAGAATAATGGTGTTTTTTCAAAAGTTCAATTCAAGCTCACAGACCCCTTGTTAAGAACCTCTGCCTTAGAGAGAATCAACAAACTTAAATTTGGTTCTTTGAAAGCATCAATAAAGTCTACAAACCTTTTGCTAGACTGGCAAGGAAAAAGAGAGAGAGGATAACAAACAATGAAAATCAGAAATAGGACATTAATATTGACCCTGCTGAAATAAAAGGGACTATAAGTGGATACTATGAACAAATGTATGCCAATAAATTAGATAGCCTGGATAAAATAGGCAAATTTTAGAAACCCACAAACTACCTGCATTAACTCAAGAAGATATAGAAGATCTCAACAAACCAATTTCTAGTAAAAAGATTGAATCAGAAATCAAACACTTCCCAACAAAGAAAAGACCAGGACCGCATGTCTTCACAGGGGAATTCATTCCAGGAAGATTAACTCCAATTCTACTCAAACTCTTGTAAAAAATTAAAGAGGAGGAAATAATCCCCATCTCATTCTATGAGATCAAATCACCCTCATACCAAGGCCAGATAAAGACACCACAAGAAAGAAAACTACAGATCAACATCTCTTACGAATATAGATGCAAAATTCCTCAACCAAATACTAGCAAACTGAATCTAACAACATATTAAAAGAATTGTACACCATGAGCAAGTAGGATTTATCACTGGTATGCAAGGTTGGTTCAACATAAGAAAACCAATTAATATAATATACTACATTAACAAAATGTAGGGGAAAAAGCACTTGGTCATCTCAATCAATGCAGAAAAGACAATTGATGAAATATAGCACCCTTTCTTGATAAAAAATAAACTTAGACCACTAGGAATAGAATGAAACTTACTCAACATGATAAAGTGTATTTTATTATTCAGGATCCTCTTAGGGAAACAGAACTGACAGGATATATCTATAAGTGCTATGAGATTTTATGAAATTGTCTTATTCCACTGTGGGGATGTACAAGTCAAAATTCCATAGGGCAGGAAAACGGACTTGGCCCAGTGGTTAGGGCGTCCGTCTACCACATGGGAGGTCTGCGGTTCAAACCCCGGGCCTCCTTGACCCGTGTGGAGCTGGCCCATGCGCATGGTGATGCGCACAAGGAGTGCCGCCCCACGCAGGGGTGTCCCCTGTGTAGGGGAGCCCCACGCGCAAGGAGTGCACCCCCTAAGGAGAGCCGCCCAGCGCGAAAGAAAGTGCAGCCTGCCCAGGAATGGTGCCGCCCACACTTCCCGTGCCGCTGACGACAACAGAAGAGGACAAAGAAACAAGACGCAGCAAATAGACACAGAGAACAGACAACCGGGGGTTGGGGGGGTGGGGGTGGGGATTAAATAAATAAATAAGCCTTAAAAAAAAAAATTCCATAGGGCAGGCTTCAAGCCAGGAACTCTGATGAAGGTCCTCAGTGAATTCCCTAGAAAAGCTGGCTAGCTGACGTAGAGATGAAAATTCTCACTGCTTACTGCTGAAATCATTTCTCCATTTAAAGCCTTCCACTGATTGAATGAGATGCCTCTCATTGCTGAAAGCAATTTTCTCAGTTTACTGTAGATGTAATCAGCTATAGGCACAATCAATATACTGATGATTCAGGTCCATGAAATGCCCTCACAGCAACAATTAGGCCAATGCTTGCTTGACCAAACAACTGGGCACCATTACCTGGCCAAGTTGACACAGGAATCAAACCATCATAGGCATATATGAAAAACCCACAGCTAACATCCTACTGAATGATGAAAGACAGATCTAAGATCAGTCTCTAAGATCAGAAAAATGACAAGTATACCCACTGTCACCATTTTTATTCAACATTGTACTAGAAGTTCATGCCAGAGCAATTAAGCAAGAAAAAGAACTAAAAGGCATAAAATTGGGAAAAGAAGAAGTAAAACTTTCACTATTTGCAGATGATATGATCCTATAAATGGAAAATCCTGAAAAATCCACAAAACTCCTAGAGCTGATAAATAAAATAAACAAAGCAGTGGGGTACAAGATCAACACCCAAAAATCAACAATTATTCTATATACAAGCAAAGAACAATCAGGAAATGAAATCAAGAAGAAGTTCCATTCACAATATTAACTAAAAGAATCAAGTATCTGGGACTAAATCTAACCAAGCATGTAAAGGACTTGTACACAGAAAACTACAAAACAATGCCAAAAGACGTTAAAGAAAACTTGTATATAAATGGAAGGATATTATGATTCCATGTATTGGAAGACTAAATATCAAGTCAATACTACCCAAAGCAATGTACAGATTCTATGAAATCCCAATCAAAATTCTGGCAACATTCTTTGCAGAAATAAAAAATCTAATCATCAAATTTATGTGAAAGGGTAAGGAGTTCCAAATAACTAAAGTCATCTTGTAAAAGAAGAATGAATCTGGAGGACTAGCATGTCCTTATCTTAAAACTTATTACAAAACCGCAGTAATTAAAACAGCATGGTACTGGCACAAGGACAGATAAATAGACCAGTGGTATAGAATTGAGAGCTCAAAAATCAACCCTCACATTTATGGTCAGCTTGTATTTTTAAAAATTGAAGTTTATCATTCAGACATGAAGATACATAAACAATAAGTGTTTAGGAAAAATTGTAAACTTAAAAAACAAAAATACATAACATCATACAGGGTACCCATACATCACCCCACCACCAGCATCTTGCATTGTGGTGAAACATTTGTTACAAATTATGAAAGAATATCAACAAAACATTACTACTAACTATAGTTCATATCTTACATTTGATGTATTTTCCCCAAACCTATTATTTTTTAAAATATATATTTTTATTACAGAAGTTGTGATCTTACAAAACAATCATGCACTTGTGTTGAATTCCCATACAACACCACTTCACCAACACAATACATTTTGGTGAAACATTTCTTAGAGATTACAAGGTAATATTATCAGTCTACAGAGGTCCACAGTATACATTTGGCACCCATTTTCCATCATCCCCATTATCAACACAGTATATCTTTGGCATTGCTACAAGAATATTACAGTATTGCTGTTAACCACAGTCCATAGATCACACCAATTGTATTTTTCTTATGCTTCTCCATATTCCCATATGGTCAACTGCCTTTTTGACAAGGTGGCAAAGACCACTCAATTGAAAAATGGTGCTGGCAAAACTGGATTTCCATTTGCAAAAAAAATAAGAAGTAGGATCCCTACCTTACACCATATACAAAATTCAATTCAAAATGAATTAATGACTACATCTATAAAAATGTAAATATAAATAAATTATAGAGACAGAATTAGATTAGTGGTTATTTATGGCAGGAGAAGGATAGAGGAATTAGAGGTAATTGCTAAGGGGTGGGGGGATTCTTTTTGGAGTAATGAAAATGCTCTAATATTGATTGTGGTGATGAATCTACAACTCTGTGATTATACAAAAAGCCATGGAATGTACACTTTAGATGGTATATCTGGTGTGTTAGTCAGCCAAAGGTGTGCTAATGCAAAATACCAGAAATCTGTTGCCTTTTATAAAGGGTATTTATTTGGGGTAGAAGCTTACAGTTACCAGGTCATAAAACCTAAGTTACTTACCTCACCAAAGTCTATTGCCATGTGTTAGGGCAAAATGGCTGCTGACATCTGCCAAGAGCTCAGGCTTCTTGGTTTCCTGTCTTCCTGGTGCTCCATTTCTCTCTGGGCTCAGCTGCTGTGCTCTCTCCACAAGGCCAGCTGTAGACTTTCAGGTGAATGGCTCTCTCTCTCCCTGGGGCTTCTTCTGTGTTTAAGGAGCCATCTCTATTACTCTATGTTCTTCTCCTGTGTGTTCATTTCCTGGGTGCCAGCTCAAAACTCAAACTCTCTTCTCTGCTATGTAGTTTTCTCTGTGAGTCCCCACCCACCAAGGAGGCAGGAACTCAATGTCCTACTGACGTGGCCTAACCAAAGTTCTAGTCATAATTTAATCATACCCAGGTACAGACCAGTTTACAAACATAGCCAGTATCTATTTTTGGAATTCATAAACAATTCCAATATGTCTCAATAAAATTGTTTTTTTCAAAAAAAGACTCACCAATCCCTTCTTCAAAAAAGTGGACAGAAGAACTAAACATAAGCGCTAGAACTATCAAACTCCTAGAAGAAAATGTAGGAAAGCATCTCCAAGACCTTGTGCTAAATAATGATTTCTTAGACCTTACGCTGAAGCACAAGCAACAGAAGAAAAAATAGATAAGTGGGACCTCATCAAAATTAAAAAGTCATTTCTTGAAGAACTTAATCATGAAAGTAAAAAGACAACGTACACAATGGGAGAAAATATTTGAAATCACAGACCTGATAAAGGATTAATATCCAGTATATATATATATATAAATTCTTCAATTTAACAACAAAAAAGACAAACAACCCAATTTTTCAAAATTTAATCAGTACTGAATTTTTTAATGGAATGATTCACATTTGTTTCCCATTGAAAGCAACAGGGCTTATTTACTTTCCTAACAAATAATGCTTTCCTCTTTTACTGTAAAATTCAGATCTGTCATTAATAATGTTACCTGGATAATCTAAACATTAACATCTTTAAAACTAGAGGGTCTCTGTGGGCAGTGAAGATTCTGGTAAACTCAGGTGAACTGTTCTTCTTGAGTAATAAATCATTGGCAATGAGGTAAAGTAGAGGCACTCTTATGGAAACTAATCATATATTAGTTTCTGATGGCCATGAGGAGTGTCTGATCAGTTTCCACCACCAGTACCCCAGATCCATCATAGCTATTAGAAGTACTGACCAGTCCTCCAAAACCAAGCACATCGTCTGTGAGGTTCAACTTTAGGCCTGTTGTGGCAATGTGATTGCAAGACTGTCCAACAGGGATCAGGTCACAGCAGTCACCTTCCATTCCAGTGTTGGCCTGCAACTTGTGCTTTCCTGGTTGAAGCAGGAAGATGAGAGATTCCTCTTGAATTATTATATTTGGCAAAAAAGTGATACCCCTTGCTGGAAACAGGGTGCTCACAGATGCTATATACTGATCAAAAGGTCCAGCAAGTCCTCTGAGTCTCACAGTCACCTCAACCTCTGGGTCTTTTTCCTCTATCTCCTTCTGGAGCACTTGAAGGCACTTGGTAAAGTCAGTGTGGTCTTGATCAGGAGTGGAAATCAGCTCACCTCCCTTTCTAGTGTAGTACTCTTTGACTTCAGGCATAAAGGAATCAAAATCTCCATTGATGAATTCAGGCAAAAAGCTTTCCTGCTCTCCTTCAATGATATCATATAAGCGGTTGGCACCTCCATCAGCATCTCCATCTTTTAAAAGGAATTTTCTTCAAAGATGACAAAAACAGTCATCCAAAGTCTGATTCAGAAGCAAAAGGCAGTACTTCAAATTTCCATTGGGGAAGCAGGGGTTCCAAAGGGGTAAACATTCACTCAATATTGAATGATTGGCCAAAAATGGAAGGTGGAGCCACCAGCAAAAGGAACACAAACTGAGAGCAAGGGCAATCGACAACTCAGTGATCAGCTAGGAGACTCTGGAGCAGGTGGGCTCAGAGGGTCACTGAGTGGGTCTTCCAGGCTGCTCTACAAAGACAGAATTGCATCTGATGGTGTCCCAATTTTAAAATGGTCAAAGACTTGAATAGATATCTCTCCAAAGAAAATAACAACGGCCAAAAGCACATGAAAGATGCTCAACATCATTAGCCATCAGGATAAGGTAAATCAAAGCCACAATAAGATACTATTTCACACCCATCAGAAAGGGCTGCTATTGAAAAAATAAACAGAAAATAACAAGTGTTGGAGAGGATACAGAGAAAAAGGAACACTCATTCATTGCTAATGGCAATGTGTTAAGGAAGACAGAAAGCTAAGTATAGAATTATCATATGACCCAGAAATCCCACTACCAGGTATATACTCAAAAAAATTGAATCAGGGACTCAAACAGGTATTTGTACACCAATGTTCACAGAGACATCATTCACAATTGCCAAAAGACAGAAGCAACCCAAGTGTCCATCCACCGACGAATGGATAAATAAAATTTGGTATATACATACAATGGAATATTATTCAATCATAAAGAGGAATGAAGCACTGTACACAAGACAACGCAGATGAACCTTGAAGACATCATATTGTGTAAAACAAGCCAGACAAAAAAGATAAATATTGTATGATCTCTTGAGTATGAAACAATTAGAATAAACAAACTCGTAGAGTCAGAATCTAAAACACAGGTTACCAGGGCACGGGGTAGAGATAGGGAATGGGAAGCTGAGGTTTAAAACGTACGGTGTTCCAGTCTGGAATGATGCAAATGTTTTGGTCATGGATTGTGGTGACGTTGGCACAGCATTGGAAATGCAATTAACACTGAAATCTACATCTGAATATGATTAAAAGGAATGTTTGCTTGTATATATGGTAACAGAATAAAAATTAAAAACAAAAATCCATGAAACGACACTGCCCAGTGACCCCTAAGTTAAAACCATGGACTTTAATTAATAGTACAATTATAAAAATGTGCTTTCATCAGTTGTAACAAATTTTCCACACCAATACAAGGTGTTAGCGGTGGAATGATATATGGAAATCCTGTATTTTATGCCTTGATTGTACTGTAATTCCACAACTTCTCTAATAAAGAAAAAAAAGAACGAAGTTACTTTCAATGTACTGATATGGAATAATCTCCAGGATATATCATTAAGCAAAATAGCAATTGGCAAAACAGTGTATAATATGCTGCCATTTGTGAGTGTTTTTAAGGTGAGAGTATATAAATACTTTCATATGCATAGAATTCCTCTCAAAGGATATATTTGAAATTTAGGTGCATAGGATGGCTCTGGAGAAAGCAAAGAGGGAACAGGTATGGAAGGAAGGCTTTTAAAAATACATGTTTTAACTGTTTCATTTTTATCATAAACTTTAACTACTAAAAAGTAGAAATTTTATAACTAATAATAATGGAGAACATTCTCTCATTCTGAAACTTAAAACCAAACTCAAGTCCAAGTGCTATTTGAATATCTTAATCTGAATAGTGTCAGCATTAAAATATACTGTCAACATTAAGAGAAAAAAATAATATACATTATTATTAAAGCTTAATCTACAGCAAATTTCAATATTAGCAAGTAATTTAAATCATTACCCAACATTACCCAAAAAGATCTGGATGAGATTTAAGTCACACAAAAAACTGTACCTTCATTGTTCTTATTTTCTACTAAAAAAACTGTGTCTTAATTTATATTTTTTACATAATTTTTTTTCAGAGTAAAGGAGGCTAGAAAATAAAAAGCAAATTCGTGCAGTTTCCCATCCCACTAATACCCAATTCCATCATAAATATTTTTAAGTATTGCTCTTTTAGTTCTTCTGAGAATTTACCACTTTAATATCTAATAGTATATTTGTACCTTCTATTTCTTGATTTACCAACTTTGAAACAGTGTCTATTGAGTTTCCATTATGAAAGAAGAAGGAATAGCTCATTTTTCACTAAGCTCTAAATCCCATTTCCCTTCCAAATTTTATTAGTGTTATTATTTTTGTTGCTGGTTTTTCTTCTTTAGGTTGTCTTTATAACAATAAATACTGAATTTAGGAGCTATTTTTGATCAGCTGATTTAAACAGTAACTCTTAACTGGATTTATATCATTGCTATACACCCACTTAAAAACAGGACTAACTCTAAATTTAGGAATCCAAAGCCAATATTTCAGAAAGCACTTCTTTGAAAAACATTCTTACATGATACAGACCGGCTTGACAATGAGTTCTTAATTGCATTTGCATAGCTGTTTATACATTTGCTTAATATAGAATCCGTAGTCAAGGAGGAATGCAAAATGAGTAATTTCAGTATTAAATAAATAATAAAACAATTTAACTTCTTTACTGCTATTTGTTTCATACCTGATAAAACCTTAAAGCAACCTCGATAAATCAGGAAAAGTCTTGAAGGAGCATTTGACCCTATATTATCTATATTCATTAGAATTTATTAGATGAAGTGGTAATGACATCCAAGTAGTAACTGAAGCTTTGTGTAAATGTCCCCAATCCTCAGATACTCGAATCAGATTGCTGAAAAGCTGAGTTTCTTGTGAGTCGTCTTCTCTTCTCAGGAAACCAGTTCCTCTGGAAGGGTGGGTGTGGGCAGACAAAACTAACTGTTCCCATTCCTCTTTTCCACCAGATTATAATACCTAAGACACAGAAAGAAATTGAATCAGGCCTGAGAATTCTGCTTTCCAAGAGACTCTATGCTAAAAGCTTTTTTTTTTTTTTTTTTTGCTTACAGCTTTTCAAACTGTATTCAAGAAATGGTTCTGGGAGTGGATGTGGCACAAGCAGTGGGCACCTGCCTCCCACATGGGAGGTCCCAGTTTCAGTTCCCAGTGCCTCCTAAAGAAGATGAATGGACTTAATGAGCAGAGACAATGAGCAGAAAGAGGAGGGAGCCATCTTGGGGCCGGGGTGGGGGGGGTGGGAACAACCCTCGCTACAGCCAGGCAGTGGGTTTCTGCTGATTATTAACGAAAACAATCATCTAAAGCAGTGCTTTCCTTCCTGAGATACCAGAGGCAAGAGAAAACAATACCATGGACCCTTCCCTCTCTTCTGGTCTAGTTCTCACTCTGCCTGTTCTATAGCCATATGATCTACAATGATCAATGTTTCTTTCATTCATTCCTACCGCCTTAGCTTCTAATTCCCTAGATTATTGAACTTTATCATTGTAATCTTCCTAGTAAATTCTGCTTCCAAAAAAACTGAAAGGCATATGTGCTTCCCATAGCCAGAGAAACGATACATGAACAAGAAAACCCTGCTCAGATGGTCCGCTGTTGGGGAAGTCACAGGCACTACTAGCTCGGGGCCATCCCCTACCCCTTCCCTGCTCTCCGTCTCCTCTTTCTTGTCAATCTGTCTCCATTTCACAACCCTGGGGAGGTGTTAGGATCAATGAGAAGGCCTGACCAGACCTTAATGCTGGGAACTGGGAACAAACATCCCCAGATGCTTATCAGGGCAGGAAACGCTCAGCGGCAGGGTCCCCTTCCCACGGGGTAGATCAATAGCCCCCCATTGGGCAGCACAAACTTGTCCCTCTTCCCTGACGCAAAGTGGGGCGCACAGAGCTGCCAGCCCCTGACTCCGACCCAAGCAATATGGGGCCATCTCGAGAGACCGGGCGGGATGGGACCCTTTCCCCTGCTTTTCAGAGCCTTGGTCTGTGCAAGTAATAAAGTGGTCATTTGCTGAAAGTTTCTGTCATGCCCGTGTTCTCACGAAACATGGTGGAGCAACTTTCTCCACACACAGACACGCGCACACACACACACACACACACACACACATACTTTTCCCAACCCCTCTGCCCTCAGGGACCCAGTATTCATAGCCTAGTGTGTCTTTCTATACCTTCCTCCACATATAAGAAGGGTATTTTTACTAGAAAGAGAATATTTTCATTTTACCTTTCTTATTTCAGAATTTGTGTTGGATATTCACCTAGGTCAATGGATAGGAAACTAACTCATTTTAAATATAACTGCATTTATCAGTCACTCTCTGCTGCCTGCTTAGCCATTCCCTCCTGCTTCCCTGCAAACAGAAGAGTGATTTTATTCAGATATCAAATGAGCAGGAATGTGCTCAATCCCAAAGAATGAATCAGGATTGCTGTATAATATAGGCTCTATGTAACCATAGTAAACCCATTTCCTTGTTTGTTTTTGTACAATTTTTTTATTGAAGCATAATATTCATATTGAAAAGTGCATACACATCAATGTCTTTTGACCAAGAAATATACCCATGTAAATATTACCCAGAGCAAGATAAAGAACATGACCTGCATCTCAGAAGCCTGCCTCATGCTTCATCTCAGGTATCACCCTCCCCCAAGATAATCAACATTCCATGTCTATCATCAACCATACACTAGATTTTGTCAATTTTTGAACATAATATAAATTGAATCACGTGGTATTTATTCTTTTGTGTCTGGATTCTATGGTTCAACATTGCATCTGTGGGATTCACCCATGTATTTATATGTAGTAGTAGTTATTTTTCACTGCTGTATAATAGTCCGTTGTATGAAATAACACAGTTTATATATTCATTCTGCTGTTAGTGAAAATTTGGTTGTTTCCAGTTTAGGGTTATTACAAATAATCCTGCATGAATATTATTGTTCATGTCCTTTTGGTACAGATATGTATGAATTTCTTTTGAGTATATGTCTAGGAGTAGAATTGCTCAGTTCATAGAAAAATATATATGTTTATGTTCAGCCATGGAAGATACTTCAAAAAAAGTTTGCTGAAGTATTTGTACCAATTTACACTGCTACCAGCACCAGGTAAAAACAAGTTATCCACATCCTCACTACTATTGGTTACTGTCAGTTTATTTCACTTTAGTCTTTCTCATGAGTATCTCATTTTTGTTTTAATTTCTATTTCTTTAATGATCAGTGGTATTGAGTACCTTTTAATTTCCTTATTGTCCATTTGGATGCCTTTTTTGTGATGTTCCTGATCAGTTTTTTGAAATTTTATAAGGTTATCTGTTATTATTGAATATTTTGTCAAAAATAAATACATATATTTATATATACCACAAATATATTCTCCTACACTGTAGCTTACATTTTCACATTCTTAACACTTTAAAAATATACATAAATTCTTTTTTTTTTACTAATATCTTATTTTTTTAATTTTTTTAATTTTTTTAATTGACTTTGTAATAATATTACATTAAAAATATATATGTGAGGTCCCATTCAACCCCACCCCCCCACCCCCCCTCTCCCCCCCCAACAACACTCGTTCCCATCATCATGACACATCCATTGGATTTGGTAAGTACATCTTTGGGCACCTCTGCACCTCATATACATTGGTTCACATCATGGCCCATACTCTCCTCTATTCCATCATGTAGGCCCTGTGAGGATTTACAATGTCCGGTGATTACCTCTGAAGCACCATCCAGGGCAGCTCCATATACATAAATTCTTAACTTTAATGAAATTCATCAATTTTTTTCCTTTATGGTTAGTGCAATTTGTGTCCTGTTTACAATAAATCTTTGCCTACTACCACCAGTTCTTGAAGAGATTTTCCCACAGTGTCTTCTGGGAGCATTTTTTGTTCTAATTTTTTATTTAGATGTACAATCCAACTGGAATTGTTTTTCTAGTTGATGAGTTGGCAGTCACAGTTCATTTATTTACATATGCATATCTAGTTAATCCAGCGTTATGTGTTGGAAAGGCTATCCTTCCTCCACTGCATTGCATTGGCTCTTTCCTCATAAATCAGGTACCTAGGTACATGTGTGTCAGTTTCTGGAGTCTCTATTTTATGCCATTGGTCTATTCGTATATCTTTGTGTCAATTCTTACTATTTTAAATATTATAGCTTTATAATAAATTTTGACACTGGTGGTGTAAGATCTTAACTTTATTTGTCTTCTTCATGAAGCCAAGCAGCTTCAAAAGAAGATAAGTATTTTTCAGAGATCTTGCCCTAGGATAAAAAAGCAGACAATAGAAAGATAGTTTGAGAGGTGAGAGGCCATAGCTTAGTAACTGGCTGAACATCTAATAATAGTCCTTCCTTGAAGGGTATGAGTGGTAAATTCACTCTGTCTTTATGTTTGAAAATATCTTTACTTTGCTCTCACTGAATAACAGTTTAACTGGATATAAAATTCTAGGTGATTTTCCTTAGCACTTTGAAAATATTGCTCCATTGCCTCCTTCACTGGCAAAGTCAATTTTTTTACCCACTCAAGGTATTATCTCATTTCACTACTATATTATTACTTTTATTCTCCCCTTACAACTGAGATTAGTCTGTAGGAAACCCTTTAAGATTATGTAAATATTCTGCTTCTCATCAAAATTTCCCCTTCGATTTAGCATGCATTGATATTTCTTGACTATTTCAGCCTTACCATAGTGGCTGCAAAATGACTTTCAATTCCATCTCTTAGATAGAAAGTTTTTATGTTCATTCCTCTCTCTCTCCCTCTTCCCTTCTAAGTTGGTCTCAGCTGGTCCCTGCACTATGGGTTCAGGGCTAAGTCTCATAATATCATTGCAGGTCTCCTGTCCTATGGTGATATTTAAATTAGCTCAGATCCAGTCACTGTGCCAATATGGGCACATGGTTCTCCACTGCATTATTTTTTTTACATACTTGGTCATTTTTTTAAAGTGTGATTCTTGGAAAGATCATTGCACTGAATTTTTAACTTTTTAGTCCTCTCTGATCATTTCTGTCTTTTGATAGTACTCAAGGCTGTTTATATTCAGTTTAATGCTTATATGCATGACTTTATTCCTTCCATCATATTTTATAGTTATAGTTTATTTTACTTTGCTTCCTCTTTTTCCATTTCCTTACTTTTAGGGGCATGATAAAGTTTTTATTCCTTCCTCCTTTTAAACTCTTGCTAATGGAAGTTTTGAATGCTTTAAAAATACACGAATGGTTATTTTCTGTTTGTAAAAATCATAACATACATTTCTCCATGTTGTAAAAAATAACCATAAACTTATTTACTTCCACACTCCTCCCTCAACCCCAAATTTACCTTTTAAAAACTTTCATTCCCACTCTCCTCCTACACGTAAGAAAGTTTTGTCTTAGCCACATTCTCTCTCATCCCCATTCCTTGCAGAGTTTGCCCTATCCAGTTTTTATTTAGCTAGTTTAAAACATTTAGTTCCAGCCTATTATTTTTTTTTTTTCTTACAGTATTTTCTTTCTGTTTCAACACTTATATTATAAATTTCCATCACATATAGGACAATATATGTATGTATATATATAATTTATTGTGCACCATTATGATCATTCTTCATCATGACCTATCTTTTTTTTAAAACACATCAATTTTATTGACACATATTAATAAAGCATATAATTCACCCAAAGTGTATAATCAGTGGTATTTGGAATAAGCACAGTTGTTCATTCATCACCTCAATCATCATTTGAATATTTTCATTATTTCAATGATAATAATAACAAACAAAAACCAGACAAATAAAGAAGAAAATTCTTCACCTCTTGATCTCTCTATACTTCCACTACTGTACATCGGTGCTGTTTCTGTCTATTCTTTTTTTTTTTCCCAAATTCTACTCAATTTATTCATTTTTTAAAAGATATTACATTTAAAAAAATAAAAAAATATGAGGTCCCCATTCACCCCCACCGCCCCCACCCCACCACTCCCCCCACGGTAACACTCTCCCCCATCATCACAACATATCCATTGCATCTGGTGAGTACATCTCGGGGCATCGCTGCACCCCATGTCCCGTGTTCCACACCATAGCCCACACTCTCCCACGTTCCATCCAGTGGGCCATGGGAGGACATACAACATCCGGCAATTGTCCCTGGAGCACCACCCAGGACAACTCCAAGTCTCGAGAATGTCTCCACATCTCATCTCTTCCTCTCATTCCCCACACCCAGCAGCTACCATGGCCACTTTTTCCACACCAATGCCACATTTTCTCGATTATTAACCACAATAGTTCATGAATAGGATATCATTAAGTCCACTCTGATCCTTACTGTATTCCTCCTTCCTGTGGACCTTGGCTTGGTTGTGTCCCTTCCAAATCTATGTCAAGAGGGGTTTAGATTCCACATGGATACTGGATGCAATCCTTCTGCTTTCAGTTGTAGGCACTCTAGGCTCCATGGTGTGGTGGTTGACATTCTTCAACTTCATGTTAGCTGAGTGGGGTAAGTCCAATAAATCAGAGTGTAGGAGCTGAAGTCTGTTGAGGCTCAGGGCCTGGCTATCATATTGTCAGTCCAGAAATTCAAATCCCCTAGATACATCTTAAGCCCCAGCACCAACTACAATTCCAGTAAAGTAGCATGAAAGGCTTGTGAAAAGAAATCCCATCTGAGTCCAGCTCCATCACGCAGAAACACCAGCTCCAAAGAAGGGCCAACTGGCATGGCAGTGAATCCCATCTGCCATGATCATAGAACCTGTGGGTCTCTTTAGCCCTCAAAAGGACCAATATCTGGGGTTGTATCTACTTTATCTGTCTCTGAGACTCTGCTCAGGTGTGCATAAGGGCAATCCTTCTGATAACCTCCAGACTCTTTTTTAGAGACTCATAGCCATATGAACTCATTTGTCTTTTCCATTTCCCCCTTACTTTAGGTCAAACAGCATTTTTAATTCCTGTTATTATATGTAGAAACGGATATTCTGCTGGTCCGCGTTGAACATTTAATTTAAGGTCATTTTCTAGTTACGATCATGACCTATCTTGAGATCTTTGTTCTGATTTAATTGAACATTAAATTAGTAAATTCTTGGGTGATTTCCTTGGATAGCATATTCAGGTGGCATAAAATATACATATTAGTCTAGATGAAAATTTTCCTTTTTCCCTAAAAGGTAAATTATTTCTTTGCTTTGTTAGGTACTGTTCTCTTCTTAATTAGTGTTGCAAATGAAAAGTCTGATACTAGTCTGCTTTCCTCCCCTTCAAATGGAATTGTATATGTTGTCTTTTTTCTCTGCAATTCAGAAGTTTCTCCAGGATATATTATCATATTTGGACTTTTTCATTAATCCTGGGTACTTCAAGACATTCACCCATTTTTTCCTTCAAATTACTTTAAAAATTTCTTCTGATTCGTTATTTCTTCTCCATGTAGTACATTTTCTTCTTTGAGCATCCTATTTTTGAATATTCAGTTTCCTGGCTCTATCCTCAATGTTTCCTGCTTTCTCCCCCACGTTTTCCATTTCTCTGTACTTTTCCCCCTCTACTATTGTTTCTTCCAACTGCTCTTCAGATCCTATTGTCTTTTCAGTTCAAAAACATATTTTTGCTTTGGCTGGTATTGGATGTGCTACTAGTTCCATCATGAAAGTAATGTTTACGTTTTTTTTTCTTCTACTTTCCCATTAGTTCCGCTTCACTGTGTCAGCTATCCTAAAAACTTAATAGCTCCACTTCTGGTTTCCAAGTCACTTTACATGAATTGTTGATTTTATAAACTGGCCATGGTTTGTTATTAATCATTAATCAGCTCAACCCTTAGGGCTGCCAGAGCAGTGTCAAAACAATTAGATATTCAAGATTCTATTCCCATGAACTAGTGGGTAAATAACCTGTCAAAATCTAACTCCTCTGGTAAGACAGAAGGAAGAAGAAGCAGCCTCTTTGCTTCCAGGTCTTCCTAAGTGTATCAGTCAGCCAAAGGGGTGCTCATGCAAAGTACCAGAATTCTGTTGACTTTTATAAAGGATATTTATTTGGGGTAAAAGCTTACAGTCACAAGGCCCTAAAGAGCCCAATTCATGGCTATTTTCTCACCAAAGTCTGTTACCACATGTTGAAGCAAGATGGTGGGCGATCTCTGCCTGGTCTCTCCTTCCTTCTCTTCCTTCTTCCTCTTATGGCTTCGTGAGCCTAGCTTCTTCCGATCTCATCTGTAGGCTTTCATAGGACTCATTTCTTTCTGGGCTCAGCTGCTCTGTTCTCTCCAGTTGGGAACTATCAGGTAGATGACTCATCTCTCCCCAGGCTTTAGCTATTTGAGTCTTCTCTCCTTTGGCATCTAAGGACCTCTCTCTCTTCCTTTCTACCTTCTGTGTCTTCTTGAGTGAGAGTCCTTTATATCAGTCCACCAAGGGGGCAGGGACTTGACCTGGGTTACACCCTACTTATGTGGTCGAATCAAACCTCTAATCTTAAGATAATTTAGTCAAATACATCTCACCTAAATCTGATAGAATCAAAGGGTATCACGCCCAAAGGAACAGGCAAGTTTATAAGCATAATCATTATCTTTTTAAGGTTCACAAATAATACCAAACTCCCACATTAAGTATAACAAGTAGCCCTCTCTCAAACATGGTAATGAAATAATTCATTCACCCAGTATAGTTTTCCTCTAAGTCCACTTGAGTGAGCAAGTGCTGACAGGCTGTCCCAGAACAACAGATATGTAGGTAGCTGCAGGTGCTCTCTGAGGACAGTTAGAGACATCTGGTCTCCCAGAGAATCATGCAATGTGGGCATTTAATCTTGAGCCTCCGTGAACATCAAGCACTCCACTCAGAAGGTAGTTACCTTCTCCCTGAAAGATGCTGTCAGAAACTGCACACTCGTTGTGTCCTCGGTGGCCTGCTAGCTGGCCTACCTTTGCTAGCATCCATACGGAAAAGGTATTAGGAGGATGACAGAACCAAGGGCATGTGTCTAAATTACCATCTTCCCAGGATTCCATTACTGAGTTTCTTTCCTACTGTAATTGCCTACTCTCCCTTCCTATTAATCTCAGAAACTCCAAACTTTTCAGATCTCAATTCACTTATTGATTTTCCATATCAATTCTCCAATATTTGGGAGCAAAACCATATCCAAACATCCTAGGCTCAAATTAGAAGCAGAAAGCTAACTCTTTTTCTCCCTACCTTCTTCCTCTATTTTACTCTGCCCAAAACATAAAGGCATCTTCTCCCTTGACCAATTCCTTATTGCGCTGAGCCATTTTTTATCTCCTGTTCCTTGTTTTACTGTCTTAGTCTAGATGCTGAAATATCTTAGTTTGGTTTATTGGGTTTCTGAATATCCTCCCCTCTATGTTTCCTCGTTCCCTTTCCCAGGGAACCCCTTTCAGCTCCCTTCTTGAAATCAAAACACAAATGCCTCTATTTAGAAACATACCTGTGACAGAGACAAGTTAGTATCTGTTACCCTAGAATCCATTCTCCCTCCTTTCCCTCCAGCATGGTACATGGTTGCCCATCCATATTTCCTTGCATATGACTAAGTCCTCACCTATGGACTGTGAGTGACCTGTACAAATTATACACCATTTCCTTAAAAGGAAATTATTTCCCCTCTACTCTTTTTCTTTCCTTTTTCCTTCCAGTTGGCTCTGCATATAGAACTTTAAGCTAGCTTTGACCATAGAGATAAAGATAATACACTAGATTCAAGAGCAACCTGGTCCAATGAGCCACATATGCAATTTAAAATTTTCTAGATTCTATAGCAGCACCATCCAATATAAACATAACATAAGCCACATATGCAATTTTAGATTTTCTAGACCGTTATAAAAATGAAAAGAAACAGATGAAATAGCTTTAATAACATATTTTCATTAACGCAAAGTCAAAGCTAGTTGCTGTCAGAGTGGTTGTCCAAAATTCAGAATTTCTGACCCTGTGTTATTTCACTGCACCACATGAGGTGTTCCTGTCAAGTCTTTCCTCCATGCTTGCCCTTGGGTACTAACTTCCTTAACAGATTATTGGAACAAAGGCATCAATCATTTGGGATAAGGTAATTTTGCTTTGTACCTGACCTTGTTTTTGAGCCATAACTTGGAATACAAGGAATAACTTGCTCTGTCCAAACACTGGTTGTTTGGATTTACCTACTGATATTTGGAAACCTTTATCTCTCTGCTAGCTTCCAGATCTCTTCCTCTTAGACATTGGAGAAAGAAGAGTAGAATAAAAAAGGAAAATTTTATATGAGACAAAACTTGTGGTTGTAGTGTGTTCCATGATGGAGAATTTTTTGGTAATCTTTTCCTATTTTTTCCAGTCACCATGTAATCTTTTCTAATGCCAATTCCTTTCCTTCTTTGAATGTTTTCCCTTTGATCTTACTGGCTTCTTTGTTCTAAGAAAAAAGAATCATCCCTGGGATTATGGTCTTTGTGAAATATCAAGAGATTGAGTCATTGCTGATACCGTCATAAACATTTCATCAGCATCTTCTTGATAGACCTGCTGAAAATATATCATCATACCTGTGATCCAGTCACTTTCTGAACTGAGTGTAGCCTCTGTCTCCCTCTGTCTCCCTCTGTCTCCCTCTCCCTCCTTCTTTCTCTCTCAAAAGTTACCAGGTTAATTCTGAGAAATATAAGAACCTGATAACAATTAGAATTATTCTTAAATATGAAAACTAAATATTTCAAGAACTTTTAAGCTTGGTTATATGTAGAACTCAAATTTATCATTTATAAAATTATTTCTAGTCCAGCCAATGGAAGTTACAGATCCCCACATATGAATTAGGGATAAGATAAAATGCAGCCCTTGAAAATGAGAAAATGACCACTAGAAATTGGACTTACATTTTACTTTGTTGGACATCATCACCTTCTCAGGATTAGGGTCACCAAATTTAGGAAATAAAAATACAGGTTATCCAGCTAAACTTGAATTTCAGGTAAACAATGAATAATTTTTTAGTATAAATGGGCATACTTACTAACAAAACTTTTGGTCGTTTATCGAAATTCAAATTTTACAGGGTTTTCCTGTGTTTATTTGGCAGCCCTACTCAGAATTTCCTTAACCCTAGCATGGTAAAAAAAAGAAAAAAAAACTACCTTCATGGCCAGGTTTGGTCCTCAATGTACACTTCTTGGGAGTCTCCCCTCACCTGTCCCTCTGAAACAATCCTTGGACCATGTAGACCACGTCTACCATGTAGGCTGAAGAGAAGGGTGAGGAGTTTAGAAATTTCCACAGAGTGAGTATACTGGGGAGTGGCTTGCAGGCCAAGGGCAGGAGGCTGAGGCATTCCTCTGAGGGAGAAAGACCTAGGACCCTCATGTTGCCAGTTCATTCTTCTACAAAACCCGGATCGCTGACATGTCATGAAAATATATCCTTTTAATACTCTCCAGATGGAACTCTCTCCTTTCCAGTCAGCACATGGGGTTCAACTTTTTCCTGGCTCCTGTTAAGCCATGTGTATTAATGACAGTGCCCCAACCTTCTCCCACCTCACCCCCATTTGTTTGTTTTACGGTTCTGAAGTGAAAACCAACACCTTTAACCGTGAATGGTTTTTTTCTTGCAAGTGGGGGAGGGGGTAGGGTTGGTGGTCAGGGTATTGGAAAGCAAGTTATCCAGTGGCAGAGTAGAAGACAGTGGTGTTTCCTCAAACTTTAATATTTGTGGGTAGCAGGGTGGGGGATGAGTGGCAAGGGGGTGGTAGCTGTCTGCCTGCTTTCCTTCCTTTGATCTGATCATATTCCATATTCCGTGTGCACTTAGGTTATTTTCTTATTCCTTATTTACAATGTACTGCTACAACGATGGCTAAGGGAATAATAAGGAAAGAACAAGGCTAAGATGAATTAAATACACATCCTCTAAGTATATACCTATCTGAGCCAACATCTGTTATCATCACAACAAATTTAGATGAAAGCGTATAGACTCTTAATGGCATGGAAACCTTTTAGTCACTTATACATGCAAATAGCTTAACCCATACGTTTAGAAAATTGTAAAAAAAAAAAGAATCTTTCCATCCAGTATCACAAGGCTCATTCCAAAAGGATTACCATATTAATATTAAGTTATAAACTTATTAACCTCACTGTATACTGAGGGTGTTTTTGCATGTTTTAGGCTATATCTATACAACTGGTAACAGAATTGAAATTCAAACCTAGGTTGAGAAAATTTCTAAACTCACACCATTTTCATTGTGCTGCTGCCTGAAAGAAAAAAAGCAATGTCCAGCAAAAGGGCATCTTTACAAATGGAATTGGCTACCAGAGTGGAAGAATGCTGGGGCTCAAATAAAAGAGATCTGAAATAGAAAAAATGAAGAAGACAACTATGGCATTTGTAAAAGGAAACATTGTTAAGATAAGAGAGAGGAGAAAGGAAAAAAGAGGGATTCAATGACAAGTCACAGCTAGCTACTGCTTGACAAGTGAGCCAGCTCACTTGGCTTAGTTCTTTCACAGTTTTTCTAAAAACCAAATAAAAGGTCAAGTTTGTGTTTCACAACAATGCAAGGTGTTGTTGGTGGGGGGATGTGTAGGATTCCATACGATAGCATGCATGTTTGTTTTGTAAGTTCACAACCTTTACTGTATAGACACTGTTTATGTATGTTCGTGTATGAATGATATACTTCAATAAAATTTTTAAATGAGAAAAATAATAATGAAGACTGTAGGATGAGACATAAATGATCATTTTAAGGATTCTAGTGGCCCTTCTTTTGATTTTAATAAAGATTAGAAGAAGAAAAAGGAAAAAAAGATCATATTTGCATATTCATTCCACCAATGAGAGAGTTGTCAAACACATTACCACTATTTTCTGACCTTATTTGTGTTAGTTGGTTTGTTGGGGTGCTCATGGTATATATAGAGAAGGAGAGGCCATGGAGTTAGAAGATTCTAGCATTAGCAAAACAACTCACTATCTGCATCATCCTGGTCAAGTCATTTAGCTCCTGAGTCTTCATTTCTTCTAATTTAAAATATCCACTCTCCAAGCTTACAGCATTTTGTAAATGTATGCAGCCCAAGTGAAATACATGTGTAAATGTAAATGACCTAGCTCTGTACAAAAACAAACAAACAAACAAAAACCACGATGACTGTTTCAGCTAAAGGTTACTGAGAGTAATATTTGTTCTTTGAAGCCCAGCAAGTGTAAGAGAAGGAAGGGTTAGAATCCACAAAGGATTCTAGGGATACTGGGATTCTAGTTTAATCTGGCTGCTGTAGAGACTACAATGATTTTGAAGATTTTTGATTTTGTCCTTTCTACTCAGTGGAGAAATAAACCATTCTGTAAGTCTAGATTACGTTTAACACCTCTACAATAAAAACGAAGGATTTCACATTAAGCATTGATTTACTTGTGACTAAAGCTAGAGTGATTCTGACCAAGTTACCACATTTGACAGCAGAAGAAATAGAAGCATCCAACAGTGAATAGTTCCAAGTGAAAACAATCATGCTGTTTCCAGAAATATTTGGCAAGCAATTTGTGTGGGGAGAAAATAATAGCAAAGGCAAAAATGAACAAATGAAAATCCGTCATCAGTGGGTATCCTGTGGAGTCACCAAAGTTAGGAGAGAGATTTCCTGCGTCAATTTCAGATGATAGTTCTCCCTTGTGACTGCATGCAAATAAAGGAAGAGTTGCTGCCTTAATATGACCACTTCATGAATTTATGAGTCAGCATAAATAGATAAAAATGCTGAATAGGAAACTAAGTGACTGCTTCCATTTACTGTCTAACTGCCTATTCTTAAAGTTATATAGGAATCATAAATAATGAAGACTGAACAGTATGAGTGTATACATATCACCAAAATTTGAAGTTCAAAATATAATCAGCCTTCTGCATGAAGATTTTTTTAAAGATATGAAATCAGATATATCCCATTCCTTAGACCTTATGCTATTAAAGACATCATAACTTCTTACTTGTCAGCAGATAAAAATAGAAGTATTATTTCTGGCTTAAATATCAGGTACTAAAATATTTTCAACTTTCAGAGATTACCAAGACATTGCAAAGGACATGTGGAAAATTTAGTCTTTGGGGAATAAAGGCTTACCTGGGTCCAGAAGAGAATGTATCTCATCATTAATTTCAAATATTTTTCAATATGCTTTCCCTCAAATATAGATATGATGAAGTCCTTTCCCCTTGAAAAATGTGAAACAAAATTTGACAATTTTTTAAAAAGGAATGTTAACTGTCTTGCTGATGAACTTGCAATGGAGTAAATGTCACAGAACACTGTGTAGTATGTTAACCATCATTGTCAATGTCGTGATTGCTATTTCTTCTGAAATATTTCTAGGATCCTACCTAGCATATAAATGTGTGCTTATTAATATACTGGAGCCTACTTTAGTCTCACCTATAGTTTTCTACCATTTTTTAACTTTCCTCTGTGATATTGTAGGAACATTTTTTCGCGCCCCCCGACACATACACAGGTCGTGATTCAGTTACAACCTCCTTGAGGGCAGGAATTGTGTCCGCTTTGTTTCCCGCTCTGTCCCCAGTCCCTTATGCCCCGTTGGCGCTCCACATGTATGTGCTTGTTGAATGAATGACTAGGTTAAAGCAGGAGCCACTTGGACTGTGTAGGCAAAAGTGGAAGAGACCAGTGGAAGGAGATATTTAGCAGCTCTATCAGTCGTTTCAAGGGAGCATATTATTTCAGCTCGGCTTGCAACCATCTGGGCCACATTGATTACACCCCAAAATGAGAGACTCCTATGAGATTCTAGCAACAGTTTTAAGTTTTCTAGTCATGAAATGAAACTAAGAGGCAGGGAAAGCAGGATTGGAGAGGGGGTTTTGTATAGTGGTTAAGCGACTCTGGAGCCCCCTCTCAGGGTTCTAACCCTTGGCCTGCTGTTTGCTAGGTGTAAGGCGTTGGGTAAATTATTCCACTTCTAACTGCTCCGGCTGCATCCCTTGTAAAATGGAGCTAGCTACCTCCTAGAGTGTGGTGAGGATAAATGAATTAATACATGCAGTGTGCTCGGAACCACTGCTGACCCATGCCAAATGCTGTCTTGGCCTTCACCGTTAGCTTTATTATTATTCTGAAGAAGCCAGCCCACAGGCCCAGAGGACTAGAGGAGCAGAAGCTGTGGCCATGCTCTGCCACCAATTAGCTGTGGGTGCTGGGCAAGCCATCAGCATCTCTACGTTTCTGCCTTCTCATCTGTAAAATAAAGTAAAGGCTACACAGAAGGGCTTTCGGGTTTCAAATCCTATTACCCTTTATCTGGTCCCCCATTTCTTCCCTTCTGAAATGGGACTGCACAGGGTTACGGTGATGATTGGATTAGTAAATGTGCAAGCACCGTACAAATGTTAAAGCAAATGTATGTCAGCATAGGGTGTATTCAGTACTATATATGCTATTAAAACATTTTAATATTAATTTCCAAATCTTGTAAGTCCCACTTATATTGCAAATATAAAATCAAACAGGCAATTAAAAGAATCATAAGGAAAGTAGAAAATTATCTTAATAAAATGGTTTGCCTCCTGACCGGTAGTTTCTTCTTTTTTTCTCTTTGCCCATCTCTTCTCAAATTTTCCTTCTCCTCTCACTCATGGAACCATGGATTCCTAGAACTAGAATTGTCCTTATTCTTAAAGTTCCCATATTTGAATGCTCACCTACCCCTTTTTAAAATTGGATTTTTCCTTTTGTTTCTTTTATTCTAGAGCTATGCTTGACCTGCTGATATATTTGCCTCAAGTAGGTACATTTTGCCAAGGATAGGGGTATTTAACAGACTGGGAAAAACTATCATAAATTTGTAAATGCTGAAGATCCATGCAGAGCACCTGGCTTATGAGAAAAAAAGTATAATCTATTGTATTTGATATACTGATGAGTGGGTTTCCTTACCTGGTTAACACTTGAGCGAAACTGGAATGTATTTCCTTTAAAAAAAAATAACAGGCTCTGTAAGATATATAAGCATAGCATTTTAGAATTGGAAAGGATCTTAGCATTTATCTAGCCCAATTTATTAATTTGAAAAAAGTTAAATGATGTGATAATAAAGTAATTTCACCTCTTTGGTATTCTTTCCAAACTTTCACAACCTCAGTCTCATCATGAGAAAAACATCAGCCAAACCCAGATTTGGGGATCATTCTCCTCAAGACTGCCAAGGTCATGGAAAACACAGAAAAGACTGAGATGCTGTCACAGACCAAAACTGGGAGACATGACAACTACAGTCAAGGTCAGACCGTGGATTGGATTCTTGAACAAAAATACAACATTAATGGGAAAAACTGGTAAAATTAAAAAAAAAAACATCTAAAATGTCGTTACTAGTAATGAACCAATGTCAGTTTCTTGCCGTTGACAAACGGACCATGGTAATATGTTAACAATGGGGGGCAACTTGGTGAGGGGTATACCAGAACTCTGTACTATCTTTGCAGCTTCTCTGTGGATCTGAAATTATTCCAAAATAAAAAGTGTATTAAAAATTAGCTAGAAACCTCCAATATAAATGGTAACCCTCTTCTTAGGGAACTAAGATGCTCCAGAGATTAAACATGTTAGTAAACATACAGCCCCACTTGTTTTTAAAGAATTTTTTATTTTTTATGTTTTTTATTGGAGAAGTTGTAAATTTACTGTAAAATCATGCATAAAACAGATTTCCCAAATACTACCCTAATTAGTAACACCTTGCATTAGTGTGGTACATTTGTCATAAGTCATGAAAGAACATTTTAATTGTACTATTAATTATGTAGTCCATAATTTACAACACAGTTCACTGTTTGTGTTGCACAATTCTACGTTTTTTGTAAGAATTTATTTTTTTCTCATATATTTCTCCAAGAGTATTCATTGGCACTATTCTAAATACTTTTTGCAAACAATTTACTGGAACTTTATAAATGCATTTTTCACCTTAAATACAGTATAGATTTTTAAAAAAGATCTGTTTAAAAAATCTGCTTCAATATAAAATGCAAGGCTTAGAATAAAAAGCCAATGACAATTTGTCTGATCCTTTCTTTTTCCATTTACTTAAATAGTTTAAATATTAGTTCTTTATGGATGTCTTAGAAGTCTAGTTGGATTGTTTCTTTTTAACTGTGGAGATTGAGGCCAAACTTTTATTAATACCAGATAAAGGAAGTAGGAGAAAATATATTAGCTGTTCCCTAATCATAAAGATAGTCATGTAATATTTAGGGTCATCTGTTACTTTTATTATTCTATACTTTGAATATAGTGGTAGCTAATAAATTAGTTGGCATAAACTCATGCTTGGTCTATTCCTCCCAAAGGAAAAATGGTAGTTAGATCCAATGTGTGGACAGTCATTCAGACAAACCTGCTCAACTCCCAAACAAATTATAGGACAAAATGAATCTTCTACTACTCAATTTGACTTCATCTTTGTCATATTTGCAAAGCATGGAAGGAGAGAAATGGCTACTTTCTAGAAAAGACTGAGACCTGACCATGGAAAGATGGAAGAACACTATAAAGATGTTATCTTCAATAGAATAAAGAATTCTGCTGTGATATTGTTATCCAATTTGCATCCAGTTGTTATCCAATATTGTTATCCAATCAGATCCTGCAGAACAAAGTATCACCATCTGTGGTGGTTTGAAACTGTATGTACCCCAGAGATGCAGGTTCTTAAACTTAATCCATTCCTGTAGGTGTGGACCCATTGTAAGTAGGACCTATTGATGCAGCTACTTCAGTTTAAGTGTGGCCCACCTCAATCTGAATTGGTCTTATTCCTCTTTTCGGAGTCTTTTGTAAGAAGATGAAATTCAGACAAAGGGAGAGAAAGCCATAGAAGCAAGAAGCTGAAATCAACAGAAGGGAAACAGATGTGGCTCAGGCAACTGAGCTCCCACCTACCACATGGGAGGCCCCTGGTTCAGTTCTGGTGCCCCCTAAAGAAGACAGTGAGCTGGTGTGTTGGGCTGGTGCAGCAAGCTGACACAACAAGATGATGCAACAAGAGACACAAGAAGAAAAACATAATGAAAAACACAACTAAGCAGGGAGCAGAGGTTCCCAGTGCCTTCTAAAGAAAATAAGCAAGATAGCGAGCTGATGCAATGGGCAAGCACAGCAAGCTGACACAACAAGATCATGCAATAAGAGACACAAAAAGAAAAAACATAATGAGAGATACAACAAAGCCGAGAACAAAGGTGGCTCAAGTGATTGGATAGGTGCCTCTCTTCCTTATCAGAGGTCCCAGGTTCAGTTTCTAGTGCCTCCTAAAGACACAGTAAGTGCAAACTACAAAGGGGTGGGGAAAAATAATAAAACAAATCTTAAAAAAAAAAAATGGGAAGAGAAGGAAGAGACCAGCAGATAACACCATGTGTCTTGCCATGTGACAGAGGAGCCCAGGATCGTCAGCAGATGGTCTTCAAGAAGAAAGCCGAGCCTTGGTGATTCCTTGATTTAGACATTCTCTCAGCCCCAAACTATAAGCTAATAAATCCTCATTGTTTAAGCCAACACATTTTATAATATCTGCTTTCAGCAGCCTAGGAAACTAAAACATCTTCTTTGGCCATTCAAGTCTGAAGAATGAAGCCAACAGCTAACATTTATAACAGCTGATAATATGAAAGTACTGTGTTCTCAAAGTATCATCATATGTAAATGGTCCCCTCACCTTTTTTTTTACTTTTTATTGTGGTAACATATATGCAACTCAAAATTTCCCACTTTGACCACTTTCAAGTGTACAAGTCAGTGGTATTACACTCACCATATGGTGCTACCATCACCAATGTCCATTAACCAAACTTTTTCAGCTAAGGCAGTGGTTTTAACCTTAGCCACATGTTAGAATCACCTGGGGAGCTTTAGAAACTTTTGGTAGCTCAGGCCACATCACAAACCAATTAATCAGAGCCTCTGAGGGGAGGATGGCAGCGCCTAGACCCTTAAGCCTCCTGGGTAGCTACCATGGGCAGCCAAGGTCGCAACAACTTGAACCCCAGGGTTCACCTGTGGACGTGGCTTCCCTTGGACCCCTCTCAGGGCTGTGATGGCCTCTTACTCTTGCCTGGAATGGAGCAGGGGCACCGCTTCCCCTTCCATGCCTTTCCCCCTCCTTCTCTGTAAGAGCCCCTAGCTTTCCCTGTCAGGTCCTCAGAGGATAGCACCTACCACCCTCCTTGCTGTAGACTCTCTTAACACACACCCCCCTCCCTACCATTGCCGCACCCTCTCATCCTCTGAAGATTTTGGTTCCTAGAGCTCTCTCTTGTTAAGCCATGTTAGAATGTTCCCAGAAGTACACATATAAAATTATTGTTAAAACTGGGGTGTAGTGTGCATTTGATGCTCAACAAACCTTAACATAGTGGAAAAGTGAAACGGAAGCTCACACCCCCATCTGTCCTTCAGACACTGGTGCAGTATAGTAGGTGGGGATGTGTCTCCTCTGTACCCCTGTCCTTTATCTCTGTCCACCTCGGGACATTTGTGTTGGCTGTTTTCCTCTTCCCAGAAGGTTCCTCACCATGATATTCGCCCAACTGGCCGCCAACCTCCCTCAGGTCTTTGCCTAAGTGTTACCTCCTCAGTGAGACTTTCCAGGATGACACCATTTAAAATTGCTAACGCACATTTCCAGCCCTCCTACCCCCTCCCCTGCTTTCTCTTCCTCCACAGAACTTGTCAGGTTAACATAATCCGTATTTTACTTACTTATTTGTCTACTGTCTGCTGCCCAGACACAGGAGGCGGGACTATTTGTATGTTTTGCACAGTGACTTGAATGCCTGGCACAAAATGGAGGTTCATAAGGATTTATTGAAATCATTAAATTTTAAAGTAAGGAGATAAATAATCAACAATGATTTACTCAACTTTGCACTATTTTTATTCTGAATATGCAGATAAGGAAACTGAATCTTGGACAACGAAGTAAGTTACCCAAGATCTATTGGCTAGTGAGTGGTTGGGACAGGATCCAAATTCAGCCCCCGGGAGCCTTTATTCTGAGCTGTTTTTCTTGTACTGGAAGACTTTGTCTCTAACTTTGTAATGAAGGGTGAATTCTGAGGTAGATGAGAAACTAAAAAATTCTATATTGATAGGTTTGGGCTGTAACACATGGTCATTTGACTGGTGATTACAGTGTTATTTAGATAATAAGATCTGAAATTTATTATTATTTTTTTTAGGAGGTACCAGAACTTGAACCCGGTTGAGCAGGTGCTCAACCCTATACTCCCTGAAATCTATTGTAAAAACTCAGCCTAAATGTTGCAATAGTGCTCAGGTCTTGAGGGAGTAAACATGCTCAATGTGTCCATGGAACAGCAGGACAAAGAAGTGGGCAGGGAGAGCAAGGAGAAAAGACTGGGGGAGCAAGGACAAGGACAAAGGACTGGGGGTGGGTGGGGGGAGAAGCAGGTATATACTCACACAAATCTATGAAAACAAATGCCGGTTGGAGACATTTTTTTCCCCCAATTTTTCACTGAGTTACTTATTATGTGGAGAATGAAGTTTTTATGGCCATAAAAACAGTATAACTTTTTGATTTAACCAAAGAGGCAACTCTTTCAGCTAACCAGAATAAGGATAAGTGCATTGCAATTTTTGAACAACAGTATTTGACCTTATGCTGCTAGCAATTTGGAGAAGTTAAAAGTATTAAATTCTACACCAAACCAAACGGTTGATTCTATATGTGATAGGTGCACTCCAGTGAACTGGTAGTAAACACAGAAAGACCATGGCACAGAATTTAGATATTACAGGATTATGACATATGAAAGAAGAAGAGAAGTTTCAAAAAAGCAGCAGGGAAATGATCATAAACAGTGTGGGTCAGAGAAAAAAGAATTTGCCTTTAAGTAGGAAGAGGGTAGATCTTTCTATCTAGCATTAATATTGGAAGATTTCACTTGAAGTTCAGGGACAAGATTAGAAAACGGCCAGTCCTTTGGAGTACAATGGATCACAGTCTGCAGCACCACCCCTCCCACACCATCCCATAAGTAGTGGAAGGACAATTGGCAGGCATCAGTCTGAGAGAAGGAAGAAGAGCTGTTCCACATAGAAAGTGTTCACATGAAAAAAAAAAAAAAAAAGCCCAGAAGAGACCAATTTTATCTCCAGTAAGATGCAGGCTCAAAGAGAATGAAATATTTTGAATATTAATATGAGGACACATGTTTCACTCTAGGGGATGAGGGGCTGGAGTATTCTTTGCTCAAGTACAAAAGCCAAATAAGATTTGTCCTCCAAAACAGAAAAGCTCTGAAGCTGGCCCCCGCTGGTACCTCACTGCTCCACTCTTGTGTAAAGCACGCAGCCAAGCTTTAGAACTGACAAAGGTAGAGGGAAGAAGAAGGAAAGACAACCAATACTATTCCATGTTCCTAGGAATATATGAGTATAAGAAGATAATGGTACTCCATGGTAACATGGCTGGCTGCTGCAAGGAAGAGAGGCAGTCTCGCCACTGATGCACTTGACTTAAAATAGATGCAAAACGTTCCAATAGATGTTTTACCAAAGCACAATTATAGAATTTGAAAGAGCACCAGTATTGGGGTTGAAGCAGTTCCAGGATAGCTAACTGCAATAGGTAATCTTGGTTCAGATCAGGGACCAGGGTTAAAAAAGAGAGATATAAACTCTAAGGGATATTATTAGAAATTAGTGAAGTTCGATGGACTGTGAATTATGTAACAGTATTGTATCAGTGTTAAATACCTGATTTTGACAATATATTTATGTAAGACACTTCCTTGTTTTTGGAAAACACACACTAAGGTATTTAAGCAAAGGTATTTAAGTTGCAGTGATAGCTGCAACTACTCTTAAAAAATGGTCCAGAAAATAATGCATTTGTATGTGTTGGAAAAGCAAGAAAAGAGAGCAAGTGACTAAGTAAATGGGGGCAAAAAGTTAACAACTGGTAAATCTAGATAAAAATAAAGGGTATATGGAGTTCTTTTTACTATATTTTTGCAAATTTTCTCTAATTCAGAATTATATCAACATATGAAGCTATAAGAAAAGGATAACTCAAAAACTTCCCATGTAATTGGAAACAAAATAATAGTATTAACTCACACTTGGATAAATAACATTATTAAATAACATCAGTTAAAAAGGATGTCATAAAGGAAACAAACATGTGGAACTGAGTGTAAACCAAAAAAAAACCCATGGAAAAATATGTTGGAAAAGGTAAAGCAGGGAAGTGAATGTGGCTCAGGTGATTGGGTTTCTGCCTACCATATGAGAGGACCCAGGTTTGATCCCTGGGGCTTCCTAATAAAAAAAAAGCATGCCCGTGTGGCGAGCCAGTGCCCGCACAGTAAGCTGTGTGCCTACATGGCTATTCTTTTGTTATGTCATCATCTTGCTGCATGACTCACTTGTGCAGGCACTGGCTTGCTGTGTGGGCACTTGGCTCACCATGCAGGCACTTGGTCTGGGAAGGAGATGTGGCTCAAGTGATTGGGCTTCCATCTACCATATGGGAGGACCTGGGTTCAATCCCTGGGGCATGCTGGTAAAGGTGTGCCTGCACAGTGAGCCACACAGCAAAATGATGATACAACAAAGGGGAGACGAAGGGGAGAGTCAAGGCAAGGTGCAACAGAAACCAGGAACTGAAGTACACTTCTGAGTATACTTCAGAAGATACAGAAGGGACAGGAAACGTCTCTCCACATTGGAGGTCCCCAGGATCGAATCCTGGTGAATCCTAGAGGAGAAAAACGGAAGAGAAGAAAAAAAAGAGAAATAGATACAGAAGATCACACAGCGAATAGACACAGACATCAAAAAATGGCAGGGTGGGGGGGGAGGAAAAAAATAAAATATACCTTTTAAAAATAAAAAAAGGTAAAGCAGTTCTTAGGCAGAAATGTATAGCTCTTGAAAATAAATTTGTCAGAAAACATGAAACTTATCACCAAATCAGCCACGGCTTTGCCATTTTTCCTTCTGGTCTTCCCACCATGTGGCTCTAAATCAGGGGTTCTTAAGCAGGGGTCCATGGATTTCAGGGGGTCCATGAACTTGAATTGAAAAAAAATCAACTTTTTTTCCTCCGACCTCTAACTTAATCTAGCATTTTTTTCACTTATGAATGTATAAAATAAATTATAGTAGTATTCATTTCACCTGAATGGCAAAGGGGTCTGTGGAACAAAAAAGGTTAAGAACCCCTGCTCTAAATGCAGGCACAGCCATGAAAGTGTACTTCAGAGAGGAGTAACTAAAGCCCCAGCTCTTTGGTTGGAGTATAAAAAAAAAAAAAAGAGCTCCAGAAAGTTGGAAAGTACCAGGGAGATTGCTGGGGGTGAGGGGCATGAAAGTAACCCCATACCGTTGCTTATGATCTCCTAAGCTCACCTTCAAGGCACTCATGCATGAGTCGATCAGCATATAAAAGACTTTGAGAACTGAACTGACATATCTCCTGAACTGATCAGGTCCTAGATTGGTCAGTGCATGGTGCAAATGAGAGACAAACCCAAATAGCACTCCTAAGATAAAATCAGTCTTGGGACCACAGCTCCCAGAAAGTGTGTTGGAACTTGATGTCAGTATTTAACCTGTCAACATTTTAAACAAGGCCCACAGTCTTATAAAATAAAAATGCCCAAGATACAATCCAAACGACTTGACATGCAAAGAATTAAGAAATTTCAACTCATGTGAAAAGACAATCAACAGGCAGCAATATTGAGATAACAAAAAATGTTGAAATTATGTAACAAAGACTTTGAGGCAATTATTATTAAAATTCTCCAACAAATACTTCAGAATAATCTGAAACAAAATAAAAAGTAAAAAGTCTCACTGAAGAAATAGAAGATACAAAGAAAAATAAGGTGGAAATTTTAGAACTGAAAAATATTTTAAAAAATCACTGGATGTGCTAAATAAATAAACGGAGAAGACAAAAGAAAAAGTCAGTGAACTTGAAGATAGATCAACAGAAACTATTGAACAAGAACAAGGGAAAGGAAAAAAAAACATTTTAAAAAGTGAAGAGTTTCAGCATGTAAATGCAATGCCTTCCCCCCAGTGTGGGACATGACACCCAGGGATGAGCCTCCCTGGCACCGAGGGACCACTATCAACTACCAACTGATGATGCAACGGGAAAATGACCTTATACGGAAGGTTCAATGCGGATCAGCAGAATATCCCTGTCTACATAAAATAACATGACTTTAAAATGCTGTTTGACCTAAAGTAAGGGGGAAATGGAAAGGAGAAATGAGTTTATATGGCTACGAGTTTCTAAAAAAGAGTCTGGAGGCTGGCAGAAGGATTGCCCTTATGCACAACTGAGCAGAGTCAGAGAGACAGATAAAGCAGATACAACCCCCAGATATTGGTTCCTTTGAGGGCTAAAGAGACCCATGGGAGTTATGGTCATGGCCGATGGGGTTAACTACCAGGTCAGAGGGCCCCTCTTTGGAAATGGTGTTTATGTGTGATGAATCTGGACTCAGATGGGATCTCCCTTCATAAGACTTTCATGCTAATGTGCTGAAGGTACAGTTAATGTTGGGGTTTAAGATATATTTAGGGGATTTGAATCTCTGGACTGACAATGTGATAGCCAGGTCCTGAGCCTCAACAGACTCCAGCACCTACAATCTGATTTATTGGACTTACCACACTCAGCTAAGATGGAGTTGAAGAAGGACAACCACCACACCATGGAGCCTAGAGTGATTACAACTGAAAGTGGGAGGATTGCATCCAGCATCCATGTGGAATCTGAGCCTCCTCTTGACATAGAGGTGCAATGGACACAACCAATCCAATGTCCACATAGAAGAGGTGGCATTGGATTGGGAAAAGTGGACATGGTGGCTGATGGGTATGGGGAAAGGCAGGAAGAGATGAGAGGTGGAGGCGTCTTTGGGACATGGAGCTGCCCTGGATGGTGCTTCAGAGGCAATCACCGGACACTGTAAATCCTCACAGGGCCCACTGGATGGAATGGGGGAGAGTATGGGCCATGATGTGGACCATTGACTATGAGGTGCAGAGGTGCCCAAAGATGTACTTACCAAATCCAATGGATGTGTCATGATGATGGGAACGAGTGTTGCTGGGGGGGGGAGAGGTGGGGTGGGGGGGGTGGGGTTGAATGGGACCTCACATATATATTTTTAATGTAATATTATTACAAAGTGAATAAAAAAAAGAAAAAAAATGTAAAAAACTAAAAAAAAAAAAAAAAAGTGAAGAGTTTCATGATCCAAAGAGACACACACACACACACAAACCCAATGTCCATGTCATTAGAGTTTTAGAAGAAGAAGAAAAACCTTGTGTTGCTGGAAAAAAATTTGAAGAAATAGTTCAAGAAAGATAAAACTTAAAGAAACTCAGCAAACCCCAAACAGGATAAAGCCAAAGAAATCCACACCCTGCAAAAAAAAATCATAATCAAAATATGGAGAAGTAAAGAGAAACCCTTGAAAGTAGCTAGAGGAAAATAAGGCATTACCTATAGGGGAAAAGGTTTTGTTCTGAAACCACTTTAGATGTACAGGACAGCTGCAAAGGTAGTACAATGTTCTCGCATACCCTCATCCAGCGCCCTCTAACGTTAGCCTGAGAGGACCACAGGGAATCCATTGAGAAACCAGGTCCTAGAGGAAGGAGGAGCAGCAGGCTGGGCTGTGACGGGGATCCAGGGTCAGTGCGCCCAGTGTAGCCCAGGTGACCGCCAGACCTCACCAGGTTCAGGACAACAGAAGGGCCCCTCCATTCAGCCAGCTCAAAAAAAGATCCACATGTCACCCACCTTCCGGAGACCCAAGATGCCGTGTCTCAGAAGACAGCCCAAATGTCCTCAGAAGATTGCCCCCTGGAGAACCAAGCTTGACCATGAGGCCATCGTTAAGGTCCCGCTGACCACTGAGTCAGCCATGACGAAGGTTGAAGACAACACACCGTGTTCATTGTGGATGTCAAGGCCAACAAGCAACAGATTAAACAGGCTGTGAAGAAGCTCTATGACACCTATGTGGCTGAGGTTAGTACACTGATCAGGCCTGGTAGGGAGAAGAAGGCATGTTTGACTGGTTCCTGACGATGATGCTTTAGATGCTTCCAACAAAATTGGGACCAAATAAACTGAGTGCAGCTGGCTAATTCTAAATATAATTTTTTTGGAGAAGGGTAGGAAAGGGAAGGGAAGGATAGGGAAGGGAAGACAGGGGAGGGGAGGGGAGGGAGAAAGAAGGAAGGAAGGAATCTTTAAACCAAGATCTGAGTTCAGTCTTCTGTCCGCACAACAGAAAACAGAAGTGAATCATTTTCCAAGGTGACCTTCCAATGAGTGCACTTCAGAAGACACAGAACCACAGCAAGATGCTTTCTTCCTTTCTATTAAAATAACTTCCTTTTTTCTTTTAGTTTTATTACTGTTAGTTAAGGGATGATACAATGACTCAAATGGAACCTTGATATAATCATAACTCTAAGAATAATGATATATTACCATAGATTATTTAAATGTGAATCTTATAAGTTAACTGATTCTATTTTTAAGGTGGTGTAATTACAGTATTTTTGTTTTTAACAAGACTACTAAAATAATCCAGAAACACAGCAACAGTTTTGTTTTGTCTTTCTTCTAAAATAAGGATGAGCTTTTTCTCTTTTGATTTTATTGCTTTTAAGTGATTATACAATAGCTCAAATGAAGACTTCATGGGATTATCATTCTTTGGACAGTGTTTTTTATAAATATGAATCTCATTAGTAACTTGATTCCTTGTTATTTGGTTTCCAGATAATGTAATTTATAGTATTTTTACTGCTGTTTTTTAACAAGTTTCCTATATTGATCCAGAGGCAGGACAATTTTCTGTTTCCCTTTTAAAGTAATTCAGAATTTCCTCTCGATTAGTTTCACCGGTCTTCATGCATTTGCTTACAGAAGTGCAACTAAGAATTATACTTCTTAGGATAGTGTTTTATAAATGTATTTCATTTAAAAGTAAATTTCATGAGTAAATTGTTACCTTTTCCTTCTATTTCTAAATAGTAATAAAGACAGTATTTCATTGATGGTGTTTGAAAAATCCCCAAAGTGTGGTAAGACTTCTACATGAGCAGTCTTACCTAGAGACATTTGAAACTCAAATTCCATATCTGTACCAGGGGCTGAATTTACTCCAGTTATGAGACTAATTTATTTAAGCAAACAAATTTTAGTTGAGCATAAAATCCAGAATCCCTCACTGTGGACCAGAAGTCCCTATGGGGCTGGGCCCAGCTGGCCTCCCAACCCGTCTCATGCACCTTGTGCCCCTCACTCTGTCCTCCCACCAGAGCCTCCGGCACATCCAGTTATTTCCACCCTTCTGCTCATGCTGTTCCCAGCTCTGCCAGAATGCATTCCCCCCTTCCCTTTGCCTACCTCTTACTCACCCTTCAGGTTTTACATGGATGTCTTTGGAGAAGGTTTCCCTGATCTCAGAATCTAAATTAATTCCTCCTGTTCCTCTTTTTCATTCTATCATATACTTTTTAGCTTTTTATTAATAGCACTTATCATAATGTGCAACTATAATTATTTGGGTGATTATTTATTGACTGTGCATATCTACCCACATCTTCTAGCCAGGGTTTGGATCTACTTTTGTTCATTTCCTGAATCCAGTGTTTTCAGAGTGGGAAGGAGGGTGCTTATAGCATTTGGGTGGGACATTTTTCCTGGTGCAAGAACAAAGCCTAACAAACACCCTCTAAATCTCACTGACCTATGCAACAAACATTTGTTTCTCACTCACAAGTCTGGGGCTAGGGGTCACTTTCCTGGCTTGGTGGGCTTGGGTTGCAGGTGGGGTCATTCTGTAAGGCCTGTTTCTCACTCAAGGGCCAGAGCAAAGGAGCAGTGACTACTGGGCATGTTCCTCTCCTGCTGGCCCACACAAGCAAAGAGGGAGAGCAGGGCCTCTCAAAGCTTCTATCAGAGCTGGCCACTCTCGGCTGCCCCCATTCTTCCAGTCAGAGCTATAGGGCTGCAGGTCAACGACATGGAAAGTCAACGCCACACACTTGTGAAAGCCCCACGTGACCCTAACATTTCCAAATGCCCCTTAGGGGCTGTCCAGTAACTGCCCCCAGGCCCTAATCCCCCAGGCTCCACACATAGGCCCACACCCCATACCCCCTGCTCTCTACACCCCAGGGCCCCCAATCCTCAGAAGCTGGTTCCACCCTGGAGGCAGTGGGGTCATGCCATGGATGTCCCAGCACGCACTGAGTGTCCCCCAGCAGAGTCCAAGAACCCGGAGCCCATGTTGAATGATGGCCATTCCTGGCGGGAGATGGGCAGAACCTCCTTCACAGGCCTCAGGTCTGCATCCTGGAAGGCCCTAACCCAGTCAACCCTACAGTGAGCCCCTGTAATTCGCTCTCAGCCCAACTAAGCTCTAAATTGCCACTTGTCAGTGGGTATTTATTGAAGGCCTAGCTGAGCGCTGACCCTGGTAACACAGGCAAGGTGGTCAGTTTGGGTCAGGCCCTTCCTCCTTTGTACGGAATTGCCTCTTAGACTCATCCCCAGGACTTCCTGTGACCTAGCAAGGGACAGCCCTAATTAATTGATACAAAACCGAGAAGTCAGGAATCTGTCACTTGAGTAGTGCATACTAGCTCCCAGAACCCTTCTGAACTACTATGATTTCATCAGATATGTCCCGTTGACCTACCCATATGTGTATAGATTGTCTTTACATAGTAGGCAGATGATAAATATATGCAGAATGAGTGAAGAAATGCATCCAGTTAGGTGTTCTGGGAGGAGGGAGTCAAGCAGTGGCAGACAATGGACTATTGGGGCTTGGCAGTGTCCCCCACACAGTGTTTAGTAGAGAGACCGCAATCTTGCTCAGCAATATAACCCTAAGATATCAGTCCTATTATTTCCCCCTAATAAACACAAAACATAAGATGGAAGTATAATTTTAAGAGCTATGTAAACAAGAATAAAATAAGCAACTAAGGTTTAAGAATAAAATAAGGAACTAAAGCTTAGAAAAAAATGAACCCAATATTTGAACTGGGTATCTCTAACCCTAGGGCAGTCCTTCTATCCCAACTCATTCATTAGGCCTACTAACCATCTTGCTTTTGTGAGCATCAAAAGGATATGTATAAAAAGGACCTTGTGACACGTTACACAGGTGTCAATTAGCATTACAAAATCTGAGGCAGTATGGAATTTCCTTTAAGAAATTCACGCAGCCAATCATATCATTTCTTAAATGTTTATTCTGTACTTGGTACTTTGCAAGCATTATCTTATCTAATCTTCACACAGTCCCGTGGGGAAGGTCCTGCTGTAAACTCCAGATGTTTAATTCCGCGTGTATTTTTGCTAAACACTGTAAAAACAAGCAGGACCAGCCAACCTGAGCGTCTCTAAGGGGATGGCGAAATTGCTGCCCAGCATCCAGGATTTAGGTGAGCAGTACACACAGAGCAGGAGGGACTTCCCAGTTACCACGTCAGAGGGAACGCGACTTTGAGTGCACCGCAACGGAGCCATTACTTTGGCTGAACCGAGATGTGCCGAGAGATCAGAGCTCTCCCAGGAAGCTTTAAATGTAATCGACTTGCGGCTCAAGACTGCCAGAAGGAGCTACCGCCTCTGGCCCTCTGACATTTCCTTCAGTGTCCGCGTAACCGCGGGAGCGTGGACGCGAGCTCGGCTAGATCCAAGCTTCAGGGGAGCCCGCTTTCTCCAGGATGACTGGGGATGTCCCTTACCCTGCAAATGAAAGCTGCCACTTTTAATTTTTTTCCCTCCCAGTTCTTCCGTAAGCCTTTATAGAGCGCCTACCATTCCCCGGATAAAAATAATGACGCCGCAGCGACACCAGCCGAGATCGCCCGGCTGCGAGCGCGCGTCCAGGGGCCGCCCGTGCGCGCGGAGGCACCGGGCGCAAACAGCGCCCCAGGAGCCGCGGCGCGGCCTGGCGGCCGCAAGATCCAACCCCGCGCGCGCCCGGCCCGAGCCCCGGCGCGCGCGGAGGCGGCCCCCACGCACTTGCAGGGGAGCGCCGGCCCCCGCGTCCCCGGCGCTGGGCCTGGACTGATGCCGCGAATGCGCAGCCCGAGCCTTCGGCTGCAGGCGCGGGCAGAAGCCAGGAGCGGGGGCGGGCAGCGGGAGTTCACGGCGGGGCGGGGACGCGCAGCGGCGCTCGTGCCTTCTCTCGGTTCCGCCCCGCCCACCCCTTCTCCCGCGCGCGGGCTCCGCGCGCCCCAAGCCGCGCGCGTGCGCGCGCGTGCGCAGGCCAGGGCTCCGAGGGGGCGGCCCTTCGACTCCCTTGAAGGCGTCCGCAAAGGTCCCGGATTAACCCTTTCGCCGCTCGCCCGCGCAGAGGCACGATCGGGTTCCGTGCTTGCGCGAGCGGCGGCGCGCCTTCCCCCCAGCCCGCACCGCGCATGCACGGGAGGGGGGTGCCGGCGGGGGTGTTCGCGGCCGGCTAGGCAGTCTGTGCTCGTGCAAGAGGAGGGCTGCTACCACCAGAGACGTGCACGAACCCCCCCACCCCGCCCCCTCCCCAAACTCTAAAAAAAAAAAAAATCCAAAACACACTGCCAGCCCCCGTGCCCCCGCGCCCCGCGTCCATCCTGAGCCAGCCTGCGCGTGGTGAGCGCGGGGAACCCACGGGGAGTGTCTGTGGCTGTGCCAGGCTGCAGGTAAGCGCGGGCCGGGGTGCGGAGGGGCCGAGGACCGTCGGCGAGGCGGGCGGCAGCTGGCGCGGCGGGGCCCGGAGGACGCGCGTTCTCGCCGCGTTCTGGGGCACCAGCAGCTCCAGGACGTGCGAGCGGCCGCCGGCGGCGCGGGGCGAGCGAGGACGGCGTGGGTTGGGTGGGCCGGGGCGCACGGGGGCCGCGCGGCGGCGGGCTCGGGGAGCGGACTCCGGGAGCGGCCGGGCGGCCCCGGCGCGCGCTCTCGCCCAGCCTCGGCGGCGAGTTCATGGCCGCCCTGCTCGCACCGCCGCAGTGCGCCGCCGTGGGGGTGGGGACGGCCCCGAGCCCGGCGCGGCCCGCCGGGCGCCGCCCCTTGCAGCCGCGGGACCCTCTCGGCGCCGGGGGGAGGGGGCCGGGACCCCGCGCACGCACCCGGGCGGCGCCCGCTGAGCTCGGGGAGCCGTCCGGGCCGCGCGCCGCCTCCGCCCCCGGCCGCGGGAGGGCGGGGAAGGCCCGGCGCGAGCCGGCCGGGAGTGCGCGGGGCCGAGCTCGGGGCCGCGGCGGAGCGGGGCGCGGCGCTCGGCGGGGCTGCGAGGCCCGGCGCACGCTCGCTCGCCGTCGCCGCGGGCCCTTCTCTGGGTCTCGGTCCTGCGTCCCTCGCTCGCTCCGAGCCCTGGCGCTGCGGGACCCGGGGCCCCCAGCCGCGTCCTGACGCCCGATTGTGAAAAAGAAAGCGATCTCTTTCTCTCCCCGGCGGAGAAGCCGGGGGCTTTTGTTTTCCTAACAGCGACCTGCCCCATTCCCCAACGGCGCGCGCTGGAAACCTCCGAGCGGGGGCTGACTCGGTTTTGCAGGCGCCTTGGCTCATGCTTTTCGTCCCCGCTTCCTTCCCGCTGAGAAGTTGCGAGCTCTCCGCTGGGAAGTGGTTGCAGCCGCCATTGCCAGCCGTGGGCTGCCCGGGGCCGGGGAAGCCTCTGTGGCTGCAGCCGCTTGTGCAAGTTGAGCGGTTGCAGGTAAACCTGCTCCTTGCTCCGAAGCGGCAACCTAGAGAGACCCAGCGATATGGAGATAGCGCAGGAGGGGACAGTTTTATTTTGAAAGCGTCGTCGGGCTCCATCTTTCCCTCCACCTACACAGATACTGCCCACGGGGAGCATCCAGTTTGACTCACCTGAACTTAGCAATTGGAACATCTCAAAAGTAAAAATGCACCGATGGGCATAAAGTCTCTCCTTTCGGGTCCTTAGAGCTCTTGACAGGCAGAGGCGTGGTAAAGTACACTGGCCAAAAAAGGGAAAATTTATTTTTAAGCCTACTCATCTGTTGCCGTGGTTACTGAATGGCCACTGTTCTCCTAACTTAGTCCTCTGCACTTCCTATCCCACAAGCCTAAGGGAGAGTTACTGGTACAGTGGGAAGTGACAGAATTGAGAGATTTTCCCTCTAGGAGCGACTACAGGCCAGGGTGCACGTTAGGGAACCGGGAGGCAGAGGCACAGCATGTTAAAAAGTTGGAAGCGTCCTTGGGAGTAGTTTCGCCCAGCCCACAAGCTGCAGATGAGAAAACCCCTTGCTAGTCCAGACAGCCGCTTGATGTGTGCACTTTTCTGCAGAGGGAACTTGTTAGGATTTTCCGGATGTTGGTCTTTAGGCTGGAGTCTTGCACAGCTTTAGTAATCCCTCCAGTCACCTGCTGCCACCACACTAGACACCTTGTGTTTCATCACTGTTCATAGATGAAACTTAAGTTTTTCAGGTCTGCAGGTTGGAGTCCTTGTGGTGAGAGTTGAGACTCAAAAAGCTAAAAGATCATTGAGTTCCGTTGAAAGGGGCAAAACGCCTGCATTTCAGGAAGGCAAGCTTAGACAGCAGGATAGTGTGATATGTCTACGTCACACAGACTGGAGGGGGACGCCAACTGCTCTTCCCTCTCCTTCCAGGTTAACTGATGGATTTGTGTGCTTCCATAGCTTTCTCTGTATTTACAAAATATATGCTTACAGACACCTAGAAAAATACGTAGAAGGCTACCTACCACCAGTAAATGGTGGGGACTATGTACACTTATTGGCATGTCTTAATCTGTATAGCTCTCCACATCTTTACAGATAGAGACACCAGCTTTGTTCATGAGAAGAAATTCCTTAGTGGTTCTGGGGCCCAACCTTCTGATTCCCAGCTCACAACCCCTCCGTGCCTCAGGTATTACAACCCTTCCCTGTTCTAGTTCATATCTACTCAGGGCTGGACCTGATGCTGCCAGCTGCTCTCCTCTCAGCTCCTGCTCCCACCCTGAAAATGGGTATATGAATAAGTGGCAGGACAAGAAAGGAAAGATTATTTTTAAAAAAGCAATTCTTGAAAACATTCTTGGTCTAGAATCTGGAATAGAAGAAGATCCCATCTCATGCTTTTTGTCCTTTCCTCTTGCAGGTCTGGCGTGCCCCTGATCAGAGTTATTCTGATCTGAAGACTTCGGTGTTTAAAGCATTAAGATAATAGCCTGAGTTGTTCATGGTAACTATCACTTTGGGTATTAAACCTTGAGAGTGCAATCTGGTGTTTGTTTTCAAATATATATGTCTCAGTTCTGGTTTTGCATTAGCAGTTCTGTTTCTTTGAGGAAAATGTGTACTTTCCTCATTTTCATACTTTGTTGAATAAAGGGAAAGGAATGTTTTTGAAAATAAAACACAGATCTCACTATTTTTAAAAGATCACTTCTTTAGTATGGTGACAGGCATTTCATTCCAGTTACAAATTTTTTTACCTTATGAAATACTTGGAGCACTTGTCAAGTACATCCAGCTTGACAGCACCTTTATCTGGGTGGCAGGTACATTGGCATTCAGGAAGAACACAGCCCTTCTTCACTGCCTTCTCAGAAGTCTTCAGGTCCTTGCAGGGTCATATTAAACCTTAGCCCGCTCCTTCAGAAGTGACCCAAAACTGGTGTGGAAAAACCAGAAAGCAACACTGAATGGAATATTTTGGCCAAAATGTCCCTTTCTAGTTCTGCCACAGTGATTTGTCTCCTCTACCAAGGAAGTGAAACAATAAGCCATCTCAGTTCTTTTATTGACTCTTCCTCCAATTATAGCAGTAGATTAGACCCAGCAGACCAGATGAGTTGGGTTATTTATCATCATTGCTTCCAGTTGTCAGGAGACAAGGGTTATGGAGCTGGGTTGCCTGGTTTCAAGTCCCAGCTCTTCCACTAAATAAGTATAGAATATTGGGCAAGCTCCTAATCTCATCTATAAAGTGGGGGTGGTAATACCTACCTCATAGAGTTATTTGGACCTTAAATTAGTTAAGACATATATAGTCCATAGAATAATGCCTGGCATGTATTGTGTGCTAAGTAAAAGTTGCTGCTATTATTATTATTACAATTAGGCAAATTATTATTACAATTAGGCAAATAGTAAACTTAAGATAAATGGAAGTTACTATGGAAATGCATTATTGGGGCTAGTCTTTTCTACTCCTTACATAAACCAGCCTTTTAACATTGACTCTCTGAAGTCTTTAGATACCAAAAATCCATTAGAAAATGAAAACCTAGCTGTATTTCTGTATAAGCAAGTATTATTCATAATTACCAAACTCTCTTTTCTAAAAATTTTCATAGGAGTTTTTCATCAGTATGTCTGAAACCATTAAGTATAATGACGATGATCATAAAACTCTGTTTCTGAAAACGCTAAATGAACAACGCCTGGAGGGAGAATTTTGCGATATTGCTATTGTGGTTGAAGATGTGAAATTCAGAGCACACAGATGTGTCCTTGCCGCCTGCAGCACCTACTTTAAAAAGCTCTTCAAGAAGCTTGAAGTTGATAGCTCCTCAGTAATAGAAATAGATTTTCTCCGTTCCGATATATTTGAAGAGGTCTTGAACTACATGTACACAGCGAAGATTTCTGTGAAAAAAGAAGATGTTAACCTCATGATGTCATCAGGTCAGATTCTTGGCATCCGATTTTTGGATAAACTGTGTTCTCAAAAGCGTGATGTATCTAGTCCTGATGAAAACAACGGCCAATCAAAAAGTAAGTATTGCCTGAAAATAAACCGTCCCATCGGGGACGCTGCTGACACTCAGGACGATGACGTGGAAGAAATCGGGGATCAAGACGACAGCCCTTCCGACGATACGGTAGAGGGCACCCCCCCAAGTCAGGAGGACGGCAAGTCGCCTACGACCACACTCAGGGTTCAGGAGGCGATTTTGAAAGAGCTGGGGAGTGAGGAAGTCAGGAAAGTGAATTGCTACGGCCAGGAAGTAGAATCCATGGAGACCCCAGAATCCAAAGATTTGGGGTCTCAGACCCCTCAAGCCTTAACATTTAATGACGGGATGAGCGAAGTGAAAGACGAACAGACGCCAGGCTGGACGACGGCCACCAGCGACATGAAGTTTGAGTACTTACTCTACGGCCACCACCGGGAGCAAATCGCCTGCCAGGCCTGCGGTAAGACGTTTTCGGACGAGGGCAGGCTGAGGAAGCACGAGAAGCTGCACACGGCGGACCGGCCGTTTGTTTGTGAAATGTGTACAAAAGGCTTCACCACGCAGGCCCACCTGAAAGAGCACCTCAAAATCCACACGGGATATAAGCCCTACAGTTGTGAGGTGTGTGGGAAATCATTTATCCGCGCCCCGGACCTGAAGAAGCACGAGAGGGTGCACAGTAACGAGAGACCCTTCGCGTGCCACATGTGCGACAAGGCCTTCAAGCACAAGTCCCACCTCAAAGACCACGAGAGACGACACAGGGGGGAGAAGCCTTTTGTGTGTGGCTCCTGCACCAAGGCCTTTGCCAAAGCGTCAGATCTAAAAAGGCATGAGAACAATATGCACAGTGAAAGGAAGCAGGTGACCCCCAGTGCCATGCAGAGTGAGACAGAGCAGTTGCAGGCAGCCGCCATGGCCGCCGAGGCCGAGCAGCAGCTGGAAACCATAGCCTGTAGCTAAGGTTTGGGCTGGGAACAGCGGAGAATGAGGTGCATGGGGGACGTTGGACCCAGGGAAGGCAGCCAGTCGCTGTATTTTTTTGTGGAAACTCATGGAACATTGTGCCCGTGGGACTCGAGATCGTGCTTGGTTAGGTATTTTTAAAACTTTTCAAGGAAATACGTTCCTAGGTTGGGACCAAACCGTTTCACTGCCCTATCTGGGATCTAGTGTTAACGTTGCCAGGAAGGGGTTTTTGTTTTGTTTTCTTTGGGTTTGGTTGCTTTTTTAAAAAACTTAATTTTAATTTGAAAATTCCCTTGTCCAGTTTAGGAGTGAGGGACTTGTATTCCATTTTTAATACTCTCCACTTACCCCTCTGGTGAGTGCATTGTACAGAGTGATAATGGAGTAAATTGATTTCCTAATCATCACACATATGTCACTTGTGGTCAAAACAGCGGGTTTAATAACTTCGTAAAGATAACTTCAGATAGACGCAGAAAATATTGGTGGGCGGTTGACCGAGAACCCTGAGTAGATATGAAAACCAGTTCTGAACATGCAGCTAGGTATTAAATTTATATTTGGTTTGTTAATTTTGTATCACTCTTTTTCACTATTTGTATTGAGGACAACTGATGGTTGCTTTGCTGAAGTTTTGCTTCATCCATTTTGACCTACCCCGAAAGATGTAGTCTCACGTGTCCCACAGACTAAGCAAACCCCTGGGATATGGGGTGGCCTTGAGGCCGAGTTCTTGTATACCTTTTATTTTTGGGCATTGCCACTTCTGCAACAGAATGAGGTTTGTGGAGTGGAGAAGTGCTGAGAGGACTAGCAAAGGGCAAAGAAGAACCTGGCTCTTAGAGATAAGGTGTTCACATTTGCAACAATTCCAATATTTTATTGATCAAAATAATTCTAAATTGATTTCGAAATGGCATTTTGATTTAGGATTAGAATTAGGACAAGAACAGGTGTATGTCTTCAAATACATTGGTCTAATTTAACAAAAAGCCAAGTTTTGGGCTCTGCAGCACATGATTTATCCTGAAAGATGATGCATACACCTAATTAAATTACTAAATTTAAGATCTTTAAAGTGTGTAAATAGTATAGAATTGTTGGTCATATGTATTTCATGTAAAAGTAGGCAGCTGCACTTTTTTTTTGCACCTTGGATTCAAATAATTTTCAACAGCAACAAACATCAGACTGTTTTAACCAGTATTAAAGATTGTCAGACCAAATGTTTACGTTTTTGAAGTATCTTTTATCACTGGTTACAATTTTAAATAGAAGTTGATTGCCTTTTCATAGCCGTAAATCAGAATGATAAATTCTGTTCCAATTCTGGTGTACAAAATGTTTTTTTAACCATTTCTTGAGGAATATATTGAAATGCCAACAATAGTTTGAATTTTGTTCTCTAATAAAGTATTAAAATCCATTATTTTAGAATATGTACAATTTTAGAAAAACGTCAATTTTCAATTCATTTTCTGTTCCTGGGATATATATTTTTTAGAGATACATTAAAGTAATTTGACTTTATAGTTTGTTTGTATTAACACCTGTAATTACTATTGTAGGAGAAATTTTGTTTTTAAATTGGTGTATATGTTATGCCCAAGGATGTAGAATGAAGATACTACCTTTAAAAAAATTATTTATTGGTAAAATGTTTAATTTAGTTTAAAATTAATTTAATTTCTTTTCTCAAAAATTGTTTATTCTGTATGAAAAGTAGTCCAGTCACTGTGTTTATATGCTGTTAGTAGAAGGGGAACTGACTGCAGTTCCTAGGCTGATTTAACCAAAGCAAGGGAAAAATAATTTAACATCATGTCAGTAGCTACTTTAACAAACCATTTTTTGGGCCTTTGTTTTTGTACATAAAAGGAAATATACTTATATCATTCCTGTTTTCATTTTTTCATAGCAACCTTTCACACATCTAGGTTTCTACCAAAATCTGTTTTTTATACTATCATCATTATGGTTTTTATAAATGGTTCCAAGGTAAGCGTGCGATATTACCTTAATTAAAGCCACATCTTTTCAGTGGTATTCCTAAAAAAGAAAGCTTAATTTCCAGCACTTTGACTTAACGAGTGTTCATTATTTGGCCTGTTTGTGCTTACTGTCTCCCACCTCTGCTGGGTTCACATGTGTGTTAGGGTGCCTGTCTTTGCTTTCGGGATGGCAGCAAAGTGATAACATGGGTCCTAGATAGGAAGACTCACTCCCACCCCAGCTGTCTTCTTAATTCCCTGAATGCTGACGCTCAGGTTAGATTCTTCAGGGGTGCCTCCAACACCATGGGCAGTTAATTCTGAAATGTTCTTATCCTGAATCTACAGTGTGAGATGAAACGAAGTGGAAATGTGACTACTTCTTCCCTAGTTACAAATCATCTACTTTTTTCCATTTGTACACTGGACATTTTCCAAGTGTCCACACGCTTGATGTTGTTGACTTGCCCTGTATTGGAATTGACTGAGGGAGGGAATTTTAGGAAGCCTAAAGTTCAGATAATTTGCTTGCCTATTAATTTGGTCACTAATTTAGGATTCCTGGAGATGGCTGAGGACACCATCAAGTGAGCCTGATGCAGAAATTCCTATGTATTTGTAAAAGAAAAAGATTGGGATGGGGGAGAATGGTGGAAATTTATGTAGTTTCCAATTTAACAGGTTATGTTGTGTAAGGTTATCTGTAACTCAGTCATTTGGAAGCTGGAATTTATTTTCCTGTAGCAATGCTATGAACAGTGATTAATTTGTGTAAGTATAAGGGAACTAGACTACAATAAAGCTAAGGATCTTGAATCTGAGTTTAGTAGTCAGGGAACTGTGGCTCCCAGATAAAAGAATGGAGAGCTCTTTCACTTCTGTCTGTTTACACTTAACATATACCCCCTTTGTCCATTGCTACTACCACCCTCCCCCCCTCTCCAAAAAAAAAGAAAAAGTAATCAAAACCACTTTGACAGGGAACTCACTACCTTCAGTATGGTGCATTTCATCTTGAGACATCTCTAACTGCTGCATTGTTCTTTGAAGTAGGTCTCCATTTTCACATACCCTCTCTTAATTAGGAACTTTCTCCCCCTTGAAACTATTCCAAATGAGAATTCATCTATTCAATAAATTCAGATGTGTAAAGCTTGTATGTCATTTTTTCAACTTGTACTGGGCCTCGTGTGCCAGGCCCTGAACTTGAGTCTTTAGCCTGATACCCAGCACTTATTTGGTGCTCCATAAATGTTTCCTTCTTCCTGAAGTAGAGAAAACAGAAGTGAAATTGAAGTTCTGTTTGACATCTGTGAGTACAATCATTAGTTCCAAGCTGTAGACCTAACCCTCATTTTTCCTTCTTAACTGAAAAGATCTTCAGAAACTGATACCTTGGCATTTCTGTAAGTTTCGACCTGCTTGGGGCTTTGTTCTTATAAACTGGTATATTCATCTTATACTTAGTTATTTTTTTTGCTATTATATTTATAATGTGTTTTTTTTTAAGATACTTAGATTACATAAAAAATACGGGGGATTCCCATATGCCCCGCTTCCTACCCCTTGCACATTTTCCCACATTAACATCCTTCATTAGTGTACATTTGTCAAAATTAATGAACACATTTTGGAGCATTGCCACCAAGTGTTGATCATAGTTTACACTGTAGATTGCACTCTCTTCCGCACAATTTTGTAAGTTACAATGAGATACATAATGGCCTGTATCTCACTGCATTGTCATTCAGGACAATTTCCAAGTCCTGAAAATGCCTCCATATCATACCTATTTTTCCCTCTCCCTCCCCTCAGAACCTCCAGTGGCCACTGTCTCCATATCAATAGTAACACTTTTTCTATTGCTAGAATCACAATAAGTCTACTCTAGTCCATAGTTCATTCCCCAATCCTGAGGATTCTGGGATGGTGATGCCCTCTGCACCTCTTTTGAGAGGGAGCTTAGATCCCACGGGGCAGGACGGAAGGGACTATCTTGCTTGCCGTTGTAGACTCTGTTCCTTGAGATGGTTGTTGCCCATTTCTTTGGTTTTGTAGCCTCCCATCGTTTGTACATGTTTCTAAGTAGGTCACTGGAGTGTAGTCAGTGGTAAACACTGGCTTCTGTGAGTGGTTCCTTGTTTTCCTTTGGGAATCTGTCAGGGCAGAGTCAGAATTGGAATTTTGAGAGCTGGCTCTTCTTTGAGTCTCATGCCATGAAATCATGCACTTAAAAAGTTTTTCAATATTATGATTTGCCAAAATTGGGGTGTGTTTCAGAATATATCCCTTTCTGGTTTGTATGAATTCAAGGATGATCTGTTGCTTTCTTCTGCCAAGGGCTTAGACTACTTTCCAAGAATTCTGATTTTCATTTTCATTCCAGAATCACAGTTTATTAATCACATTCTTCATTGGAGGATATTTCCATTAATCTAACATAAAAGCATCTTCTGTAGAGTAAAATTAAAGTGTATCAGTCAAAATACACTGAATGAATGTCTTGTATTTTCCAGTCATTGGACGAGATACTGGGGGTGCACAGTGAACAAGACTGGGCCGTTCCTGCCCTTATCTTCTAGAATGCAGCTGAATGATGAACTTTCCAGATTTTACAAAAATTTACAAAGGTTCACAAATGATTTAGTGAAGATGTGCAAAATGCTTTTAAAAAAAAAATCTGTAGTGTGCATTTAATCCATTCATGGAACATACTTTAAAAAACAAGTCAGGGGGAGCAGATGTAGCTTAAGTGGCTGAGTGCCTGCTTCCCATGTACAAGGTCCTAGTTTTGATTCCTGGTATCTCCTAAAAACAAAACAAATGAAAAAAACAACTCTCATTGGGGAGCAAATGTAGCTCACTGGTTGAGCACCTGCTTCCCATGTATGAGGTACTGGATTCAATCTCCGGTATTTCCTGAAAAAAATAAGTAGAGTTTTTAATAGCCATGAGATTTAGTGGTACCAAAATATACCCTTTCAAGTGACTTTTTGAATGCATACTGAGAAAATATACTTATTAAATATTACCATTTCCTAGAACTATTCCCATTTTTCTCTCACCGATACAGAATTTTCAAAAGAGTAATGGTAGTGTGGGACCAAGGTACTGTATTTCCTGAAAAGAATGGACTCTGGTATCAAGAAACAGTACTAATATTGAAAAAATTAGCAGAGTAAAAGGAAGATAATCTGAGTTTGCAGCAGATTTGAGTAAGGAGATTAATAAATCAGAAGGTTTTAAGAAAAAACACCATGAAAAAATGTTATGCCTAGCAGTGGCTCAGAAATGACAGGGGTCACAGTAGGTCTTCCATAGTGTCCCCCAGCTGTTAAGCATGACACTGTATAGGTTAGGATAACAAGTAAGCTAGTGAAACTCTGAAGGAAAAAAAAATACTCTTGGTTTTAGATCATCTGAGGCTGCCTGTCATTTCAAAGGAATTCTGCAAAAGCAGTCTGCTCTGAAGCCCTCATTCATCTGTCTTTTTACTTTCACTTCTTTCTCACTTTGAACTTCAATCACTGATATATGCTGCATATTTACCAGGTCTCAGACACTGTATACAAAATCTCTTTGTGTACTTTATGACAACCCTGTGAGGCAGGCACTATTACGGATGAAGACACTGAGATTCAAGGAAGTTAAATATCTGTCCAGTGTCGAGTACTATCGGAGCCAGGGTGGAAGAGCAGGTCCATCGCCCCCAGAGGCTGTGTGCCCTTACAAGGTGCACACTCGAGCAAAGGAGCAGCTGTAGCCTGGCACACACCCTTACTGGTTCCAGTCGGCTCTTAGGGAGATGGCGCTGGAGAGGAAAGAGAGGCAGCTGCTCAGGCAGATGTTTCCATGATCAATTGGTCCTGCTATTTTGATTTCTCCCAGACATCTCCCATGCAAGGGACCAGACAGATACAAAAGCAACATTGTATTTACCCATCAGGTCTAGAGGCTGCCTCAAAGCAACGTGGAGAACTGCAGATACAAAGTCGGGGATGATTGCAATGAAGCACAAAGCTACCAGCCAGCTCTCCTCACTTGCCGCGTGATGCCAGTGAGCCAGGGAAGCACCCAAAAACCAAAGCCCATTAGTTTAGTACCAAAATTAACTTATGTAAAGACGGTTATCTGTGTTTAGATCTCTTTCCTTCTCCCCTCTCCCTGTTTGTCATTCTCCATCCCTCTCCCTTCTCTGAAAAGTATTAGAAAACGTGGTTTCAGGTTATTTCTCCACTGTTCTCTAACTATCTCAAGACCTTGGGCTCCATTTTGTCATCCAAAAGTGCAAGTGATAATCCCTGACCAGTTCACACCATTCTAGTTTATTATCCCCAAAGATGACTCTTTTTTCCCCCCTTAAGTAATAGATAAAAATTTAGCTTTGAATGGTTTCAAATATAATTGTTGAAACTTTTTCTGACTTCAAAGAGGATGACTGGTAAAAATGGTTAGATATTTAACCTTTGGGGAGGAAACTTATACTTCATTCTTAGGCTGTTCACATTTAATTAAATAAATGGTATGAGTGCTGTTTCTCCTAAATCTTGTAGTACTTTGACCATTCTGTTGTTCCTGCAACCTTCCAGGAATTCTTTAGCCAAAAAAAAAAAAAAAAAAAAAAGGAAATATTAACCAGATTAGAAGCCTATTAGATCAGTGTTTGTGTAAACAAGATTACATTTAATTGTCCAGACACCCTGGAATAAATGTGGTGTTGAGAAAAGGGAATTTAAAAAGGTAGAGGTGACTTGATTTAGGTGCTGTGAAAGTGATTATTCTGTTCCCAAACTCACTTCTGTGATTATGAGATGGCAAGTTTTCTTATTAAGTGATATGTTAATGTGCAGCAGGCAATATTAACTTTGGTGATAAGGTAGAACTACACTGTATGTTTATTAATGTAATATCTGACTTTTGCAGAGTGCTTTACAGTTACATTATTTAATTACACTATTTTAAGGTAGGTATTATTACTCTATCATTTTACAGACAAGAAAAAAAAAATAGGTTCAATCTAAGTTCTTTGATTCTGAAAAGTGCAGGTACTCTAATCCCTGATTTACAAGTAGCCCAAGATGGAATAATTAAGGATGTATAGGGTTTTTTCACTTAGTAAAGTTTTGGCTTTTTCCAAAACTTCCTAATATTTAAAAAAAAATAAGATTTAAAAGATTGGATTTAAAATCCATGAATTCCTAAGGGTTGTTGGTTTTTATTTTCACTATATGTAATATTGGTTATTCTCCAGTATCCATTCTACCCATTTTTTTATAGTAGATGAATTTTCAGCTGGCCACTGTACTTCTGAGTATAACATTTCTAGACGTAGTTGTTTTTGCTTTTTCCCTACTGAAAATATTTGTATCAGGTCAGTACAGTGATTTTAAATGTGAGCTCTGGATTTAGACTGGATTTAGATTGCCTCGGTTTGAATTCTAGTTCCATTACTAACTTGAAGGACCTTGGGCAAGTTACTAAACTTCTCTAGATGTCAGTTTTCTCATCTGTAAAATGGGATAATAAAAATGTGAGAATTAAGTTCGATAATCTATGGAAACTTCTTACACATGGAAAACATTAATTTTATTATTGTCTATCAATAAATGGAAAGATGGTATAATTGGATTTCCATCTCTTTTCGGCCATTCACTTGCTGTATGAACTTTGAGCAAACTGATTTGATCTTCCTGAGTCATTTCCTCATTTTAAAGGAGGGGCTTGTAGTCATTTCAGGATTCAAGTCTATTCTGTAATTATATAATCATATAATATTATATACAATGTAATTAGTTGAAATAACACCCTTTTTAAATGTGATTACTTGAAACTTACCTGCCTTCTAACTTCAAATGGGCACAAAAGGCGAGATCACCAGTTGCAGGTTCCTCTTCAACACCTAGGAAGGATAAGAGAGGGATGTTGAGAGGACTGTGATCACCTCTCCAGCCGTGCCACTGTTCAAAATGAAGGGAGTGTGCCTAATTTCATGCACACGGTCTCAACTCTTAGCAGAATAATCCAAACTTCGTGTGTTGTAATCCAAGTAAACCTGGGCTTTTCTGCTCCTATTTTGAGGGCAGTTTCGGCCTTTGGAGGTGCATCCAAAAGAAATACAGATCTTACCCCCAAAAAAGCATCAAAAAATAAGGTAGATCTTCACTAAGGTGTTCTTCAAGAAATGTTAACCAGAAAGTAGATCACACAGCAGCACTTCTTAAAATTTCTTTCTCCCTTTTCAAAGTCCTGTTTCTTTTAGCAGCTTTTCATTTTCTCTTCCTTTCTCTTTTAAAAGTCCTCTTCAATCCCCCTCCCCATGTTTCCACTTCCTCCTCTTCCTACCTTTTCTTCTATCACCCATTTGCATATAAAGCAATTGTATCTATTGTCCGAATCTGCCATTTGCTCTACTACCCCTCTTTGGAAATTCATTTAATAAAGGCCTGATTACTTGCAGAGCAAGTAGAAGGAAGGAGGCACTACATAAAGTCATATAACTTATTTAATCTCCGACATATTCCATGTTCTGGTCTTCCTCTAAACCAACTCCTGTTCACCCCCACACACACACACTCAAAAAAGAAAAGGAAAACTACTACTGCTTTATACTTTACGTTGTTATTGCAGGTCACATTCCTTTACATCAAAATAAAAAAGAACCTTGGGGTTGTGTTTTGCTTTTATTTTATTTATTTGTTTTATTTATTTATTTATTTATTTATTTATTTATTTATTTATTTATTTATTTATTTTGAGGTATTTGGGGATTGAATCCAGGATCTCGTACATGGGAAGCCAGTGCTCGACCACTGAGCTATATCTGCTACTCTTGTTTTGCTCTTAAATAGGATAATATACCTTACTATATTGTAGAAATATAGAGAAACCCTTTGGAAAAAGTGCTAAGTGGAATAAATTTAATAATCTTTACCTGCAAAGAAATAATTATAGTTCTTAGGAACTGGAGACCAGCCTCTTAAATGGGACAGATTAAGGCATCTTCTGTTTCTACACACACAAAAAAGAATATAATTCCAAAACCTACCTAGTGTTGAGGAAGAATATTGAGGTACACTCTTTGTCACTTCCTCCAGTGACTAAATTATTCATTTATGATAATTTAAAATTTTTATCAAAATTATACACATACATGGCTCCACAAGGCTTATTACTAAAATCAGAAGTTCCTGTCCAGCTCTCATTTTCTTGAGTCAATCACCATCAGCTATTTTAGCTGCTAAATTTGATATTATCCTCCATATCATTTTTTTAAAGATTTATTTATTTCTCCACACACCCCCTCCATGTCTCTGAGTAAAATCTTACATTGTTTTTTCTCAATTGTTTCAGGATTAGGCATTATTTATGGGCTTCTTCCTGTGGAGATTTCTTCCTCACATCTATAGATACACACACACCTGTGTTCCCAATACAGTTATATTGTAATTGTGCTTAAATCAGACTTCATTATATATGTTATTATGATTATTTATATGCCATTTCAGCTGAGCCACCTAGTATACTATGATTTATTTTCCTTACTTGCAAATATGTTTCCCTGCAGCTAATGACTGGTATTTTGTTTTAATTTTCTATGTGTATACCATTAATTCCACACTAACCTGTCTGCCAGTTATATAAATCTGTCATTATGTTCAGCAGCAACAGGTTATTTATTTATTTACTGCATCTTTTTAAAGAACTCTCAAGACCATGCTGGTGCACTGTAATTCTGACTTTCCCTTCATCATTATTCTAAAACGTCCTTGATTTAGATTCATGTTTCCTGGATTCCATGTTGTCCCTCATTGGTGGAGATGTTCTCAATCTGAGGAGTGAATGGGTGGTGATTTTTATTTTTATTTTTTTGAGATTCATTTTGCCTTCACACTTAATCGATGGTTTGAATGGCCATAGAATTCTAGATTGGAAGTAATGCCAGGAAGTGAGTAGTTTCATGTTGCTGCATGGCTTGGACTTTCTGAGCAAACTGTAAAGGCATCTGGGTTGAAAGACTAGTGTTGGAAGCTAAAGGGCAATTGAACAGCCAAAAACCTCCCAGAGATTTAGAGTCTCATCTCCTTGTGTACTTATATTTCAAAGGGGGATGAACCACCAGAGCCCAGTACTTGTCATTTACATCCCAGAGGATAGCTAATGAATAGGGAGCAAAGTTTTCTCTACTTCTTCCAGAAGGGGAGGACAGCGTGTGGTTTAATGAACTCCCAGATTCATATAAGAAGGCATCTGATTCTCATCCATCACCTGTAGGGTATTGGGATAGGTAAGGGTGCAGTTATAGCTGTAAGTAAGTAATAGTAACTCTACTCTCTGTTCCAGAAACCTCATGTCAAAAATACATCATCTGCTCGTCACCCTGAACAAGATGGCTTAGTGAGATGCTTCAGGGTTCTGTCTTCCCATGGAAGGTTTGAACAATCAGTAAGAGCTGGCAGCAACATCTTTTCAGGGCTCCAATAAATAGTTAAAGGACTGCAGTCACAGGGCAAGTGCCAAATCAAGGAAATGGCTTCTTAAAAGTGGTAGGATCTCTTGGCGCCCATTCCCCATCACTTTAACATGTAAGAGTTCACTTTAGGCTCCTTGGTTTTTATATGTCTCCTACCCTTTCTTAAGCTTGGTCTGGTGTCCTACAATCCAGAGACTTCCTATTTACCCTCTCAGGTGGATATAGTTTTAAAAAATCTCTTTACTGACAGCAAATAGCAGTTTGGGGTAAGTTGATAATTGTGCTCATCTGACCCAGCATTATGTATGTCCAGAAGTTTTGGGAACCATTTGAATACGAAATTTCTCAAGGAATTTATAGGCAAATCTTAAATTAGTATTTGGCAGGAATGTATCCGGGCATAAAGGTTGTAGACTGTAGGCTCAGGTATTAAATCTGAAGTTTTAATATGTGTTCTTAATCTGGAATACCATGAGAAGATTCAACTTCTGCCCTTTGGTTGTAAATCTTTAATTCATGACGTTTGGAAAGAAATTAGTAGGCAATTCTTTCACTGACAGGACCTTACCATAATTTATTTATTCAAGTCTTTAGTATTACTCTTTTTGTATGTTTAATTTTTTGTGTGACTACAGCACACCATGTAGCCAAATCTTTGTGCACAGTATACCTCCTTGGGATAGATCTTAAGAAATAGACTTGCTGAATCAAAATACATGGAAAATCATAATGCTTTGTCACAAACTGAAGGTTGCTATCATCTATACTTCTACCAGTTGTGTATTGAAATTCCTCTTTTTTTTTTTTTAACGATTTATTTATTTATTTCTCTCCCCTTCCCCACCCCTGTTGTAAACAATGATTACTTCCTAGATTTTTAGGTTTCTTTTTGGCCAAAGTTTTTTATTTGTTTCACCTATACTTCATTTGACAATTTAGCCATTAACTTTATTAAGTAATCCAATGGATTGTGTGTGTGTGTGTGTGGAGTTACCAGGGATTGAATCCAGGACATTGCACATGAGAAATAGGCACTCAACCACTGAGCTACATCTGTTCCCCAGTGAGAGTGGGTTTTTTCATTTGTTTGTTTGTTTTTAGGAGGTACCAGGAATCAAACCTGGGACCTCATACATGGGAAGCAGGCACTCAACCACTTGAGCTACATCTGCTCCCCTGATTTCTTAATAGAAGCAACCCTTCTCTTACTTTTCACAATTATTTATCAGTTTGTGAAATATTTAATTGAATGTCATATTAAAAAGTACAACTGGCATAAACAAGTCTGGGGTGTGGGTTGGGACTAACACAACAAACCCTTGTTGAACATACAGCTAAACTGATGGAGGCAGAAATATGTGGATTTTCTAGAAAGTAGCCTACTGGCCATGGGCCTACAGGAGGTTATACGGCTAAGACGAGTTATGTAGAGTGCCATTTATCACGTGCATATTGTGAAGGAATGATTTAGTTCAGTGAAGCAACGTCATATCTCAGTTTTAATCCGCGTCGTTATTTGAATTTTGTTGGTTTTGAAATTTGGTTTGTATTTAAGATGTAATTTTAACAGTTATATAAGTGTTATAAGAAAAGATTTATAATTGGTTTTATTTGTATATGTTTAAGTAACATTCTAATAAAAAAGCATTGATGCCAACCTCAGGAATAAGTGAGAACTTTTTTTAAAATTTAAAAAGGGGATGGAACAGTGTTCAAATATGGGAAAAACTGTATAAGCTAAGAAGGAATTGGCAAGAACTAATGTAAAAAGCGCACTTATCCATCCCTAAGATACACATACATTTACTTTACTGTTCCATTCTTTTTTTTTTTTTTAAAGAGTTATTTTTATTTATTTAATTCCCCTCCCCTCCCCCGGTTGTCTGTTTTCTGTGTCTTTTTGCTGCGTCTTGTTTCTTTGTCCACTGCTGTTGTCATCAGTGGCACGGGAAGTGTGGGCGGCGCCATTCCTCGGCAGGCTGCTCCCTCCTTCGAGCTGGGCGGCTCTCCTTATGGGTGCACTCCTTGCACGTGGGGCTCCCCTACGCGGGGGACACCCCTGTGTAGCACCGCACTCCTTGCGCGCATCAGCACTGCACATGGGCCAGCTCCACACGGGTCAAGGAGGCCCGGGGCTTGAACCGCGGACCTCCCATGTGGTAGACGGACGCCCTAACCACTGGGCCAAAGTCCATTTCCCACACTGTTCCATTCTTATCCTCTACCCACCTCCCAACTTCCCTTGCTCAAATGAATTCTCAATCAGTCAGTAAACAAGCAAGCAAGCTCTGGAGCTATAGTTACTAAAAAGAGAAACAGATATAAATTTGAATAAGGCATGGTCTTTGATGTCATAAAGTTACGTCCAGAAGAGGAGAAAATATATGTTACATAATTTTTCAGCCAAAAATTACTAATTAACAAGGCAAGAAGTTAACTGCCAAGAAAAAAAGCAAGGTGAATACTTCAGGCAATCTAGAACATGGTCTGTTCCTGCTACAACTTAGTTTTTGAACAATGAGTTTCATCATTAAAAACTGAGTTATACCTTCAAGAATTGTTTTTCTGATCTTGCCTCTCTATGGACTAAAACAATTATAATGGTGACACACTGTTCAATTCTTCATTGTTATTGTTAATATATGTCTTTATTATACCATATTTTAAAAATTTATTCTCTCTCTTCTAGGCCCACAATAAGTCTGTTAAAAGAAAGCATGTGTGTGTGTTTAGACCCTTTAAAGTATGAGAGCTATCTACCATCTAAGCAATGAAGGCTAAATTATATTTCAAAGTGAAATTGATAGTTAATTCATTAGCAATGAAGACTGTGATTCTCAAATTTAGGTTTTTACATGTCTAGATGTTCATGAAATGGATTTTCTTAGCGAACCGTTAATCTCCTATTCTGGGAAATGATGCACATAAATGTAGTTCTGACAAAAGTCAACCACTCTAACAACCCCTCTTTGCCAACCCGTGGGAGGAAGCTGGCAGGTATCAGAGGATCTAACCAAACCAGGCTGTGTTTCAGAGCAGGGGCAGGACCTAGTCTGAGAGGTTGATTTGATAACTAGTCTGGGTAATCCCATAAACTGAGGAGTGGGTCTGGTCTTAAGGACCCACTCAGAGAGGGAATCAGAGACCTGCTAGGAACGTCTTGATGTACAACCTCCTCAGGTCCTGTGTGGGTTGGAGGTAGGTAGTCCTGGCACTTAGGTGAAACACTTCAGGGCATCATTCCATTTTAGGGGTTTGTGAGGACAGAAGTTGAGACTGAGTTCTGTCTAATAAGACCTACATGACCTCATTCAGGTACAGCCTTCCCTCAGGAAAGTTAGAAATTATATCAGAATTGATAATCAATCTTTACTCTCAGATTAGTTAAATGAATTTGCAAGAGAAGGTAACAGATCCATGCCTTTTACTATACTGGGAAATTCTTCATCACATAAGAGGAGGAGATGCAGGATTATAATTTCCTTTCTTCATACTTTTCTATATTTTATAAAGGGAAGCAGATGCAGCTCAAGTGATTGAGCTCCTGACTACAACATGGGAGGTCCCAGGTTGGGTTCCTGGTGCCTCCTACAGAGAAGATGAGCAGACACAGAGAGCACAAAAAGCAAGGGGAAGAAAGTAATGAATAAATAAAATAAATCTTTAAAAAAAAAGTTCTTATAGTGAACATGGATCATTTAATGAGAAAATGTAATAATTCTATATGAAATATTCAAGTGCTGTGCATTACGGTTAAACACAAACACAAAATAAGCAAAATGTCATGTACTATATTTAAACATTATGGCTCAATTATATTACTTATTTTTGGAAGGATCCTTGGAAATAAACCATTCCAAATTACTGGTTAAAAAGGTGGAAAGCCCAAAGCTAGAGAAATTCATATTTCTCATGTAGCCACCAACAGATTTGGAACCAAGTTTTTCTCATTCTTATTCTAGTATTCTTTCCCACATATTGTTAGATAGTATGGTTCTGATATAGAATTTTATATAAATAATTCCATTGGAAATCATTAAATTATGTTCAAACTAATCTGATGCCAATTATTCCTGTATATCTACTGCAAAAGCTAAGTAGATATATATATTGAAAGATGATTAGAAAGTACTTTGCCATTACAATAGCAGGAAGGAGTCTGATACTGCTGTAGTCTTAAACAAATAGAAAAAAAATGCCTAAAAATTAACTGGTCTAAAGGTTTTTGTGAGTTTGGAAATTAGAGACAATGTATCAGCTACCAAAATCTTCTTATTGTTCAATAATGGAAATGGACTTCAGCACTTGCCTTGGCTCTTCAAAATCTTTTTGAATGCATGATTTTAAAAAAACAAAACACAGTGTTCAAGTTCACATGGGGAAGAAAATGAATGAAGAGATGCTCAAATTAGGTTTTATCTATGATATTTTTGGAAGTGTTATTATCTGTAATATATTTTTTCATTTGGCATTCAGAAGTAGTTTTGATTAAAGCAAAAGAGTAACTAGCATCCACAATGTATCTTATATATTATATTTTTGCTAAAAGGCCAGTATTTTCTTTCCAAAGTTTCCTCTTAAATCTTTCATATTTCTTTGCCCTGGCTCAGTCTTTCATCTCCCTTCATTTGGACTATTAACAGTTCATTTTCAATTGGTCTTTCTGTCTTTAGTTTCACCTTCCAACATTTCACCATTTGAATGTGATATTAGTTGTGGGTTTTTCATATATACCCTTTATCATGTTGAAGAAGTTTCCTTCTATTCCTATTTTTCTAAGTATTTTATCAGGAAAAGAGCTGGATTTTCTCAAATGCCTTTTCTGCATCAATTGATATAATCATGTGGGGTTTTTTTTTCCCCCTTCATTTTGTTCCAAATTCCATTATGGTCAAAGAAGATGCTCCATGTAATTTCACTCTTCTAAAATTTATTAATTCTTGTTTTCTGACCCAACATGTGATCTATCCTGGAGAATGATCACTGTGCAATTGAGAAGAATGTATATCCTGCTATTTAGGGGTGCAATGTTCTGCATATATCTGTTTGGTCTGGTTCATTTATCCTATTATTCAAGTTCTCTGTTTACTTAAGGATCTTCTGTCTAGATATTCTATTGATGAGAGTGGTCGTTGATGTCTCCAGCTATTATTGTAGAGTTGTCTGTTGCTCCCTTCAGTTTTTCCAGTGTTTGCCTCATGTATTTTGGGCCACCGTGATTAGATGCATAAATATTTCTGATAGTTCTCAGTGGATTGCCTCTTTTATTAACATATAGTGTCCTTCTGTCTCTTTTAGCAGTTTTGCGTTTAGTCAGTTTTGTCTAATATTAGTACAGCTACCCCAACATATATATATATATATATATATATATTTTTTTTTTTAAGATTTATTTTTTATTTATTTCTCTCCCCTTCCCGCCCCCCTCCACCCCCGGCCCCAGTTGTCTGCTTTTTGTGTCCATTCGCTGTGTGTTCTTCTGTGTCTGCTTGTATTCTTGTCAGTGACACAGGGAATCTGTGTCTCTTTTTGTTGTGTCATCTTGTTGTGTCAGGTCTCCATGTGTGCGGTGCCACTCCTGGGCAAGCTGCACTTTTTTCACGTGGTGCTGCTCTCCTTACAGGGTGCACTCCTTGCACGTGGTGTTCCCCTACATGGGGGACACCCCTGAGTGGCATGGCACTCCTAGCACGCATCAGCTCAGCACTGCATGTGGGCCCACTCACCACATGGGTCAGAAGGCTCTGGGTTTGAACCCTGGATCTCCCATGTGGCAGGTGGATGCTTCCCTGTTTCTGTATATTTTTAATACTTTCTTTGTGTCTACTCTGCGGTTTATATTATACAACCTACATCTAAATCCTACTAATTTGAAAAGATACCAACTTAGTTTCAATAGTGTACATGTTCTCTGCTCCCATACCCCTTTTGTTTCCTCCCTTTGTGTTTTTTTGTCCCAGCTTACCTCTTTATATTTTGCATGTACATTATCAGGAAATATGCCTTTTCCTTGTTTAATTGTATTTTGACTCTTACAGGAATTAAGGAGTACAATTGTATATTGAGGATACAATACTATTGGGTTCTGCCTTTATCCTTTCAGTTACCCTTACTGATGATCTTCATCTCTTCACACTACTCCAAGCCACCTTCTCCTGTCCTTTCCTTTCAACCTGCAGAACTCCCTTTAGTAATTCTTGTAGGTCATATCTTTTGTTGATGAACTCTCTCAATTTCTGTTTATCTGTGAATATTTTTAACTCTCCCTCATTTCTGAGGGGCAGTTTTTCTGGATAAAGAATATTTGGCTCGGAAACGGACTTTGGCCCAGTGGTTAGGGCTTCTGTCTACCACATGGGAGGTCTGCGGTTCAAGCCCCGGGCCTCCTTGACCCGTGTGGAGCTGGCCCATGTGCAGTGCTGATGCGTGCAAGGAGTGCCCTGCCACGCAGGGGTGTCCCCCGCGTAGGGGAGCCCCATGCGCAAGGAGTGCACCCATGAGGAGAGCCGCCCAGCGCGAAGGAGGGAGCAGCCTGCCCAGGAATGGCGCCGCCCACACTTCCCGTGCCGCTGACCACAACAGAAGCGGACAAAGAAACAAGACGCAGCAAAAAGACACAGAAAACAGACAACCGGGAAAGGGGAGGGGAATTAAATAAATAAAAATAAATCTTTAAAAAAAAAAAAAAAAAAGAATATTTGGCTGGCAGTTTTTCTCTTTCAGTACCTTAAATCTATCATACCACTACCTTCTTGCCTTCATGGTTTCTGATGAAAGGTTGGCACTTAGTCTTATTGAGGATCCATTGTATGTGACAAATTGGTTTTTGCTTGCTGATTTCAGAATTCTCTCTTTATTGGTATTTGCCACTCCAATTAGAGTGTGTCTTGGTGTACGTCTATTAGAATTTCTTCTGTTTGGAGTACATTGTGCTTCTTGGACATGTATATTTATATCTTTCATAAGAACTGGAAAATTTTTAGCCGTTATTCCTTAGTCTTTCTGCCTTTCCCCCCTTCCTTCTCCATCTGGTATATATGCTTGTTGCTTAATGCTGTTACTCAAATCCCAGAGACATTGCTCATTTTTTTCTTTTTTCTATCTGTTCTTCTGACTATATTTTGATTGTCTTGGCTTCTAGTTTGCTGATGATTCTTTCTTTCTGCCTGTTCATATCTGCTAGTTGCATGCCTCTAGTGTATTTTTAATCTCTACTGTTGTGCTTTTCATCCCCATAATTTCTGTTGTGGTTTCCTTATACTTTCAAATTTTTCTTTATGCTCATAAATTGTCTTCTAAATATCTGTGGCAGTTTGATATTGTTTATGAATTCCAAAAATAGATATTTGGATTATTTTGTGAACTGGCCTGTTCCTCTGGCATATTAAATTATATTAAATTTAGAGGTTTCACTTTTACTTGGTTAAATAATGATTAAGGCTTTGATTAGGTCACATCAGTAGAACATTGGGTTTCACCCCCTTGGTGGGTGGGGATTCACAGAGAAAACTACATGGCAGCGTTAGTTGGAATTTTGAGCTGGAACCCTGGGAAGTAAACACACAGGAGAAGAACACAGATGAATAGAGGCAGCTCCATAGACACAGCAGAGACCCTGGGAAGAGAGATGAGCCTAATAGCCTACAGCTGCTGCTGAGCCTGGAGAGAAATGAGCCCTGGGGAGAGAGATGATCCCTATACCAGCCTATAGCTGAGATTGGAAGGAGCTGGGACCACACAGCATTAAGAAGAAGGAAGGCTGGACCCTCAGAGATATTGCCCACCATCTTGCTCCAACAATTGGTCAATGACTTTGGGAGAGAAAGTACCTTTTATTGTACCTTGAGTTGAACTCTTTAGGGCCTTGTGGCTGTAAGTTTCTACTCCAAATAAATACCCTTTTTAAAAGCCAATGGATTTCTGGTATTTTTCATCAGCATCCTTTTGGCTGACTAATACAATATCCTTTCTCTCTTTATGCATGTTTTCCTTCATCTCCTTTAGTGATTTAGATTTGTTTGAAATTCTTTGATTAGTTGTTCCAAACTCTGTGTTCCCTTGACTGAGCCATAGCTTCCTCTTTCTTATATGGCTTGTAATTTGTTGCTGATGTCTGATTATGTTGATGAGTTAACTCTGAAGATTAGTTTCTCTTTTGTCTAGAGTTTTATTGTTTATTAGCTTTGTCTTAAGGCTCTTCTTTGATGCTTGGTCCAACTTTTTCTAGATATTTAGAGTATCCCATGTTTAACTGTTCCTGCTTTTTTCAGCTCTTCTTCATCTGGTTCTTGCCCTGTTTGTGCAGTACAATTTTTAAAGATTTAGTGCAATCGTTTCACCTCCAAGAAGAAACTCCTTTTTCCTCTGTTCCTTCTCCAGGAATCTTGTTCTGTTCTGTTTGTGTTTGCTCAGAATTTTCTCCCTAGCTCCTATAATTTGTTTAAATTCTCTCCCTCATTTAGTACTTCAGTACTTCCTTTTCCTTATATTTTTTAATTCTCTTTTAGAGCAGTTCAGTTTAATACCCCCCCCCCTTTTTTTTTCTCTGAGGGTTTTTGCCTACACTTTCTTTTCTGGTAGGTTATCTCATTCTGTGGAAGCAGATAGGGTCAATTCAGATAGTTGGGTCACTCCAGAAAAGCCCATTTTGTGTTCAGGTGGACAAGTCAACAGAAATGGGATTGAATGAGCATACCTCTTGCCAACAGCTCTGCTAAGGTCTCTCTCCCCCACCCACCCATCCCACTGGGAACCCCTTTGTATGCAGCATGACTTAGCAGCTTGTGTTCATCCCTGGGTCTCTGTGGACTTGGGTCTCTGTGCCAAATATATGGGGTTCTAACTTGCTGCTCTGAGTGGCTCTATAGTCTTTCTCTGCAGTGGGAAGGACCTGGGCCATGCTGCTCCTGTGTGACTCCCAAGCAACATGAGACAGAGTGAGGGGAAGGGGTACAGCCCAGTGGGTCTGGGACAGAAATTGCCTACGTGATTTTGGAGATTCTTTTTCTTTTTCTTCAATTCAGTGTTTTGGGACTCTTGCAGTCTCTACCATCCTTCAGAGTTCTGAGTAAGTGGGATTTCTTCTTTTATTAACTGATTCTATGGGGAGACTTTTCCAAATAATGTCTTATGTCACCATGTTAATGATGTCACTCTCTCTTATTATTCAGTTTTAAGAGTTTATATATGCTGAGTCCAAGTTCTTTGTCCCTCTGGTTCTCCACTCTCCTACTAGGACCCCAGTCACGCATATTTTAGTCTGCTTGATGTTGTTTCACAGTTCACTCATGCTCTATTCATTTTTTCAGATTTTTTCTCCTCTGGTTTCATTTGTGTTGCTTCTATTTCTATGTCTTTAAGTTCACTAATCTTTCTTTCTGTAGTGTCTAACCTGCCAGTAACCCCATTCAGTGCAATTTTCATCTCAATATTGCAATTTTCTCTAGAAACTTCTAGAAGTTTGGTTTGGATCTTTTAAAATTTTTATTTCATTTTTGTTTTTTGGGTTTTTTTTTGGGTCTTTTTTAAAAAGATTTTATTTATCTATCCCTACTCCCTCACTGTTTTGCACTTGCTGTGTCTGTTTCCTTCCTTGTTTCTTTAGGAGGCACCAGGAACTGAACCCAGGACCTCTGATGTGGGAGGGAGATGCTTAATCATTTGAGTCACCTCCCTTTCCTGCTTTGTTGTATCTCTTATTATTTTTTTTCTTCTTATATTTCTTGTGTCATCTTGTTGCTCAGCTTGCTGTGCCTCCCCATTGAGTCAGCTTGTTGTCTTGCTTTAGGATGCACGAGGAACCTCTGCTCCCTGCTTTGTTGTGTCTCTCATTATGCTTCTTGTGTTTCTTGTTGCATCATCTTGTTGTGTCAGCTTGCCATATCTGCCTGTCATGCCAGTTCACTGTCTTCCTTATGAGGCACCAGGAACTGAACCATGAACCTCCCATGTGGTAGGTGGGAGCTCAGTTGTTTGAGCCACATCTGCTTCCCTGTTTTGGGTCTTTTTTATACCTTCTTTTTGTCTCATTATCATGCTTTTGTTTTCTCCATTTTCTTTGGCATACGGAGTATATTTTTAATAGGTTTTTAAAATATCCTTATCTACTAATTCTATCATTTATGCCATTTCTACATCTGCTTCTTTTTTTTAAAAAAAAAGTTCTCTTTCTTATATGTTATAATTTCCTGCTTATTTGCACACTTGGTAATTTTTCATTGGATGCATGACATTGTGGATTTTACCTTGTTGGGTGCAAGATTTTTGTACTCCTTCAACTGTTCTGGGCTTTGTTCCAGGATGCAGTTAATTTGCAAACCATTTGATCCTTTTAAGGCTTGATTCAAAGCTTGGTTAAGTGGATCCAGAACACCCTTTGTTCTAGGACTAATTTGGCTCCACTATGAGGCAACACCCTTCTGGTGGATTCTACCTGATGTCCACGTGTTAGAAGATCTTTCCACCCTTGTTGGTGGGAACACAAACTATTCCTAGCCCTATATGAGATCTAAGGATTGTTCTGCATCTTCTTTCTGGTGGTTTTTTCCCCTAACCTCCATAGTTTCCTCATACACAAGGATGTGCTAAAGATTTGGGGGGATCCTTCTGTAGGTGTCTGGCATTCTCTGTGGAGCTCTTCCTCTATGTTACTATGCACCATGAATTCCTGCTGCCTTGGCCTATGCAAATTCTAAGCTCATAAGGACAGTCAGTCTTTGTTTAGGTCTTTCCTCCTTCACTGCCTCTGGAAATTCTCCCCAGATAGTAGGTTAGGGCAATGGCAGAGCTCACTTTATTTGTTTCCCTTCTCTCAGAGACTGCTTTCTTATGCTGCCTGTCAGTTTATGTCCAAAAATCCTTTTTTTCATGTACTTTTTTCCTATTTATTAAGTTTTTAAAGCAAGGAGGTAAATCTATTGTCTGCTACTCCATTATAGTCAGAAATGGAAGTATTTACTTACTTTTAGTTGATACCATTATTTTTTCTTTAGACCATCCTAAACTTACTTATTTTAAAAATATTTGCTAGTCTATGCCATAAAATTATTTTCATCTGGATGAATTCGTGTCTCAATGGTTGATTTATTCATTATCTTTCTTAGTATTCGATTTATTCATGGATTTTAGAAATTTAGTATGCAAGTTTAAGGAGATTTTTCACCCTTTTTTAAAATTTTACTTTTCTCTCCCTCTCCTCATACCTTTTTAAGTTTTGTATTTGTGCCCACCAGTTTTAGGCCCTCATTTGAGAGCCAGATTTCTGTTTTTGTTGTTTCCTCTCTCTCTCTGTCTCTCTCTTCTCCTCCTTCCCTCCCTTTCTCCCTCCCTTCCTTCCCCCCCCCCCCCGCCCCGCTCTCTTTCTCTCCCACTCTCTTTCAAATCTAGAGTATATACCATGAGATATCTCAGAGGTCACCAGCCAAATCATTGACTCTGATCTCAAGATTGTTTTTCCTTACACCCGCCTCCTAGACCTGCCCCAGGCAGCAGTACTGGTTTTTCTAAGCCTCATTTCAGGAGCAATTTCAGACTCTAGCAAGAACTGAAATTTAGCCCCTTCTGCTTCTGCACCTAGAACCCAGAGAGGTAGCTTTCGACTTTGTTCAATGTCCACAAGTTCAGGTTCTATTCCATGTTTGTCCAAGCACATGTATGTTGTGCTTTGTAAGCCTGAATATGTTTTTTTTTTTCTTTTTACACTTTACATATCATTATTAAGTGTTTGTCATAGAGTCTCAAAGAAGAACACAGTCAGCTTGACTGGTAGTCTATTAGCACTTTTTAAAAAAATTAAATAAACCTTTAATTTCAGGCCAGCTTTAGATTTATATAAAAGTTGTAAAGAAAGCTTCCATATACCCCTTAAACATTTTCTCTGTTATTAACATTTTTAAATTTTTGAGGTATCAGGACTGAGAACCCAGGACCTTGTATGTGGGAAGCCAGTGCTCAACCACTGAGCCACATCAGCTCCCCTGATTTTGCTTTTTTTCATTTATTTGCTGGCTGTTTGTTTGTTATTGTTGTCATTTGTTTTTAGGAAGCAGTGGGGACCAAACCCAGGACCTCCCATGTGGGAAGCAGGCACTCAACTGCTTGAGCCACAGCCACTCCCCTATTATTAACACTCCTTATTACTGTGATACATTTATCTACAATTAATGACTAGACACTAGTACATAAGTATTAACTAACCCCACACTTCATTCACATTTCACTCTTTTCCTCCTAATGACCTTTTTCTGTTCTAGGAACCCATCCAGGACACTTCATTGCATTTTGTTGTCCTTAACATCATCTTACCTGAGACAGTTTTGCAGACCTCCTTTCTTTTGGTGACATTGCCTATTTGGAGGAGTACTGGCTAGTATTTTGTGGAATGTTCCTCTATTTGGGTTTGATTTCCTTATTTTTAGATTGGGATTGTGGATTTGGGAGGAATAGAATGGCAAAGAGATAAAGTGCCATTTTCATAACATAACAAGGGACATGTTATCAGCATGCCTTTATCAGTGGTGAGACTAATATTGACGACATGGTTAAGGTAGGTTTGCCAAGTTTCTCTACTGTAAAGTTACTTTTCCTACCTTTTTCCACACTATGCTCTTTGGAAACAAGTCTCAAAGTGCAGCCTACACTAAAGGAGTTGGCAGTTAAGTTCCATTTCCTTCAGGGTTGAGCATCTACAATAAATTCTACAGAATTCTTCTAGGTAGGAGTTTGTCTCTTCTCCCCCATTTATTTTTTATTCAATCATTTATTTATATCACTATAGACTCATGGATATTTATTTTATACTATAGGTTGTCATCCAGCATTATGTTATTTACATTGTTACTTAGATTGTTCCAGCTTTGGCCACTGAAGGTTCTTTCAGGTTGATGCTTGTGGCCATTTGACATGCCTCATAATTTTGTTTTCTGATGCTATAAGACTCTCTAGGTTCATCTTGTATATTTCCTATCCCAGTCCTAGAATCAGCCATTTCTTCAAGAGCCCTGGTTCATTTTATGGAAATGGTATTACAAACAAAAATCTGGGCAATGGGTGTCCATTAGAATTTTTTCCTTTAAAAATATTTAATTGATATATAATTCACATACCATAATATTTACCCTTTTAACTTGTGCAATGCAAAGTTTTAATATATTTACAGTGTTGTGCAGCCATTATCATTGTCTAATTCCAGAACATTTCATCAACCCCAAAAGAAACTCCATACCCATTAGCAGTCACTCCATTGTCCCTCCACCCTAAGCCCTGAAAGTCATTAATCTAATTTTGTTCTCTATAGATTTCCTTAACCTGAGCATTTCATATACATAGAATCATCCAATATGTGCCCTTTGTGTTTGGCTTATCTTACTATTTGTCTAATTCTTCTCTAACAGTTGTCATTTTCCATTATTTAATAGTAGTGATGCTAGTGGGCATGAAGTTATATCTCATTGTGGTTTTGATTCACATTTCTCTAATGGCTAATGACATTGATCATCTTTTCCTGTGATTATTGGCTATTTGTATATGTTCTTTGGGGAGCTTTTGTGGCTCAACTGATAGAGCATCTGCCTACCATATGGAGAGCCCAGGTTTCAATACCTAGGGCCTCCTGACCCATGTGGTAAGCTGGCTCATACGCAGTGCTGCCACGCACAAGGAGTGCCATGCCATGCAAGAGTGTCCCCCACATAAGGGTGCCCCATGCCCAAGGAGTGCACCCCACGAGGAGAGCTGCCCCTTGTGAAAAAAAAAAGCACAGCCTGCCCAGGAGCGGCACAGCACACATGGCGAGCTGATGCAGCAAGAAGACACAACAAAAAAAAGTGATACAGTTTCCCGATGATGCATGACAAGAATGCAAGTGGACATAGAAGAAGACACAGCAAATGGACACAGAGAGCAGATAATGGCGGGGGGGGGGGGGGGGGGAGGGAGGGAGAGAAATAAATAAAACAAGTCTTTATAAGAAAAAAGGTAACTACTCCCTTCTTTCTGTTTAAAAATAAAAACCACATGACAAGAATATATATGTTCTTTGGAGAAATATCTACTCAAGTCATATACCCATTTTTAAATTGGGTGTTGGTCTTTTGGTTGTTGAGCTGTAAGACTTCATTAAATATTTTGGATATTAAACCTTCACTGGTTATGTGGTTTCCAAACATTTTATCCCATTCTGTTGGTTGTCTTTTTATTTTCATGTTAAAATCCTCTGATGCATGTATTAGTCAGCCAAAGAGGTGCTGATGCAAAGTACCAGATATCTGTTGGCTTTTATAAAGGGTATTTATTTGGGGTAAAAGCTTAAAGTCCCAAGGCCATGGAAAATCCTACTCAGGGTACCATAAGAGGTACTTTTTCAACAAAGTCAGTTGCCATGTGAAGCAAGATGGCAGGCGATCTCTACCTAGTCTCTCAGGGCTTTCTATATCAGTCTCTGGCATAGGGTTTGTTTCTTTTTGGACCTTCTCAGCTGTTCAATTGCTCTGTTCTCTTCAGCTGCAAACTATCAGGCAAATGGCTCATCCGTCCCCACGGTCTCAGGATCAAACATGACAGCATTCTCTCTCTGTTCTCTATATTCTTGAGTGAGTGCCTGTTTACATCAGCCCACCAAGGGGACAGGGGCTCAACCAGAGTCACACCTTACTGACATGGTCGAGTCAAAAGCCCTAAATTGATTTTAGCAAGTAGACTTTAAACCTTTGCTTTCAATACAATCAAAAGCTACCACACCCAGAGGAATAGATTCATTAACAAACATAATCTTTCTTCTTTGGGGATTCACAAATAATCTCAAAGTGCTACAATGCACAAAAATTTTTTAATTTTAATGAAATCCTATTTTTCTATTTCTTTTGTTGTTCATGCCTTAAATTTAAAGTCTAAGAATTCATTGCAAAACACAAGATCCTGAAGAAACTTCCCTGTTTTCTTCTGGAAGTTTTGTAGATTTGGTTCTTATATTTAGGTCTTTGATTAGTTTTGAGTTGATTTTTGTATATGGTAAGAAGTAGGAGTCCTTTTTTTTTTGCAAATGGAAATCCAGTTTTCCCAGGACCATTCGTTGAAGAGACTATTCTTTCCCAATGAGTGGCCTTTGCACCTTGTCAAAAGCAGTTGGCTGGATTGTGGGAAGATGGTGATGGACTAACAGGCAGAACTGATGCTCTCACAGAAACAACAGAGACAGTGCTAAAAGCTGCCCATGGGACCTGTTTTTGGGCTCAGCAGACCAGGACAAGGCTACACAACTACCAGGAGTGTGAAGGACAGAGAAACAAAGAAGCTGAATCCATAAACGTGAGTTACCAATCCCCCATGGCAGCTGGGAAGGGCTCCCTTCCCCCACCCCCAAGATAATAAGCTGAGGTAAAACCCCTCCCCCACTTTAACCCACTGAGAGGGAAACAGACGTCTTCTTCCCTGTCAGCTGTTTCAAGGGAAAGGGAGGGGAGGTCGGATGCTTTTCCTCAGTGAATCTGGCTAGCAGAGCCTGCATTGAATCTCCCATCTGGAGATTCAATATAGGAACACAGGAAAGTGGAGACTGAAACACGTCCATGTAAAGGTGCACTGACTAGCACCATCTGCTGGCCAGTCTGAAAACTTCATGGATAAAAACTATCCACACTCTCTGTATCCAAGCCCTGGGAGAAAATCTATGCCACTAGTGAGTACCTGGCCTGATTTTGAAAACTTAAGATGGGCAATTTTAAAGACTGAGAATAAGTTGAACCAACAATAAGTTGTCATTTTGACAAGAGCTGTGGGGAGAAAAACACAATAAGCAAGAGAGAGAAATTACCCATCAGAATAAATACACCAACATATTCAGATGCCAAGACATCAGCAAAAAAAATTTACAAGCCATACTAGGAAATAGAAAGAGATGGCCCAGGTAAAGGGACAAACCAGTGATCCTGAAGAGATACAGGATTTAAGAAAACTAATCAATGATAATCACACAACTCTCCTAAATCAACTTAAAGAATTGAAAGAAAATATGACTAAAGAGTTAAAGGATATTAAGAAAACACTGATTGAACATAAAGAACAATTTGAAAGCCTGCAATGAAAAGTAACAGAACTTATGGGAATGAAAAACACAATAGATGAGATTAAAAATACATTAGAGGGGGAAGTGGCTGTGGCTCAATCAGTTGGGTTCCTGTCTACCATATGGGAGGCCCTAGGTTCATGTCCCAGGGCCTCCTTGTGAAAACAGGCTCGCCCACATGCCGCAGAGAGCTGCCAGCTCACAAGTGCCATGGAGTGCTGCCCAGCCTGCAAGTGCCAATGAGTGCCACACCTGCCCACAAGCACCACAGACAGCTGACTCAGCAAGGTGATGCAACTAAAAGGGGAGACAAGTAAAAACACAGAAGAGCACATAGTGAATGGACACAGAGAGCAAAACAACAAGCAAGCTGCAAGGGGGAGGGGAATAAATAAATACAGACAAACAGTGAATGGACACTGAGAGCAGACAGCAAGCAAGCTGCAAGGGGGGGGGATAAAAAATATGTATTAGAGGCACATAAGAGCAGATTTGAATTGATTGAAGACAAAATTAGTAATTTTGAAGACAGAATATCTGAACTGGAAAAGACAAGAGAACAGAAAGAGAAGAGTATGGAAAAAATGGAATGGAGTCTTAGGAAATTGAATGACAATGCAAAATGCACAAACGTTTGCATTATTGGTGTCCAGAAGGAGAAGAGAATGGAAAAGGTGCAGAAAAAATATTTGAGTAAGTAATGACTGAGAACTTCCCAACCGTTATGAATGACCTAAATATCAACATATAAGAAGGATAATGCACCCCAAACAGAATAAATCCAAATAGACCTATCCCGAGATACCTACTATTCAGAATTACAAATATCAGAGATGAAGAGAGAATTCTAAAAGCAGCAAGAGAAAAGGAAAGTATCACATACAAGAGAAACATGATAAGATTAAGTGCCAACCTCTCATCAGAAACCACAGAGAGGAGAAAGTGGTATGCTATATTTAACATACTGAAAGAGAAAATCTGCTAGCCAAGAATTCTATATCTGGCATAGCTGTCCTTCAGAAATAAGAGTAAGTTCAAAGTCTTTACAGACAAACAAATACTGATAGAATATATTACCAAAAGACCAGATTTGCAAGAGATACTAAAGGGGGTGCTGCAGTCTGAAATGAAAAAACAAGGGCAAGAGATTTGGAGAAGAGTTTAGAAATGAAGATTGTTATAAAGGGTAAACTAAAGGATAAGAAGACAAACAGTAGAACAATATGACATCAGAGAGCCGAAGGACAAAATGGATGAACCATTTTGAAGTTGCTCTTCACATCTATCCAATGAACCCTGAACTATAGAAAGAAGACCTCTCTTGAGCAAGGACACTTCAGGAGCATCAGAAAGTGGCACAGAGGATTAAAAAGGGTGAATCATCAGCAGAAGTAACAGATTTCTCACCAAAGTCAATTCCTGACTATGACTTTGAAAATGATACGTTTGTAGCTGTTTGTGCAGCTACTGCTGAGAAACAGAAGACAGCTTCAATAAGTAAAGCAATGGTTATTGTTTCTGCTTTTGGGACTGTAGAGACTGTGAGAAGGAAGATGGTGCTTCAGCACCAGATGGCTCTGTTTTTTTCAAAGCCTGACGAAGGAAAATGTATAGCATGAATTATTTGAATCTGTCTTTTTTTGATTAACATTTAAAGTTTAGATATAGGGACATTTATTCAGGAGAAACAGGGCAAAACTCGTTTGTAAGATACATTTTTCATATGATGCATATAAATCTAAATGGTAGTATTATTGTATAGTGTTTGGATTATGCTTTGATAAATTATGGTTTATACCTAAGAGTGGAATTCTGAGAAAAATGTTTTTGATGTAGAAATTTAATTTAATCCAAATATATGGATGAATACATTTTAAAGACACAACTTGAAAAGCAGCTTCTTGAATTGTAAATAACTTGACCAGTGTTATTAAAATGTTGACTCATTGACTTTGTTTTATGATAAAGGAAATAAGTGATGCTTTCTTTCCTAGAAATACACTGCTGTTACTATTCACTTTGCTTTCCTTGCTTCTGTAAAGTAACTTTGTCACAAGGCTTAAATGTTTTTAATATTCATTTTGATGCAAAGTTGTGGTTTTGTTATATGTGGAATTTTTGAAAGTTCAGCCAAAAATTCATGCAAATGTGAACATTCAAGTTTCTCTTAATTCTGATTTGTGTTTAACTTTTTGGCTTTAAAGAAGTTATAACAATGATAGTTGCCTCCTTCAGTATTTGTGAGATGTGTGAAGTACTGATAAATGTCACAATGATGGTTTTAATTTTTAGATTGTAAGTGTAGGTAAGTTAGTCCTTACCACAAGGGAGTCATTTTTTTTAAATGTGCATGTTTAAATTAGTGGATTTTACAGATACGTCATAATCAATTGTACTGCTACATTAAAAAAATATGGGATGATGTGGGAGAGGGAGGGGGTTTGTGGGAATCCCTCATACTTTCAAAGTAACCTTTCTGTAATCTAAAATCTCTTTAAAAACAAAGTTTATTATATTAAAAAAAAACCCACACCAAAAAAACCTTTCTACATTTGGGAACTGATTTCATCTCATCCTGTTACAGCTATTTAGTCCGTCTCAATTTCATCTCAAAATTATATGTCAAGTCAGTATGGTGTGGTAGTATAAAGCTTAGTCTCTGTTGCCAGGCTGTGTAGGTTCAATTCCCAGCTTTACCATGTACTAACTGTATAGTCATGGAAATTAATTTCTATTTGACTTCCTTTCTTCTTCTGTAAAATGGAGATCATGATAGTATGTAACTGATAGGGCTATTGTGAAGACAAATTGAGTAGATAAAAGTAAAACCCTTATAATAGTGCCTGGCATATATAAAATTATATAATTTGTTTACTTATAAAAGTTGTAGGTTTACAGAAAATCAATGTAAAAATACAGTTCCCATATACCCCCCTATTGTTGACACTTTCCATTTCCACTTTATTAAAACTGATGAAAGGATATTAAAATAGTGCTGTTAACTATTTTTTAAAAAGCAGTTGGTCATAGATGAGAGGGTTGATTTCTGAGCTCTCAATTCTATTCCATTGGTCTCTATTTATGTCCTCGTGCCAGTACCATGCTGTTTTTTTTGTTTTTGTTTTTGTTTTTTTAGGCCTTTATAAAGAGGATTTATTTGGGGTAAAAGCTTATAGTTCCAAGGACATGAAATGTCCACATAGAGTGCCATGCTGTTTTGATTCTTGTGGCTTTGTAATAAGTTTCAGATAAGTACATGTTAAGTCCTCCAAATTCATTCTTCTTTTTCAAGAAGTCTTTAGCTATTTGGAGATTGGCTCTTCCATTTCTGCAGAAGGTTGTTGGAATTTTTATTGGTATTGCATTGAATCTATAAATTGTTTTGGGTAGTTTTGACATCTTTATAATATTTAGTCTTCCTATCCATGAACATGAAATATCCTTCAATTTATTTAGGTCTTCTTTAATTTCTGTAAGCAATTTTTTGTACTTTTCTATGTACAAGTTCTTTACATCCTTGGTTAGATATATTCCTAGAGATCTGATTCCTTTATTTGTTATTGTGAATGCATTATTGTTTTCTTCATTTCTTCTTCTGATTGTTCGTTGCTTGTGTGTAGAAACACTACTGATGTGGGGTGTTGATTTTTTGCCCTGCCACATTGCTGAATTCATTTATTAGCTCTAGGAGCTTTGTTATGGATTTTTCAGGATTTTCTGTGTACAGGATCATACCATCTACAAATAGGGAAAGTTTTACTTCTTCCTTTCCAGTTTAGATGGGTGGAGAGTGGTTCCTTTTCAGTGAGTTTGGCCAGCTGAGGCCTCTTTGAATCTCAAAAAAGACCCCAGCAAGTACTGAAGCAGCCCCAGGGAGAGGGGAGTGGGTATCTAATCAGACAGGCTGTCACATCCTGCTGCCCCAGGAGAGAGAGGAACTAGGTTGGTGAGGGGGCAGAAACAGGTGCCTAGCCAGCCAGGCTCTGACAAACTGTTAGAAGCCTAACTGGCCTGAGGTAATGGGAGTGGGAAGAACAAGGTTAACTTTCAGAAGCCTACCTAACCTGTGGAGTGGAGGTAGCTCAGTGTAGGAACTCCTGCTTTGCATATACAAGGTCCCTGGCTTGATTCCTGGTACCTCCTAAGAAAAGGGATCCAGAGAGTGGTCCACAAGTTTATTAGGCACACGGCTAGCACCTTATGACAGGGAACATATAGACAGATTTTTGTTTGGTTGTTTTAGGGTTTTTTTTAATGTAATTTTTAAAATATTTTTTTAATTCTTTATTTTATTCACTAAAACTACGTGTCACGGCACTCCTTGCGTGCATCAGCACTGTGCATGGGCCAGCTCCACACAGGTCAAGGAGGCCCGGGGTGTGAACCATGGACCTCCCATGTGGTAGACGGACGCCCTAACCACTGGGCCAAGTCTGCCGCCTCATTTCCTTCTGTATATACTTTTCAGATCATTTCCTGTGATTAAGACATTAAGGCTTAACTTTAATGTCCTTAATTTATAAAAATCACTTTTTATTTGATACCAATTTATCTTAAATAGCATATACAAACACTGTTCCTAGAATCCTCTGTCTCCCCACCTTTTGTTTTATTTCTTACAAATTATATCTTTATATATTGTATGTCCAAATCATAGATTTATCAGTACTTTTTTTTTTATCCCCCCGCCCCTTGTGGCTTTTTACATGCTGTCTACTCTCTGTATCTATCCACTGTGCATTCTTCTGTGTCTGTATTTTTTTATTTATTTTCCCTCCCCACCCCTTGTGGCTTGCTTGCTATCTGCTCTCTGTGTCCATTTGCTGTGTACTCTTCTGTGTTTTTTTTTGCTTGTCTCCCTTTTTGTTGCCATCACCTTGCTGAACTGGCTCTCCACGGCACTTATGGGCCAATGGCACTCTGTGGCACTTGCAGGCCAGGCAGCACTCTGTGGTGACTGGGCCGGTGACTCTGCCCGCACAAGGAGGCCCTAGGACGTGAAGCCAGGGCCTCCTATATGGTAGACAGGAGACCAACTGATTGAGCCACAGCTGCTTCCCTATCATACTTTTTATGGATTTGCACTTTAAAATCTGTAAGAGATAAAAAGTAGAGTTATATACCAAAAATTACAATATAATAGTGCTGGTATTTATAATTATCCATATGGTTACCTGTACTGGAAATCTTTATTTCTTTATGCTGCTTCAATCCACTGTCTATTGGCCTTTTCTTTCAGTCTGAAGAGTTCCCTTTAGCTTTGCTTGTAGGGCAGGTCTAATGGTGGTGATGGACTCCTTCAGCTTTAGTTTGCTTGGGAATATTTTAATTTCCCCCTAATTTTTAAAAGACAGTTTCACTAGATATAAAATTTCTTGTTTGGCAATTGTTTTCATTTAGCACTTTAAATATTTCATCCTATTGCCTTCTTGCCTCTATGTACTGATGTGAAATCAGCATTTATTTTTATTGGGTCTCCCTTGTTGATAACATATTGCTTTTCTCTCCTTGTACTTGGTATTTCATAGTTTGACTACAGTGTGTCTGGGCATGGTTCTCTTTGAGGTTATCATGTTTGGGGTTCACGGGCCTTTCTGAATGTATATATTCATGTACTTCATTAAATTTGGGAAGTTTTCTGTCATTATTTTTTTGAAAATTCCTTCTGCTCCTTCTCTCCTTCCCATCTGGGACACTCATATTGCCTATATTGGTATACTTGATAGTGTCTATAGTAGTTTGATATTGTTTATGAATTCAAACAATAGATATTGGATTGTGTTTGTGGACTGGTCTGTTCCTCTGGGCATATTAGATTATATTAAATTCAGAGGTTTCACTTTTACTTGATTATACTATCATTAAGGCCAAAAAGGGTACCACTAGCTTCTCCTACTATTTATTAAGTTGTATTTTCTTGATTTGGTATTCACCTAGTTACTGCAACCCTTTAACTTTTATATGGAGTTTTGAAGAAGTTAGCTCTGCCAGCTAGTTTTTCAAGATTCTGTAGGGGAATAGAATCCTGAAGGGTCTTATGCCACTATCTTGTTTGACCAGAAATTCATAGTGTCCGTTAGCTTTTTTTTTTTTAATTTATTTTTTAATTATTTATTTATTTTTAAAAATTACATTAAAAAAATATGAGGTCCCATTTAAAAATATGGAACGCTTCATGAATTTGCATGTCATCCTTGTGCAGGGGCCATGCTAATCTTCTCTGTATCGTTCCAATTTTAGTATATGTGCTGCCGAAGTGAGCACCCGTTAGCTTTTTAAAAGCAAATTTATTGAGTTACTGGAGCCTAAGTAAAAAACTCACACTAATTTCTTTTGAGCTATATACTTTCACATACAATGGGTGATACACACCAGGCAATTTAAACTGGCATTACAAGAGAAACATTTAAAACTGATAAGATTATGCAATTAAGGATAAATGCACTTAACTATGATTTAATCCAAAGAGTGTAGCTTCCAGACATCCAGGATACCACTTTAACCTCCTGGGTATTAGGGTATGAGCAGTGTTGATACTGAAATTAGAAAGAGACTTTACAAATTAAATGATAATTGAAATACAATTTAAAATTATTCTGAAGTATAATTTAAAATATAAAATTACCAACTTTTATAGTTATATTAAACGAGAGTTATTATAGAGTAGTGTGTTATTAAATAATTATTCATTCAAAACCACAAAATAACTCCTAAAGTCACAAAATAGTGTCCATCAATACTGTTTCACATTTTTTACTTTTCATATCTTGATTCTTATTTACATATACTTTGGTGTTACTAAAGGCTGCCAGCCCCCTTCAAACTATTACTAGTTAATAATGATTGATTCTAGAATAAAGATTAATTTTTACCCCATTCTAGTTGACTACCCTGAGTGCCAAAATTCCACAAGGTAAATATAACTAGAGACCATGTCAAGAAAACTTAAGTAGAGAATGACTGAGCATTTGCTAATGTTGTCCAGAGCCTGTTACAACGTGGCTCTAGAAGAGAACAGTTTTTAAATCTGGTAACCCCCCACCCAGAAAACCAGCATCATTTAACCCAGTTTAAACTAATCTCATATGCTGTTTATGGTCCCATTACATTTGTTGATTCCCAGGAAGCATACCTTCATAGCCATTATAATTTGTTTCTTTTCTTTTAGACATTAAGTACTGTCCAATAGAGCACTTTAAAATATATCTTTTTATTGCAATAAGTTCCTCAATTATTTATTATCTGTTTTCCTAACAAGTGACATTACTTGATCCCTATTTTGTAAAATTCTTCTTTTATCAACCCTAGAACTGAGAATTCTGGAGCTTCTAATAGATGTTTCAATATTTGTTTAATGGAATTGATATTCAAATACAGGGCTATCTATGACTTAAATAAAGATATGTCACTCAAATTTGGGATATATAAACCTTGAATTCAACATATGAGTTAGGGCCTATCATGGTTTCATTTAGGGCGTCATTTTCTGAAATTAAATACTAACTTAAACTATTTTCATATTTTGACTTTTTTCCTGCACCCCTTCTCTTTATCTGCTTTCCTTTTCTTCTTAGAACTTTAACCAGTTACAATGTAAGCTATAAACTGCTTGTAAATATATTACTTGTTTCTACTTGCTATTGATGACCTTTTATACATCATTTCTTGCTATAATTTTCTCAGCACTCATGAATTATAAGATCATCAATAACATATGAAAATCCATAATTTATTTCAAACATGCTCACTAGTTAACCTTAATATATTTTCTTGAAAGTTTTGCTTGTCTTTTTTAATTATCCTGTTCTTTTTGGGTGTGTGAGAACTTCAAAGGTCAGACAATGCAGTTTGCATAAACTTTAATGGATTTTTGTTTTATTTTTAATAAGCTTTTTAAAATGGAAAATATATCTATCAATCTATTCATTTTTTTTCAATTTTAAAACAGCTGGAGATTCTGTGACTTTATTCTCTTTTTAAAAAGTTTTAAAATTTCTTTTTAAAAGATACATAGATCAGGGAAGTGGATTTGACTCAACTGATAGAAAGTCCGCCTACCATATGGAGGTCCAGGGTTCAAACCCAGGGCCTCTTGACCCATGTGGTGAGCTGACCCACATACAGTGCTGATGCAAGCAGGGAGTGCCATGCCACACAGGGGTGTCCCCTGCATATGGAATCCCCATGCACAAGGAGTGCACTCTGCAAGGAGAGCCACCCCACGCAAAAAAAAAAAAGCACAACCTGCCCAGGAGTGGCGCCGCACACACAGAGAGCTGACACAGCAAGATGACGCAACAAGAAGAGACACAGAGTCCTGGTGCCACCAACAAGAGTGCAAATGGACACAGAGGAACACACAGTGAATGGACACAGAGAGCAGACAGTGGGGGGGAGGGGAAGGGAGAGAAATAAAAAAAATAAATCTTAAAAAAAAAGATACATAAATCACACAAAATATTACCTTAAAAAAATATAAGAGAGTCCCATATGCCCTACTTCCCATACCCTATTTTCCCACATCAACAACTTCTTTCATTAGTGTGGTACATTCATTGTTATTATACATTTTGGAGCACTGCTACACAGCCTGGATTATAGTTTACATTGTACTTTACACTCTCTCCCAGTCCATTCAGGGGGTTATGGTGGGATACATAATGTCCTGCATCTTTCTCTGCAATATCATTCAGGACAGCTCCAAGCCCCAAAAATGCCTCCATGTTACACTTGTTTCCCTCTCCCTGTCTTCAGCAATTCCAGTGGCCACTGTCTCCACATCAATGATATAATTTCTTCCCTTGCTAGAGTCACAATATGTCTATAGTAGAATACCAGTAAGGCCACTCTAGTCCATATTTTATTCCCCAATCCTGAGGACTCTGGGATGGTAATGCCCACTTAATTGAGAGGGGGCTTTGATCCCACATGGCTGGTGGATGGGATTCTCCTGCTAGCAATTGTAAACTCCTTGGTGTGGTGGCTGACCATCTTCATTCACCTCCTTGTTAGTTGACCTGGTTAAGTCCAAAGAACTGGAGAGTAGGTGTTGCAACTCTGCTGAGGCTCAGGACCCAGCTGGCACATGGACAGCCCAGAGATTCAAGTCTCCTGGACATACACCTACCCCAGCACCAACCACAGGTTCAATAAAAGGGATAGAAGAGGCATGTGTAGAGAAGTCACATCTGAGTCCAACTCCATCATACTTGGGAGCACAAATTCCAAAGTAGAGCCCACAGGCAAGGCACCAAACCCCGGAGCCATCTGCCATGACTGTAGGACCTGGGTGTCCTTGTAGCCCTCAGGAGTACCACTACCTGGGATAGTATCTACTTCAGCTGTCTATGAGCATGACCCCTCTGATGAACTCCCAACTCATTTTGAAGTCTCTTGGCCATGTAAAGTCATTTGTCTTTACCATTTCCCCCTTTTATTCAAGGTCTTTTTCTAGTTGCATCACCAGCTGATGCTTGGTATAAATCCCTCAGCACCAGGGAGGCTCATTCCCAGGAGTCATGTCCCATGCTGGGGGGGAAGGTAATGCATTTACATGCTAAGTTTGGCTTAGATAGTGGCCACAGTTGAGCAACACAGAGGGTCTTAGGAGGTAACTCTAAGGCACCCTGCAACACTAGGCCAAGTTGAAATTTCAAGCACAAAAGGCTCATAAGCATAGTCATCAGTATCAAAGGTCCATCATTGGACCATCCTTCTTCACTGGTCATTGACCCTGCACTTGGGGGATTGTTGCTGTTCCACTGGGGAATGTGGTAGAACTCCCCAGGATGGGAACTCAGCACTCACTCAGTTGTCATGTGAATCTCTACCCATTTTGTCAATACCCAACAAACATCCAAACATATCTATATACACTATAAGCATGTCCAGATGCACTCCCTCCCATGCATCCTCGTCAATGACAACTCTTGCCATAGTTGAAACCCCCTGTGATCCAAAACTTCTTAAAAAATGAAGCCTAATATATTGCCAAATTTAAAAAATAGGAAAATGAGATAGTAATGATAGGTTTAAACATAACCAATAAAATATATAATAATTTTGAAAAACCAAAATAAATTTTAAAAATTGGGGTATTAAAAAATGAAAAATATCAAAAAATATTTTTTTGCTTTTCATCGCTATAATAGGTGGTGTCCTATATGTACAGTAGCAATTTCTTCCATTTCTTCCTCAGTGTCTTACCTTTTTCTTTTTTCATTGCATCTTAAAAGAAGTTTTAGGTCACAATAAAGTCACACACAGAATATAGAGGACTCCCATATATCCAACATCCTCTCCCTTTTCCCCCTTCCCTATTAATGATCTTTTTACTTGTGTGTGTTACATTTGTTACAACTGATGTACAAATATTGAAACACAGCTACTAACCATGGTCAGTAGTTTACATTGTGGTTTACATTTTAGACCATACACTTTTTATAAATTTTTGGTGAAATTTAACAAGGCCTGTATCCATCATTGCACAATCACGTAGAACACTTCCATTGTCCCTAATTACCCCCTCTTCCATTTATTCTATTCCTCCCTCTCCCTCCCCTCAGGGCCCACAGTGACAATCAGGCTTTACTACTTGAAGGGCAAGATTCATAGAGACTTGCAACAATGCTTGACACACTGGTCTCTCCTCCCCTATTAGGAGTCACCCATGTTCTCGGGGGACACCCTCCCCTCTGAGCACAATCAGGCCTCCCCAGGATGGGAGAACAACACCTTCATGCTCATCATATGGGTCTCCACCCACTAATATAACACACTATGACAAGATGAGCACTCACACACTTCCTAGAAGACTGTCCCAGTTGCACCCTGTGCCAAATGCCCCTCCATCCAACACCCTAAACCAGGAACCCTTCCTTGTCATATTGCCAAAAGAGTTTCTCAACATTATAGTTTCAAGCACATACTTGCCAATTCCCCACGTGTGTTCTCCTGCTCCCTCTCCCAACCCTCCCCCCAGTTCCATGGACCATCCAACCCATCCTCCCAACCCTCAGCACCATCAAGCTTGCACCACCCTACCCAATAGTATCCTTATACCCCTGTCATATTCCTTCACTGCACAACTATCCCTTTTCCCCTTATCATAGATTTCACCCCTGTGGGGGTTGACTCATACCCTTCTTCTCCTTTTCTATTTCCTGTAAGCCTATTGTCCAGTCTCTAGCTCTCTGAGTTGGCTAGAGATTTGCTGAATTCATATCAGAGAGGTCATGCAGTATTTGTCCTTCAGTGCCTGACTTGCTTCACTCAACATAAGGTCCTCAAGATTCATCCATGCTATCCCATGTGTTAGTACTGTATTCCTTCTTACAGCTTGTAGTATTCCATTGTATATATATACCACATTTTGTTTATCCATTCCTTGGTTGATGGGCATTTGGGTTGATTCCAACTTTTGGCAATAGTGAATAATGCCCCTATGAACATTGGTGTGCATATGTCTGTTCATGTCCTTGTTTTTCCAGTTCTTCTGGGTATATACCCAGCAGTGGAATTGCTGGGTCATATGGCAAATCTATATTCATTTTTTGAGGATGTGCTGTATTAGTCAGGGTTCTCTAGAACAACAGAATCAACAAGAGATATCTGTCAATAGTATGCGATTTTATAAGTCTCTCACGTGACCGTGGGGATGCACAAGTCCAGGTTCTGCAGACAGGCTGCAACCAGGGGCTCCAATGAAAGTCCAGTGAAGGTTCTTGATGAGTTCTGGGAGATGCTGGTTGTCCAAAAATGAGCCGGGAAATTCTCACTCAATGCTGGAATCACTTCCCCTTTTAAGGCATTCAATTGATTGGATAAAGCATCACTTATCGCTGATGGCAATCTCCTGATTGATGTAATTGCTGTAATTTACCACTGCAGTAAAGTCAATGGTGACTAAAGACCATAAATGCCCTTGTATTATAGTTAGCCCAGTGGTTGCTTGACCAGACAACTGGGCACAATTACCTGGCCTAGCTGACACATTAGTCTAACCATAACAAGTGCCAAACTGTCCTCCACAATGGCTGGATTGTTCTACATTCCCACCAACAGTGGATGAGCATTCCCATTTCTCCACATCCTCCCCAACACGTGTAGTCCTCAGTTTTTTAAAAAATAACCACCAGTCTAATGGATGTAAGATGGTATCTCATTGTAGTTTTGATTTGCATTTCCCTAATAGCTAGTGAGGTTGAGGATCTTTTCATGTGCTTTTTAGTCATTTGTATTTCTTCTTTGGAAAAGTGTCTGTTCAAATTGCTTGCCCAATTTTTAAAAATTAATTTATTGAAATATACCACACACACAAACATACATAAACAATGTGTATAGTAATAGTTGTGAACTTACAAAACAAACATATATAACATTATACAGGACTCTCATAACTCACCCAACCACCACCACCATACATTGTTTTTAAACCTTTTGAACTCATGATTAAAGAGCATTGTCAAAATATTTGTACTAACTAAAGTGTTTTCCCCCAACCCTTCCTATTATTATTATGTTTATGTCATTTACATATGAACATACATAAACAACTAAGTGTAGTAAAAGTTGTGAACTTACAAAGCAAACATGCATAACATTATACAGGGGTCCCCTACATCAACCCTCCACCAACACCATGCACTGTCGTGAGATGTTTCTTACAGATTATGAAAGAATATTGTCAAAATCTTACTACTAATTATAGTCCTTATCTTACATTTGGTGTGTTTTTCCCCCAACACACCTTATTATTATTTTTTAAATATATTTTTTATGACAGAAGTTGTAAACTTATAAAACAATCATGCACATATGCAAAATTCCCAAGCAACACCCCTCTATCAACACACCACACTGTGGTGGAACATTTGTTACAGATAAGATAATACCATCTGATTGTTACCATATTCATAGCATATATTTGGTTCACATTTTCCATATTGCCCCATTGTCAACACAGTACCTCTTTGGCATAGATGCAAGAATATTAAATTATTACTGCCAACCACAGTCCATCAGTCATTACAGTTGTATTTTTCCCAACACCCTGCAAATATACACTCTTGCATCTGTACCATCAACCACAATTCTCATCCACCTCTTGGTTTACTGTGCTAGTCAGTTCCTAGATTATTATCTAGTGTTCTGTCAATTGGCATTTACATCCTTAGACTACCATTTTCAGCTGTTTCCCCATTTATAAACTAGCGATCACTATTTTTACCGTCCATTCTACACATTTCCACACTTTAACAGTAAAGCTAATTAAAACTTCTACATACATTAAACATCAGTAGTCCATCTCAGTCCTTCTCTTATCTCCATTAAGAATCCACCACCTACCACCAGGTCTTGAAGATATTTTCCTACAATTTATTCCAGAAGTTTTATGGTTCTTGCTTTTATTTTTAGGTTTTTTACCCATTTTGAGTTAATTTTTTGATAAGGTGTGAGATATAGGTCCTCTTTCCTTCTTTTGGCTATAGATATCCAGCTCTTTCAGCACCAATTTCCTGAATGGACTGTTTTGCCTGAGCTGTGTGGGTTTGACAGGCTAGTCAAAAACCACTTGACATTACGTGTGAGGGTCTGTTTCTGAGCCATCAATTTGGTTCCATTGATCTATGTATCTGTTTTTTTTTTTAAAGATTAGTTTTTTAATTTAGTTCTCTCCCCTCCCCTCGCAGGTTGTCTGCTCTCTGTGTCCATTTGCTGTGTGTTCTTCTGTGACCACTTCTATCCTTATCAGCAGCACCAGAAATCTGTGTTTCTTTTTGTTGCGTCATCTAGTTGTGTCACCTCTCCGTGTGTGCGGCACTGTTCTTGGGCAGGCTACACTTTCTTTTGTACTGGGCAGCTGTCCTTTTGGGGCGCACTCCTTGCGTGTGGGGCTCCCCTACGTGGGGGACACTCCTGCGTGGCTCAGCACTCTTTGCGCGCATCAGCACTGCGTATGGGCCAGCTCCACACGGATCAAGGAGGCCCGGGGTTTGAACCCTATCCATTGGGCCAAGTCCGCTTCCCTATGTATCTGTCTTTATGCCAGTACCATGCTGCTTTTATCACTATAGCTGGGTAGTATGACTTAAGGTCCGGAATGATGGTTTACTTTTCCTTTCATGATGTTTCTGACTATTCAGGTTCCCTTACCCTTCCAAATAAATTTGCTAATTGTGTTTTCAATTTTTAAAAAAATGCTGGTGGAATTTTTACCAGGGTTGCATTGAATCTGTATATCAATTTGAGAAGAATTGACATCTTAATGATATTTAGTCTTCCAATCCATGAGCATGGAATGTTCTTCCAGTTATTTAGACTTTGATTTAACATTGGGTTGCAGTGTTCTGAATACAAATGCTTTATATCATTGGTTAAGTTCATTCCTGACTACTTCAGTTTTATCTGTCATATTTTATTTTCACCACTCTTTTGACACTTTTAGTTACTTTTATTGATATAATCTTCATTTCTAGACTCTCTTCCAGGCCTCTTTCTCCTGTCTTTTCTTTTCAGGTTCTATCACACCCTTTAGTATTTCCTGAAAATCTGTTCTCTTGCTTAGAAATTCTCTCAGTTTTTGTTTATCTGTGAATATTCTAAACTTGTCCTCATTTTTGAAAGACAGTCTTGCTGGATATAAAATTCTTGGCTGGAAGTTTTTCTCTTGTAGTATCTTAAATATATCATACCACTGTCTTGCCTCCATGGTTTCTGGTAAGACATCAGCACTTAACCTTATTGGGTATCCCTTATATGCTACGCATTGCTTTTCTCTTGCTGCTCTCAGAATTCTCTTTGTTTTTGGCATTTGACATTCTGATGAGTATGTATCTTGTAGTTGATCTATTCAGATGTTTTTGGATGGGAGTACACTGTGCTTCTTGGACATGGATATCTTGGACATAGATTCAATAGGGTCGGGGAATTTTCTATCATTATTTTTTCAACTATTGCTTCTGCCCCTTTCCCTTCTCTTCTCCTTCTGGGACAGCCATGACACATATGTTTGCACATCTCTGGCTGTCATTTAGTTCCCTGAGACCTTGTTCAATTTTTTCCATTCTTTTCTTCATCTGTTCTTTTGTATGTTCACTTTCAGAAGCCATTTTTTCAAGCTCACCAATCCTTTCTTCTGCCTCCTCAAATCTGCTATTATATGATTCCAATGTTTTTTCAAATTTCATTTATTGCACCTTTCATTCCCATAAGCTCTATTTTTCTATGCATGCTTTCAAATTCTTCTTTGTGCTCATCCAGTGTCTTCTTAATACCCTTAATCTCTTTAGCCATCTCATTGAATTTATTAAGGAGATTTGTTTGAACATCTATGATTAGTTGTCTCAACTGCTTTATGTCATCTGGAGGCTTATCTTTTTCCTTTAGCTGGGCCAAAACTTCCTGTTTCTTGGTGTGGATTGTAATTTTCAATTGGTGTCTTGGCATCTGGATTACTACAGTATTTATCCTGGGTGCAGTTTTTCTCTTTAGTTAGGGCTTCCTGCCCTTTCTTCCTTGTTGGTTGTGTAGTAGGAGCCAAGGATGTAATTTGTGCTATAAACGGTAGAGGTCGAAGCTGCCCTCATTGCCCAAGGGATGGATGAAGTTTCTCCCAACTTTCTCCCTTCCCAGAGGTAGGGACAGAGCCACAGTTGTGTAGAATAGTCCAAGTCATGCAGGCCTAGACTGTAATTGCCCAGAGAGGCTGATGAAGCTTTATGCCCCTTTCTCCCCTGCCTGGGACATGGATGGAGCTGCAGGTGTGAGCAGCAATCTATGCAGTGCATGTCCAAGATGACCTCAGTGCCCCAGTAGACTTTAAATTATTCAGTTTGTGCCAGCCAAAGGTACCCTCAGTTACCTGGATAGACTGATGCTGACCTAGCCAATGTCCTCCCTGCCAGAGGTGGGATTGAAGCCAAAGCTAGGGCTGCAGGCTGATCTAGGTGAAAGAAACTGGTTCCTACTGTCACTGTGATATTTCGTCAGCCCAGCTTCCCCTCAGGCTGGGGGCGGAGTCAAAATGGTGTCCACCGGCCTTTTTCTGACTTGGACAAATTCATACCACAGCTGTTCCTAGGGTTATTCCTTAGCAATCTGAGTCTACCAATCAGTACCTGAAATCAGCGGCCAACTGTCTCCACCTCCCTGTTGTATCCTAACCTAAAATCTGCCCACTTCCCTAGTAACAGCTAACGGCACAAGACCACAAGTCCGCCCACGAGCTTCTGCCAACCCCCAGCTGCCCCGTACAGGGACCCCCCGCGGTGTCCGGTTCCTGCCCACTGCTGCCCCTCGTCTCTTCAGTCACCGCGCTTCTAAGGTAAGGACCCCTCGTTACCGGCCCCAGGCGAAGGTCATGGGCGGGCGCCTATCCTCCCGTCAGGCACCCCAAGTTAGGGCACTAGCTGCCTTACTTGATACGAACCAAGTTAAAGTCTCCTTGCGACAGCTCCAAAAGTACTGGGACCTTCTGTTGCCCTTTAATCCATGGCTAGCCACCTGCCACCTTTGGAGCCCAGACACTTACTCGCGTCTCATTGATCGCGTCACCTCCTCTATGGAGCATGATGGCAGGTCGTTTCCCCCTGGCCTCCTGCCCACACTCGTGGCCATCCGCGCCTGCCTCCTTGGCGCGCCTGCCCTGAAAGACGCTTACCAGGTTTCTGCCGGGGCTGCTGCGCGGCTGCTCGACTGCGACCCTGACAAGGGGGACACTCTCGACTCAGATACCGAGTCCTTAGCCGAGCAGCTCAATGCCGATCTTGAGCGTCACCCTTTTCCGCCGCCCCAAGATGGTGAACTTCCCCCTTCTTCTCCACCCGAAGACGGGAAGTCCCCACCCACAAATCCTCAAGATGGCGAACTTTCGCCTTCTTCCTCGCCCGAAAAAGGGGAGCAAGAGCCTTCCGGTAAAGAGCCGGCCTCTCTCTACCCGCCTCTTCCTGCCCCGCCGCCATCTTGGTATAGACAGGAAGAGAGGCCGCCGCCATCTTGGTGTAGACCGGAAGAGAGGCCGCCGCCATCTTGGTGTAGACCGGAAGAGAGGCCGCCGCCATCTTGGTGTAGACAGGAAGAAAGGCCGCCACCATCTTGCTATAAACCGGAAAACCAACCGCCACCATCTCAGCACACGCCGGCAGGAAAGCCGCCATTTTGCCAACCACCGCCATCTTATTCAGCTTCATGGCAGGCCACGGATTCCTGGACGCCCCAGCCAACTACGCACCTCTTTCCCTTGAATCCGGTGCCCACTGCAGCGCGCCCACAAGAATGGTTTCCCTTCACCAATGAAGAGATGAAAACACTCCGCAAAGCAGTCAAGGAGGACGGAGTGGGCAGCCCCTACGCCCAACAGCTCCTTGACGAGCTAGGGTCTCAGCTCGTCCTCCCTTATGACTGGATTTCCCTGGCTCGTGCCATACTCACACCAGGACAATTCATCGAATGGCGAGCTCACTTTCAAGCAGAGGCAGAAAAGCGCATTGCCGAAAATGCCCGCACAGGTGTCCAAGATCCACCTGAGGCATACATCGGCACCGGCACTTACGCCAATCCAACACAATATCGCCAAGCCCCTGCTGGGTTCTGGTTACGGCTAAAAGCCGTTGCCTTACAAGCCTATCGCAATGTTTCTACCACACGCCCTACTAAGATCACACAGCTTACCCAGGGCAAAGATGAAGATTTTGCCACCTTTGTAGCTCATGTATATGAGGCTTGTCAACGGAAAGTCACTGGAGAAGAAGCGCAAGTGGCCCTTGCCAAAGACCTCATCATTGAGGGATGCCTCAATGCATGCTGTCAAATCATCATTACAATGTGGCACAAAGGAGTCCACGACTGGGTTCTCGCTTGCCGCAACGTCGACCCGCAAGCCAAAACGTTGGCCAACGCCTTTGCCTCAGCCATGGCTGTCTCCTCCAGATGTTTCCGATGCGGTGAAACAGGCCATTTTGCGCGTGACTGCCCACAACCACAATTGGCCAAACCGACGCGTCCTTCATCTAATGACCGTCCTCCGGCTCATGCGCGAGGACCCTCTACCCCGTGCCCTCGATGCGGGAAAGGATTCCATTGGGCCCGCGACTGCCGCTCTGCACAGAATCCTCGCCAACCTTTAAACTCCCAGTGGGGCAAGCCTCAGCCCCGCCCCCAAGAGGCCACCCATCAGAGAAGCCCCAAGCCTTGATGTGGATGGTTCCCATCAAAAGCGCCTCCAAGCCTGTCATGGAGCTCAAAATCGAAGGGCAATGGTTAGAGGGACTCCTCGACTCCGGTGCTGAAGTCTCCTGCATTCCCTTTGAAATTGCCGCCTTCAACCACTGGGCTCTTGAGCAGGGGCCTCAGGTAATTGGGGCCACAGGCTCCGCCGAGTCCTGGAGATGCGCCACTCCTATCAAATGGGAGGACGGAGAGGGCCGGCACGGTCGCTTCCGCCCCCTCATCCTCTCCACCGTTGGCGGCATCCTCTGGGGAAGAGACATCCTCAGCCAAACGGGAGCCATCCTAACTACCGAAGCCCTTTCGCTCAATCTGCCCCCCCCCTTATAGGGGCCACTGCTCCCATCACAACGCCTGACCCTATCCCTCTGGAATGGGACACAGAGGAGCCCATCTGGGTCGAGCAGTGGCCCTTGCCAGCCTACAAACTGCAAGCCCTCTCTGCTCTCGTCGAGGAGCAATTACAGGCAGGGCACATTGAGCCATCCACCAGTCCCTATAATTCGCCTATCTTTGTAATCAGCAAGAAAGGCACCGGTAAATACCGCCTTCTCCACGACCTGCGTGAGATCAACAAGCACATCAAGCCAATGGGGTCACCTCAACCAGGATGCCCGCACCCCACTGCAGTCCCGCAGCATATGCATGCGGCAGTCATCGACATCAAAGACTGCTTTTTCTCCATCCCTCTCCATCCACGAGATTGCCCATGGTTCACCTTCACTGTGCCACGCACAAACCACCAGGGCGCAGCACAACGTTTCCAGTGGAGAGTCCTCCCTCAAGGGATGTGCAACAGCCCGGCTATTTGTCAGCTTTATGTAAACCAAGCCGTTGATCCACTTCGTGAAGAAACAAATGGACAAACCTACATTATTCATTACATGGATGACCTTCTTCTCGCTGCCAACGACCCGCGCAAGCTCGAGGCTCTCGTCAGCACACTCTTACATAACCTTGCTCAGATTGGTCTTACTGTTCATTCAGACAAAATTCGCCTTCAAACCCCCTTTCAGTTTTTGGGGTTCCACTTCCATCATTATGTCAAGCCAGTGGCACCAAAGCTTTGAGTCGCGCCAAAAATGTCGCTTACAGAACTGCAACAGCTCTGCGGCCAAATTAATTGGCTGCGCTCGGCTCTCCCAATCACAACAGCCCAGATGCAGCCTCTTTTCGAGCTTCTTCAAACAAAGGATTTTCCCGCCGATGCGGTCACCCGCTCCATCACCATTACCCCTGCTGCGTGAGCAGCCGTGCAAGATGTCAACGAGGCTCTTCAAGCCTGTCGCCTTGAGCGCTACGCTCCAGGACAGCCAATCCTTGCGTTGGTTCTTCCCACCCCAGTCACGCCTACCGGACTTCTTTGGCAAGATGGGCCATTGCTTTACCTACATACCTCCAAAAGCAAGCTTCCAAAAATTTGCCCTTTCACGAGGGCATGGATCACCCTCGCTTCCGATCTTGTGGGACTTTGCGTGCATACCTATGGAGTTCCTCCTTCTACAATTATCTGGCCTTTTGATGCCAAGGCCACCACCAACTTGCTCATGCACAATGAAGATATTGCAAATACTTGTAGAAACATTCCGAGGCTCCTTTGACAATCATTATCCTCATCATCGACTACTTCAAGGGCTTTCACGGCTCGCACTCTCCTCCCCGTTCCATCCGCTGCCAGCCCGTAAGCCCATTTCGTTTGCCGCGACGGCTTTCACCGATGCTTCCAAGACCTCATACGTGGCTGTCATTTACATCTCAGGGTCACCCGAGCCGCGAACTCTTGTGTTCGCAAACGCATTCTCTGTTCAGGTATGAGAGCTCCTCGCAGTCGCTACTGCTTTGCACACCTACCCTGACCAACCACTCAACATATTCACAGACAGTCTCTACACTATGCAAGTGTGCCATGCTCTGCCATTGGCCACCTTCTTTCCAACAGACACCGCTATTGACAGAGCGCTCCAATTTCTGCAACGTCAACTAGAATCCAGACAGTCGCCCTGGTTCATCGCTCACATTCGAAGTCACTCTAGCCTACCTGGACCTCTCACCCGGGTAATGACATGGCAGACCAAGCTGTCTCCTCTGCATGTTGCGCCGTGCTCTTACGTGCAAATTATCACGAAGGACTGGTCAATGAAACACGGCTCGGAAACCTTATCAACCAAGCAAAATTGCTTCATTCACAGTTCCATTTCTCCGCCCGTTCCATTCGCAAACTTTTCCCAGACTTACCTATAGAAACCTGCAAACACTTGGTGCGTTCCTGCCGTACATGCGTGCCTCTGCTCCCCCTTGGACCACTTCAACCCCAAGGAGCTAACCCTCGAGGCCTTCGCCCAAACTCCAGATGGCAACTAGATGTCACCCATGTTAATTCTTTTGGGCGCCTAAAATTCTTGCATGTAGCGGTGGACACCTTCTCACACATGTGCTTTGCCATACCGCAAACCGGAGAAACCACCAAACACACCATCAAAGCCCTTCGACAGGCCATCCTCTTCATGGGAGTCCCCTGGGACCTAAAAACAGACAATGGACCAGCATACCGTAGCTCAGCTTATGCCGCCTTTTTGCAACTCTATAATATCAAACACCATTTTGGCCTCCCTTACAACCCTCAAGGACAGGGTGTTGTAGAAAGAACCAGCACCAACCAGCACCTCAAGCTGCTCATCCAAAAAGAGCAAGCCACCTCTCCTCACAAGTCACCAGCTGACATCATCACTGCCTGCCTTATACACCATAATCTCCTCTCCTTTGACAAGGAAGGCCTTTCCCCCACTCATAAGCACTGGGGTCCCATGTGGCAGCCCTCCCAGGTTCCCCTCGTGCACTGGAAGGACCCCCTCACTAACCGCTGGCAGGAGCCAGCCCCCCTCCTTGCCCAAGGGCGAGGATTTGCTTGTGTCTTTCCAGATTCCGAGCCTCAACCATTGTGGATTCCTGCGCGTTACATCCGACCCGCCACCGACCCCCTTGTGCCGCCATCTGACAAACACCCTACGCCGCCCACACTGGACAACGTCGCACCTTTTGCAGCGATCAAGTTCCAGCCCTCATTGCCACAGCCAGAGAATGCTGCGCCTGTGCCATCAAGCAACAGCCCACCACCGAACACCCTCTCTTCGCCTGCCCCCCGAGATGACTACACCGATGGAGCAGAGGACTGAAGCTCGTCTGTATCCAGTCCTTCTCCTCCTCATTCCTCTTCTCCCGCCTGCCTTCCCCAACCCACAACATCAGCCCTTCAATTGGACCCTCTCTGACTGGAAATTAGATACATTTCTCGCCTTTAACGTCACTGTGGGGGCACCTTCCTTCTCACTCCACCTTTGTCGCTTAACTGGCCAAGCTCCTGACTGTTATCTGGGATGCCAGGGCCAGGGCTGTTACGGTGCCGGTGCATACGGGGTCCCTGTTCGCCGGCCCTCAAGGCCCCTCCATCTCCGGCTACTACATCTGCCCCTCCTCTATTGCTTCCTCCTCCACTTCCTGCCATGACCCCGCACATTTCTTCTGCCCCTCATGGGGATGTGAAACCATGGCTGTTGGTTGGGCTAGACCCTCTAACAGAGACCCTAACCTCCACTTGCTCAGCAGGCAACTGTCCCCTCGACACCAGAACGTCTCCCTCCTCGTCAAAGACCCCTCGGCAGACAATTGGCTCACGGGTCGTACTTGGGGAATCCGTCTCTACATGACCGGTTATGATTCAGGAGCCTTCTTCACAATCCGGAAGATACCCCTCCAGTCGCCCAGCAGCTAACATCGGCCCAAACCAAATCCTCAACCCGCCATCTCCCGCGTCTGCCACCCCTTCTGCGTCCCCCCTTCCCTCTTCTTCACTTTACACCCCACCGCCTGCCAGCTTTCAGCTGCCTCCCACTAAGTACTCCAGCCCTCTCATTAACCTAATCAGAGCCTCCTACACCTCTCTAAATACCTCTCACCCCAACCTCACCAAAAACTGTTGGCTTTGTCTCTCCCCCTCTCTTCCTCTATACGAGCCCGTCGCCACCAACCTTGCCTTCAGTGAATCCTCTGAACATAATCCTGCTGAATGCAATTGGAACGCCTCTTCTATCCCCTTAACTTTTCAGTCTGTTTCCTCCACGGGGCGCTGTGTTCATTCTCGCCAAGGTTCCCATCCCCTCCTAGATGCCTGCTCCAATTACTCCTCTCCCAATGCTTCTGCCAAATTCTTAATTCCTCATAACACCTCCCAATGGCTTTGCACATCTACAGGATTAACCCCCTGCCTCAGTGTCGCCACCCTCAACGCTACCAAGGAAACCTGCCTGCTCATTCTCCTAGCCCCTCGAGTCCTTTTCCACAGTGACGAAGAGTTCTTCTCCGCCCTCCAGAGCCACAAACTCCCTGCTCACCTCCAGAAAAGAGAACCCATCACCGTCCTCACAGTTGCTACCCTTCTAGGTCTCACTGGAGCAGGCATGGGAATCGCCGCCCTTGCCACACAATCCTCTTCCCTTTCCTCCCTCAGGCAAGCTGTCGACAGTGATATCTCCCACCTCCAAGTTGCTATCTCCCATCTTAAAAACTCTCTCAATTCCCTTTCTGAAGTAGTTCTCCAAAACTGCCGGGGCCTTGACCTTCTCCTCCTCAAGGAGGGAGGCCTTTGTGCTGCCCTTGGAGAAGAGTGCTGTATACACGCCAATTCTACTGGCCTTGCCGAGGACAACTTAAGAGAGGTCCGAGAAGGACTAGAGCGGCGCCAAAAAGAGCGTGAAGCCGCTAACTATTTTTCTGGAGTCTTCCATACCCTCCTCCCATACCTCCTCCCTCTCCTAGGCCCGCTAATAATAATTTTCCTAGCTCTTACCATAGGGCCCTGGGCTGTCAAGAAGATCATCCAGCTCGCCAAGGACCAAACCAACGCAATCCTCACGTCCTTCGTGCGCATCCAGTACCATCAGCTCGCCACTGAAGACAGCCCCTCCAACGAGCCCTGTTCAGCCCGCCCCAAGAAGAAATCAAAGACTACCCAACTAAGAACCCCGCAACGCATTCCATTGCTCCCCCAGCCCGCGCGTTCCCCACCTTAGCTACCAACCTCGCTCCCCTCCCCAGCCGGGCAGGGGGCGGGGCAGGCCGGAGTCTGAATGGCAAGCGTAGCCGCACCTAGTGGGGGAAGTGCGCAGCCCACCACTCACGTGTAGCACAGCTGGTCTGTTCTGCTTGCCTGCCACTCTTTGGACCTGCCACCCGCCCCCTGTTAGCGGCCAATATAGCCTACACACGTCCATAAGTGCACACTCCAGCAAACCCCTCAATTACCACTTACACCCCCCCCTACCTTCTCAAAAAAGAAAAAGGGGCAAATGTTGTATCCTAACCTAAAATCTGCCCACTTCCCTAGTAACAGCTAACGGCACAAGACCACAAGTCCGCCCACGAGCTTCTGCCAACCCCCAGCCGCCCCGTAACCCTCACTCCTCCTGCTCTACCCCCGCCCCCCTCATTCTCTATATAAACCCCTGCACTTCCTTAATAAATTAGACTTGTTCTGCACTCCAGACTGTCTCCGTGGTCTCTCTTTACCACGCGTCCTTCCACGCCTTAGAAGCCCCGCTCTGGCCCACTCCTCGCCTGGGTCTTAGAGCCCATCGTCGGCCGTGTCAGCCCCTCCATCAACCCCCGCTGACGCCCGACCCCTTGGGGCGCAAGCAGCACGTCACCTCCCGTTTTTGGAAATGGAGCTTCCAATTCCAGTCACAAAACAGCTCTTGGGATGGCTTGCACCACCAGAGTAGGACAATCACCAGCCTCTGTGGCTTGGCTGGCAATTTCCCAGAGAGGCTGGTGCAGGTCCCTGAAGCTTCCTCCCTGATGGGGGTGTCACTGAGTCTTAGGCTAAACCTGCAATCTGACCTGGATGGAAAGAAGCCATGAGCACTGGGATTTTCAGTCCACCCCGCTTCCCCTCGTGCCAGGTGCGGAGTTAAGATGGGAGCTCCCAGCCACTTTATGACTTGGACAGGCTCAAACTTTAGCTGTTCTCAGGATTATAATTTAGCCCACTGAATTTTACTCATCAGTAGTGGAAGTTGGTGCACGACTGTCTCTTCCTCCCCCATTTTTGGGAAGTGGAGCTTTCAATTCCAGTCATGGAACAGCTCCTGTGGTGGCTTGTGCCTCCAGTGGAGGATGGGCACCAGCCTCTGGGGCGTGGAGCGCTCTACTTACGAGTCTTCTCTGCAGATGGGCAGTCTCCTTCTACTCCTTCAAGGACGTGACGGGATGCTCTTCTGGCCTCCTGAAGCCTCGAAATAGGTGCTTCTGCTAGCTCTAGAGAGCTCTGGGTGTTTACTAACTGCCCTGTAACAGGAACTGACTCTAGGAGCACCTTACTCTGCCGCCATCTTACTGTTCTATCCTTGCCCAATTTTTGAATGGTTTGTTTGTCTTTTTATTTTATTTATTTTTTATTTTTTTTATTTTTTTAAAGATTTATTTATTTATTTAATTTCCCCCCCTCCCCTGGTTGTCTGTTCTTGTTGTCTATTTGCTGCGTCTTGTTTCTTTGTCCGCTTCTGTTGTCGTCAGCGGCACGGGAAGTGTGGGCAGCGCCATTCCTGGGCAGGCTGCTCGTTCTTTTCACGCTGGGTGGCTCTCCTCATGGGCGTACTCCCTGTGCGTGGAGCTCCCCCACGCTGGGGACACCCTTGCGTAGCACGGCACTCCTTGCGCGCATCAGCGCTGTGCATGGCCAGCTCCACACGGGTCAAGGAGGCCTGGGGTTTGAACCGCGGACCTCCCATATGGTAGACGGACGCCCTAACCACTGGGCCAAAGTCCGTTTCCCTGTCTTTTTATTTTTGAGATACAGGATTTCTTTTTATATGCTAGATATTTGGCTCCTATCAGATATATGTTTACCAAATAATTTCTCCCATTGAGTAGGCCGTCTTTTCACTTTCTTGACAAACTCCGTTGAGGTGCAAAAGGTTTTAATTTTGAGGAGGTCCCATTTATCTATTTTTTTCTTTCACTGTTTGTGCTTTGGGTATGAAGTTCATGAAACCAATACCTATTACAAGGTCCTGTTGATGCTTCCCTACATTGTCTTCCAAGATCTTTTAGGGTCTTGGCTGTTATATTTAGATCTTTGATCCATCTTGATTTTTGTATAAGGTGTGAGGTGGTGTTCCTCTCTCATTCTTTTACATATGGATATCCAGTTCTCCAAGCACCATTTGTTGAAGAGGCCATTCTCTCCCAGTTGAGTGGGCTTGGTGGCTTTGTCGAATACCAGATGACTGTACATGTGAGGATCTATATCAGAACTCTCAATTTCATTCCATGGTCAGTATGTCTATCCTTGTGCCAATACCATGCAGTTTTGACCACTGTAGCTTTGTAGTATGTTTTAAAGTCAGGTAGTGTGATTCCTCTGATTTCGTTTTGCTTTTTCAATATGTCTTTGGCTATTTGGGACCTCTTTCCCTTCCAAATAAATTTCATAGTTAGTTTTTTCAGTTCAGTAATAAATGCTGTGTTGATTTTTATTGGGATTGTATTAAATCTTTAGATTAGTTTGAGTAGGATAGACAGCTTAATGATACTTTGACTTTATTCTTTTGGTAGATATTTATGGTCACCTAACAGAGTTAGCCTCAAAGAACATAGTCCAATGAGAGATATTTAAGACATAACATTATATCATAAAAAGGGCAATGCCATCTATTTAGTTACGTAGGTTTCTCAAAGCAATTAAATCGGTCTGGTTAAACAATGGGAATTTATTCGTTCTTGGTTTTGTTTTTTTTAAAGATTTAATTTATTTCTTCCCCCTACCCCTGATCCCCCTGTTGTCTGCTCTCTGTGTGCATTTGTTGTATGTTCTGTTTCTGCTTGTATTCTCATTAGGCAGCTCTGGGAATCGATCCTGGGACCTTCCAGAGTGGGAGAGAGGTGATTACTCTCTTGTGCCACCTCAACTCCCTGTTCTGCTACATCTTCTTATTTTCTCTCCTGTGTCTCTTGTTGCATCATTTTGCTGTGCCAGCTCTCCATGTCAGCCAGCACTCTTGCGTGAAGTGGCTTTCCTGCACTGGCTGGCATTCCCACGCAGAGTGGCACTCCTGTGTGGGATGGCATTCCAGCATGGGCTGGCACTCCACGTGGGCCAGCTTGCCCTCACCAGAGGTCCTGGGCATCGAACCCTGGACCTCCTATATGGTAGACAGGAGCCAAATTGGTTGAGCCACATCCGTTTCCCCGCTCTCAGTTTTGAGGTTGGGAAAATGTCCAAATCAAGGCATCATCAAGATGAAGACATCTTCCTGAAGACCAGCTGCTGGCAATCCTTGGCTCCTCTGTCACCTGGAAAGGCACGTGGCAGCATCTGCTGGTTTCTCCCTTCATTTCTGGGTTTTATTGATTTCAGCTTCTTGCTTCTGTGGCTTTCTCTTTGTTCATATTTCATTCTTTCATAAGGGACACCACTAATAGAATTAAGACCCATCCTGATTGAGGTGGGTCACACCTTAACTGAAGTGGCCTCATCAAAACATCCTCCTTAAAATAAATTCATAACCACAGGAATGGATTAAATTTAAGAGCATGCTTTTCTGGGGTACATATAGCTTCAAACCACATCATCTCTGGATCAAAAATAAGAAAGAACTTGAATAGAAATAATTTTTACTAATCTTCCCATTGTTGTAGGCCCAGAGCTAATAAACCAAGAGAGATCAAAATGGAAGCTGTATTATCATTTATATCCTGTTCTTAGAATCCACACACCAATCACTTCTGACATTCTATTTGTTGGAAGCGAATTACCAAGTCTGGACCACACACAAGGAAAGGGAATTAGGCACCACCTTTTGAAGAAATGAAAACCAGTGAAATTGTGGGCATATTTTAAAATCACTACAATGTGTCTTCTCTGGAATTCTTTCTTCCTTCTCCTCCCAAATTCATTTCTCTTGCCTATTCCAACCTCACCCACCACCCCACCTCCCCCACATACATGCACACTGCATTTAAAAGATCTTTCAATCTCTTCCTGGTATCATTAGGATTGGTTTTGGCTGCAGTAACAAAACTCAAAACTACAAAGTAGCAGTAGCTTCAATGACAGTACAAGTTTATTTCTATCGAGTGTAAAAGATGTCTCCAGGTGGCAGTGCAAGGCTGGTAAGGTGGGACTGTCACCTCAGGATCTTGGGCTCCACCACCCTTAGTTGTCCCTCATCTTCATGGTCCAAGATATCTTCTAGTTATCATAACTGAATCCTAAGCATCAAGACAGAGGAAAGGAGAAAGGAAAAATGTGTGTGCTAACAGTTGTTTAAGGTTTCTTCGAAGCCTACATCTCAGTGGTCAGCACTTAATTCATGCAAATGTGTGACATAACATGGAAGCACATAGCTTACAAGGTCATCTGGTATAGTCAGTCTTTATTGGCAGGTGGCCACGTACCCAGCTAAGAGTCAGGAGTTTCCTTGCTAAGGAAGAAGGGGAGAATGGATATTGGCAATGGCAATCTCTGTCCTTTTGGTCACCTAAATACCTATGAGCACCTTTTTAGCTTTGTAGGACTGCTTGAGTGTCTTCAATCTAGGGCAGCTGGTTTCCCCAGAGCCAATCATCTAAGAAAGATAAAGATCATACACACATAAAACACATTCGCTCCTTCACCCAAGAGGACAACTTCAAAGTCTATCAAATTCCTACATTCTTCCCCAAGTCCAGGGTCTCTGCACCATATGACTGCCTTTAAGTCATATGTAGTTTCCTACAGTCTTGCACCTATAAATAGAATACATATGTGGATATGGAAATGAGATACACAATAAAAGCTCCCACTTGGGAATGGGGAGGAAGAGAAACTTGCAGCAAGATTCAATGATCAAATCCCTCTGACAGAAAGAAAACTCCTGCCCTAGTAGAGACATGAGTTCCCTGCTGTATTAGTCAGGGGTCTCCAGAGAAACAGATCCGACAGGAGATCCATCCATCCATCCATCCATCCATCCATCCATCCATCCATCCATCCATCCATCCATCCATCTATCTATCTATCTATCTATCTATCTATCTATCTATCTATCTATCTATCATCTATGTATCTATGAGATTTATTATAGGAATTGGCTCACAAGACCATGGGGGCTGACAAATCTGAACTTCTTAGAGCAGACTACAAGCTAGGAACTTCAATGAAGGTGAAGTTCCATTCCCCATGAGAAGCTGGCTGGCTGAAGTAGAGGTAGAAATTATTCTTTCTGACGTCTGAAATTCTCAGTTCTGGCTTTTAAGACATCCAAGTGATTAAATGAGAAGACTCCCACATTGACAAGGGCAAGCTCCTTTGTTGATTGTAGATGCTATCAGATATAGTAGGTGCAATTAACTGATTATAGAGGCAATTCAAACTACGAAACACCCTCAGGGTAACAATCAGCTTAGTGCTTGCTTGACAAAATAGCTGGACACCATAACCTAGCCATGTGGACATGTGAAATTAACCATCGATTTGCTTACCACCTGTGATAGTCCCTGGTCAAGCTGTCTTGTTCACTGTTCCTTGTAGTCCCTATCTCTTCCTCCATGGCTGCATCTGAAATGGGCTCTGGGGCTGAGGCCCCTTTGGAGTACTGGGTATTTTTGGAAGCCCTCTTTCTATTGGCAGGGGTTTAGGGATCCAGAGATTTAAAAGTTTGATGGACATAAGGCAGAACTGAAATTCCCTTAAAATCTAGCAATCTTTTGGTCTATTTGCATTTAGTCATTTCAAAGTGTGTTAGTAGGCAAAGATTATGTCTTGAAAATTTTTAAGCCTGAAGACTTGGGAGCTTTATGTGTTGTCATCTAGGCTCTGCCTATTCTACCTTCTTCCCTCTCTAGTCCCAATCCTACCAAATAATGTTGGCTATCTTGAGACAATTAGAAAAAATAGGCAAAACTGGGTCTTACTGATTGGCAATTGCTTAATGGAAAGTACTTGAGAAAAGCTTATGGTCTGTGGTACTCTGAGCATGTTAATAACCCCAGTGTTTACCTCTCCCTCTACCCATACCTTCTGCAGTACCCTCTTTATGCTGGGGGAAACATTCTTGCAGTGACATACTAGTGCTTAAAAATGGATATTATATATATAATATATGTATTGCATGTATTTATAAAATAAATTTTCCTGAAATAATGGATTTGTAGCACACAATGGACAAATAATAAAAAATATACACTATTCTTTATTGTAAATTCCATACAACCAATTGATTCTCACAGAGTGCTTTCTTTGACTCTTGTTAAACTCTTTATCCATAGTCAACCTATAATTTTAAATGATGAACAAGTATAGTCCTGACATGAATGTTGCTTGGTATTTTCATTGTTAATGAGCAAGAGGAAAATAAAACAAGGAAGATGGAAGTTGGAAGGTTACTTTTTTGTCAATGAGGTGACATCATTGCAGAACTAGATAATAGTTTTGAAATACTGGAAGAATATTTCCTCAACATTTTTGGTATTCACAAAGTAACAGTTACAGACACAACACACTTTTTTTTTTTTAAAGCACTCTACCTATTTATGATCTATCTGTTCTAGCTATCTACATCAGTCTATATCACATGTACATTTTCTAGAGAAATTGTGGGTTTACAGAACACACAACAGACTTTTAAAGTTTATTTTGCATTTACAGTTTCTCTATCACTTTCTTAAGCTATGCAATCATCAAAACAATAAATCAACCCCTGATTTGTAATATTTACCAATTTCCATGCTATAAACATTCCCTAACTTCAAGTTACTAGTGACACAGTGAAACATGATATAGTACTTCCTCCAAACACAAGCAATAGAGGCAAATAATCTTAAGATTAAGAACATAGACAATGGTAAGATGTAGTAAAATAAATAGGAAGTCATGAGTTTTGAGTATTTATCTTTCATTATAATTATTTAATTATAAGTATATAATTTAATTTTAAATAAAGACTGTGTTTACCACCCAGCTTGCCAAATTCATGAACATTTAACAAAGACTTGTGAACTGGCTCCAGTACCACTGATTCTATTGACCTTAGGCTTGGCTATTTGACTGGCTTTGGCTAATGGGGTTATAATAAAACACAATAAAAACAGAGGCTTGAAAAAGCAATTGTACCTTACTCTGTTCTTTGGCTCCTCTGCCTTAAATATACAAACATTTCTGGGCTAGCCCACTGGAGGATCAGACAGTGGAGGGGAGCTGAGTAGTCCACTTGTCTCAACCAAGGTCATCTTAGACTAGCACAGAGTCAGCTGATCGCCAGACATGTGAGAGAGCCCAACCAATATTAGCAGAGCAGCCCAGGTCCTGCAGTTGACTGTGGATCCAATCGAGTGCAGCCAAGATCAAAAGAAGCACTCACCTGCCTCACAGATTCATGAGCTAAATAAATGCTAATTGTTTCAAGGTACTGAATTGTAGGGATATGTTTTTATCAGGATATATGTATATACTGATACAAGTCCATAGTTTCATTGCTTGGTAAGATACCTTCCTTGAAGTCACTGCTGATAACTGCTTTGGGGTATAGAAGCACCTGCATGCTTCACTCTTTCAAGGTTTCAAATAAAAGACTATTAATAAAATTAGACTGTAGGCCACAGGCAGAGAGTACTTTCATAGCAGAGCTATGTTTCCTTCCAACTCTATTCACAGACTTGCTTACTCTAGCCTCCTTTGTCTTTCTTTTTCTGATTGGCAAGAAGGAAGCACAAAAGAAGAACAAGCTGGACTTTTCCTACGATTTTCCCTAATTCTCCAGTCTCATAATTTGCCTTTGAAGATATAGCACAGGGAAATGTAATCCATTGCTAAAGACCACCAACTTTCCAAACTCTAGTATGAAAGCCTGCCCTGCCTACTGCTTGACTGTTTACATAAAGCCAAAACCACAATTTCGGGTGCTTTTAACATTTAGTTTCATGGTCCCAGGTATCACATTCTGCGTTAGTTGGATTAGGATTTCTCTTATTCTCTCTCTCTTCTATCTCACACACATACACACACACCATAGAGATAGGTAGTCCAGAGCTAGTATGATGGTTCCACAATTCTCAGAAATCAGCTCTAAGGCCCACCACCTCTAAGGAGTGGCTCTCATCCTCATGATCCAAAATGGCTGCTAGGACTCTTGCTATTGCACTTGGATTCTAGACAGTAGAATGGAGAAAGAGGGAGAAAAAAAGGAAAAAGGCATATTTTGGCTGTCTTTAATAAAATGTTTTCCTGACAATGCCTCAGAAGATTTCTGCTTATATCTCAATGTTTAGAGTTTAGTCATATGGCCATATCTAATTGCAAGGAAGGTTGAAAAATTTCATCTTCTTTGAGGGAAGGCATGGGCCTAGCTTAGAAATTGAGGGTTCTATTACTAAGGCAGAGAGGAGAATGTATACCAGCAGGGTAGGGAAATAATTGAGAATATCCATTCTCCATTTTGGCCACCTCTTCAACTCCTTGATTCCAGAGCAGGGGTCATGTTTTGCTTTGCCAGGCTGCCTTCTAGGAACATGGATTTCATCACTCTGATGCATGGTGCTTACCATTCACAGACTTTCCTCACAACTGTGACTTTCTTGGCATGTATAGCCCAGCAAGGTACTTTTCTCTGCTATGAGACCCACCAGCCCCATTGTTGGCTTGGATTGCCTTTTACATGAACTAGGGCTTAGAAGAAATTTCTACAGATGTCTTTCAGTGAGGAAAGGATAGGTCCAATGTATAATTTTAACATGCTTTAAGGCAGAGTTCTTTTTTTTTCCAACTTCTTTTCCATCAAAGAGAATGTACTTCAAAGTGGAAAACAGAAGTAAAACATCATAAAGGAGGACTATAAGTCCGCTATTGGTGAAGTAGATGGAAAACACTTTTGAATTTGTATATTCAGCCCAGGAGTTCATTCCAGGGCACTGACAGAAACTAATAGTGTAATAGAAATTACAAACAAAATAAAGCAAAACACTCACAAAAGTGTGCCAGAAATCAGAGAGAGCACTTAAACTCATAAGCAAGCATGCTTGATAAAAATTTAGACATTTTTACGAATAGATTATGTAGATGTGTGAGCATTTGAGAAGAAAGTGGAGATTATCATACGAAAGCATAAACTTAATTTTGAACATGCCTATCAAGATAATCTCACTTGTATCTTTAGAATTACTGGTATGGGAGATTCAATAAATGCCATGTTTCTCAATTTTAAGTCATTTTACCAAGTCCTAAGGTCTACACACAGAAAACATGGAGAAACATGACCAAGATAATAATTAGATATGTTCATAGATAGTTGAAATTGTTTCTTAGCAGAACAGAGATGCAATCTGGCCTCTGCCTATCTCTCCAATAGCATCTTGTATCATTCCCCATCGCTCCAGGACTGTTCCAACTATGCTGAACTACGAGCAGTTCCTTAAATGTATCCTATTCTCAGACCTCTGGGCTTTTGCCTGGACCAACATTTTTCTTCTATTCCCTCATTCCTACTCATCATTCTAATTTCAGCTTTGTGACTCTCCCAGAAAGCCATGTGAGATCTCCAAGACATTGCTTAGGTATGTCCCTGTGTGCTACTAGGGCACACTCTTCCCACCTCTCTACTGCTGTCCTGCATTTTATGGCCTGCTGATTTCTTCAGCTTCCAGTTGTAAGCTACTAGGGCGTCCCCAATACTTACAGCACTATGTGATAACATCATTGTCTGATGACTAATTATGGAAATATAGGGGGTTCCACTGGCTCTTTTCAGAACTTACTAATCATTTGGAAAATGCCACAGAAAACAAATTCATCTATTTTGTAGATGATCTAAAGCAGGCAGCATGTTAGAATCAAAATTCAAAGATTCAAAATGACTTTAACAGGCTTTAAGGCCAGGCTGAAAAGAAAGTAAAATTCTAGAAAGAAATACACAGGTCTGCATTGAGGCTCATGTTGTGCAGTGGTTCTCAAAGTGTGGCCCTAACAAATATGGGAGAATATATAATTAAAACGAAATCTCCAACCAACCCAGGAAACCTCTCCACAAAGGTAGAAGAGAAAGAAAACTTTGATTATTGAACAAGCATTAAACCAGAATGTGAAACCGCATCACAGGCAATCCAATGAAGAGATTACAAAGACAGAAAGAAATCTCACCCCATTATTTAGCTACACAGAAGCAACCCATCACGTACATGTTCTCAAGATAAACAGTAACTAGTCCTCAAGTAAGAGGACTTGAGAGCACCATTTGTCACATATAGGTTATCCTAAATTCACCTAGTAATTGGGTTACCATCTGTGTTTGTATTTTTCTAAAGAATCTCATATATTTTTGATAGAAGAAGGTTTACAATTTGAAGCCAGGCACAAGCTAAAGTTAAGTGCCTTATTCTCCTAGGAAACTGGGAGATAGAGATGCTTATCCATTTCAAAAAGCTTGCTCCTAGGTCCTTGAGGAAACATTCTTGGGTTGTAAAATTGGCAAGAGGCTTACTTATCTCTCAGAAAGATTTATGGATGTTTCAAGAAGGCAGAGAAAGAGCTTAGAGTAACAAGTTTCTAAAAGTAAATGTTCAAAGACAAGGAAGTAGGATGGGGGTGAGATCTTTTTTTCTCTTTCCATTAAGGAGAATGACATTTTCATTTCTGGTTTCTAATTTGTATTTCCCTTTCACCAATAGCATCAGTATGGCCTAGGAACTTTAGTTTTAGAGACACAAATTCTCAGGCCCCAACCTAGACCTACCAAATCAGAGGATGGGGGTACAACCCAGTCTTCTGTTATAATGAGCCACTCAGGTGATGCTGATATTCCCTCTAAGTTCAAGAATCATTGTAGAGAAATGTTGACAGCAGGCCACATGAAAAAGATCTGGGTAAGAAGGAGGACTTTATTGTACTTGAATTAATAGCTATCTGCAGTTTGCTTATTTGTTACCTTCAATTAATTGGCAAGAAATTAACATATCTGAAATAAAGGCAAGATAGTCAAATCCTAAGGACTTGCATTAAAGGTAAGAGTAGGAAAGATATTATTGAAAAAAAAATGGCATTCATTTGGCTCCAGAGGGCATTCTCTAATATACAAAAAATTGTCTGATTTTCTGACAAATCACAAGACTTCCAAATAAAATAAAGTCATAAAAACCAGGCTCAAGAGAAACTAGGCAATTGTGCAATTTTCTTACATGGATCCTTCCTTAAGTTCCCTGGCTTTCTACTGGGGTCCAAATCTCTCCTGTATTAATGTACCACAATTTTCGATGCAAATTGGAAACATCTGAGGATATATTTAAGAAGAAAATGCAGGAGATTTTGAGGGAAGTGGATGAGGAGAAAACAATGAATTCTAAGGGCGTATCAATTCATAGGAGTAGTCTGGACAGCGAGGCTCTCCCTAACCTGGGGAGCTAATGCTCTTCCCTTCTCAGCAGGGGCCAGGGCCAGCCATGAACCTCAAAAAGGAGAGCTCAGAGACCCTGCTGAAATTCTAGTCATGCGGGCCAAGGGAGATTATTGGAGCAGTTTGGAACTCCCTCGTTTAAGGAATCTGCCTTGAGAAGACAGTTCTTAAACCTCAAATTTGACCCACTCCTGAAGACAGCCCCAATAAACCAGTTCCCATGGCCACTGAGAAAAACAGCATTCATGATGCAAACAAGCAATCCTCAGGAAGTCCGTCCACCTGCGCAGAAGCTGGTGGAATTCGATTTCTTAGGAATTTCAGATATCGCCTCTCCTTGTGTGTCCTCAGACCTGTGGGCCTGGTTCTGCCCACTGGTCCCAATGTGAACATGCTGTGCTATAGCCAGAATGATCTGAATGCTGCAGTTAAAGTCACACAAGTGGAGAATCTGGAATTGAAAAGCAAGTATGAGGAGCTCCATAAGAAACGCCTGGAGATGGGAAAAATCATGGATGGGTTTTTAAAGGATCATACCCCAGGTGATGGAGGAGGCTCAGAAACAGATGGCATTTGCCAAAGCCAAAATCAAGAAGGTTCAGATAGAAAAGATCAACTTACTAGAGACCTGAAGTCGTTGGAGAGATCTTTCTCTGATCTTCTCAAGAGATTTAAGAAACAGAAGGAGATGATTGAAGGCTATTGCAAGAATGAAGAATCACTGAAAAAATGTGTTGAGGATTATGTATTAAGAAGTGAAAATGCAGGCCAGAGATCTAAACACAGAAGGCCCAAACAGAAGAGAAACTCAATATAGCCAATGAGGAAATTGCCTAGGTTTGAAGGAAGACCAGAGTAGAGGTGCTAGCCTTCCAGGAAGAGTCTTAGAAAGGAGGAACTGCGAGTCCGTTCACTGAAGACCATCAAGCAGAAGACTAAAGAAAATGAGATGATCAGAATCCGTGATGACCTGGTATTAGTGGTGGACTAATCTGACATGGAAGTCACTAAGCAATGACATTCTCTCCTCCTGTCCATGTGACTGTCTCTAAGCAGGTCTCCTGTACTTTCTTCCCTCTTACTTTTTTCTTTTGGTGGAGATCTAAGTGAGCCTCAAAAAACGAGATAGCTATAGAAAATTAGGTATGAGATATTTTGACTTCTCAATGTTACATGTTTTTGTGCTCTTTGACTTATTAAATATTGATGCTAATCTATCATTAGTTTTTTTTTTTAAAGATTTATTTATTTAATTCCCCCCCTCCCCCAGTTGTCTGTTCTCTGTGTCTATTTGCTGCGTCTTGTTTCTTTGTCCGCTTCTGTTGTCGTCAGCGGCACGGGAAGTGTGGGCGGCACCATTCCTGGGCAGGCTACACTTTCTTTCACGCTGGGCGGCTCTCCTTACCGGTGCACTCCTTCCTCGTGGGGCTCCCCTATGTGAGGGACACCCCTGCGTGGCTGCAGCACTCCTTGTGTGCATCAGCACTGCACATGGGCCAGCTCCACACAGGTCAAGGAGGCCCGGGGTTTGAACCGTGGACCTCCCATGTGGTAGACGGACGCCCTAACCACTGGGCCAAGTCCGTTTCCCTAGTTTTTGTATTCTATCAAATATATGCTCTTGTGAGAGTTATTGAAAGAACACTTTCTTTTTTTTCTTGATGCTGGTATCCTACACCCTTTTTACTGTAGGAAAAACATTGCTTTGAAATAATCAGCCAATAGGACCATGTCTCAACTTATTTTGTTAGAACACAGGCACTACAAAAGTGTAGTACATAAGTCATCTTATTGCAGGACCCAGTTTCCTGAGGAACTTTTGTAATGCTAACTGGCAATGAAAAAAATAATTGCCATAACCTGTCTTTAGTCATACCCTGTAAAAACATAACTAGTGATTTTTATATGGTCCTCAGGTATATAAATTGCCCGCGAAGGAGACAGGGATTGTTGTTTTTTTTTTAAAAGATTTATTTCTTTATTTCTCTCCCCTTCCCCCCCTCACCCTGTTTGTCTGTTCTGTGTCTATTTGCTGCATCTTCTTTGTCCGCTTCTGTTGTTGTCAGCAGCACGGGAATCTGTGTTTTCTTTTTGTTGCGTCATCTTGTTGTGTCAGCTCTCTGTGTGTGCGGCACCATTCCTGGGCAGGTTACACTTTCTTTTGTGCCGAGTGGCTCTCCTTACGGGGCGCACTCCTTGTGCGTGGGGCTCCCCTACACAGGGGACACCCCTACATGGCATGGCACTCCTTGCACACATCAGCACTGTGCATGGGCCAGCTGCACACGGGTCAAGGAGGCCCGGGGTTTGAACCACGGACCTCCCATGTGGTAGACGGACACCCTAACCACTGGGCCAAGTCTGCCGCCAGTGATTAATTTTTAATACAAAGATACTTAATTAGGAATTCAAGAATATATTTCAGTTAGACACCTGTAATGAACATCAGAATGATAAAACCCATGGAACGTTTTTGGGAAAAGTAGTTGTGGATTTTCCTCCTTAGAGGGTTTCAAGAAACTGCTTGCTTGAGGGCTCAGATACTCCTTTAATTTTTTCCCCATCTTTAGCTCCATAAATGAGAACCACATAATTGTTTTTCTAAATTCCCTCTCCCCCTTTGCAGCTTGCTTGCTGTCTGCTGTGTCCATTCACTGCACACTCTCCTGTGTTGTTTTACTTGTCTCTCTTTTTGTTGTGCCATTTTGCTGAGTCAGCTCTCCACAGTGCTTATAGGATGGGTGGCACTCTGCAGCGTGCTGCCCAGCCTGCTTTCACAAGGAGGTCCCAGGACACGAACCCAGGGCCTCCCATACGGTAGACGGGAGCCCAAATGACTGAGCCACAGCCACTTCCCAGAATCACAGAATTTTGAACTAAACTTTAGTCATCTAGTAATATCTTTAATTACAGAAGAGAAAATGGACATCCAAAAATGTAAAGTGATTTACCTGATGTGAAGGAGCTATGCCATTTAGTTCAAGGGAATAAAGTCAAGTGGATACAGCTCAAAGACTGCACCAATCTCATTGTTATTATTATTTTGCCATGAGTTACATGCAACATTAAATACACATCAAAACTGCTTTAGTTGGGCTTTCTGTCCTAATCTGCAAGTATTTTTTAAAAATGTAATTAAGAAAACAACTGTGGGGTGAAAAAAAGTCATAAAACATGAATCAAAACCACCATTCCACACACAAAAAAGCATTCTACCAGACATCAGAATATGCACTTAGAATTTTTTCTCAGAATATGTGTTCCTGAGGACATGTATTGTCTTATTTATCTTTGTTCACGAAGTACAGTACTTGCATATAGTAATGTATGACATATCTTGATGGTTGAAAAGTAAATACATTTCCAGGTAGTGTCCAGTACCTAGATTTCCCTGGCCAAAAAGACACAATATGTGAAACTGTTACGCTTTCAGAAGTGAAATGAAAGTGTGTACAAGTAAGTGGTCGCTGTTGGTTGTTGGTGGTGTCAAAACTTGGCTGCCAGGCACACTAACCTAGGAAGCTGTCTCAGGGCCGGCTGGTCCTGACTTTCAAAGGCAGTCAACAGTCTTCAAACTTGACGGGTGGCGGGACAAGATTCCTGGTGATCTATGCGATCTCTTAACAGTTCCCGCCCCCCAGTAGCTGGGATGCAGGGCAGAAGGTTGGGGCTGGCAAGAACAGGCTGCAGACAATTTTCAAGCAAGGATGGGGGACCAGCAGCTGGAGCAGGGGAGCTGTCTGTGAAACAAAGGCAAGTAGGGTTGGCTCGGTGAAGAGCGGCTATCCCGGTAACCGGGTGCAGGGATTCCCAAGACAGGAGGGGCCAAGCCGGTTATTTTCTAGCCACCCCGGCCAGAAGCCCGCTTGGGCGCATCCCGGAAGCCCTCGTAACGGGCTCTCCCTGTCAACGTAGGGAACGACCCACTCCTCTGCCGCCCCGGTGAGGCTGCTGATTAAAAATGCTACTTCCAGGGTGTAGTTCGAGAATCTAGCCTCAAAAAACTTCATTTAAGAAGCCGCTTAGATATTAAAAAACAACAACAATAAAATAAAACTCGGGAAGCCGGGCGGATTCGCCGTTAAACTTCTCAGGAAAAGCCACCTGGCAGGTCGGCGGACGCACCTAGGCCAGCAGGTGGGTTTTCTCGCACAGCAGCCAAGGGACCTGGTCCACGAGCTCGTTACTGTCCCCGCGCAGGGCCTGGTTCTGGGTCAGGAGAGCCTGCATCGTGACCGCCCGCGTGTCCACACCGTGGACCCCCAGCGCGGGGCTCCGTCCCGTCAGCCTCCGCCCAGCGGTCCCCGCGGCCGCGCCGCCGGAAGTGCGTGTCGGCATCCGGGGCTGCATCACCAATCGGACCCGGGTCCGAGCGGCGGTGGACAGGGACGCGCGGCCCTAGAAACGCGCGCCGAGGGGCCTGAGGACTCCCGGCGGAAGCGGGAGCCGGAAACGGGAGCCGGAAACTGGTCGGGGGCGGCGGGGAAGCCCGGGACGTGGGCCCGCGCTCCGCGGAGGACGCCGCTATCATAGCGGAGATAAACTCGCGAAGGCTCCTTCCGCGGTGCGGGCCGCGAGCGCTTTAAAGGAAAGCTGACTGGGTAGCGGCGAGGCCCAGGCCGCGGACACTGTTCCTCCCGCGTGGCTTTGTCCGCAGGCCTTTTTGAGCCAGTTTCTCGTTCCTGGTTCTTCTGCCCGAGTCCTCATTCCTTCGAAGAGGCACTTCCAACGAAGCCGTTTGCCCTTCAGCCTCGGTTTTCCTGTGGGGATTCCGATAGAAACGCAGGCGGGACGGCTACCATTCATGGACTGCCGCTGAGGGGCCGGGCGCCTTCTGTAATCTCATTGACCCTCCTGACTCAATGAAGGAGACACTATATATATTTTTTTCTCCCGGAGAACAAAATTTTCTCTCAGAGAGTCAGCAAACCTACTCGGGCTCCAAAGGCAGTGGAGTAGCGGGAGAGGAGAAGGCTTTCTGGGTGCCGGGCTTGGGAAGATGATGTTGGCAGGGTCTGGAGATGTGAAGAGACCATGTTTATCTTCAAGCTTTCCGTGTTTACAGGAATGGAAGAAATGTATTCCATTTGGTTTGCAGATCTGCAGGCTCCTGGTACTTTGGTCCAATTCAGTCCCTATCTCCTGGCACAGGCTGAGAGCGCGGTTCTGCTTCTGTTAAAAGGCCCAGCCTCTTTCCCACCCATCCAAACTCGTATTTTATTCCTTGGGGGAATGGACTAGGAATAGAAGGCTTTAGCTTTGTGTGTGATTGTATCCAAACTTGAACACTCTGACCCTGCCGAACCTTGCATGCCTGAACCAGAGAAGATGGAACTATGGGTAGAAAATTTCAGGAGGGCATTTTGAGCTATATAGTTAAGGATCTAAGAGATTCAAATAACGTTTCTTGACAAGTAATAATATTTTATTTAAAAAGCATACCTTTTGACTTTTGAATGATAAGAACGAATACTTTCTGCCAGAAGCTTTCTTTCATCATTTACGTGGATAGGTAGGTTTTGATTCTGGCTTTTCATTGATTTATTTTTATGTTGATATTTTGCTACCTTGTACTAATGAAATAATATTTTGTCTAATGAAACTGCACAAAAATTGTGTTCGAACACTTCAAAAGCAAAATACAAAACGACATGCATTTCAATATTAACACATTTGCGCCTTGGAAAAGAAAAAAGTCATACATCAAAAAATAGTTATCTTTGGGTGGTGGGTTATGAAAAAAATTTGTATAGCAAAATATGTGGGTTTTTGAAGCTACTTGATTTCATAATTTAAAAAATAATAAAATTTATTAAAATGAAAGAAAAACTTAAACATAAAAGAAATGCTTTCAATTTTTAACATATTAGTTGCCTAAAGGCAATCTTGGAAATCAGAAAGGACACATGCAGAATTTAACTGAGACTGCATTTCAGATCTCAGACTTAATCTGAAAATAACTGGAAATTATTTTCCTTGCTGAGGAAAAGGATAACATGTCATTGTATTCAATTTATCTTAAAAAAGAAAAGCCATTCATTGATACAGTATAATTTGTCTGGAGCTACAGATAGTATCAGAATGTCATTTAAAGTTTTAAAGCCAAAATGAACTCTTTGTCCTCAATATGAAATATAAAATTTATGACTTCAAATACTGGGCCATCATGCTCAAATGCTCAAAATGTGTCTGCCATTAATAATAATAACCACATACAATATTTTGCCAGACATAATAGGTACCAATAAATAGGCAATGCATAAATTTAATTGATGTGAGGTATAATAAAACTAACACTCCTGAATCTCTGACCCAGATTAAAGGTCTATAGTGTTGAATTTACTGTGGATTACTCCTCTATCCATTTACCCAGAGTTATCTACTGTCCTGAAATTTGTGTTTATCATTTTGTGACTTTTAAAACTACTTAGGTTAGATACACACACACCCATACATATATACATACATGCATACATAAATAATGTATGTACACACATATATATGTGCTTTAAAAGTACAGTTGTGTATACATGTTTAGTCTTGTTTCTGACCTTAAGAATATTATCAGACTATATTAGATTTCTGTAACTTGCTTCACTTCTTCAACATTACATTTCTAAGATTCATTGAAGTTATGTCATTTCTTTTCAATGAAGTATAATACACCACTGTGTGAATATATCCATAATTTTTTTACCCTTTTCCCAGATAATGGACATTTGGATTGTCTCTAGCTTTTTGGTAGTATAAATGATGATATGATTATTGTACATGTCTCCTGGTTTGCTTGTTAAGAGTTTCTCTAGTTCATGTGTTTAGAAGTTGAATTGTTGGATTAGAGGGCATGTGTCTTTACAAGCTAATGCTACATTGTTTTCTAAAATGGTTGTTTTGACTTTCAGTAATGCATGGTATTTTCATACCTCTTTGTTAGTCTAATAGAAGTAAAATTATCTGTAATTGGTTTTTTAATTTTCTTGATTATTAATATGATTGAGCATCGTTTCATATGTTTATTTTCCATTCATGGTTTTGTTTGTTTTGTTTGTTTTTTTCTGTGCTTGTTCATGTACTTACCTACTTTGGGGGAATTTTTTTTCTTATCAATTTTTAAGAATTTTTAATATATCCTGGGTATAATGTTTTTATCAGTTATATGGATTGAATATACGTACTCCATGGTTGTGGTTTAACTTTTTACTTTTTTTTTGCTTGTATCTTATAAACTTTTTGATGAACTTTGTCTTTTGTTTTATTTTTCTTTTTATTTTATTATTCGATTTTTCTATTTGTTTTTTTCTCTTTGAATTTTGTCTTTTGATGATAATATTCTTGTAATTTAGTCATTTTTCATGTTTAACAGCTTTAATGGCCTTTTTAATTATTTTTTTTAAAGAATTTTTTAAAAAAAGATTTATTTATTTATTTAATTCCCCTCCTCTCCCGGTTGTCTGTTCTCTGTGTCTATTTGCTGTGTCGTTTCTTTGTCCGCTTCTGTTGTCAGCGGCATGGGACGTGTGGGCGGCACCATTTCCTGGGCAGGCTGTACTTTCTTTCACACTGGGCGACTCTCCTTACGGGGCGCACTCCTTGCGCGTGGGGCTCCCCTACGCGGGGGACACCCCTGTGTGGCAGGGCATTCCTTGCGTGCATCAGCACTGCGCATGGGCCAGCTCCACACGGGTCAAGGAGGCCCAGGGTTTGAACCGTGGACCTCCCATGTGGTAGATGGACGCCCTAACCACTGGGCCAAGTCCATTTCCCTAATTATTTTTTTTGAGGTACAAGTGCCAGGATTGAACCTGGGGCCTCATAAGTGGGAAGCTGGTGTTCAACTACTAAGCCACATTGACTCCTCTGAGTTGGTTTTTTTCATTTGTTTGCTTGTTTATTTTTAGGAGGCACCAGAACCAGAACCCAGTATCTCTCATGTGGGAAGCAGGCACTTAACCACTTGAGCCATGTCTGCTCCCATTTCATGACTTTTTAAAAAAGATTTATTTTTTAATTTCTTCCCCCCCCCTCTTGTTGTTTGTGCTTGCTGTCTGCCATCATTGTGTGCTCTCTGTGTCTGTTTGATTCTTTTTTTTTTTGAGGTGGCACTAAGAACTGAACCTGGGACCTCCCATGTGGGAGGGAGGTGCCCAATCACTTGAGCCACCTCTGCTCCCTGCTTGTCGTGTCTCTCTCTTTTTTTTAAAAGATTATTTATTTATTTAACCCCCCTCCCCCCCACCATTATCTGCTGTGTCCATTAGCTGTGCTTTCTTCTGTATCTGCTCGTCTTTTCTTTAGGTGGCACCAGGAACCGATCCTGGGACCTTCCAGAGTGGGAGAGAGGTGTTCAACCTCTTGCACCACCTTAGCTCCCTGGTCTGCTGGGTCTCTTATTGTCTCTCCTCTGTGTCTCTTTTTGTTGTGTCATCTTGCTGTGCCAGCTCTCTGCTCAGGCCAGCTTGCTGCATAGGCCAGCATTCCCATGCAGGCCAGCACTCCGTGTGGGCCAGCTCTCCACTCAGGCCAGCTTGCTTTGTGGGCCAGCTTGCCTTCATCTGAAGGCCATCGAAGCCTGGACCTCCTATATGGTAGATGGGAGCTCAGTCACTTGAGCCACATCCGCTTCCCTGTTGTGTCTCTTATTTGTTTCCTCATTGCATCATCTTGTTGCTCGCCATCTTGCTCATCTTCTTTAGAAGGCACTGGGAATGGAACCCATGACCAACCATGTGGTAATGAGTGCCCAACTGCTTGAGCCACATTCACTTCCCTTTAATGACTTTAAAAATAACCTTTTCCAATCTCAAGATCAAAAAATATTCTCCTATGTGTTTTTCTATGATTTAAAGTTTTGCCTGTCCAATTTTAGTCTTTACTCCATGTGGAATTGAGTTTTGTAGCTTAGGGACCCAATTCTTTTTTTTTTTCTCTATGATTGATTATTTGTTCCAAAATATTTATTAAATAGTTTCTCCTTTCATCACTGGTTTGCTATGTCATCTTTCTCATGTATCAAGTTTCTATGTATGTATGAATCCAATTCTGGACTCTTTTTCGGTGTCATCTGTTTGTCTATATTTCCACTGTAATAAGCTGTGTTAACTTATATAACTGTACAATGAGTTTTTATAACAGGTAGGACAGTCTCCTTCAGGAGTGTCTTGGCTATTCTTGGGTCTTTGCCCTTCTATAGACATTTTAGAAAACAGCTTGTTTAGTTCCTCTCAGTCCATTTGTCTTTCCTCTCTGGTTTCTATTAAGATATTCTCTTTGACTTTGGGGCTGAGGTTGCACTACAAAGTATTTCTGAAAGGATTTCTTTTCATTTAGCTTGTTTGCTACATTTTGTGCTTCCTGTATCTGTGGATTCATGACTTGGTTCTGAAAATTTCTCAACCATTATAACTACCTTCAAATATTGTTTCTTTTTCATTCTTTCTATTTTCTCCTGCTGGGACTCATGTTAACAGTAGGTTAGATTTTCTTATTCTAGCCTCTTTTTCTCTTAACCTCTCGTAAAAACCAGATCCTTGTCTTTTTCTGCTGCTTGTGGGTAAAATCTTTGAGCAATCTTCCTTTTCACTAATTCTCTATTTGCTCTAAATTTGCTGTTTAATCTATCCACTGGGTTCTTGGTTTCAATAATTATATTTTTCATTTCTATATGTTCTTTTTAAAATGGTTCTGGATATTTTAGTAATCTCATGTATTGTTCATTTTTTTATTACATATTTCTATCTTGTAAAACTTTTCATATGTGGTTATTTATATTCTGTATCGGGTAATTCTGAATGGAAGTTTGAATTTATTGTAATTTCTGATGGCTCTTACTCATAATGGCTTGTATCTTTCCATGTTTAGTACATTTTATATCATTAGTTCATATATGAACACCCCCTACTCTAAGCCTAAATGATATATGTATCACATCAATCCACAATCCTTAATATTTTGGCTAACTTTTAAAAATTTATTTTAATATAGTTTAAGACACAAACATATTAAGATGTTTATACATATATACTTAAAATATTCTGTGTCATCAGTCTTACCTGTACAATACTTTTTGATAAGCACAAAATTTAACAGGAATTTAGCTCTTTTGAATAAATATTTCTTTAATTTTCTCACTAAACTAAAGCAGTTAATGTTAAATGCTCACCTGAGTCCATTCACCTCCTACCTGTGTGACTTTGAGCAATTTAACTTATCCATACCTTAGTTCTTCTTTAAGTTGAAGGTAACCAGAAGATAATGTATACAAAACTTTTAACATAGTACCTGATACATAAGAAGGATGCAAAAATGGTAAATAACATTATTAACTTCTTTTAAGGTCTCCCTGAGTAGAAAATTAAAAATGTCAGGTATTTAGCATTTGAATAATCCTCCTGGAAGTTAATAATCTATATAAAAAATATTTTTTTCAAGGATATAGCTCATGTGTGTGTGCACATTTTTATTTACTGAGGCAAAATTCATATAACCTAAAATTAACCACATTAAAGTGAACATTTCAAAGTCGTTTAGTATATTCACAGTGTACAAACAACTGTATTTATTTCAAATCATTTTTATCACCACAAAATAAAATCCTGTATCACTTAAGCAGTTGCTCCCCACTTCCTATTCTGCCTTAGCACTATTAACCACCAATTTACATCCTGTCTCAATGGATTTACCTTCTCTGAACATTTCATATGAATGAAATCATAAAATAAGTTACCTGTTGTATTTGACTTCCTTTTCTTAGCACAGTGGTTTTGGTGCTCATCCATGTGATAGAATGTATCAGTACTTCAATCCTTTTTTATGACTTAATTTTCCATTGTATGTATATACCACAATTTGTTTATTTACCTGTTGATGGACATTTGGGCTGTTCTACCTTTTGGCTATTGTGGATAGTGCTGCTCTGAACATGCACATACATGTACTTGTTTGTGTACCTGTTTTATATTCTTTTGGGCATATACCTGGGAATGGAATTACTGGGTTATATGGTATGTTTAACTTTTTTAAACAAATCAATTTTATTGATACATATCAATAAAGCATACAATTAATCCAAAATATACAGTCAATAGTATTTCGTATAATCACATAGTTGTGTATTTATCACCTCAATCATCAGAGCATTTTCGATATTTTAATACTACTACTACTAATAAACAAAAAACTAACAAGAAAACTCTTCACCCTGCAATCTCTATTCTTCCCCTGCTGTGCATAGCTGCTATTTCTAGCTATTTTCCACAATTACTTATTTATTAAGCGGTTTTACTGGGATATATTCATATATCATATGCTCTATCTAAAGTGTATAATCAATGGCTTTCAGTATAATTGCAATGTTGTGCATTTATCACCACAAAATATTTTTTAACAATTTCATTATCTAAAAAGAATATCTCCACACTCCTTAGAATTGTCTACATAACTACTAATCTAATTTCATCTTTATAAATTGATTCATGTCTACATTTTCTATAAATGGAATCATACAATATGTAGTACTCTGTGTCTGGTCTCCTTCATTTGGTATAATGTGTGTTTTTTTGGTCTGATATTGACATTTTGTAGTATTAACCTGCATTTGTTCAGCTTCAAAGAAAATGGTTTTACATATGCAATTTTACCCGTAATCATATTTTCACATAATAAATTTATATTTCACGTAATATATTAATAGTAGTGCAATCATACAGTATTTGTCTTTTTGTGTCTGGCTTGCTTCACTCAACATAATGTCCTCCAGGTTCATCCATATTGTCATATGTTTCACGACTTCATTTCTTACCACTGCATAATATTCCATCATGGGTATGCATCACAATTTCTTTATCCATTCATCAGTTGATGGTCATCTGGGTTGTTTCCAACTTTTAACTATTGTGAATAACACTGCCATGACTATCGGTGTACAAATGTCTGTGTCACTGCTGTCAGTTCTTCTGGGTATTTACCTAGCAATGGTATTGCTGGGTCCCATGGTAAGTCTATATTGAACTTCTTTGGAACTGCCCAACAGTCCTCTAGAATTGCTGCACCATTCTATATTCCCACCATCAATGAATAAGCGTTCCTTTCCCTCCACATCCTCAAACATTTACATAAGTTTTCTGATTTTTTAATAGCAGCCAGTCTAATAGGTGTGAAATTATATCTCATTGCAGTTTTTTTTTTTGCATTCCCCTAATCGCTAGTAATTTTGAGCAATGTTTCATGTGTTTCTTCACCATTTGTATTTCTTCTTTGGATAGTTGTCTTTTTTTTTTTTTGGTTCTATTATCTCTTTATTATTATTATTTTAAATGTCACAATAAAAATATAAGAGGTTCCCATATACCCCCCACCTCTCCCTTCACTCCTCCCATATCAACAACCGCTTTCATTATTGTGTCACATTCATTGCATTTGGTGAATACATTTTGGAAGAAGAGATATGATGTGGGGGCATTTTTGGGACTTGGAGTTGTCCTAAATGATATTGCAGGGACAGATGTGGACATTATATATCTTGCCAAAACCCACCGAATTTATTGGGGAAGAGTGTAAACTATAATGTAAACTATTATCCATGTGGTGCAGCAGTGCTCTCAAATGTATTCACCAAATGGACAGTTGTCTTTTAAAGTCCTTTGCCCATTTTTTAATCGGATAGTTTGCCTTTTTATTCTCGAGCTGTATGATCTCTTTATATATCATGGCTCTTACATCCTTATCAGATATGTGATTGCCAAATATTTTCTCCCATTGATTCAGCTGCATTTTCACCCTTTTGACAAAATCCTTTGAGGTGCAAAAATTGAATTTTAAGGAGGTCCCATTTATCTTTTTTTTCCTTTTGTTGCTTGTGCTTTGAGTGTAAGGTTTAAGAAACTACCTCCTACCACAAGATCTTGATGTTTTCCTAAATTTTCTTCTAGGAGTTTTATGGTTGTCACTTATATTTAGCTCCTTGGCCCATTTTGAGGTAATTTTTGTATACGGTATCAGATAGGAGACTTCTTTCTTTCTTTTGGATATGGCTATCCAGTTCTCCCAGCACCATCCATTTGTTGACTAGACTGTTGTGGCCCAGCTGGGTGGCCTTAACAGCCTTGTCAAAAACCACTTGACTGGAGATATGAGGGTCTTGAGTTCTTGATTTGGTTCCATTGGTCCATCTGACCTTATGCTAGCACCATGCTGTTTTGTTTTGTTTTGTTTTGTTTTTACCACTGTAGCTAAGTAATATGCTTTAAAGTCAGGAAGTCAGTGTCCTCCAACTTTGTTCTTTTTTAAGATATTTTTGGCTATTCAGAGCCTCTTACTCTTCCAAATAAATGTGATTATTGACTTTTCAATTTCTATAAAAAAAAAGGCTGTTGGGATTTTTTTGGGAATGCATTGAATCTATAAATCAGTTTAGGTAGAATTGACATCTTAATGATATCTAGTCTTCCAATCCATAAGCATAGAATGCCCTTCCATTTATTTAAGTCTTCATCAGTTTCTTTTAGCAATGTTTTGTAGTTTTCTGAATACAAGTCCTGTATGTCCTTGGTTAAGTTTATTCCTAAATATTTGATTGTTTTAGTCACTATTATAAATGGATTTTTTTTCTGATTTTCTCCTCAGATTGCACATCAGTAGTGTACAGGAACACTATTGATTTTTGCATATTAATCTTGTATCCTGCCACTTTGTTGAACTGTCTATTCTACTATCTTTGTTGTGGATTTTTCAGGATCTTCTAGATATAGGATTATATCCACAGTGAATAATGATAGTTTTACTTCTTCCTTTCCTATTTATTTACCTTTTATTTCTTTACCTAATTTCTCTAGCTAGAACTTCTAACACAATATTGAATAATAATGGTGACAGTAGTCATCCTTTTCTTGTTCCTGATCTCAGTGGGAAAGCTCTTAGTCTTTCACTATTGGGTATAATGCTACCTGTAAGTTTTTCATATATACACTTTACCATATTGAGAACACTTCCTCCTATTCCTATCTTCTGGAATGGTGTGTTTCGTTTTGTTTTTTAATCAAGAAAGGGTGCTATATTTTGTCAAATGCCTTTTCTGCACCAATTGAGAAGATCATATGATTTTTCTTCATTTTATTGATGTGGTTTATTACATTGATTTTTTTTTGTGTTGAACCACCCTTGCATACCTGGGAGAAAACCCACTTGATGATGGTGTATAGTTCTTTTAATGTGCTTTTGGATTCTGTTTACAAGTATTTTGTTGATGATTTTTGCATCTATATTCATTAGAGATATTGGTCTGTAATTTTCTTTTTTCACAGTATCTTTACCTGGTTTTGGTATTAGGGTTTAGGTATAGAATGAGTTTGGTAGCATTCTTTCCTGTTCAGTTTTTTAGAAGAACTTGAGCAATATTGGTATTCAGTCATCTTTGAATGATTGGCAGAATTCACCCATGAAGCCATCTGATCCCAGGCTTTTCATCTTTGGGAGGTTTTGATGACTGTTTCAATCTCTTCACTTGGGACTGGTTTGTTGAGGTCTTCTATTTCATCTAGGGTCAGTGTAGGTGGTTCATGTGTTTCTAGGAATTTCTCCATCTCATCCACATTTTCAAGTTTTTTGGCATACAGTTGTTCAGAGTATCCTCTTATGATCTCTCATTTCTGTGAGGTCAGTGGTAATGTCTCGCTTCTCATTTCTGATTTTACTTACCTGCATCGTCTTCCTTTTTTTCTTTGTCAGTCTAGCAAAGGGTTTGTTGATTTTTTTGCTCTTCTCAAAGAACCAAATTTTGGTTTTGTTGATTCCCTCAAATTTTTTTATTTTATTTTATTTTTTTGGTTTTCAATTTCATTTATTTCTATTCTGATCTTTTCTATTTCTTACTTTTGGCTTGGTTTGGGATTGGTTTGCTGGTCTTTTTCTAGTTCCTCCAGGTGGAGTTAGGTCTTCAATTTTAGCTTTTTCTTTTTCTTTAATGTAAACATTAAGGGCTATAAATTTCCCTCTCAGCACTGCCTTTGCAGTGTCCCATAGGTTTTGATATGTTGTGTTCTCATTTTCATTCATCTCAAGATATTGCTGAATTCTCTTATAATTTCTTTTTTGGCCCACTGGTAATGTAAGAGTGTGTCATTTAATTTCCATATATTTATGATTTTCCTTTTTTCCACCCATTTTTGGTTTCCAACTTCATTTTGTTATGATCAGAGAAAGTGTTTTGTATAATTTCAATCTTTTTAAATTTATTCATTCTTGTTTCGTGACCCAACATATGGTCTATCTTGGAGAAGGATCCATGAGCCCTTGAAAGGTCTGTATATCCTGCTGTTTTGGAGTACAATGCTCTATAGATGTCTATTAGGTTGAGTTCATTTATCATATTATTTAAGGTCACTGTTTCTTTCTTTATCCTCTGTCCAGATGTTCTACTCAATACTGAGAGCAGTGTATTGAAGTCTTCAACTATTATTGTAGAGACATCTATTTCTCCCTTCGGCTTTGCTAGTGTATGCCTCATGTATCTAGAAGCACTGAGATTAGGTGCATAAATATTTAGTATAGTGATATTTATTGCTGAATTATTGCTGAATTGCCCCTTTTATTTATATACAATGACCTTCTTCATCCCTTATAACAGTCTTGATTTAAAATCTCTTTTGTCCAATATTAGTATCACTACTCCAGTTCTTTATTGGTTACTATTTGTGTGGAATATCTTTTTCCAACCTTTTACTTTCAATCTGGTTGTGTCCTTAAATCTGAGGTGAGTCTGTTGTAGACAACATATAGATGGCTCATATTATTTTATCCATTCTGTCAGTTTATGTCTTTTGGTTGGGGAGTTCAAGCCATTAACATTCACTGATATTACTGTAAAGGCATTACTTCATCCATTTTTACCTTTGGCTTTCTGTCATCATACTATACTGTTGTCTATCTTTTTACCCTTTAATTTACCCTTTCTATAATCTTCATTTCTACAATCTTCTCCATGTCTCTTGCCTTTGTTTTTTCCTATCAGGCTGCACTACCCCCTTTAGTATCTCTTGTAATTTTGGTCTTTTGGTAACATATTCTATCAGTTTTTGTCTGTGAAGACTTTGAATTCACCCTCATTTTTGAAGGGCAGCTTTGACAGATACAAAATTATTGGCTAGCAGTTTTTCTCTTTCAGTACCTTAAATCTATCATACCACTTTATCTTCTCCTCCATGGTTTTTGATGAGAGGTTGGCACTTAATCTTATGGTGTTTCCCTTGTGTGTGATGCTTTCCTCTTCTCTTGCTGCTTTCAGAATCCTCTTTATCGCTAATATTTGTCATTCTGAATAGTAGATATTTCTGAGTAGGTCTATTTGGATTTATTCTGTTTGGGGTGCATTTCCTTCTTGAATATTGATAATTGATATCTTTCATAAGGGTAGTGAAGTTCTGTCATTATTTCCTCAAATATTCTTTCTGTCCTTTTTCCATTTTCTCTTCCTTCTGGACACTGATAATGAATATGTTTTGTATTTTGCATTGTCATTCAGTTACCTGAGATCCGTTCCATTTTTCCCTCCTCTTTCTGTCTCCTGTCTTTTCCAGTTCAAGTAGTCTGTTTGTGAAATCACTGATTCTGTCTTCAAGTAATTCAGGTCTGTTCCTATGTGCCTCTACTGTATTTTTAATCTCCTTATGTCTTTCATTCCCATAAGGTCTATTACTTTTCATCGAAGGCTTTCAAATTTTCGTTATACTCATCCAGTGTCTTCTTGTTATCTTTTATCTCTTTAGTCATATTTTCTTTCAGGTCTTTAAATTGATTTAAGAGAGTTGTGTGATTATCATTGATTAATTGTCTTAAATCCTGTATCTCTTTAGGATCATTGGTTTGTTCCTTTGGCTGGGCCTCCATTTCTGCTTCCTAGTATGGCTCGTAATTTTTTTTTTAAGATTTATTTTTTATTTATTTCTCGCCCTTCCCCCTCGCCCCGTTGTCTGCTCTCTATGTCCATTCACTGTGTGTTCTTCTGTGCCTCCTTGTATTCTTGGCAGCAGCACTGGGAAACTGCATCTCTTCTTTGTTGCATCATTGTGCTGTATCAGCTCTCTGTGTGCGGCATGCTCCTGGGCAGGTTGCACTTTTTTTCACACAGGGCGGCTCTCCTTACAGGGTGCACTCCTTGTGCATGGGGCTCCCCTATGCAGGGAACATCCCTGAATGGCAGAGCACTCCTTGCACACATCAGCACTGCGCATGAGCCAGCTTACCACATGGGTCAGAAGAATCTGGGTTTGAACCCTGGACCTCCCATGTGGTAGGCAGAGGCTCTAGCAGTTGAGCCAAATCTGCTTCCCTGGCTTGTAATTTTTTGCTGATGTCTAGGCATCTGAATATGTTGATAAATTTACTCTGATGGCCAGTTTCTCTCTCTTGCCTATTTTTTCCAAGTTCTTCTTTGATATTTGGTTCACCTTATCCTAATTATTTAAAATTTCCCAGCTTAAGTTTTCAAAAGGGGCTCACTAATAGGGTGTAGATTTTCTCCCAAAAGTTAGAGAACAGAGAGACCCATGTGCAGTTTTTGTCCATGCAATTTCCTGATCAGCCAGCTGATGGTGCTAGTTGGTGCACCTTTCCATGGAGATGTATCTCTCTCCATTTTCCTATGTTTTTGGTCTGGCCAGAGCTGAGTTTCAAAACAGGCTCTGCTGACCAAATTCACTGAAGAAAAGCCCGCCTGCCCCCCCGGATTCCCCTCTCTTTTTTTGTAACAGCTGACAGGGACGAATATGTGTGTTCTCCTCTCAGTCAGCTGCAGTGAGCCAGGGATTTTACCCCAGCTCAATATCTTGCAGTTGGAGGATAGGAGCACTTCCTGGTGACTAGGAGGTTTAGTAACTCACAGTTTGTTGTTTTGGGTTCCTCTTTCTCTGTCCCTCACCCTCCTGGGAGTTGTGAAGCACTGTCCTGGTCTGCTAAGCCCCAAAGCAGGTCCCTCAGATGCTTTTGGCTCTTTCTCCATGTTTTTGTTAGAGAGCTGAGCCTTGCCTGCCTAATCTGACTCCATCTTGCCACAATCCTATGTTTAACTTTTTGAGGAACTGCCAAACTTTTCCACAGCAGCTGCATGACTTAACATTCCAATTAGCAATGTACAAGAGTTTCAGTCAAGAATTTCAATTACTGTATATCTTTGCCAGTACTGTTCATTTCCTTTTTTAAAAAATTTATTATAGCCATCATAATGGATATATATTGGTACCTCATTGTGGTTTGGATTTGCATTTCCTAATAAATAGTATCTTTTCATGTGCTTATTGGTCTTTGGAGAAATGGCTACTCAAATATTTTGCCTATTTTTTAATTGGGTTGTTTGTCTTTTCAGTTGTTGAGATGTAAGAATTCATTATATATTCTAGAGAGTATATCATTATTGGAGATATGACTTGCAAATATTTTGTCCCATTCTGTAGGTTATCTTTGTGCTTTCTTAATACTGTCCTTTGATACACAAAAGTTTTTTTTTTTAATGGTCTAATTTATCTTGTTTGGTTTTTTTTATTCTTTTGTTGCTTGTACTTTTGGTGTCATTTAAGGATCCATTGGTGAAATCCAAGTTCACAAAGATTTACCCCTGTCTTCATCTAGAGTTTTATGGTCCTAGCTTTATATTTATTCACTGATAAATTTTACCTATCTTTTTCATATGGTATGAAGTAGAGGCCCAGATTCATTCTTTTGCATGTGAACACACAGTTTTCCCAGCACTATTGTTGAAAAGACTATTTTCCCCTCATTAGTATTGGTACTCTTGTTGAAAATCATTTGGCTCTAGATGTGTGGGTGTATTTCTGGACTCTCAGTTCTATATTTATGCCAGTACCACATTCTGTTGATTATTGGAACTTTGTGGTAAGTTTTGAAATTGGGAAGTGTGAGTCTTCCAACTTTGCTTTTCTTTTTCAAGATTGTTTTTGCTATTCAGGGCCCCTTACAGATCCACATGAATTTGAAAATTGGCTTTTCTGTTTCTGCAAAAAAATTCTCTTGGGATTTTGATAGAAATTGCATTGATTCACTAGATCCTTTTGGATAGTATTGCCATCTTAAAAATATTAAGTGTTTCTATCCATAAACCTAGGATGTCTTCCCACTTATTTGGGTCTTCTTTAATTTTGTTCCTGATGTTTTATACTTTTCAGTGTCTTTTACCTTCTTGGTTAAATTTATTTCTAGGTATTTTATTCTTTTGGACATTATTGTGAATGGAATTGGTTTCTTAACTACTTTTTCAAATTAGTCATTGCTAGTATATAGATACATAGCTGAACTTTTTTGTGTTACTCTTGTACCCTGCAACTTTGCTAAATTATTTTACTAGTTCAAGTAGTGTTTGTTTGTTTGCTTTTTATTCTCTGGGACTTTATATAGAATTGTGTCATCTGTGAATAGAGATAATTTTACTTTTTCATTTCCAACTTAGATACCTTTTATTTATTTTTCTTGCCTAATTTCTCTGGCTGGAACTTCCATTACAATGTTGAGCAAAAGTGACAAAAGTAGGCACCCTTGTCTTGTTTCTAATCTTTGGGTGACAGCTTTCAGTCTTTCATCATTGAGTAAACATTATCTGTGCATTTTTTATATATACTCATTATCAGATTGAAGAAGTACCTCTTTCTTCCTAGTTGTTGAGTAATCTTTTTTTCATGAAAGGGTGTTAGATTTTATCAAATACTTTTTCTGCATTAATTGAGATAATCATGTGGGTTTTTTCTCCTTCATTTTATTAATGTGGAATATTGATACTTGGATTGATCTTTATAGGTTGAACTACTCTTGCATTTCTAGGACTAGAATGAATTAGGAAGTATCCCATCCTCTTCTATTTTTTGTTTGCTTTTTGGAGGACTTTGAGAAGGATTGATATTAGTTCTTGGAATGTTTGGTAGAATTTGCCAGTGAAGCCATCTGGTTCTGGGCTTTTCTTTGGTGGGAGATTTTTGATTACTAATTTAATCTCTTTATTTGTAGTAATTCTGTACACATTTTCTATTTCTTTTTGAGTCAGTTTAGGTAATTTGTGTGTCCATTTGTCCATTTCAGTGATGTACCTTTTACAATCCTTTTTATTCTGTAATGTCCCCACTTTTATTTCTGATTTAATTATTTGCATGTACTTTTTTTCCTTTGTCAATCTAGCTAAAGTTTGTCAAATTCTTTAATCTTTTCAAAGTATCAAGCTTTGGTTTTGTTGATTCTCTCTATTGTTTTCTATCCTTTATTTTGTTTACCTCTATTCTCATTTTTATTATTTTGGATTGATTTGCTCTTCTTTTTCTAGTTCCTTAAGAGTAAAGTTAGATTATTGACTTGAGATCTTTCTTCTTTTTTAATGTAGATGTTTATTCCAATAAATTTCCCTCTGAGCTCTGTTTTCACTGCATCCCATAAGTTTTGGTAGGATATATCTCTTTTAATAAATATAGCATTCTCTACTATATACTGTCCCTGTCCAAGTTGTGTATTCTCATTGAATATATTTTCTCTTAAGCCCTTTAAAACACCTTGAGGATATGGTAAAACTATAAATACAAAAACCCATGATCCTGACTCTTAAATAGTATATTATGTGTTATAAGACTTTTTTTTTTGATAGGAAACACTTGAAAGATAGTTTCCTATAGGAATATAATAGTGAACTATATCCTTAATTAATGATTTAAAAATTAATAGAAAAAGAATATATAGAAATTTGAGCAAATTTTTATGATCATTTGTATTAGAATAAATGATGGCCTAATAAAAGCAGGTATTTATGAGAACTCATCGAAATGCTGCTGTTGTTTTTTTTATTTGACTCACTGTTCCTTTAGAAAACAAGTTGAATCAGGAAGAATTCCAAATAGCTACTTCCCTTAGGCAAATAAATAACTGGGCAATGCTCTCTCTGAGGAGTTAATCATAATATATTTGAAACTGCTAAAAGCAATTATGACAAAGGATGGAGCAACTATAAAATAAATGGTTGTTTTTGTTGTGCGGGATGCCCCTTTATCACTCGCTTACTCTCTTTGAGGGATCATTTACAATGACTCGGATTGTAATCAGGAAGCAAGATATCCCTTGATATCACATTAAAAAGACTTGTGAGACTTACAAACTACAGGGAAATTAAATGGATAGCCTATAGGATTGAAATGGCATTTTAAAATGGGTACATATTTCTTGCAGATGTCCTTGGGGGACAGTTTTTCTGCCCTTTGGAACATACTTTTGTTTGTTTTTTCTCCTGAAAGTGTCCCCATATCACACCTCTTCTTCCCTCTCCCTGCCCTCAGCAATTCCTGTGGCCACTGTTTCCACATCAATCATAAAATTTCTTCCATTGCTAGAGTCACAATAAATTCTATAGTAGAATACCAATAAGTCCACTCTAATCCATATTTTATTCCTCCATCCTGAGGACCCTGGGATGGCAATATCCACTCCACCTCTAAATCAAGAGGGAGCTTAGATCCCACATGTCTGATGGATGGGATTCTCCTGCTTGCAGCTGTAGACTTTTTTAGTTCCATGGTGTGGTAGGGTTGACCATCTTCACATCCCTATTAGCTGACTTGGGTAAGTCCAATGAACCGGAGAGTAGGTGTTACAACTTTGCTGAGGCTCAGGGCCTAGCTGGTACATGGACAGTCCAGAGATTCAAGTCTCCTGAGCATACACCAACCCCAGCGCCAACAACAGGTTCAGTAAAAGTGACAAAAGAGGCATGTGTAAAGAGGTGACATCTGAGTGCAACACCATCACATTCAGGAGCACAAATTCCAAAGTAAGGCCCACTGGCAAGGCACTGAACTCCAAAACCATCTGCCATGACTGTAGGACCTGGGTGTCTCCATAACCCTCAGGAGCACTACTACCTGGGATAGTATCTACTTTGGCTGTCCCTGGGATCCTGCTAAGACATGCATAAGCACGACCCCTCTGATGACCTCCCAACTCATTTTGAAGTCTCTTAGCCATATAAACTCATTTGTCTTTACCGTTTCCCCCGTTAATTCAAGGTCTTCTTTTTTTAAAGATTTATTTTTTATTTATTTCTCTCCCCTTCCTCCTCCACCCCAGTAGTCTGCTCTCTGTGTCTATCCACTGTGTGTTCTTTGTGTCTGCTTGTATTCTTGTTTGCAGCACCAGGAATTTATGTCTTTTTGTTGTGTCATCTTGCTGCATCAGCTATCTGTGTGTGTGGTTCCACCCCTGGGCAAGCTGCACTTTTTTTTTTCACGTGCGGCAGCTCTCCTTATGGGGCACACTCCTTATGTGTGGGGCTCCCTTACATAGAGGACACCCCTACATGGCATGACACTCCTTGTGTGCATCAGCCCTGTGTGTGGGCCAGCTCACCACATGGGTCAGGAGGCCCTGGGGATCGAACCCTGGACCTCCCATGTGGTAGGCAGACACTCTATCAGTTGAGCTAAATCTGCTTCCCCAAGGTCTTTTTCTAGTTGCATCACCAGCAGGTGCTTGGTAGTAATCCCTCAGCACCAGGGAGGCTCATTTCCAGAAGTCATGTCCCATGCTAGGGGGAAGGTATTGCATTTACGTGCTGAGTTTGACTTAGAGAATAACCACATTTGATGGGGCTTTCAGGAGGTAACTCTTAGTCACCCTGCAGCTCTAGGCCTACTTGAAATTTCAAGCCCACAGGCTTATAAACATAGTCATCAGTATCAAGGGCCCATCATTGGACCATCATTCTTCACTGGTCTTTGCCCTTGCACTTTGGGATTGTTGCTGTTCCATTGGGGAATGAGACAGAGCTCTCCAGGATGGGAACTCAGCACTCCCTCAGTTATCATGTGTAAGTCTACCCACTAGGACAACACCCAATGAACATCTGAACATATCTGAATGCCCAATATGCATGTCCTGGAGAACTCCCACCCATGCATCCTCCATCAATGACACCCCAAACCAGTGCTCCTCCCCTGCCATAGTTAAATCCCTCTGTGATCTAAAACTTCTTCAAAAATGAAGCGTAATATATTGCCAAAATCAATTAGTAGGAAAATGGAATAGTAATGATAGGTATAAAGATTAGAAATAGAATACATAATAATTTAGAAAAACTACAATAAGGTAAAAAATAGATTGGGGTATTAAACTTTTTTTTGATGTTTTGCCTTTCATTCTTGCAATAGGTGTTGCCCTGTATGTACAGTGGCAAGGCAGTCTCTTCCATTTTTTCCTCAATGTCTACATCCTTTTTAAAAAAAATGTTTTATTATGTCTTCAAAAATGTTTTAAATCACAATAAAGTCACATATAGAATATAGGGGACTACCATATGTCCAATATCAAACCCTTTTTCCTCTTCCCCAGCAATGATCTAGATCCCATACTAAGGTAATGACCCTTTATGATAGTTTGTCAGCATCTTTGAAACACCAACTGTAACCACTTGACCTTATAGATTTGTTAGGCATCAAATGAATAATGTGTGTGAAAATATTTGGAGGGATCAAAGAGTAGAAGGTTGATGATACAGGTAAGTTGATACCTTTAAAAAGAGACCATGAAATACTGTGTCAGAGGATTCATCAAGAACCAATTGTAGAAGGAGAAAGAGAGGAAGAACAAATTGTAGGTTTCAAATGTTTGTAGAATATTTAAATGAATTTTGGTATTTAGATTTTAAGGATGGTTTTATTGAACTTCAGAGCTCTTAGTGTGAGAAGCAAAGAATGAATGAGCTTAATGGAATTCATGGTTTTAGTAGCAGAAGTAATATGCCCACATGATTATTAATTTAACAAGAGAAATCAGTAAATGATGCTTAGAGAGAGTATTCTAAGACCAACTACTATGATTTTACTAATCATGAAAAAATTGAGAAAGTGTTCTTTTACCTTCTGATTCTCTTTTTTTCTGTTTTCTGTTAAACGTTGATATTCCCCATCCCAGGACTTTATCTTTTCCTCTATGCCTTTTCCCTATGGTATATCAATCAGGACTAGCGCTCCAGTCACTTTATTCCAATGACTTCCAGATCTTTGCCTCTAACTCTCCTCTGAGTACTGGACCACTGTGTCCAACTGCTTGGATGTGTTAAAAGTATCCAATCTAATCATATCAAAATTTGATCTCTCTATCTGCACTTCTACTGAATTTCTATCTTGGCTAATGGCATCACCATTGGATTAGTTATGGTAATTCTAGCTGCTGGGTGAATCTGAGAATCTTAGTTGCTTAACACAATAGATGTGTATTTCTTACTAATGCAAAGTCTAATCAATGGGAAGTGGATATGGGCTCTGCTTCATTCAGTCTTTCAGGGATCCAAGCTAGCAGAAGCTTGGGCACTGACATAAAGCTGATAGAGGAAGAGAATGGAAGACAGACCCAGAGAGATTTTTGTGAATCAGTTTGAAAGTGGTGCTCCTCGTTTCTGCTCTCGTTACTTTAGCCATAATTCATTTAACAGCTCCACCTAACTGCAAGTTCAGTTGGGCATGTCAGCTCGCTGTATGCTCAGAAGTAAGAAAGAGTCTGATAAGCCTATAGCATTATCTTCTATAACTTGTCTTCCCATTAAAATTAAAAACCTTTTCATCTTTTGACTTTTCCTTCTTACTTAGCCATTGAATTCTATAAATAAATCCTGTCTCTGGAATCTATCCTCCTCTATCATTATTTTTACTCACTCACCTAGCCAGAACCCTCTTTTCTTCCTCAGACTTTTAAGAATAGTTTTGAAAATAGCCATCTTGATTCTAGTTACTAAAATCCAACCTTCATTTTGTCAACATTCTTTTTTTATAATTCTGAACTAATTATGTCACTCTAGTACTTAAATATCACTTATGCTTAAAAATGCTTCAGTCACCTCAGGATAAAATAAAAACTCTGTGGCAAGGTACAGAAGGCTTTGGTTTTTGGTTCCATGTCTCATCCTCTGCCTGGTGAATATCTATTCACTACTGTTTCTGTGATGCCTTTCCCTGTGGCCCCTATCTGTATAAATTTCTTTCTCAGTGGTGCTTCATATGTCTAAAATAAGGTATAGCACATTTCTCACTAGTGTATAAGCTCCACAATGTCCTGTTCACTGCTAGGCCTAGAAATCTTTGCACTTAATAAGCACTCAATAAACACTGGATTAATTGATGGTAGTTTTTTGTGTACGAATATGTTTGCCATATTATTTATAAATTAAAGATGAAAATCATGCCTACTAATTCCTGAATTAGTAATTTCTGCATGCTACAGAAAAAAAAATGTTTCTGAATTGAGTAAAATGGGTCTTAGAATATATGAGAATAAATTAATGAGCATAGGTTGGCTTAAGATGTAGCAAGATGGTTCTGAGGAAAGAAAGAATTGGGCATGTACATGCAAATGACATCATCATTTCATTATTAAAAAATATTTATGACTGCCAGTTATGTGCCAGGATTGTCTTAGGCACTAGAGACACACCAATGAGTAAAACCAGACACAGCTGCTGCTATAGTATGTGGGGCTCATGATCCATTTATTAAAGCAAACTGGGTCAAGCATACTGAAAGACAGTTAACATTAAGGAAGTGTATGACAAGGGATCCCAGCCTATACTCTGAAGTCTGAGTAGTGGTCCTTGAGAATAACACTTAAGCTGAAATCTGAAGGATGTGAAGGCATTAACCAGGTGGAAGGGAGGAGATGGGTGATTCTCACAAAGACAGTAAGCTTTCCTGCTCTCAGAAGAAATGTGGTTATGTTTGAAGATCCAAAATAAACCAGCATGTCTAGAGCACAGAGAGTGAGGGGGTGAGTGGTGCAAGATAAGGCTGGAAAGCAGGTAGGGGCACTAAATAGAAGACCAGGACACAAGTTTTAGTCTTCATCCTAAGAGCAATAAAAATCCTTTGACTTTTAATTAAATGAGTGGGAGGGATGGGAAATTATTTGTTTTGAAAAGATCATTCTGGCTGCTGTAAAGACTGGTTAGGGTCGGAGGAGATGTGTAGAGGCCAGTTGAAAGGCTCTTGCAATTGTCCAAGTAGGGGATGATAGTAGCTTGGATTAGCAGAGTAGCAGGAGAGAGAGAGAGAAGTGGATCACTTTGGGAGTTCTATAAGAGGTTAAATTGACAAGATGTGATGAATTGGATGTGTTAAAGAAAAATATGGTGGTTTCATTTATTGAAATAAGGAATACTGGAAGAGGATCATAGTTTTTTCTTGGACATTGCAAGCTTGTCATTACCAATAACAATGGCCCTCCTTAATGTCAATGCCAACCACCCTCTTACCACTAGTTCTTATGTTTTCAGATCATTTCTCTTATACCCCCAGTCTAACATTGCTTTTCCCACCAACACCTATAATCCATTGATCTCTCACCATTTTACTGCTATTCACTCCTCTTGTGATCTCATCGCCCACTATATTCAACTTTTATTCCTTCTATAACATCATCATAATTATTCCCTATTTTACATCCTTGACTCCCTTGACCTTCTCTTGCTTCAGTCTATCTTCTTGGAAAAAACACAACCCTCCTTATATTCAAACCTCAACATGTTCCTCGTCTCCCTTCACACTGAAATCACACACACACACACACACACACATACACACACACACGCTGAGTGGGCTCATTTTACATGATCACTACCCTCCAATGTACCCATAAGGCTGCCTGGAAATTGTACTGGAATTCACTAATATTCACTCTCCAGTTCTCCTTGATGGCTGTTTCCTACCAACCACACCTCAAATCATTCCTCCCCAATCCTACTGTAAGCTCACGAGCTTGTATCATATTGCTCTGAGAAAACAGAAGCAAGTGGAAGAGAAATTTCTTAAATGTCCACCACCACATCTACATACCTACCAATTTCTATATCCATGTACTTTCCCTTTTCTCCTATTACTAGAGATAAACTAACTTTGTCCCTAACAAAAACTGGCCGCTTCACTTGTGATCTCATTTCCTTTTAGGATGAGACTACTCAAAAGCAGGACTCAGCAAATTGTCTCCTTTCTTTCCTGCATCATCAATCCTGTCCACCAAAACCTTCTCTCAACCTCATCACTTTCCTCTCTGGTTAGTGCCCCCTTTTCTTCCTTCACTTAACATTGAGACACCTCAAAAGAGTTGTTTGTACTCACTGTCTCAATTTCATCTCTTCCAATTCTCTCTTGTATCAATTCAATCAGGCTTTCATGCTCATCACTTTACTTATTCTGAACGAATCAAGGTCACTGGAACCTCCAAGTCATTTTTCAATCCTCATTTTATTGACCTATTGGCAGCATTTGTCATAGGTGGTCACTCTTTCCACTTTAAAACTCTTTTTTCCTTTCAAGCATCACACTTTCCTGATTTTACTTCCCTTTCTGGATGCTCTTCTCATCTCCTTTGCTGGTTCATTCACACCTCCCTGAGTTCTAAACATTGAGAACTCAGATCTCATTTCTTGGACCTCTTCTCTGATTTACTTCCTGAATTATCTCATCCAGGCTCAAGAATAAATACTATATATAAAACTGAAGACTCCCCGATTCTTTTCTCTAGCCTAGACTGGCTCCTGAACTCTAGACTTGTATATCCAACTTGAAAGTGTTTCACTCTCAAGTTGAATATACAACTTAGGTGTCTCAAAATTCATGTTCCAAAATGAATTTCTGAAAAAATACATATTTTTATGTATTTTTGTTTCTATTTACTCCTCTCAGGTAGAATATATAAATTCTATGAGACCGAGAGTTTTGTCTGTTTTGATCACTACTGTACTGTCAATTCTAAGATATGCTTCACCCTTAATAGGTATCAATACTTGTTAAATGAATGAATTAGTTAATTCAAGTGCACATGTTAAGAAGGCAGTTAGACTTATTTAAGAGTGTGGAATTCAAAGAAAAGGTCTTTATTGGAAAAATAAATTTGGGACTCTTTTTCATATAGATAGGGTGAATATATATTCAAATTGAACCGGAACAGTCTGGACATGATTGTTAATAGGCCTTCCCCTACCTTCACTCTTAAATATGTTTGAGTTTGAATGATAGATTGTATAGTTCCCCTAAAAATACATGATAATTGAAACCTAGGACTGGATAAGATTGCCTAGAGAAAGTGGGTAGAGTAAAAACAGAAGAGGATCTAGGAAAAAGGCTGGTAGAAGAGGTGGAGTCTGAAAATGAGATTGAGAAGAAGTCAGAGAAATATAAAGAAAACCAGAAAAGTATGACAAAAACTAAGAGAAAAGAGTGGTTCAAAAGGGAAGAGAATTGTTAATGGAGTCAAAGTCTATCGATAAAATAAGTACTGAAATTTATCTGTTAGATATCTTGGAAGTAAATGATAACCTAACAGATAGCCCTTTTGGTGGAGTTTTGAGGGAAGAAGCCAGATAGATGAAATAGTGGGAGGAATATGAAGTCAGCAAGTATAGAAAATTCAGCTATTTTGGTTGTGACTCCAAGAGAGAAGGGGGAAATTCTAGATTGCCCACTTAACAGAGCTTAAGGCTCTAACAAAGCAGCAGCATCAAAACCAAAAACATCAAATATATGTATATAAAAGAATTTAGTATTTAACAGTTCAGAAATGAGAAACTAAAGGAATCATCTTCAACAACTCATAATTTTATTAGACCTTCTGTCAGCGATTTTAATTTTGAATTATATATGGGCTAGAGCACCTCAATACTTAGGTCCTCTGAAAGATCAAATTTGGATCTGTATGTTGTTATAGCTAGAAGTGGGAATGACAGTTTAAATGTTGATGGAAAGGATCTAGATGAGAGAGGCCAGCTGAATAAACAGAAGAAGAAAGAGATGAATGATGGTGGCATTACATCAGAGAAGGTGCGAGAGGATTGGATCTGAGGACAGATGAAAGATTTCACATTAGATAGGTGGAAGGAAACCTGTCCTACTGTAACTGGAAGAATGAAGGAGAGGCTTGGTGCATATTTTGATGGGTTTGGAGAATAAGATATGGGAGAGGAAGGGCTTTGCTATCCGAGGTTTTGAATTTCTCTGGGAAGTAGGGGCAATGCCATCTGAGAGTGAGAGAGGTGCCTGGGAGCTGGGGCTTAAAGCAGAAGAGTAAGAAGTCACTGACTAAGGAAACAACTCTCTGGGCTCTTTTCAGGTTATCACAAATCATTGGTAGACATTTCTTCACTACCTAGGTAGTTGTAGGAAATAATCATCTCTTTCTTTAATGAAGTAAAACGTCAGAGAGGGAGAAGTATTTAAGGGTAGCATTATTCTTAAGGGGCCATATATCTGCTTTTTTTTGTTATAGAATGACTCAACATATACATGTGGGAAAATAGTAGAGATAGTTCAGAGAAAACACTCTGGAAGGCAGTCTAATGTTTTTTTCTTCCAGGAGAGTCAGATTGAGTAAAACTAAGGTTTTTTTCTCAGAGATAAAATTCACACTGAACTTGGTGGGAGTTGAGACACCTAAGTCATCATTCTGGTTTCTATCTCTGGATTTCAGTCTCCTTATCAAGAAGAGATGAATGGATGATCTTATTTTCTTTCCAGTTCTAAAATTCATGAGTCTATAGCATTCTATTTCCATCTTGGTTTCTAAGTGACAGGTAGGGGTATAAATCATGGATTTCTTTTTAGAGTTGAAAGTGTTCTTCTGTGTCTGAATTTCTGTTCTAAGATATTGGATTTGAAGGGGACCCAATAAAATTTATTCTTCTTGCTGACCAGAATTTTGAACCAATTAAAAGATAAGGCAAAGGAGCCAGGCAAACATAGATTAAAATGTCTTACTTATTACTAGTAACTCTGATATTGTGGAATATGGCTTTGAGCTTTGGGTATGTGCTTGTAATACTGAATCTCAAAATGAGGCAAACTTACCTACCAGATTCACAGACAGCACAAAAAATTGTAGGCCTTCGCACATTAGCCCTGAGAAAATTATCACCCAGAGAAGCAGAGAAGAATGCAGGCTTTCTGCAGTCAGCCAGCTCCCTAAAGCCAAGAAGACAGGAAGGGATAGTCACTCATTCTCATATTCTCCAAACATACCAATCAAGTAGGTTACTCCTTCTTGGGGGAGAAATACGGAAGGGGCACAGAAAGAAGCCAGGAGTATTAAGCTACTTCATTGGCTTCTTCTAAAGTTACTTTGCTGATTTCTGTTCGTTTTCTTGATTTCTAAACACTGGAATGCTTCCAGGATTTTGTCCTTGTAACTCTTATCTATCCTGTTCTCTTCCCATTTGCTCTGTCCCAGTCTCATGGTTCTATATGCCAGTGATCCCCAAATTCGTATCTCTAGATTGCAATGCTTCTTTGATCTCCATAATCTCATCCTCTTGGGTTTTTGCTCAAATGTCCCTTTCTCAAGGTAACTTTCTTGACTATCCTATATAAAATACCTGGAAAGTTCTTCCCATTGGGGTATATGGGAACCTTTTATACTGTTTATTGTAACATTGTGTGTGATCTATGTATCTTTAAAAAAAAATTAGAAAAAACACAGGGGATTCCTATATGTCCCACTCCCCACACCTCCCACTTTTCCCACATTAACAACTCATTAATGTGGTACATTCATTGCAATTGATGAACACATTTTGGAGCATTGCCACACAGCATGGATTATAGCTTACACTGTAGTATACACTCTTTCCCATTCCATTGTGTAGGTTATGGCAGGATATATAATGGCCTGTATCTGTCTTTGCATTGTCATTCAGGACAATTTCAAGTCCAGAAAATGCCCCCATATTACACCTTTTTTCCCCTCTCCCTGCCTTCAGCAACTCCAGTGGCCACTGTCTCCACATCAATGATATAATTTCTTCCATTGCTAGAATCACAATAAGTCTATAGTAGAATACCAGTGAGTCCACTCTAGTCCATATTTTATTCCCCAATCCTGAGGATTCTGGGATGGTGATGCCTACTCCACCTCTAATTGATGATTATTTTTTAAAAGTTGGTTTCCCCCACTACAGAATGGATTTTTTTAAAATGCAGAAGCTATCTTATTCATATTAGCATTTCTAGAGGCACAGAACAAATCCTATTTAAATGAATTTTGGGGATTGTAAAAAAGAGGAGAGAAAGGAAGTTAGAGGGCAAAAATAGCTGAATCCTGGACACAAAAACTTATACAGAAATACTCAAGGGAAGAGTAGACTTTAGCTTTCAAGGACAACCTGTAGTTTAAGACTTAGTTAAATTGATGATTGGGGGCTGTTTAAGAGGTCAGAGGGCCTGAAGAAGAGATAAGAAGTGAAGTCCCATTTCAAAGGTAGGATATAATTTCTCTTATAAAATAATTATTATTGTTAATAATAATATTATTACTACTAATATTTATTATTTTGCTACAATAGTGGTTTGGTAAACAAAGAGAGAATGGGGGTGGGGGTAGGTCCTGAATGGAGGTGTTTAAACAGAGTGAGACTACACTGAAAACTGAAGTTTCAGTAGTGAAGTAAGACTGAATAAATGGTCCATCAAAGGATGTGGCTCTTATCATGGTAGAAAAAAAGGGGCCTTTCGTTTTTCTGCCAAGCATCCTATTAATAAATTGATGATTTATGTTGAGCTTTAAGGTAAAAATTTTAATAGCATTATTAGGGTATTAAAATCAACAGAAGAGCTCCAGTAGTAGTAAAACTTGGAGACAATATTGTTAAATGGAAATTTTACTGATGGAAAAACTAAAATAAAAATTTATTATATTGCCCTGGTTTCATCATGAATAAAATTAATTGCTTTGACTGAAATATATAGGAGCCAAAAAGAAAATTTAAGACTCTTTTAGAGCTATATTGGGAGTATATTGTCCTCTGGCTAGGTAACAGTGGTGTGTTGGTCAGAGAAAATGAAGAGAGGGTGGGAGGAAGGAGGGCAGAGGAGAACTGAGGGTGGGGTTCAAAAGAGGGTTTTCTCTTCTGCTCTTGACCAATTGCACTGGCTTTTACTGGATCAAATTATCTCCTATTGCCACAGTGGACTGATCAAATAAACAGAGGAATTCTGGACTATTTTCAGGCATTCTTTCTTTTTGCTACCATTTTGGCCTCTGTCTAGCTTGGCAATCTATGGGAATCCATCTGGGTTCCTCCCTTGTTTAACATTTATGAAGATGAACTCTGAGTTTGGGGGAGAAATAAGTAATTTCTTTTAAAATGCTGATACATCTAATACTTTGCTGCCTAAACTATAGTCTAGAGACCTGCAGTACCGTTAACATGGACATCACCTGGGACCTTGTTAGAAATGAAGACTCTCATGTCCTACTCACTGACATATGAAATCAGAATCTGCATTTTAACAAGATCCCCATGGGTTTCATATGCACATTAAGAGGCACCGATATAACATTTTATTTGCATTCCCATAAGGTGTCACATAATCTGTGATTTCTTGGGATGGATGGGTTTAATTGGAACTGGATTCTCTGTTAATTAATCCATTATCTCATTTAGTCCTCACAACAAATCGTCAATGTAACTTAATCCTCAAATTGCAGATGAGATAGGATAGGTTAAGTAATTTAGCCAAGGTCATCCAGCTGGTAAATGGAGAAGACATTCTACCCAGGTTTGACTGATTCCCAAGTCTTTTTTTTTCTGTTCCTACACAATACTGCTTTTCTTGAATTTAATCATGTGTAATTGTTTTTGCATTAGGAGTAAAAGCCCATTAGAAAATAAGGGTTTCAAGTGAGAGTGTTTTTGATTTTGTTAAAAGAAAAAAGTCTTTCAGTCATTCACACATAATTTCAAATAGCACTTCACACTTCCTCCAGTAATGAAGCAAAGGAGACAGAGAGACGCATCAGTGGTTCCTGACTTTTGGTGTAACTTGGGGAAGTGAAGGGACTGCATCCATTTATGTACACACTTCATTCTGCTCATCAGCTAACTTGCATCTTGTTGCTGCTGAAGCAGGTCCATGTGTTCAAGCCTGTGTTGAAAGAGCAGTACTGATTGTTATGTTAAGGTTGCCCATGTGCCATCTTGCAAACTTTAGTTCATGAATCATACAATTATTTGAATTTTCAATTTATTAGATTGCTTTGAACAAAACCCGTGCCAAAAAGGCTATTTGAGTGCTTTACATTTGCCAAAGGTAATGTGGCCACCAACCAAATTATTAAGAAACATTGTATTTTCAGAGAGAGATGCAAGTGAAGAAACTCCATAGAACACTGGAGATGACCCTGATCACCCTTTGTTCTTGGAAAGCCCTATTCAGCTGCAAAAAATGGGGGAAAACCCAAAGCAACTGACATCTTTGAAGATGGAAGATCCTTTGTGGCTTTAGCTCTGGAGTTGGAACCCAAATGGGCCTATTTTAATCTGGGTAACAACCTGTGTGGGTTGTGTACACTATACAAACATTACTTGGGGGGAAACTAGACAACTCCTTAAAATGAAAAACAGATTGAGAGCATGAATAGAATAGAAGTGAGCATGTGGTAAATTCTAGTACCTATGCGCTAGAGCTGGCTGTTCACAGGGAACACAATTTTCAGTTGGGTGAGGGCAGGGCAAGCACTAATGTTTCTTGATTGGTCTGTCAAGGTTGTTCTCACACTTGAAGGGGACTTGGTTGGTTCATCCTTGTAAAGGACATGCGAATTTGTCTCTGGAGGAGACCTGCCTCACCAAGGTTTTGTTCCTTTGCACTTATAGGCGCTGCGTTTTCTAAAGAGATGACCTTAAGGGCCTCCAAAGCTTAGGATATTTCAGAGTCAACTGACTGCCCCAAGCGGGTGGGAGGGGCGGGGGTGGCTGACAGAGGCACACCTCTCACTCTCCATAGTCACACAGTCCTTCCCTCCCGCTCTCTTTCTGACTTTATGGAGAGAGTGGAGTCATGGGCCCCAATGAGTGATTATCTTGGCTACCCCACCTCTCTGTACAGAGTCAGTCCAACTCCAAGAATGGAGTTGGCCCTGAGAGTAAAGCTCTTTAAGTTGAAATAAAGAGAGAGAGAAGGAAGGGAGGAAGGGAGGGAGGGAGGGTGGGAGAAAGGAAAAGAAAGAAAAAGAAAGAAAGAAAGAAAGAAAGAAAGAAAGAAAGAAAGAAAGAAAGAAAGAAAGAAAGAAAAAAAGAAAGAAAGAAGGAAGGAAGGAAGGAAGAAAGAAAGAAAAAAAAAGGGCAAACCTATCCTAAATGTCAGTCCAATATCCACTGGGGCGAGTGACAGCAGGTAATTAGAAGTAATTAGCTGTCCCCCTGCCGGGCAATTACCTTTTTCTCTCTTCCTCTCCCTTCCTCTTCCGTCCTTCCTCCTCCCGTGGCTCCCTGAGCAGCAATGTACGCCGAGCTGGCACAGGAATGAGGGATGAACTGAGTAGGGATGGGTCTCCTCCTCCCGCCGCCGCGGTGGCCGCCGTGGAGCAGTGCATTGTGGAGGCAGAACGCGCCGCGGTGCCTGTAGCTGCTGCTCCAAGACCGCGCGGCGCGGGGAACTGTCCGAGGTGCTGACGGCCCCGGCCCGCGGCCCTGCGCGCCCCCATTCACCGGACAGCTCCAAGTCCTGGTCTGGCTCCCACCCTCCGTCTGTCCGTCTGTCTGTCGCAACCTAGGGGCGCGGCGGCTGGAGGAGATCATGGTGTTCGCTCCAGGTACACCGCACCTTGCTTTTTCACCAAGTGCCCAGGCAGGGAGCGGGGTGGAGAAGAGGAAGCAATAGGGAGAAAAGGCCTCTACCTTACAGTCCTTCTGCGCGTTTCGGAGTTACTATCTGGGAGCGAGGCGCGGGAGAGTGCCCTCCGCGCGGCGTCTTCGCTCCTCTGCTCAGTTCCGCCTCATCTGTCCTCTGGCAACCTCTGGCTCTTACTCGCCATCGTCTCACTGTTCCTCTTCCCCACCCCCGGCTCCGCCACACACACCATCCAAGCACAGGCACCTTGAGAACTGGACCTTCGCCCCGCAGCTCGGGCGCCTACGTAAGCGTCTAGGTGGGGCTAAGAGTAGTGGGCTTCGGGCTACTTGGGTAGGAATGTCCTTCATGCCACTTCCCCTGCAGAAGTGGCAAAGTGGCCCGGCTCCTCCCGGTCTCCTGAGGAGAGAAGTGGGCGAAGCCAAGGGGAGTGAGACGAAGGGCCGAGGAGCGTACTCCGTAAGGAGTGAGACTTGAAACTCCGGTCGAAGACTGCAGCACAGGCTGCTACTGCGGCGCCGCTGGCCTTTGCAGCGTCGTTTTAGAGCTGGCAGTGAGGGACCTTGGTGCCTTTGCTGCTCTTCGTGGCTACAACTTGGCGAAGAGTCAATTTTGTGTGCGGATGACCTGCTTACCCGGCGTGTGCGTGTGTGTGCGTTCGAGCGCGCCCCATCTGGGTGTGTATCACGTGGGGTCAGACCGAGGTAGAGAGCATTCGGGAAAGTGTGGTCACTGTTAAGGTAGGAAGTTGTCTCTAGGGGTAAACGGGTAGATTCAAAATCTTTTTTTTTTTTTTCCTCCTTAATTCCAGGCTCTGCTTTCATTATCAACCGCTGGGGAGAAAAGGGGGTGGGAAAAAGTATGGAGGGGCCTAGAATTCTGAACTTTTTTATCGGTCTTTAATTTAGAGGGTTAGTTTGTACTTGTGGTCATGGACCTCAGATATCTGGGGAAGAAAGTGATGGTGCACTTTTAAAAGGAAGCATTTGAGTCTGAGCTTCAAAAAATTCAAGTATAGAACTTGAGAGGAAGAAGTCACTTCCCACTCCAACCCCATCAGGATGCTAACCTGGGAGGCAGGAATGCGTTTCTCTCAGTTCTGACTCTCACCCTAGGAGGAATGCTATTTTGGCTCAGGAGCCCTTAATCTGCTGGCCATCCCAAATAACTCAAGAGGAGAAAATGTTCTATGCAATGAAAAACATTCAGCACAGGATCAGTGAAGTTGGAAAATAATAACACTTTGCTCCATTTATTAGCCACTTAGCACTTTACAAAATATTTTCATGCTATTATTTCATATGATCTTCAAATTATCCTGAAGGGTAAGCAGTTTTGTCTCTATTTTGCCAACCTCAGATAGGCTGATTCCAGATAGACTTGTCAGCCTCAGCTGGAGTTTTCTAAACTCAGATTCTCTTCCTTTTTCCTACAGCTCAGAGCTTTTCTTCTGCTGCTTTATGGCCTAAGATCACATCTCTCCAGAGGAACAGCATGTCCTTCCATTTCTGAGGTGGGGGGCGGGTGGTGTTTTCAGAGTTAAGGTTATTGGATGATGTTAATGAGGCATTTTTCTAAAGGCATGATCACCAGAGAAGGATTGTGTAATAAGCAGTGCAGAACTTCTGGGATGGACTGACTTGGCTTTGGTAGCCCACAGTTTGGACAGGGCTTTACTTTTCCATTTCACTTCCTAGTTTCATATTAGGGTTTTTTGTTTGTTTGTTTTTGTTTTTAATGTGTGTGTGTGTGTGGGGGGGGGAGTAGAATAACTTATTCATTATGGTCAGAAACAGTTTAAATTGACCAGGGTAGGTATGAAACAGAAGCTTGTGAGGAAACATTTTTTTGGATCATTTAAAAGAAACTTGGAGATTCCCTTGAAAAACTATGTTTTTTTTTTTACTGTAAGAACAGAGTGCTAAAAATATTGTTAACTTTCTTTCTTGTCTGCTGATCAAATGTCTTCTAATACATATAGTGATACTGTTCTGAAAGAAAACCGAGCAGTGAATTATTTTTGAACTGCCAGATTTTCAGCAATACCACCTCATTGCTAGAACCATCACTCCTTTAAGTGTCTATAATCTGGGGATCCAGATGTTTCCCACTGGTCAAGAGAAGTACACCTCTTTTCTCCAAGCCAACTCTACAGTCAGGAAGGAAGAGAAGAGAGGTATGTACCAAGATCACTCCCAAATTAATAAAATGCTATTAGATAATCCAAGATGCATGTAAATTAACAATGAGCTATTCATAAAATTGGGTGAGTGGGTACTTGCTCTTCAAAACACATTGTATCTCTTTGGATTTTAGCAAAGGGAAATAAGAGCCCTGAGGTCTAGTTCTGGCCCTCCCTCTGTGGTCTGAGCAGCATTTGAATTATTATGCTGCTTCTTCACTTACCTTAAAAACAAAGGTGAAAATTGATAGAGAGTCACAAAGCAAGTTTCAGAATTAAAATGGACTGATAGATAAATGGAATGGGATTTTATAAGGTTTATTAGGATTCATTCTTATCATATAGTATTAAAAAGTCCTTGCATTTTCTTATTCCAGTTACCTATGCGTTATAAAGAAAAGAACTTAAATTGGAAAGAGTCCTTGAGTTGTTTTTCAGTGTATATATGGCAGAAAAGTCAACTCTATGCCTTTCTTCTTTTTATGCAGTTACTGGACTTTGTAGTTTAGGGATGGTTTTAATTTTATGCATATCAAATTTTAAAACCCTTAAAGATAGGCTACCGATTTTTAAGGACTTAGGTACCTGAAACCTGAATTTTCTCATTTTTCTCTTGCCTCTAAGGGATCTGTACAAAATTAATAAGAGTTATGTATGAGGAATACAGTATAGATTTGTCAATTTCTCTATAAGTAACATGGGCACATTACTTAGGCTTGAGGCCGAACAAAGGACCCTTGTTTCCTTTCCCTAAACTTCCTATCTCTTTCCTTCTCATCCCCCAAACAGAAGGTAGAATCTTCCTAGATCAATGTAAGCAAAATTAGAAGCATACCACCAGGGCCAAAGGAAAGAGGTGAGATAACTAAAATGGAGAAATATTTTTGCTGACTCAGGTTCTTTAGTCTATGGTTATAGCAGAAGCTTTCTTTTGGGGCTGGAATTCTGGGAGGAGGTGTCTGGCCTTCCCATTTGGGGCTATTAGTTTTGTGGGAGAATTATCAAAGCATTCTTAACAATTTTTAGACATAGTCAAAATGGTTGTACGAAGAAATAATACTGACCTTTGTTGCTGGCAGCAAAAAAGTGGACACTTTTCTAGGAAGAGAAAGAGGGTATGCTCACAATTTTAAATCTCTTTTCAATGCCATGGTTTCACTCAAAGAATTCCAGACTGTGAACAATCGGATTATCAAGTCCTTCTCCCCCGAGGAAGAGCTAGTAAGGAATAGAGTGAGAGATGGAAAGTGAGGGTAGAATTTCTTTATTCCTGGACCATTCCCTACCTCCTCTAATGATTAGTATATTCCTTAGGGATTAACGTGTCTCGCTTATGGATGGGCCCAATACATGCTGTATTTTTTGACCTGTTTAAATTGCCTTCAAGTCTGATATATTGTCAACAGAAAGATTTTTCTTCTTTTGCACATATTAGGCAAGGTATGTGTAGCAGTTTGATATTATTTATGAATTCCAAAAAGGAATACTGGATCATATTTGTAAACTGGTCTTTTCCTCTGGGAATATTAGAGTGTATTAGATTCAGAGGTTTTACTTTTACTTGATTAAATAATGATAAGGCTTTGATTGGGCCACATCAGTAGGATGTTGCATCCCCGCCCCCTTGGTGGGCAGGGAATCACAGAGAAACCACACCACAGAGAAGGGTGGTTATAGTTTTGAGCTGAATCCCCAGCAAGTATGTGGGTTGGCAGATTGTAAATCTTACAGGTATGACAGTCTGCCAAGTAATTTATATATTCATTGGTCTCTCATTAGTAGGAGGCTTATTTATTTATTTATTATTATTATTTTTTAAAGATTTATTTTTTCATTTATTTAATTTCCCCCCCCTCCCCCGGTTGTCTGTTTTCTGTGTCTATTTGCTGCGTCTTGTTTCTTTGTCCGCTTCTGTTGTCGTCAGCGGCACGGGAAGTGTGGGCGGCGCCTTTCCTGGGCAGGCTGCACTTTCTTTCGCGCTGGGTGGCTCTCCTTACGGGTGTACTCCTTGCGCGTGGGGCTCCCCTACGCGGGGGACACCCCTGCGTGGCAGGGCACTCCCTGAGCGCATCAGCACTGTGCATGGGCCAGCTCCACACCGGTCAAGGAGGCCCGGGGTTTGAACTGCGGACCTCCCATGTGTAGACGGATGCCCTAACCACTGGGCCAAGTCCATTTCCCAGTAGGAGGCTTATTTAAATAAATAAAAGTTATAGCTGCCTTGCGATAAATATTTTCTTAAGTATATTTGTTAGCTCTCTCTAGAACTATTGGTGCTAAATATTCTTCAAATTAAGCTTAGAAATCAAGGCACTGGCCACCTAATTGCTTGTAATTACCCCATTTTACTGTGCCATGAAATCCTTTCTATCATACTGTAGTGGTTAGCCAAAGGGGTGCTGATGCAAAATTCCAGAAATCTGTTGGCATTTATATGGGGTATTTATTTGGGGTAGAACCTTACCCCAGGCCATAAAGCATAAGTTACTTCCCTCACCAAAGTCTACTGCCATGTATTGGAGCAAGATGACTGCCAGCATCTGTGAGGGTTCAGGCTTCCTGGACCTTGGTTCTCTCTAGGCTCAGCTCCTCTGCTATCTCCACAAGGCCAGCTGTAGACTCTCAGGCAAAGGGCTTGTTTCTTTTTCTGGGGCCTTTTCTCTTTCCTTATGCCAACCCACATAAATTTTCATTTATTTTTACTCATTTATTATTTAGAAAAATTTACATGGAGTAAAATTGACTTTTGGGTGTACAGCTCTGAGTTTTAACACACATATAAATTTGTGTAATGAATCACCACAAACAGGGTACAGAGCAGTTCTATTGTACTAAAGAATTTCTTCATGCTGCCCCTTTGTAGTTAAAGCCTTCTCCCAAGCCCTTCTCCCAAGCCCTAACTCCTGGTGACCACTGATCTCTTCTCTATTCCTGTAGTTGTGCCTTTTCCAGAATGTCATATAATTGGAACCATACAGCATGTAACCTTTTGAGATTGGCTTCTTTCACTGAGCATGATGCCACTGAGATACATCCATGTTGTTGCATGTATGGAGAGTTCATTCCTTTTTACTGTTGAGTAGTATGCCGTCATATCGATGTACCCATAGTTGTTTATCCCTTTCCTCTTTGAAAGACATGTAGGTAGTTTTCAACTTTTGATGATTATAAATAAACTGTGATAAAAATTTCCATACATGTATATGTGACCATAGGTTTTACTTTTCCTATGTAATGTACTTTTCCTATGTAATTACATAGGAAAGGGATTCTTGGCTTAACTGTTCTCTTGAAGGGCTAAGCCATTTTGCTGCAGTGTTTGAGAGTTCTAGTTGCTCTGCATCCTGGACATTCTAAATAGGTGTGTAGTGATATTCAACGTGTTTTAATATGCATTTCCCTAAGGACTAGTGATGTTGAGCATTTTAAAAATGAGCTTATTTGCCATATGTATATTTTCTTTTGTGAAGTATCTGTTCAAATCTTTTGCCCATTTTTTGTGGGTGATGGTGGTCTTTGTTTTCTTATTGTTGAGTTTTGAGAATTTTTTATGTATTTTGGATACAAATCTATTGTCAGATATATAATTTGAAAATATTTTCTCCCTGTTATGGCTTGTCTTTTCATTCTTTTAACACTGTGTTTTCCAGAGCAAAATATTTTAATTTTGATTCAGTCTACTTTTTCAAGGTTTTCTTTTATAAATTATGCTTTTGGTATCTAAGAACTCTGTGTAAGCTAAGGTCTTAAAGATTTTCTCCTGTTTTCTTCTTAAAGTTTTATAACTTTTCATTTAGATCTGTGAAATATTTTGAGTTGATTTTTTGTATATGGTATGAAGGATAGATCACAGTTCTTTTTTTTTTTTCCTTGCATACATATGTCCAATTTTTCTAATACCCTTTGTTGAAAAGACACAGTTCTCTATTAAGTTATCTTTGTAACTTGCCAGAAATTATTTGTCTATATTAGTATGGGTCTATTTGGATGTTCGATTGTATTTCACTGATCTGTGTGTTTAGCCTTTCACCAAGATCACATTGTCTTGAAGACTATAACTCTAAAATAAGTCATAGTATAATGTAATGAGATTCCTCCAACATCTTATTTCTTTTTCAAAATTATTTTGACTATTTTAGTTCCTTTACCTTTCGATATAAATTTGTAGCATCAGCTTGCTGATATCTACATAAAATCCCGCTAACATTTTGATTTGAATTCCTTAAAATCCATAGGTCAATTTGGGAAGAATGGATATTTTAACTCTGTTGAGTTTCCGATCCATGAACATGACATGTCTCTCCATTTACTCTTTGTCTTCTTTGATTTCTTTAATCAGTGTTTTGTAGTTTTCGGCATACAGACCTTCAACATTTTTGTTAGATTTGTATCAGTTTCTTTTTTGTGTGGGGCTACTGTAGATGGCCTTTAAAAATAATTCGCTTTACAAACATTCATTACTACTTTAGAAAAATGATTAATTTTTGCATGTTGGCCTTGTTTGTCACCTTGCTTAACTCTCTTAATAGTTGTAAGTGCTATTTCATAAATTCCTTAGGAGTTTCTATAGAGGTAATCATGTTTGCAAATAAGAATAATTTTATTTCTTTTTCCAATTTGATGCCTTTGTGCACTGGCTAAGTCTTCTAGTAAAATGTTAAATAGGAGTAGTGAGAGTGCACATTCTTGTCTTGTTTCTAACCTTAGGGGAAAGTATTCAGTCTTTCACCATTAAGCATGATGTTAGCTATAGTGTTTTGTTTTGTTTTTTAAATAGATGCCCTTTTCTAGTTGGAGAAAATTGCCTTCTATTCCTAGTTTCCTTAGAGATTTTATCATCAATTGATATTGCATATTGTCAAATCTTTTTTTCTTCTATTGATATGATCATGTAGTTTTTCTCTTTTTGACTCTTAATATGGTAGATTACTTTGATTGATTTTCAAATGTTGAACTATCAACTTGAAATAACACCCACTTGGTCATGTGTTATTCTTTTTATATGTATCAAAGAATTTAATTTGGTAATATTTTGTTGAGGACTTTTGTGTCAATGTTTATGAAGGATATTGATCTGTAATTTACTTTTCTGTACCATCTCTGGTTTTGGTGTCAGTATAATGCTGGGCTCATAAATATATTGGGAAATGTTCCCTCCTCTTCTATCTGGAAGAGATGGTATAGATGGAATTATTTATTCTTTAAATATTTGGGGAAATGCACCAGCAAAACCATCTGGACTTCGAATTTTCTTTGTAGGGAGGTTTTAACCATGAATTTAATTTCTTTAAATTAGATACAGTATGATCTATTTACTTTCTTTAAATAAATGCAGGACTGTGGCATTTTGGTATTGTTTATGAATTCCAAAAATAGATATTTGATTGTGTTTATAAATTGGTGTGTTCTTCTGAGTGTATTAGGTTGTATTAGATTCAGAGGTTTCACTTTTACTTTATTAAATCAAGATTAGGGCTTTTATTTGACCATGTCCTTAGGGTGACTTGGTTTGGGTCCTCACCTTTCCCCTTTCCCTCTTTGTGAGCTAAATTAACAGATGCTCAGTCAAAGACAGGGAAATAAATACACGGAGAAGGAGAACACGGAGAGTTTAGTTTTGGACTGGAGCCCCGGGGAGAGAGTGGAGACCTTCACCTGATAGTTTGAAGCTGAAGAGACCAGATCCCTGAACAGCTGAGAAAGCCCAGAAAGGAACAAGTCCCTGGGAGAGAGATAAGCCTTAGGCTAGATGGGAAGAAGTTGGAACCATGGAACCTTAGGAGGAAGAAGAAGCCTGAACCCTTGCAGAGATCAGCAGCCATCTTGCTCCAACATATCACGATAGACTTTGGTGAAGGAAATAACTTACTCTTTATGGCTTTGTGACTGTAAGCTTCTACCCCAAATAATTACCCTTTATAAAAGCCAACAGATTTCTGGTATTTTGCATCAGGACCCCTTTGGATGACTAATACAAGGATTATTTCATTTGTCTTAGGTACAGTTTGGTCGTTTTTCAAGGAATTGGTCCATTTCATTTAATTTGTTGAATTTGTGTGAATAGAGTTGTTTGTAATAGTCTCTTTTTTTTAAAATTTTATTCATCTTGTAAAAATATTACATTAAAAAAATATGAGGTCCCATTCAACCCCACCACCCCCACCCATTCTCTTATCCATTTAATATATGTGGCATCTTTTGTCCCTGCCAGTGGTATTTCATCTTTTATTTTTTTTCTTTGTCAGTTTGGCTGCAGGTTTATTACTTTTTAAAAATCTTTTCAAAGAATCACCTTTTTGGTTTCACTGATTTTTCTCTATTGTTTTTTCTGTTTCCGATTTCATTGATTTCTGCTCTTTATTATTTCCTTCTTTTTGCTTGCTTTAACTTTCCTTTCCTTTTGTTTTTCTAGACTGCTGATGAAAGCTTAGAATTTTTTATCTGAGATCTTTCTTCTTTTCTAAAAGAAGCACTTAATGCTATAAAGTTTGAACTAAGAATTGCTTTAGTAGTACTTCCCCAAAATTTGGTATGTTGTAATTTCATTTTTGTCCAGTTCAAAATATTTTCTAATTTCCTCAATACCTTCTCTTTGTCCCACTGATCACTTAGAAGTGTTTCCAACTCTGGGGATTTTCAACATATCTTCTTGTTATTGATGTTTAGTTAAATTCCATTTTGGTCAGAGAATATACTTTCTATGATTTCAGATTTCAGTTGTTTTAAATTTGATAAGGTCTGTTTATGACCCAGAATATGGACTATCTTGTTGAATGTTTCATGTGTACTTTGAAAAAATGTGTATTCTGTTTTTATTGGGTGGAGTGTTCTATAAATTGTCAATTTGATACAGTTAGCTAATGATGTTCATTTCTTCTATGTCCTAGCTGATATTTGATCTTCTTGGTCTATCAATTACTGAGAGAGGAGTGCTGAAGCCTCTAACACAGATTTTGGATTTTTCTATGTTTCTTTCGGTTTTATCAGTTTTGCTACATGTATTTTGAAGCACTCTTATTAGGTTCATATACATTTAAGATCGTTATGTAAGACTAGTAATTGATCCTTTTATCATTATGTAGTATCCCTTTTTTATCCTTGGTAACTTTCCTTTTACTGAAGTCTGTTTGGTCTGATGTTAATAGAGCCATTCCAGCTTTCTTTTGATTAGTTTACATGATACATTGCTTTCTATCTTTTTACTTCTAACCTACCTTTATAATTATATTTAATGTGTATTTCTTGTATACTGCATATTGTTGGGTCTTGCTTTTTAATGGAATGCATAGAGTTTTAGAGATGGTTTAAATTAGCCACTAATTTCCTAGATATTTCTCCTCTATAATTCCTGCATTTTCTAATTTTCCAATATCAATTAAAATGTAGTATTTCATCATTATTTTTTAGAATAAAACAGACTCAGAATGGCTGACCAATTTTAGATTGCAGAACCAAAATTTGAAATTGAATCCACTTATTTTCAATATATAATATAGTTATTAAATAACAAGCAACAAACAATTTGGAGACTACAAGTAGAGACACACAAAACTAAAGTTATGTGCCCTTGATAAAACTGGTATCCTTTAGGGAGAAACTTCTGCATATTAAATACCTTTTCTTTCAAGTTAGAATATATAAGGTGTTCTTCTCTCAGACCACAGAGAAATGAACTCTGTCCTTTTTCATTTACTTCTGCCTTTTGCAGTCAGTGAGGGAGAGTAAAAGAATGGACAACCAGATTTGCCAAAAGTTGACTAGTAAGATTAAAAGTTCCATTAAATTTACACAGCACTTTATAGTTTTTAAAACATATATATTAATTAAGTGCTGCATGCAAGGTCTTTCTTGTGTTTAGAATAAATGGTATCAGGCTAATAAATGTAGTCTCTCTTTCTCTATAGAACTAATGTAATATTTCAGTCATGCCATAGCAATTCAAATATGGTTTCCGAAGAAGTTCAGGTTTGGGTTCAAACAGCTTCCCTCTGCCATTTCCTTGCTTAGCAGCATTAGGTAAATCATCAAATCTTGATGAATCGCTTATCTGGAAAATGAAACTCATATTACCTATTTTCCAGAGTGATGACAAAAATAAAGATGAAGTATCTGGCCCATGGTAGGCTAAATGGTAGCTATTACTGATGTTCTTGGTATTTGAAAAGAGAATGGCTAATAATAATAATGATTAATAATAAATATTTATGTATGCATATGAGCTCAAGATTCAATCATCAGTCTTGGGGGGCATACTATTGGCTCTTCCTGTGGAAGAAGACTGACTTACTCGTTCACTATGTTACCTGAGTAGAGGTTATGAAACTTTAAAGCAAAATGCTATGACAAGCTGAATTGATGATAAAGCAGATGTCTGAGTGCATCCTGGGATGAATAAGTTATGAATCATGGAAAGTTGCTGTTTAAAGGCTAGCAGCTGCATGCTTGAAAGCAGATGGCCATCTTGCTGATCTGAATAATTCTGGTCTTGTCTGAATTGAAAAGCTGAATATGTTTAGGTATAAAGAGGAAAGTGTAACAACACTCAGTAGCCCTGAATGATGATTTTCTGGTGAGAGTATAGTACATTATGTTTACTTAGGGTAAATTTATCTTTTGAGTATTGTTTCCTTATGCTTTAAAAAAAAATTCTCCTTTCCCTTTCTGTGGTTCTATGTCACAGCCACTTACACATTATTAGCTTCCAGTCTTTGAATATTATCTTTGGTCCAGACCTAGTTAGATCTCTAGAGGAGAGGAATTGGAAGTTTTCCTTCAAAAACACTGACTTGCTATGTGACTTTGAGTAAGTTACTGGTATCACCTATGCCTCTTTCCCAAATGTTTTTCACAGTCACTTTATAAATGATCTTCCATGGCATCCTTAGATTTCAGTAAAGACTTAGTTTTCAGTTAAGACCTTTATTGGGCAGAAAAGATGAGCATATGGCAAGGCTAGGGACCTTATACTTATAGAACACCTACAACGGACCAGGTACGTCACATGCAGTTTTCAGCAAGGAAAAACTTTATAAAATAAATGCCAAACGAAAACTGCCTTTATTAAACCTTGTGGCTAAAATGCTATTCCATGTTCCAAATAGTCACAGCTGATTTATTGGCTGAAACTAACAGACACAAGTGAAATGCCTTTAAAAAAATTTTTTTTTCAGAGGGAAGTAGTCCTTATGGTACTCAAGAAATACAGCTCAAGTTATGAATGTAATATCTGTTCTGGACACCTCTCATAAACAAGTGATGAGTCTGTTTGATATTTAGACAGGAGGCCTCCATAGAATCCACATCTTGTGCTGTCTGACAGAAGTTGCTAATTTTTATCTCCATGGAATTTATTCCTAACATTCTTGTGCACTTATTTCTGCCTTTCCATTTTAATTTTACATTTTTTGTGGGACTGTAAATTGAAATTATATGTTTATTGCAGTACTATGGATGAGATTTTAATCATCCCTAAGCAGGGAATTTAGAATGAAGTTCCTTATTGCCTTAATTGCAATCTGACTCATGCTTCAGAATAGATGATTTCACCACATGATCAGACCTTGCTATATAAGTCAATAAATAATAGTTGCCTTACTCCAAAAATAACTTCTGTCTCAAGAGGGACAACATTTAAAGCTTCACTACGCTTGTTATTCTTTCTTGTGCCTACATGGCAATGCTGATTGGGTGGAGCTGTTGGCCATTAGAATGGAACTCAGTAAAAGGGATAAGCATGACTATTCTTCCACTCACCCCCTTTAGACCAGAGCAGGTCTCTTGGTTAAGGTTACCTGCAGCCTGGCCAGGGAAAGAGGGGATAGCATCCTTGGTGGGAATGGATTTGGGGTTAGAAGAGAAGGCCTTCAATGGGTGCATGGGGGTTAAACATCTTAGATAATTTCATTCATTTATTCATTCATTCATTTATATTCACTTATTCAACAATATTTGCTGTGTATCCTCTCTGAGCCAGGCACTCTGCTAGTAGGTGGACACTAGAACTTTATTATAAAAGAATATTTTAATATAAAGAAGTACACTAAAGGCCTGGCATTTTGTGATAGAAAGGAGTAGGGGGAAGAGGGGATAAAGACAAGAGATTGGTCACTTCTGTTGAGGAGGGAGTGAATGCCTTGTCCTGGGTCTGATTCCTACTGGGGTGCCTATACTGGAAAATGGATAAAGCCTAGCTCTAGTGGAGAAAGCCTTGTTGACCCTCCTCTGGTGCCACTGGGCCACACATAAGGGCATATTTGTGAGTGGTGGAGTATGTGATAGAGAGGAGTTTCCTCTGGTCATGTACTTTAAGTACATAAAACATCTTAAAAGGAAATGGTCTCAAATGTCTTTAAATGGAAATCAAGGTGCCCTCAAGGAAGGAACATATTGAAGAGCTGGAAGGAGACTTCCTAAGTGGAACAGATGTGATTGTTCCTGGCCCTGAAGTATATCTTCTGCTTGAGGTCATCAACATTTGGTGACTACTTATCCCCACCAGAAGAGGATGAGGTGTATATGTTCCTTCTAAGAGTAGCCTCAAGCATGGGTAAACATGTCCTTTACTTAATTTCTCTAAACCTGAGTGAGATGGACTATTGTTAAACACTAGGGGAAAAGCCAAAGATAATAGCATATGTATACCTTCAAAGGGTAAGGATTTGATCCTATTATAACTATTTTATTTCTAAATCTGCTAGGCCATGTTCCAACCCACTCCTTTACTATCTGTGATACAGCTTAGGAATTTTGGTCCTGACTACACATCGAAATTACCTGAAAAACTTTTATAATATTCCAGTGCTCTGGGTCTACTCTGGGACAATGAATTAAAAATCCCCAGGGGTGGGTTCTAAGTATAAGTGTTTATTAGAAGATCTTTGGTTAATTGATTGTGCAGTTGGGCTGAGAAACACTTATTTAACTTAAAAGGGCACATACAACAAGGAGACTCCTTGTCTAATTTTTACACTCCCGCTCTTCACGTGTTTTCCCTGATCCAGAACAGGGCATGTACGTGTGCTCAGTACGTGTTGCATAAATGAATGAATGGATGAACCCATGGTTGTCTTTCTTTTCACCTCATAGTCTCCCTATCGAATTAAGAGCCAAGAGAAAATTCTAACTCTGTTGCCCACCTAGCGCTTGTCTTAGTTTCCCAGGGCTGTCATAACAAACTACCGCAAACTTGATGGCTTGAAACAAGAGAAATTTATTGTCTCACAATTCGGAAAGATAGAAGTCTGAAATCAAGGTGTCAGCAGGGCCATGCTCTCTCCGATGGCTCTAGGAAGACTCATTCCTTGCCTCCTCTAGCTCCTGGTGGTTTGCCAGCAGTTGTTGGCATTCCTTCCTTGAAGCTGCAGTACTTCAGTCTCTGCCTCCGTTGTCACATGGCCTCCTCTCCCATGTCTGTGTCTCTTCTCCCTTGTTATAAGGACAGCAGCCATATTGGGTGAAGGGTCCGTGCTACTCCAGTCTGACCTCATCTTAACTTAGTAAATTCCATCTGCAATGGCCCCATTTCCAAATTAGGTCACATTCTGAGATACTGGGGGTTAGGACTTCAACATGTCTGTTTGGGGGGAGCACAATTCAACCTGTAACAGGGCTTTTCCACAAAGACCCTGTGCTCTATTTGAGGAACCCTCCTCTTCTCCAAGTGAGTAGCAGGACTGTGGGATTGCCTCTCTTTAGACACTAGGAGTGGTCTTACCCCTCTTCTTCATGGTGAAATCTCAATCATTCAATGCCTGTGGCATTCATACAACCAGGATTGCATACTTCAATAGCGGGAGGCAGTCTCACTGTGGTGAGGTTAGGGAATAAAGCAATTAGCACAGTTCTCCAATAGATAGCCAGAGCACAAACCCACCCAGAGGGATATCAATGACGAATGGCCCTGAGGACGTCAGGGACAATATCTCTCTTGCCTGGCTGTTAGCTTGTGGGTGTGACTGTCGAATGTATAAAGGGCCACGGATGAGAACGGAATAAGGTAGAATCTATAACACATGTGCTCAGGGATCCCTCCTGGTAGTGTTGGCTGTATAGCCTCTCTAGCAACACTCAAGTGGTTTTTGTGTTCCTTCAGATACTAATCTAGGTCAGATAGAGAAATAGATTCCACATTTAAGAAGGGCATGTTATTGCAAATTTCAAACAGAAGAAAAGAATCAAAGTAATCAAATCTGTTTTCCCTTAAGGCTTATATTTTTTGTTACATAATTTAACTTAGAAGCAATGTATACATGATAAAATGAGAAAAACATATGTGTTATTTATAGAGCATTGTATACACTGAATAAGTTTGAATATAAGTATTTGATGTTATTTAATATACTAAGCGCCTCCATCAGTTTTGGGAATCCTGGAGTAGAATTGTCTAAATGTTTTGTTACACTGCCATAGAGGGTGATATTATGCATATTGATATATAAAACCAAGGAAAATCTAATTTGTTATTTAGTTTTCAGATCTTTTAAAAAATATAATTCAAAGTTAGCATTCAAAATATATAGATGTAATGGCAAGTATAGATGTACTTGGATAGAAGTCAGAAACTTGCCTTTAGTATCAAGTTTTTCTACTTACTTGCTATGTGATTTAGAGGCAGTGACTTGGTCTTTCTAAACCTCAGTTTACCAAATTATAAAATAGCAATAACAATTTCTTTTTCTTATCATATAAGGGTGCAATAATGATTTAAAAAGAAAATTACAGTAAAATGTGCTTCATAGACATATCCAATATAAATTTGAGTTATAATTTGTATTTTAGTTTTTAACCTTAATTAGAGACTCACCTTGGATTAATTTATAAGAAAAAAAATCACGATACCAGTAGACAGTTCCAACACTAATTTTTTTTTTTTGGAGAACTTGTAGGTTTACAGAAAAATTATGAACAAAGTACAGATTTCCCATATACCTTCCCCACATACATTTTCTCATATTATTAACATTTTGCATTAGTGTGGTATTTTTGTGACAATTAATGAAACAATATTATTATAATTGTACTATTAACCATAGTCCATAGCTTACATTAAGGTTCACTGTGTTGTACATTTCTATGGATTGTGTAAATTTTTAACCTGGCAACATATCTATAACATAAAATTTCCCATTTTAAACACTTTCAAATATACAATTCATTGGTGTTAATTATTTTCTCAATGTTGTGTTACCAATTGCACCTTCTATTACCAAAACTTTTCCATCATCCCAAACAGAAGCTCTGTACTTAATTAATTAACATTAATTCCCTATTCCCTACCCTCACCCAGATGTGTGGTAAACTGTATTCTAGTTTCTGACTGTGAATTTGCATATTCTAATTATTTCATATAAGTAAGATCATATAATATTTGTCCTTTTGTATCTGGTTGATTTAACTCAACATATGTCTTCAAGTTTCATCCATGTTGTTGCATGTATCAGAATTTCATTCCCTTTAATGACTGAATAATATTCCATTGTATCTATATACCACATTTTTATAATGCATTCATCTGTTGATAGATACTTGGATTGTGTCCATCTTTTAACAATTATGCTGCTATAATCACTGGTATACAAATATCTGTTTGAGTCCCTGCTTTCAACTCTTTTGGGTATAAACCTAGAAGTAGGATTGCTGGGTAATATGGTAATTCTATATTTAACTTTCTGTGGAACTGCCAAGCTGTCTTCCATAGTGGCTGCCCCATTTTACATGCCTACCAACACTGATTGAGCATTCCTATTTCTCCATATCCTCTCCAATGCCTGAAACTTTCCATTTGTTTAAATATAGCTGTTCTAGTGGGTGTGAAATGTCTATTCAAGTGTTTTGCCCATTTTTAAATAGCAATATAGAAACTGACTCCTTTAAATCTCTCCCATTTCTCTAAAGAAGATACACAGATGGCCAAAAAGCCATGAAAAGATGCTCAATATCATTACTTTTTAGGGAAATTCAAATCAAAACCACAATGAGATACTATTTCATACCCACTATGGTTATGGGTATGGACTAATTTTCTTGATAGGAGGGTTAAACTCTGGAGGAGAACAATAGCCAACATGGAACCATTTTGCAAAGACTGTTTTTTGTGTTGGTTTGGTGGCTTTTATTAACTCCTGGTTCTCAAGGAAGTCTCTCTCATATCATGAGTGTGATAAAAACTTAAAGAAGAGAAAGCTGAGGATCTAAATCCCAGAGTTGACATATTAAAGTATTAAAATGTAAAGTGTGCAAAAAAAGATTTTAAGACAACAAAGAAACTGGAAATGATAGTCCATCCAAAGGAAAAAGATAAAAACTCAGAAATCACCAGTGATGAAGACCAGATTCTGGACATACTAGAAAAAGGCATTAAAAAAAAAAGTAGGCTCAAAGAGATCAAAGAAAACACAATGAAAGAACTAAAGGATATCAGGAAAAGGATGAATGACAATATGAGAATCTCAGTAAAGAGATAGAAATTTGAAAAGAAACCAAATAGAAATGCTGGAGTTGAAGACCATAATAACTGAAATGAAAAATTTATTACAGGATTAAATAGCAGATTAGAGCTGGCAGAAGAAAGAATAAGTGGACTTGAAGGTAAGATATTTGAAAAGATTCAGACTGAGGAGCAGAAAGAAAAAAGAATTTTAAAACAGTAAACAGAACCTACAATACCTGTGGGATACCATCAAGCATAACAATATATGCATTATAGGAGACCCAGAAGGACAAGAAGGAGAAAGGGGGACAGAAGGAATATATAAAGAAAAGTGGCAAACCGCCCCCCCCAATTTAACAAAAGATGTGAATATGTACACTAAGGAAGCCTAATAAATCCCAGACAGGATAAACTTGAGGGGAATCCCTCCCCCCGCCCCCCACCCCCCAGACACGTACTAGTCAAACTGACAGAGGACAAGGACAAGGAAAGCTGCAAGAGAAAAGCGACACATTATGTACAGGGGAGTCTCAATAAGATTAGGTGCTGATTTCTCATCAGAAGTCATGGAGGCAAAAAAGCAGTGGAATGAAATAGTTAAAGTGCTGAAAGAAGACAATTTTCAAACAGGAATCCAATAAAACTATCTTTCAAAAATGAGGGAGAGATTAAGATATTTACAGATAAACAAAGGTTGAGGGAGTTTATCACCACTGTATCTGCCCTACAAGCAATGCTTAAAGGAGTCCTTCAGACTAAAAGGAAGGGACACTACACAGTGGATTGAAATGGCATAAAGAAATAAAGACCTTCCATAAAGGTAACCATATGGATATTATAAATGGCAGTAATATTGTATTTTTTGGTATATAATTCCACTTTTTACTTATTACAGATGCATACAAATGCATACGAGTAATGATAAACCTATGGTTTGGGACATAAAATGTATAAAGATATAATTTGTAACAAGGACATCAAGAAGGTGGGGGGGGATGGATACTATAACAGTGTTTGTGTATGTTATTGAAGTAAAGTTGGTATCCAACAAAGCATGATTGTTATAAATTTAGAACATTAAAATAAGACCTATGGTAACTACAGGGAAAATATATGAAAAATATATATAGAAAAAAAGGAGAGGGTATGCAAAATGGTACACAATAAAAATCAAATAAAATGAAAGTAGACAGTAAAGAAGAACTGAAGGACAAAAAAGCATAAGACTTACAAAGACTAAATAATAAAATGGCAGAAGAAAGTCCTGCATTATCAACTATTACTTTAACTGTAAATAGATTAAATTCTCCAGTCAAAATGCAGAGACTGGCAAAATGGATAAAGAAGCATGACTGAACTATATGCTGTTTACAAAATACTCACCTTAAATTCAAAGTCAGAAGTAGATTTAAAGTAAAAAAGATGAAAAAATATTCTATGCAAATAGTAACCAAAAGAGAACTGGTGTAGCTATACTAATATCAGATAAACGAGACTTTATTTATTTATTTATTTATTTATTTGTTAAAACATTTATTTTGCTTTCCTGGAAAAAACATACATCCTTCAGGCTATGTGATTCTTTCCAAAAATTTATTTTCTCATACTAAAACATTTTTTATTGCACTTATGGATCTTGTGTGAGAAGATATGTTTTTATAGTTTATGAACATAATTTTCTTTCTCCTTGTCTTTTTTATTTTTGACTGTACTTAAAAAATAAAAACACATTAAGCCAATTCAGTGAATAAGTATTTAGGGATAATATGTAAAAATTGAATATTCAATTCTTTTCTTTGTTCACTTTATTAAGAAACTTTGTAAATAAGTTTTGTTTTCTTTTGCTTCCATTATAAAATAAAATATTATGAAAAATTGATACACTTTCTAAATCACTTTGTTTCCTTTTGTTTCTATTCTACAGTAATGTATTCTATGAAATTGCTACTATGCCTGGCATGAGAAAAAGCCATGGTTTCATTATCAGCACCTCGAAACTTGGTATATATTATTTTTCAATGTCCACAATACAAAAAAGAATTATTATTTTGCTCCTTTGGAAGTTATGCTATGGAGCTTGTATTACATTTTTAGAAACACCCAATCTTTAGTACTTATAAAGAAATAATACTTATATACTTATAAAATTGGAATTCTGCAAATCTGTGTAGCAAGAATCTTGCCTTAGCTCCTTCAGCTGCATAGTCCTGAATATCGTTTCACTTCTTTTTTTTTTAAATTTTTTTTAATTGACTTTGTAATAATATTACATTAAAAATATATATGTGAGGTCCCATTCAACCCCACCCCCCCACCCCCCCTCTCCCCCCCCAACAACACTCGTTCCCATCATCATGACACATCCATTGGATTTGGTAAGTACATCTTTGGGCACCTCTGCACCTCATAGACAGTGGTCCACATCATGGCCCATACTCTCCTCCATTCCATCCAGTGGGCCCTGTGAGGATTCACGATGTCCGGTGATCACCCCCGAGGCGCCATCCAGGGCAGCTCCACGTCCCAAATACGCCCCCACCTCTCATCTCTTCCTGCCCTTCCCCATACCCATCGTCCACCATGTCCACTTTTCCCAATCCAATGCCACCTCTTCTATGTGGACATTGGATTGGTTGTGTCCATTGCACCTCTATGTCAAGAGGAGGCTCAGATTCCACATGGATGCTGGCTGCCATCCTCCCATTTTCAGTTGTAATCGCTCTAGGCTCCATGGTGTGGTGATTGTCCTTCTTCAACTCCATCTTAGCTGAGTGTGGTAAGTCCAATAAATCAGATTGTAGGTGCTGGAGTCTGTTGAGGCTCAGGACCTGGCTATCACATTATCAGTCCAGAGATTCAAACCCCCTAACTATATCTTAAACCCCAACATTAACTGCACCTCCAGCAGATTAGTATGAAAGTCTTATGAAGGGAGATCCCATCTGAGTCCAGATTCATCACACATAAACACCATTTCCAGAGAGGGGCCATCTGCCCTGGTAGTAAACCCCATCGGCCATGACCATAACTCTCATGGGTCTCTTTAGCCTTCATAGGAACCAATATCTGGGGGTTGTATCTGCTTTATCTGTCTCTCTGACTCTGCTCAGTTGTGCATGAGGGCAATCCTTCTGCCAGCCTCCAGACTCTTTTTTAGAAACTCGTAGCCATATAAACTCATTTCTCCTTTCCATTTCCCCCTTACTTTAGGTCAAACAGCATTTTAAAGTCATGTTATTTTATGTAGACATGGATATTCTGCTGATCCGCATTGAACCTTCCATATAAGGTCCTTTTCCAGTTGCATCATCAGTTGGTATTTGATAGTGGTCCCTCGTTGCCAGGGAGGCTCATCCCCGGGTGTCATGTCCCACGCTGGAGGGAAGGCATTGCATTTACATGCTGAGTTTGGCTTCGAGACTGGTCACATTTGAGTAACATGAAGGCTGACAGGAGGAAATTCCCAGGCACAATGTTGCTCTAGGCCTTGTTCTTATTTTAGGTTTATCAGCTCACAAGCATAGTCATTAGCATCAGGGGCTCACTGTTGAACCCTCACTCCCTCCCGGTCCCCGCCGCTGTACCTGGGAGACTATCGCTGCTCCCCTAGGAACCACGACAGAGCACCACTGGCCAGGAACCCAGTACCCCCCCTGCTGGGTTTTTAATTGTTGCCACTATGAGGCATTCAAATTGGAAAGGAAGAAGTCAAAATTTCATTATTTACAGATAAACGAGACTTTAAGTGAAAAATGGTTACAAGGGACTAAGAAGGACACTATATAATGATAAAGGGGTCAATTCAAGAAGAAGATGGAGCAGTTGTAAATGTATATGCACCTAACAGCAGTGTCTCAAAAATATGAAGCAAATACTGACAAATTGTAAGGGAACACTAGATGGTTCTTCATTAATAATAGGAAACTTCAGCACACTCCTTTCAATAATGGATAGAACATCTAGACAGAAGATCAATAAGGAAATAGAAGACTCAAACAATACTGTAAATCAACTAGACCTAATAAACATAAATAGAACTCTTCATCCAACAACAGAAGAGTAACCATTCAGTGGTGAATTTTACCAAACATTCCAAGAAGAAATAACAATTATCCAGCTCAAACTCTCCAAAAAACTGAAGAGCAGAAAACACTTCCTAACTCATTCTCTGAGGCCAGCATCACCCTCATACCAAAGCCAGTTAAAGATACCACAAGAAAACTACAGATCAATATCCCTTATGAATAAATATAGATGGAAAAATCCTCAACAAAATACTAGCAAATCAAATCCAACATCACGTTAAAAGAGCAATTAGGCAAGCGATAGAAAAAAAAAAGAAAGGTATCTAATTTGGAAAGGATGAAGTGAAACTCTCCCTATTTGAAAATGACATGATCTTATATATAGAAAGTCCTGAAAATCCACAACACAGCTATGAGAGCTAACAAAGAAATTCATCAAAGTGGTGGGGTACAAGATCAACATGCAAAAATCATTAATGTTTTTATATACCAGTTGTTAGCAATCTGAAGAGGAAATTAGGGGGGAAATTCCATTTATAATAGCAACTAAAAGAATCAAATATCTAGGAATAAATTTAACCAAGAATGTAAAGGATTTATACATGGAGAACTACCAAATATTGCTGAAAGATATTAAAGGAGATCTAAATCAATTGCAAGGGCATTCCATGTTCATGTGTTGGAAGACTAAATATTGTTAAGATATCAATTCTACCCAAACTGATTTATAGATTTGACACAATTCCCATCAAAATTCCAACAGCCTTCTTTGCAGAAATGGAAAATGCTATTGTCAAATTTATATGGGAGTATAAGGAGCCCTTAATAGCCTATCCCTCTTGAGAAAGAAGAAAGTTGGAGCACTCATAATGTCCCAGTTGTAAAACTTACAAAGCTATGGTAATCAAAACACTGTGGTACTGGAGAAAGGACAGAAATGGAATTGAATTGAGAATTCAGAATTAAACCCTTACATCTATGGTCAATTGATTTTTGACAAGGGTCCTAGTCTACAAAATTGGGAAAGAATAGTCTTTTCAACAAACGTTGCTGGGAAAACTGGATACCCACATTCAGAAGAATGAAGGTGGACCCTGTACCTCACACCATATTCAAAATTTAACTCAAAATGAATTAAAGTTTGAAATATTAGAACCAAAACTATAAAACTTCTGAAAGAAAACATAGGGAAATATATATTCAGAACCTTGTGTTAGTTAGGCAATGACTTTTTAGACTTTATATCAAAACATGAGCAACAAAAGAAAAAAAAATAGATAAATGAAACAAAAATGTTTTGTGCATCAAAGGACTTTATCATGGAAGTAAAAAGACAACCTACAGAATGGGAGAAAATATTTAGAAACTACCTATCTGCTAACAGTTTAGGGTCCAGAATATATAAATATCTACTGCAGCAAAACAACAAAAGGACAAATAACCCAATTAAATGTGTACCCCTGAAATTATGTGAAGCCTTTCCAAAGGATATATGGGTCCAGGGAAAATTTTAAGGGAAACATTTTGTGCTATTTATTAAAATTTATTTGCCCAAGGAACTGTCTGTAGTCAGCAGATTCTATTATCCAGTTTTATAGTTGACATTTTCTCTTTGCACAAAACAAAAGAATCTATATCATTCTTCCCTATATCAAGACATTCCTTGTCTTGAGGTGGAAAAACCTTGGAGACACCAAAAATTCAGGAAAAGATGTTAAGTTTAGCATCTTAGACCACTTGGATCCTACAAAGTCTACCGAATTTAAAGTACTTGGCTTTTATACCATTTTTTCTTTTCAGATTATGTCAGTCTGTATTAACTGTATACTCTCTAGAGAAGTGGTTCTCAAGCAGGAGTGATTTTGTCCCCATCCCTCTTCTCTAGAGGACATTTGGCAATGTTTGGAGACATTTGTACATATCACATCTGAGGGTGCGCTGCTGGCAGGGCCAGCTACCTAATTTGTGTGGCCAAGTGCAAAATGAAAATGATGGGTCCTTGTTTATAAAGCAGGAAAAATTTCATTAAAGGTACTAAAATACAAAGCTTTCTCCTTTCTTTTGTTGGTCTCTCAATTTATCATTATGTGTTTAGTTGCTATTTAATGTAGTTCTAAGTAAAGAAAAATTAAATTTTTTTATTTTTGGCACAAATTTTATCATTCTTTTAATATTGCACCAGTTTTAAGTACAAATATCAGAGTGTTTAAATTTTTTGCAGAATCAATGAAATTACAGGTCAAATTTTGTAGTTCGTATATGCATATATATTTCTTACTAGAAATGTTGTACATAATTAACGGAACTCTTTTTATTTCACTTCTTGATATGCACTTGTTTTGATCAAATGCTCCACCTTTGGCTCTCTGGTGATCAGGAAGGACTGAAAGGAAAAAAGGAGCAAAGGGTCACCCTAACTTTCCCTTTCCTTCTAGGAAGGAACTTTCACCACAAGTTTTTGACAAAGACAGGAAAGTAACAAGAGCAAGAAAGAATACTATAGGGTTCCTTGGTTGTTCATGTTTCTTAGAACACCCTGCCTTCTCTCTGGTCTAAGCAAGTTCTGGATCTAACAGAAAGAGTGGCCTCTTAGGGCTGTCCATTCTCCTTAGAGACAAAACATACCTTGACTAACTTTGAGTCTTTTTTCTTTTCTTTTCTTTTTCTCTCATTTTAGTTTTTTATTTTATTTTTATTTTTTATATACACCTGTATCCATTCTTTTTTTTAAATTCATTTTTTAAAAAATATTACATTCAAAAAATATGAAGTCCCATTCAACCCCACAGCCCCCACCCCCCACTCCCCTCATAGCAACACTCTCTCCCATCATCATGACACATCCATTGCATTTGGTAAGTACATCTCTGGGCATCGCTGCACCTCATAGTTAATGGTTCACATCATAGCCCACACTCTCCCACGTTCCATCCAGTGGACCCTGGGGGGGATCTACAATGTCCCATAATTGTCCGTGAAGCACCACCCAGGACAACTCCAAGTCCCGAAAACGCTTCCAAATCTCATCTCTTTCTCCCATTCCCCACACCCAGCAGCCACCATGGCCACCCTTCCCACACCAATGCCACATTTTCTCTGTGGACATTGGATTGGTTGTGTCCATTGTACATCTATGTCAAGAGGGGGCTTAGATTCCACATGGATACTGGATGCAATCCTCCTGCTTTCAGTTGTAGGCGCTGTAGGCTCCATGGTGTGGTGGTTGACATTCTTCAACTCCCTGTTAGCTGAGTGGGGTAAGTCCAATAAATCAGAGTGTAGGAGTTGAAGTTTGTTGAGGTTCAGGGCGTGGCTATCATATTGTCAGTCCAGAGATTCAAATCCCCTAAATATATCTTAAACCCCAACACCAACTACAATTCCAGTAAAGTAGCATGAAAGTCTTGTGAAAAGAGATCCCATCTGAGTCCAGTTCCATCATGCAGAAACACTGGCTCTAAAGAAGGGCCAACTGACATGGCAGTGAACCCCATCTGCCATGACCGTAGAACTCGTGGGTCTCTTTAGCCCTCAAAAGAACCAATACCTGGGGTTGTATCTACTTTATCTGTCTCTGAGACTCTGCTCAGGTGTGCATAAGGGCAATCCTTCTGACAACCTCCAGACTCTTTTTTAGAGACTCATAGCCATATAAACTCATTTCTCCTTTCCATTCCCCCTTACATTAGGTCAAACAGCATTTTAAAGTCCTGTTATTATATGTAGACAGGGATATTCTGCTGATCTGCATTGAACCTTTAATTCAAGGTCATTTTCTAGTTGCATCTTCAGCTGGTATTTGGTAGTGATCCCTTGGTGCCAGGGAGGCTCATCCCCAGGTGTCATGTCCCATGCTGGGGGGAATGCACTGCATCTACATGCTGAGTTTGGCTTTGAGACTGGCCACATTTGAGTAACATGAAGGCTGTCAGGAGGAAACTCCCAGGCACAATGCTGCTCTAGGCCTTGTTCTTATTTCAGGCGTATAGGCTCACAAGCATAGTCATTAGTATCAGGAGCCCACTGTTGGACCCTCATTCCTTCCTGGTTCTTACCATTGCACCTGGGGGACTGCCACTGCTCCCCTAGGGACCACGACGGAGCACCCCTGGCCAGGAACCCAGCACCCCTCCAGCTGTTGTTTTTAATTGTTTCCACTATGAGTATATCCAAACATTACCATGCACCCTGGACATATGCCCTGTATAACTCCCTGTCAACCATATATAGCCTGTCAATAACATCCCATACCAGTATTCCTCCACCGCCATTGTTGAACCACTCTGTGATCCAAAACTTCCTGTAAAGCGAAGCCCAATATAATGTCAGGTTCCCTTACTAGTAAAATGGAATATAGCAATGAGTTTAAAGGTTAGATCTAGAGTATGTATTGATTTGGATAAATTCTACATCCTATCTTTTTCTTTTCTTTTTTCCTATTATTGAGCTTCTCTTCACAAGAGTCTTAGATCACAGTAATTCACATATACAATATACAGTACTCCCACACATCCACCATAAAACCTTTTCCCTTCCACAGCGATAATCTTTTAACTTATTCATATCATATTTACTGAAACTGATGTACAGACTCCGAAACAATAGCTTTCAAACAAGGTGACATCTGTGCTTACAATGTGGTCCATACTTTAGGATATATAGTTTTCTAAATTTTTTAGTTATCCTGTGTTTTACATTATGGTTTACATTATTAGTCTGTCGTTCCCTATATGTTTTTGGTGTAATATTACATGTTTTATATTCATCCTCGTGTACTCTCACAAAACTCCTCTCTTGCCCCCACATTTACCTTGGTTCCATCCATTCAACATCCATTTTCCCCTCCCCTTGGGGCCCACAGCGACAGCCAATCTCCATTTCCTGAGGAGCCACGTCCAGAGATACTTGCAACAGTATTCAGGGCCTGACTTGCCTTTGAGTCTTTCTGTATGTGTAAATGGGCCTGCAACGAACAGCATACTGCGAATGTCCTCTGCTCAGTCCTATTGGACTTTCCTTACAAATCACAGGTGCAAAGACAAAATTACTAAGAACTTCAAGATGGCGACAGCAGAGTATTACACCAAGCACAGGCTCTTCTGAGTGTGGGGCCTTGTGCAACCACTCCTGGCATCTCTTGGGTGGAGGCCAGGGATGCTGTTAATTGCCCTGTAGTACACAGGACAGCTCTCACCTCAAAGAATTATCCAGCCAAAGGTCATTAGTGCCAAAGTTGAGAAACCCTGTACTAGGGGGTGTTCTACTCTCTAAGACCTCTGTGCAGAGGGGCTCTTTGTGCAGCATAGAGGAAGAAGTCTCTGCTCCCTGCTAGAGTGGCCTCTTGTGACCCATCCACTCTCCTGAAGCTATGGTCACTGCTGGAAAGATTCATATTCTACCTCTGAAGGGAATCTGAGGCCTGTCCATGAGGCCAGTTTCCTCCTCTTCAGTGGAGTTGTTCTAATTGTGGAGTCTGTCCTGTGTTCCCCAATGTCATGATTACTCCACCCCAGACAATTGCTTTCTGCTCTTCTAGGGCTCATTGAATTGGCAGCAGTCTGTCCCCTCAGTCCTTGACCTGGAAGGGTAGTTTTTCTTTGTACCCTCTGTTGTCAGTTTGCTGATGAGGCCAGTCAAGGTGGTCCAGGTCTCCAAGGTCACCCTGGAGTGCTCCTGGGTGTGGCAAGTGAACTTTGGGGTCACTGTGGGCATTGCTCCCTCATGAACACTGCCTGTCCCTCATGGCAGACACTGGGAGAGGTGGCCCTCAAGGGCTGGGAGTGCCTTCTCCAGTGGTCCTTAGGGTTGCCCTAGCCAGGTGTCACCATCTGCAACAGCTGTAGCTGGGAAATCAATACACACTCACACCCACTCATGCACACACACATTTATATATTGATGTGGACAGAGATGGGCAAAATGCAACCATCCGTGAATCTAGGGGAGGTACATCAGAGTCCACAGAACTGTTGCAACTTTCCTATAAGCTTCAAAGTTAAAAAAAAAATGCTTGTGGAAGGAAGGCTGGCTTAGGAAGCCAGGAAACCAAGGGCAAGGAGCAAAGAGAAGGTACAGAATGCATATATGCAAAGGGCTCAGGGGCAAGTGCTCAGAGCATCTTTCTGATTTTTTGTCAACAATCCCAGACAGCCCGGAGCGGATCCCCTCACCCCTTTTGTTGGCTATAGCTCCATTTCTAGGTCTCTAATCAAATGCACAGCAGATGGCAGATGGGAGGATCATGGCAAAGAAAGCCCAGGCAGGACAGATGCTTTCAAAGCCCTGCATGCTGCTGCTCATTGCTATCAGGAGATTCGATTGTTTCATGGTCATCTCTCCCCACTACATTCTGTACTCCCACAGTTCAGGATTATTCTTTTGAGCTTCAACTACGGATTCCCAGCATCTGAGGCAGGGCTTGGTTCGTATTCATTCATTAATTATATGTTTAGGCAAATATTATGTGCCAGACCTGGGCTAGGGCTAAACAGATGTGACCCTGGCCCTCAGATGGCCTAGGGCGTTTATGCACAGAGTCTAGACAAACAACACTCTGCCAGTTGTTCTGACTATGCTTTCTCCTCTAAAAGAAAGTGCATAGTTTTATCCCAAGAAGAATAGAACAACACACAAGTCCTCTTCTCTGTTTTGGCTCACAAAGAGTTGCCAGCTGCCTTTGTTGGACGTTCATAGCAACGATGGCTGTTCTTCATTTTTGGACACTAGGAAAATGTCAGTATCTTGAATCAGTGATTTGGGAAACAAAACAAAAAATAGAAATTATGAAAGCTATGAATTGTTACCTACCATACATGCAAAACAACTATGAAGCCCCATGATGTGATAATTAAAAGTGTCTGTGTAATTCCACCCAAGGTTTTCAGCAAAATTTTCATCTAGTCCATGCAGCAGTGGTCAGTAAAAACAGATTCCTTCCTGGGGAAGGATCTCAGCATGTTCGTGGTTATTAGTAATTGGAATGACTTAATGAGATCTTTGTTTCTCATTTTATACTTATCAACTTGCAGGATTTTAATGATGAAATATTTTTTAATCAGTAATGAAATGAAACATTTCTCACCCTTTATAACTCAGATAAAGTTTTAAAGTAAGACTTTTAACCAATTAAAAGCTTCAAAATATCTAATTATGCTTCAAAATATCTAATTATGCTTTAAAACAAACAAAAAGTGTATTTTGATACCACCCCTAATTTCTTCCAGAATAATTCTTTCCTTCATCAGCAGGACCCCTACTTCCAAGGCTTAATATGTTCCTCAGAGAGATTATTATGGATATGGGACAAATGAACTCAAGCAACCTCCTTAGAAATTGCTTCTTCCAGCAGTAACATTTCAATTTCTTACATTTGTGGTTAAGTATAAATAGAAGAGCCCAAGAAACAAACCCTTTTCTTATACAGAGCCTAATAGGGTCTTCATGAAGATTAAATGAATTAATGCATATGTAAAATGCTAATGCAGAGTAAGCAGAGTAAGAGTTTATTATTGAGTTTGTGAGATGTTCTCGGGGACTGTACAAAGGCTTGAATTGGCGGAGACTCAAAATTCTAGAGTTGCCAGTCTAACCACTTTATTTACACATAAGGAAACTGAAGCCCAGAAGTTTCCTTGCTCAGCCACCCAGTGAAAGAACTGGCTCCACAAGACCCAAGTTATGAATGCTGATTACTTAAGGTCAGACTATGGGTATGGAAGCTTACAGAGCTGACAATCATGGACATAGACTTCTAAATAGTTAATGAAGACATGTAATGAATGGTCTGACTCCAAAGATCCTTGGAATCTGATTAGAAGATAGACCTGATTATAAAAGGATTAGATCTTTTCTTTAACTTGCAACATATTTGTGTTCACTTGCAAACTTGGTTTTTGCCTTTATTTTGTGATTGATAGGATCAGATGAATTTCTGCTAAAATCACTAGTATCACATATTTTGCCACATAATGTATAATAGGCATTATTTTATTAAAGATCAGAATATTTTCAAATATCCCAAAGGTGTGAATTAGTAATAGAGAAGTCATGTCAGTCTTACTGACAAGCATGGTTGTACCCAGTGTAAAATTTCCAATGGCTACAGTTATTAAAACTTTAGGACAGCACAGGACGGAAGGTTAATTTGTGGGACATTGGCTACAGTTGCAGATGGTTAATATAAATAGCTTTTAATGAGCTAGTGCTCATTTCTTTATTTGTAGCTTATTAAAAGCTATCTTCTTTCTTAGAAATATGTAAATTTGGAGAAAGTGCTTTACTGCCTTTTAGTTTATCTGGACTTTCTAAATCTATAGGTTAGACTCCAGGGCTGCCAAGTCAGCTGGTGGCAGCCAAGTCCAAGGTGATCCTTGGTGATGGCGCTGCTGTGGGGGAGGATCTTTGAGGTCACAGATGACTAAGAGATTTCATCACCCATTCCAGGTGAGCCCAGCGTCCTGAAGCTCCCTGGGTAGAGCTGGCCAGGGAGAGGGCCCTGGCTGAGCAGTGGTGGTCTCAGTCAGGGGGACTGGCTGCTCAGGTGTGCTGTGTATTTACTGTCCCTGTTGTGAATGTCACCCAACGCTCCATAGGTCCCTTATGTCTTCTCCAACACACTTTGAAGAATCGCTTTGTTGACAGAAAGCAAAGAAGCTATGAGAAGGGTGTTAGCAGGGACAAGCCTCTTTTATTATCGGTGTCATCCAAATGTCAAATTTCTAGGGTGTCTAGGTTTAGAGGCAGGATCCATTAAGGAAGGGGTCATACTAAGACAAAGATTAAAAATATATAGGTAATAGTTTTCAAGACAAAGTAGCATTAAAAAAATCACACATAGAAATAGGGAGACAGTGTGGTGTCGAGGTGGAAAGGGCTTGAGGTTTGGAATTGGGCAGCTTGTATTTGAATCGTCATCTGCGTCTTACTGCTGTGTGGGCTCAGAAAGTTACTTAACCTTTCTGAGAGCTATTTTCCTCAATTGTAAAACAGAGGTCATGATACCCATTACCCACCTTTTGGTGGGCAGTGGACAATATTTGATTAACACAGTGCCTGGAATTTATTATGTATTCAATCAGCAGTAGCTGCTTTGGTTCTTTTGGTTATTAAGAAAAGCCACTCTGAGGCTATGGCAAAACAATGAAGTGGGCTGACGCTTTTCTTTATTGCTTCCTTCTGCTCTGCTAGATAGCCTCCTCATTGCTATTTCACCCAGCCCTGCTTGCACACTCTGCATTCACATCAGGATATAAGTGATAAATCAGAGCTCTCATTGTTAATAGGATTTTTTGGTAACAGGGCTTAAGCATAAACAAAAATGACAAAATCCTGGCAGTAACCAGAACACGGAGGAAACCATGGTCATGGTTGTGTTGGAGGCAGGGAAAGGGAATGGGGGCCTACCTTTGTGCCTGCGTGTAAGGAACACAGTACTGCTTCGTAAGGTTGTTTGGAGGAAGCAACGAGATAATTCATGAAAAATGCTTAACTCTTCCCCAATTTAGCAAGTCATCAGTAAAGGTTAGATGGAAACAGTAGTAGCAACAGGGGCAGGGGTCATTATTGCTAAGACTGACACAGAACACTTCAGGTGTGGTGAAAGGAGGAAAGAAGTCTAGGCAGGGTAATAAACGAGGTGCGTATCTCGGTGCCGTCTAGACTGTAAAAAAAAAAGTTTGCACTGGGAATTAATGAAAAGAAAAATAATAAGGCAGGGCAGATGGTTATTCTTACCACTGTTTTGCAAATGGTTTACGAGAATTTGCCCTGTAAAACCTCACCTCTGTTACAAACTCGAGTGTTAGAAACTCTTGAAGGGATGATGTTGCTTGGTATTTGCTGCAAAGTTAACAACTTTGATGGGGCACACATTGATGCTTGCCCAAAGGACAGCATCTCTTCTTTCTTCTATGTAAAAGATTTTGTTTTGGTTTCTACCTTTCACCCATGTGACTCAGATAAATCTTGGTTGGTGCAGACTATAATGGTGGCTCCATTCCCACTGCTGATGATTGGCTGAAGGGTGGCCCTATGACCCAGGTATTGCCAAACAGATATGAAAGGAAGCCTGCTGGCTGGGAAGTGTGCACAGAGGATTGGGGAGGGAAGAAGGCATCTAGTAAAAATTTCCTGTCTCTTGGAAACAGTTACAAGGAAGAAGTAGTCCACTTTCTGCTTCTGGAGGTTACTCTGAGGGCACGATGCCTGGTTGTAGTATAGCCATCTTATGGACATAAGGGAGAGAATAGCCATCATTTTATTACTACTATTTTTCATGTCCTTTTGCCTGGGGAGAAATGCATACTGTCGTGTTTTTATTTGGATGGGGACAGGGTGGGAAAAGGAAGATGGGATGCATATTGGTTTTGTCTTTGAACAATCCCCCTGTGTGGACTCCTATTTCTTACTCCTCCCTCCACGATACAGTTGATTATCTCTCTTTCATTCTTTTTGACCTCAAATTTGCTGAATTAAACTGATCACTTTCCTCAGTTCAAGCACAGCATCATCATTGGTTCTTGCTAGTCCCTGCTTTATAGTTTACTTTATAACTTATTTTCTATCATCTTCCATCCTCAATGTCATTCCTCTCCACAAATGTGCACAACTGCTTTAGGCTACCTAAGTAATATTCTTCAGTTTGGCAGTGGTTGTCAGTCTTTAAAATTTCACCATTTTCTCCCCCAAGTGGAGTTAGAGATTTAACAATTTTAAAGAATATTTATCCAATCTTCTCAGTACCTTTCTCTCCTCATTTGAACTGCCATCTTCACCACATACCAAGCTCCAGGCTTTATAACCTGTTCAGTTTATCCATCTGTCTGATTTGGGCTAGCATCACAGTCTTTGAATTATTACATAATTTTTAAACATTTTTGTATGCAGGGGTGAAAATCACATGTCATGTCCTTCATGTATCATTTAATTTAATTAATAGAGGGCTAGTTAATAACTGGCACATATGTTAGCATAGCAAATTGTTAGTCACTGTCACCTAAACCAATCGCATGTTAAGTTTTACAGCTGATGAGCAATGTTATGGAATAGTGACTTTAGGAGAAGAAATATTTAAAAGTAATACCTATAATGAATTCAAAAGGAAACACATGCTCCCACATTTTTGTGAACTCTGGATTAGAGTCACTCAGGATGCTTACTGTGATTCACATTCTTGCAAATTCTTGCACATTCTTAGCTAATGTTCTGTCAACCTATAAGAAAACAATTTCAAATGCCATTTTGAGCAAGAGCAAAATGAAATCCAAGGACTAAATCAGGCCCTGACCTTCTTATTCTCCATGTTGAGCAGACTCACATCTGAAATTGATTTTTATGAGCAAATCTATCTTTTTTGTGTGTGTGCTTGTAATTGAGATGTGGTTTAAAATATGACTCTTCTAGGAAGTCTGTGGGAATATCATGGCAGCGCTGAGAATCAGATTTTCTGCTTTTTGATACAAAATGGTGCCTGGTTCTGTGAGATAGCACTGGAGGTTGGTTCTATATGCCTGGTTTGGGGGAGGAAAAAAAGGAGAAAGTGCATAGCCAAGAAGTTTTTGGCATCTCCTGGGGCAGAATGTGAGGGGAAAGTTGGCAACCCATTAGTGAATTTCAGGGGGCCTGAAGAGTCAAATTTATTAATTAAGAAAAACAAAAAACAAAAATCTCTAGCATTTTGTTGTGTCTTGTTGCCAACAACAAAAACTAATGCATTATTGTAAGATTTCAGCCTTTAAATTCCTACCAGTAATCAGTAATATAATAATGATTTGGAGAGAAGCTCATACATAGATGCCAACATGATGCTTTGGGTAATTTGTCATTTAATTCTGGGAACTTTCTCCCTTATAGATGCTCACAGTCCTTCTAGACACTGCCTACATTTTAATTAATTTGCCAAAAATCAGATTTAAAACCGAGAAAATAGTAGCTTATCACAATAATCACATAGCACATTTTAGAACATTGAATATTAGAGATGTCTACCCTTTGGGGAAGAAGTTTGAACTCAGATAAGTCAAGTGAATTGTTCAAGTCATTTAGTAGACTAGTGGTAAAGCTGGATGCAAATACAGACCATTACTTGCAGTCTGGCACTTGTTCCATCATGCTAGGAGCTACAACAATCCCTGTCAATGAGCAGTGGGAAGAGGCTGTTTGGACCACTGAGTGGAAAAGAATCCTGAGGATGCAGTGAAGCTCACTTTTAATAAGCAACATGATGGATTAGCAGTGCCTCCCTTGGAAAGGGAATGGGGATACATGGGGTATTTGTCTGCTAGTCCTGTACATACCTTTCTATTACTTCAAGAATACAGTCTGTAGATGTTCTTTGCTGCTCTGTGAAGGATTCCACTTAGACCGTGTTGGACATGTGGGTGAAACTCCATCATACCTGTTTTTAGGACTAGACATGAAGATAGAATAAGTACTTAGATCAGGATCCTTAGCATCCTGTCTTTGAACTCTTACTTGTACTTTATCTGGAAATTGGGGGTGGTACAGAGTGTCATTATTCTCATACTGATCTTAGGGATTTAAGTTCATACTATAATATCAGAGTAAATAGAAATAGAGTAAAAGGAAGTTAAAATGTTCTTTTGTTGTTGTTGCTGTCCCCTCTTGTACCTTATTCATCACTTCCTATCTCCTTGGAATTTTGACATCTATCTGCCAGATAGATATTGTCACTCTCCAGTTATGAGCCAAGTGTGGTAGAGAACCAGTCACTAATAGATGATTTTACATACTTTTATTAGCTACCAATTAAGGCCTCAAATGGCAGTCTTCCCTTGATAAGCAGGACTCACAGGTTGGAACTTTTCAATGGAATGACTTGGTGGGTTCATCTTTCTCTTTTAATAGACTTGGGTACTGATCCACATTCACTCACTTCCCATGCTCAACAACCTAGTTTGGTTGGCAGATGGGTGTAAACCTGAGACACCAGGTCTTTACAGCAGGAAATGCAATGAAGAATTGAAAATTATTCAATTAATGTGCCAGAAAGGTGGAAATCAATTCAGATCATTCAGGATGATAACCTTGCTTATACATTTTGCTGTCATCTTTAGACACAATTGAATAAAAATGAGTGGCTTTTCCTCCTAACCCTTTAATACTGATTCAGAAAGACAAATGCTATGACAATTTCCCTTATCCTCCATTACTAGGAATGTATTGTCTACACCAATTTATTTTTATGTTATATCTGAATGATATGTTATGAGCTGCCCTTTGTATGAAGGATGACATTGATGTAATATTTATTACTTGTATGACAGATGCTGTAAATGTTTTCAAATGTGGTGATAAAATTTTAGTTAAGCTACTATTTGCCTTCAGCCATCTCTACCTGCATGAGGATACAATGAAGAAAGTTTACCTGGCTGAGAGATGCTTTCTGTATTCCTGAAAGAAATACAGGTTCACTCCAAATTGTAGATATGACCTTGACCTTGACCTTCTCAGCCCTAGGCAAAACAGTTAAGTTCAGTGGTTTAGAGATAATGAAGTAGAATTTAGATAACATATTTTCCTTGCTTTTCCAGAGATAATTTTTTTTCCAGGGAACGAGAAATTCTATTGGCAAAATAACTTGAAAAATTGCCAGATATCTGCAATTCACTTGAGTTTCTAAATTATGTTAACATCATCACAAATCACAAAAGTGAATTGCTTACTCCCCTACTTCATTGAATTCTGAACTATTAAGGACTTTGTAATAAGTGTAGGTACCAAGAGACCATATATTTCATCCTTTATCATTTTCCTATGAATTAATTTATCCCTTCCCCTAGGGTAACATGATTTTATGTAAAATCATTTCCTTGTGCAATTTAAATTAAAATGAGTTCTTTTTTTTCCCCCCTTCACCATACTTTTTAAAGCTTATTCTAGATTTTCTGTACACCAAGAATCATGTTTTCCAAATACAGGTACAATATCTGCCAATAATATATATTCACTTGTATAATGGTCTTTTCTGTTCATCTGATAGCTGTAATTACAAACCCCTCCCCAGTTTTCTAAAAAGGCATAATTGTTGAACTTTTTGGATTTTTAAAATAAACTGCCCAGTACATTATGTGATTCACATAAGTAAACCAGATGGATCCAAAAGATATTGAGTCATTGTTCAGCCTTCTGAACACACATATTGATAACATTGTCTGCCAGCTTTTCTTTTTCATCATTTGCAAATGTTCTCTGTTGATTCACCTGTTAATGCTTCATAAGACTTGGAAGTGCTTATTCTAATTTTCTTACTTCTTGGAAGCCATTTTAATTCATTCCTATTAACTCCAATCAAGTATTTAAATAAATAGCTTGATGGTTGCTGGGAAGACAACATGATTTTTATGTCGCATACTAAGAAGTTAAAGCATATGTATGAGAGGAAATTTTTACATAGGTAAGAGCTTGTAATTTGAGGATGTTTCTGGCTAATAATGAGTTTGGCTTCACAACAAAGTAGAATTTGAGTATTTTTCATCTTATTTCCATTTTTCAATATCCTAGAATTACCATCAAGCACTTCTACATACCCTTAACAAAAAGTTGTTCCTTATATTGTCTGTAAACGTGATTTTTTTCCTACAGAAAATCAAAAGAGAGGAAACATTCAGAAGTCTATTTTATGAGGTCTCCAAAATCCAATAAGGATTGTATGAGAAATAAAATTACAGGCCAAACTCAATCATATACAAAGATGCAAAAATTCTAAACTAATCATCAAACAAATCCAGCAATGTATTAAAAGAATAGATTGGCTAACATTAGAAAATTGATCATTGTAATTTGCCACATCGATTCAAAGAGGTTAAATCATATGTTTATCTCTACCGATGCAAGGAAATATTTGAGAAAATCTGGTAGCCATTCCAGGTAAAATCTTTTAATCAGCTAGAAATAAAAGGGAAATTTTTTATACTGACAAATAGGTACATATAAAAACCTGTAGCAAATATCACATTTAATGTTGGAATAGCAACATCCTTCCCTTTGAGACTAGGAACAATATAGGAATTACCACTTTTATTCAGCCTTTTACCTGTCATAGAAAGGTAAATGAATAGGTAAATAAATAAACAGAAAATGGAAGGATTTGAAAGACAGAACTGTCATTGTTTCGAGATGCTATGATTGTGTTTGGAGGATTCAACAGATTAATTAGAATTAATGAGAAAACTCAGTAAGTTTTCAGATTTTAAATCTATAACCAACATTAAGAGATCTATTTAATTTCTTTCATATCTATACATCAACAACAAACTCTTGGAAAATAACATTTAAGGAAAAAATGCCATTTACTATGGTGTGAAGTACTTTGGAATAAAGTTGACAAAAGTTGTTCAATACCTTTATGAAAAAATTTATAAAACTTCTAAAAATTAAAAGAGACCTAAATAAATGGAGACATATTCTATGGGTATGGAATGGAAGATTGAAATATGTAGAGATCTAGTTCTCCCAAGATGGATCTATAGAGTCAGTGCAATCCCAACCAAAATCCCAACAGTTCTTTTTTTAAAAAATCTAATATCCTTATTCTAAAATTTACCTAGGAAGTCAAAGGGTCAAGAATAGCTAAGGCTTTATTTAATAAAAAGTAACTTATTTTCTATCATCTTCCATCCTCAATGTCATTCCTCTCCCCAAATATACACAACTGCTCTAGGCTATCTAAGTTATATTCTTCATTATGGCAGTGGTTGTCATTCTTTAAAATTTCACCAGTTGATTTATTATAAAGGTGCTATGGCAGGTGGGTAAGGAAAGGGCAGACTTTTGAAACAATTCTGGGGTAATTCACTATCCATGTGGAAACACATGAAATCACACTCTTACTTAACATCATGCACAAAAATCAATTCCAAGTGGTTTAAAGTCCTAAATGTCAAAGCAAATTTGTTAAAATTTTGAAAGACAGTAAAGGAGAATAATTTCATGAGCTCAGGGTAGGGAACTCAAGATGCAACAAATCACAAAACAGAAATGAAAAAATATAATGGATTTGGCTACATTAAAATAAACAGCTTCCCTTTATTAATAGAACTGCAGAGCTAAAAAAAAAAAAAGCTACAATATGGGAAAAAGCATTTGCTGTACATATAACTGACAAAGGAGTAATGTCCAGAATATATACAAAACAGTAAGGAAAACAACAGAATAATGGGCAAATGACTTGAACTAGTACTTGACAAAAGAGGAAGTCATAAGAATAAATACATCTCTGAAGAGATGCTCAATCTCCTTAGCTGTTGAGGAAATGCATTAAATCCATGAGATCCAAACATGTGCACATCAGGTTGTACATTTTAAAAATCTGACATGTGCTAGGTATTCACTAGGATATTGGACAATGGGAGCTCTCCTTGCTACTGGAGTATAAATTTGTACGACTCCTTTGGATAACAAGTTGCCAATAGCTAGCAAATATGAGCATGTTTATCCTCTACAGCTCAGAGGGTACCCCTCTTTCTATGTCCTGAAAATGCCCACATATGTGCCTTTGTAGGAAAGGCTAGGAATGTTTGCAAACTTGTTAATAATAGCTAAAAAAAAAAAAAAAAAGGAATCAAGTCATGTGTCCATTAATAGTAAAATGGATGAATAAAAGAAATTTTTAAAAAATCTCTGTGTTAAATGGGATGCTTTATAGCAATGACTGATCAAAGTACAGACACAGGCAACAATATGAATATGTGACAAAATATTGAAGGGCAAAGGGAGTGATTGCAAGAAAATTCATGAGTTTGCTTAACTGTGGTGAAAAGGAGAGGAGCACTCAGGTGGCTTCTAAGACCCTGGTAATGTCTAGTTCTTATATCAAGTGGTGGCTAAACAAACAAACAGATAATGGTAGGAGAATTAGTGACTGAGGAACTTGAGAGTTCATGGAAAAAAATAAGATGAAAAGAACTGTAGGTCATAACTCATGTGAATATATTATTTTCACTAAATAAAGCAAAAATGACAACACATTAAGGAGAATATCAATGCAAGCTCTTACATCTTAAACTGGTTTTAATGTGTCTCAGACAATTAATTTCTGTTTACCAGACTTTGCTTGCTAGAAATTTTAAAGGTAATGCCAAAATTTCAATCAGATGCATGTAATTTAAATTTTTTTTGGGGGGGAAGCTAATTTGTATCTTCCTTAGAAATCTTGTTTCCCTTCTCCTTGCCTTTTCTTTTTTTCTTTTTTTTCCCCAAATGCTCAAAACACTTGCTGTATTATGATTTTAGTTTTTGATCGTGGTGATCCAGGCTTCCTGAGACAGAGGTTGAAATCCATCCCTTTAGGCTTCTGCTACACAGCTCTCACAAACACTTCTAGAGCCTGGGCTTATTTTCTTCAGCCTCCTTTTTCCTTCTGAAATATCACAGGAGGAAAAAAAGACATAAAACAGATCCTGTTCTTCACTTCCTTTTCTATTCCCAGCCACCTGTTCTCTCTTTCTAATTAACCCCAACACAGTCAAAAGAGCCAAAATTCTCATGGTTATATAAAAAGAAGGTATAATAGAAAAGCCACATATACTTTGACCATGATTTTGGTATTTCTTCGTCCAGTCTGCAGGTGAAGCCCTGGTAACTTGTCTTCTCATTCCTCTGCTTCAGAACACGAATCAGAATGTTCCCACATGCATTGTGTGGGTTCAAGATGAGAAGTCTGAGGCCGGTTCAGGGGTGCTCAGACTTGAGATGGGATTCAGGCTCAGCTCCTGAAGGCAGGGGACTGTGCAGTGAACTGTTTCTCAGCACACACGAGGGCGGCAAGCCTAGGAGATCTGGAGGCCCTAATAACTTATATACCCAGGCGTACAGTGTTAAAGGACTTTGTAAACTGCCTGGAGGGTGTTTTCACTGCAAACTGCCACCCAACAGGAAAAAGAGTCATCGGGACATCACTGGACCCAAATGAAGGCAGTTTATGTTCGCCCTGCCTTTTCTGAAAAGTATTTGAAGCAGATGGAAAGAGATGAGAACTGTCCCTTATGAGGGCTTCTAGGACCTACAGGGACGTAGAGAATGGGAAAATGAGGCAGGAGGAGAGAGGGATCAACCTGGCAATAAATTTCAAAAAAGGTCACTGGGGAAGTGGACATGGCTTAACTGATAGAGCATTGGTCTACCATATGGAGGGTCCAGGGTTCGATCCCCAGGGCCTCCTGATCTGTGTGGTAAGCTGGCCCACACGCAGTGCTGCCGTACACAAGGAGTGCCCTGCCATGCAGGGGCGTCCCCATGTAGGGGTACCCCAAGCGCAAGGAGTGCACCTGCAAGGAGAACCACCCCACTGTAAAAAGCACAGCCCACCCAGGAGCAGCACCACACACAGGGAGAGCTGATGTAGCAAGATGATGCAACAAAAAAGAGCCTGAGTTTCCCAGTGCGGCGGGATGATGCAAGTAGGTGCAGAAGAACACACAGCGAATGGACACAGAGCAGACAATGGGTGGAAGGGGAGAGAAATAAATTTAAAAAAAAGTCACTGGCTTAGTTGTCTGTGGCCTGAAAACTGGAGCAGCCTTGTACTCCCACATGCTTTCTGTACTGTTTTTTTGCCGGTGGCTCTAAGCTGGTGCCAAACATGGTCTTCTCAGCTGTTTCTTTCTGCACATTTACTCCAACCACAGCGGAGCAGCGAAGCCTGGCAGAGCAGACCAAGGGCAGAACATTAATGCGAGCAGAGAGGGGGTGGGAAGAGAGACTGGAAAAAGGGAAACAGGTCAGCCATCACGTCTACAGCAAACACTCACCGAGCGCCCACTGCCAGGCGCTGCGCTGGGACCTGCGGGCGGATGGAGGAGACAGAAAGGCTCCTCTCCCAGAGCCTGACGTGGCATATGTTAGGGTCACTTCGAACAACTGCGGACCCCTTCTCTATTTAGAGAATTTCAAGGAAGGCTGCATATGCAAGGCTTTTAAAAATTATTATTATAAACTTTCTTTATTAATCTTATTGACCCACTGAACAGTGAACATTGCTCTAAATATTTCATCAGTACATCACATCATACACCAGAACTTACACACTTAACATAAATGTCCCCAGACCTTTACTGGTTGGTTGGAGTTCTAAAAATCTACCCCCTCCCCATGATAATCAGTGACCACCACCTGTCACAGCTTGGACCCAGCCTTATATCTGGATACTTTTATTTTTGGCTCTCATACCAGATTATTCTGCTACCTAAACCCGGGCTGCATTGTCTCTCTCCTTTAACTGCTTTTACACTGTTCACTCACGAATGTTCTCTCTTACTAACATGCTCCTTCTCTGCATCAAAATCCCTCCTCTATGTCTAAGCCAAATTAATTGCTTCCCCATTTGTTGCTGTAGCAGTTTTCACATTCCATATCTGTCTTTTGCTTGACTTAGCCCCTTAAGGACAGGGGCCATGTGAAGTAATAAGCCCCAAATTATAATACATCAATATTTGGACCTAAATATGAGGTAACATCCTCCTCATCATCCTCTTCCTCCTTCTCCTCAGTATTAATATCAGAAAACCAAGTGTGTCATTCCTTCTGGTGGTGCCATGTCATACATGAGGTCACAGGTATAACTACCCTGTGCAAAGGCTTGGAATCTCAGAAAAAGAGACTGTTCTGAATCTGTGTCAACCCGAACTACTCTTATTTTTGTTATTTTTATTTATTTAACAGACACTTGGCTAGGGCTTCATATGTGCAAGAGACAGTTCTAAACACCTTACAAAAATGAGTTTATTAATCTTAGCAACACCCTTATGAAGGAGACCAGCTGGACCAAGCCCCACGGGAAGTGCCAACAGCCTACTCAGACATTCAAAATGGGATCTTCCCTGTGATAAATTGAATACAGAGCCGCAGCCTGTGAGGGAAGGGGAGAGGCTGGGCAGCAGATGGGTCCAGTGACTCAAGGCCCTGATTCCGCAGTAAGCAGTTGAGCTGTTATTCCAAGTGCCAGGGGAGTCTGAAGGAGGTTTTGAGCGGGCAAGGGACATAAGAGTCAGAGTTTTCAGAGGTCACTCTGGGTGCTGTTTGGGAACCAGGGGGCAAGGGGAAAGACAAATAGAAATGATTTATTATGGGGGAAAAGAAATCAGGAAGTGTGTGGGGGTGTGAATATTTGTTTTCCATTTCATGCAGAGGAGGAAATGGTCCTTGGGCTCTGTTACTAGCTGCCCAATTCCTTTCTTTCCTGAAGACCAGGAAGCATGCAGTGGGGTGTCGTGGAGAGGATTCCGGGTCCAGGGGCCTGGCATCAGTTCTAATCCTGGCTCTGGGACTTTCTGCCAACCCCAGCAAGTGTCTCTAAACTTCATCTGTGCCTCCGTTTCTCCTCCTTAAAAAATTGGGAGAACTGATTCTTCACCTCTGTTAATCCTTTCAAGTCATAAAACATTTCATGGTACTTGAAAACTGTGAGAAAGCTTAGCCGTTACATTGTTCCTTGAAGTGAAAACTCTGCCTGTCTGGCACATCAGGTTATTTAGTAAAAGGATCATGAGTGACTATTTACAGAGCGGGCAGAATTTGAAGATAGCTGGTAGAGCATCTAGTTCCATGCTGTGCCCTGCACCCTATGCCAATTAGGATTTTGGAAATTCATCATTAGAAATGAGCTCAGAACATCAACATCCATCAGCGTTGTATTGCTTCTTGGAATGCCTCCAGCCTGGTGTGGAACCAAGAAAGACTCCAGGGCACATGGAGGGGTTTTAAGGGGGAGGGGTGCCATATTTGCACCCCTTTCTATAGTTGAAGGCTTGGGGTCACATGACTCCTGCCAGTTTTCAATGCATCTGGAAGAGACTATTGTGATTAATAATCACCATCAAACCCATCCGAAAGCATCTCTGAATTCATAGCCTCTTTTTGTCATTGTGGCATGAGGGGATTGTGAAATATTTTGACATTAAAAAGGAATCATATTCCAAAGACTGGGAGCTGCTTCTTCAAGGAAAGCAGAAAAGATTTTACTTCTGTCAGAGCAGTCTTCCTCTGCTTAGCCTCCTGAGCATCTTTCTATATACTAATTCCTCCAGGGACTAAGGATTAGTTTTTAGAGATTATTTAGTCAAATTCTAGACTTGCACTTTCTGAAGACCTGTCACATCTGGGAATTTGGTTCTCTCTTGAGCAGAAAAACGATGATTGCGGGGGCTGTGCTGTTCATGTTAGGGAAGGTGGTGTGATACTTTTTTTTTTTTTTTTTTAAGAATTCCTTTAAAGCCATTCACTGCGCTAATACTGAAGGGAGAACCTATGGCTATTGATGTCTGGGAACTGGGAATCTTTTGTTAAATATTTTAAAAATCTTGCAACACGGTAAAGTAATTTTCATCAAATGAGAAAAGGAAACCTCTGAACCGTATTTCCAGCCACTTCAGGACTCGTGGAAGGACGCATCTGTAAATGGCCCAGCAGTTTTTGTGTTCAGAAAGTACCACGGAAGGAAATGTTAATTACTCTAAGTGAGTTGGATAAAATAAAATCTTCCTGAGTCGAGAATCACTCATTCACACCCATACTCGCATACACTCACACATTCGCCCGCCCACACACACTCACAGGTCCACACACATGCATTCCCACCCCCTCACCCCTACACACTTACAGTCACACACGCATGCTCACGCGCATCCTCACCCATGCACCCTCCCGCACGCACACACGCACGCTCTACAGAAGCAGGCAGCTCCCTGCCAAACGCGGGGCGCAGCGCGGAGTCGGCGGCAAAGACAGGAGCTGCCACCAGGGGGCAGCAGAGGCGGAGGGACTGGGGGCGGCCGGGCGGCGGGGGCGGCCTCGCAGCTGCGGCCGGGGAGGGGCGGAGGGGCTATCTGGGGCAAATCCTTGGACCCTGAACCCGGGAGGAAAGTACGGGTCCGCAGGCCTCGGAAGATCGCTCTGCTTTCTGAGATTCGAGTCCCGGCAATGCGGTTTCCTGTAACACACAAGCTTTCAGGCGGCTTAGTTTTCCGGTCCCCTAAATACTTGACTCCTAAATCTGCAGAGCGTCGGTCTTGGCTTTGCACGCCCACCCACTCTCCCTTCGTGGGCGGGAACGGGGGGCTGGAGGCGGGCGAAGGCCCCCGCTGGGTTTGTTTGCTGCTCTGGGAAGGGAGGACTGGCCCGGATGGCTCGGTCCCCTGCGGGGAAGTGAGCGGTCAGAGGCGGCGCTGGTCGTTCCCGGGGAGACCGCCGGCTCTTCGCTCCCCCTCCCCCGACTGTCCCCCAGGTGCCACCTTTAAGACGGGAAGTTTGTCAGTCCAACCGTTCAGAGAACGTAAAGCATTATGGCATTTTCAGAAGCATTTCCCAGCCTCAGCTTCCTCAAGTGAAGAGCCTTTTCTCCACGTGCATATCTCCCTGACAGAAATCACTGAGTTTTTTTTTTTAACCTTTTATAATTTTAAGTATAACATAAAGACAGAAAAATATACAAATAATTCAGTGTCCAGCTCAAACAGAAACAACATTATAGGACACTTAGGAAGAAGCCCCATAGTATGTCTTCCAACCTCCCCAAAGGTGACTAGTATCCTGAGTTTTATTATAGCCCGGTTTACCAACTTTGTTCTTTTTGACCGTTCATTTTTCTGTTCTGTTTAAGAATTCTTTGCCTACTCCAAAGAGATCCTTCTGTATTTTCTTCTCAAACCTTGATTGCTTTCCTTTTCAAATTTAGATATGAAATCCACTTGGAAATGATCACATGGCGTGAGGTAGCCAAAGTTCATTATATTTCTGTATGAATACGAAATTGTTGCAACCACGTTTCTTGAAAATGCCATCCTTCCTCCCCATCACACTACAATGTCATATTTTTCATCAATTATGGGACTGTGTGTATATGGGACTGTTTCTATACTCTCTGCTCTATTTTCCTTGTCAATTTTTTTATCCCTACACCAATGTCACACTTTCTTACTTACACATAGCTTTATAACTGGTAGTTGGTATCTGGTAAATTAAGTCCTCCTGGTTTGTTGTCCCTTTGTTATTCTTGGCCCAAATATGCAAATATGATTTCTAGTTTAAAAATTCACATTTGATTGGCACTGTTCCTTGTGGCTTTCCTAAGAATATGTAATAAATCACAAGTAAAGTTACATTCTAAAAAATATTCAGTAACCCTCCAAGATAAAAGCTCTATAGGACACTCCAAGGTAAAAGCTCTGTATGACTCTATATGGACATCTGTGAACGCATGTCCATCCTGCCCTCCAAAGCCAGAGAAAGAATTCCTCTCTTTTCTCCTTGGCCTTTGCAAATTCCATCTGCCTGGCAAGGCCTGCTTGGCATCCTGCATGTTCCCAACCCGATTCCATAATTCTCCTCCGGACCCTCCAGCTGAGCTGGGTGGCCCAGATTTGGCCAAACACTGCTGCTTTGCTCTTCAGGAAAGGCCCAGACAGGCCTGCAAGGACCTGCACCTCCTGGGCTGAGGCTCCCCAGGGCCGTCTCCTGTCTTTCTCCCGCTGGCTCCCCACTCATCGCAGGGCCTGCGCTTCCACCCTCCCTGCTCCCCACCCCCCACCTCCTTTTATCAGTTTTATCAGTCCATGCCTCGTTCATCTTCCATGCTCCCTCACATTTCTCTGACCCTCCAGCTTTTTCTGTACTGTGCTCCCCAGGCCGCCCTTGGTTTGTCCAGTCATAATTATAAACCTAGTTAATTAACACCTGGCTTTCCCACTAGATTGTAAGCTCAAACAGGACAGGAGCCGTGGCAGCTTGCTCGATATTTTAATCTCCAAAACTTATCCTAGTGTTTGAAATATAAGTGCTTTGTGATTATTCTATGAATGAATGATTTTCATTCATAGAATGAAATGAACACTTTGCCTTAGTTGTCTGTGTTACTCTTCATAGCACCAGGCATATAAATGCTCAATAAATATCTGACTGATTTAACTCCCCTTTTACTATTGGAGATTTGTTTGTGTTTTTTTAGGAAGTACAGGGGATGGGGACGTTGTACATGGGAAGCAGGCACTCAGCCACTGAGCTACATCTGCTCCCAGGAGATTTAAATAAAGAACTCCATATAGTGTATGAGAAGAGCGCGCCACATTCTGAAGCAACATTCCTGCCCATTGCAGAGTTAGGGATGATTCTCAACACCCTGGTTTAATGAGGGCAGGGGTGTTAATAGTGGGGCATCACTCAGATATGACCTAGACGTATCTTGCCTTTGCCAGTACCTGTCTTTGCCTTTTGCATCTCGAATCTGCCTCCTGGGAACCCTACGATTCTGTTCTGGTAATGGTGCATGGGAAGCAGAAGCTGGAAACTTGGGTGTGGGACTTTCCATCACTGCACCGCCTCAGTGTCAAAGCAGAGCCACCAGGACAGCTTCATTAGCAGTTGGCAGAGATGAGTGAGATCTAACATCTGGTCCTTCATGGAAAATTCCTGTAGTTACAGAGCTGGCAAAAGGCCAAGATTAGTTCCTGTCCTCTGTGCTCCATGGCTAGGCATTGATGAATGGCAATACTGGCTTCATTCTCTCAAGCAATGAAGGGGGAAGATTTTTAAAATGTGCTCTATGGTTACCCTCAGAGCTCTCTCTTAGAGGATGTGCAGGCAGTGATGGCAGAGGCCAGGCCTGCCCTGAGAGACACACATGGCCAATTTAGTGACTGAGGGAGGAAGGTTCCGGGCTGGCTTCTAGGAGACTGCCCATGGGAAAAACCACCCTTCCCCAAAACCCACCACACTGGGTTAATATAGAGAGGTAAATGGCATTTAGGTTCTTGGGGGGAAAAATCAATATAAATTTTTATTGGGAGGATCTTCCCATCAATTTTAATGGCTGTAAATGAGGGGTCAAGCCCAATTATTAACCACATTGCCATCGAGTTCCTCAGACACCTTCCACTGGGCAGCTGAACTGGGGGTGGAACAGTCTGTTCTGGAAGGGAGGGGGGGAGGCACAGGTGGCCTGAAGCACCTGGAGCCCCTAGGGAGGTGTGGGACACACAGGGAAGCGTGAGGCTTGGACGCCTGAGACGGGAAGGGGTGGCGGAAGGATACCGAAGGTAAAGGGATAGAAGAATGAATCTCGTTTACATCACGTTTTTGACGTGCATGTATTTATATTGGTCATTTAAGATTTTAAAGCTAATCAGAACAATTCACTGTCTTGTGAAAAAGGAAAAAAAATGATTTTATAAATGATAATTAGACTAGAGGACATTCGCACCATTTGAAAGTAGGCATCAGGGCACCTACAAGACCACACAGATGGTAGATGATTCTTGTTTTTTTTTTAAGATTTATTTTTTATTTATTTCTCTCCTTCCACTCCCCACCCCCCGCGTTGTCTGCTCCTTGTGTACACTCACTATGTGTTCTTCTGTGTCCACTTGCATTCTAGGCGGCACCGGGAATCTGTGACTCTTTTTGTTGTGACAGCTCTCCGTGTGTGCGGTGCCACTCCTGGGCAGGCTGTGTTTTTTTTTTCATGTGGGGCGGCTCTCCTTGCGGGGCGCACTCCTTGCGCGTGGGACTCCCCTACGCGGGGGACACCCCTGCGTGGCAGAGCACTCCTTGCGTGCATCAGCACTGCGTGTGGGCCAGCTCACCACACAGGCCAGGAGGCCCTGGGTTTGAACCCTGGGCCTCCTATATGGTAGGCAAATGCTCTTATCAGTTGAGCCACATCCACTTCCCTAGATGATACTTTATATACAAGTAAATTGAAGGCATAGCCGCTGCAATGTACTTCACTCTGGAATGAAGCAGAACAGTTTCCAAAACAGAGCAGGCCATCCCTGTATGATAATCATCCTTGAAAGAAGAGAGTATTCAAGAAAATCTGGGGGGAGGCACTTAATATAAGCAAAGTGTGAAGAAGTGCAAGCCATGTTTCTCTCAGTTTTATGCACTTATCTTGATTTACTGGCACTGTTGAAACACAAGTTTCACCCAAAAAGCTCTGAATCAGTATTTTTTCCCCTGACATGTTTCTCTCACCTCTAGGCCCTTATCTCACAGTGTGGGGCCAAGACAAGGAGCCCTAGGCAGCTCCCTCCTCGGAAGTCACTGCACCCTCACCTCTTGATCCTTCCCTCCGGCCCCCAGCAGATCCTTCCCTCCGCCCCTTGGGGTGACCTGCCTCAAAGCCAGGTTTCCGGGGAGGACAGCAGTAGCCTGAGTCTGTCAGAACCTTCCTCAGGCATCAGAACTGACCAAGTGGTGAGAGTCCATCAGTGGAGAGCCAAGTTGTAGCTGAAGTGCTCTCAGAGAGAAGGAGCCATGAGAAATCAGGGGGCACTAGCTGTCCAAACCAGCAGACAAGAGAGTAAGTGAACACCATTTGGTCAGGAGACTCCAGAAGGCAGGGAGAGGCTCATCGGTGGTAGCAGCAGATGGAGATGGAGCAGAAGGAGAGGCGAAACCCTCTAAGGGCAGAGAATAATCCAGCGAATTCGATTATTGGAGCTACATTGGATTCTTCCAATTTTTGACTTGTAATGTGGACTCAGTTATACATTGTGTGGCGTCCAAGGATGATGCCCATATGCCCCCAGTAAACCACCCCCCCACTCTCTATAGCATAAGAGAAGTGCTTTTATTGTCTAAGTGCTTTGGGTGGCACCCCCTCAACTTCAATCTGCTCTTCTCTGCTCCAGCCACTCTCTTTGTCCCACATCCATCCCCCACTGCAGATAGAGCTTCACCGTCCAGAGCAGAGCAGTAATGGATACAGGAGGATATGACAATTTAGCTCAAATATTAGGTCACAGCTAAATTTAGAGTAGATTTTCTTTTTGCTCTATTATTAAAGAATCAGCTTACTGTTTTCCCTAGATTCTTCTTTCCTCCTTGGAAAGACAGAAGGATGTTTGTACAGCTGTGGCATTTTTTGAGCTGCACATTTAGTTTAGCTAAGATATTCTTTCCAGGAGTAGGTGTGGACTCTTGAACTTTTTTCTTGTTGTTCACACCTGTATGCTGGATAGTGGTAGCAGACAGAGCTCCTTAAGTGCCAGAATTGACTTGATGCAAATATATACTCTCCCAACTTAGCCCTGGCTCTTTCAGGGAAATAATTTTTTTTTTAAATTCTTAATTGCTTCTTTGATTGAGCATTAGGACCTTCCTGAGTTTCAGCAAGACAGCCCAACTGAAGACTGTATTTCCTAGCTTCCCTTGTAGCAAGTTCCACCAGTAGATCATGAGCAGAGTGATGGTTGCAATTTCTATGGCAATTCTTTAAAAGAAAATGGCTTGTGCTACATCTTCTCTCTCTTCTACCCTCCTGTGGGTTGAAATGCAGATGGCCTTTTGGTTAGCAGCTTCACTCCTGCAGAGGAGGGCAACATAACAGGAAATGGCAGAGCACCAAGATGGAAGGAAGGCGAGGCCTCAGATAACCTGGTGGAGCAGAGCTACCTGCACACCTGGAGTGCCTCTGGACAGTTAGAGGAGAGAGCATACAGCTCTCTCCCTGGGGTAAATGCTTCTGTTTTTTGAGTTTTTCCTTTACAACAGCTTAATAAATAATGGTGGCCATTTAGTAGGTGCTTACTATGTGTCAGATACCACATTAAGTGCTAAATATGTGTTGTCACCTAATTCTCTAGCAAACCTCCTAAAATAGATACCACCTGCCCATTTTATAGGTACTCAAACAGGCTGGGACACAAGGTGCTTTACTGAAGAAGGCAAGAGGCAGAAATGAGGTGAGCTCAGCTCCAAAATGCTTTAAAACACATATCCTTACACCAAATATAAGATAAGGGCTATAGTTATAGCTTGACGAAGCTCTTTCATAGTTTGTAACAAATGTTTCACAACAATGCAAGATTTTGGTGGTGGGGTGATGTGTAGGAGCCCTGTATAATGTTATGCATGTTTGCTTTGTAAGTTCACAACTTTTAGTGTACACTTATTGTTTATGCATGTTCATGTATGAATGAAATACTTCAATAAAATTTTATTAAAAACACACACACATGGGAAGCAGATGTGGCTCAAGCAATTGAGCTCCCACCTACCACATGGGAGGTCCATGGTTCTGTTCCTGGTGCCTCCTAAAGAAGATAGTGAGCTGGCATAATGGGCAGGCACAGCAAGCTGACACAACAAGATGACAAAACAAGAGACAAAGAGGAAAAAGATAATGAAATATGCAACAAAGCAGGGAACAGAGGTTCCCAGTGCCTCCTAAAGAAGATGAACAAGACAGCAAGCTGACATGACAAGAAGAGCAACAAGAGACACAAGAAGGAAAACATAATGAGAGTCACAACAAAGCTGGGAACAGAGGTGGCCAAGCAATTAGGCACCTCCCTCCCATGTTGGAGGTCGTGGGTTCAGTTCCCGGTGCCTCCTAAGAAACAAAGAAGATGAACAGACACAGCAAATGCAAACAACAAGGAGAGGGAGAGAAATAAATAAATTAAATTAAAAAACCAACATACACATTATTCACAACTATGCCCCAGAGTCTCTTAGAATTACTATTCACTGCTCTTCACTCTTTTTCTACAGAAAATATTCAAAATATTCTTCTCTGATACGTTCAAATTTCACCCTCTTACACATCTTAGCTCTGGATTCCTTCTCTGCTTGATTTGGTGTAGATGGCACAATTATCTTGCATGTTTTGAGGGAGTTGTTCTTTCATTTTGAATAGGCTCACCGTGCCTTGCTTGCTAGACTGTAAATACCTCAAGGGCTGCTGCTAATGACACAAATGCTGCTTTAATGACATTTATGTGTCTGGGGGGATAGGAATCCTTCTGGGCTTGCAGAATGACTCAATATTCCCTGAAGTTTTCTGATGGGTGTGTAAATTCTGTGAGTATTGAATCAACCTTGGTGAAAACTACCCCCATATTAAAAGCGTTCTCGTGGTTACAGTTGATTTGAATAGGAGAAACGTCTGAAAAGATGATTTAGAATAAGGACTGATGCCCAGTCCATTTATCACTATAAATATAAGGAGGTGGAATATAAAGTTTTCAAGATTGCACTTTAGTCAAATGTTAGAGTCATGATCATTCTGCTGTGAATAAGTTAGTATTACGTTTATTGCATAATTAAAGAAAATTCAAAATAAAAGTGCCTTAATTAAGATATATTATCTTTTTCTCACCTGGAATCAGTCTCGAGGTGGACAGTCTAGGACTTTTCAGTAGCTTGTTGGTCATCACAATCATGGGCTCTTTCTAACTTTCCCCCCAAATGCCTGAAAGTGGTTAGCATTATCCCCGCTAATGATAGCCATCATGATAGATTTGGAGGCAGTAGGACCGGGAAGGAGCAAAGGGCCTTTATTAGCCTGTTCCCTTTTAAAGATTTTCCCCAGATTGTCACTAAAAGAATTTCCATTTATTTCTGATCAGTCAGAACTTAACTACGCCCAGTTACATAGCTCTAAATTAAGTCGGGACTTTACTTTTTAAAATTTAAAAAAAAAATTGTTTCTAAAGAAGCTTTAGTTAAAATAAAGTTTCATAAAAATATAGGGGATTCCCATAAACCCCCCTTCCCCCCTCCCCCCACTTTCCCCCATTAACAACATCTTTTATTACTGTGGTACATTTGTTACAATTGATGAACACATATTGAAGCATTGCTAATAACCATGGTCTGTAATTTACATTATAGTTTATACTTTGCACTGCACAATTTCACGGCTTTGATAAAATGTATAATAGCCTGTATCCATCATTGCAATGTCATGCAGAACAATTCCAGTAAAGGAAGAGTTCCCCCTCTTCTTTTGTTCCAATGTTGGGTAGACTGCCTTGCCTTTTTAAAAAATTTTTAAATTTATTTCTCACCCCCCGCTCCTTGTCTGCTCTCTGTGTGTTCCTCTGTGACTGCTCCTATCCCTATCAACGGCACAGGGAATCCGTGCTTCCCTTTGTTGTGTCACTTGTTGTGTCAGCTCTCCGTGTGTGCAGCGCCATTCCTGGGCAGGCTTCACCCTCTTTCGCTCTGGGCGGCTTTCCCTATGGGGCTCACTCCTTGTGCGCGGGTCCCCTACGCCACGGACACCCCTTTGTGGCACAGCATGCTTTGCGCGCATCAGCACTGCGCATGGGCCAGCTGCACCTGGGTCAAGGAGCCCCAGGGTTTGAACCGCGGACCTCCCATGTGGCAGGCAGATTCCCCATCCATTGGGGCGAGTCTGCTTCCCTGCCTTGCCTTCTAATTAGAAAATTTCCATGATTCTAGATCAGGGATTGGCAAACTGTAGCTCACAGGCCAAATCTGGCCTACAGCATATTTTTTGCAAATGAAATTTTAGCAGAGTAAAGCCATTGTCTGTAGTTGATTTCATGCTGCAATAGCAGAGCTGAGTAGTTGTTAGAGAGATCCTATGTCCCACAAGCCTCAAGTATTTACTATCTGGCATTTTGCAGAGAAAGTTTGTCAGCCCGGCTTCTAGATGACTGAGGAAATCTTCTGATGAGTGGTTTCATTCTTTCCGATTCTACTCTGGGAGAAGGTTTGAGGTTGAAATGGATTCAGTGACAATTTTTTATTTTCTCCAGTGAGATTATATCTGTTTGGCGCATGTTTGGGTGCAAGTAACATAAAACCTGACTAATGTGGATTAAGCAAAAAGGGGGTTATTTTTCTCACGTACAAAGTAGACGTGGGTATATGGTCCAAGGCTAATGGCGATGCTCAATGGTACCTTCAAATGTGGGCTCTTTCATTCTCCCCCACCATGGCCAGAAAGCTGACTTTCATCAGCATGTTTGCTGTAAGAGGCAGCAACACCTCACGGCATGTGTCTGCATTCCACCTGGGAAGAAGAAGGTGCAAAAAGCCAAAGGGTCAAGAGGCGTTTCCCAAAAACCTTCCCGGAAGTCCTCACTGACCAGGACTAAGTCTCATGACCAGCGTCTCACAGCAGGGGATTCTGGGGTGGGGAGAGCTGGTCACCTTCCTGGGCCAAACCAAACGGGGATTCTCTTGTAAAGGAAGCAGCAGATGACAGCCGTGTGTGCCACAAAGGGCTCCTCACGGTTCCCCGGGCCCTCGGAGCATGCGCTTAGGCTTCCCCCGTCCCCCCACCTTTCCCCTCAGCCCCTCCCTTGGCACAGTTTCTGAAATCTTCTCTCTCCCTTCCGTATTTTTGGCTAGGTGAGAAGCCTGGAAATGAGCCCGAAGAGGCGAGGCTGCAGCACGCCAGCAAACAGATCGTGCAGCACGCCATCCTGCAGGCCGTGCGGCAAGTCTCGCAGGAGGGCCGGCGGCCCGCAGACAGGGCCAGCGGCAGCGTCCGCCTCGGCGTGGGCGAGCTCACCGAGAAGCACGAGAAGAAGTAGCTGCGGTGGCTTCGGTGCTTGCCTCGGGCCTGGTTTCCAGCCTTCCTCTTAGTCTAGGATGTGTCACCAAAATGTTGCCCACAAAGCAAAACAAACGTGTCACCGGCACCTAGCACTGTTTTGAAAAAGTGCATTAGACGATTCAGTCTGTATTTATGCAGTGCCTCTTAAACATAATGGCCCCAAACAACACCGTAATTGCAGAAGTAGTTTTGCAGCACCATTTATTTTTAAAGTTCTTTTAAAAAAATAATTGTTTTATTTATTTACTTCTGCCTTTTATGCATTCTTTCCGTGAATTTAACCAGCAGCGTTTTTTTTGTTGTTGTTGTTCTTTGTTTTGTTTTGCAGAAATACTGAGTGCAGTATTGTGTTCTATATAATTTGAATATGTATATGTATGTACATATATATGCTGCAAAGGTAAAAAAATGATGCTTTAGTCGCCTTCAAATATGAACTGAAGAATTATAAAGTAGGCACAGGACCATGATCAAATTAAGCAAAGGCAAATTCTAAGATTGAACTCCTTAGGATATTATAAGGCATATATATATTTATATTACTTTAAAAAAGGTGTTTAGGATTTTCAAGAACTTGGTCTTTGAGTTATAATCCTGTCACTTGACTGGTCCTTGGTGTTTTCCCTCTGTGCAGAAATCCTTTGGAAATATTATGGATTTCTTTTACTGTCTCAAGACTAAAATATGACAAATTAGTCAATATGCATGAGTTCTCAATACTCCATTCTTTACCAGCCCCATGTAGAGCAGCTAGAGTTGCAGATTCCTTAAACCGCAGGCCATCCTAGAAATACTCTGGAGTGTGGTTATGGGGCACAGCATCCTTGGAAGGGGTTCCTGTGCCCTGTAAAAGCTACACTGTCACCAGGCTATGCTTCTGCACTAGCACCTTACTGATAGAATATTCGTTCCTCTATCCACAAATGAGAAATAGGTTTCTTGAGATTATGAAGATCACACAGATGAGGAATGAGTAACCCTTAGATGAAGAACATAATTTTTCTACACTCTCTGAAGCACTAACATACAGTGGGAGCAATGTAGTGACGGTGTCGCGAATGCCTCTGTGTGTACCCATATGAGTAAAGCCCTTTCTGTTGCAACAGGCTGCCTTCCTGCTCTGCCCCTATGTGGGCAAAGCACGTCTTTCAGGAACTGGGAGACTCCTACTTCCTGGACTTTGCAGAAGTTATTGGGTTGGTGCTCCTGGGGACAGAGGAAGAATTTGACCCTTGTTACAACCTTTTGACTTCCAAGTATCATTGCCTACATTTTATAGTTTTATGAAAAGCAAAGGATTGGCACATAAAGTGACTGACATTAAGATGTGCTTTGAAAATTCCAGTATGTTACATGCAGAATGGATAGGGTTGAGGATAGCAGATGGGTGAAAACCATCTCATCTCTGCTCTGTTAGACCATCTCCCACAGTGCACAGATGGAATCAATTTATGGGGAGTGGGGAGCAGAGGGGATTACATTTTAAATACGGGCTATCCAGAAATATTTTTCTTAGCAGAAATCATGATATTTGAAGACTGAGTTTTAATTGTGCTAAAGTAAGTTGGGTGCTGTAATTGCACAGCATAGATAATGATTGATTATTCAGTAGTGTCCACAAATAAAAAATAATAAACCCAATGTTCGTGGTTTGCAAGTGATCTGGCACACTGTTTACTGGAGTGTCTGGGTATAACCAGCCTGGGGTTTGCTGCCAAATGGATAGAAACACATAAATGCACTGCCTTTCCTCTCTCGTGTGTCTGTGCTAGTCCATGGGGGATCTTTGAGAACATCTTATTGACCTCCGTATCTAAATGCTATTTATGAATAAAATATATCCAGCTTTGAAATGTGTTGCTGTTGTAAGCCGAGTTTCTCTTCTCTTTGGCTCCTTATATATTGGCGCTTTACATTCGTAGGACACCACAAGGCCTTCCGAGGCCGTTCTCCACCCCACTACGTACCACGACCAGTACAAATGCTTCTTCGATGGGCCCTTCAACGTAACTATTTGAGGAAGGCTGTGGGGTGGTGGTTCTGAAGGCTGGAAGGAAAGGCATGTATGCTGGGAAGTGCCTCTTGATCGCAGAAAGAAAAGGGGACTGGATCTGAAGGTCAAGTGTCTTTCACAGCAGTTTTGGGTTTCACTGTTTCTCCCAAAAAGACATGTTCATGTCCTAACCCCCGGTCCTGTGAATGTGAGCATATTTGGAAATAGGGTCTATGGAGATATTATTAGTTAAAATGAGGCCAAATTGGATTAGGGTGGGCCCTTTATCCAACGTGACTGGTATCCCTATAAGCAGAGGACCTTTGCATGCAGTAAGACAGGCAGACAGAGGCTGTGTGACAGAGGCAGAGACTGGGTTATGGCAAACGTCGAGAGACTTTGTGGATTGCCGGCTGCCCACCAGAAGCCGGGAGAGAGGCATGGAATGTTTTCCTCCCTTTATGAGGAAGCACGGCCCTGTCGACACTTGGCTTTCAGATGTCTAGACTCCAGAACCACAAGACAATACATTTCTATTGTTTAAACTGCGGTCACCCCTCGGGCTGAAGTGTGGTTTGCTGGCCTGGCGGGGGAGCAGCCGCGGCAGGCCAAGCCGCTGCCCCCATAATAGGTGGCTGGTCGGACTCACCGCCACCCCTGAAGGGAGCTCGGCATGGGCGCAGAGTGCCCTCGGGTCTCCCCTTCTCGGCAGCCATGCTTCCGCGACCGCCCCTCCTCCCAGATGGCGCCACCCGATGCCTTGTGGGGCGGCACCCTTCTTCTTCCTTCTCCCTGCGCAGGCGCAGGGCGGAAAAATCCAGTCTGCCCTTTTCCCTCCCCCCGACAGCAGCAACAGCCAGGCGTGGACGGGAAACTCAAGTCTGCCCTCCACCCCAGCAACAGCAGCCACCAATCCCTAAACCCTGCCCCTTCCCCCAGCAAAGCGACAGCCAATCCCTAACCACCACCCCTCCCCCGTCCAGTACCGCCCACTGACCTTTCACCGGCAACCAATCAGAACAGGGCGTGGCTTCGACCAATCAGCCTTCCCCAGCCCCTATAAAACTGTTGCCTCTCCCTCAATAAAGTGGACTTGCGTGTTTACCTTGTCTCCGTGGTAGTTCTTCTGCCGTGCGCCCTCCGGTCCTGAGAGCCCCCGACAAGGGCCTGGCCTCCCTTGTCCCCAGTTCGTCGCCTGCTTCTCCGGGCGACCCCTTCATCGCCTGCTTCTCCGGGCGACCCCTTCGTCGCCGGCTTCGCCGGGCGACCCCGTCAGCCAAACCATGCAACCCCTTGTGAGACCGATCCCTCGTCTGCTGCCGGACCGACCCCTCGTCCCAAGTGGGACCGACCCCTCGTCCAGAGCTGGACCGACCCCTCGTCCGCAGCCAGACCCCACCTCTACCGACCGAGCAAGCCGCCGCATAAACCAACTAGTCTGTGCGACTTTGTTATAGCAGCCCTGGTAGATTAAAGCACTGATCTTTCTGAGACTGGAAGTTCACAGCGAGGAAGAGAAATATTAATAAATCCTTGGAAGAACTCAAGAATTGCATAACCCCTGCATTCCATAGTAGGTGCTCTATTGGCACAATCCTAAAAAAGCCAGCATATAAGTAAATGCATCTGCTAGAATCTTACTTATATCTATTCCAGTATGAAGTTCCTGTGCTTACAGGGTCCTATAAAAGTTGATTTGGCATAGGATTAAGATAGCTTTCCATTTGGTTATCATAAACCAGCACGCAGCTTTTAGTTTGAAGAATTAGCAAGAGTACTTATGTCCTTTAGCTTCCTGATTTACTAGATTTTAAAGCATACATAGGCCTCTAGTTCTGTGTGCTCAGCTGTTTATCTTTTGCTTTGTTTGTCTCCAGGGTAGAATGAACTTAAGAAATCCTATTATGTTACTTCGTTTTTTCTGTACTCATATATCCATTGCAATAAGAATTGTAAATTGATATGAACCATCTTACTGGCTTCCGGGCTTCATCATTATTATTTTTTCCTTCTTCTTTCGTTTTTTTTAGTTACCTATCCCTAATGGTAGGATTTCAGGTTGCAAATAATCAATTATTAAAAAATAATCATTGAATTCACGTCAGTTAGTTACAGAAAACAGCTATTTTCCAGGCTATTTTAAGGTCACCGTGAAAAAAAAACACAATAGAAAAAGGAGGGGTTTTAAAATTTATCCACTCTAACAGTTATTCAAGTAAAACAGAATAGAGAATGAAATCTCTGAAAAGCTCAGTAGCTAGATTAGCAATGATAGTACCCAAACTGGTATAAAGACAAAATATTTGAGCAAATTCTTCAATGCATAGAAGGACAAAGTGGAAACTACAAAAATAACATCTCTGTCGAGTATGAGAGTTTTCCAAAATACATTACTATATATTTATTATTTTATTTATCACATTGCCACGACCTCACAGGTTGGGGTGGCCAGGGCAGACCTAATCCTCCTTTGGCCAGTGTCTTGCATCAGACTACTTCATAGCAAGATTCTCCACTATGCCCTACCATAGTGGAGAAGAAGCTACAAAGCATCTCTGCAGGAAAGAAAGTGTGAAGCAAGGGTATGATTTCCAGCCCAAATGACAAGAATAAAGACAAGTACAAAACAAAACAAAACCTCTCAAGGGTTGCCAGACCTCAAGGGCCCTCCTTAAAAAAACTACTTGACCAGGAATTTCAGCCATTTAAAAGATGGATCAAAATAAAGAATTTAGGACTGGAAAGGCTATGATAAAAGGCTCTTGAAAAGTGAACATTTTAAAAGTGTGCAATTTTGGTTGAACAAAAGAATGTACAATGTTAAATCTTTTTTTTTTTTTGTAGGTACTGGGATTGGGGCTTGAATGCAGGAACTTGTAGGTGGAAAGCCAGCACTCAACCACTTAGCCACACTAGCTCTCCTGAGTTGGTTTTACTTGTTGTTTGTTTTTTTATTTTAAGGAGGCCCTGAGAACCCAGCCCAGACCTCGCATATGGGAAGCAGGTACTCAACTGCTTGAACCACATCTGCTCCCCCATTGTTAAATCCTGACAGTATAAAAACAAGAGTAACAAAAATCAAGATTCAGGGCAAGGAAATGAAATCATGCTAATGACTTAATCTTTTAGAGAAAAGAGAGAACTTATCTAAATTCGTAAGATCTACTTAGAAAACAATAATAACAACCAAGGATGCTCATCTCTTGATAGACTTAGTAGTTCCTTTTCCTAACCTCAGAGAAATCTATGAGAAAATAATATTTTATGATAAAGAAATATGTATTTAAACTTTAGCAATTTTTTACTTCCCATTTACTTTCTTTTTCTTTCATTAAATTGAAAAGAAATGAAAATGTAATATATGCATATTTTTACTTGGGACTTAACCCATGCTATTGTACATGTTGCACTATTCTTTCACTTTCTACCGAAGCTGACCAAAAACACTCTTGCACTGTGGGATCATCCAAGATGATTTTCTCATTGAGAAGATAATTCATGTGCACTATTAGGCCACAGCAGCCCAGCATCTAAATAAGAGAAGAAAATAACTCCTGTTATTCCTATTTTTAAAGCAAGTCATTGAAAAGCAGATCCTCTGATGGCTGATTTTTATTTATCCTACCAATCAGTGCTTTCTCCACATGCATAATACTCATGCTTAGAAACAACGGTCTTGCACACCCTTGCACTAGTGCTCTGCTAATTCAGTTAGATGTGTAGCACGCCCTGTTGGTGGCCATTCTTGTACCCTTAGCACTCATCAGTTCCCTACACAGAGGTGGCTTCTTACTGCAGAAAGTATCACTTTTTGCCTTCAGGCTTTCTCTAGCTATAGCTCTGCGCTCAGCCTACACAAAGAAAGAGCAGATCCTCCAGGGACCTAAGACCGGAGCAGCCCTTAAGCAATGGTGGATGGGAATTGGCACAAAACCATACCAGATCCCTTGCCCAGCATGTTCCATGCAGAATACCAGCAGCTGCAGCTGATGGAGTCCCAGCTGGGCTCATTTTCTCTCTCACACCTCCACCTTGGTGCTTCCTAAACTGATTTCCCAAATAAGTTAGTTTCACTCAAATCCTTGTCTCAGGCTCTACGTCTGGGGGAACCAAACTTAAGAGAATGAGTGGCAGTAGGGTGGTTTTTTATCAAAGAAAACTGAAGTTACTAATGAGTTGTGTCTTGTTGCAGGAAGATTGGATGGGTCTTTCTGCAGAGACAATTTGCCCCAGCCTGATACTGGGTCATACTTGGCATCTTTAAACAAATCCCCAAAGTAATGGACTATGAGTTGGTTAAAACATGGACATGTGTGTGCATTTTAATACTTTTTGAAGAACTTATTTTATTTATTTATTTATTTACTTAATATAATTCTCTCCCCCCTTGTTTGGGCTCACTGTCTGCTCTTCTTTTTTTTTTTTTTAGGAGACATTCAGAACCAAACCCGGGAACTCCCGTGTAGCTCAAGCCACCTCCGCTCCCTGCTTCTGCTTGTTGTGTTTCTCATTGTGTTTCTTTATTGTGTCTCTTCTTTGTGTCAGCTTGCTGTCTTGCTCGTTTTCTTTAGGAGGTACCCAGGAGCCAAACCTGGGACCTCCCATGTGGCAGGCTGGTGCCCAACCCTTGAGCCACAACTGCTTCCCTTGCGTTTTTATTTTATTACAGATATATTGGTTGTCTGGAGATGGATTTATTTCAGTTCTCTTTTCTAAACTGGCTGATTTATAAACCAGTGGAGCCACATAAATATCAAATAAGCAGGCATCTGAAGCTACTCTGCTAAGGGAGAGCAGTTGAGAGCCTGTTACCAGGCCACATGATTTGCTAATCTGAAGAACCGAGCTTTAACATGCAGAAAACAGTGTTCAAGGCCAGTAATTCAGCAGTGCATTCCATGCTGAAACTGAGTATTTTTGACAAGTCTTGGGGAAAAGTCATCCTTTTTAATCTGTTTATTGTTTTGCAATTAAAGGTTGCACTTTTAAATAGGGAGAAATAAATTCACGCAGATTGATAATTTGCCCCTGGTTTTTAAAATGTTCAAAGTTAATGGAAAAAAGGCAGTGGTCATGAAAAGCAATAATTTGCCAAGACACCTGGGTTTTAGCCCCAGGGATAATTCTAAAACACCCTGCGATGAGATACTTATTTTTTAGATGATTGTTTTAATTTCAGTTTCTGCTTCTAAGTGCAGGTGAGTAACCTTTCTTATTTAATCTGTAAACTAATACATGTTAAGGGAATAAATGACCTGCATGACATTAACATCCTTCTCAATTTTTCTGATCCTGAGTTTCCTTATCTGTAACATAGAACTTGTTCAAGATGATCATTAAGTGTCATTCTAGTTCTAAAATTAAATGATTGCATGATTTTTGTATGTTTTATTGAGGTTTCACCTAAGCACACAGCTTGATGGATTTTTAACTTTTCATTTTGAAATACTTTCAAACATACAGGACAGCTAAAATAATAATACAAGCCCCATACAGAGAGCTCCCACATATCCCTCTTCCCCAGACACTCAGATCCATTAATTTTTAACATCTTGCTACATTTATCAGATCGTTCTATTGATCGAGCGATTGCTTGATGGATGAATTTTTATATATGTGCATAGTCAAGTAACTGCCTCCAGATTGCCACAGTACATCTCCAGTACCCCCAGCAAAATTCTTTGCGCCTCTGCCCTTTGATACTTTCCCAGAGTTATCCACTGTTCTCACCTGTATCATCTGGATTCATTTTGCTAATTTTATTAACTTCATATAAATAGAATCAAGCAATATATTCTCACCTGTGTTTTCTTTTTATTCCTCAACATTTTGTCTGTGAGATTCATTCATAGTGATGCAAATAGTGGGAATGTGCTCTTTTTATTTGCTCTATATTTTATCGTATAAAAATATCACCACTTATTTTTCCATTCTACCACTGAATATTAGGGGTTCTCCTCAAATCTGGCTATTAAAGATAAAGCTATTAGGAACATTCCTGCACATATATCTGAATAGGTGTGTGTCATTTGCCTTGGGTAAATACCCAGGAGTAGAATTTCTGGGTCACAGTGGATTTGTAATAGATCTTTACTAGATTTGGCCTAAGAGGTTTCCAATGTAGTAGTACTAATTTATTCTTCCACTAGTAATTGATGAGAGTTTGATTGCTTTATATCTTTGATGCAAACCCTATTCTTCTAAAAGAATTTTTGTCTCTTAGGCATAATCCCCTATGAGATTATGGGGAGTTTCACTCTGTCTTTCAAGGACCTTGGCTCCCTAATTTCCCAGATATAGCACCAGAACTCAGCAAAAGTTCTTTGGGGGAAAACTGGTCTCATTTTGAATGCCTTAAGTTTCCAATTTCATTCATCTGACTGCTAAAGTCCTTGCTAATTTCATTTTCCCTCCAGTCTTTACCCAGAATGAGCAACAACACAAAACAAAAAAACAAAGCTTCCCTACCCCTTCATAACAAAAAACAACCAGTGATAGCTCACCATAAAAAGACTCCTCCTAATCTGGAATGTGTATTGCATCCACATGGCTCTGCTTTATCTAAAGTATGAGCTTTGCAATTTATCCAGTCTTTTCTCCAGTTACTGCAGTAAGAACATTGGGCTATTCTGACTTTACACATTCTTCCTAGGAGCAGAAACTCATTGATTCCATAGGTTATTAATTTCAGACATGTTGTTATCAGTGATATCACTACCAGTTACAGATCATTTTTATGATATTGGAATCAAATAAAAGCAGTAAAACCTACTTTTCACTTGATTTTAGATGTGTTTTAGAATCAGAACATTGGAAGCAACCTTGAGTAACTATTTCAATGATGTGCTTTTTGATACAGAATGGTTTTCAGTGAGGACATTTTGTTAGAATCTTAGTCACTTAAAAATATGCTTAATAAAGGAACCCAAGGCTTGTAGATAACAACTCCTTTCACATCTTGTCTTTTTTGCCTAACTTTCTGTCCTCTGTGTTAGTGTTCTTCAGATAAACAAAACCAACAGAATTATCTATCTATTTATCTGTCTATCTATCTCATTTTCTCTCTTTCTCTGTCTCCACACACATATGCACACACACATATACACACAAAGAGAAAAATAAAGAGATCTGTTGGACCATGGGGATGGGCTACTCCAAATTCCATCCGGCAGGCTTTATAAAGATGATATTAACAGCTCTGTTGCATTCCCTAATGGAACAGCAACAATCCCCCAAGTGCAATGGTTAAGACCAATAAGGAAGGATGGTCCAACAATGAGCCCTTGATGCTAATGACTATGCTTGTGAGCCTGTGTGCCTGAAATAAGAACTAGGCCTAGAGCTGCCCGGTGCCTAAGAGTTACCTCCTGGGAGCCTCCGTGTTGCTCAAATGTGGCCACTCTCGAAGCCAAACTCAGCATGTAAATGCCTTCCTCCCAGCATGGAACATGACTCCCAGGGAAGAGCCTCCCCAGCACGGAGAGATTACAGCTGATGATGTGGCTAGAGAACGACCTTGAATAAAAGGGTCAACTCAGACCAGCAGAATATCTCGGCCTACATGTAATATCAGGAGTTAAAAATGCTTTTTTGACCTTGAATAAAAGGGGGAAATGGAAAGGACAAATGAGTTTATATGGCTATGAGTCTCCAAAAAAGAGCCGGGAGGTCATCAGAGGAGTTGCCCTTATGCACACTCAACAGAGTCCCAGAGACAGGTAAAGTAGATACAACCCCAGGTACTGGTTCTTGTGAGGGCTACAGAGACCCACGGGTTCTAAGGTCATGGCAGATGGAGTTCAGTGCCATGTCAGTTGGCCCTCCTTTGGAGTTTGTGTTCCTGAGTGTGATGGAGTTGGACTCAGATGTGATCTTTGTTCACAAGACTCTCCTGTCACTTTTACCAGACCTGTGGTTGGCACTGGGGTTTAGAGTATACTCAGGAGATCTGAATCTCTGGACTGTCCATGTGATAGCCAGGCCCTGAGTCTCAGCAGACTTGCAACTCCTACCCTCTGGTTTATTGGACTTACCCCAGCCAGCTAATGGGGAGGTGAAGAAAGTCAACCACCACGCCAGGGGGCCAAGAGTGCCTACAACTGCAAACAGGAGAATTGCATCCATCATCCAAGTGGAATCGAAGCACCCTCTCGATACAGAGGTGGAGTGGACATAACCATCCCAGGGTCCACAGAATGGAGGAATGGAGGAGTATGGATTGGAGTGGACTTGCTGATGCTCTATTCTGGAATTTTTGTGATTAGTGATGCAAGTAAATGTGGCGTTGAGGTGGAGAAAGTGGCCATGATGGCTGCTGGAGGTGGGGAGTGGGAAGAAGAGATGTGATGTTGGGGCATTTTCAGGACTTGGAGTTGTCCTGGGTGGTACTACTGTGGGGACAGTTACTGGACATTGTATGTCCTCCCATGGCCCACTGGGTGGACTGGAGGAGAGTGTAAACTTAGATGTGGACTATTGACGATGTGGTGCAGCAGTGCTCAGAGATGTGTTCACCAAGTGCAGTGAGTGTCCCATGATGTTGGAGGAGGTTGTTGTTGTTGGAGGAATGGGGTGAGGGGAGTGAGGGGGTATATGGGGACCTCATATTTTTTTAATGTAACATTAAAAATAAATAAAGACAAAAAAATAAAAAAATTAAAAAATATATAAAAAATAAACAACAACAACAAAAAGATGATATTGAAGTTCTTAGTCTGAATTCCCCCAGGGGAAACTGGCTGACTGGAAATTCCAGCAAAAGCCAATGTTGTGGTTGAGGCAAAAATTCTTCTGACCTCTGAAACCTGAGTTCTCTTTTTTAAGACCAACTGTTTAGATAAGGAGATTACCCACATTGCTGAGGATAAGCTCCTTTGTTGATGGTAGATGGAGCTAACTGATTGTAGATGCAAGTCCCACCTACAAAATATCTTCACCTTAACAATCAGGCCAGTGTTTGACCATAACTTAGCAATTACACTCCCTACCAAAATCTCTTCTCTACTTTCACCAAGTCTTCTGCTTCATCACCAACCATTAATAATTTTGAACCCAATTTTAAAAAGAGAAGCAAGAAGGAAAAGGGAAAAAGAGGGAAAGAAGGTTAAAATAAATCAGGAAAGAAGTATGTTCTAAACTTAATGAAACAATGTGCATGTGTGTGTATGTCTGCTTCATGCACGTGAGGCATATGTGTGTGTCTGTGTGTGTTTAGGGTGAATTTGTTTCCTAAGTGTGAAAATATATGATTAGGATGAAATTAAGTGATTTATTATTATTTGTCTTGGCTCTAAGTCAAATGTAGAATCATTTGCATAAAAAGCATATTCTTGGGCTTTCACCCCTTTTCAGAGATGAAGCCTCTGTGGCAACAGGACAATTAAAAAGTGGTCCTGGAGAGGTGGGGCAAGATGGCATCTGAGTGAGTGCACCTCACACTCTCTCCTGCAAAGAGGCAGCCAAGTGGGGTTGGAGTCTTGTTGGAGAGGGTTGTTTTGGGGGCTTGCAAGGCAGGAGGTGTGGATGTCAATTTGGAGAGACAGTGACAGAGGTAGTGCTTGCTAAAGGTAGAAATGTGGGTTGCAAGTACAGAGGTCGGAGGCTGTGGGAAGGTGGGACCCTTCCCCTTAGGGCTGGCTGCCGCTGCATTCCCTGAGAACTGTCAATTGTGTGGCGGCGTTCCTGGACCCTATGATCCCCAGATGCATGGTCCCCAGGTCCGTGTCCCCTAAGCCCCTGTAGCCTGCATCACAGACATCCATACCCTGAGCCTGCAGTGTTCTGGACTTCCCTTTCCCAAGTCCAGCGCTCCCAGAGGTCTGGGATTGCCTTAGCCCTCCGGTTTAGAACTGACTCCGTAAGTGGGAGGGATACAGTGGGGGGTGCACCAGAGGGGTTGGGCGAGTGTGGGCTCAATTTTCTGGTCCCCCTCCCCCCTTTTTTTTGCACTTGGAGGAGCATACCAACTGGCTTGGGGAGAGCCTGGGAAGAGAGGAATGGTGAATTTGCTGAGAAAGCCCAATTCACCTAAATACCCTGGGATAGGAAACTTATCTGGGAGAAGGTAGAGTCAGAAAATCAACTAGCCCTCTCGTAGCACACCTAAAGGAGAGGGACTGTAGGAGGTGCTTTCCAATCTTCCAATAGCACACTTGGGGTACCTGGTGAGGTGTGGGTGCTTTCTCTCTGGAAATTAAGAGTCATTGTTTTCTCTGCAGAGCTGGTTCAACAAGGACTCACTTGAATCTCCTACCAGAACTCTCAGGCAGCTTTCCTGCTGCCTGGGAGAGAGGGAAGGGAGGAAGGGAGAAAGGGGAAATGTCAGATCCCTAAGCATTTTATTTAACTACAAGGAGGAATCCTTGCTTGAAACTTTGCCTAGTATTTTGTTAGTTTGTCTTCTTGTTTTTCCTTCCTCTTTATCCCCCCAAAGCCCTTTTTTCTTTCTTTTTTCTTTTTTTCTCTTTTTCTTGCTTGCTTTCCTTCTCCCTTTTGTCCCTTTTTTCCCCTTTCTCTTCTTTTTTCTTCTTTTTACACTAGGTGCTGCAGGGAGTTGCTTCACATTTGCTGTATTTACCCATCTCCTATTTCCTCTTTTCTGTGTGTATTGATTTTGACCATCAACACTATCCCCTTTCCTCTACATCTTTCTATCCTCCATCATTTATTGTTTCTCTTACATTACACCTCTCTTTGCTGGCCCCTCTATTTTTCTGACTTTTAATTTCTAATACCTTTGTCCTGTTTTCTGTCTTATATTCACTCTTTATAATATTGTCCTTTCTTCTCTATTTCCCTTTCTCCTGAACACTGGCCTTTTAATTCACACTATATTCCTCCCCATATTTAGTTTACTGTCTCATTATACGTACTCTACTTTTCTCACCGATATAACTCTACATACCTTGCATGAGTCTAATTTCCATTCTCCTAGATCTCACATGGTTCCTCTATTAATATTTACTATCAAACCACTATTATTCATTTTCTTTTCTTACTCCTTTTGCTTTCTCTGGTCCTAATATTTTTCTTTAAGTGAACTTAGCCAACAACAAGGAAATAGAATAAGAAGAAAAAAGTGACAAAGAGATGACTTAATACACATGCAAAAATAACAACTAATTAAACCCCAAACTAGACAAAGAAGCTAAGCAACTGATTAAACCTGTCAAGATAAAATGATGACCAGACAGCAACAAAAAACTACAAACCAAACCAATAAACAGGAAAACACGCCCAATGCAATGAACAAACTAATAACCAGGAAGAGGAGTAGAACATCAAACAAGAAATTAAAGCTCTCAAAACATATATTAGGGACCAATTTGATGAACTGAAGGAAGAGATTAAGAATATGAAGAAAACACTTGGAGAGAATACAGAAGAAATTGCAGTCATACTCAAAAAGGTAATGGATATGATGGTGATGAACAGCACAATTCAAGAAATAAAAAATACACTCTCAGCAAATAACAGCAGAACTCGAAGAGACAGAGGAAAGAATTAATGATGTGGAAGACAGTATATCTGAAATCAAACAGAGAGTAGAACTGATCTATGAAAAGATAGAAAAAATCCAGCAGGGACATAGGGACCTGAATGACAACGCAAAATGCACAAACATTTGCATTATAGGCATCCCAGAAGGAGAAGAGAAGGGAAAGGAGACAGAAGAGGTGTTGGGGGAAATAATGGTGGAAAACTTCCAAAACATATTGAGGGAGATGGATGTACATGTCCAGGAAGCTCAACGCACCTCAAACAACATAAATCCCAACGGCCTACTGCAAGACATATACTTGTCAAATTATCCAATGCTTGAGATGAAGAGAAAATACTCAAAGCAGCAAGAGAAAATTGAACCATCACATACAAAGGAGGTGCCAAAGATTAAGTGCTGATTTCTCATCTGAAACTATGGAGGCAAGAAGGCAATGGTACAACATGGTCAAGGTACTAAAAGAAAAAAATTTCCAACCAAGAATACTCTATCCAACAAAGTTAGCATTTAAAAATGATGGAGAGTTCAAAATGTTCACAGATAAACAGAAACTAAGAGAGCATGCCAACAAAGAATCCTGCCCTTCAAGAAATACTAAAGGGAGTTCTGCAGGAAGAAAGAAAAAAACAAGAGAGACAGAGTTGGAGAACAGTGTCAGAGCAACTAAAAAGACAAAAACTGGAAAAAAAAATCAAACAAAATATGACAAACACAAATCCAAAGAAAATGGCTAATATAAATAATTGCTTGAAAGTAATAACACTGAATGTAAATGGATTAAACTCACCCATCAAAAGACTCAGACTGGAAGATTGGATAAGGAAATATGACCCATCTATATGCTGTCTACAAGAAACACATCTTAGACCCAGGGATTCAAGGAGGTTGAAAGTGAATGTCTGGAAAACAATCTTACAAACAAACAACCAAAATGGGGCAGGAGTAGCTATATTAATATCAGACAAAATAGGCTTTAAATGCAAAACAATTGTGAGAGACAAAGATGGACACTACATGTTAGCTAAAGGGATAATCTTTCAAGAAGAAAAACACAATCATAAACATTTATGTTCCTAACAAGGGTGCCTCCAAATACATGAGGCAAACACTGGAAAAACTAAGTGAAGGAAAGGATGCCTCTATAATTATAGTGGGTGTACTTTAATACACCACTATCAACTTTGGACAGAACATCTCAGAATCAAGAAAGAAACAAAGACTTTGAACAATATATTAGAGGAGCTGGACCTAATAGAAATATACAGAACATTACACCCAAATACAGCAGGATACACATTCTCCTCAAGTGCACATGGATCATTCTCCAAGAAAGATCACATGCTAGGCCAGAGAAAAAGTCTCAATGAATTCAGAAAGATTGAAATCATACAAAATAATTTCTCTGACCACAGCGGAATGAAGCTGGAAATCTACAAGGGCCAGACACCCAGATTTGGAAGTTAAACAACACACTCTTAGAAAAACAGTGGGTCAAGGAGGAAATCTCAAAAGAAATGAATAGGGAAGCAGATTTGGCCCAATGGATAGATCATCCACCTACCACATGGGAGGTCTGCGGTTCAAACCCGGGACCTCCTTGACCCATGTGGAGCTGACCCATGTGCAGTGCTGATGCGCGCAAGGAGTGCTGTGCCATGCAATGGTGTCCCCCGCATAGGGGAGCCCCACACGCAAGGAGTGTGCCCCATAAGGAGAGCCACCCAGTGTGAAAGAAAGTGCAGCCTGCCCAAGAATAATGCTGCACACATGGAGAGCTGGCACAGCAAGATGATGCAACAAAAAGAAACACAGATTCCTGGTGCCACTGATAAGGATAGAAGGGGTCACAGTAGAGCACACAGCAAATGGACACAGAGAGCAGACAACTGGGGGGGAGGGGAGATAAATAAATAAATAAATAGAAATTGACAACTACTTTGAAACTAATGAAAATGATAACACAACATATCCAAACTTATGGGATGCAGCCAAGGCACTACTGAGAAGGAAATTTATAGCCATAAATTCATACATCGAAAAAGAAGAAAGGGCTAAAATTGAAGAACTAACTGCACACTTGGAGGAATTAGTAAAGAAACAACAAACTAAACCCAAAGGAAGAAGAAAGAAAGAAAATATTTGATAACCATATATCTGATAGGAGACTTATATCTTGCATATATAAAGAACTCCTATAGTTTGAAAATAAAAAGACAAACAACCCATTTAAAAAATGGGAAAAAGATTTAAATAGACACGTCTTCAAAGAAGAAATACAGATGGCTAAAAAGCACATGAAAAAATGCTCAAAATCACTAGCTATTAAAGGGAAATGCAAATCAAAGCTATAATGAGATACCATCCTACTCCCATAAGACTGGCAGTTATAAAAAAGAAACAAAACAGAAGACTACAAGTGTTGGAGAGGATGTGGAGAAATGGCGACACTCATCCACTGCTGGTGGGAATGCAGAAGGATCCATCCATTTGGGTTGACAGTTTGGCAGCTTCTCAAAATCTGACTATAGATTTGCTATATGACACAGGAATTCCACTGCTGGGTATATATCCAGTAGAACTGAAAACAAGGACACAAACTGATATATGCACATCAATGTTCATAGCAGCACTATTCACTATTACCAAAAGTTGGAATCAACCCAAATGCCCATCAACAGATGAATGGATAAATAAAATGTGCTATATACATACAATGGAATACTACTCAGGTATAAGGACAAATACAGTACAAACACATGTGATGACATGGATGAATCTTGAGAACCTTATTTTGAGTGACGCAACCCAGGCATTAAAGGACAAATACTACATGGCCTCTCTGATAGGAAATAAGTAAACCAAGCTGTCTCAGAGAGCTAGAGACTGGATGATAAACTTAAAGGAAGTTGGGGGGTAGAGGAATGTTGTGAGCTGACACCTACATGGGTGAAATCTATGATAACCTGGAGGTAAGTATTTGTACAGGGAAGGGATAAATTGGGGGCATTGGGATACCTTTGAGTGGGGCATTGTGGGCTTGAGGGGGCTAGGGATGGGAGGATGGCTCAGATGGCCCAAGGAATTGGGGAAAGAGTGGGGGGAACATTTGAACATAGGAGATTGTCAGATATGTGGTTGAAATTTTAATGTAGAGAAAACTCTTTAGAAAATATAATACGGAAGGTTACCTGTTTCAGATGCTTAAGGGAGGGGGGGCATCTGACACAGGGCAAAAGCTTCTAGGGAGTTCGTGTGAGTGCTCATTTTGTCATAGTGGGTTATATCATTGGGTGGAGATCCATACAATGAGAGTGAAGGTATACCCACATCCTGGGGAGGACTGATGTTCTCAAATAGAGGGAATTGTATATCTTTAGAGAATTGGTTGCTCCCAATGGGTTAGGGCAGTCAATTATGTCAAGCCCTCAACATTGTCACAAGTATCTCTGAATATGGTCCTTCAAGTGATGAAGATTGACTGTCATGGTGGGCACTGAGAGGAAGGGGAAAGAGGTGTTGAATACATGGAATCAGTGCAACTGTGGGGCAATGGAAGTGTTCCACAAGATTATGCAATGATGGATATAGGACATGTTAAATTACACCAAAAATGTACAAAAGTCTGTAGGCTAAAATGTAAAGCATAATGTAAAACATAAGATAACTAAAAATTTAGAAAATTGTATAGTCTAAAATATAAACCATAATGTAAACCCAAATGGAACCATGTTTGAAAGCTATTGTTTCAATAACTGCACATCAGTTGTAGCAAATATAATATGAACATGTAAAAATAACATTGCTGGGGAAGGGACAAAGGGTTTGATGTTGGATATATGGGAGTACCATATATTGTATATGTGAATTACTGTGATCTAAAACTTATGTGAAGACAAACTTAATAATTAGAAAAAGAAAAAAAAAAGAAAAAAAAGAAAGGATGTAGACACTGAGGTCAAGAAATGGAAGAAATTGCCTTGCCACTGTACATACAGGGCAAGACCTATAGCAGTGATGAAAGGCAAAATGTCAAAGACCAAGCTTTTTCATTTTTTGATACCCCAATTTATTTTTCCCTTATTTAATTTTTCTATATTACTGTATATTCTATATCTAACCTTTAAACCCATCCCTCTATTCCATTTTACTATTAATGGAACCTGGCAATATATCGGGCTTCCTTTTTGAAGAAGTTTTTCACTACAGAGAGGTTCAACTATGGTGAGGGAGGAGCACTTGTGTGGGGTACTATTGGTGGGGGGCACATGGTTGGGAGGGAGTTCTCCAGGGCATGTATACAGGGTACACAGAAAAGTTTGGATATTTTCATAGTGGTTTCAGTTGGAAACGACAGAAAGAGAGTGCTGAGTTCCTGGTCAGGGGAGCTCTATCACACTCCCCAATGGAATAGCAACAATCCCCCAAGTGCAATGGCAAAAACCAACAAAGATGGAAGGTCCAATGATGACTTGACACTGATGGCTCCGATTATGAGCCTGGGTGCCTGAAATATGAACTAGGCCTAGAACTGCAGGGTGCCTAAGTGTTACCTCCTGAGAGCCTCCATGTTGCTCAAATGTGGCCACTCTCTAACCAAACTCAGCATGTAAATGCATTGCTTTTCCCCCAGCGTGGGACACGACTGCCAGGGATGAGCCTCCCTGGTGCTGAGGGATTACTACCAAGCATGAGCTGATGATGTAACTAGAAAAAGACCTTGAATAAAGGGGTCAACTCAGACTGGCAGAATATCTCAACCTACATGTAATATCAGGTGTTAAAAACTGATTTTTGACTTTGGATAAAAGGGGGAAATAGAAAGGACAAGTGAGTTTATATGGCTATGAGTCTCCAAAAAAAATTCGGGAGGTCATCAGAGGGGTGATGCTTATGCACGCCTCAGCAGGATACCAGAGACAGCCAAGGTAGATGGAAACCCAGTGCTGATTCTCCTGAGGGCTGCAGAGACCCACAGGTTCCATGGTTATAGAAGATGGCTCTGGAATTCAGGGTCATGTCAGTTGGCCCTACTTTGGGGTTTGTGTTCCTGAGTGTGATGGAGTTGAACTCAGATATGACCTTTCTACACATGCCTCTTCTGTTACTTTTGCCAGAACTGTGGTTGGTGTTTTGTTTGCTGTATACTCAGGAGACCTGAATCTCTGGACTCTTCATGTGATGACCAGGCCCAGGGCCTTAGCAGACTTGCAGCTCCTACCCTCTGTATTGTTGGATTTACCCTGGCCAGCTGACAGGGAGGTGAAGAGGGTCAAGCAGCTGACAGGGAGGTGAAGAGGGTCAACCACCACACCTGGGAGCCAAGAGTACCTACAGCTGCAAGCAGGAGAATTGCATCCATCATCCATGTGGATTCTAAGACCCCTCTTGTTGTAGAGAACAACAAGACATAATCATCCCAGATTCCACAGGATGAAGGAATAGAGTATTGATTACAGTAGACTTACTAGAGTTCTCATGGGGAACTATTGTGATTAGTAAGAGAAGAAATTTTAGTAGTGATGTGAAGAGGGTAGCCATGGTGGCTGCTGATGGTAGGGAGATGGAAGAAGAGATATAGTGTGGGGGCGTTTTCAGGATTTGGAGTTGTACTGGGTGGTGCTGCAGGTATGAAGGCTGGACATTGTGTGTCCTGCCGTGGCCCACTGGGTGGACTGGGGGAAAGTGTGGACTACAATGTGGACCACTGTCCATGTGGTACAGTGGAGCTCCATAATGTGTTTGCCAGGTGCAGTGGATGTGCCGGGATGATGGAGGAGGTTGTTGATGTGGAAGGGGTGGGGTGGTTGGGGTGGGGGCTATATGGGAATCTCAAATTTTTTTATTGTAACATTTAAAAGAAAATAAAATAGAAGAAGAAAAACGTGGTCCTTTTCAGATATATGGCCTTGTGATTTTCTAAAAACTTTCCAGCTGAACTTCCAAAGAGAATTCTTTTATTTAAAATGAGTCATCAACCCAGAGTCTTGTTATTGTTTTAGAAAAAGAAAGAAAAAAAAACAAGCAAGAAAATATCTTCCATCATCTTTGTAAAATAGTTTTCCTTTTGGAATGTTGATATCCTGATTTGCCTCAAATAATTTTATTTTATTTGTATTACATTAGAAGTTTATTGAAAATTAGATTTCATGTTGAAGTAATATAATTATTAAATGATTATAAGTCACTCGCATGCTGACAATTATTCAAAACTAATTGGATTTTTGAACTTAAGCAAATGAGTTTAGCTTTATGGTGCTTGCTTTTATTATTTTAGAGAAAGGAGATCATTATACCAGTTCCATTTTTTAGTCATGTCAGTATATAATCAGTATCAAAATCTTGATATCATTAATTCCTTCCTGTGGAGCCCCAAGAACTGAATGGGTGGAAAGCTCTCTCAGCAAATCCATTCTTAACAGTAGCTAGACATCAGGGCCAAGATGTCTATGTGGTTTCTTAACCTGGTTAAACAAGGAGGGCAAACCTTTTAATCTAGACTAGCAGAAAGCCTAAGCATCTTGCTCTTCACTTGCCTTTTTTTTTTTTTTTTTTTTCCTTCTTAGGCCCTCCTTTATTTTCTCTTGACTTCTAATGATAGGACCCTCCCCAGGCAAGGTTCTTTATACCATGTGCACAGGAGGGTGAGAACCATCAAAAGAATCTTTTTTCTTCAATTCAATTCTATTTATACTTCTTCCAATAAAAGCTACACCCAATCTCTTAAAAGCTTCACCTTTTAATTAATGACCTAATTATAAGTCTACGACGATTCCCTTTTGTCCTTGACCCACAAAATCCTCAGCTCTTCTTGAAGTTGGAGTGAGAGGAAGTGCCTTGCGCTCCCTCTAGTGGGTACAGTGTGCCATTACATTTCTGCATGGGATTAGTTCAAGAAAATAAGTGTGATTGAAACATGTTCAGTTAGAAAGTCCAAGGTACCACAGAGATGCACTCAGTTGATAACCTACAATGTCCTAGTCTCAGTATTAGGTGAGCTAGGAACATCTTCATTTTCAAGTGGTTTTTAAGGTCTAGGAATGTTATTTATGAAAACTCATATGAAATAAAGTAGAAACTAAAGGACTAAATAAAAAAGATATGAAATGGCAAAAGAGTAGGAGCAGGGAAGATTCCAAGAAAGAAAGTATATTTAGATGGAATCTTTACACGCAAGAGAATTGGAAGAAAAGGAATGAAAAGCTGTTGTTTTAAATAAACTCTCAAAATTGTATCTTTGATCTTTTCAGATTTCAAAAATGTATTTTTCATATATCAAAAATGCCTTGTAAAATTCTTTAAGATCTTATGGTAGGCAGTAGTTTCTTAAACCTTGCATCCAAAGCACAAGTAACAAAAGAAAAAAATAGATAAATGGGATCTCCTCAAAATTAAACAGTTTTGCACCTCAAAGGGCTTTGTCAAAACATGAAAAGGCAGCCAACTCAATGGGAGAAAACATTTGGCTATCACATAGCTGATAAGGGTTTATTATCTATGATACAGCCCCAAAATAAAAAGACAAACTACCAATAAAAAACGGGCAATCAACTTCAAAAGGCAATTGTCCAAAAAAGAAATCAAATGATGAAGAAAAGCATGAAAAAATGTTCAAAATCACCAGCACTTAGGGAAATGCAAAACAAAACTACAATGAAATATCATTTCACATCTATTACTATTATAAAGTCACTATTATAAAGTCAGAAAACTGTAAATGTTGGAGAGGATGTGGAGAGATAGGAACACTTGTTCACTGTTGGTGAGAATGTAGAATGGTACAGCCACTGTGGAGGACGTTTGGCAGTTCCTAAAGAAGTTGAATACAGACTTGCCATGGTACCAGCAATACCACTACCAGTTATATGCCCAGAAGAACTGAGAGCAGTGGCACAGACATCTCCACAACAATGTTCATAGTGGCGTTATTCACGATTGTCAAAAATTGGAAATAACCCAGGTGTCCATCAACTGATGAATGGATGAACAAACACCTGATGGAATATTATGTAACAGTAAGAAGAAATCAAGTCACAAATCATAAGACAACATGGATGAACCTGGAGGACATTATGTTGAGAGAAGCAAGCCAGACACAAAAAGACAAATACTGTATGATTGCACCATTGTGAACTAAATATACTGTATAAACTCATGGAGTTAATAATTAGAATATTGGTAACCAGAAAATAGAAGAAGTGTAAAGAATGGAAAGCTGAGGTTTAATCTATGCAGAATTGTTTAAACAGTTGATTGTAAATCTTTAGAAATGAAAGGAAGTGTTAAAGAATATCATGGGGTTTGTAACTAACGGTGCTAACGTATGGGTAGGACAGTGGTTGGAAAAGGAACGTCTAAGGTCATGTAAAATACTAGAAAGAAAGCTAAAAACTGTAACATGGAACTGTGTAAGATAATGAAACCTCATGTAAAAATATATATGCACTACTACCCACAAATATGTGTACTATTGCATATATAAGAATGTTTTTACAAAATATAAATACAAATATAATAGAAAGAAGGGGGAAAATAGCAGCTATGTATGCCAGAAGAGGCATAGAGAGATTGAGTGATGAATTTTGTTTGTTTGTTTTTTGTTTATTATTATTATTGGAATAGTGAAAGTGTTCTGGGAGTGATTGGGGTGATGAATGCACGAACATGTGGTTATACTGAATACCATTGATTATACTCTTTGGATGGATTTATGCTTCATTAACATGTATCAATAAAATAGAAAAATGCTTAAGAAAATAAAAATATGTACGAAATTAATTAGAGAGACAGAAATGAAGTATTAGCTAAATACTGCAGGGGGAGCTTAGATTTAGAGGTGAATATTAGGGGGTACATTTATTTGCTTTTTTAAAAAAAATTACTACTACTAATAAGGGAATAATGAAAATATTCTAATGTGATTGAACTGATGAATGCACAGCTATGTGATTATACCAAATACCATTGACTTTACACATTGGATAGAGTGTATGCTTTATTAATATGTATTTGTAAAGCTGATTAAAAGTTAAAAAAAGAATTAAATGAGGGAAGATGCTGTCAGAGAGAGGGTGGTCTTGCCAACACCACGCTTTCACACTACTTTCTCCAGAACCAGGAAAGAATAGATTTCTGTTGTTTTCTGCCAAAAACATAAACAAAAAAACCCTTGTAATTTGGAGCCTCCCTTTACCCATCTAGTTTTATCTCCCACCACTCTCTGTCACTCTATGCTCTAGCAGTATTAAAATCAATTGTAGTTTCTCTTTGATTTCACACCTTTATGGTGATCATGGAGTCCCCTCTGCCTGGAACACTTTCCCCAACCTCTTTAATCTTGGAAACTTTTATTCACTTGTAGGAATCAACTCAAGCATTTTATCTTCCCGAAACTATCTTTCGCACATCTAGTTTCATTCATTCAACCGATTAGATTGGTTTAAACACAGAATTCCGTGTGCCCAGAGCTCCCAGGATGAGTTTTGGTATTTGCCACATGTTCTTGCAATTAGAGACTGAAATGCTCTTTCCCCGTTTAAGGTACTTCTGGAGCAGCCCATGTCTTAGTCATTCTTGTACTTACGTGGTATAACACAGTGCCTGGAGTAGTTTGTACTCAGTAAATATGGGTTTGAGTTGTGTTTTAAAACTTTCCAATGTCTGTTCTGAACTATGCTGCATTTTTAGAGATGGGGTACAATTGAATTCCTCTCATCAGCCTTTTGTTGTTACGTATGATGAAATGGGTTATTACCTCTAATTCTAATGATCTTTGGTAGTTATTAAGAGTTGTATGAGGACCAAGATTTACATCATCTTGTTACAGGAACTCCTATGTCAAAGGGTCTTCAGTAGCAGCCCATACCTCAAGTCAGTGAATCAGAGAACTCTCAGGCAAAAAGTTAATATTTATGCCTGTCATAAAGAATATAATTGCATTTACCTATTATTACATTTGAGAGTGATCTAACTCCACTTCTTCAGTAGGCATGTGGGAAGGTCTAAAGAGAACCTCAGATCCTATAAGAATTCTACTGCTTCATATCAATTCCACTAGTGTCAGTCCTTCCTGTATTGTTCATACCTATTGCCCTCTCTTCTGCTATCATTAGAAATCACCCCTCAAGTGGGGTGAGAACTTGAGAAGAACATGACTGAAGAGCAGAAAGTGAGAAGTGCCTAGTAGAAGAGTCCCAACTGTGTTTTCAAGGGCCCCTCAAGGCTGAATTAAAATGAGTTTTGGGGGAGCGGATATGGCTCAAGTGATTGCACCCCTGCTTTCCACATGGGAGGTCCTGGGTTCAATCCCAGGTTCCTCCTAAAAACAAAAGCAAACAAATGAAAAAAACCAACTCAGAGGAGTTGATGTGGCTCAGTGGTTGAGAGCCGGCTTCCCACATTCCAGGTCCTGGTTTCAATGCCTGGCCCCTGTACCTCAAAGAAAAAAAAAAAGTTTTGCTGCATCACTCAGAAAAACTGTATCTGCACATCTAAGACCTAAAGGCTACATAGGATTCCCACAGGATTTTTCCCATGTTTGGATGTTCAAAATACTTGGTAAATTGCAGTCTCCCTTTCCTTGTCCAGCTCCTGAGAAGGAACTTTTTTGTCTCTGTGCTTGAGAATTTAAGACGGTTTAGGAAACTAATTCTTTAAACCTCAGTGGTATGATAGAAATTCTGCTACCAAGAAATCAGTTTGAAAAGATGATTTGCAGTTTCAGAAAACAGAGCCAAAAATACTGTTAGAAAAGTGCTTGTAATCTTAAATTTTCTGTTTTATTATTATTATGTTTTAAGTACTTTGGTCTACCTACATACATTCCCCCCCCTTCCCATGGGGTGCTACACTTGCTTCTAGTTTATATCTTAGTTTTCAGCTTTCTTGGTCTCCTCATCTGTGAAGCTCAAGTACATTATAATCATAATAATAAAATTAGCTGTAACATCCATGAGGGCAGTGAATGCAACACCCTGGCTTGGTATACAGTAGGTGTTTAATATATATTTGTGGAATGACAAACTAATTTATTAGAACGTTTATAACTAATTGATTCATTCATTAGCATTTATTATGTACCCAAACCCATAGTTTAGTGTGGTGGATTGAATTATGTACCCCAATTTAGACATGCTCTTGGTCTTGATCTGCATTCCTGTGTGTGTGAACCTACTATAAATAGGATCCCTTGAAGATGTTATTTTAGTTAGGGTTTATGGCCCAGCTGCAGGAGGTTGGGCCTTCATCCCAATTACTGGAGTTCTTTATAAGCAGAAGAAACTCAGACAGAGAAAGCCAGGGGGAGGAGCTGGAAACCGGAAGTCAATGGACCCAGGAAGAGAGAGGAGAGGTCATTGCTGTGTGCAGGAGGCACAGGTGCAAGCAAGGAAACCCGTGATCGCCTGCAGCCAGCACTGGAATGTTTCAGACTTTGGAGGGAAAGCATAATCTTGCAGAAGCCTTAATTTTGGACTTTTTCTAGCCTCAAAATGGTGAGCCCATAAATTCCCGTGGTTTAAGCCAACTCGTTGTATGGTAACTGTCATAGCCTCCTGGAATATTTGAGACAGTTTCCCACCTGCCCTAGCCAATTTAATTGTCACTTTTCTATAGTGTACGGTATTCCCATTTTATAGTTTGGGAACTGGAGATGTGGAGAGGTTCAGTAACTTTCCCAAAGCCAGCCCTCTAATAACTGTTGGGATAAAAAGTGCCCTGCTATTTACAATTTGTGACCACAACTTTATTGTGGCGCTAAGGGGTGGTGTAGAAAGAATCACTGGAGTGGCCAGAAGACACAGTCCTAATTCTTCCATTTACTGGGTTTCTGTCCTTTCTCAGGCTTTGTAAATGCAGAGAGTAGCAACCTCCCTGCTTTCTTGCTGATTTATTGTGAGGATTAGATTTAAAAGTAAGATAAATCAGGAGACCAGAATCTCTAGACTGTCCATGTGACAGCCAGGCCCTGAGCCTCAGTAGACTTGCAGCTCCTACCCTCTGGTTTCTTGGACTTACCCAGGTCAGCTAACATGGAGGTGAAGAAGGTCATTCACCACACCAGGGGGCCAAGAGTGCCTGCAACTGAAAGCAGGAGAATTGCATCCATCATCCATGTGGAGTCTAAGCCCCCTCTCCATATAGAGGTGGAGTGGACATCACCATCCCAGGGTCCACAGAACGGAGGAATAGAATATGGATTAGAGTGGACTTACTGATGTTCTACTATGGACTATTGTGATTAGTAATGGAAGAAATTGTAGCATTTGATGTGGAGAAAGTGGCCACGGTAGCTGCTGAGGGTAGGAGGGGGAGAAATGTGATGTGGGGGCATTTTCGGGACTTGGAGTTGTCCTGGGTGGTACTGCAAGGACAGATGCTGGACATTGTATGTCCTGCCATAGCCCACTGGGTGGACTGGGGGAGAGTGTAATCTACAATGTAAACCATTATCCATGTGGTGCAGCAGTGCTTCAAAATGTATTCACCAGGTGCAACAAAATGTCCCACGATGATGAAAGACATTGTTGATGTGGGAAGAGTGGGATGAGGGGTGTGAGGGGGTATTTGGGAACCTCATATTTTTTTAACGTACCATTTAAAAAAAATAAAGAGAAAAAAAGAAAAAAAACCTTTAAAGTACTACACAAAAAATACATGAAATAAATATTAAGCCAAGGTGATTATAAAATGTCTAGCAAAAAATTAACTGTACTTTTCTATAACCATAGCTAAATACAGATTTGGAAGATGTGAGTTAGTATAGGATAAGGATGAAAACTTATCTCCTTTCTGAGTATACCTAATCAAGGAACCTGAGGGCTAAATCAATCTTTAGATTTCCTTGGAAATCTTGGTGAGAGTCAAGGGATATAGGATATAGGAAGAAGAATCCTTTTTTTTTTTTTTTAATGGAGAGATTGGTATTTGTTGAATCTATATACATTTATAGATCATAAATGTTAATTGACTTTGGGAGTTTTTGATCAAAACTATAAAGTATTTTGTTAATGAGACTTAAAGTATATATTAATAATTTAAATGCTGAATGGGCAATGTTTATAGTTATAGAACAATATTATCTGGTCTCCACAGCTTATTCATTTTGTGCTGTATCTGGACCATATCTCAGTGCTCCTTTCAAATGTGGGATAGAACTTAAAAGATTTTCTCATCTAATTAAGGATGCAAGATTAGTTAACTCAATTAGACTGATCTCTCTACTCCCCTACTCCCTGTCTTCCAGCTACTTGTTATAAGTGAATTAACATGCAATTTAAATTGAATGAATTATAGCCCATCAGGAGATATACTTAGTATCTCTGGGAACAAAAACTAATAGGAAAACAAGCTTCACTAAAGCTTAAGTTGTCTTAAAATTTACTTTGAAATTGGGTTTTGAATCAATTAACTTAGTATATAAATTCCAGAGTTTAAAAATATGATGTACTTGGATGTTATCATTTTTGTGTTCTTTGTGTGAAAAATTGATACAATATTTCTAAACAATGGGACTGAAACGTAGCAACAGTGACTCTACCAACTTTAATAATTTATAATTAACCACTTAACCACCTACAGTCATAAAATGCTAGAATTGAAGGAGACTTTCAGCCTAGCCTTTCTCAGAGTTCTGCAAAATGCCTAGCCTCATAAGATGCTTTCAAAAAAAATCATTTTATGGGTCATCAAGTCAGAAAGCACTGCTCACCATAGCCTAATCTTGGGAATTTACAATGTATGTAAACTTATTAAAGACTGGGAGAAGTTCTGCAGTAATGAAACCTATCTATCTTTGTTCAAGCAACTATTTTTCCCAATAAGTTTCACCATAGAATCCTTGGAGCAAAACAGCTGTTAGTCATTTGTGGGGAAAACACATTGGGATATTTCATTCCAGAGAGGTCAAGCAACTTGCCCAGGGCCATGCAAATTTAGGGATATTGATTCTCAGTCTGCTGCAGCTAGATGATGTACTTAACAAAAGGAAAAAAAAAATGTGATTGTTACAGAGTATTTTTAGAGAATACATGTTTACTAGTAGTGATTGCATTTATTTATTTATTTATTCATTTATTTTTAAACTTCACAAACCATCCTTTTAAACACCTGCTCTAACATGTTAATGATTATTGATATCAAGTTTATTCATCTGTAGTTTCTACTTTCTCCTTTTTGAAACTTGAAGCATTTGCCAATGTTTAGTCTTCTGATACATTTTTCATTTACTTCAGTTTCCCAAAGATTATTGATTATTCTGTAAACACATATTCAAGCCTCACTGATATAAATTAATTAGGTTATTTAAAATCTTTTGGATATTTAAAATCTTTTGAAGCAACAAATTGCTCTCATACAATTATCTTATATATCTTGTGTTTTTTTTCTCCTTATAACCTTTGTTTTGCTTTTTTCAATTCTTCTTAAAGGAAAAAATATGGGATCTTACTTTTAATCTCTGTTTATTGCCACTTCTATACAACAAAATTAATGGTTGGGTAATTTAATCTGATACAGATAATGCTTGTATGTTGACTTTTGCAACTTAGACAATAAAATATTAAATACATGTTTTAAATGTTGCTAATCATATGCCCATAATATGAACGAACACTGTAGCATTTCTAGACTTTGCTCTGAAAAATTAAATCATATATTTGGATTAATTTCTGAATAGTTTAACACCCATATGCTTCCCCAACCTCCAACAAAAAGAAAAATGGATGCAGTGCTGAATTAAAAACAGAAAATATCCCTATATAAATAGTAGCAGTTCCAAACCTGGAATACTTGTGAAATTCTTAAGGTAAGCACACCTGAGCTGACAAAACCAAATAGACATGATGGAGGGGCCAGCCTCAAATGACACATGAAACTGGCAGCCTAAGAGGAAAATGAAAGTTATGCAGTTTTATGGAGACACATTGTATATATAATAGGTCCAGAAAGTTTAGCCTGAGTAGTGGAACTATTACCAGACAAATTATTGATTGATGATCAACCATTGAGAAAACTTTTCTTTCAGAGGAGATAAGAGTTTGATCTTGCTGAAGGTCTCAGTGAAATGATCAGGGATGGAAGCTTGGGGGACTGGTAAACCCAAGTTTAGATGGAGCCCAGCTCAACACTGGGATGAGGTGAGGTAAGAGCTGGGAAGTTATGAGATGTGGGATATGGACCCATGTTTCAACCAGGGATTGTTTGAGATCAGCTCAGATGAGGCCTGATGCAAAGCAAAACATAGTATTCAGGAAGTATAGCTACATATTAAGAAATAACATTTCTCAAGTTTCTGCTACATGCAAACCTTTGGGCCAAGTATTTTCAAAGTATACTTTCATTTAATTGTTAGCACAACCATATTAAATATTAATACCCTCATTGTACAGATATGAAAACCAAGGGTTAAGGAGGTTCAAGAATTTGTTCAAAGTCAGGATCTAGAAAGTGACAAGGAAGGAATTTACATCTAGGTCTGTTGCCTCAAGTTCCCAGTACCTTGACCAGGTCCTGGCTATACTGTCAATGGACAACAGCACAAGCAGTTGATGGAAATTCGTCCAAGATGTCCAAAGACAAAGAGTCCTTTAGTGGGAATATTTGATGAAGCATTCATTCACCTTCAATGTTCTGAACTTTTAGGTATAGTGCTAAGTACCAGGGCTACAATGAATTAAACATAATACTTGGTGTTGCGGTTTTTTGGTTCATTTTATAAGGAGGTACCAGGAATTGAACCCAGGACCTCATACATGAGAAATACACACTCAACCACTGAACTGCATCTACTCCCCATTGAGAGTTGGTTTTGCTGTTTGTTTGTTTTTAGGTGGTACCAGGGATTCAACCCTGGACCTCATACATGGGAAGCAGGCGCTAAACCACTTTAACAACATCTGCTCCCCAATACTTAGTTTTATGGAGTGCTCAGTCTAGTGGCCAAGACAAGTATTTTTTTCTCTTCTTTATTTTCTTTTAAATGTTATATTAAAAAAATATGAGGTCCCCATATACCCCCCATGCCACCCACCCTACCCCTCCCACATCAACAACATCTTCCATCATCGCAACACATACACCGCACCTGAGGAATACATTCTGGAGCACCGCTGCATCACATGGACAGTGGTCCACGTTGTAGTCCACACTCTTCCACGGTTCCCTCAGTGGGACACGGCAGGACACACAATGTCCAGCATCCATACCTGCAGCACCACCCAAGACAACTCCAAATCCTGAAAATGCCCCCACACTGTATCTATTCTTCCATTTCCGTACCATCAGCAGCCGCCATGTCCACCCTCTCCAGAACACTACTACAATTTCTTTCCTTACTAATCACAATAGTTCCCCAGCAGAATTCCATTAAGTCCACTCTAATCCATACTCTTTTCCTCCATCCTGTGGACCCTGAGAAGGTTATGTCCAGTCCTCCTCTATATCAAGAGGGAGCTTAGATTCCACATGGATGATGGATGCAATTCTCCCTCATGCAGCTGTAGGCACTCTTGGCTCCCTGGTGTGGTGGTTGACCGTCTTCAGCTCCCTGTCAGCTGGTCAGGGTAAATCCAACAAACCAGAGCGTAGGAGCTGCAAGTCTGCTGAGGCCCAGGGCCTGGCCATCACATGGACAGCCCAGAGATTCAGGTCTCCTGAGTATACAGCAATCCAAATGCCAACCACAGATCCAGTAAAAGTAACAGAAGAGGCATGTGTAGAAAGGTCATATCTGAGTTCAACTCCATCACACTCAGGAACACAAACCCCAAAGTAGGGCCAACTGACATGGCCCTGAACTCCAGAGCCATGTGCTTTAACCATAGAACCTGTGGGTCTCAGCAGCCCTCAGGAGAACCAGCACCTGGATTTCCATCTACCTTGGCTATCTCTGGTACCCTGCTGAGGCATGCATAAGTATCACCCCTCTGATGACCTCCCGACTCTTTTTTGGAGACTCATAGCCATATAAATTCACTTGTCCTTTCCATTTCCCCCTTTTATCCAAAGTCAAAAAGCAGTTTTAAACACCTGATATTACATGTAGGCTGAGATATTCTGCTGGTCTGAGTCGATCCCTTTATTCAAAGTCTTTTTCTAGTTACATCATCAGCTTGTGCTTGGTAGTTATCCCTCAGTGCCAGGGAGGCTCATCCCTGGGAGCCATGTCCCACACTGTGGGGGAAGGCACTGAATCTACATGCTGAGTTTGGCTTAGAGAGTGGCCACATTTGAGCAACCTAGAGGCTCTCAGGAGATAAATCTTAGGTACCCTGCAGCTCTAGGCCTAGTTCATGTATCAGGCACACAGGCTCATAATCGGAGCCATCATTAACAAGGGCTCATCATTGGACCATCCATCTTTGTTGGTCTTTGCCATTGCAATGGGGGACTGTTGCTGACCCATTGGGGAGTGTGATAGAGCTCCCCTGACCAGGAACTCAGTACTCTCTCATCTGTTGTTTCCAACTGAAACCACTATGAAAATACCCAAACCTTTCTATGTACCCTGTATACATGCCCTGGAGAACTCCCTCCCAACCATGTGCCCCTGACCAGTAACACCCCACATGAGTGCTCCTCCCCCACCATAGTTCAACCTGTCTATAGTTGAAAACTTCTTCAAAAAGGAAGCCCAATATATTGCCAGGTTCCATTAATAGTAAAATGGAATAGAGTGATGGGTTTAAACATTATATATAGAATGCATAGTAATTTAGAAAAATTAAATAAAGGAAAAATAAATTGGGGTACAAAAAATGAAAAAAATGTAAAAACTGTTTTTGACATTTTGCCTTTCCTCACTGCTATAGGGGTTGCCCTGTATATACCGTGGCAAGGCAATTTCTTCCATTTCTTTCTCAGTGTCTACATCCTCTTTTTTTTTTTTCTAATTTTTGAGTTTGTCTTCACATACGTTTTAGATCACAGTAATTCACATATACAATGTATGGTACTCCCGTATATCCAACATCAAACTCTTTGTCCCTTCCCCAGCAATGATCTTTTTACATGTTCATATTATATTTCCTGCAGCTGATGTACAGATATTGAAACAATAGCTTTCAAACATGGTTTCATTTGGGTTTACATTATGGTGTATATTTTAGACTATACAATTTTCTAAATTCTTAGTTATCTTATGTTTTACATTATGGTTTACATTTTAGCCTATAGAGTTTTATACATTTTTGGTGTAATTTAACATGTCCTATATCCATCATTGCATGATCTTGTGGAACACTTCCATTGCCCCACAGTTGCACTGATTCCATATATTCAACACCTCTTTCTCCCTCCCCTTAGGACCCACCATGACAGTCAATCTTCATTACTTGAAGGACCGTATTCAGAGATACTTGCAACAATGTTGAGGGCTTGACATAATTGACTGCCCTAACCCATTGGGAACAACCGATTCTCTTGAGAGATACAATTCCCTCTGTTTGAGAACATAGTCCTCCCCAGGATGTGGGTATACCTTCACTCTCATTTCATGGTTCTCTATCTCCTTTGAGATGTAGAAGGCTTTAATTATGAGGAAGTCCCATTAATCTATCTTTTTCTGCTCTTGCTTTTGGTGTGAAGGTCATGAAGCTGTTTCCTATTACAAGGTCCTGTAGATGCTTCCCTGCATTGCTTTCCAAGGTCTTTATGGTCTTGGCTCTTATATTTAAGTCTTTGATCCATCTTGAGTGGATTTTTGCATAAGGCATGAGTTGGTAATCCTCTTTCATTCTTTTACATATGGATATACAGTTCTCCAGGCACCATTTGCTGAAGAGGTCATTCTTTCCCAGTTGAGAGGGTTTGGAGGCCTTGTCAAATACCATATGACTGTATATGAAGATCTATACCAGAACTCCCAATTCGGTTTCATTGGTCAGTGTGTCTATCCTTGTGCCATTACCATGCCGTTTTCACTACTGTAGCTTTGTAGTATGTTTTGAAGCCAGGGAGTGTGATTCCTGCAATTTCATTTTTCTTTTTCAATATATCTTTGGCTATTTGGGGCCTCTTTCCTTCCCAAATAAATTTCATAGTTAGTTCCTCTAGTTCGTTAAAGAATGTTGTGTTGATTTTTATTGGGATTGCATTGAATCTGTAGATCAGTTTTGGTAGGATCAATATTAGTCTTCCTATCCATGAATAGGGAATATTCTTCCATTTATTTAGGTCTTCTTTGACTTCCTTGAACAGTGTTGTGTAGTTTTCTGTGTATAAGTCTTTTACATCTTTACTTAAATTTATTCCTAGAAATTTGATTTTTTTATTTACTATTGTGAATGGTATTTGATTCCTAATTTCCTCCTCAGATTGCTCATTATTGGTGTCCAGAAATGCTGCTGATTTTTGCTCATTGATCTTGTAACCTGAGACTTACCTGAACTCATTTATAAGTTCTGTAAGCTTTGTTGTAGGTTTATCAGGGTTTTCTATGTATAGGATCATATCAACTGCAAATAGTGAAATTTTGACTTCTTCCTTTCCAATTTGGATGCCTGTTATGTCTGGTTCTTGCCTCAGTGCTCGAGCAACTACTTCTAAGACTATGTTAAACAGGAGGGGTGATAGTGGGCATCCTTGTCTTATTCCTGATCTTAGAGGGAATGATTTTAGGATTTCACCATTGTAAATGATGTTAGCTATGGGTTTTTCATATGTACTCCTTGTCACGTTCAGAAAGTTTCCTTCTATTCTGATCTCTTGCAGTGTTTTTATCAAGAAAGGGTGCTATATTTTGTGAAATGCTTTTTCTGCATCTATGGATATCATCATGTGATTTTTTCCTTTCAATTTGTTTATATTGTGTATTAAATTAATAGATTTTCTTATGTTGAACCATCCTTGTGTACCAGGAATGAATCCCACTTGGTCATGGTGTATAATTTGTTTTAAGTGTTGTTGAATACGATTAGCAAGTATTTTGTTGAGGATTTCTAGGTTCATTAGAGAGACTGGTCTGTAATTTTCCTTTCTTTTGGTTTCTTTGTTTGGCTTTGGTACTACAATAATGTTGACATCATAGAATGAGTTAGGCAATTGTCTGTCTGTTTTGATTTTTTGGAAGAGCTTAAGCAAGATTGGTATTAGTTCTTTCCAGAATGTTTGGTAGAATTCACCTGTGAAGCCTTCTGGCCCAGGGCTCTTCTTAGTTGGGAGGTTTTTAATGACTGATTTTATCTCTTTACTTGAGATTGGCTTGTTGAGACAATTTCTTCTTTTGTCAATGTAGGGTGCTTATGTGTCTCTAGGAATTTGTCCATTTCCTCTAAATTGTCATTTTTGTTGGCATAGTTTTTCAAAGTGTCCTCTTATGATAGCCTTTATTTCTGTGGAGTCAGTGGAGATATCTCCTTTCTCCTTTCTTATTTTGCATATTTGCATCCTCTCTCTTTTTTTCCTTGTTAGTCTAGTTAAGGGTTTGTCAATTTTATTGATCTCAAAGAAATAGCTCTTGGTTTTGTTTGTTTTTTCAAGTGCTTTCTTATTTTCTATTTCATTTAGCTCTGCTCTGATCTTTGTCATTTCTTTCTTTCTTCTTCCTTTGGGGTTAGTTTGTTGTTTTTTTAGTAAATCCTCCAAGTGTGCAGTTATTTCTTCAATTTTAGCTCTTTCTTCTTTTTTGATGTATGATTTTATGGCTATAAATTTCCCTCTTAGTGGTGCTTTTGCTGCATCCCATAAGTTTGGGTATGTTGTGTTATCATTTTCATTAGTTTCAAGGTAGTTATTAATTTTTTTTTGAGATTTCCTCCTTGACCTACTGTTTTTCTAAGAGTGTTTTGTTTAACTTCCAAACTGTGGTGCCAAATATGGGTCCCTAGCACTTGCAGATTTCCAGCTTCATTCCACTGTGGTCAGAGAAATTATTTTGTATGATTTCAATTTTTCTGAATTCATTGAGACTTTTTCTGTGGCCTAGCACATGGTCTATCTTGGAGAATGATCCATGTGCACTTGAGAAGAATGTATACCTTGCTGTATTTAGGTGTAATGTTCTGTATATTTCTATTAGGTCCAGCTCCTCTAATATATTGTTCATAGTCTTTGTTTCTTTATATTGATTCTCTTTTGAGATGTTCTGTCCAAAGTTGATAGTGGTGTATTAAAGTCCCCCACTACAATTTTAGAGGTGTCTATTCCTTCACTTAGTTTTTCCAGTGTTTGCCTGATGTATTTGGAGGCACCCCTGTTAGGAGCATAAATGTTTATGATTGTTCTTTGTTCTTGAAAGATTATCCCTTTCACTAATATGTAGTGTCCATCTTTGTCTCTCACAAGTTCTTTGCATTTAAAGTCTATTTTTTCTGATATTAATATAGCTACTCCTGCCCTTTTTTGTTATTGTTTGCTTGTAAGATTGTTTTCCAGCCATTCACTTTCGATCTCCTTGAATTCCTGGGTCTAAGATATGTTTCTTGTAGACAGCATATAGATGGGTCATATTTCCTTATCCAATCTTCCAGTCTGAGTCTTTTGATGGGTGCATTTAATCCTTTGACATTCAGTGTTATTATTGTCAAGGAATTACTTATATTAGCCATATTTTCTTTGGATTATGTTTGTCATATTTTGTTTGATTTTTTTTTCTGTTTTTGTCTTTTTAGTTGCTCTGATACTGTCCACCAACTCTGTCTCTCTTGTTGTTTTCTTTCTTCCTGCAGAACTCCCCTTAGTAGTTCTTGATGGGCAGGGTTCCTTTTGGCATATTCTCTTAATTTCTATTTATCTGTGAATATTTTGAATTCTCCATCATTTCTGAATGCTAACTTTGCTGGATATACAGTATTCTTGGTTGGAAATTTTTTTCTTTTAGTACCTTGACTATGTCATACCATTGTCTTCTTGCCTCATGGTTTCAGATGAGAAATCAGCACCTAATCTTATGGAGCCTCCTTTGTATACGATGGTTCTCTTCTCTCTTGCTGCTTTTAGTATTTTCTCTTTGTCTTAACCATTGGATAATTTAACAAGTATATGTCTTGGGGTAGGCCTGTTGGGATTTATCCTGTTTGGGGTGCGTTATGCTTCCTGGACATGCACATGCATCTCCCTGTATAGGTTTGGGAAGTTTTCAGTCATTATTTCCTCCAACACCTCTTCTGTCCCCTTTCCCTTCTCTTCTCCTTTTGGGATGCCTATAATGTGTATGTTTGCATGTTTTGCATTGTCATTCAGGTCCCTAAGTCCCTGCTGGATTTTTTCTATCTTTTTAAAATCAAACTATCTGTTTGATATCAGATGTACTGTTTTCCACATCACTAATTCTTTCCTCTGCCTCTTCGAGTCTGCTGTTATTTGCTGAGAGTGGTGTATTTTTTATTTCTTGAATCATGCGTTCATCACCATCATATCTGTTACCTTTTTGAGTATGATTGCAATATCTTCTGTATTTTCTCTGAGTGTTTTCTTCATTTTTTTAATCTCTTCCTTCCCTTCATCAAATTGGTCCCTAATATATGTTTTGAGAGCTTTAATTTCTTGTTTGATGTTCTGCTCCTGTTCCTGGTTTTCAGTTTGTTCATTGGATTGGGGCATGTTTTCCTGATTATTGGTTTGGTTTGGAGTTTTTGTTGCTGTCTGGTCATCATTTTATCTTGACGGGTTTAGTCAGTTCCTTAGTTTCTTTGTGTAGTTTATTTAGTTGTTGTTTTTGTGTGTGTGTTAAGTCTTCTCTTTGTCACTTTGTTCTTCTTATTCTATTTCCTTGTTGTTGGCTAAGTTCATTTGAAAGAAAATATTAGGGCCAGAGATAGCAAAAAGAGTAAGAAAATAAAATGAATGATAGTAGTATTGATAGTAAATATTAACCATGTGAGATCTAGGAGAATGGAAATTAGACTCACGTAAGGTATATAGAGTTATAACGGTAAGAAAAGTAGGGCACATATAATGAGACAATAACTGAATATGGAGCGGAATATAGTGTGAATTAAAAGGCCGGTGTGTTCAGAAGAGAGGGAAAGAGAAAAGAAAGGACAGTAATATCAAGAGTGAATATAAGACAGAAAACAGAACAAAGGTATTAGAAATAAAAAGTCACAAAAATAGGGGGACCAACAAAGAGAGGTGTAATGTAAGAGAAACAATAAATGATAGAGGATAGAAAGATGTAGAGGAAAGGGGATAGTGTGGGTGGCCAAAATCAGTACACATGGAAATGAGGAAATGGAGGATGAGGAAACCCAGCATATGTGAAGTGCTCCCTGCAGCACCTAATGTAAAAAAAATAAAAAAGGAGAGAAAGAAAGAAAGAAAGAAAAAAAAGTGACAATCAAGCAATCAAGAAAAAGAAAAAAGAAAGGAAAAAGGGCCTTGGGGGTACAAAGAGGAAGGAAAAACAAGAAGACAAACTAACAAAATACTAGACAAAGTTTCAAGCAAGGAATCCTCTTTGTAGTTAAATAAAATGCTTAGGGATCTGACATTCCTCCTTTCTCCCTTCCTCACTTCCCTCCCTCCCAAGGTAGCAGGAAAGCTGCCTGAGAGATCTGGTAGGAGATTCCAGTGGGTCCTTTTTGAACCAACTCCGCACAGAAAGCAATGACTCTTAAATTCCAGAGAGAGAGCACCCACACCTCACCAGGTACCCCAAGTGTGCTACTGGAAGCTTTGAAAGCACCTCCTACAGTCCCTCTCCTTTAGGTGTGCTACGAGAGGGCTAGTTGATTTTCTGACTCCTCCTTCTCCCAGACCAAGTTTCCTATCCCAGTTTATTTAGGTGAATTGTGCTTTCTCAGCAGATTCACCACTCCTCTCTTCCCAGGCTCTCTGCAAGCCAGCCTGTATGCTCCTCCAGTGCAAATAAAAGGGGGGGGGGGGTGGACTAGATAATTGAACCTGCACCCACCCAGCCCCTCTGGTGCACCCCCCATGGAATCCCTCCCACACACAGAGTCAGTCCAAAACCAGAGGGATGGGGCAATCCTGGATCTCCGGGAGCACTGAACTCAGGAAAGGGAAGTCTGGGACACTGCAGACTCAGGGTAAGTATGTTGTGGATCACAGGCTAAGGGGGCTTAGGGGTTATGGACCTTGGGACCATGCACCTGGGGATCACAGGGCCCAGGAATGCTGCCGCACAACCGACAATTCTCAGGGAACACCATGGCAGCCAGCCCTAGGTGGGAAGGGTCCTGCCTCCCCACAGCCTCCACCCTCCATACTTGCAACCCGCAGTTCTACCTTTAGCAAGCCTACCTCTGTCACTGTCTCTCCAAATCTATGTCCACATACCTCCTTCCTTGCAAGCCTTCAAAACAGCCTGCTCTGGCAAGACTCCAACCCCACTTATCTGCCTCTTTGCAGGAAAGACTGTGAGGTGCACTCACTCAGAGGCCATCTTGCCCCACCTCCCCGAGACAAACTATTTTCAATGCATGTGGACAGCAGGAAAGCATATATCAAAGCATTTGAATTTGAATGCCTTCCACAGTAGCACACAATTTTCAGATGACCACAGCCTTTACCACTTCCCACTGTGGTTCCATCCCCCCATTTTCAGAGTAAGGAACTTAGTCCAGAATTCGCTGCACAAAGAGGATGGAGGGCAGTGTTGGCATAGATCCAGCCGAAGTGAGATGACAAACACACAAGCAGGAAATAATGTGACTGTTGTAGAAGTTGACATGTCTTATAAATTAGATATTTGTGAATATTTTCTTCCCTCCCAAATATATATTTCTTGTTTAGCAAAAACCAGTAATGCTTTCATTTAAGCAATTTATGAGAGTTTACTATCTCCAACTTTTCTTTTCATTTAGATTTCTGCTGTTTGTAAAAAGATTAATTATACTTTTATTGGAGAAGTAATACAAGTTTACAAAAAAGAGAAAAGAAAAATAATCATTGTCAATCATCTTATCAGAGGGAAACTGTTCCTCTTAACTTACTATACATACCCCTGGTGTTTTATGTATATGTATATACATTTTTTAAAAATAAAATTGGGGCATTCCCTATATCCTGTTTTGTAACTCATTTTTTTCTCTCCATTTAGCAGGATATAGTAAATGTTTTTACCATATTATTAAATGTTTTCAACTTTTGAGTTAAATAGGTTTTTTTTTTGCAGTTTCCAAGTGATTTTATTCAGAATTTTGCATTTGCTTCCTGAATCAATAAATACTCTACAAAACAATGTAAAAATGGCTACCATTTACTCTCCCCTGCTTCCCCACATGGGAACAATCCCCTGGACCACCATACTCAGGGTTTTTCCCTCCAGATTTGGTCCAGCAAATGAGGTTGACTTGCAGGCCCTTGAATCATTATCTGAAGATTTTGACTGGGGTTAGAGGAGAGCTCCTGGGGTCTGGAGGAGACTCGGTTAGGGAAATGGGTTAGTGTTTTACGGGAGAAGAGACGGCACCTGGGGCAAGGGCCTACCCCAAAGAAAAGGGTGTCTAAAATGTTTACAGTTCCTTCTTTTGCCTCAAAAAGTGACACTGATACCAAGAAAAAAACTAGAAAAAAATGACACAATGTCCATCCCTTGGCTCCCTCCCCTCTGTACTCCTGCTCCTCCTGAGCCCCCCAGGAATGATCCCTGGCTGGGGGCCCTCAGATGAGGTCAGCAACACTGTCTTATAAATACCTCAATGCAGGTGTTGTAGAAGGACTCCATGTCTCCAGGAGTCCTCTTGTCTTCTTCCATCACCATGATAATAGCCACACCCTCATGGTCAAAACGTCTACCACGACCAATTCTGTGGATATAGTTTCCCTGTTGGTGGGAAGGCCATAGCTGATGATAAAGATTCCTGCTGCACATCAATGCTTCTGGCCTTTGTCCAGAAAGATGGCAACTTCAGCATGTGGAGGAGGAGAAAAGAGGCCGGTCTATCCAAAAGGGACCTGGGTATGCATATAGGCAGCCAAAGGAAGGAAAAAGGAAAAGCACCCCCTCTCTCCTGGAGATTCTGGGCTTGCCAGATTTTACTCCAAGTTGTCACTTTCCTGAGAGGGAATCACCTTCACATAGAGTTTTGTTGAAAGACTATGTATACTTAATCTTCTATTGAAGGAGATTTCTCGACCTTTCTCATAATGATTCATTTCTACTTTTACTGTGAATTTAATAGCCAATGTGCGCTGTTTTATTGTTAAGAAGCAACTTAGGTTCTCCATGCTTCTTAACGTCGCCAGTACAGGTGACGTGAGCAGCTCTATTTACAACTTCCTGTTAATGTTTCTGAGGTAAAGGGAGCCAAAGAAGATCCATCTTAATTCATCCTTGACAGAAGCACTTCAGCTTGTGAGGACAAGGAGAACTGGTTCACTTCTCTTGCTTGACACTAGGTGTCACTTTAGCTGCTGAAAAGGTGTACTAGGCAATCCTTAGAAGCTAAATGTCTATTTAGGCTTAATTTCTATCTGGTCTTTTCAGTGACGATGTTTTTTTTAAATCTCCAAAATATTTTTTTTTCTCTCCATCCTACTGTGTTACTCTGAACTGAAAAGCAAAAACAAAACCCCAAACCAACAAATGAGAAGTAACCAACCAATTCATCAAACAATCAACAAAAAATCTGGATGATAAATATGGTAGGCTATTAAGTTTGAGGAGTCTTAATAATTCAGTTGTAAACACCCAGTATAAATAAATAAAAGTTTCTTTTTAGTTTTCTATTAATAGAACACAAATTTTCAGAAAACATGCTCATAAGTTATCCATGTGTCGAAGGTTGTAGGAAAGAGTTGAATACTGGCTGAGTTGTTTTGCCCTCTCCTTGAGTGTGTGTTTATATATATGGAAAATAAAACTTAATTCAGGCAAAAACAAGAAGGCACACATACTACATCAAACTCATTTTGATTCCCATAAGTAGTTCATTTTTTGGATTATTATGACTAGAATGATGGTGATGAATTTTCTTTTCAAAAGGGCAGATCACTGGTCATTGACAGATACATAAGTTAGGTTGTTTGATGTCAATGGACTTAGCAATTCCTCAACCAGCCTGCTTGTTGGTACAACTAGATTAGTTCCAATTGCTTGGAGAAATATGTTATTATTTAAAGTTTTTTAAAAATTAATTTTTATAATTTAGAGTCCTATAAATAGAACTAAAGGTTAAAAAATATGAATATTTTTTAAGGCTTAATACATATTACTAAATTGATTTTGAAACAAACCAACTGATTCCTAATGTAAAGATAGCATAAATTTGTTCTCCCATGATAAATTTTTAATTTAGTTGTGATTTAATCACTCATGGCATCACTGTTTTAGAGATTTTGAAGACTTTTCTCTTTCACTGCAGATTTATGAGGTAGTCTCCTTTCTTTTAGAGAAAACTAGGTCTCTTTCCTTTTTTTGCAACTTATCATACTATATTCAGTGTGATAGTTGGCAATAAATGATCAAGGCTTCTGTGGAGTCACTTTCTAATTCCCTTGTATCTTGGAATTGCAGCGAAGGAACTGATGATTTCATAGTTATAAAATATTCCCTAAACATCCTTGAAGACTTCTTTTTTGCAATTTTTTCCAGGTTGTTTTCTATGAGCTAAACATCTGACTTGAAATAGTCATAGAAGATCAAATCTTTAAATTAATTTAGTCTGTTCTCCTTCCTTGTTTGGTCTGTAGAAGCTGAGATACAGCATTATTCTTGACTGATTAACCTTTCTGGATGAGCATCTATCGTATCTGAAAGAAATCCTCCTCTTTAGAGGATGGCAGGGCTGGAATGCACCAGGCAGCCTCTTAGACTGATTCATATACATGGGGCTCTTAGACTTGCATTCAAATTTATGTAAGTTGCCCTCTGTCAGATTGGGGAAATACCATTTTTCACTTTGATTCTTCTGAGCCACTTATTAAAGATATCCTAACAGGATACTCTTTACCAGAAGGAAGAACAAGATGTAGCAGACTAGTCAGAAGACTTGGTACTATTCTAACCAGAATTTTATTTATTTGCATATTTATTATAATTTTGTATGCATCTCCTACAGCACTTTTTTTAGGTTTATTTATTTATCTCTCCTCCCCTCGTTGTTTGCACTTGGTGTCTGCTCTCTATGTCTGTTCAGTGTGTGCTTGTCTTCTTTTTAGGAGGCACCAGGATCTGAACCTGGGACTCCCAGGCAGGGAGGCGCCTAATAGCTGTTGCATCATCTCGTTATGTCATGTTGTTGCACCAGCTCGTTGCACCAGCCTGTCATGTCACTCCTCTGTCTTGCTCATCTTCTTTAGGAGGCACTGGGAACCGAACCCTGGACCTCCCATGTGGTAGGCAGGTGCCCAACTTCTTAAGCCATATCTGCTTCCCATCTAACCAGAATTTTAGACTTGCCTGTATAATAAAATAAGGTACCAATATCCAATTGCTAAAACAGTGCATATTCACTATACAAATTTAGGAAATAAAAAATAAAAGATGAAAAGATGTATTAGTCAGGGAATCTTTTGGTATTAGGTGAAAAACCCAGCCAATCTAATGTAAATATAAGTGGAAATGTATTGCCCATATAAATAGGAACTTGAGAGGTGCGTGAGGTTTCAGACAAATCAGGATCTAATGATAAAAATGATCATATTCTCTCTAGAAGGGATATTTGTTGAGAGGCATACTCTCTATTTCTCTCTCCCTATGTCTGTCTACTTTTCTATGTCTTGGCTTCATGTCAGAAGGCTGTTGTAATAAGGGGGCAAAATAACAACAAGAAAAGTCACATGGCAGCTCCGGATCCCCAGGGGCTACCCCAGCTGCCAGTCATCCCAGAGAGAAGAGAGAGCTTCTTTCCTGATGGCTCCAGGGAAGGTGCTGGTCAGCCTCGCTTAGGCCCTTTGCAGCTCCTTGAACTAGTCGCTGGGACCAGAAGTATGTCCGTGTTCCCTGGCTGGCCCTGGGTCCCATGCCTGCCCCTGCACGCAGGGAGGAGAGGGTTCAAGCTTCCCAGAGCTCATAAAATGGGTCAGTCACTTTGAGGAAAAAGGATTGTGTTACACAGAGGAGTGAAAAGGAGATTGTGCTCTGGGCAGAGATAGCAACAGTTACTCCATTTATCTACAGAAGAAAACAAAATCTCTTAAAACAACACCACTCAGAGATAATCACCAGTCACCAAAAGACTGGAAAGATTTTTAGGTACATACTTCCAGTCTTAAAATAAATGCTTGTTTTCGTTTTTAAACTAAGCCCATGCTGTATTGTGCATGACTTTTTTTGTTTTTTCAGGAGGCACTGGGATCTGAACCCAGGACCTCCTACATGGGAGGTGGGTGCCTAACTGCTTGAGCCACATCTGTTCCTGTGCATGACTTTTAAAAGTTTTTAATTTAACGTGTTGCCAACTTTGCCAGTATTACTTCCTTGTGCATTTCAGTTGCTTTTAATCCCACCTAATTCATCTCAGCATAATTTTGACATCTTGAAGTGAAGAGGCTGTTATATCCCTACTCTATTGCTTAGTACTTCAAAGCTATTCCCCGCCCACCCATCCCCAAACTAGAATTCAGCAACAATGTGTCCAGTTTTTCATGATCACGCTGTCATTGTTACCACTGGCTATGGGTGTTTATTGACTGCCTCATTACTCAGAGTCTCTCTGCTTTCTTGACCTGTCTGAAACCTTCCTCCTCCCCTGAGTCAAGGTCAAGTGTCACAGCTTGGGTGAGGTCAGGGAGGCACTTGCCTCGGACCCAAAATTTAAGGGTCTGCCAAAAAGACATAGTAATCAAAATAGGGGTGTTTTTTTGCATGACTTTAAAAAAAAATTTATTGAAGTATATCCCTCATGTAAACATACATAAATGACAAGTGTACAGTAATAATTATGAACGTATAAAACAAGCATATATAACATCATACAGGACTCTCACACCTCACCCTATCACTAGTACCTTGCATTGTTGTTAAACCTTTTTAACTAATGACTAAAGAGCATTGTCAAAATATTACTACTAATCAAAGTATTTTCCCCCAACCCGCCATTATTATTATCTTTATATCATTTATATATGAACATACATAAACAGTAAGTGTACAGTGAAAGTTGTGAACTTATAAAGCAAACATGCATAACATCATACAGGGGTCCCATACATCAACCCTCCACCAACACCTTGCATTGTTATAAGATGTTTGTTACAGATTATGAAAGAATATTGTTAAAATCTTACTACCAATTACAGTCCTTATCCTACATACACCTACATATCCCAACCCACCCTACTACCACTTTTCAAATATATTTTTTATGACAGAAGGTATAAACTTATAAAACAATTATGCACATGTGCAGAACCCCCAAACAACACCCTTCCATCAAAACACCACATTGTGGTGAAACATTTGTTACAAATAATATAACATCATTGGATTGTTACCACATCCATAGTGCACATCTGCCACACACTTTCCATACTGCCCCACCATCAGCACAGTACATCTTTGGTATAGATGCAAGAATATTATATTATTACTGCTAACTAAGGTCCATAGGTCACTCCAGTTGAATTTTTCCTATGCTTCTCCACATTCCCACCACCCTGCAATAGTGATGTACATTTGCTCTAGCTCATAAAGGGCACTCTTGCATCTGTACCATCAACCACAATTCTCATCCATCTCTTGATTTACTGTGCTATTCCTTTCCTAGAATATTCTCTAGCATTCTGTTAATTGGCATTTACATGCCTAGACAATCATTTTCAGCTGCTTCCCCATTTAAAAACTAGCTGTTGCTACCTGTTACCATCCACTCTATACATTTCCACACTTTTACAGTAAAGCTAATTAAATCTATTACATACATTAAACATAAGTAGTCCATCTCAGTCCTCCTCTTATCTCCTTTAAGAATCCATCACCTACCACCAGGTCTTGAAGATATTTTCCTACAATTTCTTCTAGAAGTTTTATGGTTATTGCTTTTATTTTTAGATTTTTTGATCCATTTTGGGTTAATTTTTGGATAAGGTATGAGCTAGGGGTCCTCTTTCCTTCTTTTGGCTATGGATACCCAGTTCTTTCAGCAACATTTGCTGAATGGACTGTTCTGCCTGAGCTGTGTGGGTTTGACAGGCTAGTCAAAAATCACTTGACCATATATGTGAGAGTCTATTTCTGAACCATCAGTTTGGTTCCATTGGTCTATGTGTCTGTTTTTATGCCAGTACCTTGCTGTATTTACCACTATATCTAGGTAATATAACTTAAAGTCTAGAGAGGAGAGTTTGCTTTTCCTTTTTAAGATGTTTCTGGCTATTCAGGACCATTACCCTTCCAAATAAATTTGATAATTGTGTTTTCAATTAAAAAATGCTGATGGATTTTTTTATTGGTATTACATTGAATCAGTGTATCAATTTGAGTAGAAATGACATCTTACTGATATTTACTCTTCCAATCCATAAGCATGGAATATTCTTCCAGTTATTTAGGGTTTTTTTGATTTGTTTTAACATTGAGTTGCAGTTTTCTGAATGCAAGTGCTTTACATCACTGGTTAAGTTTATTCCTGACTATTTGAGTTTTATCTGTCATATTTTATTTTCACCACTCTTTTGACACTTTTAGTTATTTTTATTGATATAATCTTCATTTCTAGACTCTCTTCTAGGCCTCTCCTTTCTTTTCTTTTCAGGCTCTAGCATACCCTTTAGTATTTCCTGAAAATCTGGCCTCTCGGTTAGAAATTCTCTCAGTTTCCATTTATCTGTGAATATTCTAAACTCACCGTCATTTTTGAAAGACAATCTTGCTGGATATAAGATTCTTGACTGGAAGTTTTTCTCTTGTAGTATTTAAAATATATCACACTACTGTCTTCTTGTATTCATGGTTTCTGGTGAGAAATCAGCACTTAATCTTATTGGGTATCCCTTATATTTTATGCATTACTTTTCTCTTGCTGTTCTCAGAATTCTGTCTTTGGTCTTTGACATTCTGATTAGTATGTGTCTTGGAGTTGGTCTATTCGGAATTTTTCAGATGGGAGTATGTTTTGCTTCTTGGACATGGATATCTATGCCCTTCAATAGGGCTGGGAAATTTTCTACCATTATTTCTTCCAATATTGCTTCTGCCCCTTTTCCCTTCTCTTCTCCTTCTGGGACACACATGACATGTATGTTTGCATGTCTTTTGCTGTCATTTAGTTCCTTGAAACCCTGTTCAAATTTTTACATTCTTTTCTTCATCTGTTCTTTTGTATGTTCACTTTCAGAGACCATTTCTTTAAGCTCACCAATCCTTTCTTCTGCCTCTTCAAATCTGCTATTACATGATCCCAATGTTTTTAAATTTCATTTATTGTACCCTTCATTCCCATAAGATCTGCTATTTTTCTATGTATGCTTTCAAATTCTTCTTTATGATCATCCACTGTCTGATTAATATCCTTAATCTCTTTAGCCATCTCATTGAATTTATTCAGGAAATTTGTTTGAACATCTATGATTAGTTGTCTCAACTCCTTTATGTCATCTGGAGGCTTATCTTGTTCCTTTAACTGGGCCATAGCTTCCTATTTTCTTGGTGTGGATTGTAATTTTTTGGTGGTGTCTTGCCATCTGGCTTACTGAAGTATTTATTCTGGGTGCAGTTCTTCTCTTTAGTTTAGGGCTTCCTCCCATTTCTCCCTTGCTGGTTGTACAGTAGGAACCAAGGATATAGTTGGTGCTATAAACTATGGAAGCTCAAGCTGCCCTCATTACCCCAGGGACTGATGAAGCTTCTGCCCACTTTCTCCTTTGCCAGGGGTAGGGACAGAGTCACAGCTATGTGCAATAATCCAAGTCGTGCAGGCCGACTCTAGTTGCCCAGAGAGACTGATGGAGTTTCACGCCCCATTCTCCCCTACCTGGAGCGGAGATGGAGCTGCAAGTGTGGGCAGTGATCTAAGCAGTGCGGGTCCAAGATGACTGCAGTTGGCCCAGTAGACTTCCGATTATTCAGTCTGTGCCAGCCAGGGTACATGCAGTTACTTGGACAGGCTGGTGCAGGGCCCGCCAGCCTCCTCCCTGCCAGAAGTGGGGCTGATGCTTAGGCTGCGGTTGCAGGCCGATCTGGGTGAAAGAAACTGGTTCCTACCCTCACTGACATTTTTTGTCAGCCTGGCTTCCCCTCAGGCTGGGGGTGGAATCAAATGGCAGCCACCAGCCTCTTTCTGACCCAGACAAGTTTAAACTTTAGCTGTTCTTAGGCTTATTCTCTAGCCAACTGAATCCACCAATCAGTAGCTGAAATCAGTGGCCAACCATCTCCTCCTCCCCTGTTTTTGGGAAATGGAGCTTCCCATTCCAGCCACAGAACAGCTCCTGGGGCAGTTTGCGCTGCCAAGTTGCCAAAGTAGGACAATCATGGGCCTCCATGGCTTGTCCAGCAATTTCCTGGAGAGGCTGGCGCTGGTTCCCACAGCTTCTTCCCTGCCAGAGGTGGCACTGGGGCTTAGGCTAGAGCTGCAGTTCAATCTAGATGGAAAAAAGCCGGTCCCCACAGGCACTGTGATGTTCAGTCCTCCCTGCTGCCCCTCATGCCAGGTGCAGAGTTAAGATGGCGGCTCCCGGCCTCTTTCTGACTCGGACAGCCTCAAACTTTGGCTGTTCTCAGGATTATACTTTAGCCTGCTGAATTTACTCATCAGTAGCTGAAGTTGGTGCCCTACTGTCTCTTCCTCCCCTGTTTTTGGGAAGTGGAGCTTTCAATTCCAGCCACAGAACAGCTCCTGAGGTGACTTGCTTCTCCAGTGGAGGATGGGCAACGGCATCCATGGCTTGGAACTGTCTACTCAGGAATCTTTCCTGCAGATGGGCAGTCTCCTACTTCTATTCCTTCAAGGATGTGGCAGGATGCTCTTCTGGTCTCCTGGAGCCCCCAAACAGGTGCTTCAGCCAGTTCCAGATAGCTCTAGGTGTTTACTAACTGCCCTGTAGCAGGAGCTGACTCTAGGAGCTCCTTACTCCACCGCCATCTTGCTGGCGGTGTATTTTAAGGAAATACTTTTTAAAATAAAAATTTATGCAAAAAATCCATGATGAACAAAATATTAAAGTTTTAAAGAAATGTAGGATCAATATTAATGATTTGTCCTTTTGCCTCCAATCTGGCTCAGCACAACACTGTTCTCGACTGCTGTAAGGCATTGTCCATTACATCCTCCCTCCTGCCCCTGAAATGCCGCCTGGGGCTTCCTCACCCTAGCTGACCACACTGATAGAAGAAGGGTCCATGATATGCCCCATGACTAATTTTTGAACACATAGTTCATGTTTATGATGGAATAATTAGAAAATACAGATAAGAAAAAATGTAAAAGAAAATCAGATATAATGCTACCACCCAACAGTAACTGCTGTTCACATTCTGGAATATTCTTTCAAAGTTTTTCCTATGTACATATAACCTATATATAAAATATATTTGCAAAAATGCAATTAAGCTATATATATTAAAGAATATTGTATATACCAATAGTTCCTTTTCTTCTTCCTAAAAAATGTAGCAGACATCTATGCACCTCCCTTGTTATTTTTAATTCTCCCTGATTCTCATGACCCTGACTTTATTCCATCGCTGTCCCCTTCTGCCAGTGCAGACTTTTTGTGATACAAATCATCCAAATCTCAATGTCAGCAAAGACTAGGTCTTCATGGGTGGGAGAGGAGAGCTGGGATGGGATAGGGGCATTTTTGTAGGAATAGAGATGTCTTGATTTTGAAGACCCAGAAACTGCCTGGGTCTTATGTTATGAAGGGGACAATAGGGAGGAGATGATTCTTTCACTTTGAGCCATTCCCCGCTGTCTTTCCCATTTGTATTCATCTTACAGGTCCTTGAATCATATCACTGACCTCTTTCATTTGGGGCATGGGGTAGATTACACTTTCCAGACAATTTGCAGTTAGGCAGAGCTGTGTGACAGGTTTTGGCCACTGAAATATGAGTGGAAGCTAAGTAGGTCCTTTTTAGGCTAAGGTGGTGTACAGAGATACCTATTGCATTCTTGCTTTATTGCACTTGGCAGGTACTGTGTTTTTACAAATTGAAAGTTTGTGACAACACTATGTCAAGCAAGTCTATCATTGCCATTTTTCCAACAGCATGTGCTCGATTGTGTCTGTGTGTCACATTTTAAGGTATATACATTGTTTTTTTCTTTAGACGTAATGCTATTGCACACTTAATAGACTACAGTATAGTGTAAACATAACTTTATATGTACTGGGAAACCGATAAATTCGTGTTACCTGCTTTAGTTGCTTTACTGCAATAGTTGCTTTATTGCAGTGGTCTCGAATTGGACCCACAATATTTCTGAGGTATGCCTGTAAATACCTCCACAATCTTCTAATCTCGCTCTTCTCATGAGCAGAGAAAACAAAATTTTCCTGTGGCGAGAACAAAGTCACAAAAGCAATGTAGACAGATGTATAACTGGAGACCTCATCTGAGAGAAATACACCTTTATTGGGTTCAGCCACTGGGATTTTGAGGGTGGTTTTCACCACAGCACTGTTGATGCTATCCTAAACTACTATCATCGCCTCAAAGGTATCACCTTGAATCATAACTGCTCTTTGCCCCAAAGGGAAATCAACTCCAAGAATAATTTTTGGAAATTAACAAGTCCAGGAATTTGGGGAGCCCTCAAGCAGATAGATCTCTAGGCTCATCCAGGTTCAAAGCTGGCTTGGAAAACCCTTCCTGACAAGACTCTACAATTTTGAAGCCTGCAAAGAGGATAAAGAAGGTTTCTTCAGGCAGGTTCTGTATCTGGTGAGAAAAGGAGCTCGCAGAAGACCAGGCATCTGAGCATAAGAACACACAAATTTCACGTGGTGCATCTGGGGTGTGTGATGTGGGGAACTGTAAGTGTAAGCTTTTCTCTCCAGGCTCCTGACCACCGGCGTTTCTTGTCTCTGACAGGCCCAGGTTCTAATTAAAGGGAAGAAAAACTAAAAGTTCTGCAGGTTGAAAGAACTGTCATAACAGGGCTGGGCAAAAGGAATGGGCAGCATCAGTCTGGCCTTGCCGGCTTTTCCCTCACATTCTGGAATCTTAAACAGTGTTTGTCACTATTTGGGCCTCCAGGACATGAAAGCAAAGGAAGGAAATTGGTATTTCGCTTATTCTGATCGACTTTATAGATATCTGAGTCGAGAACCATGATTAGAACATAAGTTTCTTCAGAACAGGGACCTCTGTATCATTGTGTTTACATTCATTCATAGTGTTTACATACTTGGCATGATGACTGGCATGTGGTAGGAGCAGTTACAGAAATTGGATGGGTTTAAGTAGTTCTTGCCGGATACCTACACTGAAGGATCCAAAACATCAACTATCCCTCAAAGATTGATGGCCTACAGATGTTCACGCTGTTTTTAGCAAGGACACAATTTCCTGCCACGTGAGTCCTATGCAGAGAGCACAGAGACAAGAATGCTCTAGAAACAGAAGGCTGGATGGTGCCTCTTCCCCTTCACAGCTGCTAGAATTTAACCTCTTTTGATGGGCAGATAATCTGGGTGATATTTTTGATCTGGACTTAGTAATGGATTATCTGCTGAGGCAAATTGCTGTTTTGGTAGTGTTGGTGGGCAGGAGAGGGTTTAGGAGTGAAGTAAGAAATGTGTGTAGTCGAGGGGATGGGGAGATGAAGCAATGAAAGTAGGAAGGAAGAGGCAGGAAGTTGGCACATTGTACGTGTAGACGTTAGTGTATGTATTTGTGTCAGTAGCAATGTAGTCAAATGATATTTCCAACCATTTTGTATTAAATGTTGTCTGCTTTCTATTACCTAAGTTGGGGTGGGGACAGAAGACTTCAAATAATAGTGACTCCAAAATATACCTGTCACTGAGGTTCTCATTGATTTAATAGGAAAGATAGTTTGCAAAAATGTAGTCTCTTTTCCAGTCTGGATTTGAAAGCATTGTATGCTCTGCTTTGCAAAATTTGTGCTCAGTTAACGTAAGAGATGGAATGAATCATCTCTTAGCAAAAGGACTCTTCTTTGTGGACACTGCAATGACTATTTGTCTTAAAGCTTCAGAAGATTTCAAAATTGTTTGTTTTAGAGCAAGGAAACAATTCTCTAGGGTCAAATGTTTGGTTGCAAGAATAAAGTTTATTTTTCACTTGGGTATATTCAGAAGACCCTGTATTAATATCCTGCAAGAGGGAAAACCTCATTATGGGCTGCTCTGTGTACTGCCATCCATGGTGTGGTTGCTGTGGATAAGGTGCTTTCGAATAGTGAATAAGCGCATGGGGATGATATGAGATAGAAAACTCAGTATTTAAACTTTCAATACACTGAAGCAGCAATTACCTCCAGATGGTCCCATTTATTTTGATTTAGTAAAAAAACTATATGAAAATTGTGTTTTACTGGTGTTTTAGTTTGCCAAAGTGCTGCCAATGCAAAGTACCAGACATGGGCTGGCTTTTATAAAGGGAATTTATTTGGGGTAAAAGCTTACAGTTCCAAGGCTGTGAAATATCCAAATTAAGAAACCATCAGAGGTGCTTTCTCCCCATTGTCAGCGGCTGCGTGTTGAAGCAAGATGGCCACCCATTTCTGCGAGGTTTGGGCTCAGCTGAGGGCAACCAGACTGTCTCCTTCCGGGCCTCCTCTATCAGTCTTGGCTGCACCATATTCTTCCCAAGTTCAGCTGCAAGCTGTCAAGCGTATGCCTTGCCTCTCCCTGGGCCTCAGCTTCTTGAGCCTCTTGGGGGGCTTTTCTCCTTGCAGCTCAGCTGTGGGCAAAATGGAGTTTTTTCTCTCACCGGGCAGGATCAAATATGGTGGCTTCCTTTTCCTGTGTCTCCATTTTTATCAGACCCAGCAAGAGGGTGGAAACTCAACCTGAGTCATTCCTCACTGGTTGAAAGGGTTTCACACCCCCAGGAATGGATTAGTTTCTCTTTGGGATTCATAAAATAATTTTAAACTGCCACAATTGGTTTGCGACACTCACCACGGGAAAACTCAGAGAAGACTCCACATCCCTGCAAAGTCATTTCAAGGATTTCTGAGAGTCCCAGATGGTGAACCCAAGTTCTCATCCACAAGAAGGTCAACTAGCAGGAGATGATGCCTTGTGGCCGGCTGAGCTCCAGGCATCAATGCTTCTGCTGAGTATTACAGCTTCCACTCTACTTAATTTTAGTTGCTCTTTAGCAGTATTTAGCTTAACTTAAACCTAGTTTGATAAGGATTAAAATGTAGGATCTATTTTTGTAGATACTAGGTTTTAAATGAGCTACCTAGTCTAGACCTGGGGTTTCCAAATTCCTATCATTTTGGGCTATAGGCATATTCTCCAATTCCATGCCACAACTGCACTCTTGGAGCTCAGCCAAATGATGAACGTACTTCTCTCTTAAATTCTGCAAAGAAAACCCTTTTATGAATCTTCTTGTATCCGCCACACCCAGATCAATTCTGTGAGAGATTCTTTCACATAATCTCTTAGTTTTATTGAATTACACTAAAACCCCTTCTAGTCACTTTCCTTTTTATTGAATTAATCCCCTTCTAGATATCCCTTTCCTAGGCAGTTTGCTTATCATATAGCCCTCTCACATACTTAACTATTTGCTTCATTCCAATTTTGTCTTTATCATTCTTAGGTGAGCAACCCAGACTGTTGTGAAATTAGCCGTTTTAAATACCCATTTCCATCAACTTCCTTCAGACAACTTGGGATCTCCAAAGGAAAGAAGGAATAATGAAACATAAGACTGAAGCAATAACCTTTTCAGGAGGGATACACATAAAAAAGGACAGCTTTAAGTTTGGAGGTTAAGGCTGGAGATATAGAGCTTCCATTGCAAATATTTTTGTGTTTTTTTCTTCTTTTTTTTTAGGTACCAGGGGCTGGGGATTGAACCTGGGACCTAGTAGGTGGGAAACCCTTGTTCAAAACATTAGCTCCCCTGAGTGTTTTTTTTTTTTTTTGAGGTACCAGGAACTGAACCTCGGTATTCAATTCATTGAACGAAGTACAATGAAGAAACAGAAGTAATATGCTTTGCCTAAGTTGTACCTGCACCTCTTCATTTTTACCCAGACTATGACCTAGGGAGTATAAATCTAAGACTCTAAAACATGAACTATGTCCCTAGGATGGAATTTAACATAATTCTCTCTGTTATTGAACATCAAAGTTCTGTTTGGAACCTAGAGTCTGGACATTCCACATTCATTCCATATTCTGCTTTTCTTTTTTTACTTCTTGTTTACTCTCTTGTTATGCTTAGGGTACATGTTTCTGTCTTCTGGTTAAGATTCTTTGAGGTTAGGACTGTAATTTATTTCCTTTATTCAGAACAGTGTTTAGAATAATGCTGCTGCTGCTTCTTTTTTTTCAGGTACATGGGGCTGGAGATTGAACCCAGAACTTTGTATGTGGGAAACCAGCACTCAACTACTGACTACTGAGCCACATCAGCTCCCCAGAGTGGGTTTGTTGTTTGTTTGTTTTTTCATTTGTTTTGCTTGTTGTTTGTTTCTGTTTTTTTAGGAGTTTTCAAACCTGAACTTGGGACCTCTCGTGTGGGAAGCAGGCACTCAACTGCTTAAGCCACGTTGCTCCCCTATCACCTTTTTTTTCCTTTCTTTTTTAATTTTTAAAAATTTATTGAAATATATCATTCATTCATAGATATACATAAACAATAAATGTATAACAATTGTGAACTTACAAAATAAACATATATAAGATCAAACAAATATATATAACATCTCACCATATCACCAATAACTTGCATTGTTTTTAAACCTTTTTAACTAAAGATTAAAGAGCATTGTCAAAATATTACTACTAATCAAAGTATTTTTCCCCTAACCAATCTGATTATTATTATCTTTATATCATTTATATATGAACATACATAAACTGTTAAGTATGTAGTAAAAGTTGTGAACTTACAAAGCAAACATGTCTAACATCATACGGGGGTCCCATACATCAACCTTCCACCAACACTTTGCATTGTCATGAGACATTTATTACAAACTATGAAAGAACACTGTCAAAATCTTACTACTAATCATAGTTCTTTTCTTACATTTGGTGTATTTTTCCCCCAACCCATCCTATTATTATTTTTTAAATATATTTTTTATGACAAGTTCTAAACTTATAAAATAATCATGCACATGAGTAGAATTCCCAAACAACACCCCTCCATCAACATGCCACAATGTGGTGTGTCATTTGCTACAGATAGAATATCACCTGATTATTGCCATGTCCATAGTGTACATTTGACTCACATTTTCCATACTGCCTCAGTATCAACACAGTACATCTTTTGCATAGATGCAAAAATATTATATTATTACTACTAACCACAGTCCATTGGTCACTCCAGCTGTATTTATCCCATGCTTCTCCACATTCCCAACACCCTGCAGTAGTGATATACATTTGTTCTAGTTAATGAAGGACACTCTTGCATCTGTACCATCAACCACAATTCTTACCTACCTCTTGGTTTACTGTGCTATCCAGTTCCTAGCTTATTCTCAAGCATTCTGTCAACTGGCATTTATATAACTAGACTACCATTTTCAGTCACATCCCCATTTATAAACTAGCTGTTACTCACTGTGTGTTACCATCCACTTTACACATTTCCACAATTTTACAGTAAAGCTAATTAAAACTTCTACATTCATTAAATATCAGTAATCCACTCAGTCCTTCTCTCTTTTTTTTGTCTTTATTTATTTTTTTAATATTACATTAAAAAAAATGAGGTTCCCATATACCGCCCACCCCCCTCACCCCCTTCCTCCCCCCATAGCGACAATCTCCTCCATCATCATGAGACATTCATTGCATTTGGTGAATACATCTGTGAGCACCACTGCACCTCATCTTATCTCCTTTAAGAATCCACCACCTACCACCAGGTCTTGAAGATATTTTCCAGTAATTTCTTCTAGAAGTTTTATGGTTCTTGTTTTTATTTTTAGTTTTTTTATCCATTTTGAGTTAGTTTTTGGATAAGGTGTGAGATGGGTGTCCTCTTTCCTTCTTTCAGCTATGGATAGCCAATTCTTTCAGTAACATTTGTTGAATGGATTGTTCTGCCCAAGCTGTGTGAGTTTGACAGGCTAGTCAAAAATCATTTGACCATACCTCTGAGGGTCTGTTTCTGAACCATAAATTTGGTTCCATTGGTCTTTTGCATCTATCTTTAGGCCAACACCAGTTGTTTTTACCACTACAGGTAGGTATTATGATTTCAAGTCTGGAGATGAGGGTTCACTTTTCCTTTTTATGATGTTTCTGGCTATTCAGGACTCCTTACCCTTTCAAATAAATTTAATGATCATGTTTTCAATTTTTTTTTTTAATGCTGGTGGAATTTTTACCGTGATTGCATTAAATCTGTGTATCAGTTTGAGTAGAACTGACATCTTAATGATATTTAGTCTTCCAATCCATGAGCATGGAATGTTCTTCCAGTTGTTTAGGGTTTTTTGATTTGTTTTAATATTGAGTTGCAGTTTTTTGAATACAAGTGCTTTACATTATTGATTAAGTTTATTCCTATTTGAGTTTTATCTGTCATATTTTATTTTCACCACTCTTTTGACACTTTTAGTTACTTTTATTGATATAATCTTCATTTCTAGACTCTCTTCCAGGCCCCTCTCTCCTATCTTTTCTTTCCAGGCTCTAGCACACCCTTTAGTATTTCCTGAAAATCTGGTCTTTTGCTTTGAAATTCTCCCAGTTTCTGTTTATTATAATTTCACCCTAATTTTTGAAAGACAGTCTTGCTGGGTATAAGATTCTTGGCTGGAAGTTTTTCTCTTGTAGTATCTTAAATATATCAGACCACTCTCTTCTTGCCTCCATGGTTTCTGGTGAGAAATCAGCACTTAATCTTATTGGATATCACTTATATATTATGCATTGCTTTTCTCTTGCTGCTCTTGGAATTCTCTCTTTGTCTTTGGTCTTTAACATTCTGATTAGTATGTGTCTTGGAGTTGGTCTATTCGGATTTTTTCAGATGGGAGTATGTTGTGCTTCTTGGACAGGGATATCTATGTCCTTCAATAGGGTTGGGAAATTTTCTATCATTATTTCTTCCAATATTGCTTCTGCCCCTTTTCCCTTCTCTTCTCCTTCTGGGACACTCATGACATGTATGTTTGCATGTCTTTTGCTGTCATTTAGTTCCCTGAAATCTTGTTCAAATTTTTCCATTCTTTTCTTCATCTGTTCTTTTGTATGTTCACTTTCAGAGGCCATTTCTTCAAGCTCACCAATCCTTTCTTCTGCCTCCTCAAATCTGCTATATATGATTCCAATGGTTTTTTAATTTCATTGATTGCACGTTTCATTCCCATAAGAGCTGCTATTTTTTTATGTATGCTTTCAAATTCTTCCTTGTGCTCATCCAATGTCGTCTTAATATCCTTAATCTCTTTAGCCATCTCATTGAATTTATTCAGGAGATTTGTTTGAACATCTATGATTAGTTGTCTCAACTCCTTTATGTCATCTGGAGGCTTATCTTGTTCCTTTAACTGGGCCATAGCTTCCTATTTTCTTGGTGTGGATTGTAATTTTTTGGTGGTGTCTTGCCATCTGGCTTACTGAAGTATTTATTCTGGGTGCAGTTCTTCTCTTTAGTTTAGGGCTTCCTCCCATTTCTCCCTTGCTGGTTGTACAGTAGGAACCAAGGATATAGTTGGTGCTATAAACTATGGAAGCTCAAGCTGCCCTCATTACCCCAGGGACTGATGAAGCTTCTGCCCACTTTCTCCTTTGCCAGGGGTAGGGACAGAGTCACAGCTATGTGTAATAATCCAAGTCGTGCAGGCCTAGACTCTAGTTGCCCAGAGAGACTGATGGAGCTTCACGCCCCTTTCTCCCCTACCTGGAGCGGAGATGGAGCTGCAAGTGTGGGCAGTGATCTAAGCAGTGCGGGTCCAAGATGACTGCAGTTGGCCCAGTAGACTTCCGATTATTCAGTCTGTGCCAGCCAGGGTACATGCAGTTACTTGGACAGGCTGGCGCAGGGCTCCTCAACCTCCTTCCCGCCAGAAGTGGGACTGAAGCCTAGGTGGGCTGCAGGCTGATCTGCATGAAATAAACTGTCAGCCCGGCTTCCCCTCAGCCTGGGAGCGGAGTCAGAATGGTGGCTACTGGCCTCTTTCTGACTTGGGCTGGTTCTCACCCCAGCTGTTCCCAGGGTTATCTCTTAGCCAGCCAAGTCTCCCAATCAGTATCTGAAATCGGCAGCCAACTGTCTCCTCCTCCCCTGTTTCTGGGAAATGGAGCTTCTAATTCCCATCACAGAGCAACTCCTGGGGTGGCTTGTGCCACCAGAGTAGGACAATCACTGGCCTCCACGGCTTGGCTTGTAATTTACCGGAGAGGCTGGCACAGGTCCTCGCAGCTTCCTCCCTGCTGGAGGTGGCACTAGGGCCTAGGCTAGACGTGAAATATGATTTGGATCGGAAGAAGCTGGTCTCCACAAGCACTGGGATTTTCAGTCCACCCTGATTGCCTTTGTGCCAGGCGTGGAATTAAGATGGCGGTGCCCAGCTTCTTTTTGACCTGGACAGGCTCAAACCTTAGCTGTTCCCAAGATTATACTGTAGCCCACTGAATTTCCTCATTGTAGCTGAAATTGGTGCCCAACCATCTCTTCTTCCCCCGTTTTGGGGAAGTGGAGCTTTCAGTTCCAGCCACTGAACAGCTCCCAAGGCAGCTTGTGCCTCCAGTGGAGGATGGGCACCAGTCTCTGTGGCGTAGAGCACTCTACTTATGAGTCGTCTCTGCAGATGGGCATTTCCTCCATCCACATTGTAGGATGCTCTTCTGGCCTCCTGGAGCACCCAAATTGGTGCTTCAGCTAGCTCCAGAAAGCCCTGGGTGTTTGGTAACCACCCTGTAGCAGGAGTTGACTCTAGGAGCACCTTACTCCACTGCCATCTTGCAGATTTCCCCCTCTCTTCTTCTTTTTTTTTTTAAGATTTATTTATTTATTTATTTCCCCCTCCCCACCCCGGTTGTCTGTTCTCTGTATCTATTTGCTGCATCTTCTTTGTCTGCTTCTGTTGTTGTCAGCGGCACAGGAATCTGTGTTTCTTTTTTTTGTTGCGTCATCTTGTGTCAGCTCTTGGTGTGTGCAGCACCATTCCTGGTCAGGCTGCACTTTCTTTCACGCTGGACGGCTCTCCTTAAGGGGCGCACTCCTTGCACGTGGGGCTCCCCTATGCGGGGTCACCCCTGCATGGCAGGGCATTCTTTGCACCCATCAGCACTGCATATGGGCCAGCTCCACATGGGTCAAGGAGGCCCGGGGTTTGAACCGCAGACCTCCCATGTGGTAGACGGATGCCCTAACCACTGCATCAAGTCCGCCACCCTCCCCCTCTCTTCTTAATAAATGTTAAGTATAAATTTTGAAGTAGAATGTTAAGTAAAAGGAAGACATTTATAGGCAAAGGAGCAGACCTTATTGAATGCCTACCTAACAACTACCCCTCCCATTTTCCTGGATGACAGAACCCCAATGTTTAAGGGTTTAGACAGTAATAGGCTCAGGAAAGATAGGCTCCTCCCCAGGGATCAATTACTATGATAACTGGTTTAAACCAGGATTGGCAATCCTGTTCCTCTTTGCCAGTGATTGGTTTAGGGGAAGCTTGTGATCTGGTACTGGACAATGAGACATAGTGGAAAGACACTGGGAACTTGGGGGAAATGATCTTCCTTCTTTCAAAACATGAAGTAGATGAGGAGAAAACCTCTTACTTGCTTATTTGTGGCCGTCCTCCTATGAGAATGTGGTACTTATGGTTGTGATGGTTATTGGGTGAACATGAGTGGGAAAGCCTAAAGAATCATAGAGAAGCTCACTTAGAGCTTGACATCACTGAGCTGCTGAGCTAGTCAACTCTGGGAACTTCTACTACTGAATTTTTTGCTATTTGAGCACCATTGTTTAAGTCACTTTTAGTCTAGGTTCTGTAACTTGCATCCAGAAGAATTCAAACTGATACAGGAAAGCATTTAAGTACATTTTTTTGTTTTTTGTTTTGGTACAAACACAAATATCATCCTGAACAAGTCTCCTGTAGGTAAGAGCTTTCCAAAACCTCTTATGGGGAATTCCAAGTGCATTTTCCCAAGAAATACTATATTATTGCTTTTCTACTTGGATTGCCCCTCAAGATTCTTATCTTTTTTTTAAGATTTATTTTTATTAATTTATCTCCCCTCCCCAATTGTTTGCGCTTGCTGTATGTTCTCTGTGTCTGTTCCTTGTGTGCTCATCTTCTTTTTTAGGAGGCACCAGGAACCGAACCCATGACCTTTCATGTGGGAGGGAGGCACCCACTGACTTGAGCTACCTCCATTTCCCACTTGTATCTCTCATTGTGTGTCCTCCTTGTGTCTCTTCATTATGTCATCTCATTGCATCACCTTGTTGTGTCAGCTCACATGATAGCCCATTGTGTCAGCTTGCTGTCTTGCTCATCTGCTTTAGGAGGGACCAGGAACTGAACCAGGGATGTCCAAGTGGTAGGCAGGCACCCAACTACTTGAGCCAAGTCTACTTCCCAAGCTTCTTATCTTGATGGGATGGGAAGATCTCAGAATTTGGAATATAGCAAAAGGATGAATGATTTACAGACATTGTTAGAATCAGCTAACATGTAATCAGGTGAAAATATAATCTCAGATTTCTTGGTTGGTATGTTCCAACTGAATTCCTTAATAGGCCACCTGGAAGGGGACATCCAGTTATTAAAAACAACTTTTTATAAGCAATGTCTTTTTTACTCTACAATAATATTCAATGTTTAAGAGGAGCAAGGCATCTTCTAGATTTGGCATCTTCATCGATAATTTTTTTTTAAGAACCTAGTGATTTGAAGAGTTTCAGGCCAAATTGATTTAGGAAATGGAAAAGTTGAATCACTGAAAAGTTCAATCACAGGGTCTTCACTTGCATCTCTTTAGCCTACTTTTAACTTTGCTCTTTTCCCCTACTATTTTTTTTTTTTTTTTTTTTTTTTTTTTAATTTTTTTATTTTTTATTGACTTTGTAATAATATTACATTAAAAATATATATGTGAGGTCCCATTCAACCCCACCCCCCCACCCCCCCTCTCCCCCCCCCAACAACACTCGTTCCCATCATCATGACACATCCATTGGATTTGGTAAGTACATCTTTGGGCACCTCTGCACCTCATATACATTGGTTCACATCATGGCCCATACTCTCCTCTATTCCATCATGTAGGCCCTGTGAGGATTTACAATGCAGTGACTCTGACTGATTGGTTCAATTATTTCTTACCCCTGTTTTGCTCAATGTAATGATTCTCTTACTCCATTAAGTTTTATATTTTCCATTATGCTCTTGTGGAAGTCTCCATTTCTCTAATATCTTGAATCTCTGGGCATTTTAGACGTACTGTCCTCCTAGAGTCTCACCCATTGTTCTCATTCAATCCCTTGTCAATTCCAGAATAGACAAGAGTGGGCATAAAGTATTAGGGGCCACCTACTCTGGGAGGGCTCATTTGCTTTTGAAGCAGCCTTGAAAGTTGTTCTCTTCCTTTCCTTTCTGTTGGTAGAAATTAATGAACTGAATACTTCAGACCATTAAAAAATAGTTGATTTCAAGCTTTCTTCCATAGCTGGAAAGAAGCAAACCATGGTTTTACCAGTCATGAGAATTCTGTTTTAATCCTAGGCCTTCTAACTGTGTGATCATAGATAAATAATTGAATCTTATACTTTAGTTTCCTGGTCTATAGTCATGGGAGCCTGTTTTTGCAATGGTTTCTTTCTCTGCATCAATAGCTAACTAAAATTGTTTATTACTTGCCCCAGCCATAACAAAAGAGAGCTTAATATAAATTGACTGCATCCAAGAAGTTCCTGAGCTTAGAAGGCATAGTTTAAGCTTCGTGATATATACATATCCCTAAAATTTCGACATATTGCATCATGCTATGTCTATGGCATAGCCCCTCCCCAAACTCTCCCCCAGAACTTTCCCCAGAGTGGAAGTAGCACACACAATGTGTTGCTTTGCCTTGACTTCATTACATTAGGCCTTGTTCCTTACAATGTTATCATCATGCTATGGGGTTCATCCCAGGGAAACGAGCAGTGGTATGTACCTAGTTACTCCTTAAAAAGAACTCAACTCCATTATTCAGAGTTCATTTGCGATCTTGACTCACTGCACTTTTATGATCACAAGAAGGCAAACTATTCTGCACTTTCTCTCTCTTTATCTTGTCTGAGCTTCTGGCCAAAGGCCATGTGTGATCTTTCTGGCCCAATCATAGGTCATAACAAAGATGTCATCTGGCAGGCCTCCTGGAGAAAGCAGCCCTTGCCGCATCAGACTTGGTGCACAGCAGGTTTGCAGTTTCTGAAGGGAGTTGCACTCAAGGATTTGGGACCCTCTGGCCAGTCATGCTCAATTGCATATTTGCATCCCTAGCTCTGGCATCTCCATTTGGAAGCCTCTCTATTAGGGGGCTCAATTCTGAGCCCTCTTTATTAGGTCATCAGAGGAGACCCTGTCAATCCTTTAACCACTGTGACTCAGTACTCAGTACTTTTTCACTCCTGATCCTTCCTACCCTTTGTCTCCCTCCAGTCTCTGTGTCCATAAAATAGAAGGAACATTTTGTTTGGACTCCTTTAGCAATGAGTTGATTCCCCATGTCTGCACTGATGCACCTGACCCTCTCTCAGTGCCATTCTGTGGGGGAAAAAACATGGACTATTTGGGGAGCTGGCTCTTTCTCTAGTTTAGCCTCTTGCTTGTACTAGAATAGTAAGTGATTAAACCTTAACTGTTTCTTTTGTTTAGCTTGTTATCCTAATTGGCTACTCAGCAGATCTCGGTAATCTCAGCTCAGCTCTTGACAGTGTCTATTTTTCTAGAGTTTTCATTGACCTGTATGATTTCAAATAAATAAATATACTAACATAATTCATTCTAATTCCACTAACTTGCCTTTCCTGTTTCCAATGCAATAATATACTATTTCTGATAAAAATTATCTTCTCCATAGGAGCATTGATCTTTTTCCTGAGTGTCTCAGGATCTTTATAAAGAATAGGAAGGATAACATATGTAATAGCACTTGGTCCTCAGCTTTATCTTTTTTTCATAAATAAAAATATTATTATATAGTATATTAGTTATGACCTACTATCATCAAAATTGATTTCTTCTTTCTTTTAATTGATTGCTAAAACTACATTTTTGTTTTGTTTTGTATTTGGTTAGAAGCCTGGATTTTGAGAGTCTGAAGAGCCCTGGGTTTTATTTCATGGAATGTTATTTACCAGCTGTGTGACCTTGGAGAAGTTACTTAATCATTTAGAAGTTCTCTCAAAAATAAGAACGTTATTGCTGTTGCTAGAATTAAAAGCAATAAACAATATAAAAGAATAAAAAAGTGCTTGGTATATTCCTTATGCCATTTTTTGAATGGTTATTAACTCTTAAAAGTAGCTTGTGAGCTATCTTTTTAAAGTCAATATTTTGCTTTTCTTTTTGATGGTAGTTTTAAATTTTTTCTTTCTTCCAGATAGATTTGGAAATAATTATCAACACAGCTGAGATGATACACCTCCATATATCCACCATAATCCTGGATCCCTTTTTGTGCTTAATTTTGATAAATTCATGTGTATTTTTCTAGATAGGTTAGTCTGATATATGAGATATAGTTGATTTGACCCTTTTATACCCTTTAATCAGTAGCACACTTCATAATCCTTCATGAGGTTTCTTTCATCTCTCTCTCTTTCCTCCACCAGTGCTACCACCTGGCTCAGGTCCACATTTCATCACATGCTTAAAATATTGTACCTGTTCTCTTTTTCTATAGTGCTCCCTCTTTTAATCCATTTTTCACACCTAACAATGCACTATTTTTCCTGTCAGTTTCCTGCTCAAAAATCTCAGTGACTTTCCATGGCTTATGGGATAAAGTCTAAATGCTTAAAGCTATTTCTCTAGGAACCTGTAAAATCTAGCTGCGTTTTACATCTCCAAACTTCTCTTTCATGCGTTCTGCATGAACGCTTCACTGTCACTAGGCTATTTTACCCCTCTTCTTTCAAAAACTTAAATCTGTTTATGAAAACCTTACCCTACTAGAAATACTCAATATTTTCACATCTGAAACACTGACATTTCTCTAACCCTTCATACCCGTCTCTAATTACATTTTAGAACTCTTAGTTTCCATATCCTCCACTTTTACTAATTCCCAATTTGCTGCATTTGGCTTCTAGAACCAATGCTTGACTAAAAACTATTCTCCCTATGTTATCTGAAGATCTCCTATATCCAGAATCAAGTGCACAATTTAAAGTTTTCTCTTTCTAGATCTTACTGTTGCATTTGATAGTTGATTTTAATTTTATGCTTTTCTTGCACTCTAGACTTTATCTTGTTAAAATCTTTGAATAATAAGAACTACTTGCTTAACATATCCTCCTTACACTATTTCTGAAAGATAGGTCTTATTAGTCTCATTTGATCCAGTCTACTGAGGTTTAGGAGATTAAGGAATTTACTTTTAGAGTACCTGGAAGTGGCAGAGGCAGGACTGGCATCTAAGTCTTTATACCTTTCCAAACTCTCTTATGCTCACAGAAGATACATCTCAGGGGCTGCTTCTTTGAAAATGCCATCTGTGGTCACTTGTTAGGTTGGATGCCCTTTTTCATGCTCCTTAGAAGGTTCTACACGGGTCTCTATCACTTGATGTCTCTATCACATTATGTTCTAAATTAGCTGTTTGTGTCTTCTCTACCCAGACAGTTTCCTCATAGTATCATGGCTCAGTTATCGTCTCATTTAGTGCTGGCATATAGTATGTTTTCAAAATGCCCCTTGACGGTAGACAATATGTCTATACTTCAACTTCCTACCCATGCTCACACTGTTAGTTCAGTTAGCTGAGTGAATAAAATATTTCTTGTCAAGCACTAACAGGCCTCACAATGACTGGCACTTTCACAGGACTCTATAGTTCTTGAAATCCATTTTCACTGAACCGCCCTCCCTCGATCTGTCTGCTTGGCGCAGTAGCATGGATTTTAGTTCTGGCTAACAATGGCACACGGCAGGAAATGTTTCAGAGAAGACTGCCACCAGGGAAGATGGTCCTTTAGAGAAATAAAGCTATTTCTCTACGCTCGTTCTCCTTTCCCCTCTTTTAGTTTCCTAGACAGCTGCAGAAGTTTGATATGGTTATGAATTCCAAAAGTAGACAATGGATTCTGTTTGTAATCTGGTATGTACCTGGGCATGATTAAGTTATGATTAGGGCTTTGATTGGGCCATGTCATTAGGGCATCGATGCCAGCAAGGGGTGGAGACTCACAGATAAAAATCATGGCAAAGGACAGAGTTGAGGGTTTTTGATATTGGAGTTTTGATGTTGGAGTTTGATGCTGAAGCCTTAAGCTGGAGCCCTGGGAAGTAAGCTCACAGAAGAAAGAGAAACAACCCCCAGGAAGAAGCAAGCCCTGGGAAAAGAGGAACCCTGAACCCAGAGAGAAGCAAGACCCTGGAAGGGAGGAACACAGGAAGCCTGAACCCTTGTAGATATCGGCAGCCATTTTGCTCCAACACGTGAAAATAGACTTTGGTGAGGGAAGTAACTTGTGCTTTATGGCCTGGTATCTGTAAGCTCCTACCCCAAATGAATACCCTTTATGAAAACCAACCAATTTCTGGTATTTTGCATCAGCACCCCTTTGGCTGACTAATACAGCAGCTTAAGCAAATACCCTGACAGGGATCAGGTTAAACAATGGAAGTGTATTCTCTTATGGTTTGGAGGCCAGAAAAGTGTCCAAACATTTGGACATTGCTGCTGGTGATCCTCAGTTCCTCTGCCACATGGCAAGGCACATGGCAGAGTCTGCTGGCTTCCTCTTCTCTTCCAGGTTTTGTTGATTTCAGCTTCTCGCTTCCTGTGGCTTTCCTCTCTGAATTTCATTCTCTTTTAAAGGACTTCATCAAGAAGATTAAGAACTGTCCTGATTGAGCTGGGCCACCCCTCAACTGAAATAGCCTCATCAAAAGATCCTACTTACAATATGTTCATGCCCACAGGAATGGATTAGATTTAAGGACATGTTTTTCTGGGATACATACAGCTTCAAATAACCACACCCTTCACAGTGTTCCCTTATCTGTATCTTTTAGACAGATTAATTCTGGACTTCTGGCTGTATCAAGGATTCTCTTCCTCTTGAGGAAATACTTATGCATTTCCCCACCGTCCCCATTATGCAGGAGTTACAGCAGCAAACATGCAGGATATGGAGATCTGCTTGGTGACCCAAGGGTTTCTGCCAAGCTCCGGGACCCTGAACCGCCTATGGACTCCCTTGTTTTGCCACCTACAGCTCTGAAGATCTATGGAAACCCAGAAATAGCACCTCATGGCAGGTGAGGCCAGATGGGCTCTGTGAATGCTAAGTTAATTCTTCTGTTTTCCTGCTGGCACAGATCCTTATGCATTTGGTTCTTCTCTGCCAAATAAAGATACTTTAGAGTATGAGGTGGTGGAATGGCCATGTCAGTAAACTTCTGGGTTGGGATGGAAAAGTTTTAGCATTGTTTTTTCCTTGCCAGGGCATTTTTCCTCTCACTCACACTAACCATTTCTAAATGTGGTGCTCAGTGTCCTATTTATCTGGGGACAGAGGCCAAAGTAAATTGCCATCAGTTATGCTAAGCAGGGATGATAGAGCAGTGTGTATGGGGGTAGACTGATAAAACAACCACGGCTGGTGATGTGATTCCATTTTCAGAACATGATCTGTTCCTTGGCCCAAAGGACTGTCTTCTTTAGAAGCCAGGCATTTAGACAAGCCCCTGCTTGCTGGCAGCTTGGCCCCTTCCATATCACGCAGCACCCTCTGGCGTGGGTAAATATTGCCAGACGTGGCAGAGCACCAGGCTATAGCAGAGGCCTCGCTGCTGAGCCGACAGAGCCGTGCTCCTGGACAACGCTGGCTTATCTGCTTCGTGAGCCCACCCGGATCAGTGAAAGCTGCTTGGGTAAGACTAACTGCAAGCACATTTGCAGAGGAGTGCAAAGGAAACAGACAGAATGCTTTCCTCACAAATCCACCCACTGTTCTTTGGGAGGAAAACACAGGACGAGACTGGGGAATGCAGGCCGAGTTTCCCTCTGGAGAACAGGCGCAGAGCCATGACCTTGATGTGCAGGGAAATGGAGCAGAAGGAGGGGCAGGCAGGGCCTGGCCAGGCCAGCTAGCCAGGCCAGGTGGGAAGGAGCAGACGGCACTCCCACTGGCCCAGGACGGTGCTGGGGAGGGTGCTGGGAAGCTATTCTCCAGGGATGCCTTGGGCTCTGGGGATAGAAACAGTTTTAATTTTTTTAAATTTTTAAATTTTTAAATTTTTAATTTTTTTAACTTACATTTTTTTCTCTTTATTTTTTTAATGTTACATTCAAAAAATATGAGGTGCCCATATACCCCCCACCCCCCTCACCCCACTCCTCCCCCCACCCCCCTCACCCCACTCCTCCCCCCATAACAACAACCTCCTCCGTTATCATGAGACATTCATTGCGTTTGGTGAATACATCTCTGAGCACCGCTGCACCTCATGGTCAATGGTCCACACCATAGCCGCTGCACCTCATGGTCAATGGTCCACACCATAGCCCACACTCCCACAGTCCACCCAGTGGACCATGGGAGGACATACAATGTCTGGTAACTGTCCCTCCAGCTCCACCCAGGACAACTCCAAAACTGCCCCCACATCACATCTCTTCCTCCCACTCCCTACCCCCAGCAGCCACCATGGCCACTTTCTCCACACCAATACCACATTTTCTTTGATTACTAATGACAATAGTTCATGAATAGAATATCAGTAAGTCCACTCTAATCCATACTCTATTCCTCCATCCTGTGGACCTTAGAATGGTTGTATCCACTCCACATTTATATCAAGAGGGGGCTTAGACTCCACATGGATGCTGGAAGCAATTCTCCTGCTTTCAGTTGTAGGCACTCTTGGCTCCATGGTGTGGTGGTTGACCTTCTTCACCTCCATGTTAGCTGAGTGGGGTAAGTCCAATAAACCAGAGTGTAGGAGCTGCAAGTCTGTTGAGGCCCAGGGCTTGGCTATCACATGGTCAGTTCAGAGATTCAGGTCCCCTGGCTATACATTAAATCCCAGTACCAACTAAAGTTCTGGTAAAAGTAACAGGAGAGGCTTGTGGACAAAGATCACATCTGAGTCCCGTTCCATCACACAGAAACACAAACTCCAAAGTAGGGCCAACTGACATGCCACTGAACTCCTTCTGCCATGGCCATAGAACCTGTGGGTCTCTGCTGCCCTCAGAAGAACCAATACCTGGGCTTGCATCTACTTTTATCTGTCTCTGGGACTCTGCTCAGGTGTGCATAAGGGCAACCCCTCTGATAACCTCCTGGCTTTTTTTGGAGACTCATAGCCATATAAACTCATTTGTCCTTTCCATTTCCCCATTTTATTCAGGTCAAAAAGCATTTTTAACTCCTGGTATTATATGTAGACTGAGATATTCTGCTGGTCCGAGTTGACCCTTTTATTCAAGGTCATTTTCTAGTTACATCATCAGCTGGTACTTGGTAGTAATCCCTTGGCACCAGGGAGGCTCATCCCTGGGAGTCATGTCCCACACTGGGGGGAAGGCAACACATTTACATGGTGAGTTTGGCTTCGAGACTGGCCACATTTGAGCAACACGGAGGCTCTCAGAAGGTACCTCTTAGGCACCCTGCTGCTCTAGGCCTCGTTCTTATTTCAGGTGCACAGGCTTACAAGCATAGTCATTAGTATCAAGGGCTCGTTGTTGGACCTTCATTCTTTTTTGGTCTTTGCTGTTGCACTTGGGGGATTGTTGCTGTTCCTTTAGGGACTGTGATAGAGCTCCCCTGGCTAGGAACTCAGCACTCCCTCAGTTGTTGTTTTTAATTTTAACCACTATGAAAATATCCAATCATTTTTATGTACCCTGGATATATGCCCTGGAGAACTCCCTGCCAACCATGTGTCCCCTGTCAATAACATCCCACACTAGTTTTCCTCCCCTGCCATTGTTGAACCTCTCTGTGATCCAAAACTTCTTAAAAAATGAAGCCCAATATATTGCCAGGTTCCAGTAATAGTAAAATGGAATATAGTGATGAGTTTAAAGGTTAGATATAGAATACATATTAATTTGGAAAAATTAAGGTAAAAATAAATTGAGGGTATCAAAAAATTTAAAAATGCATAATGTTTGATTTTTGATGTTTTGCCTTCCATCACTGCAGTAAGGTTGCCCTTTATGCAAATTGGCAAGGTAACTTCTTCCATCTTTTCCTCAGTGTCTACATCCTTTCTTTTTCTTTTTCCTAATGACGTAGGCTCTTGATAAAATTCTTGTTGATGCAGAGAAGTTTGTTTATTTGGGAGTGTGAGCACTAGAAGCAGCGAACCCCTGGAATCCTTCTGAAAGAACTGTGCTATTATGACCGTGTCATCACACCACTATCATAATGGAAGGGCTGTCTGCTTTAGGGGAGCGCAGCCATGTAACGTGCCAGCTGTGGAAAGGGTGGGCTGGGGTCCTGGGGCCCAAGGGCAGGGTCTGGGCATTGGGGGAGGATCCTAACAGTCATGTGAGGAAGGGCTCTGTCAGAAGCTGTTTCATGTTATGAAAATCTCATAAATTACATGGAGCAAAGGTCATTTACTCCGGAGTGAAAGAAAGAGCAACTGGAGCAACTAGATGACACTGATGGATCTTCTCCAATCTCACTTCTGATGGCGAGTGGCTCTGGCCATACTCCTACCCACAGGTCAATATTTCTAGGCAAACAAAACTTCATACATATTTTACAATTATTTTTACCATTTAAAAGGAAAAGAGTGTATAATACTAATTTAGTGCACAAATTATGTTTAAAATACTCCCAGTTATGTATATTGTGTTTATGGCATTAAATATTTGGCATTCCATATGATTTTTCTTTTCTTTTCAAATAAAACCAGGTAGTTTTAACTGATAAAAATTGATTACAGGTGCTCAATACATCCTTCAACTGACTTGTATTAAATAAAAGGCTTTCTGAACTTTACTTAATTCTTACTATCCCTTGGATCCCATTTTTATACCTTGCCTTGGGCCAAAAGGTACTTCTAAAATCACAGTGTTATTTTGAAGTTAAGATTGCTAAACTTCAGAAATAATCATTAATCTGAAAGTAATTAGATCTGCCGATGTTATGGGTTAATGCTCAACTGTAATCCGTGTTTACCAGGAACTTGAAAAATTATTTAGTCACCATCTCTACAATATGTTTAACACTTTCAATTTGATTAGGTAAATTTAAATCAGATACTTAGGGCTTGTTCTTGACACCTCCTTCTCTTAACTCCATATCCAATCAATTACCCAGACGTGTCTGTTTGAAATTCTGAACATTGCCCGTGTCTTCCCATTGCTCTTCATTTCCCACCCAGCAGCCTGTATTTTTCCAGTGTAGCACCTGCAACTGCCTCCAACCTCCATGTGAGCGAGCACTGGGTCTGCTTTGCCCCTACTTTTTTCTTAGTCCCTAGCAGGGCACCAGATGTGTAGAAGATATTGAATAAGAGTTTGGTGAAAGAATGAAATCCGTATCTATGATAATTTGAATCATCAATAACTCTGTATTAGTATACTCCAGTATATGAGGTTTAATTAGGCATTACAAACAATTTATGCTCAGCAGTGAGTTTCTAGGTTGCAAGCAATCATCTGTGAATTGTTTCATGTGTCTAAATTCCCTAATTTGTAGCTGCAAAGTATAGTCTTTGGTTATGGTGGTCGGGGCTTGTGTTTTCTGAATCCTACTAATGGTGTTCACCTGAAATGATTGTCATGTCAAAGTTGGGATTATATGACTTTTTTCTCCAAAAAGGAGAGGAAAGCAAAATAACTTGTGTCTATTTTGAAAACCAGCCAATTGGGGTAATGATATAACAACTGTGTTATTGTTAATCCATGAAAAGAGGTAATAATAAATTAAACTCAGCATGCCAGGGTCATGAAAATAGTCCTGTAGGCCAGGTCATGCCAAAGACACAATCAAAGAGGTCTGTGGAAGACAAGGAAATTTGGATCTTATTTGCCTCCTGCCTATGTCGATCCTATAGAAGGTAGCTTGGGGAGAATTTTGAAGTGGACAGAGCAGGCATTCTTCTTTCCTAGAGTCAAAGGAAAAAAATAGTTTTTTCTAGCACGCAAATTTGGAGTGCAAAAGGGAGCCCCACAGATGTTTAGAAAACGACGTGCCACTGTCAGTTGAATCTGTTATGACTAATCCTTCTTTAAACTGCTTCCCTTATAAAAATTCTATCTGATTTTTTAGTAGGTGTTTGTTCTTTCTTCCCTGGACTCTCTTATTTGAGACAAAATTTGAGATCGTGAAATGAGGCTTTCTTTCCATGACTCTTTATAAATGAAGAAAGACTTTTTTCCTCCAGTTTAATAAAACTGCCTGTGTCAGTGTAGGTCCATCCCTTCCATACCTTCAGTGCACTGTGGCTTAACATTTTATGCACAGAGAAAATGTCTTTGGCTTTATTTCCCTTCTAGTTAATGTCAGAGCTGACATTCCTAGCGGGGATGTTTCAGCAAGGTTCTTCTTGGGTCCAGTTTCAGTCAGGTCCCTGTGCTTGTGTAACGAGGGTGAAGAAGGCGGCAAGGAAACAGCAACATCTCAAGGACCGGGTTCTAGCCTGCATGTCAAGGACAGAAACAAGTGAGAGGGTTCCTGAAATCCTTATTTCTGATGGGGCCCGACCTGGACTTGTTAGGGTCTGGAATGAATTGAAAACACAGAAAGAACAAATCTGGTGTTTAGGGAAAAAAAGTAATCGCTTCTCTGTGTGCCAGAAAAGTTTCAAAATGGGTGGAAATTTTTAACTATTTTCAGGGAGAGGAGTTTGTGAATCTCATCTGAGTTAAAAAATGTTTTCATGGTTTTGCCTACCTAAAGCTGAGGAAACTCCCCTGTTCAAAATAGTAAGTCTGCTGCTTTTATTAGAAAAGTAGTATTTTTCAAACACAACCAGATATGAATATTTTAAAATGTTGCAGAGAATAAAAAAAAAGAAAGAAAGGAAAAAAAGATGCAAATATACAATGTTCATAAATCAGTCCCCTGATTGAATCTAACAGCAAACCCAGACTTAAGCCTCAATAGGTCCTATGCAGTAAACATATTTCTATACTGGACCCCAGCAGACATGACTTAAGATGAAATTGATATTAAATGGTAAAATAAGTGTATGGAAATCAAAGAATTTCTGACATTTTCCAGGGTTTTTTGCTGTTGTTGTTGTTGTTGTTGTTGAAAGATGAGATTATTAAAAAAATATTTGGGCCTACAACTGTTTTGATAAAAAAAAAAAAGGATAGAAGGGAAAAAACTGGGTTGTAGGCTCTTTTATTGGTAGAGTCATCTAAAATATTCCTCATATTTTATATGCTGTGGTTAAAATTTTTTATTACCTCCCATCAAAAGTGATCACTATTCATATCTAAGAGTGCTTGTGTTCACATCCCCACTATTGCAATTTGACAGCGTTCTATCATATTTTAATTATAGAGGGCTCCACTTGAATTATTTACTCAAATTTTGGAAAACACTCATTTTTATTGTCAAGAAATTTATGTTCACAGTATTTACTCCACAAAGCACGACTCCAGTTGCATAGGTGCTATATACAAGTGTACATCTAGATATAGAAGAAAGATTAGAACAGTATAAAACAAAAAAGAAGTGTAGTTGTCACTAGGGAAAGAGGAACTGGATGATTATAATTTTCCTCTTTCTGCTTTCTTGTAGTTTCCTAATTTTCCACAATAAGCACATTATTTACAAAAATAATTGGGAGAGGGATCCGAGGAGGTTATACTGCTTTGCCCCCGGCTTGCAAGCACACTGCATTTTGGGTAACACCTTGCTGAGCAGAAAGCCTGTAGGAGAAAGATACCCATCTATTTCCACAATAGGTACAAGGGCAGAGTTGCTTGTTGGCAAAATAGAGCCTTGGCAACTCTATAAAAATCAAGTACAGTGCTGTCACCTGGTGACAGACTCTAAAATTACAGTGAAATCATCCTCTAGGGCTGTTGTGCCTCCCCTGCCTTCCCTCCCTGGCCCCAAGGTTAAAATTTTAGAGCCACAGCAACCTTAGCGCACTTGCATCCAGCTTCTCCGTTTTACAGATGGGAAATCGAGACCTTAAGAAGTTACAGTCTTTTACAGCTAGAGGGTGGCCTGGGTAGTCAATGGGACAAATTTGGTAAAAGGAGGCCCTTGGCACCTACAGAATTGGATGTTAAGTGGCAGTGCTGCAATCAATGAGCTGAGAGATCTTGGGCAAATTATCAAACTCTACTGAGCCTCAGTTTTCTCAGGTGTAAAATAAGGACTGCATTGGAACATACTTTGTGGGGTGACTGGGAAGATTGAGTGAAGTAATAGATGTAATCTGCCCAACAAATAACTATAGTTATTATTACCGTTGTGATGGTTGTGGCTAGTGCTGTTGTTATTTCTGTTTAAAGAAAATTCCTGGCTTCCAGACAACTGTCTCTATTGAACTGCTCCTGAGGGACAAATGTGAGGGTCGTTGTTTAGAGTCAGAGCCAGCACCAGTGAGGTCTTGTCTGGACCACAGAATCTGGCCAGGTTTGAAGGCAGCTGAGATGGCCCTTTGGACTTGGGTTCCAGCTGTCTCTTCTGTGGGCTCTTGATAAAGCCAGCAAACAAGGCATGAGCTCCGAGTGTCGTAGGTGCTGCTCTTCCTGTGTCCATCCCTGGGAGATACTCATAAAATTCAGTGGTCAAAGCCCTTTGGAGGGAGGAGCCTTAAGATCAGAGGAGCCAGGAGGCATGGTTTTCTCTCTTTAATCCCTGAGGCAGGAGCAGGGGCCTCAGTGACCCTCCAGGTTCTCCTCATCACCATTTTCTGTTGTGTTTCCTTCAGAGTCCCTCACCCTGTTGCAGGGCTGGGGATGACCAACACATGAGGAGGAGAGGGCGATAGCAAGAGCTGGAGGGAGAGGCAGGAGCAAATGGTAGTTGGTGGCTCAAAGCTCAGGTTCTACAGACAGTCCATGTTCAAGCCTCTCCCCTACCCCACATTAGTTGTGAGACTCTGGGCAAGATCCTTAACTTCTCTAAGACTTGGTTTCCCCACGTGTAAAGTAGGAAAAAAATTACAATATACCTTACCCTCCTGGAGTGTTGTGAGAAATACACAAGCTGATACATGGAAAGCTCCTGGGACAGTGTCCTGTATCCAATGAATACCCAATAAATGTTGGCACTCATGATCTATTCCAGAATGCTAAAATCTATACCAAAATGTTAACATCTTAACAGTCCCTAGCAGTGCTTAATACAGCTACAATCAAGTAATTATTCCTGGTACTTGTGAGGCTCAGTTTGTCCATCTTTATCATCTGTGGGTGTTGTTGGACAGCTTTGTACACTGCCTGTACTTTCTGAACCAAAATGGTGACATGGAATGTGGGTTCTTTTAGCAAAGAACATTTGAAAATGGAAAAGTGCCTTAAAACTTCTGATGCCTGATTACATTTTTGTTCTGTATCCTTGTGCTGAGATTGTTAGAATGGTGAATAAAAGCAAAGGATTAACTAGAAGAGTTATCATCCTACAAATCCAGGACTTTAGCATGCATAGTAACAAACTTGTGTTTCCAGAATATCTTTTCTTTTCTTTTCTTTTTTCTTTATTTTAAAAGAAGCTTTAGGTTGCATAAATGTTACATCAAAAATATAGTGGATTCCCAAATACTGCCCCCACACTTTCCCCCATTAACAACATCTTTCATTAGTGTGGTGCATTTGTTACAATTGATGAACACATATTTAAGCATTGTTACTAACCATGGTCTATAGTTTACATTATGGTTTAAACTTCATACTGCACAATTTTAGGGGTTTTGAGAAAATGTGTAATGGCTTGTATCTGTCATTGCAATATTATGCAGAACAATTCCAATGTCCCCCAAATGCCTCATGTTACACCTATTCTTCGCCTCTCCCTCCCCTCAGATCCTTTGGTGACCACGGTCTTTATTTTATTTTTAGTTTTAGTTTTTTAGGAGGTACTGGAGATTGGACCCAGGACCCTATATGTGGGAAGCAAGTACTCAACAACTGAGCTACATCTGCTCCCCCCCACCCTTTTTTTTCCAGGAAGCCCCAGAGATTGAACCCAGGACCTAGTACATGAGAAGCAGGTGCTCAACCACTGAGCTACACCTGCTCCACTGACCATTGTCTTTATATCAATGCTACAAGTTCTTCCATTACTAGAATAATAATAATTCTACTTTAGTCTATAGTTGCATTCCCCCTTTCATTTGTTTTTTCCTCAGTCTCAAGAATTTTGGCATAATGATGCCCACTCTGCTTCTGACTGAGATGGTTTTGGATCCCATGGGGCACATGGATGGAACTGTCTTGCTTGCAGTTGTAGATACTCTCTGTTTCTTGGGATGGGCCCTGTCCATCATCATCCTTTTGTTAGTTGTCCTGAGTGAGTCCAATGACCTGGAGAGTAGGGGTTTGCTGCAACTTTGCTTGGATTCAGGGCTCAATGAGCATATGAACAGCCAAATTAAGTCTCTGGAACATATGTTTAATGGGTATAGTGTTAATTGTAGGTTCAAATAAAAGGGGCAGAAGAACCATGTGTAGGAAAATTATAAATTAGTCTAACTCTAATACATTGGGGAGATAGATTATCACATAATCCAAGGAAGGCCCACTGACGGAATGCTGATTTTCCAGGGTTGTCTGCCCTGACTACCTGACTATAATGTCTAGATGTCTCTAGAGCCTTTAGGAGCACCCCTGCTTGAGGCACTGTGTACTGTGGCAGTCAGTGAGATCCTCCTGAGATGTTCATAAATGTAACCTCTGGAATGACCTCCTGACTCACTTTGAAATCTCTTAGCCATAAAAACCCATTTGTATTTAATATTTCCCCCTTTTGGTCTAGGTCTTTTTCCAAATGCATCACTAGTTGGGCTTGGTAATAATCCTTCAGTGCTAGAGAGGCTCATCCCTGGGAGTCATGTCCCACGCTGCGGGAGATAGTTGTGAATTTATATGCTGAATTTGGCTTACAGAGAGGCCACATTTGAACAACAAGGAGGCTTTCAGGAGGTAACTCTTAGGCAATATATATTACTAAGCTAAGTTTCAATTTCACAAGAACAAGGTTCGTGAGTACAAACATCAGTGTCAAAGGCCTGGCCTATTAATCTGTCCTCCTTCGCTAGGAATTGCCCAAGAATATCTTTTCTTTATGGCTTCCCATTCCTAGGCTACTGCAAGGTTTTCCAATCAGCCTTTCATCTAAACAGAAATGATCTTGAAGCTAATGGACTTCTGAGGTCGTCAGTAAGAGATTTAGGTTCGAGTTGGACCAATCAAAATACAGTAAAATCTGCTGTATCCCTAATGGTTTTTTTTTTTTTTAAGATTTATTTTATTTATTTCTCTCCCCTTCCCCCATTCCCCTAGTTGTCTGTTCTCTGTGTTCATTTGCTGCGTGTTCTTATTTGTCTGCTTCTGTTGTTGTCAGCGGCATGGGAATCTGTTTCTTTTTGTTGCATCATCTTGTTGTGTCAGCTCTCTGTGTGTGTGGCACCATTCCTGGGCAGGCTTAACTTTCTTTTGCGCTGGGCGGCTCTCCGTATGGGGCGCACTCCTTGCGCGTGGGGCTTCCCTATGCGGGGGACACCCCTGTGTGGCAGGGCACTCTGCGCGCAGCATCAGCACTGCACGTGGGCCAGCTCCACACAGGTCAAGGGGTTTAAACCGGGAACCTCCCATGTGGTAGTTGGACGCCCTAACCACTGGGCCAAGTCCACTTCCCCCTAATGGTTCTTCGTTGACTGCAAGAGAAGCCTAATCTGGGTCATTTAAGCAGAAGAACAAATTCTAGGGAGGAAATGGAGAGCTTACCAAATCAGCAAGGTTGGAGAGCCGGCTCTTAAAATAGACAGGTACCAGGGGAAACCGGGCACCAGGGAGCATGGATTCTGGCCATGGGAGTTTCCACTCCTGACACTGTACTCAGAGCCCCTACCACTGCTGGATCATAGAGCCTCTCAAGATTCAAAGTCCTGAATGGCAATATGTGACTGGACACACCTAGCTCACATGCTACCCTGATGGCCAGTCACAGCCACAGGGAGAAGGAGAAAATAGACTGTTTTGGCTTTCCCTGCCTCCTACCAAGATTCCCATGAAAGGGCTTTCCCTGAAGTATCCAACAAGTCCCGGTGACTACCCAATCGCCTTGCTAAAATAGATTCTGCTAATTCATGGCCCATGTGTTTTTCTACAAGTGGTGAGTGGAAGTTCACCTCTAGACTTTGGAGAGTAGTGAATGGCAGAGAAAGTCAAGTGAGTTGCTGAGTTACATGGTTGTTACTGATTAACGATGGCTTTTTATGTGCATAGAAATAAGGACTATTAGCATCTTACATGAGCATCAACCCTATTCTAATTTTACTCACTGTATTTTTTGGAATATTTAAAAAATGTAATATTTAAAAAGAGTATCTAAACCTGTGATCTTTTTTTGTTATTAATTTCCAAATAATCATAACATATCAGGTACTGTGCTGATCATTTAGATGCATTATCTTGTTTAGTCTTCATAATATCTCCAGGGGATAGTTTCTATTTTCAATCCCATTTTTATAAGTGAGGAAATTGAGGCAAAGAGAACTATAGCAAATAAAATTAAAGTTAGGAGTTAGGTTAGTCTGCTGCTAAAACCCATGTTATTAACTAGTGAGTAATGGTACTGAATTCATCCTAAATTTTTTTTTTATTATTTCTGATTGAATTTTAAAAGCAAGGGTATAATTATCTATATAAAGAAACAGAGTGTTGATGATAGCATTACTTCAGGGGAATAAAAAGGAGCAGAACATTACTGCAAAAGGAGCTATGGGTGGTTAGAGCAGACAGACCTCACTTAAATACCTTCCTTGCTGGGATTTTGGGCAAGGCAGCTTGTCTCACTTAGCTTGATTTTTCTTATTCTAAAACGGGACTAATCACTATTCATTCTCCAGAACGTTTAAAATGGGAAATTACAAGTGTTGGTAAGAATGGAAAGAAACTGGAAATCTTTTACACAGCGGATGGTGGTGTAAATTGGTAAGACCACTTTGGAAAACTGGCAGTATCGACTGAAGTTAGATACCTCATAACCTATGACCCAGCCATGACCCTGTCAGTATCTCCCCAACAGAAATGCAGACATAGTTCACCAAAGGGCAGGGGCTGGAATGTTTGTAGTAGCACCCACCCATAAGAGCTTCAAACTGGATCTAACTGACTGTCCTTCAAGTAGAACAAATAAACAAACTGTGGTCTACTCCCACAGTGGAATTTATATAGCAATAAGAATTAATAGACAAGAACTAAGCACATCAAGATGGGTGGATCTTACAAAGAAGATGTAGAGGAAAATAATCTAAACACAAATGTGTACACATAGCATGATTCCACTTATATAAAGTTTGAAAATGGGATAAGTTAATCAATGCTGTGAAAAGTCAACATAGTGGTAACCCGTGAATGAAATAAGATCTTGGAAGGGAGCATTTCAAAGGCTTCTGGGCTGCTGGGAAAGTTCAGCTTCTTTTGTTTTGGTTTGCTTTTATCTGCCTGTGAAACCTGATGTGTTCACTTTGTGGATGTTCATCAAATTTTATCGGGATTTCTGCCCTTTTCTTTATGTACATTATACAGAATTGTGAAAATTAATAGGGTAAAAATCTCTGGCATAGAGCAAACTCAATAAATATATTTCCCCTTAGTGAAATTAATCTTCTCTGCAGGACCTGGAAATGGAAGACCTTTAGAGGCCACTGGAGGTGTCCAGGTGTGAGGAAACAAGATGATCTAAATGGCACAGGAGTAGAGAGGGTGAGACTGGCCCCCACATGAGGAATGATTGACAGAGGACTTCTAGGCTGGGAACTGATACAGCAAAAGGTGTGGGGGTCGGCCTGGGGTAAGAGAAGCTGCTTTAGTAAAAATGTCAGAAATGCTGGGAGGGGATGCTAAAGGTCATATAGTGGTCTTGAGGGCAGAGGCAAGGGAGATCCGAGAGGCAAGTTCCAATTCTAACCAATAAAGGAAGTGTCAAAAGGAGAAATCTCTGCTTCTAAAAGCACAGAGGAAAATTATGCTGGGCCTGCTTGGAATGCAGTGGAAGCAAAGTCTGTATGGCTAAGGAACCAGGAACATTTTCTTGCTTCTGTCCTTCCTTTTCCTCCCATCTAAACTCCATATACACAAGCTCTTTTTTAGCTTAACCAGTACTTTTTTAAGGCACATACATAAAACAGTTGGAAATAACAGCAGGGAGTGCAGAGGTTTGAATTCTAGTCTTGCTTTGTGTGAACTAAGTAGTCATTCAACTCCACAGAGACTCAGTTTCCTTGGCTAGCAAAAGGGAAATTTGAGTGGAGCAGGTGGAGCGCAGTGGTTGAGTGCCTGCTTTGCATGTATGAGATCCTGGGTTCAATGCCTGGTACCTCCTAGAAAACTTGAGACACACTGACTGCCACAGTAAATAGTGCCTCAAATAGTGGGTCTCCTGAGGGCTCTAGAGACATCCAGACGCTATAGGCAGGACAGACTCCTCAGGAGTTGGGGCACCCTGCCAGTGGGCCTTACCTTGGAATTTATGCTCCCCAGTGTGACAGAGTTGGACTCACTTGTGGTTTCCCTACACATGGCTCTTCTGCCCCTTCTATTTGAACCTCTGGTTAGTACTATACTTGATAGGTGTTTATGTCCAAGAGACTTAAATCTTTGGTCCATCCATGTGCTAGCTGGGCCCTGAATCTCAGCAGAGTTGCAACACCTACTCTCCAGCTTATTGGACTCACTCAGGACAACTAACAAGGTAATGATGATGGACAATGCCCATCCCAAGGAACAGAGAGAGTCCACAGCTGTAAGCAAGATAGTTCCATTCATTGTCCCATGGGATCTAAGCCCCTTCTCAATTACAGATGGTGTAGGCATGACCCTCCTAAAATCCTCAGGACTGGGGAATGAACAATGGAACTAAAGTAGATTTACTATTATTCTACTATAGACTTATTATTATTCTAGCAATGGAAGAACTTGTATCATTGCTATAAAGGCAGTGGCCACCAGAGGCTCTAAGGGGAAGGAGAGCAAAAAATAGGTTAATTTGGGGGCATTTTCAGGATATTGGAATTGTCCAGCATGATGTTGCAATAATGGATGCAGGTCATTACATATTTTGTCATAACTTACAAAATTGCACAGGACAGAGTATAAACTATAATGTAAACTATAATCTACAGTTAGTGGCAATGCTTCAATATATGTTCATCAGTTGTAACAAATGTACCACATTAATGAAGGATGTTGTTAATATGGGAAAGTGTGTATGTGGGGGAGGAAGCGAGACATATGGGAATCCACTATATATTTTATGTAACATTTATGTAATTTAAAGTTTCTTTAAAAAAAAAATTGAGACATGCCCAGGAGATGACAGAAGGTTGTAGAATAAATATCATCATAGATTCCAAAAGACCTTGAAAACATCGATAATTATATAAATATAGGATGGTATGACCCAAAGTCAACTGAAACGAAATGACGCCATATAAAAACATAGCACTGTTCCCCACTTCTTTCATTCCCTTTGGGAAGATATCAGATTGCTCTAGGTTCATTTCATTGTTTTATTCTACTGCCTCTCTTCTAAGCTCTCAAGTTGTGCAGTGTGGAATTTGTTGCAGGGGCTTAACCCCTCAGGATAGCTAGGGTGCCTGCAATGATTCTTGAAGCTGAAATGCTTGTGGATTATTTTATTTGGATCCTGAGGGCCAAGCAGGATCCTGTGCTGACACTGATGCTTATATCTCACACAGGCACTTTAGCACAAACAAGTCCAAGTAGGCATGACCTGACAGCTTGCTTTAAGCCTTCTCTGCATTTTGTGAGCTGGTACTGTTGTAGCTTGGAGAGGTCAAATATGGAAAATCTAATCTGGCCATCGAGCTTGACATGTCATGAGTTCCCTTTTTTATCCCGTTGGTTCAAAGCTGGCTAGGTAAATGATCTCATGTGTTCGATCCCTTTTCTATTTGTTAAGGTACCATGGAGTGTGCCAGGATTGACTTTACTTATTTACTTACTATTTATTTATTTATCCTTTATAAAGACACACATCCTTTGTCACATACATGTACTGGAAATATTAGCACATAGTCCATACCTTGCCTTTGTATTTTCTTTCTTTTTTTTTTTTAATCATGTTCCCACAAAAGGCATGTACGAATCTTCTTTAAAAAGTATTTTTAAAAACGAACACTCCTCCTTTCCCTCTCTATATCTCCTGGTAATCTCTAATCTACATTCTATCTCTGTGAATCTGCTATTTCTAGTTTTCTCTTTTAAATACCATGTTTGTACTTATGCGTCTTGCTTGTTTCACTGAGCATAATGTTTTCAAGTTTCTTCCATGTTGTCATCAGCCTCAGAATGTCATTTTTTCTTACGGCAGAATAATTTTCCATTGTGTGCATGTACTGCTTTTTGTTTATCCATTCATTTGTTGATGGACCCTTGGGCTGTTTCCATTTTTGACTATTGTGAATAATGCTGCTAAGAACATTGACATAGACTTATCTATTCGTGACCCTGTTTTCACTCTCTTTGGGTATATACCTAAAAGTGGGATTGTTGGGTCAAATGAAGAAGAGAAAAAGGAGAAGAGAGAGAACAGGAGATGCTATAATGCTAGCTTTGTAAATGGTGGATGGCCATGAGCCAGGGAATGTAAGCGGGCTCTACAAACTGAAAAAGTACGGAAACAGATTCTCCCCTACAGCCTGCAGGAAGAATGCACCTTGATTTTAGAACTTCTGGCCTCCGGAACTGTACAGCAATGAATCTGTGTTGCTTTAGACCACTAATTTGTGTGAATTTGTTAGAGCAGCAATAGGGAGCTTATACGGCCTCAAGAGTGGTCTCTCAGCCTTTCCTTGCCCTTTGCTTTTTCTCAAATCCATCTTCCCTATTATTAATTTTTCTAAAGCACTAATAAGATCATATGACCATAGCAATATTGAACCATTTGCAATTCGCCTCCTGCCTTAGAGTTCTAGAGTCAGCTTAGGCAAATCGTTGTGGGTTTTTTATACTGAATAGATTACCAGTTCCTTTAGGTCAAGGGGCTCAATCTTCATGAAAGCCTAACAAAGTTCCTTTCACATAGTACAAGTTCAATACCTATGGGTAATACGTGTACATGTGTATGTATACACACACACATACATACATATATAGTTTGCTGACTGTGACTTGTTTGCTGACTGACTTGTTGGCGTACGGAAGCTGGTAGAGGTGACATGTTTCCTCCATAGAGGAACAGAATGAGGGAAATGAAAAGCTTTACCTGCACCAGAAGGCTCTTGGCTCATGATCCTCCTACCCTTGGCCTTAGAAAGAAGAGAAATGAATTAACTGTACATAAGTTACGAGAGTGTGTTTGTAGAATAAGCTAGAAAATGAGAAATCTTCTTTACTCGGGATGAGGACATGCTTTTTGATAATATCACATATTGAGTTTACCATTCAGGGAGCTATTTCACGGAGATATTTTATGAAAGTCAAACATCCATTTAAACCCCTCTGTAAGTAGAATTTAGGGCAGAAGAAAAGATCTTCCTGTGAAGCAAATGTTCTCCAGACAACCAGCTACAGCCTGGTTCACTCCCTAAATCTCCTAAGATGTTATATGAAAACAGCCATCGGGGAAAATACTTGAAGGATATGAGTTTCTTTTCTCAGGCTCTGAAATCCTTCCTTTTAAAGGGGGCTGGAGTTAGACAGCATGGTTGCAGCCCCCTTGAGGTGGGCCTGTGCCTGGCAGCCTGTGATTTCAGTAAGTGGTGCTTCTGACTTCGGAAACCATAAGCTTTTAGCTGGCGTGTCTTCTGGAACAGGCATAATAAACACTTTGTGCCTGTAGTGCTTAACGTCCTGACTCAACTGAGAGTGTCCAGCCTGTTAACATGCCTCTGCCTGGGCAACGTCAGCTTTAGCAGGTCGACATCCTGCCTTTCCTTTCTCCCCTGGTTTCCCCCTCCTCGTGCCTCCTTCTTCTTACAGAAAAGAAATGGAATCTATAAACTCCTTTGCCCTTCTCCTGTGAAAGCACTGAGCTTTCTCCATAAATGCCAGTGAAATCTTGGCTTCCATCAAAGTCAGGACAATGTAACTAAGTAACTGGATCCCCTGATCGTGAGCACGAACATGCCTTTCTCTTTGTAATCGTGGCTCTAAAGAGTTAAATGCCTTTCCTCAGTCCCCGTGGCCCAGCTGTTTTGCATGCCTGTCTGCAAATTCTACTTCAGATGGAAATTAATACATCACTGGAAAATTACCGACTTTGGGGGAGGCAGGAACCCTCAATGCTAACTCCAATGACCTCTTCCTTCCCATCTACTTAGCTCAGCTGAATCCCCCTAAAGGATTCTGAAGCACTGAAGGAGACCGCACAACTTCCCAGGAGACCTCCAAATTAGACATTTGCCATCCCTTTTCGATTCTTGTGTACAAGGCTGGCACTGTGGAGACTCTTAGGAAATTTCATAGAAGCAGCTAAACCATTTAATGGCTGTGATTTTTTGCAGTCTCACGCAAGGGTGAGCAGAAATGGAAATATACTTTCCTGACTGGACTTTGCTTAGCTGTTGAGCCCTTATTTCCTTCCAGGGAAAACATAATTTTGCAATTTAAGGTACTCCAGTCATTAAACATTTTTAAAAAAATGTCACTTTGGGGTACACAGTCAAATTCATAGTTCTCTTTTGCCTTCGCCTTCTTCTAGTCTTTTCCCTGGCAGCAACACCATTCTCTGGTGCTTTCCCATCACCCCGTGGTCAGGGCAGGTGCGTGTGAGTTTCTGGCTGTAGCTATGATAACATCTAGTCAGCGTCTCCTCAGAAACGGTCCCGGTCCTAGGGGGGAGCTCCAGGGCCCCCTGCTGGTGGCCAAGCACTTCAGCTCTACCTCTTTGCTGTTTATCCAGAGCCTCAACCACATCAATCCCCCAACCTCCACCCTGGCTTCCTCTTTTGTGGCCTCTAGCAACCTCTTAATGGCTCTCATTTCTCACCCTTCTTGGGCAGGTGGGAACTTTTCAGAATTCATTCAGGCCCCAAGGGTCCCAGGAGACAGAGGGAGGAGAGAATGGGCGCTCCCTGAAGTGTTTTCTCTGCCGGGCACTGCCCTGTTACCACGTCCACCTACCACCCTTGTTGGGAGGTAGCTCGCTGGGAGCCTGTCTCATTCCAGAATTCCAGGGCTTCCCCTGCCTGCAGAGTCCCAAACCTCCAGGGGCCTTAACTCGGAAGGGGTGGGTCCAACACATACGTCTAATCTCCTCAGCTCCCAGCTCCCCTTTCCGAACCTAGAAAGGTCTGAATGATCTCTTTGTGGTAGAAAAACTTCTCTTAGTTCATCACATTTTCTTTCCCAGGCAAAACCTGAGGCAGGCATGAAATTCTGTTTTCAGTTCTCTAAGGTTTTGTTCTTGATAGACAAAATCAAGTTGTAGAGTTCCAAACATTTTTCTTTCCCAAGTACCTAGCTCTTTCAAATCAGGTTATTGTTTCTCCTATACAATTAAAGATCCATTCAGAAATTCACTAACTATTCTGCCCTGGGCTGGTGCAGCTGTCCCCGGAGCCACGAGCCACGGATGCCACTGTTTCGCTATTTGCTGATAGCGGGGACGCACAAAAGATGAGAAATTCAGAAAGGAAGAGTTTGGTTCTTATCTCAAGGTATTTTCCTGACATAAGCAGTCAGCACTGAGGCACCAACCGATATAAAAATGGCCTCTCATGATATTTCTTGGCCAATGCTTTGTTCCTGAATGACCATTTACCATGGTGGTGCTTCATTTTGAGGTACTTCATACACGATTATGTCTTCACATCCCGTAGTTTGACTTCAGTGTGAACGTTGGATGTCTTGGTGTTACCAGATTTTGTCTAGGTTCTTGACTAAACTGCAAGAAATGAATTTCAAGAGCAAGTCATGTTGATTACGCCAGTCATTTATTAAGGTAGGGAGGGAAAAGAAATGGGAGAAAATAACAGATTATGGATCCCAGAGAGAGGAAAGAGCTGAAAAGTGATAAAGAGGGCTGATTTATAGAATACAGTTCCCCATTATGGATTATAAATGCCTAGGTTTACTTGTGTATTGATCCAGGAGGGGGCAAAGAAGGCCAGAATAGGGATCTAAAGGCAAGAGAGGGCAAAAGGCCTTTGCACTTAATTTTTGAACCATTAAACCTTTGCTAATGGCAGGGAAGGAGTCTCAGCTGTTTGCTGTTTTGATTGATTACCCTACCCATCAATTTTCTGTGAGGGCCCAATGGTAAGGTTCCTGGAGAATATCCGGGGCTTCTGTTGACTTTAGAGGAAATCTCCTTCCAAACTGGAGAATCTTGTGAGGGCCTTCCAGCAGCCATCCTGGGGTTATTGATGTCCACGTGGACTTTCTGGCAGATTTCAGATCTGTCTATTGAATCCCTACCTAGCCTGCTTCACTGGTACAAATGATGCCTATGCCCATGATGATGAGAACTAAAGAAGAAATGACTGTTTAAACACATGAAGGGGTGCAGAAATGAAGATTCTGTTGTCCACAGGAGTGGATCCAGGGTTTGTAGTGCCCAAAAATGGGAGGTTCTCTTTAATAAAAAGAACAGAACGTTACAAATACAAAACACTGGGTATAAAATTGGGCAGCAGGCATATTACCAGAAACCATTCTGAAACAGAGACAACCAGAAACAAGTTAACATCACTCAGAAATTACTGTTGAAGCACTTGAACACATTCCATTAAATCCTACTGAAATGTGTGCCCAATTCAACGTCCCTTTATCCAGAGCCTCTAGTGTTCATGGCTGCTCCACTGTTACCCAGTGTGAGGAGAAGTGTGATGGGAAGGCATGAGAGATATAGCAATCTTAATAAACTGTGGTTAAAAGATTTTTCAACTTTTACAAAAATCTACAACAATGTTTAGTCTTCTCTTATGGCTGCGAAGAGGTGGGTAGGAAGAGGGACCCCGAAAAATAAGCTTCATTAGCTTTCAGGGGAATCCAACTCTGATGGCTTGTGCATATGGGAGAATCATTTGATAGCAAGAACTCAAAGGGCAGACAGCAAACCATGCAAGAGGTAGACAGTGCTGTACTTATGTAATTAAGAGCAAATAGCAAGAAATGGAGAAAGGCTATTGACAAAACAAAGTGCTTCTGCAAACTCGGCTCAATTCCCCCAGTGTATTGCTACTCATGTTGGATGCTTATTTACCTAGGGTTAATTCAAGACAAGGCTAGGAGTTTATTTCAGAATACTAAGCATACTGAAAGAATGGCTGACATCATTTTCGTTGCCACCTAGGAGACCAGGCTTGGTTTGGATGGTTTAAAGTACTTTTTGTTATGGTTCAAAGTGAATGGTAAGGGGATGTATTAGTATCGGTTCTTGAGCAGGGTGGAAAACTTTAGTTCTCAGGACAAATCTAGTCACCCTCCTGCTTTTATGAATAAAGTTTTATTGGAACACAGCCATGTTCATTCATTGGTTTGTTGTCCATCTAACGGCAGAGTAGAATTGTGGCAGGGTATATGGCTGGCAAAGCCTGAAATAATTAGTTAGGATCTGGACCTTTACAGAAAACATTTGCAAACCCCTGCTTTGGAAAGAAACAGAAGGCATTCTCCAAAAAGGTTTAAATGAAAATTACTCAACGATAGAGCTTTTTATAGAGTCATGGCCAGGCATAAGAGAGTCACAAAGGAGAGTGAGGTACCAGAGTACAACACAGGAGGCAGACACCCCGGGCCCGAAGAGGCATGGGGAGGAAGCTGAGCTCCCCATGGGGAGAAGGGCTGCAGGGCTACAGCAGGTGAGGGGAAGGGGGAAGAGACAACCTCACCTCCTTACCTGGTAACTTGTCAACCCACCTGGAAGCCAGAGGCCTGAGAGCCCAGGCGATTCCTTTTATCTAGCTCAGCCCCCTGACCACGGAGTGGGAAGAGAGAAAGGGGCAATTTAGATGGGGTGGGGGCGGGGGGGGGGGGCACAGGGGACAAACAGAACGACCAGGAGAAAGGTCAAGTTTAGAAAATACAGCTGAAGGAAAAAAAAAAAAAAGGAAAGAGAAAAGTTGCCTATAGATGCGTCAAGGAGAATAAGCATCTGCCTTCTTTTAAAACTTCAAAGGTCTGAGTCACACTCTTAGTGGAAATAAATCTCAAGACTCTAAGCTTAAATTTCTCATAAAACGCACGGCCCTATCGTCTTTTGGAATCGAATCTATTGGTATGCAAAGGATTTCGGTATTTGACCTGCAATTAATGTGAGTTGCCTCCAGGTTAATTATAGGTTCATGGTGTGAACAGCTAGACTGAAATCTTCCAGACCATTCTATCAAACAAGGGCTTATGAACAAGCATTGGTGCTAAGTGCGCTGCAGGATAGAAGGGTTTATATAAGGCGTTTCATGCGATTGATGTCTCAACGCCACCATCAGGGGCAGTATTGAACAGACCCATAGGAATACAGAGACTAGAGAACTCGCCGTTGACCGGGATGGCCAGTAAGAGCACTTCGCAAATGGTTGCATTAAAATGTTGTTTCGCGTGCTGGCAACAAAGTCCGGCCTGCAGGTGGGAGTTTGAGCTCAGGCTCAATGCAGTTACTACCTGCTTCCACAAGATGGCAGGCACGACCAGGGAAGAGCCTACAGCGCCTCCCCTGCCTTTCCGTCTCCAGGCTGGGCCCTCCGGCAAGGTCTCCAGCGTCTCTAGAGATTTTACATGAGCATTTAACAGATGAAGAGATCAGAAGCTGAGAATAAGGTATAAACTAGAAGCAAGAGTAGTCCGCCATGGGTGTGTGTGTGTGGAATGTATTTAGGTGAGGCTGGGAAGCTGGGATTCGATCGTGGCTCTTCCGTGAGTGGGTAAAAGGATCAGAGCTGAGGACGAGGCAGTGAGTAGCTAGAAGGCAGTCCTGGGGCCTGAGGAAGGAGTAAGCAAATTTAAACACAATCTCTGGAGCCAGGCAGCAGGGTTGTTTTAAAGTCGAGTTCTGTGTGGGCGGAAGGTCAGAGAGCCTGAGCGCCTTGGGAAAAAGACAAAAGGGTAAGAGAGAAAAGAGTCAGCAAAGCAGGGGGAGCAGCCAGGAGGAGAGGGGCGTGCCAGGGGCGGCCCGAGGGGAAGCTGAGTCTGAAGTTGCTAATGCTGAACTCGGGCTCCTGGCCACGTCCTTTGGTGTTCAAGAGCCCACCGAGGAGTTCTGACTAACTGAACCGCAGAGGAGAAGTAGAAGTGCCTCAAGCAGAGGATCAGGGTATAGAAAAACCAAAAGAGCAGAGGGCCCAGCTACTTCAGGGAAAGATGGGCTGGAAGGGAGCAGGGAGAGGAACCTGCCACACTGGGGGTTTGCCAGTCCCAGGATATTCCCTGGAATGCTCCACCGAGCACTGTGGACATCTTAATTGAGTAGAAATGAGGTGGTCATTACAGAATTTTTTGACCTAAGAAAAATGAAATATACCGTGCTTTAGAAAGATCTATTTGAGGCTATATGTGGAGTGAATTTCAAGGAGAAAAATCCAAAGCAGTGAGAATGGTTATAAAGCTATAAAAAATAGAGGTAAGGAATTAAAAGTCCAAAAGGGCGATGATATTTGAAAGAAAGAAACATTAGAGAGACTATATGTAACAAAGAAATAGCATTTACGGAGTATTTTAATAGTGATTCTTAATAGAACTATTAACATACCTAAATTCATAGTGAAAACAGTGACGGTTAAGGTCATGCGTCGACTCGACTAGGTTTTGGTGTCCAGTTATTTGGTCAGGCAAGCTCTGGTTGCTTCTGTGAGGGTATTTCCTAGACGGATTTACATCTTTAGTCCGTTGATTGCATCTATAGTTGACAACGGAGCTTGCCGTCAGCAATGGTGAAGCAATGTGTGGGCAGAAGGTCCCATCAAGTGGAGTTCTTAAAGCCAGAACAGAGGATTTCAGAAGTCACGAAGAATTTCTCTCTTTACTTCAACCAACCAGCTTCTTCTCCTGGGCAGTTCAATGTCACCTTCACCCAAGCTTCCAACTTGCAGCCAGCCCTCTGGAATATGGATAATCCCCACAGTTGCACAAGCCAATTCCTATAATAAATCTCTTCATATTTACATAAATACAGTGTTGGTTCTGTCTTTCTGTAGAACAGACTAATACAAAAACCTACACACACACACAATTAGATTAGATTGATTTAGAACAAGAGTTAAAGAAATGCTAATGTTAGACACATTTAGGCTTTTTTTTTTTCTTTCTTATTTTCTACTACTGATTTTTTTTCTGATCCCCAAAGGTTTTGCTTTATAACCAAAAGCTTTGGGAGCTGATACTTGCCTTGGCTTACTTCACAGTTTTAATTCAGTCTACAGGTGTTTACATCATTAGAACTCCCACAAAGATCCTAGACATCTGTCTATTTACCCCTGATACAAACAGATAAAAGAAGAGCCCCAACTCAACCCAGAACGCGACCCACTCCTACCAGCCCTCATCTTCAAGAAAGCATGAAAACAAAAGCATTGGACAAACCCTTCCTCTCCTTCCCAAGGTTAAAGCTCTACTAACTATTTTTGTTTTGTTTTGTTTTGTTTTTTGTTTTTCTTTCCTCCACTCCTCTAAGCTCTTCTTGCACTGGAAAAAGATGTCAATATCTTTGCTGTGGACAAATAGCAGCCCAGGAATCCCAGGGACATAGGGATAGAATATTTGTTGTAGTTTATCTTTCCATTGTCTTCAGAACTTTCTATTTAACTTGACTGAAATAAAAAGGGAGTGAAGATGATTTCCATAGAGTTAATCTCCCAACGATATGAAACAGAATTAGTGTCTTTTCTAATCCGAAGTTTACCCCATCATGTTTCTACCTAAGTGATTACCCATAAATTGGCATTAACTGACTGGGGGTGGGTTTCTAGAATTAGGAAAAGCCCTCAGGACATAGTTTTAGAAACACATTTAGAATCTGCATGATGTTAAATCTCTAAGGCACCCTAAAAATAGTCTTATTAATCCAAGTCCTTACAGATGAAAATTTTGCTTTCCTAATGGCTCTGACCTTGGGCATATTTCTAAAGTGGAAGATGTTATGCGATTTCCATGTGATGCACATGGTTGAAAAAGAGAGTTATTCTTTGGTAGTGGAGATAAAGGACACAGCATAAGTATTTTGACGTGTAGGCCAGTGGAATTCATCACCTTATCATACTGTACCCCTCAGTTCTGAGCTATGTGCTTGGGCAGTTGTTTGAGAGTTTGCTGCTGAACACGTTGATGTTTACGGCTAGGATGAAAACTGCTTTTTTCCCTGTGAGTGGAGTATCTTCATTCTTTCACAAATTGAACCTTGTGTTCATGCTCCTGAGTCTGCTTCACCCTTCCTGCCACCACTGCTTCCCTTTGAGGTTTACTCTTTCTCAGTTTTAAAAAAACCTCTGCCACAACCTTGCCACTATGTCAACATAGGAATATTTATTCCAGCCCGTGTTGCACTGAGCTACGGGATGCAATTTATTCTGATCTTCCTCACGTCCTAAGGCTTTTCCTACCTTGCTTTAATATTCAATGCCATGGATTATATTTGTGGATTTTTTTTCCTTTTAGCAGAGGGGTCCCTTTCTTCACTTCCAATTACTGATGGAGTATATCTATATCATAACAAGTCAGTTTTAAAGTGAAAAAATAGAAATAAGTAGAAAAGCTTAGATGAAGACCCAGTTTTAGATCTGGCCCGGAGAGCTGCCCTGTGCCCTCTGAGCTGCTGTTCTCATCAACCTTTCTAAATCTGTAATCTCTTCTGCATTAGCCTTGCTGATGCTAAACTTGCCTTCTATGTAGTGTTGCCAAGGAGCATCTTGACTAGCTATAATACTCCATATTAGAAAACTGGGCATTGGGCATTTATTTCCATAATCCCAATTATTTTCCAAGAGGAACTTTCTATGGTATCTAAAATAAAAGCAAAGGTGAAATCTTGGGAAAGCATATTGATGATTTAGCAATAGGACAGCTGAGAAGGAAGCACTTATAAAACAGTAAAACTTGAGCTTCAGATACTACTGATTCTAGTTTTGTGATGATTCCCACAAGAATTGGCTGAATTACTTTTGCAACATCAATTTGGTTAAGCAAATCTATTCATGTTTGACTCTGCTGTTCAAAAGCAGAGTCATTTATATACCAACCTGACAAATACTAATCATTAAGGTTATTTGTCTGTCTGTTGTGGAAGATTTCCTAATGATCTAGTAGTTGTGCGTACTTGAAAATGTTAGTTGTTTTCTTTGAAGATATTTCATTTATCCTTTCATTAAAAAAAAATCTGGGGAAGTGGACATGACTCAACTGATAGTCTGCCTACCATGTGGAGGGCCCAGGGTTCGATACCCAGGGCCTCCTGACCTGTGTGGTAAGTTGACCCATGCAAAATGCTGCCATGAACAAGGAGTGCCATGCCATGCAGAGGCGACCCTGCATAGAGGTGCCCCATGCGCAAGGAGTGCACCCTGCAAGGAGAGCTGCCCTGCACAATAAAAGCGTGGCCCACCCAGGAATGGAACCACACACATGGAGAGCTGACACAGCAAGATGTTGCAACAAATAAAGAGACAGTTTTCCAGTGCCACCTGACAATGCAAGTGGACACAGAAGAATACACAGCGAATGGACACAGAGAGCAGACAATGGGGGAAAAGGGGAGAGAAATAAATTTTTTAAAAAATTGACTACCTGCAAATAAGTTTCTTAATTTTTTTTTTTATTAAGTGAATTTCAAAAGGTTTACTGAGTTTTGGCAAATGTAGTCATAAGTTATATGTTAATTAGTCATAGGGGCATAACATTCAGGATAAGTGGGATCTTGTACTGAATGCATTTGTCGTTACTTGGTGGACTGTGGGCAAATCACTTGATTAGTTTCAGCCTTAGTTTACCTACTTGTAATATGAGGATTTATCTACTTGCTTGACATCATAGGATTTTAGCATAGATAAAAGGGAATAATTTGTGCAAAAATGTTTTGCTAAATTGTAAAGTGTTGCATAATCATAAAGACATTGGCTTTGGTTTCCAGTAGTTTAGTTGGACGATCTAATTGTATATTTCTCTTCTACCTTTTATGATTTTAAGCTTAATTTTAGAACATTAAAAAATTGAATCTGTCAACAAAATTATTCATATGCATTTCAAAAACACCACCTGGAAAAATCACCTATGGCCAAGTTGATTCTAATGAGGCAATGATGCTCCCAGAACTTTCCCACTGTAGACATTCACAGCTTGTGAACAGAGCAGGGAAAACAGCTTCCCAGGACTGCTTGAAGTTTTGCTGGACCAGTGAGTTTCACGCTGTGCCCTAGTACCTAGAATGCATCTAGTGTTCAAAAGGCGTTTTGTTTTTTGCTATTTACTGACCTTCATCATTGTTCTCAGATGAATGACTTCTAAAACAAAATATTTGATTTTTGATATGTGACCAATGTGATTTTTGAAATAGAGCATAAGTTCATTGTACCCCACTTGAGATGCAAGGCTGACGTCTGAGTGTAGACTTCCCCTGCTTCTCTGAGAGAAATTGTCTATGGCTGTATACATGGGAATGGTGGATTAACCTGTAGAATGACCTGATGCATAGCCGTGTCGATTTTTGTAGATGGCCGAGTGGGTGGCACAAGAAAAGGACCATCCTTCTTCCCTCACTCTTGTTCAGACACTCCAGGAATTGCAGGATTTATGCTCCTGGAACCGTTCTGAGTCCTCAGGGAACCCCACTTCTGCCCCAATCAGGAGAACTGTTCGTGGTGAGACGGAACCAGGGTATAATGCTGAAACTTTTCTTTGGCAGTTGTGTGACCTTTAATTTGCCTGATTCTATCAGGAGAAGGTTAAAATCTCTGATAGCTATTCTAAGATAGATACTAGCAGAACAGCATCAAGGCTGACAAGAAGGCAAGAGTTGTGACCACGCATGGGCGTTCAAGCACCTGTCTTCTGACTGCACCGCTAGGATGGGACATGCACAAGAGGCAGTGACAACAGACTGCCCAGGTTGATGCTGAGCTGTGTGAGATGACCGCAGTGAGATCTGGGGCACTGAAATACTGCTCCAACATTCTGAGGTGAAGTTTCAAATAGTATTTCAGGTCATATAAATTAGAAGTATACCCAGTTTCCATACAATCTAATTGCTCTCACTCTAACACATACACATGTTCTGGTCAAGAGGTAATGGTCCATTGATAACTGGACATGCTAACATAGTCATGCAGAGTTAAAAACTAACACTGAATTCTGTTGTTTGGCCGCCTGCTCGCCCACAGAACTTTTCAGTCTGTCAAACAATTGATGAAAGCCACACTCTTGGGTGCTTCTACTTTTGGGGTACAGGTTGGTTTGGAGAGACCGGGTAGAGTTGTGAACCAGAATTCTTCTACGCTTTTAGTTAAGTCTGATGAATGTCTGTTTAATCTCATGTCCCTTAGTACTATTTATGTCTTTGATCTGACTTTGAGTCCTCTGTCGACTGTACATGTATATATGTGTGTGTGTGTGTATATATATATATATATACGTACATGTATAGCTATAGTTCTAATTTGCCACACTATGTGATTGTGACATTGATGGATAGTTCCAATCTAATGATTTGACAGAGGACATAAATTATTCAATAAAATGTCACATTTTATTCTTGTTTCTTTTTTCTTAAAATGTCACATTTTAAATAGCAAACAGTTTATCAGAAAACAGACAGAATACTAATATATTCCAAACTAGACTTTAGATTTATAGTATTTTTTTTGGAGTTGAGAAACCTGGGTCTTCCAAATGTTTCACACCCACTATTTTGTATGTTTGTATAATAATTTGTAGGCACCAATTATATGTGTATTATATGCAAAGTCATCTTTCCCATATTATTTTCCTGAACATCACACATACAACAGTGACACAGGTTTGTCTCAATGGTACACTGGGATCATATTCGAATATGGGAGCTCAGGTACAGACTGCTGGAAAGGCCACTGTACATGTTAGTCCTATGTCACAAAAATGGTATTAGGAGGTCCTTAATTTATTTCAAAATGCTTCAACAGTGACATTATGACATGAATGAATGTGTTTGTTAATCTTAACTAACCATTCAGTATCTAGCATTTTATTAGATAGGCTATGCATTTTGTTAGAAATACCACAAGTGCTTAAACTTTTACCTAGATCAACACTGGAGGTTTTGTACAATAGTGTAATAATGCTAGAAGTGCATTTTCATTGGTGAAATTAGTGACTTGTTAATTACCATAATGGATGTTAGAAATACACTTCCCATACTATTCTAGATCATGTGACTTAGTTAAATCATTGCAAAGATGCTCTTAACATCCTGTCATAACTGGATTTAAGAATCGAGGGAGGGAGACCTCATCCAAGTCTCATCCTTAAATGGACCTGGGTCCGATCACCAGGAGGAATCAGGTGGCCTGATACTGACAGGGAGGGTAGCAGAAAAGCTTCTACAGACTATGAGGCACCTGCCTTGAGTGAACCTGTGTGATATTCTTCAGGCTCACAAAACATGTTTTAAACATGCTTGCTTATAAACGTTTGTTTAATAAGTTGTGGGACCTGAGCTCTGAGGCTTGCTTTCATTATAACCTGGTGGCAAAGTTGTGGGAAAGGAGCTAACCCTAAATGTGATGGTTAATTTCGTGTATCAACTTGGATAGGTGATGGTGTTCAATTGTTTGGTTAAGCAAGAAATGGCAGGATTGTTACCCTGAGGGTATTTTGTGGATGGCAGCTTCCTATCTCTCTCAGTGATGGCCTCTATAATCAACAAAAGAAATTGTACTCAACAATGAGCAGAATCTCATCATTCATCAGTTGGAGGTCAAGGTCCTTGCCATTGCCTGAGGGAAGAATAAACTGGAGGATTCAGACAGAGCTACAGATAAGTCCCTTGCAATCCTGCTGGTGACATGGACCCTAAGGATTTTTTTCTTAGAAGAATCCAATGGGATCACAATCCGAGAGGGGAACATCCTTCCTGTAGAGCCAGAAAGGTCCTTGGAAGAGCTTACATAGACATATGTTTGGGAGATAATGAGGTGAAATTAAATACAAATAGTTCTGCTCCTAACAACTGTAGGGCCAACATACCATATGTCTAAATATTAAGAATTTATAAACCAAGCTAGTGACCTTTTCGATAAAATATTAATATGTGTTCCTCCTACCTTAACAAATAGACCTTCAAAAACAACTGGAAGGCCAGGTTCTAACGTAGAATTCTTGGGCTCCCTGGAGTGTTGAGTCACAAGACGGCAGTGAGGGAGAGCTGTCCAACCCGGGTACCCTCTCTCTATATCCCTGGCTCCATCTTTCAACTGCAAAGGGTCTAGCATGAGTATGGACACTCGTGCTTACATATCACAGCCCCCAGCTCATCCCGTTGCAATCAGCCACCCACTTGACCACCTTTGAGCCTGGGAATGTGCATCCCTGTCCCAGCACTGGCCATTGTGCTGTTTGGGCAGGTGTCCCAGGTGGGGTTCTCCAGGAAGCAGATTCAGATGGAGACTAGAGTACATGCGGTATATTGGGGACTGCTTTGGGAATCATCCCCTGTGGAAATGAAGGGAATGGGGCATGATTTTCTTTAGTGTTTTCTTCTATTAATTAGTTATATAGTTTTAGGTTTTATCTTTAGGTCTTTGATCCATTTTGAGAGAATTTTCTTTAACAATTGAGATATCAATACAGGTTCATTTATGGGAATATTGATGTCCAATTGCTCAAGAACCATTTGTTGAAGACTATCTTTTTTCTATTGAATTGCCTCTATAACTTTATAAAAAAGCAATTGGCCCTGTTTGTCTACATCTACTTCTGGACACTCTATTCTGTTCTGTTCTATGTGACTACCCTTTTTCCAATTACACACTATCTTGACTATAACATTATCATAATTCTTGACATCAAGTAGTATTAGTCCTCCGATTTTATTCTTTCACAAAATTGCTTTGTTTATTTTACTTCGTTTACAGGACTCTTCATATCTACAAAATCTATACTAGTATTTTGATTGGGATTGTTGCCATCTTAATTTAGAATTTTCCAATCCATGATAGTATACTTTGCTATTTCTTTAGGTTTTCTTTTGTTTCATAATTGCCTTTGTAGTTTTCCATATATAAATCCTGCCCATATTTTATTAGATTGATATGTAAGTATTTCGTGTTTCCCTGAGCTATTGAAAATGGTGTATGTTTCATTTATATTTCCAGTTGTTCATTTCTAATATATAATAATATAATACATTGTTGTACATTGACTTTGTATCTGTGATATTGCTAAACTCATTTATTAGTTCCAAAAGCTTTTTTTTTGGTGAATTTCTTTGGAATTTTTTTCAGAGACAATCATGTCATTTTTGAATAGAGATGATTTTATTTCTTTTCAATGCACTTGCTTTTTATTTCATTTTATTGCTTTATTGCAGAGTACAGTACAATCCAATATGCTCTGCTAGTACAATGTTGAATAGGAGTGATGCTTTGTTCCTAATTCATCCTAATGAATGGATTTTGAATTTTGCCAAATGCTTTTTCTTTATTTATTGAAATAGTTACATGATTTTGCTCTTTAGATAGTTAATATGATAAATTACTTCTATTGATTGAATTATGACTGTTAGAACAGTCTTGAATTCTTGGGGAAAGCCCCACTTGTTTGTGATCTATTTTTATTTTACTCTATTGCTGATTTGTTAATATTCTGTTTAGGATTTCTGCATCTATGTTCATGAGGGATAGTGGACAATTGTTTACTTCTAACTGTCTCTGGCTTTGATAACAGTATTATGTGGGCCTCATAGAATGAGTAAGGGAAATATACCTTCTTGTTTTATTTTCCAAAAGAGATTGTGTAGAAATGTTGATATTTCTTCCTTAAGTGTTAGTATTTGCCAATTAAACCTTCTTGGTCTTGTGTTTTCTTTTTTGGATGGTACTTGCCGCAATTTCAATTTATAAAATAGACAAGAAAATTTACTGTATCTATTTCTTCATTAGAGAACTTTGTTAGAAATGTCTTTCAAGGAGTTTATTAATTTAATCTAAGTTGTAAAATTTATGGACATAAAGGTATTTATAGTATTTCCTTATTATCCTTTTATTGTCTATAGGTTCACAGGGAAGTCCTTTCTTTCATTCCTATATGGTAACATGTCTTTTATCTCTTTTATCTTTGTTCAGTCTCCTTAGAAGCTTATTAATTTTACTGAATTTTCTCAAAAAATAAGATTTTGGTTTCAATAATTTTTTTTGCATTCAATTTCATTGACTTCTGCTTTTTTAAAATTATTTCTTTCCTTCTCTTTTCTCTGGGTTTATTTTGTTCTTTTTTCCCTTGTTTTTTAAGGTAGAAGCTTAGATTATTGACTTGAGCCTTTTTTTTTAAGTTATAAGCATTCAGTGTCATAAATTTTCCTGTCAGCACTGCTTTAGCTGCATCCCACAAAATTTTGTATGTTGTTTTTCATTTTTATTCACTTCAAAGTGTTTTTCTAATTTCTCTTGTGACATTGTCTTTTACCTTTGAATAATTAGGTCAAGTTGGTTGATACTGATGTTCAGGAGGTCTCTATATCCCTGCTGATACTCTTATCTACTAGTTTTATTTGCTACTAAGAGAGAAGGATTTTGAAGAACCCAAATATCAATGTGGTCTTGTCTGTTTCTCCTTTTGTTTCTTTTATTTTCTGCTTTGCTTCATATATGTTGATGCTTTGTTGTTAGATGTATGCACGTTTAGAAGGCTTTGGTGATGAAATAGTCCTTTTATCATTATATAATATCCCTGTTTATCCCTACTAATTTTCCTTGTTTTGAAGTTCTTTATGAGATGTTAGTTTAGTCACTCAAGTATTAAAGTTTTTTTTATTACATTAATGCTTGATTGGAGTATCTTCTCCCATCCTTTCACTTTTACTTTTTCAATGTCATTATATTTTAAGCAGGTTTCTTGTGGACAGCCTCGAGATGGATCTTGTCTCTTATCTTAGTGTCTGACAATATGTCTCTTTCATTTTGTGTGTTCAGACAATTGACATTTAATGTAATTATTAATGTGTTTGGATTTTGATCTATCATACTTATTGTTTATTTTATGTTTGTCACCTCTGGTTTTGTTTGCCCCACCTTCCATTTCTTATCCATTTTTGGGTTATTTGACCATTTATTTTAGCATTCCATTTTAATTCATTTCTTTTTTTTTTTTTTTTTTTTTTTTAATTTTTTAATTTTTTATTGACTTTGTAATAATATTACATTAAAAATATATATGTGAGGTCCCATTCAACCCCACCCCCCCACCCCCCCTCTCCCCCCCCCCCAACAACACTCGTTCCCATCGTCATGACACATCCATTGGATTTGGTAAGTACATCTTTGGGCACCTCTGCACCTCATATACATTGGTTCACATCATGGCCCATACTCTCCTCTATTCCATCATGTAGGCCCTGTGAGGATTTACAATGTCCGGTGATTACCTCTGAAGCACCATCCAGGGCAGCTCCATGTCCCGAAGACGCCTCCACCTCTCATCTCTTCCTGCCTTTCCCCATACCCTTTGTCCATTATGTCCACTTTTCCCAATCCAATGCCACCTCTTCTATGTGGACACTGGATTGGTTGTGTCCATTGCACCTTTATGTCAAGAGGAGGCTCAGATTCCACCTGGATGCTGGATGCAATCCTCCCATTTTCAGTTGTAATCACTCTAGGCTCCATGGTGTGGTGGTTGTCCTTCTTCACCTCCATCTTAGCTGAGTGTGGTAAGTCCAATAAATCAGATTGTAGGTGCTGGAGTCTGTTGAGGCTCAGGATCTGGCTATCACATTGTCAGTCCAGAGATTCAAATCCCCTAAATATATCTTAAACCCCAACATTAACTGCACCTCCAGCACATTAGCATGAAAGTCTTATGAAGGGAGATCCCATCTGAGTCCAGATTCATCACACATAAACACCATTTCCAAAGAGGGGCCATCTGCCCTGGTAGTTAACCCCATCGGCCATGACCATAACTCCCATGGGTCTCTTTAGCCCTCAAAGGAACCAATATCTGGGAGTTGTATCTGCTTTATCTGTCTCTCTGACTCTGCTCAGTTGTGCATGAGGGCAAACCTTCTGCCAGCCTCCAGACTCTTTTTTAGAAACTCGTAGCCATATAAACTCATTTCTCCTTTCCATTTCCCCCTTACTTTAGGTCAAACAGCATTTTAAAGTCATGGTATTTTATGTAGACATGGATATTCTGCTGATCCGCATTGAACCTTCCGTATAAGGTCATTTTCCAGTTGCATCATCAGTTGGTAGTTGATAGTGGTCCCTCGTTGCCAGGGAGGCTCATCCCCGGGTGTCATGTCCCACGCTGGGGGGAAGGCTTAATTCATTTCTTGAGTTTTTTACTACATTTCTTTGTGTTATTTTCTTAGTGCTTATTCTCTGTATTAAAATATACATACTTAACCTTTCACTGTCTAGTTAGATATAATATTTTACCTTTTCAAGTGATATATAAAAATCTTACAACAGTATTTTGTAGTTTTTAGTCTGTAAGACTTCTACTTCTTAAATGAAGTTTATTCCTAACTAGTTTTTTTTTTTTTTTTTTTAGGTCCTGGGGGCTCAACTCCTGGGACCTCATATGTGGGAAGCTCCCTGTTACTAAGTATTTTATTCTTTTTGATGCTACTATAGAGGGATTTTTAAAAATTTCATTTTCAGATGATTCCTTGCTAGCTTATAGAAATTCATTTCATGTTTGTATATGGGTCTTATGTTCTACATCCTAGTTGAACTTGTTTATTAGTTCTAATAGACTTTTGGGGATTCCTTAGAATTTTCTTTATATAAGATCATATCATGGGCATATATAGATAGTTTCTTTTTTACCAATCTGGATAAACTTTATTTCTTTTTCTTGATAAGTTCCCTGGCTAGAAAATCCAGTACAACAGAAGTGGTTAAAGCAGACGTCGTTGTCTTATTCCTGGTCTTAAGGTAAAGCTTTAAGTCTTTAAGTATGATTAGCTGTGGGTTTTTTTAATAAATGACTTTTATCAGATTGAGGAAGTTCCCTTCTATTCTCAATTTGTTGAGTTTTTATCACAAAAGGAATTTTAATCATAAAAAGGATTTTGTTAAATACCTTTCTGTGTCTATAGACTTTCTATTAATATGGTATATTATATCAATTGATTTACATGTTGGCTAATAGTGTTGTTGGAATCTTTTATTTTCTTGTGGATCTTCTGTCTAGTTTTTCTATCTATTATTGCAGGTGGGATATTGAAGATTCAGCTAGTATTGTTGAATTTTGTATTTCCCCCTTCAATTCTGAGAGTTTTTGCTTCATGTATTATTGGACTCTCTTGTTCGATACATTTATGTATGATTTTTGTCTTATGAATAAACTGACCCTTTTATCATTTTAAATGTTCTTCTTTGACTGTAGCAAAAATTTTTGTCTTAAAGCCTATTTTGAATGATATTAGTATAGGCACTCCAGCTCTCTTTTGATTACTATTAATATGGTTCATATTTTTATATCCTTTTATTTTCAACCTAATTGTATCATGTAATCTAAAATGTCTCTTATAGATTACATACAGATGAATCATGGTTTTTTTTAATCCATTCTTCTAATCTCTGTATTTTGGAATGCTTAATCCATTTAAATGGATAAAGTGGGGTTTATGATTTTCTTTATGTCTTATGTCTTTTCCTCCATTACTACCTTCTTTTATGTTAACTATATATATTTTAGTGTACCATTTGAAATTATTTGTCATTCTTTTACTATATATATTTTTTGTTATTTTCTTCGTAGTTACTCTGGAGACTACAACTAGCATCTTTTTTTTCTTAAAGATTTTTTTTTTACCTGCCCCCTGTGCTCACTGTCTGCTCTGTGTCCTTTTGCTGTGTGCTCTCTGAGTCTCCTCATCTTCTCTTTAGGAGGCACTGGGAACCAACCATGGGACCTCCAATGCAGGAGAGAGGCACTCAATCATGTGAGCCACCTCAGCTCCCTGCTTTGTTGTGTCTCTCATTGTCTTTTCTTTGTGTCTCCTTGTTGTGTCATCTTGTAAAACTAATATCTTAATCCACAACAATCTAGTTTGGATTAGTACAACTTAATTTCAATACATAGAGAAATCTTTGCTCCTTTATAGCTCCATTCCCTCCCCTGTCCTTTGTGTTATTGTAATGCATATTATATCTTTACAAATTGTATGCTCATAAACAAAGATTTATAATTATTGCTTTATATAGTTGTCTCTTAAATCAGATATGTGCAAAAATGAGTTTCAAAAAATACATTTAAACTGTCTTTTATATTTACCTAGCAGTCACCTTTACTAGTGTTTCATTACTTATTCATGTATATTTGCTTGAAGCACACACTTCAGTATTTCTTACACAGTTTTCTTGTGTCAGATTCCCTCAGTTTTTGTTTAGCTGAGATTACTTCATTTCCTCCTTCCTTTTTAAAGTATATTTTTTCTTTATATAGAATTCTTGGTTGACAGTCATTTTACTTTAGCACTTTGAATATGTGGTCCCACTGCCTCCTGCTTTCCATGGTTTCTGATGAGAAATGAGCTGTTAATGTTATTGACAGTCCATGTATGTAATGATTTTCTGTCTTCCTGCTTTCAAAGTTCTATTTTTGGTTTTGGATTTTCACTTTTGGATTATGATGTGTCTAGCTGCTGATTTAAGTTTATTCTACTTGGAGTTTGTTGAGCTTTTGGTTGGGATGTGTAGATTAATGTTTTTCATCAAATTTAGGAAGTCTTTGGCTTTAATTTTTCTATAGTTTTTTTCTACTATTTTCTTTCTTTTTTATCCTTCTGGGACTTCCACAGAATGTATATTGATATGCTTGATGGTGTCCCATAGGTCTCTGAAGCACTGTTCCATTTTTCTTTTTTCATTTTTTTCTATTACACAGACTTCATAATGTCATTTGCTTATCTCATGTTGTTAATTCTTTCTTCTGCTGCTCAAATGTGCTCATGTCCCTCTATTGTGTTTTTCATTTCAGTTATTGTACTTTTCAATTCCAGAATTTCTATTTAATTCTTTTTAAAAATAATTTCTGACTTTACTGGTATTCTCTGTTTGGTGAGACATCATTCTCAAACTTTTCTTCTTTAGACCTGGTTATCTATATCTCTTTTAATATATTTAAAAGTTTATTTAATATCTTTGTCCATTATGTTTGGTTTTCCTCGTGGGTAATTTCCAGCTGGTTGATTTTTTTCTCTGTATACGGGTCATTCTTTCTTGTTTCTTTGCATGTCTTATAATTTTTTGTTGAAAATCTGGACACTTTAAATAGTATAATATGGCAACTCTGGGAATCAGAGTCTGATCTTTCCCTAGGGTTGCTGTTGCTCTTTATTGGTTTTGTTTGTTTGTTTGTTTGTTTTACTTGTGTACTTAGTGACTCTTCTAAACTAATTTTGAAATTAAAAAAAATTTTTGTTATATGTGACACTGAAGGCTCTTCTTAGTCAGCTTTGCGGTCAAGCACATGATTTGACAGAAATTTCCTCTATCTCCTGAAGCCAATAAGTTTCCTAGTCTTTGTTGAGAGGTTCTGTATAAATGTTGAGGCTTGCCTTCAGCACTCAGCAAGGCAACTGATGATCTCCCTTAGCCTTCATTTTCTGATTGTGCAGTCTTAAGGCCATCCAAAGGTAAGTGCTTATGGCCTTCTCACATGTTCCCTGAGCATGCACAGATTCCTGGGCAATATAAAGTGCTACACATGTTCAGGTTCTTTAGATTTCTGTGACTATGTTGGAGCTCTTCAAAGCCCCTATGGGTCATCTCATTTCCGAATTTTCCTTTTAAGGTTTTTGGTTAGTCACCTGAACTGGCATCTGAAGTCCCTCATAGAATATTGATGTTCATCTTTGTTAGGATTAACAGTGGATCCTGTTAGCCTTTTGATTGTTGGGGCCAATCAAGTTCTACTAGAGAAATAAACTACTAATAAAATGTAGAGAGAAATTTGAGAAGTGAGTCAAATTTTACTTACAGGCTTGCAAGAGAAATCATTAATAATAGTACTATGGACAATGCCCATCCCAAGAACAGAGAGTCTGCACCTGTAAGCAAGACAGCTCTATCCATCTGCCCCAAGGGATCTAAGCACCCTCTCAATTAGAAACAGAGTGGGCACCACCATCCTCAATCCTCAAGATTGGGGAATGAACAATGGAGAAAAGTAGACTTATTGTTCTACTATAGACTTATTATTATTCTAGCAATGGAAGAACTTGTATCATTGATATAAAGGCAGTGGCCACCAGAGGTTCTAAGGGGAGGGAGAGGGAAGAATAGGTATAATATGGAGGCATTTTGGGGACATTGGAATTGTCCGGTATGACATTGTAATGACAGATATAGGCCATTATACATTTTTTTTCAAAACCTATAAAATTGTGCAGGGCAAAGTGTAAACTGTAATGTAAACTATAGTCCATGTTCAGTAGCAATGCTTCAATTTGTGTCTATCAATTATAACAAATATATCCACTAATGAAAGATGTTGTTAATGTGGGAATGTGTGGGAAGAGGAGGGGGTATATTAAAATACCCTATAATTTTGATGTAACATTTATGTAATCTAAAGTTTCTTTAAAAATAAAAAGAAGGGGGAGATACATTGGATTTAAAGGCAAAGCCAAGAGTTATGGTTAATGTGTTCATTATTCTCCTTGGTGAAAAAAACAGTAGTTCCTTGTGGAAAAAATCTGCAATAAGTTTATTTTTCCCAGGAAGTAATAAAGTTATAGGAAATTAACCTGAGTCTTCTTATATTCCAGGGAATAAGGCAAAGCAGAAATATTGATCAATTAAAACAAAATAAAATAAAGCATTCTTGTTTTTTATGGTTTACCTTGAAATCCTAGTCTTTCAGTATATGACATTCATATGCTTCTTGGAGCTATAATGGTGGAAATGGTTAAAGACTAGAGGCATTTTTTTCTCTCTCAAAATAATAGGATTGAAGAACTTTGTTAGAGCAAAATATGTCAAGAGTGTTTTTTACAAAAACATTTTAGAACTTTATATATTGTACAAAGAAATCAGTGATAGGCAGCTGGAGAATGATAGAATGGATATGGGAGAAAACTTTTATTGACAGACTAATATGTTCCAAGTCTTGTTCTAAGTACTGTATATGCCTATGGTAATCCTGTGAGGTAGTTATTGTTACCCTTGTTGTGTACATGAGGAAACTGAGCCATGGAGATGTAACTTACCCAAGTTCTCAAACCTGCTAAGTGTCAGAACTACAACTTGTTAGCAGGCAGTCTGATATCAAAATCTGTGCCCTTACCTGCTCTGTTCTTTTGAAGTGTGAAATCATCACATGAGTAGGAAGTCAGCATGGCACTGGTGTGACTAGTCATCTGTACATCAATTTTAGGTTCAGCTCAGTAACTAAATATCTCACCTTGAAGATGTCAGGCCATCCTTTCGGACTTTGATTTTCTTTTTTGAATGCTCTTTAATGAATTTTCCTGCTAGAAGAAAATAAAGAAGAGTGTCTTATCTTGGCAGTGGCAATGAGTTTAAGCATTAAAAGGATCTATTCATCCAACCCTTCATATGTGCTACATACTTTAAAAAAATTTTTTTGGATACAGAACAAACAGAATTGATAATATTGCTGACCTCACAGAGACTAAATTTTTGCAGAGACCTGGATAAAGTGAGGGAGCAAGCCATGTGGATATTTGACAAAGAGTTTTCCAAGCAGAGAGAAAAAGTATTTCAGCATATTTGTGCAAGTATTTTTTCAGTATAGATCCTAGAAGTTGAATTATATTCATGAATATAAATTGTAATTAAATAAAAATTAGTGGGTTCTTGCATGTTTCTGAAAAAAATTGCATGCATTCAAAGTAATTTATCCCATTACCTCCACACATTTCATTAGGCAAGGATTTCAATGTTTACTTATATTTCCAAAGTTATATGAAGCCTGGAGCTATTAGCTTTGGGTCAGAATTAATTTGTTCTTGCTGTTTTGCCAAGCCTGGTGGAATCAGGCAGTTAGCCATCCAAATGAGAACCTTCCAGCCTCCAATTTGTGAATGAAATTGAGAAGGGAAATACATTTGGAAAACAAAATAAATTTCATTCAGAAATAACTGAGCTTATTTCTTGAATGAATGATATGAACTCACCTAAAGTTGTTCAATAAGCGAATAGGAGTTTGAAATATGTAAATCAAATCAATGCTTTTTTAAACATCAAGACTACTATTTCCAGGCTGTAAAGAAATTGTAGGGTGATGATTCTGGGAGAACTACCAAGAAGAGGGTTTTTGGAGGTCTGTAGCTTTCTTCTACGTGTTCATTATTGGGGCAGAGACTGGACCCTCCTTATTTCAAGTTAAGTGAAAGGATCTTCAAGGGAGTCAGCCAGAAAGTTTCATCTATGTCTCCTGTAGTTTGGATGACATAGAGGAGTTGAAGCTAGGGAAGCGTTGGGTTCCTCTAGGTTTTTGGCTCTGTTGCACAAAAGAACTAAAGAACATGCCAGTTTAGTTAGGCCAGTAAAAAAGAACATATTAGGAAATGGGGGAAAAGAACAGAGCTTGCTAAGAAATGGGAAAGAAGGATGGAAATATGTTCTGAGATTAGGTGTGGACTTCTCTAGGCAAAGAGTGAGATTTGGCTTCTGTGGTCACCTTTTTAGCTATTAATTATCCTCCCCTTTTTAATGCTAAGTGGAGGGGCCCCAGCTATTATTGGTTATCTCTCCAATGGTGGGGGCTCATGGTGAGGCCTTTTGTTTGGGTTTACCTGGGACCAGTGGTCCCATTTGAATTATCCACAGCCTCCCCTTGGCCTAAAGGGGACCTCAAGGGCAAGGTAATGGTCTTACTGGGGTCTCATGGCCATGTTATTTGTTGACTGTACTGTGGCTCATCTCCTTGTTTCCCTGTCATAACCTGCCTTAACTTCCCCCTCAGAGAGCACAGCCTTTTTCTTAAGGGGTGCTGGTCATTCTTCTGTAGTTACATCCTGCTGGTTAGGGCAGTAGTCCCTGCCTGACAAGCTATTCTATTGAGGTTGAGGAAAGATGGTTCTGACACCATGGTTAAAACTGGATGAAACCCTCCCATAACTAATAAGGCATTGATTCTGTAAGAAATAAACAATTAGAATTTTGAAAATACATGGTCCTACTAAAAGGATGAAGAAGATGATGGTAGGCAGGCCCAAAAAAGGGCCATGACATACTGGACCATGAGAGTGAGAAAGGCCAGGTGCTTTCAGAGGTGCATCCTCCCAAAGTTGATGGGAAACAGCATTCTTCCTTGAGTTCTTTATTTATGCTATTGGTTAACTCTAAAGAGAGATTGTGGTAGACAAGCTGAGTTTGGGTATAAACTGCCAACCCCAGTTCCCACAGCAGTGGTTATGCTTAGGACAGCTAGGAGGGGTATGAAGAGAGGCACTGCCCTAGACATAAACTCACAAAGACAGTATAGGCTACAGCAAGACAAACATATGGCAAGCAAAATAAAGACAGTACTTAAGAAAGCAATTCCTTTATGTTATAGGCATGTTCATTAACTACCTAGAAAATGAATTCAGTTTACTGGGACTTTGAACATGTTCCATATCCCTCTACATATGATCTAGAATAGAAAAGATATCATCGTAATCATCAGGCATATAGGTACAGTACTTAATACTAATCAATACACAAGTTCCTCTCAGAGCTACAATTAATAGAGCTAAGCTCCAGGTTTGCAATACGATACATGTTATCTTTTCATTGGAGCAGATCATAATGCCAATTGTGTTTGTTTAAGTTCTACTCACAGTACTCTGCTCATTGTTACTCCACTTGGTGTGCCCTTCACACAGCCAGCATGCTGCAGCACCGTTGACCCTAGAGAGGGACTAGGAAGGTAAGCCTCCAGTGTTTTACTGGCCTGGTACATAGTGTGCTTCAGCACTATGAAACAGAGCCAGTCTGCAGATGATGCCCATTGTACAGCTGGCCATATCAAGCCATCGCGGGCAGCTGCAGAAGTCTGAAACTGCAACATACTCCCATCCACTTCAGAAGCATAACCAGGATGTAACAGATACCTTTATTGTTTTAGGGCTCAGTCACTAACCTAACCAATAACTCGTTTTCCATTAATAATGGCTATCTGGAATTAGTCATTCAAATGCTTCAGTTTAGAAGATGCTTTCACAAACTTCTTATAACTAGAAGTTACTTTACCCTTAAACAAGCTTATTATATTACAATTAGCAACCATACATATAATGTTAATTTATTAAATTATTTAATTGGTACTTTATAAATCCCCCTTACAGGGATTACACCCAAGCTAAATAAAATGAAATCATTATAGTTTATGCAGGGAATATTCTTTTTCCTTCCTTTAGAAGAGGGTAAAACCTCTTTTCTTTAATAAAATTCTAAAACTATGAATAATGTTAAAAACCTATGGACTGCTATGTTCTGGGATATAATTAATTATTTAATTTGTTTTAATTTAGAAAAAATCTTTCCATAGCTTTGAAGAACTTTTCCTTAACTTACTGAAATATGACAATTGGATTATTAATCACCCTTATTTTTAGGCTGGCAAAAGGTTTAAATTGGGGGATTACAGTACAAATTGATTCTTAACTCCCCAGCCTAGAAGTTTTAATCTGCTATACCTAGCCCCTCCCTCAGAGTTCTTGCAAAGAAGGCCCTGGGGGCTGTGTTGGTCAAAGAGTTCAGGAAAATCATTTTCCCTTTCTCAATGGTTTCTATATTCAGATTTCTATATGACCTTTCCATCTTGTTTAGCCTAATTTGGGCTCCAGAAATATTCTTTCACATATATAACCACATATTTCATTTTTAACAATTTGAATAGAGCTCTTTCAAGAATTTTCATTTATTAATTTGATATTACCATCCTGATGTATAAAGATACACACTGAGCAAATAGGCAGACATAAATAGAGAGTTAGACACAAAAACACAACTCGCTAAAGTTACTAAAAACTTTAATTCTTTTATAAAATAAGTTTAACTGTAAAATAATATTTAAAAGATTTCTTTGAAGGTTATTTCTAATTACTCTAATTTGCACTGTGACCATGCACAAGATTTTGTTCTTTTTAACTATTGGCTATAACCAAATTGTCCACAATGCTTTATAACACAATTTTCCTTTACTTCAGAACTTTGCTTATTTCTCATTTTGACTTTGGAAGACCTTGGATGAAATACACTAATTCCAGTATATTCTCACTGAGACCATTGATAAAACCTCAGGGAAACTGGCTTCTCTCAGGAATTGCTGCTTTTAGGAGCCTCAACACTCAAGGTGGGGAGGCCTCCCCCAATACCCAGTTCCTGGAGATAACAGGACTCCAGTAATACAGCCTGTGCATGAATTCAAAATCATCTAATTCTGTATCCAAGTGTGCCTAGTTCTAGAAAGCCACTTAAGTAATATAGGCTCTATAGGCTTTGAATATTCAAAAAGGATGTAGACTGAATGTGTATTCAAAGTTACATCCAGATGGAATGTGGGTGATATGTTAATTCAAGCTTACCTGGAGGACAGGTAATATGTTAATTCAAGCTTACCTGGAATGTGGGAGATAGGTTAATTCAAAACCTATCTGGTACCCAAACAAACACTTAAAACGCTAAGAAACTAACAAAGAAAAGTCCTTTTTCCATAAAAGCACTGTTTGACTCCCCACTCCTACATCCTCTGTATAAAAGGGACCCAGAAATCCTATTCAGGGCTCGGCTTTTTGAACAGAGTACCTGGGCCTGGCTGGTCATAATAAATTTTTCCTTCTCAAATATTCCTGAGTCCTGGCCTTCAACACACAATTATTGAATCTCTCTGCTTCCACAACATTTCCTGGGGGCTCGTCCAGGTTGCAACAAAGGCCAGAGATGGTAGCACTTTGCTGCCCCTTTTGGACGCCTCTGAGGAAACTGGGAGGGCTCAGGTGAACCCCACCCCTGGGCACCCCAGACCTCTTTTGGTCCAGAAGAGGTTGTGGGCTCTGCAGAGCCCAACTGGGAGTGGGGGGGCGGGGGGGGGGGGAAAGCAGATGCACTGAAACATCTAAAAGGGAATCCTGAGAATGAAAAAGTAAAAACCTCTGCATGCCCGACAGGTAAGAACCCTGGGGGCAATGTGTAAGAAATGCCTAACTATAAACATTAGAAGGGGGGCCTGATCAGCTCCCAAAGAGGACCTTAGTACCCCTAAAAATTCAGATGGAAGCCATCTTCTCCAGGTCTGAAGAGAAAAGAAAAAAAAAAGCTGATGCTTGGTTTTAGCTAACTGTGGGTTGGCATCTGGCTTTGCCTTCCCTAAGATGGTGAAAGTTTGGTTACAGTGGGAGAGGTGTTGATGGGTTTAAGTCCCTCTCGCTACCTCACTTGAAAATAAAAAAAAGGCTGCTACCTCTTGTGCCTTTATTTTGACTGCTCTCTCTCTCTTTCTCTCTCTTTCCACTCCCATAGGAAAAGAGGCATCAGTATCCCAGTGCTTTTCACTGGGATGCACCCTGGAAAATTGGTCTGGATTTGGAAGGTCTTGGTTACAGAAAAATGGATTGGTTTTTGTAATGAAGTTTGATCTGAATACGAGTTGAACAGTGGAAAGGTTTGGCCAGAAATAGGTCTTTGTTTTGATGCTGGATTGTAAATGAGCTTGTTTTGTAAACAGCATGGGTAGGCAAAAGGTCCTGTTAGAAGTTCCCCTTCGTTAATTTTTCAATAATTAATAAGCTGCAGCTCAAAAACGGCCATACTGTAGAAATGGAAATTTTGAGTCAAATTGATGGGCTTTGTACTTCTGTCTGTGTGCCATGGCTTTTTAGTGTTTGTCAGTTTATTCAATGCCAGTGTATATTTTCATGCCTCTGGATGGCAGTATTGAATTGTGTGAAATGGTGAACTTTGGTTAGGGTGGAACTCTGGAATGCCAGGTCAGTTGACTAAAAGGGTGTCTCTTCATTCTTTCTAGAATGATGAGCGTGACTCCAATAGGAGTCTCTTCTCAGGAATTGGGAAGTTCTGCCTGCTGCTGGTCCACATGACCACCGAGCAGCCTCGGTGTGAAATACTGAAATCCAGTTAAACCAGTGTAAAAACAAGGAAAAAAAGGGAACAAATAGATCTGAAACCTAGAAACCTCATGTTGTGTCTCCTTAAAAAAATGAGGAAATAAACTTCAAACTTCTCAGTTTAAACTCAGTCTTGCCTATAAAAGGTGTGAATAGTGATCAAAATATAAAAAACAAAAACCTCATTTGCAATCAATTAATGTCAAAGAATTCCTAGAAATACTAAATATATAAAATTCTTCTGTTTTAATCTGTGCATAACCTTGAGTTCAACTTTGAAATCTGTATTTAACTTTGTCATTTTGCTTGTGCCTAGGAAATCAGATTTGGGGTTCACCTGTTACAAGTTGGATAATGGTGAAAGGTAACCTAAAAATGAATCTTTAAATGCCAATACTGTCTTGCTGGTGGATTTAATGCATAACTCATGAGTGAAATTTATTTAGTTGCTGGAAAGACCAAAGAACTGCACAGAGTTGTTACTAATAAAATTGCTTTAATTGCATAGTTAATAAATAAAGGTACCCAAATTAATTTTAAGTAAAAACTTTCTAGAAACTAAGAGCTGAAATCATTGTATAAGTACCTTTATATATAAAAAACAGTAAAAAATAATAATAACTGAAACTATTACAGCAGAGTAGATGTAGCCTAGATTTCAGCTATTGTAATGGTACTCTTAAACTAATTTACCTTTGTTTATGGCTAGTTTAAGTCTATCTAGTGCATACTATAGTAATGGTAATTATAACTGAAACTTACCTTTAATTATAGTTATTTTATAACTAACTTCACCTACCCCTAGATTTCAACTATTGTGATGGGAATTATAAACTGAGTTTGCCTTTACTTATGGTTCCTGGGAGTCTGGGCCCATGCTTTGCCTTTGCTTGTGGTTCTAAAGGAAAGAAAAATGGCATTATAACATTGGAAACATTTTGGTTATAAGGCATTAATTAAGAAAGCCACAAAGGGAGGAAAGTGAAAACTCCTAGTCTGGAGAAGCCAGCAAAGGAAAGTCTTCAGGGAAATCTTTCAAGTGTTGTTTTACAGTTAAACTTGTTTTGTAAAAAAAGAAAAGTTTTAAGTAACTGAGTTGTGTTTCCATGTCAAACTATTTATGTTTGCCTATTTGCTCAGTGTATATCATCATATATCAGAACAATAATATCAAATTAACAAATAATTCTTTAAAAAAAACTCTATTCAAATTGTTAAAAATTAAATATGCAGTTATATATGTAATAAATATTCCTAAAACCCAAATTAAGTTAAGCAGTATGGAAAGGTCATATTGAAATCTATATAAAATATAAAAACTACTGGAAAGGAAAAACATTTTTTTTTCTAAGCTCTTTAACCTGCCCAGCCCTTCTCTTTGTGAAAACTCTGAGGGAGGGGCCAGGTTTGGCTGATTAAAACCTGTCTTCTAGGCTGGGAAATGAAGTCAGATTTTCCTGTAGTTCCCCATTTTAAACCTTTTAACAGCTTAAATAAGAGTAATTACTAATCCTATTACCAAATTTCAGTAAGTAAAGGAAAGGTCCTTAAAAGCTATGAAATATCCTTATCAAATTGTAATTAAAGCAAATTAAATAATTATATTATATTCCAGAGCCTAGAAGTCATTATGCTTTTAGGATTATTCACAGTTTTAGAATTTTATCAAAGACAAGAGGTTTTAAATCCCTGTAAAGAAAAGAGGAAAAAAATAAAACAACATTCTTTGTTTAAACAATAACAGTTTCAACTTATTTGGCTTGGGTGTTATCTCTTTGGTTTATGGGATACCGGGTTAATAGGTTAACATTATATGTATTGGATCTTTAAAATGATAAAGACTGTAGCTTCATGTTTAATGAAATTGAGTTGAAAAAATGTAAATCTGCCCTCTCCTAAATGCATAAAGTAAAATCCATTGGCTGCTAATTGTAATCTAAGGTAAATCAACCTGTCTACATAATTGTGTTTAAGTATAAAAAGTTTGTAAGAGCATCTTCCAAATTAAAGCATTTGAATGGCTAGTTCTAAAAAGCCATTATTAATTAAAAATCTAAATTAGTATTAATGGCAAAAAGTAACTTCATAACAATAAAACCTGTATGGAAGTCACCTCAATGTACATATTCAAGTGGTGGTAATGAAAAGTTAACCTTGATTCCATTGGGAGTCTTCAGTTTTCATTTTAAAAATAGAAAAAGTGGTTATTCCCTCTACTGCTAAAATAAAATACCTGTGTAATTAACGTCTTCATGGTAAAAGTTGAGAAGTAAAAAGCAAACAATTAAAAGTTCATTTACTTTATAACACATTGAATTAAAAATGTTTAAAAAATATATAAAAATCAAGAGATAAACTTCAGCATTGTCAACGTCTCTTGTGCATTCAATCCAGGTGTCCTATACATGCAGGGTACTTCTCCTGGTTAGGTTGATCACTGACCCCTAAAACAATAAAAGTATCTGCTACATCTCAGGTCATGCTCCTGAAGTGGATGGGAACTACTTTACAGTTTCAAACTCCTGCAGCAGCCAACAATGTCTCAGTACAGCGAAATGTACAATGGATATCGTCTCCAGACTGGCACTGTTTCACAGTGCCAAAGAGCACTATGCACCAGGCCGGTAAAATCTACTTTCCTAGTTTCTCTTTAGGGTAAACGGTGCTGCAGCTTCTGTGAAGAACATATGAAGTGGAGCAATGAATACCAGAGTACTGTGAGTAGAACTTAAACACAATTGGCACTATAGCTTGCTCCCATGGAGAGATAACCTGTACAGTATTACTAACCTGAAGCTTAAAGCTATTAATTGCAGCCCTCCAAAAAACTTATGTATTGAGTATTACATTAATTAGTATTGAGTACTGTACCTGTATCCTATTCTAGATATATGCCTGATGACTGTGGTAATGCTTCTAGTAAATCATATGCAGGACAATGAACATGTGTTTAAAATCCTGATCAATTTCATTTTCTGAGTAATCAATGAACATATCTATAAGATTGAAAAAAAATGGCCAACTTGCCTAAAAGCAGTGGCGTGAACAGTTTTTTTTTAATTGAAAAAGCCACCAAATTAACTTGGGGGCAACCTCTCACAGTCTTTACCCCACACCAGGTAAAGGATGTGCTTGAGCCCAGGGCCACCAGTGGTTTACAGGTAGTTGGTTAATTAATACCAGGCTCAATTACTAGAAACCCCCTGAGGTGCAAATAAGGTGTGTCAAACACTCAACCTAGGTTTCCCTCCTACCCCTAATTCCACCACTTGTACTAGTACTTGAAGTTCCACAGTGTACCCACGGTAAACAAACCAGGGCAGCTAGCTTGGGTTCACCCTAGAAACTGGTGAGTGGCTTGTTGGAAATGCTCAGGTCTGCCTGCCAGGAGCAGTGCAGTGGAAAGTCCTTCATGAGCATCACCAAGGCACTCATCTGGGGAGAGATGCCCCAACCAGCTTAGCCAAATGGGCTTTCAAAAGACAAAACCTGGTAAAAACAGTCAAAAAAATTTATCAGGAGTTGCCCAATTAAAGCCAAAATACAAAAACTTTACTTTGTAGTTCTGATCACTTCTACATCTATTAAAGCTAAAGGAATGTCCAGCTTGGTGTACTAATCCTGAATAAAGTCAGCTACCCAAGAGTGCCAGTTCACCAGAAGCACCTGACATAACACACGAGTGCCAGTCATTGGACAGCCTGAGATACCTCTTCAAAAGACAAAGCTAGGTAGAGTCTATGTCAAAATCAACTATTTCCTTTAACTTTAGCCCAAATACCTATTGCTGGGAAGAAGGCAAACCAAACTTCCCTTTAAAAACCTTGCCTCTTTTCATCTCCTTTGGCTTAATTGAAGAGAGAAATGTTTCTTCTCATTCCTCTCTACCACAAAAACCGATATTAACAATTTGTACCAAACCCTGTTGTCTATTGCAATTTCTCTCTGAAGTTGACCAACAGCATAAAATAACTTAAAAAACAAACTATACCAACTTTAGGGAAATGCTGCCTTTGCAGGTACCTTACCTTTTCTACTTTGGTGGTCCAGTGTCCTCTGAGAGGGACCATGTATTCTCAGAATTCTAATTAAGTTTATTTCTTTCAGAATCAACATCTTTTTAGCCATATGAAAACTTCATCCAGTTTCATACAGGATGACAGATCCGTCTTCCTCCAATCAAAATAGAATAAGAGGGTTTTTACACCTTGTCAGGCAGGGCCTACAGCCCATAACAGCAGGAAGTAGCTACAGAAGAAAGATCATCTCCCTTCAGCAGCCCTTTAAGATTAAAGGTGTAAACTCTCTGAGGAGGGAATAAAGCAGGCTAGTAAGATAGGGAATTAATAGACGGCTCTGGAACCTGGCAGAGAGTCCACGTGGACATCAGTGACTCCCAAGATGGCTTCTGGAAGACCCCCATCCCCAAGATTCTGTTATCCAGAACAAAGACCTTTCGAGAGCAAGGAAAAGCCCAGATGTTCCCTAGGGACTTTATCATTGGACCCTCACTGGGAGATTGATAGGTGGGGTAATCAATCAAAACAGCAAACAGCTGAAACTCCTCCCATGCTCTCATCATACTTCCCTGCTTCCTCCAATAATAACTAGAGTATGTGTTTTAATAAATAATTCAGTAAAAACACAGACAGTGGGCCACCTCATAATTCTGGAAATAGTGATGCCAAAGCTTAATAAACTTAGGCTTGGTCTCAAAGAGGGGGATATATTATAGCCTGTGCATAAATTCAAAATTATCTAATTCTGTATCCAAGTGTGCCTAGTTTCTAGAAAGCCAATTAAGTAATATAGGCCCTATAGGCTTTGAATATTCAGAAAGGATGTAGACTGAATGTGTATTCAAAGTTACATCCAGACTGAACGTGGGCGAAACGTTAATTCAAGCTTACCTGGAATGTGGGGGATACGTTAATTCAAAAGCTATCTGGTGCTCAAACAAACACTCAAAACTCTGAGAAACTGGGAAGTGGCTGTGGCTCAATCAGTTGGGCTCCCGTCTACCATATGGGAGGCCCTGGGTTCACGTCCTGGTGCCTCCTTGTGAAGGCAGGCTCGCCTGCAAGTGCCGCAGAGTGCCACCAGCCTGCAAGTGCTATGGAGAGCTGACTCAGCAAGGTGACGCAACAACAACAAAAAAAGGGAGACAAGTAAAAACACAGAAGAGTGTGCAGTGAATGGACACAGAGAGCAGACAACAAGCAAGCTGCAAGTGGGGGATAAATAAAAATAAATACAGACACAGAAGAATGCACAACGAATGGACACAGAGCAGACAGCAAGCAAAAAGCCGCAAAGGCAGGAGGAGGGAAAAAAACAAAACTCTATGAAACTAACAAAGAAAAGTCCTTTTTTCATAAAAGCACCATTTGACTCCCCGCTTCTACATCCTCTGTATAAAAGGGACCCAGAAATCCTATTCAGGGCTCGGCTTTTTGGACAGGAGTCCCTGGGCCTGGTTGGACATAATAAATTTTTCCTTCTGAAATATTCCCGAGTCCCATCCTCCAATACACAATCATTGAATCTCTCTGCTTCCACAACACCAGCAGCCACTGGACTGAAGAGTGGACGTTCAACCCTAAGGGTTGAGAATTGCACCAGGCAACAATCTGGTCTACACTTGGAGTTATTGGCAGGGTTATTGGCACCAGCAAAAGGACAGGAGACAGGGGTGTCTCAGGTTTGCTTTCCCCTGAGCCATAGCAGGCAGAGGTTGTCATGAAATAACCATAAGCAAACACCAGGGGTGAGGCTAGACCTGAAGTAACCTTAAACAAATGCAAGCTCAGTTTAGAATTATCATCACAATAGCTGAAATCTAAGGGAGAAGTGAAGCTAGTTACAAAATAACCATAATCAAAGGTGATTTCAGTTTATAATTACCATTACTACAGCAACCACAAGCTAGACCTAAAGTAGCCATAAATAAAGGTAAATTAGTCTAAGATTGCCATTACAATAGGTTCTAGGCTACATCTACCTAGTTACAGCAATTTCAGATATTATCCTTCTGCTGTTTTATAACATAGACATCTATATAATGATCTTAACTCTTAGTTAGTTTCCAATCTGTTTTCATTTTAAAAACAAATTGGGCACTTTTGTTTAACTAGGCAACTAAAACAATTTTATTAGTAACAACTTTGCTAAGTTTTTTTTGCTTTTCCAGCATTTGAACCAATTCCATGTGATTTTGACATCAAATCCAATTGCAAGCCATTACTGACATTTAAAGATTTATTTTGCTTACCTTTCACCTTTATCCAATTTGTAATAGGCAAACCCAAAATCTGATTTGTGAGTACCTAGGCATGAGTGGACTAACAGAGTTAAAGCAAGCACAGATTAGAACAGAAGAGAGAATTTTACACACTTAGTTTAGCTTAGGGAAAGACCTGCCTTTAGAATTATCTAGACACAAAGCTCCCAGTGTCTATGCATGGCAGAATATTCATGCAGGACCCTCCAGTTTAATTCCTCCAGGAATTAAGGGGGCTGTATTCCATTGGTTACCTCCTGGCAAGGGGTAAAGCCCTTGAGGCTTTACTGGAAGGATTGGAATGTTACAGGGGAATAGGCAGGGAGCTAGGAATAGTCATGAATTTTTTAAACTTAATTGATGGGACATCAGAAGGTTCCTTATTCTACAAGGGGAGAGATTTAATGAGATGGTCTAGATCTTAATTCCCCATTCACTGCCGTCAGTAGGCACAACCAAGGTTAGAGAGGTCCAGAGTAAAGGGTAGGACTGAGTAGTTGGCTCCCATGTTAATTAAGAAATCAACAATCTTACCTGCCACATCAAAGTTCACCCAGAGCTATGCTGGTTGATGGTTCATGAATGGCTTCAGGTCCCTTCTGAAGCCGGCTAGTAAGATAGGGAATTATAGGATCTGGAACCTGGCAAGACGTCCACATGGACACCAATAACCCCAAGATGGTGCTGGAAGACCCTCCCCATGATTCTGCCATTCAGAACAAAGACTTCCTCTGGAAGCCAGGAGAAGCCCCAGATATTCCCCAAGGACTTATCATTGGTCCCTCATGGGGAATTGATGGATGGGGTAATCAATCAAAATGGCAAACGGCTGGAACTCCTCCCCTGCCATTAGTTAAAGGGTAGAATAATTAACAGCTCAAAAAAGCAGGCGGAAGGCCTGAATTCACTCTCTCTTTTGCCTTTGGACCCTTGTTCCTGCCCTCTGTACCCTGCTCCCCCTGGTTTCCCTGCCATGGTTGCTGCACAAGTAAAACCTGGGCATTTATAATCTATAATGGGGAATTTGTAGTCTGTAAATCAGCCTGCTTTATCACTTTTCAGCCTCTTCCTCTTCACCTGGGACCCATGGTCTGTTATTTTCTCCCATTTCTCATCTCTCCCTACCTGAATCAATTACTGGCCTAACTCACCTAACGTACCCTTGAAATTCATTTCTGCAGCATAGTCAAGAACCTAGACAGAACCCGGTAGCACTTCCATCCTCCCCCGGGGCAAGGCCCCAGCCGTCAATGTGATGAGGCAGCTTGGGTCAAGATTCCTACTGATGGGGAGCCTGGATTCAAGCAGTCATGAGGTGGCTGGTGCCTTCAATGGTGGCAGTTAAAAGATGAGCCTGTCTCGGCCTGCACCCACCCCTCCTTACCTTCTCCATCTTGGTGGCATGGTCTCAATTGTTGAAAACTGGGAAACCTGTTTCTAAAAAGAAGTTAATGGAATTTGGGGGCCCAGGGAAACGTTCTGCAGCTTTCTATGGATATTCGAGACAGACTGGACTTCCTAGAAGGATCTGTCCCTCTCCACAGTTAGGATCTACCAAGAGGGTATTTTTATTGCCTCTATGAGCTTTCTTTGAAGTACAGCTAGGTTTCTAGGTTCTGCCTCTGAGCAAATTTCCCTGAGCTTATTTAAAATTGACCAGTTTGGTAGTACATTTCCTTATTTCTTTAAGGAGACATGACCCCTTGGTCTTTGCCCTCAAATCTGTCTGTCCTCTCCCTCTCTCTTATACAGGCTTAACAGGAATCCAGGGTTCCACACAAAGCCAGCTCTCAACTATACTGTGGCCACGTGGTATGGCAGGAGATTAGTCTATGCCTTTTTAGACCATCAGTAGTAGGCAGGTTGTCCCAATTTCTGAGAAGACACCCCAATGAGGGAGTCTACTGGAATGCTAGAAGAGCTGCCCATTATCCTAGGAGAGGATAAAATGTGTTTGTCAGTCTGGATGGCATCTCACAGCTAGACCCAGTTGAAAGGATTACTTCCAAGCCAGTGTCCTTGAGGTCAGGAGCCCTGCTCACTGTCCCCACATTCTGGGGATTGGGAGCTCTATGCCTCTTGGCAATCCAGAGCCTTAGAGGTCTTGGGGACTTCTGGATCTGGTTCCCAGACCTTAACCCCCAAGCTGGACTTTCCTACTAGGAAAGAGACTGGCTAGGAATCTTAAAACACTCTTGTCTACTTTGCAGAAATCTTGGGAATTAGCCGTGAGTGAGCTTATCTCATGGCAACTCCCAGGTTCCTGAGTTCTGCAGTTAAATAGGACATTAAAAGCCCATTAAAAAACTAGAGACTAATTGTCCTGTGACTTACCAGTGAACAGCCTCAGGGGCTCCCCAAAGGCAACCCCAGGGCCTACCCAGGGTGGAGAAGGAACAAGAACTCAAGGCTCTACGGAGGGTGGGACTCATGCCTTCCTAACAAATGCATTTTCCATTTCTAAGGCATTCTAAAGCATCCCACAGACCCCAACTACTCTGGACAGCAGTAGCTGGAAGATTAAAGGCACTTCTAATTAAAAGATGTTAACTATTGGCCTGAGGAAATGGTTCAACAGGTGATAGCCCTTCTGAACTCACAGAGAAGGCCTGGTAAACTCCTGGCAGACTTCTGCTTGGCTGAAGCCACATGCTTAGTCAGGTCTCAAGGGCAGTTTCACCCACCACTCAGAGCTTCCTTGGATCTACAAGGCGTGGGAGCTCACCCCTTACTTCCTCCGAAGAGGGATCCAGAAGTCTGAACAGACTGAGTTTATGTCCTGTGGAAGACTTTCCTGGAATGCCTTTAAAATGGCAGAACCAAAAGAGGGCACAGACAAGCTATAATTAAAGTTTTGACTCACCAGGCCTTGCTGGGTATTAGGGAGGGTTACCTGCCTCTCAGTCCTCTGGCTGCTGCATACCAAATGAAGCTGGGGGAAAGCTGGATTCCTTTAGGATCTTGGCTATGTCCCGTAAAAGAATTTAAGAACATGCCAGTTTGGTTAGGCCAATAAAAAGAACTTTTTTTGGGAAATGGGGGAAAAGAACAGCTGAGAAGTGGGAGAGAGGATGGGAATACGTACGGAGATTTGATGTGGGCTCCTCTAGGCAGAGAGAGGTTTTGGCTTGTGTGGTCACCTTTTAAGCTATTAATTATTCCTCCCCTTGTAAATGGTAAGGGGAGGGGCCCCAGCGATTATTGGTTACCCAGTGGTGGGGGCCAATGATGAGGCCTTTTGTTTGGGGTTATCTGGGACCAATGGGGAGGCCTGTTTGAAATGATCTGGGGCCTCCCTCAGCCCAACTGATACCTCAAGGTCAAGGTCAAGGTCTCAATGGGGTCTTGGCCATGTTGTATGTTGGCCATGTTATGGCTCATCTTTTCCTCATTTCCCTGTACTAAGCTGCTTCAGAATTGGAGTTTGACTTATGCTTTAAAAAATCTGAACTCCTGTGGTTCCCATAGTTGGCCTGAGAGTCAGAGAGGGAGAGAATATGGGAGGGAGGGAGAAAGTGTAAAGCTCTATTAGGAGCAGGGACTATGTCATCAAAAGGGGTATTATTGATATTTAAATCCATAAAGAGAATTAATATAAATATTTACCTATGAAACTAAATCAACATATAAGACATTGAAGTGAAGACAATTAGTCTATGATTGTGAGCTGGCTGTTGAATCTCAGCATTTGGGAAAAGGGAAATGAAGATTTTTCATAGCCTTACAGAAAAACACAATAAATTTCAAGGAAAATAAACATTCGTTAGAACAGCAACAAAGAGGGGTTGTATTCCCCAGCACCAGCTCTGAGCAGCGTAGTCATCAGTAACTGATTGCTGAAATGAAACTGTTCTTACACCTGAAAATGACCAGAAGACATTTATTATTTTAAAATGGCCATAATATTTATGGAAACTGCATACGATTTTCTTTCATTCAAGGGGCAGGAAGGCATGAATCCATTGACTGGGCATGAATCAAGGGGCAGTCATGTGGAGGTAAAAGGTTTACAGAGGATGTTATTCAGAGGATGGTAGGGCAGAGGACAGATCATGACGCTACAGAACTCTCGGGTACTGCAAGCTCCTTAGCCCTCCTTAGGAGAAAGTCTTCTCTCGGCCACTGCCAGGCTGCCATGGCATCCCTCTGGAATGTGTGGGCTGCTTGGGAACAGGCAGCCACTACTGTGGTGATGATCCAAAGTGTCCTTTGCAACATCCACTTTATTGCTTTAGTTTCCATTACCCCTTGGAGTGAACCTCCCTCCCGCAAAGAGTGTCATGCAGTTGCCATGGAATTGACATACTCAGCTCTGTGTGGGTTGCTTCCCCTGAGACATCCTTGACAAATAATAGGGCAAGATCTTATGAGCTGCAGGGGCATTTTCTTTCCACATTTTCTTTTTTATAATTCATCTCCATCCAATAAATCCTGGAGGTGGGTGGGCCAAAAACTGTTTCTTCCAGGGAGGTCTTTCAAAGAAACTTACTCCAGATGACTCAGTATGAAGCAGCAGAATTGGCACTCAAACCCAGTTTTCTCTAGCTCCAAAGCTGAGGCCCTTCACCTCTCTACTAAGCTACCCTAGGTATGTTCAAAGTGCCCAGATATTGTCACTTAGCCCAGTGTCACACAGCTGGTGTGTGGTTTAGCTGATAAGAAATACAGAATTTTGGAATCCTAGCTCAGTGTGCTGTCATTTTTAATCATGTAGAATCTTGATTGCTTTAATAAGAACACACTTCAGTAATCAAAATGAAGGTGGGTTCTTACACGTACTGCAATGGTTTGATTTTTGTTGATCACTTTCAATTCATGCTTGTCAGAGGCCATGGTCCCAGACTCTATTTAGATTCTCCCCATGGTCTGCCCATTTTCAAACACAGGAATCCGCTGTGTTAAAATATACTGATGGCACTGCCGCAGATTTTGATTGATGTTATTACGAAGGCACTCCCATGATTTTCCTTTTTCAGGCATGATTTGATGCTTGGTGTCTCTCAGCACTTGGAGTCCTAACTGTACATCTCTCAGTGGCCAGTGGCCAGCAGCAGCCTGCTAGGGGTTCTTTCCTTGCCAGCTTTTGCTCTCTGCATATGAGCAGAGGTGTGCTGGGTCCAGGTCAGCCACAGAGCACCTCTAACACTGCAACTTTCCACACGAAGATTTAAAAGTCCTTCCAACAGTCCCCCATCTTGCCCTTGCCTATACAATTCCTCTTTATCAATAAAAGCTTTCAGGTTAAAAATATTCATTTAAGTGAGAGAGAGAGTATTCATTGCTATATATTAAATCCCCAACATTTAATCCTCTTGGTTAGGCTTTGGGAGGGTACCTTACACATGTGAAGCAAGAGCTCAACTACTGAGCTACACTCAAATTTTCATGTACCTGCAGATTACCATTTGGATTCAGGAGGTTTGGGATGGGTCCTAAGATTTTGCAATTTAAATGAGCCAGCAGCTGATGTCACAGCTCTAGCCCTGTTGCTTACTATGCTTTTTTTTTTTTTTTTTTGGGTTACCCGGTCCAGGGATTGAATCTGGGACCTTGTAAGTAGGAAGCCGGCACTCAATCACTGAGCCACGTTAGCTCCCTGCTTATTATACTTTGAGCAGTAAGACTTTAGGTCTATACCTCCTTGACCCGGCCCGCCCGCGGGCCAGGCCAACACGACAGGATGTCTCCTGTCCGACCAAGTTCGGGGAATCTAGAAACAAAGCAGACGACACAGAGACGGGGATGAGAGACACGAAGAAAGGAGACAAGACAGGATTCTGATCAAGTCTCGTTTATTGAGGGTCGGTCAGGGTTTTTATAACTAGGAAGGAAGAAGGTAGTACGTACTGACGACAGCGCATGTGTTGGTAAATGATTAAGTAACTAGATTTTCGGTTTTTGCGCCACACGCATGCGCAGATGGTTGTTTGGCAACGTCCGCGGAAAAACTTTTGCGCGCTTTAGGGAGTGCCCAATCGGAGCCCGGGGGAGTGGCGTAAAGAGAAATAGAAACTTAACTTACTTCAGTGAGGATGGGGGAATAGAAACCTACCTGGGTTAGTATCTAAGATGGCGTTTGGTAACAAGATGGCCGATACAATACTAGTGCCAGAGGCAGCTTCCCACACCTCCTAACTTCAGGGTTGTCTCCCAATTGTCAGAAGGTTGTTCTGGTTCTATTCACTACACTCTGTTGTAACTTGATTATCCAACAGTTTGAACACATTGGAGTGTATATCAGAAACATTCCATTTCTCTCCAATCACTGCCTTGGATGGCAATAGTTAAATCTCCCTTTCCCACCCTTTCCTAACATCTCAGCAGATCCAGCTACTTTAGGTGTAAGCGTTCAGGTCAGGATACCATGTTCTGCTTTTCCATGACTTTTCTGTCTTTGGGACCTCCTTCTGCTCTGGAGAGCTGACACAGGAAAGAGGGGGAGGGGAAGGGGTTAGTAACTCTTCCTTCAATGGCTATTGTCTTCTCCTAGTTTCTCCCATCAAGTGAACTTGGCACTCTGGTCAAAAATCAATTGGCTAGAGAGTGGATGTTGCTCAGTGGTTGAGCATCTGCTTCCCATGTATGAAGTTCTGGGTTCAATCCCTGGCACCTCCTTAAAAGAAAATTAATTGGTCATACATGTGAGGGTTTATTTCTGAACTCTCTATTTGATTCTATTGAAATAGCGGTCTGTCCTTTATGCCATACTATTTTTATTACTGTAACTTTGTGATAATTTTGGCAAGTGTGAGTCCTCCAACTTTATTCTCTTTCAAGACAATTTTGGTTATTTGGGGCCCCTTATTTGCCCACATAAATTTCATGATGGGTTTTCCATTTCTGCCAAGAAGGCTATTTGAAGTTTGATTGGGATTGTGTTGAATCTGTGTCACTTTGAGTAGAATTGACATCTTAATAATGTTTAGTTTCCGGTGAACACAGAATATTCTTCCATTTACTTAGGTCTACTTCAATTTTGTTCAGCAATGTTTTGTAGCTTTCTGTGTATGAGTCCTTTACATCCTTGGTTAAATTTACTCTTAGAGATTTGATTCTTCTAGTTGCTATTTTAAGTAGAATTTTTCTTGATTTCCTCTTCAGGTTGTTCATATCTAGTGTATAGAATTTCTACTGATTTTTGCATGTTGATTGTGCACCCTGCCACTTTGCTCAATTTGTTTATTAGCCATAGTAGCGTCGTAATGGATTTTTTTGGAACTTCCTATATATAACAACATGCCATCTGCAAATACAGAAAATTTTACTTCTTCCTTTCCAGTGTGGAGATATATATATATGTTTTTTCTAGCCTAATTGTTCTGGCTAGAACTTGCAGTAAAACATTGAATAATGTCCAGTGGTGACTGTGGGTATCTTTCTGTTTTTCTGACCTTAGAGTAAAAGTTTTCATTCTTTCACCATAGAGTGTGATATTAGCTGTAGAGTTTTCATGTGTGCCCCTTTATTATATAGAGGAAGTTTTCTTTTATCCTTAGTTTTTTGGGTGTTTTTATCAAGATGTTTTTATCAGATTTTTGTCAAACTTCCTTTCTGTATCAATTTAGATGACTATGTGCTTTCCCCCCTTTATTCTAGTAATGTGGTATATTACATTAATTGATTTTCCTATACTGAACCATCTTTGCATACCTGAGATAAATCCCACTTGATTATGGTGTATAATTCTTTTAGTGCTGTTGAATTTGGTTTGCTAGTATTTTGTTGAGGATTTTTGTTTCTAGTCATAAGGGCTAATTGGTCTATAATTTTATTTTATTATGGTATTCTTTATTTGACTTTGGTATTAGGGTGATGCTGGCCTCATAGAATGAATTAAGAAGTGTTTCTTCATCTCAAATATTTGGAAGTGTTTGAGCAGGATTGGTGTTATTTCTTCTTGGGATGTTTGGTAAAATTCACAATTTAAGCCATCTGGTACTGGGATTTTCTTTGTTGGGAATTTTTGCATATGCATTCAATTCCTTCAGTCTAAAGAACTCCCTGTATCAGTGCTTGTAGGACAGATCTAGTGGCAATGAACTCCCTCAAATTTTGTTTCTCTGGAATGTCTTAATCTCCCTAAATTTTTGAAAGGCAGTTTTGCCAGAAATAATATTCTTGGTTGACAATAATTTTCCTTCAGCATTTTAAATCTTACATCTTACTGCCTTCTTGGCTCCATGATTCCTGAGGAGAAATGATCACTTAATCTTACTGGTGCTATCTTGCCTTTAACTCATTTCTTTTCTCATGTAGCTTTCAGAATCCTCTTCTTGTCCTTGGCATTTGGCAGTTTGGCTACTGTGTATCTGGATGCGGCTGCCTTTGAGTTTATTCTGTTTGGGGTTTGTTGATCTTCTTGAATGTATACATTCACATCTTCTGTTAAATTTTGGAGGTTTTCTTCTATTATTTCTTTGAATAGTACTTCTGCCCCATTTCCATTTATTCTTTTATTTATTATATTGGCACACTTCTAGGTGTGCCAAAAGACAGGTCTATTAGGCTCTGTTCACTTTTTTTTCATTCTGCTACTCAGCCTGAATCATTTAAATTGTGAATCTGGGTATGAGTCTTTGAGTTTTATCATTGATTCTTTCTTTTTCCAGTTCCAATCTGCTGTTGAAACTCTCTAGGAAAATTTTTATTTCAGTATTATAGACTTCAACTCTAATATTTCTGTTTTTTTTTTTCTTTTAAAAAATTTCTGTCTCTTCATTGAGATTCTCACATTGCTCATTCATTGTTTTCCTGATATCCTTTGGTTCTTTCTCTTTGTTTTCCTTTATTTCTTTGAACATTTTGAATATTACTTTTTAAAAAAAATCTTTGTTTGGTGGAGCCAAAGCCTGTTATTCTTCATTAATGGTTTCTGAAGTTTTATCTTGTTCCTTTAGAGTGGCATCATTTAATTTTTCATTGTTTTTCTTGTAATCTTTCATTGTACACTGTATTTTTTTACAATACTTATTATTTATTAATTTTTTTAAAAAAGAAGCTGTAGATTATGCAAATGTTACATAAAAAAATATGTGATTCCCATATGTCCCACTTTTCCCCCTCCCACACTTTCCCACATTAACAACATCTTTCATTAATGTGGTACATTTGCTAAAATTGATGATATTTTAATGTGTTAACTCTGGAATTTAGTGTTTTAGCTGTCTGTTCTTTAAGTTTGTATCCAGATAATAATACAATAGAGATTTTCTTGAGGCCAAGAGCTGAAAACACAAACAGTGCAAAAATATCTTTCACAGTATTTTCAAATTGGCTCTGTGTAGCTCTCCTATCAAGAAGATCAGTTCGAGTTAATATTTGAGTTTTTCTTCATTTTTTCTGAGCCTGTGTCTTGTCTTGGGCTTGCACTGAGCTCACCTTGTGACCTTAGGAAATCTCTGTTTATAGAAATCCAAATGTCCTCCTGTATTCCCTATTAATAGACTCCCCCCTTCCTGGGTGCTTTATTGTATATCTTAAAGCCAGTATTCCTTTGCCCCAAACCATTTTGATTTAGTTGTTTCTTACACTGCTTTATCTGTCCGTAAGATGCTACTGCCTGCAGGGTAAGTTTTGAGAGTGGAAACAGAAGTGAGTGTCCTGGTGCAGTCTTTCAGGTTGTCATCACCTATATGCACATAAGGGTTACTTTGCTCCCTTTGGAACGTGGCCATGGACCCACAAAGGGAGTGCAGGCCAGCTTCACACCATATTGGGAAAGGGCAGGGTTAAGGACCAGTAACTATTTCATAAATTTCTCCTACCATTTTTGTGTGTGGAAGTACTGGGGATTGAACACAGGACCTCATATATGCAAAGCAGCTACTCAACCACTGGGCTACACCCACTCCCCCTCCTACCATTTTTAAGTTGTATTTCCTTGATTTGGCACTTGCCCAGTTACTATAACTCTTTAATTGTTTTCCAGAGTTTTGAGGAAAATGGCTTTGCAAGATTTTTCTAGTTCTCCAAAGATTCGCTGGGGAAACAGAAACTGGAATATCTTATGACACCATGTTGGTTGATCAGATGTCCTGAATAGACATTTCTGGTAAGAAGATATACAGCCAATAAGCATGTAAGAAGATGTTCAACATCGTGAGCAATTAGAAAAATAAAATCCAAACCACAATGATGTAGAAGTACACAGCCATTAGGTTGGCTATAATAATACTAAAAAAAGAATATAACAAGTACTGTTGAGAGATGTAGAGAAATTGAACTCTTGTACACTGCTGGTGGGAGTGTAAAATGGTGTAACTGCTGTGAAAAATGTTGACCGTTCCTCACAGATTTAAAAATAGAATTACCATATGACCCAGCAATTTCACTCCTGGGTATATACCCCAAAGAATTGAAAATGAGTTTTCAAATAAAAATTTGTACATGAATATTCATAGCAGCTTTTACATGATAGCCAAAAGATGGAAACAACCCAAATGTTCATCATCTGATGAATAGATAAGCAAGTTGTGGCATATCCATACAATGGAATATTTTTCAGTCATAAAAAAGAAGGAAATACTGATGCATGCTACAACATAGATGAATCTTGAAAACATGCTGTTTGAAAGAAGCCACCACATAAGGTCACTTATTCTGTGATTAAATTTATATGTAATATCTAGAGTAGGCAAATAGGTCTGGAAGCAAATTAATTGTTGCCATTGCCTGAGGGTGGAAAGAATAGGAAATGACTGTTTAATGATTATTAGGTTTCCTTTAGGGTGAAGAAAAATTTCTGAAATTAGATAGTGGTGATGATTGCATAACCTTGTGAATGTACTTTATATCACTTAATTTTTTATACTTCAAAATGGTTTTAAGTGGTAAATTTTATGTTAACACAATTTAAAGATAAAAGACATAGAAAAGATCTGCTAAGTAGTCCTCTCAAGGATTGGCTCCCTATGTTTTCCTATAGCTAGAGTTAGGATTAGCAGGATTATGCTTCCCCACCTCTGCATGAAAGCAACTGAAATGTTTTTTATTGTATAGATTTAAAGGCAGGACATTAGCAGGTATAGTGTGGGTAAAAGAAGTATACAAAATGAATGGGAAGTAACCAGCTACCTCTCCTGCCCCCATTCCTTGTTGGTCAGAGTGAAGGGGAAGGAGTTGAGACTCTTTACATGGGAGTAGCATATTTTAGTTCATAAATAGGGCTTTCTATTGTACCATCTAGATCTGGACAACTGCTCAGATATTGTTCAAATATCATTCTGAAATGGAACCAAAGGTTTTCTTGGAGAAATATCTGATTCCAGGGCAAGGGCATGCAAATTACATAAATGAACTTGGAATATCTAATTGGGTCAGAAAGTAGTAAAATTCTTGAAAAGTGATAAGGATGTGCTGAAAGGGTAGAGAAGTCAGTGTGAAGAGACCCGGAATGGCCAAATCCAGGCTAGTTTGAATACTACACAAAAAAAGGAAAAAAAGGAATGACAGGAACCCATGAGTCCATATTGATACAAGATAAATAAACAAATTTAAAAACAAGCAAGCAGGCAAAAACAAAAAACAAAAAAAAAAAACCAAGCAAACAAATAAATGGGGATCAGGGAAAACTCTTGCTTAGGGTAGACTCAATGAATAAATGCAAAAGAATGGTAGCATTAAGAAAGTCACCATTTTGCAAACATCATAGTTATGTTTTTTTTCCGGTGAGTATCATCTATGAATGCTAAAACTATTGGGTAAAAGTTTAATGGGGAATAAATTTTTATACAGTCTCAAGGTATCTCCCCACAGATTAATTATTGCGTTCAAAGGAAAAATGGTAATTTTTCACTGGAGAAATCTAGTGGATACCACTTTAACGAAATGAACAAAATTAGCACAACCATTATGGGACAAACTGTCATGATGTGCCTCCTTTGGGTATCAAGACACAATCCAAGTCTCATTACACGGAAACATGGAACAAACCCAAATTGAAGAATATTCCACTCTTCAAACATGTCATGACAGACTAAGAAAGGCAGAGAAATAGACATGCCAACCAAGAATAATGTATGATCCTCAGTTTGATCTTGGAGGACAAATGCTATAAAGGACATTTCAAAATGTGAATGTGATGGGTAGTAGTAGCACATCAATGTCAAATTTCCTAAATTTGATTATTTTATTGTGGCTGTGTAAGATAATGTCCTTTTTCTCATACTATCCATGCTGAAATATTTAGAGATTATTTGGGGTAAGGATCATGATGTCTACAAATTACCCTCAAGTAGTCTGATAATAATAATTGTTATACAAGTATATATGTGTGTGTATGTTTATGAGAAATAAAGTAAATGTAACAAAATATTAATTGTTGAATGTAGGTAAAAAGTATATATATATATAGCTGTACTTGTGACTTTCCTATAAGTGTGCACTTTTTTCAAATAAAGTTTTAAAAAATGTTCACATTCCCAGTCATTCCTAACATAAAGTTCTTTCTTCTAGAATCCCTTCTTGTGAAGATGCAGTTGGGTGAATAAGCTTCTTCTCCCTATACAACTTTGCATTTTTTCATTTCTATACTCCTGTTTTTCCTACAAGGGTAACATCAGTCCTGACAAAATGAAACAAACAAACATACATACACTGTCAAATCCCTGTACACAAACACCTTAAAGAGACACCCTTGCTAGAAATTTCAAGACTGATGGGCTGGACCATAGAAACAATGTTTAGGGAGATTGGTGATGGTGAAGACATTTTGTCACCTTTAATTCAAAGTAGGTGATCCCATTCTTGAATGCATGGTTGGAGCATGTTCAGCTGCCTAAAGCAGACAGATGAGAGACAAAACAAATAATAAGGTGGCAGTTCTCATAATTATGGCTAACACCACATGACATGCCTGCCACTAACATTGTCATATGCTGCAAATTAAATGAGAAGGGAATAATTTCCTGTTATAGCCAACCTCTTGCATGCTGGAAGATACCATTCTGAGCAGCTTATTACTGTGATGGAAGATGTATGACTAAGTTTCTGGAAGACACAGATTCAAACAGGAGATGGATGAAATTTGCTTGGTTGTGTGTGTATTTTATCCACTGTCTGTCAAATTTTATTTCAGCTGTCCAAATTTATGTCAAGGAAAGCCAAAATGTTTAGTGTAGTTTTGCTCTTAAAAATCAAAGAATAGTCTCAAAATTGATCAATATTTTAAAAATGATTTATAGTTGAGGTAGCTTCCTTTCTTCTGGGAAACTCCTTCTTTCTTGATCCATGAATTAACAGGAAAGGAAAACAAAAAAATTACATGGAGGTTGGGAGATTAAATCACCCATTTGTCTGAACCACTCAGCCCTTCAAATTTTACTTCAGCAGGTCTCAGTGCTTTCTTTTTTCTATCCAAGGAATGTGGATTCAAATAGCAACTAATAATTAAAACTCCTAAAGGAGCATTGATGGGCTCTCTGGAATCTGCTGTTGTCCTCAGCTCAAGACTGAAAAGGCTCTTCTTTTTAAAACCTTTTAGTGCAACAACATATACACAATTCAAAATTATCCATTTTAACTACTTTCAAGTATACAGTTTATTAATTTCAATTACATTCATATACTGTGCTATCACCAATATTCATTACCCAATTTTTTTTTATCACCTCAAACAGAAACTCTGCACTCATTAAGCAATAACTCACTTGCCCCCCTCTGACCATATCCCCTGGTAATCTATAATCTACTTTTGGTCTCTACAAATTTGCTTATTCTAGGTATTTCATGTATGTGAAATCACGTAATATTTGTCCTTTTGTGTCTGGCTTATTTTGCTTAACATGATGTCTTCGAGGTTCATCCCTGTTGTAGCATGAATCAGAACTTTATTCCTTTTTATGAGTGAACAATATTCCATTGTGTATATATACCACATTTTGTTTATCCATTCACTTGGTGATGGGTGCCTGGGTTGCTTCCACCTTTTGGCAATTGTGAATAATGCTGCTCTGAACTTCAGTGTACAAATAACTGTCCAAGTCCCTGATTTCAATTCTTTTGGGTATATACCAAGAAATGAGATTGCTGGGTAATATAGCAATCTATTTTCAACTTTCTGAGGAAAAGCTAAAGTGATTTCTACAGTGGCTGCACCATTTAACAATACCACCAAGAATGTTACAGGGTTTCAATTTTTCTGCATCCTCCCAAACACTCAATATATATTTTTAAAATCATAGCCATTTTAATGTGAAATGGTATCTTACTGTGGTTTTAATTTGCATTTCTCTTATAACCTATGATGTTGAGCTTCTTTTCATGTGCTTGTTGGTCATATGCATAGTATCTTCTTTGAAGAAATGTCTACTCATATCCTTTTTTCATTTTTTAATTGGATTGTCTTTTTGTTGCTCTGCTGTAGCAGTTACTTATATATTCTGGATATTAAATCCTTATTATATATATGATTAGCAATCATTTTCTTCCATCTTGTAGGTCTTTTTCACGTTATTGATGATATCCTTTGGCATACAAAATTTTAAAATATAAATAAAGTCCATTTTTTTTTGCTGCCTGTGCTTTTGGTGTCAGATTTAAGAAATTACCAAGCCCAGGAATTTGAAGGTTCTCTCCTATGTTTTCTTATAGAAATTTCATGGTTTTAGCTCTTATGTGTAGGTCCTATATTCATTCATATTTTTATATATAGTGTGAGGTAGGGGTTAAATTAATTATTTTTTTTGCAAGTCCCTTTGTTGACAAGACCATTTCTCCCCAATTCATGTACGTGGCACCCTTGTCAAAAACCAGTTGGTCAAAGATGCATAGATTTATTTCCTTTTAAAAAAATATTTTGTTGAAGTATATCATTCATACATGAACATACATGAACAATAAATGTATAGTAAAAATTGTGATCTTACAAAACAAACATACATATCATCATACAGGGATCCCATACATCATCTCACCACCAACACCTTGCATTGTTGTGAAGCATTTGTTACAACCTATGGAAAAGCATTGTCAAAATATTATTACTAACGATAACCCATATCTTATATTTGGTGCATTTTATCCCACTCACCCAGTTAAAAAAAAAAGATTTATTTATTTATTTTTATTTATTCCCCCCGCCTTCCTTTCCCCTGTTGTATGCTCTCTGTGTCCATTTGCTGTGTGTTCTTCTGTGTTTGCTTATATTCTCATTAGGCGGCTCCAGGAACCAATCCCAGGATCTTCCGGAGTGGAAGAGATGCGATTGCTCTCTTGCGCCACCTCAGCCCCCCATTCCGCGATGTCTTCTTCTTTTCTCTCCTCTTGTGTCATCTTGCTGTGCCAGCTCTCCTCATCGGCTGGCACTCTTGCACAGGGTGGCTTTCCCACGTGGGGCAACATTCCCACGCAGGGTGACACTCCTGCATAGGGCCGCATTCCCAACTGGGCCAGCACTCCATGTGGGCCAGTTCTCCATGTGGGCAGCTTGCCCTCACCAGGAGGCCTTGGGGATCAAACCCTGGACCCCCAATATGGTAGACGGGAGCCCAATTGGATGAGCCACATTCATTTCCCTCACCCAATTATTAACACCCTATATTAGTAATATATATTTGTTACTGTTCATGAGAGAATGTTCTCACATTTGTTCTGTTAACCACAGTCCATCTTCCACCACATGATTCACTGTGTTATACAACCCCATGTTTTGTACAATTCATTCAAAGTGTACACTCAGTGGCTCTCATTTACATCACAGAGTTGTGCTGTCATCACCTCAGCCAATTTTAGAACATTTTCATTACTCCAAAAGGAAAAATCACATACTTCCTTATACCCCCCATTGCTGTCTCTTAGAATTGATGTCTTCTTTGCCATTGCTGTAAGAATATTACAATATTACTGTTAACTATCATCCATAAGTTACATTAGTTGTAATTTTCCAATATATCACCATATTCTTAACACTTTGTAAAAGAACAACTCTTATATTTATACTACTAAGGATGTGTTTATTTCTGAACTCTCAATTATAGTCCATTGGTCTATGCATCTATCATTTATTTATTTTTTATTTCCCTCCCTTCCCCCTGCCCTACTGTTTTTGCTGTGTCCATTTGCTCTGTGATCCTCTGTATTTACTTCTCTTTTTGTTTTCTCATTTTTTTCTCCTCTAGGATTCACTGGGATTCAATCCTGGGGACCTCTGATGTGGAGAGAGTTTCCCTGTGAGCTGCACCTTATCAGGTCCTGGCTTCTGCTGTGCTTCACCTTGACTCTCTCTTTTGTCTCTCTTTTGTTGTGTCATCATCTTGCTGCGTGACTCACTTGCATGGGCACTTGGCTCACCATGTGGGCACTTGGCTCACTGCATGGGCACTCAGCTCACCACGTGGGCACTGGCTTGCCACGTGGACACTTACATGGACACTCAGCTCACTGCACAGGCACTCATGCGGGCACTGGCTCGCCATGCAGACACACTTTCTCTTCTTCTTTTTCACTAGGAGGCCCCAGGGATCCTACCCAGGTCCTCCCATATGGTAGGCAGAAGCCCTACCACTTGAGCCACATCCACTTGCTTATGTATCTGTCTTTATTCCAGTACCACACCGTGACTTTGTAGTAAGTTTTGAAATCGAGTAGTGTGAGATTTCCAACTTTGTTCTTCCTTTGTAATTTTGATTTGGCTCTTTGGTACCCCATATGGTTCCATATGAATTTGAAGACCTGCCTGTGCTTGTGCAGTAACCTTCAAGAAATCCTCTCTATGTGCAACTATTTCCCCTCCAAGGAAGCTGCCACTTTCCCCAGTTTCTCCAAGACCCCTGGGCTGTGCTGGTTTTTTTTTTTTTTAAAGGTTTATTTTTATGTTTTTATTTCTCTTCCCTCCTCCTTGTTTGCACTTATTTATTTCCCCTCCCTCCTCCTTGTTTGCACTTGCTCTCTCTCTCTCTGCGTCTGTTCGTTGTGTGCCCTCTTCTTTAGGAGGCGTGGGGAACCAAATGCTGACCTCCCATGTGGTAGGCAGGTGCCCAACTGCTTAAGCCACATCCACATCCCTGCTCTTTGTTTTTATTATAGTTTGTCTTTTCCCGCACCTGAGGGCAGCTCAGCTCCACTTCTGCAATCAGTCTGCCTTTTCACTCCAGCTTCCATTAAGTTAGGTTCAGCTCCCCTTTTCATGCCACTTTCCTGCACCCCCCCCAAGCCCCAAGTAACCTCAACGCTAGGGAACACAGACACATGACCTGAGTCTGTCTTCCACGGGGCTAGCTGGGGTCATGTATTAATGCAAAAATGCACTGGAAATGCTGAAGGGCACCACCTGGCACTGCAAGTAGACTTGGTCTCAAGGGCTGCAGGTGCACAGGGCACTGAGCCACTGCCCTGAGCTGCACAAACCTGCGGACCCCGGCGTGGGGAAGGGGAGGACTGGTAAGTTTGCCCTGTGGCTTTTCTACCATAGTCAGCCACCCACCCCCAACTCTTTCTTCTTCAGTTGCTCTGTAGTTTCAATCCTCTTGGAGAGTTTGGAGAAAGTTAATTTTATGCTCTTTTTTGTTTTTTTTTTTCTGTTTCTAAGGGGGCATTTCACCAGCATGCTGGGCACCACCGTCTTGATGGCGTCACTTAAAAGGCTCTACATGGTGCATCTGCGCCTGCTCACAGCCAGCGTGTGTGTGTGTGTGTATAAGCGTGTGCACACGCCACACCAAAACTCAACTGAAAAAGTGAAAATCTGAGGTATTTTCCTTGTTCCTGGGTGATAAGTAAGCATTCGGATTTATGCTATGGTTTGTGCTACAGCCATTACTCTCATCAAATATCAGAAGTGAAGAGAGGTCAAGCAGGCAAAGCACAAAATCCTTTCTTACAGTTAAAAATGAGTGCCTGAGCACCTTCTTGTCCTTTCTTGCAGGAACTTTGTTTGGTTTGATATTAGGGTAATATTGACCTCATAAAATGAGTTGGGAAGTGTCCCTTCAGCTTCCATTTCCTGGAAGAGATTGTAGAGAATTGACATCATTTTGTCTTTGGTAGAATTCACCGGTGAAGCCTCTGAGCCTGGTGCTTTCTGTTTCGCAAGGTTATTAATTATGGATTTGATTTCTTTACCAGGTATAGGCCTATGCAGATTGTCTATTTTGCCTCCTGTGAGCTTGGTAGATTGTATATTTAAAGGATTTGGTCCATGTCATCTAAGCTATCAAATTCATAGGCATGGAGTTCTCTCTGTCCTTATTAAGGAGCAAGTCTGACATTTTTGAGTCCCTATTGCTCTTTGCTGACTGTTTAAAACACAGGAGGCTTATGTAAGCCAGTCTTTTTTCTCCAAACATCAGGTCCATAAATAAACCAGTAGCTGAGAAGTTGTTCAGGTGTGATTGATCAGGGAGCAGCCCAGGCTGGTGGGTGCTCTTTGACCATTTCTGGAGAGCTTTCTTGGGTAGATCCCAATGTAGGGCACCCCTAGCATGCCTCTAGTTTTAGAACTCGTTTTGTTCACACTCCTCTACCCAGACACTGTTCCAAATATGGCCCTCAGGCCAGGGTAGCTCGTCAAGAGGGATTTTTGATTTCTATCACATTCCAGAGGATTAACCCTTCCTCCTCACTCACTCTGTTTTGCTGAGCTGGAAAATATATTTTAAAATATCACAAACTTATTTTGAGATTGAGACTTCCAATTCAAATTTAGTATTCAGTAGTTTTCTTACTTGCCTTACGTTGCTGCATGTATCTCTGGACTGACCATGTGATAGCCAGACCCTGAGCCTCAACAGACTTGCAACTCCTACACTCTGATTTATTGGACTTACCCCAGCCAGCTAACAGGGAGGTGAAGAAGGTCAACCACCACACCATGGAGCCAAGAGTGCCTACAGCTGAAAGCAGGAGATTTGCATCCAGCATCGATGTGGAATCTAAGCCCCCTCTTGATATAGATGTGGAGTGGACACAACCATTCCAGGGTCCACAGGATGGAGGAATAGAGTATGGATTAGAGTGGACTTACTGATATTCTATTCATGAACTGTTGTGATTAGTAATCGAAGAAAATGTGGCATTGGTGTGGAGAAAGTGGCCATGGTGGCTGCTGGAGGTAGATATGTGATGTGGGGGCACTTTCGGGGCTTAGAGTTGTCCTGGATGGTGCTGCAGGGACAGTTACCGGACATTGTTTGTCCTCTCATGGCCCACTGGATGGACTGTGGGAGAGTGTGGGCTATGGTATGGACCAGTGACCATGAGGTGCAGCAGTGCTCAGAGATGTATTCACCAAGTGCAACGAATGTCTCATGATGATGGAGGAGGTTGTTGTTATGGGGAGAGGAGTGGGGTGAGGGGGGTGGGGAGTAATTGGGGACCTCATATTTTTTTAATGTAACATTTAAAAAATAAAGACAAAAAACATTTGGAAATTGCAATTCTAATATTTCATATAATAGTAACTACTGAGTGGAGGTGAGGACTTCTTTGCAGTTTGTTTTAGTCTTAGACTATATCCCATAAAGGATGTATGGCCAGAGTCCTGGGTACAGGATTGCTTGTAATATTCTTTTAGGTTCATTTATTTCAGCTTGTTTTCAGTTTTAGAGTTTGCTCTTGAAAATTTTTGAATTGATCTATGTATATTTTTTCTATTAAGACTAAATTCATTCAACACCCTAGTAAAATTTTGAGTATAAATACCCAACAGCATAAAACATACAAAACAGACTTGTAGATTTCTAATATATTAATACAAAATACATGCCTACATGGAATACATCCTACAGGCAAAGAAAGGTGGAAGGAGAAATGAAGACTGTGGTTGGGGTCTAGAAATAAAGAAATGAATAGAGAAGTAAAGATAATTCGTATATTACAGTATATTCTACCACAAATATTGCAGTCAAAATGTACCATAACAAAACTATTTCATATATAACTCAGGAGGTAAGACGATAATGGCTGGGACTCTCATAATACACCTCAAAGACTATGGGAGAGCTGACCCAACTCACTGTGTAGTCTGTACATTTGGTGCTATGCAGCATGTAGGTTTTTTCAAAAGGAAGAAATATAGAATCTTAAGTTTAGATTAAGAATTATAAAATGAAGGGTGCCTATAAAAAGTGGCTCACTTCCTATTGTTATTTATACTATCCAATTTTAAAAATAAGCACTAAGTCAATGGCTCCTTCCTCATTATGAAAAGTCTGACCTGGTGATTATTTTTCCCTGAAATTTTAGAAAGGAAGCATTGAGAGTACTTTGATTTGGTTTCCAGTGTGAGGCTTTTTATGGAGCTTTTTCAAAATTGAAGAGCTCCATGTTCAGGATTTATTTTTCACTTAACATGTCAACATTCAGAGAGCCTGACTGAAAGAAGCCAAACCCAAAACCAACCCATTCAGCATGAATGCACACCTCTTTTCTTCTAGTAGAATTTCTAAAAATAGAGTGAAAAGGAGAAAAAACCCTAATAGGTTAAAATAAGTCCAACACCACTCTGCACAGATAAAACCTTCACAAAGGTCAAAGGTTAACTGAAGTAATCCAGAGCTAAAATGGGATTGTGCTGATTTTCAGTGAAGTCACCAGATGTTATTTTGGTGAAGTCACCAAAAGTCAGTTATAAGGGAACTGGGGTACCTCAGTGGTTGAGTGCCTACTTCCCATGTCCAGGGTCCAGGATTCAGTCCCTGGTACCTCCTTTAAAAAATCAGTTATATACACACTTGGCAAGCCCTCTAAGGAATGTGCCCTAAGAAGCATTAACCTTTGTTTTGTGACATCTTGAAGACTTGCATACTTTACTTTTCAGATAGTTTTAGATTTTTGATAGTGTGTGTTCTCTACCATGTGGTAAAGCTTTGGTACTATTCATATAGAATAGTTTATCCTGGAGCCTTGCCATTTCCCCAAGAGGAACTTTGATTGTGCTTTATAAGTTTCACATAAATTAAAATATTTATCAAATATTAATATGGAGCGAAGTGACACAGGATGCAACATACATAGTCAAGTTACCTCTTTGTGTATTTAGTAATTACTTTCTCTTTCAAGGTATTTGCACCAGAAAGCTTAGTCTGTCCTGCTTAATATTTCACTAGTGCAGGTTTGAATCATCAGAACCTTAGAAAGACCTTTATATTTCAAAATTATTAACAAACACCTCTAGGGGGCAAGTCCATGTTATTGACTTCTGACACATTTACTCTCATATGGGAAAACAAGTCTAGCCAACTTTCTTAAAAAATGTCCCAGGCACCGCTTCTCAGTATAGGAAAGACTGAAACTACATACAGTTTCTTGTATGGCAAATCCCATCTCTGGTCCCTGAAGTTCCCCCAACTTCCTTCACGAGAAGGGAATTTAAAAGACTTAAAGAGCACTTCACAGCAGCGTTCAGCTTTCCTATGAAATACTCAGCATCTTAAATATTATATATACTGCTCTTTTAGTAACTAGACACTGGCTTCAGAGTTTGGAGGGAAAATTATTCAAAATGGTTATTATTCAAAACCATTCTAGAAATTGTCTTTTGGCAGAATAACTAGTATTCAAGTTAAAAATAGGAGGGCCACTTTGTTGTCTTTCCAAAATTTAAATTGTTTTTTTTTTTTTTTTGTTCTCGTTCTTCATAACCCTCAGTCACCATTCCTGAGTGGAGGTGGGTGGAGGCTGTGTCCTCTGTACCTCTGGCTTCTCAGCAGCTGCTTTCTTAGTGCGGCAGCAAGGCTTAAAAAGATGTGTGTCAGTGGGAAATGGATTTGGCTCAACTGATAGAGCATCCACCTACCATAGGGGAGGTCCAGGGTTCAAACCCAGGGTCTCCTGACCTGTGTGGTGAGCTGGCCCACGTGTCATACAGATGTGCGCAAGGAGTGCCATGTGGGGTGTCCCCCAACTAGGGGAGCCCCATGTGCAAGGAGAGCCACCTTGTGCAAAAAAAGCGCAGCCTGCCCAGGAGTGGTGCTGCACACATGCAGAGCTGACACAGCAAGATGATGCAACTAAAAGAGGCACAGACTCCTGGTGCCGCTGACAAGAATGCAAGTGGACACAGAAGAATACAAAGCGAATGGACACAGAGAGCAGACAGTGGAGGGGGGCAGGGGGAAGGGGAGAGAAATAAGTAAAAAATCGTAAAAAAAAAAAAAAGATGTTTGTCAGTGAGCACTTACCCAGCCTAGATAGATAATCCCACAGCATATTTTCTGTCTTTTCTAGTATGTGAGATCTAAAAACGAAAAGACTGGTGGTGTGCTAGAGCCAAAAGCCATCTCTGTTTCTGAGCTGACATCTGACTGGTTACACTAGCAAGGAAACTGGGCTGAGGAGGCACTTGAGGAGGTATGTTAAGCTTCAGAAGTGTGATGTTTAAATTAGTTCTGCAGTGTGGGGATCTGGTTGCTTTTTATCCTGCTTCCAGACAGAGTTTTCACTTTCCCTGATTCCAGTGTAGTCTTGTGACTAGATCCTGTCCTTGCATCTACCACATGATTCCAGTTAAAAAAAAATTTGATCCCGCCTGGCTGCTTCTTCCATCTGTTCACCAGGCAGGACGCGGGAATTGCAGATGACTTCTGAACAAGTGTCCTGCCTCCCCAGACTGTTCTGGAAGTCCTGTTCAAAGCATTTACCGTCAGTGAATTGAGAACTGGAGGACTTAACCCAGCAGCCCTCTCCACTTCTGCACACCTTGGGCTTGTGAAAACCAAACATCTTTTCTCTTGGGCAGCAGTCTTCCAAAAGCACCTGTTCCGTGTGCAGAAACGATCCTGTTGTGGAGTGCACAGCAGGCCAGCTCCCTCTGGTCTCTCCTTCCTCCTCAACGCCCTTGTCTAGAAAGCTTGAATTGATATTTTAAATTCATAAAACATCTATGTGATAGTTAAACATATTCAATTTTTAAAAATATTTTAAAAAGGTTTACTTAGGTTTCATTTCTATTCTTGTATCCTCTGTCCTATAGCCCTTGACTGAAGGCCCTTAAAGATAATATTTTATCTATCCATACTCCTGTTTGGGAAAAATATTCATGTTCTTTTTTTTTTAATATAATTTTTTTTCCTTTATTTTTAAACAAGTTTTATATTACAGAAAAGTCACATAGAAAATATTGGGGATTCCCATATACCCCACTCCCTCCCCTTCCTACAATTTCCCCCATTAACAACATCTTCCATTAGTGTGGTACATTTGTTACAATTGATGAACACTTTTAAAAAAATTATTTTTAGGTACCAGGGCCAGGGATTGAACCTGGGACCTCTTGGGCAGGAAGCTGGCACTTAACCCTGAGCTACATTGGCTTCTCTGAGTTGGTTTTATCATTTGTTTTGCTTGTTGTTTGTTTTTGTTTTTTTCAGGAAGCACCAGCAACCAAACCTGGGACTTCTCATGTGGGAGGTGGGAGCTCAACTGCTTGAGCCACAACTCCCTAATGAGCACATATTGAAGCATTGTTACTAACCATGGTGTATAGTTTACATTATGGTTTACATTTTGTACTGCACTGTTTTATAGGTTTTGACAAAATGTATAATGACCTGTATCCATCATTGCAAAATATGCAGAACAATTCCAATGCCTGAAAAATGCCCTATGTTCCATCTATTCTCCTTCCCCCCGTACCCCCGTCTCTGGAACCTATGGTAACCACTAAGTTTCTATTTTTAAAGAATAAGGTTCATAGTTACATGTGTTAATACTGAAGGCATGGCATATTGGTCTGTTTTCTCTTATTAGGCACTGCCTATGTTCTTGTGTGACTCTTGCCTCTAATTAAGAGTGTAGAAGGACTCCCTAGGATGGGAATTTAATAATTGTTTTTGTTTATTGTGTGGGTCTCAACCTCCTGAGATAACACTATAACAGGATGAATGCTTTCATATTCCGTAGAAGCATGCCCCAAGTGCACTCTATCCCACGTATCCCCCCACCCCTGATGCTGTGCACCGGTAACGCCCCACCATATTTGCTAAAAGAACCTTCCAACCATTGTAGTTTTAACCGTAGAACTACAAATCCCCAGAGTTCACCTCTTCCTTCCTCTGGTCCTCCCCCCAGTTCCACGGATAGTCCAATGAAATCCCCCCACCCCACTCACCCTCACATTCCAGCACCGTTGGCCTCACTCGTGTCCCTGCACCACCAACACCCACATCCACTGCCAAACCCTTTCACCTCCTCATGGGGCTTGCCCATATTGAGCACCAGCTCACCGCTCCCTATTTCCTTTCCTCTAACCCTCTCTCTCCTGTTTTCCCTTTCAACCTGCAGAACTCCCTTTAGTATTTCTTGAAGGACAGGTTTCTTATTGACAAACTCTCTTAATTTCTGTTCATCTGTGAAAATTCTGAACTCTCCATTTTTGAATGCCAGCTTTCCTGGATACAGAATTCTTGGCTACCAGCTGTTTTCTTTTAGCACCTTAGTTATGTCATACTATTGCCTTCTTGCCTCCATGTGTTCAAATGAGCAATCAGTACTTAATCTTATCAAGGTTTCCTTGTATGTGGCAGATCTCTTTTCTCTTGTTGCTTTCAGTATTCTGTCTGTAGTTTCTTGCTGGTGTCTAGGCATCTTTATTTTTGATGGGTTTATTCAGATGTTTAGCTTCTCTTTCTACTCTAGGGTTTTATTTTGTTTTGTTTTTTGTTAAGTTTTTTTTTTACCCTTTTTTTATTAAAGTTAATAGATCACAAAGAACATTACATTAAAAAACATAAAAAACATAAGAGGTTCCCATATACCCCACTCCCCACCTCCCACCCCATCATTTTTGTGAATTGTATTTTTTGAAGGTATATACATTACACAAAAAAATGTTACATTAAAAAAATAAGAGGTTCTCATATACCTCCCACCCCCCCACCCCACTCTTCCCACACCAGCAACCTCCTCCATCACTGTGGCACACTCATCGCACTTGGTGAACACATTTTGGGGCACTGCTGCACCACATAGGTAACAGTTTACTCTGTAGTTCACACTCTCCCCCAGTACCTTCAGTGGGTTATGGCAGGATATATGAAGTCCAGCATCTTACCCTGCAATATCATTTAGGACAATTCAAAACCCCAAAAATGCCCCCACATCACATCTCTTCTTCCCTCTCCCTGTCCTCAGCAACTACTGTGGTCACTTTCTCCACCTCAGTGTTACAATTTCTTCTATTACTAGTCACAATAGTTTTATAATAGAATATCAGTAAGTCCACTCTAGTCCATATTTTATTCCTCCATTCTGTGTATCCTGGGATGGTGATGTCCACTCCACCTCTAGATCAAGAGGGAGCTTAGATTCCACATGAATGATGGATGCAATTCCTCTGCTTGGAGTTGTAGGCACTCTTGATTCCCTGGTGTGGTGGTTGACCATCTTCACCTCCATGTTAGCTGACCTGGGTAAGTTGTTAAGGTTGCTTTTTGACACTTGGTTCCACTTATGTGATGTTCTTGTAATTGTCCATGCTTCCCTGAAAAAATATTAAGATCATAGGAAAGGAAAGATAGAAGAAGAGAAAAAAAAAAAAAAAATATATATATATATATATAAACAGACAAGGAACCATAATAAGGCCAGGAAAAAAAATAAATAATAAGAGTGAAAAATAATAAAAAATACAAAAAGAAGAAGAATAAAACGAAATGAAACAAGGGAAAAAAAAAAGAATAAAGTAAAAGACTGGAAAGAGGAGGAGAAAATAAAGAAGACCAAACAAGAGAAAGTGGAATGTAAGGAAAGCAACAGAGGAGGGAAAAATGAAAGAAAGAACAGAAATAAAGAAACTAAGGGAAAAAAATAAGGAAAAGAAAAAAAAGGAAGCAAGGAAAGAGAAAAAACAAAAATGAAAAAACAACCCAGGAAAAAACAGGCTTTCCTCTTAAGCCCCTAGGAACTGTCTCAGGCTGTCAGTGCTCATTAATCAATCACCCTGCCACCTGCCCTCCACAGGTAAGTACCTGGTTTTAGAGAATACAATAAATAATAAAATAATAATAAGAAATATAAAATAACAGAGCAAAAACCTAAAAACAAACAAACAAACCCAAACAAACACTTGGGTCTATAATTTCCCTGTCACAAGGTGCACGCTTGGTGCTCGACAACCCACTGAATCACTCTCTGGATCCCATCTCTTAGCAAGTACCAGGGATTGACCAGGGGCTTAGCGAATGTGAGCAGGCATTCATCCACTGAGCTACACCCTCTCCACAGGTTAGGTAGGGTTTGAAAGCTTATCTACCTCTCCCTGCCCTCTATCCCCTCAGGCGAGTTGAGCCTTCAACAATTTGCAGGCTATCTCTCTGGGCTTGCTGCTCTCCTGGGCTGTTAGGCACTGACCAGCCCACCCCTCGCTGACCACTGACCTCGTTCCCCTCTCTCCAGGGCAGTTGAGTGTGACAGCCTGCCTGATCTGGCACCTGCTTCTCCTCCCTTGGGCTGCTTCAGTGCTGGCTGGGTCGTTTTTTTTTTCTCCTCTGTTCTTCCAGCCCTATCTCCACTCCCAGACCCCTCTTCTTCCCTCTCAATTGGCTGCAGTGAGCCAGGGTTTTACCAAGGCTAACGGCCCTTGAGCATGGGGTATATGTGCGGTTCCCAGCCACAGGGGCGATTAACTCACAGTTCTTCTCATTTGGCCTCTTTGTCTCTCTATCCCTCTCCCTTCTGGATGATGCGCAGCACTCTCCTCATCTGTAGATCCCCAGAGCACCTCCCTTGGATAGCTTTTCCCCCTTCCTCTGTTGTTTTTGTGCGAGTGCTGAGCCCTGTCTTGCTGCTCCATGCCATCTTCCCAGAAGTCCTCATATTCTTTTTTTTTTTTTAAGATTTATTTATTTATTTCTCTCCCCTTCCCTCCCCGCCCCAGTTGTCTGTTCTCTGTGTCTATTTGCTGTGTCTTCTTTGTCCACTTCTGTTGTTGTCAGAGGCACAGGAATCTGTGTTTCTTTTTGTTGCGTCATCTTGCTGTGTCAGCTCTCCGTGTGGGCGGCGCCATTCCTGGGCAGGCTGCGCTTTCTTTCGCACTGGGCGGCTCTCCTTACGGGGCGCACTCCTTGCGCATGGGGCTCCCCTATGCAGGGGACACCCCTGCATGGCACGGCACTCCTTGCATGCATCAGCACTGTGCATGGGCCAGCTGCACACGGGTCAAGGAGGCCCTGGGGTTTGAACCACGGACCTCGCATGTAGCAGACGGATGCCTAACCACTGGGCTAAGTTCGCTGCCCTCATATTCTTATTCTCCCTTCTTTCTTACATAAATTATAACATATACACTGTTCTGTACCATACTTAAAAATTATTAACAATCTAACTTGCAGATCAATTTGATCAGTACAAAAAGAAGTTCTTCTTTTTATGACCATATAGTACTTCTTTGTGGGCATGTTCCATAGATTATTCAATCAGTACTCTACTGTTTTAGTTTGCCAACAGGCTGCTGATACAGCATAACAGAAATGGATTGGCTTTTATAAAGGGGATTTATTTGGGGTAAAATCTTACAGTTCTGAGGCTGTGAGATATCCAAATTAATGCACCATCAGAGGTGCTTTCTCAACAAAGACAGCTGCCACATGTTGAAGCAAGATGACTGCCAATCTCTGCCAAGCCTGAGCTCAGCTGAGGGCAACCAGGCATAGAGTTGGTCTCATTCTGGGCCTCCTTTATGTCTTGGCTGCTCTGAGTTCTTCCCAAATCAACAGCAAGCTTTTGGGAATTGGGGTGTCTCTCCTTGCACCTCAGCTGTGAGCAAAACTGGAGTTTTTCTCTCACATGGAGGATCAAATATGGTGGCTTCCTTGATCTGTGTCTGTGTGCATCTCTCTCTCTATGTCTGCATTTTTATCAGGTCCAGCAAAAAGGCCAGAGACTCAATTTAAGTAATGCCTCATGGACATACTCCAGTTGAAAGGGTCTCACACCCATAGGACTGGACTAGTTCACAAGCATAATCTTTCTCATTTTGGGATTCACAAAATAAGTTCAAGCTGCCACACCTACTGATGGAAAATTTGGTTGTCTCCATGATTTGCTATTGTAACTAACACCTCAATGAATAGTCTTGTGCATTTGTTTCATACTTGTACAGGTATAGTTTCAGGGAAGATTCCTAGACATGTGATTGCTAGGGTAAAGGGCCAACACATACATTATTGTCATGTTTGTGAACTTCCCCTTCATAGAGGTCATAGCATTTGGCACTCCCACCCACAAATCTACAGAGCATGCTGCCAAGCATTTGGATTTTCACCAAAAATGTTATGAGATTTTTCTTCCATTAGATTTGCCAAAAGTCAGCAGGAGAAACAGCAGATCTGAACTCAGTGGTGGCCTCTAGCTGGCTTGGGCTGGCTCGCCAGAGCCTATGGTAAAAATTTCCAGAAACTTCATGCTGGTGGCTAAAGACAACCTTCCCTTGAGGTTGTTTATGCCTAGTGTTTTTGATGGAAATATAGGGCAAGCCTCTGCATATGCCTTACTGACTCTGTGTTCAGTGATTTCACCTTGGTAACTTGAAATCAGTGATGGTGGGAGTGTACAGAAATCTGCAAATGCTACAGATCAGGGATTATTTTTCATTTTCCTGAGAGCCAGTTTTAAACACCTACCAGCACACCACAGGTCACACTTGAGAAGAAGTTCCCAGCTGAAAACCTCACTTTGTTATTTCTATAGACAAAACAAACCACCATTTCCTCTCATGTTCCTCCTCTTTACTCTGCTTAGTAACTCCCTCTGGGTGGGCTTCAAATTCCACCCACCCACAGACAGTAGGTTCACAATGCCTTTTTTTCTTTTATCGTTATGTCAATCATTGTGGGGTCTGGTTTGGTGTCCCTTCCTACTTTGTGTGTTGCCTTGGCAGGCTCTCCTTGTTGATAAGCATAATGCTACTTAATATTATTCTAAGTTTTTGCATTCTGTATTATGTTTATGTGTTTAAAACCATGTAAGAACTAGATAATTATATCTCACTAGTTTCAGTATAAACTGACTGTTCTATTTTCCACTGTTATTTTTCTTTTTTTAAATTGGCAAAGGCCTGTTGATATTTGCTTACGTTTGTGTGTTTCTAGAGTACTGTGAGACCAGGTTTCTACCTTAATCAAATCTCCATCCCTTTTCATTTCATTCAGATTTTCAAAGTAAACTTTCTTTTTTTTGGTCTTTATAATATTTAAGGAATGTTTAACAAGCCTTGAGGCCTGAGGGATCTAGTCATTAACAACTTTGGCGTCCACTGCTCCTTGTTCTTCTTCTGTCCATGATTAAATCTCAGGCTTGTTGGCTAGGTGTTCTGTCTACAGCTTTATTCTAGTCACTAAAATAACTGGTCCCATTTTATATGGGACACTGTAACCTTGATTTGGTGGTGACTCTTCTTCTTTTTCCCGAGCTGGGACCTCTTGCCTGTGCAAGGTCTCTGATTGGGAAGTGAATTGACCAGCTACTTCCCTCCTCTCCCACTTCTTTCCTAGTTGCTCCAGGGCTGTCCACACGGAGTGGTGCAAGAGTGCTCTTCTTCAGCTGCTATCCCATGAGCTGGTATCCATGTTCTGTACTTTTGGCAGATGTTTCAAGTGGAATCAACCAGCCCTCTTGGACAAACCTGGAGGCTGGTTGTCTCATGAGTGCCCACTTCTGATCCACCCCAAATTCTCACACATTCCTTGCCCTGAAAAACTCAGATGACCAGGGGATCCACGATACAGTGACTTTTTTTTTAACTCTGTCGTCAAAGCTTATCTCTTATACATTAGATCTTCTAGTTCAGAAAAAGACACCAGTTGAACTAAATCCTGTACCTTAGCAAACATGCAAAGCCCTTTCTCTTGACTTGAAAGTTCCTCTCTCTCTCAAAAAACTCCTTCTTTAATATCCAAAAGCCGATTTCTCAGATACTTAACATGGGTAGGGATGAGGCTTGTACACCACTTCCAGACATCTCCTTTATGAATTTTCCATATGGTCTAGCACTTCCTTTGGAATGCAGTATCTAATGTCCCTTAGGTCCTTGGGTGAAACTCACATTTAACATCCTGTTACATGAGAAGGAAAACAGATGCTGTTATGTTCATGTTGCATAATCTGAATAATTTTAATTTCCATGTTTAATTCTACACAAAAGTTGGCATGGTCTGAGAGTCAGTGAATAGTAGAACTATGCCAACTGTTCACTATTAATACATTTCATATGTGAAGTCAACTTAAAATGCTTGGGCAGTTTTATTCTAGACATATTGGTGATACCAACCAGACCTAAAATGCTTCAGACTTAGTGAAATTAACTTTTAGATTTGAATGCATTTCCATATGATTTGAAGGCATCAGTTCAACTTTCAAAATTCAGTACAGTTCAACCATGTCAAAATCTTGTTTCAGGGGACTATGTAATGAGCTAATGTTTTTTAAATGTATTATAATAATTGCTCCATCCTGTGATGAAGAGAATACTGTTTCTACAGATAAATACCATTTAAAACTTAAAACATATAAATGGGAAATAAGAAGCGTGCTAGTTAGTAATTTAAAATTTTATATTAAATGACAAAAACCAATGGACATTGAAGGTTGAATGAAATGTAGATTTGAAGGAAAGAAAATGAAAATAGCAGGGAGAAGAGTGTCAGTTTAAATTGAAAAAGAATAAAGATGATAAAGATAACTAGAGTTAGTTTGGAGTGCTTTCCCTGGAATTGTCCTTAGACCATCTGGCAGCATTTTTAGGCTTTACGGAGTCGTAAATGTTGCAAACATTTGTGTTAATGTAATAATAACATTTGTGATAATGTAATAATGTACATTATCCAGAAGATCTGGTTCTTAGCATTCATCAGATTCTCAAAGGGACAACAGTGCCCCTTAAGTAACAAGAACCATTGGCTTATTACCAATAGCATTGCATTTGATTTTCTGAAATCTGGACTTCGGAAATCATTCTTTCACCAGCTAGGCACACAAAATTGAATGCTACTTTATCTTTTACAGGCACAGTATTTCACTTATAAAAGACACAGTATGAGATCTAAATGGCTGTGATTTCATGCCAAACATAGGGCAGGGGCTTAGGAAGAGAACAAAGTGGCAATATTCTTCCCTCCAGATTTTGGAATCATATGAAAAATAGTTTGTGAGTAAAACAGATGAATATTAAATTTCATTTTTTAAATATCAATTTTACAAAAGTTGGAGAATGTGATTTAAATCTTCAGCCAAAAGCATTTCTTTACACTTCTTTATAATGCTTATCTGCTTGATGTCTTAAAATACCTACCAAACAGCAAATTACCCCTCTCTAAGCTTAATGCCTGGAAGAGCTGAGAATTTAATGCATTTTGAGGGCACACTTTTCCAAAAAGAGTACCCAGAGGGTGCTGAACTAAGGGTTCTTTGTTCCTTTTCTCAATTTCTCCCAAAAGATAAACGAGACAGTTGATAGACCATTCCCTTCTATGAGGCAAAGCATCAGTTTCTTGCTTTATAGGACAAGGTAGGCATGCTGGCGAAAGTAGATAACTATTATCCAATAGGTAGATGGAACTTGATCATACAAACCAAAATAGCTTGGAAAAGTCATTTGGAGTCAATGGATATATTACATGTTATAGAGGTCTAAGAATGTTTCATTTGAACAAACATAACACGGTTTTTTACTTTTTGAAACACAATGTTACATAGCAAAAGGGTTATTTTAGGTAAAAATGGAAAGGCAGTAACATGAACCAGATAAACTGTTGTGATTCATTGGATGTTGAAAGCCAATGAATGAAAGCTTAGGTCTTTGGAGGACGAGGACTGAATAAATGAAGAAGGATACTTTGGGGCTGTGACCAATGATGGTTATGATGGTTTTTAATTTTGCCATTTTTAAGTGGTATATTCAACTGGTGAATTGTGGTGTGCAAACTTATTTTGCAAGCAGTGAAACTGAGGCTGATATTGGTTGTTACTTTCTCAAGATTACACCTTGAATGGGGCTTTCCAAGTTATCTCAGGGCTACATAATTGGGATTTGTATTATTATTTACAGGTACATCTATGTGGGTTTTCTCGTGCTATACTAGGCATTATGCCAGTTACCAGTTTATTGCCTCTCAGCTCCACATTCTTCCTTCATTACCTTCTTACCCTAATGGAGTATTTCTTCTTCACAGCAAGTGCACTAGTAAATTAAGCTCTGGCAGTGGAGAGAACTGGAGACACTGGTAAAGAAGGGACTTCCTATTTTTCTACAGCCACCTGGTTTGCTTCTTCATGGGGCAAATAGAAGGCTGGGAAGTATCCAGTGGCATTCAACCCTAACTGTGCAGTCTTTTTCAAAGGTCACAGCCCTGACTGTCTCGACAACCACCTTCCATGGACACTATGTATTCTGCCAGTGAATGGGATTTTTACTCGCTTACGTGATACCTTTTGTGCATCTGCCTGCCAGCCTCAGCCCCTGGGCAGTTTCTCCAGAGCTGGGCTCCTGCAGAGAGAGCATGCTTCTCCAGCTCCCAATGCCAGCACTGTCCAGTGGCCAACAGATTCCCTTGGCACCCAGGGGGCAGATTTTCAGCCTTGGACAAGGCTCCTTAGCGACTTCTCCACTGAGCTGTAGCTTTGCTCTTTCCAACGAGGTCTGGATTTCAGCCCTGGAGGGGAGGGTCGTTCTTGGGTTGCCCGAAATTACCCTTGGGAATAGTGGTTGCTCCTTATATGTGCTAGTCCTCAGTTTCTCAGAATTCCTTTGAACATTCACTAGTCCAGTTCTCCATCAGTCCAGTTTCCTGCTAATAATTCCATACGTTAAGCTTGCCTTGTTCATGTTACTCTGTCATTTCTGTCTCCTGACTGGACCATGTCGGATATTGACACTGCTCATATACCCTCAGTCATCTTCTATCATCCTCTGTCAGTGCCATCTATTTTCAAAAAACAAACAACAAAACCCCATAAAAACGGATTCACTTTTATTGAGCTCCTTCTTGTGTCTATTTATACCTCCTTGAAAAAGACCCAAGGTGAAGGAGCTTTATTCTGAATTATGTAAATCCTGGAGATCTAACTCCCTAAATGGAGAATATTTTCTAGTTAGTTACTCCCTTGAGCAGGAGACTCTTTAATGGCTCAGAAGAAGAAAGAGTGTGGGGAACAGGGTCCGGAAAGACAAAATCTGATCCCCCTCTACCTCTGTCAGCAGGAAAAGGACACATTTCTTCTTTCTCTCTTTTATTGCAGAGGCAGAAACTGAAAAGGATATTTTATTGGATCATAATTAGACTCTGCCGGGCTTGGGAGGCTGGAATGAACTATGGCAAACAGAAGACTGAAGTATTCAAAGTAAATCTCAAATTCTTCAATCCAGACATTATTAAGAGGAATTCCCAGTCAGATCACCCAAGAAAACTAGGGCCACCCCTCCTATTCTGTCCATTTCCATACCCTGCCCCCTGCCTCAGGCACTCTGTCCTGAGGCCACCTTGGTCCAAAGTCCTGACCACAGTGTGCTCTCTGTTGCACCTCCCTCTTTTAGCAATTCATTCCAGTGATTGTATTTTCACCTTCTTTTTATGTTAATAAAAATACCAAAAAACAGAGTATCCACAACTCTAAGCAAGACAGTTCCAACTAACTGTCCCTTGGGATCTAAGCCCCCTCCAATCAGAAGCAGAGTGGGCATCACTATCCCCAAATCCTCAAGATTGAGGAATGAAGAAACATCAGGGGGGAATGCAACTATGGGCTTATGATTATTCTACTTACGATTATTCAATTTACGATTATTCTAGCAATGGAAGAGCTTGTGACATTGCTACAAAGATAGTAGTGACTAGAGGTTCTGAGGGGAGGAAGAGGGAAGAATAGGTGTAACATGAGGCATTTTTTGGGACATTATAGTTGTCCTGCATGATATTGCAGTGATGGATACAGGCTGTTATACATTTTGTTAAAACCTATAAAATTATGCAATGCAAAGTGTAAACTATAATGTAAACTAGAGACCATGGTTAGTAGCAATCCTTCAATATGTGTTCATCAATTGTAACAAATGTGACACCCGAATGAAAGATGTTATTAATAGGGGAAAGTATGGGAGGGGGAGAGGGAAGAGTATATTGGAATTCCCTGCATTTTTATGTAACATTTATGTAATCTAAAGCATCTTTAAGAAAAAATTCCCAATGGTGAAACCTGAATTTACTTAGTGCTTTTTAACATTAGGAAGTGAATAGTCATTTATATTTAGTACCCCTTTATATCCCCCAAAATGAACTTTTTACTCAAATTAACCTCAACTGATGGAATTTGGTAAGGGAAAGAGTGAGTGGATATTTTTGAGAAGGGGACAATGATTTTTTTTTTCCTCACCTCGAATGTCTCCTCCTTCTCCATCATGTCTAAACTAGAGTTTGGAGGGAAAATATTTGTGAATATGATTGGTAATGAGCATGGAGCTGTGTGACACTCGACCTTGCTGTCACCCTGGGAGTCATGTGGACCAAAGAATCTTTCTTGGATTGGCAAAGTGAACATGTGAAATGATTTCTAGGTCATCTTTTTGAGATGTGTGTCCCCTTCTGACAGACTTTGTTTCTGACAATCTCATTTCTCTGAAAAATTGGTAGACTGAAGTAATTGTTTTTCTTTTCTCCATAACATGAAATCATCAAAGTATTAACTGCCTTGCTCAAGGTCATGGTCCACCTAGGCACCAGAAAATGATTAGCATCTTGAGTCTTTCTATTGATCACACTGCTTTGTATCATGGGATTTTATTTTGAATTCTTCAAATCCACAACCCATTTTAAACTTGCAGGTTGGACTTGTGAACTAACGAAAATGATAATTTGAAGGGGAGAGATTTCAAATTCCAATTGATAGGATGCACTGTCTAAAGTGGCACAAAAGATCTCAAGAGGTTTTCAAAGTCACTTCACAAGGCTTTTTAAGTCTTCTGAACATCAAATGATTCTCACCAAAAAAACCATATTTCTAACTTGAAGGCTAAAGAAAGGAGAGTGAAAAGCAAGGACTGTTGGCAGAAGCCTGTTCTAAAAAATGTGGGGGAACACATGATCAGAAGAATAGAGTAGTTAAAAATGATTTAATCTAAGTTTAATACAGTATATGGAGATTTCTTCCTCTATGTTGGTTTGAAATATCCATATTAATCAATAGTTGGAATTCTAATTACATACTCATGGTTTGGAAGAGCAGTGCATTTTGAAAAATTAAGCGGAGACATTTTCTAGTACTTTATACATTGGGATTTGCTCGATTAATTCTTTTTTTTTTCATGCTTTTTGAAATAGTGTAGGATGAATGATAGTGAAGCTTTCTTCATGCATAGATAAATAAACAATCATTCATTCATTCATTCAGTCAGTCTAGAAATATCCAGTACATATAGTGGAAAAGTAATCATGTAACTCATTCCACTATGCTTCTTTTTTAGTTTCATATTTATTTTCTTAATTGTGTATATGTATATGTGTGTGAGTATGTGTGTGTGTATATATATATTTTGCTTGCTTTATTTCTAAGAGTACTGGAGGTTCAGAAAAATTTGAATTTTTATTCTTAGCAAGTCTGTTGTGCCAAGCTCATTGCCCTGGTTTAGAAGAACACTAAGGCTTGAGATCAGGACTGTTTGACTACTGTACTCGAATATCGTGAATCACCAAATTTCCCTTCACCTGCTGAGCCAGGAGAAGCAAGAGCTATTACTTTTTCCAATTGAACATTCAGAAGGCTAGCTCTCCTGGCTGACTGGAAGATAATGTAGAAACTTCTGCCTTTCAGGGCATTCATATCCCTTCAGAGTCTACTCACACTTTCCTTACTGGTTACCAATACTAAAAATATTTGATCCCCACATTTCTGTGAATATTTACCATTGATAGGATAGTGCTCCCACATTGTTTAAAGATGAAATAGAGGCTCTACCCTTGAAAGACAAATCATGCCCCTTTAAGATCTACCCCAACTTTCTTTCCTAGCCACTAGACCAGGTACTGGAGTCAAATCTGATCCTAACCCAGCTGGGAAAGTGCAGGGCCTGCTGAGGGAAAAATGGATTATATGCCAATGGAACTGCGGGAACCAGCATATACTAGCAGGAGCTGGGAAAGTATATTTGGGATTAGATCCTTTGGAAGTTGAATCAAGGAAGACTGAACATCAGTTGGATAAGAGATTTTATCATTATGGGTACATGCTCCAAAGATACAGGATTTAGCATCCTGACAAGGACCCCCAGAGACAGTGCTGTGACTTGCAATTGCCCACTCAATGAGAAATAGGGAAGCCAGAATTGCTGTGGTAAAAATGGAGGATAAGGTCAAAAGGCACAAAAATGTAGGTCCCTGATAGAAATGGATTGGATAGATTCCAGAGGAATTGAGGCTTAGTGGCAGTGGAACAAAATTATCTTAATGACCAAACTGTTTGTAGTGATCACCAGAGAGGCTGACCTTTAGAGAGTTAGGGAGATAGCTAATGGAACTACCTAGCACTCATAGGGACAAGACAGATGGAAAGCCAAGTGTATTCCTCAACATAGAAAACCAAAAATTTTGAATGGATGCTGGGTTTCAAAAGTGCTATTTTTGCTAGAGCAGATTGCCATGGTCTTAGCCATGGGTGTGAACATTGATTTGGCAAATGCATTCATTTCCATCCCCGTCAGGAAGGGTCTAGACCACTGGATGGGACGTGGGAGAGTATGGGCTATAATGTGGACCATTGACCATGAGGTGCAGTGATGCTCAGAGATATATTCACCAAATGCAATGAATGTCTCATGATGATGGAAGAGATTGTTGCTATGGGGGGGAGGAAGGGGGTGAGGGCGGTGGGGGGTATATGGGGACCTCATAATTTTTGAATGTAACATTAAAAAAATAAATACAAAAAAAAAAAAAAAGAAGGGGACTAGAAGCCATTCATATGCACATGGAAAAGGTACCAGTGAAAATTTATAGTCTTGCCCCAAGCCAGTATTAATTTTTTACCCATCATAGTCTAGTCTGAAGGAACCTATACCAGACCACCTGGATATTTTGCAGAATATCACATTTGTTGATGACACTATTTTAGTCACACCAGATGAAAAATAAGTGTTAAGTAATTTGGAAAGGTTTGCTTTCTCCATGGAGTGAGAAATAAGCCCAACAAAGATTTAGGGGTGCAATACATTACTGATGCTTTTAGGGGCCCAGTGGTCTGGGAAATTCTTCCAGAATAGAAGAAAAACGACTGCGTTGTATTTTTCTTATTAATTTTATTACATTTTATTATATTTTCTTTTATAATTTTATTTTTAATAAAAATTATTGTACCTCCCATCACTGAGAAAGACAAGTAGACTTTTTCCCATCCTGGAGACAGTATAGTTCACACTTCAAACACAGCTTCATTTCATTTACCATCATTGAAGGAAGGCTTCCAGCTCTGAGTAGGTCACCCTATTCAGCCCTTTTCTTCTCTCCCTGTGGCAAGAAAGGGGCTGCATCTGAGGCAGTGCTGCTGTTTGTGCCTTAGGACCTAGCATTTGAGGTATCTATGGTTGGGAAAAAGACATAGTGTGAATTTTAGAAAATGCTAAATAGGGGAATCATGATGTTTTTGGAGTTACCATGCCGTTTGCTTCAGAGTGCTCTTTGGTCATGGTGGAAATGGATTTGAAGTCTGTGACACTGGAACACTGACTTTGAATTCAGAGCTGTCCATCGTTAAGTCCTTCCCCACTTTTGGACAGGCAATTCTTCTTCTTCTCACACGTATGGCAATGGGGGAAATTCTTTATGACCTGCTGATGAGGAAAGAAAAATGTCAACCTTGGTTCATGAATAGGTCATGTTGAGATATGCTACAAGTGCAAAGTGGATGACTTCTGCACTACAGTGCCACTGAAGGGTGGTCCTGAAAGACAGAGCTGAGGGGAAATCTTCCCAATGGGTAGAGATTTCAGAAACCTGGTGTGCCCCTTTTCTGAAAAAAATGGCCTGAGGTAAGAATGGGAAATGGAGAATGGTTTCCATGATTGGTCAAGGAGCTGGAAGGAAAAAGATGCTGTGTCAGCCAGGATCTGTTATCCCCATCCCCATTCGGGCACAATTGGTTCCTGGAAGGAGTAGCTGCGTTGGCTCAGATGAAACTATGCATGGGCCCAGCAGGTGAATATGCTCTAGCTGATCTCACTGCTGCTGATGAATGGCTAATAAATATTGAGCCCTCATATGGCAGACTACTTCAAGGAATTCAATCAGTCACTTGGTGGCAACTTGATTATGTTAAACCTTTGCACCTCTGGAAGGAGGAAAAATTCATTTTTCCCCATTTTTTTTTTAAATTAGAGAAGTTATGAGCTTAGAAAACAATCATGCATAACGTGTAGAATTCTCATACATCACCCCTCCACCAAAACCTTACATTGTTTTAGAACATTTGTTACAGATTAGGAAAGAACATGATCTAACTATGGCCAATAGTGTGTACGTGGTATGTTTTCCATACACCCCTTATTTTTACACTATGCATTAGTATTATACATTTGTGGCAGTTCATGAGAGAACACTCTCATATTTGTACTGTTAACCACAGTCCATCTTCTACCACACGGTTCACTGTGTTACACAGATCCATGCCTTGTAATTCTATCTAAAGTATACACTCAGTGACTCTCACTTGCATCACAGAGTTCTGCAGTTATTGCCTCAGTAAACTATTGAATGTTTTCCTTAGTCCAAAAGAAAAAAAAAAACCCATACCCCCCTATTATCGACCCTTAGTGTTGATGTAGTACCTTCTTTGATACTGATGCAAAATTATTACAATATTGTGGTTAACTATAGTCCATTAGTTACATTAGCTGTATTTTCCCTCTGCATCATTATATTCTTAGCACCTTGTAATAGTGATGTGCATTTGTTCTAGTTCAGAGAAAAAGTTCTTGCATTTGTGTTTTTTCCAGTTTTTTAATTGTATTTTTTAAAAAAGATACATAGATCACAAAAAATGTTACATTAAAAAATATGAGGTTCTCATATACCCTACCCTCTCCTCCACATCAGCAACCTTTTTCATCATTGTGGCACATTCACTGCATTTGGTGAATACATTTTGGAGCACTGCTGCACTGCATGGATTATAGTTTAAATTGTATTTTACGCTTTCCCCAATCCATTCAGTGTTCTGGCAGGATACATAATGTCCAGCATCTGTTCCTGCAATATCATTTAGAACAACTCCAAGTCCCCAAAATGCCCCCACATCACATCTCTTCTTCCCTCAGCAACTACCATGGCCACTGTCTCCACATCAATGATATAATTCCTTCCATTGCTGAAGTCACAATAGTTCTATAATAGAATACCAGTAAGTCCACTCTACTCCATATTTCATTCCTCCATCCTGTGGACCCTGGGATGGTGACTCCACTCCACCTCTAAATCAAGAGGGAGCTTAGATCTCAAATGGTAGATGGATGCAATTCTCTTGCTTGCAGTTGTAGGCACTCTGGGTTCCCTGGTGTGGTGGTTGACCATCTTCACCTCCCTGTTAGATCCTGGGTAAGTCCAGTGAACCAGAGAGTAGGTGTTGCAACACTGCTGAGGATCAGAGCCAAGCTGGCACATGGCCAGTTCAGAGATTCAGTTCTCCTGAGTGTACACCAACCCCAGCACCAATGACAGGTTCAGTAAAAGTAACAGAAGAGGCATGTGTAGAAAGGTCACATCTGAGTCCAACTCCATCACACTCAGGAGCACAAATTCCAAAGTAGGGCCATCTGACAAGGCACTGAACTCTGGAGCTCTCTGCTATGACCATAGAACCTGTGTGTCTCTGTAGCCCTCAGGAACACCAGTACCTGGAGTTGTATCTACTTCGGTGGTCTCAGAGATTCTGCTGAGATGTGTGTAAGTGTGACCCCTCTAATGACCTCCTGATTCATTTTGAAGTCTCTTAGCCATATAAACTAATTGTCTTTACCATTTCCCCCTTTTATTCAAGATCTTTTTCTAGCTGCATCACCAGCTGGTGATTGGTAGTAATTCCTCAGCACTAGGGAGGCTCATCCCCAGGAGTCATGTCCCATGCTGGAGGGAAGGTAATGTATTTACATACTGAGTTTGGCATAGAGAGTGGCCACATTTGAGCAACATGGAGGCTTTCTGCAGGTAACTCTTAGGCACCCTGCAGCTTTAGGCCTTGTTGAAATTTCAAGCACACAGACTCATAAGCATAGTCATCAGTATCAAGGGCTCATCACTGGACCATTCTTCTTCACTGATCTTTGCCCTTGCACTTGGGGGATTGTTGCTGTTCCATTGGGGAATGTGACAGACTCCCCTGGATAGGAACTCAGAGCTCCCTCAGTTGTCATTTGTAACTCTACCTACTATAACAATACCCTACAAATATCTGAACATTTTTATATACCCTATATACATGCTCTGGTGACCTCCCTCCCAACCATGTGTCCCTGGTCCATAACACTCCACACCAGTGTTCCTCCCTTGCCATAGTTGAACCCCTCTGTGATCCAAAACTTCTTCAAAAATGAAGCCTAATATATTGCCAGATTCAATTAGTAGGAAAATGAAATAGTAATGATAGTTTTAAAGATAAGAAAAAGAATACATACTGGTTTAGAAAAACTAAAATAAAGTAAAAATTAAATTGGGGTATTAAAAAATGAAAAATATCATAAAATTTTGTTTTTGACATTTTGCCCTTCATCATATTTGTATTTTTTAAAAAGATTTATTTTATTTATTTATTTCTCCCCACCCCATTTTTGTTTGCACTTGCTGTGTCTCTTCATCTTGTTTCTTTAGAAGGCACTGGGAACTGAACCCCGGGCTACCAGTGTAGGCACTTAATTACTTGAGCCTCTGCTCCCTTATTTGTATTATTAACCACAATCTTCATCCACCTCTGGGGTCACTATGTTATTCAGGCTCTAGATTGTTCCCTGGCTTTCTTTCAATTTACGTTTACACCCCTAGACTACCCCTTTTAGCCACAATCCCATTTATAAACCAGCCATATTAGTTTTACCTATTATAATATGTAATCATCAGCTCTACCCATTTCCACACTTTTACAGTCAAGCTAAATGAAAATTCTACAGACATTAAGATCAGTACCCCTTCTCAGTCCTCATCCGATCTTCTAGTAACCTATAAAATAACCACGTGGTTATTCTTTGTATTACGTTCATATTAATGAGACCATACGATATTTGTTCTTTTGGGTCTGAATTATTTCACTCAGCATAATGTCTTCAAGGTTCATCCATGTTATCATATGTGTCCCAATTTAATTTCTTCTTACAGCAGCATAGTATTCTGTCATATGTATATACCACATTTTGTTTATCCATTCGTTGGTTGTTGAAACAACTTGGGTTGTTTCCGTCTTTTGGCAGTTGTAAATAATGCTGCTTTGAAGATTAATGTGCAAATGCCTGTTCACTTCAGTGTTTTCAGCTGTTCTGGATATACGCCCAGTAGAAAGTTTTCTGTATCATAGGGTAGTTCTTTATTTAGCTTTTAGAGGAACTGCCAAAGTGTCTTCCATAGAAGCTGCACCACTCTAAATTTCTGCCAACAGTGAAATAGTGCTCCTATTTCTCCACATCCTCTCCAGCACTTGTTTTTTGTTTTTTTTTTTAAATAATGGCCATTCTGTGAGGTGTGAGATGATATCTCATTGTTGTCTGATTTGCATTTCCCAAATAGCTGGTGACATTGAATATTCTTTCATGTGCCTTTTTTCGCCATTTTTATTTCCTCATAGGAGAAATGTCTATTTAAATAATTTGCCCATTTTTGAATTGGATTGCTTGCTCTTTTATGGTTGAGTTGTATGATCCTTTTATATGGCATGGAAATCAAGCCCTTATCAGCTATGTGGTTTCCAAATATTTTCTCTCATTGAGTGTGTTGCCATTTCATCTTCCTGGAAAAGTCCTTGGAAACTCAAAAGTGTCTAAGTTTGAAGAGCTCCCACTTATCCATGTCTTCTTTTGTTGCTCAAGCTTTCAGTATAAGGTTTAAGAAACTGCCAGGTCTTAAAGATGTTTCCCTACATTTTATTCTAGGAGTTTTATGGTTCTCACTTTTATATTTAGGTCTTTGATCCATTTTAAGTTAATTTTTGTGTAAGGTGGGTGGTAAGGTTCTCTTTCTTTCTTTTGGGTATGGGTATCTGGTGCACTCAGCACCATTTGTTGATTAGACTGTTCTGCCCACGCTGGGTGGGTTTGACAACCTTGTCAAAAATCACTTGACTGTAGATGTGAGGGTCTGTTTCTGAATCATCAGTTTGACTCCATTAGTCTATATGTCTATCTTTTTGCAAGTTCTATGCTAGGTTTTTTTTTTTTTTCCCAATCACTGTAGCTAGGTAATATGATTTAAAGTCTGAAAGTGAGAGTCCTCCAACTTTGTTCTTCCTTTTTAAGATATTTCTTACCCTTCCAAGTAAATTTGATAATTGGGCTTTCCATCTCTTTTTAAAAATGCTGTTAGAATTTTTATTGGGATTGCATTGAATTTTCATATCACTTTGGGTAAAACTGACATCTTAATGATATTTAGTCTTCCCATCCATGACCACAGGATGTTCTTCCATTCAGTTAGGTCTTCTTTGATTTCTTTTAGCAGTGCATTGTAGTTTTCTGAATACAAGTGCTTTACATCCTTGGTTAAGTTTATTCCTAAATATTTTATTCTTTTTCTTGTTACTGTATTTGAAATTTTTTCCTGACTACTTTCTCAGATTGCTCATTATTAGTGTATAGAAACGCTACTGTATTTTTGAGTATTAATCTTGTATCCTGTCACTCTTCTGAATTCATTTATTAGCTCTAGTAGCTTTGTTGTAGATTTTTGGGGGGGATTTTCTAGGTATATCACATCATCTGTGAATAGCAAAAGTTTTACTCCTTCATCTCTAGTCAGGATTTCTTTCATTTCTATTTCTTGCCTGATTGCTCTAGCACAATAGTGAACAACAGTGCTGACAGTGGGCATCCTTGTCTTGTTTCTGATATCAATGGGAAAGCATTCACTCTTTTATCATTGAAGGCAATGTTAACTATAGGTTTTTCATACATGTCCTTTATCATGTTGAAAAAGTTTCCTTTGATTCCTATTTTTTGGAGTGTTTTTATTAAGAAAGGATGCTGGTGTTTGTCAAACGACTTTTCTGCCTCAATCAAGATAATTGCAACAATTCATTTTGATTGGAATTGGCAGATTTGGGGTTTGCCTTTCCTGCCTGCAAGGTCTCTTCCAGCACTATTTTCTGAGGGTATGCTGAGTGATTCACCAATATCAGTTCCTGAATGACATTACATCTGGAACTCTTACACTTTACAACTGGAAGCAGGCATATGACCAAAACACTCAGAAGCTGGTGGCCTGATAGAGAGATGGTTTGCTCCATTGAAAGTATAACTGAGGTTTCAGTGTGGAGATTATACCTGTAAGGATGGGAAACCAACTTCCAGGATTCAGTTTTCATCTTACCACTACAACACAAAATTTATGGTTCTGTAACCCATTAGTTAGAGTACATGAGTTCCTATAATAAGGCTGTGACCAGATTTGCCATCACTCCAAGTACTCGCTTTGGGATTCTGTACTTTCTGTTGTTTTTAACTCTAGGTTCTGAGGGTCTAGAGATCATGGTTCCCAGGGGAGGAATGTTTCCACCATAAGACACAACAAAAGAGCCAATAAACTTTTAGCTATGGCTGCTGTCCCATTAATTTTACATTGCTCTTCAACTTCTCCCTCTTTCCAGTCCCTCAGCTTTCACTCATATGGTTTCCAAGAGCTTTTGCAATAAAATTTCTGCACGTCAATCTCCAATTGTTTTCCAGGGAATCCCTGTTTTCCAGGGAATCTAATTTCTGACAAATGTTCCCCCTTTTTCTAATTTCCAGGAGAAATTGTGCCAAGTTAGTTACTTTTTCTTAAATATCTTGTTCCACTGCCATGGTTTTATTCATCTCAGCTAAGTAAGACTTTCTTCATTGTTCTTATTTTCAAATTTTCTTAGATATTTTTGTTTACTCCTCATCAAATTTAGAATCATGTAGTCAAATTCTACAAAGCAGAAGACTTTTTACTTCTTTTATATAAGAATTTCTTTATAATTTAAATATAGTGGTAGATAACTTCTCTAAAATACATAGCTTCAGGCTTGAAAGCATTTATTCTATAATAAATATTTTAGTCTTCCTCAATGAAGATTATTGGTTCTCTTCATATAATTTCCACCCAGTTCTCATTATACAGAATATGAATTAAGTTTTGCATATGTATATTCTATCCAGCCACTTTAGGAAATCCTTTTGTTCGAAGAAATTTTCAGGTGATTACCTTGAGTTTTCAAAGTATATAATACTCTGCCAATAATGGCTATTTGCAAATTTTTAGTGCTTATTCTTTCTACATCGTGGCTCTTTATATTGGAAATCCCATGACCATATTCAGTAAAATTGTTGGCAGTGAGTTTCTTCTGTTCCCTATTTTAATGGAGAAGCAGCTAATATAATATTTTTTAAAACTTGTTCTCTGGAACACTACCTCTTAAAGCTGTTAAGAAGAATTTTGAAATAAAAGAGCTCAAAGATCAAATGAGATTAGGAAATGCTGCATCATTTTCTGTACCTTCTTTTAGAAACTCATATTATATAATGTATTTTGATCTAGTTTCTGTCAAACTTATTCGGCCAAGCAACTTTTTTTTGGAACACCTCTCGTAACCTTAAGAATCATGTTCTATAGTATGTGAAAGTACAATTTGGGAAATTCTGCCTTATTGTCGCAGAATTGCATGTTTAGAGTCAAGATTACATTTCATTTTAACATGATTATTTATATTGGAAGATATCATAATATCAAATCATCCTTGCATTGGTTGAGATAGGTAATTTTCTTAAAGACTGAACTAAGAAAATGCCACTAGATGCATATGATTTTTTAAAAAAGTTGTAAATCTGAGTAGCCCAATGAATGGACTGTAGAGTTCTGCCCATATCCCTATATGACTTATTCACTTATTCTCCTAACGACTGGTAGTGTTGGCATTGCATTATTTTAAATATTCTTTTGGATGGCTTATGTGGTATAGGAATGATCTTTTTCTGAAAGCTTGAAAGAACTTACAAGTAAACAAACGTGGGACTAGAATCTTTTTTTAGAAAAAGTTTGGAATATCTATTTAAGCAGAATAGATCACTTGAAAACTATTGCTGTGATATGAAGAATGTAAACATATGAAAAATAAAGCCTGATAAGTCTAGTAGGATGGAAATAGATTATTATAAAAATTGGGGAAAAAAATTGCTGTTTGGAACAAAATCAAGTTAAGCCTCACTTGAAAACCTACTATAGTTTCTTCTTGACTCAATTTTTTTTCTGTTTTGTCAAGTTCTAATATTTAGTTATGTGGTGATTAATATATTTCATAATAATTTCTAAACATCTTTTCTATTTCTGTGCCTTGTTTCTAATGGTGTTTATTTGGGCTGTGACTTTTTTCTTGATTAGATTTGTGTGTTTAGTTCATTTTATTGTCTCCCACTTTTCCCCTCCCACCCTACACATACCCATACATATACACATTCCAGGGATCCTGACTTTGGATTGTTAATTGCAATATATTTCTGCTTTCTAATTCCTTAATTAACTTTTTATCTTAATTTAGGTATGACTGTGCTCTGTGCCAGGAACTGTGCTAAGGATTTTGCCTTTTTCCACATTAATTTATTTATCTTCCATCTACTGATTTCTGTGGGTTTCTTTTGCTCTTCCTTTCATAAATTCTAGACTTGAATTCTTAATTCATTTTAAATGATCTTTCCCATAAAATATTATTCCTTAATAAAATAAAATTATGAAAACATTGAGTGAATCACTAACTTTAAATGGAAAATATTGCTAGAGTTTAGTGTAACATTTGAAAACATACCTAGGTCTGAGCACATTTTAAAGCTATCAGAGAGTAGACGAGCTAATTTAATATTTAAAACATTGTTTTTAAACCAAGGAATCTTTTTTCTTTAACTCCAAATGTAATATTATGTTCAATCAGTTAAAGTCATGAGACTTAGTTCTGACAACTCAGTTCTCTGCCTTTTACTAGACCATTTTCATCTCAGAGGCAACTCGATGGAATCTTAACACTTCTTAGGACATGATGTTCTACAGATGAGGAAACTGGGAACCTAAAGTTTCTTTTCTTATAAAATGTTAACTGCTAAATATCATTGTGTAATCCTATTGTGTCTTCACTTCAAAAACCCTAAGTGTACCATTTTCTACTTCCCAGGAACTTTTCTTTTCTTTTCACTTCTGGCATAGGGCTCCTTTCTTTCTGAGTCTTCTATATCTGTCTTAGTGCTCTTCCTAAGGTCAGCTGCCAGCTATCAGGCATCTGATAGTTTGATTCTCTCCCCAGGGCCCCAGGATCAAAAATGATTGTCTCAAATAAATGTCTGTTTATATAGACAAGAGGACAGGGACTCAACCTGAGTCATGCCTTACTGATGTGGTCAAATCAATGCTGTAATCTAAGCAGGTAATTTAATCAAACACATCTTAGTTGAATCTAATGCAATCAAGGGTATCACACCTAGAAGAATAGATTAGTTTACAAACATAATCCTTCTCTTTTTGGGATTCATAAAAATAATCTCAAACTGTCACACCCATTAAATATTAGAAATAAAATAACTCTTCATATTCCCCCTAAATTCTACACCAGTGAATTGATTGCTTCCTTGTTCTTTGATACCAAAAGCTTCTTTTTTTCAACAGCGGTTATACAAGACATGAATAACGTCTCAAAAAAACCCACAAATTTGTGTTCCATAATTATTTAATAACTGTATAATTTAAAGTCTTCCAACTTCTACTAAATATTGCTTATTTGGTGAAACCCAGTGAATTTTTAAAAAATAATTTTTAATTTTTAATTTTTAAAGAAGCTTTAGATTGCATAAATATTACATAAAACATATAGAGGATTCCCATATACCCCATCCTTTCCCCCTCCACACTTTCCCACATTAATAACATCCTTCATTAGTGTGGTACATTTGTTACAATTGATGAACACAATATTGAAGCATTGCTACTAACCATAGACTCTAGTTTACATTATAATTTACACTTTGCCTCACACAATTTTATAGGATTTTACAAAATGTATAAAGGTCTGTATCCATCATTACAGTGTCATGCAGGACAGCTCCATTGTTACACCTATTCTTCCCTCTCTCTCCCTTCAGAACCTCTGTTGGCCACAGCCTTCATATCAGTGATACAGGTTCTTCCATTGCTAGAATAATCATAAGTCTACTTAAGTCCAGAGTTGCATTCCTAATTATGTTTGTTCATTACTCAATCTTGAGGATTTTGGGATTGTGATGCCCACTCTGTTTCTGACTAAGAGAGGGCTTTGATCCCATGGGGCAGATGGATGGACCTGTCTTGCTTGCAGTTATTGATAGTCTTTGTTTTTTGTGTTGGGTATTGTCTATCATCATTCCTTTGTTAGTTGTCCTGGAAAAGTCTAATAAACTGGAGAGTAAGTGTTGTAACTCTTCTGAGATTCAGGACTCAACCAGTATATGAACAGACCAAAGATTTAAGTCTCTGGGACATATATTTAACAAGATAGTGCTAATTATAGGTTTAGATAAAAGAGGTAGCAAAGCCATGTGTAGGGCAGTTATAAATGAGTCTAACTCTGTTATTCTGAAGAGCATATATTCCAACGTAAGGTCCACTGACAGGGTGCCAAATACCTGAGATTGTCTGCCCTGTGCTATTGTGTCTAGATGTCTTTAGAGCCCTCAGGAGCCCCGCTGTTTACTGTAGGCACTGTTTACTGTGGCTGTCAATGAGATCCTGCTGAGACATACATAAGCATAATCTCTGGATTAGGGATTCTTAACCAGGGGTTAACCTGAAAGATTTCAGGAGGTCTGTGAGCTTATACTAAAAATTCAAAAAAACATGATTCTTGTGGGGACATGTTGGTGCGGGTGTGATATATTTATTAAATAATACACAGTATAGTATGGACTTAGTAAGAGGTCCATGGTTTTCCCTTGACTGGCAAAGGGGTCTGTGTAACAAAAAATGTTATGGACCCTTGCCCTGGAATGACCTCCTGATTCACTTTGAAATCTCTTGACCATAAAAACTCATGTGTATTGTATATTTCCCCCTTTTGGTCCAGATGCATTGCTAATTGGCACTTGGTAGTAATCCCACAGAGCTAGGAAGGCTCATCCTTGGAAGTCATATCATCCCATGCTGGGGAGAAGGTAATACATTTATATGGTGAGTCTGGCTTAGAGAGAGAACACATTTGAGTAACAAGAAGTCTTTTCGGAGGTAACTCTTAGGCATATGTAATATTAGGCTAAATTTCAATTTCACAAGAAAAGATTCATATGTACAACCATCAGTATCAAGGGCCTGGCATAATGGTCTGTCCTTTTTCACTGAACACTGCCCATGGGCTTGGGGATTCTTGCCACTCTATTAGAGAACATAGAAGGACACCCCAGGATGGGAATCCAATATTCTCAATCCATTGAGACAACATGCTGTGACCACTTATTCACATGCCATAGAGGCATGCCCCAGGTGCACCCCTCCCTACACATACCCCTATCACTGACACTCTGTACCAGCGACCCTTCCCTGCCTAGTTGTGACCATTCTGTGATCCAAAACCTTCCCCCAAACAAAGCCAAGTCCTTGCTTGAGCACTGAAGCAAGAACCAGATACAAAAGGCATCCAGATTGGTAAGGAAGAAGTCAAAATTTCACTGTTTTCAGACAGCATGATCATATACATAGAAAGCCCTGAGAAATCTACAACAAATCTTCTAGAACTTATAAATGCCTTCAGTAAAGTTGCAGTTTATAAGATCAATGTGCAAAAACCAGTAGCATTTCTGTACACTAATAATGAGCAAACCAAGAAGGAAATCAAGAAAAAAAATACCATTTACAATAGTAAATAAAGAAATCAAATACCTAGGAATAAATTTAACTAAAGATGTAAAAGACTTATACACAGAAAACTGCACAACACTATTCAAGGAAGTGAAAGAAGACTTAAATAAATGGAAGAATATTCCCTGTTCATGGATAGGAAGAATAAATATCATTAAGATGACTATCCTATGAAACTAATCTACAGATTTCATACAATCCCAATAAAAACCAACACAGCATTTTTTACTGAACTGGGAAACCTAACTATGAAATTTATTTGAAAGGGAAATAGGCTCTGAATAGCCAAAGATATATTGGAAAAGAAAAATGAAAGCAGAGGAGTTATACTATCTGACTTTAAAACATACTACAAAGTTATAGTGGCCAAAATGGCATGGTATTGGCACAAGAGTAGACATACTGACCAAGGGACTGAATTGAGAGTTCTGATATAGATCTTCGCATATACAGTCATCTGATATTTGACAAGGCCACAAAGCCCACTGAACTGGGAGAGAATGGCCTCTTCATCTGCTTGGAGAACTGGATATCCATATACAAAAGAATGAGAAAGGATTACCATCTTATACAAAAATACAATCCAGATGAATCAAAGATCTAAACAAAAGAGCCAAGACTATAAAGACCTTGGAAGAAAATGTAGGGAAGCGTCTACAGGACCTTGTAATAGGAAATGGCTTCATGAACTTCATACCCAAAGCACGAGCAGTGAAAGAAAAATAGATAAATGGGACCTCCTCAAAATTAAAGCCTTTTGCACCTCAAAGGAGTTTATCAAGAAAGTGAAAAGACAGCCTACCCATGGGGAGAAAATATTTGGTAACCATATATCTGATAGGAGCCTAAAATCCAGCATATATAAACAAATCCTATATCTCAAAAATAGAAAGACAAACAACCCATTTAAAAAATAGGTAAGAGATTTGAACAGATACTTCTCCAAAGAAGAAATACAAATGACTAAAAAGTACCTGAAAAGATGTTCAACATCACTAGGTATTAGGGAAATGCACATCAAAACTGCAATGAAATACCATCTTATACCCATTAGACTGGTGGCTGTTAAAAAAACAGAGGACTACAAGTGTTAGAGATGATGTGAAGGAATTGGAACATTCATTCACTGCTGGTGGGAATGAAGAATGATCCAGCCTTTGTGGAGGACAGTTTGGCTGTTCCACAAAAAGCTAGCTATAGATTTGCCATATGACCTAGCAATTCCACTGCTGGGTATATACCCAGGAAAATTGAAAACAAGGATATGAACAGATATATGCACACCAATGTTCATAGCAGCATTATTCACTATTGCCAAAAGTTGGAATCAATCCAAATGCCCATCAACAGATGAATGGATAAACAAAACACGGTATATATATACAATAGAATACTACTCAGCTGTAAGAAGAAATGCAGTACTAATATATGGGATAACATGGATGAATCTTGAGAACCTTATGTTGAATGAAGCAAGCCAGGCATTGAAGAAGAAATACTACATGACTCTCTGATATGAATTAAACAAATCAAGCTGTCTCAGAGAGCCAGAGACTGGAAGAGAGGCTTTCAGGAAATGGGTGGGAGAGGAAGAAAGTGAACCAAAGCCCACATGGGCAAAATCTATGATAAAGTGGAGGTAAGTAGTTGTGCAGTAAAGGGATAAGATGGGGGCACAGGGATACTATTTTGTTGGACTTTGCAGGCTTGAGAGGGACCAAGCCTGAGAGGGAGGATGGGTCAGATGGTCCACAGAATTGGGAGAAGGGTTGGGGAGGAGCAGGTGAATGTGGGAGATTGTTGGGTATGTGGTTGAAACTATAATGTTGAGAAAACTCTTTAGAAAATATAATAAGGAAGGATTACTGGTTTAAGGTGTTTGACAGGGGCATCCAGGACAGGGTGCACATGGGGCAGGTTTCTAGGGAGTGTGTGAGTGCTCCTCATGTCATAGTGTGTTATATCAGTGATCGGAGACCCATACAATGAGCAGGAAGGTGTTACACCCCCATCCTGAGAAAGCATGATCTTCTCAAACAGCAGGGAGGGTGTCTATCGAGAGCATAGGTGGCTCCCAATCAGGAGGGACAGACTAGTGTGTCAAGCCCTCAGTATTGTTGCAGGTATCTAGCAATCTTGTCCTTCAAGCAATGAAGCATGATTGTCACTGTGGGACCTGAGGGGAGAGGGTGAGAGGAATAGAATAGATGGAAGAAGGGGTAACTAGGGGGCAATGGAGGTGATTTACATGATCCTGCAATGATGGATACAGGCCATGTTAAACTACACCAAAAATTTATAAAAGTATATTGTCTAAAATGTAAATCATAATGTAAACCATAATGAAACCATGGTTGGTAGCTCTGCCTCAATATCTGTACATCGGTTGCAGCAAATATAATATCCACATGTAAAAAGATTATTTCTGGGGAAGGTAGAAAGGCTTTGCTGTTGGGTATATAGGAGTCCCCTATATTGTATATGTGATTTTACTGTGATATAAAACTTTTTTGAAAACATTAAAAAAAAAAAGAATATAGATGCTAAGGAAGAAATGGAAGAGATTGCTTTGCTGCTGTACATACAGGGCAACACACATTACAGTGATGAAAGGCAAAACATCAAAACAAATTTTTATGATACTTTTCATTTTTTTTAACACCCCAATTAATTTTTTACTTTATTTTAGTTTTTCTAAATTATTATGTATTCTATTTCTAATATTTAAACCTATCTATAATTACTATTTCATTTTTCTATTAATTAAATTTGGCAATATATTAAACTTCATTTTTGAAGAAGTTTTGGATCACATACGGGTTCAACTATGGCAGGGGAGGAGCACTGATGTGGGGTGTCATTGATGGGATATGCATGGATAGGAGGGAGTTCTCCAGGGCATGCATATAGGGTATATAAATATGTTCGGATGTTTGTTGGGTATTGACATAATGGATAAAATTTCACATGACAACTGAGGGAGTGCTGAGTTTCACTTCTGGGTAACTGCACTGAGGGATTTCAGAGTTCCCATTCTGGGGAAACCTGTCACACTCCCTGTGGAGCCGCAAAAATTTCCCAAGTGCAAAGGCAAAGACCAGTGAAGAAGGAAGGTCCAATGATGCGTCCTTGATACTGATGACTATGCTTAGAAGCCTGTGTGCTGGAAATTTCAACTCGGCCAAGAGCTGCAGGGTGCCTAAGAGTTACCTCCTGAGAGCCTCCATGTTGCTCAAATGTGACCATTCTCTAAGTCAAATTCAGCATGTAAATCCATTACCTTCCCCTGCAGCATGGGACATGACTCCTGGGGATGAGCCTCCCTGGTGCCAAGGGATTTCTACCAAGCATCAGCTGGTGATGCAACTAGAAAAAGACCTTTGGGGAGAGCTGCCCAGCACAAAGGAAGGTGCAGACTGCCCAAGAGTGGCACTGTACACACGGAGAGCTGACACAACAAGATGACACAACAAAAAGAAACACAGATTCCCGGTGCCGCTGATAAGGATAGAAGCGGTCACAGAAGAACACATAGCAAATGGACACAGACAGCAGACAACTGGGGCAGGGAGGGAGAGGGGAGAGAAATAAATAAATAAATAAATAAATAAATAAATAAATAAATAAATAAATAAATAAAAAGACCTTGAATAAAAGAGGGAAATGGTAAAGACAAATGAGTTTACATGGCTAAGAGACTTCAAAGTGAGGTCATCAGAGGGGTTGTGCTTATGCACATTTCAGCAGGATCTCAGAGACAGCCAAAGTAGGTACAACCCCAGGTACTGGTGCTCTTGAGGACTACAGAGACCTGCAGGTCCTGTGGTCAAGAGAGATGGCTCTGGAGTTCAGTGACTTGCCAATGGGCCCTGCTTTGGAATTTGTTTTCCTGTGTGTGGTAGAGTTGAACTCAGATGTACAAGCCTCTTCTGTCGCTTTTACTGAACCTGTGGTTGGTGCTGGGGTTGGTGTATGCTTGGGAGACTTGACTCTCTGGACTGACTATGTGCTGGCTGTACCTTGAGCCTCAGCAGGGTTGCAGCACCTACTGTCTGGTTTGTTGGACATGCCCATGTCAGCTAACAGGGAGGTGGGGATGGTCAACCACCACACCAGGGAACCAAGTGATTCTACAACTGCAAACAGGAGAATTCCATCCATCAGCCATGTGGGATCTAGGGTCCTCTTGAGTTAGAGGTGGAGTCAGCATCACCATCCCAGGGTTCTCAGGATGAAGGAATAAAATATGGGTTAGAGTGGACTTACTGTGGTATTCTACTATAGAATTATTGTGACTCTAGCAATTGAAGAAATTGTATCATTTATGTGGAGACAGTGGCCATGGGAATTGCTGAGGACAGGGAGAGGAAAAAAGAGATGTGATATGGGGGCATTTTCAGGACTTTGAGCTGTCCTGTATGATATTACAGTGACAGATGCAGGACATCATATATTCTGCCATAACCCACTGAAAGGACTGGGAGAGAGTGTAAACTACAATGTAAACTGTAATCCATGATCTGTAGCAGTGCTCCAAAATGTATTCATCAAATGCAATGAATGTGCCACACTGATGAAAGAATTTGGTGATGTGGGAGTGGGGGTGGAGAGTGGGGGTATATGCAATCCTCTTATGTGTATATTTTTTAATTTTTAAAATTTATTTTTAATTTTTGATTTTTTTAAAGATTTATTTTATTTGTCTCCCCTTCCCCCTCCCCCCACCCTGTTGTCTGCTCTCTGTGTCCATTCACTGTGTATTCTTCTGTGTCCACTTGCATTCTTGTCAGGTGGCACTGGAAATCTGTATCTCTTTTTGTTGTGTCATCTTGCTGCGTCAGCTCTCCATGCAGTGCCACTCCTGGGCAGATTGCATTTTTCACATGGGACGGCTCCCCTTGTGGGGTGCACTTCTTGTGCATGGGTCACCTCTACGCAGGGGGCACCCCAGTGTGGAATGGCATTCCTTGCAGGTGGCATTGTGCATGGGCCAGCTCACAACACGGGCCAGGAGGCCCTGGGTACCAAAGCCTGGACCTCCTATATGGTAGGTAGATGCCACATCTGTTGAGCCACATCTGCTTCCCTCTCTTATAATTTTTAATGTAATATTTTGTATGACCTATCTTAAAATTTTTTTAAATCTATTTTAAAAATCTTACAATGATAGGGAGATTGAGAGGTGAAGAATTTTCTTATTTATTTTTCTGCTTATTATTATTGAAATAATGAAAATGCTCTAATAATGATTGAAATGATAAATGCACAACTGTGTGATTATTCCAAACACTGGTATACCAAACACCAGACACTTTGGATGAACTGTATGCTTTATTAATATGTATCAATAAAATTGATTTGTTAAAAAAAGAAAAAACTTAAAAGAATAAAATTAAAAAAATACAAAAATTAGAAATTAAAAATTTAAAAATTTAAAAATTTAAAAAATAATTTTTCATTGTCTTTCTTCTCTGTAAGATCTTTTATGTACAATGACAATATCTTCAGTATATTCCCCTGGTGTCTTATTTTTTTTTATTTTTTTTGTATCTTCAAAGAAGCCTTAGATTCAGAAAAGTTATGTAGAAAATTCAGAGGATTCCCATATACCTAACCCCCTCCCCCTTTCCCACTCTCCTCTATTAATAACATTTTACATGTACATGGTACATTTGTTAAGATGAACAAATATTGAAGCATTGCTATTAACTATGGTCAATGGTTTATTTTATGGCTTACAATTTGCACCGTACCCCTGTACAGGTTTTGACAAATTTTATAACAGCCTGTAGCCATCAATGCAAGATCAAGCAGAACAATTCCAATTCCTATGTTCTATCTATTCTATTCCTCCCTCCCCCCACTCCAGAACCTATGGTAACCACAAAATTTCAATTTTTAAAGAATAAGGTTCATAGTTACCTGCATTAATATTGAAGGTTTGAAATACTGATCTGTTTTCTTTTATTAGACACTGCCTATGTTCTTGAGAGATTCTTGCCTCTCTAATTGAGAACATAGCAGAACTCCCCAGGATGGAAGTTTAATATTTTTTATTATGTGGATTTTCACCCACTGAGATAACACACAACTACAAGAGGAACACTTTCATATTCCACAGAAGCATGCCCCAGATGTACTCTATCCCACATATCTCCCCGCTGCCATCATCCTGCACCAGTAACCCTCCCCTGCCATATTTGCCAAAAGAATCTTACCACTATTGTAGTTTTAACCACAGACCTACAAATCCCCAGAGTTCACCTATTACTTCCTTCAACCCTACCCCCAGGTCCATGGATGGTCCAACCCATCCACACTACCCTCCTTCCCCTCACATTACAGCACCGCCCAACCCAGTCACATCACTGCACCAACATCACCCCTATTCACTGCCCAACCACCCCTTCCAGCTTATCATAGATTTGCTCATATTGAGCATCAGCTTACCACCCTCTACTCCCTTTCTGTCTCCTGATAACCTATCTTCCAGACCCTAGCTCAGTGAGTCTGCTAAATTTGCTTAAGTCTTATCAGTGAGGTCATATAATATTTGTCCTTCAGTGACTGGCTTACTTTGCTCAACATAAGGTCTTCAAGATTCACCCATGTTGTCCCTTGTGTTAACATTGCATTCCTTATAGCTGAGTAATATTCCATTGTATGTATATACCACAATTCATTTATCCATTGGTCTGTTGATGGACATTTGGGTTCCTTCCAATTTTTGGCAATAGTGAATAATGCTGCAATGAGTATTGGTGTGCATGTTATCTGTTTGTGTCCCTGCTTTCAGTTCTTCAGGATATATACCCAGAAGTGGGATTGGCCAGTAACTTTTCTTACATGTTGAAAAAATTCAGGTGCTTCTGGCTAGCTTTTTATTTCCTGGTTTTAGAACTTGAAAGAAGTTATTTGTGGCAAATATTCTTTTTAATGTCTCTTGAATTTTGCTTATAATTCGTCACAGAAAAAATTTAATTTTTCATTTAGAACCCAGAACAAGCTTCCTTATGCTGTATCCTGTGGGAAAATAACTTGAATTTGAATGTGGGAACCTGGCTTGAAGTTGAAACATTTCCATAATGCAGACAAGAAGTGTGGGCTTAGGAACACCAGCCTTGACTAGACGGAACGCTGTCTGGTCAGCACGAAAATTGCTTACGTGTGGAGATGTTTGAACTTTTTTATGGCCTGCTCCCTAGCATTGCAGGGGCTACAGCTTTATAACAACAGCCTTGAAAGTAAACATAGATAACTACTATTGCTTCATAATTTCTAAAAAATACAATGTGGAAACTAGGGTCGAGGCTCTCAGTTCTAGAAGCTATTGAGCCCTGGTTCCATCCTTAATTTCTTTCTTGGTCTTTCTTTCTGTCCTTTTTTTTTTTTTTTTTTTTTAATTTTTTTTTTATTGACTTTGTAATAATATTACATTAAAAATATATATGTGAGGTCCCATTCAACCCCACCCCCCCACCCCCCCTCTCCCCCCCAACAACACTCGTTACCATCATCATGACACATCCATTGGATTTGGTAAGTACATCTTTGGGCACCTCTGCACCTCATATACATTGGTTCACATCATGGCCCATACTCTCCTCTATTCCATCAAGTGGGCCCTGTGAGGATTTACAATGTCCGGTGATTACCTCTGAAGCACCATCCAGGGCAGCTCCATGTCCCAAAGACGCCTCCACCTCTCATCTCTTCCTGCCTTTCCCCATACCCTTTGTCCATTATGTCCACTTTTCCCAATCCAATGCCACCTCTTCTATGTGGACATTGGATTGGTTGTGTCCATTGCACCTCTATGTCAAGAGGAGGGTCAGATTCCACCTGGATGCTGGGTGCAATCCTCCCATTTTCAGTTGTAATCACTCTAGGCTCCATGGTGTGGTGGTTGTCCTTCTTCAACTCCATCTTAGCTGAGTGTGGTAAGTCCAATAAATCAGATTGTAGGTGCTGGAGTCTGTTGAGGCTCAGGATCTGGCTATCACATTGTCAGTCCAGAGATTCAAATCCCCTAAATATATCTTAAACCCCAACATTAACTGCACCTCCAGCACATTAGCATGAAAGTCTTATGAAGGGAGATCCCATCTGAGTCCAGATTCATCACACATAAACACCATTTCCAAAGAGGGGCCATCTGCCCTGGTAGTTAACCCCATCGGCCATGACCATAACTCCCATGGGTCTCTTTAGCCCTCAAAGGAACCAATATCTGGGGGTTGTATCTGCTTTATCTGTCTCTCTGACTCTGCTCAGTTGTGCATGAGGGCAAACCTTCTGCCAGCCTCCAGACTCTTTTTTAGAAACTCGTAGCCATATAAACTCATTTCTCCTTTCCATTTCCCCCTTACTTTAGGTCAAACAGCATTTTAAAGTCATGGTATTTTATGTAGACATGGATATTCTGCTGATCCGCATTGAACCTTCCGTATAAGGTCATTTTCCAGTTGCATCATCAGTTGGTAGTTGATAGTGGTCCCTCGTTGCCAGGGAGGCTCATCCCCGGGTGTCATGTCCCGCGCTGGGGGGAAGGCATTGCATTTACATGCTGAGTTTGGCTTCGAGACTGGCCACATTTGAGTAACATGAAGGCTGACAGAAGGAAATTCCCAGGCACAAAGTTGCTCTAGGCCTTGTTCTTATTTTGGGTTTATCAGCTCACAAGCATAGTCATTAGCATCTGGGGCTCACTGTTGAACCCTCACTCCCTCCCGGTCCCCACCACTGTACCTGGGAGACTGTCGCTGCTCCCCTAGGGACCACGACAGAGCACCACTGGCCAGGAACCCAGTACCCCCCCTACTGTGGTTTTTAATTGTTGCCACTATGAGTATATCCAAACATTACCATGCACCCTGGACATATGTTCTGTACAGCTCCCTGTCAGTCATATATCACCTGTCATTGGTATCCCATACCAGTATCCCTCCATTGCCATTGTTGAAACACTCTGTGATCCAGAACTCCCCGAAATTTGAAGCCCAATATAATGTCATGGTCCCTTACTAGGGAATGGCATATAGCGATGAGTTTAAAGGATAGATAAAGAATTTGGATAAAGTTAGATAAAGAACTTAGATAAAGAATGTTGACTTGAAAAAATTCCACATCCTATTTTTTTCTTTTTCCCCCCCCCCCCCCCCCCCTAATTATTCAGCTTTTCTTCACAGGAGTCCTAGACCACAGCAATGTATATATATAATATACAGCACTCCCACACATCCACCAGAAAACCTTTTCCCTTCCACAGTGATACTCTTATGCCCTATTCATATCATATTTACTTAAAGTGATGTACAGAGTCTGAGACATTAGCTTTCTAACAAGGTGACATCTGTACTTACATTATGGTGCATACTTTAGGATACACAGTTCTTTACATTTTTAGTTATCCTATGTTTTACATTATGGTTTACATTATCAGTCTGTCATCTCCTATATGTTATGGTGTAATATTACATGTTTTATATCCATCTTTGTGTACTCTCAAGAAACTCCTCTCTTACCCCCCATTTACTTTGGTTCCACACATTTAACGTCCATTTTCCCTTCCACCTTGGTGCCCTCAGTGATAGCCAACCTCCGTTTCCTGAGGAGCCACTTCCAGAGATAGATGGAATAGTGTTCAGGGCCTAACTTGCTCAACTGCCCCAATGCCCTGGGAGCCACCCTTTCTCTCGAGGGATACAGTTCCCTCTATTGGATGGCATTAGTCCTCCCCAGGATGTGGGTCCACCCCCACTCTCACTACTTGGGTTTCTACCCCATGGTGTCACCCACTCTGGCAGAATGAGCATTTAGACATTCCCCAGGAGCCCGTCCTGCATCAGACCCTCCCCTCCGAGCATTCTAAACAGGTAACCCTCTTTATTATATTTTGATATGATTTTCTCGGCATTTTACTCTCCACCAACACCTGATCCTCTCCTGGTTCGTATGCTACCCCTCCCTCCCCCCACTTTTGGGCAACGTTACCCATCCGTCCCTCCCCAGCCACCCTCAAACCCGCAAAGCCCCAAGCAAAGGCAACCCCTTACCCCCCTTTTATCTCTTCTTTGTGTTCATACTTACCACCATCTCGTCTTAAATTCCACCCCTGCAGACATCGGCTCATATCCTTCCTCCACCCTCCGATTTCCTGCAAGCCTATCGTTCAGTCTCTTGCTATCTAGGGCAGCTTGTTTATTTCATATCATTGAGGTCATGTAGTATTTGTCCTTCAATGTCTGGGTTGCTTCACTCAACATAAGGTTCTCAAGATTCATCCATGTTATCACATGTGTTTGTAGTGTGTTTGTTCTTACAGCCGAGTAGTATTCCATTGTGTGTATATACCACATTTTATTGATCCACTCGTCTGTTGATGGGCATTTGGGTTGATTCCAACTTTTGGCAATAGTGAACAATGCTGCTATGAACATTGGTGTACATATATTGGTTTGTGTTCTTGTTTTCAGTTCTGCTGGGTATATTCCCAGCAGTGGTATTGCTGGGTCATATGGCAAATCTATGGCTAGTTTTTTGAGAAACCGCCATACTGTTCTCCAGAATGGTTGGATCCTTCTGCATTCCCACCAGCAGTGGATGAGTGTTCCCCTTCCTTCACATCTTGTTCAGCACTTGTATTCTTCTGTTTTTTTCATAGCTGCCAATCTTATGGGTGTAAGATGGTATCTCATTGTAGTTTTGATTTGCATTTCCCTGATAGCTAGAGATTTGGAACATTTTTTCATGTGCTTTCTTGCCATTTGTATTTCTTCTTCGGAGAAGTGTCTGTTTAAGTCGTTTTCCCCATTTTTTAAATGGGTTGTTTATCTTTTTATTTTCAAGATATAGGAGTTCTTTATATATGCAAGTTATAAGTTTCTTATCAGTTATATGATTGCCAAATATTTTCTCCCACTGTGTGGGCTCCCTTTTTACTTTCTTGACAAACTCCTTTGAGGTGCAGAAGGCTTTAATTTTGAGGAAGTCCCATTTATCTATTAGTTCTTTTGCTGCTCATGCTTTTGGTGAGATATTCATAAATCCATTACCTATTACAAGGTCCTGTAGATGTTTCCCTACACTGCTTTCTAAGGTTTTTATGGTCTTGGCTCTTATACTTAGGTCTTTGATCCATCTTGAGTTAATCTTTGTATAAGGTGTGAGATGGTAATCCTCTTTCATTCTTCTACATATGGCTATCCAGTTCTCCAGACACCATTTGTTGAATAGGCCACTCTCTCCCAGTTGAGAGGGTTTGGTGGCTTTATTGAATATTATGTGGTTGTATATGTGAGGTTCTACATCAGAGCTTTCAATTCGATTCCATTGGTCTATATGTCTCTCCTTATGCCAATACCATGCTGTTTTCACCACCGTAGCTTTATAGTATGTTTTGAAGTCAGGTAGTGTGATTCCTCCAATTTCGTTTTTCTTTTTCAGTATGTCTTTGGCTATTCGGGGTCTCTTTCCTTTCCAAATAAATTTCATAGTTAGTTTTTCTAGTTCCTTAAAGAAGGCTGCATTGATTTTTATTGGGATTGCATTGAATGTATAGATCAATTTTGGTAGGATAGACATCTTAATAATGTTCAGTCTTCCTATCCATGAACAAGGAATAGTCTTCCATTTATTTAGGTCTTCTTTGATTTCCTTGAACAATCTTGTATAGTTCTCAGTGTATAAGTTCTTTACCTCTTTAGTTAAATTTATTCCTAAGTATTTGATTTTTTTATTTACTATTGTGAATGGTATTTGTTTCTTGATTTCCTCCTGATCTTGCTCATTATTGGTGTACAGAAATGCTACTGATTTTTGCGCATTGATCTTATAACCTGCGACTTTACTAAACTCATTTATGAGTTCTAGAATCTTCGTTGTAGATCTCTCAGGGTTTTCTATGTATAGGATCATGTCATCTGCAAATAATGAAATTTTGACTTCTTCCTTTCCAATTTGAATGCCTTTTATTTCTGGTTCTTGCCTCAGTGCTCGAGCAAGTACTTTTCCTTTAGTACCTTGACTATATCATACCACTGTCTTCTTGCCTCCATGGTTTCAGAAGAGAAATCAGCACTTAATCTAATTGAGCTTCCCTTGTATGTGATGGTTTTCTTTTCTCTTGCTGCTTTTAGGATTTTCTCCTTGTCTTGAGCATTGGATAATTTGACAAGTATATGTCTTGGGGTGGGCCTGTTGGGGTTTATGACTTGTGGAGTGCGCTGTGCTTCTTGGATATGTACATTTGTCTCTTTCAGTAGATTTGGGAAGTTTTCAGCCATTATTTCCTGCAACACTCCTTCTGACCCCTTTCCCTTCTCTTCACCTTCTGGAATGCCTATAATACGTATGTTGAGCATTTTGCATTGTCATTCAGGTCCCTAAATCCTAATTGGATTTTTTCTATCTTCTTATTGACCCCTTCTACTATCTGTTTGATTTCTGATGTACTGTCTTCCACATCACTAATTCTCTGCTCTGTCTCTTCTAGTCTGCTGATATTTGCTGCAAGTGTATTTTTGATTTCTTGAACTGTGGTGTTCATTCCCATCATATCTGTTATGTTTTTGCGTATGTCTGCAATTTCCCCTCCAAGTGATGTCTTCATGTTGTTAACCTCTTTCATTACTGCATCAAATTTGTCGGTGATAAATGTTCTGAGATCTTTCATTGCTTGTGCCAAGTTTTGCTCCCCTTCGTGATTATTGGTTTGTTGATTGGATTCAGCCATGTTTTCCTGATTATTGGTTTGGTTCGTAGATTTTTGTTGCTTCCTGGTCATCTCTTTATTTTGACGAATTTAATCAGTTCCTTAGCTTCTTTGTCTGCTCTTGGAGGTTAATTAGTTGTTATTTTTGCACAGGTGTTATATCTTCTCTTTGTCACTTTTTTCTTCTTATTCTAGTTACTTGTTGTTGGTTAAGTTCACTTTAGAGGAAAGTATTAGTGTTGGGGAAAGGCAATTGTGTAAGCAAGGGAAAAGTGTAAAGTTGTATTGGTGATGTATGTTAATAAAGCAAGAATATGAGATCTGGAAGGATGGAGGTTAGATTCATGTAGATTGTATAGAGTTATAGCTGTAGGTAGAGTACCTTTTATGAAGTAGATGACTGAATTTGGGAGGAATATGGTATGAACTACACAGCTATTGTTTTCATGAGAGAGGGAAAAAGAAAAGAAAGGTAATAGTTTCAAGAGTGGATAATAGACAGAAAACAGAACAAAGGTATTAGAAATTAAGAGTTAGACACTTTGTGGATCAAAGAACGGGAGGTGGGGGGTGGAATATAGGAGAGACAGTAGATGATAGTGGATATCAGGATGCAGGGGAAGGGGGATAGTGTAGGTAGCCTAAATCAGTTCACACAGAAATGTGGCTGTGGAGGATGGGAAAACCCAGCAAATGTGAGGTGTTCCCTGTAGCACCTATTGTATACTTGAATTAAAGTAAAAATAAGTGGATGATGAGGGACAAGAGGGAAAGAGAAAACCGAAAAAAAAAAAAAAAAAAAAAAAAACCTAATTATAATAAAGAAAAAAGAAAGGCAAGAAGAAAGGAAGAAAGAAAAAGAGGATGGGCAAACGGTGGGGAACGGATATGGAGAAGAGAGATACAGGTACACACGTGTCACAATTGCAACACTATCTAAAACAACAACTTCCCCCCGCTTTGCCCTAAAAACCCCGTCTGTCTGCCCAAATGGGTCTGCAAGCACCTCCCTTCCCACAAACCCCCAATAGGCTGCCCAGGGCCCACAAACTCCCCAGTACTGCAGATGCTCAAAAAAAAAAAAAAAAAAAAAAAAAAAAAAAAATTTAAGTAAAATAAATTAAAAAAAAAATAAAACAAAAAACAAAAACAAAAAAAAAAACAAAAAACCAGAAACCCCTCCGCAGGCCCGGCTCCGCCCGCCGCGGAGACTTGGACCGGCTCTGCCCGGCTCCTCACGTCGCCTTGGCCTGGCCTGGCTCCGCCCAGCTCCGCTCGCTACAGCGGCCCAGCCGGCTCCGGCATCCACCTCCCGCCACCGCGGCCTGGACCGGCCCTGCCCGGCTCCGTACCCGCCGCGGCCTGACCCGGCCCCGCCCGGCTCCAAACGCTGCCGCGGCCCGCAGCCGGGGCCTGAACCGGCCCCGCCCGGCTCCAAACGCTACCGCGGCCCGCAGCCGGGGCCTGAACCGGCCCCGCCCGGCTCCAAACGCTACCGCGGCCCGCAGCCGGGGCCTGAACCGGCCCCGCCCGACCCCGCTCGCCGCCGGCGCAGCCCGGCCCGGCTCCGGCGTCCGCCGCTGCGGCCCGGCCTGGCTCAGCCCCACCGAGCGGGGCTAGATGCCTCGTCTCCGCCTACCCAAGGAGGGAATCCTCTACAGGTAGCTGGGATCTCCGTGTATATTTCACAGACGAATCCTCTCTGTTACCTTCCCTCCAAATCGATGTCCAGACACCTCCGGACCAGCAAAAATCCTGAAACAATCCGGTCCCAAAGAGTCTCCAACGCCGCCCAGCCGATTCCCTGCAGAAGACCCTAACAGGGATGTTCACTCAGCCGCCATCTTGCCCCCTCTCCTCTTTCTGTCCTTTTATTTCTTCAGTTCTGTGTCGCCTTCCCTTTGTGTGAACTTATTGCTGAGCTGGTCTCAGCAACTGGTGCCCGAACAGGAACTCAAGGGGAAGAAGAATTGCTTCCAGCAAAACTAAAGGCGTTGTCATGGTGCAGAGCCGGGAGTGGTTTAGAAGGCCTTCCAAGTCCTCAGTGAGTAAGGACACTCTTGGGTATTTTAGCAGGGTTACGATGGGAAACAGAGACAGTTCACCTGTATGTCTGTCTCCTAAAACAACTCCTGAAGGCAAGAGGAGTCAAGACCAGTGAGTCTCGTATTTTAGAACTCTTACAGATTATAGAAAAATATTGCTTATAGTTCCCAGCAATAGGAAGCTTAGAATTAGGAGATTAGGAAAGAGTAGAAAAAAGAGTTAAAAAATTACATGTACAGGTATTTTGCTCCCTCTTACTATTTGGCCCACTTGGACTATTATTAAATCTGTTTTGATACAAAATCTAAAGTTGTTTTGCCTTCAGCTCCTTCATTAACTGACTTTAGAAAGTCGCTTTCCCCTCCACTGACACCTCCTTCTTCTCCCATACCCGGAGATGGTCAGCCAAAGTTGTCAGCTTTATAAGAGGGCATCTTGAAGGCTAGAACAGAGGGAAATCTTGTTGAGTTGTTTGTGCAAGGAAAGGTTAACTCACAAATACAATGTCCTGTGCAGGCAAAAGTGCTAAATAAGACCCTTGTTAGTAAAACCATGCTTGTAAGAAAACTCTCTGTTAAAATGTTGAGTAAGATAAAGAAAATATTCTGGCAGCAACTATGCAAACCCCCTGCTGCCTACATGATAATGTGACTGTGGACTAGTGGGGGCTAATAGAATTAAGCCGCTGGAAGAGGAGAAAAATAGGGCAACATTGTTGTTATGTTTTGTTTCCCTACTGATTCTGATTGGGCCTATTTAGCCAAATTAATAAAATTAGTACAAACTTTTTATCAAGTTTTTAAAAGGAATTTTTGGTTTTGAATCAATAGCTTACTCCTGAACTTCAGGTCTCATTGTAGTCTTCAAGAGTAGTAATCCCAAAAATGTGTGTTAACTATTTATCTAAATTGCTAAATAAGAGCTTAACTGCATTTATGCTGCTCAAGTTATTCTAACTGGTTGCTGATTACTAATAAAAGTGTTTCTAAGAACAAGCTTGCATGTTTCAGGTGACATGGATTCTAGGAGAACTCTTAAAAGCAGTAAATCTAAGATGTGAAATGATGGAGAACTTAAAAGTAGCTATACCAGAAAAGTAAGAATTATGAGTCAAATTGTAAACTTTATATTTCTGTTGGTGTGTTGTAATTGTTTTGTGTTTGTCTATTTGTTCAATGTCAGTGTATATTTTGATACCTCCAGATGGTAATATAAATTAATAAAAATTTCTAAAAGAGTTCTATTCAAGTGGCTAAAAATTAAATAAGTGCTTATATTAATACGTAAGTTTAAATGTTAATAAGATCTCTACAATGATAAAAATTTTAAGTCTTGATTAACAAAATCACTATAAGTCTCTTCACAAAGAATAGTTCTTGCCTAAATTGAAATGAACAGTTTATTTTTCTTACAGTATAAAATGAAGGATGTAAAAATTAAATGAATATTAAAGAAGGTAAAAAGTTTGTGGGAGTGCTGACTGAAATTTAATAAGTTGTTCAAAAAAAGTGTGTTTTGTCCTAAAATAAGATGGCTGGTTTTCATAAAATCAGAATGAACATATGCAGGACAGGACTTGAATGCATATGGCAAGTTGTAGAAGGTATTATGGCAACATTAAGTATGGGAATGTATTCTGTGAAGGTGAAATTTGTCTTAAAATAATATAATTATAGTCTATATAGTTATAAACAATTATTAGAAGTTTATGGAAGCATTGTTTGAATTAAAGTGTTTACATGGCTAATTCCAAGAAGTCATTATTAAACAGAAACTGAACTCATAATAACAAAAAGTAATTTTATAACAGGAAAATTGTTGGCAGCCAGCCTCCCCTGCAACTTGTGTCTAAAGACTATTTCTAGATTGCATTCTACTAGGTAATTAAAATAAAATTATTTTTACATATAACCAAACTAAATCATTATTTTAACAAGTTTGTTTAGTGTTAATGGTAATTGTATGTTGTAAGAAATTTGCTTGGAAACAGTTTCCAAAATCATTTTGGTAACTTATGTATGTAGGGTGTATAGAATATGTTTCTATCATTAAAGAAACAGAAAATAATTTTGCGCTAAGATAAAATGATTGGTTATTAAGAAAGAGTGAAATGTGGGTCAAAACCTGAATGAATACTGAAAGTGCAGAAGGTTCATGGAAAAGGAATTTTTATGGTTAATGTTGAGTAAGATTTGATGGGTCTATTAATAAAGTTTTAAAAGCTTTAGTATCAAATAGTATATTGATGCAAAGTTAAAATTTTGTTTTTTCTCCAAGTTTCTCAAGTTATTAGTCTGTTTTAGTAAAAGTTTATAAAGAGTTTTTCTCCTGAATAATCAGTATACAGAGAAAGTCTGTTTTATCAAAATAGCTTCTTGTACTTTAACCTTATCGTTTCCTTGTTTTTTTTTAAGAAGAAGCAAGTCTCATCACTTTTAAAGGAACATAATGTTCAAATCTGCTTTTTCAAAGTCAGATCCTGAAAAGTATCTTTTTATTTCAAACTATTGCAAAAAATTTGTTCTTTTACCTTGAAAAAATTAAAGTAATAAAACAGTTAAGTTCCTTTAATACGTTATAAATTGAATGGAAAGTGTTTTAAAGTGCTATAAAATTAAAAGAATTATTTAACCCTCTGTTAAGTAAAGTTATATGAGTAAAAAGTACATATGAATACTTAAAGAGTGTATAAAACTCCTGGATATTAACCGATATTTCAGCATAATATTAGATAAAAATACAATGTTGTTAATCATGGTTGTAATTATTAATAGTATGTGTCACAGAAACAACCTCTTACCATAAATTAAAGTAACACCATTGTAGTATACAGCAGTCCCAAATATTGCTAGTTTGTTGCAAGAAATTAATATCCAGTTGTGTCACTATCACTTTGTTTTAAAACTTGCTAAGACTTTCTTTAGTATTTCCTTAGGCAAGTCAAGCCAGCCCGCATTCTCCTACCTGTAGAAAAGTCGGCAATGGACTTTTGCAGTGCCTCCCCAAGGCTGTGCACATAGCCCAGCCATCTGCCCTGGCTTGATGGCAAAGAATCTGGCTGTGTAGAAGAAATCTGTGGCTGAAACCCTACTGATGACATTACTTTAACCAGTAATCCTTTTATCAGAATTAAAAGAAGCATCAGAGACAATACTATCTTATCTTAAAAGCCTAAAGTAGGCAAACAATTGGGACAGGCTGCACAGTCCCTACTGCTCTATCAAATTCTTAAATGTTGTTTGGTTGGGTAAGACAAAACTATACCCTTTGCTGTAACTGATAAAGTACAATGTTTTCTCATGTTAATGTAGTTTGTAATATTGTTGGAATACTAAAAATCTTTCATCCCTCCCTTAGCTCAAATATTAAAACCATTCTATGTGTTAATTGGGAAAGGCCCTTCATGGGAGTAGGAGGACTTCCAGCAGGCTGCTTTAAAAAATAAAAGTGGGAGAAGGTAGACATTGACTTAGCCTGTGAATTGGATGTGGCCAGTCCCAATATTGGCTTTGGGTGGGGTTAGTGGCAAAGGCAACATTCTAAGCAAGTACCCCTAGGGTTTTAGTCACAACTCTAGGAAGGGGCCAAAAGTACAAATAAAAAAAAAAAAAGCAGTTGTGTGCAGCATAAGAAGCCCTGCTGATAGTAAAAGATTTAATCCAATAGTGTCTGGTCACTCTGAAGACTGCCATCCCTGTCTAGGGGTAGACTGCAAATACTAAAAACAAGACAGAAATGGCAGACTGTTGTGACTCACCCTCTGGGGGAGAAATCTGTGGAAGAACATCTGGGACACCTGCCAGCAGTGACAGGTAACAGTCTATCATGCCCCTGCCCACTCCTCTAACATCTCTCTTAGGACTGTTGAGGCAGATGCCTTCGTGAAGATCCAGCGCCATACAGTTGAGACTTGAGAAGAAGCAGAGTGGCTCCACCGAAAGGGCGAACATCCTAGGTACCAGACCTTGTGGTGCCTAGCCCAGCAGTTCTGGCTGTCTGTTACTTGCCAACAGCTCATGGACTTCACCCATGAGTGTCCATGTGCTCACTTCAATGACTGTGACATCAGACCCCTCCTGCTCTTGGGAGGGATGAGGTGTGCTTACACTGCTGCAGACACTGCATTGGGACTCTTATAACAAGACAGCTACTATTTTCTGACTAGAAAATGAATCCTCAAAACAATGGACAACGTTTAAATTCAACACTGAGTTGTGACTCCAGGTCCAGCGAAGATGCTAAGAGCAGGATCAACGAAAGCATTGAAATTATGAGATAAACTTCCAGCTACCCCACAGCCCCAAATGGGGGAGTAACAATAATTTGTCACTGCCTATGCCTCAAACTATACAAAATGGGGAAAACTGAGGTCATTTTTGATCGAGTACTGGCCATAGCCTTGCTGGTTGGGAATCTTAAGCCCATGAGAAATGAGTCTGTTCACTAAATATCTGCTAGTTGGAAGTCTTATTTTTTGTTGTTGTATAATCTACTGCAGTTATAGATTATGTATAAAATGCAGTTTTTAGCTTGGTAGAAGAATTACAAACTGTAAATATGTGCTTATGCCTACAATGTGATTGTAATATATCTAGTTTTTGTGAGACCCCATATGTATATAATAGCAGTGATATTCCTTAGGAATCAGTGCAATGTCATTTGTGTGGCCATAGAAACAATTCAAGCTTAGATATTTCTCAATTACAAGCCCAAGTAACACGCATTCAATGTGCTCATTTGCAATTGCTTCCTGCCTCACAAGCTATGACAGGAATTGTGGATGGATTAAGAGCCCTGAACCCTCTGCTATGGATTTAGAGTTGGGGAGAGGGTCTTCTAGGAGGTATATTAATTATCTGTTCCTGTCTGTTTTGTATGTATTTAGTCCTCAGATGCACGCTACAAATCCTCTGGGGTATGAAGCAGCAAGAAATTGGCAAATCCGCCTTCACTGCTTTGCAAAAACAAAAAAGGGGGAGATGTGGGAAAATAGCTTGAATTTGAATGTGGGAACCTGGCTTGAAGTTGAAAAGTTTCCATAATGCAGATAGGAAGTATGGGCTTAGGAACACCAGCCTTGACTAGATGGAACACTGTCTGGTCAGCATGAAAATTGTGTGTGTGGAGACATTTGAACTTTGTTATGGCCTGCTCCCTAGCATTGCAGGGGCTATAGCTTTAATAACAAGCAGCCTTGAAAGTAAACATAGATAACTACTGCTTTGTAATTTCTAATAAATACGATGTGGAAACTAGGGTCCAGGCTCTCAGTTCCAGAAGCTGTTGAGCCCCCTGGTTCCATCCTTAATTTCTCTCTTGTGTCTGTCTTTCTGTCCCTTTATTTCTTCAGTTCTGCTTCACCTTCCCTTCATGCAAATCTATTGCTGAGCTGGTCTCAGCAGTATCATTTGAGCACACTTCGACCACCAATCAGTTTCATATTCCTGTGGAAAATTAGTTCTACAAATGCCATACATATTTGCATATAGGAAGAAGAGCTACAGTTATGTCCATCATCATCATCATTTCCATGATATCTGATTATATTATATATTATCTGGAATCCTTTGTGGCCCTGTTTTTTGCATAGAGTCACATTCAAAGAAGGACTGTCTAGCAACCAAAAGTATTTAAAAGGAGATGCCAATCTTTATTTGCATCTCTTGAATATCATTGAAGGGAATTCAATCCATAACCCAAAGAAACACAAAGCTCAACACATCTCAAGGTCCCTTTAGTCTCCTAAAATGTCCAATACTCCACCTGCCCTGATATCTCTCACTCATCTGCCTCTCAGCCTCCCTGAAGTCTGTGAAGCGTTTGTCTTTTATTTCCCTCCTGCCTTTTTGTATTGCTTTTACACCCTTTGCGCCCCCACCATTATTCTGCATCTGTATCACAAAAGTGTGGAATGAAGTCAACAAAGAATACTTTCACGGGAATGTGAGGGAAGAAAAAAGAAGAGAAGACAGAAAAGTAAAAGACAAATTCCCTTTTTTCCCCCTTAGGATCCATTTTTTTTTTTCCTTTCCAAATCTAAGCCCTTGGAAGCAAACCTTTATTTAAAGTGAATCCTTTGTCAGATTGCATTCATCATTTCGGTGAAGTCTCCTTGGTTTTGGAACATGGCCACTATCAAAAATTTTCTTTAGTTATTCCAATAGTTTAAAACACATTTTAACAGAACAGTAGAACTGATTCTTCATGCAACCATTGGATATTGTTTCCTTGGTTCTCATGAACTAAATAGAAGTGGTTTCTGTTTAGAGATCAGGTTAGTGGGGAGAGACCCTAGAGAGCATGTTCTTCCAGCATGAGGTTCTGCTCATGAACCACTACAACTCATATTTATATCCGACTCCTGAGAGACAGAGGCAAATTTTGGGAAGGAGCAACACATATACTATCCGACATGGTTGAGAAATTTTCTACAGAGAGGAAATTACAACTATAACCTCTCCAGTGAGAAGGAGAAAGAAACATAATCCTCTCGGACATTTGCACAACATCAAAGGGTTTTTCGGGGTAAGCACTACTATATTGATCTATGTTCTACATGGTAGTAAATCAGCCCATTGCTTGTTCTTTGACTTGTGAATTGAAGGAAGTCCTGTGTAGATATGCATGGGAGTGTACGAGAATAGGAAAGTCAACACATGAACCATGCTGGCTTCAGGCTGTGTCTCTCAGGACCCAGAGTCCCTGATGGAACCTACTATGGGGAATAGGGCCAATAACTAACACTCACTATCCCAATCAATTATTTATCCAACTCCTTTAAAAAAAATGAAAGAAACTGAACATTCCTATGATTGTTGCAAGCAAATAGAAAAATAATTTTGGGGACGATAAGTTCTACAATTTCTTTACATCTAGGAAGGCAGTTCTCAGCAGAGAGTATTTTTAGTTGCCTCTGGTATGAGTCAGAGGCTCTGTTCTGCGTATGGTGAGGATGCACTATGCTCTGTACACAGTCATTAGTGATCAATCAGTACCTTCCTACTTTTATAATCTAGAAGGAAAAAGGCCATCTGCACTTCTGGTTTAAGTATGTATCTGAAACGAGGCACACGTTGTTCTCAGTCATCACTAGCTTTTTATAGCTGACCTTTTAAGCTGGGAAGGAAATGGGAAAGGGCGTTAATATCTGGGTGCCAGCTATGTCTAGGCTTTACGTGAGTGTGTTGTACCCAGGATCTCATTTTATTTTCATAAAGACACATGAAGTAGATGTTTCTATCTGTCATGGATTGAACTGTGTTCATTGTGTCCCCCAAAAAACATGTTCAAGCCCTACCCCCGGTACTGTGGATGTGAACTCATTTGTAAGTAGGATCTTGGATGATGTTGTTAGTTAAGATGAGGACAAACTGGATTAGTGTGGGTCCTAATGCCAAATGACTGTTGTCCTTGGAAGGAGAGGAAATTTGGACGCAGCCGGAGAGACAGAGACTGAGGGAGAGATGGCCATGTGATGGAAGCAGAGAACAGGTTATGCCACGAGAAGACAAGAAACACCATGGATGGCAGCCTACCCACCAGAAGTCAGGGGAGAGGCACAGACTGGATTCTCGAAGGTCCCGCCTGATTTTGAACTTCTAGTCTCCAGAACTCTGAGACAAACTTACATTGTTTAAGCCAATTACTCTGTGGCACTTTTTTATAACAGCTCTGGCAAACTAAGACATTCTCCCCACTTCCTCGATGAAGAAAGAAGAGAGTTGGTGTGCCTTAGCCAGGGTCACATAGATCATTCAGAGGCAGAGTGGAGATCTGAACTTGGATTTGCTCAATTCCTCAACCTGTGCTACCCTAAGCGGTGAAATATCCAAGGATCGATTCTAAGGATACACTCTAGCACACCTTTCATATATTAGGTTTCAAATACTTGGTAGGTATTTGTGGCATTTCTCTAGGGGAAATTATTGCTTCCAAATGCAAGAATTTGTTTATATGATTATAATTTTAAGAATTAAAAAAAATTTGGCCATTTAGTTTTAAGATAAGATCAAAATCAAATGGTTTTTCTCATTCTCTTTTCAATCCTCATGAAACAACTCAAAATAAGCAAACCACAAAAAAGTTATGTGGAGGGAATAAACAGGTGTAACTAACACCGGCTGCAGTTTCTGTGTTTCAGGTATTTATGTCAAAGAAGGCACAGAGATACTCAGTGAAACTGGTGACTGGATGTAAAATGAAGCATCTTTGATTCACTGAATTCTGAACCTGCTCTAACAGTCCTAGCCATAACCAACTTCACCAACCCAGGAACATCCTTTCCTCTTCCAGCCAGGGTGCTCGAATAAAGCTCCTTTGTGAGCAGGGAGACCACATCTCTAGGCCAAAAGGGAAAAGCTAATGAAAAGGCTGTAATACTTATTATAAACAAATCAGTATTTAAATAATTGGTGTTGAAAACTTTTCATATGTGGTCTTTTATTTCCCGTGTGTGTGTGCTAGCCATTTGTATATCTTCTTTAGTAAAGTATCTCTTAAAATCTGTGCCTAATTTATTAAAAGACTGTTTTTTATTACTCATTTATATAAGTTCTGTTATTTTCTAAATTAACACCTTAACTAAATTGATATTCTAGATCAGAGGTTGCCACAATATGGGCTGCAGGGCAAATCCAGCTTGCCACCTGCTTTCCCCCACTTTATTAGAGAAGTTGTGGATTTACAGAACAATTGTGCATTAAATATAGGATACCTATATACCACCCCAGCACCAATACCTTGTATTGGTGTGGAACATTTGTTACAATTGATGATAACACATTTTAATAATTGTACTAGTAATTGAAGTCCATGTTTTAATTTAGGGTTACCATATGTGCAGTACATTTCTCTTTTAATCATAGTAAGATACATATTGCAGTAATATATATCTTATTTATATATAATAAAATGTGCCCACAATGTTGTGCTGCCATCACTGCCATCTATCACCAAAATATTTCCATCATTCCAAATAGGAACCCTGTACCTTTTAAGCCTTAACTTCCCATTTCCTATCCCCACCCCATCCTCAGGTAACCTATATTCTAGATTCTGACTCTGTAAGTTTCCTTATTCTATTTGTTTCCAATCAGTAAGTTCATGCAATATTTGTCCTTTTGTGTCTGGCTTCTTTCACTCAACATGATGTCTTCAAGTTTCATTCATGTTTTTACATGTATCAGGATGTCATTCCTTTTTCAGGTGAATAATATTCCATCATATGTATATACCACATTTTATTTATCATTTCATCAGTTGATGGACACTTGGGTTGCTTTCATCTTTTGGCAATTGTAAGTAATGCCACTATAAACATTATTGTGCAAATGTCCAAGTCATTGCTTTCATTCTTTTGGGTATATACCTTGTAGTGGGATTGCCAGGTCATATGATAGTTTTATACTTAGCTTTCTGAGGAACTGCTAAACTGTCTTCTCCCCAGAGGCCGCCCCAGTTTAGATTGCTGCCAGCAATGAATGTGTTCCTATATCTCTGTATCTCTGTATCCTCTCCAACATTTGTTATTTTTGGGTTTTTTTAATAGTAGCCATTTTAATGGGTGTGAAATAATATCTCATTGTGCCACCTGCTTTTATAAATAAAGTTTTATTGAAACACAGCCACACTTATTGTTTTATGCATTGTTTATGGCCAATTGGCCTTGCAATGGCAGTGTTGAGCAGTAGCAGCAGAGTGTATGGTTCATAAAGCCTAAAGTATTCATGATTTGGCCCTCTGCAGAAGTAGCTTTCTGACCATTGTTCTAGACTGAAATTTAACAAATTATGTCTTATGCTCTATTAATGTGGTAAACCTCTTCATTTATTAAAAAGTTTTTTAGGAATTTTTGTTTTCACCATTTATTAAATTTATTTCACTAAGTGTCTTATGTTTTCTGATGCTTTTCAAAATAGCAGTGCCTTTTATTTCTTTATTTATTTTTAAAGATTTATTATTTGTTTATTTCTCTCCCCTTCCCCCTCATCCCCAGTTGTCTGCTCTCTGTGTCCATTTGCTGTGTGTTCTTCTGTGTCCACTTGTATTCTTGTCAGCGGCACTGGGAATCTGTGTCTCTTTTCTGTTGCGTCATCTTGGTATGTCAGCTCTCCGTGTGTGCGGTGCCACTTCTGGGCAGGCTGCTCTTTCCTTATGCAGGGTGGCTCTCCTTACGGGGTGCACTCCCTGCACGTGGGGCTCCCCTATGCGGGGGAACCCCTGCGTAGCATGGCACTCCTTGCATGCATCAGCACTGCGCGTGGGCCAGCTCACCACACGGATCAGGAGGCCCGGGGTTTGAACCGCGGACCTCCCATGTGGTAGGCGGATGCTCTATCCCTTGAACCAAATCTGCTTCCCAGCAGTGCCTTTTAAATTTCATTTTCCAATTGTAGTTAATATAGAGAGTACAATTTCTTGCATATTGACCTTGTATCTTAGGACCTTGCTAAATGCTTATTATTTCTAGTAGTTGTTCATAGATTCCTTAGGATTTTATGTTAAAAATGATGTTTTGCAGTAAAGACAGTTTTAATTTTTTTCTTCTCAGACTTAACGCTTACTGTGCCTTTTCCTTTCCTGATTTCACTGACCAGAGCTCCAGTACAATATTGCGTAGAAGTTGTGAGAGTAGACATGCTTGACTTGCTCCTAACTTTCAGGTGAAAGCTTTCCATCTTTTCTCCATAATTGTCATGTTATTGTAGATGTTTCTTAAGTGAGGAAGTTCTCTTCCTTTCTTGTATCTCTTGAAATGATTATGAGTTTTCTTCTTTGCTCTGTTAATATAATGACTTATATTGAATGATTTTCAAATGTTAAAACAACAGTGCATTCTCAGATTAATATCCCTTGATCATATTGTAATACAATATACTGGATAGAATTTGCTCATTTGTCTGTGTTCATTAGGTTTCTTGGGCTGCATTATCCTTCCTTATAAGGTCTTGCCAGGTTTTGCAAGAAGGTTAGACTGGCCTCATAAAATGAGTTGTAGAGTGGTCCCTTACTATTTTTCTAAGGAGTTTGTGTAAGATCTATTTTTTCCCTTAAAGGTTTGTTGGAATTCAACAGTGAAGTTATCTGGGCATAGGGTTTTCTTTGTGGGAAGGTTTTAATTGTAAATTAAATTATTTTAAATGTATAGGGTCAATCATATTTTCTGTTTCTTCTCATGTCAATTTTGATAAGTTGTGGTTGGCAAGAAATCTGTTCATTTCACATAAGTCAATGAATTTATTGACATAATGTTTTTTAAACTATTTGTTATCATTTTATTATCTGTGCTATTTGCAATGATATCACTTTTTCCTTCTTGATATTGGTAACCTATGTTTTTTCCCTTTTTCCCCCTTGGTCATTCTTTCCAAAGAGTACAATGTGGAAAGGGGAAAATGCTGAACTATACAGTATAGAAACTGACCAACCGTACATTCCCCAGGCAGTCAGGTTCAACAACAACAGTGATGTGTCATGTTGGTAGTATGTGCCCTTGATATGATGGGATGAAAATGTCACTTTACGAATCCATAATCCCAGTCTAATCCTGAGAAAATTATTAGCAAATCTTAGTTAAGGGACAGTCTACAAAATGCCTGAGCATATTCCTCAAAACTGTCAAGGTCATCGAAAACAAAGAAAGTCTGAGAAACTGTCACAGCAAAGAAGAGTCTAAGGAGACATAACAATTAAATGTAATGTGGTATCCTGGAACAGAAAATGGGCTTAAAGTAAAAACTAAGAAAATCTGAATGAAAAAATGACTTTAGTTAATAATAATGTATCAATATTACTTCATTAATTGTAACAAATGTACCATACTAATGTAAGATAGGAGAAACTGAGTGTGAGGTATATGGCAACTCTCTGTACTCTTTCCCGTTTTCTGTAAATCAAAGTATTCTAAAAAATGAAGTTTACTTAAAAAAAAACATAATGAGGGAAGTGATTTTCCTTTTACTTCAGAGAGTTAAGTGAATTGTCCAAAGTCATGTAATGGCAAAGTAAGCAGTAAATTGTGGTTCTGACCTAGCTCTTTCCACTAAATGGCTTGTTTTAGCACATCATACTACCTCTTCCATGTGCCCACAATCCACGTCAGGCCTTCTACTTGTCAGAACTTCTATTTTATCTCATGCACACCCTATCTAGGTATACCAGAAAATGTATGAATGAATTTGTCTTAGTTTTAAACAATCCTTAAGACCAGAAAGTAAGTGCAAGCTGTTGATTTAGGAAGTGATTCCAGGAAGCACAAGTGAGGGAAGTGATATATGGAAATGGAAAATGCCAGTAAATTGTCTGTAATGAACAGCTTATGTTTTCAGTCAACTAGAGCTCAGTCCCACTTGGGATCCTCCAGGAGACTTTGGGGCGCGTGTTTTAGAATCATTCCTCTAGGGCCAGCGCAGCTGGGACCTTTATCCACTGACTCTCCTCCTCCAATGGGAAGGGACGTCCTGGAGGCATTATCACCCCCCTCCTTCTGGGTTTCCCAGTTCTGGAGAAAACCCTCAGGTGGAGAAGAAGAGAGTTACAGACCGTTGAGGTAGGATGCTGCGATGGACTGACTTGTGTGCCCCACAAAGATGTGTTCAAGTCCTAACCCCTGGGGCTGTGGGTGCGAACCCATTTGTAAATAGGATCTTTGGAGATGTTTTTAACTAAGGCTAGGCCAAATTGAACCAGCGTGGGTCTTAATACAATTTGACCAGAGTGTGTACAAGCAGAGGAGATTTGGATATACAGAAGGAAGAGATAGAGATGGCCATGTGACAGAGGCAGAGATTGAGTTCTGGATTGCCTGGAAGCCACCACCAGAATGCTGCAGACTTTGGAGAAAGCATAATTCTATGGACATTTGGAATTGGAATTTTAGCATCTAAAACTGTGAGATAAAGCATTCCTGTGTTTAAGCCAATTCGTCTGTGGTAATTTGTTACAGCAGCCCTGGAAAACTAAGGCAGATGCTGTCAGCCTTCTACTAACTGACGTAGCTATAGAGTGCAAGCTGAAGGGGTACGGGGTACGATGGGATGGCGTCTGCTACAGTAACTAAGGAATTTCTGCTAATGTGTGACTCTTTACAGTCATTGTTACGTTCTAATACCAAAGATGATTTTTAGCCCAAAGCCTTAGATAACTGATTTAGAATTCAGGGCAATGTAGAGCAGGTGTCAGCAAACTACAGACAGCAAGTCAGATCTGCTCACTGCCTATTTTTGTAAATAAAGCTTTACTGTAATGCGTTTGTTTCCATATTGTCTGTGGCTGTTTCCCACTGCAGAGGCAAGGTTGAATATTTGTAGCACAGACTATATGTTTCACGAAGTTGCAACATTTATTATCTGGCCCTTAATGAAAAAAGTTTGCTAATCTCTGATATAGAGCCTAAATGGGAAGATTTTAAGACAGGAAAACTTGCTCACCTGCTCCAAATTGTATGCTGTAGGTGATGACTTTTCACCCTTTCAGCAAGAGAATCTCTGGTCTCCAGGATTATTTCAGGTCTTTGAGAATTTGCCCTGCTTGTTAAAGGTAGAAAGTTCCCTACTGCCAGTTCGGGCAGCTTTCCCTGAAATGATCATAGATCAAATATCTTTTGGGGCCCTTTCTGGTTTAAGCTTTGGTTTTGGGAAAATGCACATTGCCAGCTATATTAAATGACGGCATACTTTTGGAAGATTAGTTACCAATCTATATATACTTCTTCATATTAGCAAGATGCAATACTTTATGGGGATAAAAAACACTCTTTATCCAGGATGGAGTGTCATTTGAGAGTAGAAGAACAGTTTTGTTCATCAGGGGATTTCAAAAGAACTTATTATAGATAATAGATCACAATTTATGGGCAACTCCTCAATGTATATCCACAAAGAGACAATTTCTTAACACTTCACCACCAATTCTCATTATCTTCAATTTACTGGAGAGGCCAAAAGTGCTGTGCAAATATGTAAGAACATTTTCTAGCAGGATGATACATTTATAGCAATGCTAAGTTATTGAGGAACTCCCACGATATCCGCTAAATTCATCCTAGTCCACTAGACCTACAGTTCTCAAATTAGGAAACATTTTGCTACCTAAATTGTCAAAGTGAAAACACAGTTCAAACGTCAACCACATTATGGCAAGCAAAACTAATGGAGATTCTTCTGTGAAAAATTTGTGACTGTTTGGAACTGTGCAAAAATGTAGTCTGAGATATGGAAGATTGCAGGGAAAAAAGTAATTCACAAGGATTACATGCACATATCACAGGCTATTAATTTGGATGTCTTGACTGAAGCACCAACATATTTAAAGAATGAAATTCCAAAGTGAAAGACCTGCCAAGATAAAGATCTAAAGATGAAATAATCAAGAATGTGTTTCAGGACCCTTCAGTAGTTTACCTGTACCAAGAGCATAAAAAGGTAGACTTCTTTAATATGGGCAGAGGACTTAGCAGAGGATCATTTAAGAGAAAGCTGTTGTTGTGCTGTCTTATCCTCTGAAAGGTAAGAAGTGAGGGTGTGTTTTCCTCACCTCAACCACAGTGAGAAGATATTCAAAGGAAACATTTGAAAGCTTCTCTTATATACACATAACATGGCATTTGAGGATAGGATTCCTGAGTTATGTCTGAGAGAGCAAAACAGCCTTTGGAAATAGGAAAGAGCCTTGGCTGGGAACTTATACTTTCAACTACAGTGGAAATAAACATGCATGAATCCTGGGGACAAGATATGGAATCTAAAGTTAGAATATGATCTGCGGTCATTTTAAAAGGCATGCATTACACTTCTAGGTAGGATGAAATAGCTTATGACAACCCATTTCCCTGACCAAAACAATTAGAAAACCTGTATTAAATATGAAAACCATCTCTTTCAAGGCATCAGAAACTTGTATAGTCAATGAGGACTAGAGAGGCCAAGATTCTGGAGAGTGGAAAACTACAGAGGTCTCGGCTGAAAATCTGTAACCACATATTTCCTGAGTCATTTGTTGATTTTGAACGTTAAGAGTCTGAGAATAATGACTATCCAAAATACTAATACTGTCTAATATATTTTGAGATATATTAAGACTTACGATACCTGACAGTAATAAAACAAAAGGCAAGAATGGTATAAATGAATAAAGGTATTCTAAGTTTATATCATTAGGGAAGTGAAAAAGTAATAATTCATATTAGAAAGTGAGCCAAAGATTCACATTGAAAACTGTAATGTAACCTCTAAAAATACTTTTAAAAAAATGTCTAATAATCTAATTAAAGGGGAATATGGGATAATACTGATTAATCCAAAGAAATCAAGGAAGAAAGGAAAAATGATAAAACAAGTGAGTTAAATACATAAAATATTTATATAAACATATATATTGGTAACTGCATTAAATAAAAGTGGAGTAAAGTTTTCATTTAAAAAATCTAAGATTGTCAGACTAGATAGAAACAGAAGCCAAGTAGACCCTGCTTACTAGATATTCATCTCAAATAAGGTTGAAAGTAAGAGAAAAAGAGGTACACATTTCCAACACTAACCAAAAGAAAACAAAATTATGTGCTAATATTAATATAAGGCAAAGTTGGCTTAAAATAAGGATTAATAATGATGAGTAAAATTTTATAAACAATAAAATTTTTTATTCCAAGGAAGAAATAATATTTCTTTACCTATATGCACCCAATAGTGTAAGTTAAAAAAATATATGGCAGAAATTGACAAAACTATAAAGAGAAATAGACAAATTAACAATTATAGTGAGGAAATTTAAAATATTTTCTCATTGAAAGAGTAAGCAAAAAATAAGTAATAACATAGAAGGCTTGCACAATACATTAACAAACTTAAGTGATATATGCAGAGTACTGCAACAAAGATGGATTAGGAAACCTTTTCAAGTTCACATGAAATTCAAACCAAAATTGACCATATTCTGGGCCTCACATCTAGTCTTAACAAATCGTAAAGATGGAAAAATCTTTAGGTTATGCACTCTTTTCACAATGGAATAGAAATAACTAAAAATAGATAACTAGAAAAATCCCAACTGTTTGGAAATAAAGCACCACCCTTCCAAGTAAACTATGGGTCAACAACAAATCACAAAGTGAAATTAGAAAATATTTTTAACCAAATGGTAAGATATGAAATATCAAAGTTGAGGAATGCAGATGAAGTTCTGAAAAAACTCTGAAGGAGAGCACCTACATAGATCAATCATCAAAGACTGGGAAATGTGTTTTCCTTCCTCTTCTTTTTTGTTAACTCCTGGCATTCAAGAAAAGCTCCATCATAAAACTACATGGATATAAGCTTAAGATACAGATGCCTCTGAGTCTAAATTGCAGTGATAACACATTAAAATACCAAAATGGCCAGGTCTCAACAAACCATCAATGAGGAATACCAGACCTGGGACATATTAGAAAAAGACTTTGAAACAATGGTCCTAAATAGGCTCTGAGAGCTAAGGGAAAACATAGAAAAAGAGTCAAAGGAAATAAGGGAAACAACAGATGAACACAAAAACTATCAGCAGAGAGATGGAAATTTGAAAAGGTACCAGGCAGAGCTGATGCCATAGTAATAAAATAAATAAATAACTTCCTACAAGGGCTCAGTAGCATATTGGAACTGGCAGAAGAATCAATGGGCTTGAAGATAAAACAATTAAAATCATTTAGTCTGAAGAGCAGAAAGAAGAATGAAGAAAAGTGAACAGAGCCTGAGGAACCTGTGGGACATCATCAAGCATACCAGTATTTGCACTGTGGGAGTACCAGAAGGAGAAGAAAGAAAAAAAAGGAACAGAGAGCATAATCAAAGAAATAATGGCTAAAAACTTTGTAAATTTAACAAAAGGCATGAAAATACATATCTAAGATGATCAATGAACTCCGAACAGGATAAACCCAAATAGAATATAACAAGCCATATTATAGTCAAACTGTCAGATTCCAAAGACAGAATTCTGAAAGCTGCAAGAGAGAAGCAGTGTGTCACAAACAAGAGAACATCAATTAGATTAAGGACAAATTTCTTATCAGAAACCCTAGAGACAAAAGAGCAGTGGAAAGACATATTTCAGGCTGAAAAGAAGAAAAAAAAAGCCAACCCAGGATTTTATGTCCAGGAAAACTGTCCTGCAAAAATGAAGGTGAGTTTAAGACATTTCCAGATAAACAAAAGCTAAGGAAGTTCATCACCACTAGACGGGCCCTACAGGAAGATACTAATGAGAATTTTGCAGGTTGAGAGGAAAGGACACTAGACAATAGGTCAAAACTGCATGAAGAAATAAGGATCACTGAAAAGGATAATGGCATGGGTAAATACAATACCAGTACTATTTTATATATTTTTGGTAACTCCACTCTTTACTTCCTATAGGTTCTAAAAGGAACATAAAGTGAGATGCAGTGAGAAATAAGTGGTTTTGGACTTATAGTTTGTATATACAATTGAAGTTAAGTTGGTATCTAAGCAAAAGAGAGTGTTATGGATTTAGGATGTTTAATTTAAGAGTTATGGTAACTACAAAGAAAATGTCAGAGAAAATTCAAGCTCATAGAGACAGAAATTAGAGTAAAGATTGCCAGGGATAAGGGGGTGCAGGGGGAATGGGGAATTAATACATAATGCATGTAAGATTTCTGTTTTGGGAGAAGGGAAAGTTTTAATAATGGAAGGTGGTGAGGGTACTGCAACATTGTGAATGTGATTAATCCCTTTGAATGGTATGTTTGGGAGTATTTGATATGGGAAAGAGTATGTTGTATATGTGTTGCCACAGTTTAGTCTTCCCATCTATGAACACGTAATGTTCTTCCATTTTTTTAGGTCTTCTTTCATTTCTTAGCAATATTTTATAGTTTTTGCTATATAAGTCTTTTATATCCTTGGTTAGATTTATTCCTAGATATTTGATTCTTTCGGTTGTTCTTGTGAATGAAATTTTTTTCTTGATTTCTTCTTCCAATTGCTCATTGCTGGTGTTTAACAACACAACTGAATTACTAGTGTTTAGAAACACAACTGAGTTTTGGGTGTTGATCTTGTAAAATGCCACATTGCTGAATTCATTTATTGGCTCTGGGATCTTTGTTGCTGGTGTTTTTCCCAGGATTTTCTGTATATAGGATCATGATATCTGCAGATAAGGATACCACTTCTTCTTGTCCAGTTTGGTTGCCTTTTGTTTCTTTTTCTCACCTAATTGCTCCTGGCTACAACTTTCAGTATACTGTTGAATAATAGTGGCGACAGTGAGCATCCTTGTCTTGTTCCTGATCTTAGAGGGAAAACTTATAATCTTTCTCCATTAAATATGATGTTAGCTGTGGGTTTTTCACATATGTCCATTATCATATTAAGGAACTTTCCTTCTATTTCTAGTTTTCTAAGTGTTCTTAACAAGGCAGGATTCTGGATTTTGTCTAATGCCTTTTCTGAATCAATGAGATGATTGTGTAATATTTATGCCTACATTCTGTTAATGTAGTGCATTACATTAACAAGAAACTATTTTGAATTGAATGAAAATGAAACCTCAACATAAAAAAGTTTGCAGGATGTACCTAAAGTAGTGCTTAGGAGGAAATTTACAGCAATAAATGTTTATATTAGAAAAGAAGAAAAGTCTTAAATCAATGATCAAAGCTTCTACCTTTACATGAAGAACAAATTCAATCCAAAGCAATCAGAAGGAAGGAACTAGAAAAAATCAGAGGAGAAATCAGTGAAATGAAAAGCAAATAAAATAGAGAAAATTAATGAAACCAAGATCTTGATCTTCTTAAGATCAATAAAGTTTAAAAACTCTAGGCAGACTAAGCATAAAGAGAAAAACCCAAATTATCCATATCAAGACTAAAAAAGAGGCTATAACTATAATCCCTACAGGCATATGAATTCTAATAGTAAAAACTCCTTTATATCTGTCTTCTTTTGCTCAATATTTTTAGGGGGAGAAATTCATTTTGCATACTAATTTAGGATTATTTCTCCTTCATAATTTGATCCCATTTTCATTCTTTAACATTCTTTTTATCCTTGGCAATATTTCTTCTTCTGAAATCTATTCCATCTGATACTAATGTAGCCAGGTAAGCTTTCTTTTGGTCAGTGTTTATGTGGTATATCTTTTTCCATTCTTCTACTTTTAATGTATCCAAGTCAAAATATTTAAAAATGGATTTCTTGTAAATAGCATATAGTTGGGTCCTAATATTTTACCCAAAGTTACAATTTTTGTATTTTTACTGGTGTATTCATACCCTTTACATGTAATATAATCTTTGATATGGTTGCATTTGAATCTATCTTTCTAGATACTTGTGATTGAATGCGGAAGAAAATGTGTAGAACAGTAGAAATTGCAGGTATTTATGTCTAGCAATGATCGTGTGTCTTCTCCTGACAGGTCATTTGTGTATGGAGACTTAATGCGGTGTAGGACCGAGTTCAGCTGGGATCGGGTTCTCTTGTGCTCTGGTTGCCTTCAGTACACCAGCACCTTCAAATTTCTTTGTCATTATTTTGTACTTAGGGTAGGGGCTGCGGTGCTAGAGGGGTTTTCCTCATTCTGCCCCATCCTCAGGTCCTGGCCTTACTCATACATTTTCAGACTGGAGGGGGTCTTTTTCTTCACCCTCAGAAGTCACATTTGTTATTTTGGCCATAGCCTATGGTTACAAGAGATAGCCCTTCTTCAGTGTGGTAGGAGACTACACAAGGATGGGAATGCCAGAAGGCAAGAATGATCAGGGTCGTCTGGGAGTCTGATGACCTCAAAGACCTTCAGTTAAGATAGATGGTGTGGAAAAATTTGATAACTTTAAATTAATTTCCATTTTAGTAGTAGTAAATTCCCTTTTAAAAATTAAGACCTTAATCAAGATGTAAAATTATTTTTTTAATAGCAAGTTTTGAAAAATCAATGGGACAACTTGATAATTCTAACTTACTTTATTATTGCTTTAATTGCTTCTTGTTTGCCAAAGTCTTTCAAAGATAAGTGGGAAACAGGTCTAAGTGCTAGAGACTTTCTTTCCTTTTGTTCATATGCTGATGGCTTGTATCACAACTATTTCCGTAGTGCATCCTGAGTCACTTTGGGGATTCATACTTCTTAATAAAGGATAAAAATTTATAGTTATGGGCCAAGACACTGTGCTAGAGGAGCCAAATGGATTTGTTGCCAGTTCCACTCTAAGGTTAGGTCTCAGCCCAAGACTATCCTTTGCATCATTTTAGTTTTTGCTGGAGCAGGATCTGAACTGCTTTTCTTCTATGTTAAAGTTGCCATTTCCACTCTCTTTTCCAGAAATTCTTCTTTTCTCCAGTTTTGCTCTTTACTTCTTTTGTCTTAAAAATAAGTACCTTGAGTCTCTTTGTTTTTTTTTCTCTCACACATTGTAATCATTATGGGAAATATATTGTAGGTAACAACAACAATTACAGGCAAGTCACAAAGGGACTAGTAATCTTAGAGAGTCCCGCGACTATAATTCCCAACTTCTTTTCCTATGAGTCTTAGAGGTGTCTCAGTTGACACTGGAAGTCTATAAAAATAATTTTGGATTTCACAGTCAGCTGCTCAAGCCATTATTCAAGGTGGATTCAAAGTTCTGGGTAGTCTGTGTTCTGAATTGAGCTGGGAGGTGTGGTCTGCCAGCTCTACTCCTCCCAGGTGAATGTCCTTATATCCTTGAGCGAACATGGCACTTCAGTTTTACCTTGCTGCTCTGGTTCTGCAGTTATTTATACTTTTTTACCTTTCTTGGCAGTTTTCCTTTTTGCCTACATATCTAGGCTCTTCTAGGGAAAAGCCGGAACTGTATATATTCTTCATTCTTATATTTCCAAAGAAGTTATGCAAAGATATTTCGGCAAGAGTTTTCTGAAAATTTATTTATGCATATATTCATGTATCACTTAATACACATGCATGTGTCAAACATCATCCTATATGCAAGAAAGGCCAGACAATCATTTGTTCAAAAGAAGGAAAAGGTGCAGTGCTTGCTATAGAGATTACTTTCTTAGATGGATTTCTCTCTTTTTTATCTTTTTTTTTAGGTACTGGGTGGAGGATTGAACCTGGGACCTCATATATGGGAAGCTGGCGCTCAACCATTGAGCCACATCAGCTCCCCTGAGTTTTTTGTTTTGTTTTGTTTCGTTTTGTTCATTTGCTTGCTTTTTAGGAGACACTGGGAATCAACCCTGGGACCTGCCCATTTGGGAGGCAGATGCTTAACCACTTGTGCACATCTCCCCTTCTCAATTTTATAGTCTTCTCTCATTCTCTTTCTCTCACACACATACAGGTGCATATCATCAGATAAAGTATCATACAGTGCAGTTTATTCTTGAGTGTTTCTTAGTAAAATACAAAGTCAGTTTGTGGTTTACTAAAAGAAATTTCAAATAAAGTTGATAAAATTTGATATGGATTTCCTGGAAGTGGTAAAATTAGACTTGAGCTTACTCCATTTTACTTGAGGGAATAATGAAAACATGCGCAACAAAATTTCTATTTTCAAGCCTCATTACCAGAATTTGCTCTTTTTTTTGGCTAACAAAATGGAATTATTTTCATACTTTCAAAGCAAAGATTAGTGGAACCACTAATAGGTCCTTGTAGGGTAGGAAGTGAAATGGACCTGGAAGATGACCTAACTTCTGTTTTACAGAGGAGGGGATTGAGCCCAGGAGAGGCTAATGGTGGAGTCTAGATTACAGTTCAGCACTGCCAATTTTCAGTCTATTGTACTTTTGCTGATGCCTTTACAATAATCGAGAGAGACTAAACCTAACACTACAAATACCCTACTGCATGCCCACTCTGTGCCAGGTGTTAGGTGAGATACAAAGAAGAATCATACCTATTCTTTGCCAACAGCATTTGCAGTCTGGTTGGAAGACAGGCATGCACATGCCTAATTATGTGATAAGCTGACAGAATTAAGTGCCATTGATTAAAGAGCAAAGGGAGAGATTAATTTCAATTGTGGGCTTCTGAAATAAATTTTGAGATTAGATCATATTTGAATTGTATACAAACAGTATGTGGTTGTGTTTTGCTTCGTTTCTTCCAGAAACTGATGTGGCAAGGACTTTGCAGTTCCTCGGCAACTTGGCTGGCTCAGCTTAAAGACCCTGATGGTCCTTGTGGGCACGTGCCCAGTAATGAGCTTAGAGACCCAAGCCAAGTTGTTATAACAGTTGCTTCCCACCGTCATCCATGCAATAATTAGAGGCTCTTCTTTGCTCATTCTGGCGCGGCCAGGCCTGTGTATCAAACAAGTATTTTGAGCTACTCTTCGGGCTATGAACTGAGGCTGGAAGAAACTATCACAGACAATAATAAATCCTGGATGTCTAGAGCTAAGGCTTAACTTTTTTTTTTTTTTTAACAGAGCATCTAGTTTTTTTTCACAGTAAGGATGATCCTTAAGTAATACATTGTCCTATTAATAGACATTTAAGAGGTACACATGCTTTTCTTTTTTGACTTGCCATTTTGGTCAGTTAATAAGTGTGAAGTAAGATTATAGCTACTGGTCTCTGTAGTCAACCTCCTTGAACTCAGTTTTTCTTCTGTCCTTTTACTATTGTTAATAGAATCATAGTAGAGAAGTAGAGGGTCTGATAATAGGAGAGGGACTGATCCTGAGAGGTCACCAATGTTATACCTCTGTCTCTAATTAGGTTTACATTTGTTGTTGTTGTTGTTGTTTTGTTTTTGTCATTATTTTTTTAATGTTCCATTCAAAAAATATGAGGTCCCCATAAACCCCCCCACCCTCCTCACCCCACTCCTCTCCCCAAAACAACCTCCTCCATCATCATGAGACATTCATTGCACTTGGTGAATACATCTCTGAGCACCGCTGCACCTCATGGTCAATGGTCCACACCATAGCCCACAGTCTCCCACAGTCCACCCAGTGGGCCATGGGAGGACATACAATGTCTGGTAACTGTCCCTGCAGCACCACCCAGGAAAATTCCAACTCCCAAAAGTGCCCCCACATCACATCTCTTCCTCCCACTCCCTACCCCCAGCAGCCACCATGGCCACTTTCTCCACACCAACGCCACATTTTCTTCGATTACTAATCAGAATAGTTCGTGAATAGAATATAAGTCCACACTAATCCATACTCTATTCCTCCATCCTGTGGACCTTAGAATGGTTGTGTCCACTCCACATGTATATCAAGAGGGGGCTTAGATTCCACATGGATGCTGGATTACATTTAAACTATTCCTGAGTTCTCCATCTTTGATGAGGTAATATCACTTGCCTGGGTTTTGGGAGAGCGCTTTCTTCTTCACTCATTAGTAAATATAAACAATATCATATTTAGGTAACACAGTCAATATTTTGACTTCTCTTTACACGTGTATTCAAACACAGCTTCTGTGCCAGATTTTGCTTGCTGCGCCCATGTGGTGGTGGTTGTGAGAAGCATATGGGATAAAATAATAATAATAATAGTAAATAGTGAGTGAACATGTGGTTCCCATGGTCTGAGTGACCAAAATGACACAAGAAAAATATGCAGGCGCGTCTGTTTACCTTCCCCTCCCCTCTCCACACATACCAGTCCCGTTTTCGGGCATTGCTTCCCGGGGCCTCAATGGCTTCAGGTTTCTGCAGATTTCTGTTGGTGGAGAAAGGGTATTAAATTGCAGAAAAACCTTCCATCCTAGCTCTGTCTAATAATGTGAGCCACATCTGTATCATCTTCAATTTTTTAGTAGCCAATAATAGAAATCATTGAAATTAGTTTTAGTAATATATTTTATTTAACCCAGCATACCCCCCCAAATTAATCAAGCCATTGTTTTATAGGAAGAGGTATGTAATTATTAACGGACTATTTTGCATTCTCTTTTTGTACTAGGTCTTTGGAATTCTGTGCGTGTTCCCCACCCACCAGCACGTACCCACTCAAACTAGCCCCGTTTCCATGCTGACCTCCATGTGGATAGTGTGGGGGCTTGCTGGGGACTGCGTGAGGTTGCTAAGGTCAGGACGTGTGGACGCCTGGGAGGGGATGGCATAGATGGTACGTTCTCTGCTTTCACTTTTGCACAGTTAATCCGGCCGAAAAAAAAATACTGCTGTTTCTAGTTCCTTGCCAGCTTCTTTGCCATTTCTCTTTTGTAGTCTGCCCATCTCTGGGCTTGGTCTCAAATCCTGGCTCCTCCAACTTACAAACTGAGTGGCCTCAGTTGTTTTTAACCTCCTCCCACTTCAGTTTTCTTGCCTGAAAAACAGAGCTAATAATAACTCCTTCCTTGCAGAGGTGAAGGTTGTTAAGTAGTATAAGCAAACTATGTGGCACAATGCCTGGTATAGAATAGGGGTTCAATAAATAAGAGCTGCAGCTTTTGTTATTGCATTGCATGTAAGAAAGCCATATCACAAAGAGACTTTCATGTTTGTAGGGTTTGGTGGGTGGTAGATTGGGTTCAGAGTTATCCTCAGGCAGGCTGTAATAAATAATGATTATTTGAAGAGATACCTAGTAGTTCCCAATTCTATCAGACAAGGCCCATTTTATAGCAAGTGTTTGATGACATGACCCTGTACTTTCCTGAAATAAACTTCAGAGGTAATGTAGCTTACCCACACTTAAAATATTTTAAAAAAATCACTGTAATAACCCTAATGTAATATAGAGGGAAAATACAAGGAAAGATATTCATAATAAAATATGTATTTTAATATGCAAATCTAGAGGCATCACCCCACTAGAAAGCGTTGTATAGTAGTAGTTAGATGATGTTACCCTTACATAGAATCATTGTGAATGGTTTCAGATACAGTTGATTCAATACCAGAAGTGGCACAGTTAACATGATGTGATTTTCTAAATAATGAGCAATTCTCAGTAACGTCTCCAACAAATGAAAATAATGCTTTTCCTCATTTTAATTCATTGTTGGCTAATTCCATTTGTATTAAACCTGCCAAAAAAAACAAAAACAAAAAAAAAAAACACAAACAACCCTTGTATTTAAATATAAAATGGACTTAGACTGTAGTCTCAGACAATTAAAAAGAGGTTTTTACTTAAACTCCTTGTTTGATGGGACAGTCAAGGGTGGTGCAGGACATGGAACATTTCTCAATTGCGCAAATCATTCTTAAAGTTGAAGGTCACAGAACATCTTTGTAGTAAATGCTTTTGACCTCTTTGATCATCAAAATCACCCCTATAAATTTCCTGAATGTCCTTCAGGGGGTGGTACCCTCCAGTTGAAAACCACCACTCTGTGAGAAGAAAGGGTTCCCTTCTACTTTGAGGGAAGTCTCCATGGTCTTGAGACTTGGCTTGGAGAAAGTAGCATTGACCTCTTCTTTAGACCTGTGCCAGACACTGGGGACACTCAGTGTTAAAATTTTACCTTTTTCCTGGACATACTAAAAGAAATGGAATATTTCTGCTCAGGTTAAACCCCAGAATATTTCAAAGAGCACTTGAATGGTAGAGTCAAAGTCACTGCCATGTTCTTTCCAGTTAAATCTTCATCAGACTTGTGCAGACTTTCAACTCCTGGGAAGGTGGGGGTTAGGGTGTCAAAAAATGGAGAGGCTGCCAGGTGGGGAACCCCCACTGTTTCCATGGCAAAACCACCCACTGGAGAAGCATTGGATGCTGCATCAGTATGAAAAGGTGGAATAACTCGGCTGTAACAAAAGTATCACAGAATCAGTGTGGAAATTTGAATAAGTGAAATACGCCCAGGCCAGTGAATTACAGTAAGCAAATATGAAGAGATAAGTGTACAGTCAGGTTGTTCTTATGCCTTCGTGACTCCTTTGCTGCCTTAAGCTCCACAGGGGATGATGGGGTTACTAATCAGGCCCAGAGAAAACAGCAAGTTTAGAGATTCTCTATTTCAGTTATAATCTTTGACCTAATTCTTTCAATTTCCCCAGCACACTGGTCCACCACAGAGGACTAACGTATGTTGGGTTGAAGTATGTTCATAGCTTTGCTGCTGACTTAAGCAGAAGACGAGGAAGTGTTACGCACAATTGTGCAGAGTGGCCACATTAGATGAATCCCTTTGCTGTGCTTCAGAATTAATTAGAGGAACAGAAAAGTTATTAGCCACTGTGGTAACCAAGGGAGACCATGGTTAGAATGGACCTCACAAAGAATTATGCAAAGGAAGACGAAAGGAAATCTGTCCAAAAATGCAGTACTATCAAGATTGAACAATTAGGTTGGAAGCAAATATAAATGTAAATTATTTGTTACAGTTATGAATAGATTTAGCCAAGAAATACACTGACTAGCATTAAGGGAAGCAGTAGGTGATAAAAGCTATTGGAAGTCAGTGAACAGAAGGAACATCAAAGGGAATATTTAAGAACCTGTTAAGTCTGTTTTCTCATCTGTAAATAATGGTGTTTTCCTTCCATATTGTGAGGAATCATTGGGAGAAAAAGAACGATTATTTTAAAATACCTATTCACTGAGCAGGTTTTTAAAAAGATATTCAAATTTTCTTTGGCATTTGCAATAATTTTCTCAACTTTATTTTCAGATATGTATAAGTCTTTAAAGTCAGGGTGTGCATAAGAAATACCTGGTGAGATTTTCAAACTACAGATTCCTTTACCAACCTCAGGCCTACTGAATGAGAAACTCTAAGAAGTCAGGCTTGGAAATCTGTGTTTTTAAAGCTCTAAAAACTCTGTGGGTGGCTCAGATGTAGCATCGACTTATTTATTTATTTATTTATTTATTCCCACCCTGCCCCCCTTGGGGCTTGTTTCATTCTTTGCTGTCTCTTCTCTGTGTCCATTTGCTGTGCATTTTTTCCGTATCTGCTTGTCTCCCTTCCTTACTTCACCTTGCTGCGCCAGCTTTCCGTGGTGCACAGGCCAGCTTGCCTTTCACAAGGAGGCCCTGGGATGTGAACCCAGGGCTCCTATATGATAGACAGGAGCCCAACTGATTGAGCCACAGCCACTTCCCTAGCATGGACTTTTGAAAGCATGATTCCAGACAATATTTGTGCTAGAGCCTACCATGGTTTTCCTTTCCAAGAAGGGCTGTTGGCTTCTTCAATTCTTAGTCCTCTCGAGTACCTTTCCAGCTAGAGTAGTCCTTTTGGAAAAAAAAAAATCATTTCATTTTCCTGTGTAAAATCTCTTCGGGGACTTCTCATGACACTTAGAATAAAACCCAAGTCCTAAATGTTTTGGTCAAAGCTACTTCTCTACGGTCTTGCACCACTCTTCGCTCATCTAGCCTTTTGTTCTGCTCCTTGGGCATGCCAAGTTTGTTCTTCCTTGTCTTTTTTTAGTGTCCTTTCTCTTTTTTCTACCTAGTTTCCTTGTTTGGATTCCTTGTCTGGATCTCACCTCAAATGTCAGATTCTCAGAAGACATCCCCTACCTAGCCCCCACCCTCACTCACCACCGCATCGTCTTATTTAATTTTCTTCATAGTACTTACAACTATCTGTTAGGGGCTGAATTGATCCCCCAGAAGACATATTCAAGCTTTAACCCCTGGCCCTGCAAATGTGGCCTTATTTGGAAACAGGGTCTTTGAAGATGTTACTAATTACGATAAGGGCACAGTGGATTAGGGTAGCCCATCCTCCAGTATGACTGGTGTCCTCATAAGAATGAGGAAGTTGGAGACAGACAGACTGGCAGAGTGGAGAATGCCATGTGGCGGCTGAGGGTTGCTGGCAAGCCACCACCAGGACCCCGGAGGGAGGCATGGATCGGATTCTTCCCTACAGGCTTCAGAGAGAGCATGACCCTACAGCTATCTTGATTTCAGGCTTCCGGCCTCCAGAATTGTGAGAAAACCCATTTCTGTAGTTTAAGCCTCCTAGCATGTGGTACTTTGTGTTTTAGCAGCTCCAGCAAGCTAAGGCACTATCTGAAATGATCTTGCCAATTTATTTGTGTATTATATAGTTCCCCAGTTAGTGTTCAAGTGTTTTTATTTCTTTCTCAGTAGAATATTTACATTGGTTCTAAATTTCAGTCTCTGATAACAATATACCATGGATCTCAAGTATGAATTTAAAAGTTAGATGAAAGAAAGGAATTCATAAAATATCACATGCACCAAAAAAGCAAGTTTTTAACCTTGAAAGGACAGCTACTAACAGTATTGCCATTCAACTGTCTAATGTCCAAATGTCCACTGTGGAAAAAGCCACCCTGTTCTTTATATTAGAGATGTTAATGCTTTAATGGGTTGGAGAAAGCATAATTCAATAAATTAAATCTAATACTGCCTTGCCTCTTTAGGGAATAAAAGCAGAGTTAAGATTTGAAGGATAGTTTCCACTTAAAAGTACTCATACTGAAAAGTGATCACTTAAATGCAGTCTGAATTCCATTATGAGTAGACTAGAACAAGAGAGCTTGATAATAGGGGGATATCTTGTGGGTGTGCATGTGCAGGCCTGTGTGTATGCACGAAAGAAAACAATGAGACAACAAGAAAAGGTAAAACAAGACTTTCAAGCTTCTGCAATTTTTTGCTCACAGATTCTGAGTTAGACGTGTAATGTGACAGAAATAAATTAAACCCATGACCAGTCTCTTTAACTAGTTCTACAAGTGTTCAGAAACCACTTTTCCTAGAAATTACAATGTCATTAATGGTGATAATCAATGATAATAAAGGGATGCCACTTTTCAAATTTCAGAAGCTGATACAAATTTCTCCAGTGTAGTAACCCTTTAATCCACAAGAAAATAAGAAGCTAGTCTTTTTTTTCCGAGAAAAAAAACCCATCTCAATTAAAATGATACAAACTAATAACCATGAGGTAAAAATAAAATCTTCACCCTCCCATCACAAGGCAGCACTTACTAAATAATAGTTTGTAGAATCTTAACAGAATATTATGTTAAATCATTGGTAAATTTAAAAATTTTGAGAATATAGAACTATTGACTGAACTATTCCCTCTGGCATATGGCAGTTTACCACTTAACCATCAGATATCTTAATTCTTTAGCCAATATCTGACAGGATAAACAGGCTATAGGTAGAGCTATTCTACTTGGACTGCTATACTCTAAGTAAAAGTTGTTTGATGGATATTTCCAGAAGCTTAAAATTGATGATCACTTAAAACTTATTGAGCCAAGTACTTTACATTCATTTCTTTTTACACTAGATCTTAGCCAAAAGGCCAAGAAGCAATCATTGTCTTTTTAAATTTTGATTTGTTGCTCACAGCAACCCCTTGAGTTGGTATTTTTATTATCTCCATTTTACATATATAAAAGTGGAGTCTGAAGAGGATACATGATTAGCCATTTACTAATTGATGCCTTTCTATTGGCTGACAACTAATAACCTTTGTGATATGCTACCATTTAATTACTTGAGGGTTTGGAGTGCAGAGCATGAATTCTGGAGCCCCAGATGCCTCATCTGAATCTCAGTGGCTTTACCACTTAACTCTGTGAAATTTGAGTAATTTATCGAACTTGTGAATTTCTCTGTTTCCTCTTCTGAAAATGGAGATCAAAAGGAGTTCCTGCCACATGGTGGTGGTATAAAAATTATAAGCATTTGTTATTATTATTAGAGGATATAATTCTTAAATAATTAATTCTGTGATTTTATTTTATGGGCCACACCAGCCTGGAGATGAAACATAGATTCACAAAGTAGTACATAAGACCCTCTGCATTTACTAATATTATATTTGTGGTTTATCCTGTTTGTGAGCAAGTCTGGAGGTCAATGGCGTGTAATAATGTGTAATTTGCTGTGGTATAAATGTTAGCCACAGATATAAATGTGCTGGTATGTGGGAGGAGAGTATAGCTACTCTCCTCTCAGCTTAGTTTTATTACTCCTTCTGGTCATTATGCTTACAGTAGTTCCGGTGATATGATAAACCAATAATAAATTTTCTTGCATGTGCTTAAAACATGTCAGTGATGGAGATGAAGAATGTGCTGAAATGTAATATGTAGGTGGAACTTAGCTAGAAAATGCAAGCTTTGAGTAAATTAAATAGTGGCATATTAGATTGTTTCGGTCGATTTATTTTCTGAATGAGTCCACCATACTACCCTTAGACAATTAAGAGAGATGGCTCATGAAATTGTTTCAGTCAATGATTAAATCATACTTACTTTAATTAGATTAAAATTGAATTTCATTTTTGTAAAGTTTGGGTCCAAGCAGGAGGAAGATGGCACACTCAAATTAGGTAATTTAGGGAAGTGAATAGGGATATAATTTGCAAAGGTGAGGTTAGGTTTATGGGAAACAAGCAAGCAGTGGTTCATTGTCCCAATGCAAGCAAAAGTGGGAGGCTGTTATTACTCCCAGATCTGAGGTGGCAACGGGTGGGGGTGGTTGCCTGAGAAGGTAGTGCCCATTCACAGGATGGCATCCAACCCATGGCAATTTGGCAACCCTTACACTTCTCCTGCCACCTGATCTCCAGCTGGTGCCTGCAACAGGCTGAACCTTAGTTGAAGCCAAAGAGCAAAGAAATCTCTTAATAGACTCAGTAGTATACCTCCTGGGTCATGGGTAGGATGGAGATTGGAAAGTGGTTCTGGAAGAGCTAATGGAAAATACTCAATACAATCCTGCATTGATCAAGTATTAAGGATGTATAGGTTTCTTAAAATGTTTGACTTATTTATTCAGTCAATAAATATTCACATATTGTATGCTGGGTGTTATTGTAGTAACTAGGGATATAGCAGCAAACGAGACAAAAATTCCTGCTCTTATGGTGCTTACAGTCTGGTTGGGGATTGTGACTAATTACATTCTGTGAAGGTAAGTTACATGCTCTATAATTATTTGGATTTGCATATTTACAAGTTTCCTGAATGGATCCTTCTTGAATGCTAAGATATTTATTTCTCAGTCCTTTCATCCAGTTTCTAACAAATTGTTCTGAAAATCTTGTTTGTTTTTTCTTTAAACTAAGTTCTTTCCCTTAGGATGACTTTCTTTCTAGGAGCCTCCTAAATGACTCATGTAAATATCCCCTGCAGACTAATTTTACTCTTTCTCCTATAATACCTGAATGATAGGATAAATAAAGAGTAATTATCTAAATAAAGGAGTATATAAGTTATAGACTAGTAGAGAAAACAAATTAAATAGGAAAAAATAGTTTACCAATATAAACAAGAGTATAAAGGAGGGAAAAACTAAAAAGAATTGGAAGAACAAATATATACACAATTTAAAGTATCAGGATAAGTTCAAGACCCACAGGTTCTATGGTCATGGCAGATGGACCTCAGTGCCATGTCAGTTGGTGCTACTATGGAGTTTGTGTTCCTGAGTGTGATGGAGTTGAACTCAGATGTGATCTTTGTTCACAAGTCTCTCCTATCACTTTTACCGGACCTGTGGTTGGCCCTGGGGTTTAGTGTATACTCAGGGGACCTGAATCTCTGGACTTTCCATTTGATAGCCAGGCCCCGAGCCTCAACAGATTTGCAACTCCTACCCTCTGGTTTATTGGACTTACCCCAGCCAGCTAACAGGGAGGTGAAGAAGGTCAACTACCATACCAGGGAGCCAAGAGTGCCTACAACTACAAACAGGAGAATTGCATCCATCATCCAAGTGGAATCAAAGCACCCTCTCGATACAGAGGTGGAGTGGATATAATCATCCCAGGGTCCACAAATGGATGAATAGAGTATGGATTAGAGTGGACTTACTGATATTCTATTCTGGAACTAATGTGATTAGTAATGGAAGTAAATGTAGCACTGAGATGGAGAAAGTGGCCATGGTAGCTGCTGAGGGTGGGAATGGGAAGAAGAGATGTAATGTGGGGGCATTTGCAGGATTTGGAGGTGTCCTAGGTGGTACTGCAGGGACAGTTACTGGACATTGTATATCCTCCCATGGCCTGCTGGGTGGACTGGGGGAGAGTGTAAACTGTAATGTGGACCATTGACCATGTGGTGCAGCAGTGCTCAGAGATGTATTCACCAAGTGCAATGAATGTCCCATGATGATGGAGAAGGTTGTTGTTATGGGGGGAGGAGTGGGGTGAGGGGGGTGGGGGAGTATATGGGGACCTCATATTTTTTAAATGTAGCATTAAAAATAAATTAATTAATTTTAAAAGTTTAAAAAAAACAACTATAAAAGAAAAAAAAAGAGTGGTTTGACAGAAGAATATCAATTAATGTAATATACTATATAAAGAGAAGGGAAAACAACCACATCATCTGAACTGAAGCAGAAAAGACACTTGACAAAATCCAGCATTTTTGCTTTTTTATTTTAAATAAATCAATTTTATTGATACATATTAATAAAGCATAAATCCATCCAAAGTGTAAAAAAAAGGAAACGTTCAAAGTTATCTGTAATTGCAATAAGTAGAAAAGAACTAAATGTTCCAATTTAGAAAAATCGTAAGACTGAACTAAAAAACTAAAATTTAATGTATTTCTGTCTAAAGAAACTAATCTAAAAAATAATGAAATAGAAATTTTTAAGTAACTCATGCAAATAGTAACAAAAGGAAATGAAATATAGACTTTTTATAGTGTAAAAAACAGGCTTAAGAGGAAAAAGTACTACAAGTGTTAAACAATATCGTTTTATAATGATAAAAATAATTCTAAAGTTGCATGCATCTAAAAACAAACATTCATAACCTATAAAGCAAAAATTAACAGAACTAAAGGGAAAATAAAAACCCATCATGAAGGTGAGTATTCTACTGATAGAAAAAGCAGACTCCCCCAAAAACTGTAATGATATAGATTTAATAAAACATAAATTCAATGTGATGGATTTACATATAATACCATATTCAGCACCCATCTTAGGCAGTTAGAGCAATCCAAACCTAAGGAAGTGGGAAATTACTTATTATTACAGAACTGCTTATTAAGATTCTTAAATCCTTGAGTTTTGGGATAATTGAGAAAAAAAGACAAAATAGAATGATGTGCACAGAATCTTAACAAGCAGTTCTGTAATGAGAAGAAAGATCCTTCAGCAAGTAAAATATCAGCAGGTGGCATAGGCCTCATAGAAGTCTTCGGTGACACTGCAACAAGTTTAGTATTTCAGAAAAATATTTTTTTCTTTAGTTGAACTATATATTACATCAAATAAACAACATGGTTCACTGTAGAGATTCCTTTTCCTCCTTGTTTTACTTCATTAAAAGCTGCTGGAATCTATGTAAAGCAGGGGAAGCACAGAGAGATTGAGAAGTGATGAGTTTTGTTTATTTTGTTTTTGTTTTTTATTATTATTACTGAAATAATGAAAATGCTCTAAAATGATTGAAGTGATGAATGCACAACTATGTGATTATACCAAATACCATTGATTTTACACTTTGGATGGATTTATGCTTTATTAATATGTATCAATGAAATTGATTTATGTAAAAAAAAAAAAAAGCGGCTGGAGGTAATATACCAGACATGGGTTAAAATCTAATTTCCTCTTAAGATTGTTCCTTACTAGTGTACAGAAACAGTACTGATTTTTGCGTGTTGAACTTCTATCTTGCCACTTTGCCAAATTCATTCATTAGCTCTGCTAGCATTGTAGTAGATTTTTCAGGATTTTCTCTATATACGATCACCTGTAAATAGACAAAGTTTCACTTTTTGCTTTCCAGTTTGGACTTCTTTTATTTATTTATCTTGCCTAATTGTTCTGGTTAGAACTACTAGTACAATGTTGACTAACAGTAGTAATAGTGGGCATCTTCTTCTTTTTCCAGATCTTAAAGGGAAAGCTCTCAGTCTTTCACCATTGAATATGATTTTAGCAGTGGGCTTTTCATATATACCTTTTATCATATTCAGAAAGTTTCCTTCTATTCTTATTTTTCTATGTGTTTTTTTTAATCAAAAAAGGATTTTGTCAAATGCCTTTACTGCATCAATTGAAACAATTAAATAGTTTTGTCCTTCATTTTGTTAATGTGGTGTATTACATTAATTGATTTTCTTATGCCAAACCACCCTTGCACACTTGAGATAAATCTCACTAGATCATGGTGTATAATTCTTTTAATGTGCTGTTGGATTTTTTTTCCTAGTATATTACTCAGCCAAAGGAGTGCTGATGCAAAATACCAGAAATCTGTTGGCTTTCATAAAGGGTATTTATTTGGAGTAGGAGCTTACAAATACCAGGCCATAAAGGGCAAGTTACTTCTCTCACCAAAGTCTATCTCCATGTGTTGGAGCAAGATGGCTGCCCATATCTATCAGGGTTCAGGCTTCCTGGGTTCCTTTCTTCCCAGGTCTTGCTTTTCTCTGGGCTCAGTGTTCCTCTGTTTCCAGGGCTTGCTTCTCTTTCCTCTGTGTGCTTACTTTCTGGGGCTCCAGCTTAAGACTTCAGCATCAAAATCCAACATTAAAAACAGCCCAGCCATGCGCAGCGCTGATGCGCGCAAGGAGTGCCGTGCCACGCAAGGGTGTCCCCCGCGTGGGGCAGCCCCACGCGCAAGGAGTACGCCCGTGAGGAGAGCCGCCCAGCGTGAAAAGAAAGAGCAGCCTGCCCAGGAATGGCGCCGCCCACACTTCCCATGCCGCTGACGACAACAGAAGCGGACAAAAGAGACAAGACGCAGCAAATAGACACCAAGAACAGACAACCAGGGGAGGGGGGGAAATTAAATAAATAAATAAATCTTTAAAAAAAATAAAAAAATAAAAAAAAAATAAAAACAGCCCTGCTCTGTCTTTTGCCATGCCTTTTACCTGAGTCCCCACCCCTAGGTGGGTGGGGACTCAACACCCTACTGATGTGGCTCAGTTAGAGCCCTAATCATCATTTAATCATACCCAGGTACAGACCAGTTTACAAACTTAATCCAATACCTATTTTTGGAATTCATAACTACATCAAACTGCTACAGCTAGTATATTGTTAAGGACTTTTGCATCTATATTCATAAAGTATATTGGTTTGTGATTTTCTTTTCTTGTGATATCTTTATCCGGCTTTGATATTAGGATGATGCTGGCTTCATAGAATGAGTTAGGGAGTGTTTCCTCCTTGTCAGTTCTTTGGAAGAATTTGATCATGATTGGTGCTAATTCTTCTTGGAATGTTTGGTAAAATTCACAAGTGAAGCTATTTGGCCCTTGGCCTTTCTTACTTATTGTTGGTCTATTGAGTTCTTCTAATTCTTCCTGAGTCAGTGTAGGTAGTCTCTGTGTTTTTTAGGAATTTGTCTATTTCATCTACCTTACTTAAAAAAATAATATCCAGGTTGTTGTAATAGCAAATTAAAGCAAATTTAGTGTGTTATACAATTATTCATATTATCCTCTAATAACCCTTTCTATTTCTGTGGGGTCAGTAGTAATGTCCCCTCTTTCATTTCTGATTTTAGTTATTTGCATCTTCTCTTTTTTTTTGCTTTGTCAGTTTAGTTAAAGCTATGTCAATTTTATTGATCTTTTCAAAGAACCAAGTATATGTTTTATTATTTCTCTCTAATTTTGTTTCTTCTTTTAATTCTTTTCTCATTTGTCTTTGCTCTAATCTTTGCTATTTCCTTCCTTCTGCTTTATTTGTGTTTACTTTGTTTTTCTTTCTCTTGTTCCTCTGGTTGTAAGAAAAGGTCTCTGCTTTGAGAGCTTTCTTCTTCTTTAGTTTGAGCATGTAGGGCTATAAATTGTCCTGCAGCACTGCCTTTGCTGTACCCCATAAGTTTTGGTATGTTATATGTTTTCATTTTCATACACCTCAAGATATTTAATAATTTTCCTTGTGATTTCTTCTTTGACTGTTTGGTTGTTTATGAGTGTGCTGTTTAATTTCCACACATTTGTGAACGTTGTTCCCATTCTTCCTCTGTTATTGATATTTAACTTCATTCCATTGTGGTCGGGGAAGATACCTTGAAAGATTTCAATATTTCTAAATTTATTGAGACTTTTTTGGTGACCTAGCATATGGTCTCTCTGTGAAAATGACCCATGTATACTAGAGAAGGATGTGTATTCTGCTGTCCTTGGGTATATGTTTCTAGGTCTAATTGTTTTATGGTATTGCTAAAGCCTTCTATTTCCTTATTGACTTTCTGTTTAGATAATCTGTCCATTATTGAAAGCAGAGTATTAAAGTCTCCTACTATTAGTTTAAAACTATCTATTTCTCCCTTCAAATCTTCTAATATTTGCTTCATATGTTTTGGGGCTCTGCTGTATTTAAAATCATTTTGCCTTCTTGCCATATTGTCCCCTTTGCCAGTATGTAGTGTCTTTCTTTGTCCCCTGTATTAGTCCCAATTAGTCCCTTGTAATTTGGAAAAGACTCATACTTTCTGATTTTGAAACTTACTATACAGTCACAGTAATAAAAGCAGAATGATTCTAACATAAGGACAAACCTATAGACTAATGGAATCAAATTGAGTGTACAAGTATACAGAAATTAACCCTCACATCTAAGGGCAATTGAATTTTTTTTCCCAAAGGAAGAACAGCTTTATTTTAACCATTTAACACTTGTGCAGTATATACAATCTTAAGAAACTCTGAAATGTTATACACTAAAAAACTGTTTTCCTTTCAACAGATTAGTACTTGAATCTGAGTTGACAGAATTCACAAATTACACAGCTCTTAAAAAGTGGAATCCTTAAATCTGATTCCAGGCTCCCTCTTGTACCGGACAATGCAGGGGAAATTGTTTATTCATTTTAATCTTGCTCAAGCATGAGGCCCATAATCTCAATTTATTAACTTTAGGTAACAGTAAGACAGAAAAGTTCTCATATTACAGGAATAAAGAGATTGACTAGACTATACAATAAATGCTGATGAAATCTGACAATAGAATAGGCCAGTGATCAAACAGCCAATACAATCAGTTGAAAAGTGTTGTCAAAGGGTCCATTTTCCACATAATGTCTTGCCTCTTTTGTTTAGAATATAAAAGACAGATTGACAACATAAGTCTTTTTAATCACATGTTAGTTTATAGTTCCTTCTGAAATTAAAAATTGAATGGAATATACATTAATAACTTATGCAATATTAGTTTCCTGTTGAAGTTTAGGAAATTAAATTGGCATTGGATTTGTGGAAAACATTAGAAGTGACTGCACAATCAGTAACTCAGGACTGTAAGACAATCTGGGCAATTATTTTCAAGTGTGAAGTATAGGTAAAATATAAAAGTTTACAGGTAGAAAGAGTTTTTTCATTTGATCCTTTCATACTATCTATGAAGTGGGGAAAATATAATTTGAGAAATTAAATGGCCAATTGAGTTTTGACAAGGGTGCCAAGTCCACTTAATTGAGAAAAAATAGTCTTACTAAATGGTGCTGAGAAAACTGGATATCCATTTGCAAAAGAATGAAGTGGACCCTTACCTCACACCATATACAAAAAATTATTTCAAAAAGGTTCAAAGGCCCAAATACAAGAACCAAAGCTATAAAACTCCAAAAGAAAACATAAGGAAACATCTTCAAGACCTTGCATTAGGCAGTGGTGTCCTAGACTTTATACCAAAAGCATGAGTAACAAAAGAAAAAATAGATAAATGAAACTTCATCAAAATTAAAAATTTTTGTTTGACACAGGACTTTAATATGAAAGTGAAAATACAACCTTCAGAATGGGAGACTATATTTAGAAATGACATATCTGATAGAGGTTTACTATCCTTAATCTATAAAGAAGTCCTACAACTCAATAACAAAAAAAAAAAATCAAATAGTCCAATTGAAAATGAGCAAGACTTGAATTTCTCCAGAAAAACTATACAAATGGCTAATAAGTACATCAAAAGATGTTCAATCTTATTAGCCATGAGGGAAATGCAAATCAAAACCAAAATGAGATACCATTTTATACCCACTAGAATGGCTGCTATTAAAAACTGGAAAACAACAAGTGCTAGAGAGAATGTGTAGAAATAGGAACACTTTTTCATTATTGGTGGGATTGTAAAATGGAATATTTCAATGGAAAACAGTTGGTTTCTCAGAAATTAAATAAAAAATTAGCATGACTCAGCATCCCATTTCTATGTACATAACCAAAAGAATTGAAATTGGGGACTTGACCTGATATTTGCACACCTGTATTCACAGTGGTATTATTCAAATTGCCACACGATGAAACCAACCGATGTTAACAGTCAACAGATGAATGGATAAACAGAATGTGGTATATTCACACAATTGAATATTACTCAGCCATTAAAAGGGCTGACGTTTTGATGCATATGACAACATGGTTGAATCTTGAAGACATCATGTTGTGTGAAATCAGCAAGACCAAAAGGATCATACTGTTTGATCTCACTGATATGAACTAATCATAAAAAGCAAATTCTTAGAGCCAGAAATTAGAGTCCAGGTTACCAGGGGTTGGAGTTGGGTTAGGGAATGGGGACCTAATGCTTAATTGATAGAGTTTCTAGTTGGCATGATGGAAATGTTCTGGTAATGGGCAGTGGCAGTGGTAGCACAACACTGCGAGTATAATTAAAACCATTGAATTGTACACTTGAAAGTGGTTAAAATGGGAAATTTTAGCTTGTATGTATGTTACCAGAATAAAAATGTATGAAACCCACACTACTTACAATGCCAACGGGTTCATAGGAAAAACTGTGTATGTAGGGATTGTACAGGAACTCTATCTTTTCTGTATGATTTTTCTGTAACCCTACAACTTCTCTAAAAAGATAAAAAATATTTGAGTGAAAACTATATACACATGGGATATTTGGAAATCTTTGTTCTCGTTGGTCTTGATTTGTAAAGACCTTCGATTTTGTCATGACACTCTTTAGTCAAAAATCTCATAAAAGTATACTAAGCATGTGCCTGTTTCTCCACTTAATGTTTGTGTCTGTAAGTAACGAGTAAATTGCTTTTTCATGAAATCATACAAATAGCCCTCTGTGGCTCTGCATTTCACACCTTTCTACGCTTTCTAAGATCTGCTCTCCTACAACTCCTCCCTGCTTTCTCACCATACTGGTCTCCCTGCTGTTCCTCCACTGTGCCATTAACGCACATCCTATGGGCTTTTCTGGAAGTGTTCCTTCTGCTTGGAAACTTCTGTCAGGTCTTTCTTTGGCTAAATTTCTCATCTTTTTCTTTTTTTTTTAAGATTTATTTTATTTATTCTCTGCTCCTCCCCTCCCCCACTTTGCTGCCTGCACTTGCTGTGTCCATTTGCTGTGTGTTCTTCTGTGTCTCCTTCTCTTCTCATCTTCTCTTTAGGAGGCACCAGGAACTAATCCTGGGACTTTCAATGTGGGAGAAAGGCACTCAATTGCCCCTGCCACCTCAGCTCCCTGGTTTATTGTGCATCTCATTGTCTTTCCTCTGTGTCTCTTTTTTGTTAGCTATCTTGTTGCATCAGCTCATAGTGCAGTCCAGCTCCAGGGTGTAGGCAAGCTCACCTTCACCAGGAGGCCCTGGGAGCTGAACCTGGGACCCCCCATATGGTAAACAGGAGCCCAAGAGCTTGAGCCACATCCACTTCTCTCTCATCTTCAAATCTCTGTTCAAGGCTCCCATTCTCAGGTAAGGACTAAACTCACAGACCTCATTTGGTACTGTCCTCTTCTGGCCATTCCAGCACTCCTATGCCTCCTTCCCCCACTTTTTCTTTTTTCTGTACACTTTCTAGTATATTACTTAATTTATTTTTTATTATATAATTTTAAAAAATTATCTGTCTCCCTCATTCTGGAAGTTAAGTTCTCTGAGGGCAGGAATCTGACTGGTTATGTTCACAGGTATGTCCCAAACAGGACCAAAGCTATTTTGTTGGATTTTTCTAAATGAAAGTTATGTGGATGTGCTTTCCTTCGTCTTCTTCATCCCTCATCTCCTTTCTTTTGTGCATTAATCCCTGACTTAGAAGTCAACTGTGAGTAAGATTCATCATTCTGGAGTGGAAAAACAAAGAGCATGATGCCAAGGTTAATTTAGTTTAAAGTGTGGGAAATTAATCTGTGTAAAATATCTGATAATTATTAATAATGATTTAAAGAGGGTTATAATTAGCTACTTGTCCAAAGAGAGGTATAATTTATGTTGTGCAAGTGGAAAAGAAAGCTCATTTTATTGATTTTATTATTAGTGATGTGCCAAAGGGGCAGGGAGACAAGATAAGAGCAAAACCTGTCTGGCAATTCTATAACTGGGGTGTTTATTGCTGATTAACATTATGTATTTATACCTACATATTATTTAAAGTTTTAGCCATAGCATGGGCTAGCTAAGAACTGTATGCCAAATGGAAACTTTAAAAAATGGTGTCAATATGTATTTTCTATTCTCCCATACTGGATTAGGAGAGCTCCAATCAGTCTGTAAGTTATCTTGATTTATTGAGTTGTTTTAGGTGACCATTGCCAATTATTTTGGCCTGCCAGCTCAGCAGCAGGTCCCTAAACTATATGTACCAGTTTCTCTTGAATTATGTATTATAAAGCCTCACCCCAGGAACATTTGAACTACTTCTTCCACCAAGTGCTGTAGATACTTCTTGGATACCAAACTTCACAAAGGAACCTTAACTCAAATTCTAATCATTTGAGTTATATTAACAATATGCTTATTATGTAATTTACAGCCACTTTAAGGCATTTTTCCTCAGAATTGCTAGGCTGGGCTATTGTGTCCCTCATATGGGAAAGAAACAAGCAATAACAGTTGGAGCATGAAACAAATGAATTTCCTAAGTGCCTATTTATTTATATTGGTATATGCCCCACAAAGTAAGGGATGACCTTGCCTAAATAGAAAGATAAGTCAAAGAATGACTCATGTACCAGAGTGAAACTGTAGTTTGCAGAACTCAGATTTCAATCTAAGTAACTTACTGGTCTAGAGAACAGAAACACAGGCCTCTGTTTATGCCTTTCCTTTAGCTGTAATGCTTTCCCAAGTTTTTTTCTACTTATTGAACTCTTACTTAAACTTCAAGACCTGCATCAAATGTCTTCTCTCTGGAAAGTCTTCTCTCCAACCCCTGTTCCACAACTGGTTTCTTTATCATCTGCATTTTATCAAAAAGGTGTATTTTCCCCTTCACTGGCTCCACTTAGCCAGATATACTTTCTTAGGAACAGATGAGTTTATTCCAGCTCAACGTGAAGCATATCTTTTTTTAATGAGAGAAGTTATGAATGTACAAAACAATTTTGTGTAATGTGCAGAATTCCCATACAACACCCTCCACCAACACCTTATATTGTTGTGGAATATTTATTACAGATTTTGAGAGAACCTCGTCAGACTATTGCCACTAACTATGGTCTATAGCATTCATTTGGTATATTTTTCCATTATTATTAACAAAGTAGCTTCTTTGACATTGTTGCAAGAATATTTAATATTGCTGTTAACTATAATCTATAAGTTACTTTAATTGTATTTTTCAAAGCATCTCTATATTCTTACTTTATGATGAGTATTTGTTCTAGTTCATAGAAGAACATTTTTGTATTTGTGCCATTAACTGCAATCCTCATCCCCCTCCGGATTCAGTATGTTATTCAGTCCCTGGGTTATTCTCTAGCTTCTTTCAACTGATGTTTCCATCCCTGGACTACCACTTTCAGTGACAATCCCATTTATACACCAGCTGTGTTAGTTAGACTCATTGTAATGTGTTACCATCAACTTCATCCATTTCCACACTCTTTACAGTCAAGCTAATTAAAAATTCTACATACATTAAGCATCAGTGTGCCTTCTCAGTCATCCTATCTCCTAGTAACCTAGACTCTAGGTTTTAGCTCTACGTGTTTATTTTATTTAGTTCATATTAATGAGACCATACAATATTTGTCCTTTTGGATCTGGCTTATTTCACTCAGCATAATGTCTTCAAGGTTCGTTTATTTTAACATGTGTCCCGATTTCATTTCTTCTTACAGCAGCATAGTCTTCTGTTGTGTGTATATACCACAATTTGTTTATACATTCATAGTTTGATGGGACTTGGGTTGTTACCATCTTTTGGCAATTGTGGATAATGCTACTATGAATATTGGTATGCACATGTCTGTCCGTGTCACAGTTTTTCGTTCTTCTGGATATATTCCTACTAGAAGGATTGCCAGATCGTGGGGAGTTCTATATTTCACTTCCTGAGGAACCACCAAACTGTCTTCCACAGAGGCTGCACCATTTTACACTCCCACCAACGGTTTCTCTACATCCTCTCTAGCACTTATCGTTTTCTGTTTTCAAATAACAGTCATTCTACAGGGTGGGAGGCGATAGCTCATTGTAGTTTTGATTTGCATTTCCCTAATAGCTAGTGATATTGAATCCTTTCTCATGTGCTTTTTTGTCATTTGTATTTACTCTTTGGAGAAATGTCTATTAAAGTCTTTTGCCCATTTTTAAATTGGATTGCTTATTCTTTTATTTTTGATTATATGATCTATATAGCATGGAAATCAAACCCTTATCAGATATGTGGTTTTCAAATATTTTCTCCCATCAGGTCGGCTTCCTTTTCACCTTCTTGACAAAGTCCTTTGAATCACAAAAGATTTTGAGGAGTCCTATTTGTCCATTTTTCTTTTCATTGCTCATGCTTTCAGTGTTGAAACGTATCTTCTTATGTACATTCACCAGAAATCCCAAATCCTCACATCATTCTAGGCAACTCGTATGTCTAAGCCACACCCAGTTAGCCAGTATAGAATCAAAGTTTCTTGATCCACTCAGTTCTTGCCTTCATGCCTCTTCAGCCACCATTTCCCATGGCCATATTCTTGCTCCTCTATGGACTCTTATTTTTTGTTTGTTTGTTTTTGAGGTACTGGGGATTGAACCCAGGACCTTGTATATGGGAGGCAGTTGCTTAACCACAGAGCTACATCTGCTCCCTCTATGAGCTCTTAAACTTTGTCTCTCTTGCTAACAAAACTCCATTTCTAGCTGTTTCTCTCCATTTACACTACAAATATTCTTTGGCATCTTTCTAATTTTCAGTGTTTGCTCACTCAATTCATTATTCCTTTCCTGGATTCACTTCCTTAACCCAAAAGAGTCCTATAGTGAATTATTACATACTCTGTCTTCCTGGTACCCATGTCTCTGCCTCGGTGTCCTTGATCCATATCTTATGCATTCCCTTCCTTAACCACTTGCTTATTGGCTGTCAAGCCATGCTTGCTAGCTAATTATGGAGAAAAACCTTTACAAATTAATGGTTGCTAAACATGGCTGGCTGTGATATTAGAAAAGCAGAAATCATATTCCTGGGCTTGCTAGTGAGCAATGGTAGTTCTGGAATAGTTGCTTAGGCTTGTGGGGGACAGCTGGTTAGAAGTGGGGAAACAAATCTTGTTTAAAGTTACATTTGGTTAAGAAACATGTTTTCACTTTTGATGGTTGTTTTAGGAGCATAATGGTTTCCTACTCATCTTTTTGCACTACCTTTTTTGTCCAAAATCTAGACAGAATCTATTCTTCAGGTTAGTGATGATTTTTTTGTGTGCTCTACCAATATCTTACTGAGAGTTGTTTACCAAAAGAATAATTAAAATCCATGGATGAAGAAGAAAAGTTCTGGAGGTGTTGTAACCTGGAAAAAAGTTGTCTTCATTACCTTGTACTACCTTGTGTAGACAACAACTATGATATAACTCAGCTCCTAACTTTTTGTTATTATGACTAGATGGAAGCTGTTGGGTAGGCATAAGTGTGTTTCTCTCCTCCCACAAACACATGTAGTCTTCAGCTTTCAAACCTGCAGCTTAAAAAATTCACCTATCCAAGATGCATCTGTATGATGACTAATGGCTTTATTAATAATGAAAACCATGGATTTCTTGGGCTCAAAAGCAAATCACAGAGTAGAATGCCTTTGGGACTTCTATACTTGAAGGTCAAGGTCAGGAGCAGCAGCTGCTACAGTGAGATCCTCTCTGACAAAAACAGAGATGAGGAGACCTGATTTCTAGAACTCCTTGGGAACGCTGTGCTTCTGACTCTGGTATTTGTTTGAATTAAAAGTCCTCCCAGCCAAAAACTTCTTATTTTAGATCGATAAATACATTCCCAGATGAAGCATGACAGTATGTAAAAACTTGTCTGGCAACAACAAACCAACTAACAAAGAATTTTCCAACCAAAAAAGCAAAACAAGACAAATAAACAAGATCAGTGAAAATTGCTCGAAGTAATTTACTTGTATTTCCTAAAAAGTCATTTTTTGATACTTATTTTCAAGTATATGTATGTTATTTGGACAAAAACTGAGGTCAGAAAACCTAGCTCTGACACATTTCCCCTGTTGGAGATTTGGACCCAAAGGGTATCAGGAATGAAAGAAAGAGAAAAAGGAGAATGAAATAAAGAGAAAGAATGGGAAAAAAAGAAAGAAAGAATAAGAGAGCTGGGATCAGGGGGTCTGTGAGTAGAGACTCCTCAGACAACTTTATTGTTTACAAGGGGCTCTCTATATACCCCAGTCTACTGCACAACTAGCAGCAACAAGAAGTTAACTATTAGCATTACTAAGGAACTCTAAAGAACTCAAAAAATCTTATCTCAAGGTACAAAGTCTAAGTGCTCTATTTACTACAAAAGATAGGTGCTCATCTTTTCTTCCAACCTTTAACAGCTTCATCTGATTTGCCGGGAACTCTTAATTACTGCATTCCTTAGGGTACAAGCGTAGCCATGGAGACAGCACTCTCCTTGTGAGGCCACTGTGCCTCAGTTTCCAACATTCCCCATTTGTTAAATGCAGTTTTCTTCAACATTTGGAGTACTAGATTTTTCCTAGGGACAAGGATTTTTGAGAAATCTGAGTCAGTCTTTCTGCCACTATGTGTGTGTAAATGTACCATAAATTATTAAATGTATTTACTAAGTTTTAAAACCTTGCTGACTTGCATTTAAGCTTCTTTTGCCCAGGAAAATACCAAAATATTTAAATAATACCAAGTACCAGAACACTTGCTCAGGCTTCTTATGGATGGTCATCCAGAGTGTATTTACAGGATGTTTCTGGGTCTCTGTAGACCCAAAGAAATTTTGTTTTTAATCATGAATACATGGAGCTACCTTTAGGAATAATGAGCAGAGCTCTTTTTTTTTTTTTGCAAATAGTTTGATTGTTAAGATAATAATTTATTTAGCTCAAGTCAGCTGCCTCCATATATACCACCCATGTAGATGCAGGCACATCATCCTATGAAAGCCACTCGACCTACAGGCTTTTGTGAAAATTGCCATCGACCGCGATTAGGGCAGCCTGTGTGAAACTGGTTAGCTTTCTTCAGATTCTGCCTATCACGTGGGACATAGGTGCTTGGGTGAGCTGGGCTTTCTGTGCGGGTCAGAGGCATAGAGTAAACTGAGTGGAAATGTCAGGACACTTTCTATGATGTTTTTTTCTATTCGATAGAATATAATAATATTATTTAGTAATAGGATAATATAATATTTAAAAGACTGATGGACATTAAAGCAATAATCTTTATTGCCTTCGGTCACCATTTTACTATGATTAAATGCAGCCTGGGTAGGAGTCAACATGTTATCCCAGAGAAATAGATGTATAGAAGTATGTGCTACAGAAAGCACTTGAGGGGTCTTTTCATCTGAGGGTGATTTTCAAACTGTGCTTCAGAGTCCTAACGGTACCCAGCCTTGTTCCGTCTCCAACTCCAACTCATCTGGGGCAACTCACTTTTATTGAGTCTCTGGGTAAAACTTCCTTTGTGCCTAGTATTATGCAGCTGAAAAGTAATTTAGAAACACAGCCCTTGTCTAACTCCTTTATTACCTTTATTTAAGAAATGTGCATAGTATTCTCAGTATTTGGCAGTTAAGCTCATAACTTAAAGTTGTAGGTGCCATATCATCTTTCCCATTTTACAGATGAGGAAACTGACACCATGAGAGGTTAAATAATTATCCCAAGTTTGCCCTGCTAAGAAGCAGCATCGCTGGGATTCTAACCCGGGCAGTTTGGCTTCAGATTTCATAATCTTAGCTGCTCTTCTTGTAGTTATACCCTTTTTGGGCTTGTCTAATCTTTCAAAAGCTTCACCAACTTCTACTAACTTGCCATAATACCTTTGTTTCTTTGTCATTTTTCTACAATAATTTTTTATTGACCCTAGAACAGGGTTCTTAGCGTTTTTTGTTCCACAGACTCCTTTGCCAGTCAGGTGAAAACCACAGACCCCCTTACTAAGTCTACACTATACTGTGTACTATTTAATAAATATATCACACCTGCACCAACATATCGCCACGAGAAAAATGTTCTTTTGAATTTCAATTCAAGTTCACAGACCCCTTGTTAAGAACCCCTGACCCAGAAAGAGAGTTCTGGCTCCTGGATGGTTTCCTGCTATTCCCTGGAAAACCCTCTGGAGCCCTGCTTTATACACCCTTCTCGCCATCTCCACCACACTCTGAGCACTCAGAAATTGTACGTTTCCCTTTCTAGAATGAAAAGCAGAAGCGGCAGGATCACGCTTTTCCACAGCTGAGCTTTCTCAGTGTGACTCCTCTGGGGCCCCCCTGTGTCCGTGGGGGAAGTCTTCCTGCCTCTGACCCACAAGCAGGCTTAGATCTTTGCCTTCAGAACCCAGAGACTGTGTGGCTCTCCTTGCCATCTGCGGCTTGTGCTCACTCCTGACACACACCCACAGCGTGGCCTTGGTCACAAACAGCCACTTTCAAAGGAAAGGTAACGCCTCTTCCAGAACATGGCATTTTACAATTTTTTTTTTCCCTTTTACGTAACGCAATTTTGTATAACCATTGATTGATTAGGTAATGCATTCACAGGATTCAAAAGTCAACAGATCTGAAAGACGAAATAAAAGGCTCCCTCCCACCCCATCCCAGCCAGCCAGTTTCGCTCTCCAGAGACATGCACATGAATAAGCATCATCAAACAAGTTTGATATCCAGCTCCCCTTTGGAATCTGTCTGTACCAGTCAGTTTCACCTTTTCTGTGTGACTACTGATTGTTCATGTACCCACATCTGGCCTTGCTTTTTCTGACTTTTCATGATTTATTTTATTTACTGATGGAAAGTTTCAAGAAAACAATGTGTTCATTTGCAGCAGGAGAATACCAAAAAAAGGACAACTGTAAGATATTTGGGACTTCAAGATGCCGGAGGAAAGTTTTGATAATGAGAATGACTCATTCAGGTGAAGGTAGACAAGTAGACAGGTGCAAGAGTCATTTTCAACTGTGTCTGCAGTATACCCTTGTCCTGCCCCCACCCCAGCTCACTGTTTCCCTACTCTTCCCAATCTGTCATAAGCTGGAATAGAAGAGCTTTGATAGAGTTGCAAAGCTCAAATGACCAGGTTTCTCTTTGCTAGCTTGCCTTGATCTTACTATCACTCCATTTCAGTTTTCACCATAGCCACCATCCAAAATAGGAAGCTATGGGTATATTTGTTTCTTAAGAGCTGTATAAGGTATGGGCAAGATACAAGAGAATTTTCAAACAGAAAGTCTGAATCCAAACTCATTTCCTCACATATTAGGAATAAATAACTGGCCAAGTTATTTATTATTTAATATAGATCTTTTTGATTAGAGTAGTTGTAGGTTTATAGAAAAATCATGCAGATATACAGAGTTCCCACACACCACCCCCTGATTACTAACACATCACATGGTTGTGGTACATTTGTTAGAATTGATGAACAAATATAGTTGTAATATTAACTGTAGTCCATAGGTTTCATTACAGTTCTCTATTGTCCTACAGACTTTTAAAAAAATGTTTATTCTAGTAACATATGTGTAATCTAAAATTTCCCCTTTTACCACATTCAAATATGTAATTCAGTGGTGTTTATTACATTCAAAATGATGTGCTACCAGGGGAGCAGGTGTAGCTCAGGGATTGAGTGCCTGCTTCCCATGTACAAGGTCCTGGGTTCAATTCCTGGTACCTCCTAAAAAACTTAAAATGATGTGCTGCCATCATCATCATCCATTACCAAACCATTCCGTCACCTGAAATGGAAATTCTTTTACCTCCAGGAATGTCAGTTTTCACCTTCCAGAGTGTTGCTATGAGGATGGAAGGAGATAATAGACGTGAACTGCCAGGTACATGCTAGGTACCCACTATATGGTGGCTTCTGCTATGCACAGCAGTTCAGTCCAAATTCAGTTGAAGATAAACTAGGACAGGCCTTGACTGAATGATGGAGCCAGAGAATTTGCCTCAAGTGCTTAAGTAGCCCCTTTCTGTTTCCTTTCGTACTTCTAGAAGGAAACACTAGGTTTTCTAGCAATATCTGGAAAACATAGGAGTGTGTGTGTGAGAGAGACAGAGCCAGAGCCAGAGAAAGAAGGAGGGAGGGAGAAAGGAGGAGGGAAGGGGAGAGGAGAGGAAATTGGGGAACCCAGGAGCAAAATGGCAGATTGGAGCAGCTGCATGAGTGTGGAAATTCAGTCCTCGGGGATAGCATTTGAGGGCAGGGAAATCCTAGCTGTTTCACAGTTGTTGCAGGATATTTGCTTTTAATGTGTCTTTGTGTGATGATGATGATCATGAGGAAGGAAAAGTAATGCTACCACTGAAAATTTTTAATACTTTCATTAAAATAGACATAAGGGGAAGCTAACGAACCAAGACATGAAAGAAGGTTAATTGCCCTATGGCACATGCTTGACGGAGCCTGTGTAATTCTTATTTGGAAAGGCCCAGGCCATTTTCCTGGAAGAAATAAAAACGAGCTGAGCCTGATGATTGGGAAGAAGTTAACCAGGAGAAATATGGGGGAAGCAATGAAAACCTACTCTGACTGACTGCCCCAGCTTAATGCCTCAGCTGTGGAATGGTTTAGAAGACATTTCAGCAGAATACAATGATCAGATGTGTGTTTTTAACAGAATACACCTTTAAAGCAGTAAAGGTAGTACTTTTTTGTGGCACTGTCAGGTGGACAAAGAATTAAAAGAATGGTAAAAGCTCACATTAGCAAATGGTAGGAAAGCTGATGGGAGTGTGAGCTTTGAGCAGGAGCGCAGAGATTCACTATGCAAGCCTGTGGAGAGGAGAGGTACTGTAGGCTGTGCCCAAAGAGGTTGGAGGAGGGAAGTGGATTTGGCCCAATGGATAGGGCATCTGCCTACCACATGGGAGGTCCATGGTTCAAATTCCAGGCCTCCTTGACCTGTGTGGAGCTGGCCCATGTGCAGTGCTGATGGGCACAAAGAGTACCCTGCCATGCACGGGTGTCTCCCGCACAGGGGAGCCCCACACACAAGGAGTGCACCCCATAAGGAAAGCCGTCCAGTGTGAAAGAAAGTGCAGCCTGCCCAAGAATGGCGCCACACACATGGAGAGCTGACACAACAAGATGCAACAAAAACAAATACAGATTCCCAGTGCCTCTGATAAGGATAGAAGCGGTCACAGAAGAACACACAGCGAATGGACACAGAGAACAGACAACTGGGGGGATGGGGAAAGGAAGGGGAGCGAAATAAATAAAACAAAAAAAAACACAAAGAGGTTGGAGGCTGAGTTCCTGTCACCCCAGGGGCAAGGGGGGGGGGGGCGGGTGGCCAAAACATGGGGAAGCATGGTCAAAAAACTACAGGAGTGAGAGCCAGAGGCTCTGACGTGGTGATCAGGAGTTTTAATATGGTGTGATGTAGGAGTCTGCTTCATCTTCTTCACGTGAATGTTCAATTATTGTTGCAGCACCATTTGTTGAAGAAACTGTTTTTTTCCTTTTTTAATTGTCTTGGTGTCCTTATTGAAAATCAGTTGACCATAAATATAAGAGTTTATTTCTGAACTCTCAAGTCTATTCCATTTATCCTTATGTCTAAACTTATGTCAGTACCACACTGTCTTAATTAATAAAGCTACTTAGTGTTTGAATCTTTATAATAAGTTTTGAAATTGGAAAGTGTGAGTCTTCCAACTTAGTTCTATTTCAAAATTGCTTTGCTCTTATGTGTCCCTTGTATTTTCAGATGAATGTCAGGATCCATTTGAGAATTTCTGCAAAATGGGTGGCTGGAATTTTATTAGGGGACTGCATTGAATCTGTAAATTAATTTGGAGACTATTACTGTCTTAATTCTATTAGGTCTTCTGATCCTTAAATAAGTGTACAAGTCTTGCATTTCTTCTTTTTTTTTTTTTTACTTCCCCTTTGTGGCTTTTTTTTTTCCTTGCTGTCTGCTCTCAGTATCCATTTGCTGTGCATTGTGCATTCTTCTGTGTCTGTATTTATTTATTTATCCGCCCCTCCTTGCGGCCTGCTTGTTGTCTGCTCTCCGTGTCCACTCGCTGCATGCTCTTCTGTGTTTTTTGCTTGTCTTCCTTTTTGTTGCATCACTTTGCTGAGTCAGCTTTCCGTGGCACTGGTGGGCTGGGCAGCATTCTGTGGCACTGGTGGGCAAGCTGCCTTCACAAGGAGGCCCCGGGACGCTAACCCAGGGCCTCCTATATGTTAGACGGGAGCCCAGCTGATTGAGCCACAGCCACTTCCTTTTGCATTTCTTTTGTTAAATTTATTTTACTAAGATATGAAGTATCTCATTTTTTATGTTATTGCAAGTGAAATTGTTTTCTTTATTTCACTTTTGGATTGTTCATTGAGAGTGGATAGAATACAATTGATTTCCTTCTGCTACTTTTGAGTTTAGGTTGCTGTTCTTTTTGTAGTTCCTTAAAATGAATATAGTTTGAGATCCTTCTTCTTTTCTAATGTGTGCTTTTACAGCTATAAATTTCCTTAAGTTTTTATGTTATGTTTACTTTTCATTCATGTCAAAGTGTATTCTGTCATCCATTGCAATTTCTTTTTTCCTTTATTGGGTTTTGAGGTGTGTGTTGTTTGATTTCCACATATTTGTGAAATTTCCTATTTCCATATTTTATTGAATTCTAATATCATTCCATTGGGTTTGTAGAAAATATTTTCAAATTTACCAATAAGTGTATTATGAACTAATGATTAGTCTTGCTTGCAGATTGTTTATGTGCTCTTAGGCAGAATGTACGTTCTGCTGTGGTTAAGTTTTCTGTTCATGTCTGTTAGGTCTAGTTCAGGGGGTTCTTAGTCTTTTTGGTTCCACGGACCCCTTTGCCAGTCAGGTGAAAACCACAGACACCTTCTCAGAATGTAGCGGCAGATAGTTTTATGACACTCAACATCAGCATGTCCTTAAACTAAATTTTAGGAGTATTCAAAATTACATTTTACAGCTTTCTCATAATTTAATACCTGAAAACCCAACACAGTTCAACATCTGTTCAAACTGTTATTTTTGGCAAACATTTAGGTATTCGAGGTTTCCCATGGTGTCATAAAACCATCTCTGCCATTCTTACCAAACCTTTTTGCAGGCAGCTATCCACTGCCCTCAGGACACCGTACATCAAAATAAAAATCATACTAAGTCCACACTATAGTATGTATTATTTAATAAATATACGTGCACCAACAGGTTCCCATAAGAATAATGTTTTTTTGAATTTCAATTCATGCTCACCGACCTCCTGAAATCTTTCCACCAGCCCCTGGGGTGGGCGTGCTCTGTGGAGCCCTGCTTAAGAACTCCTGGTCTAGGTTTATAGTGTTGCTCATGTCTTCTGTTTGTTTTTTGATCTTATCCCTATTTGTTCTATTAATTATTAAAAGTAGAGTATTGAAATCTACACCTTTTATTTTTGATTTGCCTATTTCTCCCTTATATTCTGTCAGATTTTACTTAATATATTTTGAAGCTTTGTTTTCAGGTAAATATCTATAATTGTTATATCATCTTGATTAACTGACACTTTTAACCTTATATTAATGATCTTGTCTCTATTAACAATTATTGTTTTACAATTTTCTATTTTATCTGATTTGGCATAGCTACTACAGCTATCTTTTGGTTAATGTTTTCATGGAATGTCTTTTTCCATTTTGTTTTCAACTTCTTTGTGCCTTTGAACCTAAACAATGTCTCTTGTGGATAGTAGAGTTTTATTTTGTTTTGTTTTGTTTTAAATAAAGTCTGACAATATCTTCCCCCTTTCTGGAATGTTTAATACATTCACAATTTAAGAATTGAACCCTAGTGTAAATGATGACTGTAGTTAATATATAATTATAAAAATGTTCTTTCATGAATTATAACAAATATACCATACTAATACTAATGCAAGGTATTAATAATAGCATGGTATTTGGGAACTCTGGATTTTATATATTTTATGTATGATATTTCTGTAAGTCTAGAAAATATCTAACAAAAGTTATTATGAAAAAAAAAGAAAAAAGAAACCAAAAAAAATTTTTTTAAAAAGAAAGTGACCATGTTAACTGCTCTAAGCTTTGTGCATAAAGTATATTCATTAGTTCTTGCAAAAGGCATGTTTTTTAGAACTATATTCATGAAATAATAGATATACTAAATAATAATGACATCCATTAAAGTCAGAATCATTAGACTAAATCTCTACACACTGGCTATATAACAAATTTAATTTTTTTGACAATGTTCAGTTAAACTGTCATTCAGTATTTTTTCCAACTATTCTCACAGAGTGCTAGTTACATAATAAGATATGAATGCAATTTAGTTACACTTTATTTTTACTCCAGAGGAAACAGCTTAGTTAGATCTAAGGATGACATAAAATTAGAATGTGCCGAGAGGGGGCAAGATGGCGGCTGAGTGAACATCCCTGTTAGGGTCCTCTGCAGGGAATCGGCTGGGTGGCGTTGGAGACTCTTTCGGACCGGATTGTTTCGGGATTTTCGCTGGTCCGGAGGTGTCTGGACATTGATTTGGAGGGAAGGTAACAGAGAGGATCCGTCTGTGAAATATACACAGAGATCCCAGCTACCTGTAGAGGATTCCCTCCTTGGGTAGGCGGAGACGAGGCATCTAGCCCCGCTCGGTGGGGCTGAGCCAGGCCGGGCCGCAGCGGCGGACGCCGGAGCCGGGCCGGGCTGCGCCACGGCGAGCGGGGCCGGGCGGAGCCGAGCCGGGCTGAGCCGGGCTGCGGCGGCGTGCGTAGCCAGGCGGGGCCGGTTCAGGCCGCGGCGGCGGGCGGCGGACGCCAGAGCCGGGCCTGGGCCGCTGTAGCGAGCGTAGCCGGGCGTAGCCGGGCCGGGCCACGGCGGCGTACGGAGCCGGGCGGGGCCGGTCCAGGACGCGGCGGCGAGAGGCGGACACCGGAGCCGGGCCGGGCCGCTGTAGCGAGCGTAGCCGGGCGTAGCCGGGCCGGGCCGCGGCAGCGTACGGAGCCGGGCGGGGCCGGTGCAGGCCGCGGCGGCGAGAGGCGGACGCCGGAGCCGGGCCGGGCCGCTGTAGCGAGCGGAGCCGGGCGTAGCCGGGCCGGGCCGCAGCAGCGTACGGAGCCGGGCGGGGCCGGTGCAGGCCGCGGCGGCGAGAGGCGGACGCCGGAGCCGGGCCGGGCCGCTGTAGCGAGCGGAGCCGGGCGTAGCCGGGCCGGGCCGCGGCGGCGTACGGAGCCGGGCGGGGCCGGTGCAGGCCGCGGCGGCGAGAGGCGGACGCCGGAGCCGGGCGGGGCCGCTGTAGCGAGCGGAGCCGGGCGGAGCCGGGTCGGGCCGCGGCGGCGTGCGGAGCCGGGCGGGGCCGGTGCAGGCCGCGGCGGCGAGGGGCGGACGCCGGAGCTGGGCTGGGCCGCTGTGGCGAGCGGAGCCGGGTGAGGCCAGGACAGGCCGCGGCGGCGTGGGGAGCCGGGCAGGGCCAGTCCAGGCCTCCGCGGCGGGGGGAGCCGGGCCTGCGGAGGTGTTTCTGTTCTTTGTGTTTTTTTTTTTTTTTTTTTTTTGAGCATCTGCAGTACTGGGGAGTTCGTGGGCCCTGGGCGGCCTATTGGGGGTTTGTGGGAAGGGAGGTGCTTGCAGACCCATTTGGGCAGACAGACGGGGGTTTTAGGGCAAAGCGGGGGGAAGTTGTTGTTTTAGATAGTGTTGCAATTGTGACACGTGTATACCTGTATCTCTCTTCCCCCTATCTGTTCCCCACTGTTTGCCCATCCGCTTTTTCTTTCTTCCTTTCTTCTTGTCTTTCTTTTTTTTCTTTATTATAATTAGTTTTTTTTTTAGGTTTTCTCTTTCCCTCTTGTCCCTCATCTTCCACTTATTTTATTTTAATTCAAGTATACAATAGGTGATACAGGGAACACCTCACATTTGTTGGGTTTTCCCATTCTCCACTGCCTCATCTCTGTGTGAACTGATTTAGGCTACCTACACTATTCCCCTTTCCCTGCATCTTGTTATCCACTATCATCTACTGTCTCTCCTATATTCCACCCCCCACCTCCGGTTCTTTGATCCACAAAGTGTCTAACTCTTAATTTCTAATACCTTTGTTCTGTTTTCTGTCTGTTATCCACTCTTGAAACTATTACCTCTCTTTTCTTTTTCCCTCTCTCATGAAAACAATAGCTGTGTAGTTCATACCATATTCCTCCCAAATTCAGTCATCTACTTCATAAAAGGTACTCTACCTACAGCTATAACTCTATACAATCTACATGAATCTAACCTCCATCCTTCCAGATCTCATATTCTTGCTTTATTAACATACATCACCAATACAACTTTACACTTTTCCCTTGCTTACACAAGTGCCTTTCCCCAACACTAATACTTTCCTCTAAAGTGAACTTAACCAACAACAAGTAACTAGAATAAGAAGAAAAAAGTGACAAAGAGAAGATATAACACCTATGCAAAAATAACAACTAATTAACCTCCAAGAGCAGACAAAGAAACTAAGGAACTGATTAAATTCGTCAAAATAAAGAGATGACCAGAAAGCAACAAAAATCTACAAACCAAACCAATAATCAGGAAAACATGGCTGAATCCAATCAACAAACCAATAATCACGAAGGGGAGCAAAACTTGGCACAAGCAATGAAAGATCTCAGAACATTTATCACCGACAAATTTGATGCAGTAATGAAAGAGGTTAACAACATGAAGACATCACTTGGAGGGGAAATTGCAGACATACGCAAAAACATAACAGATATGATGGGAATGAACACCACAGTTCAAGAAATCAAAAATACACTTGCAGCAAATATCAGCAGACTAGAAGAGACAGAGCAGAGAATTAGTGATGTGGAAGACAGTACATCAGAAATCAAACAGATAGTAGAAGGGGTCAATAAGAAGATAGAAAAAATCCAATTAGGATTTAGGGACCTGAATGACAATGCAAAATGCTCAAACATACGTATTATAGGCATTCCAGAAGGTGAAGAGAAGGGAAAGGGGTCAGAAGGAGTGTTGCAGGAAATAATGGCTGAAAACTTCCCAAATCTACTGAAAGAGACAAATGTACATATCCAAGAAGCACAGCGCACTCCACAAGTCATAAACCCCAACAGGCCCACCCCAAGACATATACTTGTCAAATTATCCAATGCTCAAGACAAGGAGAAAATCCTAAAAGCAGCAAGAGAAAAGAAAACCATCACATACAAGGGAAGCTCAATTAGATTAAGTGCTGATTTCTCTTCTGAAACCATGGAGGCAAGAAGACAGTGGTATGATATAGTCAAGGTACTAAAGGAAAAAAATTTCCAACCAAGAATACTCTATCCAGCTAAACTAGCATTCAAACATGATGGAGAGTTCAAAATATTCGCAGACAAACAGAAACTGAAAGAGTATACCAACAAGAAACCTCCCCTTCAAGAAATTCTAAAGGGAGTTCTGCAGGAAGAAAGGAAAAAACAGGAAAGGCAAAGTTGGAGGAGAGTATAAGACCAACAACAACAACAAAAAAGACAAAAAAATATATACAAACAAAATATGACAAACACAAATCCAATCAAAATATGGCTAACACAAATAATTCCTTGATAGTAATAACACTGAATGTCAACGGATTAAACTCACCTATCAAAAGATTCAGACTGGGACATTGGATAAGGAAATATGACCCATCCATATGCTGTCTACAAGAGATACATCTTAGACCCAGAGACGCATGGAGATTGAAAGTGAATGGCTGGAAAACAATCATACAAGCTAACAATAACCAAAAAAATGCAGGAGTAGCTATATTAATATCAGACAAAATAGACTTTAAATGTGAAACAATTGTGAGAGACAAAGAAGGATACTACATTTTAGTGAAAGGGAAAATCTGTCAAGAAGATCGAACAATCATAAATATCTATGCCCCTAACAAGGGTGCCTCTAAATACGTCAGGCAAACGCTGGAAAAACTAAGTGAAAGAATAGATACATCTACAATTATAGTGGGGGATTTTAATACACCACTATCAACTCTGGACAGAACATCTCAAAAGAGAATCACCGAAGAAACAAAACATCTGAATAGTATATTAGAGGAGCTGGATCTAATAGACATATATAGATCGCTACACCCAAACACAGCAGGATATGCATTTTTCTCAAGCGCACATGGATCATTCTCCAAGATAGATCATATGCTAGGCCACAAAGAAAGGCTGAACGAATTCAGAAAGATTGAAATCATACAAAATATTATCTCTGACCACAGTGGAGTCAAGCTGGAGATTTGCAAGGGACAGAAGCCCAGATTTCACACCACGATTTGGAAATTAAACAGCACACTCTTAGAAAAACAGTGGGTCAAAGAGGAAATCTCAAAAGAAATCAATGACTACCTTGAAACAAATGATAATGATAACACAACATACCAAAATTTATGGGATGCAGCAAAAGCAGTACTGAGAGGGAAGTTTATAGCCATAAATTCATATATCAAAAAAGAAGAAAGAGCAAAAATTGAAGAACTAACTGCACATTTGAAGGAATTAGAAAAACAAAAACAAAGTAACCCAACAGGAAGAAGAAGGAAGGAAATAACAAAGATAAGAGCAGAACTAAATGAAATAGAAAATAAGAAAGCACTTGAACAGATAAACAAGACCAAGAGCTGGTTTTTTGAGAAGATTAACAAAATTGACAAACCTTTAGCAACACTAACAAAGAAAAAAAGAGAGAAGATGCAAATACACAAAATAAGAAATGAGAAAGGCGATATCACTACTGACCCCACAGAAATAAAGACTATCATAAGAGGATATTTTGAAAAACTATATTCCAACAAAAATGACAATCTAGAGGAAATGGACAAATTCCTAGAAACACATAAGCAGCCCATATTGACAAAAGAAGAAATTGATGATCTTAACAAACCAATCACAAGCAGAGAGATAGAATCAGTTATTAAAAATCTCCCAACTAAGAAGAGCCCAGGGCCAGATGGCTTCACAGGTGAATTCTACAAAACATTCCGGAAAGAACTGACACCAATCCTGCTGAAACTATTCCAAAACATCGAAACAGATAGAACATTACCCAACTCCTTCTATGATGCCAACATTACCCTAGTACCAAAGCCAAACAAAGACATCACAAGAAAGGAAAATTACAGACCAATTTCTCTAATGAACCTAGACGCAAAAATACTTAACAAAATAGTTGCTAATCGTATTCAACAACACATTAAACGTATTATACACCACGACCAAGTGGGATTCATCCCAGGTATGCAAGGATGGTTCAACATAAGAAAATCAATCAACGTAATACACCATATAAACAGATTGAAGGAAAAAAATCACATGATTATATCTATTGATGCAGAAAAAGCATTTGACAAAATACAGCACCCTTTCTTGATAAAAACACTCCAAAAGATTGGAATACAAGGGAATTTTTTGAACATGATAAAGAGTATATATGAAAAACCTAAAGCCAATATTGTTTACAATGGAGAAATCCTAGACTCCTTCCCTCTAAACTCAGGAACAAGACAAGGATGCCCACTGTCTCCGCTCCTATTTAACATTGTCTTAGAAGTACTTGCTCGAGCACTGAGGCAAGAACCAGAAATAAAAGGCATTCAAATTGGAAAGGAAGAAGTCAAAATTTCATTATTTGCAGATGACATGATCCTATACATAGAAAACCCTGAGAGATCTACAACGAAGATTCTAGAACTCATAAATGAGTTTAGTAAAGTCGCAGGTTATAAGATCAATGCGCAAAAATCAGTAGCATTTCTGTACACCAATAATGAGCAAGATCAGGAGGAAATCAAGAAACAAATACCATTCACAATAGTAAATAAAAAAATCAAATACTTAGGAATAAATTTAACTAAAGAGGTAAAGAACTTATACACCGAGAACTATACAAGATTGTTCAAGGAAATCAAAGAAGACCTAAATAAATGGAAGACTATTCCTTGTTCATGGATAGGAAGACTGAACATTATTAAGATGTCTATCCTACCAAAACTGATCTACACATTCAATGCAATCCCAATAAAAATCAATGCAGCCTCCTTTAAGGAACTAGAAAAACTAACTATGAAATTTATTTGGAAAGGAAAGAGACCCCGAATAGCCAAAGACATACTGAAAAAGAAAAACGAAATTGGAGGAATCACACTACCTGACTTCAAAACATACTATAAAGCTACAGTGGTGAAAACAGCATGGTATTGGCATAAGGAGAGACACATAGACCAATGGAATCGAATTGAAAGCTCTGATATAGAACATCACATATACAACCACATAATATTCGATAAAGCCACCAAACCCTCTCAACTGGGAGAGAGTGGCCTATTCAACAAATGGTGTCTGGAGAACTGGTTAGCCATATGTAGAAGAATGAAAGAGGATTACCATCTCACACCTTATACAAAGATCAACTCAAGATGGATCAAAGACCTAAATATAAGAGCCAAGACCATAAAAACCTTAGAAAGCAGTGTAGGGAAACATCTACAGGACCTTGTAATAGGAAATGGATTTATGAATATCTCACCAAAAGCACGAGCAGCAAAAGAACTAATAGATAAATGGGACTTCCTCAAAATTAAAGCCTTCTGCACCTCAAAGGAGTTTGTCAAGAAAGTAAAAAGGGAGCCCACACAGTGGGAGAAAATATTTGGCAATCATATATCTGATAAGAAACTTATAACTTGCATATATAAAGAACTCCTATATCTTGAAAATAAAAAGATAAACAACCCATTTAAAAAATGGGAAAAAGACTTAAACAGACACTTCTCCGAAGAAGAAATACAAATGGCAAGAAAGCACATGAAAAAATGTTCCAAATCTCTAGCTATCAGGGAAATGCAAATCAAAACTACAATGAGATACCATCTTACACCCATAAGATTGGCAGCTATGAAAAAAACAGAAGAATACAAGTGCTGAACAAGATGTGAAGGAAGGGGAACACTCATCCACTGCTGGTGGGAATGCAGAAGGATCCAACCATTCTGGAGAACAGTATGGCGGTTTCTCAAAAAACTAGCCATAGATTTGCCATATGACCCAGCAATACCACTGCTGGGTATATACCCAGCAGAACTGAAAACAAGGACACAAACCGATATATGTACACCAATATTCATAGCAGCATTGTTCACTATTGCCAAAAGTTGGAATCAACCCAAATGCCCATCAACAGACGAGTGGATCAATAAAATGTGGTATATACACACAATGGAATACTACTTGGCTGTAAGAACAAACACACTACAAACACATGTGATAACATGGATGAATCTTGAGAACCTTATGTTGAGTGAAGCAACCCAGACATTGAAGGACAAATACTACATAACCTCAATGATATGAAATAAACAAGCTGCCCTAGATAGTAAGAGACTGAACGATAGGCTTACAGGAAATCGGAGGGTGGAGAAAGGATATGAGCCGATGTCTGCAGGGGTGGAATTTAAGACGAGATGGTGGTAAGTATGAACACAAAGAAGAGATAAAATGGGGGCAAGGGGTTGCCTTTGGTTGAGGCTTTGCGGGTTTGAGGGTGGCTGGGGAGGGACGGATGAGTAACGTTGCCCAAAAGTGGGGGGAGGGAGGGGTAGCATATGAACACAGGAGAGGGTCAGGTGTTGGTGGAGAGTAAAATGCTGAGAAAATCATATCAAAATATAATAAAGAGGGTTACCTGTTTAGAATGCTTGGAGGGGAGGGTCTGATGCAGGACGGGCTCCTGGGGAATGTCCAAATGCTCATTCTGCCAGAGTGGGTGACACCATGGGGTAGAAACCCAAGTAGTGAGAGTGGGGGTGGACCCACATCCTGGGGAGGACTAATGCCATCAAATAGAGGGAACTGTATCCCTCGAGAGAAAGGGTGGCTCCCAGGGCATTGGGGCAGTTGAGCAAGTTAGGCCCTGAACACTATTCCATCTATCTCTGGAAGTGGCTCCTCAAGAAACGGAGGTTGGCTGTCACTGTGGGCACCAAGGTGGAAGGGAAAATGGACGTTAAATGTGTGGAACCAAAGTAAATAGGGGTTAAGAGAGGAGTTTCTTGAGAGTACACAAGGATGGATATAAAACATGTAATATTACACCATAACATATAGGAGATGACAGACTGATAATGTAAACCATAATGTAAAACATAGGATAACTAAAAATGTAAAGAACTGTGTATCCTAAAGTATGCACCACAATGTAAGCACAGATGTCACCTTGTTAGAAAGCTAATGTCTCAGACTCTGTACATCACTTTAAGTAAATATGATATGAATAGGGCGTAAGAGTATCACTGTGGAAGGGAAAAGGTTTTCTGGTGGATGTGTGGGAGTGCTGTATATTATATATATACATTGCTGTGGTCTAGGACTCCTGTGAAGAAAAGCTGAATAATTGGGGGGGGGGGGGGAAAGAAAAAGATAGGATGTGGAATTTTTTCAAGTCAACATTCTTTATCTAAGTTCTTTATCTAACTTTATCCAAGTTCTTTATCTATCCTTTAAACCCATCGCTACATGCCATTCCCTAGTAAGGGACCATGACATTATATTGGGCTTCAAATTTCGGGGAGTTCTGGATCACAGAGTGTTTCAACAATGGCAATGGAGGGATACTGGTATGGGATACCAATGACAGGTGATATATGGCTGACAGGGAGCTGTACAGAACATATGTCCAGGGTGCATGGTAATGTATGGATATACTCATAGTGGCAACAATTAAAAACCACAGCAGGGGGGGTACTGGGTTCCTGGCCAGTGGTGCTCTGTCGTGGTCCCTAGGGGAGCAGCGACAGTCTCCCAGGTACAGCGGCGGGGACCGGGAGGGAGTGAGGGTTCAACAGTGAGCCCCTGATGCTAATGACTATGCTTGTGAGCTGATAAACCTAAAATAAGAACAAGGCCTAGAGCAACATTGTGCCTGGGAATTCCCTCATGTCAGCCTTCATGTTACTCAAATGTGGCCAGTCTCGAAGCCAAACTCAGCATGTAAATGCAATGCCTTCCCCCCAGCGTGGGACATGACACCCGGGGATGAGCCTCCCTGGCAACGAGGGACCACTATCAACTACCAACTGATGATGCAACTGGAAAATAACCTTATACGGAAGGTTCAATGCGGATCGGCAGAATATCCATGTCTACATAAAATACCATGACTTTAAAATGCTGTTTGACCTAAAGTAAGGGGGAAATGGAAAGGAGAAATGAGTTTATATGGCTACGAGTTTCTAAAAAAGAGTCTGGAGGCTGGCAGAAGGATTGCCCTCATGCACAACTGAGCAGAGTCAGAGAGACAGATAAAGCAGATACAACCCCCAGATATTGTTTCCTGTGAGGGCTAAAGAGACCCATGGGAGTTATGGTCATGGCCAATGGGGTTAACTACCAGGGCAGATGGCCCCTCTTTGGAAATGGTGTTTATGTGTGATGAATCTGGACTCAGATGGGATCTTCCTTCATAAGACTTTCATGCTAATGTGCTGGAGGTGCAGTTAATGTTGGGGTTTAAGATATATTTAGGGGATTTGAATCTCTGGACTGACAATGTGATAGCCAGGTCCTGAGCCTCAACAGACTCCAGCACCTACAAACTGATCTATTGGACTTACCACACTCAGCTAAGATGGAGTTGAAGAAGGACAACCACCACACCATGGAGCCTAGAGTGATTACAACTGAAAATGGGAGGATTGCATCCAGCATCCATGTGGAATCTGAGCCTCCTCTTGACATAGAGGTGCAATGGACACAACCAATCCAATGTCCACATAGAAGAGGTGGCATTGGATTGGGAAAAGTGGACATGGTGGACGATGGGTATGGGGAAAGGCAGGAAGAGATGAGAGGTGGAGGCGTCTCTGGGACATGGAGCTGCCCTGGATGGTGCTTCAGAGGTAATCACCGGACATTGTAAATCCTCACAGGGCCCACTGGATGGAATGGAGGAGAGTATGGGCCATGATGTGGACCATTGACTATGAGGTGCAGAGGTACCCAAAGATGTACTTACCAAATCCAATGGATGTGTCATGATGATGGGAACGAGTGTTGTTGGGGGAAGAGAGGGGGGGTGGGGGGTGGGGCTGAATGGGTCCTCACATATATATTTTTAATGTAATATTATTACAAAGTCAATAAAAAAAAAACTTAAAAAAAATAAATAAATAAATATTAAAAAAAAAATTAGAATGTGCCACGATATGAGGCAATGATTTGGGAAATTATTTTGATAAAGAAAATATCATTTCTGTAGAGTAAAACCTAAAAAAAAATCCAAAAAACACAAAAACTACACAAATGTATGAAAATCTTCTTGAAGTCTGCGGCAGTTTGTGATCATTTTATGAATCCTAAAAAGAGAAAGATTGTATTTGTAAACTAATGTATTCCCCCTGGGTATGATACTCTTTGATTGCATTAAATTCAGTTGAGTAAATTTGGTTAGATTACTTGATAAGGTCTAGTTAAGGCTTAGATTGGGCTAGTGAGGCATGACTCAGGCTGATTCTCTGCTCCCTTTCTGGGTCAGATATAAACAGAGACACAGAGGAAAGGGAGCCACATTTTTGATTCTGAAATGTGAGAGAGAGGACTGAAGGAAAACAAGCCCCAGAGAGGCTCAAAAGCTGAGCCATCGAGATTGAGAAAGGAGGCCCAGTAAGAGATCTCCTTTTGCCTACAGCTGCAGAAAGGCAGAGACTTCCGCAGAGATTGGCAGCCATCTTGCTTCACCATGTGGTAACTTGCCATCATCAACAGTAGCTGACTTTGATGAGAAAGAACCTCTCTTGTTGCAAGAAGTTGTACTTTTTATTGTCTTAGAATTGTAAACTTTTACCCCAAATAAAGTCCCTTTATAAAAGCCTACCCATTTCTTTGCTTCAGCAGCCATTTGGGAAATTAAAACAAGGTCCTTCAGGAAAAGATACCCAAGTTTGTTTGTGAGAATGAATATGATTTTATTACAAATGATGTTGAATGTATGCTTTACAATATTAGATGGTAAGTAGTGTTTAATACTTAATTTGGGAATTTGAGTTTTACTCTTATGCCATATGTGGATCCAAGATATAAAATGTCATAAATTCTATTTCGAGAAGTGATTGATATAAGGCAGTATAGCTTACAGAAAAGGTATCGTAATATGGCCTACAGGCAACAGAGGTGAAAAAAGCATCATATTTCATTCCTTTTAATGCAAAAATGAACTTTTTCTGTATGACTTTGATAATTTACTTGAGGTCTCTTCTCTGATTGTGTTGGCCTCCGCTGCGGCACTGCAGGCGGGTCACTGCAGGCGAGTCGCTGCCGGGGATCGGGCCTACGCCACGGCCTGACCGGGGTGGCAGCGGGCGGCTCAAGGCTTGGGGGACGCGCGGTTCGATGGAGGAAAAACCACGGAGACGAGGTCTATGCGCAGGTCTGATTTTATTCGGGAAGTACATGGGGTTTTATAGTGTCATGGAGGCGGGGAGGTTGTGGGAGGGGCATGTCCGCGGGGCAGCTGAGGATTGGCTGCAGAGGCAAGGGCGGACCTGCGGTTTATGACGTAAGCCATTGATGGCAGAGGGGGTTGTTTCCGAGGTTGTGCCGGGGCGGATACGGGATGAGGGCGGTTGAAATGAGGCGGGGAGAACAGCGATCGGCTGGGAGGGGGAAGATAACAGTGGCTGGGAGGAGGGGCAGAGGGAGGCAGCAGCACAAACTGCTGCTGAGAAGGGCCATAATACAGGGAGGTTACGAGGAACAGGCGGGCAAAGTATAAGGAAGCGAAAGGCAGGGTGGGAGCAGGGGACATGATTGTATCACATTCTAAATTGTTTTATGTATTTTTGTGCATCTCTTATCTTCAAAGCTAGGCTTGGAACATTCTGTGATCCAGAATGATCTATTCTTTATCTTTATATCCAAAATACTTAGAAGACTACTTGACTAGGCCAAATGGGGTTCTGGAAGATGGTGAGTTTTATACAAGAAGATAATTCTCAGGTTTACTTTTTGTTTATTTGTCAGTGCTTAAATTGATGCTTAACCAGAGTTGGAGAAAAACTAGCTTATTCTTGGAGGAGTTTATATCTGAAGGTAGAATAAGTATTGCTTTTTTATTTAAACTTTACAAATAAATATATATGATATAATAGTAGGAACTTTGGACTATAAATTAGTTTTAGTTTTTTTCAAAAAGATTATGTATTTATTTATTCTTTGCCCCCCTCATTGTTTGCAGTGGCTGTCTGCTCTCTCTGTCCATTTGCTGTGTGCTCTCTGTGTCCGCCCATCTTCTCTTTAGGTGGCATTGGGAACTGAACCTGGGACCTCCATTTAGAAGAGAAGCACTTAATCGCCTAAGCCACCTCAGCTCTCTGGTTTGTTGTGTCTTTCATTGTCTTTCTTCTTTGTGTCTCTTTCGTTGCATCATCTTGTTGTGTCAATTCGCTGCACCTTGCTCACCACACCAGCTCGCCTTCTCTAGGAGGATCTAGGAACTGATCCTGGGACCTCTCATGTGGTAGGCAGAAGTCCAATTGCTTGAGCCACATCCACTATCCAAATTTAGTTTTATAATTACTTTTTACTTGTTTTTAACCATAGACAATTCATTTCAACTTTCTATTATATATTTGAACTTGTATCTAACAAGCTTGTGGGTTATTATAACCCCTCCCTTTCCATTCTCCCTCTATTTTTTTTTCTTTTTAACAAATCATAAAATTTAGAGGTGAAATTATTTTTCTAAGTTCCAATGTTAGTATGTCTGCTATGTTTCAAACAATGGTACAAACATTTTTCGCAGCAGGAAAAAAACAGTTGTTAAAATGAACTTTGTCTTGTTTTCCTCTTGGCTAATTTATATGAGAAAATTTTCAGAAAACAGTTGAGTTGTTTTTCTCTTCCTAATGTTAAGTCAGAGCACAGGACTTCGTATCACTGGTTCTGAGTTTTGATAGCTAAAAAATATGCTTATTAAAACTTCTTCATTTAAGCAACTCTGAGACTTTGAAAACTAATTGAGCTGGGTTTCTATTAATCTAATTTTAGAAGTTTACCTTTGCACTTAGTTCCCTGAAGGATCTTAACCAGACCTTCTCAGTTTTGCTTACAGGACTAAGATAACATCTCAAAGCAACACCAGACAGAATGGTGTCAGGAGCACCTTATGACCCAGTAAATCTGTAACTTTCCTCGGAGACCAAAAAACTCGCTATTGAGAGGTCGGCTGAAAAAGAAGTCATGAAGACCTTGCTAAACTGTGGTTAATTCGCTGCTGAAACCAAGGACAGGTTTGGCGTGCTTGAGGCAACACAGGTCTAAGAAATTGCATGTACCCTCCCACCAAGACCCCTGGCATAACTTGTTTTTTTTCTTTACTTGTTCGTCTTCTCCCCTACTAATCTCCTTTACCTATAAAAACCTTAGCTCCCATTCTCACTTTGAACTGGTTTTGGGAAGATTCCCCTAGTTCCTTGCTTGTGCACTTGCAATAAATCACCTTCTCACAGAGAGAAACATGTTTCTCCTTTGAGGCACTGGATCGGGCGGACCCTGCTATTGGCGATAGCCATACTTTGGGTAAAAGTTTCTTAGGTGTAGGGACACAATACAATTGTGCAGTGGATAACTTAGTGGTGACTACATTAGATAGAACAAAGGATTTCTCAATTTAGGTCATTTAGGCACCCAAAAAATGTTTATAATGGTAAGGATAGGAGAACACCCCTCAGAAAAAACTGATGTTGGACATCTTGCCATCTTTGATGAGTGGAAACTTGGATACAGATTTTACCTAATTTGGAACAATAAAATCACTTCACCAATGGAGCCTGTGGTAATGTCATTTCCCCTACAAGCTAAGAGGGAGTACGTGCCACTTGGCAAAAAAGAATGGAAGAGTATTCTTTGTGCAAGAGTAGCAGGGAAGGAGCATGAAGAGGGAAAATAGAAACAAAAGTAGTTTTCCTGGGTTGAGTTCAAGAGTATCTTCTGGCTACTTACAGATTAGACATTCTGCTCTGTGCAGGATGTCTACAAACACTACTTCAGAGGGAGACAGGGATGGAGAGATGGTGAGGATGCAGAGGGCTGGAAAGGACAGAGGGATCTGTTCGCCCTTTTGGAGAGGACATTGAGGGGGAAGGCAGGGATGGCCAGGAAAACGTTCATGTAGAAGGTAACACCCTGAAATAAATCTTGAAAGCTGAGGAAGTCTTCATTCAGTACAAAAGGTTTGACTAGACCTTCCTGGAAGAAGAAAGTTTATGAGAATATTAGTCATGTATGTTAACTGCTATAACAAACAACCCTCAAATTTCAGTGTATTAACAGATGAAAGTTATTTCTCACTCACATTATCAGTTGAGTGATTCTCCTGGGCAAGTCTCCTTCAGGGCCAGTGATGGAGAGAGCCAAGTGCCTTCCACATCATAGGCCTACCCAACCTATTCCTCAGAATCTTCTCCATTCTCCTTGGAAGGGGGGTTGGAAGAAAGTTGGAAGTATCACGTTGGCTGTAGTTAAGGGGACTGGCCTGGAAGAGACATGTGTCACCTGCTCCTTTGGGAAGGTGGTGCTCAATCACTGAGCCACATTGTCTCCCCTGAGTTGGTTTTTTCATTTGTTTGCTTGTTATTTGTCTTTTTTGTTTTTAGGAGATACTGGGGGCCAAACCTGGGACCTCCCATGTGGGAAGCAGGCACTCAGCTGCTTTAGCCACATCTGCTCCCCTCCAGTATGTTTTTTAGCATTGTTATTCTCCTTCCTCTTGTAACCTGCCTTTCCCCTTCTCCTCCTGCTGGCAAGAGACACCTTCTAGCTCTCATAGCAAAGACAGAGCTTGGTCTGGACTAATGGTGAGAAAGGATCAGTGGGCATTCTTGTGTAGCTAGATCTCTGTATCATGACAATAGTTAGCACAAAACTTCCAATTCAGTCATTATTTCATTACATAATAAGCAATTATCCTGAGCAAAGTTAGAACTTTATATGCCACATTTCCTTAGAAAGCAATGGTTTGTTGCAGAATAATTCATTTTCTTCCCTAAAAGATACTACCTAATTTAATTCTTAGAGATTCTCTCATAGGCTATAGGTTAAGGGCTAAAGTATTGTACTGAGATTTCAAGGTGAAAAGCGGAGAACTAGACCCAGTTGAGCTGCTTTAGGAAACAATATTACTGGGTGAATGTGAACCCATAAAGCTATGCAAATACAGAGCTGACAGACAAAAGAAATATATGACATTTATATGAAAGTGGCAATTAGAGTTGTATAAAATTATATAAAGGGAATTGATAATCATTAAATTCTTTTTCCCCAAAATATTACTCTTAGACATGAATGGACTCACTAGATCTCTGAAATTACTTAATAGTTATCACTTGCCTCTGGGTAGAAATTTTTTTCCTTGAATTTTGAAAGAATGAGTGTTGAGGATATGTCATTGACAGGCTGTTTGGGGTAGATTTTTTGGGGATGGGGAGTAGATTTTTTTTAATGGGAATGAATGAGAGAGAGAGAGATGGATTGACACTCTTTTGCTGGAATCAGTTGTGTGGTCAGGGTGTGTGTTTTCTTTGCGTAAAGGAGAGAAGAGATTGGAAAAGACCATATAGAAGAAAAATGAAGTGATTATTTTTAAGTTGCTCTACTTCATTAAAACACCTCTTATATTTGGGTGGTTTAAAGGAGACTGTCTGAAAGCTGGCCCTGACCTTGGTGTCTAATTTGCCACTTGTTCCCCACCCTGTAAAGCTGTCTCATACGTGAAATGATTAATAATCTTGGCCGAGTACCTTTAGACCAGTTTCAATGTAAGTGGAAATATTTGAGTCCTCTCAGCTACTAATTTTTAATTAAATTCTGGCCCACACTCTGAAACAGGAGTGTCATTGTTTTCCTTTTGTGCTGCCCAGCCTAATTAATGAACAGACTCTTTCATAAGTAGATTAATAGAAGTCATCTCATTACCCAAAGTTATTTCAGGTATGGCTATATTGCACCTCATTAGAGAAGCGTGAATTAGGTAGCTTTCAATTAGAAGAGAAATCACATGTATAGTGGGGCCTCGTTGTATTTGGAATAGTTTGTTTCTTTTTTCTCATGTTTCCAGAAAGCATTCTCAGCTTTCCTTCCACTGCCTATGCTCTTATCCAGGATGAAAAACCTTTTAAATAAAGATTGGTGCTGTTTTTCTACATGTTTTGTAATCAGAGGATTTGATGTAGTCCTTAGTTCTGTCACTTAATAAATATGTAATCTTAAGCAATTTATTTGAACTCTCTGAGCATAATTTTTTTTCCCGCAAAATTGTAAATAATACCTTAATACCTTACCTACCTTTTAGGGTTGAGAGAAAGTAGATTAAAGCATCTAAAACTCCCCAGAGTCCCCCTCCATGTACAACCTCCTCCTTGTTCTTCCTCTCCCTGGCTTCCATGGTACCACCTATTCAGGTCTGACTTTCTCTTACCTGTTCCTTCTCAACTTCAGGGATTTCAGTGTCTGAATGGATCATCCATCCTTGATCATCTCAGCCCTTATGAGCTGCCCTTCCCTTTCACTTCAGCCTCCGGGCTCATAGTCACATCCTAAATCTTGTATACCCATGAACTTCTCCCAGGCAAATGCTCAACCTGCATTAGTTCACCTTCTGACCAGAGCCTCCTATTTCTTTATCCTAATGCTCCTTTACTATTGCTTCAACTGTCAATTTAATTTTTTAAAATTTCCTGCTTTGCTTAATGAAAAGCCACTCCCCCCCCCCCCGCCCCCCACAAAACCTTCACCTGATCACCAGAGATTTGTACCCAAGCCAAGAAAGGAGGATTCTTATTAAAAGATATTAAGCAAATAATCTGGAACTGCCAAGAGTAGCTGTTGTTCCAGAGCAAAGCTAGCCACTTTGTGGCATTTGGATAACTGCAGGGTAGCTGCTTTTCCCTTCAGGTTTTTTGAAAGATGCATTTTCTGATGCTGCTTCCTCACTTGGTCACTGACTCTTTTTCTGCATTGTAATCAATTCTTTTAATGAAAATAATAAGGAATCAAAATAATACAGAAGAGATCTGTGGCAGGGAGAATTTTGACCCCCATGAGCTCTGCTGCTTGCTGTTACTCTTCCGTCTGCCGTCTTACATGGCAAAAGGGAGATGTTCCTGTGGGCCGCATCTAATCGCCAGAGCCCTTTAAAAGCCATCTCTGGCTGGTGGCGGAGGAGGAAGATAGAAAGATTCAGTCCCCTAGAAGAAATCAGGGAGCCCTTGGTGACTTGAGGATGGAGGGGCCGTGAGGAGGGCTGTGGGAGAGCCTCAGCCCACAAATGAAAGGAAAAGCACTCTGCCCACAGGCCCGGACGGGAGCCACAGCCCGTCAGAAACTTCGTTTAGCCGGGTGTCCCCGGAGCAGAGACTCCAGCCTCACTAATCCCAGACTTCTGACCTACTTGGCTGTGAACTAATAAATGGCTGTTGTTTTAAGCCACTGAATCTGTGGTAAATTTATTTACCACGGGAATAGAAAACGATTACAGGATTATAATGAAAACAGCAGCAGTACTCTGCCTTACCTAACCCTTCTCCTCAAAGTAAACACTTTCACCTTTCCTGAGCCTTAGTTTTTCTGACATTTATTCCTGGTGTGTTTTAGTTTACCCTAAGAGAACATGCTTATGGTATTATTTCTGAATTGATCTGCTTCAGATATTATGTTTTGAGTTCTTACTGGGATTTCTGGGAATTACTCAGACAACCTTCACTTGCCCTCCTCTCTCCTCTAAATAATTTTAGTTTTAGTTCACTTATTGGTTATACATGTAACTCAACTTCTTATTACATCAACTATACATTGTATCTCTTAATTCACCACTTTGTAATCTGGCAATATTAGAGAACCTAACCTACTCTCCATCTCTTCCTACCCCCCTCCACCTCCAAGTAAAGAAAACTATACTTTTATATTGAAACCAAACTGATACCACTGACTTTTTTTTTTTTCAGGAGGTAGCAGGGATTGAACCCAGGACCTTGTACATGTGAAGCAGGTGCTCAACCCCTGAGCTACACTTGCTCACCTCACATTCTTTTTTGATAACCATCATTAAGTCTTTGCTGATCTTTTCAGTCTTCATTTTGAAAACCCATAAACAGAATCTAATAATTCTGGCTAAATGGAGAACTAGATAAAATGAGAATCCCCTCCCTTCCTCAATCACTGGGAAGTGCAACATGAAATATAACACACTCCAACATTTGAGGGCATAATGGATCTCTAAAGGAAATAAGGGAAATATTCAGGGGCAAGAATTGAGAAGGAGCTGAAAATAACTGCATCAGCTGAGACTGGAATTGTCCCTATTGTAGTTTTGGGATGAGCTGATTTTGAAACCCATTTAGAAATAAGAAATGGAAACTTGGGCCTAGACAAGGCAAGGTATTTTACTTGCAATCACTGAAAAAGCTGGAATTCTCAAAGGGCTATAAAGAGTGAAAAAATTTGCTTATCTTCTGGGATCTAAAATATTTGATTGCCTCAGACTGGGCTTAGGGTAGGAGATAAAGTTTCCGCTGGGAAATTGTAACCAAGTATACAAGTAGTGTATATAACACACTACTGCAATACCCAGGAAACAGCAAGCAGAGAACTTAACACGCAGGGTAATCCCAAGTCAGTCCTTAGAGCGTCTGGGCCGAAGCAAGTGTAAAGCCTCCCTTGAATGTTATGGGCTGAGCTCCAGCTCTACATCGTTCCCATGGATTAGGTGCCACTGACAAGGATTTCACTGTCCTTAATTATCAAGGCCTTGAACAGGAGTCAGCAGGGTAATCACAAATGTGATTAAATCCCACAGAAGTTCTGATGGCATAAAGGAATAATAAAAAATAAAAAATACAAGAGAATAAAAATCTTAACACAAACAACATTTTAAAAAGGGAAGATTAGAAGATAAAACCCAAAAAGCATTTCTATAAATAATGAAATATAGTTACCAAAATAAAAACTTCCATGAATGGGGTAAATAGCACATTAGAAGCACCTGAAGTAAGCTTTAGTAAACTAGAAGCTAACAATATGGAGATTACCAAGAATGCAGCACACATAGATTAAGAAAATATGAAAGATAAGGAGGTTAATAATACAGAAAGTGACAAATTCCAACTTATGTCTGGTAAGAGTTCCAGAAAAAGAGAATAGAAAAAATTGGGAGGAGGCAATATGTAAAGAAAGAATGGCTATGAATTTTTCAAAATTAACAAAAGCCATAATCCTCAGGTTCAAGAAATTCTACGTGTTCTTGTCAGATTCCAGAAAGAGTTGGGTTTTGGGTTTCTTAAGTTACTTTGTTCCATAAAAGTTATTCCTTTCTTTTCCTTGTTTTTCTTTCTTTTCTTTTTTAAAATGCAGTTGCTGTGATAGAGTAAACTGGCTATTAGTTCATATTCAGGATTTGGCCAGCTGCTGTCTCATGGTGTCATTTAACCTGTTCCTCTACCCTCTTTGTAAATGTAATGGTTTCATGATATTTATGTCTGTGTTTTTTGGCCAAAATATTCCATAGATTGAGTTGTATAATTCCTAGTGCTTTACTTTATAAGGCAATAATATCTTACTTTTTTTTATTTTACTGATATTAATATTTATAGAGGGATTTAAGTGATGGCAGCCTGATGTCCCTGAAAGAATAATTGTAATTACTATAAATATTTAAGAATAATATATGATTTCATGGCCATATTAGGAAACTGCATTTTCTTTCATAAAATTTCTTTGTACTATCAGTTAAGATGCATTTATTTAATATACAAAACACACCTTTATTAAATGAGATATGATAAGGTAGTCTCGAAATAAGCAGATATTTCCAAGATTGTTTTTTAGGGCAGATCTCAGATCAATTCATAGAATTAAAGATATCATAATATATTTCATGACCTTTGATATTGTCATATTTATAATCTACTTAATCTACTTCAGGCTATATAGATTTGTCTTTATTGCTCTGAGAGTTTCCTACTTGACATTATTCAGCTTGTTACTCTCCAATTTTTGTTTCATTTTCTTTTTCCTCTATTTATTCTCAATGGTGGTATACTGCTAAAGAGCATTGAACTTGAAAATCATTTGCTTTGAACAGGAATTTCCCTGTTCCTTAGTTACTGTTGGATTTTCAAAAATCCTTTAGATCCCTCTGAGCTCATTGATCTCACCTGTAAAACCATAATAGTGAGCTCTACTTCTTAGACTATTGAGAAGATGAAATGTGATAGTGTATGTGAAATTCTCTGAGACATTGCCTGACACATCATTGGCTTTGAAAAAAAAATGTTGATTTAATATTTTTAGTGACCTGTCTCTTCTTAATTCTTATCATTCATGTTCTCTCTTCATATGCTCATTTGTCCTTTTACTGGTCCAACTCTTTAAACGAACTTTTTGATCACAGATTCTTTTGTGAATCTATTTAAAGTTATGGGCTCTGTGATGGTTAGGCTATTGTGTCAACTCAACCAGGTAATTGTGTCCAGTTGCTTGGTCAAGCAAGAACTGGGCTAAATGTAACACAAGGGATATTATGGACTTTAGCCACCATTGACTTTATTGCAGTGGTAAATCATAGATAGCTGGTTATAATTATATCAATCAGGGAGATTGCCATTGGCAATGAGTGATGCCAAACCCAATCAGCTGAATGCCTGAAAAAGGGAAGTGATTCCAGCATTGAGAGAGAATTTCCCAGCTCAACTTTGGACAGCCAGCATCTCCCAGAACTCATCAAGAACCTTCCTTGGACTTTCATTGAAGCTCCTGGTTGCAGCCTGCCTGTGGAACCTGGACTTGTGCATCCCCACGGCTGCATGAGAGACTCTTATAGAATTGCATACCATTGACAGATATCTCTTGTTGATTCTGTTTCCCTAGAGAACCCTGACTAATACAGATTCTCTTAAGAAACAGATTCTGATAACAGTTTGTTCATACCCACAGGGGACTTACTTGCCTACGTTTAAGAATCCTTCTGTACTGGATGATCTCTCTCATAAGCTTAACATGCTTTATTAATATTAATATATTGTTATCCCTATCTGGTTAGAAGTTTCTATCCTCCACTCACAATTTCTACTGGACATCTACATCTTGGCCAGGGGTTCTTAACAAGGGGTCCACGAGCTTGAATTGAAATTCAATAAAACGTTATTCTTGTGGGGACATGTTGGTACAGGTGTGATATATTTATTAAATAATACACAGAATCATGTGAACTTAGTAAGGAGTCCATGGTTGTCGACTGACTGGCAGAGGGGTCTGTGGAACAGAAAAAGTTAGGAACCCCTGGTCTAGGTAAATATCCAGCTTATATTTTGAACTCAACATACTTCAAATGTAGTAATCTTTCCCTTCCCAAATCAGTTGACTCTTAAAGACCATTTTTGTTTTTTTAAGGTATCGTCATCTTCTCAAGCATCCAAGCTTGACACATGGTAGTGGGGAGAGATGACAAATGCATATGTAGTGTGGTGAGTTTTGATGAGCCAATAGAATAATCTGGATAAGAGATTAAAACCATCAATTTATTGAAATATCTCTTACAATTTTATCTTGCTTTACCACAGCAATGAAGATTTTTGCTAAGTATTAGGAATCTCATCAGAATAGATAGGAAGGTGATAGAAGTGGGTCTGCAATTGCCACTAATTCAAAAGTACTTTTTCTAGGTTTCAGAAAACAGAGAGAGGGAGAGAAAGTGCTTTTGAATTAGTGGCAATTGCCAGTGGACCCTACTTTGCTTCCCAGTGTGACAGAGTTCAACCCAGTTGTGCTTTCCCTACACATGACTCTTCTGCCCCTTCTATTTGAACTTATAGGTAGTACTAGAGTTGATAGGTATATGTCCAAGAGACTTAATTGTTTGGGCTATCCACATGCCAGCTGGGCCCTGAATTTCAACAGAGTTGCAGCAACTACTGTCCAGTTCATTGGACTCACCCAGGACAATTTAAAGGAGAAAATGATGGACAATAACCATCCCAAGGAACAGAGCAAGTCTAACTGCAAGCAAGATAGTCCCATCCATCTTCCCCATGGGCTCTAAGCTCCCTTTCAATTAGGGGTGGAGTGGGCATCACCATCCCAGAATCCTCAGGACTGGGGAATGAGTGATGGACTAGAGTATACTTACTCATATTCTACTCTAGACTTATTGTGATTCTAGGCAATGGAAGAACTTCAAACACCGATGTGGAGGCAGTGGCCACTGGAGGTTCTGAGGGGAAGGAAAGGGAGAAACAGGTGTAATATGGGGACATTTTTGGGACTTAAGAATTGCCCTGAATTATATTGCAATGACAGATACAAGCCATTATGTATCTTGCCATAATTTACAAAATTGTATGGGAAAGAGTGTAAACTTCAGTATAAATTATAATCCATGCTTAGGGGCAGTGCTCCAAAATGTGTTCATCAATTGTAACAAATGTACCACACTAATGAAGGATGTTATTAATGTGGGAAAATACGGGAGGGGTAGGGAGTAGGGCATATGGGAATCCCCTATATTTTTATGTAACATTTATGTAAACTATCTTTAAAAAAAAATAAAGTATTTATTTTTTATAAAGCACTTTCTCTATGGGACTCATTTAAATACACACATACACATGGTTACTGCAAATATGTTACCCACTTTGTGATTTGGAAAAGTACCCAAAATTATCTCAGGCATTTCCCTAGGATCATGGCTCCAAAGATGTTTGTTAGTTCCATTACCGTCCTTTCCTAGATCTTTATCAATGTTGAAATAAATACCCAAATCATACTCTTCATCTACAACAAAGCATGTAAATGTGAAGTACTCCAGCTCCGCTATTATAAAAATTTTAAGATGAAATCAAATGTAAGTTACCACGAAATTGTTCTGTACTAATAAATTAAATAAACTGTAAGCATTCTTTATATGGATGCTGAGAGAAAATACTGGAAATGTGCACTGATTTCAATTCTCTGCCCTTTATCCTGAGCATACCACATAGCTATCCCAATTCTAAATCAGCAAACCTCTTGTTAAGCATTTGGTAACTTGCCCACCAAGTATTTTCGTCCCTTTCTCACATAGAATGTTAGCTTCTTGAGGAAAGGCTGTTGTCTAATTTTCACTATGCTCTGCAAACCCCAGAATAGCATTATACAGGCCATGCTATTAGGATTCTGTGCACGACACAGCTATAGCTCAACCCCTGCACTTAGAAAGAGGCTTCTGAATTCAGAACTTTTCTGAATGCAGCAAAACACCATTCTTGTGATCACAAACGGAAGTAAATCTTAGAGTTTTACAGTATTGATCACATGCCCCAACTCTTACCTTCTGGCCTCTCATAGCTCTCTTAGCATTCATTAAAATGTTCTCAAACTCCACAAAGATCAAATGGACTATACTCCATTTTTTCAAACCCATAAATAGCAGCTGCTGCTCATGAATGCTAGGAAAATAACCGCACTGAAACAAGCGCAGACTATAATTTGCAAACAACCATTGGCATGGTATTTAAAAAGCACTTTTGCCCTAAAAACCCAAGACTAAATTAAGCTAAAATCATTGGCTTTATCCTAATAAAAAGGCAGAAGTCAAATGAATATGTTTGGATAAATAAGTAGAAACAAAATATTTCACCATTACAGTAATTCTGGAGCAATGACCATCTACTAAGGGCTATAGATTTATTTGCTAGGACTTTGAAGTAAAGTCCACAACACCAGAGCATATTGAGCTTAATCTTTTCAGCTGTGGCAGTAGTAAACTTCCAGATTGTGGCATGATCTGTAACTATTATAAAATATTTATTGTTACGCTATGAAATAAAGTGTCATATTGAGATTTTTAGAAAAAAAATCTTGATGATTAGATGAGGATCCTGACTAGAAAGTTGACGCTCTAATAGGAAAGGCAATTCTAAACTGCTGTTTAATAAACAAGAATATTATCTGTAGAGGCAGTTGTGTGTTAGGACTCAGCTGTCTAACATATTTCTACACATACCATAGTTTAGACTTTTTCATGTTGTTAAAATGAAGTAATAAGGAAAATGATCATTGAAGAAATAAAAAGTGAAAAAAATGGGATCTCTTCTGAGAAGGAGAAAAGTCAATGAAAATAGTTCATCGAGTTGACTTGATTTTCAGAACTCCTCTTGTTGGAAGCATTCTCCCACATCACATACATTGGGGTCAATAAAACACTCTTCTGTAGAATGAGAGTATATAGTATAATCACACAGTCATCAGCTTCTTGAGAATTTGATAGTAGCAGTGAGCACTTTGCCCCAGAAATGTATTGAGACATACATACCTGTAAAATTGTGCATACAGTGAACTCCTTTCAAACAGTGTGTGGTCTTCCATTGGCTCCGCAGTCAAGAGGGTTACTTCCGCTCTGGGACTCCTTGAGAACTGCCTGTGAAAAGGAAGAGTTAGATGATCCCCAATGCATGGATTTAACAACTCAAATTCACAAATCTAGTTTTTTTTTCTTTCCCCAAATAAAGACATCATGGAAAACAACTACCTGACAATGCCAGTGTGTCACAAATTAGTGAACCACCCCAAGGATACCAGCTGTGGTACTTTTGTCATAGGCAGGCCCCATAAATATTCACTGGTGATGATTAATGGAGTGATAATTCCTCAGGAGCGGTGTGGAGGTCTGACTTTGCAGACATTGGACAAGTAGGGTGGGAGGAGACCAAATTATCTCTAATTGACTCATCTTGTATGACCTCCCCTGAGACCTTTACAAACATAAACCAACCCTCAGCACATTAATCAAATTTGAAACCCTTATTCTCAAGAGACGTTCAGCGAAATTCTTTCTTTAAGACTTCTAAAAATAATATAAATTAGGATGCTAAGATATATAGGTAATAATAATTTACATTCCTTTATTAGTTTAGTATTTTATGAGAATGCCTCCATGTTACCTCCTTTTGTTTTAGAATTATATCTTTATAATAATCCTATTATTATATCTTTATAATAATTCTGTAGTTAATATAGTGGAGATTCATTTATCTCTTGCCATGAAAAGATAACTAAGACACAGAGATTTCAAATGATCTGTTCAAGGTCATACAGCTAAGCATGAGTCAGAGCTGAGACAATTATCAAAATTTTCTTCTTTCCTCACAGATGTGGAGTTCATTGCATATTTTGCATGCCATAGTGTCACACAAAATATATTAGACTATATTTACCTAAACAAAAGCAAGTTGGAATATTCCTTATGTTGTGTATTTCCCCCCATCTATTTGGGAATGCCTTCATTAAGATAAAAACATATAGTATCCATATAACATGATATCAGTGTGAACTTAGTTTTCCGAAATTGCTTCTTATAGATCTATTTTATCTATTATGGGAAAGAGAAGTAAATGATGGTTTCATAGATTTGTATTTTGTGTAGTATCATTGAAGATTACTTCCAGGACAAGGAAAAAATATCCAAGGATTCTCAATCCTTGTAAAAGTCTAGATACCTATTGTAAATTTTATTTTAGGCCTGAATGAGGGTTTTCTATTGCAATCATAGTTTATCAGGTTATACAGTAGAAATTCCATCCTATAAATTGTATTCATTTCCTGTAAGTATGCTTCATCAGTAGAAAATGAGCTAGTTCAAGAGGCATAGAATCAGAATTCTGGTATTTGCAAAAACTAAGTACTTTCCTCGATCTTCTTTTCAAAATTCTAGGGTTATTCCAGTGAAGCTATGACAATGGTTCAGGGAAAAACTCCTTTGTCCAGCAATTCTAGAAGTGTATTTTAAAAACAAAGTTTACATTCCCTTAATACATCATCAATAACAATTTATTTGGAGACACCTCTGATATCTGCCATATTCTAGGTATTACTGGGTTCAGGGGAACAGAATTTCTCAAAGAAGTACAGGATATAATTCATCCCTGAAGGAATATCTGAGTTTGATTAGGAAAAACAAGTTTTATGTAATCATTAGAAAATGATAAATTGTGTTATGTGTTGGGTTGCCATTATAAACAATGAGTTAAGAAAGGGAGAGGTGGGTGTAGGTTGGGGTACTTGGGAAGGTTCATTTCAAACAATGAAGAATGGGTAGTGTATGATATTGGAGATGAAGAAGAGAACATCCCGCAATAGAAAAAGAGATGATCCCAATGCCATTAGGGGATGGGGCATGAAAGAGAGGAACACAGCCACAGAGGAGTGGGGTCAGCTCTGGATTTAGTGAAAGATTGGCCTCATGAGGTAAACTGAGCTTAATCAGCAACACTCTGGGTCTTAAATTGGGTTTAGCTTTGAAATGAAAAAAACACTAAAATCTTGAATGTTTATATTCTCTTTAAAAAAATCATTTGAGCCCATCTTTCTCTTAGTTCATTAATTAATTCCATTAATTTATTATTGACTTATTTCATCAATTCATACATAATAGGTGAGGTGCTGAGCATCTACAATGTGCCAGCACTGTTGTGGTCATTGCTAGTCGGGGGTACACGGAAGAATAAGCCAGGGTTGCTATTTGCCAGGAGGTCTCTATCTCATGTGCTTTCAATTCAGTGCAGTTTGATAAGTGCTATCCTAGTGATTTGATAAAAGCACTATGGAGACATAGATAATAAAATAGCAGATGGAAAAACTTGGTTTATAAGTATGAATTGTTTTTATCAGCATAGAAGATGAAGAAGGGTTTTGGGGTTACAGAGGAAAGGTCATATGCAAAGGCACAGAGGCATGAGAAAGATTGTTGTATTTAGGGAATGATACATAGAGAGTCATAGATATAGTGTATTGGGGAGTGGTGAAAGAATGTTTTAAAAAGGTAAGCTGGGATAATGAAGCACCTTGAGTGACTCACTAAGTGTGCAATTGATCTTTTAGGCAATGAAATCTGAACAAGGTTATCAGGAAATGAATGACATGGTTCTTCCTGAGACTGCTAGAGGATAGAGCATGGCAAGGGAAAATCTGGATGCAACTGGTTTTTACATAATTTAATCATCCAACCAAAATGTGAAGGCTTTAACAAAGACAGTTGCAGTGTAGGAGAGAAGGAGATGAAATTCAGAGAGATGTCAGCAGGAACCAGGCCTGAAACTCAAAAACATCCACAGCTATTATATTGGAATTTTGTTACTGATACCGCCCCTGGCAACGGCCATTCTCACTTGAATTACTCAAACAAAACTTTTAATTTAAAACTAGCAATGAAAGAATTATTCTGTCTCCACCGATCAACACATGGACTATTAAAATAACTAAGATATAAAATTAATATAAGTCAGACTCCATCTATTGTTATCTTTAAATAGATGGAATCTACTTTAACTTTAGAATGTTACAAATTGTTGAGGTCACATATAAAAGTTGATACCTCTGGAAGTTTTATTATGCAGAAGTGGTTTATAATTTCTAACACCTTTTAAATTATTGTCCTAAGGATTTGCAAAAGTAAAAGATTAATTATTCCCTGTTAACAGCTCATCATTTTCTCTTACAGTATGCAGCAATTTAGGGGAAAAATAAACCCACATTGCATTACGCTGTCCATCTACAAGCAGGTTGTAAGTTCTTATGATGACTTTGCAAAAAGTTAATTTTTGTGGCATTTTGGGGATAATTATTTAGAAACTTCATGCAATAAACACCAGAGATATTTAAGAAAGACACAAACATAATTTTTAAAATTTTATGTGTACCTAGAATGGCTTTTCCTTAGTACTTAAAAAAACTCTATTAGAGTATATAAAATGAAACATCAGTATCCTGTGGTATAAATTTATGAGAATTGCTATATTATCCTTAAGAATTTATGTTTAGTTACACAAGTTCAGCTTTTATACTTTTAAGATTTATTGCTCACTGTGAATCATAATAGATATGATAAAACCAAAAAATATCTTATTTGGCAGATGTGATAGTTTGAAGCTGTTACATACCCCAGAAAAATGTTCTCAAAGTTAATTGATTCCAGTGAGTATAAATCTATTGTAAGTAGGACCTTTTGATTAGGTTACTACAGTTAAGATGTGATCCGGTGTGGTGTTAAGCCACTTACTGGAGTCCTTTATAAAGGGGATGAATTCAGAGAGAGAAGAGAGAAAGCATGAAAGCCGGAAGCTGAAAGCAGTGAGACCTGGAACAGAAAGGAAAGACCAGCAGGTACCACCATGTGCCTTGCCATGTGACAGAAGAGTCCAGGATCACTGGCAGCTGGTCTTCTGGAAGAATGGATTGCCTGATGAGCTTGATTTGGACATTTTCATGGCCTTAGAACTGTATGTTTGTAAGCTAATAAATCCCCATTGTAAAAGTCAATCCATTTCACATTATCTGTATTTTGGCACCTAACAGACTAAAACAGTGAATGAGGAAAAAAGTTTTGTTGGAAAGCTCATCATAAGGATTTGTGAGATGTAGTTTCTATGGGAACATTATATTTGAATGTTCTATATGAATCATATTGAATGTCTGAAACCATTCAAATTTGAGTTGAAAGAAACATTTAAATTTTATTTTCTAGAGTCTTAAAAAATAACATTTCGGTAGAACTTAGAATCTTAAATATTGTTATAACTTTAATAGTGGTATGTAATGGTTTATTTAGCTAGAATTTCAAACTGGTCTACTTGATTACAAAGCCTACATTCTCATGACTAAGCAAGGCTCCTCTCAAGTGAGGAATCCTACATCTATTTCTTAAAAATACAACATGAGAGTTGACAGTTTTCTCATTTAAATATGGAGATGTCTGAATTTTCAGAATTCATTTCAAGGATGTGCATCACAGCAACTGAGTGAAGGTAAACGGGTATGGAGAAGAGAGCATCATTACCTTCTGCTTCCTTTCATTCCTGCGAAGTGTGTGCTGCCTTCTAGGAGGGATGCTGTAGCCATGTCCCCCAGAGGAGGTGGGAGGATGTCTGCTTTAACCACGCCAGCATTTAAGTGATTTGATGGATTTCTACTCTGGGTCTGGGTCACCTGAGTGGAGCAAAGGGGAGGGGCCACCCCAATCAGTGTAAAAAAATGTCTACTCAACTCAAAGGGTTTTGCCCAACAGATGCTGTATTAGTCGGCCAAAGGGATGCTGATGCAAAATACCAGAAATGGGTTAGTTTTTATAAAGGGTATTTATTTGGGTAGGATCTTATAGATACCAGGCCATAAAGCATAAATTACTTCCCTCACCAAAGTCTATTTGGAGCAAGATGGCTGCCGACGTCTGCGAGGGTTCAGGCTTCCTGGGTTCCTATGTTCCTGGGCCTTGCTTTTCTCTGGGTTCAAAGTTCCTTTCTTCCTGGGGCTGGCTTCTCTCTTCTCTGGGAGTTTACTTCCCAGGGCTCCAGCTTAAGTCTTCAACATCAAACTCCAACATCAAAACTCCAACCTCAGAAACCCCCAAATCTGTCCTTTGCCATGTCTTTTATCTGTGTGTTCCCACCCACCAAGGGGTGGGGACTCAATGCCCTAACCATAATTCAATCATGCCCGGGTACAGATCAGATTACAAACATAATCCAATATTTCTTTTTGGAATTCATCAATTATATCAAACTGCTACAGATGCCCTACCCACTTGTCATTTGTTCACCTAGACCTACTTGTTTTCAATTTCAATTTCAATTTCAATTTCAATTTCAATTTCAATTTCTCAGTCCCCATGTTCTCTAGGAAGTTCTTATTTATTTATTTTTGTAAATAAATAAGTTCAATTTATTTTCAGTTGCATGCACCAGAATCTATGCTCACATTGCCTTAACCAGGTTATTTTATCACATATGTGGATATCTAGATTAGGAAGAGCTCAAGGTTGGCTTCAAGGACACAGGTTCCTTCCTCCCTCTGAGGCTTTCTAAACTGTCCACCCTAAGCCTGCTTCCCCTTCTGGTCCCAAGGTGGCTACCAGTTGCTCTTGGTGCTAAATAGTTCCTTGTTTATTTGGAATAAGAACAGAAAACACTTCTCCCCAAGCATGGATATAAGTCCTTCCCTTCAGTCTGATTGGATCAAATTAATTTGTCCAAATTTAGGTCACCTATATTCCTCTTATGCAAATAACTGTTGCCAGGGTTTAATCAGAATCCTTCTCTGTATCTGGATATAAGTTAAATATAGGCAGGGAAAATAAATCAGGGTTCTATTAGAAATGAGGCAAGGAGGAGTAGATGTTGGGTAGACAGCTTAGACTATCTACAATAGCCATCTATTTTTGACTTATATAATTTGGCCCTGGTAAAACTACCTGCATGTATTAAGAATTGTGCATATATATTAACTTAAAGTGGTTTATTGCTTTTTCATATTTTATACAATGAAATAATTGTTTTAGATTTTTATTCTATAAATTTATTATGAAATACTTCATATATACATTAGAAGGCATATGGACAACCTAGAAGGCATGAAGAATAATATAATTCAAATTTGCCAGTGCCAATGTCCAGATTAAGAGGTAGAACATTGCCAGTGTCTTTAAGACTATTGTGTGTCCCTCCACTGTTTGAATATCCTTTCTCACATTCAAAAATAAGCATTAGTTTGACTTTTTAAAATCTTCCCTTGATTGTATCTATAGTTTCTCCATATATTTAACTTGTCCTAAATAATATCGAAATTTAAAACTTTTTATAAATCATATACTGTATGCATATTTTTGTGTGGCTCCCCACTCCCTGATTCTCTTTGTGATATTCATGGATGGTGGTACATATAACCCCAATTTGTTCCTGTTGATTGATGTACAGTATTTCAATGTATTACTATGCCATCTTTTTTTTTTAGCCATTGTACTGACAAGGAAAATTTCAGTTATTTCCAATTTCTTATTATTTTAAACAATACTGCCACGAACCTTATATAGATTTTTCCTGGCAGAGGACCTGTTCTAGAGTTTACATATCAAGAAGTGCAATTGCTAGATCTTAGGAATGTGCACCTTTGAGTTTACTAATTATTACTAAATCGTTTTCTGAAGTGGTTCTACCAATTTACAGCAGGGTATGAAATTTCCCTTACTATAAGACTTTAAATTCTTTTCATTTTCCCTCATTTGGGGTTACAATGGTATCTCATTCTGGTTTTTCATAATTACATATAAGGTTAAACAATTTTCTTTTTACTGAGTTTCTACATTTCTATAAAATATCTGTTTATGTCTTTGTTCCTTTTTTTCATTACCTTAAAGAGATGCATTCTAAAAGTTTACCCTTTTACTGATTAACCTGTGACAAACATCTTCTCCCAGTTTCTTGTTTTTTTGACCTTTAAAATACTGTCTTTCGATAGTTAAAAGTTTTTAAATTAAGTAGCTCAATTTGACAACTTTACTATTTGTGCTTTCAGTAACTTAATTAAGAAGGCCTTTACTAACCTGTATTTAGAGAATTGTCTTACTTTCTTCTAAAAGTTCTAAGTGCCAATTGTCATTGAATGTCATCCACCTGAAGTCTGTTTCCATGTACAATTTAGTGTAGAGATCTCACTTTATTCCATTTTTCCATATGAATAATCAGTTGCTCAGCCCTGTCTTTTAAATTTCCTCCTTTTACCATGATCTGCCATTATAGCACTGAAATGTAATAAGTTTTAACTTATCCATGGGTCTAATTTCAGACTATTCTCTTCAGTTGGGTCATTTTCTCTGTGTCTGCACTTACACCACCCTGAGTTTTATAAAGCTTTGATCTGTTGTAGGGAAATATCTCAACTTGTTCTTTTTCAGGAGGGTTTTCACTCTTTTCATACTCTTTACTCTCTCATAATGAATTTTAGAAACAGCTTCTCAAACTACATGTACTATCCTGGTGGGGTATTATTTGAAATTGCGTTGAATTTATAGATTTTTTTGGGAAGAGTTGGCATCATTGCAATACTGAATGTTCTTATTCATGAGTACAGCATATATTACTATTTATTTAGGATTTCTGTGGCTTTCATTAACATTTTTATAATTTAATTATAAAATTTATAAATTTTATTCCTACATATATTTTTCCTGCTATTTTAAATGGTATCTTTTATTTAATTACATTTTTACTGTTAGCAGCAGGTATAAAGATATACAGTTTGTTTTTGCATGGTATAACTTTTGTCTTTTTCTATCCTTTTCCTTTCAACTTTTCCTGTGTTTTGTATTTGTATTCTCTTTGTCAGCAGTACAGAATTGAGTAATTTGAGAAATCTGGCCTGATAATTTTGTCTTAAAATTTTTCAGTGACTTTACATTTCCTGATATTTGGAGAGTTCATGCTTGCATTTATATTACTTTCTGTTTGTGCCACCTGCTTTATGTTTCTTTTTCTTTCCTTTTGAAAAAAAAATCAGATATTTTAAGTGCAGTTTTTACCTCAGGGACCTGTTAGTTAGTTAGTTATGTATTCTTTTATTGATCTTTCCTGGTTACTCTAAGGAATAAGACAAGCATCTTTGATATTGCAGTTTAATATAAATTAGTGCTTTTGCCACTCCTCAGACAAGTCTAGGATCTTAGAACACTTCCATTACTCCCTTCCATGTTTTTTCAGACCTCATACATGGGAAGCAGGTGCTCAGACCACTGAGCTACACCTTCCATGTTTTGTGTTATCATGTGTTGTAGTTCCATATAAGACTCACACCATATAATGCTAATGCTAATGCTAATGCTAATACTACTAATAATGGTTGTTTTGTATGGTCATTATTCATTGATATTTACTGAGATATTTATCCTTTCCATTGCTCATTATTTCTTCCTGTATTTCTGTGTTCATAATTAGGATCATTTTCCTTTTTTTTTTTCCTGAAGAAATCCATTTCCTCTCTGCTGGCAGTAAATTTTTACATTAAAAATAAAAGTAGTTTTCCCTCTCCCCCCACCCTGCTGTTTTTGCTGTCTGTGTCCATTAGCTGTGTGATCTTCTGTATCTATATCTCTTTTTGTCTTCTCTTCTTGTTTTTTCTCCTCTAGGACTCACTGGGATTCAATCCTGGAAACCTCTGATATGGAGAGAGGTTCTCTGTCACCTGTACCACCTCAGTTCCTGGTCCTGCTATGCTTCACCTTGACTCTCCCTTTCATCTCTCTTTTGTTGTGCCATCATCTTGCTGCTTGACTCACTTGCATGGGCACTGGCTCATCACATGGGCACTCGGTTCACTGCACAGGCACTTGACTGGCTGTGCAGGTACTCATGCAGGTGCTTGGCTCACTGCATGGACACCAGGCTCGCCGCACAGGCACTTGGTTTGCCACACAGGCGTTGGCTCACTGTACAGGCACACTTTCTCTTTTCCTTTTTTACCAGGAGGCCCCAGGGATCGAACCCGGGTCCTCCCATATAGGTGGAAGCCCTATCACTTTGAGCCACATCTTTTATTTGTAAATGTTTTCATTTTTCCTTCACAGTTGATAGTTCCCATGCAGTATTGAATTCTAGGTTGATTGTTTCTTTCAGCACTTTAAAGATGTAATTCCATTGTCATATACCTGATATTTCTGTTCCGAAATCAAGTAGGCATCTTTCTGTCACTCCTTTGAAACTTATCTATCATATCCCTCTGCTGGCTTTAAGAGTTTCTTTTTCTCTTCGTTTCTGAACAGCTTTACCCTGATGTTCCCCGGTATGGTTTTCTTTGTATCTATCCTGCTTGAGATTTGGATGGGTTCTTGAATCTTCAGGCTGTTTTGGAAAATTCTAGGCAATTATCTCTTCTAGCATTGCTTTTGTTCTGTTTACTCTGCTCACCTTCTGGAACTCCATTTTCACCATGTTTTGGATGTCATGTGCACTCTTCTGTATTTTCTATGCCTTTGTCTTTCTGTGCTTCAATCTTGATATTTTATACAGATTTAATAGTTTCTTATGCTGTCAAATTATACATTAAGTGCAACTATTTCATTCTTAATTTCAGTTATTATAGTTTTTCAAATCTAGAATTACTACTTGATTTTTTTTCTACATTCCAGTTCTCTAATGAAATCTTAAACTTGTCACCTAGTTTTAAGATATATTAATCATAGCTATTTTAACTTAATATCTGATAATTCAAGTACCTGGGTCTTCTTTAGGTGTTTTTGTTGCCTTATTTTTCCACTTTGTCTTTTAATAACTCTATAATCTGTGCCTGAATGCTGGACAATTGCATGTGATAAGCTTGGTGATGTTCATTTTCTCAGAGGAGGGTTCCCCATAAATTATTCTAATGCAATCAGACATTCAGCTGACTCAAGTTGGGCTGCAGTTTTTGTAGTTTTGTTAACTAATGGTTCATCTTAGCTATTAGGTTGTAGTTCTCTGGGCTTTAAAAACCAAGATCTGGGTGTGTTTATTAATCTATTCCTTCTTCGAAGAGTCTCAATTCCAACTTTTTTCTCTTTTGTGGAATACACCTCTCTGACATTCAGCAGTTTTCTGCCTTGTTTCTTAACTTCCTGCCTAGCAGTCCAGGAATTTGGCAGCATTAGCATATCAGGCTCATTTTCCTGTACTTCCCTTCCACTAGGCTCTTACCCTTTATATAGCTGTTTTGGTAACCCAGATTTCTAATTTTTTCTCTCTAACCAATTAAGATTGCCAAACTCTCCTCTGACTTCTTTGTCTCCTATTGGTGATGCCTACCTGGATCCATGCTAAGAATTGGTAAATGCCAATTTCCTGATATTTGCAGAATATCAGCTCATGTTTGTGTGATTCCTTCCTGTGCAGTACATATACTGGCCTCTAAAGTTTTATTTGCCTTGGAAATTCTCCAGTGCTTTCAAGCAGAAGTGTTTTTCCTTTTTTAGTTTATGTCGTTTTCTTTGTTGGTCTTCCTGAAATGCTGGTCTGATGCAAACTATTCTAGCATACTGAGAAGATTATTAAAATCTTTTAATTTGAAAATAAAATACAGGTAAAGAAAGATCACATTCAAAAATGGAAAGCTTAGTGGATTATAGTAAGGCAAATACCTTGTAACCACTAAGGCAAGAAATAGAACTTTGCCAGCTATACCAGAATCCACTTCATATATTCCATTTCCCAATCATAGTCTTCTCAATCTCATTTCCAAAATAGTCACTATTCTTTTACTTCTTTTTTGGTGTGTGAGTGTGTTTTAAGGATTATTCACCCAAATGTACAATCCTTGATCTAATAGTTTAGTCTTACCCATTTCTTCAACCATGATATAAGTTTATTTGAATGTACAAGTTCCCTCTCTGTCCCGCCCCCCTTCCCCTTACAATTTATTTATTGGACAATCAGAGCTGTTTGACCCTTAGCATTTTCTTCATATAGTTTGAAATTATGCTAATAGGTATATACTTACATTGAATTGTTATGCTTTCTTGGTGAATTGATTCATTTGTCACTTGTAAATTTCTTCACTCTGAAGTTACTTCTCTGTTTTTTAATACATAACCACTTCAGTTTTCTTTTCATTAGTGTTTGCATGGTATATATTTTTCCATACTTTTACTTTAACCTACTTCTATTTGAAATTAATTTCTTGTAGATGCTTTATAGTTGGGTCATGTTTTTAAAATCAATTCTTAGAATCTATGTCTTTTAATTTATATTTTTTGACCATTTGCATTTGATGTAATTATTGATATGTTTGTATTTAGGCTTACCACTTTATTGTTTGTACCTTTGTGTTTTATTCCTCTGCTTCTTTTCTCAGGCCTTCTTTTGGGTTATTTAAACCTTTTCAAGTATTGCATTTTATTATAGCTGTTGCTGTTTTGACTAAACCTCTTTCGTTTGTAAGGTAGTTGTTCTAGTGATTATAACAAACATACTTAACTCTTCATAGACTACTTAGAATCAGCAGTTTAGCACTTTATAGAATATAGAAATCTTACCACATATAGTTCCTTTTATACTGTTGCAGCAAAGTCAGGAATTCTTAGTGGCAGAAAAACCCAAACGGCATTCGGAGAGGTCGAGGAACAGATTTATTATGCACTGGCCCAGAGGAGAGTCAATCTCCAACTTCTGAGCCCTGTTTTTCGGTTTTCTTAGGTTTATATAGGATTTTATGCAGGACTAGCATGGCTCTTGCTCATTGGCTAATGCGTTGCTAGGTGAAATTTTGCAAGCAGGGTTACAGAAGCAGAAGGCAGGTGCAAGGTCATGCTCTTGTGGGCTGATTTACAGAAGTGGGGGCAGGAGTGGCTTGTTAGATAGTTTTCTGCAAGATTATGCTTTTTATTCCTTAACAATCGTATCTCTATTATGCTATAGTCACATATTTCACTAAATATACAGAGAATAATATTTTTTATTTCAACTGTCAAGTGTATTTTAAAGAACTAAAGAGAATAGTAATTGTCTCTTTTATTTGCTGAGATATTTATGATTTCTGTTGCTCATTCTTCACTGCTGATATTCCATATATCCTTCTGGGGATATTTACCTTTTGTCCAAATAATTTTCTTTAGCAATTCTTTTAGAACCTGTCAATTAAATCTCTTAGTTTCCTTTTATCAGAGAATGTCTTTATTTTGCCTTCATTTCTGAAGGATGTTTTCACTGGAAATAGATTTCTGGATTGACAATTTTTTTTTCCTGTCAGCATTTTTAAAATGTCATGACAATTACTTTTGACCTCTATAGCTTCTTATTAGAAATACACAGTTACTCAAAAGCTGTTCCACTATACTTTGTTGTTAGTTTTCAGCTGTTTGATTATAATTTGATTGGGCATGGATTTCTTTGGTTCTGTCCTGTTTAATGTTCACCCAACTTCTCAAATCTGTAGGGTTTTGCCCTTCTCTAAACTTGTGATGGTTTAAGCCATTATTTCATCTTAAATTTTTCTGTACCCCAATTTTTCTCCTCTCCTTAATGTACGACTATGACTTGAACATTAGGCATGAATGTTACAGTCCCACAGATTCATGAGGCCTCTGTTCATTTTAAAAAATATATTTCTCTCTTCTTTTTAGGTTGGATAATTTCTATGATCGATCTTCAAGTTCCATGATGCTTTCTTTTATTTCCAGTCTGCTATTGAACCTATACAGTGAGATTTTTATTTTGATTATTTTATTTTCCAATTATGCAGCTTCTATTTGGCTACGTTTGATATCTTTTATTTCTTTGCCAAGACTCTATTTTTTCACTTATTTAAAGAGTATTTGGGATTGCTTGTTCTAGTATTTATATAAAAATTGCTTTAAAGTCTTTGTCGTATAATTCCAATATGTGGGTCATCTCAGCATTGGTTTCTGTTGATTGTCTTTTCCCATGCAACTTGAGATTTTCTTAATCCTGCATATGCTGAGTATGTTTAAATTTTATCCTAGATACTTAGAATATTATGTTATGAGATGCTGAGTCTTATTTAAATCTGATGGGACATGGTACTATTTTTGTTTTAATAGCAAGCAATTTGGTTAGATTCATACTACCAGCTCCAACTTGTTTTCTGTCAGCTGTGGTCCCAATGTTAGTTCAGTTTTCAAAATATTTTCAGTGCAATTTGGATTGGTTCCACATGTTTGCCACCCAGTAGTTATTCTGGGACTTGGGCAGTGTTCTGTTAGTTCACTTCTGAAAGAAATGATTAGATCCGCGCATTTGCAGCTTGTGTGTGAAACCAGGAATTAAAAACTCTAGCTTTCTTAAACTCTTCCTTCTCCATGATCTCCTAATGTTTTCTGGTTATCAGAGGTGTTGCTTTTCAGTTACCGGTCCAGAAATCTGTAGCTTTAGTTATCCTGCTCAGCCATGCAAGTTTGGAACTGTTTCCCAGCGACATGGAACAAGTACTGGGAGAACAGAAAAAGAAAAAAAAAGAATCAATGTATGTTTGCTCACCTTTTTTTTTAAAGGTTTATTTTTATTTATTTTTCTCCCATCCCCTCCCCCCTCCCCATTGTCTGCCCTCTTGTGTCCATGCACTGTGTGTTCTTCTGTGTCTGTTTGCTTTCTCAGCAGCACTGGGAATCTGTGTCTCTTTTTGTTGTGTTATCTTGCTGTGTCAGCTCTGTGTGTGTGTGGCTCCATTCCTAGGTGGACTGTGTTTTTTTTGCACAGGTCGGCTTTCCTTGAGGGGCGCACTCCTTGCTTGTGGGGCTTCCCTACACAGGGGGATCCCTGTGTGGCACTGCACTCTTTGCACACAGCAGCACTGCATATGGACCAGCTCACCACATGGGTCAGGAGGCCTTGGGTTTGAACCCTGGACCTCCTATATGGTAGATGGACGCTCTATCAGTTGAGCAACATTCACTTCCCGTTCCCACCTTTTTGGGATAATATGTCTACCCTTTGCAGAGGAGGTTTCTCCTCTCTTGGTGTTTTGTTTTCTGAAAACTCCTATTGTGCTTCTGTGGTGCTACCACCTGAATAGCCTGGGGACTGGGCATAAAAAACAAGGAAGAAGGGAAAAAAACCCTAAAGGGTTTGTTTATTCTCTTTGAGCATTTTGGAGTTCCTTTCCAGCTCTTTGAGCCAGAACTAGAGGGCCTTTCCCTTTTCTACTTGTATTTAGCTAATGTCCATTTCCAGATTTCAGGCTGTGTTGCAGGAAGATTTTTTTCCCTTTTACTTTTGTCTTTGCTATGTTTTGCTCATATGTTTCCCAACATATTTTTGCCTTTTGACTTTGCTCATGATTTTTTTTGTCATGTAGCATTTAATAATTATGGAGTTAAATTTATGATTTCTGGGTTTGGGCATAAATAGAAAGACCTCCCCATTCCAAAATTATGAAGAAATATGTGCTGTTTTTTTCTAGCATTCCCATGGTTTCATTTTTTATGTTTAAGTTTTTGATCTTAGAATTTGTCCTGATGTATGCTGTAAGAACTGACTATATGATTTCTCCATCATTTTTAATTGTCCCGTCATTCATTAAATAGTCCATGTTTCTGTTAATTTTTGAGATAATGCCACTTTATTATATACTAAATTCCTTTACATATTTAGGTTTATTTGTGGAGTTTCTATTCATCATTCTGCCTTATTTATGTGCCATTATACACTATTAACAATGTAACAATACAAAGACTTGGAGCATTTGAACTCTGAGCAGCCAACTTCCAGCATACAAGCTGTTCTTGTCCAATATGCAAAGTTTGTCTTGTCTTTTTAAAACTCTATTAATACTGACATAATTTTCATTGTTTTATCCAATCAAAGTTGCTTGGATTTACCATATGTTCAGAAATTACTTTGCTCAGCATTCCTTTTTGGCTCTTTTCAGACATTCTTTCTGGAATTATTTTTTTGTTTCCATACTTTGGAACTTCCTTTAGTGATGAACTGCTAGTAATAAAGTCATTTCAATAGAAACAAAAACTATGCAATTTGGGATTTTCAGTAATTTTCTCTCAGCTGCCTGGAAATCTTTTTGCATTGTTTTCATTATACTTTTGCTTTTGACAAACTCAGCTGTATTTAAAATTTTTCATTCCTTTGTAGGTAATCTGAATGTTCTCTCTGCCTGATAGCCATTTTTCATTTGATGTGTATTAGACCTCATTCTATTCTTCCTATCTTCTCATCTTGCTCCTTTTTTGTTTTCCATATTTCCCTTCTCTTTAATTCTGTGTTACATTCTAGTTGATGTCTTCAGATAAACCATATGACATGGTAGATCTCTCATCCTGAGTTTCTAATATACCATTTAACCCTTCTATTCTGTTGTTTTATATCAATTTTTATTGAAGTATATTCATAAACTATGTGATCCATCCAAAATGTACAATTAATGGCATTTGGTATAATCACTGAGTTGTACATTCATTACTTCAACCAATATGAAAATGTGTACTTTACTCCAAAATAAAGATAAAAAACAAATATGAACAACAAAATTTTACCATTTAGTTGTCACCACTCAATCTCTCTATCCATCCTTTGGTATATATAACTGCTGATCTATTTCTGTCTCTCCAATTTATTTGTATTTATATTTTGTATTGATGGAGTCAAGCAATATATAGTACCTTTTGTCTAGTTTCTTTCACTTTGCATATTTCCTTTTTTCCCCTTTAATGGAAGATTATTAACATATTGCTTATACATTGTTGTCCATAATTTACTTTGGCTATATTTCTGCCCAGATATCATCCTGATATTGACATCTTGTAACATTAATGTACATTTCTTCTGTTTCAGAGAAAAACTGTCATATATGTGACTATTAACCATACTACTTTTAACATAATGGGTCACTATGCTATAGATTGCAATATTTCATTTTTTTAGCTCTCCTTCTAATGATATATAGGAACTTGAACTTTCATCTTCAACCACTATCATAACCATATATTAATTCTGCAAATTACAAACACTATATGTGCTTTCACCATTTCTATTCATTTCCAAGAATTTATGAACAACCTTTTTCCAATTCTTCTCAGATTAATACTTGGCTTTTCATTCTCTAACTGCTTCTATTTTCTGGTGACCTATATTCTAGTTATTAACTCCATGAATAAACATACTTGGTTCATAAGAGCAAAATTGTATATTTGTCTTTTTGTGCCTGGCTTGCTTCATTTAAAATAATGTCCTCCATGTTCATCCATTTTCTCATATGCTTCACAACTTCATTTTTTCTTACAGCTGAATAATATTCCATTGTATGTGTATACTGCAATTTGTTTTTTCATGGCTTGATGGGCACCTTGGCTGTTTCCATCTTTTAACAATTGTGAGTAATGCTGTTTTAAACATCAGTGTGCAGATGTCTGTTCATGTCACAATTCTCAATTCTTCTGGGTATATACCTAGTAGTGGTATTGCCAAGTCACATGGCTGGTCTTTATTTAATTTCCTTAGGAACCACCAAACAGGCTTCCGCATGGCTGTACCATCCTACATTTCCACCAACAGTGAATAAGCAAGCATTTCTGTCTCTCCCTATCCTCTCCAACACTTGTAGTTTTCTTTCTTTTTACTAGTGGCCATTCAAAGAGGTTGAAATGATAGCTCTGATTTGCATTTCCCAAATAGCTAGTGATGTTGAACATTTTTCTTTTTTTTTTTTTTTAAGTTTTATTTATTTATTTTTCTCCCCTTCCCCTGCATCCCGGTTGTCTGTTCTCTGTGTCTATTTTGCTGTGTCTTCTTTGTCCGCTTCTGTTGTTGTCAGCAGCACGGGAATCTATGTTTCTTTTTGTTGCATCATCTTGTTGCGTCAGCTCTGTGTGTGTGCGGTGCCATTCCTGCGCAGGCTGCACTTTGTTTCATGCTGGGCAGCTCTCCTTACGGGGCGCACTCCTTGAGCATGGGGCTCCCCTACACGGGGGACACCCCTGCATGGCGCCGCACTCCTTGCACACATCAGCACTGTGCATGGGCCAGCTGCACACGGGTCAAGGGGGCCCGGGGTTTGAACCACGGACCTCCCATGTGGTAGATGGACGGCCTAACCACTGGGCCAAGTCTGCCGCTTGAACATTTTTCATGTGTTTTTCCACCATTTGTATTTCTTCTTTAGGAAAATGTCTATTCAAGTCTTTTACCCATTTTTAAAATAAGTTCATTCATTTTTTTATTGTTGAGTTGTAGGCTCTCTTTATATATCCAGGATATTAAACCCTTATCAGATATGTGATTTCCAAATATTTTCTCCCATTGTATTGGCTACCTTTTCAGCCTCTTATCAAAGTCCTTTGAGGTACAAAAGTATTTAATTTTGAAGAGATCTCATTTACCTCTTTTTTTATTTTATCACTCATGCTTTAGGTATAAGGTTTAAGAGACCCCTACCTACCACAAGACTGTGAGGATGTTTTACTACATTATCTCCTAGGAGTTTTATGGTTTTGGCTTTTATGTTAAAGTTTTTTTATCCATTTTGAGTTGATTCTTGTATAGGGAGTGAGCTAGGGTTCCTCTTTCATTCTTTTAATTATGGATATCTAATTCTCCCAGCATCCTTTGTTGAAGAGACTGTTTTGTCTCAGTAAAGTGAACTTGGTAGACTTGTCAAGAAACAGTTGACTGTTGAGATGGGGATCTGTTTCTGAACTCTCAATTCTATCCTTTTGATCAATGTGTCTATCTTTAAGGTATTATGCTTTTTGACCACTGTAGCTTTGTAATACATTTCATTTTCAGGGAGTGTGGGTCCTACTTTGCTCTTCTCTTTAAAGATGTTTTTAGCTATTTGGGTCCCTTCTCCCTTCCAAATAAATTTGGCAGTTAACTTTTTTATTTCTGAAAAGTAAGCTGTTAGAATTTTGATTGGGATTGCATTGAATCTATAAATCAGTTTGAGTAGGATTGACATCTTCACAATATTTAGTCTTCCAATCCATGAACATGGAATGTCTTTCCAATTGTTTAGGTCTTCATTGATTTCTTTTTAGCAGTGTTTTGTCATTTTCTGAATACAGGTCCTTTACATCTCTGGTTAAATGAAATCTTGGTTATTTGAGGATTTTTGTTGCTATTATAAATGGAATTTTTTCTTAACTTCCTCCTCAGATTGTATATTAATAGTGTGCAGAAACACTATTGATTTTTGCATGTTGATCTTATATCCTGCCACTTTACTGGGCATGGTTATTAGCCCTAGTAGTTTGTTCGTAGATATTTCAGAATTTTCTAAATATAAGATCCTGACATCTGTGAATAGTGAGAGTTTCATTTCCCCTTTTCCAATCTGGATGCCTTTTATTTATTTATTTTCTTGCCTAATTGTTCTGGTTAGACCTTCTAGCACAATGTTGAATAACAGTGTTGCAGCAGTTTGATATTATTGATGAGTTCCAAAAAGAAATTTTGGATTATGTTCGTAATCTGATCTGTACCTGGGCATGATTGAGTTATGATTAGGGCTTTGAGTCCCCACCCCTTGGTGGGTGGGAACACATACATAAAAGGCATGGCAAAGAACAGAGTTGAGGGCTTCTGATGTCGGAGTTTTGATGTTGGAGTTTAATGCTGAAGACTTAAGCTGGAGCCCAGGGAAGTAGGCTCCCAGAGGAAAGACAAGCCAGCCCCAGGAAGAAAGGAAACTTGAACCCAGAGAAAAGCAAGCCCCAGGAACATAGGAACCCAGGAAACCTGAACCCTTGCAGATGTTGGCAGCCATCTTGCTCCAAATAGACTTTGGTGAGGGAAGTAACTTATGCTTTATGGCCTGGTATCTGTATACCCCTACCCCAAATAAATACCCTTTATAAAAACCAACCCATTTCTGGTATTTTGTGTCAGCACCCCTTGGCTGACTAGTACAAGTGGTGACAGTGGACATCCTTGTCTTGTTCCTGATCTTAGAGGAAAAGTTTCACCCTTTCCCCATTAAGTACGATGTTAGCTGTGGTTTTTCATATACGTCCTGTATCATGCTAAGGAACTTTGCTTCTATTCCTATCTTTCGAACTGTTTTCATCAAGAAAGGATGCTGAATTTTGTCAAATGCCTTTTCTGCATCCATCAAAACGATCATGTGTATGTGTGCTTTTCCTTCAATTAGTGAATGTGGTGTATTGCATTCATTGATTTTCTTGTGTTAGAGCAACTTTGCATACCAGGAATGAAACCCACCTGAATATGATGTTTAATTCTTTTAATATGCTGTTGGATTCTATTTGCAAGTATTTTGTTGAGAATGTTTGCATCTATATTCATTAGAGAGATTGAATCCATCGTCAAAATCTCCCAACAAAGAAAAACCTAGGACCAGATGGCTTCACGGGTGATTTCTACTAAGCATTTTGAAAAGAATTAACACCAATCTTGTTTAAATGTTTCCAAAAACTTGAAGAGGAGAGAAAATTACCAGAAACATTTTGTGAGGCCAATGCTCTTCAGCTTTAAGTCATATCTTATTTTCATCTGTCCTTTTACTCTTTTGTTTATCCTTTATGATAGTCTTTACTTCTACACACTCCTTCAAGCCTCTCTCTCCTGTCTTTTCTTTATTTTTTTAAGATTTATTATTTCTTTCTTTCTTTCCCCTTCCCCCCCACCCCATTGTCTGCTCTCTGTGTCCATTCACTGTGTGTTCTTCTGTGTCCACTTGCATGCTTGTCAGAGGCACAGGGAATCTGTGTCTCTTTTTGTTGTGTCATCTTGCTGCATCAGCTCTCCATGTGTGCAGCACCACTCCTGGGCAGGCTGCACTTTTTTTCATGCAGGGCAGCTTTCCTTGCAGGGTACACTCCTTGCACATGGGGCTCCTGTACGTGAGGGACACCCTTTCATGGCACGGCACTCCTTGCGCTCATCAGCACTGCATGTTGACTAGCTCACTACATGGGTCAGGAGGCCCTGGGTTTGAGCCCTGGACCTTCTATATGGTAGATGGATGCTCTATCAGTTGAGCCAAATCCACTTCTCTCTCCTGTCTTTTCATTACAGACTGCAAAACTTTCTTTAGTGCTTCCTGCAGAGATAGATTCTTGTTTACAAACTCTCTCAGTTTCTGTTTATTTGTGACTATTTTAAACTCACCTTCATATTTGAAGGACAATTTTGCTGGATAAAGAATTCTTGGCTGGCAGGTTTTTTCTCTCAGCATCTTAATTATATCATACCACTGTGTTCTAACTTTCATGCTTCTGATGAGAAATCTGCACTAAGTCTTACTGGCCGTTCCTTGTATGTGATGTTTTGCTTCTCCCTGGCTGCTTTCAGAATTTTCTCTTTATCTTTGGCATTTCACATAATGAGTAATATATATCTTAGGATGGTCTATTTGGATTTATTCTGATTGGAGTACACTGAGCTTCTTGGTCAAGTAAATTCATGTCTTTCATGAGAGTTTGGAAATTTTTAGCCATTATTTCCTTGAATTCTCTTTATGTCCCTTTTCCCTTCTGTTCTCCATCTGGAATGCCCATAGCATGTATGTTGTGCTTCATCCTGTTATTCATCTCCTGGAGACCCTGCTTATTTTTTCTATTCTTTTCTTTCTCTGTTCTTATCTCTTTTCAATTTCAGCTGTTCTGTCTTCTACATCATTGATTCTTTCTTCTCTGGTTCCACATTTGCTATTGTATGCCTCTGTGTTTTAAATCTCACCTATTGTATCTTTCATTCCTATAAGCTCTGTTATTTTTCTATTCAAGTTTTCAGATTTTACTCTGTGCTCACCCAGTGTCTTCTTGATGTCATTTATCTTTTTAACCATATTGTTTTTCAACTCCTTGATTTATTTAGGATACTGGTATGAACATCATTAATTAGTTGTCTCAAATCCTGTGTCTCATCTGGGCCTAGATTTGTTCCTTTTTCTGATCAATGTCACCCTTTTCCTTTGTATGGCTTGTAATTTTTTGCTGATGTCTAGGCAACTGATTATGATGATGAGTTTACTCTGATTCTCAGTTTCTTTCCCTTGCATAGGGATTTAGTGGTGGGTGGCTCTGTGTTCCTGTTGTTCTTTGATTCTTGGTTCAACTTCTTCTAGGTCTGTTAGATTGTCCCTGTTTAGTTCCTCATATCAGTTTCCATAGGCCATAGGAGGGAGGCAGTAAAGGTCTGAAAAAGCCCTTTTATTTATTTACCTTTATAAGTCCTTGTGAGCACTTTCTTGGTCTGCTAGCAGATGGCATTCTTCAGCAGACCTCTCTGCTCAAACCCTGGTCAGAGAATGTCCACTGTCATTTCAACCAGATGGGAGTGTGGAAACGTGTCCAAGAATTCTGCCTCAGAGCCAGGCCTCACTAAATCACACTTTCTCAGAAACTACTTTCTCCTTTGGCCAGCCACCCCTCCCTTTTCCTAGTGATGAAAGAAATTCTGCATTATCAGAGAGCAATCCAGGTTAGTAGGAAGGGCATTTGAGAAGTAGGATCTCTTAAGTCCCTGCTAGCAACCAGGGCAAAGGCGGGACCCACTCTGCTGGGAAGGCTGTGACTTATGAGACACAGCAGACAAAATCTGTTGGTCAAAAGCTGAATTGGTTGTGGTTTCTTCCCTCTCTATCCCCTTTCTTGGGAAGGTGGTTCCCATCCATAGCCACCAGGGGGGCTGGAGGGCACAGTACTGTCTACTCTGAGTGTGGGGTATGAGTGGCCCCAGCAAATGCAGCTGCAGGTTTTACTCACAGACATTCCCTGGAGAATCTTCTTTTCGTCTCCCCTTTCTCTTCTGCATGATGTCCAACCTTCCCCTGGTGTCCTAAACCCCAGAACAGATTTCCAAACAGTTTCTTCCTGTCCTCTGGTTATTTTTCTAGGAGAGAAGTAAGTCCTTTGTCTCTCTAATTCTCCATCTTCCCAGAAGTCCTTCCATTCTGTTTTTAATTTCAATTACTGTTATTATTTTTATCTCTAGAAATTCTATTTGGTTTTTTTTGAAATATGTGTGGTTTCTTTGACAGCCTTTGTCCCTGCTCTTCTTTTTTGCACACCTTTCATATTTTGTCTTTTAAGGTTGTTGACTCTAATGCCTGAAGATCACCCTAACAGATGTGATTCTGCTACTTGTTGTTTATGATGATTTACCCTTCTGTGATTAATTTCATCACTTAAAAAATAATTTCTAGGATGACACTCTCATGTTCTTTGAGTCTTTATCTGGGAATGTCTTTGAGGCCTTAGGTGAGAAAGAATTTGACAGAGAAAGTTGGAATTTGCTTCATCCAGTCACTGAGGAATGCTACAGTCTAGGACCACTTGATTGTATTTAACTTTTCACTTGAAATAATTTCAAATTTACAGAGAAGTTTCCAAATAGTATAAAGAACTCAATGTATCTTTTACTAAGATAACCACATCTTAACATTTTGTCCCATTTCCTTTATTTTTTTAAAGATATTTTTGTCTTTAATTATTTTTTTAAATATTACATTAAAAAAATATGAGGTGCCCATAAAGCCCCCACTCCCCTCACCCCACTCCTCCACCCATAACAACAACCTCCTCCATCATCATGAGACATTCATTGCACTTGATGAATGCATCTCTGGGCACTGCTGCACCTCATGGTCAGTGGTCCACACCATACCCCACACTCTCTCACAGTCCACCCAGTGGGCCACGGGAGGACATACAGTGTCTGGTAACTGTCCCTCTAGCACCACCCAGGACAACTCCAACTCCTGAAAATTGCCCCCACATCACATCTCTTCCTCCCACTCCCTATCCCCAGCAGCCACCAGGGCCACTTTCTCCACACCAATGCCACATTTTCTTCGATTACTAATCACAATAGTTCATGAATAGAATATCGGTAAATCCACTTTAATCCATACTCTATTCCTCCATCCTGTGGACCTTGGAATGGTTGTGTCCACTCCACATCTATATCAAGAGGGGGCTTAGATTCCCCCCAGCGTGAGACATGACACCCAGGGATGAGCCTCCCTGGCACCGGGGGATCACTACCACATACCAGCTGAAGAAGCAACTAGAAAATGACCTTGAATTAAAGATTCAATGCGGAACAGCAGAATATACCTGTCTACATATAATGACATGACTTTGGGAAGCTGTTTGACCTAATGTAAGGGGGAAATGGAAAGGAGAAATGAGATTATAAGGCTGTGAGTCTCTAAAAAAGAGTCTGGAGGTTGTCAGAAGGAATACCCCTATGTACAACTGAACAGAGTCTAAGAGACAGATAAGGTAGATACAACCCCAGGTATTGGTTCTTTTGAGGGATAAAGAGACCCACGGGTTCTATGGTCATGGCAGAAGGGGTTCACTGCCATGACAGATAGCCCTTCTTTGGAGCTGGTGTTTCTGCGTGATGGAATTGGACTCAGAGGGGATCTCTTTTCACAAGACTTGCATGCTACTTTATTGGAATTGTAGTCGGTGATGGGTTTAAGATATATGTAGGGGATTTGAATCTCTGGACTGATAATATGACACCCAGGCCCAGAGCCTCAACAGACTTCAGCTCCTACACTTTGATTTATTGGACTTACTCCACTCAGCTAACATGGAGTTGAAGAAGGTCAACCACCACAACATGGAGCCTAGAGTGTCTACAACTGGAAGCGGGAGGAGTGCATCCAGTACCCATATGGAATCTAAGCCCTCACTTGACATAGATGTGCAATGGACACAACCAATCCAATGTCCACAGAGAAAATGTGGAATGGGTGTGGGAACGGTAGCCATGGTGGCTGCTGGGTGTGGGGAACGGGAGAAAGAGATGAGATGTGGAGGCGTTTTCGGGACGTGGAGTTGTCCTGGATAGTGCTTCACGGACAATTACGGGACATTATAGATCCCCCCAGGGCCCACTGGATGGAACGTGAGAGAGTCTGGGCTATGATGTGGACCATTGACTATGGGGTGCAGTGATGCTCAGAGATGAACTTACCAGGTGCAATGGATGTGTCATGATGATGGGAGAGATTGTTGCTGTGGGGGGAGTGGGGGGCGGGGGCGGTGGGGTTGAATGGGACCTCATATTTTTCATAATGTAATTAAAAAAATAAATAAATAAATAATTTAAAAAAACCAAACAAACAAACCAAAAAAAAAAAAAGAGGGGGCTTAGATTCCACATGGATGCTGGATGCAATTCTCCTGCTTTCAGTTGTAGGCACTCTTGGCTCCCTGCTGTGGTGGTTGACCTTCTTCACCTCCATGTTAGCTGAGTGGGGTAAGTCCAATAAACTGGAGTGTAGAAGCTGAAGTCTGTAGAGGCTCAGGGCCTGGCAATCACATAGTCAGTCCAGATATATATTAAACCCCAGCACCAGCTACAGTTCTGGTAAAATGAACAGGAGAGACTTGTGAACAAAGATCACATCTGAGTCCAGCTCCATCACACAGAAGCACAAACTCCAATGTAGGGCAAACTGACATGATACTGAACTCCATATGCCATGACCATAGAACCTATGGGTCTCTGTAGCCCTCAGAAGAGCCAATACCCAGGGTTGTATCTACTTTATCTGTCTTTGGGACTCTGCTGAGGTGTGCATAAGGGCGACCCCTCTGATAACCTCCTGGCTCTTTTTGGAGACTCAAAGCCATATAAACTCATTTTTCCATTCCATTTCCCCCTTTGATTCAGGTCAAGAAGCATTTTTAACTCCTGGTATTATATGTAGATTGAGATATTCTGCTGGTCCAAGTTGACCTTTTTATTCAAGGTCATTTTCTAGTTACATCATCAGCTGGTACTTGGTAGTAATCCCTTGGTGCCAGGAAGGCTCATCCCCAGAAGTCATGTCCCACACTGGGAGGAAGGCAATGCATTTACATGCTGAGTTTTGCTTCAAGACTGGCCACATTTGAGCAACACGGAGGCTCTCAGGAGGTAACTCTTAGGCACCGTGCTGCTCTAGGCCTTGTTCTTATTTCAGGTGCACAGGCTCACAAGCATAGTCATTAGTATCAAGGGCTCATTGTTGGACCTTCATTCTTTTTTGGTCTTTGCTGTTGCACTTGGGGGGATTCTTGTTGTTCCTTTAGGGACTGTGATAGAGCTCCCCTGGCTAGGAACTCAGCACTCCCTCAGTTGTTGTTTTTAATTGTATCCACTATGAAAATATCCAAACATTTTTATGTACCCTGGATATATGCCCTGGAGAACTCCCTGCCAACCATGTGTCCCCCATCAATAACATCCCACACCAGTATTCCTCCCCTGCCATTGTTGAACTTCTCTGTGATCCAAAACTTCTTCAAAAGTGAAGCCCAATATATTGCCAGGTTCCATTAACAGTAAAATGGAATATAGTGATGAGTTTAAAGGTTAGATATAGAATACATATTAATTTAGAAAAATTAAGGTAAAAATAAATTGGGGTTTCAAAAAATTAAAAAATGCAAAAGCTTTGTTTTTGATGTTTTGCCTTCTATCACTGCAATATGTGTTGCCCTGTATGCAAATTGGCAAGGCAACTACTTCCGTCTTATCCTCTGTCTACGTCCTATCTTTTTCTTTTCTTTTTTCTAATTATTAAGCTTATCTTCACAAAAGTTTTAGATCACAGCAATTCATATATAAAATACACAGTACTCCCACATATCCAACATAAAACCTTTTCCCTTCCACAGCAATAATCTTTTTACATATTCATACTATATTTACAGAAACTGATGTACAGATATTGAGACAATAGCTTTTCAAACAAGGTAACATTTGGGTTTACATTGTGGTTTATATTTTAGACTATACAATTTTCTAAATTTTTAGTTATCTTATGTTTTACATTATGATTTACATTTTAGCCTATCAGCCCCTATATATTTTTGGTGTAATTTTATATGTCTTATATCTATCCTTGTGTACTCTTGTGGAACACTTCTATTACCCACACAGTTACATTGGTTCCATCTATTCAATACCTCTTTCCCCCACCCCTTAGGGCCCACAATGACAGTCAATCTTCATTGCTTGAAGGGCCATGTTCAGAGATACTTGCAACAGTGTTGAGGGCTTAACATGCTCAACTGCCCTAATGCACTGGGAGCCACCATTTCTCTTGAGAGATACAATTCCCTCTATTTGAGGGCATCAGTCCTCCCCAGGATGTGGGTATACCTTCACTCTCATTATATGATATAACCGACTATGGCAAAATGAGCATTCACTATATTCCCTAGGAGCCTGTCTTGTGTCAGATTATCCCCTTTAAGCATCTTAAACAGGTAACCTTTCTTATTATATTTTTGAAAAAGTTTTCTCAGCATTATACTTTCAACCAAATACCTGACAATCTCCTATGTTAGTATGTTGCCCCACCCCCCCTCCAATTTCTTGGGCTATATTCCCCATCCTCCCATCCCTAGCCACCCTCAAGTCCACAACGCCCCACCCAAAGGTAACCCTATGCCTACATTTTATCCCTTCCTTGTACAAATACTTACCTCCAGCTTGTCATAGATTTGACCCATGTAGGTGTCAGCTTACATCCTTCCTCTACCCCCCAATTTCCTGTAAGCCTATCATCCAGTCTGTAGCTCTCTGAGGCAGCTTGGTTTACTTATTTCATATCATTGAGGTCATGTAGTATTTGTCCTTCAATGCCTGGGTTGCTTCACTCAACATAAGGCTCTCAAGATTCATCCATGTTATCACATGTGTTTGTAGTGTTTTCGTTCTTAAAGCTGAGTAGTATTCCATTGTACGTATATACCACATTTTATTTATCCATTCATCTATTGATGGGCATTTGGGTTGATTCCAATTTTTGGCAATAGTGAACAATGCTGCTATGAACATTGGTGTGCATATATTGGTTTGTGTCCTTGTTTTCAGTTCTACTGGGTATATACCCAGCAGTGGAATTGCTGGGTCATATGGCAAATCTATAGGTAGTTTTTTGAGAAACTGCCAAACTGTCCTCCAGAATGGCTGGATCCTTCTGCATTCCCACCAGCAGTGGATGAGTGTTCCCATTCCTCCACATCCTCTCCAGCATTTGTAGTCTTCTGTTTTTTTCATAGCTGCCAATCTTATGGGAGTAAGATGGTATCTCATTGTAGTTTTGATTTGTGTTTCCCTGATAGCTAGAGATTTGGAGCATTTTTTCATGTGCTTTTTAGCCATTTGTATTTCTTCTTTGGAGAAGTGTCTGTTTAAATCTTTTTCCCATTTTTTAAATGGGTTGTTTATCTTTTTATTTTCAAGATATAGGAGTTCTTTATATATTTAGGTTATAAGTATCCTATCAGATATATAGTTACCAAATATTTTCTCCCATTGTGTAGGCTCTCTTTTCACTTTCTTGACAAACTCCTTTGAGGTGCAGAAGGCTTTAATTTTGAGGAGGTCCCATTTATCTATTTGTTCTTTTGCTGCTTGTGCTTTTGGTGTGAGGTTCATGAAGCCATTTCCTATAACAAGGTCTTGTATATGCTTCGCTACACCACTTTCCAAAGTCTTTATGGTCTTGGCTCTTATATTTAGGTCTTTGATCCACCTTGAGTTGATTTTTATATAAGGTGTGAGATGGTAATCCTCTTTCACTCTTTTACAGATGGATATCCAGTTCTCCAGGCACCATTTGTTGAATAGGCCATTCTCTCCCAGTTGAGAGGGTTTGGTGGCTTTATTGAATATTATATGACTATATATATGAGGATCTATATCAGAACTGTCAATTCTGTTCCATTGGTCTGTGTGTGTCTCCTTGTGCCAATACCATGCTGTTTTCACTACTGTAGCTTTGTAGTATGTTTCAAAGTCAGGTAGTGTGATTTCTCCAATTTTGTTTTCTTTTTCAATATGTCTTTGGCTATTCAGGGCCTCTTTCCTTTCCAAATAAATTTCATAGTTAGTTTTTCTAGTTCCTTAAAGAATGCTGTATTGATTTTTATTGGGATTGCATTGAATGTGTATATCAGTTTTGGTAAGATAGACACTTTAATAACTTTTAGTCTTCCTATCCATGAACAGGGAATATTCTTCCATTTATTTCAGTCTTCTTTGATTTCCTTGAACAGTGTTGTGTACTTCTCTGTGTATAAGTGTTTTGCAACTTTAGTTAAATTTATTCCTAGGTATTTGATTTTTTTATTTACTATTGTAAATGGTATTTGTTTCTTGATTTCCTCCTGAGCTTGCTCATTACTGGTGTACAGAAATGCTACTGATTTTTGTGCATTGATCTTATAACCTGTGACTTTACAAAACTCATTTATGAGTTCTAAAAGCTTTGTTGTAGACTTCTCAGGGTATTCTATGTATAGGATCATGTCATCTGCAAATAATGAAATTTTGACTTCTTCCTTTCCAATTTGAATGCCTTTTATATCTGGTTCTTGCCTCAGTGCTTGAGCAAGTATTTCTAAGACAATGTTAAATAGAAGAGGTGATAGGGGGCATCCTTGTCTTGTTCCTGATCTTAGAGGGAAGGATTTTAGGATTTCACCATTGTAAACAATGTTGGCTGTGGGTTTTTCATATATATTCTTGATCATGTTCAGTAAATTTCCTTGTATTCTGATCTTCAGTGTTTTTATCAAGAAAGGGTGCTGTATTTTGTCAAATGCTTTTTCTCCATCTATGGATATAATCATGTGATTTTTTTCCTTCAATCTGTTTATATGGTGTATTACATTGATTGATTTTCTTATGTTGAACCATCCTTGCATAACCGGAATGAATCCCACTTGGTCATAGTGTATAATTCGTTTAATGTGTTGTTGAATATGGTCAGCAAGTATTTTGTTGAGGATTTTTGTGTCTAGGTTCATTGGAAAAATTGGTCTGTAATTTTCCTTTCCTGTGGTGTCTTTGTTTGGCTTTGGTACTAGGGTAATGTGGGCATTATAGAATGAGTTAGGTAATGTTCCTTCTGTTTCAATTTTTTGGAAGAGTTTCAGCAGGATTGGTGTTAGTTCTTTCTGAACTGTTTTGTAGAATTCACCTGTGAAGCCATCTGACCCTGGGCTCTTTTTAGTTGGGAGGTTTTTAATGACTGATCCTATCTCTGTACTTGTGATTGGTTTGTTGAGATCATCAATTTCTTCTTTCATCAATGTAGGCTTCTTATGTGTTTCTAGGAATTTGTCCATTTCCTCTGAATTGTCATTTTTGTTGGAATATAGTTTTTCAACGTATCCTCTTATGATAGTCTTTATTTCTGTGGGGTCAGTGGTGAGATTTCCTTTCTCCTTTCTTATTTTGTGTATTTGCATCTTCTCTCTTTTTTTCTATGTTAGTCTTGCTAAGGGTTTGTCAATTTTATTGATCTTCTCAAAGAACCAGCTCTTGGTCTTGTTTATCTTTTCAAGAGCTTTCTTATTTTCTATTTCATTTATTTATGCTCTCATCTTTGTTATTTCTTTCTTTTTTCTTCCTGTGGGGTTACTTTGTTGTTTTTTTACTAATTCCTCCAAATGTGCAGTTAGTTCTTCAATTTTGCTCTTTCTTCTTTTTTGATGTATGAATTTATGGCTATAAATTTCCCTCTCAGTACTGCTTTTGCTGCATTCCATAAGTTTTGGTATGTTGTGTTATCATTTTCATTAGTTTCTAGATAGTTATTAATTTCTTTTGAGATTTCCTTTGTGACCCACTGTTTTTCTAAGAGTGTGCTGTTTAATTTCCATATCTTGGTGTGAAATCTGGGCCTCTGGCCCTTGCAGATTTCCAGTTTCACTCCACTGTGGTCAGAGATATTATTATGTATGATTTTGATCTTTCTGAATTCATTGAGCCTTTCTTTGTGGCCTAGCATATGGTCTATCCTTGAGAATGATCCATGTGCACTTGAGAAAAATGTATATCCTGCTGTATTTATGTGTAATGATCTGTATATGTCTATTAGATCCAGCTCCTCTAATATACTGTTCAAAGTTTTTGTTTATTGATTCTCTTTTGAGATGTTCTGTCCAAAGTTGATAGTGGTGTATTAGAGTCTCCCACTATAATTGTAGAGGCATCTATTCTTTCACTTAGTTTTTCCAGTGTTTGCCTCACATATTTGGAGGCACCCTTGTTAGGAGCATAAATATTAATGATTGTTCATTCTTCTTGAAAGATTATCCCTTTCACTAATATGTAGTATCCTTCTTTGTCTCTCACAATTGTTTCACATTTAAAGTCTATTTTGTCTGATATTAATATAGCTACTCCTGCCTTTTTTTGATTATTGTTTGCTTGTAAGATTGTTTTCCAGCCATTCACTTTCAATCTCCATGAATCCCTGGGTCTAAGATGTGTTTCTTGTAGACAGCATATAGATGGGTCATATTCCTTATCTAATCTCCCAGTCTGAATCTTTTGACAAGAGTGTTTATTCCATTGACATTCAGTGTTATTACTTTCAAGGAATTATTTATGTTAGCCATATTTTGTTTGGACTTGTGTTTGTCATATTTTGTTTGTTTGTTTCCTTCTCTTTTTGTCTTTTTTGTCTCCTCCAAGTCTGCCTCTTCTTTTTTTTTCTTTCTGCCTGCAGAACTCTCTTTAGTATTTCTTGAAGGGCAGGGTTCTTGTTGGCATACTCTTTTAAAAAATTTCTGTTTATCTGTGAATATTTTGAACTCTCCATTTTTTAATTCTAGCTTAGCTGGGTAGAGTATTCTTGGTTAGAAATTTTTTTCTTTTAGTACCTTGACTATGTCATACCATTGCCTTCTTGCCTCCATGGTTTCAGATGAGAAATCAGCACTTAATCTTATGGAGCCTCCCTTGTATGTGATGGTTCTCTTTTCTCTTGCTGCTTTTAGAATTTTCTTTTTGTCTTGAGCATTGGGTAATTTGACAAGTATATGCCTTGGGGTGGGCCTGTGTAGATTTATGGCATTTGGGGTGCATTGTGCTTCATGGACATGTACATCCATCTCTCTCAGTAGATTTGGGAAGTTTCCAGCCATTATTTCCTCCAACACCCTTTCTGTCCCCTATCCCTTCTCTTCTCCTTCTGGGATGCCTATAATACGTATGTTTGTGCATTTTGCATTGTCATTCAGGTCCCTAAGTCCCTGATGGATTTTTTCTATCTTCTTATCGATCAGTTCTACTATCTGATTTCAGACACACTGTCTTCCATGTCGCTAATTCTCTCCTCTGCATCTTCTAATCTGCTGCTATTTGCTGAGAGTGTATTTTTGATTTCTTGGACTGTGTTGTTCATCACCATCATATTTGTTATCTTTTTGCATATGTATGCAATTTCTTCTCCAAGTGTTTTCTTCATATTGTTAATCTCTTTCTTTACTTCATTAAGTTGGTCTCTAATATATGTTTTGAGATCTTTAATTACTTGTTCAATGTTCTGCTCACCTTCCTGGTTTTTAGTTTGTTCATTGGATTCAGCCATGTTTTCCTGATTATTGGTTTGGTTTGTAGTTTTTTGTTGCTGTCTGGTCATCATTTTATCTTGATGGGTTTAATCAGTTTCTTAGCTTCTTTGTCTAGTCTTGGGGATTAATTAGTTGTTGTTCATGTGTAAGTGTTATGTCTTCTCTTTGTTACTTTGTTCTTCTTACTCTATTTTCTTGTTGCTGGCTAAGTTCACTTTGAAGGAAAATATTAGGGCCAGGGAAAGCAAAATGAGAAAGAAAAGAAAATGTATAAAGTAGTATTGGTAATAAATGTTAACAGAGCAACAATGTGAGATCTGGGAGAATGGATATTAGACTCATGTAAGTTGTGTAGAGTTATAGCTGTAAGTAGAGTACCTATAATGAGATAGTCAACTGAATATGGGGAGGAATATAGTATGAATTAAAAAGCCAGTGTTTTCATGAGAGAGGGAAAGAGAAAAGAAAGACAATATTATCAACAGTGGATAAAAGACAGAAAACAGAACAAAGGTATTAGAAATTGAAAGTCAGACAATTTGGGGGCCAAAGAACGGGAGGTAGAATGTAAGAGAAATAGTAGATGATGGAGGATAGAAAGATGTGGGGGAAAGGGGATAGCGTAGGTGGCCAAGATCAATACACACAGAAAAGAGGAAATGGAGGATGAGGAAACACAGCAAATGTGAAATGCTCCCTGCAGCACCTATTATATAAATAAAATAAAATAAGAAGAAAAAGAGAGAAAAGAAAGAAAAAAGGGAAGAGAAAAGGAGGCAGGCAAAGGAAAGGGGGAGAAAAAAGCAAGAAAGAGAAAAAAACCAAAATAAATGAAAAAGGACTTTGGAGGATAAAATGGGAGAAAAGACCAGGACACCATGCAATATTAGCAACCAAGACAAAACAAAACAAAACAAAAAAAACACACAACATTTTAAGCTAGGAATCCTCTTTGCAGTTAAATAATACACTTAGGGATCTGACCTTCCCCCTTTCTCCTTTCCTCATTTTTCTCTCCCAGGGCAGCAGGAAAGCTGCCTGAGAGGTCTGGTAGGAGATTCAAGTAAGTCCTTGTTGAACCAACTCAGCACAGAAGACTATAGTTCTTTATTTCCAGCGTGAGATCACCTACACCTCACCAGAAATCCCAAATATGCTACTGGATGCTTGGATAGCACCTCCTACAGTCCCTCCCCCTTAGGTGTGCTAGGAGAGGTCTAATTGATTTTCTGACTCCACCTTATCCCAGGCCAAGTTTCCTATCCCAGGATGTTTGGGTAAATTGGGCTTTCTCAGCAGATTCACCTCTCCTTCTTCCTAGACTCTCCCCAAGACAGCTGGTATACACCTCCAAGTTCAAGGAGAGAGAGAAAGAAAGAAAAGAAAAAGAAAAAAAAAACTACACAAATGTCAAGGGCTAGGGTAATCAAGGACCTTAGGTGGACTTCAGGATGTGGTGGATTCAGGGATGGGAAGTCTGTGATATTGTAGACTCAAGGTGTGTGAGTCTCTGGAGCATGGGCCACCAGGGTTTAGGGGACACAGACCTGGGAACCACACATCCCATTAACAGGGGGCATGGGAGCCCTGCAGCACAACACAGCCTTCAGGGATCCCTGCAACTGGGCGCCAGCCCTAGGAGGAGGGGTCCCGCCCTCAACCTCTGACCTCCATGTCAGAAACCCAAAATTCCACCTCCCACAAGAATCTCCTCTGTCACTGTCTCACCAGATCAACATCCAGACACCTCCTGCCCTGCAAGTCCCCGAAACAGCCTGCTCAGGGTTTGGGAGCGCCGCTGCACAATGAAGATATCAGGGACTGCCGCGGAATGGCCACCAGCCCTAGGGGGAAGGGTTCCACTTACAACTTCTGACCTCCGTGTCAGAAACTGAAAGTTCCACCTCTTGCAAGAATCTCTTCTGTCACTGTCTCACCAAATTAACATTTAGACACTTCCTGCCCTGCAAGCCCCCAAAACAGCCCACTCAGGCTTTGGGAACACCCCACACAACCCCCATTTGCTTTATATTATTTTCTGAGCCATTTGAAAGAGGATTGAAGCTATATTTCAATATCTTCTTCCAAAATCAAAGTCATTCTACACAGTCTGTTATCAAATTCAGGACATTTAACATTGATACAACTAATAGCTAATTCAGAGTCCATATTTGCATTTTTTCATTTGTTCTTATTATGTCATTATTAGAAAGAAAATATTTTTAATGTCTTTTTAGTCTCCTTTAATCTTAACAATTTTATTTCATTGATATTTTTTCAGAGTACAGGCTATTATGTTTGTTGAATATTCCCCCCATTTTGTTTTCTTTCTTTTTGATGTTTCCTTATAATTACTTCAGGTTACCTATTGTTGCTATATATAAATGATATTCTTTCTTCAGTAGAGGTCTACCTCAAATGTCTGTAATTTTTCAGTCTGGGCTTTTCTGTTACCATTACCCCCACGCAGTGTGTGAGCCAGCTTGGGGTTATCATGCATGTAGTGGGGAGGGGGCTCCTGCCCCTCTCAGAGTCTGTGCTAAGTATTCTCAGTCTGTCAGGAATGCTATGGAAAATACCTCATACTGGTTGGCTTAAGAAGAGGAATTTATTGACTCGCGGCTTTGGAGGCTGGAAGTCCAACATAAAGGCATAAGCAAGACAATTCTTTCTTCCCAAAGTCTATAGCATTCTAATGCTGGCTTGCATGATCTCAGGGTTCCTTGACTTGCATCTCTGCCTCTGTCACATGGTGATATCTTTGGTTTCCTCTGTGGCTCTCTCTGGCATCTGACTTCTCTTTATTAGACCTCCTACAATATGAATTGAGCCCACCATGGGATTCAATTTGGTCATACCTAAATAGGACCTTAAAAAGTCCTATTCACAAATGAGTCCACACCTTGACTGAGAATTCGGAGGGTCTTATTTTTAAATGGGCTCACACCCATCCTATTCACAAATGAGTCCACACCTTGACTGAGAATTCAGAGGGTCTTATTTTTAAATGGGCTCACACCCTCAAGAATGTGGATTAAGATTAAGAACTTGTTTTTTATTAGACACATGATTCAATTTACTATACTATATCAAATAGGCTTTCTTGCCACCTTCTTTGGCAGGTTTTTGTTGTAGCTGTTTTCCAATTAGAAAACACTTACTGAAGAACTTAAAAGTATTAGAAACCCAAACTTCTGTCTTTCATTTTCCTGTTACCATACTATTATTTCCCCTATAAATTTTACCCAGAAATGGGGTTTAGACCAATGAATTACAAAAAAAAAAAAAAAAAAGGCTTGTTTTATCCCAGTTACTCTTAGATGGTCTGTTCCTCCACTCAGTAAATTCCTTTCCCCATTCTGCTTTCAATAAACACATATTGAGCACTCACTGTGTGACAGATTTTTTTCTAGGTTCTAGGGATATCACTGCTCCTATCCTCATGTGGCTCACAGAATGACGAAGACAGCAAATAGTTAACTGCTGGCTGTGGCAATGAACTGTGAGATTATTTCAATAATAAGAATCTTATTAATAACACACATTTATATAACACTTCTTTGTGCCAGTTACAGCTCTCAATGCCCTATATGAATTAACTCATTTAATTATCATAACTATCTGATAAGTATTGTTTTTCTGTCTGTATTTTGCTGATGAGATGACTGAAGCATACAACAGTTGGTAAAATCTAGGAAGTGGTAGAGCAACTTAACAAGATTTAAACCAAGACAGTTGGGCTTGAGGGTCTGCGCTCTTGGTCTTCGTGCTAAGCCATGGGAGAGAAGTATGTACAAGGTACAACAACCCACACATCATGTTTATTTATTGAGGAGAGTCTATGGTTCTCATGTTTGCATCCTCCATAGCACCTAGTCCATTGCCTTGTTCTTAGCATTTGTTATAGGTGTATGTTATATTGAACTTCCTCTGGCTGGCTCACAGACAGTAGAATTTAAAGAGACTCATAGAAATAGAAGTTCTACTGATATCAACCAGCAATGGTTGCCTATCATTTTTGAACATACACGGTGAGTTGAAAAGACAGTTCTCAAATGTTCTCCTTCTGTTGCTTCCTGATCAGGAAGGAATGAGGAACTCTCTACCTGATTAGACTTTAGAAGTGTTAAAAGACCCTCTGCTCCCTGATATCTCCTCTGGCCTTTCTGAAGGGCCTGGGATTGCAGCATTTCTCAGTCTGTTAGGCAGGAAGTGTTCGAGGCTTCTATTAAATGTTACTCTATCTAGACATTTTGCTTTTACCAACCAATAGCACCTTTTACTAAATAATTTCTTAAGCGGGGTGGTTTATCAATGCATCAGTACATGTGAATTGATGGAGAAGTGAGGAGGGAAAGCAAAACCATTTAAAGATCAGAAATGATGTGAGTAAGGGATCTTGGATAGCAGGAGGGCATCTTTCCCTACCACTGGGCTCTGATGGGGATGTGTTTAAAAAGGAGAAGGGTGTGTAGAATGGTGATAGAGACATTACTGATCATATGTGTTTTCATCACCATTCTGACTAGGACTCTGCTTTCCTTTACATACCTTGCTAAAACCCAGCTGTCACTGAGGATTTGTGATTTTACACTCGAGAAGATTATAGGCTTATAAAGTAATTAGTGATTCCCACTAATCTGTAGCCATTTTTAATCCATGACTTGTACTAGGGCTAATTATGATTATTGAACAAGATATTCCATTATAATTTGGTATATATTACATCCAGGATAGAATAATTTCATTTAACCAGAGTATATTTTAATCTATGCAGTCGTATATAAGAAACTCCTGACTTTGTAACATGAAGAAAATGACACTATTTAAACAAATACTAAACTTCCTTAAAATTTCCTTCTAGCATTTTACTTTCCTGGTCAAAAGTCATTATTTCTCTAGTCTTCACTGCAATGCTATCGCCTTGAATTACAGGTCCTCCACAACTTAGACCTCACCTTGACTTTCAGCTGCAGTCAATGCTGGCTGCATTCTTGACACATGTATGTGTCACGCTTCTTCTCGCTCTCCACCATAGCCTAGTAGTTAGGGTTCTGTTGCACAGCAGTTGGAGCTCCTCAAGCTGTGGGACTGGTCGTCCAAGACTATTACACATGCCCAAAGAATATTTTTGCAGCAAATATCTTGGAAATCATATTTGTGATTTTCCCTTGCCTGGACATTTCTCTTTTGTCTCTACTTCTCAGGCAAAAATTACCCATCCTATAAGATCCAAGCTCACATTTGACTTTTTTTTTTAGTGAAAACTTCTTTAACTCTACTGGTTCCCAAGAAGTATGACTTGTATAGCAGTTTGATATTATTGATGAATTCCAAGAAGAAATACTGGATTATGTTTGTAAAGTGATCTTCTCCTCTGGGCATTTTAGATTATATTGGATTCATAGGCTTACTTGACTAAGTAATTATGTAAACTTCTTGTGCCAGTAGAGATAAAATGCATGGCAAAGGACAGAGTTGAGGGCTTTTAATGTTGGAGTTTGATGCTGAAGTCTTATGCTGGAGCCCCGGGAAGTATGCTCACAGAGGAAAGAGAAGCCAGCCCCAGGAAGAGATGAACACTGAGCCCAGGAAGAAGCAAGCCTTGGGAAGAAAGAAACCCTGAACCCAGAGAGAAGCAAGATCCTGGAAGGGAGGAACCCAGGAAGACTGAACCCTCATAGACATCGGCAGACATCTTGTTCTGACATGTGAAAATAGACTTTGGTGGGGGAAGTCACTTACGCTCTATGGCCTGGTATCTGTAAGCTCTTACCCCAAATGAATACCCTTTATAAAAACTAACCAATTTCTGGTATTTTGCATCAGCATGCTTTTGGCTGACTAGTACAACTTGTATGAGATGTTCGTGAGATTTTAAAGACTAAGAGTCATCTGAGGCCAATGAAGTTTTGGAAATATTTTATTAAATAGGCCCCTATCTGCAGACCTTCTCAAATCTTTTATATATCATCGCATATTTAGAATCTTCAAGTAAGGAATATAGACTATAACATTTCCCAAGAATTTTGGTGAGAGAAACTTTATCCCATACAGTACCATAAAATAAATGTTCTCTGGAAATAAATTGGAACATTTGTGATTATTTAGTTTCATACTCTTCTGAGCTCATAGAAATTGTGACCTGTAGTATACTATATGGCACATATTTAAAATTAAAAATTACCTTTTTAATTTCCTACCTTTTACCAATGGATTTGGAATACCTTATTGATTGAATCAAAGTTGCAAGAAATTTTAGTGACTAGAATTAAACTGATTATAATGCTTTATTAATTAATTACTTTTTCATTTCCTGGAAATACATGTGAATATTACCATTAAAATTAATTTAATTTGCTGTTAATTTCTAACTAAAATTATAGAAAGTAAATTTAAAGTATTTTTTCCTAAAACTAAATTCAAACAAGAACAAGACATGAATTTATCCTTACATAAAGGACTTTGAGCAATAAGTTGTAGAATACCTTTGTGTATCAATTTGCATAAGTTTGGAGAAACACTGCTTAAATGAATAGACCTTGGGAATAAATTACATACAGGCAGTGCTAAGCTATATTTCATTGAGAAGCTGAGGTAACAACTAGCGAATTAGGATATATACATTAACCTACAGGTAGCAGAAACCCAAGGTCAACTTTGGGTTCTTTTTTTCTTGTTACTTTGCATATCTGGGACCTTTCCCCTGTTGTCACCATCCATGATGCTCAGTCCCACATCCTCAGTCCAGCCAGTGGGAAGGAGGAGAAAAGAATGGAGCAGCAGTCCCCTCTCTTCTGTTCTCAACACAATGGCCTAACATTGGCAGATGCCCAGACCTGGCTCATTTGAGACAATGAGACATGGCTTTTATCCCTGGGTCTGGTAAATCAGGAACTTCTAATAAAAGAAGGAACAATGGATATTGGAAGTAAATAGGTCATTTCTGCTACAGTTAGCTCCCAGCTTTCTCTCCTAGTGTCTAAATTATCATGAAGGAAGGAAATATATACTTGAAAGCATTTCTCAGAAGGTCCTAGGTGAGCTCTGGACATACACTATGTTTATTTTAAATTTCATTCCTAAAAGATATGGTTAAAAAGAAAAAGCTCTTTGGAACAGTTATAGCTCAGTGTTCGAGTGCCTGTTTCACATTTATGAGGTCCCGGATTCAATCCCTGTTACCTCCTTAAAAGAATAAAGATATGGTCAATATGAATATTTGATATTGCCTATTAAAATAAAGGTTCTTAAAATTAGATTCCAGAGGTGTGGGAAGGCAAATGGGTGTCCTGTTGAGGAGGTTAAACCAATGTCCCTCTTTCTCATGCAGAATGCCAAGCCTCTTTGGCATTGGCACAGTAGCAGGGATGGCTCAGAGCTGCTTTAGAAAGGGTCTTGGCTCAGTCTTAAACTTTTGGTCTATCTAGATTCTAAGAATCCCAAATTTTAGGCCACATAGAGAATAGTACTTGAAATTCCAGAAATTATCACTTTGGGCCTTGTATCAGCTAATTTTTACCACAATAACCCTGCATTACAAACCACTTCAAAACATAATGGTTTAAAACAACAGCCATTTATCTATCTCATGGCCCTGTGGGTCATAATATTGGCGGAGACCAGCTGGATTCTCTCACGCATCAGCAGTCAGACATTGCTCCTGGCTGGGCTCTCTCCCAGGTCTGGGCCTTGGCTGGAAGCACTGGGTGATTTGGCTTTGCTCGCTATTGTCTCTTCCTCCAGAAGGCTAGCCAGAACTTGATCTCAAGGTAGAGCAGAGGTCCAAGAGAGAGAGAAATCATGCTCGGAAGGCCTTGGTGTGGGAAGTGGCACATGTTCACTTCTGCTGCATTCCATTGGCAGAAGTGAGGCGCAAACACAGGCAGGAGTTAAGGTCTAGGGAAGTAGACTCTACCTCTTGATTGGAGGAGCTACAAAGTCACATAGCAAAGAGTGGTAACAGGGAGGAGTGGAGTAGCATGACCATTTTGTTATCAACCACAGTTATTTAGTTTGATGTTTTATACCTCCATTTCAGTTATAGTACCCCTGGGAATGTTAAAAAGTCATTTTGCCCTAATATGAATAATTTTCTAGTCCTTTCCAGAAAGTGTGAGTCTAGGCAAGAGGGGATATTTATTGTTACCTCTGGGACGCATTGGAATGCTGGGAATATATAATGAGGAAACTACTGTTGCTTAAGATATAATTTGCAGTCTTCCTATTTTTTATCTAGGCCTCCTCTATTGAGAGATATGCAGCATAGGTTACCAGAGAAACCAATTTCTACTGACATTTTTGGTGATATATTTAAATCCCTTTAAATTATGATAAAAGGATTATATTATTATGGTTAAAATCATGGACTCTGAAATGAAAGAACTTTGATTTAAATCCTCATTCTGCTTCTTGTGGAAAATCACAGAGTTAAAAGTTTTATGATACTAAATACATTTTGTAACCTCTGAGCCTCAGTTTCTTTACCTGTAAAATGAGGTAATAATTATACCCATCTTATAAGGTTGTTTGGAGACTTAAATAAGATAATGGACACAAACTTCTTAAGATTGTACCTGCCACACAGTCGTACTCAATAAATAATAACTCTCTTTTTATTATCACTAACATCATGCAACTGAAGGGTAATAGTTTGACTTCCTTGTGAATATGGATATATGTGAAATTCAAAACAAATATAAGGACTTCCAGTTGAGAAGGGCAGACTGAATACATGTTTAGTACTACTTTCTCTTATAACAATAAAAATGTTTAAAAAAAAATATGTGGATAAAGAGAGCTATTCTTTTGGAAGCTGAAAGGCAGATGGAAAAGCAAACCACTGACTTAGTATCCAAAGAAAACAGAGCCTGCAGAGGACGGGTAGAAAGCCTGGAAGTGGGTTGTTGAGGAATCAGGCCACTGGTTACTCTTGAAAGTGCAGGTACATAGAAAATGGGGAATTGGTTGATTGTCTATAAGAAGCAGATAGAATCCCTTCCAGCTGAGTCAGGGGGCTGTCCTTGGAGACACCTGGAGATATATGAAATGTTCGACATCTTGAGAAGCTAAGGGTAGGGTGGGGGATTGGATTGCTGAAAACAGATGATTCAGTGACTTCACTACTGAATAGACAGACTCTGGTCTCTTCTGCTGCCTCCAAGAACTCTATCAACCAGTTTTATGCTCCCCAGATAGAAAATGGGATGAATCTGCTTTTGGGAAAGTAATCAGGCAAAAGGAGGCACCAAAGGATAATGACAGGATCTTTGCTGGCTGGGTTATCTGACACTTTTAAGTGCCTCTTCTAAAATTATGGGAGAATGTCCAAGGATCACCAGAACTCTGAGAATCTGTCTAACTTGGAAGCCACAGAACAAAGTGAACAAAGCAATAGAGGTTCAGAAGTGCCAGAAACAATTCAGGGGACAAATGTAAACTTGACAAAAAACATGTAATTCAGATTCTCAGAGAGTTAAGATGTTACAATCAGGAAATAAGAAACAGAGACACAGAAGAGGAAGAGTCAGTGAACAAAATGATAGCCTTGAAATTTACATATATACAAAAAGTTTAGTAGGAGGATTAGAAGGTAAAATAGTGGAAATCTCCCGGAAAGGAGAACAAAAATATAAAATAGGGGAAACAAGAAAATTTTATGATGATTTCAGAAAGTTCATGTCTAATTGACTGAGTTCCGGAAAGATAGTGGCAAGAAAACAGAATGAAGAAATTTCGTAAATAAATAAGGAAATTTCTCAAACTGAAGGAAATGGGCTTCCAGATTGGAAAGGTTCACCAAGTTGTTTGGCAAAGTGGATGCTTTTTGTTTTAAGTTAGTAAGAATTTTATGGCTTTTTAAAATGAAGTGTATACTTTTAATAAAAAACAAAATATTAAAAAAGAAACAAATCCCTAGAGTGTTAAACAAAATAATACAAATACTGAAAGATGATCCTACTTTACATATTTTCTGTATAAAACCCATGTAAGGTCTTATGCCTCCTGTTAATAAAGTGAAATTGTGGAGAGAGTCTTTATAGCCACAGATTCCAAATGAGATCAGATAGAACACAGTAGAGTAGATATACTGGTTCAGGCCTGATATGAACCTAGGTCAGCTCTGGAGACCTGAGAAAGCATGTACTGGAAAATCAATAAGAAATAAGCCTGGGTAAGAATGGAGCAAACCAGACAACCAAAGAAGATTCACCAAATCTTTCTGGTTTTCTGAGTTTGAGTCTGGGTACCCTCACTGATTAGTGGTGTGAATTTGGGCAAGTTGACTGAACTCTCTGAGCCTCAGTTAATTTTGAGTATTTTTTTATTATATACTTAAAAAAAATTTTTAAGATACTTAGATTATATAAAAAATATAGGGGATTCCCATATGCCCCTATGCCCCACTCTCTACCCCTCCCACACTTTCCCACATTAACAACATCCTTCGTTAATGTGGTACATTTGTTACAATTGATGAACACATATTGGAGGATTGCCATTAAGTGTGGATTATACTTTATATTGTAGCTTACACTCTCTTCCACACAATTTTGTGAATAATGACAAGATACATAATAGTCTGTATCTGTCATTATATGGTTATTCAGGACAATTCCCAAGTCCCGAAAATGCCCCCATATTACAACTATTTTTCCCTGTCCCTCTGCTCAGAACCTCCAGTGTCCACTGCCTACACATCAATGATAAAAGTTCTTCCACTGCTTGAATAACAATAAGACTATAGTTCAATAACTGTAAGTCTAGTCTGGTCCACTGTTCATTTCCCAATCCTGAGGATTCTGGGATGGTGATGCCCACTCCTCCTCTAACTGAGAGGGGGTTTAGATCCATGGAGCAGATGGATGAGACAATCTTGCTTGCAGTTGCAGACTTTCTGTTCCTTGGGATGGTCATTCTCCATTATCATCTCCAAGTTATTTGTCCTGGGTGAGTCCACTGAACTGGACAGTAGGTGTTGCAATTCTTTTGAGATTCAGGGCCCAGCTGACACAGGGACAGCCCAAAGATTTAAATCTCTAGGACAGAGGTGGGGCAAGATGGAGTCTGAGTGAGTGCACCTCACAATCTCTCCTGCAAAGAAGCGGCCGAGTAGGGTTGGAATCCTGCTGGAGCAGGCTGTTTCAGGGACTTGCAAGGCAGGAGGTGTATGGATGTTGATTTGGAGAGACTGTGACAGAAGTAGTGTCTGCTAAAGATAGAGTTGCATGTTACAGGCACAGAGGTTGGAAGCTGTGGAGGCGGCACCCTTCCCCATATGGCTGGTGGCCACATGTTCCCTGAAAACTGTCAGTTGTGCGGTGGTGTTCCCAAGTCCCATGATCCCCAGATGCATGGTCCCAGGTCCATGTCCCCTAAGCTCCCCATAGCCCACATTCCACAGACCTATATACTCTGAGTCTGCAATATCTGGGATTACTGACTTCATGAGTGGGAATGATTCAGGGGGAGGTGCAAAGGGGCCAAACGTGTGTGGATTCAATTTTCTGGTCCCCAATCCTTTTTCTTCCCCTGCACTTGGAGGAGCACACTAGCTGTCTTGGGGAGAGCTTGGGAAGAAAGGAGTGGTGAATCTGCTGAGAAAGCTCAGTTTACCTAAACACCCTGGGATAAGAAAGTTGGTCTGGGAGAAGGTAGAGTCAGAAAATCAACTAGCCCTACTGCACCACACCTAAGGGAGAGAGACTGTAGGAGGTGCTTTCCAAGCCTCCAGTATCATCCTTGGTGTACCTGGCAAGGAGTGAGTGCTCTCTTTCTGGAAACTAAGAGCCATTGTTTTCTGTGCAGAGCTGGTTCAACAAAGACCCACTTGAATCTCCTACCGGACTTCTCAGGCAGCTTTCCTACTGCCTTGGGAGAGAGGGAAGTGAGCAAGGGAGAAAGGGGAAATGTCAGATTCCTAAGGGTTTTATTTAACTGCAAAGAGGACTCCTTGCTTGAAACTTTGTCTGGTATTTCGTTGGTTTGTCTTCTTGTTTTTCCTTCCTCTTTATCCCCCAAGGCCTTTTTTTCTTTTTCTTTTTCTTTTTCTTACTTGCTTCCCCCTCCACTTCTGTCCTATCTTTTTTCTTTCATTCTTTCTCTTCTTATTTATTTTTTCTATATTAGGTGCTATAGGGAGCACTTCACATTTGCTGTATTTCCTCATCCTCCCTTTCCCTTTTTCTGTGTGTATTGATTTTGACCACCAACACTATCCCCTTTCCTCTACATCTTTCTATCCTCCATCATTTATTGTTTCTCTTACATTACACCTCTCTTTGTTTGGCCCCCTATTTTTCTGACTTTTTATTCACTCATTATATTATTGTCCTTTCTTTTCTCTTTCCTTCTCTCCTGAACAGTCTGGCCTTTTAATTCACACTATATTCCTCCCCATATTCAGTTCACTGTCTCATTATACCTTCTCTACTTTTCTTACTGTTACAACTCTACATACCTTACGTGAGTCTAATTTTCATTCTCCTAGATCTCACATGATTCCTCTGTTAATATTTACTATCAACAATAAAATTATTCATTTTCTTTGCTTACTCCTTTTGCTTTCTTGGACCCTAATATTTTCCTTCAAGTGAACTTAGCCAACAACAAGGAAATAGAATAAGAAGAACAAAGTGACAAAGAGAAGACTTAACATGCATGCAAAAACAACAACTAATTAAACCCCAAACTAGACAAAGAAGTTAAGTGACTCAATAAACCCGTCAAGATAAAATGATGACCAGACAGCAACAGAAAACTACAAACCAAATCAATAATCAGGAAAACATGCCCCAATCCAATGAACACACTAAAAAGCAGGAAGAGGAGCAGAACATCAAACAGATAAATAAAATTCTCAAAACATACATTAGGGACCAATTTGATGAAGGGAAGAAGAGATTAAGAATATGAAGAAAATACTTGGAGAGAATACAGAAGGAATTGCAATCATGCCCCAAAAGATAACGGATATGATGGTGATGAACAGCACAATTCAAGAAATCAAAAATATACTCTCAGCAAATAACAACACACTTAAAGAGGCAGAGAAAAGAATTAATGATGTGGAAGACAGTACATCTGAAATCAAACAGATAGTAGAACTGATCGATAAAAAGATAGAAAAAATCCAGCAGGGACTTAGGGACTGGAATGACAATGCAAAATGCAAACATATCCATTATAGGTATCCCAGAAGGAGAAGAGAAGGGAAAGGGGACAGAAGGGGTGTTGGAGGAAATAATTTCTGAAAACTTCCTAAACCTATTGAGGGAGATGTATGTACATGTCCAGGAAGCAAAACACACTCCAAACACCATAAATCCCAACAGGCCTACCCCAAGACATATACTTGTCAAGTTATCCAATGCTCAAGACAAAGAAAAAAACACTAAAAGCAGCAAGAGAAAAGAGAACCATCACATACAAAGGAGACTCCTTAAGATTAAGTGCTGATTTCTCATCTGAAACCATGGAGGCAAGAAAACAGTGGTATGATATAGTCAAGGTACTAAGAGAAAAAAAATTTCCAACCAAGAATACTCTATCCAGCAGAGTTAGCATTTTAAAATGATGGAGAGTTCAAAATGTTCACAGATAAACAGAAACTAAGAGAGCATGCCAACAAAAATCCTGTCCTTCAAGAAATACTAAAGGGAGTTCTGTAGCAAGAAAGAAAAAAAAAAAAAAGATAGACAGAGATGGACTAGAGTGTAAGGACAACCAAAAGACAAAAACAGAAAATAAAATCAAACACAAATCCAAAGAAAATATGGCTAACATAAAAAAGTCCTTGAAAGTAATAACACTGAATGTCAATGGATTAAACTGACCTGACAAGAGACTCAGACTGGAAGATTGGATAAGGAAATATGACCCATCTACATGCTGTCTTCAAAAAACACATCATAGACCAAAGGATTAAAGGAGGTTGAAAGAGAATGGCTTGAAAACAATCTTATAAGCAAACAATAACCAAAAAAGTACAGGAGTAGCTATATTAATATCAGAAAAAATAGACTTTAAATGCAAAACAATTGAAAAAGATAAAGATGGACACTACATATTAGTGAAAGGGATAATCTTTCTAGAAGAAAGAACAATCATAAATGTTTATGCTTCTAACAGGGGTGCCTCCAAATATGTGAGACAAACACTGGAAAAACTAAGTGAAAGAATAGATGCCTCTACAATTATAGTGGGGGACTTTAATACACCACTATCAACTTTGGACAGAACATCTCAAAAGAGAATCACAAAGAAACAAAGACTTTGAACAATATATTAGAGGAGCTGGACCTAATGGACATATACAGAACATTACACCCAAATACAGCAAGATATACATTTTTCTTAAGTGCACACAGATCATTCTCCAAGATAGACCACATGCTAGGCCACAGAAAAAGTCTCATTGAATTCAGAGAGATTGAAACCATACAAAATAATTTCTCTGACCACAGTGGAATGAAGCTGGAAAACTGCAAGGGCCAGAGACCCAGATTTGGCACCAAGATTTGGAAGTTAAACAACACACTCCTGGAAAAACAGTGGGTCAAGGAGGAAATCTCAAAAGAAATTAATAACTACCTTGAAACTAATGAAAATGATAACAAAACATATCCAAACTTATGTGATGCAGCAAAAGCACTACTGAGAGGGAAATTTATAGCCATAAATTCATACATCAAAAAAGAAAAAAGAGCTAAAGTGGAAGAACTAACTGCACACTTGGAGGCATTACTAAAAAAAACTACAAACTAACCCCAAAGGAAGAAGAAAGAAAGAAATAGCAAAGATCAGAGCAGAACTAAATGAAATAGAAAATAAGAAAGCACTTGAAAAAATTAACAAAACCAAGAGCTGGTTCTTTGAGGAGATCAATAAAATTGACAAATCCTTAGCTAGACTAACAAAGAAAAAAAAAAAAGAGAAGATGTAAATACACAAAATAATAAAAGAGAAAGGAGATATCACCACTGAATCCCACAGAAAAAAACAGTGTCTTAAGAGGATACTTTGAAAAACTATATGCCAACAAGGACAATTTAGAGGAAATGGACAAATTCCTAGAAATGCATAAGCAGCCTACATTGACAAAAGAAGAAATTGATGATCTCCACAAACCAATCACAAGTAAAGAGATAGAATCAGTCATTAAAAATCTCCCAACTAAGAAGAGCCCTGGGCCAGATGGTGTCACAGTTGAATTCTACAAAACATTCCAGAAAAAACTAACACCAATTTTACTGAAACTCTTCCAAAAAATTGAAACAGAAAGAACATTGCCTAAGTCATTCTATGATGCCAACATTACCCTAATACCAACCCAAACAAAGACACCACAAGAACGGAAAATTACAAACCAATCTCGCTAATGAACCTAGATGCAAAAATCCTCGACAAAATACTTGCTACTCACATTCAACAATACATTAAACGAATTATACATAATGACCAAGTGGGATTCATTCCTGGTATGCAAGGATGGTTAAACATAAGAAAATCAATCAATGGAATACACCATATAAAGAGATTGAAGAAAAAAATCACATGATCATAACTATAGGTGCAGTAAAAGCATTTGACAAAATACAGCACACTTTCTTGATAAAACACTGCAAAAGTTTGGAATAGAAGAAAAATTTCTGAACATGATAAAGGGAATATATGAAAAACCCACAGCTAACATCATTTACAATGGTAAAATCCTAAAATCCTTCTCTCTAAGATCAGGAACAAGACAAGGATGCCCACTATCACCCCTTCTATTTAACATTGTTTTAGAAGTACATGCTGAAGCACTGAGGCAAGAACCAGACATAAAAGGCATCCAAGTTGGAAAGGAAGAATTCAAAATTTCATTATTTGCAGATTACATGATCCTATACATAGAAAATCCTGAGAAGTCTACAACAAAGCTTCCACAACTCATAAATGAATTCAGTAAAGTAGCAGGTTAAAAGATCAATACACAAAAATCAGTAGCATTTCTGTAATAATGAGCAATCTCAGGAGGAAATCAAGAAACAAATACCATTTACAATAGTAAATAAAAAATTCAAATACCTAGGAATAAATTTAACTAAAGATGTAAAAAACTTGTACACAGAAAACTATACAATACTCTTCAAGGAAATCAAAGAAGACCTAAATAAATGGTAGAATATTCCCTGTTCATGGATGGGAAGACTAAGTATTATTAAGATGTCTATCCTACCAAAGCAGATCTACAGATTCAATGCAATCCCAATAAAATTCAAAAGAGCATTCTTTAATAAACTAGAGAAACTAGTATGAAATTTATTTGGAAAGGAAAGAGGCCCTGAATAGCCAAAGACATATTGAAAAAGAAAAATGAAATTGGAGGAATCACACTACCTGACTTCAAAACATACTACAAAGCTACAGTAGTGAAAACAGCATGGTATTGCCACAAGGATAGACACACTGACCAATGCAACCAAATTCAGAGTTCTGATATAGATCCTCATATATACAGCCATATGGTATAACAAGGCCACCAAACCCTCTCAACTGGGAGAGAATGGCCTCTTCAACAAATGGTGCCTGGAGAACTGAATATCCATATGCAAAAGAATGAAAGAGGATTACCATCTCACACCTTATACAAAAATCAACTCAAGATGGATCAAAGACCTAAATATAAGAGCCAAGATCATAAAGACTTTGGAAAGCAATGTAGGGAAGCATCTACAGGACCTTGTAATAGGAAATGGCTTCATGAGCTTCACACCAAAAGCAGGAGCAGCAAAAGATCAAATAGATAAATGGCACTTCCTCAAAATTAGACCCTTCTGCACCTCAAAGGAGTTCGTCAAGAAAGTGAAAAGAGTGCCTACACAAAGGGAGAAAAATTTGGTAATCATATATCTGATAGGAGACATATCCTGCATACATAAAGAACTCCTATATCTTGAAAATAAAAAGACAAAGAGCCCATTAAAAAATGGGGAAAAGACTTGAATAGATACTTCTCCAAAGAAGATATGCAAATGGCTAAAAAACACATGAAAAAAGCTCAAAACCACCAGCTATCAGGAAAATGCAAATCAAAGCAACAATGAGACACCATCTTACTCCCATAAGAATGGCAGTTATCAAAAAATCAGGAAACTACAATTGTTGGAGAGGGTGTGGAGGAATGGGAACACTCATCCACTGCTGGTGGGAATGCAGAAGGATCCAGCAATGCTGGAGGACAGTTTGACGGTTTCTCAAAAAACTACCTATAGATTTGCCATATGACCCAGCAATTCCACTGCTGAGTATATACCCAGTAGAACTGAAAACAAGGACACAAACTGATAATATGCACACCAATGTTCATAATTGCACTATTCACTGTTGCCAAAAGTTGGAATCAATCCAAATGCCCATCAACAGGTGAATGGATAAATAAAATGTGGTATATACAAATAGTTGAATACTACTCAGGTATAAGAATACAGTACAAACACATGATAATATGGATGAATCTTGAGAGCCTTGTGTTGAGTGAAGCAACCCAGGCATTGAAGACAAATACAACATGACCTCTCTGATATGAAATAAGTAAAACAAGCTGTCTCATATAACTAGAGACTGGATGATAGGCTTAGAGGAAGTTGGGGGTAGAGGAAGGTTGCGGGCTGACACCTACATGGGTGAAATCCATGATAAGCTGGAGGTAAGTATTTGTATAGAGAATGGTTAAAATGGGGGCATAGAGAAACCTTTGGGAGGGGCTTTGTGGGCTTGAGGGGTGCTAGGGATGGGAGGATGGGTCAGATGGCTCAAGAAATTGGGGGGAGGGTGGGGAAAACATTTTAACAAAGGAGATTGTCAGGTATGTGGTTGAAATTATAATGTAGAGAAAACTCTTTAGAAAATATAATACAGAAGGTTACCTATTTAAGATGCTTAAGGGGGGTCATCTGACACAGGGCAGGCTTCTAGGGAGTGTGTGAGTGCTCATTTTGTCATAGTGGGTTATATCACTGGATGGAGACCCATACAATGAGAGTGAAGGTATACCCACATCCTGAGGAGGACTGAGGTTCTCAAACAGAGGGAATTGTATCTCTTGAGAGAATTGGTGGCTCCCAGTGGGTTGGGGCAGTCAAATATGTCAAGTCCTCAACATTGTTGCAAGTATTTGTGAATATAGTCCTTCAAGTAATGAGGACCGATTGCCATGGTGGGCCCTGAGGGGAGGGGGAAAGCGGTATTGAATAGATGGGATCAGTGTAACTGTGGGGTAATGAAAGTGTTCCACAAGATCATGCAATGATGGATGTACGACAAGTTAAATTACACTAAAATTGTATAAAATCTATAGGCTAAAATGTAAACCATAATGTAAAACATAAGATAACTAAAAATTTAGAAAATTGTGTAGTCTAAAATATCAACCATAATGTAAATGCAAATGGAACCATGTTTGAAAGCTATTGTTTCAACATCTGTACATCAGCTGCAGCAAATATAATATGAACATGTAAAAAGATCATTGCTTGGGAAGGGGCAGAAAGTTTGATATTGGATATGTGCGAGTACCATACATTGTATACGTGAATTACTGTGATCTAAAACTTATGTGAAGGCAAACTTAATAATTACAAAAAAGAAAAAAGAAAGGATATAGACACTGAGGAAGAAATGGAAGAAATTGCCTTGTCACTGTACATACAGGGCAACACCTATTGCAGTGATGAAAGACAAAATGTCAAAAGCAAACTTTTTTCATTTTTTCATTTTTGATAACCCAATTTATTTTTACTGTATTTAATTTTTCTGTATTAGTATATAATCTATATTTAAACTTTACACCCATACCTATGTTCCCTTTTACTATTAATGGAAGCTGCAAATATATTAGGCTTCACTTTTAAAGAAGTTTTGGACTACAGAGAGGTTCAACTATGGAAGGGGAGGAACACTGGTGTGGGGCGTTATTGATAGGGGGCACATGGTTGGAAGGGAGTTCTCCAGGACATGTATACAGGGTACATAAAAATGTTTGGATATTTTCATAGTGGTTGCAGTTAAAAATGACAACTGAGGGAGTGCTGAGTTCCTAGCCAGGGGAACTCTATCACATTCTCCAATGGAGCAGCAACAATCCCTCAAGTTCAATGGCAAAGACCAGTAAAGACGGATGGTCCAACAGTGAGCCCTTGATACTGATGGCTACAATTATGAACCTGTGCACCTGATATATGAACTAGGCCTAGAGCTGCAGTGTGCCTAATTGTTACCTCATGAGAGTCTCCATGTTGTTCAAATGTGGCCACTCTCTAAGCCGAACTCAGCATGTAAATGCATTACCTTTCCCCCAGTGTGGGACATGACTCCCAGGGATGAGCCTCCCTTCCACTGAGGGATTACTACCAAGCATCAGCTGATGATGTAACTAGAAAAAGACCTTGAATAAAAGGGTCAACTCAGACCACAGAATATCTCAGTCCATGTGTAATACCAGGTGTTAAAAACTGTTTTTTGAGTTTGGATGAAAGGGGGAAATGGAAAGGACAAATGAGTTTAGATGGCTATGAGTCTCCAAAAAAGAGCCAGGAGGTCATCTGAGGGGTAACACTTACACACACCTCAGCAGGGTACCAGAGACAGCCAAAGTAGATAGAATCCCCAGTACTGGTTCTCCTGAGGGCTACAGAGACCCACAAGTTCTATGGTCATGCCAGATGTCTCTGGAGTTCAGTGCTATGTTAGTTGGCCCTACTTTGGAGTTTGTGTTCCTGAGTGTGATGCAGTTGGACTCAGATATGACTTTCTACACATACCTCTTCTGTTACTCTTGCTGGACTTGTGGTTGGTGCTAGGGTTGGTGTATACTCAGGAGACCTGAATCTCTGGACTGTCCATGGACAGCCAGGCCCTGAGCCTCAACAGACTTGCAGCTCCTACCCTCTGGTTTATCGGACTTCTGCTAGCCATCTAACAGGGAGGTGAAGAGGGTTAACCACCACACCAGGGAGCCAAGAGTGCCTACAGCTGCAAGCAGGAGAATTGCGTCCATCATCCATGTGGAATCTAAGTCTCCTCGATATAGCAGGGGAGTGGACATAACCATCCCAGGGTCCACAGGCCGGAGGAATAGACTATGGATTAGAGTGGACTTACTGGTATTCTATTATGGAACTATTGTGATTAATAATGGAAGAAATTGATTCATTGATGTGGAGAAAGTGGCCACGGTAGCTGCTGATGGTAGGGAGAGGGAAGAAGAGATATGATGTAGGGGCATTTTCAGGACTTGGAGTTGTCCTGGGTGATACTGCATGGACAGTTGCTGGACATTGTATGTCCTTCCATGGCCCACTGGGTGGATGGGGGGAGAATGTAAACTATAATGTAAACCACTATCCATGTGGTGCAGCAGTGCTCCAAAATGAATTCACCAAATGCAGTGAGTGTGCCACAATGATGAAAGAGATTGTTGATGTGAGAGGAGTGGGGTGAGGGGGTGGGGGGCATATGGGGACCTTATATTTTTTGAATGTAACATTTAAAAAAGAAAAAAAAATAAATCTCTTGAACATACACCTATCAACTCTAGCACTAACTATAGGTTCAAATAGAAGGGGCAGAAAGAACCATGCATAGGGAAACCACAACTGAGTCCAACTCTGTCACACTGGGGAACATACATTCCCAAGTAGGGCCCACTGGCAGGACACCTAACTCCTGAGCTGTCTGCCCTACCTGTAATTTCTGGATAGTTCCATAGTCCTCAGGAGTCATGCTATTTGAGGCAATATTTACTTTGGTGGTCAATGACATACTACTGAAATCTCTGGAATGACCTCCCAACTCACTTTGCTATATAAACTCATTTGTCTTTGCCCTTTCCCCCTCTTAGTCAAGGTCTTTTTCCAAATACATTGCTGGTTGGTGTTTGGTAGTAATCCCTTGGTGCCAGGGAGGCTCATCCCCAGGAATCATGTCCAAGCCAGGGGGAAGGTAATGCATTTATATGCTGGATTTGGCTTAGAGAGAGGCCACATTTGAGCAACAAGGAGGCTCTCAGTATGTAACTCTTAGGCACACTAAACACAAGGTTAAGTTTCAATTTTAAAAGTAAAAGCTCATAAGTACTTTCATTAATATAAAAGGCCCATCAGTGGTCCATCTCCTTCACTAGTCACTGCCCCTGTGGGAGTGGGGAATTCTTGCTGTCCCATTAGAGAATGTGGCACAGTTCCCCAGGATGGAAATTGGATATTCTTCCAGTTACTGTGTGGCTCTCCATCCACCATGACAGTACCCCATAAACACTTGAACACTTTCATATGACTTATAGGTATGCCCCAGGTGAACCTCCTCCCATAGATCCTGTCACCACGCACCAATGATCTTCCTCTGCCACAGTTGTAACCCTTCTGTGATCCAAAACTTCTTCAAAAATGAAGCCAACAAAATAACCAAATATAACTAATAAGAAAATGAAACAATAATGATAGTTTTAAAAATAACAAAACACAATTATTTTAAAAATTTGAAATAAAAGAATTAAAAATATGAAATTTTAAAAATTGACATTATGTCTTTTATCACTGTAAGATCTGTTGTATGTATAGTGACATTCTCCCATTTATTCCCCCAGTGCCTTATTTTTTTCATTTTGTCTTCAAAGAAGCTTTAGGTTACAGAAAAGTAATGTAGAGAATATAGGGGATCCCATATATCCAACATCCTACCTCTTTCTCCCCTTCCTCTTTTTTGCATGTGGATGGTACATTTGTCACAATTGATGTACAAATAATTGCATTTCTACTAACCACTGTGAATAATTTACAATGGTTAGTAAATTATTGGACCACACACTTTTTTGGACCATACATTTTTAAAAATTCTGATGAAATTTAACATGGCCTGTATCCATCATTGCAAGAACAATAGAACAATTCCATTGCCCCCAAATGCCCATGTTCCATCTATTCTATTCTACTAAATTTCACTCCTTGAAGAACAAGATTCATCGTTACTTGCAACAACATTGAGGGCTTGCCATACTGGCCTTACTTCTCCTGTTAGGCACTGTCTATGCTCTCAAGAGACTCCTGTCCCTCTATTTAAGAACAAAGCAGGACTCCCCATGATGGGAGTCCAACACCTTCCCACTCGTATGGGTCTCCACCCACTGATACAACACACAATGTCAAGATGAACACTCATGTTCTCCCTAGAAGCCTTCCCCAGGTGCACCCTGTCCTGCATGTCCCTCACCTCCATCATCCTAAACCAGTAACCCTCCCCTTCCATATCTGCAAAAGAATATTCCCAACATTGTAGTTTCATCCATATACCCAGAAATCCCAAGAATTCACCTGCTCCCACCCCAAACCCTCCCCCCATTTCCACAGACAGTCCAATCCCTACCTTATTCCCCCCCACAGACCAGCACTGCCCAACCCAGTAGCACCACTGCCATGCCCATACACTGCAAACTTCCAGCTTATAGATTTTGCCCCTATGGTCATTGGCTCACAACCCTCTTCTCTCTTTCTGTCTCTTGTAACTTATTTTCTAGACTCCAACTCTATGAGTTTGCTCAATTTGCTTAATTCATATCAATGAGGTCATGTATCATTTGTTCTGCAGCACCTGATTTGCTTCAGTAAACATAAGGTCTTCAAGATTCATCCATATTATCTCATGTGTAAATGCTGCATTCCTTCATGCTTCATCCATATTATCCCATGTGTTAACACTGCATTCCTTCCTACAGCTGAGTAATATTCTTTTGTGTGTATAGACACAATTTGCTTATCTATTCATCTGTTGATGAACATGTGGATTGTTTCCACCTTTGGCAATAGTGAATAATGCCACTAGGAACCTTAGTATGCATCTATCTGTTCATGCCCCTACTTTTAATCCTTCTGGGTATACACCCAGAAGTGAGATTGCTGGATCACATGGCAGTTCTATAGTTAGCTTCCTGAGGAACTGCCAGACTATCTTGCACAATGGCTGCCCCATTCTACATCCCCACCAGCAGTGGATAAGTGTTCCCATTCCTCCACATCCTCACCAACACTTGTAGCCCTGTTTTTTTAATAGCTGCCAGTCTAATGGATGTAAGATGATATCTCACTGTAGTTTTGATTTGCATTTCCCTAATTGCTAGTAATGTTGAGCATCTTGTCATGTGCTTTTTAGCCATTTGTATTTCTTCTTTGGAGAACTGTTTATTTAAATAACTTGTCCATTTTTAAAATGGATTGTTTGTCTTTTTATTTTTGAGGTGTAGGATTTCTTCATATGTATTGAATATTAGGCCCCTATCAGATATATGGTTACCAAATCTTCTCTGCCATTGAGTATGCTGCCTTTTCACTTTCTTGACAAACTCTGTTATGGTGCCGAAGTTTTTAATTTTGAGGAAACCTATTATTTATTTTTCCTTTCATTGTTTGTGCTTTGGGCTTAAAGTTCATGAAACTATGTCCTAATACAAGATCCTGTAGATACTTCCCTACATTAGCTTCCAAGATCTTTATGTTCTTGGCTCTTATATTTAGATCTCTGATCCATCTTGAGTTAATTTTTGTGTAAGGTGTGAGATGGTGTTCCTTTCTCATTCTTTTGGATATGGATATCAGTTCTCCAAGTACCTTTGTTGAAGAGGCCATTCTCTCCCATTTGAATTGGCTTGGTGGCCTTGTCAAGTGTTAGTTGACTGTATATGCAAGGATCATATCAGAGCTCTCAATTTGGTTCTATTGGTCAGTATGTCTATCCTTGTGCCAATATCATGCAGTTTTGACCACTGTAGCTTTGTAGTATGCTATAAAGTCAGGTAGTGTGATTCCTCTGATTTCATTTTTCTTTTCCAATGTCTTTGGCTGTTTGGGGTCACTTGCCCTTGCAAACAAATTTCATAATTAGTGTTTCCAATTCAGTAAAAAATGCTGTGGTAATTTTTATTGGGATTTAATTAAATCTATAAATCAGTTTGAGTAGAATAGATATCTTAATGATGTTTAGTCTTCCTATCCATGAACAGGGAATATTCTTTCATTCATTTAGGTCTTCTTTAATATCCTTTAATAGTGTTGTGTTTCCTGCATACAGGTCATTTACATCTTTTGTTACATTTATTCCTAGGAATTTGATTCTTTTAGTTGTTATTGTAAATGGGATTTTTTCCTCTTGGTTTTCTCCTCAGATTGCTCATTATTGGTGTACAGAGAATGCTACTGATTTTTGTACATTGATCTTATAACTTGCCACTTTACTGAACTCACTTATAAGCTCTAGAAACTTTGTTGTAGGTTTCTTAAGGCTTTCAATGAATAGGATCATGTCATCTGCAAATAGAGAAATTTTTACTTCTTCCTTTCCAATTTGTATTCCTTTCATATCTTTTTTTTTTCTAAGTGCTTGAATAGGTACTTCTTATACAATGTTAAATAAGAGCAATGACAGTGGGGATCTGTTGGAGATTTGGACCCGAAGGGTATCAGGAATGAAAGAAAGAGAAAAGAGAGAAGGAAACAAAGAGAAAGAAAGAATGAGAGAAAAAGAATGAGAGAGCTGGGATCAGGGGGTCTGTGAGTAATAACTCCTCAGACAACTTTATTGTTTATAAGGGACTCTTTATATAACCCAACGTACATGACAAGAAGCAGGCATAAGTAGCCTACGTGCCAATAAGCATAAACACATAGCCTACGTGTCATCAAGCAGCAACACATATTAACTATCAGCATTACCCATAGTCTAAGGAATTTTTTAAAAATCTTATCTCAAGGTACAAAGTTTAAGTGTTCTATTCACTACAAAAGGTATGAGCTCATCTTTTCTTTCAGCCTTTAACAGTTTCATCCCATTTGCCGGGAACTCTTAATTACCGCATTCCTTAGGTTGCAAGCATAGCCATGGAGACAACACGTCTCTCTTTGAGAGGCCACTGTGCCTCAGTTTCCAACAGGGATCCTTATAGTGTTCCAGACCTTAGAGGGAAAACTTTTAGGATTTCACCCTTGAATATGATGTTAGCTGTGGCCTTTTCATATATACACTTTATTATGTTGAGGAAGTTTCCTTCTTTTCCTGTCTTTTGAAGTGTTTTGTTTTTTAATGAGTAAATGGTGCTGTATTTTGTCAAATGTTCTTTCTACATCTACAGGGATGATCATGTAATTTTTTTCCTTTTGATCTGTTTATGTGGTATATTACATTTATTGAATTTCTTATGTTGAACTATACTTGCATACCTGGGCTGAAACCCACTTGTTTATGGCATGTAATTGATGTGTTGTTGAATACAATTAGCAAGTATTTTGTTGAGGACTTTAGCATCTAGGTTCATTAGAGAGATTGGTCTGCAGTTTTCCTCTCTTGTGGTGTCTTTGTTTGGCTTTGATATTAGGGTGATGTTGGCATCATAGAATAAGTTAGGCAATGTTCCCTCCCTCCTATTCTTTGGAATATTTTAGGAGGATTGGTGTTAATTTTTTCTGGAATCTTTGGTAGAATTCACCTATGAAGCTGTCTGGTCCTGGGTTTCCTTTTTTTTTAAAGATTTGTATTTCTCTCCCCTTCCTCTCCCCCCTGCCCCCCGCCCCCAGTTGTCTGCTCTCTGTGTTCATTTGCTGTATGTTCTTCTGTCCTTATCAGTGGCACTGGGAATCTGCATTTCTTTTTGTTGCATCATCTTGTTGTGTCAGCTCTCCATGTGTGTGGCACCATTCTCAGGCAGGCTGCACTTTCTTTCACGCTGGTGGTTCTCCTTAAGGGGTACACTCCTTGTGATGGGGCTCCCCTATGTGAGTGACACCACTGCATGGCACAGCACTCCTTGGGCGCATCAGCACTGCACATGGGCCAGCTCCACACGGGTCAAGGAGGCCCGAGGTTTGAACGGCGGGCCTCCCATGTGGTAGACGGATGCCCTAACCACTGGGCCAAGTCTTCTTCCCCTGGGCTCTTCTTAATTGGGAGATTTTTGATGATTAATTCAATCTCATTACTTGTGATTGATCTGTTGTGTTCCTCAATTTCTTCTTTCTTCATTGTGGGCTGCTTGCGTCTTTCTAGGAATTTGTCCATTTCCTCTAATTTATCTCTCTTGTTGGCATACAATTTTTCAAAGTATCTTCTTATGATACTCTTTATTTCTGTGGGGTCAGTGGTGATATCCCCTTGCTCATTTCCTAATTTATGTATTTGTATCTTCTCTCTGTTTTCTTTGTTAGTCTAGCTAAGGGTCTGTCAATTTTATTAACCTCAAAGAACCAGCTTTTGATTTTATTTTGTCAAGTGCTTTCTTATTTTCAATTTCATTTAGCTCTGTTCTAATCTTTTTTACTTCCTTCTTTCTACTTGCTGTGGGGTTAGTTTGTTGTTCTTTTTTAATCCCTCCAGGTGTGCAGTTAGGTCTTTGGTTTTAGCTCCTCTTTATTTAATGTAGGCATTTATGGCTATGAATTTCCCTCTCAGCTCTGCTTTTACTGCATCTCATAGGTTTTTTTAAATTTTTTTTCTTTATTTATTTTCTTAATGTTACATTAAAAAACTATGAGGTCCCCATATACCCCCACCCCCTTCACCCCACTCCTCTCCCCATAACAACAACCTCCTCCATCATCATGAGACATTCATTGCACTTGGTGAATACATCTCTGAGCATCTCTGTACCTCATGTTCAATGGTCCATACCATAGTCCACACTCTCTATACATTGTGTTGTTATTTTCATTTGCATTCATTTCAAAGTAGTTACTAATTTCTTTAGTAATTTCATTCTTGACCCACTGATTTTCTAAGAATGTGTTGTTTAACTTCCATATCTTTGTGCCTAATCTGCTTTGCTTCCTCTTACTGATTTCCAACTTCATTTTATTGTGATCAGAGACATTACTTTATACAGTTTCAATATTTCTGAATTTCATTTGGGTTTTTCTGTGGCCTAGCATGTGGAATATCCTGGAGAATGATCCATGTGTGCTCAAGAATAATGTATATCCTGCTGTATTTGGGTATAGTATTCTGTACATGTCTATTAGGTCCAGATTCTCTAATGTATTATTCAAGTTCCCAATTTCTTTATTGATCCTCTGTCAAGATGTCTGTCTAATAGTGATAATGAAGTATTAAAACCCCCCACTGTAATTGTAGAGGCTTCTATTTCTCCACTTAGTTTTTCCAATGTTTTCCTCAGGTATTTCAAGTGCCCTAGTTAGGTACATAAATGTTTAAAGTTGTTCTTTCTTCTCGATAGATTATTTATTAATATACAGTGTTCTCCTTTGTCTCTTAAAATAGTTTTACATTTAAAGTCTATTTGGCCTGTTATTGTTATAGCTACTCCCACCCACCCACCCTTTTTTTTTTTTTTTTTTTTTGGTTACTGTTTGCATGTAAAATTGTTTTCCAAAAATTCACTTTCATCCTTTTGCATCCCTGGGTCTAAGGTGAGTTTCTTGTAGGCAGCACATGGATGAGTCATATTTCTTTATCCATTCTGACAATCTGTGTCACTTAATTGGAAAGTTTAGTCCATTAATGTTTGGTGTTAGTACTCTCAAGGTATTACTTACATTAGGCATATTTCCTTTAGGTTTATGTATACCATATGTTGTTTTTATTTCTGTTTTCACCTTTTTACTTATTCTTACCAATAAGTTTGTTTCCTACACTCTCCTCCAACACTCACTCTTCGGTTTTTAGCTTTCAACCTGCAGAATTCCCTTTAGTATTTCTTGAAGGGCAAGTTTCTTGTTGACAAACTCTCTTAATTTCTGTTTATCTGTGAATATTTTAAACTCTCCCTCATTTTTGAATGCCAGCTTTGCTGGATACAGAGTTCTTGACTGACAGTTTTTTCTTTTAGCATCTTAACTATGTCATATCACTGCCTTCTTGCCTCCATGGTCTTAGATGAGAAATCAGCACTTAATCTTACTGCACTTTCCTTGTATATGATGGATCTCTCTTCTCTTCTGGCTTTTAGTATTCTCTCTTAGTCTTGAGCATTGGACAATTTGATCAGTGTATGTCTTGGTGTATTAGGATTTATAATGTTTGGGATGTGCTGCACTTCCTGGACATGTACATCCATGCCCTTCAAAATGTTGGGAAATTTTCAGCCATTATTTCCTCTAACACTTCTTCTGCCTCCTTTTCCCTCTCTTCTCCCTCTTGGATGCCAAATAATGCATATGTTTGCATAATATTTCATGCTGTCAGTAAAATCCCTAAGTCCCTGCTGAATTTCTTTCTGTCTTTTTATCTATATATTCTACTATCTGTCTGATTTCTGATGTGCTGTCTTCAACATCACTGATGCTTTCCTCTGCCTGTTCAAATCTGTTATGTGCTTCCAGTGTAATTTTTGATTTCTTGCATTGTGCCATTCATCATCATCACATGTTATCTTTTTATGTATGTTTATGATTTCTTCAGTATGTTCCCCCAGTGTCTTCTTAATATGCTTTATCTCTTCCTTCACTTCATTAAGTTGATTCATGATATTTGTTTGGACATCCTTGATTAGTTGTTCCATGTTCTGCACCTCCTCCTGTTTTTTAGTTTGTTTGTTAGACTGGACCATGTCTTCCTGTTTCTTAATATGGCTTTTAAATTTTATTTGTGTCTAGGTATCTGTTTATCTTGATGGGTTTATTTGGTTGGTTAGCGTCTCTTTCTGCCCTGGGTTTTATTTTGTTGTTTCTTTGTGCGGGGTAATGTTACTTTTTGATACTTGGTTCCTCTAATTCTATATCTTTGCAGTTGTCTTTGTTCAAAAAAGGTAGACAGGGAACCATACAAGAGCTAGGAAACTAAGTAATATGAGTTAAAAATCATATAAAAAGTACAAAGGAATAAGAAGAATAAGAGGTGAAATAGAACAAAATAAAACAAGAAACAAAATAGAGAAGAAAAAAATAGAATGAATTAAAAGGCCAGACAGAGGAGTAGAAAAAAAAAAAGACAAGAACAAGAGACAAGTAGAGAGAAAATAAAATAAAATGAATTAAAAGGCTGGACAAATGAGAAGAGACTAGCACAGAAAAAAAAAAAGGTGAGATGGAAACAGAAAAAATGAAGCGCAAACAACAAGTGGTGGAATGAAAGAAAAGCAACAGAAATTGGAAGATCAAAAAAAAAGGGAAGAAGAGAAATAAGGTAGGTTGAAAAGTAAAGGAAAACAAAAAAGAAACAAGGAAAGGGAAAAGAACAAACAAGAAACAAAATACCAACAAAGAAACAACCTGAGAAAAAACTGCCTTCCCTCTTAGGCTGCTAGGGACCTTCTCAGGGTGCTGGTGCTCATCAATTAATCTCCCTGCTGCCTGCCCTGTGCAGTTGATGTACCCAGTTTTAGTGAATAGAATAAAGGAAAAGGGGAAAAAAAACCATAAAACAAAAGAAACTTAGTTTATAAGTTCTCTATCATAAGGTGCTAGCTGTGAGCCTTATCTTTCCTGGATCCCTTCTCTTTGGAGGTTCGGGGACTCAAACCAGGGACCCTCTATATTCAAGGCAGGATTTCCCCCATTGAGCTATAATAGCTCTATATGCTAAATAGGCTTCTGAGACCTTATCTTGCTCTTCCTGCCCCCATTTCCCTTAGGCAAGTTGGATTTCTAACAGTTTTCAGGGCCAGGCTAGTTAGGCACCTATCTCTGCCCCCTTCCTGAGCAAGTTCCTCTCTCCCATGACAGTTGGGTGTGACAGCCTCCCTAAGCAGATTCCCCTCCCCAGTGCCTCCTCAGTACTGGCTAATATCTTCCCCAAGACTCAAAGGGGGCTCAGGTGGCCAAACCCACCAAAAGGAAACCACTCTACACCCTCCACCAGATCCCTCTTCCTCCCAGGGAATGCTCCCTCCCATTCAGCTGACTGGTGAGAGCCAGGGGTTCCACAGCAGCTATTTGTCTTGAGGGTGGGGCTTACCCACCCACCATTGCCAGCCACAGGGGCGAGCAACTCCAGTTTCCCATCTTTGTCTTTTTGTCCTGCTCCCTCCTGGATGATGCCTGCAGCCTCCTGCTCTGTGGATTCCCAAAACAGCTTCCTCAGGTAGTTTTTTGCTGCTTCTCCATGGTTTGTGTGTGTGTGTGTGTGTGTGTGTGTGTGTGTGAGAGAGAGAGAGAGAGACAGCTGAGCAGGGCCTAACAGCATTGTCACCATTTTGAGTTATTTTGAGGCCATATGAAAAACAACTGGACCAGATTCCAGAATATAGGAAGTTGTGGGGGGATCTTTTCCTGACGGGGGCGGCTGGAGTGTGACGGGGCTGAGGATTTCCGTTCTCGGAGAAGGTGCCGATTGGAGATGCTGACCTCGGCTGGAGAAGAGCGGGGACCGTGACTGGCTGAGGAAATGTTTCTCAGGGAGTCTGTGCTCTCCTTGGCCTGATGGAAGCCACAGATCTGGCAGATGCTCTGGACCCACTTATTCATGTCTTCTTCCGTCTCAGCCACCAGGTAAAAGGTGTGCTCACTGGTCTTGATGTCGAACACGAAACTGTCCTGCAGCTCCTTCTTGTTGAAGGTCAGGCCTGCATCCACCTGCTCACAGAAGCTGAGGTTGATGACGTGCAGGGGCATTTTGGAGTGGTCATTCTCATAGTATTCGAGGACATCTGGGTCACTGCTCATCCAGCCACTCCGCAGGATAAACCAGCGTTTCTTCCAGGCATAGCGCCTCAACTTCTTCTCGGGGGGCGACTTCCGCAGCCAGCCAGTGCACACCACGTCACCGCCGCCGCTCATGGTGCCGGCCTCCGGGAGCCCGCATGCGACAGGGACGAGGGCGCGGGCTGCGGAGTCAGCAGCGGCTGCTGGTGCGCAGCGCGCGGGAGCGAGGGGCTTTGTCCCTCTAATGGGAACAGTCCACATCACGGTTGAGGTGGGCGTGGCATTTTGACCTCTTGGGTGCGGGGCTGAGGCCTGCCCCGGGAGGTGTTTAAAGGCGGCTGGTTGGCATTGGCCGAGCGGCAGTCACGAGCCCAATGGTACCCTTTTCCGCACCTGGGGCACGGGGTAGGTGGTCCTCGGCGGCCAGGTGGAATAGCCGGGACAGCGGTCGCATGGGGCAGCGCGGCGGGCCGAGCATGAGGGCATTCTCAGGCGAAGTGACCTGTCTCTCCACATCTGAAGCAGTCAGAAGAGATGGCGAGGGCTGTAGCTATAGCCTTGGCTAGAGAGGTGGCTTGTGGATCAAGGCTGCGACAGGCCAGGACCCAATCATGCACCCCTTTGTCTCTCATGGTGAGGATGACCTGTCTGCAAACCTCGTTCGCTCCCTCTAAGATGAGCTCTCTGGTGAGAGCTAGTTGGGCTTGCTCCCCGACGACCTTGCGCTTGCAGGCCTCATTGACTCTCAAGAGGAAGGTAGAGAACTCTTCATCCTTGCCCTGTGTCAGTTGGGTGAATTTCTGAGGCCGAGAGGTGGCGGCGCTACGGAAGGCTCGGAGGGCAACTTCCCGGAGCCGGAGCCAAAAGCCAGGCGGGGCATTCCGGTAGCGATTGGGGCCAGCGTACCATCTGGTGCCGGTGTATGCGTCCGTAGGGTCTTGGATGCCTGCCCTGGTGTTCTCGGCGACACGCCTTTCTGCCTCTGCCTGGAAATGTGCTCTCCATTCAATGAACTGTCCTGGGGTCAGAATGGCACGGCCCAGGGAGACCCAATCGTACGGGAGGACCAGCTGCGTGCCGAGCTCCTCTAAAAGTTGCTGGGTGTATGGGCTACCGAGACCATCCTCCTTCACTGCGCGCCGGAGATTCTTGATTTCATTGGGAGTGAAGGGATACCAGTCATGCGGGCGCTGCGCTGTCAGGTGTGCATTCAGCGGATAGAGGTGCAGAATGCACAGAGCGCACGGAGGCTGGCTCCAGCCTGCAGGACTAAGCTGATCTCAGGGGAGAGGCGGCGGTGCTGCGAGCGGGTGAGGGGGGGGGGCCGCCAGCATGGCGCGGTGGGCCCCCAGAGTCTGTCCAAGTGTCAGCGTCCACCCATGATGGCGCCGATGGCCTCGCTGCCTCTGCCTGTCCCCATGATGGCGCTGGCCCTCCTTCTGGTGGACCACCAAATGGCGGCCGCAGCACTTCCGGTGGCTTATACGATGGCTGCAGCCCGCCCTCTGGGTCGCCCCAAGATGGCGCCACAACAGGAAGGGGCGGGTATAGGGAGCTGGAATTTCTGCCCGCCTGCCCCCTTGGTGGGGACTTCCCCCTTTCCAGCGGAGAAGAAGGAGGAAGTTTGCCATCTTGGCGCCCCGGCGGGGACTTCCCCTTTTCCGGCGGAGAAGAAGGAGGAAGTTCGCCATCTTGATGGCCGCAGTCCTTAGGGGGATTCTGTTCAAGATCGGCCTTAAGCTGATCTGACAGAGACTGGGTGTCGGAGTTGTCGGGATCCGACTCCCCCTCTCCAGAGCCGCAATGGAGGGGTCGTTTATCGCCCTGTGCGTCACTGTAATAGGCGCCTTTCGGAGCAGGTGCGCCGAGAAGACAAGCGCGGATGGCCACGAGCGTGGGCAGAAGGCCCGGGGGGAATGACCTGCCATCATTCTCCATCGAGGAGGTAACGCGATCAATTAGGCGCGTGTAAGTTTCTGGGCTCCAAAGGTGGCAGGTGGCCAGCCACAGACTGAAAGGTAGAAGGAGGTCCCAGTACTTTTGCAGTTGGCACAGGGAAATCCTGACGCCATTAGTGTCTAAGAGGCCGGCAAGTACCCTGACTTGCGGTGCTTGGCGGGAAGATAGGCGCCCGCCCATTTTGCTGCCGGTGGCCGATCAACGGGGGGGCCTTACCTTGAGAGCGCGGCGAAGTGGTGGGAGCAGGATCCCACGGGGGTGGGGCGTCAGTCGCGATGGACCGGCCCCACGTTGGGCGCCAGAGATGTGGGGGTTTCCCCTCCTGACGGGGGCGGCTGGAAGGGTCAGGGGGGCTGCACCTTAGCGGGGTTCGAGGAGGTCGCGGCAGACGGCCTCGGGGGCTCTCAGGTGTGGAGGACGCACGGCGGGGGAAAGGAAGATGCTGCGGAGACCAGGTCTGTGCGCAAGTCTGGTTTATTAAGGGAGTAAAATGGGTTATATAGGAGACGCAGGGGGTGGGGGGAGACGTGGCGGTAGGGGATTGGCAGAAGCATGGGCGGACTTGGGGTTGGCTGCCGTAAGCAGTTACTAGGGATGAGGGCGGAGATTAGGTTCTATAGGGACGGGGATTGGTGCAGGCGGGTACTGCCTTCGGATAGGTGGTTGCTAGGCAGAGGGCAGGCGGAGAGGCTGGGGGGGGGGAGGAAAAAGGGGGAAGCGGCTAGGCGGGAGTCTACTATCTAAACTGTTTAAGGGGATAGGCCAACAGGAAGTGATCAATAAATCACAGCAATTTTTATAGTCACCATCATTATTAGTTACTTAATATTAATTGGGTTTGACAACTGCAGATGCTTTGCATATATTCAAAGGTTAGATGGCAGTTTTCTCATACATAAAATGGGAATCATATTTTATGTCATAAAGTAATGAGCACTAAATGAGCTAGTGTATATATAATTCAGTAGAATTTTATTATTTAATAAAGGCTAAGTAGATAATGTTAGTATTGAAAGCAACAACTTTACTATTATTTTAATGACCAAGAGTCATGTCTTGGAGTATTTTTTTGGCAGTCTTTCAGTTGCAGGGCAAATAAACATTTTGGCCATTTGAAAGTGGTCTCTTTTTATTGAGCAGTCTGGTACTTTAGCCTTTCTAATAGCTACACATTCCAAGCTTCCTTTGGACACCAGAATAGGAAAAAAATTTTTTTACCATCATATGTCTTTTAACTAATAGACACATTATTATAATAGAAAATTTATGACCATAATACATTAAATATAGAATACAATTACATTAAAAAGACATAATCTCACCACCTAGGTACAAGCCCTATTTTTGGTGTAATTGCTTCCAGAAATTTATTCTATTTATTTGTTTATATGAGTATGAGGAGATAGACATCTAGTTTTTTCCTAGGGCAAAGAGCAATATTCCAAATCTCATTTGTAATGACTGCATAATAGTGGCCATAATTTTTTTGCTTTTTTTTGTTGTTGTTGTCGTCAGCAGTTTAATTTTTCTTGCTTTTTTATGTATCACATTATTTTTTATTGAAAGATGGACATTTTGGTAGAAGAAAAGTAGAGAATGTGATAAATAGTATTGATTTGTGGAAATAGGATGGGCATGCATTTTCTGTCTTTTTAAATTTTTTTTTCGGTCAGGCTGTTAGCATGGGAGGTTCAGTCCATCAGGTGAGCTGGGTTTGGGTTTTGCAGTTGCTGTGGTTACCCTCAGAACATCCCAGATTTCAAATGCTTCCAGCTGTGGATTGCTGTTAGCATGTGCTTAGTGAGGACAAATGGGTTTCTCAAGTTCCTGCTCCACCTTCAGCTTTCAGGAACCCTTGCACTCTGCACAGTCGAGGAAGTCCCTCTCCACACGCTGCCTCCTCCCACCAGTGCCTTGTTATTCAGTGTCAGGCCCATGGTGGGTGCAGGGGAATCTTCGGTTCTCCTGGTCCAACTCAGGTCTTTGGTGGGCCTTGTGCAACTCAATGTTAGGGCTGGGGTTTCCTCAGCATTTTTGCCCCTTCCCCACCATAGCTACCAAATTCTGTTTTGTGTCTGTGGGGAAATTTTCTGTATCTGGTCCAATGTAGCAGATCTCTGCTATGCATAGGTGCAGAATCCTGGGAATGAGTGTTCATACCTCTCCCCCAGAGGCAGAGAGATTTTGCTTCTCTCTCTCCCTCAGAAGTAGTAGATCTTTGCCTGGGACGTGGAGATAGGAATATTTCTTGCCCCTTCACCAGTGGCTATAGGCATTTGCTTCCTATGAATCACATACCCGAAATGTGAGCAAGATTTCCTGCGTACCACTGAGGGGAGCTCATCCTGTCTCCTGCCCTACTTCCTACCTTTTCCATTAACACCCTGTGGAGACCTGTGGAAAAGAGCTTGTGCATGGATGTGAGCTCCCAGTTTCAGAGGCCTACAGCTATGTTAAACTATATTCTAGCCCCCATGTGGACTGTCAGAATCAGTTTAAATTTCAGTTGCTTCCTCTTTGCCTGCATGTAAGGTGGTTTTACCAAAGGTGAAACTATTCCTGTGTCCCATCCCATTTCTCCTCGGTGGGCGCCTCATTCTTTAGAACTTGGTTCAGTTGTCTGCCTTGCAGCTTCGGTTCTCTGATAGGCTCAAGAAAAGTTATGATTTTGCAGACCATCCAGCTTTTTCTCATTGCCAGGAGAACAATGATCTCCCATAGTTTCTGCATCTTAATTCCAAGTTGAACCTCACAATTTTTATTAAAGAGTGCCCTACTTAATTAGGCACATGTAAGTTTTCCCCATTTCCTTGATACTATAAATGATTTTGATAGGATCATGTATGCACATAATTTCTTACTGTTTTCTTAATTATTTCCTAGGTATACAATTTGAAGTAGAATTGCTGGCACAGTGATGACAGGTATCAGGAAACATTTGAAATAAATTGCCACAATGTATTCTAGGGAGATTGTACTCTTACTTATACCAGAAGAGTATGAGAGAGAGCTTGTCTACTTGAACTTTTTCTAACATTGCTTATTATTCTAAAACCATTTGTCAGTGTGATAGATGAAAATAGTGAATATATAATGGTATTAAAATTTAGGTTTCTGGGAAGCAGGTGTAGCTTAGTGGTTGAATACCTGCTTTGCAGATATGAGATACTAGGTTCAATTCCCCATACCTCCTAAAACAAAACAAAGCAAAACAATAACAAAAAAATGAATAAAATTTAGATTTCTTTGATTTCTTGTCAGATTGACTATTTGACCAAACTTTTGGTCATTTGTTTCCCTTCTCTTCTTTTCTATTGATCAAATAAATTTCATTAAATTTCTTGATGATATTGGTTCCTTTAGTTTACCATTGCATTTTGCTTCCTTGTTGTTTGACTGCCATGTACCTTTATAGCAGACATAGTAGAAAGCTTTCATGAATTTTACCTTCAAAGAAATATGTGTAAAATATAAACAATAAGAACATCACATATATTATTCATCCATAACAGGGTGTTTAATTTACCCTTTAGGAGCCCATAAATTGATTTCTCCAAGGCTGGGCCCTGAGAAGAGGAATATAGTGTCCATTCCAGTGCTTAGCCTTCTTCACTTGTTTTCTAGTCCAAGGACTCTTTGTGAAGGACTCTTTGTGAAGGACTCCAATCCAAGGCTGATTGCTATTGATGTTGACTTGTGGATTTGATTGTCTTCAGCTCAGATGGAAAAAACCAGGCACTAGTCCTCTCTCTTATCCTAATTTAGCTAATCAGACTTGAAATAAAACTGGAACTTGCTGGGGGTCCTTCTTGCTGCCTCCACCTGACTTTAGAATTCACCTAACAATGTTTTCAGCCTGTACTCGTTCTTTCATTTCTGGGACAAGACTAGCTTAGTGTGATGGTCAGGCTATTGTGTCAACTCAGCCAGGTAATTTGGTCAAGTCAGTTGTTTGGTCAAGTAAGCACTGGGCTAACTGTAACACAAGGGCATTTATGGATTTTAGTTACCATTGACTTTATTGCAGTGGTAAATCATAGATAGCTGATTATAATTACATCTATCAGAGAGATTGCTATCAACAATGAGTGATGCTTAGCCCAATCAATCAATTGAATGCCTTAAAAGGGGAAGTGATTCCAACATTGAGAGAGAATTTCCAGCTCATCTTTGGACAGCCAGCACCTCCCAGAATTTGTCAAGAATCTTCATTGGACTTTCATCGGAGCTCCTGGTTGCAGCTTACCTGGGGAACCTGGACTTGTGCATCCCCATGGCTGCGTGAGCAACTCTGATAAATCTCTTGCTATTGACAGATATCCCTTGCTGATTCTGTTTCCCTAGAGAACCCTAATACACTTAGTTTTAAATAATCCAATGTTTTTAACTTCTTTCCTTTTGATGTTGCTGTGCATTCATGTGAATGAAGAACACAGACATTTCATTTTACTCAACAATCATGTGATATAAACTGTTCCTGAGTATGTGTTGAATAATATATTTGAATATCTTCTACTAAACCATTTTTCCTCAGTTCATTAATACTGTGAGTGGTGAAACTGGGCCGGAGGAAAGTTAAAAGGTCTGAGGAAAAACTTTTATCAAAAGAAGGTTTCCATAGAAATGATTATTGCCATTATTTATTACTTCCTATCCTCTTTTGAGAAATTACTCACTTTGATTCATTTCTTCATTTAAGACAGGCAGAAATATTATATTAGTAAAATAAATAGTAAAATAGTATAAAATACAGTATAATCTTATAATGTAATAAAAGAAAAAAGGAACAATTATAACATTAAATACTTATAAACTAGCAATATTATACATTTTGATCATTTCAATCCCAGGGATATGTATTGATGGGAAATCTTTTTTTAGCCATATTGTCTTCAAAAATATGTACATTCCAGAAATTTTAAAAAGTTAACTTTTTTTTTTAGTGACTACTACTTTGATGATCTAAATCTTTCTTTCCTAAATTAAGAACCATTTTAACAAATATAACAGGAACTGAAGAACATAACACATTCCATGTGGGTGATTTCATATTTCTTTTGCTTTTTTTGCATCAAAATTATTAATGAAATGTTAAGCTAATGCTTTTGCATTCAAGTTCTTTAGAGATTTATTTTTAAATGAGAAAGTGGGAAGAACAGAGCCTGTACATAGCTCTCCACCTCTGCAGTAAGGGAGCAGCATGAAACCAGAGCTACAGAACTATCAAGGGTACGCTTTTTAAAACCTATAGTCAGTGGCATAATTATGTAACTCAAAATGTGCATGGAAATCTGAAATTTCATGAAAAGTCCATGTCCAAAACACTTGCATGATACAAATTGTTCTCATGACGCTTCAAATCTTCAAATGACTGCAGTCATCATGGCATGGTTGTGGGAACATAACTCAACCTTCAAAGCAAAATCTCATTTGCAAAACCATCAATTATGTATTTGAAGGTTAGGGTTTATTATAGGTTGTTTAGGGACTCCAAGAGAAAAAGTGAGAGGAATTGCTGACTGAGGGCAAATATTTCTCCAGAACAATTTTCCTCAAATATTTCATATCTAAAACATTGGAAATAACATAAAGTTATTTAAAGATTTTAGTTTTCATTCTTGGACTGAGTTGCGTGACTGAGCCCATGGGATCATAAATGAAAATGCTATAATTATCTTGTTTTGCAGGTTGTTCCCTACACAAAGCACATTAAAGACCCTAACTTATTGTGACATTGCCAACTTTTATATTTTCACAAGAGCTGTTTGTGCGTTTTAATCAAAACAAAAGAAGAACTTTGGTGGCTGAGATCGGTTTGCAGCGAAGAAGCCCAATCAGGATGTATACTCTTTATTAATTTCTCAGTACCAACATGGATATATAAAGGGAGTCAATATCACTTAAAGCAGAATTTGCTTCAGGACCAAGACATGGTTCTCTAACTTGATTTTAAGAATAATGAATATGGCTAATTTGTTCTGGAGACTGTCATCAATAAATTTCTTGGAGATATTGGTTCCTTTGAAACATGGACCATTTCTGTCACCATGGAGACTTAAGCACCGATCCACAATGGGTAGCTAATTGGCAATGAAGAACACCTTTTGACAGGCAATGAAGTGGGCCTCATCACTGCATGCCACAGTCTGTGCAAAAGGCACCTGTGGAGTGTCACCTTCCATTCTAGGAAGGCTATAGGGCTAATTATGCATATGAGGTGAGGGGTCTATGCTCCATTTTTATTGTTTTATTTTTCAGTGACATGTCTGCACGCCAAACTCTTCATCACCAATGTGCTCATTTGATATGGAGAGCAATGACACACAGAAGAATGTGCAATGGCCTTATACTCATGACGTTTCCGTCAATGAATTGACTATCTCTTTGAGTGACCTATCCTTGGCTAATATGAATGAGACAACTGTCCACAGTTTTATTTAGATCCAGAAGTCTGCTAAGTAAAATAATAAAAATCATGCCTACTAATAGTTGGGACAGGCAGTTTACATACAGTACCTCATGATTATTAATAAGAATTCTTTGAAGAAATAATTATTCCCCCTTTATTGATAAGAAAACTGAGATTCAGAGTTTAGTTATTTGCACAAATAAGTGGCAGAGTAAGGACATCAAGCCTCTTTCTTTGTCCCTTCTTTATGCATATACCTTAGCTAAGTCACTATCATGCCTTTAAATGGGTACCATAATACAGGAATACATAAATCTTAGAAGTACTCTATTTCTTTTTCTCAGAATTGAGCATCTATCTTCCTTTACTATCTCTCTATTTTTTCTCAATTTCTAAGTAAATACATTTAAAATTAGTTGAACTTTAACATTTTAGCTTTATAAGAATTTAATGATACCAAAATATGTTACTTTAGTAGGAATTCATAACTTATTACTACATAATGTAGTTTATATATATATTCCTGGTATCCTTCTGGCAGGGGGATGTGAATGGGGCCTCAGTTCAGAAAAGGTGTTTGGAATCCGTTATCTGTTGATGAAGTCTCTTTGATTCCTGAAGAAGTATACCAATATATCATTTGTTCTAGAAAAAAGGGAGGGAATCTAAAGAGCACAACGTGCTTGTTAAATATGAATAGCACCTCAGAAAGCAACAATTACAAAGGACTAAGGAGCCACACAAACTTTCTTCCTTGAAAAATCGGGAAAACTACACTTTCTTGTGGTGACTCCTCCCTACCTTTTCTCCTCCCCCTTCCTTTGATGCTGCACCCCAATTTTCCCTCAGTCCCAGTTGACATCCTAATGAATTTTTTTTTTTACTGCAGTATTTTCCAAAGGAAAAAAAAGCTACTTTCAGGATGCCATATGAATGCCATCTATGAATCAGAAAATGTTTTACCCTTTTAAGTGAGGCATTTGGCATACTTTGTTTGCTGTGTGAGCCACAATTCAGCAGTAGCTGAAACTAGCACTCCCTGCTCTGGTGGGTGGCTGCAGGCAAGGGTGGGTGATTGCACAGCCCGTCCAACACTACCGATTTTGTGTGGTAACATTACTGTTGTTCTAATGGATCCCCACCTTTCAGCCCTGACACACATCACAGAAGACCTCCAAGAGCCAAGCAGTCAAGAGGCAGCATGGGAAGGCACTGCTTTTTGAAGACTGGACTCACCTTTCCCTCGTCTCCTTACTTCAGGGTCACCTCTCTGCCAGGCTGCTGGGAGCCTGGAGTGATGAGGCATGACTTCCCACGTCTTTATTTTCCCGTATTTGTTGCCATAGAAGAGAGGGAAGCAGAAAGGGAGGAGGAAGAAACTCCACTGAGCAAACTTGTCTTTCTTTTTCAAGGAACAGCTCATGGGCTACCTCCTCTAGGATATAGGCTTAGCATCCCTAGTTGGAAGTAATTACTTTCCTCCTTGGACTCCCAGGCCCCTCAAAGTGGACGCTCTCTTACAACCCTTACAACTTGGATTTGCAGTACAATGACCTGTCCTCTCAGAGACTAAACTGATTGTTGTCTCTCCACCCTTCAATTCCCACATTTCTCCTCTGCCAGCTGCTTCCTCTTGGGCTGTGAAGGAACAAGAGCCAGAGACTGAAAGCCTGAGGAGTGGGATGGTTTGAAGCTGTATGTACCCCAGAAAAGTATGTTCTTAAAGTTAATCCATTTCCTCTGGATGTGGACCCATTGTAAATTGGCTCTTTTGGTGAGTAGGATGTTAAGTTAAGATGTGACCCACCTCACTCAGGTAGGTCTTAATCTTCTTACTAGAGTACTTTATAAGAGAATGAAATTCAGACACAGAGAAAGCCATGGAAGCAAGAAGCTGGAAGGATAAAAACCTGAAAAAGAAGGGAGAGACCAGCAGACACTGCCATGTGCCTTGCCATATGGACGAAGAGCCAAGGATCACGGGCAGCCAGTCTTGAGGAAAAAGGTGTGGTCTTGGTGATGCTTTGATTTGGACATTTTCACAGCCTCAGGACTGTAGGCTTGTAAGCTAATAGATTCCCATAGAAAAGCCAACCCATTTCTGATATATTGCTTTCAGCATCCTAGCAAACAAGAACATGGAAGAATAAGAGCATTGCTCTTTTCCGTGAGTTTCAGGTTGTTTCATGGCCCCAACGTCTCAACCTGGCAGCAGAAGTTCATCCCAGTTGTAGCATTTGAATCCAGCTTATAGTTTTTCCAAAATTTGCAGAACCAGCTTCATTGGCACCCATGTTAGAGATTCCAGCTAAGAAGTAGTCTCTCCTTGGAGGTCTGACTGGGGCTTCACAGGCCTCCTCCTCCAAGCTTCTAAAAGCTCATGATCCCATCCTTTTCAACAGTGCATCCTTACAACCAGCAGAGTACTTAAATATAAGGCATGAAGTTTATGCCTGTGAGCTTAGTGCTCTGAGATATCAGAATAGTTATTTTTAGAAAATGCTTTGATATTTTGAAGTTAATCTATTTTGAGGTGGTTGTGGAATACATTATTTAAATGTTAAACTCTTGTTTAGGGCTTGTCTAAAAATATCATCACCATTTCAGCAAGGTTATATAGTCCAGTGTTTTCGTTACAACTGAGCAGTTATTAGAAAAAAAATTGCAGTGTAGATAAAGGGTATATGTATTTTTCTGTCAAACTTAAAGAAAAAAAAGAGAGAAATGCAATTGAGATCTGATTATGAGCACTAGCAGGCATGGGAAATGAAAGGTAAATCCACGTTAGCACCAGTGACGTGAAATGGCTCCGTCATTCATGGAGTGCAGGTTGAAGTCACATTAAGAGACAAAAGAAATTTAGCAGCAGCCCCCAAACATTTCACCTATAGATGTTGAAAATGAATGTTACCATGGTTACAGTATAATTATATCACCTGAACAGAGTCTAAGGGAATTGGAAAACAAGAGACAAAGAAATAAGCTTAATTATTCTTTTTTTTTTGGGGGGGGGGGTTTGATCTTTACAGGCAATTTCACAGTAAAGTAGGATGACTGAGGAACACATACATTTCATGCCCATATGCCATAGATATAACTAATTACACACAATGTGTCAGTACTAATTATAGACATGATTGCTAGAAGAAGCCTGAATACAGAGTAGCCGGCAATGTGATGGTCCTCTTGCTATGAGAGTGCTCACTGCTGCCAGTGGCTGATTGGTTGTTTTCTGCTTTGCATGAGAATTGGATTGTCACTGGTTCAATTTTTAAAAAAAATTCTGGTAACTAAAGAGGATTCTGAGGTAAAGACAGCAGGTTTAGCCTCTGAAGATGGAGAAAAAAGAAAAAAAACGAACTGGCTTGCTAGTTCTGACTCAAGATAAAGGACTCTGAGTATTCTTTGCTCAGATGTAAGCGCCCTCATCCCCAGGGCTACAGGATGGTGTGAACAGGAGAGCCAGCGGCTACCTGTAGCTTTAATGTAACCTGTTCGTGCAAAGTCACCCATCTTCACATCTCTCCAAACATTGCCTGGAATTCCACCAGGAAAACATTTTAGGTTAATAGGCAACTGTCTTTGAAGACCAGGGGCATCAAGAGAACTCCTGTTATTCACACTTTAGTCTGAATTAAATTAAATTGCAGTCTGAAAATCTGACTCAGAGGAAAGGAACTGATAAGTGGAGACTATGTGGGAGGCAGACTTATGAGATAGCCCCCAAGATTTCCTGTTCTTCTGGTGTACACGCCCTGCACAGTTCCTGGGACTGTGAACATAACGTATTTTTGCTGTGAGTAGGTTATGTTATTTGACACCTTTGACTTTTTTTTTAAGGTGGTACTAGGGATTGAACCTGGGACCTCGTACATGTGAAGCAGGCACTCAACCACTGAACTGCACCTGCTCCCCTATTTGACCTTAAGGTAGGGAGGTTATTTTGGGGGAAGTGGGTCATTTCACCTTGGTCATGCAAGCCCTTTAAAAGTGGAGCTTTCTCTGGTTGGCCATGGAAGGGGAAGTCAGAGATTCAAAGCACAAGAAAGATTTGACATACCATAGCTGGCTTGATGAGGTGGAGTTCATGTGGCAAGTATGTGGGCAGCCCCTAGGAGCAGAGAGTGGCCCATGGCTGATGACAGCCAGCAAGGAGATGGACCCACAAACTGAAAAAAAAAAAAAAAAAAGAATGGAACTTTGCCCCCAAACAAGAATACGCTTTGTCTTAGTTTGCCAGGGCTGCTATGACAAATACCACACAATAGGTTGGCTTAAACAACAAGAATTGATTATCTCAGGGCTTGGGAGACTGGAAGTCCAACATATGGTATTGGCAGGGCTCACTCTCCTGGCCCTGTAGTGTCCCAGTGAGGCTCTGTCACACAGCTGTCTCTCTCCTTGTGTCTGTTCCTCTGGTTTCTGCTGGCTTCCAGCATCCGCATCTGTGTCCAGTTTTCTTTGCTTGTAAGGACTTCAGCCATCTGGATTAAGGCCCATCCTTAATTGGCTAGGCCACACCTTAACTAATAATAGCATCTTCAGGGTCCTCTTTACAAATGGAATCACACATGCAAGAACTTATACGAAGATTTGAATGTGTCCAGACGAGCGCTCAGCCTGGCTGACACCTGGATTTTGGCCCTGTGAGACTCTGAATACAGAAGTCAGCCTTGCAGTACCAGACTCTTGACTGACAGAAACTGGGAGCTTAAAAAAATGGGTGTTTGTGTAAGGCATCAAGTCTGTGGTAATTTGTTATGCAGCAATAGAAATACAGGGGGTGTGGAAGTGGGGGGGAGCCACAGGGCATCTTTGAGTTACAGGCTGGAGAGGACAGGAGGGTTGAGGAGTATCTGCACATTAGCAGAGTCCAGCACCCAATGTTGGGAGTGGAGGAAGCATCCTGAGATGTGGGGCTCACAACATGAGAGTGGGTTTTCACTGCTCCTCCTTAGTCGTTCCCAATACTCATTAATCCACAAGGCCAGTTACTTCTGCCCTCACAGGGAGGGCTTCCTCTCTCCAGCTCCTCATTGTACATCCCAATAACTCTTTTTAGGCATAGAGCCATATGAATTGGGTTCTGGTACTGATTCTTCCTTTACTAATTGTTTCAACTTGGGTGAATCACTGTATCCATCTAGAACTGAGTGTTTCAATTCGGAAAATAAAAGATGGACTAGTAAAGGATTTCTAGAGTCTCTACAAGGAATAACGTTTTTAAATCTGAGATGACCATAATTGTCCTTAACTGACCTACCACCTCTGTTCTCTTTCAATTGCTCTTAAGATCTGATGGCATCACTCTCTTGTTCATTTCTTTCAAAGTGTACACTCTAGAATGCCACTCCAAAGTCCTTCATGAACTGACATCAAAGTGGTTCATATGCCCACCGTGCCCCTCAAAGCACTCCAAGGTCTGGGTGAGGTGGACATTTCACTATTCCCAGACATAATTTCAGGTTTCCTGCCTCAATGCTTCACTCATATGGGTCTTTTGGGATGAAATACTTATTCATCTGAGTCTGACTACTGAACTCAATCCATCCGTTATGATCCAACTCAAATGATACCTTTTTCCAAGAAGTCTTTCCTCCAACTGAGGATAATAACTACCTTCTCCAAACATGCTGTAAGATTTTTGTAGCATTAATCTTTAATAATAGTATTAATAGTACTTAATAGTATTTACATGTGTATGTGTATATGTATATATATAATGCATATGATTATCTTTATATCTGTTCATTTCCAATAGAATGTAAACTCATTGAGATCAGGAAACTTCCTTATTTACCTCTATTTTCAGAGGCCTGGTTTAAATAAGAAATACAAGTCTTTTTTTCACCTGTGTTGTATCTAGTTCCATTTTTTTTAAAGTGAACTTAAAGGTCATTTGGTAAAAGATCTACTTTATGTTGACCTTAGAGATCAGTGGTTTATATGAATAGCTTAGATTTTTCTAAATATATATTTAAATATATTTGGATAATATAATTAGAAATTATGCTATATTTGGATAATATAATTAGAGAAATCTAAGCAATATATTCATCATTTGTATATATGTTTAGAATTTAACTTCAAAAATATTTTTTTAGGTAACAGAAATCTTAGGCTTATTACCAGTTACACAGACAGATCCCATTTTATTTGTTCTAAATTTTCTTCTTTCTAATCTTACTGTAACTGTCAATCCCAGCATCCTCTTTTGCTCACAAACTTGATGATGATAGAAATTTAAATTGCACGTCTTTGCCTCTATCCTTCTAAACTTGATGCAAGTCCTCTTAGTCTTACTCATCAGTGATTGTTCTTCCTATTTGACCATTTCTTTTCTCTTTTTATGACACTTTTCTAGTTCCATCTAAATCTTGATTGAGAGTTGACACTGGTGTGACATTTTACATGAACACATTAATAATTATTGAATTGCCCTATTGCCAGGGACCAGTAGAATTACTGAATAATCCCTGTTGAGTTCCTGTAAGAATTCATGATGTTGAATAAATATTTCAAAGAGAAGGAAAAATGCCCAGTTTCCAGGAGATGCAGTCAGCCCATCAATAACTTCCCCATGTGACACACCAATAAACAACTTGAAAGCTGGCACACAGCTGTGTGGAGCAGATGCCAAGGAAACAGATGGTGCTAATGCAGGAGGAATGCCTCCCATCACTTGGCATTAGGATCTTTTGATTATGCACCAAAATGAAGAAGGAATTGACAAGCACCAGGGTGGCAAGCTTTATTGCCACCACTCGTCATCTGGGATATTTTGAACATACATTGATGAAGAACCCTTCAGGCTCTCTTTAGTTTCTCCCAAGATCACAGAGATTCTTAGAGGAAACATCCCTAATGACAGATGGAAAAACTGAGGTCTGAGATGGGAACAGGACTGAAGAATACTGAAGAGGTTCTAGATCAAATGCCAATCATTTCCAGAATCAGCACTCCAGAACCTGAGCTTTCTGTGTCTTTCCTCCATTTTAACAACTTTCATGGAAACAAACCACACAACCAGGCAGAGGTAAAACCTTATGTAGTCCCTCTTGTATGTGTTGTAGCCTTGTTTTTTTATTTTTAAGAAAGAAACCATGCAGAAAAGCAAAGCAGTAGAAGTAGAAGATGCTAAGAGAGGGAGGCTTATTCTTTAGGGTTTAAAATTCTGTCTGTAATTACTTTTAATGTGCCTGAACCAGTCAGTTATCTCGTCAGTGAGCTGAGTTGCAGAAGGTAGCAGGTGCCAGAATCCATAATGGAATACTTGCCTGCAGCACCAGAGTTTTCTGTCATTTAATACCTCCCATGTGGGAGATACTGTGTGTCTGAAATTGACCCTTGAGCCATAAAACTGGAGAATTGGGGGCAAAATCCATTTTCATTTTGTTTGACTTTGTATTCTAAGGTTCATAATCTGCCTTGACTCTATAATGGTAATGAAAATAGCAGGGCCAAATTATTGCTATTGACTCTGGAACAATTTTGAGCGAGAATTGAGGAAGAGTGGGTGTGCTAGTTTTTGTTTATTATCTCTTGGTTGTGAAATCCACCCTTCTCTCTTCTCTGTGACACTTCAAACCAATTTCCAGACACCCTTACTATTTGACTTCAAGTTAAGCTCTGTCAGTAGAAGGCTTGAGAGGGGGATTGGAAGATAGAGGGAGTGGAGAATGGACTTCTCTCCCATTTATTTCTATCACACTAGCAATGGCAATTGGCCCTGCAGTCGTGTTGTTTTTGCATTCTCAGAATCGGCCTCCTTCCTCCCCCTCAGAAGCACTAGTACAACCTGGCAGTGCCCTTCCTTGAGGTCTGAGCATCAGCAATGTGAGGCCCCTCCTACGGGCTCCAAGGTTCTGAAAACCCCACTGTAGCAGTATGATGCTATCTATGAATTCCAAAATTCAATTGTCAATTAGCCTGTTCCTCTGGGTGTGATCCCCTTTGATTGTATTAGATTCAGCTGAGATGTCTTTGATCAAATTATGTTAAAATTTGTATTTTGATTTGACCACATCAGTAGGGTGTAACTCAGGGTTGAGTCCCTGCCCCTTTGGTGGGCTATATAAATGGACACTCATTCAGGAAGACACATAGAAAGTACACGAGAAAAGAGAGCGAGCTCCATAGGTGTCAGAGGAGAGAACTAACTTTGTCATGACATGGAAGAGGAGAAAATTTTAATCCTGTGGTCCAGAGAGAGATGAGCCATTTGCCTGATAGTTTCAGCTGAAGATAGCTGAGCAGCTAAGGCCTGAGAGGTCAAGGCAGAGACTGCCTGCCATCTTGCTTCAACACGTGGCAACCAACTTTGGTGCGAAAACAACCTTGAGCTGGAGTCTTTAGGGCCTTGTAAATGTAAGTTTTCACCCCAAATAAATACCCTTTATAAAAGCCAGCAGATTTCTGGTACTTTGCATCAGTACCCCTTTGGCTGACTAATACACCCACCTATTTCTTTTTGTTCCCTTGAACACCCATGGAACCAATTCACCATATGCAGTAGCTGCATCCCTACCTGATGGCTGACTGACATACTGGCAAATGGACAAATTAACTTGAAAGAGGATTTCACAGGAAATGCAACGGGCAGATTTTGGCTCAGTACAAGGGAGGACTTTCTCACGGTGAGGGTTGTCCCTTAATGGATGGAAGAAGCTCTCTATTGCTGGACACATTCTACAGGAACTAGATGACTTCTGTCAGAAATGCTGCAGCTTGAACAATTAGATATATTGTGCCTGCAATCTGGCAAAGATTTAAAATATTAGGAATCTATAGAATGCAGAAATTATCATGCAAATTCTACTGGCTTGGAGTATAAATTGGTAAAGTTTTTTTTAAGGGAAATTTGGCAATATGTTCTGTATCACCATTTTATTCTAGAAAAGTGGTACAGTAAATAAACATAATACAAATGTACCATATGTCATACGGTAATAACCACTAATAATAAGAAGAGTAGGCAGCAGACTTGGCCTAGTGCTTAGGGCATCCGTCTACCACATGGGAGGTCCGCGGTTCAAACCCCGGGCCTCCTTGACCCATGTGGAGCTGGACCATGCGCAGTGCTGATGTGCGCAAAGAGTGCCGTGCCACACAGGGGTGTCCCCCGCGTAGGGGAGCCCTACGCGCAAGGAGCGCGCCCCGTAAGGAGAGCCGCCCAGCGCGAAAGAAAGTGCAGCCTGCCCAGGAGTGGTGCCGCACACACGGAGATGACGCAACAAAAAGAAACACAGATTCCCGTGCTGCTGACAACAACAGAAGTGGACAAAGAAGACGCAGCAAATAGACACAGATAACAGACAACCGGGGTGGGGGGGGAGAGAAATAAATAAATAAGTAAATCTTTAAAAAAAAAAAAAAGAAGAGTAATTTCAGCTGAGGTAGATGAGGAACACCTTTCTTGAGCAGTGGCATTTGATCAGAGATGTAGTTAGCAGGCCCTGTGGCTATCTCAAGCAAGAGTTCTGAAAAAGAAATATACTTGACTCAAGGCAGGCCAGGATGGCCAGAAGATGAGGGAGGACCTTGGGCCACTGGCCTCTAGGGATGGCATGTGATTCCAGGCGACCCAACACATTTACCCTTGCCAAGACTGCTGCCCTCCCTCCACCCTTGTACTAAGCTGATTCATCAAGAGAAGTGCATTTGGTCCAATTAGTCCAATCAAACTCTCTCTTCCAGCAGCTGAACCAGGAAAACCTGAAAGATGTAAGGATTGAGCCACGTTCATGGTGGTCCCAAGAGATTCCATGTCTATGGCTACCATGATCTGAGCTAAAATGATGCCCATTTTTCTGAAGCCTGGTCATTTAGCATTTTCTGGCATGCTCTGAACAACTCCAGCACGTGTTTATTAAATCCTGGTTCCAATTTACTTAAGCAAGGATCATTGCTGTTGCTTCCAAACAAAGAACTTTAGTATTGGCTGGAAAGATGCATGCCAAAATGTTAACAGTAAAGGGAGGAATTTTGCATGATTTTGTTTTCTGTGCAAATGACCAATACATCAAGATGAGGTTAAAATTGATTTTGCTGCCTATTTGTACAAAGTGTGATATTAAGCTTTCCGAGGTCTGTTGCTGACAACAGAGACCAGAGTACCCATACACTCGATTTGAATAAAAAGAATATGGCAGATAGAATGAAAAGATCTTTAATGATAATAAAGTAAGAGTCATGGAAACGTCTGACAGTGAGATGAAATTTTGGAACATTTCAGACCAGAAGGGAGAACAGACAGTGGAGAATGGAGGTGGACGTGGGAAGGGGACTTATGACAAATCATCTTTCGAAATCTAGTATTAGCATTTGAGGGATGACTGCTGTACTAAGACTTCAGGGAATTTAGTGGTTTGCTTACCTAAAACACATTCTTAAAATTGATTAGCTTCCACATTTTGTGTTGTTGGACATCCAGTGTGTTCATTACACTTCTTTTGCATTGGAAGAACACTATTCTCTAAGGCTTGAAGTGTTTCAAGGGTTTGCATACCAACAAAACAGACAGACCTATACTGTGAACGAATTATGAATAAAAGTTAGCTTATGGAAATCAATGAGAGAAAATTTTATTTCAGTAATGTATAAGCAATGGCCTATTAGGATTAAATGTCTGTTTAGTTAGGCATTCAGCAAAATCCCAAAATGAATTCAGAGTCTTCATTCCTGCCAGGTTTCCCCAGGCCTTCTCAAATCAATTTCACCAGGGGTTAGAGTGCTCCTTCTGTTATCAGACATAGGCTAGGTAGTGGGGACAGAGTCTTTGTCTTCAGTGTCTTCACATTGTGACAGGAGAGACCTGGGCAACAAATTCCAGTAGGCTCTTGCCAGAATTTCCAGCCAGCCAGTTTCCTCTGAGGAATTTGGACTAAGGACTTGAACATTACCTTTATCAGAGTTTCCAGCTTGCAGCATGCCCTACAGAGTTAGGGCTTGCCAAACCCCATGGTTGTATGAGCTAGTTCCTTATAATAAATCTATAAACAAATACCAGGATGTAGATATATATTATTTTTTTCTGTTTCTTTGCAGAACCCTAATTAAGACCATTTTTAGTACCAAGATTGGGGTGCCACTATTACAAATACCTAAAAAAGTGGAGTGACTTTGGGAGTGGGTAATGGCTAGACATGGAAGAATTTTGAGGTGCTTGACAGAAAAAGCCGAGATTGTCTTGAAGAGCCTGTTGGTAGCATTATGGACATTAAACTTGATTCTGGTGAGGGCTTGTAAAATAGTGAGGAGAGCTAAAGATTAAGTTTCCACCATACTAAGAGCATATATCCATAATCATGAAGAGAATATGGTTGTTAGAGTTCTTCCTGTGAGGCGTTAGAAGGAAATGATGAATGTGCTATTGGAAACTAGAAGAAAGATGATCATTGTCATAAAGTGGCAGAGAACTTGGTGAAATTGTGCTCTGATATTGGATGGAAGGCAGAACTTGTAAGCAATGGACTTGTATGTTTGACTGAGGAGATCTCCAAACAAAGTGTTAAAGGTGAGCCTGGTTTCCCCTTTGTGCTTAGAGTATCATGAGCAAGGAAAGAGAGTGAGTATTGAACTGTTAAGCAAAAAGAAACCAACACTTGATAATTTGGAAAGTTCTCAGTGTATCCAGATAGCATCTTCTGAGGGCCCTTCCTGAGTCCCCAGGAAATGGTGCTCCACATGAGGGTATAACTGAACAGCCATTTGCTAAAGAGATTTAGGAATATGTCTCATGGAACCTGGCAACTTTGTCAGAGGAAGTCAGGTTTGAAAATGCAATTATCCAGAAAGCACTTATGGGAGAACTTTTTATCTAGTAGCTTGCATCACACCCTGCCCCCCACCTCCGAATTGCATGAAAAATTGACTAAGTTTTTGATAATTTCATATGAATAGAATAGAAGCACTGCCAACCTGGACAGAGATGGGAATGAAATTAAGGAAGAATGATTTCAAGGCAAAAACCTCAAAAGCAGAGATCTGTGCAGAAGAGGTCTCCTTGGGCCAAGAGAGAGGGGTTACCTTCCTGGCATTTGGAAGCTGTGGGACTTCTGTCCTGCTGTTTGGGGAGAGCATGGGCACTGCCTTGGCATTTGGAAAGGGTGAAATAGCCACGCAAGAAGGCTTGGAGGACAAAGCATAGCCCCACAGCTGGCTCTCAGACCTTGGAATCTAATGGACTTTGCAATTCTAAGGCTTTGGAGTTGCCTAGGACCCATGAACCATTGTTTTCCTTCCAGTTTCTCCCTTCCAGAATGAGAATGTGGATCCTATGCCCATTCTACCATTGTATTTTGGAAGTATGTAAGTTGTTTTTTAGGTTTCTCAGGTTCAAAAGCAGAGAGGTATTTTGCCTCAGGATGGATCACACCCATAACTGATTTTGTTGAGATTTGATTCAGAGTTGTTACTGAAACAGCTTAAGACTTTTGGGACATGGGGTGGGGTAAATGTATTTTGCAGGTAGGAAAAACATGTCTTTCTAGGGTCCAGAAGCTCAACTGTTGTGGGTTGAATCGTATCTCCTAGAAAACATGTTCGAGTTCTAATTCCCCACACGGTGGGGCATAGAATAGAATCTTCAAAAATCCTATTAAGGTGAGATCAAAATGAATAAGGATGGGTCTAATTCCTACATGATTAGAGTCCTTTATAAGCAAAGGAAATTTCATTTTTGCAAGTCAGTACAAGGAGCAGGAGGAGTCATAAGGAGCCAGATCACCATGTGAGGCAGAGATTGAGGCCAGAGAGCCATGCCAGGACGCCGTAGACTTCAGAGGAAAGCTGATCGAGTCAACACCTTGATTCTGAACTTCTGTTCTCCATACTTTGAACCAATAAATTCCTGTTGTTTAAGTCAACGGGTCTGTTGCATTTTGTTATAGCGGCATTGTCAATATAAGACAGATGGAAATTGCCACTTTTTACTTTCCAAAGTGTTTTTCTACAGCTATACCAAATCAAACCGAATCAAACCAAACAAAAAACAAAAAGGAAGTCATCAGTAAAAATATGCAATGTATAGTCTAAGAGACTATGTTTAATGATTACTTCTTTACTATGAGAGTAGTAGGTGGTATGATGTCAGTGCATTAGCTTTGGAAAGAGAAACTTATTTGTTAGACATCTTTTTATAATATAAAATAGAATTATGGCTAAAATAATCTAAAATGATCATTTGGGCATCTTTAAACCATAAATAAACTATGAAATAGTTTCACTGCCCAATAACTTCACAGTGATAATCATGGTCATTGCTTGAAAATTACCTTAAAACTTACGTAACTCTAGCTTACAGTTGTCACAAGATTTTAGGTAATGGCTGACCCAGTGTGCATTCAGGGATTTGTTTTCAGGGTTTTCTGAAGTTAAATGCAAGTTTTCCTCACTAAACCTCCATGTCCCCGCTGTTACTGTCCTCCTGACACTAGGGAGGCTAGTGTGGCTTCTCAGCAACACGTTTCTAACTTCAGTTTGGTTTCCATTACTGACCACTTTGAATTACATCAGAGGTGATCCCTCCCTCGGGTGCGGCAAGGTAGACATCAGGTCCACTGTCCTGTTTGGCTGATGGAGCCTTTCATCCAACCTGCATGTTTGCTCTCTTTTATTCTCTATATTTCAACTGCATCTTTTCATTTCTCCTGAAAAAAAAAAAAAGTTGCCTTGCTGAAACAGTAGCCAATAAAATAAACTCTGGAAAATAATGTCATCAGTTCAAACACGGAAGCAGAACTGAAAGCCTGAGTAGTTAAGGTTTGGAGCTGGGATGAAAAGGGAAGAAGATGCTAATCTATTTGTTGGTTAAAATCTGAGGACCTCCTTTTTACAGGGGTGTTAAGATTTCCAGAGCAAGTAAATATAGCAAAGGAAGAAGTGAAAATATATGGTATAGAAAAAAGGGAGAAATTCCTACTACAGTTTTATAAGTCTTTCTTTCTTCCTGGTTCTTACACTTTCTAAAATTTCTATATTAAATACATATCACCTTTGTAATTAAAAGGCAATTTTTAGAATACCAAAAACATATTTTCACAATAGGAGAAGCTGTGAAGCCATAAACTGAGACTAACAATGAAAATCTCTCCCTTTTATGTAAAAGGTACAGCACTGGAGAGATCAGCATCCTTGTCCTGTCTAAGTAGGGAGAAGGAGAAAACCCCTAAGCTGGTTTTTATTTGTCACAGTACCTAGTCATGTGGCAGGCCCACATTGGGTACTCACTGAATATTCTAACGGGAGACTGACTAAATAAACTATGGAGGCTATTGCAAGAGGCCACAAACCGGGGCTAGTGGAATTTTCATTCCTGGCTGGGAACACCTTGGCATATATTGATATCCTTGGTCTAAGGAGCTTCTTAAATTTGAATCTTCACCGATACCCAGGACAGTATTGGAGGCTCAGCGTATTCTGGAAAGGTAGACATGGTGAGTGGCACCGTATATGGGATACGCTGAATAAAGTGCTGATCTGGCGTTCAGCTTCCACCCAAGGGATGCCAGAAATATCACAAGAACAGAAGGGCAAGCTCTGCCTGTTGCCAAATTTATTTTGTATTTTCTGCATGTGAAAAATGAAAACCCACGCAACCAAGAGCGCTCATTCTTGTGACAGGAAGTGATTAGAAGGAAGGGGATTGTGCCTGAGAACAGAAAATTTTAAATAGTAAGGAGGGCCAGGAAATAAGCAGATTTTAGCATCATCCTTGGGCCTTGGCAAAAGGCATGCCTGCCTTGGGCCCTGGCTTTAGAGGTCTCCAATTTGCCTCTCTATCAGCTACAAACATCCTCATGGGAGGAGGACTCTGTGGGGCAAGGGTTTGTTTCAACCAGTCGTCTTTGTTCTCTCCTTTCTAGACCATAGGATGGGTTCCTAAGTAGGAACCCCCAAGTTCACTTCCAGGCCTGCACATTTATATTCCCAGGATCCATCCTCTTACTGGTGGGCCATGCCTTGAAGGTGCTGCCTAGGTTGAAGGGGTGACCAAGGGCAGTTGTTGGCAGTGGTGAGAACAGAGTGGATGTGCATGGTGGGATGTCCATGTCTTCCCACGAGGTCTCTTGCATTGTAGAATGTAGCTGAGGCAGGAAGAGGAGGATGGCTGCCTATTGGCTGGTCCTTCTGATGCTGCCATGTTCCTTGAGTGGAGCTCCAGGGAATCTTAGATGTGGCCTTCCAGATGGTTATGAAGGTATTGTTTTCATGGTGACAGGATAGAGCCTTTTTACATTTGACAGCTTGATGATTTGATTTATAACTTTCAAATATTTGAATGTATGGAATGAGGGCCTCCATGTACTCCTGCCTCAGGCCTCAAAACCTTAGAGGCAGAACCCAAATTATAAAATGCATTTGAAAATACCTTTATCGCCTTTCTTACTGTTCTTCCCAGGGTAGGCGCTTGGGGCATAAAAAAATATGTATTAGAGCATGATAGTCCTTATTTTTGTTTGGAAAGCAAAAATGAAAAATGTGATAAGATATTTATTTGGATAGACTGATAGATAGATAGATTTTAAAAGAACAAAAATTAAAAGGCTGTTATAAACCATGATACCTTCTGTACAGTGATTGTCATTGTGATCAGTGTTTTCCTCAGCTGAAGCTTTGGAAGGGGTGGAGCTGCATCTGCTGAATCCTTTGTGGTTGGGCTCTCCTCCAAACAGATCTGGGTTCAAATAAGACTCCTTGTCACTTATGCAGGCCAGAAGTCCCTGAACTTTCTTGGTTCACAGAAGCCTTATTGTTTCAGTAATTTTTTTTTCATGGTGTTCCCAAAGGAATACATAACTGCTTCAATTGGACTTAAGTCCAACAACTTAATATGTATATCTTGACAACCATTTGAAAGAAAAATTGAAAGAAAAAAATAATATGCTTATGAAATTTTTGAATGACTATTTACTTTCTAGTGGGCCATTGGTAACTTGTTGGGCACTGGACTTGGAAGCAAATTGGACACCACCACTTTCATTTTCCACTCCACATTGATTTTTTTTCCCATTTTTTTAGTTGTTTTTTTTGAAGATACATAGATCACAAAAAATGTTACATTAAAAAATATAAGAGGTTCTCACATACCCCACCCCCCACCCCACCCTCACTCCTCCCACGTCAACAACCTCTTTGATCATTGCGGCACACCCATTGCACTTGATGAATACATCTTGGAGCCCTGCAGCACCACATGGATTGTAGTTTACACTCTCCCCATTAAGTGGATTATGGCAGGATATATAATGTCCAACACCTGTCCCTGCAATATCATTTAAGACAACTCCAAGTCCCAAAAATGTCCCCACATCACATCTCTTCTTCCCTCTCCCTGCCCTGAGCAACTAACGTGGCCACTTCCTCCACATTGAATAAAATATGGATTAGAGTGGACTTACTGGTATTCCACATTGATTTTTGGGCAGCACTTGCTTCCTATTCCAGTGATTACAGAAAATCCTATTTGGCAAAGATGGGTGCTATCAACGGAATGTTATGTCATCTAATATTGAAATTGTGAACTACCTCAACCTAGCAGTTTGCATGGGGTCCAACAGTTGTCAAGTAATGCCATTTCCTTCAAAAATGTAAAACATCACATTTACATTTACAAAAATGTAAAACATCAATTCACATTGACCTATGAATTCACTGCAACACCTGACAAATATTGGTGCGCAGTTTGGAAACCATAAATGTAAATACTTGCAGAATCAAGAGTATAGAATAGCTTCACAATGATGGTTGATCATCACTCCGTCCACTGGAGCAAGCTATGACAAAGGTCTTTATTCTTTGTTACAGATTTTGATTAATATTAAGATAAATGTTTTATGAAGATTTAAAAAAATAGGTATTTTTATGATAGCATAATTTTGGAAAAATTACTTTAAAATTAGTATATAATAATTATAATAACCTAACACTTGTCTAACACTTAAAGTTTTCAAAGCTTTTTACTATATTTTGAAGAATGACCAGAGAGAAGAAATAGGTCCTCTTTTAACCACTTGCAATCTGACTCACCCATCAAGGCCTAACTCCAACACTGCCATGGATTTTCCCTGACACACATGGGTTTAGACTCTCTCCCTTCTCCAAATATCTAAAGCTATTTGCGTGCACTTCTCTGAGGAACTTGCCATATTCTGCCTTGTGTTTTAGCAAACTGTGATACTTTTATAATAAGCACTTCTGAGGTCATAGTGGTTGGCACAAACCATGTCTAATTCACTTTAGCTTCTTCAAAAGTACCTTGATCTACTGTTAACACTGGCTCATAATATTAGGAATCAAGTAAGTGAGTGAATATGTGAATGAATAAGTGAAGTCTTCTGAGCCTTTCATCAAAGAGATGGATATTTTTACTAATCTGGGCGGAAATGAGAAACTTTTACTTCATTACTTTTAGATCTGTGGTCCTAGCACTCCTTTGCCTATTACAGGAAGGAACAGAAAAAAAAAAAAAGAGAGAGAGAGAGAGAATTATTAAGAACAATGTTATTTCAATGAAAATAAATTGGTGGCTTTTTCAAGACCACAAAACCACCAAAGGTGGTTTTTTTTTTTAAAGATTTATTTTATTTATTTCTCTCCCTTCCTCCCCCCCGCCCCGCCCCAGTTGTCTGTTCTCTGTGTCCATTTGCTGCGTGTTCGTCTTTTTGTCCACTTCTGTTGTTGTCAGCTGCACGGCAATCTGTGTTTCTTTTTGTTGTGTCGTCTTGTTGTGTCAGCTCTCCGTGTGTGCAGCACCATTCCTGGGCAAGCTACACTTTCTTTCGCGCTGGGCGGCTCTCCTTATGGGTTGCACTCCTTGTGTGTGGAACTCCCCTACGTGGGGGCACCCCTGCATGGCACGGCACTCCTTGTGTGCATCAGCACTGTGCATGGTCCAGCTCCACACGGGTCAAGGAAACCCGGAGTTTGAACTGCGGCCCTCCCATGTGGTAGATGGACTCCATATCCACTGGGCCAAGTCTGCTTCCCAAGAGTGTTTTTAAAACGATGCCAGTTCTTGGTAAATCTGAGGAAAGGAGAGTAACTGGAAAAGTATATTTTCACTATTGTGAACTCTAAGTGGAGAACTGGGCTCTCTTTCCCCCTAAACACTCGGAGAGTTTCATAGCTAATTTGAAAACAGTAGGTATGAACATATAAATTTTTATGGATTGAGAAGCTGATGCATCATGAGAATAAAATTTTGTACCCAATCAAGTAATTATTTTCAAATCCAAGCCTTGTATTTAGGCTTCTGTTCTTTCAGTGCAATTCACAAACCACTGTGAATAACATAAAGTAAACATTGCTTTCAAGTTCCTATTAATACTGCTCTGCAGAGCATAATATCTAAAGAATCCAAAATCCAGGGTCGTACATTTCTATTCACACCATAATACAACCAATTGATTAGTGAGAGCCTTTTAAATCAAAACATTTCATGATTACTTCCAACCAGGAGATGTATCAGCCTCATAGGTAAATCTTAGCACTTAGCTGAAACATGGATCACTGTGCACTTAAATGGAGGAGCAGTAAAGAATGTTAAGCAGGCAGCTAAATGGAATATTTTTTAGTTCTTCCTGAATTATATGTTCACCATTTGCATTAATTTTGTCTTTAAAGTAGAATATTAGACAAATTTTTATGAAAACATAATTAAAATTATATTCCCAAATCAAACATAGATGATTTTCATTTTGAACACAGTGATCAATCAGGATCCCAGAAGAAAAAAAAATTCACACTAGCTCTTTCAAATAAAGTGGCTTCATGCAAGGACTACTTTCAGAGTTTAGCAGGAGAAAGGGATGACAACTGACTTAGAAACTAGCAAGAACAGAAAACCATTACCCTTGCCCAGCAAGAACTGGAGCTGAGTGGGTGGGGCTGACAGAGAGGAACCAGAATGCAGCTACTGGCAAATATAGAGCCCCAAACTGGGTGAGAACTTGGAAAAAACATTTTCTCTTTCCAGGACTTTTGTGTCCTCCAACTGCTTCTTATTGGTCCATCTCACCTGGAAGCTTGTTGATGAGGGAACTCTGAAGATACAATCTATTAAAAAAGAGAAAGGTAGCCAATGGGAAAAGAGGATTTTCATAACCCTCTCCATATTCTTTTCATAGTTCATGCCTATATTAAATTTAAAAATCATGAAATAATAGAGCTGAAAGGATATCAAAGGTCATCTGGTTCCCCGCCATCATTTTTTTGTAGATTAGGAAAATAACACCCAGAAGGGCAAAGCAATTTGCTCTTACACAAACAGTTTTATATTTCACCTTCACCCAGGTTTCCTACCAGTGAGGTGTAGGATATGGTTGGAAACAGGTTCAGATGAATAATGTCAAACATCAGATTTGTGTGTGTATATGTACCTGTGTGGAAGTATGGAAGCTTTCTGTTTGTCATTCAAAAGAATTGCGTAGTTTTCATCAAGATAAATTTTGCTTCATGATCACATTAAAGTAAATGACAATAAGGAAACTCTGTATACTCTGTGCAGTACTAAGTGATGGCTTGGACATCTGTGGGGTTAGGAGGTAGGATCTTCCATTGGAAAATATATCCCCTGTGAAAGGCAGGATGATGGCCCTCCAAAGATGCCCACACCCGAATCCTTGGACTGAGAATGTTACCTTACATCACAAAAGAGACTTTCCAGGTGCAACTATGGGTAAAGACACTGAGATGGGGAGATTATTTTGGATTATCCATGTAGGGCCATCTAATCTCATGAGTTCTTGAAAGTAGGGGAACTTTTCCAGGTGTGGTCACAGAGAGCTGTGACAAGGGAATAAGAGTCAGATAGATGCAACATGGAGAAGATGCTACCCACTATTGCTGGTTTTGAAGACAGAGGAAGCAGGCCACAAACCAAGGAATGTGGGTGGCCTCTAGAAGCCGGGAAAGGCAAGGAAACAGACTTTTCCCAAGAGCCTCCAGAAAGGAATGCAACCCTGCCAACACCTTGATCATATATAAAAGAATCATATTAAATCCTTAGATAAATTTGGAGAAAATGGATATCTTAATCTTAACAATATTGACTCTTCCAATCCATGAATTTAATATATTCATTTATTCAGTTCTTCTTTGATCCAGCTCTTCTTTAATTTCTCTTATACGTGTTTATAGTTTTGAGTGTACAATACTTTATTAAATTTATTTCTAAGAATTCCATGGCTTTGATGTAGTTTTAAATGAAATTTTATTTTATTTTCAATTGTTTGTTACTATAATTTAGAAACATGTTTTTTTTAATGTGTTGACCTGTATTTTTTGATGTTGCTTAAATTCATTCAATGGTTCGAATAATAGTTTTTGCTTTAGATTTCTTGGGATTTGTCTTTGTACTCAATTGTGTTGTCTGAAAATAAAATCAATTTTATGTCCTCTTTTCTAATCTGTACACTTCTTCATTCTATTTTCTTGCTTTATTGCATTGACTAAGACCTTTAATACAATGTTTTATAGAGTGAACATCTCTTAATTATATCCAATTTTAATGGAAAAGTATTCAACATTTTTTCATTATCCATAATGCTAGTTGTAGGTTTTTTGTAGATGTATTTTATCAGGCTGGGAAAGATCCTTCAATTTCTTCATTGCAGGGATTATAATTTTTTTGATCATGAATGAGTGTTAAGTTTTGTTAAATGCTATTTCTGCTTCTATTTCAATGATCAGATGGTCTTCCTTTTTTGTTCTTTTAGTTTGGAGAATTACATTGATTGATTTCCCAATATTAACCCAACTTCTTAATGGCAGGATAAAATCTACTTGGTAATAATGTATCCTTTTCATATTACTTGATTTATGCTACTATTTTCTTGTTAAGATTTTTTGTGTCCATATTTGATAGTCACTTGCAGTTTTCTTGTAATACCTTTTTTTGGTTTTGGCATCAGGATAGTGCTGGCCTCATGAAATGCTTTGGCAACTATTTCATCCTTATTATATTTATGGAAAAATTCTGTTCAAGATTGGAATTATATCTTTCTTTAATACTTGGTAGTATTCACCAGTGAAAGCATCTGAGTCTGAAGTTTTCTTTGTTGGGATATTTTAAAGTATTAATTCAGTTTCTTTAATATACATGGTTCATTTCAATTTTCTACTTCTTTCTGCATCAGTTGTGATGATTGATATTTTCCTCAGAATTTGTCCACTTGAAGAGCTAGCTGACTTTTACAGTTTAACATAGTTTATATTTTATTAAATGGCCTGTAGGATCTAGAATAATGCACTGTCATTAACCCTGATCAGTCTAGTTGGGAGTTTATCAATGTTATTAATCTTTTCAAAGAAATTTCTCTTGGTTTTGAAATTTTTTCTGTATTGTTTGTTTTGCACATTATAGATTTTTTAAGAAATATTTTTTTTATTTTTTAAAAAGATACTTAGATTATACAAAATGTTACACACAAAAAATATAAGGGACTCCCGTATGCCCCACTTCCCACATCCCCCACCCTTCCCCACATTAACAACTTCTTTCATTAGTGTGGTAAATTTATTGTAATTGATAAACACATTTGGATCATTGCCACTAAGCATGGAGTATAATTTACATTGTAGTCTACACTCTTTCCCACACAATTCTGTAGGTTATGGCAGGATGTAAAACAACCTGTATCTGTTGTTGCAATGACATTCAGGACAATTCCAAGTCTTGAAAATGCCCCCATATTACACCTCTTTTTCCCTCTCCCTGCTTTCAGAAACTCCAGTGGCCTCTGTCTCCACATCAATGATATCATTTCTTCCATTGCTAGAATCACAATAAGTCTATAGTAGAATACCTGTAAGTCCACTTTAGTCCATATTTTATCACCAAATCCTGAGGATTCTCGGATGGTGATGCTCACTCCACCTCTAATTGATAGGGGGCCTTGATCCCATATGGCTGATGGATGGGACTCTCTTGCTTGCTGTTGTAGATTCAGTTCCTTGATATGGTGGTTGTCCATCTTCACCTCCTTGTTGTTTTCCTGGGTGAGTCAAATGAACAGGAGAGTAGGTCTTGCAACTCCACTGAGGCTTAGGGCCCAGCTGGTACATGGACAACCAAAGATTCAAGTCTCTTGTATGTACACCTACCAACTCCAGCACCAACTACAGGTTCAAACAGAAGGGAAAGAAGAGGCATGTGAAGTGAAGTCACATCTGAGGCCAACTCTGTCACACTGGGGAATATAAACTCCAAAGTAGGGGCCACTGGCAAGGCACCAGACTCCAGAGCTATCTGCCATGACCATAAGACCTGGGTGTCTCTAGCACCCTCAGGTTCCCCACTATTTGGGGTAGTATCTACTTTGGCTGTCTATGAGATCCTGCTGAGACACGCACAAGAGTTACTTCTGGGATGACCTCCCAACTCACTTTCAAGTCTCTTAGCCATACAAACTCATTTGTCTTTACCTTTTCTCCCTTTTATTCAAGGTCTTTTTCCAGTTGCATTGCTCACTGGTGCTTGGTAGTAATCCCTTGGTGCTAGGGAGGCTCATCCCTGAGAGTCATGTTCCATGCTGGGGGGAAGGTAATGCATTTACATGCTGAGTTTGGCTTAGAGCGAGGCCACATTTGAGGAACATGGAGGCTCTCAGGAGGTAACACTTTGGTACCCTACAGCACTAGACTAAGTTGCAATTCCAAGAGCAAAGGCTCATAAGCATAATTGTCATTATGCAAATATCGAGGGGCCATCAATGAACCATTCTTCACTAGTCATTGTCCTGCACTTTGGGGATTGTTGTTGTCCCATTAGAGAATGTGGCAGAGCTCCCCATGATGGGAATTCAATATTCTTTTAGTTATTGTGTGAATCTCCACCCACTGTGACAATGCCCCATGAACATTTGAATACATTTATGTATCTTATATGTATGCCCAGGTGAGCTTCCTCCCATGTGTCACCCATCACTGACACTGCGCACCAATGTTCCTCCTCTGCCATAGTTATAACTCTTCCATGGTCCAAAATTTCTTCAAAACTGAAGCCAAGGATATTGCCAAATAAAATTAATAAGAAAGTCAAATAATAATGATTGGTTTAAACATAAGAAATAAAATATATAATAATTGAGGAAAACTTAAGTAAAATTTTTAAATTGGGATATTAAAAAAATAATGAATATATTAGAAACAATTTTTTTTGACACTTTGCCTTTCATCACTGTAAGATCTGTTGTCCCATATGTACGGTGTCATTTTATTCCACTTTATTCCCCCAGTGTCTTACTTTTTTCATTTTGTCTTTAAAGAAGTTCTAGGTCACAGTAAAGTCACATGCAAAACACAGAGGACTCCCATAGACCCAACATCCTCCCCCTTTTCCCTTTTCCTGTGTCAATAACCTTTTTACATGTGGATGGTACATTTGTTGCAATTGATGTACAAATATTGAAACATAACCACTAACCATGGTCAATAATTTACATTTTGGTCTGCATTCTAGACCATACACTTTTATAAATTTTTTATGAAATTCAACAGGGCCTGTATCCATCATTGCAAGATCATGCAGAAAACTTCCATTGCCCCTAAATACCTTCTTTTCCATCTACTCTATTTCTTCCTTGCCCTCCCATCAGGGCCCATAGTGGCCACCAGGCTTCACTCCTTGAAGGACAAGATTCATAGTTACTGGCAACAATACTGAGGGCTTGACACACTGATCTGTTCTCTCCTATTAGGAGCTGCCCATGCTCTTAAGAGTCGCCCTTCCCTCTGTTTGATATTATATTGGGTCTCCCCAGGATGGGAGTCCAACTCCTTCCCTCTCATTATGTGAATGTCCACCCACTGATACAACACACTGTGGCAAAATGATCACTTGCACATTCTCTAGAAGACTGCCCTTGGTGTACCCTGTCCCAAATGCCCCCCTCCATCCACCACGTAAACCAGTAACCCTTCTTTGTCATATTGCCTAAAGAACTTTCCCAACATTGTAGTTTCAACCACATACCCTCCAATCCCCAGTGTTCACCTGCTCCCTCCTCCAACCCTACCCACTTCCTTGGACTGTACAACACACCATCCCCACCCTACCCCCCTGTCAAACTCGCACCACCCAACCCAATAGTATCACTACACCCCTTTCATGTCCCTTCACTGCACCACTACTCACTTCCACCTTAACATAGATTTTGCCCATGTGGGCATTGGCTCACAAACTTCTTCTCCCTTTCTATTTCCTGTAAATTTGTCTCCCAGACTCTAACTCTCTGAGTCTGCTGAATTTGCTTAATTCATATCAGAGACATCATGTAATATTTGCCCTTCAATGCCTGGCTTGCTTCACTCAACATGAGATTCTCAAGATTCATCCACGTTATCCCAGGTATTAGTACCGTATTCCTTCTTACAGCTGAGTAATATTCCATTGTATGCATATACCACATTTTGTTTATCCATTCATCTGGTAGATGGATATTTGTGTTGATTCCAGCTTTTGGCAATAGTGAATAATGCTGCTATGAACATTGGTGTGTATATATCTGTTTGTGTCCTTGCTTTCACTTGTTCTGGGTATATCCCCAGCAGTGGAATTGCTGGATCATATGGCAGATCTATAGTTATTTTTTTGAGGAACCACTGAACTGTCCTCAACAATGGCTGGACCATTCTACATTCCCACCAGCAGTGAATGAGGGTTCCCATTCCTCCACATCCTCTCCAACACTTGTAGTCCTCTTTTTTTAATGGCCATCATTCTAATAGTTGTAAGATGATAACTCATTGTAGTTTTGATTTGAATTTCCCTAATAGCTATTCATGTTGAGCATCTTTCCATGTTTGTTTGTTTGTTTTTTAGCCATTTGTATTTCTTCTTTGGAGAAGTGTCTATTCAAATCACTTGCCCATTTGGTAAGTGGGTTATTTGTCCTTATTTTCAAGATATAGGATGTCTTTATATATGCTAGATATTAGACTTCTATCAGATATATGGTTACCAAAGATTTTCTCCTATTGAGTATGCTGTCTTTTCACTTTCTTGACAAACTCTTTTGAGGTGTAAAAGTTTTTAATTTTGAGGAGGCCCCATTTGCCTATTTTTTTTTCATTATTTGTGCTTTGGGTGTGAAGTTTATGAAACCATTTCCTATTATGAGAGGTCTTTATGGTCTTGGCTCTTATATTTAGATCTTTGATCCATCTTGAGGTAATTTTTGTATAAGATGTGAGAAGGTATTCCTCTCTCATTCTTTTGGATTACATTTTTTCTTAACTTTATTTCTTTTGAATGCTTACTTTGGGTTTAATTGCCCCTTCATTTTTTAGCTTCTTAATGTAGACACACACACATATATATAATTGATTTTTGACTATTTTTCTTTTCTAATACTAGCAATTACAGCTATAAATTTCCCTCAGAGCACTGCTGTAGTGGCATTCCACAATTTTTGATTTGTTGTGTTTTCATTATAATTCCATTCAAATTATTTTCTTCGTTTTCTTGAGAATGCTTTTTTGGCCCAAGGATTATGTAAAAGTGTACTCAATTTATAAATATTTCAGAAATTTCCATTATCTTTTTGTTATTGATATGTAATTTAATTCCATTTTTGTCACAGAACATACTTGAATGACTGTAGTCTTTTTATATTCGTCAAAACTTGTTTTATGGCCCATAGTCCATCTTTGTACAAATTGCAGGGACATTTTAAAAAGAATATATATTTGATATCCTTGAGAATAATGTTCTCATAATTCCAGTAGTTTAGTTGATTGTATTTTTCAAGTTTTCCATATCCTTACTGAATTTCTGTATAATTATTCTATGATTTTTCAAGTGAAGAACGTTGAAATCTCCAACTGTAATTGTGCTAAATTACTTGAGTGATTTATTATATTTAAAGAGTTTTATCTGTTTTATAAATGTTTAAATGTGGATGATTTAGTCCAATATAAACTACTTTGCTATTATCAGAACCAGAAATCCTGGGTAGATTACTTTTAGTACTTTAGAAAAATAATACTTGAATATATTTATCTGTATTCTTTTACCAAGTGCCACACATCCAGAAATTAAGATAGCAAAGTTTTGCAATTTTAAAAAATACATTTTTCAATGTTATTTTGCAAATTAAATAAATCTACATTTTATATAGATTTTTCCAGTTGTAGAAATAAATGAGGACGACCCAAATGAGAATAAGCAGAGGCTATTTATTTAGAGCTTGCTATCTCAGGGAGTTAGCCACCATCATTTAACTTTGGCGGAAACTCAAGTGCAGGCAAAGGAGTAGGAAAAGCTTTGTGTGGGGAGGGGGGGGGGCGGGAAAGGGGAAGGCTTCAGGTATGCTCTATTTGGAAATTGCTGGCATAGGGAAACTGAAGTCGGGCTAATTAGACATGGACATTTTATTTCATTGATTTGGGGAAGGTATTTGGTTTTCCTCTGTTTGGTCCTGATTGGAAGCAGGGACAAAAAATAAGGAAGCTGACAGTCACTGACAAAGTCCTGACCGTTCTGGGCCAGTTGCTGCGGAGGTTGGAGTTTAGCATCCTGGACTGGTTGTTTACAGATGCTGTAGTTTGGCTTCTCCGGCTGCTTGTTGCAGAGGTTGTTGGTAAGAATTCTATTGTTATATGTGATCTGGACATTGTTTGTATATTCACTCTCTCATTAATCTCTGTTGGTTATTCTCTTGCTTTTGAGAAGTTGACTGATTCAGAAAAGGATAGAGATTCAGATCTTCACCACCCAGGGACAGTTCTCTTTTCTCAATAGTTAAGAGTATTGTAAGATCCTTTTGACCTTTTTGGTGTTGTATCATCAGGTGATTATCTGATGGGAGAGCTGCTGCACAGAAGCATTTAAGACTCTGGATAGATGCAATGGAGGAGCATCATGGCCTCTATGAGAAAAGTAAGAATAATTGTTGCTATAAGATGCTTCAGAACCAGGAAACCCAATTGTCCAACTCTGGGTAAAAGAACTAATTCTATAGGCCATGAGGATCAACCTTTGAGAGCCAAGTAGCTTTTTCCTTAAAAAAATGTATAGACTGTTCTGCCTTGCCTCCTTTATTGAACTAAGTACAGTATAAAGTATTAGCAATGGCACAGATGCCACTTTGAACAGCCAAAAAGAAATCTATTGTAATGCAATTGTCCATCACTGTTCTTACCAATGAGCTGAGATCGACCTGTATTCCATCTGATCTCAGAGGTAATATGGTTAACAACTTTTGCCAGAGTTAGTGATGATTCTAACAATCTTTTGTCTATTTGTATGATTCTCATCATTAGGAACACTGTTATAATTGTCCACATAAACAATAAGTCAGTAATTCCCCCAGGTAGAGTGCCTAAATAATGAAGGATGGACTCATTTTGGTGCATGCATATGAGTCAGAGATTCCACTCTCGGCAATTTCCAGAAGTAGGGTCTCTGTGTATAGAACTGTCTCAGAGTATTATTCACAAAGCACATGTTTACCACTGCAAACAAGAATTCATGGTTATTGGGTAAACAGGACCAGGCATCCTGGCTACAAAGGAAGTAATACCTAATAGGGTACCTGCAGATCCAGGAAAAGGAGTTGCTCATGACTCCAGCTCAGAACTAAAACCTTCTATTAGCTTTATATTATTTTTGGATCTCTATTAGTCTCTTCCAGGGGGCAAGTATTTGGCCTATCACCCTTCAAAGGTTGTTGAATTAAAGTTTCACACCAGCTATGATCTGATAAATGGATTATAATAATTGGTTCTTTTTTTCTGGGTGAGAGGGACAGTAGCAAAGTCACAGGTTGATTTGTTTAAGCCTGTTTGTTTATGTAGGTGCAAGTAGAACAACACTGCCTAAAGTTCCCTATGGTACTGTTTGATGAGACAGGAATTTCCTAGAAATTTTAAATCATGGGGCATATTCAACAATCACAAAGATTGAGGGCAGTGGCTATTATTTGAAATCATATAAAAATGGCATAGAATGAGTTTATCATGACCTAATAATTATAACAAGAAGGGAGGAAAAGAGAAAAAGAGCCATCATGCATGGATAATAGTTTGGGGCCTGTAGAACATGAGAAGAAGAATAATTATAAGCAAACAGATATGAAACAAAACAGGAATTAGATAGAGGTCTTGGTCCCATGTCTCGGGTGAAAGCTGTCCACCATCTGAAGTCTTTGACTTGTTCAGAACATCTTGGTTCAATTCTCCACTACTGTAGATTGGCTGCTTTCTTTAGGGTCTCTGAGAATCCTCTGTTTGAAGTCACTTACCATACAACTGGAAAGTGTGGAATTCTGGATATTTTCTTTAGTTGTGAAATATGAACCCAGGGATTGACTCCCTGGAGTTTCACCACTGTGTTTGTGGTTAATAGTAACAAACAAGGGCCCTTTTTCCTCTGATGTCTCTTTCAATAGACAAAATCTCCTGGGTAAAGATCATAAAGAGGCTCTTCAGAGAGATGTTAAGTGACACCTTAATTTGTAGGTGATAGGACTAGGTGCCTTACATGAGCCCCTTGCAATATTTTGCCATGTCTTATACACTAGGGAAGAATCTAGTAATGGAAGTGAAGTCTATAAATGCATGAGCCTTCCAGTTTACTCACTTATCGGGGGATCACCAAGAGAGGGAACCACATGACCATAAGGGCTGGTGGGAGTACCTGTGTTCAAGAAGGCTCATGGGCTTCTGAATGGTTTGCTAATTTTAATTTAAAGAGGCTTAAGTTTCTCTCAACCTTCCAGAAGATTGTGGGTAATGAGGACAGGGGCATTTTTGAGTAAGGGATCTCACCTTACAGAGTTATTTTATAATGGTTCCCATAAAGTGTGTGCCCCAGCCACTTCCTATGAAATGTGCTCTGCTCCAAGTTGAAAACACAAAACCAAGCAGCTTTTTAGCAACTGTGTGAGCTTTCAAGGGATTTCAAGGAAATTCTTCAGTCTATCCTGAAAATAAACATGGAAGGTAAATGTGGATAAAATCCAGCTGAAGTTGTTCAAAGGGCCTTTGAAGCTCTGGTTACTGCCTGCTACCATCCTTAAAGTTTTTCCAGGATTATATTGTTGATAGGTGACATGACCCTTATTTCGTTTCAGCTGTCTTTTTAAAGTTACCCCTTCAATGTTGATTTAATATAGTAGTAGAGTATAGTAATGGGGATCCCAGCAGAGGTGAGCAAGTCCCTTTGTTTTCAAAGTACCCCCAAATCATATTCTACTCCATGTGCATACCTGTCATCTGTTTCTATGTCTACTCTCTGGTCTTTAGCTAGTTGAGGAGCTCTACTAAGTGCAATAAGTTTTACCATCTGGGCTGATTTTATCTCAGCTAGATGATTATATTCTAAAGGAAAGCGTATATTAGTGATAGCATATCTTACTTGATAACCTCTAGTTACAATTTTGAGGTATGACCTATCAACCAAATAATATAAGGCCTGAGTCTCAATGAGAGTCCTTTAATAAATCTGATTGAGGTACAGAAAGTGTCTTCACGGAGATAATACACTCAGGAAGTTCCTTTTCTGGTAGGGGTATAAAAGTGGCATGACTCAGGACATTGCCCTGAGTGATATGAGAGGGAGAGGGAAAGAGAATTTCATAAGAGGTTTCCATTCAGCTGACTGAAAAGCATTGTCTGTTCTCAGGTAGGAATAATGTCTTTACTGCTTGAGGAGCCATGAGACCAGGAACCTGAAACTAATTGAGTAGAAGCATCACCTAGTTTTGCAATAGCAGCTCTAGCCCTAAGACAAGGAAGGTAAGGACAGGCTGTAGTACATGAAAGGGGTTGGGGGATTAATGGTTCCCATGAAGCTGAGTTAAAATTCCAAGGATTTGTTCAGATTGCCTGTGTACAAAAAGACAAAAGGACTTTTCAGAGATAGAGATGCCAGGGAAGGAGGCTGATGAAGAGCTTTCTTCAGGTCACAGAAAGTCTGTTAATGCTTGGGCTGCCAGAGGAGAATGTGTCTTACTGAGGATTTAGTCCAAACACAAAACGCTGTTGCAATCTCAAAAACATTTGTCACCCATTTTTTGTAATGTCCATTTAAACATAGAAATCTTCTTCGATTGTCATTTGTAAGGGGTCTGGGATAAGTTGGATTCGTCTGTAGTATTTCAATAGAGAATGCTTTTCCCTCCTTACATATGTCATACCCTAAATAAGAGACTATGTTTTGGTAATTTAATTTATCTTTTGAAACTTTATGTGCCTTTTCTGCTAAGTTTGTGAGAATGTAAATGGGATCCTTACAGGCTTCCTTGTTGTCTGAACAAAGTAGGAGATCATTTAGTATTGTATCAGAACTAAATCATAAGGGAAATTTAGATCTTTTAAGTTTTAATTGAAAACCTGGGTAAAATGGGGGGAGGTGTCAGTGAACCCTTGGGGCATGCTTGCCAGATATATTGTTGTCCTTGCCGGAGAAAAGATCCACTACAGAGAAGCAAGTGGCTTCGAGAGTAATTGATGAAAAATAAGTATTTGGATTAAGTACTACTGGGAAGTGAAGGCCCTGAGGTCATGAAAAAAATTGATATACTCAACTGTTTGGTTTCTTTACTAGCAGAAAGTGAGTGTTTCAGGGTTACTGCAGGCTATGAGAAGACCTTTAGATATCAGACCTTCAGGTATAGTTTTGAGCTCTTCCTTTGTTTCTGGTTTCAAGGGCTATTTGGGGAAGTTTGGATAATGGGTTGATAGGATCTATCTGGACTTAAACAGGTTCTTCTCAAATTATTTTTCCTATGCCAGTGGAATTTTTAGGCCATCAGGTGTCAAGTACAGCAGCAAGATCTGCATCTGGGGTATGCATTAAATATAACAGAGAGAGGAAAAGTCTATCCAGAGCAGACACAATTTGATTGTGAATAGAGGAGTCCATTGATATACAATTAATATTTTAATTCCATTTGAAAACTAAGTCCCTATTAAATTTTCAGAGGTGGTGTCATGTAACAGGAAGTGATATAGCCTGTGCATAAATTCAAAGTTGTTTCCAAGTGTACCTAGTCCCTAAAAGTCCAAATAAGTAATATAGGCCCTACAGTCTTTGTTCAGAAAGGATGTAAGACTGAAGGTGTATTCAAGGTTGCATCCATATGGAATGTGGAGGATATGCTAAATCCTAGCTGGCTTGGAATGTGGAGAATATGTGTTAAATCAAACTTACCTGGAGGAAATAACCTATCTGATACTCAGATAAAACACTGAAATAACCAACCAAAAGGCTGTTTGCATACAAGCACCGTTTGTCTCCCAAATCCTATTTCCTCTGTATAAAAGGGTCCGAAAAAGGCTATTCAGGGCTCGGTTTTTTATTAGGACAAGAGTCCACCGAGCCCGGCTGGTCGAAATAAACCAACTTCTTTCTTGGAGTTCTCGTGTCCTGGCCTTCAATACCACGCACACCCTATTTCTCTACAACAGAAGGAGTATTTTTCAGGAAAGGACCCAAGGGTTAAAGTTAAGGGATAGAAGATAGTAAAAATCTTAGGGTTATCTGAAATATCTACCACCTACCTATGTCATATGTTTACTCCAAGGGAGAATACAGAGGTTGAGTAAAGGTAGCAGAGTTGAATGTAGATTAGCTTTTTTGCTTTGCTTTTTCCTTCCCCAGAGCACCCTTATTGTTCTAAAGTAAAGGATTTTTCTGCGTCTTGATTTTTCTTTTCTAAGATGGGGTCCTCTTTTTTCCAGTGTTCCTCCTATTTACAATACCTACAAGTATCCTTGCCACTTGGTGGTCAGTTGGAAATTGGGCCCCCTAGCCGTTGGATCTGCAGGGCTATACATTTATTTTCAGCCCTGCCTCACTTTTGTTGTAAAGCTCTTTCCAAATATTTTGCCAGGTGTTATAGTTTAGGTAGAGGCTATTTCTCATTCTAATTTCCATTTTCAAATTGGAGCTCCGATTTCAAGTTTAACTCCATTGACAAAATGAGGTGAAAGGACTGTGGTCACATCAGTATCTTCTTTAATGCCTAAATGTTGCCATTAGGTATTTTCTAGTCTATCCTGAATTCATCTTTTCTTTGCCTGTTACAAAACAGTAGCACAATAGACAGAAAAAATAGTATGACTAGGTACTGCCAGATTCCACTAGAGATGCCAAATGTTTTGGTCTGCTAGGCTGCTACAAGCAACATACCAGAAAAGGGGTGGCTTGTAAAATGGGGATTTATTAGTTTACAAGCTTACAGTTTCTAGGATGAGGAAAATACCCAAATCAAGGCATCATCAGGCAACGCTCTCTCCCTGAAGACTGACTGCCTGTGATCTTGGGCTCCTCTTTCACATGGCAAGGTACATGGCGGTGTCCGCTGGTCTCACCTTTCTCCTTTGGGTTTTGTTGCTTTCAGCATCTGGTTTCCATGGCTCTCTCACTCTCGCTGCCTCTCTCTCTCATGCTCTTTTTCTCTCTCTTCATCCTGTTTATAAAGGAATCCAGTGAGAGGATTAAGACCCACCTAGGGTCATGCTACTACTGAAGTAACCTAATCAAAAGGCCCTACTAACAATAGCTTGGCATCTACAGGAATGGGTTAACTTCCTGGGGTCCATTCAGCTTCAAACCATCACACCAAATAAATGGCAACCAATAATAAAACATACTTGGACAATGATGACAGAGTGTACCATGTCTTGGTGAAGGGTCTAGGAAAAGCACCAGGAAAACTATGGAAATAAATAAAGTCCACTCATCTCAGAACAAAAGAGGCTATTTGTTTAGTGCTTGCTATAGAAAGGGAGTAGGTTGCCATCACTTCCAATTGGAACAGACTAAGTAGCAGGCAGTAGAGTGGGAAAGTTTTGAAGGATTTGAGTAGCTCTGATTGGATTCTGTTTCAAGGGGAAGCTGGAGGCAGGCTAACTAGAAACTGGGCATCTTATGTGATTGATTTGGGAACATATTTGGCTCTCTTTTGTTGGTCCTGAGTTGAAAGTAGGGACAAAATATAGGAAGCTAGCAGTCATTGATAAATTCTGACTGTTTTAGGTTACTTGTTGCCAAAGTTGTGGGACAGAGTTCTATTGTTGTGTCTGATCTGCTTACCATATACATTCAGTCTCTCAAAGTTAGGTACAGAACTATAAAACATTCTATTTTTCTTCATATGGTATAGTGGTTACATTTTTAATGCCATCATTAAGAAAATGACAAAATGACTAGTTTATCTTCCTATAATAAAGTATATCAAAAGCTCATATTTTTAAGTTAACACAATTAAATAACAAATAAATACTCAGCATGACAACATCACCCTCAAAAAGTCCATTTTTATCTTTCCCAAATGTCTTAGGACATCATCTCTTCAATGTCACTGCCAACCCTCCTTGAAGATGTTTTAATATGAAAAAGTGATTTTTACGAGGTGTGAACTAAACCTCTTTGCAGTGAGACGGGTAACCTATTTTCAACATTTTCACCCCTGAAAAGAATTTGTTTTTTTGTAGCACAGAAACCTAGAAGGCTGAAACTAGAAGAAATCTTTGGAATACTCACTTCTTGCTGTCATCTGCTTCCCTGCAACCAGGAAACTGAATTTAAGCCTTATGAAATATTAGCACTCTCAATAATTTTTGGCGGATGGTGCCAAAAGAAACTGGATTATCATAGTAACATGGTGTAGAGGAAGATATTGCACTACTTAAGTTGTTACTTTCAGCAACCTCTGCTCTTCTTCAACTACTTCTTGCTAGTCTTTCGCACACACCTCCTCTAACACCCCCATTTTCATTTAAATTTCTCAAGGGTAATGCAAATCAAGATTTTTTTCTCCCCTCAGCTTGACATAGAAAAAGAAAGTTCACCTTATCTGGCTCAGAGCACGCAGTGACTGCCTAGGTTTAGATTTTGTGCCTCTGGCTTACTCAGAATCCATTTCATCTTAAAAAGGACGGGTTTGCTCAGGTCAAAATGCATTTTAAGCCCTAAACAAACACAAAACATTACTAGGTTTTGAATCAGGTGAGTTTTATATTTGACTTGGAAAGTCTTTTTGTTTTTTTTTCTTCTGAAAGAAATATGGGAAGTTGAAATCCAGGGAGAGTAGTGTGGTGTTGATGTCATATTCCCCTGTAAATATATACCCTTAAAAATGCCCTGACCACGAACAATTGGAATCACCAACCAGAGGCAACTCCAAGGTTCCTGCAGTTACTGTGCAAGGCTACAGGTTCCAGGTTTTCTGTGTTTTAGGCAGATGGATGATCTAGTTATATCTTTAAATGAAAAGCATCATCACTGCAAATAGGTCAATATACAATTATGGAGAAAGAAAGAACATATAAATACAATTAGAAAACACAAAACCCCACTTAATTCATACATGACATAACATTATGTCTGGTATTGTCTTTAAAATACTGCAAGAAACAAAGTGAGTGGAAGAGATGAGAAATGATTGGCAAAACTTTGATGATTATTGTATTGGGTGATAGGGCGTCCATCATTGATTTCCTCTACTTTTGCATATGTTTGAAAGTTTTCACAATACAGGTTAAAAACTCTTCCCACATTGAAAAGGGGATTATGGAAAATAAGACAAAAGGCCATTGATATATATGATGTCATGTGGGACAGAGTTAGCAAAGATTCCCTCTGCTCTCATCAGATGAATTTTCCGGGTCAAGTGCCTGGGTCTCCCTGTTTTGAACTCTGGGAGGATCTCCCTAGTCCATTACCCTCATGATTACCTGAATTCCTTCCTGGGCACTGTAGTTTCAGTGGCCTACTTTCTGTTGGCTTAAATTCAGAACCAAGAAATTGCCATAAGAATTTAGCAAACCCAGAGTGGCCAGGCTTGGGGCTTCTCAGACAATATGACACCATTCAAAATTAAGTTGGTTTTTGAACTCTTCCTACATTTGAACTTCACGAGCTAGTAAGCAAGGTAAGGGCTCTGGTCAGGTATCTCTCGGTCTCTGAGTCTAGAACGCAGCTTGGGAAGAGTTCATGGCTTCCCTCTCAAACTCTGCCTCAGGGAGTTCTCTTTTGGGTCTTTTGGCCTGGAATTAGGAGGAACCACTAATTAGCTTCCTGCTCCAGCACATATTCATATTTCCCCAGTTATCCCAAAATGTCTTTTATGTCGTCTCCCCCTTCAATATAGATCCAATGCAATTGGTTGTTATGTCACTATAATTGCTTTTAATGTAAAACAGCTGTTCCATAATATTTCAAGCCCTTAATTTTTTGAAGAGACCAAGCTAATTTTCTTAAACAACAGTGCTATTTAAAATTACAATCAGTAACCAATCCATGATGACATAAGAAATTTTCTTCAGTAAAGTATTGCTATGAAAATGACATCACCTGAACCATTCAGTAGTCATGTAAAATATTTGATTTAGATTCTTTTGCAATCTTGTTGTGAACCAGTAACAAATGATCCATAATGGTTCATAATGTCAGCTTATCCTATTATAGAGAAGCCCCCATTTGGTGATCATTGTAAAAGTAAGGTTTTGCTTTGTAATAAAGGAGTCTGTACTTATTTTAAGTTCAATAGCAGTGGAAAAAAGTAAGTCTCTTTCCCTGAAGTGCCATGAAAAGTTTCATTGTGATTTATTTGTTCTGATTATATCTCTTGCCTACTTCTGAACCAACTATTTTAAGTATGAAGAAGGTGATATCCTATTGTTTTCAGATCTGGGACTAGAAGCACATCCTTGGGCTCAGAATGGTAGGGCTATATGAGAACTACAGAGGCTAAGAATGTTAAAAAGATGCATTTACAAATGACTTTTCCAGGGGTGTGGCATTTAGATACATGATGGCTAAAAGACAAACAAAACAAAATGAATATATATTATGTCCTTTCTCACAGGAAGGAAGGGCTTTTAATACTTCACGTCGTTAATGGATTATTACAATAATCTAACACAAAGGTAATTTTATAAATTCATAAATATCTACATGGGGGACTTAGATAGTAGGTGGGGGTGGTAAGGAAAGCACAGCCTGGATGCTGTCACCCAAACTGCAAGAATTAACTAGGTTTCCAGTGGCTACATAGTATTGCAAGTAAGTGTTACACAGTAGGGGTAGAGCCAAGTTCCCAGGTCTCTATTAACCTCATTGACTGGTACTGCCAGAGGTATTTTCACCTAGACCCCCCTTAAATCACATGTTCCTGTGGAGGCAGTATGGTGAGCAAGAGCACTGGGCTGGGAGTTGGGATATTTCTTTAGTCAATGAACCGTTTGACCTAAGCAAATTAACCTCTTTGATTCAGTTCTTCCCTATTAGTAAAATGAAATATCTAGGTTTCTTGTAGTTATTAAATTTCAGGTGGTACTCCTAGATATTTACCCCAGAGAAATGAAAGCATATGCCTATTTAAAAAAAAGATTTGTACAGGAATATACATTGCAGTTTTATTTGTAATAGTCAAAACATGGAAACAACTCAAATGTCCTTCAATAGGTGAATGGATGAAGATATAGTAATATATTTATGCCATGGAATAAGTTGAACTATCATGTATCAGTTGAACTATCGATACACATAACCACATGAATGACTACCAGCATAACTATTTTGAGTGAAAAAGTTTTACAGAAATTAGTATATACTTTATGAGTCCACTTATAGGAATTTCTAGAAAATGAAATGAGGATGGGGTGGGGTAGAATGAGCTGGGAGGGAGGGATCACAAACATCACAAATACACTTTGATGTTGGTATTAAAACTTATGTGAATGTTATTGTATGCCAATTATACCTTCTTTGTACCTCAGTCTGAAGTTTTGTAAAAATTTTTGGGTGGCCTAGAGTTGTAGCAGGAAGAGACATAACAGATGTCAAAGTCCTTTCCACATACAGTCTCATTAAATTATGGGTATGATTCAGAACACCTGGGAATGCCCTTATATCTTTGTCATGAAGTCTGTTCTGGATTTTTTCTCAGTGCTATGAAGTTCAAACATTTTTTTCTAAGTGTTATACTGTAAACCACCTCTAGTGGTATGTATTCTCCATTTGGTGTTTGGATAATGAGGTACAAGAGATTCTTAAGCAAAGTAGGGACATCTGTCTTGGGAATATTTATGGCTGTCCCACTAAACAGTAGATGGAAGTGCCCTTGCTATATTTTCCAGACAATAATGGGAGCTAGATCTTAAGTAACCATTTAAGACTATAGAGACTATTATTTTCTATTCTTATCAGAGAGCTGCTGGTTATCTAACCATTATTGTAAGTAAAATGGAATCTCACGTGGTTAGGAAAACATTTTAATTCTATGTAACAGATGACTGAGAAGAGAACAGATATCTAAGAGGATTCTCTTAGATGACATATTTCTCTACAGGCATTACTAAGATTGAGGATTTTGTGGGGTAGAGTTGTTCAAACATTCACATCCCACATCTGTCTCATTATAGGTGTCTATCTTACAGGTTTAGTGTAAATAATACACTTCTACGCCCAAACAATAGCATATACCCTAGCAAAGCTCACAAGGTATAAAGTTCCAGTAAGAACTGATGCTGATTCTGTGAGTCTTGTGTTGTAAAGACTTTGGCTGTTTCCTTACTGTCTGCATAAAAAAATGTGTAACCAACTAGGTTTAAAGATCATTTCAATAAAATTGGTAGATGAACTGTAAATCACTTAAAAATACATATTTGCCTTTGTTTTATATTAACTTATGCCTTCACCATTTAATCAATTATATTCATTATAAAATTAATTGGGGCAAAAAATTGCACTGAGAAATTATGTAACAGGCATTTATCATAGCGCCAATGTAGAAAGTTACCCAGGTCTGGTGTAAAGCTGATTGCTGTTGAATTTGGCAAGAGGCTAAATGGAATTGAGTGCTGTCCATTCCTCGAGCTCTTTCTGACTGGAATTTGCCTCTTGGTCTGCATCAGAGCTACCTTTCTTCTGGGCATGATGTCACTGGTTAGGACAAGCAGATGGCATCATGATGGCCTCTGACAGGATGCCTTTTCTCAATAAGAGGGAGAAGGAACATCAAGAAGAGGCAGCCCCGGTAGAAGCACGTGGAGTAAGTCACTGGGGCAGCAGCTTCTTGCCTCATTCTCTCAGGCCTTATTTGGGAGTCCTGAAAGGAGGCATTAATGAATTTCCTTTTCTCACTCTTAACATTATTCGATTTATGCAGGCTCATTCCTCCAGAGAGCTCAGCATTCAAAATTTATTGAGCTTTGGAGCTCCTCAAGCTCTCTGAGCACTGAGGACTGCCCAGGATTTTACCGAGAGCCCGAGAAATAAAAGGCAAGGAACTGCTATTTGCCTTTGTGGAGTTCTTTACTCCACAAATAAAAAAAATAAAGTGGGACTTGAAACAGCATTGTTATTGAAACATTTTAAATTCCTTGTCTACAATTGCATACCTAATCTTAAAATATTATTTTCCCTTTTTTCCAGTGTTTTGAGAGCAGCTTTATTCCAATGACATAAATCACACCACAGAGATGAGGAAATGAGGTCTCCATTTGGATGAGCGTGTGATTCTGGTTTATAGACCCTGCCATAAAGCCCGGTAGTGTCCTCTCCCATTTCTCATTCCCCAACATAGAGCATCTGCTGCTAAGGCAAAGGAAAATTGGTTTGAATCAAAAAGTAAAGATTGGTTTTTCAAAATTGTAAGTCGTAAATGAGCTTATCCTAAAGTCAACATCACTTTGAGAAAATCATTGCATCATTTATAGCTAAGAAGTCCTATAAATTAGCATAATATTTTTCTTCCAGGGGCTAAAATGCTTCAAACGTATAAGTTGACTTTATGTACAGAACAGGAGGAACAGAGATGTTATAGAGCAGGGCAAAGCACTTAACCCTTCTTTATCTTCACCTTAGTAGCATGTGGCTCACAGACAGGCAGTGCAGTGCTGAGGAAAGAGCAGTGGCTTTGATTTAAAAGTGTAAATTCTCAGCCCAGCCTCACATAGGCTGGATGAAATGGGGCAAACATAAAACTCTATGAGTTATTGTCTTACCACGTGTACAATGGGCATTAGGGTACCTCCCTTTTGGAGAGGTGAGGATTAAGTGAAACAATCTGCTCAGTATGCTTCCTTGTCACCTGATCAACAATACCTGGTTTGAGATAAATGAAAAACTAGCTGCCGGATTTCTCAGTGCTTTCACCCAGTCTGAGGAGTCCTGCTGGAGAAGACTACCTAGCTCACCTTTTGGTGCCACCATCAATCCATGCTCTCACACCTAAACTGGATGCCCTAGATGTAGGCAATTCTCTTTTCCTAATCAGGTCTCTCTCCCTTCTCTGCAAGTGATGTTTTAAAAACATCTTTTTCAAACTTCCCTAACTCCATCTTTTTCAAATCTCCCTAACTCTCAGCAGATGACTTTTCATCTGACTATACCAAGAAAAGAGAGGAAGAGGAAGAGATCAACACAGTGGGAAGTATCTCGACTTTCTACTGTCCTGCTCTCAAACTCAGCATTACCATTCATCCTTTCCCCTTCTCTCTGCTCACTGGGGAGAAACAGCAAGTTCAAGGCTAAGTCCTCTTCTTATGCTCTGGACCCCATTTCCACCCACCTCCTTTGTACCTAGACTATTAATTATTCCCTCTCCCCCTCTATGTCCATCATTTCCCTCGTCACTGGTTTCTTCTCAGTGCCACCTAATTATGTTTGTTATTTATCTCTATCTTAATGAAAGTTCCCTAAACTTGGGTTCCTCCTTGGCTAACAGCCTGTTTTCATCTCTTCCCCTTCCGCCGAGCTTCTTGGACGAGCCCCATTTCTTGCTTCACTTTTATTCGATCTTCCACCCCTTGGAATCAAACTTCTGTTCACATCTTCTTGGGAACTCTCTTTGCCAAGATCATCTATGGTTCATCTTGTTTTCAAACCCCATGGTCACTTTGAAGTCTTTTCCTAGTTAGACTTCTCAAAAACATTTGTGATCATGAGCACTCCCTCCTGTTTAAAATATGATTTTGCTTCAGTTTTCAAGATTCCACAACCCATTTGATTTCTTCCTACTGCTCAGCATCTGCCTGCACAACCTTAGCATCTTTTGCCAGTTCCTCTTCTAGTTACATTCCTATAATGTGGGTTCCCCTCATGCTTCTTCCCTGGGATCTCTTCCCTTTCTTTGACACTACCTTTCTGGGTAACTCATCAACTTCCAGGGTTTCTTTCCAGAAATAATGAAGCCTGATGCTCTGGCTCCAGTCCAGCTTTCTCTCTTGACTTTTAAGCCCTCACAAACCTCTGCTTAATAGACAACTTCAGCCCATACTAATGTGTTTATATATAAAACTCTCATCTTCCCTCCTCATACTTTTTCTTCTCCTGTTTATCCCATCCAATTGAGTGGCACAACTATCCAATCAGTTTCCCAAACCAAAGCTTAGGACACTTCCTAGGCTTAAAAATGACCAAAATTACTCTGGCTTCTTCTAAGGTGTAGTATTCACAAAATATAAAGAGTTAAAAATATGTGGAATGAGTTGGCTCACCAGGTGACCTTGGCTTATATGGAATGTGTTTGCTGTGATTTTAAGATCAGAATGCCTGTGGATTGTAATTTTTAAGCCATATTTGTATTGTAGCCTTTGCTTGTGAGATGAATTTGAAACTCTTCATTTGATTAACACTACGTAATATGCCTTTCAAGTTGTCAGGACTGTAAATATTCAAATGAGAGAAGGCATTGGTATACCCTTTGTCCTTGCTAATGAACACAAATATAAAAGCCTAATTATCACTCCATTTTTACACTCCATGCTGGTGTTGACAGCATATGACACCTTACGGTCTGTGGAAAGGATATAATCTCTGATCTGAGTGAAGGTGGATAGTCCTTAGAAATAATTGCATTTTAAATTGATTGCCCAATGTCATTATATTTGTTAAAATTATTTCAGAGAAGAATATCATTATTTTCATTATTAGTATAACTATTAAAGATATGGTAGATTGCATGATGTCAGATTAATGCCAAACATTAAAACATACAAAAAGGTAAGAACTATTTAAGAAGTATATTTTTATCATTCATTTCGAGGATAGGAATAGGTAGCACATTTGGTAGGTTAGGAAGTACAGTCTTCTGATCCACTGCTAAAGCAATGTTTGGTCTCATTTTTCTACCACGTACTTGCATGTCTGGTCTTTTGCTAGGGTCTGGCGTTTCAGAAATAAATGTGAGATGGTTTCTGTCTTACCAGTCTTATCCTAAGGCAGACAGGTTATCCATGTACAAGGTCATGCAAAAGGTACAACCATAAACAAGGTCAGAGGAAGCTGCAAGGACAGTGTGACCTGCTGCCAGGGAACAGGTGGCCACAGTGAAGCAGGTAACTAAGGATGATGAAAAGATACTCACCAGGCAGAGTGAAGGAAGTGAGCAGAGCCCAGGTCACAAAGAACCTCATGAACTTAGTGAGTGACCGAATACTTTTTTGTCCAAATTAGGGCCTTTTTGATAGTGAAAGGGAGTTAATCAAAAGTTATGCTAGGACAGCAGGCCAGTTTGGGGCAAATAAGGACAAATGGTCACCGACTTATATACCATGCTCAGGTGATAGAGCTTAACCCAATGGTTGGAAGACTTGGCAGTGACGTGAATACATTTTCATTCTTAGAGATCATTTTTGGTGGCAGTGTAGAAGATAACATAGAAGGGAGAACATATGAAAGCAGAGAGATCACTTAGGAGACCAAGATAATCAGTCTTCTAGGTGGGAGTGCAAGGGCCTCATCTCAGGCAGGGACCACGAGAAAACAGAAGAGGCAATAGGCTTAAACACATTTAGAAGTCAGAATCAATAGGACTGGTCATGAAATCTGGAATATTAAGAGGAGCAAAGATTCTAGGATAACTTCAGAGTGTAACCAATCAAAATAAAAATCACAAGATGAGCTGGAAGTGTTGGTGGAGGGAGAGCATAGGATTAGTTTTGGGCAGGATAAACTGGATTTGTTTATGGGATGCATTCTGGTAGAAATGTCTAGTAGCTGATTGGGTAGAGGGACAGATGCTCAGAGGAAAAGGGGCTACAGATGACTATGTGAAACTATTGTAATTATGAAACTACTTAGCTTCAACTGGATGTTTCTCACTCTCAGTTAATTGCTTGAATTCAGTATCAATTCTTTTCAGCATTATTTTATGTTAATGATTCTACTGGAAAACAGCTCTCACAGAACTTTCTATTGCATTATTTTTTTTAAAAAACAGCAAATTCTTTCTCTATTTGGTTAGAGAATGTTTGCTGATTTATTTTCATAGCTCTTATTTTTCAAAAGTCACATATGAAACTTGATGGATTATGGCATCCCATTACCAGACATTGAATGGTACTGTTTTGCAGCATTATACCTGAGGGTATGAACCACAATTCACATTACATCCTATTGTTTCATCTGTCATTCTCATTTAGGCACATTGGGGCACATTGTAATGAATGACTCCAACTAGGAATCACTACCATAAACTTGAATGTAGGGACACTCATTCATTTACTGTTAAAACATTTAAGGCCATACCATGCTCTTGGTGCTGTGAAAGGTGGGGAGATTCTTTAAGCAATGGGTGCTCTTCCAACCTGAACTTTAATACAGATATTTTTTCCATCATGGTTGAGCAGATATAGCATTGTCCTTGTACGACTTTGAATTTCCACCACTGACCTTGCTATGAATCCATTTTTCCACTTTTTTCTTTCCTGAGTTTGATCTGGGTAAAACTTAATTAGTGGACAAAATTTTTAAGTAGGAAATTACTTTTGGAGCAAATTTGATCAATGTCATCCTCTCACTTAGACTTCAATGGCTCCCAGTGCCTCTAGGATAAAATCCAAACTCTTTAGCATGTCATACAAAGTTTTCATCATTTGCCCTGGGCCTTTCTCCCTAACTTCTTTGATTTCCCCTTCTCTCAGCAATTTTGTCTCTAGTCTTATGGAGCTCTTTACTTGCATTATCCACAAATTGCCCTCTTAACTCTCATGCTGGGTTATGCTTTTATACATTGTTCTCGCTTCCAAGATTACTTACTCCTTTCTTCTCTGAGACAGCCCTTGCCTGTCCTAGAAGATTCTTCTTAGGTGTCACTTCCCTGGGAAACATTCTTTGATCCCCTGGGCTGAGTTAGGGGGCCTTCCTACTTGCCTTCTGTATTTGATTCTGTCCCATCATGTATCATGCTCAGCTATCTGGGATGAACTTGTCTTCTTGCTACAGCCTCAGTTCCTTGAGGCCAGAAACCATGTTTTCATCTTAATATTGCCAGTACCTAGGCCAATGCCTGGCATCTGGAAGTTGTTCAATAAATGTTTGTTTAAGGAAATGAATGAGAGTGAAAAAATGAAATACTCCCTTGTAGTGTCTTCCTTCCCAGGTTTCTAGTATTCCATCTCCCTCTCTGCCCCTCTCCCTCTGAGCTTTCCTCTTGAGACCTATGAAAGCTGCCCTCCCTTGCCCTCTCAATGCCTTGCTCTTTCTCAACTTTGGAACAGCTTTGGGCTTCTGTGGCCCATTTTTCATGTAACAGTTTCTGGAGTATGAAATATAGTCTTAGGATTTCACTCTCCAGGGCTAGCCATAGCCAAGACATTTCCTGAGTAATTTTTCACACTTCCAGGATAACCTATTTTCAGTCACTAAATAAACAGAAAATGTTTTTCAGGCACCTTGTTTGTTCCTGAACTGCACTGAGCTTTAGATATATAGCACTGGAAAAAAATAGACATGTCTCTTATTCATATTTGGATAGCATTTTCAACTTACATGGCATTTTGACCCACATTATTTTATTTTTATTTTAGTTTGTCCTCATGACAACCCTATGAGGTAGGCAGGGCAAATGCTAGTTTTATATATTTTAAAGATTGAGGAAATAAGGCTCAGAGAAGGAAAATATCTGACTGGTAGATAGCACCTGACAGTCAAACTCATGCCTTTTGACTCCAGTTCCAATTTCATCTTCATAGCCCCTGTGTGGTACAGTCATATTTACCAGTACAATTTTTAGGAGATGCTTACGTGCTTTGGCATTACCTCCTCACCATGGACCTTTCCTATGTCCTTTCTGGAAGTGATGAATGTCCCTTACTGCAGCCCCATGTTCCTAATCAAGAAGAACAATGGGAGCTGCAGATTCAGGGTGAGCTCCTGTGCTCCTCCAGAGGCGATAATGGAGCATTAGCGAGCTCCTTCCACCCAGGCGTCTGCCTCAAGCCTTTAGCGTGGTTCTTGACCTTGCCACTGGCTCACCTCCCTGCAGCTGCATTTCCCATAGGGAGGAGGAGAAAACTAAGAAATGGCTAAGCAGGCATAATTTTGACTGAAGAGAGGAGTTTATTTGTGAATAAAAGGATGTGATGGGAACCAGAGAAAACATGACCCAGTTATCTTAACGCAATGAGTCTCCATCTTTAGGAGGTAAAAATACATATATATATAGGGCAGTTTGTTAAAATGCTTATTTCTGCTTCCTTCCTCCCAGAGGCCCATTGGATCTGAGGTGGCATCTCAGAATCTGTGTTATCATGTACACTGCACAGGTGATCAGGGATACGTACGACTTTGAGCAACACAGTAGAAACACCAGCCAGAGTCTGTGGGGGAATGTAAAGAAAAAGGGGTTTGGGGTTGACTATCTTAGGTTCATCTCCCTCTATTTCCTACTAGCTGACCTTGGAAAATACACTTCACCCCTAAGGGCTTTAGTGTCTTCATCTCTAAATCAAGGATCTCTCCAGAAGCAGGACCAGAATACTTCTATCTTCCAATCTCATCAGAAAATTGAGAGGTTATAATTATGTTTGCAAGGGGGGGGAGGGTTGTTATAAATATTAAACCCAATAAAGGGTTAGTAAGCATTCTCACGCTCTATGACACAGAACTCCAGAGGGAAAAGAGAGCTGGCTGAAGAGAATCGGGGGCTTTCAAGATTAAATTCTGCCTTGGTCATTGCTTTTGACCTCAACAAAGAAGAAAGGGGCTGATTCACCACCCAGTTTGGAGATTTAGAAAGGTTCCACAGTGCACACTTTTTAAAATTTTAAATCACTTGAGCAGTAGAAAGAAGGAAACCCAGACAAATAAGACAAAATTTGTATGTCAGAAAGGGTCTGTAGGAAAAGTAGCTGAGGCTTGCAAAGAAGTTCAGGAATCATCACAAGAGGCAATTTTATTTATGTTCACTATACTAGTTTTCTGCTGTTTATAATCTCACAATGTCCATGGGTCAGGCGTCTTGTCATGGCTTCACTGGGTGCTCTGCTCAGGTTTTCCCCAGGACATCTCCAGGGCTCGGGACTCAGCTGAGACTCTGGGCACTCTCCCAGCCACATAGTTGTTGACTGAAGCCAATTCCTTACAGGTGTAGCCCTCGCAGCTTTCTCAGGGCCAGCAGAAGAGAGTCCCTGCTCCTTCGAGTTTGAACTCAGGGAAAGGCTGAACCCTCTTTAATGGACTCAATGGCCTAGGCCATGCCTACTGAGATAATCTCCTTTTTTGGTGAACTCAAAGTCAGTAGGGTCCTGAATTACACGTGAGAAATCCCTTCTAATTTGCCATATAATGTGCAACAATCACGTAAGTGATTTGTCTATTGGGTAGATGCAAGTTACAGGACCCTCTCACCCTCTAGGGGAGGGGATGACACAAGGATGTGACTCATGGGGGATCACCCTAGAGTGTGTTTGCCACATTTTGGGAGATGGACTTGTGTTCTGTTTGGTAGAACATTTATGGAGCCCAGAGGATGCACCAGGTAGTGTAAGATGTAATAGCAGACCAAGAGGAGAAGGTTACTATCCTTGCCAGCCCTGCAATTGCTCACAGTTTTGGGACAATGAAGAGAAAACTTAAATCACTATCTCTTACTCTGTTTCCAACTTCTTAGAGAAAGCACTGTGAAGGGGGATGATCTTTCAACTGAAAAGAGTAATCATGCGGGGAGGGCGCATCCAAAAGCCTCCAGGGGTGAGGGTCTAGTAGAAAAGCCTGAAATACCCTGAAAAATTGACTATTTGCCTAATAAATATCACTAGGGCAGGGAGAAAACATATAAATAATTCATGCAGAAGCACTGTCCGTGGTCCTTGAGCAGTCAAGAAGAGGACAAGTGCTAGAATATTGAGCTAGGAAAATATTCTAATACAATAGAGCACACTATATTAAAAGAATGAGCTTTTGGTGCAGACAGCAGGATTTCACTGCCTGATCTACCTTTTCTAGCTGTGTGGCCTTGAACAGGTGACTTGAACGTTTAATTGGGAAAAATAAAAATTTTGTGAGATAATGTGTAAGGTTTAGGACAATAATAAACACATTAGCATGCACTCAATAAATAAAAGCAATAATAAAAGCTTGTTTTTATATTGTTGCTTGCAAAATATGCATGAGAAGAAATTCTGCCTCTTACAATACAGTGACCCCCTTTGTTTTTGGAAATAATCAGAGTGGTTTATGAGTCCCTACGAGGAGCAGGGTATGTGGACTGACCAGGCAACCTGACTCTCACTAGAACAAGTCATTTTCACCGAATTGAATGAAGTTTATTCAACAAATAGTGTTTGGAAGGACTCTATGCGCAGAGAGCTGCTGAGGCTGTATGATTCTTCTGAGGGACCCAGGAAATTGATTCCTGGGGTTCATTTATCTCTTCTCTCTTATCCCAGCTTTATAGACCTGGGAATATGGGCTGATCCTATTGTCACTTCCATGACCAGACTTTAAACCAACGTAGCAGGGATCTTCCTCAGAGCCCTAGAAAATGCAGAGTCACCAACAAACAGCATATGAAAAGTGAACCTGAATCACTTCATTGAGGGTCATTAAATGAACTAATGCAACATCTTCTTTCCCCTAGTTTTGGCTCTAGGAAAGTAAGGTGGGGGAGAAGAAGAGGAATGAAAGACTTTCAAAGCTAAAGACTGCTGACTTATGTAGGACCAATCTATGAGAAGAGACTGTCTGTCTTAGAAAGTGATTAAGCATTCTTAGACCCTGCATTGCAACCCCTGAAAATAACTTAACAGGCACCCAAGATAATTCCTCAAAGACCAAGGACTAAAATATCTGCCATGTGTTCTTCTATCTCTATTTCCTAAGCAATTAGGTCTCATTCTTGGGCATGGTGAGGAAGATTTCCTTTGTCACTGGCAGTACCAGTGCTGCCTACTTGTACCCGCCCTCAACCGTGCATACATCAACTAAACTGCCTGCCTGGCAGAGTTTGGGGCTCCATTGCTCAAGAATCAAGAGAATTTGTTTCAAACTGGTGGAATTTGCAGCAATGTGTCCCTTGAGTGTCCTTGTCCAAAATTATTTTTCTCCTCCTCTGGCTGGGGTCGCTTCCCTTTAGGCTCAAAATGTGAGATGATGCACAGCAGCCTGGGAGGCATGACTGCCCCAAGGACACCCTTCCTGGGGTGGCTGAGGGAAAGCTGCTTTTGGTCAGGAATTACCCTTTAGGGTTCAGTAAATCTGGGCTCCAGTCCCAGATATGTATCCCCATCCCTACCCCAAAGCATCCACAAGTAAAAAACAACACAGATTTCAGCTTTCTTTTCCCCTGGATGAACCTCATTCCCTATCATGGTGGAAGAAAATTTAGATAAAATGTTCTTTACAGGGTGAAGTCAGAATTCCTCATTGCAACACCCAGGTCCTGAAATTTGAACTCTGCTTGCCTCTCAGTTTCATCTTCTATTACTTTCTCTAAATGAGATGTAGCCTTTCAAAGCTACTTTCAGATGCATTCTGTTCTTTCAGGTCTGTGTGGAAGTTTCTCGTTTCCTCATCCTGGATGTCTTTCCCTGGTTGCTTCCACTAAGGTTCTGTTCATCTCTCCAAACTTAATTCAACATTTACCTCATTGGTACCTCTTCTCTTACTCTTTCAATTCACCCAAATGTAGGTCCTCCATCTTCTTTGCTCTCTGGTCCTGCACTTACCATTTTGGATTGTGATCATTTGTATTCATGTCTATCTCTTCCACTGTATCTAAGCACCTTGAGAAATGCAACTATATTTCACTTTTATACCCAAGCCTTAGTGCTATGCTTTTAAATAGCAATAAATATGTTATTGATGTTGATAGCATGTAATCTACTAATAATGATGTTGAAACCATGTAAAAAGAGATACTGGGGAATGCAAAGAAGATGGAAAGTCTCCATTCTTTACACAAAATGCTTCTCTTTTTAGTATATAAAATAAGCCCTGTAGTCTGACGAATATTATATTTAGAAAAGCAGACCTCAAAATACTTTGTTTTACCATTGCTTACTCTCCAAGTTCTTGACCAATTGCTGATACATGAGAAGGGTCTTAAAACGTTTAACTATACACATTGTGAAATAGGAGACATACAATTCAATCCATTAGATATGACGGTCAGGGTCCTTCAAAACCAGGAAGTCAAGTATAGCTCTGATGAGGTGGAAAATATGGAGTCATGTGAGATTTTTAAAAAAGGAAAATCGGGTATGCAGAAAATTAATCAGTGTCTTTAGAAAGTGACTTGTCCCTACTTTCCTGCCAATCTGGAAATTGGCAGATTCTACTTAATCACTAATATAGGACTTTTCAGCTTCGACTCAAACAATTCTACTGTCAAAGAGTTTAGGATTATGCACACCAACTTAGACATAGTCATAATCCTCATTCCTAGGTGTGAACCCACTGTAAATAGGACCTCTTGGAAGTGTTATTTTTCATTAAAGTGTGGTTCAACTGAATGAAGTTGGGTCTCAATCCAGGGAAATTTGTAGAGAAAATGAAACCAGAAGTCAGAGTGAGAGAAACCTCTGGGGAGGAGTGGAAGCCCGAAGTCAAGTGAACTGGATGAGAAAGGAGAGAACACTGCAGCCCTGCTATGAGGCAGAGATACAAGCCAAGGAACCCCAAGAATCATGGCAGCCAGCATCAAAATGCTTCAGACTTTGGGAAGGAAGCATCGCCTTGATTTTGGACTTCTAGGCTCAAAACCAAGAGTCAACAAATTCCCACTGTTTAAGCCAAACCATTATATGGCATTTGCCATAGTACCCTGGCAAACTGAGACAGATTTCATAATAAATAGACAGTTCTGACTATATTACATGCTTTTTCTTATACTCAGCTAACTCTGCCTATAGCATCTACCCATTTGTTAGGGAGTGAGTGGCTTTGTTTTCTTCCTTCCTTGCAAAATATCCTGGTTAACTTGTGTGGACTCTCACTAACAGATTCTCCCTAATGTGTCAAAGTCTTCCTTAAAATGTGCACCTACAAAAAGGCACTTTATGGCCTAAACGATGCAGAATAAAAGCCAGCTCTCATTACTTTTAATCTGAGCACTGTTTCTATTATTTATTGTAACCCAATATAAAATTTACTTTTATATTTTCACTGCACTTATTGTTTGTATGGTCCATGAAAAAAATCCAGGTTAACTGTCCAATCTACATTTGTGCATTTGATTTATTAAAAATTTAGAAGAATAACTTTTTCTCTCTTATTTTGTTAATTTCGCTGTAGCTATTCTGCCAAATAACTTTGAAATTTGATTTTGTCGGCCTTCATATTAACCAAGCATTGTGGTTTCGTTGGTATATAAATTTGACAAAAATACTTTCGAGTCATATGTCATCATCTGATGCTGTTTCACCAAGCATTTTCAAATAGTCAATATGTCTGGACAATGACTGGATGGCAATTAAATAAGTAAGGGAAGCTAAATGATTTCTGCTCACATGAATGTTAAAATGTCCCAGGAGAAAAAAATCAATAATCTGCATAAATAGCCATAGCACAGTGTGCTATGTGGATACCAGAAGTAGAGATTAAACACAGTTTGTGGGAGGATGGAAAAGGGAGAGATTTTGCCCTGCTGTGGGATCAGGGAAAGTCTCGTGGGGAAAGTGGTATTTGAAATTAAAGGTCATGGATGCTGAATAGGATTTCAGCACAGTGGGGCTGGGGTGGTCGCTATGGTGAATGATATTACAGGCCGAAGGAACATTGTATAAAAAAGATGCAGAGGTAGAAAAGTTTCAGTACATTTTTGGAAGGGCACAAAACTGTACAAGGTAGCTTAGGACCTGTAGATAGAACAGAAAAGAAGATAGAAAAGGATACATCCTGGAGCCACATTGTTGGGGTCCTTTAAGCATGGTGAGAAGTTTAGAGTTATTCTAAAGTCACTAGGGAGCTTTTGAAGGCTTTTGATCAGGAAAGTCATATGACATGATTTGGTTCTAGAAAGAAGGATCTAGTGGCTCTGTACGATATATACTGGAGTCATTAGAATATGACAAGAGATGAGTTCAGGGGCTATAGTAATTATTTAGAATTTATGTGTTTTATATATTTTAATGTACAGGTCAGGCGAACTAGAACTGTATTAATAAACATAAAAAGGAGAGGATGGTTTTTATGTCAAGGAGAGGTAGAATAGATAGGCCTTGATAACTCTTTTATCTTTCTAGGCTGCTCAAAGCTAATACCATGAAATGAGACAGGTTAAACAATAGGAATTTATCTTCTCATGGTTTTGAGGCCTGGAAAATGTCCAAATTAAGGCATCATCAAGGCAACACTTTCTTCCCAAAGACTGACTGCTCCCTATCCTTGGCTCCTCTAGCACATTGTGAGGCACATGATGCCTCTTCTCTTCCAGGTCTCATTGATTTTAGCTTCCTTTTTCTGTGGCTTTTTCTCTGTCTGTCTTAACTTCACTCTCTTGTAAAGAACTCCAGAAATAGGATTAATGCCTATTCTGATTGAGGTGTGTAGCAGTTTGATATTATAGATGAATTCCAAAAACAAATTTTGGATTGTGTTTGTAATTTGATCTGTACCTGAGAATGATTGAGTTATGATTAGGGTGTTGAGTCCCCACCTCTTGGTGGGTGGGAACGCACAGATAAAAGGCATGGCAAAGAACAGAGTTGAGGGTTTCTGATATTGGCATTTTGATGTTGGAGTTTGAAGCTGAAGACTTATGCTGGAGCCCCTGGAAGTCAGCACTCAGAGGAAAGAGAAGCCAGCTGCAGGAAGAAAGGAACTTTGAACCCAGAGAAAAGCAAGATCCAGGAATGTAAGAACCCAGGAAGCCTGAACCATTGCAGACGTCAGCAGTCATCTTGCTCCAAATAGACTTTGGTGAGGAAAGTAACTTATGCTCTATGGCCTGGTATCTGTAAGCCCCTACCCCAAAAAATTTCCTTTATAAAAACCAACCCATTTCTGGTATTTTCCATCAGCATCCCTTTGGCTGACTAATACAAGGTGAAATACATTTTTAAAAATTGAATTAACCTCATCAAAAGGACCTATTCACTATGAGTTCAAACCCACAGGAATGGATTAGATTTAAGACATATTTTTCTGGGGTATGTACAGCTTCAAACCACTGCAGTAACTAATTGTGTGTGAACTATAAAGAAGAAAGGAAATTGATGGATATTCTGAGGTTTCTAGCAAAAGAGGCTCAGAGAATGATTGTATCAGTGAGGCCCTGGCAGGAAGCACTGGACACTATCAAATAGAAAATTGAGAAGAGTTTAGTAAAGGGGCTTTTTACAAAGGAGACAGGGATAAGGAAAATCAAGGGATAGTGCTGTTTGCTGGACTAGAAACAGTGGCTATTGGAGGACTTTACAATGCCTGTGTCTGAAAGGCTAGGCAATGAGGCCTTTCCCTGAATGAGTTTCAGCCTTGACAGGAGCTGTGCTTTCAATAGAGATTAATGCCATCTCAGCTTCACCCAGCAGGCAGGGATGTGGAGAACGGGATACCCCAACTTTACTCTTCTCCTGATGCCACCTCCCATCAACTGAAACCAACCAGACACCAGACAGCCAAGGAATCCATTGATTAGTCCATAAAAGTCACTGTCCCAGGGCTTAGAGTGATGTGAAAAAACATGACAAGTCTGGAGGGAGGACAGAAAATTTGCATAATCAACTACCAACTTTCATTTCATCCAAATTGTTAGTAAGAACAATATGGACTTGTAGGCCAGCTAGAGAATCCGTCCAGATCGATGTGTGATTTTTCAACACTGTATTTGTAATTGCATCACAAGCTGAGAATGCCCCTAACTGCATTTTGTCCTTTTCCCAATAATTTGTTGAGATCAAGTTAACAGTATGACTATGTCCTGAAAAATGAGTAAATTTATGAAAATAAGACAAACATTTAATCTGGCCAAGTGCAAACTTTTGCTCAGTTATCATGACATGTTTGCATACTCATAAGTCACCTATTTAATTTTACAATTTATAAGCTTTTTGAGGACCAACATCAAACCTATCAGTTTACAGTTTTCTCTGTCTTGCTATTTATTAGAGATAGAAAGACAATGCCTATAAAAATGAATATTTAGATAATGCAAATTGGCTTAGGGCTTATGTCTTCCAGGCAATTGATGATCCAATTAATCAGTCTATTTAGAAGCCACAAAATTTAATTAGTGTCACACATTGCTTTGAATCTCACAAGCATGGCATGCTTCTTTTGACTCTTATACTTGAGAATTTCCTCTCTGCAATCATCATTGCCTATAAAATCTCCAAACAAAAGTGAAGATTAAGTATTATAGTCAAAACTATTTTGACTTATCAGTTTACCCATCTCAATGAGGGGATCCTTGGAAAAATAACACTGTCACGCTCACTTCATTAGGTTTTTAGTAAATAATTGCTGAGTGGGTGAATGGATGGATGGATGAACGGAGGAACAGATGAAAGAATAGGGTAAGTGTGGTCATGTGGTAGAGGAAATGATGAAAAATATTGGGTTTATTTCTCTCTGTATCCTTGGAACCAATTTCTCTCTTCCATTTATAATAATGGTATACACTCTCTTCTGTCACTCACATCTTTTCATAGCTACTCTGTGGTAAATGAAATTTTCTTAGAGGGCATAAAACAGTTGAAATCTGCAATTTCATCAGGCATTCAACTTCCACCATAAAACTTAATGACGAAGCAGATGAACATGGAGATGATTTTGTAAGAATAAAGCTCACAGACATACACATCATAATTGCAAGACTACTGTATAGCTTAAGCAATTCAAACAAGCCAGCTGCTCTGCAAAGAAACAAGTATGCCTTCCTGTCAGCTTTTATCAGCTGAATTGTGCTCACAACTTTCTTTCAATGCACACTTGATTTTGATTGGGATATTCTGAATTTGTATCATGTGGTAAAATCACATGGCCCATTGCATTCTTTCTTTTCAGAAGCACTATTCTTGTTGATTAGCCCAATTATATATCTCTTTTTCCAACCCACACATTTATCACCATTTCACAGATAGAGAAACTAAGGCAAAGTCAACTTAATTCATAGGGTAAGTTGGAAGTGTAACTAGAATTGCATCTGATAAAAGAAGTATATGTTTATATTATATCCTAGTTAAACTTAGCGCTAATTAAATATTTTTAAACTGATAATTGTTATGTGAAAGTGTCTTGAGGCAGGTACTCTCATAAATGGCTAGTGGGAGTATTAATTTGTGCAGTCTTTTTGAAAAACATCATGACAGTATGTAAGAGTAAAAAAAATCTTCATACATATCAACAGTGTAATTTGAGTTCTAAGTATACATAATGAGGAAATAATCATGGATATGTTTAAGGATTCATACACAAAGACAGTATTTCTAGACATTGGGCACCTAAGGCATTGCTGGGCATATAGTAAGTACTTGACATCATTATCTCATTTAGTTCATATTATACCCACATGAAAGCTGTATTTTTCACCCCATCATTCAGGTCTCTGCAAGTCTTTATCAGCTCTCTTTAAGTAAAGCAACAGAGACTTAAAGAGAGGTGAAGTTCAAAAGGACAAATATTGTATGGTCTCACTACTATGAGTTAAATATGAAGAGTAAACACATGGAGTTAAAACCTAGACTGTGGGTTGCCGGAAGGTGGGATGGGGACTGAGAAGGGGGACTGAGAAGGGGTACTGATGCTTACTGGTGTACAATTTTCAATTAGCTTGATGGCAGGACTGTGGAGGTGGATGGAGTTGATTGTAACACTTTATGGTAAGTGTGGCTAACATGGCTGGCTTATAAACGGGGTTGTGGCTGAAGGGGGTAGTTAGGGATGCAGATGTCAGTTGAGGGAAGGAAAGAGTAATCTAGGGGCTGAATGACTTGGTGAGCCCAGAGGTGGATGAGGATTGTGGTTAATAACACAAATACAAGAAGTTTCTTCCATGAACTAGAACAAATGTACATCACTATTACAAGGTGGTAAGAAATAGTGATGCATGGAAAAATACAAAAACTGTAACTTATGGACTATATTTAACAGCAATATTGTAATATTCTTGCTTCATTTTCAAAGAAGGTACTATGTCAACACTAAGGGTCAATAATAGGGGTGTATGGGATTTTTTTCTTTTGGACTAAGGAAAATGTTCAAAGGTTTACTGGGACAATGACTACACAACTCTGTGGTGAAAGTGAGAGCCCCTGAGTGTACACTTTGGATATAATGTACAGGGCATGGGACTGTATAACACAGTGAATCATGTGGTGGAAGATGGACTGTGGTTAACGGTACAAAAATGAGAGTGTTCTCTCGTGAACTATAACAAATGTACAATACTAGAACATAATGTTAATAATAATAGTTTTAATGGAAAAAATATGCCAAGTGTATGCTATGGAACATAGTTAGTGGTAGTAGTTGGATGCTGTCCTTTCATAATCGGTAACAAATGTTCCAAACAATGGCTGTTGGAGGAGGGGTGATGTATGGGAATTCTGCACATTATGTATGATCATTCTGTAAGCTTACAACTTTTCTAATTAAAAAAAAAAAGGTGAAGTAATGAGTCCATGATCATCTGGTTGGTAAGTGGTAGGGGGAATTGGAATCCAATGTTATCTGTTATACATTATACACAATTTGGAAACTGATCAGTACTCACCTGAAGTCTCTGGGTGACTGCAGCTCCCAGGAGCTCTTTTTCTGAAGTTCTGTCCTTTCTGGGTAATCTTCTCTGTAATCTACGGAAGCCCTGGTCTCTTTGAATTCCCTACTCTATCTCTTCAACTCAAGGAAATCTCTGGGCTTCCCCTCCCTGAGCTGCACCCCAGAATGTTTCCCAGCAGTAAGCTGGAGCAGTCTTAACAGTCACCACATTTCTTTCCTCTCCTTCTGGGATCACTGGCCTGTGCTGACTGATACCTAATGCTTGAAAGCCAGTGCTTTATAGATTTTGTGTGGGTTTTCCATTGTTTAAGCTCAAGGGTAAATCCAGTCCTGGCTGCCCCATGGTTGTCAGAAGCAGAACTCTTCCCTATTAACCTTGAATACTCTGTTGGGGCATCAACACTCTCTGTAAAGCCTTCTTGGACAGCTCCTATGGTGGGAACAGTCCAGGTCCCCCAAGATGCCCATGCCCTAATCCTCAGAGCCTGTGGATCTGTTACCATCTACAGCAAAGAGGGCTTTAAGGAGATGATTAAGGCTCGGGACCTCTGTACGGGGAGATGATCCTGGAACTTTTCAGGTGGGCTCAATCTGATCACTTGAGTCCTTAAAAGTCAAGAACCTTCTTTGGAGCTGGTGTTTATGCGTGATGAATCTGGACTCAGATGGGATCTTTCTTCATAAGACTTTCATGCTACTGTGCTGGAGTTGTAGTTGGTGTTGGGGTTTCAGATATATTTAGGGGATCTGAATCTCTGGACTGACAATGTGATAGCCAGGCCCTGAGCCTCAACAGACTCCAGCACCTACAATCTGATTTATTGGACTCACCTCACTCAGCTAAGATGGAGTTGAAGAAGGACAACCACCACACCATGGAGCCTAGAGTGCCTACAACTGAAAGCGGGAGGATTGCATCCAGTATCCATGTGGAATCTGAGCCTCCTCTTGATATAGAGGTGCAATGGACACAACCAATCCAATGTCCACAGAGAAAAGGTGGTATTGGAGTGGGAAAAGTGGACATGGTGGCTAATGGGTATGGGGAATGGCAGGAAGAGACGAGATGTGGAGGCATCTTTGGGACTTGGAGCTGCCCTGGATGGTGCTTCAGGGGCACTCACCAGACATTGTAAATCCTCACAGGGCCCACTGGATGGAATGCGGGAGAGTATGGGCCATGATGTGGACCACTGACCATGAGGTGCAGAGGTGCCCAGAGATGTACTTACCAAATGCAATGGATGTGTCATGATGATGGGAATGAGTGTTGCTGGGGGGGGGGGGGGGGGAGTGGTGGGGTGGTGGTGGGGTTGAATGGGTCCTCATATATTTTTTTTAATGTAATATTTTTACAAAATCAATTAAAAAAAAAAAGTCAAGAACCTTTCCTAGCTGCAAAGAACTAGAAGACAAAAGCTCAAGGAGGACCCAATCTGCTGTTGTGAGCTTCAAAGACGGAAGAAGGTGGTAACAAGGCACAGAGTGTGGGTTGAGAAAGGGAAAGAGACCCATTCCCCCTAGATCCTCCAGAAAGAAATGTAGCACTGCCAACACCTTGGTCTAGCCCAGTGAAATGTGTTGGGTTTCTGATTCCCAGAACTATAAGTTAACAAATATGTTTTGTTTTAAGTTTATAAGTTTGTGGTAATTTGTTCCAATAGAGTTGAAAAGTAATGTATTGCCAGACAATTATAAAACTTAAAATAGATAAACTTCAAAAAGTTCTAAACAGGTTATGTTTTTCAGTCTGAATAATCCACATGTTACATTGCCACCATTTCAGTATCCCTTTGTTAAATAAAACAGTCTCTTAGTTGTTTTTCAACAAAGACATCAAAATCTTTATTTCTATGGCCGGCATTTTGTGGATATGTTTTACTTCTATTAGTTTCTCTGACATATATCACTTATTGGCCAGTAACCAGTCATCCTCTTCCCTACTTGACAATGTCGTTATATAAAATATTATTCTGTGCCTTCTTATATGACTATGGTAAGAGTAGTTTTTCATTCATAGGATAGTTTAGGGGCAAAAACGACTGTCTGATTTAGATTTAGGAATCAATTTCAGAATTATTGTCCTGATTTTATTATCAAATGACTCTGGACGGTCTCACTCTGAAGATCTTGGTTTGTCTTTGTGTTAGTGAGGGTTCTCTAGGGAAACAGGATCAACAAGAGATATCTGTCAATAGTATGTGATTTTCTAAGAGTCTCTCATATGATGATGGGGATTCACAAGTCCAGCTTCCACAGGCAGGCTGCAACCAAGGGCTCCAATGAAAGTACAATGAAGGTTCTTGAAGAATTCTGGGAAACATTGGCTGTCCAAAGACAAGCTGGAAAATTCTCACTCAATGCTGGAATCACTTCCCATTGTAAGGCATTCAACTGATTGGATATAGCATCACTCGTTGCTGATGGCAATGTCCCTGATTGATGTCATTATAATCAGCTATCTATGATTTACCACTGCAGTAAAGTCAATGGTGGTTAAAGTCCATATATGATCTTGTATTACAATTAGCCCAGTGCTTGCTTGACTAAACAACTGGAGACAATTACCTGGCTGAGTTGACGCAATAGTCTAACCATCACAGTCCACCCTTTGTCAACTCAGCAACAGTACACATTACCTTAAACCATACTTCGTCTCTAAGTTAAAACAATAACAAACATGCATATGTATATATATTTCCACCTACAATACTCAACTCTCCTGTGTGCAACTGGAAGCACATTAATTCTTGGGTAATATTCACTCTCAAACTTGACATCCTCAAATATTATGACATGAAACTGATACAACTTGTTATACGATGAGGGAAAAGTTTGCAAAGACAAATTAGTTTTGTGTACATATGCAATCTTCATCATAATGAAACAAGGAAGAAAGATTCATGACTATTATAGTCCTCATTTCTGTAACTGGTAACATAGTCAAAGTTCATATTTATCACTACCTTCTTCCACTATCCATTCCATGTTTCCATTACCCTCAGCAAACACTTCAGCTGACCGTGGTTCTTTGCTTGGTGGGGTGACCCAAACTTTCATTCCTGAAGATTGTGGGCCATTGTTAGTCCTCCTTGGATTGAGTTGTTGCAATTATCCATTGACTTTAATCATAGGACATGGCAATACTAGGAGACGCCCTAGAGGATCTCTGTATTCCAGGCAAACTCTTCTTTACCCCATTATGTAGATGCAGTCCTATTTCCCCTTGAGAGTCAGGATCAATCGCTCCAGCCAGTATAGTTAATTTCCTTCTTTGACTGTTGATTCAGAGGTAAGAGGAGCCCAAAGTGTCCATGTTGCAGTTTTAATTTCCAGTTCAATGGAATCATTGTTATGTTCCCTGGAGACAGCACTCCACCTTTTGGGACTAAAACCTGTAGACCAGCAGAGTTTGAGGTTGCAGGGACAGGAGGCAAAAATTTTCCTAGTGGGTCACTAGGGTTAATAGTGTGCGGTGCTACTCCCAGTTCCTTGATTCCTTGATTCCTGGACTCATGATTCCTGATTATGGGAGAAACAACACCATAGAGTGGACACTGACTTAGGGCATACATTGCCCAGCCCTGCAAGGTGGTGCCACCTAGTTGTCACCATAATTGAGTCTTCAAAAGGCCATTCCACTGTTCTATCAATCCAGCTGCTTAAGGATGATGGGGAATAAGATAAGACCAGTGAATTCCATGGGCATGTGCCCATTCCTGCACATCATTTGCTGTGAAATGAATTCCTTGATCAGAAGCAATGCTGTGTGGAATGCCATGGTGGTAGATAAGACATTTGGTAAGTCCATGGATGGTAGTTTTGGAATAAGCATTGCACACAGGAAATGCAAACCCATATCCAAATTATGTGTCTATTCCAATTAAAATAAATTGCTGCCCCTTCCATGGTGAAGTGATCCAATATAGTCAACCTGCCACCAGGTAACAGGCTGGTCACCTTGAGGAATGGTGCCATATCAGGGGCTGAGTGTGGGTCTCTGCTGCTGGCAAATTGGGCACTCAGCAGTGGCTGTAGCCAAGTCAGCCTTGGTAAGGGAAAGTCCGTGTTGCTGAGCCCATGCATAACCTCCATCCCTACCTCCATGGCCACTTTGTTCATGAGTCCATTGGGCAATGACGAGTGACTGGGGAAAGAGGCTGAGCATTAGTCACAGAGTGGGTCATCTTATCCACTTGATTATTAAAATCTTCCTCTGCTCATGTCACCCTCTGGTAAGCATTCATGTGGGACACAAATGTTTTCATGTTTTTGCCTTCTCAAAAAGGTCTATCCACATACCTCTTCTCCAGAACTTTTTGTCACCAATTTTCCAATCATATTCCTTCCAATTCCCTGACCATTCAACCAAACCACTGGCAAGAGCCCATGAATCAGTGTATAAATGCACCTCTGGCCATTTCTTATTCCAAGCAAAATGAACAACCAGTGCTCTGCTTGAAGTTCTGCCCACTGGGATGATCTGCCCTTACCACTGTCCTTCAGAGAAGTCCCAGAAGGGAGCTGCAGTGCTGCAGCTGTCCACTTTCGGGTGGTACCTGCATATCATGCAGAACCATCTGTAAACCAGGCCCAAGTTATCTCTTCCTCAGTCAACTGATTGTAAAGGATTCCCCAAGAGGCCAAACCTCTGGACTGGGAAAGAGAAGGTAACATGGCAGGGGTGGTGACCATGGGCATTTACGCTACTTCCTCGTGTAACTTACTTGTGCCTTCAGGACCCGCTCAGGCCCTACCTTGTATATACCACTTCCACTTTATTATGGAGTGCTACTGTGCATGCCCAACTTTATGGTTTGGTGGGTCAGACAATACTCAACTCATGATAGGCAACTCAGGTCTCATGGTAACTTGATGGCTCATGGTTAAGCATTCAGTCTCTACTAAGGCCAGTAGCAGGCCAAAAGCTGTTTTTTCAAATGGGAAGTAGTTATCTGCAGAGGATGGCATGACTTTGTTCCAAAATCCTGTGGGTCTGCATTGTGATTCTCCTAGAGGGAACTGCCAAAGGCTCCAGACAGCATCCCTATTTGCCACTGAAACTTCCAGCATCATTTGATCTGCTAGATCATATGGCCCAAGAGGTAGTGCAGCTTGCAAGCAGACTGGACCTGACACAGTGCCTCTTCTTGTACTGATCCCCAATCAAAACTAGCAGTTTTCTGGTCACCTGGTAAATGGGTTGGAGTAGCACACCCAAATTAGGAATGTGCTGTCTCCAAAATCCAAAGAGACCAACTAAGCATTGTGCCTCTTTTTTGGTTGTAGGAGGGGCCAGATGCAACAGCTTATCCTTCACTTTAGAAGGGATATCTTGACATGCCCCAAACCACTGGATACCTAGAAATTTCACTGATGTGGAAGGACCTTCTATTGTAGTTGGACTTATCTCCCATCCTCTCTCATACAAATGCCTTACTAATAATTCAAGAGTCTTTGCTACTTCTTGCTCACTAGGTCCTATCAACATGATATCATCAATATATAATGGACCAGTGTGATGTCTTGTGGGAGGGAGAGACGATCAAGATCCCTGCAGACAATATTATGACATAGGGCTGGAGAATTGATATACCCCTTGAGGCAGGACTGTGAAAGTATACTGCTGGCCTTGCCAACTGAAAGCAAACTGTTCCTGATGGTCCTTACTAATAGCAATTGAAAAAGAAGCATTTGCCAAATCAACAGCTGCATACCAGGTACCAGGGGATGTGTTGATTTGCTCAAGCAATGATATAACACTTGGGACAGCAGCTGCAATTGGAGTCACCACCTGGTTAAGTTTATGATAATCTACTGTCATACTCCAAGATCCATCTGTTTTCTGTGCAGGCCAAATAGGAAAGTTGAATTGGGATGTGGTGGGAATCACCATCCCTGCATCCTTCAAATCCTTGATGGTGGCATTAATTTCTGCAGTCCCTCCAAGAATCCAGCATTGCTTTTGGTTTACTACTTTGCTAGGTAGGGGCAGTTCTAGTGGCTTCCACTTGGCCTTTCCAACCATAATAGCCCTTACTCCACAAGTCAGGGAGCCATTATGGGAATTCTCCCAGTCTGAGTATGTCTATTCCAATCACGCATTCTGGAACTGGGGACATAACCATAGAATGGGTCCAGGGACCCAGTGGACCAACTGTGAGACAGACCTGAGCTAAAACTCCATTAATCACCTGACCTCCATAAGCCCCTACTCTGACTGGTGGACCACAATGACATTTTGGGTCTCCTGGAATTAATGTCCCTTCTGAGCCAGTGTCTATAATCCCTGAAATGTCTGATCATTTCCTTTTGCCCAATGCACAGTTACTCTGGTAAAAGACTGTGTATCTCCTTGGAGAAAGGTGGGAAGAAGATTAAGAGTGAAAATTTGGGGCAGTTTAACAGGATCTTTCCCCAAGGAAACCTGGCCTTCTCATCATTCAAGGGACTCTGGGTCTGTAAACTGTCTCAAGTCTGGGAATTGATTAAGAAGCCTTGATTCTCTGTGTCTGTAATATGAGTTAAGGTTATGTTCACTCATCCTAGAGCTCTTCTGTTTATACAGATCCAGAAGAAATTTAGTAGACTGCCTTCTCTTTCACTTCTGGTACCCCATGATATATTAGCCAATGCCATAACTCTACCCAACTCAGACTATTTTGAATGCATTTTTGAATCTGCCTTTCCTTGTAGTAGCAACACCCACTTTGGCTTTGGCAATTAACTGCAGATACTTAACTTTTACCAGACCAACATCCTATCATCCCCATAATGTTTAAGGATTCTAATTCCATCACAGCCCTCCCTACAGTGATATCTGGACTACAGAGAAGAGCAACCACAGAACTCTTCAAGGAAGATGGAGTTATTCTTACAAATTTATTCCTCACAGTACTGATTTAATGTATGTCCTTTGGGCATTCCTGGGGTGGGTGGGCAGCTCTCAAATGGTAAATCCATTCTAGCATTCCAATGTCCCCAAGCCTTTGAATTCCCTCTTCTACTGTATACCAGGGCAAATAGGGCATCTTAACTTAGGTCTATGTTTGAATCAGCCACCCAAACTGTTAGAGCCCTTTCTAACTCCTCGAGCTACAGCACTGAATCCAGAATTTCTGCTTAGTGGGCCCATATCAATAAATTCAAACTGATCCAACTTTATATTCCTTCCACCATTATTGCATTCCCTTAGTGTCCATTCCCACACGTATTCCCCTGATTTCTGTCTATATAAGCTGGAAAACTCATGCAGTTCTTCCTGAGTATACCTTACTTCCTCATGGGTCACACTTTGTATTTCACCTTTGGGGGCTTGTTGTGATTTTAGTCTAGTAATATGTCTCAAAGAAAAGAGAGGTGGTGAGGATGGGAAGAAGGATTAGAAATGTCTTGCAAGCTACTGACCTCAGGGCATTCCCTTGCATTTTCTTCTGGTGAGACAGGATTAATCTCTTTAGGCAGGGGTTGGGAGGCAGTTTCCTCAGGGCAGACTGGAGGCTCGGCAGCGCAGGCAGGAGTTTGGCTGCTATGAGCCTCAGGGCTGGAAGGAGGTTCAGACTCCCTGGGGCAGTCTGGGGGCTGGATGATACAAGGTTGACAAGATAGGGCCTGAAAAGGGCAGGTGAACACAGGACCATCTGGTAAAGTCTCAGCAGAATTCAGGGTTCTAATGTCTCCACCAATATTATCAACATCCCATATGTCTCCATCCCAGTTATCTCAATTCCACTCTTTTCCAATCAATGCCTTCACTGTAACTGCAGAAATTTTTAAATTCTGCAGGGTTGAAATTTTAGTTTCCTTTGTAATTCTGCTACTTGTACAGACAGAGTCTAAATTTGGTTCTCAGATATTTCGAACCTGTGGCTACAGGAGACAAGATTTTCTTTCAGAGCACACATAGAAACTTTAGCATCATTCATGCAGTGTTTAAGTTTCAAATTTGAAGCCTTTAACTCATCTCTTTCTTTTGTAACAGTATCCAGAGTATCTAGGAAGAGCCAACCAACATCACTGTATCGTTTGACTCCACAAAACTGTTAAGGTGTTGAAAACACTCTACCCGAATCTTTGCTTCTTATAAGCCTGGAAGTAGGGGAATCCAGTGATGATATTTTACATATCTCAATTGCCAACTCATGCCCCATGGCATGTTAGCAGCCTTCTCATTATTGGAAAGGGAGTTTAGTACCCTTGAGTCCAATTAGAGTAGAGAGCCAATTGCAAAACTCCCAGAACCACCTCAGACATCCCATGTTTAAGACTCTGTTCCTCATGAACCACTCCCAGTACCAAGCCATATTAGTCAGGGTTCTCTAGGGAAACAGAATCGACAAGTGAGATCTGTCAATAGTATGAGATTTTCAAAGAGTCTCTTATGTGACCATGGGGATGCACAAGTCCAGGTTCCGCAGGCAGGCTGCAACCAGGGGCTCCAGTGAAAGTCCAATGAAGGTTTTCCTTTTTTTTTTTTTAATTTCTCTTTCTTTCTCCCCACCCCCCCCCACCCCCCACCCCCCCAGTTGTCTGCTCTCTGTGTCTATTTGCTGTGTGTTCCCCTGTGACCACTTCTATCCTTATCAGTGGCACCGGGAATCTGTGCTCCTTTTTGTTGCATCATCTTGTTGCGTCAGCGCTCCGTGTGTGCGGCACCATTCTTGGGCAGGCTGCACTTTCTTTCATGCTGGGTGGCTCTCCTTATGGGGTACACTCCTTGCACATGGGACCCCCCTACATGGGGGACACCCCTGCATGGCAGGGCACTCCTTGCATGCATCAGTGCTGCACATGGGCCAGCTCCACATGGGTCAAGGAGGCCCAGGGTTTGAACCGTGGACTTCCCATGTGGTGGGTGGACGTCCTATCCATTGGGCCAAGTCTGCTTCCCCCAGTGAAGGTTCTTGATGAGTTCTGGGGGGTGTTGGCTGTCCAAAGATGAGCTGGGAAATTCTCACTCAATGCTGGAATCACTTCCCCTTTTAAGGCATTCAGCTGATTGGCTAAAGCATCACTCATTGCTGATGACAATCTCCCTGATTGATGTCATTATAATCAGCTATCTATGATTTACTACTGCAGTAAAGTCAATGGTGATTAAAGTCCATAAATGCCCTTGTATTACAGTTAGCCCAGTGCTTGCTTGACCAAACAACTGGGCACAGTTACCTGGCCAAGTTGACACAATAGCCTAACCATCACAGTCTTGGAGACAGGGGTGTTTATTCCTACTCAGCAGCCATATGGCAGGTGGAGACAGAGAAGAGATTCAAAACCTTTTGTTTTGGATTGTTCTTTTTCTTTTGTTTTGGGAAGGAGGAATTAGGAGTAGAATCCTTCACTTAGAAATCAAGATTTTTAATGTAAATCAGCATACAAAATAGAAATATTTATAAATGCTTTTTAAACTGAGGTAAACTTTACATTGACTATGATGTCCCTCTTTTTGAGATTAGTTAAGTGTATACACCTGATTTACCACCACTGCACTCATTCGAACATCCACATGGCCAAAGAGTTCCCTTGTGCCCCTTACAGTCTATCCCCACCCTCCCATAGGCAAATGCTCTTCTGAATCCATCACAATGATTTAGCTTTGTCTGATATTGAACATTATATGTATGGAATCATACAGAATGTGGTGTTTTGCCTGGCTTCTTTCATATGTTTTTGAGGTATCCTTGTTGCATATATCAATAGTCCATTCCTATCTTTGTTTTTTATCAAACCAGTTGTGTTGAGGAATGACTTACGTGCTATGGAGAAATGAAACACTTCTCTGGATTTCTCAGTGCTCCTGTAAAAAGGTCTAGCTTCCTGAAGCATGCAAGTGTATATGATACAGATAGGGAAGTATTTCCTTTCAGTTCCCCTAGAAAAATTTCTCTTCATAAACCATGAGTAGAGTATGTAGCCTTTCTTCTAGTTAATTGCTCTATCCAAAGACAATAAAAGTTTCTTTATCTTCCTGAGAGTCAAATGATTACAGTTCAAATGAAGCCCCTCATTAAGACCCTTAGGTGCCAGGAAGAGACAGGTGTTCCAACTTCATAGGCATTTACGTGTCAAGATGGATGAAGCCCATACCTTGGTGACATTTCTAGGTCAAAAAAGCTAAGACATGTGGGGCTCTCTGGCACCTGGACACGTTTTGACATTCTAAAAAGGGTAAGAATGCAGGATCCTTTCCATCCCAACTCCGAGGAGCCAAGATTTCTCTCCCTCCTTTTAGGGAGGAAGAGGAAGGCAGCTACTCACTTCCTGTAGATGAACAGAGAAAAGCTGTTCTCCATCCCTTTTCAACAAGATAACTTGCCAATCATGTAGAAATTTTAAGTGATTTGAAAATTAGGAATTCAAGTACACATGCGGCAGTTTGATATTATTTATGAATTCCAAAAAGAGATACTATGTTTATAAACTGGTCTGTTCCTCTGGATATAATACCCTTTGATTGAACAAAATGCAAAGGCTATGTTTACTTGATTAAATTTAGATTAGGGCTTTGATTCGGCTATGTCAGTAGGGCATTGAGTCCCTGCCCCTTTGATGGGCAGACACTCACTCAGAAAAGACACGCAGAAGAAGAAAGACAGCTCATTAGAAAGGCAGAGGCCCTGGGAAGAGAGATGAGCCTGATAATCTACAGCTGACCTTGTGAAGAGACCACAGCAGCTGAGTCCGGAAAGAAATGAGATGAGACTTATGCCAGCCTATAGCTGAGATTGGAAGAAGCTGGAACCAAAAAGCCTTAAGAGGAAAAGGAAGGCTAACACCACCTGCCATCTTGCTTCAACATGTGGCCAGTGACTTTGGGTGAGAAAGTAACTCTATGGTACCTTGAGTTGGACTCTTTAGAGCCTTGTGACTGTAAGCTTCTATCCCAAACAAATACCCTTTATAAAAGCCAACAGATTTCTGGTACTTTGCACCAGTATCCCTTTTGGCTGACTACCATGTTTAGTAATTTAAGGAAGCAACTAAATTATTTGTTGTCTAGGATATTTTGTTACAGCAACAAGAGAAAACTAATAAAACCCCTCTGAAGGCAGTGAGTTGCCCTCTCCTCTGTGGTTCTTCTGACACTTGTATAATACTGGTATTGCACTTCTCACTGTGCAGTAATTGTTTCTTTCTTATACTAGTGAGCTTATTTGCAGAGACCATGGGCTGTGTTTATGGTTGGAACCTAAGTGTTTGGGATAAATAAATGAGATTTGAGAGAATATTCAATAAATTGGTACCTGTCTCCATCAATGTTTGAGATCTCCTTGGTCTAAATCACCACAGTAGTGTGAAATTCCATCACCTTTAACCACCTTTGTGCTTCTCCACCTCATGTACCAATTTTCATCACTTGGGGACTGCTTTGAAACAACGTAGTGAATTGAAAAAGATTTCCACTGACAATGTGCTCCTATATTTAAAATGTAGATTTCTTTTGCCACAGAAGGTGACATCTTTCCTTCCATTTTTTACTAGATGTCAATTTTAAGTTATTGAAGGTAAGGATTCAAGTATATATGCTTAGTAACTTAATCATTTGTTTAAAAAGACAAAACATGACAATCTCATTATTGAGTATTTTTGTACTACCCCTAAATACTTTTCAACAACAAACACTGGAAACACTAATGTACTTACGGCATCCAGTATTGACAAGGTTGCTGTAAAACTAATATTCACATATATTGCTGAGGTGTTGTTACTCAATAAGAGACGGTCTGGGGAAGCGGACTTGGCCCAGTGGTTGGGGCATCCATCTAACACATTCGAGGTCCACGGTTCAACCCCTGGCCTCCTTGACCCATGTGGAACTGGCCCACGCACTGTGCTGATGTGCACACGGAGTGCCGTGCCATGCAGGGGTGCCCCCCACGTAGGGGACTCCCATGCCAAGGAGTGCACCCCTTAAGGAGGGCCACTCAGTGTGAAAGAAAGTGCAGCCTGCCCAGGAATGGTGCCGCCTGCACAGAGAACTGACACAACAAGAGGATGCAACAAAAAGAAACACAGATTCTTGTGCCACTGACAACAACAAAAGTGAACAAAGAACACACAGCAAATAGACACAGAGAATAGACAACCGGGGTGTGGGGGGGTGGTGGGAAAGAGAGAGAAATAAATAAATAAATAAATAAATAAATAAATAAATAAATAAATCTTTTTCAAAAAAAAAAGAGAGAGAGACTGTAGTCCACTGACAATGATCGTCTTGAACATGTGTAACAGATTATCTTGGATGGATATGGTCATCCTATACACATAGCTAGTGCCTCCTCTTAAATCTTCTACATAGTAGAAAGTTTGGTACTTTCCACATCTTGAGGTTTGGCTACACATGGGTATTTCTAACAAAGGAGGGCACAATTCACATTGTATACTGGTGGGACCTCTCCAAAAAAGCCAGAATCCAAGGGAGAAACCATGGTTCCTGGGAACTATCTTTAAGAAGGCCATCTTTAATGTTGAGTGGTGTGTGCAGTGATAATTCTAAATTCAGGGTGATGTGCTTGAGCAATAGCCCTAGAAATCTTAAGAGAAGGTTATGATAGAAACAAGATAATTATATTATTCAAAGCCCAAGAATCAATCCTTTAAGATCTCTTTGGAATAGGCAGGCTCATGGAAAGACACTTGCCTATGTTCCAAATAATGGAATGAGTTTACCAGATCTAAAAGATTTTGAAACAGAGATTTGGGGTGGCAACAGATGTCAACAGTCCAGAAGATATTGGAAATAGTGTGGACCTCAATGAAAAGCAGAGAAAAGGGACTTTAAAAATACATGAATAGCCTCAGATTATGTGTGAAATAATACCTTCTTCCCAATTACTTTCTTTCTTTGGAATTTCTAAAATGACTTCCTAAATTTTTAAGCATTCTTCAAGATTCTCAAAGTTACTTTTTTTTTTGGGGGGGGGGAGCACGGAGAGGGAGAGAAACACCCAAATATTAGGCAAGTCAAAGTGAAAAGAATTCACAATTATGTTGCTAGGAATATTAAAAATGTGTTAGGTACTAAAATATTCATTATGACATTATCTGTAATTGGTAGCAGTAGTCTATAATGATATACCTAAAAATAGGTACATAAGCTCTCTCCTTTATGTTCTCATGGTGTCTTATTTCTATTATGATAGAAGTCAGTCATACTGTCTTCCATTTGAGCATTTTTCATGTTGTATTTAACGTTTCTTGTCTTTTTTTCCTCACTGGAATGTGAGCTCACTGATAAGTATGCCATATACATCATTAAAATCACTTCCTCAAATATTCCCTCAAATCCTTTGTTCATCGATCACAATGACGTTCTAGCCTGTTAAAACCACAACCCTGGTTAATCTAAAACCACTACCCTGATTAATCTAACTTTGACCAACTTCACACAGCTGAATATGACTGGAGAAAAATTAACAGTCACTCTAATGGGGTTACTTCTTATTACCATAAACCTCTAATGGGTTTTTAGCCCTTCCAGCAATCAAACAATACCTCCCTGGCTTAGACCACTATTTCACATCTTTTCCTTTTCCTCCAACCTCTACTACCTCCTCTAATGTCCCCACTTGTATTAGTCAGGGTTCTCCAGAGAAACAGTACAGACAGGATATGATATATTTAAGTATTAAAAGATATATAGGCGTTGGCTCTGCAACTGTGGGAATTGGCAGGTCCAATTTCATTGGTCAGGCCACAAGATGGAAACTTGATAAAGGTGACATTGAATTACCTGGAGAAGCCAGCTGGCTGAAAATAGAGATAGAAATTATTCTTACTGGCTGCTGAAATTTTACATTCTCTCTAAGGTCTCCAACTGATAGGATGAGCACCCTTACTGCTAGGAGCGATCACCATTGACTGTAGGTGCAATTAGCCATAGATGAAATCAACTGACTTAAGTCCACATGTGAAATGCTCACAGTAGCAACCAGGCTAGTGCTTGCTTGACGAGACTGGAAACATGAGAGTAACCATCATGCCACTCTTATCTGATCACCATGCCTTCTGCTTCATTGAAAAAAATGAAAGCAATCTGAGGGAAACTTCCATACTCCCCCACCACCACTTCTACCCAGCTTCCTGTCTGTCCCTTATATTCTGCCTTTCACCTGCCCATTTGCACTAAATTCTTTTTCTCATACTTGCACAAGTGCATCTCTCCAGCTAATCTCATCTTCTTTCTCTCTCCCCATCCTTCTTCAATTTCTGCCTTTGTACCAGATCATTCTCAATGTAATAATTTCTTTCTTTTGAATTAAAACAATGTCTTCTCTTGACCGATTTTCCTTCCCCTTTCTTTGATTAATATTTGTCATGTAAATGAATGACTTGCGTCCCTGGTATTTCCATAGTTCTTGAAATATTTTACCCCTTTGGTACATATTTCGGCAGAGCTAATTATGCAGTTAAAATGATAGCTGTAAAACCTGAGAAGTAACTTAATAAAATGTATATAATATGCTGAGTGAGATAAACCAACAAACAAAAATTATGTACATTTATGTAAAACATGTATAATTTTGACAAGAACAGAAGGTATTATAGAGAAATTAAGATGGTGTGTCATTAGAAGGATTAATGATGATTGACTGTGATTCTACAAACTCCCTCCATGGTTTCTCCTTTCACAAACTTAAGCAAAAGGAAGCAGAGTCTCTATTATGGCAAGTCTTTGAGGGTGGGGTGGGTACTTGGGGTGGGGCCATGTGCATGGAAGGGCCTCCCTCTTGAGTCAGGGCAATGGGGCCATAAGCAACCTCAGGCCTGACCCAGGCTTGCCAGTACCTAGTCCTCAATGTGGTTTTCAAAAATCATTTGAGCTTCTGTTCAAGGCCAAGTGCTATGTTTGGTGCTGGTTATACAGTGGCAAACATCCATATACATGGCATTCTATAGGTATCTACAGAGGGAACTTTGGATTGGACCAGGGAAGGGGAGACTAGAGAAGGCTTTCTCAAGGAGATTATCCTTGAAATAAGAGCTAAAGGATGAAAATAAATTAAATAGGTGATGATGGCAAGGTGGGGGTGAGGTGTTCTCATTTCAGAGAAAGAACTGCGTACACAAAACCTCTATGACTGAAGGGAGCAGGATGCTGTTAAGGAAATGAAAGAAGGCCAGGGAAATTGGAGTGCAGAGAGCAAGAGGAGGAGTGGCATAAGGTGAAACTAGAGAGGAAGCGTGGGCATACATGCAGAGCCCAGAGTCCATTTGTGTATTTTGATCTTTATTCCAAGACCTCTGCAAAGCCATTAGGCTGTTATACTGGGAAATGATATGATCAGATTTGTTTCTTTCAAGATCACTTTGGCTATAGATAAGAGCTGCTTCCTGAAATTGTTCATGTCAGGACAAACGTATAGAATATTTTTCCATATCCTTTGGAAAAGAAGAGGAGATTTGGGGGCATTTGAATGCAGCAATGAAAAATAAGTTTTTTATATTATTCAATTATGACAAATGAAATACAGAGCACTAGGATATATATTAAATCTTCATTTGTTTAACATTTCTAAAATGTTGAAGCTCTCATTTGTGAAAGGCGCTCACATACATGCATTTTTAGGGTGTTTATCTTGCAGCTTTCTGGGAGGTCAGTAAAATTGTGTTAGAAGGCTTAAGTAAACAGAAGTCTATTTGACATGGATTTGGGGTATGTCTTGAGCTCTACCACAGAGATCTTTACCTGCCTTACTCCCTAGCCCCCACACGCCAGGTTTTGGGGTGTGTATCATGCTTCTTGGGCACCTGTAACCCATACATGGCACTGCTTGAGAAGGCTTGGAGTCAAGAACTGAAGACAAGCCAAAGTGGTTATTCAGATGGACCATCTTTGTAGGCTTGGATCTGCCTGGTAGAAGGACAGGAGAGAACGGGGTAAAATTGGATATGGGGGATGAGGGAGAGGGTGTCAAGGATGACTTTTAGATGTGTGGCTGACTGAATGGATGTTAGCTCTGTTGTTTGAGGTAGGGGAGCTCCAGGAAATTAAAGGATCATGAAATGAGCCTTTAACATGTTAAGTTTGAGACAACCAACTGAATACACGATATAGACAATCCAGTTATGAAGTGCTAGGCACTCTGCTACTCACATTGTGAAAATCCTTTTTTTGTTGTTTTTAAACAGTTTTTTTTTTCCTTAGAGAAGTTGTAGGTTTGCAGAACAATCATACATAAGGTATAGGATTCCCATACACCACCCTATCATTAACACCTTGCACTGGTTTGAATCACTTGTAACAACTGATGATAGTACAGTTTTATAATTATACTATTGAAGTTCATGGCTTAACTTAGGGTTCACTATTGGAGTAATGTATTTCAGTGGTTTTTTAAAAAAATTTATTCTGTTACCATATATACAATCTAAAATTTCCCCCTCTAATCATCTTCAGATATATATTTCAGTACTGTTAATTATGTTCACAGTGTTATGCTACATCACCACCATCCATTACCAAAACATTTCCATGATTCCAAACTGGAACCCAGTACATTTTAAGCTTTCATTTCCCATTCCCTATTCCCACTCCCAGGCCACTGGTAACTTTTATTCTGATTTATGATTCTGAGTTTGCTTATTCTAATAATTTCAAATTGGAGAGGTGTGGCCACCCCTCGGGCTGAAGTGTGGTTTGCTGGCCTGGCGGGGGGCGGCGGCCGCGGTAGGCCTATTCCAAACCGCTGCCCCCATAATAGGGTGGTTGGTCGGGCCCACCGCCACACCTGAAGGAAGCTCGGTATGGGCGCAGAGTGCCCTCGGGTCTCCCCTTCTCGGCAGCCATGCTTCCGTGGCCGCCCCTCCTCCCGGATGGTGCCACACGATGCCTGTGGGGCGGCACCCTTCTTCTTCTTTCTCCCTGCGCAGGCACAGGGCGGAAAATTCCAGTCTGCCCTTTTCCCCTCCCCCGACAGCAGCAACAGCCAGGCGTGGGCGGAAAAATCCAGTCTGCCCTTTTCCCTTCCCCCGACAGCAGCAACAGCCAGGCGTGGGCGGGAAACTCAAGTCTGCCCTCCACCCCAGCAACAGCAGCCACCAATCACTAAACCCTGCCACTTCCCCCAGCAACAGCAACAGCCAATCCCTAATCACCACCCCTCCCCCGTCCAGTACCTCCCACTGACCTTTCGCCGGCAACCAATCAGAACAGGGCGTGGCTTCGACCAATCAGCCTTCCCCAGCCCCTATAAAACTGTTGCCTCTCCCTCAATAAAGTTGGACTTGTGTGTTTACCTTGTCTCCGCGGTAGTTCTTCTGCCGTGCGCCCTCCAGTCCTGAGAGCTCCCGACAAGGGCCTGGCCTCCCTTGTCCCCAGTTCATCGCCTGCTTCTCCGGGCGACCCCTTCGTCGCCGGCTTCTCCGGGCGACCCCTTTGTCGCTGGCTTCGCTGGGCGACCCCGTCAGCCGAACCACGCAACCCCTGTGAGACCGATCCCTCGTCTGCTGCCGGACCGACCCCTCGTCCCAAGTGGGACCGACCCCTCGTCCTAAGCTGGACCGACCCCTCGTCCGCAGCCAGACCCCACCTCTACCGACCGAGCAATCCGCCGCAGAGAGGTCATACAACATTTGTCCTTTTGGTGTCTGGCTTAATTAATTCAAGCAACATAATGTTTTCAAGGTTCAGCCATGTTGTCGTATGCAGCCTGATTTTATTTCTTTTTACAGCTGAATTACTATTCCATTGTAAATGTGTGTGTGTATATATATATACCACATTCTATTTGGTATGGATATTCACTGGTTGTGGGTAACTGGGTTGCTTCCATCTTTTGGCAATTGTGAATAATGCCACAATGAACATCTGCTAACATCCATTTGACACCCATTTTTAATCACCACATCCCTATATGATAGTTTCTGTTATGAAACCTATTTTTCATGTGAGGAAACTTAGACCTGGGGTGATGGAGTGACTTGCCATGGCCACATGACCAGGAAGGAAACAGGCTATGATTTTGAGCCCTGGCAGTAAGACTCTAAACCTTATTCCTCTCTACTCCTCATTTCTTTGTGACCAGTTCCATCCTAGTACTCATCTTAAATTTCAGCTCCACATTGAGATTTATCTTGCTTATTCCCCCTTTTGTGAATTGATCTCCCAGGACCTCTTGACATTTCTACAGTACATCCTGGGTGTCTTCAGACTGCTGGTTTTCTTTAATCGCCATGTATTCTCTCACTCTATCCTGTTTTGCAATCTCATGTTCCAACTACATTCTTAGATTGCCTTGGACTGAACTTCTCAGCAACTACCAGCATGTTCTCTAAATGTATACTGTCACCACCAGCTCTCCCAAGCTTCCCACAGACAATGACTCCTGCTGGTGACATCTGGACTCTGCTGCTGACCTCCAGGGCCCTGAGCTACCAAAGATCTTGCAGGCTGGTCCTGTCCAAACTTGTAGATCTGTGATAGATGCTAAGGTGGACCTCTTTATATGCTTGTGAAGTGGCTTCCCAGGGGAAATATTCTCTAACAGAGAAATACTTTCTCCTCCATCTAGTTTTGGAGCGCAAAGGGCACTTTGTTTTCATTTAACAACTGTTTTCCTTGCATCATCAGTGACCTATGGCCAGATTCCACTTCCTTTTCTTTTTTTTTTTAATATTTATTTATTTATTCCCCCCACCCCCACCCCCTGGCCCCAGTTGTCTGTTCTCTGTGTCTATTTGCTTCATCTTCTTCTTTGTCCGCTTCTGTTGTTGTCAGCAGAACAGGAATCTGTGTTTCTTTTTTTTGTTGCGTCAGCTCTCCGTGTGGGCAGTGCCATTCCTGGGCAGGCTGAACCTTATTTTGCTCTGGGCGGCTCTTCTTACAGGGCGCACTCATTCCGCACATCAGCACTGTGCATGGGCCAGCTCCACTTCCTTTTCTACGTCCTCATGTCTCTGGACCATTTGGCTGCCTTGGACCCTATTCAGTAGTGACTCCTATCAAACAAAGGAATGAATCTTTCCATTTTTTCTCAAGTGACCATGTCATGAGCTTTTCCCTGTGCTCATGTTAGGTTCTCATGCTTTCTTTCTTGTTTCTATGTTTTCTTTCTTACAGAGGTCACCCATTCCCCCAACTTCCAATTATAACTTTATGGGGGTAAATCGCAAACACTGACTCTATAAGTGCCATTACAGTGTTCCTGCCAGGCTTTTCCCCCACATGTCCAACTTTCTGCAAGTTATTTCCATTGGAAGATTTATTTCTAATGTTGAATATAAACGTGATAAAAGCTCCTCAGGGCCCCTTGGATGCTTCTTTCCTTTCAAAGTCATCAACCACTTCCAGGACAATATGTTACTTGCCCTGGGATTGCTGCTCCTTTTGGCTGCCTTTTCTGGCTGACCAACTGTAGACCTGGAATTTCAGGCTCCCTCACCACATCAGATCTTGGGTGAAACCCCACTCTGCAGTCTGTAGCTTCAGGCATCCTAAGCTTCTACCAGACAGCCAGATGATGGGCATTAATGCCCCTTGGTGTGAATTTTGACTAGTGAGAAACAGGAGTCTGAAGGGAGACAGGCAGATTAATTTCCCTTCCTTTCATCCATAGGCTGATTAAAAGCATGGTTTATCCTCACAGACTATGTGCAGAAGTCTTGTATGCTGACTGAATACATCTGATGCACCACCCGCTGTGTCTCACCTTGACTCCTTGAGGCATGGTAGCCAGTCCAATAAGGTATCACTTTGCATTACTGACATTTTTTCCTACCTGCCTGTGCTTTATCTTCACCTTCACTGCTCAGGGTTTGTGCGTCACAAATAAGGCAACAGCACCTTGATCACTGCCACAGGCACTGTCTTCTAGAAAAACCAGATAAAGAGAGCTCTTCAAATTCAACATTTAAAAGAAACAAGCATTTTTTCACCACTCAATTTAGCTCTTTTGTCTGTCAAAAATAACACTATGAGCCTATCATTGATGATCAAAATCCTGTGGTCATTTCGTATTGCTCATCTTTTTATTGATAAAGTCAAGATTCTGAAACACTGTGGTTCTTCTTCAAGCTGAGGCATTTCCTCTCTAATAAACACAACCAGTTTCCCTCTGGTCCAGCCCACCCCAGTCGCACCTCAAGGACTGCAAAGGTTTCCTCCTTTCTGAACCAGATTCCCTGATTCTAGTCTCTTTATTCTGTAATCCATCTTGTATATTCTACAAGGCTAGTCTTTCATAAATATCATATGTCCTTTTCTAGTTACTCCAACTGTGCTGTTGGGTCTTTCATTTTAGCTCATCTTTTTAAATGTAAGCATTGAGAGCTATACATTTCCCTCTCAGCCTGCCTTCCCTGTATTCTATAAGTTTTGATATGTTGTGTTTTTGTTTTCATTTGTCTTGAGATACTTATTTCTCTTGCAATTTCTTCTTTGACCCACTGATTATTTAAGAGTATATTGTTTAATCTCCATATATTTGTATATTTTCCTTTTTTCCTTTGGATATTAATTTCTAACTTTTTTTCTGTTATGATCAGAGATAGTGCTTTGTATAATTTCCATATTTTTACAATTTATTGAGATCTGACTTATTACCCAAAATGTGGTCTATTAAGAAGAAGTTATATCCTGCTGTTTTGGGGTATAATGTTCTATAAATGTCTGTTAGGTCTAGTTCATTTATCATATTATTCAAGCTCTGTTCAGATGCTCTAGCCAATGCTGAGAGTGGTGTGTTGAAGTCTCCAACTATTATTATAGAGATGTCTATTTCTCCCTTCAGTTTTGCCAATGTGTGTCACATGTATTTTGGGGCACCTAATTTAGATGCATAAATCATTATTTCTTCTTAGTGAATTGTTCCTTTTATTAACATAGTGACCTTCTTCATCTCTTACCAGTTTTGCATTCAAAATCTATTTGTCCAATATTACTATTGCTACTCCAGATCTGTTTTGATTACTATTTGTGCATATTTTTTTCCAGCCTTTCACTTTCAGCCCAGTTGTGTCCTTGCATCTAAGGCAAGTCTCTTGTAGAAAACAAATAATCCATTCTGTCAGTCTATGTTTCCTGATTGAGGGGTTTAATCCAATAACATTCAATGTTACTACTGAAACTCTGTCCATTTTATCCCTTGGATTTCTGTTATTATATCTTACTATTGTCTGTCTTTTATCCTTTTCAGTTACCCTTACTTATAATACTCATTTCCACACTCTTTCGCAAGCCTCTCACCCTTGTCTTTTCCTTTCAGGCTGGAGCACACCCTTTAGTGTTTCTTATAGATCTGTTCTCTTGGTAACAAGCACTCTAAGTTTTTGTTTGTCAGTGAAGACTTTAAACTTGCCTGAAGAAGAGTTTTGTCAGATAGGGAATTCTTGGCTGGCAGTTTTTCTCTTTCAGTACCTTAGATATATTGTACAAGTGCCTTCTTGCTTCTGTGGTTTCCGATGAGAGATTGACACTTAGTCTTACTGAGGTTCCCTTGTATGTGATGCATTGCTTTTCTCTTGCTGCTCTTAGAATCCTCTTTATCTCTGGCATTTGACATTCTGAATAGTAGAAGTCTCAGAATAGGTCTATTCAGTTTTATTCTGTTTGGGGTATGTTGTCCTTCTTGAATACTGATATTAATGTCTTAAGGGTTGGAAAATTTTCTGGGCATTATTTCTTCAAATATTCTTTCTGTCCCTTTTCCATTCTTTTCTTCTTCTGGGACACTTATAACACATATGTTGGTGTGTTTCATGCTATCATTCATTTTCCTGAGACTCTGTTCAATTTTTTTCATTCTTTTCACTTTCTGTTCTTCTGTCCTTCCAAGTTAAGATACTCTGTTTTCCAATTCACTAATTCTGTCCTCAACCAATTCATATCTGCTATTATATGCCTCTAATGCATTTTTAACCCCTTCCATTGTTTCTCATTCACGTAAGCTCTTTTACTTTTCTTTTCAGACTTTCAAATCATTCTTTATGCTGATATTAAATGTATGTAGAATATTAATGTTGATTGTAAATATGTGGTAATGGATACAGTTGATGGCAGCACATGCTGAGTATAACAATGTTGATTTATAAATGTGATTGTGGCTGAAAGGGGTTGTCTAGGGAGTTTAATGATCATTAAAAAACAACTAGATATGATCTAAGGGAGTGTATTACATAATGATTTTGGTGGTAGTTGAGGATTGTGGTTAATATAAATATAAGAATGTTCTATTACAAGGTGTTTAAGAATATGGTGATACATAGAATAAATATAACTAACATAATTTACAGAATATTGTTAACAGTAATCTTGTAATATTTTTGTAGCAAAGGCAAAGAAGATACTATATAAATGCCAAAGCTCAAAAAAAGAGAATATGGGGTTTAGTTTTGGGATGAATATGAGTAAGCATTTTTCCTTCATTTTCTTCATTAACAAGGAGAACTTGGTCATATCATTTAACAATCTGTGCTCATTTATTTATCTTTCTGCATGCTGGAGAAACATGAAATAAATGTGCCTGGCAGAAATTTTTAAAGTAATTGCTTCCATAATTTTAGCTGCTTTTTGTCTGTTTCATTTTTTGAAGTTGAAATAAAGTTTACTTTAAAAATAAATATCAGGGAAGTGGATGCAGCTTCAGTGATTGAGTTCGTTCCTACCACATGGTAGCTCTGGGTTTGGTTCCTGGTGCCTCCTAAAGTAGACAAGCAAGATAGCGTGCTGATACAATGGGCTGGCACGGTGAGCTGATGCAACAAGATGATGCAACAAGAGACACATGGAGTTAAAACACAATGAGAGACACAACAAAGCAGGGAGTGGAGGTGGCTCCAGCAATTAGGTCCCTCCCTCCCACATGGGAGGTTCCAGGTTCAGTTCCTTCTGCCTCCTAAAAAAAAAAAAAAGACCAGCACACAACAAACAAACAGACACAGCAAATGCAGACATTCAAACAATGAGGGGGTGGGGAGAAATAAATAAAATCTTAAAAAAAATAAGTATCATGTCACTTCTCTAGAAACACATGCACAATAAAACTATCAGTGATGCTTTGTGGCATTATAAAAACTCTAAACTCTTTCTGGGTTTAATGTACCTAGAATTTCCCAACCTTCTGTTCCATTCTTCCTCTTCTGTGCAATCTCATGCCAGGTTATTTTTAACCTCTGTACCTCTGCTCACACTATTCCTTTGGCCTCAGGTGGCTTTTTCTCTACTTTGAGTCTTCTCTGCCTTCAAAACTCCTATTGAAAGTATCTCCCTCCTATAATCTATCACAAGAATTCTAGAACACACAGCAATATACTTTCCCTTGAAATCGTTTAACATTATCATCTATAAACCTTAACTGCTTAACTGCATATTGCTCTCTGTTGCTCCTAAGTTGTTTGAGGTTTTTAGTTCTGTTTCCTGAACTAGATCATACTTTTTGATTATAGAAAATGTCTTATTCTTTTTATATGCCCTTAGCTGTACAGAGCACACTATAGGTCCATCAAACACTTCTTTATTGATTATATCTCTGGAAATGAATAGACAGTCCAGTACTAAACTAGAAGTGTCTTGGGTAGCTGAAGGCTGAGTAACACTATTAATGGTCATTAAATAAGGACAACTCAGTTTATTGAACAAGAGGGAAAAGAGAGTCCTGGCCCCCATTTGTGTGAATGCCGCTCTGTCAGGGCCACCCAATGAAGGAAGATTAAACATGTCCACCTCCCTGCTCTTAGAGAAGCAACAGCCCTCTCCCTCCAATCCAAGTGACCTTGTTCCCTCGTTAACAATATGCTTTGGATAAGCAACAGTGGAATTAGGAAAAGAAGTTGCATCCTAGCCTTATTTCTTAAGGACCATTTTAGGCCCAGATCAAACTTTTACTGGCCAAATGCCAGAAAACACCAAGGAAAAGGCATGAAAGCTGTAGTGTGAACTGAGGTGTGATGAGAGAGTGAACACATACTCAAAAGTGAAGGTATAAATTCATGTTAGGGAGTTTGAATTTCATCTTTAGGTAATGGCATATCTCCAAAGATTTTCAAAGAGAAGAAAAAACCTGGTCACACCTATGGTTCAGAAAGACAATTTTTGCAGCCCATTGGCAGATGGTAAAAGTGGAGGTGAGGGAGCCTACGGGAGGCTTATCCTCATGTCTGATTTTCAAACTGTTAGAAATGTCTCACGGATTATATGATAATTCTATATTTAACTTCTAGCAGAACTGCAATATTGCTTTCTACAGTCCCACCAACAATGGAACTATTTTGAGAAGTATATTGAGGTAGATTCAATTGGACTTGCTTCTCAATAACATAGGTGAGGTTTAAAAATAGGAGTCAAAGATGGTGGGGTGATTGATAAATCAGAGCGTGACAATACTGGGCTATCAGTTCTTCATCATGACCAGAGACTAAGACTGTTGTTGAGTAATGCGTCCTTCAGATTGGCCCATTGTTTTGCTAAGGAAAAGGTAGAAACTCTAAATGCTATATAAAAGCAGCTTTATTCACTTAAATGTGTTTCAGGTTCTATCAAATGATGGTAATAATTAGGTAATCATGGTAGAAAATAATTGATTAGAGATATAGGAAAGAATGAAAGTATATACAAACACTCACCAAATTGGGGGAAAACACAACATCTGATCTTTTGTGAGACCGGGAATTCCCTTTGGTGGCCGATCAGAGTCCCAATTGGAAAAACGGTCCCAGGCAGAACGTCCCCTCCTGGGTGAGACTTCAACCAGCAGCCAAAAGAGGACCCCTCTTATAAGAGATCAAATCTATGATCTCAGGGTGGTCATGCAACTCATAATTTGACAGCTTCCCCTGCAACAACAATGCCCGTCTCCAGGGGAATGGCCAGTTCCCCCGAAGAGGGACATCGTGCCCCAATGTGCTCTATTCTATACATGATACACTGAACAGGAATATGAAAGTTTTCAGCTCTTTGTTTTACAGGGGATACAAACAGGATGTGCACATGCCACATCTGGTAATTCGTTCCCTTTAAATATTTGTTTTTTGGTTACTAGGTGAGAGAGTTGCCTGCATAGCAGTGTTACCACATTTCAAAGAACAATGGACAAGTTAATCATTCACAATTCTAGGCTACAACAGCAGACACTATTGATTAGAAAACTTATGAATTCACAATTCTTAATAATTTTCTTGTAGTGTATCACACATGCTCCCCAGGTCAGCTTATCCCACGCCACTAGGCTGCTGTTTGCAGTCTACTCAGTTCCTCCAGGCATTTGTTTTCAGCCCCTGAGGGAGAACAGACTGGGACTCCTGACACCTCCCCCACCACATTTTTATTATGAAGTAGAGCCAAGAAGGGTGTTTCTTTGTTTTGTTTACTTGTTTGTTTCTTTTGATATTCTGACGTTTAGGGCACGTGCTGAAGAGGTAAACTGAAGTTGTACCTCTGACGTTAGGAAAGACAGTAAGAGGCTGCTCAGCCCAGTGCACCTAAATTATAATTATTGTTTCTCAATACTAATAGTATCCCAATCATATAAAATGCAATACCATGTAATGCAATATGATGTAATACTATGTTGTTAACATGTTTATAGACCGTAATGTATTAGGATGTAGCGTAACATAATATTTAATAAAATGTATGTTAGGTTCTGTATTAGGGTGCTCCAGGGAAACAGAACCTACAGGAAATTTATTACAGGGATTGGGTCACCCAACTGGGGATGGGCAAGTCCAGGTTCCGTAGGGCAGACGTCAAGCTGGGAATTCCAATGAAGGCTTTTTGATGAATTCCCCAGGAGAAGCTAATTAGCTGAGGTAGAGATTGAAATTCTTCCTTCTGACTGCTGAAATCACCAGCTCTCCTTTTTCGGCTGTCACCTGCTTGGATGAGGCATCTCTCATTATTTAAAGACAATATTCTCAATTGTAGATGTTATCAGCCATAGATGCAGTGAACTACTGATTATTTAAATCCACAAAATATCCTCACGGTAACAATAAGGCCAATGCTTCCTTGAGCAAACAAGTGGACACCATCACCTGGTCAAGCTGACACATGATCTCAGCCATCAAAGGTTTGGAGGCAGGACAAACCTGTAAATGTTGAGCATAGACGCTGAGGTCAGGCAACCTGGGTTCAAATTGACACTCTGCAGGTTTCCATCTGTGTCGGCTGGCACAAGCTATTCTGCCTCTCAATGCCTTGATTTTGTCACCTGCAAAATGTTGGTAATAGTGTCTAGCTCACAGGCAATTGTGAAGATTAATTGTTACTTTATGGAAACCCCCGAGGACGTCTCTGGTACATAATGAATGATCAATAAAAGTTAGTTGTTGCTGTTATTTTACCAAAGTGGTTCATCCTTCACCATCCATAAATCTGATGAGCCTACTGAGATTTAGTAGGTCCATAAAAAAACAAGCAGAAAATAATGACAAGTTAGTAACTGACATTTAAATGTAACATATTGTTATTGCTACCATCAATCTTAAATCTCTACTGCAAATGGCTGAACACCTTGAGGGTTAAATGACTCTTGCTCTGAACATACAGACATTGACATATATTTCTATTATCTAAGAAGGGGATTTATTTCTGTTTAGGTGCTATTAATTCCATCCCTAAAGCATTAGTGATTCTTTAAAATTGTAAGTTTTTATGGTTAATTCAAGATGAAATAATGAATCAGAACTTAGATGATCAAATCCATCAAGATTTATTTTATTATAAAATTAGGTGGAATTTACAGAAAAGGAATATTTGCAGAGGGTTTTCTCCTGTGTAGAGCATGCTAAATGAATCAGTATAAACCCACATATTAGGTATCTGAATTTGCTGCCTGAAATCATTCAAAATTCAAGCTCAAAATCTCAAAGTTTGATTTTGGAGTCCAAACTTCATGCATATTTATTCTTAGGAAATTGATAGAGATGTTAAATATTTGCCATGGGATAAGTAAGTAATTTACAAGGAGTCTTGGGATAAAAAAAATTTAAAGATCATGCTTAAAAGCAGCTATCCGGATAGTCTTTCAATTTATGAGCTACTAGATTTTGTTGGGATCAAACAAGGAAAATCTGAGAGGCCTTTGGATCAAGTCTACTTAGCAGATGGGTGCATCTACAGCAAGCCCTGAGGAAAGTACATTAAAGCAAGCTTCCCTGCCTTCTAATATTTAATATCAAAAGCTTTGACTTGATGACACCTCAAATTGGAAGATAAACTAAAACAATCATAGAATTTCAGAAGTGGATGGGCTCGTCAAGGTAATTTAGGCCAAGTCTTAAGTTTGTGAGAGGGAAATGAAGGTATATAATTAGTTAATGTGAGGACAATGATTTATATGTATCATCATATTTTAGGCTTTCCAATTAATCATATTTTGGGCTTTCCAAGAAAAGCTAAGTGTAATGATTCATTCAAATCTGGTTTTTTTTTCCCTACCAAACTTGCCAGTTTTCTAACAATTGTCCAGGCACATAAAAATTAGATAATTCAGTTTAGATATTAGCCTCACCTTGCAGAGTGCCTGGCCCTTAAATATTCAAATAATTTTCACATTTGATATGTACTTTTTCCTTGTTTGCCAGTCTTATTAAAACAGAGTGGGAATGAGGATGTTTGCATATGGATGCACATATGTTCATGTGTATTCTCTCTACCTTATCCAAACACTTTCAATAAAAATACATATAATTAAAGAAAGCTAACATATCAGAAACATCCAAAAATTATAAGTAGGAAAATATGAGTGAAAATAAAGGCTGGTAATCAGAGAATGAGCAGAAATTACTTCCATCCAATGGATGAGGAGATCAAAGTACAAGAATATTAAGCAATTTGTCAGCTACTAAGTGGCAGAGTCAGAGATAAAAGCCAATTTTCCAGACTCTTAGCCTGTTCCCTGAGCTAATGATGCTTTTCCAACTTAAGTGTGTCTACATGTCTCCTGAGGACCTTGTTAAAATGCCAATTCTGATTCCATAGGTCCGATGCGGGCCAGGGATTCTCATTTATAACAAATTTCCGGATGATTCTGATGCTGCCTGACTGGGAATGATCGCTTTAATGCCAAGGGGCTATATTCTGTAGCCCAGACAAAAACAAAACAAAACGAAAAACTACTTGTCTAGGAAATGATTTACTTTAGACTTCTCACCTGCAGTTCTCAAGAAAATGCCAGGCGTCCTTTTAAGGGCATTTGTGAAGCTGGCCAAGTTGAATCTCAGTGTCTCGAACTTCCCTTAGGGTCTTTCAAGCTCTTGTGGTCTAATAGGTTCCTGAGGGAACCAGTACTGGTTGTGCTTTTCCCCTATCAAAGCCTACCCCTAGAAAAAGTGAGAAATTATTTCACGCTAAGAAATGAATCCCTGGCGCCGATTTAAAATATTTTCTCTGGAGCATGTGGATTCTCTGAGTACTCAGAGTAGCCAAGTTGTCAAACACTGGTCTAATCGCGGGGTGAAGAAGGCCCTTTTTGGGGTGGTGAAGCACTCTCCCCTTTCCATTGGTGACCTTGAAGCTCTTTCATGCCAGGGATGTCTTGTTTAGCTAATTAGTCCCACCCTGCAACTTTGCTCTGCAGCTTTCTCTTTTGCTTCTTTGCCTTCTGCCCCCATTAAGAACTAACTTAGGAATATCAGAGAAATTTATAAGTAGCACCTTTGGGGGCTTTTCAAAAGCTAGATGAATCACATTCCTTTTCCTGCAGTTGACTTGCTATGCCATAAGTAATGTCTGCTGGGTTTGTCTTGCCTCGGAAACTAAGCATGAGAGAGTTTAGAGCAGAAATCAAGAGTTGTACCAATTTAGAATCTGAGTAAGGAAAGGAAACTTGTGCAACACCAAGGACACTAGAACAAAGCTTGGATCAAACAATGGATTGGGAGCAGAACCAGAGCTCAGCAGAATACGGTAGGTTCCAATAAATGATTAATTGACCGAATGAGAATGCATGAATTATTCTGAATCATTAGTGGGGCAACTATCCTCCACTTTCTGCACCTTAATTCTTGCCTTTTTCTGGTTGAAGATGTTAAGCAGCATCCTTGTTGACTGCCCAAGGAATGCCCGGCTCTGTGAACACAGCTCTGAGTGCACCAGTCCCCTCAACTGCTCTTCTGACTTCTCCAGTTGTGACAGGATTGCAGCCTATGGCAGGTGCTGACTGAGCACCGTCAGAAGCCTACTATCCCCAGGGGTGCTACTGAAACCTCTTGGAGACAGTAATCCCAGCCTTCTTAGTGTGCTGGTACCCCTCTCACCAGACCCCACAAAACCCAGTCCCAAAGAAACTTCCTTGGCTCTTGCTGCTACATGCACTTGCATTTCTTCAGTTCTTTCCATGCAAAATCTCTTTCATGTTTTGTAAGACAAAGCATGGGTTATGCTGTCTTTACTTATTGTTTGATTTAGCTGATAACTCTCTTCTTTGACTCCAAAACCCATAATCTTTCTTTTTTTATATATTTTCTTTCTTTATGGGACTTAATTAAAACTTTAATTTTTTTTCCTTGTTTGTCTTTATTTTTAAAGGAGCTTTAGATTGCATAAATGTTACATCAAAAATGTAGGGGATTCCCATATACTCTACATCCACACACACTTTCCTTCATTGACAACATCTTTCATTAGTGTAGTAGTACGTTTGTTACAATTGATGACTGTATGCTCTGAATACATTCTCTTAGTCTATTTTAATTTTACAATCGTTGCTGGGCTTTATCAGCCTGGCTCCCAGGAGAGAAGGTGGGGGCAGCTCTTGAAAGGGCCACGTGATGCCTTTCGGAGAGGGCTCTGCAACGTCTCCCAGCAGGGGGAGCGTGGTAGCTCCTCGTAGAGGGGTGGCCACATCTGCAAGCTCTGAGGGTTAAGGTCTACAGAGCCAAACTCTTAGAAACTTCTTCTGGACATCCTTATGCCGTGTTTCCGGAATCCCAGTTTTCTCAACCAGGGATCCACTCTTGGTATCACAGACTACCTTGGCTGAGCATTTAACTATCAAGTGGGCCCGATTCTCAGCAAGGACCGCTCTCTCTCTATACCAGCTAGGAACCTCTTTGAAAGCTCCCATAAAGGCCCCTGGCTCTCGTACTTACCATCAGTTGCTTGTTCATGGTCCTCAGTTTCTTTTCTTTCAATTTTTTTTTCAGTTTTTTTTATTCTTCTGCAGGGCCCCACGAGAGCTTTGCAATTGGCTGCCAGCTCTGCTCTCCTTGTAGCTGTTACTCTCCCTTATCTTTTGAGTGCCTGAATTGCTACATTTGCAAAGGTGCTCCTCTTCCAACAGGATGTATTCCCAAGTCACCAATGAAGGAATCTGCAGGAACTGGGCCACCCTCCGTGCCAGGGTCTATATGTGCCCCCCCAAACCACTAAGAAAATTGGCCTCTCTGCCCACTGGCCAGTGAGTGAACCAGCCCTCAGTCTGCTTTTTGCCTTTGTTTCCTTGGTCCACCTGTGTCAGTTCAAATCCTCCAAGGAGCTAACACCAGGATGGGATCAGATGTGCAAGACAATTGGAGAAATGCCAGTGAAGAGTAGAAGAATCTGGACAGTCAGGAAAAGGCTTGGCCTGACACCTGTGTAAGGAGATAAGGAAGGGGGAACAGAGAACGATGGGGTAGAAAGAGAAACCATGGAGCATTTCTAGGAGAGTTTCCCACAGGCTGAAGCAGAGTCCTTGAGGAAAGGTTGCATGTTAGAGAAGTCCCTGTCCAGCAGGAGTGCCCTTGCACTGGTACCGCTCTGCTCATCCAACCTGCTGGAAACGTGAGCCTTTGTGGGAATGGGGCAGGGTACATCAGCAGGCATGTCAATCAACTATGTTCCCCCAGGAGAGTGGAACAGCACCTTTCTGTGATCACCACAGCGACTTTAATTGTTTCCTGATTGATATCTAACATTTAGTGAGCATGTATTATATGCTGGGCACCAGTGCTAAGAGCTTCTGAATGCATCTTTTCATTTTATCTTCAAACAAGCCTAATTATATTCCCATTTTTCAAATGTCAGAACTGAGGCTCAGTGATTAAGTAATTTGCTAAAGGTCATAAGGAGTTGGCCTCTTGACAAGAATCCTTTACAACTTCCCTAGAGCAATTTGGTACATCCTGACAAAACACATTCTGAAATATATTCTGCTTCAGAAGGTTCACCAAGTGCTTGGAATATAATAGTGAGCCATGAAGCATGAGCCTTACCTTCGGAGTTTAAATCTAGTAGGGGAAATAGTTGTGCAGATATACAATTATAATATGACTTGTGAACTACATAAAAAGGCCCATATGTTGTAAATGTAATTAATACTACTGTGTTATACCTTGAAAGTAGTTAAAATGAGAAATTGAGTTGTGTGTATGTGTGTGTATATATATGTGTGCATATACACACACGCAATAGTTAATAAAGCCCATAAGATATCAGGTAAGACTCCCTGGAGGATAGGCAGGATTTAGCCAGGTGACAGAGGGTAGGAAGAAGAGTATTAAGTATAGGAAATACTATGTGTAGCGGTCATAGCACCATCAAGATATTCAGTAATAATGGAAATCATAGCATGTGTCAAAGATTTCTGCTAACTGGTAGAGATTTTAAACTTTGTCCTCTGAGGATATGCCTAGAAGCAGAGTAAGTAACAAAAAAGATAAGGTTTCATACCCTCAAAAATGATGTATTAAATATTATAAAAGTTACCAAGTGGATGAAAAAAAAAGATTTTTCTAAAATAATTACCAAATTGAATTCTGTTATGCCTAAGATTTTTTTAAAAACCTTCCTATTTGACTGACACAAGAGTTTCCTGGTTGAAATATCTCCCATGCTGGTCTACACTAACATCCCAGAGCTATCACAAATGTTTCACTCCTGAATTTAGTGCAAGAGCTCCCTATTGATTCTCGCAATAAAACCATGCTTTGTGTCTTGACCTTCAAGATCCTCCAGCAGACAAGAGACTTCTGGTTATGGTACCATGAAGCCGTCAGGGATTCCTTTGTATAAAACTGGCCCAAACTATCAAAGACAACCGTTTCAAGGCCCTGGAATTGACCCAAGACAGAAAATGAACTGAGAAGCATTTATTCTTGAAAAATGGTCAGATGTTTGCGTAGGAACAGTGGGAGTGTGTGACCTTCTTGCCTGGGGAAATTCCTCCCACCCCCCACTCCTTAGAGTGAGAAGGGTGGTTTTACCAGATGGACCAGCCACTAACACTAGGCACTCTGCTGCCAGGAGGAGTGGAACCCACTGGGGCTGGGGCGGAATGTGTAGCTTTGCCAGGTAAAAGTGGCTAAAAAAAGGGGATGTGGGAAAGACATGCACCTTTACCAGCTCAAGGCTGCAGTTTCAGTTAAGACAAGTGGTGGACCAGACATGAATTGACCCGGGAGAGCCCAGAAATAGAGTCCCACGGGAGGGTTGACTGTAAAACTAAGCATGTGTGGGGAGACCTGAGAGAGCCTGGAGAAAGAGAAGGCCAACAGAAACCTTCTAGAGCTGGCTTCAACTTTGTGCTTCCCAACTTACAGAGGGTGGAAGCCTGTGGGCTTGAGTTGTTGGAGCTCAACCTCTGCCCAACTCTTTGGCTGATCACACATCTTTGCAGATCATATATCTCTTAAGGAACTTGTATCCAGAACATGGTAAGAACTCTTGCATCTCAATTAGAAGACAATAAAAATAGGCAAAAAATTTAAAAAGACACTTAACCAAAGAAGATATACAAATGGTAAATAAACACAGGGAAAGATGGATGACATCATTAGCCATTAGGGAAATGCAAAATAAAACCACAATGAGATACCATTTCATCCGCACTAGGATGGCTGTCATCAAAAAGACAGTTAAGGGGAAGTGGACTTGGCCCAATGGATAGGGCGTCCAACTGCCACATGGGAGTTCAAACCCCGGGCCTCCTTGACCCATGTGGAGCTGGCCCATGCGCAGTGATGATGCACGCAAGGAGTGCCCTGCCACGTGGGGGTGTCTCCCCCATAAGGGAGACCCACGCGCAAGGAGTGTACCCCGTGAGAGCTGCCCAGCGTGAAAGAAAGTGCAGTCTGCCCAATAATGGCACGGCACACACAGAGAGCTGACACAACAAGATGACGCAACAAAAAGAAACACGGATTCCAGGTGCCACTGATAAGGATAGAAGCGGTCACAGGAGAACACACAGTAAATGGACACAGTGAGCAAACTGGAGGGAGGAGAGAGAAATAAATAAAAAATAAATCTTAAAAAAAAAAAAAAGACAGTCAAGTGTTGGTGAAGAGTTGAGACACTGAAACTCACCCACCCAATATTTCCACTCCTAATTATTTGCAAAAAAAGGATTGAAAGGTCCTCACAAAGATCTGTAGAAAAATGTTCATAGTAACTTTATTCATAATAGCCCTAAATGGGGAAAAATGATAATGTCCATCAACTGGTGAATGGATAAACAAACTTAAGGCATTTGGAATACCACTCGGTAATGGAAAGGAATGAGCGAATGGTACATTCTATAACATGGAGAAACCTGAAAAACTATGCTAAGTGAAAGACACCAGTTACAAAAGAAGACAACATGATTACATTTATAGGAAATGTCCAGAAAAGGCAAAACTGTCCTGTCAGATATCAGATCACTGATTGCTGGGGGTTGGGGGTGGGATCAAAGATTGACTATAAACAGGAAACATTTGGAAGGTGATAGAAATGTTATAATCCTGGAGAGTTGCACATCTATATAAATTTACTATACTGATCAAACTGTATCCTTATAGTAGATGGAATCTGTAGTTTGTAAATTATACCTCAAAAATGTTTTAAAAAATTCTCTAAAATCTTGCTCCATTGTATGCAAGCATGTTTCCTAATTCTGTCCACATTCTGCCAGAAGCTTTGGTCCAGGCTGATTTCCTCACTGCCGGGTGTCTGCTCCTCCTCTCTGGCAACTGAAGCCCACTCGTCCTCTAGGCGGAGATGCCCAGCCACAGACTGCATGCAGTGCATGGCCAAGCCAAGCATGGGGCATAGTCAGGAAGTTAATGCCACCCTTCTGCAAGAAGCACTCCGTTTGCTTCAGTGGGCTGAACAAATACCATCACTTTGTACATCTGCCCTCTCAGGCAAACTGCAGGAACCATGGCCCAAGTTGTGCTTGCTAAGCCTTCCCTGAAGATTCTAGTGCACAGTCATGCACAGTCTACTCATTAGTTCTCTAATAATTTAATGCAATAATTTTTCAACAAATATTATTGATACCACCAATTTTGTTAGATTCTATAATAGCTAGATATCACTATGGTGCTAGAGAAGGAATATTGGATAAGACTAAGTTCTTACCTTCATGGAACAGAGATTCTAGCAATTATGGAAGAGCTTGTATCCATGCAACTAAATCTGTTAGTTTTGTTGCCTTGTTATAGTATAATTCATTCCTTGAAAGTAGGGGATCTCTTCAACTTCTTTCTGAAATCTCTAGCAACATCTTTAATAAGCCTACGGCTCATTCAGATAGGAAGGAGCAATATACCTAATACAGAGACTTAACTATGTGACATGAGCTTGTCTGCTTTATATAAAGGATAGCATCTAATTCTTGCAATAATTTGTGATTTATATTATTGATTCTGATTATAGAACCAATATAGAAGAGAACTAAATTAGAAAGTTTTCCCAAAGTCACAGATATAGTAAATGGTAGAAACATGATTTAAGCTTGTCTCATTATGAAACCTCATGCTTAAAGAATTATTTTGTCTCTGTGGCATATTTCTATTTATCTTTTAGCAATCATATAAACATCTTGATTTAAAGCCATTAACATACTGGACATTCAGCTGTAGAGATGACATCATCATTGACACCTTAAAGTATAGTGAATGTTGTCTCTCTCAGCAACATTTGCCCTGTAAGACTTAATCTTTTAGAGAGAGAAAAAGGCTTTGTCTCTAGGAACAGCAATTTATAATTTAAAAGTTGATCTTTTTATTCATTTTTTTTTCAGGTACTGGTATCAGAAGTTGAACCTGGGACCTCGTATGTGGGAAACTGGCACTCAACCACTGAGCCTCATCGGCTCCCCTTGGGAACAGCAATTTATATATTTTTAATAGGGGATGGGGGATAGATTTATTTGCATCAAATAAGTGAGAAAGGGATATTCTTTCTCTGCACTTGTGAAATGACCACACTCAGTGATTTCTGAGCTTAGCCTACACGTAAGGAACGTTCTGGATCTACTCCAAGGATCACTCTATAATTGTTATTTGGAAGTGTGTTAAAAATTGTATTAGTTAAGGTACGTAACGCTAGCTGCTGTAATAAAAACTTATGAAACTCTGTAGCTTGGTAGTTTATTTCTTATTCATGTCAAGTCCTATATGTGCTTGGCAAGTCCTATATGTGCTTGGCAAGTGATCTGCCACAGGCCATTCCAGACCCCAGGTTCATGGGTCCCTTCCATTCAGCTGGCAGGTGATTGAGTCCACAGGAAGGCACTCCTACTTCTTAACCACTTCTGTCTAGAATTGACACATAGACCTTCCTCTCACATTCGACTGATGAGAACTCAGTCAGTCACATGCCCACATCTAATTGCAAGGGGGTCAAGCAAATATAGCTTTGCCATGAGCCCAGGGACGGAATGAAACACATTCTATTGAACATATAGCAATCTTTGCCTCAGAGTTTGTACTCTGTTGTTCTAGAATAACTCAGTTCCTCAGATATTTCTGACAAATGCTCACAAATAATTCACTTTGACAGAGTGGAGAAATGCCATATGCTGGCTATATTTGGGCTGTCTTCAAATATTTGCCTGGGTGACTTTCTTCATAGTGAAAATTATAGTAACTTACAATGTTTCACATTACATTAAATAAATCGCACCTTTACAAACAATTGGTACAGCATGATGCCATTTTCATAACATGGAAGTTTGTGCACAAAGTCTGGAAAGAAAATATCAAAAGATAGCAGTTATGACTTTGAAAATAGAAAACCGTGAAAAATATTTCTGTCCTTCTGTAGCTCCAAAATCTTTTAGAACAAGCATATATACTCTTCATATTCATAAAAGTTTTTCTATGTAAAATAAAAGGGATCAATTTGCATATGGTAGAGCTGTTATAGGTACTTTCATTTGGTTTTTATTTGGTTGATTGTAGGGACTAAGTAAGGCAAATATTAGTAATATCATGCCCATTTTGCAGAATAGGCAACTGAAGCTCAGGTAGAGGGAGCAACTTGCTCAAAAGAACATGGTGAGAAGTATTATAGCAGATCTGACATCAATCCAGAACAACACAAGAGAACCTTCACTGTGAGTCTTCGAACAGAGGGGCATGGAGCTAGGAAATGGGAAGTGCTGAGTGCTTTATGTGCTGTTAGGTGAGGGCTACTTGGCAGAGAAATTCTATGGTGTAGAATCACCTTTATCACCTTGCTTCTGTTGGGCAGAGTTTGCCTTCTGTGTCCTTGATGGCTCCTTTTTATAACAGGGATTGGAGAGGTTGCCAGGCCATCTTCTCTGTGCCACATCTGATCCAGATGGCTCTGCAAACTCCAATTTTAGTTCCCATTTTGTTTTCACCTCTCAGGGTAAAAAAGAACAGCCTGTAACATTGCTGTGGAAACATCTCTGAAGCACATACTGCTCAGAGGCTGCCCAGGGAGGAGAGGCTGCTGCCGCTGGAGTGCTACTAAGTCCCTGGTCCCTGCGGGCCAGGCTGTGGGCAGTGGTCTATTTTGGGGCATCTGGTAGGAACCAGAGAGGATGACTGACACCTGTGCTGCGAGAGGTGTGCCACAAGGCTGCAAGCTTCGTTAAGAAAGCTGACACATGTGTTTAAGGACGAAAGCAAGAAGAAAGCACAGCTTCCCAATGATGAGTATTCAGGGTGGACTGGTACCTAGTCATTACGGTGCTCAAATGGCAAGTCCAATTTGAAGCTGGTGGCAGGTACACTTGGCACCAAATAAGCATATCCAAAGACATTATGGCTTTTATTTCAGATGCCTAAAGCCCGTGTCTCCGTCCACTCTCTCTCCCTTTAACCTTCCCCTACCACTGTTGTATTTTAAATTTCTCTTGACAGAGCAAGTGTAAAGGAACCGTTTGGGGGAAAGGGTGACAAGGGGGATGTTATTTTAGGTGGCAGAATAATTTCACTCATCAGAGAGCACTCTGTAGTTTAAGCAGCGCTTCCTGAAAGCCTGACCACTATGTCCAGAAATGAGGAGCTCAGAGCTTGACTTTCATCTCCTCAAACGCTGTGACAGAGCAGACAGCAGGAGGCCTCAGTTCTCTGTGTCATGGGCAAGGGGTTCTCTCCCAACACTGAGTGTCACAAAGCACAAGTAGGGCATGTGTTGTCTTCTCTAGACATTTCTGACCCTATTCAGGAAGCTTAACTTGAAAACGATTGAAGATAATCCCCACCACCACCAAATTTTCCTAGTTAATTATTTGTCAAAAGCCTAAAGGAGTCACCATAGGAATTATCCTCTGAAAAGGAAGTAAAACATATACACACAAACTGGGAGTGTTCTAAACCCTGTAACATTAGCCATTTGATGTGTTATATAAAGTTGTTTCCTTAATACTTCGCAGCTCCATCATTAAGTCAGAATTCAAAAGAGGGAAGCAGTGCTAAGCTCTAATTTTAAGATGAGAACTTTAAGGCAGATGTGAGGACCAGATGTGAGGAACCAGTGGCAGTTTTCTTGCATATTTACGTGAGGCTGTGAAGGGAGGGAACTTATAAGGAAATGGCAATGAAACATTGTATTTAATTCTTGAAGAGGCACAAAGAAGATCATGGGTTTCTTAATCCAATCGTATCTCCTGGTGCTCAGTTGGCATTTATAAAAAGGGTACCCCAAGATGAAGAAAAGTCATCGAAGACTCTGCTGAGGTAGAGCAGTTAAGCTTATGTGCTGAGCCTTGGTAGACTAACAGGGCACAGATGCTTGTCCTTAGAGACTTGTCTTTTGAGTTTTGCATGATCTCGCCAAACATCTCCGGGGCAGGCAATTAATGAGGTGTGGAAAGTGCCTGGACAGGAATCCAAAGACCTGGAGAGTCAGGTTTCATAACTCAGAGCTGCGTGACTCTGGTCATGCTGGCTAAGCCTTCTCCCTGCAAAATGTACAATGGCTGTAGTGTGGTCAGACCATGTACATTGTTATAGTACCTGAGTTTTATCCATATATGTTATATGAAAGTTTCTAATACAGGATACATTAAATAAAATGAAGAGACATTCCACACTCTTAGGGTTTTCCAAGGAAAATATTGCATGCCCACATCTGTTGTTTTAGTTTGCTAAAGGCTCCAATGCAATACACCAGAAATGGTTGACTTTTATCATGAGAATTTATTAGGGTAGAAGCTTACAGCTCTGAGGCTGTGAAAATGTCCAAATCAAGGCATCATCAGAGATGCTGTCTCACCAAAGGTTGACTGCTTGCAAATCCTAGACTCTTGCCACATGGGCCATCTCTATCTTCTCCAAGTGCGCTTTCTCTTAAAGCTCAGCTGTGGGCCATCAGGTGCACAGCTCATTTCTCCCTGGACCTCATCAGCTTCTGCTGCTTTGCGGATTCAAGCCCTGCTCACTCTCTCAGCCTCTCAGGGTTTCTCTGTCTTTCTGCAGCTGTAGGTGATCCTGGAGTCCTCTTTCACATGGCAAGGTAAAATGGCAGCTCTCTTTCTCTGCTTTCTCCTCAGTTTATTTAGGACTCCAGTAAAAGAATGAGGACCCACCCTTGGTCCTGCAATCAAATCATGGGCCCTTAACTGAAGCAATCCAGTCATGAGTGAGCTAATTAAAAGATACCTTAACTGAGTCTAACCAAAAGATGCCACATAGAATAAGCTTCCAGGCACAGGAATGGATTAGCTTAAGAACATAATTTTCAAGCATCCACAAAAGACTCAAACCAGGACATCTGTGAGTAAACTGCCATTTGGGTAATGATAATACTTTACAAAGTGAGGAAGATCAAGTTAGAAGGTGGGAGAAAAGGGATTTCTAACACACGCTCCCCAAAGAAGTGTATTTAGATACCAAAATGCTCAGGATTGCTTCAGGGTTTGGTTAGTCTTCTCTCGGAGTGATGTGTATGGTCTTGTCAGTCAAGGAAGAACTACTTTCATTTTTTTCTATTGATCCTCATGTTAAATGAAATGTCATCATTAGAAAGTCATTCTTTTATATACCACCTTACACTGAAACCTTTTAAAATGTAAGGTTAAAAGTGCTTAGCCCAAGGAACATTTGTTCTTCTGCTGCTGACCTATTATCTGGCTGAGATCAAGGTCCTATATTGGAAAGGATGGAGAGAAAAATTGAACTTGGTGGAATTTTCCTAGTGTCAGCAGGGTGCTCTGTAGAGAGGGTAGATCTTGATGATTTGAGGGAGAAAGAATACAGGAAACTTCTAGTCATGGAGGAAAGGATTTGTGGATAGCCATTAATTTTTTTTTTTTTTTTTTTTTTACTATTTCCCCATGACTGTTGATCTGTGGGGATCCATAAAAGTCAACCCCTATTTCTATAGTCTTTCTAAAATAGTCAGAGTTTCTATTCATGCCTTCACATTTCCAGGCTGGCTTTGGTTCTTTCGCCTCTAACTGACCCCACGGATTTTTATGTGCAACGTCTGTTTTTGTAACTCTCCTTTAGATAATCCATTAACACCCATTTGCCCTTGACACATCCCTTTCTTATACCCTCACCTCTGTAATAACTTTCTTTTCAAATTGCCACTTCTTTTGTTTGTTTCCTCAGCAATAGTGTACTGTTTGACTGTAACTGCAAATGTGACTGTTACCATATTAGTTGGGAACATCTCTAGCACACAAAGATGTGTAAAGCATTGTGGTTTGAGAACTTCAGCTTCTTTGCACTTCCAGGCTGCTTCCTCTAAATCCCCACTTCCCTCTTTTTTTCTCTTACTTGGGACAATTTGCTACAGGTCTTGTGCTCTCTGTAAAATACTTCAACAATTGCTCCTGTAAATCTGATCTTTAAGGATTTGTTTGCTTGCTTCTGCTGCAATCCAACACTTCTTAAAGGGTCCTCTTTAGAAACCAGCTGCTTCGTTGTCTCCCAAGGGCAGCAGGCAGTGCTGGTTGTGGTAACTACTCTCAAAAAGACTCTTCCACCTTGGACTGCTGCCTCTATCCACCGTGAGGCTCATCTCGGAGACACATGCCTCTAAGCTATTTCACAATACCTGGCAGGTGTTTAGTGTCAACCATATGCCTGACATTGTTTTCAGTGTTTTGCTTGCATTCAAGCCAGATTACAACCCTGTGAAAAAATTATTTTTACAGTTATTATCCCCATTTTGTACAAGAGAGAACTGAGGCAAAAGGGGTTAATTAACTTCCCCAAGGCCATAGACTAGTAGGTAGAAGAGATGGGATATGAATTCAAATTACTGAGCTCCGATTCTAGAATATTTCATTATTACAATTATTACATTTTATTAACAGTGTGATCTCCTATTGTTTGTTGACTCAAAACTTCAACTCATTTTGCTATCGTGTCTTTCTAGTCCTCTAACACATTTTTTACTTACTACAGAAAGAGTCCAAGAATAAATGTTTGGTAAACAACAGAAGGTAAGGGAAATACCAAGAAATAAAGTAACAGAACTAATTATTTAATGAGAGACTTGAGGTATTAGAGGACAAATTTGTCTTGGTCTCAAATGCTGATAAAGACAGAACTAGAAAGATGGGAGGTACTTTAATTGTTACCAGGTCAGGGTGACCAGATAACACAGAAATTTAACAGAGGAAGAATGCAATAACTCAGGGATAAAATTAAACTACATTCAACTTGTTCATTCATTCAACAGATGCTCACCAAATACATACTCGTTCCTGGAGGAAATCAGGACTAGGGGAGAGCAGTAAGCCAAAGAGGCAAACATTCCTGTCTTCATAGAACTTAAATTCTAGTGGGAGAATAGATAAATAAGGTAACTAAACATTACATATAGTTTGGGGGATGGCCATAAATGCCTATGGGGAAAGATAAAGCAGGGGATGTTAATGCAATAGTAATTTAAATTGGAGGTTAGGGAAGCCTCACCAAGAAGGTAACATTTGAGTAAATATCTAAAGAAAGAGAAAGTGAAACACGTGGATGACTGATGGAAGATTTTTCTAGGCAGATGACCTATCAAGCTCAAAGGCTTTGAGGGCAGAATGCCTATCTGTGTTTGAGGAATACAAGAGGCCAGTATGGCCAAAGCATAGAGTGAGGCAGTGTATGAGTATAAGGGGTATATAGTAGATGAGTTCCAGTATGGTGAGAAGTTCAGATCTTGTAAAATCTTGAGGCTATGATCATGACTTTGAAGGAAAATGAGCCTCCTAGAGGCATGCCAGATCAGAGAAATTATTGTAAGGTACCCCTTAAAGCTGCAGACGGTATATAATAAAAGAAATTGTTGGGGAATGATACTCTTAAAAAAAAATGGGATAGCTTTGAACAAATTGGGAGATCAAATAGATTGCTTCAAGAATTAAGTGAGTAGCTTCCAGTAATGTTAGAATTAATGTTATCAGATCAAACCTGGAGAGAAACTTAAAAAAAAACATAAAAGGCAACTGTGTAGGGCAGTGGAGAGTGGCCAAATGGAGGCAGAAACTTTAGGGCAGGGGTTCTTAACAAGGGGTCTGTGAGCTTGAACTGAAATTCAAAAAGACATAATTCTTGTGGGGACGTGTTGGCGCAGGTGGGATATATTTTTAAATAATACACAGTATAGTGTGGACTTAGTAAGGGGTCTGTGATTTTCACCTGACCGGCAAAGGGGTCTGTGGAACAAAAAAGGTTAAGAACCCCTGCTTTCGGGGAATACACCATTAAAAGAAGGGAACCACAAGGCTGTGAGATTCATATTTATGTTTTTCCCCTGAGGTCATTCCCAGTTCTCAAGGAGCATTGCAGAGAGAGCTCAAGCAGAAAATCAGTCTTTTTGCCTGAGGAGTCTGAGGCTGCAAGAGTGGCTGAAAACTGAGTGGGGGAGGGATGGAGATATCCTTGAGAGGAGAGAACTAAAGTAGGGGAAACTTCCATATCTATGTATAAATGTCCCTTAAGTCCTTGCCAACCTGGCAAGAGCGGTTTGGCCTGGGCAGAGCAGTTTCAAGGATCCTGGGGGATATGAGGGACAAGAACCAAAAAACTAAAAGCTGAACAGCTATTTCACCTGCCCGCTATAGGGGCCTAGAGTTTGGAATTTGAGTTCTAGAGAGTTCCACCTTGGATTTTACATGGAAACCCCAAAAAAGGCCACACCTGAGGAATAAAGCCTTTTCTCCTGCAGTCAGTGGATTTATCCTAGGACCAACGAAGACTTAAACAGCCCTAACAAATCATAAAACCAAGCCTTCAAAAGTGTGAGATGATCAGTGAGTAAGATAACCACACATGCACAGGAGAAACTTAAAACTTGAATGTAGTGGAAAACAGCAACTGGAAAGCTAAAACATCTTCTCATAGGTTTCTGCTGCTGCCCATGGCAGGAGAGAGAGAATCTGGAAATAAATCCTGATAAGATAGAGAACCTTGGTAAACATCTCAGGCTTCCCACAGTCCTATCCAAAAATTCATAAAACTAAACCTCTATGAAGCCAGAGTATTCAGCCAGAAATATACCTGACTTCTAGAACAAAAATTAACAATTTTCAGAAGTTTGAAAAATTTGGGCACTTTTCAATAATATCTAGACTACAGTAAAAAATTAGTAGATAAGCAATTTTAAGAAGGGAAACTTTGTCACACATTCAAGAGAAGTTGTCAATAGCTTAAAATGACCCCAGGTTTTGGAACTAAAAACAAGGACTTTAAGACAGCTATTTTCAATATGATCAAGGACTTAAGGGAAAAGAAATTCTTAAGATTGAACAGATGGGGAGTATCTGCACAGAAAAGGAGACTTTAGCAAAGCAATATTTGTAAATTCAAGAACAGAAAAGTACATTATCTAAACCAATAAATTTACTGGATGGACCTAACTGCAGCTTAGAGAAGGACTACTATATTAGTCAGCCAAAGGAGTGCTGATGCAAAATACCAGAAATTGGTTGGTTTTTATAAAGGGTATTTATTTGGGGTAGAAGCTTACAGATACCAGGCCATATGTATAAATTACTTCCCTCACCAAATTCTATTTGGAGCAAGATGGCTGCCGACATCTGCGAGGGTTCAGGCTTTCTGGGTTCCTACATTCCTGGGGCTTGCTTTTCTCTGGATTCAAGGTTCCTTTCTTCCTGGGGCTGGCATCTCTTTCCTCTGGGAGCTTTCTTCCCAGGGCTCCAACTTAAGTCTTCAGCATCAAACTCCAACATCAAAACTCCAACATCAGAAGCCCCCAAAACTGTCCTTTGCCATGCCCTTTATCTGTGTGTTCCCACCCACCAAGAAGCCAGAGTATTCAGCCAGAAATTTACCTGACTTCTAGGACTCAGCACCCTAATCATAACTCAATCATGCTCAGGTACAGATCAGATTACAAACATAATCCAGTATCTATTTTTGGAATTCATAACCATATCAAACTGCTACAACTGCCAATTTGCTATTTGTTTTTATGTTATTCCTATTTTTTTTCCTATTTCTTTTTATCTGTCTTATTTGGTATGTCATATTTTTGGGAAATTACATATTCAAATAATTTTTTAAACAGTATTTTATAATTTTTAGTTGTAATGGTAAGGATTACAGTATGTTCCCTTAATTTATCACAGTTTTATTAGATTTAATACTGTAACACTGTGGCAGTTTGGTATTGTTTATGAATTCCAAAAAAATAGATATTGGATTGTGTTCACAGCTGGTCTGTTCCTCTGGGCATAATAGAATGTATTGATAATTTGGGACTTTTCAGGAGGGGGAGGCAAGATGGCGGCTGAGTGAACTTCCCGGTTACTAGCTCCTGGGGGGAATCGGCTGGGAGGCGTCGGAGACTCTTTGGGACCGGCTGTCTCGGGATTTTTCCTGGTCCGGAGGTGTCTGGACATCGATTTGGAGGGAAGGTAACAGAGAGGATCCATCTGTGAAATATACACGGAGATCCCAGCTACGTGTGGAGGACTCCCTCCTTGGGTAGGCGGAGCCGAGGCAGCTAGCACCGCGGCGGGTGGCGGGCGGGAGAGCCGAGCCGCGCTGTGCCGCGGCGGGCGGCGGGCGAAGGAGACAAGCCCAGCCGAGCCTAGCCGTGCCGCGGCGGGCGGCGGGCGGGAGAGCCGAGCCGCGCTGCGCCGCAGCGGCGGGCGGTGGGCGGGGAAGCCGAGTCCGGCCGAGTCCGGCCGAGCCCGGCTGAGCTGCAGCGGGCGGGGGGGCCAAGCCCAGCCACGCCGCGCTGGGCGGCGGGCGGGAAAGCCAAGCTCAGCCGAGCCCAGCCGAGCCGCGGCGGGCGGCGGGCGGGGGACCGGAGCCCAGCTGAGCCCAGCCGAGCCTGGCGGCGGGGTTTCTGTTCTTTGTTTTGTTTTTTTATTTTTTTTTTATTTTTTATTTTTTGTTGTTGTTGTTCTTGTTGTTCTTTTCTTTTTTTTTCAATCCTCTCTTTCTTGTCCCCAATATTCTTCTTATACTATTTTACCTTAACAATACAATAGGTCCTACAGGAAATACCTCACATTTGCTGGGTTTCCTCACCCTCCACTGCCTCATTTCTCTGTGAATAGATTTAGCCTATCTACACTATCCCCTTTCCCCTACAACTTGATATCCTCCACCATCTGCTATCTCTCCTATATTCCATCTCCCTTTCTTTGATCCACAAAGTGTCTAACTCTTAATTTCTAATACCTTTGTTTAGTTTTCCATCTGGTATTCGTCCCTGAAACTATTACCTTTCTTTTCTCTTTCCCTCTCTCACGAAAACAATAGCCTCTTAGTACGTACCACATTCCTCCCATATTCAGTCGTCTACCTCATTATAGGTACTTTCCTACTACTATAACTCTACACAATTTACATGATCTAACCTCCATCCTCCCAGAACTCATATTGTTGCTTTGTAAACATATATCACCAATACTACTTCACACTTTTTCCTTCCTTACACAATTGACTTTCCCCAGGACTAATACTTTCCTTTAAAGTGAGCTTAACTAGCAATAAGAAATTGGAATAAGAAGAACAAAGTGACAAAGAGAAGATATAACACTTACGCAAAAACAACAGCTAATTAATCTCCAAGACTAGACAAAGAAGCTAAGGAACTGATTAAACCCGTCAAGAAAAAATGTTGACAAGACAGCAACAAAAATCTACAAACCAAGCCAGTAATCAGGAAAACATGGCTGAATCCAATCAACAAACTGAAAATCAGGAAGGGGGGCAGGACTTCGCACAAGCAATGAAAGATCTCAGAACATTTATCACCGACAAATTTGATGAAGTAATGAAAGAGGTTAACAGCGTGAAGACAACACTTGGAGGGGAAATTGCAGACATGCGCAAAAAAATAACAGATATGATGGAAATGAACACCACAATTCGAGAAATCAAAAATACACTTGCAGCAAATATCAGCAGACTAGAAGAGGCAGAGCAGAGAATTAGTGATGTGGAAGACAGTGCATTGGAAATCAAACAGATAGTAGAAGTGGTCAATAAAAAGGTAGAAAAAATCCAGATAGGACTTAGGGACCTGAATGATAACGCAAAACGCTCAAACATACGTATTATAGGCATTCCAGAAGGAGAAGAGAAGGGAAAGGGGTCAGAAGGAGTGTTGCAGGAAATAATGAATGAAAACTTCCCAAATCTACTGAAAGAGACAGATGTACATATCCAAGAAGCACAGCGCACTCCACTGGTCATAAACCCCAACAGGCCCACCCCAAGACATATACTTGTCAAATTATCCAATGCTCAAGACAAAGAAAAAATTCTAAAAGCAGCAAGAGAAAAGAAAACCATCACATACAAGGGAAACTCCATAAGATTAAGTGCTGATTTCTCATCTGAAACGATGGAGGCAAGAAGGCAGTGGTATGATATAGTCAAGGTACTAAAGGAAAAAAATTTCCAACCAAGAATACTCTATCCAGCTAAACTAGCATTCAAAAATGATGGAGAGTTCAAAATATTCACAGATAAACAGAAACTGAAAGAGTATATAACAAGAAACCTCCCCTTCAAGAAATTCTTAAGGGAGTTCTGCAGGAAGAAAGGAAAAAACAGGACAGTCAGAGATGGAGGAGAGTGTAAAAGCAACAAGAAAGACAAAAATAGAAGGGGAAAATAAAATAATACAAACAAAATATAACAAACACAAATCCAACCAAAATATGGCTACCATAAATAACTCTCTAAACGTAATAACACTGAATGTCAACGGATTAAACTCACCTATCAAAAGATTCAGACTGGGACACTGGATAAGGAAATACGACCCATCTATATGCTGCCTACAAGAGACACATCTTAGACCCAGAGACTCATGGAGGTTGAAAGTGAATGGCTGGAAAACAATCATACAAGCAAACAACAACCAAAAAAAGGCAGGAGTAGCTATATTAATATCAGACAAAATAGACTTTAAATGCGAAACAATTGTGAGAGACAAAGAAGGATACTATATTTTAGTGAAAGGGACAATTTGTCAAGAAGATCGAACAATCATAAATATTTATGCTCCTAACAAGGGCACCTCTAAATATGTGAGCCAAACGCTGGAAAAACTAAGTGAAAGAATAGATGCATCTACAATTATAGTGGGGGATTTTAATACACCACTATCAACTCTGGACAGAACATCTCAAAAGAGAATCACTAAAGAAACAAAACATTTGAACAGTATATTAGAAGAGCTGGATCTAATAGACATATATAGATCATTACACCCAAACACAGCAGGATATACATTTTTCTCAAGCGCACATGGAACATTCTCCAAGATTGACCATATGCTAGGCCACAAAGAAAGGCTTAATGAATTCAGAAAGATCGAAATCATACAAAACAATATCTCTGACCACAGTGGAGTCAAGCTGGAAATTTGCAAGGGACAGAGACCCAGACTTCACACGACAATTTGGAAATTAAACAGCACACTCTTAGAAAAACAGTGGGTCAAAGAGGAAATCTCAAAAGAAATCAATGACTACCTTGAAACAAATGATAATGATAACACAACATACCAAAATTTATGGGATGCAGCAAAAGCGGTACTGAGAGGGAAATTTATAGCCATAAATTCATATATCAAAAAAGAAGAAAGAGCAAAAATTGAAGAATTAACTGCACATTTGAAGGAATTAGAAAAACAACAACAAAGTAACCCAACAGGAAGAAGAAGGAAGGAAATAACAAAGATAAGAGCAGAACTAAATGAAATAGAAAATAAGAAAGCACTTGAAAAAATAAACAAGACCAAGAGCTGGTTTTTTGAGAAGATCAACAAAATTGACAAACCTTTAGCGAGACTAACAAAGAAAAAAAGAGAAAAGATGCAAATACACAAAATAAGAAATGAGAAAGGTGATATCACCACTGACCCCACAGAAATAAAGACTATCATAAGAGGATACTTTGAAAAACTATATTCCAACAAAAATGACAATTTAGAGGAAATGGACAAATTCCTAGAAATACATAAGCAGCCCATACTGACGAAAGAAGAAATTGATGATCTTAACAAACCAATCACAAGCAAAGAGATAGAATCAGTCATTAAAAATCTCCCAACTAAGAAGAGCCCAGGGCCAGACGGCTTCACAGGTGAATTCTACAAAACATTCCGGAAAGAACTAACACCAATCCTGTTGAAACTATTCCAAAAAATCGAAACAGAAGGAACACTGCCTAATTCCTTCTATGATGCCAACATTACCCTAGTACCAAAGCCAAACAAAGACACCACAAGAAAGGAAAATTACAGACCAATTTCTCTAATGAACCTAGACGCAAAAATACTTAACAAAATACTTGCTAATCGTATTCAACAACACATTAAACGAATTATACACCATGACCAAGTGGGATTTATCCCAGGTATGCAAGGATGGTTCAACATAAGAAAATCAATCAATGTAATACACCATATAAACAGATTGAGAGAAAAAAACCACATGATTATATCTATAGATGCAGAAAAGGCATTTGACAAAATACAGCACCACTTCCTGATAAAAACACTCCAAAAGATCGGAATACAAGGAAACTTTTTGAACATGATAAAGAGTATATATGAAAAACCTAAAGCCAACATTGTTTACAATGGCGAAGTCCTGAAATCCTTCCCTCTAAAATCAGGAACAAGACAAGGATGCCCATTGTCTCCGCTCCTATTTAACATTGTCTTGGAAGTACTGGCTCGAGCACTGAGACAAGAACCAGATATAAAAGGCATTCAAATTGGAAGGGAAGAAGTCAAAATTTCATTATTTGCAGATGACATGATCCTATATATAGAAAACCCTGAGAGATCTTCAACAAAGCTCCTAGAACTCATAAATGAGTTTAGCAAAGTCGCAGGTTATAAGATCAATGCACAAAAATCAGTAGCATTTCTATACACCAATAATGAGCAAGATCAGGAGGAAATCAAGAAACAAATACCATTCACAATAGTAAATAAAAAAATCAAATACTTAGGAATAAATTTAACTAAAGAGGTAAAAAACTTATACATCGAGAACTATACAAGATTGTTCAAGGAAATCAAAGAAGACCTAAATAAATGGAAGAATATTCCCTGTTCATGGATAGGAAGACTGAATATTATTAAGATGTCTATCCTACCAAAACTGATCTACACATTCAATGCAATCCCAATAAAAATCAACACAGCCTTCTTTAAGGAACTAGAAAAACTAACTATGAAATTTATTTGGAATAAAAAGAGGCCCCGAATAGCCAAAGACATATTGAAAAAGAAAAACGAAATAGGAGGAATCACACTTCCTGACTTCAAAACATACTACAAAGCTACAGTAGTGAAAACAGCATGGTACTGGCATAAGGAGAGACACACAGACCAATGGAATCGAATTGAAAGTTCAGATATAGAACCTCATGTATATAGCCATATAATATTCGATAAAGCCACCAAACCCTCTCAACTGGGAGAGAATGGCCTATTCAACAAATGGTGCCTGGAGAACTGGATAGCCATATGTAGAAGAATGAAAGAGGATTACCATCTCACACCTTATACAAAGATCAACTCTAGATGGATCAAAGACCTAAATATAAGAGCCAAGACCATAAAGACCTTAGAAAGCAGTGTAGGGAAACATCTACAGGACCTTGTAATAGGAAATGGCTTCATGAATATCACACCAAAAGCACGAGCAGCAAAAGAACAAATAGATAAATGGGACTACCTCAAAATTAAAGCCTTCTGCACCTCAAAGGAGTTTGTCAAGAAAGTAAAAAGGGAACCCACACAATGGGAGAAAATATTTGGCAACCATATATCTGATAAGAGACTTATAACTTGCATATATAAAGAACTCATATATCTCAAAAACAAAAAGATAAACAACCCATTTAAAAAATGGGAAAAAGATTTAAACAGACACTTCTCCAAAGAAGAAATACAAATGGCTAAAAAGCACATGAAAAAATGCTCCAAATCCCTAGCTATCAGGGAAATGCAAATCAAAACTACAATGAGATACCATCTTACTCCCATAAGATTGGCAGCCATGAAAAAAACAGTAGAATACAAATGCTGGAGAGGATGTGAAGAAAGGGGAACACTCATCCATTGCTGGTGGGAATGCAGAAGGATCCAACCATTCTGGAGGACAGTTTGGCAGTTTCTCAAAAAATTATCCATAGATTTGCCATATGACCCAGCAATACCACTGCTGGGTATATACCCATCAGATCTGAAAACAAGGACACAAACCGATATATGTACACCAATGTTCATAGCAGCATTGTTCACCATCGCCAAAAGTTGGAATCAATCCAAAAGTCCATCAACAGATGAGTGGATCAATAAAATGTGGTATATACACACAATGGAATACTACTCAGCTGTAAGAACCAATACACTACAATCGCACGTGATAACATGGATGAACCTTGAGAATCTTATGTTAAGTGAAGCAACCCAGGCATTGAAGGACAAATACTATATGACCTCAATGATATGAAATAAGTTAACTGCCTCAGAGAGCTAGAGTCTGGAAAAGTGGCTTACTGGAAATCGGGGGGTGGAGGAAGGATGTGAGTTAATGTCTGTAGGGGTGGAATCTGTGATGAGCTGGGGGTAAGTATGAGCACAAAGAAGGGACAAAATGGGGGCAAGGGGTTACCTTCGGGTGGGGTTTTCTGGGTTTGAGGGGGGCTGGGGATGGGAAGAGGGGTAATATGGTCCAAGAAATAGGTGGGAGGGAGGGGCAACATACAAACATGGGAGAGTGCCAGAAGTTTGTTGAGAACTAAATGTTGAGTAAAACGTATCAAAGTATAAGTAGGAGGGTCACCTGGTTAGGACGCTCAGGGGGTATGGTCTGATGCAGGACGGACTCCGGAGGGAATAGCTGAAGGCTCATTTTGCCAAGGTGCGTTCTACCATTGGGTGGGGTGGACCCATATCCTGGGGAAGACTAATGCCGTCGAATAGAGAGAACTGTATCTCTCGTGAGAAAGGACGGCTCCCAGGGCATTAGATTGGCAGGCGTTGTGGGCCCTAAGGGGAGGGGAAAATGGACGTGCAATGGATAGAACAAAGGTAAATAAGGGGGCAAAAGAGGAGTTATGTGAGAGTACACGAGGATGAATATAAAACAGCTAATATTACACCAAAAACATATAGGGGACGACAGACTAATAATGAAAACCATAAGACAAAACATAGGATAACTAAAAAATTTAGAAAACTGTACAACCTAAAGTATGGACCACATAGTAAGCACAAATGTTACCTTGTTTGAAAACTATAGTTTCGGAATCTGTACATCAGTTTCAGGAAATATGATATGAATAAGTTAAAAGATTATTGCTGTGGAAGGGAAAAGGTTTTATGGTGGATCTGGGGAAATACTGTATATTGTATATACGAATTTTGGTGATCTAAGACTCTTCTGAAGCTGACATTATGTTGGGATTCACTTTACGGGAAGTTTTGGATCACAGAGTGGTTCAACAATGGCAGCGGAGGAATACTGATATGGGATGTTATTGACAGGATATATATGGTTGACAGGGAGTTATACAGGGCATATGCCCAGGGTATATGGTAATGTCTATATATACTCATAGTGGAAACAATTAAAAACAACAGCTGGGGGGGTACTGGGCTCCTGGCCGGGGGGTCACCGTTGTGGGCCCTGGGAGAGCAGCGGCAATCCTCCAGGTGCAACGGCAAGAACCAGGAAGGAAGGAGGGCCCAACAGTGGGCTCTTGATACTAATGGCTACACTTTTGAGCCTATGCACCTGCAATAAGAACAAGGCCTAGAGTAGCATTGTGCCTGGGGGTTTCCTCCTGACAGCCTTCATGTTACTCAAATGTGGCCACTCTCACAGCCAAACTCAGCATGTAGATGTGATGCATTCCCCCCAGCGTGGGACACGACACCCGGGGATGAGCCTCCCTGGCACCGAGGGATCACTACCACATACCAGCTGAAGAAGCAACTAGAAAATGACCTTGAATTAAAGATTCAATGCGGAACAGCAGAATATACCTGTCTACATATAATAACATGACTTCGGGAAGCGGTTTGACCTAATGTAAGGGGGAAATGGAGAGGAGAAATGAGATTATAAGGCTGTGAGTCTCTAAAAAAGAGTCTGGAGGTTGTCAGAAGGAATACCCCTATGTACAACTGAACAGAGTCTAAGAGACAGATAAGGTAGATACAACCCCAGGTATTGGTTCTTTTGAGGGATAAAGAGACCCACGGGTTCTATGGTCATGGCAGAAGGGGTTCACTGCCATGACAGATGGCCCTTCTTTGGAGCTGGTGTTTCTGCGTGATGGAAATGGACTCAGAGGGGATCTCTTTTCACAAGACTTGCATGCTACTTTATTGGAATTGTATTTGGTGCTGAGTTTAAGATATATGTAGGGGATTTGAATCTCTGGACTGATAATATGACACCCAGGCCCAGAGCCTCAACAGACTTCAGCTCCTACACTTTGACTTATTGGACTTACTCCACTCAGCTAACATGGAGTTGAAGAAGGTCAACCACCACAGCATGGAGCCTAGAGTGTCTACAACTAGAAGCGGGAAGAGTGCATCCAGTACCCATGTGGAATCTAAGCCCTCACTTGACATAGGTGTGCAATGGACACAACCAATCCAATGTCCACAGAGGAAATGTGAAATGGGTGTGGGAACGGTAGCCATGGGGGCTGCTGGGTGTGGGGAACGGGAGGAAGAGATGAGATGTGGAGGCGTTTTCGGGACGTGGAGTTGTCCTGGATAGTGCTTCACGGACAATTATGGGACACTGTAGATCCCCCCAGGGCCCACTGGATGGAACGTGAGAGAGTCTGGGCTATGATGTGGACCATTGACTATGGGGTGCAGTGATGCTCAGAGATGAACTTACCAGGTGCAATGGATGTATCACGATGATGGGAGAGAGTGTTGCTGTGGGGGGAGTGGGGGGCGGGGGCGGTGGGGTTGAATGGGACCTCATATATATTTTTTAATGTAATTAAAAAATAATAATAATAAATAAATATTAAAAAAAATAATGTTATTTATTTCTATTAGAATTTCATAACTAAATCATACCAGATGTGAAACTTTAAAATAAATAGGTCAGGAGAAACTGAATTTACTCATGTGACTATGACTGAAAATAATTTTCTATTATACACTGACTATAAAGAAAACATAAAGAGAAGCGGAACCTTTAAATAACATAATGCAAGGAAAGTAACATTGAAATAAAGCAAGTAATAATTAGGTGTTGCAATATTTATAGATAATTAAAGCAAAACTAAGTGAAGATGCAATTAAGAATGAAAATCAATGTATGAACAATGTGTTGACACAGAGAAAATATATGAGGGTCCTCTCTTCAATGTGAATATAAATAATACTTGGTGGATATAAAAACACCAAAATATTCTATTAACACTAGTGTAATGCTGTATATGAACATTAATGCTTTGTATTAACATTACTGTGTATATATATTATATATAAAAATAAATGTATGTGTATACATGTGAAAAAAAAAAAAGAATGTATTAAATTCAGAGATTTCACTTTTACTTGATTAAATTATAACTAGGGCTTTGATTCAGCCACATCAATAAGACGTTGAGCCCTTGCCTCCTTGGTGGGCAGAGACTCACAGAGAAAAAACACAGCAGAGGAGTTTTAGTGTTTTTGTTTGCTTTTTTATTTATTCCCGCTGGCCCCGCCTCATTGTTTTGCACTTGCTGTCTGCTCTCTGTGTCCATTTGCTGTTTGTTCTCTGTGTCTGCTTGTCTTCTTGTCTTCTCTTTAGGAGACACTGGGAACCGATCCTGGAATCTCCAATGTGGGAGATAGGCACTTAATCACTTGAGCCACCTCAGCTCCCTGGTTTGTTGTGTCTCTCTTCTATGTCTCTTTTTGTTGCACCAGCTCACACAGGCCAGCTCTCTGCTCAGGCCAGCTCATCTTCACCAGGAGGCCCTAGGGAAATGGACCTGGGATCTCCTGTATGGGAGATGGGAGCCCAATCACTTTAGCCACATCCACTCCCTGAGTTCTAGTTTTGATGCTGGAGCCCCAGGAAGTAAATTCAAAGAGAAGCAGATATGTAAGGACACAGAGAAGGCTCCATTAGACATGTTAGAGGCCTCTGGAAGAGAATGAGCCTGGATAGTCTACAGCTGAAGTTGGGAAGAGAGCCGAGCAGCTGAGCCCAGAAAGAAACGAGCACCAGGGAGAGAGACAAGCCTTATGCTAACATACAGCTGAGAATGGAAGGAGCTGAGACCACTGAGCCTTAGGAGGAAGAGGAAGGCTGAACCCTAGTGGAGAGCAGCAGCTATCTTGCTCCAACACGTGACAACAGACTCTGGTGAGGGAAGTAACTTAACGCTTTATGATCTTGTGACTGTAAGCTTCTACGGCAAATAAATACCCTTTATAAAAGCCAACAGATTTATGCATCAGCATCCCTTTGGCTAATACAATCATGTTATGTAAATAGAAACTTTTAGAATGCAAATTCTATTTATACAATACCCTCTTGGTATTGTTCTCATGTTTTACATTTACATATACATATACCCCACAATCCAATATAAAATTTTTTACATTGAAAAGTAATCTTCTATATTTACCACATATTTACCATTTCTAGAGCATATTATTCCTTCTTAGATATCTGAGTTTCTATCTGGTATTTCCCTGTAACCTTTCATCTTTCATACAATGTAGTTCTGGTGGCAATGATTTTTTTTTTTTCAGCTCTTGTTGATCTGAAAATATCTTTATTTTTACCTCCATTTTTGTAGGATAATTTTACTGGCTATCAAAGTTTTGGGGTTATTGGTTTTGTTTTCAGCACATTTACTATGACATTCCATGTTCTTCTGAATTCTGTTATTTCTGATGTCGTTTCCCTGTATCTCATATTTCTGACTGCTTACAAGGTTTTCTCTTACATGTGGTGTCAGAAGTTTGACTTTCTTGTGTTAGGTGTGGATTTTCTTTTATATTTATCATGTTTGGCATTCATTGAGTTTTCGTATCTGTAAGTTAATGTTTTTCACCAAATTTGGAAATTTTCTATATTTCATTTTTTCTTCAATCATTGTCTACATCTTTTTCCAGATCTCCAATTACATTCATGCTAGAGCACTTGGTTAATATTTTTCAAACATTTTCAAACATTTCAAATATTAGATAATTTTTACTGATCTTTCTTGAAGTTATATTCACTTTCTATGATAGAATTTGGATAAGGCAATGATATATGGGAAACAGACTCCAATATTAAAAGTCTTTGTAGATAAGTTTTGACCAGTCAGAGAAACTCCTCCATCTGCCATCTGGTTCCTTGCTTTTCCTTTTTTATTTTGTTCCCTCATCTAACACTTTTAGGCTTTATTACCATCCAATGAAAGAAGATGAAATGATTATATAAATTAGAGGAAAAGATATTTTACTCTTTGATATTTTTGAAAATATCAGTTCAGCACTGGGCTAAGTCATATTTTCTCCCAAGTCATTATTTTTACTTTTGTATTCTGTAAGAAATACGGCCCTTTAATAAGATTCAGCTGGGGAGAGAGGCCTTGACACCTTTCAACTCTGCTGCTTGCATAGTTTATTTATTGGTGAAGAAAGGAAATGTACTGATATTCATGAAAGTTACTTCATTTAATTCTAGGAATTTTGAAAATTCAAATAGCACAAATGTCAGTATTCATCATCTTTATCACTATCATTAGGAAAGGCAAAGCAATTACCCCCTTCCCTGTTTTAATGTGGAGCTTCACTATGTACTTTTCCAATTAAGAAACATAATTAACTAGCATTTCTTTTGAAATGTTGCTGCATCATGAAATTTAATAAAACAAAGAAAACATGAGTTTTAGTCAGGTTAAAATCCTTGTGCCTCTAATTATAAGGGTGTAGCCTTGGACATGTAATTAAACTTCTTCAATACTTAGTACACTTAGAAAAGTAGACTTCTTTCATTTTGTTGGGCAAGAAGAGATAGGATATCTATGTGTTTTACTTAACATATGATGAATAGTAACTGATTCATACTTGCAGTGTTGCTTTGACAGAAAAACTGAAACATGTTCTATGGTTGGAATTTTTACTTTAGTTTTTCATTAAGTGAGGGAAGGGGAAATTTATAGAACCTAGCTTCTAACATAGAGTGTTCACTCTTTAGCAGCACTATGCTAAACACTTAAGACTGTCTATTCTGTCCTATCACCAATCTATGATGTAGGTTCTATAAATATGTCCAATTTATAGTTAAGGGGACTGAAGCTTAGAGATTTACACAATGTAGTAAAGATCACACAGATAGTGGCACGAGTCAAAGCAGATGCCAGAAGATGGTAGGCCTCAGTGTGTCGACAGCAGTCTAGAAATCAGAGGAGAGCATTGGAAAACCCAGGGAAGAACTTTCCATGCTTTAAAGTGTTGTCTGGAATCCTTCGCTGAGGAAGGTAAGTGCTGTGAATTTTACTCTTTGGAAGGATCGCCTGAGGCCTTGGTTGGAAGAATGAACATCTGGATCCTCTCAAGGATAGCTGGAGTTTCCTACCACTGGTGAGTGTTATCTCCACCTTTCCTCTGGTCCAGCTTCTCTTGATCAGCTCACGTCAATTCAATATGTTCTAAGAGATTACTCACTAAGTGTTAGGTGCTCCTTGGTGACTGGAGATATAGGGGTGAGAGAAGGAAAAAGTCCTTTTTTTCATAAACCTTACATCATAGGAGCAGAGACTAGCAATAAACCAATAAGCAAATAAAAACACAAATGAATAACAAATATAAGAAAAACCAAACCGATGTATGGATTCAGCAGCGATAGTTGGAGGTATGTGCATGTGCACGGGGTGCAGTTATTTTATTTTATTTTATTTTTTTAAAGATTTATTTATTTATTTCTCTCCCCTTCCCCCCCACCTCAGTTGTCTGTTCTCTGTGTCCATTTTGCTGCATCTTCTTCCTTTTGTCCACTTCTGTTGTTGTCAGCAGCGCGGGAATCTGTGTTTCTTTTTGTTGAGTCATCTTGCTGTGTCAGCTCTCTGTGTGTGCGGCTTCCTGAACAGGCTGCACTTTCGCTATGGGCGGCTCTCCTTATGGGGCGCACTCCTTGTACATGGGGCTCCCCTACGTGGGGGACAATGCCCTAATCACTGGGCCAAGTCTGCTTCCCGTGGGTGCAGTTATTTTAGATACAGTGGTCAGGGAAAAGCTCTGTAGAGAAGCAGTAATTGAGCAAAATACCAACTGAGAAAGAAGGTTGACAGATATGTTCCAGGTAAGGGATCAGTTAGTTCCAAAGCCCTGACGTAGAAAGGAATGAGGTTTTTTGAGGAAATGCAAGGAGGCCAGTATGATTTGAGCAGGTTGAGTAGGCCTCCGAGTGTTAGAAGATGAGCCAGCCAGCCAGGGAGAGGCAAATCGTGTTGAGCCACATAGGATACGGTGAAGATTCTGGATTTTATTGTGGATGTGATGGAAGCTGTGGAAAGGTCTCAAAGGGAATGACATCAGAAGCATTCAACTTCATCACTGCTATGTGGAGACTAGACTGTAGGTGTCAGAAGTGAAAGCAGGTGAGAGAAGATGGAGGCTGTGACTAGGATATCAGTTGCCAGAGGTGGAGAGGAGGGGTGGAATTCGGTACATGCTTTGAAGGTTGACTGAACTGACCAGGTTGGATAGGAGTGTGAGAGAAAGAGGGGAGTTAAGGGGAACACCTGACGGACTCTGGCTTTGAAACATTCCCTCTTTAAGTTAAGGCAGACTACCTAGGATAGAGCCACACAATCCATCATACTCCTAAAATGGGAAAGCTCTGATTGATGGGTCAAGATATGTTCAATGACACAAAGAAACCAGGCAGGTTAACATGGTATCCAAAATGTATAGTATCAGGCTACAGTCCAGGCAAGCAGTCAGTAGATCAGGGAGGTCAAAAACAGGTGATAGAGTACAGAGATGAATGTCTGGAGCCCACCCAAAAAAAAAACTAGGGAGGAAATAATGCTGAAAACTATATGGTGATTTCTGGAAAATCCATTTATGGGTAGTAATCATACTTTTTTTTTTTTCAAATTCTACTCAATTTATTCATTTTTCAAAAAAATATTACATTAAAAAAATATGAGGTCCCCATTCGCCCCCACCGCCCCCACCCCACCACTCCCCCGCCCCCCCAATAACACTCTCCCCCATCATCATGTCACATCCATTGCGTCTGGTGAGTACATCTCCGGGCATCGCTGCACCCCATGTCCCATGTTCCACACCATAGCCCACACTTTCCCACGTTCCATCCAGTGGGCCATGGGAGGACAAAGAACATCCAGCAATTGTCCCTGGGGCACCACCCAGGACAACTCCAAGTCCCGAGAATGCCTCCACATCTCTTCTCTTCCTCCCCTTCCCCGCACCCAGCAGCCACGATGGCCACTTTTTCCACATCAATGTCACATTTTCTCAATTATTAACCACAATAGTTCATGAAGAGGATATCATTAAGTCCACTCTAATCCTTACTGTATTCCTCCTTCCTGTGGACGTTGGCTTGGTTGTGTTCATTCCACATCTATGTCAAGAGGGGGTTTAGATTCCACATGGATATTGGGATGCAATCCTCCTGCTTTCAGTTGCAGGCACTCTAGGCTACATGGTGTGGTGGTTGACATTCTTCAACTCCATGTTAGCTGAATGGAGTAAATCCAATAAATCAGAGTGTAGAAGCTGAAGTCTGTTGAGGTCAGGGCCTGGCTATCATATTGTCAGTCCAGAGATTCAAATCTCCTAGATATATCTTAAGCCCCAGCATCAACTACAATTCCAGTAAAGTAGCATGAAAGGCTTGTGAAAAGAGATCCCATCTGAGTCCCGCTCCATCACGCAGAAATGCCAGCTCCAAAGAAGGGCCAACTGATATGGCAGTGAACCCCATCTGCCATGACCATAGAACCTGTTGGTCTCTTTAGCCCTCAAAAGGACCAATACCTGGGGTTGTATCTACTTTATCTGTCTCTGAGACTCTGCTCAGGTGTGCATAATGGCAATCCTTCTGACAACCTCCAGACTCTTTTTTAGAGACTCATAGCCATATAAACTCATTTGTCCTTTCCATTTCCCCTTAGTTTAGGTCAAACAGCATTTTTAACTCCTGTTATTATATGTAGACAGGGATATTCTGCTGGTCCGCATTGAACCTTTAATTCAAGGTCATTTTCTAGTTGCATCATCAGCTGGTACTTGGTAGTGATCCCTGGGTGCCAGGGAGGCTCATCCCCGGGTATCATGTCCCACGCTGGGGGGAAGGCATTGCATTTACATGCTGAGTTTGGCTTCGAGACTGGCCACATTTGAGTAACACAGAGGCTGTCAGGAGGGAACTCCCAGGCACAGTGCTGCTCTAGGCCTTGTTCTTATTTCAGGCGTATAGGCTCACAAGCATAGTCATTAGTATCAGGGGCTCACTGTTGGACCCTCATTCCTTCCTGATCCTTACCGTTGCACCTGGGGGACTGCCGCTGCTCCCCTAGGGACCACAACAGAGCCCCCCCCCGCCCCGGCCAGTAACCCAGTACCCCCCCAGCTGTTGTTTTTAATTGTTTCCACTATGAGTATATCCAAACATTTCCATGCCCCCTGGACATATGCCCTGTATAACTCCCTGTCAACCATATATCACCTGTCCGTAACATCCCATACCAGTATTCCTCCGCTGCCATTGTTGAACCACTCTGTGATCCAAAACTTCCTGAAAAGTGAAGCCCAATATAATGTCAGGTTCCCTTACTAGTAAAATGGAATATAGTGATTAGTTTAAAGGTTAGATATAGAATACATATTGATTTGGAAAAATTCTACATCCTATCTTTTTCTTTTCTTTTTTCCTAATTCTTGAGCTTCTCTTCACAGGAGCCCTAGATCACAGTAATTCATATATACAATATACAGTACTCCCACACATCCACCATAAAACCTTTTCCCTTCCACAGCAATAATCTTTTAACTTATTCATATCATATTTACTGAAACTGATGTACAGACTCCGAGACAATAGCTTTCAAACAAGGTGACATCTGTGCTTACATTGTGGTCCATACTTTAGGATATACAGTTTTCTAAATTTTTTAGTTATCCTATGTTTTACATTATGGTTTACATTATTAGCCTGTCGTCCCCTATATGTTTTTGGTGTAATATTACATGTTTTATATTCATCCTTGTGTACTCTCGCGAAACTCCTCTCTTGCCCCCACATTTACCTTGGTTCCATCCATTCCACATCCATTTTCCCCTCCCCTTGGGGCCCACAGTGACAGCCAATCTCCATTTCCTGAGGAGCCACGTCCAGAGATACTTGCAACAGTGTTCAGGGCCTGACTTGCTCAACTGCCCTAATGCCCTGGGAGCCACCCTTTCTCTCGGGAGATACAGTTCCCTCCATTTGATGGCATTAGTCCTTTTCAGGATGTGGGTCCACCCCCACTCTCACTACTTGGGTCGCTACCCAATGGTACAACCCACTCTGGCAAAATGAGCATTCAGACATTCCCCAGGAGTCCGTCCCACGTCAGACCATCCCCTCCGAGCATCCTAAACAGGTAACCCTCCTAATTATATTTTGATACGGTTTTCTCAGCATTTTACTCTCAACCAACACCTGACACTCTCCTATGATCGTATGTTGCCCCTCCCTCCCCCCAATTTTGGGGTAATATTACCCCTCCACCCATCCCCAGCCCCCTCAAACCCACAAAGCCCCACCCAAAGGCAACCCCTTGCCCCCATTTTATCTCTTCTTTGTGCTCATACTTACCGCCAGCTCATCATAGATTCCACCCCTGCATACGTCAGCTCACATCCTTCCTCCATCCCCCGATTTCCTGTAAGCCTATCTTCCAGTCTCTAGCTCTCTGAGGCAGCTTGCTTAATTCATATCATTGAGGTCATGTAGTATTTGTCCTTCAATGCCTGGGTTGCTTCACTCAACATAAGGTTCTCAAGATTCATCCATGTTATCACGTGTGTATTGTAGTGTATTTGTTCTTAAAGCCGAGTAGTATTCCATTGTATGTATAAACCACATTTTATTGATCCACTCATCTGTTGATGGGCATTTAGGTTGATTCCAACTTTTGGCAAAAGTGAACAGTGCTGCTATGAACATTGGTGTACATATATCAGTTTGTGTCCTTGTTTTCAGTTCTGCTGGGTATATACCCAGCAGAGGTATTGCTGGGTCATATGGCAAATCTATGGTTAGTTTTTTGAGAAACCACCAAACTGTCCTCCAGAATGGTTGGATCCTTCTGCATTCCCACCAGCAGTGGATGAGTGTTCCCCTTTCTTCACATCCTCTCCAGCATTTGTATTCTTCTGTTTTTTTCATAGCTGCCAATCTTATGGAGTAAGATGGTATCGCATTGTAGTTTTGATTTGCATTTCCCTGATAGCTAGAGATTTGGAGCATTTTTTCATGGGATTTTAGCCATTTGTATTTCTTCTTTGGAGAAGTGTCTGTTTAAATCTTTTTCCCATTTTTTAAATGGGTTGTTTATCTTTTTATTTTCAAGATATAGGAGTTCTTTATATATGCAAGTTATAAGTCTCTTATCAGATATATGATTGCCAAATATTTTCTCCCATTGTGTGGGTTCCCTTTTTACTTTCTTGACAAACTCCTTTGAGGTGTAGAAGGCTTTAATTTTGAGGAAGTCCCATTTATCTATTTGTTCTTTTGCTGCTCGTGCTTTTGGTGTGATATTCATGAAGCCATTTCCTATTACAAGGTCCTGTAGATGTTTCCCTACACTGCTTTCCAAGGTCTTTATGGTCTTGGCTCTTATATTTAGGTCTTTGATCCATCTGGAGTTGATTTTTGTATAAGGTGTGAGATGGTAATCCTCTTCCATTCTTCTACATATGGATATCCAGTTCTGCAGGCACCATTTGTTGAATAGGCCATTCTCTCCCAGTTGAGAGGGTTTGGTGGCTTTATCGAATATTATATGGCTATATATGTGAGGTTCTATATCAGAACTTTCAATTCGATTCCATTGGTCTGTGTGTCTCTCCTTATGCCAATACCATGCTGTTTTCACTACTGTAGCTTTGTAGTATGTTTTGAAGTCCAGTAGTGTGATTCCTCCAATTTCGTTTTTCTTTTTCAATATGTCTTTGGCTATTCGGGGCCTCTTTCCTTTCCAAATAAATTTCATAGTTAGTTTTTCTAGTTTCTTAAAGAAGGCTGTGTTGATTTTTATTGGGATTGCATTGAATGTGTAGATTAGTTTTGGTAGTATAGACATCTCAATAATATTTAGTCTTCCTATCCATGAACAGGGAATATTCTTCCCTTTATTTAGGTCTTCTTTGATTTCCTTGAACAGTCTTGTATAGTTCTCGCTGTATAAGTTTTTTACATCTTTAGTTAAATTTATTCCTAAATATTTGATTTTTTAATTTACTATTGTAAATGATATTTGTTTCTTGATTTCCTCCTGATCTTGCTCATTATTGGTGTACAGAAATGCTGCTAGTAATCGGACTTGGGCCAGAGTTCTTTGGGGTGATGGAGAAGAGCAAGAAAGGGTCTCTTTATTAGAGGGTCTGGGGTACCAGGCAATATAGAACTGACAAGAAGCAGACAGACCCAACTTACCCAGTTTGAAATGCAAGAATGTGGGTGGGGTGGAGTTTGTTTTGGAAAAGGAAGATGTCTGATTGACTGGAGGCACCTGGTCAGACTGGAATTATCAGAAAAGGGATCTAACTAGAGTTCTTTGAATCATCTGAAAGCACCCAACAGAACAGGTCCAAAGCTCGGGCCTGAGCCATCTGCAGTCTTCTGCTATTGGGAGCAATAACAATTAAGGAGACGTATCTGAGAAAGCTATTATCCCTAGTTTTGAGTGTCCCTGTTAGGACAAATGAGGGTGGAGGAACAGGCAAAGTACAGACCAGCCATTTGACACTGGGGATGGGGTCATGCTCCCTCAGCCCCTTGGCCCTTGAAGCCTCACCTCTCTGTTTCTTTGTTCATAAGGGCATCCAAGATCTTTCATCTGTGAATGTGATGGCCTAGGATTCCTAGAAATATGGCTCCCATGGTGCAAATTAGTTACACTGGATCTGAAGAACTTCATTAAAATGTAGTTTTGTGCTTAATCTCTTTTTCTGGAATAATTTCCTCAGTTTGACTCTTTACCTTTGATTTTATTTGAGCCCTCTTAGTAAACTAAAAGGATTTTGGTGTAAAACCTAAAACAAATTTTTTTGGTGTAAAAAAAAAAGTAAAATCTAACAAATTATTGGAAATTTGGCCAATGATGGATATTTTGGGTAATGTTCAACTAAAAGCATGCTTATTTAGATTTCATTTACTTAAAAATTCTTATGATTTAGTGAATTTTAGTTCCTTTCTTCATTTGCCTACAAGATCTTGGAAACCAGGAACCACTTTACCAAGTGTATTCTTCTTCTCCCAATCAAAGACCTTCACATAATAATTGCTTGATAAATATTCCTTGAATTGAAAATAATATCCACTGTTTTATTTTCATTTATTTTAGCTAGAAATAGGACTTCGAACTCTGGTCTTTTATTTTTCTTTAGCATGCATCTCATGGTCTCTGAGAACCATATTGTTTTGTATCTTCTTTACTTTGTCCTTAGATCAATTTTGGATCGAATTGGGCACCCCTAGTGTTCTTTTTTTTTAAGGTTTATTTTTTATTTATTCCTACCCTTCATTGTTTTGCCCTTGCTGTCTGCTCTCTGTGTCTGTTAGTTGTGTGCTTGTCCTCATCTTTTTTTTTCTTTTTTCAGAAGGTACCAGGACATGAACCCGGGACCTCCCATGTGGGAGGGAGGTGCCTCAATGGCTTGAGCCACCTCCATTCCAAACCACCCATAATTTTCTGTTCCTCATTTTTATATAAACTTGGTTCCCCTAATTGTTTAGAGGGGACTGGGTTTAGACAGCTTTTGCAACTATACATACCCCTCTCTCCCTCTTAAATACTATTTTTGTGCAGTGTTAATTTATGGCAGCTTGTTTTCAGACCCTGTTCCTCTCCATTTTACATAGACCATCTTTTTACTTTCTCTCTATTTTGCCTATCTTGCTAAACTTTGACTGCATTCCCAGCACTTTCTCTTGAGTGAGGAGGCTTGTCTGGGAAGAAGGCTTGGGCAGTCTACTGTGAGATTTATAAGAGTTAGACTGCTCCAGTTCCCAGGAAGGAGTGGGGCAAGGAGATTTTCAGTCTCTGTTTATTGGGATGGGCAGCACTGCTCTCAGGTTCTCATTCTCATATTAGCTCCCCACACTTCCCAGTGAAAGTATATGGCTGTTTTGGGGTTCTCTTGTTTTCAGGTTTTTCATGTACCCCACTATCTCCCTCTCCTTTCTCCTATTCCCATGAAGTCAACAGATACAAGAAAGAGAGGGAAAGAGAGCTTGGGGTACTGAACAGCATGCCATTAACCAAAGCGTAGGACTACCAAGCCAGTAGCCCACCTTGCTCAACTTGCCTATATGTAGAGAAGTAACCGTGCTCTAGACCTAGAGATAAACCTCCCTGCCCACAAAGAGAAATCTTGCTTCCTCTTGATAGAATGCAGTCTACCATTCATCACATGTGCTTACCACTAAAACCTAGGAGAAGTCCCAGAAACAAAGCCAGGTTACCCCAGAGGCAGTAGTCAAGATAGTCTTCCAGGCCAAGAACTTTACTCTCCCTGTAGTCAGCCTTTCCCAGGAGGAATACTACCTGAGCATGCCTGAGCAACATGAACACAAATCCATCAACAACCTTTACCTAGAAGTCTAAGTGCTCCCACTTTGATATGCTTTTCTTGACATTGCCATGTAGTAGCTACGGACACCATAGCACCTTAGCAGGAGTCCAAGAATAATAGAAGAGAGGAGGCAACTCAACAGAGTAAGTACAAGTGGTCAATACTAACAACAAAAAATCTCATGGATTTGTTTTTAATTCCTCCTTTCACTTGAAAATAGAAATGTTATGATGTACGTAAATCCAATTTAGAGACAATATACCTCTCCATGATGTTTATTCATTTGTTCATTTATACATTCAACATATGCAAGTCATTGCATTTAGAACATTGTAAAAGATCTGTCATATTGGAGCTTTTAACTCTAGCCAACAAAAGTCTAACTACCCTCTAGATGTGAAGTAAGATTAGTAAAATGATTAAGCATGATGCAGTCACTTAAGCAAATGTACTTTTAATCTGAAACAGCCCTAATAGAGGGAAAATGGAAGGGGGAGAAGGAGGAAGGCAATGATGTGGAGAAGCAGTTTAAGTATGATGGACGTCAGAGTGATTGAAAATGAAGGCAGCAGTAGAACAGAAGTAGAGTTTCTTGTGGGACAGGGCCATGTCTTACATGACATTTCAGAATTGCCTAATATCTGGAGAATGCTGAAAAGATCCTCCTTGCCAGCTAGAATTGTAGGAAGCCCCATGAGTACAGAGAGCCTCTATTTCCAATGAACATCACTACCCTCATGACAATAGTACAGTATCTATATGTTGGCATCCACAGTGAGGAGTGAGCATTTACCATATAAGCCCTCCAAAATACTCTGATTTCATTTGCTTCAAACTTAATGCCTTAGTATAATTCAAAACACTCTTAATAAGAATGTTCTGTTTTTCAACTGCAAAATTACCAGTTAGAAATTTTGTCAATTTCTGCATTACGATTTGGTCTTTGTTTTTTGTGTTTTTTTTAATGTAGATTTTAGAAATAGTCTGTGTTCTAGAAACTTTTCAACCTTCCCAACTTCAGATGTTTTCCCACACAGCAGAGTTATATAATAGGCTCTTGGGCTAAGTATATGTGTACAAGTTAGTTGTTTGTGTATATTATTTGAGTATGAACTGGTTATTTGATACTTTTGTTTGTTTAATTTGTAAAGTTAGCTATTTATTATGGGAAAGGACATGGAATTTCCTCTGTTTCTACAGCAATTTAAATCCTAGAAATACTTTTCAGCATGTCTGCCTCCTAAATTCCTCCATGATTGTGACTGAGGAAGCTGTGGAAGATCCATGGATTTAATTAGTTTACTAGCAAGCTGGTTAGTGTGCTGGTAGAAAAAGATAGTAACACTGTGGTGCTGCATCCCCATGGCTGGCATTTAACGACTGTTTATTGAGTGACTGCTATGTGCAAGACAGTACACTAAGTTCTTTGATAAATGGCAGATGAATGAGATGAGGGATACTACCCTTCTCAAGGAACCTACAGTTCAGTGTGAAAAACTGAAAAGAAATCAAAGTAGAAAGAAAATCAATATAGAATTGAAACAGTGAGCAGGAAAATATCAAGGTAAAATAGAAAATATAGGTGTATTCTAAAGACCTAATAAACCTTCAGCAGAGAGGAAGAATACTGTATAAGTTTTATTAACTCTGGGATCTTAAAAGTAATCTAATCTGACAATCCCTGTGCTTAAATCTTTTCCAGCAGTGGCTTCACATGCTGGTTTAGGAAAGGGACACAGATCTCTATTTTTATAAAGTTATTGTGATAAGTTGCCAATTTGGGTAAGGAGTGTAAGTTCAAGTTGCCTCCTGGCAGAGAAATCACTCCCTTATCAGGTGGTGTATTCCCCCTCAGACAACTCTGCAGCATAGCGTGTTCTTTATGATTATGAAGGAAACTTTCTCCATGATATTTCAATTTATTGATCTCTGTTCTACTTTTGAAGCCAAACAGTGCAATCCAATCCTTACTTCACCAGAAACCCTTCATTCATCATCTCTGGTCCCATAATGGTACCATATTTGTCTGAAATGCCCAACAACAGCTAAAATGGAAAAGTAACTCAGGTTCTGGGAGCACTGCATTATTATTCAGATATCATCTCTAGTACTGAGATGATTTAGCTCATTGTTTAGTTGTAGATTAAACAGAAATATGCTGCTCCCACTTCTACTGGTATACCACCATCACTATCACTTGTACCAATAAAAATAAAAAGCAATAGGTAATAGTTATTGAACTGTGTGCTAGTCACCATGCAACAGAATTTACTAATTTGCCCAGGCAAAAAGTCATTATTAACACCCAGCTCTCTCATATATAAACAATCACTAAATCCTGTGCATTCTGTTCCTAAAATATTCCTCCACAGTGTACTTCCCTACATTATGTTTACCATCATCCCACCCCAGTCCACTATTCGTGCCTACTTGACAACTACAATGGTCTTCCATCAAGTTTCTCCATATCCATTCTTGCCTTCTTTCAGTTGATTTGCCATGCTGCATCCAGACGAATTGTTTAAAAACACAGTATTGTTGTCACAACTTTGCCTAATATCTTTAATGATGACTCATTGCTCTTAGAATAATGTCCCAAACAATTACAATGGATGGTAGCCTACCTGGTCATGCCCTGCCTTCTACAGAACTTTGTCTCACATTTGCTTCTAGATCTCCTCTACATAGACATTGTTCAGTTCCTTGAAAGTTTAATCTCCAGGGTTTTTGTCCCTCATTTTTCATTTGTCCATAAAACTCCTCTCCCAGAATCCTTTACCTAGGTAATTAAAAGAGTACCTGCTCATACTTCAAATCTCTACTTTCACATGGCACATTGGGTGTCACCTTCATCACACCTACCAAAATGGAATGAACTATTCATTATTTGTTTAATGTTTTATCTTCCCTGCCAGACTATAAGTTCAGTGAAGACTATTTGTTGTGTTCACCCTTGGATCCCCCATCATATCTTAACCATGCAACAAATATTTGTTGAAAAAGAAATCTCAAAGTGTTTTATGGGGAAGATACTTCTTTTTATAGACAAGGAAACTGAAGCATAGGAAAGCAGGTAAAATTGTTCAGTTGTATTACTAATAAATTAGATAGATAGGCTTTGAAGTCAAGTCCATGACTGAATCCACACATCAACAACTGAAGTAACCTACGGGTTTGTTTTAGTTTGCTAAAGGTGTTGCAAAGGCAATATGCCAGAAACAGATTGACTTTTGCAGTGGGGATTTATTAGTTTAAAAGCTTACCGTTTCAAAGCTGATAAAAAATGCCAAATGATCTTTTAAGCTGTGACAGGGTCTTACTTGTATTGAGAATGTCCCTGGAGCTTATCTCATTAGGGCAAAGCCATACTAGAATAAGGTGCATCAGCTCCTTCACTATGTAGTCTCCTCTTGTTAGAGTTCCATGTACTTGACTAAATAAACCTGAAAGTTTTATAGTGAGATATGTGTGTATGGTGGATTGAATTATTTAGACATCTTCTTGGTCTTGATCGGCATTCCTATGGGTGTGAACCCATTATAAACAGGGTCTCTTGAAGCTGTTACTTTAGTTAGGGTGTGGTCCAACCAAATGAGGCTGGGCCTTAATGCAGATTACTGGAGCCCTTTTATAAGCAGCAAAAATTTAGACATAGAAAGAGAAAGTCACAGGGAAGGTCTGGAAGTTAATGGGAACTTGGAAGAGAAAGGAGCAGGCTTCGCCATATGGATGGGAAAAGCCAAGGATTGCTGGCGAATCAGAATGCCACCTACCCCAAGAGGAAGCAAACTTTCTAGCCTCCGAAGCTACAGCCCTTACGTTCCTGAGGTTTAAGCCAACCCATTGTGTGGTATTTCGTGGCAGCAGCATAGGAAAACTAAAACAGTAAGCAATCTCTCCCTGCTTATTTGTAACCCACCTGGAACGCTGCAGCAGCCAAAGTGCAAAATGGGACCCCCTATTCCTATCTCCTTTCTGTCTTTCCTGTACATGCATGTCAGGAGGTAGAATTCAAAGTCAGATTTGGTGTATCCCTAAATTGGTTACAATACCACTTATCTTTCGGTGGTCTCCTGGGATTGCAATGGGGACAAGATGACTTTAAAAAAGAGTCTTATTTTTTCAAGTTTCATTTTGGGACTTTGCTCCAGTTAAGGGCCCTTGGCTGAAATGTGCTGCCTGTCCAGCAGTGAGGAATTCAGTTAGACATGTCTGTGCTTTCTAGGAGTTGAAATTCCACAACTGCAAGTGTCATCCTGGCATGAATTATCATCTCTAACTTTGTGTATCCTGGTTTACAACTTAGAATATTTAAACAATGAAAAATGCTATTAGGAAGGCTGCAAAATGGGAACTTTAATGTTTCCACACATCCTGACACTTGAGAGATTAACTCAAAAAACCAGATGGAGGGTGGAAACTGCTGTTGTGGGCAGACCACAAAATGCTGCTGAGGCTCAGAAACCAGGTAGAAAAGACGAAGACGTGAGCAAATAGTAAAGCTCTATCTGTATGCATGGCTGGCCAGGCAAAGAATTTCCCCAAATGGATTTCTGCCCTAACACCGCAAATAAAACAGACACTAAATATTTAATGTGTGTAGCTTTAAGGTAAGTGTGCAGGTGAATGCAGCAAGAGGAGAGTTTGAAAAAAAGCCCAGGATCTGAACAATTTACAGTTAATCCTTAAAAAACAAAAGCACCAGAAAACACCCAATCTTTTCATCCATCTATTTTTGGAACAGTAATTTTTAAAACTAATCATCGTTAGTTCCTTTTAGCGAGTCATCGACTGTTGAAGCAATCTCCTCGCTAGGCTTTTCCTCTTCTGTAGGATTGTAGAATGGATATTTTGCTAAACACAAGAAAATGAGACCACGTCCAAAAATCTTTGTTCACAGTGGATTCAAAACTTGATGCACTAACGCTTTTCAGAACAACCTTGAGTGAGCTGAGATTACATATTTTGGTTTGATATGTTTTTCTCATGTTGTTGACTTTTGTCTGTTTCTTATGGAATAAAGCTGGGGAAATATCTTCTGAAATTTAAGCAACTGAGATAGGCACAAATAAAATATGAATCTGTGGTGAATGAGACGTATCTAGAATACATTGTTTTTAAAAACTGGATTAATTTTAGCAACTAAAAATAATTCTTTAATGCATTTCAAATCATTACAATGTATTTTACAATATATTTAGAAACATTCATCATATGAGATTTTTTTCTCTTCTCATACTATTGCAGGGTTGGTTTTTATCTTTCATGATCATCACAGCTTAACAACTCAGGCCCCAGAGAAATATAAAAGAAGCCACTTTATTAACTTGTTAGTGGATGTATGTCAGTGCAAAGACTTCTTACTTTTGCATTACACCTTTGCCTAAATTTTCCTTGCCAGCCTTCTTCATCTTGTATTTTCTTGATAATAAGGTAAACCAAGTGCAAGGGAGTTCAAAACAAGGAGAATACCATGGTCTTTTTCACGTGCAAATAGCACAGACTGTTATCACAATTTCCAGGCCTATTCCTGCTTTTATCCCCTTGGTGACAGTTCAAGCCTTGCCATCTATTATTGGCAACTATAATTCTGCTTCTAATTTTATTGTGATTAATTTACAATTTTTAACTCAGCATGTGGTATGGAAATTTCAAACTTGCGAAAGTTTGCAAAAATGAAAATAATACAATGGACATCCATGTGCTCTTTACGCAGATTCACTTGTTGCTAATTCACCCATTTGCCTTATGATTTGCTCTCCTCTCTCTTCCTGTCACTCTGTGTCTATCTCTATTTACCTATCATCTATCTGTCTGTGTAATCTCTTGTTTTCTAGGTATCGATTTAGAGCTCTATTTTATTACAAATGCATAATTTTTTTCTTGAACAAGTTGAGAGTAAATTACATACAGTATGTCCTTTTACCCCTAAATTTTGAATATTTCCTAAATTTAAGGCTATTCTCTTATATAATCACAGTACAGTTATCAAATTCATACATTGATATTGAGATGATATTTTGACCTAATCTTATTTCTATATTCTAATTTTGTCAGCTAATCTAGTAATATCCCTTCTTGCATAATTATTCCCTCCAATCCATGATCCAGTCTAGGGTCAGGAATTGTTTTTAGCTGATTTGTTAGCCTCCTTTAACTTGGCACATTTCCACAGCTTTTCTTTTCTTTTTACGACATCAACATTTTTGAGGAATATACTCCCACCCCCACTTTCTAATTAATAGAACACTCTTCAGTTTGTTATGGTATTTCCTTGTAGCTAGATTAGGATTATGCATTCTTGGCCAGAATCCTGCAGTGATGATGTTGTGCCTGTCTCAGGATATCACATCCTTGCCACATGATGTGCATCTGCCCCTCACTGATCCCATTAATTTTGATCACCCAGTTAAGGTGTGGCCTGATTGTCTACTGTACAATTACAGTTTGTTTCTCTCCCTTACAATTAGTAGTCCACATAGAGACACTTTAAGGCCATGCAAACATCCTGCTTCTCATCAAAATTTCCCCCTAGATTAAGCATCCATTGGTGGTCCTGACCTGATCCATTCTTTCCTATTATAGTTGCAAAGTGATGATTTTCCAACTCCAGTACTCCCTCCACAATTACCCATACCTCACACTTAGCATTCTATGTAAGCAAGAGTCCTCCCTTCTCTCTCATTTATTTATTTACTCTTTTATCTATTTATTATTGACTTAGATTCATGAAGTTCTTTTTTTCTAATGGTTTATAGTTTACTACTGCATATATTGGCAAAGCTAAGGAATCCAAAAATACAGCTAGTCTTCTATATTCTGTCAACTTAATTTTTTCTTCCATACCACAGTGAATAAACTTCACTTTACTTGTCCTTAGAAATCTTTATTCCCATTTCCATCACCTATTCTTCACACTTTAGCTACCATTTCAACCAGCCATCACCCCTCTCACACTCAGACTAACTTGCTTCTCAATTAACTAAGAAAACTGGGATCATTAGCTGTGAATGACTCAATCTCCCTTCTCACATGGCACATAAAATACATTTACATCTATACCCATTCACCAACTTTTGTCAAGTCACAGAAGATGACGTCACCTTCTTCATGATTAAAACCAAATATTTCAGTTTTTTCCTTTTCTTTTTCTTATCATTCCTCTAATGTATAGAATTTAATTATGTTCTTTTGGTCATGATGTACTCTCCTCATCGGTCTGTGCAAGGATCAATTTTATCTTTCCATTAATTGCTATCTCTTTATCAAATACTTATTTTAATGTTATAAGCTCCTCTTAATCCACCACCACAGGGATTTCTCACATTGTTCTCACATTCTTTGTATTTTCCTTCCAGACTTTCTCTGGCATTGATCTAGAGTGCAGGCCAGCGCTAGATCAGCATCCTAGTTTAGCATCAAAGTAAGAACCACAATCGTGACTCTTGACTACCATCTTCCCCTACCTGTTCCATCAATTACTTTTTTCCTCTATTACATCATCAAACTCTTCCTTTCCAGTGACTCTTCTCTCTTACCCTGCAATCTGAAAAAAAGATCAACTTACCTCCCCTTCTAGCAATTGTCTGTTTTTCTCATTTGCATACATTATAATTGAAAATTAATCAACATATTCTCAACACAGTGAAAGTTGACTTCTCTCCAAGAGGGTCCTATGAAATCCTTGACAGTCTCACCCATAGCTTTCATATTTCTGTACCGTCAAGACACAGTTGACTCTGGTTCAGTGGGACTTGCTGCTGCCTTTAGCATCATTGAACACCGACTCCTTCAAGGATATTTCACTTGGCTTTCAGACATTGCTCCTTGAGTTCTCCTTCTGAATGTTAGTCTATTTATATTATTCATCTTTCATACTTGGCTCTGCAGAGTTCTGAAGATTACATCCCAGAGATATTGATCTTCTCTCACTGTCTGTTTTTCTTGCATCATTTATTTTTTTCTGCATTCTCAGATTGAATGACCAAGTATGTTATGGTAACACCCAAATCTGTGCCTCCAAGCCTGACTTCTCTATTGAGCATTAGTCTAAGAACGTTGGACAGCTACAGCTGAATATACCATAGATACCTCAAACTCAAAATACCCAGATCTCTAATATTCATCTTTCTTTCACCCTTAGTCACTCAAATAAATTTATCAAAGAAACAAATAGTTCTCTTTATTTCATATCTCTTAAGCCATTCCTTTACCCAACTAAGTAATCCAGGAGATGCTATAGAACAGCACTGTCCAATAGTATGTCTGCAATGATGAAAACATTCTATATCTGGGTTTTTTGATATAGTAACCTCTAGCCACAGGTGGCTCGTGAGCACTTGAAATGTAGATAGTGTAACTGAACTAAATTTTAATTTTTAAAATTTCAATCAATTTAAATTTAGTAGACATAAGTGGTGAAGGGCTACTGTATTCAACAGTGCAGTACTAGACCATCACAGCTCAAAATATGTACAACCCATTTGATGATGATAAGTCCTTCACAAAACAGTTATTTATGAAAGATTTATGAAACTGGAAGGAAGAGGGAAGGAGAAAGGAAGAAAGAAAGACACAGGCACTTTGCAGTTGTGCCTGATGATTTTTCTCTTATGGAAGTACTCCTCAGAGCTTCTATAATGCTACTGTGAAATGCAGAGCTCAAGGAAGAAGTGACAGTAAATGCAGCATTTACCATATTTTTTTTACAGGCCCCTCTTCCTCAGAAAATCTGTTAATGGATATTTAGAGATCAGCAGACAGAGTTGGAAAGTTGTCCTAGTCCTTCCTTTTCTTTACCACCTATGTACTCAAATCACCAAATCTTGTCAACTCCACGTTGTAAATACTTTTCTCATCTACTTCCTTGTCTCATTCCTTACTATCTGTATTAGTCATGGTTCTCTAGGGAAACAGAATCAACAAAGAATATCTGTCAATAGTAAGAGATTTATCAGAGTCTCTCAGGCAGCCGTGGGGATGCACAAGTCTAGGTTCTGCAGGCAGGCTGCAGAACAGGGGCTGCAATGAAAGTCCAATGAAGGTTCTTGATGAGTTCTGGGAGATGTTGGCTGTCCAAGAGAAGCTGGGAAATTCTCACTCAATGCTGGAATCACTTCCCCTTTTAAGGCATTCAACTGATTGGGTTAAGTGTCACTCATTGCTGATGGCAATCTCCCTGACTGATGTAATTATAACCAGCTATCTATGATTTACCACTGCAGTAAAGTCAAGGATGACTAAAGTCCATAAATGCCCTTGTATTACAGCTAGCCTAGTGCTTGCTTGACCAAACAGCTGGGCACAATTACCTGGCTGAGTTGACACAATAGTCTGACCATCACACTATCCTTTCTTAAATTTGGCTTCATCATCTTTCATTCCACCTGTCTTCTCATATGTACCTTCCAAGTGACCTTCCTACTAGCATGCTTACCTGCCTTAAATCCACTACCAATGTTATCTAACAACTGCAAAAAAGACTAATACACAATTTGTATATTTTAAATACTTGCCACTTTCTTTAATTGCCATCTAAGCTTTAGCACTATCACTGGTGTAAGAATTGTGGTTTTGATGGATTGAGGAGGTGGTATCAAAATTGATGTCATCTGCATACATTTTTCACTTCTGTGTACCAAATCCCTTCTTCAACTTTATATATCACTGCTTTCAAATTTAATATGTACTTCCTTTTGAGTTAGTCTACTGATCACCTATACAGTAAGGAGAAAGCTTAACTCAACCCATGGATTTCTTTCTTTTCTCATTCTTGAATTGAGTATGAGGATGCTAATTACACTGACATACACTATGTTCACAGAATGCCCATGGAGCACTTACCTTATTCCTACCACTCAAAATCCAAAGATGAATAAGACAAAATTCCTGCTAGTTAGGAGCTTGCATCTGTAAGTGGATGCAGATATGTGGGAAAATAAATTACAGTTCAGTGTGATGAATGTAGATACCCTTGTCTGGTTTCAAGAAAAATCTAGCTTGTCCATTCATAAGCCTTTCTACCTCCCTTTCTCGTTTAAAGCTATCTTTATTTAGAACATCTTCCCATGTTGTTAGTCATTTATTTATTCTTCCATAAACTACTGGAAAAAGTGCTAAAGGTCTGTGGCCCTGTTCTTAAAATCCCTATATAAAATTCAGATAGACTATTAGATCAACAACAAGCAAACTGCTCACATTTGCACAACAATAGATGTCATTTCTTAGGCCTGTGCTTCTTGATCCTTTCTTTGGCATTTTCCCTCTGGCCCATATCTTTTTCTCTCTATCTTTTTCCTTGAAATAGTCCCATAAATACTCCTTTTTAAGCATTATCTTTTGGTACCATTTTTTAAACCCACCACTCACTCACCCTTTGCTCCTTCTTCTTGTTAAACTTTTTTTTTTCAGTCATTTGTACTTTATATAGTCACTGTTGACGCTCTTGCTCCTTGATTTTCATTATTTATGCTCCAGTTCCAGTTAAAAACCTTTATCTCCTTTGCATAAATTCTCTCTATTAAAATACCATCTGCTACTAGGAATATTAATTTTATTCATTGTCTTTGGCATTATGTCTTCTTTTAAACAATTATTCTAACATTTTCTGACATTTTTAAGGGGAGCAGAGCCTTCGTCATCTTACAGGAATTTCCTCATCTTTACTATGTTGCTGCCAAATTGTCTTTCTTATGAGAAGTTAATTCCACTATTGAATAGCCTGATCAACTTTGTTTCACAACCTTTATTAGTTCTTACACAAAAAGATTATCTGATACACTGGCTCACCTTCTGTATTTTGGGATTTTTTTATTTTATCTTTTTTTCTTTTAGTTTTGGTGTCTGCAGTTTTAAATAAAAAATAAATAAAACATTGGAGCTCCTGTTTATCTTCTTAAAGTCAGATCACTAACTTTTCTACTTTCCAGTTAACAGTGAATTGCCACACATTCCAATTGAGTATTATCTTCCAAACATCCAATTTTGAGAGTGGTAAACAAAAATATATCCTTATATAAGATCTTTTTCCCTCTCCTGCCCTATGTGAAAGCTCAAACAGGTGCATTTACCCCTGTTATGTTTTGTTGTTTCTTGAAAATAAGTTTAATTGGTTTATCTTCTTTCAATTGTTTGCATATTTATGCTGTTTACAATATAGATTCCTATCTTATGTTTTCCACACATTTATATTTTTCAGTGCATACTCTAACTTCCTCTTCCCTTTCCTCTAGGGAGTACCCTCATCTCAAATGCCTCTTGGTTGGTTCCATTTTAGTACAGTACAGCATCCTCTGGGGTTAGAGATCCTGTTCTCTTACCATTTCTCTCATTTTCTCCACCATATTTGCTTTTTTTATTCTCTGCAAACTTCAGACAATTCTGACTTTTCTAAAGTTTATTTGGTTTTTCCTATCTGCTTTTCCTGTATACGAACAACATTCTCCCTTCTGAATTCTGGTGGACTGGATTTAACCTTAAGTATGGCATTATTTTCCTTTTTCTCTTCCCTCCCTCAACTCTTGAATAAGAAATACATCTTATTTGTCTTTCCTAAAGGTTTTTGCCTACTATCATTGAATCATTGGACTCCAGGAATTTTACCAATGTAAATGATCAGAAGCAGTATCATAGTGGAATCAAATGCCTAGAATTTGGCAGGAGATGAGATAGATTAATCTTGAAACACATATTCACAGCTAAATTAAGTAGCTGTGTAATCTTAGGAAAGAGAACCTCACTTCTCTAAACCTCAATTTCCTCAGGTAGAAAATGAAGATGTGATACAGCACTGACACCATAGAGCTATTACAGAGCTATTTTAGATGATATATGGTAAATACTTACCAAAATGCTTTGCATATAATACATTAAATAAATGTTAATGATGCTATAACTGTATCAGCTTCATCTTCTCTTTCCTTCTGAACTTCCAAGCTGTCTCTCCCGTGCCCACATCCTTTGATGACACTGTGTCACTGTGATTTGCGTTGTTAAACATTCATGATTACCAAAGTGACAATTTCCCTCTTTCTGGTAGCAAATCAGGTATTGTTTTTCCTCTTCAGACTTCCTGTTATGGGTAACTGCCAGCTGCACCCTCTCTGATGGATACAAGGGGAACAAACAGAGGGACTCAGCCCATTTGCACCCACCCACCTTCTCCCTTCCTGTTACTCATATAGCTTTATTCTCTACATCTCATGCTACAAGTTTTATGTCCACATCGTGCTCTTACATTGTGTGGTACAGGTCAAAAGAGTATGAAGAAGGATGTCAGGAGAGTGTACCATTGCAAGCTTTTGGGTAAATGACTTTATCTTTTCAGCCTCAGGTTGCTGAACTCTCAACTAAGGAAGGTTGGCTAAGATAGTCACTAGACTTCTTCACAACTCTAATAAGATTAATAAGTAACATATCTATGGTTATGATGCATCAACAATTCTGTAAGAGTTAGTCCCTTTCATTTTACAGATATATATATAAAATAGTCTCTATGTATAAAAGAAAATTCTGTTAATTGTAGAATATTTAGAAGCAAATAAACACATAATAGAAATGAACTAGCATTTTAATTGCGAAGAGATGACAGTTCAAGGCTTACATTTTTCCAGGGTTCACAGTTACCTATACAGTACCCTGAAACTCTTCTGACACTATACATCTCTCCAACAGGGTGCTGCTCAGAAATTAGTTCTAGAAGCCTATGAATTTTGGAGACCTCCCTTTAGTCTCCCTGCTTGAACTTCTAGTCCAGGTCCACTCCCCCAGTCGCCTTCCTGTCCAGTGACACTGACATCTTCTTGGCACCCATCATTTGTAGTGGAGTTCATTTAAACTTTGTAATGACCTTGGGAAATGGCTAGGGGTAGAATATACCCCCATTATTGATAGGGGACTGAGGTTCAGAGAAATTAATAGCCTTCCTGGAGTCACTGAAAGCATTTTATCCAAGACTAGACCCCAAACCATCCTTCTTAAATTACAACTTTCCTACTATTACCAGGTATAAAGTTACTTCTTATAGAATACTATAGGTAAGATAATAGAGCATAACTTAGATGTATAACATACTACTCCCACCTAGAAAAGCAACTAATAAGCTCTTGGCAAACATATCCTTTTGATTTTTCACATCTCAATTTAGATTTTAAAATATCTAACATATTCTAAAATGTTTCTGATGGAAACTGAAACTTCTCAAAGGAAATACAATGCAGGATTCACAAAAGAAAGCATGCACAGTGTAAGAATATTCAATTGTATCATCTCCTTCCCTTCAACCTATTTTCAATCTACTTTCATCACATCAGGGGTCAGGGAAATAAAAGAGTTCAGAGTGTTCCATAATAACACACAGATATTCCCAAATAAACTTGCAAACATGGAATGTAACATGCCCAGCAATTGGGCAACTTCTTTAACTAATCTCAGCCTTGAAGGAACTTTCAGACTCTTAAGGATGGGAATCAATAGTAATGTTCTTATTGGAGGCTAGTGTTGGAAAAGTCAGCATCTACCCCACCCATCTTTACCAAATGATTCCTTAAAACTTTTAAATATCTGTCTTCCCTCTTCTGGGATCATTTCTGCAAGTAAAATTTTTTTTTCAAAATACACACTCTTCAGTTGAGAAAACAAAACAGGCTACTGCCAAAAGAAACCACATTACAAAATAGAACCAAGCAAAATCTTTCAAAAAGTCTTTCTCTAGATATCCACTTTTTTCCAGGAAGAAAAATGACTAGAGCTACCCTAATGGTGTTTTGAAAATTACAAAAGTACCTTATTGGAATATGTCAAGGATCACTAGACTGTACTGAAAAGGACATGCTTTTGGGTTGGACACTCATTTATTTGGCTTTGATTCATCATATGAACAATCAAAAATAATCGGAACCCCTCACTTCTTTCATATCCTAGTTTTTCTACCACTCCATTTTGTGTGTTTTTTAAAAAAATATTTTTCCTGTATTCATTTTATTTTGCTTATTCCAAACTCTTTTCCCTTTTTTTCCTCTTTCATATTCTCCCTTTTTCTCCCTGCCATTTTCTCACTGTGTTGTATGATGTTTTCTCAAAGATGAATTTAGTTTTCTGGAGTTTCTCTGGGTTAAAAATTGATTCAAATCTGATTTATTAACATTTCTTGGATCTGATGGGGAGAACAACTCTCTTCAAAACCAAATTGAAGCTGAAATCATGACTCTGCCTTTCTTGTGATCTCTAGTACAAAGACACCAAGGATATTCCAATCCTGCCTCTATCAAAATATCCTTCATTGTTATAGCTAACATCGAAACAACTAACACATGATGAGGCCACTGATGAAGCCCAATCTTTTAACCTTCTCTTGCATTTTTAATAAGGAGAAAGTACTTTATTTGAGTAAGTTAATATCTATGGATGTAAGATAAGGCATTAGCAGTGGACATGTGAGAAATATTTTGGGTCTGCTGAGCTTTCCTAGGATCTCTCAAATTATAAAATGATAGCTCCCAAACACTAAACCCAGCTGTGGTCTTGATAATGATCTGATATAATATAAGGCCCTAGATATCTAGGAATGACAGATAGGTGGCTCTAAGATGGGTGGAAAGTAATTAAAGTGCAGCATGAATGCAAGAGGAATCTGGTCCATCTTTCTCACACTACTGATAACCAGGGCTTAAACTGTAGCTGAAAATGTGTATCAATGCTTTCTGGATGCATCTCCCACCTCAGGGCCATGTCCCACTGCTCTTTGGGAGCAGTGGTGGCTCAAGCAGTTGAGCACCTGCTTCCCACAAGGGAGGTCCCAGGCTCAGTTCCCAGTGCCTCCTAAAAACAAACAACAAGCAAAAAAATGAAAAAAACAACTCAGGGGAGCCAACGCTGGCTTCTCACTTATAAGATTCAGGGTCCAAGCCCCACCCTGGTACTTCAAAAAAAAAAAAAAATGCTCTTTTATCCTACTTTTTCCCACTCCCAAGTGTTCAGTATCAAATTCCCATTGTTTTGTACTGATATTGTAATGCTTCCTGAAGCAAAATCTCAATGTATATTTTCTATATTGCATTTTGCTTTTATTTTGAGGAGGTTTTCATTTTTTTGAGTAGTTTGAGAAGAAAATGAAGTTCATTGAGAACAGCATCTATGTTATCTTCACTCTTGAAGGTAAATGTGGGGTAATACTCACATATCAAAGATGAATAAACCATAGGTGTGAACAATAGGCAAAATCAGAAAAGCAAACAGAAAACTCTACATTGCCATGGATATGACCAAAATATTAAAATTATTGCAAAGACTAATTTTCATGAAAAGGTACTTTGTAAACACTAACTTAATATTTTTATTTTATTAAAGGATTTACTTAAGGGCCTTTTTATCTAGCAAGGAACCATAGCAATTTAAATTGCAATTGGTTTGAAAAATTCATATTTTAGGAATATGTTTCAAGGAAAATAAAATACCTATGAGCTAGTAAAATTTTAACTTCTAGGTAAATAAAAGAGGAAAAGGATTTACTTTAAAGTACTTTTAGTCCAAGTCTGCAGGCATGGCCACAGCAAAAAGGGCAAAGGCTAAAAGTGTATAATTGAAATACAAATTAAAATGTTACACTTTTGGGCTGAAAGTAGAATGTTTGGAATATTATGTTGTCTTTAAAGAAAAACACATTTTAAAACACCCTCAAATCACTGTAATCTTAAGAAATACACCTTTAAAAAAGCTCTGTGCATTGTACCATATTCCATTTATGCAGCATCAAGTAAAGTTATGTGAAGACACTAATAGAGAAATTTAGGGCAAAGGCTGGTAATGGCGAGCAGATTCATGTTATTCTGAGCAGTAGAGCAATTTTAACTCTTAGGACAATGGAGGTAAAAATAGATGACCTCAGTATCCAGAGAATTAATTGAATCAAACCAATCCATTCCTACTGTCACCCTTCCTCCTAGAAAAGACATTCTAATTGCATCTCAAAATAGTTTCTCTGCAGTTATCTCTGTCCTTTTACTGCCATTTCCTTTACAAATCAATGCAAACCCTTTCCCTGTTATACATGCTAACAGGAGAATCTTCAACCCAGGAGACATCAGTACTTGATGATCAAGACCATTCTTTGAATTTTCATGTAATCCACTCACTCATTTAACTAATGTTTCCTGAATGTGTGCTATCTGGCAGGGACTATCATGCAGATACATAGGTGAATTTAACAATCCCCGCTTTCAAATGTAAATTGCAATGTGAATGACTGTAAGTGTAAATTGCGGTATAATGAATAGATGCAGAACATACCATGGAAGAGAGGTACAGGAATAAGAAGAGATGAAAAGAGAGGGAGGTTCCCACCCAAAACACCACACTGGCCTGAGAATGTCCCCGTGAAGATGTTCCCAGGTCCTGGGAATAGGACGTGTGGTTCTACGTAGTGAGGATTTGGAGGAAATTGAGTTAAGAGCTGTTTGAAGCTTCTTTGGGCTGTGTTGCGTTTTGCTTAGCAAGGAGTGGTGACCACTGCTGTAACTGGCATAAGGAAGGCATGATGCCCAGGCACCTACTAGAGTAACACGACTTGGGACATAGACCTGAAAGGATTAATTCAGGGTGCTCAACTGAAGAGAGAAATAGATACCACTGTGACGGTTAGGCTAATGTGTCAACTCAGCCAGGTAATTGTGCCCAGTTGCTCAAGCAAGCACTAGGCTAACTGTAATTCAAGGATATTTATGGGCTTTAGTTATTGGTGAGTTTACTGTGTAGATGGCTGATTATATCTGCATCAACCAGGGAGATTGCCGTCAAAATGATAGGCACTTTATCCAAATAGTTGAATGCTTTAAAAGAAAGTGATTTCAGCATTCAGAGAGAATTCCCCAGCTTGTTTTTGGACAGCCAACATCTCCCAGAAACTCAAGAACCTTCATTGGCCTTTCATCGGAACCCCTGGTTTGCAGCCTGCCTGCGGAACCTGGACTTGAGCTTCCCCACGTGAGAGACTCTTACAAAATCTCATACTATTACCGATATCTCCAGTTGATTCTGTTTCCCTAGAGAACCCTGACTAATAACAGCTTTCTCCCCTGCTTCTGAAGAGCCATGCATGTATCTTACAGGATAAAAGATCATGAGCCAATTTTCTTTTTTAGACTTATAAGACTAGCATTTATGGGTTTAGACCTAAAGTGCAGTATTTATTTGCACCTCAGATTAAATTATCAACAGGCAACTGGCAGATCTGCTTTAACTTTACGGTCATTGCTTGGCTCCCCCAGCTGTGCATGCGCTTCCTGGAGCTTGGTTGCCAGGTTGGGAAAGGTAAGTGAGCGGGCTTCAGGTGGAGGAGGTTGTATGGATTGTACTGTCTCAGAGGTGAGAAAGAAAGTTGTAGACTACGGTTAAATCATGTCACTAAAATACTACTGGAGTGGCAAGTTTTAAGGAAGAGCTGTTAGTGATTGAGAATTATAGGAATCACAGGCTGTTGAAAGTCCCTGGGAGGAATATAAGGCTATGTGTAAAATCATGGGATTCATAACTCTCGTTCAAAACCAAATGCCAAGAGAAAAAGGAGAACTAGTTCATCTGTGGTAAGAGGTTGAGGGACTATTGTAGTATATCATCCACCAAGATTCAATGCAGTCTAGGGCTTGTCAAGTAAGTAACACTTGAACCAAGTTAGTGTAGGAGCAATTTACAGTCAAGCATTACCAAACAACCCAGAACTCCACCACTAATTCAAGGGTCCACCTAACTTCTTGTTTTAGTGAAGCTAATTGAAGGATGGCAACACACTCATGGGATACATCAAGGCTCAGAGAAAAAGACTGATGAACCAAGCTCAGATTCTAATGTCAGAAGGGACAAGATGAGCTGGAGATGACTTAAGCTGTCTCAGCCTTCTGATGTCAGACACAGTGAGGGGGGCTAGAGATAGGCATTCAAAGGAGTTCTCTTCTGGAACTCTTCAAAAGAATTGAGGAGCAATTGAATAATTTTAAATATATTCTCAATTTTGGATTTATGTTCATCTAAAATAAAATGCTGTGAATATCCAGACACCAGAAAGCTGGGCCTTATTTGCATGTAAATAGTTAAAATCTCATTAAGGGATTTGAAGGAAATATGAAGGGTGCGGTAGCACATCAGAAGGGTCCCTCATTCTCTCAAAGCAGGAAAATCTGGAGTGCAACATGCCTTCCACCAGCTCCACGCTATTTTATTTGTATTCCTTTTATATCTTACATTTTATGAACAAATTGCCATCGTAGTGTTTGTTTGAGAAATGATTTTAGTTTTTGTTATTAACTTTAAAAATCACTTTATCACATCCGTAAAATATCATCATGATTAAAGTAAACCAATGTATAAACTTGAAAATTATTGACTTTTCAATAATGATAAAGCTTTTCTTCCAGGAAAAAAATGTGGATCCAAATATATTTGCTCTTGTTTTGCATCTTCTATTTAAGTTCCAAAGCTTTTCTTTATGCGTATTATAAATTCTTACTGCAATTTCTAGGCTTTTTTCGTGTGTGTCTTTCTTTTTGGCTTCTGTGAATGAAAAAATCTCTATTTCCTAATTATTATTTGATATAAGAGAGAAATAGTGATGACTGCATTATATATGGCAATTTATTTTTTCAATTCTTTTGGATTTTCAAGACACTGAATCAGATATTCTACAAATAGTAATAATTTATTTCCCTAAAACTAATGAAATCTTCTGCATGTTCTGGTATATTTGGCCAAATTTAATTCTTAGTCTTCTGTGATGTCACTAATGCTGTTATTATTAACTACAGTCACAAACTCTATCATAAAATTTGTAATCTGATTTACAGATTGTATTATGTGGAGGACTGAAATTGTAGATGTATTTGATTTAGCTCATGTGTTTTGTTTGTTTTTCACTAGAATCTTGATACTTTTCCCTAAGAGCACATTTTGATGTCACTGACATTCAGAATTTCTGTTCAAGAATCAATAAACACAATTATTCTCTTACTGAATTGAGGTAAATTTTTATCCCTTGTGATCAATAAAGATTCATCTAAATGAATTACTAAATTTTTTATATAAAGAGAGTAGGATTAAAAGTGTAGCAGTAGGTAAACTTGAAAAATACAGATTAAAGTAAGAATTGAGGGAAATTTTCAAAATGATTCTTAGCTCTGAATATTTAAGATAGGAAGCTGAATACATTTTTTAAGAGAAAATTTATTTTTATTTAATTATTTAAATTACATAAAATAGTATAATGTAGAAAAGATGATGTCTCATAAATATATAGATAGAAGAAATAAACATTATAAATACTTTAAAGCAAGAAGGTAATCGGACCTATATATTTATAAGGTTTTATGTTTTACACAAAATGGTTTGATAGTAATCTTAAGTAGACTGTGAAATGTTAAGGATAAATATTTAAATCCCTATAGAAATGAATAAAAATTGTTTAATGATAGATTTGAAAAATCCAAGATAGGAATTTAAAAAGGAATTATAAAAATATATAAATGACCCAAAATAATGCAGGAAGAAAGAAAAGAGTAACCCAAAGCAACTATATTTTATCTACAGAGAACACAATTTAAAGATGAAGATGCAAAGGTTGAAAGGATACGGGTTGACAAAAGTTTATGTTGCATACTAAAGAAAAGATATTGGAGTGGTAATATTAAAATTAGACTTTTTAAAAAGTTTTTTCTCCTTTCACCATTTTATTTTATTTTTTTTATAGATACATAGATCAAACAAAACATTACATTAAAAATGGTAAGAGGTTCCCATATACCCCACTCCCTACACTCCCCCACTCCTGTAACATCAACAACTTCTTTCATTAGTGTGGCACATTCATTGCATTTGATGAATACATTTTGAAGCACTGCTACATAGCATGGATTATAGTTTACATATCCATTCCATTCAGTGGGTTATGACAGGATATATAATGTCCTGCATCTGTCTCTGCAATATCATTCAGGTCAAATCCAAGTCTCAAAAATGACCCGATATCACACATATTTTTCCCCCTCCCTGCCTTCAGCACCTCCAGTGGCCACTGTCTCAACATCAATGATATAATTTCTTCCATTGCTCACGTCAAATTCTGAGGCTAGGTTCTGGACTACTTTAGTAAACTTTAGTCAGTCAACCAGCAAGTTTGTAATAAATTGCTGCTCTGAATTGAGAGAATTTTCTCTCCTTGTTTTCAGTCTCTTTAAGGAATCTTTGCACCTTTGCAGGTTTCACTTCCTTTTCCATCCTTCAAATGCTAGTCTTCCAAACAGTTCTGTCCTTTATCATCCTCTTTCCTCACTGTTCACTTTCCCTAGATTTTCTCTTCCACTCCACTGACTCCAACAAACACCACTATGCAGATCACTTCCAAAAATCTCAGCTCCAAATATCTCTAGAGGACTTCATGGTCCAAAGAAGATTTACTTAGTCAGTAGCATACAAGTCTCCTGATCTAACAGCCATGAGTCTGAGGCTTGCCTTGGGCTCCCATTTTGTCCTGAAAACTTCATGGACCCCACTCCAGGTACCAAAATGTGAATCAGTCAGGATTCTGTGGAAAAACGAACCAACAGGACATTTTATATATATTAAGACATTTATTATAAGAAATTTCTTATGCAATTGTAAGGCCTGGCAAGTCCAGATTGAATTTATACTGGAAATGCCAGTAAGAGTGGTATTGAATTCTTGAACTCTGGGAGAAGTGGAGGATGTAGTTTCAAGTTAGGATTACTTCTGATCTCTGGAAACCTAGATTCCTGCTGTTAAGATCTCCCTCTGCTTGGATGAGATGTACAGACACTATCAACGATAATCCCTTTATTTAAGGTCAACTGATTGTAGCTGCTAATCCCATCTACAAATTACGTGTACGATAACAAGTAGGCCAGTGTTTGGCCAAACAACTGGATACCATAACTTAGCCAAGTTGACCCACAAAATTAATCATCACAGTCATTTTTTTAAAAATTCAGTTTGATATTTACCTGCCTTAAGTACCCATCCTGAACTTGTGATGGTTTTTAAAATATGTCTAGAAATTCTTTGATATTGTTTTCTTCAATCGGTAAATCTTAATTCCTTTTCTTAGGTACAGGCCAGAAATAGTGACTTGCTTCTGACAAATACACTATTTGTGATATACCAAATGATGTTATAACACTTCCAAGGGTAGGTTGCAGAAAGGCTGCAGCTTCCATCTTGGATGTACTCCCTTTCTGGGGAAAGCTGGCCACAAGGTCATGAAGACAGTTGGACAGACAGGCTATGGAAAGGCCAACGTAGAGAGGAACTGCAGTCTTGACCAACAGTTGGTAAGGAACTGAGGCCAGCTAACCAGCACATGAGTGAGCTTGGAAGCTGATCCTCCCCCAGCTGAGCCTTCAGATGAGACTGTTGTTTAGCCTACAGTTTTACTGAAATATCATGAGAAACCAAACTAGAGCCACCCAGCCCAGGTGCTTCCAGATTCCTGACCCACAGAATCTGGGAGATTTTTTTAAAAACGTTTGTTGCTTTAAGCTGCTACCTTTGGAGTAATTTTTAACCCTATTCTTACCTCTTCTCTCTAACACCTTATGCATACCGGTAGAGGAGCTTTTATTACACTATTGTAATTGCCTTACTCATTCAAATTTCCTTATCAGAGAGTGAACACTTTGAGAAAAAGAAGCATGTGTTTAAACTATGTAATGAATTAATGAGTATAAGAGTTGACCTCCACATTCAACAAACTCATTCTGTTGAAATTATCACATATGAAATAGGAGCAAATAATAAAAATAAGAGCAAATGATAAAAAGCAGTCTTTAATAGACTGTAACATGAGATGATACCCATTCTATGGTTCAGAGAGAAAAGAGACTCGTAGAAGCTAAATGCATCCAAAACAGCTTCATGCAGGTGACAGTGGAGCTGATGGGGAATTCTTGATGAGATTTGGACAAAGGGAGGGAAGACATTCTGGGTACTAGGACCAATTTTAGCAAAGACATGGTAGGATGAGCATGTTTGTAGAAATATATGACAATCAATGAGATCCAGATAACCAGAAAAGAGAAGGCTGATTAATTTGACATTAAATCAGGTTGAATAAACTAGACTGAGGCCACACCATAGGCGGCTTGAAATGCAAGCAACATTTCAGGCAAAGACCCTATAATTACTTCCTCCTTCCAAAAGGAGAGGTAAAAGATCTTCATTCACCTGTGAATTTTAAAGTTACACTTTGGTACCCTACAGAAAAATGAAAAAAAAAAAAGTAGTGATAGATAACACTTGTTTTATATAGAAAATATCGCCAAGAAAATCTCTGTAATATTTGATGCCATTATTAAATTTTCTAACACTTCTTCAAACAATACATTCCTCAGAAATGTTTAGCAAATATTGTAAGGACTGGGTTTTATAAAGAATTTGTTGTTCACATTTGCAATTAATGTTGTGACCATGCTTTGTCCGTTATAAAAATGTACATTCTATTTCCATTACAGTTTAAACATTTTAGAAAATCTAAATGGTAATTTTGCATCATAACTGGTGTAGGTTTCCCATTGCTGCTTTAATCGTAATTAGTTGTGCGTTCTAGAGGCACTGCCTGGAGTGATTATGAAATTTAAGGTATGACCCCAGGGGTCTGCACTTGGGCTTCCTTGTTTAAAAATTCTATAAATTCTTAAAGCCCTTGCCTTTCTCTCCAGCATATTTCTTTCAGAAGACTCCAGCAGGTGCCAGCTCTGATTAAGTCTTTAACCATGTTCTTTTAAAACCATCCCCAATTATGAAGTTCCATTTCCTTTAAGCTCTAGTTGTCATACTACAGTGGTTGCATAGCAACCTATTGGCAAAAACATTATTTCCCTACACACAGACTGAATTTCTCAGTGCTAATCCCATACTCTCCCTTTAAAAGTATAAACACTGTCACTAATTCACAGGGTGGATTCCGTGAGGTAGTGAGTGTGGTTTTCAGAAGCAGAAGTATCAATTGTGTAGGAAGTAAATCAGTTAAGAGGAGCCAAAATCATGTCAAAATTTGGGGGGTATGAGGGCCGTTTAAACAATGAACGCCGTTATCTGCATTGTGTGGGAGAAATTAAAGTTTTCTGCGCTTTGTGGGGTGGTAGAATTAGAAGTTCGATCAGAACACTGGTGATGAGCAGGCTGCCGCACTGTGTGTTTAGCAAATGTATTTCCTTTATATTAAGATTTTTTAATAATGTAAAACTTGAAGACAACAGCTAAAGTCCCACTTTTTCATCTCCCACTCCCAAATAAAACCTGAGGTTTGTTTTCTGTAGAGCTTGTGTTAAAATCCCTATAACATGTAAGATACTTTACTAGGCAGTTCAGGAATTCAAACATGGGTCAGGCTTAGATACTCTTTTCAAGGAATTCCAATCTAATAGATAGTTTTTATTTGCGCCAATTAACTAAGAAACCTTTTTCTCCAAGGTTACAGCCTAACAGTTTCTAGGAGCCAGGCTTTTCCTTTCTCTTCACCAAGTCTCCTAAGATCTCCCTCTCTTCTTCCTGCTCATCTCTCCACCAAATTTACTCATTGTCTTTAAGCTTTGGTATTTTACCCCTTCATGGAACCATATATGCAATTATCCTTTATTTACATTATTACATCTAATCATCACAGTAACTAGTAACCGCTCAGTTGAACAAATAGGATATTGCTTCCAACTTAAGTTACCGTTTTTAGAGTTTAAGAAAGGCCAAAAATAATGAGGATTTACTGGAATATATTTTTTGCTTCCATATCCAGGGCTCTTTCTTCAAAATCATATTACCTTTTATCAAAAGGGTTCATATCTATTTGACTCAAGTTGTAAAAGTTATTTTGGGCTATCATCCAAAAATGAATACACATATGGAACATTGTCCTGATTTGTAGTCTTCTAGAAAAGAGGAATCACATTTATTAATTATAAATCACCAAACATTCTTCCAGTAAAAACTAAAATACAGTCTCCAGATTTGTAATCATGTTGGGTATCTTTACACATTTAGTCTTTGAGAGGAATGTGATTCTATTGTAGCCTTTCAATAATAACAGTAGTGTGAAAAACGGCATGAAATTGTTAATGCTGTTTAGTACATCTAGTCTTAATTTTTAAACAAATCCTGTTAAATGGCCTTCATTTTTGTACTTTAATTGTGTTTTCATATGATAACTTTATAAACTAGGGTTTGCTATAAGAGGGAAAAAACATGGTATGCAAATACTATACTACAAACTCTAAAACACAGTGAATTGTAGGATGTGTGAATTCTATGCCATCGATTTCTTTACTCTTTATAGTTAATGAGTACATCTTAAGTTTTGTAACTCATTGTATACATTAAGGAAGAAGGAATACTAATTTTTGGATGACATTTTGTCCAGAAATATTATATATATAATTTTTATGGGAAATAGAAAAGCCCTTGTGTTGCAAGCAATAGAACAGCATTTCTTCCTCTTGTGTTACCGCCTCTCTCCACCCCTCCTCCCCTTTCAGCCCCTGCCGCCCTTCCCGCCAGTCCCGCCCATATTACCAACCTACAATCTGCCCTCTTCCCCAGTAACTGCTTACGGCGTATTACCAGAGGTCTGCCCCCCCAGTTTTAGCCAATCCGCAGCCACCCCTCCGCCCTGCTCTCCCCTTCATACTCCACCCCCTTCCCTGCCTATATAACCAAGTGTACTTCCGCAATAAAGCAGACCTGTTCTTGCGCTCAAGCGGTCTCCATGGTTTTTCCCCAACCGCGCGTCCCCCACGCCTGGAGAACCGGTGCTCCCTCTTGGGGCACCCCCCGCCGGTGGTTCGGCAGGAGCAAGCCCCCCCGACTCTTGGGCCTGAGCGAGGACGAAACCCTCACGCTCAGCTACAACTGGCGCCCAACGTGGCGGCTCCTCCCCCGGCCCCTCTCTGCTGCTGCTGCTGCTGTGATCGTCCTCCTCTCCAGGTAGGGACCCCTCGCCCGGACGAGCCCCAAGGGACCCCTCGCCGTCGTCCCGTCCCTATCCCGTCATGGGCGCCTCTTTGTCATTGCGTCAGGCGCCGCAAGTCAGGGCCCTCGCTGCCCAGCTCGATGCCAATGGTGTCCGCGTCTCCTTGCGGCAGCTCCAAAAGTACTGGGATCTCTTGCTCCCTTTTAATCCGTGGCTCGCCACCTGCCAACTCTGGAGCCCGGACACCTATTCGCGACTCATAGATCGAGTCACCTCCGCCATGGAGCACGAGAAACGCACCTTCCCAACAGGCCTCTTACCCGTTCTCGTTGCCATTCGCGCTTGTCTCCTTGGCGCCCCGACCGAGGCCGTTTATGAAGCTTCTCCCAAACGGCCTCTAGACTGTGATCCCGATGAGTCCGCCGACACTGACTCTCTGTCTAACCAACTTGCTGCTGCTCTCGAGCGCGAACCTCCCCGCCCGAGCTCCCCGCAGCAGACAGAAACCACTCCTGCCACTCCCCAAGATGGCGGACTTCCGCCTTCTTCCCCCACTTCTGCCCAAGATGGCGCGCATCCGGTTTCTTCTCCACCAGTATCCTCCTCCTCCCACCTCTACCCGCCTCTTCCTGCCCAGTCAGCATCCGGTTCGGGCCCGGAAACTGCAGGGTCGCCATCTTCCACTAAACCTGAAGCGCCCCCCGCGCCATTTTGTCCGCCGCCTGATGTAGCTGCTCCGCCATCTTGGCCGGCGCCCGGAAGGGTCCTGCCGCCATTTTGTTGTCGCCCGGAAGCCACTAAGCCGCCATTTTCTCACCCGTGTTGCGCTTATCCCTTGCTGCCGCCATACGGCAATAGCCCTTCACCTGCCTTGGCTGCTCCATCGGCCCCCGGTGCCACGCCTCCTCAAACCCCTCAGCTGTATCCGCTAAATCCGCAGCCCACGCCGCAGCGACCCCAAACTTGGCTACCCTTTACAGCGGAAGAGGTCAGAACCCTCCGCAAAGCTGTAAAGGAAGACGGGATTGGCAGCCCTTATGCGCAGCAACTACTTGAGGAGTTGGGGACCCAACTCGTTCTCCCATATGACTGGATTGCACTAGCCTGTGCCATCCTGACGCCGGGTCAATTTATTGAATGGCGCGCCCATTATCAAGTGGCTGTTGACCGGCAAATCGTGGAGAATGCCCAGGCCGGCGTCCTCGATCCCTCCGATGCATACACGGGCACCAACAATTATGCAAACCCTCGTTCTTATCTCGAAATTGACCCAGGGTTTTGGCACCGGGTAAAGGTCCTCGTCCAGCGGTCATTCTCTTTAGTTTCCACCAAGCAGCCCACCAAGCTCGCGCAGCTGCTTCAGGACTCCAATGAGACCTTCCCAGCATTTGTCGCCCGCATCCTGGAAGCTTGTCAGCGGAAAATTTCCAGCGAGGATGCCCAATTTGCGTTAGCCAAAGAGTTAGTCATTGACGGGTGCCTTGCGCCGTTCCGGGCCATAATCCTTCCCATACGCGACAAAGCTCTGCACGAATGGGTCCTTGCATGCCGTGACGTCGACCCACAAGTCAAAACACTCACCGCTGCCTTTGCCTCTGCCATGGCTGTTTCATCCAGCCCCACTTCCGTCTGCTTTCGGTGCTGCCAGCCCGGCCACTTCGTCCGCGAGTGCTCCCAGCCAGGCCCAGCGCCTCGCTCAGACCCGCCGATGCGACGGCCAAGGGGCCCTTCTACGCCGTGTCCACGTTGTGGGAAAGGTTATCACTGGGCCCGCGACTGCCGTTCCGCCCAAGGTTCCCAGCAGCCTTTAAACTTCCATCGGGGCAGGCCTCAGCCCCACCCCCAAGAGGCCCCCAGAAAAATTCCCAAGCCATAATGTGGACAATGCCCATCACATGCCGCCAGAAACCCTCATTAGAGCTTAAGATTAATGGGCAATGGCTTGATGGGCTTCTGGATTCTGGCGCTGGAGTCTCCTGTGTTCCCTTCGAAATCGCCGCATTCAATCACTGGCCCCTCGAAACCGGCCCTCAAGTCATCGGCGCCACAGGAGCCGCTGCCTCCTGGAAAACATCCCAGCCTCTGCATTGGAGTGACCGAGAAGGCCACGAAGGCCAAATTCATCCACTCGTCCTCTCGTCAGTCCAGACCATCTTATGGGGGAGAGATGTCCTCAGCCAGCTAAAGGCCCGAATCACCACAGAAGCCTTCTCAGCTGCACTGCCCCCCCCCCTTCTAGGGGCCACTGCTCCCATCTCAAAACCTGACCCTATCCCTCTGGAATGGGACACAGAGGAGCCCATCTGGGTCGAGCAGTGGCCCTTGCCAGCTCACAAATTGCAGGCTCTCTCTGCCCTCGTCAAAGAGCAGCTACAAGCAGGGCATATAGAGCCGTCCACTAGTCCCTACAATTCACCAGTCTTTGTCATTAGCAAAAAGAACACCAGCAAATACCGCCTTCTCCACGACCTCAGTGAGATCAACAAACATATTAAGCCAATGGGATCACCTCAACCAGGATGCCCGCATCCCTCCGCAGTCCCCCAGCATTTTCATGCGGCAACCATCGACATCAAGGACTGCTTTTTCTCTATTCCTCTTCACCCCCGGGACTGTCTGAGATTCGTGTTCACGGTTCCACGCATCAACAACCAAGGCACAGCTCAGAGATTTCAATGGTGAGTATTGCCTCAAGGCATGCGCAACAGCCCGACTATGTGCCAACTGTATGTCAACCATGCTGTTGAGCTGCTGCGCTCCAAGTTCAATCCGGAGCACACATACATTCTCCACTACATGGACGACCTCCTTTTAGCAGCGAGCTCCAGTGCGCTCCTCAATGATCTGCTCTCGGCAACAATAACAAACCTCTCCAGCCTCGGGCTTACTGTGCAGTCTGACAAAATAAACCTCCATCCTCCTTTCCAATTTTTAGGCTTTCATTTTCATCGGCTTATCCAGCCCACAAGCCCAAAAATCCACCTCTCTCCGAAGATGACATTAACTGAGCTCCAACAGCTCTGCAGGCAAATCAATTGGCTTCTCTCAGTGCTTCCCATCACAACAGCGCAAATGCAGCCTCTCTTCGAGCTTTTGCAGACAAGGGACAGCCCTCCAACGGTGACCACTCGCAGCATCATCATCACTCCAGAGGCTCGAGAAGCCGTCCAACAAGTCAGCGCCGCCCTGCAACAGTGTCGCCTGGAGCGGTTCTCCCCCACCCTTCCAATCTTGGCTTTAGTTCTGCCAACGCCAATCACTCCCACAGGTCTCTTGTGGCAAGATGGCCCTCTCCTTTTTCTGCATACGTCAAAGAGCAAACTCCCGAAAATCTGCCCTTTTATAAGGGCCTGGATCACGTTGGCCACTGACTTAGTACTTCTCTCCATACAAACGTATGGCATCCCGCCACACACTATTGTTTAGCCTTTAGATGCCAAGGAAGTTACCTCCCTCATCATGAACAATGCCCAAATGCAGAGCCTGGTAGAGCTCTTTCGCGGCTCCTTTGACAACCACTATCCTCATCACCGATTGCTGCAGGGAATGTCTCAATTGGCGTTTTCCAACCCTTTCTGTCCATTGCCCGCACAGAACCCGATCCCTTCAGCCATCACTGCCTTCACAGATGCCTCAAAAACGGCGTTTGCTGCCATCATATACACTCCTGGGAATCCTGAGCCACGGCAACTGCTGTTCGCAAATGACTTTTCTGTTCAAGTGGGCGAGCTTCTAGCTGTCGCTGCAGTCCTCAATCTCCACCCAGACCAGCCTCTCAACATCTTTACTGACAGCCTGTACACTCTTCAGGTGTGCCGCGGCCTCCCGCTTGCCACTTTCTTACCGGGTAACTCAAACATTGATCGAGCGCTCGCTTTCATACAGCGACTTCTTGAAGCGAGGCAGCAGCCTTGGTTCATTGCTCATATCAGAAGCCACTCTGGCCTACCAGGACCGCTGGCTCAAGGGAATGACCTCGCTGATGCTTCTGTGTCCAGCCGCCAGGTAAACCCAGTCCTCCTCCATGAAAGCCCTGCCGACGGGCCGCGACTTGGAGACTTTGTTAATCAAGCCAAGCTCCTGCATTCCCAATTCCACTTCTCCGCGCGGTCCATCCGGAAGCTCTTCCTTGACCTACCCATTGAAACTTGCAAACACCTTGTGCGCGCCTGCCGGACTTGCGCGCCATTGTTGCCACTTGGGCCTTTGCAGCCTCAGGGTGTTAACCCCCGCGGCCTCCGCCCAAACTCAAGGTGGCAATTAGATGTCACTCATGTCAGTGCATTTGGCCGCCTCAAATATCTTCATGTGGCAATTGACACCTTTTCACATCTGTGCTATGCAGTCCCTCTTACGGGGGAAAGTGCTAAACACTGCGTCCAGGCGCTTCGCCAAGCTATTCTGTTCATGGGAATTCCATGGGATCTCAAAACAGACAACGGACCTGCCTATCGCAGTGCCGCCTTCGCCAGCTTCGTGCAGATGTATCACATCACGCATCATTTTGGCATTCCATACAATCCACAAGGGCAAGGAATCGTCGAGCCCACTCACCAACAGCTCAAGCTACTCATTCAAAAAGAAAGGGCCTCCTCTCCCCACAAGGCCCCAGCCGACATCGTGACTGCCTACCTCATTCATCACAATCTCCTAACCTTCGATGACCGTGGACTCTCCCCCACCCATAAGCACTGGGGACCCATGTGGCCCCCCTCACAAGTCCCCCTTGTCCATTGGAAGGACCCTGCCACAAATCGCTGGCAAGATCCGGCTCCTCTCCTAGCCCAAGGGAGAGGTTTTGCTTGTATTTTTCCTGACTCGGAGCCACAGCCGCTCTGGGTTCCTGGGCGCTGCATCCGGCCTGCCACTGACCCACTAGTTCCACTGAACGATCAGCACCCTATGCCTTCAGTGAGAGATAATATCGACAGTGGGTATGGCCCAGATGTCGCCCCGTTCACCCGGATCCAGCACCAGCCATCATCCAAGAACGCCCCCTCTTAAAACGTTTTCAAGCCCTTACCCCGTTCTCCTTGCCCGTTTACGCTGCCCGCTCGCCATGCGTGGAGAGCGAGGAATTTTCCCTAAACTCCTCCCACCCCAACCTCACCCGGAGTTGTTGGCTCTGCCTCTCCCCCTCCCTTCCTATCTATGAGCCTGTTGCCGTTAACTTCACGTTCAATGAATCCACTTCAGACAACCCAGCCAAGTGCAACTGGAACACTTCCTCTGTTCCCCTAACCTTCCAATCTGTTTCCTCCACAGGGCACTGCGTTCATTCCCGCCAAGGTTCTCATCCTCTTGTGCACGCCTGCTCTAACTACTCCTCTCCTAGTGCTTCCGCCAAATTCTTAATCCCCCTTAACACCTCCCAGTGGCTTTGTACCTCCACGGGATTAACCCCCTGCCTCAATGTCGCCACCCTCAATGCCGCCAATGAAACTTGTCTGCTCATCCTTCTCGCCCCTCGAGTCCTTTACCACTCTGACACCGATTTCTTCCGCCGTTTGCTGCGCAAACAAACCTCTCTCCAATTACAGAGGAGGGAGCCAATCACTGCAGTCCTAACAGTTGCTTCCCTTCTGGGTATTGCAGGAGCAGGCACAGGGATTGCCGCCCTCGCCACACAGTCCTCTGCCCTCTCCTCTCTCAGACAGGCCATTGACGAGGATATCACCTATCTTCGTAATGCTGTAAAATACCTAAAAGACTCTCTTAACTCTCTCTCTGAAGTAGTTCTCCAGAACCGCCGCGGCCTCGACCTCCTCCTCCTTAAAGAAGGGGGTCTATGTGCCGCCCTTGGAGAAGAATGCTGCATATACGCCAACTCCACCGGCCTGGTCGAGGACAACCTGAAGAAAGTCCAAGAGGGACTAGATAGACGCCGCAAAGAGCGAGAAAACGCAAACTATTTTTCCAGTGTTTTCCATACCCTCCTCCCATACCTCCTTCCATTCCTAGGCCCCCTTATCATCATCCTTTTAGCCCTCACTGTGGGCCCCTGGGCCATCAAAAAGATAGTCCACCTTGCCAAAGACCAAGCCAATGCAGTATTCAGCTCCTTTGTACAAGTCCACTACCAACGCCTCGCCACCGCTGAGTCCCCCCCCAGCCGTCCACCACGCCCCTTCCGTCCGCGCCACCTACTCCAGACCGCACTCCTATAGCTTCTTGTCTTCCTCTCCTTACTTCTCCCCAACTACTCCTCCCCCTCGGGCGAGGGGTACAGGGGCATCACAGGCCCGTTTCGCTGGCAAGGCTCGGCGCGCGCCAGGCGCCGGCGTGCGCCTACCCTAATGGCGGGCACATGCATCCTGGCCAGATGCTATGTTGTCCGCTCACGACCGGCCGGTCCTCGTGGTCTCCCCCCCACCCCTCGTCTTATCCCCGTGCCCGTCCCTATAACCTCCTTTTCCTCCTACTCTTCCTCCTAATCCTTGTCCTTTGTTGCTGCGCACGTGGAGCCATTCACACCCACCATGCACACCAAAACTTGTTGCTTCTATTTCCTTTTAAAACAAAAGGAGCAATTGTTACCGCCTCTCTCCACCCCTCCTCCCCTTTCAGCCCCCGCCGCCCTTCCCGCCAGTCCCGCCCATATTACCAACCTACAATCTGCCCTCTTCCCCAGTAACTGCTTACGGCGTATTACCAGAGGTCTGCCCCCCCCAGTTTTAGCCAATCCGCAGCCACCCCTCCGCCCTGCTCTCCCCTTCATACTCCACCCCCTTCCCTGCCTATATAACCAAGTGTACTTCCGCAATAAAGCAGACCTGTTCTTGCGCTCAAGCGGTCTCCATGGTTTTTCCCCAACCGCGCGTCCCCCACGCCTGGAGAACCGGTGCTCCCTCTTGGGGCACCCCCCGCCGGTGGTTCGGCAGGAGCAAGCCCCCCCGACTCTTGGGCCTGAGCGAGGATGAAACCCTCATGCTCAGCTACACTCTTGTATTCAATTGAATCAGAACTGGGGCTTTCTCTGTATTTGTACCACTTTGCAGGGGGGATAGAGGCAATTTGTGGAGTAGTGGACATACCTCCTGATCAAGAGTAATGAAATTGGAGATTCTTCTGTTTCTACCAATAGATGTGCACTGTTAATGACAGGTTGTTCATATTTTTGGTGAAGATTTTCACAATGGACTTGATAGCTAATCCAGCAATGATAATATTGTAAATTATTGAATGAATGAACCAACCAAACCATGAGTTGTTGATGCCTGTGTCTCTGTATTCCTCATGAGTGCTTCACTTAAAAAGCCCATAAAATTACTATCCTTTACCTATTCTGCTAGATCCTGTAAATGATGATCTGAGGAATATGGAAATATAGTTAAGAAAATCAACCTTATATCTTACTAATAGGTAAGAGAGCTCTCTTCACTGATCTATTATAGCCTTCCTCTGAAAAACCCATCCTTTTCCATTGATCTTCTTGAAGAATGACTGATTTTTGGCATTTGGGTAGCTTTCTCAGTCTGCTTCCTTCTTATAGCAAACTGGGAGACCAGAGGCCTTACTGCAATTTGGACACCTTAAGTCTCTCTTAATCTGCCTTGGTGTACCTTTGCCAATTCAATGTTCTGAAAAATTTTGTGGGCATCCTCCACATCTGATTATATTCTACACCAAGAACCACATCCACAGTTGCTTTTGAGATATGCCTCTCTCTAGACTAACTTGTTACTATTTTGGTATTAGGGTCCTAGTAGGCTATGCATACCCTTGAGGTTCCTAGCCTTGAAGTGTCTGGCTTATAACGTCTGCCAAAAAAAATTTTATTTTTTCAGAGTTCTTTAAAAAGAGTCTTACAACTACACTATTTATTTTATTTTAATCCTCAGGCTGCATTTTATATTGAGAATCATTTTCTAACTGGGAAGATTGGATATGAAAAACAACTATTTTCGCACTCAGCAATATAGGGGAGCCCTGTATATTCCCATTAAATTAAATGTGCACAATGGTTAGTTCTTGCATTAGCTCATCTCTTTCAGTACTGTATCATACATTAAGCAAATAGCTGACACTTTCAATATTCTGCCTGAAATCATCTTAATCAATTTCAAATGTTTTCTTTGCATATTTTCTTGCTTCTAAGCTACCACAGTCCACTCTGTTGCCAGTTGTTTTTGCATTTGTATAACACAGGTTGTAAATTACCCAGGTATCAATAAGTATTGGCGGCGGACTTGGCCCAGTGGTTAGGGCATCCGTCTACCACATGGGAGGTCCGCGGTTCAAACCCCGGGCCTCCTTGACCCGTGTGGAGGTGGCCCATGTGCAGTGCTGATGTGTGCAAGGAGTGCCCTGCCACGCAGGGGTGTCCCCCGTGTAGGGGAGCCCCACGCGCAAGGAGTGCACCCGTAAGGAGAGCAGCCCAGCTAGAAAGAAAGTGCAGCCTGCCCAGGAATGGTGCTGCCCACACAGAGAGCTGACACAACAGGATGACGCAACAAAAAGAGACACAGATTCCTGTTCCGCTGACAACAACAGAAGCGGACAAAGAAGATGCAGCAAATAGACACAGAGAGCAGACAACTGGGGTGTGGGGGGGAAGGGGAGAGAAATAAATAAATTAATAATAATAATAAACTACTTTCTCACTATCTTTTCAGCTTTCACAACAGTGTGTCTACTTTTTCCCTTATCATATGCTCACTTCCTGGTCCTAGAACCACAGCCACATATTTTAGTTTTTCATACAGCAGAGCCTCAATTCTAATTATACATTTCTATATTAGTTAAACTTTATTTAACAATAAGCCCCTGTAAAACTCAACAACTCAAAGTAATCAGCATTTCTATTGCCCCAAGTTTATAGGCCACCAGTTAAATTTTTTATTTGGCTGGGCTCATTCATGGATCCACAATAAACTATAGGACAGATGGTCTGCTTTGATTAGCTTTGCTGGACCATCACACATGTTTGGGGGTTAGCTAGCTAAAGACTGGTCTAAGATGGCTTCAGCTGGGACAATTGAAATTTTTTCTGCATGAACTCTCATTCTTCAGCTTTCTTACATAACAGTGACAAGGTTCCAAAAGAAATAGTGGAAGAACGTATGACTTCTTTAATCCTAGGCTCAGAATTGGCACTCTTTCATGTCTGCTATATTCTATTGACCAATGTTAGCCAAGTGACCAGCCCATATTCAAAGGGTGGGAAAGAAGATTCCATCCCTTGATGGAGTCACTTCAAAACAAAGTCATATTGTCAAGGGCATGAGTATAGGGAGGGATGAAAAATTGCGGCAATTTTTGCAATCAATAACCACATAGCTATATTCTTCAAATATTCCATCTGTCTCATTCCCATTCCCTTCCTTTCTGAAACTGTAACTAATGAATATTATTTCCATCTGTTGTAAACTCTTTCCTATTTTTCATCTGTTTTTCTCTATATACAGCATTTGAGAATTTTTCAGCTGTCTAATATGCTGTTCAAATTCTACTAATTTTGTTTATTATAATTTAATTTATAAAAATTCTATCAGTTCAACTTGGCATTTCTTTGGTTTTCTTTGCACCTTGAAGCAAATTATTATGCTTACTTATTTTATATAGTAAACATAGTAATTTTATAATCTGTGCCTGAATATTCAAAATCTCAAATTTTCATAGGTTTGTTTATGTCTGTTATTTCTGTTGATTCTTACTCATGGTGCTTTGTTTCCTTGTGTGCTTGGTGAGGTTTACATTGTGAGCTGCACTTTTCTATTAAAGGTATTTCAGAGAATTCTTTGAGTATTTGATGATGGCTCATTTATATTTGTTCCTTTCAGGTGCCTGGGGAAATATTAGTCAGGAAAAACTTTGAACTTAATTCATTAAGTTTATTTTTTGCAAGCATAATTTGAACTGGTATCCACATGAGAACTTGCTGAAGGTTATAAATCCCAAGGATATGTCTTACCCTTACACCACTCAGGGTCAAGGCAAATTTCCTTGCAACTTCTGAGAAGTTAGGAGAATGGGGCAAGTTTACTCCTGGTTCATTTTTTAAAACTTTTTGAAACTTATTTAATGTCTTATCTTTCACCCATTTCAAGGATCGTCTTTTGCTTAGCAATGTGTTTTCAAAGTTCACTCATGTCATAGCATGATTTCTTTTTTTTTTTTATTTCTGAATAGTATTCCATTATATGGTTATATCACTTTTTTTAAATCTACCAGTTGATGGAAAGTTGGATAATTTCCAATTTTTGTGTATTATGATTAATGCTGGTAAGAACATTTATGCAAAAATCTTTATGTGTATATATGTTTTTGTTTCACTTGGGGGAAGATACCAAAGAGTGGAATTGCTGTTTCGCTTGGTAAATTTTTGTTTAACCTTTAAAGAAACTTCCAAAATATTTTCCAAAGTGACTGCACTATTTTAAATTACTACTAGTAATGTAGCAAGGTTCCCATTTCTCCACATCTTCACTAACTTAAATTATTGCCCATGTCTTTTATTTTAACCATTCTAATGGTTTTAATTAGCATTCCCCTAATGGTGAATGGTGCTTTTGGATAAGGTCCAGTTTATCAACTTTATGTTTAATGGACCATGTTTTTGGTGTAACATTAGAGAAATATTTGCCTAATTCAAGATCTCTGAAATATTTTTCTATGACATCTTCTAAGATTGTTTTAGCCCTTACATTTAAATCTATGATCCATTTTTAGTTAATATTTGGGTGTAGTGTGGCATGATTGTCTAAATTCATCTTCTTGCACTTAATTGTCCAGGTACCATTCTTTAAAAAAAAAAAAAAAAAAAACTCTCCATCCTCCCAAGAATTTCCATCATACCTTTGTCAAAAATCAAATAAATATAAATATAAAGATTTATTTTTTGTATCTCAATTCAGTTCTATTTCCATAAACATATGTGTGTATATGGAGGAGGATGGAGGGGGGTATGGACCTGTCTCTGTATGTCTGTGTTTTTGTGTGTTTATGCCATTACCACAACTGTCTCAGTTATGGGAACTTTATAGCAAGTTTATTTAAATTGGGAAGTGCAGGTTCTCCAACTTCATTATTTTCCAAAATGATTTTGCCTATGCTAGATCTTTTCCAATTCTACATCAATGTTTAGATTATTTTGTCAATACCTATTTAAAAAAATCTTGCTAGAATTGAATCTATAGAACAGTATTGGGGAAATTGTCATCTTAAAAATGTTAAGTTTTCTAATCCATAATTACGGACTGTCTCTACAATTATTTAGATCTTTTTTAATTACCCTTAGTAGTGTTGGAATTTTCAGTATACAAGTATTATACTTCTTCTGTTAATTTGATTACCAGAAAATATTATGAATTGTATAGTTTTCTTAAATTCATTTTTTCATTGCTGCTATATAGAAATAGAATTGACTTCTCTGTGCTGATTTTTTAAAAGACTTGTTTATTTATTTATTCCTCCTTTCCCCACCCCTCCCCCTCTCTGTTTTTGCTGTCTGTGTCCAGTCACTGTGTGATCTTCTGTATCTATTTCTCTTTTTGTCTTCTCATCTTTCTCTGGAATTCGGTCTGGGGACTTCTGATGTGGAGAGAGTTTCCCTGTCAATTGCACCACCTCACTTCCTCGTCTCTGCTGCCCTTCACCTTGACTTTCCCCTTCGTCTCTCTTTTGTTGCGTCATCATCTGTAGGGTGGCACCGTGTGGGAGCGCGGCAACAGCAAGGGTCAGCTCGTCTCCAGGCGCCAGTGCGAGTCGGACCCAGGTGGCGGGAACGGGCGTTAAGGCCCTCCGCTTGGGGTTCGGGCGTACTGCCCTCCCCTCTGCCCAGCTGCACCCGCTTCCCCCTCGGTGGCCTAACCCCGCCTCTCCCCCGAGGGCCACCGCTGCGCCATGACAGCCCCGCCTCGCTGCCGCCGAGAACCCTGGCTACCCCGTCTTCTGCCCGCAACCAGTGATGCACCCCTGCACGAGCCTATCAGCCATCTGCTGCCCCCCAGCCACGCCCCCTGCCCCTCCCCCATCTTCGCCCTATAGTAACCGCTGTACTTCATGAATAAATCAGACTTGCGCACAGATCCTGGTCTCCTCGGTAGTCTTCTTCCTACCGCGCGTCCTCTGCACCTTGCTGGCCCCGGAGCGCCTTCTCGGAAGGCCCCTCTGTGTGTTGCAGCCCTCTGCCCGAGCTCACACCACCCCTGCAGCAGCCCTCCAGGTGAGCCCACACTGCGACAATCATCTTTTTGTGTGACTCACTTGCGTGGACACTGGCTCACCATGTGAGCACTTGGCTTGCTGCGTGGACACTAGTTCACCACAAGGGCACTCATGCAGGCACTTGGCTCACCACATGGGCACTCAGTTCACCACACAGGCACTGGCTTGCCACGCGGGCACTCACATGAGCACTCGACTCACCATGTGGGCACACAACTCCCCATATGGGCACCCACATGGGCACTTGGCTAGCTGTGCGGGCACTTGACTCACTGTGTGGGCACTTGACTCACTGTGTGGGCACTTGGCTCACCACGTGGGCACTGGCTTGCCGCTCAGGCACACTTTCTCTTCTTTTTCACCAGGAGGCCCCAGGGATCAAAAGGGGGTCCTCCCCTATGGTAGGCGGAGGCTTTATCACTTGAGCCACATCCTCTTCCCACTGCTGATTTTGTATCCTGTAACCTTGCTGAACTAGTTCATTATCCGAATAGCATTTAGTGCATTCCCTAAGATTTTCTACCTAGAAGATCACATCATCTACGAATTTAACTGTTTTACTTCTTCTTTTGAAATCTAGGTGCCTTTTATTTCTCTTTGTTACTTTCATTACTTTATTGCACTGGCAAAACAATCCCATGCAATGTTATAAAGAAGTGGTAAGAATAGGCATGCTTGCTTTGTTATTAATCTTAGAGAGAAGGCATTTAGTCATTCACCATTAAGTCTAATGTTAGTTGTAAGTTTTTAAAATGTCCTTTTGTAAGTTTTAGGAAGAGCCTTTCTATTTAAAATTTTTGACTGCTTCTATCATGAATAGATTTCAAATTTTTTCAAATACTTTTCTGCATCTATTGAGATGATGATTTTTTTGTCCTTTATTTTATTAATATGGTATTTTTTATTCATTGATTTTTATTTATTAAACCAATCTTGTTTCCTAGGATGAATCCTACTGTATATAAACTGTCTTTGTATTGATGGATTTAAATCGCTAATATTTTTGTGTAGACTTTTGCATTTATATTCATAATGGATATTAGTCTATAGTTTTCTTGTGATTTCTTTGTCTGCTTTTGATGTCAAGGTGATAATAGCCTCATGGAATGAGTTGGGAATTGTTTCTTCCTCTTGTATTTTCTGGAAAAGTTTGTGGAATTTTTGAATTCATCAGTGAAACCATCTGGACCTGGATTTTTTGTGTGTCAAAATTTTTAATGACTAACTAAATTTCTTTTTTTTTTTAATTATTTATTTATTTTTTAAAATTACATTAAAAAAATATGAGGTCCCATTCACCCCCACCGCCCCCACCCCCCACTCCCCCCACAGCAACACTCTCTCCCATCATTGTGACACATCCATTGCACCTGGTAAGTACATCTCTGAGCATCACTGCACCCCATAGTCAATGGTCCACATCATAGCCCACACTCTCCCACGTTCCATCCAGTGGGCCCTGGGGGGATCTACAATGTCCCGTAATTGTCCGTGAAGCACCACCCAGGACATCTCCTCGTCCCGAAAACGCCTCCACATCTCATCTCTTCCTCCCATTCCCCAAACCCAGCAGCCACCATGGCTACCCTTCCCACACCCATTCCACATTTTCTCTGTGGACATTGGATTGGTTGTGTCCATTGCACATCTATGTCAAGTGGGGGCTTAGATTCCACATGGATACTGGATGCACTCCTCCTGCTTTCAGTTGTAGACACTCTAGGCTCCATGGTGTGGTGATTGACCTTCTTCAACTCGATGTTAGCTGAGTGGGGTAAGTCCAATAAATCAAAGTGTAGGAGCTGAAGTCTGTTGAGGCTCTGGGCCTGGGTGTCATATTATCAGTCCAGAGATTCAAATCCCCTAAATATATCTAAAACCCCAGCAACAACTACAATTCCAATAAAGTAGCATGCAAGTCTTGTGAAAAGAGATCCCCTCTGAGTCCAATTCCATCACACAGAAACACCAGCTCCAAAGAAGGGCCATCTGCCATGGCAGTGAACCCCATCTGCCATGACCATAGAACCCGTGGGTCTCTTTATTCCTCAAAAGAACCAATACCTGGGGTTGTATCTACTTTATCTGACTCTCAGACTCTGCTCAGTTGTGCATAAGGGGATTCCTTCTGACAACCTCCAGACTCTTTTTTAGAGACTCATAGCCTTATATTCTCATTTCTCCTTTCCATTTCCCCCTTACATTAGGTCAAACAGCATTTTGAAGTCATGTTATTATATGTAGACAGGGATATTCTGCTGATCCGTGTTGAACCTTTAATTCAAGGTCCTTTTCTAGTTGCATCTTCAGCTGGTATGTGGTGGTGATCCCTCAGTGCCAGGGAGGCTCATCCCTGGGTGTCATGTTCCATGCTGGGGGGAATGCACTGGATCTACTTGCTGAGTTTGGCTGTGAGAGTGGCCACATTTGAGTAACATGAAGGCTGTCAGGAGGAAACTCCCAGGCACAGTGCTACTCTAGGCCTTATTCTTATTGCAGGTGTATAGGCTCAAAAGCATAGCCATAAGTATCAGGAGCCCGCTGTTGGGCCCTCCTTCCTTCCTGGTTCTTGCCGTTGCACCTGGGGGACTGCCGCTGCTCCCCCAGGGTCCACGACAGTGACCCCCCAGCCAGGGGCCCAGTACCCCCCCAGCTATTGTTTTTAATTGTTTCCACTATGAGTATATCTAGACATTACTATATACCCTGGGCATATGCCCTGTATAACTCCCTGTCAACCATATATATCCAGTCATTAACGTCCTATATCAGTATTCCTCCGCTGCCATTGTTGAACCACTCTGTGATCCAAAACTTCCTGTAAAGTGAATCCCAACATAATGTCAGCTTCACAAGAGTCTTAGATCACCGAAATTCATATATACAATATACAGTACTTCCCCAGATTCACCATAAAACCTTTTCCCTTCCACAGCGATAATCTCTTAACTTGTTCATATCATATTTCCTGAAACTGGTGTACAGATTCCGAGACAATAGCTTTCAAACAAGATGACATCTGTGCTTACTATGTGGTCCATACTTTAGGTTGTACAGTTTTCTAAATTTTTCAGTTATCCTATGTTTTGCCTTATGGTTTACATTATTAGTCTGTCGTCCCCTATATGTTTTTGGAGTAATATTATATGTTTTATATTCATCTTCGTGTACTCTCACAAAACTCCTCTCTTGCCCCCATATTTACCTTGTTTCCATCCATTCCACATCCATTTTCCCCTCCCCTTGGGGCCCACATCGCCAGCCAATCTCCATTTCCCGAGAAGCCATGTCCAGAGATACTTGCAGCAGTATTCAGGGCCTGACTTTCTCAACTGCCCTAATGCCCTGGGAGCCATCCTTTCTCACTAGAGATACAGTTCTCTCTATTTGACGGCATTAGTCCTCCCCAGAATGTGGGTCCACCCCAACTTTCACTTCTTGGGTCTCTTCCCAATGGTACAACCCACCTTGGCAAAATGAGCCTTCAGCTATTCACCCAGAGTCCATCCTGCATCAGACCATACCCCCTGAGCATCCTAAACAGGTAACCCTCCTACTTATACTTTGATACGATTTTCTCAACATTTTGTTCTCAACAAACACCTGACACTCTCCCATGTTCGTATGTTGCCCCTCCCTCCCCCCAATTTTTGGACAATATTACCCCTCTGTCCATCCCCAGCCCCCCTCAAACCCACAAAGCCCCACCCGAAGATAACCCCTTGCCCCCATTTTGTCCCTTCTTTGTGCTCATACTTACCACCAGCTCATCACAGATTCCACCCCTACAGACGTTAACTCACATCCTTCCTCCACCCCCCGATTTCCTGTAAGCCTCTTTTCCAGTGTCTAGCTCTCTGAGGCAGTTTGCTTATTTCATATCATTGAGGTCATGTAGTATTTGTCCTTCAATGCCTGGGTTGCTTCACTCAACATAAGATTCTCGAGGTTCATCCATGTTATCACATGTGATTGTAGTGTATTTGTTCTAACAGCCGAGTAGTATTCCATTGTGTGTATATACCACATTTTATTGATCCACTCGTCTGTTGATGGACATTTGGATTGATTCCAACTTTTAGCGATAGTGAACAATGCTGCTATGAACATTGGTGTACATATATCTGTTTGTGTCCTTGTTTTCAGTTCTGATGGGTATATACCCAGCAGTGATATTGCTGGGTCATATGGCAAATCTATGGTTAGTTTTTTGAGAAACCGCCAAACTGTCCTCCAGAATGGTTGGATCCTTCTGCATTCCCACCAGCAGTGGATGAGTGTTCCCCAAATTTCTTTATTTTTATAAACATAATCAGATTTTTAATTTCTCTTTGCATCAGTTTTTTCCTGTTTTTTTTTTAAAGAAGCTTTAGAGTATATAAATGTTACATCAGAAATATAGGGGATTCACATATATGCCACCCCTTTCCCCTCCTGCATTCCCCCATCAACAACATCTTTCATTAGTGTGGTACATTTGTTACAATCAATGAACACATACTGAAGCATTGCTATCAACCATGGCCTATAGTTTACATTATATTTTATACTTTGCACCACACAATTTTATAAGTTTTGACAAAATGTATAATGACCTGCATCCATCATTGCAATGTTATGCAAGACACTTCCAATGTCCCCAAATGCCCCATGTTACACCTATTCTTCCCTTGGCCTTTGCTCAGAACCTGTGTTGGCCACTGCCTTTATATCAGTGATATAAGTTCTTCCATTGCTAGAATTATAAAAAGTCTACTTTAGTCCATATTTTCATTTCACCCTTATGTTTGTTCATGCCTCAATCTTGAGGATTTTAGTATGGTGATGCTCACTGGGTTTCTGACTGAGAGGGGACTTAGATCTTATGGGGCATATGGATGACATTGTCTTACTTGCAGTTGTTGATATTCTGGTTTTTCTTTGTTTGGTGTTTTTTTTTTTTTGGTTTTTTTTTTTTTTTGATAAATTGATTTTGTCAATTTCATGTAAGTCAAATTTGTTGGCATAACTATTTAGAGTATATTTTCTTAAAATCCCCTTAATTTCTGAAGGGTAATGGTAATATTACCTCTTCCATTTCTAATTTTGGTGATCTGTCTTCCCTTATTTTCTCTTGGTTAATATAGCTATAGATCTGTGAATATAGTTAATCTTTTCAAAGAACAATTTTGGTTTCATTGATATTATCTGTTTTTTCTGTTGTCTATTTTATTAATTTCTGCTGTAATCGTTATCATTTTCTTCACTTTCTTTTGGTTGGATTTGGTTTTCTTTCAAGATATTTAGGATGAAAGCTTACATTATTTATCTGAGATATTTCTTCTTTTCTAATATGGACATCTAAAGCTATAGATTTCCCTCTAGTGTTGCTTTAGCTCCATCATATAAATTTGGATACACTTTCATTTTTATTGAGGTCAAAATATATTTTAAGATTCTTTATAGATTTTTCTTTGACTCATGGGTTATTTAGAAATTTGCTGTGGTCTATACAAATATTTGTGCAATTTCCAAATTTTCTTCTGTTTTTGAATTCCATTTTCATGTAATTAGAGAACATATTTTCTATGATGTAAATTGTTTTAACTTTATTCAGATTTGTTTTATATTATAGTACCTGTTAGTAAAATTCTGAAGAATGTCCCATGTTTTGCTTGACAAGAATGGGGTTCTCAGCAGAATATTTCAGTATATATATAATACTAGGAGTTAAAAATGCTTTTTGACCTGAATAAAAGGGGTAAATGGAAAGGACAAATGAGTTTAGATGCCTATGAGTCTCCAAAAAGAGCTGGGAGGTTATCAGAGGGGTTGCCTTTATGCACACATCAGCAGAGTCCTAGACACAGATAAAGTAGATAGAACCCCAGTTATTGGTTCTTCTGAGGGCTACAGAGACCCATAAGTTCTACGGTCATGGCAGATGGAGTTCAGTGCCGTATCAGTTGGCCCTACTTTGGAGTTTGTGTTTCTGTGTGATGGAGCTGTACTCAGACGTGATCTTTGTCCACAAGCCTCTCCTGTTACTTTTACCAGATGTGTAGTTGGTGCTGGGGTTTAATGTATACCCAGGGGACCTGAATCTCTGGATTGGCCATGTGATAGCCAGGCCCTGAGCCTCAACAGACTTCAACTCCTACACTCTGGTTTATTGGACTTAACCCACTCAGCTAACATGGAGGTGAAGAAGGTCAACCACCACACCAGGGAGCCAAGAGTGCCTACAACTGAAAGCAGGAGAATTGCATCCAGCATCCATGTGGAATCTAAGTTCCCTCTTGATATAAATGTGGAGTGGACACAACCATTCCAAGGTGCACAGGATGGAGGAATAGAGTATGGTTTAGAGTGGACTTACTGATATTCTATTCATGAACTATTGTGATTAGTAATGGAAGAAAATGTGACATTGGTGTGGAGAAAGTGGCCATGGTGGCTGCTGGGGGTAGAGAGTGGGAGGAAGAGATGTGATGTGGGGGCATTTTCTGGGGTTGGAGTTGTCCTGGGCGGTGCTGCAGGGACAGTTACCAGACATTGTATGTCCTCCCATGGCCCACTGGGTGGACTGTGGGAGAGTGTGGGCTATGGTGTGGACCATTGACCATGAGGTGCAGCGGTGCTCAGAGATGCATTCACCAAGTGCAATGAATGTCTCATGATGATGGAGGAGGTTGTTTTTATGGGGGGAGGAGTGGGGTGGGGAGAAGTCGGGTGAGGAGGGTGGGGGGTATATGGGTACCTCATATTTTTTTAAAGTAACATTAAAAAAATAAATAAAGACAAAAAAAGAATGGGTGTTCTTTTGTTTGTTGATGGAGTGTTCTATAGAAGTTTGTTGTCATGTTAATTTATGATGTTGTTTGAATCACCTGTATCTTGGTAATATTCTGTTTAGTTGGATTATCCATTTTATTTAACATGTATTTGTGAACTAATATATATATATATACATATTTTTATATATTTATTGAAGTAGACAAATTTACTCATGAAAAAAGTTAACTATATATATATATTTAATTATAGACACTTAAAACTATTTTCATTACTCTACACTTGCTTGTATTGTTTTTCTGTTGTAGAGGAATTTTTGTACTGATTTTCACTTAAAAATTCTAACTTCATAGCTAAAGATTAGTAGGAAAGCACTGGCATAAAAAAAGTCAATAAGAAATTGTGTGGTTCCTTCTTCTTTGACTCTCAAATCCCCGCAATTTTATGAAACTAGCTGGTCCCAACCACTGTAGCAAAAAGGGACTTTTCTCTACCCTACTGCCAAAAAATGAGAATGGCATACAGAACAGATAAAATGCTAGATTGTTTTGATTCTAGCACATTATTATATTGTCATAAAAAGATAAAATGAGGTATGTGAAGACCACAGGCTGTAGAGTAAGTCAGCAGCCAAGACAAGTTCCCCTCTGCCACGCAATTTTGTACAAGTTACTCATTGGCAAGGGGGCCTTCACAAAGCACACCACATCTCTACGACTCAGTCACCCTGTCTATTAAATGGGAAGAGCAATACCTCACAGAGCGGCTCTTGATCAGTAAGGTAAATCTATCTTACCAAATTCATCACACAACTAAGTGCCAAATAAAAGCTACCATAGTAGCCTAGTTCTTGGAGGAAGTTTCTAGGCTCTAAAGAAAATGAACAGTAATAGTCCGTGCGCTTTTAAAGCGGCAAGGTGAAGTATCTTGGGTTATCTCAGAATTACTGATTTTTTTCTCAACAGTTAGGAAAGGATTACAAGTAAGAAGAAATATCAGATAAGAAGAGAAAGTAGAATGTTAATATGTTACTCTCATATGTACATAGTTACATAGAATTTTAATACATAACCTAACCATTCTCAGGACCTCTTAGTCAAAGGATGCATGGGATTTGTTTCCTTATTTTCTCTTGAAATATTTTTTCTATTACCAAATAGCAGATAATTGTATTAATGGTGGCCACTACTCATGAATAGAGGTTAAAGTCTATTTCATAAATTCTTTTTTAATAAGAGAAAAATATTTGAATATTTTAACCAAATAGCTGGTAAAGAGAAATTAAACATTTTGGATAAAAAGCTTCTACTTACTAAATTAAATTAAAATACCTTATTTGATGACAATGAAACAGATTGATGCCAAATCTTTTTTTTTTCCAGAAGAGAAACATATAGTATTACTACAAAAGATTACTCTGTGCAAGAAAGAAAATTAGATGTAAGATAAGTAGTGCATCCCAAATTTCTTTATTACTTTTAACATAATATTTCTCCCTGGTGCCCCATAACCAGTCCTGTAATTATTCTAGATTCACTGGTCAGCAACAAAGAATAAGTTGACACTTGACATTAAGTTCTGAGGGGCCATACCCCATGGACTTACAGTATGTTCATTTTTAAAATGGCATGCCAAAGTCTTATTAATTACAATACTGATAACCTAAATGATTACTGAATTTTCTCTTCAGAAGCAAATTTAAAAATAGTTCTGAAAACATCATATTGTGAGAGCATAATAACCTTTACTCGGTAGAGGGATATTGAATGAACATTCCATTTATTATAGAAAGAAAGCGGCTGGAAAAAAGGAGGATCTGTGAATGGAGACCATTCTTTCAGGCAGGAACTTATACTAGCAATAAAGATGGTGCTTGCTATTCTGCATCTCTGGAATTTTTAAAAGGCAGTTTACCTGCCTCCATGGAGTGGTTTTTCAAAAAGCAATACATAGCTTGATGAAAGTTAAATTTAGAAAGTGACACTTTTCTCTTCTCTACATTACAATGTAAAGATTTCAGCATTTATCAAAACCTAATGCCCTGAAAAAAATGAGCAACTTTCCATCCACTGATGCCACAGAAAGAGGGTAAAGGAGTGGTCTCTCTAAAAGCAGCCCCTCAAGGAAAGAAATGCCATTAGGTTTATTTACCTCTGGGATAAATTCATAATGTACATGCCAAGAATACCACAAGTGTGTGTGCACATATCTATATGTATATTTACATATATGGTGTGTATGCATGTATACACACATATAGAAGTGTACACCCAGAGATATACATATGTTCTGTCTGATTTGTACAGTTGAAATCCCTTCAGCTATAAAAACCAAAGTGCAAGTCAGTATGTTACGCAGTTATAGAACAGTAGTGAGGATACTCCACCTTCTCTGTCGGGATCAGAACCAAAAGAGACGTGTTTGTTCTATCTTAGGAGCCAGGAAATCAGCAGGGATTGAAGCATATTTTCCAATATTTGTTTCATAACTGCTGCATGAAACCCTATGTGCTGCTGCCTGACCTGAGTCCAGCGTGTCCTCCATCTTCAGTCGACTCTCTGCCTGTTTCCTAAGCAACCTTTTGCCCTGTCCTCTCCAATCCATATTTGTCCTAATTTTCTGCCCATCTGGTTTTCACGTCCATGGCCATTTTGCCATGTATATTTTCGATCTGGTCTTTGTATGGCAAAAGGGTATCAATTTTGTGTCTTGTTATGCCTTGATTACAGATATCGGCAAACACTGTATTTATTGAACGCCAAATTTATTGAACACCATATTTATTGAACAAGCTGAGGTGGAATATGAGACTAAAATATTCTGCGGAAATTCAAGTGTTTTCACTGATTTTTATAAGAAAATATAAAACACATAACAATGCTAGCTGCTAGGTACTGAAGTTTTAGAATATGCCAATCCCTCTAAGTACTTTATATGCTTTGTCTCATTTCATCTTTGCAGAAAAATATCAGGAAAAAAAGATCACATGGAGCATATAGCTAATAAGTAATATGGAAGAGATTCCAACTCAGGTTGTTTTACTGCCTCAAATGTACTGTCTATAAAACTTATGGACCTGGAAATCAACAACAGAGATTACTTCAATAGAGGACAAGCTTTCTCAGTAAAGACAGGGCAGAAGGTAAAAACCTCTGACTTTTCTGGTCAGAAGGGCCTTAACTGTTGAGTAAAATGACTCTTGATAATTAACCCTTTACTATTTGGCCCTTTGAAATGGTCAACATGAGATCAACAGTCCATGAACTGTTAAAAAGTCCAATTCCAGGAAGCGGATTTGGCCCAATAGATAAGGTGTCTGCCTACCACATGGGTGGTCCGCAGTTCAAACCCCAGGCCTCCTGACCCATGTGATGAGCTGGCCCATGCCAACTTGGGGGGAGGGTGGGGGGACAGGCGGGGAAGGAGAGAGAAATAAATAAAAAGTATATCTTTAAAAAAAACAGTCCAATTCGTTAGAATTTTTTAAAAATTTCTCTCCCATTCCCCCTCCGCCCCAGTTGTCTGCTCTCTTTGTCCATTCGTTGTGTGTTCTTCTGTGACCACTTCTATCCTTATCAGCGGCACCAGGATTCTGTGTTTCTTTTTGTTGCGTCATCTCATTGTGTCAGCTCTCCATGTGTGCAGCACCATTCCTGGGCAGGCTGCACTCTCTCTCGCATTGGGCTGCTCTCCTTATGGGGTGCACTCCTTGCCGTGGGGCTCCCCTACACGGGGGACATCCCTGCATGGCAGGGCACTCCCTGCGCGCATCAGCACTGCACATGGGCCAGCTCCACATGGGTCAAGGAGGTCCAGGGTTTGAACCGGCGACCTTCCATGTGGTAGGTGGATGCCCTAACCACTGGGCCAAGTCCGCCTCCCAATTCGTTAGAATTGAAGGGAGAAATATCCTCCTGGACTTCCGCTCTCCAGAATCATCTACATTCTGTTAAGTACATCCTCCCTGTTAAATTTGTGGAAAACTCTAATTCACCCTCTTTGTCCCCTTCCTCTTTATGTTCAACTCCCAAGCCCACACCCATGGACAGAGGTCTTCTGGATTATGCTCCCATTGCACTGACTGCATAATTCCACCACATTGAACTCTCTCTCTCTCTCACCCTTTAATTGGTGAGCTTTAGAACAAGCATTTTGTCTTTTTCATTTTTGTGTCCCCAGGGTTTAGCATATAGCAGTAACCATGAATAAATGAATAAATCACTGATTGAATGAAACAATGAAAGTTTTGAAGGAGGAGCAACAGGCCAATGAACTGTCAAGCTTAATGAAGTAACAAAAAGCATTTAGATGGAATGGAACCCTTAAATTGTCCCTTTCTATGTTATCAAACATCAAAGCGTAATTCCCTCCTTTCGCCCCCCTGATTTCAGAGTAAAATTTCTAGCACCAAAATGGTTTTAACAACATTATTATGTTAAATAACTATTATATGGTGTATGAATTATAATAATTATATAATTCACTCATTTAAACTGAATAACTCAATGGTTTTTGTACATTTGTAGTCATGTATCTGTCACCAAAATCTAAGTTCAGAACATTTTCATCACCCCCCACAAAAATCCATATTTATAGCAGCCACACTCCATTTCGTCCAATCTTTTCTGCCAGCCCTAGTCAACCACTAATCTACCTTATGTCTCTGCAGGTGTTCCTGTTCTATATAAATATAACCATAGAAAATGTAGTCTGTAATTACTGTTTCTTTTACAGAGCATAATGTTTCAGATTCACCCATGTTGTAACACATGTCAGTATTCCATTCTTTTTTAAGGCCGAATAATATTCCATTTATGGATGTACATTATGTTTTGTTTTGTTTTTAATTTTTTTTTATTTCTCTCCCCTCCTCCCCCCACCACCTTGTCTGTTCTCTGTGTCTATTTGCTGCGTCTTGTTTCTTTGTTCGCTTCTGTTGTTGTCAGCACCACAGGAATCTGTGTCTCTTTTTTGTTGCATCATCTTGTTGTTGTGTCAGCTCTCTGTGTGGGGGGCGCCATTCTTAGGCAGACTGCACTTTCTTTTGCGCTGGGCGGCTCTCCTTACGGGGCGTACTCCTTGCTCTTAGGGCTCCCCTAAATGGGGGACATCCCTGCGTGGCAGGGCACTCCTTGCGCACATTAGCACTGCGCATGGGCAAGGAGGTCAAGGAGGCCCGGGGTTTGAACAGCGGATCTCCCATGTGGTAGACGGACGCCCTAACCACTGGGCCAAGTCCATTTCCCACATTATGTTTTTGATTTGTGTTTCCTTGATGACTAGAGATGTTGAAATTTTCATTTGCTTATTGGCCATTTGTATATCTTCATTGAAGAAATGTCTATTCAGATCCTTTGTCCATATTTTAATTGGGTTATATGTCTTCATTTTTTTATTTTTTTTGTCTTTTTAAAAATATATATATATAGATCACAAAAAAATGTTACATTAAAATACATGAGGTTTCCTTATACCCCACACCCCACCCATCCCCACTCTTCCCACATCAACAGCCTTTTTCATCATTGCGGCACATTCACTGCATTTGGTGAACACATTTTGGAGCACTGCTATATCACATGGATTATAGTTTACATTTTGGTTTACACTTTCCCCCAGTCCATTCAGTGGGTTATGGCAGGATATATAATGTCTTGCATCTGTCCCTGCAATATTATTCAGGATGACTCCAAGTCCCAAAAATGCCCCCACATCACACCTCTTCTTCCTCAACCTGCCCTCAGCAACTCCTGTGGCCACTATCTCCATATTAATGATAACAATTTTTTTCCATTGCTAGAGTCACAATAGTTCTATAGTAGAATACCAGTAAGTCCACTCTAATCCATATTTTATACCTCCATCCTATGGACCCTGGCATGGAGATGTTCACTTCACCTCTAAATCTAGAGGGGGCTTAGATCCCACATTACTGATGAATGTGATTCTCCTGCTTGCAGTTGTAGGCACTCTCAGTTCCCTAGTGTGGTGATTGACCATCCTCACCTCCCTGTTAGCTGACCTGGGTAAGTCCAATGAACCAGAAAGTAGGAGTTGCAACTCTGCTGAGGTTCATGGCACAGCTGGCACATGGCCATTCGAGAGATTCAAGTCTCCTGAGTATACACCAACCACAGGTTCAGTAAAAGTGACAGAAGAGTCACGTGTAGAAAGGTCACATCTGAGTCCAACTCCATCACACTCAGGAGCACAAATTCCAAAGTAGGGCCCACTGGCAAGGCACCAAACTCCAGAGCCATCTGCCATGACCATAGATCCTGTGTGTCTCTGTAGCCCTCAGGAGCACCAGTACCCGGGGTTGTATCTACTTTGGCTGTCTATGGGATCCTGTTGAGATGTGCATAAGCATGACCCTGTTGATGACCTCTCGACTCATTTTGAAGTCTCTTAGCCATATAAACTTATTTGCCTTTACCATTTCCCCCTTTTATTCATTGTCTTTTTCTTGTTGCATCACCAGCTGGTGATTGGTAGTAATCCCTCAGTGTCAGGGAGGCTCCTCCCCGGGAGTCTTATTATTGTGAGATATGGGTTCTTTGTGTATTCTGCATACAAGTGCCTTTTCAGATATGGTTTGGAAATACTTTCTCCTAGCCTGTGTTTTGTCTTCTCACTTTCTTGCCCTTGGAAACACCAAGTTTTTTTTTTTCACTTTGAAGTCCAATTTTATTAACTTTCCTTTTGTCTCTTGTGCTTTTAGTGGTGTATCTAAGAAGGCTTTGGCTAACCCAAAAGCATGAAGATTTACCCCTGAGTGATATTTTCTCCTAAGAGGTAATAGTTTTTGCCCTTACAATTAGGTCATTGATCAGTTGGGATATAATTTTTGTATATGGTGTTAGGTAGGAGTCTGACTTCATTATTTTGCATGTGAATATATAATTGCCCCTGCGTCATTTGTTGAAAATAACTGAAATTCAATTCCATTTAATCCAATCATCCTGGAACTCTAGCACTGATATAATTTTAATCAAAGAAGAATGTTTTTAATAAAACCAGCAAAAGAGTATTCTTGACTTGAGTGGTAATATCCAGCCTCTAATTCCTTCCTCCCTGTTCCATTATTTTAAGTACGAACCTAGAAACTTCAGAATCAGAACGTGAATGGCTTTATTGTCAAATATTTTTTGGAATGAAGCTCTAAAATAAGGAACCCAAAATTTTTCTGTTCTCTTTAATTTGTTCTTTGCTCCTGAATCCAAAATGCAGGCAGCCTCTCATTTAGCAGCTAGTTAAGTTGTTTGCATAAGCATTTCTGCTAGTTAAGTAGTTTGATGCATAAGCACTTAAGTATTTGATTCCATAATATTGTCTCTATAATTTAGTACTATTATGTTCAAATCAACTGAAAACAGAATAAACATGATGAATGCTATCGGGAATTGAGTTATGTACCTCAGAAAAACATGCTCTTAATCTTCATTGCTGTGGGTGTGAACCCATTGTACATAGTACCTTTTGAAGATGTTATTAGTTAAGGTGTGGCCAAACTGAATGAGGGTCGACCTTATTCCTACACGACTGACCATAAGCAAAGGAAGGAGAAGGCACTTTGAGCAGCAAGAAACTGGAAGGCAATGGATCCCTGAAGGGAAAGGAAAAGTCTCTGCCATGCAAGTTGCCATGTGATGGAAAAGCCAAAGATCCAAAGACTGCCAGCCAGCTGAAAGATACCAATCTCAGGAGGAAGTAAGCAAGCCGTGAAGCCTCTGAAACCAGGATCCAATAAATCCCTTCTGTTAAGTAAACCCACTGTATGGTCTTTATTTTAGCAGATCAGGAGCTAAAACAAGGACCTTTACACATATTCTGTTTTACCACATGGAAATCTTCCCTCTTAGCTGCATAATCCATAGGGACTTGAGACAGTTCATAAATTGTTGTGCATACGCCACAAATACCACAAATATTTGTAAAATGATTTGTCCATAAGTACCAGACCTATCAAGAATTGTAGTCCAGGTATCAAATTCTTTCTTTCAGGATCTTTCACCCTCCTTATATGCAATCTCCCCAAATTAAACATTTTTGTTTTTTTTTTTTTGAAAGTACTGTTTGACAGAATATATATATATATATACACACACACACATATATATATGTATCAGTGAGCAACTTACCATTATTCTACAAATTGAAACTGTGTTCCATGGGGATTTTAATTCCTTGGATCAACAGGAAAGAGAAAACCTCTGAAAACAAGACCATTAAATACTAGACCTTGAATAAAACATAGCATGGTAAAGACAAATGAGTTTATGTGGCTAAGAGACTTCAAAATGAGTTGGGAGTTGATCAGAGGGGTGGCACTTATACATGTCTCAGCAGGATCTCATAGACAGCCAAAGTAGATAATATCCCAGGTAGTGGTGCTCCTGAGGGCTATGGAGACACCCAGGTCCTATGGTCATAGCAGATGGCTCCAGAGTTCAGTGCCTTGTCACTGGACCCTACTTTGGAATTTGTGCTCCTGAGTGTGATGGAGTTGGACTCAGATGTGACTTCTCTACACATGCCTCTTCTGTTCCTTTTATTGAACCTGTGGTTGATACTGGGTTGGTGTATGCCCAAGAGTCTTGAATCTCTGGGCTGTCCATGTGCCAGCTGGGCCCTGAGCCTCAGTGTTGCAGCACGTATTCTCCAGTTCATTGGACTTACCCAGGTCAGCTGACAGGGTGGTGAGGATGGACAACCACCACACCAAGGAAATGAGAGAGTCTACAGCTGCGGGCATGAGAGTCCCATCCACCAGCCGTGTGGGATCACAGCACCCTCTCAATTGAGAGGTGGAGTGGGCATCACCACCCCAGGGTCCTCAGGATGGAGGAATAAAATATGGATTAGAGTGGACTTACAGGTAATCTGCTATAGAACTATTGTGACTCTAGCAGTGGAAGACATTATATCATTGATGTGGAAACAGTGCTCACTGAGTTGCTGAAGGCAGGGAGAGGGAAAAGGAGGTGCTATGTGAGGGAATTTTTGGGACTTGGAGTTGTCCTGAATCACATTGCAGGAACAGATGCAGGACATTAAATATCCTGACATAAGCCACTGAATGGACTGGTAGAGAGTGTAAACTAAAATGTAAACCACCATCCATGCTATGTAGCAGTGCTCCAAAATATATTCATTAAATGCAGTGAATATATCACACTAATAAAAGAAGTTGTTGATGTGGGAAAAGTGGGGAATATGCAGAGTGGGGCATATGGGAACATCCTATATGTTTTAATGTAACGTTTTGTGTGATCTATTTATCTTTTAAAAATTAATAAAAATAAAAAATACTAAAACTCATTCAGTCTTCTCAGTCTACTTGCTAACAAGACATTGATGGATGGAGATCACAAATTATTTATGAAATTATTAAAAGTAAGTTAATAAATTGCTTTTACAGGAAACAAATGAGTAAAAATAAGTCAAAAGACATCTTTTTTACTCACCTTGAGACCTAATTATTTTTGTTTAATGATAGATTATTATGAAGTTAGGAATGCTCAATGATGTCCTTTTTTAAATAATGTTTAGTTTTACTGATTATAAGAATTTTGCATCTATATTGTAGAAAACTTAGAAAATAAATGAATCTAATGTATGAAGAAAAATAAATTACTGAGATAGAACCATTGGTTATATTATGGAATTAAGATCATTTAGTCTCAGTATATGTATTTATTTAATAAAGTTTTGAAAGAAGGATTTTAAAAAACATTCATAATGGCCTTTACATGCATAACCATACACATTTGTATGTATCTATTTATCATTTATCTATAACATTTCCCTCCTCCCTCTCCCCCCCCCCCCCCCCCCCATCTAATCATCTAGCTATCTTTGGACTATCTATTATGGTACTACCAGCTTTTTGGATTTTTTCCCTTTGTTTTGTTAACAATTTGGGGAACTTCTCTTCCATAATTAGCTTTGTTATGCCTTTATTGTTGGCTATGTAGGTTGTTTCCTGTATTGTACTATAATAAATAATGCTGTAATGAGCATGTTTGTGCATACATTTCTATATACATTTTTAAACCAACATTTAACACTTACTATGTATATGTTTCAAGTGCTTAACAATATTAACTCATTTAAGACTCATAGCACTTTGAGACCGGGACTGTTATTAGCCCCATTTTACAGGTGAAGAAACTGAGGAACAGAGGGATTGAGTAACGTGTCCAAAGTTATGCACCAGTTGGATTTAAATTCCAGCAATCTAGCTCTAGCGTTCATACTCTAACCACCACATTAAGCTGCCTCATAATTTATTAGAATAAATTCCCAGAGGTTGAATTATTGAATGAAAGGATGTAAAACATTTTAAGGTACTTTTACAGCTATTATCCAACTTATTTTCAGGATATTTGAGTGGATTTACAATCTCATCCAGAACATTTGGAAATGTTGTTTTCCCTTGCCAGCTATGGAGTTTTAAAAAAACAGCAGACCTAAAATAGAATGCTGCCTCATTGTTTTAAATTTATAAATTATTGATTGTTATGGATATTTCCCTGCATCTCTTTAATCGTTATTTGAAGTTATTTTGTGAATTTTCTTTGCCCATGATTCTATTCTCACTGCTTTGGAAGAGGTTTTGATCTGGTGAATACATTAACTATTTTTCTTTTATAAATATTGGTACTTATTTTCCTCAGTAGGAACAATTTTACAACTCCAGCTACACATTGTCGAATTACTTTCCAAAATAACTACTGAATTATTTGCAACAGTGGATGAAACAAAAAAAGCAGCCTAAACTGCTGCCGAAGGCCAGCATCACATCTGGTTTGGATAGTTGCACACTTTTTCAGTCGTGCTTCCAACCTCCAGGCCTGGTCCTCGTCACCTGCCTATCCTTCTAGATAGTGAGCTTTCCGAACGAAAACAGACCCAGCTGATTTCACACCGGGTTTCTCATGTCTCTCAGTGTTGAAAAAATTGACCCTAAAGCTCGTAGCAAAGGCCACGTAGCCTCTCACGACTCTCTCCCGTCTTTGTCAGACTCCTCATTTCCCCTCCTCCCATGTCACCCCCAGCTCCGCCTTTTCTGCCCCTTCATGCAAACACTTCGGCTGTGCTGAGCCATTTGCTTTTCTGATTATGCCAGGCTGCTTTTGGCTGCTGTGCTTTCGCTCATCTCTTCCCTCTGCCTCTGTGCCAGACCTGCAGAGTGAGGGGACCCTCATCTTTAGAACCTGCCTCTTCTAAGCACCTTTGCTTCTTCCCTCCCTGCCCTCAAAATCAATGTCTATTCTTTCTGTACTTTCACTGGGCTCCGTATTTACTTCCATTGCAGAACTTGATAAATTACAGAAGATTCGGTATGTTGATAAATCTAGAAAATTCTGAATGTTTCGTAGTTTTAGACCAAGTCATCTCTGCTTCTTAGTAACCCTAACCAATGTCACATGGACAGCAGGCACACATAATCAGTGCTTTCTGCTTTCAATCATCTGGCTAGGTTTGCCATTTATTAGCCTTATGGCCTTCTAAGATAAACTTTGCTAATCCATTAAAAGAATAAAAGTGTGCAAAGTAGCAATAACTTCCCAGAGTTGTTATAAACATAAGATAGAATAATATTTGTGGTGTCCTTTTATAGTGATTCAAAAATACTTAATGGCACTCACATTCTATAGGGGAATACAACAGGGGCTTTTTGTATTCTACTTTTCTGAAATAAAAACCTGTATGTTATTACCTCCTTAAGGTTATTTGTCCTTTATACTGAATATGAAAGAAATTTACTTTATTTAAACTGTAAAGCTTTTATTTACCTAAAGAGTATATATAGCATATTAATATGAATATAATTGTTTTTCATCTAACTTTTGGGACAATATAGGCAGAGATGAGTTATTTAATCCAGGCCTTTTGTGAAAGAATGATATATTTTAAAATCCTGACAATTAAATAATATGTGGCTTCTTTAAAGCTTGCCTTTATCACAGAAGTTATGAGGCTCCCTTGGAGGGCCCTTTCTCATTGGCTTGATGCCTGGAGGATCAATAACCATTGTCAGTTGGAACTTCTACAATGTATGAGTATAAAATATTCCCTTCTGTTTTGCTACCTTGTTAATGAGAATAAGCTGTGAATCTAAGATTTACCCAACCTCTGAGAGACCTCACAAAGGAGCCTGTTTATCATAGGGCACAGCACATCTAGCCTCCCTGAATCTTCAGGTTCTGAATATCTGTTACATCTGATTGATGGACATCTGGGGGAATAGAATTAATTTTCTTACTTGAAATGGTTTTTTTTGTCGTTGTTGTTTTATGCATAGCAAAATCAGAGCAATGAGAAATTTCCATAGCCATCACTTTTTTGAAACACTGAAAACACAGATGAATACAAGTCATTTCTGGGGAAACAGTCTAGATAGATCACAGTTTTAGTTTCTTTGTTGCTAAAGCAAATCTCCTGCAATGGGTTGGTGTAAACAACGGGAATTATTGGCTCAAAGTTTTGAGGCTAGTAGTGCCAAATCAAGATGTCTTCAAAGCAACGCTTTCTCGTAGAACACTGTGGCATTCTCGGGCTGGCTACTGGCAATCCTTGGTCCCTTGGCTTTTCTGTCACATGGCAATGCATATGGTGGCTTTTCCTGGCATCTCCTTTCTCTTCTGGGCTCCATTGACATTCAGCTTGTAGTTGCTTCCTCTAGTTTTCTGTGTGGCCTTCCTTATAAGACCTTCAATAATAGGATTAAGATCCATCTTGAGTCAGGTGGGCTACACCTCAACTGAATCCATGCCCACAGGAATGGATTGGGTTTAGAACATGTTTTTCTGGGGTACGTAGATACAAACCATCACAGTCTGCCCTCTAGATGCCAAGAAGATATGTTCTTTCCACATACAAAATACATTCATTCATCACAACATCCCAAAAGCCTTAAGTCATTTCAGTAACAATGCCAGGTACAAAGTCTCATCAAAATTGCCTGTGGGTCAGGTCTGTCCTAGGGTAGTTCTCCTCTTTCAGTGGACCTGTCAGTCCTAGAGAGCAAGTTGTCTTCTTCTAATATACAATGGTGGGACAGACAGAGGCTAAACGTTCCCATTCCCAGATGGAAAAATCAGAGAGTAAAAGGGGTTATAGGTCCCAAACACTTTTGAAATACAGCAGGACAAATTACTTTTCATTTCAAGGACTGAGGGTCATCTATAGGTGCATGTTTTGTCCTTTGAGCCTGATGTCGTGAGAGTCTCACTCATTCCCAGTACTTGTGCAATGGCCATGCTCTCCCCAAACACTGGACCCACCTTCTCCAAGTATCAAGATGGTGACCAGACTCTCTTCAAATCTTGGGAAACAGGCCCCACCCTCTCTGAGTGTTGGGAGTGGCAGCATTCTTCCTGAACAATGGGGCACCAAGCCTGGCCCCTCCAAATGTAGGGGTGAACCTGCCCTTTCTACATACATGGGTGGATCCACCCTTGTGGTCCAAAGAGAACTCATGGGTGCAGACCTCAGCTTCCATGGTTCTGCCCTTGAAGTTCTTCCTTTAATTCACTCCTTTTCTGTTCTTTTCAGTCCAGGATTTCAGCGGTTGTGCTCATACAAGTTTTGCAAAACCTTGTTGCTTCGTGTGCAGATCACAGGGGTCCTGACCAGCAGATAATAGAACTTCCTACAGATCCCTTTTGCAAAGGTGCATTTCCAAACCTGACTTCCACTGAAATGGCTGACTGGGTCCATGTTCAGGTAAACCCTCACATGGAATCCTATTCTCCAGAGACACTCTTTTAAGAAGTTCAGGGAGGAACCTGATAGAGCCACTTCTGGCCCTAGTCTCAGAGCATGCTATCTGGATAAGCTCTGAATTTTCCAAACCATCAATTTGTGGTTTCTTTCTTTAAGACTTCAGTTCCCAGCATACCCCTTTCTTCTCACATCTTACTGTACGGTGCAAGGATAATCAGGCAGCACCTTTGACATTTAGCCTAGAATTTAATCAGCTAAATGTCCAAGTTCAATTGTTCCAAATTCTGCCCTTCATCTGACATCAGAACTCAATTTTACCAATTTCTCTGCCACTTTCAAACAAGGATCCCTTTTTCTCGATTTTCCAATAACACAGTCATGTCCTTCTAAGGCCTCAAAAGAAGAACCATTAGCATCCGTATTTCTACCAACAGTCTCTTCAAAGCAATCTAGACTTTTATTACCAAGTACAATAGTTTTTCCAGTCTCTACCCATTACCCAATGCCAAAGCAGCTTCCAACTTTTTGGTAGCACCTCACTCTTCTGGTACCAATAACTGTTTTAGTTTTCTTAGTAAAGCAATTATGAGACAATGGGTTGGCTTAAACAATGGGGATTTATTGACTCATGATTTTAAGGTAGGAAAAAGTCTGATGTAAAGGCGTCATCAAGGTGATGCTTTCTCCCAGATTACTGCTGTTTTGGGGCTGGCTGCTGACAATCTTTGGTCCTTGGCTTTTCTGTAACATGGCAGTGCACATGGCAACCTCTCCAGGTCTCTCCATTCTCTTCTGGGTTCCGTTGACTTTCAGTTTCTGGATGCTCCTTTTGGCTTTTTCTGTTTCTGTGGCTTTTCCTGTAAGACCTCTAGTAATAGGATTAACTATGACCAAGGTGGGTCACACCATAACTGAAGTAACTTTATCAAAATGTCCTTTTTACAAGAGCCTGTACCCACAGGAATGGATTAAGTTTAAGAACTTTCCTGGGGCACATAACTCTAGACCACCGCAATTATTCATAGCCTGAAAGTACTGAGTAGAAGTAAAACCCTAATTGTGTTAGTTTGGTTAAATCATGTTCTCCCTAAGCCAAATAATAGCACCAGCCCAAGATACGCTAAAAAAAATTTTTATTACTAACTTCCTTATCAAAATTCTTTCTTGTCATAGTCATTGAAAACTAGCAAATTTTCTAATCTTTAACTTCCAATAAAATGCCATCAGCTGACATCAAGAACATAGTCTAGTGTTCTCCATCCAGTCATTACAGCAAAAGCTAAGCAGACTAACATTTCCAGTAGCATCTTTCCTGCTATAGCCCGGCATTGGTATCAACTATTCTTATTAAGATGAATAAATTCTTTCATACTATACAGTCATCTAGATTTCTTAACAGTGGAGAGAAGCCAGGGTGAGAACAATTTCATGAACATCCTAGAGCTTTTTAAAAATGCTATAGCAATGGTTTCCAGAAACAGAAATTCAACATCAGTAAGTATAGGAACATAGATCATTGCTCTCATCTTCTCTCTCCTTTGATTCTTTACATTCCATTCACCCTCATGGAGGTCTTCCTTGACTTCCAGAATATGTTATAGTCACCTGATTTACACCCCCACATTTGCAGTGATAAGTTGAATTGTAATAGCTCTGTAGACTGTCTTCCCACCTCAATTGTACATTCCATCACAAGAAATGTGCTACCGGGTGGTGGACTTGGCCCAGTGGTTAGGGCATCCGTCTACCACATGGGAGGTCCACGGTTCAAACCACGGGCCTCCTTGACCTATGTGGAGCTGGCCCACGTGCGGTGGTGATGCGTGCAAGGAGTGCCCTGCCACGCAGGGGTGCCCCCTGCGTAGGGGAGCCCCACGCGCAAGGAGTGCACCCGGTAAGGAGAGCCGCCCAGCATGAAAGAAAGTGCAGCCTGCCCAGGAATGGTGCCGCACACAAGGAGAACTGACACAAGACGACGCAACAAAAAGAAACACAGATTCCTGTGCCGCTGACAGCAGCAGAAGTGGACAAAGAAGAAGACGCAACAAATAGACACAGAGAACAGACAACCGGGGAGGAGGGGGGCAGAAATAAATAAATAAATAAATCTTAAAAAAAAAAAAAAAGAAATGTGCTATCACTGTGTGATGGGGGTGATCACAAGGCCAGGCCCAAGGAGGCACTCAGTGAGTTTTCACTTAATGAGTGAAATAAATAAATGAGTTCTCTGCACGTGCAGGGGTCTTAACCTCCCTAACACATCATGATCCCACAAAAAGAAGCTCATCTTCTGTTTAGTATTATATTTTATTCAGCTTTCAGTTATTGGAACACTTCATGAGGACCAGATTTTGTATGTTTTGATAGTATGTTTGTTTTGTGTCTGCAAACCTATAGTTTTCCACCAATCTATTGGTACAAAGGAATGGTTTAAGTTCAGATTTCTGGGAGTGGATCCATACAGTCAGGATTTTCATTCTGCTTGTAGTATTTCCCACTCTGGCCTCTCCTTTTTATGGTATTTTCGGAGTTTGCAAGACTTCTTACACTTTGTAATATGCTGCAAATTTCAAATCCCAGGAATGGATCTAATTGTAGGACCAATGTTGAAGGTTTTCTAACATTGTTAGTTATATTCCTCTTACCTGTCAAAAGTGCTTCCTTCTTAAGGCTTGGCTATTTTTCATTTAATATCTTTGTCATAACCTTTTGGAAACACATTCTTTAAGTCAGGCTTTCTCAACATGATAATTGACACTATTGATAATTTGGGCCAGATAATTCTTTGTTGTAGAGGGCTGCCCTGTGCATTTTAGGATATTTAGCAACATCCTTGGCCCTATCCAAAAGATACCAGTAGCACCCCCCACCCCCAACTGTGGCAATCAAATATGTCTCCAGATATTGCCAAATGTTCTCTGGGGAGCAAAATTGCCCCCAACTGAGAAACATTGTTTTAAGTTGATATACTACGTCATCATTCTTCATATTTAAAATTGATTTCTAAAGAACAAAATTATAATATTCACATTTAAAAGAAAATTTTTTCTGTAGAGAATCTGTATCCCTTTCCCACAGCAGACACAGACTTAATAATGATTTTATGAATTTAATTTTGAAACATTCTCAGAGTTCCAACTCTGGCCTTTGTTACATGGAATCACTTTGAACATTTTCCCAATTCCAAATATGTTAAGACTCCATCTTTCTAAAAAAGCAATGGTCCAATTTTTTGTGTGAATACAGTCCACACTGGGAGATTTTTTTCATTGCTTCCCAGGAAAGCTGTAAGAATTTCTGATGTCATTTTTGGTCCAAAAAACTCCTAAAGGCATCCTTCACCTGTCTCAGTCATTCACATTTGTCATTTACTTCAGAGTCCCTTTTACGTTTTCTCTGATCTGTTAGAATTTAGATGAACAGGAACAGAGTTGCATGGGCAAAGATGAGGAAAAGTTAAAAAAGGATTGCCATTTCAATTTCTTTCCTTTACCTATTGCTTGAGAAAATCTCTCTTGAGGTACAATGTTACTATTATATACCATTCACATTTTAGTCAGGGGGCTGAAATAACCCAGTGAAGAGATCCCAGAATAGAGTGTGAACAAGTTTTTTTTAAAATGCCTTGGAGTGATTTTCATAATACTCTAGAATATGGCTTTATGGAGATATTTGAAGTCTGAAATGACAGGAACCAGATAGAGAGGCATGACTTTCAGACTTTGCAAAATTGATTTCTTTGCCTCAAGAAAATACTTAAGAAGGTATCATACTGGCAGTAGCCATCACCAGGCACAGTCCCCAGTTACCAAAACTCCTTTCCACTGCAGAAGCACTGCAATGTTGTCTCAGCGGAATGGGAGGCTCAGACGGTGGGTAACGATGAGGAATGTGGTCCCGTGGCTATTCAGTTCTTCAGAGCAGGGAGACAACAGCCAACAGCGACACAAGCTGCACTTATTTCTGTTGAGAAAGTGTCTCTGGGGCTATTTTACTTGGGTTCTAACATACTTCACAAGGGTCAGCAGTCTTGCAGAAACAGAAGGCCATTTTACAACCCTTGTATTTTTATCATGATGGTGGACATAAATGCCTTGGAATACATAAAATAAAAGCACTGGGGAAGTCCTCTTCTCAAGATACCTCTGGCAGGCCTTATGCCCATCATTCCCATTTTTCAAGTAGGCTCCTCTTAGGAACATCCCAGTACTGTAGGAGGGAAGGGCCAGAACTACCCATAGAGATCATCTAGTTGAGGCCCTCGTCTTGTGAGTGAGATTCAGAGCAACAGAGTGCCTTGGCCAAGGTGACATGGCTTGTTCTTGGCAGTAGTGGGTTGTTTGATGCCCCAGATGAAATTTTACTGGTCCAATGCTCTGCCTCTAGGCGTTAGTATGGTTTTGGGTGACAAGCAGAAGGGAAGAACTTTTGAGGCATGAGTGTGTTTAGAAATAGATAAGACCAGAGAATAGGGAACTTTGGACTGCTAGAAAGGTTTATTTGATTACGAGTTGGGACAGAGCTGCCAAGAGGCAGGAAGCGGCCAAGGCAGCTTCACAATGCGGAGGGAAAATTCCCCATTTTATTTTTAACCTATTAGAAACCGTCTAAGATAGAGCAGTGTACCTGTTTGTGGTCAGAGGTTTTGAGTGGCATGTTGAATAGTATCTCTTTCCTTTTTGCATCTGGCTACATCTCCCAATAGTGGCCTTTTTAATTAAAATAAATATCTGCTCTCTGTTACTATAATAACAATATTTACATCTTATTTTGGTCCCCGTTCTTTCAATTCACATGGAATGCTCTCTTCTGAGAGCTGGACTGATTTACCCCTGGAGGATGGCCTCTGGGGCGCCTGTGCTTCAGGAAGAGTCACACGCAGCCACATAAGGGGCTGAATGAGGCAGCAGGTGGCTATGGTACAATTCACATCAGTTGGGAGTCGCCCCCTTCCTGTCCTCCCCCACCTTCAATCCTTCTCTCACTCCTGCAAGTGGCCGTTTTTGGGGATATACTTTTGTCCTTTGTACCCTCCTTCTTTTCTTTTTCACTGCAGTGAATGTCAGCAAGCTCTCATTTCCATTACACAGAGTTGCCCATAGCCTTCATCCTTGGATTCGGGGTGGCACTTGGGAGAAATACAATGGTTTCAAAAATCATAGATATTCCAGGAACCTTGTAAGCCTATAGCTCCCCACCAATATTGGTAGTTATGTGTAGAAAGAAATGATTGATAAGAATGTCCCAAAGGTGAATGCTTTTCTGGTTATTTGTAGCTTTTATGTTATCATTTATAACTCAAGTAAGCTAGCTACTAGTTTATCCTGCTAGCTCAAAATGAGAAAAGAATTGTCATTGGTTTTAAGTTTTCTTGACTCTAATTCTATATCCTTAACTATAAACACTGGCTTGCTAATTTGTGTGTGTGTGTCACTGCTAAGTTCTGTTCAGTGACTCACCATGAAATCCCCATTAAATAATCCAATTTTGGCTTCTTTTATGTTTCCTTTTTTAGTTAAATAACCACCTAGGTCACTGCAAGTCTCTACTAATTATACCCAAGAGCATCTGTTCTTCAGTCAGTCAAGGCTCTCCCTGTTTGGCAATTGACCACTCTCATTTCGGGCTGTTTCTCTTGCATGGAAATAGTTGGCTTATGCAAAGCATCATTACTTTTCAACAATTAAGGATTGCCTGTGGTCTAACTCTTACTAGTGTGATCCAAATAAATTGTTAAAATGAGAATAAACACTCAACCAGTAAAGAACTAAGAACATTGGATAGGAAAACAAATGAGATTCTGTCTGGAACAGGGTCAGTAGGAACTTTGTAGAATAACAGAGTGATACAGAATGAAAGGAGAGGATAATTTCCAAGCATTTTTAGAAAGAGGTGACAATACTGGCCATGGGGGGTGGCAGCATTTATTCATCAATCAATATTTACTGAGTATTCATTGTATGGCAGGTATTGTGCCAAGCACTGGGCTAGGTGCTGGAAATAAAGTTGTGAATAAACTAAAAAATATTCCCAAAGAGTAGAGGATCCTTAACACTGTGAAATATTTGTGGCATGCTTTCATAACTAACCATGGTATTTATGTTGAAATATGCTCTGAAGAACTCAAAGTCAGCATAGCACAGGACACATGATTTTGTTCTGTTGTTTACTAAATGTGTACACTTAGGCTTTGGTATCCTCATCTGAAAAGTAAGGATATTAACTGTGCCTACCTCATAGAGTTGTGTCCTATTTAAATTAATTAATACAGTTAAAGCATTTAAAATAGAGCTTGGCATTATAGTAATATTTCAATAATGTCAGGCAAAAATCTCATCCATGGATATGCTAGGAAGAAAAGGATCTGAAGCAATATGTGAAGTCAACAGGAAAGATTTTCAAGCTTGATTAGTAATGCCTGTGATGGGTGTAAGAGTAGAGTGTGATGGCACGTGTGCCACTTACATATCTTCCCTGTTCTGTCCCTCAGTTTGCAGATAAAGAAGGTGAGACACAGAAGGATAATAACATATAACCAAGTAAGGATACAATCAGGAACAAAATCAGAATTACAATTTAGGCCTCTCTGCTAACTCTCTTGGCCCTACAAATCATTTATTACATGCAATCATTTATTGCATACAAATAAATGATTTGCAGAAAAGACTATACAAATAATTTCTCAAATGAAGAGAAAAACCTCTTCTTAAAAAACTGTAGGTCAGCAATACCCAGAGAAACTAAGAAGAGAGTACCTTAAATGGCTTGCTCTATTTATACATTTTAGAGATGAGGATTTAAGAAGATTTAATTGTAGAGTTGGTGCTTTACAAATTGTCTTCTTTTTCACTTTACCAGTGTCTTCAAAATAATTGGTGAAATTCAACCTACAGTAATTTTCATCTACTTTTCCGGAGCACCATGAAATATTCTCAAATCATATGCATACAAATTTCTGCATGGTCCTGACATGTGCACACAGTGTTTTGTTCTGATATATGCAGATTTTTAGCAGGCAGCCTTGAAACAACACACTTTTTTTTCTTCAAATTACAACATATTTAGTAATAGACCTAGGTAGGAAATTAAATGAATCCATTAAACCTAGTCATTGAATCTTTCCCTACCTCTGTGCTCACAAAAGAAATAGTAGTTTATTCTTCCTTTGTATCTGGGGAAAAGTGAATTTTCTGTGAAATGAGCCACATAAAGCAGAAATAAACCCATGAGAACTAGCTTCTCATCCAGCGTGCTAATTGTGCAGCCTCTTATCAGTTGCCCTACATTCTACTCTTGGCAGAGAAGATGAGGAATTCCTGGGTGGACATTTCTAAGACCAGGAGGGGTATGTCTCCTGGCACAGTGACCTAGGAGAACAGTATAGTACAGTGCTGTCAGTATGTGGAGCTCAAGCATTCAACTTGTGTGGTAACGGTGCTGAAAATGGTCCATGGTTTGTGCCAATAAATTGAAGTGAATACGGACTGGATTAAAAAGATGAACAACCACATGAACATTTTTACTTTGAAAATGGTGAACAGCAAGCTCCCAGCTCTGAGATTTAGTAGCCAGGTAATTCATTAACTCATTGAGGGATAGAGAATTTGTAAGCATTCCTGTGGGCACACACTCGCAAGTATGAGTGTGATGCTTCATTGCCCAAATTCTATATAAAACAAAATTCTAATGATAAAGAATGTGAGATTTTCAATAAAAAAATTTCAGGGAAACAAAAAACAGAAGGGGCTGTATTATGCTCTCTACTGCACGCAGCTTCACAAGAGATAGAAGCATAAAATAGTCAGGACCAAAACAACAAACGCCCCAGAGTCAGACCTAGGTAGGGTGACTTTTCTTTATTTTTGTACTTTCTTGCATACATTTCCTCCCAACTCTCTCCCCCACCCTCCCCAGTTTGTATGTGGGGAATTCTCTCTCTTCCATATTTTGTGTGATTCTGAAGGGAGGGTCATTCCAGGAGTGCACTCCCCATGGTGGAATGGAGGGAACAGATCCCCTCTCCCATCCTGCACCACCAGGGGCGGCCACGTGACATAAGCTGGGCCCACCAGAGTCCGTCTTACCTCGCAGTGGGAGCAGGATGGCCTGTCTCAACTGCTGGGTCTGAAACATCCTGCCTCCTGATTATTGGCACTTACAGCACCCGTCTCCCACTCTTATACATTTCCAAGCCAACTCGGCCAGCTTCCTTTATTGCTTAACAGTTTTATTAAGTTGTAAAACTATAATGCATTACATCATATTTTAAGTATACACTTTGATAAGTTTTGGCACATGTTGACCCCCGTGAATCCATCACCACAATCAAGATCCACCTCCCCACAATGTGTCCTTGTGTTGCCCCCTGGTAATCCCTACCTCCTGCCCTTCCAGGCCCTCTATGTCCAGGCAACCACTGATCTGTCTCCTATCTCTTTTAGATTAGCTGTCACAGTCTATAAATTTATATGAATGGAATCATACACAATGATCATGCCTTTCTGTTTTCATTCAATATTTTTTGACATATATCTATGCTGTAGCATGTATCAATAACATTATTCCCATAAGGAATAATGTAAATAAATGTAATGTGTTCCCAAATCAAAGACAATGTACACTTTTAAGGCAATATGTAAAAAGAGAGGCTTGTATAGCATTACTTTACATGAGAAATAGATCCAAAAATTAATACTTAGATTAAGTAAAATAAAAACTGTACTTTACCTCTACTAAGAAGAGTCCATGGCCTAATGAGATGGTGGGAGGAGAGTGGTGAGGAGGAGAGGTCACGTGGAGTGTTGCTTGGAAGGAGAGTCCCTCTCCAAGAGAATATCAGGCACTTGCACTTCAGGTGCTCTTTCTCTTTTCTGCCTTTTTTCAACTTGTACTACAGGCTCTGACACACTCTGTCACCTTCACTAAAACCTTATCCAATGAGGACTGCTTCTGTCTTTCTCTCAGAATTCTTCAGAAGTGTGAAATTGTTTGGTTATTCAATAAACTCATATTTCTGCTTGTCAGAGCTTTGTCCAGATGGTACTTCTCCATGAAGTTTTGAACTTCTGCCCATTTTGCACACATTCTTTTATCAGGGAACTGATGACATCCTCCCTTATATCCTACTCACCTGAGGAAGTCTCTTCAGCCACCTCTTGTTGCTGCTCCTTCTGTGGTTCTTGCAGCTCCTCAGTGCTGAGCTCTTTATGATGTTCCACCACTAACTCCTCAACATCAGCAGCATCAACCTCCAGACCCATGGATTGACCCAAAGATACAATATTCTACACATCCGTGTCCTCTGTACCTGCAGGCTTGGGGTCAGCTTCAAACCCTTCAAAGTCTCTCTGAGTCACAGCTTCTGGCCACAACTTCTGGCTTGGTAATTCTTTCTCCTCTTTTATGGTGTAGGTTCTACTTGGCATTTTCTTCCACAAAACTCCAGTCTCATCATAGTTAAAAACTTGGTAGAGAATAAAACCCTCAGCCTCTACGTAGACTTGAAATTCACTGATGAATTCATCAGCAGCCTTTTTATTAGCACTTGCTGTCTTGCCATGCTTCATAACACTATGGATGCTGATCCTCTTTTTAAAATGATCAAACCAGCTAGGGCTGGCCTGAAAAACTTCAACACTGTCATCACTTGGTTCTGGTTGGTTTTTCAAAACTTTGGCATATAACACTTTCACTTTATCACATATCATGGCTTCCAATTTTTGTTTACCCAAATTAATAACTGCTTTTCAACTTCCTTGAGTGTTTGGGAACTCTGCTTTGTTATTGCTTTAACTCCTTTCACAACATCAGCCTTTTTTAATGCTCCTTTATTCTTGATGGTGGAGACCATAGTTCTAAGCATACTGTATTCCTTAGCAAGATCAGTAAGGCAAATACTGCTCTCATATTTAACTATTATTTCTTTTTTTTTTTTTTCTCAGTGGTGGTGCAAAGTAATTTTCTTTCCTGCTCAGCACTATCACTGCTCATTTTCTTAGGACCCATGATGAGAAAAAAATGCAAAACTACGCAAAATGACCACAGAAGCTATGATGAGACCACAATGGGATGTGCACAGGGCAAGAACTACCACATGAGTAATGAGTGACCCTTTGTTTCGATAGGAAAGGGTAGCAAGTCATGAGGCAACCGATACCAACAGATTTTAGCTTGCACATCAAGTACCAAACAGACGAGTACCGGGACGAAAGTTTCATACCAAAAAGTGTTGGGCTCCAAATTTGACTAGTTTCAAAGCAGTCGAGTACCAAGGCCTGACTATATCATTTTATAGCCTATATCATTTGACATTCCCACCACAAGTTTATGACCTACACATCTTCACAATACTTGATGTGATCAATCTTTTTAATATTAGTCAGTCTGCTAAGTGTGTAGTGGATTCTTATTGTAGTTTTAATTTGCATGTCCATAATGACTACTAATATCAAGCATTTTCTTGTTTATTTGTAATCCTTATGTCCCTATTGCCTTTGAAGTGCCTGTAGGGTTTTTTGCCAATGTATTGAGTTGCATGATTTCCTTTTATTGAGTTTTGAGTTTTCTCTCTGTATTCTGGATACAAGTCTTTTTTATCAATTATATAATCTACAAATATTTTCTCACAATTTATGGCAGTCTTTTTATTCTCTTAACAGTGTCTTTGTAAGGCAAACAATTTTATTTTTGATAAACAGGAGTTTAGCAAACATTTTATTGGACTGTGCTTTTGGTATTATAGCTAAAAAACCTTTGTCTAACCCAATATTTTCTTCTATAATTTTTTTCTCTACATTATAGTTTGTTTTTCCATATTGATCTATGATCTAGATTAAGTTAATTTTTGCCTGTTTTTCTTTGAGGTTCTATCACCTTTTATTTTCTGTGTTTTGAAGCTCTGTTATCAGGTCCTTAACTACTGAGACTTGTTAGGTAGTTTTGATGAATTAGCCCCTCTATCATTATGAAATAGCTCTTAATCCTTTTAACTTTACTCTAAAATTAACTTAACTGATATTAATATAGCCACTTCAGATTTCTTTTGAATAATGTTGCAATGTTATGTTTCTTTCTAAATTCTTTTACTTTAAAACATTGTGTTTTTATGTTTAAAATGGCTTGAGGCCTCTTTTACTTGTCTTACAAGTTCTTCTTTTAATTGGGGTGTTTATTTATTCCATTTACATTTAATGTGCATATTGATCTAGTTAGGATTATCATCCTGCTGTTTATTCTTCCTTCTTTAATTCCATTTCAGTTTCTTTAATGGCTTAATTGTGATTCTTTGTATTTTAATTTAGTAGTTGCTTTAGGGCTTAATAGCATTCACGTGTACTTTATCACAATTAACCTTGAAGTTCTATTGCGTCATTTAATGCATAGTATAAGCACCTTTACTTAAATTTCCCTTACTTCCTTCCTAGCCTCCAAACTACTTTTGTCATACATTTTACTTCTGCATTTGTTATGAACTCACACAAATTCGTTAGTTTTTAAAATATTAAATAATGAGACACCTTATATATTTGCCAGTGTAGTTATTTCTGCTGCTCCATGTTTTATTCCGGAATCATTTTCTTTCTGCCCAAAGAACTTGCTTTAACATGTTTTTTTTAGTATTGGTATGCTAATGATGAATTTTTTCATCTTTTCTATGGTTGAAAAAGTTTTTATTGCATGTCCATTTTGGAAAGATAATTTCATTGGGTACAGAATTCTAAGTTGATTGTTTTTCCCTTTCAGTACAATAAAGATATTGCTCCACTGTCTTCTAATCTGAAACCCAGGACCTCATACATGGGAGGCAGGTGCTCAACTGGTTGAGCTATATTCACTCCCTCCTTTGTTTTTAATGTCTTTTTTCCTCTGGCTGCTTTAATATATTCTCTTTATCACTGATCTTTAGCAATTGGATTATGATGTGCCTCAGTGTAGTTTTCCTTTGAGCTACTTGTCTCTGTGGTTATTACTGTTTTCATCAAATTTGAAAAGTTTACAGCAACTATTTCTTCAAATATATTTTCTACTTCCCCCTATTTCTCATCTCCTTTTAGGATTCCAAGGCTTCATGAAGTTATACCATAACGAAATGATGCTCTGTTCCTTTTGTTCTCCCCATTTCTTACTATATTTTATTTTGGGAGTTCTCTATTACCATGGCTTCAAATGTACTATTCTGTGATATCTAATCTGCCATTAATCCCTTCAAGTGGATTTTTCATCTTATACATATTTTTTTCTATCTAGAAATTCAGTATGGGTCATTTTTGTCTTCCATGTTTTACTTTAGTATATGAAAATATGGAATACAGTTATAATAATTGTTTTACTATCCCTCTCTACTCATTCTAACTTCTATGACCGTTCTGAATTATTTATCAAAATTGTTACATATTGTTATGCCAACACTAAAACATCTACAAAAATATTTATAATATAGTTATTTATTTTTAATTAGGGACGTTGTGAATTAACATAACAATCATGCATAACATACAGGATCCCATACACCACCCCACCTCCAACACTTTGCTTTGTTGTGGAACTTATATACCATTGATGAAGAACATCAAAATATTACTACTAACTACAGTCCATACCTTACATTAAGTGTATTTTTTCCATAGACTTTCCTATTTTTAATTCCATGTAATAATATAGTAAATTTGTTAAACTTCATGAAGGAACATTCTCATCTTTATACTGGTAATTGCAATCCATCATCCACAACAAGGTTCACGCTTCTATACAGTCCCATGTTTGTGCTATCCATCCTAAGTGTACACTCAGTGACTCTCAGTGTCATCACAGAATTGTTCTCTTATCATCTCAATTTTAGGACATCTTCATTACTCCAAAAATAAAAATCACTTTCACCCTTATACTCCACCATTGTTTGACTCTTAACATTGATAAAACATTTTCATTGCCAGTGATGCAAAAATATTTTAATATTACTATTAACTATAGTCCACAAGTTAGGTTAGTTGTATTTTTCCCATATATCACCATATTCTTAACGCTTTGTAATAGTGATGTACATTTGTCTTATTGTAAAGCATTCTTGTGTTTGTACTTCTAACCACACTCCTTATCAACCATTGAAATTGCTGTTATACAGTCCCAAGATTATCCTTTCTTTCTTTCTATTGATATTTATGACCCCAGATTAACCCTTCACATTTATATATCAGTGACATTAGTTATAGTCATTATAATATGTTATCTTCATCTCTATCCATTTCCCAACATTTATATTCAACCTAATTAGAAATTCTTATGGGGAAGGGCAAGATGGCGTTGTATTAAGTTCCCTCTCATCATCTCTCTCTCAAAAAATGGCTGAATGGGGGCAAGATCCTGCCCAAGTGACCTGTTTTGGGAACTAGCAGAGCAGGAGGCAATCTGGAGAGAGCTTGACAAAGAGATTAATTGTTCAAGATAATACTGTGAGCTTCTGGCCCTTGAGACTGGAACTGCAGGATGGCTAAAGCCCCACCCTCAAGGCAAAGCCACAGCGAGCCCTGACTCCCACTGGTCACCCAGCCTGAGGAACGGTTCTCTGAGAGTGGGAGTATTCTGGTGAAGGTAGAGAAGGGTTTCCTTTCTGTGGGTTTGGTTGCCTGGACCCTCTTTTTGAGCTTTGAGGAGCATACCAGCTGGCTCAAGGTGGCACCAAGAAGAGGGGAGAGGTGAATCTGCTGAGGCAGCATGATTTACCCAACTGCCTGGGATAGAGAAAATTGGCCTGGAAGAAGGTGGAGTCAGGCAATTAATTAGTCTGGTTCTGAAAACTATCAAAATCTCAACTCCCCTAAGGGAGGCAGGCAGTAGGAAGCACTTAATAAGCCTCCAACAGCCTATTTAGGGTTTCTTGGGAGGATGGGGTGCTCTTAAAGAGGATTGAGGATCATTTGTTTTCTGCAGTGACTTAAGTCACCAGCGTCCCATTTGAATTTCAAAAGGGAATTCTCACATAGGCTTGCTGAAGAGCTAACTGACCTAATGAGAAAGTTTAGCACTGTGAAAGATTTCTGCCTTGAATATACAAGATCCCTAGTTTGATTCCCAGCTCTACTTCGAGTAGTGACCCACTGGGATATTAAACATTCAACTGATACTTTAGGACAGGGAAAACATAGACATTGTTCTTGTATTTGCTTCTCTTGGGCCTCTTATTTTTTCCTAAAAAAAGAGGTTACTTTTATTTTAAATTTTAACTTAGCTTACTTGCTAAAACCCACTTCAAAACCTGCAGAGGGAAGGCTGCAGGATAATTGATTGATTAAACCTGGCAGCCTGAGAAGCTCCACAGGAACCTAAGAGGGAAGGCTGTTTTTTGTTAGTTTTTCTTTGACTGTTTGCTTGTGGGTTCATTTGTTTGTTTGTTTTCTTGTCTTTCTTTCCTCTTTCTCTCCCTGCCTTCCCCCTTTTTTAAAATTAGGTGCTGCAGGTTTATTGTTTGCTCTCTTTCCTCTTCCTTGATTTCCCCTTTTCTGCATATACCAATTTTGGCTGCCAGTGCTATCTCTTTTCCTTCCTACATCTTTCTATCTTCCACTTTCTGTTGTTCTTATATTCTACTTCCCTTTGTTTAGTTCCCAATTTTTCTGTTTTTTTATTTCTAACTCTTCTATTCTGTTTTCTATCGTTTATTAGCTCTTTTTTCTTTTTGACCTTTTTTTTCTCTTTCCCTCTTTCCTCATCATTCTGGCCTTTTAATTCATTCTATATACTTTTCTATATTTGGTTTCCCATTTCATTGTAAGTACTCTACTTTTTTATCCCTATTACTCTACACTGTTTGCATGAGTTAAATATTCATTTTCTTAGGTTTTATATGGTTCCTCTTCCAACTTTTAATATTATTACTATTATTATCATTTTTCTTACCTCTTTTGCTTTCTCTGGCCCTAATCTTATTCCTTCAAGGGAACATAGACAACGACAAGGAAATAGAGTAAGAACAAAATGTCAAAGAGAAAACAACACACATTCAAAAACAGCAACTAAATAAAACCCTAGAGTAGAGAGAAAAACTAATCACCTGAATGAACCCATCAAGATAAAAAGATGACTAGACAGCAACAAAAAAATTATAAACCATACCAAGAAACAGGAAGACATGGCCCAGTCCAATGAACAAACTAAAAACCAGGAAGAGAAGCAGAACACTAAACAACTAATCAAAGCTATCCAAACAAATATCATGGACCAACTTAATGAAGTGAAGGAAGAGATTAAGGATATTAAGAAAACACTGGGAGAACATACTAAGGAAATTGTAAACATACATAAAAAGATAATGTATATGATGGCGATAGATGGCAAAATCCAAGAAATCAAAAATACACTCTCACCACATAACGGCAGATTCAAACAGGCAGAGGAAAGAATTAGCAATGTGGAAGAATCCAGCAGGGACTTAGAGATTTGAATGACAACAACAAAAGAGGCAAACATATGCATTATAGGCATTGCAGAGGGAGAAGAGAAGGGAAAGGGGGCAGAAGGAATGCTGGAGGAAATAATGGCTGAAAACTTCCCAACCATATTTAGGGAGATGGATGCACATGCCCAGGAAGTGCAGTATACCCCAAACAGTAAAAATCTCAACAGGCCTTTTCCAAGACATATACTTGTCAAATTGTCCAATGCTCAAGACAAAGAAAATACTGAAGGCAACAAGAGAAAAGAGAACCATCACATACAAGGGAAACTCAATAAGATTAAGTGCTGATTTCTCAACCAAAACAATGGAGGCAAGAAAACAGTGGTATGACATAGTCATAGTACAAAAAGAAAAAAACCTTCCAGGCAAGAATTCTCTATGCAGCCAAGCTGGCATTCAGAAATGATGGAGAGTTCAAAATATTTGCAGATAGACAGAAACTAAGAGACTATGCCAATAAGAAACCTGCCCTTCAAGAAATACTAAAGGGAGTTTTGCAAGTTGGAAGGAAAAAAACAGGGGAGAGAGAGTTGGAGGAGAGTGTAGGAACAACTAAAAAGAAAAAAAAAAAAGAGAAATAAAAACATGATATACATAAACCCAAAGAAAATATGGCTAATGAAAGTAATTCCTTGAGAGTAATAACACTGAATGTTAATGAATTAAACTCACTAGTCAAGAGAGACAGATTGGGAGAATGGATAAGGAAATATGACCCATCTATATGCTGTCTACAAAAAACTCAACTTAGACCCAGGTATTCAAGGAGGCTGAAAGTGAATAACTGAAAAACAATCTTCCAAGCAAACAATAATCAAAAAAGGTGGGAGAAGCTATACTAATATAGGACAAAATAGACTTTAAATGCAAAACTTTTGTAAGAGACAAAGACAGAAACTATATATTAATAAAAGGGGTAATTTATCAAGAATAAAGAATAATCATAAACATTTATGCACCTAAGCAGGGTGCCTCAAAATACATGAAGCAAACACCAGAAAAACTAAGTGTAGAAATAGATACCTTTACGATTATAATGCATATTTATTACAACATTATCACCATTAGACAGAACATCTCAACAGAGAATCAAGAAAGAAACAAAAACTTTGAATAATACATTAGAGGATCTGGACCTAATAGACATATACAAAACACTACACCCAAATACAGCAGGATATACATTCTTCTCAAGTGCACATGGATCATTCTCCAAGATAGACCACATCCTAGGCCACAGAGAAATGCTCAATGAACTCAGAAAGATTGAAATCATATGAAGTAATTTCTCTGACCACAATGGAATGAAGCTGGAAATCTGTAAGGGCCAGAGAACCAGATTAAGCACAACAATGTGTTAAAAACAACACATTCTTAGACAAATAATGGGTCAAGGAGGAAATTTTTAAAAAATCAGTAACTTCCTTGAAATGAATTAAAATGACAACACAGCATATCACAACCTTTGGGGTGTAGCAAAAGCAGTAGTGAGAGAGAAATTCATAGCCATAAATTCATATATCAAAAAAGAAGAAAGAGCTAAAATTGAAGACCCAACCACACACTTGGAGGAATTAGAAAAAGAACTGCAAACTAACCCCAAAGGAAGTAGAAAGAAAGAAATAACAAAGATCAGAGCAGAACTAAATGAAATTAAAAAAATTAAAAAGCAATAGAAAAAAATGAACAAAACCAAAAGCTGGTTCTTCAAGAAGATTAGTAAAATTGGAAAACCCTTAGCTAGACCAGCAAAGAAAAGAAGAGAGAGAAGATGCAAATACACAAAACAAGAAATGAGAAAGGGGATATCATCACTGACCTCACAGAAATAGAGTATCATAAGAGGATACTTTGAAAAATTATATGCCAACAAGAAGGAAAATTTAGAGGAAACAGAAAAATTCCTAGAAACACACAAGCAGCCAACATTGTCTAAAGAAGAAATTGATTAACTCAACAGACCAATCACAAGTTAAGAGATAGAATGTGTCATTAAAAACCTCCCGACTAAGAAGAACCCAGTACCAGATGGCTTCATGGGTGAATTTTACCAAACATTCTGGAGAAGAACTAACACCAATCCTGCTTAACTCTTCAAAAAAATGGAAGTAGAAGGAACATTGCCTAAATTATTGTATGATGCCAACATTACCCTAATACAAAAGACACCACAAGAAAGGAAAATTACAGTTCGATCTCTCTAATGAAACTAGATGCTAAGATTATCAACAAAATACTTGCTAATCATATTCAATAACACATCAAAAGAATTATACACCATAACCAAGTGGGGTTAATCCCAGGTATGCAAGGATGGTTCCACATAAAAAAATTAATCAATGTAATGCATCACATAAACAGATCAAAAGAAAAAAAATCACATGATCATATCTATAGATGCAGAAAAAAGCATTTGACAAAATATAGCACACTTTCCTGATAAAAACACTGAAAAAGATTGGAATAGAAGGAAACTTTCTGAACATGATAAAGTGTATATATGAAAACAACACAGCTAGCATCATATACAATGGTGAAATCCTGAAAGCTTTCACTCTAAGATCGAGAACAAGACAAGGATGCCCACTATCACCCCTCCTGTTTAACATTGTGTTAGAAGTACTTACTTGAGCACTGAGGCAAGAAAAAGATATAAAAGTTATACAAATTGGAAAGGAAGAAGTCAAAATTTCACTATTTGCAGACAACATGATCCTATACATAGAAAGCCCTGAGAAAACTATAAAGCTTCTAGAACTTTTAAATGTGTTCAGTAAAGTCACAGGTTATAATATCAATGTGCAAAAATCGGTAGTATTTCTGTACACCAATAATGAGCAATCTGAGGATAAAATCAAGAAAAAATACCATTTAAAATAGTAACTTAAAAAAAATCAAATACCTAATACCTAAGAATGAATTTAACTGAAGATTTAAATGTCTTATACACAGAAAACTATACAACACTGTTAAAGGAAATCAAAGAAGACTTAAATAAATGGAAGAATATTCCCTGCTCATGGATAGAAAGACTATAATATCATTAGGATGTCTATCCTACCCAAACTGATCTGCAGATTTAATGCAATCCCAATAAAAATCAACACAGCAATTTTTACTGAATTGGAAAAACTAACTATGAAGTTTATTTGGAAGGCCAAGAAGCACCAAATATCCAAATACATATGAAAAAGAAAAAGCAAAGTGGAGGACTCACACTACCTGACTTTAAAACATACTACAAACCCACAGTGGTCAAAACTGCACGGTATTGGCATAAGAATAGACATGCTGAGCAATGGAACTGAACTGAGAGTTCTGCTATAGATCCTCAAATATACAGTCATCTTATATTCAACAAGGCTACCAAGTCCACTCAATTGGGAGAGAATGGTCTCTTCAACAAAAGGTGCTTGAATCCATATGCAAAAAATGAGAGAGGATTACCATCTCACACCTTATACAAAAATTAACTCAAGATGTATCAAAGATCTAAATATAAGAACCAAGACCATAAAGACCTTGGGAAAAAATATAGGGAAGCATCTATAGGACTTTGTAATAGAAAATGGCTTCATGAACTTCACACCCAAAGCACAAGCAGCAAAAGAAATTATAGGTAAATGGGACCTCTGCAAAATTAAAATCTTTTGCACCTCAAAGGAATTTGTGAAGAAAGTGAAAAGACGACTTACCCAATTGGAGAAAATATTTGGTAACCATATATCTGATAGGAGACTTATACCCAGTATATATAAAGAAATCCTCTATCTCAAAAAATACAAATACAAACAACCCATTTAAAAAATGGCAAGTGATTTGAACAGACACTTCTCCAAAAAAGAAGTACAAATGGCTAAAATGCACATGAAAAGATTCTTAACAGCATTAGCTATTAGAGAAATGCAAGTCAAAACTACATAAGATACCTTCTTACACCTATTTAATTGTGGCCATTAAAAATACAGAGGACTACAAGTGTTGAAGAGGATGTAGAGGAATGGGAACCCTCATCCACTACTGGTGGGAATGTAGAATGGTCCAGCCATTGTAAAGGACAGTTCAGCGGTTCCTTAAAAAACTAACTATAGATCTGCCATATGACCCAGCAGTTCCACTGCTGAGTATTTACCCAGAAGAATTGAAAACAAGGACATGAACAGATATATGCACACCAATGTTCATACTGGCATTATTCCCTATTGCCAAAAGCTGGAATCAACCCAAATACCCATCTACCAGATGAATGGATAAGCAAAATGTGGTATATACATACAATGGAATATTACTCAACTGTAAGAAGGAATACAGTAATAACACACAGGATAACATGGTTGAATTTTGAGGACCTTATGTTGAGTAAAACAAGGCAGGCATGGAAGGACAAATACTATATGACCTCTCTGATGTGAATCAAGCAAATCAAGCTGACTCAGAGAGGTAGAGTCTGGAAGATACATTTACAGGAAATAGAAAGGGAGAAGAAGGTTGTGAGCCAATACCCACACAGGCTAAATCTATGATAAAGTGGAAGTGAGTAGTTGTGCAGTAAAGGAGATATGACATATGACGGGAGTGTAGGGATACTATTTGGTTAGGTGGTGCAAGCTTAACAGGGGCCTAGGGTGGGTAGGTTGGGTTGGACAGACCATGGAAGTGGGGGAAAGGTTGGGGGAGAGAGCAAGTAACACTGGGGATTGGCAGGTTTGTGATTGAAACAGTGGTGAGAAAACTCTTGACAATATGAGAAGGAAGGGTTACTGGTTTAGGGTGTTGGCTGGGGGTGGGCATTCAGCACAGGACACACCTGGGGCAGGCTTCTAGGTAGTGTATGAGTGTTTGTCTTGTCATAGTGTGTTATATTGTGGGTGGAGACCCATATAGTCAGCAGAAAGTTGTTGTACTCCCATCTTGGGGTGGCCTGATATGTTCTCAAACAAAGAGGAGAGTGTCTCTCAAGACCATGGGGAGTACAGACTTGTGTGTCAAGCCTCAGCATTGTCAAAAATATCAATGAATCTTGTCCTTAAAGTAGTAAGGTTGCTGTGGGTCCTAAGAGGAGAGGGAAGGAGGAATAGAATAGATGGAAGAGGGGATAGTTAGGGGGCATTGGAAGTGTTCTGCATGATCTTGCAACAATGGATACATACCATGTTAAATTTCACCAAAAATTTATAAAAGTTTATGGTCTAAAATGTAAACCATAATGTAAACTACTGACCATGGTTAGTAGCTATGTCACAGTATTTGTACCTAAGTTGTAACAAATGTAACATCCACATGTGAAAAGGTCATTAATAGGGAAGGTTGAAAAGGAGGAGGATGTTGGGTATATGGGAGTCCCCTATATTATAAATGTGACTTTACTGTTACCTAAATCTTCTTTGAAGACATAATGAAAAAAAAGTTTAAGACCCTGAGGAAGAAATGTAAGAAATTGCTTCTGTACATATAGGACAACAGTTATAACAGTGATGGAAGGCAAAACGTCAAAAAATTTTTAAAATATTTTTCATTCTTGAATACCCCAGTTTTTTTCTTTTTTTACTCTGTTTTAGTTTTAGTTTTTTAAAATTATTATGTATTTCATTTCTTATGTTTAAACGTATCATTACTACCTTATTTTCCTACTAATTGAATTTGGCAGTATACTTGGCTTCATTTTTTAAGACGTTTTGGATCACAAAAGGGTTACAACAATGGCAGGAGAGGATCATTGGTGGAAGGTGTCAGTGATGGGAGATATATGAGAGAAAGTTCACCTGGGCATACATATAAGGTATATAAATATGTTCAAATATTCATAGTCATTGCCACAGTGGGTAGAGATTCACACAACAACTGAAAGAATACTGACTTCTCATCCTTGGGAGCTCTGCCACATTCTCTAATGGAATAGTAACAATCTCTCAAGTACAGGAGCAATGACCAGTGAAGAAGGATAGTCCGTTGATGGACTCTTGATATCGCCAACTATGCTTATGAGCCTTTTGCCCTTAAAATTGCAACTTACCCTAGTGTTGTAGGGTGCCTAAGAGTTACCTACTGAAATCTTCTGTGTTGCTCAAATGGGGCTACTCTCTAAGACAAACTCAGCATATAAATGTATTATCTTTACCCCAGCATGACAGGAACTCCCAGGATGAACCTCCATGGCACTGAGGGATTACTACCAAGCCCCATCTGGTGATGCAACCAGAAAAAGACCTTGAATAAAAGGGGGAAATTGTAGAGACAAATGAGTTTATATGACTAAGAGACTTCAAAATGGGTTGGGGAGGTGGGGCAAGATAGCATCTGAATGAGTGCACCTCGCAGTCTCTCCTGCAAAGAGGTGGATGAGTGGGGTTGGAGTCTTGCCAGAGTGGGCTGTTTTGGGGACTTGTAAGGCAGGAGGTGTAAGGATGTTGATTTGGAGAGACAGTGACAGAGGGAGTGCTTGCTAAAGGTAGAATTGCAGGCTGCAAGTTCGGAGGTCGGAGGCTGCGGGAAGGTGGGAACTTTCCCCCTAGGGCTGGCAGCCTTGGTGTTCCCTGAGAACTGTCAGTGGTGTGGCAACCTTCCTGGGCCCCATGATCCCCAGATGCTTGATCCCCAGGTCTGTATCCCCTAAGACCCTATAGCCCACATTCCACAGATGTACATACTCTGAGTCTGCAGTGTCCCAGACTTCCCTTTCCCAAGTCCAGCACACCTGGAGGTCCGGGATTGCCCTAGACCTCTGGTTTTGGACTGACTCCATGAGTGGGAGGGATTTGGTGGGAGGTGCAGCAGCAGGGCCAGGCTAGTATGGGTTTAGTTTTTTAGTCTTCCCCTCCCCACCCCCCCTTTTTTTTTGTGCTTGGAGGAGCATACCAGCTGGCCTGGGGAGAGCCTGGGAAGAGAAGAGTGGCAAATCTGCTGAGAAAACCCAATGCACCTCAATACCCTGGGATAGGAAACCTGGACTGGGAGAAGGTGGAGTCAGAAAATCAACTAGCCCTCTCATAGCACATCTAAAGGAGAGGGATGGTAGGAGGTGCTTTCCAAGCTTCGAGTATCATACTTGGGGTTCCCTGTCCCCGTCTCCTTCCCGCCCAGTATTGGCAGCCGGCGCTGCCCCTCCTTCTCCCCTTCTCCGTCTTCCGCCTAGCCGTTATCTAGACAGCCCACACTTTCCCCTTCCCCTCCCTTGCTCCTAACCTCTTAGCCAGCTTACTGTCCAGTAACCGCCTACTGTCCAGTAACCGCCTACTCTCCAGTAACCGCCTACGCAAGCAACAGCACCCGCCGGCACCAATCAAGTCCCTTTACGTATCCCTAGACCCTATAAAAACCATGTCCCCTTCAACAATAAAGTAGACTTGTGCCTAGACCTTGTCTCCGTGGTGTTCTTGCTTGCACGTCCCCCGTGCCTGAGCGGAGAGAACGAGGGCCCAACGGCTTCGTGCCGAACCCCCTCCTCTCCTTCGACCGTGAGGCAGCCCCCGTCCGGAGAGCCCACCCGGCCAACCGCCGACCCTCCCGGAGGCCCGCCACTGCCCACAATTGGCGCCCAACGTGGGTGGGGCCCACTCTGACGCCTACCCCCCACGCTTCGCTTAAGGTAGGGACTCTTCGGCGTCTTCCATTCAAACCAGAATGGGTGCTTCACTCTCCTCCCGTCAGGTCCCGCAGGTTTGGGCCCTGGCTGCCCTCCTGGAAACTAACCAGGTTAGAGTTTCCGTCCGCCAGCTTCAGCGCTACTGGGACTTACTTCTCCCGTTCAATCCCTGGCTCATCACTTGCCCGCTCTGGAGTCCTCAGACTTATGCCCGGCTGATCGAACGAGTAGCCTCAGCCATGGAACATGAGGGCCGGGTCTTTCCCCCCGGCCTCCTCCCCGCTCTTGTGGCCATTCGCGCTTGTTTGCAAGGCATGCCCGCTCCCGAGGCCAAGGCCTTCCCGTGCGATACCGTGGATGAGTCAGGGGAAGGGCGCGGCCGCCAAGACAGTGCTCCCGGTAATGACTCTGATGCCGAAACGCTCTCGGCTCAGTTGGAGGCCACGCTTGAGCTTGACCCCCCTTGCGCCGCTGATTCTGACTCCGACCAAGATGGCACACTTCCACCTTCTTCCTCACGAAACAAAGGAAAGCCCACCCAAGAGGGCGCACTCCCTCCTTCTTCCTCCCAAAAGAGGAAGAAGCCGCACTCCCCGCCCCTTCCTGCTTCTTCACGGAAGGACTATCCGCCGTTGTACCCTCCCCTTCCTGCCTCGGCACCATCTTGCCCCTACCCGGAACCGGCGTCATCTTGCCCTTACCCGGAACCGGAAGCGCTTCATCCGCCATCTTCTGATGATGACCTAGATGATGCGTACGAGCGCCCGCCATCTTATGTGCCACTGAATAGACACCCCCTCCCGCGCTCTAATAATCTTCTCTTCGAGCCCCCCACTGCTCCAATCGCTATGTATCCACTAAATCCCAATCGTTCTCGAGCGAACCCCCAAGTATGGGTTCCCTTCTCCCCGAAAGACGTGCAAACCCTCCGCAGCGCTATCCGAGAGGATGGTCTCGCCAGCCCCCATACTCAAGACCTCCTTGAACGTATGACCTTTGCCTGCTGTCTCCCCTACGACTGGATATCCCTCGCAAGAGGCATACTTCCCTCGGGGCAGTTTATTGACTGGCGCGCACATTTCGCTGCCGAGAACGAAAAACAAATCGCCGAGAACGCCCGCGACAGCACCCGATATCCTGCCAACGCGTTCCTCGGACCGGGGCGCTACGCCATGCCACAGAACTACGTCGCCCTCCCTCAAGGCTTCTTCCTCCAGCTAAAGCAGTGTGCCCTCTGTGCCTTCCGCAACTGCGCCGCCTCCATGCCCAAGCCACTCACCAGACTTTTCCAGAAACCAGAGGAACCGTTCTCCGACTTCATGGCGCGTGTCCAGGCCACGGCCAAGCGCAAGGTCATTGGCACGCAGGCCCAGACCTCCTTCATCAAGGACATTGTTCAGGAGGGCGCAAACCCAACTTGCAAGGCGATCATCAGGCCGCTGAGAGACAAGCCCCTCCACGACTGGGTCCTCGCCTGCTCCGGAGTCAACGCCCAGGCCTCCGCCGTGGCCCAGGCTGTCCTCGCTGCCGTCTCGGCCTCCAACGAATTCTTCCGCTGTGGCAAACTCGGCCACTTCGCTCGAGACTGCCCCAACAAGCCACGGCCGCCGCTGGACGTGCCCAACATAGGCCATCCACCATGGCCTCCTTCCACTCCATGCCCGCGGTGCAGAAAAGGATACCACTGGGCCCACGACTGCCGCGACTGCAGGCCTCAGCCCTGCAACAAAGAGGCCACAACGACTCAGCGCCCCCGCCCATGAAAGTACTCTGGTCTGTTCCCATCGCACCCTCCACCAGGCCTCTTCTCTCTATCCAAGTCTCCGGCCGCTGGCTCACAGGGCTACTCGACACAGGAGCAGAAATTTCCTGCATCCCACTCGACCAGGCCGGGCACCTCCCTCTGACTGATGGCCCCCTAGTGGTGGGAGCCACCGGCCAAGCACCCTCCCAGCAAGTTGCCCAGGACGTCGTCTGGAGAGACGCAGAAGGTCGACAGGGAACCTTCCGCCCCCTCGTTCTGAAGGAAATCTCGCAAGTTCTTTGGGGCCGTGATATCCTGCGTCAGTCGGGAGCCGTTCTCACTGCCACGCCACCGCAGCTGCCCCCCCAATAGTTTCGGCCATTGCTCGCGTTTGACCTCCAGCACCCGTTCCTCTGCAATGGGATACAGAGGAGCCCATTTGGGTGGAGCAATGGCCTTTCCCAATCCCTAAACTAGACATTCTTAAGGGGCTTGTTGATGAGCAGCTTCACGCGGGCCACATCGAGCCCTCCACCAGCCCATACAACTCGCCAATTTTCTTCATTCAAAAGAAGAACGGGAAGTCCCATCTACTTCAAGACTTAAGAGAAATCAACAAACACATCAAGCCTATGGGATCGCCGCAGCCCGGCCTCCCCCACCCTACCGCGGTGCCCCGGCATTGGTTTGTTGCAGTGATAGATATTAAAGACTGCTTTTTCTCCATCCCGTTGCACCCGGACGACCGACCGAAATTCGCCTTCACGGTTCCTCAGACCAACCATCGGGAACCGGCACTGCGATACCACTGGCGCGTTCTGCCTCAGGGCATGCGAAACAGCCCTGCCATTTGCCAGATGTATGTACGCGAAGCCATCCAGCCACTCGTGAAGTACGCTAACATCATCCACTATATGGACGACTTGCTCGTGGCCCATCCCTCAGAGTCAGGTCTGCACGCAGTCCTGGAGCAACTGCTGCGCCACCTTCGAGACCTAGATCTCAAAGTCAATACACAGAAGCTAACGGTTCATCCACCCTACCAGTTCCTAGGGTTCTCCATCACTTCCACCGTTGCACCCCAAACGCCACACATCAGAATTCCTGACATGCTTACGCTCCTCGAATTGCAACAACTCTGCGGACAGATCAATTGGTTGCGCCCAGCGCTGCCGCTTACCACAGAGCAACTCCAGCCCCTGTACCGGCTACTCTGCTCCAACGCTCTGCCATCATCCGCACCCGGAAAGAGGATTCGCCTCACCGACGAGGCCAAAAATGCCCTGGCCCGGGTAAATAGAGCCATCGAACAGTGCCAACTCCAGCGACATGAGCCCGGGAAACCGTTGTTAGGCCTAGTCTTACCCACTCGGGGAACACCTACTGGCCTTCTTTGGCAAGACGGACCGCTCCTCTGGGTCCATATGGCAAAGAGCAAGCTCCGAAAGATTGGACCTCAAACCACCCTACTTGTTCAGCTCGCCACCGCCCTAGTCACACAAGCCACCCATCATTATGGGTGCCCACCTGACACCATTGTGTGGCCCTTCACCGCCGAGCAAGTCACCACCCTGCTACGCAGCTCCGTTGATATGCAGACTCTTATGGAACTTTATCATGGCAACTTCGATAACCACTTTCCACAGCATCAGTTACTGCAGGGCCTTCCCCTGCTAGAAATCGCCGCCCCCGGCCATTTCCCTTTTCCATCCAGCAAGCCTCTTCCAGACACCACCATCATCTTCACAGATGCCTCCAAGACTAAGTTTGCCGCCGTTGTCTTCGCACCCGGCGAGCACCAGCCACGTTCACATGTGCGCCTCCATCAATCCTCTGTGCAAGTGGCCGAACTGCGTGCTGTCATCTTAGCACTCCAAACCCATCCCCACTGTCCACTGAACATCTTTACAGACAGCCTCTACTGCCTACAAGTCTGCCAAGTCATCGCCTTTTCTGCGTTTTTTCCGCCCGACAACTCAGCGAGTGAAAGCATCAACATCGCTCTCCTGGACCTTCAAGAGCTCATAGAGAACCGCCGACAGCCTTGGTTCATCGCTCACATCCGCAGCCATTCTGGCCTTCCCGGGCCCCTGGCCCACGGCAACCACCTTGCTGATCAGGCCGTTCACCTGCTTCCAGCCGAGACCACCGTCGCAGTCGGAGACCTCATCAATCAGGCCAAGCTGCTGCACGCCAGATTTCACTTCTCAGCAGCTGGCCTCCACAAACTCTTTCCAGACCTCCCAATCCATACCTGCAAACACCTTGTGCGGTCATGCCGAACGTGCACTCCATTGCTGCCCTTGGGGCCGCTCCAACCACAGGGAGTTAACCCTCGTGGGCTCCGCCCCAATTCCAGATGGCAACTGGACGTCACTCACGTCCCCCAGTTTGGCCGATGGAAATACCTCCACGTAGCCATCGACACCTTCTCTCATCTCTGCTATGCAACTGCGCTCACCGGAGAAATGGCCAAGCACGCCATCCAAGCACTCAGAGAATCTATTCTTTTCATGGGCGTTCCATGGGACATCAAGACAGACAACGGACCTGCCTACTGGAGCGCCTCCTTTGCCGAATTCCTCAAGCTCTACGACATCACCCATCACTTCGGCATTCCCTACAATCCGCAGGGACAAGGCCTAGTAGAGCGTGCTCACCAGTCTCTCAAAACCCTCATTCTCAAGACATCTGCCGACCAGCCGTGTCACACCCCTCGCGACGTCGTCACAGAGGCCCTGATCCGACACAACCTGATGACCTTCAATGCCCAAGGCTTTTCACCGGTCCACATGCACTGGGGGCCTACCTTCTGGCCCACCCCTGCACCGCTTGTCCTCTGGCGTGACCCGCAGACCACCCAATGGCATGGACCTGCCCCTCTCTTAGCCCAAGGACGGGGATTGGCCTGCGTTTTCCCTGAATCAGAGCCGCAGCCCATTTGGGTCCCAGGATGTCTCATCAAGCCCCACACCGCCGAGGCTTCCGCTAACGCTGACACCAATGATCCTCCTAACGAGTTGCCTACCTAACTTGCCTCCTTCCCATCGCTGTTTCCTTTGTAGTTTTCTCTCTCTCTTTTGTCTCCACAGATGATTCGCCGCCATGCGGGTAGTTCCGTTCTTCCCATTGCTCTCATCGTCATGCTTCCCTTCATCTCCCCGGCCGTTGTCAACTCAGCCCATCAACGCTCCAATTGGACCCTCCAGCGCTGGCAAGAGGAAGCCTTCCTCATCATCAGAAAACTACTGCCCACACCTGAATCCCCACCCCTCGCCGTTGGCCCCAATAAAGTCCTCAATCCCCCTGCCTCCCCCCCTTACAGCGGCACCCCCCCCCCCGTCCATCGCTCCCCAGCCATGGCCCCCCCTACCAAGTATTCCAGTCCCCTTCTCACGTTAATCTATGCATCCTACTTATCTCTAAATACTTCTCACCCCAACCTCACCAAGAACTGTTGGCTCTGCCTCTCCCCCTCCCTTCCTATCTATGAGCCTGTCGCCGTTAACTTCACGTTCAACGAATCCACTTCAGTATACCCAGCCGAGTGCAACTGGAACACTTCCTCTGTCCCCCTAACCTTTCAATCTGTTTCCTCCACAGGATGCTGTGTTCATTCTCGTCAAGGTTCCCACCCCTCCCTTAGTGCTTGCTCTAACTACTCCTCTCCCAGTGCTTCCGCCAAGTTCTTAATCCCCCTTAACACCTCCCAATGGCTTTGCAACTCCACCGGGCTAACCCCCTGCCTCAATGTCGCCACCCTCAATGCTACCCATGAGACTTGCCTGCTCATCCTTCTCGCTCCTCGAGTCGTTTACCATTCTGACCACGAATTTTTCCACCGCGTGCTGAGCAGACAAACCTCCCTCCACTTACAAAGGAGAGAGCCTGTCACCACAGTCCTAACAGTTGCTACCCTTCTAGGTCTTGCAGGGGCAGGCACAGGGATCACCGCCCTTGCCACACAGTCCTCTGCCCTCTCCTCTCTCAGACAGGCCGTCGACGAAGCTATCACCCACCTTCAAAATGCTGTAAAACATCTAAAAAATTCTCTCAATTCTCTCTCTGAAGTAGTCCTCCAGAACCGCCGCAGCCTCGACCTCCTCCTCCTTAAGGAAGGGGGTCTCTGTGCCGCCCTTGGAGAGGAGTGCTGTGTATACGCCAACTCCACCGGCTTAGTCGAGGACAACCTGAGAAAGGTCCAGGAGGGATTGGATAAGCGCCGCAAAGAGCGAGAAAATGCGAACTATTTTTCCAGTGTTCTCCATACCCTCCTCCCATACCTCCTTCCATTTTTAAGCCCACTCATCATCATCATCTTAGCCCTCACTGTAGGACCCTGGGCCGCAAAAAAAATAGTCCGCCTCGCCAAAGACCAAGCCAAAGCGGTATTCAGCTCCTTTGTGCAGGTTCATTATCAACGCCTCGCCCCTAAAGAGCCACCATCAAGCCATCCGCCGCGCTCCTCCCGCCCCCACCACAAACACCGAACCGCACGCCTGTAACCTCCTGTCTCCCTTTCCTCACTCATCTCCCTCCTTCTCCCCCAATCGGGTGAGGGGTTCAGGAACATCACGACCCCGTTTTGCTGGCAGAGCTCGGCACGCCAGGCGCCGGCGTGCGCCGACCCCAGCAGCAGGCACATGCGTCCTGGCCAGACGCTGTGTCCTCTGCAGCTGAGAGCAGCTGGGAGGGCCCTCTGCTTCTCGCCACCAGCCGGTCCTCATGGTCTCCCTCCTCCCCTCGTCTTACCCCAGTACCCTGTCCCATACTGCCCCTGCTGCCACCAGTTCACCTCCCCCGAAGCACATACTTTTAAACAAAAGGGAGCAATTGTCCCCGTCTCCTTCCTGCCCAGTATTGGCAGCCGGCGCTGCCCCTCCTTCTCCCCTTCTCCGTCTTCCGCCTAGCCGTTATCTAGACAGCCCACACTTTCCCCTTCCCCTCCCTTGCTCCTAACCTCTTAGCCAGCTTACTGTCCAGTAACCGCCTACTGTCCAGTAACCGCCTACTGTCCAGTAACTGCCTACGCAAGCAACAGCACCCGCCGGCACCAATCAAGTCCCTTTACGTATCCCTAGACCCTATAAAACCATGTCCCCTTCAACAATAAAGTAGACTTGTGCCTAGACCTTGTCTCCGTGGTGTTCTTGCTTGCACCGTGCGTCCCCCGTGCCTGAGCGGAGAGAGCGAGGGCCCAACGGCTTCGTGTCGAACCCCCTCCTCTCCTTCGACCACGAGGCAGCCCCCGTCCAGAGAGCCCGCTCGGCCAACCGCCGACCCTCCCGGAGGCCCGCCGCTGCCCGCAGTTCCCAGTGAGGTGTGAGTACTCTCTCTCTGGAAATTAAGAGTCACTGTTTTCTGTGTGGAGCTGGTTCAACAAGGACCCACTTGAATCTCCTACTGGACCTCTCAGGCAGTTTTCCTGCTGCCTGGGAAAGAGGGAAATGAAGAAGGGTAAAGGGGGAATATCAGATCCCTAAACATTTTATTTAACTACAAAGTGGATTCCTTGCTTGAAACTTTGTCTAGTATTTTGTTGGTTTATCTTCTTGTTTTTCCTTCCTCTTTATCCTCCCAAGGCCCTTTTTTCTTTGTTTTTTCTTTTTTTCTCTTTTTCTTTTTCTTGCTTGCTTCCCCTCTCCCTTTTGTCCTTTCTTACTTTCTTTCTTTCTTCCTTCCTTCCTTCCTTTCTTTCTTTCTTTCTTTCTTTCTTTCTTTCTTTCTTTCCTTCTTTCTTTCTCTTCTTTTTTATTCTTTGTACATTAGGTGCTGCAGGGAATGCTTCATATTTGCTGTATTTTCTCATCCTCAATTTCCCCTTTTCTGTGTGTACTGATTTTGGCCACCAACACTATCCCCTTTCCTCTACATGTTTCTATCCTTGTCATTTATTGTTTCTCTTACATTACACCTCTCTTTGTTTGCTCCCATACTTTTCTGACTTTTTATCTCTAATACCTTTGTTCTGTTTTCTGTCTTATATTCACTCTTTATATTATTGTCCTTTCTTTTCTCTTTCCCTCTCTCCTGAACACACTGACCTTTTAATTCACACTATATTCCTCCCCATATTCAGTTTACTGTCTCATCATGGGTAATCTACTTTTCTTATTGTTATAACTCTACATAACTTACATGAGTCTAATATCCATTCTCCTAGATCTCACATGGTTCCTCTGTTAATATTTACTATCGATACTACTGTTATTCATTTTCTTTTCTCACTCCTTTTGCTTTCTCTGGCCCTAATATTTTCCTTCAAGTGAACTTAGCCAACAATAAGAAAATAGAATAAGAAAAACGAAATAACAAAGAGAAGACTTAACACGCATGCAAAAACAACTAATTAAACCCCAAACTAGACAAAGAAGCTAAGAAACTGATTTAACTTATCAAGATAAAATGATGACCAGACAGCAACAAAAAACTACAAACCAATAATGAGGAAAACATGCCCCAATCCAATGAACAAACTAAAATCCAGGGAGAGGAGCAGAACATTGAACAAGTAATTAAAGCTCTCAAAACAAATATTAGGGACCAATTTGATGAAGCAAAGGAAGAGATTAAGCATATGAAGAAAACACTTGGAGAGAATACAGAAGAAATTGTAATCATACCCAAAAAAGATAATGGATATGATGGTGATGAACAGTACAATTCAAGAAATAAAAAATACACTCTCAGCAAATAACAGCAAACTAGCAGATGCAGAGGTAAGAATTAGTAATGTGGAAGAGAGTACATTTGAAATCAGATAGTAGAACTGATCAATAAAAAGATAGAAAAAATCCAGCAGGGACATAGGGACCTGAATGACAATGCAAAATGTGCAAACATATGCATTATATGTATCCCAGAAGGAGAAGAGAAGGGAAAGGGGACAGAAAGGGTGTTGGTGGAAATAAAGGCTGAAAACTTCACAAACCTATTGAGGGAGATGGATGTACATGTCCAGGAAGCACAATGCACCCCAAACAGCATAAATCCCAACAGGCCTACCCCAAGACATATACTTGTCAAATTATCCAATGCTCAAGACAAAGAAAAAATACTAAAAGCAGCAAGAGAAAAGAGAACCCTCACATACAAAGGAGGATCCATAAGATTAAGTGCTGATTTCTCACCTGAAACCATGGAGGCAAGAAGGCAGTGGTATGACATAGTTAAGGTACTAAAAGGAAAAAAAAAATTCCAGCCAAGAACACTCTATCCAGCAAAGTTAGCACTCAAAAATGATGGAGAGTTCAAAATATTCACAGATAAACAGAAACTAAGGGAGTATGCCAACAGGAATCCTGCCCTTCAAGAAATACTAATGGGAGTTCGGCAGGAAGAAAGAAAAAAAACAAGAGAGACAGAGTTGGAGGAGAGTGTAAGAGCAACTTAAAAGACAAAAAAAAACAGAAAAAGAAAATCAAACAAAATATGATGACAAACACAAATCCAAAGAAAATATGGCTAATATAAATAATTCCTTGAAAGTAATAACACTGAATGTCAATGGATTAAACTCACCTGTCAAGAGACTCAGACTGGAAGATTGGCGTGATGGAACTGGACTCAGATGGGATCTCTTTTTACAAGACTTACATGCCACTTTACTGGAATTGTAGTTGGTGTTGGAGTTTAAGATATATTTAGGGGATTTGAATCTCTGGACTGAAAATATGATAGCCAGGCCCTGAGCCTCAACAGACTTCAGCTCCTACACTCTGATTTATTGGACTTACCCCACTCAGCTAACATAGAGTTGAAGAAGGTCAACCACCACACCATGGAGCCTAGAGTGCCTACAACTGAAAGCAGGAGGATTGCATCCAGTATCCATGTGGAATCTAAGCCCCCACTTGACATAGATGTGCAATGGACACAACCAATCCAATGTCCACAGAGAAATTTGGCATTGGTGTGGGAAGGGTGGCCATGGTGGCTGCTGGGTTTGGGGAATGGGAGGAAGAGATGAGATGGGGAGGTGTTTTCAGGACGAGGAGATGTCCTGGGTGGTGCTTCACGGACAACTACGGGACATTGTAGATCCCCCCAGGGCCCACTGGATGGAACGTGGGAGAGTGTGGGCTATGATGTGGACCATTGACTATGGGGTGCAGCGATGCCCAGAGATGTACTTACCAGGTGCAATGGATGTGTCATGATGATGGGAGAGAGTGTCGCTGTGGGGGGAGTAGGGGGTGGAGGCAGTGGGGTTGAATGGGACCTCATATTTTTTTAATGTAATATCTTTTAAAAAAATGAATTAATAAAAAAAAAAGAAATACAAACCATCTATATCAAGAAACACATCTTAGACCCAGGGATTCAGGGAGGTTGAAAGAGAATGGCTTGAAAACAATCTTACAAGCAAACAATAACCAAAAAAGGGCAGGAGTAGTTATATTAATATCAGACAAAATAGACTTTAAATGCAAAACAATTGTAAGAGACAAAGACGGACACTACATATTAGTTAAAGGGTAATCTTTCAAGAAGAAAGAACAATCATAAACATTTATGCTTCTTACAAGTGTGCCTCCAAATACATGAGACAAACACTGGAAAAACACAGTGAAGGAATAGATGCCTTTACAATTAGAGTGGGGGACTTTAATACACCACTATCAACTTTGGACAGAACGTCTCAAAAGACAATCATAAAGAAACAAAGACTTTGAACAATATATTAAAGGAGCTGAACCTAATAGACATATAAGAACATTACACCCAAATACAGCAGGATATACATTCTTCTCAAGTGCACATGGATCATTCTCCAAGATAGACCACATGCTAGGCCACAGAAAAGTCTCAATGAATTCAGAAAGATTGAAATCATACGAAATAATTTCTCTGACCACAGTGGAATGAAGCTAGAAATCTGCAAGGGCCAGAGACCCAGATTTGGCACCAAGATATGGAAGGTAAACAACACACTCTTAGAAAAACAGTGGGACAAAGAGGAAATCTCAAAAGAAATTAATGACTACCTTGAAATTAATGAAAATGATAACACAATATATCCAAACTTGTGGGATGTAGTAAAGGCAGTACTGAGGTGGAAATATATAGCCATAAATTCATACATCAAAAAAGAAGAAAGAGCTAAAAGTGAAGAACTAATAGCACACTTGGAGGAATTAGTAAAAAAACAACAAACTAAACCCAGAGGAAGAAGAAAGAAAGAAATAACAAAGATCAGAGCAGAACTAAATAAAATAGAAAATAAGAAAGCCCTTGTAAAAATAAACAAAACCAAGAGCTGGTTCTTTGAGAAGATCAATAAAATTGGCAAACCCTTCACTAGACTAACATAGAAAAAAAGAGAGAAGATGCAAGTACACAAAATAAGAAATGAGAAAGTAGATGTCACCACTCACCCCACAGAAATAATGACTATCCTAAGAGGATACTTTGAAAAACTATATTACAACAAAAAATGACAATTTAGAGGAAATGGACAAGTTCCTAGAAACACATAAGCAGCCTACATTAACAAAAGAAGAAATTAACTATCTCAACAAACCAATCACAAGTAAAAAGATAGAATCAGTCATTAAAAATCTCCCAACTAAGAAGAGCCCTGGGCCAGAGAGCATCACAAGTGAATTCTACCAAACATTCCAGAAAGAACTAACACCTTGCTTAAACCCTTCCAAAAAATTGACACAGAAGGAACATTGCCTATGTCATTATATGATATCACCATTACTCTAGTACCAAAGCCAAACAAAGACACTACAAGAAAGGAAAATTACAGACCAATCTCTCTAATGAACCTAGATGTGAAGATCCTCAATAAAATACTTGCTAATTGTATTGAACAAATTATACACCATGACCAAGTGGAATTCATTCCTGGTATGCAAGGATGGTTAAACATAAGATAATCAATTAATGTAACACACAACATAAAGAGATTGAAGGGGGAAAAATCACATGATCATATCTATAGATGCAGAAAAAGAATTTGACAAAATACAGCACTCTTTCTTGATAAAAACAATGCAAAAGATTGGAATAGAAGGAAACTTTCTGAACATGATAAAGAGTATATATGAAAAACCTACAGTTAACATCATTTACCATGGTGAAACCCTAAAATCTTTCCCTCTAAGATCAGGAACAAGACAAGGATGAGCAGTATCACCCTTCCTATTTAACATAGTCTTAGAAGTACTTGCTCGAGCACTGAGGCAAGAATCAGACATAAAAGGCATCCAAATTGGAAAGAAAGAAGTCAGAATTTCACTATTTGCAGATGATATGATCCTATACATAGAAAACCCTGAGAGGTGCACAACAAACCTTTAGAACATATAAATGAGTTCAGTAAAGTCACAGGTTACAAGATCAATGTGCAAAAATCAGTAACATTTCTGTACACCAATAATAAGCAATCTGAGGAGGAAATCAGAAATCAAATACCATTCACAATAGTAAATAAAAAAAATCAAATACCTAGGAATAAATTTAACCAAAGATGTAAAAGATTTATACACAGAAAACTATACAACACTGTTCAAGGAAATCAAAGAAGACCTGAATGAATGGAAGAATATTCCCTGTTCATGGATAGGAAGACTAAATATTATTAAGATGTTGATTCTACCAAAACTGTTCTACAGACTCAATGCAATCCCAATAAAAATCAACACAGCTTTCTTTAATGAACTAGAGGAACTAACTATGAAATTTATTTGGAAAGGAAAGAGGCCCTGAATAGCCAAAGACATATTGAAAAAGAAAAATGAAATTGGAGGAATCACACTACCTGACTTCAAAACATACTACAAAGCTACAATAGTGAAAATGGCGTGGTATTGACACAAGGATAGAACACTGACCAATGGAACTGAACTGAGAGTTCTGGTATAGTTCCTCATACATACAGCCCTATGGTATTTGACAAGGCTACCAAATACTCTGAACTGGAAGAGAATGGCCTCTCTAACAAATGGTGCCTGGAGAACTGGATATCCATATGTAAAAGAATGAAAGAGGATTACAAACTCACATCTTATACAAAAATCAACTCAAGGTGGATCAAAGACCTAAATATAAGAGCCAAGACCATAAAGACCTTGGAAAGCAATGTAGGGAAGGATCTACAGGACCTTGTATTAGCAAATGGCTTCACGAACTTTACACCAAGAGCACAAGCAGCAAAAGAACAAATATTAAATTAAATTTACCAAAATTAAAGCCTTCTGCACCTCAAAGGAGTTTGTCAATAAAGTGAAAAGGGAGCCTACACAATGGGAGAAAATATTTGGTAAACATATATCTGATAGGAGACATATCTTGCATATATAAAGAACTCCTATATTTTGAAAATAAAAAGACAAACAGCCCATTAATAAATGGAAAAAGGATATGCACAGATACTTCTCCAAAGAAGATATTCAAATGGCTAAAAAACACATGAAAAAATGCTCAAAATCACTAGCTATTAGGGAAATGCAAATCAAAACAACAATGAGATACCATCTTACTCCCATAAGACTGGCAGTTATCAAAATCAAAAGGCTACAATTGTTGGAAAGGATGTGAAGGAATGGGAACACTCATCCACTGCTAGTGAGAATGCAGAAGGATCCAGACATTCGGGAGGACAGTTGGCAGTTTCTCAAAAAACTCACTATAGATTTGCCATAATACCCAGCAATTCCACTGCTGGGTATATACCAAGAAGATCTGAAAACAAGGACACAAACTGATATATGCACACCAATATTCATAGCAGCACTGTTCACTATCGCCAAAAGTTGTAATCAACCCAAATGCCCATCAACAGATGAATGGATAAATAAAATGTAGTATATACATACAATGGAATACTACTCAGCTATAAGAACAAATAGAGTACAAACACATGTGATAACATGGATGAATCTTGAGAACCTTATGTTGAGTGAAGCAACACAGGCATTGAAGGACAAATACTACATGACGTCTCTGATATGAAATAAGTAAACCAAACTGTTTCAGAGAGCTAGAGACTGGATGATAAACTTTAAGGTAGTTGGGGAGTAGAGGAAGGTTGCAAGCTGACACCTGCATGAGTGAAATCCACAATAAGCTGAAGGTAAGATTTGTACCAGGAAAGGATAAAATGGGGGCATAGTGATACCTTTGGAAGGGGCTTTGTGGGTTTGAGGGGGGCTAGGGATGGGAGGATGGGTCAGATGGCCCAAGAAATTGGGGGGAGTGTGAGGGGAACATTTGAACATAGGAGATTGTCGGGTATGTGGTTGAAATCATAATGTAGAGAAAACTCTTTAGAAAATATAATACAGAAGGTTACCTGTTTAAGATGCTTAAGGGGGGTATCTGACACAGGGCAATCTTCTACAGAGTGTGTGAGTCCTCATTTTGTCATAGTGGTTTATAACATTTGGTGGAGAACCATACAATGAGAGTGAAGGTATACCTGGGGAGGACTGATGTTCTTAAACAGAGGGAAATGTATCTCTCAAGAGAATTAGTGGCTCCCAATCAGTTAGAGCAGTCAAGTATGTCAAGCCCTCAACATTGTTGCAAGTACCTCTGAATAGGGTCCTTCAAATTGGTTGTCATGGTGGGCCCTGAGGGAAGGGGGAAAGAGGTGTTGAATACATGGAATCAGTGTAACTGTGGGGCAATGGAAGTGCTCCACAAAATCATGCAATGATGGATATAGGATATGTTAAATTACACCAAAAATGTATAAAGGTCTATAGGCTAAAATGTAAACCAGGTGTAAAACATAAGATAACTAAAAATTTAGAAAATTGTATAGTCTAAAATATAAACCATGAGGTAAACCCAAATGGAACCATGTTTGAAAGCTATTGTTTCAATATCTGTACATCAGCTGCAGCAATTATAATATGAACATGTAAAAATAACATTGCTGGGGAAGAGACAAAGGGTCTGATGTTGGATATGTGGGAGTACCATATATTGTATATATGAATTACTGTGATCTAAAACTTATGTGAAGACAAACTTAATAATTAGAAATAAAAGAAAAGAAAGGATGTAGACACTGAGGAAGAAATGAAAGAAATTGCCTTGGTACTGTACATATAGGGCAACACCTATAGAAGTGATGAAAGGCAAAATGTCAAAAACAAAGCTTTTTCATGTTTCATTTTTTGATACCCCAATTTATTTGTCCTTTATTTAATTTTTCTAAATTAATATGTTTTCTACATCTAACCTTTAAACCCATCACTATATTCCATTTTACTCCTAATGGAACCTGGCAATATATTGGGCTTCCTTTTTGAAAAAGTTTTGGACCACAGAGAGGTTGAACTATGGTGGGGGAGGAGCACTTGTGTGGGGTGTTATTGGTGGGGGCACATGGTTGGGAGGGAGTTCTCCAGGGCATGTAAGTAGGCTACATAGAAAGGTTTGGATATTTTCATAGTGGTTTCAGTTGGAAATGACAGCTGAGAGAGTGCTGAGTTCCTGGCCAAGGTAACTCTGTCGCATTCCCCAATATAACAGCAACAATCCCCCAAGTCCAATGACAAAGACCAACAAAGATGGATGGTCCAATGATGAGCCCTTAATACTGATGGCTCCAATTATGAACCTGTGTGCCTGAAATACGAACTAGGCCTAGAGCTGTGGGGTGCCTAAAAGTTACCTCCTGAGAGCCTCCATGTTACTCAAGTGTGACCACTCTCTAAGCCAAACTCAGCATGTAGATGCATTGCCTTCCCCCCAGCATGGGACATACCCCCAGGGATGAGCCTCTCTGGTGCTGAGGGATTACCAGCAAGCACCTGCTGATGATATAACTAGAAAAAGACCTTGAATAAAGGAGTCAACTCAGACCGGCATAATATCTCAGCCTACATGTAATATCAGGTGTTAAAAACTGCTTTTTGACTTTAGATAAAAGGGGGAAATGGAAAGGACAAGTGAGTTTATATGGCTATGAGTCGCCAAAAAAGAGGTGGGAGGTCATCAGAGGGGTGATGCTTATGCACGCCTCAGCAGGGTACCAGAGACAGCCAAGGTAGATGGAAACCCAGGTCCTGGTTCTCCTGAGGGCTGCAGAGACCCACAGGTTCTATGGACATAGAGGATGGCTCCAGAGTTCAGGGCCATGTCAGTTGGCCCTACTTTGGAATTTGTGTTCCTGAGTGTGATGGAGTTGGAATCAGATATGACCTTTCTACACATGCCTCTTTGTTACTTTTACTGAACCTGTGGTTGGCATTTGGGTTGGTGTGTACTCAAGGAGACCTGATTCTCTGGACAGTTCATGTGATGGCCAGGCTCTGGACCTCAGCAGACTTGCGGCTTCTACCCTCTGGTTTGTTGGACTTACCCTGGCCAGCTGACAAGGAGGTGAAGAGGGTCAACCACCACACCAGGGAGCCAAGAGTGCCTGCAGCTGCATGCAGGAGAATTGCATCCATCATCCATATGGAATCTAAGGCTCCTCTTGATATAGAGGAGGACTGGACATAACCATCCCAGGGTCCACAGGATGGAGGAATAGAGTATGGATTAGAGTGGACTCACTGGTGTTCTGCTGGGGAACTATTGTGATTAGGAAGGGAAGAAATTGTAGTAGTGATGTGGAGAGGATGGTCATGGTGGCTGCTGATGGCAGGGAGACGGAAGAAGACATATGGTGTGGGACATTTTCAGGATTTGGGGTTGTCCTGGGTGGTGCTGCAGGTATGGATGCTGGACGTTGTGTGTCCTGCTGTGGCCCACTGGGTGGACTGGGGGAGAGTGTGGACTACAATGTGGACCACTGTCCATGTGGTGCAGCAGTGCTCCAGAATGTATTCACCAGGTGCAGCAGATGTGCCGTGATGATGGAAGAGGTTGCTGATGTGGGAGGGGTGGAGTGGGTGGGATGCGGAGTATATAGGAACCTCCTATTTTTTGAATGTAACATTTAAAAGAAAATAAAGAAGAAAAAATACCAAAAAAATGAGTTGGGAGGTCATCAGAGGGGTCACGCTTATGCATATCTCAGCAAGATCTCATAGACAGCCAAAATAGATACTACCCCCAAATAATGGGGCTTCTGAGGGCTACAGAGACACCCAGGTCCAACAGTCATGACAGATAGCTCTGGAGTTTGGTGCCTTGCCAGTGGGCACTATTTTGGAGTATGTGCACCCAAGTGTGACAGAACTGGGTTCAGATATAACTTCTGTACACATGCCTCTTCTGTCCCTTTTATTGAACATCTATTTGGTTCTGGAGTTGGTAGGTGTATGTCCAAAAGCCTTGAATCTCTGGACTACTAATGTGCTAGCTGGGCCCTAAGTCTCAGCGGAGTTTCCACACCTACTCTCTGCTTCATTGGACTCACCCAGGACAACTAACAAGGAAGTAAGGATGGATAGCTACCAACTCTCTGCAAGCAAAGAGTCTCATCCATCAGCCATATGAGATCAAAGCCCCATCTCAATTAGAGGTGGAGTGGGCACCATCATCCCAGAATCTTCAGGATTGAGGAATAAAATATCAACTAGAGTGGACTTACTGATATCCTACTGTAGACTTATTGTGATTCTAGCAATGGAAGAAATTATCACTGATGTAGAGACAGTGGCCACTGGAGTTGCTGAAGGCAGGGAGAGGGCAAAAGAGGAGTAATATGGGGCCACTTTTGGAACTTGGAATTGTCATAGCAAAGACAGACATCGGACATTATATCTCTTGCCATTACCTATAGAATGGAGTGGGAGAGAGTATAAACTACAATGTAAATTCTAATCCATGCTATGTGGCAATGCTCCAAACTGTGTTCATCAATTATAATTAATGTACTCCACTAATGAAAGAATGTGGGAAAAGTTGGAGGTGTGGGGAGTGAGACATATAGGAATCCCCTATATTTTATATGTAATATTTTATGTAATCTATGTAACTTTTAAAAATAAATAAAAATATATATTTTTAAAAATTCTATAGACCTTAAGCATCAGCTCCACCTTCTCAACCCTAAATCTATCTCATTGTAACCTATACCATAGATCCTAATGCAATGACTTTACTCATTGTATTTAGTTCATTTTAGTAAGACTACGATATTTATCCTTTTGTGCCTGGCTTATTTCAATTAACATAATGTACTTGAGGTTCTCCATGTTTTCATATGCATCCCACCTTCATTTCTTTTTACAGCTGAATAATATTATATTGTATATTTATACTATTTTGTTTATCCATTCATTTGTTTATGGACACTTGGATTGTTTCCATCTTTTGGTAGTTGTGAAGAATACCACAATGAATATTGGTGTGCAAATGTCCGTTCACATCCCTGCTTTCAATCCTTAATGTATTCCTAGTAGCAGGATTAATGTATCATATGGCAATTCTATATTTAGCCTCCTGAGGAACGAGCAAACTGTCTTCCACTTATGCTGCATAATTCTCATTCCCACCAACAGTGGAAAGTGTTCCTGTTTCTCCACGTCCTTTCCAGCACTTGTAGGTTTCTGCTTTCTTTAATATTGACCATTCTAAAAGGTGTGAAATGGTATCTAATTGTAGTTTTGATTTGCATTTCCCTAATAGCTAGTGATGTTGAGCCTCTTTTCATGTGCTCTTTGGCCATTAGCATGTCCTCTTTGAAAAAATGTCTAATCAATTCTTTGGCGCATTTAATTGGAATCATACATCATTTAGTTGTACGATTACTTTGTATTTCCTAGAAATTGAATCTTAATCAGATATGTGGTACCAAATATTTTCTGCCATTGAATAGGCTGCCTTTTACTTTTTTTGACAAAGTCATTTGAAGCACAAAAGTGTTTAATTTTTATGAGGTCCCGTTTATCTATTTTTTCTTTCCATTGCTCATGCTTTGTGTGTAAGCTTTAAGAAACCACCTCCTACCATAAAACCCTGAAGATGTTTCCCATATTTTCTTCTAGGAGCTTTATGGATCTGGCCTCTATATTTAAGTTTGTTTGTTTTTTTTTTTTAGATTTATTTTTTTATTTATTTCTCGCCCCTTTGATCCACTTTGAGTTGAATTTTGTATTAGGTGTGAGATAGGGGTCCTATTTCTTTCTTTTGGATATAGATACATAGTTCTCCCAGCAGCAATTGTTTAATAGACTGTTCTGACCCAGCTGGGTGGATTTGGCAGCCTTGTCAAAAATCAGTTGACCATAGATGTAAGGGTCTATTTCTGATTCTCATTTCAGTTTCATTGGTCAATATGTCTATATTATGCCAGCCCCCATGTAGTTTTACCACTGTACCTAAGTAATATGCTTTAAAGTCAGGAAGTAAAAGTCCTCTGATTTTATTCTTCCTTTTTAACATGTTCCTGGCTGTTTGAGCCCCTTTACCATTCCAAATAAATTTGTTAATTGGCTTTTCCAATTCTGCCAAGTAGGCCATTGGAATTACATTGAGTCTATAAATCAGTTTGGGTAGAATTGACATCTTAATGATATTTAGTCTTCCAATTCATGAACATAGAATGTCCTTCCATTTATTCTGATCTTCTTTTATTTCTTTTTTAGCAATGTTTTGTAGTTTTGTGAATACAGGTCCTTTATGCCCTTCGTTAAGTTTATTTCTAAATATTTAATTCTTTTAGACTCTATTATATGTGGACTTTTTTTCCTGATTACTACCTCAGATTTCTCATTATTAGTGTATAGACACACTAGTGATTTTTGCATATTAATCTTGTATCCTACCACTGTGCTGAACTCATTTATTAGCTCTAATAACTTTGCTGTAGATTTGGGGGGACTTTCTAGATATAGGATCATATCGTCTGTGAATAGTGAAAGTTTTATATCTTCCTTTCCAATCTGTATAACTTTTATTTCCTTTTCTTACTTAATTTCTCTAGAATTTCCAGCACAATACTGAATAACGGTGGTGACTGTGCATCCTTGCCTTGTTCTTATCTTAATGGGAAAGCTTTCAGTCTTTCACCACTGAGTGCTAAGTTAGCTGTGAGTTTTTCATATATGCCCTTTATCATGTTAAGAAAGTTTCCTTCTTTTCCTATCTTTCAGAATTTTTTATCAAGAGGGGTTTCTGGACTTTGCCAAACACCTTTTCTGCATCAATTGAGATGATCAAGTATTTTCTTTCTTCAATTTATTAACATGATGTATTATACTGATTTTCTTGTATTGAACCACCTTTGCATGCCTGGGACAACGCCTTCTTGATCATGGTGTATAAATTTTTTTAATGTGCTATTGAATCCTATTTGAAAGTATTTTTTGAGGATTTTTCATCTATATTCATTAGAGAAATTGGTCTGTAATTTTCTTTTCTCATAGTATCCTTATCTGGCTTTGGTATTAGGATGATTTTGGCTTCATAGAATGACTTTGGTAGTGTTCCTTCCTGTTCAACTTTTTGAAAATGTTTGAGCAGGATTGGTATTAACTCTTCTTTGAGTGATTAATAGAATTCACCTGTAAAGACATCTGCTCTTGGGCTTTTCATTTTTGTCTTGTTTTTGATCACTGTTTCAATCTCCTTATTGTGATTGGTTTATTGAGGTCTTCTATATTTTTCCTAAGGTCAATGAAGTTTGTTCATGTGTTTCTAGGAATTTTCCCATTTCATCCATGTTGTCCAATTTATTGGCATACAATTGTTCATAGTATTCTCTTATGGTCTCTCTTAATTTTGTGGGGTCAATGGTAATGTCCCCCCTCTCATTTCTGATTTTATTTATTTGCATCTTCTGTCTTTTTTACTTTGTCAGTCTTACTAAGTATTTGTCAATATGGTTGATTTTCTCAAAGAACCAACTTTTGGTTTTGCTGATTATATTGTGGATTGTTTTTGTCCTTAACCTGAGGACTTCATAGCAGTCCATTGTATGTATATACCATATTTTGTTTGTTCATCTGCTGATGGCCACTTGAATTGCCTCCATCTGTCAATTTTGAGTTATGCCCCTATGACTGTCAGTGTGTAAGTATCTATGTAAATCCCAGCTTTCAATTCTTTTGGGTATATACCTAGCAGTGTGTTTGCCGGGTCATATGTTAATTCTGTGCTTTCTGAAGATCTGCCAAACTGTTCCTTACATGCCTGCCTAATCATGCTCAGCTGAATACTCAGGGGTCCCCTCTGTATTTCTCTGGGTTCTCTAACAGCTCTCTCCTCTCTGATACATCATCCTGCGAACTCTAGCAGCCTTGTTCTTCCTGTACTCTGAGCTCTGCCTCCTCAATCTGGGAACCTGCACAGTTCCCCCTCCCCGAACCATGGTCTGGACATTCTCCAGGTCAAGTTGGAACAGTCATAGGAATCACCTCATTTTTTTCCTGCCCACCAGGGATTACTGCCTTTCTTTGCCTGGTGTTCAGAGTCTTGAAAAGCATTGTTTCATGTATTTGGCCTCTTTGGGTTTTTTTTTTCCCAGCTGGAGGGTGAATCCGGTCCCTGTTACTCCATCTTGGTCAGGCGCTTAAATCCTTCCATCTTCCTTTTGATTCTGCCATTCCTCCACTAATTCTGTAAGGTGGAATTATTCTTCCACTAAATTTCCTTATGCTAAATTGGATGGAGTGCCTTTAGTAGCTTGCAGACAAAACATAAGCAAATAGAATATATCAGCAGTGTCTGATTAAGATAATTTAGTTGCACTCCATGGAAAAAAGAAAAAGTGTGTTAGTCTCCTGCTGCCCTATAGAAACTGAGGGTTTTGTTATGGCTTTGTTTTTGTCTGCTTTTGGGGGGAGGGGAGCAGCTGTGAAAATGTACTATGAAGTTTTATATTTAAAACATTTAAGATTAACACACATTCTATGCAAATTTCTGTGTATGAAAGGCACATCACAATTATTTTGAAACATGTACCAAATAACTCCTCCTGAAATGATAAAAATCCATTAGCAATTTTACTCTTTCTCCCTGTGGTAACTTTAAAAGTTCACAACTACACAAGGGCTACAGAAGCTTGAAAACATGACTTTGTACTGCCAGGGCCCTGAGTCACTTAAGGAACCAACTCCAAGCTCAGAACAGAAATTCTATTTTTTTTTCAGAGATTTTAACTGGTGTCCCTTTTCTTTTTCATAATATTTGCATATTCAGAAACAAACTAGTTAACCAAAGTCAAAGCTTTAAGTTAGGATTTAGAAAGACAAATTATAATAGTAAATTTTAAACCCTTCAATTGTTGAAGGCATCCGGCAGATGATGAAAAAAAAGCAGGTATGTGGAGCTAAAGGCATTTAAAAAGGGTTAAATCTATAAAAGTGTTTATGCAAAGCCATGATAGCCTTGACCTGTAGATAAAGAATACAATGAAAATTAATAATGACTTCTGAAACATATAGGTCATCAACTTTACGATCCCTCCACTAGTAGTACCAGTCTCTTCCTGGATGTCTTGCCAAGCCATGGTAATCTCGTTCACTGTCCTGCACATCCTGATGGGCAGCCTTTTGTCTGGGGAGCAGCCCAGTTCTTGAAGCTTATCTTGCTTCAGATATTTGAACCAATGAAGGCAGCTGGTGTCATTCCCTGAGAGGTTCCCATGGCAGTGTCCACTCCTACCAGTCGCTGCTTTCACCTCATAGACCCTATGCTCACCCGCTGGCCCTTTGTCCACCTGCATCCTAGCATCTTGTTGCTGGGGCCTCACTGTGTGCCATTGTCCAACCAACTCTAAGAGCATGTCGGGGGCCACTAGAATAAAAGACTCAGACCCAGGAGAGGGGGACCTCCCGGGGATGGAGTGAAACCCAGAGGCTTGGCACCAGGATACAGGGCAGCAGTGAGGTTATATAGCTCTGTCTACCTGGCCAGGTTTTCCCGCTTTCCCTTCAAATTTCACCCCTCTTTATTGAGATATATGTATGCATGTGTATATATGACTTGCATTCATTTCATGTAGCTATACAAAAACCCCTCATTCTTACCATACTAAAAATATTGGAAAATATTTGATAAGGAAAATAACTCCTAATTTACCACTCCAAATCATTTTTAACAACTCTAACTCTGTCACTTTCATATATGTTATATATAATCTTTACAAATATTAACTTGCATTTTAAGCTTAATACACTGTGGACATGAATGTTTCATGTCAAAAACGTATATCTACATTGTCATTTTTGATGGCTACTCAGTGTTCAATTTTCTAGGTCAGGGTTGACAAACTGCTGTAAAGGCCCAGATTGCAAATATTTTAGGCTTTGCAGATCACATATGGTCTCTGTTGAACATTCTTCTTCTCCTTCCCCTACCCCCTTCTTCTTCTTGTTCTTGCTTTTCTTACATTTTAAAAATATAAAAGCTATTTTTAACTTGTGGGCCATTGTCTAGATACACTATAATTACAGACAGAAGGGATTTTTTCTTTGTTGTCAAAAACATCACCAAAATATAAAACTAAAATAGGTAACAGAATTTATAGAATATCTTAATTTCGTCAACCTTCTACTTTTAGCCTTTACATCTTTTTACTACTGGATAGATTTTCTCACTAGTTTTTCTTCTCTCTCTAACAATTTTGCTAAGTTGATGCAAAAAAGTTAAAACAGATTCTTCCAATTATTCATTCAATGCCTATTACTTGGGATTAAGCACATTGCAACCTACTGGTAATCAATTTGCTTGGTGGTTTTAGTGGAATGAGCCCTCAATTCAAAATGGAGAACATTAGTAAATTCACTCAAACTGCCCTTATCCTGCATTTTATAGAATAACTTTAAATTGGGGTAGATCTTATGATTTTGGCACTATAAAACTTTTGAGGAAATGGTGTCCTAGAAAATAGGTAGATAAAAGTGAAAGTTAGTATGTTGATCTCCTAAATAATTTCTCTGCTCTTAAGGTAACTAAGGATTACTTTCTACTTTGAAAATATTCCAGTTGCTACTCTTTGTTATTCTTAAATGACCTTCCTATAGAGCCTGGCTTATAGGACTAATTTTGAACAACAGTGTCATGCACTTGGGAGAAAATGTCCAAAAGTTAGATTTGTTGAATGATTTCTGATGCTGACAGAGCTGTTTTAAAATATAGTTTAAAAAATACATGTTGAATAAAATGAACCAAGGCTGCTTAAATCCAAATATAGTGACATCAATGACATGCAGTGAAGTAAAAGATAAAATGCTTGAAAATGGCAAAGGGATTTTTTTTCATCTAGTTGATGAATGGATATTAGAGAATAAGTTGCTGGTAGAGAATGGGTGGGGGTTGTTCTTTAAGCCTGGTATCTTGGTCAGAGACAAAAATCTATCTGAAGAGCAATTGGCACAGAGAGATGCCTCTTACTATCTTGCTCTGTATGTGTGTATCCTGCCTCTAAAATCATGTTTGGTTAAACTTGTGCATGCAATTTAATGTTTATATAATTTTTTTTCTTTAAAAAAAAACCTGGTTTTTTCTAGTTTCTAAGTCTCTTAGGAACAGAACTTTCCACTGCAAAGAAGGAAATTTGAGATGATAGCAGATACGGTTTCCTTTGTGTTTAATCAACATCCAGAGATCTGAAATATTTGGAATCTATTTAAATGACTGCTCTGCCAAGAACCATTCTGGGTGCTGTGGACATATTAGTAGGTAAGACTAGACAAACACTCCTGCTGCCATCGCCTTACATTCTAGTGGAGAGAGGCTAGAAGTTGAAAATGAGTAAATAAATGAACGTAGTGCTACATTTCATGGATAAAACAAAGGGGGGTATAAATACTAAGGTCTCACGCTCTGAAAAATATTTGTGCTGAGTGCTAAAGTAAGTAAGGAACTGAACCATGAGCTAGGGGCCCGGGAGGAGACCCTGTCAGGCAAATGGCCTTAGCAAGAGCAGTCTTGGAGGAGTGGTAGAGGATCGGTGTGTGTGTGTGTGTGTGTGTGGCTGGAGCAGAAGTACAAGGGTAAAGCAGTAGAAATTGAAATTACAATGTAGCAAGGGCCCCCAGGCTGGGAGCCTGGCCCACAGTATGGGTTTGGCTAACTATGAGCAGGATGGAACCTCTTATGTTTTTTATAATGTAACCTTTTTTGTGATGTATGTATCTTCAAAGAAATACAATTTACAAAAATGATGGGGGTGGGGTGGTGGGGTGTACTTTATATGGAAACCTCTTATTTTTTTTTTAATGTAACATTCTAGGTGATCTATTTAATAAAAATTTTTTTTAAAAAAGGAAGTCATTGAAGAGGAACCAGGGTATGATATCACACAGGAGCCTTTTGAAATAACTCAGGTAAGAAATCACAGTGCCTTGGATCCTGGTACTTGAGCATGGAGGTGGTGAGAAGGGTGTGTAGTGCCAGTGGAAAAGGTGTGGAGTATAAGAGATGAAGAGGAGTTCAAGATGACTTGTTTAATATTTTTGCTTCTTCACTCTTTTCTCCACTAGAAGGTAAGTCTTATGACCATAAGCTCAAGGACCTTGTTTGATATTGTCACAACAGTGCTTGGCAGAGGGTCTTACAATAAATAAATTGTTGAATGAATTAATAAACACAGTAATATAAGAAAGTCATACTCTAAAAGATCTACACCGTTGCACTCAATAGCATAGTCACGGTGTGAAAGAAAATGGGCATTAATTTACTGGAAAGGGTTAAATATGCTCATTTAAATTTTACCTCACTGGCCATTTAAAAAATTTTAATTTGTATGTTTTTTCATTCACAGCTTCTTAAGAGTTCTAAACATAAGGAATATGTGCCAAGGTTTACGTTAGTATAGCTTTAAATATACAAGAAAAGCACAATGTCAAGGTAAAGTTTATAGGCATTTTTCTCCTTCTAAAAATGTCCACATATTTCTGAGGTGTGAGAAATATTGTTATAAATCATTTCAGTGTTTGAAGTCTGAAAATCCACCCCAAAGGAGAATAAGAAACACATCTTTGATTCATTCAGGAAGTATTTGTTGAGCATGCACTGTGTGAACAGTACTGCTGTAGCACCATGGGACACCATTCATGGGTCCTGCCTCAAAGAGCTGACCATCTAGAAAAGAGAGCAAAAGAGATGCTTAAGTAACTATAGTTACAAGTAGCATCTCATGAAAGTCAACAGTTGAAGCCAGAGCCATTAGGTGGCTGTTTTGAGAAGGGAGATATTATTTTCAGCTGATGGAGGGGATATCTTGGTAGATTTGGGGGATTGGTTGTTGCCCAGGCTGAGTCTTTAGGATGGGGCAATTAGAGGAACTAGAGTTATGTGGGGAGGAGAAGTGGTCCTAGTGACATGGTCTGTTTATGAGGAACAGCATGAAAAAAAGCACAGAACCCATACCTCTCAGCTTCTACGAGTTTTTCTCTGTCACTACAGCTTTTTTCTGTAAATGTGGCTTTTTATTTCTCTGTTTATAAAGGACTCGAATAAGAGGATTAAGACCCATCCTGGGTCACACAATCTAATCAAAAGCCCTTAAGTGAAGTGATTTAATCAAAAGGTCATACTTCCAATAGGTTTACCTATACAGGAATGGATTAGCTTCATGAATAGGATTTTCTGGGGTCCACGAAAACTTCAAACTGCCACGGAAGAGATGCCTGGGATGTGACATATTATGGCGTAAAAATTAATAAAACTTGGAATGATTTTCTATGCAAATTAAGTGAGGAGTCAGGAGTCAAAGGTGGTTTTCAAATATTAAGCCTAAATTGTGGTGTGGCAGTTTGAAATTATTTTATGAACCCCAAAATGATTGTTTTTAAACTAATCATTTCCTGTGAGTGTGATATCCTTTGAATGTGTTAAATTTGGTTGAGGGTTCTTTGATTGGATTACATGGTAAGATCACTTTAGGGCTTTTGATTGGACTGTCAGTGAGGTGTGACTCAGGTTGAGTCTCAGCCCTCTTGCTTAGTCTAATATAAACAGAGGCAGAGAGAGAGAGAGACAGGAAAAAAGGGAGCCACCATATAATATTGATCCTGCCATGATGAAAGAGAGTACTGCAGCAAAACAAGCCCCAGAGAGTCTCAAAGAGCCGAGTCCCTGGGAGAAATAACTTGCAGCTGAATTCGGGAAGAGACCAGAGAAATGGAGGCTAGTAGAGGAAGCTCAGAGAGAGATAAGCCCTATGCCTGATAGCTAACAGCTGAGGTCCAGAAGTGACGATGAGCCTGGAGGGCAAGGCAGAGACCTGGCAGAGATGAGCAGCCATCTTGCTTCACCACGTGGAAGCTGACTTTGGTGAGAAAACATCTCAGATGGTACCTTAGTTTGGATATATCACAGCTTTGGAAATGTAAGCTATTACTCCAAATAAATGCCCTCAATAAAAACAAGCCCCTTTTTTATACTTTGCATCAGCAGCCCATTGGCAAACTAAAACAAGTGGAATAGTGTTGTATTTAACAGAAATGAGGAACCCTGAAGGAACAGGTAGTTTGGGAGGCAAGATTCTGAATATAATTTAGGACACACTGCATTGGAGTTAAGAGGTTACCCAATAAAAATACAGCAATTACTTGACTATTTGGGGATAATGTATCAAGATCATTGGTTTTATGTTTATATGTTGGTATTTTCTTGACAAATAATCTTTTGATTTTGTATAAACTTTAAGTTTCCATTGATTAACTACTGGAGATTGTGTATGCGGAGCAGGTTTGTCAAGAATTACAAAATTAATGCACAAAAGCCCAATTCCCTTCCAAAATTTCTCAAAATGGTAGAAACACATTACTTTCAATACATGTATAAAAGCAGGCAGATAACATGAGGGAGCACTGGTGTTTAAAGTCATTATTTCTGTGAGCTACTGATTGAAGAAGGAATATGTTAACAAGAGCAGCTAGTCTAGAGCAGAAGCCTGCATCTCTTTATCCCACATCTTATTCTTCTACACTGCTGCCAATTTCCAATACAATCAGCATCTCTGTCCCTGGTTTAACAATAAAGGAAATGATCATCTTCAAATCTATACTTAGAACTTTCTTCCTGCCTCCCTCAGATCACTGCCTGTCTTCCTATTGTTCCTGAATTGAATCGCGTTTAATTTCCCCAAGAGGGAATGTTGGTTTCATTTTTGAAGAAGTTTTGGATCACAGAAGGTTTACAACTGTGGCAGGGGAGGATCATTGGTGTGGAGTGTCAGGGTTGGGAGATGCATGGGAGGAGGTTCACCTGGGGCATACCTATAGGCATATGAAAGAGTTCAAGTATTCCTGGGGTCTTCTCATGGCGATGGAGATCCACACAATAACTGAATGATTATCTAATTCTCTTCTAGGGAGTTCTGTCACTTTCTCTAATGAGATAGGAAGAATTCCCTGAGTACAGAGACAGTGACTAGTGAAGAAGGATGGACGATTGATGAACCCTTGATATTGATGACTGTACTTATGAACCTTTTCTTTTGAAATTGAAACCTAACCTGGTATTATAGGTTGCCTAAGAGTTAGCTTCTGGGAGCCTCCTTGTTGCTCCAATATGGCCTCTCTCTAAGCCAAACTCAGCATAAATATGTATTGCCTTCCCCCTCAGCATGGGACATGTTTTCCGGGGATGAGCCTCCCTGATACTGAAGGATTACTGCCAAGCACCAACTAGCAATACAACTGGAAAAAAAACTTGACCAAATGGGGGAAAAGGTAAAGACAAATGAGTTTTAATGACTACGAGATTTCAAAGTGAGTTGGGAGGTCATTCCAGAGGTTATGCTTATGCACCTCTCAGCAGGATTTCATTGACTGCCACAGTAAAGATTGCCTCAAATAGTGGGGCTCTTAAGAGCCCTGGAGACATCCAGACACTCTAGGCAGGGCAGACAGCTCAGGAATTTGGTGCCCTGCCAGTGGGCCCTACTTTGGAATTTGTGCTCCCCAGTGTAACAGAGTTGGACTGAGTTGCGGTTTGCCTACACATGGCTCTTCTGTCCTTTCTATTTGAACCTCTTGTTAGTACTAGAGTTGATCGATGGATGTCCAAGAGACTTAAATCTTTCAGCTGTCCGTGTGCCAGCTGGACCCTGAATCTCAACAGATTTGCAATACCTCCTCTCCAGTTCATTGGACTCATCCAGGACAACTGTCAAGGAGATGATGATGGACAACAACCTTCCAAGGTACAGAGAGAGTCTACAACTGCAAGATAGTCCCATCCATCTGTCTCATGTGATCTAAACCCCCTCTCAATAACAGGCAGAGTCGGCATCACCATCCCAGAATCCTCAGGATTGGAGAATGAACAATGGACTAGAGTAGATTTACTGTTATTCCATTATAGACTTAATGTTATTCTAGCAATGGAAGAATTTTTATCATTGACATAGAGGCAGTGACCACTGTAGGTTCTGAGGGGAGGGAGAGGGGAAAATAGGTGTAATATGGTGACATTTTCAGGACTTTGGAATTGTCCTGAATGACATTGCAATGACAGATACAGGCAATTATATATCTTGTCATAGCTTATAAAATTGTGCAGGAGAGAGTGTAAACTACAATGTAAAGTATAATCCTCACCTAGTTGCAATGCTCCAAACTGAGTTCACCAATTGTAACAAATGTACCACAATAATGAAGGATGCTGTTACTGTGGGAAAGTGTGGGAGGGGTAGAGAGTGGGGCATATGGGAAATCCCTATATTTTTTATGTAACATTTATGTAATCTAAGTATCTTTTTAAAAAATGTTCTAAAGTATATTTAGTAAAAAGGGGAGGAATGACTTCTTTCATTCATCACCTGTAAAGGTCTCATATCTTTTCTTATTCCAGGAAAGAAAGTTATCTTGATAGTTAATAAAATTAAAAGTCTTCTCAGGGTCTTGGAGCTAAAAGAAGAAGGTGGGAGCAAGTGAAAACTGGGTACCAGACAGTTTATGTCTGTTTCATAAAGGATGAAACAGAAGAGAGCTAAAGGGAAAAGGTAAGAAAGTCAGATCCTGTGCGGAGACAATGTGTCAACTCTTGGAACATAGCATGGGCCTTTCTTCTCTTGTAGGCCGGCCTTCCTATATAAGACTGTGCTCCTGAGTCAGAGGAAGCCTTTTTCTTATGAATTTTGAGTTTATTTTCATATGATATTTGTATTAGGGTTCTCCAAGGAGACAAAACCTGCAGAAGATATGTATATAAACATTTATACATAGATGCACATATATATATACACACATATTTTGTACATATATATGTGTGTGTGTTTCACATATATGTAAATATTATGAGACTTATAGGAATTGGCTCACATGACCATGGGGATTGGTTAAGTCTGAATTCCTCATGGGAGGCTACAAGTTGGGACCTCGAGTGAAGGTTTTTATGAATTCCCCAGGAGAAGCTGACAAGCTGAAGGAGAGAGAGAAAATCTTTCTGGCTACTGAAATCATCAGTTCTCCTGTTAAGGCCTTCAACTGATTGGCGAAGACTTTTCACATTGCTGTAGGCAATCTCCTTTGTTGTTGATCATAGATGCAATCAACCATAGATTCACTCAACTGTCTTATGATTTCAATCCATGAGATATCCTCATAGTAACAGACGGCCAGTGCTTTCTTGACCAAACAATTGAACACCATAACGTAGCCTACTTGACACATGAACTTATCCACCACCATATTTACTCGTCTTCTTGATTATTCCAGTTTATCTCAACTATTCTAAGTGCAAGTAAGAAAAAAGCATCAAAAGACAAAACTTACACAAAAGAGTTCTCAAATGTTCTCTTCCTCTTATGAAAGAGGACTGGGGCTTGGTCCCCTTGGTGTCTTCCCTCTTGGCCCTCCCTCTCTGCCCTCCAGTGTTGCTGTCCCACCAGATAGCTTTCTTTATTTTTTTGCAATGGAGAATCTAGAGAAAAGGGAAGGAGAAGAAGAACATGGGACACAGCTGAAGATGAATCATTTGAAAGAAGTGTGGAAACAAAGGAAATGCACACACTAATGGATGAAACATCAAAAAGAAACTCAAGGAAAGCAATGGAAGAATTCTCAGTAATTTGAATTTTCTTTTTGGTTGAGTTTCTGCAATCGTTCCACTCAGTGATCAGGCCACCTGTGTCATAGCTTTAAGCATAATAGAATTTGCATCAAACTGGAGCTAGAGATGAAAATCAGTGCCCCCCTAAAGACCAGTGGGATGCTATCATGCACCAATAATTGGTGAGAGAACACCAACAAAAAGACAAAAATCAGGTGCCTGGAGTTGTGACTGCTGGGTTAGTGCCTCTCCACTCCACCACATTTGCAGATGTTCCCTTCTAAGTTCTAATGGTTCTATGAATTGCTATAATTCTTGACACGACTTTCCCTTTGAGTCTGTAAACTGTTATGCTTTGTGTTTGAAAGCAGATCAACAAGACAACATGTTCATGTTATGAAAGTACTGCTTTCACTAAACCACCTGAGTATAAGCAACCTTGCATGGTGACCAAATTATATCTTGATTTATGTAACTGTAGTAACCTATGCTGGATATTGTGCTCACAGCAAAAGAACAGAACGCTTTCTTCTTTGTTTCCAGAACACTGGTATAAAACATAAACAAACAATTCAGAGGTTGAATTTTATATTCTCAGAGGAAGCCAATGTATTTTTTCAAAAGGAACAATCTTTTATATGTATGGATTTTTTCTGAGAAGCAAAGTCAGTCTGTACTGTTTTCTTCTTCAATATGAAAATATTTCAGGGTTCATAATAATCATGATGCCTAACACAGCACTTTATCATTTGTAAAACCTATCACATTAGTTTTCCTGTATGCTCCTCAGGTCAACCTTGTCACACAATTACACTAAGGAAAATCTGAATGCAGGACTGGAATTGACTTGGCAGAAGTCTCCCAAAAGACAGTATGAGTTGGGTGATGGTCAAGGCTTTTGCCTCTAGGTCCTCCTTGCTTTAAGCTTTATCACACTGTCTGTACAGAGCATGGCTGTTTGTTTATTTATTTGATTTATGTATTTAGCTAGCTAAATGTGATTTCCATTTTAAGCCTTCATTCTGCTAAAGGATGGAGACTTAATCTCGGTCATTTTAGGCATCTCCCTCTCACAGGGATTGTGCCTAACTTCACAAGAGGACTATGTGGAGTTGAAGGTGTTGGCAGGGCTTATATTTCTGAGGACATCTGGCTCTTGATGTCACCAGTCTGTCCCTTGTCTCACTGGTCCTCAGTTCACACAGTCGGCTGCTGAGTGGTCCCTTGACACCACCTGTGGCCCTTCTGCTCCTGGTTTTCTCGGCCACTTTGGAGCCACTTAGCACTCAGCCATTTTTCAGACATGGGACTGATCATTCTGCCAAGTGCCTACACATAAGCTATTGTTTGGTTGTTTGAAATGGTAACTGACTAGAAACACAAAAATGTCACCTAGTTCTCAGAGACTTTAAACAGGCAAAATAATTTGGACATTTTTTTACCTCTTCATGACAGCAACTGTCTTAAAACACAAATATTATTTCAAGTGTGACAGGTGGCCACCCACCACATTTTCCTCCATCTGAGGGAAGGCCAACATAAGAGAGACCCATCACTCTTTGTATTTCCTACAGCACCCACTGTTTCTGGTCATGGCAGAGGGAATGGGTTTGGCAGACTAGGGCTCAAGTTCTGATACCGCCACAAGCTGTGTTTCCTAAGCAGAGTCACATAAGCTCTCTGAGACTCAGTTTTCTGATCTGAGAAGTGGAGAAAATCATATATCTATCCTGTGCATTTACAAGAATATTGTGTAGGATACATTGGATGACCTAGACAGTATTCATGAGATTTGTTTGAATTAAAATGTATTTTTCATAAATGAGGCATTATCATTCAGCATGAAATGCATTCTGGGTGACTAGATGTGATCCATTGTGCTTCATCATCAATTTTTTTTAAGAAGGTACCAGGGTTTGAACCCAGGACCTCATACGTGGCAAGCAGGTACTCAACCACTGAGCTATAGCCAAACTCCCTCATCATCAATATTTTAGTGTAGGTGGAGAGAGTCCTTTAATAATATATAAAAATAGACTATGGATAGAACTATTACCTTTAAATAGTATAAAATTTCCTTTTTAAAAAATCTCAGATGAGAAAACTGTGTCACTGGGTCTTTAAGAGTTTTAAAGACACAAAATTAAGATATATAATCAATGTAATATTTAATTTTGAATGAAAATAGGAAGATGAATATCGTCTGTAAAATTGGAGTTAAATAAGAGAACCCTCTAATATAATTTAATTTTACTAATCCAGAATGCATTTTTAAGTGCCCACCAACTGTCTGATATTGAATGATAAAATTCAGTAACGGTTTGTTTTCTAAAGCAGAGGGTTTGGGTATTTTTTTCAGTGACAATAATATGAGAGCTATAGAGGACAGCTATAATGGCACATTCTCACTTCTGAGATGTGTGAGGTGCTATGATCCTTCAGTGAATCATACTATAACTTCTTTGCCTCACTTAAAAATTCATGAGAAAGAGAAGGAACAGAAAGACTGAATTAGCACTACAGAGTATAGTACACAGGCCAGCCCTAATGTACTCACTGGAGACTTTTCTTCAAAGAACAAAATACTGCAGAGGTTATAGGAAATTATTTGCAATAAGAATATATAAAGAGTATTCAAGTGAATTTTATTTCCTGTGTGGTTTTAGGTAGGGCTACCTCTACACTGAAAACAACCCATAAATTGAATTAAAGTCAAGTAAATGGATCTACTGATAAGACCAAGAAGTGATAGGGCTTGAAGTTATGAAGTCAATATAACATTTTTTCCCTGCCATATCAAATAACAATTCTTGGCTCCTGCATTTGGCCACCATATACAACAAGGCAAGGATGAATAATGGCTGTGGGAAATAGTGGCACATTTAGGTACAATGTACTCCCTGGTATAATTTTGTGCTGATCAGACATCTCTAGTGGTCCATTATACGATGTGTATCATTCTGTTGAAAAGTTTAACCAATGACTTTGATGAAAACAGAACTACTTATCATAGACATAGGTTATACAAAGCTGGAAACAATAGCTAGTAAAATTAGTGGCAGATAACATATAGAATAAGGTTGACAGGATAGAATTATGATTTGAAACAAATAAAATTGGATAGATGTCAAAAATATAGTCCTCTACTAAAGCCTAATTAAATCAATGGCATAAAATGGGATGGGGAAGACCGGTTTGACTACATTGGGAGAAACACCTTGGTAACATTTTTGGCCTCATATCTCATGATCGGCAACAATCATTAATTCATGCTTCAAAATCTCCTATAAATGTGTAGGCATTGAAGAGTTATTCTTAACCTCTCCAATCCAGGCCGTTACAAGGCCGCAGTTAAGAATAAGTGTAGCTATTCTACAAAGCTAACTTTTTCATAAATGCACTGTTCCAATGCTCAGGTTCACAGAAGCCAGGTTTAAGCAGCAGGAAACCCACTGTGCTCCACATTTAAGCAGATATTCCAGCATAGCTTGTATCTTTAGTTTCCATTCATATGACTTTGGTGTTTTTCTCTCTCAATTTATCCACAGTCACATGGCAAAGAAAACTATTGTGTGCCCTCAAACTCAGATAAATATTTAATATGAAAAGATTTATAAGTGTCAATCGTTAGCCAAAAATATTGTTTTAATCTGCCAAAGTGGTCAATGCAAAAATACCAGAAATTTGTTGGTTTTTCTAATGAGAATTTATTTGCGTAAAAGCTTACAGTTCCAGGGCTGCAAAAATATCCAAATCAAGGCGTCATCAGAGATGCTTTCTCACCAAAGGTCAGCTTTTGCTTGGATCCTGGATCCTCCCATGTGACAAAGCAATATGGTAGGTTCTACTTGCTTTGGGGCTGCTCTGTTGATTCCAGCCCCCAGCCTCTCTCTCAGCCTCTCAGGGTTTCTCTATCTTTTTGCAGTCCTCTCTTACATGGTTGGTTCAAAATGGTGGCTGTCTTTCTCTATTGTATTTATGCTTTCAGTTCTCAGTTTATATAAGACCCCTGAATAAGGACAGAGACCCAACCTAGGTCACACCTCATTGACTTAGTCCAATCAAAGGGCCCCACAATCACAGGAATGGATTAGTTCTAAAAACATGATCTTCTGGGAGTCACAAAAGAACTTCAAACTTTCATAAATATAGATTTATAGGCAGGGAATAATAATGATATTCAAATATGTGAAGAACTCTGTATTAGAAGAAGGATTCACCTGTGGAGCCTCAGAGAGAAAGGTTTTTATTAAATATACAGAGAAATATTCTAACAATTAAAGTGGCAGTAAAATAATTCATTTATTCATTCATTCAATGCAACGGTTTGCTCCGTCGGTAGAGGTGGGGTCTGGCTGCAGACGAGGGGTCGGTCCAGCTCAGGACGAGGGGTCGGTCCCGCTTGGGACGAGGGGTCGGTCCCGCTTGGGACGAGGGGCCGGTCCGGCAGCAGACGAGGGGTCGGTCTCACAGGGGTTGCGCGGTTCGGCTGACGGGGTCGCCCGGCAAAGCCGGTGACAAAGGGTCGCCCGGAGAAGCAGGCGACGAACTGGGGACAAGGGAGGCCAGGCCCTTGTCGGGGGCTCTCAGGACTGGAGGGCGCACGGCAGAAGAACTACCGCGGAGACAAGGTAAACACGCAAGTCCACTTTATTGAGGGAGAGGCAACAGTTTTATAGGGGCTGGGGAAGGCTGATTGGTCGAAGCCACGCCCTGTTCTGATTGGTTGCCGGTGAAAGGTCAGTGGGCGGTACTGGACGGGGGAGGGGTGGTGGTTAGGGATTGGCTGTCGCTGTTGCTGGGGGAAGGGCAGGGTTTAGAGATTGGTGGCTGCTGTTGCTGGGGTGGAGGGCAGACTTGAGTTTCCCGCCCACGCCTGGCTGTTGCTGCTGTGGGGGGGGGGGAGGGAAAAGGGCAGACTGGATTTTTCTGCCCACGCCTGGCTGTTGCTGCTGTCGGGGGAGGGGAAAAGGGCAGACTGGAATTTTCCGCCCTGCGCCTGCGCAGGGAGAAAGAAGAAGAAGGGTGCCGCCCCACAGGCATCGTGTGGCGCCATCCGGGAGGAGGGGCGGCCGCGGAAGCATGGCTGCCGAGAAGGGGAGACCCGAGGGCACTCTGCGCCCATGCCGAGCTCCCTTCAGGGGTGGCAGTGAGTCCGACCAGCCACCCTATTATGGGGGCAGTGGCTTGGCCTGCCGCGGCTGCTCCCCTGCCAGGACAGCAAACCACACTTCAGCCCGAGGGGTGACTGCAATTCAAGAATCATCCAAGTCCCAAGCACGGTGCAATGTGCTGAAAATAGAACAGTGTTCATGGATAGTAGGATTCTTTTCCTTGTGGGATTTACTATTCAGTGGGAACAACGAACAATTCAGTGTGATCAACACCGTTACTGAAAATGCACAAGTATGTTATTGGAACCTATATAACAGGGGACTTAACCCAGTCTGCGGTATATGAGAAGGATCCCCAGAGGAAGCAGTATTAAGTTGACAACTGAAAACAACTAAGATTGTTGATCTAGGTGCAGGATGGAGGAATAAAAAAGTGCTCCCAGCAGGAGGAACAGCACATGGGAAAGAGAGGAGCAGTGTAAAGATCTGGACTTTATCTTAGAGTCAATGGGAATTCACTGAAAGTAGAAGTGTAACAAGGTCTAAAGTGTCACTTAAAAAATTACACTGTTGTGTGAAGAATGGAAGGTGGCAAGTGGAAAGGGTGATACAAACTGAGGGCACAAGAATGGAGAGAGGTGGAGAGATGTGGGATATATTTAGGAGGCGGAATGAATGCCTTGAGATATCATGAGCTCCCATCACTTGAGAAGTTTAAGATGCTGCATGACCATGCCATTGTCAAGGGTTTATATAAAAGCATCCTGTATCTACTAGATGTATAGTGATCTCTAAGGCACCTTTGCCTCTGGATTCCTCCACTACAAGCCAGAGTGGTGAGAATTGGGCAAACGTCATTATCAATGAAATTTGAAGTGTTTGATAAAGTTCAACCAAATGAAACATATAGCAGGCATGTTTTTTCCATCTAGCTACCCAAACCTGTGGTCAACTTCTGATGTGGAGAAGACAAGGACTGAGTTACGCGTGACAGGATGAATATTTGGATATCTGTTTTCGAAAGGATGCAATGACTTGAAATTTAACATTCTCAAGACAATATTCAGGGGCAGGATTGGTATTATCAGGGGTCATTAGCAACTAGTGGAAGCAAGCTATCTAAATTATGATTGGTGGTTTTATTTATGTGTATATACTGTGTCCTTCATATTTTTATAATGTGTCCTTTATATTTTAAAAACATGTTAAGTGATATCTGTATATAGAAAATCATATTTAACCAAAAGATCTACAGTGAAAAACGGCAGTCTCCTAGCTACCATTTCCACACCTCAGAAGCATTTACTTTTAGATCTTAAAGCTATTTTTTCTGCTCTGTATCTCTTAATATATTTATTCTGCTCTTTATCTCTTTTAGAACTTATCTATTCACTTCTAATAACTATGAATTTAAATTTATTTTACTTTCCACAGCTTTAATTTCTTCTTCTCTGAAAGACAAGAAAACAGTATATTTGCAACAGCTACATCACCATGAGGCTCAGATGAGATCAACTGAGAGTCCTGAGACTGCACAATCTCCAATCTCCTTTCATCGTTGAACCATTCTCCATTCCACCAGATTTCAGCAGGGTTCAGCCTCCTGAGGACCGAACCATTTGGATCTAGGAGGGTAGGTGCCTAATTTTTCACCAATGGAATATGAATAGAAATGAAAGCCACTTCCTTAAAAGGAAATATTGTCTCTCCAATTCTCCCCTTTATTCCTGAAAGGTGGAAAGCATATATTCTGAGGTGAAACAGGCGGCTTTGATCCAGAACAAGATAACACCTTAAAACACAGCAATGGATAGAAGAATGCAGCATCCATGGATGATTTGATATAACAGAGTGGTCCTCACCATTTCTACATTAGAAGTTCACCACTGATTTGGGTAACTAAATGGAGAAAACACAGTTGGATGTCTCTATCATGTACTCCTATAATCTCTAGACAGATAGGTAAGAGAAATTTGTATAGGTTTATATCTTCTTCAAACCACTATATTTCAAAGTATCTTTATTACACTACCTTTGCCTGTACACTAGTCATTGCCAGCATTTTGTAAGTATCAACATCTAGATCATTTTCAGTTATAATAATTTGGCTTATTCACCTATAGTCATTCACAACTGCTCTGCTTGTTCACTGTGGAATACCAAGTTCCCATCCCAACTAAAAATTAGAGCGAGTCAGCCATGCAAATGAGCACAGAACTAGCAATTTACTAAATAGATCCCTTGTGGTTTTAAGGATTTAATATGGCTAATAAAACTACCTAAGCAAGCCTACTCAAAGCTTAAGTCCTGGAAGGATCTGGCTCATTATAAACCAGTACTTTGAAGTTTTAAAATTTTGATAGTAGTTTTATAACTTTGAGCTATTTGGATGAGAACCACTAAGAAATTCAAAGACAATTAGGTGTTCAATTTAACAGACATTAATTAATTGAAAAACCAACATATACATGTCATTGACTTAGTATTCCTCTACTGCCCAGGAGTGGAAGCAGTTCTCTTCAGGGGCTAGATTAGGAAACAGAGGCTCTTTGCAAATAGTTGGCTGCTAAGGCTTGACATGGCTAAGAGGCTATTGTAGAACATAGAGAATAATGGCATTGCAATAGTACCTTGGAATATACGTTCTCCATTACCATTCTTGAAGCAAAGGGAAAACTTAGGTGGAGAATCCCAGACTACCAGCTGGTGGAATCAACTCTGGAGAAAGAGGTTTATGTTTGTCCTACACAGTGATGGTACTTCAATAATACATTGATGACATCCTAGAATTTAGTATTCAGATGTTGTTATGGCACAGGCCTCTTATAATTGATTGGGGTTCTCACAGAAGTTCCTAAAACTGAAATGACTTCTTTGTGTTTTATTAATCTTCCTTAGTTATATATATATTAACTAATCAAAACCACAATGAGATAATATTTCACATCCACTAGAATGGCTACTGTTTTGAAAAATGGAAAATAACAAGTCCTGGAGAAGATGTTGAAAAATAGGAACATTCATTCATTGTTGGTGGGTATGTAAGATGGTAGGGTTGTTGTGGAAGACAGTTTGACAGTTCCTCAGAAAGTTAAGTATAGAATTACTATATGACCTGGCTTACACTTGTAAGTAAATACCCAAAAGAATTTAAAGCAGGGGCTCTAACAGATATTTGCACACTATTCATAGTGGTCATATTTGTGGCCCTATTCCCACCCAAGTGTCCATCAAAAGATAATGGATAAACAAAATATGGCATACGCATGCAATGGAATATTATTCTGCCATAAAAAGAATGAAGTCCTGATACATGCAACAAAATGGATGAACCTTGAAAACATGTTGAGTGAAATAAGCCAGCCACAAAAGGACAATACTGGATGATTTTACTGATATGACAGAGTTTCAGCAAATTCGTCGTGAATATAGCGAATGGGGAGTTAATGCTTAATTGGAACTGAGTTTCTGTTTGGGGCAACTGAAGTTTTGATAATGGATGTTGGTGATGGTAACATAGCAATGTGAGTGCATTTAATATCACTGAATTATATATTTGAATGTGGTTAAAAGGGGGACATTTTAGGCTCTATGTGTTACTAGAATAAAAATAAATAGAAAACAAAAATGTAGGACTGTCCAACCCAAACAGTAAACCCTAATGTAAACTTGGGACTATAGTTAAAATTACAACTAAAATAATATTCTTGCACCACACTAAAGCGATGTGTGAATAATAGAGAAAACAGCACGTGTAAAGGGAATATATGGTAACTCTGAACTTTCTGCATGATTTTTCTGTAAACTTACTTCTCTAATAACAAAAACATGACTCATTACATAAAAGGAACAGTTCATCAGAACGTTTTAATATTTCTAAAATGATATATATCTAATAACAAAAAACCAAAACTTATAAAACAAGACTTGACAGAATTACATGAAAAAGCTGACAAATTCATGCAGAAAAAAAAATCAGTTGAACCTTTTTAGAACATTTGTTTCCATGTGGTAAGCTTCTGCTTTTCTGGAGAGCCTCGGAGGCTTTATTGCCTTCCTTAAGTCTCTGTGACATGACTAAATAAACCTGACACAGTTCTTTTCTGCACTAGTAGTTTTTTTCCAATGAGAACAGCTTCTATTGCTCCCTAGGGGATCAGCTAATAGAGAATCAAGCATTGGACAGCCAGGTAGTTTTCTGAAGTAATAACAGAATTTTAGTATTTCCTTCACATACTTCCAATTTGAATGTATTTTTCATGGTGGCTTTTAAATTTTTATTTGTATATTCTGGACTCACACAAAAACAGTTTATTCCCCAAACCTTGTAAAGTTCATTTAATTATAGGTGAACATAGATTTTTTGCTTTCCTGTGATTTTTTGGGTTTGGCATTTTCTGTAAGGATTACCCTTCATACTGTATATAGTACACAAGCTTCTATGTTCCAAATAAACTGCATTGATATATATGAAGCAAAGTATGAGAACTGGCCAAAGCCAAAAGTAATGATAGTTTCTAACATACCATTCTTAGTCTTTGATTAATAAGCAAAATAAAAATAAGCAAAAATTGACAAGAGGATCTGAATAAGTTAATCATAGGAATGAGATAGAATTAGAAATTAAATCAAGAGCCAGCTCTTAAGCAACCGGTAAAAAGTAATGAATAACCCTTTTCCAATAGAATCTTTTAAAAAGTTTAATCAAATAATTTTGCTCCTGTGTTTAAAGCCCTCAAATGCTTTCCCATTGCTTTAAGATAAAATCCTAAATATTTCACATGATCTACAAGGAAGGTCCTATATAATATCGGCCCACAGAACCCTTGGATCCTTTTTTTTTAAACCACTTTCTTTTCTGACTCTCTAAATTCTCCCTATATTAATTTTCATTCAGGTTTATTCAAACGCTTGATATTCTTTCACATTTAAAAGTCCTTATTAAAAGTCACTGCTTATTACAACTTCATTTCTGGTGAATTTATATTCATAGTAAGTAGTACTAGAGGTCAGGGGACCTAGGATTAAACAAATCCTCCACAGATTTAAGAGATTCTCAAAGCAGAAATTTACACTGAAACTAGTAACGTAGAAACACAAAAGAATCCTGGTACTCCTTTGCAGGTTTTGGCCCCGGGCTAAACTGAACTGTGGTTAACCGACCTAGCATATGTGGACTGCGTCAATGGACTAGTTGGCCTTCACATTTGCTAAGGCAAAACGCACATCTTGGACTTCTATCATACACTAACCCATGCTACAGAAAGAGACGCCAATGAGCGAGAGCACATCAGCCAGTCTTTTCTCAGAGGTTCTCTGGGTCAGCTAAACATCTTGGTCAAATGGAAAGAAGAGAAGAACCAGCCACACAAGTTTGCTTATAATCAAGACCTTCAGAACCTGCTCCCTAGCAAAATACTTCCTGTTGTTGTCCTGGGTTCTAACAAATCGTAACAGTTCCTCCTCCCTGAGGGAGTAAGTTGTTGGTAGTGTTATCTTATTCAATAAATGCTCCTAGTAAGGCAAATTAACCCTTTAGAGGAATTAAAGTTGGATTCTCTAGCTCACACTTTATACAAGATAAATCCCACATAAATAGTTTCAAATCCTTTCAAGGCTATAAAGTGCTAGAAGAAGCATAGTTGTCTTAGAGTATAGGTCCATTTTCACCAACAAAGAGAAAAAAAGAGCAAAAGAATTGAAAACACAAAAGTTTATACTTTTGTATGGACAAATCATTCTAAACAAACCAAGAACAGTGACTACTGAGCAAACAATTTACAATTTATTTAACTGACAAAGAACAGAAATAATAAAATGGGTAAATAAGGCCCAAGTAGATAAATGGGTGAAGATAATACATAGGAAATTCATAAATGTGAATTATAACTTTGGAGAAATCATTTGCAATGCATATAACCAATACAAAATTTAAAATACTTATAGAAATCAGTGAGTAACATTAAAATCGACAAATAGGTAAGCTAACATAGGAATAATTCACAACGTTCATGAATATATGAGGAAACATTCATTAAAAATAGTAAATGAAGGGAAGTGGATGTGGCTCAACTGATAGAGCACCCACCTACCACATAGGAGATCCAGGGTTCAGTACCCAGGGCCCCCTTGCCTGTGCGGTGAGCAGGCCCACGCTCAGTGCTGCCGTGCGCAAGGAATGCTGTGGGACACAGTGGTGTCCCCCACTTAGGGGTGTCCCATGCACAAGGAGTGCACCCTGCAAGGAGAGCCGCTCTGCACAAAAAGAGCACAGTCTGCCCAGGAGTGGTGCTGCACACAAGGAGAGCTGACGCAGCAAGATGATGCAGCAAAAAGAGACACAGATTCCCAGTGCTGCCTGGCAAGAATGCAAGTGGACACAGAAGACACACAACAAATGGACACAGAGAGCAGAGAATGGGAGAGGTAAGGGGAGAGAAATAAATTTAAAAAATTTTTTTTTCAATTAAAAAAAAAAGTAAATGAAAATAATACAGATTTTCTCCAGACATCTTTTTTCACAAATCAATCTTATTAATACTATTAGTAAAGGCTAAATCCATCCAAAGTGTACAATCAATGGTATGTGCAGTAATCACATATTTGTGCATGCATCACTTCAATCATTCTTTTAGAGAACTTTCATTATTCCAATAATAATAATAAATTAAAAACTAAAAACAAACAAAACTCACTACTCAAGCTCTCTATGCTTCCCCTGCCATGCATAGCTGCTCTTCTTTTTCTCTCTAGTATATTTGTATTTACGTTTTAGGAAAGTTAAAAACGATAATGTGGGACCGTGTAAGGTAGTAAAACCTCACGAACAACACAGATATGGGTGACATTGCACATGTGAGACTGTTTCTACAGACATTTATTTTATACATCCTCTAAAAAAATTCTGAAGTAAAGTACCATCTTTCCCTTTTCTTAGGATCTTTCAACAATGACATAGAAATGAAGAGTAAAAGGGGGAGGGCAGACAACCATGCCTGCTGAGAGTTTGGGTTGTTTCTCTGTTGCTTTGGGAGGAAACAGATGCAGAAGAAGCTGTGGTATATGGAAGGATGAGGGGAAAAGAAAATTTTTGATATATTGTTGAAGATTTGAAAGCACCTAAGAAACGTATTTTGTGTTTTCCATTGACTATAGATCCTGAGGTTCTTTTTTTTTTTTTTTTTTTAATTTTTTTATTTTTTATTGACTTTGTAATAATATTACATTAAAAATATATATGTGAGGTCCCATTCAACCCCACCCCCCCACCCCCCCTCTCCCCCCCCCCCCAACAACACTCGTTCCCATCATCATGACACATCCATTGGATTTGGTAAGTACATCTTTGGGCACCTCTGCACCTCATATACATTGGTTCACATCATGGCCCATACTCTCCTCTATTCCATCAAGTGGGCCCTGTGAGGATTTACAATGTCCGGTGATTACCTCTGAAGCACCATCCAGGGCAGCTCCATGTCCCGAAGACGCCTCCACCTCTCATCTCTTCCTGCCTTTCCCCATACCCTTTGTCCATTATGTCCACTTTTCCCAATCCAATGCCACCTCTTCTATGTGGACATTGGATTGGTTGTGTCCATTGCACCTCTATGTCAAGAGGAGGGTCAGATTCCACCTGGATGCTGGATGCAATCCTCCCATTTTCAGTTGTAATCACTCTAGGCTCCATGGTGTGGTGGTTGTCCTTCTTCAACTCCATCTTAGCTGAGTGTGGTAAGTCCAATAAATCAGATTGTAGGTGCTGGAGTCTGTTGAGGCTCAGGATCTGGCTATCACATTGTCAGTCCAGAGATTCAAATCCCCTAAATATATCTTAAACCCCAACATTAACTGCACCTCCAGCACATTAGCATGAAAGTCTTATGAAGGGAGATCCCATCTGAGTCCAGCTTCATCACACATAAACACCATTTCCAAAGAGGGGCCATCTGCCCTGTTAGTTAACCCCATCGGCCATGACCATAACTCCCATGGGTCTCTTTAGCCCTCAAAGGAACCAATATCTGGGGGTTGTATCTGCTTTATCTGTCTCTCTGACTCTGCTCAGTTGTGCATGAGGGCATCCTGAGGTTCTTTTGACTACTGCCTTGCTCTTGTGATGAACCACGTGGGTTTCACTCTTTCTTACACGATTCCCACATAGCCATACACAGCCATGCCACTGTCTTTTTAAACACATATTCATGTAGAAGGAAGGAGGAGAGGGAAGGACAGAGGGAGGAAGTGAAGGAGAGAGGAACGACCAACATTTTTTATCTTCAAATGGATGTTTTTAAACCAATGAGTTTTTAAATTTTTCTGACCAATGAGTTTTTAAATTTTTCTCTCCTGTGTTTTAGAAGTCATGGATTTATTTCTGTCATTCCCTTCTTAGAAAATAGACACAAGTTAGGAGAAAAATTAAGTCTTCCTACAGATTTGGTTGCAGTATTTTTTAAAAGGGATATTTTTTCTTAGTATGTTTTAAAAGGCCATTTTAAGAACATCAGAAAAATAAAGAGAATCAACTCAAAGGGTTCTAAAAACAAACTTAATACTTTTGTAGCATCAGTGTCTACTCTGAAACTATTATATGATTCAGACTTTTATTTTATCTTTAGGATCTTTAAAATTCCTGAAAGAGTAAATTTTGCATTTTTAATTAAAAAAGTGAAAATATTTATTAAAACCTTTGAAATTACTGCAGAGGAAGAAGGGACATCTTTTCATCAGCAAAATTCAAACTATATCTATCATTAAGTCCTGCCTTAATCTTTTTCTGAGTCAGTGCAAAACTTCTTCACTATAGCTAGATGTCATTTCATCTTGTCTACAGAACTATTTTAGACTCTAACAGTGAAAAACTGATAGCCCCATATGTGCCTCAACAGTGCTAAAAATGCTGCTTAAGAAATCAAAATGAAAGAAAAAAAGTGTACTAGATAAACGCTATGCCAAATTTGGCCAATTTATTTTTCCATATAGATGAGCTCAGACTATATCCAATTCTATAGACAGCAATGCCCTTCTGTTTCCTAGTGAAAATCCCAGCTTTCTTAATTGTCATGCAAAAACATCACGTTTCAGAAATTGATAAAGTTTTTCATTCATTCTAATCACACACAAGCTAGACTAGCAGGAGCATTATACAAAACTAAGGTTTCTACACATCTCCATTTCATGAAAGCTCTGTGCAAGAAGGAATTAGAGAAAAATCAGTGATGGCTCCTACATAGTGGATGTCGGGAAGACTAAACTAAAAATATTCAGTGGAGTTTGGAAGCAAGTATGAAACTGTGAAGAAGACATCACAAAATCTCTTAAACCTCAAGTTAATTTTGTAGGTGTGGTCAAAGTCGTCCACTCTGTCTAGATGGCTCCGAAATTTTAGCAACGAATTCCAAATTATATATATAGCATGCAATTAATGCCAGGCAGATGCATATACATAGTCTTTTACATTATTTTACCTGAACTAATTCTAGGAGAAGATAAGTTGACCTATGTTTCAGATATTCATGGAATCTGTTAGTAAGAAGACTGTTTTACTTGGACTAGCCCATCAGTAAATTATCTGGAATAGTTAACCCAATTTGTGTTCTGCAAAATGGAAAATACTGTATGCTTATTTCCAATTTTTTTTTAACAATTAATGATGCATATTAGCATGTGAAAGGTTTTTAGAAGTCTTGGGGTAGAGACATCTTTTACCATTGTTTAACTTGCTGTTTCCCATAATATGTGACTATGAAAATTATTTTTTCATATAAAACAAACCAACATGACCATCAATTTATATTCCAAAAACATCTTTTAGGAAAATCACAACAGGGAATATGCACTCATTCAGGTGTTAAGCTCATCATTAGGAAAATCAGATCAGGGATCACTTCCTCCAGGTGAGGATGACATTGTCTACCAGCCTCAGATTACTTAAAAGCATCACAGTGATTCATGCCGTAGCAGGCTACTGCGACCAGTAATCTCTTGCAGCCACTCAAAAATGATGTGCATAAAAATTCAGAGCCTTAATTGTCGTGGCTGAAAATATACTCCACATGTTCTCATATATTAGAACAAAAAACAAAAGCAGAAGCCCTAGCATTATTTTTGGAAAGATGTCATGAAATGGTGAAAATTGCCAGTCTTAGAGTCCATGCATACATAATAGAAACCATTTACAGGTAGATTTGATCTTAAAAGGGCAATGGAAACATAGATCACAGTCATGGAGTTGCTCAATCAAAACAGGGTGTCTATAGTCTATCAGAAATACTCTTTCCTAAAGTACAACTTGGATTTTTCCATTGGCTCTGGTCTTAATAGGAAAATGCCAATAAAATTATTTCAGTAAATGTTGTTTTAATTTGCTTGGCTGCTGAAAGCAATATACAAAAATGGCTTGGCTTTTATTATGGAGATTTATTAACTTACAAATTTACAGTTTCAAGGCTGAAAAAATATATCCAAATCAAAGCATCATCAGGGATGCTCTCTTCCCAAAGCTGGTTGTTGGTAATCCTGGACATCATCTCTGTCACATGGCAGTGCCTGCTGGTCTCTCCCTTCTTTGTGAGGTTTCATTTCTTCAGCTTCTTCTTCTGTGGCTTTCTCTCTTCTTTCTTTGAATTCACTCTCTTATAAAAGACTCCAGTAAGAGGATTAAAACCCACCCTGGGCCACACCTTAACTGAAGTAACCTAATCAAAAGGCCCTACTTACAACAGGATTCCACCCACAGGAATGGATCAGCTTTTAGGACATATTTTTCTGGGGTCGATATTGTTTCAAACTATCCCAAATGCCATAGGATGAGATCATCCAAGAGAGGACTTAGAGAAATTTTTTAAAAGCATACAGCAACTTTATTAAAGATGGAAAATTGTCTAAGACCCACAGGAGATAGAAAGAAACTGAGGAAGTATGTTTCCCCAGTTGGAACTTAAGTGTGATAGTGAAAGTAAAAATCATAACTAAATTATATCACAGAATTCACTTTCATTTCCCCCAATTGTTCTTTTGTTCTACTTTTATTCCTTACCATTCATGGATTCTATCAGTCAAGGTTCATCCAGAGAAGCAGAATCATTAGATGATATAGATTGAAAGTTGTTGCAAGGAATTGGCTTATGTAGCTATGGGAACTGGATGGGTAAGTCTGAAGTTCATAGGACAGGCTGCAATTTTTGAGTGTGTCCAATGGCTCCTGGCCACAGATGGAATTTAATTTTCATTGGAGAAGCCTCAGCTGTGCTCTTAAATCCTTCGAATTGATTGAATCAGGCCCATTAGATTATCTAGCTTAATCTTCCTTACTTAAGTCAAATAATTAAGGATTCCAATCACATCTTGAATATATCTGTTGTTGTGAAGGTATTTTGATGTTTGATTGAATAATTGGGGATTATAACCTAGCCATAAACATTAACATGAGCATCCATAAATGGAATATAGTTAGTAAATTTTTTTTAATGTTTAGGACTTTTAAAATGTATAGACTAGATACATTTCTACCTGCCATGTGGACACATAAGCAAATAATATGGCAACATATCATAGTCTAAAACAGGATTTTTGTAATGACTAGGTTTGGCTTTATATAATAACAAAAAAAAACATTGTCTTAAAAAGGATGGAAGATTATTTCTCTTTCACATAAAAGCAGCCTGCAGATATAATATTTTGCTGTAACAAATATACCATAGACTAGTTGGCGTAAACAACAGAAATGTATTATCGCACCCTTTGGAGGCTTGAATTCCAAAATCGGGGCCATGTTTCTTCATTTTTCTTTTTGTAAATAAAGTTTATTTGGACCCAGCCATACCCATTCATTTTTGTGTTGTCTGTGGCTGCTTTTGTGCTACAACATCAGAGTCAAACAGCTGTGTCAAGAGACCATGCAGCCCTTGTATCTAAAATATCTATCTGGCCCTTTAAGAAAAAGTGTCATGCTTCTCCTTAAAGGGGAGAATCCATTCCATGTCTGTGCCCTGGCTTCTGGTGGGTCTGCCGGCTATGTTGTTCCTTCACCTGGGGCATTGCTCAATTGCTGCTTCTGTCACATGGATGTCTAAGTCTCTTTCTGTGTCCATATTTCCTCTGCTTTGAAGGGTACCAGTCATATTGGATTAAGGACACTAATTTGATATGACCTCATTTTACTAACATCTTCAAAGATCCATTTACAGATGTGTTCACAATCACATGGGGACCTGACCAGTTCTTTTTGGGAGGCACAGTTCAGTGATGACAGCTGGCTGCTCCACTGTCTCATCACTGCTTTAAGTCCTATGTTTCTTGGACCTTTCTGCTGCCTTCTCTATACATCTCTTCCATCATCAAGGTCAACTCATAGTCTAAGATAACTTCTGCAGGTCCGTTCTTCATTTCTCAGCAAGGAAAAGGAAATAGGGAGAAAAGCCTTTGCCTTGAAGAACCTTCCTAGAGGTACCATACATCTGCTTGTGTCTAACGGTCAGAATTTGGTCACATGCCCACTTATGGCTGTGAGGGATTAAAAGGAAGATAGTCTATTGTTCCAGGATACAATGGGCCCTGCTAAAATCTGGGGTTCTTTTACCAAGAAGAATGGGAAAAGGGACGTTGAAGTAGGCAACTAATATCCTCTGCCTCACATTGTGACCTTGAAATCCTCCAGAACATTTGACATATTATAATTATATATAATTATATAATAACCTCTTTGAGATTGACATGTAAGGGTAGGTTGAATAGATATCATATATACATTTGTCATTTATATTTGTATTTTTTACTAGCTCTTGTCAGACTTAACCAACTGTTTAACAATTTCTGCAACCTTTCTTTTTTTAAGCCTATAAAGGCATTCTCCCAAGTCCTCAGACTTAACTTTGGAACACTTATATTAGAAAGGGTTTCAGGATATATCATCAAAACTCTCAGGAAATTAACACCTTCACATTAGTTTGGCTCTAAATGTGTACCAATTCTGGCAGCGGGGTTTCTGCCTTGTTGCAAAACCTCAATCCCATTTTATATTGAGTTCTGACAGATGAATTCTCTGTGTGTGTATATATGCGTTTGTGTGTGTTTATTATATTTCTGTCTTATTTGTATCCTAGATCCTAAATTATTTAAGGTGGGGAAAAGGGGTGAAACCTGTCTTTCTTTTACCAGTATGACTTTAAGATTTGGTATGCCTCTGATGCTGGTGAAGTAAATCAGTTTACCATCTCTCCTTTCTGAAAATTATTTGAAGGCCTGTATTATACAATATTTGCTTTCTCCCTTTCTCATCTGTTACCCATGGTAAAGTTTCTCTTTTAATATTGACATAAAAATATTACTTTTGTGTTCAGTAAAAGAGGCTTAAACATTCTAGTATTGGAAATTTACTATGTAGAGTCCATAATTTACTTTTAGGATATCAAACCTGTGGGTAGGTGGGGTAAAATAAGAATAATATTCTATTTAGGTGAAGAAATGCCTCATTTATTCTTTAGTAATTTCTTTGTTTAATGTTGAGATATCTTGATGGTACAATAATAAGGTTGACTACCTTTTGCTTATTGCAGTAATTTGTAATCATTTACAGGGTTGATGAGTAATAATTTTATTATTGTTAGCAAATGAGTCCATGAGAAAACAGCAATTGCAAACTGTTTATCCCTTACAGCCCTGTGTAAAGAGAATTATGACACCATTCACTGTTTTCCATGAGACATTGGTCTTTAATTGGTGATACCAGAGTGCAATAACTGCTAGCAGGGAACATCTAAAACCTATTTTTCCCCCAGATGGTCATAAAGGCCTATTGTCTTCTTCCAGTTTAAGTAGCATTTAGGCTTGCATTTTCATATTCTTGACAATTTTGAAAACTTTCATTTCCTCCCAATATTTTGACCTACTCCATTGCTGCAATCCCATTTGGAAAAACCTATTAATTGTTATATGCTTTATTTTCCTTATTTTTAAGCAATACCTAAAGTTAGACTATCAATTGGATTTTATGTTGTTTAAGATATTTTCCTTCATTCAAAAAATAGATGAGCTATCTCAGCTCAGAAATGTAAGAGAAATGGTTCCACACTTATAACAAGAAAAAGCTGGGCAAACTGAAAAATCCCAACTTTTTAAATCTGTCAGAGAACTGAGACAATAGGGCAATCAACTAACTTGAAATCTGGAAAGAAGAAGACACCAGCAGAAAGAATAAGGAATTAAACATTTGCTTACATGAAGAGCTAGCTACTGAAAGCCATATAAGCTGGTAAGAATGTTCAGGGTGAATTTTTTAATGACATCCTAAAGGCCAGGCATGGGCTAGTAAAAGAGTACGGAAGCCCCTGGATGCCACAGGCATGAAGGAGTTCATCCCTCTTACAGGATTTTCCTGCAGAAAGCTGCTGGCACTCTTCCATCCAGGCACATACTCATACGGAACATTCACCAAGATGGACAATGTTCTAGGCCATAAAACAAACCTTAACAAAATTTTAGAGAATTGAAATCATATGAAATAGATTCTCAGATCATAATGGCATTAAACAAAATAAATAACCGGTAAATATGTGAAAACCCTCCTCTTTAGCCAATTGCTCAAAGAGAAACTCTCAAAGAAAATTTTAAAATACTTTGAATTAAATAAAAAGTAAGTTATAACATATCTTAATTTGTACGCTGCAGCTTACAGCAACTAAAAGGAAATCTGTTAAGCATTAAATGCTTATTTTAGAAAAGAAGGAAGTTTTTAATTCTGTAAATAAGCTACTACCTCAAAAAATTAAAGAAAAAGATAAAATCCCAAAGAAGCAGAAGCAAAAATAAAAATAGTAGAAATCAAGAAAATTGAAAACAGAAAATTTATAAAGGAAATTAAGAAATCAACAAAGAAACCAACAGTGTTTCTTTATAAAAGATCAATAAAATGTTATATACCTCTGGCCAGACTGATCAAGAATAAAAAGGAAAAATGATACAGATTAGTAATAAGAAAAATGATATTACTACTGATCATCAGACAGTAACATAAAGGAATATCACAAAATTTGAAAATTTAGATTAACTAGGACAATTCCTTAAAAGACAAAAATTATAAAAATATGCTCAAGAAGAAATAGATAGCCTGAATAGTACTATATCTATTAAAGAAATTTAATTTGGAGTTAAAAGGCTTCCAAAAAAAAAAAAGAAAACTCCTCGCCCAGATAGTTTCTGTGCACTTTCTACCAAATATTTAAGAAGGAAATAATAATTCTACACAATCTACTAAACAAATAAAGGAACACTACCCAGCTAATTTTGAGGCCTGCATAACAAAACTAGACAAAGACATTGCAAATAAACTACATACCAATATCTCATGGATATTGACATAAAAATCCTTAACTAAATATTATTGAATCTAAATGTATGTGTGTATATATGTGTACGTATATATGTATATATGCATATAGATGGGTATATTGTGCATATATATGTATATAGCATATTGAAAAATAAAATTATAAAATTTCTAAATCTGTGGAATGCAATTACAATAGTTGCATACACTCCCACATACAATACATATCTCAAACTACTGAGGTTCATCCCAAGTTTGCAAGGATTGTTCAACTTTTAAAAATCAATCAATTTGTCCACCCCAATCAAGATGGCAGAGTGAAACACTTCAGGGCTCTGTCCCCCACGGAAGTTTTGAACAATCAGAAAGAACTGGCAAAAATTATTTGTCAAAGTGCCAGAAAACAGTTAAAAGGACTGCTGTGAAAGGGTGAGTACCAAATTAAGAGAAAATCCATGGAAAAGTGGCATAATTGCATGATGCCCTGACTAACCCCTCCCCCACGCTTCCCGGGCTCAGTGAGGAACCAGCCTGCACTCGGAGGCAGTTCTATCCTAGTGCCATTCATCAGCTTCACTCTCTGAAACACACACCTGTGCAAACACACCACACACAATTTTAACTTTTTTTTTCCTTTTTTTTTTTGTAAATAATATAAACACTGTCAATTTTTTATTAAAATATGCTTTGGTGTGCTAGCATAACTGCTGTAGCTTATTGTGTACCAGAGTACTATGTGGCTTCAGATTTAGTACCTGTTAACAGATGTACAAGACATTTATTACACTTTTTACCAAAGGGGGAAAAATAGTGGCAGAGGGTGCCCAGTAACCCTCGCACACACACTGGTAGCTTGTAAGTCTGGCCCAGTCTGGTGGTAGCCTGAGGGACTCGCTGACTAAGGACTTGCACTGCATGTTAATGGCAGTTCACAAAGCTCTCCTACAGAAGACTTCAGGAGAGCAGGCAGGTTGAGCTGCCTAGAGCAAGGGTTTGCTGGGAATAGGATACACAGGGCAGTGCCTAGGCTGGTGAGGAAACTGTTCACTAGGGAAGAAGGGACATTTGTATCTGAGTAAACAGGTGAATTCCTAGTGCTACTTGTGCTTGTCCAAGGTACATGCACAGAAAGGTTCAAGGAAGCCCCTACACTGTAGCCAGGAATTACTCTCCAAACTCATTATATGGATAAGTCCTGAATGAGAACACTTGCCCAGGTCAATCTGCAAAGCCTTGGAAAGATGCTTTCTTCTTTTCTTTCTTCAATTTTTTTCCTTAGGTACTAACATTCAAGGACTGTTCTGTCATAATACTAGCTACATATAAGTTTAAAAACAGATGCCTCATAGTCTAAATTCCAGTGAAACACATTACTATATCAAAATATCCAGTTTTCAACAAAAAATTACACAACATACAAAGAAACAGGAAGCAATGGTCCAGGTAAAGGACATGATTAGAGCATTAGAAACCATCAATGAGGAAGACCAGACATGAACCATATTTGACAAAGACTTTAAAATTTGCTCCTAAATATGCTCAAAGAGCTGAAGAAAAACATGACCAAAAAAACTAAAAGACATAAGAAAAATGAAAGGAAAAAAAAAGAAAGAGAGAATATCAATAGATGGAAATTATGAAAAGAAACCAAAAAGAGCTGAAGGTCACAGTAACAGAAATTTAAAATTCCCCAGAGTAGTTCAATAGCAGATTGAAACTGGCCAAAGAAATAATCAGTGAACTTGAAGATAAACTAGTTGAAATCTGTCTTTAGGAGCAGAAAGAAGATAAAATGATGATAAGTGAAGAGAGCCTTAGGTACTTAAGGAACAAAATCAATATATACATTGTGGGAATCCCAGAAGGAAAAGAAAGAGGAAGGGGCAGAGAGACTATTCAGGTAAATAGTGGCTGAAAACTTCCCAAATTTAATGAAATAAATGAATACACACATTGAACTCCAACAAAATCCAAACAAACCCAAATTAACCTATGTATGGCATATTATAATCAAACTATCGAATGCCAAAGATAAAGATGGAATTCTGAAAGCCACAAAAGGGAAGCAATGTGTCACATGCAAGGAAGGCTTGGTAAGATTACATGCCAATTTCTCATTGGAAACCATGGAAGCAAGAGAGCAGTAGGATGAGATATTTAAAATGCTGAAAGAAAAGAGCTGCCATCCAACAATTGTATATCTGGTGAGATTGTCTTTCAAAAATGAAGGAGAGATTAAGACATTCCCAGGTAAAGAAAACTGAGTGAGTTCATCACGACTAGAACAGTGTACACATGGTGCTAAGGAGAGATCTGCAGTTTGAAAGGAAAGGTGCTTAGACTGAAGTTGCATAAAGAAATAAAGATGCCCAGTGATGGTAATTACATGGGTAAATAAAAATGCCAGTAATATTCTAACTTGATTTGTAACTCCACTTTTACTTTCAGCAGAATCTAAACAGAAAATGCATAAAATATAATGATAAATCAGTGGACTCATAATGTATAAACACATAATTTGTGGCAAGAACTACATAAAGGTGAGGGAGCTGAGGGGTATGGGAACAGACTTCGTGTATATTATCAAAGTTAAGTTGGTACCAAAGTAAACAAGATTGTTGTAGATTTAGGATGTTAAATTTAAACCCCAGGGTAACTACAAAGAAAATGTCAGAGTATGCAAACTCATAGGGACAGAAATTAGAATACAGATTTCCAGGGGTGGGGGCAGGTGGAGTTAATGCATAATGGTGTAAGATTCTGCTTGGGGAAATGAGAAAGATTTAGTAATGGAAGATGGTGAGAGTACTGCATTACTGAGAATGTGATTAATCCCATTGAATGGTATGGCTGAGAGTGGTTAGGGAGGGAAAGTTTGTTGCACATATTTGCCACAATTTAAAAAGAATAACAAAAGACAATGACAATTAAATGTGATACAAAATCCTGGGTAAAATCTAGCAAAGGAGGAGGAGAGGCTTAAAGGGACATTATTGGGATATATTGGAATATAGACTGTAAGCTTTATATCAATGTTAAATTTCTTTAACTTGATAACTGCATTTCAGATGGTTAAATAAGTGAGTAACATTGTTCTCAGAAAATGTATGTGATAGTAGTTAAGTGTTCGAGAAGCATGATATATACAACCTACACTCAAGTATTTAAAGGATGGATGGATGGGATGAATGAGAGAAGAAGAGAGAAAGAAAGAAATGGGTAGTTCAGCAAAATGTTAAAATCAGTGGATCTGGGTATCAGGTGGTATGGGTGTAGCAGGTAGCAGTATATTGGAGTTCTTTGTATGAGATTTGTTTTACTTTTGTAACTACTCTGTAAATCTGAACATAAAACAAAAATAAAAATTTTTTAAATCAAGCAATATATTTCCCTATATTAGCAGACCAAATAAAAGAAAAACATAGAATCATTTCAATAGATACAGCAGAAGAATTCAACAAAATTCAACATCTAGCCATGATAAAAACTCTCAGGAAATTAGAAGAATAGTAATAAAGTCCACTACATATTATATGATTCCATTTATATGATATTCTGGAAAAGGCACTAATGTAGTATTGAAAAACAGATGGGTCATTGCTAGAAGTTGAGGATGAGAGGAGAGGTTGATTGAAAGGGCATTGCAGAGGGGAATTTTTAGGATGATAGAAATAGGGAGACAAACCCATCTTGTTTTGTCCAGACCTATCTTGGTCTTAAAACTGAAAGCCTTGCACCCCAGGAATCTCTCTCTGAAACATGCTGGACAGGATGGTTGGTTAACCTGGATGGAAATGCTCTAGAGGTGTGAAACTGGAGTAATGGATACATGAATCTATGCCTTTGTCAAATCTTGACATCACAAGAAGATAACTTTATTTTATGCACATTAAAAAATATCATCTAGGATGTAGTGGATCCCAGGATGTAATGCAGGCTATAACAAATTATTAGAATTGAAGGGTAATTGGTAAGAAATTGGATACTGGGCACATGAAAACAAAGGCAATAGATGTCAAGTTCTGAGTAACATATGATACAAATATGCAGATATTTGCAGGGCTATCATGGAAAAAAATGATTTAACCACTTCAGGAGTTGAGTAATGATGTGACTGATAGATCTAGATTTCTGCAGTGCCCAACCTATACAATTGTGTTCTTCGGCCTTGCCAAATTAGACATAAGAATCTCAGAAAAAGTATTAAATATCTTGAGATCCTATTTCCTCATTTATATATCAAAGCAGTTACACTAATGATCTCTTTGCAATCATTTGTTGAGGGCATGAGCTCTGGAATTGAGTTGCTTTCAAATACTCAGCCCTCTATTTTTCAACTGTGGCAAAGTTATTTGATCTATCTGTACTTTGGTTTTCTCTTCTGTGGGATAAACATTTTAAAGGCACTTACATCCACTGCAGAGATAAAGGAAAATAAGATCATGCATGTAAAAAATAGCACAATGCCTGGCACATTGTAACTAGGGAAAATGTCATACCTTATATATTCTCGCATTGTCAATTTGGCATTCCTAGTTCTAAGGACTTATTTAATATGGGAGACTAAAAACTAAAATGCCAACATGTATTCTTTTTTATTCAGTTTTTTTTTTTAATTAGAGCTGCAGACCTTATAAATTTAACTTTATCACCTACGTACAAGAATGGAGTTGACAAGAACATGAAAGAGTGTTACAGGCAAGAAAGTTATATAACAGAAAAACAGGTACTGGAAAGTGGAGTGATTTTCTTTTCAAATCTTGAGTCAATTCCCTTTTACCACAGAGACTAGGAACTCTTGCTGTATTGACCCACATAGCCGAATTTAGGGAATGAAACACTTATTTCTTCAGTTCTGCTACTAATTTATAGAGAGCCATCAAAGACAGTTTTGCCATTACTTACCTGTTAAGACAGTAAGCAGAGATGCCCAGTCCTCTTGGCTTATTGACACTCATTAGAGATTGAACTGAACAGGGACCATGCATGCTGCTAGTTGTAGAAGTTACACAAATGAATATGGATAGATATAGATAAATGGAATAGAATTTAGAGTCCAAAATTAAGCCTTGCATTTATGGTAAATTTTCAACAAGGGTGGCAAGAAGATTCAATGGGGGAAAGAATAGCTTCTTCAACAAATGGTGCTGGAACAACAGTATGTCCATATGCAAAAGAATGAAATTCAATCCTTCCATCATACCATATATAAAAATTAACTCAGAATGGGCCAAAGACCTAAATTTCAGAGCTAAAACTATAGGACTCTTAGAGGAAAACACAGGCATAAATCTTTATAACCTTGAATTAGGAAATGACTTCTTAGAAGTGACAGTGAAACCACAAGCAACAAAAGGAAAGTAGATAACTGGACTTCATCAAAATTTAAAAATTTTGTGCTGTAGTTTACACCATCAAGAAAATCAAAGACATGCAGAATGGTGAAAAATATTTGCTAATATTATTTCTAGTAAGGGACTTGTATCTAGAATATATAAGAACCCTGACATCTCAATTATAAAACAGAAGCTAAACCAATTAAATATGGACTAAGGATCTGGATATACTTTCCTCCAAAAAAGGTATATAAATGGTCAATAAGTACATGTAAAGGTGTTCAATATCACCATTCATTAGGTAAATGCAAGTCAAAACCACAATGAGATACCACTTTTCACCCACTAGGAAGGTTATGATAGTAAAAGACAGATAATAAGTATAGACTATACTGTAGAGAACTTTCATACATTGCCAGTGGGAATGTGCAAAGCTGCAGCCATTTTGGAAAACAATCTAGCAGTTCCTTAAAAGGTTTACTATAGAGGTACCATATGACCCAACAATTCTATTCCTAGTTATATATCCAAAAAAGGTGAAAACGTATGTCCATGCAAAAACTTGTACATGAATGCTCTTGCAGCACTATTCAAAATAGCCAAAAATTGAAAGCAACCCCCATGCCCATCAACTGATGAATTCATATCCAAAATGTGGTATATCCATACAATGAATAAGATTCTGCAATAAAAAGAAATGGCATGTTGACATTTCAATGGATGAACCTTGAAAACATTTTGCTAAGTGAAAGCCAATCCAAAAGACATATATTGTTTGATTACATTTATGTGAAATGTCCAGAAAAAGCAGATCTATAGAGGCAGAAAGTCAATTAGTGATTGTCTAGGGCTGGAATAGGGGCAAAGTGGTGAAGAGTGGAAGGGTAAGTGCTGATGGCATGGGGTTTCTGTTAGGGATGATGAAAATGTTCTAAAATTAGAATGTGATGATGGTCATACAATTCCATGAATATACAAAAAGCCCTTGAATTTTACTCTTTAAATAAATGGTATACGAATTGGATCCAAAAAAGCTGTATATGTATGTATATAAATGTTTGTATATATAATATGTATATGTAAAACTCTGCTGCTGAAGAGTTCCTAATCCAATTTGGTAAAAAGGTATTGAGCACGTAATTTAGTGGTAGTAGTCAGAAAGCTCCCTTGGAGCAGGGCAAGGAAAGACCCCATGTGCCGTGCTTTCCTGTGTATTTGTGATTTTCCTCTCACAACTTCAGGGAATTGAGGTTAGAATCTTAACACCCAGGAGGCACCTGTATTGTAAATTTGACCCACATAGAAAGTATATATTTCAAACTGAAATACAGATAAAACCTTACCTTTTATTCTACATGAAAATTTAAAAACAGCGAAGAGCATGAAACCATATTACGGCAAACTATTTTGCAAATATGTTCAATATACCTGTATATGTCTGACTGGTCAATAATAAATATCATTATATGAATTTACATTTAAGGTAATTTCATAAATATTTTAATATTTTTACAAAGTTCTTATGCATATAAATTTAATGCCTATGTATGTTTGTTATCTTTACAGAGAAAGATTCTATGAGAGCCAAAGTAGATACAATGCCAGGTAGTGGTGCTCCTGAGGACTACAGAGACACACAGATTGTACGGTCATGGCAGAAGGCTCTGCAGGTCAGTGCCTTGCCGGTGGGCCCTACTTTGGAATTTGTGCTCCCGAGTGTGATAGAGTTGGACTCAGATGTGACTTGTCTACACTTGCCTCTTCTGTCACTTTTACTGACCCTGTGGTTGGCACTGGGGTTGGTGTATACTCAGGAGACTTGAATCTCTGGACTGTCATGTGTCAGCTGGGCCCTGAGCCTCAGCAGAGTTGGAACACCTACTCTCTGGTTCATTGGACTTACCCAGGTCAACTAACAGGGAGGTGAAGATGGTAAACCACAATACAAGGGAACTGCGACTGCCTACAACTGCAAGCAGGAGAATGCCATCCATCAATCATGTGGGATCTAAGCCCCATCTCGATTTAGAGGTCAAGTGGACATCACTATCTCAAGGTCCACAGTATGGAGGAACAAAATATGGATTAGAGTGGACTTACTGGTATTCTACTATAGAACTATTGTGACTCTAGCAATGGAAGAAATTGTATCATTGATGTGGAGACAGTGGCCATGGGAGTTGCTGAGGGCAGGGAGGGGGAAGAAGTGTGAATTGGGGGAATTTTTGGGACTTGGAGTTGACCTGAATGATATTCAGGGGCAGACGCAGGACATTATATACCCTGCCATAACCCACTCAACGAACCAGGGGAGACTGTAAACTACAATGTAAACTATAATCCATGCGGTGCAGCAGTGCTCCAAAATGTATTCACCAAATACAGTGAATGTGCCACAATGATGAAAGAGGTTATTGATGTGGGAGGAGTAGGTGGGGTGGGGTGTGGAGTATAAGGGAACCTTTTATATATACATATTTATTATTATTATTATTAAATTGTCTTTTTTTAAAGATACATAGATCACAAAAAATCTAATATTTTTAATGTAACATTTTTGTGATCTATGTATCTTTAAAAAAAGACAAAAATAAAAATTTTTTTTTTAAATTTATGATAAGGAGAATAAAGAGATAATGCAGAGATAAAGGATAACTCTGCATAGAATTTTAAATGAATGTGGTAGACTATGCACAGGAGCAAAACAGAAAAGACAGAAGGAAAATCATCATAAAAAATTGACAAAAGCAAAATCAGAGAATATTAGAGTTATAAGGAAGCCTTCGTTGCCTCTAGTGCAACTCTCTTTCAGGAATAGGAATTCCATTTAGTTTCTCTTTGGTAGCTCATTTACCAGTTATGCTTTAGTATTTTCACTGATAAGCACAAGCTTTATCAACCTGCCTATCTCAACCCTGGCCAGCTCTAACCGCTTGGAACAGTTGCTCCAATTTGTCTCTCTGCAACCACCTCTAGTGTAACTTACGTTTGCCCCTTGGAGCAGTCAGTAGCTTTGCCCTTTGCATTAGGCCTTATCCATGTTTTACCTTTGTACGGTTCCGTAGTGTTCTTTGTGGGAGCTGACTTCAACTGGCTGCCTTTTCCTGGGACCCACAAATAAACCCTGTGCTCAGAACTAGATGTTTTGGCCTGGCCCCTAGGATGTGATGATAAATGTGGGCTGACCCCTTTTTGGGGCATCTCAGATAGTGGTCTGCTTGCGCAGTACATCTCCCTTTGCCCTGAGCACGTGTAAACCTCTCCAGACTAAGGATGTAGTTTTCCAGCCTTTGGCCCACCCCACTGCTATATCTGCTCCTGGCAGGGAGGGAGCGGCATCCTCCAGCTATGGCCAAGAGTACTCTGCAGAGATCGGATCTTCCTACATTGGCTGCGGATCGAGAACCCCTGGCCACAGGGACCAATGCCTCTAGTAAAGCTCAGCTTGCTCTGTCTCTTCTGTATTTGAGTAAATGACTTCACATCAGTATCTGCATGAGTTCTGCTCTTGCTGGCAACCCTAAAAACCGTATTAGATGTGTCTCCTTCTGCTGACAGTTTGGCATAGGGAACAGGGTGCCAACACTTGGACCCTTTTTCCAGCTCTTTCATAGCCATTACTTCATTTCATTCTCACAGCTGCCCTGTAAGGTTTGTAGATGTATAGTTCTCTCAGTTTTGTAGATAAACAGTAGGGACCTCAGTTTTCAGGGTTCTTCAAGGGAGACAGTACAATCCCAGGGAATCTCATTTCTTTTATTTGTTTGTCTGCTTGTTTATTTTTTAAAAGATATTAGATTGCTTTCATCATCTTTGGTAACTCTGTAAGAACAGTCTCTATATTAAGCAACCTGAAACATCTTCAAGAACCAAGCCTCAGAGCTGGCCTGGCAGCCTGTGAGCCCAGACAGGGTGCCCTCCCCATCTGTCCTAGAAAAATCAGCACCCTGTGCTTCAGGAAGGTCAGTGCTGATTGGGCCCATGTGGCTGCATCCCATGGGTAGAATATAAGTCACATGACTGCACCTTAGCAACAAGGGAAGCTAGGAAATGTAGTGTTTACTGAACTTTCCATGGGGAAGGCAGAAGTCACAATGTAAGAAAATATGAAAATGTAGAGCTGGCAATTAAATTATTTGGGGCTGTCAGAAATGATGGATGTTCACCATGGCTTCCTCATTCATTTTTATGATCCCTGACTTTCCCCTCCCAAATTATCTTCTAAAGCCTTCCTATCTGTTTTTAACCTAAGCACAGAATACTTCATCTATCTCTGTTTATCTTAAGTTTGCTAGCTTGGTCTCTGTTATGGGTTGAATTGTATCCCCCTCAAAAGACATGTTCAAGTTCTAACTTATGAATATGATCTTATTTGGAAATAGGGTATTTCCAGGTATAATTAGTTAAGATTAGGTCATACTAGATTTAAGTGACCCCATTCCAATATGACAAGTGTCTTTCTAAGAAGAGGGAGATTTGCACCCAGGCAAACAGATACAGACATGGTGGGAAGGTGGCTATTTGAAGATGGAGGTAGAGTGATGCACCTGCTGCCAAGGAGTGCCAGGGTTTGCCTACAATCCCCAGAAATGCAGACATAGGGAGATTCTGTCTCAGATCCTCCAGAAGTATCCAACCCTGCCAGCAATTAGCTTTTGGACTTCTAGCCTCCAGAATTGTGAGATAATAAATTTCTGTTGTGTAGAGGCACCCAGGCTGTGGTAAGTACTTTATTTTTTGTTTGAGAGGATTTTTTTTTTTCATTTTGACAGATTTTTTTAGAAGTGTCTTTTTTTTAAGATACATAGATCACAAAAAATGTTACATTAAAAAATATGAGGCGGCGGACTTGGCCCACAGGTTAGGGCGTCCGTCTACCACATGGGAGGTCCGCAGTTCAAACCGGGCCTCCTTGACCCGTGTGGAGCTGGCCCACTCGCAGTGCTGATGCATTCAAGGAATGCCCTGCCACGCAGGGGTGTCCCCCGGGTAGGGGAGCCCCACACGCAAGGAGTGCGCCCAGTAAGGAGAGCCGCCCACTGCGAAAGAAAGTGCAGCCTGCCCAGGAATGGCGTTGCCCACACGGAGAGCTGACACAACAAGATGATGCAACAAAAAGAAACATAGATTCCCATACTGACAACAACAGAAGCGGACAAAGATGCAGCAAATAGACACAGAGAACAGACAACTGGGGTGGGGGGGGAGGAAAGATAAATAAATAAATAAATCTTAAAAAAAAAAGAGGGGTTCCCATATACCCCACACCCCACCCCACACCCATTCCTCCCACATCAACAACTTCTTTCATCATTGTGGCATATTCATTGCATTTGGTGAATGCATTTTGAAGCATTGCTACATTGCATGGATTATAGTTTACATTGTAGTTTACACTCTCCCCCAATACTTTCAGTGGGTTAGGCAGGATATAGAATGTCCAGCACCTGTCCCTACAATATTACTTAGGACAACTCCAAGATCCGAAAATGTCACCACATCACAGCTCTTCTTCCCTCTCCCTGCCCTTAACAACTATCATGGCCACTTTCTCCACATCAATGCTACAGTTTCTTCCATTACTAGTCACAATAGTTCTATACTAGAATACCAATAAGTCCACTCTAACCCATATTTTATTCCTCCATCCTGTGGACCCTGGGATGGTGATGTCCACTCCACCTCTAAATCGAGAAGGGGCTAGATCCCACATGTTTGATGAATGTGATTCTCCTGCTTTGAGTTTATATGGCTAACAGTCTTCAAAAAAAAGTCAGGAGGTCATCAGAGAGATCACGCTTATGCATGCCTCAGCAAGATCCCAGAGACAGCCAAAGGAGATGCAACCCCAGGTACTAGTGCTTCTGAGGGCTACGGAGACACGCAGGTTCTTCGGTAATGGCAGATGCCTTGTCAGTGGGCCCTACTTTGGAATTTCTGTTCCTGAGTGTGATGGAGTTGGACTCAGATGTGACCTTTCTACACATGCCTCTTCTGTCACTTTTACTGAATGTGTGGTTGATCCTGGGGTTGGTGTATACTCAGGACACCTGAATCTCTGGGCTAGCCATGTACCAGCTGGGCTCTGAGCCTCAGCAGAGTTGCAACTCCTACTCTGTAGTTCATTGGACTTACCCCAGTCAGCTAACAGGATTTGAAGATGGTCAGCCACCACAATAGGGAACCAAGAGTGTATAAGTATTTTAGAATTGGGTAATGTTAGAGGCTGGGAGAATTTTGAGGCATGTGATAGAAAAAGTTTAGAATGCCTTGAAGAGACTGTGGGTAGAAGTATATGGACATTAAAGGCAATTCACAAGAGGACTAAGAAAGAAGAGAGAACTGTGGAGAAAGATTCTATCTAAGCAAATCCACATATCTTCATAACAGAATGTTGTTGGAGATATGAGCAATGAAGCTGCTTCTAGTGAGGTCTCAAATGCAAATGAGGAACATGTTATTGGACCCTAGAGGAAAGGCAATCCTTATTATAACGTGCTAGAAAACTCGGCTGAATTTAGTTGTAGTGTTGGGTGGAAAATAGAAGTTTTAAGCCATGAACTTGGATATTCAACTGAGGAAATTTCCAGGCAAAGCATGAAAGGTGCAGACTGACTTCATTTTGCTGCTTATGGTACAATGTGAGAAGAAAAATATAAACTAAGGAATGAAATGTGAGGCACAAAGTAACCCGAATTGATGATTTGGAAATTTCTTAGTCTATCCAGATAGCTGCTAAGGAAACAGGGCCAAGGTTGTGACTGAGCAAACTTCTCTTGAAGTCATTAGACATATGACTCATGGATCCTATCAACCATCTTAGCAGAAGGCTAGAATAGAGATGGGGTCACCCAAGAAATATTTGTAGGGAACCGTAACCATCTTGTCTGAAAGGTTGGATACTTGTGAATTGCATGGGAGACTGACAAGGTGTTAGAGAATTTTACATCAGCAGAAACACTGCCAGGCTGAACAGAAAGGGACAGAGATGGGGTAAAATGGAAGAAAGACTCAGAGGGCAGTGTCACTGCCTTGGCCAAAAAGTCATGGTCTGGCCCCAGAGAGCCAGAGGACAGAGCAACAAGCCACAAAGGACTATTTCAAGCCCTTAAACTGAATGGAATTCCCATGCTGTGTTGCAAACTTATTTTAAATGAGTGATCCTTTATTCCTTCCATTATTCTCTCTTCCAGAATTGGAACATCGAGCCTATACCTGCCTCACCATTTTATGTTGGAAGCATCCAATGGTGTTATAGTTTCATAGATCTCTGAATGGAGAATAATTTCACCCCAGGATGAATCATACCCAGAGTCTCACACATACCTGATTTGAATGATATAGAAAATGAGATGTAGGACTTTTGGAGATGATTATATTTGATAAGATTTTGGATTACTTAGAATTCATGCTAGAATGCATTAAGACTTTGGGGAGAATGGGATGGGATGAATGTATTTGACATATGGGAAGGACATGAATTTGAGGGGCCACACAATAGATTGCTGTGTTGAATTGTGACCCCCAGAAAGATATGTTTAAGTCCTAACCTCTAACAGCTGTGAAAGTGAGCTTATTTGGAAAGTAGGGTCTTTGCAGATGTAATTAAGATGAGGTAATACTGGATTGGGCCATCTGAAAATGGAGGCAGATATTAGAGTGATGCATCTACAAGGCAAGAGTTACCTACAACCCTCAGAAGTTAGGAGAGCAGCATGGAACAGATTTTTCCCTCAGAGACCCCAGAATGAAGCAACCTTACAAGTACCCTGATTTTGGATTTATAACCTCCAGAACTGAGGGAGAATAAATTACTGTTGTTTAATTCTCCCCAGTCCATGGCATTTGTTATGGCCGCTCTAGGAAACTAATACTGGATTATTGTTTCAACCGATCCTCATCAAGCTCCAACCTGTTTGCCACTCATCAGAAGAGCTCTTCAATAGCTTTATTAACACCTTTAGTACTTGCTCTTTCTAATTCTGTGGGGATATATCAAAATGTCACATGGATGTTGGTGAAGGCTTGAAAATCCAAGGTTATGCAGATCTATTCTCTACTTGAGCATCATTCTGTGTTATGTAGTCATTCAAACTTTTATGGATTTTCCTATCTTCTCCATGTTACTCTATGTTGTCCTTAAGAATGTCATGATGTCTGATGCCCTCTGTCAAATGTCTTGCTTAAATCAAGATACACAATATCTATAGGAATCCTCTGGTCTATTAGCCTAGCAAACCTACTAATAAAAGAAATTTTCTTAGTTTTGCATTACTGTTTCTTAAATAATATGTGTCAATTTCTGGTGATCATTTCTTTCTTTTCTCAGTGCTAAATTTCCCCAAAAATAACTTGTTTCAGAGTTTTATAAGGAACCAAGAGTCTTTAGTTAGGTATGGCTTCCCAACCCCATCTTCTCTTTTCCCCTGAAACAGTATAAAAACAGTATTTAAAAGGATGTGAAATATCAAAATCCCCAGTTTTATTATTCCATGTGAGTATCTTTGTACCCACCTACAGCATTTGTTTGCATTGGGTACTCTTACCAGATTTTATTCTTTTATTCTTACCCAGAATATTAGATTTTTTTAGTTGAGTGTTTCAATGAATGCAAAAAGAGTGGTAAGGGGGACAGTACACAAAATTGATGACTTTAAAAACTGTTGTGAAAAACTTGTCATTTGTGAGTGTTTCATATTTGGAAGTTTTTACCCATTGTTAGATAGCAAAGATGGAGTATCTCCTTCCATTCTTATAGGCCAGAATTTCTCAATTTTAACACTATTGACATTTGGGGCCAAATCCTTTTTGGGGTGGGGATGGACTCTCCGAACACTTAGGATGTCTATTACTGTATCCCTGGACTCTAACCACTAGATAAACCCACCTTACCCCCAGTTGTCAACCCAAAATGTCTCCCAACAATACCAAACGTCCCATGGAGCAGTGGGCAAAATTGTCTTTGCTTGAAAACAATAGCTTTACTGTACTTTATGAGGCAGAATGTGATTCAATTTACCAATTAAATAATCAATTCTTCCAAACTCTAGAAATTATTTTATTCATTCATTCACTTGAGACATACTGATGGAATGCTGAGTGGGGAGACTTTCCTTGGGAAAACTGCACCCTCCACCTTCATGTGGTGAAACTTCAGTCACTGTATCTTCCTCTAATCCTGAGACAGAGCTGTGAAAGATACCCAGATTGCGATTATCAGACTCCTTTTCTGGGCTCAGTCGGTGGACAGCCTTGCACATGCTTAGAGCTGGAGGCAGAATGAAGTTCTTAAACAGTGGCAGAGCCAAGAGATCCAGGTCATCTTGATCCCTCTTGATAGTATCATTCGAGCCCCTGAATCCTGTTGTATATAAAGCCAGGGCCAGCTTTAGACTCCTCACTTTTATGATCCAATGAAGTTCATTTTGCTTAATCTAGTTTGTGTTCCACTTCTGTCACTCTCAACTGAAAGGACACTGAAGGACACTGGAAATAATCTACTGTCAGTTTTACTTTTAGATGTATTTGAGAGTGGTTTGCTTCTATCTTCCAATGTACATAGAGAAATTATCAAAGAGGCCATGCCAGGGGCTATTCTCTCCTCTGATATACAGTGATGGAATTAGTAAAGTATGGTTTAATGGTTGAAACAGATAGGGTAATAGTATGTTGAAAGTACTTTAGGAATACCAAGGGAAAAAATTATTAAATGCAAAAACATAAACTCCTTCCTTTCCCTGCATCCCATAAATAGCCACCTGCCACCCAGTACTTTTGGTCTGAGACGCAGTTCAGTCTGAGCCCCATCAATGCCTGCTCTTGTTCTCAGATCTTGCTCCCAAATAAGTTCCAGTTTCCATCTTGGCAGTACTCTCGGGTCAATGATACATTTATTTCTTCCCTACTTTTTATTCCCTGGAATTTTTTAATGTGCATTTTTTCTGGTAGAGTTATATGTTGCCTTTTATGCAATTTCTAGCCTCCATGACTAACCTATGAGCTTGTGTTAATTGCAAAGGAAGGTGGTTACATGTTTTTTGACCTTCACTTGAGTCATCTTCCAGCTAGTTTCTTCCATTGATTTCAGATATGTAGGTGCCAGTGCCCACTCATTTCACCTTGGTATATTCAAAGAAAGCAAGGGGTGTAGAATATAACCTTTGGCTTAATGAGAAAAAAAAAAAAACCACCTACTTGGTTTGGAACAAGTCTGATAGCTTTAATATATTGGTTAACTGGCTTTAAATTATACATATTTGATCTTTAGAAAGGGGCAGTGTTTGATTCTGGTTATTCTTTTGCTTTTGAAAATGAAACAGAGGTTCTTTTATTTTACTTAACATAGCTGTCATTATTTATGCAGAATTTAACATCCTTTGCTCTGACCTAGAGTCCTTGCCTATGGCTAAAATTTTCTAATGCTCATTAAAAATTGCATTAAAAGACTAGTCATGAGGTAATGATGAGTTGATCTAATTGAAAATAATGTATTAATTTCCTGCCCACAATTTGGGAAACCCCTCAAAGGATCTTAATTAAATCTCATTCATGTTTTAGCCTTCAAGCAACTAGCACGGTTTCTGGCACATAATAAGAAACTAAGTTTCTTATTAAATAATAAAGATTTATAAATGAATAAATAAATGAATGCACAAAGATCATACATTTGAAAACAGGTAATTTTGAGTAATTTTCTATAAATGTTCTCTTAAGCTTAAAGAAATTGTTTATGTTGGAAGCTCTTTTAGGTAGACATGGATAAAAAAGAAAACTGAAGTCTTTTGTACAACCAATAGCTCTTTTCCATTTGGTATATATTTCTCCTACAGCAGGTGTTTTCATAGCCTTTTCCCCCAACATAGTAAGAAGTCTCTGCATGCCTTATTGTTGCACCTACCATTTTTCTGCCTCCTTCTGTTGATTCCATCTACAATTAGCTATGTTATTATTATTCACAAATAGTTTTCCTCAAACTTAACAAAAAATAGCTAAAGGTTATTCAACTTAATTATTAAAATATTATAAGTCATTATATGAAGATGCCTTTTTATCTAGGAGAATAGAAAAACAAAGGCATTAAAAGAAAAAAAGTGTGAATAAACTAATAAAGGATCTTCAGAGAATTAATCTTCTTACATGTTATGATAGTCTGACTCATTCTCATTTCATTTTTCACATTACAATGATTAAGATTGGGAAATGAATCATAATAGAACATATTGAATGGTAAACTAGGACAGTATTCTCACAAATTTAAGAAACAAAAATATTTGCGTATCTATATATTTGCAATTTTGAACCAGTTCAATAAAATAATATGAACCATTTCTGAAAGTGATTATTCTATTTAAACCTGTGTTTACATTTGTTTCATTTTTTCAGAATGAAAATGTCCATCACATCAGGAAGCTGCCTATTTTAGTTTCCTATTTTAGTTTAGTTAAGCAAATACCATGAAACAGGTAGAGTTGAACAATGGGAATAAATTTGCTCACAATTTTGAAGCTAAATGAAGGTCCATATCAAAGGATCATGAAGGCAATGCTTTCTTCCTGAAGACTGGTGCTCTGGGCTGGCTGCCAGTGATCCTTGCTCCTTGGCTCCTCTTTTCCCAGGAAAACGCACATGGCAGCCGCTCATGGCTCCTTCAGTCTCTTCCATGGTCTGTGAAATTTTAGCTTCTTGCTCCTATGGCTTTCTCTGTTTGTCTGAATTTCACTCTGCGTATAAAGGACTCCAACAATAGGATTAAGACCAATCCTGACTGAGGTGGACCATACCTTAATTGAGGTCTCCTCATCAACAGGTCCTATTTCCAATGGGTTCACACCCACAGGAATGGACTAAGGTTAAGAACATGTTTTTTCTGGGGTACCTACAACTTCAAACCACCACTCTGACCACTATTCAAAGGTGAATAAATAACCTTTTATTATGTATGTCTTCTTGTTCAAGTAGAGATCTGTGTTGTGTTTCCTGTTGCAAAACTGTTCTTTTTAGAGTTACTGCCCTAAAAATGTTCCCAATTCTACTATTTTCCCAGTTTCATATCATATAATGAAGAATCGTTTTAAAATTTGTTGTCTATGAAACATTTATAAATAATCTTTTTTCCTTTCTGATTAACTTTAAAGTACTCTCTGCTTTGCTGTTCTAAAACATCATTACAAGGTAACTAGTGTAAAACTGTTTTCATTTAGCCTTCAATTTGAATATTGCTTCATTCTCATTCTTTCTTTTTCTGAAACTTTTGATGTGCATGTGATCTTTAATTTCATCATCCACGTGACTTATCCTCCTGTGTTTTCTACTTTTTCATCTCTCTGTAGGACATTCTGTGGATTTCTTCTGATCTTCCTACTTATATCTTTATCTCATCGGTGTCTATTTTAATTAGCTATTCTTTTCTTTTTCTGAAATTCCATATAAATCTTTTCAAATCTCTTTATTATTTTTGTATATACTTAGTATCTTGTTTTCTTTTCAAAGAATTTTTATTCTTTCTCTCTGATTATTTTTAAAAGATTTCTTTTATAGTCCATCCTGAGATTATCATACTCTTTCCTTAAATACCTGGCTATTTTTTTCTCATGAAAGTGAATAGCTAAGAATTATGCAATTTTTAAATCGAGAGTTCATCTTTAGAGAGGCTTGTTTTATGATGAGAATTGAATTGTACATGATGTATTTTTATGTTCCTCTAGTATTTGAAATAATACAAGCACATAGCATAGTTCGCTTCCACTTGAAACTGCAATTTAGAAAATGTCATAATACTTTTTACCATATAAATGTAAATACCTACTCTGCCATAGGAAACAAGGGTACAAAAGGAAAATGGTCAATACAAAACTGTGCCTTACTGTCTCCTGCCAAATTTAATAGTACTTCAACTTAGGAAGGAACCAAGTTTTGGGGAAAAATATCAAAATCCTCAATTTTTTCTATTTTCTTGCAGCATCCATTAAATCTAACATATTTTCTCTCCAAGTATCTCCATAAATTAATTTAGGAAATTAAAGAAAAAAATAGAATCAAGTGGAAGTCTCTAAGAGAAGCAGCAGAGTATAATAACCACTGTATCTTACCTCTCCAGTCCACAAAGAGTTAAGAATTGATGTTACTTTCCATCAAAGTCGTGGTTACAACTAGTGTGACGTGTCAGTGGTGTCACCAAGTTTTGATCACACAGTTAGTTATTTTTGCTACAACTTGTCAAAATAAACATTTAGCTGAGTGCATTGTGCAATCCAGCTCAACTGCTAGTGCGACAGAGGCAGTGCTTGTACCAAAGAAAGTTCTTATATTTACTGGAACCACGAGCACATTGACTCATCCCTATAGCAAAATGTGAGGTCTAGTAGTGAGTGTTTCTACAGGAACAGAGACACAGCCCAAAAGGGAGACTAAGTGATAAGTGTAGGTCTGTATTTCTTTCTTTTTTTTTTTTAAGATTTATTTTTTACTTTATTTCTCTCCCCTTCCCCCCCCCCCCCCCCCCCGCCCAAGTTGTCTGCTCTCTGTGTCCATTCGCTGTGTGTTCTTCTGTGACCGTTTCTATCCTTATCAGCGGTGCCAGGTCTCTGTTTTCTTTTTATTGCGTCTCTTGTTGTGTCAGCTCTCCGTGTGTGCGGCACCATTCCTGGGCAGGCTGCACTTTCTTTTGCCCTGGGCAGCTCTCCTTACGGGGTGCACTCCTTGCACGTGGGGCTCCCCCACGCGGGGGACACCACTGCATGGCACGACACTTCTTGCGCACATCAGCACTATGCATGGACCAGTTCCACATGGGTCAAGAAGGTCCGGGGTTTGAACCGCGGACCTCCCATGTGGTAGGCAGACGCCCTATCCATTGGGCCAAGTCTACTTCCCTGGATTTCTAGATATCTACTTGTGATGCTGTAGTAATAACTGGGCAGTTGTTATTGCTAACATGTTTGATATTATTTTGCATATTTTAATTCCTCAGATGCCTGCCAAAATGCCTAGGATTTAAGAGTGCCATAAACTCCAAAAGGTTGGGAATCACTCTCAGTGAATAAACAAAACCATTTGAAAAAAGGCCTAGTATTCTGTTTTACCTAATAGGAAATATCTAAGTTTAGGCTCGTAATTCTAATAAAGAGTGGAACAGTTTGGTTGTCTATTGCTGCATAACAAAGCACTCAAAGCTTAAAGGTCTTGTGACTTAAAACATTGGAGACATTTATTTTGCTTATGAATCTGCAACTGGGCAGGCCTTCGTGGGGACAGCTCTCCTCTGCTCCACTTGGTATCACATGAAGGCTGGTTCTCCATGATGTCAGTCGGCCAGGACATTAGCTGGGGATGTCAGCCACAATACAGCCTCTCCATTTGCTCTGAGTCTAAGTTTCAAGAGCAAGCGTCCCTAGAGAGAGCTAGAAGAAAAACTGTATCACCTTTTAAGATGCAGTGTTAAAGTCATGCAATATCATGTCTACCACATTCTGTTTGTCAAAGTTAGTCACATAGGCTCATCTAATTTCAAGAGAAGGAGAAAAGGATTCCACTTCTTACTGAGGAATTGCCAAGGTTCTGGAAAGCACATCAGGCCATAAACACTATTTTAGGAAAATACAATATGCTACAGACTGTCCTTTGGCCACAACATCCTTTATAGACACTAAAGGAGTCTATGATAGCAACTCAGGTTACTGATGGATGCCTGGCTTTGGCTAAAGTCATTTGGAAAACTCTGTGGATAACGTCAATTGATGCTATCTTGAATACCCTTAGGTATCCTACTCTAATTTCTGAACTAACGTCCCCTATTACATTGTTCCAATTGCCAAGGAGTTATGGAGCTGGTTGCATCTGTATGGCAGGAGCAAGTGGCATATTTACCAAATGAGGGATCACACTTATCTTCAACTGAAGAACTAAAAGAATGAAGTTGTTTTCTCAGCCATTGAGAGTTATCCCTAAGAGACATTTTAGAGGATGGTTAGTGCTTATGCCAAGTTTATTGTAAGATAAGGATTTAGCTTATCTGGAATTTCATTTTTTCATATTCTTTAAAACCATTTGGAGCTAGTAATAAAAGGCATTTATTCTTTTAACATATTCATATAGGTGAGCATTGCTACTCAATACCAATTTAAGGCTGGCACATGTCACTAATAGTCTATTGGGCAACAAATGGCTCATTTCAAATGACACAGTGTGGTAAGCATTAACTCGAAGGGTTCTATTAATCCATGGTGACCCTAATGGAAAGAGAGACAAAAAAGGTCACATTGGGTGTCCTATCTTGAAACTGCTCCATTAAAGTGTTTGCACATCTGAGCTAGTGTCTACTCCCATGTTTTTGAAGACCATAACTTATTGAAGGTAAATGCATTGTTCTACCATCTTAAAATACATGTTCAGCACAAGTCAGTGATCACTTTCCCTACAAAGTAATACATTGGGCCATTAGCTCCAGCAGCATCCTTATAAATAACCTTTCCCTGGTGTCACAGTGAGTGCTACCTCCATCTAAGGCACTGGTGCTTAGTACTGCAGGGGTTATGCTCCCTGACTCCAGCCTTATGGAAGGAGGTCTAAAACTGTGAACAGTGGCTGCTTCAAAGACTGAGTAGTGGTCTAGAAAATATAATTTCCAAAAGTTTTGCTTATATTTATGTCCCCTCAACCCAGTCTGCCTCAGCCCCACCACCCTCGCCGCACCCAGCCTGTTGGGGCCCCATCCTCTGCCAGTAACTGCTTGCGGCATGAACCACAGGCCCGCCCCCGCTTTTAATGCCTCCCTCCACCCCTCCTCCCAGCCGCTGTTATCTTCCCCCTCCAGTCGTTACTGTCCTTCCCCCCAGTCCTGCCCACATTGCCAACATATAATCTGCCTCCTTCCCTAGCGACCGCTTACCTCATAGTCACCCGCCCACTTCCACCTATCCACTATCACCCCCTAGCTAGCCCACCCTAGCTCCAACTCCTCCCTTACCCAGCCCTATATAACCAAGTGTACTTCCTCAATAAAGTAGACCTGCGCACAGCCCTCGTCTCCATGGCGTTCTTCCACCGCGCCGCGCGTCCCCACCACACCTTGAGCTGCCTGCTGCCGGCTCAAAGGGCCCCTGGCCCCCCGGCAGCTATCCCCGAGCCAGCTGAGCCAGCCGTCCGCAGTTGGAGCCCAACGTGGGGCCCATCTCGCCGTCCCCCCACGTCGCTGCTCAAGGTAGGGACTCTCCGGCGTCTCTCACCCCCCCCCGTCGCTCAAAGATGGGAGCCTCCCTCTCATCCCGACAGGTTCCCCAAGTCTGCGCACTTGCCGCCCTCCTAGAGACTAATAACGTTCGAGTTTCGGTTCGGCAATTACAGCGGTACTGGGACTTGCTTCTTCCTTTCAATCCGTGGCTCGCCACTTGTACTTTATGGAGCCCTAAGACTTATGAGACTCTTATTGCCCGTGTTACGTCTGCCATGGAACACGAGCGTAAGCAGTTTCCCCCCGGGCTCATCCTGATCTTGGTCGCTATCCGCGCCTGCCTGCAAGGCGTCCCCTCTCCCGCCGAGTCGCTTGTCTGCGCTCCGTCCGAAGACCCCCCCCATTTGCTCTAATCCGTCCGATGACTGTGAAACCCACTCTCTCCCCGCTCAGCTTGAGGCCGCCCTCGAGCTGAATCCCCCCGCCGCCTCTGACTCAGACTCTGAGCAAGATGGCGAACTTCCGCCTTCTTCCTTCTCCAAAAAGGGGAAGTCTCCCGCCGTGCCCAACCAACATGGCGCACTTCCTCCTTCTTCCCCTGCCAAAAAGAGGAACCAGCCCACCGCCTCGCCCCTTCCTGTTTCTTCTCGGAACTCGCCTTGCGCCTGCCCTCCCTTTCCGGCCGCGCCGCCATCTTACGCTCATCGGCCGCCATCTTACCTCTATCCGGAAACATCCTCCCCGTGGGCCGCCCCTCACCCTCCTCCTGACGATGAGGATGAGGATCCTGGCAATCACCCCAACACGCCTCAGCCAGACGCCGACGGCGCTTTTCTCCACCCTCCAACCGCCCCGCTCGCCGATATGTACCCCCTAAACCCCGTCCGGAGCCCAGCTAACCCGCAAATTTGGGTCCCCTTCTCACCCAAGGATATGCAGGCCCTTAGAACGGCCATTAAGGAGGATGGGTTAGCCAGCCCTCACGCGCAAGACATTCTTGAGCGCATGGCCGTCCCTCGTTGTGTTCCCTATGATTGGATTACCCTTGCTCGGGGCACGCTAACGCCTGGCCAATTTGTTGATTGGCGCGCCCATTTTGGCTCACTCTGCGAAACACAGATCGCTGAGAACGCGCGCGCCGGCATCACCTTCCCGGCCAACGCCTTCCTCGGCCACGGCCACTTCACCCAGCCCCAAGCCTATGTGGGCCTCCCGCCCGGCTTCTTCGTCCAGCTTCGGGAGTGCGCACTCAGGGCTTTCCGCTCCTGCGCCGCCTCCACCCCAGAGCCCCTAACTAAGCTCTTCCAAAAACCTGAAGAGCCCTTCAATGACTTTGTTGCCCGTGTGCAAGCGGCCGCCGAGCGTAAAGTCGTCGGAACCCAGGCCCAAACATCCTTCATCAAGGACCTTTTACAGGAGGGCGCTAACCCCGCATGCAAGGCTATCATCCGCCCGCTGCGCGATAAACCCCTCCATGACTGGGTTCTTGCCTGCTCCGGCGTTTCCAGCCAGGCCTCCGCTATGGCCGCCGCTGTTGTCGCCGCAGTTCAAGCCTCCAACCAGTGCTTCCGCTGCAGAGAGCTCGGCCACTATGCTAGAGAGTGCACCAATCGTCCAGCCAATCACCCCGCGCCCAAACCTCCAGGCCCGCCAGCCACAGCCCGTGCTCCTCGCCTACCATCTACCCCATGCCCGCGCTGTGGCAAGGGGTACCATTGGGCCCGCGACTGCCATGCCGCCAATCCCAATCGCCAACCTTTAAACGGGCGTGGGGGCAGGCCTCAGCCCCGCCACCAAGAGGCCCCTTCCAACGTCAGCGCGCCGGCTCGCCACCAGCCATGCCCGTGAACATCCAATGGTCTGTCCCCATCACGCCCGCGGAGAAACCCCTCCTCACTGTCCTTGTAGCAGGAAAATGGATGACCGGACTTCTTGATACCGGTGCAGAAATCTCCTGCATACCGCTGGACCAGGCTGAAGGCATCCCACTCGTCGATGGGCCCCTCGTCATCGGAGCCACCGGCCAGTCCGCATCCAAGCAAGCAGCCAGAGACATCCCCTGGCAAGACACCGAAGGGCAGCAAGGTTTCTTCCGTCCGCTCATCTCTCAAATCCTGTGGGGCCGCGACATTCTCCACCAAACAGGGGCCATCCTGTCCATGTCCCGGTCGTCGCCGTCCCCCCAATAGTTTCGGCCGTTGCTCGTGTTCAACCTCCCGCACCCGTTCCTCTGCAATGGGACACAGAGGAACCCATTTGGGTGGAGCAATGGCCTCTGACTGTCTCAAAGCTCACTGTTCTTCAAGGCCTCGTGGACGAGCAGCTCCGTGCTGGTCACATTGAGCCCTCCACCAGCCCATACAACACTCCCATCTTCTTCATCATCAAGAAGTCTGGCAAGCCACGACTTCTTCATGACCTGCGTGAGCTCAATAAACATATCAAGCCAATGGGCTCCCCACAGCCAGGTATGCCACACCCTTCAGCAATCCCACAACATTGGCATATTGCCGTCCTCGACATCAAAGACTGTTTCTTCTCCATTCCTCTTCATCCTGATGACCGCCCAAAATTCGCATTTACGGTGCCCCAGCCTAACCACCAGAGGCCCGCCCAGCGATTTCAATGGAAGGTCCTCCCTCAGGGCATGAAGAACAGCCCGGCCATTTGCCAACTGTTCATGCGTGCTGCAGTAGAGCCTCTCAGCTCCCAAGCCACCATTATCCACTACATGGACGACCTCCTCGTTGCGCACCCGGAAGAATCAAATCTGCATTCCGTCGTCGCCCAGCTGCTTGCGAACCTCCAACACATTGGCCTTACCGTCAACCAGGAAAAGGTAGCCACACACCCTCCATTCCAGTTCTTAGGCTTCGAAATTTCAGAGACCGTGGCCCCTCAAGCGCCAGTGCTCAATGTTCCAGAGACTTTAACACTTCATGAGCTCCAGCAGCTCTGCGGCCAAATCAACTGGCTCCGCCCAGCTCTGCCAGTTACCACTGACCAGCTGCAACCTTTATACCGACTTCTTTGCACCAGCGGCCCTCCCTCACAGGCGCCCTCCAAAAAAATCCATCTCACCCAGGCAGCAAGCGATGCGATCGGATATGTCAACGATGCCCTCCGGAACTGCAAGCTACAGCGGTTCAACCCCGACAAACCATTGCTAGGCCTTGTCCTTCCCACGCGAGGCACCCCCACCGGCCTCCTCTGGCAGGATGGACCACTCCTCTGGGCCCATTTGGCTAAGAGTAAGCTTCGAAAAATCAGTCCACAGTCACTTCTCTTCATCCAACTTGCCACTGCCCTCATCGAACGCGCCACCCACCACTTTGGCCGTCAGCCTGACTCTGTCGTCTGGCCCCTCACGACTCAACAGGTTAGCCTCCTTCTCAGAGAGTCCTCGGACATGCAGGCACTTCTCCTTATGTTTTCGGGAACTTTCGACAACGATTTTCCTCAACACCGGCTCCTCCAAGGCTTACGCCTGCTTCCCATAGCGGCACCTAACCACTTCCCATTCCCATCCTCAAAGCCTCTCCCCAACGCTACCATCGCCTTCATGGATGCCTCCAAACGCAAACTTGCAGTAATCATTTACTGCCCCAATCGTTCTCAGCCCTGCTGCCATGCCCACCCCCATCAGTCCTCTGTGCAAGTCGCTGAGCTCCGAGCTGTTGCCCTAGCCCTCCGCCTCCTCGCCGACCGCCCAGTAAACATTTTCACTGACAGCCTTTATTGTCTGCAAGTCTGCCAAGTCCTCGCCTTCTCGGCGTTCCTAGCGCCCGTCAATTCTAGCCCAGACTCCATCAATACTGCTCTTCTTACCCTTCAAGGCCTGCTTGAAGAACGCCGACACCCCTGGTTCATTGCCCACATTAGGAGCCACTCAGGCCTCCCCGGCCCTCTGGCCCATGGCAATCACCTAGCCGACCAAGCAGTCCAGGCAATCTTTCTCCACGCGGTGGCCCCCGCCACCATAGCTGGGGACCTTATCAATCAAGCCAAGACATTACATGCGCGCTTCCACTTTGGAGCGCCCGCCTTACACCGACTCCTTCCAGATTTGCCCATTGAAACCTGCAAGCATCTAGTGCGCGCCTGTCGCTCGTGCGCCCCCTTATTGCCTTTAGGCCCGCTCCAGCCCCAGGGAGTTAATCCCCGTGGACTGCGCCCCAACTCTAGATGGCAGCTCAACGTCACCCATGTCCCACAGTTTGGCCGATGGAAATACCTCCACGTTGCAGTGGACACCTTCTCACACCTTTGTTATGCCACTGCCCTTCCAGGAGAGTCAGCCAATACTCTATCCAAGCGCTTAGGGAAGCCATCCTTTTCATGGGTGTCCCGTGGGACGTTAAAACCGATAATGGTCCCGCCTATCGGAGCGCCGCCTTTGCCAGCTTCCTTAAGCTTTACAACATCGCTCATCACTTCGGCATTCCATACAACCCACAAGGACAAGGGCTCGTCGAACGTGCCCACCAATCCCTCAAAAACCTCATCCTGAAAATCAGAGGCACTCAGCCCCGCCTCACCCCCGGCGAAACCGTCACACAGATGCTTATCCAGCACAATTTAATGACCTTTGACTCTGAGGGACTCTCGCCCATCCACAAGCACTGGGGGCCTTCTTTCCGGCCCACCCCTGCGCCCCTCGTTCTTTGGCGCGACCCGCTCACTGCCAAGTGGAGCGGACCTGCGCCACTCCTGACCCAGGGACGTGGATTCGCCTGTGTCTTCCCGGAATCAGAGCCACAGCCCAATTGGATCCCCGGACGACTTGTCAAACCCTTCACTCCCCATGGTCCGGCAGATCTCCTAACCGAAGACCCCAATCCCACCAGCAACGTCCCTATGCCTTAAATGAGAGTCAAACGCCTCTCCTCCCCCCTCCTCCTCCCCCCCCCCCCCATTCTCCCCTTCTTCTCTTGCAGATGCCGCCCACCGCCTCGCCTCCGGACTCGCCTAACCGCCCATCAGCGCCCAGTCCAGAGCCCACCCCTCGGCTCACCCGCCGTGAACGCTGCCGTTGCCGCCTCCTTGCCCACCGCATGCACCAGCTGACCATCAATAGCCCCAAGGATCCCCTCCAGCCGCAGATACTTCGCCTCCTCCGGCTCGCCCGTGCCCATGCATCCTCTACCACTCCCCCTGCCCAAGGCACCCCCATCCTCCTTCACATCCTCATCATCATGCTTTCCCTCGCCTCCTCCACTGCCGCCAACCCAGCACATCAACCCTTCAACTGGACTCTTTCTCAGTTTGACAAACTCATCTCCTTCAATGTGACTGCAGGCGCCCCCTCCTTTACCCTGCCCTTTTGTAAGCTCGCTGGCTTCCAGCCCAAGCATCAAACAGCAAATCTGCGGTCCTTTGTCAATTGTGAAAAAACAGGCCCCACTCGTGAAGAGACTATAGTCTCATCCGCCACTGGTTTCTATATCTGCCCCGCGTCTGCAGTTGGCTGCCAAGACCCGACAAATTTCTTCTGCCCTTTTTGGGGCTGTGAAACTATAGCCTACGGCTGGCCAAGCCCCCCTAACCGAGACTCCCATCTCTCCCTCTCAAGCACCACACCCCTGCAAACCAACCTGGCCGCCAGTATCACGCTCTCAATCAAAACTCCCAATGATGACCAGTGGTTGACTGGCCGCACGTGGGGAGCTCGCCTGTATGCATTCGGCTACCACCACGGCAGCCTCTTCACCATACAAAAGCGCCATGCAACCACTGCAACAGGTCCTTCTGCAATAGGCCCAAATCAAATCCTCAATCCACCTTCCCCTACTCGGCTCACTCTCAACCCCTCCCGCACCAACGCTTCCCAAGCCGCCTCCCCTGCCCCCCCTGCTCCGCCACCCCACTTACTCTCTGCCCTAACGTACTCTCACCCCCTCATTAAGCTAATCAATGCCTCCTACACCTCTCTAAACGCATCCCACCCCAACCTAACTCGAAACTGTTGGCTCTGCCTCTCCCCCTCTCTTCCTCTCTATGAACCTATCACCACCGATCTCTCCTTCACCGAATCCTCTAACCAGAATCCTACCGAATGCAATTGGAACGCTTCTTCTATCCCCTTAACCTTTCAATCTGTTTCCTCCACCGGACGCTGTGTTCATTCTCGTCACGGTCCCCATCCCCCCCTAAATGCCTGCTCCAGCTGCTCCTCTCCCAACGCTCCCACCAAATTCTTAATCCCTCATAACACCTCCCAATGGCTTTGCACCTCCACCGGACTAACCCCCTGCCTCAACGTCGCTACCCTCAACGCTACCAATGAAACCTGTCTACTCATTCTCCTAGCCCCTCGAGTCCTTTTTCACAGTGACGATGAGTTCTTCTCTACCCTTCAACACCACGAGTTCCCTGCTCGCGTCCATAAGAGAGAGCCTATTACTGCCATTCTTACAGTAGCCTCCCTCCTGGGCCTTGCAGGGGCAGGCACCGGCATCGCTGCCCTTGCCACACAGTCCTCTGTCCTTTACTCACTCAGACAAGCCGTCGACGAAGACATCACCTACCTTCGAGACGCAGTTAAATACCTAAAAGACTCCCTCAACTCCCTCTCTGAAGTAGTCCTCCAAAATCGTCGTGGCCTTGACCTTCTCCTTATTAAAGAAGGGGGCCTATGTGCCGCCCTTGGAGAAGAGTGTTGTATCTACGCCAATTCCACCGGCCTAGCCGAAGACAACCTAAGAAAAGTCCAAGAGGGACTCGACAAGCGCCGCAGAGAGCGAGAAAGTGCAAACTATTTTCCCAGTCTTCTCCACACCCTCCTCCTGTACCTTCTCCCCTTTTTAGGCCCGCTCATCGTCCTCATTCTGGCCCTCACAGTGGGGCCTTGGGCTGTCCGAAGAATAGTCCGTCTCGCCAAAGATCAAGCAAACGCAGTCTTCAGCTCCTTTGTGCAAGTTCACTATCAACGCCTCGCCACCAGCGAAACCCCTCTGCATCGTGCAGGTCGCACCCGCGCAACCCGAACCACCCCCCTATAACCCTCTTCAACCCCCACCCCCACCCCGAGCTCTCCTCTTTTGTTTTTCAGAAACCGCCCAGAGCACTCCCAGGCTCGCCCCGTTGTCTGCCTGCACCCTCCTGGTCTCCTCCGCCCACCCCGCCATGCACACCGCCACCAGCGCGACCTCACCTGTTTACACCGGCCCGCGCCCTAACCGCTGCCCTCCTTGCCCCCCTGCCCTCTGCCCAAACTACCCCTATGTTCCCATCACACCGCCGGCCACCCAGTCATGAGTCTGCTCGCTGGGGATGGCAAAGGCGGGCATGCACTAGGCGCCAGTGCCGTCCGCCTGACCCACAGGCATGGGCGTACCGCCCTCTGTGTAGAGGGGAATTTGGGCCGCACCACCCACCCCCCTCACTGGTCACGCCTTTCCTATTGCGAGGGCTCCTTTGACCTCGGTGTACAGCCAGAGCCACCTTTTCCTTCTCTCCATCCCTCTCATTAAAACAAAGAGGAGCAATTGTCCCCTCACCCCAGTCTGCCTCAGCCCCACCACCCTCGCCGCACCCAGCCTGTAGGGTCCCCGTCCTCTGCCAGTAACTGCTTGCGGCATGAACCACAGGCCCGTCCCTGCTTTTAATGCCTCCCTCCACCCCTCCTCCCAGCCGCTGTTATCTTCCCCCTCCAGTCGTTACTGTCCTTCCCCCCAGTCCTGCCCACATTGCCAACATATAATCTGCCTCCTTCCCTAGCGACCGCTTACCTCATAGTCACCCGCCCACTTCCACCTATCCACTATCACCCCCTAGCTAGCCCACCCTAGCTCCAACTCCTCCCTTACCCAGCCCTATATAACCAAGTGTACTTCCTCAATAAAGTAGACCTGCGCACAGCCCTCGTCTCTGTGGCATTCTTCCACCGTGCCGCGCGTCCCCACCACACCTTGAGCTGCCTGCTGCCGGCTCAAAGGGCCCCCGGCCCCCCGGCAGCTATCCCCGAGCCAGCTGAGCCAGCCGTCCGCATATTTACATCACTTTGACAGTATAGTTAGAAGGGTAAACTTCATCCTTATTTGAAGGACATACTAAGATTTAATAACTCTGACTTTTTGTTCTCTAGAAATTAACCAATTGTCAAAAAAATGGTCTTCCTTTTCCAAATTATTTTTAATGCATTTTATTGTCTTTTTAAAAAAGATATATAGATCACAAAAAAGGTTACATTAAAAAATATGAGGCAGCAGACTTGGCCCAGTGGTTAGGGCATTTGTCTACTACATGGGAGGTCTGCAGTTCAAACCCCGGGCCTCCTTGACCTTTGTGGAGCTGGCCCATGCACAGTGCTGATGCACGCAATGAGTGCCGTGCCATGCAGGGGTGTCCCCCGCATAGGGCAGCCCCACACGCAAGGAGTGCACCCTGTAAGGAGAGCCACCCAGCGCGAAAGAAAGTGCAGCCTGCCCAAGAATGGTGCCGCTCACATGGAGAGCTGACACAACAAGATGATGCAACAAAAAGAAACACAGATTCCCATGCCGCTGACAACAACAGAAGTGGACAAAGAAGAAGACGCAAATAGACACAGAGAACAGACAACAGGGGGACAGACAACCAGGGTGGGGGGGAGAAGGGGAGAGAAATAAAAAATATATATATAAGAGGTTCCCATATATCCCACACCCCACTCCCCACTTCTCCCACATCAAAAACCTCTTTCATCATTGTAGCACATTCATTGAATTTGATGAACACATTTTGGAGCACTGCTGCACCACATGCACTAAAGTTTACATTGTAGTTTACACTCTCCCCCAGTCTATTCAGTGGGTTATGGCAGGATATATAATATCCAGCATCTGTCCCTCCAATATAATTTACAACAATTCCAAGTCCTGAAATACCTCCACCTCACATCTCTTCTATCCTCTCCCTGCCCTCAGCAACTACCATAGCCACTGTCTCCACATCTATGATAAAATTTCTTCCATTGCTAGAGTCACAATAGTTCTACAAGAGAATACCAGTAAGTCCACTCTACTCCATATTTTATTCCTCCATCCTGTGGACCCTGGTATGGTGATGTCCACTCAACCTCTAAATCGAGAGGGACTGATCCCACTTAGCTGATAGATGTGATTCTCCTGCTTGCAGTTGTAGGCACTCTCAGTTCCCTCGTGTGGTGGTTGACCAACTTCACCTCCCTGTTAGCTGACCTGGGTAAGTCCAATGAACCAGAGAGTAGGTGTTGCAACACTGCTGAGGCTCAGGGCCCACCTGGCACATGGCCAATCCAGAGAGTCAAGTCTCATGAGTACACATCAACCCCAGTGCTAGCCACAGGTTCAGTAAAAATGACGGAAGAGGCATGTGTAGAAAGGCAACATCTGAATCCAACTCCATCACACTCAGGAGCACAAATTCCAAAGTAGGACCCACTGGCAAGGCACTGAACTCCAGAGCAATCTGCCATGACCATAGAACATGTGTGTCTCCATAGCCCTCAGGAGCACCAATACCTGGGGTTGTATCTACTTTGGCTGTCTCTGGGATCCTGCTGAGACATATGGAAGCACAACCCCTCTGATGACCTCCTGGCTAATTTTGAAGTCTCTTATCTGTGTAAACTCATTTGTCTTTACCATTTCCCCCTTTTATTCAAGGTCTTTTTCTAGTTGCATCACCAGTTGGTGATTGGTAGTAATCCCTCAGCACCAGGGAGGTTCATTCCTGGGAGTCATGTCCCATGCTGGGGGGAAGGTAATGCATTTACACACTTGGTTCAGCTTAGAGAGTGGCCATATTTGAGGGACATGGAGTAACTCTTAGGCACCCTGCAGCTCTAGACCTAGATGAAATTTCAGACACACAGGCTCATAAGCATATCCATCAGCATCAAGGACTCATCATTGGACCATCCTTCTTCACTGGTCTTTGGCCTTGCAATTGGGGGATTGTTGCTGTTCCATTGGGGAATGTGACAGACCTCCCCTGTTTAGGAACTCAGCACTCCCTCAGTTGTCTTTTGTAACTCTACTTACTATGACAATACCCAACAAATAGCCTAACTTTTTTATATACCTTATGTACATGCCCTGGAGAACTCCCTCCCAACCATGTGCCCCCCATCAATAACACCCCACACCAGTGTTCCTCCCCTGCCACAGTTGAACCTCTCTGTGATCCAAAACTTCTTCAAAAATAAAGCCTAATATATTGCCAAGTTCAATTCATAGGAAAATGAAATAGTATTGATAGGCTTAAAGATTAGAAATAGAATACGTACTAATTTAGAAAAACTAAAATATATATATATTTTTTACATGCCTGCAAATTCCTTTGCCCAAAATATTGTCTGCCTAGGATAAGAGAGAGTGAGTGCACAGAAGGAGAGGGGGGAGCATTAGTATGCCATGTGCCCGTGGAAACTATACAGAGAAATATTGACAAAATTGACTTCATCTACCAAGTTAAAAGACAAACTATGTAAGATATAGAGTAAAAGGGGAGCAGATGTGGCTCAAGCAGTTGAGTGCCTGCTTCCCACATGGAAGGTCCCAGGTTCAATCCCCTCCTTGGTATCTCAAAAAAAAAAAAAAGGATTAATTTTAGAGTAAAGGATTAATGATCCTATTATATGGGGAGCAATATATAATAAGAAAATAAAATACCAAAGAAACATTGGCAAAGATATATATAGACAAATTTCAGAAGAAATAAATTTCCCCAAAAACCCATATGGAAAGATTCTCATAATTACCAAAGAAATGCAAAACAAAATACATAGATATAACATTTCACTGATCAGATTGTCAAATGTTTATAATATTAACAGTATCTAATACTGGTGATAGGAAAAGTGTCGTCACATGCTGGGAATTTAAGTTCAAGTTTTCTGAATAAATTTCATTAAAAAGCAAACAAATCAAAGGGACTCTTTGTATTTTATTTTGTTTTCCTTTGAAGATTTAAAAGGCACATATTAGTACACATTTGCTTCAGTTAACTAAAGAAATATGGAAAATAATAGTTTTTCTGCAACGTCAAGTTTTCTAAAAACAATAATCATTTGAGAGAGATGTGAAAAATTGTGGCTTATTTTTTAAAACCTTTAAATTTTTATTTGAAATGAGCTTAATAGAAAACATTAATTCAAATATTTGTGTTTTAGTCCATAAAATTTCAATTCAAAAATGTCCCACCTCGTTATATTAATGCAATCTTTCAAGATTAATATATTTTGAACAACATCAAGAAGCACCTTTGGTCTTTTTAATAGATAGATGAACAGAGATCCTTGAGGATGTATTTAAATCTCTACCTTTGTTTGTTGTGAGCAATCATATGAATATTTCTGCATATGAAGATTTCTGGGAATCCTTTGCAGTTAGATTACTATGACTTCATTAAGTATATCTTGCGATATGAACATTTCAAGGAGACTAATAGGGGGAAACATACATAGCAATCCGTTTCTACAAGGAAAAATATCTTTTAATGATGTGATACTACCTTTCTTTAAGATTTCATAAAATAATTTATCATTCCCATGATTAAAAAAGATTCCCATGGGAAGCAGCTGTGGCTCAATCAGTTAGGCTCCCACCTACCACATGGGAGGCCCTGGGTTCATGCCCCAGGGTCTCCTTGTGAAGGCAGGCTAACCCACATGCTGCAGACAGCTGCCGGCCCACAGTGCCACAGAGAGCCGTCTCATCAAGGTGATGCAACATAAAGGGAGACAAGCAAAAACACAGAAGAGCATGCAGCAAAAAGACTCAGAGAGCAGACAAGAAGCAAGCCACAAGGGGGGGGAATAAATGAAAAATAAATATAGACACATAGAAGAATGCACAGTGAATGGACACAGAGAGTAGACAGCAAGCAAGCTACGGGGGCGGGGGGGGGGGGCGGGTTAAAAAAAAAATAGAATCCCAAATCCCATATTGTGCTATGAAGTATTCTATATCAAAATATACATCTTTAAAATACTTCCTAGAAACTCTATGACTACACAACTGCTTACTTTTGTCTAATATAATACTTTTATGGAATAGGGAATTCAATAATAAATGTAGGTGAAATTTTCATGTGGCAGTTAAATTTCTTTTAATGATTACTCAAGGTATAAATAATGGAGATAAGTGTCAGGAGATAAGAGGCTTGATGAGATCTTACCAGAACTGGGGGGATTTTCCTCTCTCATTTTAGGTTACACATTGGAACAACAAATGGAGAATGAGGCAATTACCCACTAAAAGTGACCACATTCATATTTGGAAAACCTATCTGCTTACTGTTGGTACAAATTGCCAGAAGCTAACAGTGAAAATGACATTAGCCTAATTTCATTAGAAAAAGAAGCTGAAATCAGTGAAACCCAGAAGAGATGGAAGAGAACAGCAGACACTGAACTGTCCCTTGCCATGTGGCAGAGGAGCCAAGGATAGATAACAGCTGGTCTTTGGGAAGAAAGCATTGCCTTGATAATTTAAACATTTCCTTGACCTCACAACTATAAACTAATAAAGTTCCATTGTTTAAGCCAACTGATTTGATGGTATTTGCTGGAGAAACTTAAGAACCTAAAACTTCTGATTTCCAGAGCTAAATAGAAAAATATTCAGATGTGCAGACAAAAATTACAAGGCAAACAAGATTAAGGAAAAAAAGGCCCAATTAAAGGAACAAAATGAAGGGGCAGAAAAAGAAAAATCTTTGAGCTAGCCCAGACTTTGTAATGTTAAGTCAAATTTCCAAAATATAACTTAATCAGCTAAAGGAAAACATGAACAAAAAAAAAAAAAAACTAAAGGAAATCAGGAAAACAATACATGGAAAAAGGAGGAATTAGAAAATTTTAAATAGAACTGAAAATTTTCTTTAAATGGAAAGTAGAGTAACCAACATGAAAATTTACACTAGAGGATTTCAACAGGAGATTTAAACAGGCCTTAAAAAGAACCATTGAAATTGTTGAAAATTTGAAATTATTCAGTGTAGACTAGAGTGAGTTTACTGGTATTCTACAATAGAATTATTGTGATTCTATTAAAGAAATTATATAATTGATATAATTATATCATTGATGCGATAGTGACCACTGGAGCTGCTGAAGTTAAGAAGAGGGAAAAGGGTGTAATACAGGGGCCTTTTCAGGACTTGGAGTTGTTCTGAATGATATTGAAGTGACAGATGCAGGACACTATACATCCTGCCATAACCTACTGAATGGACTAGAAGAGAGTGTAAACTACAATGTAAACTATAATCCATACTGTGTAGCAGTGCTACAAAATATATTCATCAGTGTACCACACTAATGAAAGAAATTGTTGATGTGGGAAAAGTGGGGGGTGTGGGGAGTGGGGCATATGGGAATCTCATATTTTTTAATGTAACATTTTGTGTGATCCATGTATCTTTTAAAAATAAATAAAAAATATATTTCAAAAAAGGAATCAAGGAGAAAAAATTATTTTTAAAAGTCAGAAAAGGCTAGAAAACTAGAAGGATAGCGTAAGACTTCTGTATATATGCAGAAGGAGAAGAGGAAGAGGCAAAAAGAATAAACCCTTATTGAATATGTGTTTTACAAATATTTTCTCCCATTCTTTAGGTTGTTTTTTTCCTTTATGATTAAGTTATTCAATATGCAAATTTTTAAAAAAATTTATGTAGTCCCATTTACCTTTTTTGTTGATTGTGGTTTTGGTATAAAGTCTAAGAAACTACTGCCTAACACAAGGTCCAGAAGATTTTTCCCTATGTTTTCTTTTAGGAGTTTTATAGTTTTTATTGTTATGTTTAGGTCTTTGATCAATTTTGAGATGACTGGGTGAATGTTCTTGTGAAAAATTTAGTAGGTGGGTATGGGGTGAGCCAGGATAGGAGGAAGGGCCAGTTAGAGAGAAGAGCTCATGCAGTCTCAAGAAGGCTGAGCTGGAGGCCTCCATTACCTTCATTTTTTGTATATGGATACCCAGCATGGGTTGAAGAAACTATTATTTCCAAACTGAGTGGACTTTACACCCTAGTCAAATCAGTTGCCAAATGTGCGAGGGTTTATTTCTGAAACCTCAATTTAATTCCATTGATCTATATATCTGTCCTTGTGCCAGTACCGTGTTACTTTGATTACTGAAGCAAATCAAGAACTGTGACTCCCCTAACTTTATTCTTCTTCAAAATAGTTATGACCATCCTGGGTCCTTTTTACCCTTCCATATGAATTTAATAATGGCTTTTCCAGTTCTGCAAAGAAGTCTGTTAATTTTAATTGAAACTGTGTTTCCGTTTACTGAAACAGTGGTTGGCACTGGGGTTGGTGTATACCCAGGAGACTTGAATCTCTGGACTGGCCATTTGTCAGCTGAGCCCTGAGCCTCAGCAGAGTTGCAACTCCTACTCTTTAGTTCGTTGGACTTACCCAGGTCAGCTAACAGGGAGGTGAGGATGGTCAACTATCACACCAGGGAACCAAGAGTGCCTACAACTCCAAGCAGGAGAATCGCATCCATCAACCATGTGGGTCTAAGCCCCCTCTCCATATAGAGGTGGAGTGGACATCACCATCCCAGGTTCCACAGGATTTGGAGGAATAAAATATAGATTAGAGGGAAGCGGACTTGACTCAATGGATAAAGTGTCTGCCTACCACATGGGAGGTCCATGGTTCATACCCAGGGCCTCCTTGACCCATGTGGAGCTGGCCCACGTGCAGTGCTGATGCATGCAAGGAGTACAGTGCCATGCAGGGGTGTCCCCCATGTAGGAGAGCCCCACGCGCAAGGAGTGTGCCCCATAAGGAGAGCCACTCAGCATGAAAGAAAGTGCAGCCTGCTCAGGAGTGGTGCCGCTGACAAGAATAGAAGCAGACCCAAAAGAACACACAGCAAATGGACACACAGAACAGACAACTGGGGAAGGGGAGGGAGGAGGGAAGGGGAGAGAAAGAAATAAAATCCATCTTTAAAAAAATATATGGATTAGAGTAGACTTACTGATATTCTACTATAGAACTATTGTGACTAGTAATGGAAGAAACTGTAGCATTGATCTGGAAAAAGTGGCCATGGTAGCTGCTGAGGGCAGGGAGAGAGAAGAAGAGATGTCATATGGGGGGCATTTTGGGACAAGGAGTTGTCCTAAATGATATTGTAGGGACAAATGCTGGACATTATATATCCTGCCATAGCCCACTGAATGTATTGAAGGAGAGTGTAAACTACAGTGTAAACTATAATCCATGTGTGGTGCAGCAGTGCTCCAAAATGTAATCACCAAATGCAATGAATGTGCCACAATGATGAAAGAGGTTGTTGATGCAGGAGGAGTAGGGGGGTGGGGAGTGGGTATGTGGGAACATTTTATGTCTTTTAATGTGACATTTTTTGTGATCTATGTATCTTCAAAAAAGTACAATAAAAAAGTCAAAGTCAAAACTAAAAAAAATTGGTAAGACTTGATATCTTAAAAATATTTAGTCTTCTAATACATGGGGACTGAATATCTCTGTATTTATTTAGGTCTTCTTTAATTTATTTCAGCTATATTTTTCAGATTGTAAACTCCTTTATATCCTTGGTTAAATTTCTTCTTAGATAATCCATTCTCTTGGTTGGTATGGTAAGTGGAATTTTTTTCTTGATTTACCTTCAGATTGTTCGTTACTAATGCACAGAGACACCACTAATTTTTGCATGTTGATCTTGTACCCCACCACTTTGCTGAATTTTTATCAGTTCTAATAGCATTATTTTGGATATTTTGGAATTATTTTTGTATATGATCATATCATCTGCAAACAAGAAGGGTTTTACTTCTTCCATTCCAATTTGAATAACTTTTATTTATTTTTCTTGCCTAATTGCTCTGGCTAAAATTTCCAATACAATGTTGAATAACAGTGGTGACATCCTTGTCTTATTCTTGATCGTTGGGGAAAGGATTCAGTCTTTTGCCTGTTAGCCGTGAGTTTTTTTCCTATTATTAACATGTTAAGTTTCCTAGTTTATGAGCGTTTTTACGAGGGAAGAGTGCTGGGTTTTGGCAATTGCCATCTGCACAATTGAACTGATCGTGTAGGGTTTTTTCCTTCTTTCTATTAATATAGTATATTCCTTTAATTAATATTCTTTGCTGAACCACTATTGTATACCTGGGATAAATTCTCCTTGATCATTGTGTATAATTCTTTTAATGTGCTATTGGATTCAGTTTTCTACTGGGACAAATCCCATTTGCTCACTTTGTATAATTATTTTAATGTGCTGTTAGATTCCATTTTCCAGCACTTTATTGAGATGATTTGCATCAATATTCAAGAGGGATGTTAATCTGTAATTTTTTTGTGATAATCTTTTTCTGGCTTTAATGTTAGGCTGGTGGTGGCCTCATAGAATAAGGTGGGAAATTTTCACTCCTCTCCAAATTTAGGGGAGAATTTGAACATTATTTGTGTTAATTGTTCTTTTTTAAGTAAAATTCACCAGTGAAGTCATCGGGTCCTGGGCTTTTCTTTGTTGGTAAATTTTGACTGCTGATTCAATCTCTTGTTATTAATCTGTTCAGATATTCTGTTTCTTCATGAGCCAGTGTAGGAATTTTATGTGTGTCTATGTCCATTTGTCCATTTCATCTAGGTTATCTATGTTGTTGGCATATAATTATTCATATTATCCTGTTATAATCCTTTTTATTTCTGTGGGATTAGTAGTAATACATTCCCTTTCATTCCTGATTTTAAATATTTGCATCTTGTCTCTTTTTCTCTTTGCCAGTCTTGCTAAAGGTTTGCAATTTAATTGATCTTTTCAAAGAACCAACTTTTGGATTCTATCTTTTTATGAATTGTTTTTTGTTAGAGAAGTTAAAAAATATTACGCATAAATATATAAAATACATAATTCCTATAAACCATCCTATTAGTAGCACCTTGCACTAGTAAGGACATTTGTTATAACTTGTGAAATAACATTTTTATAATTGTACTATGAAATATAGTCCATGTTTAAAATAGGGTTCATTGTGTTGTATTATCCTAAGACTTTTTATTTTTATGTTTTAGGAGGTACCAGGGAGTGAGACCTCATTGGCAAACAGGCACTCAACCATTGAGCTACATCTGCTCCCCAATGAAAGTTGGGTTTTTCATTTGTTTGTTTGTTTTTAGGAGGTACCCAGTATCAAATCCAGGACATCACACTTGGGAAGTAGGTTCTCAACAACTTGAACTACATCTGCCTTCACTAAGTTTTAAATTTTTATTCTAGTAGCATATATATGACATAAAATTTCCTCTTTTAACCACCTTTACATATATAATTCAATGGTGTTAATTATATTTACAATGTTGTGCTACCATCACTACCATCCATTGCCAAAACTTTATGAAAACCACAATAGAAATTTTGTACAATTTAAGCCTTAAATCCTTATTTTCTACCCCTAACCCAGACCTGGAACCTGTAATCTAGATTCTGATTCTATGAGTTAGCTTATATTAATTACTTCATATCAGTGAGATCATTAAGTTATTGTCCTTTGGGGCCTGGCTTATTTCACTCAACATGATGCCTTCAAGTTTCATCCATGTTGTCATATGAATTAGAACTTCATTCTTTATTAATGCTGAATAATATTCCATTGTATGTACATGCCACATTTTGTTTATCCATTCATAGATTGATGGACAGTTACATTGCTACCATCTTTTGGCAAATGCAAATAAAGACTCTATGAACATGAGTGTACAAATATCTTTTCAAGTATCTGCTTTCAAGTTATATATCACAGGTATTGGGATTCTCAAATCATATGATACTTCTATACTTACTTCCTGAGAAACTGCCAAACTGTATGTTCCCACCAGCAATGAATATTCATATTTCTCAACATTCTTTTGAACAGTTGTATTTTTTTAAAATAGCAGCCATTCCAGTGGGTGTGAACTGTTGTCTCTCTGTGGCTTTGATTTGAAATTCCCTAATGTCTAGTGATGTTGAGCATCCTTTCATGTGCTTTTTAGCCATTTATATAACCTTTTTGGAGAAATGTCTGTTCAAATCTTTTGAACTTTTTTCAGTTGGGCTTTTTGTCTTTTCACTCTTGAGTTGTACGATTTCATTATATATTCTGGATATTAAATCCTTATCAGATATGTGGTTTCCAAATATTTTCTCCAATTAAGTATGTTATCTAATAACTTTCATGATAAAGTCCTTTGCACGAAAGTTTTTAATTTTTATGAAGTCTCATTGTCTATTTTTTTATTTTGTTTCTTGTGCTTTGGGTGTAAAGTGTCAGAACTAATTGCGTAACATCAGATCATGAAGAGGCTTACCTATGTTTTCTTCTAGGAGTTCAGTAGTCCTGGTTATTATATTTAGGGTTTTCATCCAATTTGAGCTAATTTTGTATATGGTATGAGTTAGGGGTCCTCCTTTATTCTTTTGCTTATGGATAGCCATTTTTCCCAGTACTATTTTTGAAAGAGACTACTTTTTCCCAGTTGAGTGGAGTTGGAAGTCTTGTAAAACTCAGTTGCCTTAGATGTGAGGGTTTCTTCTTGAACTCTCAATTCAATTCCATTGGTTGACGTAGCTATCCTTCTGCCAGGACCATGCTGTTTTGAACATTATAGCTTTGTAATATGCTTTAAAGTCAGTAAGTGTTAATCCTCCCATTTGTTCACCTTTTTCAAGATGATTTTGTGTACTCAGGGCTCCTTACCCTTCCCAATAAATTTAATGATTAGATTTTCCATTTCTGCAAAGTGGGCTGTTGGAATTCTTATTTGTATTATGTTGAATATGTAATTGATGGCTTGGCAATATGTAGTATTTAATCTGTGAGCACGAAATGCCCTTCTATTTATTTAGATCTTCCTTAATTTGTTTTAGAAAAGTTACATTGTTTTCCATGTATAAGTTCTTTACATCTTGGTTAAAATTATTCATAGTTATTTGATTCTATTAGTTGCTATTGTAAATGGAATTTTAATTTCTCCTCAGATATCTCATTATTAGTGTGCAAAAACAGTACTGGATTTTGCATGTTGATCTTGTACTCTGCCAGTTTGCTGAATGCATTTATTCGGTCTGATAGCCTTGATGTATATTTATTGGGACTTTCTATATTTAGGGTCATAACATCTGCAAATAGTGAAAAGTTTTACTTATTCCTTTCCAAATTTCTTTTCCTTGCCTAACTGCTCTGACTAGTGCAATGCTGAATAACAGTCGTAACAGTGGTCTTGTTACAGATCTTAGAGGGAAATTTTTCAGTCTTTCACCACTGAGTATGATGTTAGTTGTGAGGTTTACATATATGCCTTTTATCATGTTGAGGAAGTTTCCTTCTATTCCTCTTTTTCTATGTGCTTTTATCAAGAACAGATACTGGATTTTATAAATGGATTTTCTGCATCAATTGAGATGATCCTGTGGTTGTTTCTCTTCATTTCTCAAAGTAGTGTACTACCTTAATTGATATTCTTATGTTGAACGACCTTGTATACATTGGATAAAACTCACTTGATCATGTTGTGTAATTTTTTTTAATGTACTGTTGGATTTATGTAGTTGTTCATTTATCCTTTTATGACCCTAGTTATTTCTGTGAGGTCAGTAGAATATCCCATGTCTCATTTCTGATTTTATTTTTTGTGTCTTCTTCCTTTTTTTTGTTAGTCTACCTAAGGGTTTGTGAATTTTATTGATCATTCTAAGGACCTTCTTTTCGTTTTCCTAATGCTCTTTGTTGTTTTTTATTCTGTATTTGCTTTGTTTCTGCTTTAATCTTATTTCTTTCCTTCTCTTTGCTTTAAGATTAGTTTATTGTTCATTTCCTAATTCCTCCAGGTGTCCATTTCAACCATTTTTATTGTAATCATTTAGGGCTGCACATTCTCTATCAGCGCTGTCTTTGTTGCATCCAATAAATTATTACGTTGTATTATTGTTTTCATTCCTCTCAAGATATTTATTGATATTCCTTGTAATTTCTTTTTAACCTGCTGATTGTTTTAGAGTATTTTATTTAACTTCCATATATCTGTGAATGTTTCAGTTTTCTTCCTGTTATTGATTTCCAGCTTGTTCCATCATGGTCAGAAAAGATGCTTTATATAATTTCACTCTTTTTTAAAAATTTATTGAGACATGTTTTGTGACATAATATGTAGTTGATCCTGGAGAACAATCCATGTGCACTTGTGAAGAATGTATATACTGCTGTTTTGGGGTGCAATGTTCTGTATATATCTGTTAAGTCTAGTTCATTTTTCACATTATTCCAATTCTCTGTTTCCTTATTGATCTTCTGGGTAGGTGTTCTATCTACTGACGGGAGTGGTATATCGAAGTCTCCAACTATTACTGCAGAGGTGTCTATTTATTCCTTTAGTTTTGCCAGTGTTTGCCTCATGTATTTTGTGGCATCTGGTTAGGTGCATAAATATTTATTATTGTCATTTCTTCTTGGTGGATTGACCTTTTTATTAATATATTATGCACTTCTTTGTCTCTTATAACAGCTTTTGAATTAAAGCCTATTTTGTCTGATATCAGTATGCCTATCCCAGGCTATTTGGTTACTGTTTGCATGGAGAATTTTTTTCCATCCTTTCACTTTGAACCCATTTGTGTCTTTGGCTCTAAAGTCCTTGTCTTGTAAACAACATAGAGCTTGATCATGTTTTTTGCCCATTTTGCTAATCTATATCTCACAATTGGGGATTTTAACTCACTAACATTCAGTGTTATTACTGTAAAGCCGTTTTGTCCTTATTTTTTGTCTTTTCCTTTTTGTCTGTCTTTTCCTTTATTGCAGTCTCCTTTTTTGTATAGTTGATCTTTTATGATTTATTTGATCTCTTTCTTATTTCTTTTTTAGTATATTTATAACACTTTGTGGTTACTCAGGAGTTTGTTTTACACAATCTACATCTATAAGCTACTAAGTTGAAAAAATACCAGCTTACCTTTAATAACATACACTTTCTTTGCTCCCATATCCCTCTCTTTTCCCTCCTTATGTTATTTTAGTCCCACATTACCTATTTATATAAATAGGCAATATGCCTTTTTCTTGTTCATTTGTATTCTGTCTCTTATATGAATTAAAGAACAGAGTTGTGTATTGAGGATACAGTACTATTGAGTTTTACATCTACCCTTTTAGTTATCTTTACCAAAACTCTTCATTTCTTTACACTACTCCAAGCCACTCTCTCCTGTCTTTTCCTTTCAACCTGTGGAACTCCTTTTAGTGATTCTTGTAGAGAAGGTCTTTTTTTGACAAACTTCCTCAGTTTCTGTTTATCTGTAAATACTTAAAACCCTTCTTCAATTTGAAGAACAGTTTTCTGGATAAAGAATTTTTGGCTGGCAGTCTTTCTCTTACTTTATTTTAAATATATCATACCATTGCCTTCTTGCCACCATAATTTCTAATGAGAAATTGGTCCTTAGTCTTATTGAGGATCCCTTGTATGTGACAAATCAATTTTCTCTTATTGCTTCCAGAATTCTATCTTTATCTTTGGTATTGAGTAGTATGTGTCATGAACTATTAGGTCCATTAGGTTTATTCTGTTTGGAGTTTGTTGAGTTGTTGGACATGCATTGTTTTATCTTTTATAAGATTGGGAAATTTGGGGCAATTATTCTCTCAGATATTCTTTCTGCCCATTTTACCTTCTCTTCTCCTTCTGAGCCTCCCAGAGTGTGTATGTTGGTATGATTTATCTTGTCCCACAGGTCCCTTACGGTATGCTTACCTTTTTCATTCTTTTTTCTTTCTTCTCTACCAACTGTATGAGTTCAATTGTTTGCTTACTAGTTCACCAATTTTTTCTTCTGTCTTTTCAAATCAGCTGTTGAATACCTCTAGTATGTTTTGAATGCCCATATTGTATTCTTCATCCCAAGTTGTTCTGTTATATTCATTTTTAAACTTTCTAATTCTTTTTTGTTCATACACTGTCTTCATTATATCCTTTATATCTATATTCATATTTAGTTTGTGTCTATCCATATTTTCTTTTACCTCCTTGAACTGATTTAGAAGACTTGACTGAAGGCTTTGATTAGTTATTCCAAGGCTGTGTTTCCTCTGATGTTTTAATTATTTCCCTTGAATGAGCTTTCTTCATGTTTTTTTTTTTTGTATGGCTTGTGATTGTTTGTTGGTGCCTGGACACTTGATTGTTCTTATGCACTAACCCTGGAAATCAGTCTCTCCCTCTTGCCAATGGTTTAAGTGTAGACTTGGTGTATGCTTAGGCTCTTCTTCAATGCCTAATGTTATATTGAACGTTTAGAGCAGTCCATGTTTAACAGCTTAGATTTGCTTAGGTCTTTCTGCACCTGCCTCTTTCCCTTGGCATGTGCAGGAGCTTTTAAGATTACTGTATTATGTGAGACTGTTTTTCCTCCATGAGTTGTTTTCCTTTCCTCCATTCCTCTTCTGGGAGTCTGAGCTATTCTCTTTGTTTTTATACAAATATTCCTTTCCATTGTCTATGATTTGCTCAACTCCTCTCATGAATTCTAGACCACATTTTCACTCCAGTTTTCGGCTCATCATTTTGTTGGCTCTTTTGCTTCCAGTAACTTCCATTTTAGGGTATACCAACATATGGAGCCAGATGTGATCTTTGTTCAGACACACCTGATTCTTTAGTTTAGGTGCCCTGGCGATTAGGGTCTGGGCTGGGAGTATGCACAGCTTGCCAATAGTTCCACCATGGCTTACCCTGGTTTCTGGAGAGGTGCTTGGCATATATGCCCTCACCAGGGGGGCTTTAGGGCCCTACTTTGGTTCTATGTGGCCTTTGGCTCCCATGGCTGAATGTGCATGGGACTCAAGTCACTGCTGTGAGTGGTTCTATGGTCAGTGAGCACAGGAGGAAGTACACAGGTCAGAGCATTTCTGCTGCATGTCTCTTAAACTGCATAGGTCTGAGCATGGGAGGTAGGTCTTGACTGGTGATTCTACACTGCTCTCCTTTGCATTTTTTGTTTGTTTGTTTGGTGTTTTTTTCTCAATTCAGCATTTGTGGGGACCTCCAGTATCTATTGTCCTCCAGAGTTCCACGTGAGTTGAATATGTCCTTTTATTTAGCTGCATCTAAGGGGAAATCTTCCCAGGGATAACTTATACTGCCATTTTGATGATGACTCTCTCACGCTTGATTCTTACATACCACAATTCTTTGTTCAGTTTTCTTCTTGCTAAAGTACACATTTAATAGTTTTTTTAGTGAGAGTCTGTACAGATGGTAGATTCTTCTGTTAATTGTGAGCATGAAAATTCTTTATTTTTCCTTTACTCCTAGGCAGAAATTTATCTGGGTATAAAATTCTAATTTTATAGTTATTTTCCTTCAACAAAATAAAGATATCATTCCACTGACTTCTACCATCTATTGTTGCTGATGTTTCTTGTTGGTTTTGTCATTTTATAGTTTCTCTCTGAGCCTTTTAAGAAAGAATTTCTACCCTAATTTTCTATGATGTCACCACTATATGCCTATGAATACATTTTATTTTAATTCATTCTGCTGTATACTAGGAATATACATTTGATTGGAGAAATTTTTAGTAGTTCTCCAAATTTTATTGCTCTGAAAATTGCCCCAATCTGCTTTTATTAAAAATTCCTAAAGCATGAATCTACAAGCCTCACTATGTATCCTTAAAGTTATTTTTTTTTTTTACTTAATTCCCTAACCCCCTCTTCAAGTGTGTCCAGTCTAGAGTTTATCCCAGGCTGCCATTGCCCAGTTGCTGAAGACCCAAAGCTTTAACATCTCTCATTTTTTGATATTCCTATCCCCTTCTTATTCAGAAGATGTTTGCTTTTTACCCCAAGTAAGTTTTTACAACTTTAACTTTGAATAGGTTATTGGTTACTGCTTTGTGTTTGGTGCTGAGGAGATGACTAGAAATGAACTAACTGTATCATTTTGTCTGTATTCCTTGCATTTGTTCTTTTTAAGGGTATTTCCTCTTCAGAGCAAGTATTTGACATTTTTACTATAAATGCACATTATCTCTATACCATTGCCTAAAAGAGCAGTAACAGGTCACTTGAAATGCCTAAATAAATATTGAATGCAAAGGCAAGAACATCTTAAGACATATGGTGATAAAGTTGCTAAAATACTTAATTAGCTCATTTCAACAGATGTCATAATGAGTCATGCCAGTAACCACCACAATAAAAATGAATGCTAAATTTTATATTTTATTCACATTCGTTTTTTTTATAATTTAAGTATCCAGAAAACAATACTGAGTTCCAAAATATAACAAGTACTTCTGCAGTGGTTTTATTGTTTATAGAATTTTATCTTTATTACATTCTATTACAGAATAACTTCTTGGTTTTTTAAGTAACATCTTTTGGTGTCTGTAAGTTATTACAGATCTTCCACTAACTTTTTTTTTTTTGTAAAATGGAAGCTCTGATACTCTAAATTATCACTAATGATGTTGCTGACTATATAAAACCCATGAGTACCAGCAAGCACCAGACCGTTTGTTAAATCACAACAGAGAAACTTACGTGTCAAATCACAGTAGAGAAACTTGTAAATGCAGCATTTTGCTTCTGATATTTACATTCTTACAAAATTATATTGCTGATTATACCTTCAGTTTTTATAGCCCACCCTTCTGCAGAGAAAAGAGGCAAAGACAAAACGTTTATGAGTAAATCCTTAAAAAATCCTTGATTCATAGTATTTGAGAGGAAAATGTAATCACGTAAACAATAATAAGCAACAGCAATCTTGAAAGTTATCACATTGAGTAAATATGGCCCATAAAACAAATCCATGTTGTTAACTATAATTGACCATTCATTCACTCAGTGGTTATATATTAAGTGGTTTTTATGTACTCACACTGTGCTAGATATTAGAAATTACAAGGATGAGCAGAACAGACTTCAGTTTCCTACCTTCACTGAATTTGCTGGCCAATGGGGGAGGCATATTAAACAATCTCATAAGTGTTTATGTAGTTTCTATTGTGATAAGATGTATGAATGGATAAATATAGGTAATGGCCAGGAGAAAGTGTCACAAATTTAAGGACCTGAATTGGATAGGAAACACTGACAAATGAGTAATAGGCTAGGGAAAGAGTGGGTTAGAGGGAAAAGATCCAGCATGAACACTAGTTTTGGGATGCAAGAGTGCTTAATGCAATGGGAGGTCAGAGATGCAGACAGGGGAGGGACATAGAGAAGGGGGAAATACAGTCAGCCCAAAGAGGCAGGTAGACAATCTTGCATAGAAATTCATGGCTCATTTTAACATTGTGAACTTTACTCAGTAGACCATGTTATGATCATCCATCACTGCACCATGGCAGTGCTTCCCAAACCTGGCCAATCATCAGAATTACCTGGAGAATTCTTCAAATATGTACATTTCAGGACAAGGAATGGATTCATCCTCAGATAAGGAAGTGCTTACTGGCACAGAGGTTTTGGCATTTATTTTATTTTCTTTTGCTGAATTTAGCATCGGCTCATACCTTGTTCTAGTCTACTACCTTGCTATCTTCCATATTCTTGGTTACTAAGAACCCCAAGGAATCAGATGCTTCTTTGGTCTAGCTAATTTGTCCACCACATCTTTGAATACTTTCCATCATCTAATACACAATATTTCCAAATTTAGCATTTGCCCTTAAACCCATAGCATTACAGATTTATATATTATAAATGTTGTGCTTGAAAATTCTTATTACTTGATAATCACATACATAATTTCTATTCTTTACTATGATATATGTGTGAGCTATCTTCCGAGAAGTAGACACTTCTCAGGATATGAACTCTGAAAATAAATTGCCAGTGCATAAAATCTTGAGAGCATGAGCAAGTTTCTAAATCATATTGTGTCATTTTATTTACCTGTGAAATAGAGACAGTAATAGTATTGAACTAATGGATTATTGGAATAATTTAGGGAGTTATAAGTGCTCAGAAAAATGACCTTGCATATAGGAATTGTATATAAGTATGTTATATTTATAGATAAGAAATTTGGAGGTAAGCTATTCTACACGTGTTTAAAATATCTGTTATTTTCATTTTATAACAAAAAACACTATCAGTCATAAAGTAATTACTCAAACTAAATTTTAGAAATGAGAAAAATGAACATATGCTAAGTTCCCTGGGAAAAATTTATGTAGTTCTATGTCTTAATTGTTTATAACATATTAAAAAATAAGGAATGAATGAGCAATACTTGGAAAGATAATGTTCTTTAAAGGATAAAATAAATTTTGGGTAAAAGTTAAGTTTATTTACCACATTTCTTTGCTTCTCTTCTGTCACAATACTTTCAAGGTATGGAATGTAGATCTCTTAGAACAATTTTATTGGAAATTCTATGTTAAAGAATAGATTTATAAAGACAAACTATATTATGAGCATCTTTTTTTTCTCTTTTTTAAACTTTATTTGTAAAGTTTTAGATTACAGAAAAGTTAAATAAAAAATATAGATGATTCCCATATTCCCTATCCCCTCCTCTGCTCACGTTTTCCTCTATTAATAACATCTCATATTAGTGTGGTACATTTGTTACAATTGATACGCAAGTATTGAAGCTTTGTTACTAACCATAGGTTATAGTTTACATTATGGTTTACAACTTGCACCAGACAATTTTATAGGTTTTGATAAAATGTACAATGTCCTCTATCCATCAGTGCAATATTATGCAGAACAATTCCAATGCCCTAGAAAAGCCCTATTCTTCCCACCCTCTCCCCTCAGAAACGCCAGTAGCCACTGTCTTCATATCAGTGTTACAATAATCTACTTTGGTCCATGTTTGCATTCCCCTCTTATGTTAGTTCATTCCTCAGTCTTGAGGGTTTTGCATTGGTGATGCCCACTCTGCTTCTGATTGAGAGGGGGCTTAGATCTTATGTTGCAGATGGAATGAACTGTTTTTCTTGAAGTTGTAGATATTCTTTGCTCTTTGGGGGTGGGGGTTGTCCATGATCATCATTTTGTTAGTTGTCCTGGGTGAGTCTGATGTACTAGAGAATAGGTATTGGCTGCAACTCTGCTGAGATTCAGGGCTCAAACAGCATACGAACAGACGGAAGATCCAAGTCTCTGGGACATGTATTTAATGGGTACAGTGCTAATTAAAGAATTAAATAAAAGAGGCAGAAGAACCCTGTGTAAGGAAATTATAAATGAGTCTAACTCTGTTACATTGGGGAAATATGTTATCATGTATTCCAAGGTAAGACCCACCTATGGGGTACTGATTTCATGGGTTTGTGTGCTCTGCTGATAGTGTTCAGGTGTCTTTAGAGCCCTTGGAAGCACCCTTGTTTGAGACTTTGTTTACTATGGCAGTTAGTGATATCCGCCTGAGACGTGCATAAGTATAACCTCTGGAATGACCTCCTGGCTCACTTTGAAATCTCTTAGCCATAAAAACTCTTATGTATTTAATTTTTACCCTTTTTTTACTAAGGTCTTTTTCCAAGTGAATCACTAGTTGGTGCTTGGTAATAATCCCTCAGTGCCAGGGAGGCTCATCCTTGGGGGTCATATCCCATACCGGGGGAAGGTAGTGATTTTATTTGCTGAGTTTGGCTTAGAGAGAGGCCACAATAGAATTCAAATAAACAATTTAAATTTTATATATTTGTCTAATTTTCATTAAAATACTGAAGATTATTTTATTTCATTGTCTTGAAACTTTGGATATATTCATCTAATCTCTTTTACATTATGAGCACACTATGTTATATAAATAAAAATTTGTGATACTATTATTTTGTAGTGACCTATTCCAATGCATACAGAAATAAACATAATTATAAAAACCTGAATTCATTTTGCAACATTTATTATTTAACAAAATTACTTTTAAATGAATGTTTTTCTAAACATTAAGCCAAAAGAAGTATGACAAAAATCTTTAAAATTCTAGTCATATTAACAAGTCAAAAGATGTACCAACAATTTTGAAGCAGTTTTTGAGGTGAAAAAGTTTCACATATTACATGTCCTGATTTCAGAAAAGATAACAAATTAAAAGAAAATATGTACTTTTGTACATCTTATATACAATTCCTATATATTTCTATAATGAATTTTTAGTGTATTTAATGCCTAATATTTTTTGTATGTGTCAAGCAGTCTTCTAGGCATCTTACAAATATAAATTTATTTAGACTCTATTAGCATATATTCATATTTATATAAAATATTAAGTAGATAGCAATATACTATCTATATGTTGTATTATATAGTGAATTAATGTTTATATTATATTTATGAATAAGCTATATATTATATATTATTTTATATTATATTGTATTAAACAAATAATGTATTTACTAATTCATCCATCTTCCCCCTGAAAAATCAATTAGGTCATAGTGGATAATGGCGGATTACTAGAAACTTAAAGTTGGATCTTCAATGTCTAAACCAGATCAACACAATCTCTGGAACTTCCAGTGTGGCTGTTTACCTGGTAAATGTGTTCTTTTTTGATGCCTGTCCAGAAAAAGAAACAGAAGCAGTTTATATTACCTTGGAATAGACAACACTATATTTCATTGTCTTGCCAAAGAACTACGTCTGCCTCAGTGACTCCTGCTCTCTGTCCCAGATTCACCTGATAGGAATCTAATCTATCTTGACATTCTAAGAACATCACAGCCGTTAACAGTATTAACTGACCTCATAATAATAGAGGGTCCCTCACTAAGACTCCAAAACCTATAAATAATAAATGAATACATTCATACATTTTAAAATATTAAAATTAAAATTAAAAAAGTAAAAGACAAGTAGAGAACTATTGACCCTAGTTTTAGGATTGAGGTTATCTGAATTACAGGTATGAAAGAGGATGGACACACAACGGCCTCAAAATCCTGGTTAGGTTCTAATTCTTAAACAGAATGGTTGGTACGTGCTGTTGTTATTATCACCATTATTATTTAAGCTGCTCATTTATACTTTACCCTGTGCTTTTGTGCTTTACATATTGCATAGCAAGTTTTTGTGAACTGGCAGAACTCTTATAAAATTAAAGATACAATTATAATAATTTTAGAAATGAATAACATATCAAAAGCAATAAAAAGGAGTTTAGACATTGTTTGGAAACATCAAGATCTGAAGGATAAGATTGCAAAATCAAAAAATAATAAAATGTAAAGGAACATTATGTTTAAAAAGTTGAAATAAAGAATGGAGATATGGATAAAATGTAATCAACATCTGATGTCATTAAACAAAATAGAACAAATGAAAGATAAATATACTTTAAAATACAATAGAGGAAAAGTTCTCTGATGTACAGAAAGATGAAAAGTACACAATCATTCAGAATAACTTATACCAGTAAATACTTTAATAAAATTAATGGATTTTAAGAATAAAGAAATAATTGAATGGGCACCTGAAGAGAAGATTATTTTGCTCTCATACTTTTCCACAGCCATATTCAATGAGATAGTGATTATGTGCCTAAAATTCTCATGAAAGACATTTTACCCAATAATTTTATTCTCAGCAATTTACTATTGAATAATCAAATCAAGAGACACATTCTCAAACATTCAATAATTAATATATTCATCTATGAATCTACTTCTTGGAAAAATACTAGTTGAGAACAAATGCCAATCAACCAGGAGTTAGAATGACAAAGCTATGATAAAGAGATTTGCTCTTCGTTATTAGCATTGAAGCATTTTCATAGGAAACAAAGCCTAACAACTGTGAGAACTAAGATTAAATAATAGAATATATATGTTATAAATCTGTATGGTTTAATAATGATGATAATATAGCCAACTATATGAATTTGCAGGGAATAGAACAATGGGAGCTAGTTAGGTAATTTTCCTTCTTTCTTAGAAGAAGAATGTTCATATCTATGAAAACAAGCAAACGAAGATTTAAATTGGGCAGTGGTGACTAGTGTTATATTTTGCCCGTTAATAAATAGTTTACTCATGAATTCCATAGCTTTTAAAATTATTTTTTCAAGGGTCTCTTTTTCACCCTGAATATATTTGTATTTATGTAGCTGCAATTGTTTTATTTTTACATTTTAATCAGATTATATGTCTACAGAAAAAAGCACAAACCATAAGTGTACAAATTGATGATGAACTATAACAAAGTGAAAATAGTGGTTTAACCACCACCATGTAAGGAAGAACAATCTCAGAATCCAAAGACTCTCTTATGACTCTTCCTGATCATATCTCCCTATCTCCTTCCCATTTGTAATAACTAACTTGACTTTCAATGTGACAAAGTTCTGCAATTTGCATAAATAGAAGGTTTTTTTTATAGAAGACTTATTTTGATCACAGGTATGCTCATGTTACCATTCTTTTCCACTTTAGCTATTGAGGCTTGAATTTGCAGTTCCCTTGAAATTCATGAAATTCCTCAACTCTTCACATTTATTGCCTGTTTGGAGATCTTTGGTGAGTGATTGTTCACTTCTTTTTCTCCTTTTCTTTTGCATGATCTGACTTTTTTTTTTATTGGTTTGTAGAATTTCTTTATGTCATTATGATAAGTCTTCTGTGGGTGTTACGTATTTCTAGTATCTTCTCCCACTCGGTGTCTTGCCTTGTAACTTTCATAACATACTTTTTTATCACACCTACATTTAAATTAGTATTATTTATCAATCTTTCCTCTTATGGTCCGTGATTTTTGTGTCCTGTTGAATAAACCTTTGACTATTCCAAGTTTGGGGACTCTCCTGTGTTATCTTCTAGAAGCTTTATCCTTTTACCTTTTCATATTTAGATCTAATATGTAATATGAATGGAGCTTAGTGAGGAGGTATTGAAGTAGGAGTCTGAAGGGTGTGAGAGATAACACTTTTTATACAATCAGAATTAATGTATATTTGCCTACATGTTTATTATTTCTATTGCTCTTCCTTCTTACATCTCCATACTTCCATCTAGAGTCATTTTCTCTTGCTTTAAAAATTTCTTATTTTACTGCCTTTCATATGGATCGCTAGTAACAAAATCTTTCTGCTTTCCTTTGTCTGAAAATATCATCATTTTCCTATATTTTTTAATGGTGTTTTACTGGGTTAAGTTTTAACCTGGCAGTTTTTTGTTTATTTCTTAGTTTGTTTTGACATTTGACACTATGATTCTATTGTCTTCTGGTCTAATTGTTTGATCGATAAATATTTGCTTCTTTGAACACAAATCATTTTTAATCTCTTGTTGCCTTTAAGATTTTTTTCTTTATTTTTGCTTTTAAACAATGTTACTATAATATTTCTGGTAGTGATCTTCTTTGTTTTTATCATACTTGGTATGCATTGCAATTCCTGAATATGTGACTCATTTATCATTTTTGGAAAATGCTCACCCACTATCTGTTCCCAAACTACTTCTGATTAATTTTTCTGTCCTCTGTTTTTCAGACTCCTATTACATTGTATTAGGGCTATTCACTGTGTAATATGATTCCTAAGTGTTTTCACATGGATTGAATTGAATCTGTATGCCAATTTGGGTAGAATTCACATCTTAATGATATTTAATTTTCCAATCCATGCGTACGGAATAGTCTTCCAATTACTTAGGTCTCTCATTTTTAATGGACAAAATATTTTAATATTTCTACAAAGAAGATGTACAAATAGCCAATAAACACATGAAAAAAGTCCAATAAGATTAGTTATTAAGGAAGTACAAATCAAAACTACAAAGTGATACTACTTCACACCCATCAAGACAGCTAAAATCAGAATGATGATACAAATATTGTCAATGATGTGGAGAAACTATGCATTACTCAAGGGAATATAAGATATTGAAGCCACTTTGGGTTTTTTTGTTTTTTTCTTCTTTATTTTTTTAAGGTTACACTCAAAAAACTTAAGAGGTTCCCATATACCCCCCACATCCCACTCCTCCCACATCAACAACCTCTTTCAACATTATGGCACATTCATTGCTTTTGGTGAATACATTTTGGAGCACTGCTGCACCACATGGATAATGGTTTACATTACATTTTACACTCTCCCCCAGTCCAACCAGTGGACCATGGCAGGACATACAATGTCCAGCATCTGTCTCTGCAGTACCATCCAGGTCAACTCCAAGTCCTGAAAATGCCCCCACATCTTATCTCTTCTTCCCTCTCCCTGCCCTCAGCAGCTACCATGGCCACTTTCTCCACATCAGTGCTACACTTTCTTTCATTACTAATCACAGTAGTTCCATAATTGAATATCAGTCCACTCTATTCCTCCATCCTGTGGACCCTGGGATGGTTATGTCCACTCCACCTCTATATTAAGAGGGGGCTTAGATTCCACATGGATGATGGATGCAATTCTCCTGCTTACAGTTGTAGGCACTCTTTGCTCCCTGGTGTAGTGGTTGACTTTCTTCACCATCCTGTTTGCTGGCCAGGATAAATCCAATAAACCAGAGGGTTGGAGTTGCAAGTCTGCTTAGGCTCAGGGCCTGGCTGTCACATGGACAGTCCAGAGATTCAGGTCTCCTGAGTATACACCAACCCCAGCGCCAACCACAGGTCCAGTAGAAGACAGAAGAGGCGTATGTAGAAAGGTCACATCGGAGTCCAACTCTATCACACTCAGGAACACAAACTCCAAAGTAAGGCCAACTGACATGGCACTGAACTCCAGAGCCATCTGCCATGACCATAGAACCTGTGGGTCTCTGTAGTCCTCAGGAGAACAAGTGCCTTGGGTAGTATCTACTTTGGCTGCCTGGGACCCTGCTGAGGTGTGTATAAGCACTACCCCTCCGATGACCTCCAACTTTTTTTTGGAGACTCATAGCCATATAAACTCACTTGTCCTTTCCATTTCCTCCTTTTATTCAAGCAGTTTTTAACACCTGATATTACATGAAGGCTAAGATATTCTGCTGATCTGAGTTGACCCTTTTATTCAAGGTCTCTTTCTAGTTACATCATCAGCTGGTGCTTGGTAGTAATCCCTCAGCACCAAGGAGGCTCATCTCTGGGAGTCATGTCCCATGCTAGGGGGAAGGCAATGCATTTACATGCTGAGTTTGGCTTAGAAAGTGGCCACAGTTGAGCAACATGGAGGTTTTCAGGAGGTAACTCTTAGGCACCCTGCAGCTCTAGGCCTAGTTCATATTTCACACACACAGGCTCATAAGCATAGTCATCAGTATCAAGGGCTCATTGTTGGACCATCCTTCTTTTTGGTCTTTGCCATTGCATTTGGGGGATTGTTGCTGTTCCACTGGGGAATGTGATAGAGCTTCCGTGACTAGGAACTCAGCACTCCCTCAGTTATCATTTTTAACTGTAACTATTACGAAAATATCCAAACATTTGTATGTACCCTGTATACATGCCCTGGAGAACTCCCTTCCAACCATGCTTCCCCCATCAATAACACCCTACACCAGTGTTCACCCCCTGCCATAATTGAACCTCTCTGTGGTCCAAAACTTCTTCAAAAATGAAGCCTAATGTATTGCCAAGTTCCATTAATAGTAAAATGGTATGTAGTGATGGGTTTAAAGGTTAGATATAGAATACATACTCATTTAGAAAAATTAAATTAAGTAAAAATAATTTGGGGTATCAAAAAATGAAAAAATTGAAAAGCTTTGTTTTTGGCATTTTGCCTTTCATCACCACAATAGGTGTTGCCCTGTATGTACAGTGGCAAGGCAATTTCTTTCATTTCTTCCTCAGTGTCTACATCCTTTCTTTTTTTCCCTAATTATTAGGTTTGTTTTCACAAAAGTTTTAGATCACAGTAATTCGTAGATACGATATAGGGTACTCCCACATATCCAACATCAAACATTTTGTCCCTTCCCCAGCAATGATATTTTTACATGTTCATATTATATTTGCTACTCAGCTATAAGAAGGAATATACAAACACATGTGATAACATGGATGACTCTTGAGGACCTTCTGTTGAGTGAAGCAAGCCAGGCATTGAAGGACAAATACTACATGACTTCACTGATATGAAATAAGTAAACCAAGCTGTCTCAGAGAGCTAGAGACTGGATGATAGGCTTAAAGGAAGTTGGGGGGAGAGGACAGTTGTGAGGTGACACCTACATGGGTGAAATCTATGATAAGCTGGAGATAAGTATTTGTGCAGAGAAGGGATAAAATGGGGGCATAGCGATACCTTTGGGTGGGGCTTTGCAGGCTTGAGGATGGCTAGGGATGGGAGGATGGGTCAGGTGGCCCAAGAAATTGGGGAGATATTTGGATGTAGGAGATTTTCAGGTATGTGGTTGAAACTACAATGTTGAGAAAACTCTTTAGAAAATATAACAAGGAAGGTTACCTATTTAAGATGCTTAAGGAGGGGCATCTGACACAGGCAGGCTTCTAGGGAGTGTGTGAGTGATCATTTTGTCATAGTAGGTTATATCATTGGGTGGAGACCCATACAATGAGAGTGAAGATATACCCACATCCTGGGGAGGACTGATGTTCTCTAGCAGAGGGAATTGTGTCTCTTGAGAGAATTGGTGGCTCCCAATGGGTTAGGGCCGTGGAATGTGTCAAGCCCCCAACATTGTTGCAAGTATCTGTGAATATGGTCCTTCAAGTAATGAAGATTGATTGTCACTCTGGGACCTGAGGGGTGGGGGAGAAGGGTATTGAATAAATGGAATCAGTGTAACTGTGGAGCAATGGAAGTGTCCCACAAGATCATGCAATGATGGATATAGGACATGTTAAATTACACCAAAAATGTATAAAGGTCAATAGGCTAAAATGTAAACCATAATGTAAAACATAAGATAACTAAAAATTTAGAAAATTGTATAGTCTAAAATATAAACCATAATGTAAACCAAAATGGAACCATGTTTGAAAGCTATTGTTTCAATATCTGTACATCAGTTGCAGCAAATATTTAGGTCTTTTTAAATTTCTTTTAACAACAAATTACAATTTTCTGAATACAAGGGTTTTACAACCCTGGTTAAAGTTATTCCTAAATATTTAATTTTTTTAGTCGCTAGTGTAAATGGAATTTTTTTCCTGGCTTCCTTCTCAGATTGTGAATTCCTAGTGTATAACAACAATGCTGCGTTTTGCATATTGATCTTGTATCCTGACACTCTACTGGAATTGTTTATTAGCTCTGGTAGCTTTGTTGTAGTTTTTCAGGACTTTCTAGCTGTAGGGTAATATCATCTGTGAACAGCACAAGTTTTACTTCTTCCTTCTTTCTGTCTGATTGGATGCCATTTATTTCTTTTTCTTCCCTGACTGCTCTAGGTAGAACCTCTAGCACTATATTGAACAACATCCTTGCTGTTGGACATCCTTGGTGATGGTGGACATCTTTACTGTGTTCCTGATCTCAACAGGAAAGCTTTCAGTCTTTTTCCTTTGGGTACAATGTTAGCTTTGATGTTTTTCATATATGGCCTTTACCATCTTGAGAAAGTTTCCTTCAATTCCAATCTTGTGTAGTATTTTTATCAAGAAAGAATACTGTATTTTGTCAAATGCCTTTTCTGCATCAATTGATAGAATCATATGGTTTTTCTTCTTTGATATATTAATGTGGTATATTATGCTGATTGATTTTCTTCTGTTGATTTTCTTGTATGCCTGATATAAAACCCATTTGAACATGATGAATAATTCCTGTAATGTGCTGTTGGATTCCATTAGCAAATATTTTGCTGAGGATTTTTTGCATCTGTATTCATTAGGGAAATGGGTCTGTAATTTTCTTTTTTTATAATGTCTTTACCTGGCTTTGGTATTAGGGTAATATTAACTTCATAGAATGAGTTTGGTAGCATTCCTTCTTGCTCAATTTTATTGGAAGAGCTTGAGTAAGATTGGTATTAAGTCTTCTTTAAATGCTTGCTCAATCTCACCTGTGAAACCATCTGGTCCTGAGCTTTTCATCTTGGGGAATTCTTTGAGAACTGTTTCAACCTCTTAATTTGTGATTGGTTTGTTGAGGTCTTCTATTCTTTTAGGGTCAGTGTAGGTTGTTTGTACATTCCTAGGCATTTTTCCTTTTCATCTACATTGTCTAGTTTGTTGACATACAGTTATTCATGGTATCCTTTTATGATCTCTTCTATTTCTGTGGGATCAGTGGTGATGTCCCTGTTTTCATTTTTTATTTTACTTATTTGCATCTTCTCTCTTTTTTTCTTTGTCAGTCTGTCTAAGGGCTTGTTAATTCTGTTAATCTTCTTGAAGAATCAGCTTTTGTTTTGTTAATTCTCTCTATTGTTTTTTCTTCTCAATTACATTTATTTCTGCTCTGATCTTTGTTATTTCATTCCTTCTACTTGCTTTGGGAATAGTTTACTGGTCTTTTTCTAGTTCTTCCAGCTGAGTAGTTATATCATTGATTTTAGCTCATTCTTCCTTTTTAATGTAAGCATTGAGGGCTATAAATTCCTTCTCAGCACTGCCTTCACTGCATCCCATATGTTCTAATATATTGTATTCTCATTTTCATTCATCTTGAGATATTTATTGATTTCTCTCCCAAGTTCTTTTTTGACCCACTAATTATTTAATTGCATTGTTTAATCTCCATATATTTGTGAATTTTCCCTTTTTCCACCTCTTGTTGATTTCCAACTTTATTCCATTATGATCAGGTAAAGTGCTTTGTATAATTTCAATCTTTTTTAATTTATTGAGATCTGCTTTGTGACCCAACATATCATCTATCCTGAAGAAATATCCATGAGTACTGAGAAGAATGTATATTCTGCTGTTTGAGGGTACAGTGTTCTGTATATGTCTATCAGTTTTACTCCATTTATCATATTATTCATGCTTTCTGTTTCTTTATTAATCCTCTGCCTGCATGTTCTGTCCAATGCTGAGAGTGGTATATTGAATTCTCCAACTATTATTGTAGAGCAAGAGTTCTTAACAAGGGGTCTGTGAGTTTGAATTGAAATTCAAAAAAAACCCACATTGTTCTTGTGGGGACGTGTTGGCATGGGTGTGATATATTTATTAAATAATACACAGAAAAAAGGTGGACTTAGTAAGGGGTCTGTGGTTTTCACCTGACTGGCAAAGGGGTCCATGGAACAAAAAAGATTAAGAACCCCTGTTGTAAAAAAATAAAAAAAAAGAACCCCTGTTGTAGAGGGATCTATTTCTCCCTTCTGTTTTGCTAGTGTTTGCCTAATGTATCTTGGGACACCCTGCTTAGGTGCATATACATTTATGATTGTTATTTCTTCTGGTAAATTGCCCCTTTTATTAACATATAATGTCCTTTCTTGTCTCTAATCACAGTTTTGCTTTTAAGGTCTATTTTATCTGATATAAGTATAGACACTCTGGCTTTTTTTTTTTTTTTTTTTTTTTTTTTTGGTTACTGCATACATGGCATATCTTTTTCCAACCTTTAACTTTCAATCTATTGGTGTCTTTGGGTCTAAGGTGCATCTCTTGTAGACAACATATAAATGGCTTACATTTTCTTATCCATAACACCTGTCTGTGTCTTTTGATTGGAGAGTTTAATCCATTAGCATTCAATGTTATTACTGTAAAGGCAGTTCTTACTTCACCAAATTTGACCTTTGCATGTCATCTGTCATATTTTATATTTTTATCATCTTTTCACACTTTTAATTACTTTTACTTATGTAATCTTCATTTCTCTCTCATCTTTTCTTTTCAGGCTGTAGCACTCCCTTTAGTATTTTCTGCAAAGCTGGTCTCTGGGTTACAAACTCTCAGTTTCTGTTTATCTGTGAATATTCTAAACTCAAACTCAATTTTGAAATACAGTCTTTTTGGATATAAGATTCATGGCTGGCAGTTTTTCTCCTGCAGTATCTTAAATATATCATACCACTGTCTTCTTGTCTCTATGGTTTCTGATGGAAATTGACAATCTTATTTGGTACCCCTTATATGTTATGCATCACCTTTCTCTTGCTGCTGTCAGGATTTTCTCTTTGACTTTGGCATTTGATATTCTCATTAGTATGGGTCTCGGAGTTGGTCAATTCAAATTTATTCAGATGGGTGTATGCTGTACTTCTTGGACATGGATATCTATGTCCTTTAATAGGGTTGGGAAATTTCCCACCATTATTTCTTCAAGTTTTTCTTCTGCCCCTCTTCTCTTCTCATCTCCTTTTGGGACTCCCATGGCATGTATGTTTGTATGTCTCTTGCTGTCATTTATTTCCCTGAGACCCTGTTAATTTTTTTTTCCATTCTTTTCTTCATCTGTTTCTTTTGTATGTTCATTTTTGGAGGCCATTGTATTCAAGCTTACCAATCCTTTCTTCTGCTTCCTCAAATCTGCTGTTATGGGAAATGGACTTTGGCCCAGTGGTTAGGGCATCCGTCTACCACATGGGAGGTCCACAGTTCAAACCCCGGGCCTCCTTGACCCATGTGGAGCTGGCCCGTGCGCAGTGCTGATGCGCGCAAGGAGTGCCCTGCCACTCAGGGGTGTCCCCTGCATAGGGGAGCCCCACGCGCAAGGAGTGCACCTCTAAAGGAGAGCCGCCAAGTGCGAGAGAAAGTGCAGCCTGCCCAGGAATGGCGCTACCCACACTTCCCGTGCCGCTGATGACAACAGAAGCGGACAAAGAAACAAGACGCAGCAAAAAGACACAGAAAACAGACAACTGGGGTAGGGGAGGGGAATTAAATAAATAAAAATAAATCTTAAAAAAAAAAATCTGCTGTTATATGCCTCTAGGCTATTTTTTATTTCATTTATTGTGCCTTTCATTCCCATAAGATCAGCTATTTTTCTGTGCATGCTTTCAAATATCTCTTTGTGCTTACCCAATTTCTTCTTAATATCCTGAATCTCGTTAGCCATATCACTTGATTTATTAAGGCTATTTGTTTGAATAGCTATGATTAATTGTCTCAACTCATCCTGTCATCTGTAGGATTATTTTGTTTGTATTTTTTTGTTGCTGTAATTTTTTTTGTTATTCCTTGGCATCTGGCTTGCTAGATGTATTTATTCTGGGTGCAGTTTCTCTCTTTAGGTTAAGACTTTCTTGCCCTTTCTCCCTTACTGGCTATGTAGCAGGAACCAAGGATGTAGTTGGCACTGTAAGCTGTGGAGGTTGAAGCTGCTGGCATTGCTCCAAGAGCCAATTTAGCTTCTACTACCTTTCTTCTCTTCCAGGGGTAAGGACAGAGTCACTTCCATGTGTAGTAATCCAAGTTTTGCAGGCCAAGGCCACCTGTAGTTGCCTGGAGAGACTGATGAAGCTTCACACCCTTTCTTCCCCTGACTGAGACAGGGATGGAGCTGCAGGTGTGGGAAGCAATCTGTGCCATATGGGTCCAAAATGACCACAGTTTCCCAGGTTTATTGATGTAGCACTGGCCCCTTTTCTCCCCTGCCAGGGGAGTGTATGGACCCTCTGGAGGGCCCAACAGTCTAATCTGTGTGGGCTGATTGCACCTGCAGTTGCCCTGAGAGACCAAGGGAGTACTCTCCCTTCTTCATTTTAAGGGGTGGGAATGGAACCACTGACACCCAACAGTTCAGTCTGTGTAGGCCAAAGTGCCTGCCATTGTCTGGAGAGGCTGAGGAAAAACCAATCCCCTTCTGTCCCATTGAGGGGTGGCAGTGGATCCACAGGTGCCCAATAGTTCAGTACATGTAGAATAAAATTGCCTGCTGTTGCCCAGAGAGGCTAAGGAAACATTACTTGGGTTCAGGGATGGAACTACAGGTGTCTGACTATTCAGTCTATGTGGACCAAAAGCACCTACGGTTACCTGGAGAGGCTGTTGCAGGTTCTGCCATCTTCCTCCCTGTTGGAGGTGGGGTTGGAGCATAGGCTAGGGCTGCAATTCAATCTGGGTAGAAGGAAACCAGTGCCTACCAGCACTGTGATTTCAATCAGCCCTGCTTCCCCTCATGCTGGGGGCAGAGTTGAAATTGTGGCTATCAGCCCCTTTTCAACCTGGACAGGTTCAAACATTAGCTGTTCTTAGTCAGCCAAATTTAGTAATCAGTAGCTGAAGGAGGTGACCAACCATCACATCCTTCCATTTTGGGGAAAAGGAGCTTCCAATTTCAGCCACAGAATAGCTCCCAGGTAACTTGTGCTGCCAGTGGAGGATAGGCACTGGCATGCATGGCATGGAGTGCTCTACTCATGCAACTTCACTGCAGATGGGCAGTCTCCTACTTCCACTCTTTCAAGGATGTTGCAGGATGCTCTTCGGTCTCCTGGTCTCCCAAAACAGATGCTTTAGATAGCTCTGTTTAGATTACTAATTGCCTTATAGGATGATCTGACTCTTGTAGCTCCTTACTCAGTTGCCATCTTGCCCCTCCCCCAACCACCTAGTTTTGTTGCTGATCCTACTGAAATATATCTCAAATGTATCCACTTCTTTAGGTATCCATTTGCAATTTCCTTGCTGAGACCATCAACAACTCTTGACTGTTCGCCTGATTTCATCATCATCTCTCTCCTTGGTTTTCCAGCCTTCACCCTCTTTCACTTCAAATCCACAAGCCCCCAAGTCTCCAGATGAAATTTCATGTCATTCACATAGTTTGATATTTTTAGTTATTAAACATTCCATTCAATATAAATCCAAAGCACTTTTTAATTGGACATGGAAAGGCTTTCAAGATCCCATCCCACACTATATTTAGCATATCTCCTGACACTCGCTTGATTATATGTTCTAGCTGTCCTGTGCAGCAGTCTTCCCTTGATTTATAGATGATTCTGTATTCTTGTAAATGACAAATTTTTAAAAAAACACATGACTTTATTTCATAATTTACAGGGTGACGCTGAGTCCTTTTAAAGGAAAACAGTGAAAAATAGTTTCCCCCACTTGAAAGACCACATGGAATCCATAGAGAGTGCATAAAATATTCCCTCGCAAGGAGTGCACCCTGTAAAGAGAGCCACCCAGAGTGAAAGAAAGTGCAGCCTGCCTAGGAATGGCACCACACACACGGAGAGCTGACACAGTAAGATGACACAACAAAAAGAGACACAGATTTCCGTGCTGCTGATAACAACAGAAGCGGACAAAGAAAAACATGCAGCAAATAGACACAGAGAACAGACAACTGGCGGGGAGGGGGAAGAAATAAATACAATAAAATAAATCTTTAAAAAAATAAAATAAAAAATGGACTAAGAAGGAAGCCTTTAAATTCTCTGATAATATATAAAAAAATACTGCAAGGATCTTGTCAATAAATGTAAAAATGAACCAAAAGAGATTCAAGTGCAACAAGATGAGGTCAAAAGTTTTAAAGGAGGTATAGTACATAAAGTATGTGGGAGAGTAGGTTCCTGAGAATAATAACTCAAGAATATATCCAGAATAACTGACTATTCAAGTGGACTTGGAGTAGGGGCTTCAAATTACAATTCTCCGCTTGTTTTTGAAAGAGGATATCTTGTAAAACACAGATTTTTCTTCATGTATCTTAACTGACTTTTAGTCAGCCTTGCCCATGCCAACTACAGTTTGCCATTCACAATACATTTCTAGAATGTAAACCTTTCAGATGGTAAGGATTACTGTGCCTGCTATTCCTAGAACATATCATGTTCTTGCTCACTTCTTGTCATCGCATAGACTTTATTTCTTAGAATGTTCTTCTCTATTCTTTCATTATTTTATTTAGCTAAATGCTACTCATTCTTTATGTTACATAAATGTGACATTATCAGAAAGGCTACCCTGAATACTCAACAGGTTTCTCTCCTGTATTCCACTCTGAATTGAGATTGTCTCAATTCTTACATGTGTCCCCTTGTACAGTCAACTCTCTAAGGGGAGCAACCACAACTTATTCACCATTGCATGTCCAGGAGCAAGCCCAGTACCAGTGCCTGACTCTTAGAAAGACCTCAAAACACATTTGGAGTCATACATTTAAAAGTCAAAATCAATCAATAAAAATCCTTCTTTCTATAGAACCATTTTCTTAATGTTTCTTATTTTCAATAATTTTCTCTATTGATGTTAATAAATGCTCCATTTTCAACTTAGGTCAAATGACCTCAATTCCAAGAACAGGCTTTGAACACTCAAAAAGGGCTGGCAGCAAAGTCCTTTCTCCTAATGCAACGTCTTTCCTAATATAGGCAACACTGTTTATATTTTGTTTTTGCTTTTTCATATTCAATATTTCTTTCCTTTTACTTTAATTTTAATTTTATATCTTTAACAACTTGTCACCACTGGAGGAGTCTATTTTCTTTTTGCTCTTTTTTCATCGGGAAGAGAACTGACCTTGTTAGCACTTCACTGATGCCTGACACAGCAGAGTCCTCCCTCCACAGTGGTTGCTCTAATGGCCGTGGGCCATTCATTATAAAACATAATCATACTGAAGTTTTATCACATGACCGTGCATGTAGTTTATCACTCCCAATAACTGATGTAAGTTTTTAGATTATTTAAAAATCTGTTAAGTTTCTTGAAGCCTCTTGAAGCTTTTAGCGTGTTAATTATTTGCCCAAAACTGACTGCCAAAAAATAATAATTTGATTATAATTTACTAGAGTTATCTTCTTAAAGTGAGACATCTTTTTCTCTGTTATTATGAAGAAAAACAAAAGCAAAACTGGTGATCCAAGTGGCTGTGAAGAGAGATTAAACAGCAAAGTGTAAGAGAAATTATAAATTAACATGAGAAAAGAAAACAAGATATTACCTTGCCTTTAAAGGGGTTTCCAATGTGCTGGAAAAGTCAGGCGCATTTAGGTAGAATAACCAGAGTATATTCAGATGTGTGCTGTAATAAAGGTTTGGGGGGCTTGGCGGTTCAGAGCATGATCTTACACATTCTAGACCTGCATTTTCTTTCTTCCAATACTTGACATTTATAGCCCCATGGCATGTTTATTAACTAATTCTCTCTTTCAGTTTCCTGGCTGCTGAATACCATATAATGGGTTGGTTTAAACAATGGGAATTTATTGGCTCATGGTTTTGAGGCTAGGATAAGTCCAAAATCAAGGCATCATCAAGGAAATGCTTTCTCCCAGTAGACTGTGGTATTCTGGGGCTGGCTGCCGGCCATCTTTGTTCCTTGGTGGCCTCTCCTGCCATGTTCCTTCTCTTGACTTTCAGCTTCTGGCGGTTGCTTCTGATTTTTCCTCTCTCTGTCTGTGGCATTCCTTATAAGGCCCTTCAGTAATAGGATTAAGACCCATTCTGATTCATTTGGGCCACTCCTTAACTGAAGTAACCTCATCATGAGGTCCCATTACAAGGGCTCACATCCAGAGGATTGAATTAAGTTTAAGAACATGTTTTGCTGGTGTACCTTACTCCAAACCACCACATTCTCTAAGCCTTGGTTTCCTGAAATTAGGATCATTAATAGGATTTACTTCACAGAAATGTTGCGAGGGTAAAATAAGACAACACACCTGTCGGCAGCATAGCAAATATCCAAAGCATAATAGCTGTTATTATAATTTACAAAGGGTAAGGGACTACAGAGGAGACATTTCTAATCACTAGGGGGGAGTCTTGTGATATGTGGAAGGCAGAAGGTAAGCAGCAGCCATTTTGTTGCTCACAAACATTATTGGAGATTTGCTGACTCACCTCGTTGGTGTGATGCTGCAGCTGTGCCTGCAATTGTTTCTCCTTTCCCTGGAACCTCCTTTAGCTTTTTTGACTCCTGGGCTCTGGGTGTGTATTAGCCTCCTGATGAAGGGCCTCGTTTCTGCAGGAGGCCCCCTTACCAATGCCAGAGCAATAAGATACATATTAAAGTCCATCCATGCAGCTTTCTGGTTCATGCTTAATGGATTCCATCCTGCTTTTGATCTTTTCCATTTTACTCCATTCTTCCCTTCCTACCCACACTGTGAACTTCAAGCTCTAGCATTAGATGCAGAGACAACAGTTTTATAGAAACTGATTTACCAGCTCCCACAATTGCATAAGCCAATTCTGTGCAACAAATCCCTTGAAATATGTATAACTATAGATAGACTAAAAGTAATAGATATTAATATTTATTAAATCCGTATGTATTTCTATCATGAACCTTTATGAACTGTTGATAAGATTGTATGTTCAAGAGGACAGCCCATTTGTCCTCTAATTATTCTTTTTATAAATAAGGGTTTTTACAAATTGACCAGAAAAAAGGGTTCAAAGTAGAAGAGAATGGAAATAGCAGTAAATAATATTTAAATCAGCCTTCTTCTTTGGCACTTCTACTAGGAGGACTTTGATATCACAAAGGAACAGCAAAACCTGAAACAAAGGAAAAACTCAGAAAATTACCAGTAAGTAATTATCTTTCAGAAGTATATACTTCATATAGAGAAACTATTCTTGGTTCTCATCATTTTCTTTCTCTCCCACTCATGATTTGCTGTGCTGCACTGGTGTCCATGGTAACATGTATAGCTAACGAGTAGATTATTTCCAATGTCCAGCCACTGCCAATCACCAGTTTCATGAGGCCAGTACACGCGTCCTCTAATTTCAGTGGTTCCCTCACCCTCTTTCTCTCTGATAAAGAAAATGTGAGTTGAGTTTCCACCAGGTATGCATGGCATTAACGTATGACTCCCTGTTACATTATCTATTTTACCATATTGGAAAATTTTACCAAGTTGCTAACAGTTGAACAGATTGAAAAACTCCCTGTTCTCTTTACATAGTGAACATGAGAATAATTGATTAACATATGTTAAATTATTCATAAAAGACACAATATGGTGGTACCTTATGTACCATATTGGTGAGTAGTCCTCAATATTTTTTTCTATTAAAACACTACTGATAATATTAAGATCATCAAATCATAATTTAAGAGAGTATATCCATGTTTATTCCCACTTAAATACAAACTCCTTTTGACTTATTGTGAGAAAGCTAGGGGTTGGTAGGGCAGTGTTTTTCAAGTGCACATCACCTTTCATGACTGATTCATGAAATCAATTTGGTTAGTCATAGTCAGCCTTCTTTTATGACATAGAAGAAAATGGAATGGAATAGAATGAAAAATCAGAGTACATTGTTTTGTTAAGGATCTTATTTTTTTGAAACTTTAAAAATGAAATATAAATATATTTCTACCAAAAAAAAACTAATACATTCAAGAATTTCATATGAAATGGATCATTTCCTAGAGGAAAATTTAGCTAGACAATCTAATTTAAAAAGAAATCAATCTGAGTAAATCAATAACCATTATGTTAATTCTAAATGTGATTAAATTTCTCTCCTTTCACTCAATTCATACATGCCCATACACATATAAGCACATAGTCTAAAACTAAAGTCAGATGATTTTTTAACCATAGAAAACGAAATATGAGAGACTATATTAGGACTTGAATATAAAATGATTACACTCTGTGAAAATAAAAATTGTGAGGGGGATTCCTTTGTTTTTCATTCAGATATGTTATTGCCAAACTTCTACAGTATATACTAGTCATTTAAATATCCCTAGTGCACAGCATTGTACTTGACTTAGCGTATGTTCAGTAAAAGTTAATGAGTGAATAGGGAAGCAGACTTGGCCCAGTGGTTAGGGCATCCATCTACCACATGGGACATCCGCGGTTCAAACCCAGGACCTCCTGGCTCTGTGTGGAGCTGGCCTACCGCATGCAGCGCTGATGCGCACAAGGAGTGCCCTGCCATGCGGGGGTTTCCCCCATATAGGGGAGCCCCATGCGCAAGGAGTGTGCCCCATAAGGAGAGTCGCCCAGCGCGAAAGAAAGGGCAGCCGGGAATGGCGCCGCACACATGAAGAGCTGACGCAAGATGACATGACAAAAAGAGACACAGGGGAAACGGACTTTGGCCCAGTGGTTAGGGCGTCCGTCTACCATATGGGAGGTCCGCGGTTCAAACCCCGGGCCTCCTTGACCCGTGTGGAGCTGGCCATGCGCAGTGCTGATGCGCGCAAGGAGTGCCATGCCACGCAAGGGTGTCCCCCGCGTGGGGGAGCCCCACGCGCAAGGAGTGCGCCCGTGAGGAAAGCCGCCCAGCGTGAAAAGAAAGAGCAGCCTGCCCAGGAATGGCGCCGCCCACACTTCCCGTGCCGCTGACGACAACAGAAGCGGACAAAGAAACAAGACGCAGCAAATAGACACCAAGAACAGACAACCAGGGGAGTGGGGGAAATTAAATAAATAAATCTTTAAAAAAAAAAAAAAAAAAAAAAAAAAAAAGAGACACAGATTCCCATGCTGCTGACAATAACAGAAGCGGACAAAAAGAAGAACACACAGCAAATAGAAACAGAGAGCAGACAACTGGGGTGGGGTGGGGTGGGGTGGGGTGGGGTGGGGTGGGGAGAGAAAGAAATAAAATAAATCTTAAAAAAAAAAAGTTAATGAGTGAACAAAAGAGCATTTAGATTCAGCAAGCTCTCTATGTCCATACAGGTTATGACTGTACAATACCTTCACAATGTTGACAATGTAGAATCTATATTATGTGATTTTTATGACAGTTGATAATTAAGTGCTTTAACAAAATTGGTATATATTATAACAATTTTTTCATGATATTATAACAATTTTTTCATGATAAAGAGGAAAAGTTTTTAAGAAACTGGAAACATTTTCAATTTGGTGTAATTGGCTATGGCCAGCAAAGGTCTTGTGTTATTGCAATAACCTGAATTAATTTAGTTCGTGAAACAATTTACTTCCTTGTAAATTCTTATTCTTTCCCAGAAAGAATTTTGCAATGTAATATAGCAAAATCATTTAAAATATTTAAATTGGCAATATTTAAACATTGAAATAATGCAAATTTCAGTAATTTCAATTCAGGATCATATTGTGAAAAGCTTGACTTTTTAGAGGAAACATCTTGATAAAATCGATATGTATATGTACCATGTGTCTTAAAATGTTGTATCCAATATAGTCAATAGCAGATCCACAGTAAAGTGATATTTTGCAACAGTAATAGCTTACCTGGCATTTCTTAAATAAATTTCACTTCTGGTGAAACTTAAATTATGTGTTTTGAGGACATATTACAAATATTAACTTTAGGCTACCTGGCATATTTATTGTATCCTGTAGAGCTTATTTTAAAATGATGTTTTATTTCAAGCAGCAGAATCAATAGGCTTCAGGCAGTTTTATACCTATTTTGTAGCGGTGTAAAGAAGCATATTATTTTGTTATGAACAGTTAAATTTGTTATCAACATATTTTCCACCCTGTTCTTATCCAACAGATATCACCTTATCTTTTTAGATTATTAAGTACTTCTGAATGCTCCTAAATAAGGTTTTGACAATATATTTCAATCATTTATCACACTACTTGTAGAAAACTAGTCTATTTTGACTAGTTTATATAATATCTGTAGCATGTTAAGCAAAAGCAAAACAAACCAAATTATTAATAAAACTACAGAAGCATTGAAAAGGTAGTTAAATAATTGCATACTGCCTTGTACTATTTAAGTTGTCCTACATGTTTATCACCTAAATGTTGATTCTAAATAAGTATATGACACAATGGAAAGAGCTAAAACAGTGTTTCCCAAAATGAAGGTCACATACCACTGGTGGAACAAAATATTAATTTAGGTAACACAGAGACCAGCATTTTCTAATATTAACATATTTACATTAACATGTATAGTATTTGTCTCCAAAAATGGCCCACAAGTGAACCATCCCATTCTGTTTTCAAGTCCCTGTCACATTGAATCTGGACCAACTCTGGGACTTGTTTAATAACAGAATGTAGAAGAATCGATGCTGTACCATTTCTAGACCTAGTCTTTAAGAAGGCCTGACTCCTTCTGCTTCCTGTGATTTAGGGAGCCCTGCACTTCCACCTAAGACATCTGGCTTCCCTGCTAGAGAGACAGTATGGTTGAATCCACATGGAAAATCCATGTGGTGAGAGAGAAGTGCTAGAACCACATGGAGAGAGAGAAACCCAGAAATCCCAGGGACTCAGCTGAACCCAGTGTTCCAGCTACCACCCCTGCCAAGGCACAAGTCATGTGAATCAAGCCATCCTGGAAAGCCCAGCTCAGGCCATGACAAAAGACATCCTGAGTGAGAAGACCACCAGAAGACCCATCTGACTAAGTCCAGGTCAACACTTGAGTCATGAGAAATAGTAAAACCGTTTTTTTCAAAGACATTAAGTTTTGGTCTACTTTACTACATTGCGATAGATAACCAAAATAGAAACCCTTATCAGAAGTGGATACTGCCATAACAAAAAACCTAAAACATGTGGTATTGGCTTTGTTAGCAGGCAGAAGTTAGAGCCCAGAAAGGCCTTGAGGGGTTGTTAATGAAGATTAGGAAAACAGAAAGGAAATCTTATGGGAGGCTAGAGAAAAGGGAATCCAAGTTATATGATGGTAGAAAATGAACATAATTCTGCTGAGATAATGTGGGATAGAGAAAGGATACCTTATAGAACCTGTGATGTTAAGTTAAGGAGATTTCCAGGCAGAAATTTAAACATGACAATTGATTTATTTTGGCCACCTTTGACAAAGTATGAGACATGAGCTGAGCTAAGGGAGCAATCATTCGGCTTTCAAATATAAATTAGAATGTATGTGTGGTGGTTTGAAGTTGTATGGATCCCAGAAAATTTTATTCTTAAAGCTACTCCATTTCTGTGGGTGTAAACCCATTGTAAGTGGGACCTTTTGGTTAGGTTACTTCAGTTAGGGCATGACCCAAGATGGGTCTTAATCCTCTCTCTGGAGTACTTAATATGGGAATGAAATTCAGACAAAGAGAGAAAGCTACAGAGGCAGGAAGCTGAAATCAACAAAACCAGGAAGAGAAGAGAGACCAGCAGATGCTATCAGGTGCTTTGCCATGTCACAGAAGAGTCCAAGATCGCCACCAGCCAGTCTTTGGGGAGAAAGCACTACCTGATGATGCCTTGATTTGGACATTTTTCTCAGTCTTGGAACTGTAAGCTGACACATTAATAAATCACCTTTGTAAGAGCAAACCCATTTTATGTATATTGTTTTCAGCAGCCTAGAAGACTGGAACAGTAATGAAGCCAAGACTTGCTAGGTCTGAAAATACAACTGTTTGTCATCCCAATTCTCTTCTAGTAAAAGCCTCTCAAAATAATAATTGACCTCAGCACAAATATCAAATACACAGTAAAATGTGGCCTTGGGGAGAGTTCAGAAGCTGGCTGCAGTTGTAAGACCTTTTGTAAAACCTCGGAAAAATTTAAGGTAAGGTGTACAAACCATCTCGTCTAGATACAAAGACTTCTAAGAATCTCAGGGCATTTCCTCATAGATCATCTTTGTTAGATATTTAGGGTATCTAAGAGAGCTTCTAAGAATCTTGAGGTTGTTGTTGCACAGAAAACTGACTCTTGGCACATAGGAAAGTATGATATGCCTTGAATGCTTTTGTACTGTAGTTTCTGCCTAATGGAGTTGATTAAAATTTAATCCATAGTTGGCTTTAAAATTTGTTTTAAAAACTAGACAGGATTTTTTAAAAGTAATGTTTCCATAATTTGTTAAGCTGCCTTTTGTCTGTTGTTTTGTTTTTTGAAGTTAAAATTAAGTGTTTTTTTAGTTAATTTTTTCTTTTTAAAGAAGGTTTAGACTGCATAAATGTTACATAAAAAATATAGGGGATTCCCATGTATCCCACCCCCTCTCCTTCCCAAACTTTCCCCATTAATAACTGTGTTCATTTGTGTTGTATATTTGTTACAATTGATGAATCCATATCATTGAAGTATTGCTACTAACTATGGGCTATAATATTCATTATGATCTACATTTTGCACAGTACAATCTTATAGGTTATGACAAAATGTATAATGGCCTGTATCCATCATTGCAATGTCATGCAGGACAATTCCAACGTCTACAATGTACCCCATGTTATACCTATTCTTTCCTCTCCCTCCCCTCAGAACCTCTGGTGATCACTGCCTTTATATCGTTACAAGTTCTTTCATTCCTAGAATAATAATAAGTCTACTTTGGTCCATAGATGCATTCCCCCCATATAGGTGATTCATCCCAAACTTTCAGTCCTATCCACTGAATATCTCAAACCAACAGAAAAAGATATTTCCACCATAAATTTTTTAGAAGAATGAAAAGAATAAATAATATGGTTTCTGGATTATTATTGAATTTACAAGCACTTTGCTACATTTCTTCAGCAGTACTTTACATTGTCACTTCTGGGGGTTGACAGTCATTGGTTATAAAATATGTATAGTTATACATAATTGTAATTGGAATCAGAGAGTCATTGGTATTTTTGTTGATTTTTAAAAATTTTGTTGTTGGTTATTCCCTTCATGGATGAATGCTATAGAACAGCATTTTTATAGCATACAGGCAAAGACAATGAAAGAAATGAGAATATTAATTCCAGTACTAACTAAATCAGTCATATTTCTTCAGTTATGAGGACTAAATAAAATGAATTAAAGTTAATATTTTATAAATATCTAGAAATAAAGCTAATATGTCCTTAAAATTAAAATACTTGATATTTTTTATTTTTAAGAACTAGCAATGAAATTTACTCTATTATGTTTTCAATTATATACTTATAAGCACAAAATAAACTAGTCAATTTCAAGCATAAATGTGACTTACTCAAGGAATATCAGGGGGAATCTATCAAGAGACTTGAAATTAAGCGCAAGGATATTCATATCTCAATAATTAATGTATATTATAACAATTTATGCAAATGGAGACAAATACAAAAGGATTGGATTACTTAATTTATAAACAAGGGCTAGAGATGCTGAAGTATTGGCAGAATCCACAGTAAATTTGCCATCAAAAAATGATTAAAATATTTGGGCCCAAAAAATTACAGTTTTAAAAAAATTTATAGATATGGGAGAAACCAAAGAAGTGATTACTATTCTAAGTGTGATAAAATCTTTTTCATTTACAACTGTTTTCTAATATTGAGATAAATAAGGAATCCAGGAAGAATTTTTTTTCAGTCAAGCATTGTTAAATACGTATAACTAGAGAACAGAATTCTAGGTGAATTGATAACTTTATCCCAAAAAATAACATAAAATAGAGGTGATAAATTGGGTAAACCCTGACACTAGAGCCTGATTTGATCTAGTAAGAAAACCTGTTTCATACATTGAAGTTGCTAAAACAAAAGTAGATATATTCTGTTTTGAATATGTAAGGAAGATTTTGTCCCATGCACAATTATTTAGGAAAAGTATTTAAAATCTGTTAGCACAGACATATTAAGGATAAACCTGCAGATTCTTGACTGTTCTCAGCTCCGAGAAGAGATGGTCATTGCTTAAAAATAACTGCTAGTTCTGACTGAAGCATGTTGATTTTCAGTCAGAAAGTCTTCATTGTTTTATCAGATAATGAGAACAAGTTCCCTTAGAAGAAATATTTAATAAGTAAGATTATATGCATGAATTTGTAAATTAACTTAATTTTGCACAAATATCTGCTCATCTGAAAAATCTAACTGTGTGTAACTAGTCAGGATGGGCAAGGCCATTAAACAGTCCTCCCCATTCTCTTTGGCTTTCAAAATTGATACATGTACTTCTCAGTTTGGCTGGGGCTCTGCTCTGTAATGGTGGTCTCCATCTAGGGATCCTGTGAGACAGAGTGGTCATCACTGAAACAGTGCCAACTGCCAAGGCAGGGGAAAGGAATAATAATGAATTGTTCTTAAAAGCTTGCACCAGTAAGTGACCCAACCCATTCCAAATTCACCAAACCAAGTTCCATGGCGTAATTTCAAGTGGACAAGGAAGGGCAAGCCTACTGTGTGCCAGGAATCCAGTGGAAAACCCTAAGGACACCATAATTTCCCTACAAGTCAAATTTGTATTAGGATTAAGCCAAAAGGGACTTAATCATCACAAACTTAGAAGTATGCATATGTCTTTGATTGGATCCAGTTGGACTCTTTCTGTTGTCAAACTGCTCGCTGAAACCATGTGGATTACTATGAAAAGGCACTTGAAAGACTTGAAAAATGCTCTTTGTAAACATTTTTTTCCCAATCAAAGGTGAATAGGAACTCTTTTTCTTATCACATGTGGTCAAAGTACAAACATAATTAAGTACATTCAGAAAAACAGATGCTTTAGATTGGTTCGAATCAAAAGTTAGTTTCCCAAAAGTTGCATATGTTTTCAGGAATTAAACCTCAATATCCAATTTTATCAGAGAAAAAAGTATTTGTTTATTCCCTTTCTGATTCCATATACAAAGTTTGATTCTTTAGTTAGCATAAAAACTTTAAAAAGCAAAATTGTTTTATCCAGGAAACTCATCATCTTATGCTATGCTAAATATGTCTTTACCGTGGACTAATCATAAACATTATCATTTTTCTCATTGAGTAATGTAATTTTAGATAGCAATTTTGCATATTGATTAGATTTAGCAATTCATATTTTAACATAAAACTTGGTTTTAATTATATTTAAATGTACAGTAACTTCCTACTTAGAGCAAGTGAGACATTTTTAAATGCACAGCAATGATGCAAAGTGATTTTAAATACACACATATTAATAAAAAGTAACAAAATATAATAAGGAGCTGTATAGCTGGGACACTTGTACAGCTAAAAGTTGTATTCAGGTCATGCAAATATTGGTGCTTGGAACTGAGTAATCTAATGAAAGGATTGCAAATGATTATTCTGAATAAAAATAGGAAAATAATTAGCCTAAGTTTGAGTTAAAAGTTATTGGGACTTTTAATCATGAATGAATTTTGGAAGTGCTAAAGGTTTTAAACTACCACTTCCAATGAAAAGAACTTTGGGTGATTTTCTAAGGCTCCTTAAAAGTTATTGGAAAAAAATACATCTGTGAAAAATGATTTCCATAAATTTATTCAAATATGCACATATTGATACTAATATTTACAATAAATATTTCATTAACCTTATATTTAAGTAAAGCATTTTCAGCTCTAAAGTGATATTTAAATTATATTTTCTCCCACATAAACTGTTTTTTGGGAAATACCAGAAAAGGTAACATTTCTTACCAAACAGTTAATACTATGAAAGTTTACCTTTAGCTACAACTCATCTTAAAATAGTTTGTGTGAGGACATTTTAGAGATGCTGGAAAGCATTTTTTTATTCATATGAATAAATATGAAGTTTATTTATAAAACTTTATGGATCTTTTATATATCATTATGAATTTAGTAAACATCAAAATAGCAATTTGAATATATTTGAAGATAATGAAATGTAAAGTCAAGGCCAATGGGTGAGAGTTAAGATCTCAATTAAAAAAAAAATTTCAAGAAAGCAGAGAGCCATCCAAAGATGGCAAAACTATGTCACAAAGTGACAATGCTTATCCCTAGAAACATTATCAGAAGTTTAGTAATTTTTTGGTACAGTTGATAAAGAGAGCCATTGGAATAAATGTTCTTTAAGATGTAGCCCAACCAAAGTTCTGTTTTCTGTGTTATGCTGAAAAAAAAAATATATGAGATGGTTGTGAGGGAAGGAAACAGGAAGCAAAAATATAACATTTTTTAAAATTCCTTCTGAAGGCTTCACAAGAATTATATATATTTGTTCTGATTATTATTGATGAATAAAACATTATCCCAAAATTTAGGAGCTCAAAACAAATATTTTATTTTGATCGTGAATTCATCATTTGGAATTCAGGAAGGACTCAGCTGAGCAGTTTTCTTTTGGAGTTTCTCACACAATTGCAGTCAGATGAAGGCTGGCTGTGGTCAACTGAAAGCTTGACTGAGCTGGACATCCAAGATGGCACGCTCACATTATTGATGCTGGCCTTTGGCTTGGAACTCAGTGGATTTGGGTTAGGAGCTTTAGCTAATAAAGATGATATTTATCTTTTGATCATTCTCCCAATTAAATTGTTACTTTTTAATTCCCAAGACGGAAACGAGCTCTTGTCTGAAGAACAGGTTTATTTCTGTTGACTATTCATTTGAGAGAATGGAGAGCCATAAAAAGATTTCATAAACAAGACATTCATTGTGTTTTTTATTCACAAAAATACAATGGTAAAATGACATTTATGCACTCATCATACAAATAGAACTCTGTTAAATTTTGCCTGTTTGGCAGATGTGTTAAAATTGATGTTGCTGAGAGGAAGGGAGGCAGGGTAGTACTGTCACGGGAGGTTTTCAGTAATTCATAACTAATCCTATGGCATGATTTATAAGTAAACATGGTTTTCTCCTCATTCCACATAGGAAATCTATCCTAAAATAGTAATCCAAAATTTGGTATTTTATACACACACACACCCTTAAAGCATTGTTCATATTGGTTAAAAAAAATATTATAAACATCTTAAAGTTCCAAAATTAGGTTCACTGATGAATGCAGCCAATAACAAGAATGTTTATGGAGGAACTGTAAAGCATATGTGAAAATGCTTATGAAATATTCAGAGTCAGAATATAGAATTGCATATGTATAAGGACATAGTTTAAAATATTTAAATAGAAAAAATCAGAAATTTTGTAAATGCTAATAGGACTTTTTAAATACTTCTAAAATTTGTTTTATTTCTATAGTCTACACATTTTCCTTTTATGATCAAGGAGGCCTGAAGCAATCATTAATAGTGTAGAATGGAAAAATAGAATGGGTTCATACATGTATACATACCCATATAATCAAGAATTTACTCTTTCCTTCTTTCATTTACTTGTCTTAGAACCTTATACATTTAGTCCACACAGATGATGCCAATACCTACAGCAAATGCTATGTCTTTTTCTTGCATTCTCTGATGCATGCAGACAGAATTCTTTGCTTATAACATGCTCACATAGAACATTTTTAATTGAGCTATAATTAACATACCATAAATTTACTCCTACAAACTATACAATTGGGTATATTTTAGCATATACACAAAGTTATACAATCATCACCATGATCTACCTTCAGAATATTTTCATCACCCCAAAAAGAACCCCTTATCCATTGGCAGAAACTCCCTTAAACCCCTCAACCCAGGCCCTTTGAATTGCTAAACTGCTTTCTGTCTCTATGGATTGGCCTACTGTGACCATTTCCTATAAATGGAATTATATGCAATCTTTTGAGACTGGCTTCTTTCACTAGCAATTGTTTTCAAAGTTCATCCATGCTGTAGTATGTGTCAGTACTTCATTCCTTTTTAAGGCTGAATAATATTCTATTCTATGAAAATACCACATTTTCTTTATCCTTTCATCATTGATGGGCATTTGAGTTATTTCCACTTTTTTAGCTATCAAATTATGCTGCTATGAATATTCACGTACAAGTTTTTGTGTGAACGTATGTTTTCACTTCTCCTGGCTAAATAACTAAGAGTGGATTTGCTATATAGTAACTCTTTGTTTAAATTTAGAGGAACTGCCAAACTCTTTTCCAAAGTGACTATCATTTTACATCCCCACAAGCAATATATGAAGGCTACAGTTTCTCTACATCCTTGCCAACACTTGTCATTTTATGTCCTTTTGGTTATAGACATCCTAGTAAGTTTGAAATGGTACCTCATTTTGGCTTTGGTTTGGATTTATCTAATGATAAATTATGTTGGTATCTTTTCATGGCCATTCATTGACTTCACTGGATAAATACTTATTCATATTCTTTGCCTATTTTTTATATTGGGTTGAATTGTTAGAGAATTTTAAACATTCTGGATAATAATGTTAATCAGATAGATTATTTGCAACTCTTTTCTCTTATTCTGTGGTCTTTTTCTTTTCATTTTCTTGATAGTGTCCTGTGAAGTACAAAAGATTTTAACATTGATGAAACGCAGTTTATCTTTTTTTGTTTCTTTTGAAAACCAGACTGTGCTCCCATAATCCCTGACCTTATTCTGGCAGGAGCAAAATAACCGCTATGTATGCAAACTGGGCATCTGCAAACAGGTGCCAATCTATGGGTCACAGACTGCAACATGAAACAGGAAACTTATCTCTGGTTCTCCCTCCAAAACTTGCGTTACAAGCAGAAGCAGTTTATGGACAGCTAAAGTAGTATAAGAAACAATTATGTCAAAGCAACCAGGGCATAGGATTATTTGTTTTAAGTCATACTTTAGAGTACCCATAAAGGGAAGAAAATCTATTTCTTAAGGAGAAGAGGTAGCATTCAACCTTCTATAAACAGGGGAATTCCTAAAGCCGCATGCATGCACAGGCACAGGAAAAGATGCAGGCTCAGAAATGATTGAGAAGTTCCTGTACTTCACATTCACCTTGGGCTGTTCTTGATAGGATTACTAAACTCTGAAGAAAAGCAACAGCCAATGCAAAGCCAATTTGCAAAGATTTTGAAAGATGTTTTTTATATGGCTTTGTTTGATTTTGTTAGATCTATATGATATCACTAGCTCAATACAAACTTAAGGAGCAGACAGCTGAGGGAGTGAATACCAGAGTTATCACTGTAAAATACTGAAATATGCCATATGCAACAAAAAATTACAAGATAAAAAACAGAACATGATGACCCATTAGAACGAATAGGATAAAAACCCAGAAAGCACCAACAAAGACAAGACTTTGCAAATTGGAGACAAAGAAGATGCTAAAGGAGACACAGGAAAACATAGAGCTGAAAATAAAGGATATCAGGAAAACCATGAATGAACAATATGAGAATCTGAACAAAGAGATACATTTTGAAAAAGGAACCAGAAACTTCTCTAATGCAATAATATATAATTCAAAAAAGGAAACAAACTGAAATACTGAGGACCATGACAACTGAAATGAAAAAAAAATTCCTTGGAGTACTTCAGTAGCAGATTGAAGCTGGAAGAACGAAAACTCCATGAACTTGAAGACAGTACAATTAAACTAATTCAGGAACAGGAGAGGAAAGAATAAAATTTTAAAAGTGAGCAGAGGGTGGTGAGCTAATGTTCAATATAGGCAAAATCTACGTTAAGTTGGAAAGGGGTAGTTGGGCAGTGGCTCGGGGTAATATTGTTGTAGTGATGTGATTGGGTTCATTGGTGCTGGGATGTGAGGATCAGTAAGATGGGGTATGGGTGGGACTATCTGTAGAACTGGGGGAGGAATTGAGGAAGGAGCAGGTGAACTCTGGGGATTTGTATGCCTGTGGTTAAAACTACAATGGTGGGAATATTCTTCTGGCAGATATGGCAGGGATGGCTACTGGTGCAGGGCATTGGGGGTTAGGGAATACACGGGATAAGGCGCACCCGGAGCATGGCTCTGTGGATATGAGTGTGTTCATCATGGCATAGCGTGTTATCTCAGAGGGTGGAGACCCGCAAAATAAACAAGAAAATTTTAAACTTCCTTTGTGGGGAATCCTTCTGTGTTCTCAGAGGGGCAAGAATCTCTCAAGGACATTGGCAGAGACTAATAAAAGAAAACAGACCAATATGTCAAGCCCTCAATATTATCAGAAGTAACTATGAACCTTACTCTTCAAAAATTGAAACTTAGTGGTTACCATAAGTTCCGAGATGGCAGGGAGGGAAGAATAGAATAGTTGGAACGTAGGACATTGGAATTGTTCTGCTTGATCTTGCAATGATGGATACAGGCCATTCTAAATTTTGTCAAAACCTATAGCAGTATATGGTGTAAAATGTAAACCATAATGTAAATCATTGACCACAGTTAGGAACAATGCTTCAATATATGTACATCAATTGTAACAAATGTACCATGCACATACAAGATGTAATTAATAGGGGAGAAGGAGAAGAGTAGGGGGTTGGTTGTATGGGAATCCCCTATATTTTCTATATGACTTTGCTGTAACCTGAAACTTCTTAAAGTGAAAAAAATAAGAAACGGAGGGGATATATGGAAGAAATTGTCACTGCACATAAAAGACAACAGATCTTACAATGATGAAAAAGACATTGAAGAAAAAATATTTTATTGCGTTTTATTTTTTATATTTTTTATTTTTATTTTTGTATTACTATTTTATTGTTATTTTATTTTCTTATTATTTTATTTTTTAGCTTTGTTTTTGGGGAACTTTTGGATTGCAGAAGGGTCACAACAGTGGCAGGGAAGAATCATTGATATAGGGTGTCAGTGATGGGGGGATGTGTGGGGAGGGATGCACCTGGATCATGCCTCTGTGGTATATGAGTATGTTCAAGTGGTTATGGGGCATTGTCTAGGTGGGTGGAGACTCACACGATAACCAAAGAATATTGAATTCCCATCCTGGGAAGTCCTGCTACATTCTCTAATAGAGCAGCAAGAATCCTCTGAGTACATGGGCACTACCTAGTGAAGGAGGACAGACCATTATGCCAGACCTTTGATACTGAGGGTTGTATTTATAAACCTTTTCTTAAGAATTTGAAACAACCTAGTATTACATACTGCCTAAAGTTACCTCCTAAAAGCTTCCTTGTTACTCAACTGTGGCCTCTCTCTAAGCCAAATTCAGCATATAAATGTACCACCTTCCTCCCCTACTTCCCCCCTTCCCCGCCCCAGTGTGGGACATGATTCCTGGGAATGAGCCTCCCTGGCATCAAGGGATTATTACCAAGCACCTACTAGCAATGCATTTAGAAAAAGACCTTGACCAAAAGGGGAAAATATTAAATACGAATGAGTTTTTATGGCTAAGAGATTTCAAAGTGAGTTGGGAAGTCATTCCAGAGGTTATATTTATGCACATCTCAGCAGGATCTCATTGACTGCCACAGTAAACCCTTCCTCAAACAATGGGGCTCCTGAGGGCTCTAGAGACATCTAGACAGTATAGGCAGGGCAGGCAATCACAGGAATTTGGCACCCTGTCAATGGGCCTTACTTTGGAATATATGCTCCCCAGTATAACAGATTTGAGCTCATTTACAATTTCCCTAAACATGACTCTTACCCCTTTTCTCTGAACCCATAATTAGCACTATACTCATTAAATATATGTCCCAGAGACTTAAATTTTTGGTCTGTTCATGTGCGAGTTGAGCCCTGAATCTCAGCAAGAGTTACAATACCTACTCTCCAGTTCACTGGACTCACCCAGAACAACTTACAAAAGTATGATGATGGACAACACCCACTGCAAAATTCAGAGAGTATCACTGCAAGCAAGACAGTTCCATCCATTTGCCCCATGGGATCTAAGCACCTTCTCAATCAGAAACAGAGTGGTCATCTTCATCCCAAAATCTCAAGATTGAGGAATGAACAAACATAAGGGGGAAATGCAACTATGGACTACAGTAGACTTAGTATTATTTTAGCAATGGAAGAACTTGTATCATTGATATAAAGGCAGTGGTCACCTAAGGTTCTGAGGGGAGGGAGAGGGAAGATTAGGTGTAACATGGTACTTTCAGGACATTGTAATTGTCCTGCATGACATTGCAATGACAGATACAGGCCATTATACATTTTGTCAAAACCTATAAAATTATGCTGTGGAAAGTGTAAACTACAATGTAAACTATAGTCCATGTTTAGTAGCAATGTTTCAATCCATGTTCATCAATTGTAACAAATATCCCACACTAATGAAAGATGTTGCTAAAGGGGAAAGTGTGGGAAGGAGAGAGGGTGGCTATATGAGAACCCACTATATTTTTGATGTAACATTTATGTAACGTAAAGCTTCTTTAAAAATAAAAATTAAAAATCTCAATAAAGTGAATGGAAACTTAGAGTCCTGCGGAACACCATGAAACATACCAATAAATGCATTATGGGAGTCCTAGAAGAAGGAAGAAATAAGGAACAGAAGAAATAGTCAAAGAAATAATGCAGAAATCTTCCAAAATTTAATGAGACATGAATATGTATGTTCAAGAATTCTGAAAAAACAGAAATAGGTGAATTCATAAAGAAACATGCCAAGACATACAGTAGTAAAACTGTTTTGTTTTGTTTTGTTTTGTTTTTTGTTTTTGGTAGTAAAACTGTTGAATGCCAAGGACAAGGAGATATTTGTGATAGCTACAAGGGAAGTATAACATGGTATGTACAAAGGAGTCTCAATAATTAAGTTCCAATTTCTCATCAGGAACCATGGGGGCAAGAAGGCAGAAAGATGATATATTGAAAGTGCTGAAAGAAAAGAGTTGCCAGTCAAGAATGTTATATCTAGCAAGACAGCCTTTCAAATTTGAGGAGGAGATTAAAACGTTCTCAGATAAAAAATAAGCTGAGGGGGTTCATTACCAATAGACCTGCCCTGCAAGCAATGCTAAAGTGAGTTCTTGAGACTGAAAGGAAAGGACAGCAGTATTGAAATGTTATAAAGAAATAAAGACTTCTGGTACAAATAGCCATATTGGTAATTATGAATACCATTATTATTGTATTGTAATTTTGGTATATAATTAAACTTTTTATTTCTTATAGACTCAAAAAATGCAAATGCATAAAGAGTAATGATAAATCTATGGTTCTGTACATACAATGTATAAAGATAGAATTTGTAACAAGTGGAACAAAAAAGGTGGGGATGAGGGATAGGAACAGTACATGTGAGTGCTACTGAAGTTATATTGGTATCAAATGCAACTGCTGGGAAGTGGATGTGGCTCAAGCAATTGGGCTCCTGTCTATCATATAGGAGGTCCAGGGTTCAATGCCCAGGGTCTCCTGGTGAAGGCAAGCTGTCCCGTGTGGTGAGCTGGCCCACGCAGAGTGCTGCCCCATGCAAGAGTGCTGCCCCACATAGGAGTGCCAGCCCATGTGAAGAGCTGGTGCAGCAAGATGATGCAACAAAAAGAGACACAGGGGAGATAGTAAGAGATGCAGCAGAGCAGGGAGGTGAGGTGGTGTAAGAGAATGATCGCCTCTCTCCCACTCCAGAAAGTCCCTGGATCAGTTCCTGGAGCCGCCTAATGAGAATACAAGCAGACACAGAAGAACACACAGCAAATGAACACAGAGAGCAGACGGGGGCGGAGGGGGGGGAAGGGCGGTGTAGGCAAATAAATACGTCTTTTTTAAAGATGCAATTGCTAAAGATTTATGGTGTTAAAATTTAGCCCCAATGGTTACCATAAAGAAAATATATGTAATATATATTCAGAAAGAAATAAGAACTAAAAACAGTACAATACAAAAAATAAATAAATATGAAAGTAGGCATTAACAGAAAAATTGAGGGACAAAAAAAAGCATAAGGTTTACAAAGACCATGTAACTAAATGGCAGAAGAAAATCCTGCATTATCAGTCGTTTCTTTAAACTCGAGTGAATTAAGCTCTCCAGTCAAAAGGCAGAGATAGGCAGAATGGGATAAAATGCATGATCCAACCATATGCTCTTTACAAGAGACTCACTTTAAATTCAAAGACTCAACCATGCTGAAACTGAGAGGATGAGAAAAAGTTTTCCATGCCAGTAGTAAACAAAAGAGAGGAGGGGTAGCTATATGAATATCAGATAAAATAGACTCTAAGTCAAAATCTGTTAAGAGGGAAAAAGAAGTTCACTATACACTGATAAGTCAGTCATAACAATTTGAAATATATATGTACTAATGACAGAGCCCCAATATATATGAAGCAGTTATAAACAGATTTTAAGGGGAAATAGATGTTCTATACTAATAGTAGGAAACTTCATTATACTACTAGTGGCAATGGACAGAGTGTCTAGACAGAAGATTAATAATGAAATTGAAGATATTAATGGTACTATAAAACAACTAGACTTAACAGACATACATAAACCACTTCAACCCACAACAGCAGTGGAGAACACATTCTTCTCTAGTGCACATGGATTATGAAATTAAAGGAAAAATTCCATTTACAACAGCGACTGAAATATCACATACCTAGGAAAAACTAACTGAGGATCTAAAGGACTTGTACACAGAAAACTAAAAAATATTGCTAAAAATTTCAAAGCAGCAGCAATGGAAGAACTTATATCATTGATGTGGAGACAGTGACTGTGGGAGTTGCTGAAGGCAGGGAGAGGGGGAAAGAGGTGTGATATTGGGGGCACTTTTGGGACTTGGAGTTGTCCTCAATGATTTTGCAGGGACAGATGCAGGACATTATATATCCTGCCATAACTTACTGAATGGACTGGGAGAGAGTGTAAATTACAATATAAACTATAATCCATGCTATGTAGCAATGCTCCAAAATGTACTCATCAAATGCAATGAATGGACCATACTAATAAAAGAAGTTGTTGATGTGGGAGGAGTGGGGGATGTGGGGAGTGGGGTATATGGGAACCTCATATTTTTAAATGTAACATTTTGTGTGATTTATGTATCTTTTAAATAAAACATAATAAAAAAATTAAAAGAAGACCTAAATAAATGAAAGGACATTCCATGTTCATAAATTGGGCAACTAAATATTGTTCAGATGCCCATTCAAAGCAATAAAATAAAAACTTTCAATTAAAATTACTACAGCTTTCTTTGCAGAAAGGGAAAATCCAGTCATTGAATTTGTGTGGAAGTACAAGGGGCCTGGAATAGCCAATATCATGTGGAAATGGAAGAGCAAAGTAGTAGGTCTGACACTTTCCAATTCTAAAATGTATTACAATTATTGTAGTGAAAACAGCATTATGCTAGCACAAGGACAATCATATAGACCAATGTAATCATTTTGAGAGTTCTGAATAAACCCTCACATCTAAGGTCAATTGATTTTTGACAAGGGTGCAAAGTCCACTCACTGGGGGAAGAATAGTCTTTTCAACAATTGGTACTGGGAAAATTGGATATATAAATGCATGAAAAATGGGGGACCCTGACCTGACACCAAATACAAAAATGAACTAAAAGTGAATGAAAGATCTAAAATTGAGGACCAAAACTATAAAACTCCTAGAAGAAAACATAGGGAAGCATCTTCTGGACCATGTGTTGGGCTTTACACCCAAAGCACAATATTTTAGACTTTACACTAAAAGCACAAGGAACAAAACAATAAGACAAATGGGACTTTATCAAAATTAGAAACTTCTGTGTATCAGTGGACTTCATCATGAAAGTAAAAAGATGAATACAGAATGGGAGAAAATATTTGGAAGTCCCATATTTGATAAGGGTTTAATATCCAGAATATATAAGGAAATTCAATAACTCAACAATAAATAACCCAATTAAAAATGGGCAAAAGATTTGAATAGACATTTTTCCAAAGAATATATACAAATGGCCAAAATGCACATGAAAAGATACTCAGCATCATTACATATTAAGGAAATGCAAATCAAAACCATAATGAGAGGATTTCACACCCACTGGAATGGTTATTATTAAAAATGAGAAATAACAATTGTTGGAGAAAAATAAAAGAAAAAGGAACACTAATCTAACTCATTGTTGATGGAAATATAAAATGGTGCAGCTACTATGGAATCACTTTGGTACTTCCTCAAAAAGTTAAGTATTGAATTATATGACCTGGTAATCCAATTTTTATGTATTTACTCAAAGGATTTGAAAGCAGGGATTTGAGCAGATATTTGCACACTGATGTTCATACCGGCATAAAAGACAAAAGATGGAAGCAACCTAAGTGTCCAGCAACAGATGAATGGATAAACATAATATAGTATAAACACACAATATTTAATATTATTCAGTGGTGAAAAGGAATATAGTTCTGATTCATGCAAAAACATGGATAAACTTTGAAGACATCATCTTAAGTGAAAGAAGCAGAAACAAAGGATGAAAATATTTTAATTTCTCACCGATGTGAAATAATTATAATAAACAAATTCTAGGGAGTGTGTGAGTGCTCATTTTTTCATAGTGTGTTATATCATTGGGTGGAGGCCCATACAATGAATGTTAAGGTGAACCCACATCCTGGGGAGGCCTGATGCTCTCAAACAGAGGGAATTTTGTCTCTTGAGAGAATTGGTGGTTCCCAATGGGTTAGGGTAGTATGTCAATCCCTCAGCATTGTTGCAAGTATCTGTAAATATGGTCCTTCAAGTAGTCAAGACTGATTGTCACTGTGGGCCCTGAGGGGAGGGGAAGAGAAGTATAGAACAGATGGAAGCAGGGTAATTGGGGGGCAATGGAAGTGTTCCACAGGATCATGCAGTGATGGATATAGGACATGTTAAATTACACCAAAAGTGTATAAAAGTCTATAGGTTAAAATGTAAACCATAATGTAAAACATAAGGTAACTAAAAATTTAGAAAATTGTACTGTCTAAAATATAAACCATAATGTAAACCAAAATGGAACCATGGTTAATAGCTATGTTTCAATATTTGTACATCAGCTGCAGCAAATATAACATGAACATGTAAAAGATCATTGCTGGGAAAAGGGGGAAAAGGTTTGATGTTGGATATATGGGAGTCCCCTATATTGTATACATGAAGTACTGTGAAATAAAACTTTTTTGAAGAAGAAATTAAAAATTAGGGAAAAAAAGGATGTAGACACTGAGGAAGAAACGAAAGAAATTGCCTTGTCACTGTACATACAGGACAACACCTATTACAGTGATCAAAGGCAAAATGCCAAAAACAAAGTTTTATAATATTTTTCATTTTTAATACTGCAATTTATTTTTACTTTAGTTTTTCTAAATCCTAATCTTTAAACCTATCACTACTATTTCATTTTCCTATTGATTGAATCTGGCAATTTTTAGACTTCATTTTTGAAGAAATTTTGGACCACGGAGAGGTTCAACCATGGCAGGGGAGGAACACTGGTGTGCAGTGTTATTGATGGGGGACATGTCGTTGGGAGGGAGTTCTCCAGGGCATGTATATAGGGTACATAAAAATGTTTGGATATATGTTGGTTATTTTCATAGAATAAACAAATTCATAGAGTCAGAAACTAGAATAACTTACCAGGGGCAGAGTGGGGGAAGAGAATGGGGAGCTAATGCCTAACTGGTAGTTCGGAGTGATGGAAAAGTTTTGGTAATGGATGGTGGTGGTAGCACAATATTGTGAACATAACTAATACCACTGTATTGTATATTTGAATGTGGCTAAAAGGGGAAATTTTAGGTTGTATGTATTTTCCTAGAATAAAAATTTTAAAGACATATAGGACTATATAACAAAGTGACCCTGATGTAAACTATGGACTATAGTTAACAGTACAGTTATAATATGCTTTCATCAATTTTAACAATAGTACCATACTACTGTAATGTGTTAATAATGAGGGGGTGCATTTATGGGAACTCTATATGTAATTATATAGTGAAAAGGACTATGACCAACAAACTTCTCAGGACACATCAGATAGGTCCAAGTTTCTTTGTTCCCAGAAGAGTGGAAAATGGACTATTTCACTTGGGGTCGTATTACAGTACTGACAAGAGCCAGAAGATCAGGAAGCATGTTGACAAGGCCATGTGATGGAACTGAAGTGTCTCCGTGTCTTCAGCTGTGAAAATCAGAAGAAAGATTTTGAAAGGCAAAGACATGCATTTACCAGATACTAGCTTAACAAACTTACATGTTGTTTTCAGTTAATTAAATTTTATAATAAAAATTTCCATAATCACATCTTATCTCAGTCACCAGGTATCAGAAAAACCTAAGAAATTACTAACTTACCATCACTCCTTTAGTAGAAAGTGAATTCAATTGTAAAATATAGATATAAGATGAGCTATTGGAAGACAAGGAATTCCATGGAAAGGGGGCCACAGTGTAGACACACATGACTGTCCTTGTGTGAAAGAGGAGACTTGGTAGGAGGAGGACAACAGGAAGGCTCAAGGGCAAAGGTCTCTAAGCAGTGATCCATGTAACAGTCCAGGCTGGAAGAAAGAGAGTATCATCTCTATAGGTAGAGAAAACGGTAATAGGTAAGCTCTAGAGATAACCAAAATAGACTGGTTTAGAAGAGTCAGGTGTAAAAAGGACCTGGGGCCAAGCATGTTTGAGAAAGAAATCAAGCAGAAATATGTAAAAATAAACTTTCAGAAAATGTAACACATTAAAATTAAGTACTGAGAACAGCATTTGATTCAATCTTTCAGTTCCCGTATCAATTATGACCTCCTCTGTGAGCCTTCCCTTCTTTAACTCCACTTTCTTCCTTGTCCCTTTCCTTGCCCTGTACATACCTTTATTATATAACCTATCAATATTTTAGCTTCTTTTTTTCATGAGTGTTCCTTTTCACTATGTTGTGAACATCTGTTATTAGGACTTAAGGCAGTATTCTTCATGTATTGAGTGCTCAATATGTACCTATGGAATTAAAGATTAGTCTTAGAGCTCATAAGAGAAGAAAAAGGGTATCACAGGAAAATGAACTTCATGGAGTTATGAAAAGGATTCCTGATCTGGAAATGGTGATAAATTGTGAAACTGGGGCATATGGTCATGTATAATTGGCAGTGGTGCTATTTGTTGAAATCAGATTGTTAAAGATTTTGTACAACAAATATAAGAGGCTATTAAAATCATCTAGAAATCAAGTTCTTGATCTAAGCAAGTCGCAGATCAGAGAGAATCTCAGAAGCATTTCTGAAGGGAAAAGTAGTGCCCAAACTGGATAAGTGAAGTAAAGGAGGAGAAGAGTGCAAGATTTCTCTGAGAGTTTTAGTTTAGGAGATTAGATGACAGTCATACCATCATTTAGGGAGGAAGTGGAACATTTTCTTTCCTGAGAAGTGATGTCAGATGTTAAAGGACATAGAAAAGGGCTATTATTTGCATAGAGTTGATGGTTGAGTAGGTTGGGATTTTACTAGCAATGGATTGATTTCAGTTTAGAATTGGAAGACATCCATACATAGATTAGGGGAAATTCCCTGGATACCAGAGGCAATTTTGAAGAAGGAGGAGCAGCAACTCACTAACTTTCCTATTATATACCCTTCTTTGCCTTCTTGAAAAATAGAAAAATAACCACATAAATAAAATATGATTCCAAAGTCTGCTAATAAACTATCCTGCCTTTCTTTTACCCATCCCCAAATCCCCTCAGAAATAGTGATAAATTTACTGTTGGGCCAAGGCTTGTACTTCATTTGAGAAATAGTGGAACTAACTATTTTTGTGAATACACTTGGGAATCACTTGGAATAGAGTTCATCTTCCCACCTAATTGTCTGAAAGGTATAAACAGCAAGCAAGGTAATGGAAATCCAAGTACCAAACAAATGCTTTTATTTTAGTTAAAGGCCAATCTGATAAATTAAATCCAGAATACAACTGTTTCTTTATGATGTCACTTGTCCAGAAAGTTTACCCATGGAGATAATTATAAAACCATGGTTTTTTAAAAAGTTTGACTCACTTTCAAGTGTTCCAAGACCAAGGAAATAATGTTTGAGCCATCATAAAAGGATGGACCTTAATTAGAGACAAGGAGTGAAAAAACGATTAACATGTAACATATTTTTAAGTTTTAAAGAAAAGACCTCTTTATCTTAGGAGAATATCATCATAAGCCTTGGGTATACCTTTGTTTTATATACAACACATTAATCTTCCCATAAGCATTTGTCAACTTCTCTGAAAATACAAGATGTATACAAGTCAGTGAATATCCAATATGAACAAGTCCTCTATCTTCTGGGTCAATTGTTCCTTGTGCTTTCAACTATTGCTTAAACAACATGGATTCCAGTTTCTTCATTATTCAGTTTGCCTTTCTCTGGACATATTGCAGTTCTGACCAATCCTCTTGAAATACTAACTAGCAGATTAAATTTCAGCCCTTCAGCAATTGACCTATGTAAGCTGTAAATAGTAGTAGACAGCTCAATTCTCATGAATCTAAATTTTACATTAAATTTTAAGGGAGCCATTCCTATTTTTGGACCACATTAAACTTACATTAAGTCCATACCCTTTTAATATAAACAGTTAGTAAAATTTCTGCATCTACTTGATAAAGTAATCTTTTAAAAATCAATGGGAAACATTCTAAGAAGGAGGTGCAGCATCTATTCTTATTAAATTTCATGTTGTTTTAGCTAATTGCTTGAAGATGCCAGCATCTTACTGAGTAGTTATTTGGTTATCCAATGTGTCCTTCTTGTCAGCATGGTGGCACTGCAGATTTAATCAGCTTGGCTTCTTTATTCAATCTAGTGACAAAATTGTTATCAAGGACACAGGATAACCCTGTTCTAGGCCCCTATAGAATCCTCTAATTGTCATCCTAAGTGACTGACATACTGCATTAATCAACACTCTTGGAATAAAATTGTTTCACTGAATATGATTTCAACTAATTGGACTAATTGGACTATCATATACCTTCCCTGTATTTCTACATTTCTCCTGGTCTAGTAAATAATTCTATCTTGTTACAAATTAGCCTATGAGAATTTATTCCTTGTGAATCTATATTTATATTTCTTTGTTTAAACAATTTATTAAGTTTTCTTCGTTTTTTGTTTAAGATTTATTTATTTCTCTCCCCTCCCTCTTTCCCCCCCATTGTCAGCTCTCTATGTTTATTCACTGTACATTCTTCTGTGTCCGCTTGCATTCTTGTTAGTGGCACTGGGAATCTGTGTCTCTTTTTTGTTGTGTCATCTTGCTCCATCAGCTCTCCATGTGTATGGCAGCACTCCTGGGCAGGCTGCACTGGTTTTGCATGGGGTGGCTCTCCTTGTGGGGGCTCACTCCTTGCACTTGCGGCTCCCCTACAGATGGATACCCCTGCATGGCACGGCACTCCTTGCACGCATTAGCACTGCACAAGGGCCAGCTCACCACACGGGTCAGGAGACCCTGCGCCTCCCACAGGGTAGGCGAATGCTCGATCAGTTGAGCCAAACCCACTTCCTGTATTAAGTTTTTTAAATAGTCCATTGTAGAATTTTGTTGGAGACTGATATAAAAGTTAGTAATGTTTAGTATCATTAACATTTTATTAACCGCCTTTTGAAAAATATTATGGTGATATTTGTATATATAGTCACCCAACACTTTTTTCATACCCAGGATTTTTCAAACATCATTAAAAATGTTTCTTCAGTTGTATCTGCAAGTTTACTCAGTATGTTTTACTCTAGCACATTTTAAGTACGTAAGCCAGTCTTACAATTTTCACCTTTATTGGAATTAGATCTCTCCTGATAAAGTTTTTATTTTGTTTTATTTTGTATTTTGAACAGCTTTCTCTTTTATATAAATCTCAACAGTAACAACAATATGGATATTGAAAATAAGTCAAGTAATTATGATTAGGTAATCTTTAGCTTTATTCTTACTGTGTTTTATAAAGTGTTGTGTTTCCTTGTACTACAAGTATAAGAATAGATATTAGACCATGTTTTAATATTTTCATAGACTTCCTTTGTTCTATGTTTCTCTTTTTAACATTGGAAGCTGATTTTCAAAAGCTAAACTTAACAGAAAGCTCCTTTTGAAGCTCATTTCTCTCTGTAGAAATGCTCTTTTCTGTCAGTTCAGAATAATTTGTGATTGCCTTAGTTTTAGAATGCCTCTTCCCTGTTAAATATTATTGCGTTGAAGAGTTTCTTACTGTTGGATTATGTCTATTTTACCTATCAATTTTGGCACTGAAGGAGTCACATTTGCGTATACTCCATATATTTCCTATCATTGTAAATTCTTTTCTGTCCTTTTTACTCAACCAATATATTACAATTTTTAAAATTGTCTCTCTTATTTTTTATCAAAGTAACACTTCATTTAAAAAAAATAGTGCTAAATAATTTATAAGAATTGATCTTGTACCTTACCAGTACCAATCCTGTTTCTGACTGTCTTGAGCATCTTGATGTGTATATTCAAATTTTTTGTTAAATTTGGGAAATTTACCAGCCCATTATTTCTCTGAATATTCTCTCTGCCCATTCTCTCTTTCTTCTCTTCCTGGAACTCCCACAATATATCCATTGGTATGCTTGATGGTGCCCCACAGGTTCCTCAGGCTTTGTTCACTTTTCTTCAGTCTTTTATTTTTCTGCTCCTCAGCCTGAATGACTGCAATTGTCTTAGCTTCAAATTTACTGATTCTTTCTTCTGCCAGTTCCAATCTTCTGTTGAACTCTTGGGAACTTTCAATTTCTGTTACTGTGCTCTTCAGTTCTGTTGTGTTTCTTTTCATAATTTCCAACTCTCTTTTGTTATTCTCCTTGCATTCATCTATCATTTTTTTGATGTCCTTTATTTCTTTGACCATATTCGGGCCATTTTAAAAAATATTTCCTGATACGTTCCAGGTCCGATTCTCCTCACTGATGGCTTCATATGTTTTAATCTTTTCTTCTGCCTGGGCCATCACTTCTTATTTCTTTGTATGTTGTGTATCTTTTGTTGAAATCTAAGTGTTTAATGTGTTACCACTGCAATTTAGACTGGAAGCCATCTGTTCCATAAACTTGTATCCAGTTAGTATTATGACAGAAATTTCCTTGAGTGCCAGGATCTAACAAAAAAAATGGAAAAAGAAAACATCTTTCCCGGTATTTGCAGATTGACCTGTGCAGGCGTTCTCCTTCAGTGCTTCTTCATATGAGTTTGGAGAGTAGTTAATGCCCAAAACTTAGAGCCCTCCCTGATGCCTTTTTTTTTTAAGATTTATTTTTTATTTATTTCTCTCCCCTTCCCCTCTCCTCCCCTCCCCCCAGTTGTCTGCTCTCTGTGTCCATTCGCTGTGTGCTCTTCTGTGACCGCTTCTATCCTTATCAGCAGCCCTGGGAATCTGTGTTTCTTTTGTTGAGTCATCTTGTTGTGTCAGCTCTCCATGGGTGCAGGGACATTCCTGTGCAGGCTGCACTTTCTTTCGCACTGGGCGGCTCTCCTTACGGGGCGCACTCCTTGCGCGTGGGGCTCCCCTAAGCTGGGGACATCCCTGCGTGGCAGGGCACTTCTTGTGCGCATCAGCACTGTGCATGGGCCAGCTCCACACGGGTCAAGGAGGCCCGGGGTTTGAACCACGACCTGCCATGTGGTAGGCGGATGCACTATCCATTGGGCCAAGTCTGCCTCCCTCCCTGAACCCTTTTTGAACATATATCTTGACTTGAGCATGCACTCTTGGCCCTAGGAATTCCCCTGTTTTCATGATTTCAAATGTCCCTGAATCTGTCCTCTTCCCTAAGAAATAGTTTCCCTCACCATTCTGGGCTCTACACTGTGTATCCTTCAGCCAGCAATCCTCTGACTTAGGCAGCACAATTTGACAGCTTTCCCAGTGTTCTGTAGGATGAGGAACTCACATTGGGATGAGGAACACTTACTGCAGGCATAGGCCAGCTGAAAGGTACAGCCAGGGAAGGCTGGAGGATGGGCCAGCCAAGGTACCACAAGAGTCTACTGCTATTTTCTTGATTTGGTGCTTACCCTGTTACTGCAGTCCTTTAACTGTTTTCTGGAGCTTTGTAAAGACGAGTCTATCAGTTCATGCTGGTTGTTCAAAGTTTCTGTGGACAGACAGAGACCTGAATTGTCTTCCTCTATCTTTTTTTTTTTTAATGTGTTTTTTCTTTTCTTTTGTTTTGTTTTTGTTGTAGGAGGGGCTGGGGATTGAACCCAGGACCTCATACCTGGGAAGCAGGCACTCAAACCACTGAGCTATACCTGCTCCTTGTCCCTCTGTGTCCTTTTTGTTGTTGTTGTTGTTGTTTAAAGCATTTTTTTCTCTCTGTTTTTTTTAAATGTTACATTCAGAAAATATAAGAGGTCCCCATATACCCCCCATCCCTTCACCCCACTCCTCCCATATCAACAACGTCTTTCATCATTGTGGCATATTCATTGCATTCGGTGAACACATTTTGGAGCACTGCTCCAGCACATTGTAGTTTACACCACCACCCCCAGTCCACCCAGTGGGCCATGGCAGGACATACAATGTCCAGCAACTGTCCCTGCAGTACCACCTAGGACAACTCCAAGTCCTGAAAATGCCCCACATCGTATCTCTTCTTCCCCTCCCTACCCTCAGCAGCTACCATGACCACTTTCTCTACATCAATGCTACAATTTCTTCCATTACTAATCACAATGTTTCCATAGTAGAATATCAGTAAGTCCACTCTAGACCATACTCTATTCCTCTATCCTGAGGACCCCGGGATGGTTATGGCCACTCCTCCTCTATATCAAGAGAGCCTTAGATTCCACATTGATGATGGATGCAATTCTCCCTGCTTGCAGTTGTAGGCACTCTTGGCTCCCTGGTGTGGTGGTTGACCCTCTTCACCTCCCTGTTCGCTGGCCAGGGTAATCCAATAAACCAGAGGGTAGGAGTTGCAAGACTGCGGAGGCTCAGGGCCTGGCTATCACATGGACAGTCCAGAGATTCAGGCCTCCTGAGTATACACCAACCCCAGCGCCAACCACAGGCCCAGTAAAAGTGACAGAAGAGGCATATGTAGAAAGATCACATCTGAGTCAACTCCATCACATTCAGGAACACAAACTCCAAAGAGGGCCAACTGACATGGCCCTGAATTCCAGAACCATCTGCCATGACCATAGAATCTGTGGGTCTCTGTAGCCCTCAGGAGACCCATTACCTAGGGTTGTATCTACTTTGACTGTCTCTGGGACCCTGCTGAGGTATGCGTAAGCGTGACCCTTCACATGACCTCCTGACTCATTTTTTGGAGACTCATAGCCATATAAACTCATTTGTCCTTTCCATATCCCCCTTTTATTTATGTCAAAAAGCAGTTTTTAACACCTAATATTACATGTAGGCTGAGATATTCTGCTGATCTAAGCCTCTGTGTCCTTTTGACATGATTCATTAATCTTCGAGCCCTTCTTTTTAATATACTCACATCTTACTTAATTTCTAAGAATTTAACACACAACTTTTAAAATCTTATTAATTATGTAGTTTAATTTTTTTAAAAAAAATCAAATAGTTCTATAAGGCTTTTAATCAAATCTGCAATCTTCTCTCTTATCCAGCCTTTCCATGATTTTTATTCCCAAGAAGCAATTGCTTTCTTCTGGTATTTACCTCCACATATCTAAATAGCATGCATATTTAATATAAAGATATATCTTGATTTCTTCAGGTTTTGATATTATATATTTATATGTAAATATTCATTTGTATATAAATATCCTGTGAACACTCCATCCTTTACACACATACACATACTTTTCCCAACTCATCAATATATTTATTTCAAAATTTTCAAATTCATTCAAAATATTCATTGTTTTGAGTATCCAGATATTATGCATAGATGATAAATGAACAACTTTCACCCATTAAATTACATAAATTAATAAAAATTATTTTTATTTATATGGATCTTTTTATTATCTCCATAATTCATATTTCCATCTTTTGTTAAGTATGTATCTCCTCTCACTAAAGATCAATCTATCTGGTAATCTATTAGGTTCATTTGTTCTTTGGAGGTATTTCTCCAGATACATTCTCCAGCTTTCTAGATCTGTTCCCAAGCTTGGAAATTCCTTTTCATCATTATGTTGGGAATTCCCATTATTTATCTCCTGTTTTGGATCCCTTATTTCCTATATTCCATGTTTTTCCCTTTCTTATTTACTCTATTTTCAGTTTCCTGAAGTTCATGCTCAATTCTTTCCATCAGTAGGGATTCCTGAAGATACAACTTTTGAGACTTTGCTTGTCAGGAAATATCTGTATTATACCTTTACACTAATGTATTTCTTGGCTAGGTCTATGATCATGGCATGGAAATGACTTGTTTGAGGGCCAATGTTCCATTGTGTTCTTGCTTCAAGGGTTGTCATTGTAGAAGGGAAAGACCATTCTTAGTCTAAGCCAGGTTAACAAGAGGGTTCTGTCTTTATCAGTAGTGTTTTAAAATGTTATGATTATATATCCTACTTTGAGACTTTTTTATGTGAAGTGCTTGTTCTTGTTTGGGATATAAGTAGATAGGGAATTTCAACAAAGCAATGTTGGTACAGGAAATGGAGCCCACAAAGTCCTGGATCAGCACATTCAAGGTAGTGGTAGCAACCAGGAAGAGAAAAGCAAACAAACAAGAGAGATAAAAATAAGATAAATGGAAAGCCTGGTACTTGCAACAGCTACATTAAATCATTCTGTGGGTAAATTAGAGAAGCTTGTCTCCACATTAGTGGCCCAAGATGCATCACTTTTCATTCTCGCATTTTGCAAGTAGGGATGAAGCAGGGAGCATTGTGCAATCAAATGCCCAGTTCCTGACTGTCCTTTCTAGTCACTTAGGAGCCTAGCTGAGGTGGGATAGTGAGAGAATAATGGACTAGGTAAATGTAGGGGGATAGTTGGGCAGCAGAATTTAAAGTGAGATAGGGCAGCTATTTCATTTGTCTGCACAGTCTGGCAGCAGAGTATGTGGAAGATGGGAATTTTTCCCAATTACATATATTAACTTTTGAAATCTCACAGTTAACCATGCAATCATCTACTTAGTTCTTCTTACAAAACTGTAATTCTAGTTGTAACCCAATCTCTATTTTAGGATTTCTCCAAAGCTGATGCTTTTGAAGTTAAGGATCGGGAATGTCCCATGTACGAGTTGCTCTCTTACCTGTCAATGCCTCCTCTGATCTCAACCCTCACTTGATTATCTTTTCCATGTTGTGGAGCACCTTCTGAGTAGAAAGGAAAAGAATTGTATAAATAACAATTGGACCAGAGGAGAAGATAGCCATGACACATTTCTTGTTGGACCAGGCCAGTAGGAAACTCTTCAAACCCCATGTGTCCAGCAGCTTGGAAACTCCCCAGCAGCAACAGCCAAATCAATCTCCAAGCTGCGAAAGGCACTGAGATGAACATGCTGGTTACCTGAGGATGGGCAGGCGAAACAGGCAGGTTACACAAGTGGCATCGAACATCTCACTGTGTGCTTGAGTGCCATTTCAGGAATATTTAAAGAAGAAATAGACCAGAAATAAGATGAACTTCCAGGATACATGGCCTCCTTTGTATTTTGGTGGCTCCTTTGACCCACCTAAATCCTTGATCCTTGATTCTCTATAAAAGCTTCTCTAAGCAGTCGGTGGACTGGAGCTGATGTATATAAAATGTTTGTTGCTGATCTGTGATGTGATAAGTACAAAAAGTAAGAGTAAGCATTTAAAATATTTTATAGGTATTTAGCATTGTTGCAGCATTCAAGCACATGAATTTCATATTTTATAAGTTTACTGACAGATAATTTTTACAAAGCTGGTCTTTTAGAAGCTCTGCAAAATAGAACATTATTTATAATAAAAAAATGGCATTTTGCAAGTTGTTTTAAAATTTACAGTTATGTTCTTTTAAGTTTAAAGGACTTTTAAAAATGTTTCTATGTCTGATTTCCCCACCTCTCCAAAAAGAGAAGAAAAATCCGTTTAGTTTTTCCACAAACTAAGACCAGCTCAGACCTGACTTTCAGTCTGAAATGTGTTTCACTCTGGTTGGTGTTTTGTTTTAATTTTACCAGTATCATACCCAGAATGAAAAAAATTCCTCAGAATACTACCTTGTTTTATTCTTTGATTTCTACGTTTTCTATTTCCCTGTTACTGATTTAAAGAGCAAGCAAATTTAAAATTTTGCAAGATTTTATTTGAATGGAAAGAAGTTCTAAAAGTGTTGACTTTAATTTTTTTTAAATTTCTCTTTTCTTTTATTAATGCATCACTGGCATCTGAGTGTTTTTTGGGGGAGGGGGTACTCATCCTTTACAAAGATTTCAGAGTTTCCCTATTGCTAGCTACGTCAAACCTAAATGCACTTTACTCAACAAGGCTGAGTTTGTGGTTTTCCTTATACTGTGCTGAGTGGTGTATTTGTATGACAGAAACACATAGCACTTTCACACCTCAGTAACTTAACCCTCTTGTTTCCCAGGGGAGGTGAAGAGTGGAGCATGCACTGTTGAGTGGAAGGTGTTATAGTGTGAAATAAAACTTCAGGAGCTGAGCTTTGAAACAAAATATATTCACACTTCTACCTGAACACTTTTTCTGGATACCTGTATAGTATTGAAATGTCTAGTACAAGAACTGTGCTGAAATTTAAATTCTCTGAGGTACTTTTTGTGCCCACGTCATTATTCTGAACTTGGATGTTATCAACCAGAAAAAAAGAAAACAAATTGGCTGAAATGTCAGGAGGCTTTATTTTCATTTCATACTTGCAAAGAATTGTAAGGAGCATAAATCTATGCTACTAGATCTAGGCCTGATTGGGACAGGAACCTAAGATTTCAAAATAAAATAGTCAGGGGGAGAGAAAAGCAGCATGTGTGGATAGAATATTCTTTAAAAACCTAATGCTTTTTAGTTCATTAGTCTCTTTAAGCAGAATGTTTTCCATGGGGGAAAATGCCTCCATTTATCACAGGACTAATTAAATTAAAATTATCAATTTCCTGTAAAATAGAAACATTTATCTAGAGCCTACTTCATACAGATTATTATCCTGGAACTCAGAAGGCGACACCTCTATTAAATTTAATTACCCCTGCTTGCCAAAGCAATGCTTATATAGATTTTGCATATATATAATTATGTCTTGTATCACAGTTGGCTCTTCCTATTCCTCATTTCTCCCTAGACTGCAAATTCCTTGAGGGCAAAGATTGAGTCTTACAAGTCTATGTACCCCCATCTGCATCTAGTTTAAAGCTTTCTACATATGAGATGTTCAAAAAATCCTTATTAAAATAATAGAGGAATAATAGACTGGTCGCCCCATGAGAGGCTCATGGAGACATGACCAAGTTGGAAGACAGGTTTATTAACTCATTTGGTCATTCCAAAAATATTTATTTTGCACTATGATATGCTATTGTAAAATGCTAGGGATAGAGCTGCAAAAAAGACACAGATCATGTAGTCAACGTTCCAGGCATTTACTTTTGAGATTAGGCATTTACATTGAGATTGGATTCCTTCACTTCTGACCCTGCATATATGACTGTGCAACTGGTAGTTAGGCTCTCTATCCACTAATAAAACCTGCAAGCCATAAAACAAGGACCCTGAGATTTTCAGGACTACCCCACCTTTCCTGGTATCAGGTAATATCCAAGTTGTGCGGACTCCTGCCTGCCCAGCTAGCCCACAGAGCAGAATCGGCAGCCATATAGAAAGGCCTGTGCCATTCAGTACAGGCAGTGCATTCTGGGAGCAAAGGCTGAAAGAACTTTAAAGCCTGAGGAATCTGGATTTTTATGGCCTTATACAAGTCACTTAACTTTTCTGAGCTTTGCTCAATTTTGCCTGGAAAAAATAATTCTTGTTGTTTCTTCTTTTGTTGTTCTTATTTTAAATGAAATAATGAAAATGCTCTAATAATGATTGACGTGATGAATGTACAACTACGTGATTATAGCGAATATCACTGATCATAAACCTTGGAGGAACTGTATGCTTTTTCAAACATGTATCTCTAATATTGGTTTTAAAAAAGGAAATTTAATTATGAATACTGTGGAATAGAAATAGTCTAATTTTGACCATGGAGAAAACATAATCTAAAAGTTTGGTGACAACTCCCATCAAGCCTAAAAGGAGATCACCCATCTGACTGCCCTGATGTTTGGAACAGTATCTCGAGCAGTCAGTAGACTAGATCTGTATATAAGACTAATTTGACAATTTGTTACCTGTTCTTCCACTGACGTAAAGGGTGCCCTCCAATGCAATGACAACCGCACTGCTGGAATACTGAGATTAACTGGTCAGCAAGGATAATGAATTAGCAATCTGTCTTATCTTGGATTCTCCAGTAAGCAAAGACTTGAGACAGGAACTTCTGTTCAGGTCTTTGTTTAGGAGGTTATCACAGTGGGCAGGAATGAAAAAACTACAGATTAAGTCAGAGTAGTATAATCTTCTATAAAGTCTCTTTTATCAAGGTTGCCCCTGTGGGCACTGGGGCCTTAATTCTGCCCCCTAAAAAGGTTAAGAAGGTTCCATAAAATCATTCATCTAAAGAACTAGAAGCACAGCCTCCCATTCCTCGTTGATCAGGTGGTTCCTCCACAGGTATAACTCCTCTTATAGTTCCAAACTGCCTGGGAAAGCAGGGTGAAAAAGTGCCCAAGGTTATTCTTTAGCTGTGGAGAACCGCTGGGGCAGAAAGCAAAGACTCCTAGTCCATGCTTAATATAAAGTGCTCTCCACCTGGAAACAGTGGTACAGCCAAAAGGAGGAAAATTGGGGTACTAGGTGCAAATCCTATATAATTGGAACAGAACAAGAGGTTTCTGGGAAAAACAAAAACATGATTGTGAGACAACCTGACAGAAACACATCCCTGCCTCCATTGAGGTATTTAATGCGTTATATACCAGGCATAAAAATGTCAAATAAATTGGCTCTTCATATTAGGTACTGATATCTAAACATTTCTCTTCCTTGAAATAAAATGTATGTGTATATGTATATATGTGTGTGTGTATGTGTGTGTGTGTTTGTGTGTATTCCCAGTAAAATAAAACCTCACCAAAGAGTTTGGTGGGTTGAATCTTTTGGGTGATTATGGGGTAATCCATTTTAGCAGGAACATTCTTTAGTAGAGCAAGCTAGGTTAGAAATTTTTCTTTAAAAATTACATATTAAGAACTTTCATTTTCTGTCAAGATGGTGTAACAACAAAAAATTGGATTTTTCCCTCCCATCTGAAACAAGTGACCAAAAAAGAATAAATATATAACAGAAGACCACTCCAGATAATGGAAATCAGATAGTGAATTATAGTGATTCCTGAGAGACAAGATACAAATGAGATTAGCCCTGCTATTTCCATGGCTTACTACCTGGAAGAAGTTTCAAGGCTGTGGTAGATAAAGGAGGAACCAGTATGGAGCCCTGATGCCTCTCTGTGTGGAAGAGACAGAGCTTAAATCTGAGGTAGCCAAGATGGCTTGAGATTGCATAGGAGGATGCTACAAAGGAGACATATCAGAGAGAGAACATTGGACATCTTAAGAAATTCCCTCTGAAGTATTCAGTTAAATATTGAGCAGGACATTTATGTGAGAAAACTATAGTAGGCTAAGGAAAGAATCACCTGAAAGTGACAAGATCATATATTTAGAAAATTCTATGGAATGTACAAAAAACTGCTAAAAACATGAGTTTAGCAAGGTTGCAGGATAGAAAATGAATATACAAGTATCAATTCTTTCTATATATTTTTAGTAAAAAATTGGAAATTAAAAATAAAAAACTATGAAAATTTTCAGGTAAATCTTACAAGAAATGTGAGAAATTTGTGTACTGAAAACTACAAAACATTGCTGAGAGAAATGAAAGACCTAAGTAAATGGAGAGATATGCAGTGTTTATGTTTGGATGTCATTTCTCTATATTGGTCCTTCAACTCAAAGAAATCCCAATTGAAATCCCAGCCATCTTTTTTGGTAGAAGTTGGCACTCTGACCCCAGAAAATAACAAAACATCTTTGAAAGAAATGAAATAATTTGAAGGACTCATACAACCTGACTTCAAGACTTATTATAAAGCCATAATAAACAGTATAGTGTGGTACTGGCATACGGATAGATAAGTATATTAATGAAACAGAATACAAAGTCCAGAAATAGACCACACATTTTTGGTTAATTGAGTTTTTAAAAAGTTGCAAAGGCAATTCAGTGGAGAAAGAATTGTCTTTTAATAAATGGTGGTAAACAGTTGTATTATCTATATATAATAAAGTAAACTTTGATATATACATCATACTATATACAAAAATGAACTCAAAATGGATCACAGACCTAATATAAAAACCTAAAACTATAAGATTTATCGAAGGAAACAAAGGAGAAAAAACTTTGTGACCTTGGTTTAAGCAAAGATTGCTTAGATATAACACCAAGTACATGATCCTTAAATGAAAAGAAAAAAGACAACAACTAGATTTTCTTGAATTTAAGGACTTCTGCTCTTCAAACTACATTATATAGAAAATCAAAAGACAAGCCACAGCCAGTTAGAAAACATTTACCAAAAAACCATTTCCAATTATGCATCCGTGATGTATAAAGAACTCTCAATTATCAATAGTAAGAAAACAACCTATTGAAATTAAGCAAAAATTTAAACAGGTCACTAAAGAATACCTATAGATGGCAAACAGGCACAGAAAACATGCTCAGCATACATAGTCATTAGATAAATACAAATTAAAGCCACAGTAAGATACCTCTACAAATGTAATAGAATATTTGAAGTTTAAAAAATTGAGCATACCTAGTGAGGGTGTAGATTTGACTTCCCATTCATTGCTTGTGGAAATGTAAAATGGTTCAAATATGTTTGAGAACAGTGTTTTTGAAAACAGTTTGCCTTGAAAACTAAGGTATATCATATGACCAAGCAATTTCTCTCACAGGTATTTACACTGGAGAAATTAAAGAATATGTCCATACAAAGATTTGCACAGAAATGTTCATGGAAACTTATTTTGTAATAGCTAAGAATTGGAAAAAATATCCAGGAATGTGAATAGATGAATTGCAGTACACACATACAGTGGAATACACTCAGTAATAAAAAGGAGTGAACTGTCAATATATAAAACATGGATGACTCTCAAATACATGATGTTGAGTGAAATAAGCCAGAGCAAAAAAAAAAAAAATATATACATACTGTATATAGAATTTTAGAATGTAATCTATAGTGGCAAGAGGCAGAACAATGTTTCTTCAAGGAATGGGAGAGTTTGGGAATGGGTGGAAGGGATGTATAATAAAGGGGCAGAGGAAACTTGGACATGATGGATATATTCAGTATCTTGATTGCGGTGAAGAGCTACATGAGTGTCTTAGTTTTCCTGAGCTGCTGTAAGAAATACCACATAATGGGTTGGCTTAAACAATAGGAATTTATTGGCTCATGGTTCCAGAAGCCAAAAATCTAAATCAAATTGTTGGCCAGAAGGCTTGCTTCCTCCTTGGGTTGGTAGCATCTTGCTGGCCAGTAATCCTTGGGTTCCTTGGCTTTCCCATTACATGGTGACGGCCCCTCCTTTCTCTTCCTGGTTCCTGCTGACTTCTGGCACCCAGCTCCTCCTTGTGGCTTTCTCTTTATAAGGCCTTCAGTAACATTGTTAAGACCCATCCTGATTCTGCTGGCCACAACGTAATTATAAATAACATCTTCAAAAGGTCCTATTTACTGTGGTTTACAATCACAGGAATGAAAGTAAAAATATGGGTTTTTTTTCCCTAGGGTACATAATTCAGTGTGCCACAATGAATACATACACTCATTTCAAAACTTAGCAAATTGTGCACTTTAAATATGTGCAATTTATTGTTTGATAAATATATTTCTATAAAGCTGTTTAATGATTGCACAGCTTTCTGCTGTCTGGAGGGATTACTGATAAAATGTTTTATTAGTCAGCCAAAGGGGTGCTGATGCAAGTACCAGAAATCTGTTGGCATTGATAAAGTATATTTATTTGGGGTGGAAGCTTATAGTCACAAGGCCATAAAGCATAAGTTACTTCCCTCACCAAAGTCTTTTGCCACGTGCTGAAGAAGATGGCTGCCAGTCTCTGTGAGGATTCAGTTTTCCTTTTCCTCCTAAGCCTCCGTGGTCCCAGCTCTTTCTGATCTCAGCTGTAGGCTGGCATGCGGCTTTTCTCACTCCCCAGGGTTTAATTCTTTCCAGGCTCAGCTGCTCTGTTCTCTTCACCGGGTCAGCTGTGCACTATCAGGATCTCTCTCTTTCCAGGGCCTCTGCCATGTCTGTGGAGCTGTCTCTATTCCTCTGTGTTCTTCCCCTGTGTACTTACCTCCCAGGGCTCCAGCATGAAAACTCAAACTAACTCCTCTGCAGTGTTGTTTTCTCTGTAAGTCCCCACCCACCAAGGGGACCAGGACTCAACATCCTACTGACATGGCCCAATCAAAGCCCTAATCATAATTTAATCAAGTAAAAGTGAAACTCTGAATTTAATACAATCTAATATGCCCAGAGGAATAGACCAGTTTAAAAACACAATCCAACATTTATTTTTGGAATTCATAAACAATACCAAACTGCTACAAATGTTACTTTTCCTCTTGGCTCAGGATAATTACTAGGTATATTAATCACTTTTTTAGGGTCATAGCATGCATATGGTGTCAGCATCTCTAAGCATCTTTTTACCCACACTAATGGACCCTGGACTTCTGTGGCTTGTGAAATTTTGTTTGAGCTTTTTTATAGTTTATTTGATGGTGTCTGTGATTTCAAATATCAAAATTTCTGTCTTAAATCTGTCCTAAAAATGGAATCTTTTTTATTTTTATTTTTATTTAATTTTTTATTAAAATGTCTTTTTTAAAGGTACATAGTTCACAAAAAATGTTACATTAAAAAATATAAGAGGTTCCCACATATACCCCACCCCACTCCCCCATTCCTCCCACGTCAACAACCTCTTTCATCATTGTGGCACATTCATTGCATTTGGTAAATACATTTTGGAGCACTCCTGCATCACATGGATTATAGTTTACACTGTAGTTTACATTCTCCCCCAGTACGGTCAGTGGGATATGGCAGGATATAGAATGTCCTGCATCTGTCCCTGCAATATCATTCAGGACAACTCCAAGTCTGAAAATGCCCCCACATCACATCTCTTCTTCCCTCTCCCCACCCTTATCACCGAGTTTGTTAAGAGTCAGCTAAAGATTCCAGGAGGATGTCTTGTGAACATACATGAGTTTTGGAAGCCAGTTAACTCAGATTCAAATTCTGACTCCATTGCTTAGTGGTGATAGATCCCAGGAAATTTATTTAAATAAAGCATCAGCTTCCCTATCGAGAAATGTGAAGACTAATGGATAATTCATGCGTTTGTTTGGGAAGACCAGTGTCATCTCACTTTTCTTCCCTGGAAGTCTCCTGGAATTGAGTGTAGCAAAATCAGACTGTGATAATTTTATTGAAAGGAGGAACATCAGATCCTGAATCTATTATTTCACCCGTTATATTTACTTTAGTCTTTCTGGCTTCCCACACTTGAATGTAAACTCACCTAATTTTTTTGTTTAAATACATGTTAACATGGACCTATTGGTATTAATGTATTCTTGGAGCCATGCCTTTGAGAATTTGATATATTTTATTTTACGACAAAATCTGTATCTAAAGAATCTGGTTCTTAAGAGAGTAAGGTTATTCACAGAATTCTTTGTGTGTGTAACTATTCATGCACTCACTAGAAATTTACCACTAAATTTACCATTGGAAATTTACCACTGATTTTCCCTGGATTATCTACTTTTTCACTTAAAAAGAAAAATGCTTTCTCTTTAAGCCTGCTGAATGCAACAATGAAAATAAAATTCTACACAAGTGTGCATGCACATTGCTGGTTTAATTGCTAAGTTACAATAATTTCATGTCATTCCAGTTTTATCAATTATTTATTGAGATTCTCTTCAACTAGGGTGATGTTTAAAATAGCCACATCGAGAATATGTCTATCATGATATGAAAACTTTAAGCGTGAACTTGAGTGGGAAAAGATGAGCTGTCAAGTTAAGGGTAATGCAAAAACAGAATTATTGAGATTAATGATGGAATTAATTATTCTTTCAGTTGGCTGGATATATTACACGTTAAATTAAAGGTCAAATCCTAATCCTGTATTTGTTTTAAAACAATTTTGCTTAATGTAGCCTGTCAAGAACATTTATGTCTCTGGAGAAATTAGAATACTACATAATTACAAGAGATTCCTTGAAAGATTAAACTGTCTTGCTAAATTAAAATGCTTAGGGGAGAACTTTTAAAAACAGTACTTCCACACATAGAAATCTGTATTATGTCCCTTTGCACAATCTTTACATTAATTTTTTGTTAGAATATTCTGATTCTTTTGCCCCCTTTTCTAATATGTTGATGTAAATTTGGCCTGGGACCATGTGCAACCAAGCAGTACATGTGGGTGAACATTTTATATTTTTTGTACTTATTCTTGAATTCCTTCATATTTATATTTAACCAGAAATTGTCATTTCCAGTTTGTTGAAATTGTTTTTAAAGTATTTAACCTAGTATTCTAATATGTGAAAAACAACCCCACTTATATGAATTATTTTGATAATTTAATGAAGAACCAGATTGCAAAGGGCTTTGCATGTCATACCTAAGGTTTTAGATTTTATCTGGAAGATGAGAAGGAACTACTGAAAAATTTTAAGCAGGAACATGACACAGATAACTTACTGTTTCAGAAATTTGGTAAAATTCGGTGACAAGTTGCATGTAGTGAAAAAGGGGCAAGGACAGTCCAGACCAATTTTGTTTCTTACAGGTTCAATATATATAGTGGAACCAACCATCAGCGGAGACAATATGTGGAAAAGGGCAAATACCTGGTTGAAAAATATCTGTCTATTCTGAATTTGCAACATATATACATTTCTTCAAGTGGAGATGGTACGGATATAGAAATTCTGGTTGGGAATTCATCAACTTGCCCCATCTCCTAAAATCCTATCATTCTCTGGCTTTCATTGCACCCCTCCTGGCTTTCTTCCTTCCTGCCTGCTACTGCGCTTTTCCTCCTCTGCTGTGAGGTGCAGGGGTCCTGACTGGGACCTTCAGAGAGAATATGCCTTCTCTTTGGGCCATCTCACCCCCACCAGTGGTGTCAACTATTGTCTTGGGGGCACGATCATTACAGTTAAGGAGAGGCGGTAGGAAACCTGGGGGCACAGAGTGGAAGTAAACCCACAACAGAATAAAGTAATGGAAGCTTCCAGTGGAAAATTTGGAAAATCAGTTATCAAGAGCCTAAATTCCTACTTAGAAATGCAGGAAACAGGAACTACTCTCTATTTATTGGGTAAATCTGAACGCCTTTATCAGAACAAAGCCAGATTGCAATGGGCAGGGCTGAAGCCGTATCACAATGGCTGAAAAAATACAATGGGAGTGTGGGGAGATGAGAAGAGGAGGAGACAGGGGACAGTGCCTGTATGCTAATCTGTAAACAAGAATAGCAGAGAATAATCAAAAAGGGTGGACAGAAGCTCAGTCCATTGCATTCCAGCATTCACATCTTTAATACGCATGTAAAATAAAACATGAACAGTTCATTGAAAAACATTGGCAGATAATAGGGCCAGTTCATTTCAACTAGATTGGCTATCTTTTTTTAAAACTAGATAGATGTCTTCATATGTCTCTCCTAAATTTTTTGTTTAATGTGATAAACAAAGTTCTCCATTTATTAAGGCTGATGAAGAATGGATTTTAAAATGAAGCTACAGGTAATAGTATTTCACACACAGGCTAATGTTAAATTACATTAAGGTATATGTATCTTATATATAAGATATATTGACATCACAAAATGTTCTCTAAGCAGTTCAAGTCAATTCAGTTCCACACATGTTTACTGATTATCTTTTGAGAGGCAATTACTATGCTAGGTTTTGGGGATCTAAATAGGACACCCTGGATAACCTGACAATTTTAAGATAATGTAGCAAGAACTTAGATAATGATAAGTGTGATGAGTATTGGCAACACTTAATCCGACCTAATGCTTCAAGCACCAGGTACACTAAAGCTAGGCTTAAAGTATAACTGATGTTAGCCAGCAAAAGCAGAGGGCATTCAAGAGAGAGTGAATAGTATGAGACCAGTTACAGATGTAAAATGTACCATCAACATAGTACCCATGTTACCTGAATGACATGATATGCAACAGGATGATTTACTGAAGCATAATATACAAATCATGGGAGCAAAGGCTGAACAAGGAGGTCAAAGCGACTTTATGGAGAGCCTTGGATGTCATTGTAAGGAGCTAACTTTTATACTCTAGGTTAATGGTAGTTAAGATGGTTAAGTATTGGAGTAACATAGTCTGGGTTGCACTTAGAAAAGATCACTTGCTGCAATGAAAAGGAGGAGAGATTGGAGGAAAGGAAATGAGATAGAAGGATATAACAGTATCCTCATGAGAGATAATAAAGGCCTGATAGGGCTGTATAGTAGAAATGGAATGATAGAAAGGATTCAACATCTATTCAGATGCTGAGCACTATCAACAGCATTTGGTGGTGGGTTGGAGGTGACTAGTGAGGTGCACAAGTCTAGGATAACTCACAGGTTTGTGGTATTGGTGACTTGGTGGATGATAGTACCAAGAATCCATTGAATGGAGGGGAAGGGCAGGAGATAATGAGTTTAATACTGGACATATTAAGTCCAATATTAAAGTATAAGTGATGGTGAAACTTCTAAGTCCATGTAGTTGTATTTACACATCTGAAACCTAGCTGAGAGGCCAAGGCTGAAGATACGGATCTGGGAATTATCAGTATTTAAATGCTACTTTAAACACATGGGAATGGATGAGAACGCTTCAATAACTCAGGAGAAACATTCATATTTATCATTCACGTGGTCTGTTGAATTCTTTCTCTTTTCACAACTATATTCATTTTTTGAAATAAAATTTTATTGAAGTATATCATTCATACATGACATACATAAACAATAAGTATACAGTAAAGTTTGTGAATTTACAAAACAAACATGCCTATCATCATACAGGGCTCCCATACATCAGCCCACTATCAATGGCGTGCATTGTTGTGAGACATTTGTTATAAACTACGAAAGAGCATTGTCAAAATATTACTAATAACTGTAGCCCACACCTTATATTTGGTGTATTTTTACCCCACCCACCCAATTATTAACACCCTGTAATAGTATTACCTATTTGTTATCGTTCATGAGGAAACATTCTCATCATATTTGTCCTGTTAACTACAGTCCATTTTCCACCACAAGAGTCTCTGTGCTATATAGTCCCATGGTTTGTATGATCCATTCAAAATGTACACTCAGCGGTTCTCATTTTCATCATGGGGTTGAGCTATCATGACCTCAATTTTAGAATATTTTCATTACTCCAGGATGAGTTCCATACTCCTTTATACCCCCCCATTGTTGCCCATTGTATTGAAATAATATCTTCTTGCCATTGCTGCAATATATGACAATATTACTATTAACTAACACTTCATTTTAATGGGGTTTTATCCATTTGACCATATCAAGGTCTAGGAGGAATACCGCCATATTGAGTTAGCCAGAGAAAGAGAAACTCCTGGATAGAAACCTTATCTGTCCTGGTTTCCATTTTCCTGTTCTTAGTAAGATATTTGCTGATTTTGTAGCCAGTTCTCCAGAAGTACAGTTCTCTGTGGTATACAAGGAGGTAGGGGTGGCATGCTCTCATGCCACCTGCCCCCACCAGTGTGCTTAATTTCATCACATCTGCAAAATTCCTTCTGCCAGGTAGGAGAAGGCACCAGGGATTAGGATGTGGATATTTTTCCAGGGCCATCATTCAGCCTGTCACATTGTCTGTGACTGTAGAAATGAGCACACTGATGAGTCCTAGACTGCAGTTTGCTCAGAGGTACTATGCTTTTCTAAATGTGCTAAATGACTGTATGATGGTAAGAAAATATTTAGATATCCTTAAAAAATTCCTTAACTGAAAACAAATATATGGACAATATTTTCAAGCAAAACAACAACAAAGAGAATTACCATCAATTTTATTTGCACAATATCATTGTTTGTTTCCAGGAAACTCTAAGAATTACAGTGTAAATTTCATAGCCAGGGTAACAGACATCACTTTTCTGACCTCCCAGTATCAGATCCTCCTTCTTAACAGCTCCCTGATCTTTTTCTGAGGATTCACCTGACCTTGATCATATGTCCTCTTTTAAGGTGTAAGTCCAGGGGCCTGCCTTCCCCTCTGGAAGTCAAGGAACCAAATCCCTCTCCCTCTCCTGGTTTAGCCAGGGAGTTAGTGCTGGCTGAAGCGCAGGAGGGCAAGTGCTGGAGCCTGAGACTTTGAATCCTGATCCAATAATGTGAGGTTAAAAGAAACAATTGTTGAAAGTTACTCATATTGGCTTGCATCACAAAACCAAAGGCTTCTTCTGTTCTTCTTGCTTCCTAGCCCTCCAACATTGCCTCAGATTCTGCCTGTTTCCAAGACCACTTTCCAGCCCTCCCTTCTATTCTGGAAGCATTCTTCATCTTTCCAAAAAATTACTTTTTTTGCTGAAGTTAACCAAATTTGGTTTCTGTTGCTTACTATCAGAAAACCCTAACAATAGTATAATAGCATTATCTAGCTATTATTGTTGCTGGGTTAAAGCTACCGTAAGAATTTTGTAAGAAAACTCATTTTCCACTTCACATAATTGCATTTACTAACACCTCTTGATTTGAATTAGGGCCTTCTCATTTATGTGACCACATCAAAAATTCTGTGGGTTAAAAATATTAATAAATCTGAAAAGGCAGCGCAGCTGCTTTTCTAAACACGAAATCTATTTTTCACAGGTCAGTATTTTGCCTTTTCATGAAATCTGACTTGAAGTATTAAGTGTCCCTCTGTTAATTCTTAAATTGGCTTGAACTTTCCTTTGGAGCACTGCTAAAGCATTGGTAATCTATATGCTACAATGCTGTGAATTGACCTCCATTCTCCAAGTGCTTAGTGGTTTAAAGATTTCTTTTTTTTAATGGACAATCACAATGAAATTGTGGAAATCACATTATTTATCTGAGTCATATTTTTATGGAACTGTTTTCCACTTCCCGTCAGTTTTAGAAGTGTTTTCTTTAGTAAGGAGAGTCTATTAATATTTATAATTAGATACCACATAAAGCAGATGCTGAATCTTATGCTATAATTTTATGGGTGCAATTACATAAAGAAGATTATATACTTTTTGGCATAGTTTTCTCTCTGGGATTTGTAGAACAAAGGACATTCTCCACGAAGATGGCCATTCTTTTTTGAGAAGAGAGTAAAAGGAAGACAATGATAAACCATCATTATTTTAGTACTTATGTGGGTAGAACAGTTGCTTAACAAATACCTAACTGATTTAGTTTTTCTGTCTTTGACCCACATCCCACTTTACTAGTTCACACCATTTACCTCTATTCTTACTTTGAAGCAATGTGCATTCTTTCTGTTTTCAGAGTATCATTTAGAGATGTGATCCTCAACCTTGGCTTTGAAGCGTAATTCGGGTGGATAGTGGAGTTTACTGAGGTCACAGGGGCAGGAGAAAAAAAATGGATTCATTTTTTCTGATTACCTTTAGGCCAATACCAAGAAGAATTGGTGAGATCCATATTGTGTAATCTAATCCACTCAGCCTCCTAAGAGTCGTCGTTGTGTAGATAAAACTGAGGCTCTGAGGAATAACTGTTTGCGAGTGAGGGCGCGGGTCTAAAACGCTTTCCATTACCGGTCTCCTCCCGTGGGAGCGCTCCTTCACATTTTTTTCTAGGGAGAGATCGGCAAACCCTTTTGCCCGCCAACTCGATCTCCTGTGACAGAAAGTGTTACGAGTTCTTCAGATTTCCTCCCTTAAAAGACAAGGATAAGAGCAACGGCTGGCAAGAAAGGAGGGCAAGGACTGATTCTCCAAAGATGCTGCTCCAGCAAATGGATGGGGTCACGCCCCCTACAGTGTTTCGGGCCTCTCGGCGGCATCCCGGGGTTGCTAGGCTTTTCCTTAGGTCTGATGTGAATGCACTTCCCACTCGAAAGCCGAGGGGAGCTTCCAAGTCCCTAAGATCGGCCACCAGCCCGGCAGGCCAGGAGAGCGCTCCGCAGACGGGCAGCACCCCTGCCTGGGCGCACGTGCCGGGGCCAGGGCCCGGCGAACGCCAGCGCCAGCCCGCGGCGGCTCTCCGCCTCTGGGGCGGTGGGGGCGCTGGCTTGGGGCCGCGGCCGCTCCCCGCCCGGCGCGCGCCGGCGCCCGTGGTTGGGCGGGGAAGCGCGGGACTCCTCCTCCCGCAGTATTAACATGCAGCCAGGGGCGGGCGGCAGCCCCGCGCGCCGCCTCAGCCCGCCGCCGGCGCTCAGCCTCCGCGCCAAAGGCGAGCGCTGCGCTCCCGGCGCCGCCATCCCGAGGACGCGGCCTCGCCGGCACCTCCGACCTGGCAAGCGGCAGCCTCGGCTGCGGGGCGGCTGCGGCTCCGCTCTCGGCTGCGGCTTCTCACCTCGTTGGCAGCCTGTCCCGGCCGCGGGGACACCCCCGTCGTCCTCCCTCTAAGGCTAGTGGACCGACGGACGGACGGAGGATCGAGGGCCCGACTGCGGGCAGCGGACAGGTAACGCCGGGCTGCGCTGCGGGGCCGGGCGGCAGCCACCGCCGGGGTCGCCGCGCGCTGGGTGGCTCCTTCCCAGCCGCGCCGTCGCCGCTTCCCTCCCCTTCGCCGGCCCGGGCTTTCCGACCTCCCTCCCCGGAGCTCCTGGAGCTCTGGGATCCCGAGGGCGGGCGCGCCCCTCTCTGGGCACGCGGTGCTCGCGGCAGTCCTTGGGATCAGGAAGGGGATGGCTCTCTGTGCGACAGGGTCCCGGCAGGGGGAGGGGAGGAGAACACCGATCCCTGTCATTGCACGGGCCAAATTCACGGCCGAGGCACCGCGCGGGAGACCCGGGGCTGGTGGCTGCAGGGCATTTCTCGACAGGTGCCCGGGTCGGTTTCAGAGCAAGTTGTTGCACTTGATTTTGGGGTGACATTTTGGCGTTGGTCGTGGAGAGACCCCTCCTGGGTGTGTGTGTAAAGAAGAAAAACAGAGCCACAAAGAAAGAGACAGGGAGAGAAAGCTACAGAAACAGAGACACAGAGAGCGCGCGCGCGCACACACACAGAAGCTGAGAGAAGGGGGTCCCAGGAGGAGGGCACTGAGTGTCGCCCCCGCGGCTTCCGAGGTCAGTTCCCGGCTAATGGCTGGACTGGGACTGCGACCCGGGATCCATCCAGCAAGTCGCCGAGCGCCCTGAATGAGAGGCGCTGACGCGGGTCCTGATCAGTACCCTGGCCTCGGGGACCCGAGCGATAACAAATTGCGCTTTCATTGAGTGGCGGCTGCAGCTGCGGGAGGGACCTCGGCGGGGGCCGGGCGGCAATGAAGACCCTGCATTCAGGAGTGGAGCTGCTGCGCTCTCCGCGGCGACGAGCTGGCCCTGCTTCCCCCCGCGCGCCCGGAGGCCGTGGGAAGGGGCCGCCCGCCACCCCTGTCCCGGCGCCCGCCCGGGGACACTGAGGTGCCTGTGTCGGTTCCAAGCCCGCTCGGGCCGCCCCCGGGCCGGGGCTGGTGCTCCCGCGGGGTCGAGAGCGCTGCGGAATTTTCTGTCGGAAAAGGGGAGGCGGTAAGCAGGGGAAGGGGTTGGAGGCGGCGAGGACAGGGACGCTGTGAATGAGATTTTGTTTCTTTCTTCGACTCAGGCCACACTCGGCACTCCTCAGAGTGAGGCTGGCTCCTTCCGGTGTGTAGGAGATTGGACGCCCCCTCCCCCTCGCTACACAGGGAACAAGTGAAGTTGTGGAATTACAGTGAGGGCAGACACAGAATAAAAGTAACACCAAAGGCAGATCTCAGTTTTTATGGTCTTAACGAACGTCTAAGTAAAAAGTGGCGAGCGAGCAATTGGAGTTATTGTCAGACACTGGGATGGGGAATGTTAAGAAATAGGGAAACGATTTCAGGACAGAATGCAAGTTTCTTGCTAATTATTTTTACTTGAAGGAGCTAACTGCCTTTTCACTGTTATTTATAGCGGAATTTCAGCTGCCGGAAGGAACTTTCTAGTGTCTTATGCCATTTTTCATATATAGCAGTAGTCTTTATTCCATCTTGAACCGAAATTATATGGGGACAAGAACTGTTAGAGTAACTGAATTTTTCTAATGCCAAAAGGTTAAAGTTTCCATTGCTTAAGTTTTTTAAAAGTTTACTGCTATAAGAAATAATGAATAAAAAAAAAGAAATAATGAATATATTTATTTATGTAAAAATGTATGAAATTTTAAAATTTAGTTTACAAGAGCAACTTTTGTTTCAGAAAATTCATATTCTGGCATGAAATAGGAAAGTTCATAGAAATCTAGTGTCAATAGTTTTGTTCTTAATTTCCTTTGGATTTAGTAGTTCAGTTTAAAGCTGCTGCAGTGGAGTCACTGACTTGAAATACTTCTGGTTCCAGAGCTAAAATTCTGACTCTTTTTAAAAATAATTAACTGAATCCTTTAAACTAAGGGAAGATGTCAGTTATCTTAAATATTTAAGAAAATCTTAAATACATTTCCTTAAATGGATTTAAGAAAAATCTTAAATACATTTTCATATATAGGTTATTTAAAAATTTCTTGTATCTATTTCTAGGTCTCTATATATTTCTATTCTAAGATTTGATGAATAAAAATATTTCATCTAAAAAATATAGGCATTATAAATACTGGCAAAATGAATTATTTGACAGATTCTTCCAACTATTATGAAATAATTTTTAACAGGTTCTTCAAATCATGGACGAGCATTTGTTCTTTTGGGGAATAATATGTACAAGAGTTTTCCCTAAGGGGAATTTTCATCGTTTAGCATCTTTAATTTTACTTCAGCCTAATATTTGTTGTGCTGGGACTAAAAACCTGCTAAAGCATATCAGTGATTGAAAACAAATAGAAGCAAGACCCTGCCCCCAGTGTTATGAAGCCCATCTGGAGAAATAACCTAAAACTAACTGTTGTGTTCTTTCTAGTATCTTCTAAGCTTAAGGATCCCATTGAATCTAAATTAGGAATAAAAACTATAAGCACTTTGGTTTAACTCTTGTAAGATATGTAAGTCTTTGTTCCATGCAGCCATATAGATGTTTAAAAATATACAAAATTAAAACTTGAAAGAGGGAAACTTAAGTTTTACCAAGTATGCATTTAGAGAAATACAGCATAGTAATAGTTTCAGTTTAAACGTAATTGAGATGAGTACCAAATTCTTAGAATAGCAACTTCTTCTGGAAATGAATTCAGTGTTCTGATTTTGATTTCACATAATGGTCTGAACTAAACTTCAAATTCAAAAGAATAGTAAATGGTATCTTAATGTGCAAGCAAGCAAGGTTCTAGCTACTGGTTCATACAGCAATAGCTTTACTCTAATTATTTCTATGGTGAAATATCTGTGATAGGCTTAATTTCATGTTATTGTACCTTCTTGATTATTCCCACAAATTGCTCCACCCTTAATCAGAACCACCTTGCTATGTGCAGAAATCTGCTTCCTTTAGGCAAGCATCCAATTGGAAGACTTGAAGATTTCATCTCTATAGAAACCACACTTGCCTCTCTACTCTTAATTTCAGAAAACAACATAGTTGTAAGTTCTTTTGTTTCTTTATTCTTCCTCCTTGCTTATTATTTTTCCCCTGCCAAGGGAACACCATTAAAACTGGAAGGCTAAAAGGACTTTTTAAAAAACTGAAGCCCTTTATCCTGATCTGCGATTCCCACACTTAAAATCTATGCCATATGTCTATGATATGCTGTTCTCTTTGTAAAGGTTCATTTTAAGGAAATACTACCAAAAGAAGGCCCTTTTCTCACATTTTAGAAAATCTTTATGCTCTGAGACACTTGAGGATTCAGAATCATCCCATGTCTTGTGCTGTTTCTTTTATTTTCAGAAGATCCTAGATGCTTGTAGTTCTCCATCTTCGAAGAGAGGAATAATTGCAGTGGCCCTCATTAGACCTTCTTGCTTCTTGATTATGGGGAATATGTAGCCTGATTTCTGTCATTGTCCACTGAAGGTGACTCTCTTTAAATGTGTGATCAACCAGGAATTACCAAAGATGATGTTCCTGGGAAGGTCTAATACATTCCTCTTCCATAGGCATTGAGAACTAGTCTTTAATAATTCAGTTTATTTGTTTAAACACTCACAGATAACTCATAATGTGAGGTATCAGGTACCAGTTTTGTTTCCTCATCATTGCAATGCTAAACATTTGCCAAGAATCACTAACACATAGACACATGTCTATTTGACCTATATGAATAAATATGTTTATATGTATATATTCCTTGCTATTTCTTTCTCTGTAACCCTGCAATGGTCATACCTGCAGAGCAGAACATATGGGTGGGGAAAAGAAAATTGGGATATGAATATAAGAGGTTAAAATGGAGAATGACTTTTCTTGAGGCCTTAATTTTTACTTTCATTGCACAGAGGTTAATTGCATATGAAATATGTCAACCCAACAAATTTTCACTTCTTTCATTCTGGTAGGCGGATGAGTGAGAAACTAGGAATATTCTCTTCCTAATTAACTCAAGATGTTTCCTGTTTGGTGCTTTATTGTTTTTTTTTCCCTTCCTGTAGGAGTTAATGATTACTGGGTAGCAAGTGACAGCCTACTTACAAAACCCAGCTCACACACAGGAAATCTCTGGATATATCCATAGGTCTTGGGCTCAGATCTTTGGGCTATTTTTTGGGTAGATGGGAACCAACCTAGTTGGGCTATGATTGTCTCAGTTGGGGTTGTGGGTTAGATATCAGTACTCTGCGTCTCTTATGTAAATGCAAAGTCAGCCTGCTCCTAGGATTTCCCTGTAACTAAATTGTTTATTTTCATATCCACTCATGGCAGCTTTCTCTGCCGGGCATATTTTATAGTCACAATTTCTATATGTCTTTTCAAATTTTCTTGTCAGCTTAGTAAGCAACAACCCAAAAGCAAGCATAGAAGAGCATGATCTGAAGCTGCCAAAGTATACCAGGGTTCCTTAGTATTTAGCAGAGTGGAAGTCTTGAGGAAACTTTGGACAAGCAATTAGATAAGGAGGAATTGTGCTCTGACTGGTTTATCTCCCTGTCCTCTAATTCCAAGTCTCTGCACTCAGAGGGTACAGAGACTACTTAAATGGTTCCCTCAGGCTGCTTGTGGGAAGGTCTCTCTGGGCACATTTCCAGCCCTGCTGCTTTACTCCGTGACACAGTTTTGGCTGATTTGAAAACATCTGCTAGAGTAACTTCTCTTTTAATTCTATACTGTAGAACATTATGAGTCTAGGATAGGAGAACTGGCATTAACCCTCTCTCTAACCTCGTGATTACCCCCTTTCCCCGGAAACCTTTCTTTCTTGGTTTCAATGTCAGTGGAAACTCATCGTATGAGGTCTATTTCTGGACTAGAAATTTCCCTGCTAGATATCACTGAGATTTCTTTACAAAACACAGGCTGTAGTTTCAGAGGAAAATGGCATTTTGATCTTGTCTCAGACTTTGCAAACAACTATTCTTTGATATGATTCATCATACTATGCTAGCAAAAAGGTGAGGCACATTCACTCCCTTCCGAGCTATTTTCCTGTAGAGTTTAATCCAAAAGGCAAAAGTAACCTTTTCATTCTTTCAAACAGGAATTTTTTTTTCCCATTTTGAGTCAGGGTGAGGGGGGCTCAAGGGAACCTCAAAGCAGTAACATGTTCAGAAATTTATCAAGTGAGCCCTTGCCCCGTCAATGTAGATAATACCCCCTCAATTCTATGACTTTTATGAATCAGAATCAGGATAGCTAGACTTCCCACCCCCCTCCCCAGAACCCTGTTTCTTACACATTTTCTCCTTGTCAGTCCTCAGCTCAAAGGTCATTTAATCAGTGAAGCTTGCTAGCTGAATGCATTTATAGCTCTTTATACTCCCCCCCCCCATGATCCTTTTACAGTAAATAATGATGCATTGACTTTTGTGATTATTTGATTGACTATCCCCCTGCTGAACTGTGTTTACCTGAGATCCAGAACTAAATTTAGCATGTGCACCAAATGTCACCAATGCCGAACATAGCACCTGGCACTTAATAAGTGATCAATAAACATTGGTTGAGTGAATGAATGAATAAATCAATGAGTGAATGTAGAACTGTGTTCCAGCCAGCTAAGGACCTTAACTCTGGGGATAATGTGACATGGCTTTGGCATGGCCCTCCTTGCAATATCAAACTATATTCTTTGATCCTATGCTTACTCTGATAACACCTGGTAAACAGAGGGCTAATCCCTCCTCGGCCAAATTGGGATGTCTTAGGTTGTGCTACATTTCCCACTAGGGAACTGATGTCTCTTGTGAATGAAGGGAAGGTTTTGAAATCCCCTTTCTCCTCCTCCTTACTCAAATGTAATAGCTTAAGAATCCCCACTTGTCTGTGTGTTGAATTCATCCCACCTTTCAAGGTTTAGCACAAGCTCCTCTATGAAGTCTTTTCTACCTTTCACCCCAATAGCCCTTTCTGGGCTTCCATTCAATGTGATACATAGTTGCATCTTAGTTTTGTTTTGCATTTTCTGTTAATATGCCTGACTACCAACAAGAGACCATAAATTCAAAGGAGTCTCATGGATAGCGGCTTGTATAGATTTGCCTACAGAAGGATGCAAGTGTTCACTGAGGGATTTAAAGAATGAATTAGAGTCCAGGGATGAGAGACCAGTGTAGGGGGAGAAAAAAAGTAGCCATAAGTGACTTTCTTGCTTGAGGCTGGTTTCTATTAATATAGAGGTTCTTAGTTATGACCTATGTGGGGTGACTCTTAATTGTAGAAGATATTGAAATCTATGTTTTAAATAATATATAGTCGGAGCACTCTAAATATTTCCATGATTTGTAGTATACTCTATTGCTTCTGCGATACTGAAATGATGTGGTTTTGTGGGCCAGCTTTGTGGATATGCTTACCTTCTACTTGGCCTTCTCCATTAGATGCCAGATTCACTGTTAAGCCTCAGATGTTTTGTGAGACAAGGTAAGATTCAAGGGAGACATGGCCCACTATTTTACAAACTATGATACATGCCAATTTCTCTAAATTTACATTTCTTTTATTAATAATTGAAACTATTCTGCTTTGATGATAAGAATCCTGAGGAACCTAGATGATAGATGTCAGATATTGGAATGTTGTGTTAGTCAGCCAAAGGGGTGCTGATGCAAAATACCAGAAATCTGTTGGTTTTTATAAAGGCTATTTATTTAGGGTAGAAGCTTACAGTAACCAGGTCATAAAGCATAAGCTACTTCCCTCACCAAAGTCCGTTGCCATGTGTTGGAGCAAAATAGCTACCGATATCTGCAAGGGTTCAGGCTTCCTGGGTTCCTCTCTTCCTGGGGCTCATGTCTCTCTGGGCTCAGCTGCTCTGCTCTCTCCACAGATCAGCTGTAGACTATCAGACTTTCTCTTCCTGGGACCTCTGCTGTGTCTATGGAGCTGTTTCTATTTCCTCATGTACCTGCTTCTCTGTGTATTTACTTCCCAGGGCTCCAGCATTAAAACTGGGTCTCCTCTGCCTTGTTGTTTTCTCGACGTCCTACTGACATGGCCCAATCCAAACCCTAGTCAAAAGTTAGTCAAGTAAAAGTGAAACCTCTGAATTCAAGACAATCTAAGGGTATTACTAGCCCAGAGTGACCTATTTACAAATATAATCAGTATTTCTTTTTGGAATTCATCAATAATATCAAACTGCCACACATGTGTATAGCCTTTCCATGCATGGGCAAACAAAAATTATTTATAATATCTGCCATGTGCTTATTACTGTGGAAAATACAGATGCATAAAACATAGCTTAATTTTTCCAGCAGCTTTAAATCTAATTGAAAGTATAAGATTAAGAGGTAAGAAATAATTACTTAAAATGTACTACAGAATAAAACTGAGTGCCCAAATATATGGGATCAATCATACTTATTGTGGAATGCTTTCTAAAGAGGCAAGTCTTAAGATGGACCTTCATGGATGGGCAAAACTTAAATGGGAAAAAGCAATGATTTGTGGATGAGGCAAACATTTACAAAGATATGGAGAAGCAAATTAACTTTACGTGTTCTTTGCTTGGAGAGAAGATGCTCTGCTCTAGCTTATCTAATACATGTTAATTAGACCTGAAGATCAATTTGGTTGAGAAGGATAGAGACATGTTAAATTGAGTTTACATGGCTACACGGGAACCTTTATGGTTGATAGGAGCCACTGAAGATTTTGGATTAGAAGTGACATGAGGAGGTGGCCTCTTGGACTGATGAAAGTAGGTGATAAAACCAGATCAGAACAGAGAGGGAGAAGCCTTAGGGAATTGTTGCACGAAGCAAAAATTGATGAGAGCCAGATCTTGGGACGAAGATATGGGGGAAAAAGAAACAAAAAATTTCATATAATATTTGATTCTTTCCTTTCTCTTTTACCCCATACCTATATCACAAAGTGTTTTAAAGTATTTTTTTTAAGGAGGTACTGGGGAGTGAACCCAGGACCTCGTACAAGAGAAGCAGGCGCTTAACCACTGAGATACATCCACTCCCCTGTTTTTTAGTTTTTATTATTAATTAAAATGGTTGTAAAATATTTCAGTAATGAAAAGTTAAGAATAGTATAATGAACATCTATGTACCTACTACCCATGCAAATACTCCTGAAACTCGCAGGAAGTTGTCTATTCTAGAATATGTCCTCTGAGGGGTACCCTGAAGGCTGAATTTTATTTCTCATTCCCATGCATTTCCCTTTTCTTTTCTATATATGTAAGTGGACCCAAGCTGTAGAGGCTTGCTTTGCTGTTTTAAAACTGTATATAAATGGGGTAACATGATGTTTGTGTTTGTCTTCGCCTTGCTTTAATATTGTTCAATATTTTGTTGAAATGTGTAGATCATTTTTGCGACTATATGGTATTCCTTGTTTCACTTTATCGTTATTAATGTGTCCATCTTCTGTTGATGGATATTTGTTTCCAAGCCAGGACTTTTAGGGTTATATCTTTAGGAGTGGAATTGTGCAAAGATGGAATTTGTACCTTCATACTTTCAGGTAATGCCAAGTTACTGAAAGGTTTGCACCTATTTTTACTCCCACCAGCAATCTATAAGTGCTCCTTTTGCCCCATACCCTTGCCATTACTTGGTGATATATTATATTTTTGCCAGTCTCATGGGTGTGAAATGATATCTCATTGTAGCTTTAATTTATTACTCCCTGACTGCTAGTAAGGCTGAACATTTCCCCCCTCTTCATTAATATTCAGGCTTCTGTGGATAGCTTATTCATACAGGTTCATTTTCCTTGTTTTTTGTTTTTTTTTTAGTTATTAATTTGTAAGAGTTATTTTTAAAGTCTGGATGCCAAGCTTTTTTCCGTCATGTGTATTTCAGTGACCTTCTCCCATGTGGTGGGTTGGCCCTTTATGTTTTTAAGTCTGTGGGTCAAAAGATTGTTTTATTAAAAATTAAAAAAAATGTTTTTCTCTTTATCGTAAAGATAAGATACTGTGCTAAGAAAATCCGTCCCAATTCTGAATTGATAAAGATATTATCATTTCATATTTTATAAACTATTAAAAGTTTGATTCTGCTGCTGCTTCATTATTTTATGCCTAGAATACACAGAAGCCTCTTAATGGGGCCTCCTGCTTCTGGGAGCTCCCTCTTCTGATTAAACTTGCATCTAGATTTACTTTTCTAAAGTACGTTCAAGACCTTTGCAAGACTTCCGGAGCTTTGTCCTTGACCTTGAGGGGTCACGCACCTTGATATCCCCTGCGGCAAGAACACGCCTGCCCCATAGCTGGCGGAGGAACACGTGAGGAAAGACACAGCCCGGGGCTTGTCTTCACTTACTTTATTTCTTAATTGTTCCCTTCCATAAAACCTCTCTCCACCTGGACCGCCCACTGCTTGTCAGGACCATGTTATTCCGGCCTTTCTTTGCTCTTGCTCCTTTCTCTTCATTTATTTAAATTCTGTCTACTTGTGGAATTGTTAACAGTGGATTTCCCTAAGGACAAGGGAGTCATGGATTTTCTTTCTTTTATGTCCTTCTATGCTGTTTGTTTTACTGCGAGCAGGGATTTCTTTTAACGTAATTTCTTTCAAGCCCCCTCTCTTCTTCAAGGCCCAATCAAATCTCGCCTCTCACGTGAAGCATTTTATGACTGCTCCGGCCCAGGTTCAACTCTCCTCTAAATCCCAGTTGCATTTGTCTGGATCATTTACTTTATGATTTACATTTTAAATGTTTTATGTGAAGACTCCTGGCTCTGAAGCTCCTTGAAGTGATGAATTGGCTTCTGTGCTTTGTAGCCCTCCTCCGCCGAAGCCTGGGTTTGTGAATGGGTAGCAGCTGCTACCTCGGTGATTGGCAATTAGTTGTTGGAGAAGGCATTGGCTGAGGAGAGATGTGCAGGGTGAGGACATTGGGGATGGTGATATTCTTGGAACCGGGAAGGGTTTAGGACAGGGAGCTGATCTGTAGTAAGAAAAATTGAGCTGCTTTTCAGTCGTGTTGATTTTTTAGAAGTTATTGGACATAACCCATAGACAAATAAAGCTGAGTTTTTAAGGAAAGGATAAACCCTGATGTGTTGGTTGGTTTGGGAGTCTCCTGCTGCACTTGATTCTCCGGTGCAGCACTACCTACTGGTGTGGCTGTACCCGGAAGGTGCAGGGCGTCCGCTGTCCCGCTACGTGGGGCTTGTCTTCCGCCTTCTGTGTCCTGAGCAGTCAGGCAGCTCACAGTTCTCTCCTAGAAAGGGCTCAGAAGATGAAACACACACACGCATAACACAAAACGGAATGAGAGCACTTTATCGATGATTAGGTGGGGAAATTCCATTGGTTTTTCATTATGGAATGATTTCTCAGCAGTTCTATCTCGATTACTTGTCGTTTTCATCTGTTACCGTATCACAGTCGTCCCTAGCTGTGTGCCTTAGGTTTAAAACTCCACAGGATAAAAATCCAAATAGTCTTTTCTCCTGTCTTTATTCTTCTAGGAATCCCTTTTGGGTGGAAGTGTTGGCGTATGTGAACTGATCTAAGGTGCTCCAAAGGGATTTGATTAATTCACATTTGGTTTGATTTAAATATTAGCAACACCAGATTATAAATGGTCGCGTTCCGAAGTGTATCGAGAGGGTGACAATTTTTGGAAATCGAATAGCATTTTCTCATACAAATTGTGCAATATGACAGTGGCTGGATTCTAAAGTTAAATTTGTAGAATCTTTTTGATCCATGTTCCACAAGCAAAGTAATCTTTTTCTAACTGTATCTAGCTAAGATTTAGGACCCTATATTCGGGAAAACATGAATTCTAAATTCTGACCAAGAACACATACCACCCCTTCTGCAGCAGAATTAGGAATTCTGGCTCTGCCATGCTCAGGAGCTGGACGGAGCTTAGGAAACTGCAGCTCCCATTACAGAAGTATGGTTTTCTTTCATCCAGGACTGGAACCTAGTGAGAGGAAATGGGAACCCAGAGAGCTTACTTACTCAGTGATTAAGTATCTACATTTATATAAACTACTTTATTTGAATATTTCAACTATGGTAGAAACATCTAGTCTATTATTATGTTTATTAGGTTTATTATTCCCTGCATTGAGAACCAAGTTATGTACATGTAGGTTATTTGTAGGTCAGATGTTAGTAAGTTAGGAGTAATAGGAATTATAGGTTACTTAAGTTATAGGTAACTTATGTACTTATTGCCAGGTTTAATTTTTTTCTACACAGTTCAGATTGAAGGTGCTTCCTATTGAAGGACAGGCATTAACAGTTCATTCATTCTTTAATCCAACCAACAATAATTTATTGAAAAACTACTATATAACAGACACTATTATGCTTTGAATTCATCCCTGAACAACAACAAAAAATAGATAAACAAGCTGTAAACATAATCCATACTTCTTTTAGAAAGTTAGAAAGGGATAAAAGCTAAGGAAAAAGTAGATAAGAGAGATTGTTCTTCAATAGTTCTTCAATACTTTATCTGTGTATAAAGTAATGAATTTTTTGTTTGTTTTTAACTCAGACTTTCATTTGAAATATTCTAGATTTGGGATTTGGAAAGATGGGAGAGATGTGGGTAACATTCACGGTTGTGTCATTCTTTCGTCTTTTCTGTTTTAACAGCAGTCTATGTACTCTTCAGGTACAGGTCTCCCACATTACATTGTAGTTACTTGTTTCTGTGACTTGATCTTCCACTGGGTTGTGAACTCTAACAGAGGGACATATTTATTTCAAACTGTATCTCTTTAATAATAGTGCCAGTAGTACTTACATCGAGTTAGTCCTTTTAAGTACTTACTATACACCAAGCACTTTATGTAAACAATCTCCTCTTAGCCTCATACCAGCCCTGTGTAGTAAGTGATAGCATGTGTTAAGGAATATATTTTCATACCACAGAACTTCCAGGGGTGGAATTGATATTTGAGCTGAGGCCTCTTAGCAACTAGGCTTCTTACTTCCCTGGTGACTAACTCAGTGCCTGGCAATTAGAAGACATCTAAGAAAAGTAGAGTGAAATGGAAGTCAAAGAAACTGGATGTTTACTAAACTGGAAACTCTCTGAAACGTGTCCCTAGTTGCTGCAAACTAGACCCTAGTTGTGTTTGAAATTATTTCATTTCACAGCCTCATTGGCCAGAAGGTGATTATTTAGAAACACTTTAAGTATCATTTGCCTTTTTTCTTTAATTCCTTCCTACTGTTTCCATGTATCTCATGTGTGGAGAACACAATGTAAATTAAATGCCTTCTGCTAAAGTCATAGCCCTCTGGTCTTAAGGTCAAGCTACTTTTTAATATAATGTCAGTTGTATTATATACCTTCCCCATTTCTTAAACCTGATTTTTACTGGTGCCTGGTTTGGTGGGTTCTTTCAGGATACAGACTGTTTTGTTCAGGGCACAAGAACAAAGTGCATAAATAGATTGTGTTTGGCTTACCTGTCTCTTTCCACCTGCCTCTTCCCACTTGTCAGAGAAATTTTGCGTGACAGAGGTGAGTCTCTGTGGAACCTTCTGGAGGTGTGACCATCTGCTTGCTTTGTTAAAAATCAGTCTCTTCTTTCCAGGAATGGAGCTGTTGGCAGCAAGAGAACCTTCAGCTATCTGCTTCCTGTTGAGTAATCTGTTTGAAAGGATAAATGAACACATATCTCAAAGACAAAGAAGCACAAACACAGGTGATGTCTGCAATAAGGACACAATTTAGAAAACACAATTAACAAAACTGGCACATTTTTGGCAAGGTTCAGTTAAGGACTGATGGTAGGGAAAATAAAAGATGTCAGATTGTCCTCCTAACATATATATGAAAGAAAGTCATCAATACTGCTTAGAATTCTATGCAAATCAACCTGATGGAATGAAAAGCTTCAATCTATTTAAATAGACACTGGTACATAAACATTGCTGTTTTTTAACTCAAGAACAAGTTAATTCAACTGGCCCATAAAATACTGGAGTATTAGTATAGTTTTTTTGTTTTATGTTAAGAATAAGGCAAGTTGAATGTATAAACTTCTTTGCCATAGATAAATAAATATAAGTGCAGGGTATTTGGCTCATTTAAATTAACAGAAGCTGAAAGGAGAATTGATACATATAAGCCCGATAGAATAGTGAGTGATCTTTATAAAATCCTTGCTCTCATTGTAAGGTCACAGATGACAAATTTTGTAAGTGAAATATGTTAAATATTTCTTTCCATATTTCTGTAAAGGTTATTTCTAATGCTTTTTTTTTTTTGTTCGAGATCCTTTCATTATATTCAAAATAAATGTGAGTGTTCAGTTGACTTAGGACATCAATTCAATGAAAGTACTAGGCAGGTATTATTAAAAGTAAAATATTCAAATTAATACATTAATTTGTGAAGTCAGGAAATGTAAGACCAAAGACTTGGCTACTTTTCAATCTATAAATGCCCTATATTGAAATTGAAATTCAATATTTTATGTCAGGCATGTTCTTAAAAATTTATTTGTATGCACATGTGTGGAATATACATGAACCAAAATGTTTTATTAGAAATTCTCTCATTGAAATTGAGTAATTCATTCCACACAATCAGATATATTTAGGTAAAAGATATAAAAACTAGTATTTTCTAAAATATGTTATTCCGTCTGCCTGGAATTTTGCCCTGCCTCATACCCCCATCACTACTTGTCTTCAAGTGAGTTTTTTTTTTTCCTCATTCAGTCCACTCTTGACCACCCTTGGTAAAATAATTCATCCTGCCCGCATTATTTTCTTTCCAAGCACTTCCTTTAGCATAGATTCTGGTTCACAAATGGGTTATTAATAAGTATTTGTCAAAAGAATGGCTGGGAGGTTGTACTAGTCTGCCAAAGGGATGGCAATGCAAAGTACCAGAAATCTATTGGCTTTTTTTTTTTAAGATTTATTTTTTATTTATTTATTGCCCCCCTCCTCCCCCCTGCAGCTTGCTTGCTGCCTTCTCTCTGTGTCTATTCGCTGCGAGTTCTTCTGTGTCTGCTTGTCTCCCTTTTTTTGTGTCATCTTGCTGCGCCAGGCTCTGCGTGCTTGGGCTGTCAGCTCTCCGCAGGCGCAGGCCAATCTGCCTTCACAAGGAGTCCCTGGGATGCGAACCCAGGTCCTCCCATATGGTAGATGGGAACTCAAGCGATTGAGCCACAGCTACTTCCCTGTTGGCTTTTATAAAGGGTGTTGATTTGGGGTAAAAACTTACAGTTCCAAGGCCATAAATAGTCTGACTCAAGGCACCATACTCAACAAAGTCAGCTGCCACGTGTTGAAGCAAAATTGTGTGTGCTCTTTGCCTGGTCTCTCCTTGCCCCCCTGGCTCCCTCTTTCTCCTGAGCTCTGTGGGCCCAGCCTTTTGAGTCTTCATAGTCAAGTGATCCCGCAGTAGTCTTTCTCCTGGCAAAGGGCTTGGTTCTTTCTGGACCTTCTTTATCAGCCTCAGCTGTTCTATTCTCTTCCCAAGGTCAACTGCAAACTATCAGGCGAATGGCTCATCTCTCCCTGGGGCTCCAGCTGCTCAAGCCTTCTCCTTTCTGTCACATGGCAAGATCAAAAATGAAAGAGCTCTCTCTTCCTGTGTATCTGTCTCTCTGTCTGAGAGTCCGTTTATATCAGGCCCATCAAAGGAGCAACGACTCAATCTGAGTCATACCACCCACTGACATAGTCAAATCAAAAGCCCCAATCTTAACAGGTAATCTAATCAATGACACCTCAGCTGAATTTAATGCAACCAAAGGTATCACGCCCAGAGGAATATATTAGTTTACAAACATATTCTCTCTCTTTTGGGGATTTATAAAATAATCTCAAACGGCCCCTGAGGTATAACGAAGTTCTCAGTAATTTGACTTTCTTACTTATAACAACAACAAAATATTCTTGAATTTAAAGTTTTAAGTGACTGTTGGTTGAAAAAGTTGGGTTAAAATCTTTGGTGTCCTGTATGAGTTCTATGAATATGTCAGCTCCGAGTAAGTGCTCGGAACTCACCAGTAGAATTGGCATATTCCCACCTTCAGTGAACTCAAAGTCTTGTGAGAAAGGACAAGAAAGGATTCAATTCATTGGACAACAGGAGGAGGGGATGTCATGGCATTTTGTGTTGGGTCCAAAGCTGGGTCACTGGACTTGGCAGGCGGAGTCAGGTAGGATTTCTCAGAGGTGGTAATCAATGTTGCTAAAGCAAAGGTGAGTGTGGGAAGAAAGCAGGTTGTGGATGTTTCCTAAGCCTTTCAAGCCAATTCATAAGAAGCTCTTCCTCTTCATCATACTGTGTTGCCTAAACAGTATCTTGTTGCATGGGATATCCACGTCTCAGAGAGTCGCAGCTTTCCCACGTATCCGTTGAGAGGGGTGATCGTGTGATTTTGAGGATCCTTTAAAATTCTGATCTTGTTTGAACTATAATTTCGGAAGAGAGCAGGGTTACTTGGAGGTCCTAGTGAAATATGAAACAGTGAAGCTAAAGGACTCTACAAACCATGTGATTGTAAGGATATGCAGGAAAGGAATCCAGCAGTTTAATTTTAAAACACCAATAAGTCTGTGAAGGGAGATTGACTGCATTTTATCTAAACTAGGTAGGTAGTAAGCATAACCAAGAGAGCTGAAAATAAACTGCATTGCTTGGTGGGGAATATAGGATAAGCTGTTGGGGAGGGTGGTTGATGAAAGTGAGGAAGGAGCAAGTAAATGGGGGGTGGGTTGGGGAGAGACAGGGTGTTGGGGTGGGGTTGGGGGTAAGTGATTGAGCACAAGGAGGGAATATGAAAGATTTTAAACAGTTGCCCTGAGTTGAAATTATTGGGAATAAAAAGTTGTCTAAAAGATTTGTTATGCCATATGCTAGGCAAAATTCCTACAGTAAAACTTCAAGATTCTTCTTCTTCAAGATTTCTGGAATCAGATTTTTTATCCATCAGTAGACAGAGGCAGGCTTCAAGTTATCACAGATATATAAATATGTGTAGATGCATATACACAACTAAATAAAGGATGTGCACACTATTTAGAATCATGGAATGATCATGGTAGCTGAAATAAATTTCTAAGAAGTTAAATAAGTGTTGGAAATGTTAGATGGTAGCATCAGTCTAGTACTTCAGAGAACATTTATTGATCCTTTATTTTGTCATGCACTGTGTTTGGTTCCGATTCACAAATGTATCAAGTCATGGAGGGATGGGCAATGTCAGTGAAATGTTGCAGTTTGATGTAATATGTACACTTGAGATACTGTGAGAACCAAGAGGAGGTGATATGCAGATCTTCCAGGGGACACAGTGGAAGCCCTTAAGCTGTCCTGAAAGACATAGAGGTTTGCCTTGCAGGAAAGGAAGGGAGGGCATCCCAAGGACAGGCCCCAACAGAGGCAAAGGCATAGAGAGAAAAAATGGTTAATAAATGAGAAATAAGAACGTCTGAAGCCTAGAGCCACATGACATAGATGAGTGTTGAGAGTTAAGGCTGAAAATCTATACTTAGAAAACTTTAAATGCAGCAGTACAAAGTTGAAACTTTATCTTACAGGTCATGGAGAGCTAGTCATCAAATAATTTGATCTTGGAACGTAACTAAACACATTTCAGAATGATTTTTCAAGCATAACTTCAGAGGATAGTTTGGAGGAGGGTAAAATTGAACATAGAATGAGCAACAAGGAAGCATTTGGATTAAGACAGGAAAAAGGTGAAGATACAGAGTAGGCTGGAGGTTCCTGCATTGTGGAAGGGAAGTGGATTTGAGAGAAATGTCAACAGTTAGCATAAAATTTGTGTACTTGATGTAAGGAAGTAAAGGTGCAGACTTGTACCCAAGTTTCTGGCTTGAGCAAAGAGGAAGACAATATATATGAAACAGAAAATATAGTCACATAAACATTCCAGCATAAAATTCAGAATAAGGTAAATTTATCATGGCACAGTGAAAAGAGAAGGAATGGAAGTCAAGAAAAATTATCTCTAGGATTCCAGAGAATAATATACAAGGTGGAAGAGATGGGAGATTGAAGCAGAGGTGTTAAAAGGGTAAGATAAGAGACCTTGGCATTCAGTCAGCTCTCAGTCTCCACATCAATGGAGGGAGCGCACTAATCTAAAATTACTATGATTTAGCTACATCCTTAATTTAAGTTTGGAAGGAGTTTTGGTATATTTGAATGTGATTGCTCCAGATGTTCTCCAAACTCATAACTATCTAATCACAGTCATAAAACCACTCCAAATAAAGTATAATTCTGGTGACATGAAAAGCTGGCCAATTCCTGAATTCTTTCTTTTGCTTTCTTCTCCCAACAAATGAAAAGATTAAACTGCATAGCACCCAAAGCCAGGTAGCTCCAGAGCACAGATTTAAGAGCTCAGACCAGGAAAGGTGCAGAGAGGTATTACTGCATGAAAGAAAGTAGATGTACATGCTGGTGCCATAGGTTGGATGAGTCAGGTGGTTAAAAACCAGTGGATGGCGAAGCGGCTGTGGCTCAATTAGTTGGGCTCCCGTCTACCATATGGAGGCCCTGGGTTGGTGTCCCAGGGCCTCCTTGTGAAGGCAGGCTCACCCGCACGCTGCGGAGTGCCTCTGTCCTGCAAGTGCCATGGAGTGCCCCTGGCCCGCAAGCCCCACAGAGAGCCGACTCAGCAAGGTGATGCAACAAAAAGGGAGACAAGCAAAAACACAGAAGAGCACACAGCAAATGGGCATAAAGAGCAGACAGCAAGCAAAAAAAGCCGCAAGGGGTGGGGGGGTGGGGGTTTGGTGAACCAGTGGATGGTACTGTATATTTGAAAGTGGTTAAAATGGGAAATTATATATTGCATATATATTACTGCAATAAAGTTAAAACCACCAAAACAATAAAGATTCCCACATGTAACTTGAAAAGATAAGGACTCAACCACAGTAGCATTATCACATCTAAAAATGTTAACAATAATTCCTGAATATCATTGTATAGCCTTTTAGTGCTTAAATTTCCCTAGTTGTCTCTTAAATATTATTGTTTGTTTAGAGCTTGTTCCTATAAAAATCCAAACAAGGTCCAAAATCAAAACAAAACAAAAAACCAGTCAACTATAGGAATGGTGGCCAGATTATAAGCAAATAAGTAGCTCAAAATATGTAAGATGATTTTGGTGGCAAAGGGAAGGTCAGAAACTCAAAAGAAACAGTTCTGGAAGTGGGCAAGAGTAGAAAGTTCTTAGGGAAGGGGTCTAGAAAGAAGATATCCATGGTGGTATTACTTAGAAACTGGTAAGATCCCTGCTTCAAGAAGTGATCTTTCATGTTTTATCCTTTTATCAAAGGAGCTGATTCCTAAGCATGATAGCCTAGGACTTGCAGGCAGGGACATATAAATATGAGCACCTGGCTAGAGGTAGGACCATAAGAGCCAGTGGTTCAGAAATTGTAGCATATATCGTAATCACCCGGAGGGTTTGTTAAAACACTGATTTCCGGGACCTACCCAGAGTTTCTGATTCAGTGAGTTGTCTTGGGGCCTAAGAATTTGCATTTCTAACAAGTTCTCAGCTTATGCCAATACTGCAGGTCCATATACCATACTTTGAGAACCACTGCATTGATTATCACTAGATGTACATTAATAAGCTGTGTAAACCCACAGGTGCCTGAACCCACTGTAGAGATTGAGATTCAGCTTGTCTAGGATGGGGCCTGAGAACTGGTATTTTAGTTTTCTAGATTATCTCAATCTGTAGCCAGGGTGGAGAATTGCTTATTCTGTAGTGGTAAAATTAAATGATGGCACTTTAGATCTTATTTGGATGCAGCAAAGTAATTTTCTGAAGGTGGGCTGGTTTCACACTTTAAACCTATGGGATTATATTTATATTCTTCATGAGATCTAATAGGGATTATGTTTAATTTTACAGCTCCTGCCAGCTAGACTCAACCAAAGTTTAAGCCATTTATGCAAATAAAGTATTTAGGTAACGTCATCAATGATTTCTTCAAAAAGCTCTCATGGCTCGCTCCATTTCCTTTAGGAAACAAAGCAGAAATCTCTAACAATGGAAAAAACACTTTGGTTATCTTCATACATGCTGCTAGGACTTAGAATAAAAACAAATTTTCCAAAACAGTAATAAAACCACCAAGAGAAAAAGCCAGTAGAGTTGCTGAGGAATTATGATGCTCTATAAACAGATGGGTTGGTTTATTTCTGAAAATTTATGAGAAGTATCCTCCACCTTGAATCACTGACAAAGATTTTTAATGCAACTTTATAGATAGGGAAAATAATAAAGCCTCTTTAGTGTACTGGCCAAGTGTGACACTTGAATTCAGAGATGAGGTTTTAGAACTTCCACGTCTTTCAGATTTACTAAATTTATTAGCAGTAACAAATGTAATATGATTTTGGTTCTATTACCACTTTCTCACCCTTGTGTTTTTTAAAAGATTGTGTACCAAAATGACATTTATGCTTGTTTATTACAACTTCTGAATTACTTAACATAGTTGAAGGATATTTTAAAATAAAGCTTCAGGAAGTACCATGGAAGACTGTTTCTTTTTACCCAAGTTAAAGGGAAGAACAGAGATTCCCACCTCTTGATGGGAAGAGTGTCAGGGTCACATTTATGAGAAGAGCATGTGAAATGGGAGATGTTTCAGCCTACAGTCTGCCAGTTAGTGCACAAAGATTTGCAGCATAGGCAGCAAAGCAATTTTAATGTGATAATTGAGTGAATTTTGATGGGTCTAAAATTCTCCACATGTGAAAGCAGACCCATTTCAAATGACACAATATAATATGTCCATAGCAGTTGTTTCTCCAATGCAGATGGTAAAGTGCTGTTCACTTAGTAAGTGCTTACTGAAAATATCATTTTTTTCTTAACCTCACCTAGTAGCATCCCAGAAAAGGTGATATAATTTTGGAAGTATTCCTTTTGAAATGACTTATTGTGGAAGTTTTACCCAATGATTTGTCATCCTGGCCTTTGGTCTGACATTTGGATACTAAATGCTGGGGAAGAATAACAGATGACCAAGTAAGCCTGGGTCATATACAAACTTTGATAAGACTGATGACAAAAATTAAAATGCTAAATGCAATAAAATCACTGGAATGTGAGCTGAGGAGTGTATACGTTATCTCTGACAAGATACATTAGCAATGGACCTTCTAAGGTAATGCTAATGTATAAGACGATGCAAAAAAAGTCTCTCCAATTATTGTACTTACTAAATATTGAATAGAGATAATAGGAGAATAAATTGAGCTTTCATATTTGTGATTAATGAGAAAATCATTTTGTTTTCAATGTTAGTAAAAAAACAATGTGCATTGTGCAGGGATATGAAAAAAGAAAAAACTACAGAAGGAAGTAGATGCAAAAAAGGAACAAAATTATTAGAAATAAAATTTAGAAGAGGATAGAGGAAGAAAAGTGTTAAGAAATTCATTTTGAAACAAAGCTTAGTTTTATAAACTTGGAAAATTGGATATCCTTTTTGTTCATAACATGGCTGTAGTTACCCAGAAATAGGTCATCAGAGGAAAATGTGTTTTTGGATAATGGAGCTAAGACAAATATGTCCAAAGACATCTGTGGTTACTTGTAGGGCATTTATGCAGCAGATAGTTCTTTCTGTAAATAGCATGTAAATCATGTTTTCCTAGTCCTCAAAACTATGGACTACAATTCAGAAGCAACTGTAGAAGTTATATGCTCTGGCAGAAAACAGTAAAGGAAATAAATCCAGGTTACCTCCAAGTGGAGAAAGCCCTGCAAACGAACAACACACACAAGAGAAGGCTTTTGCAGTTACATTTTCAAAGTCAGTTAAAGCTAGTAGACTGAACTCATCCTCCAAACCTAGTGGGAGTGGATTTAAAGGTGTGACATGGCCCTCCGTAGTTGTCTAAGTTGGGTCAGAAGATGACTGCCTCTCCAAATCTTTTGTGGTTTCAATGGGCGGATTTCCTCAAATGGGTAATTAGTGTATCTTTCCTAAGGGAGGGCTGGTACTGTTGAGCTGAGAGTTTTCTTGGGATTGAATAGGATTAGTATAGACAGCAATAAGAATTGAGGAAATGGTTGTGTCTTTCACATTTAGTATGATGGGAATAGTTAACAATTTTTTAAAAGAAAAAGAAAAACTTTGTTAAAGGGCAGAATATGAAAAAGTTCACAAAGATTGAATGTGGCAAATAAGGGAAAACACATAAATGATTTATATAGGTGATGTATTTTGAGGAAAATGTATGAGAGGGAGTAAGTAAATTGGAATAAAAATTTCAAGGGAACTGTAAGAATACACGGAATACTAAAGAATGCTAAAATCCACCTGTGTGGACTTGCTAGCTTGAAAATAATTTTGGGCCATCCAAGGGATGCTAAAGATCACATTTAAAAAATTTTGCCTATGGGAAGCGAATGTGGCTCAAGTGATCAGGTTCCCATCTACCATATAGGAGGTCCAAGTTTCAATTCCCGGGGCCTCCTGGTGAAGGCAATCTGGCCTGCATGGAGAGCTGGCCTGTGTGGAGTGCTGACCCACATGGTGTGCTGGTTCACACAGAATGCTGGCCCACCCAGAGAGCTGGCCCATGCAGAGTGCTGGCCTGAGCAGAGAGCTGGCACAGCAAGATGATGCAACAAAAAGAGACACAGAGGAGAGACAGTAAGCAACACAGCAGACCAGGAAGCTGAGGTGGCATAAGAGATTGAGCATTTCCCACTCTATAAGGTCCCAGGATCAGTTCCCAATACCGCCTAAAGAGAAGACAAGCAGACAAAGAAGAACACACTATGAATGGACACAGAAAGCAGACAATGAGTGCAGAACAGTGGGGTTGGGAGGGATAAATAAATATTTTTTTAAAAAATTTGCCTGAACTTTGAAGGTGAAGGCAATGTGCTATTTTTTAAAATAGTGGGGAATGTAGGTATTATAGGAAAAGAGCAGCCTTGTTTTAGGTAGACTTATCATTTGCTGGAAGAGAAAATCTTCCCAGAGATTTTTAGTCCATTTCTAGCACTTCACTGCTTTCACTACAGATGAATAAATTGAGGCCTTAGACAAGTTAAATGAGTTAGCCACAGTTACCCAAGTAGTAAATGTTGAAACCAAGACTAGGCTTTGGCTCCTAATATTCACTCCAGTATTATTTCCATCATTTAATGCTTATGCCACTATGTTCTAAAGGTTAACTCAAAGACCCTCTGCTTAACGTGTACTCTTTTGGGGGAAAAAATCTCCATCTGGCTCTGCTGAATTCCCGGAGGGAGAACCCAACTCGTGTGGCTGCTTAAAAATTTTAAATCCTAGGGTGGCAAAACTCTCAAAAGTACAGGAAATTAGCTGTTGGTATAGTTAGCTTGTGATATAGTGATAAAAGCATGTGGATTAATTGTACATCTTATTAACTTCTCGGAGGTTTGTTTTAGAGAATGGAATACAGGTAAACTGAACTTTGTCTAAGATAAGACAGCTTGGAGATTTATAGGATTATAAGGATTTTCACTAGAAATGATGTAAGGGATTATTTATCTAAAACCTATATTTTGCAGGTTGAATAAAGAAGATCCCACAGAGATTAAATAACATGTCCTGGTCAAAAAACTGTTAATGACTGCACCAAAATTCTTATTTTGGGGACAGTGAATATTGCTTCTCAGGTATAAAATGTACATCCTTACAGCACATATTTGAGTTTAAAAATGCTTTAACTTTTGTGTCTATTTGTGATATGAAATATAACAATTCAACAGATACCCACAGTTCTACTCTTCAACCTAAGATCTACTCTTCAAGTTGAGATCACATCAACTCCAATGAAATTCCCCAGTGGCCTTCTGCTTGGCCTCAGCTGCCTCATTTTCCTCAATTACCTACTCTCCTCAACTTTACTTTTATCATTTTCTTGCTCTTCTTTATTCTTTTATGGTTATATGTATTATTCCTAAACGATTTTGCTTTTGAACTTTATAAAAATGGCAGCAAATGTTTGTAAGTGTCTGCAACTTTTTCACTTAACAATATGTTTTGAAGATCCATCCATGCCAATGTATACACTGTTAATATGTTTTCAATGTTCTAGGGAACAATTTATGACTCTTCCACAACGGGTTCATTCATTCTGTCCTATTTTGGACATTTGGTTTGTTTGAAGGTTTTTTTTTTCTCTATTACCATCCAAACTGCCACATATATTCTTATGCATGTCTCATGATAAATATGCACAAGAGTCTGGATTGTACTGTGCTTTACAAAATAATTCCCAGCTGTTTGGCAAAGTGGCTGTGCCAATCTGAACTCCCACAAGTGGTGTATAAGAGTCCCCAATGTTCTAAATCCTTGCCAACACTTGGTGTCACCAGCCTTCTTAATTTTTGCCAATATGGTGTGTGGATATTAACATTCAAAAATTATTTTTATTATGCGTTGAGGCCTAATATTTTTCTCTAAGAAAAAATGTACAATATTCTAAGGGAATGCAAACATCATGTGATTTTATAGATACTCTTGAAAAAAAAATGACAATAAAATGAAGGTCTGTTTTGTTTTTGCTAGCAGACTGGCATTTTCACATATTCAGAATGATGGTTATGATAAATTCTGCAATAATACCTTCCTGTTCATTAATAGTTAATGATAATCTTGAATTAATTAAATGAAGTTCACTTTATTCATAGTTATTCATTTTACCCTGCTGTTTTTATGCTTCCTGGAAGGGAGTATAGTAAAATGGAAATTGCCTATGTATGCATATGGCTTATGATGAAATTGTATATTGACCTAAATAGATTATGTTGCAAAGTTTTATAGAAGTAATAACACTATAACTCATGAGGCTGTTTCAAGATTTTCACAATTCATTCTTTCTAATACCCTTTGAGGTCTTTGGTTGAAAAGCGCCCTGGCTATGGGATTTACTATGTGGCATGTAATGGCTCCATTCTCTTGGCCCACTTCACAGATTGATCTCTGTTGCAGTAGAATCTGATTTGGTAACACCAAGTTCCTATTTTAATGTGGTGGTCAAATTTTAGAAACCTTAGTGTGGCAGTTTGTGCTTATTTAGGAATCTCAAAAAGAGAAAGAGTGTTATTTGTAAACTAATCTATTCCTCTGGGCTTGATACCCTTTGATTGCTTTGAATTCAGTTGAGGGAGCATTGATTAGATAACTTGCTGAGATTGCTTTAGGGCTTTGGATTGGACTATGTCCATGAGGTATGACTTAAATTGAGTCTCCACCCCTTGCTGGGTCTGATATAAATACTCATTCAGACAGACAAGGAAGAAAGAGTTGTGCCATTTTTGATCCTGTCATGTCACAGAAAAGAGCTTGAACAGCTGAGGCCCCAAGGAGAGATGAGCTATTTGCCTGATAATTTACTTCTGAACTTGGTAAGAGAGCAGAACAGGAGAGACTGATGTAGAAGCCTGGAATGAAACAAGCCCTATGAGAGGATAACTTAAGCACAAGTCTGCAAGAGGCTGTGCCACTGGAGCAGCTCAAGAGGACGGGGTGCATCCGGATGGAAAGGCTAAAATCTGGGCAGAGATGGGTGGCCATCTTGCTTCACCATGTGGCAACACACCAGGATCAACAGTAATTGACTTTTGTGAAAAAGCATCTCTGATGGTGCCTCAGTTTGGACTTTTCATGGCCTTGGATCTGTAAGCTTTTATCCCAAATAAACCTCCTTTATGAAAGCCAACAGAGTTCTGGTACTTTGCATTGGCAGCCCTTTAGCAACTAAAACACTGAGTACCGACCCTTCACCAAAACAAATAAGAGCAGCTTTACTATAAAAACATGTTACCAAAAATAGATGGATAAACTCAGCAAGGAGGCACTTCTTTTGATAGAGATCCAGTAAGTGCCCAAAGTTAAATGAAACTTAATGAATGCCTCCTTCAATGATCACAGATCTGTACAGTTTATATTCAGGTTTGACAGAAATGATCATCATGGCATTACATGAAATAATTTTGTGATAAGAAACTGAGCATCGATCCAATGGGGTCACTTTAGGCATTACAATTACCATAAGGATTCTGGGCTCTGGGCTGCCACATATCAGTAAAAAGAAGGGAGAGAGTTTGGGTCTAAGTTTATTTTAGGATCAACTTGGAGCTCAGCTCTTACCTTGTAACTTACAGCTCAAACCTGTGACCAACCCAGAGTATCTCAAAACAGTGATGGCCACAGCAAATGCTTTTTCTATCTGAAGTAGGATTGAACAGGCCTGGGCATCTTTGTTGATGCCTCTCTGCCCCTCCTACTCTCTTTGGGTGGGCTCTACCATCTTTGGTGGCAACAAGGGGCACTGTCTAAATTTCAAGCTCTGAGAGTTGCCAGTAGCCAAGACAGAGAACCAAAGCTACTCAAAGAATAAGCTTGACCAATCCAAGCTTCCTCTGTTACACTATGGTGTCCAGTAGAAAAAATGAGGTGATGCAGATTCCCAAGCACCTATTTGACTTCCACGGGCAGGTTTGCCATGCTGGGGAAGATCTGGGGTTCTCAAGTTCAACTGAACCTTGTGTCCCTCCTGGCCCAATCCTTTGCTTATTGCATAATTCCCCTCCCAACTCTACCTCCAGCCTTCCCCCAGGATGGACTTAACCCATCTGCTTGTAGTTCTGTCCCTCTTTTTCCTTCACTTCCTCTGCATGTGGCTTTGCTTGCTGTGATATCACTAGGAGAGAAAAAGCAGTGTCTCTCTGCTTCATTTGGTTAATTAATCTCCAACTGTGTCTATGGCTCACCTTGTTCTCATGTTTACAAGATTATAAAATCTCTGAAACTTTCCCTTCTTAGTTTTCCTGTATCTTCATTTATCTTACTGGACAAAGTATATAATCTTCAAAATCTACTACTTTAAGGCATCCTGTTTCTACTAACTCAAAGTCTATACCTTCAACACTAATAATGTCACAACTGTACTTCAACAGATGATCTTTGTACCAAATATATTTCATATACTTATAATTTAGCCTAACATATTTCCTTTTTTAGTACAATGTGTTCCCTTTCTGATAGATGCTACCCAGTATTCTTGAAGGTACACAATCGATCTTAATGATTTTTACATGATTTGGGATCTGATTGAGGAGACAATGCATATATAAGAGGAAAACAATTTAATAATATCTATCATTAATGACATCTTGTTCTAGGCAGATACAGTTTTCTGAGGGCATTATGCATATTATCGTTTAATTCTTACAATAACCTTATGATATAGGTAGTATTCTTATTCCCACTTTACAGATAAGGAAACTGAGTCACAAAATTGTCCTTGGTCACACAGGAAGTAACTTGTAGAATCAATAAAGACATGATGCCAACATGAGAAGTCTGGCCCGAGACCCAGTATTCTTCATTACTAGTCTTTACTTCCTTAACAATATCATACATATTTCATCCTCTTTAAATTCTTTCTAAACAAGATAGCCCTTCTAAATAAATAAATAGGTTTTTGGCCGAAGAGGATGGGCAAGAAGTGCTACAAGAGTTCAAGAGCAGAAGCAATCACAGCCAGCATTACTGTTTATTTTTTTATTTTTTTAAAGATTTATTTATTTATTTAATTTCCCCCCCTCCCCTGGTTGTCTGTTCTTGGTGTCTATTTGCTGCGTCTTGTTTCTTTGTCCGCTTCTGTTGTCGTCAGCAGCACGGGAAGTGTGGGCGGTGCCATTCCTGGGCAGGCTGCACTTTCTTTTCACGCTGGGCGGCTTTCCTCACGGGCGCACTCCTTGCGCGTGGGGCTCCCCCACGCGGGGACACCCTTGCGTGGCACGGCACTCCTTGCGCGCATCAGCACTGCGCATGGCCAGCTCCACACGGGTCAAGGAGGCCCGGGGTTTGAACCGCGGACCTCCCATATGGTAGACGGACGCCCTAACCACTGGACCAAAGTCCGTTTCCCCAGCATTACTGTTTATAAAGAGGCTTTGTGGGTGTTAAATGCCTGACTGGGATAAGACTTTCAAGTGCCACATCAAGGCCCTTTGGAGAGGATTTTTAAGTAGAGGACATTTACTTCTATCCTGGCCTCCAGTCAGGCCATGTGGATTTCCTGTATGCATTAAGGGTGTCGAGGTGGGGATTAGAGTGGGGGTAGGGGTGACCAGAGAGGATCAGCAGTTCCTGTGCTTGTGGGATGTTGCACCTTCCAACACAGAGACTCTCTGCTCTATGGAGAGCTTTTATTTTCTCTGTGCTTCATACTGTTTTGGATATGGTAACTTCTATTTGCTAGTTCTTTTACCTAGAAATAAATCTGATCTTACCTATTTTGCAGGAGAAATGCTGAGTCAATGTGAACTACCAGGTAATTGGTTGTTAGCGGAAGAGGTTATAGACATTTCTGTGATGTAGGGTTTCTGCTCTCAAGGAATTTACTATCATGTTAGGGGGAAAGACTGGTACCTCCAAGCTCATTGGGGAGGAGATATCTGCAGGGCTTTATGTAACTCTAAAATCATTATACCATGGTGCTGGTAGGGGGGCTGCAGATGGAGAGAGGTGAGGACCTCACTTTTCTTCCAACCTCCCCTCAGTTCCAGGAAGGTAGTGGTCATGTCTGACTTGGGCATTATGATGTTGTCAGCACCTGGCCTAAGGCTTAGCCTGAGACAGGTGCTCAAGAATTATTTGAATGCATGCTTTAAATAAACCAATCAAAAAACATCTGAGGCAGAAAAGTATGGTGAAATATTTTTTCTGCATGCCTGAAAACAAGGCCATAAACCTGTGCAGATAATTAACAAAATTTTATATCTTCTAATTGCCTGCAAGGTTCAGTTGCTTGCAGGGCGGGGGCCGTTGTGTGCTGACACCGTGGCTGGGCCACATGAACCTTAGTAGGGGACAGTGGGAGATTGGGTCCAAATATGACTAAGAGTATGAGCATGGTTAGTCCAGCCTCACCACTGGTGGCCATACATGAAGTAGTTTAACTGGATTGCAAAAATAATGTACAGTATTTCATGCACAGATTGTTAACTTAGCTCTTATAACTGATGATTTTTGGAACCATTTAATAAACTTAATATGTTCGCTGGTTTTGAGATATTTTATCTAGATTTTGAGTTTGAAGAAATAACATTTTTAAAAAGTGAAAAAAAAATTCCAAGTCACATTTTAGCCACTGAGAAAACTGAGGTCATGTTTCTTTTCTCTGGATTCTTGCACAGTGTTAGGTGTATGTTAGGCAGGAAATATGTGTTGGACTGAGTGGGTGGATGGAGGTAACTGTAGTTTAGATTTAAAAGAGGTCTCTCTCAATAGAGTAAACAAAGGCAGTAAATGTTAGATACATGCTGCTAGAGCTTTCTAGCAATAAGTTCGTTTTGGGAAAGTAAATGAAGAAGATGGTGCAAATTTAGTAGTCTGCTTCCCCATCTCTGGTATTTGCACTTTCCTTCAAAACAGTAAAAAGAAAAGAAATATAGCATTTTAAAGAAATAAATACTTAAGCAAAGTGTCTGCTTCCTTCTTTTCCAATTTGTTATTTATAAGTTTGACTTTCAGATAGTCTGTGAATTAAACCGGAATTCCACAGAGAACAGTGTGCTCAATATTTGGTCACAGTTTAAAGACATTTCCAGGTGATTTTAAAGAAAAACTGATTTTAAGAGAATGCAGTATACATGTTTAATTTTAGCTTTCCAGTTATTCATGGTTCCTCTATGTCAGTGACTGTGGCCACCTGTGCTTACCTTTACATCAAGTGTACATTGCGGTTCTCTACACGTATGAGCAGTGAATTTAAATTTATATTTAAATATTTGATAAGAAAACTTGGAAGCTGGTGCAACAACCAGAAACAGAAAGGATGAATTTCAGCAAATGTTTGTTGATCTCTTAAGCTTTCTGTAAACTAGATTGAAGAATTTGGGATCTTGAGATAGGGGATCCAAGCATATTGTCAACTCAGTTATCTGGCTTCAGAAAAGTTTGCTTAGGTACCTTTCTGATCCACAGGATCTTCCTGCATCCATTTCAGAAGTCTTTTACCACCCTCCCCACCAGCCTCTACCAAAAGCCTGGTAAATTCATGTGGCTGAAAATTCTGCGCCCCTTCCTTCCCTTGCCTTGGTAAGATTTTTCTGACCACCCTCATTTGTCTTTCATTCTCAAGACCCCAGAAGTATATTACTCTACCCAGGATGTCTCTCTCTCTCTCTATATATATATATATAGTTCTGGGGTAGGCAGCCTTTTAAGAGAGCTGAAACATCTTTTTCATGACTTGCTTTGTGTTAGAAGAGACTCCTGAAGGGAGCACTGAGTTCTTTCAATGACCTGGGTATGAACGAGCAGCTCTACCTGTATTTTCTATCAGGCTTTAGAATAATCGAGCAAACTCTGTTGATAAAAGACGAATTTGAAAAACTTTCTCTTATGTTATTTATGATTTGTTTTAAGATGAGTCATTTGCTCCACTTTGCTGTAAAAGGTTGAGGATTCTAACCTGAAACATCACCTTAGTAAAACCATTTCTGTAGCTTGGTGTGAAGTGTCTTGCACTTAGTAGGCAAAAGCAGTCCATAGTGTGAATTTTAAAAACAAACTAATCAAATTAATCATGGTTGTTAAATTAATTGTGCTTTACTGCTCACCTTAATATATTAATGCAAATGTTCTGCCAGTGAATGTTACACAATTTTCTTTATTCATTTTATGAAGAGCTACATAAAGTCCTCCGTAAAGCTCTAAGAGGACATTTTTTGATTAATTCGTTTTCCAGATGATGAAGCAAATACCAGTCGAAGTGAATATTTATTGGTTTTGGAAGGGTTGGTAGATAATATATAATGACAGTAAAATAGCAATTTCATGATATTTTGTAGGTTTGAGCTGTAAAATATGATACTTTGTACTAGGAGTATAGAAAAGATCATTATCTTATGAGTTAAATATAAATCAAAATAAATCTTTAAAGATGCTTTTGTGGACAATAATCCCACTAATCATGATGCTTAATATGATTAAAGCCTCTGCCAAAAACAATTAAATTTCATAATTTATGGGTATAATTTTAGTTGGTAGATGTGATTCATTCACAATATCATTTACCTAGTACTCATAATTGCCTTTTTAATCGCTTGTAGAGTATATTTACAGCTATAGGCTAGCTTTTCCTTAAATAATGAATGTTTATTATGCTCAGGAATAGGGTTTTTCTCTCATTTGTTATCATATAAATAAATACTGCTAGTATTAATATTTTTACTTATGTAGTACAAATTTCTTTGATATTTGGACTTGGTAATATTTAGACTGTTTATTTAAAAATGCATGTATATAGTTTTAATCTGTCAGAAGATAATTTATGACAGAGACATTAAAATGCCTGAAATTTTAAGAAGGGTTATAAATATATATATCTATATTTAAAGATTTATTTATTTATTTATTTATCTCCCCTCCCCCCCCACCCCCCACCTCCCACCCCCCACCCTGGTTGTCTGTTCTCTGTGTCTATTTGCTGTATCTTCTTTGTCCATTTCTGTTGTTGTCAGCAGAATCTGTGTTTCTTTTTGTTGCATCATCTTATTGTGTCAGTCTCCGTGTGTACGGCGCCATTCCTGAGCAGGCTACACTGTCTTTTGCACAGGGCGGCTCTCCTTATGGGGCGCACTCCTTGTGTGTGGGGCTTTCCTATGCCGGGGGCACCTCTGTGTGGCATGGTGCTCCTTGTGCGCATCAGCACTGCGAATGGGCCAGCTCCACACAGGTCAAGGAGGCCCGGGGTTTGAACCACGGACCTTCCATGTGGTAGACGGATGCCCTAACCACTGGGCCAAGTCCGCTGCCCTATAAATATATTTTGAAGAAAAGTTACTATGTATCTAACAAATGAAATCACTTTTTTCAAAGTTATTTTTAAGTGTTATAAGTAAGCTTACTACAGAAAAATTCAAACCCAGGGATATCAATGAATAAATGAATAAAATTCCAGTGATCCTACTAATGTTTATATTTGTATGATCAGTTCATTAAGATTTTTAGATGCATCTTTAGACTAAAATATATTCCTATTTGCTTACTGTTTTATAATATTTGTTTAAATATATTGCGAACCTTTGACATGTAAATAAATATGGAATTATATCACCAACTTCAATGACTATGGAGCAGGTCATTTATGAATGCACTTTTCTTTAAAAAAATTAATCCTTATTTGGTTATTTTAGACTAGAATCTAGATTTTTTTCAAATAGTAACACAACTGTGGTGAACATACTTGCACATTCACAATGAACCAATTATTTCCTTAGGGTAAAGTCCTGACAATGTAATTGCTTTATCATTAAAGATAATATGCACATTTTAAAGACCCTAGTTAGATTTTGCCAATTGCTTTTCAAAGAGAGAATGCCACTTTACACTTTTGTCAATAGTGTACACTTTCCCCCATCCTTGCTAGCAATGAGCTTATAGTGGGCCAAATTGTGGCCCTCTAAAAGATATGCCCTCTTTCCAGCACTGAAACTTGTGAATATTACTTTATATAACAAAAGAGTGATGTTTTCAATGTTAACTTATATAGGAAGTTAAGGTGCTTGAGAGGAGATGTCTATCCTGGATTATCTAAATTATACAGAAGGGTCCAAAATGCAATCACATATACCCTTATATAAGAGATGCAGAAGAGTTTTGAGCAGATGCATTGAGAGAAGGCAATGTGGCAGAGCTGAAATATGTGCCCACTAGCCAAGGAATACTGACAATCACCAAAAACTGGAAGAGGCAGAAGGAGTAGGGCACTACTAACAACTTGATTTCAGACTTCTGGCTTTCAGGACTGTTGAAGAATAAATTAATCTTGTTTTAAGCCACTGAGTCTCTGATAATTTGTTACATCAGCCCTTGGAAACTAATACAGTGTAGCAGTTTGATATGGTTATCAATTCCAAAAATAGATATTGGATTATGCTTGTAATATGATCTGTACCTGGGCATGATTGAGTTATGATTAGGGCATTGAGTCCCCAGGGGTGGGGACTCACAGATAAAAGGCATGACAAAGAAAAGAGTTGTGGGTTTTTGATGTTGGAGTTTGATGCTGAAGCCTTAAGCTGCAGCCCTGGGAAGTAAGCTCACAGAGGAAAGAGAAGCCAGCCCCAGGAAGAAAGAAACCTTGAACCCAGAGAAAAGCAAGCCCCAGAAACGTAGGAACCCAGGAAGCCTGAACCCTCGCAGACGTCGGCAGCCATCTTGCTCCAAATAGACTTTGGTGAGGCAAGTAACTTATGCTTTATGGCCTGGTATCTGTAAGCTTCTACCCCAAATAAATACCCTTTATGAAAACCAACCAATTTCTGGTATTTTGCATCAGCATCCCTTTGGCGACTAATACAGAATTTGGTACTGAGGAGTGGGGAAGTGCTTTTGCAATTACAGGAATGCTGGAATGGTTTTGTAAATGGATAAAGGGTATATTTTGGAGGAATTGTGAGATGCTTGATGGGAAAGACCTGGAACGCTTTGAAGAGACTGTTGATAGCAATATGGATGCTAAAGACACCTTTTATGATGCCTTATAAGTAAATGATGGAACTATTATTGGAAACTGGAGTAAAGGTGATCCATGTTTTCAAGTTGCAGAGAACTTAGCAAGATTAACTCCTGGTGTTTTATGGAAGGCAGAATTTGAAAATGGCAAGCCTGGGCATTTAGCTGAAGAAATTTCCAAACTAAATCCAGAGAATATGGCTTGGCTTCTGCTTGCAACTTATAGCAAAATGCTAGATGAGAGAGATATGCTGAGGACTGAACTCTCAGGCACAAAGAAAATAGAAACTGATTCTAGAAATTCCAAGCTTCTAGAAATCAAGCTCCCAGAAGAAAGTCCACATTGGAGGACTTAACTTGGAACTTGTAAATCAGGTTGAAGATTCAGTTATCTAGGAAAGACTTGTGGAGATTCTTACTGTCTGAAGCCTTGGACCCCTGCTTCCTGCATGCTAAACCAACTAAGTTTTTGAGAGAACTGTGTAAATAAAACCGCTGCCAGCCTGGAATAAAAAGGAGATGGAAAGGAGAGCTTGAAGGAGAAATAGCTTTAAGAGGAAAACCTTGGAAGCTGAGATCTGGAATTAGAACATCACCTTGGACCAAGAGAAGAAACCTACCCATGTGTACAGAGAGGGTGAGCTTGCCCCAGCAGTTGAAGAGGGTGGATGTTCCTGTCTGATGTTCTGGGAGTTTTGCTGCCCCAGGGTACAGAGAGGGTGGAGCACATTCTCCAAGGATTAGGGCAGTTAAGGTCAGCACCCCATTGGTCTGAGAGGGGTGGACCTGCCCCTCAAAAGTTAGGGAAGGCCAGGTGGTCAACTCATTGCTCTGAGAGGGTTGAGCCTGTATGTCAAAGGTTAGGGGGAATGTTGTCGTCACATCACTGTACTAGGGGAGTTAAGACTCTAACCCAAAGATTGGGTGAGGTGTGGCAATCACCCCAACACTCTTGGAGGGAGAGGTCTGGAGCTTGGTCAACATCCAAATGCTTGATGAGGGTGGAACCAGGAAAATGGTCGTTGGGCAAGACTGTGAAAAGGGTGCATCCCCATATGGCCCCAAGGAGAAGAAACCATCTTCTTAAGAATGACTCTCAGACTAAAATTGAATGGAGGATGCCCTGCAGGTTTACTAAACTGTAGAGGACCCATGACTCATGTTTCCCTCCCAATTTCTCCTTATTGTAATGAAAATATTTATCCTATGTCTGTCCATTTGTGTATTAGAAACATAAATTGCTTTGTAAGTTTCAGAGGTCTATAGCAGACAGAACTTTGCCCCAAGACAAACTGTATTTCTTTAAATTGATTGTGATATGATTTAGTACTTGCATTGTTACTGATTTAAGGTTTTTTTGAATATTAAAATGTCTTTTTGGAATTCAGAGGGTGGAGTATAGCAGTTTGATATGGTTATGAATTTCAGAATAGATATTGGATTATGTTTGTAATCTGATCTGTACCTGGGCATGATGGATTTATGATTAGGGCACAGAAAAAAGGCATGGCAAAGAAAAGAGTTGAGGGTTTTTGATGTTGGAGTTTGATGCTGAAGCCTTAAGCTGGAGCCCCAGAAAGTAAGCTCACAGAGGAAAGAGAAGCCAGCCCCAGGAAGAACGAAACCTTGAACCCAGAGAAAAGTAAGCCCCAGGAATGTAGGAATGAAGGAAGCCTGAACCCTTGCAGATGTCGGCAACCATCTTGCTCCAAATAAACTTTGGTTAGGGAAGTAACTTATGCTTTATGGCCTGGCATCTGTAAGCTCCTACCCCAAATACCCTTTATAAAAACCAACCAATTTCTGGTATTTGCATCAGCACCTCTTTGGCTGACTAATACATATGGTATATACAAAATTCATTCCTTATGACAGATGTTAGTTGTGAGGTTCTAGAGTGCAAGGACAGTTTGTCATCCTTATCTCCAGTTCCGACCAAAATGTCTACTAATTATTAGAGATAAATAGAAAATGAGCTGATATTTATTAAGTACTTAATACATGCCAGACACTGTGCTAAAGGTTCTACTTTGTACGTGACATCTAAATTCTTACAAACATCCCTAGGAAATAGGTCTGGTTGTTACCTTCATTTTTGAGATGAGGAAATTGAGCTACTGAGAAGTTAGGCAAATTGTCCAAGGACACACATTTTGTACAAAGTAGATCTGAATTTAAAGATATTCAGTCTACTTCAGAGTCATTAGTTTTATAATAAATCATTTTAATATGATACATTTTCCTCTAAGTACTAAGCTTTAGCTGTATCCCACTGATTTTGATATGGTATATTTTAATTTTCATTCCGTTCAAAATATGTGTAGTATTCTCTTGAGACTTCCTCTTTGGTCAGTAAGTTATTTGGAGAATATATATTATTATTATTATTTTAAATTTGTTAGCTATTTTTTAATAAGCCAGAATATAGTCTATGTTGATGAATATTCCATGTGCAATTGAAAAGAATTTGTACTCTGCTATTGTTGGGAGGTATGTTTTATAAATATCAATTATACACATTTATAATTGGCTAATAATTATATCAGACTGGTTGATAAAGATGTTCAGGTCTTCCCTGTCCTTACTGACTTACTGTGCATTTGTTTTATCATTTACTTAGAGGAGTACTGAAGTCTCCAACTATAATTGTGGATTTGTCTATTTCTCCTTTTAGGTTCTATCTGTTTTTACTTTATGTATTTTGAAGATCTGTTGTAAAGTGCATATACACTTAGAATTGAAATGTCTTCCTGGGTAGTTGATCCCTTTATCATTATGTTATGTCCCTCTTTATCATTGATAACATTCTTTTTTTCTCAAGTCTACTTTATCCAATATTAATGTAGCTGCTATAGTTTTCTTTTGGGTAGTGTTTTCTTAGTTTATTTTTTTAATTTATTTGTTTGTTTATTTATTTATTTTTAAGAGGTACTGGGATTGAACCCAGGACCTTGTACATTCAAAGCAGGCACTCAACCAGTGAGCTACATCTGCTCTGCAAAATGGTCAGAATGATTTTTTTAGGAGGCACTGCAATTTGAACCTGGGACATCCATCATGCCAAACAGGCACTCAACCACTAAGCTACACCCACACCCCCATAATTTATCTTTTACTTTTACTTCACACACATACGCACACACAATATATTTTTATAGACAATATGTGGTTGGGTCTTGCTTTTCTGTCATCTATGTTAATGGTTTTCCATTTTGTGCCATTTTTTGTATATTTCTGTTCTTCTCTCTTTTTCTTCATTCTCTGGTATAAATTGAGGGTTTTTATGACTCTATTTTGTCTTCTATATTAGCTTATTATTTGTACTTTTTTGCTAAGTTTTTAGTGGTTGCCCTATGATTTACAATGTACATCTTGAATTCACTAAAGCCTACCTTACAAATATTGTGTTATTTTATGTATTATGTAAGGACCTTTTAGCAATATATTCTCAGTTCCTCCCTCTGGACTTTCGTGCTCTTCTTTTCACAAATTTTACTTTTACAGATGCTATAAACTTATAATATATTGGTATGATTTTGCTTTAGACAGTTATCTTTTAGAGCAATTTAAAATAAAAAAATCATTTTATCATCATTTATTCATTTTTAGCAGTCTTCATTTCTTTGTGTAGATCTAAGTTTCTGTATTTTATTCCTTCTGCCTGAAGAGCATCTTTCATAATTTTTTTTATATAGAGTAGGATTCCTGGCAAGGAATTACTTCAGTTTTACTTTGTCTGAAAAATGTCTTCTTCATCTTTGGAAAATATTTTTACTGGGTATAAAATTCTGGGTTAATAAATTTTTTTTTTTTTGGCACTCCATTATCTTATAGCTACAAGAAGTCTGCTGTAATTCTTATTTTTGTTCCTTTTTAAGTTATGTGTCTTTTTCTTTAACTGCCTTCAAGAATTTCTCTTTGTCTTCTGTTTTCAGCAGTTTTAATGTGATGCACCTAGGTGTATGTTGTTTGCTAATTATGCTGTTTGGTGTACTCGGAGTTTCTTGGTTCTGTGGTTTGTTTCTATAATTAATTCTGGAAAATTCATGACCATTATTTCTTCAAATATATGTTATTCCTTGTTCTCTCTCTTCTCTGGGATTCCAATTACATGTAAATTAGACCATTTGATGTTGTCTCACAATTCTTGGATCCTCTTTTTTTTTCACTCATTTCTCTTTCTGATTTCAGTTTGAATAGTTTCTATTCATCTATCTTCAACTTTCCTGACGTTTTCCTTGTTGAGTCTACTAATGAGGCTGTTGAAGGTGTTTCTCATCTATGTTACTGTATTTTTAAAAATTTTCTCCCATTTTCTCTTGATTCTTTCTTACAGTTTCCATTCCCTGCTGAAGTTTGCCATATGATTCTGCATGCTGTCCTCCTTTCCTACTAGGCCCTTTAACATATTAATCATAGTTATTTTAAATTCACTATCAATTCCAACATCTCTGTTATAGATGATTCTGGTTTTGCTGATAGTTTTGTCTCTTGCCTTTTCATATGCCTCATTATTTTTTTTTAAATCCAGCCATCTGGTGTAGCTTCTTAGAGACTGATGTAAACAGTTTTTATGCCTAGAAATGGGCATGCATTTCCTCCTGCTGGGCCTTTGGTATGGGGGTTTGAGTGAATCTAGTTAAGAGCTGGACTAGCTTTACATTTGTTGTCATTATCCTTGCACTCAGCATGCCACAGGCTTGAAATTCCTCTCCTGGTAGCTTGTGTTTATGGTTGGGGCTAGTTTGTCAGAGGCATTTTGTTTTGTTTGTTTTCCCTCAGTGTCTACCCTCAGCTTTTGGTCTTTCTTTTGTACCGAACTGAACTTCAGAGAAAGTCTGCTTCCACACTTTTGTCCCTCTCCGAGCAGTAGTCTGCTCTTACTTGTAAATTGAGGTGTGTTAGCCTGGCAGTGGGAAGTGGTGGTGGTGGACATTTCCTGACATTCTCATTTAGTGTCACTCTTTGGCAGGCCCAGTGTCCCTAGGTCTTGGGTGTGTGGCCCCTTAGTACATCTGCCCCTCTCATCCATAGTTCTGTGCCCAATAAGTATTCCTACTCTTCCCTCAGGGGTAGGTTTTTTTTTTCTTCCTTTAGCTGCAACCAATTTTCTTCAATTCTCCTAGGGTGACAGTGTTTGTTGACCTTCATGCACAGATTAAGGATTTTATTCTGCAGGGGTGATAGGTGAAGAGGTTCTGGATCGAGCTTTGTGCCTCACCAGCAGTGGCTGCTATTCCTTTTCTCCAGGTCTGCATCACATGGCATACTTTAGGTGAAGAGGTTCTGGATCGAGCTTTGTGCCTCACCAGCAGTGGCTGCTATTCCTTTTCTCCAGGTCTGCATCACATGGCATACTTTATCTAAACTTTCTCCAGACTTTTCTGTGAACATCTGGTGGGACTAATAGAGGGAAAAACCTCAAGAAAGTGTATGCTCCCCAATATCTTTGGCCTCTTGTGGCGTCAGGCTCTCTTGCCACTTCACTCTTTGCCTCCACCAATTTGCCACCACCTTAGTCTTCTTACTGGTGTCTGGTTGCATCTATCCCAATGAATCCTATGCTTGTACTGTCTCTCCCCGCAGTCAGCTGCCTCTCCAGTAGTTTGCCCTAGAAACTCAGCTATCTAGTGGGTTAAAAATTCTTATGAATTTTCATTTTATCCACCTTTTTTCATTTTGAGTGGAGGAGCAATCTCTTCCCAGCTTTCCTTAAACTTGAATGGAAACTGGAAGTCACAGAACACTTATATTTTACTAAATCATTACACTATAGAGCAATTACCAAGCCTTTCGGTCTTAGGATCCCTTTATACACTTACAAATTATTTAAAACTCCAAAGAGTTTTTATTTGTTTGGGTTATACCTATTTATATTTACTGTATTAGAAATTAGAACTGAAAACAATTCTTATTAATTCATTCTAAAATTACTATATAAACACATTATACATTAACATAAATAATATTTAAAAAAATTAAATGTATTTTCCAGAATTAAAAGTATTTTGTGGTAAATATTTGAGTGATTGTTTTACAAATGTCCAAAGCTCTTTACTCTCTGGTTTAAGAGTCAGCACAGCTGTATTCTTATATCTACTTTCTGCATTCAGTGGGTTGCAATAGCACATATCTTATAACCTCTGGGAAATTCCAGAGTACACTCACAAGTAGAAAAGAGAAAAATGGAAACATCTGAGGATCATTATGAAAATAGTTTTGACCTTGTAGTTGCTCTGATTGAGGTATTCCCCTCCACTGCCCAGTGGGTGTTTTAGAAGCACGAGTGTATTAGTAAGTTTAGTTTTCTTATAGCTGTTATACTTTTTAAGTCTTAAGAAAAAGATTAATAAAGAGGCACAGTGAATCTAGTAAGTGGCTAAATGTACATTTGAACTCTGGTCTATCTGACTATATAACCTGTGTTCTCTCTTCCATGCCACTCCGTCTTTGATGGTTCAGAAAACAGACAAGCCAAAGTGTACATAATAATTAGTGTATATTTCCTACAAAACCATCTTATATTGGTCTTCCAAAAACAGATAACACATCTCTTACCCTCTATGGCTATAAAAAGTGTTTAGCAGATTACGAGATCGAAAATAAGTAATGAGTGTTTCCTTTGGGCATGTAAAATTGTGACAGTTCTTGGACTCCTTACTGTTTCAGAGATATTAACCAAACATGTTGAATACTTTTTTAAAAGTTCATGTTCTGTGTTGTTTCACAATTGTTTTATAGCACAATTTTTACTTGAACTAAAAGTGGTCGATTATCAACAAACAATTCCTTTATTTCTCATGAATGGAAGGAATTAGGAAGTATAGAATTAGTTATTAATAAGATAGGCCTCTTTATCTTCCCTTCTGATGGAGCATTACCACAATTAGCAGCTTATTAGCAGTCTGACCTTGGTATTAGCTCATCTGTGGAATTTTTAATTATTATATGTTATCCACAAAGAACACAAAGGCAGGACACCTGACAGTAAATAATGACAGGATAGATAATATTGTATGGTGAAGTGTAAACATATAATTTGTTTTTTCTCGAAGGCCACTGTACCCTCATAGAATTTCACATTGTATTAATATGTCACTATGCATTTAGGTCCTAAAGCATAAAATACATTCTAGCAAGAATGTTTGGCAAGGAGCTAGTGTCAGAATTGAAATATTGTACTGTGTTTATTGAACAGCATAAGCATAATAAGTAGGATTGCAGGTTTATATTTTACTGTGAAACTTCAAAGCAACTAAAAGAGAAAGAAAGAGAACTGACAATTTCTGTAAAGTTAAAACTCATTGTCAGATACTCACCAATATAATTCATAATGTAGATGCTCATATTATAAATAGTCCCCATTTATTGAACTCCTACTGTTATTTCAATGTGTTAGGTCCTTTCCTAATGTAGTTTCTATTCTTTACAATTACCCTAGAAAACGGGTCATAATCCTATTTTACTGATGGAAAAACTAAGCATCAGAGAGGTTAAGAAACATAGCCCTAGTCACAAAGTTAATGACAGAATTTGTATGTGAGCCCATTCCAGCTAACCTGCAAACCCTGCACAATTTACATTGCACCAAACTGATTTTTGAACAGTAAAGAAAGTAAATCAAATTTATAGTAAACAATTAATATTTGATTTTAGAAACTCGAGTTATTAATCCTTTGTTATAAGGCAATTCAGTATGTTAAATTATGTTCTAATGAACTTTACAAATCTGCAACCTGATTCATTGGATGCAAGTTTTCTGATTTTAAAAAATGTTCTTTTTTGAATGCTTATTTTTAATGCAAGCAATAAAATAAATAACAATACTAACACTGCAATATTTTTTTTTACAATTTTGTATTTTATAAAGCACTGTCATATTTTCACATTTGCTAAATCAATTCCATTTCTCAAGTTGTGAAAAAATAATTAGGAAAGTTGTCTAGAACATGGTACTGTGACCTAAATTATGAATTCCATTTCCATACAATTTGCATCTCATCTATCAAAACATTAATTGATAATATAAGTCTCTGTACTGGTGCTAATGTTTATAGAGTATGACACTTGATTTAAAATGTCTTTGAAAATTCTTCCTTAGTTATGGATTGTTTCTTTAACTTGAGTACCCCATTTAAAAAATATATGCCCTTGGCTATAAGCATGAAGAGGATTGGAAAATGTATATACCAAGTCAGAGTACTAAGCACAATGCAATTTTATATATTCTTACAAAAAATCCTATATCTTCCTTAATATTTAGAAATGAAAAAATGTAAGATTCTAAAGCTAAGTAATTTGTACAAATTGGAAAAGCTAGTAATTGGCAAAGTCATAATTCAAATGTAAGAATATCAAATTTTGTAGCCAGTGTTCATTTGATAATTGGAAGAAGCACCTGTTCTAACTTTTCTGAGAGAATGTAGTCTCTACATCATTATCACTATTCTTATAACAGACAAAATATATCTCACAATGACAGTGATTACGAAGCACATGTAAACATTACTTTCCACTTTAAATCTAAATAGTCAGGCAACTTTTATTTATTTTTATGGGTAAACCAAAACAAAACAAACCATCTGATCTTCATTTTGAAAGGCCGTTTCCAGGAGATATCCTGCAAATAGTTTAAATTTAGTTTAATCTCTGACGTATTTTCATAAAACATAATAATAGTTACAGTGTTGTTGAATGTTTTCTGTATTCTATCGTGGTATAGTCCTATGTTCTTTAAAAGGATTATTTTATTTAGTAATCACAACAATTCCATGGGATACTATTTTTATTCATATTAGAAAAGAAGAAACTAAATTAACAGAGTTGAAAATTTGACCAGTTTCACATGGTGTTAATAACTGAATTGTGTCCCCAAATAAGGCATGTTTAAGTCCTAGCTCAGGTCCTGTGAATGTGCTCCTTTTTGGAAATAGATCTTTGAGGTTGTTATTAGTTAAGATGAGGCCAAACTGGATTAGGGTGGGTTCTAATCCAATATGACTAGAGTCGTTATAAAAAGAGAATGTGTAGGAGACAGGCAGACAGAGAGATGGCCAGGTGACAGAGGCAGGGATTGCATTATGCCAGCGATTACTTGCAAGCCACAGCCAGAATTTAAGGACGTCAGAGGTAGCATGACCCTGCCAACACGTTGATTTCGACTTTTTGCATCCAGAACTATGAGACAATACATTTCTGTTGTTTTAAACCATTCAGTTTGTGGTACATTGTTATGGCAGCCTAGGAAACGAAGACTAATGATGGTTAAGTATCTGGGTCTGACACTGACTGTCAGGTTCACAGCCCAAGGATGTAAGATGATAACTCATAGTCATACTGATGGTCTTGGGACACTCCAAAAATGAAATGATTTCTGAATTGTCAAGAAGAATTATGGACTGTAGGATTTTAAAAGAAAATATTTTATCGAATTTTAAAATATGTAAATAAAACTCAGTTATCATTGTCCCATCTTGGTGAATTTTAAAAATGGACATATCCAGGTCAGCAGTGTCCAGATAAGAAACAGAACATTATCAGGTTCTCTAAGGCCCAGTTGCCTCCTCTAAGCCATTACTGCTGCATGAAAGAAACCGTTAGCTGATTTCGAATGCTGTATTTTATTTCTGTCTGTTTTTGAGCTGCATATAAATAAACTTACATGTGTGTGTTCTTTGGTGTTTGGCTTGTGACTTAGGTTAGGCTCTGTGGAAACAGACTCTGAGATGGAAATCAACATGCAGGACATTTATTAGGGAGTTCTCTTGGCAACATCACCTGGAAGGGAGTGAGGGAAGGAGGTTAAGTGGAGGGAGATGTTGAAGTGAGATGTAATTGCACCAAGGGCCCCAGTTAAGTGCCGTACGTGTTAGCCAGGGCACACACTCTGAGAATAAGAGATTTTCATGAAGAAAGCTGTATTAGTCAGCAAAAGGGATGCTGATGCAAAATACCAGAAATCTGCTGGCATTTATAAGGGGTATTTATTTGGGGTAGAAACTTACAGTCATCACAAGGCCATAAAGCATAAGTTACTTCCCTCACCAATTCTGTAGCCACGTATTGAGCAAGATGGTAGCCAGTCTCTACAAGGGTTCAGGCTTCCTCTTCCTCTTAGGGCTCCGTGGTCCCAGCTTCTTCTAGCATCATTTGTAGGCTGGGATAAGTCTTGTCTCTCTCCTGGGGCCTGTTCCTTTCCAGGCTCAGCTGCTCTGTTCTTTCCACAAGGTCAGCTCTAGGCTGCCAGGCTCTCTCTCTCTTTCCGGTTCCTCTGTTTGTCTGTAGAACCATCTCTATTCCTCTTTGTTCTTCTCCTGTGGGTTTACTTCCCCAGGCTCCCGCAGCAAAACTCCAACTTTCTCATCTGCCAAGAGGGTGGGTATTCACTGTACTACTGATGCAACCCAATCAAAGCCTTAATCATAATTTAATCAAGTAAAAGTGAAACCTCTGAATTTAATACAATGTAATAGGCCCAGAGGAACAGACCAATTTACAAACATAATCCAATATCTATTTTTGGAATTCATAAACAATATCAAACTGCAACGAAAGCTTATTAGGGAGCCCTTTTGGCAACAGCCTCTGTAAAGGAAGTGAAAGAAGCAGGACTGGGCAAAGGAGAAGTTGAACTGAAATGCAGTTGTGCCAAAAGCCTCAGCCAATCCCATTAGGAGCTGCGGAGAAAGGCTGACCCACACTGAAGCAAGGGGGCCAGGCGCGGATCAGCAATTTATTGGATAAGGGTGTCTCCCTTCAGCAGAAGAAATTAGGCACGGTCAGGTAATACCCTGGGCAGAAGGGAAATTGAAAGTCTTGATCTCAAAGAGGGCATTCTCTGTGGTGCACCATATATATCCTTCACTACAGCTTCTATTGTTTATTATGATTGTGAGATCATCCATGCTGTTGAGCAGTAGTTTGTTCTCACTGTGTGACTGTACTAATATTTATTGAATCTATTGCTATTGACGTTCTTGATCTTATCTTTTAGTGAAAACCTAAACACGGCATATATACGTGAGAACAAAATGGGTAGACCAGAAGAGATATGTAAATACAGCTTAAGCAAACAGTTTTCCACGTTCATGTTACAATTGAAACTTCCTTCAGCAATATATGGGAGTTTCATTTTATATAGCTTTATATTCTATTTTAAATTTTTTGAACTAGGATACTACATATATATATCATATAATCATACTTTTATCATTATATGACTATATATGTACACATACATACACATATGTACATATCAATTTCTGATGATTCTCAAAATGATATATTATTTCTAATTATTTAGAATTCACTAATTTTTATGACCGAAAGCATGTATTTCTTTTATTTAGTTTGAGTTCACTAGTACTGAAACTCTAGCTAGGATTATTGAATTTCTTGACTAATGTAATTTTCCCCTGCTTCAATCTTTAGCATAAATGATTGAAGGATTGTTTTCCTTTTAACAATGATAACTTATGTCAGTTGCTTCCTTCAGTAATAGATACAACTGTAGTTTTTTTCGTTTTACAGATTCGGTTGTTCTTTGATAGAAGTAAAAAGACCAAAGAGTGGTTCATTTTAACACCACACTTATTGTTGACATGCCCAAAAACATGACAGTCATATGGTAGCTGACCAGTCTTCACACATAGAATATTCAGGAGATGTTAACCTACTTGGAAGGAGAGAAATATGGAGACTGAGATGGAAACTAGTCAAAAGTTTAACAGTGGTCTAAGATGAATTCTACTTTTCAGCATCATGTTTTTCTTTGTAACTAACAAAAATGAACACTCACAGTAACTGCTTTTTCTCACCTGTTTATTATGGTTATTTGCTTTTTTAATAAACAAAAAGTCATTTTCATTGCTTTATATATTCCATGGTATAGATGTATAATTATTTGTTTAACTACTCCATTCCTGGATTTTTAGGTTATTCTCATTTTTTGGCTCTTCTGAATAATGCTATGAAAAAAAAAATATAATGTAGCTTTTCTTCTAGTTTGATTTGTTAATTTAAATTCTAAAAAGAATTGCTAGCTTAGGCTAAAGAGTTTTGTGAGGTACTGTTTGAATTATATTCAGAAATAGTCTAATTTCACAATGTCATACCTTCTCTGTTGGGAATACAGTTTTACAGGTTTTTTAAATACTTTTGCTCGAAATGTATTATGTAGTCATCTTTGACAATCTGATATGAATAATGTATAGTGCTTTAAATTTCATTTCTTGTTTAGTAGTGAGATTGAATATTGTCTCATACCTTTTTGTACATGTATTATTTCTTTCGTAAACTGTTTTTTACCCATGTTTGACTGGTTAGTTCATCTTAATTTGCCAATGTCATGTTTATATTTTACCATTACCTTTCAAGTTTTTTTGTAATTTTGACTCATTCTGTTTCCTTTGTGGTTTCTGGTTTGGCATTATTGTTATAAAGACCTTTCCCACCATCTAAGTTTGTGTAAATATTCTTCCTTATTTTCTCTCCGTACTTTATGATTTGCATTTTAATTTAAATCTATAATCCATTGAAAAATCTCATATAAAATCTGAGAAAGGGATCCAATTCAAATTTCATCCAAATGAATATTCAATTTCTTAACTTCTTTTCAAAATTATTTGATATGCCACTCATTTTTTTTTCTAAGTTATTATATACACTTGGGATTTTTTGTACTTTCTCTTTTGGGCCATTGTGTACCAATATCATACTGTTTTAATTATAGTGTAGTTTTATAATATATTTTAAATTGTTAAGATCCTGACATTTACTCTTTGTTCCCAGAATTTTCCTGGCTATATTTACTTAATTACAGTATATCTCCATATAAGCAAGTAAAATAGAGATAAAATTCATGAAATGTTAGAACCACCTAATTCAATGCTGTTACAGGAAAGGGTGTTGCATTTCTTTCCTTCTCATTTGGCATCTTCATCCTTAGTGATATTTTGACTGTGAATTTAACTTTAATTTGATGATAACTTGCAAATCTAAAGTTCCTGTCCAGACTTCCTGCCCTCTAGCCCTATATTATTAACTACCTGTTGAACAGATCAGCTGGATATCCCAAAGTTACATTTTTCTTATACTATCCAAAAGTGAACCCATCTCTCTCTCCTTACTTTGTGTTCTTATTCTTGATGAATAACACCATCATCTCCAAGTCAACCAAATCAGAAACTTGGGAGTCATTGTAAACTTCCTTCATGATACATCGATAGGCAGTGGAATCTTTTTCCTTCCCAATAACATCAAATGAATCTTGTCTACTTCCTTGCGACTGACTTTACTTTGGCTCTCATCAGCTAGCTCTTGCCTGGGCTGCTGCAGTAAGTCGTCTTCTAACTGGGTGACTTGCTCTTCTCTAGTCCATCCCCTTTCTTGTTCTAATCCATATTCTACACTAATTCTAAAATGATTTTTTTTTTCCAAAATGGAAATGCATCACTCACTTGAATAAAACCCTTCAAGTAGTTTCACATTTCCTTTGGATAAAGCCCATGTTCCTTAGCATGGCCAATGAGGACCTCTGTGACCTGGCCTCTGAGTCTCTCCCAAATTGGGTCTTAAGTTGGATGCTTTAGCCATTATGGACTTTTTGTGCTTTGTGCTTTGGGATCTTTTTTTCATGGTATTTTCTATACTTGGCATAGCACCAATCCCCCCCAGCACACACACACATACAGACACACACACCCTAACACACCCTACACAAATGTGTGCATGACCATCATCACCACCAGGAATATGCACCTAATAAGAGCTGTCTTTGTGTCAAGACTTACATCAAGGCTTTGGAGCTTTTCTTGACTCAGCTCTCTTCTTCCTCTTTGTAAAATGGACTGTTCTTTTTCTCATCTTTCCCTCCAGCCCCCCAAGTATCTGTCACTACATCCCTGACACTTTAAGGCCCTATCTTGATTACAGGTTTGTTTGCTCTTACTGTTCTGTGAGTTCTCTGGATAAATCTCATTACATACATCTCTATATCCCCAAAGTTTATTATAGTACCTGCTTTAATAGTTTAATAGTTTAATAGTTGCACAACCTATGGGTACCTGTTATGCGTGTTTAGAAACACAGATAATGTGATGTGATTGGTCCAGGCTTGGAGAGAGAGTTAAAAGCAGAGCCAAGCCAGCCCCCAGCTCCCTGTCTGACTGCTTTGCATTGCCACTCCTCTACTTGGGAGGAATGGGAACCTGTAATGAACGTGTTATGTGCAGATACTCAATCCTGAAAGTTCAAATCCAAAGCCTCTCTTTTTTTCCTCATTTTTATCTAGTTAGAACTTATTTAATTTAATTTTATGAAGCTGACATTTCTTTCTCCTTTAAGGGAGAGAGACTTGGGCAACCAAATGGTACTTCGAAGTGGTTATATGGAAGACTTTTTCCATTTTCTTTAGAATTAAAAGTCCTCCCACCCCAATTTTCTTGTTTCTACTGCAAGTGTTACATTTGTTGTTGTTTATTTTTCCTTTTAACCTAATTGTGTTTTGTCCATGTATTTTCTCTGGATGGGAAAACTGGTATTGTTGAAGTGGGATTAAGCTTAACGGTTATTGTTTAGTGAAGAAAATTGCATGGAATAAGCCTCTTCCTCACATAAAGTAAATGGATTTCAAGGTTAGCAACTAATACAAACTAATTTAATTTGACAGGAGAGTACAACTTTCGAAAAAAATGCAGATGCTCATAAAAACAATAAACTTCTTTTGAGTTGGAGATCATAGTGAGGAACCATTCTAATCACCAACCAAAGTCAAAGTCACAGAAATAAGTTTATTCAGATTTTGACTGAATTGTCTGTTTCCAATTTCTCATAAGGCCATTCATTTTGTATTTTAAATAATTCTAATTATGGAGTTTCTTCCTATTTCAAGTCCAATTGTCTCATTTTCTCTCCGTTTAACAGCTGTAGGCATGCACTAACTCTGGATCTTGCCTGAACTCTCTCAGTACTCTTCTAACTGGCCTGCTTGCTCCCATCTCATTCACCCCTGTCCCATGACTACATCCAATACATATTATACATGAATTCTCTTAGGACTGGGTCTGTAAAAGGACCTCTGCTTATCCACTGACTCTCCTCCAACCTGGCAGAAATATACTTGCTATTTCCTAGCAGTGCTAACTTGGATGTTCATTTAACCTCTGTTAACCTCAGTGTTGCCATGTGTAAAGGATGATAATACCTATACCACATCACAGAGTTGGTTCACAGATTAAATAATGTGCACAAAAGCATCTTACAACTATAAAAGTCTTTATGTTAAATGGCATAATGTTCTACTAATTTTAGATCTGTTCAGTGCAATAGCATGGGGAATGGCTAATCTCACCACCTGAAGATGACCTTCTGAAGCTTAAATCCCCGCTTGTGTCTCTATGGTCTCTCTCTCACCAAGCTATACCTCTCTTTAAGCTACTTCTGGAGTCTGTTCACCTGCCCCTTATAACGTGTTAATTTTTAATGCAAAGCATGTTCTAGTTTAGCTTCACTATATGTTCCCTGAGAGAAGACATATTTTTGTTAATGTTTTATTCTTTTCAGCTCTTATTTGGGGAAACGTCAAGAGATTGTTGCTTTCATCTTTTCTCTACTCTGGTATCTTCCTTTCTGGTCAGTCTAGTCTTTAAAGCAAGTTTTGATTATCTTTTAGTGCTGTGAGGTAATTCACAGGACTCAGGCTCTGCCTGAGGAAAACTCTTCTAAACATTTGAGATTAACCGCTTAGATGAGAGAATAAAAACCATTCTGTACTGGGGTGAGAAAAATCAAACTTGAGACCTATAGGAAGCTATTATCCCCACCCTACCCTGCTTTACTTAAAAAAAACAAACGTTTTTTGTAGTTCTTGGCCCATTGGAAGACATTTCTTTGCTTATTTTTGACTAGTGCATGACACATTGATGGACTTAAAGAAATAGGAATTTTTTTCCCTGCCTTGCCCTCACAATTTATTTTGAATGTTTCTATGTGGTTTCCAGATTACAAAACTATCCTAAGAAAAGGATCTAAACATGTTTCTAAGTCTGTCATACATGTTTTCCTGAGATATGTTTTTCCACTACTGGGAAGTGGACCAAATCTGATTTTGGGCTGCGTGAAAGAGTAGCTCTGGCATTAGCTCTCCTGCATTGCCATAGCTCTGTTCTAGGCACTAATGTAAATCTAGTTTTGAGTTGTAGTTCATAATCATGTGGAAACTCTATATTTTCTTTTTTAAGCACTAACTAAACCAAGCACCAAAGACTGACTTAGGAATGTGATCATTTCCCAAACAATATCTTAAGTGGATTTCTGATATTCTTGTTTCTGTTCAATGAAATGAGGATACCATTCTCCATCCCAGTTACCCTTCCTCTTAATTATTTGCTCAGAGAACTAGTAGGACATAGTGGTTTCTATTTTATCTTTTACTTCAAGGTCATAGAAAGGCATAGGGAGAATTCTTTTTAATTTTTAAAAACCAGTCTGCATATACTCTACAAAAATGGTACCTATAAATATGTCACACTGTTTCACTCTCCTGCTGGGTCTTCTGTGACTTTGCTATGGTTTTCAGCCCCTTCTTTTTTTCTCACATATTATTGCATCCTTGGGCTTCAAAGGACTTGAACTATATATTGATATTTTTCCTTTGAAAGTATTTGAAAAGGAAGATATATGTGACAATAAGATATTATACGGTCTATTCCACCTCATTGGACTTATTTTAATTCTAAAAACTATTTCCCAGTGGTATATATGAAAATAATGTTCATTTATATCTAATATTATATATAGTAAAGTCAACTCATAGTAGGTATACTTACATTATCTTCGTGTATTACTCATGGCTGATGGATTTTGTTATTGCATATGCTTTTACAACTTCCTCCTCCTCCTTGCTGTTTTCTTACTGTCTCAGAGCAGTTGCTGTGTGCTTAGTAAATGTAAACTCATTTAAATAATTATTAGGAAGGGAAAATTCTCTTCAAAGGGAAAAATCTATTTCAAGCACAGCTAGAGCTGAATTTTGGGTTATTTAATTTGCTCCCATTTATTAATGCATATCATTAAGAGGTGTAGGCTCTTTCACAGGTAAATGTGGTTAAATAGTCATATGCTTGTAGAAACAAGAAATGGTTGGATAAAGAACATTTTTTTCCTTATCACATCTTTCCCTCCATCAAACTTTTTCTCCTTTTCTTCATTCTAGAGCTCTATGACTTTGGTGTCTGGCATAGAGCCTCCCCCACCGTGCACTTGCCATCTGTGGTCTCTCTACAGGCCGGATCCTGAGAACACTTTAGCAAAGAAGGAGTTTCAACAGGGATTGAGAAGGCTAAAGGTTGATGGCTGGATAGTGTGAGAAGTAGCAGCCAGCATAGAGCAAGTGGAAAAAGAATCTACAGAAGGGAGCCAGAGAGAAGAAACAACAAAGGGACTCAATTCCTCTTAATAATGTATAGCCTTATATATATATAATATATATATACAATTTCCCCCAGAATATCAAGTTGATCCTGTCAATATCCCATGAACTTCAGATAATAAACTGGAATTTGACAAGGGGAAAAGAAGAAAGGAAAAACTATTTTCGTTCTAAAGGACTATCTCAGCTTTTTTAAGTAATTAAATTTTTTTTTGCATGAACATGAGAACAAAGTTCCCCATTTTAAAATATAGCAAAACATTGATTTGTATAATTGAACCATTCCTTAAAACACAAATTAGAAATTTGCAGGAATATGCTCTTAATAAGGAAGGGAAACTTGATCAGAATTTTGGGGTTTTAAAACCTGCATGATGAATTATTGCCTACCATTTAAAAAAAATGTTTTCTTAGGGAGACCTTTTCAGCTAAACATATTCCCTCATGTTTTTTCTTACAATATGGATAGCATGGCACATCATCATTGTAATACTGAGTTTGAAAAATTAAAGAATTAAATAGTTAAATGCATCATTATCTGGGTCAAATTTCATTATATTTTCTGAATTTTAAAAATTCAGCATATTTTTACTTCTGGTATAGTGCAGTTGATCATAAGAAAGTGACCTTTTTGGCAGAACTTCAGCACTTTTGTATATAGACAAACATTACCTCCTCCTAATCTACATTAGTGACCCACAACTCACATGTCACAGTGGAGACTTTTAAATAGCAATAGGCTTAGAATTAAAAAGTAAATTACAATGGAGCCACTTGAAAATTTGCTGACATTTTCAAATCAGGATTCACAGTCCTAATATTAACTTATTTAGTAAATAAGCCTTTAGTTTGCAATGTTACTCAGAAGAAAAAGAGAAAAGAAGCTAAGGCTACCTCTAATCTGACATTAGCCAGGCCAGTGCCATAGTTCTCTCATGACTGACACATTGAGCCATTTCCTTTGGCAAGGTAATAGAAAATGAAGATTTCAAAATATGTGATGTTGTTGGACATAAGGACATCTTTTTATCTTCAGATTCTGCTGGCTTGGACTGTAAGCATCCCAAATAATTCCTTTGGGAGAAGTTTTGGTGGAAAAAAGCCAGACCCCATTTGCTGCTGGTTATATACTTTTCATTATGGGTTACAGCAGTCCCCTTTTGCCTCCTTTTTCCTTTCCCGAATCGAAACTCTTTTTAAAAAAGTATAGCGTAGAAAATGTGAGTATAAGCGTAAAATGAAAAGTGAGTATAATCTGTAATACATTAAAAAATCTATCTGAAAAGATTATCAAGGGCCACATTCAATAGGAATTTCTGGAATTTAAAGATAAACCTTTCCTAGTCCAGTCAGTATACAACTGAAAATCTATTTGTAATTCATTGTTCTTTGGTTTAGACAGATTATCATTTTACAAAGCAACTTTTTACTATAATAATTCAGTGCTTTTTCATACTAAAACACAATACTCAATGATGGTAAAGTCTTAATGTCAGAAACTTGGCTTTGAGTTCTAATTCTGAGGTTTATGGGCCATGTGCCTTGGAAAAGTTATTTTAACTAGCCTGAATCTTTTTCATCTGTAAAATAGAATCATCTGCCTACTTCTTGTAGTTTTCCTGCAAAGCAATTAAGGTAATAAAATATTATTTGTTATTTTGAAAATGGCTGTTAAATGACTCTGTAGGTTATTATTTTAGTTCCTAGTATCATTGATAGAACTCGAAATGTCTATTTCTGTTTAACGTATTTTGTTCACTAATTTAAAAGAATTTCTGCCAGTTTAGTGGATTTAACAAAAACATTATTAAAATGTAGTTGTGAGTTCAACCATAACCCCTCATATATCTTAATGTCCTAAAGGATTGCCAAACGTAAGATCTTTTATCACAGCCACATAACAAAAAGGTCCTGGTTTTGCATTAGGTACTTATTGGCCAAAGAGGAACCTACATCAGCTGTTGCCATAGGGATAATAAATCTCACTATTCTCTAGAAGTTGCAATCGATAGCCCCCTTCAATTGGACTATGTAAATGCTGAGTTTCTTTTATTCCATGGAGTCTTGGACTATTACTCTCTGGTTCTCTGCTACTTAGTATGATGTTTAAGTAACCTGGGGCACTTGTTAAAATGCAGACTCTTGGTTCTTTTCTGCCTGTTGGGTTTTGGGGTTATTACTTTTTAAACATAGTACACATGATGCACACTAGTGATTAGGTAGCATTTTAAAAAAATTCTTATTTCTCTTTCTCCCCCCCCCTCCCCCCCACCCCGGTTGTTTGTTCTCTGTGTCCATTTGCTGTGTGTTCTTCTTTTTGTCCGCTTCTGTTTTGTCAGTGACACGGGAATCTGTGTTTCTTTTTGTTGTGTCATCTTGCTGCATCAACTCTCTGCTTTCTTTCTTGCTGCACTTTCTTTTGCGCTGGGCGGCTCTCCTTATGGGGCGCACTTCTTGCGCATGGGGCTCCCCTACGCGGGGGACACCCCTGCGTGGCACAGCACTCCTTGCGCACATCAGCACTGAGCATGGGCCAGCTGCACACGGGTCAAGGAGGCCCGGGGTTTGAACCGTGGACCTCCCATGTGGTACGCAGACACCCTATCCACTGGGCCAAGTTCGCTTCGCAGCATTATTTCTTATTCACAAAATTCTCAATGTCTTGACAAATCAAGAAGAGTAATTCTAAATTGTACACAAGGAAAACTCAGGTTAAAAAAACTGTTTATCATGTATAATGTAGTGTTTGGTACTCTTGTTCTGAATTTTTTATTATCAGCAGTTGTGGCTAACTTTTTTTCAATCCAGTATAAGCAGCATTGTTTTTGCAAAAAAGAAAAATAATAAAATTTACAAAACAAACGTAAGGTTTAAAGTTTCAAATATTTTTCATGACTTTCAACCAACTAGAGCCTGTAAATATTAAATTAGAAATATTAAAAATGTAGGCAGAAATGTTTCTGTTACAAACTTTGGAGCTATAGTAGGCATTGGTTTGGTTCAACTTCCAGGTGAAATAAAAGGTTAAAACTTTTAATCTGGCCATTGGCCACTTGGAAATACTTGCGCTGATATTAATATCTGTGTATAATTTGATTTCCTTCTTTCTACATGATTTATCCAACCTGATATTATTCTGCCTGAGAATGTCTAGACTTCAGGGTAATTTAGAAGATTTTGCTATATTTTAGAAAATAATTAGCTTCTGTTAGAATATGGGAAAAAGAACATATCCAGTATTTTCACAATAGTTAGCTTTTGGGGGTGGGGTGCAGGCTGAGGTAGGGGAAAGGAAATCTTCAAAATTTGACATTAGTGTCCATATTTCCTAAGCAGTAGTTCTTAAAGTGTCCCCAGCCAGCTGTATTAGCAACACTTGGGAGCTTTTTAAAAATGTAATTTCTCAAGCCGCACCTGAGAACTATGGGATTAGAGACCCTCTGGGTGGGCCCAGCCACCTGTCTTTGAACCAGCCTTCCAGGTGATTCTGATGCAAACTGAAGGTTGAGGACAACTCCTCTGAGACCTAGTTTTAAACCTCAGTTGCAGTCCAGTTACTCATTCTTTGAATACCCTTTGCCTAAAACACCTTATGTTGGTCCAAAATGTAGTATGTCACCCTAATGTATTTGAGGGATTAACAGATTGGTTTAGGCGTCAGAGAACCTGGATTGACTCCTGGCTGTCTTTGTACTAGTTTTTGACATTGGGAAGATTGCTAAACCTCTCTAAACCTCATTTCATCATTTTTTAAGAATGGAATTTATTACATTTCTCTTCCAGTAGCTCTTATTGTTATTCATAATCTCACTAATCCTGGGCTATTTTTAATTTACTGAATTTTTACAGTATGCCTTCATTCTGGCCTGGGTCTTCTGTCATGACGTCATGAGCTCCTGAATCTATTTCTGTCACTTCTGATTTTGTCTGTCTAGTGTCTGAATCTCTGCCTCCTCAGTTTACATGGGTGCTGCTGTGGTAGTTTGGGACTTTTATGGACCCCGGAAAATCATGTCCTTAGAGCTAGTCAATTCCTGTGGGTGTGAACCTCTTGCAGATGGGATCTTTTGATTAGATTACTTTGGTAAGGTGTGACCCGGGGTGGGTTTTAATCCTCTTACTGGAGTCCTCTATACAGGGAATGAATATGGAGAGAGAGAGAGAAAGAGAGAGAGAGAGAGAGAGAGAGAGAGAGAGAGAGAGAGAGAGAGAGAGAGAAAGCCGGAGGAAGCCAGGAGCTGAGGCCATGAAACCCAGACAAGAAGGGAGACCATCACATGCCACCACGTGCCTTGCCAGGTGACCCAGAGGAGTCTAGGATCGCCGGCAGCCAGTCTTTGGGGGAGAAAAATCATTACCTAATAAAGCCTTTATTTTTGGTACATTTTCAAAGCCTCAGAACTGTAAGCTTATAAGTTAATAAATGTCCACTGTTAAAAACCAACCCATTTCTGGTATATTGCCTTCCGACAGCCTAGCAGAATAAAAAAATAGCCTATGTCCACCAAATTCCCCCCCCACAGAGCCCACCCTCCTCTTTCTTTCATGCTCTTTAAATTTAGCAACATAAAACGATGACAGTATGCATGGGATGTACTAAGAGGCAACCTGACAATTTACTTGTATTGATTTAGGTCAGTCACTCCCTGCAGCATCCCTTCTCGGAAACATGCAGCCATAATCAGCCCATTAGCAGATGCTGTAGCAGCAGGTTAGGAAACTCCCTGCCTGTCCTTTTACTGTTCAGAACAACAGCAGGGAGAATTGTCCTTTATAATACATATAGGTCAAAACTTGAATACCTTTACAGAATAATTCAGGTCAGCTTATCTCTAGCTAAAACCAACCTGATCACGCACCTGTTAACATCTTGTCAAAATCTTTGATTGCCTCTTTAGGTCTAAATTACACACCTGCAGCACTCTTGGTAGCCTGTATGTGGGGTGCAGAGCCGCGGTTTATTGGCATCCAGCTCCTTGTCTAGCCAGGGCTTTTTTACTGATGCTTATGGGCCATTTTGAGACACAGACAAATCTACTCTCTTTACCCAACACAAGTTGCTAGTTAGTGTGCATGATAAATAGGCTTTCCTTATACACATATGCACAGGAGAGGAGACAGGTCTTTGGGAAAAATGGAGCACTTATAGAATATGTTCCCTAACTGCTCACAATGTGAGGGTTTCTGTTTCCTTTCTCTCCCTTTGCATTAGCTGTGTATCTTTATGTCTTCCTGCTTCTCCACTTGTCTCTTAATAAACTCTGCCCTATGCCTATAATTCAAAAGAAAAAATTAAGCATGACATAATTTGGGATTAATTGTTCAGAGGCAGAATGCTGGCTTTATGTCCAACAGCCTCAATAAAGGCTTTCTGGGAAAAGATGGTAAAAATTATTTCCTAAGGCATAATGGCAACTGAAAAAAAGAGAAAATACAACACTCAATATCGGATATTGTGTTTAGATTTTTGTTTCTCTACTCAGTAGCTGTTGAACTTTAGACAAAAAATACTGTCTGAACCTCAGTTTTAACACCTAAAAGTGGGATAATAATATTTATTTCATTGGATTTTGTGTGCTAGATATATCAATATGAAGTGACTGCGTATAAGTAGACACTTGAACACTGGTAGCTGTCATTTGTTACTCTTACTTTTAGTTTTTTGTATTAATATTAATGGATGAAATTAATTTTTAATGTAGGAAAGATAATTCATTTAAGTGTAAACACTTAAGTACAGAAATGCTTTCTTCTTGACCATTTTGACATTGGCATTATCAAAAAGATGTTTTAAAATCACCATCCCAAAAATCTTTTAAAAAGGTTACATTTTATCTGGAATAATTTGGTTTGTCTGAGATGACTAAACTGTAAAAATTCTCCCTTCCCTGTTTTGAGACTTAGTGATTTATCCCTGGCCTAATGGAGGCAGAGAAAATTGATTGCAGTAACAGAGATGAAAGTAAAGGGACAACAGTTGTTCTCCGTTTACCAATTTCCAGTGTTTGTGAAGTGGTTCCTGTATTTATCTCTTAGTAGCAACAATAATGCTTTCAACTTCTATCCCCATAATCATCTTCCATCAATTTCAAAACAGTTTCTGTAATAGCTGTTAAGTTAATAGACATTGCAGGCCTGCTTAGACTCAGAGTTGGTAAACAATTTCTCCAGCTATGGAGCAGTGCCCGCAGTGTGTGTTTTCAGGTTACTATGTCCATGGCATGTCAACCATACAAATGCAGATTCCCCTTTCACTGCATTTCACTTCAGTGGGAAAAGTGAAGCATAATATTCCTAATAATGGAAAAATGTGCCACATCACAGCCTTTTTTCCCCCATTTTCCGGAAGAAAAGAAATATGGACAAATTGGAGTTTGTAGGAATCTACACTGAATGTTGACTACTCAGCACATTTGGATGCTTCATTGCATGCTGCTATTTTTTTCATTGCTTGTTTCACAGGAGTATGTGTGGTGGTTTGGAGCTGTAGGTACTCCAGAAAAACATGTTCTTAAACTTAATCCAGCCCTGTGGGTATGAACCCAAGCAGGACCTTATGATGAGGTTATAAGGTATGGCCCCACCTCGATCAGGATGGATTATACTCGTATAACTGGAGGCCCAAATAAGAAATTCTTGCCACAGGAAGCAAAAAGCTGCAGATCAACAGAACCAGAAAAGATGGGAGAGGCCAGGAGAGGCCACCATGTGCATTGCCATGTGACGAGGAGCCCAGGACCAAGGCACTCAGCCCCGGAACGCCACAGTCTTTGGAGAGAAAGCACCACTGTGATGATGCATTGATTTGGACATTTTCCTCACTTCAAAACTGTGAGCCAATAAATTCTCATGTTTTAAACAAACTTGCTGCATGGTATTTGCTTGTTCAGCCAAGGGTGATAACACAGTATGACTTTTCTCCCCATATATGCCCTAAGTATATCTCACAAGCTATGGCACCATGGTTCTGAGCACATAACAACAATTTACAAATACTTCTTTAAAAAATAATGCCAGAAACAACACATATCGGGGTATACAAACACTAAGTATTATTTTGCTCTATGCTCCATTCTCTATTTAGAATTTATGCTTAGGAAGTCATTAAATCTTGAAAATAAAAGTACACTCTAACTTAAAGTAAGATATTAATGAGTAGCCCGTAAAACATTTTTTTCACTCATAAACTCTGCTTAATAGGCAGATACATATTTCATTAAAAATAAAATTTATAAATTTTACTCTAGCTGATTAACTTTAATTACAAATGCAACTGGTTCCTAAGAAATAGTAAGATTGAGCTTATATGTCTTAAAATTTTATTAACTAGAAATATAATACAGTAGTAGATGATATTGACTAGTTTCTTTTAATTCCAGATTTGTTACAGTTTTATCACTAGCTTGTAGCTTGTGCTACTTAGGAAAAAAATGACTTGTTTCATCTGTACATGTTATCAAGAACATTTAACATATTTGAGAAAAAGTATTTTGAGACTTTAGCCTGTTTTCTAATATATAAATGGTTATTGATAATTTCAAGTGAATGTTATCTATTCAAAGGTAAATATGGGATTAGAGAAGAACTTGGATATAAATAGTGTAGTTTCTATGTACTTAGAAATAAAAACATTGAATTTAAAAAGAAAATGCTATTATACAGACTTTACTAATTTAAAATAGTGTTTCTTAGAATTAGCACTCATTCTGACTTTGCCATCAAACCGTTCCAAGGGCCCAAAATCAACCTTAGGAAACCAACCTAAGGAAATACAGCTTTCTAATAACCCAGTACCTCCTGGTTACTAAGGATATGACTACTACAGCTCTTATTACCACTACTAATTATTACAACAACCTGTTATACTTGTTATAACCCCTGGCACTGTGCTAAGCACTTAACTTCTTACAACTACCCTATGGTGGACATACTATTATTATACCCAGTTGCTATGTATAGACATAGAAGCTAAAATAATTTTTTTTTTTTTTTCAGGCAGCCAGAAATAGTTTTTATTTTTATTTTTTTATTTTTTTTTAATTTTTTTAAATTTTTTTATTTTTTATTGACTTTGTAATAATATTACATTAAAAATATATATGTGAGGTCCCATTCAACCCCACCCCCCCACCCCCCCTCTCCCCCCCCCCCCCAACAACACTCGTTCCCATCATCATGACACATCCATTGGATTTGGTAAGTACATCTTTGGGCACCTCTGCACCTCATATACATTGGTTCACATCATGGCCCATACTCTCCTCTATTCCATCAAGTGGGCCCCGTGAGGATTTACAATGTCCGGTGATTATCTCTGAAGCACCATCCAGGGCAGCTCCACGTCCCGAAGACGCCTCCACCTCTCATCTCTTCCTGCCTTTCCCCATACCCTTTGTCCATTATGTCCACTTTTCCCAATCCAATGCCACCTCTTCTATGTGGACATTGGATTGGTTGTGTCCATTGCACCTCTATGTCAAGAGGAGGGTCAGATTCCACCTGGATGCTGGATGCAATCCTCCCATTTTCAGTTGTAATCACTCTAGGCTCCATGGTGTGGTGGTTGTCCTTCTTCAACTCCATCTTAGCTGAGTGTGGTAAGTCCAATAAATCAGATTGTAGGTGCTGGAGTCTGTTGAGGCTCAGGATCTGGCTATCACATTGTCAGTCCAGGAAGCTAAAATAATTTAAGCAACCTGCCTCAGTCATCCAGCTATTAAATAGCATTGCCATTAAAACTCAGATCCCATGCTGTTCCCTTCTGACTCTACAACCTTAATTCACTTTCATTCCCCTCTTCATTTTTGGTCCTTCTCTACTATAAAGTATTAGACAAATGATATAATGAGCACAGAGAGAAAAATAGTGCAAATTATGCAATATGGGTTTGGAATAGAATGAACAAAACTTAGGGTGTTTAATTCAGTGAATCAAAATCTGCCTGCAAGCCCCTTGGTTCCCTTCACCTTTCTGGTAGGCTTCCTCCTCCACCTCGCTCACGTGGCAATATGGTACAGGAGGGTACATTTGGGTCTCTTCCCAAGCTCTAGCATGAGTTCCTCCCATCCCAGTGAACCACCCAAATTGTTCTTGAGAGAGAAGAACATTGGTTTCCTCTCAGAGATACCAAGGCTACTGTCAGCAGTACATGGTTTATTGTCCTGGAATTGGACCTTCCTCTTTCACATCTGGTGAAAATGGACCTTGCTCTTTGATATCTGCTACAACCTCGTTGTCAACAGAACATGGTTACTGAGACTAACCTTATCTGGATAAACACTTGGTCCCCCTCATCAAGAAGGACACAATCTAGAGAGTTGTTCCTGTCCCCTTCTTTGGGGGTGGTGATGGAAGTCTGTGTTGGATTTCCAGGTGATCTTATTCTTTCATGTAGTGAGGATAATGGACCTTTGGATAGCATGGTTTCTCAAACTTTGTATATGGAAGCTTCATCAGGTTGTTCTCTTCCTTTCTTTATACTTTTTTTCCTGAGGCGTGGAATCAAGTGTTGAATTTCTGTTTCCTCTTACTGAGTAGTGGAGGTAAACTGGTAGAGATTAAGCATTTTTCACCTATCTACAACCAATTATTCTATCTCTCCCCATGCCTGAAACCTGTAGCATAGGGATATCTGTTAGTGCATCAAAATTAAGCTCAGGATGGTTCCTCCATATTTCTGTGTTCTTCAGATGTATATTATCTCAGGTAGAAAAGACCCTGAGTCTGCCTCAGATAAGCGCTATCACTTTCCAAGAGTTGAGGATCAAAATGCAAAAGATAGCAAATCTGTCTTTATCCTTGGGTTTAGAAACATTATGTTAATTCCAGCTCACACATTTACCTAGTGTTACCTATACTCTTAACTGCAAGGATTTTGGGACTTCATTTTGGTGTTCAACAGAGACTCTTAGAGTGTCCCCATAATAACACAAAATATTAGGAGTTTTGTAATTTAATGGGTATTGACTTCAGTGGAGTCTGTTATAAACTATTTTAGTATTCAGAATCATTAGGTTTTTAAAAAAAGGCCACTGGCTCTCAAAGTATACATTGTATTTATCTGCATTTACCAGAATAATTCCCCTTTTCATCTTGCCTACTTTTTTCTTCATCACTACTCATTAATTAATGGGAGATATATACATATATATCTTCTTCACTCTATGCACAGCAAGTTGGCTAGGTGAAGAAATCATCAGCCTCTGACTGCAGGTAATACGTTGTGTTCTTTCACAGGTATAGTTACTAGAAAAAAAAACTTCTAAAAAAGACAAAATATTAATTTTATTTTATACCTACTGCTTGATTTCAAATAAGATTATTTTGAATTCTTTTCTTAATTTTTCTCATTTTTAAATTTTTCTAAGCAAACACTCTCCGTCTCCCCATTATCCCATCTTCAGGTAAAATCTAATTTGCTTTCTGTCTCTGAATTTGCTACTTCAAATCATCTGTCCTAAGTGATATCATACAGTGTCCCTATGTGTCTTGCTTGATTCACTGAGCATATTTTCAAGATTATTCTCTATTGTACCACATCTCAGGACTTCATCCTTTCTTACCACATTTGGTTTATCCAGTCATTTGTTGTTAAACATTTGGGTTGATTTCACCTTTTTCACATTTGGTTTATCCATTCATTTGTTGGTAGATATTAGGGTTGGTTTCACCTTTTGGCTATTGTGAATAAAAGCTGCTACAAGCACTGGTGTACTAGGATCTGTTTGTGACCCTGTTTTCCCTTTCTTTGGGTGTATGCCTAGAATGGATGGGCCAGGTCACATGGTAGTCCTATATTTAGCTTTGTGAGGAACCACTCACTGTATTGCTTTCCACAGTGTCTTCACCATGTTACATTCCCACCAACAATGCATTAGCGTTCCCATTTCTCTGCATCCTCACTAACACTAGTTATTCTCTGATTTTTTAATGATAGCCATCCTTATGCGTGTGAAGTAAGATCTCATTGTGGTTTTAATTTGCATTTCCCTTATGGCTAATGATGTTGAGCATCTTTTCATGTGCTTTTTGGTCATCTGTGTATCTTCTTTGGAGAAATGTCTACTCAAGTCCTTTCCCCATTTTTAATAGGATTGTTTGCCTCCATTGTTGCATTGTAAAAGTTCTTTATATATTTGGATATTAAACCCTTGTCTGATATATTTGAAAATAGTTTGCAATTATTTTCTCTCATTCAGTAGGTTATCTTTTTATTAATTTCCTTTGAGGCACGGAAGTTTTAAATTTTGATGAATTTGCATTTATCTATTGTTTTTTTTCTGTTGCTTAGGCTTTTGGTGTATAATCTAAAAATTCAGTGCCAAGTCCTGGGTCATTAAGATGTTCCCCTATGTTATCTTCTATGAGTTTTATAGTTTTAGCTCTTATAATTTTTGTCCTTGACCTATTTTGAGTTGATTTTTATGCAAGGTTTGATCTTGATTTCTTTCAGTGGAGGAAAGAACAATATTTACCTTGTTAATTTTTTAGAGACTGTAACAGGAATAAAAATGAAATAAAAGTTAATGTTCACTTGGAATTTTATCTTTTTCTTTTTATTTAATACGCTGATAGAGAAATGTATGCGTTTAAATAAATAATTCCAAATACAGTATGCTATCTCTTTTACAACCTGTGTTTTATGTTGGAACATTTCAAAGGTATGAGTAAAATTGAAATAAAAGGCTGGAAAATCAACATGGAAATTTCTTAGTAAGTAAAAAGAGTGTTCCTTCTTTATTTTGATCAAATGGTATTTCCTAACTGAGCTGAGAATATCTTATTTCTAGGTCATTGCTGGCTTCCAGTATCAAAATGGTTTATTTCAGAATGGCAGGGCCTAATGGAGATATTTCTTTGTGTAACTCTGGTTCCCTCGCTCAAGCAGAACTCTGTATTATGGGCAACACATGAGAACTGAAACCCCTGTAAAGCAATTCATGAGGTCCTTTAAGAGAAAAGAAGTCCTAAAATGTCACTATTGGCATCAAAACCTTATAGATGTCTCTGATCATTAAATTCTTGATTTCTAAAAATATTTTTTCCCAAATATTTAAAATTAATGATCTGATTCACAAAGGAATTTATATCACAGAGAAGGGGTATTTTAACAACAAAAACTGAAAATTTCATTTAGGAGCTACATTTTCATGAATAATTAATTAAAATAGCTTTCTCGTTTTTTCAGAAAGCAATTGAAGCTAGTGATAGGAACATTCCATCTTGGGGATTTTTTTCCCTAAATTCTTCTCCAAGGGTATCCTGTCACTCATAGTGTTATTTTTCTGTGATTGGTGTTAATTCCTGATGCTGTTGTTGTTTTATTGAATAGATATTTTCATACTTAGATTGAAGTAAATGCTTTTCACACTGGGAATGAAGTGAACAGAAATTAATTCATTTAAAATGGTTATCATCTCACACACTTTCAGTGGCTCCTTTTTAGATCCCACTGACTTTCTTGCTTTTCTGTTTTTCTTTTCACATATGCAGAAACTTTCTAGTTGCTTAATCCTCTTTAGTCACATAACTACATTTTATTCATTTATACAATAAATATGTTTTGCACATCTTCTCTGTCAGTTGTACTAGAGGTTGGAGAGTCAAGGTGAGAAAGGTAGTCTAGTTCTTCCCTACATGGAGCTCACGTGCTAGTATGAGAGAGAAACAAAAGCCAAACAATCAGATAAATCCAGATGAAAATTAATTACTACATCATGGGACCAGAAAGTAAACAAACTATGGGTGATTTAAATAGTTTGAATACATTGTTTAAGGAATATACCTTCAAAGATATAGCATCTGAGATGGGACCTAAATGTTGAGAAAGTATCAGCCATGTGAAAAATCAGAGGTAGAGTGCATTCCATGAGGAGTACAGAGAATGTGCAAAAGCTCTTGGTGGAAAGAGATTGGCAGTTCAGGAAAGGGGCAAATAAGGCTGCTGTGGTGGCCGTGCAGTGAGAGAGAGGCATGACGTGAGGCAGAAGGGGCATCTAGGCTTGCAAATAAATAGGAATCTTCATATACAAAGTTTTCCTTGGCTATACACTAACTAGTTAGGGTCTTAAAAGGAAAGGACAATCAGTAAAATCATTTAAGTGAAAGAACTGAAAAAAATCCAATTTATGTTTTATGAAGATCATTTCCATTGCTTGAAGGAAACCAATTGTAGGAATTTGACCATCACTTTGGGGACTTCTGCAAGTACCCAACCATGATACATGTCTGGTTCAAGGTAGTTGCAGAGGATATGTAGCAAAGTAAATCAATACCTTTGTGCATTTGATAGTAGACATGACTTGCCGAAGGATTGGGTATGAGAGGTGAGGTGAGGGAGGAATCATACTTATATTTCAGGTCAGGGCCAGTATTGATATCCTGAGTGGGAGAAGCCTAAGGTAGGGGGAACAGGATGGTGGTCAAGACTCAAGTAACTTAACCCAGTCACTTTAAGTTTGCAGCAGTTTTGAAACACTCGAGTGAAGATGCCAAATTGGCAGTTTGAAATGTGAGGCTGGATTAAACATATGAGACATGGCTGGGATATTTATGTGGCAGTCATAAAACATAAAGATATTTTAATCCATGGACCTGGGTAAGATCACCTGAGACTGTACATTGATGCAAAGAGACAATTAGCTATAAAATTCCCTGTTGAATGTTAGCCTTGACATTTAAGAAGGTTAAAATCCAAGATGAGAAATTTATCAGCGTTAACTTTTTATTAGATGTCTCACTTTTTATTAGTTGTTGTTAGGAATGCATTTTTGATTATTTACTTTGTTAGAAAATTTGTGAGTTTACACAACAATCATGCCTGAAATACAGGATTCCCCATATACAACCCTATTATTAACACCTTGCATTGGTGTAGAACATTTGTTACATTTGATGAAAGCATATTTTTGTAACTATACTGTTAAATATAGTCCATGGTCTAACTTAGGGTTCACTGTTAGAGTAGAGTAGTTCCATAGATTTTTTTATTTTAAATTTATTCTGTTACCATATAATCTAACATTACTCATTTTAATCACATTCATATATATATATATATATATATGTGCTGTTAATTATATTCATGATGTTAATGCTATCATCTCCACCATCCATCACCAAAACATTCCCATCATTCCAAATAGGAACCCTATATATTTTAAGCCTTAACTTCCCGTTCTCTATTCCCATCCCATCTCCTTGTGACCCTTTGAGATTCCTTATTCTACAAATCAGACATCATATAACATTTGTGCTTTTGTGTCTGGCTTATTTCACTTGACATGATGCCTCTCTAAGGTTCATCCATATTGCTGCAGGTACCAGGACTCCATTCCTTTTTATGGCTGAATTATATTCTGTCATATACACATACACACACACACACACACACACATATAAATAAGTGTGACTCACATTTTATTTATCCATTCATCAGTTGATGAACACTTGGGCTGCTTCCATCTTTTGACAATTGTGCATAATGCCACTATGAACATCACTGTGCAAATATCTGTTTGAGTCCTTGCTTTCAGTTCTTTTGGGCATATACTTAGTAGTGGGATTGCTGGGTGATATAGTAGTTCTTTACTTAGCTTTCTGAGGAACTGCTGAAATATCTTCCACAGCAGCTGTACCATTTTACATTGCCACCAACAATGAATGAGTGTTCCTATTACCCTGCACCTCTCCAGTGCTTGTTACTTTGTTGTTGTTTTAATAGCACCCATTCTAATGGGTGGGAAATGGTAGTTACTGTGGCTTTGACTTGCATTTTCCTGATGGCTAATGATGCTGATCCTTTTTTTTCATGTACTTTCTAGCCACTAGCAAATCTTCTTTGGAGAAATGTCTATTCATGCCTTTTGCCCATTTTTAAATTGAGCTGTTGTCTATTTGTTGGTAAGTTGAAGGATTTCTTTATATATTCTGGATATTAAACCTTTGTTGATATGTGCTTCCAAATATTTTCTCCCATTTTGTAGGTTGTTATTTTACATTCATGATAATCCTTTTAAGGCATGGAAGTTTTTATTTTTATTTTGAAGATATCTCATTTATCTTTTTTCTTTTGTTGCTTGTGATTTGGGTATAAAGTTTAAGAAACCATTGCCTAACACAAGTTCCTGAAGGTGCTTCCCTGTATTTTCTTCTAGGATTTTGATAGTTTTTGTTCTTCTGTTGAGGTCTTCGATCCATTTTGTGTTGATTTTTGTATATTTTTATGTATATAAAAATATACAGGAATTATGTGTATTTTTGTATGAGATAGGGGTCCTTTTTCTTTTTTTGCAAGTGGAGATCCAGTTTTCTCAGCACCATTCATTAAAGAGACAGTTCTCCAAATGATTGGTCTTTGCTACCTTGTCAAAAATTAGTTGGCCATAAATGTGTTGATATTTGAGCTCTGAATTTGAATGCATTGGTCTATGTCTGTCCTTATACCAGTACCTTGCTGTTTGGATCACTGTGGCTTTGTAATAAGTTTAAAGGTCAGGAAGTGTGAGTCCTCCAACTTTATTCTTCTTTTTCAAGATGGCTTTAGCTACTCAGGGCCCCCTACTCTTCCATATATTTGATAATTGGCTTTTCCATTTCTGCAAAAAAAATTGGAATTTTGATTGGCTTTTAGATTGTTTTGGGTGTGATAGACATTATCTTGATATTTAGGGGGGAGGCATTTCTAAGTGTATTTTGGCTCAAGGCCAAATTCTTGGTCTTTCTGGGGCATCTGGAGCTTTGATATAGCTTCAGATAGTAAATGGTCTATATTGAGGATCTTTATACAGATAAATCCCTACTGGAAATAACTGAAGAGATTCACTCAGCGTCCACATCGAAGGTGGATAAGCCTCACCTGGGTGTGACCAGTTCTTCACTAACATACAATAAAGACAACATGAAATCAGAGGTCTTTAATAATGGATCCCAAGTTGTGCTCCCCACCATTTCTCTCTGAACAGGTTTCAGACACCCCATCTGGGTTGCTGGTGGCAATTTCTGGCACCAGACCTGATTTTTATATGACATACAGTACAAGAAGGCACAGGCTCCATTTCCCTTGATCCACACTTGCAAAAGGAATAAATCTACTTGTTAATCTCTCTTTCTGAACCAACAGTTCTGTTTCTTCTCTCAACTATTTCTCACCCCAAATAATAAACAACCACCATGACAAAACCAAGAACAATAAAGCAAACTACTTCAGTTTTCTTTGCTATATAAAAAGTGTATTTCATTTTATTATTTTATTTCTTGTCTTAATAGATTGAATAAAGGGATCATGGTATCAAAGCAATACTTAGATGTGGTGGGGATCAAAGCTGGGTTGCTTCTCCATTTCAGAGAAAGATATTCAGTAACTCCTTTGGCCACAATGAGAATGAAGGTGTCAGTAGGGTCATGCTTGTAGAGTTTGGGTGGTGACTTGCTGTCCATCCATGCTATTCTTTGGTGTTCAGTTTCTGCCTTTGTCACATGGCTCTCTTCTCTGTCTGTGTCCAAAGTTCCTCTCCTTATGAGGACATCTGGCATATTGGAATAGGACACACCCTAATCCAGTTTGGCCTCATCTCAACTAATAACATCTTTGAATATCCTATTTCCAAATAGAATTTCATTCACAAGACTGGGGTTATTACTTGAACATATCTGTTTTGGGGGAAAATAATTTCAATCCATAACAGAGATATACATTCAGTTTGCATATATGATCTGGGCCAGTTTATTTTAAGAGCTTCTATTTTTTTTATAAAATAAAAATATCCCCAGTATGATAATTTTGGATTATACATAAAAGTAAAGAAAAAAATAACCATGTTTTCTTAAATTCAACCAACCATAGAAATTCAACCAACCATAGAAAACCACTGTTAAACTGTTTTTGCTGTCACTATTATCTCTTTTTTTAAATATATATTTATATGAGCTAACTTTAAAAATTGCTGATTACTTCATTGGTAAAGATGTCCTTTACTGCAATTAACATATAACATATAACTCCCAATCAAATTTAATCAAACTATAAGAAGACTTACTATATCACGTAATAAGTTCAAAGGTAGAACTGGTTCCAAGGTTAGTCAATTCATGACTGAAGTACATTATCAAGGAGCGGTGTTTTCTTGGTCTCTGTCTGCCATCCTTAGTGTGAGAGCCTTTAGTTACATCCCGATATAAACAAGGGACTGCTTCTTTCTTAGTCGACTCTTTTAGGACTCAGGGAGTCTTTCCCTGGAGCCCCGGGAGATTTTTCTCCCTGTTTTACTGGCCTGGATTGGTTTACATGTCCTTTCCTAAAACCAAGAATTGAAAAGAGGAATGTTACTGTGATAACTTAAACTTATTATTTAAAGTGGAAATTGTTGCAGAATTAACAACAGAACCCATTACAGCATTATAAATGACTGTGTCAGTAGTTTTTCACTATTTAACTTTTAATTCAAGAGCTTAATTTGTATAAAACTATTCCCCTCAACACTAGAATTATACTAGAAGTATAATTCTTATAACATATTTTGATAGTATAAGTGGGCTATTTTGTGGGCATAGGGGGACAATATTATATTTCACCATGTTACCACTTAAGAAATAAATATCTATCAAAATTATTTTCATTCATGTTTTATTGATCATCTAGTCGTTGATATGGCCTTGCTTTAATTCTTGCTACATAAATTATGTAAGTACAGACTTGTGTTCTTTTTGTTTTCATTCATATATCTCATCTTTCCCTAATTAGGAAATTACATTATTTTTTACTCTCCAAAAAGTCTAACAAAATGTCTTGTAAACATATTCATAATAGATGCTCAATAAATGCCTTTTGATTGATTAATATCTTCTACCCTTCCATTCAATTTTGCCCAATCATTTCTTCTTTCTACTGTTTTCATTTACTCCATTGGCTTTTTCAATTTTTTTTTATTCTAGAAAGGAGTTTATTGTAGAAAAATTATACAAATAGATATGTTTAAAATAAAATTTTAAGGTTACTCATTCCCCCAAAGATTGCGTAGCATTAGATTACATGTTAGCATGCCCTTTTCCTTTTTTTTTTCTCTTGATTTCCTCCTCAGCTTGCTTATTACTAGTGTATAGAAATGCTACTGGTTATTGCTTGTTGATCTTGTATCCCATCACTTTGCTGAGCTCTTTTATTAGCTCTAGTAGTTTTGTTGTAGATTTTTCAGGATTTTATATATATAGGATCATGTCATTTGCAAATAGTGAAAGTTTTTATTCTTCCTTTCCAACTTGGATTTGTTTTATTTCTTTTTCTTGCCTAAGGTTCTGGCAAGAACAACTAGCACAATCTTGAATAACAGTGTTTTGGAAATTTTCTACCATTATTTCTTCATATATTCCTTCTGCTCCTTTTCCTGTCTCTTTTCCTGCTGGGACACACATGATACGTGTTTGCACGTATTTTGCTGTCATTTAGATTGCTGAAACCTTGTTCAATTTTTTCCAGTCTTTTCTTCATCTGTTCTTTTGTATGTTCACTTGCAGAGGCCATTTCTTCCAGCTTACCCATCCTTTCTTCTACCTCCTCAAATATGCTATTATATGGTACCAATTTTTAAAAATTTCATTTATTGCACCTTTCATTCCCATAAGATCTGCTGTTTTTCCATGTATGCTTTCAAATTCTTCTTTGTGTTCATCCAGTGGTTTCTTAATATCCTTAATCTCTTTAGCCATTTCATTGAATTTATTAAGGAGATTTGCTTGAACATCTGTGATTACTTGTCTCAACTCCTTTATGTCATCTGGAGGCTTATTTTGTTCCTTTAAGTGGGCAGTAGCTTCCTGTTTCTTGGTGTGGACTGTAATTTTTTGTTGGTGTCTTGGCATCTGGCTTACTAGAGTATTTATTCTGTGTGCAGTTTTTCTCTTTAGTTTAGGGCTTCCTGCCCTTTCTCCCTTGCTGGTTGTGCAGTAAGAGCCAAGGATATAGTTGGTGTGATAAACTGTGGAGGCTCAAGCTGTGCCCATTGCCCCAGGGACCAGTGGACCTCCTCCATCTTTCTCCTTTGCCAGGGATATGGACAGAGTCACAGCTGTGTGGAATAATCCAAGTCGTGCAGGCCTAGACTGTAGTTGCCCAGAGAGACTGATGAAGCTTCATGGCCCTTTCTCCCTGACTGTGGTGGGGATGGAGCTGCGGGTGGGGCAGCAATCTATGCAGTGCAGGTCCAAAATGACCACAATTGCCCCAGTAGACTTCCAGTTATTCAGTCTGTGCCAGCCTGTATCTGCATTACCTGGATAGCTTGGTGTAGGGCCTGCCAGTCTCCTCTCTGCCAGATGCTAGGGCTGCAGGTTGATCTGGGTGAAAGAAACCAGTTCCTACTGTCACCATGATTTTTGGTTAGCTGGGCTTCCCCTCATACTGGGGGGAGGGGGGGGAGTCAAAATGGCGGCCACCAGCCTCCTTCCAATGGGTAGAGATTCACATCCCAGCTGTTCCTAAGGATATACCTTAGCCAGCCAAGTCTACTAATCAGTAGCTGAAATTGGTGGCCAACTGTCTCCTCTTCACCTGTTTTTGGGAAATGGGATTTCCAATTCCAGCCATGGAATAGCTCCTGTGGTGACTTGTGCCACCAGAGTAGGGCAATCACCAGCCTCCACAGCTTGGCTGGTAATTTCCTGGAGAGGCTGGTGCAGGTCCCCACAGCTTCCTCCCTGCCAGAGGTGGGCTGCAGCCTGCTCTGAATGGAAGGAAGCTGGTCCCCACCAGCACTGTGATTTTCAGTCCACCCTACTTCCCCTTGTGGCAGGCGTGGAGTTAAGATGGTGTCTACTGACCTCTTTCTGACTTGGACAGTTTTAAACTTTAGCTGTTCTTAGGATTATACTTTAATGCACTGAATTTACTCAATAGTAGCTGAAGTTGGTGCCTGACTGTCTCTTCCTCCCCCATTTTGGGGAAGAGGAGCTCTGAATTCCAGCTGTGTAACAGTTCCCAATGCGAGTTGTACCTCCAGTGGAGGTTGGGCATCAGCCTCCTCGGCGTGGCGTGCTCTACTTAAGAAACTTCTCTGCAGATGGGCAGCCTCCTTCTTTCATTCCTTCAAGGATATTGCAGAATGCTCTTCTGGTCTCCTGGAGCTCCCAAACAGGTGCTTAAGCTAGCTCCAGAGAGCTCTGGGTGTTTACTAACTGCCCTGTAGCAGGAGCTAACTCTTGGAGCTCCGTACTCTACCACCATCTTGCTGCTTCCACTCCATTGGCTTTTATTAGCATTCTAATGAAGTTTTGAGTAGTTAGAACACTGTGGGTATTTAATAAATATAAAAGAAGAGTGTCATACTTCTTATTCTACCTTAAATCTTGTTTCATTTGCAAGGCATGTTAGAATGGGTAGTTTACTCTTATTTATTTCTAATTGCTATAGTAGGGACACTTCTTTTACCCCAATAGTCTTGCTCCATTGATTTTATACACTAATTTTCTTTTATTATGCAACTGTGGTGCTTCACTGTTTTTCTTTCATGAAATTATTTCCTTTGTTCTAACTGGCATCTCCTTTATTCCAAAGCCCTGCTTTCTGCATGCTGATTTTCATTCTTGCATTCTTAGGTCTTAAGACCAGATAGTCTTCTTCTAATGTTCCTAAAATAGTTACTACCCTCTACTCTATTTCCTCACACACACAAATGCAATGCCTAAGTGATCTTTTTCATTATCCTAAGGACCTGAGAATCTTTCTGATCATATTTTCCTTTTATCACCTGCATTAGTTCTTAATCAGCTCTGTGACCTGGTACAGGTCAATTGATCTTTCCAGACTAGGCTAACTGAACATTTTTTGATTCCTGTTACTCTTGCTTCTATACCTTGCTAGTGTAGCATTAATCCTGATGAAATGTGGTTATACTGGAAAATCTGCCATACCCAGCAGAGTATAAGATCCTGAAATGATGTTTCAGCCCCCAACAGAGGTCATATCTGTTGTTGTAATCACCCAAGAGCCCAGCCTTGATTCAAATGCATTAAATATGTTTTGAATAAATGACCCTTAGCTTCAAGACACTTCATCAGCCTATTCCAGTATATTTTTTAAATCCTCAGGGCAATTTTTAAAAGTCCTAGTCCCTATTATATATATTTCTTTGTACTTCTCTATGCTTGAAAAGCTTTTCCTGTGATTTTCTCTAAAGATATACAAAAAGTTCATACTCTCTACAGAGGCATCCATGATTTGAATAACTGCCCAACATTCTAATCACTTTAGAGGCATGTTTACCCTAATTCCCACTTTGCTCTACAATTCATATGGGATTTTTCATAGCCGAAGTGATAAAAGGAAAATGTAAAAAATACATCACAACATTTTATTATATTTATGAATAGTTGTATATTTTTTATTTTGTACCTTGTTTTAGAAGTCCCTGGAGAACAAGAACACTGAATATACGGGTTTCTTTTATGGGATCAGCCTGTCAGCTATATGACACCCTGTGTTTTTTTTTAAGGTCCAGTGCTAATTCCCATGGCTCTTAGTTTGTTTATTTATATAACGGGGTAAATTATTCCTTGTAGCAACAAGCAATCTGCATGTCTCAAATCAGATGTGATTAACAACAAAGTTAGGAATTACTAAGCATGGACTAATGACAAAGTGAATGTATCTCAATAATACAGTAGAAAAAGAATGAAAAATAAATATCCAGTCTATGTAATACCCGCTTAACCCAGATTTTGGCAGCAAGGTTGGGTTCTGGGGGTGGACATATTAAAAGCTAACATCCCAAATATGGGAAGTTTACATTCAGTATGTTCTCAGATGATCATAGAACAATATTCATTGCCTTGCCATACTTTGGCATTTTCTTTATTCAAAATCTGCATGCTATCTGATATCATCTGAAGTATGTATAAGAAAAGAAGAGAGAAAAATAGAAAGGGAAATCTAGTGATCTAATGGCTAGAGCAAAGAAGAAGTTGTTAGTGTCAGTAAAGCTGGCATCTATTTCTGGCTCTACCCTCCCTCCCTGGCTGCAGTACAGGCTGCATAAGCTTTCATTATTACTTATTTTATTGTATTGTATTGTTTTTTAAAGTGATTATTTCCATGGCAACGAGGCACTGTTCCAGGCATCAGGGAGGCATGACAGCAACAGTAGAGATGGGAATCAGCAAAGTCGAAAAACGGTGTAAAGAAGAAAGGATTGGGGGTAGGGAGAACTCTAAGGGCAAAGATGTAGGAGAACCTGGCATTTTGCCAAAGACATTCTATCACATCAGTTAATGGAAAATGTTGGTTTGTTCATGTTTACTAGGTCAAATAAATAAGATAGCTGTTATTTCTTTTTTCTTCAACATTAAAATATTTACATATATACAATAATATTCTGAGAAGACACAGCTGATTAAATTATAGGGTCTAACCTCAAGACACTAAGGAAGTCTTTCTTGATCTGGCTGCCATTATCTTTTTCTGTTGTCCAACTGATTAATAGTGATAGGATAATTTTAGCTATGTTAGTATAAAGAGAATACAGGGAAAGAACTTACTCTGTAAGCAGCTCTGGTGTTAAAGAAAGAAAAAAACAAAGAAACAAAAAACCTCTCCAACTGTTGCTCTTAAGTTTCATCCTATTGTCCAGAAGTGTAGGAATAAAATTCCTTTGATGAACAGGATACAGTACATGAAAATTGATTAATCTTGTCATTACACTCTGTCATCAAAGTAGACTGCAATGGTTCTACAGCAAAATGGAAGTAGTTAACATATTAGTTAACATAATAATAATAATAATAAAATAATAACAATGATCCCAACTCCTCAACAACTTATGTAAACACAGGCACTGTTTTAAGGGATTTCAATTCATTATCTTAGTACCTTCTTTGATAAGAGGGAGATCTTTTGAAGTTGAAGTTGAACTTGGTGTGTATAACTACCTTCATGATGTTATTTTAGCTCTTAAACTGCCCTCACTGTGTATCAAGAAGCCTGGGTAAGGCTGATGTTAGGTAGGTTAGTATGGTAGTTTGCATCTTCTGTGAACTCCAGAAAATTATGTTCTTAAATTGGTCCATTCCTGTGAATTTGAAACTATTGTGGGTGTGAGTCTACTGTGAACAATTGATTAGATTAGATTCAGTTGGTGGTCATTTGATTAGATTACTCTAATAAGGTGTAGCCCAGCATGTGTCTTAATCCTCTCAGTGGAGTCCTTTATAAACTGGAATCTGCAGAGCCACAGAAACAGAGAGAAACCCAAAGAAGCTGAAAGAGAAGGCCCCAGGAGCCAGAAGCTGAAATCAAAGGAACACAGAAGCTGAAAGCAGTGAGGTGTGGGGGAGATGGGAGAAAGGAGCAGATGCTACCATGTGCCTTACCAAATGAGGGAGGACTCCAAGAGCACAAGGAGAAAAGCATCACCTGATGAAACCTTGAATTAGACATTTTCATAGCCTCAGAACTGTAAGCATATAAGTTAATAAATCCTTATTGTAAGCGCCAACCTATTTCTGATATATTACCTTTGCAGCCTTTAGCAAACTTAACAGCTGTACATTTACCTTTCATTATTTGCTAGATACAATATTGAATTTTAATCTGTCATTTGGACTCACCTCTATTGCTGTGGACCACATCTGTTTTGGTGGATGCAAATTGTTTGTTTTTGCAGGAATAATTTAACATTTTGTGGCATTACCCTAGTATTGGAAGCTGTTTTGACCCTTGCACATCTTGTTGTCAGAGAGAAAGGGTCTTTTGGGTTAATCTTTATTTTCAGTGAGTTCCAGAGACCTGAGCCAGAAGCATTTTATTAATGAGATGGGAGTCATTGAAATTACCTCATTTAGCCTTATTCTCAAACTTGTGGATTGGATGTACAGATAGTGTAGGTTCATATGTAGACTGAAGAATTTAGGTTCTTCTCATTGGGTTTACTCCATTTGCTTGCTTAAGAAGATCTCATGGTCACATTATATGTGAAAAAAAGGAAGCAGAATGATTCATTATATTTGAGCACTTTGTGAACTACAGAGTTTAGTTCCAAGACAATTCCACTTGATTCTCATGAACAAACTTTCTTTTGAAGTATGTGTTTTCCTTGTTTTATGAATGGGAGTACTTAGTTTTGTACAAGTCCATACATAGTTTGTTGAGTGACTAATCAGTGTAGAACCAATGCCTCTTTTTTTTTTTTAGGATTTTTTAAAAAGATTTTTTGTTAATGTATTTAGATTACATAAATGTTACATAAAAAGTGTAGGGGATTCCCATATGCCCCACTCCCTACCCCTCCCACACTCTCCCACATTAACAACATCCTTCATTAGTGTGGTACATTTGTTACAATTGATGAACACATATTGGAGCATTGCCACTAAGTGTAGATTATAGTTTACATTATAGTTTAAACTCTATCCTGAACAATTTTGTAAGTTGCAGCAAGGTATATAATGGCCTGTATCTGTCATTGCAAAGTCATCCAGGACTATTCTATTGTCCCCAAAACGCCCCCATATTACACCTACTTTTCCCCTCTCCATCCCCTCATTACCTCCAGTGGCCACTGCCTTCAAAATGATAAAACTTCTTCCATTGCTAGAATAACAATGTCTGTAGTTAAATAATAGTATGTCTACTCTAGTCCATCATTCATTCCCCAAGCCTGAGAATTCTGGGATGGTGATGCACACTCCACCTCTAGTCGAGAGGGGGGCTTAGATCACATTGGCCAGATGGATTGGACTATCTTGCTTGCAATTGTAGACACTGTCATTCCTTAGGATGGTCGTTGTCCATCATCATTTCCTTGTTAGTTGTCCTGGGTGAGTCCAATGAAGTGGAGGACAGATGTTGCAACTCTGTTAAAATTTGGGACCCGATTGGCACATGGAGAACTCAAAGATTTAAGTCTCTTGAACATAAACCTATCAACTCTACTACTAACTATAGGTTCATATATAAGGGGCAGAGGGAAGCAGATGTGGCTCAACTGATAGACCATCTGCCTACCATATAGGAGATTCAGGGTTCAGTACCTAGGGCTTCCTGGCCCATGTGGTAAGCTGGCCCATGCACAATGTTGCTGTGTGCAAGGAGTGCTGTGCCACGCAGGGGTGCCCCCTGTGTAGGAGTGCCCCACATGCAAGGAGTGCACCCCTTAAGGAGAGTTGTCTCATGTGAAAAAAACACAGCCGACTCTGGAGTGGTGCCACCCCCATGAAGAGCTGACACAGAAAGATGATGCAACAAAAAGAGACACAGATTCCCAGTGCCACCTGACAAGAATGCAAGTGGACATAGAAGAACACACAGTGAATGGACACAGAGAGCAGACAATGGGCAGGAAGGGGAGAGAAATAAATTAAAAAAATAAAATCTTTAAAAATATGTATAAGGGGCAGAAGAGCCATGTATAGGGAAACCACAACTGAATCCAACTCTGTCACATTGGAGAGCATAAATTCGAAAGTAGGGCCCACTGGCAGGGCACCAGCTCTGCCTATAGTGTCTGGATGTCTCCAGAGCCCTCAGGGACCCTGCTATTTGAGACAATATTTACTGTGGCAGTCAATGAGATCCTGCTGAGACAAGGATAAGTGTAACCTCTGGAATGAACTCCTGACTCACTTTGAAGTCTCTTAGCCATATAAACATGTTTGTCTTTACACTTTCCCCCTTTTGGTCAAGGTCTTTTTCTAGTTGCATTGGTAGTTGTTTCTTGGTAGTAATCCCTTGGTGCCAGGGAGGCTTATCCCTGGGAGTCATGTCCCATGCTGTGGGGAAGATAATTCATTTATATGCTGAGTTTGGCTTAGAAAGAGGCCATATTTGGGCAACAAGGAGGTTCTCAGGAGGTAACTCTTAGGCAACCTATAATACTAGGCTAGGTTTCAATTTCAAAAGAAAAAGTTTATAAGTACAGTCATCAGTATTAAGGTCCTGTCAGTGATCCATCCTCCTTCATTAGTCATGGCCAGTGTACTCTGGGGATTCTTGCTGTCCCATTAGATATTGGGGCAGAACTCCCCAAGAAGGGAATTGGATATTCTTTCAATTTTTATGTGGATCTCCAGCACATGACAATGTGCCATGAACATTTGAACTCTTTCATATGCCTTGTAGTTATGCCCCAGGTGAACCTCCTCCCATGCATCCCCCATCACTGACACCCCACACCAATGATCCTCCCCTGCCACAGTTGTAACCCTTCTGTAATCAAAAGCTTCTTCAAAAATGAAATCAACACAATAACCCAATAAAAATAATAAGATGAAATAATGATAGTTTTAAAAAGGACAAATAAAATACAAAAATTTAAAAAGAATTTTAAATTTAAAAAATTAACAAAGGAAAACAAAAAAATTTTGGTATTATGTCTTTCATCACTCTAAGATCTGTTGCTTTGTATGTACAGTGACATTTTCTTAGATTTATTCCCCTAGTGCTTATTTTTTTTCATTATATTTTCAGGGAAGCTTTAGGTTACAGAAAAGTGATTTATAGATTCTAGGGGATTCCCATATACCAAATATCCACTCATTTTCCCCTTTAACCTATTAATAACATTTTATGTGTGAGTGGTACATTTGTTACAGTTGATGTACAAATATTGAAACATTGCTAGTAATCATGGCAAATGATTTACATTATGGTTTACATTTTGCCTTTTATAAATTTTGATAAAATTTAACATGGCCCATACCTGTCATTGCAAGATCATGTGGTACATTCCATTGCCCCCACCCATGTTCCATCTATTCTATTCTATTCCTTCCTCTCCTTCCCCTTAGGACACATGGCAACTACCAAGCTTCACTCTTTTTTTTTTTTTTCTCTCCTCTTACCCCTCTCCCCAGTTGTCTGCTCTCTGTGTCCATTTGCTGTGTGTTCTTCTGTGTCTGCTTCTATTCTTGTCAGCGGCACGGGAATCTGTGTCTCCCTCTGTTGCATCATCTTGCTGCACCAGTTCTCCGTGTGTGCGGTGCCACTCCTGGGCAGGCTGGACTTTCTTTCACTCTGGGTGTCTCTCCTTACAGGGCGCACTCCTTGTGCATGGGGCTCCCCTATGTGGGGGACAACCTTTGTGGCATGGCACTCCTTGCACGCATCAGCACTGTGCAAGGCCAGCTCCACACAGGTCAAGGAGTCCTGGGTTTGAACCGCAGACATCCCATGTGGTAGGCGGATGCTCTATTCATTGAGCCAAGTCCACTTCCCAAGCCTCACTCTTTGAAGAACAAGATTCATAGTTAACTTGCAACAACATTGAGGGCTTGACATACTGGACTCTCCTCCTGTATTAGGCACTGTCTATGCTCTTGAGAGAGTCCCTCCCCTCTATTACAGAACAGCAGAACTCCCCTGGATGGGAGTCCAACACCTTCCCACTCATTATATGGGTCTCTACCCACTGATATAACCCATTATGACAAGATGAACACTACATACTATAGAGGCTTGCCCCAAGTGCACCCTATTCAGCATGTCCCCCACATCCAACACCCTAAACCAATAAACCTGCCATATTTGCCAAAAAAAATACTCCCAACTTTGTAGTTTCAACCACATATCCACAAATTCCCAGAGTTCATCTGCTTCCTTCCCCAAGTGCATCACTGCACCACTGTCATGGACGGTGCAACCCCCCACCCTATGCCCTTCACAGGCCAGCAGTGCCCAACCCAGTACATCACTGCACCACTGTCATGCCAATCCACTGCACAACTACACCCTTCCACCTTATCAATGCCCAAATGGGCATTGGCTCACAACCCTCCATCCCTTTCTATTTCCTGTAAACCTGTCTTCCAACTCTAGCTCTGTGAGTCTATTCAATTTGCTTAATTCTTATCAGTGGGATCATGTAATATTTGTCCTTCAATGCCTGGCTTGCTTCTCTCAACATAAGGTCTTCAAGGTTCATCCATGTTATCCCACGTGTTAATATTGCATTCCTTCTTACAGCTGAGTAATATTCGTTTGTATATATATACCAGAGTTTGCTTATCCATTCTTCTGTTGATGGACATTTGGGTTGTTTTGAACTTTTGGCAGTAATGAATAATGCCTCTGTGAACACTGGTGTGCATATATCTGTTCATATCCCTGCTTTCAATTCTTTTGGGTATATACCCAGTAGCAGGATTGTGGATCGTATGGAAGTTCTATAGATAGCTTCCTGAAGAACCACCAGTCTGTCCTCCAAATGGCTGCACCATTCTGCCTTCTCACCAGCAGTGGGTAGAGAGAACTCATGCCTCTTAACTCCCAGTCTAGTGTTATTTCTTGTACAGGCTCCTTAAACTGGAGAGAGAGATCTTACGTTTTGATTTCATTAGGAGTATGTAAGGAGAAAGAAAAGGAATGCTAATGAGAACTGTGGAAATTCCATTAATATACTGAATATTTTGAATTCAACTACATAATATTTTACTTATTAATAAATATGCTTACACAGTAGTTGACTTTTAAAAGTTAAAACTCCAGAGATAATGACCTTTCAATTAGATCAATAATTGAACATTATTCTCCAGGTAATGCTTTAATGTTTTGTTTGTGCTTTTCTTCTATCTGAAAGATGATGTGGTGATTCATAGGACATTTAGCCTTTGTAAGAAGAGGGAATGAAGCTAATTGATCTCTGATTTCTTTGCTAAACTCTGTTAGCAGGCCAAGAATCCTCTGTTAAATCTGAATACTGTGCCTGAAATACTGGCAAGCCAGGTTCATATTCCTTGGGTTGAAGTTATTTGCTTGTCCTGACTTTGAAATAATTCATTGCTTGGCTGTTTAACCTACATTGCTGAAATGTAGTGCCAAATCCATTTTAATTTATTTTTTTCTTTCTTTTTAAAAGAGCTTTAGATTGCATAAATATTATATCAAAGACATAGGGGATTCCCCCATACACCCCTCTCCCTTCCACACTTTCCCCCATTAGCAACATCTTTCATCATTGTGATAAATTTATTATAATTGATGAACACATATTGAAGCATTGCTACTAGCCATGGTTTATAGTTTACATTATCGTTTATACTTTGCACCACACAATTTTATAGGTTTTGAAAAAAATGTGTAATGGCTTGTATCCATCATTACAATATGATACAGAAGAATTCAAATGTATCAAAAATTCCCTATTTTATACTAGTTCTTCCCCCTCCCTCCCCTCAGAAATTCTAGTGACCACTGTCTTTATATCAATGTTATAAGTTCTTCCATTATTAGACTAATAATGAGTCTACTTTAGTTCATAGTTACATTCTCTCCTTACGTATGTTCCTTCCTTCATGTTGGAAATTTTGGGATGGTGAATCCAACTCTGCTTCCGAATGAGAGGGGGCTTGGATCTTATGGGGCAGATGGATGGAACTGTCTTGCTTGCCGTTGTAGATACTCTTTTTTGGGGGATGGGTTTTGTCTCTCATCATCCTTTTATTAGTTGTCCTGGGTGAGTCAGTGAACAAGAGAACTTAAGGAAACCCACTTAACAAATCTTTATTGGATTCTTACTATGTTCTAGGTTCTGTGCTGAAATGAGAACTGTATACATATGAGGTATTATAGTGTGTGAAACAAGTGGTGTGGAAATGGCTTCATTTTTCTTATCGCCTTTTCAAAAAATTGGATTAACATTGTCATCATTGAAGGATAGCAAGTAAACTTTTTATTTAAACCCATGAGCTAAAGACCAGAGGTCTACAAAAGAGAGGATTTATTTTAAATTGTAAAGTAATTGATTCTCCTCCAGATTTTTTTTCAGTGGTTTTATTGGTCATATATTAAGAAACTTGTCAAAACAATTTCATACCAAAAAGTAATGCTTCTTTTTAAAAATTATCACCAAGGCTCTGTTTTTATTGGTCCCAGAGTTATTATTTTGGTTGTGGTTAGGTAATGTATTTTCCTAAGAGATAAAATTTCAAAATGAAGATTTAAGAGTTAACAACTATAATGCAAAATATAAACAATAACTAATAATGGCTAACTTTTATGGAGTGCTTAATATTTAGAAGTGCTGCAAGCCTACCATTATCCTCATCATATATGTGAGGAAATTGAAGATTAGTGAGGTGGGCTGGGAAGTGGAATCCTGTGAATCCAATTGCAGAACCTGGTTTCTCAGTAATTACTTTCCATTCCTTCCTTGTATAAAATAAGAACAATCAGAAAGGTATAATGGAGAAGCAAATGTGGCTCAAGGGATTGGGCTTTTGCCAGCACATGGAAGCTCTTGGGTTCCGTTCCCAGTGCCTCCTAAAGAAAAGACAGTGACCTCGAACAATGAACGGGGGCGGGGAGGCAGAGAATACATAAGTAAAATAAACCTTTAAAAAAAAAGAAAGGTATAATAAACAAATGCCCAAAGCTTCAATTAGGAAGATACCCCCTCAATCTGAAGGAATCAAGAAAGATTGCATGAAAATAGTTGGGCTTCATAAGATGCCTCTAATATTTGAACATACATATGTTAGTGACTGAGGAAGACTAAATGGCAAAAGAAGAGGGAGAAATCCCATTAAAAAAGGCAGGATAACATTTTACATGTAGATAGTACATTTGTTAAAATTGATTAACAAATATTGAAACATTGTTACTAACTATGATCGGTGATTTACATTATGGTTTACATTTTGAACCATACACTTTTATAAATTTTGGTGATATTTAACATGGCCTATATCCAGCATTGCAAGATCATGTAGGACAATTCCATTGCCCTGCAAATGCCCCATGTTCCATGTATTCTATTCCTCCCTGCCCCTCCCCTCAGGACCCATGGCAACCACCAAGCTTCACTCCTTGAAGAACAAGATTCATAGTTACTTGCAACAATATTGAGGGATTGACATACTGGCCTCTTCACCTCTATTAAGCCCTGCCTGTGCTCTCGAGAGACTCCTACCCCTCTGCTTTAGAACAAAGCAGAACTCCCCAGGATGGGAGTCTAACACCTTCCTGCTCATTATGTGGGTCTCCACCCACTGATATAACCCATTATGACAAGATGAACTCTACACACTCACTAGAGGCCTGCCCCAAGTGCATCCTGTCCAGCATGCCCCCCACATCCAACACCGTAAGTCAGTAACCCTCCCTGCCATATTTGCCAAAAGAACATTCCCAGCATTGTAGTTTCAACCACATACACACAAATTCCCAGAGTTCATCTGCTCCCTCCCTCAATCCTTCTCCCATTTCCATGGGCAGCCCAAACCAATCTCCCCACCCTAAACCTCTCACAAACCAGCAGTACCTGACCCAACAGCATCACTGCACAACTGTCATCCCCATCTACTGCACAACTACACCCTTCTATCTTATTATAGATTTTGCCCATATGGCTATTGACTAACAACCTTCTTTTCCCTTTCTGTCTCCTGTAAATCTGTCTTCCAACTCTAGCTCTGTGAGACTGCTCAATTTGATCCCCGCAGCATGGGACATGACTCCTGGGGATGAACCTCCCTGGCACTGAGGGATTATAACTAAGCACCAACTAGCAGTGCAACTGGAAAAATACCTTGATCAAAAAGGGGGAAAGGTAATGACAAATGAGTTTGTATGGCTCAGAGACTTCAAAGTGAGTTGGGAGGTCATCCCAGAGGTTATGCTTATGCATCTCTCAGCAGGGTCTCATTGATGCCAAAATAAATACTACCTCAAATAGCAGGGCTCCTGAGAGCTATGGAGACATCCAGGCACTATAGGCAGGGTAGACATCTCAGGAGTTTGGTGCCATGCCAGTGGGCCCTAGTTTGGTATTTATGCTCCCCAGTGTGACAGAGTTAGATTCAGTTGTGTTTTCCCTACACATGACTTTTGTGTACCTTCTGTTTGAGCCTATAGTTAGTACTAAGAGTTGATAGTTGTATGTCCAAGAGACTTAAATCTCTCGGCTATCCATGTGCCAGCTGTGCCCTGAATCTCAACAGAGTTGCAACACCTATTCTCCAGTTCATTGGACTTACCCAGGACAAGAACAAGGGGAAGATGATGGACAATGACTATCCCAAGGAACAGATAACTAGAGATGGGGTATGCTATCTCTTAGTTCCTATATGATTGGAAGATAGAATGAATGGAAATGAAAAGTCAGATAGAATGTTAGAAAGGAGGTGAGAATACATTGCAGAAAACCTTAAATAAGTAAAAACTAAATATGATTTTGCTAGAGAGGCATAATTATTACCACTAATCTAGATGTTTTTGCTTTAATCATAGAAGATTATTTTTGAAGGTTTGAGGTCAAGAAACAGATTCATCAAATAATGCCTGTAAAGTGACTTAAATGTGTTTTTTAGCAATTGGACATCTGTCTGTCCATCCTTCTATCATTTTGAAAACAATGGTAGACCTGCCAATAGATAAGAGGTCAAACAATTTCTCAAATTTCTAGGTGTTAGAGAACTGAAGCGCAAGAGTTTTAAAGTGGGAAATCTTTTTAGTGAGCTATAAATTGACCGTTTTTGAAAAGTTCTAAGTACCTATAATATGGACATATCCTTAAGTTTCATTAACCACCTCAGAAATGTGACATGATAAACTGGTTGGAAATGATTATTGGTTGGAAATAATTAGTTAATGAAATTAATATTCTTGATTGCTGAGTAAAGCTCCTTAAATGTTAAATTACGGTATGCCTTGTACCTTAATTGTACCTAATTTAATCAGATCAACAGAGAGGGAAGTTGTGTGTCTGAACCAGGGAGGGAGCAGTAGATCTGAACTGGTAACTGCATCGTTAAACTGCCTTCTGGAATAGATCCCAATGGAAGCTGAGTCCTGAGGCCAGGACAATGGGTCAGTAACAGGGACCCATCTTATCAGTTCTGTGTCTGAGGGCAGGAGGTGAGATTGGTGAACAGTAGACAAACAGTGAGTTTAGAGCCAGGAAAAGAGATTAATGGTCTGGCAAAGGTTCAATGGGGTAGACAAATAGGAAGGCAGAGGCTGGTAAAGGTGAAAAGATAGTTTCCAGTGAATATTTGCTGTATTAAATCCCACATTCAATGCTAATCCCTTAAATTCTTGGTGTGCTTCTTAAGACTGGAAACATGAAAATAAAGTGACCAACAACCACATAGATCATTTTATAAAATGATTAGAAGGAGTGATTTGGGAGAGATAGAGAAAGAAAGACAAAGAAGATACATTAATATATATCTCATTTTCTTTCTCCCATGATTCTTTACCCTCCATTTTTATTTTATTGGCAGACATATTCTCCAGTCAAGAGCAAATGCTCAGAACTGACCTCCTGTGCTTATTGAATCAGCAGCTTCTTAAGAGTTATTGTAACTTTGAAGGGGTAGTGATTCATTATATTTTAGTGGGCAGTGGAGCAAGAATTTTGAAATGCAACTGCATTCCTTTTATTCTCTAATGAATCGTATTCAGTAAATCATCAAGGATTTTATGTTTGTAATGTATTACCCATTATTAAAAATCTTCAGACTGAAGGTCCTTTTGATAGTCATGAGTATAGTTTTATTTAAGATTTTCTTCTATCTCATTTATTCTATTCCTAGAAGTTTATTTGTGTGCAAAGAATTCAACATATTGACAGTAATATTTTACTTGATTCATTTCTTTTCCAGAAGATTGCACCTGGGTTTTGAACATGAGATTGATGCTTACCACATGTACTTAAACTAACTCTAAATACCTAACTAGTGTATACTGGTTTATTCATTTTTCAAAATAGACTCCAATTTCCTAACATATAATATCCCTTTAAGGACTTCTTCTTTCATTTAAATATTTTTATTAGATCTCAGTGGTAGAATACATGCCTTAATTACTTATTTCACTTGAGTGAGGTTCAATTGTAACTTTGGAATGTGGGCTTAGCCTCTTAGTCAATCTATTTCTTGAATACCTCCTGAATGCTTAGCGTACAGAAACTCTTGGTGAAATATGCCACCTTATCTCTGCCCTCAAGGAGGCCCCAAGCTAGTTAGAAGTATGGTGTCAAAGTCATTGTTTCACAAATAAAATTTGCTTCTTCTAAGCTTAAATTCTGAGGCATAGATATTTGTGATGTATTCAGAGAAAGAATAATTGGAGTGAATTGGAATTGTGCCCTTATCCTTTCATGTGACTCAAGCACTAAGAAGAGTTTGGGTGGCCCTTGAAAAATGGTAGGTTTGGAATTGATATAGGGAGTAGTCCAATGGACTCTCTTTATCAAGTGTGTAAGACACAGAAACCCAGTCAAGCTAGCTAGCTAAGAGAATACCTATTAAAAGATATTTAATATTTATTAATTAATAAAAAAGAGTTATCCAGTAGAACCAAAGTAGATAAAAATCTACTGGGTCTTCTCAGGAACAGAACTAGAAACAGAAAGGCCTTGGGAATAAGGAAGCTAAATCTCCTCTCCTTTGCTCTTCTCTTTTTTCTTGTTCTCATGCTTATCATTTGGTTCTTATTTCTGCTTCTCTCTGAGTGCTGGCAATCTGACTCTCTCTGCTTAATAATTAGCTCCTGATTCAGCATGGTTTTCCAGCTGCAAGAATTACTAGTAAACCATTGATTCTTGGAGCCAATGAATTTCTTAGTTAAACTCTTGAGGGAGAAGATCTGATGGGTTTAGATCAAGGGTAAGAGCTCTACCCTCAATCCACTCAGCTGTGATCACAAGAGACAGGAGGATGCTTGCTCTGAAAATGGGTTCACTCTCAGGAGGGATATGATGGGGTGTGCAGCTGTCAAAGAACTCTCAGAGAAGAAGATGTTGGCTGAGGAAGCATGCCCAGGACATCCAATATGGTAGTAAACAGTGAGACTGAATGTTGCCCACGTAGTAGCATTTATGGAATTGTGAAACAACCAAACTATTAGGAGGGAGGATCTGGTTTGGAGAAGAGTAGCACATAAAGGTAAATAAGATGGGTTTAGATTGAGAAGCAAGTTAAGGTTTGCAAAAGAGGAAAAGATACCAACGCTTATGGAGTGCATATTGTGTACCCAGCATCTCAGGTGCTTCCATACTGTGTAAGGAGTTTTTTCACCTCCTATTTAGTCTACAAAAACATCAGTAGTTCATATTTTGTTTTTGTTTTGTTTTTTAAAATTATAATGCAGTTTGTAGAGTCATAGAAAGCAACTGTTGATTTTGTCTCAAGGTGTTGGACTAACTTACAAATGATAGAGGAATAATCCATCTCAATTTGGGTGTTAATTCCATTTTCTGGGCAATCTCTTTAAATGTATAAGATTAATTATACTGCATGATTTGTGATTAAAAGTTATAGTTCATTGCCTTGTTTCTGTTAACTTACCTTTTAAACATTTAATTAAAAAGTAATGTATCAAAAGGCCAGCAGCCAATTTTGCAGAAATGGAAAAGCTGATCTTCAAATTCATAAGGAATTGCAAGGGGCCTCAAATAGCGAAACCAATATTAAATAAGGACAAAGGACAAGGTTAGAGGTACCACACTTTTCTTCTTCAAAATTTACTATAAAACCATGGTAATCAAACAGTGTGGTACTGGCATTAAGGTAAACATATAGACCAATGGAAATGAATTGAGAGTCCAGAAATGAACCCACATATCTATGGCCAACTGATGTTTGGTGCCAGGTACATTAAATGGGTAAAGAATGATCTCTTCAACAAATGGCCCTATGAAAACGTGCATAGTAAATATTGCCTCAAACAGCAGGGCTCCTGAGGGCTCTGGAATCACCCAGACACCATAGGCAGGGCAGATAGCTCAGGAGTTTGGACCCTGCCATTGGGCTCTACTTTGGAATTTATGCTCCTCAATGTGACAGAGTTGGACTCAGTCGTGGTTTCTCTATATGGCTCTTCTGCCCCTCCTATTTGAAGCTATAGTTAGTACTAGACTTGATAAATATATGTTCCAGAGACTTAAATCTTTGGGTTGTCCATGTGCTAGCTGGGCTCTGAATCTCAACAGAGGTGTAACACCTATTCTCTAGTTCATTGGACTCATCCAGGACAACTAGCAAGAGATGATGATGGACAGTACCCATCCCAAGGAACAGAGAGTGTCAGTAACTGCAAGCAAGATAGTAGTCCCACCATCTGCCCCATGGGATCTAAGCCCCTTCTCAATTAGAGGTGGAGAGAACATCACCATCCCATAATCCTCAGGATTGGGGAATGAATGGTGGACTAGAATAGACTTACTGTATTCTACTATAGACTTACTGTGATTCTAGCAATGGAAGAACTTATATCATTGATATGGAGGCAGTGGCCACCAGAGGTTCTGAGGGGAGAAAGAGGGAAAAACAGGTATAATATGGCAGCATTTTGGGGATGTTGGAATTGTCCTGAATGATGTTACAATAATGGATACAGGCCATTACATATTTTGTCATAACTTAAAGAATTGTACAGCAATGAGTGTAAACTATAATGTAAACTATAATTCACACTTAGTGGCAATGTTCCAGTATGTGTTTATCAGTTGTAACAAATGTACCACACTAATGAAGGATATTGTTAATGTAGGAAAGTGTGGGAGGGGTTGAGAACAGGGCATATGGGAATCCCCCATGTTTTTATGTAACATTTATTTAATCTAAACATTTATTTAATCTAAAGTATTTAAAAATAAACATTTTTTAGAAGTATAGAAAAAAATAAGTTGGACCTCTTTCTTATACCATATACAAAAATTAACTAAATGGATCAAGTACCATAAGAGCTAAAACCATAAAACTCTTAGGAAAAAACCTCCATAGCCTTGGATTTGGTGGTGATTTCTTAGATATGACACCAAAAGGTCAAGCAACAACAGCAAAAATAGGTCAAAGAGACTTCATCAAAACTAAAATTTTGTCAAAGGACATTATTAAGAAAGCAGAAAGACAGCCTACAGAATGGGAGAAAATAATTACTATATTCTTATATATCTGACAAGAATATGGAGAACACTGCTGCAATTTATCAATAAAAAGACAACCCAATTGAAAAATGGACAAAGGACTTAGACATTTGTCAAAGTAGATATACAGATGATCAATAATCACATTAAACTTGTTCAACATCATTGATCAGCAGAGAAATGCAATGCAAAATCACAGTGAGATATGATGCCACTTCATACCCATTAGGAAGAGTATTATTTTAAATAACGAAAATAAAATGTTGGCAAGGATGTAAAGACATTGGAACCCTTGTATATTGTTGGTGGGAATTTAAAATGGTGAAGCCACTGTAAAAATTAATTAGTTGTTTCCTGAGAAAGTTAAATACAGAATTACCTACCTGGCAATCCCACTTCTAGGTATAACCCAGAAAGACCTGAAAGTAGGACTCAAACAGATGTTTGCACACCAGTACATAGCAGCAGCATTCACAGTAGCCAAAAGGTTGAAGTAACCCAAGTTGTCCATCATCAGATGAATGGATAAACAAAAGATGGTATATTAATAGAATATAAATAGATATATAAAGTAATATTACTCACTCAAAAGAATGAAGTTCTGATACATGTTACAATATGAGTGAACCTGGAAGACATCATGTTGAGTGAAATCACAAGTTAAAGGACTGATACTGTCTAGTATCACTTATATAAAATATTAGAATAAGCAAATACTTAGAGAGGGGGTTACAGGTTACCAGGGTTTGTGGGTGTGGGAGAGGTAGGAAATGGGGAATTACTGCTTAATGGGTGTTTGGAAGGTGATGAAAAGTTGGGGTAATGGAGGTTGATGATGGTAGCACAATTATGTGAATGTCATTAATACCACTGTATTGTACACTTGAAAGTGTTTAAAATGGGAAATTTTGAATTGCATATATGTTACTACAATAAAAGTTTTAGAAAAGTAATGTAGACTATATGTTCATTGTAAAACATTCAAATACAAAACTAAATGTGAAATATAAACTGTAAAATGTAAAATATGAAGTTCCCGTTTTGTCCTTTATCCTGAATTCATATTTCACTTTCTTTCCCATGTATAACCATAGTGTGTGGTATCCTTCTAGACTATTTTCTAAAACATGTATTTATATAAATATAATACACATATATAGTGTTAATTTTTATGTAAATAGGATCATGCTGGATTTATCATTTTGTAACTTATTCACTTAACATTGCATTTTGAATATCTTCCATATCGGTACATCAGCTTTACTTCTCTACCTTTAACTGCTGTGTATTATTCCAAAGTATGGTTTTAATTTAACTGTTCTCCCAAGTACATGCTCTATAAAGGTTAAGGATCTATAATATTAGTATTTATGTTAAAATAAACATTCTTATATATTTTTGCTAATGTGAAAATTATATACAGTGGAATCCAAGTTGTAGAGTTTTTGGATCAAAGGGTTAGTGCTTTTAACATTTTGATTAGTAGAGCTACATTTCCTTCCAAGAAGGCTATGATATACCATATATGATTACCTGTTTTCTATTTCTATGCCACTTCTGTAAATAAAGTTTCCTCAGAATACTTTCAAAGTGAATAATGATTTTATTTATATAGCCTCAGTGGTGTGGATTGTATATATATTTTTCTTCATTTTTTAAATTATCTTTTTTAAAAAGATATATAGATAACAGAAAATGTTATATTGAAAAATATAAGAGGTTCCCATATACCCCAGTCCCCACAGCCCCCACTCCTCCCACAAAACAACTTCTTCCATTAGTGTGGTACATTCATTGCATTTGATGAGAACATTTTGGAACATTGCTACACAACATGGATTGTAGTTTGTGTTGTAGTTTACACTTTCTCTCAGGCCATTCATTGGATTATGGCAGGATATATAATGTTCTGCATCTGTCCTTGCAATATCATATCATTCAGAACAACTCCAAGTCCCAAAAATGCCTCCATATCTCACCTCTTTTCCCCTCTCCCTGCCATCAGCAACTACCATGTTCACTGTCTCCACATAATGATATAATTTCTTCCATTGCTAGAGTCACAATAATTCTATAGTAGAATACCAGAAAGTCCACTCTAATCCATATTAATCCATCCTGAGGACACTGGAATGGTGATGGCCACTCCATCTCTAAATTGAGAGGGGGCTTAGATCCCACATGGCTAATGGACAGAATTATCCTGCTTGCAGTTGTAGATTCTCTCGGTTCTCTGGTGTGGTGGTTGACCATCCTCACTTCCCATTAGCTGACCTGGGTAAGTCCAACGAACTGGAGAGTAGGTGTTGCAACTCTGCTGAGGCTCAGAACCCATCTGGCAAATTGAAACTCCTGAGATTCAAGTCTCCTGAACATACACCAACCCATTGCCAACCACAGGTTCAGGATTTGTCAGTGGACAAATTCCAAAGTAAGGTCCACTGACAAGCCACTGAACTGGAGAGCCATCTGCCATGACCATAGGAACTGGATGTTTCTGTAGCCCTCAGGAGCACCACTACCTGGGGTTGTACCTACTTTGGCTGTCTCTGAGATCCTGCAGAGATGTGCATAAACACAACCCCTCTGATGACCTCCCGACTCATTTTGAAGCCTCTTAGCTATATAAACTCATTTGTCTTTACCATTTCCCCCTTTTATTCAAGGTCTTTTTCAGCTGGTGATGGTAGTAATCCCTCGGTGCCAGGGAGGCTCACCTCTGGTGTCATGTCCCGCACTGGGGGAATTTGGCTTAGAGAGTGGCGACATTTGAGCAACATGGAGGCTCTCAGGAGGTAACTCTTAAGCACCCTGCAGCTCTAGGCCTAGCTCAAATTTTAGGTACATGGGCTCATAAGCATAGTCATCAGTATCAAGGACTTATCATTGGACCACTCTTCTTCACTGGTCATTGCCCCTGTACTTGCAGGATTGTTGTGGTTCCATTGGGGAGTGTGACAGTTTCCCAGAATGGGAACTAAGCACTCCCTCAGTTTCCATGTGTAACACTATCTGTGTCAATACCCAGTGAGCATACTGACACATCTATATACCTTATATGCATGCCCTGGAGAACTCCCTCCCATCCATGCATCTCCCATCAATGATGCCCCTCATCAGTGTTCCTCCCCTGCCATAGTTCAACCCCTGTGTGATCCAAAACTTCTTAAAAAATGAAGTCTAATATATTGCCAAATTCGATTAATAGGAAAATGAAATAGTAATGATAGGTTTAAAAATTAGAAATAGAATACATACTAATTCAGAAAAACTAAACTAAAATAAAAAATAAATTGGGATATTAAAAAAATGAAAAACATAAAAATTTTTTTGACGTTTTGCCTTTCATTGCTGTAATAGGTATTGCCTTGTATGTACAGTGGCAAGGCAAATCTTTTCTATTTCTACCTCAGTGTCTATATCCTTTTTATTTTATATATCTATCTTCAAAAAAGTTTTAGATCACAGTAAAGTCACATATATAATATAGGGAACTCCCATATACCCAACATCAAAACCTTTTCCCCCTTCCCCAGCAATGACCTTTTTTTACAAGTGGATGTTACATTTCCAGCAACTGATGTACAGATACTGAAACATAGCTACTAGCCATGCTTCCATTATGGATTACATTATGGTTTACCTTTTAGCCTGTATCCTTTTATAGATTTTTGGTTACATTATGTTATACATTGTGGTTTACATTTTAGACTATACACCTTTATGAATTTTTGGTGATATTTAACATGGCCTGTATCCATCATTGCAGGATCATGCAGAACACTTCCATTGCCCCCCAGTTACCTGCCCTTCCATCTATTCTGTTCCTCTCTCACCCTCCCCTCGGGACCCACAGTGACAACCAAGATTCACTGCTTGAAGGACAAGATTCATAGGTACTTGCAACAATGCTGAGGGCTTGACACACTAGTCCTCTCCCATTGGGAGCCACCCATACTCTCAAGAGAGACATTCCCCTCTGTTTGAGAACATCAGGCCTCCCCAGGATGGGGGCATAACACCTTCCTGCACATTGTATGAGTCTCCATCCACTAATATAACATTCTATGACATGATGAGCACTCACATACTCCTTAAAAGCCTGTCCCAGTTGCACCCTGTACCAGATTCCCTCCATCAAGCACCTTATACCAGTAATCCTTCCTCCTTATATTTTCTAATGAGTTTTCTCAACATTATATTTGAACCACATACCTGACAACTTCCCGTGTTCACTTCCTCCCCCTAAAACTCCCCCCAATTCCTTGGACCATCTGACCCATCCTTCCAACCCTACCCCCCTCAAGCCTGCAAATCCCAACCCAGTAGTTTCCCTATGCCCCTCTCTTATTCATTCACAGCACAAATACTTACCTCCACTTTATCATAGATTTTGCCTGTGTGGGTATTGGCTCACAACGTTCTTCTCCCTTCCTATTTCCTGTAAGCCTATCTTCCAGTCTCTAGCTCTCTGAGACAGCTTGATTTACTTAATTCATATCAGAGAGGCCATGTAGTACTTGTCCTTCCATGCTTGGCTTGCTTCACGTGATATAAGATCCTCAAGATTCACCCATGTTATCCCATGTGTTAGTACTGTATTCCTTCCTACAGCTGAGTAGTATTCCATTGTATGTATATACCATATTTTGTTTATTCATCTATTTTTTTAAAGATTATTTATTTTATTTATTTCTCTCCCCTTCTCCCGCCCCCCCCCCCAGTTGTCTGTTCTCTGTGTCTATTTGCTGCATCTTCTTTGCCTGCTTCTGTTGTTGTCAGTGGCACGGGAATCTGTGTTTCTTTTTGTTGCGTCATCTTGTTGTGTCAGCTCTCCATGTGTGTGGCACCATTCCTGGGCAGGCTGTACTTTCTTTCATGCTGGGCGGCTCTCCTTACGGGGCACACTCCTTGCACGTGGGGCTCCCCTATGCGGGGTACACCCCTGCGTGGCATGGCACTCCTTGCATGCATCAGCACTTGCATGGGTCAGCTCCACACGGGTCAAGGAGGCCTGGGATTTGAACCGTGGACCTCCCATGTGGTAGGCGGACGCCCTAACCACTGGACCAAGTCCACCGCCCTATCTATTCATCTATTGATGGGCATTTGGTTTGATTCCAACTTTTGACAATAGTTAATAATGCTGCTATGAACATTGGTGTGCATATATCTGTTTGTGTCCTTGTTTTCAGTTCTTCTGGGTATATATGCAGCAGTGGAATTGCTGGGTCATATGGCAAGTCTATAACTAGTGTACTGAGGAACTGCCAAACTGTCCTCCAGAATGGTTGTATCCTTCTACATTCCCACCAGAAGTGGATGAGGGTCCCCATTCCTCCACATCCTCTCCCAACACTTGTAGTCCTCTGTTTTTTTAATAGCCGCCATTCTAAAGGGTGTACAATGGTATCTCATTGTAGTTTTGATTTGCATTTCCCTAATAGCTAGTGATATTGAACATCTTTTCATGTGCTTTTTAGTCATTTGTATTTCTTCCTTGGAAAAGCATCTTTTCAAATCTCTTGCCCATTTTTTTAATGAGTTGTCTTTTTATTTTCAAGATATAGAATTTCTTTATATATGCTGGATATTAGGCTCCTATCAGATATATGGTTACCAAATATTTTCTCCCAATGGGTAGGCTGTCTTTTCACTTTCTTGATAAACTCCTTTGAGGTGCAAAAGGCTTTATTTTTGAGGAGGTTCCATTTATCTATTTTTTCTTTCACTGCTTATGCTTTGGGTGTGAATTTCATGAAGCCATTTCCTATTACAGGGTCTTATGGAGGCTTCCCTATATTGTCTTCCAAGGTCTTTATGGTCTTTGCTCTTATATTTAGATCTTTGATGTATCTTGAGTTGGTTTTTGTATAAGGTGTGACATGGTAATCCTCTCTCATTCTTTTGCATGTGGATATTCAGTTCTCTAAGCACCATTTGTTGAAGAGGCCATTTTGTCCCCATTGAGTGGGCTTGGTGGCCCTGTCAAATATCAGATAACTGTATATGCAAGGATCTTTTTATCAGAACTCTCAATTTAGTTCCATTGGTCAGTGTGTCTATCCCTGTGCCAATACCATGCTGTTTTGACCACTATAGCTTTGTAGCATGTTTTAAAGTCAGATAGTGTGAGTCCTTTAATTTCTTTTTACTTTTTCAATATGTCTTTGGCTATTTGGGGCCTCTTTCCCTTTCAAATAAATTTCATAGTTAGTTTCTCCAGTTCATTAAAAATGCTGTGTTGGTTTTTATTGGGATTGCATTAAATCTGTAGATCAGTTTGGGTAGGATAGGCTTCTTAATGATATTTAATCTTCCTATTCATGTACAGGGTATATTCTTCCATTTATTTAAGTCTTCTTTGATTTCCTTTAATAGTGTTGTGTAATTTTCTGTGTATAACTCTTTTACATCTTTAGTTAAATTTATTACTAGGTATTTGATTTTTAAATTTATTATTGTAAATGATATTTTTTTCTTGATTTCCTCTTCAGATTACTCATTATTGGTGTACAGAAATGGTACCAATTTTTTTGCATTGAGCTTATAACCTGTGTCTTTACTGAACTCATATATAAATTCTAGAAGCTTTGTTGTAGATGGGCTTTCTATGTATAGGATCATTTCAACTTGCAAATAGTGAAATTTTGACTTCTTCCTTTCCAATTTGAATGCCTTTTATATGTTTCTTGCCTCAGTGCTCAGGCAAGTACTTCTAATACAGTGTTAAATGGGAGTGCTGATAGTGAGCATCATTTTCTTGTTTCTGATCTTAAAAGGAAAGATTTTAGGATTTCACCATTTTAAATGATGTTAGCTGTGGGTTTTTCATATATACCCTTCATCACGTTCAGAAAGTTTCCTTCTATTCCTATCTTTTGCTGTGTTTTTATCAGGAAAGTGTGGTGTATTTTGACAAATGCTTTTTCTGTATCTATATATATGATCATGTGATTTTTTTCCTTCAATCTCTTTATTTGATGTATTACATTGATTGATTTTCTTATGTTGAACCATCCTTGCATACCATGGATAAAATCCACTTGGTCATAGTGTGAATTCATTTGATGTGTTGTTGAATATGATTAGCAAGTATTTTGTTGATGATTTTAGCATCTAGGTCCATTAGAGAGATTGGTCAATAATTTTGCTTTCTTGCGGTGTCTTTGTTTGGCTTTGGTATTAGGGTAATGTTGGAATAATAGAACAAGCTAGGCAATGTTCCTTCTATTTTGATTTTTTGGAAGAGTTTAGTTCTTTTCAGAATGTTTGGTAGAATGCACCTGTGAAACCATCTGGCCTGGAGCTCTTCCTAGTTGGGAAGTTTTTAATGACTGATTCTATCTCTCTACTTGTGATTGTTTTGTTGAGATCATTAATTTCTTCTTTTGTCCATGTAGGCTGCTTATATGGTTTTAGTAATTTGTCCATTTCCTCTAAATTGTCCTTCTTGTTGGCATATAGATTTTCAAAGTATTCTCCTATGATACTCTATTTCTGTGGGGTCACATGTGATATCCCCTTTCTCATTTCTTATTTTGTTTATTTGCATCTTCTCTCTTTTTTTTTATTAGTCTAGCTAAGGGTTTGTCAATTTTATTGATCTTCTCAAAGAACCAGCTCTTTGTTTTTTAATTTGTATCTTTTTTATTTCTTTCTTATTTTCTATTTCATTTAGTTCAGTTCTGATCTTTGTTATTTCTTTCTTTCTTCTTCTTTGGGGTTAGTTTGTCATTTTTCACTAATTCTTCTAAGTGTTCAGTTAAGTCTTTGATTTTAGCTCTTTCTCTTTTGCTATATGAATTTATGGCTATGAATTTCCCTTTCAGTATAGCTTTTACTGCATCCCATATGTTTTGATATGTTGTGTTGTCATTTTCATTAATTTGAAGGTAGTTTCTGATTTCTTTTGAAAATTCCTCCTTGACCCACTGTCTAAGAGTGTGGTGCTTAACTTCCATATCTTTGTGGCTAATCTGGTTCTGTGGTCCTTGCAGATTTCCATCTTCATTCCAGTGTGGTCAGAGAAAATGTTTTTTATAACTTTGATCTTTCTAAATTCATTGAGACTTTCTTTGTGGCCTAGTATGCAGTCCACCTTGGAGAGAATAATCCATGTGTGCTTGAGAAGAATGTATATCCTACTGTATTTTGGTGTATTGTTCTGTTATGTCTATTAGGTCCTGATCCTCTAATATAGTATTCAAAGTCTTTGTTTCTTTATTGATTCTCTGTCGGGATGTTCTGTGTAATGGTGATAACCGTGTATTAAAGTCTCCCACTATACTTGTAGAGGCATCTATTTCTCCACTTAGTTTTTCCAGTGTTTGCCTCATATATTTTGTTGCACCCTGGTTAAGTGCATAAATATTTATGATTGTTCTTTCTTCTTGAAAGATCGCTTCTTTTACTACTATGTAGTGTCCATCTTTGTCTCTCACAATAGTTTTGCATTTAAAGTCTATTTTGTGTGATAATAGTATAGCTATTCCTGTCCTTTTTTTTTTTTTTTGTTTCCTTGTAAGATTGTTGTCTAGCCGTACACTTTCAATTTCCTTGAATCCATGGGTCTAAGGTGGGTTTCTTGTAGACAGCCTATAGATGGGTCATATTTCCTTATCCATTCTGTCAATCTGCATGTACTTGAGTTTAATCCATTGATTAATCTGTTGACATTAAGTGTTATTACTGAGTTTAATCCATTGACATTCAGTGTTATTACTCTCAAGGAATTACTTAACCATATTTTCTTTGGATTTGGGTATGTCATATGTTGTTTGTATTTCTCTTTTTGCCTTTTTAGTTGTTCTTACACTCTCCTCCAACTCTGTTTCTCCAGTTTTTTTCTTTCCTCCTGTAGAACTCCCTTTAGTTTTTCTTGAAGTGCATGTTTTTTTTTTTTTTGGCATACTCTCTTAGTTTCTGTTTATCTGTGAATATTTTGAATTCTCCATTATTTTTGAGCCAGTTCATCACCATCATATCCATTATCTTTTTGTGTATGTTTACATTTTCTTCAGTATGCTATACAAGTGTTTTCTTGATATCCTTAATCTCTTTCTTCACTTCATTAACTTGCTTCATGATATTTTTTGGACAGCTTTGATTAGTTGTTCCATGTTCTGCTCCTCTTCTCATTTTTAGTTTGTTCATTGGATTGCGCCATGTGTTCTTTATTATTGGTATGGTTTGTAATTTTTTTGGTGATGTCTGGTCATCAATTTATCTTGACGGGTTTTTTCAGTTGATTAGCTTCTCTGTCTAGTGTCAGGTTTTATTTAGGTGCTGTTTTTGTGTGTGTGTTAAGTTTTCTCTTTGACACTTTATTCTTCTTATTCTATTTCCTTGGTGTTGTCTAAATTCCCATGAGCAATCACTCTTTTAGTCATACTCTCTCTGGTCCATGTCCAGAAGCCTCCTGCTTTGTAGGTTCCCAAAACAACTCACTCGAACAGGATTTTGTCCCTACTCAGTCATTTTTTTGTAGGAGAGATGATGTTGGTGCCCTTACTCTGACACCATATTGCCCAGCTTCCCAGATTATATATTTTTTGAGAAGGTGATAATTTACATGTCAAAATTTATGGAAAGTGTGAAAGAGTTTTTTTGAGTTATTGAAGATGAAATTAATTTAGAAATCCTACAGAAGATAATCTCTTCAACAGAACTTGTTTATCCTTTGAAAGGAAATGATTATTATATGCAAGTCATTGAGATCAAAATATACTGTCATTTCTTAAACAAGAAAAACATGGCCAACTACTAAAGGTTTTAGAGCTTTTATAAATACCTGACATTTTAAAGCAGTGTTTTTATGTGAGAAAATTATCTTAGAGACTAGCAGTAATGAACTTGAAGTAATATGCCAGTTCTTTTACATTCTGAACTTGATTCTCTTCTTCAGCTTTTTAGAATGGTACAAGGTACATACATATTGTACTTTCCCCATCCTCTTCTGCATTCAGAGTTGGAAAGCCTTATCCACTAATGCAGTGATAATGCTTGAATACTCTGTGTGTGTGTGTGTGTGTGTGTGTGTATGAGAAAGGGAGAGGGAGAGAGAGAGATGGAGAGAAAGAATTGGAAATGTGTAATCGGTTCACAAAAGCTACCCCTGAGGCCTTTGAAATACATAGGTCACATGGTAGAGTCACAGACCTTTGAAGGTTCAATGTGTTGGGATGTGAACAGTTTCTCCCATTTGGTCCCTAGATGGAGTTTGAATTTATGTGGTCAGAAGACCCTGAGAAAGTTGATCTCACTCCAAAAGATCTGATCTGTAAGTAATCTAGATTGCCATTGTCAAGGAAGTTGCATTTTAAGAATGTATAGAAGGTTGTGGGATAATTTTTGTATTGCCCCTGAAGGACAATTGCAAGTTCTAAACCCTGAAAACCCAAGGCACTGTTTTGCATATAATAAGTACTTAATGAATCTTTTAAATAAAACTTTTTCATCTCTACCTAGGAGAGAAATATAGCCAATTATGAATCACTGACCCACTTCAGAATCATGAATCATTCTTCAAATACACCCTGACTTCCTTATGACTTTCTTTCTCTATCCTTTTAATACTAAGGCCATTTATTCTTCTGACTTAGAAAGTTTCCTGTTGACACTGTTTATAAGCTTGCTAAAACGAATGTTTTCTAAATTGAAGGGTATTCCTTCATGAGAAATGACAATGACCTCAGTCCTGAGATGGGCACAGCAGAGTTTCTATCTACTGAGATTGTGCTAAAGATACATCACTTTGATTTCCACTGATATTCAGGTAACCATTTGTAACAGTGTAAAGGGTATATGAGATAAAGTAGAAGTAAGGACACAGAATTCAGCTATGTCTATGTGAATTCCAATAAGGGAGTTGTGGTTTTACTTCATGGAAAATGTAATCAGGTTGAAAGCTCTTGAGATAAAAGAGAACAGGTTATGGAATTGGAGTATGAGCCAAGAGTAATTACTGGATATACTGAAAAATAATTTTAGTAAGTTGCGTAGGAGAACAAAATGACATTAACAGCTAGTTTTGCTTTGGCTCCCATACAGTATTTGAAATAACGCCATTATATATGCCAAGCGTTATTTATGCTTGTGATGGATTGAGATTGCTATTTGATACTTTCTATAATCAAATATGATTCAGTGTTTTCCGTTTGTTTTCATACTCTTCCAAAAGGTTTTTCTTATTTTTAGAATCTACAGATTTACCTTTTCTATTGATGTATCAAATAAAAGCATATTGTATATTAAACAATTCTGCCATTTTTCAGTCTACCAATATTTATAAACTGAGTGTAACCTGATGAAGAAAAAAAAGTTGCATATATGGATAGCCTTAACTAGAAAAAAGGATTTGCTCTGTTTGAAGAAAGTTCTTAATTAGCATGATCAATTCAATTCCCAATTTGTAATTTAATCTACAGGGTTTTTTTCTATTGTTTCTTACTGAGCTCAGCTTTTCCCACAGATTAGTGTTGCAATCCCAGTAGGGTCAGTCACTGTGTGGTGCTAGGTGAGCACAATCAGGAGCCCTATCTCATAATGGGGAAAGACTAAATGATTGTTTTGTTTAGTGTAATGTTGAAGTCAAATTGAACTCGGGGGTTCTCATCCATAAAACAATGTTTAGAAAATCATTTGCTTTAGAAAGAATACAGCTCTGGTCTCCGGTTGGTTGGCCTCAGCTTCAAATATCTAAATCTCTTTAATACAGGAGACAACTGGCTTTTGCAACTGCATATTGCTGTGGGAGGCTGCTGAGCAAATAAAGAATATATCATTTATTTGATTGGTCGGTTAACACCTCACTGAATACTAGCAATAAAATCTATTCAGTTGAAGCCCAAAGTGGGGAAAGTATTAGCAAGATTAAACTTGGGGGATTAATTTAATCTGCCTAATCCAAATGCTGCTATATGACTTCAGAATGCCTCTCCGTAACTTTGTTTCCATATCAGTATCTATTTAGTAGTATTTCTTTATAAAACATGATTGGAGTTCTTGGATGAAAACTGTCATATCTGGAAGTATTATGTTAAATGATAAAATCCTATCTGATAAAAATTAGAGGAAAAAAGAGCTTATAGTCATGGAGTGCCCAAACACAATTCAATTTCTGGATTTTCTCCCAAAATTATGCAGATCCAATTTCTTTTTCGTGACTTGTACCTAAATTGTTGCTTGTTTGAAAAGGTAATAAATCCTCTCATTTGTTATCGATGAGAAAGTGATATTCTATTTTTTGTAATCATATATATTAATAGTTAAAAGCTATCCATTTCCTTTGCTTTAAATTGTGTCTAAGTCCTGAGTTTGCAAGGATTGTATTTTCAACTAATAGTTACATTTAGAGCTGCAAATTTATATATGACCTATGATTATCTCTGACAGATTTTTAACTCTGTAATATGATTAATGTTGATAGCAGTGTGTTTTCTCTCCCTTTTTTCTTTACCAATTTCCCTACCACCTGATTATATTTCTTAAACTTTGCTTTTTTTACAGATAAGCATACTTAAAGCCAGCATTGTTTCATTTATCAGACTTAAAGGATATATTGCATGCCCAAGCTTTAAAGAAGTAGAAATGAGAATATTTAGACTACTTCCTACTTTCTCTCCTCCTCCTCTTTCAAATTTTGTAATAGTATTTATATTATCTTCTATAACAATAGTCCTGCATTTGTTTCAGCCTCAGTTCCAGCTAAATAAATTTAATGCCCCCTGCTAATATTTTGCCATAGTTTTCCCATTTATTTCTTGGAAGGCTCTAATAGTTCATGGAAAAAATATTACTAAATGTTTTTGTCTGTTAAAAAATGTTTGTTGCTTTTTTACCTGAATGCCATCATTGCAGAGTATAAATTTCCTCATATTTTTTTCTCTTCCTTCCTTCCTTTCTTTCTCTCTTCCTCTTTCTCCTTCCCTCCCTCTCTCCTTTCCTCATTCCCTTTCTCTCTCTTTCTTTATAAAACGAATTTTTCAAACATCGTTCCATTATTCTTTAAACAATGCTGTGGGCAAGTCAGTGACCAAACTGTTAATATTTTCTTCTGTTATGAATAAGTCATTTTGCCTGGCTTCCCAAATACTTCTTTCTTTGTTCTTATGATCAACCATCTTTACTCACTTTTTCTCCATTTTGACCATTTAAGTGAGTAGCTTTTCTGGACAACAGCATGTCCTTTGACTCTATAGAGTCAAATATTATTTTCAGTTTCTGTAAAGTTTCCTTGGATTACATTACTAACTACTGCTCAAGTTATTTGTGGGTTGGACTCCAGTTATTGCTTATTTGCAAAATATCCGAACAAGAAATACTTACCTTTTGTCCCCATAAACTTGTTCCTTTTTATCTTCATTTAGTTGAGAGAATATATATCTTAAATTAAGTATTTACACTGATGGCTCTACTCTCCAGACTTCTAAGAAATGCACGTCTGAGAAGGATCCATTCTTTGGTAGAGTTGGGTAATGGGAGAAAAATTGAAGAAAATGAAAACAAAATTACTGAAAAATTACTCCTCTTAAGAAATAGGTAAAGAGAAAAATTCCATGTGAGTAAGGTAGGTGGAAGAAGAATATGAGAAGATGTAGATGAACATAGTAGAGAGAAGCTGATCCTGTGTGCGTGTGTGTTGACACAGCGATGTGCAAAGCTGGCCTAAAGATGGGCGCTGGGTTCTAGCAGGAGTGGTGTGGGATGGCTTACTTATACCTCACTCATGATTGGACTCCCTATTTCCCCAGATCAAAACCCTGGAGTCTACATGTGTTCCCTGTTTTTCTCACCTTCACACTGCAATTTTCTTACCTCCATTGCCTCTATTTTCTGTTGATTCTGTTTCCTTAATACCTCCTGAACTTCTGTTCATCACTTATTTTCCATTCCTGCCTTATTTCCCCTTAGATTATTTCTGCAGCCATTTTATTTTCTGTCCCTGTAATTGATCATTAACAGTATTATTGGGGTGATCTTTCAAAAATTCAAATTCACCTTTTTCCTGATTAAATTTACTCAGTACCTTCCTACTTAATGGAATGAAACCGAACTTTCAGCATGGTGTGGGGCCTAGCTGGGCTCCTTTTTAGCCATCTCCCACACGTTCACTCCCTGTACTCTTGTCAGTTGCATAGATTTTCCCCCATATTTGTATATTTGTTCTTTTTTACACTCATATGTTTACAAGTTGATGTTCTCTCTGCTTCCTTATTAGCCTCACCCCAATTCCTGCATCTTAAAGACTCAGTTCTAGCTTAACACATATCTACTCCTCCCACCAAGTGCATCTCTTCTAGGGAGATGATGCTCTTCTCTTCCACTTTATACCTTATATATCTCCCCATGTAATTTTTTGAATTTGTTCACTCAGCAAATATTGATTGAATATCCCATAGCATATGATCACCCAACTGAACCCCTTACAAGGCTATATCCTGGTACTCCCCAGTCCATTTCTTCCCTAGTACTTGTTGAATGAACAAAATATATGCTTAATAAATATTTGTTTTTATTTGTATGATATGTATAAAATATTAATATTAGTATTAGCTTGAATGCTGATAGAGGGGCATGCTGCAGTGATTTCAAAGAAAAGATTATTTTCTGTATCTGAGAACAGCAACATTCCATGGTCTCTGTTCCTGATATTTTACCTTTAGAGAGATGCATTATTTCAGTTCAAGAATTAGCCCGTTACTCTGTACTCTTTCATCAAGGTCCTGGGGCAGTACTAATTACTGCAGTGAAATGGGTTGCTGAAAGGACGTTAAAAGAGGATGACATATTCAGAAAGCAGACTTTGCCAACTTCACCATTTTGCCTCAGGCTAACCCCAAACACCAAAATATTTATTCTCTGTGTGAAAACCACATACGTTTGTAATTTTCCTGCATTTTATTACTAATTGAAATAGATGCACAAAGCCCAATTTTAATAGACAATGAATAAAGGCTCACTAATTAAAAATAGAAGTTATGTATGTGATTTAAAAGTTTGCAAAAGTAATGAAATAGAAGAGTAGGAGAGCATAATTGCATTGGGCGTGAGGTAGGGTTTGAGTCATACAATTCTTTATAGGTTAAGAGGGTTGTCTGTTTAAATCACAAATGCTTGTGGTGTCGTCTGCCCTAATGAATAGTATATGGATAAATGAAAAAAATGCAAGTTTTAAAAATAAGATGCTTAAATGACAGGATTTTTTAGTGCCTTGCTTTGGGTACATGGAAGCAATAGAGTTTTCTCACACATCTCTCTCTCCTCCACTTCATGCTCCACTACTTACCCATATACATTGAACTTAAAGATTATTGTGATTGCCTATTTATTTGTTTACTTCCCATATTAGATTGTAAGCTCCTTGAGGGTATTTACAGTTGAATCTACACTTATATCTCTGGAACCTAGCAGTGTGACTGATACAACAAATTGTGGTGAATGAATGAATGAATCATTCCCCACTGCTTATGCCATCCCTGAAGTCTCCTGAATCTTTATCTTTTATTTTTGTTGAATGTGTGTGTGTGTGTTCTGCCTTGTCATTTTGTTATTTTTGGCTAAAAAGCCACATCTGAATATAGTGGATAATAGGTTATCAAATAAAATTAGTTGGTTACCTCTGATGGAGGGACAGATTATTTATTTATTTGTTTATTTTTGGTTTAAAAGACTATCACAAGCATGCCTTATTTTTCAAAAACATAAAAAATGTGCACATGGAAAACAGTCTGGCATTTCCTCAAAAAGTTTAATGTGAAACCACCATATGATCCAGCAATTCCACACCTAATGACGTACCCAGAAGAAATGAAAACAGGGACTCAGTCAGTTGTACACCAATATTCATAGCAGCATTTTTCACAATAGCCAAAAGGTGGATGCAACCCAGGTCTTCATCAACAGATGAAAGGATAAACAAACCTTGGTCTATTCATACAATGGGATATTATTCAGCCATAAAAAGGAATAAAGTTCTGATACGTGCAACAACATGGATTGACACTGAAATCCTTACACTCGGTGAAATAAGCCAGAAACAAAAGGAGAAATATTGTGTGGTTAAACATATGCATTATCTAGAATAAGCAAATTCATAGAGAAACTAAATCAAGGTACCAGGTTCTGCAGGGTGGTAGGGATGGGGATTATTCCTTAAGGGGTTCAGATCTTCTGATTAAGGTGAAGAAGAATTTTGGAAATAGTGGTGATGGTGACACACAATTGTGAATATAATGAATGACACTGAATTGTATATTTGTTTGGTTAAAATGACAAATTTTATGTAATGTATATTTTACCACAATAAAAAAAATACACATGTGCACCAAACAGAATAAGAGAATAGAGAAACAGAACAGGGATAAGGAATGGAAAGCTTAGACTGAAAGCCACCTTTTCATCTCTCTTCCTTAGGATCCCTAGCAACTTGTCAATCACTGTCCTCCAGGATGAGGACATGTGCTTTGCTTCATTTCCCTCTTTGGAAAGTTGAGGCTGTAATTAATTGTTTGTCCCATTACATACCAAAGCAAGATGGGGTGGATGAGGTTGTGATAAAAATATCAAGGACAAGAGGAAAAGTTAATCAGAAGCCATTCCTGTTTAAAAATGATCTCATTAATTAATATAGTTTTAACTACTTGTGTACTGCTGATTTTCAAATCTGTTTCCACCCTGACTTCTTTCATGAGTTCCAGATATTAGATTAATGAATGCCTCAGTTTGAACTTCCCATGGGTACTCTGTATGCAAGATGTTATCATCTTCTCTTTCTTATTTTCCTTTCTATGGACCCATTCTGTCTGCCTTTTCCAGCTTAGCTCCAATCTTCAAATCATTCTTTCCTCCTGCTTCTTCTCCCTCACCTCTAAACTTTCAATATGTCCTGCTCATTTAGCCTCCCTGCCTCCCTTTAGTCTTTCTTGTAAGACTAAATTACTGCCTTTGCAATTCTCACATTGTCTCTAACTCTAACTTCCTGGTTAGATCTTATGCCCCCAGTTAGGCTCCCAGCTTCCACTTTTGTAACAATTTGTTAGAAAAATATGATTATGATATTATCACTCCCCTAATCATGGCTGCTCCAATTGGCCATCTGCCTGGTGCTCTCTGTGGCCATATCAGTGAATGACATTAGTGCCACTGAGTGAAATGGCCACTTCTCCCCATTTTCACCAAGACTTTCTTCTTTTAACCTTCAGGATTCCTAGACATGGGTCATTTACTCTAAAATTTCTTCCCAAATCCCATTTGCTAGTCACTTCCACAACCTCACCCCCATTCACAAGTACCTGATCCCCTTTACTCTGGGTAAAATTCCTGTCCCCTTGGCTCCCAAGAGACTGCTTATCTCTCTGTCAAATGCTTACTAGGCATTTGTGAAGTGAGACATCTGTCTCTTCAGCTTTTCCAGGGCAATTTCCCGCTATTGAGCATTGTACCCGAGTGTTCACGAGGTATTTAAATTTAGCTGCCAGAGTGCTTGAACTGATATAATCATTCCTGGACAAACAGTCAATAATAAATTATTAGAAGCAGGAAATAAGGAAATAAAATTTGTGGGTAACCTGGGGAATTGGATAATAATTCTAGTTCTTGATGATAATTATAATCAGAAGATAAGATTGGGAGTATTGGGAGTGCTTGTCAGCTAGAAGCAAGGTAGAAGAGTAAATACATATTATTTGCTAGGCAAATAATACTAAGGAATATAAAGTTAGGAGAATTTACTCCAACTGAAGAATACATCTCAGATACAGGGAAAGGCACCTTTATTTCTGGCTCTCTTGTTAGATGAATTTGTGACCTTAAACAATGGTTTTCACTTCTCTGAACCGGTTTTCTATCCTTTAAAAAATAGCTACACTTCTCTGATGCAGCACTGGATGCTGGTCAAGTATACTGCTTAAAACTTGGTTGTGCATAAGGAAAATATTTGCATGACATCAATCTCATTTATGAAACACATCTGTTTCACTTTCCTTGTGTGTTAAGCTTCAACACTTATTAATTTATTTTTTCAATCTTGAAATTGAGGTATGATATTACTGGTTGGTTAAAAAAAACAGAATACTTTGTTGTGGTCTTTAACTTCCCTTTGTTCCACTGTCACTGCCTCATTGTTGTTTGCCATGGAGAAATAGAGGGAATGAGGGAAATACTGCTTTCTCTGCTCTTCCTCCCCTTTTATCCCCATTCTCCCTCTCTCCGTTCCTCCCTCCCTCTCTCTTTCTCTTCATGCACCTCAGACCCAGAGAGAGAGAGAAAGTATACATTTTACTAAAGGTTTTATTTCAAATAGCATTATAGTTAGGAGTTGTTACTATTTCCCCTAAATAAAAATTTTCAGTACATTATATCACCTGTAAAATTAAAATCACATTATATATATATATAAACCATAAAATGAAATGTCATTGGCCAAATTGAGAGAGACAATTAGAACAGGTGGGGGGTGGGGGATGAATTGTTAGAAAATTCTTGAAATTTCTTGACAAAAATTTAACTAAGATTCTGCCTCTGATTCACCATCATTAACAACTGTGTCTTCGGTACTGTGTTTGTAGCTCTTTGTTTTAAAGATCATTAAAATGAGAACAGTGCCTTTGTGTTTTATACAAATAGAAATTGATAAAATACCATCATTACTTTTTTATGGTTTGAATAAAATATGTGACCAATTCAATTGAATATTAAAGTAATATTTTCTTTTTTTAAAACCACTTAAGTTCTCTCAATACTTTAATTTCCTATTTCGGAGCATGCCCTGTCCCTATAAATCATTTTTTATTTAATAAGTGATAGAATTGCTAAATTTCTTAAACAATAGCTGGATTGTTCAGTACTTTTGAAAGGTGTAGCAGATACATTGAAATTTAATTAGGAAACTGCAATTTCTGACTGTTAAAAAATGCTTAGTAAAGATTGAGTGAAAGCAACTTAAAGAGGGCAAAATTGGGAAAGTGATCCTACTGGATACATTTGAACTCTAAAAATATTGAGTCAAATTAAACTAGAATTTGGAATTGACCTTCTTATTTTTAAAAAATAATTTTGAAAATGATACGCCAACTGAATTTTCTGAAATTATACCATGTGAGCTCCTCTAATGCATCTGCCTTTCCGCTTCTGAATAACTAACTATATTATGTGTTAGATGTAATTGGTGTTTAAAATTAGTTTGCTTGATAGTCTTGAAGCCAGTCCTTTATAATTTAGGTCAGCAAAGAAAATGCCAATGTACTAAATTAGCACAGTTTTCACTGTTTTTGTTCCACAGCTGCAGGATAAGGAAACTAAGTACAAGATTCCCCCCCTTCCCCCACCAGGCACTGTACTAAATTACTATATGAGATTTAAATATTCTAAAGTAAAGAGCAAAGGATCAGTTTTCTTCATGAGGTTACTTTGCTATCTGTCTATATGTTATTATTGTATTTTGTTTAATTTATGACATAAAAGATCAGGCACATTATTGACTTTTTGGATCTAGCTTCTAGAAATATGCATGGGAAGTGTTGTTGTATTCTTAATGTTATCTCACATTATTAGATTTCACTTTTGTAAGAGTAATTGACAGGTTCTTGCCTCAAGTAAGAATTTTTTTTTTTAATGGGGTCATGGGAGAGCCCATTGGAGAGCCAAATAAATTACTTTGAAATTAGCCGTAAAAATATCATCTACCCTTATGTTTCTCAGCTTTTTTTCATCATCACCCCCCTAAGGATCCTTTGTAGACATTTTGTCCTAATGGCTCTGCATTAAACGTTCATACCTCAGATATATTGTATTATATGTTTACAAACTGTGGCCCTTTGCAGGGCTACAGACCGAGATAATCTCTAAGATTTTTTAAAGCCCCAACAACCAATTCTCTTGTTGAGAATGCATAATATTCTCTTTTAACACTTATCTTCTCCATCAGATTTAGAAATGAATGAATGGACTTTTACATTGAGAAAATTCAGATACTTTTTTCTCTGAACCCTACTTTTCCAAGAAAAATTCAATTCCCCAGCCTCCCTTAAAATGGTTCCGAATTTTCCATTCTTGATAGTTTGGTTGAATGCTGATTTATTTACAAATAAAAACACCTTAAGGGATTACCGAGTATTTTGGACCCACATAGCATGTTTTCAGGATTTCAGGATGATACACATCCACCTTATACAGGAACATTGTTTGATGGAATCTAAATTTAGAGGCTTTTTATTGCAGAATGTGGCCCCTAACTGTATCAGATGAAATTATTTCTTAGTCATTTGGGCAATATCTATGGATGTCTATAAATCTTCGGCCAGAAATATGTTGTTTTGTTGCAATCTTAATGAAATTCCACTGGAGAAATCGGAGTATCCTGCTAAAGAGAGAGAGAAGATATATTTATATGAATATGATTTAAAAACTCTGTGAGGAATTTCCAAACTGTCCATATCACTGTGAGAATATAGATTCAGCTTTTGGCTTATTATTTTAGGGGTAAATGACATTAAGTTATTAAATAAGGCTTTTACTTTCAAAAATTGAGACAATAGCCTGTAGTTTATTTTGAATATTTTATTTTTAATGGATAAAGTTAGAAGTGAATGTTTTATTGAGGAAAAAATTATAAAGACCAGAAATAAATTTCTTTTTTAAAATCTATGCCTGTACTTAGCACTGAACAGCTCAATTTAATAATATTGAATTTTATTTATTTATGGTATATAATTCAGACATAAATATGCATTTATTACTGCCAATCAGGTTACTATATTTATTAGCTTTATTAAGGTATGACATACATTTAGTTATTCAGTTTAGTTGCACAATTCAATGATTTTAAGTACATTTATAGAGTTATACAACCATTGCCACAATCCAGTTTTACAACATTTTCCATCATCTCAAAAGTATCCCTTGACCCTGGTTATGCTTAATCCTCATTCTAACTACAAGCCCTGGGCTGCCATTAATCTGTTTTTGTCTGTATTGATTTGTCTTTTCTGAACTCTTCATATAAATGAAATCTTTTTGCTTTGCGTTTAGTTTCTTAAGGTGGGAACTTAGAGATTCTTCTTTTCTAATATTGAGGTTCAAGCTATAAATTTCCTTCTAAACACTGCTTTAGCTGTATCCCATAAATTTTAATATTCCATGCTTTGTTTTCATTCAGTTGAAAATATTTTCTAATTTCCCTTATGACTTTTTTTTTGGATGTAACTTTTTTTTTAACTTTATTTATTTAATATTACATTAAAAATATATGAGGTGCCCATATACCCCCCACCCCTTCCCCCCCCTCCTCTCCTCCCCCCATAACAACAATCTCCTCCATCATCATGAGACCTTCATTGCATTTGGTGAATACATCTCTGAGCCCTGCTGCACCTCATAGTCAATGGTCCACATCATACCCACACTCTCCCACAGTCCACCCAGTGGGTCATGGGAGGACATACAATGTCCAGTGACTGTCCCTGCAGCACCACCCAGGACAACTCCAAGTCCCGAAAACACCCCCACATCTCATCTCTTCCTCCCACTCCCTACCCCCAGCAGCCTCCATGGCCACTTTCTCCACACCAATGCCACATTTTCTTTGATTATTAATCACAATAGTTCATGAATAGAATATCAGTAAGTCCACTCTAATCCATACTCTATTCCTCCATCCTGTGGACCTTGGAAAGGTTGTGTCCTCTCCACATCTATATCAAGAGGGGGCTTAGATTCCATATGGATGCTGGATGCAATCCTCCTGCTTTCAGTTGTAGGCACTCTTGGCTCCCTGTTGTGGTGGTTGACCTTCTTCACCTCCATGTTAGGTGAGTGGGGTAAGTCCAATAAACCAGAGTGTAGGAGCTGAAGTCTGTTGAGGCTCAGGGCCTGGCTATCATATGGTCAGTCCAGAGATTCAGGTCCCCTAGGTGTATATTAAACCCCAACACCAATTACAGTTCTGGTAAAAGTAATGGGAGAGGCTTATGAACAAAGATCATATATGAGTCCAGCTCCACCACACAGAAACACAAACTCCAAAGTAGGGCCAACTGACATGGCACTGAACTCCATTTGCCATGACTCTGGGACCTCTGGGCCTCTGTAGCCCTCAGAACAACCAATACCTGGGGATATATCTACTTTATCTGTCTCTGGGACTCTGCTGAGGTGTGCATAAGGGCAACCCCTCTGATAACCTCCCGGCTCTTTTGGAGACTCATAGCCATATAAACTCATTTGTCTTTTCCATTTCCCCCTTTTATTCAGGTCAAAAAGCTGGTATTATATGTAGATTGAGATATTCTGCTGGTCCGAGTTGACCTTTTTATTCAAGGTCATTTTCTAGTTACATCATCAGCTGGTACTTGGTAGTAATCCCTCAGTGCCAGGGAGGCTCATCCCCAGGAGTCATGTCCCACGCTGGCAGGAAGGTAATGCATTTACATGCTGAGTTTGGCTTTGAGACTGGCCACATTTGAGTAACACAGAGGCTCTCAGGAGGTAACTCTTAGCACCCTGCAGCTCTAGGCCTTGTTCTTATTTCAGGTGCACAGGCTCACAAGCATAGTCAGTATCAAGGGCTCATTGTTGGACCTTCATTCTTTTTTAGTCCTTGCCGTTGCTCTTGGGGGATTGTTGCTGTTCCTTTAGGGACTGTGATAGAGCTCCCCTGGCTAGGAACTCAGCACTCCCTCAGTTGTTGTTTTTAATTGTATCCACTATGAAAATATCCAAACATTTTTATATACCTTTGTTATATGCCCTGGAGAACTCCCTGCCAACCATGTGTCCCCTGTCAATAACATCCCATGCCAGTATTCCTCCCCTGCCCTGCCATTGTTGAACCTTTCTGTGATCCAAAAGTTCTTGAAAAGTGAAGCCCAATATATTGCCAGGTTCCTTTAGTAGTAAAATGGAATATAGTGATGAGTTTAAAGGTTAGATATAGAATACATATTAATTTAGAAAAATTAAAGTAAAAATAAATTGGGGTATCAAAAATTTTAAAAATGCAAAAGCTTTGTTTTTGATGTTTTGCCTTCCATCATTGCAGTAAGTGTTGCCCTGTATGCAAATTGGCAAGGCAACTAGTTCCATCTTTTCCTCAGTGTCTACATCCTATCTTTCTCTTTTCTTTTTTCTAATTATTAAGCTTCTCTTCACAAAAGTTTTAGATTACAGTAATTCATATATACAATATACAGTACTCCCACATATCCAACATAAAACCTTTTCCCTTCCACAGCAATAATCTTTTTACGTATTCATACTATATTTACTGAAACTGATGTACACATATTGAGACAATAGCTTTCAAACAAGCTAACATTTGTTTTTACATTGTGGTTTATATTTTAAACTATACAATTTTCTAAATTTTTAGTTATCTTATGTTTTACATTGTTCTTTACATTTTAGCCTATCATCCCCTACATATTTTTGGTGTAATTTTACATGTCTTATATCCATCCTTGTGTACTCTTGTGGAACACTTCTATTGCCCACACAGTTACACTAGTTCCATCTATTCAATACCTCTTTCCCCCTCCCCTTAGGGCCCACAGTGACCGTCAATCTTCATTGCTCGAAGGGCCGTGTTCAGAGATACTTGCAACAGTGTTGAGGGCTTGACATGCTCAACTTCCCTAATGCATTGAGAGCCACCATTTCTCTTGAGAGATACAGTTCCCTCTATTTGATGGCATCAGTCCTCCCCAGGATGTGGGTATACCTTCACTCTCATTATATGGGTCTCTATCCAATGATATAACCCACTGTGGCAAAATGAGCATTCACATACTCCCTTGGAGCCTGTCCTGCGTCAGATTATCCCCTTTAAGCATCTTGAACAGGTAACCTTCCTTATTATATTTTTGAAAAAGTTTTCTCAGCATTATACTCTCAACCAAATACCTGACAATCTCCTATGTTCTTATGTTGCCCCACGCTTCCCCCAATTTCTTGGGCAATATTACCCATCCTCCCATCCCTAGGCCCCCTCAAGCCTGCAAATCCCCACCCAAAGGTAACCCCATGCTCCCATTTTATCCCTTGTGACTTCTTTAACTCATTGGTTATTTTGAAATGTTTTGTTTAATATCCAAATATTTGTGAATTTCCCAAATTCTTTTTTCATTTTAAAAAATTTTATTGAAGTAAATCATTCATACATGAACATACATAATAAGTGTACAGTAAAAGTTGTAAAATTACAAAACAAGCATGTTTAATATCAGTGTTTCCACATATCGCCCAACTACCAACACCTTGCATTTTTGTGAAACATCTGTTAAAATTTTTGAAAAAAGCATTGTCAAAATATTGCTACTAACTACAGTCCATCTTACATTTGGTGTATTTCCCCCTAACCCACCCTGTATCAGTATTATATATTTGTTACAGTTCATGAGAGAATGTTCTCATATTTGTTCTGTTAACCACAGTCTATCTTCCACCACAGGATTCACTACTATACAGTCCCATGCCTTGTACAATCCACCCCAAATCCCTTTCTGTTACTGATTTTTAATGTAATTCTATTTTGCTTGTATAACATATTGTGTAATTGTGAATCATTTTAAATTTATTGAGGCTATTATATGCCTTAGCAGATTGCTTCCCTGGAATATGTTCTGTGTGACCTTGAAAAGAATGTATGTTCCAGAAATTCCCCCATATTATGCCTATTCTTCCCTCTCCCATCCCTCACAGCCTCTGGTGGCCACTGCCTTTATATCAATGATATAAATGATAAGACTTCTTCCATTGCTAGAATAATACATCTATAGTAGAATACTAATAAGTCTACTTTAGTTCATTGTTAAGTCACCAATCCTGAGGATTTGGTGATGGTGATACCCACTCTGCTTCTAATTAAGAGCGAACTTAGATCATATGGAACAGACAGATGGACTATCTTGCTTGCAGTTGCAGACACACTCTGTTCCTTGGAGTGGGTATTGCCCATCATCATCTCCTTTTAAGTTGTCCTGGGTGAGTCCAATGAACTGGAGTGTAGGTATTGCAACTGTCCTGAAATTCGGGTTTAGCTGGCACATGGACAGATCATATTTATCAAGTAGAGTGCTATTATAGGTTCGAATAAAAGGAGCAGAAGAGTCAGGTGTAGAGAACCTATAAATGAGTTTAACTCTGTTACAGTGGGAAGCATAAATTCCAAAGTAAGGCCCACTGACAGGGTGCCTAATTCCTGGGTTGTCTGCCCATCTTATAGCTTCTGGATGTTTCTGAGTTCTCAGGAGCCCACTATTTGAGGCACAGTTTACTGTTGCAGTCAATGAGATCCTACTGAGACTTGCATAAGCAATGTTACATAAATGCAACATTTATGTAATCTAAAGTTTCTTTAAAAATAAAAAATATTACTTTAAAAAAAAAAAAGGGAATTTTTGTTTTGCTGTTGTTGAGTGTAGTACCTACAAATGGTAGTTCAAGTTGATAATGTTCCAGGCTTCTGTAAGCTTGATTTTCTGTCTAATTGCTCTATCAGTTATTGAGGTTCCAACTATTGTTGAATGGTCTCTTTTAGCCTTTTGACTGTCAGTTTTTTGTTCATGTATTTTGACTTCTGTCATTAGGTGTGTATACATTTCTAAATGTTATCATCATGAAATGTTCGTCTTTTTTTCTAGTAAAAAATTTTTGTCTTAAAGTCTCCTTGGATTGATATTAGTATAGATACTGCAACTCTTTTATTAGTACAATTTACATGGTATATCTATTTCCCATCCTTTTCCTTCCAACCTATTTGTCCTTTGAATCTGAAATCTACCAGAGGCATATAGTTTGATGTTATTTTTGATGTTTTTAATTCCATCTTGAGAATCTCTGGCTTTTCATCACCATATTTATTCCAGTAACATTTAATATAACTATTGATATGGTTGAATGTGTGTTCATAATGCCATTTTGCTCTTTCTCTGTATGTCATGTCTTTTTTGGTTTGGTCCTCATCTTTTGTGCTAAGTAGCTATTTTCTAGTGTACCTTGTCAATTGCTTTGTTGGACTCTTTACTATTAATAAATTTTACATTATTTTCTTAGTGCTTGCTTTAGGAATTACAATATGCATCTAAATATAACAAAATCCACTTCAGATTAATAGTAACTCCAGTAAAGTTTAGAATCTTTGTTCTAATATAGCTTCATTCCCTTCCATCTCCTTTGTGCTACTAATGTCGTATTTTTACACCTTTGTCTCTTAAAATCCCAACAATTGAGTTTTAAATTTTCAATTCATTCCCAAGTGTACATATCCAATTTCACTCTTTCTAGAATGATACTATTAAATGTTAGCATTTCCTTGAGCTCTCTCTTCAGCCCTTTGCCTTTCCTCGTTTTTCATCCTACATTCTCTCCCTTCGTGATTGTATTCTCAACAGATTTAAATATATCGGACAATTCACAGATTTACACTTTTTTCTCTGACCCTGCTACTAGGATTGTATAGATAATTCCCCACCTGATGGGCACAATTGGATATCAAATAGTATCCTCAAAATCAGTGTAGCTAGAATAGATTTCTTGGTTTACATTGCCAACCCCTTTCCACAGATGCTGATTTTTTCTGATTTGCACATCTAATTTGTCAAGTCTCTTTGCTTCTAACTTGAAAATATATCTTAATTTTTACATTTTTATCCCTCTCTACCACTATCATTTCTAGTCCAATAACTCTACTGACTAACTGTGCCCTGAATAACTACATCAGGCTAATAATAACTAGTCTCCCTATTTTATTTTTCCCCCTATAAACCAGTATTCAAATAGAAGCCAGAGTGATATTTTAAAAACATAAATTAGATCACTCTTTCTCTTGTTAACAACAATAGCAACAGAAAAACAAAGTTTGAGAGGGCTAATGTATTATATCCCTTTCCTTACCACCAGAATTTTAAAGCAATTGAAGGAGAGAAAGGAGTCCAACAAATGGAGAACCAAGTGTTAGCTTTATTCCTAGTAGAGCTCTTGGAATAAGTGGCATAGCATGTACCATCAATGGGCTTCCTGCTACTGCACCAGAATTAGATGGACTGGGCCACCTGTCACAGGCAGCAAAGTGCTATAGGGGCAGAACTGTTACCACAAAGAAGACCAGAGCTTGCTGCCTGCAGGCAAGCAGATATCAGCAGTAGATAAGAGATCATGGGATTAAACTATTCATGCCCAGCTCTGGCTCCCACACTCACCAATCAAGCAAAGGCAGGAGAACATGAGAGACTCCAGGAGGGATATTTCTATAGGTTTCCCTTTACATGAAGAAGATATTAAGGCCAGGGAGTAAGAAAGTGTTCCACTGTAACATCCCTGATGGTTTCTCCTTGCACATAGAATAGAACCTGAGGTCACTGGGATTGAGTGACACCTATTTCTCCAGCTTCTCTTCTGTTGCTGTCCTCCTCACTCCCTATGCTGTAATTTCACTATCTGTTTCTGAAACATGCTATACTTATCCTCAAGGCCTTTTAACTTTCTTTTCCTTCTTTCAGGACCATTCTGCCCTCAAGTGTTTCCTGCTTAGCTCTTCTTAATTATTCACATTTGTGCTAAAATATTACCTCAGGGTACAAACGTTACACAATTTAAAGGAAATCCTTCATTTATTATCCTCTTCACAGCACCAATCGTATTATGAAAGTATAATGTTCAGCCATTTATTGGCCTGTGTATTGCTTGTTTCCCCCAACTCTAGAAATCAGCATCATAGGATCAGGAATATTATCTCTTTTCTTCCATAATTCGCCCCTGTAGTCTTGAACAGTGCCTGATTATAGTAGGCCTTTCATAGAGACTGTTGAATGAGTGGATGATGCTTTCTCTTATTCAATATAATGTTTCCAATAGGCAAAACCTGATTTAAAAGTCCCAGTCCCAGGAAAGCACATCTCTAGTATCCATCAACTACTAATTCTTAAAGTATTTTCTACACTGTTGTTCGTGTGTCAGATGATCTTGGATGAGAGAGAGCTAGAAGCACAGATGTCTCCCAGAAGCTACGTTTGTTTCTTGCTGTCTTAGGGTTGTGGAGTCCCTGGGAATAAGGTTGCAGCACGGGCCCTGCCCTCCAGCTGGCTTCTGTTTGTCATTGAAGTGAGAGACATTGTGAAGTACTCGGCCATCGAGTTGGCAGACTTTGCAGAAATGAGACATTATAGAAATGAGAGATTACATTGCTCCTGCCGGAGACGTCAGTCATATTGCAAGCAGGGATCCCTGTGGATTTTCAGGTTTTACAGAATTTTTACAATGCATGCTGCTCCAACTCTCATCCTATTTGGAAGTAGAGAATGACTTCCATAATTGGTCTTCATTCATGCATCAATTAATTATTGACTACCTTCTATGGTCCAGGTAGAATGTAGACATTGGAGATATAGAAGTGAAAAAAGACAATAATTTCTGACATATGAACTTTACTTTCTTGTGGGAATCCACAGATACAGAAGTAAATAGTATAATAAATATATATACATACATATATAGATACATACATATATGTAAAATGATTAAGTGCCAAGTCCTATGGAGAAGAATAAGGCCTTAATAATGCCTTGATAAGATAAGATAGTGGAATGATAAGAACCATCTTAAAAGATGACATTTGAGCCACCTAGTGGCTGGCTCCCCAGGCAGAGGGAACAACAAATGCAAAAACCCTGTGGCATTTAGTTTGCATATTTTAGAAAGAACAAGGAGGCTAGTGAACTGGAACAAAGTAAGCAAAAGAACAGTAGAGTATGAGGTCAGAAAAGTGACAAGAGGCCAGAAAGTATAGGGTCTTTTTTGAGCAGAGGAATATCACACTCTAACTTATGATTTAATAGGATCACTCAGTTGCTCTGCAGAACAGGGGCAGAATAAGGAGCTCAAAAAAGCTATTTCAAGAAACGAGGCGAGCGTTAATGATGGACTAGAATAGAATGATAGCAGTGCAGATGGTGGTAAGAGTTTAGACTCGGGATATATTTTGACATCAATGTCTTTAACTTGTGTTACCGGAAATATGGAGTTGGCACTTTTTGACATGGGGAAAACGTGGAATGGACAGTTTGGTGGAGCATCAGAAGTTTGATTTTGGGCATGGCAAGTTTAAGATGCCTATTAGTTGTTGAAGTGTGCAATGTCTGTTTGATAGGAGTCAAAAATTCAGGGAAGACGTCTTGGCTAGAGATATAAATTTGAGAGTTGTTGGTTTAGAGATAGTATTAAAACCTAATGGACCAGGGGAGGGAGTAGACAGAGAAGTCTCTGGGAAATGAAGAGGAATCTTCAAATGAGACCAAGGAGCCACTCATGTGAGAAACAGAAAATCAGAAGAGCCCTTCAAGTCTAGTTAAGAAAGGGTACTCAGGACAAGGGAGTGATGTCTTAATTTTCCAGGGCTGCTGTAACACATACAACAGACTGATTTGCTTAAACAATAGGAATTTACCATCTCACAGTTCTGGAGACTAGTAGTCTGAAATAAAGTTTTCAAAGAGCCATGTTCCTTCTGAAGTCTCTAGGGTTTTGGTGGTGGCTGGGAGTTATCCATAACTCCATCTCAGTCTCTATCACATGGTCTCTGGTCTCCTCCTCCTTGTGTCTGAATACCCTTTGCTTATGAGGTCTCCAGTCGTACTGGAATAAGGCCTAACCTCATTCAGTTTAGCCTCATCTTAACTAGTGGGATTTTTGAAGGTCCTGTTTGAAAATGGGTTCACATCCCCAGGACCAGGACTTAGTTCTTGAACATGCCTTTGTAGGGACTGATTCAGTCCATACCAGTGCCACTGGGGATCTTGGCAAGAGCAGCTTTGGTGGCGCTGGTGGAGGGAGTGGAGGTGTGATTGATGTAAGTTCCAAATAACATTATTGGAGAGATGCTAACACAGATGACTCTTCGGAAGTTTGCTTTGAAGGGAGCAGAAGCAGAGAGCAGTAACTGGAGGAGTATGGGGTCTCAAGAAAAACAGTTTTCTCTTGTTTGTGTACCTTTTTATTTTGAAAAATCAGAGTCACAGAAATGTGCAAAAAAAATGAAATTGTACAAGAAAGTCCCGGATACCATTTGCCCAGCTTCCCTCAGTGATAACATCTTGCCTAATTATCATACAATATAGAAATCGGAAAACTGACAGTAAAATCCCAGAGGTTATTCAGCTTTCACCAGTTTTGAATGCACTTAGTTGTGTGTGTCTGTGCTATGTAATGTTACCACGTGTGGAGTGAAGCTGCAGAACTGTTCCACCACCTCGTGTGCCACCCTTTTAAGTTCACATGCCCCACCCACAGCCCTAATTTGGTGACCACTAATCTTTTCTCCATCTCTACAAATTTTGTTATTTCAAGAATGTTCTGCAAATTGAATCATACAATATGCGTTTTGGGGGGACTGACTTTTTTTTCACTCAGCATAATTCCCTTGACATTCATCCAAGTTGTTGAATGAACAATAGTTCTCTTTTTCTTGCTATGTAGTTTTCTGTGGTCTGGATGGTCCACAAGTTGTTTAACCATTCACTGTGGAAGGACATTTGGATTGTTTCCAGTTTTTGACTATTGTGAGTAAAGCTGCTATGACCTTTCTTGTTGACTTTGTTATGTGAACACAAAGTTTTCATTTTTGGGGATAAATAACTTAGAGTACAATTGCTGAGTCACATATTAAGTGCATGTTTAATTTTATTAAAAATTTGTCAATCTTTTCCTGAGTAACTGTACAATTTTATATCCCTACCAGAAATGTACGAGTGATCCACTTTCTCTGTATCCTTGCCAGCATTTGGTGTTGCCACTATTCTTTTATTTTAAATATTGGCTGTTGTAGTGACTCTGTAGGGAGATATTTCTTTTCAAGATGAGAGAATTGCAGAAAAGTTGGGAGGCCACCTGTAGCTTTAGCCTCTCTAGAAAGCTTGAAGATTGTTAAAAAGTTAGCCCATGCTTTTAAAATGTTGAGCAGCTATTATAACTTGTACATTCATAAATGTGTATGTAATAGAGGTGTTTGTTTAAAAGAGGATCTTGCGGGAAGTGGCTAGGGCTCAATCAGTTGGGCACCCGTCTACCATATGGGAGGCCCTGGGTTCGCGTCCCGGGGCCTCCTTGTGAAGGCAAGCTGGCCCATGTGCAGCGGAGAGCTGATGGCCCGTGCACTGCGGAAAGCTGGTGCAGCAAGATGACACAACAAAGGGAGACAAGCAGATACAGGAAAAATGCGCAGCAAATGGACACCAAGAAGAGACAGCAACGAATGGAACAAGCTGCAAGGGGGAGGGGGGCGATTAAATAAATAAATAAATCTTTAACAAAAAAACAGGTTTTTGCCTTGTAGATATGGAGGTGAGGAAATAACCTTGCTCCATTGAGATGAAGGGCTGCAGGACTTTGCTTTTCACAAAGCCCTCTATCAGGAGGGATAGCAATAGCCAGTTAAGGTTTTGGTTTATACAGCCTTAGTCTGATTCATCTGATTGTATCCCTCTGGGCACTAAACTGCCTGGGCCCTAGACTGAAATGCATGTTAATTAGCCCTAGTGAATAAATTATAAATTTGAGTTCTTATATTAGTACATCTACCAGTTCATTTGTCAGAGGGACAGAAAAATATGTAATATTAAAATGCCTAAAAGTTGATATAAGCCTAGTAAATACTAGTGACTCCAACACTAAAGTTCAGGACAAAAAAAAAAACAACCCTTGAAAAACAAAATAGAATGTATATGTATAATTTTTGTTTTGTTTTGTTAAATAATTTAGGCAGGTTCAAGGCTTCTACCTTTTTAGGACACAAAATGCTTTTTTTAGTTTGAAAATAATGTTTTATCATTAGCCAAATTAGCTCAGCATAGAAATAACCAAAAAGCAAAAAGCAATGGAAAGCCATTTACAATGAGGAGGAAATTAGCTCCTGTTGGAGAGAGAACTTCAAACTGCCAATCACATGGGGATTTACAGCCACTTGGGACCAACAAGACTGTGTTATGGTTGTTTTGCCCAGTTCAAGGCTCACTCTTGAAGCTTCTTGTAAAACCTTGACTCAACAGATGTAGCCACTTCAGGTCATTTGAAACATGTCAGCTTGCCCAGGGTGATTGGGAAGAAATTGTGACTTTTTGCCTCACAGTTAGTAGGAAAGATTTTATTGGGCCAAATAGTCCCTGGGATGCAGAGAGAAAGGAAAGGAAAGCCAGACAAAACAAAACAAAACAAATCATGTGATAAGCAGCCGAGTGATTTGGATGCTGTGTGAACATTTAACAAACAGAATTTTGGAGTGTGTTAATTTGTATTTTATGCACTGTAAACTCTTGACTCGTGGTAATTCATTTAAAACAGGACTGAGGAGAGCAGATGTAGCCCAGTAGCTGAGTGCCTGCTTCCCATGTGCAAGGTCCTGGGTTCATTTCCTAGTACTTCCAAGAAAAAAAAAAAAATCAAAAAACAAAAAACAAAAAATAAGTGGGAGGGAGAGTTTCTGAGAGCCAAGACTGTGGTCCAAATGCTCGTTCTTCTGCATTTGGTAACTGTACTTGACACGTCATTTTATTTTCCATAACTGTGGTTTATATTGATAAGCATAAACATCAAAATTTTCATTTTAGGCATTTAAAAATAAATTGACTATTTTTAACTTAATTTCTAATGGAGTTTTAGATTACAGAAAAGTTACATCAAAAATATAGGGGATTCCTGTATACCCTACCTCTTCCCCCTCTCACATTTTCTCCTTTTAATAACACCTTTTATTAATGTGGTAAATTTGTTACAATTGACATAAAATATTGAAGCGTTACTACTAACCATGGTATACAGTTTACATTATGGTTTTCACTTTGCACAGTACAAATTTATAGGCTTTGACAAAATATATAGTAGCCTATAACTATCATTGCAATATGATGCAGACAATTCCAGTGTTCCCCAAATGCCCCCATGTTACAAATATTCTTCTCTCCCCCTCCCCTCAGAACCTCTAATGACTATCTTTATATCAATGTTACAAGTTCTTCCATTACTAGAATAATAATACAATGTAATACAGTTAGACTCATTTATAAATTCCCTACGTGTGATTCTTCTGCCCCTTTATTTGAACCTATAATTAGCATTATACCCATTAAGTATGTGTCCCAGAGACTTAAATCTCTAGTCTGTTCACATGCTGGTTGAGCTCCGAATCTCATCAGGGTGGCAGCCAACACCTACTCTCCAGTTCATCAGACTTGCCTAGGACAATTAAGAAAGTGATTGTGATTGACAATGTCTATCCCCCAAAACAGAGAGGATCTACAACTGCAAGATAGTTCCATTGATCTGCCCATGAGATTTAAGCCCACTCTTAATCAGAAGTAGAGTGGGCATCACCATCCCCAAATCCTCAGGATTGAGGAATGAACAAACATAAGGGGGGAATGCAACTATGGACCAAAGCAGATAAATTATTATAATACATCATATACTATAATACAATAGTAATAGAAGAACTTACAGCATTTTAGCCATTTTTAAGTGTGTGCAAACTCATGATATTCAACACTGTCCAGAAGACTTTTCAGGACTGAGTATAGAAGCATCTGTAATTCCAGGTTGATAATTGTCATAATCACAGAGTATCTGATGCTCAAAGGTTCTGGGAACTCAAAAGGTCAGAAGCGGTTCCTTGCCACTAGGAATTTACAATCACATAAACAAAAGTAATGACTATTCACATGCAGAAAATCATTGGTAGAGAAAAATTGAGTCAAATAGGAATAAAGAGTAAGACATTTCCACACACTGCTAATGAATTATGTTTGAAGGGCAAAAAATCAAGAGTGTGTAGAGAATTCTGGATGATTCTTGTTGGGAGAGTGGGAATGTTTGTTTTTTAAAAATTCAAATGGAAAAACATGAAAAAGACAGGTGTCAGCTGTGTAAAAATGGGTATAGGAGCCATAAGAGGTAGAAATTTCAGGTATCTATGCCTACTGTATAAAACAAACAAAACAGGAATCATAGGACGTTTAGTTTTGTGTAAGGGAAGCTGCTAGATGACTTACATGTATCTGTATCCCTTGTAGCTAATAGAACAGTGACTTTCCCTTAGCATGTACTAAATAAATGTCATTAGTTTGATTGACTGGACTATAAGGAGACAGAGGAGATGCCTTTTCAAGCCATGTTTCTAGAAAGCACTGTGGATGAAAATGCCATTTTTGCATAAGCACAAGGGATAAGGTACTGAGAAAAGGGAGATATCTGGGTGAATTCTTCTCTGAAGGCTGGGATTCTTGGCATGTATAATAAAATTGGCCCATCGTATTGCAGGTGGAATCTAGAAACCTGACATGCTTTAAGGTTGCAGGAGAGACCAGTCAAATCCAGGAAAGAAAGACAAAGAGATGGGGAGGTACATCCTTGTTTGTATGACTTTGGCACAAAGTCATTTGCTCTGAGTGATTTAAGAAAATAGCTTCATGTTATTTCAAAAGGTGTGTGAACTTTTCTAAAAAGAGTACTATTAATATATTTTCTTCACTAGTGGTCTTATTTGGTTGTACATTTCAGTACCTCAGAGTTTTATTCCAGATTTGTAGATTAAATGTGGCAGAGCAATTTGTAATGTACAGTTCTTATAGCAAAACTATGTTGGCTTATGGCAGAAAGGAAAAATATATTTCCATGTTCTAAATATGCCTAAACAAACTCTGTGCCAAAGGAAGGGACCTTGATTTTAAATCTTTACATAATTTAAACAAAATGAATAAAATAAACAAAATAAATTTGAGTCTAGTCTAACTAAGATTAATGATTCTATCTAGTACCACAGAGGTACCTCAAGTCCAAGTTTCATGATAAACTCCAATAACTTATGAATGATTAGTTATTCAGACTTATCTTTATTCAGAAGGAATCAGAATAAACTGAAAGAGAACAGCGTGGTTTTAGATACTGCTTTTTCTTAGTTTATTTTCAAACGCCATATATTTAGAAATCTTTTTTGTGCCACGTGTCTGTGTACCTTTTACAGTTGGAAACAGGAGTCTATTCACCTAAAAGAAGTTTAGCTAGATTTTGAGCCAGAATGATTTAAGATTCCAGCATGTCTATTAAATTAAACCGTTTATCTCAGAGCCACTAAGAATTTACAAGTGTGACCCTGTAACATAGAAGTATGGCTATTTTTGTAAATTATTACAAACCAGGAAACTCCTCCCCCAAATATGTCAAGCTTAATTTTCTGCTCTGTGGAGCACAGCGAGTGAGATGGCAAAGCCCAGTGACATTTCCCACAGTGGAGTTGCCAACCACTAGACGCCCAGGGCAGTGTTTAAATCTGCAGCAAACAACCTACCAATTGGTTGAAGAGATTATATAATTCTTCTTTAATATTCCTTTCTTTGGTGCTTACATTACTGTCAGAATCATTATAGCAGAATTGGTGGCTGTCTGCTAAGGTGGCATTTTATTGTAGCTGTGAGCTGCTATAATCTTTTGCATTTCTGCATATTCTTTTGGTTAACCTCTCCATCTTTTGCTAACTCCTAAAGAAATGAGCCACATTTGAGTGTGCTCAATTCCCTGTGTGTTGAGGCTATGATTCAGTGGCCATTATTTTTGCCGAGTGACCTATATTAATTCCAGAGTTTCCTGGAGAGCATTAATTAGTAAAATGATAACATGCTGCTACTTGGGTTCTAATAATGCTTCAGTAATTAGATCAAGTCTACAAATAAACACTGTTAAAAGTAGTAAGAAGAGTTAAATTCAGAGGAACTGGGGACTTTTATTTACTGTGTTAATAAAACAAAAGTCAAATGGCATAATATACAAAAATATGTATATGTTAGGAAGCTTCACTAGAGCTCTGGGGGAAAAATGATTATCCAGATAGTCCTACTGCAGTATCACAGTTTTGTTCCTGAAATTAATTGTGTGTGTGCACAGTAATGCTTCATTTACCTGGCAATGTTGTTGAGCAGAAGTGAGAAAAATAAGAAAACTTTCTAGATAACTGGAACATCTTCCAAGAGCTAAGTTTTATTTATTATTTTGGTTTTTAAAATAATTGACTATATTATATATTTTCCAGACTACTTTTAACAGAAGATGTCAGTCATTATTTAACCTTTTCTTGTGGTAGGCCTTAAGGGAGGTTTCCTTAGAGAATTTTGGAAAGCAGTATGTTGATATTTAACCATGTTCAAGATACTGTGTAATAGGCCCTATAAGGAGTATAGTCGCTAATAATATTCTGATAATCTCACAATCTATTGGGAGAAATAAATACTTGTATAACTAGTACTCATATTTCATAAATCAGTTGTGGATTTAGTCATAATTATTTCTTTTCCCCCATAGGATACGAAATACTCAAGGACGGAGATTAAATGTTATTCATTTGTTAAAATGTGAGACTTTCTGTCAGGGAAAAAAATTCATGGGTGGCTGCAGTTCAAAAGATTTGAAACTTTCAGCAATTGGAGTTGATAGAAATTGAAAAATTCTAGAAATTTTGCAGTTATGGGAGAGTAATGTGATTATATTCACTTAATACTGAATAAAATTGAAATACATTGCATTTTTGCATTAGTACATATTATATATCTAGAGATCTAATAGTTTAGGAAGGCATGCCTCATTTTAAATTTGTTTTTTCTTTAAGAATAATAAAAAAAGAAAAAGAAAAAAAAAGGCAAAAGAAAAAAAAAGAATAATCAGGTGGTACATATACATTAACTATATTTTTCTAAGATGCTCCAGGCTGCTGAACTTTACAGTACCTGATAATTAATACTTCCCTCTGTTTCTTTTGAGAAGAAAGAGATTTGGTGAAAAACAGTTTTTTCTTTCTTCTGTTATTTTTATGAAGAAGTGCATCTTCAGAATTTAATACTGGGCTTTAATTGCATCTTTTGGAATGCTCTGTCTGAGAATGTGGCATATTTGTACTATGATGGTAGTAGTAGAAATTGAAGGAAAAGTTTATAGAACTATTTTTCATGTTAATTTTCCCCAGAATTATAACCTATATACAGTAAAGTGCATGAGCCTTAAGCATAAAGCCTGGTAAACATTCTGGATTACTTCATATGTGTATCTTCCACTAAAATAAAGATGCAGAATTTTATCAGCCCAAAAGCTTCCCTTTCACACCTCCTATTTAATATCGTGCAAAGCTGATCACTATACTAAATGTGTTCACTATGAATTAATGCTTTTAAAATTTTATGGAAATGAAATGGTAGAGTATACTTCTGATTTTGTTTTTGCTCAATATTATGTCTGTGAGATCTATTCTTGTTGCATATAATAGTTTGATCTTTTTCATGGCTGTAGAGAAGTCTCTATTTTATAAATAAACCATAATTTATGAATCCATTCTATTGTTACTGAATATTTGCCTTGTGGCTGGGTTTTTGCTTTTATTAATAAAGCTGCCATGAACCTCCTGGTACACAGTCTGGTGCACATACACACGCCTTTCCCTTGGTTATATACCTACAAGGAGAATTGTTGGTCATAGGCTTGGCTGTATACAAACAATTTTTCCAAGAAATTCTACCAATTTACAGTTTGCTCACACCACTAATATGAATAGCATTTCCTCTATATCTTTTCCAACACTGGGCTTTCTTATTGCTATTTTTTATTTTAACCATCCATGAAGGCTTGTAGAGGTAATCCATTGTTTTGTCTTCTCTGATGATTCTCTGCTCACCAGATACCCTCTTTTGTGAAATCCCCTTCCTGCCTCTTGCCCATTTCTAAAAGGTGTGTTGTCTATCTTTCTCAGATTGATGTATAGGAATTCCTTATGTGTTTTGTATCTGAGCCCTTTATTGGATATATATTCCAAAGATGTTCTCCCAATCTTTTGCTTGCCTTTTCACTGTTTGTGCTGACCTTTGGTGAGCTGAAGCTTTCAATTTTAAATGAAGTGCAATTTATGATTTTGTTTTCCTTTTTGATTATTCCATTTTTTGTTCTGTTTTAAAAAATCATCGTCTACTTTAATGTCATGAAGATACACTCAAATGTTATTTTTCTCAAAGCTATCTTATTTTACCTTTCATATTAGTCTACAATTCATCTGGCATTATTTACTTTGCATACAGTGTGAGGAAAGGACAAAGACTTGTTTTTATCCATATGATTTTTCAATTTATCAAGCACTGTTTACTGAAAAGACTTCATTCATTGTTTGCCAATTCTTTGCAACATCTTTGTTGCAGTTCAGTTGGCCATATATGGTAAATTGGTTTCTTGACTTTCTGCTCTGTTTTCTATGTTTTTGGCTTGCAATTTTTATAACATACTATTATCTTATTGGCTGTAGAGATGAGATATCTGAATTTTCATGAGTGGTATTACTAAAATTCACTTTTCTTAATCAGGTTTTTTTTTAGGTCCCCATACACCCCACCCCCCTCATCCCACTCCTCCCCCCATAGCAACATCCTCCTCCATAATCATGAGACCTTCATTGCATTTGGTGAATACATCTCTGAGCACTGCTGCACCTCATGGTCAATGGTCCACACCATAGCCCACACTCTCCCACAGTCTACCCAGTTGGCCATGGGAGGACATACAATGTCCAGTAACTGTCCCTGCAGCACCACCCAGGACAACTCCAAGTCCCGAAAACACCCCCACATCACATCTCTTCCTCCCACTTTCTACCCCCAGCAGCCACCATGGCCACTTTCTCCATACCAATGACACATTTTCTTCGATTACTAATCACAATAGTACATGAATAGAATATCAGTAAGTCCATTCTAATCTATACTCTATTCCTCCATCTTGTGGACCTTAGAATGGTTGTGTCCACTCCACATCTATATCAAGAGGGGGCTTAGATTCCACATGGATGCTGGATGTAATTCTCCTGCTTTCAGTTGAAGGCACTCTTGGCTCCCTGGTGTGGTGGTTGACCTTCTTCACCTCCATGTTAGCTGAGTGAGGTAAGTCCAATAAACAGAGGGTAGGAGTTGCAAGTTTGTTGAGGCTCAGGACCTGGCTATCACATGGTCAGTCCAGAGATTCAGGTCCCCTGGGTATACATTAAACCCCCGCGCCAACTATAGTTCCGGTAAAAGTAACAGGAGAGACTTGTGGACAAAGATCCCATCTGAGTCCAGCTCCATCACACAGAAACACAAACTCCAAAGTAGTGCTAAAAGACATGGCACTGAGGTCCATCTGCCATGACCACAGAACCTCTGGGTCTCCGCAGCCCTCAAAAGAACCAATACCTGGGGTTGTATCTACTTTATCTGTCTTAGATGTGCATAAGGGCAACCCATCTGATAACCCCCCAGCTCTTTTTGGAGACTCATAGCCATATAAGCTCATTTCTCCTTTCTATTTCCCCCTTTTCTTCAGGTCAAAAAGCATTTTTAACTCCTGGTATTATATGTAGATTGAGATATTCTGCTGGTCCGAGTTGACCCTTTTATTCAAGGTCATTTTCTAGTTAAATCATCAGCTGGTACTTGGTAGTAATCCCTTGGCACCAGGGAGGCTCATCCCCAGGAGTCATGTCCCACACTGGCGGAAAGGCAACGCATTTACACGCTGAGTTTGACTTCAAGACTGGCCACATTTGAGCAACATGGAGCTCTCAGGAGGTAACTCTTAGCACCCTGCAGCTCTAGGCCTTGTTCTTATTTCAGGTGCACAGGCTCACAAGCATAGTTATTAGTATCAAGGGCTCATTGTTGGGCCTTCCTTCTTTTTTAGTCTTTGCCATTGCACTTGGGGGATTGTTGCTATTCCTTTAGGAACTGTGATAGAGCTCCCCTGTCTAGGAACTCAGCACTCCTTCAGTTGTTGTTTTTAATTGTATCCACTATGAAAATATCCAAACATTTTTATGTATCCTGGATATATGCCCTGGAGAACTCCCTGCCAACCATGTGTCCCCTGTCAATAACATCCCACACCAGTATTCCTCTGCTGCCATTGTTGAACCTCTCTGTGATCCAAAACTTCTTGAAAAGTGAAGCCCAGTATATTGCCAGGCTCCATTAATAGTAAAATGGAATATAGTGATGAGTTTAAAGGTTAGATATAGAATACATATTAATTTAGAAAGATTAAGGTAAAAATAAATTGGGGTATCAAAAATTTTTAAAAATGCAAAAGCTTTATTTTTGATATTTTGCCTTCCATCACTGCAGTAAGTGTTGCCCTTTATGCAAATTGGCAAGGCAACTTCTTCCGTCTTTTCCTCAGTGTCTACTTCCTTTCTTTTTCTTTTCTTTTTCCTAATTATTAAGTTTATCTTCACAAAGATTTAGATCACAATAATTAATATATACAATATACAGTACTCTCACATGTCCAACATAAAACCCTTTTTCCTTCCACAGCAATAATCTTTTTTCATATTCATCCTATATTTACTGAAACTGATGTACAGATACTGAGACAATAGCTTTCAAACAAGGTAACATTTGGGTTTACATTGTGGTTTGTATTTTAGACTATACAATTTTCTAAATTTTTAGTTATCTTATGTTTTACATTATGATTTACATTTTAGCCTATCAGCCCCTTTATATTTTTGGTGTAATTTAACATGTCTTATATCCATCCTTGTGTACTCTTGTGGAACACTTCTATTGCCCACACATTTACAAAAACTAGCTATGAAATTTATTTGGGAAGGAGAGAGTCCCTGAATAGCCAAAGACATATTGAAAAAGAAAAACGAAATTGGAGGAATCACACTACCTGACTTCAAAACATACTGCAAAGCTACAGTAGTGAAAACAGCATGGTATTGGCACAAGGAGAGACACACAGACCAATGGAACCAAATTGAGAGTTCTGATATAGATCCCCATATATATAGTTATATAATATTTGATAAAGCCACCAAACCCTCTCAACTGGTAGAGAATGGCCTATTCAACAAATGGTGCCTGAAGAACTGGATATCCATATGTAAAATAATGAAAGAGGATTATCTTATACAAAAATCAACTCAAGATGGATCAAAGACCTAAATATAAAAGCCAAGACCATAAAGACTTTGGAAAGCAGTGTAGGGAAGCATCTACAAGACCTTGTAATAGGAAATGGCTTCATGAACTTCACACCAAAAGCACGAGCAGCAAAAGAACAAATAGATAAATGGGACTTCCTCAAAATTAAAGCTGTCTGCACTTCAAAGGAGTTTGTCAAGAAAGTGAAAAGAGAGCCTACACAATGGGAGAAAATATTTGGTAACCATGTATCTAATAGGAGACTTAGTTTTATTAAGGGGTACCAATAATAACTTTGGGCAAGTTTAATTTTTTCCAGTATGTATTTACCTTTTTTTCAACTCCATTGATTTTTCTTTTTACTCATTCCTTACATCTGTTTTCTTTGCTTTTAGTTTGCTATTATTTTCCAAGTCCTTTTTAAAAATATATGTTGACTTTCCTTTTTAAATAAGTGGAAACTTAAAACATAATTGCAAAAATGCTGCAGAGTTCCCATTAAGCCCCCCACCCAACTTTGCTAAATGTTAACATCTTAAATAACTGTGGTACAACGGTCAAAATCATGAAATTAATCTTGATTTCATCTATAGACCTTATTCAAATTTTGTCAGTAGTTCCAAAAATCTACTATCACACATTGCATTTAGTTGCCATGTCTCTTTATTCTCCTCTGATTTGATGAACTTCCTTAGCCTTTGTCTTTTTTTTTTTTAAGGTTTTTACAAAAAATCTTTATGCAGAAATCTGAAATATTTATTTATTTATTTTTCTTTTTTAAAGTACATTCTTTTTTTATTTTTTATTTTATTTTTTTTATTGACTTTGTAATAATATTACATTAAAAATATATATGTGAGGTCTCATTCAACCCCACCCCCCCACCTCCCCTCTCCCCCCCCCCAGCAACACTCGTTCCCATCATCATGACACATCCATTGGATTTGGTAAGTACATCTTTGGGCACCTCTGCACCTCATAGTCAATGGTCCACATCATGGCCCATACTCTCCTCCATTCCATCCAGTGGGCCCTGTGAGGATTTACAATGTCCGGTGATTGCCTCTGAAGCACCATCCAGGGCAGCTCCATGTCCCAAAGACGCCTCCACCTCTCATCTCTTCCTGCCTTTCCCCATACCCATCAGCCACCATGTCCACTTTTCCCAATCCAATGCCACCTCTTCTATGTGGACATTGGATTGGTTGTGTCCATTGCACCTCTATGTCAAGAGGAGGCTCAGATTCCACATGGATGCTGGATGCAATCCTCCCACTTTCAGTTGTAATCACTCTAGGCTCCATGGTGTGGTGGTTGTCCTTCTTCAACTCCATCTTAGCTGAGTGTGGTAAGTCCAATAAATCATATTGTAGGTGCTGGAGTCTGTTGAGGCTCAGGACCTGGCTATCACATTGTCAGTCCAGAGATTCAAATCCCCTAAATATATCTTAAACCCCAACATTAACTGCACCTCCATCACCTTAGCATGAAAGTCTTATGAAGGAAGATCCCATCTGAGTCCAGATTCATCACACGTAAACACCATTTCCAAAGAGGGGCCATCTGCCCTGGTAGTTAACCCCATCGGCCATGACCATAACTCCCATGGATCTCTTTAGCCCTCAAAGGAACCAATATCTGGGGGTTGTATCTGCTTTATCTGTCTCTCTGACTCTGCTCAGTTGTGCATGAGGGCAATCCTTCTGCCAGCCTCCAGACTCTTTTTTAGAAACTCGTAGCCATATAAACTCATTTCTCCTTTCCATTTCCCCCTTACTTTAGGTCAAACAGCATTTTAAAGTCATGTTATTTTATGTAGACAGGGATATTCTGCTGATCCGCATTGAACCTTCCGTATAAGGTCATTTTCCAGTTGCATCATCAGTTGGTAGTTGATAGTGGTCCCTCGTTGCCAGGGAGGCTCATCCCCGGGTGTCATGTCCCACGCTGGGGGGAAGGCATTGCATTTACATGCTGAGTTTGGCTTTGAGACTCTAGCCTTTGTCTTAAGGGACCTTCACCTTTTGAAGAATGCTGGCCAGTTCTTTTTGGAGAATATCCCTCAATTTGGGCTCGTTTGATGTTTGTTCATGATTACATTCAGATAATTTATCCTTGTCAATAATACCACAGATGCATCATTGTGCCTTTCTCAATGCACCATGTGAGGAGGTATATGATATTGACATATCTCATTCTTGATGTTAATAAGGTTGATTGCTTCTTTGAGGTAGAATTAGTCAGATTTCTCCACTATAGAATTACTTTTTTTCTCCTTTATAAGTAAGTATCTTGGGGAGAAGGAGTTTTAGACTAGTATGCAAATACCTATTTTTCATCATACTTGTGCCTATTAATTTTAGTTTCCATTAGGGATTCTTTCCTGTCTCCAACTGTGGTGTTTGCCAGATGGTGATTTTTCTATTTCTATCATTCATTTTCTATTTATTAGTGTGAGTTTTACTGTAAGGAAAAGATGTCTCTTCTACACCATTCATTTATTCATTCAATCATTTATTTATAGTTTGGACTCATGGAAATTTATTCTGTTAGATAAATTCATTATTATCAATCTTTATTTTATTGCTTAGATTATTCTAGGTTTGGCCTTTGGGAGCTCCTTCAAGCTGGCTCCTGTGTCCTTTTTTTTTTTTATTGATTTTGTGATAATATTACATTAAAAATATATATGTGAGGTCCCATTCAACCCCACCCCCCCACCCTATCTCTCCCCCCCCCCCCCCCCCCCCAGCAACACTCGTTCCCATCATCATGACACATCCATTGGATTTGGTAAGTACATCTTTGGGCACCTCTGCACCTCATAGTCAATGGTCCACATCATGGCCCATACTCTCCTCCATTCCATCCAGTGGGCCCTGTGAAGATTTACAATGTCCAGTGATTGCCTCTGAAGCACCATCCAGGGCAGCTCCATGTCCCAAAGACGCCTCCACCTCTCATCTCTTCCTGCCTTTCCCCATACCCATCATCCACCATGTCCACTTTTCCCAATCCAATGCCACCTCTTCTATGTGGACATTGGATTGGTTGTGTCCATTGCACCTCTATGTCAAGAGGAGGCTCAGATTCCACATGGATGTTGGATGCAATCCTCCCACTTTCAGTTGTAATCACTCTAGGCTCCATGGTGTGGTGGTTGTCCTTCTTCAACTCCATCTTAGCTGAGTGTGATAAGTCCAATAAATCATATTGTAGGTGCTGGAGTCTGTTGAGGCTCAGGACCTGGCTATCACATTGTCAGTCCAGAGATTCAAATCCCCTAAATATATCTTAAACCCCAACATTAACTGCACCTCCATCACCTTAGCATGAAAGTCTTATGAAGGAAGATCCCATCTGAGTCCAGATTCATCACACATAAACATCAGTTCCAAAAAGGGGCCATCTGACCTGGTAGTTAACCCCATCGGCCATGACCATATCTCCCATGGGTCTCTTTAGCCCTCAAAGGAACCGATATCTGGGGGTTGTATCTGCTTTATCTGTCTTTCTGACTCTGCTCAGTTGTGCATGAGGGCAATCCTTCTGCCAGCCTCCAGACTCTTTTTTAGAAACTCGTAGCCATATAAACTCATTTCTCTTTTCCATTTCCCCCTTACTTTAGGTCAAACAGCATTTTAAAGTCATGTTATTTTGTGTAGACAGGGATATTCTGCTGATCCACATTGAACCTTCCGTATAAGGTCATTTTCCAGTTGCATCATCAGTTGGTAGTTGATAGTGGTCCCTCGGTGCCAGGGAGGCTCATCCCCGGGTGTCATGTCCCACGCTGGGGGGAAGGCATTGCATTTACATGCTGAGTTTGGCTTCGAGACTGGCCACATTTGAGTAACATGAAGGCTGACAGGAGGAAATTCCCAGGCACAATGTTGCTCTAGGCCTTGTTCTTATTTTAGGCTTATCAGCTCACAAGCATAGTCAATAGCATCAGGGGCTCACTGTTGAACCCTCACTCCCTCCCGGTCCCCGCCGCTGTACCTGCGAGACTGTCGCTGCTCCGCTAGGGACCACGACAGAGCACCATTGGCCAGGAACCCAGTACCCCCCCTGCTGTGGTTTTTAAATCAGATATTTTCCCTGCTCATGCCTGCCCATTTCTTCAAGAATTCCTCTTTTTATTGTAGAAAGGCATTTGGCAACCAAGATCTGGTACTAGATATGCTCCTTGCTCTTTTGCCATTGCCCTGTCAGGTCACAGATCTAGGAAGTTTGTATATGTAGACATATACAAATACACACAAATCTATATGTAATTGAATATTTATCTGTATGTGTGTACGTATATATATCATATGTGTATAAATACATATAATCATGAGTTTGTACTGAAACATTTAATTCAGTCTAGCACCACAGGGTTCATCTGGACTAACCCCTTTTCATTACTTGTAATTCCTTTTGTCAAAATTGAGAGATCTGGCACTCATTATCATCAATATATGTAATCATTTACTCAACACTAGAATGTGCATAAATTAGTTGCACAATTTCAATTTCATACCAATGTGATAAACAAAATTTTAACGAGAATATATGTATATAGTTTTTATCTGTAGTCTTACACTGTGCAGTCAAAATAGTGCTTCCCAATGATAGATTCGTTCTATCCCATCTCCTTCATTTGTGTTATGTTATTTGTAATACTATGTATATGAAGATTCTTGATTTTTTAATATTAATTTCATATTTTTTGCCTTACTAAATTCTTTTATTGTTTTGACTTAACATTTTCATTGATTCTTTAGAGTTTTCCAGATACCGTATGAACTGCACGTAGAGATAGTTTTGCCTCTTTCTTAGCAATTGTTATACTTCTAGTTGACTTATTTTGTCTAATTGCAATTGCTGATAATTTGATTGCAATGATGAATATTAGTGGAGGTACTGGGCACCCTTCCCCCTTCCTCCTATTTCTGAAATTAGTGGAAACACTTCTGGTGTTCTCCAATTCAGAAAGATCCTGGTTATTGGACTGATTTAAATCTATCTATATACACCTATATTAAGATATATATATATATATATATATATATATATAGAGAGAGAGAGAGAGAGAGAGAGAGAGAGAGAGAGAGCACGGCAGGGGGATGATGTGTGTGTATGCGTGTGTGTATGTGTGTGTGTGTATATATATGAATGATACATATAAATGACTGATAAGAAAGTGTCCAACAATTCTTACTTTCTTGAGAGTTTTTGTTTTTTATCATATGGATGTTGAATTTCATTGAAGGCTTTTTAGCATATATGGACATAATCACATTGTATATGATATTAGTAGACTTCCTAATATGAACTAACGTTGCATTTCTGCATAAATCCCATTTAGTCACATGTAATATTTTCTTATGTAGTAGTGTATGCTATTAGCTGAAATTTTATTTCATAATTTTACATCAATATTCGTAGGTAATATTCTATAGATTTCTCTTTTTGTATTTTATCAGGTTTAGGAATCAATATTATACTGGGTTAATAAGAGGAAATGGGGGTTTCCTCTCGTTTTCAATGTTCTGAAACATTTGTGGAGTTTTAGGACTAAATCAGTCATTAGGTTTTATAGAATTCCACTGTGAAACTATCTAGGTCTGGTCCTCTTTTATTAAAGTTTTCCTTACTATCCTACTTTATTTCTTCCATGAAAAATAGTCCCTTAAATTTTCTGTCTAGCAGGCTCAGTTTTGGTAGTATGTATTTCCTTGGGAAATTATCCATTTTTATCTACATTTTCAATTTTTTTTTGTATAGATGTCTCTGTAGTAGCCAAGTAGGATTTTTTTTCCTGGTCAAGTTAGCTAATGATTTATTTTGTTAAGTTTTTCAAAAAGCTGAGATAAGGATGTATTAGTTAAGTCAACTGTTTTCTGTTTTGCTAATCATTCATTTCCACTTAATCTGATTTTTAAATGTATGTGGAAAAGGGAGAAGAATAGCCACGATGATCTGGAAGAACAAAGCCAGATGAATTTGACAACCAGCGATGAGGACTATAGTGTTATAATTATTAAAACAGTATGGTATTGCTACAAACATAGATCTGTTTAGGTTCAGAAAGAGACTCATACATATATGGATGCCTGGTTTAGAACAAAGAATATACTGCAGTGCTTTAAGGGAAAAGATGGTCTGGGCCAATGGTATATCCATAGGGGGAAAAGTGAAACTCGACCTCTATCTCATACCATATACAAATAAATGATATTGCAGAGACAGATGCTGGACATTATATATCCTGCCATAACCCACTGAATGAACTCGGGGAGAGTGTAAACTACAATGTAAACTATAATTCATACGGTTCAGCAGTGCTCCAAAATGTATTCATCAAATGCAATGAATGTGCCTCGATGATGAAAGAAGTTGTTGATGTGGGAGGAGTGGGGGGGGGCGGGGTATATGGGAACCTCTTACATTTTTTAATGCACCATTTTTTGTGATCTATGTACCTCCAAAGAAAAACAATAAAAAATTTTTAAAAAATTCCTATTATAGAAGCAAAAAGAAAAAAAAAGTCAATCTCAGATGTATCACAAATCTTCATGTGAAAGATAAACAATAAAACTTTTAGAAATGACTCCATGACCTTGGACCAGGCAAATTTTTCTTAAACAAGAGTCAGAAATAATTATCCTTAATAGAAAAAATTATTTGATAGTTGGACATGATTGATTCTATTCATTGAAAAAAGCCCTAATAGGAAAGTGAAAAGCTATAGCCTGGAAGAATAATTATATATATATGCGAAATATACATATGTGTTATCTGTATCTATGTATGCGATATGTGCTCACACACACCACACACACACCCACACAGATGACAGAGGACTCATATCCAGAATATATAAAGAAGCACCACAACTAGAAAACATAAAAACAGAAAACAAAAAAAATGGGGAAAAGACTTTGAATTGGAACTTTACAATAGAAGATACATGTTCAACATACATATTAAAAAATCACTGATCATTGGGAAATGCAGATTAAAATATGATGTGATACTACTACACATACACTAGAATAACAATAATGAAAATGCAGAAAATACCAAGTATTGGCAATGATATAGGACAAATAGACTTTAATACACTGCTGGCTCAACTGTTAATTGGTATAGCTCTCTTGGAATACTCTTTGGCAATATCTACCAAAACTAAATATCTCCAATCCTGTGACTCAGCAATTCTACTCTTAATTATATGCCCCCCAAAATCATGTACATATGTTCACCAAAAGATACCATATAGCATATTCTTTGCAATGCTATTTGTAGTAACTCCAAATTGGCAACAACCTAAGTTATGATCTGCAGGAAAATGGATAACTGTATTATGGTACAGTCATAACATATAGCAGGAGAATGAGCCAATAGCAAGCTGGATGAATCTAACACACTCATAGTATTGAGTAAAATAAGGCAGACAAAAAAGTGTTCAGTCTATATGATTTCAAGTATCAACATTTTTCACTAAAATCAATTAAGCAAATATATATTGAGCTCCCACTCTGTTTGACAGGCAGCATGTTAGATGTTGGGGATACAGCTGTGATCTCGAGAGAGACCCCATTCCAGGTGTTTTGGGAGGAAGCAAAAGTAGCTAGTAGAGTACTACATTCTTGAAGAATCAGGGAAGGCTTGCTGAAATGACCTCTGAGCTGTTTCCTGGAAGAAGAGCATCAGTTAGTGGACCAAAATACAGGAGGGATGATGTATTTCAGACAAAGAGAACATAATATGGCTTCGAGGCTAGGAAATGAGACTTTTCTCATTGCCTTAAAATTTTGGTGAAAGACCCAAAGATGTATACAAGGGATAATGCATACCACTGCTATTTTAAGAACAGATATACATGTAGGACTTGCTGAGTTCAGTTGATCTCATCTCCAGCTTAGCCTGGTTAATATAAGAGACAGCTAGAAATTTGAAAGACTTTTTTAGAGGATTTGTAGAAAGAAACTTATTTTGACTTTTTACCCTCTTTAAAGCCAAAAGTCGGCATTAGTGCCAAGGAAAACGCCAGAAGTTGGGAATGTTGGATGACTCATTTACATGTATATCCTACTGGAATAATATCAGGACCTGAGCTTAAAAATAGGTTTTTGAACCAGGTTCTATGAATGAAAAATCACATGTGACTCAAGCACTTGAGTGCTTGCCAACTGCATGGGGGGCCCTGGGTTCAGTTCCTGGTGCCTCCTAAAGAAGATAAACAACAAACAGACATCGAGCAAAAACAGTGAGCAGACAATGAGCAAATAATGAGCAGATGAGAAAAACAAAACAAAACAAATGCAGAAAATGCAAGCAGAGAGGGGATGTGGCTCAAGTAGTTGAGCACCCACTTCCCAAATGGGAGTTCCCTGGTTTAGTTCCCAGAGCCTCCTAAAGAAAACACCAGACAACGAGCAGACAACAAGCAAAAACAATGAGCAAGAAAAACACAACAAGCAGATAATGAGTGGAAATAATGAGCAAAAACAATGGGCAAACAGATGAGGGAGCCATGGTGGTGGGGGGGCATGCCCAGGATGGTGGTAAGAACAGGTAGAAGACAGTAGAACTGAGTGTATGAAAGGTACCAGTGTTGGAGATTAAGGAGTACTTCTAACTCCTGAGAAGATAGAGTGAAAGAACAGTCACCACAGGAGAGCTTTTCAAGAGGATTCCAAAAATTCATCCCAGCAGTTGCAAATTGGATGGTGGAGGTAGGGGGAGAGTGGAAGACAAGAGGACCAGTGAAGTGAAGGGGAGAGGGGTGGAAACCACACCTCTCTAGACTGGGCCTTGAAAGGAGTTGTCTTCCAGATGAGCAAGACCACAGTTAGAGTCTGTCCCTGCAAGTGGGAAACTGCAGCACCCTTGGGCGGATGGGTGATAAGGGCAAAAGCTGGGAGAGGCCATTCAAGTTAGCAGGAGACACAGGAAAACTCCTGTTGATATTATATAACTCTAACTCTGCAAAGGGTGGGAAAACTGATTAATGAAAATATAGAAACATATTCATCATCATCTCAACAAATGAATGAAGATCAAAGCAAACTACAAAATTAATCCTCTTTGCCTGCAAAAATGCCAACAATTTTAAAACATATCAGAACCAATGGCAGCAACAAGCAGAAACGGCTTTTCATTTTCAGGCACTGCTGGTGCAATTATCACATCTTAGGAAGACAGTCTGATGATACATATCAAAACCATAAAAATGTTTATTGACTTAATTCTCTTTCTGGTATGGAGGTAGTGTGATTAAGAATGAGTACTCTGGAGTCAGACTGTTTGTATTCTAATTTCAGTTCGGTCACTTACTACCTTCAGTGACAAATAAGTTACTGAGGCTCCTTTTGCCTGATCTGTAAAATAGGATCAGTTATAGTGCCTTTTTTGTCAGGGTTTGGGAATGATTATTGTATGTAAAGAAGTGAGAAAAAATATGCCTAGTGTATTTTAAGAGTTGTTGTTTTACATTTATATCACCTTATCTAAAATTCTAAGGGTCTCAGAATTCAGATGTTTTTATTTAGATTTTGGAAAGTAATGTGGTGCATATAGGTTATATTGTGTAGCATTCTCCAGTGTGTTCTGAGGCAGGACCCAAAATCAAATGCATTAATATTTCTGTTGTGAAGTGTAAGAATATTCTTGGTAAGTGGGAACATACCAGTTCAGGTCAAATCAGGTTTTATTATCAAATGAGATGTAAGAAAATCTTATTTTTCAGATACTTTTTTGAGAGTTTGAGATTGTTGCTAATCCCTTTTAGATTTTTAACATAGTATAATGTGGCCATTTTATATGATGTTTACAAAATTGTGAAACCTTGAACTGCTTATAATTGTTATAATATTAAGAAAATAAACAAAATACAATGTTGTAAGTGTATCACAAAGCTGACCATATACAAATAATCAGGAGGAAAATGAACCATACTATTGGCAATGACTAGAATGATGTGGCAAAATTGATTAATTATTTTAGTTTTTATTGTATTTTGTAGTTTGTATACTTTTAAAAAGATATTAATTTTATAATAAAAAAGTAATTTTTATCAAATTGGCTTTAGACATAGTGTTAATTGTTCTGCAAATTTGATTATAAATAATTTGAAAATGTTGCCTTTGGATAGTTAACTTTTTATGGAGGCTAATGTCACTTTAAATGAATCTTTCATGATACAGAGGTAGGTAGAGAAAATTCTTTGATGTTACTTTAACTTGTTTGTTTCATGTGCTGTTATTTCACTAGCTAATTTCAGTCTCAGTTAATCTGTCTCCTAAAACTCAGTGTAAGTAAACATAAGGCCAGTTTATTTTTAAAAAATAGTATTTTATGTTAAAATACTAGTAGTAGTAGTAGTAAAATTTAATATATCTGATGTTGTGCTATGGACAATGTCTAAATATGCAAAATCTTCCCTCAAATATGAAAGAGACTAGAAGTAGCACAGACTTTGAAAATCATATAATACAAATGTGGTTTAAGTACTTACTCCAGTGTTTCTTACCTGTCTGACCAAAAGGCAAATTACAAGTCCTCTGAATCTTACTTTCCTTATTTGTAAAACAGAAATAATAGCATCTTATGTGAGGATTAAATGAGAATTTCCATCAAGCACCTGTGCTTTATATTGCATGCTCCATAAATGGTTATTCTCCCCATTTTCCTTTATTAATTTTAACCAACAACAGAAAAAAAAATGAGAGAATGGGTAAAATAATGACTCTTTACTGAGCACTATTAAAAGTCATTTACAAGCATTAATTTACAGCTTCTCTCCACAGTCTTCTGCAGAACATTTACAGAGCTTGCCCAAGGGGGCAGGGTGGGTGGTAGAGCTGTGCCAAGTAGACCAGTTGTCTGACTATTGGCTCAATGCGTCTTAACTATTGGCTCAATGATGATAGATTAAGGCTGCTCTTTGTGTGGTTGAACATGTGTAAATAATATTGGAAAAGTAACTATGATGCCTTTCTTTTTGTCCCATTTTGTATTTCAGCACCGTGTGAGTGGTGCTCTGGAGCACCTTGGTGATTACCGCACAGTCCTTTTCCTGGGACAGTTTCTGGAAAGGACCAATATATATCCAACTTACCCAGATATAATCCAAGATTAATGGAGATATTGCAGAGCAGATTACTCTTGGCTCTCTAAGACTAGGTAAGAGTTTACAAATGCATTTACTGTTTGCAGATAATATTGATATTATGGCATGTCCTGAATATATTGCTGCCTTGTCATAAATTGGAGATTTATATTAACTGAATATACAAATGGTAGAAGGGAAAAATAGGTTACCTCTAAAAGGCACTGATGTATTGATTGAAATGCATGTTATGACCTGAGCATATGCCAGTATATCTGAAGGTATTTTTATTATTTGTGAAGTATAGGGAGTTAACATTTAGTGCAAAAGGAATTTCATGACAAGCATTCTTCTTATAAAATATTACTCTCATACAATTTTATGAAACCCATAATTGCGACAATCTGTGCTGTTTCTACTGCTATAAAATCATTAACTGTAAAATAGAGAGGCTGTCTTTTTGGAATTGGTTATGATGAAAATGTACCTATTGTATATGCAAATCCTCTTTTAACTATGAGGTTCCCTTTCATGTGCTTCTAGTACATATGTTTACTTCTGTCTATCTTTTCCTCTACTTCAAAATTGTCTGTTCCAAAATACTAGATTGCCAGGCATTCCAGTTAAGGTTAATTAGCAAAACAGAGAATTGGGTTTCAGAAAAGCCAGTAAAGTTGAACCAGGTGGCAAAGTAGGAGAGCTAGTGCAGCAAATCCTTGGAGGAGATGAAATATAAACAAAGGTGGCCTGTATCTCCTAGATGTACCCTCCAGTGGCTTCCCTGAGGACAGAAGGTGAGGGATGAAAATCAATGCTTTCCCTGACATAAAGTTATCTTGAGTGGAAGATGTTGAGAAATAGATATTTGCCAAAGGTTTTCCTTCTCAAGCATACAAGTTATGCTGTATTCTTAAGAACTGGGATTCAAGGGTGAATCAGTACCTCTGACAGAAATCAGAAAGAAATCGCACATTTACATGAAAGACTAGACCCCTTAAAGTGCATATTCATCTGCAAAGCTTAACAACTTTTCAAGATATTTCGTGGGCAGTGTAGGGAAGGGATGTCTCAAAAGTTTCCTGGTGAGCCAGGTAAATGGGAACCTAGAAGGTTGAAGGTGTGTGAAATGTCCCTGGTCATGGTCCGGTACCTGAGAAGATGGCTTTGGATTGGTGTCTCCATGTCGAATGCCACTTCTGTCACCTTTTGTCCTTGAGTCCTGGGGTAGTTGTGAATTAAATGGACTAATTTATAAATAGTACATAATACTGGACCCTGCACATAATAAGGCTTCAGTAAATGGGTATTACTCTGTTAAGTAGTGGAGCAGCCGTTTATGAGTGCTTCCCTTGGTTTACCAGTGACCTGGCTCTTAATACTCTCCTTTATGGTGACTTAAATTTCTCATCTATAAACTCTCCCATGTTGAATTTCCCTTAATGCCATCTATCCAACCATACTTGGAAAGACAGTACTACATTTTTCAAGAGTAAAGTATTGCTTTTTAAATCTGGCAAGTATTATATTTCTATTATCTATAATCTCAAATATGCCACTTTCTAGCTTCTGAATATGGGATAAATTACCCATTAATTCCAAATCTCCTTATCTTTAAGATGGGAACATCAAATATCTATCTATGAGGATTATTTTGAAGATTAAGTAATAAAATTCACAGTATGTGACATAGACTCCAATGCATGATTGCCACTGTTATTACTGTAATCATTTTTCTTAAATTTATTCTTATATACCTCTGGCTGTGATTGTTGATGTTGTCAGTCTGTTGTCTGCTAAACTTGAAGCAGGATGTTCTATGGAAATTTATAAATATAACTAGTAATGTATTTAAAATCTCAGTCTACTTTTTAACCTTTGAAAACATGATTCATTATCATCATTTTATGTCCTTAAAACATAGTATATTTAGTTTAAACGTGTATCTCATTTCACTGTGATTTCTATTTATCTCCAAGGACAACTGCTCTTAAAGCTTTCCAAACTTGATCCTTTATAAGAGGAAAGTATATAATTTTCCATGTGAAATTGCTTCAGACTTTGATGATTCTGAATATCTGAGTATGGCTGTTGCATCCTTAGTTATAACTTTAAACTGGCTAGCCCAAAATCAAACAATAATGTAGTCAGGAGACCACCAGTCTCCACTTCACACTCCATTCTAACCTTTCCAGCTTTGTACTCAGTCTTCTCTCCATGGTGCTGAAGGTTTGAAACTCCATTCTATAGTGTAATTTAATGCCCAAGTCTGACTGAGGTTATAGTCCCCATAGTACAGTTCAGGACTTGAAATAACCAGTAAATTTTAGGAAACCAAAGTCCATCTCACATTAAGACCTGATACTGACCATGCAAAGGTATGTGCCAGGGCTGATGAAAGGATCTCTATATATGGTCATAAATATTAAAATAAAAAATTGTGTTAATTTTTAGATTCTTTCCATTCAATTTTCATTTTTGTTTATTTGTCAAAATGTATTTAAATTAATTGTAGAACAAGCAAGATTAAGAATGATATGGAAAATATTTTAATATTCATTGAGAGATTTATGGCATATGTTGCATTAACCAATAAAATAAATTTTCAATAGAGCTAATTTACCTTTTTATGTAATCTGGGTCTAAGCCAGGTTTTTGATAGGAACAATATAATTAAATTATTTCATTGAAGCATTTACAATTAAATATGTCATAGGTTATTTCAGAATGGACCATGACTATCTGACCAAATTGCAAAACTTATTAGCAACTTGTAATATATAAATAAAAATAAAAGGTCTCATAATGCAATTATGTACAAAAATTTAAGCTTCCTTTGTTGAAAAGAAAGTAAAACTTTAAAAACCATTTAATTCTGGTGAAAAAATATTTTAAAATTTTTAAAAATTTAAGATATTTTGGATACGAGTTTTTATCCAAGCATTTAATGTATTTTTCTATTTATATTTGTGAATGTAATTTTTATGGTTCAAAAATTGAAATAATGCATCTATTACAAAAATATTATTGACCATTACATGAGTAGTAACGATTAGAATAGAAGGATAATCAGTTTCAGAGGCTCACTTTAGGTGATTCCAGTGTTAAAATTTCTAGGAAAAATCTACTGCCAAGCTAGGTGTCTGAGTAGAGACTACCTTTTGGACTATAGTAGATTACGATGTATTGCAATTATGGCTTTTTTAATTCCATGGAATGGGGAAGGGAAATAACATTTATTTAGTGCAAACCACATGCCTGGAACTTTGCTTTTCTGCTTATAAATTCTGGAGGTGATCTACTCAAGTGAAGTCAGCTGTCTCAGTTTTACTTATGGGTAAGGGAATTCCGAAATTTGCTCAGTCATTCCACCAAGAAATGTTGAGAAGGGGAGAGGGGTTGAATGCTCTCCATTTCACTATTCTATCAAAAGTTCTTTGAGAAAAAATTTCCTTCTGAGTAAACCTGGAATGAATCCCACGTGTGTGTGTGTGTGTTTTAATGTGTTAATGGAAATTGCAATGTCAAATTCTACTTTTTAAAAAAATTCTACACAGTCTGTCTTATTTCTCCTATAGACAGTGAGTATTTTTATATTGTTTCTTAGAAAGGGTAGAGGTAGAATTTTTAAAAAAATCAATTTTATTGATACAGATTAATAAGGCATAAATCCATCCAAAGTGTACAATCAGTGATATTTGGAATTCATCACTTCAGTCATTATTACAGCATTTTCATTATTCCAGTAATAATAATTACAAACAACAACAAAAAAAACCTCATCACGTCTCAATCTCTCTCTCAGCCTCCCCTGCCATACATAGGTGCTATTCTGTTTCCATCTCTCTAGGTTATTTGTTTATGTTTTGTAAAAATAGTCTTTTATATGCAATATCACTCATATTCGTATTTCAGTTGAGGTTTCACTATGTTATACAGTCACATGCTACATTTTTTAGCTTTCCTTCTAGTCATACACATGCCCTTAGACTTTCCCTTTGAATCACTGTCATACCTATGTAATATAGCTCTGCTAGTCATAATGTCCTCTCACCATTTCCATTCATTTCCAAAGATTTACAAACAACCTTTTTATTAAGGAAGTCTTAAGGGGAGCCTCAGATGTCTGCCGTTTCACTTTTAAGTACCCCGGAGTAGTTCCTATTGCTTCTCTGATGTTCTTGAAGAAACTATATGTTTGGTATTGAAATTCATGGCTAATGAAAATTTAATGTCCAGTTTACTGCTGTGATCTTCCATTATGTCAAAATATAATTTTCAGTATTTACTTCAGTGTTCATTGATAATCCACTTGTGTTGTTTCATGAACTTGATTAAGTTGTATTAGGAAGTCTTCAGAGACAAAAAGCTCTTAGTACCTAAAATAATTTTTTTTCCGACAGTGTGATGTATTATTAGCACCAAGTCTACCTTCTCATTTAATCCTATTTCAACTTTATAAGAAATGGATATTTATTCCCCTTATGTACTTATTTCTTACTTATTTGATTGATATATCTCCTTCTTTAAAATATATAGCTACATTAGCATTAATTCATAATTCTTGGTATGAATTCAGAGGAAAGATTATGGAACTTCACAAGATCTGGAATTAACTATGTTATTTTTATGAAACATTTATGTACCCTTAATTCTTAAATAATATCAAAACTTCAGTTGTTTGAAATAGTCAGAAAAAAAAGCCATTTCTTATGTAATCTCTTAAATAGGTTCACTTCTATAATATGATTTTAAGGATCTCTTGGTCTACTGAATTTCCCTTTTATAGTCTTCTGTAAAAGTCAATTTTATCTAGCAATAGTAAAATGTTTAGTGTATTTCTTGGCAGATTTACTAAAAGATCTATTTAGGTGCATTGAAAACCTGACAGTATAATTTGTCATGTTGAAGAAGTAGGAATAGTTATCAGGCAAAGAAGAATAAAGGGCTAGCCAATATTTCCAGCATTTTAATTCACCCTAAAACTAAGACTGTTTGTATAAGCAAAGTGTCCTGGACTCGAAGTCCGAGGACCAAGATGCTAACTGGATTTTAGGCAGCTTACTTTCTTGCCCTCTTGAGCTTTACAACTTTTTGCCTTAAAAAAAAAAAAAAAAAGACAATATACCTCACTGGGTTTTTATAAGGGAATTAATTGAGCTAATGTTTGTGGCATGCTTTGTGAACACTAAGGCTTTATAAAAATACTTTACATGAGGGGACTGGGTGCAGCTCAGTGGTTGAGTGCCTGCTTTTCATGTACAAGGTCCCGCTTTCATTCCCCATACCTCACAGTGAATGTAGCTATGTATTACCAGTGGTGTAATATGAAAACGTTTATTGTAAGAGTTTAAAGGGTCTAAATGCAAAAGTCTTCTTAACCTTTTAACTTAAAGTATTCCAAATTTAAGCATTTTCAGTAGATTTGACATCATATTTATAAAAATTGTATTATTATTTACTGTATCAAATCATGTGTCCTTAATTTGTACATTCAGATTAAATGATAACTATTACCTTTAATTTTTTTTGTTGTTTAATGTTAAAAACCCTTTTTGGATTATTGCAATTTTTTAAAAAATTTATTTCTCTTCCCCCTTCCTCCCTCCTTCCTCCCCCCTCCCCCCCAGTGTCTGCTCTCTGTGTCCATTCACTGTGTATTCTTCTGTGCCCGCTTGTATTCTTGTCAGCAGCACCCAGAATCTGTGTCTCTCTTTTTGTTGCGTCATCTTGCTGCGTCAGCTCTCCGTGTGTGCAGCACCATTCCTGGGCAGGCGGTACTTTTTTTGTGCTGCGCAACTCTCCTTACAGGGTGCACTCCTTGCGCATGGGGCTCCCCTACATGGGGAACACCCCTGCGTGGCACAGCACTCCTTGCATGTATCAGCACTGCACGTGGGCCAGCTGCACATGGGTCAAGGAGGCCCGGGGTTTGAACCACGGACCTCCCATGTGGTAGGTGGATGCCCTATCGGTTGGGCCAAATCCGCTTACAGATTAGTGCATCTTGATGATTCAGAGTTCCCTGGCATGTCTTTCAAAGAAATTTTAAGTGATGGATAATAAAGTTTCTATAATTCTGGTGGTTCTGATGAGGTCAATTAAAATTATGTATGTTTCATAATACAATTGGAAACTGGAGTGAACTGAATGTTATGTGTAATCAGGAATGGCAGAGAACTTATAAGGTATCAGTTTGTCTGTGTGAACTGCATTTCTTGATACCCACATAAAGTTTTCTGGAATAGATAAAAACTTGATCCTGACTTAATAAGGTAGGTAACACAGCTAGTAACTCATAAGGGTGGGGTCAGAACCCATATTTTTCTGTGTTCAAACCCAGATTTTTCTGAATATATTATAAAATAAGTCATTGATCCTCAGTGTGTTAAAAGACTAGTTTATCCTCTTCAATGTGACACCTAGTGTCAGTGCCATAAAATTGTGAAAGACTTGTACTAATAAATTGTTTTCAGGGGATATTTTTAATTCGTGATCAAGTAAGATATTTTTGAAGCTCTACTACCATTTTTAGCTATTCACATCTAATAAATGACCCTTTTAATGTCCTAATCAGTGCCTTGGTGACCTTAAAATGATTGACAGATAACTATATCCAGGAAATAGTCCATTTGCCTAATAGAATCTGAAATTATCCTTCTCAACCTATATATTAAGAAACCAGCATCTCCCTGTTCTAAATTTATGTAACATCTTATACATTCAACTTCTGTCCTACTCTCCACTTTTACTATGGACATGAACTCATCAGTTTACTCTTTAATTATGAGGTCCTAGTGGGAAATATCTATGATCTCTTCATCTTTGTATCCTTGGTTCCAGTCCCAATTCCTGATGAGTAATAGGCAATTGGTAAATATTTAAGGAATAGATAATTGAAGGATGAAGATGGCCAGGTACATGCCCAGAGTCATCTAGCAAGTCAATGCTATAACTGGCAATAAGAGTTTATTTTTTATTTCCCATCTATTGACATGTTATTTATTCTAGAAGTAATTACTGGATTTGTACTAGGTGCTTTGTTCTTTTCTGGATTCTGGGAATAGATCAATAAGCAAAACAGGCAAGAAATTCCTCCTTTTGTGGAGCTTACATTCTAGTTCATAAATGTATGTCCAATCAAGCTTTCCAATCCTTAAAAAATGAAAACCTGACTTTTAAATCAAATTAGTTATGATGATTATTTTATTTTTTTAGAACAATAATGGTCAGATTTTATTTTTATTTTTTTAATTAATTAATTTCTTTCTCTCCCCTCCCTCCCCACCCCAGTTGTCTTTTCTCTGTGTCTATTTGCTGTGTGTTTTTCTTTGTCCACTTCCGTTGTTAGCAGCACAGGAATCTGTGTTTCTTTTTGTTGCGTGATCTTGTTGTGTCAGCTCTCCGTGTGTGCAGTGCCATTCCTGGGCAGGCTGCACTTTCTTTCGCGCTGGGTGGCTCTTCTTATGGGGTGCACTCCTTTGCACGTGGGGCTCCCCTACGCGAGGGACACCCCTGCATGGCACGGTACTCCCTGTGCACATCAGCGCCGCATGTGGGCCAGCTGCACACGGGTCAAGGAGGCCCAGGGTTTGAACTGCGGACCTCCCATGTGGTAGACGGACGCTCTGACCACTGGGCCAATGGATTTCTTTAAAATTGGGAAATAAATATAGTTTCACCAAATTCTCATAAGTCTAAGAATGGAGACTGATTGGAATTTTGAATGGATGCTAAAAATGTATTGATAAGGCAAGCAGCTGTGGCTCAATCGATTCGGCTCCCGTCTACCATATGGGATGCCCTGGGTTTGCGTCCCAGGGCCTCCTTGAGAAGGCAAGCTGGCCCACGCCCGCAGAGAGCTGACAGCCCACACCTGCAGAAGAGAACTGACAGCCTGCAACCACGGAAAGCTGGCGCAGCAAGATGACACAACAAAGGGATATAAGACAAGCAGAAGAACCTACAGTGAATGGATACAGAGAGTAGACAGCAAGCAAGCAACAAGGAGGGGGGGAAGGATAAATTAAAAAAATAAAATAAAAAAAATCTTTAAAAAAATGTATTGATAAGATTAGATTCTTCCTCTATATTCATTCTCTTAAGTAATTCAGCAGAGAGGTAAAAACTATGCTGTACTTCACAGTTTCCAACTCTTAAAAATACGACGGTATTACAATTATCTCTAATAATTTAAAACAACATAAAACACATGTGCAAAGATAAGATTAGATGTTATAGGATCCTGTGGTTCCAAGAAACAGAAGTAACTTCTAGCCATCTTACATAAAGGAGATATCCTGGGATGAGCCAGATGTGCCTTAACTTGAAGGACTTCAGCCTGGCTTCCTCCATGGTCATCATTCTTGTTGGCTCATAGTGTCTGTGGGCTTCATAGTCTCTTCTCTTTCATTCTTTCTGTGAATCTAATTCATCTTTATCTTTCTAGCCTCTGACCTGCTGCTGCTTCTTTACAATTGCATGTAGCCACTGCAGTGGTTTCCATAGACTTTCCAGATCAGTTGTCCATCTTACATTTCTGGAGAGGATCTGAGAAGTCCACCTTGACTCAATTATTCATACAAAGCCCAGTCATTGGTAGTAGGAAGAATAGGGATATGCGGTGCATATATATGCTTCTAATGTGCCATGGGGCAGAAAATTTAACTGGGTATGGGGACAGGGAGGCACTGCTGGCACCTGTTTTGTAATAGGCTTATCACAATATGTTAATAGAGGGAATAGGCAGATTGGAATTTATGGTTTATATGATATGATAAATTAAAGGCTTATATTTTGATATGTCAGTTTTTACTGTAAATAACAGTGGAAACCAACCAATAGTCTTATGTTTCTAAATCACAAAAATGTCAGAATGACTTATGGCATATATTTAATATGCACACTTTTAAGTACGTGAGCGTGATAAATTGCTAATAGAAATTCTCATCTAAATGTCTAGTGGAGTTCACATTTTTTCTAGCACTAGCATTTCAACTCTCTGTCTTTACCAATTGCCTACTTGAAAATACATTTTACACCTGAAATTTTAGAATATTTGCTTCTGGAGAACTTAAAACAGGATATGGGTAATTTTACCTTTTTCACAGTCTCAGGTTTAATGGATAAGCTTTGATGGGCAGATTTGGTTATGCCTCAAAGTTAATCATGTTATTTCCTTCAGACAGTACCTCCTCTGCATCCTTGCTTTCCCAGTGCCACATCAAAGTACAGGATTTACCAATTCTGTCACAGGAGTTTGAATTTTCAACCAAACATATCTACATAAGAATTCAAGATCAACTAAAACATGCTTGAGTGATATGATAAGACTGTTTGATATTATTAACTATGAATCATTTTTCTTACTTTTTTTCTTACTTTTATTGTACAAAACTCTGAGCTAATTGCTGGGATCCTCGGGGTGATTTTTGTTCTTTACCTTATGCAATGAATAGTGTGGTGGAGAGATAGGGTAGGGTAAAACAAAAAACAAAAAACACCATCATTTGGTAAAATCTTGCCATCTTGTCCAATATTCCTGCTTATTTAGTGGGATAACTTTGACACTAACCACATAAGAGTACCTTATTTGTATTCTGGACATTCCCATCTATAAGAAATTTATACCTATTAGAATAACTTTTTATGGCTCAGTTAACTGTTTTTTGAGTTTGCAGAATTAATTGCTCTTTGCATTCTTGTGTCTTTCTGGAACATTTTGGTGTGCATAAAAAGAGAGATTCTTGAACCAAGAATGTGTTGTTAATAGTATTAGAATCCCTACACATCTGTGGCATCAAATAATATATAAATTCAAGTTAGATTTTAATAATGGTTCAAAGTCAAATTTAATACCTCTGAGCCTTTATAAATTCCTCCTGGCTTTCTTCATTGCTCCATTGTTTTTTCCCAAAGACTTGTAGTACCAATAGGATGTATTGCTACAGCCATATTTCCTATAATTTATTTAGTTAAAATCAAAAAGGATTTAACTGCCTCTATTTAAAATCCTCCTTATAATGAAATCTACACTTAGGCCTAGGTGGGTCTGATAGTAGGAAATGGTATTGGAGATTGAAGCCTCTTCCCACCCCTCTCTCAGAAAATAGGAAGCCTCTGCTCTCTCTTCATTTTGTATTCCTACAGAGTTGATCCCTCTGTCGAATGCAATATAAAGTTCACTTCTATGACATGAGGCTGCTGATGACAGTTGACCATGCCTAAACTTGAACTAAGTCCAATTTGCATACTCTTTTACATACTGAGGTCAGGAATCTTCTAGGGATCATTAGAGCTGGAGGGTTCCAATTTGGTACAGAAACAAGGATATGCTTCTGCGGCAAGCAAATCAATTCAGGAAGTCAACGGGAATTCACAGGTTTCTTGTTGGCCCATCAAGAATTTGATTTATCTAATTTCTTTTCATCAACTTATATTCAAACAGCATTAAGTGTTAACACGTAAAATGATGTCCATTGATACTTATTACAGAGACTAAGATATGAAATGAACTTGAGTGGGACTTTCTGATCTGCTCATTCATTCATTTATTTGATCAGGTAGAGATGTGTTTCCAGTGCCTTCTATACATGGGTGGCCTATGAAGGCTTCAAAGGAAGTGCTTGTTTTTTGATGTAAGGATGTAGCAGATTGCTTAAAAAAAAAAAAAAAAAAAAAAAAAAAAAACAGCCAAACATTTGTTAACTCCCATACTGATAATGACATTACAGATTTTCCCATCAGGCAGTGGAGTCTGGAACACACAAGTGACTCACATTAGCAGATGTGGTATGAACAGTCTTGAAAACCACATGTGCATTGCTGCTTAGCCTCTTAATGCTTTCAGTACCCAGGATCCATGGGGAAAGCCTAGGCTAGCCTAGGAAGTAAAAGTATTTCTTGTTTTTACTAAATTAATCTCTACCCCCATTAAAATCTGTCTTAATTTTACAAAGTTCGCAAATTAGGTATAAAGAAATCAAAGAGCAAGACCAACTCTGTTATTGCTGTTATTCTTTTTTTAGCTCTTCTATCTTATGGTGCACAAAATATCTTCCATTCTATTTTCTATAAGAAGCACACAATTTTGTTTTTAAGTATATGACAAGATTGTGCAAAATTGAGAGTTGCTGTAAGTAATTACTGAACATGATGTGTCTAATCAAAATTAATGCCCTAATGTATCTTGTTAACAGTACACATATGAGTTAAAATTTCAACTGCTATCTAATATGCTTTTTCTGTCTATTGAATCACAACTTACTAGTTACCTCCTACTCTTCCTTCAGATTGTGAAAGAACACTTTCTCCGGAAGCCTAATCTAATTCAGTCTACTTCAATTTTGCTATAGGCTTTCATAGAGCTGTGCTCATTTTTCTTTATGGGGCTTCTTTCTATGTATATTAGTAGTTTATTGAGGAATTTCTGTCTTCCCATTGAATTATCAGCTCCTTGAGAGCAAGTCAAAGGAAACCTGGAATGGTTTTATTAATGTCAAACGAAGTAGAGTGTAGAGTTACCAAGGAAAATAGGGACATTTCATAATGATACAGAGGTCAATTGATCAAGAAATCATAACAGTCCTAAATGTATATGCTCCTACTAACAGAGGCTCCCATCACAAAAAGCAAAACTTCTTATAACCAAAAAGAGAAATAGACAAATTCACAATGAGAGTTGTAGAATTCAATGCTCCAGTCTCAGAAACTGATAGAAAAAGTGGAAAGTCAGTAAGGGTGTAGAAGACCTTAACAAAAACTGTCATCTAACATGACTTGCTTTAAATTTATAGACAACTACATCTAACACCACCAGAATATACACACACAACATTCATCAGGAAAGTATAAGTTGGACCATAAAATAAGTCTCAATAAATTTAAGAGCATCTGGAAATCTCCATTACTGGTAGAAATGCAAAATGGTATAACTCTTTTGGGAAAACAGTTTTACATTTTCTCATAAAGTGAAGCAAACGTTTACCATGTGGCCCAGCAATCCTTCTATGAAATATCTCTCCAAGAGAAATGAAAACATAGGTTTACACAAGGCTACTATTCAAATATTCTTGGCAGTTTTGTTTATAATAGTGAAAAACTGGCAACACATCAAATGTCCATCAACTGGTGAACAGATAAACAAATTATGGAAAATGAATATGATGAAATGCTACTCAGCTATAAAGCAGAGGAGATTACTGATTGATACCACCACATGGATGCATCTAATCATTTTGCTAATTGAAAGAATTCAAACAAAACACTGCATACCGTATGATTCCATTTATATGAAATTCTAGTAAAGGCAAAACTATAGTTATAGAAAGCAAAACAGCTGTTCCTAGGACCTGGGTGTGGGGTAAAACTAATGGCTGCTAATGGGCACAAGAGAACTTTCTGTGGTACAAAATATATGCTATAACCTGAATGAAATGGTGTTTATGCAAGCACATATGTATTACACAAATTACTAAATTGTATTTGTACAATTGGTGAATTTTATTGTATTCAGTATTTAAATGAAATTCAAATAGAACTGTTTGATCTACAGAAATCCTAAGCATGATCCATTATATATTTACAATATTGAGTTATTTCAAATTTTATTACTTGGTCTCTAAATTGCATCTAATATTCAAGTATTTAAAAGCTCTTAAATACTTAAAACTTTGTAGAGTAGAAAATATTGGGCAAATAGAATTTCTTAAAACAACATTGGGCTTCATGCATAAAAAAATTTTATTGAAAAATTGTTTCAAAGTATATACTTCATTTAGTGCTACTTCCTCATTTCATTACATAATTCTTAGAATCAAGGAATGTCCTAAGTGGTAAAATGTAGAAACTTCTTGCATCCGTTTCCACATTCTGATTAGTATTTTCAATTCTTGAGTCGGTTTAGTAGTTTCAGTGGTCTGCTCTGGTTTTTCAAGGTTTTTCAAGGTTTGCTCAAAGCCGACTTCGATGACTCAGTGAATATCAATTTTGGAAACCATGAGGGTCCTCACAGTCTGGTTCTAAAGTGTTTGTGGTCTGTGAGCATTTTACATTGAAGTGGCTAGAGATCAGCTATGAGAAGCAGCTCTGCTGTTCTTTGCAGAAGCTGTAAGGGTGAATGACAAACTGCCACTTCCCTGGGCTTGAAGCCCTGAGTCCTTTGCTGAGGTCCCAGCTCCTTGCGAGTAACTGAGGGCTTTCAAATATGAATATGAAGTCCAGCTACTGGTAAGATGAAAATAATGAAATAGCATAATACTTGTAATTATGTCATTTTTCTTATGGCTAACCCAGCTTGATCCTGCATTAATTATTTCCACGAGCACTTTTTTGTGAATATTACATAGTTATAAATTTATAGAGAATATTAAATGCTGACAGTCCTGGGGGATCTCTCATTTCATTTCTGCATATTAAAAAATGATATTTTTATTATCTATAATAGACTGCATAATCCTCAAACTAAGAGATGAGGAAAAGTGACTGATGACATTGGTTTTTAAAAACATTTTTCTTTTAGGAATGATTGCAAAGTTAATATATATTTTTTCAACCATTATCATCAAGCATTATTTACTCAAAAATGCCTATTTTCCATCCTGAAATTCTGGAATTAAAGCTGCCATAGAACTTATTTTCATATTAGCACCCAGAAAGACTTCTTTAAATTTCATAAAACACAGTAGATACAAGGGGAGCAGATCTTTGGTAATTTTTCACCTCCCTTAACATTTGAGAATCATGATTTACCCTTCTGTAGAAATCATATGAGTTTTCTTTTTGCAGTGATATTCCTGTATGCATATACAAGTGTGTCTGTATATATATGTATGTACGTATATTTGTAATTAGGGTTTCTGCAGATATTTTTATTTAAAAGCTCAGAAAGGGCAACTTTAAATTTATCATAAATGAGGGCAAGAATGGATTAAAATAATAGCTTTTGATTGCATTTTCAAGGGAGAGAGAGAGGGGTCTGGGGCACATTGGTTACACAGTTCCATATTTGACAGATCTCCGGTTGGCTTTATGTATTTGCCTCCCACTCAGCTTGCTACTGCTTTGGCTAAGAGAGAGTGTATTGTGGGGGTGTGCTCAAGAGAACAAGAAAATTGCAACTCTTGAGACTATAACAGAATTGTCATTTATTGAGCTACAATGAAATGTACCTTTAATTTAAAAAAGAAAACCTTTAATGAGTAGGTCCTCTTCACTTGTCCAGCTCAAATGTATCTAGAAAAGTTAAAAGGAGTTTAGCACATAGGCTTCTTTCTCCATATTTAGAGTTGTTAGGGTCACTTCCTCTAGCCCACTAGCTAAAAATGACATAAACAGCTGTAAACATAGCAGGAGGAAAGAATAGTGGAAATATAAACAGTTACACAACGTCTCGCTTTGTCTTTCTTCTGTTTCCCTTCAAAGCATGCTGTATTTAGGAGGGGAAACATGCCTCTTGGAGCTTCCACTATGCTCCCATAATGTGTCTGAAAGTGATTCTTCTGGAATTTACTTAACACTTGATAATTACATATTTAAGGGACAGCGTGAGTAGTAAAGAAATGGTGGAAAGTGGAAGGGGAGGAGAAACTGCATGGGTGGAGGTCCCTCTGGGAGTGGGAGGGTTTGAGACCCGAGAAGTGGTGGCTGGTTGGCCTCAGATTCAAGAATATCTCCTCTGCTGTAACCAGCAGGGGAAAGGCAAAGCCATACATAGAGGAGTGGGAGATATCGAAATTTCCTCCATGTGCTACTTGTTCTGTTTCTAAAATTCAAATATTATTTTCTTGTTTTGAAACTTTCAATGACTATTCCCTAAAGTATGTAATTCAAATACATGGTTGCTGTGTTAATTACATAAATGGCCAAAGTTCCCATCACTTTTTCCTTATCCTGACTGGATTTTAGTTGGGGTTCTCTAGGGAAACAGTCCTGACAGGAGATATCTGTGAATAGTATGAGATTTTATAAAATTGTCTCACGCAACCTTGGGGATCCACAAGTCCAAATTCCACAGTGCAGGCTGCAAGCCAGGGACTCTGATAATAGCCCTCAGTGAGTTCCCCAGGAGACACTGTCTGTCTGAAGTAGAGATGGGAATTCTCTGAATGTTAAAATCCTGGTATCTGCCCTCTGATTTATTAATATGCCTATAATAGAGCTTGTCTCATGTACTTGTTTATTCATTTGGGACCCCAAAACTGGACTATTCACTACTTTGTCTTTTAATTCTTATATTCTTAGTACCTGTTGTCATGTAACATGATTAGACACCCACTAAATGTTTAAATTTGAATATACAAAAGAAAATAATTTAAGACAATGTACTCATCACATTTACAAAGCTCAGAAAAGTATTAAGAGCTCTGTAATATGATACTTTAATGATCTGTACTGTTTCAGAAATTACATATTCATAACATTAAACTTTTGAAAGAGGTAACTTTAATAAAATAAGCACATTAGATATTTTAAAAAATAAAAAAGATTCAGTCTTGAGTCAAAAACTTCTGTATTATCTTAACCAGTGGACCTGTAAAATGTTTTTTTAATCTTATGTCCTCCTCTCAATTGTTCTATTTTAATTTATTGAAATATATCATTCATACATAAACATACATAAACAATAAATGTATAACAGTCATGAACTTATAAAACAAACATATATAATATCAAACAAACATATATAACATCTCACCCTATCACCAGTAACTTGCATTGTTTTTAAACCTTTTAAACTAATGATTAAAGAGCATTGTCAAAATATTACTACTAAACAAAATATTTTCCCCTAACCAATCTGATTATTATTTTTATATCATTTATATATGAACATACATAAACAATTAAGTGTATAGTAAAAGTTGGAAACTTACAAAGCAAACATTTATAAAATCATACAGGGGTCCCATACATCAACCCTCTACCGATACCTTGCATTGTCCTGAGACGTTTGTTACAAATTATGAAACAATATTGTCAAAATCTTACTACTAATCATAGTTCTTTTCTTACATTTGGTGTGTTTTTCCCCCAACCCACCCTATTATTTTTAAATATATTTTTTATGACAGAAGTTGTAAACTTATAAAACATTCATGCCACATGTGCAGAATTCCCAAACAACACCCCTCCATCAACATATCACAATGTGGTGTGTCATTTGCTACAGATAAAATAATATCATCTGATTATTGCCATGTCCATAGTGTACATTTGGCTCACATTGTCCATACTGCCTCAGTATCAACACAGTACATCTTTTGCATAAATGCAAGAATATTATATTATTACTACAACCACAGTTCATAGGTCACTCCAGCTGTATTTTTCCATGCTTCTCCACATTCCCACCACCCTGCAGTAGTGATATACATTTGCTCTAGCTCACAAAGGACACTTTTGCATCTGTACCATCAACCACAGTTCTCACCCACCTCTTGGTTTACTGTGTTATCCAGTTCCTAGATTATTCTCAAGCATTTGTAAAATGTTTTTGTTACTAATAATAAACATAACTCAAGACCTGAGTCATAATAGATTTTTTTTTCTGAGTACTTCCCTTATTTATGCAAGTTAGTTCACTAAAGTATTGAAATATGGTGATTTTACAGAAAAGTCTCTCTGTGAATATTGTAATTGGACTTTTTGCTCTGACCTGTTCTCTCATACATAGAAAGCAATTCCACATCATGAAAGAATAAACTCACATTGAAAATTGGTTAATATATTGTTTTAGACTCAACTTGCACTTGAATGGGTCTTTATTTAAATAGTGTATTATAACTTTCAGATTTCTTACCATCTTTCATGCACTGCTGTTTCATGGTTCAACAGTTCAACTCTTAATATTTCTTTTTCTTTATAGATGTTTGTTTATTCTGCTGTGTTAAGCAATAGCAAATGCACTGAATTTTCCTTCAAATTAAAAATGGTGAAACTGTAAGGTGAATCTTGTTTTACTACCTGAAATAAGAATCCTGGTAGTGTTTGAGCCATTTGTCATATTTGGATGCTATAATGTATACCTAGGTCTTCCTCTTTTTAATATCACTTTCTCATAAGTAGAGTAATATTCCCTTTAAAAAAGAAAACAGTTCTTTTTATATATTTTATTTCCTGTTCTCTACCTGCTCAGCTGAAACAGCTAAGGTTCGGGTTTGATTACTTTTAGGTTTGAATTCAAATTATGCTTCAGTTTTCTGCCTTTCTCCCTTATTCCATATCTGCACTTGAGGTTCTGGAGAGAAACATGAGAGATACTTAGCTAAAAACAATATCATGGATGAATAGGGAGTATGCAACTCACTTTTGTGAGCTTGTAAACTCTCAAACTTTTTAATATCGGCAAATTCCATGAAAGAATCATTTATGAAAGAGAGACCAGGGAACCATGTTTTACCTCCAAATCTTTCACCCCTAACTCCAGGAAGAATTATTATTACAGCACGAACTATGATCTGTTGTTGTTAGAGTTTTCAGGATACTACACTGAGTTAAATTTCCAAAGGTAATTCCATGCCATGATACCTTGAAAATCATAATAGTTTAAAACAATTACTGGGGAGCAGATGTAGCTCAGTGGTTGAGCACATGCTTCCCACATGTGAGGTCGCAGGTTCAATGCCCAGTACCTCCTTACCAAAAAAAAAAATTACTGTGTACCTAATTTTTCTGTATCATAATGTGATCGATGATGGCCTGTCAAATGTTATTAGGGCAGGACAAGCTTGTAGCAAGTCCAGTCCAGTGGGCAGAACATGTCACTTGGAAAGGATGGTAACAGATGAAGAAGAATCATGTAAGAAGGTGACTGCATCCTTAATAGAGATCAGAAAATAATGTAAAGGTGTCCTAACAGGTACTAAAGCATGGTAGTGAGGAATCTAAGGTCAATAGTGTTACCATTAATTTGTGAAAAATAGGTAAGCACATGGAGTAATCTTTATCCCCTATACTCTTTCACATTTTGTGTGGAGATATTAAAGCCTAGCCAGATTTCAAAATAGGCGAGTGGCCTCCTCAGCTTCTGGAGTCCATGTCTAATGTATCAATACCCTAGGCCAGCAGTCTGGGGTATTGGTCTTGAGACAAGGTTGGCAGGGGAAGGGTGGGAGAATGGTTGGTAGAAAATGCCAAAAGAAATGCCTGGATTCCTGGGTGGGGGAGGGGAAACATAACAAGTCAAGGCCCTTGACCTAAATAAACTAGAAACTCATAAGAGTACACAGAAAGGGAGAAAATTCATGGATCCAGTGACCAAGCAGTGTTCACAAGCAGTGAAAGCAAGTGCTGTAGAGTGTAAATATTCAGCTCTAGCACCTGAAATCCTTCCTGCATATCGTCAGGATTTAACTGCACCCGTGCAAAGAAGAGTTTTCAGAGGCAGGGGACTGTGCAGAGGCTGAGATGGGATATCAGTGGGCTCCATCCTTGTTGTCTTCTTTGCTTGGAGACCTTTCCCCTCATCTGTGGTCCTGCAGGGCACAGTCATAACAGGAGAAGAGAACTGTATACGATTGCACCAAGGTGCCAGTCAAAGCTGGGTAACTGCACCTGATTCCTGTTGTTGTGTTGGGGATTGGATCACACCTCCACCAAAGGCATGTTCCAGTCTTAACCCCATCCTGTGGACGTGAAGCCATTTGTAAATAGCACTTTTGGACATGCTGTTATTAGGGACCATGAGGCCAAACTGAATGAGGGCAGGCCCTTATCCAATGTGGCTGAAGTCCATATAAGCAAAAGAGATTGGAGATGGAAGCAGAAAGCAGAAGTAGTGGAAGCCACAAGTAAGAAGCTGAGAAGAAGGCAGATCATCACATGATGGAGAAACCTCAGGACCGCAGCAAGCAAGCACGTGAACACCATAGACTGGTAGACAGCATGGCCTGTGGAGACCTTGGTTTTGGACTTCTGGCCCCCAAAACCATGAGGCAGTAAATATCTCTTGTTAAGCCAACCCATGTATGGTATTAAAATCATAGCAGACCTGGCAAGCTAAAACAGACTGTCTCCATTTCCCATATCAAACCTGTACTAGCACTTTACTAGAGAATGGGGAGTGGAGATAAGAGCCACTTGTTTTTCATATTGTACGTCTGTGCATAGTAAATAGAACTTATGGTATTTTCATATCCAATATACATTTTAAACAGTAAATGGTTATTTCCTATGATGCCTATGTGAGATTATTTTTGTTATTACTCTCAGAGTGCACAATGCTAGGTAATATTTATAGATAAATAAGCATTAGCAGTCCAAAACTGATGAAAAATATTTAGATGAGAATACCAATATGACGGGCCCATTTGGGCATAGGAAATATGCTTCTTCTGTTTTCCCTTCAATCCCTCTTATTTTCAAAGAGCAGAAAAAGGGGTCATATTTGCAATGGAAGCTTTGTAAAAAATTTTTCTTTCTTGTATCGTTCCTTCTATGCTTTTCCCTGTGTGTTTTTACCAAGTAATTATGGGACAGTTGTTTGTCACATATTTAGTAGCTACAAATCCCAATCATATCCCATCAGCTCTTCAGTCCATTAAATGTGAAATATCAGTTCATCATCCAATCAGTATTTATTGAGCACCTACTATGTGCCAAACACTGTGCTTCCTTACTCATTCTTGCTTCAGTGTTAAAAAATTATGAGTCAAAAAGTGTTAGAGAGACACATAATCTGAATTTTTAAAAAATTGTATAGTATTATTAATTTTTCCTTGATACCTCACACCTGGACTGAATTAACTCCCATTAGTTTAACTTGGAAAATCACTTTATTTTAAATTGAATTGACCTTTGGATTAATTTAAATGGTATAATTGCATTGAACTTGGTAATTGAAAGAATAATAAATGGCTTTCCAATGCCTAATATGGTAGGAGCTAACTGAAGGACTATGACTTTTCCCTTCTTATACAAAGAATTTAAGGTAATTTACAGTTTTAAAACTCTTGTAAATCAATATAATTAGAGATTGTTAAAAAGACAAATAAAAAGCTAATTAACAGAAAAAAGAAGAAAATTGCTAAGTACCAGGGATGTTTGTTATTGCAGGAAAGAATTTAATTCATTGCTAGACTTATAGGCAGCAACGTGGTAGTGTATATAGTCCATTTTATCAGTTTAAAGTATGTAGGTAACAATAATAATAAATAATTTAAATTTCAGTCATCATAGGCCAGGTACTGTTGTAAGATGTTTGTATTTTTGTATAAGTTAATTCTTACAACTCTTAAGATGTTTATGACTATTGCCCCACTTTTACAGAGGTAAAATTGAGGGTAAGTATTTTGTCCAGCTAAGTGGCAGAGTTAGAATACCAACCATAGCAGTTCAACTACAGGTGTGTGCTCATATACATACCCTCAAATTATCAAGTTAATGATTATAATATGCATAATATAATTATAAAATTAGGGTTTTGAGAAAAAATAGATATTTGTCATCAGATAAGTATTTCTTATAGTGTCCCTCCATAAGCCCTAGAGGAATAACATTGCTTTAAATTATTGAAATCAGCATTTTTTTCTTTATTTCTGTAGATGCTGGATATTTAATTTATCTTCTCTTGTCAACTGCCTTTACATATCTTTGATCATTTTTTTTCTCTCTCTTCACCACACTCTCATGCTTCATCCCACTAAAAGAATGGCTTCGTTTTAGATCATATCCATTCCCAAGACTCCGTTTCCTGGTTGTCTTCATTTATTCATTTGAGAAATAGTTGTGTGTCTTCTGGATCTGGGTACTGGGCTATGTACTGCGGAGACAATGGGCAGTGACACCAATGTGCTTGGTTGTTTACCTTTATGAAGCTTCTATTTTAGAGGGAAAGACAGGCTGTAAGTCACTAATTACAAAGTTAATTAATTAATTACAATTAGAGAAGTACTATGAGATTATAAAGTCAGGTGACTCTATGTAGTTGGGGTAATTGGGGAAGACTTTGAGGAAGTAATGTTTGAGTTGAAAAATAAATGAGAATAAGAAAAGTTACACAATTTTAATTTGGGAAGTTATAGAGGCTCACAAAATCATATTAAGTCTTCATAGAGCAGTTATTGCTTGGTTTATCCTTCCAGATATCCTTTCTCAGATCATGCTGCATTATTATGTGATATGTATTGTCCTCCAACTTACCCAACTCTGAATCATTTTGATGCTGTTGCTTAAAATTTAGCTAACATGCAGACACTTGAAAAATCTGCTTCCAGATTTTCTTTCTATATGCATGAGGAAGGTTTTTTTCCTGCCAACAAAGATTCCTCTTGTCTCCCCACTTTCCTTTAGAATTTGCAGGGTTAATCAAAGGTTTCTGACTCTGGCTTCTGAAACTACTAGCTTTACCCTTGGCGGAGAAGAATGGCTCCCCATCTGGCTTCTGGAGATTGTTCTCTTGGACTACAGTTTTCTTTCACACATTGTCTTATCCATCCTGAAAGTCTTCTAAGCACTGCTCTAGGCCAGTTCTGTTCACTTCTTTGTTAACAGCTTGTCTTTATTTTTAGAGTCCTAACCTTTGATGAAGTTTCCCTTGTTACCTATTCTTTCTTATTTTATTACTGTGTACATCAGCCAAAGGGGTTCTGATGCAAAGTATCAGAAATCTGTTGGCTTTTATATTGGGTGTTTATCTGGGGTGAAAGCTTACAGTTATAAGGTCCTGAGGGGTCTAACTCAAGGTACCATAAGAGGTACTTTCTCACCCAAGTCAGCTGCTACGTGTTGAAGCAGGATGGTGGGTGATCTCTTTAAGGGTTCAGCCTTCCTTCTCTCAGCTTACATCCTGGCCTAGGGCTTGATTGTTTCTGGGCTCAGCTGCAGACTCTCTCTCTTCCTGGGGATGCAGGATCGAAGTTCTCTCCTCTGCCCTGTCTATGGAGCTCTCTCTCTCTTTCTGTGTTATCTTCTTCTGAGTGAGTGACCGTTTATATCAGCCCACCAAGGAGACAGGGACTCAGGACTGACATGGTTGAATCAAAACTCCTAAATTGATTTAGTCAAGTGAACTTAGAGCTTTAGGATTTAATGCAGTCAAAGGGTATTACACCCAGAGGAAAGACAAGTTTACAAACATAATCCTTCTCCTTTTCAGGGTTCGTAAATAATATCAAACTGCCACAATTACCATTCTAAGTGCCGTCATTTCAGGAGCCTGTCTGCTGGTTGCCTTCTTGCTCTCACCGCGCAGTGTGTTACCTCTTTCTGTTCAAAAGAAAGCCGGTGAATTTCCATATCTCCTCTCCAGATTGCTTCAAAGTCAGAGTCTATCTGCAGAAATAGTGATGGCCCCCTTGTGCTGAATTCTTAGTCTTTCCAGCTCAAGTTTTCAGCTTCAATGAACTTCCATAGTTTTCTCTAATACCGCATTTGAGGGCCCCTACTAAAAAGAAAATCCTTTTAAAATTACAGTTTTGAATAATAAAAATATACTCACCTGGTCAAAATGTACTTCTCTCAGATATCTAGCATGACTAATTCCTCTCTTTCTTTAAGTCCTTTGGTTCAGATCCTTTCTCACTGATACCAACTATGAGCACCCTACGTAGAGTTACAGTTGCCCCAACTCTCTCCCCAGTACTCTCAATCCACCTACCCCTCTTCTATTTTTTCCTTTATTCAGTGACACACATTGCTTTCTAACCTACTATAAAAGTTTCTTATTTGTTACTTTGTTTATTTTCTGTCTTCTGATGCTAGAGTGTGAGCCCCATAAGGGGAGAATGTTTTTCTCTGTTTTGTTTATTGATGTTTGCCAAGCACCATGAACATTGCAATCAATAAATATTTGTTGGATGGTTGAATACAACCTACAGAAAACATAGCAAGCATACCTTCCAGTACAAGAAAAGGTGGATGATTTTTTAATAGCCTTCGGAAGGCCAAGTAAGAAATAAGTAAAGTGAGGAAGTACCATGGAGGAGCACAACTTAAGTTACTTTGGTGTGTGCATGCATGCATGTTTGTGTAGCTATTACCTAGATGTTTCAATAGAGGTTTGATTAGTAACAATTTTTATTTTATTACCTAAACAAATATCCAAGGACATTGTTGTACTTAAAAAATCTTTTAAGTTTAATAAAAATAAACATTGATATGGAACTAATTATACCAAAGTCATTTAATCAGTATGAGGTTAAAAAGGAAATGTTTTAAAATAAAACTGATATATGTCGCAATTTTTTTTTTTTTTTTTTTGAGGTATTGGGGGCTAAGGATTGAGCCCAGGACCTTGTAGTGGGAAGCCAGCACTCAACCACTAAGCCACACTGGCTTCCCTGAGTTGGTTTTTCGGTTTGTTTTTCTTGTTTTTTGTTTTTTCAGGAGGCCCTGGACACTGAACCTGGGACCTTCCCTCTGGTAAGTAGGTGCTCAACTGCACGAGCCATATCTGCTTCCCTATTTTTAAAACATAGTTTTTGTCTGGAATTTTATGATTCAAATCAATTTTTCAAAATTGAAGTATCTCCTTATGTAGTGAAATTTAAGCTTTGTTTAGAGAGGTAATAGGGCGTAGAGGTAAGATGTTAGACTCCAGAACCTGTCTTCTTTTAGTTATAAGACAGTGGATAAGTTAAAAACAAACAACAGATCTCTCTGTGCCTAAGTTTCCCCATATTTAAGACTTGATTTTATATATGTAACTCACCTGGAACAGGGCCTGTCAACATATTAAGCACTTTGCATACACTCTTATTACTGAATTATCCCTGACCACAACTTTTATGAAATTAACATCATTGAATCTAGAGAACACTATATCTATGATTCATATATAGAATTAAGTACCAATAATACATTGCTAAAGTGTTCAAGAAGAGAAAATTCTAAATGATAGACTCATGGCCTATAATTTTTGGTGTTGGAATTAATATAGAAATCTCAAGAAGAAAATAAACAGAAGTTGACTTTAATTTAGCCCCTAGACTATTTAAAAAAGAGTTGTAACAGACAGATATTTAAAACCCAGTATTATTATTTCACAAAAGCTGTTCACGTATATTGTAGTCAGTGTTATAGATAGAACCTTCTAAGGCATTCCTGGCCTTTTAGGCTTATTATCTAAATAAAGCAGACATGAGTGAAACAACCACTATAATTATCCCAGTGGGCACTCTCTAAAATAGTGAAGCTGATGTGTAAATTAGAAGGTCCTATGAATTAGGGGGTAAAATGATTTTGCTTTTTTCAAAGTTAAGCTATATGTAATATAATACCAAATAATTCTGTATCCAATAGCACTGAAAAATGTTTCTCAAATGGAGAACACTTACTTATCAAATAGAATGCTTGGGTCTAATCTATTGAAAATGTACTTCTACTAATACCTAGTCTTTATTTTATTTTTTTAATGCTGTGGGGTTTTTTGAGTTATTTTCCTCCTGAGATCTATCTTTTAAAGGGAAAAGTATGCCAGTATTGTTTACGTGCAAGCAATGAGTAAATGTGCATTTAGTGAGCTAAATAAAGAAGAACTTGAAAGAATTAAACCCCAGAGGGAAATTACTAAGGGCGTCTGGAAGGGATGGTTTTAGGAGAATAGCTTAAACAATGTGAAGAACTGGGACAGGGAGGCTCTGTCTTATGCCTGAGAGTGACGTAAAGAACCATTGAAACAAGAATGAACGGACCTTTTTCATTTGTAGTATAATGCATAATATTTAAAAGGTAAGGGAGAGGATGACATTTTTGATACTTCTGGATAAGTGAATTGTGTTCTTATCTACTGAATACCTAATTATTGCCAAGCAATTAAATATGGGATATGATGAAAAATACAGTTCCTGTCTTTAAAGAATTTACCGTCTAGTGAAGGAAAGATTGTATAAACATATATACTAAAGGAAGCACAAAGCCAAAGATGTGTTCAGGGTATTAGGAAGTCACATAAAAGAGGCATCTAGTGTAACTGGGAGAGAGGAGTGTGTTAGGGAAGCCTTCCTGGGGGGAGATAAATGGGCCAATCTTAAAGAGGGAGAGGGAGACTTTCTGGATAAATCTGAAACTTCACAGATTTTTAACTACCCAAACACCAAGTTAACTACATATACAGACTCACGCGCACACACACACACGAGTGAAAAAGAGAGTGACAACAAAAAAGCAGGTGTATAATTTAATGCAATTAAAATAAAACAAACAAACCAAGTAGCCAAGGAAATGAGAAGTTTCTTCTGAGTGATGAGTTTTACTCCCTGTAGGAGTGATTCTAGGCGGCGCAAAGTGGCATAAGACTTTTTAGTAAAGTCTCATAAATGAGAACAGAACCTGGGTATTTTTAAAGGATTACAAAGTGCCTCAACTTAGGCTTTCCAATTTCTTCTGCCATTTAATTTAATTACAAAAATTTGGGTATTTAGTTCTCGAATTTAGTTTGGAAGGAAAAAGGGTTGACTTCATGCATTATTACAAGTGTCTTAGAAACCACTTACAGAACATCAAAGCCAACAGGTTGTCCTTCTCTTGATTTTGAGACTAGATGGTGTGAAGAGAAAGGAGCTTCCAGTAGGTGCCAGGCACTCCTATCATATCATAAATATTATCTCACATGAACTTCATTAAAAGTCCCACAAGTGGAGGTTTTTATTACCCCCATTTTTATTGCCGCAGATTAGGAAACCGAGGTTTACAAATGATAAATAATTTTCCAGAGATCACAAACGAAGACATTTCTGGAGTGAGAATTTGGCTTCATTCCATGTGAGCCGAAGTTGATTTTTATTAAACGCATTATGCTGTCTCCTTGGCTTTAATAATCTTCCTTTCTCCATCATTCTTGAAAACATTGGGCCAAGAAGAAAGAAAGGGGTAAACGGAAATTGCTTAATTTCCCTTTGTTTCTCAGTTCTGTGATTACCGTTTTGGAGACTATGGAGGCTAGCTTTTAGGATGGAGTGCTAAGTTCCCCTGACTCTTAGCCTAAGTGTTCATGCCCCCTTTAGTGTGTTTTCAAATCCCGTCAAAACTTAAATAAACTCAGTATAAGAGTTCTTCTTTGTTTGTTTGCTCTTATTCTCTCATCCTTTCAAAACCTACCTCAGCATTTACAAACTCTTCCAGGCTGATCCACAAAATTCAGCAGTGGATTATATTCTGTCACAGATTTAGTGTTACTTCTAAGTGTACTATTTTTGTTTCCTCAACTGGTTTGAAAACACGGACTATGCTTTAAGTTTATCCTTTTGATCCCAATACACAGTGCTGAGCAAACTGTACATTCTCAATGAATGCTGTTGTCGAAAGAGTCCGAGTAACTGGTCCTGAACTGAAAATTAAACTGCATATTTTGTTGTATGTTGGCTGTGTACATCCAATCTTCTAATTGTACAGGTCTGTAGTTAATGGAATGTTTCCTTATGCACTATTTTATTTTGTATTGCATCAAATGTTTTTCTATGACTTGATTGTTATTAATATAATGGCAAGACGTGCTTATTTTTCACTTGCTAAGGAACAAAGCAATTACACTTGTTTTTCTGGCCTCTATATCATTAAAAGGCTTGGATTTCACAAGTCTTATTGTTTAATAACTTATTTTAACTTGGTTGGGGCTTTTAAAAGGTTAAGTTCATTTTATTTGGCAAAGAGTGTGATAGCAGTTCTTTTGCCTGAGGCTTTGTATTTTGTTAATTAGGGTTGCTGCCAGCTTTTCACATAGAAATGGAAGTTGTCCCTTAGTGCTTTTCTCCTTTTTCACTTGAGGCTCTGTCATAGACTATTACTATTTGTACAACTTTAGACTGCTAATTTGTGAACACAGCCTGATCTTAATTTTGTGATTTTTCCTCAAGTGAGTTCAAGGACCGTGCTTGTATTTTTATTGTTTATCTGATAGAGAGTGTTTATGATTTTGTTACACCTAAAATTGTAAGATAATTAAAGTTATATGTGTGGTACAAAAAATAGAAAATTATCTCTTTACTTGGAGTTTTCTTGTATTTTACCTTCCATAAAATTGAAAATGTCACCAGAGGTAACTATTTCAACATACATCGTGAGAATTATTTTAGAGAGCAGCCATTCGATACACCGGTTTTGGTCACTTTTTCATGTTGCTGGCATATTAATTAGTGACCTTTTATGTGACTCCAAATAAATTTATATTTATCAAGTACTTGGGATAAACCAGTGCATAGTTATAGAGAACCTCTATGTGGCTGCAGATATTGAATCAACATGATTTTTAAAATGTGTCGCTAAGGCAGCAAAGTACAGTGGTTAAGGACCCAAGGTTCTAGGGCCAGAGAGTTCTAGGACCACCTGCCCATTTGGCCACTTGCTGCCAGAGCAATCTCACGCAAGGTATTTTTTCTCTGCAGACCTCAGCTTCTTCATTTGTTCATGACAATGATAATAAGTGCCATGCTCATCAATTGGTGATAAGGTCCAAATGGGGCAATGGGTGTGAAATGTGTAATATAGTATCCTAGCAAAGTAAACTATCAAAACTTACTAAGTAGAGGTAGCAAGGAGAGTGCAAAGACCGTGGGCACTGGGTTTACCCTGGCTTGGCCATTTTCTAGTTCTGCGTCTGGGCACTTACTTTCTTTAAGGCTTAGTTCCCTCCTATGTCAAAGTACATAATAATGTACTGGAGTGTTACTAAATATAAATGAGATGATTTATATTATGTGGTACTTGGACTATTGAGTGATACTTAGCAAGACTTAAATAAATGCTGCCTCTCTAAGCATATGTGTGTCTGAAGAAATATTTGCCAAATGAATGAATGGATGAGTTTCAAAGGTGCTGATCAACGATGGCATTTAAGATGTTCTGGTAGAATGGGTAGTCTTTCCTTTGAGGAGACACAACAGAGAAGTAGGTGTTTGCTGCGTGGCACTGGAATGTCTTAAACACACGTCTCTTCAATCTACAACATGGGGACACAATTCTGTTGGCTTAAATTTGTCTTTAGGATGCCTTCTTTCCAGGACAACCTGGACACAGGGTTGCTATCCAATTGCATGTTAACACATTCTGAAACTGTTTTGGTGCAAAAATAAAGTCTCGCTTTATAAAATTAACGATTCCCAAAGTGTAAATTTGGGTAGTTTTACTTTTTACTTCCAAACTTTTTATGACTCTGTATTTGTATTTTGGTGGCTAAACAATTAAATCAAATGGCATGACTTTCTTATGTTCAAATTAAGATGTGATTTTGAGAAGGGGAAAAAAAACCTCATTAATTATCTAAAGAACTTAAGTAATCTGCTTCTCTGGAGTAAAAGAGGTTAACAGACTAAATAAATTCTCATGAAAATTACTCAAATTGCCTTTGGGTAATATTCTAGGTTTTATGACAACAAATGTGATTGAAAAAGACATACCAAAATCCCCCAAAGAGATTTAGGGTAGAATATCAGTTAACTAAATCCTTGAATGTAGTCTAAAATTCCTAATACTGCTGTCATTTGGGAAATGCAATAATAAGTTTTAATACATTTTAAATGTAATATTTGATTTTTTCAAAGCTATACATGGAAATAATTTAAAACCAAATACTTTTACAAGACTTCTGTTTTCCTTTCTTGCTCTCTCTCTCTTTCTCACACACACACGGACTGTCTCTCAGACCCTTTCTCTCTTTTATCTTACCACATCCTTCTAATTATTTTTCATGAAAGAGTAAAGGAAAACTGTGTTCTCCCTGCTTCATAGGTAGGCTTTCATTCAATCAATCATTCTAACTGCCCATGACCTGTAGCCCATTTTCCTAGCCTGGAAGATTTGTAGGTGAATCAAGTTGATAGTAAACTTCCTTCACTGACAGTGCGGGCAGGTATTTTTCGCCAGTCTGATTTTATCAGTCATCTGTCAGTTTTCTAGACTGGACATTGTTTTGTCCTTGTTTCCTCTTTGGTAATTCTTTCTCTATGTATGTATGGTGCTTCAGAATTGGCATACTTAATTATCTTTAATGGGAGTATCTTGATACTCAATTAGTTCCCCCAAACAAACCCTAAATTTCCTCTGACAAATCAAAAGTAATAATGCCAGAGTTCTCTGTACTCGCCCCCAATTTTTACAGAACTGTCTTCTTATTTCTACTGTAGCTTATATATATATATATATATAATGGATAGGTAACATTGTGAAGTGCTTAGAAACGTGGCTCTAGAGTAAGAAAGACCAGGAGCAGATACTTCAAATTACCTACTCTTTGATATTAGGAAAGTTATTTAATCTCAATGAACCATATCATCAGTACTTGACTCATAAAATTGTTGAGAAAATCTCCTGGGATAGCATACAGAGGAGGCATAAACAAATACCCTGATGGACTCAGTGTGACCTGGGGTTTTCCTTGATGTTCCTTCTTATTTTTATACATTTGCTTATCTTCCTATCCTCTTCCATCCATAACCTACCCCATCTCCACATTCAGATCATGAATCTCTTGAATTTCCCTATCACCTGCACAGGGCCCTGCGTATGGTAGGAACAGAAATATTTATTGAACTGAATGAATGCCCTTCTTTAGGATATTCAGGCTGAAGGGAATGGATGAGGAGAGTAAATACAATTTTAGGAAGAACTTTGAATCAGTTATTTCAGCAACGTTAACAAGGACTATGCTTTATTGAGTACTGTTTGAAATACTAGGATAGTAATTTTAGAATGTTTCCTTAAAGGAGCTTCTGCAATATTAATGGTGTATATAATCTGTAATAGAGTTAGAAAGTCATGAATTAGTTAAAATTCTTTAAAAAATTTCCCTGGAATCAGCCAGTTAAATAGTATATTGTTCAAGTGCAATTGCATTATGTGTAAGATAATAACAACTGCAGACATCAATATGAATAATCACAAATTGATGTCTTTGAAAAAATTATTTGAATTATCATTTTTAATTTTTGAGTTTTTTTCTGATATGTGTTCATTTTATTGACATACGGATATGACATGAGTGCAACTTTAAATCTCCTCAAAATAAAGGTGTGTTTGTGTGTTTGTGTGTATGTGTGTGTATATACATACATATGGCTATAAATACATATACAGATATACATAAGCATATATTCATACTTTGCTAGCCCTTTTGGACAAAATATATATTGAACCATGGTCAACACTGCATACTAGTGTATAATGGAATTGATATTTCAGGCCTTGTCATTAGTTACTTAGTAACAGTAACAAACTAGTCCATCCTTGGTTATACAATTACACCATAAATTGCAGCTAACCCCATCATATCCAACTTTTCATTTTTGTACAATTTTGTAAAGTCAAACTAAAAAATGTAAACATTAAGGTCAATAACTACTAACCACAAAAATATTTGATTTAGGCAATTGCACATCCACAGTTGGGAAAGAGTAAAACTGTTTGTAATTTTGCTGAGAAACAGCACATATAGTTCTCCTGTGTTGTTATTATCTTTGTCTTCTTATCTCGAACTCTTTTGAAAGCCAAATGAAACAACCCACCAAGAATGAATAAAAAATAAATGAGGATTCTAAGAATTGTGGGAAGATGGAAGAGTAGGAAACTCTAGAAATCTGTTCCCACAAAAGAACAACTACTAAACAGTCAAGAACCATCTGAATCAATTATTTTGAAACTCCAGTAGAATACTGTATAACTTCCAGGGAAGAAAGGAAGGAAGAAGCTGGTAAATTATGGGAAATACCAGTAAATTGCTTTCTCTGTATAGCAGTTACTCTCACCCAGCCCCCACTCTTATGGCAGGCAGAAGTGGGATTCAGCCCTGGCATAACTTGCTATTACCAGATAGGAACATAAAAATCCACTTTCCCAAGATCTGAAATAGGGTGGGGTAGGGCTCAGGCTGATTGCCTCTTTATATTACGGTCTTCAGATCACTGGGGTCCTAGCTCTGGGGGCAGCCATTGTTTCAAACTGCCATGGACAAAGGCAGGGAGGGAGGCTTTAATATGGTATGGTCCCTCAGAGCTGCAGAGGGCAGTTGAAGGGCTGTATTTGCTAGACAGTCAAGAAAGTGCAGCTTTGGGGGCTATGGAAGAAGTTTCTGGTACCCTTTCTGGCCCCTTTCTCATTCACTCACCAGGGCAGTTTAGAGCTGGCCAGAATTCCCTTTGTGAGTCCCTAACCTTGTTCTGGTTGGGAAAAACTGACTTGGAAAACTCCTCTCTGGTGTGCCCCCTCCTGAAATTTGCCTTTTAGGCAAAATAAGCCCAAGACATCAAAAGCATGTAGGAAACAATTGAGGCACATGGCCTGGGGCAAAGGCTTCCCTGCTTTAAGTCCAGCAGTGGAATACCCAGGAGAGGGAGAGGGTCTGTTTTCTGGGAAGAAGAAGGGGCATTCAAACTCCTGTAAATAGGGGAGCTCCTAAGGCCTCTACTAAGTCCAAGCCCAGGACAAGGTAGAGGTCCAGAAAAGGCAGGGAGGATGCTACACTTTGCATTCACCTTGGGCTGACCTTCATGATAGGAAGGTAAATTCTGATGGAGAGCACCAACCAATTCAAAGCTAACTTTCAAAGCCAATGAAAGTTGATTTTTGCTTAGGCTTGCTTGATTTCATTAACTCCTGATACTCAAGAAAATCCTTCTCATATCACCAACTGGTTACAAACTCAAGAAACAGATACATCAGGTAATAAATCCTAGAGTTAACATTCTAAAATATTAAAATATACAGTGTGCAACAAGACTGCAAGACAAAGAAGCAGGAAATGATGGCTGATCTCAAGGAAGAGGGATAAAAATCCAAAAAAGTAATAAAGAAGACCAGATTGTGGAAATACCAGACAAAGACAAACAAAACAAAACAAAAAACAAATATACTCAAGGAGATGAAGGAAAATACAGAGCGATAACTAAAGGATATCTGGAAAACAATGAATGAACAATGTGAGAATCCCAATAAAGAGATTTAAATTTTAAAAAGGAACAAAACTGAACTACTCAGGTTGAGAAACATACTAACTGAAATGAACAATTCCCAGAAAAGTTTCAACAGCAGATTGGAACTGCCAGAAGAAAGAATCAGCACCCTTAAAGGCAAGACAATTGAAATGAGTCAGGCTGAGGTGCAGAAAGGAAAATAATTACATAAAAGGAAAATAGCCTAAGAGACCTCTGGAATATCATCAAGCCTGCCAAGACAGGCATTATGGGAGTTGCAGAAGGAGACGAAAGAGAGAAATGGGCAGAAGGAATATTCAATGAAATAATGACAATAAAACATCCTAAACTTAGCAAAAGATCTGAGTGTGCATATATCTGAGTGTGCATATCCAAGAAGCCAAGAGAACACTAAACAGGATGAAGCTGAAGGAAAACAGCTTCAATCTGTTGAATGCAATGAACAAGGAGAGAGTTCTAAAAGCTACAAGAGAAAAGCAGTGCATATATACAAAAGAGTCTCAATTAAATTAAGTGCTGACTTCTTATCAGAAACCATAGAGGCAAAAAGGCAGTGTTTGATATACTTAGTCCTGAAAGAAAACAATTGACAATCAAGAATTTTATATCCAGTGAGACTTTCTTTCAAAAATGATGGGACAGAAGAACACATTCCCAAATAACCAAAAGTTGAAGGAGTTCATCACCACAAAACCTGCCTACAACCAATGCTAAAGGCAGTTCTTCAGACCAAAAGAAAAAGACAGTAGACAATGGTTCAAAGTGACAGAAATAAATAAATAAAGACCTCCAATAAAGCAAACATAGGTAAATAAAATACCTATGTTTAGGTAAATTTAAATGCCAGTGCTATTGTATTGTGCATTTTGGTATGTAACTGTACTTCTTCCTATGAGTGCTAAAATCCAAATGCATAAAAAGTGATGATAAATCTATGATTTTGGACATACAATGGACAAAAATATAATTTTTAACAAGCATAAGAAAATGGGTGGAAAGGTATAGGAGAAGTGTGTGTGGATGCTATTGAAGTCAAGTCGGTATCAAATCTAACATGGTTGCTATATATTTTGGATGTTAAATTCTAATTTACATTTGAAGTCACTACTGCTAATGCAGGATTTTCTTTTGCCATTTTGCTATTTAGTCTTTATAAATCTTATAGGTTTTTACCCCTCAATTCTTCCACTAATGCCTGAAGGGATTTTAAAAAAAGTATGACTCAATCAATGAAATGTCTCACCTTAAATTCAAAAACACAAATAGGTTGAAAGTGAAAGGATAGAAAGATTCCCAGTGCCACTGACAAGAATACAAGCAGACACAGAAGAACACACAACAAATGGACACAGAGAGCAGACAACTGGGGGGTGGGGGGTGGGGGGGGGGGCAGAAAATAAATTTTTAAAAAATCTTAAAAAGAAAATATATATATACCATGTAAGTATTAACCAAAAGAGAACTGGGGTAGCTATACTAATACTGCATAAAATAGACTTTAAGTCAAAAGTTGTTATAAGGGACAAAGATGGCCATTATATATTGATAAAGAGGTCAATTCAACAGTAAGACATAATAACTATGAATATGTATATACCTATCAGCAGAGCCTCAAAATATATGAAACAAATACTGACAGATTTTAAGAAGAAATAGGTGCCTATACATTAATAGTAGGAGACTTTAATAAATGACTCTTGATAATGGGTAGAACATCTACAAAGATGATCAGTTAGGAAATAGAAAACACGAGTAATACGCTAAACCAACTAAACCCAGCAGACATAAATAGAACACTTCACAGAATACACATTCTTCTTGAGTGCACATGGGTCATTCTCCAGGATAGACTATATGTTAGGTCACAAGTCAATTCTCAATAAATTAAAAAATTTTGAAATCATAAATGTATTTTCTCTGACTACAGTGGAATGACTCTAGAAATCAGTTACAGAGGGAGAAATGGAAAATTCACAAATATGAGGCAAATTAAGAAATACTTTGAGGTAAATGAAAATAAAAATACAACATACCAAAGCTTACAGAATGCAGCAAAGAAAGTCTTGGCAGTTAATTTTATAGCTCTAAATGTTTACATTAAAAAGGCAGAAAGATTTCATATCAAAGCTCTAACCTCAAATCCTGAGAAAAAGAAGAGCAGACTAAATCCAAAGGAAGCAAATGGAAAGATATAAAGATTAGAGAGGAGAAAAATGAAATAGAGAATTAAAAATAATAGAGTGAATCAACAAAACCAAAAGTTGGTTTTTGAAAAGATCAATAAAGTTGATAAACCTTTAGCTAGCATGACAAAAAAAGAGAGGACACAAATGACTAAAATCAGAAATGAAAAGGGTGATATTAATACAGACTTCACTAAAATGAAAAGGGTGTTAAGAGGATACAATGGACAACTATATGCCAACAACTTAGATACCCTTGTTGAAATGAACAAATTCCTACAAAAACAAACTACCTACACTGACTCAAGAAGAAATAGAAAGTCTCAACAAGCCAATAACTAGTAAAGAGATTGAATCAGTAATACAAAGCCTACCAAAAAAGAATAATCCAGGACCAGATGATTTCACAGGGGAATTTTAACAAAAATTCCAGGAAGAATTAACACCAATCCTGCTTAAAATTCCAAAAAATTGAAGAGGAGGGAACATTCCATAATTTATTCTATGAGGCCAACATCATCCTCATAATAAAGCCCGATAAAGATACCACAAGAAAATTATAGACCAATATCTTTTGTGAATATAGATGCAAAAAAAAATCCTCAACAAAATACTAGAAAATTGAATCCAACCACCTATTAAAAGAATTATATGCTATCATCGTGAGGAATTTATTCCAGGTATGCAAGGGTGGTTCAACATAAGAAAATAAATTAATCTAATACAGTACATTAACAGAATGAAGGGGAAAAACACATCATCTTCTCAACTAGAGAAGAAAAGGCATTTGACAACATCCAGCACCCATTCTTGAGAAAAACACTTAGAAAACTAGGAACAGAAGGAAATTTCCTCAAAATGATTGAGTGCACATATGAAAAACCCACAGCTGTCATTATGCTTAATGATTAAACGTTGAAATCTTACCCCCTAAGATCAGGAACAAGACAAGGATGTCCACTGTCACAACGGTTATTCAACTTGTACTGGAATTAGGCAAGAAAAAGAAAAAGTCACCCAGATTGAAAAGGAAAAGTTAAACCTTCCCTATTTGCAGCTGACATGATCCTATAAAACCTTCCCTGTTTACAGATGACATGGTCCCATATACAGAAAATCCTGAAAATTCACAACAAAATTCATAGAGCTAATAAATGAATTCAGCAAAGTGCCAGGTATAAGATCAACACCCAGAATTCAATATTGTTTCTATATATTATTAAAGAACAATTGGAAAAAGAAATTAGGAAAGCAGTTTCATTTTCAATAGCAACTAAAATAATAAAATATCTAGGAACAAATCTACCCAAAGATATAAAGGACTTGTATGCAAAAACAAAACAAAACAAAAAATTTAAAAAAACCCTGTTATTGCTAAAAATGTCAAAGAACCTAAATGAATGGAAGGATATACTGAGTTCATGGATTGGAAGACTAAATATGTTAAGATGTCAATTCTTCCCAAAGCCCTTCACAGATTCAATGCTACCCCAATCAAAATCCCAACAAACTTCTTTGCAGAAATGGAAATGCCAGTCCTTAAATTTATATGGAATATTAAGGGACCAGAATAGGCAAGACCATCTTAATCTTATTACAAAGTCACCATAATCAAAACAGCATGGTACTGCCACAAGAACAGACATATAGACCAATTTACCAGAATTGAGAGCTCAGAAATCAATCCTTACATTTATGTTCTAGTGATTTTTGACCTGGGGGCAAAGTCTACTCAATCGAGAAAGGATAATCTCTTCAACAAATCATGCCAGGAAAACTGGATCTACATTTGCAAAGGAATGAAGGTGGATCTCTACCTCACACCCTATACCAAAATCAACTAAAATGGATAAAAAAAGTAAATATATAAGAGCCAGAAGTATCAAACTCTAGAAAAGGTAGGGAAGCATCTTCTGGACCTTCTGTTAGGCAAGTAGTTTCTTAGACTTACATTCAAAGCATAAGCAATAAAAGAAAAAGATGGGGCATCATCATAATTAAAAACTTTTGTGCATCAAGGTGTTTTATCATAAAAGTAAAACAATAGCCTACACAATGGGTGAAAATATTTGGAAACCACAAATCCAAAAAATGTTTAGTATCTAGAATATATAAAGAAATCCTTCAACTCAACAACAAAAAGAAACAACACAAATTAAAAATGGGCAAAAGGCTTGAATAGACGTTTCTTCAAAGAGTTATCAAAATAGCCAGAAGTATATGAAAAGATGCTCAACACCATTAGCCACTAGGAAAATGCAAGTTAAAACCACATTAATATACCATTTCACACTGACTAGATTGGCCACTTTAAAAATAGAGAAAATTACAAGTGGTGTAGAGGATGTGGAGAAATAGGAACTCTCATTCATGCTGGTGGGGATTTAAAATGGTACAACCACTGTGGAAAAGTTTGGCAGTTCCTTAGAAAGCAAATTATAGGGAAGCAGACTTGACCCAATGGTTAGGGCATCCACCTACCACATGGGAGGTCTGCGGTTCAAATCCCAGGCCTCCTTGACCCGTGTGGAACTGGCCCATGTGCAGTGCTGATGCCTGCAAGGAGTGCCCGCGCCACGCAGGGGTGCCCCCCGTATAAGGGAGCCCCACACGCAAGGAGTGCACCCCGTAAGGAGAGCCACCCAGCACAAAAGAAATTTCAGCCTGCCCAGGAATGGCACCGCACACACAGAGAGCTGACACAGCAAGATGACGCAACAAAAAGAAACACAGATTCACGTGTGGCTGACAACAACAGAAGTGGACAAAGAACACGCAGCAAATGAACACAGAGAGCAGACGGGCGGGGAGAAGGGGGAGGGGGGAGGGGGGAGGGAGGAGGGGGGAGGGGGGAGGGGAGAGAAATAAATAAAAATAAGTCTTTAAAAAAAAAAAGGAAGCAAATTATAGAACTACCATGACCCAGCAATCCCACTTCTAGGTATATGCCCGAATGAATTGGAAGCAGTGACTTGAACACATATTTGCATGCTGATATTCATAGGGGCATTATTTACTGTTACCAAAATATGGAAGCAACCCAAGTGTCCGTCAACTGAAGAACAGATAAACAAAATATGGCATATATATATATAATGGAATATTATTGAGCAGTAAAAAGGAATGAAGTTCTGATATATGTGACAACATGAATGAATCTTGAAGACATCGTGCTGAGTGAAATAAGCCAGATACAAAATGACAAATATTGTTTGATCTCACCCATATGAAATAATTATAATAAGTAGACACATAGAATCAGAAACTAGAATACAGTTTAGCAGGCACCAGGGTGAGGGTAGGGAATGAGGAGTTATGCTTATAATATATAGAATTTCTATTTGGGCTGATGTAGATGATTTGGTAATGGATGATGGGGACACTATCACAGCATGCTAATGAAATGTTGAAAAAGTTCCCTGCTCTCAAACTGTAAACAAATAAGATAATCTGATAGTGTTAGAAGCAACTGAAACAAAATAAAATGATTAAGATTCAAATCAATGTCTTTTGATTGGGTGTCAGCAAAGAGGTGACTTTTGATCTGAGAACTGAATGAAAAAAATAACCTAATTTTGGAAGTGAAGGAGAGAACTTTCTCAAAAGGAAACAGCCAAGGAACCTGATGTCAGAGAATACAGAAGGGACTCTTAGAACACAATATAAAGTTATCCTTCAGGGGTGGTGACAAAAGGAAAACCTGTCGCAACATTTAAGGACTCAAGAGTATATAACAGTTTCATATAATGTGGTGAAAAAGTTACTTGAGGAACTATTTTACCCTATATAAATATATGTATAAAGGAAATAAATTTTAGAGCAGAAATGGTGGGGAGCAATTAGAGCTGTTGGAGCTCAGAATCAGGTATAAGCTACTATTTTTGTTAATATGGCTGTGAAATTTAATACAAATATAAAAAAATATTTCAGGAAAAGAACTGCAAGATATTTTAAGTTGTAAAACCAGGAGGGGTGTGTATTTGGGTTTGCTGTGAGTGTGCATTGGTGGATGTGTTTGTGTGTATGGTAGGGTTAGGTGTTGAGGGAAAGCAATAAGGAAAATTATATTCAAAGTTTTTGTCTTTCATATGATAGAGATTCAATTATTTTTATATAAATAAACCACCAATAATATAATCAGTATGCATAATTCATAATTGTCTGAGAAAAATTCTTAAAAACTTTTATTATTTTATCAAAATGAGGCAAAAGGTGAAATAGTAATATAATCAGTGAAGGAATTAAATAAGATGGAAGAATACGATCAAATATTGTTCTTGCTGTGGATTAAATCCTCCCTACTAAAATATAAAGCTGCTCAGAATGAATAAAAATGCTGTATCTACCTGCATGCTCTATATAAAAGGCTCACCTTCAGCAAAAGAACATAGTATTTACAAAGAAAGGCATGGGAAATGGTTTATCATGCCAATGTGTAAATAAAAGTAAATTAAACTGAAATGGTGATACTGTTTATTTTGGGATATAATTCAAATTAACAAAAAGCATTTGGAAGGGTAATATATTATTTCCTATAGAATAAAGGCACAAGCTATATTTAAAAGGCCTCTAATATTAAATTGCATTCATTGATTTCAATGTAGGAGGATTAACTCATGTGACAACATATGTCAACTCATACAACAGAGGCAGCATGCAAGAGTAATTGTCTTGGGCAATTGAGCTGCTCTGATGTTTAGAGTTAATAAGTGATGGAGTTGGCATTCAGATCTCAGCAGTCTGCTCTAGATAAAGTCTTTCCTCGGAGGAAGACATTGTTGTAAGAGCCATACAAATTGCACTACAACATGAAATAGTGAAAATCACAACACACTTTTCTGAATATGAGAAGCAGGTGGACCAAAAGGGGTTGCAAACTCAAATGCCTAAATGGGCTGGGAGGTAAACTGAGGAAAGTAGCAGACTAGTGAGAATCTAAAGGAAGAGAAATTGAGTGAACAACATTGAAAAGGAGGAGTCAGACTGAGCTCAGACCTTGGGAAAAAATGGTGCCAGTGCTCCTAGATCTCCTAATTTTTATAAGAGATTTATATGTGAAACCTCTTGAAAACTTTAGAAAATATTATAAAGAATCCAAACAATTTAGGTCTGTAAACTGGAACTCACGCATGGTCTCTTGATTAGGATTGCTTACATGGGGGCCATTTATAGGAAAACTTTTTTAAACTGCAATGTAAACTATAATCCATGCTGTGTATCAGTGCTCCAAAATGTGTTCCTCAATTGCAATTAATGTACCACACTAATGAAAGAAGTTGTTGATGTGGGAAAAGGGGGGATGTGGGGAATAGGGCATATGCTATATTCTTTTTTTTTGTCTTTATTTTTTTAATGTTACATTAAAAAAAATATGAGGTCCCCATATACCCCCCCACCCCCCTCACCCTACTCCTCCCATAACAACAACCTCCTCCATCATCATGGGGCATTCATTGCACTTGGTGAATACATCTCTGAGCACTGCTGCATCACATAGTCAATGGTCCACATTATAGTTTACACTCTCCCCCAGTCCACCCACTGTGCCATGGGAAGACATACAATGTCTGGTAACTGTCCCTGCAGCACCACCCAGGACAGCTCCAAGTCCTGAAAATGACCTATATTCTTTTTTTTTTTTAAATTATTTATTTATTTTTTAAAATTACATTATGAAAAATATGAGGTCCCATTCAACCCCACCGCCCCCGCCCCCCACTCCCCCCACAGCAACACTCTCTCCCATCATCATGACACATCCATTGCACCTGGTAAGTTCATCTCTGAGCATCACTGCACCCCATAGTCAATGGTCCACATCATAGCCCAGACTCTCTCACGTTCCATCCAGTGGGCCCTGGGGGGATCTATAATGTCCCGTAATTGTCCGTGAAGCACTATCCAGGACAACTCCACGTCCCAAAAACGCCTCCACATCTCATCTCTTCCTCCCCTTCCCCACACCCAGCAGCCCCCATGGCTACCGTTCCCACACCCATTCCACATTTTCTCTGTGGACACTGGATTGGTTGTGTCCATTGCACATCAATGTCAAGTGAGGGCTTAGATTCCACATGGGTACTGGATGCACTCCTCCCGCTTCCAGTTGTAGACACTCTAGGCTCCATGTTGTGGTGGTTGACCTTCTTCAACTCCATGTTAGCTGAGTGGAGTAAGTCCAATAAATCAAAGTGTAGGAGCTGAAGTCTGTTGAGGCTCTGGGCCTGGGTGTCATATTATCAGTCCAGAGATTCAAATCCCCTACATATATCTTAAACCCAGCACCAACTACAATTCCAATAAAGTAGCATGCAAGTCTTGTGAAAAGAGATCCCCTCTGAGTCCAATTCCATCACGCAGAAACACCAGCTCCAAAGAAGGGCTATCTGTCATGGCAGTGAACCCCTTCTGCCATGACCATAGAACCCATGGGTCTCTTTATCCCTCAAAAGAACCAATACCTGGGGTTGTATCTACCTTATCTGTCTCTTAGACTCTGTTCAGTTGTACATAGGGGTATTCCTTCTGACAACCTCCAGACTCTTTTTTAGAGACTCACAGCCTTATAATCTTGTTGTAGACACTTTTGAAGCTCATCTATTCTTGACTGTTCTTGAAAGCTACTATAGATAGTTACAAATTGCATTTTTCTCATAATGCCTTTAGGTTTTGTATTATGTACTACCACAGATTCTTCCACTGCATGTGAGATATGCATATGTCCTTAAAGCAGGGAAGTGTACATGTTTTTATTAACCTATTTCTCTTACTTGCAGCAGTGGGAGGAGCTGTGAATTAAACTTTTGAAAATCACACTTACCAGTCCACCTGATACTGTGCTGGACACCCCGAAAGCCCCCAAATGGTGGCTACATTTGCCCAGATGTACCAGTCCAGCCACACTTGTTTCTAAGACACAGACTGCACACTGCATCTCAGCAATGTCCAGGACCTATTTCTGAATACATTGGTTCTTTAAGACCAGTCAATGGTCACACCAACAGCATGTGGAACCCCATTGGCTCATTCTCTTTTGCTGCTGGGAAGAGCATCTGCCCAGGAAAGCAGGGAAGCCTCACAAGGGTGCCTCAGAGGAGGCCCTTGGATTTAGATTATGGGCTTCATTAGGAAGGTAGAAAATCAATACAAATCAAGGCTTTCCCTCCTTATTTGAAATCTCACATTCTTCGGATACTAAAATCATATTTATATTTAAGGCAGTTTTGAATGTTCTTTTCTATACCATTCAGCTATCTATGCCAAAGCTAGATATGCAAAGTTTTTATTGCCTTAATTTTATAATAAGTTTCATATAAGGTAAGCCTAGCCCAGTTCATTGTTCCTCTTTTTGGATTTCGCATGTTTTTGTTCTATTTTGGGTTATATTTATTTTTGTTTTTGTTTTTTTCTTTTGGTATACTTGGACATTCATTTTTTCAGGTGAATTTTAGAATCATCTCCTGGAGTTTTCTTTTTGGGTTTCTGTTAAGTTATGTTAAGTAGGGGCACAATATTGAGTCTCTCATCCAGGGGCTTTTTTTCCCTTGGTTTATTCAAGTCTCCTTTAAACTGCTTAACTTTTAAAAATTTCTTCCTATTAGTTTTCCTTATTTATTATACAATTTATCTGTAAGTGTATAATGCTTTTTTTGTATTAGAAATGTGATCTTGTTTGCCTTTAAATGTTTTAACTTGATTTTTTTATGGTACATAGTAGAGCTATTAATTATTTATAATCAAACATTTACTGATGTCTTATTAATTTTAATAGTTTTCCAGTTGATTTTATCTTAAGCAATTATTTAGACCAGCATAAAATTTTTTTTTGCACCATAAAGGTAAAAATGATCTACACACACATGCATGCACACACATGCACACATATATGTAAACCTTATTAGGATAGATTGGTTAAACAAGTCGTAGTGTGTAGGAATACTTTATCGCCATTAAGATTTGATATCTGAAATTGTCGTTTGGTACCTTTTTGGAGGATAAAAACATTCTGTAAGAATACCAGATATTAATGGAAGACCAGATGATAAAAGCATTTAATTTTTTTAAAAGATTTATTTATTTATTTCTCTCCCCTCCTCCCCCATTGTCTGCTCTCTGTGTCCATTTGCTGTGTGTTCTTCTGTGTCCACTTGTATTCTTGTCAGAGGCACCAGGAATCTGTAATCTGTGTCTCTTTTTCGTTGCATCATTTTGCCGCGACAGATCTCCATATGTGCAGCGCCCATTCCTGGGTAGGCTGCGCTTTACTCATGCAGGGTGGCTCTCCTTGCAGAGCGCACTCCTTGCGTATGGGGTTCCCCTGCGCAGGGGACACCCTGTGTGGCATGGCACTCCTTGCGCACATCAGCACTGCGTGTGGGCCAGCTCACCACGTGGGTCAGGAGGCCCTAGGTTTGAACTCTGGACCTCCCATATGGTAGACGGACACTCTCTCAGTTGAGCCAAATCCACTTCCCAAAAGCATTTAATTTTTTAAGTTCTTTTTTATATACTTGGAGTGGCTTTTTAAAATTTATTTTTAAAATATATTTCTCTCCCCTTCCCCCCTCCCCCCAGTTGTCTGCTCTCTGTGTCCATTCACTGTGTGTTCTGTGTCCGCTTGTATTCTTGTCAGCGGCACCCAGAATCTGTGTCTCATTTTGTTGCGCCATCTTGCTGCGTCAGCTCTCTGTGTGTGTGGCACCATCCTGGGCAGGCTGCACTTTTTTCACACTGGGTGGCTTTCCTTATGGGGAACACTCCTTGTGCATGGGGCTCCCCTACGTGGGGGGCACCCCTGCGTGGCACGGCACTCCTTGCACATATCAACACTGTGTGTGGGCCAACACATCACACGGGTCAGGAGGCCCTGGGTTTGAACCTTGGACCTCCCATGTGGTAGGCGGACGCCCTATCTGTTGGACCAAATCTGCTTCCCTCGGAGGGTTTTTTTTATCAGTAAAAAAATATTGACATTAATAGTATTTTTAAATGCAAGACATATTTCTACTCAGGTGCCATATGACAAAATGGTTTTTCCTAGATGCTCAATACAGATGATTGTTTTTTACTTAAGAAATGCAGTCTTTGGAATTGAGGGATCATGGTCATGAATATTGAGTTTGTACTACATTAGAGAATTTTTAAATAAAAGACTCAAACACATAAGTGATTTCTTCCAAGAAGGCTAAACTCTGTTAGTGATATGTTGAATGTTCTTTCAAATTAATTCATGTTAGCAGAGTACTTTCAAATGGTGCTACTATTGCTAGGAATATAGGAATAAAATATATTGCAGTGGATTATAAATTTTAGTATACATCAGAATTACCCAAATGGCTTATTAGAGCAGAAATTGCAGATCTCAACCCCAGAATTTCTAATTCAGTAGATCTGGGCTAAGGCCCAAGGGTTTACATTTCTGACAAGTCACAGTGCAGAAAAGTGGAAGGAGAATGGCTCATCAGAGTCAAATGCCCTTGAAAGAAACCCCTCTTCTACCACTTATTAGGCATCTTACCTTGAGTAAAACCTCTCTGAACCCAGCTTCCTCCTTTGCAGAATGGGGATACCCTCCTTATAATGTTAGAAGGTTCTAATAGTATTTACCTAGTGCTTTGTTCAATACCAACTATATAATAAGTGTTTAAAGATGGTAATTTTAATTTTTATCTGGGACTCCACTGCCTTTGCATCTCCTGCTAATCCAAACTCACTAATGTGCCTATTCCACACTCATTTTAGTTGAAGTACCTGTAAGACAACACTCAAGGCCCATTACCACAAAAATAAATCAATGATGCACTACTTGTAGTGACACGCTATTTGGTAAACAAAGATGTTGGAGTTTTAAATCCAAGTTTTATCTGGAAAGGAAGAAGTAGCTTCTTTGCCATGCATAGGGAATCTGCTTGGTCAGATGCCACTTGTGCCACCATTTAATTCACAGGTGATGAGTAAAGATGTGAAAGTGGGCTTTCCATTTGCCATAGCCTGGTGTCAGGACTGCAGTCACAAGCTGGGTGATTTATGCTCTTGCTGCTCAAGTTGCCAACATCTAGAGCTAAAGAAGTACTTTGGAACACAAGATATTTCATCCAGCAGAGAATGTAGACATATCAGAGCTGTTAATCAAGTTAGCCAAGCTGAAAGTGATTTTTAACTATGGGGTTTTAGAGAGAAGGAAACTGGAATTAAACTCAAATGATTCAAGATTGAAGGAAGAGATGAAGTTACTGAGTTACAGATTTTAGAAAGGCAATACCTTGCACCTGGGAATGTGTTGCTGTGAATGTGAGTGAGCATGTGGTCCATTTGAGTGGTCTATTTTATTACCTCATTGCTAAAAGGACGTTGGGCTCGTCCTTAAATCTGCTGTGTCACTTATTGACATGGAGCTAGTTTATAACCTCCTTTTCTGCATTTGTGTGTGTGTACACTAGTTTTGGGCTGTGAGAGCCATAAAGTTGTGTGACACAATCTCTGTCTCCTAATAATTTACAATAGTAAAAAGGTAATGTGTTCATTATAATAAGGCAAAGTCTGGGAAAAGCAACACAGGGTGAGACTGGGACAGAATATGTGGATATTTTCAAAGAAGTTGACTTGAGTGTTGCATGTTTGCTAAGAGCCTGGGTTATGAAGTAAAAACCTATGTTTGCCTCTTTGTACCTGATTAATCTTGCACATGTTAAATTCCTTTGGAACTATTTCCCCATTAGTAAAATTGTATAATGCAGTGAAGATTAGATGGGATAAGAGGTGCCTGACCCAAAGAAGCAATCAATAAATACTGGCTCATTACTTTAAGCATTAATATCTTTAAACACAGTTAAGAATTTTTCTTAATATAGTTATATGATGATAACTAACATTTATTGAGCAAAGACCTGTGTTTTTAGGTGCTCTGCTATATTCTTTGCTTACCTTTATTAAATTTTCTAACAGTCGTAAGAGCTAGGCACTGTTTTTACCCCCACTTACCAGATAGTGAAATAAAAACTTAAGAGAGCTCATATTATCTGCCTAAGATCCCAAAGCTCATAAGTGGTAGAGCTAGACGAAGTGGTACAAGCTCATTTATTATTAGAGGCCCTTGACTTTGTTTATTTGTTTATTGATTTATTGAATTTTCTTCTCTGTTCCCATCCCTGCCCATTCCTAGAAAAATCCATCTCTTTGGTAATCATTTTCATTCACTACCTCAACATTCTTTGAGCACCTACTAAATTCTAGTCATGAACCTACCCTTGACACACTCAAATCAATGCAACTCAAGAAATATTTAATGAGACCTAGGTAAGAATTGGGCACTGTGTCAGCCAGTGATCTGCTGGGCCAGATATACAACAAAATAATTTCAGTGTTAAATGAGGATCTCTTTGGGAACAAAGGGATGGATGAGTAAAGAAACATGTATTTCAATATCTGCACCATGCCAGATGCCACACATGCTTCACCGTGTTTACTCCTGTAACCCAGCTCTGAATGGTTATAGAACCCATGTGTGCTCTTCCCACAAATTCCTGACACTTAGCCCAGTGGAATCAGGGCTGGTATCAGGAAGGTTGTGACATTTGGAAGTATCCCAAAGGATAAGTGGTGAATGTAGGGGAGGCAATTTACATTTGAATATAACTTGGACCCAGCTTAACAAGAGTAATCAGCTCTGGGAGCAGTGTTTTGTGTGGTCTGTTTAGAAAGAAGGTATTTTCAGAATGACAGGAAGTAAGGTGGGAAAGTTGTTCAGCAACAATTGAAAAAGAGCTTTGAATATAATGCCAAGAATGACTCTTGACTCATAAGTGAAAAACAAATGCCCCAAGTAAAAGAAAATCTGGGTATGCAATACTCCAACTTTCTGCTCAGTTTAAGTTTTTGGAATTTATGAACTCACTGATCGGTTTGTAATTTGGAATGGGAGGAAATAAGGTAGGGACAAAGAAATAAAAGTTTAAATACATACAATTTTTTTGAATACCTGAATAATCAAAGTATTTTCTAACCTGGAGAGTGCCATGTGCCTCTGATGTACTCTGATCTTAGACAATAAATCAGAATAAGAATATAATTTTATCATATTTTAAGTAAATGACTGTTTGTCCAACCAGTATTTCTAAAGTAGACTGAGAGAAGTGGATATAGCTCAGTGGTTGATTGCCTGCTTCCCAGGTACGCGGTCCCAGGTTCGACCCCCGTAGGTACCTCCTAAAAAAAAAAAAAAAGTGGACTAGACCCTTAAATTTATATTGAAGATTGACTATTTGTTAAGTATAACTTTTCTGCATTTAAATGTTCAGTCTGTTGTCTTTTGGGAATGTAGGAAAGCCTCCTAAACATAGATCAAGTTTAGGAAATGAAGTAGGAATGCATTGTATTAAAATGATCATGTCCTTAAAAGCTTTAATTCTCTATTGGAGGCAGGGATGGGAAATAGACTGCAGAAAACCATTAAAATGCTACATTATGCCTCAGAATTGTTACAAGGGTTATTCTGAGCTAAAGCTTTGTCATAAAGACATTGATTATATATTCAGTAAATCACACAAAAACGTAAATTCTTTAACAAATGCCAAATGGTCTTGTATATATCTGAACTAAAATGCCTCTTAATAATGACATACAGTCTAGAGAATTTGTTATTCTGTGACCTAATTATTTTGTCTTTGCATACTGAAATCTCTAAAGGCCTCTTTGCTTCTACATGATTCTGTATTCTTTAGGAGAGTAGTTGAATCTGATTTTGCCCAAAGCAGTGTTCTGATTTTAATCACAGTATCTATAATCTCTATGAAAACAACAGAACTTAATGTGTAGACTACATCTTACCTGCCTCTTCTACTAAAATGAGACTTGTTTCAGAGCCACAGTTGCAGTCAGCTAACTGATTGTACTACAAACATTTTTCAGAGGTATTACTATGGGTAGTCTTTTCTTTATTTTTTAATGAGGTATGTGCAATAATTGCATTCTTCATTAACAGAGCCATTCCCTGCCTTTGCTCGTTTGCTTCTTTCATCTTGCTCAATTCAGTGAAGACAGAAATTCCCATGGTAGTTTCTAGATATTAGAATCATAATTACCTGTGTTCTTAAAAAGCACCTTAAACCATTATGAATTCCATCTCCATTATCTTACGCTCTTTGGAATACTGTGTGTATTATAATCACAGCTTTATAAAAATGGATACCTGATAATTTTTACATTTGCACAGCTCTCCTTAACAGAGGAACCCAGGAATAGGCTGCAGTGGCTCTTCTCTGATCTCTCATGCTACTGGTGGTTCCTAGGAAGGTAGGGAAGGGATGGGCTTGTAGTAAAAGCAACCCCCTGGGAATCTTCTATAAGGCGTTTTGTCCATTTCACACCATCTCTCACTATCTTTCTGTTTGTCCCTCTGGGGTTTCTATTTCCCACTGTGGGGAGAAGACTGCCCTTGGAATTCAATCCAGCCTAATTTTTACCTGCAAGGAAATATAATATACTGTTGTATGTGTGTGTGTGTGTGTGTGTGTGTGTGTGTGTGTGTGTTTACCTTCAAGCCCCATCCCTGGAAATATATTAATTTAAAAGATATAGGTGGGAAGCAGACTTGGCCCAGTGGTTAGGGCTTCCGTCTACCACATGGGAGTCTGCGGTTCAAACCCCGGGCCTCCTTGACCCATGTGGAGCTGGCCCACGTGCAGTGCTGATGGGTGCAAGGAATGCCATGCCACGCAAGGTTGTCCCCCGCGTAGGGGAGCCCCACGTACAAGGAGTGTGCCCTGTAAGGAGAGCCACCCAGCTCAAAAGAAAGTGCAGCCTGCCCAGGAATGGCGCCACACACACAGAGAACTGACACAACAGGACTCAGATTCCTGTGCCGCTGACAACAACAGAAGCGGACAAAGAAGAAAAACACACAGCAAATAGACACAGAGAACAGACAACTGGGGTGGGGGTGGAAGGGGAGAGAAATAAATAAATAAATCTTTTTTAAAAAAATTAAAAAAAAAAAAGATATAGGGAAAAATTTATCCTAAGAGCAGTATTAATAATAAATATTTTTTCTGTCTAATTTTCCTTCATAATGAGGAATTAGTAAAGTATATTTTAATATGTGCAAAAGATAATTCATGGAAATGTATTGTTATAAGAGACTGTCTGATAACATAGGATATGTTCGTAATATGTTACTACCTGAAAAACTTACCAAAATAGAGTCCAATGATTTGATTAAAATGTATAGTATATATATATTCACATACATGCACACACACACCCCCAAATATAAAAAAAAAAAATTTAACTGATAGCAATGGTAATCACTGAATGTTTTGATAATGGGTAATTATCTCAGCTTTTTGCCTTTATTTGTTTTCCAAGAACAACCATATTTTGCTTACCTAATTAAAAATTAAAGAAACAATGAGAAAGATGAATAGTTTCCATAAACAGGATCAATATCTTACTACTTTGGGCCATTTTTATTGCTGATAATGCTGCTTAATAGGGTAATTTCAATTCACTTATGCTATTCCATTTTAAAGGTTGTGTTCATTAATGGTAGAAAATATGTTAAAATAACTATTTGTAATATTTTAGATGAAAGCTATCTAGCAGTGATTTCTGTACATGGCTGGAATTCTGGTAAAAATATTTTTTTCAGGCATATAATCAATCAGTATATGGAATTCCAGTACATATATTTTATATAAGTACCCCAAGAAATTCTAATGTGTACCCTAAAGTTGAGAACTGCTAGTCCATAGACAGCTTTGGCAAAATACCTTTTCTTTCTAATTTACTTTGTATACATTTTTTTTAGTCTTTACATTTTAATGTTACATTAAAAAAATATGAGGTCCCCATATATCCTCCACCTCCCTCACTTCTTCCCCTGTAACAACAACCTCCTCCATCATCATGAGACATTCATTGCACTTGACGAATACATCTCTGAGCACCGCTGCACCTCATGGTCAGTGGTCCACATCATAGCCCACACTCTCCCACAGTCCACCCAGTGAGCCATGGGAGGACATACAATGTCTGGTAACTGTTCCCGCAGCACCACCCAGGGCAACTCCAGGTCCCGAAAACACCCCCACATCACATCTCTTCCTCCCACTCCCTACCCCCAGCAGCCACCATGGCCACTTTCTCCACACCAATGCCACATTTTCTTCTATTACTATCACAATAGTTCATGAATAGAATATCAGTAAGTCCACTCTAATCTATACTCTATTCCTCCATCCTGTGGACCTTAGAATGGTTGTGTCCACTCCACACCTATTTCAAGTGGGGGCTTAGATTCCACATGGATGCTGCATGCAATTCTCCTGCTTTCAGTTGTAGGCACTCTTGGCTCCCTGGTGTGGTGGTTGACCTTCTTCACCTCCATGTTAGGTGAGTGGGGTAAGTCCAATAAACCAGAGTGTAGGAATTGCAAGTCTGTTGAGGTTCGGGGCCTGGCTATTACATGGTCAGTCCAGAGATTCAGGTCCCCTGGGTGTACACTAAACCCCAGTGCCAACTACAGATCCAGTAAAAGTAATCGGAGAGGCTTGTGAACAAAGATCACACCTGAGTCCAGCTCCATCACACGGAAACACAAACTCCAAAGTAGCACCAACTGACATGGCACTGAACTCCATCTGCCATGACCATAGAACCTGTGGGTCTCTGTAGCCCTCAGAAGAACCAATATCTGGGGTTGTATCTACTTTATCTGTGTCTGGGACTCTGTTGACTTGTGCATAAGTGCGACCCCTCTGATAACCTCCTGACGCTGTTTGGACCCATATAAACTCATTTGTCCTTTCCATTTCCCGCTTTTATTCAGGTCAAAAAGCATTTTTAACTCCTGTATTGTATGTAGACTGAGATACTCTGCTGGTTTGAGTTGACGCTTTTATTCAACTTTGTATGCATTTTTAAACTCTTTTGCTCTGCAATGCTCTTTCTTCAGGATCATTGTGTCATCATTTTTCTCACTTGTATAATTATCAATATTTATTAAATCTGTAAATGTATATAGGAATGCTACCTTATTAGACTGTAGGAGGTATGCTCCCTTTACATTGTGAGATTTTACCAATAAATCCAGTATAAATTAATAGTAAGACAAAAAGAGTTACATAGCACCGTATTTGTGTTTTTCATGATCTGACGCAATTTACCAACTTATTGTAATAACTGAGATCTATTGGTGGAATTGTATGTGTGAAGTGATCAAAAAATTACCCTCTAAAGAAGTACTATATATATCTCACCTGGTAGCAATTGAAAATTGGAAAGCCAGTTTTCAGGAGGTCATTGTCCCTTCTGGTTGTGCAAAGTTCAAATAACTTAGGCTTATGTGAATATTTAATAGTCTCTCATGGTAAAGACTAGACTGATACACATAACACCAAGTAGAAAGAGGCACAGCCTCTTGGCTCATCCCTCCACTGGATGATACCCAGAGAAATGCCAGGAACTTCACAGTTATTTGTACCAATAACTTCTACTCCTTTTCTAATGACTCTTGGCATCTGCTCTGTGTTTTGGTTTCCATTTATATTATCAGCCTGAACTGGACTGAGAGCAGGGAGCTCAGATATTATCACCAGTGCCATTGCACATTATTTAAAAATTCTAATTAGATTCCTTATATTTTCAAAGTCCAGTATCTTGAGCTAACAGGAAAAATTTGTTTTAAAGTGAAACCTAGACTCTCACATCTTCCTGCTCCTACATTTACTGTTTCTGGTTTTTAACAAGATTAATAATATACTTGTCTATTTCAGAGTATATTGTCAAATGTCTATATTTTATTAAAAGCAATGAGAAATATCAGAACACCCTGACTAATCCTCACATGGCAAAATTTGTATTAGGTTATGAAAGATTAATATCACAGGTTGAAAGAATAAATAAGATAGACCTCGTGTGTCTTCTTTCTTTTCGTGCTTTCGTTTGCCCCTTGCCTTGATTACTCAGCATTGAATGCAAAAACAAAATACTATAAACTTCAACCTTATAACCTGGGAGATTACTGAGAGATGATGTAAATGGCTTTCTGCTAGTTTTCACCTATCTTGGATTTTAGTTTGCAATTTATACCTTTACTGTTGGAAAATTCAAATTTATTACAAAATGGCTGTTTTTAGTGAATTTCTGTGAGAAAGCTTGAGACAGTCTCAATTTTAATCCTGCAATGACAGGGCGCCTTCTTGTGCTGTGACTAAAGAAAAGTTTCTGACTTTGTGCATTAGGTTCCTGTTGTCTTTCATTTTCATTTTAATGTTTTTGGCTACTGGGTCTTGGGGCTGGTTGGTTTAAGTTTGACAGATAATCTCAACTGAAATAAAAATGTTTGTATAATATTTGAGACTCTGCTTTACATCCATACTCTTTTGCACCTACACCATACTTTGTCATTTGAGTAGTTTTTAATAGCAAGTATTTCTCCAAATACTTACTATGTTTCTCCATTGATTTTGGAAAGTTTGTGCACATGTCTAGTGTATAAATAATAACTAATGAAAATTATTTTTGTAGATTTGAAATGGTCACCATTTATCTCTCTTGTACCAAGAAAAGAGACAATAGGTCCCTAACAATAATTCAAGCTTCTGTATTAGCCTTTTTCTTGGATTTTTTGGAGTATTTCTTAGAATCCTCCATAACAATCTGTATGACTATGGAGATCTTTATCAATTAATTGTACTGTTTGTGAATTTGTATAAATTATAACAAAGATCCTTTTAAGATATATATATTATTAAAGTAAAAAGTTACACTGATATTTATATAATGGAAGAGGAAATATAAAATATTTTTGAAGAAAAAACTTTATGTGAATTATTTTGAAGGCACTTTAAAAAAATAATCCCTGACTGTATTTCCATTTTACATAGACTCTTATACAAAGGCAATCCAAGAAGTTTAGGATTTAAGTCTCAAAAGATAAAGGGATAAAAATTTGAAAGGGCACAGAAAAATTTCCTTTATACTTGTATGTTGTGATTGGCTGCATAGACTTATTTATACTCTTTTGTGTATAGGGCTTATAGAATTATGCAAAGGCTAGGCTGCAAGTTAAGTACAATTGTTTATGAGTGCAGAGGGACTAAGAGGGCTTTAAACTCATCATTCTACCTAGTTGGGCTTTAAAACTAAGTTTACTCATTTGTTCCTTTTGATTTCTAATATAAGTTTTTGAAAGTTTTTTTTTTAAATTTCTTTTAATTTCTTGAAAAAAAATCAGTTTCACTTTTAAAATCTGTTAAGGGAGATACCACCAGGTGCTTCTACCAACACCCTACACCTCCTCTGATAATCTCTATACTTGTTGCAAAGGCCTTTTTTAAAATATATTTTTTATTTATTTTTAAAAGATGCATAGATCACACCAAATGTTACATTAAAAAAATATAGGGGATTCTCATGTCCCGCTCCCCACACACCCTACTTTTCCCGTATCAGCAACTTCTTTCATTAGTGTGGTACATTCACTGCAACTGGTGAACACATTTTGCAGCACTGCCACACAGCATAGTTTATAGTTTAAATTGTAGTTTATACTCTCTCCCAATCCATTCGGTAGGTTCTGGCAGGATATATAATGCCCTGCATCTGCCCCTGCAAAGTTATTCAGGAAAACTCCAAGTCCTGAGAATGTCCCCATATTACACCTTTTTCCCTCTCCCTGCCTTCAGCACCTCCAGTGGCCACTGTCTCCACATTAATGATAACATTTCTTCCATTCCTAGACTCACGATAAGTCTATAGTAGAATACCAATAAGTTCACTCTAGTTCATATTTTATTCCCCAATCCTGAGAACTCCGAGATGGCGATACCCACTCCACCTCTTAATTGAGAGTGGGATTCTATCCCACGTGTCTGACAGTTGGGACTCCCCTGCTGGCAGTTGTAAACTCTCAGCTTCTTGTCCAACCTTTGAGGTATTCATACTGATGTTGGGCCGAATCATTACCTTCTGGAAAATTATGGAACTATCTATTGTTTTCACCTTACTTTTAGCAGCACTGTCATCATATTTTACTTTTCTGGTTTCAAACAACTTCTTGGTCTTTGTCAGAAATGAGGAGACTGCCGAACCTATGATTTTGGTTTTTTTTTCGCCATGCTGCAAGAATATTATGGTATTGCTGTTAACCACAGTCCATAGGTTACATAAATTGTATTTTTCTCATGCTTCTCCACCTTCCTATCACCTTGCAATAATGACCTATGGTTTTTGACATCGATTTCTGGCCACATAAACGGGCCTGTTCTGTCAATACTTTTCCTTTCATGTTCCTGGTTATTGCCACCAGCTATAGGTTCAGCATTTTCAGCTCTGCAGGATGCTCTGGGTTCATAAGAACTGTTCCTGCTATCTAATAGTGCCACTTATCTACACTTGAAAGCATCTTCATTTCCTCCCTGTGTTGCCACCTTAGGCTCCTGATATTGCTCAGTTTCCATGTTTGCCTTAATGCTTAGCTCACACATGTAAGCCTTTCCTCTGTTCCCAAGGTTCCCAAACTGTTTTGTGACAGTTTCCACCGCCTTTGTTAGCAGGGCACCCCTGCCTCTTAACAGGCCACTCTTCATGGCCTGGAATTCTGTGTTTGAGGGGAAGGTGCTCTCCCAAATGTCCACCTGGCAGGCTCCCTCACTAATTGCTAAAATGTCATCTCCTCAGTGAGATCTTCCCTGGCCACTCCATCTCAGCCCTCGACCCTAATACTTCATATCTTCCTTCAGGACTTATCTTTTAACATCCTTCTATTGGAGGTTGAATCATTGTCCCACACAGGGCATGTCCAGGTCCCAACCCCTGGTCCTATAGGTGTGAACCCATTTGTAAACGGGAACTTTGAATATGTTATTAGTTAAGGTGAGCCCAAACTGAAGTAGGGTGGGCCTTGATCCAATATGACTGAAGTCCCTTTAAGCAGAGGAAATTTGCACATAGAAAGAAGCTACCAGGAACAGCCAGAAGCTAGAAGAGAAAAGAGGAGACACAACCATTTCATCTCTGTGTGCTAGAAAAGCCAAGAAACTCCAAGATTCTGGCCAGAGAGGAAGCAAACCTTCTAGCCTCTGAAACCATGAGCCAATAAATTCCTATTGTTTATGCCACCTCATTGTATGGTACATGTTTAAACATTGGGGACACTGACATAACATAAAATTCTTTATTTTTCCTATGATCTCTTCATTTTTTTTTTTTAATGTTACATTAAAAAAATATAAGAGGTTCCCATATACCCCTCACCCCTCTCACCCCACTCGTCCCACATCAACAACCTCTTTCATCATTGTGGTGCATTCATTGCATTTGGTAAATACATTTTGGAGCACTGCTGCACCACACAGATAATAGTTTACATTGTAGTTTACACCCTCCCCCAGTCCATGCAGTGGGTTATGGCAGCATATATAATGGCCAGCATTTTACTCATTGATCTTGGCTATTTTCTGTCACCTTCTCTAGATCCTAAAGTTCTGTGAACGTAGAGATTCTTCCTGGTTTTTGCACCATGAGGAGTGCCTTACCCCTTCTGAGTATTTTTTCAGTGACTAAGTGCATGAATCCCCACATACCGCTCTTCTCTCTGTATTTCCCCAGGCCCAGCAAAATCCCACAGCATTTTAGTTCCATACAAAATGGCTGCTGAGCTCCTCTTGCCCTGGAGTTCCTGAAGCCCACTTGTCTTATCTCTGAGGAGTGGCTTCTTCCTACTCCCTCTTAGTTTAAGAATTACTCTTTTTCTTTTTTTTTTTTTTATTGTTCTCTTTTTTTAATTTTTAAAAATTTTTTATTAAATTGTCTTTTTTTTAAAAGATACATAAATCACACAAAAAATGTTACATTAACACTCCACATCCCCACTTCTCCCACATGAACAACCTCCCTCATCATGGTGGCACATTCATTGCATTTGGTGAATACATTTTGGAGCACTGTTGCACCACATGGATTATAGTTCACATTGTAGTTTACACTCTCCCCCAGTCCATTCAGTGGGTTATGGTAGGATATAGAATGTCCTGCGTCTGTCCCTGCAGTATCATTCAGGACAACTCACAGTCCCAAAAATGCCCCCACATCTCATCTTACTTCCCTTTCCCTGCCCTCAACAACTACCTTGGTCACTTTCTCCAGATCAATATTTTCTTCCATTACTAGTCACAATAGTTCTATAGTAGAATACCAGTAAGTTCACTCTAATCCATATTTTATTCCTCCATCCTGTGGACTCTGGGTTAATGATGTCCACTCCACCTCTGTATCGAGAAGGGCTTAGATCCATGGTTGTTGGATGCGATTCTACTGCTTGGAGTTGTAGGCACTCTGCTTGGTTCCCTGATGTGGTGGTTGACCATCTTCACCTCCCTGTTAGCCGACCTATGCAAGCCCAATAACCCAAGGAGTAGGAGCTGCAACTCTGCTGAGGCTTAGGGCCCAGCTGGTACATGGCCAGCCCAGAGATTGAAGCCTCCTGAGTATACACCAACCCCAGCACCAACTACAGGTTTAGTAAAAGTGATAAAAGAGACGTGTAGAAAATTCAAACCCGAGTCCAACTTCATCACACTCAGGAACACCAACTCCCAGGTAGGGCCCACTGACTAGGCACCGAACTCCAGAGCCAAATGCCATGACCATAGAACTGTGTCTCCACAGTCCCCAGGAGCACCAGCACCTGGGATTATATCCATTCTGGCTGTCTCTGGGATCCTGCTGAGGTGTGCCTAAGCGTAACCCCTCTGATGACCTCTCAACTCTTTCTTGAAGACTCTTAGCCATATAAACTCATTTATCTTCACCATTTCCCCCTTTCATTCAAGGTCTCTTTCTGGTTGTATCACCAGTTAGTGATTGGTAGTAATCCCTTCCCTCAGCACCATGGAGGCTTATCCCCAGGAGTTATGTCCCATTCTAGGGGGAAGGTAATGCATTTAGATGCTGAGTTGGGCTTAGAGAGTTACTCTTAAATGCCTGAGCTGGCATTTTGTTAATACTCTTCATTGCTTGTGCCCGAAGGGATCCCAGGCAATGTGTACCCTCAGCTTAGAGTTTCCAGACCTTGAGAACTAGTCCCTTCTGCCATACTTTTACTTGTCGTAAGGAATCAACTTCTGCTGTTCTGTTTCCTTTCAAGTAGGTTCAGTGGGTTTGCTTGTTTACTTTCATGTTTTTAAATTTTATCTTATTTTTATTTTATTTTTTGTTTTAAAAGAAGCTTTAGATTACATGAATGTTACATAAAAAATATAGGGGATTCCCATATACCCATCCCTCCCCTCCCACACTTTTCCACATTAACCCCTTATTTCATTAGTGTGGTAGATTTGTTACAGTTGATGAACACATATTGAAGCATTGCTACTTACAAAAGTCTATATTTACATTATAATTTACATTTTCCCCACACAATTTTATAGGTTTTGACAAAATTTATAATGGCCTATATTTGCCATTTCAGTGCTATGCAGGACAATTCCAATGTCCCCAAAATACCCCCATGTTGCACTTATTCTTCCCTCTTCCTCTTCTCAGAACCTCTGGAGGCCACTTTCTGTTACCTGCTGTTTAATTATTTGGCTCAACTCTCCCCCACTATAGCATTTTTTGCCTCATAGTAATTTTTTATCATTCTTTTTTTGCTTTTGTATCTTGAAATCATTTTTCTCAACGTTTTTCTCTTGACCTTGTCCTTTGACATGTCTCTCAGTCAGAGATATAATGTTATTGTGTTCTGAGTTTGCCAAAGCAACATTTTGTTTCTCAGATAAATCATGCCCACATTCCTCTTTCCGAGCAGGGTAATTTTATCATCAGCCCAAGTTCTATAATTTTTGCTGCTTGAAAATTTGTCAAGATGCGCATAGTTCCTTATCCCTTAAAAATCTGTTTGAACTGCCCTGTGTTCTTAAACATTCTCTTATGTAATTTCTCTTTTCCTTCACCTCCATCAACATGTTATCTTCTTTTCAATTCACTTATCTACTCCTGTGCTTACTTAAGACTTAAAAAAATAAAAAAAATTAGTCCATTTCTCTTTGAATCCCTTCTTGAATTTCTAGATAAAAAAGGTATCTCCAGGCTTGAGACTTTTCTGTTTTCCTCTAAGCTTTGAGTTTATAACATCCACTGAACATTTCTTGTGGCAATATACATAGAAAACATTTATAAAACTGTCCTCTTCCCCATCCTATTTTATCTTTTAGCAATTAGGTCTACCACCCATAGTCTGGATCCCTGGATTCCTAATGATGACCACAGCTTATGACATGAGCAATCTAGAACCGCTTGAGACCTGTGAAACCTGGCTCCAGAAGCCAGAATGCAAGCTCCAGGATTGAACGCCCCCACCTTAGTTGTTCACCAGAGGGCAACACCTATAGTGATGAAAGGCAAAATGTTTGAAACAAAGCTTAATAATATTTTTCATTTTATTAATACACATTTATTTTTACTTTATATTATTAGTATTTCTAAATTATTATGTATCCTATTTCTAAACTTTAAACCCATCACTATATTTCAATTTCTTATTAATTGATTTTGGTAATATATTAGGCATCATTGTTGAAGAAGTTTTGGACCACAGAAAGGTTCAACTATGGCAGGGGAGGAACACTGGTGTGGGGTGTTATTGATAGGGACACATGGTTGAGAGGGAGTTCTCCAGAGCATGTATATAGGGGACATAAAAATGTTCTGATATATGTTGGGTATTTTTATAGTAGTAACAGTTACAGACATCAACTGAGGGAGTGCTGAGTTCCTACCCAGGGGAGCTCTGTCACATTCCCCAGTGGAACAACAATAATCCCCCAAGTGCAACGGCAAAGACCAACAAGGAAGGATGTTCCAATAATGAGCCCTTGATACTGATGACTATGCTTATGAGCCTGCGTGCCTGAAATATGAACCAGGCCTAGAGCTGCAGGGTGCCTAAGCGTTACATCCTGAAAGACTCCATGTTGCTCAAATGTGGCCACACTCTAAGCCAAACTCAGCATGTAAATGCATTACCTTCCCCCCAGAGTGGGACATGAGTCCTAGGGATGAGGCCTCCCTAGCTCCGAGGGATTACTACCAATCACTAACTGCTGATGCAACTAGAAAGAGACCTTGAATAAAAGGATCAACTCAGACCAGCAGAATATCTCAACCTATTGGATCAAGTGTTAAAAACTGCTTTTTGATCTTGAATAAAAGGGGCAAATGGCAAAGACAAATGAGTTTATATGCTAAGAATCTTCCAAAAAGAGTCAGGAGGTTATCAGAGGGGTCACGCTTACACACACCTCAGCAGGACCCCAGAGAGAGCCAAAGTAGATACAACCCTAGGTGCTGGTTCTCCTGAAGGCGATGGAGATCCACAGGGTATATGGTCATGGCAGATAGATTTGGAGTTCTGTGCCCTGTCAGGGGGTCCTACTTTGGAGTTTGTGCTCCTGAGTGTGATGGAGCTGGACTCAGACGTGACCTTCCTACACATGCCTCTTCTGTCACTTTTAGTGAATCTGTGTTTGGTGCTAGGGATGGTACATATCATATCTCTGGACTGCCCATGTGCTAGCTGGGCCCTTAGCCTCAGCAGAGTTGTGATTCCTACTCTCTTGTTTATTGGACTTACCCAGGTCAGCTAATAGGGAGGTGAAGATGGTCAAATACCACACCAGTGAGTCAAGAGTGCCAACAACTTCGAGCAGAGGAATTGCATCCATCATCCATGTGGAATCTGAGCCCCTCTTGATCTAGAGGTGGAGTGGACATCACCATCCCAGGGTCCAGAGAATGGAGAAATAAAATGTGGATTAGAGTAGACTTACTGATATTCTACTATAAAACTATTGTGACTAGTAATAGAAGAAATTGTAACACTGAGGTGGAGAAAGTGACCACTGTAGTTGCAGAAGACAGGGAGAGGGAAGAAGAGATGTGATGTGGTGGCATTTTTGGGACTTTGAGTTGTCCTAAATGATATTGCACAGTCAGATACTGGACTTTATATATCCTGCCATAACCTACTGAATATACTGGGGGATAGTGTGAACTACAGGATAAATTATTATCTATGTGGTACAGTAGTGCTCCAAAATGTGTTCAGTGAGTGTAATGAGTGGGCCACAATGATGGAGGAGGTTGTTGGTATGGGAGGAGTTGGGTGGGGGGTGGGGAGGTGGGTATACGGGAACCTCATATTTTTTAATGCAACATTTTTTTGTGTGATGTATATATCTTCAAAAAAATACAGTTTACAAAATAATGGGGTGGGAGGTGGGGAGTGGGGTATATGGGAACTTTTTATGTTTTTTATTTTTTAATATTTTTTAATGTAATGTTCTTTGTGATCTATTAACTTTAATTTTTTTTAAAGTATAAAAAGAAACAACAAAACAAACAGGGCTGCTAGTCTAGAATCAAATACCCGTGACTAGTCATTTATGCTTATAAAATTTAGGAATACCACTTCAGTGTCACCTGTGATAATGCTGTTACTATGGTACATCATAGACTACTGTGGGACTTAGGAGACCTAAATCTAAAACTCTGGTGGCCATAACCTCAAACCACAGTTCTAAGCAGGTTCATTGATAACCCAAATTTTAGTCTTGGTGCAGTAAGTTTACAAGTTCCTTACTCAGAAGCTTTGGGTGGGATAAGTTGATTTATGTATTATCTCATTGTTCTTCCACTGTTCTGTTTCCTCTGTCTTTCTCTTCCCATCCCACTCCAACCGTATTTAGCTCCCATTTAATAGACCCATTAGCTCTAGGAATAGCTGACATTTATACTCTACTGCAGATGGGATTCTCTGTACTTGGAAGGCCACACTTGATCTTTAATAAGAAATGACCTCTAGCCAGTGATTTTTAAATCCTATCTGTATGTTCTTTTATATGTTTCCTAAGGTAAGACTGTTATCTGCATTTGTCCCCACACTCAAGCTCTCATCCTTTATTTAACTTTGTTGGCTTGTTAGATCTTTGGGTCTCACAATTTTTGCATCAGACGGAAGCAGATTATTTTCCTATTTGGATATTCTATTTAAAATGAAACTTATAAGCAGTTTTATTAGAAACAAAACTTCTCATATTTACGTGCTAATTTACTGAATAAAACTTTGTGCAGGTATATGGATGAATTCTTGACAAAGTATAATTACTAATTATGTCATCATTATCATGTTTAATATGTACCAAGAGATTCTTTACCCCTAATTGACTTCTTTAAAACTTTAAAAACTTCTCTGATCATGAAGCTTCCATACTCTGCCCTTTAAAGTTACAAATAAAGTTTCTTGAAGAAAGGGGTGTGTAGATTGAAATGAGATTATTTTCACTGGAGTTGGCAATCTATGACAATTTTGTTTCTGTTTTATATCTAGTCTTAAAAGACCCTTTCGACATTGGTGACAGGTAATATATTTAGGTGTTAGTACTGGATCAGAAAGCCAAAATAAATCTAATCCTTAAAATATGTCAAGACACAAATGTTTTCATCACTCTCCCATTTTATATATTAAACATCCATACTTTAACTTTTATCTGTATTACAATTTTTCAGTACTGTTTACTTGATTCTGAAAGTGCTTCAAATCGTAAGTGTTCCTTTTGAAAAATATCTCCCAGATATCATCATTATACAGCATTGTGGTCTGATGAGCACAAGAGTACAATGAGATTTTTCTTTGCTATGTTCACAACTTCAATACTGCAGCCTAATATTTTATTAATGTCTTTGTCAGCCATACGTACAGTAGACTGGTGATGAGTTTGCAGTCCCATTTTCTATAGGTTGTCCATTTATTTTTGTTATAGGTCTTTTTCACATGACCTGATATCAAACAAGTTTTCCCTATTAGTATGGCTAACGTTGACACTCTAAGAAAACTACTCATTCTGGAACTAAATATTGTAAAATGGTGTGACTTAGACAAAACAGCCAACACAGCTTATTATACTGACCTAATTTACAGTGGTAGTTCCTATAAGGATTTGCTATAATCATATCAGATTTTTAAAACTTTAACTGTATGGCAGAGGCATGTTGTCTAGGCATAACTGGTAAAACGTGATATTTTTTTTATTACCAGTCCCAATTATATGACCACCCAGAAGACATTACATCTACTTTTTTTCCTTTTTTAAATTTTATTTTGAAAGAAGATTTTGATTACATAAAAGTTACATAGAAAGTACAGGGGATTTCCATAAATCCCACCCCTTACCCTCTCACATTTTTATCCATTAACAACATCTTTCATTAGTGTAGTACATTTGTTACAATTAATGAAAATATTGAAGTATTACTACTAACCATGGTCTACAGATTACATTATGGTTTATACTTTGTACTGCACAATTTTATAGGTTTTGACAAAATGTATAATGGCTGTATCTGTCATTGAAATGTCATGCAGAACAATTCCAGTGAATCCAAAATGCCCTATATTACACCAATTCTTCCCTCTCCTTCCCCTCTGAAACTCTGGTGACCACTGCCTTTGTATCAATGTTCTTCCATTTTTAGAATAATAATAATAATTATTATTATAAGTCTATGGTAGATAAATCTATGGTAGAATAATAATAAGTCTACTTTAGTCCATTGTTCATTCTCCAATCCTTGAGGATTTGGGGATGGTAATGCCCATTCTCCTTCCAGTTGAGAGGGGCATTAGATCTTATGGGGCAGAAGGATGAAACTGTCATGCTTGCAGTTATAGATAAGCTGGTCTTTTTTTGGATGGGTGTTGTCCATCATCATCCTTTTGTTAGTTGACCTGGGTGAGTTCTATGAACCAGAGAGTAAGTGAATCTCAGCTGCAACTCTGCTGAGATTCACAGCTCAACTGGCATATGAACAACCAGAAGATTTAAGTCTCTGAGAAATATATGTAATGGATATAGTGCTAATTTTAGGTTCAAATAAAAGGGGCATAAGAACCATGTGTAGGAAAATCATAAATGAGACTATGTTTGATACATTGGGGGAATAGGTTGTCTTATATTCCAAGGTAAGGCCCACTGACAGGATGCTGAATTACTGGGGTTGTTTACCCTGCCTGTAGTATCTAGATGTCTCTAGAACCCTCAGGAGACCCCTGCTTGAGGCACTGTTTACTGTGACAGTCAGTGAGTTATCCTGAGATATGCCATAAGCATAACCTCTGGAATGACTTCCTGACTCTCTTTAAAATCTCTTAGCCATTAAAATTCATTTGTATTTAATATTTCTCCCTTTTGATAAAAGTCGTCTTCCAAATGCATAGCTAGTTGGCACTTGGTAATAATCCCTCAGTGGCAGGGAGGCTTATCCTGAGGAGTCATGTCCCACTCTGGCAAGAAGGTAGTGAATTTATGTGCTGAGTTTGGCTTAGAGAGATGCCACATTAGAGCAACAAGGAGGCTTTCATGATGTAACTCTTAGGCTCATAGGTAATATATAATACTTGGCTAAGTTTCAGTTTCATGAGAACAAGGTTCTTAAGTACAAGCATCTGTATCAAGGGCTTGACGTATTGGTCTGTCCTCCTTCACTAGGCATTGCCCATGTACTTTAAGGATTCTTGCCACTCTACTAGAAAATGTAGCAGGATTCCCCAAGATGCAAATTCAATATTCTTTCAGTTATTATTTCGGTCTCCAACCACCAAGACAATACCGCATGACCACTTGAATACATTCATATTCCATAGAGGTATGCCTCAGATGCACCCTGATTTGCTTCCATGGAAAATCCTTCTTTAACAGGTCTTAAGAATTTTATTCTTGCTGAAATGTCAGTGATAAACATACATCAGAAACATTACTTATTGGGTTTGAAGTGAAAATTGATGCGTTTACTTAGAATTAATTTATGACTTTGTACATACCATTTTCATTTCTAAAAGTCTAACTTACTAGAGTTTATGTTATCATAAGGTACCCTATCTGTACCAACTATGTTTGCACATCATTTTTTCTTTCTTTCCATGAGAAAATCCGTCATTTTCCTCTCTTGATAAAAACTTATCATAAATAGTTATAGCAATTAGAAATACTGATCATGATGAATTTTTAATATAGATTGACATTTTAATTATTTTCAGTCTTCTATGAATAATAGCCAAATGAACATAACAATGATCAGTGGATAACCTTATATTATAGATAGAAACTTCATCAGTAAAACATTTAATGGTTAAATATTGTCAGCTGCTTCATTTCAGTTGACCTCAAACATGTGGGAGACTGTGGAAAATGCAAGAGATGATGAATGACCTTTTGTTTCCCTCTCTTTAAAGTATCACCCTCCAGATTGCAGAATAGATCCCACAAATAATTCTGTGTTCAGGAGACTGAGAGGCTGTGTTCAGGTGAGAGCATCCTCCTAATCATCAACAGCAACTGATTAAGCATCCATTAAATGTAACACACTTTGCTAGAAGTTAGAGCAACACAGTCCCCACCCTCAAGAGTTCACAGTCTGTCTGGATAAATAGAACATGTACATATAAAGATAAATAACAATGGAAAATGGCTTATACTAAGTCCTAATGTGAATGGCACTGGCAGTGTTCGTTTCAGGAATTCCAAGGAGGGAATAATTACTGCAGACACATTTACATCATGGAATTATGCATAAACTCTTAGTCATGATATGATAGTCTTTAAAGGTTGATTGTATCAGAACATTAGTATATTTAAGGATATGAATCCTACCATTTGGTATGCAAAGTGACATCAGTTTTAATGACCTCATTAAGGATATGAATACTACCATTTGCTATGCAAAGTGATATCAACTTTAATGATCTCAAAGCACATAAGTATGGTATTATAGTTGTTTCACTTGGAGAAGATCTTTTCTAAGTTGCATTTCGGAAGTATGGGTGTGTGTGTCTGTATGTGTGTAGAGGGAGGTGTATGTCTGTATGTATAAGCCTGAAGGAAAATGTAAGTAAACTCTGCAGAAAAATAGGTGTACTTTTCACTTATTGGTATGGAAAACAATGTAAAATGGCTATTGGTTCACAGGAGTGAAAGCTGCTTAGGATAAATATAAGTATCACTATAAGCTTTATTGATGGACCCACATTTTAAAGAAATTTGAAAATAAACAGAACTCGAATGTAAAAATAGAATAAAAATAGAATTTCTTTCAGCTTTTATACATCTCAAATGCTACTGGCTTCAGATTAGTCACATAAAATATATGTAAGTGATAGCACACAACAAGGATTATTTTATTGGAATTGTAAATGATGAAAATTGAAACTAGGATGAAATTAGGCTGAGATTTAGTATAAAATTAGCAGATAGAATTTATTTCCTGTAGAATATCTCAAGATAAAATCAAAGATAATTGTAGGGTAAAGGATATTTTTATTAAGGTGCTAAGCAGGTTGCCTTAAAATGCAAAAATTATCAATGGCTCATATACTAATCTACTTAACATCTTTCATGGAACATAGGACATATATCTTAAAAGAAAAATTGGCTCATTGTGGAATATAGAGAATGGAATTAGTAAGAGCAGCATAAAAATTTGCTCACAATTCACCAAATATCAGTCACCAAATATTTCATGCCGATTGTCTGTGTCCAGCATTGTCAGACTCACAAGTATAAAATGTAATCAATACTTACTTCATATTTGGGAAGAAAAACTTTCAAGGTGTTTCCTCTATAGAAAGGTATCAGAAGAGAAATGTATCACTGCAAATGCTAGAAATTGTATTATTTTTATCAGTCTGAAGAAGAGTCTAATGTCATCACTTGATAAATTACTATTTAGAAACCACTTCAAGCCAAAGCTGGGAAGGCGGGAGGAAGGAAGAGTGCAGTGTGGAATTGTGGGAATATCCCTAGCCTGAAAGTTAGAAGAATGGAATTTGAGCCAGGCAGAATGCAAAGACTTACAATTTATTAGTCATTTGCTTTTGAATAAGTAATTTATTCATTCTGGGCTTCAGTTTCCTCATTTGTTTTAAACAATGCCATGAACTCAGGGATTTTCGCTGTTTTTTTTCATGGTTGTATTTCAAGTACTAAACAAAGTGACTGGCAAGATGGTTTCTCAATGAATATTTGTTGGGTAGATGAATGAATGAATAATGGCCGGAGTAGCTAGAATGGTTAAAATAATACCTGGATTAATTGGTACCTTGAAGGATTGACAGGGTTTACATATATTAAAATTATCTTAAAATCCATTTACACAAATATTAAAATTTAACATCAGGCATATGAAGAGCATGTTGAAACTGAATAGCAACCAAAAGCCAGAGTGCCCTATTTGACAAAATCAATGAAAAAGATTGTAAATGACAGAAAAATTGTACAAATTTTGCAAGAAAATAAACAGCTTAAAATAACAATTTATTTTATTCATTATAACTGAAAATTATGATATATAATGACTTTTGTGAAAAATGAATTTTTTTGTTTAGAAAGTCACAGGCTTACCTACAGAATTTTCAGGTAGTATATAAAATTAAGCCAAGAAAATCGGCTGGCATGGTTAATGTAGTATATAAAATTAACAAGAACCATGATATTGAGATGATAAGCTTAAGTTCTTAAGTTTTATCAATCTCCTAAACACCTGAAGAAATTATTTTTTATAATAGCAAATTTGATATTCAAGATAGGATTTATCTACTCTATAAGAAATACTCACTTTAAGAAAAATAGCAAAGTAATTAAGATTTTCTTAATAATAGTTAAAATGCTAAATATATTTAAATTATGTTCTGATTAAAAACACAGGTTCTCATGTACTTGTTGCACTATCAGGAAACCAGAAGACTTGTTTCCTTACGATGTGTCTGGATTTTACTCAAGCACCTCACCCTAGGGCCAAGATTCAGTGGACATTTTTAAAAGCCCATCTGATCTGTACCATATAAGAAGATCCTTTGACTGTTCCTATAAATTTAAACTAAATACTAAAAGCCTATTATATTCACTGTAAAAACCTGTTAATTGATATATCTACAGTAATCAGTGCTCCTACCTTTGTTCTTAATTTAATGTTAAAAAATAAAACTTTATGAATGTTTAAGGCTCTCCACTTTCTAATACACTTTCAAGTATGTTATTAAGATTACAGGGAAGAGGAAACAGAACATTTAAGTGACCTACTATAGTTAAAAAACTAGTAGGAAACCTTAAGAAGTTATTCCAGGTCTGCTCTTTCCTACTTCAATACTTGTTCTTCCGTTAACTTTGTCCACAGCACTTCCAAATGACTGCTTCCAGCAAGATTCTAGTTTACCTGAACCAGCATGTAGGCAGTGTGTTCTAGTGTTTACAACTGCATCTAAGGTTAAGGAATACTTTTTTATTTGTTTTGTAATAGAAGGTTGTTGTTTGAAGGGGATGATAGTACTCTTTCCAGATATCAATCTGATAATAGAAGTATTACATCAACGCAAAAATAATTATCTTATGCACATGTTTAACCCAAGTAACATGACATATTTTAAAAACCATGGATTTGCAATGGGAATATAACTTAATACTAAACTAACAAACCAAAAAGAATAATAAAGAAGCAAAGAGAAAGGACTTCTTTCTTCCCCAGATCAAGTTGATCATGTTCAGGAGTCCAGAAATATTCTCTCTCCCACTTAGCAGGTATCCTGATGAAAGGGCTGCTCAGCAGTAGGTTTGTAGGACAAAAGGATGGGGAAAAGGCTTTTGGAGGAGGCAGAGCACAGTGGGCACAGACATTCTATTTCCAAGAGCTGAAAATCATGAAGAATAGAATTTAATGCCAATTTTACTGATATCGGGGCAAATAAAAATTCATGCAGCAAAAATACATAACGCAAGAATAAGAAATAGCTTTCTGCCACCACTGCTGCGTTCTTTCAGAGTAGCATCTCTGGAAAATGTCTGTTGCAGTGATATGCGATAACAACCCATAAAAAATAATTGGTTGGCACTAAATAACCCAAGTAAGATAGTAATAGCAAAATGGTTTTTATACAAAGCTGATTCTAGGCAGGTTACCTTTAACATGCAAAAATTATTCTATGATTTGTATACTAATCTACTAGATATCTTTCAAGGAACACATGGTATATAGCTTCCCCCATAAAAACTCACACCAATTATTTGTACTTTTAGGATTTTAATAAGCCTTGAGTTCAAAGTAACCATGCCATCCTAAAATGATTGGTATTGACATCACAGTGAAAGAAAATACACACAGTTTTACACACACACATACACACATGCATGTACACATTTCCCATTTGTGAAATTTAGATGCAAATAAAAATTCAGGAGTTACATAAGCAAGTTTTAAATTAAAGAAAATTGTGCATTCCCATTTTTTATTGAGGCTTATTCTGATATAAAGCTTGAGGCATTACTGAATCCTGGGGCCTCAAATAAATTGTAAGCAATCCCAAAATGGAACATGCCTGTTTCTACTATCTTCTGAAGCATCCACATGCAAAGAAACATGATCAAAATGCCACTGGAAGCAAAAAACTCTCCTGCTGTTTTGGTAACAGAATTTTATTTCTCCTTTTTCTCCTTTTTATGAAATCAGCATGAGTCTAAGAACATTTATTTATATGTTAGAAATTATTTTCAGTAAAGTCTAGCAAGCAAGTGAACTATGTAATGAGGCTAGAACCAAAATTCATGTATTTTAACAAATAATTTAAGGTACACATTCTTTTGTATATTATGTATGTGTTTATGTTTATATTTTTACATACATGTGTATCTATGATTAGATATATAGAAAATGACGTTTCTTACTAAATCCTCATTTAGAGGTTAAAGTTGTCACATAGATTTTTGGAATGCTGGGTATTTAAAACTTGAGTTTCTCTAACCTTATAAATAAAAATAGGAATTGAAAATTACATATTTGTGAAGTCATACTTTAAGACCTATTGAATTTTTACCGTGGACTATTCCTAACTATACGAAAACACAACTGTTTCATTTATTAATATTTTAACCTCTGACCTTAAACAGTGTTTTCATCTCCTAGTTTCTAAAAAATACTGTACAATGGGTTGGCTTAACAATAGGAATTTATTAGCTCATGGTTTCCGAGCTAAGAAGGCTTGCTTCCTCCTGGGGCCAGTAGGTGCTGGCTACCCAGCAATCTTTGGGGTTCTGTGGCTTTTCTGTCATATGGCAATGCACAAGGTGGCATCTTTTCAGTTCTCTTCTGCATTCTGTTGGCTTCTAGCTTCTGGCTACTCCCAAAGTGACTTCTCTCTGTTGGACTTTCACTTGGCTTATGTAGCCCTCCAGGGATCCAGCTTAAAGCCCATCCTGATTCAGTGGGGCAGTGGGTCCACACCTTAAATGAAGTCATTCTTTTTTTTTTTTTTTTAACTCTTACTTTTAAAGGAGATTTTACATCGAAAATATTGGGGATTCCCATATACTCTACCTCTCCCCACACACCCTTTCCTCCATGAACAACATCTTTCATTAGTGTGATATAGTTGTTACAATTAATGAACACATATTGAACCATTGCTACTAAGCATGGTCTATAGTTTACATTATGGTTTATATTTTGCACTTCATAATTTTATAGGTTTTGACAAAACATATAAGGGCTGTATCCATCATTGCAACATCATGCAGAACAATTCTAATGTCCCCAAAATGCCTCGTAGTATACTTATTCTTCCCTCTGCCTCCCCTCAGGACCTCTGGTGACCACTGTCTTTATATCATTGTTAACAAGTTCTTTCATTACTAGAATAATAATAAATCTACTTTAATCCACAGTTACAGTCTCCCCTTATGTTTCTTCATTCCTCAGTCTTGAGGATTTGGAGATGGTGATGCCCAATCTGCTTCCAATTCAGAGGGAGTTTAGATCCCATGGGACAGATGGATGGCACTGTCTTACTTGCAGTAGATACTGTCTATTTTGGGAGATGGGCGTTGTCCATCATCATCCTTTTGTTAGTTGTCCTGGGTGAGTCCAATGAACTGGAGAGTAGGTGTTGTAAACTCTGCTGAGATTCAGGGCTCAACCGGCATATGAACAGCTGGAAGCTTTAAGTCTCTGGGACATATATTTTAATGGCTATAGTGAAGTCAGATCTTTAAGACATTTTATTTACAATGAGTCCACACCCACCAGATTATGGATGAAGAACAAGAATGTACCCAAACTGGGATATACAGTTGAATCCACTTTGAACAGTAACTCTGAAAAGATTCCAAATAAACAAGTTCATTATTATTCTTCACACTGTAGCCAAAGTAATCTTGCTATAACATAACCATGATTGTATCTGTCATGCTTCCCCACCACCTCCCTCTCCCAAATAAAAAAGCAATCCTTAAACTTCAGTAGTTTCCTATTTTACTTGGATAATGACCCAAAGCCATCACAAAGCCCTAAGGGCTTGTCTGGCTGAGCCTTTCCTACCCTTCCTTTGTTTACCTTTCTCTTTACTCCCCCTGGCTGTGGGCCTTTTGCACCTGCTTTTTCCTTTGAAATTCTCTCTTTTACTCTCCCTGGTTGACTCCTACTTATATTTTATATCTCAGTTCAAGAAACATTTCCTGATCCTAGAGCAAAGTTTTGAAGCAAAAGCTTTCATAACCTAAGAACCCTACTTCTAAATACGGAAGAGTTTGTTTTGTTATATTGCCAAAGGATTCTATTTATTTCCTTGAAAATACACACACATCTCAGTTTGTGTCATTATGTGTCATTACTGATTAATGTCTATCTCCTCCACTTAGTAAATGCCACAAGAACAGGAGGCACATCAGTTTTTACCATGTAACACTAGAGCTAGCACATTATCTAGTACTTGTGAGAATGAACTTTGTTCTGTTCTGGCACTTGGGATATTCAAGAGAAAGCTAAACGAAACAACACTGAAAATGCTTGCTCTCTTAAAATCACTGCTCTTAGGATATACATTCTAGGAAGGAGAGAAGGACCAATATATACACATAATAAATGTAAATTATATAGTCCTTTAGCACTTGATAAATGCTATGCAGTATAGAAATTTTATATCAGGGTAAGGGGATCAAGAGCACCAGAGGTGGGAAGGAATGGAGGCACGCCAAAGTTTTAAATACAATTTTTAATACACATACACATTTTTGAGAAGGTGATAGTTGAGCAACAGCCTGAAGGAAGTGAGAGAGTTCCACATGCAGGTATCAGAGGAAAGAGCGTTCCAGGTAAAGAAGACACCCATCGCAAGATGGGAGAGTTCTTGGAATAGCAAAGTGACATTTCTGTCTGGAGTATAGAGAGTGGGATAGTAGGGGTCAAAGAGTTAGAGAAATAATGGGGACCCTATCCAGTAATGGAAATAATGAGAAGTATACCAGTTTTCAATGCATTTTGATAGTTTCACTGTTACCAATCACGGCTTATAATACATATTATAATGTGCTGCTAAAAAGAGATATGATTATAATATATTTCCACAGTAATTCATGAACTGCCCAAATTAGAAGTCAATTCCATTTTCTGGTAAATTCTTTGGAAACATTTTTTCTTAAATTTCCTAAGTATTAATTAGATGTATCATAACTATTAACCTTGCATCATCAATGGAGTCTCATTTTTTTGGTAGACTATTCATAGTCAAGAACAGTTTTGTCACTCACTATAGCATATTATATCCAGTTGAATATTATATAAGCAATTATATATTAAATGGTTTATTTTGTTTACTTATGACAAAATAAACATCATTTCCCTTGTTACCCACTTAGGGTCCTGTTCAAATGCTTCATTGTAATTGAGGTTTACTCAGTTATTGCTATCAGAATTATGATTTTATTGAATTGCAGCAAGGAGTCATATTCAGTAATGATTTGAAATGAAGGAACCCTGCATAGATGGGATGTTTATATCTACCTGAATCTAATAAAGATGCCTCTAAATTTGAATAAACACAGACTGATCGTAATACCAAAAGCCTCTAATATGAGTCATATCCAGTTGAAGAGTTAATTATAAATATGTGAGTTTCATCATATAAATGCATTATCTTCCCCCGGCATGGGACATGACTCCTGGGGATCAGCCTCACTGGCACTGAGAAACTGCTGCCAAGTACCATCTAGACTGCAACTGGAAAAAGACCTTGACCAAATAGGAAAAGAGTAAAGACAAATATGGCTAAGAGACTTCAAAGTGAGTTGGGAGGTCATCCCAGAAGTTACATTTATGCATGTCTCAGCAGGATCCATACTATGACAGCCACAGTAAATGTCGCCTCTAATGGTGGGGCTACTGAAGGCTCTGGAGACATCCTGACATTATAGGCAGGGCTGAAAGCTCAGGAGTTTGGCGCCATGCCAGTGGACCCTACGTTAGAATTTATGCTCCCCCGTGTGACAGAGTTGGACTCATTTCTGGCTTCCCTGCACATGACTCTTCTGCCCCTTCTATTTGAACCTATAGTTAGTACTAGAGTTGATAAGTTTATGTCCCAGAGACTTAAATCTTTAGGCTTTCCATGTGCCAGTCAGGTCCTGAATCTCAACAGAGTTGTAACTCTTACTCTCCAGTGCATTGGACTCACCCAGGACAACTAACAAAGAAATGGTGATGGACAATGACCATCCCAATGAACAGAGAGAGTCTACAACTGCAAGCAAGATAGTTCCATCTATCTGCCCTATGGGATCTAATGTCCTTCTCAATTAGAGGCAGAGTGGGCATCACCGTCCCAAAATCCTCAGGGTTGGGGAATGAACAATGGGCTAGCGTAGACTTACTCTTATTCTACAATAGACTTATTGTTATTCTAGCAGTGGAAGAATTTTCTCATTGATGTGGGGCAGTGGCATCTGAGGTTCTGGAAAGAGGGAGAGGGAAAACTACTTTGTAATATGGGGGCATTTTTGGGACATTGGAATAGTCCTGAATGACATTGCAATGACAGATACAGGCCATTATATATCTTGTCATAACTTTAAAAATGGTGCAGGAGAAAGTTTAAACTATAATGTAACCTCTAATACACACTTCGTGGCAATGCTCCAATATGTAGTCATCATTTGTAACAAATGTACCACACTAATAAAGGATGTTGCTAATATGAGAAAGTGTGTGAAGAGTAGGGAGTGGGGCACTTGAGAATCCCCTGCATTTCTTATGTAACATTTATGAAATCTAAGTATCTTTAAAAAAAATAAAATAAAATAAATACATGAGTTTTAATTTAGAACTTCAGATATTGAGTAAATTTTTGACAATCCACAGTGATGAAAAATGGATCATTCTCCAGGATTGACCATATGGAAGGCTTCAAACAAACCTCAGTATATTGAAAAGGATAGAAGTAAGGGAAAATATTTTCTGACCATAGTAGAGTAAAATTAGAAATCAATAGCAAGAAAAATTTGGGGGGAAGGAAACCCAGAAACAAATGGAAATTAATCAGCAGACTTCTAAATTTCAAAGGGATCGAAGAAAATTCAATAGGGAAATCATAAAATACTTTGAGATTAATGAAAATGAGGACATGGTATATCACAACTTATGGGATGCTACTAAAGCAATGCTGAGAGCAAAATTTATATCTATAAAAGATTATCCAATAAGGAAAGAAGAGTCTTTTTAACAATGATGCTGGGACAACTGGATAACCGCTTGCAAAATAACGAACTTGAACTCATACCTGAGCTCATATACAATAACTACAAATGATTCAAATATCTGAATGTAAAAGCTAAAAATATAAAACTCTTTTAGAGGAAAAATAGGGGTAAATCTTTATTACCTCAAGTTTGCCAAAGGATTCTTTGATACAAAGCCAAAGCATGAGAAAAAAGAAAAAATAGACATACTGGACTTCATCAAAATGAAAACCTTTTTACTTCAAAGGACACCATCATCAAAGTGAAACAACCCACAAAGTGGGAAAAAATATTTGCAAATTATGTATCTGATAAAGGGCATGTATCCAAAATACATAAAGAACACAACTCAAAAATTTAAAGACAAAATGCATAATTTTAAAATGGGCAGAGGATATGAATGGACATTTATCCAAGGAAGACATACAAATGACTGATAAGCACATGAATAGAAGTTCACACTCACTAAGATAGCAAGAATCCAAAAGTCTGATAATGGCAGGTATTGGTGAGAATGTGGAGAAATCGGAAATCTCATACACTGCTGGTGGGAATGTAAGATGTTATAGCCATTTGGAAACAGTCTGAGAATTCTTCAAATGATTAAACATAGAATTACCACTTGAGCCAGCATTTCCTTTCTAGGGCTTATACCCAGGAGAAATGAAAATATATGTCCACAAAAAAATTCTGCATGAATATTCACTGTAACATTATTCATAATAGCCAAAATGTGGAAACAATCCAAACGTCCATCAACTGATGAATGGATAAACAAAATGTGGTATATCCATTCAATGGAATATTATTGGGTCATTGAAAGATATATGTTATATATTTTTTAATATGCTTTGCAGACATCGGGCTACTGACAGAAGCCAGTCCCAAACAATCAAGTTATCTGATTCCTTTCATACAAAATACCCAAAATAGGGAAATCTACAGAGGAAAAAAGTACATTTGTGGTTGCTTAGGACTGGGAGAGGGGTAGGGCAGGAAGGGTGGTATTGAGGGGGTGGGGGATGATAGCTAAAAGTTATGAAGCTCTTACGGGTGATGAAAATGTTTTTTAAAATGTGGTTATAGTTGCACAGATATGAAAATATACAAAAGCATTCAACTGTAGACTTAAGTGAATTATATGGCATGTAAATTTTATCTCAATAACATTTAAAAAATGATGGAGAAGAGGTTTAGCATTGATAAATGGAATCTACAGATTATCCATAAATCTTAGTTTAGACAAATAGTATGTCTTCTCATTTTTTAAGTGACATATTAGGGCTACTGAAATACCACTGTCTGAGTTTTATTCTCTGGAAGGCAATCTAATGAACAGTGCAAAAGGAAAAAAAAAGCATCTGTAGATGAAGAAAGGGGAAAGGGGCTAATAATGACATCAGTCCAGTATAATTGCCTGTCCGTTATCTGTATACAGCTCTAAGAGCTGAATTTCTCTATACATTAGTCACGAAACACAAAATAAGCTGTAGTCTACCTTTCAGCAACTTTCAGAGAAGAAAAGTTTTTGGTAGAGTAGCAGTTTAATACACCAGAACTGTCACTAGCAATGGCTGAGCTTCTTCTGCTGTGTCTGTCAGGACCACATGATCCTGCAGAAAGCGTGCCCTGGAGTGAATCACAGGCGAAGACCAAGGCCATTCACCGGCCAGCTGGGAAACACCGGGCAAACCTCAGTTCAACTGAGCTAGTACGCTAGTGGTTTTGGTGAGCCCCTTCTAAGTTTCAGAGTTTTTCTTGTGGAAAATATTCTTATTTGCTATTGGCATAAATTGTGGGTAATCAAAAAGAAATGCTATGTTAGAAGCATATTGTCTCATAAATTACTCTTTGGTTTGTTTGTTTTTCAGGTCATTTAGTCCATTTTGAAATATATTTTTTATTTCTTTTTAAAAGATACATAGATCACACAAAATGTTACATTAAAAAACATAGGAAAGCCACCAAACCCTCTCAATTGGGAGACAGTGGCCTATTCAACAAATGGTGTCTGGAGAACTGGATAGCCATATGTAGAAAAATGAAAGAGGATTACCATCTCACACCTTATACAAAGATCAACTCAAGATGGATCAAAGACCTAAATATAAGAGCCAAGACCATAAAAACCTTAGAAAGCAGTGTAGGGAAACATCTACAAGACCTTGTAATAGGAAATGGATTTATGAATATCTCACCAAAAGCACGAGCAGCAAAAGAACTAATAGATATATGGGACTTCCTCAAAATTAAAGCCTTCTGCACCTCAAAGGAGTTTGTCAAGAAAGTAAAAAGGGAGCCCACACAGTGGGAGAAAATATTTGGCAATCATATATCTGATAAGAAACTTATAACTTGCATATATAAAGAACTCCTATATCTTGAAAAAAAAAAGATAAACAACCCATTTAAAAAATGGGAAAAAGACTTAAACAGACACTTCTCCGAAGAAGAAATACAAATGGCAAGAAAGCACATGAAAAAATGTTCCAAATCTCTAGCTATCAGGGAAATGCAAATCAAAACTACAATGAGATACCATCTTACACCCATAAGATTGGCAGCTATGAAAAAAACAGAAGAATACAAGTGCTGGAGAGGATGTGAAGGAAGGGGAACACTCATCCACTGCTGGTGGGAATGCAGAAGGATCCAACCATTTTGGAGGACAGTATGGCGGTTTCTCAAAAAACTAGCCATAGATTTGCCATATGACCCAGCAATACCACTGCTGGGTATATACCCAGCAGAACTGAAAACAAGGACACAAACCGATATATGTACACCAATGTTCATAGCAGCATTGTTCACTATTGCCAAAAGTTGGAATCAACCCAAATGCCCATCAACAGATGAGTGGATCAATAAAATGTGGTATATACACACAATGGAATACTACTTGGCTGTAAGAACAAACACACTACAAACACATGTGATAACATGGATGAATCTTGAGAACCTTATGTTGAGTGAAGCAACCCAGACATTGAAGGACAAATACTACATGACCTCAATGATATGAAATAAACAAGCTGCCCTAGATAGCAAGAGACTGAACGATAGGCTTACAGGAAATCGGAGGGTGGAGGAAGGATATGAGCCGATGTCTGCAGGGGTGGAACTTAAGACGAGATGGTGGTAAGTATGAACACAAAGAAGAGATAAAATGGGGGCAAGGGGTTGCCTTTGGTTGGGGCTTTACGGGTTTGAGGGTGGCTGGGGAGGGACGGTTGGGTAATGTTGCCCAAAAGTGGGGGGAGGGAGGGGTAGCATACGAACACCGGAGAGGGTTAGGAGGTGGTGGAGAGTAAAATGCCGAGAAAATAATATCAAAATATAATAAAGAGGGTTACCTGTTTAGAATGCTCGGAGGGGAGGGTCTGATGCAGGACGGGCTCCTGGGGAATGTCTAAATGCTCATTCTGCCAGAGTGGGTGACACCATGGGGTAGAATCCCAAGTAGTGAGAGTGGGGGTGGACCCACATCCTGGGGAGGACTAATGCCACCAAATAGAGGGAACTCTATCCCTCGAGAGAAAGGGTGGCTCCCAGGGCATTGGGGCAGATGAGCAAGTTAGGCCCTAAACACTATTCCATCTATCTCTGGAAGTGGCCCCTCAGGAAACGGAGGTTGGCTGTCACTGTGGGCACCAAGGTGGAAGGGAAAATGGACGTTAAATGTGTGGAACCAAAGTAAATGGGGGGCAAGGGAGGAGTTTCTTGAGAGTACACAAGGATGGATATAAAACATGTAATATTACACCATAATATATAGGAGACGACAGACTGATAATGTAAACCATAATGTAAAACATAGGAGAACTAAAAATGTAAAGAAATGTGTATCCTAAAGTATGCACCATAATGTAAGCACAGATATTACCATGTTAGAAAGCTAATATCTCAGACTCTGTACATCACCTTAAGTAAATATGATATGAATAGGGTGTAAGAGTATCGCTGTGGAAAGAAAAAGGTGTTGTGGTGGATGTATGGGAGTGCTGTATATTATATATATGCATTGCTGTGGTCTAGGACTCCTACGAAGAAATGCTGAATAATTAGGGGGGGGGGGGGGAAAGGATAGGATGTGGAATTTTTTCAAGCCAACATTCTTTATCTAAGTTCTTTATCTAACTTTATCCAAGTTCTTTATCTATCCTTTAAACCCATCGCTATATGCCATTCCCTAGTAAGGGACCATGACATTATATTGGGCTTCAAATTTCGGGGAGTTCTGGATCACAGAGTGTTTCAACAATGGCAATGGAGGGATACTGGTATGGGATACCAATGACAGGTGATATATAGCTGACAGACCATATGTCCAGGGTGCATGGTAATGATTGGATATACTCATAGTGGCAACAATTAAAAACCCAGCAGGGGGGGTACTGGGTTCCTGGCCAGTGGTGCTCTGTCGTGGTCCCTAGGGGAGCAGCGATAGTCTCCCAGGTACAGCGGCGGGGACCGGGAGGGAGTGAGGGTTCAACAGTGAGCCCCTGATGCTAATGACTATGCTTCTGAGCTGATAAACCTAAAATAAGAACAAGGCCTAGAGCAACATTGTGCCTGGGAATTTCCTCCTGTCAGCCTTCATATTACTCAAATGTGACCAGTCTCGAAGCCAAACTCAGCATGTAAATGCAATGCCTTCCCTCCAGCGTGGGACATGACACCCGGGGATGAGCCTCCCTGGCAACGAGGGACCAATATCAAATACCAACTGATGATGCAACTGGAAAAGGACCTTATATGGAAGGTTCAATGCGGATCAGCAGAATATCCATGTCTACATAAAATAACATGACTTTAAAATGCTGTTTGACCTAAAGTAAGGGGGAAATGGAAAGGAGAAATGAGTTTATATGGCTACGAGTTTCTAAAAAAGAGTCTGGAGGCTGGCAGAAGGATTGCCCTCATGCACAACTGAGCAGAGTCAGAGAGACAGATAAAGCAGATACAACCCCCAGATATTGGTTCCTATGAAGGCTAAAGAGACCCATGAGAGTTATGGTCATGGCCGATGGGGTTTACTACCAGGGCAGATGGCCCCTCTCTGGAAATGGTGTTTATGTGTGATGAATCTGGACTCAGATGGGATCTCCCTTCATAAGACTTTCATACTAATCTGCTGGAGGTGCAGTTAACGTTGGGGTTTAAGATATAGTTAGGGGATTTGAATCTCTGGACTGATAATGTGAAAGCCAGGTCCTGAGCCTCAACAGACTCCAGCACCTACAATCTGATTTATTGGACTTACCACACTCAGCTAAGATGGAGTTGAAGAAGGACAATCACCACACCATGGAGCCTAGAGTGATTACAACTGAAAATGGGAGGATGGCAGCCAGCATCCATGTGGAATCTGAGCCTCCTCTTGACATAGAGGTGCAATGGACACAACCAATCCAATGTCCACATAGAAGAGGTGGCATTGGATTGGGAAAAGTGGACATGGTGGACGATGGGTATGGGGAAGGGCAGGAAGAGATGAGAGGTGGGGGCGTATTTGGGACGTGGAGCTGCCCTGGATGGCGCCTCGGGGGTGATCACCGGACATCGTGGATCCTCACAGGGCCCACTGGATGGAATGGAGGAGAGTATGGGCCAAGATGTGGACCATTGTCTATGAGGTGCAGAGGTGCCCAAAGATGTACTTACCAAATCCAATGGATGTGTCATGATGATGGGAACGAGTGTTGTTGGGGGGGGAGAGGGGGGGTGGGGGGGTGGGGTTGAATGGGACCTCACATATATATTTTTAATGTAATATTATTACAAAGTCAAGAAAAAAAAAAACTGAAAAAAAAAAAAAGCTGTCATCAAAGATGTCACGGGTTTGGTAATAAAACTGGGCATCATGGAAAAAAAAAAAAAAAAAAAAAACATAGGAGATTCCCATATGGCCCACTCCCCATACCCCACTTTTCCCACATCAACAACTTCTTTCATTAGTGTGGTACAGTCTTTGCAATTGATAAATACATATTTTGGAGCACTGCTACACAGCATGGATTACATTGTAGTTTACACTCTCTCCCAGTCCATTCAGTGGATTATGGCAGGATATATAATGTACTGCATCCAATGATGGGCCCTTGTTACTGACGACTATGCTTATGAGCCTTTTTTGCTTGAAATTTCAACTTGGCCTAGTATAAGTTACTCTACACACAGTTTGGAGTCAGACACATCCCTGAGGAAAGATTGTGTTCCATCCCATAACAATGATGAACTACCTTGCCCCGCATAATGGCCAATCTAGGAAAACTAAAAATCTTTATCCATAGTATTTTTAAAATATTTATTTAAAATCACAAATGCATAATCTGCCATTAGATTTACATGTGGTTTTATCATCATTAAAGGATTTCTTTTTCTGGGGAAGAAGATAACCATAAAATATGAAAGTCCCATACATAGCATGTTTGTAATGTGGTGCCTTTGAACAGCAGATGTAATCAGCAGTGGAGCTTGGTGAAGTGTTTGAGGGATTTCTTGGTTCAGCCAAACAAGGAAAGGAGGATGAGCATTGGATTGTGTCCCCCAAAATATGTTCAAACCCTAATCCGTACAATCTATAAATGTGACCTTATTTGGAAATACGGTCTTTGCAAATATAAGAAGAGAGGACACACAAAGATACATTGAGAAAGAAAGGAGTCATTTGTCTACCTCCCACCATGTTGCAAAATGTCTTGATCCTCAGTCCAATAACGTTCCCCCTCCTCCTTGGGCTTCCCAGCATCCACAGACCATCTCTTGTTTCTCTTTTCCTTGCTCCTCTTATTTTCTACAAAGCACTTTCAAATGAAGAAATATACAAAGAATGATGAAGTTCTTAAAAATGAGATAAATATAATTCTTATATCATATTTAACACTATTAATTGTATTAATATTTATGCTATTAATAATTTTTACCTTAATATTATTCTACCTCCATAACACTGGAAAACACTCCACATAGAAAATCAAGGAACCATGAATTACATATATTTTCAAGTAATTTACATATATTTTCAGTACATGAGGTCGTTGGATTTATCTTCTAGCACAGTTATTGCTCATTTACCACAGTGTTTGGGGGTGTAGAGATAGACTGAAATATCAGTAATAAAGATACTGTGCAATCCAATCTGTCAACTCCAGGCTTTTCCAAGTACAAATTAGACACTCTGATTTGGGGCAAAATTGTAATTTGAAATTACAGCATCAAGCTTATTGGCAAATATACTGAGCTAAGCACAGACTGGAAACTTGGTAATTACATGTAGCATTATTTTTTTCTCTAAGTCTGGTGTCTCTGGTTGGAAGAGTTGTTGAGTAACATATTTCATGAAATGAATTCTCTGAAGTACATATCTTCTCAGTCTTGGAGTATCTAGCTATTCAGCTCATTTGGATGATTTGGCAATGAACTGCATTGTACTATAGAAAAACCTTTTGGTCTTTTCATCAAGCAGAGTGGTTCTTATTAAGATTAGTATGTATTGAGTGAGCATGTTGTGTCAGTACTACAACTTCATTTTCAGGGGCATTTTCTCACTCCTGGAAATTTCCAGTGATCTCTCATTTAGAGTTAAGGCTCTTTTTGTAAACCATCTGGACTTTTAATTTAAGAATATCCCTTTTATATACCAGTCAAGTTTCTGCCAAGTTATATCATCCTGAATATATTCATGAAAGGGAAAAAGTGGTTAAGGAATAGCAAAGGGAAAATTGGGTACTGTCTTTTATAGAAGAGCAGACTTCCTTATGTTCTCATAATAAAGCCTCCTAAATGTGAACTGTATATATCATCAAAGGTATTCATTGAATCAGCATGAGTATCTGATTTCCCAAACTTTAAGACCTTCCCAAATTATATTAAGTCATTTCTGTATAATCAATAATGGCATCATTAGATTAGCAGCAGGAAGGGCAAAAGCAAAAGGGAAAGGGTGGGTGACAACAGACCACTAAAAGCACTAAGAAGTAATAACTGAGACTGAAGGAGGATAAGAATTATATCTCCAAGGTTTATGGCTGCCCAAATGGTAGTATAAGATAATGCAGGATGCTGTTCACTCACAGAATCTTTGAAACTACTACCAAACCTGGCAAAACTCTGAAAATAGGTAAAGCGTTACAATACTGGCAAGAGCTAAATAAAAAAAGACAGCTCAAAACATGGTAGAAGACATTCATGGCAGCCTTGCTGGCCCCTTCCCCATCCTCCTCCCATACCTCTCTGCTATAGGGCCAGCCTGCATTCCCACTGTGGGTCCCTGGCACTGTTCTGGAGGGAACAGAGAAACCTCTATTCATGTACTGGGGTGCCTCTATGTTGGTGTCAGTCTGTCAGATGGCAGCTTTCAAGGCTGAACCAGAAAACGGGCTGACCCTCCCAGAACTTGCCCTCCAGGAAGAAGAAGTGTAAAAACTAGTGTAAAAAAGCAATGACACAAACAATGCAATGCAGCTTGGAACAAAGGATTACCTGCTTGAAGATAGATAACAGAGCACTGGGAGGGAAAAAGTCAATTTCATGGGTAGTAAAGGGGGCATTAAAATTCCTGTAAATGAGGATTTCTTAAGCTATCAGTAAATATAGCCCAGGACAAGACACAGGCTGAGAGTAAAGGGAGAGGACTCTGTGCTGTTTGACCTGTGCTGTTCTTCTTGATAAGAGGGCCAAACTCTGAAGAGCCAATTTACATAAAAGCAGAGATAATTTGCAAAGATTATGAAAGGTGATTTGCAATGGTTTGTTTTTGTTAGCTCCTTGTACTCAAGGAAATCTCTGTCATGCCTCTAACATCATACTAACTTAAGGAACAGACAGTACAGACAGTACAGGGGCGTAAATCCCAGTTAACACTTTAAAATGTTAGACTTAAAAGTTACAGTTTGCAATAAAACATGGGTAAGAAGGGAAAAGAAAAAGAATGAAAAAAAGTGCACAGCACCCAAGAGACCTATGGAACACCATCAAGTGTACTAGTATATTCCAGAAGAAGAAAAGAGAGAAAGGAACAAAAGGAATAGTCAAAGAAATAATGGCAGAAAACATCCAAATATTCAATGAAAGACATGAATATACATTCTCAAAAAGCCCAGGGACACCCAAATAGGATAAACTAGAAGAGAACCATGTGCAGACACATAGTAGTCAACCCACATAATGTCAAGGACAAGGAGAGAGTTCCAAAAGCTGAAAGAGAAAATCAACATGTTGTGATACAAGGGAGTTGTATTGAGAGTAGGTGCTGATCTTGTGTCAGAAACCATGGAGTCAAGAAGGCAGTGGGACAAAATATTTAGAGGTCAGAAAGAAAACAATTGGAAACCAAGATTTTATATCTAGCACAATTGTCTTTCACAAATTATGGAGAGATTAAAACATCGCCAGATAAACAAAAGCTAAGAGAGATTGTCACCACTTGACTTGCCCTGCAAGTAATGCTCATGGCAGTTCTTCAAACTAAATAGAAAGGCACTAGACAGTGGATCAAAGTAACATGAAGAAATAAAGTGGCTGGTAAAGGTAATTATGTAGGTAATTGTAAATGCCAGTGTTTTATATTGTATTTTGTGGTATGTAACTCTAATGCTTACTTCTTACATGTTGTAAAATGCAAGCACATAAAATGTAATAATGAATTTATGAGTTTGGAATATAACATATAAGGATATAATTTGTAATAAGTATAAAAAATGGTGGGAGAATATAAGAATATAAGAACAGTGTATGTATATGATTTTGAATTTAAGTTTGTATCATGACAAGCACAAAGAAAATACCTGAACAATGTATACAGAAGAAAATGAGAATGTAATCAAATGGTATAATACCATTACACTACTACTAGGCATTAAAGGAAGAATTGAAGGACAAAAAAGGTATAAGACTTACAAGCACCAAAGAGTAATATGGCAGGAGCAAGTCCAGAATTATTGGTAATTAAATTGAGTGTAAATGGATTAATTTTCTGTCAAAATGCAGAAACTGGCAGAATAGATTAAAAAAAAAAAAAACATGACCCAATTATATACTGTTGAGAACAGACTTGCCTTAAAATTTAAAACCACAAACAGGTTGAAAGTGAAAACAATGTGAAAAAAATTTATACGGCACAAATAGTAACAAGAAGACTGCAGGAGTAGCTATACTAATCTCAGATGAAAGAGAATTGATATCTAACATTGTTACAAGGAAAAAGAAGATCACTCTCTACTGATAAAGGAGTCAATTCAACAAGAAGACATAGCAATTATAAATATAAATGCATGTAGTGGCAGAACCCAAAAATATTTGAAGCAAATATTGACAGATTTGAAGGGAGAAATAGATGGTTCTACATTAATGGGAAGAGACTTTAGTACACCACTTTCAACAATGTATAGAGTATTTAGAAAGAAGAGCAATAAGGAAGTAGAAGACTTGAAGGATACTATAAACCAAGGAGACTTAACAGACATTCATAAAACATTTGACCCAACAGCAGCAGAATTCACATTCTTCTTTAATACACATGGATCATTCTCCAGGATAGAGCATATGTTAGATCACAAAAAAAACTCAATAAATTTAAAATATTGATATCATACAATGCATCCTCTCTGACCACAATAAAATGAGGCTGGGAATCAATAACAGAGGGAGAACTGGAAAATTCTTGAATCTGGGGGAATTAAGCAACATCTTCTTAAACAACCAGTGGGTTAAAGAAGAAATCACAAGGAATATTAGGAAATATCTTGAGGTGAAGGAAATGAAAACACAACTTACCAAAATTTAGGGTTGCAGCAGTGGCAGTACTGAGAATGAAATTTATAGCTCTGAATGTTCACATTTAAAAAGAAGAAAGATCTCAGATCAGAGGATTTATTAAAAGAAGAGCAAACTATACCCAAAGCGAATAGAAAGAATGGAATAACAAATACTAGAATGGAGATCAGTAAGGGTATTAAAAATAATAGAATCAGTGAAACCAAAAGTTAGTTTTTTGAAAGGATCATTAGAATCAGAAAATTTTAGACTGACAAGAAAAATGAGACAGATGCAAATAAATTAGAAATGAAGTGGAGGGCATTCCTACTGACCACATAGAAATTAGGATTTTAAGAGGACACTATGAACAAATGTATGCCAGCTAATTAGATAACCTATATGAAATGGACAAGATCCAAGAAACACACAAACTACCTACTCTGACTGAAGAGGAAATAGAAGAATTCAACAATCCAATAACAAGTAGAGAGATTGAGTCAATAATCAAAAACCTCTCCAGCAAGAAAAGTCCATCGGATGGCTTCACTGGAGAATTTTACCAAACATTCCAAGAAAATTAATAGCAATCCTACTCAAATTCCTCCAAAAGTGGGAAGAAAAGAGAATACATCTTAAGTCATTCTATGATGCCAACCTCACCCTCATACCAAAAGCTAGATAAAGATGTCACAAGTAGGAGCATTACACATCAAAATCCCTTATGAATATGTATGCAAAAATCCTTAACAAAATAACCAACCAAATCCAGTTACACATTAAAAGAATTATGTACCCTTGATCAAGTTGATTTATCCCAGGTATGCAAGGGTGGTTGAAAATAAGAAAACCAAGTCATATAAAATACTACATTAACAGAAAGAAGGGAGGAAACACATGATCATCTCATTTGACACAGAAAAGTCATTTGACAAAATAAGAACACTCAGAAAAATAGAAGAAAACTTCTCAACATGATAAAGCATGTATATGAAAATGCCACCATTCACATCTCATTCAAGGGTGAAAAAATTAATGCTTTCCCTGTAACACTGGAAACAAAACAAGGATGTTCACTGTCACGACTGTTAGCACTGTACTGGAAGGTCTGGCTAAAGCAATTAGGGAAGAAAAAAAAAGCATTCACATTGGAAAGGAAGAATTAAAACTACCCCTACTGGCAGATGATGCTGTGTATAGAAAATCCTGAAATATCTATAACAAAGCTAGTAAGACTAATAAACAAATTCAGCAAAGTCGTGGGGTACAAGATCAACACGCAAAGTCAGTAATGTTTCTATACACTAATAATGAGCCACTTGAAGAGGAAATAAAGAAAAAAATCCCATTTACATTTGTCATTAAGAGAACCAAATATCTAGGAATAAACTTAACCAAGGATGTAAAGGACTTGTGCATGTAAAGTACAAACCATTGCTAAAAGAAATCAAAGACTTAAATAAATTGAAGGATATTCCATCTTCATGGATTGGAAGACTAAATGATTTTAAGATGTCATTTATAATTTCCCTACACATGACTCTTCTACCCCTTTTATTTTTTTTCCTCTATTTTTTTTTAAAGTTACATTAAAAAAATATAAGAGGTCCCCATATACCCTCTATCCCCCTCACCCCAAAACCTGTAATTATCACTATACTTGTTAAATACATGTCCAAAAGACTTCAATCTTTGGGCTGTCCATATGCTGGTTGAGCACTGAATCTCAGTAGAGTTTCAACACCTACTCTCCAGTTCATTGGAATCACCCAGGACTACTAACAAAAGGATGATGATGGAAAATGCCCTTCCCAAGAAAACAGAGAGTATCTACAACTGCATATAAGATAGTTCCATCCATCTGCCACATGGAAACTAAGCCTCCTCTCAATCAGAAACTGAGTGGGAATCACTATCCCCAAATCCTCAAGTGTGGGGAATGAACAATGAGCTAAAGTAGACTCATTATTATTCTATTATTATTCTATTATAGACATCATTCTAGCAATGTAAGAACTTGTATCATTGATATAAAGTTTGTGAGGGGAGGGACATTTTTGGGACAATGGAATTGTCGTGCATGACATTGCAATGATGGATACAGGCCATTATACACTTTTTCAAAACTTTTAAAATTGTGCAGGGCAAAGTGTAAACTATAATGCAAACTATCGTTCTTGGTTAGCAGCAATGCTTCAATATGTGTTCAACAATTGTAAAAAATATACCACACTAATGAAAGATGTTAATGTGGGAACAAGTGTGTGTGTGGGGGGGGGGGTTGGGGAATCCACTATATTTCTGATGTAACATTTATATAACCTAAAGCTTCTTTTAAAAAAAGATGTCAATTCTATCCAAAGTGATTTACAGATACAAGACTATGTCAATCAAAATTTCAATAGCATTGTTTACTAAAATGGAAAAGCCAGTCTTCAAATTTATATGGAAGTTTAAGTGGCTCCAAATGGCCAAAAACACCTTGATAAACAAGGATGAATCCTGAGACTTGTGCTTCCTGCTTTTGAAATATATTATAAAGCTACAGTAATTAAACATCATAGTATTGGCACAAGGGCATGTAGACTAATGGTATCAAATTGAGACTGCAGAAATAAACCCTCATGTATATGGCCAAGTGACTTTTAATAAGGGTGCCAAGTCCACTCAATGGAAATAGAGTAGGCTCTTCAAAAAATCATCTTGGGAAAACTGGATATGCAAAAGAATGAAAGTGTACTCTGACTTCATATCATACTCAAAAATTAACTCAACATGATCAACAACTTAAATGTAAGTACCAAAACTATAACACTCATAGAAGGAAGCATAGAGAAGCATCTTTGTTACTACTGTGTCTTGGGCAATGGTTTCTTAGATTTTACACCAAAAGCAGGAGCAACGAAAGAAAAATGGACAAATGGGAATTCATAAAAATGAAAAACTTTTGTGCAAAAATGGACTTCTTCATGAAAATAAAAAGAAAACCTTACAGAATGGGAAAAAATAGTTGGAAAGCACATGTGACAGTCTGAAGCTGGGTAAACCTCAGAAGATCATGTCCTTAGAGCTAATCCATTCCTGTGCTTATAAACCTATTGTAGGTGGGACCGTTTGATTAAATTACTTCATTTAAAGGCCTTTGGTTAAATTGTGTGACTCAGGGTGGATCGTAATCCTCTTACTGAAGTCATTTATAAACAGAGGAATAAAAAGCCACAGATACAAAAAAAAAGATGCAGAGGCAGAGAGAAGCCCCCAGAAGTTGACGAACCCAAAAGACAGGAAAACCACAGGCCAAGAAGCTAGAAGCCAAACACAATGAGGCATAGAGGAGTGGGGAAAGAGGAACTGATGCTGCCTTGTACCTGGTTGCTCACTGTTGTAGCTCAGGGAGAAAGTATCGGTAGATGATGCCTCCATGTGTCCGAATGCACACAGCTGCTGCTAGGTGAGAAAGCATCTCTGATGATGCCTTGATTTGGAAACTTTCAGGGTCTCAGAACTGTAAGCTTTTAATCTAATAAATCCCATCATAAAAGCCAACTCCTTTATGGTGGTATACTGCTCCCAGCAAACTAAAACACCACATATTCAATAAGGGTTTAATATCCATATTACATAAAGAAATCCTACAACTCAACAATAAAGACAAACAACCCAATTTAAAATGTGGGCAAAAGACGAGTAGATTTTCTTTAAAGGACATATGCAATGACCAATAAGCACATGAAAAATGCTCGATATCATTAACCATTAAGGAAATGAAAATTAAAACCATGACAAAATACCATTGCACACCTACTAGAATAGTTCTTATTAAAAACAAAATCAAAACATATTGGAAAGGAAGCGGAGAAATAGGAATACTTATTCATTGTTGGTAGGAATGTAATACGGTGAAGCTACTGTGGAAAACAATTTGGCAGTGCCTCAGAAAGTGAAATATAGAATTCCAATATGATGCACCAATCCAACTTTTAGGTAAAGACTCCAGAACTGAAGTCCAGAATCAAACAGACATTTGCACACTGATATTCATAGCTGCATTATTCAGAATAGCCAAAAGATGGAAATAGCCCCAAGTATCTATCCAAGATGAATGGATAAACAAAATGTGGTATTCTCATACAATGGAATGTTATTCAGTAGTGAAAAGGAATGGCATTCAGATACATGCTACAACATGTTGAGTGAAATAAGATGGACACAAATGACAAATAGCTTATGATGTCACTGATAGGAAGTAACATGAATAAGCAAATTCATAGCAACTAGAATACATATTACCAGGGGCGGGGAGGGAGTGGGGGATGGGCAGATAATGCTTAATTGTTGAGTTTCTATTTCAGTTGATGGAAATGCTTTGGTAATGGATGATGATGATGGTACGAAACTGAATTATGTATTTGAATGGGTTTTAAAGGGGAAACTTTAGGTTGTATATATATTACTAGAATAAATATTTTAAAAACAACATAGGATTGTAGAATGCCATGAACTGTAATATAAACTATGGACTATAATTTATAGTATAATTATATTAATATTTCATTAATTGTAACAAATATACCACACTTATGCACATTGTTAATAATAGGGAAAACTATGTGAGTACGGTATATTGGAACTCTATTTTCTGCATGATTTTTCTGTAAACCCACCATTTCTCTAATAAAATAAATACATTTTTAAAAAGTCATTACCCTCCAAAATTTCAAAGTCAGAGACCATTTAGTGGAGGGGCCTAATTATCACAAAGACAAGCTAATACAGCCATGTATGCTTACAGTGGTAGTGCCGAACCATCACAAAAAGTTTAGGTTACATTTCACACATTGTATATGACAGAGGATTATGGATTATGGATTAGGCAGCCCAGCGAAACTGGTTGAAGATTCAATATCTCAGCCTTGATAGAGTAATTTTCAATTACCTGGATAATTCTTTCATTTTTAAGAACCATTCCCATAGTATACCAGATAAATGATGTTTTTCTCTAGGTCTGCTGTCTTTCCTATTAATGTATATATGTGAAATTATACATTATAATCAATGGCTATATTGCCATGGTAAAACCTTTGTAAACGTTCTCCTAAACTTGAGGTTTTCAACTGTGGCTGCTCATTAGAAACACCTGGGGAGCTTTAAAAGTATTGGTTTCTGGAGTCCCGGAGCTGCAGCCGCCCAGTCTGGATCCAAGCACCGCGCAGCAGACGCCCGCTCGACGTGTAGTCCCGGTTCCTTCCCATTCCAAATCTAAGATGGCAACTCTCAAGGATCAGCTGATTCAGAATCTCCTTAAGGAAGAACAGATCCCTCAGAATAAAATTACAGTTGTTGGGGTTGGTGCTGTTGGCATGGCCTGTGCCATCAGTGTTCTGATGAATGAACTGGCAGATAAATTTGCACTTGTGGATGCCATAGAAGACAAATTGAAGGGAGAGATGATGGATCTCCAACATGGCACCCTTTTCCTTAGAACACCAAAAATTGTCTCTGGCAAAGACTATAGTGTGACTGCAAACTCCAGGCTGGTTATCATCACAGCTGGGGCTCGTCAGCAAGAGGGAGAAAGCCGTCTTAATTTGGTCCAGCGTAATGTAAACATCTTTAAATTCATCATTCCTAATGTTATAAAATACAGCCCAAACTGCAAGTTGCTTATTGTTTCCAATCCAGTGGATATATTGACCTATGTGGCTTGGAAACTAAGTGGCTTTCCCAAAAACTGTGTTACTGGAAGTGGTTGCAATCTGGATTCAGCCCGGTTCTGTTACCTAATGGGGGAGAGGCTAGGAGTTCACCCATCCAGTTGTCATGGCTGGGTCGGTCCTTGGGGAACATGGAGACTCTAGTGTGCCTGTGTGGAGTGGAATGAATGTTGCTGGTGTCTCCTTGAAAAATCTGCCCCCTGAGTTAGGCACTGATGCAGATAAGGAACAATGGAAAGAGGTTCACAAACAGGTGGTTGACAGTGCTTATGAGGTGATCAAACTGAAAGGCTATACCTCCTGGGCCATTGGGTTATCTCTGGCAGATTTGGCAGAAACTATAATCAAGAGTCTTAGACGTGTACATCCAGTTTCCACCATGATTAAGGCACTCTATGGAATAAAAGATGATGTCTTCCTTAGTGTTCCTTGCGTCTTGGGACAGAATGGTATCTCAGATGTTGTCAAGGTGACTCTGACTCCTGAAGAAGAAGGTCACTTGAAGAAGAGTGCAGATACACTTTGGGGGATCCAAAAAGAGCTACAATTTTAAAGTCTTCTAATGTACCACTTCATTGTTTAGGCTACAACAGGATTTTAGTTGGGGGCTGTTCCTGTTCTTTTTATCTGATCTTGGATTACGGCAGTAATAGTAAGATGACCTAGGAAAAAAAGTTAGACATAGGAATGTTTCTTAAAACCCTAAAGGTATTTACTGATACTGAAGATGATATCTATCTTGTATAGTCCCAAACTGGTTATATAAAATAGTTTATGTCTGAGGCACCAGTGCCAATGCACATGCTGCAGCTGCCTTTCAAACCAGAAGAATGTGTGGTTACTGTGTATTTTATACCTTCTGGTTCCTTCACCAAACATGTCTCGTGTAATTTCCTTCCTCCCAATCAATCATATCCTGAACTCCAGCGTGTAAATCCAACATTGCAAGTCTTGTGCATAACTATTTTAAAGGATCTTATTTTGTGTACCAAATGTATCAAAGTAGTGTACATTGCCATGTAATGTAAAAAAAAAAATTACCTATTACAATGCAACCAACTGTTCAAGTGTCGTACCTCAAAAATGTCAAATAAACCATAAAAAGTGAAAAAAAAAAAAAGTATTGGTTTCTGGGTCTTACCCCAAACTAATTATCAGAATCCCGAGGGATGGAGCCTGGGTGTCAGTTTTTTGTGAAATCTTTTTAGATGATTCTACTGTGCAGCCAGGTTGGAGAAATTCTGTTCCAAATGAACAGAAACTTCCCTCTAACTCCCAAAATCTCAGGTCACTTTCTAAATCAGGAATATTCACAATTTATCGCTGGGGCTTTTTGACTCAGCTGGTCTCTGTGCATTCTGGAATGAGTTAGGAGAAAAACTGCCTCTGAAATCCTGTTTCGAAGCTTAAAAAAATAATTGTTGGGAAAAAGAAAATGCCCTAATGAGAACTGCTATTTTATAAGTATTAGAATGACAGAATCAAACAATAAAAGGGCATGGTGAATAAGAAATATTCCCCATGTAAACTATTTCTGGTAAAAGTCAACATCTGAGAACAAGTCCATGCCCACACAAAATGCATGACTGCAGTTCTATAGAAAATTGTTCTTGGAACTTTACTTTTGGAAAGTAAGTTTACAAAAAAGCAAATCTGATTACTAAGAATTGAACCTACTAGTAATAGCCGTAGAATGTTTGTCAGAGGGTTTGGAAGCTTCATTTGTTTTATGGACGTGGGCAGGAGAGTTAGGAGTTTCCATTTGCAAAATATAATAAATAACCTAAAAGATATTTCTTTTATTATAAAGGAAAAATAGTGATTCCCATTCTGTAGTATAGGTTTTATAAATGCCCTTCCTTTCCAAGAAAAGCTCCTCTTAAAAGCACATTCCAAGTATTATAAAGTATTACTGTTCTGATGAAACCACCAAAATAATCCTTTTTGGTGGAATATTAATTTATTACAAAATTAGTTATCACAAAAGTGTTTTTACTCAGGTTTTCAATTATCAGATCATTTGTCATACATTAAATATTTTATACTCCTCCAAAATTCTAACATTTGACATATTGGGATACCCTCTGACCTGGATGAACTAGAAAAAAAGAAGGATACTAGCAGAGTGTTTCTATAGTTATTGCAGAGTGAGCCTTTGCTTTGCATTTGATTTAAATAGGCTGCAGCAGTAAGGAGGATAAATGCACTTAAGCTATCGCAAAAGGGTCTACCTGAGAGCTGGCCCTTGTTAATGACTTTGCCTGCACTATTTGTTCAGTTGTGCTAATTGGAACAATGCAGCCTGTGTCCCATTGACAAAATGATTTTCTCAGAGGTCTGGTTCCTCCAGCCAAGGGAAACTTTGATCATTTTGTCTAAAACTAAAGTTCACATAATACTTCTGAACGATTACCATTATATTTCTATAAAATGTGAAAGTCCTTTCAAAAACAGCACTAATTTCTCTTTTAAAGTAAAACAAGCTGCAAGCTTGAGACCATTTCTACGGAAGAGCTAGAAAGTGGACATTACAAACAGTATTTAAAATACATGGCGTCTTTGGGACATGGAGCTGCCCTGGATGGTGCTTCAGGGGCAATCACCGGACATTGTAAATCCTCACAGGGCCCACTGGATGGAATGGGGGAGAGTATGGGCCATGATGTGGACCATTGACCATGAGGTGCAGAGGTGCCCAAAGATGTACTTACCAAATGCAATGGATGTGTCATGATGATGGGAATGAGTGTTGCTGGGGGGGGAGAGGTGGGGTGGGGGTGGTGGGGTTGAATGGGACCTCAAATATATATTTTTTTAATATAATATTACTACAAAGTCAATAAAAAAAACTATAAAAAAAATACATGGACAGAAGTTCGGGATAAAATTGTTTCCATAGTCAAGAAATCTTGTAGCTAGCAGTCGTGGTTGGATGTAGCAGTTTCTAAATAAATGTGCACATTTGTATGATGTCTATGATGTTCAATGACTAGATGTATAATTTTCATTTTTACTTTATAGATGTAATAATTATAGAATATTTCAATGTTCCTTTCAAGTGACATTTATTTCTGAATGAAAATAAAATAATAGAATATGATGCTGTAATTTTTTTCCCAAAGGGGAAATTATTTGCATTTTCAGGGAGTCATTATAGTCAACCTCATGCAAAAATTAAATAGATGTGGAAATGCCAACCTGATAATTCTTGGATATATTTATGATATCCCATTGCAATTTGGTAGGAATTCAATAAATAGCAATGAATTTATAAAAATGATCTCTTAATATCATGACATAGTTTATATTATCTAGTACTACTCTGATTTGCTGATTTTAAATACTCTATCAATTTGACACTTATGTTATTGGATTTACTAAAAAACTTTTTCAAATTCCCTTAACTGCTATTTCTTAGCAAGAAAAAAGTTGCATGTAACAAGCATGAATTAAAGAACCATTTGAAAATCTTAGTTTGCAACATTGATCATATTCTTCACACATCTAATTTATAATTTCTTAAAATTGACATTGGAACAAACTGAAAAATTATGAAATACTTTGTTTTTTGGTTCATTGACTACTGTATGTTTTCAGGCAGGAAGAAAATGTGTGAGATTTATTATCTTTAAAAAGTAAATGAGTTTTTTAAAATTTAAAATATTTATAGAGTATTTCAGCTCTAAGAATTATCCTTCTCAAAATAATAGTTTTTATATTTAATATCTCAAAAATTCTTATGGAAACAACTCTGCTAAATTTTATTACATATGACATAAAAGGAACCGTAGTTTTTGGACTATGGAATAGCTCTGATCCACAGCATTTATTGGTAAAATTAGAAAATAAAAAATCTGTTACTAGAATTGAGAGAGAGATTATATTAGTTTGACAAGAGAAGTGGGCTAAATTATTATCCTAACACTTACTTCAACATCAAATAAGCATTGGCTCCTGTCAGTGTCCATATTTTCTTCTCTCCTTAACACACTGTTTCTTCTTCCCCTATCTTTTCTATTTAGCCAACCTATGGAATAAAAATATACCTTTATAAAATCTCCTAAAATAGCATTCAAATTGGAACTTTCATATCCCAATAAAACAAAAATATAATATATCAAAATATAATATATCAAAATCAAGAGAATTTTATTTGTTTCTGTCCCCGCAATTCTTATGGAGGTAAATTTTGGCCTCCTGACTAAGAAGAGCTTGTCTAACATTTTCAGTTGTACAGAAATTGAATAGATTACCATCTGCTGTAATAAGTTTCTTGTCAAAAGCCAAATAAACATCTGTGATAGCTGATGGCCTCCAGTGACCCCACTTCCTGGTAGTCATACCCTGTATAGTGTCGGCCTACATTTACTAGTTATATGTGGTCAGTAGTATATGACAAAAGTAATATGATGCCTTTTGCAAGATTAGGTTGGAAAAGGCACTACATCATCCATCTAAGTCAATCTCTGACTCTTGGACACTAACTCTGTGGGAAGCCATCCACCATATCATGAGTAGCCCTGTAGGGAGACCTATGTGGCAAGGAACTCAGGCATCCAGCCAGGAGACATGTAAGCTAGCTGGGAAATGGACCCTTCAGCCCCAGTCAAGCCTTCAGATAACTGCAGTCCCAGCTAACTGCTTGATTGCTGTCTCATGGGACAGCCTGGGCCACAACCACTCCCTAAGGTGCTTACAGATTCCCAAACCTCAGAAACTGTGAAATAATATACCCTGCTAGGATTCGGAATAATTTGTTTTGCAGCAAAGGATAACTAATATACTGCTGGGCAGGAATACTTCCTTTGGGAGTAACATTGGATTTTATGATTACTAATATCCCTCCCAACTCTAGGGATTATTAAAAATAAATGGAGATAGTACAAGGTTCTTATTAAAAATCATAAGCACACAGTATAACTTCAGAGCATACCCAGAGTAATTCTGTAGGTAATACATATTTTGCAAGTGAGAGGTAAGTAGCTAGTCATCTTTATAATTTCCCACTGATAGCCCATTCATCTCTGCTACAAATTTAAAAAGTTAAAAAGATTAGGAGAGCTAGTGTACAGGTAGCATCAGTCACAGTATTAAGAGAGCTGTTGACTGAAATAGTACATTAGAGTGGTAAGAACAAATATTGATGGCCTAGCTACCTCCCAAGGATAGTTATGTTTGTGAGAAACTGGTTTCTTAAAAGGCCGTCTTTATTTTATTTTTCCAAATTCTACTCAATTTATTCATTTTTAGAAAAATATTACATTCAAAAAATAGGTCCCCATTCACCCCCACCGCCCCGACCCCACCACTCCCCCCACAGTAACACTGTCCCCCATCATCATGACACATCCATTGCATCTGGTGAGTACATCTCTGGGCATCGCTGCACCCCATGGCGTGTGGTCCACACCATAGCCCACATTCTCCCACTTTCCATCCAGTGGGCCATGGGAAGACATACAATGTCTGGCATTTGTCCCTGGAGCACCACCCAGGACAACTCCAAGTCACGAAAATGCCTCCACATCTCATCTCTTCCTCCCATTCCCTGCACCCAGCAGCCACCATGGCCACTTTTTCCACACCAATGCTACATTTTCTCAATTATTAACCACAATAGTTCATGAATAGGATATCATTAAGTCCACTCTGATCCTTACTGTATTCCTCCTTCTTGTGGACCTTGGCTTGGTCGTGTCCATTTCCACATCTATGTCAAGAGGGGGTTTAGATTCTACATGGATACTGGATGCAATCCTGCTTTCGGTTGTAGACACTCTAGGCTCCATGGTGTGGTGGTTGACATTCTTCAACTCCATGTTAGCTGAGTGGGGTAAGTCCAATAAATCAGAGTGTAGGAGCTAAAGTCTGTTGAGGTCAGGGCCTGGCTATCATATTGTCAGTCCAGAGATTCAAATCCCCTAGATATATCTTAAACCCCAGCACCAACTACAATTCCAGTAAAGTGGCATGAAAGTCTTGTGAAAAGAGATCCCATCTAAGTCCAGTTCCATCATGCAGAAACACCAGCTCCAAAGAAGGGCCAACTGACATGGCAGTGAACCCCATCTGCCATGACCATAGAACCTGTGGGTCTCTTTAGCCCTCAAAAGGACCAATACCTGGGGTTGTATCTACTTTATCTGTCTCTGAGACTCTGCTCAGGTGTGCATAAGGGCAATCCTTCTGACAACCTCCAGACTCTTTTTTAGAGACTCATAGCCATATGAACTCATTTGCCCTTTCCATTTCCCCCTTACTTTAGGTCAAACAGCATTTTTAACTCCTGTTATTATATGTAGACAGGGATATTCTGCTGGTCCGCGTTGAACCTTTAATTCAAGGTCATTTTCTAATTACGTCATCAGCTGGTACTTGGTAGTCATTCCTTGGTGCCAGGGAGGCTCATCCCTGGGTGTCATGTCCCACGCTGGGGGGAAGGCATTGCATTTACATGCTGAGTTTGGCTTCGAGACTGGCCACATTTGAGTAACATGGAGGCTGTCAGGAGGGAACTCTTAGGCACAGTGCTGCTCTAGGCCTTGTTCTTATTTCAGGTGTATAGGCTCACAGCCATAGTCATTAGTATCAGGGGCTCACTTTTGGACCCTCATTCCTTCCTGATCCTTACTGTTGCACCTGGGGGACTGCCGCTGCTCCCAAAAGGCCGTCTTTATATGTATGAATAAATCAGGTATGGCAGTTTGAAGCTATATGTACCCCAGAAAAAGAGTTTCTTCAATCTAGTCCATTCCTGTGGATCTGAACCCATTGCAAGTAGGACCTTCTGATAAGGCTACTCCAGTTAAGGTGTGACCTGCTATTACTGGAGTCCTTTATAAGAGAATGAAACTCTGACAAAGAGAAAGAAAGCCATGGAAGTGAGAAGCTGGTATCAGTGGAGCCAGGAAGAGAAGGGAGAGACACTGCCATGTGCCCAGCTATGTGGCAGAGGAGCCAAGACTCCCCAGCAGCCAGTCTTTGGGAAGAAAGCATCGCCTTGATGATGCTTTGATTTGGACATTTTCCCAGACTCTAAACGTAAACAAAAAAATTCCTGTTGTTTAAAACAAATCATTTCATGGTATCTATTTGAAGCAGCCTAGGAAACTAAAACATCAGGTAAAACGGAAAGAAAAGAAGAATGCAAGAAGGCATTGAGGCTTGTTCAACTACACAGATATCAGACAGTGAGTTAGGATATTACTAAACTAAGCACCGAGCTGAGCGTGTGGATATCAAATTTGTCTAGAATGTCACATTTTGTTGTGTTTTTGTCATTGTTTTGGTTTATAGTATCTAATGAGTTACTGAAAGTTAGACATATAGCCCATATGGTGGTTCAGAAGTCTTAATTTAAAAAATCACAGAGAGCTTGTTTGCCCAGAATGCAGCTGATTTTTTATCATTGTTTTCATAAGACAAAGATAAATGCAATCTTGTGAAATTCACCCAAAAGTCATTTAGCTTATAGTCTTAACTATCTCCCCACACATTTTACAGGAGGTGTGAAGAAGCAATTGAAGAATTATTTTTACTTTACTGTTCTCTTCTTCTTATAGCCTTCTAATGTAAATAAATGCCAGCAAGTAGTGAAACTGGTACAGAAAAATACAGATATAAAGACCTGCAAAGTCAGCTTCTGAATAGTTTTATGCTGATCATCCAATTAGTTAGAAACTCAGAAGTGATTCAACCTACTTGAAGTCTTCCAGTTCACTAGAGGAGCATCTGTACTCTGAACGCTGTTAGGTTTCTTTTCTAAGCTCCCAAGTTTCAAATCATTTTTTTCTTTATCACCTAAGGAAGCAATTAAAGTGGAATCTATTTATAACAGTGAGTTTAGGGGACACAGAGGGCCCAGTAGGTTGATGGATTTATGCTTTAGCTATGGCAAACTCAAACTCACATTCTCTTCCCAAATGAGGACTGTTTGGTGTATAGTTAGATGGACTATAGGGTTATTTACAGAGGTAAAGAGCTAAAGAGAACTGGTGCGAGAGGGGTAGTTTCATTCTATGTAATTTATTTTGGAAAATCAGTTAAAAGAAAAATGGCTTTCTGATTAAAAATTATTGCTCATGCATTCTACTAATTTCAGATTCCATTAAATCATTGAGATTAATAAGCACATTTTAAAAGCAAAATGGCACAAGAGAGTCCAGCATATTGAACAATTTAGTGTTAATTGTATTAACTGGGTTAAGATGGACCAGAAATCTGCCATTCTTTGAGAGAAAGTTTTGACTGAAACACAGGATAAATGTAAAGGAATCTGAGACATTTTAGGTGGGTAATTTTTGCACAGTCAAAGGAATACTGGAAAGCAACTGAAAAGCACAAAAGTAAATTTAAAGGTGAGACTGAAAGATTCCTGTGGTAAAGACTGCATTCTTCAAGGTTTGCCTACTGCCATGGCAGCAACTTGCCCTGGAAAAACCCTGCCATCTGCTCTGCCCTTGCACAGCCTTAAGTTTGACTCTGCTGAAAGTGAGCTTTCAGAAGCAGTTTGGAAGACTAAGAACCTTAGTTTCTATTAATTCAGCTCAAGGTTCCCACGGACAAGTATATTCAATTTAGATTTAGCAGATTAGCTTGTATTTCCCTGTATAATTCCCAACCTGCACAGCTAAAAGTTGAAGGAAAAAAGGGCAAGTGGAAGTAAAGAGTCATATCTGCATTTGGCCGAAGGCAGTGATTGTGAGAAGCCAGCTGGCTGATTGCCAGGGCAGATGTCTGATTGGGAAGGCAGGGATGAGGTGGAGGGAGAGTACACAACCGATGTGGAAATGTGGATGGAGAATGAATCTTACAAACCAGTTATGGGTGCAAGGACAATAATCTAGCTGAGCCTAGGAAGATCATCAAGGACCAAAAACAAAAATTTTACAATACCAACCAGAGACCTATAAAATTGGGCTTCCTTCTCTGGCTGGCCTAATCGCATAATAAGAGCCCAGTGAGGGAGCCGAGCCTAACACACTCATCCCATAGTTTAGAAGGTAGACTGAGTGTGAGGATTAGGAAAATGAACTATTGCCCTGGTATGGTTACAGTATATGGATGCTCTTTCCCTATTCTAACCTCTTCTCTTTCCCTCTTTGCTTTTAGTTCAATGTATAAGGATTTCCCTGGCTGCAGAGAATCTCAACACATTTCCCTGAAAATAATAAACTCTGCTGATAGGCTTTATGGATTTTCCATTTTACAATGGATTTTACCTAGCATGAGCCTGTGCCTCAAGAATGTAATTTGATAAAGCACATACCATGTTTTTATATTTATAAGAAGTTATGGGAAAATATCCTCATGTGATGCTTAAAGAAACTTTGATTAGAAAATGGCTATTTTCTTTTTTTTTTCAAATCGCCATTTCACTTTTATTCATTCTGTGTCCACTCCAGAGTTTTCTAATTATATTTATGCATTTGGAGTGTATACACATTTATGAAATAAGAGTTATTTTTCAATACTATTGTAATATTTGTATTTACTAATATATCTGCTTTCTTTTTAAAGATTTTCTTTTTTTTATTTATTTCTCTCCCCTTCCCCCCCACCCCCGTTGCCTGCTTTCTGTGTCCATTTGCTGTGTGTTCTTCTGTGTCTGCTTGTATTCTTGTCAGCGGCACCCAGAATCTGTGTCTTGTTTTTTGTTACGTCATCTTGCTGCGTATGCTTTCTGTGTGTGCAGTGCCATTCCTGGGCAGGCTGCACTTTTTTTACATTGGGCAGCTCTCCTTACGGGGCACACTCTTTGTGCGTGGGGCTCACCTACGCAGGGGACACCGCTGCGTAGCACGGCTCTCCTTACACGTGTCAGCACTGCGCATGCGCCAGCTCATCACACGGGTCAGGAAGCCTTGGGTTTGAAACTTAGACCTCCCATGTGGTAGGCGGAAGCCCTATCCATTGGGCCAAATCTGCTTCCATGTCTACTTTTTAAATATATTTTTTATTGAAGTATGTCATTCAAACATGAACATGCATAAACAATGTGTGTATAGTAAAGATTGAGAACTTACAAAATAAACATACATAACATCATATAGAGGTCTTATACATCACCCCTCCACCAACATTTTACATTGTTGTCAAACATTTGTTAACAAACTGCAAGAGCACTGTCAAAATATTACTACCAACTATACTCCTTATCTTATATTTGGTGTACTTTTCCCCCCAACCCACACTATTTTTTAAAATATATTTTTATTCCAGAAATTGTGAGCTTGCAAAACAATCATACAGATGTATAGAGTTCCCATATAATACCCCTTCATCAATACACCACACCATGGTGGAACATTTATTACAGATTATAAGATAATATCATCAAACTTTTACCACCAACCATAGTCCATAGCATACATTTGGCACATTTTTTTCCATACATCTCCATTATTGACCAGTACAGCTTTGGCATTGATGGAAGAAAATTATAGTATTGCTGTTAACCATAGTCTATAGGCCACACCAATTGCAGTTTTCCCATGCTTCTCCATATTCCCACCACCCTGCAATATTGATGTACATCTGCTCTAGCTCACAGAAGGACTTTCTTGAATTTGTACCCTCAACCACATATTCAGTATCTAGATTATTCTATAGCTTTCTTTCTACTGACATTTATTTCCCCAGACTACCCTTTTCAGCTGCAATCCCATTTATAAACCAGTTGCTACTCCCTATATGTTACCATCAACTCTATCCATTTCCACACTTGAACAGTTAAGTTAATGAAAACTTCGACATAGTTTAAGCATCAGTAGTTCTTCTCAATCCTCTTCTTATCGCCTAATAATCTATACTCTATGTTTTAATTCCATGTGTTCATTCTTCATATTTAGTTCATATTAATGAGCCCATGCAATATTTGTCCTTTTGTGTCTGGCTTACTTCGCTTAGTGTAATGTCTTCAAGATTCATCCACGTTATCACATGTCCCAATTTCAATTCTTCTTCCTGCAGCATAGTATTCCATCATATGTATATATCACATTTTGCTTATCCATTCATCGGTGGATGGACACTTGGGTTGTTTCCATCTTTGAGCAATTGTGAATAACACTGCTGTGAACATCATTGTGCAGATGTCTATTCATGACATAGTTTTTATTTCTTCTGGATATATTCCTAGTAGAGAATTGTCGTATTATATGGAGGTTCTATATTTAGCTTCCTGAGAAACCACCAAACTGTCTTCCACAGAGGCGGCACTACTTTACACTCCTACCAGCAGTGAAAGAGTGTTCCTATTTCTCCACATCCTCTCCAGCTCTTACTGTTTTTTTAATAATGGCCATTCTATGTGGTGTTAGATAATATCTCATTGTTGTTTTAATTTGCGTTTCCCTAACAGCTAGGGATGTGGAACATTTTTAATGTGCTTTTTGGCTATTTGTATTTCCTCTTTGGAGAAATATCTATTTAAATCTTTTGCCCATTTTTTAATTGGATTGCTTGCTCTTTCAATCAATGTTGAGTTATATGATCTCTTTATATAGAATGGAAATCAAACCCTTATTGGATAAGTGGTTTCCAAATATTTTCTCCCCTTGAGAGGGCTGCCTCTTCACCTTCTTAATGAAGTTCTTTGAATCACAGAAGTGTGTAAGTTTGAGGAGGTCCCATTTATCCATGTTTTCTTTCTTGCTCATGCTTTTGGTGTAAGGTTTAAGAATCCACCACCTACCACCAGGTCTTGAAGATGTTTCCTGACATTTTCTTCTTGGAGCTTTATTGTACTTCCTTTTATAGTTAAGTCTTTGATCCATTTTGAGTTAATTTTTGTATAAGGCTTGAGATAGGGGTCTTCTTTCTTTCTTTTGGCTATGGATATCCAGTTCTCCCAACACCATTTGTTAAATAAACTGTTCTGTCCCAGCTGGGTGGGTTTGAGAGGTTTGTCAAAAATCACTTGACCATAGGTGAGGGGGTCTGTTTCTGAACCATCAGCTTGGTTCCATTGGTCTACGTGTATATCTTTATGCCAATGCCATGCTGTTTTTACCACTGTAGCTAGGTAATATGATTTAAAGTCTGCAAGTGAGAGTCCTCCAACTTCACTTTTTCCTTTTCAAGATGTTTCTGGCTATTTGGGGCCTTTTACCCTTCCAGGTAAATTTGATAATTGTGTTTTCCACTTGTTTAAAAAATACTGGTGGAATTTTTGTTGGGATTGCATTGAATCTGTATATCAATTTGTAGAATTGACATCTTGAGGATATTTAGACTTCCAATCCATAAGCATGGAATATTCTTCCAATTGTTTAGGTGTTTTTTTAATTTATTTTCACAATGCGTTTATAGTTTTCTGAATACAAGTGCTTTGCGTTCTTGGTTAAGTTTATTCCTAAATATTTGATTCTTTTAGTTGCTGTTATAAATGAATTTTTTTCCTGACTTCCTCCTCAGATTGCACATTACTAGTATATAGAAACATCGCTGATTTTTGTGTATTGATCTTGTATCCTGACACTCTACTGAAATCACTTATTAGCTCTAGCAGCTTTCTTGTAGATTTTTTTGGGACTTTCTAGATATACAGTCATTATCATCTCTGAATAGTGAAAATTTTAGTTCTTCCTTTTCAATTTGGTTGCCTTTTATTTCTTTTTCTTGCCTGATTGTTCTAGCTAGAACCTCTAGTACTATATTGAACACCAGTGGTGACAATAGACATCCTTGTCTTGTTCCTGACCTCAACAGGAAAGCTTTCAGTCTTTCCCTATTGAGTACAGTGTTGGCTGTGGGTTTTTCATATATGGCCTTTATCATGTTGAGAAAGTTTCTTTCAATTCCTATTTTTTGTAGTATTTTTATTAAGAAAGGATACTATATTTTGTCAAATGCTTTTTCTGCTTTAATTGATAAGATTGTGATTTTTCTTCTTTGATTTATTAATGTGGTTTATTATGCTGATTGATTTTCTTTTGTTGAACCAGCCTTGCATGCCTGATATAAAACCCACTTGATCATGATGAGTAATTCTTTTAATGTGTTGTTGGATTTGATTAGCAAGTATTTTACTGAGGATTTTTGCATCTGTATTCATTAGAGAAATGGGTCTGTAGTTTTCCCTTTTTTGTAATACCTTTATCTGGCTTTGGTATCAGGGTGATATTGGCTTCATAGAATGAGTTTGGTAGCATTCCTTCTTGTTCAATTCTTTAGAAGAGCTTGAGTAAGATTGGTGTTAAATCTTCACTGAATGCTTGTTAGAACTCACCTGTGAAACCATCTGGTCCTGAGCTTTTCATTTTGGGAAGCTGTTTCATTACTGTTTCAATCTCTTTACTTGTGATTGGTTTGTTGATATCTTCTCTTTCTTCTAGGATCATTGTAGGTAGTTTGTATGTTCCTGGGAATTTTTTCATTTCATCTACATTGTCTAGTTTTTTGGCATAAGTTGTTTATAGTATCCTCTTAAAATCTCTTTTACTTCTGTGGGGTCAGTACTAATGTTCCCCTTTTCTTTCTTTTTTTTACTAAATTGTCTTTTTTTTTTTTTTTTAAAAAGATACACAAACCACAAAAAAAGTTACATTAAAAAACATAAGAGGTTCCCATATATGCCACCCCCCCACTTCCCCACTCCTCCTACATCAACAACCTCTTCCATCATTGTGCCACATTCATTGCATTTGATGAATACAGTTTGGAGCACTGCTGCTCTGCATGGATTATAGTTTACACTGTAGTTTACACTCTCCCCCAGTACATTTAGTGGGTTATGGCAAGATATATAATGTCCAGCATCTGTCCCTGCAATATCATTCAGGACAACTCCAAGTCCTGAAAATGCCCGCACATCACATCTCTTCTTTCCTCTCCCTGCCCTCAGCAACCACCATGGCCACTCTTTCCAGATCAATGCTACAGTTTCTTACATTACTAGTCACTATAGTTCTATAGTAGAATAAACCATATTTTATTCCTCCATCCTGTGGACCCTGGGTTGGTGATGTCCGCTGCACCTCTGTATCGAGAAGGTACTTAGATCCCACATGGTTGGTCATTTTTTATTTCATTTATTTGTATTGTCTCTCTTTTTTTCTTACTCAGTCTAGCTAAGGTTTTGTTGATTTTGTTAATCTTCTCAAAGAACCAACTTTTGGTTTTGCTAATTCTATTGTTTTTTTTTGTTCTCAATTTCACTTATTTCTGCTCTGATTTTTGTTATTTCATTCCTTCTACTTGCTTTGGGATTAGTTTGCTGTTCTTCTTCTAGTTCCTCCAGCTGTGTAGTTAAGTCATTGATTTTAGCTTGCTCTTCTTTTTTAATGTAAGCATTTGAGGGCAATGAATTTTCCTCTCAGCATTGCCTTTGCAGCATCCCATAGGTTCTGATATGTTGTATTCTCATTGCCATTCATCTTGAGATATTTACTGATTTCTCTTGAAATTTCTTTGACCCACTGATTATTTAAGAATGTTTTGTTTAATCTCCATATATATGTGACTTTTCCCTTTTTCTGCCACTTGGTGATTTCTAACTTTATTCCATTATGATCAGAGAAATTGCTTTATATAGTTTCAATTTTGTTGAATTTATTGAGATCTGCTTGTGATTCAACATATGATCTATCCTGGAGAGAGATCCATGGACACTTGAAAAGAATGTATATTGTGCTGTTTTGGGGTGCAATATTCTTATATGTCTATTAGGTTTAGTCCATTTATCATATTATTGAAGCTCTCTGTTTCTTTATTGATCCTCTGCCTAGATGATCTATCCAGTTCTGAGAGTGGTGTGTTGAAGTCTCCAACTATTATTGTAGAGTTGTCTATTTCTCTCTTCAGATTTGCCAGCAATTCCTATGTGTATCTTGGGGCATTCTGGTTAGGTGCATATATATTTATGATTGTTATTTCTTCCTGGTGAAGCATCCCTTTTATTAATATGTAATGTCCTTCCTTGTCTCTCATAGCAGTTTTACTTTTAAAGGTTGTATCATTAGATAAAGTATAGCTACTCCAGCTTTTTTTTTTTTTTTTTTTTGGTCACTGCATGTGTGGAATATCTTTTTACAACTTTCACTTTCAATCTATTGGTATCCTTGGATCTAAGATGAGTCTCTTGCAGACAACATATAGATGACTTATATTTTCTTATCCATTCAGCCAATCTGTGTCTTTTGATTGGGGAGTTTAATCTGTTAACATTCAATGTTATTACTGTAAAGACAGTTCTTATTTCATCCATTTTGATCCTTGTGTTTTTTCTGTTATTTTTTTGATATTGTTTGTTACTGTTACTGATACAGTCATCATTTCTAGACTCTCTTCCAAACCTCTCTCTTCTGTCTTTTCTTTTCAGACTGTAACACTCTCTTTAGTATTTCCTGTAAAACTGATCATTTTGTTATAAACTCTCTTAGTTTCTGTTTTTCTATGAATATTCTAATCTCACCCTCATTTTAAACAGATAATCTTGCTGGGTATAAAATTCTTGGCTGGCACTTTTTCTCCTGCAGTATCTTAAATATATCATACCACTGCCTTCTTGCCTGCATGGTTTCTGATGAGAAATTGGCACTTAATCTTATTGGGTATTCCTTGTATGTCATGCTTTGCTTTTCTCTTGCTGTTCTCAGAATTCTCTCTTTGGCTTTGTCATTTGCATTCAGATTAGTATGTGTCTCAGAGTTGGTCTATTTGGATTTATTCGGATGGGAGTAGGTTGTGCTTCTTGGACACCCATATCTATGTCCTTCAAAGGAATGGGAAATTTTCCATCATTATTTCTTCAAATATTCCTTCTACCCCTTTTCCTTTCTCTTCTCCATCTGGGACACATATGACATATATGTTTGCATGTCTCTTGCTGTCATTTAGTTCCCTGAGGCCCTCTTCAATTTTTTCCATTCTTCATCTGTTCTTTTGTATGTTCATGTCTTTGAGCCCACTGATCCTTTCTTCTGCCTCCTCAAATCTGCTGTTATATGCCTCTAGTGTATTTTAATGTCATTTATTGTACCTTTAATTCCCATAAAGTCTATTTTTCTATGTATGCTTTCATATTCTTCTTTGTGCTCATCCAGTGTCTTCTTAATATTCTTAATCTCTTTAGTTATCTCATTGAATTTATTAAGGGGATTTGTTTGAACATCTAAGATTAGTTGTTTCAACTCCTTTATGTCATCTTCAGGTCTATCTTGTTCCTTTCACTGGGCCATATCTTCCTGTTTCTTGGTATGGATTGTAATTTTTTGTTGGTGTTTTCACATCTGGCTTTATCTAGTATTTATTTTGGGTGCAGTTTCTCCCTTTAATTTAGGTATTTCTTGTTGTTTCTCCCTTGCTGGATGTGTAGTAGGAGTCAAGGATGTAGTTGGTGCTATAAGCTATGGAAGCTGAAGCTGCCCATATTGCCCCAGGAATTGATGAAGCTTCTCCCAACTTTCTCCTCTGTCAGAGACAGGGACAGAGCTGCAGCCTTATATAACAATCCATGTTGGGAACAAGAAGTCTATCTGTAGTTGCCCAGAGACACTGATAAATTTTCACACCCTATCCTCCCCTACCTTGGGCAGGGATGGAGCTGTAGTTGTGGGCAGCAATCTATGCCTTGTGGGTCCAAGTGACCACAGTTGCTCAGGTAAACTGATGTAGTACCAGACCCTCTCCCTGCTGGCAGTGGGAAGGGACCCTCTGGAGTGCCCAACAGTCTAATCTCTGTGGGCCAAATATGTCTGCAGTTGCGCTGAAAGGCTGAGGGAGTACTGTCCTTTCTGCCTTCTGCAGGGAACAGACCACCAACGCTCAACAGTTCAGTCCCTGTAGACCAAAAGAACCCGCTGTTGCTCAGAGAGGTTGAGGAAGCACCAGCCCTCTCCTATCCTATTGGGTGGTGGGGGTGGTTCTTAATGCACCAAACAGTTCAGTCCCTGTAGGCCAAGAATACCTGCCATTGCTTGGAGAGGTTGAGGAAACACCAACCCTCTCCTATCCTATTAAGGTGTGAGGGTATATCCACAAGTACCCACCAGTTCAGGTTGTGTGGGCCAAAAGTACCTGCAGTTACCCAGAGAGTCTGGGCAAACACAGTCCATCTCTTGTCCTACTGGGGATGGGGATGCAGCCGCCAGTGCCCAATGATCAGGCTTGTGCAGGGCAAAACTGCCTAAAGTTGCCCTGAGAGACAGAGGGAACACCATCCTCCTCCTATCCTATGGCTGGACAGAGGTGGAGATGGGCTTGAAGGCATTCAACAAACTAGTTTGTGTGGGCTGAAAATTCCTTCCATTGCTGGGAGAGGTCAAGGATACCCAGCACCTCTCATGCTGTTGGGGTGTGGTCATGCAGCCCAAGGTGATCAAGTGTTCAGTCTGTGCCAGCGGAGAGCACTTGCAGTTGCCTGATGAACCTAATGCAGGTCCCAGCAGTTCCCTCTCAGCGGAAGGTCAGCCTGGAGCCTAGGCTAGGGCTGCAGTCAAATCTTGGTGGAAAGAAGTCCGTCCCTACTTCACAGGACTTTCAGTCATCCAGGCTTCCCCTCATGCCAGTGGCGGATTCAAAATGGACTCTTTCCCACTTGGATAGGCTCAGACCCTATCTGTCTCTAGGATTATACTTTTGCCAGCTGAGTTCACTAATCAGTAGCTAAGGTCAGTGGACAACTGTCTCTTCCTTCACCATTTATGGGAAATAGAGCTTTTAACTCCAGCCTGGAGTAGCTCCTCAGGCAGCTTGCACTGCTAGATTAGGATGAGCACCAGCCTCTGTGGCATGGCTTGCAGCTTCCCAGAGAAGTGATGCAGGTCCCCCAACTTCCTCCCTGCTGGAGGTAGGACTAGGGTTTAGGCTAGATCTGTACTCCAAGCTGGGTGGGAAGAAGCAGGTTCTTACCAGCACTGTAATTTTTTGGTGCCCCGCTTCCCCCATACCAGGGGTGGAGTCAAAATGTGGCCACCAGCCTCCTTCTGACATGGACAGGCTCAAAGTTTAGTTGTTTCTAGGATTCTTCTTCAGCCTGCTGAATCCACCAATTAGTAGCTGAAGTCAGTGCCACACTGTGTCTTCCTCCCCCATTTTTTGGTAAATGGAGCTTCCAACTCCAGCCATAGAATAGGTCCCGAGGTGGCTTGTGCCATGGGCACTGACCTCCACAGTGTGGAGGGTTCTACTCATGATCCTCTGTACAGATGGGCAGTCTCCTCCTTCCACACTCTCAAGGATGTTGCAGGATACTCCTCTGGTCTCCTGGGTCCTCCAAACAGGTGCTTTAGGTAGCTCTGGGTAACCACCAACTGCCCTGTTTCACGAGCTGACTCCAGGAGCTCCTTACTCTGCTGCCATCTTGGCTTCCCCTAATATATCTACTTTTATCAGAGATCTTTATACAGTCATGTTTGTTTGTTTGTTTTTAAAAGAAGCTTTAGTTTACATAAGTGTTACATAAAAAATATAGGGAATTCCCATATGCCCCAACCCCTCCCCATCTCACACTTTCCCACATTAACAACATCATTCATTAGTGAGGTACATTTGTTACAATTGATGAACACACACTGAAGCATTGCTACTAACCGTGGACTATATCTATAACCTATCACAATATTATAGGTTATAACAAGATATACAATGACCTGTATCCATCATTCCAATGTCATGCAGGACAATTCTAATGTCCTGAAAATGCCCCAATGTTATACCAATTCTTCCCTCTTCCTCCCATCAGAACCTCTGGTGGCCACTACCTTTATATCAATGATAAAAGTTCTCCCATTGCTAGGATAATAATAAGTCTATAATAGAAAAACAATAAGTCTACTTTAGTCCATTGTTCATTCCCTAATCCTGAGGATTTGGGGATGGTGATGCCCACTCTGTTTCTGCTTGAGAGGGGGCTTAGATTCCACGGGGCAGTTGGATGGAACTATCTTGCTTGCAGTTGCTGGTGCTCTTTTACATGGGATGGGCATTGTCCATCATCATATCCTTGTTGTGCTGGATGTGTCCAGTGAACTGGAAAATAGGTGTGGCAACTCTGCTGAGATCCAGGACTCAACTGGTACATGAATAGACCAAAGATTTAAGTCTCTGGGACATATATTTAACAAGTATATGCTAACTATAGGTTCAAATAAAAGGGGCAGAAGAAGTATGAGTAGCGGAACTATAAGTACGTCTGACTGTTACACTGGGGAGCATAAATTCCAAAGTAAGGCCCACTGACAGGGTACCAAATTCCTGAGCTTCTCTGCCCAGATTATAGTGTCTGAATGTCTCTAGAACCCTCACGAGCCCCACTGTTTGAGGTACCACTTACTCTGGTAGTCAGTGAAAGCCTGCTGAGAATTGCATAAGTGTAACCTCTGAAATGACCTGCTAACTCACTTTGAAATCTAGCCATAAAAACTCATTTGTATTCAATATTTCCCCCTTTTGCTCAAGGTCTTTTTCACAGCAGCATTATTCACTGTTGCCAAAAGTTGGAAGCAACCCAAATCTCCATCAACAGATGAATGGATGAGCAAATTGTTGTATATACGTGCAACTGAATATTATTCAGCTGTAAGAAGGAATTCAGTGTTAAAAAACACGGGATAACATAGATGAATCCTGAAGACCTTATGCTGAGTGAAGTAAGCCAGGCACTGAAGGACAATATTACATGGCCTCATTAATCTGATTTAAGCAAATTGAGCAGACTTACAGAGGTTTACAGAAGACAGAAAGGGAGTAGAGGGTGGTGAGCTGATGCCCATATGGGCAAAATCTATGACAAGGTTGAAGGGTGTGGTTGGACGTGGGAGTGGTGCAGGGAAGGGTTGGGGGAAGGAGCAGGTGAACTCTGGGAATTTGCAGGTCTGTGGTTAAAATTACAATGTTGGAAATGTTCTTTTGGCAAATATGGCAGGGAAGGGTTACTGGTACTAGCATCAGGGATAGGGGAATATATGGGATAGGGTGTACCTAGGGCAGGCTTCTGTGGAATATGTAAGTGTTCATTTGTCATGGTGTGATCTGTCAGTGGGTGCAGACCCACACAATAAATAAGAATATACTAAACTCCCATCCTGAGGAGTCCTGCCATGTTCTCAATTAGAGGGACAAGAATCCTTCGAGAACATAGTGCCTAAATAAAAGGAAAAAGAGCAATATGTCAAGCTTTCAATATTGTTATGAGTAATAATGAATCTTATTCTTCAAAAATTGAAAATTAGTGGTTACCATAGGTTCCATTGGGTGGGAGAGGGAAGAATAGAAAAGATGGAGCAAAGGGCATTTCAGGGCATTAGAATTATTCTGCATGATCTTGCAGTCATGGATACAGGCCATTTTAAATTTCGTTAAAACCTATGGAAGTGTACAGTGCAAAATGTAAACCATAATGTAAAGCATTGATCATCGTTAGTAGTAGTGCTTCAATATTTGTACGTCGTTTGCACAAATGTACCATCTTTATGTAAAATCTTTTTAATAGGGGAGAGCAGAAATGGGGGGGCATTGAGTATATAGGAATCTCCTATATTTTCTATGTGACTTTTTTGTAATCTCAAGCTTTTTTGAAGAGAAAATGAAAAACATAAGACACTGGGTAATATATAGAAGAAAATGTCACTGTACCTACAAGACAACAGATCTTAGTGATAAAAAATACAATGCTCAAAAATTTTTAAATTTCAAATTTTTTGATATTTTATTTGTTATTGTTAAAACTATTATTATTTCATTTTCTTATTAATTTTATTTGGTTATTTTGTTGGGTTCGTTTTTGGAGAGGTTTTGGATCACAGAAGGGTCGCCTCTGTGGCAGGGGAAGATCACTATTTGCTTTTGTTGCGATGCAATAACTGATTCAGTGTTATTTTTGATGAGTAGGGAGTTATTTATTTTGAGGAAAAATATTTGTAAATCACATCTTCTTGTTTATATGGTTTAGTATTCTGAAGTAACTGCAGTTAATTTAAATGAAAAAAAAAAGCCAAAGGACAAATAACACTTTACAAATTTGAAAGCAAACACTCTTTAATAGCCTATGCTGCCATAAAACATAATTAATTATACATTCATTCATTTATTCGTTTTGTAGATATATAAGTTCTAGGCACTATGCAAAGTATTAAAATAAGATAATCAAGACAGACATGGGTCCTGTCTTCATTGAACTTAGAATTTCAATGGAAATTAAAATAATTTTCATCTAAAATTTTCTTTGACCATTTAGCATACATTTTGCAGTAGGTCAGATTTTAGAACCATTTATAATCTTTGTTTTATGATTTTCTTAGACTTTGCAATTTATTTAATACTTATTTTATTTAAATGTTATTCAAACATAATCAAATAAATTTTAGTAAGACTTCATTGCAAGTAGTGGAAGAAATCCTAAAATCTCACAAAGGGACGTACTAACCTTTCAAGTAATCAAAACTAATCTGGAAAGAAGCTGATAGTTTCCATTGCTGCTGTAATAAATGACCATATCCTCAGTATCTTGAAAATAAATGCAAATTCATTATGTCGTAGTTCAGTTGGTCTAAAATCTGATAGAGGTCTCACTGTTCTAAAATTAAGGTTATAGGCAGGCTGAATTCCTTCCTGGGGGCTTTCAGAATCCCCTTCCCTTGCCCTTTCCAGCTTCCAGAGGCTGCCTTCATTCCTTGGTTCGAGCCCCATCCTCATCTTCAAAGCCAGTAATGACCGGCTGAGCCTTTCTCCTACTGCCATGCCCCTGGTTATCTGCTGCCTCCCGCTTCCTCTTTTGAGGACCTTTGTGACGATGTTAGCAGAATCAGTGTCCAGGTTCTTGGCTTCGTCGCAAGAAAGAATTCAAAGACGAGCCACAAATCAATCAAACAAGCAGAGACTTTATTGGGGGCCAAAGCTAGAGAATGAAAGTACACCCTCAGAGTTGAGGGTGGGCATTCTCAAGGGAGAGAATGCAAGTTCTGCCCTGGGGTCCCTTCTTTTATGGGGGTACAGGACTCCAAGATCTGCACTGATAAGCAAGGGCTTAGGGGTGTGGGAGTGCTGGTGATTGGCTCTGGCTGCTGCCCATGACCTCTGAAGGGCGTGTTGACTGGCGGTGATTAGCCTCTGGTCACTGTCCATGAGGCGTGAGGTAACCTGAAAGCTAGGTGGGTGGGTGGGTGGTACCCCTTGTGCCCCTTCCCTCTGTGCTGGCTGCCTTCTGGTAGCGCAGCCATTAGGGGTGTACTGGGAGCCACAGGGTGTGTGCTGGGAGCTGCCCCTTCCTAATTTGCTTCTGTCACTCAGCAGGCTGATGCTAGTCAGCAGGCCATTGCCTTAGTTTCTCTTACTTGGTGATGTTTGTGTGGCTTATTAGGTTTCCTGTCCCTTCCTCCTTAGATCCCTATTCTATCCTGCCTCAATGACATTGGGCCACCTAGATAATCTAGGATGCAGTCCCTATTTTAAGGTCAGCTGGTTGGTAACCTTAATTTCACCTACACCCTTAAGCCCCCTTTGCCTTGTAATCTGACATAAAAACACGAGTTCTGGGGATTATGACGTGGACATCTTTGGGGCCATTTTTGCACCTACCACATCCTCTAAAGTTTCTGGTCCTACAAAATGACCACCCAGTCCAGCTGAATACTTGTTGATTAACATCAGAAGGAGATCCTGCTATCTTTTTGGGTTACCTCTTGTAAATTTTATTAACTCTTTTATTTTTTTGTACATAATCTCAAGTCTGCCTTGTGCTGTATGAGTCCTTTCACTCTTCTGTACCACTGTGGGAGTCACCAGCCAGTATTCTTCTCCATTTGAAAAGTTAAATTTCAGAAGCCTCAAGTGCACTACGTCTTAGTTATTGACAGAATATAGAAGAGACTGACTTTATGTTTTATAAACATATCTTAAATATGCTTAAGAGAGATAGAGCAATAAGGGAAGCTAACTTTTTGCTAATCATTCACTAAGTGAAAGTACTAGTCTAAGCTCTTTGTCATTAGTTCATTTACTTATCTTAATGACTCTGTGAGTAGATATTTACCCTGGAGATGAGCAACTGGGTGGGAAGGCATGTAATTTATTATGTTTCTAATGATCATGGTTTCTTAATGTTTGAATTTAGCCCTGCGAAATACAGCTAACTAGAAAGTAAGAGCATTTTACAGGATATTGATAGCTATGGAATCTCTTCATAGTAAAATGTACCCTGGTATAATAATGAAAGCAAATGTGTAAGATGTACTATGTGCCAATACAGTTCTAAGGGCTTTACTGGGCTCATTTCATTTAATTCTTCTTCCAAATCTATTAGGAAGGTGATATTTCCTCATTTTACACATATGGAAACTGAGGCACACTAAAGTTAATTGCCAAGGAACATACAGCTAGACATTCCTGGAGGCTCTGACCACAAAGCTTAGCCTCACTGCCACTCTGCTATGACAACTCACATGCTGCCTGAGACTGTGGTGTGTGGGGGGATTTAAAAATCTATTGCTTTTTTTCTGAACCCTAACAACAGAGTTAATTTGACCAATGGTCAGTTTTATTCTTTTTTCCTTGAAAGTCATTAAATACTAGGAATTATCTTACTTAGTGTCATTTAGTACAAAATAAATGTGTTTCTCGTATTTGTTCTTAAGTGTGGCCATTGTTTCATGATAATGCCAGGATACACTGTCAGTATGCTGTATTATCTGTTCAGCAATTTCTGATAATAAACGCCCATTCAGACCTATACTTTGTGCTATCAGCACACATCATGCACACACATACACACAGAGAGATTGTAAAAGAAATCCTTTTACTTCATTAGTTAAGGAAATTAGGGTGAAGTACTAGCTCACATTTTTCCAGTTGGTTTGCTGACTGTCTTTTGGTCACTCTGTAGCAAAAGCCATCTTTGAATACATTTAGTTTCAAATCACTATAGAACTGCATAGCTATGGATATTATTTAAAGATGTAGATCAATAGACTTCCCTAACCTTTGATAAAAGAGGTAGTTGAGAATCTTAGTGTTGGAAGGAATCTGAGAAAGTACCTAATGATCTAACCCAGCCTTCCAGTCATAAAATATTTTTTCTAATGTCCCTGGTACTTTCAATGATGGAGAACAAACTTCTGTACTAGGCATTCCATTCCATTTTTAAGCAGATATAGGTGTTTGAAACTTTTACATAATTGAGGTGATGAAGTGTCTACTCAGTTTTTTTCTTCCTCCTGGTATTAGATAGCTTCACACACTGCTTGGCATTTAGCTGGAGCTCAATAAATATTTGCAGGTGATGGAAGTTCTGTCCCCTTTTTAAAGTGATGGACATTTAGCTCCAGCAGTAAATAGAATCTCTGTTTACTAGTTCACTTACTAGAGGAGACAGTCAGACACAGATCTATTCCATAAAGTATATTCTATAAAATATGTACCAGATGATGCAGGATGACAGAGGAGGGAGGTTAGATGGGGCAGGGAGGTTGAAAAGAGAGGAGGGGTCATAAAGTGCTTTCCAGAGTAGATAAGTTTGAGCTGTGTCTTAAAGTTGAGAAGAAGTTATCCATGAAGAAGGGAAGCAGAGGTGAAGGGCATTTCAAGAAGTGGGAAGACTAGGATAAAAGCATGGAAGCACCATGATATGTGTCCGATAAACTTTAGCAGCTCCATAATGCAAGAGTATGGAGTTGTACTGGGAACCAAAAGACTTAGGCTAGAAGGGGGTGAGTTTTTTGCAGGTCACTTCATATCTGTGGGACTTGGGGAAGGACAAGATCAGCCTCGGACAACTACCCTGTCTTCCTTAGTTTAGCTCATTTTCAGGCTAACTGGCTAATCCCTTTCTTTCTCACCTCTATATCATATTTTTAGTCTTTTTCCCAACATAGGCATTCTTTGAATGTTTTCTAGATACCAATGCACCCTTGAAATGGGGTTCCAAAAGCTGAATTTGCATATCCTAGATATTTCCTGACAAATTCAAGGTATAAAAAAGATTAGTTTTTCTCCCCTGTACCCTTTATTCCATTAATGCAGCCTGTTTGTGTTAACTTTATGGTAAGCCATGCCATACTGTTGATGTATGTTGAGTCTGTAGCCAGTTGAATGCTAGGCTCAAAACTTGTTTTTCTCATCATATTGTATGATTTTATGCTTACCAGTTAAAGCTGATGTTTTAAAATTTTAGTTTTAGTGAAAAGAAATTATTTCAATTAATCTTCAAATGGACAATTTATACTTTTGAAAATACGTTTATTATGTAAAATATTTTTTAAAAAAATAATTCTTTATTTTTTTGTTACTTTGAAATTCTAAGGAAAATAAACAATTTGTAGCCAACATTTTTGTTCTGGACATTTTTAAATAAAAGATTTTCATCCCAGAAAAAAAATGCTAGGCCCTAGATATTCCAAACAGACCTCATCATTGGCCCCCGCCATTGGTGGGGTAACCAGTAACAGCTGGGACCCCTCCCCTTAGTATTAGCAAGGGAGGTATAATGAATAGCTTAAAAGGTGACCACACAAGCCAAAGCCCACTCTCTCTGCCTAGAGGAGCCCACATCAAATCTTGGTGCATATTTCTGTCCTTTCTTCCATTTCTAAGCAAGCTCTCTTTTTTTCCCCCATTTCCCAATAAATTCTTTTTAGTGGCCTACTTTGTTTACTTGGTGTCTTTTTATTTGGTTTAAGCTTTGTACATTTCATCTAGTATTAAGTTTCATCTAGTTAACCATGGTTTATCATTACTTCCTGATGACATCATTGGAATTCACATTTTGTCTCTTCTCTAGCATAATTGTTAATCTGCCTTTTTGTCATTTGCCCAAATCTGATAAGCATGTTTTTACAGCTTGGGGCAAATCACCATAGAGATGTTTGTTTCTAAGAATTGGCTCTTTATGAAAACCATGAGAAAGATTCTTACTCACCTTAACCATATAACAATATATCTAGTATTTAACTAGAAATGAAAGTAACAAAAGCACTTTAACTATATGAGATATTCTGTTATATTTAATATGTTACATAACAAAATAAACTGAGCCACATGCCCCTAAAGAAAATAGTTATTTATTTTTTCTGTTTCAGGCAAAGGTGGACATATTATTATATATATAACCACAAAATAAACTCTCCTTGTTTTCTACTTAAATGATCCTGACATTATATGTACTAGTTGCTTGACTTGGAAGGTCTTTTCCTTTTTAGTATGTATAATTGTTTTCAACTTCAATGGAGTTCAGGTCCTTGTTGATTAGAACCTGTAGAAAGTAACAGAATTTTAGGCATAAAGTAGAATAAATAAAGATAGCAATAAATGTGATAGATTATTCTGATGGACAGTAGGTGTTTTTGTATTTGGAAATATGTCTATTTCACTAATCAACTTATCTTTCCTATTAGGTGATTTCAATTTTTTTAGTATTTTATAGTATTATTTCTCTTAAAGTGTATTAACCTTGCTGCTAAATTTTAGATGTTACACTATGCAATGACATATAGTTCAAATAAACCATGCCTATTTAGATTTTTTTGGAACCTGATTTATTTCTAGAGATTACATCCCAGCTCCCTCAGAGTGATACAGACCAACTGATTGTAGTATGTTGAAGGCTGCACCCCACAAACACATTTTCTTAATCTAAATCTGTGTCCCTGTGGGTGTGAGCCCCTAACACTTGAAGTTGATTATTTTTAGTTAAAGAGTGGTAAATTGGACCCGTATGGACCTTAATCTGGATTACTGGAGGCTTTATAAAGAGAAAGCCTGGTAGCATATCTGGCAATCTAGAACTCTGATCTTCCACTATCATCACTAAATATGTAATACAGTCAGATTTTCAGATCAAGATCTTCTTCCCATTGTTTCCCAGGGAGAAAGTTGATGGATCGAATTAACGAGTACTTACCCATCCCTTTATTCTGGACTCCCAAAGTATCAAACTTGTAATGTGATTTAGGTACAAGTCTAATTTTCTTTATTTCTTTTTTTTTTATTAAATTGTCTTTTTTTAAAAAGATACATAGATCACAAAAAAATGTTACATTAAAAAATATAAGAGGTTCCCCCATATCCCATCCCCCCCATCTCTTCCCCATCAACAACTTCTTGGGAAGTGGATGTGGCTCATATGATAGAGTGTCTGCCTACCATAGAGGAGGTCCAGAGTTCAAACCCAGGGCCTCCTTGCCCATGTGGTGAGCTGGCCCATGCGCAAGGAGTGCTTTGTCACACAGGGGTGTCCCCCGTGTAGGCAAGACCCACCACAAGGAGTGCACCCTTCAAGGAGAGCTGCTCCTTGTGGAAAAAAAAAGCACAGCCTGTCCAGGAGTGCGCCGCACACACAGAGAGCTGATGCAGCAAGATGACACAGCAAAAAGAGACACAGATTCCCGGTTCTGCCAAGCATGCAAGAGGACACAGAAGAACACATAGCAAATGAACACAAGAGAGCAGACAAGGGGGATGGGGGGAGAAGGGAAGAGAAATAAAATAAAATAAATCTTAAAAAAACAACAACAAAACAAAACAACCGCTTTCATCAGTGTGGCACATTCATCGCAGTTGGTGAATACATTTTGGAGCACTGCTATACAGCATGGGTTATAGTTTACATTGTAGTTTACTCTCCCCTCCAGTCCACTCAATGGGCTATGGCAGGATATATAATGCCCAGCATCTGTCCCTGCAATATCATTCAGGACAACTCCAAGTCCTGAAAATGCCCCCACATGTCATCTCTTCTTCCCTCTCCCTGCCCTCAGCAACTACCATGGCCACTTTCTCCAGATCAAATGACTTTTTTAAGGGAAATATTCCAAGTGAAAAGAGCGAAGGAGTCTTTCCTTGAGTTTGTTCCACATTCCCTAGACTCCTCTCACAAATAACCCTGGTGCTCTCTTGGCTTATCTTCCTCTCTCCTGGCCGTTAGCTCTCTTCTGCCTTCCCTTACTGCTCTCTGACCCCTAATGTAGAGAAGTTCCCCTCCTGTTGGCTGGTACCCTCTGGAGGGTGAATGGTTAGTAGAAGTCCTTGAATCCCTATGTATTCCAGGCATTGTCTGAAACAAAAAGCATCAATGCCTTGCGATTTGTGTGACTAATGAATTCAAATGCATGTAGATGTTTCAGTGACTAATACAAAATCATGTAAAGGCTTTGTCAAATTTGCTTGGCGGTATTCCTAACCGGAAACACAGCTATGTAACAGTCTTTCACAAGGTTTGTATTAGAAGAACTGAAAGATGAAGGGTTAGGAATATCTGCTTGGCTTTCACTGCTCCTAATAACCACAAGATTTTAGGTCATGCAAGGCAAATACCCAGGAAAGTAGTGCATCCTCCATGTTATAGTATTTTCTTTCTTTTTGTAGCCATTTTTATTTGGGTGCATGCACTACGGTTAAGGGTAATGAATTAATAGGTTGGCTGGGAATTTCATTGAAGTGAAAATAATTTTCATTAATATTGTCTGTCACGATGTAATATTGGTTGCAAAATATATCATATATATATTTTCACTTTTCCCAGTTAACTTTAGTATTTCTATTTCTGTTCCTTAGAGAAGAAAAAAATCATAGTCATGCCATGCCTTATTTATCAAACATACTTTTTATATATGCACTAGGTAAAAGTGTAAGTCTTAATTACTGTCAGGGAAATGGAATACAGAATGTGAATCTAAATAACAATACGTTTTCCTTAAAAAATGGAAACTCTAAAGAGGGTAATTCATCAAGAGGTGGTCTTCCCACTTAAATTCAAAACAGGTATCTTTTTTTTGTCTAAATGCATACTGTTTGGCTGCCCAAGGGCACCTTCTCTAGGTTCACTCCTACCCCTGAATTGTGGGTGAAAACCTCAATTGAATGAGTCACCTGATTCTCCAAGGAAAATAACCTTTGCTTTTTGCCGGCAAAATTTGACATTGTTTTTTAAATATGTGTATCTCCTGTCACATTCCATAAAATTGCTTAAAAAGGCAATAGAACATGAAGTGGCCAATTTATAATTTGCTATAATTCCCTTTTAACTTGACAGATCACAATAGATCTTCCCATTGCTAGAATAGTTTATCTCCTGGAGCCTAGAAAGCCAGCAGGTATTCCAGTAATGCAAATTCCAAAAGTAAATTAATCAGAGGGGAGTGAAAGAGCTTTGGGTCTTAAACCAGGGTTTATAAAAAATGTTCCAGGAGACTGTTCATTGAGAGTCGTAAATGTTTTAACTGATAAATTTCTTCAATGAATGTGGTTTTAAAATAAGTTTTTGTTGCAATTCTAACATTATAACAATTTCCACTTTTCAACCATAACTATTTAGCCAGATGCTGCCAAATGAGGGGATATATACAGCCATGTATATAATAAACCCCACACTGTAGAGTTAACGACATCAGGCCCTGTTTTCCCTTCGGATCCAGAGGCCTGGAGCTGATGCCCGCCTCCTGCCACTCAATCAGGTCGTGCTCCCTCTCTGCAGTGCTCGGGCTTCAGGCGTTCTGCATACCATTTTGACATTTTGCTCACCGTTTCTCTCATTTCCTTCCTGTGGCTCATGACAGCTTTCTGCTTGCCCTGGCAGTTCAGTATCCTACACTTCCAAGGAATTATGACTGTTTTTCTCAAAGTCTCAACCTAATTAACTCCTTTACTCTGCTTACTGTGGGCTTCTCCTTCCCCATGAAGTGAGAATAAATGCAAGCACCATTACAGCCCTTGGCAGTTTGTTATTCCTGTTCTTTCTCGCAGCCAAAATCAATGCCAGTCACATTGTGTGGGCTTTGACAGTGCTGCTCACATTTGCTCCACGAGGGGAGGGGGTGGAGGGGCGGGACGGTCGACCCAGAATTTGCATTCCTCCTCCCTTCCTAGCTGTCCTCACACTTTTCTCTTGGTAACACCCGCATTTCCTTGCATCTTTGGGCTATCAAAGAACCCTTGAAGTAAAGAGCAAGAAGAGTCTGTCTTTATAGCACTTTCTACTTCAAAGGGAATCATTTTCAATGATTTATTCAGTTTCACTATTTTAATTTTCTTGGGAGAGAGTAACAGCTAGAATATTAGTATAATCTAAAATATTTTTTCAGGCCTTTCAATATAAAAGACACTCATATAAGAGGAAAATGAAAACATTAGTGATAGTCACTATAAAAGAAACTCATGTAAGAGGAAAATGAAAACATGATGAGTGTATGTATGTATACACACACCATATTTTTCCCCTACGGACTAGAATTGAGCAGTCCCAGAAAATTTTACACAACACATTGGAGTAAGATAAATTCTGTTTAAGTAGCGTAACTTATATACCGAAGTGTGATTTCTATTACTAGTTTTGCTTTTGATTGGTTGCTGCCACACTATTGACTAGAAGACTAGTACATCAAGCAATTTGCTTGTAGTAATTCAGAGTCAGGTGTTCAACTCTGATTAGCATCTAGGCGATTATTCCCTGCCATGAGTTGTCAGAGCACTCTGTGCTTCTGTTAATCCTTGTTCTTACACATTAGTATTAAAATAAAGTATTGGGTAGGCCAGTAAGAACTAATCCGTATGATCTACATGGATTAGTTCTTTATACCCCCAGCCTTCCTGAAACTGCCTCTTTCAGGGTAATGTGATTCATTTTCTCCCTACCACCCTTGGCCCTCCTCTTGTTTTTAAAATAAATTTTTCAAAAAGTTAAAATCATATGTCTAGCAATAGACATATAATTCTATTGCTAAAGAAACCAAATAAAAATTATTATGGCTGAATTTTCTTAGGACTAGTGGAGATTTTCTAGATAAAATATCTCTAGTGTTTCTGTAGCACAGGAGGTCAAGCCTGGGAAGGCTGACCAAATAATTCTGTATTCCAGAGAAACCACGTGGGAGTCCAGCACTGGTCATGCCTTTATTACTCATGATTACTCACATCGGGAATGCTCCATGCTGTCTCTTCGGGGCTACAGGTTTATAAAAGGAAATACAAGGGAGGGGAAGTGCTCATTTTCATAGCATAAGTAATGGGTATAATGTGAAGAGATACTGTTAATAATAAACCTATTACAGCCTACATCTGTAAATACAGGTTAGAAATCTTATTGCCTATTTTACTGTCATTCTACCTGAGAGGGTTGCTGGCCAGTTCAACCCCACCCTTCCCATCAATCTACATAGATAACTGGTGAGAGGGGGAAGCAGGGATTCTGTCTGCCCACAATTTTACATGAAATAGAGTTGGCTTTGTAATTATTTTTTCCCAAAAGTCCATAAATTTTAAATTTATATTTAGTTTATTTGAGGAAAAGCTTAGTTTATGCCATTTCACTAAAGGTTTAAATAGCAGCATTTCTCAGCTTAGCAGCAAAGCATGTGGGCATAATTTGAACTCCAGATCCAACTGTAGCAAAAAGAGGCTGAGTTTTACCAGTGGAGCTGGGTTTTTACCACGCTCAAAGTTGGCACTTGCCTGAACGAGGAAAACAATGGCCACTAATGACTATAGTTTAAGAAAGAAAAAACAATAGATAATAAGGCAGTATGAAAGAAAGTCAGAACGAAGGGTGAGAAAAAACAGTTTTTTGGGAGAGGTGCTGTAGAGGCAATGTTCTGTTGAATAAAGGCATAAATTAAGAGCTTGGAAATCTGCAATTTAAGACTAAAGGAAATAAGCTTTCCTATTCATTTGTGAATTTTCTTGTTGCTGACTTCTGCTTTCCCAAATAGATTTGGTAAATCATGGCAAAAGGCAATCTAAAGCATAGATGATTTTGAATGCACACTCTCTTCCGTAATGTCAAGTTCTAAATCCCTGTGCCAGGACTTGAATCTGGCTTGCCTGAAACTAATTCCCACATTATTTCCCACTGTCTCCAGGTTGTCACCTCATGGTTCGTCATGCTAATTCCATGCCTTTGTTTATGGTTCCTTCCTCTCTGAAATGCTCTGTTTTCCCTCCATCTCTTCAAGGCTCAGCATGTCCTCCCAGATTTCATTCCAGGACCGCCATTCTACTCTACGCAGCAGAGTACCTAACTGTAGACTGTCTTGTTTCATGTTGTAGCATGTTTTTGCATATTTTCTTGGCAAGTGAGCTACTTTAGATCATATATTTGGATTCCAACAGTTATAAAAGAAACAGGGGTCACTGCAAAATATTCTCCGTTTCATTCCAGTTTTCAAACAACTAGGAAGTAAAAGAAAATATTGTCACTTCAATCTTTCTCCAGTTTTCATAAATTGGGAAAGACTAACATGTGCATATTTATAGAAAATGTCCCTGATTTCATGTTTTAGACCTCTAAATGTGATTCTATTGTCTGTCCTTTGAATGACATAAAACCATGCGGTTGATGAATGAATCTTGAGAACCTTATGTTGAGTGAAGCACACCAGGCATTGAAGGACAAATACTACATGATGTCACTGATGTGAAATAAGTAAACCAAGCTGTCTCAGAGAGCTAGAGACTTGATGATAGACTTAAAGGAAGTTGGGGGGAGAGGAAGGTTGCGATCACCTACATGGGTGAAATATGTGATAAGCTGAAGGTAAGTATTTGTAAAGGGAAGGGATAAAATGGGGGCATGGGGATACCTTTGGGTGGAGCTTTGAAGGCTTGAGCGGGGCTAGGGATGGGAGGATGGGTCAGATGGCCCAAGAAATTGGGGGGAGGGTGGGGGAACATTTGGACATAGGAGGTTGTCAGGTATGTGGTTGAAACTATAATGTTGAGAAAACTTGTTAGAAAATATAACAAGGAAGGTTACCTATTTAAGATGCTTAAGGGGGGACATCTGACACAGGGTAGGCTTCTAGGGAGTGTGTGAGTGCTCATTTTGTCATAGTGGGTTATATCATTGGGTGGAGACCCATACAATGAGTGTGAAGGTGTACCCACATCCTGGGGAGGTCTGATGTTCTCAAATAGAGGGAATTGTCTATTGAGGAATTGGTAGCTCCCAATGGGTTAGGGCAGTCGAGTATGTCAAGCCCTCAACATTGTTGCAAGTATCTGTGAATATGGTCCTTCAAGTAATGAAGACAGATTGTCACTGTGGGTGCTGTGGAGAGGGGAAGAGAGGTATTGAATAGATAGAATCAGGGTAACTGTGGGGCAATGGAAGTGTCCCACAAGATCATGCAATGATGGATATAGGACATGTTAAATTATACCAAAAATGTATGAAAGTCTGTAGGCTAAAATGTAAACCATAATGTAAATATAAGATAACTAAAAATTTAGAAAATTGTGTAGTCTACAATATAAACTATAATGTAAACCAATGGAAATGAAAAGCTTGGTTGAAAGCTATGTTTCAATATCTGTACATCAACTGCAGCAAATATAATATGAACATGTAAAAATATCATTGCTGGGGAAGGGACAAAGTGTTTGATGTTGGATATGTGGGAGAACCTGATATTATATATGTGAATTACAGTGATCTAAAACATTAGTGAAGACAAAACTAATAATTAGAAAAAAAAAAGAAAGGATGTAGACACTGAGGAAGAAATGAAAGAAATTGCCTTACCACTGTTCATACAGGGCAACACCTATTGCAGTAATGAAAGGCAAAACATCAAAAACAAAGCTGTTTGATTTTTTCATTTTTTGATACCCCAATTTATTTTTACTTTATTGAATTTTTCTAAATTAGTATGTATTTTATATCTAACCTTTAAACCCATCACTGTATTCCATTTTACTATTAGTGGAACCTGGCAATATACTAGGCTTCATTTTTTAAGAAGTTTTGGACCACAGAGAGGTTCAACTATGGCAGGGGAGGAACACTGGTGTGGGGTGTTATTGATGTAGGGCACACAGTTGTGAGGGACTTCTCCAGGGCATGTATACAGGGTACATAAAAATGTTTGGGTATTTTCATAGTGGTTTCAGTTCAAAATGACAACTCAGGAGTGCTGAGTTCCTAGCCAGGGGAGCTCTATCACATTCCCTAAAGGAACAGCAACAATCCCCCAAGGGCAATGGCAAAGACCAAAAAAGAAGAAAGGTCCAGCCATGAGCCCTTGATACTAATGACTATGCTTGTGAGCCTGTGCACCTGAAATAAGAATAAGGCCTAGAGCTGCAGGGTACCTAAGAGTTACCTCCTGAGATCCTCCATGTTGCTCAAATGTGGCCAGTCTTGAAGCCAAACTCAGCATGTAAATGTGTTACCTTCCCCCCAGCATGGGACATGACTCCCGGGGATGAGCCTCCCTGGCACCAAGGGATTACTACCAAGCACCAGCTGATGATGTAACCAGAAAATGACCTTGAATAAAAGGGTCAACTTGGACCAGCAGAATATCTCAATCTACATATAATACCAGGAATTAAAAATGCATTTTGACCTGAATAAAAGGGGGAAATGGAAAGGACAAATGAGTTTATATGGCTATGAGTCTCCAAAAAAGAGTCAGGAGGTCATCCGAGGGGTTGTGCTTATGCATGCCTCAGCAGGGTCCCAAAGACAGCCAAAGTAGATACAGTCCAGGTACTGGTTCTCCTGAGAGCTACAGAGACCCACAGGGTCTGTGGTCATGGCAGATGGATCTGGAGTTCAGTGCCATGTCAGTTGGCCCTCTCTGGAGTTTGTGTTCCTGAGTGTGATGGAGTTGGATTCAGATATGACCTTTCTACACATGCCTCTACTGTCACTTTTACTGGACCTGTGGTTGGTGCTGGGGTTGGTTTATACTCAGGAGACCTGAATCTCTGGACTGTCCATGTGACAGCCAGGCCCCAAGCCTCAGCAGACTTGCAACTCCTACTCTCTGGTTTATTGGACTTACCCTGGTCAGCGAACAGGGAGGTGAAGAAGATAACCACCACACCAGGGAGCCAAGAGTGCCTACAACTGCAAGTAGGAGAATTGCATCCATCATCCATGTGAAATCTAGAGGTGGAGTGGATATAACCATCCCAGGGTCCACAGGATGGAGGAATAGAGTATGGATTAGAGTGGACTTATTGATATTCTACTATGGAACTATTGTGATTAGTAATGGAAGAAATTGTAGCATGGATGTGGAAAAAGTGGCCATGGTAGCTGCTGAGGGTAAGGAGAGGGAAGAAGAGATATGATGTGGGGACATTTTCAGGACTTGGAGTTGTCTTCAGTGGTACTGCAGGGTCAGATGCTGGGCAATGTATGTTTTGCCATGGCCCTACTGGGTGGACTGGGGGAGAGTGTAAACTACAATGTAAACCATTATCCATGTGGTGTAGCAGTGCTCCAAAATTTATTCACCAAATGCAATGAATGTCCCATGCTGATGAAAGAATTGTTTATTTGGGAGGAGTGCAGTGAGAGGGGTGGGGGGTATGTGGGGACCTCTTATATTTTTTTAATGTAACATTTAAAAAAAATAAAGAGAGAAACAAAAAACAAAAAAATAGCATGCATTTGAAAGCATTATTTTAGATTTTGAATACTTCTTCCAAATGTAGGACAAGTTTACTAGAGAAAAGAGTGATATCTTGGATGAGTCCTGATTGAGCGTGATACAACCTGGACATTAGATCTGACTTAATTATCAACAGTTGGCTCTCTCTTCAGCTCTCAAGTTTCTACTAGAAAACTGAGGGACCACTGTCATGTATAGTATTTAACTCCTCTAGGTGTCAATAGCCTTAACTCCAACGCAGTCTGGATTAGTTGTACTATCTCTAATCAACCTTGCAGCTCCAAAGTGTCCATTTCCATTTAATTGTTGATAACTGAAATCATCAACGGAAGCACCTCTTTACACAGGGTAGAGTGTGGATCATGGCGCTTAGAGAAAGCCATCTGTTCAAGGGACCAGGATTCCAGTTAGGGTCTTGAGAAGAATAACCTCTTGGGGAAACATTTGCCAAGGATGAATGAGCTTTATTCTCTGCCTTATATGAGGGAGGATAAAAGAAGATAAAAAAAGAAGTCCTTATTTACCAAGGACTGAATTTTGTCTTCTCTGAAGCATAAAAATTTGGGAAATGGAATGGAATGGGAATGGAGAGGATGATGGGCAGATGGCAGACAGGATGCCAAACATGAAGAGCAAAAAGAAAGTAGAAACAGCAGATAAAATGAAAATATAAATGGAGAGAATCATTGCAATTAGTTGAATTCCAAAGAAACTCAGGCTTGTCTTTAGCCAAAACCTACCAGGAATTGAGTAGGTACTTACGTTTATGATGTTCCAAAGCTAGTAGTATCTAGAGACTAAATTTTTATTACGTTGGAAGTAGTAATAGTACCTTTGGATAATAATAATTCTGGTAAATATCTGTTTTGTGTGCCATATTCAAATGTTTCAGACTATCATTTTCCTTTGCTGACTGATACATCTTTTGGGTAAATCATAATTATTCTGCTTATTCTTTTGTAAGTCTGCATTGTATCTATCATAGCATCCTGCAAATGGTTGGTTAGGACTGGTTGGCTGCAGTTGATTTGGCTACAAAATCATACTATGAAATGCAACAATGTTTTTCTTAGGATTTTTCCTTATGTGACTTTACTGAATTTGTAATTGGTCTTTTGCTACTTCCCCAGAAGCAGAGCACATGGGTTGGTGAGTATATGGACATATAACTACATACATAGAATTCATATTGAGACAATTACCTGAGTTTATCCTTTCCCAAGATTTCAAATGCTGCTACGAGCAGCACTGGGCCAATTGCACTGGGCAAATCCTTAGCTGCTGTGTTACTTTGGATCTAAAGATCACTCTCCAAGTTACTTGAAAGCATTTAGCTTCATAAAATACCTTGAAAGAAAAATGTGACTTTGTTTACGGAAAAAAGATGGCTTATGATTAGTGGCACAGCCATTGTGATATATGAATTGCTCTCTGATATTCAGCCCTGTGGCAATAAGGAACACTGGCATCTGGGGCAGCATTCACTTGTCTCATCAACAGCGAATGTTTTATCTTCAATGACTGCATTTGCATTCTGCAAAAGCTTTTATTCTCAGATTTGAAGGTAAACCAGTTTTGTCTTGTTTTGAGTATTTGGCCTTCCCCTCCTTAGCTAGTTGCGCAAAGGAAAAGCACACACGTTTTAAAAACCCACTGCTGTAAGAGGTTTCTGAATGCTCTTCTGCACAAAACAAAGGAGTCTAGAAATCAATGCAGCATGTGAATATTGCCTGTTTTTTGCTTTCTTTTTTTTTTTTTTTCTTTTCTGACTCTTCTCAGTGTGAGTGCAAACGTTTATTTTTAGTGGATGTGATGAAGCCATTGCCAGTTCCAATTTTCAGTACTTTTCTCGGATTCCCCTATCAGTACCAAAAGGGGTTTTATTTCATATCAGACAAAAATCCAAAAAATAAAATTGCTTGTGTCAGCTTCCTATTTACTGGAGTGTAAAGGAGCAGATATTATTTGCACATCCACATGCTTAGAATGACTGAAGTGAGGTGAAGCAGAAATAAAAGACTAGTTCAAAATTCCACTTCCTCTCTAGTCAGAGTAAGTGAGGTACACCCACTCTCAGACTGGAGCTGTCACCCGTGGAGACTTAGCCTCTCCAATGACACAAGCCATCGGGCAGATTCCCCAAATGGCCCTCAGCACTCCTGGTGACTCTCTTTGCAGCTTCACTGGGGCACCCATCCTCTTGAGCTCATGTGCCTTGGCACTTGCTGGGCTCTTCAGTCCAGACTAGAGCCTCAAACCGAGTAGGTGCTCAACCCATGGGCTCTACCTCCACCCCATCAACATTGCCAAAAGTGAGGACTTGGGAGGAGGAGCCATCTAAGCAAGAAATGGCTTAGAAATAAATGAGGTTCAAGTGATTTGTCCTAGAGAAACATAAGCTGTGAGTCATGCCAGTTGTCTTTCTACTCCAACAATAACTTCAAAGGTATGTTCACAATACTTTATTGAGGGTCACTTCTGAGTGAAGATGTGCAATCCCACTCCTATTTCCTTAGAGAAACTCAACTCCATAGGCTTTTTAAAACTGATTTTACTGTGGTAACATATATAAACATTAAATTTCCTATTTTAACCATTTTAATGTATCAAATTTAGTATCATTAATTATACTCACAATGTTATCATCCATTTAGCCATAACTCTCCCTTTCCCACTCCCACTCCCCAGGCTGTGCTAACCTCTAATGTACTTTCCTCCTCTATGAATTTGCATATTCTAGTTATTTCATATAAGTGAAATCATATAATGTTTGTCCTCTTGTGTCTGGCCTATTTCACTTAGTTCATCATTTTTTAATATTGGCTTCTGGGTATGATTTTATTTGAATAATGAGTTGTATAGACTACCAAATAGTTTTTAAAACTACATTCTATTTTAAAAAGAAAAACATGTATGACAAAAACACTATTTTCACTGAGATTGAGTGAGGTAAAGTACTCATGGGCATCTACTTACTTATCTGTCAAATGTGGATTCTTAGTCCTTTTCAACTCTAACCATATGATGTAACTCTCCAAGGAGTCTCTCCAAAGAGACTGACATTGGTTACTAGACAAAAACACTGCAGAGAAGCTAAGATATCTGTGGGCCAGCCCTACTTACTTCTCCTACCTGTGAAGTAAAGCTCTTGGACTAAATGAACTGTGACATACCAGCCAGTATAAGAGTTATATAACATGCCTGAAAACTTTTTTAGAAAAGAAAGGGCACTTTATAGGATTTATATCTGAGGATTTTAAAGAGAAAGAAAAATACCCATCTCTCTCTCTCTCTTTCTCTCAAATGCTCCTAAATATATTTCTCTGGAGGGTAGAAAGCCTCTTAAAATCCCCTTTTACCTCTGTGCTTGTAGGAAGTATTAATATTAATATTAAATGCTTTCACACTCCCATTTAACCCAGTTTCCTAGTATATTATAAATTTTACATGTATAAATTCTTCTTGTGTTTTTGTGATTAGTTTGTCTTTCAGCCAGAAATGAGGTTGATATTTTTATTGTATATTGACTATATAGGATACCATAGCCAAATCAAATTATGTAGTTTTATACCCATCCCAAATAAACACTACAGGGTTTTCTCCCAGTATCATGTGGTTCTACTTATGTTAAAAGTCATACTTCTTTTAAATAAGTTATTTAAACAACCAAATGTTAGAAACATCTTGTTGTATAGTTCAGCTCGACATAGAGAGCCCACATGATGAAGGGGCCCATTTTTGGTCCCATTTTTGGTCCCCTTCATGGTAAAAAGTTACATAAAATAGCTACAAAGACTTTTTTCCCTGCCTTGAAGTAAAGTTTTTCAGTAAAACTCCAACTTAACAATAAAAACAATAGGCATGACAGGTTGGCAATGCCACTAAACATGAACATAACATTACAAGAACAAATGTTCCTGAGCTGAAAAAAATTAACCCCTCAGTAAATTAATTAGACATTATGTATAAAAGGGTGGCAAAATACTCTTTAATGATGAGCTTCAAAATCGTTTGCATCAGTACTTTCTCAGGTACAGAGAAGAAGTGTTACAGTGCACCTGACAGGTTTATTTTTTGTTCCTGTTAGCTACTCGGGGAGGTCACAGCTATGAGTGTTGGACCCACAGCCGACATGAGCTCACCACGAGTTGTCAGAACCAAGGTCAAAGTAGTGATAGCTCCTCCTTCCTAGACAAGGCCTTCTTGTTCTGCTAAGGGATAACTTTTCTTTTAAATTGCTGTTGTGGGCCAAGGGAAAAGAAAGTAACTTAGAGTAGAAAGAGAAAAGAAAGAGACTTTTCCCCAGACACCTGCAGGCCCTGCCCCACCTCCACCAAAATTCCAGTATCCATCCAACTCAGAAGTACATTTACTCTCATGGACTCTAAACTCTTTGCTCCATGAAGGGACATAGAGAGAGGTGAAGTCACCTGCCCATATGGTTGAGGTATCTGAGCTTAGAGTAGGGGACTATTAGATACATGCAACTGTGGGCAGTGAATTAGGAGGGTAGAGAATAAGGACCTTTATCAATGGTATATGGAATATGGGGAGATTGAAAGTTGAAAAACAAGTACTAATATCCATCATTACTCATTGACTGTTGTACTTAAACAGGATAAAATGCCTCTTGACTCCTTTGGAAGAGCATATCAAGGACCAGTATTCACTTGTGATTTTTCGCTACCAGAACACTAATCCATGGCAGCTCATCCAGCAGATGCTGCCGAGTGACCCCAAGTAGCTAAGTGCTCTTGTTCCTTTCATGTCTAGTCTTTTTTCCTTATTTTACAAAATGAAATTCCATTCATCATCCATTCATTCATTTTCAGAATACTCATTAAGCACTTAACATGTGCCAGGCAGTTTCTGTGCACTGGGGATTAGAGCATCCTCAGCAGCTCACATTCTGGAGGGAGTACACATCAATGACGATAATATTAAGTGTATGATTTGGTGATGAGTGCAATGGAGAAAAATAAAGCAGGGATGGGTGAGATGGGAGGCCGTGAGGGAAAAGTGCAACTTGAAATAGTTTAGCTAAGGAAAGCCGCCCTGAGTAGGTCATGTTTGCAGAAAGATGCGAAGGCAATGAGGGAGCCATGTGGATTTCTGGATATTCCAGAAAGAGCGGCTCACGCTCAGGCCTGAGGCAGGAGCGTGGGGCTCATTCATGCTACTGCGTGTGGGCCCTTGAGCTGCAGCTGCAGAAGCTCTGGGTTAGGATGAGGCCAGGCAGGTGTGGACGTCAGGGAGGACCTCGCAGCCCACCGTGATGACTTTAGCTTTGTCTCAGGGAGAAAGGAAACCTCTTGATCAGTTTTAGAAAAAAAGCCCCGTGATTTGACTTACCTTTAACAGGTTTTCTCGGGCTTCTGTGTCGAGAATAGACCGAAAGGGAAAAATTAGGAGGTCATGTTTAAGCTTGAGAAGAATAATAGATGACGACAAAGCAGTCTGATACATGAGTCCGGAGTTCAAAGGAGTTCTCCCTTGATATTTCCAGATCCTTTTTTCTACGTTCCTGGGAATTAGAGTGTCTAAAAGTCACCCCTCTCTGCCTTTGAATAATTAAGCAGATTCAGCAGCATGTGTAAGAAGATGATATAACAGGCAGTTAATTAAAGTAGAGAGCCATTTGTGAGCCTGACTTGCCGAAAAATAATAGAGAAGAAAAGTATGTTTTACTTCTGGATAAAATAAATCCTTATGCAGTTAAAGTCTTCCAAAATTTCGCAGACTCCAAGGAGTAAATATCCTTAAGGAATTGAAATATGGTTAAGGGCTCCGCATTCTCATCTCCCTTTCACGGTGAAGGTCGTTGTTAATTGTTTCCTTTGAGTTTTAAAGTCAGCATTGATGCTTGTTTTCTTAGCTTTGTTTCCCCCTCCTAAGCTAATTAATACAGTCAGATAGGTGCAGGGGCTTGAAGGCCCACCACTGGCGAGAGGCGGGGGAACTCAGAGCGCCATGGCTAACTCCGCCATTTGAGGGTGACTTTGATGAAAGTTACCAGGATTTTGTTCATCTCTCTGTCCCTTGCCACCAGGTTAACACCCCAAGGGAGTAAAATGGTTTTGCTTTGTTTTTCACTGGCACACTGAATTTTAGATCTCAGCGTATACTGAGTTCATAGATAATCAGGATTTAGTTATACAAAGTAGAAACAAGAGGAAAAGCTTGAGTTAGACTTCCAGGTCTATCATTTAGTAACCCAGGAATAGGCATTTAAGCGTCATGTCTACAGTATATTTCTCTCTCAAACCATTGCTGTGAAAAACATAAGTGGTAACATTTGTAAGAATGCTTTTAACAGTGAAAAGGCATGGAAATAAGGCAGTAGGTTGTACTTGTCAAAACCGTGGAAGCTGAAGGCCAGACTACCTTATTCACTTGGTGAGCTTGGCTAAGTTTCTTCACCTCTGGGTGCTTCAGTTTTTTCATCTGCAAAATGGGAATACAAGTAAAATGTCTAATCTAGTGGGTAGTTCTGAAGATTAAATGATGTAATACATGGAAAAAAGCCTAGAACAGTGCCAAACTTTTGGAAGCACTTGTGTAATGGTTCCCCCAAAATATTACTACTAATATTGCTGTCGTACTTCTACTGTTAATGCTATTATCCCTTTTCCTCCTAACATTACTACTAGTAGTGCTACTACTACACTAGTGAAATTCAGAGCATAACCAAACTGTCTTAGAGACTAGTAGAATTCCAAGACATCATCTTGGGAAAAGATAAGAACGTTCTCTTTGGACCTTACAGCTTTGAAACAAGAAACAATGAAAGAAGTTCTCTCTCTCTCTAAAGGGAGAAATAAAGGCAAAATGAATGAACAAATACCTTGGCAAATTTGAAAGAAACCTAACTACCCATCAACTAACTGAGAGCCTTTTTGTTCCAAGTCAGTGAAATAATGTGCTGTTCATCACCGCTGTGCACTTCACACAGCCATCCTTCCTTCTTTTTTATTTGTTGTCGTTGCTGCTTTTTTTATATCCTGTGCTAAACTAGCAGAATCTTGTATTTGTGTTCTAAGGAATTATGTTTGAGAGCTAAAGCCCTGGTAAGAAAGGCAGGCAGGTGGTAATGCTAATTGGTGGATTTGTGGGGAGATGCAAGGAACCCCCCTGTCCTTTCATCCTGAGGTTTGGCACTGTAGGTCATTACCGTTAGGGCATCACCCACCCTGGGAGAGACTGCTGTTGTCTGCTGAATCTTCAGCACCCAAGAAGTGCCCAACACTTAGCAGAAGCACAATGGGAGCAGGAAGGCAAGGCCAGGACCCAGACTTATGCATTAGCATTTCATTCATATATGGCTTAGAAAACATGACCCACTAGAAAACAAGTTGTTGGTTAAAAAAAAAAAAAAATACCCCAAAACGAAACCCTCATAACAAAGACATTCTATGTCAGTGAGTAACATAGAATAGTCTGAGAGAATAATATATAATATTTGTTTAACTAAATGTCATGCAACTGGCTGTATACACACAAGAGTAAAGAAGACAATTAGTGTGTACTTTTATATTATTGCTGATCATTCATTTTCACTGCATCCAAAACTGTTTGAAATGAATGCTTTGTCCTAGAATTTCTTTAAAAAAAAATGTTTGGCCATCTTGAAATACCACCTGCCGTGTTTTTGTGTTTGTATTTTTTTTTTAATCAGGGAAGTAAAAAATCATTTGGGACATTACCTTACTATCTGTGTTAAGAACATCATAAAGAAAACCTAAGTATGCTTTAATACATTTTATAATCCTATCAATGCTGCTTCTTTTGGGGAGAGTCTATATATATATATATGTATATATATATTCTTCAATAATAACAAAACAAACTCATAAACTCTTCTAATATAGCTAATATAGCTAAAAGAAAGACATATAGAGAAGGTTTCTTTCTCCTTGGCAAATGATGCTAAAAATTACAGGTTCTCAAGGGTAGTGTTTGAATATGCATTTAAGAGATTTGAGGTTCATGAAAAGCCTCTGCCTTGCATGAGGATGATTTTCATAAAGTGGTGCCATGCATATGAAGAATCAATATATATGAGTCCTGCCCCCCAGTTTCTTTGATTTTGGGGGGGCATCATGTAGCTGTGATCCTGGTATCTAAAGAAAAGAGCAGGTTTGCATCTCACTGATATAAATGCACTCAAGTTTTCTAGAAATAACAGCAAAATCAAATCTTACATAAAAAGGGAGCCTGATGCTTCTTGGCAAAGTGGTACTGCCCAAGCAGATTCTGATGATACATCATTATTTCCTGCTGAAAAGTCAATGAATTGCTCTGGGACTCCGTGTATTATCTCTGCACAGCTATAGCCTAGAACTCAGTGCTCATTTAAAAACGTAGGCCTGTTGCTCATAAGAGAGAATAATTTTGTTAGGATTAAGACTTTTGAGAGATTTGAATGTTTGCTTTATTGCATTAAAGGAAATCACAGCAATAAAGCTGTTAAAACAGCAAGCTTTGCTTTTTTCCTAGACTTCCTTACTTCACTAAAGAAATCTGCTGGAAAATCTCTTTGTAACAGAAGCTCCCCCAAAACACAGCATATATTTCTTATGGATTTTATGTCACATTTGTAATGCATCACCATATACACAATGCTGAAAGTAAACGGGGCGTGTATAAAATGTCAGCACATCTGTAGCAATTAATGTAGAAACAATTGGGCCTTACAGAATTTACTGCCATAGTATTAGCTCTCATGAATTAAATGCCCGTGCCAAGCACATGTACTAGCTTACGTAATTTTGAATATTGTCGTAATACTCTGAGGAATAGCATTAGTAGTTAGAATAGTACTTAGCCAAAACTACCAGGTTGAACGATAATAGAAAAATTTTGACCTACAAAATTTTAATTTCATGTGGTTTAATCTTACTATACATATAACAAGGAAGAACTGAATATATATATTGAATTTTAAGAACTGTTAAGTAAATGTATTACTGGACACTTGCTGCATCATAAGAAAAGTTCGACCAATATGTTAGGCTATCGCAGCCTACTTGGCTAAGGCCTGTTTCGTTACGCTGGGCTTACTGCATTGCATAGAGATTGGATTCAAGTTATGACCTACCACCTGTGAACTAAAAGTAATTTTAGCCTCTATCCTTTAGATCCTTGTGATGTTGATAGCGACATTATCCTTCCTATTTTACGGCTGAAGAAAATAATGCACAGATAAGTAACTTATCTGTAGTCACAAATTTTTTAAGTCTGGAGAGGGACAGCCTTTGGTATGGAATCAACAGAGAGTGACCAACAGTATTTATTTTATGTTCATTGTCATCTCTCTTATCAGTGATTTGCTTACTCATTTTTTATTATTTTGCCCCATCTAAACCACCTGAACATATTTCCAATATATAAACAGCAGGAATAGATAAAAGGTTTTTCTATTGCTACCTATTTTTGTGTATAAATTGGGTAATTTTTATTTGCAAGAGATGAATCTAATATATTATATCATTGAAAATCTAGAAAATATCTGGAAAATCTAGAGTAAAGAATGTCATTTAGTGTATAAATGTTTTAAAAAGGGAAAAATTAAGTATTTCTGCTAAATTCTTAAGAGTTGACACATTAATCTGATCAAAGTGCTGTTGACTTAAGTATCTTCCTATCCCTCCCACATAGGATGTAGAGGAAGAAGCTATACCATTTTAACAGCCCACACTTCCTACTGGCATTCTTACACGTGAAAATGTATTTCAAATTATGGTCCTAATAGAATGGGCTGCATATTGATAATATTGTATCAAATGATATTTTTTGATGTATCAGAGATAGTGTGATTATGTAGAAGAATGTTCTAATTCTTAAAATACTCCAGCTGAAGTATTAAGGAGTAACATATCATGAAGCCTTCTACAAAATTTAAAATAGTACAGCAAAACAAACAAACACACAAGTAGGTATATAGCACAAATGTGCAAAATAACAATTGAAATTAGGTGGGTTTACAAGCATTCGTTATAATACTATTAAATTTAATAAGGTCTGAACAATTTCAAAATAGAAATGTAGGGGGAAATATTCTTATATTCAGAGATTCTAATTTTCAAAGACCATTTGCACATTTTAGGTTCAAGGTAGAGTAACCCATCTAGGAAAAAAAGAAAAGGTGGGTTTCATTTCTACAAAAACCAAAAATGTGTACCTGAATGAAATATCTCACTTTTCTTATTTTAAAAACAGTGAACAATTCTGGTGTCAAAAGGAAACCCCAAAAGGATAATGTTTACCATCTAAGCAAATGGTCTTAGAAAAGAAACATTGTAGGACATGAAGAATCATAGAATATCACATTGCTCTGCAAATCCTTATGTTTTCTCATTTGTTTTCTTAACTTGGGTTTGACATTGAAATCAAAAACAAATTATTTTTTGTAAAATGACTCGAATGATCTTGCATTTGTCTGCGTTTTTAAAATTTTATTTTTAAAGAAGCTTTAGATTTCATAAATGATACATCTTATTTTTATCTTATTTCATTTTCTTATTAATTGTATTTGGCTATTTTATTGCTTCATTATTGAAGAAGCTTTGGATCACAGAAGGTTACGACTGTGTCAGGGGAGGATCATTGGTATGGGGTGTCAGTGATGGTAGATACATGGGAAGAAGCTCACCTGTGCATACATATAAGGCATATGAATGTGTTCAAATGTTCATGAGGCATTGTCACAGTGGGTGGGATACAGACAATGACAGAAGGAATATCGAGTTCCCATCCTAGGGAGCTCTGCCACATTCTCCAGTGGAACACCAAGAATCTTCTGAATACAAGGGCAATGACTAGTGAAGGATATGGTCCATTGATGGGCCCTCGATATTGATGACTGTGCTTATGAACTTTTACTCCTAAAATTGATACTTACTGGAGTCTATAGGGTGCCTAAGAGTTGCCTCCTAGGACCCTCATTGTTACTCAAATGTGGACTCTCTCTAAGCTGAATTCAGCATATAAATACATTACCTTCCCTTCAGTGTGGGACATGACCCCCAGGGATGAGCCTCCCTGGCACCAAGGGATTACTACCAAGCAACTAGCAATGCAACTGGAAAGAGTCCTTGACCAAAAGAGGGAAAGTGTAAAGACAAATGAGTTTATGTGGCTAAGTGAGTTGGGATGTCATTCCAGAGGTTACGCTTATACACATCTCAGCAGGATCGCATTGACTGCCAAAGTAGATACTACCCCAAATAGTGGGACTCCTGAGGGCACTGGAGATATCCAGATATTGTAGTCAGGGCTGATAGCTCAGGAGTTTGGTGCCTTGCTGGTGTGCCCTACTTTGGAATTTATGCTTCACAAGGTTACAGAGGTGGACTCAGTTGTAGTTTTCTTACACATGGCTCCTCTGTCCTTCTATCTGAACCTATAATTAGTACTAGAGTTGGTAGGCATATGTCCAAAATACTTAAATCTTTGAGATGTTCATATGCCAGGTGGGGCCTGAATCTCAACAGCGATGCAACACCTACTACCCAGTTCACTGGTCTCACCCAGGACAACTAACAAGGAGGTGATGAGTAACAACTACCATACCAAGGAACTTTGGCCCTAATGAATCACAGCCCCCTCTCAATTAGAGGCAGAGTGGACATCACCATCCCAGAATCCTCAAGATTGGGGAATGAACTACAGACTAAAATTGACTTACTGGTATTCTACTATAGATTTATTACGACTTAAGCAATGGATGAAATTGTATCATTGATGTGGAGGCAGTGGCCACTGGAGGTCTGAGGGCAGGGAGAGGAAAAAACAGGTGTAATATGGGGGCATTTTTGGAACTTGGGAATTGTCCTGAATCACATTGCAATGACAGATACAGGCCATTATATATCTGGCCATTTCCTACAGAATTGGTTGGGAGATAGTGTAAACTACAATGTAAACTTTAATCTGTGCTTAGTGGCAGTGCACCAAAATGTGTTCATCAATTGCAGTGAATGTACGTCACTTATGAAGGATGATATTAATGTGGGAAAATATGGGAGGTGTGGGGAGTGGGGCATATGGGAATCCCGTATTTTTTTATGTAACATTTATTTAATCTAAATATCTTTTTTTAAAAATTAGGTATAGTGTAGTAGCATTTTCCAGACACTGGAATTGTCCTGAATGATGTTGCAGTGACTGATACAGGCCAATATATATCTTATCATAACTTACAAAAATGTGTGGGAGAGAGTTTAACTATAATGTAAACTATAATCCACACTTAGTGGCAATACTCCAGTATGTGTTCATGAATTGTAAAAAATGCACCACACTAATGAATAATGTTAATGTGGAAAAGTGTGGGAGGGGTAGAGAGTGGGGCATATGAGAATCCCCTACATTTTTTATGTAACATTTATGTAATCTCAATATCTTTTAAAAATTAAAAAATAATAAAAAAGAAAATGTAGGGAGATTCACATATATCCCACCTTTCCCCCTCCCACATTTGCCCCCCATTAACAAAACCTTTCCTTAGTGGTGCATTTCTTACAATTGATGAACACATATTGAAGCATTGCTACTAACCATGGTCAACAGTTTATATATAGTTTGCACTTGCACTGCACATTTTTATAGGTTTGGCAAAATATATAATAGCCTTTATCTGTCATTGTAATGTCATGCAAGACAATTCCAATGTCCCAAAAATGCCCCATGTTACATCCATTCTTTCCTCTCTCTTCCCTCAGAACCTTTGGTGATCACTGCTTTTGTATCAACATTACAAGATCTTCCATTGCTAGAATAATAATAAGTCTAATTTAGTCCATATTTGCATTCCCTACTTATTCTGTTCATTCCTCAATCTTGAGGAATTTACGATGGGACTTAGAGGGGGTTTAGATCCCACGAGGCAGATGGCTAGAACTGTCTGGCTTGCAGTTTTTGTGAGGGTGTTGTCCATCATCATTCTTTTGTTACTTGTCCTGGGCATATCCGATGAACTGAAAAGTAGGTGTTGCAACACTTCTGAGAGTCAGGGCTCAACCAGAATAAGAACAAACCCAATATTTAAGTCTCTGGTACATATATTGAATGAATATAGTGCTAATTATAGGTTCAAATAAAAGAGGCAGAAGAGCCATGTGTGGGAAAATTACAAATGAGTCTAACTCTCTTAAGTTGGGGAACATATATTCTGAAGTAAGGCCCACTGACAGGGTGCCGAATTCCTGAGATTGTCTGCTCTGCCTATATTATGTAGATGTCTCTAGAGCCCCCAGGAGCACCCTTGCTGAAGGCACTGTTTACTGTGGCAGTCAATGAGATTCTCCTGCAATGTGCATAAGCATAACTTCTGGAATAACCTCCTGACTCACTTTGAAATCTCTTAGCCATAAAAACTCATTTATATTTAATATTTCCACCTTTAGGTTAAGGTCTTTTTCAAAATGCATTGCTAATTGGCACTTGGTAATAATTCCTTGGTGTCAGGAATGCTCATCTGTAGGAATCATGTCCCGTACTGGAGGGAAGGTAGTAAGTTTATATGTTGAGTTTGCCTTAGAGAAAGGCCACATTTGAACAACAAGAAGGCTTTCAGGAGGTAACTGTAAGGCACTATATAATACTAAGCTAACTTTCACTTCACAAGAATAAGGTTTGTAAGTACAACCATCAATGTCAAGGGCTTGGGCTATTGGTCTGTCCTCCTTTGCTAGGCACTGCCCATGTACTGTAGGGATTCTTGCTGCTCTAGTAGAGAATGTAGCTGGACTTCCCAGGATGGGAATTCAGTATTGTTTTGGTTATTGTGTGGATCTCCACCCACCAAGACAACACCCCATGACCACTTTAACCTATTCATATTCCATAAAGGCATGCCCCAGCTGCACCCCTCCCTACATATCCCCCCCATCACTGACACCTTGCACCAGTGATCTTCCCCTGCCACAGTTTCAGCCCTACTACAATCCAAAACCTCACAAAAACAAAGCTGAAAATGAATAACAATAATAAAAAATAAAATAACGTTAAAAACAATGAAATACAAAAATAAAAACTAAATTAAAAATTAAAATTCTTTCATTGGGTCTTTCATGACCATAAGATATGTTAACTTTTATGTACAATGACAGTTTCTTCTGTATGTTCCCCACATCTTTTTTTTTTTTTCCTTTATTTTCAAAGAAGCTTTAGGTTACATAAAAGTCACATAAAATATATAGGGGAGGGAGGGGGCAAGATCAAATTAAGCACTCTCACCATCCCTCTTGCAAAAAATGGCTGAATGAGGGCAAGATCCTGCCTGAGTGAGCTGTATTGGGAACCCACAGAGTAGAAGGTCTCAAGGCATCAATCTGGAGAGAGTGCGACAATGGGATTAATTGCTCAAGGGAACATAGACAACACAAGGAAATAGAATAAGAAGAACAAAGTGTCAAAGAGAAAACATGACACACATATAAAAACAGCAACTAAATAAAAACCTAGGGTAGAGAGAGAAGCCTAATCAACTGAATAACCCATCAAGATAAAAAGATGACCAGATAACTAAAAATTACAAACCATAGAAGAAACAGGAAGATATGGCCCAGCCCAATGAACAAACTAAAAACCAGGAAGAGAAGCAGAACATCAGACAACTAATCAAAGCTGTTCAAACAAATATCATGGACCAACTTAATGAAGTTAAGGAAGAGATTAAGGATATAAAGAAAACACTGGGAGAACATGCTGAAGAAATTATAAGCGTACATAAAAAGATAATGGATATGATGGTGATGAATGGCACAATCCAAGAAATCGAAAATGTACTTTCAGAATTTAACAGCAGATTTGAACAGGCAGAGGAAAGAATTAGCAATGTGGAAGATGGTACATATGAAATAAAACAGATAGTAGAACAGATAGATAAAGAGATAGAAAAAATCCAGCAGGGACTTAGGGATTTAAATGATAACACAAAATGTGCAAACATATGCATTATAGACATCCCTGAGGGAGAAGAGAAGGGAAAGGGGACAGAAGGAATGTTGGAGGAAATAAAGGCTGAAAACTTTGCAACCCTATTAAGGGAGATGGATGTACATGTTCAGGAAGCACAGCTCATCCAAATATATAAATCCTAAGGGGACTACTCCACGACAAATACTTGTCAAAATGTCCAATGCTGAAGACAAAAAAAAAAAATATTGAAGGCAGCAAGAGAAAAGAGAAAGATCACATGCAAAGGAAGCTCAATTAAGATTAAGTGCTTATTTCTCATCTGAACAATGGAGGCAAGAAGGCAGTGGTATGATAGTCAAGTTACTAAAAGAAAAAAGAAAAAAATTCCAGCCAAGAATTCTCTGTTCAGCAAAACTGGCATTAAAAAATAATGGAGAGTTCAAAATCTTCACAGATAAATGGGAACTAAGAGAGTATGCCAATAATAAGCCTGCCCTTCAAGAAATGCTAAGAGAGTTCTGCAGGTTGAAAGGGAAAAACAGGAGCAAGAGAGAATTGAAGGAGAGTTTAAGAACAACTAAAGGGACAAAAAGAAATAAAAGCAACATATGACATACATAAACCCAAAACAAATATGGCTAATGTAATAATTCCTTGAGAGTAATAACACTGAATGTTAATGGATTAAACTCACCAGTCAAGAGACACAGACTGGCAGAATGGATAAGAAAATATGATCCATCTATATGCTGTCTACAAGAAACTCACCTTATAGAGTAGATATCACCATCCCAGGGTTCACAGAATGGAGGAATAAAATATGGATTCAAGTGGACTTACTGATATTCTACTATAAAACTATTGTGACTAGTAATAGAAGAAATTGTATCATTGACATGGAGAAAGTGGCCATGGTAGTTGCTCAGGGCAGATGGAGGGAAGAAGCGATGTGATGAGGGGGCATTTTTGGGACTTGGAGTTGTCCTAAATGATATTGCAGGGTCAGATGCTGGATATTATATATCCTTTCATAACCCACTGAATATACTGGGGGAGAGTGTAACGACAAGGTAAACTATTATCCATGTGGTGCAGCAGTGCTCCAAAATGTGTTTGCCAAGTACAATGAGTGTGCCACAATGATGGGGGAGGTTGTTGGTGTGGGAGGAGTGGGGTGGGGAGTGGGGATATATGGGAGCCTCATGTTCTTTATAATGTAACCTTTTTTGTGATGTATGTGTCTTCAAAAAATATAATTTACAAAAATGATGGGGGTGGGAGGTGGAGAGTGGGTTATATGGGAACCTCCTATGTTTTTTTTAAATGTAGCGTTCTATGTGATCTATTAACTTTAATTTAAAAAGTGTTAAAAAAAAAAAAAAAGAAAGAAACCCACCTTTGACCCAGGGATTCAAGGAAGCTGAAAGTGAATGGCTGGAAAACAATCTTACAAGCAAACAATAACCAAAAAAGGGCAGGAAGAGCTATACTAATATTGGACAAAATAGACTTCAAATGCAGAGCTATTGTAAGAGACAAAGATGGACACTATATATTAGTAAAAGGGGTCGTGTTTCAAGAAGAAAGAACAATCAGAAACATTTATGTACCTAAGCAGGTTGCCTCAAAATACATGAGGCAAACACTGGAAAAACTAAGTGTAGATGCCTCTACAGATATAGTGGAGGACTTTAATACACAATTATTACCACTATAGAACATATTGACAGAGAATCAATAAAGAAACAAAGACTTTGAATAATACATTAGAGGATCTGGGCCTAATAGACATATACAGTACACTACACTAAAATACAGAGGGATATACATTCTTCTCGAGTGCACATGGATCATTCTCCAAGAGAGACCACATGGTTGGCCACAGAGAAAGTCTCAATAAACTATGAAAGACTTAAATCTTACAAAGTAATTTCTCTGACCACATGGGATGAAGCTAGAAACCGGTAAGGGCCAGAGAACAAGATTAGGCACAAAGATATGGAAGTTAGACAACACATTCTTAGACAAATAGTGAGTCAAGGAAGCAATTTCAAAAGAAATCAGTAAATACCTTGAAATTAGTGGAAATGGCAACTCAACATATCAAAATTTATGGGATGCAGCAAAACATGTACTGAGAAGAAATTCATGGCCGTAAATTCATATATCAAAAAAGAAGAAAGAGCTAAAATCGAAGATCTAACCACACACCAGGAAGAATTAGGAAAAGAACAACAAACTAACCCCAAAGGAAGTAGAAAGAAAGAAATAAAAAAAATCAGAACAGGATTAAATGAAATAGAAAATAAGAAAGCACAAAAAATAAGCAACATCAAAAACTGGTTCTTCAAGAAGAGCAGTAAAATTGACAAATCCTTAGCTAGACTAACAAAGAAAAAAAGAGAAAAGACGCAAATACTCAAAATAGGAAATGAGGAAGGAGATATCACCACTCACCCTACAGAAATAAAGAGTATCATAAGAGGATACTTTGAAAAATTATATGCCAACAAGAAGAACAATTTAGAGGAAATGGTCAAATTCCTAGAAACACACAAGCAGCCTACATTGACAAAAGAAAAAATTGATGAGCTCAACAGACCAATCACAAGTATAAGAGAGAGAAGCAATCATTAAAAACCTCCCAACTAAGAAGAGCCCACGACTGGATGGCTTCGCTGGTGAATTCTACCAAACATTCCAGAAAGAACTAAGACCAATCCTGCTTAAACACTTCCAAAAAATTAAGTAGAAGGAACATTGCCTAACTCATTCTATGATGCCAGCATTACCCTAATATCAAAGCCAAACAAGAATGCCACAAGAAAGGAATTTACAGACCAATCTCTCTAATGAACCTTGATGCTAAAAGCCTCAACAAAATACATGCTAATCGTATTCAACAATACATCAAACAAATTATGCACCATGGCCAGGTGGATTTCATCCCAGGTGTGCAAGGGTGGTAAAACATAAGATAATCAATCAATGTAATACTCAACATAAACAGACCAAAAGAGAAAATCACATGATCATCTCTATAGATGCAGAAAAAGCATTTGACAAAATACAGCAAACTTTCATGGTAAAAATACTGCAAAAGATAGGAGTAGAAGGAAATTTTCTCACACATGATAAAGGGTATATATGAAAAACCCATGGATAACATCATATACAATGGTGAAATCCTAAAATCTTTCCCTCTAAGATCAGGAATGAGACAAGGATGCCCACTATCACCCCTCCTATTTAACATTGTGTTAGAAGTACTTGCTCAAGCACTGAGGCAAGAAACAGATATAAAAGGGATCCCAATTGAAAAGGAAGAAGTCAAAATTTCCCTATTTGCCAATGACATGATCCTAAATATAGAAAGTCCTGAAAAATCTACAACAAAGCTTCTAGAACTTATAAATGAGTTCAGTAAAGTCGCAGGTTATAAGATCAATGGGCAAAAATCAATAGCAATTCTGTAAACCAGTAATGAGCAATCTGAAGAGGAAATCAAGAAAAAAATGCCATTTACAATAGTAACTAAAAAAAAAAAACCAAATACCTAGAAATAAATTTAACTAAAGACATAAATGACTTATACACAGAAAACTATAAAACATAGTTAAAGGAAATCAAAGGAGACTTAAATAAATGGAAGAATATTCCCTGTTCATAGATAGGAATATCATTAAGATGTCTATCCTACCCAAACTGACCTACAGATTTAATGCAATCCCAATAAAAACCAACACAGCATTTTTAATGAACTGGAGAAGCTAATTATGGAATTTATTTGGAAGGGAAAGAGGCCCTGAAGAGCCAAAGACATATTGCAAAGGAAAAATGAAATTGGCAACATCACACTACCTGACTTTAAAACATACTACAAACCTACAGAGCTCAAAACTGCATGGCATCAGCACAAGGATAGACACACTGAGCAGTGGAACTGAATTGAGAGTTCTGATATAGATCCTCACATATACAGTCATCTGATATTCAACAAGGCCACAAAGCCCACTCAACTGGGAGAGAATGGCCTCTTCCACAAATGGTGTTCAGGGAACTGGGTATCCATATCCAAAGAATGTGAGAGGAACACCATCTCAAACCTTACACAAAAATAAATTCAGGATGGATCAAAGATCTAAATATAAGAGCCAAGACCATAAAGACCTTGAAAGATAATGTAGGGAAGCATCTACAAGACCTTGCAATAGGAAATGGTCTCATGAACTACACACCCAAAGCACAAGCAGCAGAAGAAAAAAAATATATAAATGGGATCTCCTCAAAACTAAAACATTTTGCATCTCAAAGGAGTTTGTCAAGAAAGTGAGAAGACAGCTTAACTACCCAGTCTGAGGAAATATTTGGCAACCCCATATCTTATAGGAGCCTAATATGCTACAAATATAAAGAAATCCTATATCTCAAAAATAAAAAGACAAACAACCCATTAAAAAAAATGGGCAAGTGATTTGAACAGACACTTCACCAAAGAAGAAATACTAATGGCTAAAAAGCACATGAAAAGATGCGCAGTATCACTAGCTATTAGGGAAATTCAAATCAAAACTACAATGAGATACCATTTTACACCCATTAGACTGGTGGGCATTAAAAAAACAGAGGATTACATGTGTTGGAGAGGATGTGGAGGAATGGGAACCCTCATCCAGTGCTGGTGGGAATGTAGAGTGGTCTAGCAGCCATTGTGGAGAACAGTTTGGTGGTTTCTCAAAAAACTAACTATAGATTTGCCATATGACCCAGCAATTCCACTGCTGGGTATATATCCAGAAGAACTGAAATCAAGGTCATGAACATTTATATGCACAGCAATGTTCATAGCAGCATTATTCACTGTTGCTAAAAGTTGGAATCAACCCAAATGCCCATTGATGATGAATGGATAAACAAAATGTGGTATATACATACAAAGTAATATTACTCAGCTGTAAGAAGAAATATAGTACTAACACACAGGATAACATGGATGAATCTGGAGGACCTTATGTTGAGTGAACCAAGCCAAGCATGGAAGGACAAGTGCTACATGATCTCTCTGATATGAATTAAGCAAATTGAGTGATCTCAAAGAGCTAAAGTCTGGAAGACAGGTTTACAGGAAATAGAAAGGGAAAAGAAGTTTATGAGCCGATGCCCACACAACTGAAATCTATGATAAGATGGAAGTGAGCAGTTGTGCTGTGAAGAGATATGACAGAGGTGTAGTGAAACTGTTGGCTTGGGTGCTGTAAACTTACAGGGGGGTTAGGTTGGGGAGGATGGTTTGGATGGTCCAGGGAACTGGGGGTGGGTTGGGGGAGGGAGCAAGTGAACCATGGGAACTGATGTGTATGTGATTGAAGCAACAATGTTTAGAAAACTCTTTTGGCAATATAGCAAGGAAGGGTTACTAGTTTAGGGTACTGGATGGGCGGAGGCATTCACTACAGGGAGTATCTGGTGCAGGCTTCTAGGGAGTGTGTGAGTGCTCATCTTGCCATAGTATGTTATATGAGTGGGTGGAGACCCATATAATGAGCAGGAAGATGTTGTAATCCCATCCTGGGGAGGCCCAATATGTTCTCAAACAGAGGGACGGGTGTATCTTAAGAGCATAGTTGGTTTCTAATAGGTGTCAAGCCCTCTGTGTTGTTGCAAGTATCTATGAATCTTGTCCTTCAAGCAGTGAAGCCTGGTAGCTGCTGTGGGTCCTGAGGGGAGTGGGAGGAAGAAATTGAATAGATGGTAGAGGGAGTAGTTAGTGTGCAAAGAAGTGTTCTGCATGATCTTGCAATGATGGATACAGGCCATGTTAAATTTCAACAAAAATTTATGAAAGTGTATGGTCTAAAATGTAAATCACAATGTAAACTACTGACCGTGGTTAGTAGCTATGTTTCAATATTTGTACATCAGTTGTAACAAATATACATCCACATGTAAAAAGATCACTGTAAACCCAATTGTTACCTTGTTTGAAAGTTATTGTCTCAAGATCTGTACATCAGTTTCAGTAAATATAGTATGAATACGTAAAAAGGTTATTGCTGTGGAAGGGAAAAGGGTTTTATGTTGGATATGTGGGAGTACTGTATATTGTATGTATAAATTACTGTGATCTAAAACTATTGTGAAGACAAGCCTAATAATTAGGAAAAGAAAAAGAAAAAGAAAAAGAAAGGATGTAGACACTGAGGAAAAGATGGAAGAAGTTGCCTTGCCAATTTGCATGCAGGGCAACACTTACTGTAGTGATGGAAGGCAAAACATCAAAAACAAAGCTTTTGCATTTTTTAATATTTTGATATCCCAATTTATTTTTACCTTAATTTTTCTAAATTAATATGTATTCTATATCTAACCTTTAAACTCATCACTATATTCCATTTTACTATTAATGGAAACTGGCAATATATTGGGCTTCACTTTTGAAGAAGTTTTGGATCACAGAGAGGTTCAGCAACAGCAGGGGAGGAATACTGGTGTGGGATGTTATTGACAGGAGACACCTGGTTGACAGGGAGTTCTCCAGGGCATATATCCAGGTTACATAAAAATGTTTGGATATTTTATAGTGGTTACAATTTAAAACAGCAACTGAGGAAATGCTGAGTTCCTAGCCAGGGGAGCTCTATCATATTCCGTAAAGGAAAAGCAACAATCCCCCAAGGGCAACGGCAAAGACCAAAAAAGAAGAAAGGTCCAACCATGAGCCCTTGATACTAATGACTATGCTTGTGAGCCTATGCACCTGAAATAAAAACAAGGCCTAGAGCTGCAGGGTGCCTAAGAGTTACCTCCTCAGAGCCTCCGTGTTGCTCAAATGTGGCCAGTCTCGAAGCCAAACTCAGCATGTAAATGTGTTACCTTCCCCCCAGCATGGGACATGACTCCCAGGGATGAGCCTCCCTGACACCAAGGAATTACTACCAAGCACCAGCTGATGATGTAACTAAAAAATGACCTTGAATAAAAGGGTCAACTCAGACCAGCAGAATATCTCAGTCTACATATAATATCAGGAGTTAAAAATGCTTTCTGACCTGAATCAAAGGGAGAAATGGAAAGAACAAATGAGTTTATATGGCTATGAGTCTCCAAAAAGAGCTGGGAGGTTATCAGAGGGGTCGCCCTTATGCACACCTCAGCAGAGTCCCAGAGACAGATAAAGTAGATACAACCCCAGGTATTGGTTCTTCTGAGGGCTACAGAGACCCACAGGTTCTATGGTCATGGCAAATGGAGTTCAGTGCCATGTCAGTTGGCACTACTTTGGAGTTTGTGTTTCTGTGTGATGGAGCTGGACTCAGATGTGATCTTTGTTCACAAGCCTCTCCAGTTACTTTTACTGGATCTGTAGTTGGTGCTGGGGTTTAGTGTATACCCAGGGGACCTGAATCTCTGGATGAACAATATGATAGCCAGGCCCTGAGACTCAACTGACTTGCAACTCCTACTCTCTGGTTTATTGGACTTACCCCACTCAGCTAACATGGAGGTGAAGAAGGTCAACCACCATACCAGGGAGCCAAGAGGGCCTACAACTGAAAGCAGAATTGCATCCAGCATCCATGTGGAATCTAAGCCCCCTCTTATATAGATGTGGAGTGGACCCAACCATTCCAAGGTGCACAGGATGGAGGAATAGGGTATGGATTAGAGTGGACTTACTGATATTCTATTCATGAACTATTGTGATTAGTAATGGAAGAAAATGTAGCATTGGTGTGGAGAATGTGGACATGGTTGCTGCTGGGGGCAGGGAGTGGGAGGAAGAGATGCGATGTGGGGGTGTTTTCAGGACTTGGAATTGTCCTGGGTGGTGCTGCGGGACAGTTACCAGACATTGTATGTCCTCCCATGGCCCACTGGGTGGACTGTGGGAGAGTGTGGGCTATGGTGTGGACCATTGACCATGAGGTGCAGTGGTGCTCAGAGATACATTTACCAAGTGCAATGAATGTCTCTTGATGATGGAGGAGTTTGTTGTTATGGGGGAAGGAGTCAGGTGAGGGGGTTGGGGGGTATATGGGGACCTCATATTTTTTTATCTAACATTAAAAAAAATAAAGTAAAAAAAAAAAAGATCATTAATAGGAAAGGGGAAAAGGGGGATGATGTTAGACATATGGGTGTTCCCTATATTCCTATATTGTGTTTGTCACTTTACTGTGACCTAAAATTTCTTTGAAGATACAATGAGGGAAACGGACTTGGCCCAGTGGTTTGGGCGTCCGTCTACCACATGGGAGGTCCGCAGTTCAAACCCCGGGCCTCCTTGACCTGTGTGGAGCTGGCCCATGTGCAGTGCTGATGTGTGCAAGGAGTGCCGTGCCATGCAAGGGTGTCCCCCGCGTAAGGCAGCCCCACGCGCAAGGAGTGCGCCTTTGAGGAGAGCCACCCAGCATGAAAGAAAGTGCAGCCTGCCCAGGAATGGCGCCGCCCACACTTCCCGTGCCTCTGACAAGCGGACAAAGTAACAAGACGCAGCAAATAGACACCAAGAACAGACAACCGGGGGAGGGGGGGAATTAAATAAATAAATCTTAAAAAAAAAAAAAAAAGATACAATGAAAAATAAGTAAGACATCAAGGAAGAAATGGAAGAAATTGCCACTGTATATACAGGACACAGTTATTACAGCAATGAAAGGCAAAATGCCAAAAAAAATGTTTTTATACATTTGTAGTTTTTTAATACCCCAATTTTTTAACTTTATTTTAGTTTTAGTTTGTCTAAATTATTATGTATTTTATTTCTTATGTTTAAACCTATCATTACTATCACATTTCTCTATTAATTGAATTTGGCAATATCCTTGGCATCATTTTTGAAGAAGTTTTGGATCACAGAAGGGTTCAAGTATGGCAAGGGAGTAATGCTGGTGTGGGGTATTAGCACTGGGAGATACATGAGAGCAAGTTCACCTGGACATACATATAAGATATCTAAATATATTCAAATGTTCATTGGGCATTGCCACAGTGGGTAGAGATTCACACAACAACTGAAAGAGTTCTGAATTCCCATCCTGGATAGTTCTGCCACATTTTCTAATGGAAGAGCAACAATCCCCCCCACACAGGGGCAGTGACCAGTGAAGAAGGATGGTTCATTGATAGGCCCTTGTTATTTACGACTATGCTTATGAGCTTTTTGCTCTTGAAATTGCAGCTTAGCCTAGTCTTGTAGGGTGCCTAAGAATTACCTCCTGAGAGCCTCCATGTTGCTTAAATGTGGCCATTCTCTAAGCCAAACTGAGCATATAAATGCATTATCTTCCCCCCAGCTTGGGGCATGAATCCCAGGAATGAGCCTCCCTGGTGCCAAGGGATTCCTACCAAGCACCAGCTGGTGATGCAACTAGAAAAAGACCTTGAATAAAAGGGGGAAATGGTAAAGACAAATGAGGTTATATGGCTTAGAAACTTCAAATTGAGTTGGGAGGTCATCAGAGAGGTAACACTTATGCATGTCTCAGCAGGATCTCATAGACAGCTAAAGTAGATACTGCCCTAATTAGTAGGGTTCCTGAGGGCTACAGAGACATACAAGTCTTATGGCCATGGCAGATAGCTCTGGAGTTTGGTTCCTTGCCAGTTGGCCCTACTTTGTAGTTCATGCTCCCAAGTGTGACAGAGTTGGACTCAGATGTGACTTCTCTACACATGCCTCTTCTGTCCTTTCTATTGAACCTATAGTTGGTGCTGGAGTTGGTAGGTGTATGTCAAAGAGACTTGAATCTCTGGGCTGTCCATGTGGCAGCTGGATCCTGAGCCTTAGCAGAGTTTCAACATCTGCTCTCCAGTTCATTGGACTCACCCAGTACAACTGACAAGGAGGTGAGGATGAACAACCACCACACCAAGGAATCAAGAGAGTCTACAACTGCAAGCAAGAGAGTCCCATCCATCAGCCATATGGAATCGAAGCCCCCTCTGAATTTAGAGGTGGAGTGGGCATCACATCCCAGAATTCTCAGGATTGGGGAATAAAATATGGACTAGAATGGACCTACTGCTATTCTACTATAGACTTATTGTGATTCTCACAATGGAAGAAATTACATCATTGATGTGGAGACAGTGGCCACTGTAGTTGCTGAAGACTGGGAGAGAGAAAAAGAGGTATAATATGGGGGCATTTTCGGGACTTGGAATTGTTCTGAATGACATTGCAAAAGACAGATACAGGATATTATATATCCTGCCATACCTACAGAATGGAGTTGGAGAGAGTGTACACTACAATGTAAACTATAATCCAATGTAAACATATAATCCATTGCCATTGTGTGGCAATGCTCTAAAATGTGTTCATTTGCACTGAATGTACCACAGTAATGTAAGAAATTGTTAATGTGGAAAAAGTGGGAGGTGTGGGGAGTGGGAATCCTCTATAATTTTTCATACAATCTATGTATGTTTTAAAAATAAATAAAAAATATATTTAAAAAAAAGAAAATATAGGGGATTCCCCTATATCTCACCCTCTCCCCTTTTCACATTTTCTCCTCTTGATACAATCTTACATGGGTGTGGTACATTTGTTACAATAGATGAACAAATATTGAAGCATTGCTTCTAATCATGGTAAATGGTTTATATTATGGATTACATTTTGCATCATACACTTTTATAGGTTTGACAAAATTTATAATGACCTGTATCCATTATTGCATGATCATGCAGAAAATTAGAATGCCTTAAAAATGCCATATATTCCACCTATTGAATGATCTTCTTATATGACATGACCATTAATGAGGGTTAGCTTCCCCTTGGGGGTGAGTTCTTACACTGCTCATAAGTCCACAGCAGCAACCTGGGAAGGAGACTGTTTTCATGCTCCATGCACATCAGTCATTTATCTTCCTCCCTCTACCATAGGGATGATAATTATGATGCTACTTTCCCTTTTTGTCACTCTTCTTTAAGGTGGACTTACTACCTGTTAGACTTCTATGAGGAAGGAATTATTATTATAATATCCATTCTACAAAGAGGGAAATTAGGACCAGAGAGATTATAAGTCATATATTTCAAGAAACACGCTCAAGAAACACAATTCAAGTGTCTAAAACTGACTTTAATCTCAAGTCTAACTCTGGAAGTCCCCCCTTCTAACCCCTACACTGTAGTGCACGAGCCTCACAAAACAACACCTAATGGTGGCTTCATCAACAAAATGAGTTTAGATTTTTGGGACTGCTGGTTGGGCAGGTGTGGGATCTGTAATTCTCCCCTTTTGCTCTGATCTATCCTCAACATGCCAGGTGATCTGCAGCAGCTGGGAACATCTGCTGAACACATTGCCACTGTGTTTTGAGCCACCATCCTGGGTTCTACATGCACAGTTGCAGCATCTCCACTCTATCTTTCCTGGTGCACCTGCCCATCCTTCTCTTCCATGTCTTCATCCTGTATGTCCTAATGTTTTTTAACAGAATGTTTGAATGAACGTAATAGCAAGATCTCTTTGTTTTGCCACTTGTCAAAGCAAATCATAGCTCTTTTCTAAAATAGAAAGCTTTTTCCCCCTATTTCCAAGACCATGTATGCTCCCAAATCTCCTTTAGTATTTGGTTACATTGTTCTCCATTTCAGAGCTGTCTCCCAAAGTTTCTGGGAACACATTCTAGTATCCACTGGAGCAGTGTGCTGTTAGAACTTATTGTGACCTTGAAAGATAATCCATGAGCAAAGTTAATTTCAGTAGATATGGAAAAACTGTGATGTATAAATCATTTCAAGGCAACTCCAGATAAAGCCCATGCAGAGAGTACTCCATTACCCCCTAAAAAGAGTAAGGAGAAGGTTAAAATTCTTCATAAAACAGAGAAATGAAGTGTTTTTATTGTTATGGAAATACACATTCTGCAAATAATCAGAATCATACAGTAATAGATTGAAATCTATGATGAGAACCACTTTTGAGTAGCTGATATATCTGGTGTCCAGTGATTTCCATGACAGAAGCAAAATAATGTACAATTTTTCTTCATTTTCCTGCATAATGGCACATAACCACCCTGATAAATAAGTATAAGAGAGAAAATTCTACGATAGTATCTCCCTTCACTCTATATACTAACAAAACCATTGCTTGGGTTTCCTTCTGTAATATTCAGGACCACTCCAATGTGTAGTGATATAATGGAAGTCCACAGAACCAGGGTATTGTTTTTTAGGTGGTACCAGGAATTGAATCTGGGACTTTATACATACAAAGAGGCGCTCAACCACTGAGCTATACCCACTCTGCCCAGTGTATTTTCAAATTGAAGAATGGGAAGAATCAGGCTCCATAACTTTTACTAATAACATCCCTTAACTTACAGCTTTTGGATTTTGTATTCCTACTTGTTTCAGATGGATGCAAACTATTTCCTTTATTCATGCAACCACTTGACCAAGACTGGTCTCTTTTTAAGTATTGTGTGTCATTTCTACAGTTTGTTTATATTTCATATGAAACTACCCTTTCTGAAAGTTAAGTTCTAAGCTGTTTCAGATGTACTTTATCTATTTTTATCTGTGGAATTATGGAGAAATTTCATCATTCCACAATTCTAACTTAATGGAAATGAAAGGCAGTCTATGAAAATTCACAGACTGGTTCACTCACAAATGCTACAAAGTAATGGTTCTCAAAATGTGGTTCCAAGACAGTAGCATCAATACCATCAAGGGACTTGTTAAAAGTGAAAATCTGGGGGGCCCACCCCAGACATATTAAGTCTAAAACCCTGGGAATGGGCTCAGCAATTAATGTTGCCAGATCCCCAGTGCATCAGAACCACCTGGAGTACTTGTTCAGTCACGCATTTTTGGCTCCATACCAAAATCCCAGAAACAGGCAAAATTTTGTATTTCCCAATATGAAAGATGTTGCCCAAGTCCTACTAATGTCTTGCTTTGGCTTTTAATAAATCAAAAATGAATTTCCCAAGTTAACTGGGGAAAGAAATGAAAAGGCCATTTTTTTCTCTTCGTTTTCATCATCTCCATTAAAATGGAGAGCAAAGTGACAGTGAATAATGGGCCTATTAAAACTATGATCAAAGGGCATGTACTTCTTGCATTTATATTTTCTCCATCATCATTTTGCCAAAATGTAACTATGTAGGTTCAGATGATTGCATGGAAAGCACATAGAAGTTATAAGCAACCCAAAAATTGTTGATCTTTTCAATAGGAACATTGCATACCTTCATACAGATCTGAAACATTTTGCCAGTTTCTAATAAAGCACTTTTTCAGTTTTTTATTTGTTTTTTATGTATTTTGTCTTCTTTCTTCCAATAAAGTATTTCTGACATTCCAAAGCTTCCAGGGAATCATTTCAGATCAGAAAATATAAAGTTATCTCCCTGGATCATAGTTGGAATTTTCTAGGAGGTTGTGATTATATGGATAATGTTAGGACACATGATTTTATTCTATTTGTGTAGTTATCTGCATATAGGGAGATAAAATCATTGCACAGTTTAATCTTCTTTCTTGAAGTTTTCAGTCTGGTCTTAGGTAGACTCTATTTCATTGGAAAATTTCATTTCAAAAGATTGTTATTATTCTTAACATTGATTTTCTAGGAGCTTTCTATCATTAAAAGTGATTACTTCCTTAGGAGCCTAAGTCATTTTATTTTCAGGTTGCAATTTTTCCTAAGATAAAATATTTATTTTAAATATTTGTCAATAATTTTATATTTGGTAAATATAATTAAGACATAAGGATATTCATCTCACTGCTACGGTAGGACACTAGATTTTGATACTGAAATGCATGTGTGATAAAAACACATGGTCAGAGCTATAAGGAAAAAATTACACATTTTTTTTTCATAGAAAATACAAACAAGTACTGTGAAACCCAAGCAAACAGTAACTTTCGCTGGATTTCCTTTCCGAATACAACTTGAGTCTGATAATTCGTTTGCATTTTAGTAAAGGATTATTTGGTTGATTGAGAGTTTCTAATACAAGGTTGTCTATCATCTACCTAACATGTCAATTACAAGATAAAAGTAATGTCTCTTTGGAGGGCAAACATGACATTCTTGAAGGACCTAAGAAGAAAGAAGAGATTTAAATAAACAAACAGAGTATGGGAAAACAAAATAAAAAGGTATGAGTGAGAAAATGATACTAAGCAGGTCCCAATGGATTCAGTGGTGATTTGCTTAACTACTTCCAGATTGAAAACCAACCTCTTGAAGTTGGTCCAAATAGGATTACCTGCACTGAGGAAGGTGATAAAATAATCTCACTTTTTAACTGGGTAGGGGTGATTCTGCCATGCCTGACTGTAACCCACCTCCAGTTTTTCTTTATTTTTAAGGAAGCTTTAGATTGCATAAATCCTACATGAAAAATATAGTGGATTTCCATATTCCACACCTTCTCCCCCTCCCCCACATCCCCCTATTAACAACAGCTTTCATTAGTGTGGTACATTTGTTACAATTGAACACATTTTGATGCATTGCTACTAATTATGGTCTATACTTTAGAGTTTACACTTTACCTCGCATAATTTTATAGGTTTTGACAAATTCTCTAATAGCTTGTATCCATCATTGTAATGTCATGCAGTGCAATTCCAGCATCCCCAAAATGCCCCTGTTACAACTTTCTTCCCTCTTCTTCCCCTCAGAACTTCTGGTGACCACTAGAACATCTATATCAATGTTCCAAGTTCTTCCATTACTAGAATAATAATAAGTCTACTTTGGTTTGTAGTTGTATTCCCTCCTTATGTTTGTTCATTCCTCAATCTTGAGGATGTTGGGATGCTGATGCCCACTCTGCTTCTGATTAAGAGGGGATTTAGATCCCATGGGGCAGATGGGTGGAACTGTCTTTCTTGCGATTGTAGGTATTTTTTGTTTTGGGGGATGGGTATTGTCCATCATCATCCTTTTGTTAGTTGTCCTGGGTGAGTCCGATGAGCTTGAGAGTAGGTGTTACCTACAACTCACTGAAATTCAGGGCTCATATGAACAGCCCAATGACTAAAGTCTCTGAGACTTATATTTAACAGTGCTAATTATAGGTTCAAATAAAAAGGGCTCAAGAACCATGTGTAGGAAAATTATAAATGAGTCTAACTCTTATGCATTGGAGAAATGTGTTATCATATATTCCAAGATAAGACCCACTGACAGGGTGTTGATTTCCTGGTGTTTTCTGCCTTGCTTATTGTGTCTAGATGTGTTTAGAGCCCTCACGAGCACCCTTGCTTGAGACACTGTTTACCGTGGCAGTCAGTGAGATCCTCCTGAGACATGCATAAGCGTGACCTCTGGAATGACTGCTCTGCCCGACTCACTTTGGAATCTCTTAGTCATAAAAACTCATTTGTATTTAAGACGTCCCCCTTTTTGTCAAAGTTTTTTTCCAAATGCATTGGTAGATCGTGCTTGGTTGTAATCCCTCAGTGCCAAGGAAGCCCATCCCTGGGAGTTATTTCCCATGCCAGGGGGAAGGCCTCGGTTGTTAACCTTCTGAAATCATATTATTTTGTACTCTGTTGCTGAACATATCCATGAAATTGCAGATAACCAAGGAGACTTGTCTGGTTTAATTTTTTTTTTTAAAGATTATTTATTTATTTATTTATTTCTCTCCCCCTCCCCTCCACCCTGGTTGTCTGTTCTCTGTGTCTATTTGCTGCACCGCCTTTGTCTGCTTCTGTTGTTGTCAGCGGCATGGGAATCTGTGTTTCTTTTTGTTGCGTCATCTTGTTGCGTCATCTCTCCATGTGGGCGGCGCCATTCTTAGGCAGACTGCACTTTCTTTTGCACTGGGTGGCTCTCTTTACAGGGCGCACTCCTTGCGCGTGGGGCTCCCCAACGTGAGGGACACCCCTGTGTGGCACGGTACTCCTTGCGCTCATTAGCACTGAGCATGGGCCAGCTTCACACAGGTCAAGGAGGCCCGGAGTTTGAACCATGGACCTCCCATGTGGTAGACGGACGCCCTAACCACTGGGCCAAGTCCGCTTCCCTGGTTTGATTTTTAATTGAAGACACTTTTGCTTAGTATCTGATTTGAGGAAGTGGGTGTCAAGACGCTAGAATTCTGGTTTTGACACTCTGATTTTCACTGAACTGTAACACTGGCTAATTTCTATAATGTGAAACTATGTATTTTAAGAGGCAAACCAGTTTTTGGTATTACTTCAATAAGAAGAAATGGATTTTTAATAGATTTTTTTTTCTTGAGGGATCTTCTGGGAGTACACTGATGAACTACAGACTAAAGGCTGATAATTCTCTACATAAAATTGTTTATCATGGCCCAGATTTTCTAAACAAAGCTTTTTCTTTGTTTTCTTCAGTTCCTTAATTTATAAACTTACACTCAATCAAATACATGATCAAAGTAATTGAATTTTCCATATAATATCAATAATTCATTTAGGAATCAAGGGGGTAAATAAAAATGCAGCTGTTTTAGTTTCCTAGGCTGCTCAAACCAAGCAATACCTTGAAATTGGTTAGGTTAAACAGTGGGAGTTCACTTGCTAATAGTTTTGAGGCTAAAAGAAAGTCCAAGTCAAGGCATCATGAAGGTGATGTTTTCTTCCCAAAGACCAGAGTTCTGGGACTGGCTGCTGGTGATCCTTGGTGCTTCTGTCACATGGAGGCACAGGGAAGCCTCTTCTGGCCTTTCCCTTCCCTTCTGAATTCCATTGGTTTCAGCTTCTGGCTGCTCCCCTCTGACTTTCTCTTTCTGTCTAAATTTCATTCCCCTATAAAGGACTCCAGTAATAGGACTAAGTCCCATCCTGACTGAGGTGGGCTAAACCTTAACTGAAGTAACCTCATCAAAAGGTCCTACTTATAATGGGTGCACATCCACAGGAGTGGACTAACTTTCCAAACCATCACAATAACCTTTCATACAACTCATACTTAATGACATTGAAAACGTGAGGTTTTGAAAAGTGCGAATGTGATGAGTTCTCTTTATTGCTATCTTGGTAACTACTCCCTGACAATTATAAGGCATGCATTAAGTCTTGCAATCAGAGCTGCTTGCTGCACAGCATAACTGTGACATCAACAGCATACTCCAAGTTATTCAGTGCCAAACCCTCCCAAGATTACATAGTATGTCTGCCTTGCCTCATGTCTGTACAGTAATCAGATCTATCACAGATGATCTGAGCTGTCGTTCTCACATTGTGACATCCATGATAATTACATGTGAAGTTTTCTATCAATAACTTTTACCCTACTCCTCAAGAAATTGTAATTCAATAAACCAGATGATGTGGTGGTTAACAGATCTGCTCTATTGAAAAATAGCTCCATATAATTTTGCTGTAGGTGGTCCATGACTTATTCATGGGAAGATCCTCCCCATCTCTAACAATCTGAAAGCATTAAGCAGCTCCCATTGCCAGCACACTTGTTTTCATTAGCCTGAAAGGGCAGTTACATATTTTGATTAGAATTAATGGTCCTACTATCAGAATATAATCTCTCATTGTTTTGTATCCTTATGTTCTCTTTTACTAAATAAGAGTTCTCAATAAAAATTAATGAGTAAGTTTCTTGAAGGAAGGATAAAAAAATGAAGACTGAAAAGGATCATTTCTCAAAACTTCTACTATATATTTATATTTTTAAAATTTCCAACACCAAGAAGGCTTTTCTGCATCTATTTAATTAAAAGAAAAACAATTCATCAAAATGTTGTCGGGAAGTTGTCAAATTGACTTCAATTAAAAAGCTAGATTTACTCTTTTGTGTGATCTAAATAATTTCACATGTGAGACTGTTTTTGTTCTTAATAGGGGCATAGACTTCATCTTCAGTTTTCAACAGAACATAGTTTGGAATAACTGTTTAGACTTAATTCATAATTTATAGGAGGGCCCTCTAATAACTTTCACAGATACCATCTTATCCAACTCACATTATATTTTGAAGGTAAGAAATCTAGCCAAAGTAGGAAACCTAATATGCACAAGTAGAGATTTGTCACACCTGAAGTACCTTAAATGGCATATGGTATCTGCAGATAGTTTTTGCAGTTAGAGGATGAGTTTTTCATTTTGCATGTATATAATTGTGCACAAAATATTTTATGATAGCTTTCCTGCTCCTAGTAACTCATTTGCTACTAGTCATGATCAGTGTTATGAAGTAATTACAAAATGATTCATGTTAACATAACTTCATTTAAGTTTAATAATTCATGCTGCCACTGAGCTATTTGTACATTTTCTATTTCATCTACTCATAACCCAGGCAAAAATCACTTACTCATTTTCCTTCTAAAAAGGCATCTATTAAGGTCTTTTGCTGCAAACAGAAACGAACTTTCAGTGATATAAGCTAATTATGAGTTTAATAGAAGAATCTTGGGGAATCAGCATATTTTTAGGGAATGCCGCAGGGCAGGAACCTGGACAATCTGGAAGCTCTCGGTGGCACCAACAGTGTGGCTGATGCACCCCAGCACCCTATCTCCACCCCAGAATCCAGAAATTCCCTCTACTTGTTCCTCCTGTCTTTGGTTTCTCTATTCAATTCAAATTCCCAACAGAAGGAGGCTCCAGGGAACACTTTAGTTTACAGGATTTATCATCTCACCAAGACTCCACCCATTGGAGGAGCGGAAATTGCCACAATGGAAATAGGTGTATTGTTACAAAGAGGAATGAATATTTGCTGGTAATAATAATAATAATAATAAAATGAGAGAGCCCAAATGTATGGTGGAGTTTTGCAGGGAACGGAAACTAACCTCCCTCTTCCTCTCCTGAGTTCAGAAAAAATATGTGTGTATATGTATGTACTGTATATACACTTACATTAAAATATATACAGGGAAAGAAAAGGTGATATCAAACAGGAAAGCATCACCTCTTTAAATCACCAATAAAGCTACCTGGGGAAGGTGGTGTTGGAATTGCCGCCAGGTGGGCTTGTCAGACTTGGCTTTTTAATGAGTCTCAGGTATGCAGCCACTCGCACACCAGGTGAGCTCAGATATCTCCCAGGGGAGGCCCCTGACCAATGGCAGCAGGCAGTCCATCCTTGGCCTCTCCAATGGCAGGCAAGTCGGAAGGAAAATTGGGCAGATGCTGAGCTGAACTTGCCTCACCCCTTCCTTCACAACACACAATGCAAGTCAACTTTTTTCCCATGGGGAAGAATGAGTAAGGGGTGAGTTAAGAGGCCAGGTATGTTTTCCTAGCAGACATTTCTCCACAAGAAACCTGAGGTTGGAGAAGGCAAGGCTCCCCCAGCCAATGATGTTCATTACTGTTTGAATTACTTTCATTATAAAAGTAATTATTGCATGGTGTGAAAATGCAGTCAGTAAAAAAACTTCCTCATAATCCTGCTGCTCCCCCAAAAATTCACTGTTAACACTTAGATATTCTTGCCTCTTTCCTTCCAGGCATGTATGCATGTACAGGCACCTATGTATCTTTAATTTATGCCTCAACACACAAGCACACACTTTGTAGCACAGTAATTAATTTGTGTCTAGACTTTCTGCATGGTCTTTGGAAGAGTATTTAATAACAGTATTTTACCATTTGTTAAAGACCACTGTTGGGGGACCAGTTCTATAGAGAGAGACATACCCATTGCATTTCAAAGGATAATTACTGAATTTTTTAAGAGGTGATGCTTGTTTCTGTAAAAGACTGAGATGTGAACCTTGGAAATGGGTGTAGTTACCAGAGCAATAAAAATGGCTATACATTGTGTTGACTCCAATCAGCAGAATAGCATTGGTGCCTACATATCTAGAAACCATACTATCCAACTCCTAAACTTTATAGATGAAGAAACTGAGGACCAAGATATTTAAATGATAGGTCTAAATTAGCTTCAGTGTTTCTTCCATTGCACCATTTATAGAAAAAAATGGAATTTCCAGTGCAGGATCTAAAGTCTAACCTCTCCTCCAGATTGCAAATAGATGATGACTATATCCTAAAATAACTTGGTAATTAATTGGTGAATTCAGGATTACTAACAGAAAGCCACCCACCACATTTCCCAGTTAGGACTTCTTCTATCTTAAGACTCAGCCACTCAGAAGTCTTTGACAGTGTCCTCTGGGAATTATACTGGAGACAGTATCATCTGGACGAATCTCATTGTGTTTTTTTGTGTCTGTGTGGAAAAATAAGCCTAGATCAGAAGGAGCAGTGGAGATTATTTATTTAGATTTTCAAGGATAGGAAAACTATTTATATGTTGGTTTCCCTTGCTAAATTGGCACAAGCACCTCTCTTGGAAGTGCTTGATAAATGTTTGTAAACAAAAATGGGGGAATAAGAATAGAAGACCTATATGCAAGCAGTTGTTATACAAGAATCTAGGAATTGGTAGGACCATAAGTCTTACATGTTTATAAATCAGCTAGCAAAGACAGTTTTATGTAGGAGAAGCCATCTCCTCTGAGATAACTATCAATAGAAATAGCTCGATATTGGAAACAAACAACGTTGCATTAAAGTGCTAAGGTAATTCCTCTAAGGGGAAAAAAAGGCTAAGGCTTATTTCCAACACTTACAGGGTCTGAACTATAAAATGCAGCCTGAGAATCAGGGAGCCAGTTTAGACCCTGGGAACATTGGCACAGAGTGCTGCTGGGTTGCATAGGCCAAGGAATCATTGAGCATCATTAGAAGGGGTAGAAAAACCCAAGAGAAGATACTCTAAACATCCTTACACCATGCCAAGCTTCACTGACACACATATGCTGCAGCTGGCACACTAGCTCTCCTGAGAGATGTAAGGGATTTGACAAAGCTCCTGAGAGGAGCAAGTTAAATGGCTAAAGAGATAATGTCACCTCTATTAATCATATTATGGTAATGACATCCAACACTGCGTTAGCACTTACTGTATGCCAGTCCATGTGGAAGGCCCTTTATGTGTATTTACTGATTGAATCCTCACAAATTAGGTAGGTAATATCATTTACCCCCATTTTACAGATAAGGTTGTTGAGGAACAGACAAATTAAGCAACTTGCTCAAGTCAGACAACTAGTAAGTGGCTGCAATCCGATCCCAGGTTCTAAAATCCATGCTCTTTTCCATGACACTGGACAGGGGACATTCTACTATGGAAAGATGACGGCTGAGGAAAAATATTATTAAAACATAAACCTGTAAATCTTTCTGGGAGAGTTAACTTGAGTTAACTTGAATGTGTTTGTTATCTCTCAAAATGCAAAAAATAGGTTCTATTTTCAGACGAATGGCAAAAGTATTGCTTTAGGCAGTGCCAGCAAAACGAAAAGCACAACAAAACAAAGAAAAAAATATCAACAAACCCTTTCACTTAATGCATTATTTCAAATGATGTGCTTGGAATAAGATACCGGCAGGTTCATGAAGACAGATAATTCATGGAACATAGGTCTACAACCGGAAAAAGCACTGTTTACAAACACAAAAATTCTCATGTTGTTTATACAATGCTAATCTCCCGATGTTACCCCTGGCCTCCGGGTCACTTTCTCATGTGGAGGGTGATGGGGAATTGCAGGCGGTTCAGAGCCTCTGCCTTCTTTCTCTCCTCCCGTAATAATGGGTGACTTGCATGGGTAATAGTATTATACAGTTAGCCCTTCCACATTGGGACTTTGCCCATCACAGTTTGAATATATGAAGGGTCAGCATAAGAAATTTAGTGGGAATTTTGGGGAGTTTTGCAGAAGCCACAGATGACACGTGAAGGCCAGCAGATGATACACAAGGGTTAGAAATGTAGAGATATCTTAAAAAGTTTAGTAACTCATAAATGCATAAAATATATGTACTGTTATATATAACATTACCTGTATGGTACATATTTTACTATTTAATAACATAAATGAACAGCTACACAATTCTTTTCCTTAAAATTAAACTTGTAGTTAAAGAACTGCAGTTCTACTCACTGGTTTGGGGATGCCACGCGTGTTTACAGCAATCTCTCACGTGACATCTCCCAGTGCTCTGTCTCGCAGTGATGTTTGCATCTCTCCTTTATAGCATCTTGTGTCATTTAAACTTTGTTAAAACCAGGGGTCCCATGCATAGTGTTCTTTGTGGTTCAAAGTGCTCCCAAGAAACAGGAAAATGATGAACTTGAAGGAAAAAGGCATATCAAAAAAGAAGAGAAGGAAAGCTGGGAAGTCATTGCTGCAGCTACACCAACTACAAAGCATTTTGAATAAACCACAAGATCTGCCTCTCTCACGCGTAGAAAGTGCAACATTCTTTTGGGTACAGGATTCTTATTTAAAAGGCATTCTGGTAGAATCTGGCATCCTTCAAGAAAAGGCTTACATGATTCCCTAAAGGAAAATGAAGGTGAAGAGTCTACCTCTAAGGATTTTCAGGCCAGTGAAGGCTGGTTTGAAAATTTTTAAAAAAAGGTTTAGCCTACGCAAAAAAATTTTATGTGGACTTTTCAGGATGGAGGGGATGCTGTGCCCCTAACTCCTGTGATGTGGAAGGGATAATTGTAGTTAATTTCTACCATTTTTCATCAACTTCCTCTTATTGGCACACTGTGCCATTACCCAAATCTCTGTATGTGAAATTTTTAATTGACAGTTGTAGCAGTTTGATATTATTGATGAATTCCAAAAAGAAATATTGGATTATATTTGTAAACTGATCTTTTCCTATTGGATTCATAAGTTCCCTTGATTAAGTAATCATGTAAACCTCTTGTGCTAGTAGGGTGTTGATAAAAGGCATGGCAAAGGACAGAACTGAGGGCTTTTAATGTTCCAATTTTGATGTTGGAGTTTCATGCTGAAGCTGGAGCCCCAGGGAGAGAGAGACAGAGCTGTTCGCCTGACAGTCTACAGCTGACCTTGTGGAGAGAGGCAAAGCCTAGAGAACCTCAGAGTCTACAGTTGAACTTGTGGAGAAAACAGAGGAGCTGAGCCCAAAGGAACCCAGGAAACCTGAACCCTCATAGACGTAGGCAGCCATCTTGCTCCAACACATGAAAATAGACTTTGGTGAGGGAAGTAACTTATGCTTTATGGCCTGGTATCTGTAAGCTCCTACCCCAAATAAATGCCCTTTATAAAAACCAACCAATTTCTGGTATTTTGCATCAGCACCCTTTGGCTGACTAATACAACAGTATTAAATTCTGATTATTTATTCTTATATTAATCCTCTCCTTCATTCTTATTAACCCACTTCTTTTTTTCTCTTTTCTTTTCCTTTTTTTAAATTTAATGGATGTCCTGTCTTAATTTGCCAGAGCTGCTATCACAAATATCACATAATCATTTGGGTTGAACAAGAATTTATTGTTTCATGGTTTTGAGGCTAGAAGAAATCCAAAATAAAGATACTGTCAAGGCTTGCTTTCCCATGGCATCTGTATCATTCTGGCATGGGTTTTTTCTCTGCCTCCAGTCATCCCTTCCTTTCTCTGGCTCTTCAACTTCTGCTAAATTCTAACTTCTTCTTGTGTGTCCTTCCAGCTTCCAGCTTCCAGCTTCTTCCCTTTATAAAGTCTCTAGTAAAATGAATTAAGACCTCTCCTCATTTTGTTGGCCTACACCTCAACTAAAAATAATGTCTTTAAGAGGTCCTATTTACCTTGCGTTCACACACACAAGGATGTGAATTAAAATTAGGAACATGTTTGCTGGTGTGCAGAGTTCAGTCTACCACAGGTCTCTAGTCACCCAACTCTTCTTACTTTTCAGTATGCTCAGCCTCTCCTGGATAACTGTTTTTCCTACCTGGGGATTCAATCATTTCATTAATATTTTCAGCAGTTCCCTCAATGCCTTTACCACATAGTCTTTGTATTCAACACACCCTGATCCCAGCCTTAAATTCAACTAAACTCCCTCTTCCACTGCAGAACAGCAGGAGAGTGTCTTACAAATATTTGGCAGGAAGATATTAAATATATGATATTTTCATTAATAAATCATGAGAAAATAGAAATCTTTCCTAACTGGCTGTCACATGTTTGTGATTTTTACAAGTCACGCAGATGGTCCACTAATACCCATCGGCAAGCAGCAGTGACTACCCTTAGCTCTGAGACTGTGGGCAGCTCAGCTTCTCTGAACCTCCATTCTGCATCTTTACATGAAGCTAACAATAGTACCCACCTCATACTTAGAATTGCTGTGAGGAGCAAATGATTTCATGTACGTATAATGCTTCTCAAACCTCCTGTACCTAATGCCCCATATTTTTTAATCCCAAAATAAGCATTCCTTGTATTATCCCCCAGATTCCTTCTGTTCCTTTCTCAAACAAATAAACAAAAATGAAAACAAACCACATAATCATTTTCTCCATCAAAAACAAATATATGACTCTATCCCCTACCTTTTAAAAAATTATATACACTTTATATCCTTCTTGACTGGTTTTCACCTCATTCTACTTTTTCTTTAAATTGCTCCAATGGTTCTTTCTATAATATTATAACCTGTTTCCATAATATAATTCCATTTTTGCATCATACCCACAGGTTGATCTGTGTTTACAATTGTTTTCTCTGGATTGGACAGATTAAAATCAATGTCCTTTTCTTTTTTTTTCTTTCTTTGTACTTCCCAGTTTTCTTTATTAAACATATATGATTTTTGAATTTTTAAAATAAAATATTTTTTCAAAACTAAATTTAATAAATATATAATGAGTACCTACTGTGTATTGGGCACTGTGAGGGCACAAGATAAAGATGTTGTGCTTTCTGATTTCAAAGAATGTTTCCTCAAATGGCAGAGTAAAATGTGCTTAAGGCGATAGAAGAGAGGGGCAGAAATGTTCCCTGTGAGCTGAGAAAAGGGGGCAACTCTGATGTGGCCAGAAGTGTTCAAAAATGAAGTACAATCACCTCTGAAATTATCTTTTCATTTTTCATAAGTTTGAAAATAAGTTCTGGGACAACATGTTTTTTGCTGCTTTTTCAGTAAATATCTTAATTCTTCTTTTGCGTTTTTTCATGAACAAGTAAATAGGAGAAACACAATGTCAGTATCTACCCAAATTGTCACGAGTAGTAAGGGGTGTTGTGAGAGTTGATGTGGGGACTGTTTTCCCCTCTTACATAATTATTGTGTGGCACTAATTTTGTTTACCTATTGTATTAGTCAAGGTTCTTTAGGGAAAGAGAACCGAGAGGAGATATCTGTAAATAGTATGAGATTTTGTAAAATTGTCTAACACAATTGTGGGGATGCACAAGTCCAGATTCCACAGGACAGGCTGCAGACCTGGGGCTCCGATGAAGATCCTCGCTGAGTTCCCAGGAGATGCTAACTGTTTGAAGTAGAGATGGAACTTCTCTGAATGCTATAATCACTTGCCCTTTTAAGGCCTTCAGCTGATTGGATGAGATGTCACTCATTGCTGAAGGCAGTCTCCGCAGGTGTAACCAGCCTTCTATGCAATCAATTCACTGAGGACTAAAGTCGTGAAATGCCCTTATATTACAATTAACCCAGTGCTTGCTTGACCAGACAAATGGGCAACATTACCTGGCTGAGTTGACACATTAGCCTAACCGTCATGCCTATCGTTTTTCTAAGGGAATATATATTTGCTAATATGATTCAAACAAATGTTACTTTTTGGGTAACTCAGAGAAGGGAAAGACTGTATTATATAAAATACTCATTTGATATATCCTATCGAAGTTAAAAACCTAAAGAAATCTTTCAAAGTAAGTTATGGTTCTCAGAAGGGAGGGTAGAAGAGTTGATGATTTTGTAATTAAATAACTGAGAACAAACTGAAAACTTACAGCATGCGAACCATGCTGTGTTGTCATCGTATTTAATCACAAGTTTTCCTTGGTTAGTGTCAAATGGAAATAGAAATTAAATTTAGACAGAGCTTATTAAGAATTGTTAGTCTGAGGAGCACTTCATCAGCTCTAAAGTATATGTAAGTGTCATGGCTAATTAAAATTGAATTTTAGTGCTGCTAATATAATTTGCCATCTTAAAAATCTGCTATCTGGGAACCTCTCCAGTACTTTGCCGTGATGTTCTTGGTACTGTTATTAGTATTCACTTGGGACCCTTATAGCTAATGTCTATTTGACCTTCCATCCAAGAAACTAAAACACAAAGCAGATCAAAAAACTTTGCCTATCTTGTGTTTTGAGGGCACATTTTGTGGTGTAATTGTAGATACTTGGAAATTGGCTCAAACTGAGTCATGGGTGATAAAGCATTTAGGCACTGAAACTGTGCCTCTCAAAAGATTATTAAGGGAAGCAGACTTGGCCCAAAGGATAGGGCGTCTGCCTACCACATAGGAGGTCTGGTGTTCAAACCCCAGGCCTCCTTGACCCGTGTAGAGCTGGCCCATATGCTGTGCTGATGCGCGCAAGGAGTGCCCTGCCACATAGGGGTGTCCCCTGCATAGGGGAGCCCCATGCGCAAGGAGTATACCCCGTAAAGGGAGCCACCCAGTGCGAAAGAAAGTGCAGCCTGCCCAAGAATGGCGCTGCACACATGGAGAGCTGACACAACAAGAAGACGCAACAAAAAAAAAAGAGACACAGATTCCCAGTGCCGCTGATAAGGATAGAAGCGGTCACAGAAGAACACACAGTGAATGGACACAGAGAGCAGACAACTGGGGGTGGGGGATGGGGAGGGAGAGAGAAATAAATAAAAATAAATCTTAAAAAGATTATTAAAACATTTTGTTGTGGTAGAGTTATAGGAAGATATAATTTGTCTGGATTATATTTACTTAAAATAAGTACAAGGAGAAGGAAACACTCATGAGCTATAAATAGTAAAAAATGAGGATGAAGTACTCTCCCACGTCTCCTGTTCTGCTGTTCCTTATTTCCTATGCAATTCTCTATCTCCATCAAAAAACTACTTCTATTTCCAATCAAAACTAATTGATCAAGTATCTTACCAGATATGCTTTTTCCCCTCCCTTTGAATGGGGGCTGGACTTAATGATTTGCTTCTAACTGACTATGGATAGAGAAAATCTGTAACTTTACAATACAGAGACCTGGCACACAACACCTGAACCCAGTTAAGCTTAACAATGCTAGTAATAAGTCATGTTGATGTATACCTCCTGTGATATTATTCCCCCAAACACATAACTCTATTCTCATCATTAGAAAACTATCAGTCAACTTCAAACTGAGAGATGTTCAACAAAATATCCTACCAGTCTCTTCAAAATGTTCAAGTTCATGAAAGAAAAAGAAAGACCAAGGAAATGTCACAGATTAAAGAAGACTAAGGAAGACAAGACAACAAAACTCAATGTTTTTATCTGGCATATACCCAGGAGAAGATATAGAATATTAGTGGAAAAACTTGGAAAATCCAAGCAGAGCCTTTAGTTTAGGTAAAAGAATTTTATCAACATTTCTTAGTTTTTGATAATTGTACTAAAGTTACGTAGTATGTGGATATTAGGGGAAACTGGGGAAGGGTATAGGAAACTATTAATTTTTCAACCAGTTTTGTAAATCTAAAATTATTTCAATCTAAAAATTAAAAAAACAAGAACCAATTCATGAGCCTTCTAGGTTCTCATAATTCATTTCTATGGTAGCCATGCTCCACGATGGCCCCATGGGGTCCTTGCCTTCTGTGTTCACATGCTTGTGGAGGCATGTTTCATATGGAATCAGGGATGAGTTGTGTATCAGAATACTGCAGAAGTGATGGTTGTGAGTTTGGAGGCGAGGTCATAACAGGCGTTATGGCTTTCACCTTTGTCTCTTGGGCTCTTGGACTGCAAGCTTCTCGCAGCCTTATGTAATATCCCAAGTGGAAAGAAACTGAGGCCACCCACTAACGGCCAGCACCAACTTGCCAGGCATGTGTCTGAGCCACCTAGGAAGTGGATCTTTCAGCCCCGTTTACACCCCACCCACTGTCAGAATGCAAACTGATGAGAGACCATGCACCAGAAACATCCAACTGATGATGTCATTGTTTTAAGCCTCTATGCTTTGGGGCAATTAGTTATGTATCGATAGACAATTAGTACAGTCCATTAAATTTTAATATTTAATTTCTTCAAATACCATTCTGTACCAAGGAGATAATGTTACATATTATAAACAATGATTGCACCTGTTAAATGTTACTTAGAATGTTTTAGAACGTACATGAATCAGATGCCCCACATTATTATTTGTTAGAGATTTTAGAATTTTACAATTCAATGCTTAATGAAATGTGTCTATGTTCAAGATGCCAGTAAAAAAATAAGTCAATGGAGGTCAAAATCCACCAAACTGAAGCATGTTTAAATTAAATTTTAAATATTCAGATTTCTTATATTACCACTACTTGAAACTATTATTTCACCACATTACTGTGAAAAAAAATGCATTCCCATATTTTGAAGATATAAACTTTTCTAAATCTGAGACTAGATTAACCAGAGACCCAACTTCTAAGGAAAACTTATACTAGTTTCATACTTTATCAGTTTTATTTGATGTCATGTTTATTTGGTGAAAGTTTCACATTTATTGGCTGTTTTATTTTTCAATTGACTGTATCAGATATTTATCCTTGACCATGGATTGAGTTACATTCTTGAGGTTCACAAGTCAGATATTGCAAAATTCCTTACAGTTGTTGTGTTGGAACTTTGTCTCCCTGTTCTAAATATCTGATTCTTAAATCTGATAGCAAATTTCAGGCTCTTGCACTTGTTTCTGCAAAATGGCCGTTTGCATTACAACCACTTGGCCTTATAAATTCTGTTGCACTGTTATAATCTTTGTGCCTTAATTTATAAAATGACACACACAACAATTAACTTGCAGACTCTTTCAAGGTGCTTTGTTATAGGACAATCATTATTCAGAAAACAAGTCTAAACATTTATAATTTCTTCTGTATGTGCTGGCCGGTTGATTAATATACTTCTCCTATGTAATTATGGATATCTTTAACCACATTTAAATTTAAATTGAGCTGCTTTAAATATGAAGTTTGTTTCCCTCTTTAACCACTTATCAATAGAATAATAAATCCGATAAATTTTTTCTATAGCTTATGTTGCATTTTCTGACCAACAGCATCTATTTCTGCATTGAGTGATAAGACTGGGCCTGTCTGTGGGCTTCATACCTAGTTTTTCTCTATGTAAAATCAATATGCCTAATTTTGACTAAAGGAATCCTTGACTTTAGTAATACTTTATTAGAAGATTTTGAGCTAAACTCTTAGTGCACTCCAAATAATTTCAAAATAGTAAATATCTATTTTATTCAGTTTGTCATACATTAAACAAATCTTTATTGATACCTGTTGTTAATAATGGACAGCCATGGACTGGTTCTTGTGGTTTGAACAAGTAGCCACATATTGCATTCACAGTGCTTAGAGCCTACTCACTACTAACTTGTATATTTTATAGACACTTAATGTTCATTTCTTGCCTACTAACATTCTGTCTTCTCAACTGGATACTTTAGTGTGATTCAAACATCTTCTGTATAATTTTTGGTTCTGGCAGGAACAGCATGCACTCAGACAGTTTAAAGGAAGAAACTTTTTTCTGAAGAATTTACTTACTGAGTGTGTGGCAGGATTAAGGATACAAATAGAGGATGTTGAAGGACCCAGAATATAGCAGCAGTAGGAAGATGTTATTTCCATTAAAAACCGAGGAAGATGGGGAGGAGCCCAGAAACAAGTGGAGCTCTAAAAGAGACTATCCTGTGGGATCAGTAGTCTTTAAAAGTCATAATTGCTTCCTGGGAATTTGGCCAAATCAGAAAAAAAACAGGGATGAAATACTCAAGTTTCTTTCCTTTCCTGCCTGCTCATCTCTGCTCTCCTACAGATGCTTCCTGTGGGCAAAATCCATTCAGAAGGCAGCTAATTCTGTAATAAAACTCCAAGAGCACAGCCATTCAGGCTCCAGAGCTGGATAGGGAAGTATGGAGAAGGGATCTTGGGGGGGGGGGGGGAAATGTAGCATAACCAGCATACCTTCATAAGAAAGTGCTTTATTGGAAGCAGGAATTCTTCTCTTCTTAAATCATATTATATATAATATATATTTTATACATATCATATTATATATAATGAAAAGAATCGTAAAGATATATTAACAATTCAGGTAATGTAAATTGAAATAATTGTAATATCCTTGAATATGCCATTTGTTTCTCAAGAGATATGTCTCACAATAAACAAGCAATTAAAAAGTACTTTATAGGTAATCTTGAAATTAAGTTAAACAAATTTTGCCCAAGTAATGACACAAACCCTTCTGAGTGACTTTTTCAGGACCATGGACAGAAACCATGCTGCTGCATTTCTGTTTTCAAAAGCATATTGTGCTCAGGACCATAGACCATTGTATTTATCTTATCATAATTTACTAAATTGTGCGGGACTGAGTGTAAACTACAATGTAAACTATAATACATGCTTAGTGGCAATGCTCCAAAATATGTTCATCAATTGTTAACAAATGTACCACACTAATGAAGGATGCTGTTAATGTGGGAAAGTGTGGGAAGGGTAGGGAGCTAGGAATATAGGAAGCCCCTATATTTTTTTATGTAACATTTATGTAATCTAAGTATCTTTGAAAAATAAAAAAGTATGTTAGAAAGAAATAAAAAGCATATTGTGCTCAGACCTATTTCTCTGGCTAAAATTTCCTGAGTTTTATTTAAATGATTGAAGCTACTATTTGACTGGTTATATAAAGATGTTATGAGATTACAGTTAAGAACTTAGTTAAAAGTTTTTGGTGTAGATGCTTCCCTTAAATGGATATATAGGCTGTATAACCATTGGCTGCAAGGATGCTCCTAGGACTAGTTCTCCATTTTCTGGATAGATGGGGAATGGCGATATTTCATATTACAGAAACTGCTACAGGAAAAAGTGAGTCTCTCACTACTTCAGTTTCAAGAAAATTTGCATTTCTGGCAGGGAAATAGAATAATTTGGAGTAACTTTCAGAATCATAGCAACATATAAACTGACCTTCATAATGTCAACTATTGTTATACAATCTTGAGATGTATTAAAAATTGATTAAAGTCAGTACAGATAATTAAATTCCATATGACTTCACTAACCACATTTTTCAAAACATGTCAACCAGATAATTTTCTTTAAAACAAAAACCTTTGTAGTGTATTTCTTGCATTTAGCCCATCTTGATCAGAGGTCAGAAGTACTTGCTAATACCACCCAGCACTACATAAAAGGTTGCAACTATTTTGGTAGAGAATTCTTGAATCAGCCACTAAACTACAGGGTTTCAAAACCTGGATCAGTTCTTGAAATACTTACACAATTTGGAAAATTTGAGGAATAGTATATTAGGTCAGTCTTACTCTCTAATGAATTCTGAAATTTTACTTCTCCATAAACATGTTTGATACTCAGCTAGAGATAAGAAAATGCCTTTTTATATTTTTATTAGCTATTAATGAGAAAGGAAGCAATATTTATAAAATATCTGTAAAGTATGAAGAATAACAATGCAATAAAAAACCTATTGTGGGCCAGTTTGGTGCTGCTTATTATAAATTTACTGTGTCACTATGTGCACTCTTATAAGTTCTCCAATTGTGTTTGATCACAAAGATGTAGGCAAAAGAAGGCAGGTACATTGTACTCATCTACAGTAGGAGTTTTTTCTAGGTGGAAGTGAAAAAATGAATAAAAAAACAGATATAAATTTGTTGACAAGAGTGTTGCTGAAATTATGAACCATGGAGTCTTAAGTGGAAAAAGAAAGAAGTAAAGATAAGAAAGACATGACGTACTTGGAGAAAGGTAGATTGGACTGGAGATTTTGATGGGTTAAGTGGAAGTCATTGAACACATAAACTGGGGGCAGGAGAGGTGTAGTCAATGAGTGCATGTACAGCTCTTGATTGGCATTAGAAGGAGTTTGGGATAATGACAAGGTTCAGAATACAAGTGTGGTAGTGGATGGATTAAGTGGCTTAGCAAAGGTAGGGTTTTCCATTTGTATGTTTTTAAGTCATCCAGTATGGTAACAGAGAAGAGAAAAAATTTTTTAAAGATTTATTTATTTATTTATTTTTCTCCCCTCCCCACCCCCCCCCGACCCCGGTTGTCTGTTCTCTGTGTCTATTTGCTGTATCTTCTTTGTCCACTTCTGTTTTGTCAGCAGCACAGGAATCTGTGTTTCTTTTTGTTGCATCATCTTGTTGTGTCAGTTCTCCGTGTGTGCGGCACCATTCCTGGGCAGGCTGCATTTTCTTTCGCGCTGGGCGGCTCTCCTTACGGGGCGCACTCCTTGCGCCTGGGGCTCCCCTACGTCGGGGACACCCCTGCGTGGCACGGCACTCCTTGTGCTCATCAGCACTGCGCATGGGCCAGCTCCACACGGGTCAAGGAGGCCCGGGGTTTGAACCGCAGGCCTGCCATGTGGTAGGCGGACGCCCTAACCGCTGGGCCAAGTCTGCCGCCAAGAAGAGAGAAATTATACACTAATGCCAACAGCTTTGATGAGTGATAAGTCATCTGGTTATCTGTCAGTGCTGGTGACAAGGAGGGAGAAATAGTGGCATATCAAAAATAACATGATTCTCAATGAATAACTGTATTTCCCACCAAACAGCTAGGAAGGGTAATTGTAGGTAGAAATGGAGAAGAAAAGAATCTAATCTTCAAATGGATTCAAATGAAAAAGCATTTCGACAAAACCCAACACCAATTCATGATAAAAACTGTCTTCAAGTGAGGAGTACAGAGAACATACTCAACTTCGTAAAGAACAGCTACAGAAATCTTATAGCTAACGTCCTACTTAATGGTAAGAAACTGCATGGTTTCCCCCCTTAAATACATATTACTAAGAAAAAGAAGCAAGTATCAAAAGGCTACATGCTGAATGATTATAAACATTTGGCATTCTGGAAAAGACAAAACTACACAGATAGTAAAAATATCAGTGATTGCCAGGGGTTTACAGGAGGGAGCACTATGTAGGAATGAATAAGTGGGGCACAGGGCATTTTTAGAGCAGTGAAACTATTCTGTGTGACACTGTAATAGTATACATGACATTTTGCATTTGCTGAAGCCCATAGAACTGTACAACACAAAGATTAAGCCTAAATGTAAACTGTAGACCTTATTATTAGTAATAATGTATCAGTGTCAATTAATTGTAACAAATGTGCTAAACTAACGCAAGATGTGGCTCATAGGGAAAACTGTGCAGGGGCATAGGGTATATGGGAACTCTGCACAAGTTTTCAGTAAATCCAATAGTGTTCTAAAAATAAAGCCTATTAAGCAAAAGCAAAACCTAATCTTAACCCAGTCTCCTTAATCCCAACTCTATGGGGGTGTTAGATGTCAACTATTCCAAGTGATTTTTGATTGTCTCAGTAACCCAATATGACAATGAGAGAGGCAAATAAGTTTACAGACTCATTGGTTGCTGTATTTAACTAACATATATTTATTCACCCTAGCAAAATAAATGAGACTATGTCTATGTTTGTGTATGGCACATGCATGTTTTCCCTAAACATTCAAAATCCTATTTAAAAAGTTTGACTATTAACATTAAAAATAAAAATGAAAAGGAAGAAATGAGAGTAACTAATTTTAGTAGAGACGAGGCAGTGAATTTGAAGGATGTAATGGGTGTGTCTGTGTGTGTTCTACAAGTGGTTCAAGTTTACCCCTTTTATCTCTACTTCCCTGGTGTAATGTACCATTTACCTTGTTCCTGTAAATCCCAATGTTCATCTTCCTTTCAAACCAATTCCTGCCTGTGCTTTTTGGCTAGGAAGAAGAAGATGGCTGTGGTGAGGTACAATTATGTCATATATCAAATCCACTTCAGAAGGACCGGTGCTTGCAGAGATGTAACTGCTTACCTTTGCTATGTAAACGGCATTAGCGCTTGTTGTGAACACATGCTAAGCCATTACCTGAGAATTAAAAATCTGCCAATATCCTTGGCCCTAAGAAGATTCTCCAAATTATGTTGATCCTCTTTATTTTTGGCCAGTAAATGAGCCAATCTTTTTTAATGAAGGACAAAAATATATCCCTTTACTTACCACATAGAACCAGAAATATTGATTGCATATCAGGGAATGGTTCTGTCCTTCCAAGAGTATTTACTTTTAAGGTTCATTTGGTAAATCAATTCAATAAAAACAGAGCTTTCAGGCTGTCAGAAACCTGGGCTGTATGAGATGTACTGTTTAGAGACTCCATTTACCCCTTAGAGTTGTGTAGATATATTCACGCTTTCTCTTGAAAATCTTGGAAGTTGTGTAAAGCCTGTCTTTAAATACTGACATAGAGAACTGGTAGCAACATAAATGCTATATAAAACAGAATTTTGTAATACAGTTTTATTTTAAGATGTGGTGTTCTGATATCTCTCAGTTGACATGAGCAACTATATAAATTCATTGTCTTTTGACATAGAAGAATTGTGTTAAATAGTCAAGGGTATTACTTAAATTTATACAATACAATAATTTTAATGCATATAGCAGCATTTCAAAGTATGTTAGAGGCATTTATCACATTCTCTTTTAGGAATATGGGATAAAAAGGTAAGCTAGTGCAAAATGCAATGAAGTCAAATGAAGAATAAAGAGAATACATTTTATAGGCCAGTAAAATAAATGCCAGCTGCCCTGATAAATTAGCCTGAACTTTTCATTTATCTCTTTCCTTAACTATTTAAAGGTTTAAAACATCATTCTTATTTTATTGTATTGTATATTTTCTCATCAGAGGAAAGACAAATTGTATTAAGAGTTGCTTGATCATACTAATAACTAAGGTAAAAATTCTCCGGTTTGTTTGTCTGTTTTGTTCTGTTGGGGTTCTTTCCCTCAATGAACCAGATAATTAGTCATGTTCCCCAGAGTGGGAAATCTGGCCTAATTAGACCAAGGTCAAAATGCAAGTCATTGCTAAGGTTAATTAATTTCAGGCCCCTGGCTAGATTAATAACAAATGTATTCATCTGCTGGTCAACATTTATGAGAATTGCTGTTTGTAATTCCATTAGAGAAGGTTAACTTTTAATATTGGTTTCCATTTCTAAGAGATACAAGGTAAATAGGGCTTTTCTATACCCACTGAAAACTAAAACACAGGTAAGATGATCACAGATTGTCTTGATTTTAGAAATGTATGTGTACACTCCCTGCCCCCACACCCCCAAAACAGTGAGTTCCTTGTGGGCAGGGACCTTATTTGATGTATCACTATATTCTCAGCATGCCTGTCTTAGTGCCAAGGGCATAATAAAACTTCAATAAATCTTGTTAAATGAATAGGAGAAGGAGCCACTGTGCAAGTGAAATCAGAGTAACACACAGGATTTTATACTGAATGCTTTCCCCAAATTAAAAAATAATAATTTGTAAAAAGGAAAATCCTGCCTCTTACCTTGTATTGGCATCCGTTTTCTATAATAATCCTGCGCTCAGCAGCCCATAACTGTTTGCCTCCTCTGGGACTGCTGTTAATCATTTGAGTCTCTGACCTTCTATTTCCCTCTCTGTTGGCTCTTTCCCATTAATGTTTAAATATTTCCAATTTCAAATAAATAAACAAAAAACTAAACATTTTTGCCCCCTACTCTATATTCATTCTTTTTCATAGCCTTTACAGTAGGACTTCTGGCAAGCATTGTCTTCACTTAATTTCTTCTTTCCTTCATCTTCTTTGGCAACTCCTTAATCCAGGACACTGGCCCCACTGAAACTGCTTTGGCCAAGGTCATGGTAGACTCCTTGGTGATAAATCAGGAGATCTCCCTTAATGAACTCTGAATCAACTGACGCTCTCAGCCATGTCCTCTTTCTTTACCTTTGGTTTCCAGGACAGTGACTCCATTCACTACTTTGATTTTCCTTGTACCCACCTGGACAGTTTCCACTATCCTTTTTAGGCTTTTCTTCCCCAGACCACTGCTCACTTGGGTTCCCCAAGACTCATTATTGCCTTTGTCTTCTTATTCCCTGGAAACTTTCCCTCAGTTTGGAGGTCTCTCATGTTTTCCTATACCTGTTATATATTTATGAGGCCTAGATATATATCTATATAGATATATGTATCACCATTTAAATGTCTCCCCTTAGTCTCAAGGATAGCAATTTACAATTTACACTGGGATTTCCCATGAACATTTCCGGTGTAAAATGTCCAAAATGCCTCTCACCCTTTTCCCGGAAATTAACCTGCAATCCTTTCTGTTTCCACATCTCTGTGAAGTGGTGCCATCATCTGTCCAGAGGCCAGAATTAGAGTTTGGGAATGACCTACCTCTCGTTAATCCTCAAACTAGTGGATTTTATATTCTTAATCTCTCTAAGATGCATCTACTTCTCTCCACTCTCACCGCCGACCCTGTGCTAGTTCAGGCGGCCAACTGTCATCATTTTTTGCCTGTTTAACAACAATGCTGATACCCACTAATCCATTTTCCACACTCATCTAAGTGCAAAGCTGGATATTCCAGTCTCATCTTCTCTATCCCCTGTCCCTGCTATTTCTCCAGGGAGAATGGTATTAGAAACCAATATGTGGGCACTGGATGTGCTTGTTGCTACAGTGGTGTGGTTGCTTCTAGGCCCGCAGGAGATACTTTTGTTTTTTGTTTTTGTTTTTTATTTTATAACCACCTTCCCAGAAGGATTTTTTATAAAAAGTATAAGATAACACCTTTTTCTTCCTTATATCTGGCATCTGCTTCCTGCAACATACCACCACAGAAAGTTGTTGATGTTACTTATTTTTGGCTTGGTAATTCCTTCCTTTCAATACTCTGGACCACTGCTATCTAACAGATATATAAGGCAAGCTACATAGGTAATATTAAATTTTCTAGTAGCCATATTAAAAATTGAAAAGACACAGATAAAATTAATTTTATAATATACATTACTTAATCTAATAGCTCAAAATATTATCAATTCACCACATAATCAATATAAAATTAATGTGATAAATGCAGAGCTGACCATATATTACTTCCCTCCTAGAAGCCCTTCAACAGCTCTCCATTGCCTTCCTTGCAAAGCTTAAATTCCTTAGGATGGGTGTTCATAATTTGGCCCCAATATGCTTAGGAATCAATACTCCAGCTATTGTGAGCTACCTGCAGATCTTTGCCATGAACTTCCTCCAGGAAGCCTCTTCTGATTTCCTCACTTCCTCTTTGTGTCCTTTTCTATGCCCTCACTGAGGATTGACATATTCTCTCATGGTATTTAGAAGACTGGATTCATCTGGTCACTTCCTCTACCTCTCACCTACTCTGTGCAGTTCAAGGAGGGGCAGACTGTATACTTTCAAAAATCTAGCTCAGTGCTTCGCACATAATTAATTCCTAAAACCAGATTTGCTCAATACATAAGGAAACAGATGAAAAGAATAGGTAACTGTTGTCATTATGCTTTAATACATGAGAAAGAACCATATGGAAGAATGCACATCTAATTGCCACTTTATCTTCCATAGATTTCTTATAACCTGATTCCCTCAATTATGATAACTGATGTTCATGTTAATAATGCTGAGTTATTAGGCCTTCCTGAAACATTTTTGAATGATTAAAAATCGATTAAACTATAGTAAGTATGATTTCAATGATAGTGCTTTTTATACTCATGAAAAAATTGATCATTTATTTATGATATTTATTGACTCCCTACTAACCAGAATATTTATATTGTTAATGATATTAACAAGAGCATATGAGACACCATTTAGATTATTTAATTTTCATAAAGGTCTCATGATGTGGTATTATCTCCCTTTTAAAGAACAAAATCACCTGTTCCCTTCTCTTACACTTTCAGATAAATATCAGATTTGGCCAGTTTGAGAATTATTGACAGAAACCCTGCATCTTAAGGACTAATGGGCTCTGGCAGTGTCCTGCGACCAGCAGGACTTATCTCAGTCATGTTGTTTGATGACATTTCTTGATTGGTGCCCCCTGCCCCTCCTCTCCATGCCGCCCATTAGGTACCAAGCCTGCCTCCCTGTCACAGAGCTAAAGAATGTACAGTTTGACCTGTGTAGATTCTAATATGCAGAAGAAATGCTTTATTCCTACTGGGAATATCTGCCTTTGAAAACAGATACTCAGAAAAAGAGTAAGCATATACAAATGTGGTAGATGAGTACTTTTTCAAAAATGCATGCAAAACATGTAATATTTTTCTATATTGCACAAGACTTTCCTAGAACTATAAAAAACATACCATATCCTTTGCTTGCATTCTCTCCTCCTTCACTGGGTGAATGAACTGTAAAAGAATGATCAAAACAGGAGAAGAGAGAGAGGGAATTAAGCTAAAGTACAATTCAGAATAGCCTCATAAGTTCAATGACTTATGCCACCATCCCAGGAACAGAAGCCATTTGTCATCTGTATGAGTCAGTCATTGTACATAGTGATGTATTGCTTTATCCTTGTCTCAGGAGATTAAAAGAAGATTCTGACCATTGTTCCTCTGTGAAAGCATATTGAGTTATCGCTGATATTTCAGGGAAGAGTGATTTACCCCCAACCTTTCGAAAAGAATCTGCCTTAATGTTTCCACTCAGGAAACATTTCAAGGCCACAGGTTTCATTGGGCTCTGACGGAGCATCAACCACACCACCCTGTGCCATTTGGAATGAATGTCTCATTCCTCCCAGATTTAAAGGCCCCACCAAAGAGACAATGAAGCAATGACACTTGATGACTCTTTCTAATATTTGGCAATGAAAAGATGTAATGCATATCCACCCCAAATCTATAACACTGGGATGTCAGTCCATTTATTGCTTCTGTCCTTAGGAGTTAGGAAGAACAGATGTTTGTCATTCCCTACAATCTGCTCGTGATTAAACTGTTAATAACTTGCCTCTCGGCATAAGACACCCTGCAGATCCACTCTCCTGCCAGGTCTGGAAATTCTGTCCACAGGCTTAATCAGGATGAACCCATGGGTCTGAAGCTGGACTCATCTTCTTTTGAGCCATGAGGGTGAGGACAATTATCTGAAGGGAATTTGGGTTCTCTTGGCAATAAGGAGGGGCAGCTCTTGCTGAGTAGGCAGACAAGAGTGAGAATAGCCCTCATTGCTTTCCTGATCCTCCTCTAGAAAGAAATCATCCTCAGTAACCCAAACATCCCTTGTTCTATCTGCAAGATTTCTCCTTACTCCCTGCCCTCCTTTGTTTCACTAACTACAAACTCCACATGCTTTGGATCTGTGCTTAGAAGTTACTTCTACCAGGAACTTTCCTTGGTCCTCTCAGTGATACTGTACAATCTTAGTGTATTCTATCATAGTGCATCTCAAAATACATAGCCATTTCTTGTTTTCCTGTCTCCAGCTAGGCTTTAAGTTCCAAGAGGGCATTTATCATTCTATCCATTCTACCGAACAGAGTCCCTGGCACCTATATATACCCAATTGAATTTCGTATGATGAATTAACCTTGAAAATTATGGTTGAATTTCAAACACACATACATTTATTAAGTACTGTAATATTCTTCTTTATAATATATTCCTTTGAATACATTCTTGTTCCAAAAAAGATTTAAGTTCAATATAAAGTAATATTACCATCGTAAATACACATGTAAATATGAGGCATGCAATATCTCATCATTTTACTAAATTAAAATAGGAGAGTATATGCCACAAAGGTTTAATAGCCATATCAGTTTCAGTTTCTCAAGTTGAAAGGCTTATTTAAGAGTATTTTGAAACATTAATCAAGGTAGATCTGATTATGAGGATTGAAATGGCAGTGTCTGACTTATGCATTCTGCTCTGTTTTTTAAATTAAAATACTCTTCCCCTGTGTGACTCCCCTGTCGTCTGGTAAGAATAACTTTACCTCTTTTTATGACCCCAGTTCTCTCTTCCTGGCAACTCCCACGTTGCCTTGTGGTGATTCACCATTGCCATATCCTTACCCCTTGCCTCTTGGGTACCACAGTGAAAGGAACCTCTGGTCTCCTGGCATTTCTTGCTGGTAGATGTGACTACTTCATTATTCTCAGCTCAGTGTCATCCTTCACCCCTGTCCATTGATCTTTACCCTTCGTTCTCTCCCCTGTGATGGGGTTAGCTGCTTTTTATGCTCACCCCAGAACAGTTACTGTTGTTTACTTCTCTCCCTGCTGTTTGGCAACTTAATTGCCGCTGACACTTGCTGCAGTAGCCTGGGAGCTTCCTCTATTGTAGTTACCATTTGACCTTCTACCTGAGGGCATGTCTGAACAGTGGCTTGTTCCTTCAGCTCTCATCCTTTCTTTCTGTCTACCCCCACTCCATTGCTTTTGATAGGAACAGGAGCATCTTGATATTGTAGAAATCAAAACTCCTTCCTTGGTCCAAAAGCCACTTAGCTCTCTTTCCCTGTTATAATACCCCCAACTGATGGCTAGAATCTCCTCAGTCTCATTGACCCATCCCTCCTAAATTCCAGTAACATATTATGTGCCTGGATTAGTGGAAGTATACCCAAATGAGCTCCCACCTCTATGTTATAGTTCAAACCCTAGCTTTAAATTAGTCAAGCTGAGGAAATGCAGGGCTTTGCATTTTGTTCAAAATTGTTTTTTGTATGTAAAGGAAAAACAAATAGTTATTCTATATGCTATTATTATTTCATGCAATTTATGGTATTTCAAGTATATTATATCTTAAATTTGCTTTTCTGAGCTGACTTGGAAACCTAATTACAACTTATAATGTTTTTCCATGTAAATTATGTTTAATGTTCCAAACGCACAATTTACGAGTGAACTTCCAAAACACAGCTTTCTTATGAGGTGGGGGCAACCTGTACAGGCAACCATAGTGGCAGGTTTTTTACTTTATTTCCTCTTTGAGTTTTGTATCAAGAATAAATAGAGCAATATTCATTTTTAAATTTAATTGTATAAAAATTTCCTCTGTTTAGCTTAACTTCCACACAAAAGTATGAGAAATATTTTACAGATGAGGACCCTTAGGGTTGGTTAAGATTCTAAGTGCTTGAACTACAAGGAGATAACACATTTTTGAGGCATCCATTCTGCTCCACACATATCAATGATTTTTTTTTTTTTAAAGTAGGGTATAAAGAAAAGTTAGAAGACACAGCTAGGATTAAAACCAAGATAAACATATCCCCGGACAGAACAGAACACAGATCTGGGATTTGGGTCCAAAAAGCAGGCAATGATGAGTGGCAGTTTGGCTCTTTGGGGGTTACGAGGAGCAAGCATTCCATGTGGGGGAAGAGGATGGAGCCAGAGTCAGGTTCAGTGTTTGGCCTCTCCTGAGGCTAGGGCTTAAAAGGAGCTGATGAAGGGAGGGTCAGGAGCTGAGCCAAACTGCAGGTGGCTCTGTGACTGTCCCATGTAGGTAATTCCTTTGATGTCTCCAGGATTTAGGCTAAATGCCTTCTCCTTCAGGGTCTGTATTTTCACCTCCTTTATAATCAGGGATGAGCAACCTTCCTCCACCCCACGGCTAACCCACCACCTGCTTTATGATCCCCTCTACTCTGGCTTCTTAGGAGACCTCATCAGTAATCCTTTCTCTTCTGCATCTTCAACTTTGTCTTATTGTCTCTTCCACCCATCCCCATCCTCAAGAAATGCTGTCTTGACTCCATGCCTCCCTCTACCATTAATCAGTGGTAATGCATGCCTTCTGGAGGAATTAGGGATGACTTCCTCTGCAACGGGCAGGACAATTATGGAGAGGAATGGAAGTACCAAGGATTTGGACTTAGAATGCACCTTTATTTTCTTTGTGAATAGGATGCTAACTCAGTAGCTAAGAATAAAGGGAATGGGAAGGAAAAATGGAAGGGCCTGTCAGGCTCATGAAAAAGGAAGTAGAATGCTGAAGCATTTAACTGTGGTGCAATAAGAATTCTCTTTCGTTAGGCTCTTGAGTGCCGATATGTACATTCAAGTCTGGATGTGATCCTTTTTTTCCCTCTGACCTGAGGAGTCCCTGACTCTGCATTGGATCCACTGATCCTTAGACTTTGGAACCAGGGTGACATTAGGGCACAGCAGCCACTCACTAGTTAATATCCTCAGCTGGCACATAAACTTTGCACTGCTTGTTTGCAAATTTGATAGTAAAGTGAAGTGAAAAAGCCTTAAACCTAGTCTAAATCATCATTTTGGCCAATCTGAATCTCAACTAGCCTTTTTGTCTAATCTAGGTAAAAAATTATGGAGTCCTATGAAAGCTCAGAGTGCTTGTTTTAGGCACTTGTAAAGGGGGAAAATTCCTAGATTTTACTTTTGAGACTTAATGTCCAAAACTTCCTCCTTTAATTCTCAGGCATCTCAAACTCAATGGATCAAAAATAAATAAATAACACTGATCTCCGCTCTCTACTCCACCATAATTTCCTCTAATGTATTCCAGTTAACTCCTCACCATTGTTCCAGTCATCTACACTAGAAGTTTAGCAATCTCCTCAGTTCCTTCTTTTCTCTCATCTCCAAGCTTCAGTTAGTCATCATCAAGTTTTATGGATTCTACCTCCCGAAAACTTCTGAAATAGACGACTTGCTCCACTTCCCCACAGCTACTGTTCTGGTTCAGTCACTAAAACAATTTCCTCCTTACTGGTCCTCTCCTCCAGTCCCACCCACCCTCCTCAAAGCCATGTGAGTTCCCTTTTAATTAAGCACAGTTTTAGTCAAGCCACTGTGTTGCTTGATAATCAGTGACTGGCGATGAATCTCCTTACCTAAAGGAGCACTGCCCAAGAGTACTTTCTGCGATGACGGACATGATCTGTGTCTGTGCTGGTCAATGTGCTGACCTCTCACCACACGTGACCACTGAGCACTTGAAATGTAATTAGTGCAGTCAAGGAACTAAATTTCTGCATTTTAAAATTTAAGTTTTAAATAGCAACATATGACTGAAGACTATCATATTGGGCAGTCCAGGTCTAAAGGATAAAATCCCAAATCCCTGGCATGCTAAGTAGGCTCCTCCACAAGTCATCCACAACTTTCCCAGCTCCCTTTCCTCCTCCCATTCATTCAGTACCATATGCTGCAGGCACACACAGCTGCTCATTTACTCAGTACTCCAGAAAGAACCTGATGTTCTGACTTGCTCTGTGCGTGCATTGGTTTGCGTGTGTTTTTCTAATACATTTGTTCCCTTCTAACCTCCATGAGCACCTGCAAATCCTGTAAGACCATTCTCAAATGTGACTTCTGAAAATTCTCCTTTTTCAGGCAACAATCTACTTCCTTTTCATGTCTTCCATAACTACGTGCGAATTCTTTAAGAAAGTGTTTAACATATTACCTTATCTGCTTATCTGTAATCTTAAATCTCATTTATCTCCCCTTATCTGTAATCTTATCTGCTTATCTGTAATCTTAAATCTCATTTATCTCCCCTTAAGCAGCCAGTTAAAAAGCAGGTTTTAAAGACATTCCCTTTGATTGAGAATTAATATGTTCGTAAAAAAATTTCAATCTAAGTTTCAAATGAATTATGAAAGACATCAATGAAAAAGAAAGTGGGAAGAGGCTCACTAGCTTCTACCAGTACATATTCTAATAGAAATCATTTGAGGGGGAAATTAAGGGAAGATGTTGACTTTGACCTTAATAGAACTTCCAACATACTTCTTTACCATTATAAACTGTATGCTTTTACTTCCTACTTCATCTATATTTCAAATGTGTTCCTGTTTTATGTCAAAACTCCTAAAACTAATTAACTAATAGATTTTCCATTGAATTTACTGTATATCTTTCAAGGTTAAGCAAGAATAAAAACATTTTGCTTGGATTTTCCATTGTGGAACTGGTAGGACAGGAGGATATTTTTAAAGTGATGCACTGCAGTAAGAAAAAACAATCTTGTTAGTTAAAACTGCTTGATACAACCAGCCTTATAAATGTTTTATGATCACTGTAAAAAAATCAAAGTGAATTAATGATAGTTTTGAAATTTCCTGGGAAAATGACTTCCTGCTCATTGAATTAGCTTGGCAAGAGTCCTATCTTTTGAGCTCACTGGAGGGTGAAGAGAATAGCATCCTTCTTGTCCTGTTTTTATGGAAAGCAAAGTAATCCACTGTGATTTTGGGGATGCTATTATTATCATTTTAAAAAATTATTATTTAAAAGTCAGCTCCTTAGTACCTATTCAAACTCTTCTACCTTCATTGACACTATTATGTACAGACAGCTGAAAAAATTAAGCAGAATTGAACATTATAGAAAATTAATGCATATTGACTGGGCTTCTGTTATTATACTTGCTATTTTTACTATGGAGAATTTTATAGCCAACTAGGTTGGAAATTATGGACCATGTGTTATTTTACAGTCAAGTTTAGAAATGGTGATTGTCCTAACCCTCTTGCTTCTGTGAGAATAGTATCAGGAAAGCATTTTGAGAATGAGCTTAAGCATTAACCCAGGTTGATTAATCCAGGTTTCACCCCTTCTAACCCCACGTTGAGTGGGAAACCATTCCTTGATGTTCCAAAGCACCCTGTCTAAAATGAAGATTTATCACTGAGTTTATGGGTTATACTGTAACCAGATGTTTATGTTTCTGCATTGCCACTGGCCTGTGAAGTTTGTGTTTTTTTGTTGTCTTTATTTATTGTTTTAATGTTACATTAAAAAAATATGAGGTCCCCATTTACCCCCCCTCCTCACCCACTCCTCCCCCCATAACAACAACCTCCTCAAGCATCATGAGACATTCATTGCATTTGGTGAATATATCTCTGAGCACTGCTGCACCTCATGGTCAGTGGTCCACATCACAGCCCACACTCTCCCACAGTCCACCCAGTGGGCCATGGGAGGACATACAATGTCCGGTAACTGTTCCTACAGCACCACCCAGGACAACTCCAAGTCCCAAAAAGTTTTTGAAGCTAGGTTCCATACACTATTTTTTATATTACCTATTTATTTAATTATTTTTAAAGAAGTTTTAGATTACATAAATGTTACAATGAAAATTTAGGGGATTGCCATATACCTCACCCTCACTCCTCCCCCACTTTCCCCCATTAACAACATCTCTCATTAGTGTGGAACAGTTGTTATAACTGATAAACACATGTTGAAGTATTGCCACTAACCATGGTTTACATTATGATTTACACTTTGCACCACAAAATTTTATAGGTTTTGACAAAATGTACAGTGACCTGTATTTGTCATTGTAATGTCATGCAGAACAACCCAATGTCCCCAAAATGCCCCATATTACAGCTATTCTTCCCTTTCCCTCCCCTCAGAAACTCTAGTGACCTGCCATTATATCAATGTTACAAGGTCTTCCATTACTAGAAAAATAATAAGTTGCCTTACCCACTTAGGTTTGTTCATTCCTCCTATCTTGAGGATTTGGGGGTGCTGATGCCCACTCTGCTTCCAATTGAGAGGGGGCTGAGGGGTGGAATTGTCTTACTTGCAGTTGTGGATATTCTTTGTTTTTTTGGCATGGGCATTGTCCCTCATCATCCTTTTGTTGGTATGTGCTGGATACCAACCGATGTCCGATGAATTGGAGGGTAAGTGTTGGATGCAACTCTGCAGCATATGAACAGACTGAAGATTTAAGTCTCTGGGATACATATTTAACAGATATAGTGCTAATTATATGTTCAAATAAAAGGGGCATAAGAACCATTTGTAGGAAAATTATAAATGAGTCCAACTCCGATACATGGGGGAGGGAGTAGGTTATCATATATTCCAAGGTAAGACCCACCAACTGGCTGCTGATTTACTGGGTTGTAATGCCATGCTTATAGTGTCCAGATGTCTCAGGAGACCCTCTGCTTAAGGCACTGTTTACTGCAGTAGTCAGTGAGATCCTCCTGAGATATACATAAGTGTAACCTCTGGAATGATTTCCCAACTCACTTTGAAATCTCTCAGCCGTAAAAACTCATTTGTATTTAATATTTCCCTCTTCTGCTCAAGGTATTTTTCCAAATGCATCACTAATTGGCACTTGATAATAATCCCTTGGTGCCAGGGAGGCTCATCCCAGGTGTCATGTCCCATATTGGGGCTTGGAGAAGCTAGTGAGTTTATATGCTGAGTTTGACTTAGAGAGAGGCCACATTAGAGCAACAAGGAGGCTTTCAGGAAGTAACTCGGAGGTGCTAAATAATACTAGGTTAAGTTTCAGTGTCACAAGGACAAGGTTCATCAATATCAAGTGCTTAGTGCACTGGTCTGTCTTCCTTCACTAGGCAATGCACATGTACTCTAGGGATTCCTGCCACTCTTATTAGAGAATGTAGCAGGATTCCCCAGGATGGAAATTCAGTATTGTTTTGGTTATTGTGTGGGTCTCCACCCGCCAAGACAATGCCCCATGACCACTTGAACACATTCATATTCCATAGAAGCATGACCCAGGTGCACCCCTCCCCACACATCCCCCCTACCACCAACACCCTGCACCAGTGATCCTCCCCTGCCACAGTTGTGACTCTTCTTCAATCTAAAACCTCTTCAAAAACAATGCCAAAAAATAAATAAATAAAAATAATTTAAAAATAAAAAATATATAAAATTTTAAAAAACATTTGCATTGTGTCTTTCATTCCCATAAAATCCATCAACTTTTGTTTGTTTGTTTTTTAAGATTTATTTATTTATTTATTTCTCTCCCCTTCCCCGCCCCACCCACCCTGGTTGTCTGTGCCTATTTCCTGCGTGTTCTTTGTGCTCTTCTGTTGTTGTCAGCAGCATGGGAATCTGTGTTTTTTCTTGTTGCGTCATCTTGTTGTGTCAGTTCTCCATGTATGCGGCACCATTCCTGGGCAGGCTGCGTTTTCCTTCGTGCTGGGTGGCTCTCCTTACGGGGCGCACTCCTCGCGCTTGGCGCTCCCCTATGCGGGGGACACCCCTGCGTGGCACAGGCACTCCTTGCGCACATCAGCACTGCACATGGGCCAGCTCCACATGGGTCAAGGAGGCCCAGGGTTTGAACCGCAGACCTCCCATGTGGTAGACGGACGCCCTAAGCACCGGGCCAAGTCCGCCGCCCCATTATCTTTTATGTGCAATGACAATTTCTTCTGTATGGTCCCCCAGTGTCTTATTTTTTACTTTATTTTCAAAGAAGCTTTAGATAACAGAAAAAGCACATAGAAAATATAGGGGATTCCCATATACCCCACCCCATCCCCCTCTCACATTTTCCTCTATTAATAACATCTTTCACGAGTATGGTGCATTTGTTACAATTGATGAACAAATATTGAAGCATTGCCTCTAACCATGGTCAATAGTTTATATTATGGTTCACATTCTGTACCATACACTTTTGTAAGTTCTAACAAAATGCATAATGGTCTGTATCATTGCAAGGTCATGCAGAACAATTCCAATGCCCTAAAAATGCCTCATGCTCCATCCATTCTTCCCTCCCATAATAACCATTAGGTTGCAATTTTTGAAGAATAAGGTTCATAGTCACATGCATTAATATTGAAGCCTTGATATATTGATCTGTCTTCTTTTACTAGGCACTGCCTATGTTCTCTAGAGACTCCTGCCCTTATATCTGAGAACCTAATTCTACATACTATTAGTCATCTGTAATTCAGAGCTTTGCACATTGCCTTGAATGAGATTGGCATGCAGTAAATATTGCAGGATGGATAATAGGAGGGAGGAAGGAAGAAGGGAGTGATTATTTTTTGGACCTCACTGAATGATGAGTATATGCTCATTAAATTTTATAATTTAGGAGACCTGGAAGCTTTGCCATATGTAAAGTAGAAGCTAAAACAAAAATCTATGGCAAAATTAAACTTTATTTTTAAAAGATGAATTGATGAGTACTTTTATATCAAAGATCTGAAAAATTGACCTTGATTCTACCCATTGCTAAAGTGTTTCCTAGTGACAAATTTGAGCCCTTTGAAAATATTTAATAGATATTTTAAGGGTGTGTTTTTGCAACTAGGGAATATTTTATTCTATCTTCATGCTTTAAAAAGTAACATCTTTTTGTAAGAGTTTTGTATTTTAATATAATGATTAAAAGACCAATTCAGAGAGAAGTTCTGCCTGTATTCATTTGTACCTCCTAGAATGTAACACAATCTAAATAATAGTCTCCCTATAAAATATTTGTTTAGCATACATGACATTCATGTTGGCATAATAGTTGCTTGCAAAGCTGTGTGAACAGATGTAATTCTTTCTGCTCTGTATCGCTATGTCCTCTTTGTATTTTACTAATATATGAGTGCCCCATACCAGGCCATCCTCAGCTAGAGGGTGATCATATATTTCAATTATGTTCTCATCTGTTTCAGAATCTGGCCCAGTGCGACACATCTGTCTATATTATCCTGACATAGCTCCAACCATGCTGGTTAGGTTAAATTAGAAAATTGTAGTCTGATGTAGTGAATTTAAAAACAGAACTTTGGAATGGATATTCACAAAGTTACCATTAGTTGTTTAGTTGCGAGTTCTACAGATTGAAAGGCTAATTTTGAAAATCTGCATATTATATTTTATCTGTGAACTACTTAAAATAAGAAATTCGATAATGGTACTTAGTATCACCATAGTTATTTAATATTGTTTTGGAAGTTTTTGCCAATGCAATATGAAAAAATGGAAATAGTGATATAAGTTTTAGAAAGAAATACTTATATACTAGTCTTCATAAACAATGTTGTTATACATCTTGTAAACCAAAAGGAATCAACTGAAAAGAAACTTGTAATTAATAAAATGTTTGTAATGTGGCAAGATATAAGATATTAAGATATCCAATAATCAGTTCTAATTTTGCAAACATTCTTTTAGAAAATAAAATGGATTTTTTCATTTATTGGGGAAATTAGATAAAATATCTAGGAATCATTTTAGTAAGATTTTTAAAATAATCTTTGTGAATAAAGTGTAGAATCATAAGAGAAAACATCCTCTGAAAGATATTTTAGATATTTCTATTCTTCACAATTTGACAGGTATATTACAATCCTAATAAAAACTTCAACAAAATCTTTTTTTCAAAAAACTTAACAAAATATTTCTCAAGTACATCAGAAATATTGAAGAGGAAATATGAATATATAAAAATGAGTAGCACATGAGCAAGCATTAAAAGGCATTCGCACAACAATAATTAAAGTCAGGTGTTGTTATCTTGAGAACAGGCAGATGGATTAGTTATCCTAGAAATAGATGATAGTATATCTTGAAATTTAATATATTACCAGAATCATCATAACTCTATGTAAAATAAAAAGATATATGGTAGTAGAATAATTGGCTAGCAAAAATACTTAGAGTGAAATCAAACAAAACCCTCATTTCCTAGCACACAGTAAAATCTCTTAAAAATTTAAGAGTTATTTAAAAAAGAGCATTTGAAGAAAGCTCATTTTAATATTTACAGATTCTCTCAAGGGGTAAAGAAAGAGTTTTCTCTGCTTAAACAAAAAACAAAAACAAAGGAAAATGTAGATATGTTAATATAAAAATTCTTCAACTTCTGACTATCAAAAAATGTCCAAATAGAGAAAAGCATCTAACAGAATGTTGTATAACGTATTTATCATGCAAAAAGATAATCATAGAGTAATGATTAAAGAAATACATAAGATAATTTTGAATCTTATAATTAATCTAAGAAAGGCAAATTTATCACCTATTTAAAAAGGCCAAAAATAAAAGTAAAGCCATTAATAATTATTATCACTATTATTATCTAGTGAAAAAATAATTTGTACTATTGAAGAGAAATAAATAAATAGTATACTTGTTAGACAAAAGCCATAATAAAATTAAACCCATTGATATTGTAAATTTTATTGCTTAAACTCTGCCTAAAGAAAGATTTCAAAATACACGTATCTTATTATTATGGCTTTATATTGCAAAATTTTGGAAATAATAGGGAAAATCACATGTAAAATACCGTATATTCATTTAAGAGTCTATTACACAGCCATTAAAGATGGTATTTTAAAAAGTTTGGATACTACTCAGAAAATACAAGTGTAACAAGAAAGACACAAGACACAAAATTGTATATACATATGATAACAGTGTAAAATATGGTTATGGAAAAAAACTAGAAGGAAATACAACTATAATATTAACAATTACATTTGGGTGCTAAGACTCTGATTTTATAACATTTACAATTAAAAATGTATTGAGATGTGGGGTCTCTTGAAGAATGAAGTTATTTTTCCTGGTAGTCAAAATTATCATTATGCTGCTCAATCTCCTGTGAAGCACTCGGGGAAACCTTTTCAACAACATAATGAGACCCTTACTTCTTCTTTACAATACTTAAGGATGCCAACATTTTTGGGGGGAAATAACTACCTCTGAGAGTTAAACAGAATATTTTTGCTTCATTCCTATCTCTCCCATAATCCAAAAGCTAATCCATTAAAATTGTTTTCCAATGAAGTATTTTCCCCCAAATGGCTTAATTCCTGAAGGCAAATCGAGAAATCAGAGAGTCTCCTTGTATGTGTGTTATTTTAAGGCAACAATCTTTAACAATTTTCCTCCAGTTCACACATGCTAGATGATATTAACACATATGACACATTCCCACTGCCAGAACCAGGATTATTCACAATTATCTACATCCACCAAATCATAGGACACCAGTATAAGATACACAATATTACCACTGAGTAAGAAAACAAAAATGTCTCCAATTATACAATGGCATGCCATTGAATCTAAGAAGAATCCTTATTTCATAGATGTTAGCATGTTTTTTAAAAATATGCATATTAAAATAGATGAAAGAGTAATACTAATTTGCTTGCAAGGAAAAGTTGTCTGTGTGCAAGCAAGGAGAGAAAAATGCTGCTTGCTTCCAGGATCCCAAGGGACGAAGCCTTGTACAGCATTAACTGTGCTTCTGTGCAACTTAGCTGGGCAGCTTGCACCCAGGCTTGGGCTGATTTTCCACTGGCACACTCATGAATAGCTCTGTCTTTCCCAGTCAAAAGTAGAGAGGTGAGAACAAGGGCTCCTCATCTAAACCATCACCCAAGTGTATTTCCAGCTGCATCTCTCCTGAGGGTGATGAGAACCTGAGGCTAAAGCATGCCTCCTCTCGACACTCTACCTGCTCTTTTCCTACTCCCTCCCACTGCAGTGCTTGCTTTCTAAGCCTGAGTGTAGAATGCTTGGTATTTGCCCTCACCTACCACTCCAATGCAAATAAGTGATGATGGTACTGTTGTAATGGTGATATTGGGTCTATCTTAATTAATCTCAAGAGTGTCATTGAAAAACTCTAGTATGTAAACAAATCATTGATAGACACCTATATGAAGTTTGGGAAGAAATGTGACTTCTGGCAACTTAGATCATGTTAAGGATGTGAGACATTTAAAAAACTGCAAAATTGGAACCTGTCGCTAACATGGTGAATGAAGAGCAATTCACTGACATTCCTGTCCAACTCTTTCATCCTATTAAATTCGATATGCTTCATTTTTGAGTTAGAGAGGTTTTTTTTTTAGTATTTTTTTATTGATTTTGTAAAAATATTACATTAAAAAAATATGAGGTCCCATTCAACCCCACCACCCCCACCGCACCCCTCCCCCCCCCCCCCAGCAACACTCACTCCCATCATCATGACACATCCATTGCATTTGGTAAGTACATCTCTGGGTATCTCTGCACCTCATGGTCATTGGTCCACATCATGGCCCACACTCTCCCCCATTCCATCCAGTGAGCCCTGGGAGGATTTACAATGTGCGGTGATTGCCCCTGAAACACCATCCAGGGCAACTCCAAGTCCCAAAGGCGCCTCCACATCTCATCTCTTCCTGCCATTCCCCATACCCATCAGCCACCATGTCCACCTTTCCCACTCCATTGCCACGTTTTCTCTGAGGTCCTTGGATTTGTTGTGTCCGTTGCACCTCTATGTCAAGAGGAGGCTCAGATTCCACATGGTTACTGGATGCAATCCTCCTGCTTTCAGTTGTAGGCACTCTAGGCTCCATGGTGTGGTGGTTGCCCTTCTTCAACTCCATCTTAGCTGAGTGAGGTGAGTCCAATAATTCAGATTGTAGGAGCTGGAGTCTGTTGAGGCTCAGGGCCTGGCTATCATATTGTCAGTAAAAAGATTCAATCCCCTAAATATATCTTAAACCCCAATACCAACTACAATTCCAGTAAAGTAGCATGATAGTCTTATGAAAAGAGATCCCCTCTGGGTTCAGTTTCATCACGCAAAAACACCAGCTCCATAGAAGGGCCATCTGACATGGCAGTGAACCCTATCTGCCATGACCGTAGAACCCGTGGATCCCTTTAGCCCTCAAAGGAACCAATACCTGGGGATTGTATCTACTTTATCTGTCTCTTAGACTCTGCTCAGTTGTGCATAAGGGAAATCCTTCTGACAGCCTCCAGACTCTTTTTTTTTTAGAGACTCATAGCCATATAAACTCATTTCTCCTTTCTATTTCCCCCTTACATTAGATCAAACAGCATTTTAAAGTCATATTATTCTATGTAGACAGGGATATTCTACTGATCCGCATCGAACCTTCAATTCAAGGTCATTTTCCAGTTGCATTATCAGTTGTTAGTTGATAGTGATCCCTCGGTGCCAGGGAGGCTCATCCCCGGGTGTCATGTCCCACGCTGGAGGGAAGGCATTGCATTTAGATGCTGAGTTAGGCTTCGAGACTGGCCACATTTGAGTAACATGAAGGCTGTCAGGAGGAAATTCCCAGGCACAGTGCTGCTCTAGGCCTTGTTCTTATTTCAGGCCTATAGGCTCACAAGCATAGTCATTAGTATCAGGAGCTTACTGTTGGACCTTCATTCCTTCTCGGACCTTGCCGCTGCACTTGGGGGACTGCCGCTGCTCCCCTAGGGACCACGGCACAGCACCCCCGGCCAGGGACCCAGTACCCCCCCAGCTTTATTTTTTAATTGTTGCCACTATGAGTATATCCAAACATTACCATGCACCCTGGACATATGCCCTGTATAGCTCCCTGTCAGCCATATATCCCCTGTCAGTAGTATCCCATACCAGTATTTCTCCACTGCCATTGTTTGACCACTCTGGGATCCAGAACTTCCGGAATATTGAAGCCCCAATATCATGTCAGGATCTCTTACTAGCAAAATGGAATATAGCAATGGGTTTAAAGGTTAGATATAGAATACGTGTGGACTTGGAAAAATTCTACATCCTATCTTTTTCTTTTCCTTTTTTTTCCCCCCTAATTATTGAACTTCTCTTTCTCAGTGACAATCCTGTTAAATTCCAGAGGATTAGAAAGGGTGGCATCTGCATGATACATTACTCAAATATGCATCATTCAAATATATTCTCTAGTGTTATCTACTATTTGTTTAGGGGATACAGTAAAGTACTTAAAAGAAGGAAAGGAAATACATGTGGCCATGGCATTTATGCAGCTAGAATCTCATTGCTTTCGTTGGTAACATTCTTACTTGAGGTCTTCCTGGGTTCTGGTTTCTTCTCCAGATTTGGGTATATTCAAACAGGCCGTGACCCTCTCATTGAAATCATAGAATGGCTTCAGCATCTTTCTCTTAAGGTTTTATAGCTTACCACATATTGCAGCAACTATTCGGGCACAAAGATATAAGTGCTGGCTCCCCACTTTCTCCATACAATATTTTCTCTCCTCCTAATCTCTAAAATGCAATGGGTTTCAGCTGATACCTGAGTGTAAACACTGCCCAATCTCTACATCTTAACCTCTCCTAGAGACTCCAGCCCTACATATTCTGCTGGCAGCTTGACCTCTGCACGTCTAGAGTGGAATCAGTCCATCATCCCCCTTCAATACCTTCCTACTCTAAGTTAAATTTCAGGTGAATCTCAGTTAAAACATGTCCGTCTTTCCAGTAGTCCAAGCTAGAAATCTTGGGAGCTTCTTAATTCTGTCCTCCCCTCCTCCACCCATTTAATTAATTGCCAAATTCTATCAACCTGATCCATGCTTTCCCTCTTCATACTGCCACTTTACTTACTTTCCTCATGTACAGATTTGATGTCACTCCCCTGATGACAGGTGAGTCACCTAGTGCTGACACTGCCAGAAACTCACCTCTCCACACCTTTGTCTACCATTCTAGGCCATTTGCTCTATTTTGAAATCAATGTCTTTCTGCAAACCTACTACCCTATATATCGTTTCAAGGGCCTGCAATCTAGGTCACCAACTGTGCCTGCTTCCCCAAGGCATCCTCTCTATTTCCCTGTATCCATGCCTTTTTTCATGTTTGGATAGTTCTCCCAGGTTGGAAGCCTTGCAGTACTGCAATAACATAAAATAGAAGTAATGAAAAGGATGAAATAAATGTATAAACATAACACAAAACCATTAATAAGGTTAGCTAAAAAAATAATATCAAAAGATTCTATGAGCTTTTAACCACATTCACATACAGAATTTAATGCTGTTAATTGTGTTCACAATGGTTAAAAGGGGGGAATTTAATGTAGTATATATGTTATTAGAATAAAAATAAAAATTTTAAAAACATACAACTGTACAACACGGTAAACCCTAATGTAAACAACTGACTATATAAGACAATTATAAAAATGTATAACATATGTATCATACTAATGCAGTTTTAAAAAAGGTTGGTATATGAGAACACTGTATTTTATGCATAATCTATAAACCTACAACTTATCTAATTAAAAAAAATTATTCTATGTACTAGATAACAGACCTTCATCATGGGGCGTGCCCTCTCCTTTCCTGTGTTCCCTCTCGCTTTTATTTGCTCCTATAACATGTCCCAGCACTATCTGCCATGTACATAGTGAGATCAGTCTTTCTGTACAACTAGTCAACAATCACATTAAAAGTGGAAATTACATCATTCCCACTTGAATTGCCGACGGTGCTGTGTAGGCCCTACTCACATAGTAAACATTCATTGAGTCCTCTTAGAAATAAATAATATGTGACACTTTGCAAATAAGGTCACATGACAAGCAAGATGGTGCTGTTTTTCTAAATGTTGGAAACAGAAAAGTTTCATTTCATTCCCTAAACAAAATTATTCCCATGGGAGCTTTGCCTGTAACCAAGCTAGGTCAATTTCCTTTCTTATAGTGCCCTAGAGACCATTATGCATTTTGCAATAATTTATACATTTGTGCAACTATTTATTATCTGTCTCCTTGATTGTAATGTTCAGGAGAAGGGGGACCCTACCTATTCCTTTCCATGCTCGTACTGCAGTGCCTAACTGGACATTGGACCCATGGCAGTATTCAATACACTTACCGGATATTGAATGAAACACGATGAATCTCTGATCCTCCATCCGTTTTCAGTTTCCTGTGTCCTTCTTAGTTGCACTGACGTTAACACTGCCAAGCACATACACACTCCACCAGTGACCACAAAGCATGAAAGCCAACCAACCACATGATGACGATAACAGGGACACGAGCAGAGTGCAGATTTTCTGTGTTCTGATTTCCTTATTCCTAAAGTTTATCTTCCCTTCTGCAAAGTCCCTTATCTTTGAATGTGTCATCTGCTGTAGAGAATAGGATCTTCCTTAAAAGAGGGTTCTTCTATGAAAAACAAGTCCATCTGATTTTCTGGTGATGATAATAAAAGAAAATTCTTAATGGGTATTGTGTAACTTTTCCCCATTTCATCATTTTTAGAATAACATAAAGAAACGGGGGCTAGCTAGAACTAGGCAACAAACAACATAATATAATTGAAACCTACTCTACTTATCTTTGTGTTTTTAGGAGTTTTTTAAGATGCATACTTTATCCTTAGATACCTTGATTGTTCACAGGGTTTTTGTGAAGTAAAAAGAATTTTTACAGTCTCATACCGTATCTCATGAATCTTAGAGAGAAATTGTTTAATTTGGGTGTCTGCAAGGCACATAGAATATCTGTGATAAAAGTTTCTATGTTTTATACTATATTCTTGTTTCTGTAAAACAGTAAATCATTAGTGATGACAATTTCAAATTTGGCTTTTTTTCTCCTTTTCTTCAAATAATATTTGTGAATTAAGGTAAAATACGCCCATAAATTCTATTAACTAATAGAAGATATCCTAAAATTTCAAAACTGGTTTATTACTAAATTTTTTAAAATTAAAAGCAGAAACACAATTTAAAATAATTCGTTATAGGCAGAGTTTTCTCATTTCTAGGTTTTTGCTCAAAATTAACTTGTAAATGTAGAAATTATTAAGTAAAACAGTAGGCCATGTTTTAAATGAACACACATACATAAATATTATAAATTAATAGGAAAATTGTTTGGCCTTGAATTTCCTAATCTGATTTGATAAGATCTTTTATGTGCAGCAAAGTTAATGATTTAATGATTGAAGAGCAAATATCTTAATCTCTTTATTTGTATTTTTCACCTATAGCAAGAGGTGTTTTAAAGTATTAACCTGTTTTGATCTTTTAAAAATAGAGACCAAGAAATATCTTTAAAAGAGCAGCTTTTGAAAAATTATCTTCTATGGCCATGTTATTCTGTTAAATTTCACATTACCTTTTGAATCCAAATAATTTAAAATCCTTTTTGTTGGTGGAGGTGTTATTGAATTGCCTGGACTTTTCAAAGTATACTCAAAACAAAAAAGGCAAGAGGTAATATAAAAAAGAATATAAAAAGCTCTGGTTTTTAGCTTTGTTTCTCTCAACTACCCTTCTCAGTTTCATTAATTATTTCATTTATTTAACCAATATGTATAAAACATCAACAAGAGTCATATTTTTCTCCAGATAATCCTCATAATATATCCATTTATAAAATCTTACAAGGTGTTGTTGCTATAATCACGTGTTTTTAACCAAAAATCATAAAGCTGTTTCATTTTATTTTTTGTTAATTTAGACTGTGCATAGATTTCAAAATCCAAAGCCCAGTCTTCGACTCTTCCAAAGCTATCCTTTTTGGGCAGTTTCACAGAGTGGTGAAACTGGCTAACATTGATGGTAAAAAAAGCTTCTCTAAGCCTTTATTATATTTGAATGGGGCAAATGGCAAAGTGTCATAAATTAAGTTTATTTAACTGATTATTTTATCTTTTGTCTACTTTTAATTATTTATGTATAATTTGGAAAATATAAAGGAAACGTATAAAAATTTAGATCAACCTTGAATTCTAGCCAGAGTGGATGTGTCTCAGCACTGAGAGCTAGGCTAGGCCTGCATCCAGCTCAGCCTTTTCTCTGCAAACATGCTTCAGAGCAGCGGTATTGTGATAAGCAGAGAGCTCTGAGACAGTCACGCCCTTAACAAATCTCATTGGGTGTAATGAAATATTTAATAGCATTAACTTCCAATTCTATTCAATGGCTGACTCAGTGCAGGCAGGAACTTACACCAATGGTGAACGTTCGAATTTTAAGGTGAACAGCTCTAAGGGAGGATCCGAAAATCTACTATACTATACCGTTTGACGTCACCCTTTAAGGGTAAGCTACCACGTGTCTTCTCCTGGAATTTGGACTATCAGTGCCCTTCTTCAGTAAGAACTTGATTCCTGCCTTGCCTTCTCTTCTCATATGCAATTAATGTGCAACTTCTGTCAACTCTCTTCCAAGCCTATGGAGCCCAAGATTTGGCATTTGCCTCAGCTTATCCCCACCTCAGTCTGTAACAACCACATCAGCCTTATTTGGTTCATGTGCCCCCATGGGAAACTCTGGCTCTTTCCTTTGCCAGAATTTGCTTGTCCAGATCTTCACTTGGCTGCCTCCTTCTTGGCTTAAAATGTCGCTTCCACTCAAGCACTCAATATGTAATACAATCATAGAAATAGGAAGATCAGTAAGTCCTACCTTTCCCACACCTGTTATAGTCATGTCTTTCTAGGGAGCATGCCTTAAGGAGCAGTGTAGAGAGTGAGGGTCAAATTATTTGGGACAAATTAGGGTACATGTGTTCCAAAAAGAGCTTCTGTTCTTTTTTTTTTTTTTTAAAGAGTTACTTATTTTACTTCATTTATTTATTCCCTGCACCCCCGCTTTGCACTCTCTGCAGCAGCTCTCTGCAGCAGCAAGAGCCAGCTTGCCTTCACTAAGAGGTCCTAGAAATTGAACCCGGGGTCTCCCATATGGTAGATGGAGCCCAGTCACCTGAGCCACATCTGCCTCCTGAGCTTCTGCTCTTAAGAATTAAATTAAGTTTATTCCAGCACCCTCTCTGAGAACTGATTATTGTAGGGGAAGAAAACCTTGCAGTAGTTATCAAATGATATGCTTCTAATATTCCCATTCCTTTTTAGAAACATGCTTGTACAATCCATGATTCTTATTTCTTAAGGACTTCTCTGCTTTCTTTTGCTTAGTCAACTGACTCATCAGGCACGTTAGACCAGAATAGAAATTCAAACCAAGGATTTTTTAAAAAATATTTTTATGAGGATAATAGGAGAGGAATTGTGACAAATAAAGTCTCCCTCCCTACTCTTAGGACTTTTCATAAATCAGAGCTCTTTTGTGGTCAGAAAGAAAAATAATGTTCCAAACCCAATGGATACTTGAAGTCTTTCCCCAGGTAGTTAAATATATTATTGTAATTTGGATAACTCCTTCCCCTCTATCATCCTTTTGTGGCTTTTTGTTTTTCTTTGTAATAATTTAATCATTCAAGAAATATTTATTGAGCATATACATGCTGGGCCGTGTGCCATATCTGTATGAGGGATACTAGTTTTGTGTACCCACAAAGCTTTTTATTAGAAGAGATAAACACCAAATGAGTAGTTATACAGATCACTGTATCATTGCAGTGAATCAACAATACTATGAAACTATGAGCTATTCTAATCTTCACTCTCCAATTCAAATCTACTCCCTAAGGAAATTATATTTAAGTTAAGTGCTGAAGAATGAAAAATAATTAGCCACAGAAGAGGATAGAGAAGAGTGAACTTATTGCTTAGAGCCTTTGAATGATTTTAAACACAAATGTGACATGATTGGATTGTGATTAAGCAAGTTCACTAGGACTAATCTATGGAGAAAGGATTTTAAGGGAAGTAAAAATGAAAACAAAGAGAACAGTTAGGAGGTTAGTAAAGTTGTCCATGAAGGAGATAGTGGTTTAACTATTATAATCATAAAAATTGCTTTTATCACTTAACAAATATACCACACCAGTGCAAGGTGTTAATAATAGAGTGGTGTATAGGAATCCTGTATTTTATGCATTACTGTTCTATAACACACAAATTTCTCTAATAAAAAGACAGATAGTGGTAGCTTAGATAAGGTAAAAGTATTGGAGATAGATAAAGTAGATATATATTTTGAGTAATACTTAAGTATTATATAAGTACTCCATTGGTATTATAGAATTATAATTAATGGTATACCTATGGTTTTTATCACTTAGTATTCATGTTATATTTAAAGTAACATATATAAAGACTTCTGGTGTGAATTGTTAGATTGAAAGAACATTTTGAAATATGCTGGGTTTTTCAGTTCCCATTATTAAACACAAAATTCATGATGCAACCATGAAAGGTATAGAGGCAAATGTGAAAATGTAGGAGAATGTTATTTTCATCCCTCATTATGGCAAATATTTTGATATGTTAAATATAGCAAAAACAATTGTTTAAAGGGGAAAAACGTATATTCCAAATATATCTCCAAGGAGGAAAAAAGAAAAAATTGTAACTTTCTGTAAGAGGGTTTTATATGAAGTAGATACTTTCTACATAGTTCTGCTTCCAAAACTAGGGAATGAATAAAAAGACTCTTCTAAGCCATTGGTTTCTTGTTTGCTGAATTTCACATAGGATTAATATGCTTTGAAATATTTCACATGAAAATAACTACTCACAAATAAATATTCTGTAATCAAGAGTGATTCACTATTATTTCTGGAAACAAATTTAAAACTCTGCTTGTATTCTAAAGAGAAGAAAATTACAGTCCTTCTAACTTAAGGGGACAGCAAATTTACCGCTATTTTCTTCATAGCTCCAAATCTGGATTCACAACTTCACTGAAAATCCATAATAGATTAAGAAAGCAACAATGTTTACTTTTTAGATGCCCTATTATGGCAAGTTAAAATTTCTCATCCTAAATATGATATAATTGTATTAAGACTTGTACTTTGAAACTATGACTCTTTTTAAATAATAATCTCCAGTAATCAAAACAAAAACAAAAGGAAATGTCTCAGCATTTGATGCAGACTTAATGAACTAAAAATAAAAACCACATCAACAACAACTAGGAACTATCAAGAAACAATTTCTTCAGTCTCACACTTATACTTAAAATACATAGTCATTAATGACCAACAGGCCCTTGTGGCAAATGGAGATGACTTTCATAAGAGTTGCAATTTTTATTTCTAGTGGTATAATTCCTGGATATTTGCAATATTTATTTCCATGCAAATTAGATGAGAACCTCAAAAAAGGTTTGTGGTTTTTCTGAGAGTCTGTACAATGAAACAGATGACCTTTAAGATGACTAAATGTGAAATAGTAATAAAATATTAATATTAAATAAACCATGTTTAATATTAATAAATAAACAATAATAATAAACCATTGATAACAATGTCATTCAAAAATAACAGCATCTCCAATGAAGAAATTTGGTGCTTTAACAGTCCTCCAGGTAAATTTATTTGGTTTAATTTAATGTCAGTGACTTTAAAATGTTTAGTGCTGTTGCAAAGAGAATCTTTGATAATTTATATAAATACGAATAAATATAGTTAGAAAATGCTGCCTAACATATAGTTGGTTTTCAATAAATTTTTTAAATTGAATACGTAAGTGGATTTCGAAGTAAACTATCAAGAAAATCAAGAAAAAGAGAAAATAATGACAGTTTTAAGTTGAAGCCATTTAATACACAGAAATAAGAACTCAAAAATGCATATCATAAATTTGTGAAAAATTCCTGGAATCAGCTTCAGAGCAATCAAAACGAGGGAAAGATAATCAGATAACAGTGTTCTTTAGAGACAAATTTTACTTCTAAAATGTGCTGTAAGTAGAACATAGTTAAATTGCTGATATACTACAAAAAATAATTTAAAGTAAATATTTAACAAGAGAGATTAGTATCTTCAATCACTTTGTAAAGAAATACTGGTAATTTCACAGGGACAATACAGAAAATGGAAGATGAAATCTCACTTTGCTTTTCATCTAACTGAATTCTTATATATGTGCACTATCAGTGTAGTAAGCAGTGAAAAGAAGGGTTTCTTTAAAATAGTTTTAATTCTTGATACTGCAGTGTCTAAATCTCTGTACACAATATCAAGTAAGACATGCTTAAGGGAAAATGAAGTACAAATACCTCTGCAACACATATTCTGGAGGATTCACAGACCATTCATTCACATCTTATTTATATCCACTAAATACTGAGATTATAGTATCTAACAGGCCCTTTCCAATGCCTTGGAATAAAAGAATGAATTTTTAAAAAATGACCTGGGAAGTGACCAGTCTAGTGGGAAGGCAGACCTGTGCACAGGTCATTAAGATAAACTGCATTAAGTGACCTAAGGTATGTAAGTTCACAAAGTGTGCAAGGAGCCCGGGGCAGGATGGTCTCTAACTGCCTGGCAGTGCTGGGCACTGGATGCATATAATTCAGGCCTCAATATATTGCCATGTACTTTCAATGGAGTAAAACATTCCTCACTTAAAGCTATATATGGATGGTAGCAGCATGAGCACAGTGGTTTCCCAGATTTATAGTCCTATGTTGTGGAAAAGGCAGGTTCCACCTCTACCATTAAGAAAGGCACATGTACTTTCCTTTCAATATCAAAAAACAAAAAGGCAGAAGGCTTTTTATCCCAGAAGTAGGATCCAAGCAGTGAGTTTTACCCTCTATTTTTATTGGCACTTAGAGACAGCATTATTCAAAGAAGCATGTCTGTGAGGGTTATCAATAATCACAATTTATTGAATAAATTTAGAATAATGACCTTACATTTATTCTGAGAGATTTGTCTTCTCTGGGTAAAACTGGGTAAACTGTCCATTGAAAGAATTCTTGGCCTTTAAAACAGTGTATTTTTTGGGAAACGGACTTTGGCCCAGTGGTTAGGGCGTCCGTCTACCATATGGGAGGTCCGCGGTTCAAACCCCGGGCCTCCTTGAACCGTGTGGAGCTGGCCATGCGCAGTGCTGATGCGCGCAAGGAGTGCCGTGCCACGCAAGGGTGTCCCACGCACAAGGAGTGCACCCGTGAGGAAAGCCGCCCAGCGTGAAAAGAAAGAGCAGCCTGCCCAGGAATGGCGCCGCCCACACTTCCCGTGCCGCTGACGACAACAGAAGCGGACAAAGAAACAAGACCCAGCAAAAAGACACAGAAAACAGACAACCAGGGGAGGGGGGGAAATTAAATAAATAAATAAATCTTTAAAAAAAATAAAATAAAATAAAAAAATAAAACAGTGTATTTTAATGTAACATTAACTGGTAAAGACCTAGACATCTGGTCTACCAGTCAAGTGATCTTTGTCTCCGTGTTAATAAATGTAAATAATTATTCCAGCACTTCTTAATGTTATTAGAATGGCTGTAGATTTTCTGCCCCAGGGGTTTGGTCCCAGAGCCAAATGCAGCTCTATAAACTGCGCAGAAGCAAATTTAGGTCATGATCAATGTGAGCAATTAGGAAGTCTTTGCAAAGTGGCTCAACTTTTGAATTCACTTAATTATTCTAAATGCAATGTGGGAAAAGGAAAGATTTCTTTTTCTCTTAGAGTTTATATGGAAGTATTTCAAACACTTAAAGATCTTTCTTTTTGCAGTACAGATTTGCTTTTGCGTAAACTGATTCTATTAGTCTAAAAATAGACTCCTCGTAGAATATTATTAACTTTCCTGCGTGGGCATTCATGCACATTCTGTACTGTCACTCTCTGCAACAAGATAAGAAAATACCCTGAGGTCTCTTTTTTACTGTGAAAGCTTTGTGGAAAAATAAAATGAAAAGACTGCTTAGACCAAATTTGTTGTGAAGACAAGCCAAGCGTTTTCCGATTTGGGGAATAGAATAAGAGGCAGAATTAATTTATAAGTATGACTAACACAAAGCATTGTTAAATAAATGATTTCACATGAAATCTATGTAAAGATTATTCATTTGTCTTCGAAGGAAACCTACATGGCACTGATTTTTTCTTGACTTCTAGCAGGAAGTTTAAAATTTATGAATCTTACCTTTCTGAAGGAAAGAGGATATGGACCACTCTCAAGTAGCCACAAAATTTAAAATCCAAAGTAATCTATAAAGGTATAAAGAAACATAGTGAAAAGCTCAGAAAATTGAAATGATAGTGCAAAAGTTATTATAGGGACTTCCAGGAAGATGGAGGATTAGAGAGGTGGTGGGATCGCTTCTCTCCCAGAAAAAAATAGCTAGAGTACAGGAGGAGACTGTCTGGTGGGCTGCTCTGGGACTCAGGACAACAGGAGAGATGAGACACCACCCAGAAGAGAGAGGGACAAAGTAAAGGAGTCTCAACTAGCTGAAAAATCCCTTGAGTATTGCTGCAAAAGCAGCAGTAGGTACCCATCCCCCCACCAATGGAGCAAATAGCAATCAGACTGCAGTGGCTGCAGACTGATGGGGTTGCAGGTGTCTTATTTCCCAGGAAAAAGGAGAGTGAGGGATACAGCCCACAGCGAATTCAGATTTTGGCCAATGAACTTCATCTGCTGCATTGGAGGGGACTCTTAACCCCAGGCTTGGTGGGGGCCACAATATTATTAGCCCTGAAGTCAGTAGGGAGCTAAAGATAATTTTCCTTTTCAAAACCCTCTCTACTGCCCTAGACTGGTAGCTGAAGAGGCAGAGGGAGGGAGGGTGTGGCTGACCAAGGGTGGAGAACAGGTCAGGGGAGACCTAACAAATGGAAGGATATTTCCTGTTCATGGATTGGAAGACTAAACATTGTGAAGATGTCAATTCTACCTAAATTGATTTATAGATTCACTGCAATACCAATCAAAATTCCAACAGCCTACTTTACAGTTCTTTACAGTTGGTCAATTACCAAATTTATTTGGAAGGGAAAGGGGTGCTGAATAGCCAAAAGCATCCTAAAAAAATAAGATGGAAAAATCACACTTTCTGACCTTAAAGTGTATTATAAAACTAAGGTAGTCAAAACAGTATGGTATTGGCATAAAGAAAGACACATTGATCAATGGAAATGAATTGAGAGTTCAGAAATAGACCTTTAACTTCTAAGGTCAACTGATTTTCAATAAACCTACCACTTCCACTTTTCTGGGACAGAATTGTCTCTTCAACAAATGGTGCTGAGAGAACTAAAAAGAATGAGAACCAAAAGAATGAGAGAGGACCTATGTCTCACTCCCTATACACCTATATACCTTGTCTATTTGGGAAAAAAAAAAAAAACAGCTAGGAAAAATTGTTAGCTGAGTAGGCACTAAGTTTTGTGCAAAATGGACTGATAGTTTTCAGCAGTACTTATGCATTCAAATTCTTGCATGTTCAAGATGCCAAGGTAAAGATGGCAAGAATTCAATTTAACATTTTTTCCTAAAAAGAATTTTTGTTTGCTTGCTTGTTGTTTTGTTTTTAATCTACCTTGGCAGCTCATTTCCAAAATCATTAGCCATTGGCCAATCTGTGAAATAATAGAGGTTTGTTTGTAATCGCTATTTCTAAGAGGTTCAACTATGATGATCTTTACCTGAAAGTATCTTCCTTCCTTGTCTACAGTTTTCTCTACCCATTGCTCCCTTCCTTCCTTGCCTCTAGGAGGCGAATTCAGTGTTGTCAGTAATAACAGCTTGATTAAAAACAACACATTATTCCCTTCAATTCTACCTTCCCATGGTCCAGATTTACATGAAACCAAAATCATAACCCAAAGGTACTTTTTAGGTAATGGTGTTCTTCTGATGTGAAATGACCAGCTTATGGAGAGCTACTTGTAGTGTTTGTCAGTTTTCATGGTGTGCATACTCTCTGTGCTACCAGCAAGTCTTCACAGACCACAGCAATGGGAAAAAATGTACACAATTGGCTCTACCCAGCTGGTATACCCTTCTGTGAAATAGACCCAACCATGAGGCTCTACAAATCCCTACATCATCCCCCCCCATCCTCTCTTTCTCTTTTTCTCTCTCTCTCTGTAAATGTTTTATTGTAGTAATATATAGACACTTCAAAATTTCCCATTTTAACCATTTTCAAGTCTACAATTCAGTGGCATTAACTACATTCAATGTATTGTGCAAATACCCAAACTCTTTCATCATCTTTTTAAATTGTCTATGCACAGCATTGCAGATTGGCCTATATTTGATCCTATTGGTGTTTCTTCTAGTGGATGAATATAATCCCTGTAATTTATTAGCAGTACTCTACTACCTTCTCAATAAGAACTCCCCTCATGTCTTTCCCTGGAGCAAACAGGACATTATCTACCCAACATGTCAGCTGTTAATGGGTTTGTTGATGAGAGCACTACAGAAACATGACCCACGTGAGGAAGGAGAGTGCCAAAATAACAGCCACTGAAAAATAAAAAAGATTAAATCCAAGATTTTAACAAGGGAGCAATAAAGTAAATTAAAGGTTGATTTTTGCTCAGATGTAGTAGTAAATAAAACTGCAAAATAGGTCCTTGAAGTTCTATAAGATGCTGCAGTCTTGACTCCAAAATCTGTTGGGCAGGTCAACTTTAGGTTTTGTTATGAATAAAAGTGTTTTCAACCAGATAGCTGTGTTTTTCCTCGATTATTGATGTATATTATTGTATTACAGGTAGATGTTGCTGCATTTTCTCCTTTATACCGCTATAGTATATTTTTCAACCAACTGTGAAATTAAAAATTCTCCTTGTAGCAGTTCGATACAGTTTGTTAGTCTGTATCTTACCAAAATTGTGTAAATGCATCTCTGGTGGAATTTCAGTGATAATTAAAATCAGGATTTGAAAGTTTTTAAGAGTGAAACATATTTTCAGTTAATACATTTTACCCATCCAGCATAATTTTGCCAAGAATCTAGTCCATCACATGAAATAACAGGAGTCTAATTCTTTTTGGGGGGCCTTTATTTTATCATTCCCTTTACTCATAACCATGGAGAAAATATGGATGTGATGAATGGGTCACTAATTTTTAAAAGAAATGAAATATCTCAGCCTTAAATAACCTTATTAAGTCCGACCATATCATTAGTGTGAAGCACTATTATGTAAGGGACACTAAAAAATATATTACTTGATTTTTACTCAAACTCATCAGCATCTCTTGCCCATTAGTAGAGGTTCTACTGTACTGCTGGAACTGGAACTGCTGAACAGGCCGTCTGCTTCCAGACTGTTTTTCTTTCTAGACCCTTGCAATTGTCTTCCTAGAGGCAAGTTCTGAACATTTTACTTGTGGGTAATTCTTTGCCTAAGGCCATTTCCTCCATTAAATCATCCCAATGAGAAGTGATTTATCCCATCTCTGAACATATCTATGCTATGTTAAAAAAAATTTTAAACTTGTCTGTCTAAAAAATATATGACAGAGAGCACACAAATGATAAAGGACAGGGATAAAATGTTAATACTAGGTAGATCTGGGGAAAGGGTATATGAATATTCCTTGTAATATTTTTATTCTTGCTATGTTTTTTTATTTAAAATTATTTCCAAATCAACAGTTAAAAAAAAAAAAAAAACAAGCTTCAGCCTCTTACCCCAATCTGCCAAACCCAGTCATCATTCTTCTATAGGACCATCTGCTCCAGTCCCACATGCGATTGTGGTATTGGCTTGGAATTAGGACTTGCATATAGAACAACATAGCAGAAGATGCCAAATATGTGAAAATCTGGGAGGATTAATGTCTTTGGGAAGGGTGACCAACTCTCCTGGTTTTCCCAGGATTGCAGGGTTTCCAAGGGGCCTAGACTCTCAGTGCTAAAACCAGGAAAGTGCCAGGCAAAGCAGGACAAGTTGGCCACCCTACTTTTGTGGACAGATGAGTTGTATAATAACTGAAGCCAAAACTGGTGTCAGGAGAACTGGGAGTGGGAATTTGAGCAGAGCCTTAAGGCATTCCAGTTTCCTTCTGTACACAATAAGCACTTTGGGCTACGGTGGAAGAGATTTATGTTGTAGTAATTTGTTGTGTAGGAAAATTGAACTTTTATTCAAACATGGCTCAAAAAGAACAATCATGTAGATGTGTGTTGGTCCTGTGATCAAGAACCTGTGGTGATTTCCATAGCCTACTCAATGGAGTCCAAATTCCTTAGCTCAGAATAAGAGACTTATTTGGAAGAACTACCATGTGTCCAGAGCCATATAACTGAGTCTTCTTTAATGCCTGTTTTAGTTTCCCAGCCAATAAAACAAAGGCCCTACAATGGGCTTGCTTAAACAATGGGAACTTATTGGCTCATGGTTTTGAGGCCAGAAGTCCAAAATCTAGGCTTCAGCAAGGCAATGCATTTCCCCCCAAAGACTGTGGCATTCAAGGGTCCTTGGTCTTGGACTTTGCTGTACAGGGCAATTCACATGGTGGGCTCGTCGGGCTTCTTTTTCTTACTGACTTTCATTCTGCCTAGAAAGGACTCCGGTGATCCAGATTAAAGCCCAAACCTGACTGAGTAGGGCCACAGCTTAGCAGAAATGTCATCCTGAAGAGATCTTATTTACAATGGGTCCACACCTACCAGAATGTGGACCAAGAACATGTCCAAGCTGCAATTCAACCCACTCACTAACCCAGATCCCTGATAGTGAATCCAGCTAGAGTGACTTCTTCCTCCTTTGAACACTTGGTGTATAGTATTTGTGCCATTCACAGAGCTTTTCCTCTTGGATAATTTACTTGATAGACACTGTAATGATTTAGAATATGGACTGTCCTTTCAGACAAGACCTAGGTTGAATTCTGGGGTAAAATAGACAGTCTGGGATGTTGGTTGGTCTGTGGTCCTAACTATTGGAGGATTAGTTTTTGGAACTATAAAACCAGTAGAGCATTACATTACTTACAGGATTGCTATAAAAGCTAATGAGATAAGTGTGTAAAAGATAATAACAACACAGTATCTGACCACTGTCATCAATAAAGTTTTAAAGCTATTTAAGGCCAAAATTTATTCTATTTTGTTTGCTTTTGTGGTGTCAATCACTTTTCTTTGAATGTAAAAGGCATTCAATGAGTGTTTTTTTAATAAATAAATAAAGGCTTTAACCAGGGTAGTGGTTTTGGAATGGAAAATGTAAATGTTTAAGGAAGAATAAACAAGATTTAGTAAAACCACTAGATATGTTTGTTAAGGTGAATGGAGGAAGAATTCAAAATATCTAGAATGGAAGTGCTAAATGGAGGAGAGGGCAGAGCTTTCATTTTGAAAGAAACAATTATTTTAAGATAAAGTGATCCAGCCATTAAAGCCACAGAAGAAAAGTGAGAATATGGGCCTGGTATCAGAGTCTAAGCCAAAGTACCAGTCATACCAGCTGCATGACCTTGAAAAATTCCTCCATGCCCCAGTTTCTTCATCTCTCATAGAAAGAAAATAATTTTGCCTATGAACAAATGTAAAACACTTAGCACAGTGCCTGCCACTCAGTAAATACTAAGTCAATGAGACAAACAGCCGCAAAAATAACCAGGATTATTTTACTGCTAAAGGGAAAAGATCTAGGAATTTTAAATGAACTAGAAACTACCTCAATGTACTTTGTTATCAAAGAGTGAGCAGTTCAAGTGGTTGAGTGCCTGCCTCCCATGTACAAGGTCCTGGGTTCAATCCCTGGAGCCTTATAAAAACAAAACTAAAAAAAAACAACTCTCATTGGGGAACAGATAGGGTTCAGTGGTTGAGCACCTGCTTCCCAAGTAGGAGCTCCTGGGTTCAATCTCTGGAACCTCTTGAAAAAAAAAAATCCGTGAGTAGTAGCAATGCTTCAATACATGCTCATCAATTTAACAAAATGTGCCACACTAATGAGGGATGTAGACTTGGGAAAGTTTGGGAGGGGGAGGGAGTAGGGCATATGGGATCCCTCATATTTTTAATGTAATATTTATGTAATTTAAAGCTTCTTTAAAAATAAAAAAATTTTAAAAAAAAGAGAAAGCATTACTGTCTGTGGGCATCATAGGGACCATTGCTCTTGACAGTTGCTAGAGTTGCTCATGTCACTGAGCAGAATGTGGTGTACTCTCAGATAATTCCTTTGAACAATGATGACTTTTCACTTATTGCATGGTAACATTTTTATGTTCCATAATCCTCATCAGTTTGTTGACTGAAAAAAATAACAGATTTAGCCAATATATTTTAAAACCCTGTGTCTTTATCTTCTGCTTAAAGGACAGGCTGCATTTTATCTGTGCTTTGTTGTCCATCTGCTTGATTGTTAATAAAGATAAATTAAAAGATGCTACCTTTACACAGATTGTTCTTAACATGTAAATATTTTATGGGTTTTGTGATAGCCAGTTTTATAACATATAATGGTTTTCATAATAGACATACTTCTCCTTACAATGGGTGAGTTCATGATAAATAAAAATATTATGAATACAGTATTCATTCGTTTGGTGTAATGAAAATGCCAAACGTTATTTCTTTCTTTCTTTCTATTTCTCTACTCTACCCGCCCCCCCCCCCCCCCCGCAGTTGTCAGTTCTCTGTGTCTATTTGCTGCATGTTCTTCTTCGTCCACTTCTATTGTGAGCGGCACAGGAATGTGTTTCTTTTTGTTGTGTCATCTAGTGTCAGCTCTCCTTGTGTGTGGCGCCATTCATGGGCAGGCTGAACTTTCTTTCACGCTGGGCGACTCTCCTTATGGGGTGCACTCCTTGTGCGTGGGGCTCCCCTACACAGAGACACCCCTGCGTGGCACGGCACTTGTTTCATGGCAGGGCACTCCTTGCACGCATCAGCATGGCTCATGGGCCAGCTCCACACAGGTCAAGGAGGCCGGGGTTTGAACCGTGGACCTCCCAAGTAGTAGACAGATGCCCTAACCACTGGGCCAAGTCCACTTCCCCAAATGTTATCTTAAGTGTTTCTATATTGGGTCTTCACAAATTCTCCAAAAAGTAATATGAAAATACATTTCCTTTGATATAATTTACTATTTATTTTATAGATTATTATGTGAAATTTATCAAGCGATATACATTTTAAGATTCTTTTACAATCGTAGTTCTTAGAATTTCTTTTCATAATGTAAAATATGACTATAAAAAGTATTTCCTTTATAGTGGTGTATAAAATAACACCACTCTGAACTTTATATAAGAATTAGGTGGTAGTGAATGTCATTGAATAATTTGTGAAGGAAATGGGTAAGGAAAAAAATATTTATTTGTCCATTCACTACACAGATGCTTAATGAGTGCCTAATTCTATTTCTGAAGCACCATGCTAGGCGCTGTGGAACATGGAAAGATAAATAGGATATGGCTTCTGACCTTAAGAAGATCATTCCTACCAGAAGAAACTATACAAACTATTATATAAAACAACCTCTGATGTGTTCTGAAATAACATGTTTTAGAATCAGGGTGGGCAGAGATTTTTTTTTTAAAGTTTATTTGAATTAAAAAGGCCTTATGCAGAAGTTGTCATGAAGACTAGGTTTACCAGGACCCACGGGGGGCGGGGATGGGATCTCCAGGTAGAAATAAGGAAGAGAAAACAAGACTGCACTGTAGTATGGTCTGAGTTGCCTAAGTAGATAGTAGTGTACACTGGCCTAAGAATAGGATTTGAATGGAAGTGGGGGAGCTATGTCAAGCATAAAAGAACAAGTATTTCCAATTAAAGAATAGGAACTCAGTTTGTAGGCAGTACTAAACCAAGGAAGTTTTGTGTGTGTGTGTGTTTAAACAAGACAAGGAACATGCATTATGTCAGATTTCAGTCATGAAAAAAGCCACTAAAACTATTATGAGAATAAATTATTTATTGTGGGAATTAGACTTGCACAAATGTAGAAGTTCCTGGGGAAGGAAAAGGCCTGGGGATGTTGGAGGAACAGCCACTCCTCAGACCACCTTCAGTTGAAGCCTTCAGAGAAACTCCTGGAGCCTAGAAAGCCCTATCCCTGAAATGCTACCATGTGGAGGGGGGTAGACACCTCCTCTGGGGAAGCTGCTGACCCTGTTAAGCTGCTGTTTTGTGGGTCTGTATCCCAGAGCCAGTTGTGTGCCCGAGGCTGGAGTTGGTCAGCAGTTAGGTGGGGGCAAAATGGAGGAGAGCCAGGGACAAACCAGGCCCTGCAGGGCACCTCTACAACTTGCTATCATCATATTTCCACCTTCAAAATCCCACACGTTCCTCTTTTGGTCATCCTAACTTAGAATCTTTGGGAGAAGAGGAGGTTCTGGGAAAAGTTCCTAGACTTAACCAAATGGGCAGAATATGATCCTGCAGAGAACATAATCAACATGATGCTTTAGTAGGGTTAATGCAACGTAATAGTAATGTGTAGGCTGAGATGGAGTGTTCTGGGGAAGGGGAGTCAGGAGACCACTGCAGTGGGCCAGGAGAATGAAGACAGCTTCTAGAATAAGACCAGTATAGGAGACTAAGAAGTAAGAGTTAGCTCTAGGGCTTTGAACTTGTGTGATATGAGTGTGTTGGTCCATTAAAGAGATAGAACACATGACTTCCAAACTATGCTGGTTTGGAGTAGAAATAAACTTGGTTTTAGATGTTTATAGGTGCTTGTGTAACTAATGAAGAGGAATGTACAATGGACATCTGGACAGGAAGGCTGGAACATGAGAGACGGATCTGGGGGTCACTCATTTAGAAACAATGGTTAAAGTCAGTGTCAACTTAGAACATTTGGTGTGGAAGAAACATTAGGCTATTCTGACCTCAGAAAGGGGTCTGGCAAAATGAAAGTGTGTCAAGATCTGCTCAGAGGACAGACTTCAGCCCTTAACGAAAAGACTGGAATTCAAGATGCAGAAAGGAAGCCGCTGCTTGTGAGAAAGGCTGACTTCTGGGTTGGGTAGGGTATAGTTAGGATTAAGTGCATTAAGAATGCTGTTTGGGGACTCATCCCAGGCACCTAGGACTAATGTGCTAGGAGCATTAGATCAAATTTCTTTTGACTCGAGACAGCTGGGCATAAGAATGGAGGTTGGATGAATCTTGCGTTTGAGAAAATAACTTATTTCCAACTTTCGGAGTTGGGGGTAGGGGAAAGGAGAGCAATCAGAAGTAGGGGTACAGAAAGTAAAACAGAATTATACAAATGTTGAGACATATTGTTCTTATGTGGATTAAGGAACTAAAGCTTTCCCAGGAGCTAGATAGAAAGCATGAGTGAAATCATTCAGGGGCAGTAATTGGGTAAAGGAAGGAAATGACCACATATTTGAAATTGCCTCTGTTGGGAAATGAGCTATCCCAGCCCTTATGTATCTCATGCTTTCAGAATATTTTACCGTGTTTGTTCTCTGTATTGTCTTGGTCTTCACCAGACCATAGAGGTTTTCCTGGTTCAGCATCTCAATGGATTTATATATGCATTTATTTTCCTCCTTTTAACTGAGACTTTATAGTCTATGATTGAGATATTACTGACTTAGATTTTAACAAGTAGAGGTCAGGATTATTAATTTTCAAGTGGAAAACACTGACAATGAGTTGATTAAAATAATGAATACCTAAAATGGTTGGGCATCTTCCCACTTCCTATGCCTAAGAAAACATAGCTTAAAGGCCATAAGCTTAATAACCCTGCTGATAGAGTCATTCCATGGCCACATCACCTCTATCTGTCATTAGGGACTTGATCCACTTCTCTGTCTTAAGGGGTGACTTTGAAAGTCTACCTTGACTGATTTTAATATTATGGAATTCGAGAAAAAAACAGCATAGAATAAAATACCTAGAGGAACTCTATGTATCTAGCAAAATCCTGAGATTGGGGCTTTCCAGAGAATCTTGAATCCTACAAGCTCAAGCTAATATGATGGTTCATCCAAGGAATTCAGCTCTTCCTACACTTGACTCTTCCAGCTCTTGTGGCTCCACGCACAGTGTCCCTGCACCCATTGGGATTACATTTTCACAGACAATCAGGGAAGAGATGATGTTCATTCCAAGTTGTAGACCCTATTAGAGATGGTTCCATTGGTCTTTGATTTACGAAGGAAAGAATCAGACTCTCAACACCCTCTGGAAATGTCCAGTGATCAAATGCTGTATGTAATATATGCCCAATACATGCAAACTCTAATTCTGTATATTTTCATTTGAATAAAATTTTAGAACATTCGTTTTATCAATGTACTGCATTTTACATCTTAATATTCCTCAAGTGCTGATGCAGTTAACTTAAGGCTTGGGTTTGTAACTTCAGCAAGTTCTTCCTTCAAATGACTCTTCCAAAAAATGTGGAAAATCTCTTATCTTAGCAAAATAATTGAAGAACAGATTGTCCTCCAACTTTTCAAGAAAATAACAGTTTGGATGAGAACAACCTGGGAAGGCACTTGGCCTTGAGTGTTGTAATCAAAGTGGCTTTTCAGCCTGCACTAGAGCATTTGCAGCTGCTAAGGAATAGTATAATTTAACACATGCACTCTCACAGTTTCTTTTGTTGAAGAAAATGTCATATTTGACTTTAACATGGATTAAGCTCTTTTCCAAGAATATTTCTTCTAATTTTTCTCTGGTGAAGTAGCTGCTGTTGCTATGCCATCAGTTCTGTTGCTATGGGGGATGCTTTGGGTGTTTGCCAGACAAGGGTAGGTTATTTCAGCACCCTTATGTTCAGCAGTTGACATTTTTCTATGTTGAATCATGCTATTTTATCTTAATTCGTTGGGTAGACTCAATAGTGTTGATCAGCTTTGAAAGAACTGAAATTAGATATAGAGGAATCCCACTATTCCTCTCCTTGAAAAACTTATTTAGAATTCAACTGTTACGTGTAGGAAACATGCACTTACACAAACACATGCTAGAATAAATGGTCATATTACTTATCAGCTTGACAGTGTATAAGACATGTGACCCTTGTGTCACAAGCATCAGAGAAATTAAAAAGGACAAACATTGACAACTATACAGTTATCCTGAACCACGAAATTATTTCAAATTGGAGGTGACCACATCCTGTCAATTTAAGTGACAACTGTCAAAATCAATACACTAACTGCTGTTTTAGGTTTATTCTCCGTAAATGCAGTTCTGTGCTTTCCTGTACTTGAAAAGCAACATGAAGATGTTTGTTTCTGTGATAAAGGTTCTCTACCAGTGGGGTCACTTTTTGATAAGCTATCTTTACCCCTGTAAAATGGTTATGGTAATTAAGAATTTGAGACCATTTCCAAACCAAAATTTGAAACTCTTAGAAAAGGGAAAAAAAAAAAAAACTAATTATCGTAATGATTATCTCCCTTCTTGATGTTCTTTATCTTAAGTGCCAGTTGAATAACCTTTGTAAAATCAGATCTGGGAGCTGCTGTAGTCTTTGCTTAGTCACTAGTCTATCTAAACAGAAGAAGACTAGCATTTGTCATATTTCCAAATATCTATTTACAAGTGGACTTATTATTGAGGGATCAAGATTGTACCACTTAGAAGCACACAATGAAAATTTTCTATAATTATTTGTTCTATGGCATTTATATATGTCAGTATGAGAGAACACTAGAAGCTAGGTTTAGGAGTGATGTTTGACATTTCTGTAATAAAGTTTCTCTTAGCGAAAAACTTTGAAGCATTTCCTGAAAGCATTTATTCTCAATTGCTGAGTAAAATTTTCATCTCACTAAACTAAAATAATTTCTATTGTTTTAAAATAACAGAAACTAAAAATAATTTGTCTTTAACAATTAAAGAGGCTATGTGCATTTGGGTCTCAGAGAACACAATTTAACATTAAGTTCAAGGAATTATTTTATATAGGTCTTTTCAGAGTAGTGATATATATATATATGTACATATAGGTATAGATTTTGTATTCTTGAGCAAAAGGTAAGTTTTTCATTCTAGATAGAAAATAATAAAGAGGACTTCAAAATAAGAATAATTCCCAAGGTCAGTTCATGATGGTATAATATATATATACTCTAATGCATAGCTAAGCCTTAAAATGTTAGTATATTTAGCAGCAGAGCTCAATGAGGACACAACAACTCTAGGAAAAAGAATATGCTGAGTGGCTAATTAGAGAGTAGCTAGAGAAAAATGCATGTGTTGCTCTCAAACTGGGTCCTTTTCCCCCTCCAGCCCACAAAAAGAAAACAAAAAACAAAAACAGAATCTGAATTAAATATTAGTATTCCATTTCAATATTTGCAAAATAATTTGGATTATTCTTTTTGTGAAAAAGTAATGTTATTCTTATTTAAAACTGTAAATGCTTTTACATGGCCTGAGGTAAATGAGAGATGCATCATTTGAGAATAAAATTTGCAGATTTAAAAAATAGAAACAAGCAATTTGCTTAACGTCTTATTCGTAGGCATTTCAAACCTAGCTATCTCAGACGTGAAGTCCAAAACACCCAGGAATTTCTCAGCTTTTGCACATAGAACACTGTATCTTATTGTCTTCATTTGATTGCCCATATTTCCCAATGAGCTTCTTCATGGTTGGCCCTGTTTTCTGTATAGATTTGTATCCTTGTGGTCTTGATTAATGATTGCAGTATCATTTAACTCATGGTTCCCCCTCAACTTTGAGTCTTCTCCCACACTCTGCTCAACTATTACTTAATGTCACAAGCCAGAAATCCTGGAGTCATCCAGGAGTCCTCCCTATGTATTGTATCAGATCTCTATTTTATCTTCAGGTTCCGTTAGACTCCCTCAGGTTCCTTCTTTATTTAGTCCTATTACCAAAGCATTATTTCAGGTCCTACTTATTTTTGCTTAGACTAGACTGGTAGCTTCCCACTGACTTCCCTATCTCCAGTCTCACTTCTCTCCAAAACACACATCAGGTCTGCTCACTCAACATTTCCATTTGATGTCCAATAGACATTTTATAAACTGAATATGTCCAAACCCAACACTTGAAATTTCCTTATGCCCAAAACTTTTCTACCTCAGTCTTCATAGAAGGAATACATTTCCATTATTTCCATTTCTTAGGCCAAAACTCTTCTTTTACACCCAACGTTCAATCAAAAAGCAAATCCTGTTGACTTTGCTTTCAAAGTATGTCTAGGATCTTACCAGTTCTTCCTACCTGCCCTGGTTCCAGCCTACTCTAAACCATCACCTGATGCTTAGACCTTCCACTAGCTTCCCAAGAGATCTACTTCAGCCCTGGCCTTCCTGCACTACCTTAGGTGATATCACCACAAGGTGGAAGCAAGGTAGGGTGAGTAGATTATAATCATATTTTACAGTTAGGGACCCTGAAACTCTAAGAGCTTGACAAGGAGGGATAGAGCTAGAACTTCACAGGTTCTGATTCCTGAATTTATGTTCTCATCCCCTTAGAGAAATGAGTCTTATAAAGGATTAAGTGACTTCCTTCCAGACAACTATATAGAAGAGCAGCAAGAATTGGAACTAGACTCAGTGCTCTATCAAAGTATTGTATAATTCATATAAATATGATATTAACTGACTAATAACATTTGGAAATGAAAATACTCCTGGGAGTTTATCTAATTGAACTTTGATTAATAATACAGAGAAATGTGAAACTTTCATTTGAGAGCTGAGATCTGGGCAACAATAGATACTTATTTCACCTTTTTTATTGAAGTTTATCATTCATACATGAACATCCATAAACAATAAGTATATAGTATAAGTTGTGAAATTACAAAACAAACATGCATATAATCATACAGGGCTCCCACATATTACTCCACCACCAATATCTTGCATTGTTCTTTCATAGTTTTGTAACAATAGATACTTTTAATTTGCCAGATATATTTTTGCAAGGTTATATTTCTTTAGTATAATTAATATATGTACATTTATTCCACAATATGCCAAGTAATTTAATTTTCAGTCGTAAAAGGTAGGACCCAGTTGTGCTATCTTCAAACTTAAATAAAATTTGTTTTTTAAATTATTACACAAGAAAGAAATCAAGGTTCAATCACAAACTTCAGTAACTTTATGATGAGTTTAGTACATGCTACATTGGAAATATAAATTACTTGAAGTTTTGTGTCATCTTTCAATTATGATTTTCATTAAACCTTAAATTTGAACAACTCAGCTTATTTTTAATTAAAATATCTTTGAGATAATTGTAAAGTCACATGCGGTTGTAAAAAATAATGTAGAGAGATACCATGTACACTTTGTCTAGGTCCCTCTGGTGGTAAAGTTTTGAAAAATGATAGTTTAATATCATAACCTGGATATTGACATTGATAAATTCCACTGATCTTATCAAGAGTTCCCATTTTACCTGTACTCATTGTGTTCATGTGTACACGTAGTAAGTGCTTTGCAATTTTAGCACATGTGTATGTCCTCAAATCCATCACCAGACACATTATAAGACACAACACATTACCTTGCTCCAGGGATGCCTCCTGTAGCTCTTTGAAAAACATACCCACCTTCCTCTTGCATCTTGCAGCCTGTTGCACACTCTGCAACCTCTAATCAATTTTCCATCTCTGTAATTTTGTCATTTCAAAAATTATATAAATGGAATCATACAATATGTAACTTTTGGGGATTGGCTTTTTCCATTCAGCATAAATCCCTAGAGAGTCATCCAAGTTGTTGCATGTCTCAATAGTTCATTCTTTTTATTCCTGGGTAGTAGTTCGTGGCATAGATATGCCACTATTTGTTTAACTATACACCTTTTGAAAGAAATCTGGGCTTGTTCCAGTTTTTGGCTATTACAAATAAAGCTAATATAAATATTCATGGACAGCTTTTTGTGAGAACATAAGTTTTCATATTTCTGGAATAAATGCCCAGTAGTGCAATTGCTGGATCATACGGTAGTTACATGTTTAGTTTTATAATGAAATGGAAAAGTGTTTTTCTATAAATGAATGTAAATCTGAAATTAAAAACACAATACCATTTACAAATTGCTGCAAAGAAAATGAAATATTTAGGTTAGGTATATCTACTCAGATACCTGATTTACCAACTTTTAACATGTTGCCACATTTATTATATCTTTCTATCATCATCTCTTTCATTATCATCATCTGTCTCTATCTAATCTGTTTTCTAAACAGTTGAGAGTAGATTGCATATACTATGCTTCTTTACCATTTATACTTCCATGTGTATTTCCTAAGAACAAGGATATTTACTTATGTATCACTTTAAATACAATTATCAAGTTCAAGAAATTTAACTTTGGTATAAAATGTACAGTCTATATTTCAATTTTTTTTCAATTATCCCAATAATGTCCTTTTGGGTTCTTTATTCCATTATCAGATTCAGACCAGGATCATCTATTGCATTTAATTGTCATTGTCTCAAGCATACAATATAGTGGGATTAACTGCATTTACAATGTTGTGTTACCCTCACCACATCCATTAACAAAATGTTTCCATCACCCCAAACAGAAGTATTGTACCCATTAATCATTAATTCCCCATTGCCCCATCCCCTCTCCACCCCTGTAAATCTGTACTCTATTTTCTCTTTCCATAAATTTGCATATTCTTTATTTCCTGTAAGTGGAATCATACAATAGCTGTCCTTTAATGTCTGACTTATTTCATTCAATGTGATGTCTTCAGGATTCATCCATGTTGTTGCATGTATTAGAGTTTCATTCCTTTTTAAGGCTAAGTAATATTCTATTGTATGACTATGCCATATTTTGTTTATCCATTCAACTGTTGTCGGACACTTGGATTGCTTCCACATTTGGGCTATTGTGAATATAATGCTGCTGTGAACACTGGTGTACAAATACCTGTTTGAGTCCCTTTATTTAAGAGACTATTATTTCCCAATGGAGTGGACTAGGCACTCAATCCATGATCTATTTTGAGTTAAATATTACATGAGGTGTGAAGTTTTGGTTTGTTTTTGTTTTGTTTTGTTTTTGCCTATGACTATCCAATCACTCCAGTTGAAAAGGCAATCCTTCCATCATGGAATTGCTTTTTTTTAACCTTTGTCAAAAACCAGTTGAACATATTTTCATGGGTCTGTTTCTGGGTCCACTCTTCTGTTCCATTGACCCATACATCTGTCCTTCTGCCAATATAACCCACACTGTTTTGATTACTACAGAGATATACTTAGCCTTAATATTGAATAGATTTATTCCTTCATCTCTATTCTTCATTGTCAAGATTATTTTAGCTATTCTAGGGTCTGTACCTTAGCATATAAATTTACAAAAAGCTTTTCTATGTCTACAAGAAACCTTTTCAGGATTTTGACAGTAATTGCTTTAAGCCTATAGATTGATTTGTGAAGAACTGTCATTTTTACTATGTGGAGCCTTTCAGTCTGAGTATGGTATATCTCTCCATTTATTTAGGTCTCCTTTGATTTTTTCATCAGTAATTTGTATTTTCATCACATAGATCCTGTATATGCTTTCTTAGTTGTTAGACCTAAGTGTTTCATTTTCTTTGCAGCAATTATAAACGGTATTGTGTTTTTCATTTGTTTCCACATTTTCATTGTTAATATAAAGAAACGTGATTGATTTTTGTGTGACAAGCTCATATCCTGCAACTTTGCTGAAAACACTCATTATTTCTCAGAATTGCTTTGGAGATTCCTTCGTATTTCTATGTAGAGAATCATGTCATCTACAAATAGTTTTATTTCTTCCTTTCCAATCTATATACTTTTCATTTCTTTTCCTTGTCCTAATGAAGTAACTTGAACTTCCAGTACTACATTGAATAAAAAGTGGATAAGAGTGATAATCCTTATCTTTTTCGTAATCTTACAGGGGAAGTATTCAGTATTTCACCCTTGAGTATTCTGTAGATATTTTGTAGATGCTCATTTTCAACTTGAAGTAATTTCCCTCTATTACTAGCTTGCTGAGAGTTGTTGTAAATGGATGTTGGATTTTGTCAAATACTGTTTCTGCATCAGTTGATATGATCATGTGATTTTTTTCTTAAGCTTTTTGAGATGTTGGATCACACTCATGAATTTTAGAATGTTGAACCAGCCACGTACCAATTAGTCACAGTGTATAATTATTTTTATACATTGCTGAATTTGGTTTGCTGGTATCTTGTTCACAATTTTTTGCATTTAACATCATAAGGGATATTGGTCTGTAGTCTTCTTTGTAATTTCTTGCTCTGATTTTGGTATCTGGGTGATACTAGTATTATAACATGAGTTGGGAATTGTTCCTTTCTCTTTTATTTTCTGAAAGAGATGGTAAAAAAGTGTGTTAATTCTTCTTTCAATGTTTGATATAATCTCCAGTGAAACCATCTGGGCTTAGATATTTCTTTTTCAGGAACTTTTTAATTGCAAATTTATTTAATTAATGGTTATCTATTTTACCATAGTTGAATTTGGTAATTTGTGGTGTTTGGGGAATTGTTTCATTATTTCTAGGTTGTTAAATTTTTTGGCATAAAAATTTTTATACTGTTCCCTTACTATCTTTTTAATGGTTGCAGGATCTATAGCTATATATTTCATTCCTGACATTTGGTGATTTGTATCTTCTCTCTTTTTATTTTTATCACTGTTGCTAGACTTTTATCAATTTTGTTTATTTTTCTTCAAAATAATAGCTTTGTGTTTCACTATTTTTCTCTATTCTTTTCCTATCTTCAATTTCATTGATTTCTGCTTTGGTATCTATTATTCCTTTCCTTCTGTTTGCCTTGTGTTTATTTTGCTCATCTATTTCTAGTTTCTTGTGGTAGAAATAGATTTTAATTTAAGACTTTTCTTCATTTCTAATGTAAGTATTGACTTACTAGTGTAATTCAGTGCTATACATTTTTCTCAGCATTGCTTTGGCTTCATCCCACACACTTTAATTTTTTTAATATATTTTAATTTAAAAAAAATACATTACATAAATGTTACATAAAAATATAGGGGATTCCCATATGCCCTGCTCCCCACCTCCCACATTAACAACATCCTTCATTACTATGGTACATTTTCATTTAGTTGTATGTATTTTTATATTCTTTGAGACTTGCTTTTTGAACCATACATTATTTTCTTAGGCTATTTAATTTCCAACTGTTTAGAGGTGTTTTTTTTTTATTATTATTTCTCTTCTAAAATTCTGTTATGGTCAGATAACACATTTTATTTTATTTCAACTTTATATTTTGCTTAGTTTTATGGCCCAGGATCTGCTCTTAGGTAAGGTTCAGAGGGTATTTGAAAAAATATGTGTACTCTGATATTGTGGGGTGGCATGTTTTGCACATATCAATTAGACATGTTAGTTGATTGTGTGGCTGGATTTCTGATATCCTTGATGATTTTCTGTTTAGTTCTTCCAGTTGCTGAAAGGGAAGTATTGAAGCCCTAAACTATAATTAGGGATTTGTCTATTTATCCTTGAATTTTGATCAGATTGTGCTTCAGGTATACACGTTTAGTATTTTTATGTCTTCCTGATGAAGTGATCCTTTTATCACTGTGTTATGGTCTTCTTTGTCTCTAGTAATTTTCTTCGTTCTGAAATCTATTTTGTCTGATATTAACATAACCACTTCTAGTGTGTGGTGTTTGTTTTGTTGTATTTTTTTGTTGTTGTTGTTAAAATTGATGTTTACATGGGAAATCTTTTTCCATTTGAAGGTGAGGGGAGTTTCTTGTAAGAGCATGTAGTTGGGTTGTTTTTCTTCAATCTGCCAATCTTCTACTTGGTACAATAAACATTTATGGTAATTACTGATAAGTTAGTTGTTAAGTCTTCCACTTTATTTTTTGTTTTCTCTTCCGTTTCTCTGATTCTTGTCCTTCTGTTCCTTTTTTGATTACTTCCTGTGGATAACTTTAAGACTTTTTAGGCTTATTAGTTTATTTACAGTGTTTTTGAGTTTGTCTCTGTATAGTTTCTACAGTGGCTGCTCTGGGTATTAACTTTTTCATGTGTGACTTATCACAACTTATTGGCATCAACAGTTTACCACTTTGAGTAAAATAAGGAAACCTCACTTCCATTTAGGTCTTCTTTCGTTCTTCACTTTTAGATAGCGTTATCTTAAATATCTGATTGCATTTTAATTTTTATTTCAATCATCAAATATGATTTATATTTAGGAAAAGAAAAGTCTATCGTATGTGCCCATATTTATGCTCTTTCCATTGTTCCTTCCTCCATCCTGATGCTCCAAGATTCTTTCTATCATAATTTCCTTTCTATTTGAAGAATTTCTTTTAGCCAGTCTTTAAGGATAAGTTCACCAGTGACAAAGTCTTTAGTTTTCTTTTGTCTAAAAATATCTTTATTTCCTCTTTTTTCCTGAAGGATAATTTCACCAAATATAGAATATACATTTTCTCCCTTCTATCACCTGAAAAATTTTATGTCATTTTTTTCTGGCCTGCATGGTATCAGGTAAAAAATCTGCTGTTATACAAATTTGTATTCCTCTCTAGGAAAGCATTGTTTTCTTCTGGATACTTTCAAAATATTTTCTTTGCCTTCATTAGCTGAAGTTTAATTATAATGTATTTGGGTGACGATTTCTTTGGACGTACCTAATTTGGAGTTTGCTCAGCTTCTTGAATCAAAAGATTTGTGTCTTTCAGAACATTTTGAAAGTTTTCAGTCTTTATTTAATACTTTTTCATTCCCACTCCTTTCTTTCAGAGATTCTGATAATATGAATGTTATGTCTTTTGTTATTATCCCACAGGCTTCTGAAACTTAATTTTTTAAAAGTTAATCCTATTTTCTCTCTGTGTTCAGATTGGGGGAATTCAATTGATCTCTCTTCATATTCACTAAGTCTGTCTTCTGTCACCTCCATTTTTGTTTTGAGTCCATTCAGTGAGTTTTTCATTGTATTTTTTCAGTTCTTAAATTTCCATTGGTTCATTCTATAATTTCTTTTGCTGAGATTTTCTTTATTTTTGTTTCAGGAGAATTTATAATTGATTATTGAAACATTTTTATAATGGCTGATTTGAAATCCTTGTCAGATAAGTCAACTCTCTGACTCATATCAGAGTTTGTGTCAGTTGTCTTTTCTCATTCAAGTTGTAATTTTCTTGATTCTTGGTATAATGAGTGATGTTTTATTGCACCCTGAATATTTTCATGTTAAGAGACCTTGCCCTATTTAAATCTTTTATTGTAGTATGCAATCATGCTGGTTAGGTTTAGCTAACTTTTGTGGATTGTGGTAATAATGACAATTTAATTATTAGAAGCTTTGTTGTGTTATTTTGGTCTGCTTGATTTATCTGGTGCTGCTGCATTTCCCACTAGTCCCTGCTGGTGCTGCTTGGGAGGCAAAAGGGGTTTCCCTTGCTGGATTTCTAGGTGTCTCTCAGTGGAGGAGGGATATCTCAGGTCGGTGGGGACAAAAAAGTTTCCTGGGATGGGTCACTTGTCAAGAATAAGAGTTTTAATGAAGAGAAACTTGAATAACAGTATCTGAAAATAAAAGAGAAAAATTGGAATAAGGATGCAGAAGACTGTTGAAGACAAAGTGATCTTCTTCACGAATTTTCTAGAGATGTTCCTATACACATTCCATCTCTGATGGAGGTAAAGAAATAATAAGAGGCTCCCTGTCTTCCTGTTCACTGCCCTTTGCCCCTGGAATAAACTATCTCACCTAATTACCATATCAGCTAGCATGATTGCCCTCTGTTCTAGACATTTTATTGGGAAGGCATCAGCAATGGGGATGATGTGTATAATTTACATCTACTGAATCTGCTGCCCATTGCGAAACATGAGGGAATTGTAGGAATTATAGCAAACTGCATTATTTGGGCACTCTACAGCTGACAACATGCCTTCACCTGGATTAGCCAATCCTGCCACCTGAAATGCAGTTCCTTCAGTGGGTCTTCTAAAGGTACCGGAGAATAGCAGTGGGTATGACTGATAAAAGGTAGTTCAACTCTAAGTCTAACCCTTTAGATTTTTCTTAAACAGTTGCCATTCAGGAGATTTTCTGGAAGTGACAACTTAGAAATTTATCATTTTAAACTGATAAGGATAGATGAAAATATACTTCTTAGTAGTGGGTATTATGTATTAGAATATGCATCTTCAGGAAATCAACGCTGATGCAAGCTTCTGAACAAAGGTGAATGCTTATGAATCTGTAACAATAAAGCATATTTTAGCTTCTCCTGCCTTTTATTGCTAGATATTGCTTGAGATGTTGTAGCATTGTCTTCAAAGGCAGAATCACCAAAGGACATTATATTAGCCACTGCTACTCAACAGACTTACTGTAGGAGCGTCAGACTGAAGCATTTAACATTTTAGAAAACACTAAAGCAGACTTTGTGATTAGCTGAAAACACAACAATATTATATATATTTGTAAAACCCTGGTTATTGCACATCACAGTGTGAGTCGACATGACAAAATATTGTAATTAAAGAATAGGCTTAGTATAGTATTTTCAACTGCTCAGCTTTTTGTCTTTATTATTAAATAGTTTTAGGGTGTCCATTTCTAGTCAGACTAATAGCAAATGTAGCCAGCATTTGTGACCAAGAGCTCATATTTGTCCCTTCATTATAATAATTATTAGCAAGAGGAGGAGGTTGTCTATTGATTTAGAGACAAATTTACATTTATTATTGTCGTTTCTCTGCCACTAGGCAAGTGGATTTAAAATACGGTATACATCATTAAGAAAGACAAAGCAGATCATTTTCAGAGAATCTAATTGGAGTTTTAAGGTTCCCAATTATTTACTTAATTATAGTTGTACTTGACTCAGCTCAGCAACTAAAAAGAATGATTTTTCAATTGTCAAAGAATAAAAGATAATTCTAAAATGTTATGGAATTTTCTTTAAAAAGTTTAATTTGAGGGGTGAAATGCTTCCTGTTTTTCAATGTAACTCACTCTTCATGTTTAAGTTCCCAAGAATAGGAACCTTATTTTCTCCCACTCTTATTTGGAACCACAGAACCCACCCCATGCCTATTTATTGATACACAGTAATTCTTCAATTATAGATACAAAACTGTAGATGAGTTCTCCTTTCTATGAGACATTATAGCTTTGGATCTTCCATATTTCAAGCCAGTGCTTTTTAAACAGTTGCTTTTCTACCAGTGAGTAAATTCAAAGTAGCTTAAACTCATCTACTTTATCATTTAAAATTTTAACTTTTATCATTTTATTATTACAGTGCCAGGAGGTAAAACTCCATGAGGGCAAGAATTTTTTTTTAATATCCTATCCCCAGCATTTGGTGGCACAAATAGCCACTCAATATTTATTGAATGTTTGAATACCTTTTTAAGACACTTTGAAAAAATATTAGAGTTTGTCATTTTCGTATGGGCTGAAGACTCCAGATTTAGTGTCAAAAATCTAAATGGGGGAGCGGGTGTAACTCAGTAGTTTGAGCACCTGCTTTCCATGTACAAGGTCCCGGGTTCAATCCCTGGTACCACCTAAAAAAAAAATCTAAATGAGCCCAGCTCTGCTACTAATTTGCTGTGTGGTCTCAGTTAAGGCACTTAGCATCTCTGTGCATTTCTTATCTATGAAATGAAGACCTTAGATCCAGTCCAAGTTTAAGAATGCATAAGTCACAGATTCAGGATTAGCCCCATGCGTTTGGGAAAAGGCTGGCTGGGAACAGAGTTACGGTTTGTGATCATGGAATTGGCATTGCCACCTGGCATATACAAGCTTGGAACCAAGACTTTGGCCTCATTGGCAACTAGAAATTTGGCTGTAACAATTGCACTAATCACCAACTTGATTTTTAAAAATAAAACAACCTTTTCTCTACCTTGGCATGGAAGATTGATGTTTAAGTGTAAGGAAAATTAATCTGACATAGAAGAGTGAAATGCAGCATAGTGATAAAAAGAACAAGGTTTAAATGCTAGCTCCAAAAACTTCTAACTTAGCCAAGTAAATTAATCTCTTTTTGCCTGAGTTTTGGCATCTGCAAAACAGGATAATTATAAAAATATTTAAATGGCGTAATTCACTTGAAGTTCATGGGACATAGCAAACTTTGAAAATCTGTCAGTCAGGTTGATGGAGAGGAATTAGGTAGGCAGGTGAAGATGACTTCATGAAAAATAATGCCTGTATATTTGGCTTGAGGCTGGTAGATGAAATACAATGGTAGTTGATCATGTGGCCAAGGCCAGACTGCCTAAGTTTTCATCATGGCACCTCCATTTACCAGCTGTAATAATTTGGACAGTTTCTTTTTTCCCTGCATCTTAGTCTCTACACCTCTAAAATGATAATAATAGTACTACCTCACAGGGTGATTCTGAATTTTATATGAAACAATCCATGCAATGAATTTAGAACAACATGTGGCATATAGTAGGCACTCAATAAATGTAGCTATTCTTATAATGTTCCATTAAAGTCATCCTGAGAGGGCAAAATTGGAAGAGATGTGGAAGGCAGCCGGGAACATGAATGAAAAGAGAAATCAATGGGAATTCCAAAGGACTGGATGGATTCAGAGAGTCTAGTTTTTGTTGTTGTTTTTGAAAACAACTTATAAACATATGAAATGATGAGATTTTTAGGAAACAAATGCGGTGCCATTGCAAGCCATGGAAGAGTCCTACGTAAGATATTTGAAAATAAACATTAGCATCTCCAGTTTATCCTGATTCTTTGGGAAATAAGTGTTCCTTATGTTTATTTTAGGAGGTATGGGGAATTGAACCCAGGGCCTCATCTGTGCAAAGCAGGCACTCAACCACTGAGCTACACCTTTCCTTTTCACCAAGAAATATGCCCTAAGGAAAAAGGTGTTTTAATCTTCTGCCACATGGATTAAAAGATCTTGATGAATAGTGCTCTAAGAGTTGTAAATAGATTGTTAATCTTTTTGGAGCAGGGCAATAGTTGCACAATCACAGTGAGTCATTATACAACTTCTGTTCACTGATTTGCCCAAAATCATCTTGTTCCAGAGAAGGTAATGAGCGTGGGGGAGGTATGTTAAAAATCTCAGCACCAATCGTCCTTCAACCAAATTCTTAAAGCTGTGAAGCTGCCATAGCCAGCCTGAGATGTGACAGGACCAAAAGAACCCAGGTCAAATACATAAAAACAATAAGGTGGAAGCTAAGATTCCACCGAGTACTACACATTTTAAAGTGCATTACTTTTATGGAGAACGTCAAAGAGACAAGAGAGAAACTAATAAATCTCATAATTCAGAGTCCCTTTTCAATTGGTTGGAAAAATTTTGATCATGCTTGAGTACACATTACCTCAATTTGAAAAAATCCATGCAGTTGTTCAGAAATAGACTACTAACTATTCTTTCAAGTAGAGTTGGGGTAAAAGAACCTTTTTGACAGAGTTGTATTTCTTCCCTTAAAATTTAAACTTTGTTTCTTATACAATAAGGTCATTTAAACTTAACGAGCAACTCTTTAAAATAGAAATATTTTTTGGAAGTGTCTGTCTCCATTATTCACTCTTAAAGTACTTTTATCACTGGCTTTTTTCTCTTCCCCAGCTAAATATATGACCTTGTAGGCAATGGAGTTTCAAATGGAGGAGGAGATTAAAATTGGGGGATATTTTTGAGGTAGGTTGGATTGAATTAGGAAATTAAGCAGATGACTAAGGAATCAGTTGGGAGAGAAGGGAGAAGAAAGTCATTAGATGATTTCAATATAGAGACTAGATTAATTTAGGTTAAATTTGTACTAAGATTTTCGAAAGTAGGTAGTCCATTTGCAAAATCCTTTACTTAAGCTATAAATTCTTGCTAGAGTTTGTGCCAGACCATGATAACAGTGTGAATACTAAGGGCTACATAATTTTCAGGGCACAGGGCAAAATGAAAATGCAAGTCCCTTGTTCAAATTGCAAGCCAAAAGGTCCATTAATGTTACTCAGATATAAAACTCTTTCCTTTCTTCTGCCATTTCTCTCTCAGTTTCTCATAGAGTTATCCATTTGCTATTTAATGCTGTTTCAAGTAAAGAAAAAATAAATTCTTAAATTATTAGCATGAATTTTGCCATTCATCTTTATATTGTGTCATGAAAATATGAATTATTCAATTTGTATTTCATATCTCCTATATGCACACGTATTTCATTCTTACCAGAAGGGTGGAAACACTGCACAATACTTGCTCATTTTTATTCTTGACGTATACACATTCTACCAACACTCTCTCCTTTGACTTACTGACGAGTGAGGAAGGAAGTGAGGCTGCGCCAATGTGGAGCAATCATTTCAGTAAAAATGGCTCTGATTGGTTTTCTTGGTTGTCTGTGTTTCTTAGAACACCATTTCCTTCTTTTAAGTTGGAAGCAAGTTCTGCTTTGAACCAAAAACCTGGTGTCTTGGGAAGGTAAGCACGCCTGCTTATTCAAGCCAAACTTAACACACTAAACCTTGCTTTGAATCTCAATGACCTCCCACTGTTGTGGGTCCACCAGAATCCTCCTTCACAAATTCTAGATACCAATGGAGAGCAAGGGATAACTGGGGAAGCACATACTGCATGTAGCAACTCTGCTTACGCACATGCTCCACTGTCCCATTGGCTTTCACCTCTGAAAACACGGGTTCAAAGATGCCCAGGTCACCTTGGGTGTGCGCGGGCTGCACACCCCGCACACTGGCCTTGCCTTAAAGTTTCTTAGACACAAGTGAGGACAAGTAGCAAAGTGGTTCGCAAAGGACTTAGAAATTGGCTTTTCCTCCTCTTGACATAGAGGTGCAATGGACACAACCAATCCAATGTCCACATAGAAGAGGTGGCATTGGATTGGGAAAAGTGGACATGGTGGACGATGGGTATGGGGAAAGGCAGGAAGAGATGAGAGGTGGAGGCGTCTTTGGGACATGGAGCTGCCCTGGATGGTGCTTCAGAGGTAATCACCGGACATTGTAAATCCTCACAGGGCCCACTGGATGGAATGGAGGAGAGTATGGGCCATGATGTGAACCATTGTCTATGAGGTGCAGAGGTGCCCAAAGATGTACTTACCAAATCCAATGGATGTGTCATGATGATGGGAACGAGTGTTGTTGGGGGGGGGAGAGGGGGGGTGGGGGGGTGGGGTTGAATGGGACCTCACATATATATTTTTAATGTAATATTATTACAAAGTCAATAAAAAAAAAAAAAGAAAATGTCAATAAAAGAATCTGAAAGACTTCCAAAAAAAAAAAAAAGAAATTGGCTTTTCCTCCTTTTTGTGTTATTTGGTAGAATACTGTCTCAGAGGTACGGAAAGTCAAAGGGTAAACACAGCCCTTGACCTGAAGTTGATTTTTACTCCAAGATCTTCAGACGTGAGTGGACCAGCAGGCTAAACATAGTTAGTTTAGCCTTGTATTCAAACAACTACAAACTTTTATAGAATACAATGTAAAATGTGAGTAAAATTTTAAGATAAAGCATGAGATTTCAAAGAATTAAGGCTGCTTATCTGTAAACAGCTACCTGGGTGAAAAATAAGAGAAACTGAGTAAAGCACGGCTATTCTGAGTGTGCGGAGACTTATGTCTAGTCATCTTTCCTGTTTAGTAACTCTGATGGCTACAAACCATTTAATCTCTGTAGTCCTAATGAATCTCATCTATAAAATGGGGTTTGGACTTAGTTGGCTTCTACTTTAACATGTGTTCAATTAAAGAGACATTGATAAACCAAGAAACCTGTTTTAAAGATATAATTTTGGAGTATGAAGATTTCTTTCCAGCATTTCCAGAGCATCTCAGCCATGCCCTCAAGCAAATGTGCTTCCTCAGCTGTATATGAGTCCTATGATTTGAGTGATCACTTCTCTCCTATTTCTGCACATCCTCATCCAAAAGGATGTTGTTAAAAGGCATTTTCTTAAGTACTAGAAGGTAAAATCAATAGGTAAAGTATATGTCCAAAAAAATCCAGGAACATTTGAGAGGCATTGAGGGCCTTTTTAGATCCATGGATTTATCACATTTCTGTTTTCATCTTTTCTTTAGATCTTTCAGCTCTTGCCTAAACCAAAACTTACCTTGTTTTGTATGACTTATTGAAGACTATTATAATATTTTAGCAGTAGATCACTTTCTCTATATTTTGATTTTTATTATGCCTTGCAGTAAATTGATTTTTTTCATGGAAAGATATACTCAATATTATAATAGAAAAATAAATATTTTAAAATGAAGGCAGAAGACTAGGGGGAATTAATATGTGTTGTGGGCTGCAGACTTGGCCCAGTGGTTAGGGCGCCCGTCTACTACATGGGAGGTCCGCAGTTCAAACCCCGGGCCTCCTTGACCCGTGTGGAGCTGGCCTATGCGCAGTGCTGATGCACACAGGAGTGCCCTGCCACGCAGGGGTGTCCCCCGCGTAGGGGAGCCCCATGTGCAAGGAGTGCACCCTGTAAGGAGAGCCACCCAGCGTGAAAGAAAGTTCAGCCTGCCCAGGAATGGTGCTGCACACATGGAAAGCTGACACACAAGATGATGCAAAAAAAAGAGAAACACAGATTCCCATGCCACTGACAACAGAAGTTGACAAAGAAGACACAGCAAATAGACACAGAGAACAGACAACCGGGGTAGGGGTGGGGGAAGAGGAGAGAAATAAATTAAATAAATAAATCTTTAAAAAAAAAATATGTGTTGTGTTCCTGTTATGTAACAGCTACTGTGCTTTATGTATATTATTGTGCTTAAATGCTACATAATCATCTGTAGTGATTGAAAATAAGAATATTACCAGTTTCCTATGCTTTACCAGAAAGTTTTCCGAGAGATTTTTTTAAAGTGGTATTTATTTATTTGGAGGCATTTGTACGTGGAAAGCAGGCACTCAACCACTGAGCTACATCTGCTCCCCATTCAGAAGCTTTTTCTGCAAACTCTAGCCCAGACTTATCACCCAAATTCCAATGTTGTATATCCAACATGACAAGTTGACCTGACACTGACATCTCATAAACAATATGATCAAGCCAAACTCATCATCTTTCCCAAAGCTTGCTCTATTCACAGCGTTTCTCATCTCAGGAGATGGCAAGCCCCCCCTTGGAGTTGCTTAGGCAAAAAACCATGGAATCCTCCTTGTCTTGCCTCTTTTTCCACACTCTACATCTAGTATCTCAGGAGACCCTCTTGAATCTAGCTTCAAAACAAGTCCAGTAACAATCTAACCATTTCTCACCACCTCCGATACTCTCTCTCTAGCCTGAACCACCTTTGTCTCTCTACAAGAGGACTGTCCAGCTTTTCAGCTGCTTCTTTCCTGACTCCTCTTAAGATCTATTCTCTATCAGCAGCCAGGATGAGCCCTTTGAGTCAAAGTCCTGTGATACCAAAATTTACTTGGAAGTAAGAGCCAAAAATCCTTGATCCATCTCTTGATCTAGACCTTCTCTCCTCCTTCCCACACCACCGCCCACTGCCCCATCATTTTCTCTTTGACCTTGGCATCTTCTGATCTGCCTTCACTCACTGCACTCCAATGCCACTGACATCCTTGTTATTCCAGAGCAACCAGGCACACTCCCGCTTAGGGTCTCAGCACTGACAACACCGTTCTGCCTAGAACCCCCTTCTGCTTGTGCTAACTCGCTCTCACCTGGTCCCATCTCAGAGAGGATCCCTCACCTCCACACCACACCCAACTCCTGAACTTCTGCTCTCCCTTACCTTGGGATATTTTTCCTTAAATCTATAGCACATTTCACTTTCTAAAATACTCTATAATTTACTCATTATTATGTTTATTGTTTATTTTCTGTCCCCTCATCTTCTCTGAAATGATATGATCACTAATATATTTCAGGCACCTAGCAATGCCTGGCACTTTATAGATGCTCAATAAATTTTTTGTAAAGTGAATGAATTAATACTTTCACTTATACCTCATACTTACTGTATTAGTAAGCCAAAGGGGTGCTGATGCAAAATACCAGAAATTGGTTGGTTTTTTATAAGGGGGATTTATTTGGGGTTGGAACTTACAGATACCAGACCATAAAGCATAAGTTACTTCCCTCACCAAAGTCTATTTTCACATGTTAGAGCAGATGGCTGCCAGCGTCTGTGAGGGTTCAGGCTTCCTGGGTTTCTCTGGGCTCAGCAACTCTGTTTTCTCCACAAGGTCAACTGTAGACTACGCGATCCTCTAGACTTTGTCTCTCTCCACAAGGTCAGCTGTAGACTATCAGGTGAACAGCTCTGTCTCTTTCCCTGGGGCTCCAGCTTAAGACTTCAGCATCAGAGTCCAACATCAAAATTCCAACATTAAGAACCCCCAACTCTGTCCTTTGCCATGCCTTTTATCTGTGAGTCCCTACTCACAAAGGGGCAGGGACTCAATGCCATAAATGTTGTGGCCCAATCAAAGCCCTGATCATAACTCAAACATGCCCAAGTACAGACCAGATTACAAACATAATCCAATATCTTTTTTTGGAATTCATAATCATATCAAAATGCTACACTTACTATCATAGTTTCCTAGGGCCATGATAACAAAGTACTACAAACTGGGTAGCTTAAAACAACAGAAACTTATTGTCTCATAGTGCAGGAGGATGGAAGTCTGAAATCTTTGGGGTAGAATATTTCTTTGCCTCTTGGATCTAGCTTCTGGTGTTTACAGTAAGATTTAGCATTCCCTGGCTTGTGGATGCATCATGCCAATCCCTGCCTCCATCTCCACATGGCTTTCTTTCTTCTCTCATTCTTTACATGACTGATTTAGTTTTCCAGTGCAAAGTACCAGAAAGATATGGTCTTTTACAAAGGGTATTTATTTGGGGTAAAAGCTTACAGTTATAAGGCCATGAAAAGTTCAACTCAAGGCACCGTAAGAGAAGATTTCTCACCAAAGTCAGCTGCCACATGGTGAAGCAATATGGCGGGCAATCTCTACCTGGTTTCTCCTTCCATTCCAGGCATCCATTCTTAGGCTAAGGTGCTCTGCTTTTTTCATGATTTCTGCTGCAAGCTGGCATAGGGCTTATCTCTTAGGGCTTCCTTTATCAGTCTAGGCTGTTCTGCTCTCTTCCCAAGTGCAGCTGTAAACTATCAGGCCTATAGCAGGGCTCGTCTCCTCTTGAGTTGCTCTGTGGGCCCAGCCTCTTGGGGCTTCCTACTTAAGTGATCCTCTCTCTTACATGGCATAGTCAAATATATGCAGGCTCCTTTTTTGCTCTTTCAGTATGTCCTTATGAGTCTGTTTATATCACACCCAGCAAAGGGGTGGGGACTCAACCCTAGTCACACCTCACTAACACGGTCGAATCAAAAGCCTTTAAGCAATCTTATCGAGTAATCTGATCAAAGACCCCTCAACTGAATTTAATGCAATCAAAGGGTATAGATTAGTTTACAAATATGATCTTTCTTTTTGGGGGATTCATAAAATAATTTCAAACTGCCCCAATGGCCTTCTCCTTTCTATTTCTCTGTGTCGCTCTTCCTATAAGGACATCAGTCACGTTCTCTACATTGACTCGAGCACTACAATTTTTATAAATAATCATTTTAGGTAAAAATCAACCACCCCTGTATTCTTAATTCTGAATATTGTTACCTCTTTGCTTAATACCCAAGTTTTACTATTTTTCTCTTTCCCTTCTTTCACTATTTTAATTTACTACCTAGTTACACAAAATTATACTGCTTAAAAATTGGAGCCACCAAAATGGCAGTACTCATGTGTGAGGTGATACAGAGTTGAGGGCTATAGATGTGGTGCTGGTGAGACCCGTGGCTGTGCCCAAGGAAACTCAGACATAATGTCCAAAACAAGCCCATACTTTCATGAGCATCTGTCAACAAGCAGCTACTGATGTCCACTCCACACTGAAAAGCTGAAGAAAGGAAAATTACAAAGGGCCTGGCTATTTTCTTGGAATGGCTAGAGGAGGAAACTATAAGGAGAGCAAAAATTAGCTGTCTCAGTAAGTTGTCCATCTACACTCACTCCTAAGGATATCAAGACGGCAGCATTTATGCATGTTCAACCTAGTCCTTCTTTAGGAAATGCAAAACTCAAAAAGAAGACCAACAGGCATTGAAATGATAGGGAAAAAAATAATCTTAGAAAAGAAAATAGGACTTTAAATATGTATAGGTTGGGAGCAGATGTGGCTCACGCAGTTGAGCGCCTGCCTCCACATGGGAGGTCCTGGGTTCAAATCCCAGTGCCTCCTGAAAAAAAACAAACAGCAAGTAAGAGCAAATGAAAAAAGCTAGCTCAGGGAAGCGAATGTGGCTCGGTGGTTGAGTGCTGGTCTCCCTCATACACGCTCTTGGGTTAAATCTCCGGTCCCTGGTACCTCAAAAGCAAAAAAAACAAGCAAACAAACAGAATGTGTATTTATATATATGGATCAGTGTTCTTTGGAACAACAGCTAGTTTCTCTGGAATCCTGGCAAACTTCATTTTCAGACAAAGCTGCACATGAAGATTAACCAAAGAATGAATGGGTGCTAAATCAGCAGAATGGATATTGTGCGAGTCCGACATTATGAAAGAGTTAAAAGAAACTCTGGAAAGACAACTTGTTTTTTGCCCTTCTGCCAGGTCTACATAGCATGTACTCAATAAATATTTGATAATTCAATAAATAAATGTTAAGTTGAAAAAAAAAAGAAAATAGGAACAGAACTCTGTTGATACCTGCGCTTGTTGGCACCAGATCATGTTTACATACGACCAAGTCCTTTTACATGTGACCTTCCAGAATGGACATCCCAACTTAGCATAAAGGCTGTGATTTGATCTGGAATAGTTAGCTTTCAAGTCTGGGCCCAATTATAAGTTCTGTCCTGTCACTTTCTTGAGAAGGCATCATTAATAATCAGGAGTAATAGTTTGGCTTTGGCCTCGGCAAGCCTACAGTGGCACATTTGAGAAGATCATATGTTCCTATGCCTGTGATGTTGCAGAAGCCACACTGGGAAGGATGTTTTTTAGTCACAACTGCTTGCTGATTAAACATATATAATGTACAGGAAGTAAACAGAATCTTTTAAATGTAACATATCTTACCAACTCAGATAAATGCTTGTGTTATTGCTTTTTAAAGAGACTAGTAAATAAGTGAACGGTAGAATACTGCTCGTACTTTATTTGCAGTGCCTTTTTTTTATTTTTCAGGACTTTATTTACTGAAAATCATGCAAAATACAAAATGTGACATCATGCAAGAACACGGCCATGTAAATTTATGTTGAAACTCTCTTATCACGTCAGTAGTGAATTTAATGGCTGCCAAAGTAGTTTGTGTGAGATCATTCTGAAATGTCCTCTTGCCTCAAGCTTATGGGCTAATTATTGCATTTTGTTTTATTTCAGAACAGTTGAGCATCACATACTACAAGTGACATCTAGGTTGAAAAATAATACACACTCTGCAAAGTTTGAATCTTTTCCTGTCTTGGATGTAAGAAAAATGGAAAATTGATCATCAAGGTAAAACTACCTCCTTTTCCTGTCTATGCATCCCTACAGCCTCATTTTCAACCTTTCTATCATGATGACACAGTTTCGTTTTGTTTTGTTTTGTTTTTTTGTATTGTATACTTGAATTTAAAATGTTTCTGGCTTGTAATTTCAGACCTATTAACGGACTGTTGAGTTCAACGCCTGGGTTTTTTTAAACTCCCTAGTAATCCAGTACAGAATCTGGAATAGTTATGTACTTAATCTTCATTGTTGTTATAGTACAGTAGCATACCTTTTTCATGAATCTGTGGACCAAAATTCTGTACTTTGGGAATTATGGAAGTAAAGGGGATTATATCTGTTTTTGTTTTTCTTCTTAGAAAAAAAAATTGAATTTATCAGCACAGGAGCACAGAAATGTTCAACATGAGCTCAGTGTTTTAAGAAGGGCAATGAAAGTGTTTGAGTCAATGCTATAATCTCTGCTCCTTTAACTCCATTATACAGTTTTTGGAGGAATAAAAAGGATTTTAACACTGACATATAACTCAAATACTACATAAGTAGTGTCAGAGCCGAAGGAGATTAATATTGCTATAAGGTTCCCATCTTTCTTTGGGTTGCTTGCTGAGACAATGGCTTGGGAATAGGTAATTTATTTAGGAGGTGATCTCAGAGATCAGTAATTAAAGAGCGCAGAGCAGGTGTAGCTCAGTGGTTGAGTGCCTGCTTCACACATACAAGGTTCCAGGTTCAATCACTGGGACCTCCTTAAAAAAATAATAATAATTAAAAGAGCAGGGAGAGTGACTCAGGAAAGAAGAAGCAAAGCCCAAAATATGGGTAGTTTAAGAAGGCCACTACTGTGGGCCTTGGAGGCTTGATTCCTCTGGGGTCTCTCAAGAAGGGTACACGATTCCTCCCAGAATTTCCACCTGTACCATGTGCAACAAGAGGGTTATCCCCAATTGGTTGCCCCCAAGGGTGTTACCTCCCCCACACTTCTAGGCTGTGCTGTCATTGCATGGGGCAGAAAGTGGAAAGACATAAGATGCCACTTGAGGTGGTTATTATAAAAGAGAAGAGAATCTGAGTGGGCATAGCACTATCCTTTCCTTGCAGTGGCGGCTAAAATAGAGGTGGACCAAGGGGCATAACAGGGCACCAGAAGCATCTGTTATAGTTCCTTTTACTTTATGTTAAATTATAACATTCCCTCCTAAATGGCAAGTCCCTAAGAAGAAAGTGTTTTGTGTTTTAAAGGCATTCACTGTTTATATCCAAATGTCATAGAACCAGAGTGAACTGTGCTTCATAACTAATGCCTGCACCAATAAATTGCCTATATTCAGTGTGAGAAATACATCTTGCACCCCATTTGAGACATTATATAATGAGACTGGACATATGATCCAACTTGTGGAACAATTACAAATAGTATAACAACACTTTATGATACCTGTACTTATTACAAACTGTGTATTGTTTCATACACAAGAAGGTGGTGTGGATGCACAAAAATATACTTATTGTCTTTCCCATTTGGAGGCAGCCCTGTTAGCAGTGTTCTTATTTGTGTGGAAAATATGACTTAAATAATGCACATCTGGGAAGAATGTTCCATGGATGGTCAACTGGCGAAATAGATTTAATCCACTCAAGTTAATCAGACTTTTTAAACATGAGGACATTAAACATTTTAAAATAAAGCTGAGTAAAGACTGTGGTTTGCTGTGACCTGAAGGAATGTATGTTCAGAGGAGGAATGTAATTGGTAGACTTTCTAAGGAGGACTTCTGAAAATCAAACAGCCACAAACATCTAAACCGATGATGGTTAGCCTGCAAATTTCTGATGAAGAAAGTGAAAATGGAGGAATTAGGAGGAAGGGCAGTGGAAAGTGACAGGGCAGGGAGACCAGGGAAGTAGTGGCAGATTGTAAGACAGAAACACCAAAAAGAGTAGACAGAATCCATGGGATGGAGAGAAACCCAAGACAGCAGGGAGGTATGTCTTAGAACAAACCACATCCCGGGCGCAGAAGGCAAGCCGAGTGCATGGTTCCAGTTAATTGGAGACATGACAACATCCTGAGTCATCAAAGAAAGATTAAATGACTGTCTTCTCACCTGAACTTTTTTTTTTTTTTCCCTCTCTCTGGTCTCACTCTTCTCCAATGTCTTCTTGAACAACTGCTCCTACTATGTCAGCTCTTTGCTCAAAAAATATTCTGTATTTTCCCCATTCATTATTGTATAGTCTCCTTCCTTAACCAGGCATTTCAAACCTGCCATTCTAAGTTTTCAGGCTTATTTCTTACTCTTTGACTTCCCCCACCAATGCTGTAATGTGTTTCTCACTGCAGCACCAGGATCACCTGTAACCTGGCTAGAAATGCAAATTCTGTGATTTATCAAGCCTTCCAAGTGATTCTGATATACTTTAGTTCTCAAACCCAGATTGGTCTGGAGTGAGGCCCAAGAATTGCATTTCTCACCAGTTCCCCAGGTGATGCAGAAGCTGTTGGTCCAGAGACACTTTGTGAACCACTCTGTAAGCCAAATGATCTGGGAAATTTCTACATTGCTGTTTGAATCAAAGACAAATTGCAGTGAAAGGGCTCACTTGCCTACCATCACCATTGCGGGGAGGTAAGCTAGTTTAAGAACACAATCTGAGTCTTCTGGTCAGATACCATCTTAATACCATGTAATTCCCAACAATAAGCCTTTTGATGCATTATATTATCTCCTAAAGTGATACAGATTTTGTAGGTCCATAAATATTTGTTGGATGGACTGATGAATGAAAGAAAGTTGGACATATATGGTAGCCAAGAGTATGATTTCATCAATAAGCTTAATTCCTTACAAAGAAACTACCCTGGATGGTATCACAGGGAAAGCCTGATTTCTTTCACATTTGAAAAGCTCTGTATTGTGTAAGATCATGCTCAATATATGAGACATTTTAGTAGGTGGGATAACTATGTATTCAAAGCATCTGGGTGTCAATAGCGTTGTGCTCTTTAACAAGCAGGTTATTTCACAGAAGACCTTTTGTTGGTTGGTTGAGTACATTGAGGGGGGGGAGGGAAATGCCGTTTGTATCAAGACAAATTGCGCATTTTGCTTTATAAAAGAGCCACTGGGTATGTGAAACCAGGAAATCACATCTATTTGATAAAGCCCTTTGCAAATGTCTCTTCCTTGAGTTTAAATTTTGAGTTAAATTTTGCAGCTGCAGCATAATTTGAATGTTTATTCACATTTAGGACAATTGTGCTTTCTGGTATTTTGCTTTCTTGCATTCAAATGCATTCATGTATCAATGTTGCACATTTTCCCTGTGCATCTTTTATTTGCGTACATCATCCCATGATTGGCTTGGTAAATTTATCCTACTTTTCTTGCTAAAATAACTGTTCCTGCTGTCTGTTTTCTGCCTACACTTTGATTTATTCCAGAAATTGGGCTCAATGCCTACTTTTAGAGCTCTATGTGAAGTTTTTTTATGTATTTTTTTAAACCAAGTTCCCACATATTTTTTCCATTACGTATTCTATAGTGAAGTCAACTTCAAAACGCACCCATGGAAAAAGCCTATAACTATGTATTAACATAAATATAATGGATAATACATGAATGCTTGCAAAGTTACTTTTAAAAATTCATTTCATAATTCACTTTTAAAATGCCATAAAAATGCCTAATATTAACCTTAAAGAAAAAGTCCTAGTTCCAATGTTGTCGTTACTTTGATATATGTCTTTGGCTGAGTCCCTAGGCCCTAGTTATCTCAATTATAAAAAGAAGGGTTTAGGATAAATGACCTCTGGGATTCATGCCAGTGCCTGAATGATCCTACAATTTCAGGTCGCAGTTCATATGAAGCACTAAAAATCAGGCACAAATTTTGAGTGAGTCAATCAATCAACTAATGACACATATTTGATGGTATAGCTGAAAAAGGCAGTGCTTTGGATACAGAAAGATTGGAGGGCAAAACCTAATTCCTCTTCTTATAACTGTGAGTTTGGAGTATTCACTGAATCACTCTATGTACCTTAGTTTTTTCATCTGTAAAATGGGGACAATGTTATTATTTTTCTGCAGGGTTGCTTTTGTTAAAAAAAAAAACTTTTCATGCAATTAGGATCTCACAGCTTTAAGAGCATTCTGAAATGAGCAACTTTATTCCATTCTGAATTGAACTACTTTATCCCATTCTGAAAGTAGAAGGGAGTTCAACCTAGGGAGTGGAAAGAAGTTCATAAAGGACCAACTTGGAAGCAAGTGAGGAAATGTTCTGATTGGCTGACATTAAGTTTTGATTTTAGCTGGGGGGGGGGTGGCAGGGTGGTCCTACAAATTGGGGAGCAAGTGGTTGCTTAGGAATTAGGAACTTAGTTGGTGTAGGAAGGAGAAAGTCAGCTGGCAATAGTTGAAAAGATCTGGCTGTGTTTAAGTACATTTACAAGATGTGCAAACCTTACAGGATATGCAAACTTGCAGCTTAGCAGGTTTATATCCATGCTGGGCTTCCTAGATTTTATTTATCACTTTAAAGACTAGATGTAATGTGTACAAAGCTAGCACTTGGTAGGAGCTGAAAATATGTAGCTCCAAAAACTCATTCATGCCTCTAGGATGACGAGAGCCTGGAGGTTTTAGAAGTCAGTGGAAGTTAAATTCTTCTTCTCCAATATAGTTCTACAAGGCTAAGAACATTTTATTTGCTACTGTAAAAGATGAACTCAGTTTAGAAAATGTATCCATAAGTTAGTCGTCTCAGACTAAGTGGGAAAGACTAATGGGAAAATTCAACATACTTTTCATCTAGACAAGCTATCTCTGGTTCTATACATTGTCAATAATACACATAGCAAATAAGGTTCTTTTCATCAAGAATGACTTAGTGTCAAAGTAAAAATCTTAAGTTTGCATTCTGCTTTGTCTAGTTATCTAGCAACAATTTGGGCAGAAACTAAAAAATCCTTCAAGACATAGATTTATCCTGAATAAATGTTCATGCACTCTTGTTTTTGATGTGATTCCAAAGTCCAAAGTTATCATTTTTCTCCTTCTTTGTTGTGTCCCCCCACCCCCCAAATTATTTTCATATCCAGTTTGCCTGATGGCAGCTTATACCCAGAGGCCAAATTAATCAATTTTTGGTCAATAGATAATTCATTTACCACAGCATCCAAGCAAATGGTGACTTATTTTGCTGCTCTTTTTATATATATTTGAGGTTGAATTGTCACTTTGATATTGGTTGACCCCAGCAATTTCTCAGCAGAAATTCAGAACTGCTTGTGGAGGAGATCAATAAATTTTGTGGTGGAATATTTCATCAGTCTTACCAGAACATGCAATCTTGTTGGGTTTTTTCCTATTTTAATATCCTACAGATCTTCTATCTGCAAAGTAAAGTGTTTTGAGGCCATTTTATTATTTTAATGTTCTCTGCATTTTATGTCAGAATTAATTTAGGAGCTAAGAACTGCTAGTACTATTTGAGAGCCATGATTATTCCAGACAGCTATAAGAAAACTAAAATCTAATTGTAATACTGTGTTTATTTGTCACATCTCAGAGACTTATCACTATCAAGTTGGAGATCATACTGATGATTCTGTTTCAAGCCTTAGGATCACTCACACTCACGTGTACACACACACCTAGCTGGGGTGCTGGTGGAGTTACTGTTTACTTAGACAGTGCTGTCCTTCATGGGAACAAAGTTGTTTCTACAGAGACCAATTATTACTTATATTGGCATTTTTAATGAAGCAGCCTAGGAAGTACCCTCTGAAAGAAACAACTGTTCTTTGTCATATAATAGAATAATTTCCATTATAATTATAAAACAGAGGAAAATAGAGTTTGTAACAACTTGAGTATTTCTTGACAGTATAAGATTACCTAGGGACAATTACTATGTAGTAAAAAGATACAGCTTGACAAAAGTTAAAAGAAAAAAGAAAAGGAGAAAAGGCATTATAGCCTGGATTTATTTCATTCTTCCTGTGTTCTTGTCACCATGCTAGAAATTTTCACCTAAAATATCTTATTTAAAAACTGAAGGAAGCGGACTTGGCCCAATGGATGGGGCATCTGCCTACCACATTGGAGATCTGCAGTTCAAACCTCAGGCCTCCTTGACCCATGTGGAGCTGGCCCATGCGCAGTGCTGATGTGCGCAGGGAGTGCCCTGCCATGCAGGGGTGTCCCCGTGTATGGGAGCCCCACGCGCAAGGAGTGCGCCCCGTAAGGAGAGCTGCCCAGCACAAAAGAAAGTGCAGCCTGCCCAGGAATGGCACCGCACACACGGAGAGCTGACACAACAAGATGACACAACAAAAAGAAACACAGATTCCCGGTGCCACTGATAAGGATAGAAGCAGTCAGAGAAGAACACACAGCGAATGGACACAGAGAGGAGACAACGGGGGGATGGGGGACACTATTTTCGGGCAGGCTGCACTTTCACGCTGGGCAGCTCTCCTTACGGGGCGCACTCCTTGCATGTGGGGCTCCGCTACACAGGGGATACCCCTGTGTGGCAGGGCACTCCTTGCGCACATCAGCACTGCGCATAGGCCAGCTCCACACGGGTCAAGGAGGCCCGGGGTTTGAAGCGCGGACCTCCCATGTGGTAGGCGGACGCCCTATCCATTGGGCCAAGTCCATTTCCCTCCAAGACTCAGTTTATTAAATTGTATTTTGAAGAAAGGATGTTGCCAATTTGAGACTAGCTGATTGGAACAGCATGTAGCCTATGAGGATAGACTGAGAAGAAAACAATTCAAACTTTAAATTGAGTTGAGTTAAACAATCGCTAAATGTTTAAATAGCAAAGGCAAAGCAAGGATGACATAGTTTGAATTATTACTTTCAATTAATTACCTTTAATAACTCATACCTGAATTAGGGGTTTCACCGGCACATCGAACTCATTATTTCCAAAACCGAATTCATAAATGCCCCCTTCCATCTCTCCTCCCACCCCTGCTGCTCTCTGTGTCAGTCTGACACCACTTCCCACCCACCGAATAGCTTAAATTAGAAACCTGGGAGTCAGCTCTGAAACCTCCTTCACCCCCTACCTTTGCTAAATTTGAATGAATTTGTTGAATGAAATACCGTATTACCCATCTAATATTTTAATACCTGATTAGTCAGATGGTTACATTCAGAGAGTTTGGAGCTTAGACAAATTGCCCTGCCGATATTTTCAGATGTGTTTTCTGACCACTCCATTTAATTACTGTGTTGTTTTTTTTTCCTACATGTTATTGTTTAGCCTAAACACATTGGTGGAAGATCCACTGTAGTGCCCCTCTGTGTGACAGTGTATGAAACAACTTGCCTTTGGAGCACACAGGCTCTCAGCAGCATTGCCTTCTTTAATTATGTCCCCTGGGAAAAAAATCAGTTTCCTGGCAAGGTAGCTTTCCTAATCAAAGACTTCCAGGGTCTTAAGTACTAAGAAACTCAAATGTTTCAAACTGAAACCTATAGTAGGGCTTAATTGGGCACGTATTTTAATCTCCTTTGGGGATCAAGAAACTCCAAATGTTATGCACGAGAAAATATTTCATGAGGGTTTTGCACATTTTGGTCCATTTTTATTTGAGTTACTGGTAAATAACATAGGCATTGGTATTGAAACATGAATAATTTTCTCTCTCCCTTGACTTTTGTTTTTTTTATCCCTTACCCCCTCGTGGTTTTTTGAGTGCTGTCTGCTCTCTGTGTCCATTCGCTGTGCGTTCTTCTGTGTCTGTATTTATTTATTGTCTTTCCCCTCCCTCCTTGCGGCTTGCTTACTGTTTGCTCTCTGTGTCCATTCACTGCATGCTCTTCTGTGTTTTTTTGCTTGTCTCCCTTTTTATGCTGCGTCATCTTGCTGAGTCGGCTCTCGGCGGCTGGGCGGGTCTCCGCAGTGTGCGGGCCAGCTTGCCTTCATAAGGAGGCCCCAGTATGTGAACCCAGGGCCTCCCATATGGTAGACAGGAGCCCAACTGATTGAGCCACAACCGCTTCCCCTCCCTTGACTTTTAAATTGCTGCTTACTGATATTTTTATCATCATCATCTTTCACTGGAACCTGTTTATAAGTATAGAAAATTTTGGAGTTAGAATGTGGGAGAGGGAAATGGACTTGGCCCAGTAGTTAGGGCGTCCATCTACCACATGGGAGGTCCGTGCTTCAAACCCCGGGCCTCCTTGACCCGTGTGGAGCTGGCCCATGTGCAGTACTGATGGGCGCAAGGAGTGCCGTGCCACGCAGGGGTGTCCCCCGCATAGGGAAGCCCCACACTCAAGGAGTGCACCCCGTAAGGAGAGCTGCCCAGCGCGAAAGAAAGTGCAGCTGCCCAAGAATGGCACTGCCCACACAGAGAGCTGACACAAGATGATACAACAAAAGGAAATGCAGATTCCCATGCCGCTGACAACAACAGCAGCGGACAAAGAAGAAAGACGCAGCAAATGGATACAGAGAACAGACAACCGGGGTGGGGGTGGGGGAGTAGGAGAGAAATAAATAAAATAAATAAATCTTTAAAAAAAAAAAAAAAAAGAATGTGGGAGAAAGTGCCTTGGATGGGTAAACTGGAGGCCTGAGTTCCAGTGGGGTTTTAAATGAGATGAACCCCTCTCCAAGCTTCCACCTCAGGGAAAGAGTTAGAGAAAGAAGAATATATGGCTTGACCTCCAGGGAAGCCTCCCCTTTAGGGCGGAGGAGAAGAAGAAGGAGTTAAAGGGAACTGATGCAAAGAGAAAGGAGATAAATAACATTTATCATGAAGGCAAAAATGAAAGTTTCAAGATTCAGACTAGGAAATTTAATCCAGTTGGGTCAAAAGTTTTGAGAAGCTTCTCTATTTCAAAAAAAAGGCATCTGTTTTGCAAGTGCAAGTTGTATAGCTACAAATCCAGTCATCCTGTTCTACCTACCTGGTTATTTTTTTAATAGGACCACCATTCTCTCAAGGTCGGCATCTTAGAGTCCTCTGTGGGTCTTCCCTCACTTCACTTCCGCCCACTAATCCAGCTCCTTACCAGGTCATGGTGGTGGTTTCCCCGCCTTTCCTTTCAAATCCCAAGTCTCTCATCCCCCCTTACTGATGTCCTCACAGCCAGTCTCCCCGCTGCCCCTCGCCTTGGCTGCTTTAGTGGTGTTCTTACCTACTTCTGTGCCTCACGCTAAGCCCACTGCCAACCAGCCTTGTAGAAATCTTCCTAACATACTGTCTCTGACCTATTTTTAATGGTTTGTTGAGTCCTTATGTGTCAGCATCATGCTAAATGTGCGATTTCATTTAATTCCTAAGATATAGCTGCTATTATTATTTTGCAAATGTGAAAAATGATCTTTGAAGAGTTTGAATAACTTGCCCAAGGTCACAACAACTGAAAAAGTCTACCTAACCGTAAACCTGAGCCCTTAACCATCGCTGTATAGAACCTTCTGGGGCACATGTAGAAGAGATGCTGGTGCCCAGACTCCGGGAGAGAAAACGTGGTAAACTAAACTCAAAAGCTGGTTCAAGGGAAACAGATGTGGCTTAACCAACTGGGCTCCCATCTACCATATAGGAGGTCCAAGGTTTGATGCCCAGGGCCTCCTGGTGAGGACAAGCTGACATGGAATGCCAGCCCATGCAGGAATGCTGCCCCACACAGGAGTGCCATACTGTGTGGGAATGCCACCCAGCGCAGGAAAGCCACCCCGCGCAGGAGTGCCTGCCAATGCAGAGAGCTGGTGCAGCAAGATGGCGCAACAGGAGACAAAGAGGAAAGAAAATAAGAAGACTTAGCAGAACAGGGAGTTAAGGTGGCACAAGAGAGTAATCTCCTCTCTCCCAATCCAGAAAGTCCTAGGATCCATTCCCAGTGCTGCCTAATGAGAATACAAGCCGAAACAGAAGAGCACACAGTGAATGGACATAGAGAGCAGACAATCGGAGGAATGGGGGGAGGACAGAGAAATAAATTTAAAATGAATAAATAAATAAAAATAAAAAGCTGGTTCAAGGGAGCAGAGGTGGTTCAAGCCATTGGGCACCTCCCTCCCACATGGGAGGTCTCAGATTCGGTTCCCAGTGCCTCCTAAAAAGAAGATGAGCACACAACGAACAGACACAGAGAGCAGACTATGAGCGAAAACAGTGGGGGAGGGAGAGAAATAAATTAATAAATCTTAAAAAAAATAAAAAAGGTAGTCCAAGATTTTTAAGCAGGGGCTGGGGAGTAATGTGAGCCGATTTTTATTTTGCTAAATAGTCCGGTAAGCAATGGTGAATGGATTGGAGGAGAGAGAGGGGAGACCTGTGAACCTCCACTGAGCACTGTCCTGTCCGCCTCACAAACGCTGCCTTCCCTGGCCCTTTAGTGAGACTCTCCTCCACACAGTCGATGGCTCTGCTCAAAGCACTGACGACACCCAAGAGCCTGCCATCTCACAGGCCATCATGCAGTGATTTTCTTTTGAGCATCAACTCATTTTGAGATGTTTCTGTCCTACTTTAGTGATGAGGAAAGAAGGCTCACAGAGTTTAGGTGATTTGCCTCTCTAGAGTGTATCATGATCATTTTCAGTGCCTGGCACACAGTAAATGCTCAATAAATGTATAATGAGCAGGTGAGTTGCCTTTATTATGTATTTTATTTTATGAGAAATATTTAAAATTGCTTGAAATCAGGGATACTTAGTCAAGGGTATTCTCTGATCTGGGTAAAAAAGTATAATTATTGGTTTTTGGTGGTTGGCTCATTTCAGTAAAAAATGAGTTGTCTAAGGGGTCCAATTTTCAGTTTTTAGATTTTACATGCTGTACCAATTAATCCTCAATTTAAAAAAGCAATTCCAAAGTGACTACGAAATAGTCAATTTTTTTTTCTTGAGCTGCCAAGCTTCAAGAATTAGCATTCTGGAATCTGCAAAAATGTTAAGCCAGAAAAAGAAGTCTATAAACCACATTTCAAGTGCTTTTGAAATCTTGCCAGATATTAGTAATTGTATCATAACTTAAATTTTGGAAACATAGGATCTTGGAGTTGAATGGGAACTATGGATCATCTGTGCCAATTATCTACCTAATGCCAGAAGCATCCACAGAACATTTTTTTTTAATAGAAGCTTTAGATTACATAAATGTTACATCAGAAATATAGGGGAGGGGAAGCAGACATGGGTCAACTGATAGAGCATCCGTCCACCATATGGAGGGTCCAGGGTTCTATACCCAGAGCCCCCTGACCTGTGTGGAGCTGGCCCACGTGCAGTGCTGCCACGCACAAGGAGTGCCGTGCCACGCAGGGGTGAACCCCACGTAGGGGAGCCCCACGTGCAGGGAGCGCGCCCTGCAAGGAGAGCCACCCCATGTGAAAAAAGCGCAGCTCGCCCAGGAGTGGTGCCACACACACCGAGAGCTGATGCAGCAAGATGATGCAACAAAAAAGAGATGCCATTTCCCAGTGCCTCTGGATAATGCAAGTGGACACAGAACACACAGCGAGTGGGCACAGAGGGCAGGCAACAGGGAGAAAGGGAGAGAAATAAAATAAATCTTTAAAAAAATAAATATAGGGGAGGGAGTGGTTATAGCTCAAGTGGTTGAATGAAAGTTTGTGTGTGTGTGTGTATATATATATGATTCCCATGTACCCTACCCCCTTCCCCTCCCACACTTACCCCCTTAACAACATCCTTCATTAGTGTGGTACATTTGTTACAATTGATGAACACATATTGAAGCATTGCCACTAACCATGGTCTGTAGTTTACGTTATGGTTTACACTCTGCCCCACACAATTGTATAGGTTATGACAAAGAGTTTAATGCCTGTGTCCATCATTGCAACGGCATGGAGGACAATTGCTAAATCCCCAAAATGCCCACATGTGTCCACACAACATTTTAAAAATAAGATCTTTATGTGAAGACTCAGTAGAAGCCGCTGTGGATTTTTTTTTACACTATGACATAGCTGTGTGCCTGTGACAACTACAATAGTAGAAAATCTGCTAGGTCCCATGTTGCAGGCTGAGAAGCCACATGACTCTCTCGGCCTCCTACCCTGCGTCTTTCCCACACCTGCCTCTTAGGAATCGGCTTAACATTTAGGAGCTCTTCTTTGGGATATTAGGTTAAGTCGTCCTCTTGCCTCTAAAGCAGGAGTCAGCAAGCTTTGGCCCTTGGGCCACACGTGGCTCATCTCCCGTGAGGGTCAAGAAAGCTTCCCTGGGGCTTGGCCATGCCCGCTTCAGGCCCTGCCTGCGGCTGCTTTCTCACTGCCAGGCAGACCTGAGCAGCTGCCGCAGAGGCGGTGTGGCCCACGACGCCTAAAATGCCCCTCGCTGGCCCTTTGAGGAAAAGTTTACCAGCCTCTGCTCTATGTACTGCAGCTATTTGTACACTTTATTTCCAAATTTCATTCTTATTCCATTTGCCATTTGGAGGAAAATGACTGTAGTGCCTGAACAACATGGACACACAAAGCCCTCTGTGGTTGGAGTCTTTGTCATACATTTGGTGAATACTTGTCTTCCTGCTCTCCCTCTCCCCCTCCTTGCCCCCCCCCCCCCAAGCATGCAGGCACTTTTTCCTGAAGCTGACATAGATTAGACACTAATGGTCTTTGTTTCTTTGTTAATAGAATTAGACAGAATGGTCCTTTCTTCAGTAAATCCCACTCAAAGCAGCCCCTGCTCATCCCTCCACCCTTTCTCCTCCCCTGGCTATCTTCTCTCCAACTGGGGCAGATGGTTTCCATTCAATTTTCACAAGAGGCCAAGTTCTTGTCCTTCCTTCTGCCCAAATGCCCTCTGGTCTTTTTCCTGCTTCCAGTGTCCTCTTTCTGGTCTACTCAGAGTGGCCTTCCCTGACCACGTTACACACTGTAACGTCCCCCTCCACTCCTCTGTGACATTCATGACACTCGCAACAATGTGCAATTCTCTCGAGGGTCTGTGTTGGCGTTCTGTGTGTGTGTGTGTGTGCACATCTGTGTGTGCATTTGTGCATAAGTGTGTTTTGGAAGAGGATGGCGTTTGCCCTCTCTACTGGAATGTAAACTCCACGATGTGAAGGATCGAATCACCGTCTTTTCTCTCATGTCTAATTTAGCCTCGGTCACCGTCTTTTCTCTCATGTCTAATTTAGCAGGTGCTCATTAAGTAAACAGCAAATAAATGAATGTCCTGAAATCCAGAGTGTTGAAATGGTAGGAGATATTAATGGAAACCTAAATGTCAGTGAGATATTTGCCCAATATCACCGAGGCCATTTATGCCGTCATTTGCTAATCAGTCATGTACATTGAATAATCATTATTCCAGCTATGGTCTGTGTACATGTGTCCTTTACCATCTTCACTCAAAGTGATGACAGTGTACTCGTATCAATGATGCTTCTGGCATTTGCCCTTTCAGAAAATTGGGGAAATAGGAGACATTCCATCTTTATAACTGAGAAGGGATTTTTAGAGGACCTGGAGTTTCAAGAACAACTTGAAAGACCAACAAGAAGGCAAGGCATTTGCTGTTCCTGAAATAAAATCTAGTGAATTCTAGTAGTTTAAATCACAGTGTTCTAGAAGCTTGAGGCATGGTAGAATGACTGTGTGATTAAACTTTTGCAAGAGCATATGACAAGGCTTGCTTTGGACAGTGCACAGATGTCCTATTGAGATATGTATTAAACAGTTCTGGATAATACCAAATATGTTAGTAATTGTTGAAAATAGTTATTTACCTGGTGCTCAAAACACTTTGAAACTTTATTTTATGCCTTCTAATGTGTCTCCTTAATCAACATTTTAGAAAGAAGAGCTTTGGGACGTCTGTTCATGGAAGAGCTGTAGATAGCATCCCATAGTCCTAACAGTCCTAATATGCCAGTGCCAGGGGGATGGTCAGATCAGATCATGGGTAAAATGGTCGGACATCGTTGAAAACAGCCCACAACTTTTCTTTTATCCTTTTTCACCTTCTTGTTACCCAGATGTCTTAGGAAAGGCTGAACATTCCTTGTAGTCATGGTAAACGGTGTGTCTATAAGAATGTAGAACGGCCTGGGAGCATGACAGAGCAGGGTGCCTGGCAACTTCCATGCAGAGTGCTACTACTTCCCGCCCCCTTCTTCATGGTTAGGCAAAGGGAGAGGAGTTGCCCAAATATAGTCCACTGTGATTTTTATGGAGTCTGTGGAAGATAGAATGCTGAGATATTTTTTGGTACCTCCAGTGCTACACCTCTCAGCTGCATGCTTGCCCAACCTATGATATATATGTGTAATAGTTTCATTTAGATCAGAAATCACATATTCTTCTTGTGTTCCTCTTTATGACCCTTTCTTTCATCTCCAACAATCATTATGTGAGTCCTTCTCTTGTGGAACTAACCAAAGGGAAATCTTCTTGGGCTGCATATAATAGGTAGTAATTTGGCTGTTATATTTCTGTAGTCCTTCTATAGTAATTTGATTGATTAGACTTGTGTGCTAGAGGATGGCTGTTGGTTGTAAATTGCCTCTTCCATCTCCCAAAAGAAGTCTGTTGACTGTATTGGCTCTTTAATTATTTTTGTTAGTTTATAATAGAATACTAAGCACAACTTATAGATGGAAATTTTGCATATATTTTGAGAAATCTATGATTTAAAAAAACTAATGTCCACACTTAGCTCTTCATTTGGGATCATTAGAGTACCGTAATTTTTCCTGGTTTAAAATGTCACATTGGAAGTCGGAGACCTTGTGTTTGTTTCTGACTTGATTGTTGACTCTACTTGGCCATGGCATATATTCTTCCCTCCATTTACTAAACGGCCTCAGGGGTTCTATGAATTAACTTGGAGTTTTGCTGAAATCATGCTCCCTTTGCCTGCTTCTCCAAGCAAATACTACCTTTTAAGGACCCACTTATCTTTGTAAGGACTAGTCTGCTGCAGGTGTTCCCCTAGATCAAGGCTTCCTGGTTCCCAGGGGCTTTCCTTCCCACTCATTTGAACAACATTATAAAGCATTTAGAAAACAGAAAGTGACATAAAAATGGTAAGTTAGTATTTTCATGTGTGATATCAGCAATTGTAGGAGATACATAATTGCCTCTAGTGACACAGAATGCTGTCACTGAACTTAGTGGTATTCTAGGGGACATTACTGTGTAGCTAACAAAGGAAGAAAAAGTTCTATTAAAAATAAGGTTTATCTCAGACTGAAAAAGCCTTTGAGAAAACTCAGTCTTGCTGTGGACTTTTGTATTCTATGATTTCTTTCAACACACGAACCTATTTTATATAGCCTTGAATTCTGTAAAATGAAATTTCTAGGTGTGTTTCTTTTCATAGTGAATGATTTACATTCACTGAATATTCCCTGAACCTATATATGAAAACTTATCACAATGGTGCCATAACTGGGATTGGTATCTTGAACATTTCCTGTCTTTCACATCTTATTTTCTGAGGTGTTGATACACTATTATGTTAGAAGAAAAAATAGCAATAAAATAATATTTAAATATCTGTTTTCCTATTTTGCAGCAAATCAGTGATCCTCATAAAAATGTTAATGATGCTTTACGGATAATATTTTTATATCAATGTTACAAGATCCTTAGTTCACACAAGATAATAGCTACAATAACAATAAATCTGCTTTGGTCAGTGATCACACTTCTTCCCCCATCCCATTTTTATTCATTCCTCAATCTTGAAGGACCTTTGGATAATACATTTTATTGTGAAAAGCCATTATCACATCAATTTTCAGTGAGTACATTAGTGTGGTAGTTCCAGTTTTGTTCCTTGATATCAATAGGCATTTTTGTTTCATCAATGAGGCAACTAAATAAATGCTTCCAAATGTATTCCTCTACTACCTTTCCTCTGAATCTGAGATCTTCTATTTACTTTCTTTTCCCTCATTCTCTCTCATTTGCCTGTTGTGCTTCTCTACACCTCCAGTTTTGCAGTAAAATGTGACTAACAATTAAAGGAAGGAGGTCAACAGCCAACACCTGGATATCATATTGGGAAGAAGAGTTTAAAGTTCTTATCCCTTTGGACAAAATATTTATTCTGTTGAAACAGTATTATTGGCTAATAATCTTATTTTCTCAGCTATACAATTCCACATTCCACTTTGTAAAGAGTGGATATAGGTGGGTCCATGACTTTCAAATAACCTTGAGGATGCATGGTAGCCTATGACTAGAATTTCTACTTTGTATATCTATGTGCAATTCAGATGGCATCTTCTAGTTACTCTTCTGAAATGATATAATTGTTCCTGGAAATTTCAACAACCATGTCATTATTCTGGGCCAAATGACTACAAATACAAAAGTAGTAGTATGCAAATCTGTTTTCTTTAAAGTGAAACTGAAAGTAGAGATGTACAAGGAAAATAAAGGGAAGGAAATTCATCTTCTGTGGGCACTGCTACCTTTTGCTCTTTCTCATAAGATGTTTCCACTTTCCCTTGAGGAAAAAATGTTTCATTAATCTAGGACAGCTATCTGAAGAGGTTTTATCCTTTTTAGATGTTGCTCTTGAGATGTTTCTTTGATATCTCTGTGTTTGAGTTTCTGTGATTTAAAAATAAAAATCTTCCAGTACCATAAGTAACCACTGTTAGAGTAATGGGGCCGCCGCTGGCAGGTTGCACAACCGATTTGTGGCAGGTCAGGGGAAAAGCTGTTTCTGATTTTAAGCAGCTTATATGCCCGTAAAAGTAGCTTCCAAGAAGAAATGCATCCTCCTATTTTTGGAACTATGAAAACACGGTTAATAAAGATATGTACATATATAAACCTGTTAAATATTTCTCTGTGCTATTTATACCAATGTGCAAATATTAGTATAGTATAAATATGTATCCCACACTTTTGTAAATGTACAAATATGTATCATTTAAGTATAGTATAAATATGTTTAGTCTATAGCATATATGCACATATGACATAAATACATACTATATTTATGCTCTATACACATATATAGACACATACTCCATTTGGACAATGAAATATCCAAAGCATAAAATAGTTCTAAAATAGGTATATAGATGTTTAAATATATGTTATGCAAGCATTTAAAACTATATTGTATTTAACGGGTTAACCCTGGGCTGGCTCTTTCAGAGCCTTGTATTTTACAGAGAAATCTATCATAGAAGCTGTCCCTTTGTAATTGTGAATAAATGAGTTTCTGCACTGCTAAGATTTCTATTCCTACCTCTGCACCAAAGGGCAGTACAAAGTCAGCACAGAGGAAAAGTGTTTAATAATGGTAGAGACATCCACTGTATTAGAAGCAGCTAGGTTTTGTTTATTTTTTTTAGTGTGATTTCCCCACTCCACCCATGAGAGGCTTCACTTACAAAAAACTACAGCTGTTTCCCTGCGCTGCGCACCCTTTGTTGGCCAGGTGCTTCTAATTGCAAGCTTCCTTCTATGACCATCTGTGCTGGGCCTGATTCCTGCCACACAGGAAGCTCAGGAGAGCACCTGAACTAGGTCAGAGAACTAGCTCACTCATCAAGTCTCACCCACTCGGGCTTGTGCACTTATTTCCTGGCCTGCTTTGCTGATCCCTCGTCACCTTGGTCTCTCCGGTTCCCTGGCCTGTGACTCCCAAACCCTCGTCACTCTGGCCCTGTGGAAGTTTGTAGCATCCACCTGTGGACCCAGCTCCAGGCTCTGACTTTGGGGCAAGTTCTTGGCCCCAGACTATAAATCACCGGCCAAGAGACAAGTGGATCTGCATCTGCTCACACTGTGTTGTGAACTTGAATCTAGGTTCTTGGATGTCCTCACCATACCCTGTGATATAGAGTTCATGCTCAGTATCCTAATCCACCAGTTCCCAGAGTTGTTTTTTTTTTTAATCCACAGCTCAGCCCACCTGGGGCAGGGTATCTTTCAGCATATGTCCCTGGCTCCGATCATCACCCATGTAGACCTCTACTCTTCCAGCCCTGTCTGCACAGTTAGACACTGTATCTGGGTCTCTTGAGCCCCCTACCCATTCCAACACAGAATTTACAAGCAGCCTTGTTGTCCCTAATGGCAGGATTGCTCTTTTCCTTTGGTTAAAGACTTTGCATCTGCTATGACTCAGCTCAAGCAGCAAGTCTCAGGGGAGCCTTCTCTGGCCTTCCCCTCCACCCCCCATCTCCACAGCTAGGCTGGGACAGATGTCCTTTCACTTTCAAGCATATGCGTTGATTGATGGTATAATTACCTTTTATGAATCCGTCACTGCCACTAGTCTTTGTAATCCCTCAATACCTTCCATGAGGCCTGGTACAAGTATGAGCTTTGTAAATGTTTCTTGGGTGAATTCATGGATCCTCAGATTTGTATTTTAATGGGCTAAGTCTATAAGTGACCCTTTGTATATTGAGGTCCAAGCTTCATCTACCTCTTCCCTAGCCTGCACTGGCCATTGTCTGTACTTTAAGCTATGACATCTGACCACCAACTTGAACAGCTTGCTTGTTTCATGCCCTGTGACCTGATTCCGGCAGAGCTTACCTTATCCATTAACTCTGGCTAGTGGTGTATGGTATCCAGGGAAGGCCTGATGAAATTTCTATTGCTGTTGGTAATGGCTAAAAGCTAGGGACAGATGCATGACTTTTCTCTCTTTCAGGCCGGGAAAGAATCCATATCAAGATAATGTGGTTCTTGTGAACTCTGAAACCTTGAGGGAATATGCCAAGCTCCTAGACCTTCTGCCAAAATAGCAAAATAAAACGTATGGAGTATTGAATGAATCACCTTTAACACCTTTAATGGGCTAAGAGATAGCAAAATATTTTATTACTTGGGGTTTCTGAAAACTCAACAACACTATTTCGAAGTGAGCTGATGTTGTCCGCTGAGACCCAAGCTCTGCCTGGAGTCAAGAGCTTTCTGTACGTTGTGTGCCAGAGTCCCCTGCTCTGTCGCTAGGTTTCTAGATCTGGGGTCTGAAATCCTGGAACACCTTCCTTTGCTCAACAGCTCCAAAATTTGACATTCTATTCTATTTTTAATTAGTGAGAGATGTGACTTCTTTTAGAGACAAGAAGGTCACCTAAACATTTTTTTCCCTGTAACATTACATTTGAATAGTATTAGTTGAAAGGGGAAATCAACCCACATATTGTTATCAGAATCATGCCTTGTTAAACCAATTCTGTTGGGATTCTGCCCCCAAAACCTCATGGGAGAAGTTGTGTTTAAAGTAGGACACTGAGGAGAAGAGAATGAGCCTGTCTTTTTGTTTTCACGGAGCAGTGGCTGATGAGGTTCAGTTGGAGTTTCCAGAACTCCAGGGTCATAATCTGTTCAGTCAGCTATTATGGTCACTTTTTTTCACAACTCAAGAGCAGATCAACACTTCTAAATGCCATGCTCCTCTGGGCATGTAGGGCCATTTGGTGATTTAGGTTTGCATCACTTCAGATGATATTTTTCTGTTCCTGGTAGAAAATTGTTTCTGTCCCATATTCTGAGTATATTCTAGTAAAATTCCTTCTTTTCTGGGTCTTTCCCTTCTTCCTTTTGTCTTTCTTATGTGAACATTTGCGGAGGTCTTCCATAGGCCTGGCAGTGTATCTTGTCCCTGTTCTACCCACTAGAAACATAGTTCCCTCTGCTTACAATTAACGTGCTAGTCAAATTGACCCCCCTTTCTCCTTCCCTACACCTGAGATATAGGAAGAGAACTGACCCAGCGTCTGGGTTCCCCACTTTCTACAACAACTCCTCTCCCTTCTCCTCCTCCTTCTGACCAATACACCCCACTTCCCATCTTCCCAACTGCTGCCCAAAGGGGAGAAAAGCTAGAGAGTGGTCAAGTCTGTAATATCTATATTAATTAATACCCTGAGTGTAAACATGATGTTTCTGGAGCATGAGCAGATTTTTATTAATTCATGAAAAAACAACCACTCCAGTTCCCTTTGCCCCAATTTGTACTCCTAGAGCAACATAATGAAAGCCAAGTTTCATCTCACAGGTAATGGGGTCTACCATAGGCAAGGAACGCCAAAAACACAAACCCGAGTGATTATATAGGAGAGAGACAGCCAGCCCACCCCCAAAGGGAGTGAGCCAGACCTTTGTTCTTTCTGTGGCATCCTGGATATTTTACTCTTACCCTTTGGATTGTAAAAAACCTCTCAGGGGGGGAAGACAAGACTAGTGTCTACAGCTAAACAATGCTGGAATGTCTCCATATTCCTGGATCTTATTCTTCCCTACACACACACACGCACACACACACACATACACATACACATATATATGGTCTGTCACTATCAGTCATAATTTTAATTTCAGCCTTGTCTTTTAGCTCACCTCCCAGAATTTTGTAAAATTTGCTCAGAAATCCCTAACAGTCCTACAGGGACTTACCAGCTGGGGTACAACTTCACCATCCATGGTTCTAACCTGCTCCAGAATTAAAGCTTCATTCATCCCTCTAGCACCACCTCCTCAAAAGAAGAAAGATGAAATAAAATAATAATTTTTTTAAAAAGCCTTGCTTGGGAATTCCAGAAGAATAAGATTTCAGTCTGAAATAATATTACTTAACTAAAGACTAGAGTGAAATATCATTCAGATTTTGACCTGCATATGATTTCTAAATTATAACCGTTATTTGCTTTTTGGTTTTATATTCTTTTTACCTCTTACTATAACCCATGTATATTTGTCTTGCACCGGTGCCTCTGGCAAGTTTTAAATACCCAGAAGTCAAATATTATGCCTAGGTAACTTTCTCTATGTAATTCCTGCTTGTTCTAATCACCTTCCATGCACCCTGTTGGTAAGGAAGGGATTCCCTGCCTAGAGTTATGGAGATGGCCAAACGCCTGACACCTGACACTGAACAGGTCAGATTGACATCAGTTTATTGGTTTATAGACTCATGACCCAGGGAGGACGACAATGCATTCTCTGTAGGGTCACACAGGGCTTACACTTGTAAGTAGAGTGAACCAGCAGGGCTTTGAGAAGCAGCTTCATTGTAACAAGAGGAGGAGGTGCCCCTGGTTCCCACAGGAAGATGTGATTGACTTGTTTGATTAATCCTGTGGACTGACAGGAAACTGAAACCCACTACTCAGGGACAAGCAGGAACTGTGCCTCCTCCTCCTGAGAGAGGGGGTTGTTTAGTTAGGGTGTCTGATCATTAGGCTAATGTGTCAGCTCTGCTAGGTAATGGTGCCCAGTTGTTTGGTCAAGCAAGGACTGGACTAATTTTAATACCAGGATATTTCATAGACTTTAATCATCAGGGAGTTGATTATATAGATGACTGGTTAGAGCTGTAATCAACTGAGGAGATTGCCATCAGCAATGAGCCATGTCTCACCCAATCAGCTGAAGGCCTTGGAAAGGGAACTGATTTCAGCATTCTGAGAAAGAATTCCCATCTCTACTTCAGATAGCCAGCATCTCCTGGTGAACTCCAAGGACTTTCTTCTGAGCCCTGGTTGAAGCCTGCCCTACAGAATTTGGACTTGTGCATCCCAATGGTAGCATGAGGGTAAAGGGGTCATGGAACGGGAAGTGGAAAAAGGTAGTGATAAATATGAACTTTGACCATGTGACCAGTTACAGAAACAAGTACTATAACGAATACTTCTTCCCTGTTTTGTTATGTTTGTTTATGTATATAAGTATCTTTGCTTTTTCTCCTATTCTTTCCCCTTATCATATGATATAAGTTGTATTAGTTTCCTGTCATAGTATTTCAGGATGTCAAGTTTAAAAGTGAATATTACCCAAGGACCTGCACCATATTTTGGGGGGGAATTTAGTCATTCTGGTTGTACACAAGATAGTTGACTGTTGTGTTTTATATATATATATATATATAATCTGTATATGCAGATATATATAGATCTGTTATTGTTTTTATTTAGAGACTAAGTATGGTTTAAGGTGATGTGTATGGCTACCAAGTTGACAAGAGGTGAAATGTGATGGCTAGGCTAATGTGTCACCTTGGCCAGGTAATGGTGCCCATTTGTCTGGTCAAGCAAGCACTGGGCTAATTGTAATACGAAGACATTTCATGGATTTTAATCATCAGGGAGTTGATTGCATAGTAGCTGGTATCTGCAATCAACTGAGAAGATGGCCATCAGCAGTGACTGACATCTTATTCAATCAGTTGAAGGCCTTAAAAGGAGAAGTGATTTCAGGGTTCAGAGAGAGAATCCCCATTTCTACTTCAGATAGACACATCTCCTGGGGAATTCAAAGAGGAACTTATCTGAGTCCCTGGCTTTCAGCCTTCCCTACAGAATTTGGGCATCTACCCAGTCACATGAGACAATTTTATAAAATCTCATACTATTTCCAGTTATCTTCTGTCAGTTCTGTTTCCCTAGAGAACCCTGACTAATACAGGATCCTAATCTGCAGAAGTTTTAGTCATGCCCTTTGAGGCCCTCTGATTCTACCAGATGTCAAGGCAGCATTTGATATGGAGTCATAATTATAAGTCTGCTAACACATTACTGCACTACCACCAGGTTGAGGTATACAAAAAGTAATTTTAGATAATGGTAGATCCCTTTTCTAATCTGCTACTGTGCATATGATTGATTGCCAAAGCCTAGTGATTAAGCTCACAGACACTGAATTCAGACTGCCCTCGTTCAAATCTCAGTTTTTGTGTAATTTAGGCAAATGGCCTAACCTGTCTGAAGAATTCAGATTCTTCCCATTTAAAAAGAAGGTAATAATATCTACCTCCTTGGTTTGTTTTAAAGATTAAATGACATAATACATGCCAGATGCTTAGGAGAACTGATCCAGCATGCATTCTCTGCAGACGGTGACTCTCATTGTTGATGCATCTTCTCACCCTCCCCAGCCTCGCAGGCATTCTCTTCTGCATCTTTCTTGGCCACACTGGCCTATTTTCTTGTCCCTAAGCCTACCAATCTTTTTCTCACTTCAGGGATTTTGCTGCTGTTTTCTCTGCCTGGAATGTCTCCCCCCAGTCAGTTTCTTTGCACATCAGGTCTCAGATGTAATGTCTTCACAAAAGCCTTCCCTAACAACTTGTCTTGAAGTTTTTAAGTTGGATTTTAAATTAGGGTCCAGGTGGAGGTCAGTTGCAACACAATGGGAGACTGAGCTCATAATGCCTAAGAAAAGATAGTTTGTCACTCACAGGTCCCAGGGGGAGAGGGGGTGCCACAAGGAGTCCATGGGAAGTGCCGTCTGCTTGGGTAACTCAAGAGCAGGCAGTGAGCATGCAAGCACAGTGACAAAAACCTGCAGTCTTGTGTCTTTATTGTGATCTGGGGGTGGAGGCTGACAGATTTCCCATGGGAGTCAAGAATTAGTTTGAAGCAAACATGCATGAAAATGAAAAGGGACTGGGGGTGGGAAGTGGCTGTGGCTCAATCAGATGAGTTCCCATCTATCATATGGGAGGCCCTCGGTTCGTGTTGCAGGGCCTCCTTGTGAAGGCAGGCTCACCCGCATGCCACGGAGTGCCGCCCAACCTGCTGACGCCATGGAGAGCTGACTCAGCAAGGTGACACAACAAAAAGAAGGGAGACAAGCAAGAACACAGAAGAGCTCACAGCAAATGGAAACAGAGAGCAGACAGCAAGCAAGCTGCAAGGGGGGAGGGAGAATAAAATAAACAAATACAGATGCAGAAGAATGCACAGCGAATGGACACAGAGAGCGACAGCATGCAAAAAGCTGCAAGGGGATGGGGATTAAAAAAAAAAAAAAAAACATGAACTGGGGACCCAAGGGCAATGGGGATGGTTAGCTTATCATTCGGGGACAACTGTGGTTTTGGGTGAGGTGAGTGGATGTTGTAGGTTGTGACCATAGATATCGGTTTGAGCTCTGGGGAAGTTCATGCCCCAGCAGTGGAAAGGTCATTGTTGAGGACAGTGGCTGACTGAAGTGTGATGGGTGTCAACCACCAAAACAAAAAATTTTATAGGACATGGCTCCAACTAAAGTAACCCTAATCTCTACCCACTCTTACCCCATTCCCACCTTTAATACTTTCCATCACATTAATCTGCGTACTACTTTCATGACATTTATAACCTGAAACCATCTTGTCGTTGTTCACCTGTGAATTGTCTGCCCACCCCTCCTTCAACTATCACCATTCAACATGAGCGTCGAGAATGAGGGCCTTCTCTGCCTTGGTCTCTGCTGTATTCCCAGGGTCTATTAAAGTGCCCAGTCTGTTGTAGATGCTCGATAAACATTTGTTGAGTAAAAAATAGAGAGAGAGAGAGAGTGTGGAGAGGAGTTATTATTTGCATGACTGAGCACTTTCAATATGGAAGAAAAGGATGCAGTGGAAATTATAGACAGTCACTCTGTCCTCTCTTTTTCTAAAATCTCCTCCTCTCTTGTCAGGAGAACTCTCCAGTCCTCTCAGGCTTCTTTGAGCACTGATCCCCTTCTTACCTGCAAATGACACTGCAGGTTTTGTGAATTGCCAGTTATCACTCAGTGATTCGCATCAAGATTAAGCTGTGTGGCCAATGGTTTATGAAAAGTCAAGAATGATGAGGAAATTCATCTTTTTATATTGGCTTTCTGCCATGACACGGATTACATATAGAACCTGTAATGTCTGATTGTTCCTTTACAGTGAGGGTTTTAACATCAGCCTTTCCACCAGTTGGTGATGGCATCAGAGGACCTGTAACAATGTAATCGGACACTCATGTACTTAGTAGCAGCTCACTGTTGTTTTAACAATTGCTGAGGTAAATGTCTGGACAATTAGAAGCTTAATTTTATGAGTGTTTTTTTACACAAGTTAAGATTTTTAAAGGTTTTCATTAGTTTTCAATCATTATAAGTACTCATTTTCAAAATAGTGATTGTATTAAAGAGAATCCTTCAGTTAAATGAAGAGCTGTAATACAGCTTATTCCCATTTATTAATTCAGCCAGCTCCCTCTGTTGTTAAAAGGTGTTTTTTTCCCCCAAAAGTCCTTTTACCTCAAAGAGATACTTAAAATTCAGTCATTATGTTAAATAAAGAATGTATGCATTTGTCAAGTAATTTCACAAATGAGAATATTTATATATCCAAATGATGTCTTATTTCATAGAAAATCTTATAAAAATCACAATTCATCACATTGCTACTGAATTAAAATATGGATAGAGAAAATTTCCCACTTAATAATGATCCAAATCTCTGTAGAGTGATAAGCTACTACTCCAGGAAAAAAAAAAAAATATATATATATATATATATATATAATATATATATATATATATATTAGAGAATGCTTTTTCTAATAAAACAGGGTGACAGTTGAAAGTCAGAAAACCTGGGTCCTGGTCCCAGCACTGCACTGCCAGCTATGTAACTTTTGGCCAGTTACTCTCTGTATATCTGTATTGATAGCAACATTCAGCCACGTCCCAGGATATTGTGAATACAAAGTGCATTGTGAAACAACAAAGAGCTGTTCAGATTGCCTGACAATTTGAGAGGGTACTGGCGCTTTAGTCTGTCTTACTGTGCCTTAATTGTTGATGGACCTGTCATTTAAATTGCTGAAATAAAGGTATTGGTATAAAAAATCATGTATAAAAATAATAGATAATCCAACCTTTGTCATGAAAAAAGTATAGCTAAAGGATTCATTATTTAGGTAAGTTGCATTACTTGTGATACAAATGAAATGACTTCCAGAAGGAGGGCTGGGGAGCAGTGCACATTCTCTCCCCAACGAACAACTACTTCACAATCATTTAATGGAAATTGTCCTAAGGGCATATGACAGAGAAATACATTCATTCAAGAAAACAAGAAAATCTACTAAATATCATTAAGAACAATACCAGTCTGTGGTAGCTGGGCCATATCTTCCCCCCACCTCCAGTCCCAAGCTCCATTCCACAGAAACTTCTCTATCAGCTCTAATCTAGGGAGTTACATCCAAGAAATGGGGGCTCCCACTTCCCTGCAGCTCCCAGTCTGGGACGATGACTTCACCATGGGACCAGACTTCATCTGGGAGGAGTGGGCTGCCACCATTTCTCATTTTGTCATTTGTTCATGTTATAGAAGCTCTATCCCAGGCAGGTATGACCGAGAGGTCTGGGTTTCCTTTCTTCCACCTAACACACACTTGTAGGATAAATGCTGTACTCCAGGCACGGCCAACCAAGTATCCTAGTGCCCCAATCACTCTCTCCTAAACTCACTTACAAGACTGGGTTTCCACAGAAGAAAGGCAAGCCAAGAAGACTAGAGACCATTCTCTCCCCATCCAGTACCTGCTTTTAGAGAAGACTGCCACTCTGGAAAAAGCTGGCCACAGCTCTTGTGCAGTGGTGCAGAGGTTCTGCCCAGAGGAAAAGGCAGGCTGCAGAGGCAGGGCTTAAGGACAAAGAACTCCACAGCTCACCCGAGGGAGCTGACTTTATTTGGAACAGAGCATGGAGAATTGCATGCCTATGGGTGTTACCAAAATCAGTGAGCATCTTGTGAAGAGGAAGTTAAGAAAGCACTCACAAATCCATTATACGAGCCAAATGGCATTATACAAGCCAAATGGCAGCACAGTCTCAAGTTTAACAGAACAATGGAAAGAACCAAGAAGAGCCCTCCTGGTATCACACTCAACCCTGGGCATCTGGAAGGTGTTGTGCACATACTAGGCTGCACATACTCAGGAGCATTCAGAACAAGATGTGAGGAGACTTGAAAATATTCCCCAAGCAATGCACAGACCAGTCACCAAGGTCAGAAGCCTCACTGGCACGAGGGCTTACACACAACATTTCACCAAACACCAGATGAGCAGTGAGCCACTCTGACTCAGGTGCAACTGATAGGAAACTGGACTTAAAAATAAAATCACACCTATCCTTAGCAATCTGTAAGACTGTGCCTGCCCAAGAGTGCACCTTTTCAGGAGTGATCAGAGAGAGAGAATCCAAACTAGTAGTCCCCAACTAAATGTGGAGGCAAAAGAAAGCTACTTAAAGTATCATATCAGTCTGCAAGCCTTTACAGAGGTCAAGGGTAAAAACTAACTGGCTAAGGGAGCTTAAGTACAACCTTTGGCCAATATGTGGCTAATGCATACCTGGGATAATTCGTAGGTAATCAGGCTTAAATATGAAAACAAGACAAACAATAAAAAAGTCTGAGCAGGGACAGATGCTGCAGACTTCAGGAGAAATGGACCTCATAATCAATCCAGTCAAGTTACTAAACAAATAAATAAATGTTCAATAATACAACAATATCAGCATCCCTTGAGGAGGAGGGATCAGTATACTGAGTTGCTACAATATATTGTTTAAAATGTCTAGTTTTCAACAAAAAATCACAAGACATGCAAAACAGGAAAATGTTAACCCATACACACACAGAAAAGGGTAAAGAAACTGAGTGACTTCCTATTTGAATCAGCTGAAAGATTGATTTAGCAGATAATGATTTCAAACTTGAAGAAACAATGTCCAAAAACATGCTAAACTGAATGAAAAGCATTCATTCCCACATTCAAGGAACACAATGAACTCTAAATGAACACAAAGGGAGCAATACAGAGAAACATAATGGTCAAAATGTTGAAAGCTAAAGAAAATCAGAAAATTTGACAGCACCAACTACAAATGAATCCCAATGATTAACAGTTTCACATCTCACTAGAAACAATGGAGACCAGAAACAGTGGGATGACATATTCAAATTGCTGAAGGTAAGAAACTCATCCAAGAATTTTATATCCAGCTAAATAGTCTTTAAAAAATAAAGGCAAATTAAGTAGTCTCATAAACAAAAGCTGTTTGTTAATCTGCCTTACAAGAAATACTGGGGGTATTCATCAGCTGAAAGAAAATCACAGCAGAGAGAGTAATCTGAATCCTCATAGAAAAAGAGATAGTGCTGACAAAGTTAATTACATAGATAATTATAAAAGTCTAAGTGAATATTACCCTTTTATTAACTGGTTTAAAGTGTAATTGCATAAAACAACATATACACCATTGTATTGTTGGGTTTATAGCGTATATAAACATATATTTGACAATAACAGCATAAAGGAGGTGAGTGGTGGGAGCAAAGCTCTATTGGAATGGGTGAGGAAGTGACATCAGACATTGCTCTGAATTTGCAGAAAGAAATGAAGAGAATCAGAAATGGTGAATAAGAATGGTAAATATATACACAAACTGTTTAAATATTTGCTTACAATTCTTTCCCCACTTTTACAAAGATATTTATAAGTAATTATAACAATTTTTTTTTACTGCATATAGCCTAATATGTATGACAATATGGTAAAAAAAAAAAATAGGGGAAAGATTCTTTACTTCACTGGAATTAAATTGGTATAAATCTGAAGTAGATTTTTTTTTTTTTTTTTGCGGTACCAGGGCCAGTGATTCAGCCCAGGAGCTTGTATGTGAGAAGCTGGTGCTCAAGCACTGAGCTATAGTGGCTCCCCCAAGTTGGTTTTCTCATTTGTTTGTTTGTTTTGTTTTTAGGAGGTACCAGGGATTGAGTTTGGAACTTGTACATGGGAAGCAGGCACTCAACCACTTAAGCTACATCTACTCCCCCTGAAGTAGATTTTGATAAGTTAAGAGTATATGGTAAGCACTAAAGCAACAAAAAAATGGGAGACATATAGAAATGCAAAATATGAATTGAAGATGTAAATCAAAACATTACAATAAAAATGTTAAGTGTGAATGGATTAAACAATCGGATCAAAAGGCAGATATTATCAAATTGAATAAAAGAACAAGATCTACCATATATTGTCTACAAGACACACATTTTAGGTTCAAATAGGTTGAAAGTAAAATGATGAAAAAAGATAACTATGCAAACAGAGAACCTAAGAGATTTGCAGTGAGTGGCTGTACTAATACCAGGCAAAATAGACTTTAAACCAAAAAATGTGGCTCAAGATAAAGAGTGATATTTCATAATGATAAAATGGTCAATCCACAAGGAAAAGACAACACTTGTAAGTATATATATTATACCTAACAACAGAGCCCCAAATACATGAAACAATAAAGAGACAGGAACTAAGGAAAAAATAGAAGGTAAACAATAAGTTAGACTTCAATACCCCATTTTCAATAATGGGGAGAACATCTGTATTAGTCTGCCAAAGGGGTGCTTATGCAAAGTACCCAGGAAACTTTTGGCTTTTGTAAAATGTATTTATTTGGGGTAGAAGCTTACAGTAATGGGCCCTAAAGAGTCCAACTCAAGGTTGCTTTCTCACCAAAGTCAGTTGCCACATGTTGAAGCAAGATGGTCACTGACCGCTGCCTGGTCTCGGGGCTTCCTATACCAATCTCTGGCATAGGGCTTATTTGTTTCCAGGCCTTCTTGCCTGCTGAGCTGCTCTGCTCTTTTTAGCACAGACGATCAGGTGAATGGCTCGTCTCTCCCAAGGGCCCCAGGATCAAGCATGGTAGAGCTCTCTCTCTCTCTCTCCTTGTGTCTTCTTGAGTGAGTATATCAGCCCACCAAGGGGGTGGGGACCCAACCTGAGTCATGCCCTATTGCCTGGATGAATTAAAAGCCCTAAATTGATTTTATCAAGTAAACTTAAAATCTTTGAATTTAATGCAATCAAAGGGTATCACTCTCAAGAGAATAGCTTAGTTGGAAACACAATCTTTCTCTTTTTGGGATTCATAAATCTCAAACTGCCACAACATCTACACAGAAGAACAACAAAGAAGACTTGAACAACAGTAAAAATCACCCAACAACAGAAGAAACATTCTTCTGAAATGCACATGGAAGATTCTTCAATATATACCATAAGCTAGATTAGAAAATAAGCTTCCATAAATTTAGTAGGATTAAAATCATACAAACCATTATCTCTGACCACAGTGGAATTAAATTAGAAATCAACAACAGAAGAAAATTTGGGAAAATCACATATATGTGGAAATCAAACAAGACATCCTAAACTAGTTGGTCGAAAAAATTACAAGGGAAATTAAAAATGAATGAAAATAAAAACAGGTCTTAAAACCTATGGATGCCGTAAAAGCTGTGCACAGAATGAAATAGTGAACTGTAAATGCTTGTATTAAAAAAGAAGAAATACCTCAAATCAATAACAGCCTTCTATCTCAAGAAAAAGGAACAAACTAAAACCAAAGTAAATGGAAGGAAATAATAAAATTTACAGCAGAAATAAATGAAGTAGAGAATAGAAAACAATCAAGTTACTAAGTAGAACCAAACATTGATTCCTTGAAGAGATCAACAAATTTGGCAAATGTTTAGCTAATCTGACCAAGAAAAAAAGAAACTTGAATTGCTATCAGGAATGAAAAAGAAGACATCACATCTGATCTTACAGAAATAAAAAGGATTATAAAGGAATACTAAAAATAACTGAATGTCAAAAAATTAGATAACTTTGATGAAATGGATAAATTCCTAGAAAGATAAAAGGCATCTTAACCTTAATCAAAAGGAAATAGAAAATCCAAATAGACCTATAGCAGATTAAATTGTAATTTAAAAACTGTGATTTAAATTTTGAGTTCTGGAATCCAACAACCAATTATCTTGCTTTGGCTCTCATTTTAGTTGAAAAGCAAGAGAGCAAATAGGCAATTCATTACTACCTTAATGTAAAAAGATAACAAATGAAACATTTTGAAAGCTTTATTGGGAAATAATTCACATACCATACAATTCACGCCTTTAAAGTGAATTGGTTTTTTTTTATTTTAATTCAATGTTTTTTAATGTATTGATTAACAAGGTTTTGTAACCATTACTGCTTTCTAATTTTAGCACATTTTGTTTCCCCTCCAAAAAAAACCTGAAATCTTAACAGTGAGGTAGAAAACATTGTAATCCATTTTGGACAATGGGGAACAAGTAAAAGGGGAAATGGGAAGGGAAAAAGGGCCAGGATATGGGTAAAGGAAAATCTGCATTCTCCTTAGAACACACTGAACTCCTTGTACTTCTGCTAGAATAAGACAGGCATCTTCACCAAAATAATTTTCCCTAGTAAATTTAGCTTGTGGAAAATTCGCTGTTTGATTCCATTTAAACCTAATGGGACTGTCAGGGCTTGTAAGAATGCTGAATTGTGAATTACATTCCCCATTACCACACTCTCCCTTTCCTTTCAAAAGGGGCCCCGGCTGAACTAGAATCTGTGCACAGTGTGTGTTTTGCTTCAGCAAAGAGGCAATTGTAATCAAGTGGTGCTGTGTTTTATATAGGCAATTTGCAAACAGATACTTGCATTCCGTGTTTCTAATAAGGCCTAGATGGTGTTCTTTCACTTTCTTTCTTTTTAAGTTTTAGGGACCAAAGTGTTAAAGAATACCTAGTACATTTTATTTTAAAATTTTAGAAGTGAACAGAATAATGTTCATTAAAAGATACCAACTAATAAAAATATTTGGGAAAAAATTCAAAAGAATTATGGGCTCTGATGAAATAGCTGTAACAACATGCATGAATATTTTCCTTTCTGAAAATTATAAACTCTGAATTGAACTAAAAATTTATTAAAATTTGGTTGGTAGCCAGGGGCCACTTTCTTTTCCATCTCATTCCTGGATCCAGGAATCTTCAGAAATATCAAGTACTGTATTAGTTGCATTGTCCTGATAGTACAGGCCCTGGTAAATAGTCCACTTAAAAATCCTATTTTTTTATGTACAATTTTTCTAAAGAAATGAAGGAAAGAGTAGTGCTTTTTTCTGTGGGTGTTTTTTTCAAGCTTTGGTTTTTTGTGTGTGGCTGTGAAGACTGATGGTCCATTACCAGATTTATTAAGCTCTGCTCATCTGCTCCCTCTGCCGGCTGGAGAGCAGTACTATTTGCTCTAAGTGGTTTTTCTAAACGTGTAGGGAACACATTTTCTGGCATGCATAAAGAGCTAAATGAAATGCAGCGATCCATATTAAAATTTCCAAAAGCACAACCAACAAGGAGATGATGATGGACAATGACCATCCCAGAGAAACAGAGAGTGTTTGCAACTGCAAGCAAGATATTTCCATCCATCTGCCCCATGGGATCTAAGCCCCCTCTCAATTAGAAACAGAGTGGGCATCACCATCCCCAAATCCACAGGATTAGGGATTGAACAATGGACTAAAGTAGCCTTACTATTATTCTATTATAGACTTATTATTCTAGCAATGAAGGAACTTTTATCACTGATATAAAGGCAGTGGCCCCCGAAACTTCTGAGGGGAGGGAAAGGGAAGAATAGGTGTTAACATGGGGCATTTTCGGGACATTGGAATTGTCCTGCATGACATTGCAATGATGGATACAGGCCATTATGTATCTTGCCATAACCTACAAAATTGTGTGGGACAGAGTGTAAACTATAGTGTAAACGATAGTCCACGGTTAGTGGCAGTGCTTGAATGTGTGTTCATCAATTGTAACAAATGTACCACACTCATGAAGGATGTTGGTAATGGGGAAAGTGTGAGAGGGGAAGAAGGTGGGGCATGTGGGGAACCCCCTGTATTTTTTATGTAACATTCATATCTAAAGCTTCTTTAAAAATAAATAAAATTAAGGTAAAAATATTCCGAAAGCAAATGAAATTTCTCCCAACCACTCCTCTTCCTGGTCTCTTCCCATACCCACAAAAAGTATGGAAAGGTGATACATGAAGGGCTTGGGGAGAGAACAATGCCAGGACTGCCTTGGTTCAGCCCATGAGATATTTTGTGCACACCAGAAGAGGAAGTTTTATGTAAAGAAGTTTGCACAGACTGTCCAGGATTCTGTAGGGCATGTCACTATATCAGTTATTTTTAAATATTGCTGGTATCTTGGCCCTGGCTATTCTCTTCTTTAGTCCGGTTCTTATTAGTTGAGAATAGAAATCTGTCTTTTCTCCCCTGCCATGTTTTAGGTCTAAATTAGAGACGTTAATCAAACGCTGCCTTTTTTTTAAGCATTTATTTTCAATCAGTTTTTTTTTTTCTTATTTCTTCTAAATACTTTTTTCCTTCTGATTTTTGGATATTGGGGTTAATGAGGCAATGGACATTTTTAGAAATAAATTGCATTTATATTGTTTTAAATAGCAAATGCCTTCCTTCCACTTGCATGTTTCTTTGGGTTAACCCAAAAGTTCAAAACTAAATTAAAATTGCTTAGTTGAGTTAAATGCATTATAGTTACAAACTCCGTGATGAATGAGTGTAATATGACCTTAGGTAACATCACTGAAGTATTGAAAGTAATTTAAAATTTGAGATTTAGATAAAATTTACAGTTTAATTTAAAGTGACCTCTCAGCAGGGTGTTACAGGGTAGTATATGTAAATATCATATTTTATGCATGATTGTTCTGGAAAGCCACAACTTCTCTAAGAAGGGAACAAATACAGTGAAAACAGATTCACAAACAGATGTGACCCTGGGGACCTTGATGCAAACTTTCCCAGAGTTTGTCTTGCCTCCGTTACTATGTCTTGTCAATGCTAGAGGAAGGCACCTGAAACTTGGCCATGAGCTAAGGTTTTGTGCTTGAGGGCTGTTTCCATTTTCTGTTCTTGATTCATCTACCTTCAACCACTGCCTTTCCTGAATGTCCAGCCCTGTTGGCTCACATTGTTACAGAACACTTGGTACATTCCCCTGCTAAACACCAGTTCAAAGGATTACAGGTGATGTGTGTCTTTCTCCCCTAATCCACTGGAGGCTCCTTTATACGGGGACATTGTTTTATCTTCATTTGGGTTCCCAGCCCCCAGCAAAGTGACAGTGCCTTGTATGTGTGTGTTTTCAGTAATTGCTCAGTAAATGAGAAAGTTTGGCCCAAGTGCTAGACATTTTGATAGGCCATTTTATGGTTTCTTTTGCTGGGAGGTATCATAGAGGAAGGAAAGAGGATTAAGCAAACCTAGTGGACTTAGTATTGTTTTGGAAATATTGTAAGAACTATAAACACTTGCACATTATGCTAATTTATTTGAACTAAAAAAGGAAAGAACATTGACTGTCACCAAGAACAGCTTCTTCTTCTTATATTCTTTCTATTATATATTCTGGAATGATTTATATATCATAATTTTTAACTAATTTAAACAAGGAATTTTATTATTTCAGAGAAACTAATGATGGATCAATATCACACTGATTATGTGAAAGAATTAGTGTACAAATACATAATGCTAAATTAAAAGTGCTTGTTAACTAAGCATCATTTTTCTAACAGAATATCCACTGGTATATCATTTTTGATACGAAAGTATCATTTACTGCTATAAAATAAGACGACCAGATCCAAAGAATGAGAAAATTTCATGTCACTCAGTCTATTCATAATAGCGATTCAGAATATTTCTCATTTACACCAAATCTAAGAAGTATCTATAAAGTACATAAGATCTGAATTTCAAAAGGTTAAAAATTACCTTTGATATCATCTGTTCTGATGTCCTGTTCTGTGCTTGAATATGTTCTAACACGTTGGGCCACACACACAACAGTTGGTTGACTTCCAGTTCAAGAGAACCCTCACCCAGGTCTCATTGAAATGATAGCAAAGGGGAAAGAGAAAGGGAGAGGGAGAGGAAGAGGGAGGGAGAGAAAATAGCATAACATAAGTATCCACAATCTAAAAGTAGAATAGCAGAAAATCATTATATTTGAAGATCTTTCAAAAATAGAAAGCATGCAAGACAGAAATAGTCAAAACAGAAAGACAACACGATATATTGAAGCAATAAATCAAAACCTGGTTCCTTAAAGTGACCAGAAAATTGAAAAATCCTGGCAAGGCTGATGGAGAGGACAAAAAAAGAAACACTAAATTTTTTTTTTAAACGTTAGAAACCTGAAAAGGGATATAACTCAGATAAGGAGGTGATTCAAGAAAGCATAAGAGAATACTTTGTACACACTTGAAAATTATAGTACAATTATTAATTTTCTAAGAATATATATTTGACCAAAATTGGCTAAAGAATAGAAAATTTCAAGAGAATAATAATCAAAGAAGAAATTAAGGTAAGCAAAAATCTATCCCTAAAATAGGCATGAATTTCAGACAGTTTTATAGGTGATTCCTGCTAAACTTTTAAAAAATAGATCATTTGTATTCTATAAAACCAAGCCCAGATAATAGAAAAAGATTGAAAATATCTTGAGTAATCAGAAAAGACTAGCAAACCTGATATAAACTAGATGAGAATGCATACACCAAAAGGAAAACTGTAAGCCAATCTCACTTGTAAATAGGGAAGCAAACCTCCTTAGTAAACTATTAGTAATTAACATGTAGGAATGTATCTAAGGAATTAAATATGCTGAAAAGGTAATGTTTATATTTATTATGTTAAGGTGGTTCAATTTAGAATATCTATTCATGTTATTCTCTCCTTTTAAGCAGTTTTATTGAGATATATTCATATACCATACAATCCATCCAAGGTGTCTTTCATCATAATCAGAGTTGTGCATTCATCGCCACACTCAATTTTGGAACATTTTCATTACTCCAAAAAGAAAACCCAATAACCCTTAGCAGTCTCTCCTCAATTCTTCTGTCCTTCCCCAGCTCTACATAACCACTAATCTAATTTTGTCTCTATAGATTTATTTACATTTACATTTTATACAAATGGAATCATACCATATGTAGTGCATTGTGTCTGGCATCTTTCATGTAGCACAATGTTTTCTTTAATTGTTGTAAAATAAATTGAGGGAATTGTAGGTTTCCACAGAAGTCATGCAAAAAATAAATTCCCACACCCACTCCTATTATTGGCACTTTGCATTGGTGTGGTATCTTTTTTTCAGTTTGATGAATATTAAAATATTACTATTAACTATAGTTCATGGTTTACATTAGGTGTATTTTCACATATACCATATTATTACTACCACCTTGTAATAGTGATGTATATTCATTATAATTCAGGAAAGAACATTCTTATATATGTTCTGTTCACCTCAGGCTATGTTATATAGCCCCATGTTTTATCCTCTTTCTCCTAGTAACATACACAACCTAAAGCTTTCAACTACTTTCACACACATAATTCAGCACTGTTAATTATACTCACAGTAATGTGCTACCGTCAGTTCTATCTACTTCTAAACCTTTACAATCAACCTAAATAGAAATTCTGTACCAATTAAGCATCAGCTCCCCAATAGCCAAGAAATTTTGAAGAGAAAAAAAAAAAGGAGGATGGGGAGAAAGAAGAGAGGGAACTTTTGCTACCAGTCACCGAAACATACTGCAGGAGTTCCTGAGGAATTCAAACACTCTCCCATTCTCTAGGGATCTCCTAGTTGTAATAGAAATGTGAATGAATTCACAAGTTGGTTCAGAATTAAAATACAATTTCCTTAACTGGTAGTCAAGCCAGAGTAGAGAAATGCAGTTAGGGCTTCCTCTTTCTTCCCTCAAATTTAACTTACCCACCAGGACACAGGTAGAGTGATTGGGAAATATGTAGAGCAAGGAATTATTGCCAGGGCACCCTGAAGATGGAAACCGAGAAGGAAAGCCCCCTCGTTACAGACACTGCAAGTTCAAGAAGGAGATAGCAAGAGTGATATTCTCTCAGTCTAATAAATCACTTCTACTCCCAAGGGGAAGTAAGAATATATGGAGAGAGGAGTGGGAAGGCTCCATTAGGGCTGAGTAATAGAGTTTCCCTAACACACAGTATAAAGAAAAGAAAGAAAACAGTTGAATGTTGGTGCAGAAACAGTATGACAGATATGAGAATACCAAAACATAATCAGGTATACATAGACATTTACTACATGATAAAAATGCTGGTTATGATCATTTCAACTGCAAGTAACATAAAACCTACCTCATATTAGCTTAAAATTTAAAGGAGATTTGCTGGCTCATGTAATTGAAAAATCTGGGAGGAAAATGAAATACTGGCTTCAGATATGGCTTAATTCAGGGGCTTTAAATCACCCCCAGTGATCTCACCTTCTCTTTGCTTTGTCTTATGTGATGTTGGTTTTACTTAACAACTGGGTGCCCCTCATAGGTGCAAGACGGCTTTCTCTGTCACATCTAACAGAAAAGAGATCATCTTTGTCTCAGCATTCCAAGCAAAGTTCTGAGATTTTTTCTAATTGGGCTGGCTTAGGTTACATGCCTAAATGCAAGTGGTCACCGCGTTAAAGCAACTGAAGTTCATGAAGCCACCCCCATTTCTGAGCATGGATTCAACAGACAAAATCCACAAAACTGGTATAGGGCCAAAACTGGTTCCCCAAAAGAAAATTTACAGTACTGTCCCTACAAGGTGAAATAATAGTTACTGGATACCAAAGGATAGATGCCTATTATAGTGATACATCACAGCCATTGGAAAATTGAATAAATAAATAAAATCTGAACACCTATTTAGGAAAAAAGTTAGATTCTTACATCAGACTACTTTTCCAATTCCAGGGTATTGGTATATTGAAGTGTTAAAGCATTCTCTTATATATTAAGGGGGCATATATATGGTTTTATACATATATAAGCATTTATAAATATGTGTGTATATATCATATATATTTGTACTAGAAAACACTGGAAGAATCAATTTAAAAACCAATTAAAATGATTAAATATAGGAGAAAGGGGGAAATGGGAGAATGAAGTCAGAGCTAACAAGACTTTTCAATATATATCTTTGTATGTAACTTTGACTCTTTTCAGACATGTAAATGTCTATTTTTTTAATATAGAAAAACTAAATCCAAACAAGAAAGAATATATTTATAACTTTGGAGGAGAGGAGACTTTTATAGAAAAAGAAAAGATACTAAATGTGGAAGGTGTAAAGGAAAAAATTGATACATTGAGAGCATGAACATTTTTTTAAAATCTGGTTGTGTCATCATCTTTTTTGGTGTATCACTTCACAAAGGCCTGAACCTCTCCATGCAGATTTGGGGCACCTTCTATTTTTTCAGCAGAAGGTCTCAGGGATTGAACCTGGGTCTTCCATATTGTAAATGGGAATTCAATTGCCTGAGCTGTAGCTGCTTCCCAGCATGAACATTTTAAAAACTCATGATTCTTTGAATAAAACATACAGTTAAAAGACAGGATAGGGGAGAATGTAGCTCAAGTGGTTGAGCACCGGTTTCCCATGTACGAGGTTCAGGGTCCAATCCCCGGTATCTTCTCAAAAAAATAAAAAGACAAGACAGTGACTGGTACAAATATATAATAATGCAATGATGAAAACTAATAGCACAGATATATAAGAAATCCCTACAAATAAACAAGAAAGAAAATAACAATAGCAAATTTGAGCAAAGGATATAAGGGTTCAGTTCTAAGAAGAGGAAATATAATTGGACTTCTGCTTTACTGTATTGGTTGTTTCTTTTTCCAACAGTAATATATTCAGTTCTAAGCCAGACTCCCTAATGGGCCCAGAAATCCTTAAACCAGTCAGGGTGAGCAGGCAACTCACTCAGAAGAGAACTTGGAGCACCTGAGAAAGCCGGACTGACCTTAAAAAAAGCAGCCACTGGGAGTGGATGTAGCTCAAGTGGTTGAGTGCCTGCTTCCCATGTACAAGGTCCCGGGTCTGATCCCCAGTACTTCCTAAAAACAAAACAAACAAAAATTTTTAAAAACCAGCTCTCCTTGAAGAGTGGATGTAGCTCAGTGATTGAATGTCTACTTCCCACGTACAAAGTCATGGGTTCACTCCCCGGTGCCTCCTAAAAAAAAATAAAAGTAGCTGGCTTCAGTTGGACAATTGCTCACTTAAAGTAAACGATCAGCTCCAGTTCTAATTTCTCATTCCTCACTTCAAGCCTCTTTTCCATTCTTGCTGCTATTAATTGAATCATTGGGAAGATCCAATTTGGATTCCAGTTTATAAGTACTTAAGAAGGAGCAAGACAACTTCCTTTTCCCCCACAAGACTATAATCATTTCCCTGACTTCAACAACGATCAGGTTCACCAAGAAATTTTGACAGCTGATAATAGACTTGTCCCTTAATTCTACCAAGAGACTTAGCTGTCATAAAATCTTTTGTGAGTTCATGTATGTGGCGTGGGAAAAATGTGTCAACATCTTTAGAACAAAGAGCACAAAATATTAAGAAACCAACCAAACCCAAAAAACAAATGAACAAAGAATATGAACACAATTCCCTTCGTAAATTAACACAGCTGGTTAAGTTATCTAACAAAAAGATCAACCTCATTAATGTTAAGAAAAACGCATGAAAACATTTTCACCCATCATATTAGTGAAGACTTTTAAATATATCCAATGACCTGGTGAAGTCATAGAACTAATACTCTGATGGAGTATAACTCAGAAAACAATGCAATGATATCCTGTAATATCTATATAACCTTTAGCCAGTGATTCCACTTCTGAGAATCCAGCCTAACAATCCAATCCTAAATACAAAACAAAACAACAAACAAACAATCTCTGAAGTAATATATGCTTCATATAGTATCATGCAAGTATCTGGCTGTCCTCTGGATATTTGTATTTGATCACCCTATCTTTCTACAAACTCAGCTTACCTAAAATTGTATTCTTATTTTTCCTCTCTGTTCTTTTGTTTGCCTACTCTCCTATTTTCCATATTTCTGTGGGCAATTTTTTCAGCTTCCCAGGGTTAAAATGTTGCAATATCTTAAACTGTTCCTTCTCCCATTTAATTCCATGTCTTGTTTGTTCTTTCTTAAACCCACCTTTGGCTTCTCTTTTCCTTCCTCCCACTGCCCCAGCTTGTGGTCCACCCCAGTTACTTCAACCCTGGACTAGTGAAAGCACCACCCCTCTTGTCTCACCAACTAGACAATCTCCTTGTGTATGAGAGACTTTTAGAATAGTCTTTGATATTGCTCCCTGGCTTACAATAAATGTGTCTTAATTGATTTATACTGTGAAGACATTTAACCTTTTCCCTGTATTTTCTAACTTAAATACCCATATCCTCCAGAATGGGTTTTTCCTAAGGGAAACTATTTTAATAACAGGCTTATGATATTTTGTTTACTTTTATTTGACTTCTGATAAGAAATCTGCAATATCAATTACATATCGAAAGATTGAAATGATGCTAAATGTCGTATCCTCCTTTGTGGAAAAATAGTTCACTATCTTAGTTGCCATTCAATGGCTTCTGGCATCTTATGGGGAATTATATCGACCTGAATGTTTTTGATGAAACACTTCATTTCTTTTTTGAGTTAAAGAAGCTCTGCTGTATAATGCACTAACCGTATAGCCAAGAAAATTGTTTAGTGTAGTACGCTCCCCCTTAACTGGGATTGAACTCCATTGGTTCAATTCAGAATAATGACCATGACTGAGCTGCCAGCCTGAGAAGGGCACTCACTGGAACATCAGGGAACACACAGATCAGTGAGCCAAAGCTCCTGCCTGCAAGCAGCTCAGAGTCAGAAGGGGAAGCAGAGGGCAGTGGCAGATACTCCCACTCTGGAAGCAAGTGCAGTTCTTAGCTCAGTGTGATTTAAAAGACCAAGAGACCTTATTTAGTGGGGAGATTATGGTTGGCATCATGGAGAAGGTAGACTTGAAGATAAGGCTGGATGAATATCAAGAGGGAAGGTGAGTGATAATTTGGGCAGGAGGGACAGCTCTGGGGCAGAAAACAGGAGCAAGTTCGGGCAACTGGAGCGTCTCCACCATGGACTGGGCATGCATGGCACAGGACAGCAAGGAGAGATGAGGCTGAAATCCTAACCTGCATGCAAGGATTCTGTGAATGCCAGACCAGGGTTTTCCTTAATGCGGCTAACAATGGCCGGCCTTTCAAAGTTCTCAGGCAGTTGAATAATATCCCTGGGTCTGTATTACAGGGAGATTAATCTGGGAGCAAAGCACAGGATGGGCCAGACTGGGATGAGAAAGTAAGTTCTCGTAAGAAAATAACAAAAGTGATGATAACTTAACACATGAAAGTGTTTACCGTGTGCCTGGCGCTATTCTAATCACTTTAAATATAATGCATTTCATTTTCACAACTGCTTTTTTAGGTACCATACTTAGCTTAGCTTTACAGCCAAGAAAACCAAAATACAGAAAGATTAAATAATTTGCCTAGCCCTCATAGTAAATGGCAGAGCCAGGGTAGTAACTCAGCTAGCATATATAAAAGTTTCTGCCTCTGTCCAGTAGGAACAGTTTAAATAAATGTGCTAGTGTACAGGGAGATTGGCTGGGGACTCTGGACCTCTCCATCTCCATTCCACCTTAAGATCTAATGGAAGAAATCTGGCAACAGCCTGAAGAACTGCACAGGGTCCAAGGGAAATGCATGCCACATGTCAGTGCACTAGGTCTTCCTTCCTTCAAGGACAGATAAACAAAGTCTGGGAAAATAGTTCAGAATGAAGAAGGCAAACCCTGCCCTAAAGAAGCAAAGAAAAAGCATATCTGTGAAAAGGATATGTTACAGCAGATAAAAATATATGAGACTTTTTGGATAAAATGTAGTGGGTATACATTTTCACAGATCATGACAAACTCAATGTTAAAGAAATGGGACTTTGGTTTTCTATAACTTATTTTGATCTTTTTCTAGGCCCTGCATTGTGCCTTAAAAAAAAAAAATAGTAACCTTATGCAATTTCAGGTACTGTAAGCTCTTTAGAATTTATTTTTCCCATCATGTATGGATTAAATTAAATCAGTTCAGTGATTCTACCTGCCTCTTATCCTAAGGAGGAACCCCTGGTTCAAGGGGACGGAGAATCTTCCATGGCTTTATGACATTGGAAAGAGTTTAATCAGAAGTTGTTGTCCTTCCTTTCTTATTTTTAGTCATCTGCGTATATCCCAATTGTTATCCAGTGATATGTATTAAGTCGTCACTGGTTGAAGGTCAATGCCAAATTCCACAGTGGCACCCTGTCACCGTGATTAAACAGCTTCTGCAGAGCTACCACCCCTATCTGCCTTTCTGCACTGCTGTTATGGACATGGGGAAATTTTAGATGCTTTCTGGAAGATATCTCAAGTCCTCTTTGCTTGGTCACCCCTTACCACCTTCTGTCCTATACTCTTGCATAACCCATTGGCTGGGGGAAATTCCTCTACAAGGTTAGAAAGCATCCACTAGAAATTGAGGTACAAGTTGTCCCTCTTTCCATAACCCTACACCTCTTTAGGAATGTTGGTCATCAGGCCTCACTTGGAGACTCATCTATGTTTAATTTCATCCAAACCTAAGTTCTTCCTCTCTCTCAATCTACCTCTCCCCAGCCTGGAAAAATGTTGATCTGGTTAAGGAGGGAGGTGGCCAGTATATTTATTTGCTTTCTAAACCATTGTTAGTAGTATAAATTTCTTGAAGCTAAAAAAGAAAATTTCTCTCTCAAAAAGTCCTGCTCTTGGGGTATGGAAAAAATATGCCAAATGTACACTATGGACCATAGTTATTGGTAATAGTTTGATCATATTATTTCATAATCTGTAACAAATGTTCCACAATGGTGCGGTGTTTTGGTGAAGGGGTGTTGTATGTGAATTCTACATGTGTGCATAACTGTTTTGTAAGTTCACAACTTCTGTGATCAAAATATATATATTTTTTTAAAGTCCTGCTCTTTCCAGCCAGCTTTCTACATCCTAGGTGGAAGTAGGAATTATATATATGCGTGTAGATATATGTATTTGTGTGTACTTGTATACACACACATACATGCATAACGGGTCTATACATGTGAGTATACATGTGTATATATATATATATATATCACAGCCTATAAAAATAGACTACAACTAGAACTCTTGAATAAGAATATTTAAAGGAAGAAAAAAGACTAGCAGCAAAAAAAGTAAAACAATTCAGCTACATATAGGATTTGAACTTTAAGAAAATTTATAACAAGAAAAGGCCAGATAAACCATCAAGTCATAAATTTTCTTAAATCCATCAGAGAGCTGAGCTCACACAGAAACAAGGTATTCTGAAATACAAATAGAGACAAGCTCCTAAGGAGATGTGGGCTCACCTGTAACAAATCAAAGGAAGAGAAGATGTCAGACTCCACTCAATGTTATAAGAAGAATTCAGCTAAATTTTTAAACAAATTGCTTAAGACCAAGTGTGAACTAGCATGGGAAAATAGAACCCATGGAAGCCACAGATACAAAGGGAGTTTTTTTCCACCCAGTCGCAGATTTTTTTTCATGGACTTTTATCAGGTGCTCAAGCTCACAAGAACTGAGCACAAAGCTGGAGACAGGAGAGCCTCCCTCTGTGGTGTAGGCTGGGAGAAGGTGAACAACCTCCACTGCAGCAAGAACATGAAACCCTGCCAGGCTCCTCTCTGCTATGGAACAAATGCCTTAGCTGCTGGGGGAAGGGCAGCAAACCAGGCTGCCCCCAGGCACAAGTGTAACCCATTCCAGAAAGGAGAAAGAATAAAAGATTTTTTAAAAAATGCTCTACCCATGGGGGAAGGATAAGATAGAACCCTGGTCCAAGATCCTTTACAAATACCATTAAATGTCTCCTACCACTAGGAAAAAAGCAGGAAACTGTCCCCCACAAAAGACCTGCCACAGATACAAGGCAGAGTTTGGCTGACATTGGAAGGAGAGGGAGGGTTGCTGAGAAAGTCCCACCCCTAAGACTCATACAGGGCCTCCCTAAGACTAATCATGGACTGGGGCAAACAGAGAACTGCCCCTCCTGCCCCACCATCAGCTAGAAAGCACCAAGTAGCAAACAATGGCAGTTTACCACTGAGCTAGTGGCAAAGGCACAGAGAGACACCCCTTCTGTGTGGCAGGCTCATGGGGTAAGCAGGAAGCTGAGGGTGGAACAGGAACATTGAGAAAAATCCTCTGACACCCTAGCCTCACCCTAAGCACAAGGTAACATTAGAGGAATTTGAGGCCAGTAGTGAACTGAAGTTAACCACCATGACAACAAAACAGAAACCCAGCTCAACTCCTGACTGGATTGATTTATGCTCCCATAAATTAAAAGCCGAGCAGAGGAGGTGTGCCCATTTCCAGACGTAGTTACTATTTGCCTCATTTATATATTCTACACTTGATATTTTAGATTCAGTGAAAAATTACAAGACACATGAAAAACAAAGGAGGAAAAATGATGGTCAAGAGACAGACAACCAACATAACCAGATATGATCCAGATGTTGGAAATATTAATATCAGACAGGGAATTTAAAAAGTCCACACACCAGGAAGCGGACTTGGTCCAGTGGGTAGCGCATCCGTCTACCACATGGGAGGTCCACAGTTCAAACCCCGGGCCTCCTTGACCCATGTGGAGCTGGCCCATGCGCAGTGCTGATGCGCGCAAGGAGTGCCGAGCCACACAGTAGTGTCCCCCGCATTGGGGAGCCCCACGCCCAAGGAGTGCGCCCTGTAAGGAGAGCCGCCCAGCACGAAAGAAAGTGCAGCCTGCCCAGGAATGGCGCCGCACACAGGGAGAGCTGACACAAGATGACGTAACAAAAAGAAACACAGATTCCCGTGCCGCTGAACAACAGAAGCGGACAAAGAAGAAGACGCAGCAAATAGACACAGAGAACAGAGAACAGACAACCGGGGTGGGGGGGCGGGGGAGAGGGGAAGGGGAGAGAAATTAAAAAAAAAAAAAGACCACATGCCTACACATCATATTCAAGCACTAAAATCCAAAGATAAAGAGAAAATCTTAATGGCATGAAAAAAAGACATATCACATTCAGAAGAACAATGATAAGAATTACAGTAGACTGCTCATCAAAAAATGCACAAGCCAGAAAATAATGGAGTGACAAGTTTAAATGATTGGAAAAAAGGCCAACTCAGACTTCCATACCAAACCAAAATATATTTGGAAAAGAAAGGCAAAATAAATACTTTTTCAGACAAATAAAAGGTGAGCAAATTCAGTGCCAGCAGATGTGCTACAAGAACTGTTAAAGGAAGTTCATTAGGTGGAAGGAATATGCTATTTGACAGAAACTTGGATCCTCAAAGAGAAAGGACAAATTTGAAGACTTATACATTAGTGTACACACACACGTACACACACAAATGGAAATAAAGTGAAGACAAATATAAAATACATTTTTCTTGTGTTTTGCTCCATAAAAGAATTGACTCTAAACCAAAAATAGTATTAGAGTATTGCAGGTTTATAACATATGTAATGGTAAAATGCATGACAACAGCAGCACAAATGCTTTGAAGGAGGAATTATTATATTGGTGTAAGCTCCTAACTATATGTAAAACAATGATATATTTGAAGGTAAACTGCAATAAATTTTAAATGTATATTGTAAATCTTGTGGGAAACCACTAAATTTTATTAAAAGATGTAAATAATAGGCCAATAGTTGAGGGGAAAATAATCATAGGAAATACCATTTAATTGAAAAATACTTTGAAAAAGTGAAACTAACTTCAAATAGAAGTAGGGTAAATTAAAAGTATGGAAAAATATATACCATGCAAACATTAATCAAACCAAATCGATACCTAATTATAAATGTCAGAGAAATGAGACTTCAAACAAGTAATAAAAAAAGAATAAAGAGAAAAATTATGTAATGAAAAGGTCAGGTCACCAAAAAGACATAACAATCCTACATGTATATGCACCTAACAAAAGAACTTTAAAATACATAAAGCAAAATCTAATCTAACTGAAAGGTGATATGGACAGATCCACAGTTAGAGCTGGAACTTCAATACTTCTCTCTCAGTAGCTAATAGGACAGAAAATCAATAAGTATATGGAAGAACTGAACAATAAAGTCAACCAACTTGATCTAATTGACATTTTCAGAACCCTTGACCCAACAACAGTAGAATATGCTTTCTTTTTAAGTGCACTTGGAAGATTCACCAAAATAAATCATATTCTAGGCCATAAAACCAAACTCAACAAATTGTAAAGAATTGAAAACATACTAAATATATTCTTTGACCACATGAAATTAAGCCAGATATAAAACCAGAGATGATCAGAAAAATTCCCAAGTATTTTTAAATTAAACACACTATTAAATTCCCCATAGCTTAAAGAGGAAGTCAAAATGGAAAGTTTAAAATGAACACATGACATATCAAAATTTGTGGGACACAGCTAAAGCAGTGCTTAGAGGAAAATGTCTAGCATTAAAATGCTTTTACTAATTGAATAATTAAATTATTAACATTTTAAACTAAGCACTTTTGTTTAGTACTTCACAATTTAGAGAGCAGCCTTATTCATACATTTTATTTGCTCTTTGCACTGAGAAAATTGAGACTGAGAGAGCAATTGAGTGACTAAATACAAACCAGATTTGTAATAGCAGACTAAACCTATTCTTCAAATTCCAGTTCTCTTTAAACTGCCTCTCTAGTGATTTTTTTCTAAAGTTTGATTCAACAGTTAACCCAAGTTCCTTTCCCATCCACTGTCGCATCAAATACTGCTCCTGCCCTGTTTCCCATTTCTAAACTATTGTAGTTTATATTGTCTTGACCAGTGAAGCACAGAATTTACCATTCTGTAATCTCTACCTTCCTGGGATATGAAAGGTAATGCTTTTGCCATAAAAGACCTTTTCCTGTTTCTGCCCAACTGGAATAAACAAAGTTTTTTTTAAGTTACCAGATTGCTTAATCGAACCAAGTTTGATAGCAGGTCAATAATCCATTTCAAAAGAATTTCCCACAGTAAGCGAAGTAGAGATAATAGAGATCTCAAAAGAAAATGAAAATAAAAAGCCCTCTGAAACGTGACAGGAAGAGGGAATCAGGTCCGAGAAAATGGCAGGACTATGACTTCATAATTTAAGACTGACTGGAGCAGGTAATTATATGCTAACATTACCTATGGAAATCTCTTGTGTTTAAAAAAATTAAAAATGCATTTTGTTTTCTTCTGGGACAGAAATTAAGCAGTGTGATAGTTGCCAACTAGAAGTCCAGTGATTTCACAGCTACATCAGAGAAACCCTATCTTGTAAAATTTGTAAAATGCATATTGGCAATTAGAAGGAGGTTGTGCTCTCAAACTATTTCCATGTGTTATTAAATCTATTTCTATAGAGAGGTCACTGTATGACCTCTAGATCTAAACTAAGACGTATATACTGATAGTCTTGTTCTAAACGTGAAGGAAGTTTCTCCTGTGATAAGGAGGGGATAAAGGTTCCCTTCATAGCAAACTCCAGATTTAAGCTGGCTTTGCTGAATTAAACAAAGGAAGTAGATTCTTCAATGAAGAATAAGCCTCTAATTAACATGTAAGTGAATCAGATGCTAATGCATATAATCACTGCTTGGGGGAAATAATCAAACCCCAAGGCCGCCTACATTTTTTTCTGCCTTGGTGACTTGTCTGTGCAGTAAATAATTAGCTTCTTGATTTTTAAAGAGGTTGACATTTGGAAAGATTCCGGAAATAGTATTTTCCCTCTCCTTTTCCATTTACTCATTTAATTTTACCATTCTGTTGCACCAAGACTGCCTGGTCTGCCTTAGTAATTTTCTTACGGTATATATAGGACAATACAGCATAATCTATTCTATATTTATGTCCTAAAAGTACAGAAAACCCTCCTGATTCCTGATTCATAGACTTGTGATTTGCAGTTTTGCATATGCAACATGTTCCCCCTTCACCATCCTGAATTCAATTGAAGCCTGCTCCTTACAGCATGCTATCCTTGACTTAGAGTCAGAGAAAAAACAAGGGCCGAAACAGAACAAATGTAAGTTTTTAGCAATGGAGAGATTGTTAGACAGGTTAAGATACAGATTCATTTCTTCCCACAAAAAAAAATACTTAAGATAAATTAAAATGGAAAAAAAAAATGGGATTCAAATTCAGATCATTAATGATGTGAATCCATATAGATAGATAGATAGATAGATAGACAGACAGACAGACAGACAGACAGACAGACAGACAGATAGATAGATAGATAGATAGACAGATAGATAGACAGATAGATAGATATAGGTAGAAATAAAAATATATACTTACACATGCATAAGGAACAATGTTGATATGAATACCAAAAATGTTTTCTCTATTCAGTTAATTACGGGTAATTTTTGTTTTCTTCTTCATATTTTTCACAGGCAACATACATTCGTTTTTAAATCATGAAATAGATCATTATTTTTACAGGAAGGGAAAGAAGGGCATCTAGTAGAGTCCTTTGTTTTGGAATTCTGAACAGAATTTATAAGGAGGTCAAATCTCAGTGCATAAAGATACTTAAGTAGAGCTTTAAACTCTACTTCCCACTATCAGTGTGGATCACATATACCTTTATCCCTTCATTAGTAGAAATTCATCAGAATGCCTAATTTTGAATTTCAAAAGATTGGGGGATCCTAGCATGAAGGTATCTGGGCATATAAAGAGTGTATTACCAGCTATATAATTTGCTGGACCCAGTGCAAAATGAAAAAGTGGCAATTGTAGCAAATTGAAAGCAGTTTCTGCAAAAGTCAAAAGCAGATTTGGCATAACTTGAAAGCAGATTTGGCACACGATTAATTTAGTTGCTGTGTTAGTCAGCCAAAGGGGTGCTGATGTAAAATACCATAATTCTGCTGGGTGTTATAAAGGGTATTTATTTGGGGTAGGAGTTTACAGATACCAGGCCATAAAGCATAAGTTACTTCCCTCACTAGAGTCTATTTGGAGCAAGATGGCTGCCAATGTCTGCGAGGGTTCAGGCTTCCTGGGTTCCTATGTTCTTGGGGCTTGCTTTTCTCTGGGTTCAAGGTTCCTTCTTTCCTGGGGCTGGCTTCTCTTTCTTTTGTGTGCTGACTTCCCGGGTCTTCAGCATCAAACTCTGCTATCAGAAATCTCTGCGTCAAAAGCTCCAACTCTGTCCTCTGCCATGCCTAATCTATGAGTCTCTACCTACCAAAGGGTGGGGACTCCATGCCCTAATGATAACTCAATCATGCCCAGGTACAGATCAGATTACAAACATAATCCAATATATTTTTTTGGAATTCATCAATTATATCAAACTGCTACAGATGCCCAGTGCCATTTATTTGCTTGCTTAATTACAAGATACCAAAACAACCCATGTGCAATAACCAGGTCAAGGACACACAACACATTGAAATGTGGAGCCTACCAGAGACACTAAAAGTCCATCTTTCTGAGTTCCATCAGTCTGAGGGCCAGTACAAGGCTTTGTTTCTTGTATATAAACTCACTTGAGGTAGCTTTCTTTCTAGGCATGCTGAGTCAGAGACTCTGGGAATGGGACCCAGCAATCTTAGTGTTAATAAGGCGGTGATTATTACCCATATTAAAGCTGGACAGCCATACCTATATAATCTCTTATTCATGTGAAATATGAGTGATTCAGTCAGATCCAAAATGCATGAAATGCAGAATCACAGCCTTCTTTTCTACTTGTTTTCTCTCCCTTGGATATACAAAAATGTATATCTCTGTTCCCAGGACTCTGCTGTATTTTCAGGAGGTTGGTTTTTTTGGTTTGTATTTTTAGGGGGTTTTTTTGGTTTATTTTTTGTTTTTGTTTATTTGCCTGGAGCAGGCACCAGATCCTGAATCTTGAAAAAATGAAATATGAAATATGAAAGTAGGCCCTTGACTCATTTCCATGGAAAGGATTCCAGTATATCCCCTCCCAGAGATTCTCTGCTCTCCACAAGCCATGGGTTCCATGGATGCTATAGGGTCTGCAGGTGCGTAATGGGCAGCACAGCTCCAGCCTGCCCTGTTAATCTTGGGTGAATTGTACTTCTGGTGTCTTCCAGCAATGATGAAATTCTTTTGCCCATCAACTTACATTCCACCTAAGCTTTATGAACAAGTAGCCAAAATAGCCAAAGTATAGAAAGATAATCTGTGACCATATACAGAGAACTACTAAGTAGACCACCTGGAAATTATCATAAGGCTGTAAGCCTGGGCTTAGCAAATTATGTTACTCAGGACTCTAGAATTCAATGGAATGTGAGTCCATTTAGACATGTACCCACACTTCCCATCCACCTGCCTCAAACCCTCCATTATTCCACCCCAGGAGTGTAATTATATTCCAGGTTACCAGATTGTGTCAGGTTATTTCTAAGTAAGTTAGATTGTCAATGTTTTGTAAAATTGTGGCACTACATATACATTTAATTCTCTTTGTCCACCATTTTTTTCATCTGAAAAAAATGGAGATTTTGCAGATTTAATTAGATCCAATGTACAAATTATCTAGTGGTTAAGTCACACTTAAAATTTTCAGCTGCACTGGAGTTTCTCACTTCTGTTTTCACATAAGTCACCGTGGAGAACTACCAATACTATTAATTCATGAACCCCACCCCAGAGATTCTTAGTGTGCTTTATTGTTACTTATCTTAAGCTTTGCCATCTACACAACCATCCATTTCTAAATTTATATATGTGTAATTTCTGCAGGCAAAGCTCTCAGGTCCAACTGGCAGATCTAACAGTGGTCCTGCCTGCCTTACTTATTAATTTTAGGGGCTTTAATTTCTCAATATTTAAATGTTAATTTCATTAGTTATACGTTATAATCTTTCTAGAAGGATATATATGAGGATAGTAAGATTTATCTCTTAAGCTTTTAGTTTACCTTGAATTTTGAAAACTAAAAGGCACTGAGGGAAGCACATCTGTTATTTTCAATGAATTAAAATACTCCTGAAAACCCTTTGACTCTTTTCCCAGCAGTTAGAGTGTTGCCCTGCATGTATGGGCTGAGTCATACCCTGTTTAAATTCCTATTAGGTGAACTTGGCACTTCCATTCTTCAGCACTCTTGAGTACCAACTACTTTCCTTCACTGAATGCCTAAATGACCTACATGGATTATCTAATAGCTAGTTTAAATTTGCATAGCACTTACACTCCTAAAGGGCTTACTTTTCCTGGTATCATTTTGGAGATTTTGGAAGTTAAACATCTATGGGAGTGTGGATTTTAAACATGCCTTTTCTTTACTTAGAGTGGAGTGCCTTTTTAATCAATGTCAGAAAGAAATGACTGAATACTCAGCCTATTTAATCCACACCTTAAACATATTTGCATTAATTATGTATTTAGATAATAAAATACTAAATTACAAAAACTAATTTTTTAACCATGACCCTTTGGATAGCAAAGAGTGGAGGTAATCCATTCATTAATTAATTCAACCAGTTTTTCCCAGATAACCTCCTCTGAGCAGCTTCTACTCTGGAGGAGCTCAACCTTGTGAAAGAAACCAGCATTGAGCCAAAGACCTACTACATAATAAATAATAGTGATAAATGCTATAGGAAAAAAAAGAAGAAACAGGGTGCTATAGGAAAGAAAAAGAGAAGGAGGATTTACTGTAGATGTAGAGATCAAGTATTTAAATCAAGACTCAAGACTTGAGTAATGATGCCTCTGAATGTGACATGTAAGCACTTCATTTTCCAGAACTTAGCTCTTTCCTATTAGGGTTTACTCATTTGTTTTTCCCTGCTTCATTTTATTAATTCTCCTCATTTTATGTCAATTCCATACATGAAAGTATAAGACTTATGAGGTATGGATTAGATTTTGAATGGTTTGGTAAATGAGGCTTTTGTTGTATCTTCATTAACTCTCAGTTCTGGCAAGTTTGTACCAAATCCAAACAAATGAATGAATGACAGTGACTTTCTACATTACACATAATTTTTTAAAATGATAGTGAGCTTTCTACATGACACATATTTTTAAAAATACATATATGTATGGTAGAAGTCTAAAGAGACAAGAAAAACAGGATGCTTTGGGGAACAACACTGAGCTCAGAACCAAAAAAAAAAATGGAACTTAAGTTCTCTTTTCTGCACTTCTAAAACTGTGACTTTACCGCAATAATCTACAATGTTAAATTCATTTAGTGAATTCTGGGGGAAGGGAAAGAGAGTGGACATGAGGAGATATTGGGAGGGGAAATGAACAGAAAACAATAGAATTAGAAAAGCAATAGGCAATGACAGAAGGAGAAAGAGGAAGAGGGAGAGAGAAACAGAGAGAAACTAATTTAGAGTCTTACATACATAGAAAGAACTATAGAGCTATAGTGGATTCAGGACTAACAATAAGCTCCATTAATTGATTTCAGACAACAAATTCTGAAGTTTTAAAAAAATCTTCAGCTCCTTCTTTAAATAATCAGTATGACTTTTGTAAGGCATTAAAAACCCACCTTACATTTAAATATAAGTGAACAAAGCACAACTCCATAATGAGAAACTGTGTGCATGACTTGTTGCTGTTGGAAAGAAATATCTAAGTTGAATATATTGTTATATTATATTCTTATGTTCTGGATACTTAAATAGCATTCTATGCCTGCTGTTGTTTTCCAACCTAAAGATGCCAGACAAAACATGTTCTCTCTATGGTTGTGTTCAATGAGTTTCTTGTCACTCGTTATTTGCTATTCACGTTTTCCTAACAATTCTCCTGTGACTGAAATAGTCAAAGTACTTGGGAGCCTAGTTAATTTTTCCAATGTAAGCTAGAGTCATAAGGAAGCATGGGTGCCTTCAACACAGAGGTATAGTTGCTAAAACTCATTCCCTCCATTATTAGAGATTGGGTTCATTTTCTATTCCAGTTGGGTGTTTTTGGTTTTGCTGTGTTTGTTAACAGAGGAAGAGAGAGTATTTTTTATTTGTTTCCTAGCTAATTATTTTTATGCAGTAATGAAAGATTGACCCAGTCATAGCTCAAAAGCCTAGAGTTGGCAATCTTATTAAAATGTTTGAAGATTTCTTGCTATTACTCACCAGCACCATATGCTATTGAAACAAGGAAGCATATCTGGAGAAACCATTGTCACTGCTTTTTATGTAGTGACACTGAGAAAGCTGTTTAATGTCAAATGGCTGCCCCCACAAAGTAAACAAGAGACGCATTCCTAGTGGCAAATGCGGTAGAGGTTAAAGTCATATTACAGTCCAAGAAAACTAATGGAACTGAAGTTTTGACCTTCAAAAGGCTGGACTAAAACGGGAGAAAAATGTACTGGCAGGAAATGAAGTTTCTTTCCTGGAAAAAGTTTTGAGACTCTGATTTGTCTTGTGTGTGTTTGATGTGGTAATGCATCTGTTTACCCAGTAAACTTTTTTTTTTAATTAAAGAAGCTGTAGGTTTATAGAAAATCATGCAGAAAGTACAGAATTTTCATATGGCCTCTCCTCACACGCACAGTTTTCCCTATTATTTACACTTTACTGTGGTATTTTGTTACAATTAATGAAACAATATTCTTATAATTATACTATTAAATATTGTCCATAGTTTGCAATAGGGTTCACAGTGTTGTACAGTTCTATGTTGTAGTTGTTTTTTAATTGTTATTCTGGATATATATATATATATATATATATATATATAACCTAAAAGTTCCATGTGGGGCTCCCCTACATGGGGGACACCCCTGCGTGGCACTGCACTCCTTGAGTGCTTCAGGAACTGCGCATGGGCCAGCTCATCACAGGAGTCAGGAGGCCCTGGATTTGAACCCTGGAACTCCCATGTGGTAGGTGGATGCTCTATCCTTTGAGCCAACTCCACTTCCGTAGGTTGTCCTTTTACTTTTATGATGAAGTCCAAAGATACACAGAAGTTTTAAATTTTGATGAAATCCTATTTACATACTTTTAATTTTCTTATTTGTGCTTTTGGCATATAGTCTACACCAAAAGAAGGAAACATTGTCTAAAACACTTCCTGAAGATGTTTCCCTCTGTGTTCTTCTAAGAATTTTAAAGTGTTGGTTTTTAGATTTAGGTCTCTGATGATTTTGAGTTAATTTTTGTATATAGTGTAAGGTAGGAATCCATCTTCATTCCTTTGCTAGAGATATCCAAGTTTCTAGCAACATTTGTTGAAGAGACTGTTCTTTCTCCATTGAATGAACTTGGCACCCTTGTCAAAAGTCAATTGCCTGTAGATGAAAGCGTTTATTTCTGCACTCTCATTTCGATTCCATTAGTCTATATGTCTTTCCTTGTGCCAATACCACATTGTTTTGATACTGTAGTTTATAATAAGTTTTAAACTGGTAATTGTGAGCCCTCCAAATTCGTTCTACTTTTTAAGATGATTTTGGCTATTTGAGGTACCTTACCCATCCATATATTGATCGATTTTTCCTTTTTGCAAAGAAGTTTATTGGAATTTTGATGGCATTGAATCTACAACTCACTTTGGGTAGAATTGATGTCTTAATGACATTTACTCTTCCAATCCATGAATGTAGAATGTCCTTCCATTTATTTAAGTTTTCTTTGATTTCTTTCAGCAATGTTTTGTAATTTTGCATATATAAGTCCTTTACATCCTCAGTTGAATTTATTCCTAGATATTTTATTCTTTTAGCTTAGAATTTTTCATGATTTCCTCTTTAGATTCTTTATTGCTATTGTATAGAAATACTACTGATTTTTGTATATTACTCTTCTCCCATCCCTTTGCTGAAGTTTTTTATAAGCTTCAGTTGTTTTCTTATGGATTTTTAGGATTTTATGTATGTGGAATCACATCATCTGCAAGTAGGGAAAGTTTCTTACTTCCTTTCCAATTTAGATGCCTTTTATTCTTTTTCTTGCATAATTTCTCTGGTCATAACTTCCAATACAATATTGAAAAACAGTGGTGACAGTGGGCATCCTTGTCTTGTTCCTGATCTTAGGAGGAAAGCTTTCAGTCTTTCCCCATTGAGTATGATGTTAGTTGTGGGTTTTTCATGTGTAACCTTTATCATATTGAGAAAATTTCCTTCTGTTCCCAGTTTTCTGCATGTTTTTATCAAGAAGTGTTGCTGGATTTTGTCAAATGCCTTTCTTTGTCATTGAGATGCTCATGTCTTTTTTTTTTCCTTCATTCTATTAATGTGATATATTACATTAAATGATTTTATGTTGAACAACTCTTGTCTACCTTGGATAAATCCCACATTATCATGGTGTATATTATTTTAATGTGATATTAGATCAATTTTGCTAGTGTTTTTTCCTTTATTAAGCTGTAGGTTTACAGACAATCATGCACAAAATACAGGATTCCCATATACCACCCCTCCACCAACACCTTGCATTGTGGTAGAACATTTGTCACAAATGATGAAAGCATACTTCTATAACTGTATCAATTACTAAAGCCCATGGTTTAACTTAGGGTTCACTGTTTATGTACCATAGTTCCATGGAATTTTTAAAAAATTTCTTCTATTACCATATATGCAATCTAACATTCCTTTCCCCTATCATTCTTTAATATGGTCAAAAACATATTTAGAATTAGCCAGCTGGATCCAGTTTAAATGATCCCAATTTTGTTGGGAACATCCAAAGCTTCATAGTCAGGAGTCAGTGAAATATATGCCTTCTTCCCACCAGCAAGCCTGATCAGGGTGTTGACCTTGGCCCCATCAGTATCATAGAGCTTCTTCACAGCATGTTTGATCAGGTGCTTGTTGGCCTTGACATCCACAATGAACACAAGTGTGTTGTTGTCTTCAACCTTCTTCATGGCTGACTCAGCGGTAAGAGGAACTCAATGATGGCCTCATGGTCAAACTTGTTTCTCCTGGGGTGCACTTCCAAAGATGTATTTGGGCTATCTTCTGAGACTTGGCATTTTGAGCTTGCCTGAAGGTGACATGTTGACTTTCTTTTGTAGCTGTGGACACCTTTCAGTACTGCCTTCTTGGCCTTCAAATCTTTTGCTTTGACTTTGGTTTTGGAGGGGCAGGGAGTTCCTTCTTCCTTTTTGCACCATTTTCATGAAAAGCGAATATTTCCCCCTTTTAATTATGCTCATATATATGTTTTAGTGCTGTTAATAACCTTCACAATGTTGTGTTACCATCACCACCATCCCCACCAAAATATTTCCATCACTGTAATAGAAATTCCATACATTTTAAACCTTAACTGCCCATTACCTATCCCCACCCCATTGCCTGGTGACATGTATTCTAGATTCTGATTCTATGACCTTACTTATTCTAATTGTTTCACATCAGTGAGATCACACAATATTTGTGTTTGGCTTATTTCACTCAACATGGTGCCTTCTGGGTTCATCTATATTGTCTTGTGCATCAGGACTTCATTCCTTTTATGGCTGAAACTTAATTCCATTTGTATATATACCCACATTTTATTTATTCATTCATTGGCTAATGGACACTTGGATTGCTTCCATCTTTGGCAAGTATGAAAGATGCCGCTATGAACATCAGTGTGCAAATATCTGTTAGAGGCCCTGCTTTCAATTCTTTGGGGTATATAGTTAGTAGACGGATTGCTGGGTCATATGTTATTTCTGTACTTATCTTTGAAGAACTGCCAAACTGTCTTCCACAGCAGCTACATCATTTTACATTGCCAGCAACAATGAATAAGTGTTCCTATTTCTCTATCCTTTCCAACACTTACTATTTTCCATTTTTTAAAAATAGCAGCCATTCTAATGGGTGTGAAATGATATCTCCTTATGGTTCTGATTTGCATTTCCCTGATTAATGATGTTGAGCATCTTTTTTATGTGGTTTTGGGCCATTTGTACATCTTCTTTGGAGAGATGTCAGTTCAGGTCTTTAACTCATTTTTTAATTGGGTTTTTTTTTTTGTCTTTTTATTAAATTGAAGGATATCTTTATATAGTCTGGCTATTAATCCTTTATTAGATAAGGGGCTTCCACATATTTTCTCCCATTGTGTAGATTGTCCTTTTAACTTTCATGGTATAAAGTCCTTTGAGGAACAAAAGTTTTTAATTTTGATGAGGTCCCATCTATCTATTTTTCCTTTTGTTTCTTGTGCTTTGGATGTAAAATCTAAGAAACCAATGTTGAACACATTGTGAAGATGCTTCCCTACGTTTTCTTCAAGGAGTTTGATGAAGTTCTAGCTCCTTTATTAAGGTCTTTGAAACATTTTGAGTTGATTTTTTGTATATGATGTGAGGTAGGGGTCCTTCTTGGTTTGTTGTTTGTTTGTTTTTTTTTCTGCTAATGCAAATCCAGTTTTCCCAATAGCATTTATTGAAGACACTATTCCTTTCCAATTTACTGATCTTTGCCACCTTGTCAAAAATCAGCTGGCTATAAATGCGAGGCTTGATTTCTCTGAGTTCTCAATTCTATACCATTGGTCTATTTGCCTGTATCTGTACCAGTACCATGCTCTTTTGATTACTGTGGTATTGTAATATGTTTTAGGATTGGAAAGTATGAGTCCTCCAAAGTCATACCCCTTTTTCAAGATGGCTTTAGTTATTTGGGACCCTTTATCCTTCCATATAAATTTGATGATTGTCATTTCAATTGGTGCAGAGAAGATTGTTGGAATTTTGATTGAAATTGCATTGAATCTATAAATTGTTTTGGATAGTATTGATATCCTAATGATATTTAGTTTTTCAATCCATGAACATGGAATATTCTTCCATTTATTTAGGTCTTCTTTAATTTCTTTTAGCAATGCTTTGTAGCATTCTGTGTACAAGTCCTTTTCATCCTTGGTTAGTTATTCCTACATATTTGATTCTTTTAGTTGGTATTGTGAATGAAATTCTTTTCTTGAGTTCTTCCAAAAGTTCTTTGCCTGTGTATAGAAGCACTACTACTTTGTGGGTGCTGATCTTATACCCTGCCACTTTGCTGAATCCATTTACTAGCTCTAGGAACTTCATTGTAGGTTTTCAGGATTTTCTGCAAATAGGATCATATCGTCCGCAAATAGGGAAAATTGTACTTTTTCCTTTTCAATTTGGATGTCTTTTATTTCTTTTTCTTGCCTAATTGCTCTGGCAAGAATTTCCAGTACAATGTTGAAAAACAGTGGTGACACTGGGCACCCTTATCTTTTTCCTGATCTCAGAGGGAAAACTTTCAGTCTTTCACCCTTAAGTAGGACACCAGCTGTGTGTTTTCATATATGACCTTTATCATGCTGAGGAAGTTTCTTTCTAAGTGTTCTAAGTGTTTTTAGCAAGAAAGGGTGCTGTATTTTGTCAAATGCCTTTTCTACATCAATTGAGATGATCATGTATTTTTTTCCTTCATTCTGTTAATGTGTGAATTACATTCATTGATTTTCATATGTTGAAACAACCTTGTATATGTGGGATAAATCCACTTGACCATGGTGTATACTTCTTTTAACATGCTGTTAGATTCAGTTTGCTAGTATTTTGTTGAGGATTTTTGCATCTATATTCACAAGAGATATTACTCTGTTGTTGTTTTTTCTTGTGGTATCTATACCCAGCTTTGATATAGGGTGATGTAGACCTTGTAGAATGAATTAAGGAGTTTTCCCTCTCTTCAAGTTTTTTAGAAAATTTTGAGCAGAACTGGAGTAAAGTCTTGTTGGACTATTTGATAGAATATTCCTGTAAAACCATGTGATCTGAACTTTTCTTTATTGGGAAGTTTCTAATGACAGATTCATTCTCTTTACTAGTAATTAATTGGTTGAGATACTCTATTTCTTCTTGAATCAATGTAAGTAGTTTGTGTGTTTCTAAGAATTTGTCCATTTTATCTAGGTTTTTAAGTTTATTGGCATACATTTGTTCATATATCCTCTCATAGTCATTTTTATTTCAGTAGGATTATCTCATTTATGATCTTTGTTATTTGTATACTCTCTCCTTTTTTATTTGTCAATCTAGGTAAAGTTTTCTCAATTTTGTTGATATTTCCAAAGAACCAACTTTTGGTTTTGTTGATTCACTGTATTTTTTCCCATTACATTTACCTCTATTCTCATCTTTATTTCATCCATCTGCTCACTTTAGACTTAATTTGCTCTTCTTTTTCTAGTTCTTCCAGTTATGAGATTAGTTATCTATTTTGAAGAATTTTTTCTTTTTTAATGTATACATTTAGAGCTGTAAATTTCCCTCTCAGCATTGCCTTCACTACATCCCATAAGTTTTGGTATGTTGTATTTTCATTTTAATTGACCTCAAGATATTTCTTGATTTCACTTCTGATTTCCTCTTTAACCCATTGGTTGTTACAGAGTATGTTGTTTAATTTCCACATATTTGTGAGTTTTCCCTTTCTCCATCTGTTATTGATTTCTAGCTTCATTCCTTTGTGGTTGGAGATTATACACTGTTCGATTTCAATATTTTTAAATTTATTGAGTCTTGTTTTGTGACCCTAGATATGGTCTGTCCTAAAGAATGATTCATGTGCTTTCAAGAAGAAGGTGTACAATCACCAGCTGGTGATGCAACTAGAAAAAGACCTTGAATAAAAGGGGAAATGGTAAAGACAAATGAGTTTATATGGCTAAGAGACTTCAAAATGAGTCAGGAGGTCATCAGAGGGGTCGCACTTATGCACATCTCAGTGGGATCCCAAACAACCAAAGTAGATACAACCCTAGGTACTGGTACTCTATGGAGACACATAGGTTCTTCAGTCATGGCAGATGGCTCTGGAGTTCAGTGCTTTGGCAGTGGGCTCTACTTTGGAATTTGTGCTCCTGAGTGTGATGGAGTTGGACTCAGATGTGACACATGCCTCTTTTGACACTTTTACTGAACCTATGGTTAGAACTGGGGTTGGTGTATGTATGTGCAGGAGACTTGAATCTCTGGACTGTCCATGTGCCAACTGGGTCCTGAGCCTCAGCAGAGTTGTAAAACCTACTCTCTGGTTCATTGGACTTACCCAGGTCAGCTAACAAGGAGGTGAGGATGGTCAATCACCACAGCAGGAAACTGAGAGTGTCTATAACTGCAAGCAGGAGAATCACATTCATCAGCAATGTGGGATCTAAGCCCCCTCTAGATTTAGAAGTTGAGTGAAATCTCCATGTCAGAGTCCACAGGATGGAGGGATAAAGTATGGATTAGAATGGACTTACTGGTATTCTACTATAGAAGAATTATGACTTTAGCAATGGAAGAAATTGTATCATTGATGTGGAGACTGTGGCCACAGGAGTTAGTGAGCGCAGGAAGAGGGAAGAAGAGGTGTGATATGGGGGCATTTTCGGGACTTGGAGTAGTCCTGAATGATATTGCAGGGACAGATGCAGGGCATTATATATCCTGCAATAACGAACTGAATGGACTGGGGGAGACTGTAAACTACAATGTAAACTATAATCCATGTGATATAGCAGTGCTCCAAAATGTATTCACCAAATGCAATCAGTGTGTCTCAATGGTGAAAGAGGTTGTTGATGGAGGAATGAGGGAGGTGGGGTGTGGGGTATATGGGAACCTTGTATTTTTTAATGTAACAGTTTTTGTGATCTCTGTATCTTTAAAAAAAAACACCATTAAAAAAGAAAATTTGTTATAAAAAAAGAAGATTCATATCCAAAAAAAAATTTCAATTGAACTCTGAAATGAAAACTAAAAAAAAAAAAAAGTGTATTCTGTTTTGGCAGGGTGCAGTTAGTTTAGTATATCATTCAAGCTTTGTATTTCCTTATTGATCTTCTAACTACATGTTCTATCCATTATTGAAAGTAGTATATTAAAGTCTCCTTCTATTAATGTAAAACCATCAATTTCTCCCTTCAAATCTCTTAGTATTTGCTCCTTCATATATTTTGGGGCTCTGCTGTTAGATGCATGCACATTTATAATTGTTACATCATCTTGTTGAATTATCCCATTTATCGGTAGATAATGACTACCTTTGTCCCTCAAAACTGTTTTTTTTTAACTTAAAGTTGATTTTATCTGCTATTAGTATAGCCACCCCAGCTCGCTCTCTTTTAGTTATCACTTGCATTGTTTGTTTTCTTCCATCCTTTCACCCTCAGACTACTTGTATATTTGACTTTAAGGTGAGTTTCTTGCAGACAGCCTGTAGTTGGTCATGCTTATTTATTCTTTCTGCCAGTCTCTGCCTTTTCACTGGACAGTTTAATCTATTTACATTTAAAGTCACTACTAGTAATATAGGACTTTTTTTTTTTGCCATTTTGCTAGTTAGGCTTTATAAGTCTTATACCTTTTTTACCCTTATTTCCATTAATGTCTAATTTTATATTTATTTGCTCTTGTGTTGTAAAATATTGAGAACCTTCTCATTGCTTTCTGAATTTATTTTTCATTTCTCTTTTTTGTGGTTATCATGGGGTTAAATATAACATAATAAATATATAACAATCATATTTGGTTTGATACCAACTTAACTTCAATAGCATGCACAAATACTTTTCTAAAACTCCTCTGTCACCCTACCACTTATATCCTTGTACATTGTATATCCTAAAACGTATTTTTAACATTTTATTATTTATTCATTTTAACATTGTAAATTCCTAATTGACATGGTAAAATTTACTCTTTTTGGTGTAAAGTTTAATATGTTTATTCTTAACAAATCAATTCTATTGATACATATTAATAAGGCATAAACCCATCCAAAGTGTACAGTCAGTGGTATTCAGTGTAATCACAGATTTGTGCATTCATCACTTCAGTCATTCTTAGAGCACTTTTATTATTCCAATAATAACAATAAACAGACAACTAAAACTCATGTCTTCTCAATCTCTCTATGCTTCCCTTGCCATACATAGTTGCTATTCTTTTTTCCTTCTCTCCAGTATATTTGTATTTGTATTTTGTAAAAACAGTCTTAAATATGCAATATCATCCATATTTGTGTTTTACTAGACGTTTTACTATCTTATAGAGTACCCTGTGTTACTGTTTTTAGCTTTCCTTCTAGTGACGTACATGACCTTAGACTTTCCCTTTCAATCATTATCATACTCATACAGTAGTACTGCTAGTTACAAACACCATGATGTGCTTTAACCATGTCTATTCATTTCCAAAGATTTACAAACAACACTTTTTACCAGTTCTGCACAGATTAACCCTCAGCTTTCCATTCTCTTCTTCTATCTTCTGGTGACCTATATCCTAATTATTAACTCTGTATGTTTACACAATATGTTTAGTCCATGATAGCACAATCATACAATATTTTTACTTTTGTGTCTGGCTTGCTTCACTCAACATAATATTCTCCAGGTTCATCCATGTTGGTATATGCTTCACGACTTCATTTCTTCTTAACACTGCATAATATTCCATCATGCATATGTACCACAATTTGTTTATCCATTCATCAGTTGATGGACACCTGGGTTGTTTCCAACTTTTGACAGTCATGAATGATGCCACTGTGAACACTGGTGCACAGATGTCTTGTTTGTCTCTACTCTCAGTTCTTCTAGGTATATACCTAGTAATGGTATTGCCTGGTCACATGGCAAGTCTATATTCAACTTCCTTAGGAACTGCCAAACAGTCCTCCAAAGTGGCTATACCATTCTACATTCCCACCAACAGTGAATAAGTATTTCTGTCTCACCACATCCTTTCCAACATTTACAGTTTTCTGACTTTTAATAGTGGCCAGTCAAATAGGTGTGAAATGATATCGCATTGTAGTTTTGATTTGCATTTCCCTAATAACTAGTGATACTGAAGACTTTTTCATGTGTTTCCTTGTCATTTGTATTTCTTCTTTGGATACTTGTCTTTTCAAGTCTTTTGCCCACTTTTTGATCAGGTAGTTTATCTTTTTATTGTTGGAAAAATTTACCTGTGAGGCCATCCGGACTTAGGCTTAAACTCTTTGGGAGCTTCTTGATAACTGTTTCAATCTCTTCATTTGTGATTCGTTTGTTGAGGTCGGTCTTCTATTTCTTCTAGAGTCAGTGTAGGTGATGTGTGTGTTTCTAGGAATTTGTCCATCTCCTCTACATTGTCTAGTTTTTGGCCTACAGTTGGTCATAGTATTCTTTTATGATCTCTTATTTCTGTGGCATCACTGGTAATGTAACTCCTCACTTCCGATTTTATTTATTTGCATCTTCTCTCTTTTTTTCTTTGTCAGTCTAGCTAAAGGTTTGTCAATTTTGTTTATCTCCTCAAAGAACCTACTTTTGGTTTTGTTAATTCTTTCTATTGTTTTGTTGTTGTTGTTCTTGTTCTTGAGTTCATTTATTTCTGCTCTGATCTTTACTATTTCTTTCCTTCAGCTTAGTTTGGGATTAGTTTGCAGTTCTTTTACTAGTTCTTCCAGGTGTACAACTAGATCTTCAATTTTAGCTGCTTCTTTTTTCACGTTGAGGGCTATAAATTTCCCTCCCTGCACTGCCCTTGTGGTGTCTCATAGGTTTTGATATGTTGTGTTCTTATTTTCATTCAAGATAGTTGTTGTCTTTGGGACATGGAGCTGCCCTGGATGGTGCTTCAGGGACAATCACCGGACATTGTAAATCCTCACAGGGCCCACTGGATGGAATGGGGGAGAGTATGGGCCATGATGTGGACCATTGACCATGAGGTACAGAGATGCCCAAAGATGTACTTACCAAATGCAATGGATGTGTCATGATGATGGGAACGAGTTTTGCTGGGGGGGGGGGGGGAAGAGGTGGGGTGGGGTGGTGGGGTTGAATGGGACCTCATATATATTTTTTTAATGTAATATTACTACAAAGTCAATAAAAAATAAAAATTAAAAAAAAAGATAGTTGTTGAATTCTCTTATAATTTCTTCTTTGACCCACTGTTTGAGTGTGTTGTTTAATCCCCATATATTTATGAATTTTCTTTTTTTCCATTCATTATTGATTTCCAACTTCATTTCATTATGATCAGAGAAAGTGTTTTGTATAATTTCAATCTTTTTTTAATTTATTGAAACTTGTCTTATGACCCAATACATGGTCTATTTTGGAGAAGGATCCATGAGCACTTGAAAGTATATCCTGCTGTTTTTGGGTGTAATGTTCTATAGATGTCTGTTAGGTCTAGTTCATTTATCATGTTATTCAAGTTCTCTATGTCTTTATCCTCTGTCCACATGTTCTATCTATTACTGAGAGTGGTGTTTTGAAGTCTCCAATTATAGAAACATCTATTTCTCCCTTCAGTTTTGCCATCGTGTGCCTCATGTATCTTGGGCACTCAGGTTAGGTACATAAATATTTAGTATAGCTATCTCTTCTTGGTGATTCTTATCAATTTTACCTTGTATGTGATGCTTCTTTTCTCTTGCTACTTTGAGAATCCTCTCTTAATCTGTGATATTTGTCATTTTGAATAGTAGGTGTCTCAAGGTAGGTCTATTTGGATTTACTCTGTTTGGAGTGCATTTTCCTTCTTGGATATTGATATTTATATCTTTCATAAGGGCTGGGAAGTTATTGGTCATTATTTCCTCAAATATTCTTTCTGCCACTTTTCCATTCTTTTCTCCTCTGGACACCAATAACGTGAATGTTTGTGTATTTTGTATTGTCATTCAGTTCCCCGAGACTCTGTTCCATTTTTTTCCATTCTCCTCTCTTTCTGCACTTCTGTCTTTTCCAGTTCAGATGTTCTGTCTTCAAAATCACTAAATCTTTCTTCGAGCAATTCAAATCTTCTCTTACATGCCTGTATGGTATTTTTAATCTCATCCATCATGTCTTTCATTCCCATAAGGTCTATTACTTTTCTTTGCAGGCTTTCAAATTGTTATTTATGCTCATCCAGAGTCTTCTTAATATCCTTTTTATCTTTAGTCATATTTTCTTTAAATTCTTTGATTTGGAAGAGCTGCGTGTTTATCACTGATAAATTGTTTTAAATCCTGTATCTCTTCAGGATATTTGGTTAGTTCCTTTGGCTGGACCATCTCTTCCTGTTTCCTAGTATGACTTGTAATTTTTTGCTGATATTTAGGCATATGAACTGGTAAATTTTCTCTGATGGCTAATTTTTCTTTCTTTCCTATTTTTTTTCTTCTTTATTTTCTTTTAATTATTACATTCAAAAAATATGAGGTCCCCATATACCCCCACACCATCCATGCCACCCCTCCCACATCAACAAACTTTTCCATCATTGTGGCACATCCACTGCACCTGGCGAATACATTCTAGAGAACTGCTGCAGCACATGGACAGTGGTCCACATTGTAGTCCACACTCTCCCCCAGTCCACCCAGTGGGCCACAACAGGACACACAACATCCAGCATCCATCCCTGCAGCACCACCTAGGACAAATCCAAATCATGAAAATGCCCCCACACCATATCTCTTCTTTCCTCTCCCGGCCATCAGCAGTCACCATAATCACCCTCTCCACATCACTACTACAATTTCTTCCCTTACTAATCACAGTAGTTCCCCAGCAGAACACCAGTAAGTCCAGTCTAATCCATACTCTATTCCTCCATCTTGTGGACCTGAGATGGCTATGTCCAGTCCCCTTCTACATCAAGAGGAGCTTTAGATTCCACATGGATGATGGATGCAATTCTCCTGCTTGCAGTTGTAGGCACTCTTGGTTCCCTGGTGTGGTGGTTGACCCTCTTCACCTCCCTGTCATTTGGCCAGGGTAAGTTCAAGAAACCAGAGGGTAGGAGCTACAAGTCTGCTGAGGCCCAGGGCCTGGCTATCACATGGACAGTTCAGAGATTCAGGTCTCCTGAGTATACACCAACCCAAACGCCAACCACAGGTCCAGTGAAAGTTTTTTTTTTCCTAAGCTCTTCTTTGATATTTGGTTCAACTTATTTTAATTCTTTAAAATTGCCTGGCTAAAGTTATCAAAATTGGGCCAAGGACTCACTAATGGGATGCAGATTTTCTCCCAGGGGTATGAAACAGAGAATGCTATGAACAGTTTTTTCCCTGCAGTTTCCAGATGAGCCAGCAGATAGCACTTGCCAGCATACCTTTCCATGAAATATATTTCAATCTGGGCTTTCTCCTGTGTTTCCATGTTGAATCTCCAGAGCAGAGATTCAAAGCAGGTTCTGCTGGCTGAATTCACTTAAGAAAACCCCCCTCACATCCCCTCTCTTTTTCCTTGAAACAGCTGGCATGGAAGAAGGTGTCTGTTTCCATCTCAGTCAGCTGCATTGAGCTGTGTTTTACATTAAGTGTTTTACCCCAGCTTAATATCTTAGGGTCGGGGAGATGAGCCCTTCTGGGTCACCACAGGATTTTGGTAACTCACTTTTGTCATTTTGGCTTTGTCATCATGTCCTTCACCCTCCTGGGAGTTGCATAGTACTGTCCTGGTCTGCTGACCACCAAAGCAAATCCCTCAGACAGCTTTTGGCTCTTTCTCCATTGCTTTTATGAGAGCATTGAGCTCTGCTGTTTGTCCAATGCCATCTTCCCACAATCCTCTTAAAACAGATTTCTTGTTGCTTTTCATGCATTTGCCTTTATATGTCTGTAGAAAGTAAGAAGTGGCATTACATGCACAAAAATACAATATAATAATACTGGCATTTATAATTGCCCAAATGTTTACCTTTTCTGCAGTTCTTTATTTTTTTATGCCGCTTTCAACCACTGTCTTGTGTCCTTCTTTTTTTAAAAAAAAAATTGATTTATTGAAGTATGTCACTTATCCATAAACATACATAAACAGTTAAGTGTATAATAGTAGTTGTAAACTTACAAAACAAACATATAACATCATACAGGACTCTCATAATTGACTCTACCACCAATAATTTGCATTGTTATTAAACCTTTTTAACTAATGATTAAAGAGCATTGTTAAAATATTACTACTAAACAAAGTATTTTTCCCCTAACCAATCTGATTGTTATTATCTTTATATCATTTATATATGAACATACATAAACAATTAAATGTATAGTAAAAGTTGTGAATTTACAAAGCAAACATGCGTAACATCATACAGGGGTCCCATACATCAACCCTCCACCAACACCTTGCATTGTCATGAGACGTTTGTTACAAATTATGAAAGAATATTGTCAAAATCTTACTACTAATCAATGTCCTTATCTTACATTTTGTGTGTTTTTTCCCCCAACCCACCCTATTATTATTTTTTAAATATATTTTTTATGACAGAAGTTGTAAACTTATAAAACAATCATGCACATGTGCAGAGTTCCCAAACAGCACCCCTCCATCCACACACTGCACTATGGTGGAATATTTGCTTCAGATAAGATAGTATCATCTGATTGTTACCATGTCCATAGCGTACATTTAGCTCACATTTTCCATACTGCATCATTATCAACACAGTACATCTTTCTCATAGATGCAAGAGTATTATATATATTTTTAAAGATGTCTTCTTTATTCATTTCTCTCCCCTTCCCCGCCCCCAGTTGTTTGCTCTCTGTGTCCATTCACTATGTGTTCCATGACCACTTCTATTCTTATCAGTGGCACTGGGAATCTGTGTTTCTTTTTGTTGCATCATCTTGCTGTGTCAACTCTCCATGTGTGCAGCACCATTCTTGGGCAGACTGTACTTTCTTTCATGCTAGGCGGCTCTCCCTACGGGGCACACTCCTTGCGATTGGGGTTCCCCTACAGGGGGACACCCCTCCATGGCACAGCACTTCTTGCATGCATCAGCGCTGCGCATGGGTCAGCTCTACACGTTTGAAGGAGGCCTTGGATTTGAACTGTGGACCTCCCATGTGGTAGGCGGATGCCCTATCCATTGGGCCAAGTCCGCTTCCCAAGAATATTATATTATTACTGCTAACCCCAGTCTATAGGTCACTCCAATTGTATTTTTCCCATGCTTCTTCACATTCCCAAGACCCTAAAGTAATGATGTACATTTGCTCTAGCTCACAAAGGACACTCTTGCATCTGTACCATCAACTACAATTCTCATCCACCTCTTGGTTTACTGTGCTATCAGTTCCTAGATTATTTATTCTCTAGCGTACTGTCAATTGGCATTTACATACCTAGACTACCATTTTCAGCCACATCCCCATTTATAAACTCACTGTTACTCACTATATGCTGCCATCCACTCTATACATTTCCACACTTTTACAGTAAAGCTAATTAAAACTGCTACATACACTAAACATCTGTAATCCATCTCAGTCCTCCTCTTATCTCCTTTAAGAATCCACCACCTACCACCAGGTCTTGAAGATATTTTCCTACAATTTCTTCTAGAAATTTTATGGTTCTTTCTTTTATTTTTAGTTTTTTGATCCATTTTGAGTTAATTTTTGGAAAAGGTGTGAGAAAGGGGTCCTCTTTCCTTCTTTTGGCTATGGATATCCAATTCTTTCAGCACCATTTGTTGAATGGACTGTTCTTCCCAACCCACGTGGGTTTGACAGACCAGGCAAAATCACGTGACCATAGATTTGAAGGTCTGTTTCTGACCCATCAATTTGGTTCCATTGTTCTGTGTGTTGGTTTTTATGCCAGTACCATGCTTTTTCACCACTATAGCTAGGTAATATGATTTAAAGTCTGGAGATGAGGGTTCACTTTTCCTTTTTATGATGTTTCTGGCTTCAGGACCCCTAATCCTTCCAAATAAATTTGATAATCGTGATTTCAATTTTTTTAAAATGCTGGTGGAATTTTTATCAGGATTGCATTGAATCTGTATATCAATTTGAGTAGAATTGACATCTTGGGAAGCAGACATGGCTCAACTGGTAGAGCATCTGTCTACCATATGGAGGGTCCAGTGTTCAATCCCCAGGGCCTCCTGACCCATGTGGTAAACAGGCCCACGTGCAGTGCTGCCATGCACAAGGAGGACCATGCCATACAGGGGCACCCCTGCATAGAAGTGTTCCACACGCAAGGGGTGCACCCCACAAGAAGAGCTGCCCCACATGAAAAAAGCACAGCCTGCCCAGGATTGGCACTGCATACAGAGAGATGATGCAGCAAGATGACACAACAAAAAAGAGACACAGTTTCCCAGTGCCACTGGATAATGAAAGTGGATGCAGAAGAACACACAGCAAATGGACACAGAACAGACAATGGGGCAGGGGGGAAAGGGAGAGAAATAAATTAAATAAATCATTTTTTTAAAAAAAGAGAATTGACAATTATATTTAGTCTTCCAATCCATGAGCATGGAATGTTTTTCCAGTTATTTAAGCCCTTTTTAAATTTCTTTTAACATTGATTTGCAGTTTTCTGAATACAAGTGCTTTATATCACTGGTTAAGTTTATTCCTGACTATTTGAGTTTTATCTGTCATATTTTATTTTCACCACTTTTTTGACACATTTAGTCACTCTTATTGATATAATCTTCTTTTCTAGACTCTCTTCCAGGACTGTCTCTCCTGCTTTTCTTTTCAGGCTCTAGTACGCCCTTTAGTATTTCCTGAAAATCTGGTCTCTTGCTTAGAAATTTTCTCAGTTTCTGTTTATCTGTGAATATTCTAATCTCACCCTCAGTTTTGAAAGTCAGTCTTGCTGGATATAATATTCTTGGTTAGAAGTTTTTCTCTTGTAGTATCTTAAACATATCATACCACTGTCTTCTTGCCTCCATGGTTTCTGGTGAGAAATCAGCACTTAATCTTATTGGGTATCCCTTATATGTTATACATTGCTTTTCTCTTGATGTTCTCAGAATTCTTTCTTTGTCTTTGGCATCTGACATTCTGATGAGTATGTTTCTCAGAGTTGGTCTATTCAGATTTTTTCAGATAGGAGTATATTGTGCTTCTTGGACATGGATATCTATATCCTTAAATAGGGTTGGGAAATTTTCTACCATTATTTCTTCAAATATTCTTTCTTCCCTTTTCCCCTTCTCTTCTCCTTCTGGGACACCCATGACACATACGTTTGCATGCCTTTTGCTGTCATTTAGTTCCCTGAGATCTTGTTCATTTTTTTCCATTCTCCTCTTCATCTTTTCTTTTGTATGTTCACTTTCAGAGGCCATTTATTCTATCTCACCAATCCTTTCTTCTGCCTTCTCAAATCTGCTATTACATGATTCCAATGTTTTTTTTTAAATTTAATTGATTGCAACTTTCATTCCCATAAGATCTGCTATTTTTCTACGTATACTTTCAAATTCTTTGTGCTCATCCAATGTCACCTTAATATCCTCAATCTCCTTAGCCATCTCATTGAATTTATTCAGGAGATTTGTTTGAACATCTGTGATTACTTGTCTCAATCCTTTATGTCATCTTGAGGCTTATCTTGTTCCTTTAACTGGGCCGTATCTTCCTGTTTCTTGGTGTGGATTGTAATTTTTTGTTGGTGTCTTGGCATCTGGATTACTAGAGTATTTATTCTGGGTGCAATTTTTCTCTTTAGTTTAGGGCTTCCTGCCCTTTCTTGCTTTCTGGTTGTGTAGTAGGAGCCGAAGTTTTTATTGGTCTTATGATGTGGAAGTTCAAGCTGTCCTCTTTGCACCAGGAACCAATGAGGCATCTCCCAACTTTCTCCTTTGCCAAGGGTAGGGACAGAATCACTTGAATAATCCAAGTCATGCAGACCTAGCCTGTAGTTGCCCAGAGAGACTGATGAAGCTTCACGACCCTTTCTCCCCTGCCTGGGGCAGGGATGGAGCAGCAGGTGTGGGCAGAAATCTATGCAGTATGGATCCAAGATGGCCATAGTTGCCCCAGTAGACTTCCAGTTTTCAGTCTGTGCAGTCAAAGGTAACTGCAGCTCCTGGAGAGGCTGGTGCAGGGCCTGCCAGCCTTCTCCCTGCCAGAGGCAGGGCTGAAGCCTAGTCTAGGGCTGCAGGCTGATCTGGGTGAAAGAAACTGGTTCCTACCATCACTGTGATTTTCAATCAGCCAGGCTTCCCCTCAGGCTGGGGGCAAGTCAAAATGGCAGCTACCAGCCTCTTTCCAACTTGGGCAGATTCACACCCCAGGTGTTTCCAGGGTAATATATTACTCAGCCTTTTCTATCAATCAGTAGCCTAAATTGGCAGCCAACCATCTCCTCCTCCCTGCTTTTGGGAAATGGAGCTTCTAATTCCAGCCACAGAATAGCTCCTGGGGCAGCTTGCCCTGCCAGAGTAGAATAACCATCGGCCTCCATGGTTTGGCCAGTAATTTCCCAGAGAGGCTGGCGCAGGTCCCCACAGCTTCCTCCTTCCTGGAGGTGGCACTGGGGACTAGGCTAGAGCTGCAATTTGATCTGGATGGAAAGAAGCTGGTCCCCTCCAGCACTGTGATACTCAGTCTGACCTGCTTCCTCTCATGCCAGGAGCAGAGTTAAGATGGTGGATCCTGGCCTCTTTCTGACTTGGACAGGCTCAAACTTTAGCTGTTCTCAGAATTATACTTTAGCCCACTGAATTTACTCACCAGTAGCTGAAATTGCTGTCCAAACATCTCTTCCTCCCCCATTTTGGGGGAAGTGGAGCTTTCAATTCCAGGCACAGAACAGTTTCCAAGGCAGCTTGTTTCTCCAGTGGAGGTTGGGCACTAGCTGTGGCATGGAGCACTCTACTTACAAGTCTCCTCTGCAGATGGGCAGTCTCCTCCTTCTCTTCCTTCAAGGATGTTGCAGGATGCTGTTCTGGGCCCCTGAAGCCCCCAAACAGGTGCTTCAGCCAGCTCCAGAGAGCTCTGGGTGTTTACTAATTGCCCTGTAGCAGAAGCTGTCTCTAGGAGCTCCTTACTCCACTGCCATCTTGCTGGTTCATGTCTTTCCATTTTAATTCCTTTAGTATTGCTTGTTGGACAAGTCTAATGGTGATGCGCTACTTCAGCTTTTATTTATCTGTGAATATATTAACCTCTCCCTCATTTCTGAAAGAGAGGCTCACTGGATATAAAATTCTTGAATGGCATTTGTTTTCTTTCACCACTTAAAGTATTTCGTACCACTGCTTTTTTGCCACCATGGTCTTTGATGAGAAATTGGCAATAAACTTAACTGAGACTCCCTTGTATACCACATTGCTTTACTCTTGCAGCTTTCAGGGCTCTCTCCTTAACCTTTGCATTCAGTAGTGTAATCCGTGTATGATGGGTTGTATTTTTCTTCATATTTATCATGTTTGATGTTCTCTGAGGTTCTTGGATGTGCATATTCACATCTTTTGCTAAGTTTCATTAGTTCTCTGTCATTATTCCTTTGACTATTCCTTTTGCCCATTTCTCTCTTCTCCTTCTGGGTCCCCTGTAATGTGTATATTGTTGTCCTTAATGGTGTCTGATAGTTGTCTTAGGCCATTTTCACTTTTAATATTTCTTATTTTTTATTTTTTGCTCCTCAGCATGATTCATTTCAAGTGTTTTATCTTCAAGTTCACTGATTCTTCTGACAGCTCTAATCTCCTCTTGAAAATTTCCTGGGTATTTTAATTTTATTTTTTTATTTTTTATTTCTCTCCCCTTCCCTGCCCAACCTCCCATTGTTTGCTCTCTGTGTCCATTCACTGTGCGCACCTCTGTGTCTGCTTGCAGTCTTGTTAGCAGCACTGGGAATCTGTGTCTCTTTTTGTTGCGTCATCCTGCCGCATCAGCTCTCCGTGTGTGTGGCACCACTCCTGGGCATGCTGCACTTTCCTTGCTCTGGGTGGCTCCCCCTACAGGGCACACTCCCCACGCATGGGGCTACCCTATGCAGGGGCACCCCCATGTGACACGGCACTCCTTGCACACATCAGCACTGCGGGTGGACCAGCTCACCATGGGTCAGGAGGCCCCAGGTTTTCACCCTGGACCCCCCCATGTAGTAGGCAGACACTCCATCATTGAGCCAAATCCGCTTCCCATCCTGAGTATTTTTAATTTCCGTTACTGTGGTCTTCAACTCCAGTATTTATGTTTAGTTCCTTTTTAAAATTTCTAGTTCTTAGGCTATCATATTGCTCATTCATTGTTTTCCTGATATCCTTTAGTTCTTCCTTTGTACTTTCCTTCATCTCCTTGAACAGTTTTAAAATCATATTTTTAAAGGCTCTCTTTGGTCCACACTTTCATCTTATTCTTTGGTATCTTCTCTATTTTTATCCTTTTCCTTTGGATGGGCCATCATTTCTTGCGTATTTATCTTGAACCCTTTTTTTGCACATGTACATTGTCACTTTTTAAAATGTTAACTCTGGGATTTATTCCCTGACCTGTCTGTTTCTTGGTTTTGTAACCAGCTCGTGTTAAGACCAAGATTTTCTTTACTTTCAGCCTTCCTATCAGGAAGCTCTTCCCAAGCAAATTGTGTGTAGGGTTTTCCCTGTCTTTATGAGCCTCTGTCTTATCATATGCTTTTGTTTGTTACTTATTTTGTAGTTCCCCTGTTTAAAGGAGTTTGTTGTCCCCTCTTTCCCAGGAGACAGACCTCACTCTCCAGGGTGTTTGATGCCACAGGCCTTTGCCCTAGACTGTCAGTCTCTATAGTTTTTATATTCCCTTCATTGCTGCTTTTGCCTAAAGGACAAATTCTGGGAGGAGGGTCACTCCAGAGAAGACTTTCCCAGTTCGGTCTTTCCCAGCCAAAATAGAGCCAGGGACCCATGAGGAGGGCACAGACCAGTGCCAAAGTGTCCTGGGGAGGGGATCAGGAAGGGTTCCAAGAGCTTACCCTGAAGGGTCACAAAAGCTGAGCTTTACTGGCCTGCACAGCAAATGCAGCCCGTCAGCTAACTGTCCCCCATAGCCCTGAAGAAGCACTATGTCTTTAAATCTTCTCTTCCTCCAACCCTCTCTGTTGTGGGTTAAAACAATAACTGCCCTCAGAGCCAGAATCCTATGATTTGAATACACTCATCAAATCTCATGACCAGTCATCAACCATACTCAACCCTGTTTTTTGGGAATATAATTTTTATGTTCCTTTCTGTCACCAATTATCTAGCCAGGAACTGGACCCCAAGACAGCTTGCTGTGAGAGTGGGGTGAGTACCAGTGGTTGCCATCAGAGAGAGCAATTTACTCTTCTTTAGTTTATCAGCCTCTTTTTCCTGCTCTTCCCTGGTGTTATTCAGTGTGCTTCTGGCCTCCATAGTTTCAAAATAGTTGTTTCAGTCAGTTCTTCCCTGTTTCATGGTTATTTTGACAGAAAGACTGAGTCCTGGAGCTCCCTACTCTGCCGTCTTTCTTGGAAGTTCCCTACACCTACTTCAATACTGATTTATTTTTGCTAGTATTTTCGTGTGGATATGTGCATCTATATTCCTATGGCATAATGGTCTGTAATTTTCTTTTCTCGTGGTATCTTTATCTGCCTTTGGTTAAGGGTAATGCAGGTCATAGAATGAGCTAGCAAGTGTTCCCTTCTCTTCAACTATTAGAAGGAGTTTGAGTAGAATTGGTATTAATTCTTCTTAAAACATTTAGTAAAATTCACCAGGGAAGCCATCTGGTCCTGAGCCTTTTCTTTATTGTGATGTTATTGATTACTGAGCCAATCTCTTTACTTGTTATTAGTCTGTTGAAATCTTATACTTCTTCATGAATCAATGAATGTAGTTAGTGCATTTCTAGAAATTTCTGTTTCATCTAGATTTTCTAATTTGTTGGCATATAGTTGTTCTAAGGATGCCCTTATAATCAATTTTATTTCTGTGGGGTCAGTAGTAATTCTGCCCCTCCCCCCATTTCTGTTTTTAGTTATTTGCCTCTTCTGTCTTTCTTTCTTTGTCAGTCTAGGTCAGGGGTTCTTAACCTTTTTTGTTCCACAGACCCCTCTGCCAGTCAGGTGAAAACCATGGACCCCTTACTAAGTCCACACTCTATTGTGTATTATTTAATAAATATATCACACCTGCACCAATGTTCCCACAAGAATAGTGGTTTTTTTAAATTTCAATTCAAGCTCACATACTCTTGTTAAGAACCCCTAGTCTAGGTAAAGCTTTGTTGATTTTACTGATCTTTTCTGTTGATTCTCTCTATTGTTTTCATTCTCTATTTGATTTATTTTCACTCTTATCTTTCCTATTTCCTTCCTTCTCCTTGCTTTGGATTTAGTTCATCATTTTCTGGTTCCTCCTGTTGCAATGTTAGGTCTCTGATTTGAAGTCTTTCTTCTGGTTTTTTGTTTGTTTTACTATAAATCGGTCTTTATTTTTCCAGAGAGCCAGCTGTTAAAGATTTACCAGAACTCCACTTATCTGTTCCACCCCATGGGAATTGCCATCATTCCTTTGGTTTTGTTTTGGGTTTTTTTTACATTTCTAAAAAATATATTTTAATTTCATAAATTGTGAAATGACAAAACAGTCATGCACATGTGTAGAATTACCATACAACAATCCTTCGCCAACCTATCACACCATTGTGGCACATTTATAACAGATTATGAGATAATTTCATCAGACTTTTAGCACTAACTATGGTCCATAGCATACATTTGGCATATTTTTTCCATAACTCAACATTAACCCAGAACATCTTTGGCACTGATACAAGAATATTATAGTATTGCTGTTAACTATAGTTTATAGTTACATTAATTGTATTTTACCCATGCTTCTCCACATTCCCACCACCCTTCTATAGTGACGTACATCTGTGCTAGTTCGCAGAAGGACATTCATGCATTTGTACTATTAACCAAATTCTCATCCAACTCTGGGTTCACTGTGTTATTCAGTCCCTAGACTACCCTTTTCAGCCACTATCCTGTTTATAAACCAGCTGCTATACACTATAATGTGTTACCACCATCCATTTCCATACTTTTATAGTCAAATTAATTAAAACTTCTACATACATTACACATCAGTATTTCTTCACAGCCTTCCTCTTATCTCCTAATAACATATACTCTAGGTTTTAACTCCATGCATCTGTTCTTTGTATTTAGTTTGTATTAGTGAAACCATACAATATTTCTCCTTTGCGTGTGGCTTATTTTACTTAAAACAATGTCTTCAAGATTCATCCACATTATGGTATACATCCCAATTTAATTTCTTCTCACTGCAGCATAGTATTCCATTATATGTATATGCCACATTTTGCTTTATCCATTCATCAGTTGATGGACACTTGGATTGTTTCCATCTTTTGGCAATTGTAAATAATACCACTATGAACACTGGTGTGCAGATGTTTGTTTGTGTCACAGTTTTCAGTTCTTCTGAATGTACTCCTACTAGAGAAATTGCTGGATCATAGGGCAGTTCTATATTTAACTTCCTGAGGAACTGTCAAACTGTCTTCTAAAGAGGCACCATTTTACATTTCCACCAACTGTGAAGAAGTGTTCCTGTTTCTTCACAACCTCTCAAGCACTTTTTGTTTTCTGTTTTTTTTTTTTTAACTAATGGCCATTCTATGTGGTATGAGATGATATCTCATTGTTTTGATTTGCAATTCCCTAATAGGTACTGATATTGAACATTTTTTCCTGTGCTTTTTGGTCCTTTTGTATTTCCTCTTTGGAAAAATGTCTATTTAAGTCCTCCTGTTTTTAATTGGATTGCTTGCTCTTTTATTATTGAGTTATATGATCTCTTTATATAGAATGGAAATCAAACCCTTATTGGATATACGGTTTTCAAATATTTTTTCCCATTGAGTGGATAGGGTCTTTTCACCTTCTTAATGAAGTCCTTTGAGTCACAAAAGTGTTTAATTTTGAGGAGGTCCTGTTTATCCATGTATTCCTTCATTGCTCATGCTTTCAGTATAAGGTTTAAGAGTCCACCAGGTCTTGAAGATATTTTCCTATGTTTTCTTCTAGAAGCTTTATAGTTCTAACTTTTATATTTAGGTCCTTGATCCATTTTGAGTTAATTTTTGTATAAGGTGTGAGATAGGGGTCCTCTTTCTTTCCTTTGGTTGTGGATAACCAGTTCTCCTGGTCCCATTTGTTAAATAGAATGTTCTTACCCAGCTGGGTGGGTTTAACAGGTTTGTAAAAAAAATCACTTGACCATAGAAATGAGGGTCTGTTTCTGAATCATCATTTCCGTTCCATTGGCCTATGTGTCTGTCTTTATGCCAGTACTATCCTGTTTTTACTACTGTAGATAGGTAATATGATTTAAAGTACCAAAGTGAAAGGCCTCCAACTTAGCTTTTCCTTTTTAAGATATTTCTGGTTATTCAGGGCCCCTTACCCTTCCAAACAAATTTGATAATTATGTTTTCCACTTGTTTAAAAAATGCTGGTGGAATTTTTATCAGGATGGCATTGAATCTGTATATTTATTTAGGTAGAAATGACATCTCAATGCTACTTCGTTTTCTAATCCATGAGCATGGAATGTTCTTCCAATTATTTAAGTCTTTTTTAAATTTCTTTTTAAATTGTAGTTTTGGGTTTTTTTTAAAGATTTATTTATTTATTTATTTCTCTCCCCTCCACCCCCACCCTGGTTGTCTATTCTCTGTATCTGTTGGCTGCGTCTCCTTCTTTGTCTGCTTCTGTTGTTGTCAGCAGCATGGGAATCTGTGTTTCTTTTTGCTGTGTCATCATGTTGTGTTATTTCTCCATGTGGGCAGCACCATTCCTGGGCAGGCTGCACTTTCTTTGGCGCTGGGCGGCTCTCCTTACGGGGCGTACTCCTTGCGCATGGGGCTCCCCTAGGGGAGGGACACCCCTGTGTGGCAGGGCACTCCTTGCACGCATCAGCACTGCCCATGGGCCAGCTCCACAGGGGTCAAGGAGGCCCGGGGTTTGAACCGCGGACCTCCCATGTGGTAGGCGGATGCCATATCCACTGGGCCAAGTCCGCTGCCTGTAGTTTTTTTAATACAAGTGCTTTACCTCCTTGGTTAAGTTTATTCCTAAATATTTGAATCTTTTAGTTGCTATTGTAAATGTAATTTTTTTCCTGACTTCCTCCTCAGATAGTGCATTACAATTCTATAGAAATTCCATTGACTTTTGTGTTTTGATCTTCCTTCTTGATACTCTACTGAAATTGTGTCTGAGTTCTATCAGCTTTTCATAGTTTTTATCTGAGCTGTCTAGATTATATCATTATGAAGAGTGAAAGATTTACTTCTTCCTTTCCAATTTGGATATCTTGTATTTCTTTTGCTTGCCTGATTTCTCTAGCTAGAACTTCTAGCACTATATTGAACAACAGTTGTAACAGTGGGCATTCATGTCTTGTGTCTGATGTCAACAGGAAAGCTTTCAGTCTTTCACTTTTGAGTACAATGTTAGCTGTGGGTTTTTCATGTACAACTTTTATCATGTTAAAGTTTCCTTCAATTCCTATCTTTTATAGTATTTTTATCAAGAAAGGATGCCTAATTTTGTCAAATGCCTTTTCTGCATCAATTGATAGGATCATTTGCTTTTTCTTCTTTGATTTATTAATGAGGTATATTATGCTGATTGATTTTCCTGTATTGAACCACCCTTGTGTGCCTGGTATAAAACCTACTTGATCATGATCAATAATTCTTTTAATGTGTTGTCAGATTCTATTAGAAAGTATTGGGGGGCGGGGGCGGTGGGGTTGAATGGGACCTCTTATATTTTTTTTAATGTAATTAAAAATAATAATAATAAATAAATATTAAAAAAAAAAAGAAAGTATTTCGTTGAAAATTTTTGCATCTGTATTTATTGGAGAAATAGGTCTGTAATTTTCCTTTTTCATAATATCTTTATCTGGCTTTGGTATTGGGGTGATGTTGGCTAGAACTCACTTGTGAAACTATCTGGTCCCAGGCTTATCAGTTTGGAGAGTTGTTTGATGACTATTTAAATCTCTTTACTTGTGATTGGATTGTTGAAGTCTTCTATTTCTTCTAAGGTCAGTGTATGTTGTTTGTATATTCCTAGGAATTTGTACATTTCATCTACATTTTCCAGATTTTTGGCACACAGTTGTTCATAGTATCCTCTTAGGATCTTTTATTTCTTTGGGGTCAGTGGTAATGTCCCATTTTCATTTTGTATTTTATTTATATGAATCTTCTCTCTTTTTTTTCTTTGTCAGTCTAGTTTAAATGTTTGTTGATTTTGTTAATCTTATCCAAGAACCACTTTTGGTTTTGTTAATTCTCTCTATTGTTTTTTGTTCTCAATTTGTTATTTCTGCTCTTATCTTTTTCTATTTGTTGTTCTTTTTCTTGTTCCTCCAGCTGTGTAGTTATGTCATTGATTTTAGCTCTTTATTCTTTTTAAATGTAAGTACTGAGGGCTATTAATTTCCCTCTCAGCACTGCCTTTGCTGCATCCCATAGGTTCTGATATGTTGTGTTCTCATTTTCATTTGTCTTGAGATACTTATTGATTTCTCACAAATTCTTCTTTGTCCCAATGACAAAAAAATTTTGTCCCAATTTTTGTGTTGTTTAATCTCCAGATATTTTTGAATTTTCCCTTTTTCCACCCCTTGTTGATTTCCAACTTTATTCCTTTTTGATCAGAGAAAGTGCTTTGTATAATTTTGATCTTGTTGAATTTATTGAGATCTGCTTTGTGTCCCAACATATTGTCTATTTGGAGAAAGATCCATGAGTACTTGAGAAGAATGTATATCCTGCTGTTTGGGTGCAATGTTCTGTATATATCTATTAGGTTTATTCCATTTATCATTTTATTCAAGCTCTGTTTTTTTATTCATCTTCTGCCCAGATGTTCTATCCAATGCTGAGAGTGGTGTATTAAAGTCTCCAACTGTTATTGTAGAGATACCTATTTCTACCTTCAGTTTTGCCAGTGTTTGCCTCATGTATCTTGGGGCATCCTGATTAGGTGCATATACATTTGTTATTGTTACTTTTCCCTGGTGAATTGCCCCTTTGATTAATATATAATATCTTTCCTTGTCTTTAGTAACAATTTTGCTTTTAAAGTCTATTTCGTCTGATATAAGTGTAGCTACTCCAGCTTATTTTTGGTTACTGCATGCCTGGAATATCTTTTTCCAGCCTTTCACTTTCAATCTATTGGTATCTTTGGGTCTAAGGTGAGTCTCTTGTAGACAGCATGTAGACAGCTCATATTTTCTTATACAGTCTGTCTTTTGATTGGGAAGTTTAATCTTCTATTTTTAATGCAAACATTTACAACTAGAAATTTCTATCTCAGGTCTATCTTTTATCTCATAAATTTTAGCGTGTTGTGCTTTTGTTTTCATTTGCCTTAAGATACTTCCTCATTTCCCTTGCCATTTCTTCTTTGACCCGTTGGCTTTTAAGCATGTTATTTAATGTCCACATATTTGTGAATTTCCCAATTCTCCATCTGTTATTGATTTCTAATTACATTCCATTGTTTAGAGAAGATACATTGTATGATTTCAATATTTTTCAATGTGTTGAGAGTTATTTTGTGACCTAACATATGGTCTGTCCTGGATAATGACTCCTATGCACTTGAGAAGAATATGTATTTTGTTGTTGTTGGGTGAAGTATTTTATATACGTCCCTTAGGTCTAGTAGATTTAGAAGATTTTTCAAGTCTTTTGTTTCCTTATTGATCTGTCTACATGTTCTATCCATTTTTTAAAATGATGTATTGATGTATCCTACTATTAATGTAGAACCATGTATTTCTTCCTTCAGGTATGTTAGTATTTGCTTCATGTACTTTGGAGCTCTCCCATTAGGTGCATATATATTTATAATTGTATATTATCTTGTTGAATTGACCCCTTTATCAGTATATAGTACCCTCCTTTCACTCTTATAGTAGTCTTTTATTTAAAGTCTGTTTTATCTGATATTAATATAGCTATCTCAGATCTCTTTTGGCTAGCATTTTCATGGTGTATTTTTTGCATCCTTTTGCTTTAATCCTACTTGTCTCATTGAATGTAAGGTGGATGTCCTGTATACAGCATGTAGTTTGGTCATGCTTTTTAATAAATTTTGCCAATCTCTGCTTTTTGTTTTGTTTTTATTTGTTTTTTTTATTTTAATTTTTATTAAAGCAAATCCTCCTTGAAATTCCAAAGAAAATCCAAATAAGAATTCATTTTTGAAATTAGAAGATTCTAATTTGCCAGTCATCTCATAATCTCTGCCTTTTGACTAGAAAATTTAATCCATTTACATTCAAAGCCACTTCTGATAATGCAGGACTTTTTTCTGCCCTTTTGCTATTTGTTCTTTTTAAGTCTTATACCTTTTTTCTCTCTCAATTGTTCCATTAATGCATACTTTGATATTCATTTGATTTTTGTAGACTACCAACAGTGGGTCTTTTCTCATTTCCTTCTGTATATATTTTTCAGCTATTTTTTTATGGTTTCCTTGGGAATTAAATTCAACATCCTGAATGAATAACAATCATATTTCATTTGATACCAAAGTATCTTCAATAACGTACACAAATGTTCTCCACCCCCAAAATTTTATTGTACTTGTTACAAATTATATCTTTATACATTATTTGTCCACAACCATAGATTTGTCATTACTTTTATATGCATTTGCATTTTAGAAGCGCTTAAGAACTGGAAAGCTCCAAAATACATGTACTAGCATTTATAACTATCCATATGGTTACCTTTACCAGAGACCTTTATTTCATTATTCTCCTTTGATCCATTATCTAGTGTCCTTTTTTTTTTTATTTTATTTAATTTTATTTTATTTTTATTTTATTTTGGTGTGTAGAACATTGCTTGTAGGGCTAGAACTACTCAGTTTTTGTCTACATGAGAGTATCTTAATCTCTCCCTTACTATGAAAGACATTCTTGCTGGAAATAAAATTTTTGATTGGCAGAATTGTCTTGTCTTTGAGTTCACTGATTCTTTTTTCTCCAGCTCTCATTTGCTACGGAAACTGCCTAGGGAATTTTTCATTTCAGTTAGTGAACTGAACTCCAGTCTTCTGTTTTGTTCCTTCTAAAAATTTCTCTTTATTGAGTCTTCAACTCCAGTACTTCTGTTTCATTCCTTTTAAAAATTTCTCTTTATTGAGATTCTCATATTGTTCATTCATCATTTTCCTGTTGTCTTTTAGTTCTTTCTCCATGTTTACCTTTATCTCTCTGAGGATACTGAAGATCATTTTTAAGACTTCTGTATATACAAAGTCTTTTCTTCATTGATAATTTCTGAAATTTTATCCTGTTCCTTTGGATGAGCCATCATTTCTGTTTCTTTGTCTTATAATCTTTTTTTTTTTTGCACACTGTACCTTTTTATATTTTAATGAGTTAACTCTGGAATTTAGTCCCTGAGATGTCTGTTCCTTAAGTTTCTATCCAGCTAGTGAATTGAAAGAGATTTCCTTGAAATGAGTTTATATGGCTACGAGTTTCTAAAAAAGAGTCTGGAGGCTGGCAGAAGGTTTGCCCTCATGCACAACTGAGCAGAGTCAGAGAGACAGATAAAGCAGATACAACCCCCAGATATTGGTTCCTTTGAGGGCTAAAGAGACCCATGGGAGTTATGGTCATGGCCGATGGGGTTAACTACCAGGGCAGATGGCCCCTCTTTGGAAATGGAGTTTATGTGTGATGAATCTGGACTCAGATGGGATCTCCCTTCATAAGACTTTCATGCTAATGTGCTGGAGGTGCAGTTAATGTTGGGGTTTAAGATATATTTAGGGGATTTGAATCTCTGGACTGACAATGTGATAGCCAGATCCTGAGCCTCAACAGACTCCAGCACCTACAATCTGATTTATTGGACTTACCACACTCAGCTAAGATGGAGGTGAAGGACAACCACCACACCATGGAGCCTAGAGTGATTACAACTGATAATGGGAGGATTGCATCCAGCATCCAGGTGGAATCTGAGCCTCCTCTTGACATAAAGGTGCAATGGACACAACCAATCCAGTGTCCACATAGAAGAGGTGGCATTGGATTGGGAAAAGTGGACATAATGGACAAAGGGTATGGGGAAAGGCAGGAAGAGATGAGAGGTGGAGGCGTCTTCGGGACATGGAGCTGCCCTGGATGGTGCTTCAGAGGTAATCACCGGACATTGTAAATCCTCACAGGGCCTACATGATGGAATAGAGGAGAGTATGGGCCATGATGTGAACCAATGTATATGAGGTGCAGAGGTGCCCAAAGATGTACTTACCAAATCCAATGGATGTGTCATGATGATGGGAACGAGTGTTGTTGGGGGGGGGGGGGAGAGGGGGGGTGGGGGGGGTGGGGTTGAATGGGACCTCACATATATATTTTTAATGTAATATTATTACAAAGTCAATAAAAAATAAAATAAAAAAAAAAAAAAAAAAAAAGAAAGAGATTTCCTTGATTGCTTAGAGCTAAGAAAAACAAACAAATACCAATTTGTTTGCAAATTGGTTCTGCATTCCCTGGTATTTTCCTTCAGAGTTTAGCCATCCAATCAGAAAGATCAACCTGAGACAAAAAATGTGAGAGCCTCTTTTTCTTCTTTGAACCTGTGTCTTGTTCTGGTCTTTCACTGGTCTCAGCTTGTGGCCTTAGGAATTACAATTTCCATGAATACAAATGTCCTGCACTAGACTCCCAACCCCTCCTGGGTACTCTTTTGTATTTATTAAAGCCAGTGATCCTCCCTTCACTCCCCTGGCTGCTTGGAAATAATTGTTTCTTACACAGCTAAAACAGCACCCAAGCTGCTTCTGCCTGCCAGGCACATTCCAGGAAGGTGAGCCAGAGAGAAATGCCTGTGTTCTTTCAGGCTACAACTCAATAGATTGTCACTGACATATTGACAACCCAGTTTCTTCCTATGGGTTACTCTGCTCCTTTCAGAACAGGGCCAGAGTCCTACAGTGGGAACACAGGCTTGCCCACAGTCTGTGGCAATGGGGGTGGAGGTGGAGGAGCCAGCAAGGGTGCTATGATCTTTTCCTATCATTTTTTAAGTTTTGTTTTCTTCATTCAGCTCTCACCAGTTACTGTAGCCATCTAACTGTTTTTAAGAGTTTAGAAATAGATGACTCTATCAGTTTTTGCTAGTTATTCATAGATTCTTTGAAGGGACTAGAATGCTAAAGCATCTTACACTGTCATATTTGTCAACCAGAAGTATACCCAGTAAATACCTTGTGATTCATCAGCATGCCCATATTAGATGTATTCAATAAAAATTTACGTTTACAGGATAAGAAAGGATAACAAGTTTGAGAACACAAGTGGTCTTTCTTTGAAATTTTCAGAAAATCACAAATTGAATTTATTCAATTATAAGTTAATCATATTGGATAAACTTGGTTTGCGTAGATTAGCATTGGTTGATACTTTAAATTAAATGTTAAACACAAAAATCCTTGGGCCCTGATGGAGAAGAAATTTTGGCATAATAATATAAGTGATTGAAACATTTTAAAATCACTTTACGTTAATTCTTTTGACATTTGCCACTGATTTGCTTCCCATAATTAAGATTCATATTAAAATGAGTTTCTGGTGGCCATGCTAGATTACAGAAAATTGGCAATGGTGAGACTTTAGAATAAATTTTTTTTTGAGATAACAGATTCTCCCTCACTCCCTTCTTTCTAAATAGAGTTGATAGTTTGTATGAAGATTTACATTTGACAACCTTGCTGCACACCTTCAAACTCTAAGATACTATGAAACAAAAAAGTGTGTCTCACAAGAGTTTTAGAGGTAGAAGGAATCTTAGGAATAATATATTCATCCAACAATCTGACCAAAAAGAGTTATTGATGCACAAGATGTAAATACACTTACCAATGTTGCAGCAACTAGCAGAGCTAATGAAGTCTAGAATCCAGATCTCTTGGCAAATAATTCAAAGGTATTTATATCGTGCATTCTCTTCCTTTCTACTGATTGTATATCTCTTAATGAGTGTTTCAAGCTTCATAAATTACTGATTGTGGAAAAAGACAGATTTCATTTATTTTCTTCAAAATTGTTTATCCCTTGAAAGAAGGTTATTCATTAATCTACTCATTAATTTGCTCTGAAATGTTATAACAAATGGTCTCTAATACCTTCACCATTGCCTTTTTTTATGTATATATTTATTATCTTTGTTTTTAAGGATACATAAATTACAAAAATGCTGCAATAAAAAATATAAGAGATTCCCATATACCCCAATCCCCACACCCCCCACTCCTCCCACCATCGACAACTTCTTTCATTAGTGTGGTACAGTCATTGCAGTTGATGAACACATTTTGGAGCACTGCTGCACCTCATGGATTATAGTTTATGTTGTAGTTTACACTCTCTCCCAGTCCATTCAGTGGGTTATGGCAGGATATATAATGTCCTGCATCTGTCCCTGCAATATCATTGCCTTTTTATTGAAAGAACTGACCTTATTTCAATTCCTTTTCTTTCCAAAAATGTCTTGAGTTAATGGTATGTGGCATTTAAATTGTGTACTAAGAAAGTCTTTGCTATGACTAATCTGACTTCTTTTGTCTCCTTTGACTAACTAGCTCCAAAATAGGGTGATTGTTAATATCTAAATGCCTTTTCCTCACAGTGTCCACAGAAGTTTTTTTTTCTATTTCTGATTGAACAGCTAATGTGAAAAGAAGTCATGTCTAGGGAATTACTATAATTTCTACCCACTTAGTTTGCTGAATGTAAAGAACCTCGTTGCTTCTTTATTTTGTTTCTGGTTTATGTTAAAATAAGGTCACTTTGATTTCTGCAGTAAAACACTGTGTCAAAATTTTTAGATATGCTTCTGTCTTTTTTTTTTCCTTTGCTATCCTCAGATAATACTGCCTGAAGGTGACTTTCCTGATTTGAAAGTGTAAAGTTGGAGGATTAAATTGAATTCATCAACTTTTGGGAAAATGTGCTGTATTAGTGATGACAGGACATTTTAATATCTTAGTTCTCTCCTTACCAATGTGTGAGCTCTTAATACCATTTTCCTTTTAGATAAACAGCTGTGTCTTCTAGGATTTGTATAGACTTTTAGAGACTATTTTGCCTTAGAAACTAGGATTTGCCAAAACTTGCTCTTTATTTTATTTTTAAATATGGTTATAAGTTAAGAAACTGGTTTTTTAGACATCTGTAGGTAGGTGTAAATATTTTCAAAAAGATGATTAATAATGCAGGTTTATGCCATCCATTTTGTCCAAATCTTCCCTCTTTATACAGTTTACACTTCTGTCTTCACCATTTCACATTAATCTTTTTTGTGTATATCCATTAATTATGCCCCATATCTATATATAACGGAACTAAGATTGAGGAAAGTTAAGAAACTTGTCTACAGTTGGTAATGGGTAATGTGGTAAGCTACATGGTTAGCACTGGGGGAGGCAGATAGTCAATATAAGCAGACTTATTCCAGGGCCTAGTTCTGGCTCCGTCATTATTAACTTTGAGACCATATGCAAGTTTGTTGAACTGTCTTGTCTCAGTTTCTTCATTTGTAATACCAGGGTAAATAATAGTACCTACCCCTTGGGGTTGTTGAGAGAGTTAATACTTACAAATAGCTAGTAACAAAAAATGTAGTTATAAAGATAATAGTGATGAAATGATGATGATGATGAACTATGAGTTCTAATACAGTTACTACATTGACTATTCAGAATAACTCATATAACACTGAAGCCAATCTCTATGAAAAACAGTTTCACCATTCCCAATTTCAAAATTGCAATATACTTGTGAATAAGGAGTGTGGGTGGGTACAGATGTTACTAATAGCAGTACAAACCTTTTTCATATTGCTTATTATTAAACATGGTATACATTAAGGGGGAAAAAATGTTTCTTGCGCTGTGTTTTCTAAACTATCTGGCCTTCTTAAAAGAATTCTTCCAAAGAGAAAATCTAGGGAGAATGTGTACAGAACTGATTTACTTTTTTTATATTCATTACCAGTTGTATTGTGGCATGTATCACAGGCACAGCAGATGCCCTCAGTCTTTACAGCTGCAGGAACCAAGGGATAATTAAAATGTAGACACACATAAGTGAGCATGTTCTTTATCTTCTGTGTAAAGAAATACTTTTCAATGGGGGGTGGAGTGGGTAGTATATGACCTTAAGTTAAACTCTTGCCATACAGCTAGGGGTCTGCAGTATACTTAGAAACAATGAGACTTTTGAATTATGAAGTTGAAATAATTCTCTCAGTAACAGTGAATGGATATTTGAGTGGAGTTAGAGAAATCATGACAGCCTGCAAATAAGAAGGCTATCACTTTCTATTACCCTTCTGTTTCATGGCAGCTAAGACAACAAGACTCATCCTTTTTGATCTGTTTGTGTTGGAGAAAAACATTTTTTGTTGTAAAAGATTTCAAAATAGTGTCATTGTGAAATAGTGATCACTAAAATAATGGGAATACCATTAGAGGTGATTCTACCCTAGAAGGTGATGATATCCATATCATTTTTCCTGATAAAATGCTGACAAATTTCTTGGGAACTATTGGAGTGCACTGCCATGGACAGTTTGAGAACTGGTTAGTTGTGCTTAAATCTTTAAAGTGAATTATAAAATATTCCAAATAGAAAATTGACAATTGACCAAAAGATATTAAATAATTACAAGGTTTGTCAGTTAGTGTATTAACTGTTGTGTTAATGGTGCATTGTCATGTTAATGTACTACATATATTATTATAATGTATTACATATAATGTGCTTATCTCCTTATGAGAAGATGTTTATGTTAATTTTTAATTGCCCCAAGGAAAGATTCAAAGAGAGACCAAGGATTTCTCAATAATTTTACTTCAACAAATATTTTAGTCAGATATTTGGCTTAATATATAAATGTGTATATATGTATATATGCATATTTTTCTTTTTAACTTTAAATACATATTTTCCCATTTCGAATCAATACTAAAAAAGAAGCCAAGTATTTATGTTCATAGTTGTAGAATTATGTATACTAGTAAAATTTTGAAATAGACAAAAATAATCATTTAGTGAACCTCCCAAAGTAACTTGGATTATCTCTGGTAAAAATCACATCCCTCATGAATTACTAGGGCACCTCAAAGAAGCAGATCTCAGTTCAATAGAGATGAGAATAAAGGTTATCTTGAGAAATTAAAAGCATAACCTTGCAGAAAAAATATCTAATGAGCCACTCCTGCCCCAGCTTCTGTAAATCAGCCCCTGAGAACATGACCTTGCAGGAGAATATCAAACGAACGACTCCTGCCCCACCACCACTTCTGTAATCTAACAAATCACTCCTGCCCCCTGCTTCTGTAAATCAGCCCACAAAAGCATGACCTTATACCTGCCTTCTGCTTCTGTAACCCCACTTGCAAAATTTCACCTAAAACACATTAGCCAATGAGCAAAAGTCATGCTGACCCCACATAAAATCCTATACAAACCTATGAAAATTTTAAAAGGGGGCTCAGAATTTTGAGATTGACTCTCCTCTGGGCCCGTGCATAATAAATCTGTTCCTTGGCCTCTCCAAGTGCCATCTTGGATTTCTCTGCTGTTCAAAACTCCTGGCTTTGCTGCAACATTTGGTTCTCTGACCGGGAAACCCAACCGTGCTGGTGCTTTGAATCTCCAGTTTGGGATTGGCAGGCACGGCTGGTGGAGATCTCCACACAAACGAGGCGGCACCACATGTCCTCTTGACCCTTCGGGGGAAGGGTCCCTGTGGACCATGTCCTTCACCCAACCTGACTTGGTAGAGAGGTGGATTGAACAACATCAGAAGACACTGGAAAGATGAGGCCTGAGGGTTCTAAGTCCCAGTCAGGCCCATCTCCAGATGGAAGGGGAGACTGATCACCTCCAAAAATCTCGAGATTCGCGGTTCAAGATTCCAGGATAGGGTAGTTCCTTGGATGAGACTATGTAACCTCTGAGTGATGGAATGAATGAATGGGGACTGCAGAGGCTTGCCCCTGCTGATCCAGTCTGTGGCTTCGTGACCCGTGCTATGGAGTCTGTGTGGGCCCCATCCTGCACTCTGCGGCTATGTCATGCTGCATAACAGCTAATCCGGACTCTCAACGGATGCCTTAGCAAAGATCAGCCTAAATTCTCACGAGAGACATGGTCAGGTGGGCATCTGAGTGACCATGTGAGAGCTCCCCTCCTTTGTTCTGTGACACCGGTTCAGGGATGGGATCATCACAATCCAATCTCACAGTCTTAGATTGTATGTTAAAAACTTCAAGAAGGGCTTTTCCAGAGATTACGGTATCCATATGTCCCCCAGAACTCTCTAGACTCTGTGCAAATTGGAGTGGCCTAAGTCTGGCGTTAACTGGCCCTCAGAGGGAACCCTAAAGGTAGCCAAGGTTCATGCAGCTTGGCAGGCAGTCACTGGGACCCCCGGCCACCCTGATCAGTTTCCCTATATCAATTCCTGGTTAGAAATTGCCCAAACCCTGCCACCTTAAGTTCAATGTTGTATTGAAAGGAAGGGTCAGAGTTGGGTCCTAGTAAGTCAAACAACCAGACCTCGAAAACCTCTTATTCTACAAAAATCTCCTGAAGAAAACATACTGCCCCACTGTGTTTTCCAGCCATTCCAGGACATCTCCCTGCCTCAGAGCCTCCACAAGCAAATCTCCCAAAGGCTCCTCCACCTTAGTCTTCCAGGGCCCATCAACCACCCCCCGCCCCCAGGGGGATCCTGAAACCCCTTTGGTGGAAAAAAACTTCAGTCAGCACAACCTGCGCTTCAGATGCCCCTCCGTGAAACACAGGGTCCAGCCCAGATCAGTGCAGGCGGAACAGCCCCACCCGGGAGGCCAATCCTGTTTTGTTTTGTTTTGTTTTTAATTTTTTATTCATTTTTTTTAAAAATATTACATTCAAAAAATATAAAGTCCCATTCAACCCCACCGCACCCACCCCCCACTTCCCCCACAGCAACACTCTCTCCCATCATCATGACACATCCATTGCACCTTGTAAGTACATCTCTGGGCATCAATGCATCCCATAGTCAATGGTCCACATCATAGCCCACACTCTCCCACGTTCCATCCAGTGGGCCCTGGGGGGATCTACAATGTCCTGTAGTTGTCCGTGAAGCACCACCCAGGACAACTCCAAGTCCCAAAAAGGCCTCCCCATCTCATCTCTTCCTCCCATTCCCTGCACCCAGCAGCCACCATGGCCACCCTTCCCACACCAATGCCACATTTTCTCTGTGGACATTGGATTGGTTGTGTCCATTGCACATCTATGTCAAGTTGGGGCTTAGATTTCACATGGATACTGGATGCAATCCTCCTGCTTTCAGTTGTAGGCACTCTAGGCTCCATGGTGTGGTGGTTGACCTTCTTCAACTCCATGTTAGCTGAGTGGGGTAAGTCCAATAAATCAGAGTGTAGGAGCTGAAGTCTGTTGAGGCTCAGGGCCTGGCTATCATATTGTCAGTCCAGAGATTCAAATCCCCTAAATATATCTTAAACCCCAACACTAACTACAATTCCAGTAAAGTAGCATGAAAGTCTTGTGAAAAGAGATCCCATCTGAGTCCAGTTCCATCACGCAGAAACACCAGCTCCAAAGAAGGGCCAACTGGCATGGCAGTGAACCCCATCTGCCATGACCATAGAATCCGTGGGTCTCTTTAGCCCTCAAAAGAACCAATACCTGGGGTTGTATCTACTTTATCTGTCTCTGAGACTCTGCTCAGGTGTGCATAAGGGCAATCCTTCTGACAACCTCCAGACTCTTTTTTAGAGACTCGTAGCCATATAAACTCATTTCTCCTTTCCATTTCCCCCTTACATTAGGTCAAACAACCAATCCTGTTTTATCAGCCTTTCACAACTACAGATCTCTTGAACTGAAAGCACCACACCCCTTATATTCAGAAAAGCCTCAGGCTCTTACTGACCTCATGGAATCCATTCTCCAAACCCACCACCCAACTTGGAATAATTGCCACCAACTCCTCCTGACCCTGTTCAATATGGAAGAAAAACGCAGGATCTTCATGGAAGCCAGAAAGTGGTTGCAAAAACAGGTCCCCACAGGTGTCTTGGAGCCAGAGGAATGGGCCCAAGATGCAGCACCAGGAGCTCAACCGGCCTGGGACTTTAACACAGATCAGGGTCGGGCTGCCCTTCAGCAGTATCGAAAAGCCCTCCTCAGGGGGTTGTGGTAAGAAGTAAGGCGGCCCACAAACATGTCCAAAATGGCCTCAGTTACTCAAAAACCTGAAAAACCTCTGGGAGATTTTTATGAGCAACTCTGCAAAGCCTTCAGGATCTACCCACCCCCCTTCAACCCAGAAGTCCTGGAAAGCCAAAGAATGATCAATGCAGCTTTCATCATGCAGGTGGCACCAGACATCAAACAAAAACTTCAGAAGCTAAACAGGTTCTCAGAGATAAACATCTCCCAGCTCCTCAAAGTCACAAACAACGCATTTGTCAATTGGGACAAAACTGCTGAGAGGGAAGCAAAAAAGCGAATGAAACAGCCGGTCTCCCTGTTAACAGCAGCCTTAAAGAATCCAGACCCAACCAATCGAGGGGGCCACTGAAAAAAGAGGGAAATACTTTGCCCTGAAAGACTCTACTTCCACCAGTAAAAAGCCTAACAGGACCCCTGATTCCTAACCCATACACCCTAATGGGGCAGTTACCGCCTGGGGCCACCTAGTTTATGTGTCTGGGTTTAAAGGACACTTTTTTCTACCTGCGGGTAGCTCCCCAGAGACAGTCTCTATTTGCTTTTGAATGGGAGAATCCCAGGACTCAACAAAAACTTAATTAACTTGGATTCAACTTCCACAGGGCTTCAAAAACTACCCCACCCTTTTCAGAGAAGCCCTGGTGGCAGATCTGACTTCCTGCCCATGGAAAAACTTAAATTGTGCTCTTCTTCAATATGTAGATAACCTCTTGCTGGCTTGCAAAACAGAAAAAGTATATGCCAGCCACCCCAAACTCTAGGACAGGCCATTTCTTTGCCCAGATCAAACCCTATTCACAAATGGCAGCAGTTTTATCAGAAATGGAGAGAGGCTAGCTGAATACACAGTCACCGTGGCTAAACAAGTAGTGAAAGCAGCTCCCCTACCTAAAGGGTAGTCTGCACAGCAAGCAAAACTCTGGACACTAATTCAAGCCCTATAACTGGCTGCCGGGCAAACGGTAAGCATTTACACTGACTCTAAGTATGCGTTCACTGCTGTGCATATCCATGGAACAATTTATAAAAAGAGGTGACTCCTAACTGCAGGGTGAAAAGAAATAAAAAAATTTTTAAATTCAACTACTGGAGGCAGTCTGGAAGCCAAGCAGGGACATCATCATATACTATCGGTGTATGATGTCAGACATCAGAAGAAAATGAATGCAGTTACTAAAAAAAAAATACACTAGCCAATAAAGCAACTTAACAGGCAGCCAAAAACCCCTCAAACTTCAGGCCCCGCCACCAGTGCCTGACCTGTCCCTTCTAGGCCAACACATTAAAAAACTAAAGTATACCCGGGAGAAACAGGAGTAGGCAAAGAGGAAAAAAGACCCCAGACCCCAGAGGGAAACTGGCTACTCCCAGATAGCTGAGTCTTCATCCCAAAGAGGTCCACCTACACCCTTGTTCAACAAAACCACTAATTCACCTACCTGGAAAAAAACTGCTTTAAAAGCTCTGCTCAGAAAATATTACTACCTTACCCAGATGGCCTCGCTCTGCACCACTGTTAACAGCTGATGCCAAGCAACCCCTCCCAAGGTACCCAGGCCCCGGCTGACATCAACACACAGGAAATGCCCCTTTTGAAAACTTAACAACGGACTTCACAGAAATAAAACCAAGTCAGGGGTATAGGTACTTATTAGAATAGTGTGCACCTTCTCAGACTGGGTCACGGCCTTTCCCACCCACACTAAAAAGACAAGAGAAGTAACTAAAGCTTTGCTCCGAGAAATAGTTTCCAGGCACCGGATACCCTTATCCATAGGCAGCAACAATGGCCTGGCTTTTGTAGCAGACATCATCCAAGAGCTAGCAAAAATGTTAGGAATTAAGTAAAAGCTCCACACAGCATATAAACCCCAGAGCTCAGGGAAAGTAAAATGCATAAATCAAACCCTCAAAAACACCCTCCCAAGTTCTGGAGAAAAAAAAACTGGCCTCCCTTAAATAAATCTGCTCCCATTAGGCCTCCTTAAAGTCAGATATAACTCTGGACCCTCAGGCTATTCACCTTTTGAAATTCTGTTTGAACAACCACCCCCAATTATTCAAACCTTCGAGGGAAATCTCAAGCTCCTAGGAAAAGCTGGCCAGGATTCTACCCTCCAGCTGTTAAAAAAAGAAAAAAACACTAGCCCAAATACACAAAACTGTCCTGTTTTGGAATCCCAGCCCATCAGGCCACCTAGTATACAATACTTACCTGGAAACCTAGTTTAGATTTTAAAAAGTGGAGAAACACATACTGTTATCCTTGTAACCCTCACTGCTCTCAAAGTTTCAGGTTATTGCCCCTTGGATTCATCATACTAGAGTTAAAAGAGCACACTCCAACAAAAAAACAACACAATTGGACAACTCACCCTGTATGACTGTTCCTTGAAAATACGAATTGCCCAGAGCCACTGAGAATCACCATCACCTGACTAGATGAACCCCTGTTCCCTGCAGTTCCTGCTCCTCTTCAAACTGCTCAGCTTACTGTTTGGGACTAAACTAACAACTATAGCTCCCAGAGACTGGAGTGTAGTTTTAAAAAATACTAATCTTTATAATGTACTTGTATTTTGTAAAGCACTTTACTACCTTAAGTTGTTTTTCCACTTAGCTCTAGTAATGCCCTATAAAAATTATAAGGGCATTAAAGGACAGAATTGTTGAGAAATAAAAAGCATAACCTTGCAGAAAAAATATCTAATGAGCCACTCCTGCCCCCGCTTCTGTAAATCAGCCCGTGAGAACATGGCCTTGCAGAGAATATCAAACTAACGACTCCTGGCCCCCACTATTGTAATCTAAAAAACCATTCCCGCCCCCCGCTTCTGTAAATTAGCCCTCAAGAGTACGACCTTGCACCTGTCTTCTGCTTCTGTAACCCCGCTTGCAAAATTTTGCCTAGCAACGCGTTAGCCAATAAGCAAAAGTCATGCTGATCCCACATAAAATCCTATATAAACCAATGAAAACAGAAAAACGGGGCTCAGAATTTGGAGACTGACTTTCCTCTGGGCCTGTATGTAATAAATCTGTTCCTCCACCTCTCCAAGTGCCATTTGGGTTTCTCTGCCACTCAAAACTCCTGGCTTTGCTGCAATAGTTACAGCCACAAAGCAAAATCAGTTTTTGATGTGGGGTCAGGTTCTGATGTTTCTTATGATTTCTAAAGTTTGAGAAACTGCTTTAATCATATCTTATTTTTTAAATGTTTTAAAAAGATTTATTTATTTATTTCTCTCCCCTTTCCACCCACCCCCCACTCTGGTTGTCTGTTCTCTGTGTCTATTTGCTGCGTCGTCTTCTTTGTCCGCTTCTGTTGTTGTCAGCGGCACTGGAATCTGTGTTTCTTTTTGTTGCGTCATCTTGTGTCAGCTCTCCCTGTGTGTGGCACCATTCCTGGGCAGGCTGCACTTTCTTTCGCGCTGGGCGGCTCTCCTTACAGGGTGCACTCCTTGCGCATGGGGCTCCCCTATGCGGGGGACACCCCTGTGTGGCATGGCACTCCTTGCACGCATCAGCACTGCGCATGGGCCAGCTGCGCACTGTTCAAGGAGGCCCGGGGTTTGAACCACGGACCTCCCATGTGGTAGACGGACGCCCTAACCACTGGGCAAAGTCTGCCGACCTTATTTTTAAAATTTTTAATCCCTTGATGTAGATTTCTATTGTGTACTAAATTCTCACAGGATTTTTAACTTATGCCTGTTACTTTTACTTATAATTGAGCGCTCTGCTGTTTTATGTTTATGATTATTACATCTTCTTTGTGAATTAAAATTTTTTATCTGTATGAAAATCTCTCTTCTAATCCTGTTGAATGTTTTCTTCTAGGAATTCTATTTGGTCACAGATCATTATTTACTCAGCTCCTTTTTTCTTATTATTATTTGCTTGGTATATCTCATTAAATCTGATTATTGTCAATCTCTCCTTATCATTTTTCTTTAGATATGTGTGTTGTAAATTTTGGCATTTTGTTGTTTTTGTTTTTCCTGTTGTTTTACCTTGTGGAAGAGCTTCCATATTGTTTCCATAATTTCCCAGGGACTGGAGCAGAAAAGGCATTAGACATCTGTGACAAGCTTAACATCAATAAACATTTTCTTACCTGCTCTTGACACAACTCACCAAGGTCCTTTAAAGGGCATAAATTCTAAAATTTTAAACCCTAATAATTAAAGAATTATTTCCCAACCATTCATTACCTTATGAGTTCTCCATTGCTTATTCTGCTCATAGATGCTTCATCAAATATAACATAATTTTAGAATCCATGAGGAACCCACAGAGTGTTTTACAAAATAATATTACTATCTAAATAAATAACATTAAAGAGTGATCCAATGTTATATATAAGTGCTTACAGCTATCTTACACAGACATTCACTGACATCCTCTGTTTTCTTGCCATTACTAATCACAAGATCTGGTAAACACAGATTGTTAATGCTGGTTGTTGGTCATAATCTAGTTGCTTTTTTCTTCTTCATGCCTCAGCTTAGGTAACAAAAAACAAATAACTTTCATATCTATCATGTTTGGGGGGAAAATTATGGAAAATTATTTGTCTTTGTAAGTAACTCTTATTATAACTTCTTTGTACCTGAATTTACTAATACTGACAGACAACCTTTCAGAGATGTGATTCCTCATGAACATCTGGTCTCTCTGAGGTTACTGAAAAAGTCTGATATTTAGCTGTTGTGAGAGAAATCAAAAAATGTGAAATGGACATTCATCTGTACAGTCTGAATCAAAGAGTAGCATGTGTGATTATTCTTAAATATGAGAACTAGAAATTAGGATTGGATGAAATACACTGACAAATGAACAGACTAGGGTACCTGATGAGAAGCACACGAAGAAATAAATTGGTCTATATTACTTTTCACTCTTCAGCACAGACTCATCCATCCTCAATGTATGATTTTCAGTGTAATCGTAATGAGATTTGAGAACTTTCAATTCTGGTCTTTTTGATTTATTCAAGAAATACTTATTAAATACTTATTCAGGAAATACTTATTAAATACCAAGTGCTGTGGGTACTCACAGTGCTAATCTCAGTGGCAATTTAAAGATAAAATGCCTTTGCCATGGAAGAACCCCATACTAGTAGAATAATAATGAGTATTTCTTAATCATAGCCATGTGCCAGGCACTAGGTATAGATGTAGATGTAGATATAGATATAGATAGATATAGAAACAGATATAGCTATCTCACCTATAATTTTCAGAGAAGCCATATATTGTAAACATTATTTATCCCAAAGGAAATTAGAATTCAGAAAGGCTAAGTAATTTGCCAAAAGTCATACAGCCAAAATGCTAAACTAAGCTGACTCCAGAACTCACATTCCTGTCACCAAACAAAACTTCCTCCACATTCAGCTCTTCTAGTAAAAAGACAGACAACAAACTTGCAAGACTCTTCATTTCTCTTGTCTCTACTTTGTCACCTAAACTTAGGCGTGTTGGATTGGATGGTTTCTCTTGCCCTTCCCAGCTGTCAGCTTTCATTTGAATGTTCACTGCTGTTTCACCAACACACAGCAGATGGCAGTAGAGCAAGGACCAGCTAACCTACTTCCTTCTCTGCTGGCTCCTGTGATTCAGTAAATCATGGTTTCTCTTCATTTCTGCTAGATATTATGTAGCCACCACAGATATAAAAGCATTTTTATACAATTACATATTATGTAAGGGTATTTTATCATATGTATGAAAAATAGTTTATCATATTTATCAATATCTGCAAATTACATCTAAATCATTTTGTGTTGTTGATTTTTTACATTTCTAGAAATCAAGAACATTAAAGTTATGGCTTCAAAATGTAAATATATGAAAATGTTTAACATTCAATATATGTTACATATTATATATATACACATACCTATCTACAAATGTAAGCATATGTAATACTAATATATTTAATTTAAAATTTATGCCAAAACACTAAGTTCAGATTCATACATTCATACATTCATTCAGTATTTACTGAATAAGGTATGTTTACAAGCCTAGAGATCCAGTAATAAACAAAACAGACACCTAATCCTACCCTTGTGGAGACTGTATTCCATTGAGTAGGCAACAGACAATTGAAAAAAAGAAAGAACAATAATATATAGTATGTCAGATGATAATAAATGCAAAGAAGAAAAAAAAGCAAGGAAGAGGACTTTGTCTCAGAGTGGGGAGGAAGGTATGCTTACACCTTACTGTGTGTTTATTATATATAGAATTTTGTGATAAGAGCTGATTGGAAAACATAAATAATATACAGTATACAGCATTTCTCATCCAAACAAGAATCAGCTAGTGAGAAAAAAAAAGCAAAGCATAATTTAAGTATAAAATTTTGTGGTATGTAATATCTCAGTAAGATATTGGATCAAGGACAATAAAGCTTTGGCACCCTAATGCTCAGCCTTCAAAGACTGAATAAGTTTTAGATAGATGAGAGCATTCTAGATGGATGAAATTACATTAGGAAAGGCTTGGAGTTGAGAAAAATTTTTTTTCAATTCCTCTGTCTTCTGTGTCATATATTCAGATATGTAAAAGAGACTTTCCTTACAATGCAACATTGCCTTATCCAAGTTTATATGCAGACAGTCCTTCTATTTCTTTGAGTTTAAGATTAGAAAGTCATTCCCGGACAACAACGGCAAAAATCAACCCCTCATAGATTGTACAAACTCAAAGAGTGAATCCTGATAGGAGAGTAAATGTAACGCTGCTTCAGTAACTTAACTGTGTTTTCAGCGTTAGCCATTTGGTTTCTCTTATTAGAGAATTCTCCCCTTGTTTCTATCACCTGGAGACATCTGTTTAGAAACCACAGTTACTCATAGTGTATAGGCTGTGAGCCCCTCATTTCCTATCAGTTTTCTGGGTCAATTTATTTGTTTTTACTTTAAAAAAAGTGTAAAGCACCTGGATGAATGTTTCCAAAGAAAACTCCTGGCTTTCCTTTCTAGTCTGCTGCACAAATCTGCCCTATGATTATTCCAGTTCTCACCTGGACATGCACGTGGATTAATGGAAGACACTACAAGATGCTAGGCTTGGAGCAGCCTGAAAATCCCTTGAAAATAAAAGAACCCTGTAAATGCTTTGGAGGTCTCTGTCTGGAGTTCCTCTGGATGTTTGAAACCCAGCCAGACCTCTATGTAATTTTCAACGTATGCCCCAATGCCCAGGCAGCCCCTGGGGCTTTCAGCCCCCCTGGAATTCTCTGAATGTACGAGGTCTGAGACCACAGCCCTGGGTGACTGGACTTTGGTGCCAGGGATGAGGAACACTGAGAACCCTCTGAGGTTGTCTGCTTAGTGCACTAGTCGGTAACATCCCTTGGAATTGCACTACCGAGGAAAGACCACTATGCATCTTGGAATTGCCCAGTGCTAAAAGCCATGAGCAGTGGCCATAAAAATGCACCAGCTGTAGGGAAGGTGATGGTCAGATGGCCCCAGCCACCACCCCCTCTGGACCTAATTCCTCATTTCTTATGACTTGAACTGTAGATCCTAAAAGGTCATATTTGCGTTCCTACCCCTGGTCCTGTGAATGTGACTTTAATTGGAAGCAGGGTCTTTGAGGGTGTCATTAGGTAAGATGAGGCCAGACTGGGTTAGGATGGGCCCTCATCCACTCTGACTTATAGGAGGATGAGATTTGAACACAGGCAGGCAGGGAGGGAAGACCACGTGACCTTGAGGCAGAGACTGGGGCCCAAGAATCTCCAGCACAGCACCAGGAAATGAGCAAGAGGCTAGCAAGGCTTCTGCCCTACTGATTTTGGACTTCTGGCCTCCAGAACTGTGAAACAATAAATTTCTGCTGTGTCGAGCCCCCACCTGTGGAGCTTTATTACAGCAGCCATGGGAAGCTAAGGCAGCCTTTGTGCTGAGCCCTTGTGTCCCCTGAGCTACTTCTGACCAGTGACCAAGTGCCTCGGTGAGTAAGACAGGTCCATTCAGATGAACCATATGTATCATCTTGGGTGCCAATGCAAAGTACCAGGAATCTGTTGACTTGTATGAAGGGTATTTATTTGGTGTAAAAACATACAGTCCCAAGGCCATGGAAAATCCATCTCAAGGTACCATAAGAGGTGCTTTCTCACCAAAGTCAGCTGCCATGGGTTGAAGCAAGATGGCAGGCAACCTGTGCCAGGTTTCAGCTTTCCCCTAAGGCAGGGGTTCTTAACAAGGGATCTGTGAGCATGAATTGAAATTCAAAAAAATATTATTCTTGTGGGGATGTGTTGGTGTGGGTAGGATGTATTTGTTAAATAATACACAGTGTAGTGTGGACTTAGTAAGGGGTCCGTGGTTTTCACCTTATTGGCAAAGGGATCCATGGAACAAAAAAGGTTAAGAGCCCCTGCCCCATGGGCTTCCTTCATCAGTCTCTCTTCTCTTCCCAAGTTCAGCTGTAAGCTGTCGTGCAAATGGTCCATCTCTCCCCGGGGCTTTAGCTGCTTGAGCCTTCTCCTTGGCAGGATCAAAATGGCAAAGTTCTTTCCTCTGTGTCCATTTATATTAGTCCACCAAGGGGGTGGGGACTCAAACTTAGTCACACCTTACTGATGTGGTTGAATCAAAGCTCTAATCTTAACAGGTAATTTAATCAAGGGCCCTTCAACTGAATCCAATATAATGAAAGGGTATCCTACCCAGAACAACAGATTAGTTTACAAACATAATCTTTCTCTCTTGGGACTCACAAAAATCATCTCAAACCGTCACACTATGGGACTCTCCTAAGGGTGACTGTGGCTCATGGACCACCCATCGTCCAGCCTCTCTTAGCTTTGCACTGCAGTCTCAGACTCCTCCTTCCCTGCCTCCTTCCATGGGGCTTACACCTGCCTTCTGGTTGGAAGGCTTGCTACACCTTCTCCTGCTCCTTCCTCCATAAATCTCTTGCCTATCTGATCCCATTTTTGGTGAGTGGTTTGTAGCAGACTTGAATGAACATATCATGTGACTGTCTATCTGCCTTGAACGTGAAGACAGTACACCTCTTATTATTTTTCATCTTCCCTACATTTGCATGCCCTTTATAAAAGTGAAGTATGATCCTCCTCTGGGAAGGCCATTAGCTCTGAACTGACATTGAGAGAATCAACCCTGGCACTTGGTGGGGGTGAGAGAAGATGCCTCCTAACTGCCCATCTCACTGTTCTTATTTATGACAAGGTCATTCTGAAAGATCTGGGGCCTTGTGATATTTTTCTTAAAATGTTAGGATGGTCCATTAACTGATATTTCTTCTGGTGCTAGGGACCCTTGGGTGGCCGATGTATCTCATCATTCTCTGGGAGCACTAGTGCTGTTAGCCAAATATTGCCAGTTCTCCCTCTGAAGAAATGGAGAATTACACTCCCCAACTCCCTTTAAACTTAGGGCTTTCTGTGTTTTAAAAAAATGTGACTCTGGGACTTTCTTTGGCCAATGAAGTGGCAGTGTGGTGTCCCTTCTAAGACACTTCCAGAGCCAGGGTGTACTCCCCAGTCTCCTCCCACTGCTGTAGTGAAAGCTGTGAACAGATGGAAACTTGGTCTGCCCGTGTCCAAGGGAGACCGTGTGACCTGGTGCCCACCCCCTGGCCATGTTATGAGAGCATAAATTCCCTTAGTTGTGTTGTCACTGAGGTTTCTGGAATTATTTCTTATCATAGCATATGCTAACATATATATCTCCCCACACAAATCCTCCTTGGGAACAGGATACATTCTATCAATTTTGGGCTCCCTCAGCACAAAAAAATAATGCTATGGGATTAAAAACTTCTTAAAAGACTATCATAAAGTTTGGCCTCAACTAAATTCAAGGTTTTGGTACTCACCTCCAAAAAGAGAGTTTGCTTTTAACCACTCTGGGAGTATACATTTTCTAAAGCCAGTGCTCAAATGGGTACTTCTAATGCCCCCAAATATAATCACATTTTCTTCAACATAATTTAATTAAGGAAGTAGTTTTAGGAAGGAATTGATAATGTGGCTAAAAACTGAGCCAGTATTCAATATTACAGAATATGAACAATCCTAGTTCAGATGATCATATAGCATTATCATCTTGGGTGTTTTGGGGTCTTCGTATATCTTCAGTGTAATATTTGAGAAAATAATTGAAATGAGTCAGTAAAGTTAGATGGAATTTTTCATTCATCTTTAAACCATAGTGTTTTTCTTCTCTTCCTAAAGGAATTATACGACCCTTTTAGTCTCTGTGTTTACTCCTGTATGGTTATTATTACTGTAATTTTCTGTAACTGTTACCTTGGAGCTGTTATATAAAATATGATCTAATCCATACAGAATAGGGATTATTTTTAAATTGAAAGAAATAAGTCTTTTGAATGAAATGCTTAAGGAAAAATTGATTTTGAAAGAGCCCACATCATTGGAGATTTTTTTTTTATCCCTGTCAATGTAGTATTGTTCATGGTGTCCCTACAGTGACAAGTTCACAATACTCCCACCTGGGAATGGATATTTAGACCTAACAGAGTAGAGAAGCCAGTGGGAACCACTGGGAGAACATTCTCCTTTCTACAAAGCCAAGTGACAGCAAATAATCTGATGGCAAATGGCATGGTAGTAATAGGGGGACTTGCTTCTCCTTGACCTCACCTCCACTGGCTGTCAGCTAGCTCCCTATTTTAGGAGCTTAAAAAGTTATGAAGTAGCTTAGTAGATTTCTATCCTACCATTGTTTCAAAGTAATCAAGACACTATAAAATCACTTTTAAGGTCTGTCTGCATTTACAGAGGCCACATGAAAGTAAAAAATTCCTTATTTTAACTCTATTTCAATTTTTTGATGATAAATACCAGACTTTTCCATCATTCCAGAAGTAAGGTATTTGGAAACGTGGAGTAGCCCAGGTGTGGCAGTGTGGTACACCTTCAGATTCTGCCTACTAGCTTGGCTTCTTAAAAACTTACCTACTCTAGTAGGTCTAAGGAGCTGACCCTAAAAGGAAATTCTTACTGGGGTTTCAAGGACATAGACTGTTTAGAGAAATGAAAGTCATGTTGCTATACAAAGATAACAACTTAAAAAGAAACCATATATAACAACACATTCTGATGAATCTAATTAAATATGACAACAGATGATAAAAGGATGAGTCTCGGCAATCATGGGGTGATGGAGATGAAAATGCCACAGTAGAGCTTCAGTCATGAATCAAAGTCTCTAACTGTTCTTTGGAAAATATTTAAAGAGCTACCTGCTGTTTTGTGAGGGCTTAGTAATGATCTCACATCTTTCAAAGATAAGTGACAGATGATTTCATCTTCCCACCTTCCCATTTAGGTTCATAGATTAAAGTAATAAACATTTTATGGAAGATAAATCAACACCTTAGAATTCTGTCCATTATCTTTTGTCATTTCTCTAGAATAAGTGACATACAAGACTATCCTGTGAGCATTAACTTTTTGTCTAAAAATATAGATAGTAATACTTGGAACTGACATTACTAGGACTTTAGAAATGTAGAAATTTCCAATGAGTATTAATAAAGTAGATGGGATTCAATATTAGGATTAATAAAGCTTATTTTTCATTTTAGCTCTACGCTTTGCTGAAACTATTTTAACTTTTATGAACCTTAGTTTCTTTTCTTTAAAATTAGGGTGAAAATGATACTTACCCTGCTCTGAAGATCTAAGATCTGTAAATAAAATTATTTGAATATTGCGAAACTCCATGCAAATCTAAGGGGTTATTATACAAATATGCATAGGATATTAATTCTTGTCTGACTTGAAATGACCCCCTCATGTTCCCAAGAAGAGAATTGAAAATATTATTCTGTCTGGCCTCAGCAGGGTTATAACTGTGTTCACAGAGAAATAGGGCCAGAAAAAAATGAGTACAAACTGGCTCTACACTCAACCTATTCACGCAGATGTGTGGGAAAGTTCCATTTTTTGTAACTGTTTATTTAACTCTCTGTTTCCTCTGTTAGAGGTAGAAATCATTGTATCCCCAGCACTAAGTACAGTGCCTAACATAGAGTAAGCCCTTAATAAATGAGAAAGGAAAAATGAACAAAAAGATGACAGTGGGTGGATGGATGGATGGATGGATGGATGGATGGATGGATGGATGGATGGATGGATGGATGAATGGGTGATTCCAGTACAATTATGACAATAGTCAGGGTCAGGGGGAAAGTGAAAATCCATTCCAATAACCCAATAACCAAAAGGTAGAAACAACCTAAGTGACCATCAGTAAGTGAATTGAAAAATGAAACATGGTACATACACACAATGGAATATTTTTAGTCATAAGAAAGAATGATGTTATGAGACATGCTGCAACATGGAAGAACCTTGAAAACTTTGTGCTCAGTGAAATAATCAAGGCACAGGAGGACAAAAGTTGTGTCTCATCATTTTTAAGAGACTACTAGAAATACCAAATTTGCAGAGATAGCACATTAGAGGTTACCAGGAATGGGGGAAGGGGAGCAGGAGGATTCTTTGCATGTAAAAAACACAATAAATAAATAGTTTTTTAACCTTAAAAATTTAGGGCATGTTCCCAAGATCACATAGATAGTAAAAGGCAAAGCAAGGTCTGAATCCAGGTCTGGCTGAGCCCACACTCCCAATGAGACTGCCATACTGGCCTCCAATGCACAATATATACATTGTCTTAGGAGCAGACAGAAAGGATTTATTTTTTTGGAATTTTCTATCTATCTAGAAAATTTCCATCTAATTTTCTGGGTGGTGGTAGGACAAAGGCAATGAAATGCCAAGTAGATGATCTGAAATGGATACCCCACTTGCCCCTAAGATGCAAAAATAAGATAAATAATTCCAGTCAATTACTGAGCACCTTTGATGACCCATGGTTTGAATAATCATGTTACATACATAATCTCACATGATTTAATATAATTTAACTTAAAAGAAATAAGCAACCCAAGCCTACCAGAGACTGCAGGACTGGTACTCAACAGAGTGGCCCATGCGGAAGTCCACATCTGCCTTGCATCTCACAAGAGCAAGACAAGGTCTCAGAGAAAGCCTGTAGGTTAGCAGAAGTCAAACTCAGAACAGGGACTCCAGCAGATGCTCCAGCAACCAAAAGGGAACTGAAAGGTTTAGCAGGTTGCCGGCAAAGGAATCCCATAAATGGTCTGAGGCAAAAATTCCAGACTTAAGACTTAGACCCCAAGGGAAGTCAGGTTTGGTCGAAGCAGGAATGTGACTTCAAGGACGGGGATATGATCGGAGACTGGGCTGGGAGTGGAGGGAAACAGCACAGGAGTACAGTGGCTCCAGATATGAAGACCAGCATGCATGGCTTGACTGGATGGAAGAAGGTGTCAAGATCCTCAGTCAGGTTGGACTTGGGAATTGGGATAGGACAGAACCAGCCTGCGGGCAGTGCCAATGAGCCCAGCCACATGGCGCTGAGTATAGCACAGGCAGTGACTGGCATCTGTGTGGCATGATCATCCAGGCCCATGTGTGCCAAGGTTTAATTTTGATATGAGATTAAAAGTTACCCGTGGATTAGTGGCTTGCAAAGGATGGAAATAAAGTACTATGCACACACATAGGTCCCAGTTTGTAGAGTTCATCTTATACTGGAAAGGTGTCATTTATAAAACACAGTGAAGAATGTTAGGTCTTCGTTCTCAGGCCCAAGGCAGCCTTCTACTGTTGCTTTTCGGCCTAGTAGCTAGGATTCAGACTATCATAGGTTGGGCACTTAGGTCAAAATTGTTCTCCTGCCCTTCCCTGGTTGGTGCAGGATAACCTGGAAGATACCACAAATTGATCAGGCCACCATTTTCAATTTCTATCAACCAGCCCACTTTCTAGGACTTGTTGGACCGTCAAAGGGAAGAAAGAATAAAATCATCCAAATCCTCCTCAAACCTAGTTTAGATTATTATGCTTTATAGGTGAGTGGGCACTGCTTGACTGACAGGCCTCTTTCAGATAAATGCTACTTCTGACCAAAAAAAGATTTGGCAGACTGTGCGCATCATGCTTTGTCATGCTGTGAAAAGTGCCAAGTAATTTATGGTCAATATGGTACAAGATAAGTATAAAAGGCAAAATTTGAATTTCATTAGTTTAAAATGTCAAGAATGGGCTCTGATAGCTTAGATTATTGTTTCAGTTGTTTATTCTAAACCTGAGCAGTTACATTTCTTCAAAAACTAACAGATTCCTTGAAAATGGCTGAATAAGATTTTTCTATCATCTTTGGTGTAATTTAATTCACAATTTTACATATTATTTGTTTTTCTCATAATCGATTAGATGAACAAGGGAAAATTGAGATGATCTCTTTCCTTCTAACTCAGACGTTTTTGTTCCTCTTTAAACCACAGCAGTCTGATGGGAGAAACATTTTATAGGTAACCTGCAAATGCATGCACCATGTAACAGCTCAGTTCTCGATTTGAATGGAACTGGCTGACCAAGGTTTTCCCCAAGGATTGAAACATAGGATACAAATGGACTAAAAGAAAGAACATCTGCATCCACATCTAGCTCCAACACCTAAGTCACATGGGACTTGGTTTCTAGTGTGTTCATTTCTCTGAACCATATAAGCTTTGAAATTACATTTGGTACCTATATACTCTTCATTTCCATAAAGAGGATCTGAGTTTCTTGTATCCATTTTAGGGCTGTTAGATACTATGTGCACAGATTAAATATGATGCAAGCAAACATTTGGTTATAACTGAGAAGTCTCTTTACATTCACCTCAGTAACATAAATCCTTCCAAATGAAAATGTTTGAGGTAATCTGCAACTCCTTATTCCACTCTTTTCCATATGCAAATCTTATTCTAATTATCTCTGAGTTATGGTAGTTAAAGTGAGCCATTTTCTTTCTCTGAAAGATTCCTTGAGCATTTCTTATGAGGACAGGGAGCCCCGAGTTACATTAACAACCTCAATGTTCATTCTGCTGTGCTTCGGAGGGTTAAAGAAGATTTGACTTCAGTTTTGTACTGGAAGGTCAAACTTTAGAATAGGTTCCTAGAATAGTATACTTACTTGTAATTCTATAACAAAATTCCTTGTCCACCATCAGGTGCCTGGAGGCAAAGAACGAGGATCCCTGGCATCTCAATCTCATAGTCAAAGCTAGCCACCCCTCAGGGAGTTCTGAGTCTTTTGTTAAGGCCTGGGCCTGCCCAGTTTAGAGTACAAAAGTGAAAGCACTGTTGTCCTCAGACTTAAGCTCTGTACCATTTATCCAAATATTTCCTTCTGTAAGTTCCACAGGTACATCAAATTCAGCCTCTCCAAGAAATAATTTTTATCAGTCCCGCATCCTTCAATGCTAGATGGTCCCAATATATTCACTCTTTTGATTATTACTGACGTAAGATAATTTAGTCATTTATTAATTTTTCTTCCAAGAAAATTTATTGAGAACACTGAAGGCACTGTGCTAAGTGCCAGCAGGAGATAAAAAGAGATATGCCCTGTACACAGAATTAAGCATTTCTTCTACTGCATTCAATCCCAGCATGTTGTACAGGCTTATATTCCGACAGTTTATAAATATTTTATTTCTCATGAGACTGTGAACCCTTGGGTTTATTTGAGGATTTCATTTTTGTATCCCAAGAATTAGTCAATCAACATATCTTTCATGCTAATTAAGATGGTATAGAAAGACACCCGGTTTTCCTAGGCTAGGAACAGTAGTCAGTTAAATCATTCATTGCCATATTCACCCCAGATTAGCCTACTCCTCTCTGGTCTATAATTAGGGAAATACAGTTATTGAGATTTGAGCCCTACCAATAAGTCAACAATTGCACAACTAACCACAAGGAGTAAATTTAGCAAAACACATGTAGTTTTGTTAATCAAAAGTTATCAGTAATCACTTATAAGTCACTTCTGTTCTGAATAGAGCCTTTAAGTAGTCAGTAGGTAAATGCCAGAAGGAGACATAGAGATTGCAGATAAACTTGACTTTTTTTCAGGAATCTCATAGTGTTTAGTGCTCTAAGCACTAAATTTGGCTCCAAGGAGTTCACTACTATTCTGAGAAATGGTTTAAAGTAGTGTCTGATTTACATACATTTTTTTAAAAGGTTAAAAGATTCTGAAAGAATATTAAAAGATTAACCCTTTTTAAACAAAGAATTTCAAATGGTGATAATGTTATACATAACATGATCAATACCCAAAAAAAAAAAAACCCTAATTTAACATTACATTAATTAAGTGTTAGAAGGAAATCTGGCAGACAATGGTAACGAAAACAGTTGTTGGATTATATGGTGTTTACTACATCTGACTTCTATAATCTATACCAAACATTTAGATAAGTCTAGAAATTGAAAGCCAGTGTTCAAGAAACAAGAAATTGTTTTTTTGTTTTTTTTTTTAAGGTTTATTTGATTTATTTCTCCCCTCCCCCTCGTTGTTTATATTTGCTGTGTCGGGTCTTAGTGTCCTCATGTTCCTTTTTTCTACGAGGTACCAGGATCTGAACCTGGGACCTCCCATGTGGGAGGGAGACGCCTAATCGATTGAGCCACCTCTGCTCCCTGCTTTGTTATATCTCTCATTATGTTTTCCTCCTTGTGTCTCTTGTTGCATCGCTGCACCAACCCATTGCATCAGCTCGCTGTCTTGCTCATCTTCTTTAGGAGGCATGGGAACTGAACGCAGGACCTCCCATGTGGTAGGCAGGAGCTCAAATGCTTGAGCTCCTGTCAGTTACTTTTTTTACTTCATTCTGGGCACATACAAAACTGATATTTTTTTAATGGAGGGAGTGAGGTGATTAGAAGAGAGTTCCCTAGAGTGTGACAAAGAGTCTCAAAGATGGGGAGACTAAGGTGAGCAAGGCAAGCAGTAAGGCTGTTAATGTCAGTGAGAAATGAGCATGGCTAGCCCTGCTCAGAATGAGAATACTGTTGCCTGTTAGACCAGGCCCATCTCTTAGAAGGGATTTAGCATATAATTCTGACTTTGGAAATAAATGTGGTTTAATTATTATAATAATGTTTCTCTTTTGGGAGCTATTTAGTTATATAATGGTGGTGGTGGCTATTTAGTTATATAATTGTTTTCTTTGTGGGACGGAACATGGTAGCCTGCATTGTTTCCCAAATCTTCCCAATAATGACTCAAAAAGATACTTGTTAAAGAACATGACCAGAATTCTTTCCTAACAATACCATTAATTTTACCAGGGATTGAGCCTGGGAATTTGTATTTTTTAGCACCTGTACCTCGTGATTCTCAACAGTGGGCAATAGGGAATTGTCTCCTTGCTTAATTATGGGCTGATTGGAGGATTTGAAAAAGGGATGTATGTAGATCTTCCTAGCAGCTTTTCGCTATTGGAAGTTATACTCCTTTTAGGTGAGGCCCTATGGAGTTTTTAGAGAGAGTGTGTTCATTTTAGGATGCCAGGACTGTGGCTGTCCCCAAATCAGGCTTGGGTGACATGTTTTACCTTTCTAAGAAAGGGAATTCAGACCTGAATAAATACTACAAAAGAACCATCACTTGTCCTTTGTGTCTTTGTGGTAAGAAATTCGTTATCCTTTGCTTCTGAAATCTTTGAAAGGATTCTAATTTGTCAGGCATAAACTTTGCATTTCTCCTCATTTCTTCTTCACTTCTTCATATTTTCTGCTTTTTCGCTGGCAGTGCCCAATAAATCTCTCTATAACTATCTTTGTAGTTTCTGCATTCAAAGTACAGTATATGGGAAATAGTTTATATTACCCAGTTTGGTTTGGTACTAATTTTTAGATGCTTTAAAAATACATAGTTATGACTTTTATCAGTCTTCAGAAAATGATAAATTAGTATCTCAAAACCAAGTATCTGAATCAGCTTTTTTTTTCTCTCTCTCAATAAGTTTTTCCTGAAATTGGCTGGTTCTGTGGCTCCAATGTATCTCAGAAGAGTACATACAAATGGAGAAACAAATTGCCTCTGTGGAGATTCTAAATCAGAGTGGTGGTCCATAAAAGCTGAGCCTACTTGGCTGCTTTAATGTATTAAGTCAAGCACAAAAGAGAGAATGCAACTGTTTTTGAAGAGGATCTTCAGAACAGAAAAATTTCTTGAAAAAATAAGACATGGGTTACATCTAAATTGATCGTCCTTTAAAATCATCCATGTGGAGAATAGAATATTCTCTACCAGAGGATTTTTCATGGCTGTGCTAAATATAAGATATAGTCTGTTGGAGTTTTAATAAAATAAGTGTTAGTTTTTATCAGAATAAAGAACAGGATCTGTCCACGACCCATGGAATTAGATACTGTTATGATTCATTCTTGGAAACAGTTCTGCCTTGACAAGTTTGTTTTAATGTCAGGCATTTGGTGATTAATTTCAGATTTGTCATTTTCTGTATTTGCATAAGATCCAACCAGACCGACTATGCAAATGCTTTTCTTTAATTAAATTTGCTCATATTTCCTATACTGTGTATAGAAATGATATTGACACTAAATATTTCCAATAGAAATAAGAATGTGCAAATAGTACTACCGCAATGAAAATAATATGAGATGATCCATTCTTCCCATGGCTTCCAAAGGAAAAAATCAAGAGAAAGGAAAGTCTAAATTTTTGTTGAGTACAGATATAAACAGATGTTTTAGTAGTTTGAATAACAAATATTGTATTTTTCCCTCAAGTGATTTCAGATCTTATAAATGAATCTTTTAGAAGAGAAGAATTGTATGTTCTGTTGTTAACTCTTAATCTTCTGTAGGCTTTTTTTTTTTAACAATTCATTTATTTATTTATTTGCTTATTTATTCCCCCCCCCCCCCCCCCCATTGTCTGCTCTCTATATCCATATGCTGTGTGTTCTTCTGTGTTTGCTTGTATCAGGCAGATCCGGGAACTGATCCTGGGACCTTCCAGGGTGGGAGAGAGGCGATTACTCTCTTGGGCCACCTCAACTCCCTCTTCTGCTACATCTTCTTATTTTCTCTCTTCTGTGTCTCTTGTTGCATCATCTTGCTGCATCAGCTCTCCGCGTCAGCCGGCACTCCTGTGCAGGGCGGCATTCCTGCACCGGGTGGCACTCCCATGAAAGGTGGCATTCCTGCACCAGCTGGCACTCCGTGTGGGCCAGCTTCTGTGCAGACCAGCTTGCCCTCAGCAGGAGGCCCTGGGCATCAAACCCTGGACCTCCTATAAGGTCGACGGGAGCCCAACTGACTGAGCCACATCCATTTCCCTCTACAGGCTATGTTCTAGGATATTTGTTTCAGCTAATATGATGATTTGTGGGGAGAATTCAGATATTTTAGTCCAATTAACTATTGAAAATGAAAAGAAGTGTCCTAAATTATTGCTGCGAACCATAATTTTTTAACATAAATTGGCTAATAGGTATAGGGGCATCAGAACCTGAATTAGTTTTCTATTGCCACATAAATTACCACAAACTTAGTGGCTTGAAACAGCATCTGTTTATTATCTCTGAGTTCTGTAGGTCAGAAGTATAGGCAGGATTCTCTGGGTTCTCTGCTTGGACCTCACAAGACTAAAATCAAGGAGTCAGCTGGCCTGGACACTAATCTGGAAGCTCTAGGGAAGAACCTGCTTCCAGGCTCATGCTGGTCATTGGCATAATTTATTAACATTTCCATGCAATTATAGGACTGAGGCTCCTATTTCCTTGCTAGCTGTTGGCTAGGAATTAGTCTCAATTTCCAGAAACACTGCACTCCTTGGCTTGTGGGCTCCTCCCTCTTCAATGACAGCAATGGCTCATGGAATCTTTTTCATGCTTCAAATCTCCCTAGCTTCCTTTCTACCTTCTCCTCTACCTTTGAAAGGGCTAAAGGGATTAAATCAGGCCCAGCAGGACAGTCTCTGGTGTGTAAAGTCAACTAACATGGAACTTTATTTATTTATTTATTTTTAGATATGGGACTTTAATTACAACTGCAAAATTCCTTCACAGCAGTTCTTCCATTGGTGTTTCACTGGATAACCAGGGGATGGGAAACTTGAATTCTGCCTACCAAGGAACCATTCTAATAATATAGACTATCTGATAGAAAAGAAACTACCTATGACTTTTAGTCTTGCAGATACAAACTCAATACAGAATCAGCAACTATCATGCAATCTATGTACTAAAAGGGAGTTAGAAAGGTTGAACTACTTTACCAAACCACAAATTTGTAGTAAGTTACATTTTATGGGGAATGAATGGAAAAAATATACTTACATTCACTAGGACTTTTGAAGAATATGTCTGCAAACTTTGCAAGCCATTTGAATGGTTCTAATATTACATTATGAAATGCACCAACCCAAAACTGTCCACACTAGTATCATGGGAAGAATGGCAACTCTATTTAAAAAAAAAAAAAAGTGCCATATCAATTATACGAATATTTATTTTTTCTATTGCTCGTCTTTATAAGGGAACATGATTCTTAAAACTGAGTCTCATCAAGATGTTTCTAAAGCATGATAGAATGAAAACAATTATTTTCTTTTAAAATCACCTCAAGTTATTCTTTAGGTAATTCCACACCTCTACCCAAGATCACAGTTAGATCAACGTGGGCTTTCCAATATTTTCCTTCACAGAATGAAATTTCAAAGCCTTTATTGTTAATCTCTTTTTTTTTTCTTTTTTTTTTTTTTGTACCTTAGGTATCCTTTAATACATTAAGAAGTTACTGTTAAATCCCTAACAAAGATGAAAAGCAACTGGTTATCATCCTATGTAGGGTGCAACTAGGGGGAAATTTTTTCACCTGAATTGAACCACTGACAGTAGAACTAGTGGATGCTCCCTTGCTAAAGGACCAGGTGCAATTAAAGAAAGGAAACCGATATAAGTGCAAGGTCAGGAGAGCCTTCTACTTCTTCGGTGGTTTCTTCTAATAACTATGCTAATCTGATAATGTTTCTTTTGAATGTGTCAATAAAAGCACAGAAGATACTTTAAGTTATAAATCGGTCAGTTACAAGAGAATTTTGCTGAAACTTAAAGCAGATAAAGCAGACACCAAGGCCAGGGTTTAATAAGGATGGTGCCTTTTGATGTTGAGAACATTTCTTCATCTTGTAACAGTTTGGCCTCTGTAGCTGTAGCCTGAGGAGAATAGTTCCCACCCATACCGCTCATCTATAAAAGGTGTTCTAAGGATGGATATGGCAGTCTTTTTACAGAGCTTTCATCACAGATGAAAGAGGCTTAATAAATATTGTGTAACATGATGATGATGATGCATACAGAGAAGGATTTTAACAAAACAAATGGTGATCTCTATTTCCTTCTCTAAAATGATTCATTGAATCAACAAACTGCTGGCAAATAGAGCATATTTTACAAAGACATCCCTCCACCATTGTGTAGCAAAGCCAGCTCTCTATATAGTTGGAGGACCCTTCCAGCTGCTACATTTGTCACCTCTTTCAGCTGCTGTTGTTGATTCCACACTACTACTTATGAGTATGTACCAAGGGGCTGAGAAATGGGGACCCCATGTCCAATCAGGCATTACTTTATTTCCTTTTAAAAGTTCCTTTCTGGGCTTCTTATATACTGCTGACTCAGAAATTTGATTCAACCCCGTAAGCAAAGGTGTGTCGCTCTGAGATTTATCACCATAGCATCTCAAATGCCCAAAGCAGATCACTCATTGGCAAACATGTGGGTGCAGCTGCCCACAATAGGACAGCTGCCCTTGACACAGGAAAGTCAGCAACACTTTAACTTCTTGAAACTTGCCTGAGAAAAACTCAGTACTGAAACGCTCAAGGACCTTGAGAGTCTGGTCCTGGGCTGCAAATAAGCTGCCCCTTCCTATGTCTGCTTCCAAGAAAATAGACCTTTTCTTCTTGCACTTTTCCCAAATGATTTGCTGTTGATCAAATTGTTGCTTGTTACCTTGGCTTAAAGTGAGCCAAGTCACTCAAATTTGTTTTGATAAGTCAGGATTTGTGGAACAGTGGAAAAAGAGACAGGAAAACTATACTTATACCTTTACTTAGTAGTTTTTTGCCCTGTTGTGAAAATGTGATATTTCTTTTTCTCTCCTTACTTAAGTATAGATAGAAATCTCTCTGCCCTTAAGTGCATGCCTAGATCTTATTAGGGATAAAATGTTTCCAAGAACTGTATAGGAAAAAGCCATCCATTAAACTGAGTAAAGCTCCATTTATACTTACTATATTATAAACATTTTTTCTGTTTTGTCATAAGAGCTATGTTAATCTGAGACTGTGTCTTTTGGGGGTGTCAATATAATGGCTACAATTACAATAGTCAACATTTAGTGAGTGCTTACTGGCATACTGGTCTAAGATCCTTACATATAAACAGTCCTCACAACTATATATGAAATAATTTGATTTTTGCCGTCTGATAGATGAAGAAACTGTGGGGCAGAGAGGCTAAGTAACTTCCCTAAGGTCACACAGCTGCTAAGGGGTTGAGCTGAAATTTGACCCAGAGAAGCTGACCTCTCAACCACTATGCTATAGCTGTTTTAGAAGGCATACTCTTCTAAGATGTCTTTAGAAAACAGGAATAGATATTCATGTACCTAAATTGGCAACCTTGAAAAGAAAGCCCCTCTCTAGATCAGTAGAAAGCAGCTAAAATGAAGGAAAGCAATATTCCAAATTTTTATTATGTCCTCAACAATAAATTTATGAAACTGACTCGAAAGTTATTTGTCAGGCATGGTGGTTATAGAGTTTCTGATTGGGGTGATAAGAAGGCTTTGTTAGTGGGTTGTGGTGATGATAGCACAACATTGTGCTTTTAATTAATACCTCAGAAATATATGCTAAAAAAAGGGGGAAATTTGTTATATATGTTACCACAATAAAAAAAAAAATTAAAGGCGGCAGACTTGGCCCAGTGGTTAGGGCGTCCGTCTACCACATGGGAGGTCCATGGTTCAAATCCCGGGCCTCCTCAACCCATGTGGAGCTGGCCCATGCGCAGTGCTGATGCACGCAAGGAGTGCCCTGCCACGCAGGGGTGTCCCCCACATAGGGGAGCCCCACGCGCAAGAAGTGTGCCCCATAAGGAGAGCAGCCCAGTGCGAAAGTACAGCCTGCCCAGGAATGGTGCTGCATACACAGAGAGCTGACACAAAAGATGACGCAACAAAAAAAGAAACACAGATTCCCATGCCGCTGACAACAACAGAAGCAGACAAAGAAGATGCAGCAAATAGACACAGAGAACAGACAACCAGGGTGGGGGGGGAGGGGAGAGAGAGAGAGGGAGAGAATCTTTAAAAAATAAATAAAATAAATTTTAAAAAATTAAAGCAACAGGAAGTAGTTATATTGTAGAGATCAGGAAACTGCAAGCATAGCATGAATTAAAAAGAAAAAAACAATTGTCCTCATGTTATGCAACCTCTCCTCAAAGCAGCTTAGATATCCATGAGGATAATATAATCTGGAAAGAAGATGACATCATCTGGAAATTGGGATACTTGATAAAAGTGGCTTGAATGATGAAGAATCTGATAATTTGAATAAAATTGTGTTATAAATTTTGCGTGAAAAGCATTGATCTCTAAATTAATAAATTTTACATGTGATTTTAAACATGTTGCTAAGTAATAAATATTTATTAAATTAATTTAAAAACTTTCTAAATAAACTACAATGCACATCTGCGATGTAATAAAAGGAGCTTTCACATACAATCCTCTTAATTCCATAAGGTTTGAAATATTAATGCAAGCATAAGATACTGTTTTTGGTTTGTTTGTAGATTTTTTTGCCTACTATTTAGCCATCTCAATAAATAAGTAAATTAAGTACTGTTATCTGATCACCATTTTACATCTGAAGGGTTACGCTCTGTAGCAGTTTGCTATGATTATGAATTCCAAAAATAGATATTGGATTATGTTTGTAATCTGATCTGTACCTGGGCAGGATTAAGTTATGATTAGGGCTTTGATTGAACCATGTCATTAGGTCATAGATTCCGCACTCCTTGGTGGATGGGGACTCACAGATAAAATGCATGGCAAAGGACAGAGTTGAGAGCTTTTGATGCAAGGGCTTTTAATGTTGGAGTTTTAATGTTGGAGTTTGATGCTGAAGCTGGAGCCCCAGGGAAAGAAACAGAGCCATTTGCCTGATAGTCTACAGCTCACCTTGTGGAGAGAGGTAAAGCCTAGGGAGCCTCATAGTCTACAGCTGACCTTGTGGAGTAACAGAGGAGCTAAGTCCAAAGGAACCCAGGAAGCCTGAGCCCTCGTAGACATTGGCAGCCATCTTGTTCCAACACGTGAAAATAGACTTTGGTGAGCATAAGCATAAGTTACTTCCCTCACCGAAGTCTATTTTGACGTGTTGGAACAAGATGGCTGCCAATGTCTACGAGCGTTCAGGGATAGAGAGGGCTCTTTAGACACAGCAGAAACCCCAGGGAGAGACAGAGCCATTCACCTGATAGTCTATAGCTGACCTTGTGGAGAAAACAGGAGCTGAGTCTAGAGGAACCCAGGAAGCCTGAACCCTTGTAGACGTCAGCAGCCATCTTGCTCCAAATAGACTTTGGTGAGGCAAGTAACTTATGTTTTATGGCCTGGTATCTGTAAGTCCCTACCCCAAATAAATACCCTTTATAAAAACCAACCCATTTCTGGTATTTTTCCCCTTTGGCTGACTAATACACAGTCTTAAGAATTTGAGACCCACTTATGCTTACCGTAGCTAATAATGGTCCACACTGCAACCAGACCTTGCAGGAGTCAGTAAGGGGGAGAAGAGCAATTTGTAGCTCATCTTCTGGCCACAAAGTGTATCCTCTTTTCATTCTGTCAGCTTTGCTATTGTTTGAATTTTTATATTTTGCTTCACATTTTCTTGCAACTTTTCCAGGCATTTATTTAATTGAACTTGGGAAGGAGAAGATTGTTTGTTTGTTTGTTTTCTTTCCAATACCTATCATAACTATTCCAGTATCCATACTGGGTATCTTCCGAAGGAGTCAGCTAGGATGGTAGCTGCCCAGCTGAGCCCCCAGTACTCATTCAAAGTCTTTAATCAAGTGCCTCTTGTTGGGGAGGGGCTGTGTTAGAGAAAACAGAAATGTAGAGAAGAAACATCAATAAGTAAATAATCCATTATCCCTGCCCTTGAAGATCTTGGTGTTCAAATATTTTCTTATTTGCTAGGCAGTTTCATCTTATCAATTTTTTATGGAGAAAAAATGTCATTTCTAAGATGTGAACTGAATTTTTTTATGGGGAAGGAGTGAGGGCTTGGGGTGATGCAGTGAAACCTAGAGTTACTGATTAAGTTACAGTAATACTTTTTCTCCCTATAGATGTAACAGGGGGAGGCAAGGTATGGGGAACGTGCTTAGAGGGGTCAGTGGAGTGGAGAAGGCCCGGTCAAGGATGAGGAGACGTGGACTGAGTGGGCATAGGAAGTAGAGGCAGGGCCAGGGTCATCCGCTGGAACCAGGCCATCGGCCACATCTGTGCAGAGACCAGCAAGGACCCTGAGGAAAGCACCTGGTCCCGAGGGCCAGGCTGGATATCAGGGTGCAGTGGAGGTGGAGCGGGCTTAGAAATTCTCAGCTGCTTCCCTCCAGTGGATGTACTGTGTGACTTCTGATTTCCTCTCTCCTGGTCTCTCTTGGCTTCCCCTTCCTGTCTGGCAAGAGCTCCCTTTTGTCACATCTTTTTTCTTCCTCACCGTGATAGGCTGAAAAATGGGGCCACAAGAAGTCCGTGTTCTAATTCCTGGAACCTGTGAAAGTATATGGCAAAGACTTTGTGGATGTGAATAAATTAAGGACTGGGATGGGTGGGTCCTACATGCAATCACAAGTGTCCTTTTAAGAGGGACACAAGGGAGATTAAAGATGGGAGAGAAGAAGGCCATGTGATGAAAGCAGAGGAAAGCAAAGTCAGAGAAGATACTAAGCCTCTGGCTTGGAAGATGGAGGAAGGAGCCTTGAGCCAAGGAATGCAGCAAGGAAACTGATTCTCCCTGGAGCATCCCATGGGAACACAGGCTTATCAGCACCTAGATTTTGGCACAGTAAAACTGATTTTGAACTTCTGACACCCAGAACTGTGTTGTTTCACAGCTTCCATTTTGTGCTAATTTATTATAAGCAGCCAGGGAAGACTGATAGAGTCATGCTGGGATTCTTTGTTCTTTTACCGTCTGTCTTGCTCTATTTCCCTGGAGCAAAGACCCTTGTCCAGTCTCAATGGTGAGAGGGCAAAAGGGAAAAGGAAAAGAAACTCTCAAGAGGAAAGAGAACCTGGAAAATGTTTCAGAAATATTTTCTGTATTCATTGGTTATTTATTCAGTATTGGTTATAATTGGTGAGCTATCTAGACTCTTAACTACTCCTTTTCTCTCCTTCCACCCTGACTTTTTGTCCATTTTACTGCTTTTTAAAGAGAATGAGGAGATGAAAAAATTAAACGGGTCCATTTTGTGGAATGTAAGATTTGAAATGGAGGGAGATAAAAATGAAGACCGAACTCTCTGTGAGCTCTTTTCAGTCTTGCTCTTCTGCTGTCGGTTGTGAAATATGAAATGAATTTATCATGAGTCCCAAAGACCGAAGGCCCATAGAGAAGCCTTCAAGGACTTGTGTCTATGTGAATGTATATGAATGAGAGTTATAAAAGCTGGTAGCCACTGGCTGAAAGAATGGCCCCAAACCAGTACTCTACAAGAATCACAAGTATTTGGGTGTCCAAGGGTCTGAGTGATGAACAGGTATATATTTGGAGCCAAAGTCGGGCAAACCTGGTACCAAACAGTAGATAGCCACACTGTTCCCTAAGGAAGCATATTGTCCCCAGAGGCTTTCAGGAGCCCAGAGACTAGTGGCAGAGCCCAAATAAAAGTCAGGTGGTGTTAGAGGACAGAGAAAGGAGCCAGTCCTTCACAACAATTCCAGCCCCAAGAAGCTACCACCCTATCCTCTCTTTTTCACAACTGGCTATTTTTCTTAGCATGGACTCTGTTCCCACATGTCAATATTAATAATTTACATTATAAGATTTCTGAAGCCATAGCAGAGCAGTATAGCATTCAAATTGACCTAAAATGGTACTTCAGGTACCTCTTACTAGTTGAATACTGTATTTCAAAACTGACACCTTGTTGCTTTGCTCTGAACTCTTTCTCTTCATTCTTCTGGAACACAACGTTGCCTTTTAGTATCTTAGCACCGGCAATTTTCCCACAGTTCAATAAGCAAAGAGAATTTGTGCCACTCTGCCTAGGAAATCTCTTTGGAATGAACCAGCAGAAATAGGGTTGACAATTTACAGAATTCTCAAAGGAAACCTTTCACGCAAGAGCAGTTTTGTGTCCATTTGCCCAAATTAACAAAGAAAATGTTACTAGAATTTAAGTATAGAAAATACCAAGGAGAATATAACACTACATTACTGTTTTATTGAATACTTAATCACATTAAGCTTTAATTTGGTACTGAATTCTTTTCTGAACTTTTTTTCTTTTTCATTCTGAAACATGAGAAATTTATGACTCCTCTTTTTCTTCCTCTCCACCTCCTGAAAATTTCTTAAATCATAACTTACTGAATAATACAGAACTGTGGCTTAAAATATACAGTGTCTCATGAGAGAGAAAACAAACTAAACACACTCTTTATGTCAAGATGACAAACTTAAATTTCTCTTTTAGAAGTGTTTAGAACAAAGATGAACAATGATGCAAATAATTGCCTGTTTTGGCAAGACCCCATAAAGTGGCATCTGGGTATTTTGTAAGGATTCTTAGAAAGGACTACTGATATAGGGACAAGGAAAAGGTCTATTAAAGTTAAGTGGGGGAAGCAGACTTGGCCCAGTGGTTAGGGCATCCGTCTACCACATGGGAAGTCCGCAGTTCAAACCCTGGGCCTCCTTGACCCGTGTAGAGCTGGCCCATGCACAGTGCTGATGCACACAAGGAGTGCCATGCCACACAGGGGTGTCCCCCGCATAGGGGAGCCCCACACGCAAGGAGTATGTCCCATAAGGAGAGCCACCCAGTGCAAAAGAGAGTGCAGCCTGCCCAGGAATGGCACCGCACACATGGAGAGCAGACACAACAAGATGATGCAGCAAAAAAAGAAACAGATTCCCATGCCACTGACAACAACAGAAGCGGACAAAGAAGAAGATGCAGCAAATGGACACAGAGAACAGACAACCAGGGCGGGGGGGGGGGGGGGAGAGAAATAAATAAATCTTTAAAAAAAAAAGTTAAATGAACTAAAAAATGTGGGGGAGGGGCCACTATATCAAATCCTGGTTTGTTCTGGCCCTGTTTATCAAGTTAGGTCTCAGCTTCTTAGTTTTAAAAAATAAGAGTTTAAATTTAATGCTCTACAGGATCCATTCCAGCTGCCAAATTCCAAAAGCAATGGTTTTGCTCCAAAACTGCTTGTAATGGTCTCCTTATACCTGCTTTGGATGTTAACACATCTGCTTTGAAAAGAAGCTCAAATTGATGGCCAGCTGTGTTCCTTCTAGGATTACCTGATATCATGGACCTGGTTTGTAGGAAAGTATTTAAACAGCTTAAGATTTTTTGGAAAACCTGTCACAGAAAACTTACAAGTAGAACTCCTTGCTTTCAAAGTTATTTGATCTGTTTTTCCATAACTGAAAAATGAACAAACCATACCATTTTCCAGATGGCGTACTTGTGATGTCTTTAGGTTTTCCAGGTTACAAGTGTCAAACAAGCAGACATGAGTTATAAATATTGAGTAAATTCCCCACCAAAATTAAACTGTGCACCTAAGAATTTTCACAACAGAACAGAATAGAGTGCTGCATTTTAGAAATCTGATTAGTTAGAGGACTGTGATTGGTTTGGAAAGACATGATCCCTTGGTGATTAAAACAAAGAAAATCTAATCCTTAGCCAGAAACCATTAGTAACTTATAGGAACAGCTATGTGAGTAGGTGGCTTCATGGTGCCATGAGAGTTTTTAAGTGCATAAGTAGCAGTTTCCTGTTGTTCAAGCTCAACAGATATATTTCAGGAACATTCCTACAGCTGAGAAACTAATGAAGTGAAGGTATATCATCTTCCTCATCTAAAATAAGGTATTATTTTCTGTGGAGTAAATGATCAATTTCTGTTTTTCCATCCATGCTGAATAAGTAAATTTTTTCCCTCATCATCAGCCATGTAATGAGAGACCCCTAGAACACAGTGTTTGATTTATATTCTTTTACTTAGTGACCTTTCAGTGTCTTTAATGTGGACACAGATATCTTTTTACCTGTGATTTAATGGGTAATCCTTTTGCTGTAGTAATAAAGAAAGTCATTTGAATCTGATGGAATAAGACAGCTAAGCATGAATTTGTATAGATACCATTACATTTTGGAAATTATAGGTAATTTTTTTTTTCATTTTTTATTGTGGTAAAATATACATAAAATCCACTTTTTAAACCATTTTTATGTATATAGTGCAGTGGCATTAAAGATTTTCACAAGGTTGTGTAACCATCGTCACTGTATTTCTAGAATCTTTTCATCATCCCAAGCAGATATTCTGTATGCAGTAAGTGGTAACACCCCTTTCCTTCCCTTTCCCCAGCCCCTGGTTACTAGTTCTACAATTTTTGTCTCTATGTAATTTGCCTATTCTACATTATAGTGTTAAAAGAAATAAAATAGTGCTACTATGACTAAGAGATTTAAAATGAAGTTGGAGGTCCTTCTGGAGGAGGTCTCAGGTCTCAGCCAGATATCACAAACTGCCAAAGGGTGCAGGCCTCAAGGAACAATGTCCCTCAAAATCCTGAGGATACCTGCATACCAGAAACAAGCCCCAAGATAAAGAATGCCGTCCGCCATCTAACCTGAAGGACATTTAGAGTAACCGAAATATCCACCAACCCAAACAACTTGTGTAACCTTTTCCTTTAAAAAAAAAACAAAACAAAAAACCCTTGCACAGAACTTCCAAGACAGAACTCCATATGGGTTGCTACCTGAATCTGTGCTCCTTGAATTGAAATTCTAAGACCCTGTATTAGTCAGCCAAAGGGGTGCTGATGCACAGTACCAGCACTCTGTTGGCTTTTATAAAGGGCATTTATTTGGGGGTAGAAGCTTACAGTTCCTAGGCCCTAAGGAGTCCAACTCAGGGTACTATAATAGGTACTTTCTCATCCAAAGTCATTAGCCGTGTGGGAGCAAGATGGCGGGCAGTGTCTGTGAGGGTTCAGCTTTCCTTCTTCCTCTTAAGGCTCCTGGTCCCAGCTTCTTCCAGTCTCAGCTGTAGGCTGGTATAAGGCTCATCTCTCTCCTGGGGCTCATTTCTCTCTGGGCTCAGCTGCAGCTATAGGCTATCAGACTCATCTCTCTCCCTGTGGCCTCTGCCATGTGTGTGGAGTCATCTCTATTCCTTGGTGTTCTTCTCCTGTGTATTTACTTACCAGGGCTCCAGCATCAAAACTCAAACTCCCTCCTCTGCTGTGTTGTTTCTCCTTTTGATGTAGCCAAATCAAAGCCCTAATTTTAATTTAATCAAGTAAAAGGGAAACCTCAGAGTTTAATACAATCTAATATGCCCAAAAGGAACAGACCAGTTTACAAATATAATCCCATATCTTGTTTTTGGAATTCATAAACAATACCAAACCACTACAGATCCCAAATAAATGTCTTTATTGCCTTGCAGTTAGCTTAGTTTGTTATTTCTCTGTTGATAATAGGTATAATTTTGAGAATATATTTTTGTTCATATGTGACATTTTAGGAAGAGTACCATAGACAAAATGTGAAAACAGAGGAAATGACAGTGGAGTATGAATAGTGTTGAAAGAAGCTGGGCTCAGTCAAAAACTGATTTCTAAGAGCCCACATACTTCAAATTCTGAGACTAGAAAAAAATTAAATGGCCGTGTAGCTAGTAACTTTTAAAAAAAATAGCTCTCTATTGTTTATGTACCTATTTCTGTGATCATGCTGAAAAATCCTTGAGTAGGGACTATAATTAATGGACTTCTGAGAGACATAGAGTCTTCCTTCTAGTGGCTTTCATTTCAAACATATTATTTCTGATAATTTGTGCTTCTAAAACTTCTTCAAGTCAATTTTACTTCATTGCTAAGGTAATTCAAATTCTTCAGAATTTTATAAATTCCTAGTAACACCTAATAAAAAAATAGCATACATTTCGTAAAGAAGGTACAAAGGCATAGTTAAAATTGGTGAAGTTTTTCTTTGTCTCCCAGTCCATCCCCTTCTACTTCCTTCCTTCTTGCCCACACTGTCTAGTCTTTTATTTAGTGACTTTTCACCTATTTTGAAGCCTTCGTCTTGTTTTCACTGCTCTTATGTTCTCCTTTTGCCTCTAGTTGAGAATGAAAAAAAAAATTCTATGTTCAAAGACTACTTTGAAACCAGACATATCATTTAATTTCTCCTGACTTCTTTGTCTTTTATGTGAAATGGAGAGTTTTGTGAAATGAATTCTAGAAACAGCCTTCAAATAGCAACTGTGAAGCTCTGGCTCTGTCACCGCATTGTGGGACCTTCCTTGGTACTTTGTCCCAGGCTGGGGACTTTAAAAGCTATGGCTAATAGGGAATTGGTCCCCATTGACTGCATGACCCAAGGGCTCCAGACTCCCTCTTCTTGGTAAAGCAGCCTTGTAAAGAAAGAAGTTTCTTAAATTTCAAGCCCCCCAGTAAGGTAGAACACAAGATCTGAAAATCACGAGAGGAAGGGCATGCAGTGGTGGCAGTGATACCAGCCAAAAGTGGGTTCTTTTCTCCCAAGTGCATCTTTAAAGCCAATTCATGAGACTCTGGGGTTTCAAAGAGAGAAAGAGTTTATTTGGTTGCACAAACAAAGGAGGCCAGTCACCTTAGATGGCCCCAAAACGGCCTTTCATGAAATGCAGAAATGCTAATATTTTGTAACATTTGGGGTGCTAATGAGTAATTGGGATGGAACTGGACACAGGCTCCTTCTTTAATAAACATCAAGGGGCTGAACAGGACCTGGGTGAGCAGAGTAGCAAACCAGGGTCAGTAACAGGATTTGGGATGGGATGAACAGAACAAAGGTCAGTTGGGAGGCTTTTCAAATGGAATTAAACAGAGGTAAGTGGCGTAGTTATCATCCCAATCGCCGGAGAGTGTCTAATCTATAAACAAGGGTCAGGTCAATCTAGAATTACCATCTCAAAGGTAAGCATACACAAGGGTGAGGTCTAGTCTAGAGTAACCTTAAACAGGCAGGAGAGCACACTAGCTAGCTTCAGTAATTTCAGCTATTAACCTTTTGCTGTTTTATAATATAAAGTCATCTATATAATGATTTAATCATGATTATTTGTTCATTTCTAACCCTCGGTTACAGTAAAATCAGAATGGTTAGGTGGGGGTTCAGAAGACCTCTGGGAAGACCTGTGAGGCATTTAGGAAGGAGGGAGGCTGAAAGCCTTTCATAAAAGTCTGTAACTTAGCTTCTGAGGGAGAAGAGGAAGATACTAGGTCGATCTGGACATATTAGCCATGACTCTTTGCTGATATCTGACTTATGGGTCCTTTAGCATCTCGTGTTTTTTGAATATTAGCAGATGAAGGCACCATAGACTTCAGCCCTTAAATGCACGTTCAAATGAGTATAGACTCTACAATGCATAAAAATAACAAATGAAATAGGCCAGGTACACCTTAGAACAGGAAAGAGTGGGCCCCTAAAGGATTGCCCCTAAAGCTGTTTGTTATGATGTAGGAACAATGCACCAAGATTACCAGATCATCCAAGATTTCAGGAAACACTGGAAATACTTATCTTCATGGGAAATCTCTAAATTTCTTAGTGTTGGCAAATAAATCAGGGAAATTGAGTTTGTGTCCTTCAGGCTAGCCAAATCCCTTGTTTTACACAACAGGACACAGAAGTTCAGAAAAATAACCATGAGTTGCCCATTTGTCACATGGATGTGTAGCCAATGCTGATTTCTAGATTCTTGGTTACATAGTAAAAAAGAATTCAGAGATACGCCACAGGTATGAGAAAGTTAAAAAAAGAATTTATTATAGGAAAAGTATACCCAGCAATGTATGTAGGCAGGCATTCTCAAGAAAGATGTGCCCCTTTCCAGGGGCTCCTGGTTTTATTGACTGTCATTGGGGTTAGTGTTTATGCTAATTGGAGTATTTAGGGCAAAGCCGGGAAAATTCATTGTGTGACTTGATTTTTAGGGGTTGGTGTCCAGAGGTAATTGGCTCTTGGCTGTTGCTCTTGAGCCCTGCTGGAATTTGCTGCATGTGGAGCTCATGAAAATTGGTAGGTAGTGTGGGAGTATCCTGTTTCACTCCTGCTTTCTGCTGGATGGCCATTGCAAGCTGCCTTCCCGTGATTTGTCAGTCAGTGGGTGCATGCTGCCAGTGTTGTTTCCGCAGCTGATGGGTGAATGGTATAGACTCTATTATCATGTCAGCAGGCATAAGCTTTAACTTATTTGCCCACATCAGCAGGTGCCAGCTGCCTTCTGATAATCTGTCTACTTGAGTCCAGCAGGATGCTGCTTTAGTTTTTTCCTTCTGGATGGTGTTTGTGTAGAAATCTAATGGATTTTCCACCTTTCCTCCATAGGTTCCTATTCTGTCCATCCTGCCTCAGATGTTTAGTGTCAGCCCAAATGGGAATGCATCCTCCTGATCTGGTTTATTCTTTTTCTGAACATGATTAAGAAATTCAAAGAGGTGGTTTGTAAGAGAATGAGGTTGGAGGCAGAATTTCAAGTTATATTTAGTGAATTAGAGAAAAATCTAGTTTTCTGAAAGTACCTCAGGTAGTTAAAACAAATTTCCCTGAATCTGAAACTCTGAATTATTTTGACCAAATCCATGAATGCCAATATACATAAGAGGTTTTCTCAATTTGACTAATTGAAAACTTATTTTCAAGGAACATAAACAGAAAAACAAACTGCTTCAGAGGTCTAAACATTAAATGGCCAGTACAGTGGAAATCTACATATTGCCTGTCAGTCATCTTTTATTTAAATAAAAGCAAGCCTATATCTTAAAAAAAAATTACAGAACTGTTCATGTCATAATATGGCTTGAAAATAATAAAGAGAAGCATTAATTACTCCTTTTTGTAACCGGTTTCTTACCTTAATAATCTCTAATCGAAAAACAATGTATCGTTTCAAAAAATATCCAACGTTGGGTTGTGTGATTACCAGTCAGAGTTTGTGTTGTGGATTGGTAGATAGATATAGCTACATCCATAAATTTAAAATATTTTAATTAATACTTTATCTTCATTCTCTTTTACCAAGCACTGTCCATAACATTCTGTTTAGCTTATAAAAAAGAATGGAAAGTTTTTATGAGATATATATCTCCTATATCATATTGGTGTGAGCCAATTCTATTATATCAGGTGTCCTGTTGTTTCTGTTTCTCTGGAGAACCCTGAATAATACATATTGCTAGAATGCTATCAGTTATACTCTATGATCAATGTATTTCTCTTATTTTATTACTTATAATATGAATTACCAAAGTAGAGAAAAAAACTGTTCTACTTACTACTCATAATACCACTTCCAGATTTCTTACACACACATTTTTACATGGTTATAATCATAACATGTGGTTTCATATATGTAAAGTTTTAATATTATTTCATAAGATGTTTCTAAGTTGCTTCATGGTCTTTATAGTCATCATGTTAGTTGAAGCACCAGTTTCCTGTCAGCAACTTACTTAGCTATATCCTTAATGATAAAGAGTAAGATTGCTTCCAATTATCTCCTGCTATAAAACTACAAAGAATGTTTTTACATTCATTATATTTTTTTCATTATTCTTCAAAGACTCACCTCCTTTGAAACTCAGTTGTAAAGCTTTGGTATACCCTCACTGACGGTTACTCTTTAAACTACCCAGCCACTCCTAGGGTTCGTACAAATGGTTCTTTGACAAGCACTGCTGTTGGTTTCCCATCAACTAGCTTTAATGTAGCTAAATCACCTCCAGATTGAACAAGCGAGACCACTTTGGGGCAGATGGCCTAGGTCACTGATTGTCCACCTACTGGGTACAGTTTTAGAGTATTTTCCTAAATAGGTCATCATCCTAGTTCAAAATTTAGTTTCATTGATGGCAAAGTCATCAATTTTTTGGTAGTTTGATGGAAATACATTTATAAACATCATCTATTTTATTGTATCATTTAATAAGAAATCAACCTTATGCTGTAGATTTACCAACTAAAACTCAACTTTAATTTTTTTTTATGAAAAATGATTCTGCTTAAGAAATAATTTCCTTAGATTCTTTGCCAACAATAAGAATAACCCAGAAAAACCTTGATTATTGTAATTATAACAACAGGCTTATTCAGAAATCAAACTTCTGTCAAATTTCAACCATTCAGAGTAGTGATTATTTAGGCACCTACTACTTGCCAGGCACTCTCTAGTGCTAGGAGTATAGTCATGAACAAATCAGACAAAAGTATTTTCTTCGTGGACTTCATTCTAGAAGAAGGAGAAAGACAATAGGTAAAGGATGTTGCACGTGTAGAATGTTAGAAGGTGATAAATGCTATAGAGGAAATAATAAATCAGAGAAAAGTGAGAGAAATGTCAGGGGCTGGACAGAAGGTTTCAAATTTAGGACCATCAGGGAGAACATTATAGAGAAGGAGACAATTGAGCATAATCCTGAAATACATGAGAGTGAGGCATACATGAATCTAAGGGAAGATTATGCTCAGTAAGGGACATAGCAAGTATCAAGACTTCAGGATACTTGGAAATTACTGGGTACCAGGAAGATCACTGAGATTTGGAATTAGAAGACCTAGATTTCTGAGTCTCTTACCAACTCTAAAATTTTATTTGTTCATTAATAAGTCATTAGGAGGAGGTTAGAGGGCTTTAGACTCATTTAATTCATGAGACAGGGAAATAGGTGGTACATTTAAGAAAACTCTCCATCATCAATGCTGACTGAAAAACAGGTTCAGCGCTTAAATGTTGAGCTTCAGTAATCTGGAAAATGCAGTTACACCAAACTCCTCATTCCATGAAACTGATAAATGAGGCATCACATGCCATATGGATGAAGGGGATGCAATGGTAACAGATTTCACTTTCTTAAGAAAGTTTCCATTCAGTTTGATATGCTGCATCACTTCAACCGTTGACCTGCTGTGCTCTAGCCATGCATTTTTGAATACTGTGCAATTTCTGATACTAATTTATTTGCTGCCCACCGAAGTATACAGGCAAGTTAGGAGGCTGACCCTCCATAGAACCAAGCAAGGTGATAAGTGCATCATCCGTAGTAAATAGATGATCAAGGAAATAAATGCATCATGTTTTCAACATGTTAATTTTATGGACTGTCATGTGCTTTGACATTTCCTTAAATGTATTATAGAGCCACAAATAAAGTGATAAATATCTGCCAACACGGAAAGATGGTTCCTTGTATATTTATTTGCTTGCTCCAGTGACCGTTGATGATGAAAAATCCTGATACATAAGTCTTTGCATTAACAGCACCTCATCAGGAAAAGTAGGTGCTGAGTTTTTAGAATTTTCTCATCAGCCTTGTGTTCGTTCTTGGATTTTTCTATTTGGTTCCACTTTAGAGCTGTTTCTAGCAAAGAAGCACACTTTCTTTTTCTCCAGATTGAAATGACTTTTTATTGACTTAAATGAGAAAGCAACTGATTGGCTTAACAAGGGCCATTTGGAGAAGGCATTACCTCCATGCTTTTTAAGCCAAACCACCATGAACTTACCACAAAGAATGCTTTTAAAGTGAGGCTCTCAGTGAAGTAAATCAGACTCAGAGTCTTTTATTACTCATGCTCTGTCCTTTGCTGCTGAGCTGGAAAGTAAAAGCTTTGAGTCATAATAAACTAAGAAGTGCTTTACCTTATATTTTGCTATATCTCCATTTGTGCAAAAATAACATTCTAAGTTCATCTCCAATAAGTTAAAATTTTTATAGCAAGCCAAACTGTATTAAAATGAACAGTACTAATTATTTCCTCCTATGGAAAATAGAGAGTGAAGGAATATTTTTTTAACTACTTACTATGCTCCAGATTTGGGGCTAGATCAATAAATATGCCATTTTTTTCAGATGCAGAAACTGAGACTCAAAGAGATCATACAGGCAGTGTGTAGCAAAAACTTCCAAAGTCTCCACACTTTCCAAAAAAGGTGTGCCGCCTCCCATTATCTAGCCACTGCTAACTGCACTGGTGTAGTATTTGCTGGACATCAAATCCAAAAGCAGGATTGTGACTGCAGTCAGGTCAGGGCCCAGGAGGCAGGGAGGCTGTCTGTCCTTCCCCGGCCGCTCCCTGCTTCTGCACTGCTGTCTTGAAGTGGGGCTGCTAGATTTTTTTCAGGCTGAATCTTACTTGACGGCTGAGCCACCATCTCCATAATTCATACCTTAATAATGGTATTTAGTTCCTAAGCCTTAGGAAATAACAAAACTCTCAGACTGACTCACAGAACAGAAAGCCACCTTATAAATTTATTTTGCGAGCTATTCCACGACTGAAAAGATTTTTGCATTCCCTTTCTGGTAAATAGTTTCACTGAGTAGAGTATATTATGATAATACTTACAGCCCAGAAAGCTACCATGTGGCCAAAGAACTGGAAGTATGAAATTGGGCAAGGCTAAAGGACAGTCATTTAGCTATTTATTAGACCATGGTGTCATCTCCTGATTGGCTTTTTCCAATCTAGAGAACCAGAAATGATTTTTAGCTTACAGATGGTGCTATAGACTGAAAATTCTTATTCTCTCAACTGTTTTCTTTGGGTAATTTTTAATCCCGTGGTAACACCTACCACCTAGGTTTTTCTTATCCAGTGTGTTCTGAGATAGAAGTATTCTACTCTACAAACAGCCAAAAACTACTTTAAACCTGAGAAGAAATATTTTGGACTAATTATTTTTTGATGTAGCTCTTTTTCATCTTTGTTGTTTTATGCTCAGCATGGCAATTGAGAATTGAGATGTTTGAAATTGAAAGCACTAGGGACATTTGTGTGATTCTTTTAGTAAAAAAGCTCCTTACTGACCCCTAAAATGGTTTTCAGCAGTTTAAAAGCCTTTTCATAGCCCTTTTTAAACTTAATTCAATTTAACGTAACTACAGTGTGTGCGTCTTTAAGTGTGTAGATGGCTGAGGTCAAAAGGAATCAATTTAAGAACCGTCTTCACCTTTTATAAACTGCAGCAACATTTCAGCTCCAGAAACATGACAGCATGTTTTGACATAACGTTGTCAATACCATAAATCTGGGAAGAGCAGTCATTGTTTTGACACTGAGATATACTTCCTTCAACTAGGAACCATCTTTTGATTTAATCACCTTCTGGTTGTCTATTTTTAGGCCATTTTAGGGATGAGAGTACCTGCATCATAGCAAGAGATTGTTTCAAATCAAAGTACCATTTTCCTAAAAATACCTCCAGTGGATTTGCTTGGCAATTTTGAATGTCACTTTGAAGAATACTGTAGTGGTCACATAAAGGAATTCAAGAAGTGTCCTATGCATGTGATTCAACTACCAGTCCAAAATTTTTTTCAAAATGTTTTAGTTACCAGCAGGCATCAGAACTCAGGTGCAAAATGTCAACCTTAGAAAATAAAGACCTAAACTCAGGAAACTTTTACTTTGATATTTTTGTTGAAAATGGTAATGTCAGAGTCCAATTGTCTTTTCTAATGCGCAGTCTCTAGAACCTAGTAAGTGCACAAGAAGTATTTGCAGAAGGCAGGCAGCTTGGTCATGGCTTTTTGTCTGGTTTCCCCAGGGTCCTCCTTGCTCTGTGTCCCCTGAAGCCATCAGATTGACACCTCAGCTTCTCTTGGCTTGTTTCATTCCTGGACTATTGTCCACAATCCTCAAACAAACCCATTCCACTCCCAGGTTAAACCAGGCTCCTCAGAATCTGCTCCCATCTCCAGATCCACCCTGTTTCCCCCTTGGTTAGGTGAAGTGATCCATTACAAATGTACCATATTTTCGTCTGCTAAAGGCTGCCGAGGCAATATACCATAAACGGGTTGGCTTTTACAATGGGGATTTATTAGCTTAAAGACTTACAGTTCTGAGGTTGAAGAAAAGTGTCCAAAACAAGGCATCAGGCACCTTCTTCTCTGGGCTCGGTTGCTTTCAGCCTCTGGCTGCCCCATCTTGGCTTTCTCCCTCAGCCACTGTGGGTTTATCTCTGAGCTCCTGTATGTCTCTGTGGCCCACTCTCTTTGTATTCATGCCATTTATAAAGGTCTCAAATAAGAGGATTAAGACCCACCCTGGGTCATGCCTTACTGAAGTAATCTGATCAAACGGTTCCATGTACAACAGGTTTATACCCACAGGAATGCACCATTCTCAAGAACATGACTTTCTGGTGTACATACAATCTCAAACCATCATACACCTAAGTGTTAATTACCATTATAAATTGATATATCAGAGTATTACCTCATTATAGGGTGAAAATTTCCAAGTGAGGTATTCACCAGGACTCTTCAAATATTTCTAGTTCTCCTCCTTTCTGAGTACATACAAGAGCTGTCTGCCCTGTCCCCTTGAAGTTAGGTGTGGCCATGCAAATTGCTTTGGCAAATATGAGCCTGAACCACATTCACTTATGAGTCCCATTGTTAGAGCCCAGCAAGGATGAATCATGCTCCTTTCTTACCTTGGTGACTGCAGGAAGAGAAGTCAGTGAAAAATGGTCCTATTGATATGTCAAAGTGGGAGCAATCTTTTTTGTTTTCATTTTTTTAAAATTTTATTGAAATACATTACTTACATGAACATATACAGTTAAGTATACAGTAAAAGTGGTGAACTTACCAAACAAACATGCACAATACCATACAGGAGTCCCATATATTCCCCCACCAACAACATACCACATTGCTGTGAAACATCTGTTACAAATCATGAAAGAATATCTTCAAAATATTACTACTAATACAACTCCAGGTATGGTGCTTCTGAGGACTTTGGCGACAACTAGGTTCCTACGGTCATGACCGATGACTCTGGAGTTCAGTGCCTTGCCAGTGGACCCTACTTTGAAATTTGTGCTCCTCAGTGTGGTGGAGTTGGACTCAGATGTGACCTCTCTACACATGCCTCTTCTGTCACTTTTACTGAACCTGTGGTTGGCACTGGGGTTGGGGGATGCTCAGGAGACTTGAATCTCTGGACTGTCTATGTGTCAGCTGGGTGCTGAGCCTCAGCAGAATTGTAACACCTACTCTCCGGTTCATTGGACTTACCCAGGTCAGCCAACAGGGAGGTGAGGATGGTTAACCACCACACGGGGAAACCAAGAGAGTCTACATCTGCAAGCAGGAAAATTCCATCCATCAGCCATGTGGGATCTAAGCCCTCTCTTGATTTAGAGGTGGAGTGGACATCGTCATCCCAGGGTCCTCAGGATGGAGGAATAAAGTATGGATTAGAGTGGACTTATTGGTATTCTACTGTAGAATTGTTATGACTCTAGCAATGGAAGAAATTATATCATTGATGTGGAGACAATGGCCACAGGAGTTGCTGAAGGCAGGGAGAGGGAAAAAGGTGTGATATGGGGGCATTTTTGGAACTTGGAGTTGTCCTCAATGATATTGCAGGGACAGATGCAGGACATTGTATATCCTGCCATAACCCACTGAATGGACTGGGAGAGAGTGTAAATTACAACATAAACTATAATCCACGGGGTGTAGCAGTGCTTCAAAATGTATGCATCAAATGCAATGAATGTACCACACTAATGAAAGAAGTTGTTGATGTGGGAGGAGTGGGGGGTGTGGAGAGTGGGGTATATGGGAACCTCTTATATTTTTTAATGTAACATTTTGTGTGATCTAACTATCTTTAAAAAAAAAGATAATAAAAAAATGGAAAAAATATATATATATATATTACTACTAACCTTAGCCCATAGCCCACATTTGGTATACTTTTCCCCCAACCCACCCCATTATTATTATTTTTAATATATTTTTATTACAGAAATTGTGAACTTACAAAACAATCATGCATATGTGCAGAATTCCCATACAACATCCCTTCATGAACACACCACAGCATGGGGGAACATTTGTTACAGATTAGAAGAAAATATCATCAGACTATTACCAGCAACCATGGTCCATAATGTACTTTTGGCACACATTTCCATACCCCCCCCCCTTTATCAACATAGAACATCTTTGGCATTGATGCAAGAATATTACAGTATTGCTAATAACCACAGTCCATAGGTCACACAAAGTGGGGGCAACCTTTTAATAAGGATTAATGACATACATTACAAAAGAACAATGTATATGATTTAATTTTATATGAATTTTGAAATCAGTGAAGGTATTTTGTTTCCAGTTTTTCAAATATTTTGTAATTAGATATACATACAAATTTAATTCATACACAACTTGGAGAGAATTTTATTTCCTAAATGAATTATTTTTATTTATAAGGACCATAAAGCATTCGAAATATGTGTTTTACATTATGCTCCATTGCTATTACAAGATTCTTAGAATGCAGTGTACTGAAAGGCGCTTTGCTTTCTTAACAGGCAAAGAGCATTGGGAGGTTGTTGTTTTAGAAATTTCTTTTTCCAATGTCCAAGTTGTTTACAGTTATCACAAGTACTAGTCCCTGAACTTTGTACCTAGAAGGTTTATTGGGGCTTACTTAGCTGCTGTTTTAGCTCAAGAGGATTTCTTTTTTCTCAGTTTTTTTCCTTTCCAAATAGTTTTATCTATCCAGATTTCCACAAGAGTTTCCTGTAGCATACTGTAAATTAACTGGTAAAGGTCTGAATATGAAAACTCATAACTCTGAATGACAAGATTGAAATTTTTTGTAAAACCCACCAAGTCTTCAGTAGGATTTGGGAAACCTTATCATGTTGGAAGGGAAGCTAGGCTAAGCGAGGACATAGAGGGGAAGGCAAGAGGAGTTTAAAGGGCACTAGAAACTCAGCTTCCCTACTTTCTGGGTCTGCAGGGGTACTAATTTATATATAAGTGTTTATTTATTTTTAAGCAATTTGAATAGAGCTTTCTCAAGAGTTTTTTGTTGTTGTTAATTTGGTATTACCATTCAAAGGTTGGAAAATATACAAATAGAAAGTCAGACATAAAAGTAAAGGAACATAGAAATATAAAACTCATTAGCTTGAACTATAATTTTGTACCCTTTTCTGCAAATTCCTATTCTGATACAGAGACATACAAGGATTGTACATATGGCATTTTATCCCATTTTTCTGCTCTTTTATAATACAAGTCTGATTGTAATAAAGTATTTTTCTCTATAGAACTATTCTCAGGCTACTTCTCTCCTGATTCGAAATCATATTGAGGGCAGACTGTATTAGAGAAATAAACTATTTTCTGTTGTTTCATAGGTTCATAACTAAAGTCTTTCCAAATTTTCAAAATACAGCCTAAAGTGCTACATCCAGGAATGCTGTTAGAATTTCCCATTTGAAAAGATTTTAGTAAATGGGTTAAGAACAGCTAAATACTACAAAATATGGCAAACACACAAAAAAACCTTTGACACTTGCTACCATATATTACAATAACAGTCAACAATCCCAGGGACTTGAACCTTTACAGGATATTTTCAGAAATTCAGGAAGATGCAGTGGTCAGAGCAAGGGGGATCGTCCAGAAGCAGGATCCAAATTCTTAAACCTGGTCTTAGGACTAGAACCCTTTTTACTTCCTTCCTGATCTACTTCACCCAGTCAGATCTGGACCTGGAACCATTTCTCCCTTTGAAACATTAAAGTACCTTGAACCTGGGACCCCAGCAGGGCAGGATAAGCTCAGCTGCCGAGACTCTAGACTAACACATTTAAGCGGCCCCTAAACTCAGTTACCATACTTAGCTGCTCAGCCAGGGCTCCGGAACGTTGGGAAGTCAGGACTCCTTTTGGTCCCATCTGGGTCGCCAAATTGGTACTGAACAAAGTGTAGGCAGGTTGGCCAATGTGCATGAAAGACCCAATTCTGTGATACCAGGGTTTTAAAGAGAGAAAGAGTCATTAATACAAAGTGCAATATAGGAGAACAGGAGGGCTGCAGGCCTCTGTCTCCCCGAGTTGGAAGTGCTTAGAGGTTTTTATGGGAGTAAAGAAAGGGAGATAAAGATAGTGGTGCAGAGTTAAGGAATTAGCTAAAATAATAACCACAATTACAAGTAAAACAGCCTAGTCAGCAGGTACAGTATTACCATTGTGGGGTGACCTCCTTTGATCAGAGTTGAGAATACTAAACTCCTTCCCAGCTGTGAGGGTCCCACCTACTGAAACCTGGTCAGGGAAACCCAGACTCCTCAAGGACATGAGGTCAGGGCTCCATGACTTTTCCTTTAAGTCTTAAAATTGAGAGAGAATCCCTCTGACATTGGTACTAGTCTAGAAAGACTAGTAATTCATGTATCATTTGAGGATAGTCCCAATTAGCATGTACAATGATATTTTTGCATGCTGATTAGAAGTTACCAAACAGAAGAGGTAAACTTAACTTCCAAAGCCAGACTTAGAATTTTCCACTTCTGGAAGTTAGATAAAAACTTTGTAAACACTCAGCTAAGATGGAGTTGAAGAAGAACAATCACCACACCATGGAGCCTAGAGTGATTACAACTGAAAAGGGGAGGATGGCAGCCAGCATCCATGTGGAATCTGAGCCTCCTCTTGACATAGAGGTGCAATGGACACAACCAATCCAATGTCCACATAGAAGAGGTGGCATTGGATTGGGAAAAGTGGACATGGTGGACGATGGGTATGGGGAAGGGCAGGAAGAGATGAGAGGTGGGGGCGTATTTGGGACGTGGAGCTGCCCTGGATGGCGCCTCGGGGGTGATCACCGGACATCGTGGATCCTCACAGGGCCCACTGGATGGAATGGAGGAGAGTATGGGCCATGATGTGGACCATTGTCTATGAGGTGCAGAGGTGCCCAAAGATGTACTTACCAAATCCAATGGATGTGTCATGATGATGGGAACGAGTGTTGTTGGGGAGGGAGAGGGGGGGTGGGGGGGTGGGGTTGAATGGGACCTCACATATATATTTTTAATGTAATATTATTACAAAGTCAATAAAAAAAAAAATTAAAAAAAAAAAAAAACTTTGTAAACGAAACAAAACAAAACTTTAAAAGAGGTGGGGTTATTTAGTCTAGAACCTGAGGTCAAATTACATAAAGTGCCAAAGGGGGAAAAAAGGAGAAAACAAACACATTATCAAACAGATACATAAACATTTACATGTCCCTTTCCTATTCAGTACAAAAAGTCAAAGAAATTTTTAAAATTGATAAATAAAAAGGAAAAAAAAAATACCAGATTAGGTGCTAGGTGATTCCAGTTTTGCCCCTACCAGCCTTGCTTAAACAGCTTCAGGTAACCTCTATGGTTAAACTAGATTGTCACTAAGTCTTATAAATCTAAAAGTCAATTGTCATTCTAAGGTGAATTGGAACACAATTGTTTCTAGTAAGATCATTTTAAATTAAATGAGTACATTTTGAAAAAAATAAATATATTGATTCACTGCTGCCCAACTCCTCCAGAATTAGAGGTTATGCCAAGAAACATAAAATTAAGTTACTAATAAGTCTGAAATAGAAATTTAGGTTCAAAGAGAACACAAGAAAACAAATACACTCACTGAAAGGGTAAACATAATTGTGATTACATGTCAAATATAGCTATAAAACCACCTGAAAACCAAGGTAAAATTTCACTGGGGCAGTTATGTAACTTTCAGAAAGCCTAAACTTTTTCTGGCATTGAACTGGGGAATTTGATCTAATGCAGCTATTTCAGGGAAATAATCTCACTGAATTTACTGAAATTGAATATACATATGCACAACAGTCCAACATTTCTACTGCTTAGTATGCTCTTGATGACCATAGAACTAAAAATCACTAAGAGTTAGCAGTGTATGAATATGATGGCACATGGGAGAGGGGGGGCAGCAAAAGCAATAACTTAGCCTTAATATTTAATAAGAGGCAAATCTTTCAGAATAAGGAATCAAGATTATTTTCTTCCTTTAGACTCAAGCTGGAATAAGAGAAAGATTTATCCAAGCAGTTGCTTCATTTATGACTGCATGGAAGGAAAAGTTCTATATAATAACTTTATCACTCTCACAGTTGAAAGTAGAATACAGGTTACTGACGAGAGCAGAAAAGGAAAAAATCTACAAAATCATTACTGAGGGAGGTGGCAGACTTGGCCCAGTGGTTAGGGCATCCATCTACCACATAGGAGGTCCACGGTTCAAGCCCCGGGCCTCCTTGACCCATGTGGAGCTGGCCCATGCGCAGTGCTGATGCGTGCAGGGAGTGCCCTGCCATGCAGGGGTGTCCCCCGCGTAGGGGAGCCCCATGAGCAAGGAGTGCTCCCCATAGGGAGAGCCGCCCAGCATGAAAAGAAAGTGCAGCCTGCCCAGGAATGGTGCTGCACACACGGAGAGCTGACACAACAAGGTGACACAACAAAAAGAAACACAGATTCCCGTGCTGCCGTCAACAACAGAAGTGGGCAAAGAAAACGCAGCAAATAGACACAGAGAATAGACAACCGGGGTGGGGGGGGATGGGGAGAGAAATAAATAAATAAATCTTAAAAAAAAAAATCATTACTGAGGGTCACATTGCTAAGTCTACTACTTACTCTTTTCCTGGCTTGAAAGAAAACATGTCTTCACTTGTGCCTGTCAGGAAATAATAGTGTTAACTTTTCCAATATTAATTTTGAATTATTTTTAGTTTCTTCCAGTGCTGATTCATGCATCAGGCATATGTCTGAGCAAAATTTACCACTCCTTCCCTCCAACGTAGGAAGTGGGAAATAGACCTATGATTGTGCCTCTGTCTCTCCCCCCATATCACATTAATGATATCCTGTTTAAGAATATTTTAACAGGGGATCTTTGGAAGAATGAATCTTTATAAACAGGGTCTACAGTTTGCTGTTGGTGGAATTTCTGGGGAGGTTCACATGTGTGTGTGGTGAATGTCTCAGTGGGTGTCCATGTATCTCCTTGCTTAGCATCCTAGAACACGCTTAGAATGTGATACTGGCTAATTTGCAGTCCTGCAAGATATAAGAAGTATCTCACTTTTATAATTAAGGCAAAAAATTACACCAAAGATCCAGTTACCCTCTATACTAAACTAAAAAACTAATTCATAAAGTTGCCAATATTTCTTTTCTACTTCAAATACAAGTGTGCAGACTTTTTAGCCATAACATCTAAAATCCAGATACCTATTTACAACACTATCAACTGAGTTTAAAAAAGCAAAATCACAATGTAAAATGAACTCGATGTTTCTTCTGTTTGAAAACTAGGGAGTCCTATAATGTGGTAACAAACAAACTTGGTTTATTTGTCCTATGTAGACAGACCATTCTTTCCCCAAATACATGAAACTGAAAAGTTAACAGGCATCTCTACACACTCACACAATTAAAGTTAGAGGGATTTTGCATTTTAAGAGAAAACTTACTCCTTTACAGAAAAACCAGCTCTCTTTAATACGTGTAAATATTTATTTATAGATCTTTAACCAGATAAATCTCAATGAACAGAATAACTGATGAGCTAAGTGTTAGAATCTAATTTAGTTTGAAGATCACTCAGAAAGAAGGTGAAGCATCTTTGAAATTATCATGTAAGTCCCAGGATAAAACCTGATTCAGTCCAAGCATCTAATTATATAACTTTTTTTTTTTAATGTGGGCGTTAAGGACATCACCTAGTGTAGGAATGCATTATGTCAGGAAAATGTGTTTGTGATTAAATTGCTGGGTCCAAACACTCTCAGAGGAAGAAGTACTGGGTCATTAGATTAAGCAAAATATATTAAAAACAACTTTAGATGATAATGGCATAACTTGAAATGGCTTCATGCAGGGAGAGCTGTTAATTTTGGAAAGATTCAATCAATGTTGCTTTTGACTTCTCTCACTGCTTCACACAAAACTAATTGTTCCTTTTCTAAAGACTTGAAACTTACTATCAAATTCTTACATAGTAGAACAATTGCCATCTATGGTGGGTTAGAGGTTCCCACTTGTTGAATCTTGATTCCCCAAATTAAAGTCCCTTTTCTATTTTTTTAATCTACTTTTGTCCCAAGGCTTAATAAATTCTGAATAATTTTTAGCAGTTTAAGCAAGTGGCAAGGTCACGTTACAGATATCTAGACTGGACATTCTTCTGGTCTTTGAATGATTTTTTTATAATCCTGTATTTTCCTTTAATCTCATTTAAATTCGTTGCCTCTCTTCCATTCATCCATCCATACAACACATATTTATTGAATGTCTTTTATCTGCAAGTTATATGGCAATTACTGTCTTCTAAATATGTTCTTATTTAAACGTGTCTATTATAGTCAATGCTGTGGTGATTGATCTCCCTTTAGGATGAGGCACTGATTCCAGCAGCTGCTGGAGTATTGGCAGCTGATGACTCACAGCTGCTTTGCTTTGAGGGAATTGCCTTTGACTGAAGGGCGCTGCCTTGGTCAAGGTTATGCCTACTCTGCAGGGCAGCCCAAATGCAGTGACTGAATCAGAGAGCGGGACACAAAGCCTAGCCCCCTTGCCTTATTTTGGGACAGCTCTAAAGGGCTATCCAGAGCTCAATATTTTCCTACCCAAATAAACTTCCTACTCACATTGCTCCATCTCAGTATCTGTTTCCAGGGAATTCAACCTCTAGGGCATCACTGTCAGAGGCATTTGTCAGAGTCCCCTCTGTTGTTACCACAATCTCAGCCAGACTGAAGCTGAATTGTGTTTTTTACAGAATACCCGTTGCTTATCAGATACCAGCTATCCTAAAAAACAAACAAACAAAAAAAAAAACTCTAGTACTTTTCCTCAAAACTTTACCATCTGACTTATGGGATGTGAGTGATTCCCAATGTCCAGAGAGTGATAAGATGATGGTCTGGTTGGCTTCCTTTGGACAGCTCACTGAATCATTAACTAGTCCAGCAGAATATTTTCAGTCGGCTCCTTCTCCCCCGGTCCATCATTCTCATATAACCCACTATGTTTTAGTTAGACTTAGTTGTGGATTGCTTCACCAGCCTTAAAGCCAATATTGATAGGAAAGTAGTAGTCCGTTCCACCTGTAAGTCTTCATATGGTGCAGGTGAACTGCTTTGTCTTGTGCTGTAGCCTTTGTCTGTAAATTAAACTCTGGATGGGTCAGAAGAGGGTGAGAGGCCTCAAAACTGGAGGAGCTGTGCCTCAGGCAGCAGTTTCAGAGGGGCTATTCTTCTCGTTATTTGGGCTCACCTGTGGTTACACTGGGCTTCCAGAATAGTTTACTGATTTTTCTCCTGTCTCGAAGAAGATGAATGGTAATCTAGCGCCTTTTCTGTCATAGAAAATTAAAGACTTTTCTGTTGTTGTTGTTGTTGTTTTTGCTATAAATAATTATTTTCATCTCTGAACCCCACGGGAAACAGAGTATCAAGTTGCAGTTCTGTTCTCTTTCCCACTATTCAGTTCAGTTCATCAAATATTTATTGGGCACCTAAACCTTCTGAGAGTACTGTCACAAGCACTTGGGATATGTCAGTGAGCAAAACAGATACAATCCCTGTCCTTAGAGTCTACCTTTTGTCACTTTCTTTTCCCCACTACTCTCTGTAAGAGAAAGAAAAGAGCTAGGGAAGGATAAAAATTACATGCAACGTATTTCCAGATTTTCCGTGTAGATCTGCTTTTTTTTTTTTTTTTTTTTAATTTCTCTCCCTTCCCCCTGCCCCACCCCGGTTGTCTGTTCTCAGTGTCTATTTGCTGCATCTTCTTTGTCTGCTTCTCTTGTTGTCAGCGGCACGGGAATCTGTGTTTCTTTTTTTATTGCATCATCTTGTGTCAGCTCTCCGTGTGTGCGGCACCATTCCTGGGCAGGCTGCACTTTCTTTCACACTGGGTGGCTCTCCTTATGGGGCGCACTCCTTGAGCGTGGGACTCCCTATGCAAGGGACACCCCTGCGTGGCATGGCACTCCTTGCGCGCATCAGCACTGCACATGGGCCAGCTCCACATGGGTCAGGGAGGCCCGGGGTTTGAACCGCGGTCCTCCCATGTGGTAGACAGACGCCCTAACCACTGAGCCAAGTCCGCTGCCCTAGATATGCTTTTAATTTTTCTGTCCTACTCTCAGATCCTAAATTTATTTGCTTAGATTATAGGACACACAATCCATTGTTTGACTACCAAAATGTGATTTTTTGTGTGAATCAGCCTGAAAATTCTTATCACCACTTCATATCTGTAAACGTCACTGGGGAGATGAAGGGCCAGAAAGGTAAAAGGAGAGAACCCTTTATTGAGCATTTAGTACTCTCCTTGCACTTTCTGTAAGGTCTCACATGCAATCTGCATAATGAATCTAAGAGCTGGATACTGTTTTTACTCCTGTTTTGTATATAAGAAAACCAAGACTTAGAGATTGGCTAAATAACTTTCCCAAGATTACACATGTAATAATGAGTGAGCTAGGATTGAACACAGGTCCTCCTGCCTCCTCCCCAGCCATGCTGACCCCACAGTAGCATTGTACCATAGAGAGAAACATTGTACTTCTGGTCTACCAGACCTGTCACTCTACCTCGAGCTTGAGAAGCAATTTTCCTAATTCAGTATACATTTCTTTAGGTATTGAAACAAATGTACTTTAAAATAAAATGGAGCAATAGTCTCATAGGGATAAAATATTCAAAATAAAAGCATTGTGAAGATTTGAATGACTGCCAAAAATCTTCTCCCCATTCATATATTGTGGTTCTATTTCCTCACGTGTATTCATCTTAAGATTCTCTTACAGAAGGTTCTCTCAGAGAATTTACACAAGACCTTCTTTTTGTTTTGCTTCTCCAGCCACCTACTTCCCACATGTCTTTGAAATGGGAGTCATTGCACACTTAAATATCAGTGAGTAGGGGGCCAAAAATTAAAGACAACAGGCTAGCTGGATTGATGGCAGCCATCTTAGTGGACCTGTGAAATTTGTTCCAGAGAATTACTTGAACTAATGATTTGTTCCTATGAAAAATGAACAAACTCTACAAACCATTCTAAATCTACAGTGGTTTTATTTTGAAACAATATTTTGCATATTCATAAGCATATATAAAAAGAAAGGCTGAATATCTGTCTTTAAGAAAAAAGTTGCACAGTCATAGTGGAGAGAAGGAAATATGAAAGGAAAAAGGGAGACTCAAACTGCCTACTCTAACTTTGATACATAAATCTGGTAATAGTGTGTATTTTTACTCTTCTGTCTTAAAGTTGTAAAATTAATGAAGCATCTGAAGCCAAAGGAGAACTTTTTTTGGTTTTCATGGAATTTTATGGTTAAAATATTGACAATTTTACAATCACTATTTGTTTTTATGTCTTTCTCTGTCCCACAAAGGATTTGGAGTGGCTTATAAGGATAATTAGATTGCTGGATTGATGGGTCAATAGATTGATAGATTAATGATAGAGAAAGAGAAATAAAAATTAGTATCATATTCTGAATTTAGGTCTCTAACATTAAGCTGAAAGCCAAAGCAAAAAAGAAAACTTTAAATTGCATCATTTATATTTTGTCCTAAAAGCAGGCAGTTCTTCTCTGAAGATTTCCCTGGCACCTAGGTTTGAAAAGGACGTTTCATTGAACTTATGGTGGTTAGTATGTGGCAGTTTGAGATTATTTATGAATCCCCAAAAGAGAAAGATTATGTTTGTAAACTAATCTATTCCTCTGGGTGTGATATCCTTTGATTATATTCAATTCAGTTGAGGGGCCTCTGATTAGATTACCTGTTAAGATTGCTTTGAGGACTTTTTTGATTTGACCATGTCAGTAAGGCATGACTCAGGTTGAGTGGTGGGTGTGGTATAAATAGACACTCACACAGACAGACAGACACACAGGAAAAGAGAGCTCTGTCATTTTTCATCCTGGTGCTCTGGGGAGAGATGCACCATTCATTGGTTTGTTTGCAGATGAACTTGGAAAGAGAGCAGAACAGCTGAGGCTGATACAGAAGGTCCAGAAAAAAAACAGCCCTATACCAAAAGAGAGAGGACTTCACTTAAGCATGAAGCCTCAAGAGACTGGGCCCACAGAGGTTCAAGAGGAAGAAGAAGCCCAGAGGGGAAGGTAGAAACCAGCCAGAGATTGCCAACCATCTTGCTTCAACACCTGGCAACTGTCTTTGGTGAGAAATCAACTTTGAGCTGGACTTTTTATGGCCTTGTAACTGTAAGCTTTTACCCCAAATAAATACTCTTCATTAAAAGCCAACAGATTTCTGGTACTTTGCATTGGCAGCCTTTTGGCAGACTAATGCACTACATATTTTGCCACATTTTACCAGCCAAAATAAAAACAAGTCTCACAGGAAATGCAAAAAATTTTCCATGAAACAAGGTGAGGGCATAATGCCCAAACCCAATTCAGGAGAGGCAGTTTTCTAGAGAAGTAAGAAGAGTATGAGGTCAACATACACAGGTTCCTGATGGTCTAATTTCCAAAATAAAAATGTCAAAAACATAGCCCATTGGCCAAGCCAACTCCTTCCTCATCCATATATAGGGTATACCAATAGAGCATAGAACTTTTTCCTGCTTAGGCCAAACTGGGCTGGGATCAATTCCAAAATAGTGTCTTGGCCACCACTACCAATTGATTAATGTTGGCAAAAAAAGGGAAAAAGAGGAAACTCATTTGCCATTATGGGCAGGGATTCTCTTGGGTTTTATAGCCTCTGCAATTATACACAATGTTTTAGGTGTATGCTTCTAAGTAGATTTGAAGTCTAATGAGAGACTTCAGAGCTTTCAATTCCTTCTCCTTAGAATGTATGAAGGGGTCACAGCCAGGAATGCATTGACCACAGGTCCTTACAATCCTCCTCCTTCAATATTTCTTTCAAGAGCTTTCCATAAGAGGTTCAAAGTTATGCTCTCTGGAAGGGCCTGGATCCAGCATTCTCTGCTGCTGACTAAAGGCAGGGCCATTCGCTCTACTGATCAGTGCTCACAGTCTGCTGATACATCTTGTGGGAGCTGAGAGGCCAGACTGGAACCTGAAACCCACCTGCACATGCCCAATCAAAAATATTCCTCGCATGTCTATTCTGTGGCAGAAAATGAGGGCAGGGTGTTCAACACGTTTACTGTCCAGGTAGGGCTTATTCTAGTGATTACACAATAATTAATTACTTTTTTTGGTATTTGTTATGAAGGAGAAGGAGGGCTGGAATTGCCCTTAAAAGTGGTTCTGAGCATCCCACACAACACAAACAAAAGAACAAGCATATCTCAGAAATGGTGACCAAGTATAGCCATGTATGCAGTATTTATTTTCAAGCCTTTTACAGATCAAAAATCGTCATATTAGCTTAGGAATATATGCATATGTTGTTTATAATATAAATTGATCTAAATTTATCTTGTCAGTTTTGTGTTATAAAGGTTACATTATTTATAACTTGCTCATAAAATAGTTGTTTAGTGTGCAGAAATAAGGGAATAGATTACCCAGACAATAATTATAAAGAAATTTGTCGAATTTATTTTTAAAATATCTAACTTAAGTGGAAAATTACTAAGGAATTTTGTGTTTCTTAATTTTATGATTTTGTTACAAGCATGCTATAGAAATGGTGACAGATATGTGGTGGCTTTCATCTGAAATATAAGAAATGGCTAGTGAGAATGAAAAAGGAAAAGAGCAAATGTGAGAGGTTTGAGGAGAATAGAGATGTTTAAAATTAGCTTTGAGTTTACCCTCCCCCCCAAAAAAGGAAACTTCTGTCAGCTATTAACATTAATCAACTTAGTCTGTCCTTCTTCACATGAACAGATATCCAAGGTGCAATGCACATATGAAAGAAGTTAAAAACAACAACAACACAGATTCTGGGTCAGGCTTTCTTGAGTTAGATCCCGATTCCTTCCTTACACTGACTAGCTGTGTGATCTTGGGCAAGTACCTTAATATTCTGTGCCTCTGTTTCCTCGTCTGTATAATGGAGCTAATAATAGGACCTACCTTAGAGATTATATAGTAAATGAGTTTATATAGTAAATGAATTGATATATGTAAATGCTTATGATAGTACCTAACACAGAAGGCAAATGTTAGCAATAATTATTTGAGGAAAACCAACAGCACAGGAGACAAGAGCTAGAAGGAGCATTCAGAATAAATGACTACAATGGAAAGAGAAAGAAGTTGAAAAACAAGGAAAACCTTCATGAATTAGAATTTCATATTACTAAATTAATATTTTCACAGAACATTGAGAAGCTATTGTATTCATAAAATAAGAATATGAAATTGCAATCTGTTAACAAGATGGTCAAAGGAATTTTATAGCATGAAAAATAAAAAGACGAGGTTAACATATATGAAGACTAGTTCATATATCTTAGCAGCATAACAGACCTCCTGCTGCTTGACAAAATCTGCTCTCTCTTCCTTCAATGCCCACTAGACTGCATTTCCCAGACACCCTTGCAGTTTGGATGGCAAAGTGCCTGAGTTTTGCTTGCAGAACTTGAATGAAGTGGTATGTGCCACTCTCAAGCTTAGCCCATAACAATCGCCCCTGAGTGATCCTCCATGTTTCTGAGAATGGTGCAGGCCTATGATGGCAAGTATTTCAGAGTGGCTGGAGTCTTGGTTGCCTGTGTTTGAGGGTAATAGTGGGTGAGGCTGGAACTATGGGAAGAAGCATATCAATAAGAACCTTTGATGCTGTGCTGAGGAGTTTTGACTTTGCTTTTGGACCATGAGAACCTTCTAATGTTTTTGTTTCATGTAGAAGGGAGTGTAATAAGCAGATCTGCATTTTAGATAGATCAGTCCTTTGGCTGGGTGAAGGATATTAAAATGGGAGGAGAGATGGGGTAGAGGAGACTGCTGGTAGCAGTTAGGAAAAATGTGAAATCACCCAGGTGAAAAGTGATAAGGCCTGAATTAAGGGAATGTCAGTGGGATGGAAAGGACATAGAGTTTCCAAAGGTAATTTTGATAGGTAGAGTCAACAAGTTAAGTGTGGAGAGATGAGATGGCAGGGTGAAAAATAAAGGTGGATACAGATGCCATGACATTTGCAGAAGGCATCATGGCCTTGGGTTGTCTATGCCTTTGGTCTCTCTTTTCTCTGAAAAGTTAGAGGATGGTTATTAGTGCCTTCTCCACTACCACATCTTATATTCCACATGTGATGGTTTGAAGCTGTTAGGACACCAGAAAATCATGTTCTTAAAGCTAATACATTTCTGTGGGTATAAACCTATTGTAAGTAGGACGTTTTAATTAGGTTACTTCATTTAAGGGTCTTTTGATTAAGTTACTTCATTTGAGGCATGGCCCAGGGTGAGTCTTAATCCTTTCACTGGGGTCCTTTATGAGAGAATGTAATTAAGAGAGAGAAAAGAAAACACCATGGAAGCCAGATGCTGAAAGCAAGGAAACCTGGCAGAGAAGGAGACCAGCAGATGCTATCATATGCCTTGCCATATGATAGAGGAGTCCAGGATTGCCAGCAGCCTGAAGATGCCTTGATTTGGGCTTTTTCATGGCCTCAGAACTGTAAACTTATAAGCTAATAAATCCCCATCATAAAAGCCAACCCATCTCTGCTATACTGCCTTAGGCAGCCTATCAGACTAAAACATCATCTGTATATGTCAGCCAAAGGGGTACTGATTCAAAGTACGAAAAATCTGTTGGCTTTTATAAAGGGTATTTATTTGGGGTAAAAGCTTACAATTACAAGGCCCTAAAAAGTCCAACTCAAGGACATAAGAGATACTCACCCAAAGTCTGTTGCCATGTGTTGAGCAGAATGCTGGAGCTTTTCAGTACAAAATCTCTTCCTAGGACACTGTATTAATCAAAGAGGTACAAAGTACCAGAAATCTGATGGCTTTTATAAAGGGTATTTATTTGGGGTAAAAACTTAATTTATAAGGCCCTGAAGAGTTCAGCTCAAGATCACTTCCTTACCAAAATTCTGTTGCCACGTGTTGAAGTAAGATGGTGGGCAATGTCTGCAAGGATTTAGCCTTCCTCTTCCCTTTTAAGGCTCCATGAGTCCAGCTTCTTTTGAGCTCAGCTGTAAGCTGGCATAGGGCTCATCTCCCTTACCAGGGCTCATTTCTTTCTGGGCTTATCTGCTCTGGTCTCACAAGGTCAAGTGTAAACTATCAGGCGAATGACTCCTCACTCTTCCTGGGGCCTCTACTGTGTATATGGAGCTGTCTCTTTTCCTCTGTGTATCTACTTCTATGTATCTTCTTGATTAAGTGTCTATGTATATATAGTCCACAAAGGGGGTGGGGACTCAAACTGAGTTGCTATAATGAAATGGTCAAAGCAAAATCCTAAACTTAACATAATTTAATCAAAGGCATCTCAGCTGAATCTAATAGAATCAAAGGCCATCATGCCCAGAGGAAGAGACCAGTTTATAAACATAATCTCTTTTTGGAATTCATAAATAATCTCAAACTGCCACACCATCCATTCCAAACAACTTCCTGACTGTTTTGTTTACTCCTGTCTTTGAAGGTGCTGTTTTCTCCATCAGGAATATGTACTGGTCCTCCTCCCCAGACAATCTAGAAAACTCCTTCATTTCCTTTATACCCACATGAAGCGATATCTCTTCTGTGAGGGCTCTCCCACTCTTCCAGACAAGCGTAGTTACTCCTTCTTTGAACTCTCTCTTCCATGCACTCTCTTCTCTTGTGGAGCTTATGAAAATGTGGTCAATGCATTCCTTGGGCATCTCCACAGCTAATTGGGGATATTTTCAATGGTTGGGACTTTTTCTCATCTTTCTTTTTCTGATTACTATCCAAGGATTTCTACTGTAATAGGTGCTCAGCAGATGTTTGATGAATGAGGAAATTAATTAATGAGAATAAAGGGAACATCCTTATCACTGCTCTCATGAAAAGAATAGGAGGAAATGAGTAATAATCCCTAGAAATATTGACAACACTGAAATAGATCATGATTAAGGTTGGAAGCAACAAATATATACCATCCACATAGCCATGTGAAGAAGTATGTAAACGCACTTGCCTTAGTGAAAAAAAGAAGGAAGGAAGAGAGTTAGGGAGAAGGGAAGAGAGAGGGAAAGAGAAAGAAAAGAAGGAAGGATGGAAAGAAGGAAGGAAGGAGGGAGGGAGGAAAGGAAGGAGGAAAAGAGAAAAAAGGATGGAAGGAAGGAAGGGAGGAAGGGAGAGAGGGACTAAGGGAGGGGGAGGGATAGAGGGAAAGAGAAAGAAAAGAAAGGATGGAAAGAATGAAAGAGAAAAATCACCCCTGTCTTTCCAACAACTAGAGTCTTCCAGAACTATTCATATACAGCATATGCCAGTGAAAATAACCCTCACATTACATAGTGAAATGCACCATGGACCATGGGTCCCTTTAACATTCAAGGCATATATAGTTTTCTATCATTTGTGTGACCTAGATTTCCAGTTGTTTACCCAAAACACATTATCCCCTTCTTCTTAGTCTCCAGACCCCAGTTTTATTTGGAGGGGCTTTGTGGCCAGCTAGAAGGCCACATCCTCCAGCTTCCAGGATGTGGCCAAGTAAATACATCTGGCTAATGAGATCTTAGTGAATGGACAGTGCAGACATGACTTTTCAGAAAGAACTAGCTTAGTTGGGGGATTTGTCCCTTTGCCTTCCTTCCTTGATCCTCCTTCTGACCTGGAGCCTGATGGCTGAAGTTCTGGCAGGTATCTTGGAACATGCGGTGACCTTGAATTTGGAGGGTGACTCTATACAGAAAGAGCATAAAGATAGCAGGCACTTGACTCCCTGAAAAACACCAGCACTGAATTACCCATATTTCACTGCCTTTATTGATAAAGAGTTATAGCTCTGTGTTTTCCATTATAGACAAATCTAATACTCGGATTGCTAACCTTCTGGTAACTAGCATAAGTGCCCCAATGATTCTTAATCTAACTTTGCTCTGATTGTCGCATAGTGTGGTTTAGTGTGTGCTCAGGAGGTGACAGATTTTCATCCAAATGGGAAGAATAGTATGCTACTGTGTTGCACCCTGCAGTATCTGGAAGGGCCTGCAGGTGGAGTCCATTTCTAGAAAACAACCCAGTCTACTTGTAAATCACTCCAAAGATCCTTTTCTCCCACAGGGTGTTTCCCTTCTTTTCAAGCACCCAGCCCACCCTATAATCCCAGCTCCATCCTGCTGATGTTCTTTTTGGTGGGGTGAGAGGATACATGAACCGAGAGGTTCTTGTCTCTTGGAAGGTGATGGTGGGCACCCACATCCTTTAAATTGGAATAACTACAAGACAAACCTATTTCTAGCATGCTAACATTAATCACATGTATAGCATAACTTCCAAGAGTTATTAAGTTTAAAATAGTTTTTCTATTTCAAATAGAGTAAGATAGGAGGGGAATAAAGAAATAAATAGGAGACTGAACCCTGTCCTCACAGGCATGTTATGATCTGTGTCCTCCACCAGAATTTAAGTTTCCTTGAGGAAAAGTATTCCACCTGGTTATCCTCTTTGCCCACAGTGTCTGAGAGACTAACAGGCATGTTCATCCATTTTGTCATTTATTTATTGAATGAGTGTATGTTTGAATGAATATGTAGTAATCAGGTGACTGCTGCAGGCATGGTTATTGTCCTAACATCAACCACAACAAAGAAGAAATAGTGGATCTCCATGAATGCTCACTCTGGTTAGTGCTGTTCATAAAAGATTAGTCATGCCAGACAGTAAAGCAGCAACTGGTCATCCACATCCATTTATTCATGGAAAGGGTCAAACATCAAGAGATTGGTACACAGGTGGAGTTGAAAGTGAACTGATGCATACCATGCCCTTTTTATTTCCTTCAACAAGACCTCCTTTAACATTTCTTCTTCTACTTCTGCTTTTTTATAACCAAGTTTCCCATTACATGCATTGGTTCATAAGACAAAAAAAGTAAAATATAACCCCAAAAGTCAGCATTTTGAGCTGTTGTTCTACCTGAATTTAAAACTGGTGGATCTCTAAGCCAAACCCAGCATATAAATGCATTACCTTCCCCCCAGCGTGGGACATGACCCCTGGAGATGAGCCTCCCTGGCATTGAGGGATTACTACCAAGCACTGGCTGGTATACAACTGGAAAAAGAGCTTGAATAAAAGGGGAAAATGGTAAAGACAAAAGAGTTTATATGGATGAGAGATTTCAAAATGAGTCAGGAAGTCATCAGAGAGGTAGTGCTTATGCACGTTATGCAGGCTCTCATAGGCAGCCAAAGTATATACTATCCCAAATAGTGGGGCTCTTGAGGGCTATGGAGACACCCAGGTCCTACAGTCATGGTAGATAGCCCCAGAGTTTGCTGCCTTCCCAGTGGGCCCTACTTTGGAGTTCGTGCTCCTGAGTGTGACAAAGTTAGACTCAGATATGACTTCTATACACATGCCTCTTCTGTCCCTTTTATTGAACCTCTAGTTGGCACTGGAGTTGGTAGGTGTATGTCCAAGACACCTGAATCTCTGGGCTGTCCATGTGCCAGCTGGGTCCCGAGCCTCAGCGGAGTTTCAACACCTACTCTCCAGTTCATTGGACTCACCCAGGACAACTAACACTTCCAAGGAACCAAGAGAGTCTACAGCTGCAAGCAAGAGAGTCCCATCCATCAGCCACATGGAATCAAAACCCCCTCTCGATTAGAGGTGGAGTGGGCATCACCATCCCAGAATCCTCAGGATTGGGGAATAAAATATGGACTAGAGAGGACTTACTGATATTCTACTATGGACTTATTGTGATTCTAGCAATACAAAAAATTATATCATTGATGTGGAGTCAGTGGCCACTGAAGTTGCTGAGGGCAGGGAGAGAGAAAAAGAGGTATATCATGGGAGCATTTTTGGAACTTGGATTTGTCCTGAGTGACATTGCAAAGACAGATACAAGACATTATATATCCTGCCATAACCTACAGAATGGAGTGGGAAAGAGTGTATAATCCATGCTGTGTAGCAATGCTCCAAAATATGTTCATCAATGGCAGTGAATGTACCAAACTAATGAAAGAAGTTGCTAATGTGGGAAAAGTAGGAGGTGTGGGGAGTGGAGCATGTGGGAATCCCCTATGTTTTTTTATGTAACATTTTATGTAATCTATGTATCTTTTAAAAACAAATATATTTTTAAAATAATAAAACATGATGGAGCAGTTGTAACTCAGTGGTTGAGGGCCTGCTTCACATGTGTGAGGTCCTGGGTTCAATCCCCCATACCTCCTAAAAAGATAGATAGATAGATAGATAGATAGATAGATAGATAGATAGATAGATAGATAGAGTAGAAAGTGTGATCTTTTCCCCCATCACTGGTCTTGGATTGTCCACCTTTCACAGCATGAAAATAAAACACTTCCGCAAAGCAATTCAGAGAGTTAGAAAATGCTGGGCCTTAAAAATTATTTTTATTTTTGAACAGATGTGATACAAGCTCAGAAACCATTTATATGCAACAGCTGTACCTGTCTTTGAGAAACTTGACCTAAATGAAAAGATTTAGCATGATAAAAGATCTTACAGCTTTCTGTATAGACTCCTTGGTAAGTCCTTTGTAGCATGGATTTAAAGATAATAATAGGGAAGCAGACTTGGTCCAATGGATAGGGTGCCCACCTATCATCTGGGAGGTCCACGTTCAAACCCTGGGCCTCCTTGACCATGTGGAGCTGGCCCATGTGCAGTGCTGATGTGCACAGGGAGTGCCCTGCCACGGAGGGGTGTCCCCTGCATAGGGGAGCCCCACGTGCAAGGAGTGCACTCCATAAGGAGAGCTGCCCAGCGTGAAAGAAAGCGCAGTCTGCCCAAGAATAGCACCGCACACACGGAGAGCTGACACAACAAGATGATGCAACAAAAAGAAACACAGATTCCTGGTGCTGCTGATAAGGATAGAAGTGGTCACAGAAGAACACACAGTGAATGGACACAGAGAGCAGACAACCTGGCGGGGGAGGCGGGAAGGGAGAGAAATAAAAAATAAATGAATCTTATAAATAAAGATAATAACAAAGACATATGCATTACAGGTATTTTTGTTTACCTAACTATACTTAAAAAACATACCTAAGGAAGTGGACTTGGCCCAATGGATAGGGTGTCCACCTATCACATGGGAGGTCCACAGTTCAAACCCCAGGCCTCCTTGACCCATGTGGAGCTGGCCCACACGCAGTGCTGATGTGCGCAAGGAGTGCCGTGCCATGCAGGGGTGTCCCCCGCATAGGGGAGCCCCACGTGCAAGGAGTGTGCCCCGTAAGGAGAGCCGCCCAGCGGGAAAGAAAGTGCAGCCTGCCCAGGAATGGCGCCGCACACACGGAGAGCTGACACAACAAGATGACGCAACAAAAAGAGACACAGATTCTGGGTACTGCTGACAAGAATACAGAATACAGGCAGACACACAAGACCACACAGCGAATGGACACAGATAGCAGACAACTGGGGGGGGGGGGGGGGGAAGAGGAGAGCAATAAATTTTTTTAAAAAAGAGCTATCTGGTTTGGAATGAAAAAATAAACTATTTAAAAATTTTAAGAAACCATAACTAGATATGTGGTTTTGTAATGAAAGTTGATGTCGTCACTTTAAAAGAGAGATGCAGAGTAACTTTGTTGTCGTATCATGACAATCTATAGAACTTCACAATGGGTGGGGTACTCCAGGCAGGAAACATCCCAGCAGGCTTTGCTGGTGACTGACTCCATTTTTAAAAGATGGTCTATATGATAATTAAGCAAGTGAATAGTCAAATTTTCCAATTGACACACAAAGAAGAAAGAAAAAAACGGAGAAACAAGAAATAATAGAAAGCAAAATTAAGACAACCTAAACTTGAAGACAGGTCTATTTCTGTGAAGTTGTTTCCTGAGTGAATGATGACTAGGATTCATATGGTTTGGGCAATAAGTGTGTAGAAATCCTTGGGATTAATCACCACATAATAACTGAACAGCAAACCAACCCAAAAGCACACCTTTTCTATTTTGAGAAAACATTAAGGTTTTTATTCTGATGCCTTCCATAACGAAATGATGTTAAGGAAGAAACAGCACAGCGTGAGGAAACATGTGAAAGGTGGAAACAAAACAGTTCCTTAAGGGTGCTGGCTCTCAGCCCTGCTTCCCTCCGCCATTTGGCACCACCTGGAGCTGACCCCAGGCAGCTGAAGCCTTGCTTTGACCCAAATCCCAGCTCCAAAGCCTGTAACTTGATCTCCATTTTATTCCCAGTGAGCCTTTTCAGATTATCCATCTTACTATGATGAAAATAATACATCGGACTACAAGGATGAGTGCTTAAATGGGCCAGTGCTGTGCTAAATGTTTTAACATGTGTTATCCTGTTGAGTCTTCCCAACAGCCCTATCTCTAAACAATTACCACGTGGTTTTAAGTCAGCAGAAACCTTGCCTCTTCCTGTAGTTCACAGAAGAGGAAACAGAAGCATGAATTTTTCCAGGGTTAAGTAACACAAGAGGGTTGATGGGTTAAGGTGTTGATGATCCACTGCTATCACTGCTATTCCTACAACTCTGACTGCAAGAATTCAGCAAGGTTAAAATCCACCACTGGTGTACTGCTCTCAGAATGCACCTCTAGACCCATCGAGCAACTAAGTCACTTTAATGCTGTTTGGTGGGAATAGAATAGATTTCCAGGGGTGGGTGGGGATGATTAATGGAGAAATGAGAAATTATAAGGGTTATTCCCATGGAGAGAAGACAATGCTAGAATTTTGAAGTGCTTCTTGGGCTTTTTGTAATAGAAGATTGTCTTTTCAAACACAATTTAGCCCCATAATGGCCCTTCAAGGCAAAATGGAGTACAGGTGCTCTGCAGATCCCCAAATAGATGCTATTTTCTTTAACCCAAATGGAAAAAGACTGAATGTCCTCCAGTGGCATCCAGTGGATCCCAGAGTAGATTTATCTATTATAAGCATAATATATATTTTAGTCTCTGGTCACATGCAGATGAGACAGGATAGGGTGAGAGAAACTTCTAGAAACTTAGGAGTCCTATCACTTTCCTTTGTACACTGGACAGACATATCAAACATTTGAACCTCCATTATCATATCTATTTACTCAAATTTTCTAAGTCCAAATTAAATTCATTTTTTTTTCTTTTAAGCATTTTCCCTTCCTGAGTACCTCATTGTGTTTGTGTGATACCATATTCCCCAGGTCTCCAGTTTTCCAGATGTTTTTCATATATGTTGTGTGAGACACGGTACCTGTCTTCAGGGTTTTGGGCAGTGAATGTTGTCCCCATCCTCAGAGTTTACAATTCCATGCATGCAGGTTTGCATGCTTTCCCCCTATCCCCATCCCACCCCCATCCATTACGCCATGATAGCAGCACACCTTTGCTTTGGTCTTCCTTTCCAGCCCCATTGTAAGAACTCTCACTGGGGTCTTCTCAGTCTTGCCTGGTCCACAGCGCTCAGTGATCGTCTACAGATCTCCCCGTGGTTCTTCCTGCAAGAACTGCCAGATTACTTCTTCTAAAACACTGGATGACATGGATTCTTTTTCCTTCCTCTTCCACCTCATCCTTCCCTTTAACACCTAGAATCCTTAGTCTGAAATTTAAAATCTGTGTAATCCAGTTTCCCACTAGCTAACCTAGTCTAGTTCTCAACCTTGGTTACATGTCAGTTCATTGGCAGTTGTTTTTGTCTGTTTGTTTTGAATATAGATGTACAGGAACCCACCTGTAGAGCTGGTGATTCAGTCACACTCTCCTCTGGGTTTCCGATGTGCACTCAGATTTGAAAATTTGGTTTAGTCTCCTCCTGGTCACCTACCTAAGCCTTCACTTTGTGCTGGCTGAACAGATCCACAATCACTATTCTTTATAAATTTGACACAATATATGAAGAACTTCTACAACTCAATAACAAAAGGACAAATGACCCAATTTAAAAATGAGCAAAACTTGAATAGGCATTTCTCCAAAGAAGACAAACAAATGGCCCATAAGTACACAAAAGACTCAAACTACCACGAAACACATGAAAAGATGGTCAACATCATTAGTCATCAGGGAAATACAAACCAAAACCAGAATGAGACACTACTCCACGCACATTAGTATTGCTCTTATTTAAAAAAAAAAGAACCACAAAATAACAAGTGTTGGCAAGGATGTGGAGAAATAGGAAATGTGCTCCTTGTTGGCAGGAATGTGAAATGGTACACCTTCTGTGGGAAACCGTTTGGTGCTTGCTAAAAAAGTTAAACAAAGAATTGCCATATGGCCTGCCAATTCTACTACTAGGTATAGATCCAAGAGTATTGAAAAGAGGAGCGCAAACAAATACTGTACACCAATGTTCCTAAAGCATTATTAACAATAGTCAAATGTGGAAACAACTTGTGTCCATCAACAGATGAATGGATAAACAAAATAGGGTACAATATATACAATGGAATATTTTTCAGCCATAAAAACTATCCATGCTACAACATGGATAGACTTAGGAAACATTATGCTAAATGAAATAAGGGAGACACGAAAAATGCTGTCCAATTCCACTTATATGAAATATGTAAGATAAGAAAAGTCATAGAATAAGATAACAAGTAGATGATAGGTTACCTGGAGCTGGGATAAAAGGAGATGGGGAGTTAATGCTTAGGGGGTGGAGTTTTTGTTTGGGGTAATGACAACATTTTGATAATGGATGGTGGTGATGATTGCACAACATTGTAAATATGATTAATGAACCTGAATTGTATACTTAAAATGGTTAAAATGGCAAATTTTATGTTACACAGATAGATAAAAGTCACACATACCAGTCTTTGAGTCTTTGCTTGACTTACCTTCCACTCATCATGTGAGTTGTCTTCCTGAATGAAAGTCCCATTCTTGTCCCAAGCCCTAAGGGCAAATGCCATGCCTTCTGCATCTTTTGGACTCTCCCAAGGATTTAGAATTGTTTACTTTTCTGGTTAAAGTCTTCAGCATCGTCTTCCTCACCTGAAAAACTGAGCTTTGTAGTAGTCCATTTAAGGGACTCATTGTAAATTGCCTCATCTTTTTATTTTACATTACATTTTCGTTTTGTTCACTCTCAGTTATTTTGTACATTCACTGGGAGTAGCAAATCGTGTTTATCTTCTTGTTCCCCAGCACATCAGATGATACATAAGCACATAATTTCTTGATATACATTAGTTCATGAAATAGTTTTCTTCTGCTGTGACAAATTACTATGCATTTAGTGACTTTTAAACAATATGAATTTTTTATAGTTGTGCAGGTCAGAAATCCAACACGGATCTCACAGCACTGAAATCAAGGTGTCGACAGGACTGAGCTCCTTTCTAACAGCCCTAGGGAGAAACCCGGTTCCTTGCTCACTTGGTTTGTTTGCAGCATTCAGGTCCTCGTGGTTGAAGAAGTGAGTTCCCCACTTCCTTGCCAGCTGAGTGCTGTTCCCAGCTTCTAGAGGGCTCCCACCACTCCTAGCCCCCTGCCTCCAGCTTCAGAGCCAGCAGCGGCAGGTCAGATCCCCCCCACGCGTCAATTCTCTCCCTCTTCTTCCATCTCATCTCTCTTACTCAAGCCATGAGAAGGTCTCACCTTTTAAGGACTCATGTGGTTACACTGGGCCGGTTCAAATAATCCAGGATATCTCCCTGTTTTAAACTTTGCTGATTAGCAACCTTACTTCCACCTGCAACCTTTATTCTCTATTTCCAGGACTTAACATAGTTACAGGTTCCACATGGACATGGACATTGGGGTGGGGGGGAAGGGGGACTGCATTATTTTGCCTACTATAGTTCATGATGATAAAGACCATGTTAAAAGTATGAAATCCTGGAATTACTTGCCCTTCATTTATGTCACAACAGTGACTGCGAACACTTATCAAGCAGTGGCTCCAGGCCAAGCATTGTAATGTATATGAATGACTTCATTTCAACCTTATCTGAAATCCCAAGAGGTTTTCTTTTTAATTTATTTCTACATACCCCCCCCCCCATTGTTTGTGCTTGCTGTCTTCTCTCTGTGACTGTTGTGTACTCTCTCTGTCTGCTCATCTTTTTTTTTAGGAGGCACTGGGAACCAAACCCGGTACCTCCCATGTGGGAGAGGGGTGCACATTCACTTGAGCCACCTCTCCTCCCTGCTCGTGTCTCTTATTATGTCCCTTCATTGTGTCTCCTCATTGCATTATCTCATTGTATCATCTTGTTGCATCAGCTCACCGTGACAACCCGTCTCATCAGCTCGCTGTCTTGCTCATCTTCTTTAGGAGGCACTGGGAACCTAACCTGGACCTCCTATGTGGTAGGTGGGCACCTAACTGCTTGAGCCATATCCACTTCCCGAGCTATTGTTTTAAATACCTATTTTACATGTGAGGAGACAGAGGCACAGAATACTCAATTAATTTGTCTTGGACCTAAACATATCAGAGCCAGTATTCAATCCATTAACTTGGTACCAGAGTTTGTGCTTTTAACCCTCATGCCACATGTTCCTCCTAAAAGAAATCCAGGAGTTGTAGATAATTTCTCCATAATTTCCTTGAGGTTACAGTCCTTTTAGAAATGCCTATTTCATAAGTCTACACTATTCTAATAAATGTCAATTATCTTACAATTTGCAAAGCATATTCATAAATGTCATTTCATTTAATCCCCTAAATAGCTAAATAATGTATTATGACTTTTCTTATTTTACAGTTTTGAAAAAAAAAAAAATAACTACATGGAAAGGCCAAATGGCCTAGCAATGCCACTCCTAGGTGTATACCCAAAAGAACTACAGATAGGTGTTCAAGCAAAAATGCATATACAATTGTTCATAGCAACACTATTCACAATAGCAAAAGGTGGAAAGAACCTAAGTGTTCAAGTGATGAATGAACAAACAAAATTTGGTGTACACATACAAAGAAATATTAGCTGGCTATAAAAAGGAATGAATTTCTGGTACGCAACAACATAGATGAGCCTTGAAAACATTAAGTGAAAGAAGCCTAACAAAAGGCCACATGTTACATGATTCCACTTATATGGAATACACAGAAGAGACAAATCTATTGAGACAGAAAATAGATTAGTGTTTTCTTAGGCTGGGGGTGCAAGTGTTGAGGTGATAGCTAAAAGGTATAGGGTTTCTTTTTGTGGTGACAAAAGGTTCTAAAATTGACTGTGGCAATGGTTACACATATCTGTGAATATACTAACATCATTGAGTTGCACACTTTAATGGGTGAGCCATATGGTATGTGAATTATGTCTTAGTAAAGCTGTTAAATAACAGCTTGACTAGGTTGAGTGGCTTTCTAAAGGCAACACAGCTAATAACTATCTATTGGAAGAGCAGGGTTGTGTCTAAAACCTGGGCACTGAGGCTCAATTCTGGCGTGCTGTAGTGGATAAGCTTTGGGGTGTGGGCTCAGAGGTGCAGTTTATTAGCCTGTGTGACTGGAAAGGCACTGAGCACTGGATGGCTGGCTCCTGTTCTGCTGTGGAAGTTCCACCACGTGGCAGCATGGTGGCAGCCTCGGGGAGGAAGGGACACAGTCACCACCTCCCGCCTGCACTTGTGTCCTCTCCTCCTGCCATATCTCCACTCTCTTCTCTTTTCAGTCCCTCTCCCTTCTGCTGCCAGAGTTAATTTTTCTCAAATACAGTTATATCAAAGAAGAGCCCACCTAGAAGCCATCAGTGGCATCCAGCGGCTATAGCTAAAGAACAATTCTTAGCATGTTGCCCAGAATCTGGGCTTGGTCTTGTTTCTGTAAAATCTCTGACCATTTCTTCCCAAACCCATGTGCCCCCATCATTTAAATACTGCTCTGGGAATGCATCATGTTGCACATCCCTAAGCCTGATGTACTGCTCCTTCTAGAATGCTGCTCCCCCTTATTCATCTTTAATGGCTTTGTGCATGTGGCATCTCTGTACGTCGCCTTCTCTGGGTTCTAGACAAGAGACATTTGGTCCCTCTCCCCTGCTTCCACAGCACATGGTACTTGACTTATTGATTACAAGGTTATTCCTGGGCATGTCTGTCCCTGGGACTCTTGGTCTGATGGAGAGAATTCCTGGCGGAATGATAAAGACAAAGGACAGTAAGTTGGGGTGGGAAACAGTATGGAAAGAATGGTGCCCTTGAACCACAGACATCCTGAATTAAAATAGAAAAAGATTAAAGCTGAAAGACATGTACTTCTAAATTTCAAAGCAAAATCACTACCAACTTCCCACTATGCCTCCCCAACCCCATATACCGCGCCCAGCAATGCACACACACACATATACACATGCACACATACACACATACGTGCCCCGCTGGAGGCAATTATGGACTCAAAGTAGGTTCCTAACTGGCTTTTCTTGGAATTATATTTAGAAAGAAATACCTGTGGGGAAAGGTCAATGACTAATAATTTATCAGAAATTTATACAATCTTCTATTTCTCCACCCCAACCCTAATATTTTAACTCTAAAAATATGCCCCATTTATTTATAACTTTATTTCTTAGTGATTTTATATAGGCTATTTTGATGATAGTTGAAAATCTGTTACACACTGGCTATTGTATTCTAGTCCATGTACTACAATTAATAGAAACACCCCCTCATTTTAGTGACTCACTAGTTTTCCTCTTCTGACTCATAAGATTTCTCATTTTTAAATTTATTTATTTTTATTGTCTTTTTTTAAAGATACATGGATCATATAAAATGTTACATTAAAAAAATATAAGAGGTTCCCATATACCCCACTCCCCACGCCCCCACTCCTCCCACATCAACAGCCTCTTGCATCAGTATGAATATATTTTGGAGCACTGCTACACCACATGGATTATAGTTTACATTATAGTTTACACTCTCCCCCAGTCCATTCAGTGGGTTATGACAGGATAAACAGTGTCCTGCATCTGTCCCTGCAGTGTCATTCAGGACAACTCCAAGTCCCAAAAATGTCCCCATATCATACCTCTTCTTCCTTCTTCCTGCCCTCAGCAAGTCCTTGGCTACTGTCTGCATACCAGTGACATAATTTCTTCCATTGCTAGAGTCACAATAGTTCTATAATAGAATACCAGTAAATCCACCCTAATCCAAGTTTTATTCCTCCATCCTACAGACCCTGGGGTGGCAATGTCCACTCCACCTCTAAATTGAAAGAGGGCTTAGATCCCACCTGGCTGATGGATGTGATAATATCCAAGTAGTCAAATTCATGTATGTCAGGACTAAAAATAGAACACTAACTGTTGACTGGGGAGCCCGCATAATTTGACCTCTGGTGAAGAAGAATAGGCTAATTAAGAAAACAAGAAGGGATGGCCAGGGAAAGAAGAAGAGCGGAAGAGTTCTGACCAAGTAGATGTCTTCCAGGCTTTTCATCACTTAGTCCATGTGCTTCATCATAACCAGGAAACAGGAAAAGAAATAAAAAAGATTAGAAAAATATTTAATACCGTAGAAGAGAAAATGGAGTTTCAATTATCTCAATTCCTATAATCCTTTTTTATGGAAGAAATGGCATCAGAAATAGAACATAAGCAACTCGGAAATATGAAATCATCTGTCTTGCTAGAGTCAGCAATATTCCTGCTCACAGAGGAAAAATCTAGTTAATTTACATATCAACCTTATATGTGAAATAACTGTTTAAGTATGATATGACCTTAAGTTAGCAATGTTCCCTGGAAACTAGTTTCCTAGAATTTATCCTGAATATTCTGTGCTGTTAAAACTTTGGAATCACCCTCAAGGACTCCAGGCAGGCCATCAGTTCTTTGACACTTCTCTACTTCAAACCATGTTTCCAAATACCTGATGATCTCCCTTCCTAGCACGTGAGGAATTGCCAGCCCTGACATCCATTTAGACCCTCAGTGCCCTCACACGGTGGTACTTTCTTTTGTCAGTGCACAATGGAATATAAACATATTTATGAAACCGACAATGCTCAGGGCCATTTCCAACCCGCACTTGCTGCTCCCCTTCCTTCTTGGTTTGGATTTTCTCCCTGCCTGAGCTAGGCACTCCCATTGCACCCCCTTCCTGTATCCTCTCCCTCTATTAAAACTGCAACAGATATGAAATCCTCACTCAGTCTTTGATGGAAACACTTTCACATAAATGTCACCTCTCTCAAACTTTCCCATTCAATGTCTTTGTCTTTATCCATAAAACCAAAGATTTTATTTACTGTTGTGAATAGAAAGAGCCTTTAAGCAGGAATCCCTTTAAATGCATTGAAGGTAAATCTCCTTCAGGTGTTGAGCTACCTGAAGAAGTAAATGGGCCCCCAAAAAAATTAGGTCCTTGAGCCACTGTCTTCTTTCTCTTCAGTTCTTAATCTCAGCCATTGTCTTCCTGTCCCTCTGCCCAAGGTGCGAAGGTGATTTGGGTCCCAGGACCAGTTCTCATGGCTTCCTCTCCCTCTCCAACATCAAGATGAGGGAATCCAAATACAGCCCTGGGGACAACTGTTGGAATGATTTGGGAAGCTTTTATCAGCTACTGCTTCCTTCCAGTATATTGCCTCTTCATTTCTGATGTGTTCCCATTGGGGACATACATCTTTCAGCCTGGTCCTTTACCTTCTAGATTAAGAATCAATGTTAATCTCCTCTTGGGGTGCATTAGTCAGCCAAAGGGGTGTTGATGCAGAATACCAATAACTGGTTGGTTTTTACAAAGGGTATTTATTTGGGGTAGGAGCTTAAAGACACCAACCCATAAAGCATAAGTTACTTCCCTCACCAAAGTCTATTTTCACATGTTGGAGTAAGAGGGCTGCCGACGTCTGCAAGGGTTCAAGCTTCCAGGGTTCCTCCCTTCCCAGGGCTCCAGCTTAAGGCTTCAGCATCAAACTCCAACATCAAAACTCCAACATAAAATCCCTTAACTCTTCCCTTTGCCATTCCTTTTATCTGCGAGTCCCCACAACCAAAGGGTGGGACTCAACACCCTACTGGCAAAAGAGGTTTACAAAATTACTTAATCATAGTAACCTTTGAATCCAATATGATCTAATATGCCCAGAGGAAAAGATCCAATATTTCTTTCTGGAATTCCTCCATAATATCAAACTGCTACATGGGGGAAAAAAGAAAGTAGAAATTTTTATATGTGTCCATAGCCTGTGATGGTGCTTCTCAGACCAGCAATCCGTTTTTCATCCATCTCTGTTTAGTACTCGAGACACTCAAGGTGGTAGCTAGAAAGAGCTGTTCAGAGATAGGGGTTGGGCTGTGTGAAAAAGGCATCAAAAGATCCACAAGCTGTGGAGTTAGCAACTGAAGATTCAAGTATTAACATGTATAAATATCAATATAACCGGGCTGAATAAAGAATACAGTACAGGGAAACGGACTTTGGCCCAGTGGTAAGGGCGTCCGTCTACCACATGGGAGGTCCGCGGTTCAAGCCCCAGGCCTCCTTGACCCGTGTGGAGCTGGCCCATGCGCAGTGCTGATGCGTGCAAGGAGTGCTGTGCCACACAGGGGTGTCCCCCGCGTAGGGGAGCCCCAAGTGCAAGGAGTGCACCCCGTAAGGAGAGCCGCCCAGCGCGAAGGAGGGAGCAGCCTGCCAAGGAATGGCGCCGCCCACACTTCCCGTGCCGCTGACTGACAACAGAAGCGGACAAAGAAACAAGACGCAGCAAAAAGACACAGAAAACAGACAACCAGGGGAGGGGGGGAAATTAAATAAATAAAAATAAATCTTTAAAAAAAAAAAAAAAAAGAATACAGTACAGGGGAGCAGATACAGCTCAAGTGGTTGAGTGCCTGCATGTTCAAGGTACCAGGTTCGATCCTCGGTGCTTCCTAAAAACAAACAAATGAAAAACCAACTCTCATTGGGGAGGGGATGTAGCTCAAGTGGTTGAGCACTTGCTTCCCGTGTATGAGGTCCTGAGTTCAATCCCTAGTACTTCCTTAAAAAACTTAAAAAAATAAAGAATATGGTACATCAGAAAAATGGCTGACAGAGATATAGGCCTATGGATGCTTACTGGCAGAGTAAAACAAAAAAATTTAAAATTTGTCTGAAGGTAATCTGGAAAATGGCAGCAGGGAGGCATAATTTTTTCATCTCCCACAAATCACCCTGTAGAAGCAAAGCAACCAGGAGAGCAAAAGCAAAACCCTACAGTCAATATCTACAGTAAAACTATGAGAAAGCACATCCCAATGAACCCCCAAATAAACTGCTGATATTAAGATATGCATAGTGTCAGCAAATGTGTTAGAGGAAACAGAAAGAAGGCACAGGGGCTTTCGATGACCCTGAGGGCAGAGGAGCCAGACTCGTCCCCAGGTGCCCTTCAGAGCTCACTGGGTCGCCTGGGCAAGGCTGCTGAGACTGCTGAGTTTGTTGGCTCCAGTTTGTGGGGGAGTCTAAAAGAACCTGGGAAGGTCAGATTGTAATGGTGAAGCCGAGGTCCATGGACCCTTAAAAAGGACCCTCATTAGAGAGAAACTAATGGGAACAGAATCCAAATTCAGCAGGAAAGAGGCCATAGAGACAAAGGTGGCAAAAGAAAAAGAAGATGCAGATAAAGATTGGGGGAGAAGAAAAGGTCAGTGCAGAGAGATCAGATACTCTACAGCCATATTTTTAAGCACTTCCCAGAAAGAACTGAAGTGGGAGCTCTAGAGCTGTGAAGCTAGGATGCTATCCCAGCCCACCCTTCTCTTCTAAGACTATATGAAAACTCATCTCACTTAAGCATTAAAAAGGAAACATTGCTCTTAAAGCTATTAAAATGAAAAAGGGACAGAGGAATGAATACAGTGATGTCTCTGCCAAAACTAAATGCATGCCAGTAAGATGAACAAATAAACCAGAAGAAAATTATCATCTACTGTTACAAACCAAACTAAAAAAATTTTGAAGAAAAATGTTAGGAGCTCTGAAAGAATAGCAAAACCCAGAATTAGAAAAACTCAGAACTAACCTAATTGGAGAAAATATTTGAAAATGAGGAGTTGTAGAATTTAGGAAAATATTAGAAATGAAAGAAAAATTCATTTCAGATTTTCAGACTAAACAAGAGAAACAAAACATTGAAGGAACACTGCAGCAGTGTTCCTTCAATGTTTTGTTTCTCTAGTGTGTGTGTATGTGGTTGTGTGTGTGTGTGTATATACATATATATGACATATTTCTTTAAGATTTATATATAGATAGAAGAGGGAAGGTTGAGTTATATAAAATAAAAAAGAAATAAAGAGATAAAAAGATATAATAAAAAGGTAAGCAAAGGAGAGCCAAGATACATATAAGAGAAATCCCCTGAAAAAAAAAGAAAATCAATGTTAAGAAGGAGAACAAATATTATCAATTATAATTCAAGAAAACTTTTCTGAAATAAAAAAAAAAAGACTTGTAAATACATATTGAAAGGGCATACATGGCAAAATTGATCCAAATGGCCAATGCCAAAATATAGTCTAGTAAAACTATTGAACTTAAAATAAAGAGAAATAGATCTTCTTGGCATTTCAGCAAAAGTCAATATCCCTTACAAGGGAAAGAAAATCATATTGTCATCAGAATTTTCAATACCAATACTTTATGCCAGAAGACAATGGGGTAAGGTATTTAAGAACTACAAAAAAACAAAAATGAGCCAAGGATTTTTTTTCTTTAATTTCTCTCTCCTTCTCTCCCGTACTCCCCCCCGCCAGTTGTCTGCTCTCTCTGTCCATTCACTGTGTGTTCTTCTGTGTCCGTTCTTGTCAATGGCACTGGGAATCTGTGTTTCTTTTTGTTGCGTCATCATGCTGCATCAGCTCTCTGTGTGTGCCATGCCATTCCTGGGCAGGCTGCCCTTTTTTTGCACTGGGCGGCTCTCCTTATGGGGTGCACTCCTTGTGCATGGGGCTCCCCTACGTGGGGGACACACCTGCGTGGCACAGCACTCCTTGTACGCATCAGCACTGTGCATGGGCCAGCTCATCACACAGGTCAGGAGTTCCGGGGCTTGAACCTTGGATCTCCCATGAGGTATGCAGACGCCCTATGCATTGGGCCAAATCTGCTTCCCGAGCTAAGGATTGTATATCCAGCTACACTGACTTTTAAATATCAAGGCCACAGGCACCTTTTTATGAATATATAAGAATTCAGGTAATAACTGAACCCATGAGCCTTTCTTGGAGAATTTACTAAAGAACAAGCTTAAGACAATCAAAATGACTAAACAGATACCAGCAGTAAAACTGGTGGCAAACATTAAATATGTGTTTAATTGTATAATTCAGAGTTCATAGTAGGTTTTAAAGGCAACAGTGTCAAATGTAATGGCTGCTTGCTCTATGTAAACTTAATTTAGCCGTCTAGTCAAGAAGGATATTGGAAAGAGAATATGAAAAGTAGAATAGATCCTCTCTGCCTCAAAAATATTAATGGAAAGTAAAAATATATTAGTTGAAAGTAGATGCTAGGGAAGATGGAATATGAAAAAGAGGTCACTAGTTAATTTCTGTTTTCATGAAAGGATATCTTTGAGGAAGTAAAATAAGGAACTAAAGGTATCATGAAGATAAAAAATCTTATTATAGAAATCATATATTAATTAAAAGGTATTAGAACAAGAAACTTAACCTTCCTAAACAGAAAAATATGCAATAGAAAAAGCGAGAAAATAATGTAGACCAATGAATCTCAGATTATCTGTAGCGAAGAACCATTTGTTTCTTTTCTAATCGATTGTAAGTCAATACTTTTGCAAAATACAAAATCACATGCTTGGATGTTGTAGCAATGTCAAATTGTTGTAAAAGCTTTCTTTCAGTTTCTGTACATATATCATCAAAATTGGGTAACAAACAGTTCGTAGACCAGCATTCACACAGAACACATAGTGGAAGAATATGAATATAAAAGTTATATAGATACATTGCTATATCTGTATAAATGCAAAAGGTATGTGTATATGCATATATATGTGGTTATATATGTAACATAAATATGTCAGATTTGAGGACAAATATTTGGATCCTATCAATAAATATAAAACAGCTTAACTCACCTATCAAAAGAAAAAAGATTTTGAGACTACCTAAACAAAACCCAACATTCCAGGTGACATTATAAATATATATAATTCCAGGTGAAAAAAAGTCTGTAAAATATTCTACTACTTACCTAATAAAGGGGAAGGGCTACATTTATATATGTACAGATATATGTGATATAATCTCAGTTTTATATGTATATATATAACATATATATTAACATATTAATGGAAAGATAAATCTTAGCATTTGCAAATAAAATAGTACCCTAATGAGAGAGGAAGGAAATAGAGTAGAAGGGATAGCGATTGAAACTAGACTTGTTTTATAAAATTGACTTTGGAATCATGTATAACTTTACGTAATTATAAAACAAAATTAAATTTAAAATAAAGCAACTCCTAAAAAATCAAAATCAAAACAAGACGATGGAATTGTGTATCCAGTAGGTGGCATAGCTACACTAAGAGAAGCTATTGCAAGTGACTTTAATACGCAGTCATTTGACTGTTCATCCAAACTTATCATACAAATAAAACAACTATGAAGAATCATAAACTGTTTTTTTTTTAAGATCATATTGTTGGTGGTCATCTTAATATTTTATCTGAGACGTTTGTGTGTGTATTATTTAGGAAGCAAATTAGTAACACTACTGATGTCATTAAAAACCTAAATATCTGACATAGGGGAATGGTATACAATAAAAAATCTTCTACTCTTGAATTTGAATAGGATGAATTCATAAAGAATATTATCTTATTAAAATAAGTATTTCCTAGATTTCTGCTCTAAAAAAGACTTAGGAACAGTGCTTAATATGTAGCACCAGGATCATGGTTTCTAGATACCATTTCCCACTAAAAGGAATTAAGAGCTCTTTGGAGAAATACCTGAATTCAGGTCTGTAGCAGGAAATGTTGAAGATGACCCTGAAATACCAAAGGCTCGTTGAGTCATATCAGAACTCTGGAATTAAGTTAAAGAGGCTCCCCATGGCCAAAGATGGGAGATTATGAACAATAATAAATAAAATAACTGCAGCAGATTGAAGCACATCAAATATGTTAAAATTCATGAGTTCCTTATGATATTGTGAAAATAATATTTGTCATCCCTGAAGAATGCAAGGGGATCAAAATCATCATTTTGAATACTAGCAAATATAGGAGAGGAGTCAAACACTTATTCTGCCTTCCCTATACAAACTATAATTCAGGTAACCAAGTAATTGATGAGGAGATGTTTCTCTTTATAGAAGTTTTCCATCTAATAAGTGCAGAAGGAATTTAAAAATTCCACTATCACCGTCTTGTAACCTTGAATGAATTCTTGGATCTACACATGCTGATCAATGACAGCTGACATCACAAAAGGTCACCAAATACATGCTTCTGGATGGAGGGATACACATCACTGATAAAGTAGTTTTACCCAAAATTGGAACCTCAATCTGTTAATGTCTCTAGATCTATGCTATCCAATATGGCAGCCACTAGCCACATGTGGCTACTGAGTGCTTGAAATGTTGCTAGGCCAGTTTGGGGTAATGCTGTAATTCCAAAGAGTTAGTACAAAAGTAGGATATAAAATATCACCATGATTTTTATATTGATTTGTGTGTTAAAACAATAATATTTTAGCTATGTTGGGTTAAGTAAAACTGTTAAAATTAATTTCTTCTCTTTCTTTCTGTCTAGCAGAAATTTTTAAATTATATTCATGGTCCACCTTATATTTCTAGTGGATAGTCCTGCTCTAATTTTAACTACAATTTATGGGAAATTACATCAGAAAGAGGAACATGTTCAATGATACCAGAAGGACAGAAACAGAAAACTCCAAGTTGCAGGAAACTCTAAAATGAATATTTCTGACCCATTATAATAATACAATCAAAGTTACTGAAAATTTGTGTGCCTGAGCATGTAATTTATGCATAATATTAATATCTAAATGTTACATATCTATGAAATCACAGATTCAATAGAGCAGTTACATTTTCTACCTTGCTTATTAAAATAAGTGCATTACAATTAAAAACCTGTATCTTTACATTGCCTACAGTGTTTTATTTCATCACCAGTGATATGTGAACTATTTTATCTCTGTACAGCATATCCACTGTACAATATATCCATTTTATCTCTCCTGAAATTTCAATTTTTTAAAATAACATGAAAACTGTCTTATCTTACTTTTGTCAAATAGGTAAATAGCTTTTGTTTCCACACCACTAGAAAGTCTTTGTTTTAAATTCCCTATGTCCTAAAGCTCCAAATAACATCCCTATATCTCATGGGGACGGATTTTCTTTAAAATGAATGTCTTCATTGCAATATAATACAAAACCCCAATTAATATGTAATATTTTAAAATCTTCTGCTTTCCTCTTCCATTGTTAATATTTCCTCCAAATTAGAGATCAAATTGATAAATATATCATAAAATGTCAGAAACTGTAAAAGATTAAAAGTAAGCTTACTCAAATTCACTTTTAGTATGGCATTTTTTATACATTTAACATAATAAGTGCTCAAAATATTAGGTAATTTGTCTCTCACTTGATCAAATCAGAAATTATGCAATGGAATCTAAATTTGTACATGTGTTTTTTACTCATTTATGAAAAAAAACAGTATGCTAGTTTAGCATCCCTTCATCTCTTATCAGGACAGGAAAATATGATATGATGCCTAACTAAGCCACAGAGATATTGTCCACAACCGTATGGCAATATACTGATAAATACAGAAGATATATTGAAAAGAAATCTTAGAATTTCTTTTTTACTCACATTGCACCAATGTGAGAAAACACTAGGGGGCAGTGCTGTTAGCACAAAGCTCTCAAGGTAATTGAAAAGGAGTGCTCATTATTTAGGGATGGTAATAAATGGGGTCAAGTAGCAACAAAAGAAGGTTTTGTTTGTTTCACCTTCCTTTCTGAACCATGTGCATATTAATCATACTTCTCATGCCCTCTTAGAACAGAAACTGCTCAAGCCCTGAGCTCTTTAGCTTGATAACATTCACCAGCTCTTCCTGGAAAGGTCTTTCTAACTGACCTTCCTGTCCCAAAGAAAATCCAGAAGAGGAATTGCCAGAAAGTAATGTATAAATACTAGCCCTAAGTGCCAGTATAATGTTTAGTTGGTACCTCATTTTAACCTTTACTTGTCTCCACTGTTTCTTTTTCCTTCTTCTTTTTCTTAGGCTTATTTCTACCACAGTGTCACCTTATGAGAAGATTCTGAAAACATTTAACTTTCACCTTTTTCAGTTTTCTCCTTTTCCATTCTCAGTTCAGCATAATTCAGACGAATTTTAAGTCACCAAAAATGTATTAATTATCAATACATAACACCAGCCACTACCTACAAAAAGAATAGGGCGGAAACTAAAAAGTCAAAATTAAAACGTTAAGAGAGGCGAATGTGACTAAAGCAGTTAGGCACCCGCCTACCAACTGCTTGTTCCGGGTTTCATTCCCAGTGCTTCCTAAAAAAGATGAGCAAGATGACATAACAAGATGATGCCACGAGGAGACACAATGAGGAAATATAATGAGAGAGACAACAAACAGGGAGCAGAGGTGGCTCAAACAATTGGGTACCTCCCTCCTACATAAGAGATCTGGGGTTCAGTTCCCAGTGCCTCCTAAAAAGAAGAGAACACACAAAAAACAGACACACAGAGCAGACAACAAGCACAAACAATGAGGGAGTGGGGTAGGAAAAATAAATAAATCTTTTTTTAAAAAGTGTAAGGTTGAAAGCTATGATGACTTTACGCTTTCTAGAATTATATTTTTGTCTATTTTAAAAACAAAATTCTTGTGAGCAGTGATTTTTTTTGTACATTTTGCAAAGAGTATTGTACATAGGCTATAGATGCTTACTACATGATAAGATAAACATATACCACTCAAAGAACAGACGAACTGCTGAGTTTTAATACCTTTTTAATACGTAGTGAATTTTCTAACATTCAAGCAGCCAATCATTATTTTTCTTTTTCTTTTAGAAAATTAGAACCTATAAATATTATATGGGATATATTCTGAATTGTAACTTTGGCCTACTTAAATTTCAATAAATCTTTCTAGAGAGTTCACATTATTTAGTTTTGAACAATTCTTGAACTCTACTTGGAATTTTTAATTTAGCAGCAGGTGGTTCAGGTGATCATAAAAGTGCATGATTACTGTAATTAATCCCGGTTGATTTTGCTTCATTTCTTCAGACTTTTTTGGCTTTTAAATAGTACCTGGAATTTCTATGGCCTCTTTATCTTGGGATTTTGTAATTAATAAATGGTTCTTCCTCCTCTATATAGTGGCAAGCATCTAGCATTTTGCAACTGAAAATTTCAGCTCACCATGGTTTCTATCAGGTTTGGGATATTTTTAGTCTCTAGATCAGCCAGAATTCCGTGGGGGAAAAAAGAATCCCACTTGAAAGGAATGAAGCGAAGAGAATTTAATCAAGGGGCTATTTACAGAGGAGTGGGCAGGGTGAAGAGATGGCATCCGGGGAGGTAGAGGCACCCAGAGGCAAGCACAGTGGGAAGCTGTCACCACCCAGGCCTAAGGGACAGACAAAGGAGCTGTGGGAGACCAAGGGGCTCTTAGGAGGAGCTGCTGTTTTGGCGGGATGGAGCTGCTGCTCAAACACCAAAGCCGGGATGAAGTAGGAAAGGAAGGCCAGGACCTGTCTTTCCTCCCACGGGCTCCTCTCCAGCCAGGGCCTCAGGGTGACCACCTAGAGCAAGGCTGGGGAAGCGACGCCTTGGGGAAGGGGGCATGCAGCCAATGGAGACTAACTGGACTCTTCATAGTGATGGAATGGTCTTACCCTTAAGGGTGGTCTCTGTGGTTCTCTCCTTGTCTTTTTATTTTTAATTTTTTGCTTTGAAATAATTTCAAATTTATAGGATAGTTGCAAAAATAATACATATCCCATACAAGAACTCCAGCATACCCCCACCCAGACACTTAGCTCCACCAACTTTTAACATTTTGCCACATGTGCCATATCATTCTTTCTATCCATTTATCTGCCTCTCTGTCTGTCTGTCTGTCTATATCTGTTTTCCATCCATCTATCTGGCCATCTATCTACTTTCTAAACATTTGAGAGTAGGTTTTATGCATCATGCTCTTTGAACATTTCATGTTTTCATGTACATTTCCTGAGAACAAAGATATTCATTTATGTAACCACCTTCAGTACAGTTATCAAGATCAAGTATTTTAATATTGATATCAAGTTTACAGTCTATATCGCATTTTTTTCCATACGTCCCAATGACCTATAATCCTTTTAGGCCTTTTTTCCTCCATCCTTAATTCCAGTCCAGGATTATAGATTGCATATAATTGTCATATCTCTTTTCTAATTTGGGGAACATATATATAACAAAAACTTTCCCATCTCGGCCACTCCCAAGGTAACCATTCAGTAGGATTAATCACTTTCACGGTGTTGTATCACCCTCACCACCATCCATTACCAGATTTTTCCCATCGCCCCAAACAGAATCTCTGCAGCCATTCTCTCCTCATCTCTTTAATTCACTCACTGAATTCTTATCCAACCAAAGGGAGACAAGGATATTTTAAGGAAAGGCTTCCTTACAAATGCCAGGCTTTTAGATGGAGTCTTTTATGCCCTACCTCATATATCTTGTCTTTTGTGTGGTTCGATAGGAATCATTTTCTGCTCTCTAAAAATATGAAACATTTTCTTTTTAAAATCTCAACAAGACAAGCTTTTGAGTGAGTTAAATGAAGTCCCTGCTCTATCATTTTGGAGAGTTCAGTGCATAATCCAGTGAGAATGGAGTCAGGGCACATATTTTTCCAAATCTCTCAAGGGCTCCCCATTAAAACTTCTTCTAAACTAATCATTTCCAGCCTGTGCTATTGTAATCTCACCTTTTTTGTTGATTAATTTACAGTTTTTCATTTCCTTGCTGTAATCTACTGGAAACTCCAGTAGGAAAAAAAAAAGTCAAATGCAAAATGTGTTATCATTTTCATAAAATGTTCCTCCCGTTGTGCCCCACCCACCCCATTCCTTTCTCACTTTTCCTGATTTTTATTGAAAGAATGAAAAAAAGGAAATCTCACGGGTTTCATTCTAAGCACACTTGTCATTAAAGGCCTGATGATTTTGTTGCATAAGTATGGACAATGCTCTGTAAGAAACCCAGTATCGACAATACTCTGTAAGAAACCAACTGATTAAAGGCAATCACTTTCTTTCAGAAAGCATATTCTGCCCTGACATTTAATCAGTGAATAAAAATATATTCTGTTATTCTTCTCTTTCCTAATAATCCTCTCTATTATCCAAAAGCAAGTTTTCTTTGTTTGTTTGTTTCTAAACTCCGTTTTCTTTTCTTTCCCCTACACTGTGTATTCCTGTCTTCTTCCCACTCGAATCCTTTGCTTTCTGGCTGCTGGATGCGAGCAGGTTCATGCAGTGTTCCCACACAAGTAGTCTGAAGATAAAGCCTCTGGCAGAAATGGAAGCAAATGGAATGTTTTTCCCCCCATTTCTGCCAGGAAGAGGAGGTGGGGAGGTTTGTAATCTTTAGCCGCCATCCTTTGTGCAACTCAATCCTAATATTGGCTTGATTATCTTCTCAACCCTTCTGAGCACAAACCTAAACACTTGGTTTTGTTACCAGCATCAGGGGCAGGTTTCACATTGCTAGGCTTTCTTGGGAGTTACCAGCGTTCGTTTTCTTAGATCTTTTCCAAAGACGTCCTCGAGGTTTTCCAGGGACCATTATCAAATCACCTTGATAGTTATTATAAAGAAAGTTTAATTTTTAAAAAATTATTTTGGGCATCCATCAATGCCAGTATTTGTAGTTCAGTTTCCATTTGCATGTTGTACAAGTTACTGAGACTCAATTTAAGTAGATTGCTTTTGTATATTTGAATATGGATCATTTTTGTAAAAAAAAAGAAAAAGAAAAACGCTAATAGAACTGCTCTGTAAAAAAAAAAATCTATAAACCCAGTTCAGAGAAGGAACAAGGGCCATCAGAGAAATCATGAAAGGTAAAAGACTTTTTCTATACACCCTATCTTATTAGGCTACTACATTTATCCTGTTGATCATAAGAATTACATGATTGGGTTAGACACCATGGGAGAGGAAGTGCTCTATAATGTCAAAGCCCATGTCTCCAGAGATGAAGTCTCTTCAATTGGACATTTTTAGAAAAGTCACAAAGAAATACATTTTTCCATGTTCTTTGATACAGAAAGCATGTCAAGGCAGGACGAAAAAAAAAAGTTTTAAGTGGTGATAAGGGGCTAATTGACAACTACGCAGACAAATTCTGCATGTAGCACAGTTTTTTTTGTGTGGGGATGGGACAAGATATTAGAGAATTTTATGTAGTCTGGAAGGTAGGAGCGGAATAGAGCCTGTAGCACATTGAAGCAAGAATGTGGGGAAACAATCTCTGTGCTTTTCCAGCTGTCTCAGCCAAATCAAGCATAGTTCTGGGGAGAAGGGAAAGGGCAATGCCAACCAAAAAATATTTCCGTGATTCTCCATGATTCTGCAAAAGAAACCCTGTGGGGCTTCTGAGAGTTCCAGGTACATTGGCCACAGGGGCATGGCAGGCCATGGCATCTTTGATGTGGTTTAAGGGCCCGGACTCCCACCCCGAGTCCCACCCCGAGTCAGGGCTTCCACTGAACAATGCTTGAAATTCCATTGACATGAACTTTCTCATTAGCTTAAGGCTTTGCCTCCTGATATAAACCAACATAGCTTTTACCTCTTCTCTTCAACATGACTCCACCACCAAAAATAGAGAGAGGGAGATAAACCAATATATAAGAATTCACTTTAATTCAATTCATTTGAATATTTATTGGAGAAGTCTGAACAAAGACATTGAGCAAAAGTCATAGAAGCTCAGAATGGGCTTTAGAGATGCAGGAAATGAGGTTGTTGGTTTTTTACTGTTTTTGTTTTTGTTTGTAAACCTTAAATCAGGGCTATGGCAAATAAACTTATGGAGAAGGTAGGATAGAATCACTGAAATCTGGGATGGATGGCCAGAACTGCATGGAGCTCATTTGGTCGGTCCACACATCCTGTTTAGATCCATTTATCTTCCATGGAAAGCTGTCCTGCAGCCTCTAGGTAGATTCCTCCAGTGGGTGATTCTTCTTCCCTCTCTTCCCCTGATAGCCAGCGTCCTGAGGGTACTGCTCACTCGTCCTATTCCTGCCCTCAGAGGCCACAGGAATGAGAGTCGTTCCTCCCCAGATGTAGGTAGGTAATCAAAATTCAGGTTTGTCAAAACTCAGGTTTTTGAGTCCTCTGAATGTTCTCCTCGAGCCCCTGCATGACTTTGCTTTGTCACATGACACAATTTCCATTTCCCACCTCTGCTGGACTCATGTAGGAAAGACAGTGCCCTCTGCCAGCAGGGAACAGAGCTGGGTGCTGATCTTGAGAATGGCTGCTAGACCTCCTGCCACCCCTCTGAAAGAGCATTTGATGGGGCCACGGGAGAGCAAAGCGCAAGATGCTGAGCAACTGAGGACCAAAGAGGTATGGAACCAAGGGTGGAGGGTGGGTGGGGCAGGGAGCAAAATCTCCTTCCTAAACCCATGTGGAAAGGACAGTGGCAAAGAGTTTCAGGGTCAGATTTGTGTCCAGTTATTTACCCTGGTTAAACAATGGCAATCAGGAGCTGAGGCTAGGGAATGCTCAAGTTCATTTATGTAGCTACCCAGACCCATATCCACAGACTGGCATTAAAATCCCAAGTGTATTATAAGTAAAAAACAAAATAATATAAGCCATAGAGAAAGTAGATGTACAGCTGCTATTCTGTTAGGCTTTTGACTTCAAGCTGAAATCCAAGAGTTAAAGATAAAATGCTCTTAAAAATATGTCTAGAAATATGTAATTATAGAACGTAAGGAGGACAACAACATGTTTTAAATTTCATTAAATAGTCATTGTAGGAATATTAGCTTTGAATAAATTATGACCTGAAATGTGTCTGAAGAAATCATAAAAGTGAAAATAAATATATCTGAACTGGTTCTTTTCAAACTTTAATAATTATAATAATTATAACAGTATCTCATAACGTTGATCTACGGATGAAATTAGATTAAATATGTAAAACACTTGGAATAATGCCTGGCACAAAGTGGGCATACTGTGTATATTTACTGTTTCTATATGTGTAATTTTTTGTGACTATGGCTATAATTGAATTTTAGCATTTTATAATAGGATGAATGATTAGAGGTCATTTAAATCAGTGGTTTCACATCTTTTTTTTTTTCCAGCAGCAGTATCTATTTATCCTTTCTTCAAACAAAAAGGTGTATGAACCCCAAAGTATAGGCCAGAAGAGGGGAACATGGTCTGGTTGAAGTGGGGCCAAGATCCCTGGTTATCAGCTGTGTCACCTTAAGGCCACTCTGGAATCCAGTCTCAAAACTAAGCCAATGAACCCCATCATTTTACAGACAAGGAGAAAAAACCCTAGGGCGGTAAATCCCCTCATTCTCAAGCCAGCACATTCAGGTTGCTTTCCAGAAAATAATACCAAATATACCTGGAAACAAATGCCATTTGCAGTGTGATAGTTAAAATATTTAACCAGTAGCAAATCAAAGTGGACTTTGTCATAATCAGACCTAGTCTGTTGATCCTCACTGGGTTGGGCATCAGCTCTTTAATTGTTAAATTATGGGATGTTTTGTCAGAGGCAGGTCTCGTAGTGAGGGACTGGGTGGCCAAGAGCTCAAGACAGTGGGTAATTACCAAATGGTACAAAAGTGAGTTTAACAACTGGGATTTTAACAAGCTAAAGTCCTACTGGGTGTGTGTCAACTGAATGTCAACTCTGGGTGTTTGAAGATGTCCCCTGCAGGCTGGAAAAAGTCCACATCAGGTTGGAACTCTCTCAAGAACAGCTTTCCTATACCTGGAAACTCAGGAGAGCTGTATCTATTTCCTCTCATTTGGTCCTCCTAGAAATTAAAATTCTCCTCTGGGCCATTCTAAAACATTTAGGCATCCATTATCTTCCAAAAGAAGAAACAACTTATGAAGATCACCATTTCTAAAGAAGATAACAGTGTGAGTCACCTCTTTTAAATGGGAAAGGATAATGTGAACCAAATACCCACTGCCATAAATGAGTTTGTATTAAAGAAGTATTGTTAAGTTAAAATAAAAAATTTTAAACCCTTGTTATTGCAGGCAGTTGAACAGTAGTTACCTGTGACAGAAATTGCAAATGAGGACTTTGTATTTATCATTCAAAATAAGTTAAAGAATCCAAAGAAATAGCTGAAAGCTAATTTTAGGAGTTGATCTGTAGCTCCATTTGTTTTTTACAAAAGAATTTTTGAAAAATCCTTGTCATTCCCTTGCACTTATTGAAGTAAATGATTTCTGCCAGTGGTCCTTGATACAGACTACCTACCTACATAAGCAGGTGATGGTGGCAGGAGAAGGAAATAAATAACAAAGACCTGCAGGGTGCCCGAATGGGAGCATTGCAAGGTTGGATTTGAATGGGAAGAGGGAGAATGTTCTGGAGGCACATGGAGAGGGGAAGGATCAGGAGACAAGTACTGTGCATGTTAGGGGCCATTCAGAGTACATGCAAACATCTTTTGTAATTTGAGCTAGGATGGCTTACTGCGACATCATGGAGGTTAGATTCCCCTATCTTGAAGGCAGATCTACAGGTCTTTAGTATTCCAGGAAAGTATCTGCACATCATTTTTCTGGCTCCTGGGGAAGAGAGGCATGAGGGGAGATTCATATAAGTGTAGACTTAAAATGAAGCGCATTTGGCTAATGAGTGAGCAGCTGTTTAGTTAAGCAAATGATTCATATTGGGATATTTATGGAGCACAAGTATTTTTCAAGGCTGTAAAAATGTAAAAGTGAAAAAAGTCTCTATGATCCAAAAGCAGATGTTTCTGCAGATACAAAAAAGTCCTACTGATCAGGTTCATAAATTTATCTATTAAAAACATATGTTTGAGAGAACCAGCAAGATGGTGGTGGAGTAAGGAGCTCCTAGAGTCAGCTCCTGCTACAGGGCAATTAGTAAAAAGCAGAGCTCTCCGGAGCTAGCGGAAGCACCTTTTTGGGGGCTCCAGGAAACCAGAAGAACATCCTGCAACATCTTTGAAGGAGTGGAAGGAGGAGACTGCCCATCTGCAGAGAAGACTTGTAAGTAGAGCGCTCCACGGAGGCCAGTGCCCATCCTCCACTGAAGGCACAAGCCACCTCAGGAGCTGTTCCGCGGCTGGAATTGAAAGCTTCACTTCCCCAAAACAGGGGAGGAAGAGATGATGGGCACCAATTTCAGCTATGATGAGTAAATTCAGCCAGCTACAGTATAATCCTGAGAACAGCTAAAGATTGAGCCTGTCCAAGCCAGAAAGAGGCTGGGAGCCGCCATCTTAACTCCGCGCCTGGCACGAGGGGAAGGGGGCGGACTGAGAATCCCAGTGCTGGTGGGGACCGGCTTCTTCCCATCCAGATCATATTGCAGCTCTAGCCTAGGCCCCAGTGCCACCTCCAGCAGGGAGGAAGCTGCAGGGACCTGTGCCAGCCTCCAGAAAATTACCGGCCAAGCTGCCGAGGCTGGTGATTATCCTGCTCTGGTAGCACAAGCCGCCCCAGGGGCTATTCTGTGGCTGGAATTGGAAGCTCCATTTCCTAGAAACAGGAGGAGGAGACGGTTGGCTGCTGATTTTAGCTACTGATTGTTAGACTTGGCTGGCTAAGTGATAACCCTGGGAACAGCTGGGGTGAAAACCAGCCCACTTCAGAAAGAGGCCAGTAGCTGCCATTCTGACTCCGCCCCAGCCTGAGGGGAAGCCGGGCTAACAGTTTCTTTCGCAGATCAGCCTACAGCCCCCCTAGGCATCAGCCCTGCCTCTGGCGGGGAGGAGGCTGAGAAGCCCTGCACCAGCCTATACAGGTAACAGCAGGGAACTTTGGCTGGCACAGACTGAAAATCAGAAGTCTACCAGGGCAACTGTCGTCATCTTGGACCTGCACTGCATAGATTCCTGCCCACACTTGCAGCTCCATCCCCGCCCCAGGCAGGGGAGAAAGGGATGTGAAGCTTCATCATTCTTTCTAGGCAAATACTGTCTAGGCCTACACTTGGATTATTCCACATGCTGTGACTCTGTTCCTACCCCCGGCAATGGAGAAAGTTGGAAGAAGCTTCACTGGTCCCTGGTGCAATGAGGGCAGCTTGAGCCTGCACAGCTTACAGCACCATCTACAGGCTTGGCTCCTACTGCATAACCAGCAAGGAAGAAAGGATAGGAAGCCCTAAACTAAAGAGAAAAACTGCACCCAGAAAAAATACTCTAGTAAGCCAGATGCCAAGACACCAACAAAAAATTGCAATCCACACTAAGAAACAGGAAGATAACGGCCCAGTTAAAGGAACAAGATAAGCCTCCAGATGATATAAAGAAGTTGAGACAACTAATCATAGATGTCCACACAAATCTCCTGAATAAATTCAATGAAATGACTAAAGAGATTAAGGATATTAAGAAGACATTGGATGAGCACAAAAAAGAACTTGAGAGCATACACAGAAAAAAAGCAGATATTATGGGAAGTAAAAGTGCAATCAATGAAATTAAAAAAACATTGGAATCATATATAGCAGATTTGAGAAGGCAGAAGAAAGGATTGGTGAGCTTGAAGAAATGGTCTCTGAAAGTGAACATACAAAAGAAACAGATAAAGAAAAGAATGGAAAAAATTGAACAAGGTCTCAGGGAACTAAATGATAGCAAAAGGCATGCAAACATATATGTCATGGGTGTCCCAGAAGAAGAGAAGGGAAAAAGAGCAGAAAGAATATTTAAAGAGTTAATGGTAGAAAATTTCCCAACCTACTGAAGGACATAGAAGCACAAGAAGCAGAATGTACTCCCATCTGAAAAAATCCTAATAGACCAACTCCAAGGCACATAATCATCAGAATGTCAAATACCAAAGACAAAGAGAAAATTCTGAGAGCAGCAAGAGAAAAGCAATACATAACATATAAGGGATATCCAATAAAATTAAGTACTGATTACTCACCAGAAACCACGGAGGCAAGAAGAAGGTCTGATATATTTAAGATACTACAAGAGAAAAACTTCCAACCAGGAATCTTATATCTAGCAAAAATGAGGGTGAAATTAGAATATCACAGATAAACAGAGAATTTCTAAGCAAGAGACCAGATTTTTAGGAAATACTAAAGGGTGTGCTAGAGCCTGAAAAGAAAAGACAGGAGAGAGGGGCCTGGAAGGGAGTCTAGAAATGAAGATTATATCAATAAAAGTAACTAAAAGTGTCAAAAGAGTGGTGAAAGTAAAATATGACAGATGAAACTCAAATAATCAGAAATAAACTTAACCAATGATGTAAAGCACTTGTATTCAGAAAACTGCAACTCAATGTAAAAACAAATCAAAAAAGCCCCAAATAACTGGAAGAATTTTCCATGCTCATCGATTGGAAGACTAAATGTCATTTAGATGTCAGTTCTACTCAAATTGATATACAGATTTAATGCAATCCCAATAAAAATTCCACCAACATTAAAGAAAAAATTGAAAACACAATCATTAAATTTATTTGGAACTGTAAGGAGTCCTGAATAGCCAGAAACATCATAAAAAGGAAAAGTGAACCTTAATCTCCAGACTTTAAATCATAATACTTACCTATAGTGATAAAAACAGCATGGTACTGGCCTAGAGACAGACACAATAGACCAATGGAACCAAATTTATGGTTCAGAAATAGACCCTCACAAGTATGGTCAAGTGATTTTTGACTAGCCTGTCAAACTCACACAGCTTGGGCAGAAAAATCCATTCAACAAATGGTGCTGAAAGAATTGGATATCCATAGCTGAAAGAAGGAAAGAGGACCCTTATCTCACATCTTATTCAAAAATTAACTCAAAATGGATCAAAAAACTAAAAATAAAATCAAGAACCATAAAACTTCTAGAAGAAATTATTGGAAAATATCTTCAAGACCTGGTGGTAGGTGATGCATTCTTAAAGGAGAAAAGAGGAGGACTTAGTGGACTACTGATGTTTAATGTATGTAGAAGTTTTCATTAGCTTTACTGTAAAAACGTGGAAATGTTTAGAGTGGATGGTAACACACAGTGAGTAACATCTAGTTTATAAATGGAGATGTGACTGAAAATGGTAGTCTAGTTATGTAAATGCCAACTGAAAGAATGCATGAGAATAATCTAGGAATTGGATAGCACAGTAAACCAAGAGGATGACGAGAATTGTGGTTGATGGTACAGATGCAAGAGTGTCCTTTGTTAGCTAGAACAAAGGTTTATCACTACTGCAGGGTGTTGGGAATGTAGAGAAGTGTGGAAAATACAGCTGGAATGACCTATGGACTGTGGTTAGTAGTAATAATATTCTTGCATCTATGTGAAAGATGTACTGTGTTGATACTGAGGCAGTATGGAAAATGTGCGCCAAATGTACACTATGGACATGGTAACAGTCAGATGATATTTTATCTGTAGCAAATGACACACCACATTGTGGTGTATTGATGGAGGGGTGTTGTTTGGGAATTCTGCACATGTGCCTGATTGTTTTATAAGTTTACAACTTCTGGCATTAAAAATATATATTTGAAAAATAATAATAGGGTGGGTTGGGGGAAAAAACACACCAAAAGTAAGATAAGGACTATGATTAGTAGTAAGATTTTGACAATATTCTTTCATAATTTGTAACAAACGTCTCATGACAATGCAAAGTGTTGGTGGGGGGGGTTGATGTATGGGACCCCTGTATGATGTTTTGCAGGTCTGCTTTGTAAGTTCACAACTTTTACTATACACTTACTTGTTTATGTATGTTCACATATAAATGATATAAAGATAATCGGATTGGGTAGGGGAAAAATACTTTGTCTAGTAGTAATATTTTGACAATGCTCTTTAATCATTAGTTAAAAAGGTTTAACAACAATGCAAGTTATTGGTGGTAGGATGAATTATGAGAGTCCTGTATGATGTTGTATATGATTGTTTTGTAAGTTCACAACTATTATTATACACTTGTTTGTATATGTTTGTGTGTGAGGGATATGCTTCAATAAATTTTTTTTAAAATGTATGTTGACCTTCTTTGGCAGGACTACTTTTGTTTTAACTGGACAGACAACTTTATAAGACTTATTTTCTGGTAGGCATTGGTCTATGTAAAAAAAAAATGCAATCTAAAGCGCTAACATTCAAGGAGTAAAGTCCAATAGGAACATTATATCATATGCCCCAAAAGTTGAACTAATAATGAAAAGCAGTTTTTTTTTTGTTTGTTTGTTTGAGGTACCGGGGCTGGGGATTGAACCTGGGACCCTCATATGTAGGAAGCCAATCCTCAACCACTGAGCCACATTGGCTTCCCTGACTATTTTTTTTTTCTATTTGTTTGTTTATGTTTGTTTTTTGTTTGTTTTCTGGAGGCACTGGGAACCGAACCCGGGATCTCCCATGTGGAAAGCAGGTGTTCAACCTCTTGAGCCACATCTGTTCCCAGAAAAGCAGTTTTTTAAAAAATGACAACCATGTGAATGGTGCAGCCATCACTGGCATAACAGTTTTTTTGCTTATGATCTAACAGCTAATGTTTATAAGGAGTTTGCTACGAACCAGGACTTGTGCATGTGAGGCCTCTTGCCGGAAGTGTGTATTCCAAAGAGAGTTTAAAATGGAACAAAAATGTCATAAATCACCTTGAGAAAAGAGGGAGAGCAGCAGTGTGACTGTAACCTGAGATAAGAGATGTTTTCAGCAACTGAGCCTCCCATTTGGCTCCGAGGTTCTTGTTGATCAAGATGGAAAGGGAATTGTAATACATTAGAGAAGCTCGGGGAGGGAGATCCTTCCTGGGGGATGTCTCTGTATAAGGACTCCCACGGGAATTAGATCTGAAACTGCCTTTAGGAAGGGGTGAGATTAGATAAATGGGAGGGATTTCCAAGAAGGCGGAATGGCCTGAGCAAAAACAATGAGAAACAATCAAGTTGGTGCTCTGGTGCTGGCTGACTGAACACAGGCACCGTTAGGGTCGGTAAATAAGACATCTGATCAGAATGGAGAAAGCACGTGGGGAAGAGTGGCAGCAAGGGTAGCCCGAAATCAAATGTGGCAGGGACTGCAAGGCGAGGCAAAGCTCTGTGGGCAGGACAAAGGGGGAAAAGACTGAGGGTGGTTTACTAGGGAAGGATGACACTGGACTGAGGCCTGAGGGGTTGGCTACAAGCTAAGGCTGAGGCAGGGAATGTGGTGATGAGGCTAGCCTGGGAAACAGGTGGGTTAGGATTTCATATAGTCAAAGCAGAAGGAATGCCAAAGAAGGGCCACGCGAAGTAACTGCAGAAAAGAAATGCGGTGACTACTTGGCTGTGAGAGGCATTTGGGGCAAAGGCAGGGTGACGTTAGCATATCCAGACTAGGTGAGCAGAGGAAAGTGCTTTGGAGTCCATCTGGCCCACCAGAGGAATTCTTTGGACATATTGAACGTAAAGTACTCTCAGGACATGGCAGTCAAGAAAACGTCTCACAGGGAGGCACTAAAAAGATGTAGAACTGGGGTGTGGGAGGTAAGTGGAAACTGGGCATATCTATTTGACTAATCTGCCACAGGTGAGACCTGGGGTCTTTGAAAGGATGAGATTTCTGAAAGAATGTTAAGAATAAAGAATTTAGAGCTGAGGGGAGACACCTGAAGAATACATATTGCCTTTAGGAGGAGGAAAGGGTAAGAGATCTACCTCATAAATAGAGATGAGAATGAGCATTAAAGCTTTCCAGAAGCAAAGGATTGAAAATTATGCACTCCTCTTTCTGTTTTCATGTTAAATGGTACCGGGCTGACATTCTCTGAGATCTTGCCCAATTAAATATTTCACACTGTATAATAACATTGCAAAGTTAATATTTAACATCCTGTCTTTTCAATTCCATTTATCTTCACGCACAGTGCTTCTATTGAGTGGAGAATGACCTAAGGAAAGCAGATGTATGTTTGTGTGCCAATTAGCTGAGAAGCACCCATGGCGTCTAGATGGAGTTACTTTTAAAAGAAATTTTTTAAAAAGTGACAATCACAATGAAAAGGGGTGCAGGTATGCTGTGTCTTAGGATTTTCTGATTTTTTCCTTTTTCAAAAGACTGGAAACTGGGAGAAGTTTCAGAAGCTTCTCCATTCAGTGAAGGTGATTTTTTTATCTTCTTTCTGTGCCCAGGAGTCTTTTTCTCTGCCGTTATTTCTGACCAAATAGGACTCTATGTACTTTTCTTTCCATTCAAGATTTGATATTACTGGTCGTTTCAGATCTTTACCCCTGATTGCAGTTACACTTCACTGTGGCAGCGTTTGCCAATAACTGTTGTCATTATAGGGGATGTTACCTGAAAACCTATCCCGCTAAAGCTGTAGTTCTTGTTCTGTTGTTTACCTCTTAAAAAAATACTATTTAGAGTAAATATGTGATTTATTTCCCCAGTCCCAGTAAGTTCTGCAAGTACTTCTATCATAATGGAAGAGACTTTTTTATTTAAATGACTTTCCAATTTAGATATTTTTTTTCTCTTGGCAGGAGGGTCGTGCCATAATATTATACTGTGGTAGTAATCAGTCTTTGCTCAGTTTGTGTTCTTTTACTGATTTAATCATATATTCAGTTTCAGTGAAGGGCCCAAAGCAAGTGGACTCTGGTGCTTCAGAGACCGTTCATTTGGTATGTTACTTAGCTGAAAATAAATTTCTCACCCCCAGCCATCAGCTTGTATGAACTTGGCAAGGCACAGATCCTCTGTGAGATTTAGCTGCCTCATCTGTTACAAGCAGAGACTGATGCAGTACTGAGTCCATCAGGAAAATGAATTTTAGTTTGGAAAGGTTGAGTTTAGGGTGTGGTTAGAACCTACAGACAAACTTTTCCTTACTGTGTTGTTGTGAGATTAAGTGAGATTAAATGAGTACTTGACATATCGCCAATTCAAGAAATGGCAGCCATTAAGGTTATAAATGTTACTTCAAAGTATAAGTAGTTTTATAGGAATCTATGTTCCTGGTATGTGGCTATAATTCTTTAGATACAAAAGCAATTTTATTTTTTGTCATCCTATTGAACTTTTAATAATTATAGAAAACTAAGAAAAAAATCAAAATCAAATCTCATAAAATATGTAAGCAACCAAGGCTCATATTTTCATTCTTATAGTCTCATAGTCTCATTCATCATAGTCTCAAGCCAAATTAATAAATAATAATTAATCACCTAAACCCCGTAAGTTGCTGTGCCAGTGTGCTGTGAAATATTCCAAGCAGTACAAAATAAGCTTCTTGCCCTCATTGAGCTACCAGACCAGATGGGGATAAGAGACATAATGATGAAGGGAAGGAGGGGTATAAATGAAATGACTGTCTAAAGGGCCTACTGTGTGTCAGGAGCACAGGTTATGGGAGCTTATCTAGGCTTCCCCTATTAAACCTCACCACACCCCTGGAAGGAGGCTGGTGTTAAACCCATGACCTTCAGAAAAAGTAAATTACCAGCCCCAAGTCATCGCTCTCTCTGTCCTGTTCTAAAAGCATATGTCTTTTCTATATTCTAACACCTATCATGAAAAGTTGAATCGTCACCAGTAATAATAATCAAAAATAATCAAGGTAACTACAAAAGAGTTGTCCTATCACAACTCAGAGGAGGTTAGAATCATTGGATTTGGGTGTTGAAATAGATTCATACAAAATATAACCCAACAAAATATCCTTTTTCTTGGAAAAGAAAGGTGGTAAAGTCAACCTCAAATTCTCCTTTATCTAGTCCAATCCATCCTTGGTCACCCCCAAAAAACTAGTCCTTGATTTCAGTTTCAAGCATCTTGTTCCAATCTATATAGAGCCTGAAGGGTATTTGAGCATCTCACCTAGTAGACTTGTTCCATGAGCTCTTTCCAGGGGCCCCTGGCCTTAGCTGTAGTACCTTCCAGGTAACTATGGGCCACTCATCTGTAGTGGGCAGAGGACACTCCCCAGAACGCGTCTCTTCTCTCTTTTCCCCAGCAGTCACTAAATCTTTTTGTAATCCCTTAACCCCTCTCATTCCCAGAGTCCCGTCTCCTTTTGTACGTGACTCCAGCTTGGATTGTCACCCCAGTCACATCTGACTCCTTGCTGGATGGCGAGAGCAGCATCTAAAAACCAGTCATACTTAGCACAGCTCTGGGAACATAAATCTTCCATAATCAATTCTCCTAGACTGAGTTATGCTAAAGCATGTCCATTTCCTTGCTAGCTTTGAGTCATGTCAGAAAAGGTGACAGGGGGAAATGGAGAAGAAAACCAAGTGGTCTTGATCTGATTCTTTAAAAAGGCATTTTGATTTAATACATAAAGTACATTTTTCCTTACAGGAAATGCCCTGTACTCTGTCTATCCAGAAGCAGGCAGGCTTTTCTAATTTTTAATTTTCTTGTATTTTGAAGTTCCATTGTTTTCAATGTATTTGTTAATTGAGGAACCTTAAAAACTGGAAATTTATGTAAAAATGAACTAAGATCTTGTTTTTCAAAAGTAACCTCCAAAAAAGTCAGCAGTGAGCATGTGGATTATTATCTGGGCCCTAGAGGGGGAAAAATGCAGTAATAATTTCTGAGAATTTTTTTTCTCCAGAAAGGTCAAAAAGATAAGGTGGCTGTACCACCTTCTTATCCAATGCAGAGCTCAGTTATTCAGCGAGAAATGAGAAAAACACCCTGCCTTTTGCAAACGCATTCAAATCACATTGAACAGAATTACCATGGGCAAAGCTAAAATTCCCCACCTCATTTTGGGCAGAAATCATTATAACACCATAAGCACTTCACACTCTTGCTCATCCGGCACAGCTCCAAAACCTGTTGTCTCTAATTTGGCAGAATCTCTCTTATCTTGCTTGTGCTCCTGCTAAAAGCCTGGCTGCTACGCTCAGGTACTACTACCTGCAATTAGCCAGGATCCTTCTGAAGCCATGTGAGCCACCATTGGAGCAGGCCAAGAAGCTTCAGATCTGATCCTTTTAGCCCTTTTTCTTCTCCCTCTCTCACCAGCTCCACCACCAAGAGTCTTCTTGACCCAAGACAACCATCTCCCCTCCCCAAACCAGTCAATCCTTCTGACTGCTTTCCACATATTCTTCTTTAATCTTTGCTCTAAGACTTTGCTAATACTGTTCTCCCAATATATTACAACCTCCATCTGCCTCCTTGCCTGTCAAAATCATCCTATCCACCATAAAAAATTCCAAATGGAAGAGGAGCTAGATGTTCAAAATCAAGTCATAAAACACTAGGGGAAAAAAGAGTGGAAAATCCTCAAAGTTTTAGAGTGGGAAGAATTTCTAAGCTTTGGACAACAGAAGACACTGCAAAAGGAAGAATTGATGCAATGGGTTACATATCATTGTAATATTTCAATATATCTTAAAAATAAATACAGTCAAAAGCACTAATGAAGAGCTTTGTAAAAATATCGGCCCATCACATATCAAGACAGTTTTAAAATGAGAAAATAGAGCTACTGAAGGGTCATATAGAAATATGTTAACAGGTTCTACCTCACTAGTGATTAAAAAGAAATGCAAGTTTATAAATGAGATCAATATTTTCCTGTTAAATTAACAGATTTTTTAATAATATGCCTCAGCATGCCGATAATAGTACCTTTCTTTACACCTTGCTGATAGCATTATAATTTAATACAGATCTTTTGAAAAGCAATTTGACTCATATATCAAATGCTAGAAATAAATTCATGTCTTTGACTCAATGATTCCATTAGAAAAATTATCCTAAGAAAATAATATAAAATACAAAAAAAAAGTTATATGCACGAAGACACTCAACAGCTCATCATTTCAAAATTTTAAAAAATAGCCAAAAAGCAATTTTCTGATTGTATCAGTTTAGATTTTTTAAAAATCACAAAGACATCACAGTAACATGAAGAGAATAAATGCTATTTAAAAATAGGGGTGGTGAGAATTACGGACGATCTTCATTTTTTTCTACTTTCTGCCTTTTCTATCATGTTTTCGTATTGCTTTTACATTTCTTATTTATTTAACTTGAACATCCTGCCCACCAATGCCTGTTTCATCCACCTACAGCCCATTTTCTAGACTAGACCTTTTGACATTGAATTTATTCAGTGTCATGCTCTCATTTCCCTGATGAGTGTAAGTTCTTTATGTTTCACGGTGAAACCAAAACACGAACACTGGGACAATTAATCAGCTAAAGCAGAAAAACAATCAATAGGCATGCTGGGGATGAGGCACACTCCCGAGCTGTTCTTGGAGGTGCTGCGCTTTTTCTCTCCTTCTGAAGTGAATCTTTTGGCTGAAGAACAATTGAAATCTGAAGCTTCCCTTGGAAAGCTGAAGAGTTGTTCAGAAAATGGTGAAAAGCGCTGAACGGGAAGACCCGCACGCGTTCCCGCCGCCTCTGCTCTCCACGCGCGCTCACTGCTGATCCACTCCGGAGCCTCGGAACCTTCCGGCCGAGATCCAGGTTTCGGAAAGAACAAAATTATCTGAAATTGAGCAATGACAACAACTACTGCAAGTTGGCAGGCACTTTAGCCGGGACTCACAGTGGAGCCTGGCCCCCGGGGCGCTGGCGAGGGGGGGCGGTGGAGGCGGGACCCTTCCCAGCACATCCCCAGGCCCGCTCCATCAGGAGGCCACGGCGAACCCGGGAAGCTTCTGTCTCCGGAGACTGAGCCAGGACCCTGGTGGGTGTAACTCACCCTCCAAACTGGGATCCACTCCCAAACCAGTCTGTTCACTCATGGGTAACAGGAACACAAAAGCCGCAGCTCAGACAAATTGAGCTGAATTGCAGCTTCCAACAGTGAAATAACTGGTAGCTTGTTATTATTATTTGTCATTGGTTCCAGATAAATCTTACAGCCCAGCTAAAAACAAATGTGTTGACCATTTTTTGCCAAAGAAAAGAAAAGCCAGGTAATTCTTTTTTTTTTTGTACCAATTAATACACAATTTAAATGACCTTTATAGAGTGAAATCATGGAGGGTTTTGATAAGATTTGTTTTTGTAGTTAAATATAGCCAGTTTGAAGGCAGGGTCCAGTCTTATGTTCCTTAACTAATCTAGGAAAGTGTTTTGTGTATAATAGGTATTCAATAAATATTTGATTACTTAACTTGAATGAAGAGAGCCAGATGGTAATACCTTAACACTGCCAAAATTAAGTTTCCCTAGCATAGATTTGTTGAGATATTTTATTAACTGTAAGACCTGTGGAGCTTGCAGCAAAGAAAAAGATTCACTTAAATTCATATTTCTTTGTTGTTATCTTTTTGGGCCAAATTGCTGTAGAATAGAGCCTCTTTTAGAATAAAACCTCTGTGTCCTAAGAGTTTTTACCCTTTGGGTCTCTGTAAACAGATGAGGGAACACAAAATCTTCTTCCAGCTTCAGGGTAGGGAGAGGCACTTGGCTCCTTCCTGTCTGCAGGTCAGTGTTGGGGGCCAGGGAAGACTGCCCCCCACCCCCCCCCTGAGCCTCCCTCCCTGGGGAATCGCGGCTCCAGGGCTCTCACCGGAGCAGAGCACCTTGCTCAAGGTAGCTGAGAGCTGACCAGGGCACGGGTCCTTGGGGCACACACGGTGCTCAATATTTGCTTCTTGAGAAATAGATTAATTAGGACTATCTGATGCCTGGATCCAAATTGGGCCACTTCCTAATCAGATTCCCAGAGACCTCCTTATCACCGTGGTAATTCTGAAACCAGCCTGTGTGAATATGTGGTCCTTATGGTTGCTTTGGGCTGCTTCAGACACTTCGGGGAAGTATGTTTGAATATAAATAACTGAGCAAAGGGAAGACAGGATGAATCTACAAGAGAAAAAGAGAGAGAAAGGGAAAGAGGAAGGGGGGAGGGAGAGAGAGAGAATGAGACCTGTAAAAAGAAAATAAAGGAAGATTTTCATTAAAAACACTAGAGTTTACCTTGTTTTTAAAATGTTTGTGAATGTCTGGATTCCATGATACGTCTTAAGAAAAATACAATGTCTCAGGGTATATCAAAACAAAATTAGGATCACTGATGATTAGAGAGAGAGCCATAGCCTTGGAAACTTAAAGCTTTTATGTTGCAGAATTGTTTATCTTGTTAATCAGACACTGCTAAATGATTAAAATTGTTCTTCAACTCCTGACAACAAGAAATCAAATAAAGGGGCTTTTATAAGTTCTTTACCTTCTAGGGCCCATGTTAAAGGAGTTTATAGTGTGTGAAAGCCTGGTGTTCAGTTTTTCTGTCCCTCAAACTACCCTACAGCTGCCAAAGTCTTGGAGAACAAAGAAATTATTATGCCTATTAATATAGAAACTCTTGTATTGCTTATTGGAGGCTACTTAAATAGGAATTTGCCAGGCTTAATTTTTTTTTTTTTTTTTTTTTTGCTATTTGAAGAACAAGGTTTTCCATACCTATAGTCCTGTGACTCTCCAAAACAATCAGGAATACTCTCTGGATACACTGTAGGTTTCTTTACTCATCCTCAGTAGAGTTCAGCTTACCAAAGGATGATTGAACAAGCCAGTCTTAAATGTAAGCCTTAGAGCAGTATTTTTTCAAAATGCAGTCTGCAAGCATTTGTGGGTGGGTCATAAAATACTATTTAAAAAGAACAAAATTGAATAGGCATGGTACATTGACCTTTTTTTCATCAAACCTGTTTCAAATACACGTATGTATATACTGGTCAGAATATAAAATGTTTTTCTTATTGTTGGTAGCCTTCACAATGAAATGTAGGGAAGTGGATTTGGCTCAACTGATAGAGCATCTGCCTACCACATAGGAAGTCCAGGGTTCAAACCCAGGGCCTCCTGACCCGTGTGGTGAGCTGGCCCGTGCATAGTGCTATTGCACGCAAGGAGTGCCCTGCCATGCAGGGGTGTCCCCCGCGTGGGGGAGCCCCACATGTAAGGAGAGCTGCCCTGAGCGAAAAAAGCGCAGCCTGCCCTGGAGTGGCGCCGCACACATGGAGAGCTGACGCAACAAGATGATGCAACAAAAAGAGACACAGATTCCTGGTGCCACTGACAAGAATGCAAGCGGACAAAGAAGAACACACAGCAAATGGATAGCGAGAACAGACAATGGGGGGTGGGGGAGAGAAATAAATAAATAAAATAAATCTTAAAAAAAAAATACATATCAACAGTCCTTGGGGAGAAACCAGTCGTATCATGGGGTGGGGAGGGGAATGAAATGTAGTCACTGATTTAGAGGACTTAACTCTAAATTAATTGAAAGTTCCCATAATGAACAGAACTCTTCCTCTGAATAGAAATAACAGAAAGTACTGTCACAAGCTGATCAACTATTCATTCCACAATTCTTACCAGAGTACCAGAGTCTAGTTCATATTCTAGGTCAATTCTACAGATTTAAATCTGGATGAAAAAAATGAGCCACCACAGTGTTCTGCTCTAACTACTAAAAGAATGGGGACAGTTGTTCTTGGGCCACAATAAATCTGGAACAGATCCAAAGATGCTGGGTATAGTGGATTGAATTTGAGCCCCAATTTAGGCACATTCTTGGTCTTGATGCCCATTCCTGTGGGTGTGAAACTGCTCTAAATAGGATCTCTTGAAGATGTTATTTTTGTTTTAAGGTGTGGCCCAAATGACAAGGTGGGGCCTTCAAATGGATTGCTGGAGTCCTTTTTAGGCAGAAATTCAGACAGAGTGAGAGAAAGCAATGGGAAGCAGCCAGAAGCTGGAAGCCCATGGAATGAGGAAGAGAAAGGAGAGGACATCACCATGGGATGGGAAGGTCAAGAAACCCAAGCATTGCCGGTCAGCCAGAACACTGCTGAGCCCAGGAGGAAGCAAGCTTCCTGGCCCCAAAACGGTGAGGCAATAAATTCCTGCTGTTCAAGCCAAATCATCACGTGATATTTGCAATAATAGCCTGTGAAAGTAAGACACTGGAGGTGGGCGGATGTGGAAACAGAAGAGAAGGTTAACACAACTATCCCAATGCTTGGTGAGGCCTGACACCTATATCCCCAAATCCAGGAAATAATGGAAAGCTAGACCAGATATTAGGACTAAATCAGGCCTTATAGGCCCTGGGGTACAGGACTTCTCTGAGTTTCTCTGAGTAGGGGAGCAGCTTTATTTTCAATTCCTTGATATTAAAATGGATTTTAGTTAAATTGAAAAATCTTTCACTTGTATAATTTTAATATTAATGCTCATACCAAGATAGCCCTAGTATGATTTAATATTAAAATATCCTTGATTCTAGATCATTACCTGCTTCATGAGATCTAACTGATTGAAAAATTATTGTATTACTATTTGGCAAACTGATACCAGATCTACAGATGCAATGAACGTGACACACTGATGAAAGATGTTGTTAATGTGAGAGGAGTGGGAGGGCATGGGAAGTGGGATATATGGGAACCTTATATTTTTTAATGTAATATTTTGTGTGATCGCTGTATTAAAAAAAAAACCCTCACCCAGAGAATAAATTAATTAATTAGTTAAATTAAAAAATAAAAAATAAATAAAGCTCAACCTTCAGGGGAAAAAAAGTGATACCAGATTGAGATGTTGATATATTTCTTCATTTCCCTTTTTTTATCGGCTCTTCTAAAAAGAAAGACAATCGGTTTTATTGGTTAGTCCGGGATTTCTCTCTTATAGCCTATATGTTTGCATTACCTATTTGCTATGCTTTGTAGCAATGATATTTGTAAAATTGCATCTAACAGTTTACCTGACTTAAAGCATGAAGTATATTCATTACCAAGGCACTCCTTTGGAGAACTTGTTTTATGGTTATTGCTACATAATCAATCCTAATGGCTCTGATAAGGATACTGAATGAAGCCTTTGTTTTTTTTTTTTAATTACCATATTTTCTGGAGCCCCCAGGTTTGAAAAATGCTCTCAAATCATCTCCTTTCTTCTCTGTGAGGTTTAGAACTAAAACTCCAATCAGTTAGCCAACATAAAATTCAGTGAAATCATATATTCATAAGGAGGAAAAGGTAAATTGCATGAGTACTTTGGTATTTGACTCATCTTCAATTTCTCATTTTCATTTTTGTCATGTGTTTGCTTCATCGTGTTCTGAAAAACTGTTCTGTTGCTTTACTGACAATGACAAACATTAATCAAACTTAGCATTATTATTAAGCACTGATTAAACGCCCACATCATATGAGGTGGTACTTATAACACAACAAATCTGTTGTTGCCTTCTCTGTGTGTGCCTTCCTTTTGAACACACAAATAAGACAGGCATAAGAGGGACTTTTATGAGAAGTATTTAAACCTAGAGTCTTTTCCTTTACATATTCTATAAAGCTGGAGGTCTTTTGTATGAAACACATAAAATAAATAAATAAACAGCATTTTTTCTAATTAGTATATATATATTTTTTAAAGATTTATTTTTTGTTTATTTCTCTCCCCTGCCCCACCCACCTCCCAGTTGTCTGCTCTCTCTGTCCATTCACTGTGTGTTCTTCTGCGCCCATTGTATTCTTGTCAACGGCACCCAGAATCTGTGTCTCTTTTTGTTGTGTCATCTTGCTGCGTCAGCTCTCCATGTGTGCGGTGCCACTCCTGGGCAGGCTGCACTTTTTTCGCACTGGGTGGCTTTCCTTATGGGGTACAGTCCATGCGTATGGAGCTCCCTACATGGGAGACACCCCTGCATGGCACGGCACTCCTTGCGCACATCAGCACTGCGCATGGGCCAGCTCCACACGGGTCAAGGAGGCCCAGGGTTTGAACCTTGGACCTCCCATTTGGTAGATGGACGCCCTATCCATTGGGCCAAATCCACTTCCCTAATCAGTATATTTTATTTGGATTTAGCTAATGATCAGTACCATGGTTCCAAACATCCCTGAAAATAAACCTAAGGTTGCAATAGATCAGATGACAATTACAGGGCAATTACACACTGTAGATTAATGTTTTCATCAAGTTTGCAAAATTCCTAATTGTTACCCTTTTGTTTTGGTTTGGTGTGTTTTTGTTTTTTTTTTTTAATTTTTAAAGAAGCTTTCGATTACGTAAATGTTACATAAAAAAATAGAAGGGATTCCCATATGCCCCACTCCCTCCCCCTCCCGTACTTTCCCACATCAGCAACATCCCTCATTAGTGTGGTATATTTGTTACAATTGATGAACACATATTGAATGAAGTTTTGCTACTAACCCTGAATTACAGTTTATACTCTGTCCCACACAATTTTGTAGGTTATGACAAAATATACAATGGCCTGTATTCGTCACTACAGTGTCATGCAGGACAACTCGATTATCCTGAAAATGCCCCTCTCCCATCCCTCAGAACCTCTGGTGGCAACTGCCTTTATATCAATGATAAGAGTTCTTCCATTGCTAGAATAATAATGTCTATAGTAGAATAATAATAAGTCTACTTTTGTTCATTGTTCATTCCCCAGTCTTGAGGATTTGGGGATGGTGATGCCCACTCTGCTTCTAATTGAGAGAGAACTTAGATCCCATGGGGCAGATGGATGCAACTATCTTGCTTCCAATTGCAGACACTCTCTGTTCCTTGGGATGGACATTGTCCATCATCATCTCCTTGTTATTTGTCCTGGGTGAGTCCAGTGAACTGGAGGGTAGGTGTTGCAGCTCTTCTGAGATTCAGGGCCCACCTGGCACATGGATGAATCAAAGATTTAAGTCTCTGGGACATATATTCATCAAGTATAGTGCTAATTATAGGTTCAAATAAAAGGGGTAGAAGAGCCATGTGTAGAGAACCTATAAATGAGTCTAACTCTGTAAATAAACAGCATTTTGAGATAGAACCTTCTTAGCTGCAAGCTAATGGACTCAGAAGAGATGGCAGCAGGAAGCTGACACTTTCATTAAGGGCAATAACTTTGATTTTGCATAGATTTGTAGGTATTCACTGCAAAACAAAAACCAAAAAACGCATGAAGAACTGCCTCTGTGCTCATTTGTTTGGTAGAATTCTTTAAAGAACATACTGAAATTGTGGAACTTGTGTATTCCGAGCCATAGTAGTATGTTTGTTCAAGTATGGGCATCCTTACCTTCTACTGGATCTCTTTTATGAGTTAGCTCTTGGACCCCTTCATCTTTCTATGTGTATCTTTTTTGTTTTGAGAGTAAGCACCGTTCTGTTATTAATATTCTTTTCTTTAGATGGAATATGTCTGTCATGTAACACATTGAGTACTAATTGAGGAGAGTGAACAGCAAGATATTTTGTAAAAAAAGATCACCATGTAATGAGAGAACCCATTGTGTTACTCTATTCATTAGTCTTCAAGGTGTGACCTGAGACTATATTTCTTTTAGAAATTTTTGGGTGTGTTGATTGGCCAAATTATAATTAGTGAGATTTCTAATATGGCCCCAGACTCGATGACATTATAAAATTTGGCACATGTAAATTGAAATATTTTGAACTGGACAGTTAGGCTTCATAAGTCTTCTATTTTTTTCCCTCTGAACTACTTCATGGTAACAACACAGATATTACTTTCCTTGAAAATTGTTAAGGAGAAAAGGATTTCTGTTTCAGAATTCATTCCCTAATCTTCCTGATGCTATTCATTCATTAGTTATTGCTTTCCCTTTTGCCACTTGCAGCATATGTCTTTTAAAAGAAAGCTGGAGGAAAAATTCTGTGTGATTTGTTTCCTTTTAAAAAAATCAGTTAATTTGTTTTTACCAGTTCCTCTTCATAACTTCTCTTCCTGATGTAAAATGTTGTCAGTTATTCTGATTATTAACTTCTAAAGTTGTACAGGAAGAAGAGGAAAAAGTAAGCCTTTCATATATAATATTACTTATTAGCTGCTCCAATAAAGGTTTGCTTGGGTATGATGATTTAAATGACAAAGAAGGCATTATCTTTGAATTATCTATACTTTTTCTATGTAGTATTTGCATAAATAATTGATCACTTGCTCTAAGTCATCATATAAACATTACTAAACTCTTCTTGAAACTTCACCAAACTCTTATTTCACTTTTGAAGACCAAGGATATAAATATTAAGGTGTTCATTATTTAAAACATTCATGATACTTTTCTTTGGGGAAAGAAACCATACTTAGTTTGCTTTGTGTATCTTTCCTTACTTTCAAGTTTTCTTTTAGGTTCCATCATTTTTTCATCAGATGTTAGTTGAGTGCCTACCACAAGCAAATGACAGGCTGAATGACAGGGATATGAAGAGAAACAGAGAGATAAGTGCTATAAATTTCACTGCATAAAAGAAAAGACTGAGACCAGTAGCTTGAAAATGAACAGGATTTGGGGCTTTTTTATTTAAGATGGAAGAGACTCTTAGCATGCTTAAATGCTGAAAGATACTAATGGACAGAGAAGGGTTTGAGATTCTAGCAATGGAAGAAATTATATCATTGATGTGGAGACAGTGGCCACTGGAGTTGCTGAAGGCAGGGCGAGGGAAAAAGAGTTGTCATATGGGGGTATTTTCAGGACTTGGAATTGTCCTGAATGACGCTGCAAAGACTGATACAGGACATTATGTATCCTGCCGTAACCTACAGAATGGAGTGGGAGAGAGTGTAAACTACAAAGTAGACTATATTCCAGGCTGTGTGGCAGTGCTCCAAAATGCATTCATCAATTGTAATGAATGTACCACACTAATGAAAGAAGTTGTTAGTGTGGGAAAAGTGGGAGGTGTGGGGAGTGAGGCATATGGGAATCCCCTATATTTTTTTATGGAACATTTTATGCAATCTCTGTATCTTTTAAAAATAAGTGAAAAAAATATTTTTTAAAAAAGATACAGTAGAAGGGGGTGAGGATTTATGTGAATTTATTCCTTTTCAAAGGCTGCCAAAACAATGTGCCACAAATTGGGTGGCTTCAAACAATAGAACTGGATTCTGTCTTGACTCCAGAGGCTAGAAATTCAATTCATTCACAGCCTCTGGGGGAGGCTCCTTTGTAGCCTCTTCCAGCCATGGGCGGCCCCAGGCATCCCTTGGCTTGTGGCAGCATCACTCCAACCTCTGCCTCCATCTTCACATGTCTTCCTTCTGTGTCTGCATCTGAATTTCCTACTTCTTATAAAGTCACAAGTCACATTGGATTAGACCTACCTCAGTCCATTTGACCTCATCTTAAATAATTACATCTGTAGAGAACCTATTAATAAATAATGTCCCAGGGATTAGGATGTGAGCATATTTTGGGGGCTGGGGACCCAGTTAAACCTGCAACACTTACATAGTAGAGCAGTTATAGCTCTTTCATCTAAACAAGATTGAAGGAGGAAAGATGTGATGGAATTAGGTAAATTTTCAGGGTTAATGGTAACAATTTATTGTGTCTGTGAAGAGTAAAAGGTAAGAGTATTTCTTGGGATTAATAAACAAATAGGCAAATAAAATACTCAAAACAACTGTTAGGCAGAGTGTGAGGGCAAGGTGATGAGGAAAATGTGGCAGAAAACACGGTAGGCGTGCTGGCTGGGATCAGGTGCCCAGGTACAGTTAACAGCCATACGTTTATTCTGCGACCACTCTGCAAAGTTGGATGACATTCTCAGAACACTTCAATAGTTTTACTTACATAATGGCAATAAATAAACTAAAAAACAGTATTGTAAATACCTCCACATAGCCTGAAGCCAAAAGTAGACTCAAATCTGCTCTAAGCCAAAATAACCAAGTACAGCCCTCAGGAATGGAACTGAGAGTGATAACTACCACCGTTATGTCTGCGGTAGATATTTTCCCTTTAGGGCCAATAATTTAAAATGGAGTTTAAATGAGCAAACTCTCTAGATGATAACATGCTTTCCTCCTTACCAGTGGATCTCAAACTTTAGAAAGCATCACATTTACCTGAAGGGCTTGTTAAAGCATGGGTTGTTTGTCCCCACCCCAGACTTTCAAATTCAGTAGATCTGGGGTGGGACCCTAGAAATTGAGCTTCTAACATATTCCTAGGTGGTGCTAGGATACCACCTCTTGAGAACTGCTTCTCTAAATAAAAGTCTGCAGGGCCAAGTCTGCTCTCTGCGATGGGGGAGGTAACTGTGGGCCCAGAGGTTCGGGACCTATTTCTCATTCATTGCTGATTTTCCCCGTGTCTGGCATATCATTGTTACTGTTTTGAGGAAATAAGGTTAGCTAGGATTTATTGAATGCCTTCTGTGAACGGTGCAGGCACCTTCTCTTTACAGATATAGAGAAAGTACTACCACAGACACAAAAATATTAACTGGTTGACACATCTCAGTGCCAAAGGAATAAAATGCCAAGTTATTGGCATACCCTAATCTCCTAAACCAAATAGCATTTGCTTCAGATTATAATCTTAGTATTGTTTAAAGATTAAAAATAGGTCACTGCTATAAGCAAGTCATGATATCGTTACAGTCCTCGTTTTAAGGAAAATTGTATGTGACTTGCACAGACCTAGTGGAAGGAACAGGACTCAAAACATGGCCTCTCGCCAGTAACCAGGTCTTCCCAGAAAGTTTGCTCAGTTTTCTCTTGGCTTCTCATCATGGCTCAGGAATTTGAGCCACTTGATGGTTCCTTTTTTTAAAAATTAACATTAATGGTGTTTATTAATTTTTTTTTTTACTTTTAAAAATAGGGAATTGTAGATTTATAGAAAAATCATGCAGAAAATAGTTTCCATAGCATCCATCCCCCTACACACACACTCTGCCCTGAGTGTGCTCAGGAGCTGGGTGAAGCAACAGCTTCCTGCTGAACTGATAGGAATATGTCCAACTAAAATCTCGGAAAAGTCTAGCTTGGCAAGTTATAAGCATTTACTTAGGGGGCTTCCTTGGGGTCCTCATCCTCGGTGGCGGGAGGATGAGGTGGTCCCGAGCCTAGCCATGACCTAATTCTTATCCTCAGCAAGGGGAAGAGAGCAGGTGTTTCCCAGGCTTGACGTCTGCACTCGCCACCCGGGGAGCGAGGTCCTTTACAGAGCATGTCTGCGTGCAGGTGCAGCTGGGGAGGGTGGCGTGGTGAGCTGACTCAAGAGCCAGAGGGAAACAGATGCAAAAAGAACCACAAAGCGGACACAACGCTCAGCAGATGGACACAGCAGACATTGGGGACAGGGGGTGGGGAAGTGGAGAGAAATAAATAAAAATAAGTAAACCTTTAAAAAAAAAAAAAAAACAGGTGTTTTCTGCAGGGCAGAAGTTATACATTGGTGGAAAGGTTTACTGATAAAGGGGTGATTAAGCAGTTTGGGGAAAACAGATACCATGGCAGGCTTCTGGAAAAACAAGTTAAACACTTAGTACAGGATCTGTTAATTAGTCCCCAGTTCACAACCAGTTTCTGAGGTATGCCTCAGTAGTTAAACTCAGGAATGCTGCTGCACTTTGGGGAGGGGAAAGAAATGGAAGGGTTGGGGGAGAAAATGCAAAGCTCTATCTGCTACACACAGTTTTCCCTAATGGAACATCTTGCATTAGTTTGGTATCCTTATAACAATTAATGAAACAATATTATTCTATCATTCACTATAGTTCATAGTTTACATTAGCATCACTGTGTTGTTCAGTCCTATTTTTTTAAATTCTAATAATATGGCTATACTTTAACATTTCCATTTTTAGCCTTGTTCAAATATATAATTTAGCGTTGTTAATTACACTCACATTGTTCCATTCGCACCATCACCGTCCATTACTAAAAACCTTTCCATCACCCCAAACAATAACTGTGTACAATTTCAGCATTATCTCTGCATTACCTACTCTCAGCTTAGCCCCTAGTAAGCTGTATTCTAGATTTAGATTCTGAGTTTGCTTATTCTAATTCTTTCATATCAGTGAGCTCAATCAATATGCATCCTTTTGTGTCTGGCTTATTTAACTCAACATGATAACTGCCAGGTTTATTCATATTGTCACATGTATCAGAACTTCATTCCTCTTTATGGCTGAATAATATTCCATTGTGTGCATATGCCACAGTTTGCTTATCCATTCCTTGGTGGATGGACCCTTGGGTTGCTTCCATCTCTTGGCAATTGTAAATAATGCCATTATGAACATAGGTGTGCAAATGTCTCTTTGAGTCCCTGCTTTCAATACTTATGGGTACATACCTAGAAATGAGAAGGCCAGATCATGTGGTAATTCTATATTTAACTTTCTGAAGAATTGCCAAACTATTTTCCACAGCGGCTGCACCATTTTACATTCTTACCAACAATGAATGAGTGTTCCTATTTTTCCACATCCTCTCCAACACTTCTAATTTTCATTGTTTTTGTTTGTTTGTTTGTTTTTGTTTTTTAAAGATTTATTTTGTCTATATTCCACCCCTCGGTGTTTGCACTGTCTGCTGTCTGTGTCCATTCACTATCTTTAGGGGGCACCAAGAACCAAACCTGGAACCTCCCCTGTGGTAGACAGTCACTTGAGGCACCTCAGTTCCTTGCTTTGTTGTGTCTCTCAGTCTTTTCTCTTTGTGTCTCCTTGTTGCATTACCTTGTTACTTCAGTTCACTATGCCTGCCCATAGTGCCAGCTTGCTGTCTTGTTTGTCTTCTCCAGGAGGCACCAGGAACTGAACCCAGGACCTCCCATCTGGTAGGCCTGTTGTTGTTTTTTTAATAGTCATTCTAGGGGTATTAAATCTGGCTCATTATGGTTTTGATTTGCACTTCCCAAATGACTAATGATGTTGAACATCTTTTTATGTACTATTTGGCTATTTGTATGTATTCTTTGCAGAAATGTCTGTTCAAGTATTTTGCTATTTTTTATTTGGGTTGTGTGTCTTTTTATTGTTGAGTTGTAAGATTTCTTTATATATTCTTCATATTAAACCCTTATTGGGTGTGATGTTTCCAAACATTTTCCCCCATTCTGTAGGCCGTCCTTTTACTTTCATGATGAAGTGTGTTGCTGCACAAAAGTTTTTAATTGTAGTGAAGCCTCATTTATCTTTTTCTTTTGTTGCTCATGCTTTTGGTATAAAGTCTAAGAAACCATCATCTAACACAAGGTCCTAAGGATACTTCCCTTTCTTTTCTTCTAGGAATTTTATACTTTTTGTTATTTTATGTACAGGTCTTGATACATTTTGGGATAGTTTTTGTATATGGTATAAGGTAGGGGTCCATCTTCATTCTATTGCATATGAATAACCAGTTTTCCCAGCACAATTTTTTTTGTTAGAGAAGTTGTGTATTTACAGAACACTCATGCATAAAACAGAGGATTCCCATATACAACCCCATCACTAACACCCTGCCTGGTGTGGCATACTTGTTACTATTGGTATAGCATATTTTTATAATTATAATATTAACTATAGTCCTTGGTTTAACTTAGAGTTCACTATTTATATTTCATGGATTTTTAAAAGAAAAAATTTATTCTCTTACCATATATACAATGTAACATTCCCCCCCACACCTTTTTTTTTTTTTTTTTTGAGGTACCTGGGCCAGAGATTGAACCTTGTATGTAGGTAGCCAGAGTTCAACCACTGAGCCACACTGGCACCCCTCATTGGTGTTTTTCATCTGTTTGCTTGTTGTTTTCTCTCTTGTTTTTAGGAGGCACCAGGAACCAAATACAGGACCTCCCATGTGGCACAACCACTTGAGCCACATCTGCTCCCACATTTTCCCTTTCAATCACATTCAGATAGATATTTCAGTGCTGTAAATTACATTCACAATTTTGTGTGACCTCACCACCATCCATTACCAAAACATTTCCTTCATTCCAAACAGGAATCCTGTACATTTTAAGCCTTCATTCCCCATTCTCTATCCCCACACCATCCCCTTATAACCTATATTCTACATTTTCACTCTGTGAGTTTCCTTATCCTTATTGTTTCAAATTCATGAGATCATATAATATTTGTTCTTTTGTGTCTGACTTATTTCACTCAAGATGATGTCTTCACGGTTCATCCATGTTTTGCATATATCAGTACTTCATTTCTTTTTTATGGCTGCATAATTTTCTGTTTTAACTATATACCATATTTTATTTGTCCATTTATCTGTTGATAACCACTTGGGTTTGCGTCCATCTTTTGGCAATTGTAAATAATACCTCTATGAATGTTAGTGTGCAAATATCTGTTTGAGTCCCTGCTTTCAATTGTTTTTGAGTATATACTGAGTAGCGGGATGGCCAGGTTATATGGTTGTTCTATACATAGTTTTCTGAAGAACCACCAAACTGTCTTCAGTAGCTGCATCATTTCACATTGCCACCAGCAGTGAATGAGTGTTCCCATTTCTCTTCATCCCCTCCAAAACTTGTTACTATATTTTCCATTTTTTTTAATAGTGGTCATTCTTGTAAGTATGAAGTGGTATTTCATTGAGGTTTTGATTTGCATTTCCCTAATGGCTAATGAGGTTGAGCATCTTTTCATTTGTTTATCTTCTTTGGAGAGATGACTCTTCAAGTTATTTGCCCATTTTTTAATTGGGTTGTTTGTTGTTTAGCTGTTGTGACAGTTTGAATTTCTTCTATGTATCTCAAAAAGAAAAAGATTATGTTTTTGAGGCAATCCACTCTTGTGGGTGTGAGACCCTTATATAAATGGATCTTACATAAGTGGAAACTCAGAGAGATACACACAGAGAAAGGAAGCCACCATTTTTGACCCTGCAATGTGAGAGAGGATGCGAGGATTGCTATCAGCCAAAGTTTAAGCAAGAAATCCCCAAGAGGCAGGGCCTACTGAGCAGCTCAAAGCTAAGGAGAGGAGTAATATGGCTGATTGAATGGAAGTGGAGCAGCTGAGACTGAGAGAGAAGGCCTAGAAAGAGTCAAGCCTATGCCTGACTGCCCACAGCTGAGCTCCAGGAGACGGTAGATTCTGGAAGAGAAGGCAGGGACCTGAGCAGAGATCGGCCACCATCATCACCACATGGCAGGACACCAGGACCACCAGAAGCTGACTTTGGTGAGAAAGCATCTCTGATAGTGCTTTGATTTGGACATTTCACAACCTTGGAACTGAAAAGTTTATCTTAAATAAAATTCCCATTATAAAATTCAACCCATTTCTGGTACTTTGCATTAGCAGCCCTGAGGCAAACTAAGAAAGCTGTTAAGTTGAAGAATTTCTTTATATATTCTGAATATATATATGTGGTTTCCAATTATTTTCTCCTGTTCTGTGAGTTGTTGTTTTATTTTGATGATGAAATCATCTGAGGTACAAATCTGTATCTCCAGCACAGACTTCCCCTCTGGCTCCAAACTCATTCATCCAACTGTCACTTTGGCATCTCCCCTTGAATATCTAATAAGTATCTTGAATGTAACGTACCCAAACCAGAATCTTCATTTGCCTCAAACTTACTCCTCCCCAGACTTTCCCACCTCAGTAAATGCCACCCCTAAGTATCAGATGTCAGACCAAAAACTTAACCCTCATTTTGGACTTCTTTCCTGTGCTAATTTTCAAAAAACCCCTTTTGTCAGTAATCTCTCCAAAACTTGTTCCTAGTAGCTTCTCATCAACCACAGGTGAAACCACCTCTCTTCTCTAATGCATGACGCTAGCTTCATATCTCATCTTACAGTTCCCACTTTCACCCCATTATGGTCTATTAGAGCAGCTGGAGTGATTGAGTTTTAGGGCGAACCAGGTCATAATAATTCTCCTGAATATAACCTGCTAAAGGATTCCTTCCATAGACAGAACAAAATTCAAACCTCTTAACCATGGCATACAGGGTGTTGCTTCTTGAACCTTGTCTTCTACCACTTCCACCATCTATGCAACAGTATAAAATTTCAGCCACTCTGTCTTTGTTCTCCCTCTTGAACAGAACAAGCTCCTTCTGCCTCTGGGCTTCCTCCCCTACACTCATTCCCTCTGCCCACCAGGCTCCCCACCCCCACCCCAGGGCCTTCCTAAGTGATTTCACCACCATGAAGTACCCCATTTTTTATTTCCTTAATAGCACTTAGGATTTGAAATTATTTATTTACTTGTTTGCTTATATATTTATCTTTATTTGGTGATTAGATTGTAAACTCCTAGAAGACAAGGATTTGGCTTCTTCACAGCCAAATACCATTATTTAGAACAGTATATATAATGTAGTTTGCATACAGCAAGCATGTTGTTGAGTGAATAAACCTTCAATCCATTGATCCATCTACAAAACCACTTTAGGTATTATTTCATAATTTAATTAGAATATATTCCAATATCAGGATGATAGATTGTTTCAGTGAGCAAATATAGTCAAATCTATTATTGAATTTCAAAAGCCATAATTCCAAAGACAGGTGCTTTGGCTGCTTAACAGAAATCTCATACTGTTATCTTAATTTTGTCCTTAATATATTTTCTAATCCTGAGCACAGACTACATTTTTAACTCCAACTCTTTTTGACTGGTATTTTTTTAAATGTGAGAAATGAGATCATTTTTAAATTCAGATCCTCCAGAATATTCTAAATGGATTTTAACTTGAGAATTTGGCAAAGTCCTCATATTGACCTGATGTCCCAGCCCAAATATTTTTGAAATTGATTATATGCTTTGTGGTATTATGCACCATTTTGTGTTCCAAGTTTAGGCCACAAAAATGAAATAAGGAGAATCCATGCATCTACCTGTTTACAATAAAGCTTTTTCCTATTTAAATGCTAATGCTATATCTTAAAAAAAAAATCAATAATCTCCCTTTATCCAGGTGTTTAGGTTATGAAACTTCCTTGTAGTCTGTTTTAAATTTGAAGTTAACATGAATTTGATTACATTTCCTATTATAGCTAGTTAAGTCTCTTAGTAGAATCTTTTTTTAAATAAGAGCAAGATTCATTCATCCGATTCTAAACCAAGGTGAGAACCTTTTGTTTCCATGGCAAATTCCCTTTATTCACAATTTTGCACTTTTCCTTCTCATTTTTGTGTGTCATCTCTTAAAACCCCTTGACTGGTAAAAGCTTTCACTGGTGAAATACATACCTTGTATTCTAGTAGCTCCTGATACATTAAGTGCATTGAAAGCTACTATTAGCACTTTGGGAATAATAAATTAAACAGGTGTCTAAGGACTACCTTGTATCATTGCAGCTCTAGGCCTTTGGAGTATAAAAAGTTTACCCATGTTCCTTCAGAATATTCCATTTTCTTCATGGTTCTTCCTCATCAGCCTTAAATAGCGGGTGCTCCCAGAGCACTGGCATTCGGCCCCTTCTAATACTGCCTGTCCCCTGGGGGTTTCACCCACCAATGACCCCACATATTTATCCCTAGCCCTGTACTCTTCTCCACTCATCACCCATGCTGTCATCTATCTATTGGACCCTTGAATAATCCAAGAGCACCTCAATACCACAAATCCAAAACCAAACTCATTATCTTCATACCTCCACTGACATATCTGCTCTCCTTTCTTCTAAATCGCATTGTAATTCACACAATCAACAGGACTATCACTGACCATTTTCCCAAGCAGGAAACATTGAGTTTTTTTCCTGAACCTTTTTCTACCTCTCTACCCATAATAAACCTGTTCCTAAATTACATAAATTCTACCAAAGAAATATACCTCTGGTCTGACTTCTTTTCATCCTCACTACTACTTTTTAAGTGAGTATCTTCTCTCTTTTTTTTTTTTTTTGATGAGCTTTGAGGATGCATGGGTAGTTGATATACATATTCAGTTCACCATTTTGATCCCCTCCTACTAAGTTTATTTTAGGAATGATTCCTGCAGTCATATAGATCAGTAATGTCCAATAGAATTGTAACATGAAATAATAGCACTGAAAAATATGACAGGGAACCATGGTGGTTTGTACCAGAAAACCATGCTCTTAAACTTGGACCGTTCCTCTGTGCATTAACCCATTGTAAGTAGGACCCTTTAATGAGGTTACTTCAGTTAAGGTGTAGACCAACCCAATCTGGATGGGTCTTAATCTTATTCCTGGAGTCGTTTATAAGCAGAATGAAATTCAGATGGAGAAAAAGTCATAGAGAGAGCAGCCAGAAGTGGAAATTGATGGAACCTGGAAAAGAAGGGAGAGACCAGAAGAGCTCACGTGACATAAAAGCTATGGTCCAAGGATCGCCAGCAGCCAACTCCGGAACACTGGTGTTCACAAAGAAGGCAGTGCCTTGATGACACCTTGATATGACTTGATTTTCCTAACCTCAAAACCATAAGATATTAAATTCCCATGGTTTAAGCCAACCTATTGTGTGATATTTGCTTGTGTAGTCAAGGAAACAAAACAGGAGCTCTCAGAAGATCATTTATAAAGCTGACAGATTCAAATTGAAGATGAAACCAAATAGAAGACAAACCGTATCCCAAAACATACAGAAGTGATTGGACCTTTTAGGGTAAAGGGAAGAGGGATGCACTCTAGAATCCTGGAGACAGACTATACTAAGCACAAGAAAGGAGCCTGAGCCAGTGTGTCAGTAATTAATAGAAGATCTTAGGAAGGGTAAGGTATATAGACACCTCATCCTCACCCACACATGAGCACGGGTAACTGATATTTTCCCTCAGGCTAATGGCTCAAGAAATCTCTCACAGAGTGAAAACTCTTCTGCTGGTTTCTTTGAGAGAAGCAATGTAGAATCATGGGTAAAGGAAAAGGGGCTCCATACCATCAAGATGGTGGAATTAGACACTTCAGGGCTCCTTCCTCCTACAAAAGCTCTGAACAACAAGCAGAACTGGCAGAAACATCGTTCTCTAAGATCAAAAAACCAGTGAAAGGATTGCTGTAATAGGACAAGTGTTGAATCGAGAAGAAGGCAACTTACAAACAGTAGTATCTCCCGGCATCCTTGCTGGCCCCTCCTCCATCCCCATACAGTTCAGCACAGAGTTGGCCTGTGCTCCTAGTGTGTGTCTCTGGTCCCAGTTCCAGAGGGAGCAGAGTAATCTTTGTGTGCCTACTAGGGTACACATATGCCTGGCTAGTCTGTCTAGGGGTGGCATCAAAGATCATTCCAGACCTTGCCCTGTGCCTACAGACAGCTCACAGAGCTCTCCTCCAGAAGACAAGTCAAATTGCAGCTACCTGGGGCAAAGGAGTGCCAGCTGTGGGGCATATACATGAAGTAACACGTGGTACTTTATTCCTAATGGAATGAGGACATTCATGATGGTATAGAGGGGGAGGAATTCCTAGAGCTACCACACATGACCAGGACAAGACACAGGAAAGACCAGGGAGAATCTATGCTTTTACCATGGGCTATTCTCTAATTCATTTTATGACTAAACTCTGAAGGAGAGCACTCACATGGACCGATCTGCAGAGACAGGAAAAGGTGTTTGCTTTGTTAGCTCCTGGAATTCAAAGAAATCTCAGTCATAACACTAGCTGGATAAAATCTTAAAGAACAGATGCCTCAGAGTCGAAATTTCAGTAATAGCACATTAAAACATCAAAATGTCCAGGTTGCAACAAAAGATTACAAAACACACAAAGAAACAGGAAGTGATGGCTAATGTAAAGAAAATTAAAGAATTAGAAACCATCAAGGAGAAAGACCAGACCTGGGACATACCAGATAAAGATTTTAAAGCACCGTGTGAACATTCTGAAGTGGGGACTCTAACAAGTGAACCCCAGAAAGCTATGCTTCAGTTGAGGAAAAATCCCACCTGGGAAGCAAGATACTCTCATCCATCCTGCCTTCCCCACAGTTGCGGAATCAAGCTGGAGAGATAAGAACCCACATCAATAGTAAAGTTAATGGGGTTTCTTATTTGGGCTGAAGAAATTGTCTTCATTTCAGTCCTTCAACATAAGTATGAACAGACAGCCAAGAATCACCACCTTTGAAAGATGACCAACACCTTCAAAGAGAAGCATCAAATTCAGGAAACTGATTAACTCTAAGGAAATATTAATAGAAAAAAAGACAACTTCATAATATATATAATTACTATCCTCAAAAAATCAATAACTCCAATATTCAAGATGTTCCAGAGGGATGGGAAAGGGAGAGAAATTAGAACTGCACTCTCCAGTATAGTACCAACTTGTCTATTTGGCTGTTGAGCCCTTGAAATGAGGCTGGTCTGAATTGAGATTAGCTGTGTGCATGAAATACATACTGCATTTTTAGCTTAGTGATAAAGAAGATATAAAATAAACCCCTAGTAATTTTTATATTGATTACATGTTGAAATAAAACTTTTGAATTTATTGGGTTAAATTAAATATATTATTAAAATTAATTTCATCTCTATTTTTACTTTAATGTGGCTTCCAGAAATTTTTAAATTATACTAGTGGCTCACATTATGATTCTGATGGATAACACTTGTATAGAGCATAATGAAGTCTAATAGGTTTGGAGAAAAACTGGGCAAAAGAGAGTTTAGAAGTTTCAAGTAAATGTAGTAAACTAATGAAAACACCATGTACAATTACTTACAGTTTCTTCTCATATTAAAATTTTGTCTTTATATATTGAGAGAAAATGTTTCAACCCCTTTATAAACAGCTGAGGAGATGATAATCAGAAGTTAGCCTATAAAGGGCCAGATGCGAATTTGAAACTGATAAGGAAGAGTTGAATTCATTGAATGAAAATATAGTTTGGGAAAGCAGACTTGGCCCAATGGTTAGGACGTCCACCTACCACATGGGAGGTCCACGGTTCAAACCCTGGGCCTCCTTGACCCGTGTGGAGCTGGCCCATGTGCAGTGCTGATGCGTGCAAGGAGTGCCGTGCCAAGCAGGGGTGTCCCCCCCGTAGGGGAGCCCCACGCGCAAGGAGTGCACCCAGCACAAAAGAAAATGTAGCCTGCCCAGGAATGGTGCTGCCCACACGGAGAGCTGACACAACAAGATGATGCAACAAAAAGAAATACAGATTCCTGTGCTGCTGACAACAATAGAAGCAGACAAAGAAGAAGATGCAGCAAATAGACACAGAGAACAGACAACGGGAGGAGGAAGGGGGATAAATAAATAAATAAATCTTAAAAAAAAAAAAAAGTAAATATAGTTTGAAAGAAATCTTCACTGGGTTGGACACACAGTTTTGTTGGCTGGAGGTAAGAAGGAGACCAGGCATCATTCCTTGCTCTCTGGTTTCATAATTGAAAGGGGTGGGGATGGGGGGGAAAGGTCAGTATAGGAATAAGATGGAGGTCTTCCTTTAGATATTATAGGCAGGTCCATTTCAGAAATGCATCAGATATCTAAGCACAGGACTTGCTTGGAAGAATCTAGTACCAATGACTAAAGGCAAAGAGGAGGACAATGCTCATTTAGGGCTTTTAAACAAGGCTATAAGTTATGTAAGCTGTAACTCAAAACACTCCCGTTATGGATTGAATCATGTCTCCCACAAAGCCATGTTCAAGTCCTAATCCCTGCTTCTGTGGATACGAACTACTTTGTAACTAAGATCTTCGAAGGTCCTATTAAAAAGAGACCAAACTGAATCAAGGTGGACTGTAATTCATAAGACTGGAGAACTTCTAAGCAGAAGAAATTGAACAAAATCATGAGTAGGAGACAGAAGGAGATAGATCATCATGTAATGGAGGCCGAGATTGAGTTATGGTTTGCAGACAAGCCATCAAAAGTATGCTACAGACTTCAGAGAAAGCATCTCTTATCGATACCATAATTTTGGACTTCCCTCTCTGAGACAGTGAGATAGCAAATTCCTTTTTGTTTAAGCCAACCAGTCTGTGGTATTGTTATAGCAGCTCTGGCAAACTAAGACAACTCTTCTAAATTCTTAGAGGCAATACAGGTGAGATAAATAAGGCAGTAGAAAACATCTTATTTATAACTCCATATTCGTAAATACGTCAAAAGCTGCCTCAAAGGGTTTTTATCCTAAAGAGATAAAACTGCCTCATACCTTTTGGCTGTTCCTCAGATTGTGCACTCTTTTCTCAATCTTCATTTTCTCAACCTTCATTTTGTTTTCTTGGATAATCCTAAGTATTTAACTTGGCTGGAAGAAAATTTCTTGTTCATTCTACAGTCGTTTGTGCTTTCCTAGATTTACATTCTCATGAAAGAACAACAAAAGTGTAGAACAATAGAACTAAAATATCAGCTTTAACACCAGACTTTTCATCTCCTATATCTTTTATCATGCATAGTCATTTTTCCTTATTGCATTTGTTGGCTTAAAATATGTAAAATAGGGAAAAATTAAAAACTGACCTCACTGTAGTATGTGTCCCCATCAAATACAGACTTTATTATTCCCATACAGGGTATTGCATGATTTCAAAGACAATTGAGATTAATATCTAAGCTAATCAATTTTATTAAATTCCTTTAATAAAAAAGTACAAGGAAAAGCTATCCATAAGAGGAAAGTATTTTGCTTACAGTATGTTTTCATTTCCTAGCTGCTAAAACAAATACCATTCAATGAGTTCTTAACAACAGAAATTTATTGGCTCATGATTTCAGAGGCTTGAAAGCTTGCTTCTTCCCAGGGTTGAGATATTCTGGCTGGCAAGCAGTTTTTGGTGCTCCTTGGCTTTTCCATCACACGGCAATGCACATGGAAGCATCTTATCCTTTCTCTTCTGGGTTCTGTTGACTTCCAGCTTCTGGCTCCTCCCCATGGCTTCCTCTACTTTCATATCCAGTCACCTGTGCTTACAAGGACTTCAGCCGTATTTGGTTAAGGCCCACCTCCTCTCAGTTGGGGATACCTTAACTAATAACATCATTAAAGGTCCTGTTTACAAATGGGTTCACAACCAGAAAACCAAGGGTTGGGACCTCACCATGCCTTTTGTCGGAGACTTGATTCAATAACCTACACAGTGGCAAAAGCTGTTAACATTCAGAAGTTTATAAATTTCAAAAGCAATTTCTAAAATAATTTAAAAACAAAAATGTCAAATATTTTCTCAAGAAAATATTATACAAAATAGAAAGGAATTATCAATGACAAAAAATTAACCAATAGGTAAAAGTTATAAAAATACTGGAGACATGTCTTAAATCTATCTGGTCAGTCAATCAATTAGAATATAAATGACATCGCCTGAATGTAGGCACATTAGTTTCCTGTGGCTGCTCTAACAAAACACTACAAACTTAGTCGTAACAATGCAAATTTATTTTCCTAGAGTTCTGAAGTTCAGAAGTCTACAGTGGGTTTCACTGGACTAAAATCAAGCTGTCAGCAGGACTGTGTTCCTTCTGGAAGCTCTAGGGGGAGAATCCTTTCTCTTGCTTTCTCCAGCGTCTAGAAGCTTCCTGCATTCCTTAGCTCATGGCCCCTTCCTCCATCTTCAAAGACAGCAACATAGCATCTTCAAATCTTTCTCTGACTCTGACTCTTCTGTCTCCCACTTTAACTTTGATTATATTGGGCCCACCAGAATAATCACGATAATTTCATCATTTCAAGACCATTAATCACACCTGCAAAGTTCCTTTTGCCAAGTAAGATAATATATTCAGAGTTTCTGGGGATTAGGACAGGACATCTTTGGGGAGCCACTGTTTTGCCTACCACAGTAGGGCTGTAACAATTTCACTTCCTAAAAAGAAGAAAGTAAGGAAGAAATGTTAAAGGAATGCCTTCAGAATGAAATGTCTTCATTTCACCTTCAGTTGTGAAATACATTTTCTCTGGTATCATTTTACAGGTTGATGATATGGGTTGCTGTTGTTTTTTTTCTTTCAATACTTTCTGAATCTTATTGCTTACAATTCTTCTGATGCGAAATATGCTAACATTATTATCTTCGTTCCCCTGTATATAACATGTCTTTTTTCCTCTGGCTGCTTTTTAGGTTTTTCTCTTGGTAAGTTTATAGTTTTCATCAAACTTTCAGTCATTGTTTCTTCAATATTCCCTTCAAGGACTCCAATTATATGTATATTAGGCTCCTTAAAGTTGTCCCACACTCAGTGATACTTTTTGTTTGCTTTGAGGAGATTCTTTTTTCTCTGTGTTTTATTTTAGATAGTTTGTGTTACTGTGTCTTCAAGCTCCCTAATCTTTTCTTCTGCCATGTCTAAATTGTTACTAATCCTGTCCAAGGTATTTTTCATTTCACACACACTAGTTTTTATCTTAGAAGTTTGCTTTTGGCTCTTTTATATTTTCATGCCTCTACTTAACTTTCTTTACATGTAGAATATGGTATTAATAATTTGTTACATCATCCTTGTCTCTTGGTGTTAGTTCTGACTCTGATTATTTTCCTCATTATAGATCATGTTTACCTGCATTTTTATATCCTGTCTTTGGTTGTTTGCCAGACATTGTGAATTTTACTTTCTTTGGTGCTGGATATATTTGTATTACTAGTATGTATTTATGAGCTTTGTTCCAGGATGCAGTTAGTTCACTTGGAAACAATTTGATCCTTTTGGTTCTTGCTTTGATGATTTGTTAGATGGATCCAGAGCAGAGTTCAGTCTAGGGCTAATTATTCCCTACTACCGAAGTAAGACCTTCCTGATTTTCTACCCAGTGCTCCATGAATTTTGAGTTTTTCCAGACTTCCCAGTAGGAATAGGCTCTATTCCCAGCCACGTATAGGCATCAGGCACTTATTCTCTAGTCCTTTCTGATTTTTGCCCCTAGCCTTGGGGAGTTTCCTCATGTACATTTTCTAATCAGGCCCTTTACAGATCTCCAGAGTTCTCTCTCATGTAGCAGTCTTCTCTTCGATACTCTGCCAACATTGGTCTCCTTGGACTTTTGAATCCTAAACTCAGGGGTTTCAGTGGCCTCTGCCTGGATCCTCCCTCTCTACCCATGACCTGGAGACTTCCCAGAAGTAATTTGGGTCAGTTGTAGGACTCACCTCATTTGTTTTCCATTTCTCAGGGATCACTGCCCTTCCATGAATATTGCCCGATGCGTTGAATATTGTTGTTTCATGTATTTGGTCCGGTGTTCTTGGTTATTTGAAGCATGAGGTAAATCTGGTCCCTGTTACTCTTCTTTGGATGGAAGCACCTTATCACTTTAGCAATTTATGGGCCCTTTGAGAAATTCCTAATCTGGTATTTATCAATATTGCAGAAGGCTCTTTCACATGTTTCTTATAGACGACTCTAAGACTTTCCATTTATTTTAACACAATGGTGTAACACTGAAAAGGTAAATCATAACTTTCACTTTAAACATCATTAAGTGTGACTAGAACTTCCTAGTGTGAAATAGTTTATTTTAGTTATTAGTAAAAATACTGTGACTGTCACAGAAGGACATTCACTGTTTGAACCTTCTCTCATCCTACTCATCTTTAAATGTGTCAATTAAAAAAATATCTGTTCACACCATTTAACAGCAAAAATCCTATTTTGGCAGTTTAAGTATCAAAGGTTTCTGAATAGAAAAATGCTCCAGAGGGCCTTTTATTCCCATCCCTTGAGAGACATCATTGAGCATGGTTTTAATTTATCATGAAAAGGGAAACATCTTAAGATAATATCTTCTTAGGAAAATGGCTTTATTCTGAGGAGATATTTGATCTCTTAATTCTCAAAGTCTTTATCTTTTCCACATTTGCCTGTTTCCTTCAATTTATAAATGATAAACAATTTCTTATAATTTTTTTTGTCTTCAAAAAGGCAAATAAATGCTGATAGTACCTAATGTTTAAGGCTAAAGATAAAGTGTCTTATAATAGTAAAGGTAAAACGTTTTCCTTCTTCAGTATACTCTGAGAGTGATGAAAATTAAAAGATCCAAGCAGAAGTCCTGGATGAAATAAACCAATATTTTGATGTTTAAAATTTTCCATTTGGATAATATAGAGCAGAACACAGGGGTATATCACTGCAAGAGTTAAGGAAACTTAAAGGAGACTTTACTTGAAAATCTCAATTAAAGCCATTTCTTAAAACGATTACCTTTTTAGCGGCTTGGCTTATTTTCTATGCTGTATATTTGGTTTACAGCTAATAGACTTGGAGTGAACCTTTGGTCCTCTAAGGATAGAATACCTAGTTAGAGCCCATGAAAATATGCTGATGAGTCCTTTAGCAGTTAAGGAGGCAAATGGCACTGGAGATCAAGAGGAGAATATATTGCATTCTGTCCAGAAGAGTTTAAAGAAATTCTAAGTGTTTATTTACTTATTCTAAACACTCCCCTGCCTGTAATTTTATTCATTTGCTTCTGACTCTGTGGAAATAAAGACAAATTTTTCTCTTTCCTCCACAATCTTTCATATAATTAAAAGTAGTAATTATTCACCCCACAGCCATCTTTCTTTATGTAAGACAATCCCATCAAAGCATGACAGATGAGTATAGGTTCAGTTAAGTGATCAGTATTTGACTTTTACTCTTCTCTGTATACATTGATATGGTTTCATTTCTATCACCAGCAGGCAATATCATCCCTGCAGGTCTGTAGCCAGGGTAAGTCAGTTTGTTCATGTGAAAAATCAACCCCTTCCCTTGGTCAGAGGCCACCCAGTTATCTCCATGCAGGCACCTGCTTAATTATCTCACAAGTAGGGGCTCTGGCCCTATGCAGAGTTAATACATAACAGCCCTTGCCACCAATGGGAAAACCCGCTCCAGGAGCTCAGGCTTGGTCGTAATGAGCCAGAGCACCAGTAATTGATACATCAAGGTGAAGAGCCAAGATGTTTCAGGGAAACCTACTAGATACATCACCTCTCTGGTATGGAAAAATAAAAGCAGTAAAAATCGCCTGGGGTGGGCGGGATGGGGTAGTTGGTGGTGGTGGTAATATATTATCTTCCTCGAAAGGTGTGATCTGAGTCAATGTTAACTGACTTCAGTGAAATGCTTCCACACTGTGTTCAGCACCTTATAAACAGACTAATCACTAACAAAATTGTAATATAATATTGGTAACCATCTTCCTCTATTATAGCACTTTTCTCTTGTTTTCCAACCATCCTGTACTTTTCATAAAATGTATCAACAATTCTAATAGCCTGAATCTTCAGGAAATTCACACACTGTTGAGAGGCCAACTTTTCTTTTTGGTAAACCAAAGAGGCATTTCTAATTACAAAAAAAATTTAGTGCCTTTATCTGAAATTAAATTCAGTTAGAAAGCTGATCAATCAATAAATGAACAGATCAATAAAAGAAAATATGAAGGACCATTACACCAATTCAAGATACTTTGACACCAATTCCTCAAATCTTCTGAGTATTTTACTTACCAAAAGACATTTTTAAACTAAAATTTCAAATCAACCATTTAAGAAATAAAAAATGCCAACTAAAGTGTGTTAGATGTTCATTTCCACTGTACTATACCTAGTTCCTTCCCCAGAAATATTTTATGTATGCATTTGTTTGTATGTGCAATTTGATGCTTTTAATTTTAGTACTGAAAATGCAGAACCACTACAAAACCAGTCTATTAGTTTTAATTCACTCAGCTTGCTCTGACAAGAACATTAGTCCTTGAGTAAGCTCTAGATAAACTGAACTAGTCTTACAGCATGGAGAAGATATGCAGGAACTCAATGAGCTTTCTGGAATTGCTTTCTGGGATCTGTGGCTCTGAAAACATTTACTGGATTTTTTAAAATATGAAGGGCAGATAAGGTAACTTCTCACCTGAATGGTTACTTGCCTTCCAGTGCTGCTGTTTGTAGAACATTTTTCTCACCTTTTTTCCCAAGTGTGGGTTACTCTCTGATCATTCCTTGAGCTATCATCCCATTAGTACATTTACATTGAAAACAATGCTTTTCTGTTTTTTTTAAGTTTTCACAATTCCCTCTCACTTTTATTATAACACTACAATTAGAAAACACAATGAACAGCACCTTTTGAGGGCTGGATAAATCTTACCCATTTAAAGTTTGAGAATAGGCTGGGATTGTTCCAGTCCCAAAACCTCTAATCATTCACTTACTGGATAGAAAGAACTGTGTGTGTCGGGGGAGTGGAGGGGGGGATAGAGAATGCCAGTTATCCTGAGGGAAACTTCAGAGAAAAAAATTTAGTGCCTTTATCTGAAATTAAATTCAGTTAGAAAGCTGATCAATCAATAAACGAACGGATCAATAAAATATGAAGGAACATTACACCAATTTCAAGATACTTTGACATTGAAATTGTTATTTTAGTTAGTAAACCAAACTAGTTTATTAGATAGTTTGATTAGTGTTTCGCCCCATATCCAGGTTTCCCAAATTAATTTGCCTCAGCCTAGGACAAATGGCAATAACATTCAGAAGAGATGTGGAAAGCTCCCAGCAGATGTTAGGGCTGTTTCCAGTGCAGATAAACCCTTCCTAAGAAGTTCTATACCCATCCTTCCTTCCTTCCTTCCATCCATCTGACTGGTTTACATTGAGTTCTTATTATTGCTGTTCACAAGGAAACTAATCATAAGCAAAATGAAGGGGAAGGAAGATACTAATCTACTAATTCAACAATCAAGCATAGATCCAAATGTGAGATGTGCTCCAGTGCAACTCAACACAACAGAGGGGATTGGAGGCGACATTGGACCCAAAATCTGAAGGATGAGAAGTATTTAACTAGGCAGGGGAGGACCATCCTTCAGAAAGGTACATATATGGGAACCTATCCCTTAATTTGGGAACAACAGGGTGGGAACATGACTTTTCACAAATGGTGAAGTATCAGCTTCTTTTTTGGAATTTCTGCCATAATTAACTGGCCCTGTGAGATTTTTAGGGCTGCCTGACAAATTGTGCTCTCAGTAGTAAACCAAATCTCCTAAGAGCCTGGATCACATTGTTCCTGAATCTGGGTTAACTAGTGGCATGAAAAATCTGAGTCCTGTGAAATTCACTCTCACTCAGCATTTAGGTCTCAGATAAAGCTGCATCTATTCTAATGTTTTTCCTACCATCTACCATCTGTGTTCTAGGATTTAAATAAATGAATTTGTTTTCCTTAAAGAAACAAAATAGCATGTGTACTACAAAATGTCTAGACAGGTGGTCTTCAAAAGATATAATTTTTCCACTGTGTTTTACACTACTATGTAACGTAATTATTACTAACACCTCATTCATCTTATAAATGATCTTCTTAGAAAGAGAGAAAATAACAGATTTCTCATTTAGAACAAAGAATAAACTAGTATTGATGCCAAATGTTTTGTTTATGTGATATTTAAACACAATTACATATTATACATATTGCTTTGGATCAACCACATATACCCAATTCAATCCTAGCACAGAGATGATATTCTTAGGTAGAAAAACATCTTGTTTAATACATGCAAATAGTACATTCTGATCAGTGAAATTATGTGTACTAAGATATTGGGGAGTCCTGTGAGGACTGAACCCACCCACGTGATACAATAGAGGGAATTTAATACAGGGAATAGAGTACAAAGATGTTGGGAAGAGCTGAAAAAGAAAGACAGATTAGCAACAGCAGACGTGCTCTACCACCCCAGGGCCGAGGGTAGAGACACAGGGAGAAGGTGTGTTCCCAGAACCTAGAAGCCACAGCTGGGACCTGAGACCACTGAAGTCTCAGGTCTGGAGCTCCAGGGAGATAGAATCTCTTGAAGCAAAGGGAGGGAGAAATGCCCGTACTTCTCCCTTGTCCCTGTCCTCCAGTTTCCCACAGAAGCCTCCCATTGAGTCCATCAAACGCGAGCCGGGAATGAGGGAAGCTAGTTAAAGTCATTTGCAGTCAGTCTATGTGACAGGGCAGAGCAGGGGCCGGACAAGTAGTGAACCTGAGAGCAAAGAGGCAGATGACTGGCACAGAGCCAAATGATACCATGTAGAAAGATGCAGGGCCCCAGTGGCGGTTCTTAACATTTCTTTGGAACAATATCTTTCTTCAGAGCCATTTTTGAACCATTCCTTACAGGAGGTGCTATATTTCCTCCTATTCTTTCTCCAATGTAGGCAACTGTTTTTCAGAGTAGCCAAAATCATCTTGGAATTTTTTTACTTTTGCACTTTCATTTGGAGGGTTAGCAGGAGGAAGTAAAGACATTTTTCTTCCATCTTACCCCATCACCATATACATAATAGGTATAAAAGGTGGTAATCAGGAAAGACCTACAGCCAATATCTGGGAGACTCTAGATTTGAAATCCCCATGTAAATTTGAGAAGAGTATATAATACCATTTTAATTGCTTTATTATATTGGCAAAGAGATGGGATCATCTAGAAAGAAAAAAAATGGGAGATTTGTGTTATATTAGTCGAATTTGGCTTTATTTTTATTGCCATTTTTTTCTTAGGTATGGTTTGCAATTCCTGTGTTATCTCCCCTTTCCAACAGCTGATCAGTCTTATTTCTTTGCAAATTAACAAAGAGAATATCCTGTTAGGCCCAGGCCATTTTCCTGGCAGAAAACAAAACAAAACAAAACCTCCCTTTCATTGTAGATAATCCTCCATCTTTGCAGTTTATCACCTTTAAAACCTTTTCGTGAATAAGTTCTTTGATGATGCCATCATGAGAGTAGCGTTGTGCAGTAAGTCAGTGAGGACTGGTTATCTGTGCAACCAAACTTCCAAACATCCAAGCAAAGTTTGATTTTCCATCCTTCCTTCAAAAATACATCTTTGTCAGTTTAGCCTCTTTGATCCTTGAGAAATGACAGAGGCAAGCAGATTCAGAAAGGGAAGACTTTAATACTTGGTGAAATTGACCCCAGAGAAGTAAATAACCAGAAAAGAGATGTGAAATAGTAAACTGAATGAAGAGAAAGAAAGAAAATGGTAATCAATTTCCTTGGAAAGTGAACGGTGGAGAAAGATGACTGCTTGTGGGTTTTTGGGTTTTTTTGTTTTTGTTTTGTTTTTTAATAAAAACCACATCAAGAGATGGCTGAGGTAGAAAGAACCATCTCATCCTTAGGCTGAATCCGTCCCAACCAATGCTCCCATCTCCCAAAATTCTACCCAAACCACTCCCACCATATCCAGAGGATGTATTAAGTGTAGGAAAACATCCTTTTCTTCAAAGTTTGGACAAAATAATTTTTCAAAAGAATTTTTAAAACAAATCATTTCAGGTCCATTTAAGACCCATTAATTGGGAAGCAGACTTGGCTCAACGGATAGAGCATCCGCCTACCACATGAAAGGTCCACAGTTCAAACCCAGGGCCTCCTTGACCCGTGTGATGAGCTGGCCTACATGCAGTGCTGATGTACACAAGGAGTGCCATGCCACGCAGGGGTGTCCCCCACATAGGGGAGCCCCGTGTGCAAGGAGTGCGCCCCATAAGGAGAACCACCCAGCGTGAAAGGAAGTCCAGCCTGCCCAGGAGTGGTACCACACACACAGAGCACTGACGCAGCAAGATGATGCAACAAAAAAGAGACACAGATTCCTGGTGCCACTGACAAGACTAGAAGTGGACACGGAAGAACACACAGCGAATGGATAGAACAGACAACTGGGGCAGGCGGGGAGGGGAGAGATATAAATTAAAAAATAAAATATATATTTTTTAAAAAAACCATTATTTATCTACTATGTGTAAGATCCTATTCAAAGTGAATTCCTGCCCTCAAGGAAAGGTAAAGCCCAGAACAGATCAAGTTTTCTCATTAGCTCTAGCTGGAGATAGGTGCAGCTCACTGTGAAGGGCTGCTTCTCCTTCCTCACGAATTACAGCTCTAATAGAATTGTTCATCTCTCCTGGAACTCACTTCCAAGTCTTAATGGCAATGGCCTCTGTTTCCAAAACCTGCAATATTTACATTCCCTGGCTGTTCCCTCCAGGAGGAGGCCATACATGGTCAAGGTTGAGAGCTCGGGCTCTGGAGGGTCAGAGGCCTGCTTCAGACTCAAGGGTGCTGCATTCTGAGACTTGGAGCAAATGATTGAACCTCTTTCTGCCTCTGTTTCCTCACTCCTAAACTGGGAGGATAACAAACCTCCCAGGGTTGTGTGCCAAGTGCTGAGCCTGAGCCTATGGTACGTACTGAAGGCTCACAGTAATTAGGAATTTCTCTTATCGTTCATTTGACAGGGTGACCCTCATGACTGCTCTCTTGGATAAAGAAGACATTTCCCTCTCTGAATCCCAAGAGTGTTCTGCAGTCTTCTGCTGAAGATCTTCACTTATCTTCCAGTGAAGATCAGATGCTGGAAAAGAACCTTGTGCCTCAACCTATTTTTCTCTGGCCTGTTCCATTTATCAACTAATTTAGACTTGGTTTTAGTCTGGTGGGTTACCCAAAGTAGTATACCAGAATGGGTCAGCTTTTACAATGGGGGTTTATTGGCCTACTTTTCTTACAGTTCTGAGGCCATGAAAATGTCCAAATCAAGCCATCATTAGGATGGTACCTTTTTTCTGAAAACTGGCTACCACTGATCCTGGACTCTTCTCTCACATGGCAAGGCACATGGCAGTATCTGGTGGTCTGTTCCTACTCTTTCAGGTTTCAGGTTTCGTTGCTTCCAGCTTCTTGCATACATGGCTTTCTCACTCTTTGTCAGAATTTTATTCTCTTATAAAGGACTCCAGTAAGAGGATTAAGACCCACCCTCAGTGAAATGGATCACATCTGAAAGTTAAGATCCTACTCACCAAAAGATCCTACTGACAATAGGTTCACACCCACAGGAATGGATTAACTTTAAGAATATTCTTATCTGGGGGTACTTACAGCTTTAAAACATCACAGACTCCTCCCTCCTTTGCCCAACCCGGGCTCCTGGCCCTAAGGACCTAGTTAGCATCTCAATTTAGGCCACATGGCCCCCCATCCCTGGAGACTGACCTCACGTCTTGCCCTCCCTCTAGAAGCCAGGGCACATTCCTCTCCTCCTTTCAGTGGGTGCCATTTCCATCTTGAGCCCCATTCACTGCAACATGTTCCCTTTCTGACAAGAACAAATCCTTGGCAGAACCAAGATCACTGGCAAATGCTGCCTTCAGAGGAGTTCATTGTTTTTGCCTCGGGATACAAGTTCCATTCACAACCCTGGTCTTCTGATTTACTAGGATTTAGTCATTACAGTTTTGTCTTTACTGTACTTATAATGTGTTAAGGCAAACTGGCAGGCATAATTTCTAACAAGGGAGGAAAATGCTGGTCCCTCTGTACAGCCTGTGGCTTCCTCCACCTTGATGGAGTTAGGTGATCATTTGCCCTTGCCAATTTCCTTCATAGACTAAAAAGAAGTTTCATATGTCACTCTTTCATCTCTCTTCCTCTCTTTTAGGCCACTGTGGGGAAATTCTTAAGGTTTTAGTGAAAGTGAAGTAATGCAAAATTAATTCACTCATTTAAAAGTGCTCATCTATTTATTTTATGTGCTATAGATGTGTTGTGAAAGACTCTGGAATGTAAAAAGAACAAAAGAAAAAGATTTTGAAGCAAGGTGACGATTTTTCAGAAGTCTGGATGATTGAAGAGAAGGGAGCTTTAATGAAAACCACCATGTATTCTTACACTAATTTGCCTGTTTAAAGATGCTTCTAAGGTTAACTTAGAATCCACAGCACCAACTGCTGATCTTCCAAAGACCAGTTTTACAGAACTTGATTTTACCTGCACCAAGTGGTTACTTATTTTGACTTAAATTATTGCATTTAGCACCTTTAACAATAAGAGGAAAGGAAGAGATAATGAGAAGCAAGGAATCAATCCAAGTCAGATGATGCTTTTACTCATTAGCAACTTTTAGGGAGGCAGTTCAAGGGAAAGAGTTCAAAGTACTAACTTAAATGGAATTTAATCTACTGTTGCATAACAAATTATCCCAACATAATTTTTTTTTTATTCCACACTGTTTCTGTGGGTCAAGAATTACTAGAATGGTTTATTTGGGTGTTTCAGGCCAGAGTCTCTTCTGGGTTTGCATTCAAGACATTGGCAGGAGTTTGAGGTACTGGTGAAGTTGACTGGGGCTGGAGAATTCAATTCCAAAATTGTTGACTCAAATGGCTGGCAAGTTCTTGTTGGGTGTTGGCTGAAAATCTCAATTTCTTGCCATATCGACCTCTCCATAGGCTGCTTGAGCGTCCTCACAGCAAGGCAGCTGACTTCCCCAAAACAAGCGATCCAAGAGAACAAGCTGCAAGCCAGTGTCTTTTTTTTTTTTAATAATTTTTTTAAAAGAGCTTTAGATTACATACATACTGCAACAAAAGTATAGGGGGGGAGTGGATTTGGCTCAACTGATAGAGCATCTCCCTACCACACAGGGGTCCAGGGTTCAAACCCAAAGCCTCCTGACCCATGTGGTGAGCTGGCCCATTCACAGTGCTGATGTGCACAAGGAGTACAGTGCCACGCAGGGGTGTCCCCCGCGTAGGGGAGCCCCACGCACAAGGAGTGCACCCCACAAGGAGAGCCACCCTGCATGATAAAAAAAGCGCAGCCTGCCCAGGAGTGGTGCCGCACACATGGAGACCTGACGCGGCAAGACGACGCAACAAGAAGAGACACAGATTCTCGGTGCCACTGACAAACAATGCAAGCAGACACAGCAGACAACGGGGAGGGGTGGAGGGGAAAGGGAGAGAAATAAATTAAAAAATAAATCTTTTTTAAAAAAAGGTATAGGGGATTCCACATACCACACCCTCTCTACCTCCCATACTTTCTCCCATTAACAACAACTTTCATTACTGTGGTACATTTGTTACAATTGATGAACACATACTGGAGCATTGCTACTAACCATGGACTATAGTTTACATTATGTTTTACACTTTGCACTGCAAAGGTTTTGACAAAACATATAATGACTGGTACCTGTCATTGTAATATCTTGCAGAACAATTCCAATGTCTCAAAAATGCCCCATGTTGCACCTATTGTTGCCTCTCCCACCCCTCAGAGCCTCTGGTGACCACTGTCTTTTTATCAATATTATAAGTTTTTCCATTACTAGAATAATAAGTCTACTTTAGTCCATATTTGCATTCCCCCTTTATGCTTGCTCTTTCCTCTATCTTGAGGATTTGGGGATGGTGATGCCCAACCTTGCTTCCGACTGAGAGCGGGCTTAGATCCCATGGGGCAAATGGATGGAAATGTTTTGTGAGCAAAAGCAGAGAGACTCTCTGTTTCTTGGTTGATGGATTTACAGAGCTGGAGTCTGGAAGATAGGTTATCAGGAGACAGAAGGGGAACAGAGTGTGGTGAGCCGACATTCACTATGGGCAAAACTATCATCAGGTGGAAAGGGGGTGGTCTGGCAGTGGATGGGGGCGATGGTGGTGCAGGGATGTGAAGGGGTCAGTGGTGCTGGAATGTGAGGGTAAGCAGGGTGGGCAGGGTGAGGGTGCTGGGATGGACAGTGCCCAAACTGTCTTTTATGACCTCACCTTGGAAGTCACAGTCTTTTCAGCAATGTCACTTTGTTTGCACAGGTCAGTCTCACTGCAAGGGAGGACTCTGTAAGGATATGACCATCAACAGACAATAATCATTGGGGCCACCTGGGGGCTAAGGGCCATATGTAGGAAAAAGGCAAAATGACTTTATAGATTATAAGGCCGTTAGTGCTAGGGAGGAGAGGGTGTTGTTTCCTTGTATTTGAGCAAGAGCCAAGAGTTGAGCACATTCCTTGATTCATAGCCTGCCATCACCACCAGTCCAGCACAGCCCTCTCTTGTTCTGTTTTGTTTTATATTATTCCTTATCTCTCAATTTCTCTCTCCTTTCCTCTCCACCTAATAAGCATCAGCACAAAAGTCCTGGTGTTTATCCTTAGTGATAGACAGACAGACAGACAGCTATAGATAGATAGGGATATGGGTATGGGTATAAATATAGATCAGCTATAGATATAGATATAAATATAGATATATCCCTGTAAAATAGATAACATTCAATGGTTATTTTTAAAATTTACATAAATGGCATTGTGTATAGCTCTTTCTCTTTCGGAAATTTACACTCAATATTATGTTTTACCGTCTATCCATATCTTTGTTCATACCAAGTTCATTGCCACATAATCTTCAATATCATGCATTTGACACGGTTCACCTAGCCCCTCTTTCCTGTTGGTTACTTAGCTCTCATCCATTCATTTTCACTCCCCCTCAAGTGTCGCTGTGGTGAACGTAGTGGGAGCCCGGACTGTGTCTTCTCGTCACCACCTTTACCTCCACCATCCAAGTTTAAGTCACCACCACTTCAGCCTAGATGGCCCTTCAGCCTGGCCTCCCTGCTTCCGCTCTTGCCCCCTACAGTGGTTTTCACACAGCAACCAGTAAGCAACTTTTCTAATGTGAGTCAGATCATGTCATCATCTGTTGAGAGTTCCCCCGGCAGCACCCCCATCATTCCCAGAGTAATGCCAGAGTCCTCACGATGATCCTCAAAACCTTCTGTGCACTGGACCCTACTGTCTTGCTTTTGTCTTGTCTTGGCCTTGGCTTTTACCACACTTCTCCTCCTCCCCTCCCCCTTCCCAATAATTAATTGAACACCCTCTGCCAGGTATTCATCAAGGCACTTGGGGTACAGCAGTGAACAAAACAAACCCTGCCTCCTGGAACTTGCAGTCTAGTGATGGTAACTATCAAGCATGCCCAAGGCCCTGGGCCTTTGCACCTGCTGCCCCCTCTGCCTGGAATGCTCTTCTCCCAGATTTTCATAGGGGCGGCTCCCACACATCATTTAGGGCTCAACCTTAGAGAGGCTTTCTCCGCCCTCATGACTTTCTATCCCCATTCCCTGCTTCTTTTTCCCTTCTATTACCTATCGTATCTGATATTATATTGCATGTTATTTTGTTCAATGCCTAGCTCCCCAATCAGACTGAAAGCTCCCTGCAGGCAAGACATTTTTTATTTTTTTTTCCAATTATTACAGCAATAGCCCAAACTATTGATTGGCCTTCTTATGTTTGTGCTTCTGCTTCTGATGCCTTGTTGCTGCCCAAACCTCAGCTGCCATTTCTCAAAGCTCTCAGCACAGCTGCCTTAGCATCCCCATCTTGTTTGCTGCTTCTGATCCACTGGGAGCTTAGAAACCTGATTTCCACACTTAATAATACTCAGGCCCGGTCCACGCACTGCTCGCACCCAGCATTCTGCCAGGGCAGCAGCGGCAGAGAAGGGGTGCCGGGGAGGGGTGCAGGGGAGGGGAGGAGGCCTGGCCCTGCCAACGGCTGCCCACCTGGACCGCCGAGGGCGACCAGCCCAAGATGGCACCCAGCCCCCGGATTTGCTTCGGCTCAGTCCCGCATATATTTTCATTCCTCCATGATCTCCAACATAAAGAGGAAGAAACTGGGACTGAGAAAAAGAGGAGACACCAGGGAGTGAACCCAGGATCTCACTGAGCCTAGAACCTTATACACACAAAGCAGGCACTCAACCACGGAGCTACACCCACTCCCACACATGTTCACTTTTAAAGCTAGTTTTGGTGAGGAAGTCTTAGTTAGCAATTCAAGACTATGAGCATCCATTACAGTTTACAGAGTTTTTAAATTTAAGAATTTTATCTATTTCTGAGAACACTGAAGACAATATATATAACATGTGTCAATCACAAAAAAAAATATTAAAATGAACACATGTACCCATAATCTACTTTAAGAAATATAACATATAGTTGTATCAAAATAATAATAAAAACTCATATATACTGAGTATGTCTGTCCTCACAACAACCCTATAAGCTTTGGTCTGTTTACTATTTCCACTGTACAGTTTAGGAAACTGAGGCACAGGGAGACTCAAATAGCTCACTTGTGGTTACACAGCTAATGAATGTCAGAGCCAGGTTCACATGAATGCCCCAAAGCCCTCACTCTTAGCCAGGTAATGCAGGCTTATCCCCTTTTAGAATCATATGTAAATAAAGGCATACTAGCTCTGAGTAAGTGTTAGGTATGAGCTTTCATGTGTAGATTTTATGATATATCCATTTTGGTTTCTTTTCAGAAGCATGGGAATCTCAGAGAAGTGAAAGTTTTAGGTAGCTAAATTCTAAGTTTGCAAGTTGTTATCATATAAATAGGAGTTGCGATAAATACAAGGTCTGAAAAGCTATTTCAGGTAATGCAGTCTAGAGCCTTCTCTTTCTCTACCTCACAGTACCACACGTTGCCCCAGCAGCTGGCCCCTCCAGGCTGGAGCCATGCTTCAGCCTCCATTCAGGCTCATTCTCTGCCTGCATCATAAAACTTCAGGTGCTCCTTGCATGCGGTCTTTGCAAACTGGTTTTTAATAGGACTTGAAGAATATACCCTGTGCGTCAGAGCAGATGAACTTCCAGCACCCACACATAATGGATGTGCCTCTCCCTCCATCCAACTTAGTTGGCTCTTAACATGCCGATTAGAACTTCTCAATAGGGGTTCATCATTCCTGGTTCTTCATTCTTGAATAAGCTGACACTTGTTGCATTATCCAATATGTGCCTCCAAATCATGAATAATTTTGTGGATGTTAGAATGGTGGCACCTTTCTAGAATGCTATTCATGAGCTTTTCATTCATTCCCTCATTCATTCAAGTATCATATTTAAACCCTTACCGTAGACCTGAAAGATTCCATAGATTCATAGATTCTGAAAGAAGGATGCAAATGTATAGTACCACATGATAATGTTATCCCTCCCCATTTTTAAACAAAGTTTCCTCATTTCTCACCAAGAAGGAAAAGAGCATCTTTACCACTTCCCAGAGGTACATCAGAGAGAATTCTGTGTGAGCCTTCACCTCACATTCACCTCCTCTCCTACCATTTCTCTTCCCCTTTCTTTTTTCTGCAACTTTCAATCATGAACTTTTCCAAAACCAAGGAAAATAGGATGATGGGTAACCCATGCCATTTGTGGTGGTTTGAAGCTGTATGTACACCAAAAACACATGTTATTAAAGTTGATCCATTCCTGTAGGTGTGAAACTACTGTGGGTGGTACCTTTTGATTAGTTACTTCAATTACAGCATGGCCCAGGGTGGGTCTTAATCCTCTGACCAGAGATCTTTATAAAAGCGATGAACATGGAAAGAAAGACAGAGGGGAAAACCACAGAAGCCAGAAGCTGAAATCAATGAGACCTGTAAGAGAAAAGGAGAGATCAGCAGATGCGCCATGTTCCTTGACATGTGGCAGAGAAACAAGGATCTCTGGCAGCCAGTCTTCAAGAAGAAAGCATCTAGCACCTTGATGGTGCCTTGGTTTGGACATTCTCGTGGCCTCAAAGTATAAGCTAATAAATTCCCATTGTTTAAAGCCAACCCATTTCATGGTATCTTTGAGCAGCCTAGGAAACTAAAACACTCTCTTTCTCTCATTAATTCCCTGAGGAGGGTTGGTATAGTAGAAATTTTGTGAGATCTACATGAGGATATTTATTCCTGCTTTATCTGCCTTACAAGTTGTGGTGAGGATCAGATGAGATAGTATCTTTAAAAGTGTTTCTTGCACTATATACAAGAAGAAAGGGAATTAGAGTTTCCTGAGCTCCTACTACATGCCAGGCAAGTACATGTTCTTTCTTACAGTCATTATAGTAACCTTATTAAATACATTTTCATTCCAATTTCAAAGACTTTTAAAAATATCTGAGGCTCAGAGAAGTTGTCACTTGCTCAGAGTTTTGCAGTTTTTCAGGAAGGGAACAGGGATTTGAATTCAGAACAGTCTGATTCTAAAATCTGTTATTTTTATGCCTCATGACACTGCCTCGTGTTTGTTTCGAAAATACACCACTCTCCAGCCAGACGGAAATTTTCACTGCTCCGTGGGCATTTTTTCACTTTGCTGTCTGTCCAAATTTTATACCCCCTCCGTGCTTAAGACCTGTCCCTGAAACACCTCCATCTGTCAGTCATTCCCCCTCTTCTGGCCGCTTTATCTGGCTCGAAATCACGTGCAGAATGCATGAGGGATCTTTTGTCTGCTAGTATTCTTAATTCTGAAAGCAGTATTTTATTCTGTGTGTATGTATAATCTTATATTGCCAATAGGTTTCTTAAGTTTTTTAAAGGTAGAGACTACCCCTTCCCCATAATGCCTGGAGTTCTCATATTCTGTTTCCATCTGTCTATTTATTACACCAACATAAAATAGGTTTCCCTAGGTATTAGTATTTAAATATTTATTGAGTGAATGGAGTAATGAATGGATTGACAATAATGCTTGAAAAGTCTCCTTTTCTTTTTCATAAGTCTCCTCTGGAGGACCTCCTCTTTCTTGGAGCCTTCTAGCTACATGGGTCTTGAAAGCGTTCCTTTGCAGTCAAGAATCTTTCAGGAAACTCACACAATTGCAACTTACTTTCACAGTGTCATGGTTATGGTCACCAATTGAAATGAATGAAGAAATCTGCATTTTTAGTGACTAGGCAAAGTCCCTAAATAAAACTAAAGCTTAGCTAGCAGATCTGCCCAGAGAGCCAGAGAGCTCTGTATATGGCAGCTCTCAGCTTCTCCAGGCATTAGGATCACATCCATCACTCAGTGTTTAAGAACCCACTAGAGTGAAGTGGACTTGGCCCAATGGATAGGGCATCTGCCTACCACATGGGAGGTCCGTGGTTCAAATCCCGGGCCTCCTTGTCCCATGTGGTGCTGATGCACACAAGGAGTGCCCTGCCACGCAAAGGGGAGCCCCACATGCAAGGAGTATGCCTGTAAGGAGAGCTGCCCAGCACGAAAGAAAGTGCAGCCTGCCCAAGAATGGCACCACACACATGGAGAGCCGACACAACCAGAACATGCAGCAAAAAGAAACACAGACTCCCGGTGCCGCTGATAAGGATAGAGGCGGTCACAGAAGAAGATATAGCAAATGGACACAGAGAGCAGACAACTGGGGGGAGGGGGTGGTATGGGGAGAGAAATAAATTAAAAAATAAATCTTTAAAAAAAAAAAAAGAGCCCACTAGAACATCTTCCTGATGACCCTACATGATCCATGCCTCAGCAGCTGTTGATGTCTTCAGACCAATGTGCCTCTACAAGACTGTTTGGGGACAGCGTCTGTTTTTAATAGACTATCAGTTTGATCAGTCCATCAGCTTTTTCTGAACAGTTGTGGTAACTGGAAGGCATTGCAGCAGCCCCCCTTCTTTTAATCTTACCCCACTCCACACGTCCCTCAATTCTGTCTGAACAGCAGAGCAGGTCCCAAACCAGTATGAGAAAGGGAGCTTTCACAGCATGCCATGAGTTCTCTCCCAGAGGAGCCTGGGCACAAGGAGGGGCAGCAGGAGGCTATGGTGAAGGCCAGCAGCCGATGACCGGGGCCAGGCTTCCAAAAAGGGAACAGTGAGCATCTAGGAGCAGGCTCCTCCCAGTGCCGTGACGCTGTGCCACCCTCCCTGCTGCAAACCTATGGAGGAAGAATAGGGGAAATAACTCTTGAGAAGGGCGGAGTGTCCTTTCATGAAGTTTAAACTTTGAAATCCACCAAACTTGATTTCTTACGTGACCATGACATTATCAAAAAGGTTAGAAAAGACATGGGGTCAGAACAAATGGAGTTCAGATATGGAAGACTAGAGAACATCACGTATCTGCAGTCTGAATTGTGGCCACAAATTCTCACCCTGCTGCATGTAGTTCATGGTTATTTTATTCACGTCCATTTCCCCCACCAGCCCATTCACTTCGGGAAGGCTGAGGTCATCTGTATTTCCCCGTCACCATCGGGGCTTCAGCTCCAGGTTCACTGAGTGCCCCAAGGAGTAACGAGGCAGGGCAGCAAGGTAGAAAGAGCACAGCCTAGGAAGCCAGAAGACCTGAGCCACGGGGTATTAGTTGTACGAACTAATGAATTCCCAGCAGCCATCCATCACCCAGTGATCCACTCTCTTGAACCCATCCTAACTCAAAGCGTCAGATGTTGTATTAGTCAGCCTAAGGGATGCTGATGCAAAATACCAGAAATTGGTTGATTTTTATAAAGGATATTTATTTGGAGTAGGAGCCTACAGACACCAAGCCATAAAGCATAAGTTAATTCCCTCACCAAAGTCTATTTTCACGTGTTGGAGCAAGATGGCTGCTGACGTCTGCAGGCTTCAGGCTTCCTGGGTTCCCTCTTCCAGGGTCTTGCTTCTCTCTGGGTTCTAGGTTCCTTCCTGGGGCTTGCTTCTTCCTGGGCTCAGGTTTCCTTTCTTTCTGGGGCTGCCTTCTCTTTCCTCTGTGTGCTTACTTCCCAGGGCTCCGGCTTGAGACTTCAGCATCAAACTCCAACATCAAAGCCCCTCAACTCTGTCCTTTGCCATGCCTTCTATCTGTGAGTCCCCACCCGCCAAGCGGTGGAGACTCAGTGCCCTAATGACGTGGCCCAATCAAAGTCCTAGTCTTAACTCATCCATGCCCAGGTACAGACCAGATTACAAACATCATCCAATATTTTTTTTTTGGAATTCATCACCATATCAAACTGCTGCAGATGTCTTCCTGCTTAGCATCTATAAATTGTAGAACCCCCTTGGACGGCGAACTAAACCCCTGACTTCTGTCATGTCCTCCCACCCCCATCACAATCTACACTTTCGAATACTCCTCCAGTGGGGATCGTGCTGGGCCCAGCTTGCCCTGCCTGGCCCCCAGGCTGCTCCTCAGGAGCATGTGCTCTAAGCTGATCAATCCCTCCCTCCTTCCTTCTTTCTTTCTTTCCCTCCTCCCCTCCTTCCCTCCTGCATTCCTGCCGGCCTGCCTGCCGGTTACTGGCTAGCATCAAGTGCCTTCCTAGCTTTCCAGTCCAATGGTCGTGAAATGAGTGCTTAAGAATAGGGGCGTCCAATTCTAAAGTGATTTTCCCACATTGGCCCTGTCAGGTTTCTGTGGTGCCCTCCAGTTTTTGCTGTGGGAGGTACTGGGTAGGGACTAGACAGCCATGCTCTTCCAAATGAGGCTCTGCCCCTGCCACCCTCCATCACATTTCACGCTTCTACCTGGTCAGATAAGACACCCCAGCGGGAAGCCAGGGAGGTGAAGGATCAGGTTTCCCCTGGTGAGTGGGGACTGCACTCTCCTGAGCGTAACTCTGCAGCATTCCATCCTGGAGGCCCACGTCACAGTTTCCCTCTGGCGCAAACCTTGTGGGGGTTGTTTCCCATCTGCCACTGAGCTTCAGAAGATGCATGGAAGGCACTTCTTGCTGTTGCCATTGGCTGGATCAGCAGAGGTTAAAAAAAAAAAACAAACCACAGGGAATTTTTTGACTCGCTCAATCTGCGGGAGGTGGAATGTCATGAGTTATTTGGTTTGGGCTATATACGTTCACTCACCTAGCAATCGCCTTCTGCCCAGTGGCCCTTCCCAAATAGACAGGGGCATGTACCGCCCTTTATTGTTTGTTTACTTATTTATTTTTGAGGTACCAGGGCCAGGGTTTGAACCCCAGACCTCATTTGTGGGAAGCTGTCCCTCAGCCACTGAACCACATCAGCTCCCTACATTGGATTTTTCATTTGTTTGCTTGTTTTTTTGGGTTTTTTTTTTTTTTGCTCTTAGGAGGCACCGGGAACTAAACCCAGGACCTCCCATGAGGAGACAGGTGCTCAACTGCTTGAGCCGCTTCTACTCCTCTACTTCTCTTTAGATACAACCACGCAGGTGAGTGGGGAAGGAGCCTTATTAGGATGTTCAAGTATATTCTGGATACTCATATCCAACCTTTCTACTTCTGTGCCTGGTGGGTGTGAGGTATCTGCCACAGCCACCCTCGTTAGGGGAGAAATGCAGGTAGGAATCTGAGAAGCAGAACAGGGCGAGATGGGAGAATGAGAGGCTGAGCGAGCAGCCCCGAGGGCACGTAAGCCGCTGGGCTGGGCACTCATAAATCCCGTGGCTGCCTGATGAAGAGATGAGTCGGTCAGGCCGCCTGCGGTGGGAGGCAAGCCGCGAACCCCCAAAAGGCTCGCCGGGTGCCGCATTTATAGGTTAAACTTGCAAAAGGCAGTCTTCTTTAACTGCTATTAATTGCTGCCATTATTAATTTACGTTTTTAAATAAAATCCTCTGTCCAAAAGGGGCACCAAACTCATGTCAGATTTGTAAGAAAGAGGGTGCTGACAGCGGTAGAGGAATGCTGTGTAGGTGGTTCTAGTGGGGAGGAGTGATCATTCCAGTTCGGTCCCAAGTCATGGCTTTCCAAATGCCAGGCAGGCTGCTTTAGAATTAGGCATCTATAATCTATAATCAATAAGTGAACCGAAGGAGCGAATGAAAGCAAAAAAAAAACCACATAGCCTCAGACTCTACCCTTTCCTACTAAGTCAAAGGGAGAGCTGGGCCCAGGAATCTACATTTTCACAAATGTCCTAATTCATATCCAAGTTTGGAAACCACTGTGTGACCATTTCCATCTCCTGCTCTTCCTCCAGTTCCTGGGGGAAGGCACATCCGAGGGGAGGCAGTAGGCAGCCCTTCGTTACCAGGCCCTGGGCTGCGTGAACAGGGCAGGAGCCAGAGGAGATGGAAAGACTGCTTTTGCAGTCTCTAACTTGCCAGTTAGAGACCAGGAAGAGACTGGAGGGCGCATAGACGATCGTGTGAGCACATTTGCCACAAAGTGCAGGCTTGGGGGATGAGAGGAGGGAGACAGGAGCAGTGGTGGGGCTGGCCCAGAACCTCTTCCCGGAGAGCAAAGGATGGGCAGTAGAGAAAATGTTGGAGACAAGTAGTTAGGCCCCTACCCAGAAGCTAACCTAGGGGCCCATTATAGACCAGCGGTCTCAAACCAGGACAACAGGGTAGGTAATTTCCAAACCAAAAAAGGGAAGTGCCTCTGACTCTAAAAAGGGAAGTGCCTCTGACTGTATTTCCAAGTCATCGTTGTTCTCCATTTATCCTAATACTGCACAGGTTTGCCATGGGTGCTTGATTCTTACCCCACAATTTAGTGCCACCATAAAGAGGTATCAGTAGCAGCTCATCACTCTGACCCTGTGGTTCTGTCTCTTGGGGACCCAGTGAAAGATCAGGCATAGAGGAATGCCCACAGAAGAACCTGGGACCCAGTTCTGAGGCCAAGACTAAGAGTCAAAGACCATAGCATCCTGGACTGCTCAAGGAAATACCTGCAATGGGTTGGCTGAAGCAGTGGGAATTTGTTTGTTTGTTTGTTTGTTTATTTAAAGATTTATTTTTTATTTCTCCCCACCCACCCCATCCCCCGTTGTCTGCTTTTTTGTGTCCATTTGCTGTGTGTTCTTTTTTTTTTTTTAATTATTTATTTATTTATTTTTTAAATTACATTATGAAAAATATGAGGTCCCATTCAACCCCACCGCCCCCGCCCCCCACTCCTCCCACAGCAACACTCTCTCCCATCATCATGACACATCCATTGCACCTGGTAAGTTCATCTCTGAGCATCACTGCACCCCATAGTCAATGGTCCACATCATAGCCCAGACTCTCTCACGTTCCATCCAGTGGGCCCTGGGGGGATCTATAATGTCCCGTAATTGTCCGTGAAGCACTATCCAGGACAACTCCACGTCCCGAAAACGCCTCCACATCTCATCTCTTCCTCCCATTCCCCACACCCAGCAGCCACCATGGCTACCGTTCCCACACCCATTCCACATTTTCTCTGTGGACATTGGATTGGTTGTGTCCATTGCACATCTATGTCAAGTGAGGGCTTAGATTCCATATGGGTACTGGATGCACTCCTCCCGCTTCCAGTTGTAGACACTCTAGGCTCCATGTTGTGGTGGTTGACCTTCTTCAACTCCATGTTAGCTGAGTGAAGTAAGTCCAATAAGTCAAAGTGTAGGAGCTGAAGTCTGTTGAGGCTCTGGGCCTGGGTGTCATATTATCAGTCCAGAGATTCAAATCCCCTACATATATCTTAAACCCAGCACCGACTACAATTCCAATAAAGTAGCATGCAAGTCTTGTGAAAAGAGATCCCCTCTGAGTCCAATTCCATCACGCAGAAACACCAGCTCCAAAGAAGGGCTATCTGTCATGGCAGTGAACCCCTTCTGCCATGACCATAGAACCCGTGGGTCTCTTTATCCCTCAAAAGAACCAATACCTGGGGTTGTATCTACCTTATCTGTCTCTTAGACTCTGTTCAGTTGTACATAGGGGTATTCCTTCTGACAACCTCCAGACTCTTTTTTAGAGACTCACAGCCTTATAATCTCATTTCTCCTTTCCATTTCCCCCTTACATTAGGTCAAACAGCTTCCCGAAGTCATGTCATTATATGTAGACAGGTATATTCTGCTGTTCCGCATTGAATCTTTAATTCAAGGTCATTTTCTAGTTGCTTCTTCAGCTGGTATGTGGTAGTGATCCCTCAGTGCCAGGGAGGCTCATCCCCGGGTGTCATGTCCCACGCTGGGGGGAATGCATCGCATCTACACGCTGAGTTTGGCTGTGAGAGTGGCCACATTTGAGTAACATGCAGGCTGTCAGGAGGAAACCCCCAGGCACAATGCTACTCTAGGCCTTGTTCTTATTGCAGGTGTATAGGCTCAAAAGTGTAACCATTAGTATCACGAGCCCACTGTTGGGCCCTCCTTCCTTCCTGGTTCTTGCTGTTGCTGTGTGTTCTTCTGTGTCTACTTGCATTCTCATCAGACAGCATGGGAAACTGTGTCTCTTTTTGTTGCATCATCTTGCTGTATCAGCTCTCCAGGTGTGCATTGCCACTCCTGGGCAGGTTCTGCTTTTTGCACAGGGCGGCTCTCCTTGCGGGACACACTCCTTGCGCGTGAGGCGCCCCTATGTGGGGGGCACCCCTGCATAGCATGGCATTCCTTGCGCACGGCAGCACTGCGCATGGGCCAGCTCACCACATGGGCCAGGAGGCCCTGGGTTCAAACCCTGGACCTCCTCTGTGGTAGGCGGACGCTCTATCAGTTGAGCCACATCCACTTCCGAAGCAATGGGAATTTATTGGCTCATGGTTTCAAGGCTAACTTACAAGTCCAAATCAAGGCATCAGCAAGACAATGCTTTCTCCCCGGAGACTGGTGTTCCAGGGCTGGCTGCTGGCAATCCTTGGTCCTGGGTCCCTCTTTCACATGGCAATGCCCATGGCAGCCTCCCCTGGCCTCTCCCTTCTCTTCTGGGTTCCATTAAATTTCAGCTGCTTGCTTTGTGTGGCTTTCTCTCTTACCTGTCTGTGGTTCATTCTCCTATAAAGGACTCCAGTGATAGGATTAAAACCCATACCAATTGGGTTGGGCCCCACCTTAACTGAAGTAGCCTCCTGAGAAGGTCCTACTTTTGTTGGGTGAACACCCCCAGGAGTGGACTAAGTTTAACAACATGTTTTTCTGGGGACGTACAGCTCCAAACCACCACAGGCAGTGACAGCCACGCACGCACGTAGCGGGCCGGGTCTCAGCACCATCCTGATGAAGGACGCACTCAGAGCCACACAGACTCAGGAGCAGCCCACACAGGCTCTGCGCCTCAGTCCCCCACTCAAGATGTTAAATGCTAAAAATGAACCAATGCAGACTTGTAAAACAGACTGCTGTAAAAACTGCCTCAAGAATCAGAAGTGGCAATTTCATAGCATAGTATTCTTCCTTGTAAGCCGCCTGGGAAAATATTTGCAATGTGTAGGGTAGCAGCTGGCCCAGCACACAGCTAGGCACATGGTGACTACTTGATAAACCGCAGCTGTCATTGTTGTCATAAGAATGTAGAGATGTAGGCAAGTCCCTAGGAAAATAGGAAGAGAAAGGGTTCACAGCAGACAGATCACAGAAGAGGAAATTCAAATGGCCCACAAAGCGTATTTTTAAAATGTCCTCATGAAACATCATATAAGTGGAAGGTAATAAAATGCCATTTCCCTACACATTGAACTGGCAAAGTTTGTTTTTTGTTTGTTCTGTTTTGTTTTAAGATAATACCCCATGTTGGCCAGGGTACAGTGGTGAGATTATGAATCAGTGCTACCGTTCTGGAGATAGAAGCTTTGGAGTTGTTCATCTATGCTTCCGTGCTGTAACGCCACTACTAGAAAACTTATTCTAAGGGGAAAAATAGAATGTGCACAGATATTTACCTCTAGAATGTTCCTCCCAGAGAGCAGTGTAGCTCAGTGGTTAAGTGCCTGCTTCCCATGTACAAGGTCTTGGGTTCAATTTCCAGTACCTCCTAAAAAAATAAAAATAAAATAATAAAATAGACTGTCCCTCCCATTACTGCTCATGGAAGCAAAAAATAATTTAGGAATTAACTAATAGCCAACAACAAGGCCTTGACTAACTATACTATTGTGCAACATAAAGATATTTAAATTTAAATATGATGTTATAGACCATCTTTCTATTAGCATGAAGACATGGTCAGGATAGCCATAATTGAGAAAAAGAAGTTACAACATTTGAGTTAAGATGTAGAAAAAAGTGTGTGATAATGATGATTGATAGAAGATGAAATTATTTCATTTTTTTGTTCTGTTTACGAGTGCTTTCTAATTTTTCTGTAGGGCATATATATTGCTCTGTATTAAGAAAAATAATAAACAGTTTGCCTTTCATTAAAACCTCAGGGGGGGAGACAAAACAAAACCTCAGGATAGGGAGCAGATTGTGGTGGCTCAGGTATTTGAGCACCTGTATCCCATGTACAAGGCCTTGGGTTCAATTCCCAGTATCTCCTCCCACCCCCCCACCCCCCAAAAAAACAACCTCAAGATATGGTCCCAGGCTTAAATGAATGTTTGAATTGAGATCTTTCTTTCACTCAGCTATTATTTATTAATACTTATAAATGTCAGACTCTGTAATAATGGTGGAAATAAAAGTATGTACGTTAGCTATTAGTGTTAGTACGTGTTACTATTAGTAATAATATTAGTATTAGTGTCAATAACAAAATTAATATACGTAAGGTAGTAAAGACAGATACATAAAGAGGTAGTTGCTGCGTAGTATGTGTATTAATCAGAATTTTCCAGAGAAATAGAACTGACAGAATATATGTAAGGCATTTATTATAGGAATTGGCTCACACAACCACGGGGATTGGCAAGACCATATTCTGTATGGCAGACTCCAAGTGGAAACTCCAGTGACGGTCATGTTGAATTGCTGGGAGCAATCTCTTTTGTTGATTGCAGATGCAATCTGGAAAGATGCAATCAACTGACTATAGATGCAAATCTATATACAAAATCTCTCACAGAAACCATCAAGCCAGAACTTCCTTGACCAAACCGGACACCATTACCTACCAAAGTTGACACATGAAACTAACCACCAAAATACTAATACGGCCGGGAGTTATGGGGTGGTCACTAACCCAGACTTTGAGGACCCAGTAAGGGAAGGGATAAGTACTCGTGTAAGTCAAGAGGCAACTGCTAAGGAAAAGGGAAAAACTACTGGGCTGCTGGCAGAAGACAGCCTCGGCAGAGAATTCAGGTTAAAAGAACCTGGAAACAAGTGAGAAACCAAAGCTAGTTCAGTTTGGATGCAGCCAAGAGTTAGGCAGAAACAGAAGTGGAGATGGGGCAGGCAGGGGGCGTTGGCAGGAAGTGAAGCAGAAGACAAAAGCCGGAGCCAGAGCCAAGATGTCTTGTAAACCGTGCTGGGGTTTGCGGGTGACTCAGCAGCTGGGGACCCTTTGGAGAGCACAGGACTAGACTCCCTCTTTGGAAACCTCTGGGTGTGGAGAGAGCGCCGAGGCTAGCAGAAGTGGCGCCTGGTTGGCAGACTGATGGCTCCTGCCCTCCCTGGTTTGGACTGGTGGCATTTTATTTGGTAACGTGCTGTATTCCTGCATTAGAGATTAGCCTTTGTCCTTTCAGAATCCCTCTGCTAATCTTCCACGATTTTGTGACTCTCTCAGGAGTGCCTTTTTATACCTGAATTCAGATACTCCCTCCACCCCTTTCCCCATCTGAGGGGTTGCCCTTATAACTCATTACCCCCTTTCTGAGGAGAAATCCTGTTATCACTCAGCCTTACAGAAAAACATCCCAATTAATTAAAAACAGCCCTATTTGTGCCCCACCCACCTGCCCTTTCCTTCTGGACCTTGACCTTTCTGGCTTGTTCCTTTGCAGTTTTAAAGCATTCACACACTCCATCCCCTCCTGGAACCTTCCTTACCAACAGCTGGAAACTTCCTTTCCGGAAAAGCTCAATAAGGCAGTTTTGCTTATGGGTAGAAAACAAAAATCCATGCCATAGAATTTAAAGTTCTGCTTGAGAAATAAAATTGGCCCACGTTACCCAGTTTCTCCTTCTAAAATACACATATTGTCAGAATAGGAGATGTTTGGGTGCTTGCAGCTGCCCCCAGAGAAAGCTGTACAGAGCACCTTCTCAGGACACATCTACAGTTCCCGGGGCTGGCCTCTGCCCTGCAAGCCTCTGAGCCTCCGTGCCTCCCGGGAATACTCCTTGTTGCTTCCGGATGAAAGCAGTGGTGGTGGGTGAGAGCACTCCCCTAGATTTCCATCAGTGTTTACGCTTAGCAGAAAACCACACCTGTCGCTTTGACTTAGGTGAACGTAAACCGCAGGCTGTGAGTGGCTTCTCTCTTCTGATGCAGATGTAAGGACATAAAGACAGGGCTGGACTAGCCAGGACCTTAGGACTTGCTTTGTGAACGTATTTCATTTCTAATTCATTTGCAAATCCATGGGGATGTCTGCTACACTGTGAATAGCCTCAGACTGTGAGCTCTTGGCTTGGAGTGTGATTTACTCTTTTTTTATTTTTTCTCTCCCCTTCCCTGCCCCCCCCCCCCCTGTTGTCCACTCTCCGTGTCCTTTGGCTGTGTGTTCTGCTGTGTCCGCTTGTATTCTTGTCAACAGCACCCGGAATCTGTGTCTCTTTTTGTGTCATCTTGCTGTGTCAGCTCTCCGTGTGTGCGGCACCATTCCTGGGCAGGCTGCACTTTTTTCACTCTGGGCGGCTCTCCTTAGGGGGCGCACTCCTTGTGCATGGGACTCCCCTATGCGGGGACACCCCTGTGTGACACAGCTCTCCTCGCATGCATTAGCACTGCGCATGGGCCAGCTCATCACAGGGGTCAGGAGGCCCTGGGTTTGAACCTTGAACCTCCCATGTGGTAGGCAGATGCCCTATCCTTTGGGCCAAATCCACTTCCCTTACTTTACTCTTCAGTTCCTTCCATCTAAAACTGAAGTTGTCCACAAAGGTGAGAAAGGAAATTCTGTGTGGAAATCCTAATGCATAAATTTAGCAGAGTGGAGGAGGGTCTGAGGTCTGGAGTATATTTAAATCCAGGTTCCACTACTGCCTAACGTTTTGACTTCAAACAAGATTCTTAACCTCTGTGACTCAATATCATCTGTAAAAGGGATGTTAGTACCTGCTCCACAGTGTTGTTGTCAAGATTATATAAGCTAATGTATGCGATACACTGGGAACCATCCCCTAGCAAGCTCTTTATGTAAGACAGCTATAGTTACCATCCTGCTTATCAAAATATTATTAGTGTACCTTATTTACAGCTCTCTCCATATGTGCTGGAAATAATTTGTAAATTATAGCACTTAATTCCAACTTCCTTTCCTGCCTCTTGAGAAATATTTTTAAGCAGCACAATGAACTTTCAGCATGATAAATTAATGTCATAAACCGAGGTGATAAATTTGCCCCTCCAAGGAAAGATGCTTACAAACATCAAAATCATAGCAAGGTGGAGCGGGTGGAGCTCAGTGGTTGAACGCACACTTAACAAGTACTTTCACACATACGAGGTCGCCGGTTCAATCCCCAGTACCTCCTAGAAGAATTAAATCGTAACAAGGTGGCTGTCAAAAGGCATTGTTCCACGCACCAGATACCTACCTCCTTTAAAATGAAAAACTGAAAGTGTGTTGTCATAGTCAGCCTAGTTCAATAGTTACCTTGAGCACCATCCCCTGGGCTGGAGGGTGTGGACACAGATAGGAAAAGATCCAGAGGTGTGGACCCAAGGCTTTGCAGAAACAGAGAAGAAAAACAGCATTGTGGATGGTGGAGTGGAAGGAAGGGAGGTTAGAAAAACTTTTCAGGGAGGAATTTGAGCTAGCAGATTATGTAGAATTTAGGGAAATTGTAAAATGCCAGTTCCTGAACACTTACCTAAATGGCTAAGTCCCAAGGTTTTGTACTTTATATGACAGGTTTGCAAGTCAAATCCTTTCAGCATTATAAAAACTATTTTAATAGGGAGGAATATTTTTATTAGTGTGCCAGTCAACAAAAATCTAATGATTCAAACATTACATTTTTAAAAACATACTCATACTGCTCAATGATATAATGTACAATTTACATACATTCCTTATTAACAGGTTCACATGCTTTTTTAGTAAGGAACTTCATATGAAAAGACCTTATGAATATGAAGGAATAATTCAAACTTGCCTTCCTTATCCCACTAGTAGAAATGCTTTTACAGCATCAAAATTCTAAATTCCAGGCATAACTGAAGGTCCAACATTTAAAACTTCTCTGCTGCTATGATAAAATTTTATTTAGGCTAATAAAATTGCAGCAGGCTGCTTTAATCATATGTCATAATGCCACATTTAAGATTCTTATGTTGATACACAGCCATTATATCATTTAATAGGGATGTGTCATTCATTCATTATTTAACAAACATTTATTTTGCCAGGGATTGATGTTGCTAAGTATAACTATATGTGCTCATTTGAATCTGGAATGTACTGCAAAATTTCTGTGTTCCAATAAGAGATTTTTACAAAAAGGAAATCATATGTTCATCAGCCAAGCCGTTGTTTTTCCAAAAGTATAAGATGTAAATATACTGTTACGTATCAATTCTCACCCACTTGTCTTACCATCCATTGATTAATCTTGCCTGAAATAATTATTACCAATCTATGTGATTGTTTTCTAATTCTACCATTACTTCTACATTTCCTAGTTGATATTCTACCATAAGAAAGAACTTTCTTATTTACTCATCTACTTTACTTATTTGATTAATTAATCAGTATGGACTAGGAACTCTTAGTTTATTCAATTTATTGTTTATTTTGATGCTCAAATTTTCTGAAATTACTGTCCCAGTTTTGGTCAGAGGAAGTACCTTTAAGCTTAGTCTTATATCATCTGGATATGGCCTCGTGATTTTTTCAGCTTTTCCTTACTCTCTGATACAACAAGATATTCCAGGCTCAGTCTGTATTTTCCCCATCCACAGCTCTTGAAGAAGCCATTTCTTCATGAAGCTTTGGTTCCTTTTAGCCAAGAATGGTATCGAAATCAAGACCTGGGTGCTAAATGTGCCCGTAGTTAGTCTGATGTCATTACTTCGAAGTCCTCTCAATAGAGTGAGAACCGTAAGTATGTTCACTCAGATGCAAACATATACATACATACACACACATCTCTAAATCTACATCTATTAAAAACCATTAGTTTATACCAGTGGCCATCCCTCCCCCTCACTCCACCCCCAGGGGACATTTGGTAATGTTTGGAGACATTTTTCATTGCCTGAGCCTTGAGGAAAGAAAGGTACTACTACTAGATTCTAGTTAGTAGAGACCAAGGATGATGCTAAACAGCCTACAGCCGCACACAAACAAAGAATTTTCTGGCCCAAAATGTCAATGATGTTGAGGTTGAGACACCCTGGCTTATATCATTACTTCCAATTTCAATCCAGAATCACAGTGTTCGTCTAACCTTTCCTCCCCTGACACTGAGAAACAGGCTTCCATTAGCCAGAATATGCTTACTTATTTGTTCAGTCCTAGAATACACAGTAGTTTCAGAATCTGTGGCCCTGCCTTTGCAAAAATCAAACCTACTTATAAGAACTCAATATTTGTTCTGTCTTACATTACTTGGGTTTATTTTTCCCTGAATCGAATTAAATCCACAAGAGCACCTCGACCCTTGTTTTTTCTTTCTGTACCTGTAGCTTTGAAAATAACTATATTTTACTTGGAACTTTATGTTCTGGAGAATGAAAGCCTCTGAATATATTAATCCTATTTGCCCATGTGATTTTCTGGCTAAGCTTCTTCTACCAAAGCAGGTTACTCTGTATTATCTGTTGTTTGTTTGCTTGCTTGTTTTACTTACACAATTGCCTTAAAAGACCAGACTAAAATTCAAAGTTATCACAATCCTATGGTATGCGAGGCTGGGACATCCAAAGGCTGAGCCTGGAAGTGACTGCTCAAGGTCCAAAACCTGTGGTCAGCCTTCAGGTCTAAGTTAGAGGTAAATGGGAACTTCTTAGCATGGACAGGCTACATTTGGGAATTATTGAAGAGTAGTACAAAATAAAATCTCCATTTTTGCAGATGACATGCTTTTTGGGGATCTTTAAATTCAAAGGAAAATAATCTTATGAATCTGTTAATAAGTAGAAATGGGACCCAAAAAATAGGCTTAATGAAGATTAATGCTATGAGGCAAATTTACTCAGGAATTCTAAACTCCCATTTACAACTAAGCACAGACTTTATATGTCATCAAAGAGTTTAACCAGAAGATAGTCAGAGCAAGCAAACAAAACAAACAAAACAAAAAATTTTAAAAAGAAGATGTCTCCATTTTAACAGAAGTAAAACCAAAGGGAAGAAATTGTATGGATTCTGCTGTCAATTCCATCAAAGGTGTAACTATATAATAATTAGAACTGTCTGAAAATGAATTAGGCTACAGCTAAAGGTCAAGTGAGTTCCATAACCAACAGAGTGGGGACAAAGGCGGGACAACCCCTTGTGGAGATACTGTAAAAAGAGCTCACACTTTTGTGGGAGGAACTGAACAAGGTGATCTCTGAGGGCTTTTTACCCCCCAAGTTTGAAATTTGTTCATTCTAATGACATCGACTTAGTAAACTGCTTTGTAGAGAACTGCTGGGTATAATCAGAGAAAGGAGAAACATAAACAGAAGCACTGGGGTGCCTCATCCAATATGGGGTCACATAGCCAGGAGTGAGAAGTGGGAGAGGATTTCACCATCATGGACCAATAACATCACACCTGGAAAGATATGGTGAGACTGGTTTTGGTTTCTGAACAATTCAACCAAAAGCCTGTCACATTTTCTTTATGGCTTTTCAGGCTGACTGACTTAACATGAAAAGTTGGCTTTCCACTTCTTTCCACTCAGTCAGTAGCTGTCCACTGTCCATGGATCTAATATAATGTGCTATAGCTGGCTGCTTTCCACCCTCTGCCAAACCTGTTGTTTTTTTAAATAGTGATACCCATGAAACACTTGGTTCTTTTAATGGCATCACTGATGCTTTGAATGAACAGATAGAGGAAATGTTTATGGATTCCATTTTTGTACATGCAGTTTAACTCTCAGATGTGGTTGGAGAATCATGTTTTCTCCAGCAGACTCAATCTGAGCAGTTAACATGATTGTTTCGTGAGTCATCCTTGCGTGGCAGCTAAACGCCATATCCTTTATGGTACTAGTTTTGCTCCTAACTTAGATGTCATGATTGGGATGTACTTTAAAATTCTCTCCTCATTACTAAAAGTGAATCTAAAATATGGTCAACTTACTCAAAATTATATTAATACTAAAATAGCAGGATTACAGGAAGAATGTAAGGGGTCTAGGTTAATAAAAATATTTTCCAATAGCAAGAGAAATGTTATGATAGAAACAGATTTTGCCAAAGATTGAGGAGTCGTCTTTGAAATCTTAAAAATGGGGGTAAAGGGAAGCGGACTTTGGCCCAGTGGTTAGGGCGTCCGTCTACCATATGGGAGGTCCGCGGTTCAAACCCCGGGCCTCCTTGACCTGTGTGGAGCTGGCCATGCGCAGTGCTGATACGCGCAAGGAGTGCCGTGCCATGCAAGGGTGTCCCCCGCGTGCGGGAGCCCCACGCGCAAGGAGTGCGCCCGTGAGGAAAGCCGCCCAGCGTGAAATGAAAGTGCAGCCTGCCCAGGAATGGTGCCGCCCACACTTCCCGTGCCGCTGACACAACAGAAGCAGACAAAGAAACAAGACGCAGCAAATAGACACCAAGAACAGACAACCAGGGGAGGGGGGGAAATTAAATAAATAAATAAATCTTTAAAAAAAAAAAAAAATGGGGGTAAAGTAGTGATTAAAAATTCAAGGTTGGAGGACCCCTACCTCTACCATGTATTAGTTAGCCAAAGGGGTGCTGATACAAAATACCAGAAATCTGTTGGCTTTTATAAAGGATATTTATTTGGGGTAGAAGCTTACAGTTCCCAAGCCATAAAGTGTAAGTTACTTCCCTCACCGGTCTATTGCCATGTGTTGGGGCAAAATGGCTGCCGACATCTGCCAGGGTTCAGGGTTCCTGGGTTCCTCTCTTCCCAGGGCTTGCCTCTCTCTGGGTTCAGCTGCTCATTCTCTAGTCTCTGCAGTTGCAAACTATCAGGCAAACAGCTCGTCTTCCTTCCAGGGCCCTCTCTCTTTCCTCACGACCAAGCTCCTCTGTGTGCTTACTTCCTGGGGCTCCAGCTCAAAACTCCAACCTCCCTTCTCTGCGGTGCAGTTTCTCTCTGAGTCCCCACCCACCAAGGGGACAGGAACTGAACATCCTACTGATGTGGCCCAATCAAAGCCTTAATCATTATTTAATCAAGTAAAAGTAAAACCTCTGAATCCAATACACTCTAAAATGCCCAGAGGAAAAGACCAGTTTACAAATGTAATCCATTATTTCTTTTTGGAATTCATCAATAATATCAACCTGCTATATACCATGTACAAAAATCAGTTCAAAATGGATCAAAGGACTAAATGTAACAGCTAGAACTATCCAATTCCCAAAAGAAAATGTAGGGAAGCATCTTCAATATCTCATGTAGGCAGTTGTCTCTTAGACTTTACATCCAAAGCAAAAGCAACAAAATAAAAAATAGGTAAATGTGACCTCATCAAAATTTCTTTTAAAAACCTTGTTCTTCAAAGTAATTTATCATGAAAGTAAAAAGACAGCCAACACAATGGGAGAAAACAGTTGGAATCCACATTCTGGTAAAGGATTAATATCCAGTATACATAAGAACTCCTTTAATTTAATAACAAAAAGGCAAACGACCCAATTAAAAAATGGGCAAAAGACTTGAACAGACATCTTTCCAGAGAAGACACACAAATGGACAGACAGCAACATGTAAAGTTGCTTAATATTATTAGCCATTAGGGAAATGCAGATCAAAACCACAATGAGCTACCATTTCATACCCATTAGAATGGCTGCTATTTTTTTTTTTTTCATAGAAAATAATAAACTTTGGAGAGGATGCCTAGAAATAGGAGCCCTCATTCATTGTTGGTAGCAATGTAAAATGGTGTAGCTGCTGTGGAAGACAGTTTGGTTCCTCAGAAAGCTACATACAGAACTACCATATGACCCAACAATCCCACTACTGGGTATATACACAAAAGAATTGAAAGCAGGGACTTAAACAGATATTTGCATACTGGCGTTCATAGTGGCATTATTCACAATTGTCAAAAGTTGAAAACAACCCAAGTGTCCATCAACCAATGAATGGATAAATAAAATGTGGTATATACATATAATAGAATATTATTCAGGCATGAAAAGAATGAATTCCTGATATATGGGACAATGGACAATATGGATGAACCTTGAAGACCTCATGTTGACACAAAAGGACAGCTTGTGGATGATTTCACTGACTTGAAATAATTAGAATAAGTAAATTCATAGAGTTAGAGTCTAGAATATAGGTTACCAGGGTATGAGATAGGGATAGGAAATGGGAAGAAAAGGCTTTAAATGGGCAGAGTTCCTATTTGGAATGATGGAAATCTTTTGGTAATGGATGGTGGTGATGGTAGTACAACACTGTGAATGTACTGAAATATATATCTGCATATGATTGAAAGAGGAAATGTTACATTGTATATATGATAACAGAAACATTTTTTTTAAATCCATGGAACTACACTATACAAATAGTGAACCCTATATTAAACCATGAACCCTAATTAATAGTACATTATAAAAATATCCCATCATCAATTATAGCAAATGTTTCACACCAATGCAAGGAGTTGGTGATGGTATGGTATATGGGAATCCTGCATTTTATTCATGTTTGTTCTATAAACTCACAACTTCTCTTAAAAGAAAAAAAATCCATGAGGGGATAGGAAATAAAGTAATAAGAATTTCATTCTATAAAATTTTGAATCTAACAAGTAAAAAAAATATCAAAGTTGTGAAAACCTTTAAAACGCAATACATGGAAGCGGATATGGCTCAACAGATAGAGCATCCATCTACCATATAAGAGGTCCAAGGGTTTGATGCCCAGGGCCTCCTGGCTCATGTGGTGAGCTGGCCCATACGCAGTGCTGCTGCATGCAAGGTGCTGGCCCACGCAGGGATGCCCCCACATAAGGGTACCTCCCGCGCAACGAGTGACCCCCAAGCAAAGGCGAGCCACCCTGCATGAAGTCGCAGCCAGCCCAGGAGCAGTGCCTCACACACGGAGAGCTGGCGCAGCAAGATGGCACAATAAAAAGAGACACAGATCCCCAGTGCCGCCTGATGAGAATACAAGTGGACACAGAAGAACACGCAGCAAACGGACACAGAGAGCAGACAATGGGCGGAAGGGTGGGAAGGGGAGAGAAATAAATAAATAAATCTTTAAAAAAAAACACAATATAAAACAGAAATTTTGAAGTAAAATATTTTTAAGTTTAGCTATATAAAAATGACAAGATAAAATGAAAAGCAATAAATGAAAAATATCTATAATATATGGCTTACAAAGCAATAATTTCCTATAAAATTCAGTGAATTTTTATAAATTGAATTTTAACAATAAATCCAATGCAAAAATGGGGAAAAGTTATGAGCAAGAAGTTTGAAGAAGAAATTTTAAAATGTCCAATAAGCATATGAAAACTGGTCAATCTCATTCATAATAAAATGGAAATTAAATAAAATAGCTTTTTTTTTTTTTGAGGTATCAGGGACCAGGGATTGAACCCAGGACCTTGTATGTGAGAAACTGGTGCTCGACCACTGAACCACATTGGCTCCCCTCAGTTGGTTTTTTTGTTGTTGTTGTTGGTTGGTTTTGCTTGTTTTGTTTTTTCAGGAGGCACCAGGAACCAAAACCAGGACCTCCCATGTGGGAAGCGGGTGCTCAACCACTTGAGCTATATCCGCTTCCCACTACAAGCTTTTTGAAAAGAAATTTGACAGTATTTATTAAATTTTAGCCTTCACATATCCTTTTACCGAGAAATAATTCTACTGCTTGGTAATTATCCAGTGGGAAAACTTAGACAAATAATAAACTACATGCATAAGATGGTGATTGCGACTTTCCTTCAAATAGCACAAAGCTAAAAATCATAAATGTTTATTCAAAAAGGGCCAGTTGACCAAATTATGATAGACCCATATATGCAAGTAATGTGTAACTATTAAGAGGAATGATGTAAAATCTCTCTGTGATGATTTGAAAATATGTCCAAGATTATGTAGTATTATTAAGTTAAAAAAAAAAAGTGGTGTGGATCATTTCATAAACAGCACAAAAGAAGCAGAAACTTAGCAGTGGTCCCTTCTGGAAAATGGAATCCAAAAGTTATAGCTAATTTTCCACTTTCTCCTTAGAGTCTGAAAACTGTCATCCACAAGAATCCCCCTTGCATTTTGCTCTTTTCTTACTACAGTACTCTTCCTGATAAATTCCTGCCCAGGAGCAGGGACTTCATATCCCTAGTGCCCAGCTCTCTCTCTTTCCCGTCATTGTCAAAACCCTTGAAGGAATTGTCTCTTTCCTTCTAATTTATCCTTTATCCAACTAAAATGAAGCTTTTCCCTACCCTTTCATTCTAATGAAGCTGATCAGACACAGGAACGCAGTGATTTCCCAATTGTCAAACTGCGTGCACACTCAGAGTGGCTCTCACACGTCCACTCCATGGCATTTGTGGCATCGCTCATGGCCCTGACCTTTTCCTGGATCTGAAACACTGTCTTCCTAGCCCCGATGCCTTGCCAATTCCTTTCTGCCTTTCCCTTTAAACACTGGCATTCCTAGGCACTTGCTGTCACAACCCTGCCTTTCTCATGTCCAAATCCAGATCTTCTGATAGACCACTCTTCTGAATTCCAGAACCACTTGTCAAATGTATGCTGAATAGTTCGTAACAGATATTTTACAACAGTGCAAGTTGTTGGTGTTGGGTGATGTCTGGGAGCCCTGTATGATGATACGGATGTTTGTTTTGTAAGTTCACAACTTTTACTGTATACTTATTGTTTGTGTATGTTCATGTATGAATGATATACGTCAAGTAAATTTTATTTTTAAAAAATATATGCTGGACATTCCCCTCCCAGGGTCTTGTGGGCATTCTACATTCACCAAGTCCAAAGTTGACTTTATTACAGTTATTGCCAATTACTGGTTGCAAATGAACTGTTTTGATGGTGAGCAGGAAACTAGAACATGCTTATCTCCCTAGCAAGGCTCAGGAACTGGGCAAGGAGCTTGCTGACACAATGACCCATTTCATTTACTTGCAACATGGACTTACGTTCTCTTAGGACCCTTATGAGAGGCCCGCATGAGTTTTTCTCATTTATTCTGCTATGTACATATTACTTTACAGTGTATAGGTAGTTTGACAAATATTTTTATTGGATTATCTCAGATACCTTCACCATCTATCTAACGCTGGATTTTTTCCAAGAAATACATGAAGTTTAACAACATCCCCACATTCACACATATAGAAATTGATAGAGCTGCATTCAAACCTGTATCTTCTGACTCTAAACCCCATGTTCTTTCCACTGCACCATGCTTTGTTATCAGCATGGGAATCACAGGCACTATTTAAGTTTCCCTGGTGATGACTGCACCATCATGCTCAGGGAAGCAACTTTGCACACATGCACACACGTATCCATTAATTTTCTTCTCTCAAATATATTCTTAGAGCACATTGAAGTAGTCTTCCTATTTACAATTACAGAGAGAGGCTGTAGCTCAGAATATTGAAGTATCTTGCCCAAGAATACCCAATTAGGAAACAACAAAGCTTAGGACAGAAAAACAGGTGTTAGGGTTTCTGGTTTAATTTCTTTTCCTTTACATTTGTGGTTCCTAGAAGCATGTCTTCCTGGCATGTCCTCTCTATTAGACCTCTGTGTTGATTTATAGAACCATCTCAAGTTGTATTAGTATTTGGGGAAATTAAATGATCCCTTTTTCCACATAGTGATTATAAAGCTACCAGGAACTATAGTTTTATAAATATACAAGTTTAATTTTTGATGATTCGGGTGGTGGTTGAAAGGGTAAAAGTTATCTAATAATCCTTCCTAGCAATTCCCAGCGTTACAGTTTCACTTTTGACAGAGGGACATAGAAACGGATGTAAAATGACTTACATGAATCAGAGAGAGTCTCTAGCACTCAACATTTAGTGAAACTATTAAAAAAGGAAAGCAAGTGATAGGAAGTGGTCTCTTCTGAAAAAACAAGATGTGATTGTTGATTGCTCTCTGGTCAACAAGGGCTTTTTTTTTTTTTATTGACTTTGTAATAATATTACATTAAAAATATATATATATGTGAGGTCCCATTCAATCCCACCCCCCCCCACCCCCCCTTTCCCCCCCCAACAACACTCGTTCCCATCATCATGACACATCCATTGGATTTGGTAAGTACATCTTTGGGCACCTCTGCACCTCATAGACAATGGTCCACATCATGGCCCATACTCTCCTCCATTCCATCCAGTGGGCCCTGTGAGGATTTACAATGTCCGGTGATTACCTCTGAGGCACCATCTAGGGCAGCTCCATGTCCCAAAGACGCCTCCACCTCTCATCTCTTCCTGCCTTTCCCCATACCCATCGTCCACCATGTCCACTTTTCCCAATCCAATGCCACCTCTTCTATGTGGACATTGGATTGGTTGTGTCCATTGCACCTCTATGTCAAGAGGAGGCTCAGATTCCACATGGATGCTGGATGCAATCCTCCCACTTTCAGTTGTAATCACTCTAGGCTCCATGGTGTGGTGGTTGTCCTTCTTCAACTCCATCTTAGCTGAGTGTGGTAAGTCCAATAAATCAGATTGTAGGTGCTGGAGTCTGTTGAGGCTCAGGACCTGGCTATCACATTGTCAGTCCAGAGATTCAAATCCCCTAAATATATCTTAAACCCCAACATTAACTGCACCTCCAGCACATTAGCATGAAAGTCTTATGAAGGGAGATCCCATCTGAGTCCAGATTCATCACACATAAACACCATTTCCAAAGAGGGGCCATCTGCCCTGGTAGTTAACCCCATCGGCCATGACCATAACTCCCATGGGTCTCTTTAGCCCTCACAGGAACCAATATCTGGGGGTTGTATCTGCTTTATCTGTCTCTCTGACTCTGCTCAGTTGTGCATAAGGGCAATCCTTCTGCCAGCCTCCAGACTCTTTTTTAGAAACTCATAGCCATATAAACTCATTTCTCCTTTCCATTTCCCCCTTACTTTAGGTCAAACAGCATTTTAAAGTCATGTTATTTTATGTAGACATGGATATTCTGCTGATCCGCATTGAACCTTCCGTATAAGGTCCTTTTCCAGTTGCATCATCAGTTGGTAGTTGATAGTGGTCCCTCGTTGCCAGGGAGGCTCATCCCCGGGTGTCATGTCCCACGCTGGAGGGAAGGCATTGCATTTACATGCTGAGTTTGGCTTCGAGACTGGCCACATTTGAGTAACATGAAGGCTGACAGGAGGAAATTCCCATGCACAATGTTGCTCTAGGCCTTGTTCTTATTTTAGGTTTATCAGCTCACAAGCATAGTCATTAGCATCAGGGGCTCACTGTTGAACTCTCACTAAGGGCTTTTACATGAATAGATGTAGCTTCAGGGATACCTTGATATATATGTTGGCGGTGTAGATTGGGGTGGGCGAGAGAATGCACAATACAATACAGCACAATACAACACAATACAACATATTTACTTAATGGGTATAGGGAAATTAAGGAGACAAGCAGTGTGGCAATGGGTAGCATTATGTATTCTCTGGAAAAGAAATGGAGTATACACTGAACTTGCCAGACAGCAGCAGAGGGGAGGCAGACAAGATGCTCTAGTACATTTGCAGTAAGTTGAATGGTAGCCTGGCTTATAGAGCATCAGGGAAATAGTGAGGACAACTAACGTGGCAGATTTGCCTCACAGCATTTTTAAATTCTTTCTTACATTCAGGAAATGGTGTAAAAAGGAAGATTTCTTTGTTCAGGCCTTTAGCATCTATAGAAAATCCATGCACAAGATAACTCTCCTATCCCAGGCAGCCTTCTGTGACTGCATGCCCTCTATTTAGCAGTGTCTCTTGCACTAGTGCTTCCTTAGAATTGTTTTTCTCAGTTTACCGGCTAAGAGCCTGAGGCTAACGTTGGACAGGTCTTTGTTCAGTTTTGGCTTTGGCACTTGCTAGCTTTGTGCTTGGGCAAGTACCCTAAATTTTGAATCTCTTTTTACTCTTCCATAAAATATGAGTAGTAATATGTAAAGTTGCTATATGAAATAAGTGAAATGATATAGATAAAGCACTCTAGCACTGTGCCTGGCATATCCATCTTATATCTGGCACATCTTATTGCTTTATTAGGTAGTACAATCTTCCCTTCCATCTAGGACATTTCAGCAGTACTTATTTGATAGCAAGAGAATTCTACCTTGACCCGTCCATTTTTCCATCGCTGCCTCATTAGCTTGCTAAAGTAATGCTCTGACTATGGTAGTCTGTGATGCAAAAACCATGACTAGCTCCTCTTGTTAATCCAGTAAACTCAAAGTTAATGTCATTCACAGTCTAGCCTCAACCTAACTTTCCAGCCTTATCACCAGTTAAACTCACCAAGCATCTGTATGCTCTGTGTTTGATGCATTGTGCTTCTGTAGTGAACTAAGGGAGCGCCCCTCTTGCACATAAAAACTTTGTAACATCAGCACATGGTATCAAGTTCCCATAACTGCTGAGTAAGAGATACAAATTTGCCAATAGGCGCGTTCAAACATAGCTCAGGATTTGAGAGTCTACAGACTTCAGGTCTTTCCCAAGTGCCTGTAAAGGGGATTTAAATTGCCCAGGATACCAAGTATATACTGGAGAACAGACAAAGAAAGTCATTTCTTGTTGATCAACTTTATCTTCCAGGAATCTCCTGGCATTATTTTCACTTTGCCAAATCTCTCATTGACTGCATGTCACAGAGTATCCAAACTTTTTGCCCATTGCTTTGCAAACATGAACTGTGTGTATTTCTTAAGAATCCTTTACTGAACCTGCACTGTGCACAGGTTCCCGAGATATCCATTGCCTGCAACTTCTTCCTTGAGCTCTTGGCTCCCTCCTAGATTGAACTTCACAGTATTCCTTCCTTCTGCCCCTTCCTTTCCAGTTCACTGCCACCAGCGCCCCTAAGTCAAGGCCTCATCATAATACCTCTAGTCTACTGCAGTGGACCTCCTCCTGGCAGCCCTGTCTCCAGACCTTGGTCCCCACCACCCTTCTCAGGGTTCCCTCTTACGGGCTCCATCCCCCCAGGAAGGATACTCTTTGCTTAAAAAGCCAGTTCCTGGCGCAACCATTAACATAGGAAGGACTCGCTCTTCCAACAGAAAATGAATTTGCGCAGAAAGGCTTGAGAAGGCATTCCCCTGAACGACATTTTATCACTTATCCATACCCTTCAGTGTCTGTGTTGAGTTGGTGGTGGGTTTCCATCTTTTCCCACCAAGCTGTTAGAGGCTAAAGAGAAGCTGGAAAACATCTAGTAAAATATTTTTATTTAACATGAGAAGAAACTGAGGCTCAGAGAAGTTAAGTGACTTATTTGGCATGTGTTTATTCCAAACTAGAATTATTCTGTGTGTTTGTCGATTTCTCCTGTATTCAGGTTATGTATTTGAAATCTTCATCTGGAATGTTTCGTTTTCATAGCAACAGACACGATATTAAAACAACAACAAAGCACAAAAACCTAGTCCCCACCCGAGTAATAACAGGTATGGTGTGTGTCACCGCTCCGCTTGAATAGACAGATGATTGTGAAGAGCCCAGGGAATGCAAATGTGCAAGCTGCTGCTTTCTTACCTCCACCCAAGTCTTTTCTTCTTTCCTAGCAGATCCTCTAGTCTTACTGTGGGACAGGAGGAAGCCTATAGAATTTTCTTTCTTTCTGATTCCACTGATGATCTGAGGAATGCTGGGGGAAAGGAGACTCCTTGACCCTGGATCTTTTTCCTTTCTCTCCTTTCGACAATCCTCACCACCACCGCCATTCCACACCCTCATCCTGTGAGGCGAAAATGTCATTTTCTCATGGAACTGTTTCTACCTGAGATTTTCTCCTTTCCCCAGGCCCTGACTTTCCCGTATACACAATTTTAGATTCCCACAATCTAAGCAATTTCATCTGCTTACTATTGCTTTTGCAGAGTATTTGCTACCTAGCCTGACCTGTAGAATGCTGCCTTAAGAACAAGCCAAAAATATACTCAACAATCGTCAAAGCCAATTTATGCTGCAAGTTTGGTAGCCTTCAGTGATCGTCACTACAGTAAACCCTTGATATTTGTCAGATATGTGTCTAAGGACCTTGAAGAGCCCTCATTTACACAAACTAATATAAATAATTACTCTATAAAATGATGTAAGGTATAATTGAAAATCATATTAAATTATTGTTTCAACTTACGGTCAGCAGTCATCCAGAAATGTGGAGAAGCGGGTCACAGCAAAGCTGCCTGAGTCGCAGGTATTAGGCGCCGTGGACTGTGGCCATCATTCAGCCTGGCTCGGGGCCTCCCCATCTTGTCCATCCATGGGTGCCATGGCAGGATGCAGCTGACCCCTGGCCAAAGTCCCTCGGTGCCTGTGGCAGAGCCCCTGCCTTCTGCAGTAGATGCTGCTTGCTCCCTGGGGGATTTAAATAGTGCACGTGCAAAGGACCCTCCAGGGATCTCCTCTCTGCTCTTTCTTCCTCACACAAGCCCTTCTGCAGGGGCCACATCATCCCCCAACCCCACACCAGCATCATCTCTTCTGCAGAGGGGAGGCCGTGAAGCCTAATGGTTACAGGCACAGGCTCTTACCATCTGTATTGCTTGGGCTAAGTTACTTACTTCTTTATGCCACATTTTTACATTAGTTAAAAAAGGAGGGGGGGCGGAGTCAGAGTACCTACACTGTAGGATCTCTAAAAAAGGATTTGATGAGTTTGAATATATAAAGGACCTAAGACATTTTAGATAGAAATTTAGTCTTTCAAGTTACCCTGCTCAATAAATGACCAGTACACTGAGGGTATAATTCAGGAGTTTTAAAGTGTATTATGATTAGTTTGGACACACTTTGAACAGAGCCACCTACTACCTCCTCCTAACAGAGAGAGGTCATATGAATTATATGTTTTGTGTTGTTTCATTTCATCATTTATAGATGTTGGTCTGAGTTGGAAGAAAGAATAGATTTTCAGGGTGGTAAAATGGGATGCTAGAAGACCCAGAGTTCAGGTTTTCCTAATAAAAATAATTCCTGCTCCCATTTTACCTTGCTGCTTAAGAGCAGAAGTAGAAATAGAAAAGACTGAACCTTGGGTCTCAAGGCCCTTGATTAAGATACGACATTGTGTATATTCTTAGGAGTTAACAGGAAGAGTTACTGAGCAGAAATTCAGCATGTGTTGTCATGGTTGTTGATAATATTAATAATGGTGCCATTATATAGCACGTGAATGAATGTTCAAGCTGAGAGTAACATAGGGTAGCCATGCGAGCTCCGGGGAGACCTGAGAGGAGTTGAACAGGGTTGTTTTGTTGTGTGGCTTTTCATAGCCCCCTTTGAAAAGCGTTATCTGAGGCTAGCAGACCCTTCACTGTGGAACTCGTTCTCTCCGCAGCCCAGTGCAGATTGGGCGTGCACGCGCCGTCCTGCCCACTCCTGGCAGATGGCAAGGCGCCCAAACCTGCCATATGCTCCTCTGTTCTCGGGGAAGGCACGGACACGCCAACAGATTTGGCTGGTGCGACGGTAACCGGGGGTGTCTCAAGCAGCTGCTCTGTCCTCGCGCTGTTAGCACCAGACGAGGTTCCGGCAAGCTGAGCACACTCTGTGGTGGACAGTGCCGGCTGCAAATAAGCCCTTGTATGTTCGGTTATAAGTCTATGGGGCTTTTAATTAGCTCCCATGAGCGAGGTGGTCACCGATTAATGTAGCATTTCATTTCTGCAGGCTGCCAGGCATCTTGCTATAGTAAAGAGTAGGGAATGTTCACTATTACTATTACTGTTGACTTTATTCTCATAGAAGGTCTAAGACTTGTCAGAGCTCAGCAAATGTTTGCAGAAATGACAGTCTCCTAATAGGAGAACTTGCAAATTTTGCATCCAAACCACATGAATATTTCTGAAATAGTTTTTTTCTGTGCCAGTGTACATTTTTCCTTGTTTTGTTTTTTCTTCCCTCCTTGGGACTCCTGTTTTCAAGAATGAAAGGCTTAACTGATAGTGAAACTCTCCAAGTTTACAAAGGATTTCCCAGGAAACAGATCAATCACAGCTTGTATTTGGGGATCAATTCCACAATGTCTTTTTCTTTTGCAGTTAGCAGCTTCCATCTTTGTTCTTTTTTAATCTTCTTCATTACCTAGTTAAGGTAATGAAGAAGATTAAGTAACTGAACTACTAGTTAAGGTAATCAAAAAAATTAAGTAGCTGAACTACTCGTTCCTTAGGCTATGCAGCAGTGAATAGCCATTTTGTTCACCAGGTTAGCAATTGCTTTAATTCTCCATGTGGTTCACTTCAAATGCACTTTGACTGAAGCTTAGCTTTTGTGCTTTAAGTGTTCTCAGTTATTCTTGTACACAATCATCATAGTTGAGGTTATTAAATTCAGCTTATAGTTAAACTATTAAAATCAAATTATTTCTTTTTGAAAAAAGCCAAAGTGACCATTGGAAGGGCTCCTTAATTAGGCCCGAATTGACGAGTTGTTATGAAAGTAAAATATAAAAGCAATTTTCCAGTCCAGACTACTAATAGAATTTCTATTTGTCATGTATTTGACTACTATTCTTTTGGTTTCTGTTTGGGGGAACGAAATTACATCCTTATTGTAAGATTTTTGTTTTGTTTTTAAAGATTTATTTTTATTTATTTCTCTCCCCTTCTCTCCCTCCCCCTGCCCCCCCCCTCCATTGTCTGCTCTCTTGTGCCCATTCCCTGTGGGTTCTTCTTTGTCCGCTTGCATTCTTGTCAGGCGGCACTGGGAATCTGTGTCTCTTTTTGTTGCGTCATCTTGCTGCGTCAGCTCTCTGGGTGTGCAGCACCACTTCTGGGTGGGCTGCACTTTTTCACGCAGGACGGCTCTCCTTGGGGGGCGCACTTCTTGCGCATGGGGCTCCCCTATGTGGGGCTCCCCTATGTGGGGGACACTCCTGTGTGGCACGGCACTCCTTGCATACGGCAGCACTGCACATGGGCCGGCTCACCACATGGGCCAGGAGGCCCTGGGTTTGAACCCTAGACCCCCTACATGGTAGACAGATGCTCTATCAGTTGAGCCACATCCACTTCCCTGTAAGATGTCTTTAAGCTAGCAAGACATAGGGCAGCAAATTGAGGAGACAACATAAATTCAGTTCACAGTGTATTCATAAAAGAAAGGAAACTGAAGAATAAAATCTACTTTAAGGAGCAATAATAATGAGGACATAAACTCTAAAAGATTTTTTTTTTCAGTTGCACTTCTAAAATTTTGAAATTTTGGTCAAAGTCCAAAAGGATCTATATTTCAATCCAGCTGTAGAAAAAGGATTGTTCTCCAAGTTCTTAAGTTGGGATAGGAAGTAGAAAAGGTAAATCAGTATTTCTTAAAGAAAATTTAGAAGCTCACTATTTTTATATCCCATTTTAAGTAATAAATAAAAAGCTTTGTTTTATAGAGCCATTTATCATTTTACCTCATAGCTCCATAACAACTCCCTGCAAAGAAACCGAAGATTCCATTCTTGCGAAGGAATCCTCCTAGAATCTTAGGAAGAATTAGATACGTTAGAATCACAGAACTGTGAGAGTCATCTACTTAGTGGTCTACTTTTTGATTCAGCTGTGGGCAGAATCAAAATTTACAAGGAGGCCCAATATAGAAACAGATGAACAAGTTGCTGTTCTGATATAGCAGAAGGCACAGAGCTCCCCAATTTTTTTTTCTCTCCCCTTTCCCCCCAACCCAGTTGTCTGTTCTCTGTGTCTATTTGCTGCATGTTCTTCTTTGTCCACTTCTGTTGTTGTCGGCGGCATGGGAATCTGTGTTTCTTTTTGTTGTGTCACCTTGTTGTGTCAGCTCTCCGTGTGTGCAGCACCATTCCTGGGCAGGCTGCACTTTCTTTCATGCTGGGCAGCGAGCTCCCCAATTTGACCTCCCCCCAACCCTCCTGCCCAACCCCTCAACGTTGGTGAGGTGCATTTTTCAAATCACAGTTGTGGTGCCACCTCAAATTATTTTACAAGCCAAGAAACAAAGGCACAGAATGGTGACTTGACTTGCCCAAGCTCATGTACCCAGCCCCAGAGCTGAGGGCCTGGGACTCAATGGGGCCCTTGCTCCTGCCCGTGGCACGATGTTTCTATTTGGGGTACAGCCCTTACCCCTTACAGCATGCCGTGTATTTATAGTGTGTGTTTGTAGATTTAAATATGTGTCTATTCATGTTGCATGTGCTATCATCTGTCCCTCCCACTGGAATGTAAGCTCCAAGAGGACAGGGCTTTAAACCTGGTGTGTTGCCTGCTCTAACTCCAGCCCCCAGAATGGTTCCTGCCCGGTAGTCAATAACAATAGACAGCAGTTCCCCAATGAATGAGCTTCCTGTATTCTGTCTGGCATTAGGTCTGCCTCCCCCACTAAATTGTGAGACCCTGGAAGGAAAGAACAATGTCTCACTCAGTTGCGTTTCCCTGACCCTACCTAAAGCCATGCTTTATATGGAGCAGAGACTCAGGGAACGGCTATTAATTTGGATTGAAATTGTCCCACATGAAGTGATAGGACATATTAGGTACTAGTACTTTTAGGTTGTTGTGAACACAGGAAATCTCATTTCAGTTTAGTGAAGTTTAGATAACCATAACAAAACAGATGAATAGGTAATGTAGTCTTTCCTTTCCAAAATAAAAAACAGACCTGAGAAGAAGAAACCCTTATTTGTTCATCAGAGCATTAAATATCTTAGATCAATGGTTTCAAACAACTTCAGCATGCAATCACCTGCAATGCTTGCTAAAATTTAATTTCTGATTCAGTAGGTCTGGGGTCTGAGCATCTGCATTTATAACTAGGCATTGCTGATGCTGCAACATGTACTTTGAGCACCAGCTCCCCTTGACCTTTCATTGAGATACACTGATTTTACATTAAGTAAGTTTTCTACCTCTCAACAGTGCTGGACCTGTTGCAGCTGAGTAGATGTTATCCATCTCCCTCTTTGGCCATCCAACTGCAATAGGAGAGGATGGGGAGTGCTATGATTCAGTAAAGAGGAATCAGGTCTTGTTTAGTTCAATTCCTGCTGAATAATTCATGGAGGAGCCATCAATCAGTGCATTCTGTAAGGCTGAAAAAGTATGTAATTTTCTTGCTGGTTGAGTCTGTTCGGTTTGCCAGATCCTGTCACTGTATACCCCACAATGAGCAATAATCTGGTCATTGAACAACTTGAAAGTAAGCAAACAACTTCCTAATTATTCTAAATGTTCTAATCCATCCACTGACAGGGTCTGGGAATACATGTCTCCTGACAACCAAATCAAACCAAGGTTCTCTTTATGAGGGGAAAAAGAAATATGCTTTTCCTACGGATCCAATCTTGACCTTCTTTGTTAGATTTATACCTTTCATTCCCTTCACCACCTCAGAAAGAGGTTGTTGTTTGTTTGTTTGTTTTCAACTGTGTGAGGTAATTTATGCAAAATCAATTCAATTCAACAAACGTTAATTGAGTGCTGATGATAAGCCAACCACTTGGCTAGGAAGAAATACTATAAGATCCACCCTTCAATCCCTTAGGACGTCTCAGTCTTTGTAAAGCCTTAAATGTGCCCCAGTTATGCTCAAAGGGGTACCCAGAAAATTGTGGTTACCTCCCTTGAACTTCAGAGAGAAACCACGTTTACCTGAGAGGCATTTGCTTTCCCAAATGTTCTGCCAGAAGAGTTACCTATTTACTCTATTTGCACTCATCTAATTAAATCGGCCTTTCTCAATTCACAGCCAGAGAAATAAAATTCTGGAGGATTTAAATGTCTTATCCTCAAACCATTTGTGGCCCAAACTCAGGATTAGAACTGACTTCTGATTCCCAGCAGACAATCATCCTTGCAGCTTTTGTAGAAATCTTCTCCCACCTCCATCCAGCCTTCTCTACTGGCTTTCAGTGTTTTGGATTTTTTTAGACACTATTGATGACATCAGAAAGATTCCTATTCTAATTTTCTCCAGTATTTTTCATATATTTAGAAAATGAGGTATCCTTGTCCAATTCTTTATTGCCATCCAGGAGAAGAGGTGAGTCACTCCATTGAAGCTTGCTCCAAATACAGCTCGATAATAGCATCCCCAGATGCTGCAAAGGCAGGCGTAGCAGATGGCTATGATTTTTAATCACCAACTCTGTCCTTATTCAAGCAGTCCTCTTTAGAGTTTTAATTGTTCTTGAGTCCACTTAATTGACAGTATAACTCACTCTACCTCAGGTCACCTGCCCAATTACGTGTATTTCCTTTTATCTAGATCGTTATCCCATTTGGATTTGGTCCATAGGAAGCAGCAGGTTTTAAAGGAGAAACGTTTTTGCCTGGTACTACTTAATTTTTTTAAAAATTCCAACACCACTATGCATGCTTTGTTTTAAATCACTAAATTTCTCTGTCCCTTCATTTCACCTTATTCTTCAAGTTGGAATAGTAACACAGACATTGCCAGCAAATGTATTATGTGTTCACTTCTTCATAAAGGGGATATGGGGCAGGAAACTGTCCTTAGTATAGCATCTCCAAATCAGAGCTTTTGTGATTCTTTAGCATTTAGATAATGATATGATAATGCACATGCTCATTGGAAAGATGATTTAATTTTTCCTTAACATTAACAAGAACTACTAAATGGTTGACAGCAGGGATCATTTCTATAGTTTAACTATTAAACTTAAATAAGAGTTCTTAATAATGAAAAACATGACAAATGATTACCCCCTATTCCTGTGCCAAGGGAAAGCACATTTTCAAGCACTTCTCATTAAACCCATCAGAAATGTTGCTCGATCAAGAATGCTGCAAAGTTGTACCTAGTCTGAGCCCTGAATTTGAGTTGTTTTAAAAACAGGGGAAAAATTTATTTCTTTTGGAGAACTCAAAACTGGTTGAACATACCATAATTAGATACCTGTGGAAGAGAAAAAAATCATGTATGGAATATCTTTTTCCAATGTGTAGATTTTTTTAAAGCATTCTAGGTAAATGGAAAGGTGAAATTATGTAGAAGGCTTCTTTTTTTTTTTTCAAAGAAGCTTTAAATTGCATAAATGATATATCATAAATATAGGGGGATTCCCATATAATCCACCCTTTCCCCTTCCCACAATTTCCTCCATTAACAACGTCCTTCATTAGAATGATACATTTATTACACTTAATAAACACATATTGAAGCATTGCTACTAACTACAGACTATAGTTTACATTTTAGTTTATACTTTGTACCACACATTCTCACAGGCTGCAACAAAATGTATGATGGCCTGTATCCACCATTGCAATATCATAAAGAACAATTCCAATGTTCCAAAAATATCCCATCATATACCTACTTTTCCCTCTCCCTCCCTTCAGATGCAGAAGGCTTTTGTTTTTTTAAGGCAAGCAGTCAGCAGTTACTGAATAACCTCTGTATGCAATGCACCACAGAGATACCAAGAAACAACATGTATGTGGTCATTGCTGTTCAAGGGATTTGTTGTCTCTTGACCAAGGCACAGTCCACTGTATATTGAACCAAGGGAAAGATAAATCTATAAAATTTTGTAGTTGAAAGTGTTTTCTTTTTTTATTCAACAACTATCTTAGTGAATTAGAAAGGACAGAAGTTATCATCGCTAATTAATGAAAACCCAAAACAAGAAAGATCCCATGGTCAGTAGTATCAACAAACTAGAATCCAAGATTCTTGGGTTTCACTATTAAACAGTTGGCACCTTTTAAAATATAGCCTGAGATTATTACAAGTCGCCATCAATGGCTCAACAAGGTAAAATGACTAATGACGTCAATTTGATATGAAAGTGAAGATTAACTCTATTACTAGAGTAATCAACTGGAGTGGATTTGAGCAGCTCCAGCTAGGGTTTCCTAAAAACATACTATATCTTTATATCTTGCCATCAGAACTGTGAAAAACAAAATGAACAGAGCTTTCTGTAACTGGAGTTTACACATTTTCAAATGGAAATATACACATCTTTGCCCCATAACAACAGGATTTATTACTTAAGATTTATAAGTATGTTATCCTTAGCATGATGTTCCAAACACATTTTTATTAGTTTTCATGTAGTTTATTAAAAGTATGTTCTAATTAACACGGAATGAATGTTACATGCTGATCCTGTGTTTGCAGATGTTTTTGCTCACTAAATATGTTTATAAAGATAACCTACATGATTTATTTCTCTCTTCTTTTATGCCAAATAAAAGTATAAACAAACATGAATAGGGCCCCATAATACACATGTGACCTTCTGTAGCAGTAGCTACCAACCCGAGCTGCACACAAGAATCACCAGGGGAGTGTTTTGAAAATACAGATGGCCAGGTCAAACCCTACATTTTCAAGAGTTGGGACCAGAAATTAGGAATCTTTCAAGAATTGACTGATGATCCTGAATCACAGCCAACCAGAGTTAAAAGCAAAATTCTTTAGTTATACTCTCTTCTGGAGATCTTTAATCAGTTGCTTATGAGTTCCCATATAGCAATTACCTCTAAGTAATGCATCATGAGATTATTAATTTATACTTACTAAATATGTCACGTTTGCAATGATGCATATATCCCTTTCCCCCTTCACATGTCTCCTCTCTGTGTATTGTGTTCTCATTTTGCCCGTGAGCCAAATGAACGGAATTTTGGCTGATCCAGTGTTCAGTACAGTGTCTAGAACATTGGCACAGGAAAAATGCTAAAAATAACAGTAGGAACTGCATGTTGCTTCCATACACCAAAATTTCTTTCAGTGCAGGTATAGCAGGCTTAAAATTTCCAGTCACAGATTATAGGTGCAAGAAAATATTTACATGATTTTACTAAACTTAATGCTTGACACCCCACTTCCGGTCAAGACACAGAACTCAGAATACTACTGTCTTGAAGGTAACAACTATTTTTGGGTACAGTTCTCTCTTTTAGATTAATATTTGGTCAAATTGAATGTTCTTTTTTCAGGCAGGAGTCTTACCAAGTGGTCCTCCATCAGGGGAGTGCCTCTGTTTGGCCACAGTCCGGCCTTACTGGCCTCTGTGCTAGGGCTCGTCCCCTTTGATCATTAGTATCTGCCGACTGGTGGCTGCGCCTGCCTTGTCTCTGGGTTTTGTACGCTGCTAATCGCTGCCCATACCTGTAGTCTCTCCTTTAGGTAGATGTACTAGTATCCTCCATGCTTAACTGCAGGCCTCCTTCTGCATTCTGGTTCTTTCAGCTCTTTTGCAACTACTCAGGAACCATCATCACCTTTTCCTTACTCCCCAGCCAAGGAGTGAGAGGCCATCGGAGGTCCCTCATCCACCAAGTCAGTCCCAAGCCCTTGCCAGTTACAGCTTGAATCAAGCCTAAAAGCGAGGCTTCTGTGACGGGCTCACCATCTTGCTTGAAAGCAAGGCAAACTTACGATACCTCTAGACCCAATGTATCTGAGTGTTTCTGTTGCCATACCAGGTATTTGTTTGTTATTGTCTTTTTTAAAGATACATAGGTCATGCAAAATGTTACATTAAAAAATATAAGAGGTTCCCATAGACCCCACTCCCCACCCCACTCCACTCCTCCCACATCAACAACCTCCTTCATTATTGTGGCACATTCATTGCATTTGGTGAATACATTTTGGAGCACTGCTACACCACATGGATTATAGTTTACATTGTAGTTTACACTCTCCCCCAGTCTATTCAGTGGGTTATGGCAGGATATATAATGTCCTGCATCTGTCCCTGCAATACCATTGAGGACAACTCCAAGTCCCGAAAATGCCCCCATATCACACCTCTTTTTCCCCCTCCTTGCCTTCAGCAACTACTGTGTCCACTGCCTCCACATCAATAATATAATTTCTTCCATTGCTAGAGTCATAATAATTCTACAGTAGAATACCAGTAAGTCCACTCTAATCCATAATTTATTCCTCCATCCTGCGGACCCTGGGATGACAATGTCCACTCCACCTCTAAATAGAGAGGAGGCTTTAGATCCCACATGGCTGATGGATGGAATTCTCCTGCTTGCAGTTGTAGACTCTCTCATTTCCCTGGGACACCAGGTTTTGACCCTAGAAGTTGAGAGGGTAAGAGATGAGCCTTCTAGGAATATCAGTCTTTAGTATAATAATACCCTGTTTTCTAAATTGTAGGTTGAGAAATAATTTAGTGCTCATGGACAACATTTTGTAATGAAATACAATACCCTAGGATAGCTCAGGATAGGATAGGATACGATACAATACAATATGATACAATATATTGTGGTTGTACTTTTTTTCTGTACTAAATTAAGAAGTAAACTATATTCCTTATTGTGCTTTTAGTTATTAAAAATATGTATATCAGAAACACCAAGCTTTCATTTTGTTCCTTTTACTCATCTGCTCTTTTCCCCAAGACCCCCAAATTTTTAATCTAACTTTCCTGGAAAGATTTTTTTTTTCCTGGTAAGAAAGTATTTCTATCTAACTTTCCTGGTAAGAAAACTCTCCTCTAGAATTATTCTTCAAGCTCTCTATTCTCTGGTAAGTTTTTTTTTTTTTTTTTTTTTTTTGGTGTATAATTCTTTTTTTTTTTTATTGATTTTGTAAAAATATTACATTAAAAAAATATGAGGTCCCATTCAACCCCACCACCCCCACTGCACCCCTCCCTCCCCCCCCCCCCCCCCCCAGCAACACTCACTCCCATCATCATGACACATCCATTGCATTTGGTAAGTACATCTCTGGGCATCTCTGCATTTCATGGTCATTGGTCCACATCATGGCCCACACTCTCCCCCATTCCATCCAGTGGGCCCTGGGAGGATTTACAATGTCCGGTGATTGCCCCTGAAGCACCATCCAGGGCAACTCTAAGTCTCAAAGGCGCCTCCACATCTCATCTATTCCTGCCATTCCCCATACCCATCAGCCACCATGTCCACTTTTCCCACTCCAATGCCACCTTTTCTCTGTCGTCCTTGGATTGGTTGTGTCCGTTGCACCTCTATGTCAAGAGGAGGCTCAGATTCCACATGGTTACTGGATGCAATCCTCCTGCTAAGTTTTATAAACTCTAATTGAGTCCTGCAGGTACTATGCTCTGTTTTTTCTCTCTTCTGCATCTGGTCCTCCCTTTACATCAAGATGTCCATAGCTACTGCATCTAGGTTGAGTATTTTTTTCACCCCTACTCTCTCTGCATTCACGTCTGTCCTCCCTGCCCTGGGGCAACTGGCTTCCTGCTCAGTTCTAGTATTAACAGGGTGCTAAAGAATCAAAAGAAAAACTACAACCAATAGCAATTCAAAATATCCTGCCACACAGAAATGTGGCACATTTCTAATACTTTAAATAAGTATATTTAAATGTTTAAACCCAGAATAAAACTCCTCTTAAATGGTTCAATTGATTTATACTGGTAGTTAATTAGCTATTTATAAAGCAAAGGATCAATAAAAAAATAATTTCTTCAAACATAAAAATGTACATTTATTTATAACCTTTTCATTAAGGACCAAACCTTGTTTTTCCAAATGAATTGGAGTTCCAAGTTGTTTTTCTTATATAAATTAAATTCATTATATATTTTTATATGTAATTTCTAGTTTCCATTTCTTTAAATTTGGACATGCATAGAAATCTGAATGTATAATCATTATAAATTTTCATTATGTTTTCCAAGGAAAGCTCTAGAGTTGCCTGGTCATGAGTGTTCATTCCGTCTTGTGTTTTCAGAGATAACAAAGAATACCCAGTAAGCTGGCGAGTGGGTTATGTTTAAAAGGGCTTCCACTCTATCAAGAAACTAAAAGACTGGACGTAATGTGAAGCAAAATGCAAGCTATAATAATTTCTGGAAAGTATCTTCATATAGAGGAAAGAGCAATTTTTTGATGGGGGAGAGAGAAAGCCGAAGTGAGGAAATTCTGAATTTCAGCTCTCCTCTGACTCTGGTTAATTAGTGACCTCAGCTAAATCAAACTCCCTAGAGTTCAGTATTTTCTTTTATAAAAGATGGGCTAGATGATCTCTAAGTTCCCGTCAGCTCCAAAAGCCCATTATCCATAGTTACCCAAGGCTTCTATGGGTAAATTGTGGTTTATGTGAAAGGAGAGTGAATCACACTCAATTTCCTCATCTGTAAAATAAGGGGCCTGGAAGAGATCCGTGATTCCTCGGGTATGTTCTGCAGAATGGTCTTTATGAGAAATGGCAATAGATATTCTTCAGAAAGCACCAGTGACCAAACAGTTTTGCAAAATGCTGGGGTAAAAAATGTTAAATAAAAAGGTTTTTTTTACTGCAAAACCTCACAGCATTTAATAGTCTAAAAGGCATTGCAAATCTCTAACCAAGGATCTAATAGCCTGTTTTCTGGACACATATTGCACCAAATCTTTTTTCAACGAGTATCTCCCAGGAACAGAGATTCACAGAACACACTGGGAAAGTCTGGCCCAGCTATTTCTATATTCCTTTCTTTTTCGAAATTCACTGCTATCTGGTGCCTAAATCACTGCCTCAATGAGACTTTTAACAAACAAGGTATTTGAAATTGCCAGAGAGGTAATGGCGATAATTTTTGAAAGACAAAACCTTGAACAAAGTCTAAAAGAAAGACAGAAAGTTATCAGAGCCTTCTTTGGATGTTTTCCTTAGTACCAAGTAATGAACACCCCTAAACTTGGTAATTTTAAAGAAATTTGTGCACAGAATTGGCTACAATAGTAGTAACTTTCAAATTATCTTTATAAATTCTTTGCACATACCTTTATGCACATACCATTCAATTGCCCTGATTTATTTCTTTAATGTGAGTGAAAAATAATAATAATGAATAATTGGGTTGGGACTTTCTATCAAGAAACCTTGACAATCCTTATACATTCCAGAAAATGTATCTGCCCATACAAATGAGTGGAGGAGTATGTTTTTTTTTTCCTTTTACATTTTATGTATAAGTTGTAAGTGAGCAGGAACCACAAGTATTTCTTGAAAGACTGAATAAGCTCAAGATTTTGTAAGGACTAAATAACATTTCAGTACATCATCCAACAAGAATTGTATATATTATACTTTGTGAAAACAAAATATTTAGTCTTGACAGCTTTGCTTGAGTTATATCTGACTATTCTATAGACACCCATTCATGAAGTGGTTAAAACCCAAAACACTGAGTGCTTTTTCTCCCGGTTTGAATAAGTTCTTCAGTCATCATGAAAACACCACTGTGTGTTCAAGAACACTTCCCATCACTGTTATTATAGTCCACAGGCTCTACTCTGCCAGCAGCATCCTCAGAGGCTCCAGATTAGCTGTGGCTTCACCCCAGGCTTGAAGGCCCCAAAGAAATCAATAGAATTTCTAAAATCCCATTTCCCCACAGATTTAGACCCTTCTAAAGCCAAGGCATTGCTACGGGGATTGTGGAGTTAAGCAGGCCAAGGGCCACCATCTTTCTTGCCCCAGTAGACCTGGACCCATTCCCACTCTGGCCTGTAGAGGGCAGTGGAGTCTTACTTGGCATCTGTCTGGGGAGTCCTTTGAAAAGAAGACTTTGCCGTCTTACTATTTCCAGCCATCTGTTACTTAGAAGATTCATTCCCACTAATAGAAACACTGTACCTGAGAGTACATTACTTCAATTTGGTTGGGATTTAGAAGGAAACAAAAAGAAATTCTCACTTCGATTAGGGTCTGAAAGAAAGATGTTTCAAGTCTACAGCAGTAGATTTGATTACCAGTGTTGTCTAATAAAAGTGACCCATTTCTGTCAGAGAGCATGCAAATAAAGGTCATGAAGGCCAACATGCAGGTGTAGAATAGTCTTTTGCTTTTCATTTTCTAAATAATTCTAGAATTACTGATGCAACTGCCTTTGCCATCTCAGTATTGCTACTTTTCTAATGAGGTATCTGGTATGAAATGAAAACCAAAAATTAAAGGTTAGAGGCAGTTATTCTAGAGAGATCTTCTTTGAAATGATTTCATGATAGTGTCACTTTGTCTTGACAGGAATGATCTAATTAGTCCACAGAAATCTTAGCCTTCTCCATTTTTCCATAAACTATGGGTATTAACCTTATGGGAAGACCCCAAGCTACATATATGGCTCCTTATGTTTATGATTGTGTCTAGGATTAAGAGAATTTTATGGGGTGTGATTCATCTGAAGCAAGAAAATTTTGCTGCAAAGAGCCAAAGGAGCGCAGTGCTAGTCACATATAAATCAGCATATGCAAATACATTATACTTATAATGTTATCTCAATTTTCATGTCTCTGAAATGGAGGGATTTGGATATATTGTTTTAAAAAATAGCCTTTTGAAAAGTAATTTCTAGAAATATTTTATATAACCTTTATAAATGAGGTGGGTCTCCGTCATCAACTTCCATCAATTTCCATGTTCAAACTCCCAGTGAACTTTCTTTTCTGCTGCAATTGCTTTCTGTTCTTTCAGCTGAGGTACCATTTGTAAGCAGGGCACTGATTTTATGCATCTCCTTCCCACAGAATATCCTCAAATATTTCCATTCATTTGTTAATTGAATTAGTGAGCTATTTAGTCTACAAAAAGAGAGTAGAGGTAGGAAGCTGTATAAGAATTGGCTCTTGCCTTCCTAGAGCCTGCAACTAAAAGAAAAAAATAGGACACTTAGGAAAACACTGAAGGAATCTCTTAATAAAATTCATACATGATGAATGTTTTCCCACAGAGAAAGTGCTGCTGGGGTTCAGAGGAGAGGCCAATTGCTCCCATGTGGAATGAACAAAGAAGGCTGCGCGGAGGGAGTAGGATTTGGTTGAGCCTTAAACAATGAGTAACAGTCTGAGAACTTTCCACAGAGAGGAAGGTTCAAGGCCAGGAAAGCACTAGGTATAATCTGAGAATCGCAAATATCCACAGTTTATGCAGAGGAACTTGGGCTGGTCCATTTAGAAAGATAGATTTGAGACAGGCTGTGGAGGACTTTGAATAGCTGTGCTTAGGGCTTTATTGCTAAGTGAGATGAAACCATGGCATGTTTTTAAGTAGGCCATGCTTGTGGATGGATGGGAGGCTGGGCAGAAGGCAGAGGCAGAAATGTAGCTTAGAATACGAGATCATTGCCATAATACAAACTTGAGGCAGAACCAGATCTACTGTGGAAACTGAAAGAAGAGAGATTTAGGAAAGACTCATTTAGCCAGTAAACTAACACTTATTGAGCACCTGCTGCATGCCAATGTTTTCCAAACAGCCTTCATGATTTCTGCCATGTCCTGTTCTACTGGTGTTATTTTTACTTCATATGAAAACAGACTCATTTTTATTTAAATACACATTTTTTTTAAAGAAACAATAGCACATCCCTTTGCTTTGCCTCAAATAGAAGTTAACCATAAATATAAGAAAAAGGAAAACAAAACAAGTCATTTATTTCAAGATAGATGCCGTGCCTGCTGCAGCCTGCTTAAAGGGGAGAAGAGCAAATGTTAAAGGATGTTAAAAGCGTATCATTCAAGAAACGGAGATTTTTCTGCTTTCACTAAATGAAAAGGATTGAGAGAGAATTGAAATGGAAATAACTTTCTCCCTTGGTGACTCAGTACTAAGAGTCGGGTATTTTGCTTTATACTGACCACAGTGCTAGGAACTGGGAACGCAGAGATAAAATTCTCTCTCTTCTCAGAGAGCTTATTTGAACAGGAAAACAGGTGAAGACACAAACGAATATACTATACAATGCAAGAAGAAAATATCTCAGTGCACTATGGGTACCAGGGACATCTTAGACTGCTACTGGCCAACTGGGAATTTGAGGGGCTCTCATGCAACTTCTCCCTCAGCTCATTATTACTTGGGAATTAAATCCTAATTCTACGGTTTAATTTAATTCCCACTTCATGTGTGTGGGCTACTTCCCTCTAGTTGCTGAGAACAAGCATCATGACCCAACTTTATTGTCTAAGAAAACAAAACAAAGGGTGGGATTTCTTTGGCTGAGCAGAAATGTTAAATGACAGTGGGAAATATTCCACATAGGCAATGAAATATGGCCACAGGTGAGCATCCAAGAGCCCCCACTGAAGGTGACAGATCCTTCTTCTCATCAGAGCTACACCTTCCTAGAACCGCCAGACCATGTGTCTAACAGCTGGGAGCACGGAGCCTCTTTCCCTAGGCAACCAAGTCCAATGTTTCCTTGTTTTATAGTTTGGGGAGATTTTGAAGGTCATTATTGGCAGAACAGTGGACCAATGTAAAGCAGCAGGTGTATTGGCCATAAGTATAGACTTGGGGGCCCCACGGTGGGAGAAGAGAGAGCCAGAAGGAAGGAAGATGGCTGTAGGAAAGAGTTATACTCACTTATTGGATATGGCCGTGTTGAAAGTGAGTAAGAGGGAAGTGGATGTGGCTCAAGCGATTGGGCTCCTGTCTACCAGGACCTCCTGGTGAAGGCAAGCTGGCCCCCATGGTGAACTGGCCCAAGTGGAGAGCTGGCCTGAGCGGAGAGCTGGCCCATGTGGAGTACTGGCCCAAGCAGAGCACTGGCACAGCAAGATGCCCTCACAAAAAGAGACACAGAGGATAGACAGTGAGAGATGCAGCAGACCAGAGAGCTGAGGTGGTGCAAGAGATTCAATACCTCTCTCCCACTCTGGAAGGTCCCAGGATCATTCCAGTGCTGCCTGAAGAGAAGACAAGGAGACACAGAAGAACGCACAGTGAATTGACACAGAGAGCAGACAGCGGGGGTGGGCGTGGGGGTGGGGGCAGGGGGTTTTCAATCAAAATCTTTTTTTTTAAGTGAGGAAGAGATGGTGGGGTGGGGATAGAGTCGTAGGCATTATGTAGGCAACAAAGGGGGTTCTCCAAGTGGAGGAAGTAAGCACCACATGCAAAGTCCGACGGTACAGAGAGGAGGATGGGTAAGAACCTGCAAAGAGTTTGATGTCGTTGTAGCCAGTGGTTTTAGGAGAGGGTAGAGATGAGGCTGGGCGCATACCCAAGCAAGGCTATGATGGGCTGTGCAGGTTAATAATTCAAGTTATTATTTTGAGGCAGGGAAGTGACATGATCAGATTTGAGGTTTAGAAAGATCATTTTGGAGGAACGCCGAAGATGAGATAGAATGGGGCAAAGGAAGAGGCAGTGGGGCTTGGACTGAATTTCATTTTTACTTTTATAAATATATTTCTCCTTTGCCACTTTTGTTGTTATCAGTACCAACGAGCCAAATAAGGGATGTCCAAGGCAGGATCCTGTTACGTCAAACTCCCACATGGGAGAAAATAGTTTTCTGAAGTCATATTCCTTTTTTTTTTTCCAACCAACCCAGTGTGCTCCAACACAGTTACGTGTACTTCTTTCTGCACCCTAGAGGCATTGTGTTCTTCTCTTAAAAGTCTCAGAACACGCATTCAAACTAGTTCAAGGAGCATATCCATTGGTCAGCGAGTTGATAGAGTTTTCCCCCCCTTTTGTTTTATTAATTCAACATTTCTCAATACCTGTCTGTGCTGACCTTGGGCTGGGTGCTGAGAAAACAAATCCCTTAAGGGTAAGTTCTCATTTGGAGGGAAAAGAAAATTATGAGCAAATAACTACTCTTCAGCATGGTAAGTGCTTAAAAAGTGCTACAGTGCTGTTTATTGACAAAGGGCTGTGGGCACCCAGAGGTAGAGGAATCTGTGGTGGGGTGAGGAGAGATGGTGAAGGTTCCCGAGGAGGTAATAAGTGAGCTCTGTTGAAGAATAACAGTGTCACCTCTTAGTACATACAGAAGTGTTCTAAGTTCCCTCAAACTTGCAACACCTCCTAGGAGGGAAGAGCTGTATGGCTGATAACAGATCCCCTCTGGTCTTCTTCTCCAGTTCTAGAGTTCTTGGTTGTGTATTAACTCAATGGTGTAGCATATTTCGTCAATGCAGTCCTGCGTTACTCGTGGTCCAGTTTTACGCTATAATGGGTGACCACTGGCTTCCAAGACTTTTTGCCGATTTATATATGTGCTTTAAAACTTTGTGTTCTTGACTACTTTTTTTTAAATTTTTTCAAAGGCGTGAGGTAACCAAGAGCAATTCTCAGGTGTAAACAAAATTAAATTTTGGTTGGAACGTTAAGGTGAATAATTCTAAAGGGATTTCCAACCCTAAAGGGCACAGAATGTAAAGGGAACAGATGATATTGCTGCCAGTTTTATGCCAAGGATCTTAGCAGGGAACTCTTTAAATTTATAGAGCTGACTTGTCCTAAAAGAACTGGGGTGCGGGGTGACCAATGCATTTCTAAACCCACAGAAGCAGAAAGTAGGATTTCTATTTCTATTTAAAGATGCTGTTTGCTGAAATGAAGCTAGACAGAAGCTCAAAGCAATGGCAAGGACATTTTCTGAAATCTGACCAAACCCCTGGGCATTTTGTATAAAGCAAGTAAAAAGCAGGGCCAAAGCATCCCAGATTTTGAATCTGATCTCCTAAGTAAGCAACCAAAACATTTCCTCAAGTCTAAAATCAATGATTTTCCTGCAAGTAGCATCCTTTCAAAATTCCCGTTCCCGTTGGAAGCCACATCCATCCAACTTACACGGTGAGCTCTCAGCCCACTCGCCTCGGGCACGTGTCCCAGAATCGATGGCTCAGAGTCGGCTCTGCAGTAATTGTAGGCTGACCGTTTATTTGGCTGGGAAATGAAACTCATAATCCTACTTAAATTGAATTTTGTCTTGATACGGATTTAACTGGAGGAAACAATACTCTTCAGTGGTCAGAGGGAAAAAAACACCATGGGCAGTGGTTACTTATATGGAGCATTAACAGAGGCTGCTAATCAGAGGTCATGCCAGTTAAGGATTTATTTATGGCTTATTTCCCCTGATTTATTTCTTTTGTTTAGCTGGCAGGTTTTTATTTGTAACTTTAATGTAGGGAATCTTCCTGAAAGAAGTGAATTGCTCGGCGTGGCAGCCCAGCCACATGGTAAGAAGTGCCCATGGCAGAAACTGAAAGCACCAGGTTAAGATCTGTAGAGAAAAAAGCAATTCACATACAAAAGTTGATAAATTCTTCTATGTTTCTAGCATTTTTTTTAACTTCCAATGGCCTACGTAACAGTGCATGTATGTGTTAAGTGTTAATATATGTATGCGTGTCTCAGAAATATGTATATGATCCATCTATAAGCTCTCCATTATTGTCTTAGTAGATAATATATGAATAATTCTTTTTATGTAGCCTGGGACTGCATGGCTTTTCTTCTGTGTTTTTCTTTTTAATTATGTTTATGCTAAAGCATGTTTAAATTGCATTCCTTGATTGCTCATCAGTGATAGCAAAGAGACAGGCTACATACAACGTCCAAGTTGCCCCCCTGGAGTTGTGCTGTACACAATTCATAAGCCATATGCTACAGCCTTGGTGAGATCACATAATTATGTTGAATGACAAAGATAAAATTTGACACCAGTAGAGTGGCAGAGCATAGCATATGCTCTAGGGTCTGACTTCCTGGATTAACCTCAAGTCAGTTATTTAATTTCTCTGTGCCTCATTTTCCTCATCTGGGAATGAAGATAATGAGAGTACATCCTTCACAGGGCCACTGTGATAATTAATGGGGATGCGTCATAGAAAGCGCTCAGGACAGTGCCTCGTCCATAGACATATCTGTTTGCCTAATGTTTGCTGGAATATACTAAAGAACATCAACCTTACTAAACTGCCTCTTGATATTTTTATAAAATTTCCATCCCTCTGTGCTCTGCTAGTTCCTGACTCCAGGACCTCTCTGTTTTCCTGCAGTCCTCTCTCTCACGTGGCAGGAGCAATCCGTTTCCTGTGTCTCCATTTATGTCAGACCCAGCAAGAGGGCGGAGACTCAACCTGAGTCACTCCTCACTGACGTAGTCCAATCAAATGGGTCTCACACCCACAGGAGTGGATTAGTTCAAAAACAGTCTTTTTGGGGGATTCAGCAAATTCCAACTGTCACAAGGACTCCCCTAGGAAATGGGGAGAACCCATCTGTGCGTTCTAGAATCTTATAGTCTATTGGGGGAGATGTACAGATAGGGAACCAACCACAACAAATATTCCCAGTGTGTGGTAAAAGTAAGAACAGAGTACTGGGAGATATATGTTGTTAACACTGCCTGCCAAATTCAACAAAGGCTTTGCAGGCTGGAGCTTGAAAGAAAAGTATGAGGCCAGCCTACTAGAGGAAGGAAGTTGAGCTGCCAAATAAAATATGGATTAAGTGGACTTACTGGTATTCTACTATAGAATTATTGTCATTCTAGCAATGGAAGAAATGGTATCATTGATGTTGGAGACAGTGGCCACATTAGTTGCTGAGGGCAGGGAGAGGGAAGAAGAGAAGTGATAGGGGGGCATTTTCGGGACTTGGAGTTGTCCTAAAGGATATTGCGGGGACAGATGCTGGACACTCTATATCCTGCCATAATGCACTGAATGAACTGGGGGAGAGTGTGAATTACAATGTAAGCTATAATCCAGCAGCAGTGCTCCAAAACGTATTCACCAAATGCAACGAATGTGCCACAATGATGAGAGAGGTTGTTGATGTGGGAGGAGTGGGGGGTGCGGGTGGGGTGTGGGGTATATGGGAACCTCTTATATTTTTTAATGTAACAGTGTTTGTGATCTACGTATCTTTTTTTTAAAAAAGGCAATAAAAAAACAAAAACAAAACAACAAAAAGAGAGAGTCTAGTTCTGAAGTTCTCAAGGTGTGGTTCCTGAACCAGCATCAACAGCACCAAGGAAGTTGTTAGAAATGCAAATTCTTGGGACAATTCTGAGGGTGGGGTCTAGGAATTTGCATTTAAACAAGCCCTCCAGGTGATTCTAATGCTCTCTAAAGTTTGAGAACCACTGTTAGAATCAATTGATGGTACTGAGTGGAGGAAAAATATATGAACAAAGTGTTTACATTTCACCTAGTACAGATTTATATGCATAGGTATAGATTTGCCACCGCTGAGCAACTTGTTTCCACAAAGGATTGTAATGGTTTACAAAATTATATATGTAATGGAAAGGGATAAAAGAAACAGCCAAGAGAAAATGTAAGGAAAATAAAAGTAGAAGTGTAATAAAGCCATTCCTATTTTGTCATAGATGTCCCTGTACATCTTCTGGTATTCAAAGCATAGGTGGAAGCACACATTACAAGAGTAACATATTGGCATGATTATATAGCAGGACTTGACACACAGCTTTGCTCATACCAAGACCTGAAAAGGGTTTTGCACATGGCACCTCATACGGAAGACACCATGTCCTATGGCCAGTGACATCCCAACCTTAAAAGCCATGGCAAGTGTGAATGACCATTCCTTGTAATTCCTCACATAGGCCAGTGGATTAATACCAAAGAGCAGTTCAGTGAAAGGATTAAACAATGTGGTCATGTTCGTAGCCCTCAGACTCTGGCTTACATCTGGATAGCATCATCAAAGACCTAACAACTGCTAAAAAAAAAAGCCAGAGGAGAGAGGAAATGGTTAGATTGAACAAAAAATAGAACAGGCTTTGAGAGTTGTCCTAAAAACCTCATGTCTGAAGAATGTGCTGCTCTGAACTAGCTCAATCTGCTGAATTGAGATGTCTTGCACTCTCCCACCTCTGTGTCTTCTAGACTTCAAATGCTTTTCACTTGGTGCATTTACATATGCAACATGAACCACACAATCTAGGCCTTGATTAAATTCTGATTTGTATTATTCTCTGATGGTTTCACATTTGTGTGCTTTATTTTCTCAACTAGATTGCAAATTAGATAAGGGCTCTCCTTTCCCTGTCCTCTTTAGCACAAGGAAGATTTTAAGATGAGGCTGTCTTTGTACTAACTCTTGAAGGAGGAAAAAGGATTTGCTCACTGAACTGAAGTGAAGCACAGAGGCCTTGGGGATCACAGCCTATGGGGAGAACATGAGGCATCCAGTATTCCTGGAACATCATGTCTAAGGGGTGGAGGGATAGGAAAGAAGGTTGCCTGGTAGAGAGGGGCCAGACCATAAAGTTCCTAACTTTGGGTCAGACTAAAATGTTCAGATTATATCATAAAGGTTTAGGGGATCTAGGAAGAAGTTAGAGCTACAGAATGGCCTGATCAGATAACAAAGATGGTGAGTATGTGTGTGTGTATGCGTGTGTTACAGGCAGTGAGAACAAAGTTATTATCACATGCTGGTTATGAGGACTCTGGGTTCAAAATTTCCTAACTGTATGATCGTGGACAAGTTAATCTTTAAAAATCTCTTTCCTTATCCACAGAATAGTCCCTACTGTACAGGGCTGTTTGAGAATTAAATGAGATCATTTGACCAGCACATCCCTGGTATTAGGTGCTCAAAATTGTTATCATGATTATCAGAGGCAGAAACACTTTTTCTATTTTATGTTCACTTAATATTTATCTATTACTGTCTTTTGTTTTTCCAGCCGAATCCAGATGAGAAATAAGGAGTGGAGCCAGGGCTTAGGATAGCCGAAAGAAGCAGGAAACCTATGATGCTATTACTAATCAGCTTCAGGAGTAGTGCTGAGGTTTGACAATGGGAATCTGCCATGGCACTGGCTCCACCTCCAATCACCTGGAGCAGACTCTCTGTGGCGTTGGTCCTTAGTTTATATTGTCCTGAATGGCTAAGGCAGAAGGATCATAGAGCAAGGACTGAGGGTGCTAACAAGAGGATGTTAGACATAATGTGTCTCCTAGGCTAGCAAGAGAAGTGAGACCACAATGGGCTAGTAGAAACAGAGAAGGAAGAGTTGAGGAATCAGAGAACAGAGGAAATTATTATGAAATCTAGAGAGCATTGAAAGTGAGAGCAAGGGAAATAGAAAACTTGGGAGAAAGGAAGTTGAAGGTGGGATATTAAGAATTCTTCACTCTTCTTACAGTGACCGTTGCACTGTGATGTAAATAATAGTTACCCAATCTATAGTTTCTGAATTAAATTCATACAGATTGGGAAAGTGGGTGTGGCTCAAGTGATTAGGCTCCCACCTACCGCATGAGAAGTCCCTGGTTTGGTTCCTGGTGTCTCCTAAAGAGGACAGCAAGCTGGAGCGACAGGCAGGCACAGCAAGCTGATACAACAAGACACAGCAAGAGACACAAGAAGAAAACCATGATGAGGGACACAACAAAGTAGGCAATAGAGGTGGCTTAAGTGATTAGGTGCCTCCCTCCCACATCTTAGGTCCCAGGTTCAGTTCCCAGCACCTCCTAAAGAAACAAGTAAGATGAGCAGACACAGCAAGTGCAAACAACAGGGTTAGGTGGGGAGAGAAAAATAAATAAAATAAATCTAAAAAAAAAAAATACCCATATGGATTGATTTGACTTGACTTCCTGCCCAGTACATTTTAAGAATACATTGCTTGCTGTCTTATAGACTAACACACTCATCTGTCAAAACTTAAGTCCAGGGACAATGCATATTGTCATCTTCCCTCGCACAGCATAGGTGTTTTCAGGGAGTTTAGTGGGGAAGGATTTGTTTGTTAAAACTTTGAGATTGGATATAGAAATCTGGAGGGGAATGAAAGATTGATTCTAAAATGAAAAAAAAAAAAAGCTAAAATGGAATCCAGTTGATAGATACGTGAAGAGTAAAAATAAGGCACTTTAAAATTTATGTGAAGATGGAGGCAGAAGGAAAGAGCAGTGTTTGAGGAATTATAAATCTAATTCCCATTAACAGCAACCATTACATTATAGGCCATTTAAAATAGAGCCCCTCTACCATTTACATTTTTTTTTTCTAAAAATTTCATGCAAGCATCGTTGTGCATGTCTTTAATGGAAAACTCTCTTTGATGGACAGTTATCAAAATCACTGTAAAGTAAGAACTAAGCAGGAGAAAGTGTCTAATTCCAGATTTGTGTGTGTTTCGGTATTACCAGAGTAGGCAGAAGCTGATGAAAGCAGCGAGTGCCAAACCTGCAAAAAACAGCATATTGCCAGCATCTCCTGAAGAAATAAATTTTCCCAAGTTGCTTGACTCTCCCATGAGGGTAGGGTACAAGGGTGGTCTACATGTGTGTCCTGAGTAGAAGCAGCCATGGCTTTAAACCAGAAGCACAGTTGTGTAGACTCCTGAAGTTCGCCAGTCTAAAGACGTTCTATAGGAATTCTCTGATAGATCCAAGTAAAGTGATCGTGAAATGAAGCCAGGTTAGATGGAGGCCTGGGAAGGCAGGACTCAAGCCCCCATAGGACGATAGAAACAACCAGCCACAGACCTAATGCGTGGTCTCAGACTGCCGCTCGTGCAGGCAAGTTCTGATGAGAGTTCTGAAAGAGTGAATGTAAGACCTGAGTGAGTGTGCAGAGTGAGATGGAGCCAAAAAGAAAATACATGAGCTGCTATGAAGCCCGGAGAGGCTATCTTAGCCAGTGTGGATGGGGCTGCTTCCAAGGTTGGCTCACGCTTGCCCCCCACCCCGGGGCACAGACCACTTTGGTAGTGATTCAGTTATGCTTGAAGTTACCCCAGCTGGGCAGGAAAGTCTCCTTTGCTTGGGCAAGTAAGCTTTTCTGGGCCACAGAATACTACAGGTTCCAGCTGGCCTGCATGGAGCTGGGTCTGAGTACACCCAGAGATCTGTAAGGTGGCTCCTCTCTTCCTCCCCTGGGGCTCCATGGCTTCTGGATCTGCTTCTCTCCACGTGTTTGCACCTCCGTCTCTCCACACACCTGTGCTCGCAGGGCCCTTGGTTTCTGAAGCCCATAGCTTCATGCAGTGGCATCGCTGGTCCTTCCACAACCTGACCTTGCCAAGAAGCTCAGCAGAGTTCACTGACTCAAATCAGGAATGCTCCTTTTTAAGTTAACAGAGTGAGCACCTGGTTAGTGCCACTAAGCCCAGAGTGATACCCTGAGTGGAGATTTCAGGCTTCATTCAACAGGGCATCATCAGCAAATGCAGTAGATAGAGGAGAAATTTCCAGAAACAGAGACCAGGGAATCACAGCAGCCACTTTGGGAGACTCAGCCCTCAGGAAAATAGATTTGTATAGGAAACTTGGTAGGAAAAGCAACAGCATTTAAAAGAAGGGACTTTATAAGGGAAAATTTGGGGTTTAGATATAAAAAATAGAGTCTGGCTGTGAAATTGTCTAGAAGGTGCCAGAACATGCTCACCAGACTCCTCAGCTAGTTATGAATGTTGTAGACAAAAATAACTCCATTTTTATCAGAGGCTATTTCCATTGCTCTTTTCCAAGTTGCATTGTTGTGCTTTTTGATGGTCAATGTTTCTGTGTTTTTCCATCTCCCAGCATGGCTGTCTTTATATTCCATTAAACAGTTTTGTTCTACAAGGGCATTCCTTATTTCTCCTAATTAATCACTGACTTGTGTGTTTTTCTCAAAATTTTTTGGAGTAGACTCTGATGAATTTTGCTCTTCTCTGTGAATATTCTCCAAAGACATCAGTTCTATCTGCATAAGACAGGGAGTCCCTACCCCCTGTGCCCTGACTGTGTGAGGTGACCACATCATCTTAGCTGACTCCAAAGGGAATCAATCTACCAGCTAACTGACATCATCAGACCCTCTCCTAGGAAGATGGAAGGAGAACAATTGCATGATCATATAAAGTCAGAGCAATCACCTTCCTACTGTGTCAACCCATAATGACATTATGAAGGTTCTGTAATTTACTTCCTGAATTATCTCCATGTAAGAATCCCCTTCTAAGTCCTATGATATCTTACTCAACTAGCAATAAGAAGTATAGACCGGTATTAATAATGACCTATTAACCATGTTCTCAAGGAACTCCACAATCCAGCTTTTTATTCTGAAAAACGATTGTGAAATCACTCTATTAGGCTTTGTATGAAGATACAGGCAGTTGTAATTGTGCTACCTACTGTGACCAAATTGGAGGGTTTTTATTTTTTTGTACAAAACCATATCTTTTGAAAGGAAAATGCCTCCAAAGGCATTTATTAGTTGGAACAGACTGATTGAAGGAGGTATTCACAAACAAAATCAAACTGCAGATGATTAGGATAGTGATTAATGTTAACGAAAAGCCAAAATACATTCTGCATATATAAAATGGCTTGGCATTGTACTTTGAATAGTACATTTCAAAGTACATTTTAGAGTGTGCTTATTCAAAGGTGCTCTAATGGTAGTTGCTTGATTTGAAGTATAGAACACATGAAAATCTTCAAGCAGGGAAACCTGAGAAAATAAAAGAAAATGACATTCAGTTATCCATAGCAGATCCAAATTCAGAAGGTCAAAAATATCCCAGAAGGGGGCCTTTGGACAATGCTAACTCACACATTTATCTCGGTTAAGTTTTCTTTTCCTATTTACTTCTTACCCTCAAATGGCATGGCTTTGTTTTTCAGGAGTATGTTAAAGAAACCATTCCCTCATCTTATCAATGAGAACCTTTCCCTTATTTTTACAAATTTTTATTTGAAATCATAAGCATGTTAAACATTCATATAGTTCTTCATTCTCAATCACCACAGAATAGGATATATTATTTGTAGAGGAAAAGTTTACTAGTAAAAGATCTATATCCTTAGGGCTGAGTAGAATTCTGTTCTGCTAGGAAATGTGTATGTTTAGACTGTGGTTGAAACATGTTTGGAAGGCACTGCCCCAGTCAGCCAAGGCATTCTCTCCCTCTTCTGGGGTATTTCTTTTTCCCTTACCATCTTTTCTCTTTGTCAGTCTTCTGCCCAAGCACAAAAAAGTTGCTTCTTTTAGATCATCTTACCCCTCCACACCCCAAAGCTTTCTCTAAGTACAGCCAGTGAAATCTACAGCTCAAATGTGACCATGTCATAGTCTTGTTTAAATCCTTCTAATGGAGAACCAGCACCTACAAGATAAAGTCTTGTGTATTAGCAGAGCTTACAAAAGGTTTTCATGACTTGTCCCTGGCTACACATATCACTTAGGCGCAGATTCATTTGCAAGTTTCAGAAAATAATAGAATGCAGTAAAACAATGGCTTAGACGAGATGAAATCTATTTTTGTCTTACATAAACGAGATGCAGAAATGCACAGTCCAAGACTGATATGGAACTCCACTGTGGCCAGATCCTCTAGCCTGTGGTTCTCCCTTCTTTAAACTGTTATCTTTCACCATATGGCCCAAGATCACTGCCCACCAAGCCCTCAAGTCTGCATTCCAGCCAGGGAAAAGGGTAAAGGAGGACATGCCCCTTGCTTTAGAGATGCTTTTCAGAAATTGTGCATGCCCTTTCCAGATATGTTCCATTGGGAAGAATTAACCACCTAGTTACATCTAGGAAGACTGGGAAATGTAATCATTATTCTTTTTATTTTTTTCCTTTCCCCTTCCCCCCTACCCCAGTTATCTGCTCTCTGTGTCCATTTGCTGTGTGTTCTTCTGTGACCACTTCTATCCTTATCAGTGGCACGAGGAATCTGTGTCTCTTTTTGTTGCGTCATCTTGCTGTGTCAGCTCTCTGTGTAGGCAGCGCCGATCTTGGGCAGGCTGCACTTCCTTTCGTGCTGGGTGGTTCTCCTTTGGGGGGCACTCATTGCACGTGGGGCTCCCCTAAGCGGGGGACACCCCTGTGTGGCAGGGTACTCCTTGCGCGCATCAGCACTGTGCATGGGCCAGCTCCACACGGGTCAAGGAGGCCCGGGGTTTGAACCGAGGACCTCCCATGTGGTAGGCGGACGCACTATCCATTAGGCCAAGTCCACTTCCTCTATAGGCATTATTCTGAGACACCTTTGCACTTTTCAGTAAGAGCACCCTTTCTTTCTCATCAGTTAAATGTTATAACCTAGCATGGACAGGTCACAGGCAGATGGAAGAAGCCAGAAGGGTGGCTCAGTCCTGAAGAGAATAATGGAGACTTCTCCTTCCCATTTTCTCCCCCAAACCAGACATGCACTCCCAGTTCTCTTGGGCTGGGTCCCCTGAATTGTTATTTCTGAAGCAAATTAAGATTGTCTGCCTGCCAGGCCTCATTGAATAAGACAATGGAGGGCCTTCTGTTGGCTCTTGCATATAAAGAAAAGTCAAGACCAGCAGCTCTAAAGAAAGACATGCACAGAAATCAAAATGAAATAAGGACTTGCCAGCTTTGCAAGACTATTTTCCCCTTGTCAGCATCTTCAAATATGTGGTTTGCTTGTTTTTCCTTGGGTCTAATAAATTGCCTACTTGAGAATTTCCTTTAGAGTGCTTCATCATTCTTGCTTTAGTCATCACCAGTACAGCAAACCTTCCGATCCAGGTGTGGGACTTCATAAAAGTGGGTGAGCATCTCCTGCTCTGATCTGCCCTCATGGCTGCCAATATAGTCAAGAAATTTTCCAAGCCCCAAATCAAGACATATGGTCTGACAGTAAGACTGAACTTAGGAAGGAAGTCCACCAAAGCTGACTTTGAGGTCAGACTGTACAAGAAAAAAATGAGAGCTGGTCACCGTAGTCATAGAAACCCTTATGAAAGCATGTTGACCCAGCTCCCCATCCTTGCTCAAAGAGCAAGGTGTGAAAGGCAATTTCCCTTTCTATTTTCAGAAATATTTTATGGTCACTTAAAGTCTAATTCATCAAATGTGCCGCCTTACTTTATCACCACAAATTGATATATTTTACTTTCAAAATGACAACAGGGTAGAAGAGAGCATAAGATTTTCTATAAAAAGGTCCAAAGTGTTAAGTCATTTGTTTGGCCTTGACCAGAAAGATAGAATGAGCATTTAGAAATGTTTGATTGTTTATTTCCATTTCTTCATGACCTTTTGTCCACAGCATAGGCAAAAAAATCGAGATCTCAATATCCTTTTACAATATTAAGCAAAAATGGGAGAAAGTTAATTTCTTTATCCCTGATGCAAGTTCCTCTAAAAAAAAATTGTGCTTCTCCCAATGCTGAAAATAGTCCACTTAAATTTTAGTAAAAATCACACCGTGCAGGCTTAATTTTCAGAAATTATCATCTTTACATCATTTAACTTAATTCACCATTAATGGCCTTAAAAAGGCTCTTCATTTGCTCTCTTTGTCTCCAGGTAATATCATCTTACATGAGATGCTGTTCACATATTAAAGATAATTAAATATTGAATACATGACTAAAATAATCTTGTACATTTGGGAGTAAATATGTATAATTCATGTTTTAAGTTCTTGCCAGCTTCACATTTTATTTAGCAGAAATTTAAAAAAAAAAAAAATCTGCCCAAAGCCCAGCTGCTTCAGAAGGAAAGCTTAAAGTATTATTTCATATGATTTTTTATATTGAGATTCTATTATATGTATACATAAGACTTACTATATGGTTATAGTACTACTGGATTGTTATGTTTGTTTTTTAATTATTTTTAACATCCATATTTGAAAGGCAAAAATGTCTTCAATGGGACCTCTTTTATATAGAGACTTTCTCATACAATAGATGTTTCCATCTAAATTAATTGTTGCCTCAGTTTTGCTACAAGTGTTTATTAAAACCCTCATTGCCATGGCCAACTCATAATCAATGACCTCTCTACACATGCCTCTTCTGCCACTTTACTGAACCTAGGGTTAGTATATGCTCAGGAGACTTGAATCTCTGGAGCGTCTATGTGCCAGGTGGGCCCTGAGCCTCAGCAGAGTTGCAACACCTATTCTCCAGTTTGTTGGACTTACTTATGTCAGCTAACAGGTAGGTGAGGATGGTCAACCACGACACCAGGGAACCGAGAGAGTCGACAACTACAAGCAGGAAAATCCTATCCATCAGCCATGTGGGATCTAAGTCCACTCTCGATTTAGAGGTGGAGTGGGCATTGCCATCCCAGGGTCCTCCGGATGGAGGAATCGAGTATGGATTAGAGTGGACTTACTGGTATTCTACTATGGAACTATTGTGATTAGTAATGGGAGAAATTGTAGTACTGATGTGGAGAAAGTGGCCACGGTAGCTGCTGAGGTTAGAGAGAGGGAAGAGATGTGATGTGGGGGCATTTTCAGGACTTGGAGTTGTCCTGGGTGGTATTGCAGGGACAGATGCTGGACATTGTATGTCCTGCCATAACCCACTGAATGGACTGGGAGAGAGTATACACTACAAGGTAAACTATAATCCATGCGGTGCAGCAGTGCTCCAAAATGTATTCACCAAATGCAATGAATATGCCACACTGATGAAAGAGGTTGTTGATGTGGGAGGAGTGGGGGGTGCTGGTGGGGAGTGGGGTATATGGGAACCTCTTATATTTTTTAATGTAACATTTTGTGTGATCTAAGTATCTTTAAAAAAAAAAAGCCAAAAAATATTTAAAAAATAAAAAACTTCATACTAAGTTGCCCCAGTGTATTTTGTTAAATTTCCTTTTTCATGAGCCTGTCTTCAATAGGCGAGTTTTATTCATGGGTCTTGCTTTCCTTCCTGTCTCTTCAAGTATCAGTTTCTCTTCCTCCTCCAGGGAGGCTATCCTCTGTCTACACGTCTTGTAGTGGGCAGGCCAGGCAAATTCCCCAGGCTTTAACCTCAAAGCAGAAAGAACTTGGAGAGGTGTGAGATTCGTCAGTGTCCTACGGTGAGTCAGAAGTGGAAGGCTATTGAGTGGCAGGAGTTCACCTGCCTGCCTCCCCCCTCACTCTGGAAGCCACCTGGAGCACCAGGAAGTGGTCTCTGCCTGAGGCATCCTTCCTTGGCCCCTTCCCTACCCTTGCCACACAGTGTGGAAATTGTGCACTCAGGCATTCAGTCAGTCAGTAAATATTTTACTGACTTCTCACCATTACCCAGGCACTTTGCTAGGGACCAGATGAATGAAACACTGTTTCCACCCTCAAAGAGCTTTTAATTTAGTAAGCTAACACATTTTGAAAGACTCCAGTGACTCAAACTCTCCATCAGATGTCCTGAAAGATTAATCCAGAAACTGAGTGATAGTGAGGAGCTTTATACAGCAGGATTAGAGATTTCAGCATTGTCCGGAGCTGCCAGATTCAGTGTGTCCCACAGGGTAGACAAGACTTGACCTCTCAAAAGTCTATGTCTGTCATTAGGCCAAGGGTGTGTGTTGTTGTTTTGTTTTTTCATTAAACCATTTCTCTCTCTCTCAAATTACATTTGTGGTATATTGGAAAGTCATTTTGGCTTTTTCAGGGACAACTTTTTAAATGGCACTTTTTTGTATTATAGAAAGCTAAAAAAAATTCAGTCTGACAGTAGAAATTTGGCCAGCTAGTGAAGAACACAATGTTGGAGTCAAAGCAAATTATCCTGCCCTGGTGGAACACATGCTCTCTCTTATTAAAGCACAGAAAAGACCTGTGCTCGGAAGTGAGCTGAATTTCTCAGAGGTGATTCTGCACAAGTCCTGAGGCCCAGGGTCCTCCCACCCTCTGCAGCATTTCAAGGGCCTTTCCTTCGGCCGTGGAGCCATCCCTTGTTTAACCAGAAACCTCTACACCTGAAAGAGGAGCTGATGGGCTACTGAGATTAGCCATTTCAAGTTTGTGTGTCCTTCAGGTGTTCTTGGTTTGGTTAGAGGAAGCTCTTGATTCTCTGATGACTGAAAGAGATAAGCAGATTTTCTCTCTGTCTCTGATTTAATGCGCAACACCTTTACTTGTTTCAACTCTGATTACCTTGGGGGGGGGGGGACTATTTGTGTACCATAATTATTATGACAATTCTAAAGTGAGAGCATGAGATAAAATACTGCAGTGTGGTTTCAAAAGATGGAAGATACCGTTGGCCCATTTTATTCACTTTGTTTCATTCATCAGACATTTCTGGAGTGCTTATTAGGCGTTGACATGCCTGACGTGGAGCTAGGCAGGGGGAAATAAAGGTGACTCAGAGATGGGCCGACTGGCAAGGAACTTAAGGTAGGAGAGGGAACCGGAAACACACAATTCCAATCACGCCGGAAGCCCTAGGGGGGAACTAACTCAACAAAACAGAGCAGCAAAGGAAGGTCACATCCAGTTACCTGAATCATGGGGGAAAGGGCGCTACTCTAAGAAATAATTTTTATAGTGTTCAATCTGTTTATCATTTTCCCCACAAGTTTAATAGCCCTCACACCCATCATCTCCCCATATAAGCCTGGAGTCAGCTTTGCCATCCCACAGAGGTGATAGAACTTTTCCAACAATGAATTAAAAGCCATTTTCAGGACAGGGATAAGTGCTTCTGCCAGAAAACACAGGTCGCACGCTTAAAAGAAACACCACGTCGATTCACCAAGGGAAGCGCTAACCGCCTGCCGCCCTCTCTGTTCTTCCTTCCGCAGGTCTTTGGGGGCGAGGGAGCTGGAAGCGGACCCCGGGGCGTCGATGACCCCGGCGGTGGCTTGGCGTCAGCGATGAAAGGGTTCTCGGGCAGCCGCAGCCACCACCACGGCGTGACCTGCGAGGCGGCCTGCGACTCGCTGTCGCCCCACGCGGAGCACAAGCCCTACCTGCTGAGCGCGGCGGACCCCCACCCCGCCGACCACCCCTACTACACGCAGCGCAACTCCTTCCAGGCCGAGTGCGCGGGCCCCTTCAGCGACCCGCTGGCCAGCAGCACCTTCCCGCGCCGCCACTACGCCTCGCAGCAGGAGCTCAAGGACGCCCTGGCCGCCAAGGCGAACCGCCTGCCCGCCAACCTCCTGGACCAGTTCGAGAGGCAGCTGCCGCTCGGGCGCGATGGCTACCACACGCTGCAGTACAAGCGCACGGCCGTGGAGCACCGCAGCGACAGCCCCGGGCGCATCCGGCACCTGGTGCACTCGGTGCAGAAGCTCTTCACCAAGTCGCACTCGCTGGAGGGGCCGTCCAAGGGCAGCGTGAACGGGGGCAAGGCCAGCCCCGACGACACGCAGCCCGGGCGCTACGGCAAGCGCAGCAAGAGCAAGGAGCGGCGCGCCGAGCCCAAGGCGCGCCCCAGCACCTCGCCGGGCTGGTGGAGCTCCGACGACAACCTGGACGGGGACGTGTGCCTCTACCACGCGCCCGCGGGCGTCATGACCATGGGCAGGTGCCCCGACCGCGCCGCCTCGCAGTACTTCGTGGAGGCCTACAACACCATCAGCGAGCAGGCCGTCAAGGCCTCCCGCGGCAACAGCGAGGTCAAGTGCGCCACCTGCGCCAACCTGCCGCTCGGCCTGGACGCCCCGCTCCTGAAGAAGAGCGCCTGGTCCTCCACGCTGACCGTCAGCCGCGCGCGCGAGGTGTACCAGAAAGCCTCGGTGAACGTGGACCAGGCCGTGGTGAAGGCCGAGTCGTGCCAGCAAGAGCGCTCCTGCCAGTACCTCCAGGTAACCCTTCCCCGAGGCCGTGGGTGCGTGGAGGTTGTGTGGTGTGCGCCCTCGAGTTCTAGGCCTGGCCCTCTAGCAATTGTCTGCGTGGAACCTGAATAAATATTGTTAGTGTTTCTGCCGCTTAGTGCTCCTGTTAGGAAAATGCAAGGAAATAAAGCCTGCTACCACCTTCTTCCAGTTATCTTGAGATACTGGGTATAAAAGCGCTTTGAAAAGCATAGCCTACACAAGGCAAGTAGTTATTAATGTTTTGCAGTCCTCTTTTTTTTTTTTCCTGAGGGGAGCACGGGAGAGGGAGGAAAAGGGAGTCTTCACAGAATTTAAAAATAATCCACCTTTGACAAAAGTAAACAATCATCTTTTGAGTTTTTGGAAAGAGCTTTTTTTAGATCACTCCAGGGTTATTGGTGGGTTGTTGTTGTTGTTGTTATTGTTGTTTATTATAAAATTCTGCCTGAAGGTATTACTTTGGAAAAATTAATCTTCATCCTCACCACTGCAATTACCATCATTATCACCTCCACCACAATTCAAGCCTGGTAACCCCAAAGCACAGCAAACCCTGAAAATGCCCTCAGCCCTGAGGAGGTGGTGATGGAGCTAGTTTGGGGACCTGACAAGCACAGCTGCGGAGACCCAGGACGACAGAGAAGAGGAGGAAAAGAAGGGGGAAGCATGAGTGCAACGGAATACAATTAGTGTCAGCATGAAATCCCACACACAGGCAGCCACTCCTCCCTTCCAGGGTGGCCTGATGTTTCTCCCTCCCACCATCCAATTCACTTAAAACAGATTGCACCTGTATTTTAAAAATAAAGGGGGGAGGGGAGGAGGTCTTTTGCTTCCTTACCTCCTCCCTTTAATATTTTTGTTTTCCCCAATAGTCAATCATCTGTAAGAATGACCCACTATCCTCATCTATTTTTAAAAGTTTTTACTAGACTATGAAAGGATGACATCATCATCTCCTGCTCTCATCTTAAGTAAGGCAAGAATGTTCCAGTACGTGTTCATCAAGTATAACATATGTACCTCACTAATGAAGGATTTTGTTAATGTGGGAAAGTGTGGGAGGGGTAGAGAGTGGGGCATATGGGAATCCCCTGTATTTTTTATGTAACTTTTATGCAATCTAAAGTTTTTTTTTTTAAATAAAGACAAAGTATTAAAAAAAAAAAAAAAAAAGAAGTAATGCAAGAAAAAGATCTTTCACTGAAAAGGTCATCATTTTTCAGTCTTTGAAACTCCTCCTGACAAGCCTAGCTCCCTTGGGAGTGCCACCTCCAAGTCCTAGGAAAATCCCAGGCTGGCAGTCACAGGGACAAGGATGATCCGATCCCTTATTTGGAGGTTTCAGAGGAAGCCACCAACATTGGATAATTTTCACAAACCACACAGCAATAAGTGGTCAGCATTTCCCACTGAAGATGGTATTTCCTAATTAGCTATCAGGTTATTACCTTATGAATGACTTATTAAGTCATCAAGAACAATTTAACAGAATTTTAGAGCTAAGGGGATACTCTAATCCAACCTCCTCATTTAGGATGTGAAAAATTAGTCTCCATAAAAGATAAAAACTTAATGGGTTACTGTAGTTAATGGCAGGGATGGGACTAGAACCCAAGTCTCTTATAGAAATGACTATTATGAGAGATATAACAGAAGCCTTCAGATATTCTTTAAGTTCCACCACTGGAGGTACCGTGTTCTGATAACATACTGGTCTTGAAGAAAGGATTAATACTGATATAGAAGCCCTAAACTAGAATACATTTTATCTGTGTAAGTTCTGTGACTAGGGACACACACACACAAACCCACAAACAAAACAAAATCCTGAACTTTAATGATAAGATTAGATGAGAAATACCAGATTAAAAAACATTAGGCAGCAGACTTGGCCCAGCGGTTAGGGCATCCGTCTACCACATGGGAGGTCCGTGGTTCAAACCCCAGGCCTCCTTGACCCGTGTGCAGCTGGTCCATGCGCAGTGCTGATGTGCGCAAGGAGTGCCCTGCCACGCAGGGGTGTTCCCCACGTAGGGGAGTTCCACGCGCAAGGAGTGCGCCCCATAAAGAGAGCCGCCCAGCGCGAAAGAAAGTGCAGCCTGCCCAGGAACGGTGCCACACACACGGAGAGCTGACACAAGATGATGCAACAAAAAGAAACATAGATTCCCGTGCTGCTGACAACAACAGAAGTGAACAAAGAAGAAGCCGCAGCAAATAGACAGAGAACAGACAACCGGGGTGGGAGTAGAAGGGGAAAGTAATAAATCTTTAAAATAAATAAATAAATAAATGCTATACAAAGAAGAATGCCTTTGTTAGTAACAGAATGCTTTCATTCTCCTTGCAGAGTTGCCTATATTCTTCCTACCTCACATTCATTTTCCTTTCCCTTTTCCACCTTTTTGAAGTAAAAATCTCAGTAGTGGTGAAAAGTGGAAGGATAAGGAAAGAAAGTAGGAGACTGGTATTAATTGAAAGCCAGATGCTGTGGCAAACATTCAAACGTTTGTTATTTCATTTACTACTCATAATAATCCTGAGATCTAGATATAAGAAGACCCTGTTTTTATAGGAGAGGAAACTGAGCTTAGGTCTATCAAACGACTTAAAGCCACATGACCCACAGAGCTGAGATTTAGACCCAGATCTATGTGGTACCAAAGCCAAGCTCTTACCAGAACACTCTAGTGGTGAGCAAGAAGAAATCTTTAAAGTAAAAAATATTATTATAAAAGGTCTTCAGTAAAATGAGTATGAAATCTCTATAAAGATTTATGGATATCCTAAATAGTTGGAAATCCTCTTTTCAAATTATTTGCCTTCTTTTATAAACCAGTGTTTTTTTAACGAACAGTCGCAGCTTACAGAGAGTTATAAAGAAAAAACTATTTAAAACACCCATTTATACATCGCCCGACTAGAGAAGTAAAACACTGCTTACAGTGGAACACACATGTCCCTTCCTCAATCCCACTCCCTTCCCTTCCTCCCCAGAGTAATCCCTAATCTAACTTTTTTTTTTTTAAAGATTTATTTTTATTTATTTAATTTCCCTCCCCTCCCCCGGTTGTCTGTTTTTCTGTGTCTTTTTGCTGCATCTTGTTTCTCTGTCCGCTTCTGTTGTCATCAGCGGCATGGGAAGTGTGGGCGGCGCCATTCCTGGGCAGGCTGCACTTTCTTTCGCGCTGGGCGGCTCTCCTCACGGGCGCACTCCTTGCGCGTGGGGCTCCCCTACGCGGGGGACACCCCTGGGTGGCACAGCACTCCTTGCGTGCATCAGCACTGCGCATGGGCCAGCTCCACAAGGGTCAAGGAGGCCCTGGGTTTGAACCGCGGACCTCCCATGTGGTAGACGGACGCCCTAACCACTGGGCCAAAGTCCGTTTCCCCCCTAATCTAACTTTGATACTCAAAGCATCTTTATTTTTTCACTAATCCTGAAATTATTGAAAGATTGAAAGAAATTGAATATTTTCTCTCCTGCATTTGGCAATAGCCGAAACCAAGCTAGTTCAACCCTTTAAATATAAACTAAACACACACCTATTAAACTAATATTGACATTTTTGAGCTCTTATTCTGTCCAAGGCTTTCAAACTGGAAAAAAATATTTTCTATGTTTCGCTGTGGGGAGGTTACATGTTGGAAAATAAACTCACAGTCAGTGAGTGTGTTCTTTCCGCTCAGTGTCCTGAAGTTGAAGAGTTCCTATAAAGAGAGGGAAGGAAGAGCTGTCTATTCACAAGTGGAGGAAGGAGAATGGTAATTCTTGGGGATTGCAAGACATTCTCTTCAGCTCTGTTTTTGCTTTGTAGGAAAGGGAGAGAGAATCTGCAGACCTATGGAAGCACTTCTCAAAAGATAGAAGTTTAGCCAACTTATCCCGGGTCCTGTGTAATAATTTCATTTGTAAGTTCATTCTTAGAAGCAAATTTGGGAAAACAGATTTTTTTCCATGTATTACCTTAATTACCAACTAATATTGAAACTGGACTTACAAATATGTTTGATTCCAACATCCTAAAGTATAGTGGCTAAAGCACGGAATTCTAACTATAGTAGGAAAATCTGTGTTCTAGTCCCTTTTTTGCCACTAGTTAGAGATGTGATCCGAAACCATTTCAACACTCTGCTCTAAAATGAGGCACTTAGTCCTGAAGATTTGTCCTCTCAGTCCACATTTGTAAACTTGTACTTCATATGTGAAGAGTACTAATTTTGGCAGCCTTCAAGTGCTATAAGCCTCGAACTCTCATTTAATAAATGCCTTCTAAAAGTATGTTTTTCCAGGGGGGGAGAAAAATAAAATAAAATAAAATAAAAGTATGTTTTTCCAGATGTTATCTAATTTGCTCTTTAAAACTCTTAGAGCTATTTTACAATTGCAGAAACTAAGGATTTAGTAAATTAGCTTAAGTAACTCACCCAAGAACACAAAGCTAGTATGTGGCAATAAGGTGGATCAAAATATATTCACCTACCTTCAAAGCAGCATATATCAAATAGCTATGATGTGCCAGAAACCATGTGGTATCTCATTTACTACCCAAAGCAACTTCGTAAGGTAAGTATTGCTATTTACTCCTTTACAGATGAATAAACTGAGGCACAAAGAATTGAATCATTTGCCCAGGAATGCATAGACAGTAAGTGAGAGAGTGAAGACTTGACTGCAAAGCTGTCTGGTTCATTCCACTCTTATGTACTACAGAAATAGAAATAAAAGCATATTTTTCATTTTATTTTATTTTGTAACCAATGTATGTGTGCATTTGTGCTCATATGTGTGCATTGTGGTAGGAGTGCTTGTATGAAAAATGCTAACCATCTTAGACTATCAGTGGCATGACTAATTACATCCCTAATTTGACTCAAGATGTACAAAGCTTAAATTAATATTCACTAATGATAGACTCTAAAAACTAGGAAATGTGAATTTCTGATCCTCTCTTTGTAGAATTATCATTTAGAATTAATTTAAACCATTGCTGTGATAGAAAACGAGAGGTCTGTAGGTATTTGGCCTCGGGCTGAGGTTGATTTAGAAATCAAATACTGTGGTTTGAAATCATTTGCAAGTTCCAGTTTAGACAGTCAACTGGTGATATGTGCTCACCCTCACAAGCTGTTTGTGGTTAATTTTTTTAAAAGACTCCTTTTCCCCCCAATATTGTTATTTTTAAATGTCAAGAATCAGATGTCTGCTGTTTAGAACTATTGTACCGCTGCCAGTGCCTGTCTGTATCAGGGTTTGAGCAGGGATATGGATTTGAAGACATTAAAACTGTTTAATTCTCAGTTGAGATGTGGTTGGCTTTTATACATTTGGAATAAAGCATTGATGGCACATCTCAGGGTAAGTGCTAAATAGTTAAGTAAATAAAAATAGGAAGGAGTTCAAAGGAGTAAATGGTGGGTTTTTTTGTTTTGTTTTTGCTTTTAAAACACAGGATTCTTGGTTTTGTGTATGCCTTTTTATGTAAACATTATGTGTGGAGCAACTGGCATGCAAAGCTATTCACAAGAGCATGATTTTAGATTTCCAACTGATAGCTTAAAAACCATCCCTCCAAACTGTGGATTTTGCATTCATCCAGCAGCAGAAACAGGAAAAGGGAAACAAAACGCTCTCCGGTAGAAGTAGAGAGAGAGAGGCAGAGAGAGAGAGAGAGAGAGAGAGCAAGACAGAGAGACGGAGAAAGAAAGCCTCTCAGAGATGAAATTTTAGGAGAGCAAAATGATCGACCTCTTTAAGGCTGAGTGGGTTTCTTCAGTCTGTGTGCAAGTTTCCAGAAATGGAAGGACTGACCAGGTTTGGGTACAAGTCTTTTATTACTTTGTATTTGCTGATACTGTGCTGTTGATTTGGGGTGTTGATTGTTTGTTTGTTTGGGAGGGGGGTGAAGGGAGATAGTTTTGTTTATTTTATTTCTTCTCTAGATAGTGACCAGTAATAGGTAACAAAGTAAGGTAGGTACAGTTGTTAAGAAAACAGTTTGAGACATCAGATTGCTACAAATCTGTATCTCCCCAAGGGCTTCATAGTATCTTTTCTTGACACAGATGCTCTAATACCGAGCTGTTAGGGGATATTATGTGTCTTAGTGATCAAAATGTGATGGGTTGTTTTCCAGGACAAGACTCCTGAGTGCTTACTGTTCCTTTCCAAAATTAATATTTCTGAATGATTGTTTGTCAGTTTGTTAAATAAGACTCTACAAAAGGTTACTGAAAAACCATTCATAGCAAGTATGTACCCAGGATTGTTTTTTCAAGGCAGGGACAACTGTTTTTCAAGATTCTGTTAAAGATTATTTCAGTCTTTGCCCAGTTAGGGTTTTCTTTCCTTGGCTAAGTTTTTCCTTCCCCATGTTTTAGGACAATTTAAATTATACTTATTCATTTAAAACTACTTTATGTGAAATTCGTGACAGTGTTGAACAATTCTGCTGATGGCTGTAACTACTGCGCTCTTTCCTTGTTACCTTTTTGAAAATGCCCATCGACCACATTAATGATTTTATTTATTCTTAATTTAAATTGCCTTAATAGGCTAGCTAGTGAATGTCAAGATTCTTGAATATATTTCCTATTTGGCTTGCATAATCTCCATATTTTTCAGTGCTCTTAGTCAAGATTCCCTCTCCATTGATACAATGATGAGGTTATTCCTGCCTGACATTGACTTTGTGGAATTAGTGATCAGAGTCAGAATCTTGGTAATTCTTTCTCTCTCATTCTCTAATCTCTATATGAGCCATATAATAAACAGGGGGGAAAAGAGACAATTTGCAAAGCACCATGAGAAAATAGAGGTCCAGAAAGTTTCAGTAGTAATAAAGGGAAGAACAAGAGAAAAAAACCCTCGTGAAAGTTGTTAGAGAAACTTTATTATTTTTTGTCTGCAATTTCATTATTCTAAAGCTATTTTTAGCAACACCTGGAGTGCTTGGTTAGTCAAATCGGAGGTTACACATGCCTTCTGATCCCATAAGAATTCCAGTCTACTAATGGAAGGTATAATGCTGGCTTGCAAAGAATAAAAGAGATCTCTTAGTGGTCATGGATTTTATGTCCTCTGTCTCCTTCTTCTTAGAGGACAGTTTGCTTGATTACAAATTAAAGGCAATAATTCAAGGTAATCATTCACTATTCTGCAAGAGAGTGATTAATGAATAATCTCTTGTCCATTCAAGATCATGGCTTTACACGACTTAAAAAAAATTATTTGTGAATGGTAGACACCTTGATTTTCTGTATGAGCTTTCATAGTGGCAACTAAAAAATATATCTAATATTGCCAAGCTGATATTAACTTGATAATTAGATTATGTTTTTCACAATTTTTGCTAAAGATTCAAAGAGAACAACCTCTCTTAGTGTATTATGGTGACTTTAGAGATCAGTGGAAGAAATATTTTGCTTTAGTTTAGTATCTTGTTTCTCGTTTTGGAAGAGCATTTATCTCTAGGATCCATGATCAAAGAACTCATTGAAATGGAATTGAACCATGTAGAAATATTCTTTATAGGCTTAAAAAAAAAAAAAAAAGTTGAAATCAAAAACTTCATATGGTTCAAGCTGTATTACCTCTTAACACTTAACAGTCAGACTTTTTCCCATCATTTATTGCAGAAAATTGATAGAGAACAAAATCTGCTTTTTTTGGTAAAACCAGGTTACTATTAATGAGATCTGTGGAAGTTCTGTGACATCCGTATAATTTGTATTACTCACCTGAGTTTTTTTTCCTGGTTCCACCCTGACCACCTCCCAGTCAACCACTGAAGGTCCCAATGCCCTGCCTTGCCTATGGGGGTTGTGGAGGGGATACACTGGCCCTTCACCCACTCCATTCCCCGTCTACTGCTTATGGTGTGAACCCGGCCATCTGCTTTCTCTGGAGTTAAGCTCCATCTTCTCTCAGGGGCTTTCAAATCAAAAGCCTTGGCTTTCAAGATGACTTATTGTCTCAACTATGAATTTTTTAAAATCTGCTTAGAAACTCAAAAACTTACTATTGGCCATTTATTTATGCATTGATTTTAATAGCCTTGCTATTGGAATCTTAATTCTTCCTCCAGCACTGGGGTGGTAAGTAGATACAACAGGGAGTGCAAAATCAGCAATTGTTATTATTTCCAAAATTCACCCTTTCTACCACCCACCCTGGATCATTAAAATTACCAAAAAGTAAAACCATGCAGAATGGAGGGGTTTTCGTTATTGATTATATGAAACTGGAGAAATGGAGAACAGTTTTGGTTTTCCTTTTGCTGTTTTTTTGTTTTTTTGTGTTTTTTGCTAACACTGTATTGGGTGCCATGATATAAAACTGATTAAGAAACGTAGTCATTGGCCTCAGGAGCTTACAGGCTCGGGAGGCAGGGAGCCAGACACATGAGTCAGTAATTATGATGCCATGTAATAAGTACTACATGAGAGAGCCATACAAAGGAGCAACTGAGACACAGAAAAAAGTCTCACGTAATCTGAGTCCTTGAAGTGAAATCAGTCTTCTATCATAGAAGAGGGAGAAAGTGATTCTAGGGAGAGGGGGCAGGATGCACAGTCAAGGAGAAAGGAGACAGCGCGTTGCAGGAGGAATGAAGAGGGGCCTTGAGGGGCTGAAGCCAAGGATGACCAGTGGGTGGTTTTCATCTGAATTTTTAATCCATAACTTTTCCCCTTGGGTAAAAATAGTGTGCATGTGTAACTTCACATCTAAGGCTGATAAGCTGCTCAGGACCTTCCTACCTCTTCTGCCACAAGCAGGCTCTCTTTCTAGTAATGGCAGTTTAGAACTCATTAGGACACAGGGATAATTTTTTAGCCTTCTTTTGGCAAAAACTTAAGTGTTTTTCTAAATCCTTAGAGTGAAACCACAATATGGAGGTGCTGTAATCTTTTTCAATGAGTGAATTATTCTGCTCCAACCCAATCCTCTGTTTGTACCTAAAAGGCAAATGCTATAAAGACTTAAATAATTACTTTTGCACAATTGGATTGAAGGAAGGAAGGAATGTATTGTAAGAGGGGGCATATCCTCCAAGCCATCTGTTACTTTCAACCAATTCCTTATTTCCATTCTTTCTTAATCCTTTAATTTCTTGGAGAATGCACACATGACTGATGAAAGACTTCTTCTGCTTCTCTGGCCTTTTAAATGTGAGAATATAGGACTATCTCTAAAAAAATATTTCTCCATTTGCCCTGCCTCATTTACATTTCTAAGATAAAGAGATTTCTAATTACTTTTGCAGAATAAGTTTTCTAGAAGGTAGATCTTTTCATTCCTGTACATTGTCACTGTTCTCTGTCAGTGAGAATTTCTGCTTGTTGTTCTCACAGAATTAGAAAACTTTCCACAAAATGAAGGCTTGTCGGGTGACAGGCCTGCCCCTAAAGCAGAATTATGATAGTGTGGGGTTCCTGAAGTCTGTATGTCGGTGTGCAGGTCCATAAATACATATCACACCGCATAAGCATCCCTGCATCCGTACTTCTAAAATATTCACTTCCCCAGATGCTCTCTTTGGTCTCTGGTTCATGAAATAAGATCCGTTTTGAATGTACCATTTCACAAAGTCCATGTAAGAGAAATAACTAGGAAGTAGGGAAACCAGTTTTTTTATGGATCACACTAGAAAACCCATCACCTTGCTTACACAGTGATTATACTGAATCTCATGTTGGACCATCAGTAGAGACAGTTAGGGATGTCCCATTTCCCTGGTGTGAGGCTAATGCAGGCTTTAGTCTCTTTAATATAAAGAGACATCCAGGAACAATGAAAAGAAAGGACTTCTGCTGTCCTTATTTTTTATATTTTATCATGATAAAATGTCAACATAAAGCTTGCCATTTTAACCGATTTTCAGTGTACAATTTCATGTTACATTTACATTGTTGTGCAACTGTAACCACTATCTATTCCCAAAACTTTTTTTAAAAGATTTATTTTATTTATTTCTCTCCCCTTCCCACCCGCCCCAATTGTCTGTTCTCTGTGTCCATTTGCTGCATCTTCTTTTTATCTGCTTCTGTTGTTGTCAGCAGCACGGGGAATCTATGTTTCTTTTTGTTGCTTCATCTTGTTGTGGGCGGCGCCATTCCTGGGCAAGCTGCACTTTCTTTCACACTGGGTGGCTCTCCTTACGGGGTGCACTCCCTGCATGTGGGGCTCCCCTACACAGGGGACACCCCTGCATGGCACGGCACTCCTTGCATGCATCAGCGCTGCACGTGGGCCAGCTCCACACAGGTCAGGGAGGCCCAGGGTTTGAACTGCAGACCTCCCATGTGGTAGGTGGATGCCCTATCAACTGGGCCAAGTCCACTTCCCTATTCCTGAAACTTTTTAACCACCCACACAGAAACTCTGTATCCATTAAATCATAATTCTCCATTCTCCCCTCCCCCAGCCCCTGATAACCTCTAATCTACTTTCTATCTCTATAAATTTGCCTGTTCTAGGGGTTTCTTATGAGTGAACTCATACCGCATTTATTCTTTTGTGTCTGACTTATTTTACTTAGCATGTTTTAGAGGTTCATCCATGTAGTAGCATGTATCAGAATTTTATTCCTTTTTATGGCTGAATAATATTCCATTGTGTGGATATACCATATTTTGTTTATCTATTCATCTGTTGATGGATAGTTTCTACATTTTGGCTACTGGGAATAATGCTGCTACATTTTTACTGGGCTGTGTGCCTAGGAGTGGAACTATTGGGTCATATGGTAGGTAATTCTATGTTTAACTTTTTGAGGAAATGCCAAAATGTTTTCCACAGTGACTGCATCATTTTTCAATCTCACCAGCCATACATGAGGGCTCTGATTTCTCCACATTCTGGCCAACACTTGTTATTTTCAACTTTTTAAAAAATAATAGCCATCCTACTGGATGTGAAGTGGTGTCTCATGGTGTTTTGATTGGCTTCTTCCTAATGATGAATGGTGTGCATCTTTTCATGTTTCCCCTTGTTTTTTAAACCACTGTTTAACGTACACCTTCAGGATTGTCTCATTCCCTGATTTTACTCTCCAGGACTCTAGAGCCTTATGCAGTATAATTAAAGAACCAGGTGGAACTTTTTTTAATGACAATTTTACAGTTATAGAACCTATGCATTGACAGTCGTCTTGTATAGCTTCCCATTCACCAACTGCTCCCTGCAAAATGAACATAGTATCTTCCTAATGACCTATTTCTCATCTGATAATCACCTTATAAAAGAAATCTTTGAGATGATTTAGTTCAGTGCACTTTTCTTAAAAATGAGAAGCATGAGCTTTAAAGAGATAGCTTGACTTATACAAGCTCAGTCATCTCATCACTAGCACTGCCCAACCATCCTTCCGATTGTTTTCCCATCTATGAAAAACTTTAAGGCTCTTCTCAAAGATTCACTTACCCATTCTTCACACACCCTTTTAAGGCAGTAATGGCCAAGGCACATGGAGGCAAAGAGAAAAAAGTACCCATCTGAAAGTTAGATCTGAAGTATGTGGCTTTTTTTAAAAAGCTCATAATAGATTAATACAGTTGTTAGCTAAATAATTACCTGCAATGTGTAATTCTGTGGTTATAAATGGCAAGGTAGAATTTTTAACTTCTGAAAAGATGAAATGGGTATATTTCTACTGTGATCCCCAGCAGTCCCTCCTGCTTCTTCATGGTTTCATTATGAATAAACTCCCAAGGATAGCGAGTAGAACAAAACTGCTGCATTTTAGGGTTTGTGGTTTTTAAGCACCTGTACCCAAAGTCTCAGGACCTGATTTTGAGGAAGGCAAGCTTTTCTCTGGAATTGTCCACTCTCTCACAGCCGGCTCCTCTCATCTGACTTTCCTAGGATAAAAATTGTTAGCATGGCTGTAACCATATTTTCCAAAGCCAAAATTAATGTAAACAGTGTGACATGCATGAGAGTAAGTGTTACTCTTGGGACAATGGGAACAAATATATTAAATCAGGGCAACTCTAGAGAATGAGAGGAATGGTACACAAGCATTGCCAAATGTTACAGGTGCATCTCTTGGTCATTGTGTCTGAAATGGAAAAGCAAGTGAATAGGAAAAAGATGTAGCTCGAAAGTTGAAAATGTTGTACAATACTGTAAAGTGGCATCAAAAGGGTAAAAATGAGAATCATAATACCACTTGCATCTGCATGAATACAGTCCTATATGTTTGTGGCCACTTCCTCTATCATGAATATTTGGGGCAGTGGTTCCTTCACTTTATGTACTCAAGAATTTCCTTGAGAGTTTCTATAACATGAAGGTTTCTGTCATCAACACGAGATTTTGATCCCATACGTAAGGGGTTATTCTATACCAACCCAATTCTAGGGAACTTTAAAACTTAATTTATCATTTTACTTACTGAAGGGGGCAGTAGAGTCTAACAGATAGACTCAAAGCTGACTTCCTCTATGAGCTCCTTTCTTAGTACTTCCATTTCTGTATCTGTAATGATGATAAGACTGTTTATTTCAGGTCTTGGGGGGGAGGGAGTTTAATTTTGAAACTGGGAATGAAATGAGAAAATAGAGTGTGGAAATGTTTTGAGGTTACAAATCCTCAAATGTTTGCGTGTTTCACATCTTCATATGGTTTCATGTACCATATTGTTTTCTCTTTTGCATTTTACTTAATCTAATTTTTCGCTAAACCGAGGTTAGAATGAAAATATGTGATTCTGTGATATGGAGGATGTGTAGGATGAACAGGATGTCTTAATGACAGTCTAGGTTTAAGGCTTCTTTGTCCCATGTACTAAATACATAGAGCTTTTATGTGCAGGTAAAAAGATAAAGGGTCGATCTTTTGATAGCACATACTCAGTGGTTCAGGTGTTCTGGCTCAGTATTTACACATGGAACACAATTCTGTTGGCGTCCTCGCATGGTGTGTTCAGACAAAACCTGCTTTTGTGTTTGCACCTTAAGTGTATCAGGATCTTGTTGCCTTCTTCCAGGTAACGTTGGTAAATCAACCGACAAGTTTATTAACAGCAGCAGCTATGGGGCTTGTGTCAAAGCAACTCTATCCACCCTTCAGTGTCTCCTGTATTTGTTCTACAGGGAGTGTTTCCACCATGGTAACTTTGATAGGTGTGAGTTCTACAAACATTACTAGCAGATGATAAAAAAAGTCTTGTCCATCTCTCTTCTTTGTTCATGCCCAAAGTCTCTGACAAGTTCTCTCTGTTCTCTGAAGCCAACATCATTCTTACAAGACTGTAGGAAGTCAATCAGAGCAAGTGTACACTAAAGCCACTTCCCTCACAGAATCTTTTCTCAGCTGTGAAAGGCTGTCTACCTTACCTGCTCCCCCATTGCCACCTAAAAGTAGAATCCAAAACCCATCAGAATTCATGGGGAAATGAACTATACTTAATGAAATTATCTCTTAATTATAAAGAACTTGAACAATGTTCTTGCCATTTTTAGTTGTAGAGGTGAAAATGAATAATAAAGATCCTCCTGTGGCTACAAAAGGATCACGGGGACCTGCAGGCCACACTTAAAAGGCCACTCAATCGCCCAGGTTGCTCTTAGAGCATGCGGCCTGCCGTAGTCACCTCCAGCAGTAACTGGGTACAGCCAGAGGCGTTCCTATAGGGTTCTGCCCTTTAAAATCCCTTAAAGAATTCCAACTACTTGCAATTCCTGGAGAATGCAGATCTTTTTTTCTCCTCTCCTTATCTAATAGAAGTTTAGCTAGCTGTTCTGTAACTCATGGGTGTCAGTGAAAGTTAACTGTCATTTGTTTGCAAATGAAACCTGAGCTCTCTGAAAATGACTCCCATATAAAACCCTTCCCCCATAACACTCCTCCAGACTTCCAGATGATTTTAGATAGTTTCCTGTTCTCCCACTTCTTGGAAATATTCCATGGCATGCTGAGCAGACAGTTTTAGCCAAAAGTGCCTATAAATATCTTATTTTCCTGCTTGCTGCCTTCTCTCTAAGACTTTTATAAAGGAGCTGAAACAAATCCACCAGAAACAAAACCTCACTGTGAGATGTGTTGGTGAGGCCTATGAAAAATCAGATCTATAGGCCAAAAATTGCCCTGCAGTCTCTGCTTTGCCATATTTGACTTATGCAATCATTGCCTGGAAAAAGAAGCATTTTATTTCCTGCCAGATGATCTCATGAACTGAACAGTCAATCAAAAATATCTCTCTTGAACTTTACTGCTCCTTAAGAAAATACTTTATTATGCAGCTTTAAAAAAAAAAATCCCAAACCAGTGTTCTATATTAGACTGTAAAACTGGGTAACCAATTCCTGAGCTCTACCATGAAGGCAACAATTTTTTAAACATTTTATTTTAATATAATTTCAAACTTAAAAAACACTTTGAAAAATAATACAGAGAACATCACTATACCCCCCACCCAAATATCTACATCCACCTAATTTTAACGTTTTTCCACATTTGCTGTGTCATTCTATCTATCTTTCCATCCACCTATATCTAGCTATCTATACAACTACCATTTTCTAAAAATTTGAGTGTATGTTATATATATCATGCTCCTTGAATACTAAATATTTCCATGTTCATTTCCTAAGAACAAGGATATTCACTTATCTAACCACCTTAAGTACAATTATCAACTCCAAGAAATTTAACATTGATGTAACATTACATACAATCTATAGTCCAACTTTTTCATATGTCCCAATATGTCCTTTTGGGCATTCTCTCCTCTGTTATTACAGTCCCATACCATGTATTGCATTTAATCGATATTGCCTCTTTAGTCTCTTATTTTTTGTTAATTGAGGTAACATATCTACAACACAAACTTCCCTATCTCGACCACTCTCAAGCCCACAATTTATGGTTTATATCACATTCACAATGTTGCTACCATCACCATTATCCATCACCAGAACTTTCCCATTGCCCCAACCTGAAACCCTGTACTCATTATATATTAACTTCCAATTGCCCCCCTTCACGTCCCAACCCCTGGTAACCTGTACTCTACTTTCTGTCTCTGTGAGTTTGCATATTCTAGATATTTCATATAAGTGGGATCATACAATATCTGTCTCTTTATGTCTGACTTATTTCCTTCAACATGATATCTTTAAGGTTCATCCATTTTGTAACACTGGATCAAAACTTCATTTCTTTTTAAGGCTGAATAATATTTCATTGTATGATTTTATCAAATTTTGCTTGTCCATTCATTTGTTGATGAACACTTGGATGGTTTCCACCTTTTGGCTAATATGACTAATTTTGCTATGATCAATGCTATACAAAGATACCTCTGAGAGCTAGTTTTAAATGCTTTTGAGTACATACCAAGAAGTGTGATTTCTGGGTCTATGTTTAACTTTTTGAGGAACCATCAAACTGTTTTCCACCTTAGCTATATCATTTTACATTCCCATCAACAATGTACTAAGGTTCCTATAACTGTGCATCCTTACCAGCACTTCTTATTTTCCATGTTTTTGAAGAATAACCATTCTGGTGAGTGTAAGATGGTATCTCATTGTGATTTCGATTTGCATTTTCCTAATGGTTAATGCTGTTGACCATCTGTTCTTATACTTATCAGCCATTTGTGTGTGTGTGCGTGTGTGTGTGTATACGTATCTTTTTAAGATGTCTCTTCAAGTTCTTTGCCTATTTTTTTATTGGGTCATTTATCTTTTTGTTGTTGAGTTGCAGCAGTTCTTTATATACTCTGAATATTAAACACTTATCAGATATAAAGTGTCCATTTATTTTCTCCCACACTGTTGTTTGTCTTTTCACTTTCTTAATAATGTCCTTTGAGGCTCAAAAGTTTTTAATTTTGATTGAGTTCAATTTACCTATTTTTGGTTTTGTTGCACATGTTTTTGGTATAAAGTCTAAGAATCCATTGCCCAATACAAGACCCATAAGATATTACATTATGTTTTCTTCTAAGACTCTTAAGAGTTTTAGCCCTTATATATAGGTTGCTGATCCATTGAGTTGATTTTTTTTGTCAGTAAAAATTTTTATTAATAATCTATAGTCTCCTCTTCACTCTGGGACCTATGTGTGTCTATGTGGGCTGCCCTTATGCCTAAACTAGTTCTTTTTTTTTTTTAATAATAAATTGTCTTTTTTTTTAAGATACATAAATCACAAAAAAAGTTACATTAAAAAATATGAGGTTCCCACATACCACACTTCCCACCTACTCCCACACTAATCCCACATCAACAACCTTTTTCATCAGTGTGGCCCATTCATTACATTTGGTGAATACTGCTGTACCACATGGATTATAGTTTACCTTGTAGTTTACATTCTCCCCCAGTCCATTCAGTGGGGTATGGCAGAATATATAATGTCCTGCATCTGTCCCTGCAATATCGTTTAGAACAAGTCCAAGTCTCAAAAATGCCCCCACATCTCATCTCTACTTCTTTCTCCCTGCCCTCAGCAACCACCTTGGCCACTTTATCCAGATCAATGCTACAGTTTCTTCCATTACTAGTCACAATAGTTTTATAATAGAATACCAGTAAGTTCACTCTAATCCATATTTTAATCCTGTGGACCCTGGGTTGGTGATGTCCACGCCACCTCTTTATTGAGAGGGGGCTTAGATCCCCTATGGGTGATGGATGTGATTCTCCTGCTTGGAGTGGTAGGCACTCTCAGTTCCTTGGTGTGTCAGTTGACCATCTTCACCTTCCTGTTAGCCAAACTGTGCAAATCCAACAAACTGGAGAGTAGGAGTTGCAACTCTGCTGAGGCTCAGGGCCCAGCTGGCCACCCTGGCACCAAGGGATTGCTATCAATCACTAACTGGTGATGCAACTAGAAGGAGACCTTATTCTCCAGACTGCCACCGGTGAAGATCCTCTCCTGTTCACAAGTCACAATAAAGTTTATGTCTTACTCAGTGCTGGGTACATTCTTTAGTCAGACGGTCACTCTGACCCGTGTCCTTCAGGAGTTGGGTTAGAACACCTTATAAATGGAGGGTCATAAGGAACAAACACCCCAAATCCTTGGGTGGCTCCAAGGAGATTGCAGGAAGTTATAGGGTTATCTGGTGGCTGCCATCACTTAGTACCCTCTAGTGGATTTCCAGATCTGGAGCCCGGGAGGGGGTAGGGGGAAAGGGCTCTGCGGCACCAGGGGCCGGGGACGGAACTGCCTCCCCTAGAGACGACAGCAGCAGCAGCTGCTGCAGGCACTGCCAGGGCTGCTTTTCCCGGGTGTGCCCTGTGCCAGCACCCATCGCCAGGGCCACATCGAGGACCCAACACCCAGCGAGCCATTGAGTTGATTTTTGTATATGTTGTGAAGTAAGGATCCAATATTATTCTTTTACATGAGGATATCCAGTTTTTCCAGCACCATTTATGGAAAAGACTATTATTTCCCAGTTGAGTGGACTTGGCACCCTTGTCAAATATCAATTGGCCATAAATATGAGGGTTGATTTCTGAACTCTAAGGTTCCATTTTCCTATATGTCTGTCCATGTGCCAGAACTATGCTGTTTTGGTTACTGTGGCTTTGTAATAAGTTTTAAGATCAAGAAATGTGAGTCCTCCAACTTATTTCTTCTTTTTTTAAGATGTCTTCTACTATTCGGGGTCCCTTGCCCTACCATATAAATTTGATCATTGGCTTTTCCATTTCTGTAAAGAAGGATGTTGGAATTTTTATTGTGGTGCATTAAATTGCTTTGGGTAGTACTGACATCTTAATAATATTTAGACTCCAGTCCATGAACATGGAATGTCCTTCTGTTTATCTAGGTCTACTTTGATGATTTGTTTTAGCAATGTTTTGTAACTTTCTGTGTGCAGGTCCTTTATATCCTCGGTTAGGACTTGGTTGGATATTAGATTCTTTCAGTTGCTGTTGTAAATGCAATATTTTTCTTGATTTCTTCTGGTTGTCCATCACTACTGTATAGAGATACTACTGATTTTTGGGTGTTGATCTTGTACCCTGCCACTTTGCTGAATTCAGTTATTAGCTAACATGGAGGTGAAGAAGGTCAACCACCATACCAGGGAGCCAAGAGTGCCTACAACTGAAAGCAGGAGGATTGCATCCAGCATCCATGTGGAATCTAAGCCCCCTCTTGATATAGATGTGGAGTGGACACAACCATTCTAAGGTCCACAGGATGGAGGAATAGAGTGGACTTACTGATATTCTATTCATGAACTATTGTGATTAGTAATCGAAGAAAATGTGGCATTGGTATGGAGAAAGTGGCCACGGTGGCTGCTGGGGGTAGGGAGTGGGAGGAAGAGATATGATATGGGGCATTTTCGGGGGTTGGAGTTGTCCTGGGTGGTGCTGCAGGGACAGTTACCAGACATTGTATGTCCTGCCATGGCCCACTGGGTGGACTGTGGGAGAGTGTGGGCTATGATGTGGACCATTGACCATGAGGTGCAGCGGAGCTCAGCTATGTATTCACCAAATGTAATGAATGTCTCATGATGAGAAAGAAGGTTGTTGTTATCGGGGAGTAGTGGGGTGAGGGGGGTGGGGGGTATTTGGGGACCTCATATATTTTAATGTAACATTAAAAAAATAAAGACAAAAAAATTATTAGCTCTAATAGCTTTGTTATGAATTTTTCAGGTGTTCTGTATGTAGGATCATGCTGTCTGCAAATACAGAGTTTTATTTCTTCCTTTCCAATTGGGATGCCTTTTATTTATTTTTCTTGCCTAATTTCTCTGGTTAGAAATTCCGGTACAATATTAAATAACAGTGGTGACAGTGGGCATCCTTGTCTTGTTCCTGATCTTAGGGAGAAATATTTCAGTCATTAACTGTAGAGTATGATGTAGCTGTGAGTTTTTCATATATGCCCTTCATCATGTTGATGAAGTTTCCTTCTATTCCTAGTTCTCTAAGTGTTTTTATCAAGAAGTGGTGCTGCATTTTGTCAAATGCCTTTTCTGCATCAATTGAAATGATCATGTGGGTTTTTCCTTTTGATATTGTTGATGCTATTTTTTTTAATTCTCTATTTCATTTCTATCTATTATAATCTTTGTTATTTCTTTCCTTCTGCTCCCTTTAGATTGAGTTTATTCTTCACTTTCTAGACCCTCCAATTCCAAGATTAGGTCTCTGAATTGAAATCCCTCTTTTTTAAAGGTAAATATTTAGAGCTATAAATTTCCCTCTCAGCACTGCCTTTGCTATATCCATAGGCTTTTGTATGTATGCTGTGTTTGCATTTTCATTTGCCTCAAGGTATTTCCTAATCTTCGTTGTGATTTTTTCTTTGACCCATTATTTGTTTAAGAGCACATTGTTTAATTTCCACATATTTGTTAATTTTCCCTTTCTCCTTTTGTTATTTCTTTCTAATTTCATTCCATTGTAGTTGGAGAAGATACATTGTATGATTTCAATATTTTCAAATTTATAGAGACTTGATTTTTTCTTAACATACAGTATATTCTGGAGAATGATTCATATTTACTAGAGAAGATGTGTATCCTGCTGCAGTTGAGTAAAGAGTTCTATATATGTGTTGGGTCTAGTTTCAGAGTTTTGTTCAAGTTTTCCATTTCCTTATTAATCTTCTGTCTAGATGTTCTATCCATTATCGAAAGTGGTATGTTCAAGTCTCCTACTATTAATGTAGAACCATCTCTTTCTTCATTCAAATCTGTCAATATTTGTTACATATATTTTTGGGCTCTGCTGTTAGGTACATGTTTTTTTAAATTGTTATGTCTTCTTAATTTAACCCTTTTATCAGTCTGTAAAGATCTTCTTTGACCCTTTTATTTAGTTTTTTACTTAAAATCTATTTTATCTGATATTAGTATAGCTATCCCAGCTGTCTCGTATGGTATATGTTTTTCCATCCTTACTTTCAACCTGCTTATGTCTTTGAATTAAAGATGAGTCTCTTATAAACAGCATATAGTTGGGTCGTACTTTTTTTTATCCATTCTGCCAATCTCTATCTTTTGACCAGTGAATTTAATGTAATTTAATTTACATTTAAGTTACTGTTAATAATACAGGAATTTCTTCTACCATTTTGCTCTTTAGTCTTTGTAAGTTGTATACTTGTTATTCCCCAATTCTTCTGTTAATGCCTAGTTTCATATTTATTTGATTTTGCCTTTGCCAAGCCACCCAATTCAATTTTTTCTTACTCTGCTTTAGCTCTTTCAAGCTTTGCTAGAGGGCAAATTATGGGCAAGGGAGATAGGGGAGCCAGTGAGAAGTTATCCAGATCAGTCTTTCTCAGCAGAACAAGGCCAGGGACTCACAAAGGGGCCCCAGCTGGCTCAACACTGCTTTGGGGAGGAAGTGAAGAAGAGACCAGCAAGGGTGTCAGGTACTTCTCCTGTGGCTCTTTGAAGCTGGTTTTCTTGATTCAGCATTTGCCTAGTAAATGCAGCCGTTTAACTGTTTTCCATAGTTTTGAATGGTCTTTAAGTCTCCTCTGCTGTTTTTGCCAGAGATGGTTTGGAATAATGGCTGCTGTCAGAACTGGGCCCCTAATGGTCTAAAGTAGCTCATCAAAGCAAAAATAAGCAGTTGGACTGCACACCCGCAGATCTTGGGGAACTAAAACTTTATCTCCCATTCTGGCACCAGCCAGCTGTACCAGGGACCAGCACTGAGGACCTCACTGCTGCCTCCCATGAGGAGGGGAATAGGCAGTGGCACAGAGAGTAAAATTCCCCAGTATTTACCACAGTTTATCAGCCTCTTCCTTCTGTTCTTCCCTGAGTGTTGCAGTGTTCTACTAGATTCTGGACTTTCAAAATAGTTGATTCAAACAGATCCTGCCTGTTTAATAATTATTCTGGTAGAGGAATTAATTACTGGGACTTCTTACTCTGCCATCTTCCCACAATACTCCATATGCATTTGATGGTTAGCTTTTTCATTTCTGCAAAGAAGACTATTGGAATTTTGATTGAGATTGTTAAATCTGTAGATTGCTTTGGGTAGAACTGACACTTTTATGGTATTAAGTCTTCCAATCCATGAACATGGAATATCTTTTCATTTAAATAGTTCCTCTTTAATTTCTTTCAGTAATGATTTGTAGTTTTGTGCATCTAAGTCCTTTATATCTTTGGTTAACTTTATTCCTAGATATTTTATTATTTTAATTGCTATCTTATTTTGCCAGAGCTGCTATCATAAATACTACAGACTATATTTAGCTTAACAACAGGAATTTATTGTTTCACAGTTTTGAGGCTAAAAGTCCAAAATCAAGAGATCATAATGGTTTGTTTTCTCCCTGAGTTTGTAGCATTCTTGTCTGGCTGCTAGGAATCTTTGTGACTCTTTGGTTTGTATTTCTGCTTCCCTTCACATGACAATATCCTCTCCTTTCTGGCTCCTGTGACTTCCAGGTTCTTTTATGAGGCCTCCAATAATCTGGATTAAATACCCCTGGTTCAGTTAACCACACTTTAACTACAAATCATATCTTCCAAAGTCCTATTTACAATGGTTCACATCCACAGGAACACAGATTAAGTTTAAGAATGTGTTTATTGGGGAACACAATTCACCATTCAGTTAGTATTTTGAATGTTTTCTTGATTTCCTCTTCAGGTTGTTTTGTTCAATTACCTTGTACCTCACCACTGTGCTGAATTCATTTATTAGCTCTAGTAGCATTCTTGTAGATTTTTCAGGATTTTATATATACATGATCTTGTCATGTGAGAATAGGAATCATTTTTCTTCTTCCTTTATAATTTGAATGATTTTTATTTCTTTTTCTTGCCTAATTGCTCTGGCTGGACCTTCTAATACAATGTTGAATAACAGTGGTGACAGTGGGCATCCATGTCTTGTTCCTGATCTTAGGGGGAAAGCTTTCAGTCTTTCACTGTGGAGTGTAATGTTAGCCATGCATTTTTCATATATGCCCTTCATAGTGTTGAGGAAATTCTCTTCTATTTCTAGTTTTCAAAAAAAGTTGCTGTATTTAGTTTAATACCTTTTCTCCATCGCGATGATCATGTGGTTTTTTTCTTTAATTCTGTTAATGCAGTGCATCACATTGATTGATTTTCTTGTGTGGTACTGCCCTTGCATTCCTGAAATAGATATCACTTGATGATGGTGGATAATCCTTTTAATGTGCACCATGATGGGAAATTTGAGATTATTTTCCCATTTCTCTTCTAACCTATCCTTGTTCACAGAGAGATTTTACTTACTGGCCTCCCTTCTCTCCTGTCTCCTATCTCCATCATCATCAACAACACCAGATCTTCTGGAGAGGCATTGTGAAACTCCCTGATGACTCTGTTTATGGTAGGCAAGACCCTAATACCATCTTTCAATCACGTTATTGTAAAGAACCTTAGAAATCAGATATATGAGTTTAATTATATTCCCTTTTGCTTCAACCTCCCTATTACATACACCTTCCTTTGCAAAAGGTAATTTAATTGTTGGAATTAGAAGAGATAAAAATGGAAAGCGGACGTGACTCAACTGACAGAGCGTCCACCTACCATATGGGAAGGTCCAGGGTTCAATACCCAGAGCCTCCTGACCCATGTGGTGATCTGGCCCACGTGCAGAGCTGCTGTGCACAAGGAGTTCTGTGCCACACAGGGGCGCCCCTGCGAAGGGCTGCCCCATGCTCGAGGAGAGCCGACCCACATGAAAAAAGTGCAGCCCGCCCAGGAGTGGCGCTGCACACACGGAAAGCTGATGCAGCAAGATGCTGCAACAAAAAAGTGATGCAGTTTCCCGGTGCCACTGAGGGTGCAAACGAACACAGAAGGACACACACAAATGGAGAGAGAAGATAATGGGGCGGGGGAAGGAGAAAGAAATAAATAAAATAAACCTTAAACAAAAAAAAAAGAGATAATAATGCCTGGAGACCTCTCAGTTAGAGGTAGAGTGGGCATCATCATCCCAGAATCCTCAGGATTGGAGAATAAAATTTGGACTAGAGTGATCTTACTTTTATTCTACTGTAGTCTTATTGTGATTCTAGCAATGGAAGAAAGTATATCATTGATGTGGAGACAGTGTCCACTGGAGTTGCTGAAGGCAGGGAGAGGGAAAAAGAGATGTACGATGGGGCATTTTCGGGACTTGGAATTGTCCTGCATGATATTATAAAGACAGATACAGGACATTATATATCCTACCATAATCTACAAAATTAAGGGGGAGAGAGAGTAAACTACATTTAAATTATAATCCACATGCAGTATGGCAGTGCTCCAAAATGTGTTCGTCTATTGCAATGAATGTATCACACTAATGAAAGAAGTTGTTAATATGGGTAAAGTGGGAGGTATGGGGAGTGGGGCATATGGGAATCCCCTGTATTTTTTATGTAACATTTTATGTAATCTATGTATCTTTTAAAAATAAAACACGTGGTTTTTTAAAAAGTGTCTGGAGAGAACTTTTTAGAAGTAATGCTTCCATAACCTGTTGAGTTGCCTTTTGTCTATTATTTTATTTTTTGAATTTGATATAAAATTTGAATTTAAACAAAAAGAGAATGAATTTAGCTCAGTAACACTTTCCCTTCCCCCTTTCTTCCTCTTCTCTCTTCTTTTCCCTTACTTTTTTGGTATCTAATTCATTATATAATTTGGAATGGGAGACAGTTCCAAAATCATCATTCTATAGATGAGGAAACTGAAGCCCAGAGACATTAACTGACATTTCTATATGCCCTTTACTGGCAAGAGTGGTCGAAGGGCAGTAACATTCAGGAGGTGTTCACAATTCCTCAATTCCTCTTATCCTCTTATCCTCTATGTTAATCATGTACCAAGACGTTCATTTGTCTTGTTGTTCTGTATTCTCAAGAAATTCTGTTGCCTACCCCACCTCTTGCTTTTTCTACTTTACTCTAATTTGGTCACAGCCCATACCCAGTTTATTGCTAAAGTTTCTAGAGATTGCACCATGTTACGCTTTTCTTCTTTTTAAATTCCTAAAGAATATGCACAATCAATATAAGTAGGCATCTTGAATAATTGAAAGATCACTGAGCTCCATGCTTTTTATACTTTTTTAAAAGAGGTACCAAGGCTTAAACCCAGAACCTTGTATATGGGAAGCAGGCACTCAACCACTTGAGCTACATCCTGTCTCCTTTTATACTTTTTTAACCATAGAATTCCTTGTTCAAATAAATGTAACATATAAAACAATTTAAAATGCATCAGTTCACATGGAAGCAGAAATACAGGATTCAAATCCAAATCAGGGAAGCGTATTTGGCCCAACAGATAGGGTGTCTGCCTACCACATGGGTGGTCCAAAGTTCAAACCCAGGGCCTCCTGACCCATGTGATGAACTAGCCCATGCACAGTACTGATGCATGCAAGGAGTGCCGTGCCATGCAGGGGTGTCCCCCACATAAGGGAGCCCCACCTGTAAGGGGTGAGCCCCGTAAGGAGAGCCACCCAGCACGGAAAAAGTGCAGCCTGCCCAAGAATAGCGCTGCGGAGAGCTGACACAGCTGACGCAGCAAGATGATGCAACAAAACGAGACACAGATTCCAGGTGCCACTGAATAGAATGCAAGTGGACCCAGAAGAACACACAGTGAGTGGACATAGAGAGCAGACAACTGGGGGGGGGGGGCATGGAAGGGGAGAGAAATAAATTAAAAATAAATCTAAAAAAAAAAAACAAATCCAAATCACCTTGCCATGCACCCCACACCACCTGCCTTAAGGGGTTCCCAAAGCACAATTTTACTTTTTTTAAACTTTTTTTAAATGTTTTTAATTTTTTATAAGATACCTAGATTACAGAAATGTTATATAAAAATATAGGAGATACCCATATGCCCCACTCCCTACCCCTCCCACATTTTCCCACATTAATAACATCCTTCATTAGTGTGGTACATTTGTTACAATTAATGAACACCTTTTGGAGCATTGCCATTAAGCATGGACTATAGTTTACATTGTAGTTTACATTCCCACAGAATTTTGTAAGTTATGATGAGATAAATAATTGTCTGTATCTGTCATTGCAATGTCATTCAGGATAATACCCAAGTCCTGAAAATGCCCCCATATTGCACCTGTATTTTCCCTCTCCCTCTCCTCAGATTTGCTATAATCAAAATAAGTCTATAATGGAATACCAGTAAGTTTACTTTAGTCCATCATTCATTCCCCAGTCCTGAAGATTCTGGAATGGTGATACCCACTTCGGCTCTAATTGAGAGTGGGCTTAGATCCCATGGGGCAGATGGATGGGACTATCTTGCTTGTAGTTGCAGACTCTCTCAATTCCTTGGGATGGTCATTGTCCATCATCATCTCCTTGTCACTTGTCCTGGGTGAGTCCGATGAACCGGAAAGCATGTAATACAACTCTGTTAAGTTTCAGGGCCCAGCTGGCACATGGACTGCCCAAAGATTTAGGTCTCTTGGATATACACCTATCAACTCTTACTATAGTTTCAAATAGAAGAAGCAGAAGAGCCATGTGTAGGGAAACCACAACTGAGTCCAACTCTGTCACACTGGGGAGCATAAATTCCCAAATAGTGCCCATTGGCAGGGCACCAAACTCCTGAGCTGTCTACCCTGCTTGTAGTGTCTGGATGTCTCCAGAGCCCTCAGGAGCCCCACTATTTGAGGCAATATTTACATTGGCAGTTAATTAGATCCTCCTGAAACATGCATAAGCCTAATCTCTGGAATGACCCCCTGACTCACCTTGAGGTCTCTTAGCCATTTATATTCATTTGTCTTTACCCTTTCCCTCTTTTGAGTGAGGTCTTTTTCCAGTTACATTGCTAGTTGGTTCTTGGTAGTAATCCCTCAGTGGTTTATCCCCAGGAGTAATGTCCCATGCTAAGTGGAAGTTAATATATTTATATGCTGAGTTTGGCTTAGAGAGAGGCCAAAGCACAATTTTAAAACTACTGCCCATTCTCTTCCCATTAAGCAAATCTAAGATGTCTAAGAAAGAGTTTAATGATCCAAAGGTTTAAAAAAATCTGGTATCCATTCCTGATAAATCAGAAAATCCTGATAAAGTCCAAATAACTATTAGTTAACTATCCCAAACTTGGTAAGTTAACAGGACAGGTTTAATCAACTGCAACAACTAACCCAAATTGCAGACCAAATTGCAGGTGCTCTGTCCTTCATTAAAAGAATAGCAAATGATCACGGGCACCAAGGGTTGCTGATTGACTCAAACTATAATATTGCTTCTTGACCTTAAGCTCTTTAACAGACAAATTTTTTATGTCACCTTCATCCCTTCTTCCTCAGCTGAGATCCAAAGAGCTGAATCAACTTTTCTAAGAATACACAAGTCCCCCTGTCCCCATTCCAGTGCTCTTTCCACAGCACCTAACAGAACATCTCATCTCCATGACATGCTGTGTCCACTTTCATGGGCTGATGAAAGTGACAATAATACAAGTATTGGTAATAATAATAATAACAATAATGAGTAGGAGGAACAAGAGCAGAAGAAGGAAAAAGAAAACCCATAATTTACTGAGAACATTCTGTGAACCTATGTTTATTTCCTGAAGCCTCTGGGGTAGCTGTTCTTACCCTCATTTTATATAAAATGGAAAGTAATTAATTTACTGAAGATCATACTGCTAGTAAGTGACCAAGCTGACATGTAAAACTTGACCTGTCTGGTTCTAAAGCTTATACTCTTTTCACTATATCATACTGCCACTGCTTTGTAAGTATTTCTTTTAGTCTTTTCCTGAAAGACTGTTTCTTCATGAGAGCCTTATTTTAATCGCAATAAGAAAAATTACTGTGATTAAAAATCAGGTTCTACCTCTATGATTAGGTATAAACCTAAATCTAATTTGGAATTTTGCCATATTTGATAACAACTGCTATCTGAGGTTCATTTGCAAAGTCAGGTATATAAAATGTTAAATTGTAATACAATATTGTTTCATGTAACTGTAAAATCACATACCACCCTATCAAAGAACCATCACTTGAGGCTGTTTTTTTATTTGTTTCATAGACACAATCCCACTGACCCACATGAGACTGCAAGCTAATTGAAGTGTTATCATTATTAATAACACTAAAAGGTTGTTACATTCCAAATAAGCAGTCTGCCCACTTACTATCCTTTGCTTTGGTTTAATTTAGGGATGTCTGCTGCTGTAAGAAGAAATTACACTGAAATGATGAGGAAGTAAGCTAGAAATCCCAAAGCCCAATTCTTGTCTAACTCAGTATGACTTCATATTTTATCTGCCCTTATCTTTTGGGAGACCAGTGTCTAAGTTTGCCATGCTGCCATGACAAATACCACACACTGATTGGCCTAACAACAGGAATTTATTGTCTCATGGCTTAGGAGGCCAGAAGTCCAAACTCAAGATGTTGATATGGCCATGCTTTCTCCCCAAAGACCCCAGCGTTCTGGAACTGACTTGCCACATCCTTGGGCTTCGTTGGCTCTGCCTCCTATGACAGGGCAGTCTCTCCCTGTGTCTGCCCTTCCCCTTTCCCAGTGACTTCCAGCTTCTGGCTCCCTCCTTTGACTTTCTCTAGCTTCTCTCTCTACAGATTAAGTTCTACAGATTAAGGCCCACCCTGATTCAGTTGGCCATACCTTACCTAGTAATAACATCTTCCAAAGGTCCTATTTACAAATGGCTCCATACCCACAGGAGTGCGGATTAAGATTTTAAGAACATGCCTTTGGTTGGGGTACATAATTCAATTTATCACAACCAGGTATTTATTTTTCAGGCATATTGTAGACTGGAGTCCTGCTAGATACCTGAGTTCTATATTCCCCAAATTGCTAACTGAATATTTGGGAAGTTCACCAGTTTTACTACTTGTTAAATTACTAGTACTGGCCCAGAGAAAAATGTATGTTTCTATAGAGGCCTACCTTTAGAATGCCTTTTAATTACTGTAAAAGTATAGCTGAATTAAATGATTCATAAAATGTCCTGTTCAGAGCAGTGATGTTTGTTGGCTTAGAGGAGTCTGCACAGCTCCATCCAATGCATAGGACATTTTGTTAGGGGGTGGCAGTGCAGTTTAAACTAATTCCCAGGAAGCGGATGTAGCTCAAGCAATTAAGCTCCTGCCTACAACCGGGAGGTCCTGGAGAAGAACAACAAGATAGTGAGCTGGCACAACGGGCTGGTGCAGCAACCTGATGTAACAAGATGATGCAACAAGATGACACAAAGAGGAAACACAATGAGTGACACAGCAAAGCAGGGAGCGGAGGTGGCTCAAGCAATTGAGCACCTTTCTCCCACATGAGAGATCCCAGGTTTGGTTTCCAGTGCCTCCTAAAGAGAAGTAGAGCAGACTCAGAGAGCAGCGAGCACAAACAACAAAGAGGGAGAATAATTAAATAAACATAAATCTTTTTAAAAAATTAAATTAAAAAAATAAACTAAGTCCCTATAATAGATAACAGCAGACTTTTCAAGTCCATCAGGCTAAAACAAGCCATACTCAGTTATAAGTTTGTAAATCAATGTAATCTTTATTATTCAACTTCTTAGTTTGTCCTCCCCACCCCCCAGTACATGTAATTCAGTATTCTGGCAAACCCTTCTTTGTTTAAATCCCAGATGAAGTTAATTTAAAATAATGGGTACAGTCTTAGTATGTTCCATATCTTCTACTTCCTCTTGGTTCAATATTTCATAAAATTATGCCCTTGCATAAGAATAAAATGCTACCTATTCACTTAACAGAGGCTTGTAAGTAACTATAAATTGAAAGAATTCAGTAAAATTAAGTCATGCCAACTTAATCTCCCTTATGTTTTTTAAAGTGTAGAATGTAGCATTGTATTTCCTAGTTCCAACCAACATTGAATTCAACTAACTATAATAATATTTACTCCTTTGCATGCTCTTTTCCTTGAGTATATTATGAAAAATGTTGTTAAATTGTTTAAAAAAACTGCTATTTTTAATATTTAATTTTAAATATTTCATATTTAGCCCATCTGACCCAGACTGAAATCAAAGGAGTTGTTTAAAGTGGGAAAGGGAAAGACCAGGTTGAAAGAAACAAAACAGACAGGGTTGCTAACCATCCAACTCTATGAGCCTAAGTAAATGGAGGACAGAATTGATTCTCTGGTTGACAAGATGATGTGGAATATTTTTTCCCAAAATATTCAATTTTCCCAAAGCTGGGGGATATGGTTTAGTTTGGAGGTCAGATCTAAGCAACGTATCTTGCTGGGCCATATCTCTATTTAGAGCAAATCCTGAGGATAAGAAAAGAGCTGGAAGAGTCTCCCCAGAGGAGGGCGGGAGGCATCTGGACTCTGGAACTGATCCCCTAGTCAGGGCTGACCGAGCTGGAGAAGAAACCCAGGCCAGCAGCAGCAGCAGTGTTGGTGAGGGCCCCTTCTGCAGAGTCCAGCAGCACCACGGGATTTCTACAGCATCCCTAGGTGGGCAGTAGCAAGACTGAGCCTTGAAACAAGCCAGGACTCCTTGTCCAAGACACCCACAAGGGAGCCAGGGAGGCGCGGTGAGGGGGACTCACTATGTGGCATTTAACAAACCAAGAACCATTCTTCACTTCTGTTTCTTTGTTTGCAAAAATACTTACCTCCTGGAGTTGTTTTAAGGAGTGACTTACGTTAAGTTCCCAGGTTTCAATAAGTAAACTCAACTTTTCACCAAATACCTGAGAATTCACCTGGGATTTGCCTAGATTCTCACCCACCACTGATTAGTCACTCCTGCATCAGCTTTCCTGGGCTCCTTGTATCTGCCTTTTCCTTTGATGGCCACATCTGCCCTGCCATAGTCCACTTTAGGTGCCTACTGAGCTCCCACTGTGCATTTTGTACCTGACTTGTCATTGGCCCACCAGCCAGTACCTGGATTAATACTTCCACCCACGCTCTTTGAGTTCTTGGCTTCAGTTGCTGAAGCTCTTTCTTGGGCTTTTCAAAACAAGTCTGCAGAGCTTTTTCCTACTCACCTTTATTTGTAAATTACAATGTTTGTGCACCTCTAGGAGGCACATCTGGATGCAAATATATTCTCAAGTTGGCATCGCATAGTAATACCAGCTATGGCCAGTCACCTAGCTGCAGCCACTCATGCAGGTACAGTTCACATGTCATCTGGGGCATTGCTGCCTGTCTCATTTCCCTCCACCTTTAACTGGAAGGTCAGAACTTTCTAGAGACTCCCTTGGTGTATTTCTTATAGAATATTCAAGGCAGTGTTTTACTTTAAGCAAATTCACTGGGACAAGTGAGTCTCAAACCTTTCCGTGACACATTGGAGAAGTATTGATTTTTGGTATCAACATGAAACGTAAGCACAACCTTCTGAATTGTAAATCCAGTCACCTATATACATCTTAGGCAGTAGTTGCATGGGACAATGACCAGAATGCTCTTTTCAAAGTAGACTTCTGTTTTAGGGAAACTGCGATTACCAGAAATGCTGCATGGCTTCATCTGTTTACTGGCCAATCTTCAAAAGCCACATTTTTCCTATTGCTTTCTGAAACCAAGTATTCTTTATCACTCTCCAAGGTCTGAAAAGAGATTATTTCTGCCCAGCAAGCCAGGAAAAAAATGCCATTGGTGACAGAACAATTGGAAAAGCTTACTAAGGGAGGATTCTCCAAGGCAGGCACTCTGAGGGAGAAGATTTCCAGGACTGGAGCATCCTCAGGGATGTCCCTCACAGGGTTGGGGTAGCCCCGAAGCAGAACTGACAGGATTGCACGTTCAGCTGGGCAAATAGGCAGCTGACTTCTGAAGGGCCCCTACCTTGAAAATATCTCTGGTGAGGATGGAGGATGGGGCAGGGGTTTGCAGAGAACTCTAAACTCAGAAAGGCAGATCATACCTCGCCCCGTAATCCAAGGGTTCTTCACCTCGGGGGTGGGGGGCTGTGGGATTGGGTTGGAGAAAATGTGATTGTGTTTCTCTTTCTGGGGAGAAAAATATTTAGCTTTTGTCATGTCCCACAAAGAAATAAAGAGTTACTAACAAGTTTAGATGATATTATTTTGAAAATTAGGTAGCTATTTCCTTAAAAATTTTAAATTGATGACTTTCCTTCTTCATTAAGGAATGATGGCAGTTCATTAGAAATGCCTTTTTTGTTGTAACCTTATAGTAATTTAAGGATGTGCAGGTTCTTTAAAAAATTTTTATTGTTAATGAACATTACCTGAAATAGGTGAGATCCTCTGTTGGAACTTGGAAATTCTATTTCAAAGAACTCTTTGTTATAGGATTATTGTAGAGCAGTTTTTTCCTGGGTGATCAGTTCAATTCAAATAATAAAAATTGAGGATTTGCTTTATACAAGGTTTGAAGCTAAGAGGGCAAGGGGATTCAAAGATATGTAAACATCCATTGCTATCAGAGAATTTACAGTCTCCTGGGACATTAAATAGTTAGATAAATAAACTACAAGTTCAATAAATAAAATACCAGACAACAGAGAAGAAGCATAAATATATCTGAACAAAATGTTTAGAGACTAATAGGAAGAATTCAATCCTGTGTTTTAAGAAAGGAAAGCTAGAGGGGAAGAAAGGTTTACCCAAAGAGGTGGCATTTGAAATGCTGTGTCCCTGGAGCCTAGGTATGATTTCTACAGGGACACTTTTGGAGATTTCCCTTAGCATTTCCACATTGTCTATTAAACTCGCAGGTAATTCAGCTCTATTTCTCCATACCTAGCATGGTGTCCAGCAAACACAATATATGTGTGGATGAATGGATGGGTGGGTGAGAGATGGATGGCTGGGTGCCATGTGGGGGAGAGGAAAGACGTAAGGGAGCAAGCAAAGAAAAAAATGGATGGGGAAGCGGATTTGGCTCAATGGATAGAGCATCCTCCTACCACATGGGAGGTCCAAGGTTCAAACCCAGGGCCTCCTGACCCGTGTGGTGAAGCTGGCCCATGAGCAGTGCTGATACGTGCAAGGAGTGCCACATCATACAGGGGTGTCCCCCATGTAGGAGAGCCCCACATGCAAGGAGTGCACCCCATAAGGAGAGCCTCCCTGCGCAAAAAAAGTGCAACCTTCCAAGGAGTGGGGCTGCACACACGGAGAGCTGACACAGCAAGATGACGCAACAAAGAGACACAGATTCCCGGTGCCACTGATAAGGATAGAAGCAGTCACAGAAGAACACACAGTGAATGGACACAGAGAGGAGACAACTGGGGTGGGGGGGCAGGAAGGGGAGAGATAAAAAAGAAAGAATGAACTACACACACAGACATTATTTCAGGAACCAGCCAGTTTTCCAAGTCTTGCAGGAGAGCAGATTAGAGGTGAGAGTAGGGGGCTCTCCCACTCTATGGCTGTGGGGAGGCTGCAACCATAAAGTAGAGATTCTGGGATGTTAAAGGAGAAGGGTTCAGTGGTAAGCCATGTGGTGGTTTCAAACTGTACGTATCCCAGAAAGTCATGTTCGTAAAGTGAAGCCAATCCTGCGAGTGTAAACCTATTGTTAGTAGGACCTCTTGATAAGGTTACTTCATCTAAGGCACCCCAGGGTGGGTCTTAATCCTCTTACTGGAGTCCTTTATAAGTGGGATGAATACTGAGAAAGAGAGAAAGCCATGGAAGCAAGAAACAGAGGACAGTGAAACCTGGAAGAGAAGGGAGAGACCAGCAGACACTGCCATGTGCCTTGCCATGTGACAGAGGAGTCCAGGATCACCCACAACTGCTCTTCAGGAAGAATGCATCAACTTGATGATGCCTTGATTTGGGCATTTTCATGGCTTCAAAACTGTGAGCTTGTAAGTTAACAAATTCCCATAGTTAAAGCCAACCCATTTTACAGTATCTGCTTTCAGCAGTTTAGCAGATTAAAACAGGCAGCCAGGAGCATTCTGAAAAACAAGAGTGATACTTCTAAAACACACATCAAAATAATTGGGTTAGTTTTCTGTCGCTGCCAGAACAAATACAGTAGTAAAAACTTAGGGGCTCTAAAACAACACTCCTTCATTATCTCACGGTTTTGTGGACCAGATGTCTGGCCACAGCATGGCCCAGTTGACCCAAAGCTGACTTAAAGATGGGTGCTGTGCTGGGCTCTTAGCTGGGGGCTCTGGGGAGACTCTAAGATTCCAAACACACTCAAGATGATGGCAGAATCCAGTTCCCTACACTTGTGGGACTGAGGTCCCAGTTTCCTGGACATGTGCTGCCCTTCATCTTCAAGCTGACAATAGCACATCAAATCCTTACCTTGCTCTGAATCTCCCTGACTTGCTTCTTCTACTATAACTCTGTGCCTTCAGCTAGGAGAAAACTGCTTTTAAGGGCACATGTGGTTTACATTGGGTCCATCTCCCTGATTAATCATAATCTCCCTGATTAGGAACTTTAATTATATCTGCAAAGTCCGTTTTGCCATGTAACATAATATATTCATGGGCAGAGGCAGAGATCAAAGGATCCCAAACTCTGTCTACCGTAACAATCATCACAGGAAATTTATGTAGTAAATTAGTGAGGAGAACTCTTTCATTGAAAGCTGTGCTGTCCAAAGATCACGAAGTCCGTTCTGGAAAGAGAAGGCATTGCTTAGGTGCCAGAAAAATGGGGCCAAATCCTACATTTCACTAATTTTTTACTCCAAGTAAGTTTTTTAACATCTCTCTGCCTTGTTCTCCTTATCAGTAACATGGAGATATCACTATATATCAAACAGAGTTGTTGAGAGAACTAAATGAGTTCAAACATATAAAGGACAATGCTTGGTAGGGGATATTTTACAATGCATCTACAAATGCTATTATCATTAAGCTAGGACACATGGGGGTAGCAGTGTGAACTAAAACCAGAGATTTGAGCTATGATGGAAGTTACTGTTAGAGATCACAATTTCATTTACTCGGACTTTTAATCAAATTAAATCTTACCATATCTGTATTAGTTTCCTAGTTCTGCTATAACAAATTACCACACACACAGGGGCTTAAGACAAAACAATTTACGCTTTTACAATTCTGGAAGTCAGAAGTCCACAATGAGTCTGACTTGGCTAAAATCAGTTATCAGCAGAGCTGTGTTCCTTCTAACAGCACTAGGAGAGAAGCATTTCTTTGCCTTTTACCCCTTATAGAGACTGCCACATTCCTTGGCTCATGTGGCCTTCCACCTTCAAAGCCACATAGTCACTATGATCTCTGCCCATATGTTCACATTTCCTTCTTGATTCTCTTACCTCCCTCTTTCACTTACAAAGACCCCTGTGATTACATGGGACCCACTCAAATAATCTAGGATAATCCCCCAATCTCAAAATTCTTGACATAATCTGCAAAGTCCTTTTTATCATGATAGTAAGATGATATATATTCAGCTTCTAGGGATTCAGACATCTTTGGGAAGCCATTATTCTGCCTACCACAGCATCTACTACCTAATATATGGCATATAATATTATTTATATCTATTCCTATTTTTAAAGCTTGGTTTGAAAGATGTGTGAAGTCTTACTGTCTTCTGAAAATATTATTTCTTTCTTGTGAGATGCTATACCCTCCAGTATTTGTTATATGAAAACTCATTTAGTGAGATTTTTAGAGCAGAGGGACTCCCCTAGGCAAGCTGAGTTTATTAGGTCTATTCCTCTTTGACTGTGAGTTACATATTTGCTGCTGTTTTTTGTTGAAAATTTTCTTATTCACTTAACTTTACAGTAAAACTCCAACTCATACTATCACTTAAAAGCTCCTTCCAATATTTATAAAGGTAAATACCTACATTTTACATATTCGTAATTGTGATATATATATATATATATATTTATTTATTTGGCTTTTGCTTTGCATGATATCATTTTTCAAACAAGCCCATTTTATTTGATGCATATTAATAAAACATGCAGTTCATCCAAAGTTTATAACCCCATGGTATAATCATAGAATTGTGCATTCATCACTTCATTCATTATTAGAGCATTTTCATCATTTCAATAATAATAGTAATAAACAGAAAACAGATAAATTTTCATTATTTCAGTAATAATAAACAAAAAACAAAAGAAATAAAATTCCTCACCTCTCAAACTTGCTCTGTTTCCCCTGCTGTACATAGCTGCTATTTCTGGCTATTCTTGCAGTTTTTTATTTGTTTATTAAGCAGCTTTATTGAGATACATTCACATACCATATAATCTATCCAAAGTGTATAATCAATGGCTTTTAGTATAATCACAATGTTTTTCATTCATCATCTCGAAAATTTTAGAACAATTTCATTACTCTAAAACGAAAGACTCCAAGCCTCTTAGCATTCCTTCCCCAGCCCTACATACCACTAATCTAATTTCATCTTTACAAATTGATTTATATTTACATTTTATATAATTGGAATCATATAATATGTAGTACTCTGTGTCTGGTCTCCTTCACTTAGGATAATGGGTTTGACTTTTTTTTGGTCTGATATTAACATTGTGTAGTATTAACCTACATTTGTTCGACTTCAAAGAAAAATGGTCTTGTATATGCAATATTACCCATATTCATATTTTGCATAAAGTATTTATATTTCACAAGATATATTTAGTTCATAATAGTACAATGTTACAGTATTTGTTCTTTCGTGTCTGGCGTGCTTCACTCAACATAATGTCCTACAGGTTCATCCGTGTTGTCATATGTTTCACAACTTCATTTCTTCTTACTGCTGCATAATATTCCATCGTGTATATACTCCATAGTTTGTTTACCCATTCATCAGTTGATAGACACCTGGGTTGTTTCCAACTTCTGGCGATCATGAATAACGCTGCTATGAACATCAGTGTGCAGATGTCTATTTGTGTCACTGCTCTCAGTTCTTCTGGGTATATACCTAATAGTGGTATTGCCAGGTCCCATGGCAAATCCTATATTCTCCTTCCTTAGAAACTGTGAAACAGTCCTCCACAGTGGCTGTACCATTCTACATTCCCACCAACATTGAGTAAGTGTTCCTATCTCTCCACATCCTCTCCAACATTTACAATTTTCTGATCTTTTTTATAGCAGCCAGTCTAATAGGTGTGAAATGAGATTTCATTGTAGTTTTGATTTGCATTTCTCTAATTTCTGGTGATGTTGAATATTTTTTCATGTGTTCCTGGGCCATTTGTATTTCTTCTTTGAACTGGCTGCCTTTTCAAGTCTTCTGCCCATTTTTTAATCAGACGGTTTGTCTTTTTATTGTTGAGTTGTATGATCTCCTTATATATCATGGATATTAAACCCTTATATGATATGTGATTGCCAAATATTTTCTCCCATTGAGTTGGCTGCCTTTTCACCCTTTGGCAAAGTCCTTTGAAGTGCAAAAGTGTTGAATTTGAGGAGATCTCATTTATCTATTTTTTTCTTTTGTTGCTTGTGCTTTGGGTGTAGGTTTAAAAAACTACTGCTACCACAAGATCTTGAAGATGTATTTCCTACATTTTCTTCTAGAAGTTTTATGGTTGTAGTTTTTATATTTAGGTCCTTGACCCACTTTGAGCTAATTTTTGGGTAAGGTGTGAGATAGGGGTCTTATCTCTTTCTTTTGGATATAGCTATCCAGTTCTCCCAGCACCAATTCTTGAATAGGCTGTTCTGGCCAAGGTGGGTGGGCTTAACAGCCTTGTCAAAAATCACTTGGCTGTAGATGTGAGGGTCTATTTTTGAGTTCTCTGTTTGGTTCCATTGGTCAATCTGTCTGTCCTTATGCCAGTACCATGCTGTTTTTACCACCGTAGCTAAGTAATATGCTTTAAAGTCAGGAACTGAGAGTCCTCCAACTTAGTTCTTCTTCCACCAATTTGCTGAACTCGTCTTTTAATTCTAGTAGCCTTGTAAATTTTTCAGTATTTTCTACATAGAGGATCATGTCATTGATGAATAGTGAAAGTTTTAACTCTTCCTTTCCTATTTGGGTGCCTTTTTCTCTCTTTGTCTAGCCTAATTGCTCTAACTAGGACTTTTAGGACAGTGTTGAATAGTATTGGAGACAGTGTTCCTGATCTCAGCAGGAAAGCTTTCAGTCCTTCACCATTAAGTACAATGCCAGCTGTAGGTTTTTCATATATGTACTTTACCATATTGAGAAAGTTTCCTTCTATTCCTATCTTTTGGAGTGTTTTTATCAAGAAAAGGTGCTGTATTTTGTCAAATGCCTTTTCTGCATCAAGAGGCTCATATGATTTTTCTTCAGTTTATCAACATAGTTTACTGCAGTAATTGATTTTCTTGTGTTGAACCACCCTTGCATTCCTGGGATAAAACGCACTTGATCATGGTGCATAATTCTTGTATTGTGCTTTTGGATTCGATATGCAAGTATTTTGTTGGGATTTTTACATCTATATTCATTAGAGATATTGGTCTGTAATTTTCTTTTTTTGTAATATCTTTATCTGATTTTGGTATTAGGGTGATGCTGCTTCATAGAATGAGTTTGGTAGCATTCATTCCTGTTCAATTTTTTGGAAGAGCTTGAGCAAAACTGGTATTAGGTTTTCTTTGAATGATTGATAGAATTCACCTGTGAAACCATCCGGTCCTGGGCTTTTCATCTTCTTGAGATTTTTGATGATTGTTTTAATCTCTTCACTTGTGATTGAGGTCTTCTGTTTCTTCTAGGGTCAGTGTAGGTAGTTTGTGTGTTTCTAGGAATTTGTCCATCTTGTCTGTGTTTTCTAGTTTTTGGCATACAGTTGTTCATATTGTCCTCTTATGATCTCTCTTATTTCTGCGAGGTCAGTTGTAATGTCCCTCCTCTCGTTTCTGATTTTGTTTGTGTCTTCTTTCTTTTTTTCTTTGTCAGTCTAGCTAAAGGTTTGTCAATTTTGTTGATCTTCTCAAAGAACAAATTTTTGGTTTTGTTGCTTCTCTCTATTGCTTTTTTGTTCTCAATTTAACTTATTTCTGCTCTGATCTTTACTATTTTTTCCTTCAGCTTAGTTTGGTGTTAGTTTGCTGTTCTTTTTCTGGTTCCTCCAGGTGTGCAGTTAGGTTTTCAATTTTATCTCTTTCTTCTTTTTTAATGTGACCATGAGAGCTATAAATTTCCCTCTCAGCACTCCCTTTGAGTTGTCCCATAGGTTTTGAATTGTTGTGTTCTCATTTTCATTCATCTCAAGATATTTGCTGAATTCTCTTGCAATTTTTTCTTTGACCCACTAATTGTTTAAGAATGTGTTGTTTAAAGTCCATGTGTTTATGAATTTTCCCTTTTTCCATGCATTATTGATGTCTAGGTTCATTCTGTTAAAATCAGAGAAAGTGTTTTATATAATTTCAGTCTTTTTAAATTTATTGAGACTTGTCTTGTGATGCAATATATAGTCTATCATGGAGAAGGATCCATGGGCACTTGAAAAAAATGTATATCCTGCTGTTTTGGGGTACAATGTTCTATAGACGTCTGTTGGGTCTAGTTCATTTATCCTTTTATTCAAATTCTGTTTCTTTATTTATCCTTTGTCCAGATGTTCTGTCCAATACTGAGAGTGGTGTATTGAAGTCACCATCTATTATTGTAGAGACGACATCTATTTCTCCCTTCAACTTTGCCACTGTACGCCTCATGTATCACTGTATGCCTCTGGGGAACAGAGGTTAGGTGCATATTTAGTATAGTTATTTCTTATTGCTGAGTTGCCCCTTTTGTTAATATATAATGACCTTCTTCATCCCTTATAACAGTTTTGCATCTTTTTTGGTTACTATTTGCACGGAATATCTTTTTCCAACCTTTCACTTTTAACCTGGTTGTGTCCTACATCCGAGTTGAGTCTGCTATAGACATGATAGAGATGGCTCATATTTTTGCTCATATTTCTTTCTCCATTCTATCAGTCTATATCTTTTGATTAACATGTTGAAGCCATTAACATTCAATGTTATTACTGTAAAGGCATTACTTACTTCATCCATTTTGACTTTGACTTTCTGTTGTCATATCATACATTGTCTTTTTTTTTTTAATTTTTTTTAAATTACATTATGAAAAATATGAGGTCCCATTCAACCCCACCGCCCCCGCCCCCCACTCCCCCCACAGCAACACTCTCTCCCATCATCATGACACATCCATTGCACCTGGTAAGTTCATCTCTGAGCATCACTGCACCCCATAGTCAATGGTCCACATCATAGCCCAGACTCTCTCACGTTCCATCCAGTGGGCCCTGGGGGGATCTATAATGTCCCGTAATTGTCCGTGAAGCACTATCCAGGACAACTCCACGTCCCGAAAACGCCTCCACATCTCATCTCTTCCTCCCGTTCCCCACACCCAGCAGCCACCATGGCTACCGTTCCCACACCCATTCCACATTTTCTCTGTGGACATTGGATTGGTTGTGTCCATTGCACATCTATGTCAAGTGAGGGCTTAGATTCCATATGGGTACTGGATGCACTCCTCCCGCTTCCAGTTGTAGACACTCTAGGCTCCATGTTGTGGTGGTTGACCTTCTTCAACTCCATGTTAGCTGAGTGGAGTAAGTCCAATAAATCAAAGTGTAGGAGCTGAAGTCTGTTGAGGCTCTGGGCCTGGGTGTCATATTATCAGTCCAGAGATTCAAATCCCCTACATATATCTTAAACCCAGCACCAACTACAATTCCAATAAAGTAGCATGCAAGTCTTGTGAAAAGAGATCCCCTCTGAGTCCATTTCCATCACGCAGAAACACCAGGTCCAAAGAAGGGCTATCTGTCATGGCAGTGAACCCCTTCTGCCATGACCATAGAATCCGTGGGTCTCTTTATCCCTCAAAAGAACCAATACCTGGGGTTGTATCTACCTTATCTGTCTCTTAGACTCTGTTCAGTTGTACATAGGGGTATTCCTTCTGACAACCTCCAGACTCTTTTTTAGAGACTCACAGCCTTATAATCTCATTTCTCCTTTCCATTTCCCCCTTACATTAGGTCAAACAGCTTCCCGAAGTCATGTTATTATATGTAGACAGGTATATTCTGCTGTTCCGCATTGAATCTTTAATTCAAGGTCATTTTATAGTTGCTTCTTCGGCTGGTATGTGGTAGTGATCCCTCGGTGCCAGAGAGGCTCATCCCCGGGTGTCATGTCCCATGCTGGGGGGAATGCATCGCATCTACACGCTGAGTTTGGCTGTGAGAGTGGCCACATTTGAGTAACATGCAAGCTGTCAGGAGGAAACCCCCAGGCACAATGCTACTCTAGGCCTTGTTCTTATTGCAGGTGTATAGGCTCAAAAGTGTAACCATTAGTATCACGAGCCCACTGTTGGGCCCTCCTTCCTTCCTGGTTCTTGCCGTTGCACCTGGAGGATTGCCGCTGCTCTCCCAGGGCCCACAACAGTGACCCCCCGGCCAGGAGCCCAGTACCCCCCCAGCTGTTGTTTTTGTTTCCACTATGAGTATATATAGACATTACCATATACCCTGGGCATATGCCCTGTATAACTCCCTGTCAACCATATATATCCTGTCAATAACATCCCATATCAGTATTCCTCCGCTGCCATTGTTGAACCACTCTGTGATCCAAAACTTCCCGTAAAGTGAATCCCAACATAATGTCAGCTTCAGAAGAGTCTTAGATCACCAAAATTCATGTATACAATATACAGTATTTCCCCAGATCCACCATAAAACCTTTTCCCTTCCACAGCAATAATCTTTTAACTTATTCATATCATATTTCCTGAAACTGATGTACAGATTCCAACACTATAGTTTTCAAACAAGGTGACATTTGTGCTTACTATGTGGTCCATATTTTAGGCTGTACAGTTTTCTAAATTTTTTAGTTATCCTATGTTTTGTCTTATGGTTTTCATTATTAGTCTGTCGTCCCCGATATGTTTTTGGTGTAATATTAGCTGTTTTATATTCATCCCCGTGTACTCTCACATAACTCCTCTTTTGCCCCCTTATTTACCTTTGTTCCATCCATTCCACATCCATTTTCCCCTCCCCTTAGGGCCCACAACGCCTACCATCTAATACCCTGGGAGCCGTCCTTTCTCACGAGAGATACAGTTCTCTCTATTCGTCGGCATTAGTCTTCCCCAGGATATGGGTCCACCCCACCCAATGGTAGAACCCACCTTGGCAAAATGAGCCTTCAGCTATTCCGTCCGGAGTCCGTCACGCATCAGACCATACCCCCTGAGCGTCCTAACCAGGTAACCCTCCTACTTATACTTTGATACGTTTTACTCAACATTTAGTTCTCAACGAACTTCTGACACTCTCCCATATTCGTATGTTGCCCCTCCCTCCCACCTATTTCTTGGACAATATTACCCCTCTTCCCATCCCCAGCCCCCCTCAAACCCAGAAAACCCCACCCGAAGGTAACCCCTTGCCCCCATTTTGTCCCTTCTTTGTGCTCATACTTACCGCCAGCTCATCACAGATTCCACCCCTGCAGACATTAACTCACATCCTTCCTCCACCCCCCGATTTCCTGTAAGCCACTTTTCCAGACTCTAGCTCTCTGAGGCAGTTAACTTATTTCATATCATTGAGGTCATATAGTATTTGTCCTTCAATGCCTGGGTTGCTTCACTCAACATAAGATTCTCAAGGTTCATCCATGTTATCACGTGCGATTGTAGTGTATTGGTTCTTACAGCTGAGTAGTATTCTATTGTGTGTATATACCACATTTTATTGATCCACTCATCTGTTGATGGGCATTTGGATTGATTCCAACTTTTGGCGATAGTGAACAATGCTGCTATGAACATTGGTGTACATATATCGGTTTGTGTCCTTGTTTTCAGTTCTGATGGGTATATACCCAGCAGTGGTATTGCTGGGTCATATGGCAAATCTATGGATAATTTTTTGAGAAACCGCCAAACTGTCCTCCAGAATGGTTGGATCCTTCTGCATTCCCACCAGCAATGGATAAGTGTTCCCCTTTCTTCACATCCTCTCCAGCATTTGTATTCTACTGTTTTTTTCATAGCTGCCAATCTTATGGGAGTAAGATGGTATCTCATTGTAGTTTTGATTTGCGTTTCCCTGATAGCTAGAGATTTGGAGCATTTTTTCATGTGCTTTTTAGCCATTTGTATTTCTTCTTTGGAGAAGTGTCTGTTTAAGTCTTTTTCCCATTTTTTAAATGGGTTGTTTATCTTTTTGTTTTCAAGATATATGAGTTCTTTATATATGCAAGTTATAAGTCTCTTATCAGATATATGGTTGCCAAATATTTTCTCCCATTGTGTGGGTTCCCTTTTTACTTTCTTGACAAACTCCTTTGAGGTGCAGAAGGCTTTAATTCTGAGGTAGTCCCATTTATCTATTTGTTCTTTTGCTGCTCGTGCTTTTGGTATGATATTCATGAAGCCATTTCCTATTACAAGGTCCTGTAGATGTTTCCCTACACTGCTTTCTAAGGTCTTTGTGGTCTTGGCTCTTATATTTAGGTCTTTGATCCATCTTGAGTTGATCTTTGTATAAGGTGTGAGATGGTAATCCTTTTTCATTCTTCTACATATGGCTATCCAGTTCTCCAGGCACCATTTGTTGAATAGGCCATTCTCTCCCAGTTGAGAGGGTTTGGTGGCTTTATCGAATATTATATGGCTATATACATGAGGTTCTATATCTGAACTTTCAATTCGATTCCATTGGTCTGTGTGTCTCTCCTTATGCCAGTACCATGCTGTTTTCACTACTGTAGCTTTGTAGTATGTTTTGAAGTCAGGAAGTGTGATTCCTCCTATTTCGTTTTTCTTTTTCAATATGTCTTTGGCTATTCGGGGCCTCTTTCTATTCCAAATAAATTTCATAGTTAGTTTTTCTAGTTCCTTAAAGAAGGCTGTGTTGATTTTTATTGGGATTGCATTGAATGTGTAGATCAGTTTTGGTAGGATAGACATCTTAATAATATTCAGTCTTCCTATCCATGAACAGGGAATATTCTTCCATTTATTTAGGTCTTCTTTGATTTCCTTGAACAATCTTGTATAGTTCTCGATGTATAAGTTTTTTACCTCTTTAGTTAAATTTATTCCTAAGTATTTGATTTTTTTATTTACTATTGTGAATGGTATTTGTTTCTTGATTTCCTCCTGATCTTGCTCATTATTGGTGTACAGAAATGCTACTGATTTTTGCGCATTGATCTTATAACCTGTGACTTTGCTAAACTCATTTATGAGTTCTAGGAGCTTTGTTGTCGATCTCTCAGGGTTTTCTATATATAGGATCATGTCATCTGCAAATAATGAAATTTTGACTTCTTCCCTTCCAATTTGAATGCCTTTTATATCTGGTTCTTGTCTCAGTGCTCGAGCAAGTACTTCCAAGACAATGTTAAATAGGAGCGGAGACAATGGGCATCCTTGTCTTGTTCCTGAGTTTAGAGGGAAGGATTTCAGGATTTCGCCATTGTAAACAATGTTGGCTTTCGGTTTTTCATATATACTCTTTATCATGTTCAGAAAGTTTCCTTGTATTCTGATCTTTTGGAGTGTTTTTATCAGGAAGGGGTGCTGTATTTTGTCAAATGCCTTTTCTGCATCTATAGATATAATCATGTGGTTTTTTTCTCTCAATCTGTTTATATGGTGTATTACGTTGATTGATTTTCTTATGTTGAACCATCCTTGCATACCTGGAATAAATCCCACTTGGTCATGGTGTATAATTTGTTTAATGTGTTGTTGAATACGATTAGCAAGTATTTTGTTAAGTATTTTTGCGTCTAGGTTCATTAGAGAAATTGGTCTGTAATTTTCCTTTCTTGTGGTGTCTTTGTTTGGCTTTGGTACTAGGGTAATGTTGGCATCATAAAAGGAATTAGGCAGTGTTCCTTCTGTTTCGATTTTTTGGAATAGTTTCAACAGGATTGGTGTTAGTTCTTTCCGGAATGTTTTGTAGAATTCACCTGTGAAGCCGTCTGGCCCTGGGCTCTTCTTAGTTGGGAGATTTTTAATGACTGATTCTATCTCTTTGCTTGTGATTGGTTTGTTAAGATCATCAATTTCTTCTTTCGTCAGTATGGGCTGCTTATGAGTTTCTAGGAATTTGTCCATTTCCTCTAAATTGTCATTTTTGTTGGAATATAGTTTTTCAAAGTATCCTCTTATGATAGTCTTTATTTCTGTGGGGTCAGTGGTGATATCACCTTTCTCATTTCTTATTTTGTGTATTTGCATCTTTTCTCTTTTTTTCTTTGTTAGTCTCGCTAAAGGTTTGTCAATTTTGTTGATCTTCTCAAAAAACCAGCTCTTGTTTATTTTTTCAAGTGCTTTCTTATTTTCTATTTCATTTAGTTCTGCTCTTATCTTTGTTATTTCCTTCCTTCTTCTTCCTGTTGGGTTACTTTGTTGTTGTTTTTCTAATTCCGTCAAAAGTGCAGTTAGTTCTCCAATTTTTGCTCTTTCTTCTTTTTTGATATATGAATTTATGGCTATAAATTTCCCTCTCAGTACCGCTTTTGCTGCATCCCATAAATTTTGGTATGTTGTGTTATCATTATCATTTGTTTCAAGGTAGTCATTGATTTCTTTTGAGATTTCCTCTTTGACCCACTGTTTTTCTAAGAGTGTGCTGTTTAATTTCCAAATTGTCATGTGGAGTCTGGGTCTCTGTCCCTTGCATATTTCCAGCTTCACTCCACTGTGGTCAGAGATATTTTGTATGATTTCGATCTTTCTGAATTCATTAAGCCTTTCTTTGTGGCCTAGCATATGGTCAATCTTGGAGAATGTTCCATGTGCGCTTGAGAAAAATGTATATCCTGCTGTGTTTGGGTGTAATGATCTATATATGTCTATTAGATCCAGCTCTTCTAATATACTGTTCAAATGTTTTGTTTCTTTAGTAGTTCTCTTTTGAGATGTTCTGTCCAGAGTTGATAGTGGTGTATTAAAATCCCCCACTATAATTGTAGATGCATCTATTCTTTCACTTAGTTTTTCCAGCGTTTGCCTCACATATTTAGAGGCGCCCTTGTTAGGAGCATAAATATTTATGATTGTTCGATCTTCTTGACAGATTGTCCCTTTCACTAAAATATAGTATCCTTCTTTGTCTCTCACAATTGTTTCGTATTTAAAGTCTATTTTGTCTGATATTAATATAGCTACTCCTGCCTTTTTTTGGTTGTTGTTTGCTTGTATGATTGTTTTCCAGCCATTCACTTTCAACCTCCATGAGTCTCTGGGTCTAAGATGTGTCTCTTGTAGGCAGCATATAGATGGGTCGTATTTTCTTATCCAGTGTCCCAGTCTGAATCTTTTGATAGGTGAGTTTAGTCCGTTGACATTCAGTGTTATTACGTTTAGAGAGTTATTTATGGTAGCCATATTTTGGTTGGATTTGTGTTTGTTATATTTTGTTTGTGTTACTTTATTTTCCCCTTCTATTTTTCTCTTTCTTGTTGCTTTTACACTCTCCTCCATCTCTGACTGTCCTGTTTTTTCCTTTCTTCCTGCAGAACTCCCTTAAGAATTTCTTGAAGGGGAGGTTTCTTGTTATATACTCTTTCAGTTTCTGTTTATCTGTGAATATTTTGAACTCTCCATCATTTTTGAATGCTAGTTTAGCTGGATAGAGTATTCTTGGTTGGAAATTTTTTTCCTTTAGTACCTTGACTATATCATACCACTGCCTTCTTGCCTCCATCGTTTCAGATGAGAAATCAGCACTTAATCTTATGGAGTTTCCCTTGTATGTGATGGTTTTCTTTTCTCTTGCAGCTTTTAGAATTTTTTCTTTGTCTTGAGCATTGGATAATTTGACAAGTATATGTCTTGGGGTGGGCCTGTTGGGGTTTATGACCAGTGGAGTGCGCTGTGCTTCTTGGATATGTACATCTGTCTCTTTCAGTAGATTTGGGAAGTTTTCATTCATTATTTCCTGCAACACTCCTTCTGACCCCTTTCCCTTCTCTTCTCCTTCTGGAATGCCTATAATACGTATGTTTGAGCGTTTTGCATTATCATTCAGGTCCCTAAGTCCTATCTGGATTTTTTCTACCTTTTTATTGACCACTTCTACTATCTGTTTGATTTCCAAAGCACTGTCTTCCACATCACTAATTCTCTGCTCTGCCTCTTCTAGTCTGCTGATATTTGCTGCAAGTGTATTTTTGATTTCTTGAATTGTGGTGTTCATTTCCATCATATCTGTTATTTTTTTGCTCATGTCTGCAATTTCCCCTCCAAGTGTTGTCTTCATGCTGTTAACCTCTTTCATTACTTCATCAAATTTGTCGGTGATAAATGTTCTGAGATCTTTCATTGCTTGTGCGAAGTCCTGCCCCCCTTCCTGATTGGATTCAGCCATGTTTTCCTGATTACTGGTTTGGTTTGTAGATTTTTGTTGCTGTCTTGTCAACATTTTTTCTTGACGGGTTTAATCAGTTCCTTAGCTTCTTTGTCTAGTCTTGGAGATTAATTAGCTGTTGTTTTTGCGTAAGTGTTATATCTTCTCTTTGTCACTTTGTTCTTCTTATTCCAATTTCTTATTGCTAGTTAAGCTCACTTTAAAGGAAAGTATTAGTGCTGGGGAAAGGCAATTGTGTAAGGGAGGAAAAAGTGTGAAGTAGTATTGGTGATATATGTTAACAAAGCAACAATATGAGTTCTGGGAGGATGGAGGTTAGATCATGTAAATTGTGTAGAGTTATAGTAGTAGGAAAGTACCTATAATGAGGTAGACGACATATTCTCTAAGTTAAATAAGTAACTAAATAAACAAAAAAGGAATAAAAACAAAAAACAAAAAAAAAAACAAGAAATAGGTGGGAGGCAGGGGCAACATACAAACATGGGAGAGTGCCAGAAGTTCATTGAGAACTAAATGTTGAGTAAAACGTATCAAAGTATAAGTAGGAGGGTTACCTGGTTAGGACGCTCAGGGGGTATGGTCTGATGCGGGAGGACTCCGGAGGGAATAGCTGAAGGCTCATTTTGCCAAGGTGGGTTCTACCATTGGGTGGGGTGGACCCATATCCTGGGGAAGACTAATGCTGTCGAATAGAGAGAACTGTATCTCTCGTGAGAAAGGACGGCTCCCAGGGCATTAGATTGGCAGGCGTTGTGGGCCCTAAGGGGAGGGGAAAATGGACGTGCAATGGATGGAACAAAGGTAAATAAGGGGGCAAAAGAGGAGTTATGTGAGAGTACACGAGGATGAATATAAAACAGCTAATATTACACCAAAAACATATAGGGGACGACAGACTAATAATGAAAACCACATGACAAAACATAGGATAACTAAATAATTTAGAAAACTGTACAACCTAAAGTATGGACCACATAGTAAGCACAAATGTTACTTTGTTTGAAAACTATAGTTTCGGAATCTGTACATCAGTTTCAGGAAATATGATATGAATAAGTTAAAAGATTATTGCTGTGGAAGGGAAAAGGTTTTATGGTGGATCTGGGGAAATACTGTATATTGTATATATGAATTTTGGTGATCTAAGACTCTTCTGAAGCTGACATTATGTTGGGATTCACTTTACGGGAAGTTTTGGATCACAGAGTGGTTCAACAATGGCAGCGGAGGAATACTGATATGGGATGTTATTGACAGGATATATATGGTTGACAGGGAGTTATACAGGGCATATGCCCAGGGTATATGGTAATGTCTATATATACTCATAGTGGAAACAATTAAAAACAACAGCTGGGGGGGTACTGGGCTCCTGGCCGGGGGGTCACTGTTGTGGGCCCTGGGAAAGCAGCGGCAATCCTCCAGGTGCAACGGCAAGAACCAGGAAGGAAGGAGGGCCCAACAGTGGGCTCGTGATACTAATGGTTACACTTTTGAGCCTATGCACCTGCAATAAGAACAAGGCCTAGAGTAGCATTGTGCCTGGGGGTTTCCTCCTGACAGCCTTCATGTTACTCAAATGTGGCTACTCTCACAGCCAAACTCAGCGTGTAGATGTGATGCATTCCCCCCAGCGTGGGACACGACACCCGGGGATGAGCCTCCCTGGCACCGAGGGATCACTACCACATACCAGCCGAAGAAGCAACTAGAAAATGACCTTGAATTAAAGATTCAATGTGGAACAGCAGAATATACCTATCTACATATAATAACATGACTTCGGGAAGCGGTTTGACCTAATGTAAGGGGGAAATGGAAAGGAGAAATGAGATTATAAGGCTGTGAGTCTCTAAAAAAGAGTCTGGAGGTTGTCAGAAGGAATACCCCTATGTACAACTGAACAGAGTCTAAGAGACAGATAAGGTAGATACAACCCCAGGTATTGGTTCTTTTGAGGGATAAAGAGACCCACGGGTTCTATGGTCATGGCAGAAGGGGTTCACTGCCATGACAGATGGCCCTTCTTTGGAGCTGGTGTTTCTGCGTGATGGAAATGGACTCAGAGGGGATCTCTTTTCACAAGACTTGCATGCTACTTTATTGGAATTGTAGTTGGTGCTGGGTTTAAGATATATGTAGGGGATTTGAATCTCTGGACTGATAATATGACACCCAGGCCCAGAGCCTCAACAGACTTCAGCTCCTACACTTTGATTTATTGGACTTATTCCACTCAGCTAACATGGAGTTGAAGAAGGTCAACCAGCACAACTTGGAGCCTAGAGTGTCTACAACTAGAAGCGGGAAGAGTGCATCCAGTACCCATGTGGAATCTAAGCCCTCACTTGACATAGTTGTGCAATGGACACAACCAATCCAATGTCCACAGAGAAAATGTGGAATGGGTGTGGGAACGGTAGCCATGGGGGCTGCTGGGTGTGGGGAACGGGAGGAAGAGATGAGATGTGGAGGCGTTTTCGGGACGTGGAGTTGTCCTGGATAGTGCTTCACGGACAACTACGGGACCCTGTAGATCCCCCCAGGGCCCACTGGATGGAACGTGAGAGAGTCTGGGCTATGATGTGGACCATTGACTATGGGGTGCAGTGATGCTCAGAGATGAACTTACCAGGTGCAATGGATGTATCACGATGATGGGAGAGAGTGTTGCTGTGGGGGGAGTGGGGGGCGGGGGCGGTGGGGTTGAATGGGACCTCATATATTTTTTTTTAATGTAATTAAAAAATAATAATAATAATAAATATTTAAAAAAAAAAAGAAATTCTCCCCACGTGATCATGAAAAAAAAATAAAAAATAAAAATAAATTTTAACAGAAAAAGTAGGAGGAGGGACCAATGGAAGAAAATACACCAAAGGCTAGTTTTCAAGCATTTTGAATTGCAAACATATTCTCTAAGTTAAATAAGTAACTAAATAAACAAATAGAATTAAAAAAAAAATGAGGTAGACGACTGAATATGGGAGGAATGTGGTACGTACTAAGAGGCTATTGTTTTCGTGAGAGAGGGAAAGAAAAAAGAAAGGTAATAGTTTCAGGGACGAATACCAGATGGAAAACTAAACAAAGGTATTAGAAATTAAGAGTTAGACACTTTGTGGATCAAAGAAAGGGAGATGGAATATAGGAGAGATAGCAGATGGTGGAGGATATCAAGTTGTAGGGGAAAGGGGATAGTGTAGATAGGTTAAATCTATTCACAGAGAAATGAGGCAGTGGAGGGTGAGGAAACCCAGCAAATGTGAGGTATTTCCTGTAGGACCTATTGTACTGTTAAGATAAAATAGTATAAGAAAAATAATGGGGACAGGAAAGAGAGGATTAAAAAAAACAACAACAACAACAAAAATAAAATAAAATAAAATAAAATAAAATAAAATAAAATAAAATAAAATAAAAACAAAAAACAAAGAACAGAAACCCCGCCGCCAGGCTCGGCTGGGCTCGGCTGGGCTTGGCTGGGCTCCTGTCCCCCGCCCTCCACGGCTCGGCTGGGCTTGGCTAGGCTCGGCTGGGCTCGGGTCCCCCGCCCGTCGCGGCTCGGCTGGGCTTGGCTGGGCTCGGCTTTCCCGCCCGCCGCCCGCCGCGGAGCAGCGCGGCTCGGTTCTCCCGCCCGGCGCGGCGCGGCGCGGCTGGGCTTGGCCAAGCTCGTCTGGGCTCGGCTCCCTCGCCCGCCACGGCTCGGCTGGGCTCGGCTGGGCCCGGCTGGGCTCGGCTTCCCTGCCCGCCACCTGCCGCGGCGCAGCGCGACTCGGCTCTCCCGCTCGCCACCCTCCGCGGCGCGGCTGGGCTCGACTGAGCTCGGCTGGGCTCGGCCCCCTCGCCCTCCGCGGCTCAGCTGGGCTCGGCCCGGCTCGGCTTCCCCGCCCGCCGCCCGCCGCGGCGCGGCTAGGCTCGGCTGAGCTCGGCTCCCTTGCCCGCCGCCCGCCGGGGCACAGCGCGGCTCGGCTCTCCCGCCCGCCGCCCGCCGCCCGCTGCAGCTTGGCTGGGCTCGGCTCCCTCGCCCGCCGCCTGCCGCGGCACAGCGCGGCTCGGCTCTCCCGCCCGCCGCCCACCGCGGCGTGGCTCGGATCCCCCGCCCGCTGCCCACCGCGGCCCAGCTAGGCTACCCTGGCCGCCGCCCGCCGGGGCTCGGCGCGGTGCTAGCTGCCTTGGCTCTGCCTACCCAAGGAGGGAATCCTCCACACGTAGCTGGGATCTCCGTGTATATTTCACAGAGGGATCCTCTCTGTTACCTTCCCTCCAAATCGATGCCCAAACACCTTGGGACCAGGAAAAATCCCGAAACAGCCCGGTCCCAAAGAGTCTCCGACGCCTCCCAGCCGATTCCCTCCAGGAGCTAGTAACTGGGAAGTTCACTCAGCCGCCATCTTGCCTCCTCTCCCTACATTGTCTTTTTACCCTTTAATTTGCCCTTTCTAATAATCTTCATTTCTAATTTTTTTTTTTTAAAGATTTATTTATTTATTTAATTTCCCCCCCTCCCCTGGTTGTCTGTTCTTGGTGTCTATTTGCTGCGTCTTGTTTCTTTGTCCGCTTCTGTTGTCGTCAGCAGCACGGGAAGTGTGGGCGGCGCCATTCCTGGGCAGGCTGCTCTTTCTTTTCACGCTGGGCGGCTTTCCTCACGGGCGCACTCCTTGCGCGTGGGGCTCCCCCACGCGGGGGACACCCTTGCGTGGTACGGCACTCCTTGCGTGCATCAGCGCTGCGCATGGCCAGCTCCACACGGGTCAAGGAGGCCCGGGGTTTGAACCACGGACCTCCCATATGGTAGACGGACGCCCTAACCACTGGGCCAAAGTCCGTTTTCCCTCTCCATTTCTGTACTCATCTCCAAGTCTCTTGTACTTGTTTTCTCCTTTCAGGCTGCAGCATTCCCTTTAGTATCACTTGTAATTCTGGTCTTTTAGTAACATATTCTATTAGTTTTTGTTTGTCTGTGAAGACTTTGAACTCCCCTTCATTTTTTTTTTTAAGATTTTATTTTATTATTATTTTTAGGAGCTGCCAGGGATTGAACCCAGGACATTGTACATGGGAAGTAGGCACTCAAACCACTGAGCTACATCTGCTCCCTCCCCTTCATTTTTGAAGGGCTTTGCTGGATACAGAATTCTTGCCTGACATTTTTTTTTCTCTTTCAGTACCTTAAATACACCTTACCTCTGATGCAGGTCTGCACTTAATCTTATTGAGATTATTTGTATGTGATGCTTTGCTTTCCTCTTACTGCTTTCAGAATCTTTTCTTTATCTCTGATATTTGTTATTCTGAATAGTAGGGGTCTTGGGATAGGTCTCTTTGGATTTATTCTTTGTGGGGTGCATTGTCCTTTAATATTGATATTTATGTCTTTCATAAGGAAAGGGAAGTTTTCAGTCATTATTTCCTCAAATATTCTTTCTGCCCCTTTTCTTCTATTTTCTTCTATTCTGGAACACTGATAATGTGTATGTTTTTGTGTTTCTCATTGTCATTCAATTCCCTGAGACCCTGTTCCATTTTTTCCATTCTCTTTCTGCTCTGTCTTTTCCAGTTCAGATGCTTAGTCTTCGAAATCACTAATACTGTCTTCGAGCAATTCAGATCTGCTCTTATGTGCCTCTAGTGTATTTTTAATCTCATCCATAGTGTCTTTCATTCCCAGAAGGTCTGTTGCTTTTCTTTTCAGACTTGCAAATTGTTCTTTATCCAGAAGACACTGGATGAGCATATCTCTTCAGATATGTTTTTTTTTTCAATTCTTTAAATTGATTTAGGAGAGTTGTGTGATTATCATTGATTAATTAAATCCTGTATCTCTTCAGAATATTTGGTTTGTTCCTTTGACTGGGCCATGTCTTCCTGTTTTCTAGCATGGCTTGTGATTTTTTGCTGCTGCCTAGGCATCTGAATATGTTGGTGAATTTACTCTGATAGCTAATTTCTCTCTCTTGCCTATTGTTTTTTTTTTTTCGACAGCTCTTCTTTGATATTTGGTTCAACTTATCCTAAGTCTTTAAAATTGCCCATCTTAAGTTATCAAAATCATGCCAGGAACTCACTAATGGAGCACAGATTTTCTCCCAGAAGTTAGGGAACAGAGAGACCCCATTGTAGTTAGTTTTGGGCTATGCAATTCAAGACCAGCCAGCTGATGTCACTTGTTAGCTCACCTTTCCACAGAGATGTATCTCTCGGTTTCCTTTGTTTTGGTCTGGCCAGAGCCAAGATTCAAAGTGGTCTCTGCTGGCCAAATTAACTGAAGAAAATCCCCCCAGCCCACCTCCCTTTTCCCTTATGACAGCTGGCAGGGAGGAAGATGTCTGCTCCCCTCTCAGTCAGCTGCAATGAGTCAGGGGTTTTACCTCTGCTTAATATGTCATGGGCGGGGGAAGGAAGCCCTTCCCAGCCACCAGGAGTTTTAGTAACTCAGAATTTATTGTTTCAGGTTCTTCACCTCTCTGTCCCTCACCCTCCTAGGAGTTGTGAAGCACTGTCTTGGTCTGCAGACCCCCAAAGCAAGTTCCTCTTTCCCCATTGTTTTTGTGAGAGAGCTGAGCCTTGTGTGTCTAATCTGACACAATTTTCCCACAATCCTCCATAATATCATTTTACCTCAACAAACATTTGTGGACACTAAGTACATGGCAGGCACCTTGTTAAAGGCTAGGAATATAAAGTTGCAAAAATCCTACTTGTGCCCTTAGGGATCTCTTACCCTACTGGAAGGGTAATAATGGTGAAAATAAAAGAAAAGGAGATGCCATCTTTAAAATATAGAATTTTGAAACCCTGCCTGGAATCTCTGAGGCATCCTGTGAGACCCTGACCATAAGATCCCATTTGGAATTCTTTCTAGGGTCAAGGAGAAACCCCAGATAAACCCAAACAGGCCTCCTTAGTGGGCCCCTGAGAGCTAACAGGCAGGGATCATAAGGCAACCAATCAGAACAGCGAACAGCTGGTTCTAAAAAGGACTAACCCAGGGCCCCATGCATTACTCTCCCTGCAGCACACCCGTAATCCATGTCTCAGACTGTGCACTCTTTTCCTGTTTCTTAATAAACTCTTTACTCCTTGCCTAAAAATATACAGATATAGATATCTAGATATATAGATACAGAAAATTTCCTGGATTTGGAGATTGGATGATTGAAGTGTTAGTTAAGAGAAGAGTAGAGGGAAGTAGATGTGGCTCAAGCAATTGGGCTCCTGTTTACCAAATGAGTGGTCCTGGGTGTGGTTCCTGGGATCTCCTGGTGAAAGCAACCTGGCTGACATGGCAAATTGGTCCATGCAGAGAGCTGGCCCACATGGAGAGCTGGCCCATGCAATGAGCTGACACAAGATGATACAACAAAAAAGAGACACAGAGGAAAGACACTGAGAGACACAACAAACCAGGGAGGTGAGGTGGCTCAAGCGATCAAGTGTCTCTCTCCTACATCAGAAGGTCCTGGGATCAGTTCCCAGTGCCTCCGAAAGAGAAGATAAGAAGAGAAGACAAGGAGACACAGAAGAATACACAGTAAATGGACACAGAAAACAGACAGCAAGCACAATTGGCATGGGGTGAGGAATAAATAAATAAAATAAATCTTTTTTAAAAAAAGAGAAGAGTAGAAAGGAAGAACAATTTCTGACTTCAAAAATTGGGTGCCCATTATTACCTCCAAATGAGATGGATAATATGGGAAAAAGAATAATTTGGATGGAGAAGATTGTTTACTTTTAGACATTTTGAAACTGATGTACCTGTAGCATATCCAGTTGAAGACATCCCATAGGCAAGCACTCATTTATTGAAATACTTTTTTGGGAGTAATCCGGACAATACCTGATTGTGATTCAGATGAGGGTGTTAGCAAAATGATGGAGAGAAGTAGATATTTTGCTACTATATTCTAAAGGTGTCAAGTTGGTCAAGAATTGGATGGGATGGGTAAAGAAAAGTAAAGGCAGCTGAATTTGTGATTTTGGACTTAAGGAAGATGTCATGACTGGAGAAAAGTATTCTGGAGTAATCATGTGGGTGGCAGAGAAAAGTTTGAGGCTGAAGAGATCGCATTGGGGCATAGGTAAATTTAGAACATGAGGTAACACAAGCCAATTTCCTGAACAACACAGACATTAAAACACAGGCAGCCTTTTGGCTGGAACCACCATTTTGCAGTAATTCACCAAAATGACGAGCACAAAGGGATAGAGGACAGGCACCCACTCTACGTTTCCTAGGCCTTTTAGAAAACCTGGAGTTGTTCCTTTGGCCACATATACGCAACTCTACAAGAAAGGTGATATCACAGACATCAAGGAAATGGGCACTGTTCAAAAAGGAATGCCCCACACGGTATCATGGCAAAACAGGAAGACTCTATGATGTTACCCAGCATGCTGTTGGTCATGGTAAACAAACAAGGGCAAGATTCTTGCCAAGAGAATTAATGTACATACTGAGCATATTAAGCACTCTAAGAGCCAAGATAGCTTCCTAAAACATGTAAAGGAAAATGATTAGAAAAAGAAGGAAGCCAAAAAAAGAACCTGGGTTCAACTGAAGCACCAGCCTGCTCCACCCAAAAAGGCACACTTTATGAGAACCATTGAAAAGAAGCCTGAGCTACTGGAACCCACTCCCTATGAATTCATGGCATAGGAGTTATAAAAAGTAATTAAAAGGCTTGTGGATTGCGAAAAAAAAAAAAGGAAAAAAAAAAAAAAAAACAGGCAGAGAAAAAAGGAAGAGTGATAATAAATAGTCATAAAGATAGAAGGACACTCACCAGAAAATTGAATGAGGGTAGAGAAGGGAAAGCTGAGGGCTAATCTGTGCAGAATTGGTAAAAAGGTTGTTTGTAAATCTTTGAAAATTAAGGGAAATTTGAAAGCACCATTTGTAACCAGCAGAGCTATTATATGGGTATGACAGTGATTGCAGTGGTTGAAAGAGTAAGTCTAATTTCATGTACATTACTAGAAGGAAAGCTAAAAATTGTAACATTGGATAGTAATTGGATAACAGTGAAAACTCATATAAAACACAAATATGGGTAATATTGCATATATAAGATGGTTTTTACAAAATATAAATAAACTAGAGAGACAGAAGCAATAGCAGCTATATGGCAGGGGAAGCATAGATTGTTTGTGTTTATTATTATTATTATTGAAATAATAATGCTCTAAAAATGATTAAAGTGATGAATGCACAAATACGTCATTATACCAAATATCACTGATTGTACACTTCAGGTGGATTTATGCTCTATTAATACGTATCATTTTGTTAAAAAAGTATAGGGGATTCCCATTCACTCCCCCCTCCCCCCTCCCATACTTTCCCCCATTAGCAGAAACTTCCATTAGTGTGGGATTCTTAAAATGTCAATATTAGCTAGTCTCTTTATTAAAATTTGCATTACCATGTTGGTGAAATTTGTTTGACAGTGTAATCAACATTCTGAGGGAGCTGATTTTAATGTTCTGTGTTATAATATCCAAAGTTATAAATAGAATTTCTAGGCTCTTCTATTTTTCTCTTGTATTACTATAAGAATAAAGCCAAACTTTTAGTTTGTGGGTCTTTATTTATTATATTTTATATGTATTTATATTTTTAATAAGCACATTCCTCATATGACTATTTTTTTCTCTCAGACTCAACTGAATGTATATAAGATACACTTGAGGAACAAGCAGCCTACATATCATGCAGAATAATTGGAAATAAACATTTGTTATTAAAATGAACAGATACTGTGTCAGCAACATAGTGTTTGTCCATCCAGTGAGCAAACGCCCCAAAACAAAATACCTTTGATTATCTGATATAATTATTTTTTGAAGCAACTGTGGCTACATAAAAGTCTACTAGCAAATTCTGACATTTTTCTGTTAACATCCATTATTGATATGTATGTAATTGAAATAATTTTTTTTAATTAAAAGGCAGTCCTCAATATTTATAATGGTAGAAACACATCTTGCCTTCTTTAACTTTTCCCCAGGTAAGGCTTACACCATGAAGGTATAAAAATTTGCAGAGAATAGAGGGCCCAAGATTCAGCGAGTAAAAAGCTGAGTGGCAGTTACCCGAATTCAACTATATTTATAAGGTCAAGTCACATAACTTCCTCTGTAAAATTGCATTTGGCAAAATTTTCGGTCTACATATTTATAGAAAGATAGGACATTAAAAAAAGCATGGAGTACCATGTCACACCTACTAGAATAGCTATTCTTAAAAAAAAAAAAAACTTAGCAAGGGTTTGGTGAGGATGTGGAGAAATTGGAATCTTGTGGTGGCAATGTGAAATGGTGCTGTTAAGGAAAGCAGTTTGGTGGTTCCTCAAAATGTTAAACATAGAATCACCACATGATTCAGTTATTTCATTCCTAGATAAATGAAAGCAGAGACCCAAACAGATATTTTTATGCTGATGTTCATCACATTATTATTCACTGTAGCCAAAAGGTGGAAGCAACCCAAGTGTCCATCTTAGATGAATGGGCAAATAAAGTGTGACATATCCATACAATAGAATATATTCAGCCATTAACAGGAATGAATATGTCCTCCTTTTATGTTTTCCCTCATCTTAGCCATGGTCTGTCCTCAAGACACATCATCACCATGTCCTTTGTTCCCACCCCTTTCCAGGTCAGACCCTTGAAACAGGTCTCCTGCCTGGTGTCACGCTTGTCAATTAAACAAAATTAGATTTGGTAAAGCAGAGCAGAAACGAGCCCCACACGCAAGGAGTGCGCCCGTGAGGAAAGCCGCCCAGCGTGAAAAGAAAGAGCAGCCTGCCCATGAATGGCGCTGCCCACACTTCCCCTGCCGCTGATGACAACAGAAGCGGACAAAGAAACAAGACGCAGCAAATAGACACCAAGAACAGACAACCATGGGAGGGGGGGAAATTAAATAAATAAATAAATCTTTAAAAAAAAAAAAGAATGGAGAAGGGTGGACTTATGTCCACAAAGCACCTTCTTCCTGATGGGAAGGAAGCAGGGTCCTTTTATTGAGGAGGCAAGGTTGGTAGGAAGGGGTTGTGTGGGCATGCACAGTGGTCTTTCTTTGTGTTCAGACCTGAGTTCGGTTTATCTAGATGTGAGTAGTGTCACTTCTTTGTTCTTACCATTTCTGCACTCAGGCACTTGGCCATGCGTAGAAGTCTCTTTGTTCTGCACCTGGGTTACCTGGCCATGTGCCAAGGTCTCTTCTTTGTATTTAATACTTCTGCACTCAGATTATCTGAACACACGTCAAGTTCTCTACTCTGTACTTAGTGTTCCTACACTTGATTCCTGAAAGCAAGCATAGCTTTAAACAAAGGATTAGATGGAAATTTTCATGAGTAATTATCTGAGTGACACTTCATTCTGGCACCACTTTCGGTCTCCCTCCTTCCTAACTACTTTCTATTGGGTTGAGATTGGGACAAATGGACAGGAAAGATTGAAGAGACAACCACCCGCTAGACATGTGTGCCCTCCTGTTCAATCATTCAGATATTATGAGAAGTATCTGAGTTCTCTTTGGGAGGTCCTCTCCATTGCCCTCTTCTGTGATGTGGGAGATACACTGTAGCTTTACTACTTTTCCCTCCATTCTTATCCATAAATGGTGGCACACATCACCATTTCTTTCTTGGGGGATATTCTCATTGACCTCAGCAGTCAACTCTCTTAAGTAACATATCTGCAACATGATGTAAGTTCATGCTTCCATATATGTATAGGTTTAATTCTAGGTTCATTTTTCTGTTCCATTTGGTCAGTCTACCTTGATTACCATAACTTCATAACAATCTTAATTTCTGGTAAACCAAAACCCTGTTTTTCTTCATCAAAATTGTCAGAATTGGTCATTCTCATCCATATAAATTTTCTAGTCAGTTTTTATGTGTTCCAAGTAAAGCACAACTAGGATATTTATTGTTATGCATTGGACTTATAAATTACTGTGGGTAGAATTGACAGTTATTTCCTGTATCAAGGCAATACAATTAATTCCTAACCTAATTGCATTGAAGTCAGTGAAGTGGCCAATATGATAGATAGTGTTTACAATTTGTTGAGACCTACTCTTATTGCCTAGTCTTTCCTTATTCCATGTTATCAGAGTCCTTAATGATTCATTAGATAAGTCTAGTTCTCTGGGTTATTCAAATCTTCATATCTTTGCTAATATATGCCTAATTGTGCTATCAATTCCTGAGTAAGGTTTTTTATTTTTTCATTTTGGCAAACTCATTGTATTTGGTGAATACATTTTGGAGCACTGCTGCACCACATGGATAATAGTTTACATTGTAGTTCACTCTCCCCCAGTACATTCAGTGGGTTGTGGCAGGATATATAATGTCCAGCACCTGTCCCTGCAATATCATTGTGGACAACTTCAAGTCCCAAAAATGCCCCCACATCAATCTGTTCTTCCCTTTCCCTGTCCTCAGCAATTACCATGGCCACTTTCTCTACATCAATGCGACAACTTCTTCCATTACTAGTCACAACAGTTCTATACTAGAACACCAGTAAGTCCACTCTAATCCATATTTTATTCCTGCATCCTGAGGACCCTGGGATGGTGATGTCCACTCACCTCTATATCGAGAGGGGGTTAGATCCCACATGGTTGATGGATGTGATTCTCCTGCTTGCAGTTGTAGGCACCCTAGTTCCCTGGTGTGATGGTCGACCATCTTCACCTCCCTGTTAGCTGACCTGGGTAAGTCCAACGAACCAGAGAGTAGGAGTTGCAACTCTGCTGAGCCTCAGGGCCCAGGTGGCACATGGGCAGTCCAGAGATTGAAGTCTCCTTAGTATACACCAACCCCAGTGTCAACCACAGATTCAGTAAAAGTGACAGAAGAGGCATGTGTGGAAAGGTCACGTCTGAGTCCAACTCCATCACATGAGTAAAGTAGATTAAAATTTCCTGTTTGGTGCTGTATTTGTCTTTTTTTTTTTTTTTTTTTTGCCTTGTAATCTTGTCACTTTTTTATCTCACTATAGATTTATTGCTCTGTAGTATCCTCTTTATGCCTCGTAATGTTTTTGCCTTAATTGTCTTATAGCCTATTTCCTTTAAAATGGATGCAGACATAACAAATTTTTATTGGCTAGTATTTTTGGTGTATCTTTTTCTGTACATTTATTTCCTACCTTTACAAGCCTAAAGTTTTGGGTTTGTCTCTTGTAAAGAGTTCATTTTGTACGTCTTCTGACATCCCTCTCAAGTAAGTTTTGTATTTTTTGTGATTACTAATATAATTTCATTTAATTTTATCTATTTCTATACCTTTTGTACTCAGATCTTTTCTATTTTCTTTCCTACATTTGATTTGATTAAATTTATTATTTCTTTCATTTTACCTTTCATTTATTATTGACAGTTATAGCCTATAATCTATTACGCAAACTACAGCCCACAGTCAAATCTGGCCTGTTTGCTGTTTTTGTAAATTAACTTTCATGAAACTTGTTTATGTGAGGGAAAACTTAAAAGATAAGGAGGACCTATCCATATAACCCACAACAATTTCCAAAAAAAAGGAAAAGAGGGAAGGAAAACAATATTAAACAATTGAAGAAAAATCTTCTTTGCTGAAGAAGGACCCTATAGGCAAATTTCAGTTGCAGGTTGGATGTTGAAGAATTTTACGAGGTACATCATGGTTAAATTCAAGAATTCCCAGCATAAAAAGATCATCTTAAAAGTCTCAGGATATAACTTACAGGTTATTTACAAAAAGAATCCGACTGATATCAGCTTCTCATTTGTAACATTAGAAGTTAGAAGACTTAGAAAAACAAAGACTCTTAAAACCTGAGAATCCATTATTTGGCCAAGATGTTGTTCACCTGTTAAGGAGAAAGAAAGGTAACTGCCAAGTACATTATTCAGAATTTACATCAGGCTCACACAGTGTACAAGGAAAATACTTAGGAAAGGATTTTGATCAAAAGACAAATTCTGACAGAGACCTTAAGAGACTGGAAGATAAAGAAAAAAATATAATGAGCAATGAATGCTATCCCATGCCCATGTGTAGGAAAATAAATAAAATAGGTGGTTAATGTTAAATAATGATGCAGCAAGTGAAAAAATCTAAAAATATTCTGAATCAAAAAGTTCTAAAGGATTTGGCAAAATCAATAAGTTGAGGTGGGAGATAAGTGAAGAAAGTTAAAGCCTTTACTAAAAGCAGTTTAGAGAAAAAAAAGGAATGAAGCTCTGAGACATGTTATAGAATGTGTAAACCTTAAAACCATTATGCTAGGTGAAATGTTGGACACAAAAGGACAAATAGTGTATGTTTCTACTTTTAAGAAATATGTACACTAGGCAAATTCCTAGAGACAGAAAGTAGTTCAGAGGTTATTAGAAACTGAGAGGAGTGGGAAATGGGGAGTTTTAGCTTGTTGGGTATAGCATTTCTGTTTACAGCTTTGGTAATGGATGATGGTAATGGTTGGACGACATTGTGAATGTAATTAGTGTCACTGAATTGTGCACTTAAAATGGTTAAAATGGCAAATTTTATTTTATTTTTAAAATATGTATATATATTTACCACAGTTAAAAAATAATGGTAGCATGGAAACAAAAGGAGAAGAAATGGGGAGAGTTCAAGGTTCAACAAGGTCAACACCAAAGAGTGTTCTAGTCAGACAAAAAATGAAAGTCTATTAAAGAATTTGGCAATTAGGAAGTCACTATTGAATATGGCAGTAGTTTTCCTGAAGTAATTGGGTTAAAATGTATTTTCTATACATTGTATACTTACATGTATTTGCATATATTTTAATAAATACTTATAATTTTAATACAAGTCTATCATTTTAATGAAAGTATATATAGTTATCAAATATGCTAATGTACCATGGTTAGAATATTTGTTTCTCAATTATTTGGCACTTGAGTTTGTTTATAATTTTTCACCATTATAAATCATGCCATAAATGTCTTCTTCAATAAAATGTTAAAAAATTTTTTCTGGTTAGTATTCTCCAAAAAAATCAATTTAAGGAAAGAAGTACATCTTAGTACCTTAAAATACTTTAAAGATTCTAATTTTGAATAATTATTCTAAGGAGACTTTTTTTTTTTTTTTTGCCGTTTGTTATGTTCAGATGGAGATAATTATAAATGTCTAGGGTGGTAGCTGGAGTGCACACTTCCAAAGCATCATTTTCTTAGTGTATTGTCTGTCCTCTGGAGTCCTCTATTAATACAGCACTATAGAGTAGAATAGTCTTCTGAATATAGATCAATATCCTTTCTATATATTATAAACAGTTCATCCACTAGTAATAAGTTTCTTCACTTCCAACTGTCTGAAATAATTTCCCATCTATTAGCTATTTTCTTTTTATCTCACTGCACTTGGATTACTCAATCTAAGTTTTATTTTAGCAATCACAATTCTCTCATCTAATTAACAAAAAAATTGGGCCATTGCCTCAGTGGCCTGCATTCAACCTTATTTTGACTGGTAATTTTCTAATAATGTCTCACTTTCTTTTCCACCCCTGCACTTTCAGTACTTTTTCTTCCGTCCAGTTCATTCTCTTTCCCTAGTTCTATTTGCCCCCAATCTGGTTTTTTCATGGTCCATTTTCTTTTCCTCTTATTTACTTAGTAACCTATCCAAATCTTTTCAAATGCTTCAATAAGCATCCAATTTTGGATTCCGGATAAATCCCTGTGTGTAGACTAGCCAAGTCAGTGAATATGCAAATTTTAAGACTTTTTGCACGTGTTGCCAAATGACCTCAGGAAAGATTGTCTGCATTCTCACCCTGGTAAGAAGAGTCTTCTCTACTGGCAATCCAAATCTGCCTGTCTTTAACTTGGATATTTAGCTACATAAAATAAATCTAATTACCCTTGCACATGGCAGTCCTTCCAATGTTTAACAAAAATCACTCTCTGCCTGCTAAGTCTTCCTTGTTCGTTGTCAAGAAACCCAGTTCCTTTAGCAATTCTTTAAGAATTTAGGCACTTTCAGCATCTCAACTGATAAATTGTATCTTGTCCCAAGAAAAGCAGCATCCCTTTTGATTTATGGTATCATTAAGTAAATAATATTTTGGTTAGGCTTGAACTTAACAGAGCTCAGTGAAAATCTTCCATCAGTACACAAGCTTGTCTGGCTGCCATGTCTACCTGTCTCGCATTCAGCTCAAATTTCTGGGGCCATTTTTTTTCACGTGAAAGCAACTTGACATGTTTCTCCCTTCCTGTATTTGTGCATTTGGCTTGTTTAACCTAAGTTAGAATATTACCTTACCTTGAGAAATATTACCTTATAGATAGGAGTACATTCTTCTAGCCCAAGACCACTACTTACTGTTGCCCAGGTTGTGTACTACCCAACTCTAGAGAGCACATGAAGAAGTAGTTATTTTAGTGTTATTTATTTGTTCCTATAATTTTCCAACAAGTAGCGGTAGACTCTTTTTTCCTTCTTGCTTTTTACTGTTACTTTTTTTTATAAAAGTTTATCAAAGTATATCATTCATACATGAACATATATAAACAACAAGAGTGTAGTAAAAGAACATGCACATCATCATACAGGGTGGCAGTAGAATCTTGAGGAAGATACAGCTTGTTTCAGATTCACCTAAAAGTGCCGTCTGGACTACCAAAAAGAATGTTTCCATTATCAATATGTTTGAAAATACTAAATCTGAAAGCCAATATTTTAAATATTTCTCCAACATGTGTTATACTATAAATTTACCCTAATATATAGCATCATCAAAGTTGATGATTTTAAAAATCCTCAGAATAGGGCCAAAGAGAAAAGCTTGTGCATACCACTGCAAGTTAATTTATATTCTGTCATGAAATCATTCATATGCCATTTAGGAAAAGCCACACAACCAGTTAAGAATCTCCTACCTTGGAGATTTGAAGGAGAGCTTGATGACATGGACCACCCTTGGCTCCTGTTTTGTTAACTTATTATCTTATAGGTGGTGCTCTTCTCTGTTTTAAGGTTAAATGTTTCTGTGGATGAGTCCAATATCAACCTCATTTTTTCTCCTTTAACCTGTTTCCCTGATTGTCTAAAGGATTCTTTCCAGTACTTTTTCTAGGATATGTCTTTCTGTTGACCATTCTGAATGACTTTTCTCTGATAAAATAGGACACCCTTTCAATAAGTAAGGCTTATTATTTATTTCAGAAAAAAAATTCTTTAGTTATATTTTTAAACAATTATTCTGTTCCATTGTTTTGGCTTTTTCTTCAGGGATTATAGTTACGCATATGTTGGATCTCTTATCTATCTTCAATATATATTTCCTTTTCTCTCTAATCTTTATCTTTCATTTCTCTATCCATTTATTTGCTTTCATTTTCATCTTCCATGTCCCTTAATCTACCTTTGTTTTCTTTACTATGCTTCTTGTAATTTAGGACTGAGTTTAGAGATGTTTTCCTTTTCCTTACTTTCTATCAATTCTGCCAATTCCTGTTTCACATCCTCCAGCTGTCTGCCTGTAACCTCCTATTTTCTTTTATCTCTTCCTTGATTTCTTATCACTCTTTTTTTTGTGTGTTCTTCCTTTATAGCTTTAATTGCTTCATTAATTTTTTTTTAAACTCAGACTAACATTTTGGGCTACACTTTTCATCTGCTTTGTGGAAACATTTTTTTCTGGTGAGCTTTCATTATTTCCAAGAAAATCATTGCTACTCTTTTTCATATTTCTTATAGTATCTACATGTGTATTCTTTTTATGATGCTCCTATTTGAATGAGTTGGATTTTCCTAGAGAGTCAGAAGAAGATGTATGAAGAGAATGGTGGGCAGTAGCTTTCCAAGCATTTAAGCATCAAGGGATTTCTTTGCTACTGCTACAGTGACAAACTGTTTTGTTATAAAAATGATGTGGATCCCAGAACCACACCTAGTTCTGATCTACCCCAATTTCCTCATGGGTCACCTCACAGGCTGCCTGTCACATGGGCCCACATATGACACCATCACTTTTAGAAGTAGGATTTTTCTGGCCCTTAATGGGATTTTCCCACTCATTCTCCACCACCCGGATGAATCCCAGTCCTTTCCACAGCACTTTGCACTTAGTCCACAGCCCTCACTTTTGGGGAAGGAATTTTTGAGGGGGCTTTCTAAGCACTGCTCTATCTAGGTCTCCTTCATACTTCCCACTCACCTGTCACGTGCTGACTTTCCTTCTCAGCTTCCTGTCTGACTCTGACTTTAGAGTTCCTGGATTTTCTTCTGGCTTTCCTAAAAATGTAACCTGTGGGTAATTTTCATCTTGTTGTGTTGTTGTTTTTGTTTTTGGTAGTGGATTCTAGGAGGCAAAATGAGAAAATTGAGTTCCTGTGAAAAATAGAGGTCCTATTAAGATTTTTAAATGTTTTCCTCCAGTCTTTCATTAAAAAAGCTCAAGTATGTGTTTACTTATCAACCAAGTTAATCTTCAAAAATAAAAATAACGCATAGTTGGCTTATCCTACTACTTCTTAGTAAGCCCAGGTTACTTCCCTTAGTGATCAGATACCTTCCATTTCGCAGCCTGTTCTAGGATGATGGTGAATTGTAAAGTCAACCCATCCAGCTGTTATATACATAAACTGTCTTTTTTTTGAAGATTTAAAACATTTGTCCAACTTCAGTCTCTTGCTGCCATTGTTACCTTTAACAGTCTTCAAGATTACCCACCTTGATTCTGGGGCCGAGCTGAGAGTTTTTTGAGTACACAATGTTATAATTTGTCTGGGCACAAACATTTAAGTTTAATGTTTTTAGGTGATGCTCTTTTTTAAAAGAAAAATGTCTTGATTTGGAAAATTAAATTATTAATTTAATAGGTCTTAAAATATTTTAGATCAATATCCTGCATGCCAATTTTTTAAGCAAAATGTATGTGTTTGGGTCATAGTGGATCTTCATGCTATAATGACATCACAGCCATATTAACCAGAAAAGGATATAGAATGGGCAGACTTTATAAATAGGAAGACTTGTACTAATTCTCTAGATAAAATAACATCCCTTAAATTAATTTGCTAGTACAAATTATGCTATCTTTATCGTCTCACCATAGCCTAACAATTTAAGAGCTTTTTCAAAAAATTTATTTATTAAATGCCTACTATTCCCAGGTCCTGTGCAAATGCAAAGATACAGTGATAATCAGAGACAGATAGGATTCCTACTCTTATATCCTTATTATCCAGTGGTGAGACAGACATGACTCAAATCAATTTCACCCCCCCAAAAATGTAAATTTACCACCATGATAATGGCTCCTGTTGAATTATGGAGGAAGCTCTTCCCTGGTTCTCTCGCAGTGAGCTCTGTGCAATCAAGGCTGTCACTTCAGTGAGAGAAATGTGGCTAAATTGATCTTTACATATGGTAGAGTCTTTTGTGGAGCCCAGAAAACTATGTTCTTAAATTGTGGATGTGGAACTGTGGATGTGGAACCCTTTGATTGGATTGGATTCATTTGAGGGCCAATTGATTAGATTGCTTTAGTGGGGCATAGCCCAGGGTGGGTCTTGTTCCTCTTGCTGGAATCCTTTATAAACAGGAGAGAAGAGGCTGCAGAGACAGAGAAAAAGGTCTGGAAGCTGAGAAAGAAAGCCACAGATGGAGCAGCCAGAAGCTGAAAGCAGCAGAGCCTGGAGAAGAAAGCAGGGACCCACAGACACTGTCATTGTGACCTGCCATGTGCCTGATTGCCTACAGCTGCAGCTCAAGGAGAAAGCATCTTGATTTGGACACTTACACAGTATCAGAACTGCAAGCTTGTAAATACATAAATCCCCATTGCAAAAGCCAACCCATTTCTAGTATACTGCCTTGGCAACCTTGAACAAACTAAAACTGGACCAGGGCCCTCATAGATTCTAAGGGATAGGCAGCTGGTATTTCTCAGTACTTCCCTAAATAGCTGGCACCTAAGACCAGACTGCTGGATGCCTGAGCCCAAAATGTTTCCTCTTTGCCTTGCCCCAATACAAGGCACCCATCATGTTCACACCATTGAAGAGTGAAGGAGAAAGTGTCTCTGCACAGTGCATTTGGATTCGACCCAAGCAGGTCTCTTCAAGGATGCTAGAATGTACAGACTGATCAGCTTCTGAACCTTCCACTCTTATCCTTTGAGTGATAATTTTCCTCAATAACTACAAAGGGAATTGTGATACTGTAATAGCTACTGACTTGAGAAGTTCAGGGAAGAATGCCCTGGGAAGTGATGGTGAGGACTGGATCTGAAGGAAGAGCAAGAATAAAATTAGACTATGAACTGAGGGAATAGTGTACCAATCAGAGGGAAGCGTATATGCCAAGGCAGGAAGAAACAAAAGGATCAGAAATAAATCTAGTATAGCTACATCATCAAGGTGGTTGCAAGATGAGTCTTGAAAGATATGCAGAACTATATCATTCATGGTCCTGAAAGACGTGTTTAAAATTTGAATTTTTTTCTCTGTGTCTGTGTCTGTGTGTGTGTTTATGAGGGTGAGTGTGGCAGAAACTAATGTCCTCTTTACCTCTGGAAAACATCCCTTTGGCTGATGGTTTAGAAAGCAGTATCAAGAAGCGGACTTGGCCCGATGGATGGGGCATCCACCTACCACATGGGAGGTCTGCAGTTCAAGTCCCGGGTCTCCTTGACCTGTGTGGGTCTAGCCCATGTGCAGTGCTGATGCGCTCAAGGAGTGCCCTGCCACACAGGGGTGTCCCCCGCATGGGGGAGCCTCACGCACAGGGAGTGCACCCCATGTAGAGAGCCATCCAGCACAAAAGAAAGTACAGCCTGCCCAGGAATGGCACCACACACACGGAGAGCTGACACAGCACGATGATGCAACAAGGGGAGACACAGATTGCTGGTGCAGCTGATAAGGATGGAAGCAGTCACAGAAGAGCACACGGCGTGTGGACACAGAGAGCAGGCAACGGGGGGTTGGGGTGGGGGAGAAGGGAGAGAAATAAAATAAAAAATAAATCTTTAAAAAAAAAAAGTGCAGAAACCTTGGTCACAATTTTTAAAAAAAAGCAATACTAGGAAATGAGGCAGGTTAAACAATGGCAATTTATTCACACTCGGTTTCAGGCTGGGAAAGTCCAAATCAAGGCAACATCAAGGAAATGATTTCTCCTCAAAGACTGGCATTCAGGGTCTGGCTGGCAGTGATCCTGGGTCCTTAGTTTGTCATATGGCAAGGCACATGGTAGTATCACCTCGTCTTTACTTTCTCTTCTGGGTTCCATTCCTGTTCAGCTTCACATACTCCTTCTGTGGCTTCTCTCTGTCTGAATTTCATTCTGCTTATTAAAGGACTCATGTAATAGGATTAAGACCCACTTAATTGAGGAGGACTACACCTTAACTGAACTAGCTTCATTCAAAGGTCTTACATACAATGGGTTCACACCCGCAGGAATGGACTAACTTTAAGAACCTGTTTTTCTGGGGTACATACAGTTCCAAACCAACACAGTTGGAGTAAGATAGGAGGGAAAATGGAAGAGGGAAAAACAGAAGACAAGTACAGTATTCCAAAGTACTCTAGGTCAAAGGAAATGATGATTGGGATTAGGATGATGTTTTAGTTTCCTAGGCTACTTAAAGCAATACCATGAAATGGTTCAGCTTAAGCAATGGAAATTTGTTTGCTTATGCTTAGAGTCCAGGAAAATGTCCAAATCAAAACATCATCAAGGTGATGCTTTCTTCCCAAATATCAGGAGATCCTTGGCTCTTCTGCGACATGGAAAGGCACATGGTAGCATCTTCTGGTCTGTCACTTCTCTTCCAAGTTTTGTTGCTTTCAGCGTCTTGCTTACATGACTTTCCCTATTTGTCTTAATGTCATTTTCTTAGAAAGAATTCCAGTAAGAGGTTTAAGACCCATTCTGATTGAAGCGGGTCACTCCTTAACTGAAGTAACCTCATCAAAAAGTCCTACTTACAATGGGTCCACACCCAAAGGAATGGATTAGATTTAAGAACATGTTTTTCTGGGGCACATACAGCTTCAATCCATCATAGATGGTGACAAGGATATTGAGGGAAGTGTACATTTTCCAGAGATTCCAACAGAGTATATTAGTCAATCAAAAGGGGTGCTAATGCACCCAGAAAATCTGTTGGCTTTTTTTACAGGGTAATTATTTGGGGGTAATCTTACCATTTCAAGGCCCTAGAGAGTCCAACTCAAGGTACCAGAAAGTACTTCCTCACCAAATGTCTGTTGCCAAGTGTTGAAGCAAGATAGTAGGTGATGTCTGCGAGGGTTCAGCCTTCCTCTTCCTCTTAAAGCTCCATGGGCCCAGCTTCTGGAGGGCTTGTTTCTTTCTGGGCTCAACTGCTCTTTTCACAAGGTCTTTTTACAAGGTCAGCTGTAGACTATCAGGCGAATGGCTCATCTCTCTTCCCCAGGCTGCAGAATCAAAGTTTATTCCTCTTTCATGTCTGTGGAACTCTCTCTATTCCTCTGTGTATATCTTCTTCTGCCTTCTTGATTGAATATCCATTTATATAGCCCACCAAGGGGGCGGGGACTTAAACCAGCATGCCCTAATAACATGGTCAAATCAAAGCTCCAGTCTTAACATATTTTAATCAAAGTCATCTCAGCTGAATCTAATACAGTCAAAGGGTATCATGCCCAGAGGAACAGATCAGTTTACAAACATAATCAAGATCTCTTTTTGGAATTCATAAATATCAATATGGTGCCTGGGTTTCTGATTTGTGAAGTAGGGAACTTTAGAAGAGCCTGTATGTTTACTGTGGAGGTGGGGAGAAAATGAGTCTGATTTTGAAGGTGTTCTGTATGAAGTATCTTCGAAGTATCTCGATGAGGTTGTCAGATACCAAGTTGGATATGTGGGTCTGAAGCTCATATAATTTTTGAGTCCTCTGCGTTTGAGGGTCTCCTGGGGTTCAGATTTCTCTTCTCTGCACTTCTTCCTCTTCTACCCTTTCCAATTTGAAAGTCCTTTACTCTGGCAGACAAAATGGTAGGAAAACACAAGTTTGAGAGTTTGGCTTTCGATCCTCCTCCTCCTCCTCTCCTTCCTCTGTCATCTGCTCATATTATACCATCTGCACTCTGCCTTGGGATTTTCCTTGTTTGCCTCTTTGTACAAAGCCATATCTTGTAAAAGGCCTTTTTCACTGTCCTAGGCTTTTTTTTTTTCCTAATTTCACAAACCTCATTTCGTTCTGAGCTTCAGCCCTCTTGATGCAATTCTCATAGATTCTCACCACTTACCCTGCACTCTTCCTTAATGTGAACCCATCTCTCATTTGAAACAAGTTACTATAATTTTGAACACTTTAAATCCCTCTTTGTACATTTCTTTTGGTTTTTCTTTAAAGGCTTTATTCTCATCGGAATAATTTGATATTGTCAGAATCATGTTTTGTGACCCTACTTTCCTATTGAATCATATTCCCTTTTACATTAACAAATCAAAAACAAGTCTCCCCTTGTCCTTCCTCTTTTTCTTTCTTCTTCCTTTTCTTCTGTCTTGTTCTTCTGCCCTCCTTTTTCTTCTCTTTGCGCTCCTCCTCTTCTTCTTTTTCTCTTCCTCCCCTTCTTCCTCTTGCTCTCAATGGCTCACAATCTGGGTTTTTTCCTTATTGACTTAGGCATGATAAAGCACCAGCACAAATGGTTCTTGAGGTAAGTCCACAGCCCACTAGTCCTCAAGAGTTTCCCATCTTTGGAGCTATCCTTATACTTTACCTACCCTTCCCTGTCTGCCATCACAGAATTTCTTATATGCAATTAATTCTTATAATTGTAAACCTTATGTGACAGTGTTTCTGTGACAGATTTACAATTTTATTAGTATTTTTATTGAGATGTAATTCACAAACCATAAAATTCACCATTTAAGTATACAATTCAGTAGTTTTAGTTGTTCAGCATCACCAAAATTTAAATTTAGAACATTTTCATAGTTCCAAAGAGAAACAATGTCTATTATCGGCCACTCTCCAGTCTCCTCCACCCCAGCCCTGGGCCACCATGACTCTATTTCTGTTTCCATAGATTTTCCTATTCTGGACCTTTCATATAAATGGAATCATACAGTACGTGGTATTTTTTTACTAACTTCTTTCAAGTAGCACACTGTGTTTTCAAGATTTATCCATGTTATAGCATGTATCAATACTTCATTTCTTTTTAATAATATTCCCATATATGGATATGCCATATATTTACTCCATTTTTTCAGCTGATGGACATTATGGTTGTTTCCACTTTCTGGCTATTGTACATAATGCTGCTGTGAACATTTGCATACAAATTTTTGTGTGGATGTATGTGCTCATTTCTCTTGGGTATATGCTTAGGAGTAGAATTACTGGGTCAGTTGATGGCTTTATCTAAACATTATGTGATATTTTGAGGCAAATTCATGATTTAATTATGCTTTTTCCTTATCATTTCTCATTCAAGACAGTTGCATTCTAGAGATTGGTGGTTTGGTTTTTCGTGGTGACCATGAAAGAAAGTTTGCAAAATATTTGCTCTCAGCTAAAATCACCTTGTCCGTATCTATTGATAACCTAGGACTGTGCTGCTGTGATTGTACCTTTCACTTGGTGACACTGGGTTTTAATTAATGCTGCCTGCTCAGATTCCAGGAAGGCAAGCACCTGGGCAAGGAGGCAGCAACAGTTCCTTTACCCCATCTGGGAATGACACACACTTTAGCCAAGATTTTTCCAGGAAGTCAGTTTTGTTTTGTTTTTTAAATAAAACATGTTTGTCTAAAGGTTTCTAAAACATGTAATTCTTTTGAAGAAAGTTAATGATTTTTTTTAAATGGTGATGTCTTTCTGAACAGAAGTCGTTGTCTGGAAAACAGATATCTATTGCTATTTAACTCCTGGAGCCCTGAAGTTTCACTCTATTAAATCTTGGGATAGTGTGTTCAATTTGCATGTCTCTACACACTTATTCTCAAAAGTAATAAAATGCATCTATCCTTCCAGCACTAGTCAAACAATCAGGCATTCCTTTTTTAGCAAATGGCAGGGACCACTCCCAGGTGTGGATTCCTCCTTGACAGAATACATATACCCCCTATATACACTGTGAAGTGAATCAACAACCTGGAATCCATGGAGATAATGAACAATAGCAATGTAATTTTCTTAGTACAGATAACATGCAGCACACTGTAAATGTGACGGCAATGGCAAAATTGCACAAGCTGAAAAATCTGCACTAAGTATTCACTTCATTGTTGTTCTTCAGTTATGATTTAATTTCATTAAGTACCTTCATATGAATGAAAATGTAAAGTTGCAAGTCTAGAGTTGTGAGCGATGGCCAACCACTCCCCCAGTCCTTGTGTTTACTGCCTTATCCACTTTGCATTGGCAAATCGTACAGAGAAGCTTAATGCTCTCAGCTGCACTCTACCAAACCAAAGCTGAGATGAATAATGAACTTAATTTTCCATAAGGACATTCTGTTTGGCATTTCAGCTAATAAGGTAAGCTAACAGCAATTCTGGGCTATGGAAAGGAAAAGAAATAGTCTCTTTGTGTTTGATTTCTGTGCTAATCCATCATTTTTTCCTTTTAACTTGCTGGAGTTAATTTCCTATTTCATGATGTCTGTGAATTTGGGATGAACAATTTTAAAAAGAGAACCCCCAGTATACCTTTTGCCTTTGATTCGATTGCTCACAATACTAGAAGGGCTAAGGGAGAGATCAGCATTTTAGTAAGAATGGCATCTATATAATGACATTGTATCATATTTACTGCAAAGTGAATTTAGTTAAACCTCCAAGTACTTAGATGTATCAGAGAGAGATAGAAGTATTTAAGCACTGATTGAATATATTTGGCATGATATATTGTAAATTGATGTTGTATTTGCTTTAAAGAAGGCAGAATGCATGTATCATGTTGGTTTCTGACTCATTTCATTTCTAAGTACATGTTATTCTAGAGAAGGTAGTAATTTTCAATTGTTAAAATTCTTCCACGGCTTCGGTATAGGTCGGTTTTACTTTGTAAAACTGTATTTTAAAAATAGCAGCATACTAGTAATGTGAATTTTTGTTATTACTTTCTTGATTTACCACAGCTGCAATGATTGCAATGTGAAAAATGTACTTGTCCACTGAAGTTCATAGAATTAAAAACCCTCAAACCTCTCTTAGGCTTTTGCTGCTACCTTGGTTACTATGTCTCAAAAACAAAAAGTAATGAAGCAATTGTTAGGTTGGCTTTGCTTTGTGTGATACAGTTTTTCCGTTTTTAACATGGGGTATCTTGATTTTAGTCAGATCATAGCAAACATCTCTGAAACAAGCAAAGGCTTAGCAAGATGGAGAAGAAATTTCTAATCCTTGCTTTTCTATAAGAACGACAAAAATGAAAAATATATTTAAGATTGACATTTTCAGGCATTCTGGGCTTAATTTGCTGTTTCTCCTGAAAATCAAAGACTCTAAGTAGGTGACCTCAAAAGATATTTCAGAATGTCTGTTCAAGAACAGCTAAAGTATGTAGTAAATTTTGTAGAAATGAAGAGGAAATTTCTCCCCTACCTCTACTGTCTAGTCTTCCTATTCTGTTTTTATGCCTGGGAAATAAGCTATATGGACTAATTGTTTTTGTTTCATTGAAGTCTTTAAACATCACAATCAGACTTTTATAGAAAAGGAAGAATTTTCATTTCCCCCCCCCCCCTAAATTATTCAAAATGCCTTTTACCTAGAAGTATGTACAGAAGCTAAGTTTGTACCCAAGTATGTAGCTACTGTTGATGACTTAGTCCCACCTAAAGTATCTACAAGTTTTAGGCATGTCTCTTGAAATGCCTCTAATGTAGTAAACCTATGAGAAGTAGAAGTGTGACCTTTTAATCCATCATAGTTCATTGTTAAGAACACCATGACTTATATGTGTTATTTATTTATACTTCAGGTTTCTAAAATATGTTCAATTTCACAACTGTCTCTGTAAAACTGTTGGAAGCTCAAATGCGATGGGTTGTTTTGGAATTCCAGGGTGTTTGTTTTATTTTCCTCTGTCCTCCTCCTTCCTCGTTACTGCAGATCATCATTAGCTGCCCGTGTGCTTTTTTACTTTTTGAATTCTGATATTTTTCCCGTTTCCATTCTCTTCAGTATCCATTAGTCCAAAATATGTGGAGTGCATTGTGTTCCTTTTAAAGCTGGCAGAAACGAATGAACTAGAAAACAAACCTTTGTAACTCTCCAGTTGTTGTCTTCTGTTTCTTACCATTTGCACTCTATGAAAACTTTTATATCACGCTGACTTTCTAGCAACTTTGTCACCTAAAACCAAACTGATGATGAAAATGTGCAAAGCTGTTTGGCCAGTATTCTTTTCACATTCTTCTTTCTACAGTGGTCAGCCCACTCATGCTTTGAGATACAGTTCAGACTGGTTAGCCCTTTCAGTCATTCCTAGCAATGTCAAATGTAAGGCATGTGTTACTTAGAGTATCACACATTAACTCTGTGTTAGCTAATTAATGGAGCAATTCTAGAGAAAACAGGTCCATCACCTTCCCTTCACACACACACACACAGCAAAGACCATGGAGCTCCACCAACCAACCAGAGAGTGGAGGCTGAGGCAGCGGCATTTCTTGCAGATGCCTTCTCCCCACCCCCCACCCCCGCCACCATAAGACATTGTTGGCACATGGCAAGGAAGCCTGAGCAGAAGGCAGCAAGCAGGTTTGTTCCCCAAAACATAAAAAGCCCATTTGTGGAGACAATCAGAATTAACTGAAGAGGAGCAGAGATGAAAGGGCACAATATTAGTAGACTTGTTTATCCTTGTTAATGTGACCTCATTTGTGGTCACAGGCTGAGGCCCAAGGATATCTGGGCTACAAAAATGAAGGCATTCTTTGAAATCTATTGTATCTAAAATTGCACCTGATCTCTTCCCCACCAGCCTCCTTCATCCTTGTAAATGGACCCACTGTCTACTCCAAACCATGGCAGACAAACTTTATACCTCCCTCTATCTCACATGCATGTCGTACATACAAAATAGATTCATAAAGTTGATTGAATTAATGAGTGAAAAAAAGTCACCAAGTCTTATAAATTTTATTTCTATATACTTCTCTCCATTCCCTCTTCCACTATCCCAGATAAATTGTTTCTTAACCCGATTATTGCAAATACCTCCTAAATGGATCGCCTTCCTCCAGTTTTCCCTCAATCCCTTCCATTCCTCACACAACAATCCAATGATCATTCAAACAGAATCATTAAATCCTCTGCTTAAAAGTCCTTCAGGGATTATTTATTATCTCAGGATAAAGTCCAAATGCCCTTATATGGCTTAGAGGGCATGGCATAAAAGGGGACCTTTTTCTTTCACAACCTCATTTCTTAACACTCCACCCATCCAATCTGCACTTCAGCCACACTGATCTACTTCTAGCTTTCTCATAGATGCCATGTTCTCTTGCCTCAGGGCCTTTGCATGGACTGCTCCCTCCTGTTTTGTCTCTTCTATCTTCCCATTCTTCCCTCATTAACTTCTCAACCTTCTAGTCTTGGCTGAGATGGCACTTCCCCCCAGGAAGCCCTCTCTGACTGGTCAAGTTTCAGCCAGATGCATTCTCGAAAAATGTTCTCAGAACAGCTATTATTTCTTTATCATGCTTCTTATGGTTCATATAAATTCTTTAATTTTCACGTTATTATTTCCATTTTATGCGTGAAAGAACTGAGGCCCAAGTTGCAGTGAGTGATACTGCTGTCAAGGAGTGGCCCTCCTGAGCAGTTTGATTCCTGGAGGCTGTTCTTTCTAGTCCCCATGTGGTCTGCTACCTCCTTAGAAGAAGAAAAAGAATGTAATCCAACAAATGACCTGGGACACAGACAGGCTACCTATCTGTATTCATTTGCTATCTGACCTCCAATAGCCTGCCCTAAGTATATTTTTCCTAACTGTTGTTGGAAAGCAATTTTCTTTGCACTTTGTTCTTTATTCTCCAGCTTTCTTCTAAAATTCCTGTGTCTACAGGAGTATGCTGCCTTTTTTTGCTCTCTCCATAGTGCAAGGTGCTGGGCCTTACATTTCTGTTTCTTTTCCATTGTCCTTTTCAACAGGGACTTTTTTACTGGCCCTGCTCTAGGATTGCTCTTTCTGCAGTGCTTTTGCCTAAACTCAGATGGTCTTTAGTGTTCTTCAGCCTTAAGTTGATGTCAGACTGCAGAGGAGGTTTCCACTGGTCTATCCTTGAAGAAGCAAATTGTTGCTGGCATCACCCGGTCCCTTAATTAGTGATGCTTTCTGTGGGGGTAGCATCTAGAAAAGCAGCTAGAAAAGGGGCTTATATACTCTCCATGAAATTTGCCACTTTGTGTTGATCATGAGAGTCCTTAGGGTCCTCATGATCCAAACCAACATGCAGATACCCAGAGTCACAAAATGTGAGAGGCAGTTCCATATTGTGGGAGTAAAGGCTATTGAATTGGGCAGACCTCAGTTGGAATCCTATTAATACCATTTCTCTCTGTGACCTTGACCAAGTACTTAACATTTCTGTGCCCTAGTATCTTCATCTGCAAAACTGAGATGACAGTGTTGCCCATGAATGATGCCTGGTGCAGGGGAAGTACTGGCTTAATGATGGAGAGAGTTTTGGTGGTTGTGGTAGGTAGGATAATGGGTCCAAATATATCCACACCCAAAGCCCAGAACCTGTGACCTTTACCTTATAGCAAAGGAGATTTGCATAAGTGATTAAGAATCTTGAGATGGGAAGATTATCCTGGATTGTCCAGGTGAGTCCTAAGTATAATTGTAATCACAGGTATACTGATACAAAGGAGGCAGAGGGACACTTACCATAAAAGGAAAAGGTGGAGTGGCCACAGAAGCAGAGAGACTGGAAAGTGGTAGGCTACTGGTTTTGAAGATGGAAGACGGGGGCCATGGCCCAAGGCATGCCGACTGCCTCTAGTAGTTGGGAAAAGCAAGGAAAGGGATTGTCTCCTAGAGTCTCCAGAGGGAGCACAAGTCTGCCAATTCTTGGATTTCAGCTGAGTGAAACTTTTTTGGACTTTGGGCCTCCAGAACTATAAAAGAATAAATGTACATTTGTTAAGCCACTAAATTTGTGGTTGTTATAGCAGCAATAAGAAACTAATACAGTGCTGATATATAATTTGAGAAATGAAAGATGGTTCCAAATGAGTTGATGAAGAGGAAGAAAATTTTTAATTTAAGAAAGAATATCACAGTACAAAGGCTGGTGGTGTGGAGAGGAGAGGCCCTCTAAGCATTAAATACATGCCCGAATATGGTTGGAGGTATCTCAGGGCCTTGGGTTATAGGTAGTCCAGAAGACGGTCAAAAGGGGAAGTCATTTGTGGGGCTTCTAGACATTGATGGAAGTGAGGTCTCATGGAAAAGGGAGGTGATGAAGGGTAATTGAGGGTGGGATGTGACAGATTAGGGTGGCTGAGCAGAGCATCAATTATTCTGTTTAGAAGAGAGTAATCAGTTCAGAAGAAAGTCTGATTTGTGGGGTTTCCTTGGGCAACCAGACCTGCTGCTGAAGGGAGCTCGGAAGGGAGCAAGTGCAGATCTCAGCAGAGGACCTGCATGCCAGAAAAAGAAGAAGCAGTTTTCTTTGGTTCTCACTGTGCCATGTGAGTGATAGGAAAAGACAGTCTGAAAAAGAAATCATGAAAAAGACCTCTTGGGGCTTTTAAAAAACAAGTCGAGGCTATTGGCACAAGGCTGAGTGCCTTTAATGTAATCTGTTAATGGGAGTACTTTGTCTGCAAGTCCCTAGATCTGAGGTGAGGTTTGCTTAGTTTGCCTCTCCATGAGCTGTTCGTCATTGGTATTTTCTCCAGAACATACTGTGCCTTTTCATATGTCTGTACCTCACCATATGGGATTGCTTCCCCTAGAAGACTCTCTTCTTCTCCCTTTGCCTACCTGGTAAAATCATGCTTATTATTCAAGACTAAAGTCAAGGGTGGCCTTGAACCACATTCCGCCCTAATTGTACCACCTACATGCATATTTTCTAGCAATTGAGTGCTCATTGTGGCTACTTTCCCATGGCCAATTCCACCTCTTCCCCCAATAGCTACAGATATCCCTGAGGGCAAACACCAGTCTATCACACTTGTGCCTTCCACTTCTCCAGTGCTTGGCATACTGGAAGCAGTCAGTAAATGTGAATGAATGGATGGGGGAATTGATTAATTAGTTGTGTCTTGTGGGCAGAGATATCATAGGATAAAGAAAATAATAGTTCGTGAATCCTAGGGTCAGTATCTAAAGAAAAGAAATCCTTTCATCTTAGCCTCTCACAAGTAAGAAATTATGAAAGTACGCAACACCACAGCTTCTTCATGCATGACAGGTATTAATTCCCTTGCTTATCTATTTTATAGTTCAAAATAGAACTCAATAGCTGAGCTAGAATTTAAGAAGTTTTCTTCATTTCCAGATCCAATTTGCCATATCTTTTATGACATACTTATCTTTTTTCCTCATAGAAAATGAAGAGATCAAGGTGAAATATAAAAGTAAAATAACAAATTACCATGTTAAATGTATGCTAATTTATTTTCAAGATGTAGTCTTTAGGATTGATTTTTGTCTATTGTCTTTCATATTTGAAGGAAAATTTTATTATGATTCATGATTTTTTCTTAAAAAAAGAAATTTGTCATGTTCAATAAAAAATTTATAAATGTACTTTATTATTATGATTTTGTTACAAAAAAATAAGTGATTAAGGCAGTAGTAAAATATGTCACATTCACATTTGGAATGCAGATGATCTCATATGAATTAAATGTATCACTAATAAATTATAAAGTGATTAAATATCTACAATATTTACCCACAAGGCCTCCTTTACTACGTTCTCAGGAACAAATGATACACTCCTTTATTTTCATTCTACATCCATTTGAAGTATTTGGTAAATTTAAAATTACAGAGTTTACCCATTATTTTGAACCAAAAAATCACAGCTCTCTGCCATAGAGAGTAATTGTGGGGAAAAGTGAATTCCTATACTCCACTCATACAGCAAGTGCATACTTCTGAACACTTCCTGTGTGCAAAGGGCACAATAGTAGGTGCCATGGGAGACACATGCACCATCCATGTCCAGTTACTAGAATTGAAATGCTGTGCTCTCCAGTAGATGACAACTTGGTCATGTTTGCTTATAAACAATATAATAGAATATTCCTTAGCAACTGAAAGACCACATTAAAAGTGTTGGATTGCTAGAAATGTTGCCTTGAAAAAATAACAAGCATTTTAATATTTCCTTAATTTATGTAGACCAGGGAAATTATTACTAGCTTTGATTATTCTGTAGTCAGATCCTATACTGGTGAGAGTAATCTTGAGCTAAAAGACCAAAAACACTCGGTAAATGAAGTGAATTAGGTGAAGCTCTCCTTCTACCACAGATGGTTGGCTATTATTCTAAGACAGTTTCAGCCATCCCTCCCTCTTTCTTCTCCCCATTGTTTTAATTCCATGGCTCTATCCCAGTTCTACATTATTTTTAAATTGCAGTGGTAGATTGAATTGTTACCCCAATTTAGACATCATCTTAATCTTAATCCACATTCCTGTGGGTATGAATCCATTGTAAATAGGAGCTCTTGAAAATGTTATTTTTGGTTAAGATGTGGTCCAACTGAATGCGAGTGGGTCTTAATTTGTATTCCTGGAGGCCTTATAAAGAAACCAAAAGCTAGAAATCGAAGGCCACAGGAAGATTCCAGAAGTGAAACCAGAAGGGCAGATGAAGGGACAGCGAGATAGCCATGGCACAGGAGACAGAAATACAACCAGGAAACCCCAAGGGCAGCCAGCTGCCAGCCACAGAATGCTACCCTTTTGGGGGAGAAAGCATTGTCTTGCCAACACCTTGATTTTGGACTTCTAGCTTCTGAAACTGTAAGCTAATAAATGCTTGTTGTTTAAGACTTAACCCATTGTGTGGTATTTGTGATAACAGCTCAGGCAAAGGAAAATTGTAACTAAGAAATTAGATGTCATCAACTACTAATATACTGGTTTTAAGAAAAAAGCCTTTTTTCCAAACTACTATAAAATCTAGAGGAAGAAAAAAATATTTAGTATTTGTATTCATCACTGCTACCACTTGTAGCATCTTGGGTATTTTACTCTCTCAAAAGGAAACTATCACTTATATCTAATATTTTGGAAAATTTGGTAATTTTGAAATTTGTTTGTGAAAGAATGGTTACATTTCTATCATGTATAAGATTAATAATCTCCATTGCTTGCCCAAATTAAGGTATTCAGACCTGTAAAACACATACAAATGGAGCTGAAAAGAGTCATGAGAGGGAATATACTTAAATTTATCACCTTACGTCTAAATGTCTCGTTTTTATAGAAAAGAAACGACTGCTGTAAGTTATTGGGAAGGGAAAATTCATTTATTATAATGGAGGTTTAAACATACAAGGAAAGGAAGAAAGAAAATAATATGTGTCTTGATTCCAAAAGCCTATTATGTATCATAACTCACCAAATCGGACAGGGAGATGGGAACACATCGTGAAAATCCTCCATTTACATGGCTCTGCCTCACAAAACTCCTTGTGCCATATTTTAACAAACTTTTTCACATGCAGCCGTTGGATCTAATGAGAGGCTAACTCCTGCCTTTGTGTTAGAAATTGATTTATTTTCCCCCTCGTTGAGAGTCCAGGCAATCCTGGGGGCTAGTGTTTATCGCTTAAACAGAAGGCCATGGGGTGCTCAGAGCTTTACAGCACTGTTCAAAAGAAAACCTAAACTCCCTGCTCTTGTGGGGAACCCAGCCCATTAAAGGCATTCACAGAATTTAAGAAAAAGAAAATATTGTAGAGACAAAGCAATGCATCTGGCAGGGGGGCCACTCAGGCCCCTCTGAGGGGTAGATTCCGAGGGGCAGGGAAGAATATGCAGTTGAGAACTCTCTCCCTCTTAAGCTGACCACCCACTGCCAAGGCTTCTGGTCCTCAGGCTGCTTCTGAGTGGGAGCAGGTGGTAAAACCCGTATGGAACGTGCCGGGTATTCAAGCCACATCACAGGAGGGATGAAAGGTGCAATTCCTCCTCAGTGAACAAATGCCATTCACCTGAAATCAGCATGGTGACATTCAGAGTTAGGAGAATTCTAGACAAAGGAAGAAAAAGAACTAAAGCCCATTACCTTTTATGAGTAGAGAATTTCTATAAAATCTGAGGATGAAAATGTCATAGTGATGTCATACACCCATACCTCACACAGCCCTGATTTCCTCTTTCATATTACCCAATAAATGCAATTTCCTCCAAAAGGGTGTATATTTATATATATATATATAAAACCAGTAGCATTCTAAGGTGAATATGCTTTTTCTCCATGAGAAAGTGATACATTTGGTTTCATTTCCTCCTCTTGTCATAATCCTTTGCCATCAGCAATGCTACCAAGATTGGAACACTGATTTTAATATTTCACACTTCAATGGACTATAGTTCTCCTGTACATCTACTCAGTTTGATATTTGGGGTGACAGTATATTTTCAGCTCAGCCTACTTTCATTCTTATCCTAGACTCTGCAAAATCCTATGACAGCAGGTTGAAGGCTATTATTAACCATGTCTTATTTTTGGCAGATTAGTATAAACATTATTAAACTGGTCTGAAAAGTCAGGTAAAATATACTCAACATCATCCTTAAATTCATTTTTGTAGTCACAGTGCCTGCCACATTGCAGGCACTCAATAAATATTTGATGAAAGAATGATGTGGGGGGAAGTACATAATTAGGAGGGTGAAAGAACTGAAAAATCTCCATACATAGTTATCAGAAACACTTTCCAACCTTGCTTCAGTTTCCATTAACTCATTATGATCACCAAATAGCAAACCTCAGATGGGATTCCCTTATAGAGCCAATGATTGTGATTGGTTCCAAAAAAGCTATCATTTATATATTATAAAGGAGACTAGTTTATATGAAGCTCTCATCCCATGAAACTTCCCATTCTTATAATATATAAATGGCAACTGTGGCATTAGAGCTCTCCTTCTTTCTCCAAAGGATATTTCTTTTAAAGCACCCACAAATGTCATCCCATCTATTTTTAAGCTGAGTGCTGCTGGATAAACAGCTGAATCGTCTAAACCCAATGGGAAAATTCAAAGTTTAAATAAGCTATTTTATGTCATTGAAAATAAGTGGTACAGACTGACACAGAACATATGGGATTTTACACACAGTTACATGTAAATTTTCTTAACTTTGAACAGAAAATTCTAGGCCTAAGCAGAAGAAATAGGAAAAAAAATATATTCTTTAATAATGGTTATTTGAAGATTCTAGTTTCTGGTTCCCCAGGCGAGCTTTCATCAACTTTCATTTAAAACCTGTCCCTTAGGTTTTTTTTGTATGCGATGGAGTAGTACCTGCAAATTGAGAGAATGTAAAGACAACACAAATTTATAAAATCAGATCTCTAGTGGTTGTACGATTAGGGTTTTCCCACATTTCATTTTTCAAATAAGAGTAGGTTTGGAGTTTTTCCAAGGGCTTATTTTTTAGTAAAAGTTATAAATGCTAATTTTGGAAAACTCAAATGGCACAGGGTAGTATAAAGTGAAAAGTGAAAACCCCCATTCCTACTTCCCAAAGATAAATACCACTGTTACCATTTTTAACATTTCCCTTAAATTTTCTACCTATATCTAAGCAGATGCAAATATATATATGTGTGTGTGAATCCATAGTTGCATACACTTTCTTCTTTTTTAACATATCATAAATACTGTTCAGCACTTGGCTCTTTTTACTTAATATTATTTAGTGGCTATCTTTCCATGCCTCTACATGTAGATCCACCTCATTCTTCCCAATAGCTATGAAATGCTTCATTATATGGGAGGGTTCATTCAGTTAGCCAATGGTTTCTGCTCAGCTCCCATGTGCCAGACATACTTCCTGACATTGAAATCACAGGATTGAACAAAACAAAAATCCCTGCCCCATGAAGATTATATTCCACTGTATCAATATCAATTATTGAGGAACTAGTATATTAACATAGGAGAAACATTGTTCACTATCTCATTTTTCTCTTTAGAAACAATACTCTAGTAAATAAACCATCATGCCTTTAGGTGACTACATCATTTGGAGAAATTGTAGGTATTAATTTTATATATTCAATCTTTTGATCAACATTTTATATCATCAACCACTTTAGAAATGGATTATTAATTTTTCATTGTTCATTCAATGCAATGAAGGAATTTTTACACTGGGGTATTCTATCCTTCGTAAATCTACATTCTCAAGTACCTTAAAAAAGATATTAAACTGTATCTGAATTGAATCCTCCTGGTTGAGCCTATGATAATATTCCAAAAGAGAATCAGGTCAGATGTCCCAATTTCTCTCTACCTTTATTGATAACATAGACTAAAAACTTCTGATTTAAATATTTCATGATACCCAATTGGCTCCTGGACAAAAATTTTACATCTCCTTTTGGTTTCTGTTTAATATAAGATCAAAAGGAAAGTTTGTTTTAGTAAATAAAAACAAAGCAAACAAACAAATGTGTCTCTCCCTCCACAGAAAATTCAAGAAAAGTATGCCTCCAATATTGGACAGAAAAATCAATTGTTACTTATTTGATTCTCATTCAGAAAGCCATCCCTAAAAACCCTGGGTGGGATCCATCATTTTTCAGCTTCTTTTGCTTCTATGCCCCATATATTTATTACAACTGAAATTGGGTAGAAATATACCTCTAGGAGCAGCCGTGTATGGAAGAAGAGTGGAAATCAGAGTTGCCATGCAAGTGGGTGTACAAAAGAGAAAGGTGCTTCACCCACTCCATGTTGGTGATTGGGAGAGGCAGCCTCTGAGCTGCCTACCCATCCCACTCAGTAATCTCCATGCTTGAAATCCTTTCCAGGAATATTGGGAGCATCTGATTGGTTTTGGGTAGAAAATAGGAGGTAACTTAATTTTTTGTTTTCTGATTTAAGAAATAGCCCTTTAAAAAAAAAAAAAAGTTTCCTGTGGACATTCCTAAGCAAAAGACTAATTTTTTCTCTTTTTCTAGATATTGTCCAAATGTGCCTCAGGGAAAAAGAAGATAATTCCATTTTGTCAAATGGGATATCCAAAGGGGAACTTCATTTAATGCTATTTTTTAGTTCAGAATATTTTACTCTGTACAAGCAATTGCAAAACTTGAGTGGGACTTCAAGTGCCCACTCATCTAGTTATAGTTAGGTGTATATGGATTGTAGAAAGCTGGCATTGTTACTAGGAAGAAGTATGAATATCTTAACCGTAATTGGGTCAGTTTGACCCATTATTAAAAAGGTAAAGAAATAAAAAAATTATAAAAGGAAGCTTTTCTCAAGTGACATATCTGTATTGTTACTTTATCTAGGAGGTTCACAAGCTTCTGCCATAGGAAAAACCTCACCTTTGACTAGGAAGTGTACATATGTGTTTATTTGTGTTGGAGAAAGAGAATCCTAACGTCTCAATCCCAGTCAATAATTAGAAACAGAAGGAAGACTGCAGTGCATGCATCATTATCAGGTTTCTGATATAAAATGCAAGATGTGTGACTGTATTAGTCAGGGTTCTCTAGGGAAACAGAGCTGACAGGAGATACTGTAAATAGTATGCGATTTTAAGAAATTATCTCATGCCACCATGGGGATGCACAAGTCCAGGTTCCGCAGGGCAGGCTGCAACCAGGGGCTCCAATGAAGGTCCTTGAAGAGCTCCCCAGGAGACACTGTCTGAAGTAGAGATGGAAATTCTCTCTCTGAATGCGGAAATCACTACCCCTTTTAAGGCGTTCATCTGATTGGATGAGATGTCACTCATTGCTGATGGCAGTCTCCTCCTCATTGATTGTATCAACTCACTGATGATTAAAGTCCATGAAATGTCCTGGATTACAGTTTTTCCAGGGCTTACTTGACCAGACAACTGCTTGCCATAACCTGGCAGGGTTGACGCGTTAGCCTAACCATCATAGTGGCATACCTGTTTTTACAGCCCAATACCACTTTCATTTTTCTCTTATTATATTTCATTTGCACTGATACCTTGAGTGAAATAAATAGTGGCATAAAATTGATGGGAAGTTTAGGTTCCCAAAGACGAGGTTTTGTTACAGCTCTTCACTTTATGCATAGAAGCCACTCCTCCATTTTTTCATCCTCCACTTATGCATTTGGGGAGATTGAAACAGTTTTATAAATTGCTGAAAAGTATTCCTATAGATTAATCTTTTCTTTTCTCATTGTGTCGAGTTCAGTGGGTAGATAAATAGCTGCATTGTGATGAAGTAGAAAATGCCCCGAGAGAGAGATCTGAATTCTAGCCCAATTGTGCCTGTTATTGACCATATAAACATAGTAAATTACATCGTGGGTGTCAATGTCTTCATTTGTAAATGAAGAGATTGACATTTATCAAAGTGTCATGTGATTAGATATGTAAAAAAAAGGTGGGGGGGGATGGAATTTGAGAAACTTTGTTGACAGACATCCTGGAATCTTTAAGATGCTAATACATACTGCAATTCTCTAAGAGAGTGGTAGGATATAGAGCATTTCCCAGGACTTTTCCATCTTGGAACTCTCTCTGTATCCAGCTCTGCTCTCACCTCCTGCCCTATCCCATTCCCAGGCTCTAAGAATCTTGGGATTATTCCATATCCCATTATGGTTCAGCTATACCATGAATTAAACAGGTTTTATGGGTCTGTCCCACCTGGGAACTTAACCTTCACTTAGAAAATGATTCAATGCAAAAATGCCTTCCTAACCACCACCCACCAATCAACCTATAAACTTGTGTTTTATAAGCACTATGTATATGTTATTTCATATTATCTTTGTCCTTGTAAGTCCCTAAAGTAGATGTTATTTTCTTCATTTTATGTTTGAGAAAAATGACATTAACAGATGTTAAGGTTCCTGGGTCAAAATCTCATGTCCAGTAAATATTAGAGTCAAAATTTGAGCCTAGGATTACTTGATTCCAGAATCTATACTACGTTCATGACACCATGCTCCCTCTCTATAAATGCAAAGCTACCTGGGCATGAATTACATGGTGGGAAAATATTCCATTTCTTCCATGTCTCTTTCATAGATGGGCTATATGGAGAAGGATTTAAGCATTAGCTAACATTTATTGAGGGTTTATTATGTGCCAGGCTCTTGTTTTAAAGATTCTTTAAATGAGATTTCCAGGTTGAACAATAAGTCATGCCTGTAGCTGAACATTTCAAAATTCTAAAGCATATTATTACTGATGATTTTTGTCCCCAGCTCCATCTATTTCAGGGTCATGGCTATTTAATTGAGTTTTGTTTTTGTTTTTTTACTGCTCCTAAATGTTATATGTCTCATATTGAGGTCAAATGCTATACAAATTATTAATAGAAAAAAAGACAGGGTTGTTCTAATGTGAATGAAGCATTTTTTAAAATTTTCTTAAAATGTTTTGAGTCTCCTGCCCCAGGAGGTTGATAGAGAAGAACAATTAAAAGTATGCAAACATCAGACTGCATTAGATCGCCCATGCTTAGCACGTACAGAATAGCCAACTGAGTGATTCACTCCATCTGACTAGTCAAGGCCAACACAAGTTAGTGTTTCCTCTGATTCTCATTATACAGGGGCCTATTCAAAAACACACTTACTCTGAAACCTTTCAGAAATACTCTTTTACACAAACACCCAAAGTAAAAGTAACTAAGGACCAGAGAGCTCCATTCAAGAAGTATTAATTTAGGGTCTCAAAGCTATTCATTCAACAAGTAAGCATTAAGCATTTACTTTTACTGAAGGTACTGTGGGAGAAAGGAAGATGAATAACATCGTCTCTACTTAATAACGAATGTGGCACCACTCTGGGCTAGCTGTTCTAAAAGCAGTGCTTTCCAAAATATGGTTGCAATCAATTAGTAGTTACAGGAATCAATTTAGTGCTTCACAGACATTATTTCTAATTAAATAGCATACGATAGAAGATAATAGGAAAAAAAAATAGTGCATGGTATGCAATAAGGTTAAGTATTGCTTTGTAAACCTTTCTTCCAGTTTGCATATGTGCAAATACTGATTTCCAAAGTAAGGAATTCCTTACTGTGAAAAACGGTCAAAAACTGCTTAAAAGACACTGCTCTAGAGAGAGAGAAAAAGAAAAGAAGATAGAAGAGAAGGAAAAAACAGAAAGAAAAGCCTTACTCTCAAGAAACTTACAAACTTGCTGGGAGGATAAAGCTAATTAATGAACAGCAGAAACCTTTGTACAAGCAGCTTATGACTAAAGTGAAATTAATGCTGCTGACTTAGCCCCCCAGGAAAAAAACAATGTAATGATTCATCACACCTTCCTCCTTGAAGAACTTTCTTTCCTTGGCTTCCAAGACAACACCCTGCAATGATCCTTATCACACTGCCTTGCTTGTTCTTCTTTTTCTCCCCCTCTCTTCAGGTGGGCATGCACTGGATGAACTCTGGTCTTGAAAAGATTCTCTCTCTGTCTACACTCATTCTTCAGGTCATTTCATTCACTCTCATAGCTTTAAATGCCATGTGTGTCAGGGAGTGGATGTAGCGCAGTGGTTGAGTACCTGCTTCACATATACAAGGTCCCATGTTCAATCTCTGGTACCTCCTTTTAAAAAAATCCCATAAATGCCATGTGTATACCCAAACGCATTTTCCCAGACCAGATCGCCTGGATTCTCAAACTTGTATATCCAGCTCCCTATTCAACATCTCATCATCATGCAAACATCAGACTGCACTAGATCCCTCATGCTTTGCACGTGCAGGAATAGCCGCATGGATGTCACATAAGCATTTTAAACCACTCCCGCCTTTGGCTTTCTCATCTCAACTAATGGCACTTGGATCCTTCCAGTCGCACAATCCAAAAGCCTTGGCGATATCCTTGACTCCACTCTTCCTCCAATCCTCATGTCCAAATTGCTGTTAGGAATCCTAGAGACCCTACCTTCTCGCTACCCCCTGGCTCCTCACCTTAACTCTTATCTGGAATATTGTTTCAACCTCCTAACTGGTTTTTCGGGGTCTACCCTTGATCCTCCTTAGGCATTCTCAACTCTGCAACCTAAGTGATCCTTAAACCATTGGTGTCACGTCTCTCATCGAAACCTCCAATCTCATCCCATCTCACCCAGAATAAAACCATAGTCCTTACAATGGCCCACAAGGTCCGCATGATGGGGACCCCACCACACCCGCCCACTACCACCCTGCCCTCACCTTCTATCCCCTCTCACTTAACTCCAGCCTCCATGTTTCCGTGTTGTTCCTAGAACATGTCAGCATCACCCACATGCTCTCACCTCAGGACCTTGTCACATGCTGTTCTTTCTGCCTCAAACACCGTCCCTGCAGATCTCAGGCTAGCTCCCCCACCCCACGCGGACTTTTCCTCTGAGGTCCATCAATTCAGAGGCAGTTCTTCAATGACCACATAAGCTGACATGGCAAATCCTGCCACTGCTATGCCCAATCTGCTTCCCCCTTCCCTGTTTTCTTTTTTCTCCAATGTTTGCTTAGTTTATTAAAATATCTGGCTCCCTGCTCCCCTTGAGGGCATAGATTTTTTTTTCTTGTGTGCACTGCTGTATCCCCAGTACTTAAATAAGCACTATTTCACCATATCTGCTCAATAAATATCTGTTGAATACATGAATTAGTACATAGATTAAATACTTTCAAAGCATTTTGGAAAAGTAGCAGAAGAAATGTTACTTAACTCCAGCTTAATCACTAAGTGATCAAAGTGATGGAAGAGTATATATACATAATAAAGTTTGATATTTAAAAGAAACTGTACCTCAAAACCCTATATAGTTTGGACTTATCTTTTTAACGGATCTTGCGCTAGCTTGAAAATACTGAATCTATCATACTCAACTGTACTCATGTTTATATGGTTACTCCTCGTAGTTATAGATACCTTTGCAACCTAGAAGAAATGGATTGAGACACAGGTTTTAAGCGCAAACCCTCAAGAGCAAGCAGTCTCCAAAGGATGATTATTAACGTGCAGTTTTGTAATACACATGTGCATAAGATACCTGAAATATTTAGTTTTTTGCAAATATCAAGAACTACATTCATGTAGTTTGAAAACTGATGACTTCATTAAATTAGACTGGACTGAATTCATGAAGGAAATCATCTTTATGGGTGCATTTGAGTGCAATACACATTTAGGTGTTGTGAATGTAACTTGGAATAAAAAGTCCAAACAGCACCAAGATGCATTATTAAGCAGAGGACAGTGATGAAAAACTGGAAATTTCAAGTTGTATCTCTACTTACATCTATTGATTTTTCTTCATGCAAAATAGCTGTTAATTCACAAGTATATTAATTTATAGCTTCATTTGAGAAATTTGGTATTCTGAAATTAATGTTAGGAAAAAAAATTTGCCAAAGTTTATTTCAAAATTCATAATTTTTCCATTTAGTATTAATGCCTGAGATGATTGACCTCTTATTTTTATAGAGTCTGAAATAGCTGTATCATTAATTCATGTTAAGATTATCAGACTTTAAGTCAATCTTAAAGACCTGAAATAGATCTGAACTCATAAGCATTTGAAAAATAGCTGGATCACTTATCATAAAATTATCAGACTTTAAGTGCTTTAAGTGCTCATAAGCCTTTGAAAACTCATTGGAGTTTATATAGCACCACACAGATTTTAGCCAAAATGAAAGTTTAGTTTTGATGAAGGATATTTCTACATCTGGATTTCTATTGACCTCAGGTGGTGGATCGCTGACTTTCTACTACTATCTTTGCTTTTGAATACCAGACACATAATTCTAGATCACCTCAGGGAATTCCACTTTTGGAACTAGAATTATAGCTACAAACCAATTGAGATGTGTTGGGCAGACACTAGCACCTTAGTGACCACAGTGGTAATGAGAAAATACGATGGCTCACCTGGCCATTCCAAGCCAACAGAGATGCCTCCAATATGCCAGAAAGACATATATATATGAGAAGCTGCAATACAAATAAAGGCCTGTATATTCGCTTCTCTCCTACATAGTCGATTGAAATAAATATATTACCAGAGACACAAACTCTTTTTGTCTTGCAATTCTTTAGGATGTTTTCATTCTTCTGTGTATTTCACTAAACCTCATAGCCAACTATTACTACTGGGTGATGGGTGTCCCATGCCCTTTAATTTGAGATCTTTTGGTACTTTTGAGCATCTAACAGTCATTACTTGCTACAATTTACAAAATGTTATAGCAGTATATCTCCCAGCAACTTCACACTTGAGTTTTATGTTTAATGGAAAATTACAGTTACTAATCTTTGAAACTCTTATACACAGTGGTATGGTATGATGACCAAGCCTAGAAACTTGAGTGCAACAAGCTGGCTTTCAATTCTGTCATTAACTAGCTGTAAAATTTAGTGGACATTATTTAATACCACTATCTCAATTTTCTCATCTTTGCAATGGAATTAATAACAACTTTTGTATTATATGAAAGAATGCATATGCATTAGGGACTATAAAGTGGCTACCAGTGGATCCTGACGCTACTTACTTCCTGTTGAAGTACTTTGCCCCAAAGTAGGTCCAGAGATCCTTGCTGATATAGATCACATGCTTAGCTCTGAACTAAGCAATGAAGCTGGGGAGTGAGGCGGAGAGGAGAATATGAGGCACTGATTGGCTTAGCCCAACATCTACACTAGTCCTGAAACTCCTGGACCTCAAAGTAGGGAAGGAATGTTTCCCCAAAGCAAAATCAGGGATCTGTAGCTGCAGGAACCTGGAGAGCAAAATCATAGATGTCTACCTCAGTCAAAATGCAGGGTGGATCATGTATTAGTCTGCTAAAGGGGTGGCAATGCAAAATACCAGAAATCTGTTGGCTTTTATACAGGATATTTATTTGGGGTAAAAGCTTAAAGTTCCAAGGTTGTATAAAGTCCAACTCAAGACACTATAAGAGGTACCCTCTGACCAAAGTCAGTCACCATGTGTTGAAGCAAAATGGTATGCAATTTCTGCCTGTCTCTCCTTCCGCTCCTGGTTTCCTCTTCCTTCTGAGCTTTGTACGCCCAGCCTCTTGAGGCTTCATGCTCAAGTGATCCTGCAGTCATCTTCCTCCTGGCAAAGGGCTCGGTTCTTTCCACACCTTCTGTAGCAGCCTCAACTGTTCTGCTTGCTTCCAAAATTCAGCTGCAAACTATCAGGCAAATGGCTCATCTATTCCCCAGGGCCCTGGCTGCTCAAGCCTTCTCCTTTCAGTTACATAGCAGGATCAAAAATGACAGAGCTCTCTCTTCCTGTCTGTCTGTCTGTCTGTCTGTCTCAGTGCCCATTCCTATCAACTCAGCAAGGGGACAGGGACTCAATCCAAGTGACACCCACTGACATAGTCAAATCAAAAGCCCTAATCTTAAGTAATCTAATCAAAGATACCTCAGCTGAATTTAATGCAATCAAAGGGGATCACACCAGCGAGTGGATTAGTTTACAAACATAATCTTCCTATTTCTGTGATTCATAAAATAATCTCAAACTGCCACAGTAGTTAGTGACATTCCTTTCTGTCCCCATCCCATATCAGACTGGAGACTAGTATCTTAGTTATTACTTTGTGATGTGCCACAAGGGCAACTGATTCTGCCCCATTGGTTGTCTGCTATCGCCCAAAGCCCTGTGGACTCCTCCCCTCCTGGAGGGTTGAGACCTTTCCCCTCAGTGTGTTTCCTGCCATGTCTTTTCTCAGTGGGACCTGCACACTTCACGTGCATACATATTCAGCTACCTAAGAGAACAATTTTGCCACAGGAAGATAATTTATGGAAACAAACTATAAACCCGGTAGGTAATCAAGGGTACTGAGACTTAATAGTCAAGTCAGCTTGACTTGGCTTAAAGCTATTTTTACTCTTTTACTTCCTCTATCCCTCAGAGTTGTCTGATCCACTCTAAACTTGTAAATCCCTATGAGACCAGAGACTGTTTTATAAAATGCCCTTGGTTTACCCAGCACCTGCCGTGAAGCAAGGTAACTGCAGAGACCTATAAATGTTTGTGAAGATGAGTAATCCCCTAGGGTCCCCTCAAGCAGATCTTCACTGCATAATACTGTTTGCAAAGTTATATTCTTTCAAGAGTATTTTAAAATGTTATTTGGAGGGCAATGTGGCAAAGGGCATAAGCCTTATTTAAGTCACCTTTTTTGTTCCCCAGACACCTTTGCCATTCAGGTGAAAACCATGGACCGTTTACTAAGTCCACACTATACTGTGTATTATTTAATAAAGATATCACACCTGCACTAACACAAGAATAATGTTTTTCTGAATTTTCAATTCAAGCTCACAGACCCCCTGAAATCTTTCCACAGACCCCTGGTTAAGAATCCCCGTTTTAAGAGGTTTGTGTTTACTCTCATCCTTTAAAGGTAGATTTAAGCAATCTGAAGCAAATTAAGTATTACACCAGCTTCAGGCTTCCAGGTGAGTTAGAAAGGACAGTTGCCAGGGAAATAGTCTCCTGATTGGAAAAACAATAGTCCCGCCTGGGATCTGCACAATAATTGTAATTTTCCTGTTCTTGCTTTTTTTTTCTGTGTCTGCCTTGAAAAGAGTAAGTTCGAAAGGCTAAGGGGACATTTATGTCAAATCACATTTGTCCAGCAGAAAGCCTTGTGGAGCAAAAAAGCAGTTCTCCCAGCTGCGAGAAGGAAGCTGAGAGCTCCCCAAAGGGTCAGAAGGCCAAGCTGCTAAAGCCGTTTCTGAAAGAAGTTGTAAGGAGGGACGTAAAAAGAGTGAAACCTGCTGACAAATGCGAAAAAGCCTCCAAAGCCACCTTGAAAGGTGTGACTGGCCAACAAGTTTTCTAATTCCCCCCAAGACTGTGTAGTTTGTCTAAGCAATAACTGATAACAACAGCTGTAAGAGTGCCTCTCATCTGGGAAATAGCCGGCACTGTTTATTTCATAATTATTTTAAGTATCTATTCTTTTAAACCCTCTCCTAACTGTGGTAGCAAATTAGTGACAAGATAAAAACAATACTATTGAGTGGGATCATGTGTGCCATTCTTTTTCCTTTTTTTTTTTTTTTTTTTTTTTGTTACTCATTTGCTCCATCAACCTACATTCATCAGAGCAGGCTGATATTCTTAAAAGCTTTGGTGCCACACATATGCTTACTCTTACTAGCCATCATGACCTTGGGCAAGTCATTTCACAGTTTTGAATCCCTTTTGCAGCAGTGAAGTCGAAATGATAATGCCTCTTTTATAGGAATGCTGTAAGGATTAAAATAAAGTAACATCCTAGTCCTATGAGGCTTCCATAAATGTTGGATCCCCTGCTCTCTTCTCTTAAATACAGGTTTTCTTATTCCTATCTATCCTTCCTCATCAGGTCCAGGAAAAGTCCAATAGGCTGACCCACACACACACACACAACACTAGCCAAGCACCCTCATTTATTTGGTTGCTTCTGGCCCTGTGCTGCCAGAAACCTTTTAGTGCAGGAGTTCTTAACAAGGAATCTGTGAGCTTGAATTGAAATTCAAAAAAAACATTATTCTTGTGAGGATGTGTTGGTGTGGGTGTGATATATTTATTAAATAATACACAGTGTAGTGTGAACTCATTAAGGGGTCTTTGGTTTTCATCTGACTGGCAAAGGGGTTTGTGGAACAAAAAAGGTTAAGAACCCCTGTATTAGTGATAACCCAACATCCTTTCTAACTTTTTATTTTAAAATAGTTTCAAATTTATGGGACAATTACAAAAATAATACAAACCCCATACAGGAAACTTCAGCATGTCCCTACCACCACCACCACCACCACCCCCTCCCCACCAAGTACCCAGAACCACCAATTTTAACTTTTTGTCACATTTGCCATATCATTCAATTGACTAGTTATCAATCCATTTCCTGAACATTTGAGTGTAGGTTGTTTACAGCAGGTTCCTTGAAAACAATACTGCCATGTACCTTTCCTTAAACAATGATATTCACTTATATAACTACTTTAAATGTACTTATGAAGTTCAAGAAATCTATCAATATAAAGTTTACAATCTATATTCCAATTTTTTCATATGTCCCAATAATATCCCTCTGAGCTTTTTTCTCCTCCCTTGCTAAATCCCATCCAGGATCATGTATTGTATTTAATTATCATTGTCTCTTTGTTGCTCTTGTGTGTGTGGGAGGGGGGGACATATATACAACATACACTTTCTCATTTCAAGCACACCCAAGCATACTATTCAACTGGATTAATCACATTTACAATATTACAGACTGCCACAACTTTTTATTACTGAAACATTCCCATCTCACCCAAAAGAAACTCAACATCCATTATGCACTAACTCCCCATTCCTCCCACCACCCCAATCCATCCCTGGAAACTTGTATTCTAATGTTTGCCTCTATAAGCATTCATATTCTCCAGTATTTTCTTTGTAGTTACCATGGGGCTTAAATCCAACATCCTATATCTATAACAATTTCATTTGCTTTGATACCAACTTAACATCAATAGTATACACAAACCATGTTCCTATACCCCTCTGCCCCCCCCCATCTTTGTGTAGTTCTTGTCACAAATTACATATTTACACATTATGAGTCAAAAAACCACTGGTATATCATAATACTTTAAGTATTCGCCTTTTAGATCCTGTAGGAAGTAAAAAGTGGAGTTACAAACCAAATTACAATAGAACTGGCATTTTTATTTACCCATGTCATTATCGTCAGTGAAGGCCTTTATTTATTCACATGGATTTGATGTATTGTCTATTGTGCTTTCATCTCACCTGCAGAACTCTCTTTAGCATGTCCTAAAGGGCCAGTTGAGTGATGATGAACTTCCCCAGCTTTTGTTTAACTGAGAATGTCAATCTCTCCCTCATTTGTGAAAGACAGTTTTGTGGCATATAGAATTCTTGGTTGGTAATTTTTTGCTTTCAGTACTTTAAGTATGACATCCCACTGTCTTCCTGCTTCTGTGGTTTCCAATAAGAAGTCAGATTTAATTTTGTCAAGGCTCCCTTGTATGTGACATGTTGCTTCTCTCTTGCAGCTTTCAGCATTCTCTTATGTTTTGCATTTGACAGTTTGATTATAATATGTCACAGTGTGGCTCTATTTGGGTTTATCCTATTTGGAGTTAAAGTTTAGAACATTTTCAGCCATTATTTCTTGAATGTTCTCTCTGTCTCTTTCTCTCTTTCTTTTCTTTCTGGGATTCCCACAATGCATATATTTGATATAATTGATGGTGGCCCACAAGTTCCTCAGACTCTGTTCACTTTTTTTCATTCTTTTTTCTGTTTCTCAGGTTGAATTTTTTCAATTGTCTTATCTTCAAGTTCACTTATTCTTTCTTTGGTCAACTCCATTCTGCTCTTTGACCCTTCTAAGGAATTTTTAATTTCTGTTACTGTGGTCATGATGGTTAGAGCTAACTGGACCCCAGAATATTATTTTCTGAAGGTTAATCAGTTCCTGTTGGTATAAACCTATTTTAAGTAGGGCGTTTTCATTAGGTTACTTAAGTTAGAGCATTTCCCTGCTTACTGCTTACTGGAGTTCTTTATAAGAGATTTAAATTCAGATGGAAAGGGAAGCAGATTTGTCTCAACTGATAGAGCATCTGCCTACCATATTATAGGAGGTTCAGGGTTCAAACCCAGGGCCTCCTGACCCATGTGGTGAGCTGGCCCACCTGCAGTGCTGCTATGCACAAGGAGTGCCCTGCCACACAGGGGTGTCCTCTGCATAGGGGAGCTCCATGCACAAGGAGTGCACCTGGCAAGGAGAGCTGCCCCATGCAAAAAAAACGCAGCCTGCCCAGGAGTGGCGCAACACACATGGAGCGCTGATGCAACAACAAAAAGAAATTCAGATTTCCAGTTGCTGCTGACAAGAATGCAAGTGAACACAGAAGAACACACAGCAAATGGACACAGAAAACAACAATGGGTTGGGGGAGATATGAAGAGAAATAAAAAAATTTTTAAAAATTCAAATGGAAAGAGAAAGAAAGCAGTGGAATCCAGAAACTGAAAGCAACAAAACCCAAAAGAGAAGGGAGAGGGAAGCAGATGTGGCTTTGCCAACTGGGTTACCGCCTGCTACAGAAGAGGTCATTGGATCAGATCCCAGTGCCTCCTAAAGAAGATAGCGAGCTGGCATGACAGGCAGGCTCAGCGAGCTGACACAACAAGAGACACAAGAAGAAAAGGCATAATGAGAGACAACAAAAACAGGGAGCAGAGGTTTCCAGTGCCTCCTAAAGAAGACAGTGATGGGCAGGTATGGTGAACTGACTCAACAAGATGGCCTAACAAGAGACATGGGGAGCAAAAAACACAATGAGAGACACAACAAAGCAGGGATCAGAGGTGGCTCAAGCATTTAGACACCTCCCTCCCACATTAGAAGTCCCAGGTTCGGCTCCCAGTGCCTCCTAATGAAATAAGGAAGACAAACAGACACAGTAAATGAAAAACAAAAAAGAGGTGGGGAGAAATAAATTTTTAAAAAATAAAAAAATAATAAAAGAGAAGGGAGAGACCAGTAGATGCCACCATGTGTCTTACCACATGCCAAAGGAATCCAGAATCACCAGTAGCCAGACTTCAGGGAGAAAGCATTGCCTGATGATGCCTTGATTTAGATATTTTTCTCAGCCTCAGAACTGTAAACTTGTAAGCTAATAAATCCTCATTGTAAATGCCAACCCATTTCTGATATATTGCTTTTGGCAGCCTAGGAGTCTAAAACAGTGGTTTTCAGTTCTGTTTCATTCCTTTTCATAAATTATTTCTCTATATTGATACTTTCTTTGTGTTCATAACTCCTTTCCTTGTTTCCTTTATTTAATTCCATGTCCATGTTTTCCTTTAACCATTTGAGCATATTTAGGACCATTTTTTTAAAGTCTTTGTCCAGCATGTCCCAGATCTGGTCTTCCTCTTTGATTGTTTCTGATGTTTTAATCTCCTTTGCCTGGACCATCACTTCCTATTTCCTTGTATGTTTAGTAATCTTTTGTTGAACATGGACATTTAATATTCTAATGTGTTTAAACTCTGTGGTGTCTGTTCCTTAAGCTTGCATCCAGCTAGTGTTATGACAGTGCTTTCCTTGAGTGCCAGGAGCTGAAAATAACAAACAGATAGAAAAACAAGAAGGAAAAAAAAGAAAGTATCTTTCCCAGGCTTTGCAGATTGACCTATGCAACTGCTGTCTCTCAAGTCTTATCTATGCAATGAGCTCCAGGCCAAAGCTTCCCTGAATCCTTTCTGTGCCCATGTGTTGTCCTGTGAATGTATGTGTGGCCCTAGGAATTCCCCATTTACATGGAACAAATGTCCCCTTTTCCCTAGGAAACAGTTTCATCATGGTCCCAGGCACAGTACTGTATGTCCTGCAGCCAGATATCCCTTGCCCAGGAGCATGGCTTAACTGCTCTCCCACAGCTTTGGCACTTGCCCTGTTCCTACAGTACCTTAAATGTTTTCTGGCGCTCTAAGAAAGATGTTTCAGTAAGTTCTTATTGGTAATTCAAAGCATCTTTTGAAAGACCTTGTCCCGAAGCATATCAGTCCATCATCTTGATTCAATACTCAACATTTTAATCAATGCTTTTCCTTTCTATATTGTTTTATTTCTAAGAATCCTTGATTCTTGATGAAATACAACTTTGCTTTAAGTCCCACCTCAACTTTCATTTTTACCTGTTTTCCTACCAGCTCTCTGAAACCCATAATCCTCATCCTCTGCTCACAGAATTTCACTGGCCTGACCTTGTATATTTCTAGAACCTCATTCCATTTCAGCTGACCCTGTGTTCTAAGCATCTCCATTCCTTTTTGTGGCTCACAGATTTCCCAAAATCTCGCTCCTGTTTACTGTAAATTTCACCATCCAACTTCCCATCCTGAGAGAATCTGCTCGGGAGTCACTGCATGTGGCTTCATCTCCAGCCACTGCTTCTCAGACCATCACTAGCACAGACTGTCTCTCTATATCTATGATTTAGTTACAATTTAGTAACTGCAATCCAACGAAGTGGGTACTCAAACCAAGATCCTTTGAAAAATAAAATTTTCCGTGTTGGAAACAGTATTCCTTGTTACTTTTATTCAGAGGCATGTGATCTATTGTTTATTTATTTTTCCTCTGAACAGACCTTAAAACCCTTTTAAGTTGTTTCCATAGCTGCAATGTGTCTTCTCTAGGTTATTCAAAAAATGATAGTTGTTACTCAAAAGACAGTAAATATCTGAATATGGAAGAAAAAAGATCCCTGGACTGAAAGGCAGGCCTCAACTTTGAATTAGTTACTAGCCTATCTGGACCTCAATATCTTTATCTGACAAACTGGGATTAAATTCTCTTTTAGTTTCACAAGGTGTTTGTAAGAAGCATGAGATGTTTTATATCTTATGTTTTTTGAAAAATCATAATACAGATTAATGCTGATTATTAATCAGTCATTACTAAATATGAATATTAAGTCCTATAATTACTATCCTGGCATACCTCCATTCCTTGAAATTATTTCATACATATTTTTTAATGTGTTTAATTGATTCTAAGACCCCTATTTCTCACAGTTTAACATCTCTGATACCGGGATGCATGTTACAATCAATGGAATGTCAGAGTTTAATTGGTAGGGTTTATTTCTTTCTTAGTGGTGCAGAACATCTGGGGAGGGGGTTGCACTGATATAATTCAGTAAAATGCTGTATTTGATCTTATGGGAAAGCTGAAGAAGGGTAAAAGCAACTGGTCTATTAAAAATTGGAACTTTGTTAACCAAGTAGGGATCAGATCCACAGAAATCAGCCAAGTGTTGGAGACATTCAGAAGATAAGGTATAATTTTGAATTATATAACCTTTAGTGGCTCCCTCTGATGAAAGGTCTTCAAAGACCCTTCACTATCCACGTTATACCTGAAATCTGTACATTTACAGATTTCTGTAAATTTGGCATGCTCTTCAAACCAGATGAACTTAAGTGGGAAATGTATGGTCTTAAATACTAGAAATGGTTAACTGTTTCATTTGCAATTCTGCCCACTTTTGACTTAAAAAATGTACCAGAGGGGAAGCAGCTGTGGGTCAATCATTTGGACTCCCGTTTACCATATGGGAGTCCCTGGGTTCACGTCCCAGCGCCTCCTTGTGAAGTCAAAGCTGGCCCGCGCCCACGGAGAGCTGGTGCAACAAAATGATGCAACAAAGGAAGACAAGCAGACACAGAAGAACGCACAGCGAATGGACACAGAGAGCAGACAGCAAGCAAGCCGCAGGGGGTGGGAATAAATAAATAAACAAATAAATAAAATAGATACCAGAAAGGTAATATCTTTCTATTCGGGGCTTCTTATTTATTTTTTAAATTACCACATAACCTTGACTGCTATTCTTTGGGGGTAGCAACACAGAGTCCTATCAGACTCTAACACATATTTGCCAAGGAGTTTTAAGCAGAGACCTATAGCTGACTTTAATGAGCCATAAGTGATCCCATTTTCTTATAACCATTCAAAGCATTAGATAGAAACAGACTATATATAAACACTAAGAGTTATATCCTATTTTCCTATAAAAAGAAGACACTTGTTTTGTCAGTCCAGTGTTTATTCAAAAGTCAATAGTAATGATTGTTCTTTTTGTTTACATTGTACTATAATTGTCACGGAAAACAATTTAAAAATATAAGTCTAATGAGATATTCTTTTTTTGCAAGTGAAAAAAACTCATGCTCAGAGGGATTACAAACACCCAGAAAGTGACTATGGAGAGTAGGAGATGAATCATTTGTTAAGTCATTTATTGAACACTTCTTCTAGTCTAACAGAGGTATATAAAGCTATAAATTTCCCTCTAAGCTCTGTTTTAGCTGCTGGTCACAAAATGTATGTGTTATTTTTCCAGTTCAATGCAATTTAACTTAGATGAAAATATTAAGTCCCATCTTCTGAAGGACCAATTTATTATAGCTTTAGTTTACAGACTTCCCAGAATTAGTGTGATCCTCCTCCAAGTGAGTTCGAGATATCCAAAAGGGGCGGGGGGGGGGGGGGGGGGGGACCAATACACAAAAATTGGCAGCACCAGAAAATAGTCTACTTCCAAAGGTTCTGGAAAAGAGATGAATAATTTTTTTTGCCTATGGTCCAATTTAGGGGAGCCAATTTTCTTCCAGTAGAGAGACTATATATATACCATTTTTAAATTTTATGTATAGCTACATATATATTCCATTCACGCTTTTATTCTTACACTAGAATACCTACTTTAATGAATAGAAAGAAAAAAGTCCCATGAAATGCCACTGCTCTTTAATCTCCAAGTTATTTATGCCTGACCATACTTTAAAAGTAGCCATAAGGGGAGCAGATGTGGCTCAACTGATAGAGCTTCCGCCTACCATATGGGAGGACCTGGGTTCGATCCCTGGGGCCTCCTGGTGAAAAGAAGAGAAAGCATGCGGGTGTGGCAAGCCAGGGCCCACACAAGTGTCTGTGTGGTGAGCCAATACCTACACGAATGCTGGCGCAGATCCACCAGTGGTGAGCCAGTGCACGGCACAAGTGAGTCACGCAGCAAGATGATGATGCATCAAAAAAGAGACAAGGGGAGAGTCAAGGTGAAGTGCAGCAGAAACCAGGAACTGAGGTGGTGCAATTGACAGGGAACCTCTCTCCCAATCAGCGGTCTCCAGGATCAAAATTGTGAATCCTAGAGGAGAGAAAATAAGAGAAAATGAGAAGAGAACACAGTAAAAATAGCAGGGCAGGAGGAGGGGAAAGGGGGAAAATGCATATTAAAAAAAAAAAATTTTTTTTAAGTAGCCATAAAGAGACAGGTTTCTAATCTTTATTCTCACATTTTTATGGTGCTTTTAAGTTCACAAACTGTATTCACACACATTATCCTTATTCATTGTATATGCATCATTATCCCCATTCCACAGATGGGAAAACTGAGTCAAAGGGGTGATGTGATTTATCTGAGGTCACACACTGGGAATAAACACAGAGCTGGGGGGCGCCCATGGCCCACGGGCATTGCAGGCTGGTGGCAGGTGCTGCTGCGCCGACCGGCACTACCCGTGGCCCAGGAACATGCTGCTCTGCGCCGCACTCCTCTCCGTCAGCTTCGCGCTGCAGCAGCGGCTGCCAGGCGCCGGGTTACCTGGCGCCAATCGCAGTGCATGGCCGCTCGCCGCCGCCTCCCACGCCAACGTCAGCCACGCTCGGTGCGCCAGTGGCTGACTGCGCCTTCTCTGCTGGTAGGAGTGTTCTCCAGGGAAAGGGTGACATGTTTTCGGACCTCAAACAGAAATTCTGAAATGGGTAGGAGTGGTCTGATGTAGTGGCCTTTTGTACAACTGACAGACTTCAGCTTTGTTCCCGTTCACTGGAGAACAGCTAACACTGTGTTCTCTGAGCCACCTTCCTTTGCTTTTCACAACAAAATGCACACTGAACTCAGCTCTCACATTCCTTCCTAGAAAGGCCAGTGCAGCTGAAAGGCCTTCGGAGAAATAACTCAGAGACTCTTCCCACAAAGTAACTAACTTTTCTTGAAATGCAGTGGATTGCTTGCAGATAAATAGCTTATTTACCAGTTATGTGCTCCATTTTGAAGAATTACTAGTAAATAGACCCAATTTTTAAAATTATCAATGAGAATTTTCAATTTTATTCAAACCACCTTTTTTTTTCATATGAAAAGTATATGGTTTCTCTTCTCTAATATTTTGGTTAATAACAATAATAGTGACAGTATGCCATTTTGTAAGTATTTTTCTTTTTCTAATATTTTAATTACAGTTTATTTAAGGAACCCCAGTTTTGATTGTTTATATTTCTATTATAAAATCTCAAGGTTTTCTCCTAAACACTTGAATCAGATTAGTTTTTGTACTAAAAAGAGTCCTTACGATGAATTCCTCTTCACATAGAATTCAATCAAGGAGAAGATAGAATAACCAAAATCTCCCCCTCCCCAAAATACTGCATAATAATTTATTGCTATGATGATATTAAAGTTCAGTAAGAATTTATGAGAAAAGCTAAATAATAATTGCTATATATGGCAAAAAATATAAAGTTCTGTAAGTACATTTTGAATCAAAGAAAGAATAGTCTGTATCAAATGTTTTTGACTTTTCCTCTACTTTTGAAATTTCTAAGTTAAATAGCTTTCATGACATTTGAATGCTTTCAGCCTCTCAAAGCATCCAATTTCCTAGATGTCCTAACTAAAACATTGGGCATCTTAATGAGAGAAAGAAAAAAAAAACACAAATTAGAGTTGTAATTCATTTGTTCTTTCAGGTCACGTTTACCGAGAAACGTATTAAGTTTCTGGCACCGTGCTAGGACTAGAAATTCAGGAGTAAGCAGTAAGAAGCTTGCCCCTTGACCTTTCCCAAGCGGCCCTTCCCGCGACCTCCTATGAGATGGACAGAGCAGAGCTTTCATGCAACTCCCCTGATCCCCTGCCCCTGGCTCTGACTGTGAAGTGCATACGTCTGGGGCACTGCAAAGAATCTTCTTCAAACACAAAAGCAGTTGAAATTAGATTACTCAAGCTTAAAACTGATGGTAGTAGACAGTACACTAAGAACTTAACTTTTTGTTGAATATATTTCCATTATTTCTTCCCCTCTATCACCAATGAAAGTTAAAAGCAGGCATTGGGGTCATCTTGGAAGTTCATTCCATCCAGCTAGTGAGCAATTGTGAGGTCTATAATGTATTAACTGCTGTGAAAGTTACAGAACATGCACAAAACAGACTTTTACTGAGCTCCTATAATCCACAGAGAACTCTCTGGGGTAGGAGACAGGCAAATTGAGGCACAGAAAAGTTAACTGACTTGCCCAAGGATGAATAGCAGGCACAGCCGGGATTCAAACCTACATAGTCTAATTGCAGAATCCATACCTCTAACCTTTTAACAGTTCCACTTCCTCTAATTTCAGTGAGCTGACAAAGTTGTTGAGATAAACCAAAGACACTAAAACCAGTAGTGTGTGCAGAGTGCCATTAATGATTATGCAAATAAGTACTCAGCTTGATGATGCAGATCGGGGGCTGGCAAACTTTCCCTGTGGTCCATACGGTCTTGGGCACAATTAGACAACTTTGCCCTTGTAGCTTGAAACTAGCTGTGGACAATAGAAAATAAATGGGCATGACTGCGTGCCAATAAAGCTTTATTTACAAAGACAGGTGATGGGCTGGATTTAGCCCTAACCCCTATTTAGATGATACGTGCTAGAGATTTCAGAAAAGGAGTGAGCTTACCTAGGCTGGTCCCTGTCGCCCTCTAGCTTTTCATCTCACTGCCCTCTGGCTCAGTACTCTGCAGCCATCTGGCATTCTTTTCCTAATGCTTTGGGAAAAACTTATTCTTACTCTAGGACTTCGCACTGGCTGTTCCTTCTGCCTGGAAACTTTTCCCTCAGACTTTCACCAGAATGATCCTTTGATCATTCAGCTATCCTTCCCACATAACTACCTCTGCAGGGAGGCCCTCTCTGAGGGACAAAGAAAAGCAGCCCACTTCAGACAGTCACATGGGCCCACTATATTTGCCTCATGGGATCTTTACTTCCAGAAATTATCTTGTTCATTTATTGGTGTACTTGACTATTATTCATCCTTCCCTGCTCTCCTTCGGAATATAAACTCCATGGAATGTAGGTCTTAGCTTATATATATATATATATATATTTTTTTTTTTTTTTAAGATTTATTTTTATTTATTTAATTCCCCTCCCCCGGTTGTCTGTTTTCTGTGTCTTTTTGCTGCGTCTTGTTTCTTTGTCAGCTTCTGTTGTCATCAGCGGCTCGGAAAGTGTGGGCGGCGCCATTCCTCGGCAGGCTGCTCCCTCCTTCGTGCTGGGCGGCTCTCCTTATGGGCGCACTCCTTGCGCGTGGGGCTCCCCTACGCAGGGGACACCCCTGTGTGGCATGGCACTCCTTGCACGCATCAGCACTGCGCATGGGCCAGCTCCACACGGGTCAAGGAGGCCCGGGGCTTGAACCGCGGACCTCCCATGTAGTAGACGGACGCCCTAACCACTGGGCCAAAGTCCGTTTCCCCTTAGCTTACATTTTCACTGCTGTATATATCCCTGCACCCAGACCATGGCTGGTACAAACAAAAACAAAAAAACTTGCAGGAGTAAAGGACATAGGTGGTGAATAAGGAGACATAAAGAAAATGTAAGCAAGCCTCATTAGGTGATGTTTACTTTTATCCCATTCTGTGACTGAACAGGCTCTAACCTTGCTACAATGGCCCATCATTCAGTGCCCACAACACTGCTTCAATTAAGAAAACATCCTCCTCCATGGCTGTGGTCATTCCTGGGCCAGGGGTAAATCTTCCAAATGTATGAATGATGGCGTATGGTTTAAGCTATAGACTGGCTAGTCCTGAAAAGAGAAAAAAGCATACTAATCCCTCATTTTGTTTTATAAAAAAATAAATAAAGCTCTCTATTGGAGCAACTAAGCATAAGCATTAAAAAGCAAATAGGGACGTGGATGTGGCTCAAGCAATTGGGCTCCCTCCTACCATATAAGAGGTCCAGGGTTTGACTCCCAGGGCCTCCTGGTGAAGGCAAGCTGGCCCATGTGGCAAGCTGGCCTGAGTGGAGAGCTGGCCCACACAGAGTGCTCGCCCATGCAGAGAGCTGGTACTGCAAGATGACACAACAAAAAGAGACGCAGAGGAGAGACAGTAAGAGATGCAGCAGACTAGGGAGCTGAGGTGGCACAAGAGATTGAGCACCTCTCTTCCACTCTGGAAGGTCCCAGGATCAGTTCCCAGTGCTGCATAAAGAAGACAAGCAGACAGAGAAGAACACACAGCAGAGGGACACAGAAAGCAGACAATGGGGTGGGGGCTGGGGGGTGGCTGGGGAGCTAGGGGGATAAATCAATCTTTTTTAAAAGAGCAAATAACTTTTTTCTCTTATCTGTAACTGTTGTTCAATCTAAACTTTTTAAAATTGCTTCTATTATTTTTTTTAATGTTTGTTGAGTCCTCCCAACACCCAATCTGGTGTGACAAGCAGGACATCAGGCTGGGAGCAGGACCACTGCTCCAGCATCCCTTTCTTACCAAGACTTCCAATGCCTAGGCCACCATGACCAGTCATGCTAAAGTGTCTTTCAGACAGCTGCAAGATTGCCTTTTCTTTGGATTTCTCTAAATCTCTGCACTGTTCAACTGAAGCAGAAAGACAGCAGCCATTAACCAGCTCACAATAGTGGCTGCAGCCATGGTTGTCCTTTTTATTCCCAATCAAAAGGGGATATAGCAGGAGAGCAGGTGTAGCTCAGTGGTTGAGCACCTGCTTCCCATGTATGCGGTCCCAGCTTCAATCTCCAGTACCCCCTAAAAATATAAAATCAAACAAACAGAAACAACAAAAAACTACAGTCATTGGGGAGCAGATGTAGCTCAGTGGTTGAGCACCTGAGCGCCTGCTTCCCAGGTACGAGGTCCTGGGTTCAATCCCCAGTACCTCCTTAAAAAAAAAATAAAAGAAGAGGGAGTAGCATTTCACTCTTTGGGCCCTTTACAACTGGAATGTTTTCTTCAAAAATTATGTACCTGAACACTGTCTCTCTTTTTGCTTTAGAATTTAAGACATTTGGCATAAGAACTGTGACTCAATTATAGCAACTTTGCTGGCACTTACAGTCCAGCAACAGTGTTTTTCTTCCCCCCAGGTCTTGATTTTCTGTTTCTTTACATTTTTCCTAGAACTGATTTCTATATTATTTTATATGTCATCTTTTGTAGGCTTCATTTAGGTATACGAATAACTTGTTAATTTTCAAATTCCATTCCAACGGAAGTCACTCTTTCCGTGTAATTTCTTAGTCTGCTGCTATCATTTGAAATGCATGTTTAAAAGATAAACAGACCAAATACTTCTGAGTTGGTTCCCTTAGCAACGTTTGCAGCCTGCTTCTCGTACAAGCCCAAGTTTCTACCATAAACTAACTTTGAAAAAAAGCACCTAGACAGAAATTTGCCATGTTTTGTTTTATAAGCGATTTTCTAGTAGGTGTATCATTTGTTTCTGACATATTCCAGAGAGCAAGGCTTATGAACTGTGTTCCAGTAGTGACAGATGACCAGTGCCATATGCATCATCCATGACCCTCAACTACACCAAGTTAATTTTTAAAATGTCATTGCTAAGCCAATAATGAGGTTCTGAATATGATCGTGTCTATGCAGTGAGTCATCTGTCAATTTAAAGAAAACAAGACTGATGTTAACATTCATTAGTCTCTAAGAACTTTCCTGTGTTGTGGTGGTGATTTTGGTGCTTTTCAGCTAAGCTAAACCTCTATGTTGTTACCAGAATAGTCCATAAATGGCAAGTCTATCCAATGGATGGATTACAAATGCATCGTGAGATTATAGTTGCTCAGTTCTGCAGGTGCCAGGAAGCATGTTCTAGAAAGAGGCAGAATCAAATGGTGGTTGGCACCAAGGCCTCTGGAGCATCCAGGTTGAAACTCTAGCTCTGCCCCTCACTAGCCATGACTTTGGGCACGTTATTTAACCTCCGCTTCCTCATTTGTAAAATGAGATAATAATACTACTATCCTCAGCTGTATGGATCAAATGAGTTCATTTTTGTAAAGCATTTAGAACAATGCCTGCTCAGAGAGAGCAGAATTTTAAGAATTTCTTAAATAAAATACACATGCCATGTAGTAAAGCTTAATCAAACTCTACTAGTCCTTTTCAGAATTAGAGCTTAGAAACCACAGTTCTCAGGTCCATGGAGAGTGGCGTCTCTTCAAATCTGTTATTTGTAGATATCCAGTAATGATTTATAAATGTGATTGTGGCTGAAAGGGGTAGTCTAGGGATGTAAAGGTCAATTGAAAGGAAGCAAGTCTATAGGGCCTAGGGACTATATAACAGTGATTTCAGTGGTAGATGAAGAGTGTGGTTAATGGCATAAATATAAGAATGTTTTCTATTACAAAATGTTGAAAATATGGTGATACATGGGAAAATTACAATTAATATAATTTATGGGTGATAGTTAACAGTAATATTGTAATATTTTTGCAGCAATGGCAAAGAAGAGATATGTATCAATTACAACGGTCAACAATTGGGGGTATAAAGGAGTATGGGATTTTTCCTTTGGAGTAATGAAAGTGTTCTAAAATTGACTGAGGTGGTGAAAGCACAACTCTGGTGAAACTAAGAGTCACTGAGTGTACACTTTGGATGGATTGTACAAGGCATGTGTAGCAGTTTGCTATTATTTATGAATTCCAAAAATAGATATCAGTTTATCTTTGTAAATTAGTCTGTTCCTCTGGGCATATTAGATTGTATTAACTTCAGAGGTTTCACTTTTACTTGATTAAATTATGATTAGGGCTTTGATTTGGGTCACATCAGTAGGAGACTGAGTCCCTGGCCATCACGGGTGGCAGAAAAAACACATGGCAGAGAAGAGATTTGGAGTTTTTTGGACACTGGAGCCGCGGGAAGTAAATACACATGAGAAGAACACAGAGGAATAGAGACAGCTCCATAGACACAGCAGAGGCCCTGGAAAGAGAGAGACCTTGATAGTCTACAGCTGACCTTGTGGAGAGAGCAGAACAGCTGAGCCTGGAGAGGAACTAGCTCCCAGAGAGATGAAACTTATCCCAGTCTACAGCTCCTATTGGAAGAAACTGAGACCAGAGAGCCTTAAGAGGAAGTCTGAACCCTTACAGAGGTCGGCAGCCATCTTCTTCCAACGCATGGCAACAGACTTTGGTGAGAGAAGTAACTTATGCTTTATGGTCTTGTGACTGTAAGCTTCTACCCCAAATAAATACCCTTTATAAAACCCAAGAAATTTCTGGTATTTTGAATCAGCACCCCTTTGGCTGACTGATACAGCATGTGATCATATATCATAATGAATCCTGTGGTGTAAGATGAACAGTGGTTAACTTAACAAATATGAGAATGTTCTCTCAGGAAATAATAAATACAGGGTGTTAATAATTGGGTGGGATGGGGGGAAAATACACCAAATATAAGATTTGGGCTATAGTTACTAGTAATATTTTGATGATGCTCTTTCATAGTTTGTAACAAATGGGTGCTTTTTGGAAGCCCTGTATGATGATATGCATGTTTATTTTGTAAGTTCACAACTTTCACTATAGACTTATTGTTTATGTTCATGTATGAGTGATATACTCCAATAAAATTTTTTTAAATGGAAGAAAAAGCTTTTGGATTATTCAGATAAATTCATAATTCAAGGAGATAAAAACAGCCCTTTTAGTAGAATGCGGCTGGGGCGGCTTGCACCCCGACGCTGACGGGGGGGTTTGGAGGGGTCAGCTGGCTGCAAAGGCATCTGAGGCTGTGGCAGACAGCCTCAGAGGGGCTCTCAGGCGTGGAGGACGCGCGGCGAGGGGAGAAAGAATGCCGCGGAGACCAGGTCTGGTACGCAAGTCCGGTTTATTGCGGAAGGGGACATAGCTTTATAGGGTTAGGGACTGCGTGGAGGGATTTGATAGGTGCGGGCGGATACTGCTTCCTGATAGGTGATTGTAAGCGGTTGCTAGGCAGAGGGCTGGCTGAGAGGTTTGGAATAGGGGAGGGGAAAGGGGGAGTGAGAGCTGGCCGGATGTTGGGCTAGGCGGGAGATAAAAAGGGGGAGGGCAGCACCGGCCAGCCGTTAGCAGCAAAGGCCTAGTCAGGCATGGTCACCTTATCTAGGCCCAGTGGGCAGAGGCGGTATCACTTCTTGCCGCACCGTTTGCTACTGTGGCAAGCCGGGCGCCCTTCCTCCCACAGTAGAACGTCTCCTCACTTCTTAGCACCAATAATGTTTGGAAGTCTATGACTAATATGTATATGTGTTTTTTAGACAATTTCTTAATAATTTAGATTTAAAATTCAAGTAGTACTAATCATAAAATTTAGGTTAATTAAAAATTCTCTTCTTTGGAGTTAAACCAAAATGGCTTCAATCCCAGCCTGCCCAGGAGTGGTGCTGCACACACGGAGAGCTGACACAGTAAGATGATGTAACAAAAAGAGACACAGATTCCAGGTGCTGCTGACAAGAATACAAATAGACACAGATGAACACACAGTGAATGGACACAGAGAGCAGACAACAAGAAGGGGTGAGCAGGGAAGGGGAGAGAAATAAATAAAATAATAAATCTTCTAAAAAATTGCAATGAATGTACTACACTAACAAGGATTTTGTGTATGTGGGAAAATGTGGGAGGTATAGGGAGCGGGACATATGGGAATCCCTATATTTTTTGTGTAACATTTATGTAATCTAAGTATCTTTTAAAAAAATAAAAAATATATATTTAAAAAAAGAGAGAAAAGGGCAGTGTCCTGAGAACATTATCTTGAATGGTTCCAGAATTAGGATCTTAGACTAGGATCCAGCAAAACAAGAGAAAAAGAACAATTCAAACAGGTAGTAGAGTAAGCAGGAAGCCAAAAACATGAAAATCTCAAGAAGTACTGTGTGTGTGTATGTGTGTGTGTGTAGAAACCAAGAATAGAGAGATATACCTTAAACCTTCATGAGGAGATAATTAGAACCTTTTAGAAAGTGCTTTAAAGCAGGTCTACAGGGGTCTATGGAGGCTGAATCCAAACTAAGAGGAGTTGAGAAAGAATAGGTGATTGGGAAGTGAATGCAGCTGGCATAGACCACTGATTTAGGAAGATAAGAGCTTGGTGAGGAGATGGTAGAGATGGAAGATGCTGGGAGGGCGTACATAACCCAGAAAACAGTCTTGAATTTTAAATGGTGACTGAAATTTTAAATGTGATTTTGAAAAGCTCAAATTAAACTGCTTTCCTTTCCAATGACATCCTTGTCCAATGGTCTCACTTTTTATTATCCTTGTGAGAAAACTGAGAGATATAAATGAATCAGAACCAAATGTGTTTTTTTGTTGGTTGGTTGGTTGGTTGGGTGTTTTTGTTTTTTTTACTGGAACTGGGGGATGAACCCGGGACCTTGTATTTGGGAAGTCAGCACTCAGCCACTGAGCTATATCAGCTTCCCCGAGTTGGTTTTTTTGTTTGTTTGTTGTTTTTAGGAGATACTGGGGATCAAACCGGGACCTCGTATGTGAGAAGCAGGTGCTCAATTGCTTGAGCTACATGTGCTCCCCCAAATGGTTTTAATTTTTCCTAATACATGAATTATTTTAAAGATTGAGACATGGATGATATTTATTCAAAAAATCTCAAACCCTATTATCAAGACATATGAAAAAATAGAATATTGACTGTAAGTTTTATATCAGTGTTAAATTTCTTAAACTTGATAACTATACGTAAGGTGGTTACATAAGTGAATATACTTGTTCTTAGGAAATGTACATGGAAGTATTATGTGTTCAGGGTTCATGGTGTGTACAGCCTACTCTCAAATGTTTAGAATACAGATAGATGATAGATGGTGGGAAGAGAGGGGGGAGGAGGCAGCACTTTCCTCCAGATTCCTCAGAGTGTGTAGTCCAATGCGCTATGAACCTCCCCTGGGTGTGTAAATGACAACAAGAAGCTCAGGGAAGCACAGCCGGACTTCTGGAGGTACCAACAGAATGAGGAAACAAGAGTGAGGGAGAGGGAAGCAGATTTGGTCCAATGGATAGGGCGTCTGCCTACCACATGGGAGGTTCAAGGTTCAAACCCAGGGCCTCCTGACCCATATGATGAGCTGGCCTAAGCGCAGTGCTGATGCATGCAAGGAGTGCCCTGCCACGTAGGGGTGTCCCCAATGTAGGGGAGCCCCATGCACAAGGAGTGCACCCCGTAAGGAGAGCCGCCCAGCACAAAGAAAGTGCAGCCTGCCCGGGAATGGCGCCACACACACGGAGAGCTGATGCAGCAAGATGATGCAACAAAATAAGTCACAGATTCCGAGTGCCCCTGACAAGAGTACAAGTGGACACAGAAGAACACACAGTGAATGCACGCAGAGAGCAGACAACTGGGGCAGGGCAGGAGGGGGGAGAGAAATTTAAAAAAAAAAAAAAAAAGAGTGAGGGAGATTCCCAGCTCTGCTTTCCACTGGTCCAGCGTGAGGCTAGTTTGAAGAACTGTGTAGGCTCTCATCATGGCTGACTGCACACTGATTTTTGTGTGTCTTGCTTTCATTTTAAAGAGTCCAAAAAATGAAGTTCTAAAGCCTGTTTTCTCCAAAATTTAAATGTGTAGGCCACAAGGAAGGGGGTTTGTAGATGACTCTCCCTCCAGACCTGAAAGTCATGGTTAGATAATTTAAAAAGAAACATTTGAGGATGGGCTTAACTATTTCTATAAAACATTGTAATTTGTACATTGTCTTTTATATAATATTTATAGAAAATATTTTATATATGTCAACAGAAGTATGGAACCATTTAATGAAACTTCATAGTCCTCAAATGTTGCTGAAGTTTTGCTCTTTTGTGATAGAAATTTGAATGTAAATGTTATTACTGTTACACATTACTGGGGGGTGGGGAGGAGGAAGGAAGGAAAGAAGGAAGAGAGCCAAAGTGGCAAAATGTTGAAAGTGGTAGATCTGGGTATCATGAAGGGGGCGTTCTTTTGGAGTTTTCTATATAGCTTATGTATTATTTTGGTAATTGCAAATTTTAAACTGCAGGTTTAAAATAATTTCAAAATAAAAACTTTTAAAGATATTCTTAAACCTACTATAGTAAAATACGATTTTTGGAAAGTTAATGTCTTAACATTTTAGATGATTAGCTTTATTGCCCAAAACCAGGGTCATGCAAAAAAAAACAAAAAAGAAGAAAAGAAAAAGGTAGGATTGCATTTTTAAAAATTAACTGTGCGATTTATACCCAAATAGGTTCCTCAAGATGAGTGGACGGGGTACACCCCTCGAGGTAAAGACGACGAGATTCCCTGCCGGAGAATGCGGAGTGGCAGCTACATCAAGGCCATGGGGGACGAGGACAGTGGTGACTCTGACACCAGTCCCAAGCCTTCTCCCAAGGTTGCTGCACGAAGAGAAAGCTATCTCAAAGCTACTCAGCCATCTCTTACAGAGCTCACAACACTCAAGTAAGTGGCTCTGATGATATACTCTGAGGGGGCAGCACCTGGTAATCACATCATATCAGACTGTAGGACTCAGAGGGAAAGTGGATCAGTGAAGATGGAGGCAGGGGTAATATGTTGACTGGTCTACTGAGTTGCTATGGAGCTTGACACATATACCCAGTGCCTTCCAAGACGTGGGCACCCAGGTATATTCTGCATAGATCATAAGCAGAACCACCAGCCTCCAAGGGAGGGTTGAAACAATCCATAATGGCTTCTAAAATTTCTGACCAATGAGAAGATCCATAAATCCCAATTCTTGAATACTTGTTAGGCCACTAAATCTGCAGGGAAATCCTTCCTTTTAAAAACCCTGAGATTTTCAGATAATTGAGTAATAAAATCTAATTATCTTGGAGAAGCTTACAGAATGTGTCTGTGCTTGAAATTTGGGTAATATGTGAAGGTCCTTAATGTATGTTTTTAACTTTGTGCACTCAATACATATTATCACTTATAAGACCTTAGTAATGGTTTATTGTTTTGAAAAATATGATTCTAAATAGTACTTACCCCATTTGTGCTCTGTATAAAAAGGGACAATATTGCAACTGAAACTGATTGTTTTAAACAAGGTCTGATTTAATTATTAATACTCTTTATAGAGCAGGGGTTTTTAACCTTTTTTGTTCCACAGACCCCTTTGCCAGTCAGGTGAAATGATTACTACTGAAATTTGCTTATTGCATACATTCTAAAGTAAAGGACATGCTAGATTGCAGTTAGAGGCCAGAGAAAATAAAGATAATTAGTTGAATTTTTTCCATTCAAGCAGATCCCCTGAAATCTCTGGTTAGGAACCTCTGTTACAGAGAGTAAGCAGAACCTGGGAACATATCATCATGTGGTTGTAAAGATAGAATTCCTTTAGAACCTGGAAAACATATTACAGATAATTAGTAGTTTTAAGTGCATTTGATTCCATAGTTTGAAAAAGTGCATATTACCATCTATCCATTTACATTATATTACATTACAAAGTAAAATATTAAAAAACTAAATAAATAAACTAGAAAAGGATTAGTACAGTCAGTTTAAGGAAAACAAGCCAGGTTGTTAGCCAAGAACACTGGAAATCACTTGACTGTTCTATGATGAGTATTGATTTAAATAACAATATACCATATTTTAAAGACATAGACAAGGAAAGCGCCATCATGAATATTTTTTCAAGGGATCATGTGGAACCAGGCTGGATGATTTTAATCGAAATTTATTGCCAGTGCCACGGTAAACCAACCCAAGAAAAGGAGTTCTTTCTTCCTTTTGGCTTCTAGTTTCATCCCCTGCCCTTCCTCTTTTCCTTTATTACACAAGGAAAAAAAATGATCATGGAAATAGAAAATGGAACCAGGTCTTCATTGCACTTTGGCACACCTAGCAGAGACTCAGAAAATCAAATATATCTGGCCTGAAAAAAAACTAGATTTATAATAAAGGCAGTGGGGCAAGGTGGTGTAAAATGAGGTCAGCCAATGACCCTTCTGGCAGCAAGCATCTATGGGCCTTAAAATATCTCTCCCCTAGAGACAATAATAGGTAGTCGCAGCCATGGTGTTAATTGGCGGGTTCCAGAACCTGACATCGGTGTTCATAATTGTGCCTTGTGTCTGCTCTCACATCGTTAGGGCTCTGGGTAATCCATTCTGAAGTCACTGCAATGCCTCCCTTTTCATGCACCTCTACCTTCATAATAGTATCTTCCTCTAATTTCCTGAAACCGTATTTTTTTTACCACCACCATATAATTATTCTACTGCTCAGAACCTTAAAGAGCAGATGGAGGCAAACAGAAAGCTAGTGGCTAGGCTGATGGTGGAGAGTGTCAGGTACTTCAGACAGTGAAATCATTGAGCCAGCATCAGATTTAGGGACTGCTATTTTCTTCCTCCGAACCTATGGAAATTCAAAAGGCTAACCAATTCACTAGGGGACACCTGGAAAACAAAAAACATGTTTCCTTACTTACAATGGAGTTTAACCAAACTATCTCCATTGCCCCTTATTCTTTGGCAGGCAAGATCACTATTCAAAATATCTTTCTTCTCTGTGTCACCATCTCACTACTAACACTTATTTCTCGTAGCTCAACTTATCTTCACTCATTTTGTCCCACCACTTTTATGAATTTCATTTATCCTGACAGTCTACATATTGGGTTTCCACCATACTTAACTGCATATGATTATTAGTGATTTCTGGTTTAACAGGCATTTAAGGAGGTTCAGAAGGTAAAGGGGCAAAAACACAGTGGAAGCAAAAATTCAGACATGAAATGACTCATGATCAATTCTGTCTTATTCCTTGATGATGCTTTGTCTAGAGTTCATTTCTCCAGAAGTTGGAAGCATTCAGACCCTCATAAGAAAAAAGATCCCCATAGCCTGGAATTCTTGCTCCCCCAAAAAAGAAAACTATATTTATGTTCTTACTTCTTTGACATTTAAGTCCATTTTTTTCCGCCTTCCTCCTCAGCAATTCACAGCTTTAAGGATGAATCATAGCCATGAACCAAGCTAACTAAAATTAGTCAAGTGAGATTGGGACAACATTTTGTTTGAGGCTTTTGAATTCCATGTTCTCTCAGAAATGCTGGAAAAAAGGCACTCCTCCTACACTTTCTTATGTTGTTTTTTTTTCTTTTTCTATTTTTCCAAAGTCATTTTGAGGGGTTATTTGTGAAAATGCTTTTCATCAGCTTCTCAAAGTTAGTGATTGAGTCTTCAAATATATAAGGTCGGTTCATCGTCCTGGAGTCAGGGGGTAGTCTTGAGACAATGAAGTGTATCTTCAGGCTGCAAGACTCCTGTAGCTATACTCTGGGGACTTAGGATACTTTTCACCCTCTTCTCTTCTTCCACAGCTATTAACAAATCTCTCACCTCACCACTAGCTTTTCCTTCTTCCTTCGTTATTAACTAACAATGAATGTGAAATGGCATATCACCCAAGAATGTTAGTATTTTCAAAAAGAACTTCTGAATTTTAGTAACAAATAGGCAAGTAGGAGAGCTGTTTTGGGGCCACAGTTCTGTACAAAGCACGTCACCACAGCTTTCCTCTGAAAGAGAACTGAAGTCTTTTACTTAGATGTTCCATAATACACTATTTATTCTAGAACTGAGATTTTAGCCTGCAACCATGATTAGTGAAAAACATATCCAAATCCCATCTTGGACTTTGTTATTCACTTATACTATAGAAAGAACTTTTAAGAATAGCACTAAGTGAGTTGTCGTTTAAAAGATTCTAAAGATAAATTCAAATGTCCTTTCATCCTATGCAAATAACACTTCAGAATTTCTTCATACTTCATCCCCTCATCTAAACACCAAGAAAAATGTCCGTCTCTAACATTTTAGACTTTGAAACTCCCCTAAGTGGACAAGAAGGGCCCTGAAGCTTTGTGCATGTTGGTTCTGGAGAGGGCCAGCCAGAGCTCCTAACAGTTTTGATAAAGTGCCTAACAAGAGGCTCCAGGAAGGTTTATTTTCCATCCTAAAAGCCTTGAAGGCAGACCATTTTTCATTTTCAGGATGGTTAATCCTCTTAATCCCCATTTTTCCCTGCCCCTGAACCTTTTTTTTTTTTTTTTCATTTAACTTGATTAAATTCTAACGATTCAATGGGCCACAGCCCTCTTTCCCATGGAGCTCAGACTTGGAGTGGTCTTAACTCAGTGGTCCAACCACCACTGCTCACTGACCTGAGATGCCCACCAGGTCATCTGACAGATGCTATCACTGGTCTACATCATCTCTGAGAACTTTTCAGCACTAGCAACTGTACTTGTCAGGACGAGGCACAGAAGAACTGGCAGTTCACAGGTCAAAGACAAAAGGACGTGATATGGTAAATAAAGCAATTTGAGCAGAGGCAGACTGGGTGTCCTACTTCAACTTTAATTCTGGAGTTTTAAAACAAGTCAGCTCTACATCAGGAACCCAAAATTGTAGCCTCCTGCTAGAGTCTCTTTTTCGTTTACCTTTGTTTTTCCCTTTTTTTCCCTTTAGATGCACTGTGTCCTCTGCTGAGTCTCCACATTCCACGTGTCCCTCCTACCCACCTACTGTTCCTTGTGTTCCTTCTCTTTCCAGAAATAAAAGAGAGGAGGGGAGGGAGGGGAAGATGGGAGTGCCACTCTTTTTTCCTCAAAGATATGAACCATATTTAAAAGTGTGGCAATATCATCCCATCTTTGTCCTAAGTGATATGAATGTCTGTTTTCTTTGTTGTCTGTTTTCTCCCAAGTGCTTTTCCACTCCTCTCCTCCTTGTCCCTCAGTATAATTGAAGCATATACAAAGGCTCCATTCAATGGCAGGAAACAGAATAACAGCCTACCACTGCAAAATTGTGAATGTACATCCTTGGTGATATAAACTCAGACCTCTTCCCCATTCTTCCTTAACCAAGCACTTGCTTCTATTATCCTATATCCTCCCAACTTCCCTCTCCCACTATCACTTTTCAAAAGAATAAGAAATGGAGATATTGTAAAAGAGAGAAACCACTCACCTGCTTGTAGACCAATTATCTCAATATCTTTCAAACTCCTGCTAGAAACAGACCTAGTTAAAAGAAGAAAAGAAACACACAAAACTGGTACAAACAGTTGCCTATTTTATATTCAGTCCTTTCACCATTGTGCCCAGCTTAAAAATTAGGCCACTCATTGGGGAACTAATGACCTCCAAACTGTGTGCTTATGTTTAAGTGTCATGGTCTGTGTCATGTCCTGATTCCTTGCTATATAATTGCTTTTAAGAAAAAATCTGGATAGATCAAACTGCCCTGCAATGGTCATTGTAGCAGGCAGGAGAAGACTGCTTGTGTGTCTTTGAGGAAGTGAAAGAGTGAAAGGAAATCCAGATCCTTCTTGGAAAGAAGAAATGGGGAAATACTTAGGGAAGATATTTAAGTTTGAATGAGGTTCTAAGAGCTGTACCAAGTGCTAAGAGCTTTACATGTGTTTTCTCATTTGATCGTCACAGCTCTATATATCTGATTACCCATTTCCCCCATTTTACAACTGGGGGACCTGAATCTCAGAGTTATTAATACCTTGACTAAGGTTACATATCAACTAAATGTCAGAGCAAATATTGGAACCCAGATGTTTGACAGCAGAAAGGATTAAAAAAAAAAAAAACTTTGGTGGAATGATGGGTTTTTCAGGACTGCAGAGAAAACTATTTGAAGGAGATTTCAAAGTGGAAGAGAAAAGGAAAGTCAACTGGGAAGCAGCACCCAGGAAAAGGAGGACTTCAAAGCAGATTCTGGGAGTGAACAGTGAATTTGATGGGTGGTCAGAAGCTGCAGTGAAGCAAGTTCTGAGTTGACATACAGCTGACAATGAAAGGACCTCACCCCATTAATAACTGAAGGATTAAGAAAGTCTTGACTCAGGATTGGACTGCAATGAAGTAAGGAAGAGCCAAATGACCAAAGGTGGTGGCTTCTTAGAAACCTGGCTACAGCTTTGTGGGGAGTAGCGCCCCTGGCCTGCTCAGCAGCTGTGCAGTGCATAAAGTGAGACGACTTCATATGACTGTGATCCAGATTTGCACCATTAGATGCTAACTCCACATGGACATAGAGAGATATGAGCAGGCAATATCCCAAATGAGGGTTCTGGAAATGAAGATTCCCCCTCCCCTTTGGTGGTACTGATTGAAAATGCTCTCCACTGACCTTCCAGGGAGGCTTCTGTTTGGAAAGAACCTTAAAATTTCTTTCCTTTGCCCATCTGCTAGCTACCATTCCTCTGGCTGAAATGTCTGTGCTCCCTGTTAAAGTGCAAACAACCAGGTAAAACAGATCAGAAATGGTATTCACTCATTGCATCACTTACTCATTTATTCATGCAACAAACATTTAATCAGTACCTCTAATATTGAAAATACTGTGTGAGTCATGTAGCCCTCGGGTTGAATGAATTTAAGTATTTTACTAAAATCTGGTTTTCCAGGTTCAACTGGGAATCTAAATCTATATCTATCTATCTATATATATATATATGAAACTTCTAGGGTCTAATAATGGCAAAATTAGGCACTACAGAGAAAAAAGGAACTTAAAATTCAGAGGCTGGGGTATCAAAACTGATAGTTTTGCTCAGAAATTTTTCCAGTTAGAAAAATATACTTTACTGAGCACTGGGGAGAATTGCTGGGTTGATTTTTTTCATTTTTTTGTTGTTTTTCTTTTTCTTTCATTACAAGATACTATTTTGTCAGCATAGTTCAAATTACTAGCTTTACCTTCATATTACATAATTAAAGAGATCCCTCAATATGCCCCCCACACGGCAGGACATTGTGTAGGAATGAACAAACTTCCTTAAAAGGAAGCCTAAGCAAATATATTAGGAGCTGCCTCAAATAGTTTTTGGAAGCAGACCGGGTATAAGTCCTAAATAAATGTACCTTTAGGGAGGATGCATATGGAATAGCAAAATTACTGAGATTTCTATATATAAAGCAAGAAGAAATGAGATCAGAACTGTGGCTCAAGGAATTTAGGTTAGTTGCAAGGAAGAACTTCTAATTGTAAAGTTATTAATTATTGAAAAAATTATTTTGGAAATTTTTAAAAAAACTTCTCCAGAATTAGATTTTTCCTAGAGCTTTGATTTTTCTGCTTGAAGACTTGGGTGGGATGGATAAAATATCTGGTTTAAGATTTTAGCAGCTCAGGGAGTTTAGGGCTTTCATGCCCTACCAACACCATATTTTTATCATGTGCATCGATCCTATATTTTTAAGCAAAGCATGAAGGGAAATGAGATGTCAAGTCACCCAAATAATCTGGTCCTCCCTGAATACTTCACTTTCCTTCATGAAGTCTTCCAATTCTGCCAACCAGATTACCATTTTCCCAAAAACAGTTTTGAATCACTGTAGCTCACCTCTTACTCTGCAAGATTCAGGCCCTTACAATTTCTCACAGGAATAATTGTGGTGGACCAGATTTTCTTGTTGCCACCAGTCTCTCTCTGCTTCTACTGTTTCTAGGACTTGCTAGCAGATAACTGAACATTCATCCCTGAATCCCGCTTCATGTATGCACAAAGTTCTCAACACAACATTCAAAAGTGTCGCAATAAGATTCCATTCTCTTTTAGATCTTCTTCCAGCTTTCCCCTTACAACTCTCCTATGTTTCACTCCAACTGATCTTCTAGTTGTTCTTAGGATCGATTTTGCTGGCTTCAGGCCTGATGCTAATTAGCATCAGGATAGGGTAGAATATGCTGGCGGTAAAAAGACAACCCCACAGTCATAGAAGCTTCTAATAACAAAAATTTGTTTCCCACTCATGCTACATGCCCATTTTGGGTCAGCAGGAAGCTCTGTTTCACCATAGATGCCCAGAGGCCCAGGTTGTGGCTACTTCATATCAACAAAGGCTTTCCAAGTCACCATGGCAGGGAAAAGAGCTCAGGGGGAAATGAGCTCTGGACATTCACAAGTGAACTATAGGTCACCTTCATTCCCACTTCACTTGGAAAAGCTAGTGACATCAGTTATAAAAAATGTACCACACATATGAAAGATGTTGTTAATATGGGAAAATGTGATGAGAAGATATGGGAATCCCCTATATTTGCGATACAACTCTTACGTAATCTAAAACTTCTTTAAAAATAAAGAAAAAATTGGAAAAAAAAATCTAGTGACATGGAAATATCTAACTTCCAAGAGAGCAGGAAAGGCAATCTTACATATACACAGAGCACAGAGAGGCAAAAAGTATTTGATAAGCAGCAGCTCGTGACTGCCAAGGTCTATCCTCTGGTTACCAAATACTGTCTTATCTCTCTCTGGCAAACAAAATATATTCCCTGCCTCCCCACCACCATCAAAAGGAGAAAAGGCCCATCCTGGCACAATACCAACCAAAATTTATCATCTGTGTCTGATGTGTGAAAGGCTCTACAGCAGGAGATGATACACAGTAATATCTACATCCGGACCAGATAAGGCTCCCTGGATCTGGAGACCCATGCACTCAGAAGGACAAATGATCTGCCTCTCATGTACCCAATATAATGGTAGAGCATTTTATTGTTTTTTTAATTTATTATTATCTTTTTCCCGTTCAGAAAGAAGATTAGAGATACCAGTAGTCATTGATCCATAGCAATTCTGAAATCCTACTGGGTATGGTATTGCAGGGCTCTCTACTGGGGAAGGGATGTTTCTTGATCATTCTGTAGTTCCACTCCCTGGGAGTAGTGTCTTTGTCCATTAGTCTCCATGTTCTTGAGCTCCCAGCTCTGGGAGCATCTTCCATTTCTGCTACCCTCCTGGACAATATTCAAAGTAGATGTTGGTTATGTGTTCTCCTTAGGGGACCGAGAGACATTAAAGGTCTCTTTAGAGTTACTGTGTCTTTTATTTTTATTTATTATTATTATTGCAATTTGTTTATAAAAATATCATGCAGAAAGTACAAAGTTCCCATGCACACACACATCCAGTTTTCCTGTTATTAACACTTTACATGGGTGTGGTGCCTTTGTTACAATTGATAAAACAATGTTATTATAATATTATTACACTAATGTCCATAGTTTACATTAGGCTTCACTCTTTGTCTTGTGCAGTTCCATAGTTTAATTATTTTTATTCTGGTAATATAGATATAACCTAAAATTTCCCATTTTAACCACTTTCAAATATACTATTCAGTGGTGTTAGTCACATTCACACTGTTTTGCTATCATCTTCACCATCCATTACCAAAACTGTTCCATCACCCCAAACAGAACTACTCTACCAATTAAGCATTAACTCCTCATCCCCACACTAGCCCTGGTAACCTGTGTTCTAGTTTCTGACTATGAATTTGCATATTCTAATTATGTCTTTTAATCTAGGCTTGCAGTTCTTTTGGTAGTACAGCTTTCTCAAAACTGGAGTCAGCTTCCTGTTTATTGACTCCAGTAAGGTCCATGTGCCAGCAGTCACACTCACAGCACTCTTTCAGGGACAATGATCATTTTTGCTCTATTTGTCTGCCTTCTCACCCTGTGCCTCTCTGTCCATCCCAGATACCTTGAGCTCATCAGTCTAAGTGGGAGAACCAAACATGTTAGCTGTCTAAATGCTTAAATCAAAATGATTTACTTAAATGCGTCTTCATTCAAATCAACTGAATCCATTTGGAAGTTTTAACAATGGAATGTGATGGCCATAAAGGGTAGCTTTCATCATGTCTTCATAGTTAGACACCTCCTAGACTTACTTTTAACAAGCTGAGTTGAACTCGGTTTTTCCTTCCAGTCCTGCAAGTCCAAAAATTTCTAGACTCTCCCTTATTCCCTTTCGCTGCTACTTGCAATCTAACCAATTCTTTTCTGAGTTCATTTCAAACTGTATAATACCTTCTCAAAGACTGCCAAGAGCAACTAGCATATGCTATTAATCTGTTTTGCAGCTGCTTCCCTAGAGCTACAATTCATTTGTGACATCATCTACCTTCAAGTTGTTGTAGACAAAAGTTTTACCAAATGAGTCATATTGCTTAAATGCATCAAAATCCTTCTAATACCCAATACCAACTACCTCTCTCTAACTTCTAAATCTTGAAATCATAGCTGCATATTTTAGGGTTATTTTGTTGTTGTTGTTGTTGTTGTTGTTGCTTTTTATATAAGCATCCCAGCTCTAGTGCCAATTTATGAACAATTTATGATAAGCTAAGTCATGCTCTGCTAATAAACAGTCCCCAAATCTTAAAAGTATATTTCTTGTTCACAATATACGTACATCATGGGTTGACAGGAGACACTGCTCATTGGAGTCACTCAGTCACCCAGAGTGGAAGTGGCTCCATCTTACCCGAGGCTTCCCTGAACTCCAGGGCCGGGAAAGGGAATGCGATGACTTGAGCACTGGCTGTTAAAGGGACTGCCTGGAAGTGACATGCATCCCTTCTGCTCACATGTCTTTGGCTAAAGCTATCTCCATGACCACACCTAACTGCAGAGGCAGAGAAGTGCAGTACTAACAGGTGCCCAGAAAATGGAGAGCTGGACACATTTGGTCAATAGGAGCCATGACACCCCACAGCCATTATTCATTTACTCATGCAACGAATGAATGAACAAAGCACAGACTCTGAGGCTAAATTACCTGGGTTCAGAACCACAGCTCTGGAATGTCTTGATTGTTCCTGTGGGGAAATTATTTAACCATTCTGTGCCTCAATTTCCTCATCAGTTATATAGGGATGATAATAGTTCCTACCTCAGAGGCAATTGTGAAGATTCAATAAGGCAACATATGTGTTGGAGAAAAGGGGGCATTCACTGGGACACAGAGACTGATTGCAGGCAGAAAGTTTATTGGGAAGCTCTCCCAATGGAGGGGGTCTGAAGAATAGATGTCAGCCTCCCCACAGACATAGCAGGGGTCTGAAGAGAGACTTCAGCCCACTTCTGGAGAGGGAGGATTTGAATTTATACAGCACATTCCTAGGCAGGGAAATGATAGAGTGGGAGGGGTTGAGGGTCCAAGTGAGGTACAGGGGCCAAAAGGAAGCCCTAGAGGTGAAAATTTTCCCTTGTATGGCTAGAGGGTAGTGGGTTAGGGAGTTACATTTTCTTGGAATGCTAGAGGAGCAGGTGTTGTTTTGATTTTCAGGGAGTGAAGGTCTCTATCTCCCCTTACTCCCTTTTCTACGTGGTTTCTTTGTTCAACCTTTGGGGAAGTGCCCTGCTTTCAGACACGTAGGCTTATGGGGGAGCTTGTCTTTCCTCAGTGCATGACAGTGGGAACTGAGTCACAGCTGGTGAATTATTGCAAACCTACAGAGAGGGAACCTCTAACAGCATGTGAAGCCCTTAGAACAGTGTCCAGCACCTGCAAGGGCTCCATCAATGTTAGCTCTTGTCGTCATTATTTTTGGCTACCTGCTATATACTAAGCATTGGAGCTGTATTAGTAATCATGGTTTCCAGTTCAAGAGAACTTACAGCCTAATGGGAGAGAAAAATACAAAAAGGTCTCCATTCTTTCAAACCTTCCTCTCAAACTTAACCTCTCCCTCGTGGCTATTATTTCTTCCTCCCGAGAACCCCCTCACACTTTGTCATAAAAATTTCTCAAGGCAGTTATAGCCATCCTTTCACCCTTTTCTACTTATTCCTCCGCTGCTTAGAAGGGGGTTCAAGAAGCTATGGAAGTCATGTTTGCTAAGCACTTGGCACAGACTAAATGCTGAACAAATGCTATGAAAGAATCTCGGGATGTCGAAAGTGCCTTGAGGAGGATCTTCCCAGAGTGGCTTTAACCGCAGTTGCCAAGTTGAACAGTGCATCTAGCATCTGCCGGCATCCTTCAGCTGCACCTGTGCTGTCTCAGACCCTTCACCCGCCCTCCGCCTCTGAGCCTGTGGTTCTCTGAAAAGCTCCTTGTTCCTTCTCAACCCTACTTAGCATCTCCAGCCCACCTGGAGGTTCAGAGCTCAGTCTGGCAGGTACACATTAGCAGGTTAAAAATATCTGCACAGCCGTCCCTCGTATTGTCATCCACTTAGAACATTAGCATATTTCCCTCAGTTCATTGGGGGAATCCCATTTCTTTCAGGTTCTGTGAGAAGGAGGCAGGTGGCTTTGAGGGACCAGCATAAATTCGTCCTCATAGAATCGGGGAAGGGTCCCATCCAGCCATCACATTGGCTTCTCAACACACCGTCAAATTTATCTGAATCCAAATAAGCCAATGAGGAGGAAATATATTCCATGGTTTAACCTAACTAGTAATATCTTCATTTTTTCCAAGATAATCTATTTTTTATCTATTTTTTATCTATTTTTATCTATTTTTTAAGATAAATACTATCTGTAAATAACAATATATCAAGTGTTTTCAGTACCTCTCACTTGTTCTTACCCACAGTGCTGGGGGAATTTTGAATTGTGTCTATCCAGTACTTCCTAGACACACTGAGGGTTTAGTATGGTATGAAGCTCAGGAGGTCATGTGTAGCCCGGGTCTCAAGCTCCAGCCCTCTGCTTCCCACTCCCATTTTCTTCTCCCCACTGGGACCTTTCCTTGAACAGTCTGGGGACTGTCTTCACCATCTGGACATTGATGCTGACTTCCCGCTCAGACTCTTCTTTTAGTTCTTTGAACCACTTATCTTTGCCAGAAAAAGCGGAGCTGAGAACTCCAGGCAAGTATCCAAGCTCCCGACTGCTTTGGAAATTGCCACCACCTCTGTGGCAGCAGTCGTGTGCCAGATTCCAGTAGAGGCTGGACAGTGCTGAGGACAAGCACCCGAGAAGGCTGGACTGATCCGAGAGCTCATCTGGAGAGCCTGGGACTAAAAACCCAAGCTAAGACCACTCTCCCTATAGCTGACCTTTCCCACTCTGTGGAGGAAGGCTGTGTCAGGGTTTTGGAGTAACAGAGGCTACAGACGAAAAGAGCTGGCCATGTTCCTAGGGCCTGAGACCTAGTTTCTTCACCAAAAGGAACCACCCAGTGATGTGCTGGGGTTGGGTCCAGGGGGTGATGAAATGCAATTGCACGTGTCTCTTCCCAACTCCACGTTCAGTTTTGTCTCCCTCGTAGCTCCTAACTGACTGTGATTGGAATATTTACATGGACTCAACAAACTCTGCAAATCAGGGCTTTTTTCCCCTCAGAGAGCCAGTAGTAAGCATTTACCCCACACCAATGCACATTATCCTCATGTAGTGTTCCATCAGAGATAAGATGAAAGAAAAATCATAGATGCAAAACTGGAAGAAATCGTGGAGATTATCCCAACTCTGTGATGTTACAAATGGGGACATGGAGATCTAAAGCAGAGCAATGCCTTGCTTAAACTCTTCAGCAAGTTTCAGGACCCAGGTCTTCTCGTTCTCATTCAAGTATTCTTTCCAAAGGAATCCACATTGTCAGGCTGCTACGTGGATATAAGGTTCTGTCTCTACTGCACATATATGATTAAGTGCCACTGAGAGTGATGGAAACAATTTTGTATTATTATTATTATCAGTTTCAAAATTACATCATGTATATTATCTCAGACTAAGAGTGCTACAATTGTTGAGAAAAGGGAAAAGTTGATAAAAGATGGAAAGAGCAAGGGATGGCTTCAAGAAAGAAAGAATTCAACCTAAAATCTGAATAGTCACTCAGGGGCAGCCACCTGGAGGTGGTAGGTGGGGAATGTGACTGCATATAAAGAAACCAGTTAACTGGTGCATGAGAAAGAATACTCAAAAATGGGGAATGCTGTTTGGATCAATAATGAGGATTTTGTAAGCAAGATCCTTAAATATCTAAAGGATTAGTTTAGCTTTGATCCAGCTAGAAATTGAGAACCAGTGTTGTTGACAGAGAAGGGGAATGAGGTGACAAAAGTGTTGTTTTAGAAAGATGTTCTGCGTGGCCTGGAGTTAAAAAGCCAGCTAGGAGAGCACGTGAAGATCTCGTTTAGATGAACCTATGTTCTGTGTTACTCACGTGGGCATCTGGGTCTGGAAAAATTACTGCCTACCATCTCAATAGTGGTTCTCTCTGGGAGGAGGCCTTTCGGTGATTTTTGCTTTCTTTTTTATGCTTTTCCCTACTGTTTAGTTTTTTTAATAAGTCTTTACAAGTGTGTGTAATTTTAACAATAAAAATTGGTCTCAAACAATGATAATGGCACACCCTACATGTCAGGCAGCCTACGTGGAGTAATTCTAATGGTCCCTATAAGACAGGAATTATTATTACCCTGAATTAGACAAAGGAAACTGGGACACAGAGAGGTCAATCGACTTGCCAAAGGTCACAGGGCTAGAAATGCCGCTATCAGGACTTGAATCCAGTGCCCTTGCTATTCACTGCTAGACTGTACTGCATCTGGGTGTGATATATAGAGGCAAGTTGGAGGCAGAGAGTTTGAAATCAGGTAAAAGAGCCCAGGGTAAGTTGCACCAATCCAGGCATGAAATGGTAGAAGTATAGACCAGAGTGATGACCAAGAAAGAGCTGGTATATCAATCAAATTATACGGATATGTAAGAATTCCAAAGTTCAAAACTCAGCCAAGAGCAGGTCAGAGCTCCGTGTTGTTGCCAGCTCCACTGCTGTGGTTGTTTTCCCGTGCATGGTATGGTAACATCCTACACCACAGACACCATAGCTGCACTTGTCTCTTTTCTGTTTAGGAATAATGGGAAGATTTCTTACTTAATATTATAAAAGCAATACTTGTAAAAAATTTCAGCAGTAGGTATTTCATAATGTAAAAGCCTTTCTCACCTCTCCCAGTCCTTTTTACCCCTCCTTAGTGGTAAGAATTTTACCAGTGTCTTGTGTATCCTTTCAGAAATGTTGTATGCATATATTATATTTAGGTGTCCACACTTTCTTTACATGTATAGTTCTACAATTTGCTCTTTCACTTAAAATTATACCTTAAACATTGTTTTGTGTGGTGTAGAATAGCCATATTCTATTTAACAAGTATTCTGTTGTATGAAGGTACCATCATTTACATAACAAATTTCTTCTTTGAATGGCGACTATTGTTTATATAAAGTGATAGAAGGCAGAAGACCCTGTTTTAAGAAAAAGATATTTCTAACATGTCAAAATGGTCATAGGATTATAATCCTTGCACAAAAGGGCAGGAATGAACAAATGGTTTAAAATAATATCAGAAAACATGAAGGCTTAGGATCTCAAAGGATTTGAAACTTTTAAGAGAGAGAAAATGAAGCAAAAAGCATGATATACAGCGAAATATGTTCCCACCCCCCAAAACAGAAAATTATAACCATAGAACCTAACTTTTAACTGCCTGCAGGCAGGACTGGGTTCTAAAATAATGTCACTCAGGGGTTGAGTATCAGCAATCTACCATAGGAAAAATAACCTAGGGGGCACTGTTTGTTTTTTAACTTGCAGTCCTGGTAATATTTGATCAAAGGCAGCTAAAAACTTCCAGCTTATTTTCCTCTTTGAATATTTTGAGATTGGTTGAGCCATTTAGAAAATAGCAAGGCTTTGTCTTTACTATTCCTCTTTTGCTGGCTGTCTTGAAAGAAAAGAATCATCTTAAATAGAGGATAAGCCTAGCATTGGAGGGCTTTATCTGTTTTGTTTTCCCAAAATAATGTTAAGTCCATTAAATCATTAAATGCCTGCATATCCAGCCCCTCAGGACAGTCCCTGAGTTTAGTTAAGTGGTTGCCCATAGCAACCACCCACACTGAAAGTCACTGAGCTGAGTGTTATGGAGAGCCGTTCGGTGAGCCTGTCTGACTCCCCTGATCATTTCCTGTGCTTTGGGTGTAATAATGTTAAACTTAAATATATCAACAATGTGATTTTGTTATTTTTTTTATTTTAAAAAAAGAGAAAAACGCTCCTTTTTAAATGACATGATAAAAGGCTGAAAACAAAACCGTCGTCAGGAGGGCCTGCTGGCCGCCCTGGATCCGGTCAGAGATGCACTATTTCAGGAAGGACTGAACGCCAGGAAGAAGTCCCAGCATCCTCAGCAGCGCTCCTGGCACCGCCCCTTCCTCCCCCGCTTCCCTGGCCGCCGCCCCCCGCCGCGCTCACCCTCGGGCGCGCCAGTGATGAGCGGGTCCCCGCCCGCTGACACAGGGGCAGCCCGGAATAATGGGAAATGGCAGAACTGGGCACAAATCTGGAATTCACCATTTACAACCTTGGACAAGTCACTTCTCTGTGTTTCTCATTTTTTTAAATGGGCCTAATTATTTATAATCGTGCGCATTAAATGAGCTAGAGATTGCTAAGCACCTCATCCAGAATGCTTTATCCAGTACATATTTAGCATCTGCTGTGTGCAAGATGAAATTTTTACTTTAAAAAATTATAATTATCCCTAGTCTCTATCCCCAGAGAGGGGCTAAACCAAAGCCTCCTTGGCATGAAGCAATCAATCTTTTTTTTTTTTTTAAATTAAAGTTAAATAGATCACAAGGAATGTTACATTAAAAAAACATAAAAAGCAGAGAATGTGAAAGGTTCCCATATAACCCACTCCCCACCCCCACCACCTCATTTTTATAAATTGTATTTTTTTAAGATATATACATCACCAAAAAATGTTAGGTTAAAAAATATGAGGTTCCCGTATACCCCGCCCCCCACTCCTCCCACACCAACAACCTCCCTCATCTTTGTGGCGCACTCATCACCCGAGGTGAACACATTTTGGGGCCCTGCAGAAGCAGTCAGTCGTAATCCACCAAACACTCTGGTTTTGCTCTCTGCCTGTGCCTCTATATGGCTGCCTTTGAGTTCCTGGAGGTTCTGTCTCTGTCCTTTGTCGATTTCCAACTAACTTGTCTCTTACATCAGGAAGCATTTCACTGGCAGGTTGCTAAGTTTCATCTATGGTTTTGTGCAGCTAAATGTCTTAAGTCTTGTTCTAAACTAGTAGATTTGCCTGTGTTTCCAGGTAACTGATGTTTGCTATTAGGGCTTTTTCGGTGTAGATGTAGGTAGATGGGGTGGAGAATGGGGTTACAGTATACCAGCTCCTTTTCTTAGTACATCTTGATATACCAAATTCTTATTTCATTTGACCAATTTGAGTTGAAGCATAGCTCTCTGGGTGTATGGGGAGACCTACCCCAGCCCACCACTAAAAATGTTAAAAATAGTCTGTTCTCATGTTCATTAGCCTTTAATTGTAGAAAGCCTTATTTCTTCTCTTACTATTCTCCATGACTTTTATCCTTGACCTACCCCTAGCGTCCATTTCCTGTCTGAGCACAATAGTTTGAGAAAGGGTGATGACATATTGCAGGAAGAAGGAACTATTGGGAAGGCATTTTAAATGATCAAAGTAGGAATTCTGGTCATTATTTTCATCTACAAAGCACCTGCTGCTGGAATTTGCTTTGATTGTCATGACAAGGATCCGCCGAGTTCCCATCTCCTGTCCAACTCCAGCTCTGAGCTTAGGAACCGAGCGTTGGTGACTGACAGGTCGTGGCACAATCGGATCAAGCTCAGGTTATTAATTTCTGCCTCCTCCCAGGACCTCTTCCATAGGTTACCACTCAATACATGTTCTCTTTCTTTCCAGCCCCTCAAGAGAACATACCTGTGTCCTACCACTAGTGCCATCGTTATGAGAAACACTCATGTACAGTAATAATGAGAATATTTCATGAGTATGTAGTTTTGGACATAGACATATGTAGTTGTAAACATTTGTCATTTATATGGCAGAAGATCATTAAAGAACCCCCATTTCACGCAGGAGATTCTGTTTGTCCAATTATAGATACTGAGCAGAAATGGGGTGTAAATGGCATCTTCTAGCTTCTCAGCCATAACACTAAACAATGAGAAGTGGGTTAAAGACATAATTTTTAAGAAGAGAAAAAGGGTTATTTCCTCAAAATCTTCAATATGAGCATTTCCCAAGTCAACCTTGGGTCTGAGTTCTAAGTGCTGTGCTTATCTTAATCAAAAGCTAGTTTCTCTATACATATATGTATCTACATTCAACCCCAGAAGAGAAGAGAATGGTAAGGTCAGTTTTCAGCATCCTTTCACCTAAGGTTACTGGATGTAGCAATTTGATATTGCTTGTGAATTCCAAAAATAGATATTGGATTATGTTTGTAAACTGGTCTGTATTAACTTCAGAGGTTTCACTTGTACTTGATTAAATGATGATTAGGGCTTTCATTGGGGGTGGGGACTCACAGAGAAAATGACAGGGCAGAGGAGAGAGCTGGACTTTGGATGCTGGAGGCCCAGGAAGTAAACACACAGGAGAAAAACATGGAGGAATAGAGACAGCTCCATAGACATGCCAGCGGCCCCGAGAAGAAAGAGAGCCTGATAGTCTACAGCTGACCTTGTGGAGAGTACAGAGCAGCTGAGCCCAGGAAGAAATGATCCCCGGGACAGAGATGAGCCTTATACCAGCTACAGCTGAGACCAGAAGAAGCTGGGACCACGGAGCCTTAAGAGGAAGAAGGAAGACTGAACCCTCCTCGCAGAGACTGGCAGCCATCTTGCTCCAACACGTGGCAGCAGACTTTGCTGAGGGAAGTAACTTAACATGTTATGGTCTTGTGACTGTAAGCCTCTATCCCAAATAAATACCCTTTATAAAAGCCAACAGATTTCTGGTACTTTTCATCAGTACCCCTTTGGCTGATTAATACACTGGGGACCAGGCTGCTAACTGGCAGTGGCCCAGGGGGAGATGTTGTTTCTTAACATCAGTATCTGAATGCTCATACCTCTTGGCTCAGCTTCTTAGCTTTTCCAGATGCCTAATAACATCATACAATGAAAAGAAAATAAATTTTGCTTTTGCTTTTACTTTTGCTTTTGCTTTTGGTTGGTATGTACGAGGAGAACATTTGTGTTTTGTTTGGGTAATTTGCATTCAACAAGCCATGCAACCCTAGAAAAACAGGTGAGGATTACAGAGAAAATCATTTTTAAAGTGCCATGCTTATCCCCAGTAAGAAAATCCCCTTGTCTGTTTCAAGGGAACGTGGGACATCTTCCTGGCTTCTCCTGGCATCCATTCCCCCACCCGTTGCTTAGGACACACAGTAAGTAGCTCTCCCATCCTCCTACTCCTGGCAAAAGCACAGGTTAAACATCTACAGATGTTAGGGTCATGCCAATTCAGAAATAAGTGGGCAATTCACAAGGGGAATTTGTTGAAGTTACTTTCTCCTTTAGGAATAGTTAAGTTTCCATTGAATCCATCTGTAAGCCATTCTGTCTTCTTCCAGTTCCTTGTTCTATTGCACAGGATGCAATGCACTAAAGTCCCCAGAGCAGGAGGCCAGGAGGCAGCAGCTGTGTGGCATTCAGTGCCAGTGGGAGGGCATCTGGGGCCACACTCTTGCTCCACCATATGTTATCCGATTAGCCAGATCCTGTGTGCTGGGAATTGGCAGAGGCCTCTTCTGCTGCCGAATACTTGGACAGTAACTTACAGTCACACAGTCCCCTGGATAATTAGGTGGGATCCTCTGCCAACTTTCACAACCTGCCTTCTAGAAGGCAACCTGCCAAACCACACCTTTGTGGAAATATGTCATCCCGATTTGGATAATTCAACCCCATTGTTTTAGATCAACCTTTCCTGCCCCACTGACAATCCCCAAGTATGAGAAGTTCTGTTTGCAGGTAGAAGAATCCTCTACCTTCAGCCTCATGTAAGTGCCAAATGGGGGACATCCTGGGCTAGCGTTCCATGAGCCCCTCCTCAGTAAGTCATGCCCAACATTGGGAGCAAGATTTTGACATGGTGAGTTCCAAAGTCAAACACAAAAAAAGGATTCTGTGTCTATTATGACGGACTTTGAAAATGTATCCCAATAATGCATGTTGTTGACTATATTGACAAGAGTTTCTTATTCATACATTTATGTGCCCCAGCTGCCAAGTTTCCTCTCCTTGCTGTCCCTTGAGCTGTCACCCTACTGTCATAGTCAGAGAAGGATCAGAGGAGGATCCTTTGTGTAGGCGCAGACAGTACAATGTGGGGCCTGGCCAGCCACTCCCTACCCTTCCAAGGAGAAAGGAGGAAATGTGTATAGTTCATAGGACGCCCTCATTGGGTCATTTAATAAACACTCTGTTGATGCTTGCTGTGTGCCAGGCACAGTTCTGGGCTTTCTTCACAGCATTGAACAAAATGGAGAGCGACCCTGCCTTCATGGAGCTGACTTGTGGAAGAGACAAAAAGAAACAAGATAGATAAGCAACATATATAGTAGGTCAGATGGGGAAGTGCTAGGAAGGAATAAAGCGGGCAAGAGGGGCAGTCTTTCTGAGAGAGCGCCCCCAGAAGCCACAGGGAGGAGCCAGCACCAGAGGCATAGCAAGCTCTGGGTCCCCAAGGTGGGAGTGGGTCAGCACCTGCCGAGCAGCAAGAGAGCCTGTGGGTCAGGGCTGAGCAAATAGGAAAGAAGGGCAGAGGGGATGGGATGGGAGCCCCGGTATGTGAGGGTTTGCACCATCGTCAGCACTTGGGCTTTTTTGTGTTTTTGGGGGGTTTTTTCATTTGTTTGTTTTTTTCTCTCTCCTCCTCCCCCTCCCCCCCCCGCCCCGTTGTCAGCTCTCTGTGTCCATTCTCTGGGTGTGTTCTTCTATGTCCGCTTGCGTTATCCGTCTGCACCGAAATCTGTGTCTCTTTTTGTTGCATCATCTTGCTGCTTCAGCTCTCTGTGTGTGCGGCGCCACTCCTGGGCAGGCTGTGTTTTTTTTCATGCAGGGCTGCTCACCTTGTGGGGTGCACTCCTTGCACGTGGGGCTCCCCTATGCGGGGTGCCCCTGCATGGCACGGCACTCCTTGTGCGCAGCATTACTGCACACGGGCCAGCTCACCACACAGGTCAGGAAGCCCTGGGGATCAAACCCTGGACCCTCCATATGGTAGACGGATGTGCTATTAGTTGAGCCACGTCCACTTCCCAGCACTTTGGGTTTTACTCTGAATGAGATGGGAGCCATTGGAAAGCTTTAGGCAGAGGAGCAGCATTTTAGCAGAATTATTCTGGCTGCTTTGTTGAGAAGAACCTGAAGCAGGGGTGGAGGGGCGGGGAGACCAAGCCCGCAGGCCTGGAGCAGGTGCTGAAAAACTCTGGGTGTGTGGTAATGCTGGCTCAAACCGAGCGGCAGCAGCGGGGAGCAGCTCAGACCTCGGTGGACTGGGAAGGCAGAACCAACAAACAGGCTTTTTCATGCATCAGATGTGGGTTGTGGGAGAGAGGAGTCAAGGGTTGGGGCCTGAGATGGGAAAGATGAGGGAGGGAGACAACTTGGGAGAAAGGGTCAGAAGCTCGGTTCTAGATATCTAAGTGTGAGAAACCCAAGGGAAACCCAAAAAGACCCTTGCATATTAGGGATACAGGGATGCGTCTAACAATTGCCCCTCTATCGAGACATCTGAACATCATAGGTTAATTTTTTTATTAAGAAATAAATTTGAAAGATGTCTTTTATCAGGTCAAATATTATTTGTGTATATATTCAGGTTACAAGCCCTTTGAGGCACTGATGAAAGCTGTGAGCACTCTCCCCAGAAACACACACGTGTGCACATTCACACCCCATATTGCAGATCAGAGGGTCTCGTTATCCCCTGGAGACCACTGTGAAGCCTGTAGAGACAAACCAGCTCCCACTGTTACCACAGAATGAGGGCGCCCTCCAAAGAACGTGCTTTGTTTTGTTTTGTTTTGTTTTTATAGGAGGTACCAGGGATTGAACCCAGGACCTTGTACATGGGAAGCAGGTGCTCAACCAGTGAGCTACACCCACTCCCCAATGAGTGTTGGGTTTTTTTATTTGTTTGCTTGCTTGTTTGTTTTGTTTTGTTTTTAGGAGGTACCGGGAATCGAACCTGGGACCTCATACATGGGAAGCAGGTGCTTAACCACTTAAGCTGCATCCACTCCCCCAAAGAAATGTATTAATGGGGGGTGACCGATGTTTTATTTGTTTCACCAAATTGCCCTTGTAATATCCAGAGAAAAGACGCAATTTTCTAAAATATGAGTTAAGTGTTTAAGAAAAAATAAACACTGTAAATATTTTTTCCACAAAATTGGTCCTCACCAAAATCAAGCCTGCTTCTTCTTGTCTCCACAAGCTCAGCCACCAGGCCTAAGGCTGAACTGCACCATAAGGGGGCCAAGAGCTCAGCTCTCTCAAGAGCATATTCTATTTCATGGCTGCTAAAAATTAGAAATAGTAAGCCCAAGCTTCTCCCCTTGGCTCAGATCCCCAAACCTCTGGCCACACAGAACAATTACCAAAATATCCAAGCATCTGTCTCTTGGCCACAGCTGTGAGACCTGTTTGACCCTCACTCAGGGACAAGAGAAGAAAGTGCTGAATGGGCAGGGTCAAAAGGGTAGGGTAGCCGAGGACTTACCAGTGGTACCCATGTAAGCAAGGACACTTTGCCGCCCAAATCACATTGTCTTCATCTGGCCACCAGGAAGGAAACCTGAGGAGAAACGTGCATGTGCTTCTTAAAGAGGAAGGAGAAATGATCAGAAGGGTGAGGCAAGGAAGGGGGTAAAGCAAAAACAAGGTGGGGCATCACCAAGCTGACTGGAGCTTTGTAAGAAAATAGAGCTGGTTACTTGTTCATGGGGACCATCTCTGTGGAGGCCATGTGGAAGCACTGCCTGTCAGAAGTGTCTATCAGAGAGAAAAAGGTTGGACAGTTTATCTGCTTCTTCCTTACCGTTTCCAGGATCCAATTGTTCAAAAGTGGTGCACAGGGTATTAACTGTCCCACACTTGTGAGTTGTTGCAACCCCCGGGGAAAGCCTGAGCCTCCTTATGCCAGTGTCTCAGTGCAAAGCTGGAGCCTCATCCCCAGGCAGTGCCCGCAGAGATACAGCAGCCAGGCACGCAGGGAGCAGGGCAGGTGGCCAAGGCCAAGGGATCTCAAAGGCCTAAAGGAACTTGGAGTCCGTGGACTGGATCCAGCACACTCTCCTGGAAGCTCAGCCAACACCAATGTCCAAGGAATCTCGTCTTTAGGTGGTTTGTGGTAAGAGTAGCTGTAGATAGCGGAGATGCACACTGCCTCTTTAGTGGAATCTTCAGGTTCCTTTGGATCTGAAGTGGATGCTAAACCAGCAAGTAGGAGGGCAGAGCTCAGCACCCAGCCTCCGCGATGGAAAGAGTTCAGAACAGGGAAGTGAGAGGGTGGGGGTCTCAGTCACAGCGGTCGGAAGTCCATATGACATCAAGCAGAAGGGTTCAGCCATTGTGTCTTTTTTTTCCCTAAAGATGTATTTATCCTTCCCCCACCCCCATTGTCTGTTCTTTGTGTCCATTTGCTAGGTGTTCTCCTGTGTCCACTTGTATTCTCATCAGACAGCCCTGGGGATCTGTGTCCCTTTTTGTTGCGTCATCTTGCTGCATCAGCTTTCCGTGTATGTGGCACCACTCCTGGGTGGGCTGCAGTTTCACGTGAGGCAGCTCTCCTTAAGCAGGGGCCACTCCTTGCACAGGGGGCACCCTTACTTGGGGGTGTCCCTGCGTGGGCTGGCACTCCTTGCACACAGCAGCACTGCGCTGGGCCAGCTCACCACAGAAGCCAGGAGGCCCTGGGTATTGAACCCTTGGACCTCCTATGTGGTAGGTGGACACTCTGTTGAGCCACATCCACTTCCCTGCCAGCCATTGTGTCTTAAGCACCCACAGCTGGGGTTAGGGAAGAAGACTCTGTAGGCCTGTGTGTACCCAGGACCCAGCCGGTTAAGGGGCTCATGGTATAAAATATGGATTGGAGTGGGGCTCTGGCCAGCCAAATATACACAGGAGGTCCTCAGTGCTAAGGAGGGAGCAGACAGGGGTGGACACATTATTTTGTTAAAAATTATAAATTGCCTAATGCCTTTTTAACTTGCTTCATTTCAGTTGTTTACCCTGAATGACAGGATTCGAAATGCTGAGGTTTTTATATTTTCTAGGATAATATATTTAAATTCACATAAAATACATTACTATCTATGTATAATACTGTATATTACATAATGATCATCACTGACACTTAAATATTCTGTGTGTTTCTAAATAAGGTCTGTATCTCATTCGCCCTCTCTCAATGTCCCTCACTCTCTCAAATGCACACGTGCCACTTTTCTTCAATAAATGGCATCATGCAACACAGACTAAACATTGCAGAATTCTGAATTTAAGTCAGGTCTATGAATCCAAAGTGCATTGTCCTTAGGAGCCACTTTGAGTTTTCTGATTCCATTGTAGTAACAAAAGTGGATAAAATCATGAAATAAATGGCTGCATTTCACAACTTTCCCATCTACGCTTTCTGGTGAGGGCTGCTGCTGCCATGCTCTACTGTACTGAGCCAATTTTTATTAGTAATTATCATCATGCCTTGCAAAGTTGCTAGAAGAAAGGGGGCTTGTCGAGTGTATCCTTACAGTGCCTGCTCCTGCTTTTCTGTGGGATGTCATTTTTCATATCCTGATGAGCTGCCACAGACTCCCCACCTGCTTTCCAGAAGCATCATCCCAGTTGACAGGTCTTTATTGCTTCAGCCCAAAAGCCGTGCCCATGGCGTGCCATTGAGGGGAACCTACACTAATTGATTCTGTCATTTCTAAGAGGCAGAAACCTCATCTGCGGGAGCCTGGTTGGTTCTTTTGTTTTAACGAACCAAGAGTAGCTTCCATGTTTGTCTGTGCCTGTCTGCAAAGTGACAGTGATTTATCTCACGCTGAAAGCAAGTTCAGGGGCCTCCTTGAGAAGCACATAAATCTCCACGTTCCTTGTGACAAGTCCTGAAGCCCTGCCAACCACCTTCCCAATGACTCCTTCAAAGGAAAGCTTCCCCACTCCCTAATGCCAACATCTCCTTGCCCACTGCCCTAAAACACAGGAGTCTTTCCCTTCTCCCCAAATTCTGTCATGGGTACATCATATTTTTTTTTTTTTTTTTTTTTTTTTTTTTTTTTTAGGTTCAAACACATCTTTATTAATCAGAATAGGACACATTACAATCAACACATTTTTGACAACAGGAAATAAGTTTGCTTATTCCCCTTGTGTAAAAATCCATGCTTCTGGAATCAATGAACCCTTGAAAAATATTTTCTGCATCCTGTTGGTTGTGGAAGCATTTTCCCTGCAAAGAATTGTGGAAATGCTTAAAGAAATGGTATTGGTTGGCAAGAGGTCAGGTGAATATGGTGGATGAGGCAAAACTTTGTAGCCCAACTCATTCAACTTTTGAAACATTGGTGGGTACATCATATTTAAAAGAAACAGAAGCAAATACCCTTACTTCCCTTAAATCTAGTGTCCATTTCCCATTTTTCTTAAATAAACTGAATAATGAAAATCACAATTGAATCCAACGTCCTCATTTTAGCAGTTAAACAATGGTACAAGAGACTCTGAGACTGTCCATACAAAGAAGTGGCACCATTCACCTGGGACCTAAACTAAGAAAAGGGTGATCAATGTGAAAATTTTTGCAGACTTTGATTTTTTAAATTTTCAACTGATTCAGACATATGACCTTGGAACCAATAAGCATTTCCCCAAACTACAAGTCAAGCATTGACTTTTGAAAGCTAAAAGAACTTTCTTTGACTCTGAAATAATTTATGTGCCAGATTTACATCTTACAATACTTTCCAAAATATAGCTTCTGACAATTGAAAGTAATATTGCTGGTGACTTTAGTGTGGCCCACAAATTTTGATTTTCCCTTTTACTGAATTTTTAAAATTCTTTAATATCTTAGTTGTTTTTTTAAAAAAATGTAGCCCTACCTGTCACCTCTTTTGTATTTCTCATTAACTCCTTATCCTCACCAGTATATCACCCATGTTCTCCCAAATTTCACAGCCAATGGACATTTCCGAATTCTCACATTTCTTGCCATAGCTGTAATATTCTACACTACTGATCACTATCTACTTTAAAAAAAAAAAAAGATTTATTTTTGTATTATTTGTCCCCCCCTCCTTGCTACCTGCTCTCGCTGTCTGCTCTCTGTGTCCATTTGCTGTGCATGCTTCTGTGTTAGCTTGTCTTCTCTTCTCATCTTCCCTTTAGGAGGCACCAGGAACCGATCCTGGGACCTCTGACATGGGAGAGAGGCACTCAATCACTTAAGTCACCTCAGCTCCCTGGTCTGCCGCATCTCTCACTGATTCTCCTCTGCATTTCCCTTTGTTGTGTCATCTTGCTGTGCCAGCTCAGCTCTCTATGGTGTGGGCCATCAGCTCTCCATGGAGTAGACCAGCTTGCCTTCACCAGGAGACCCCAGGAAACCAATCTGGGGCCTCCCATATAGTAGACGGGAGCCACATCCACTTCCCCCACTATCTTCTTGAAACTTTTCTGTTTGTTTAAGTGATATCCCTCCCTCATAGCTCTCCTCCTAAACCTCAGACCAACCCTTCTCAGTTTCTTTCCTTTACCATCCCTTTAAATATTGATATACTTTCTTGTCCTTCCTTGTTCTTGGTCTTTTTTCATTCTCCACTGCTTCTTTGGACAATTGCATCAACAGGGACTCCTCTATTATCTGTTTGGTTTTGACTCTCAAGTCTACCTCTTCAGCACAGACGTTTCACCTGAACTCCACACCTTAGAAGTACCCAGCTACCTCTGAAGGACCCACCTGTACCTCAGTATTGAAAGCTGTCTCTCTCAAGACTCCCTGCTTGCACCCCCTACTCTGTTTCCCATCCCAGTGAGTGACATCACCATTTGATTCTGCCAGAACTGGACACTTAGGCTCCTCTTAGTCTCCTCCCTTATCCTCAGTCTCTATTTCAGTGGGTTGTGTCTCCTTAATAGATCTCGAGTAAATTATCTTCATCAGATTCTTCTTGAAGGCCCTTGTTGCAGTATTTTCCTCATTGTGCTGTGACTATTTTTTTTTTAAGATTTACTTATTTATTTATTTCTATCCCCTTCCCTCCCCACCCTGGTTGTCTGTTCTCTGTGTCCATTTGCTGCGTCTTCTTGTCCACTTCTGTTGTTGTCAGCAGCACGGGAATCTGTTTCTTTTTGTTGCATCATCTTGTTGTGTCAGCTCTCCATGTGTGCGGTGCCATTCCTGGGCAAGCTGCACTTTCTTTCGTGCTGGGCGGCTTTCCTTATGGGTGCACTCCTTGTGCATGGGGCTCCCCTACGCGGGGGACACCCCTGCGTGACAGGGCACTCTGCGCGCATCAGCACTGCACATGGGCCAGTTCCACACGGGTCAAGGAGGCCCGGGGTTTGAACCACGGACCTCCCGTGTGGTAGACGGATGCCCTAACCACTGGGCCAAGTCCACTGCCTACATAGTTTTCTTAGTTTGCCAGGGCTGCTATGACAAACTGAATGGCTTAGACAATGGGAATTTATTGTCTTATGGTTTTGGAGGCTGAAAGTCCAAAGTCTAGGTCTCGACAGGCCATGCTTTCCCCCAGAGTCTGTAGCATTCTGGGGGAAGCTTTGCCTCAATCCTTGGGGTTCCCTGGCTTGAAGCTCTGTGTCCATCACATGGCAATCCGTCTCATTGTCTGGCTGCTTCTGACTTTCGGCTCCTACTGACTTCTGGTTTCTACTGCCTGACTTCATCCAAATTTCCTCTGCTTATAAGGACGTGAGTCATATGGATTAGGGCCCACCCGGATTCAGTTTGGCCTCATCCAAATAGGATTTTTATAAATCCTATTCACAAATAAGTCTACACCTTAACTAATAATATTTTCAAAGGACCTTCAAAGGTCCTTCAATGTCTAGGCGTTAGGACTTAAGCATGTCTTTATGGGGAACATGATTCAATCCCCAAGAGTAATTTTGTAATAATAATAGCCTGATAATTTTGTGTTCTGCTTTTTTGCACTTAACATTGATTCATAAGCACTTCTCCATGTGTTTGATGGGCTTGATATCCTTTGTAATGGCAGCATTTTATGGCAAAAGTGGTTCTAGAATGATAACGATAGGATTGCCAAGCCCAGTGCTGTAAGGATTACATCTGCTGTACAAAGCTGAGTTCCGGAGGAGCCTGCCAAAGTGTAATGACCTTGAAAAACTACTTAACTCAAAGCCCAAATTTTCCCATTTGCAAAATCAGCCTAATCATAGTTGTTTCTCATGCTCAGACAAAGGGTGTTGTGCAAGTAGAAATTATTTTAGTAACTTACTGGTCTGAAATATGTTTGTAGAATAGGAATAGCTCACCTTCCTTTTTATCTTCCTTTCAAGAGAAGCAGGTTAATGATAACCTATCTTTCCTAAGCAGCAAGGATTGAAAGGATTAAGCACAAAGGGAAGGCAAAAAACATTTAATTTCCTTTGTTGTTTTCGAGTCATCTATTTTCATCTTTTAAGTTTTCTCCTCTCCTTCCTCCTATGATGTTATCATCTTTGCCTGAAATGGTCAGATTTGAGCACTAGAAGGAATTATCCCGTATCCAACTCTCATGTTTCAGGTGAAGAAAAAGAATTCTGAAAAACTAAGCAACTTAATTAAGTTCACACAACTTTGGCCTCCCTATGTCCCTTCTATACTAACTCATTTCTGGGAGAATTTTGGAGTCAAAAGAAAGCCAAAGTATGGAAATTTTTCAGGAGAAATAAAGACCAGCAAAAATTAAAAACCTTCCCCAAAGACACTGAAGTCCCCTTTGTCCTCATGGTAACAATACATACTTATGACTCATCATAGAGTAGCCACATGAAATCATGAGGCAATACATATTAATATTCAAGCTCATTTTCCCTCTTTTTACTTTAATGTGGCAATATATCTATGCCCAGAAAGTAAAGCCATTTTGTAATGTTGCTATTTTTTATTTTCACTAACATTCTTTCCTAAATTTTGTTTCCAGTAGCAGAAATTATCTCCTCAGCAGAAACATAGGTATTCACTGAATTCATGTCTACCTCTTTGTAATTTTTTACTCTTTGATTCTTTTATATATTTTAACATAGCTACACAAATGCACAGTCATTCGAAAAAACCTTGAAAATGAGTAACCTCTGTGCCCTGTTTCTCTGTAAGTTCAAGTTTCACATAACCTATCAGAGTTCAGTACCCTGTGCTCTCACTCCTCCCATGGAAGCTCTTGACCCAAAATAATGCAATTGAGTCATCTCAGCCCTTAACCTCTGTGGCCCTCCCAAGATGTCCACGTCCTAGTCCCCAGAAACTGTGACTGTGTCACCTTATATGGCAAAAAGGACTGTGCAGATGTGATTAAGGGTCTTAACATGGAGATACTATCCCAGGTTATATGGGTAGGCCCAGCGTAATCCCAGGTTCTTGTAAAGTGGAGGCAGCAGGGTCAGAATGAGAGAAAGAGATCACAGAAGCAGAGGACGGGAAGAGAAAGAGAGATTGGATGACGCTATGCTGCTGGCTGCTTTAGTCTATAGGCTGCCAAAAGCAATATACCAGAAACGGGTGGCTTTTACCATGGGGATTTATTAGCCTACAAGCTTACACTTCTGAGGCCATGAACGTGTCCAAATCAGGGCATTATCAGGAAATGCTTTCTCCCCAAAGACAGGCTGCCGGTGATCCTGGACTCCTTTGTCCATGACAAGGCACATGGCAGCATCTGCTGGTCTCTCCCTTCTCTTCCGAGTGTCATTTCTTTCAACTTCTGGCTTCCATGGCTTTTTCTTCCTCTCTGAATTACATTCTTTTATAAAGGACTCCAGTAAGAGGATTAAGACTCACACTGGGGAAGCGGACTTGGCCCAATGGATAAGGCATCCACCTACCACATAGGAAGACCACTTGACCCGTGTGGAGCTGGCCCACGCACAGCGCTGATGTGCACAAGGAGTGCCGTGCCACGCAGGGGTGTCCCCCACGTAGGGGAGCCCCACACACAAGGAGTGCGCCCCGTAAGGAGAGCCACCCAGCATGAAAGAAAGTGCAGCCTGCCCAGGAATGGTGCCACACACATGGAGGGCTGACACAACAAGGTGATGCAACAAAAAGAGACACAGATTTTGGGTGCCACTAAAAAGAATGCAAGCGGTCATAGAAGAACACACAGCGAATGGACACAGAGAGCAGACAAGTGGGGAGAAGGGGAGAGAAATAAATAAAAAATAAATCTTTTTAAAAATTTTAAAAAAAGACCCACACTGGGTCATGTCTTAACTGAAGTAAGCTAACAAAAAGACACTATACAGTATGTTTATAACCACAGCAATGGATTAACTTTAAGGCATACTTTTCTGGGGTCCATATAGCTTCAAACCCTCGCAGTGGTTTTGAAGATGAAGGAAGAATACCACAGATGAAGGCACGCAGAATCTAGAAGCTGGCAAAGGCAAAGAGTTTTTCCCCTGGAAGGTCCAGAAGCAATACAGCCCTGCCGACACCTTGATTTTAGCCCCGTGAAGCCGGTATCAGACTTGTGATCTCCAAACCTGTGAACTAAAAATTTGTGCTGTTTTAAGCCACTATGTTTGTTGTAATGTGTTACAATAGCAATAGGAAACTAATACAACATCTCATTCACAGCTATTAAGGTCAGTAAGGGCAGATTTATAGACATAAATAAAATGAATACACAAATGCTGCACAGTTTAGGAAAAAACATGATCAAGGGTAATGTTCATTATTTTCTCAGTGCCTAAAGTGAGACAGATTTAAAAAAAAAAAAGACTGGAGATATGGGTTGCAATTTTATAAATCTAGAGAAGGCTTGAAGCCACAGTGTGGTTGCCTTGTACGAGGAACAGCAAGAAAGGCAGAAGGCTGGAAAGGAGAGGGCGAGGTGGGGTGTGGTAGGAGACAAGGTCACAGAAGCAGGCAGGGACCGAGTTAAATGTGGTTTTAAAGGTTTCACAGAAAATTTTGAATTTTAAAACCCTTCTCAAGCTCATTTTTATTCTCTTAATAATAGTATTTAACAAAATAAAATTTCCAAACTGCCCTTTGGCCCCCTTTCTAACACACTGCGCATTTGGTCCCAAGCAGCATATTTTCTCAGCCTTCCCCCATCCGAGCAGCTGCCTGTGGGCACGAGAGAACCCAGCAAGAATCCCTGTCATCAGGAAGCCTAATCAGAGCCCAAGTTGACTTCGTGGGTGGGCTGCCGGTGATTGGGAGAAAATGTCCTCATCATTTGAACACGGGAACAGAGAAGTGGAAATAGAATCCCCAGGATCTTTTTAAAAAATAAAACACACGCACACAGAAGACCCAAATCTCTCCTGAGACTGTAACAGCTTGAGAAAAAAAGGCAAAGACAATGGATAACAAACTTTGATAGAAAAGAAAATGAGGGAAGAGGACTGTGACCCTCAGATGACGCGCCATCTCGCTGCGCCAGCTCTCCATGCGTGCCACACAGAGAGACCCTCGCCCAGCATTGCTAAAAAAGGAAGCAGCCCCAGCTCAGGCATCGTTTCTGGGGTCTAAACCTGTGTACCAAACTGCCTTCTGCAACCCCTGACCCCATTCCAGGGGGCACTCTGGTTTGGAGGGTGGGTACTTCTCCTCTAACCTGCCTCTCCAAACACACGTGCATGTAGACCTACTTGCAAATGCAATTTGTGTCTTTCCCCCTCTAATCTCTTGAAATGATTCCTGTTGTGGTTAAAAGACCACAGACTCAAAATTTTGAACTTAGTGAGCAGATGTGGCTCAAACAGTTGAGCGCCCACCTCCCACACGGGAAGTCCTGAGTTTGGTTCCTGATGCCTCCTGAAAGAACAAAAGCAAACAACAAACAAAACAGACAAGAAAACCAACTCAGGGAAACCAATGTGGCTCAGTGGTTGAGCGCTGGTTTCCCTCATACGAGGTCCCAGGTTCAATCTCTGGACCCCGGTACCTCAGAAAACAATTTTTTTATTGTTGGATACTCGAGATCCGCAGATGGAAAGAAATGAGCCCAGCAGCCAGGTCCGGGAACGGCCTCACCTCAGCACCCAGCGATTTCTCCGTAAGCCTACACAAGATTGCCCCCTAACCCCCACCACCACCACCACACCACTCCTTCCAGAAGTTGCCTTGGAATCTGCAGGGAAGGAGAAGCCTCGTAGTCACAAGTAAGCTACTTCAAAAGACATTACTTAAAAAAGTAAAATAAAGAAAACAGCTTTTTTGAGATATAATTCACATACCATACTATTCACCCATTTAAAATGTACAATACAGTCGTTTTTAACATATTTGCAGAATTGTGCAACCACCAAAATAATCTATTTTAAGTATTTCATTACAAAAGAAACCCATACCTTAGCAGGCATTCCTCATTTCCCCCCAACTCTTCCTGTCCCCAGCAGCAGACAACCACTCATCTATTTTCTGTTTCTTTGCATTTGCCTATTTTGAACATTTCATACATATGGCTCTTTATGACTGCTTCTTTCACTCAGCATATAATTTTCAAGGTTAATCCACATTATAACATGTATCAGAACTTTATTTATTGCTGAACCATATAATAACCATTGTGTGGTTATACTACATTTTGTTTTTCCATTCATTCATTGATGGACATTTGGAATGTTCCCACTCTTGGGTGATTATGAATGCTGATGTGAACAGTCATGGTCAAGTTTTTATATGGACATGTGTTCATTTCTCCTGGTATATACCTAGGAGAGGGTTTGCTGGGTTATATGGTGACTTTTATGTTAAACCTTTTGAAGGCCTGCCACACTGTTTTCCAAGCGGCTACACCATTTTACATTCACACCAACAGTGTATAAGGGTCTACTTTCTCCTTTTCCTCACCAACAATTGCTATTATATATCTTTTGAACTCTAGCTATCCTAGTGGATGCGAAGTGGTATGTCATAGCAGTTTTGATTTGCATTTCCCTAATGGCTTATGATGTTGCGCATCTTTTCAGGGGCTTATTTGCTATTTGTATATCTTCCTCCCCTCCTTCCCTTCCCTCCCTCATCTGTTTGCTCATTGTTTTTGCTCATTGTCTGCTTGTTGTTTTTGCTCAATATCTGCTTGTTATCTACTCATTGTTTGTCTTCTTTAGGAGGCACAGGAAACCAAACCCAGGACCGCCCATGTAGGAAGTGGGCACTCAACTGCTAGAGCCACATTGGCTCCATATCATTTTTGAAGGTGCATCTATTGAGATCCTTTGCCCATTTTTGAATTGGGTTATTTGACTTTTATTTAATTAATTGTAGGTGTTCTTCATACATTGTAGATAGAAACCCCTTATCAGATATATCATTTGCAAAACGTTTCTCCCATTCTCTGGGTTGTCTTTTCATTTTGTCGATGTTATCTTTTGCATCACAAAAGTTTTCAATGTTGATTAAGTCCAATTTATCACTCTTATGTTTGGTTATTCTCTCTATTACTATAAGCTTGTAATAAGTGTTGAAACAGGCAGTGTGAGTCTTCCAACTTTGTCCTTTTTCAAGATTGACTTTAGCTATTCTGTGGGCCTTGAATATCCATGTGAATTTTAGTATCTGCTTGTCAATTTCTGCAAAGCAGACAGTTTGGATTTAGGGAGGGACTGTGTTGAATTGGTAGGTCCATTTGGGGAGTATTCCAATCTTACCAGTATTAAGTCTTTTGATCCATTAATATTGGGGCTCTTTCCATTTCTTTCGGCCTTCTTTAATTTCTTCAAGAATGTTTTATCGTTTTCAGAGCACAAGTTTTGGACTTCTTTTGTTAAACATGTTCCTGAGTGTTTTATTCTTTTTGATGCTATTGTTAATAGCAATTGTTTTCTTAATTTCGTTTTTGGTTTGCTTGTTGCTACTGTATAAAAATCCAATTGATATGTATATTGATCTTGCATCCTGCAGCCTTCTTGAACAAAAGGATATCACATTTGGACTGCAACTAAAATATGCATTTTTAAAGAACAGGAAGAATTACAGTAAAAAAGAAATTAAAATATAAGCTGAAAAGAAGGAAGTCACATTCTTAGCTATGTAAAGAGATTATGATAGTTTTCGAAGGCGGTAAAACATTGAAGATGTTTTTGTTAGTTGAGATTGCAATTTTCAGAGTATTCAATGTAAAGTGAAGTGGATTTTAAAGGGACTGATTTCCTTGTTACTGCAGCACTTGACCTTAGCACCAGCCAAGTTTCCAGACTTACTGAGCTTCCTAGGAAGGGCCGTCCTATAGCAGCACTGTTGCTGCACAACTTAATGAACCCAAGAGGGGCAAGGTATGGTGAACTTGGTGAGTCATTGCCAGTGCCACCTTCTTTCCTCCCAAACGAAGTGGACCAATCTAAAGAAGTTCTGGATGTTTGCCCACATTTTCCCTTCTCCCTCCTGATACAAGTGTCATAAATACCAGTAAAGCTGCTCCTTACATGACTAGTCCAATGCAACTGGTTTTGTACCTAATGTTTCAATCTTGGAGCAGAAACCAGCTTTGAATGACTGCAGAGGCATCCTTTGCTCCTCCAGACTGGGATGGTTATTGTAAAAAAGTTTCAAATACCTGGACTCTAGCAATAAATCTTTTATAGAGTTTTTAAACAATGACGACTCTGTGTTTTAATGAGATCAAGGTACTTTGCCTCATGCACAGATGAGTAGTAAGTGAATCAATAAGTCAAAAAAGAAAAGATAGAAATTTTTTGGACATATAAGAATTTGAACACCAAATAATCTTGTGTTTATGAAATTTTCTACTTTGTTTAATAATATGTGATATATAAATATGGTTTAAAACTTTTAAATGCCCTTTGAAAAAATGCACATATCATTTGCACCCAGTGAACCCACTTAAGGACAGATGTATGCTTAGACAAGACACTATCTTGTCCAAGGACATAAGCATGTACTCAAAGGTAAAAAACTTGAAAACTTTTCAAATGTCCATTACTAGGAAAAGCTTAAATAAACTATGCAACATTCATTTCTTGGGCTACTATGCAACCATTAAAATATTGAGGGCCTCTAAATGAATTGACATCAAAAATGTACAAAATAAATTATTGGAAAAATATATATATCACATATAGATGGTGTCTCACACTTTTTAAAGTGTAAAAAATGACATTAAAAATATCTCTCCACATAGATATAGATATTTGGATATAAAATAGGAAATTAGATGGAAGGATGCTGTAGTAGGTAAAACAGAGCCCCTTCCCACCCCCACCCCCACCAGTACATCCACATCCCAATTCTAGAACTGGGGAATGTGTTATATTACATGGAAAAGAGGGAGTAAGATTTCAAAAAGAATTAAGGTTGCTGATCAGCTCACCTTCAAGTAGGGAGAGTATCCTGGATTATCCAGCTGGACCCAATGTAGTCACAAGGGCCTTTAGAAGTAAAGGAGGGAAGCAGGAGAGTCAGTGCCAGAGCGATACAGCATGAGAAATACTTGATCAGTCATTGTTGGCTTTGGAGATGACAGGTGCCCACAAGCCAAGGAATATGGCAGCTGTGGGAGCTGGAAAAGGTAAGGAAACAGATGCTTCCCTGGAGCTACTAGAAAGAAACATCATCCCCCTATTAACACCTTGCTTTTAGCCCAGTGAGACCCATTTCATATTCCTGACTTCCAGAACTGTGTTGATTTAAGCCTCTTAGTTTGTGGTACCTTGCTATAGCAGCAATAGGAAACTAATACTGATGTATAATGAACACATAATATTTTTCTTTAGAGGAGTAGAATTAAAGTAACCTTACAGTTACTATATTTTTATATGAACATGTATACCTTTGTCATTTAAAAGAAGCAGACATGGCTCAACTGATAGAGCATCCATCTACCATATGGAGGGTCCAGGGTTTGATCCCCAGGGCCTCCTGACCCATGTGGTAAGCTGGCCCATGTGCAGTGCTGCTGCGCACAAGGAATGCTGTGCCATGCAGGGGCGCCCCCACGTAGGTGTGCCCCATGCACAAGGTGCGTGCCCCAGAAGGAGAGCTGCCTTGCATGATAAAAGCACAGCCCGCCTGGGAGTGGCACCGCATACACGGAGAGCTGACACAGCAAAATGATGCAAAAAAGAGAGAGATGCAGTTTCCCAGTGCCACCTGATAATGCAAGCAGACACAGAACACACAACAAATGGACACAGAGAGCAGACAACAGGGGGGAAGAGAAGAGAAATAAATTAAAAATTTAAAAATTCTGAAAAGACTTTTATAAAACCTGAAGGATTGCCTATGAGAGACAGACGAATATAAAAAAGATAGACATATAACAGACCAATAGACAACAATAATAGAGTATTCATTAACTGCTATAAGAAATGTTGCATTAAGGATGTTGAAAGTGAGAAGAAATAGCTTCCTTCTGTTTACATCAGGAAGAAGGATTTAAAACAGATCTTAAAGAACAGGTAGAATGTTGACATGCACTGATGGAAGAAATAGAAATGACAAGGTGGCATGAACTGAGAAATGAATGAGGTATGTTGCAGGACATCAGGTGTAGCTTGCCTGGTATGCAGCAGGGTAGTAGGACTTACTTGAAGAGTGTTTAGATCTGATCCAGAGGGCTCGGATGGCTTAGTGTAGGTTTGGTCTTGATTTGGAAGGAGATGGAAACAACTGCAGAGTTCAGAGTTGTGGGAAATACAAGAGTAATCCTTCAGGGCAGGAAGGTAAAGGGGGCCTGGAGAAGAGAACGCAGCCATGGTCTAGACCTGAAATCTTGAAGGAGGGAAGGCAGTGGATATGGAAATTTGGGAGACGTCATGGAAGCCAAGTCTGCACAGCTTGCTCACTGACCAGCTGTGGGCTGGCCAGAGAGAAGGAAGAGTTGCCTTGGAGCCTGGCTTATGGAAACCTACAGACTGTAAGGGTGAGATTGGGTTGGGACATAATGAGGTTTTTATGCCAATAGAGTCTCTTGGGTGGATGGACAGGGACTATGGGATAAAGGTGATCTCCAAGACTTTGGGGTAGAGGGAATGGAGACAGAGCAAAGAGTTCTCCTTTCTGCAGGTCTTCCTTTTGCAGGTCCTTTTCCCCTCTTTTTACCCATATGCCCTGCCCCACCTGCTCTCCCAGTAACCTTTGTCATTTTTTCATCATTCCCCTACTTCATAAGGCAGTGACTTGGCTCCACCAGTCGTCCTCCCAGGCTTACTCTTCCCACACTCTGCTGCCGCGAACAGATCTCTGTGCCTGTGCATTATAGTGAGAGACTCCACTCCAGAGAAATCAGTGCTAACAACCTACGCTGTTGAGAAACAGTCACTAACCTAGATCTTTCCATCACAAAGGTCTTTTCTTCCTCACATCTGCTAAAATGAGAGGCATAACCTGTTTCTCATGTGCATCATAAAAGGTAATTCAAGACTCTGATGTGCATAATTAAAATTCTCTTATAGATACAATGTCTTTAATAAAAAAAATTTTTCAGACTAAGTCTCACTGACAGTACTTCAGAGTAAGAAACTGGAAAGAAGCAAAAATAAAAGAACGGATGTGAGTGACTGCCTAAGGATTTGTTCCATTTGGGTTCTATAGACACATCCACATCCACTTGTCCCTGCCAGGATTCTTCCTTTATTTTCCAAGAACTTGCTTCTTGTCAGTCTTTTCCTCTTACTATTCAGGGTTCCAGGGGACTAATTTTATTGGCTTAGCTTTTTTATTGTAGTGAAAGAAGCAATATTTAAAATATCAACATTCAAAGCAATTTTCTGCTCAGGTCTTGCTGACCCACTCAAATGGATCACTAATTTGGGATGTCTTTCAGAGTCAAAACTTACATACTTTCTACCCAAACATCCCTGACATGGCATTTACATCTGTGTTGTTGTTTTTTTTTCAAAATGACCCTAACAATATTTTATGAAAAATTCCCAGTAAAAAGGCTTTAGAAATTACTTTTCTTTCCTTACTTTCAATATGAAATAATGAACACTAGGACTCTAAAAAATTTACTTTGAGATATTAACTCCTATAACCCCAGCTATCCCCCCTCCCCAACCATGTATACATATTCCTCTATCACTTCCACTTGTATAAATTTATCTGTTTTAGTCTTCTATGTATTCCCTTTAGTTCACTCCCTCAGTGATCACTTTCAGTCACAGTGGTTGATATTGAAATGACCAATCCCTGCTGAAGCTATGTTTCCTCATGGACTACCTGGTAATTGGGCGATATTTCTGAAATTTCCCTCTGAACATCTATCCAAGTTCCTTTCCCCACTCTCTGTCAAAATACCCAAGTCAGCGGGAATGTCAAATGGTGCAGGCACTGTGGGAAAGAGTATGGTGGTTCTTCAGTGAGTTAAACATAGGACTACTATACGGTTCAGCAATCTCACTTTTGTATATACCCAAAAAAAGTTGAAAACTCGGACTCAAACAGTTATTTGTACACCAAACTTCATCACAGAATTATTCACAATAGCCAGAAGGCAGAAGCAACCTGAGCATTCATCAACAGATGACTGTGTAAACAAACTGTGGTCTATCCATACAATGGAATATTACTAGCCATGAAAAGGAATGAAGTTCCAAGACTTGTGACAACATGAATGAACCTTGAAGACATCCTGTTGAATGAAATAAGCCATACACAAAAGGACAAATATTATATGACTTCATTTATTTGAAATACCCAGAATAAATAAATTCATAGAGACAGAAAGTAGGTAATAGTTTACCCAGATCTGCGGTGGAAATGAGGAGTTATTTCTTACTAGGTGCAGAGTTTTTCTTTGGGGTGATGAAAAGGTTTTGTTAATTGATGGTGGTGATAGCAACACAACATTGTAAATGTATGGGAAATTTTGCGTTAAATGTCTTACCACAATAAATAAATTTTTAAAAATACCCCAACCATACTTATGAGTGGGTATTTAAAGAGAAACTTTGAACTAGCATTTAAATACAGGTTTTTAAAAATGTGTAAGGCCTGGCAAATGATTTTACAAACACATATTGTAGCAGTTTGATATGGTTATGAATTCCAAAAATAAATATTGGATTATGTTTGTAATCTGGTCTATTACTAGGCATGATCGAGTTATGATTAGGGCTTTGACTAGGCCACGTCATTAGGGCATTGAATCCCCACTCCTTGGTGGGTGGGGACTCACAGATAAAAGGCACAGCAAAGGACAGAGTTGGAGCCTTTGATGGGAGAGTTCTTAATGTTGGAGTACTGATATTGGAGTTAGTTGCTGAAGTCTTAAGCTGGAGCCCCTGGAAGTAAGCACGCAGAGGAATGAGAAGCAAGCCCTGGGAAGAAAGGAACCTTGAGCCCAGAAAGAAGCAAGACCCTGGAAGGGAGGAACCCAGGAAGCCGGAACCCTCGTAACATCAGCAGCCATCTTGCTCCAACATGTGAAAATAGACTGTGGTGAGGGAAGTAACTTATGCTTTATGGCCTGCTATCTGTAAGCTCCTACCCCAAATAAATACCCTTTATAAAAACCAGCCAATTTCCGGTATTTTGCATCAGCATGCTTTTGGCTGACTAATACACATATATAAAATAATTTTCCCAAGGATCTTTTTTAACTGGTTTCTTGAAATGGCAACTAAACAAATGTTACCTAATTTCTCCTTTGTCACATTCAGAGTTAGAGAAATAGTGTGGTATCGCTAAAGAAATGTGCTGGCACTTGGGGACTCATGATTAGGGAAAGCATTTTCACTTTTAGAGTATGATGGAGAATGAGCACAACCCAAGAGGGGCCAGTATCCCTAAGCCCAGAACCACAGAACTAGGTCGGGGTGAGAAGGTAGTTACATATTTGTTCCTCCCAGTCTCTCGGATCTAGGTTGAGCCACTTAAGCATCATGAATAAAAAAGCATGAGAGACTGCTTAACTTTCTGAGGAGTCATTTCATTTGAGTTCTGGAAACACATAAATACACTCCTCTGCGCCTTCTAGAGCTGCTTTTCCTGGAGTCAGATCACTGCAGATGATGATTGTGGGACTGGTAGCAGTCAAAAGTCTAAATTAATTAAATTAATTAAAATTAGCAGGAGTCACCCTGTGGTTGCCTTGGACTGACTGGTTTCAACATGGTCAACTACAGTGACTGCTCAGCATCAGGAATAGATATGACTTAAAGTTTGGCCCACTCGGGAAGAAGATGCAGGGACGCTCCAGGCCCACAGTGGATTGTCTCTCAGCAAATGCACAGCCTAAGAGCCAGTGAGTCCACTCCTAGGTACATACACAAACGAAATGCAAGCACATGTGCACCAAAAGACAGGCAAACATGTTCATAGCAGTATTATTCTCACCAGCCTCAATCTGGAAATCACCAATATGCCCATCAATCACAGTATGGATAAATAAATCATGGTGTAGGCATGCATCAAAATACTTAGACCAGTAAATGAACGACATCTACACAGAACAACCTGCATGAATCTCATAAACATAATGTTGAGTGAAAAGAGTCAGACACAAAAGAGTACATACTTTATGGCTTTACTTATGTCAAGTTCAAAAAGAGACCAGATAAATGTCTGGTGTAAGAAGGCAGGATAATGGTTACCTCTGGGCAGAATGGAGGACTGGTGATTGGCAGGGAGTCTCTAGGATACTCGAAATGTTCTCTTCCTCTCCTGATATATTCCGTGGATATATTCACTTTGTGACAGTTCATCAAACTGTACACTTATGACTTGTGTGCTCTTTTGGCATATATGTTCTATTTCCATTTTTAAAAGTATTTTAAAGAAGTTGGGCCAAGCAGGAAAAAATGGAAAAATTGACCCCATTGCCATTTCTACAACCCACAGGTCATCCCCTTTAATGACAAGCCTCTTCCAGCACCAAGAGGCAAAGCAGCGGTTAGACGCTGAGCCCTTCTAGCCAGATGGATCTGTCTCCAACCCAGCAAATTGCTCTAACCCTCTGCTGTACAACCCCTGCAAGCCTAACAGATGGAGTCTCCCCTACAGGAGCTTTAGAAAGGGCATCACCAGCGTTTACTAGGCATGACATTCCAGACGATGAGCACACCACAAAGGAATTCTCGAAATTCTTGCTTACAAATATCCCCCATTGCCACAAATCTTCATATCGCTGACCATTGCTTATTTTTCTTGATGAGTTACCTTGTCACTAAAGAAAAAGGGGTTGACGAGGCTTGGCAGACTTGGGCTATGGCCCAGGCTTGGCTAAGTCTTAAGCAGAAAATCTGAGCTTCTGTATCCTAGCAGCCAGAAGAGGAAAATGTTGGCACTGAGTTATTTGAACAGCTTATGGATACTGCCAAAACCCAGAAATCAGCAGTTGTTGCAGAATTTACCCCAGACAGCTGCTGAAAATTATTTCTAATAAGTAGGAGGATGAAGTTGGGGTGGCAGCTGCTGGGAGACGGAAAGGGAAGTGAATGACCTAATTTGGGAGTAGGAGGCTAGACAAAGTCTTTTTTCTCAGCTTGAATTTTTAATAACAGCAAAATATATTTGGATTCACTCTGTTACTTTTTTCTTTTGATTTTTTTCATTTTCTTCCCTTTATTAGAGGAGTTGTGGGTTTATAGAACAGTCATGCATAACACAGAGGATTCCCATACACCACCCCACCAACAACTCCTTGCATTGGTGTGGAACATTTGTTGCAATTGATGATAGCACATTTTTATCCTTGTTGAATTAATTAAAGTCCTATTAATTAAAGGGTTCACTGTGTAATGTAGGATAGTTCTGTGGATTTTTTATTTTTATTCTGTTACCAAATACATGATCTGACATTTTCCCTTTTAGTCCTATTCAGATATATATATATTTCATGCTGTTAATTGCATTCACAATGTTATGCTACCATCACCACCATCCATTACCAATCCATTTCCCTCATTCTAAATAGGAATCCTGTGTATTTTAAGCCTTAGCTTCCCACTGCCTATCCTCACCCTGTCCTCTGGTAGCTTATATTCTAGATTCTGACTCTGTGAGTTTACTTATTCTAATTGTTTCAAATCAATGAGCTCATGTAAAATTTGCCCTTTTGTATCTGTCTGTTACTTTTTAACTTGGCAATTTATACCTTGTAACATCTGGCAGACAGGCTAAACAGAAATATTAACAAAAAGCCTGTATATATTTCCTACTATGATCTGTTTGAGTGCAGCTCCAGTCTTTGTTGCCCCCAGAACAGAGTAGAATATATTCACTAACCTATATCAAATCAGTTAAAAAATAAATTACCATTTAGCAGTCACTTAAAAATACTGTTGGCCAGATTTTTATCAGTGGTTCGACAGAGTATTCAAGAAAGCTATAGTTAGTTACACTAGCACTCTTTCTATTCATCCTAGCCTTCAGCTCTGAGACATCAGTAGTCATCTTACTCCAGAGCAAAAAAGGATAACTGGAATCATCAATCCAAATTGTCAAGATGGAATTGTACTAGAAATTCAATTTAATAATTTATCCTAGAAATCTTTACCCTAGTATTTATCATGCAGTATTTTAATTATCCACTTATTTGTTTCTTCTGATGACTATAAGCCTCCTCAGGCCAAATATTTCTTTATATATTATAAGCTGGCACACAGTTGTTGGTTAATACATTTCATTGAGTGAACAAATAAATTTGCTAAGCTAGTATGAAGGAAAGAGGAAAAAAGTGCTTCTCCATCTGGGTCACTCACCTAACCCATGTTCCTTCTTCAATCATTTGGCCATCAAGGCTAGAAACAAAATGACCTCAATTTCTCTCCAAACTGGCTTGCCCTTTCTATATTCATAAAATGCCACTTATGGTTATTTTGACTAGTTCTTTTATTTCAAGGGTCAAACCCACAAGTTCATTGTCTTATCCTAACTGCAGTTAAGATCACCTGGAGATATTTCGTAGATACAGGTACACAGGTACATACCAGAGGTAGGGTCTGAGCATTGGTATAATGTAACATATACCAACACTGCCAGGTTTGAGGACCCCAGCTGCAGTTGGGTGCCTCTGTTCTTGGAGTTCTTAGAGTTTGTGAATGTCTCTACTATAAGGTCTGTGGCTCTCTCCACTGGATGCCCCACAAATAATCATTTTTAAATAATCAGCAAAGTAATTGTCATACATCATACCTAGCCCTACTGGTGCTTTTTTGGACCTCACTAGCTTTCTGCTTCATTAAGAGTGTGCATGACTTAGGATGGACTATTCTATTTTTTCAGTGCTAAGATTACTTACCAATTTAACCCCAGATCCAGACCATTCTCAGCTATAAAGTTGGGTCTCCACTTTAGAACATTCTAGAACTAGAAACACATTTCTTCCTTGGTTGCATCTAAGGTGGATAAACAATCACAACAGTATCAAACTATCTTCAGGAGATTTGAATGGCAAGAAGTCATATCAACATTTCTTTTCAACATGATACAGTAGGCTGCTTTGCTCATTAAGGACTCTGAGCACATCTGAAGTATATACTAAATAAATAATAAATAACCTCAGAAATAGAATAAGCATCCAGGTTCACTTAGCCACGTTGGACACCCTCTCACAATGCGATGGTAGGCCCTAGTGAATCTGTCACCCTTCGGTCAAATGTAGAAGCTAGTTAGGTTTCCTCTACTTCATCCTCTGCTGGCTGGTGTGATTGCAAACGGGCAGAAAATAAATCAGATTTGGGCAAAGATTAATATCTGACCTACAGGTAATGAATAGAAAAGATTTCTCTGTGATCATTGGAAATGCCAGCAGAAATATCATTTAACAGAAAAAGCAGTGACTTGGGAATTAGGAGGCTTTTCTGCTTCCATTGTATCACTATTAAAGCAAGGGAGCATTAATTTATTTTTAAAAGATATTTAGATTATACAAATGTGACATAAAAAATATAGGGGATTCCCACATGCCCTGCTCCCCACATCTCCCACACTGTCCCACGTTAATAACATCCCTCATTAGTGTGGTACATTCATTGCAATTGATGAACACATTTGGGGGCATTGCCACTAAGTGTGGATTATAGTTTACATGGTAGTTAACACTCTCTCCCACCTAATTCAGTCAGTTATGGCAAGATATATAATGGCCTGCATCTGTTGTTGCAATGTCATTCAGGACAATTCCCAAGTCCCAAAAATGTCCCTGTATTATACCTGTTTTTCCCTCTCCCTGACCCAGAACTTCCAATGACCACTGCCTCCACATAAATGATATAATTTTTACCTTTGATAAAATCACAATAAGTCTCTAGTAGAATACCAATAAATCCACTCTAGTCCATAATTCATTCCCCAATCCTGAGAATTCTGGGATGGTGGTGTCCACTCCACCTCTAATTGAGAGGGGGCTTCAATCCCATAGGGCAGATGGATGGGACTTTCTTGCTTGCAGTTGTAGTCTCTCTCGGTTCCTTGGTGTGGTGGTTGTCCATCCTCACCTCCTTGTTAGTTGTCCTGGGTGAGACCAATGAACTAGAGAGTAGGTGTTGCAACTCCAATGAGATTCAGGGCCCAGCTGGCCCACGGACAGCCCAAAGATTCAAGTCTCTTGGACATACACCTACCAAGCTGATGACCTCTCCTCTAAGCTTCAGTCTTCTGTATGTACCTTCTTCCTTGACAAGTCCACTGGAAATTGTAATAGGTATCTCAAACATAACATGTCCCAAACTGAACTCTTTCTTGATCCCCCCACCCAAATTGCCCCTCTCCTTTGACCTCATTTCTCCCTCTTGCCATGTTTCTCTGTTTCCCTTTATGGCAAATGTGCTCAAAAGTGCATTTTAAACTCACTTCTCCAACTCCCTTGAACCCACACCAGTCAGGCTTGGCTCTCACCTCGCTCAGCAGTTGCCCTGACTGAGGTCTCCAATGACCTGCACTTTGCTAAGTTCAGTAGCCAACTCCCAGTCCTCAGCATCTTGGCCACTCAGCAGCATGACTCATTCACCGTTCCAGGTTCTTAAAACACTTTCCTCCCCTGGCTTACAGGACTTCACACTCTCTGGCTTTCCTCCTCCCTCACCAGAAGGATTTTACCCATCTCACTTGCTGCTACTTCCCATCCTTCCTATTTGAGTGCCTCAGGACAGGGCCCCACCCCCATGGTGTTCCCAACTACTATATGGCTTTAGATACTATCTATCCTATGGACTCCAAAATGTTTCTCTCGAGCCTTGACTTCTCTTCTGAACCCTAGACTGATACCCCCACCCGCCTCCTCCTCAATATCTCTACTTTATACATGCTTGTGGCATCTCTAACTTAACCAGCCCAAAACCAAAACTGTTGTCCATTCACCACAACCTGCCCTTTCCTCAGTCTTCCCATGTTATTTAACAACCTCTCCATCTCTCCGGTTGTTTCGGCTAACAGTCTAGGAGCCACCCTTAATTCCTTTTGTTCTTATGCTCTATATCCAACTCATTAACAAGTCCATTATATCCAGAATCCAGGCACTCTCAGCACCTCCTCGCTCACACCAAGTGCTGGCTGCTATCATGTCTTCCTGAATGGCTATGATCACATTCAGACCAGCCTCCCAGCTTCCAGTCACCACAAGCCTCCAGAGGGATGTTGTTAAAACCTGTGTCATAGGATCTTTCCTTCAAATAGCTGCCCTTCTCAATCAAAGGTAAAACCAATCCTAGCAAAGCCAGCACGATCTATGCACCCTCCTGCATTTTTTTTTCTTATTCCATCTCCCTTTTCTCTTCTTTTGTCCACTCTTCACCAGCTGTACCCCAAAGAGGTGTTGGGTCCTACTCTTTCCTCCATCCCAAAGCTTCTTCCCTAGCCAGTCCTACAAATGCCATGACTCCACCTAGTTGCTCAAGTCAGAAATCTATAGACTTCCCTTCTTTCTTCCATCTCAACATCCTTCTCATTTCCTTTACAATTGATTTCATAATTTTGCCTTTTTTAGGGTTTGTTTCTTTTTCTTTTGTCTGTGTTCAGGCTTTTGCTGCTATCATGCCTGGAAGTTGCTCTTTCTCCCTCATGAAATTCTAAGTATCATGAGGGTGAGAACTAGATTTATTTATTCCCAGCAGCTCCTAGATTTATTAATCCATAGCACCTAGCACAATACCTAGTCCATGGTAGGTATTCAATACATAGGTCATGAATGAGTAAATGAATAAATGAATTGGATAAATGACTAGCTCAGTCAACCCCAAACTCATGATTCGGACTACATAATTTTTCCTTCATTCACTTAGCATGACCCTCTAAAGAACTGGGTATATTGCACCTATTATTTGATCAAGACAAAGGGGAAGGAGCATCATCTAGCATCTGAGATAGTGCCCTAGAAATCTAGAGGGAGGCACCAAGGAGTAGAGTAGAAGCTTAATGTAGAAGTTTCCTCCAGAGCCTGAGCCCGATAGCCTGGAAAGTTGTCCTCTGTCTGCATTTCTTGGTTGTAATTAAAAATAAATAAATAAATAAAATTTTAAAAACATGGGTTGGCTTAAATAACAGGAATTATCGGCTCACAGTTTAGAGGCTAGGAGAAGTCCAAACTCAGGTTGTCAGCCAAGCAACGCTTTCTCCTAGAGGACTGTGATGTTCTGGTGTTGGCTGCCAGTTATCCTTGGCCGTTGGCTTTTCTGTCATATGGCACCATACATGGCGGCATCTTCTCCTTTCTTTTCTGGGTCCCGTTGACATCCAGCTTCTGACTGTTCTCTGTGGCTTTCTCTCTCTTTATCTGAATTTCATTCTTCTTATAATGGATTCCATAATCCAAATTAAAGCCTAACCCAACTCAGCTGAGCCACACCTTAACTGAAACTAGATCCTCAAAAGATCCTATTTAGGGAAGGGGCTGTGCCTCAATCTGCTGGTTTCCCGTCTACCATATGGGAGGCCCTGGGTTCGCGTCCCGGGGCCTCCTTGTGAAGACAGGCTCGGCCGCACACTGCGGAGCACCACCCGGCCCGAAAGCGCTGCCGAGAGCCAACTCAGCAAGGTGACAACACACACAAAAAAGGGAGACAAGCAAAAACACAGAAGAGCACGCAGCGAATGGACACAGAGAACAGACTGCAAACAAGCCGCAAGGGGGAGGGGAAATAAAATAAATAAATACAGGCACAGAAGAAAGCACAGTGAATGGACACAGAGAGCAGACAGCATGCAAAAAGCCACAAGGGGGAGTATAAAAAAAAAGGTTCTATTTACAATAGGTTCACACCCACAGGAATGGGTTGAGATTAAGAACATGTTTTTTCTGGGGTACATAATTTGATCCCAAACATCCTCTGCACCTTTTCAAAACCTAGAGCTGTTCTGGCCTGCCTTCATGAAGGTTGTCCCTACCTGAAATAGATTCCTGGACATAAAGGTTACCTCATGGACCTAATAAGGTTTTCTCATTGTCTGTATCATTTGATAGGCAAATACCCTTTCCTGGTAGAGAGAGAGATTTAGGAATCTGAATGTTTTGGGGGTTTTGAACCTTTAATATTTTTTTTGAATCTTTAATTTTGATATAATTAAGTAACCAATATCTTCTCCAGTTCTAACTCACACCCAAACCTTTATGACAAATGGACAAATTAATAACTAAATGGACAGGTATTTTTTATTTTAGGAAATGGTACAAAATGCTTCCATAAAGAGGTTGGCCTCTCTCTCTCTCTCCTTCTCGCCAGCATATATAATCACATACATTTATGAACAATCTCAGGGTTGATACAACCCTGACAAATTCTTTTCTCTAAACTCCCCCAGATAAATCCATTTTCGCAAGTTTCATATGCAATCAGAGATGCTGCACTTTTGCTTGTTGATATAGTCTGTATTTCTTTCAACCCTTTTATTTGGCAGTTGAAGATATCAGTCTCTCACCCTCATTTAGGATATCCCATCTAAGGAGAAATTTTCACATTTTACCACAAGGCTTTTAAGACCAGAATGCCTAATTGCATAATACTGTGCCAGATTAGATCAGGCATCAAAGGGTTTGTTTTACATAGAGAAATATCCTTAGATAAACTGTGCTGCCTAAACATACCTTTGACTGAACCCTGCTCTTCACACACAATTCTATTCACATTTAGTTTTTCATTGATCTTCATCATTAAATATTTCTAACTCACTCAGCATTAAAACATTGATTACAGGGGAGTGGGTATAGCTCAGCAGTTGAGCACTTATAGAGGTCCCAGGTCTAATCCCTGATACCTCCTAAAAAATAAAAAATAAAATAAAATATTCATTACAGAAGATCTATTAATTAGTAGCTAAGGGCTTTCATCATTGCATATACTCTTCGTTCATGGTACCCTATCATTCCTGTTTCCCCACCTCTCACCACCACTCCCCCTCCGAGATGGCTCTCTTATCTGTTTGCTTGTTGTTTTTTTTGCTCATTGTTTGCATGTGTTGGCTGCTTGTTGCTTTTTTTTTTGCTCATTGTCTGTTTGGTTTTTTTCTTTAGGAGGCACTGAGAACTGAACATGGGACCTCCCGTGTAGGAGGCAAACTCTCAACTGCTTGAGCCATATTCACTCCCTGATTGTTTGTTTTTTGCTTGTTGTCTGTTCATTGTTTTTGCTCATTGTCTGCTTATTGTTTGTCTTCTTTAGGAGGCACCGGGAACCCAATCCAGGATCTCCCATATGGGAGGCAAGCGCTCGACTGTTTGAGCCACATCTGCTCCCCATCATTCCTGTTTTAATATGAGCATTTAAAACAGTATTCATTTCTGGCTGCATTGTCAGTTTCTACAAGCTTCAGAACAGAACAAAGAGGCACTTCCTTTTACCACTGCCCACAAGGATCCTGCCACGTGACCACGACACCCCACATCTGAGATTACTGAGGTGTTCCAGGTAGAAGCAGGGTACAGGGGGCTGCATAGGTTCCTCCCCCATTGGAACCAGACAGTTGATTGAGGGGCCTGATCTTCCAGGAGACCCCAATCTATTCGGAAACTTTGCTGCACACAGTTCTCCAAAATGTCCTCCGGTTCTAACAGTCTATGGCATTAAAAGTACTTACTGGGAAACTGATATGGCTCAACCAGTTGGGCTCCCATCTACTATATAGGAGGTCCAGGGTTCAGGGCCTCCTGACACACATGGTGAGCTGGCCCATGCAGACTGCTGGCCCACATGGGAATACGGCCCCACGCAGGAGTGTCAGCCAACGTGGAGAGCTGGCACAGAAAGATGATGCAACAGGAGACACAGAGGAGAGAAAATAAGAAGTCGTAGCAAAACAGGGAGATGAGGTGGTACAAGGGAGTAATCACCTCTCTCCCGCTCCAGAAGGTCTCAGAATCAGTTCCCAGAGCCGCCTAATGAGAATACAAGCAGACACAGAAGAACGCACAGCAAATGGACACAGAGAGCAGACAATGGGGGGGAAGAGGAGGAAGTAAATTTTAAAAATAAATAAATCTTAAAAAAAAAAAGTACTTACAAACTGTTCTCTTAAGCATGCCAACATTTACATAATCAACTTTCTTAATGTAGACTAAATAAACAACCTAGCATAAGTTTAATTCCACAAAATCTGAAATCCTGAGTTTTGATAGCACTATAATTTAGCAAGTCACCTGTCCTCCCAAACTGAAAACCCTCTGGAAATAAATGAAGACGTAAATAAATGTGTATGGAATTGTATGTGCTGACAAGGGTCATCAGAACACCTTATACATAATGTTCTCATACATAGAACCCTAAACCTTAGCATTGATAACAATAATAAAATATTAACTATTTAGGTAGGAAAATGTTTTGTTCCAAGACAGTACTTTGTACATATTGAATACTCAGTAAATATAACTCTACTGTTACAGTCCCAAAGAATAAGTAAAGCACCTCCTATATTTGAGACACCGTTTTATACTTTATGGTGGAATGAAACAAAAGAAAAGAGAAAATAAGGTAATATTAGCTTATTACCAGGTGTCCTTATATCCTGGGAGCCTGGTGGAGTTTATGTGCATATTAGAATGCCTCATTCATTATCAATGAGTGAGTCAAGAACTGGGAAATAGAACTCACACCAAGAAACTGGTTTCCTTTTTTCAGCTCTCATGAGTTTTATATTACAACAGCCAAACCTTCCATGTATCATATCAACATAGTGACCTTTCACATAAAAATGGAAAAGACCCCTCTAAGAATACACAGGGAATTCATTGTGAACGGCTTCCATCCATTATTCTTCCAGGCTGATTTTAAAGTGCAGGTAATAATATTCTCTTCTTTGAAATGGGAGACATTAAAGTTAATTAACTGACTGGAAAACCAAGGTAGGGACAAGGGCCCAGTCACCATTCAACATGATGAACTCTCTGCCAGGGATGCCCTAGAGTTACCCAGAGTTTACAGTTGTTCTTTTCAAACTGTAATTTGCATCAGAATCACCTGGGAAGCTTGTTAAAATGTAGATTCTGATACAGCAAGTCTGAAACTGGGTCTGTGATGCTGCATGTCTAACATGCTCCCAAGTGGGGCCAATGTTGCTGTTCCAAGGACCACATTTTAGTAGCTTAGTATCTTGCTTTTAAAAATACCCAAGAGGAGGGAGAGACAAGATGACAGCTGAGTAAGGTGTTCCAAAAGCCAGCTTGTGCTACAGGGTCATTAGTAATTACCTAGAGCTATCAAACATCTATTCTGGGACTCCAGGAGACCAGAAGAGGATCCTGTAACATCCTTGAAAGAATGAAGGAGGAGACCGCCCGTCTGCAGTGAAGATTCATAAGTAGAGCACTCTAAGCTGCAAGGCCAGCGACCATCCTCCACTGGCAGTACAAGCCACCTCAGGAGCTATTCTGTGGCTGGAGTTGGAAGTTCCATTTCCCAAAAGCAGGGGAGGAGGAGATGGTTGGCCACTGACTTCAGCTACTGCTTAGTAAATTCAGTTGACTAAAGTATAATCCTAAGAACAGCTAAAGTTTAAATCTGACCAAGTCAGAAAGAGGCCTCTAGCCAACATTTTTACTCTGCTCCCAGCATGAGGGAAAGCAGGGTTGACTGAAAATCAGTGATGGTAGGGACTGGCTTCTTTCCACCTAGATAGGATTGTAGACCTAGCTTAGGCTCCAGCCCCACCTCCAGCAAGGAAGAACCTGAGGGGATCTGCACCAGCCTCTCCAGGTAACTGCAGGAGCTTTTGACTGACACAGACTGAATGGTTGGACACCTGGGCTCCAGCCCTGCACCCTAGTAGGATCAGAGGGGAGTTTTTTTCCTCAGCCTCTCCAGGCAAAACTGCAGGTGCATTTGGCCCACACAGATTAGATTATTGGGCTCACTGAAGGATCCATCCACACCCCTGTCAGGGGAGGAGGGGGACCAGTGCTATATCAGTCTACCTGGGCAACTTCAGTCATTTTAGACCCACAGAGTATAGACTGCTGCCCAGACCTAAAGCTCCATCCCCACCCCAGGCAGGGGAGGAAGAGGTGTGAAGCTGCATCAGACACTCTGGGCATGTACAGATGGCTTTTGGCCTGCATGAATTGGATTATAACACACAGCTGTGGCTATATTCCTACTCCTGCCGGAGGAGAAAGTTGGGAGAAGCTTCTTCAGTTCCTGGGATAACATGGGCAGCTTCAGCCTTCACAGAGTACAATACCAACTACATCCTCAGCTCCTACTACACAGCCAGCAAGGGAGAAATGGCAAGAAAGCCCTAAACTAAAGAGAGAAACTGCACCCAGAATAAGTACTCTAGTAAGCCAGATGCTGAGGGAAAAAAAATTACAATCCACACCAAGAAACAGGAAGATATGGCCCAGTCAAAGGAACAAGATAAGCCTCCAGATGTCATAAAGAAGTTCAGACAACTAATCATAGATGTTCAAACAAATCTCCTTAATAAATTCAATTAGATGGCTAAAGAGATTAAGGATATTAAGAAGACACTGGGTGAGCACAAAGAAGAATTTGAAAGCATACATAAAAAATAGCAGATCTTATGGGAGTGAAAGGCGATAAATGAAATTTAAAATACACTGGAAGCATGTAACAGCAGAATTGAGGAAGCAGAAGAAAGGACTGGTGAGCTCGAAGATATAGTCTCCAAAAGCAAAATACAAAAGAACACATGAAGAAAAGAATGGAAAAACTTGAACAGGGTCTCAGGGAATTAAATGACAGCAAGAGATGTGCAAACATATGTGTCATGGGTGTCCCAAAAGGAAAAAGAAGTGAAAAGTGGCAGAAGGAATATTTGAAGAAATAATGGTAGAAAATTTCCCAACCCTATTGAGTGACATAAATATCCATGTCAAAGAAGCTCAGCATACTCCCATTTGAATAAATCTGCATAGATCAGCTCCAAGATACATGCTAATTAGAATGTCAGATACCAAAGACAAAGAGAGAATTCTGAGAGCAGCAAAAGAGGAGCAATGCATAACATACAAGGTATACCCAATAAGATTAAGTGCCAATTTCTCATCAGAAACCACAGAAGCAAGAAGGCAGAGGTATGATATATTTAAGAAACTGCAAGAGAAAAACTGCCAGCCAAGAACCTTATATCCAGCAAGATTATCTTTCAAAAATGTGAGCAAGTTTAGAATATTCACAGATAAACAAGAAACTAAGAGTTTATAACCAAGAGAGCAGCTTTGCAGGAAACACTGAAGGGACTGCTACAGCCTAAACAGAAAAGACAGTAGAGAGAGGCTTGGAGGAGAGTCTAGAAATGTAGGTTATATCAGCAAAAGTAACTAAAACTGTAAAAACAGTGGTGTAAATAAAATATGAGGGATAAAACCCAAAGGTCAAAATGGGTGAAATAAGAACTGCTTTTACAGTAATAACATTGAATGTTAATGGATTAAATCCCCAATCAGGGACGCGAACTTGGCCCAATATATAGGGCGTCTGCCTACCACATGAGAGGTCTGTGGTTCAAACTCCAGGCCTCCTTAACCTGTGTGGAGCTGGCCCATGTGCAGTGCTGATGTACGCAAGGAGTGCCATGCCGTGCAGGGATGTCCCCCGCGTAGGGGAGCCTCACAAGCAAGGAGTGTGCCCTTTAAGGAGAGCCGCCCAACATGAAAGAAAGTGCAGTTTGCCCAAGAATGGCACCGCACACATGGAGAGCTGACACAACAAGATGACGCAACAAAAAAGAAACACAGATTCCCAGTGCCACTGATAAGGATAGAAGCAGTCACAGAACAACACACAGCAAATGGACACAGAGCAGACAACTAGAGGGGAGGGGGGCAAGGGGAGAGAAATAAATTTTAAAAATAAATCTTTAAAAAAAATAAAAAAGAAACCCCCAATCAAAAGACACAGACTGGCAGAATAGATAAGAAAATATGAGCCATCTATATGGTGTCTACAAGAGACTCACCTTAGACCCAAGGATACCAATAATTGAAAGTGAAAGGCTGGAAAAAGATTGTCCATGCATTCAGTAACCAAAAAGAAAGCGGAGTACCGCACTTGTATCAGATGAAACAGATTTTAAAAGCGAAACTGTTATTAGAGACAAGGAAGGTCATTATATATCAATAAAAGGGGCAATTCTCCAGGAAGAAATAATCGTAAATGTATATACACCTAACCAGGGTGTCCCAAATTACATGAGGCAGACACTGCAAAACTGAAGGGAGAAATAGATATCTCTACAATAATAGTTGGAGACTTCAAAACACCACTTTCTGCTTTGGATAGAACATCTGGGCAAAGGATCAATAAATAGAAAGATTGAATAATATTATAAATAGATTAAACCTAATAAACATATACAGAACATTGCACCCCAAAACAGCAGGATATGCATTCTTCCCAAGTGCTCATGGCTCTTTCTCCAGAATAGACCATATGTTGGATCACAAAGCAGATCTTAATAAAGACAACAAGATCAAAATTATACAGAGCACTTTCTCTGATCATAATGGAATAAAGTTGGAAATCAACAAGAGGCAGAAAATGGGAAAATTCACAAATATATGGAGATTAAACAACACTCTTAAATAATAAGTCAAAAAAATTGCAAGAGAAATCAATAAATATCTCAAAACTAATTAAAATGAGAACACAACATATCTGAACCTATGGAATGCAGTGAAGGCAGTGCGATGAGGGAAATTTATAGCCCTCAATGCTTACATTTAAAAATAAGAAAGAGCTAAAATTAATGACCTAACTACACAGCTTGAGGAAATAGGGGGGGAAAGTAAACTATTCCCAAAGCAAGTAGAAGGAATGAAATTACAAAGATTAGAACTGAAAAAAGTGCTCGCTTCAGCAGCACATATACAAAATTGGAACGATACAAAGAAGATTAGTATGGCCCCTGCGCAAGGATGACATGCAAGTTCATGAAGAATTCCATATTTTTTAAATTGAAAATAAACCAATAAAAGGACATTTTGCTATTGTAAAAAAAAAAACTGAAAAAAGTAAAATTGAGAACAAATAAACAATAGAATTAACAAAAGGAAAAGTTGGTTCTTCAAGAAGATTAATAAAATCAACAAACCCTTAGCTAGATGGACAAAGAAAAAAGAGAGGAGGTGCAAATAAATAAAATAAAAAATGAAAATGGGGACATTACTGCTGACCCCAAATAAATAAAAGGATCATAAAAGGATATATGAACAACAAGAAATGCCACCAGGGAAGCAGATTTGGCTCAATGGATAGAGCATCCACCTACCACATGGGAGGTTCAGGATTCAAACCCAGGACCTCCTTGACCCGTGTGGAGCTGACCCGTGTGGAGCTGGCCCATATGCAGTGCTGATGCGCACAAGGAGTGCCCTGCCACACAGGAGTGTCTCCTGCAAAGGGGAGCCCCACACACAAGGAGTGCGCCCCATAAGGAGCCCTGCACAAAAATAGCACAGCCTGCCCAGGTGTGGAGCAGCACACATGGAGAGCTGATATAGCAAGATGACACAACAAAAAGAGACAAAGATTCCCAGTGCCACTGATAAGAATCCAAGCAAACACAGAACAACACACAGCGAATGGACACAGAGAGCAGACAACATGGGGAGGGGGGAGAGAAATAAATAAAAAAATCTTAAAAAAAAAATAAAGAAATGGCACCAAACTTATTCTATGAAGCCATTATCACCCTAATACCAAAGCCAGATAAAGATACTATGAAAAAAGAAGATAAAGACTCATTTCCCTGATGAATATAGATGCAAAAATCCTCAACAAAATATTTGGTAATCGAACCCAACAACATGTTAAATGAATTATTCAAAAAGATCAAGTGGATTTTATACCAGGCATAAAAGAGTGGCTCAACACAAGAAAATCTGTCAGCATAATACACCACATTAATAAATGAAAGAAGAAAAATCAAATGATCCTATTGATTGACACAGAAAACGTATTTGACAAAATACAGCATCCTTTCTTGATAAAAATACTACAAAAGATAGGAATTGAAGGACACTTTTTCAATATGATAAAGGCCATATATGAAAATCCCACAGGTAACATTGTACTCAATGGTGAAAGACTGAAAGCTTTCCTGTTGAAATCAGGAACAAGACAAGGATGCCCACTGTCACCACTCTTGTTCAATATAGTGCTAGAGGTTCTAGCTAGAGCAACCAGGCAAGAAAAAGAAATAAAAAGCATCCAAACTGGAAAGGAGGAAGTAAGATGTTCACTGTTTTCAGCAGATATGACCCTATACCTAGAAAATCCTGAAAAATCTACAACAAAGCTGCTAGAGTTAATTTCAGTAGAGTGTTAGGATATATGATCAGAACATAAAGATTAGTGGTGTTTCTATACACTAATATTGCACAATCTGAGGAGAAGGTTTGGGGGAAAATTCCATTTACAATAGCGACTAAAAGAATCAAATATTTAAAAATGAACTTAGCCAAGGAGGTAAAGCAATTGTATTCAGAAAACCACAATGCCTTGCTAAAAGAAGTTTTAAAAAGACCTAAATAACTGGAAAAACATTCCATGCTAATGGATTGGATAACTAAATATCATTAAGATGTCAATTCTATCCAAATTGATATACAGATATAATGCAATCCCGATAAAAATTCTACCAGCATCTTTTAAGCAAATAGAAAACACGATTATCAAATTTATTTAGAAGGGTAAGGGGCCCTGAATAGCCAGAAATATATTAAAACGAAAAGTGAAGTCGGAGGACTCTCGCTTCCAGACTTTAAATCATATTACCTAGCTACAGCGGTAAAAACAGCATGGTACTGGCATAAAAATAGACACATAGACCAATGGAACCTAATTGATAGTTCTGAAACAGACCCTCACGTTATGGTCAAGAGAGTTTTGATAAACCTGTCAAATCTACCCAGCTCAGGTAGAACAGTCTGTTCAACAAACGGTGCTAAGAGAACTGGATATTCATATCCAAAAGTAAGAAAGAGTATCCCTATCGCACACCCTATTCAAAAACTAACTCAAAATGGATAAAACACCTAAATATAAAAGCTAGAACCATAAAACTCCTAGAAGAAAATGTAAGAAAACGTCTTCAAGACCTGGTGGTAGGTAGTAGATTCTTAAACCTTACAATAAAGCACAAGCAACGAAAGAAAACATGAATAAATGGGACCTCCTCAAACTTAACATACTTTTGTGATTCAAAGGACTTCATCAAGAAAGTGAAAAGGCAGCCCACTCAATGGGAGAAAATATCTGGAAAGCACATATCCAATAAGGGTTTGATTTCCATTCTGTATAAAGAGATCATACAACTCAACAATAAAGGAGCAAGCAATCCAATTTAAAAAGGGCAAAAGACTTAAACAGAAATTTCTCCAAAACTGAAATACAAATAGCCAAAAAGCACATGAAAAAATATTCAGTATCACTAGCTATTAGGGAAATGCAAATCAAAACAACAATGAGATAATCATCTCACATTACATTGAATGGCCATTATTTTTTTTAAAAAGTGCTAGAGAAGAGTGGAGAAATAGGAACATTCCTTCGCTATTGGTGGGGCTATACAATGGTGCAGCTTCTGTGGAAGACAGTTTGGCGGTTCCTCAGGAAGTTAAATATAGAACTGCCATGTGATCCAGCAATTCCTCTGCTAGAAATATATCCAGAAGAACTGAAAAGTGCCCATCAGCCAATGAATGGATAAACAAAACTTGGTCTTTACATAAACCAATGTATATGAGGTGCAGAGGTGCCCAAAGATGTACTTACAAAATCCAGTGGATGTGTCATGATGATGGGAACGAGTGTTGTTGGGGGGGGGAGAGGGGGGGTGGGGGGATGGGGTTGAATGGACCTCACATATATATTTTTAATGTAATATTATTACAAAGTCAATTAAAAAAAATGAATAAATAAAATAAAATAAAAAATTTAAAAAAAATGGAATACTAAGCTGCAGTAAGCAGAAATGAAATTGGAATATATATGATAACATGGATGAATCTTGAAGATATTAGGCTAAGTGAAATAATCCAGACACAAAAGGAGAAATATTGCATGAACTTACTAATATGAACTAAATACAAAGAATAAATGCATGGAGTTAAAACCTAAAGTATAGGTTATTTTAAGATACGAGGAAGCCTGCAAAGGAGTATTGATGCTAAATGTATGTAGAAGTTTAAATTAACTGTAAAAGTGTGTCAATGGACAGAGTTGATGATAACACATTATAGTGAGTAGCAGCTGGTTTATAAATGGGATTGTGGCTGAAAAGGGTAGTCTAGGGATGTGAATGTCAATTGAAAGAAAGCTAGAGAATAATCTAGGGACTGAATAATACAGTGAACCCAGAGGTGAATGAGAATTGTGGTTAGTATTTCAAATGCTAGAATGTCCTTCCATGAACTAGAACAGATATATGTCACTATTGCAGGGTGGTGGGAATGTCAAGAAGCATGGGAAAAATACAATTAATGTAACCTATGGACTCTAGGTAACAGCGATATTGTAATATTCTTGCATCAATGCCAAAGATGTACTGTGTTACTAATAGGCTGGTATGGAAAAAATATACCAGATGTACGCTATGGACCATGTTTAGTGGTAATAGTCTGAATTTACTTTATAATCTGCAACAGATGTTCCACAATGGTGTGGTGTGTTGGTGAAGGGGTGTTGTATAAGAATTCTACACATATGCATGATTGTTTTGTAAATTCACAACTTCTGTAATAAAACTTTTTTTAAAAGAAACTCATGTTTTAAAAAAATATTCTAAGAGCCTGATTTAATTGTTCTAGACACAGTGAGGCTCAGAAATGGAAGTGGGGAGAAAAAAATAATAGTATTCCCAGAATGATCACCTGAATGTGTAATTCACCAGAAAAGTTTCCTTGTTCCTAAATAGACTAAAAACAAAAGGCTGGTACAGCTAAACCAAAAAATAAATAAATAATATAAATAAATAAACTAGCTCTTTAACGGTTCTTATCATCAGAGGCCGTAATTTTTGTAAAATCGTCAGATATTGTAATATATTCATAATTCCATCTTATTTCAAATTGTGCTTGATTTCCCCTAATGAGCTACACTGCTTTAAACTTAAATCATAGAAATGCTCAGAAGGAGAGAATGTATTTTTAGCATTAGATTTTTCTCTTTTAAGTAAAAGTCGGCAGTGAGCACTTGGGGTTTTTTAAGAGCCAGGGAGCAGGCTGTTAATAGCTGTCAGTTCTAGTTAGACCACATCGCTTCTCTAAGCCTCAATGTCTTATCTGTAAAATGAGAGCCTTAGAAAAGATGATCACAGAAATCCAGGCCCCTAATAGTCTTTGATTCTTTAATGAGTCGCCAACAGCAAGCATCTATAAACTTGATTTGAGCAAATTACCCCGATTTCCTTGAAACCCTCGCTTCAAGATTTGCCTTACACATGTCCCACAATAGCTGCTCAGTGTCGTGGGATTTCAGCCCTGGGTGCAGCCTGAACCGATCCACCCTCTGCTCATTCCGCAGCGTCGGCTGCCCCCTGCAGGCGCTCCCCGGAACTGCCTCTCCACCTGCTACTGAGGCGTGTGGCTGAGCGCGTCTCCTTGGAAACGCAGGTTCACTCTTTTCTTCCCTTAGCTCCTTTAGTGTCTCCCCACCATCCTTCCACTGGGCAGAGGAAAGACTACGACAGAGCATAAGTGCCTTTTTCATTAGAGAAGAGACAAAAGCCAATTTTTTAAAAATCCCAGAAAAGAAGGGCCCTCAGGTGTTGGGCGAGCGAAGGAAAAGAGGCAAATCTTCGCTCTCTGGACTAGGTCCACGAAAGGGGAGCGTTGTTTGTTACCGCGTCTAATCCCCTAGCTGCTTTGTGCGCGTGCTTCTGACACACAACGTTTCAGACTCTTGGGACTTTCCACAGCAGAATATATGAAATCTATTATATTGCTACCATTATACAGTACGTTTTGACCAGGACGCTTTCATCCCTTTTTATGTATTAGTAAATGAGTGTTCAGTGTTTCTCTTTAGAAAAGTTAAACCACCCTCAATAGAGTATTATCTTTTCATTTTCTCTCACCCAAAGCATAAGAAATTACTGTAATTTACTGTGGTGCAAAGGTGATAAAAGTGGGTAGATGTCATCTTTTCACACCTGAGCCCATTTCTGGAAAAGCTTTTGGCTGCCAACAGTTCTAATTATTACTGTCTTTGTATCTAATTGAGTTCATCAGCATACATGTGGTCACTTAAATGCTATTTAATTCTCATGATAATGGACTGTGAGGGCATGTTTCCAGTTTGCACTCAAATGCTTTCAAATATGTTGCTGCCTTCAATTGCTGGCAATTATCCTCTCCATTCAGAGTCTGAAGTTAGTGGTTCTTCACATTTCCTGGAAAGCCTTTTTTTCCCACTTTTTGTTCAGATGAATTAGTTATTTTCTCTAAGTTTCAGAACTGTTGCATTTCTACAGCTAAAGCTGATATAAAACAGAGTCACTGAACACGCACTCGTGTATATTTTGCAGCATATCAAAATTATATTTTAAATGCCTTTTCCAGTGGTCACTTCTAGTCTTTCAGGCCTTACCTGTAAAGAGCTGTGGATAAGAGGAAGAGGGCAGATTCTGGAGAGGGGTCTGTCCTTAGGGGCTGCCTGCTTTTCCTAGAGCGTCCAAGAAGAAAGGTTGCATGTTCAGAAGAGGAAAGCTGCTCCACCTGCCTTGGCTCCTGAGTTCCCTTCCTCTTCACTGATGAGGGCACTAACCTACCAGGCAGGGAAAATGGAATCTATGGGCTGCACACACAGTGGTGTCTAACCAGGTCCAGGCCCACACCCACACTCTGCCATACTCACGGAACATTCTTAAATATGCATTACTCACTGCCAAACACAGACTCTGGCTCACCGTGGCAGAAGTTTCAAAAACTGGAGATAAACGTTCTGTATTCCTTGGCATGAGCTCCATTCCAACATCTAGCTTTGGATGGGGTGATTGGCAAAATTATTCTCAGTTTCTTTTTAGAGTCTAAATCATTCTTTGTCCATGTGTGGAACTGTTACTTCAGCCTCCCCCCCCACTCACCCCCCTGGCTCCCTTGTGTCTGCTCGTTGTGTACTCATTGTCTCTGCTCATTGTCTGCTTGTCTTCTTTAGGAGGCACTGAGAACAATCTATGTGGAAGGTGGGTGCCCCCATCTGCTCCCTGCTCGTGGCTCCTCATTGTGTCTGCACGTTTGTCATTTCAGTGTATCAGCTTGTTGCATCTGTTCATTGCATCTGCTCATCTTTAGGGGGCACTGAGAACTGAACATGGAACCTCTCATGCTTGAGCCACATATGCTCCCAGAACTGTTACTTTTAATTAAACTCTTTTTGAGATCATTGTAGACTCACATGCAGTTGTAAGAAAGAATACAGACAGATTCCATATACTCTTTACCCAGTTTCTCCTCAATGGTAACATCTACGCTGGTATCACAAGCAGCATTTTGTCATTGACACAGTCAAGATGCAGAATTTTTCCATCACCACAAGCGTTCCTCGGATTGCCCTTTTATAGCCACATCTACTTTCCTCTCACTTTCAATCCCTGTTTAACTCTTCACAATTACTAATCTGTTTCCTATTTCTACAATTGTGTCATTTCAAGACTTTTATATAAATGGAATCATACAGTATGTAACTTTTGGGAATTGACTTTTCTCACCCAACATCATTCTCTGGAGATGAAAGCTGAGTTGTATCCCATAGTATGGATGTAGCACAGTTTATTTAACCACTCATCTTTTGAAGGACATCTAAGTTGTTTAAGGTTTGGGGCTATTATGAATAAAGCCACTATGATGGTTGTTTAAAGGTTTGTGAATGAACAAAAGTCTTCATTTCCTTAAAACAAATTCCCAGAAGTGCATACAGTAGTTGCATATTTCGATTTTTAAGAAACTACAGGAAAGTGTACTTGGCCCAATGGATAGGGCATCCGCCTACCAGTACTTGGCCCAGTGGTTAGGGCATCTGCCTACCACATGGGAGGTCCACGGTTCAAACCTGGGGCCTCCTTGACCTGTGTGGAGCTGGCGCATGCGCAGTGCTGATGCGCTCAAGGAGTGCCCTGCCACGCAGGGGTGTCCCTGTGTAAGGGAGTCCCACGTGCAAGGAGTGCTCCCCTTAAGAAGAGCTGCCCAGCACAAAAGTGCAGCCTGCCCAAGAATGGCGTCACACACACAGAGAGCTGACCCAACAAAATGACACAATAAAAAGAAGCACAGATTCCCGGTGCCCTTGATAAGGATAGAAGTGGTCACAGAAGAACACACAGCAAATGGACACAGAGAGCAGACAACTGGGGGCGGGGGGGCGGGGGGAAGAGGAGAGAAATAAAAAATAATTCTTTAAAAAAAAAAAAAAGAAACTACCGAACTGCTTTACACTGTGGCTATACCATTTTACAGTCCTTGCATCCTTTTTTATTTTAGCAGTACTTACAGGTTTGTAGTATTAACTCATGGTAGCATGAACTTGCATGTCCCATGGCTAATGGTGTCGAGTAACTTTTTGCGTGCTTATTTGCCTTCTATAAGTGCCCTTCAGTGAAATGTCTCATGTGTTTTGCCCATTTGCTAATTGGATTGTTGGGATTTTTACTGTTGGGTTTTGATGGCACTTTATACTATATACCTATCCTTTGTCAGATACGTGATTTTCAAATATTTTCTCACCATCTGTAGCTATCTTTTTATCCTCTAAATAGGGTCACAGAGCAAAGTTTTTAAATTTTGGTTAAGTTCCATTTATCAAGTTTTCCTCTCATAGGTCATTCATTTGGTATCAAATTAAGAACTCTTTGTCTAGCTCAGAATCCCAACGATTTTCTCCAATTTATTTCCAAGTATTTACAGTTTCATGTTTTACATTTAAGTCTCTGGTCCATTTTGAGTTAATTTTTATAAAAGGTATGAGACTTAGATCAAGGTTCCTTTTTTTGTCTATGGCTGTTCAGTTTTTCCAGCACCATGTCTTAAAAAGGTTGTCTGTCCTCCATTAAATTGTTCTTGAACCTTTGTCAAAAATCAGTTGGGCATATTTGTGTGGGTCTATTTCTGGGTACCCCATTCTCTTCCATTGATCTGTGTGTCTGTCCTTTTGCCAGTTCCACATGGGATTGATTACTCTATCAGTTTAATAAGCCTTGAACTTGGTAGACCGATTCCTCCCATTTTATTCTTCTCTTTCAAAATGCTTTAGGTATTCTAGTTCCTTTGCCTTTCCAGGTAAATTTTAGAGTAATACTGCCTATACCTACAAAAGTCTTGCTGGAATTTTGATAGGAATTATATTTAGCCTGAATATCAATTTGTTAAGAATTCTAATCCATGAACACAATCTCCATTTATTTGGATCTCTGGTTTCTGTCACCAGCACTGTATAATTGTCAGCAAACAATTATGTTATCTGAAAAGAGGATCAGTTTTATTTCTTCCTTTCCAAGTTCTATGCTCCTGTGACTTCAGATATGACTGTGGAATCACTATTAGTAGTACTTCAGGAGCCATGGGGAAAAGGTACCAGGAAAAAAGTAAATATTATCTTGGTTTTCCAAAGAGAAGATTCTAAAAATTGCAAATGGTTAATCAAATGTGAGTCCTTGGAAAAACTCTAGAATGCATTTTTTCTTAGGAGGTACCGGGGCTTGAACTCAGGACCTCGTTCATGGGAAGCAGGTGCTCAACCACTTAGCTGCCCCCACTCCCTAGAATGCATTTTTAAACAGATGGTTTGTGATGATTTAGGAAACAGGGAGCCAGCATAGGCTCAGTAATAAGGAGTCCTACAGCACTGCCCATATTTCCTCTTTCAAGATGGTGGAGGAAGATATATCAGAGAAATGTACCTGGATTTAGAGTAGCATTTGAAACAGTGGATCACAATAGACTTGCAGAGAAAAGCTTGAAAAAACAAAGAAACATGGGCTGGGTTATAAGGACATACATAATTGGGTAAATAGCTTTACTGTCAAGACTGTCTTATTGGTAAACTGAGGCAACCTAGAAAATCACTAATTTGACCAATCCAATCAGTAATGCACCAATTATTGAGTAAGAAAATAGGTGGTATGCTTATGGGAAAGTTCAAGGTGATTAAGACTAGATATTAGACCTACCTTTCAATTCTGAGTTTATAAACTTACCCAGCCTCAAGTGTCCACTTCTGTAAAATGGGGGTATTGATGCCTAAAAGATCAGGATTGATGAGACATTGTAGGTAAAGCAATTCAATGTATAGGTCCTTGTAGTACTCACTAATTTTTTATTTTGTTAATTTTGCTTGTCATTACATTTACTAGTGGTACATAACTAGCAAGAAAGCTGATATAATGCATATATTGAATGAGGAAGACAAGATTTAACAGGAGAAAATTTAACAGGAAAAAAGAGGCAGAAATTGACATCATTTGATATGAAGAAGATCTAACATGCCCAAAGTGAACTTAGCAGAAGTTACTGGCATACTTTCAGGAAAAAAAAAACAGTGCTTTCTCCGGCTGCATTCACAGCAGGTCTTTCTACAGAAGAGAGATGACAGTGGCCCTTCCATATTCCACCCTGGTCAGGCCACATTCAAAGTACTCAGTTTGGTTCTGGGTGCTGTATTGTTTTTGTCAAAGAGAAATTAACAAATTGAACCGATAGTAGAAAATAGTTATTAAGGTTGCGGAACGATGGAAATGTTGACATAAGAAGAAGAGATAAAGGAGGCCTGACATCCTGGAGATGGGAAGGGTTGGGAAGGGGACGTGCTAGATGTTTTCAAAGGAAATGATCACACTATGTGGAAGAGATGTCTTTTGCATGACCTTTTAGCATGGTAGCAGTGATTTTAGACACAGAGCCTTTAACAACGGGAATTAGAAGAACACCAACCTGAAAAAGAGTCATTTAGGAGCCTGACTTTAGATGCTTTCTTTTTCTTCCTAAAGTGAAGTCAGAATAGGGAGCCCTTAGTGAAAAATCTATCAAAATACTTTTACACTGGCTTTAACTGCTCCAATTTGTCAATGCCAACTTACAGCTGTGTAAGTACACCTGCTCTGCCCTGACATTTAAAAATGGAAAGAAACACCCTGTATTCTGCTCAAAGCAGCATCAAGGTCATTTCTCTCCTAAGAACAACTATTGTGGGCTCTTTACTAACTAGGACATTTGAGCTGTCATCACATCTTTCTCAGTGATGAAATTATTTCTTTCTTACTTGTTCATGAATGGACCGTATTGTCAATGGTCTTTCAGCACTGTAATTGCTTATGGAATTACTTTTCTGGATCATGTCATTGCAATTTATTCTTAATAATACTGTACCGAGTTTTTAATTCTGTTACTGCTTTTATAATTACTATAGCAGTAAAACTAGACTCCAACTCATTACTATACTTTCCATCAACAAATAGAAGTATTGTTTTTCTGTTTTGAACCATAGAAACAGTCACTCCCTGAAATGTGACGATACTGTTTAATATCCTTAAAACTTGTCATAAATAATGGAGAGTTCTTCCTCAAGGAAAGAAAAAAAACTGACAGTTTTGCTTCTATTATGTTGGTACCCGGATTTGTTGGTGGATTGATTGCTAAGAAATGAAGTAGAAAAGGTTAAGTACTGCTTTTAAGGATTGGTTCCTTCAGTGGATGGTAAGTTGGGTTTATTTCCATGCTAAGATTAACTGTCAGCTAAATAATGTAGCATAACCTTCCTCAGTGGATGAGGTGGGTGTTAAGTGCTTATTATGCAGTAAATGCTCCTGCTCTATTTGATATGTGTTGTTATCTCTATTTTAAAGAAGAGGAAAATGTGGCTTTCCCAGTGCCCAGAAGCCAAACCAGACCAAGCCAGTTCATCTACTTCCAGAGCCCACTTTCCCCAGAGTCATGTTGGGAAACCATTGTTTCAGTTGATTTAGAGATCCACTTGGTCCTAAACAAACTAAAGCACAGGTACTGCAGGAGTCATTTTGGGGTAATACTTAAGGGTTTGCTTTGTGTTGTTGTTGTCTTTTTGTTCTTGTTTTTGTTTTATGAACCTGGGAACCCCCAGAGCAGAAGAAAGACAGGGAAAGTAGCAATTTGCCTAAACGTGTATACACCCTGTGCACGCACAGGCCTCCTGGGAGGATAAAAACAGGCCATGCCCCCAAAATTCCCACCTGGGGTTCTTTGGAAGCAATTCTTTACATATTGCGTACTTCATAGCATATCCACCAGCCAGCCAGCAATTAACATTGTGCTGGGCAAATTGAAGTACTAAAAAAGGTTACTTCCTTGCTGTTCCCAGAGAGAGAAACAAATCCTCCAGGCCCAATTACATTTTATAGATCGAAATGAAAGGCCTCGATACATACGCTATATTGTGGGTTATACTGTAGAATAGCATGTGTCCTCCAGCTTTCTGTCACCTAGGAACGAACCTCCGTGGTTCCTCCATGGGCATCACCCTCCTCCCCCAGCCTGCAGCTGCTCTCTTCTCCCAAGTGCACCTTGTCCGTCTCTCTGGTCTTCACCTTCCCAGGTGCCTGGATCTCACCAGGCCCTCACGAAAGTCTTACTGGGTATCTCATCACAATGTCTTCATGGGTGCCAGCCACACCCCTTCCCTCTATATGTATACAATTCCTAGTTAAGGACAGCTAAAATATGCCGAACCCTGTGCTAGGCTTTGGGAATGAAATGATGGTCAAGAGGTGCTCCTGCCCTAGGGAAGCCCACAGGTTAGAGTTTTTTTTTTTCATTCTCCCTGCTCCCCCAAGCTGGCTCCCTCGTCTGTTTGTTGTCTGCTTGTCTTCCTTAGGAGGCACTGAGAACCGAACCCTGGGCCTCTCATGCGTTCTGATCAAGGGAGGCCAGCTTGTAAACCCCTGCACTGCCCTGCACCCTTTGCCTCCCCAGTCTGGAATGCCTTCTCTGTGGCTCACCTTTACTTGGTGAGTGTTATCATTCAGGGTCTAACTACCAAAGCCATCTGCTCTCTGAAGTTCATCTGTATTAGTCAGCCAAAGGGGTGCTGATGCAAAATACCAGAAATCTGTTGGCTTTTAAAAAGGGTATTTATTTGGGATAGAAGCCCACAGTTACCAGGCCATAAAGCATAAGTTACTTCCTTCGTCAAAGTCTGTTGCCACGTGTTGGAGCAAGATGTTAGCCAACGTTCAGCCTTCCTCTTCCTCTTAAGGCTCTGTGACCCCAACTTCTTCCAGTATCAGCTGTAGGCTGGGACAAGTCTCGTCTCTCTCCCAGGGCTCGTTTCTCTCTGGGATCAGCTGCTCTGCTCTCTCCCATGTGTTTATTTCCCGGACTCCAGCTCAATGCTCCAACATCCCTTCTCTGCAGTATGGTTTCTCTGTGGTTTGGTTCCAGCATGCAAAACTCCAACTAACTCTTCTGCCATGTCGTTTAGGACTCAACATCCCACTGACTGGTCCAATCAAAGACTTAATCATTATTTAATCAAGTAAAAATGAAACCTCTGAATCCAATATAATGTAATATGCCCAGAGGAAAAGACCAGATCACAAACATAATCCACTATCTATTTTTGGAATTCGTAAATAATGCCAAACTGCTACATCATCCTAATGCCTCCATTCTGAATTAGTGTCTCTTTTTCCCACCCTCTTATTGCTGCTTCCTCGAATATCTTTAAAAACTTTACCCAGATTATCCTGAAGTTAGTTCTACATGTTTGTCTCATCCTGGAGACTGAAGTTCGCAAGGGCAGGAATCATGTATCCTCCATAACATCAACATCTTTTTTTATTTCAAAATCAATTTTATTGCAACTAAAACAGTGTAATTAACTGCATACAACAAACTATTATATATATATATACACACACACAAACTTTAAGTTATAGAGAATAAAGTTTATTTTGGCAGATAATGTTAAATAAAATGAAAGTTGCATTCATTAGTAAATAATTCAGGGACTCATTGGCACTTTCTTTCCTTACTTTAAATCTAATTTTCTTTACTTTAAATCTAATTTTGCAAAACCTAGAGAATCTAGGGAAAGAATGCTTGAATCTCGTAAGTCAAAAGAGTCTCAATCCAGTTTGGCCCACTGGAATAATTGTATTTTATGTGGATAATTTCTATGCCTGATGAATTATTGTAGAAAGCACTGTACCTTCAACTGGACAAGGCCCATTTTATAACTAAAATGGATGACCTACCTTCTAGCATATGGATTTCTATGTAGTGTTTTAGTTTCCTAGGCTGTTTAAATATATGCCATGAAATGGTTCCATTTAAACAATGGGAATTTAGTCACTGACAGTTTGAGACTGGGGAAAAGTTCAAATCAAGGTATCATCAGGGTGATACTTTCTTCCCAAAGGCAAGCTGCCAGCAATCCTTGGCTCCTCGTGTCACGTGGCAAGGCACATGATATCACATCTGCTGGGCTCTCTTTTCTCTTCTGGGTTTCTTTGATTTCAGTTTCTTGCTTCTGTGGCTTTCTCTGTCTGAATTTCATTCTCTCATAAAGGTCTCCAGTATTAAGATTCTGACCCATCCTGATCGAGGAGGGTCCCACTTTACCTGAAGTAACCTAATCAAAAGGTCCTACTTCCAATGGATTCGCTCCCACACAAATGGATTAACTTTAAGTACATGTTTTTCTGAGGTACATATAGTTCCAACCGTCACACATAGTGAGCCCCTGGTTCTCTGACAGTATTCTCAATTGAACTGTCAGCAATCCCCACTCCAATTAATCATTTCTTTCCTATAGAGGAAGTTGATGGAACAAATAAAAAGTTGCATCATCAAACGAATCCCCCAAGATTACCTTCTCATCTCTCTTTCACATGTGGGAAGAGCTTTAATTCCAAATTCAATTTCTTTACCTGTTATAATATATTCAGACTTTTTATTTCTTCTTGTGTCAGTTTTGGTAATTTTTGTTTTCCAAAAGTTTGTCCATTTCATCTAAATTGTTCAATTTAATATTCTCTTATAATCCTTTTCGTTTCTGACAAAAGGGTGGTAATGTTTCCTTTTTCATTCCTAATTTTAGTGATCTGTGTCTTCTCTTTTATTTTTCTTAAATAATCTAGCTTAAATGTTGATCTTCTCAAAGAACAAAATTTTGTTTTGTTCAAAAGAAACTAATGATTTTTTTGTTTTCTATTTCATTGATTTCCACTCTAACAGTTATATTCTGCTTACATTGGATTTAATTTGCTCTTCTTTTTCAATACTCAAAAGGTGAAAGCTTACATTATTAATTTGAGATACTTCTTTTTTTCTAATGCAGTCATTTAAAATTATAAATTTCCCTCTAAGTACTGCTTTAGCTATATCCCATATATTTTGATGTGTTGGGTTTTCATATTTGTTCAGTTCAAAAATACTCTCCAATTCTTTGAATGAATGGATTGATTCAAAATAATTGTGTTTTATGTTTCCAAATAGCTGTGAAGTTCAAAATTTTCTTCCTATTGTTTTATTTCCAATTTAAGTCTTTTGTGCTCAGGGAGCATACTTTGTATGATTTCAATCATTTGAAATTGAGTTCAGACTTATTTTATGTACTAGTATGTGGCCTCTCCATGTATGTTTGAAAAAAATGTATATTTTGATTTGGTTGGGTGGAGTGTTCTATAGATGTCTGTTATGTCTAGTTGATTGATGGTATTTGTTTTTCAAGTCTTATGAAGCCTTGCTGATTTTCTTTCTAGTTGTTTTACCCATATTGTGAGTAGAATTTTGAAGTCTCCAATTATTATGGTTGAATTTTCTATTTCTTCAATTCTGTTAGTTTTTGCTTCATGTATTTTGGGGTTCTGTTGTAATGTACAAATATGTTTGTTATTGTAACAATTTTTCTGATAGATTGACTCTATTATTGTTATAAAATGTCCTCTGTTCCTATATTTTTTATCTTAAAGTATATTTTGCCTTATATTACTATCGCCACTCCTTAGATGCCTTGAGCCAGTAACCTTTTGCCTAGGGCATCTGTGTGTAAAGACATACCTTCATATTTCAGGCACTATGCAAATCAGCCTTAGCTTTAACTTTCTGCTTAAGCAGGGTCTTAAGGTCAGCCAGAGGTGAGTAACTAGGGCCCTCCCTTTTCCCAGGTCTTTTCCTGGACATGCACAAAGCCCTGTGAATACACACAGCCTTCTAGAACCCCAGTAATATGTCAGAGCTTTCCAATGTTCCGAATGGCTGTCAAGTTCTCCAGGTCTTTTCTTAATTTTTTTCTTTTTTCTTTTCTATTAAAGTTTATGCTGTGCTCCTGTTTGCCCCAACCGAAATTACAGCCTTTGGCAACTATGATGTTAATAATTTCAGCCACTGCTACCGTTTTCAATATCACCCTAGAGAGAGAGTTTTTGCACAGAGCTGTGATCAAATTAGCTTCAATGTTCTGGGAATGGAGCTTTCACAGGGCACTGTGAGACTGGTCAAAAAATTGACTATGCACTGGGAATGGTGCTTTCCAGGGAATTCCAAAAAGAGCTCCACTGGTTGTTGTAAAACTGCCATCTTTTCATAGCTACTCTACCAGCCCTATAGAATATTGGTAGGGAGTAGCCCCAAGCTAAATCACCACAGACTCAACTGGTCTTACGGAAGTTCAGTAGTTTTTCTTGGAAAAATTTCAGTTTGTTCTCTGTCTGGGATTCCAGAGTCCTAAAATAGTTGATTTTGATAGTTTTGCCAATATTTTTGTGATTTCTTTGGGGTAGAATTGGATTCACTGAGGTCCTCACTCTGCCGTTCAGGAAGTCAAGAGGCACCTCCCCAATGAGAACATCCTTAATGAAAGTTACGCTTTTAGAAGGCATTGCATTTGAGGCTGCTGAGTAGAAAACTAGGCCCAGTTTCACCTAAGCAGACCGACGAAAAAAACATTTTATTGCCTAAAATTGGTAACCAGCATCATCACCAACTAAGTATCATTCTCCACACTGAAGACCAAGAAGGATCCAAAGCCTCTCAACTTACGTCATGAATGCTTATGAGAGTGAGTTAATCAAGGTGTCACAGACAAGGCCAAAATGCTTTAATTTTCAAAATAGAGAAAAGTTGAATTAACCCCACAGGCAGTCTGATTTTTCCTCCAGGTCTTATGGAATAAGCTTAAATTTGGACACTTTTTTAGGTCAAAGTCAAGACAAGGTGGAGAAGAACAGAAATTAGGGTGCAGGTGGATCAATAAGAGAGCCCATCACCTCCAGAGATTCAGCCATTAAGCTCAGTGATCTAGATGCATGAAGCATTTCCTTCTCTGGGGGAAAAATCCCAACCATTTGAAGTCATATTTTTAGTCATATATTTCAAAAGCTAACAATTTTCTGTTTTGGAACATTGGTTTAAAACTTTGTGGTCTGAGTAGCATTGCATTTTGTCTTCTTTGCAACGGCAGCTGTCCTGATTCATTGGACCAGCTTGTTTGTGTAGCTGCCCCCCCATCACCTAACAGCCTCCCGTCTTTGGGTTCACATACAGGACATGTTAATGAATGGGACTCACCAACCCAGACAGGCCAAAATCTCAGCTCAGTTCTTACAGGCCATGAAAGGTTAACTTAGCGTAAGTAACTCATAGAGAACAGTGGCAAAGATTAATGTCATTTCAATAGGCCAACAGTGAAAAGTAATTCATCTAACAAGAGAGCTAACATTTCTGAATGTGTACGTACACTCCCTTTCTTCTTAGAATATCAACTTTCCTTTGAGGGGACGATAAAGTAATCAACACGCTCCAATTTGGTATTTCTTTAATGAGTGTTTCTCTAATGTGTGTTTCCGTATCCTGTACCCTTTATATCGATAGCTGTCAGCTCTGCTATCTAAGTGGACAGGGTAAGGGAGTTCATTTCCATAAAATATTTAGTGTATGAATCATTATTAAAGAATGCTTTGTTTTATCAGGAATGACTCACCAAGGGAGAACTGTTCAAACCCTTCTGGATGATTTTTCACTTTGAAATTTTGGAATTATGCCTCATTTCATAACAAGTGGTCAGGGTGAGTGATTGCTGCGATAATGCTGCCATTTCCCCATCTCAGCCAGTGGACACTCATTTTTCAAAACACCAGACTTTCACTTCTTCTCTTGCATATCCACCATTTATGAAACACCAGCACCCTTGCTGCCCTGATACACATTTGGAATAGCATCATCATTTATGTTGGCAATATCACTGCTCTGGGTCAGGATGCAAAACAGTCAGAGAAGCTCATTTGTCATCTAACTCTTAATTTCTAGGGGGAAGTGAACTTCAAGTTATAAATGCTTCTAGCCAGGTTGCTCTTTTTCTTTAAAAGATCTCAAATGGAATTCTGTTTATTTGTCTTATGGTTGTGATTTGGGGGATGGGCATTTATAAAGTGACCCAAGGTGAATCGCCATAATAGCCCATCACACTTGGAAAATATTTGCTTAAGTTGGCAGAGGCATTTTCATATTTGACAGCTACAGGAAGGATCCATGGGGAACATTTCTAAAGCAATCCATTTCTCTTTTATAATAGTAAGACATATAAGAGAGTTGTTGTTGGTATTATATTCTAGATCCATTTAATTTGGTCCCTCTATTCACGCAATTGCAAAAGGTAGCTGCTAATCAAATTCCCAAGTTTTAGTATTACAGAGGCTGCCTTTTTTTGGCTGTTATATTTAAGTAATTACATACATGCTTTAAGAATGTGTACAGTCTTATACTCAGTACATTGCTACTAAGAGGCCATTTGGAAGCTGGGGAATATCTTTACTGTCATATTTAGCCATAACTATAATGCATCTCTCAAAGCTTGCCTCAGTGCTGTGTCAGAGATAAAACATGTAACTAAAGGGATTATTGTTCATCGAAAATGTTCAAATTACCATCTTCACTTGAAAAGCAAATCTTTGTTATAAATATATAGCCATGTGTAATTTTCTTGAGCCAGGCACACACAAATACTAATGTCACAATGTCATTGCTGCTAAAGTTGACAAGAGCAGCAATGGATTTCCATTTAATATTGGAAATGTTTAGCTGTCATCTGCACTAACTGAACACACTTCCTTGTAAAGGATTATTCATTGGGTTTTTAAAACAGCAATTGTTGGATCATAAACATGAAATATTTTCTGATGACAAAAGTAATATTTTCTTATAAAAATGGAAAATGAAAAAAATATGAAGAAAACTTGAAATTGCTTGTAAGCTAATTATATAATTAATATTCTTGTGTTTTCTTTTAGAATTTTTCATTTATGTATGTGTGTAAGTATGTATACTAGCAAACAAAAGGTAGCTTGCTTTTCTCACTTACATTGTGAACATAAAAATTTTTTAAATCTTGGAATGTTATTCCATCGTACAGCTACACTAATATCTACTTATCCATTACCTAATTGTTAAATATTTGAATTATTTCCAGGATTTTCGCTATTTTAAATAACACTCTGGGAAATAATGATGTGTACAAATGTTTGTTCATATCATTGACAATTCCCTTAGAACACATCCTAGAAGGGGAATTACCAAGTCAAAGATTTTGCAGTTTTAAGGCTTTTGAAACACACTGAAGAAAAAAAATGCTTCCCAAATTTATGGTCCCACCAAGAGTCTATAAGCTTTTTTATCCAGGACCATTCTCTTGCCCTTTTCTTTTCTTCTTTTCTTTTCTTTTTTGTTTTTCTTTCTTCTTCAATTGTTTCCTTTTTCTTTTAGTTAAATTCCAAAACATATACATGTTCATTGTAAAATCTACAAAGAGGAACAAGCAGTACAGAAATACATAGAGCAACAAGGAGAAAGTCCTTCCCCTCCCACCTCCCTGCCACAGCACTAAAACCCACCCACTTCCCTTCATATATGTCTAGAGCTGGTCTAAAGTTCTTCCAGATGTTCTCCTGTGCACTGACAAAAGGGAAGGGTGGGAAGAGGTTGAGTATATATGTGTCTTGTCAGACAGTGTTCTGCGACTTGCTTTTCTTCTCTCAATAATATATTATTCCATGCAATAGCATATAGATATAACTTAATATTCTAGGGTAATATTTCATAGCATGGGTGTACCATGATCTATCTAATCACTGTCCTATTTCTATTTGTTGCCATTTATGATGGCTTTGCTTTTTCCTATTAAAAACAATTCTACAGTAGAAACCCTTGAACTTATTTTTGTGTACGTTTACAAGCCTTTTTTCAGGTTGGAGTCCTAGAAATAGAATTGTTGTGTCAAAGAAGATGCACATTTTAATTACTGATTTATCCTATTAACGTTGCTCTTGAATTTGCTACAGCCATTTATATTCTAAATAGTATTTAGGATACACATTCCCCGAAATCAATGAACTCTCTAAACTCTCTTCATAAACCAATCTGATTATTTTAAGGTCTCAAAATTTTTTTGTTGCTGCTTTATTGAGATAGAATGCACATACCATACAATTCACCCATTTAAACTGTATAATTCGGTGGTTGGTGGTAGTCACAGAGTTGTGCGACCACAGCCACCATTAATTTTCAAATAGTTTCATCACCCATAAAAGAACTCTATACCCTTTAGTTATCATGCCCCAATCTCACCACCAGCCCCCACCCTCAGTTGTTGGCAATCACTGATCTGTTTTCTAGCTTTATATATTTGCAGGTTCTAGACATTACATAAAAATGGAATCATACAATAGATGGTCTTTTGTATCTGGCTTCTTTTATTTACCATGATATTTTCAAGATTCATCCATGTTGTAGTTGTATCAGTACTTCAATCCTTTTGATGGCCAAATAATATTCCATTATATGAATATACACCATAATTTAGTGTATCCATTCATCAGTTGATGGACACTGGGACTGTTTCCATCTTTTAGTGATTATGAATAATACTATGAACCCATGAATAAACTTTAAAATTAGTTTATTACTTTCTATTTTAAAATTCTGTGGGGATATTTATTGCAATTGCATCAGATATATAAATTTAGGAAGAAATTAAATTTTTCACAATTTTAAGTATTTCTGCTATAAAAATCATTTTCTTTTGCATTTATTTAATCTTGCTAATTGTCTTCCATAGGATTTTTCTGTAGCTTTCTTCACAAAATTCTTGTGCATTTCTTTTTATAATTTCTAGTTATCTTTTAATATTTTGCGATTTTAAATGGAATTTTTTAATTAAAATTTCTATTTAGTGATAATAGTATATAGAAAAGCTGTTACTATTTGTATTTTTACCTTGTATCTAGCTACCTTGGAGATCTCTTTCATTAGTTCTAATAGTTTTTCGGTTGATTTTCTTTTATTTTCCAAGGAATTATTATAAAACATATAAATGCTCAAAATATATCACTTCCTTTGATGTTTATATTTATATTCCCTATTTTTCTTTTCTGATTTCATTGTCTAAGACCTCCAGGGTAATGATAAATAATATGTTAGGCATACATCATTCTTTTTATCAACTTATTTTTTAATTACAAGCAATGTTATAGCAAAAATAACTAAAAATCACCTTGAATCCTACATGAGAGCAAACTTTTTAAAGTACTAGTGTTTAAATAAATTGTTTATATATGTATAGAAATGAAAAAAAAAAAAGATATACACCAAACTGCTATGAGTAGTGTGGACCTAAGGAGGCAAGGCAGGGATCAGAAAGAGACCCCCTTTCTGCTTTCTACACTTCTGCATAGGTTGGCTTTTACAATGAGCATTTCCTACTTTCATCATTTTTAAATGCATTTTGGAAAAAGTCTAGAGAGCATAAAGTATGTAAAGGCTTGTTTTTTTATTAAAGCTTTAGAGTTACGTGCATTTCAGTGTGAGGATTATTCACTAAATTCAATCTCAACTAAGCGAGCCAGTTAAAAATGATTAGATGGACAGATAGATAAATGGACAATAAAGATGATGATGATAATGAAAGGTTGATATGCTTAGATGGATGGATGGATAGATAGACAGAGATCGAGATAGAGACAAAGTAGAGAAACACTTGCCATTTCTACAAAGTCCCAAAATAAAATGATCATTATGGGAAAGACATGAGTACAAAGGAAAAGCTTACAGATTACACAAGACAGAAGGTCTAGGGCAGAGTCGTTGCTGCTATCAACTCCCTCCATAGGCTACCTAGGAAAATGTGAATAGGGAAATTATTTCATGAGTTGAAGAGGGTCTTAACTGCTCTCTAATGTCCTCAGGCCTTGGTGATTTCCTATCAATTTCCCTTCTGAGACAACGTGAGGGCAGTTGAGCCATGTAGGAGAGCATCTATGTTGTTGGCTCCTGTCTTTAGGGGGCTATCTACGTAGCACTGCACGTTTGATTCTGCCTACATTTGGGGGTATGACCACAGGTGCCTCTTCCATTGTTCCCTTCTAGGATTTCCAATGAGCACTCGCCCAAACTCCAGATCCGGAGTCACAGTTACCTGCGGGCGGTGAGCGAAGTCTCCATCAACCGAAGCCTGGACAGCCTGGACCCTGCAGGCCTGCTCACGTCTCCAAAGTTCCGCTCCAGGAATGAGAGCTACATGCGAGCCATGAGCACCATCAGCCAGGTCAGCAGCGGCCAAGGGTCCCTCACTGTTGGGGCTCAGCGACAGGGGATGGGGCACGAGGTGTGGAGGCAGTTGCTTGCCGAGCGGGTCCAGTCCAAAGGCCACAAGGACTGTTCCAGGAGTTTGGCAGCAGCAAGCAACTGGGATCCACCATCTACCGGGAAGGGAGGAGGCTAACACACAATGGATGGGAAACTGAAGCTCAGGGGTGGTCAGTCATCACCAACGAACTTGTCAGCAGGGAGGTGGTGGGGGAGGCTTCAGGCATTAAGATGCTTGAAGGATGGGAAGGCAGGGTAGACATGACTGCCAAATCCACAGGTAGCATTCTAATCGTAAGAGGACTAAAGCACCCAGCAGGTAATCAAGACAGGGATCCAGGGACAGTGAACAAGATACAATCTTGTGAGTGCTGCATCTTGGTAAGGGGACAAAATCCTGCCTCTAAGAATTGGTCCACAGGACTGGGTGACTTAAAGCTGCATCCAAAATATTCAGCTCAGACTCCTCTAGTCTACCCTGACTACACCTAAATATTTGTGCTAGTTTATGCTTGTCTACTGATATACATGATCATATCTCTAATAACAGATAAATTTAGTGTCTCATTTTGGCACAGTTTCGAATTTGGGTTTTTTGTTGTTGTTGTTGTATACTCATTATTGATACCATAGGAATTAGTGAAGAATTATGTCTATAATTTGTGGAATTCTCCTTTTCCCACTTTTTTATAGTATAGATCCAAACAATTAGGGAATTCAGACTCGCTTTGTCCTTAGTTTTTTCATAATCAGCAATATTTGGAGATTTAAGCATGTCTTTATTCTGGATAGCCTAATGATCACATAGTCTTCTGTGGTTTAGAAATCCAGCTGTCTTCCCTGAAGAACACTTTAGTGGGTTTCAAAAACTTTGTATGGGCTTTGGAGAAGACAAAGAGTGGAGAGGTGAAGGGATAACTTCTCTCCCAGAAAAAAATAACTAGAAGACAGGCAGAGACTGTCTGGAAGGCTGCTCTGGGACTCAGGACACCAGAGGAAGGCAAGACACCAACCAGAAGAGAGAGGGACAAAGGAAAGGAATCTCAGCTTGATGAAAGTTCAGTGAATAGAGCTACAAAAGTAGCAGCAGCCCCCATCCCCCCACCTACAGAGCAAATAGCAGTCTGTGGATGACAGTTCCTGCAGTGCCTGCAGAATGAGGGGCGGCAGGGGTCTTCTTTCCCAAGAAAGGGAAGAGGGAGAGACATAGCCTACAGCATATTGAGATTTTGGCCAGCAAATTTGGTCTCCTGCATTGGAGGCGGTCATACACTTCCAGGCCGAGCGGGGCTGAGATATTGTTTGCACTGAGGACCGGCAGGAAGTTAAAGATCATTTCCTCTCTCAAACACCTTTCCTATTGCCCCAGTCTGGTTGCTGAGGAGGCAGAGAGAGGGAGAGTCTGGATGGCCAAGGGTGGAGAACAGCCTCTGAGAAATTTTGTTTGTGAGTCTTGGTCAGTCCTGAGGACACAGCTTCTGCACCTCAGGCCCACCCAAGGAGTTACACTGAATTCAATCCCACCGAGCTCCTGGAGTCTTCCACAGACCCCCATCTGCCAACCAGACCAGAGAAGTGCATGAAAATGGAAAAATAATCATAAAAGAGGCAAGCAGGTGCCTTTCCTGCCACCCTCTCCAAGATATACAATAGAGGCATACAACAGCAGATTTGATATCATGGAAGAAAGAATCAGTGGGGTGTACAGGAAAGAACAAATGAAATTGAAGAGAGAGAACAATAGAGAGAGAAAAGAATGGAAAAAGTGAGCAGAGGCTCAGGGAGTTGAACGATAACATGAAGGACACCGACATACATGTTATGGGAGTTCCAGAAGGAGATGAAAAGGGAAAAGGGGCAGAAGAGTATTTGAAGAAATAATGGCTGAAAAATTCCCAATGCTCATGAAAGACATGGGTATACTTTTCCAGGAAGCATTGTGTACTCTAATTGGAATAAATACAGCTAAAGGCAGGGAGAGGGAAAAAGAGGTGTAATATGAGGGCATTTTCAGGACTTGGAATTTATCTGAATATCATTGCAATGACAGATACAGGCCATTATATATCCTGCCATAACCTACCGAATTGAGGGGAAGAGAGTGTAAACTACAGAGTAAATTATAACCCATGCTTAGTGGCAATGCTCCAAATGTGTCATCAACTGCAATGAATTACCACACTAATGAAAGAAGTTGTTAATGTGGGGAAGGATAGAAGGTGTGGGGAGTGGGGCATATAGGAAGCCCTTATACTTTTGTGTGTAACATTTTGTGTAATCTAAGTATCTTTTTAAAAAAATACATTTTTTTAAAAATCCAAATAAACCTACCCCAAGAACATAATATGCAAAATGCCAAAGATAAAGAGAAATTTCTGAAAGTAGCAAGGGAAAAGTGAAGCATCACATAAAAGGGACAACCAATAAGACCTAGAGCAGATTTCTTTTCAGAAATCATGGATGCAAGAAGTCAGTGGTGTGATATAATTAACGTACTGAAAGAGGAAAAGCTTCCAGCCAGGAATTACTTACCCAGCAAAACTGTCCTTCAAATATGATGACAAGCATAAAATATTCACAGATAAACAAAAACTAAGAGTTCATAAACAAAAATTTAGCTCTGCAGGAAACACTAAAGGGAGTTCTCTCACCAGAAAAGAAAAGAGAAGAGAGAGAGGCTTGGAGGAAAGTATAGAAGTGAAGACTATTAGAAAGGAAAACCAAATAGGTAAAAAGTTGGACAAAAATAAGATATGACATATGAAAGCAAAAGGATAAAATGGCTAAAGTAAGTAATGCCTTTACAGCAGGAGTTCTTAACCAGGGGTCTGTGAGCTTGAATTTAAATATTTTAAAAAATTATTCTTGCAGGAATGTGTTCATGAATTAAATAACACACAGTATGGTGTGGACTTAGTAAGGGTTCTGTGGTTTTCACCTGACTGGCAAAGGGGTCCGTGGAACAAAAAAAAGCTTAAGAACCCCTAGAATAGCATTGAATGCAAGTGGATTAAACTCCCCAAACAAAAGACATAGGCTGACAGAATGGATAAGAAAACATGACCATCCATTTGCTATCTGCAGGAGACTCATCTTAGACCAGAGGATACAAATAGACTTAAAGTGAAAGACTGGAAAAAGATATTTCACATAAATGGTAGCCAAAAGAGAGCAGAGGTAGCTATACTGGTGTCAGACAAAACAGACTTTAAATGAAAAAAAGGGATCAGAGATATAGAAAGCCATTATATATTAATAGTATGTATGTATCTCAGCAGGGTACCCCAAAATACATGAGGCAAACTCTAGCAAAACAGAAAGGAGAAATAGATGTCTCTATAATAATAGATGGAGACTTCAACATGCAACTCACATCATAGATAAAACAACTAGAAAGAAGATCAACAAGGAAACAGAGAACATGAACAATATTATAAACGAACTGGGTCTGACAGACATGTACAGAACATTGCACCCCAAATCAGCAATTTATACAGTCTTCTCAAGTGCTGATGGATCTTTCTCCAGGATAGACCACATTTTAGGCCACAAAACAGCCCTCAATAAATTTAAGATTGAAATTATACAAAACATCTTCTCTGATCATAATGGAATGGAGCTGAAAATCAATAATAGGCAGGAAAAGGGGTAATTTGCAAATATATGGAGGCTAAACAACACACTACTAAACAATCAATGGGTCAAAAAAGAAATTGCAAGAGAAATTAGTTGATATCATAAGACAAATGAAAACAAGAAAACAATTTATTAAACTTAAGGGATACAGTGAAGGCAGTATTGAGAGGGAAATTTATAGCCCTAAATGCCTATATTAAAAAAGAAGAAAGAACTAAAATCAAAGATCTAACTGAACTGGAGGAACTAGAAAAAGAACAGCAAACCAATCCCAAAGCAAGCAAAAAGAAAGAAATAATAAAGATTAGAGCAGGGAAAAAAATGAAATCGAGAACAAAATACAATAGAGAAAATCAATAAAACCAAAAGCTGTTCTTTGATAAAATAAATAAAACTGACAAACCCTTAGCAGCAAGGCTAACAAAGAAAAAAAGAGAGAAGAGGCAAATCAGTAAAACCAGAAACAAGAGTAATTACAACTGACCCCACAGAAATAAAATGAATCATAGGAGAACATTATAAGAAACTGTATGCCAAAAAAACTAGACTGACTCTACAAGAAATACAAGAACTTAACAAACTAATCACATATCAAAGAAGTTGAATCATTTGTCAAAAAACTCCCAATAAAGAAAAGTCTAGAACCAGATGTCTTCACATGTGAATTCTACCAAGCATTTTGGGAAGAATTAACACCAATCTTGTTTAAACTCTTCAAAAAATTGAAGAGAAGGGAAAATTACCCAATACATTTTATGAATCCAACATCACCCTAATACCAAAGCCAGATAAACATACTCAAAAGAAAATTATAGACCAGTCTCTAAGGAACATAGATACAAAAATTCTCAACAAAATACTTGCATATCAAATCCAACAGCACATAAAAACAGTTATACATAATGATCAAGTGCATTTTATTCCTGGTATGCAAAGGTGATTCAACATAAGAAAATAAATTAATGTAATATGCCACTTTAACAAACCAAAGGGGAAAACTACATGATCTTCTCAACTGATGCAGAATAGGCATTTGTCAAAATCCAGCATACTTTCTTGATAAAAACATTTCAAAAGGTAGGTATAGAAAGCAAGTTCCTCAACATAATAAAGGCTGTATATGAAAAACCCACAGCCAACATCATACTCAATGGGGAGAGGTTGAAAGTTTTCCCTCCAGGATCAGGAAAAGACATGGATGCCCACTGTTACCATTGTTATTCATTATTGTGCTAGAAGTTCTAACTAGAGCAATTAGACAAGAAAAATAAAATAAAATAAAAGACATCCGAATTGGAAACTACAAGTGTGGGAGAGAATGTGGAGAGCTAGGAATGCTTATTCACTGTTGGTGGGAATGGAGTAGGGTACAGCCACTGTGGACATCTGTTTGGCGGTTCCTACCTAAGTTAGATATAGATCTAGATTCTATAGTGTGATCTGGCAATACTGCTACTAGATATGTGCCCAGAAGAACTGAGAACAGCGACATGAACAGACATCTGCACACAAGTATTCATAGCAACATTACTCACAATTGCCAAAAGATGGAAGCAATCCAGGTGTCTATCAGCTGACAAATGAATAAACAAATTGTGGTGTATACATGATGAATAGTGTTCAGCCATAAGAAGAAATAAAGTTGTGAAGCATATGACAGTGAGGATGAACTTGGAAGACATTAAGTGAAGCAAGTCAGGCATAAAAGGACAAATAGTGTATGATTTTGCTAAATAAATATAATGAGTAAACTCATGGAATTAATAGCTAGAGTATAAGTCACCAGAGAAAATAATGTGGTAAGATAATGGAAAGCTGAGGTTTAATCTGTGCAGAATTGTAAAAAGTTGTTTGGAAATGTTTGGAAATGAACAGAATTGGTGAAGGCACATCATAGGATTTGTAATTATAGCGCTAACATATGGGTATGATAGTGGTTTGGTCTTTGTTATTTTTCATTTTTTGGAGTAGTGAAAGTGCTCTAATATTGATCGAAGTGATGAATGTGCAATTTGGGGATTATGCCAAATGCCACTGATTGTTCACTTTAGATAAATTATATGGTTTAGGAACAAAAAATAATAATAAGATGGGTTGGGGGGGAAATACACCAAATATAAGATACAGGCTATAGTTAGCAGTAATACTTTGTCGGTGCTTTTCCATAATTTGTTACCAATGTTTCACAACAATGCAAGGTGTTGGTGATGGGGTGATGTATGAAAGCCCTGTATGATGTTATGCGTGTTTGTTTTATAAGTTCACAACTTTTACTGTACACTTATTGTTTATGTATGTTTGTGTATGAATGGTATACTTCAATAAATTGTTTTTAAAATGGAAAAAAAATTGTTGGAAAAATATTTGTACACATTCCTGGTTTTCGTAGTTTTTACATTTCAAATAGGCAAACCTGTCATTTCCCCCAGCAGGACAGTGGGATATTGTGCCCACGCAGCTGACCGTGTGTCATCCCCTCGCTGCTTGCCTGATCTTCCTTGAGACGTCATTTCCCAGTGACAGCCAGTAAGACATCAGCAATGCGAGGCTGGGTCAAGCTCTACAGTTCAGTAGTGTAATCGTTTGGCCTTAAGTACAATACAGAAAGAATGGCCCTCCTTAATGGAATCCTTATGATACATCATTTTTCTGGTTCCATATTCAATTTTCAAATAACCCAGTCCCTTAATGGGTCATTTCAAATTTTCTATTACCGTCGCAACGTTCTCTATTATTCACAAGAGAATAGTTCCTTTCCTCTTCAAATAATTCTTCCATATGTACTCCAGACTTTTCAAAAAGGGGGAGGGGGGGCTTTTATGGTGTTAGAGATATTCTCGCTTATAGATCATTAAGAGCAGCTTTAACAGTATAGATTAAAGTGCATTGTGCCCTATTCCTTTTTAAAACCTGATGTTATTCATCAAAGCCTCCTAGAAAGATCAAAGTAGAATTTTGTTTTGTTTTTTTTTAAATTTTTTAATTCATTTTTTAAAAATATTACATTAAAAAAATATGAGGTCCCCGTTCACCCCCACCGCCCCCACCCCACCACTCCCCCCACAGCAACACTCTCCCCCATCATCATGACACATCCATTGCATTTGGTGAGTACATCTCTGGGCATCGCTGCACCTCATGGTTAATGGTCCACATCATAGCCCATACTCTCCCACGTTCCATCCAGTGGGCCCTGGGAGGATCTACAATGTCCAGCAAAGTAGAATTTTGTAAGCCAAGAAATTGGTCTAGAATAACTAAATTGTTTGTTTCTGCCATTCAAACCTCATAGAAATAAAATACCTGAAAAACAGATGGTATTTGAATGCTAAAGAATCATGAGGCATCTTTTCCTGTTTATTCACCTTTTATATTTTCATTAGATATACATCTAATAAAGTGGGGGCTTGTGAGAAGAAAGAATTATAGATAGATATTTTTTAAAATATTTGGTGCTGTAATTGCCACTTCCAAATTAGCTTAATTTGTGTCTTAATTTATTTCAAGCTTTAATCTTAAATATCTTGATCTGGAATGTCAAACTAAAGTCCACAGGCATATTTTGCCCGGCCACACATTACAGTGTTTCTACATCATTTTAAAGAAAAAAATAAATGTAACTAGCCAGGTATGTGCTCAATTGCAATAGCAGCAGCTTCGCTGTGACTTTTGACTTAGGCTATCCCTTCAATTAAATGTAAAGAAACGGAAACCCAGATGAATTAACCCTCTGTGGGTATACAGCCAGTCAGTGACAGAACCTAGACAACCCAAATATCTTCACTCCTACTTGGTAGGTTTCTTCCAGGCCTGCTGGTATAAGTTGGCAGTAATATTGCTAATAATACTAGTAGTAAAAATGGAAATGATACAATGTAATATCACTGTTTATTGATTACCGCATATATGCTAGAAAATTTGCATGTCATCTCATTAATTTCACATCAACTCCATAAGAAAGATGATTTCTTAATTTATGAACTCTATCTCAGAGTGTTGGAAAAACTGTCTCCTTATTTCCACTAATCCTTCCTACTTCAATATACATTCTCACAAACTAATAGCAACCATTCATGGAGTGTCTTCCATGTGCCTAGAAATAAAATATGCATTTTTGTATATTGTTTTATATTTATCCTTAAAACATCCATCTAAGATAGGTGGTGTTCTGTCCATTTTATGACTGAGGAATGTTAGACTCAGAGAATTCAAGCAAATTGCTCATAGTATAGCAGTAAAAGCATTAAACCCTCCCTTCATCCCATATAAAAAATAAATCCAAGTGAATTTTAAATCTAAGCAAAAAGCATAAAATAACAAAAATATTAAACAGGAAATTAGTGTATAGTATTGTGGTGAGGATTATATTTTTTAGTAAAACAAGAATTCCAAAAAAACATAATGTAAAAGATTAACATATAGTCTAACTAAAAATTAAATATTCCTGCATGGCAAAAAACATCATACAGTTAAAATACAATTGGTGAGTGGTATTTAAATGCTTTAAGAAAAAAAGGTTAATATTTCAGTTGCTTGAAATACTACTACCAATTAGTAAGAAAAGATAAACAACTCAACAGAATTTGGGGCAAGACTTAGGAATCAGAAAATCTGAGAAAAAGAAACACAAAGGCCAATAATTTTTGGAACAGGAACTCACACCAGTAGGCTGGAAAATGCAAATCATAATAACACAATATCATTTTTGACCTATCAAAGGGGCAAAATAATTTAAAACTTCTCACACCCAGTTCTGGTAACCATGTTGAGAAATGAGTTGTCTTTCTGACTGTTTGGAGAGTAAACTGCTACAATTGTTTTAGAAAGTAAATTGGTGACATCTACAAAATAGTAAAATAAATATCTCTTGGCACAGGAAATCCACTTTTGAAATTTTATAATACGGAAATAAAAGCACCAGAATGTGAAGATAAATGCACGATGATGTTTGGCATAGCATGATATCTATGGTCAAAACTAAATTGTCATGCACAGAAGAGTGGTTAAATAAATTATTGTATAGTCATACTATACAATATTATACAATTACTAAGAATAATATATTAGGGATTTACAGAAGAGAGTTATGGTGGCAGCATGAAGGTTTTTTTTGTTTTGGTTTTTTGTTTGTTTGTTTATATCCCTGAGTCCCTATATAAAAGCAGAAAAGCAACTAGATAAGAGAAACCAAAACTCATCCTTATGAACCCAAAATACAGGTAGGTAGAAACAAACCACCAACAGCCATCAGACTGTGTTTTAACCTTATAGGTGCAGAGGATACAAAGGAAAGTGAAAAGCTTTCCTGATGGACTTGAGTATAAGAGAACAAAAACAACCATCAGAAATTCACTGGAAAGCTCAGCTGGTCCACTTGAGAACAGCGGCTGTAACAAATGTTCTACCACATTGTGGTGTGTTGATAGATGTTGTTTGGGAATTCTGTACATGTGCATGATTGTTTCATAAGTTTACAACCTCTGTCATAAAAAATATATTTAAAAAATAATAGGGAAGCGGACTTGGCCCAATGGATAGGGTGTCGGTCTACCACATGGGAGGTCCGCGGTTCAAACCCCTGGCCTCCTTGACCCACGTGGAGCTGGCCCATGCGCAGTGCTGATGCGCGCAAGGAGTGCCGTGCCACACAGGGGTGTCCCCCGCGTAGGGGAGCCCCATGCACAAGGAGTGTGCCCTGTAAGGAGAGCTGCCCAGAGTGGAAGAAAGTGCAGCCTGCCCAGGAATTGCACCGCACACACGGAGAGCTGACACAACAAGATGACGCAACAAAAAGAGTCACAGATTCCCGGTGCCGCTGACAACAACAGAAGCGGACAAAGAAGAACACGCAGCAAATGGACACAGAGAATAGACAACTGGGGGGGGGGGGGGGAGAGGGAAATAAATAAAAATAAATATTTAAAAATAAATAAAAATAAAAAATAATAATAGGGTGGGTTGGGAGGGAAATACACCAAATGTAAGATTGCTAAGATTTTGACACATTTGCTCTCTCTTTCTCTCATTCTCTCCATTGGACCGTTAATGGCAGATGTCATGTCCCTTTACCCCTAAATGTATCTCCATGTATTTCCTAACCACCGAAAGGAAACATTTATATATGATTATTACATATAACTATAAGCTCTGAAAATGTGCAGTGATTTTTTTTACCAAATGAGATAAATTACTTAAAGTACTATTTTAAACTCTAAAGAATTATTATTAAGAAATGCATTTTCTTTTGCACTTGATCTTCCAAAACTTAACTGGTCATTTTTATCTGAAGTTTAAAGAAACTAGCCGTTACTAGGGCACATCTTCAGATAGCACAAAATGAGGATACTATCAGAAATTTTATTCATTTCCAGTATCTGTTCTAAGTTTAAATGTAGTTTAGTCTACATTCATGAGTCATGAATTTGATATTAGAGAAAATAGAGATGATAAACTCTGGAAAGTAACATAAAATTGAAAAAACACTCTCAAATTTCTATCAAGACAGCTACAAGGTGAGAAATTAACTAGAGCATGTAATCTGGCATTGTTTTCTTAGGTGGTGCTCAAACCCAATGAAAGGTCTGCTACTATACAGAGGAATACAAATATATAACTGATTCTTCACAAAAGGGGAGGCCTCATTCGGAAGAATTTTAAAGTACATTTATAATCAATTTGTGGACCATATCAGCTTCTTATAAAGAAGAGTGAAACCTGTAAATAGTTTGAAATCTTAATCCTTTTCAAGGTTTTGACATATCTTCGGTAGGTCTAATTTTTGTGCAAAATGTGGGTATCCTGTCAGAAAATATAGGGCCCGTTTCCATCTTTTGTATTAAGTTTCAGTCAACACTGAAATTATTTGGTGAACTAGTCACTTAAAAAGACTCTAAAAATACCAGTTTCTAAAATGTCGCTGCTAAAGAAAGATATACTAAAATATATGAACTCTAACCTTGGGCAGGTAAGATTTTCCCCTGGGGTTGTGTTTATAAATAAGGAGAATTATCACACTGCATGCTTTGGAGTAAGACTTTCCGGTCGTTTGCTTCTCGCTTCATAAAAACAAAGCACTTTGTCCGTAGAATGTAATCTATGATTTGGGGGAGGTGGGGGGCTGGGCAGGAGGTACCAGGGCCAGGGATTGAACTCTGGACCTCGCATGTGGGAAGCAGGCGCTCAAACTCTTGAGCCCCCTCCGCTCCCTAACCTATGACTTCTGATTTGGAATTACAAAGTTGATGCCATTCAAGTATAGCCCGTGACATAAAATGAAATGCGTTTTGATTTAAGGGAACTCCGGCATTGCTTTGGGGGGGGGGGGGCCTGCGGTGAAGTTCGGAGCCCCCTCGCCCCACCAGGTGAAGCCCCCCGTCTTCACGCGCTCTGCTCCCCGCAGGTGAGCGAGATGGAGGTGAACGGGCAGTTCGAGTCGGTGTGCGAGTCGGTGTTCAGCGAGCTGGAGTCGCAGGCGGTGGAGGCCCTGGACCTGCCGGTGCCCGGCTGCTTCCGCATGCGCAGCCACAGCTACGTGCGCGCCATCGAGAAGGGCTGCTCCCAGGACGACGAGTGCGTGTCGCTGCGCTCCTCGTCGCCGCCGCGCACCACCACCACCGTGAGGACCATCCAGAGCAGCACCGGTGAGTGACGAGGCCGCGCCGCCCGGGCAGGCGGTCCCCGGAAAACCGCGCGCCGCGCGCGGGCTCCTAGCGCTCCTGGTGGCCCGGAGCCAACTGCCACCCGCGCGCTGCCAGGCGGTGGCGTTGCTTCCCCGCCCGCTCTGTCCGCATCCCCTGGCCACATCCACGCGCCCCCTTCTCCCTCCCCCTCTCCATCTCTGGTATCAGCAGACAAGGCGGCAAGATGGGGGTCACCCCGGAACAGCTCAGGTAGGAAGTCCCCCTCCAGGATCCCACACAGACAGCACAGGAGCCTGCAGATCCCCCACTCAACGTCCCTCGGCAATCAGGCTCCGGGGGCGAGGCCCCTAAATGAGCCAGCCATCCTGCTTTATGGAGCATAACGGACTTGGAAAACATTTTTTTAAATTCCAGGGCAACCTAAAAGTGCCTACCCCAAAAGACCGGAAATGTCACAATGAGTGAGAAAATAACAAAGAAATGGGCGATTGGCTGAAATTTTTGTTTTATTATAACAGAAGGCAGAGAGCTATTTCATTATTTTAAAGCCCACTCTCAAATATATGCAGCACCTCCTTTCCCCTCTAAACTGGATTTAGGCTTATGCGACTGAACTGTATTTTTTAATCACTAGATTTTGAGTATGGGAAGCACAGCAGAGCTTGACTAGTTTCCATGACACCGAAGCCTGCCTAGGAATATTGCCTTAGGTTATGCATGACAATGTGCAGGTTTATTATTATTATTTTTTATAACATTTAGGTTCCAAGAAAATTCCTCCCATCTTAACTAGGCTTAACTTTATGAATGAATTCAGCCTAACTACGGTACAGAGTAGTTCTACAAGACCAGCAAACCTAGAGTCAAGATAAATGCTGGTGAATAAAGTAGAAGGCAAAACCTGTGCCAGAATGTCCTGCTATTCTATTTTAGTTTTAGGTGTATCAAATATCAGTAATTATCACTCAGGCCAGATCTTTTGCAGGCTTAAAAATTAACAGGTCCTCAAATCTGAGTTAAAATCCTTCTAACTAGAGATCTGGAGTTGAGATAGGAATTTTTAAAAACCTATTTAAGGTGAAACAATAGGAGTTCATTTGTGGCCAGTGCAAAGTAAGGTCAGGGTTAGGGCAGGGGTACTTCTGGACTTGGCACTGGCTACTGGGAGCTCAGCAGCCCTGGGCCTGGCTGGCTCCCACCAGACCAGAGTATTTACATTTTTGCTCACTAGGAAATTCTCCAAGAAAAGCCACAAACGAGATTGACAAATTAAATAAGATTTGATTTCTGTTTTTCTAATCCTTCATGAGCATATTGATGTGCATGTCTGCCTTCACACAGTGAGTGGAGTTTGGTAGGTCTGCCCTGTTTCTCGAGCTTATTACTGTGTCTTTTGGTGTTTTCCCATTTTCACACTCCCACAACACTTTCCCAGTGTCTGGTCCATTCCTCTCTGCAGTGATGCCGTTGCCTGCCAGTGTGCTCTTCTCTGTTGAAGTCGTTCCATGATACACAAAATGCAGATCATTCCCCAGAAGTGCTAAGGAGTACCCTGTGGAGAATTAGGAAGGAAAGGGTCACTGGCCCACGTCCTGCCCTGGAGTTTCCCCAACAGGGAACGATGTGGATAAAGTGATGAGAGGTTCTCTGGTCACATCTCAGAGGACATTGTGTTTTCGTCATTCAGGGGACTCTTTCCTTACATTAGAAAGAGGTCCCTTCTGACCTCAGGCTCTTCACTCTGAACATCTACATTTCTGACCTTCCTGAGATCCTTTCCAGATGCTCTGGAAGTTCCCGGAGTACAAGCAATTGGGTTGTCAGATAAAATACATGGTACCCAGTTAAATTTGAATTTCCGATAAATAGTGAATGATTTTGTAGTGTAAGTATATCCCAAGTCCTGCATGGAACATACTAATATGACAAAATTACTTATTTGAAATTCAAATTTAACTAGGACTCCCTGCGTTTTTGTTTGCTAAATCTGGCAACCTTTTTCAGAGAAGGAAATGAATAAGGCCTAGGAGGGTATCCTGTGTTGTTGCATTTAGAATCTAAACAGAATCTGAGGGGCTTTAGCCTGAAGCCCTGCCCTGTATGGAAGGTAACTGCTATGGGGACAAATGCACGGCAACCCCACCCCCCACTGGAAATGGCTGCACCTGCTCCGCCTTGGGCCCCATGTGTCCAGTCCTAAGTACTGAACCCACACACACACCCTTCCCCAGTTCTCTGGATGGGAGGCTCCAGACTTGGCTGCAGCCACAGGTGGTGAAGCACAAAATGTCATGGTTTTGCACAGAGCAGCTTTTTTTTTAAAGAAGCTTTAGATTACATGAATGTTACATAAAAAATATAGGGTATTCCCGTATACCCCTCCCTCTTCCCCTTCCCACTTTCCCCCATTAGCAACATCCTTCATTAGTGTGGTATATTTGCTACAATTGATGAAAACATATCAAAGAATTGCTACTAAGCAAGGTCTACAGTCTATACTATAGTTTGCACTCTGCACTGCACAATTCCATAGTTTCTGACAAAACGTGTAATGGCCCATATCTGTCATTGTGGTGTCCTAAAAAATGCTCCCATGTTACATCCATTCTTCGCTCTCCCTCCCCTCAGAATCTCTGGTGGCCACTGCCTTTATATCAATGATACAAATCTTCCATTGCTATGATAAGTCTACTCTAGTCCATACTTGCATTCCCCCTTATGTTTGTTCATTCCTCAATATTAAGGATTTGGGGATAATGACACCACAGGACAGCTTTTGACATCACCCTAAATCAACAAACTAAACAATATTATGATCTTTACAACAGTGGAAAAATAAACAACTACTATAATAAAACCATTACAGTAGACTCTAAGTAAGCTTATCAGATGTTTAAGAGTGCAAATTTAGGAATTCTGATATAACCTTTCACAGTTTGACTATACCATAGATTTTTCTTTTTAAAAAAAAACCATTATTTTACGATTTAATGAGTTCCTGGGTCCTACAGGGTCATTCTACTCCTCCCAATACACTCCTGTGTTCTGTGTCCTCCTTTTCTCTCTGTCTCTCCTCTCTCTCTCCTCTCTTGCTTACACACACATCCACACACTTGCCTTTTCCTTTTCTCTCACCTGATCAAGTGCCATCATATTAATTTCCTTCTTCTACTGGTTTCCTTCTTACATTGAATCAAATATAATTTCCTGTAAAAAATATAGGAAATCTGTTTTCTCACAGGTCTTACTCATTTTTTTAAAAAAGGATGCACTTGTCTATGGGAATCAGGAAATTACTTTGCTCTAATTTTAATTGTCTTTGCCCAGATACTGAACAGACTGAAATGTATGTTTAGTAGGACTTGACAGAGATTTCTCCTCTGGCTTCTCTTCCTTTGCTCATCATTCTTGGATGCTCACAACAGATTCCACTTTTCCTTAAATATTTCCTGTTCTTCACAAAAAGTATTCATTTTTGTCAACTACATTTATCAAATATAACTTCTCCCTACAGCAATCCACATTCTCTGTCTTTGATTTTCGTGTCAGCTCATCTTTATTGTTCAAATTTTCAACGAAATATACTATTCAGCCTCTCTCTTCTGGCCCTGTCCATTCATTGTATTAGCAAAATAAAACCCCAGATAGGCAAAAGTCCCAAAAAGTGTCTGATACCACATGGGACGATCTCTCGAAGCGGCCGTAGAGATCCTCTAGCTATTGCAAGGTGAGTGAAGCCTAACAGGGACTTGTCTTGGCAAATCAGGGATGGAGAATTCATTACAGTGTTGCTTCCCTTTTTTTTTTTTAATTGACTCTGGTTTATCTGACAATGGTAAAATGATATATTCTCCCAGCTTTTTAATCACAGATATCTCTCCACCCAAAAGATTCAATGAACTGTTATATAAATCACTGTACCTAAAACTGTTAGGTTAAGATCGGACTACTCTAGAAAAGTAAAATGAAAAGTGAGGCAATTATCCTAATGACTGTAGGAAAACAAACACCTTAACCTCAGTCCCCTGAGTATTTCAGGTAAAAGGAGAACTTCGTGCCTGAAATATGAAATATACTCAGGCCTCCACTTCACAGTATTCGAGTAAACCTGCCTCCAATGCAATTGTGTATATTTAAAGGTGAGACATCTCTTTTTTACTTCCTACCCTGAACATTTTCTAAGATCTATCAAAAGCTTTACCAGAATTACCACAAGGCATTCTTGTCTCTAGTGATAGAGCTAAAATGAATAGGTAGATACATTGCCTAATAATCAGAAGTGAATGTATACCCAGAAAGATACACAGACATACATTTGTAAATGTATAGAAACAAAACTTCAGAAAGGACACAAACTCTTTGCAGTGGTTAACCCAGCAAGTGGTAGGTATGGGGGCGGGGCAGTTTGAGATTATTTTATGATAGTTTGCTTATGGCAGTTTGAGATTATTTTATGAATCCCCAAAAAAGAGGAAATTTATGTTTGTAAACTAATCTATTCCCCTGGGTGTGATAGCCTTTGAGTGCACTAAATTCATTAGATTACCTGATAAGACTAGAGTTTTGATTCAGCCACATCAGTGGGCATGACTCAGGTTGAGTCCCTGCCCCCTTGGTGGGTCTGATATAAATGGACACTCACTCAAGAAGACACACAGAGGAGAGAACTTTGTCATTTTTGATCCTGCCATGTGACAGGAAGGAGAAGGTTCAAACAGCTAAAGCCTCAGGGAGAGATGGACCATTTGCCTGATAGCGTACAGCTAATCTTGGGAAGAGAGCTGAGAGTGATAGAGGAAGCCCTGGGAGACAAGCCCTCTGCCAGCTGCAGCTGAGATCAGGAAGAAACTGGGCCCACAGAAGCTCAAGAGGAAGAGAGAAGCTCAGAGGGGAAGGGTGAAACCTGGCAGAGATCACCCACCATCTTGCTTCAACGTGAGGCAGCTGACTTTGGTCAGAAAGTACCTCCTACATTACCCTGAGTTGGACTTTCTACAGCCTTGGGGCTAAGCTATTACCCCAAATAAATACTCTTAATAATAGCCAACATTGGAAAGCAGATGTGGTTCGAGCCCTTGGGTGTCCACCTACAACATGGGAGGTCCCAGGTTCAGTTCCTGGTGCCTCCCAAAAAAAAAAAAAGAAGGCAAGGAGACAGCACAAACAATGGGGTGGGGGAGGGCAGGAATAAATAAATAAATCTTTTTTTTGGTAAAGATTTATTTTATTTCTCTCCTCTTCCCCCCCCCCCCCCCATTGTCTGCTCTCTGTGTCCATTCGCTGTGTGTTCTTCTGCATCCGCTTGTGTTATCAGGCAGCACTGGGAAACTGCGTCTCTTTTTTTATTGTGTCATCTTGCTGCATCAGCTCTCCGTGTGTGCGGCGTCACTCCTGGGCGGACTGCGCTTTTTTTATGCAGGGCAGCTCTCCTTGCCTGGCACACTCCTTGCACATGGGGCTCCCCTACATGGCACGGCACTCCTTGTGCCGCACGTGGGCCAGCTCACCACAAGGGTCAGGAGGCCCTGGGTATAGAACCCTGGACCCTCCATATGGGAGGCAGATGCTCTATCAGTTGAGCTATGTCTGCTTCCCTAAATAAATCTTAAAAAAGAAAAAAGCAAACATATTTCTGGTACTTTGTGTCAGCACCCCTTTGGTGGACTCTTACATTTCTCTTTATCATTTTAAAAGTCTATATACTATTTGCATTAAAATATCAGTCTTTGACAGAAATAGGAAAAATAGCATGATGTATGAGTCCCTGATCTTTTAAAAAAATTTCTCTTTGTAATTATAGGATTTTCAAATGAGCTTTACATAGTAATAATATAATTTCTGTAAAGAGTAAGGAGGTTCATTTACCACATGTTTACCCTTGAAACTTGGCCTTTGTGCTATGTTATTTTCTCATTATTAGGGAAATCTCTTAAACAATGGATGAGTTGAACTGTTCTCCCAACCTTTGTGTAGCTACCCAGGAAGGGGCATAAGAATTTAGGGTAAAGAGGCCCCGGGGGTGAGCAGACGCTGTTTTCCAACAAGGGAGCCAACAGAGTTGACCCTGTTGGCTATAGCTTGGGTTGTAGTGATATTTATAGTTGGATTTTGCTAACAGAGGAGATCATGTTTACCCCTAAGTCGAGACACATTCTTCCATATTCCAGTTTACAAAATCTCTACTCCTGTCAGCTCTGCCACTCTTCCTTAAATCTTGCTCCCAGTAGCAAAACCAGCTAAACTTTTAATCATCCGAGGTTGGGGCTAATGCCTGGGCCTTCGTTCTCTGTCAGCCATCCCATCCAAGAAATCACATTTAACTTACCTTCACTCCCTGCCTGAAAACCCCAAGCATATAAGTTCTTAAGCAGCATAACATGGTAATAGTTTATAGTGTACATAGTAGGCATTCAATAATGGAGAAAGAAAAGAGAGAGAAGCAGAAAAATATTTAAAATGGCCACAAGCGGCATTATTCAACAGATGATCAAATAATCAAGGTGCATTTTCCTGAGGAAGTAGCACTGCTATTAAAACAAGTTGAGCTATAAAATATTAGCAGTAGAAGGTACTTCTACATCATCTAGTCCAAAGGACTGCAAACTACAGCCCACGATCCAAACCCTACTGGCTGCCTGTTTTTATAAAAAGAATTTTTATTAGCACACAGTCATGCCCATTTGTTTACATATTTTCTATGAATGATTTCATTCTTCAACACTTAAGTTGAGTAGTACCAGTAGAGACCCTAAGGGCTGCAATGCTGAAAATAATTACTATCTGGCCTTTACTGAAAATTTGCCACTCAGATGTAATCCATTGAATTCATTTTAGGGTAGGGAAACTGAGTCCCAAAAAGTAGGAAAATCAGAATAAAAACTAAGATTTCCCAGCTCCAATCCTTTGCTCTCTGGGACCCTGCTCTACAAGTTATTTATTGCATTGATTATAAAGGGAATTTGAACTTCACTTTCTTCATGTGTAAAAATGAGATTTCAGTCTGCCTTTCTTACCAGCATTAATCACTATTTTTGGAAAATTCTTAGAGTTCAGAGAAAACTCCTTTCTGCCAGGCACTATAATTAATAATTGTTTTTTATAAAACAATTATTTTTTTATAAAACAAGGAAGGAAAAGTTCAGAAGTTGAAGAAGCTGACGAAAGTCAGAGGCCTTTGAACAAAGCACCTTTCTTTCTTTTCTATTGGAGATAAGATTAAGTAATAAATAATCAGGTATCCCTGCACTGGTTTCTTGGCCCTCCGCCAATGAGGTTCCCTTCCTTCAGTCGCTTCAAAACAGCTAAGTAGAACTGGAGACTTCAGTCTCCATGATAGGAGCCTCAGATGAAAAATAGCAAGGTTTGTGTTACACTCAACTCCTCTTGTGAGGTAACTAGCCTGTGTTTAAATCTGAGAAAACTCCCTTTCAGAAGACTTTGGGTTATGGCTTTTCCTTTCTTCCTAGAGGCACTGATAGGAGGGATTCCTCTATATTGGAACAGAAATATGACCCAGAACACAATAAAAAGTCTGAAGAACATCTTATGCTTACATTCGCTCTCATTGTTTCAAAAATGGACAAGTCATCTCTTGAAAAAGGAATGGCCCAAGCCTTGGCACTGTGGTCTATGACAGCACCTCAAGTTCACCTTTCTGCACTTGAGGATTCACAGTTGGCAAACTTTGAAGTACCACAAGGCCTTCTGGCACACGAGCCTTTGAGTATAGCTGTGATGTTCGTATGAGATACTTAATAAGAAAACACCATGCAAATTACAAATGAGAATGCCTCTACTTTGGCTTTCATGTTAAATCTCTCCATCTGGGTTAGTTTAACAATAAAAATAAAATAAAAAAAAAACAATGAAAATGATGAGCACTTACAATTGGACAAGCATGATGAACCAGCTGCACAAGTTGTCTCACGCAATCCTAACAAATGCTCCCTGACACAAGAAATAATATTACCATTTTCTCATGCAGAAAACAAAACTTGAGGCTTAGAGAGTTTACACAACCTGATCAAAGCCCCACAGCTAGTGAGTAGCAGAGGAGGCTCTTAAATTCTCCTTCCCTATCAATAAATGCTTAATAGAACACAGTGTTCCTGAAATAATTTACTTAAACTTGTTTATGGCATAAGGGGAGTAGGAGCTCTTTTCTGTCATTTTTTCTTCCCACAAATACTCATTCAGCTCCTTCCATGCTTGAAACCTGTTTTCCAAAAAATTTGTGAAAACCCCTCTTTTTAAAGCAACTTTTTGTTCATATGTTATTGACATGGTCAATGTTGGTTTGTCTAACTAACATGTCTATTTAATGCTAAATTACAGATATAATAAATAGAGAGAAATTGAAATAAAGAAAAAGCCTATAAAAGAAAATATGCTCTGGGTTTTAAAATTTCATATTATACTTTGCCATTTTGACATAATGATGGATTTAAAAGATCAAATACCCCATCCCTTGATCTAGTTGGAGTATTATTAGAAAGCACTGAATGGAAAAAAAGGATTTTTGCCAACTCATGTGGTAAACCAAGCAGGTGTTAAATTCTGTTTTGTGGCTGACAAAATGAGCAAGGATCTCTGCCCTTGCGTTAAGTAAAAAATAAAAATAAAAAAAGAAACTACTGTAATTTAATCCTGATCTGACTAGTCTCTCGATTGAGTTGTAAAACAAAGATGTGATCTTTAACCACCTGGTTACAAAAATTATACAGAAAACACAAATTAGAAAATCCATTTCCTTCAATGTGCATATTTATTATATGTGAAATTTCTCCCCAAAAATAATGACTTGAAAACACAAAACCTAAAAATTCACTTTCTTATCTTTATAATGTCTCCATAGACAATGTTTTCAAATGAAAGAAACTACCATTTTTTAAAAAAAATTCATAGTTCAGAATTATCTGACTCTGTACATAATGAACTTAAATGGATATAAAAATTCATAGCAATTGAAAACTTTACATGTAACTAATACTGGCATTTGGAAATGCCACATAGCCACTTATGTAGCAACATTATTTGGCTTCAGGTGGTAAACCCAGGACCCAACATTTTCTATTTCAATCTATTACTGCTGCTACTTGACTTTCTGTCAAGCTTTCAGTGCAAATTTCTACTGCTGCCAAGTATCCTTGATTAAAAATAGAGGAGAACAGAATGAATAAATAGTACTGTGATTTCACTATATTGGCAAAGAAGAAACATTCTAGTATTTACTGTAATAATCATTATGTAGCTATGAATGTTAAGAAAGCTTTCTTATCGTGTTCTGCTATCATGAAAGTTCCAACAACATACGCCTTTTCTATAAATTGTGAGAACTGCTGAGAATACTAATTCTAATAACCTGTAATTTAACTTATAGCAGAAAATAATGTCTAAGTTATCTCTAAAAATATGACAACCTGTCAAAATGTAGGTAGTTTTTAATCCCTAAAATACATTTATGGCTGTATGGTTTGAAAGTGATACATAATTTTATTAAAATTAACATTGTTTAACCAGTTTCATACTTTAGAGGTGTGTCTCTGACAAGGGATATCAGATGTGGCAAGACAAAAGCTCACTCTGAATTTATTGGCAGAACTGCCATCCTATCTCTCTTATAGGACAAGTCTTGATGAAATTCTTTTCCTTCTGACATTCTTATTCCATTGCATATACCCTTTCTCAATGAAATTTTAAAATTGAAGAAAATCAATAAGCCCACATGATCTACTTTACTTTCTGAAAAACCTCTCTTCCAAAATGTTATTATAGTCAGAGAATCAGAATGAGACATTGTTTGTTTTATCATTTTCAGAGAATCTTTTTCCATCCTCTTCTATTTTGAATTTTGAATTTTTGAAATAATTACAGATTTACAGGAAGTTACAAAGGTAGTACCTAAGGGTCCCTTGAATCCTTCACCCAGTTTCCCCCAAAGGTTGCATCTTGGTAACTATAGTGCAGTATCAAAACTATAAAATTGAAATTGGCACAATATATATATGGATAGTTCACATTTTATCACATGTAGGTTCCTGTAACCACCACTCCAGTGAATATACAGAACTATTCCAACACCACACAGATCTACTGAATTTGACATTTTACCAATTTGAATGAAATATATAAAGTATAATAATTTTACCTCCCTTTAAATCCCTTTCTCCCTCCTTATTTATAATTGTCTTAAATATTTGCTCTACACACATTGAGATCCACCTCGCAGAATATTTTACTTTTTGCTTTAGATGCCAAACATAATTTAGAAAATTGCAGGAAAGAAAAGTGTATTGTATTCACTCCTTTTTTGTCAACTTGCAAAATTTGGGGAGTTTTCAGCCATTATTTCTATTAATATTTTTTACCCTTACCCTCCTTCTCTTCTCTTTCTGGGAGTCTAGTAACAATAGTCCCTGAGGTTCTGTTCACTTTTTCTGTCTTTTTCCTCTCTGTTGGTCAAATTGCGTAGTTTCTATTGTTCAGTCTTCAGGGTCACTGATTCTTTCCTCTATCCTCTCCATTCTGCTGCTGAGCCCATCTATTGAGTTTTTTTCTTTAATTATTACATTCCTCAATTCTAAAATTTTCCATTTGATTCTTCTTTATATTTTCTCTTTTGTTGCTGAGATTGTCTATTTTTTCATGTATTCTGAGTGTGTTCTTAACTGTTCATTGTAGCAGTTTTATGATGACTGCTTTGAAACCCTTGTCAGATAATTGTAACATCTGTGTCATTTCAATGTTGGCATCTGTTGATTGTTTTTTCTCATTTAGGGTAAGATTTTTCTAGTTTGTGATATGATGCATGCTTTGTAATTGTACCTTGGACATGTGGGTATTATAAGACTCTGGATCTTATTTACATCTTGTTTTAGCAGGCCTGCTTTGACACTGGGCAGCCTCGCTACTTCTAGGAGTGGTGTTGAAGGCACAGGATCCCATTCAACACCAGGGGTTAGAGGATGCTTGTTAATGCCAATGGTAATAAAAGTCTCAGTTCCTCATCTGTCTTCTCTACTACCATTCTGGTGGGGGTTGGCGTGGCTTGTTGTAGCCAGGCATGGTCAGACACCTAATCTCCCATTGGCCTTTTCCTGGAGATGATGGGATAAGACCACTGTTGCTTCCAAATATTTTAGATAATAATCATCTATCTTGTTAGCTTGCCCCTTTCCTGGTCCTTTAGCTAGAAAGAACATGCTTTCCATGGAGTCCTTTTTTGTCTCTTCCATTGATTTTCTGGGCTGCAAGCTTCTCCAGCATCCAGTCTAGGACACATAAGGCCAAAAGAAAACCCAGAGAACTCACAATTGTATCATTCCTTGGATCCTAAAGTCCCTATCTGCCTGCTTCTTTCTACCTTTTAGAATCTTCTCATGTTTGTTTTATATATAAGGTATAAGGGAAATAGGAATAGGGAAAAGTACATCTACTCCTACTTGGTCCAGTATTGGAAGTTCCCCATGATCTTTTAATTTGTTTAAAAGACTTCATTCTGGTGAGCAAATATAGCACAGTAGTTGAATGCCTGCTTCCCATGTACAACATCCTGGGTTCAATCCCTAGTTCCTCCTAAAAAATTTTTTTAAATAAAATAAAATTTTTAAAAAGACATTCAAAGTAAACATTTAATTCAACTCAAAGATATGTTGAGAGCCTACTATAAATTTAGAACTATGCACAGTGCTAGCACATTTTTAAAATGAATAATACTCATTCCTTCCTCAAACTCTTTAGCTGGAATAAGTCATGCATTTTAAAAAATTAAAAAATTAAATTCATTAATCAATTCTGAAATAAAACTGTAGTAGTATGTCTAACAAGAGGCAAGATACATGAGAACTTAACTGAATTAGTATTTTTACCTGGCTCTTTGTGGTACAAAAATGGAGACTCGGAGTGACATCTTCAAGATGGCAGCATAAGATATCCCCAGGAACATTTCTCCTTAGAGAAAGCTAAAGAAAAAGGCAGATTCAACTCACTTGGAACTCTGAAGGATGACAGAGACTGAAGAAAGTCTCCACAAATGCTGAATCTAAGGGAAGGAAAAAAGCCCACAAAAAAAAAAAAAAAGAGAGAGAGAGAGGTAGGGGAGTGGTACAGGCTTGCCAGTCCAGACCATTTCCCACAAACTCAGTCCCGCGTGGTATAAGTGACATAAAGCAGGAGTGCTTTAGCCCGCACACTTCCTGCTGTGGTCACTGACCCCAGAGCCACCCACAGCAGGGACTTAAGTCCCACGTACACTCAGGCACAGGAACCCAAAGCCACCCAGGCCCAAGGTGGGGCCTTAGCGGTCAGTGTGTGCATTCATACAAAGCGGTCTCCCAGGAACCAGAGAGAACTGTGGCAGAGAACTGTGGCAGAGTGGTGCACACTCCCAGCTGGGTCCCTAATTGCTGGTGCACCTAAAAAAAAAAAAAAAATGAAGTGTTTTTGAACAATGGTTCTATAGGTCTCAGGCTCACCTAATGCAGAAGTTACTGGAAACTTAAAAGCCACACTATAAGAAGATGAACCATTGTAAGACAGACCCAGAGCTGAAAGCCAGAGGGAAAAGATGGCCCAGATTATGGGAGATGATGGAACAAATACTAGCCGGGGAGGAAAATTTGTATAAAAACAGTGAGAACCGCCCAGGACTCCCAGAGTGGAACAAAGGAAAGGAAATCATCTCCTGGAGCTCAAACAGTCACGTATAATACTGTACTCATAAAAGTTACTGCATATGCCCAGGACAGGAGGCAGGTGCAGAAAGACCTGAAAAAAATCCAAATTGTTAAACACAGGCTGCTCTAAAGTTTGAGTATACACTGGACCAAGCATTGGAAAAAAACCTTAACACACAGCCAATCTACACTAAATACCCTGGCAAGAGGGAGGTACTGATTTCCAGAGTTAGTTCATCAAAATAATCAAATGCCCAGACATCAGAAAAAAAAAAAAAAAAAAAAAATGCTAGCCATACAGAGAAACAGGAAGAAATGCCTCATTCAGGAGAAAAAATTATATATTAAAACTTTGCCATAAACATAGACAGTGAAACTAGCAAAGACATTCAGTCAAGTCTTCTAAATCAATTCAACGAGCTAAAGGAAAATATGGGCCAAAATAAACTAAATATGGATATGGAATTAAAGGAAATAAAAAAGATGATGAACAAAAAGAATGAGAAAGTTTAAAAAGGAAAAATACAATAATGGAGGTTAAAAGACACTAGAAGCATTCAACAGAAAATTTGAACAGGGAGAAGAAAGAATCAGCAGCAAAGTAGAAGGCAGGATAATCAAAATGATACAGTTAGAAGAGCAGATAGAGACTAGATTGAAAAAAAAATGAGCAGACCCTAAGGGACCTGTGGGACAACATGTATACCAACATCTGCATTATGGGAGTCCCAGAAAGAGAGAGAAGAAGAAAGGGGCAGAAAGAATATTTGAAGAAGTAATGGGCAAAATTTTCTCAAATTCACATACATACATACATACATACATACATACACAGTTCAGAACTATGTCATGAAATTATGCCCAGAAAAAAACTGGAAGGAAAGCACTGGAATATTAATAGTGCTTGTCTTTAGTATTGGAACCAAAGATGGTTTTATAATTTTCTTTATTTTCTAAGTTTCCAATAGTGGACATGTTTTACTTTTCTTTAAAAATAAAAAAGAAATATTATTATAAAAAAGAAATAGGGGGGAAGCAGATGTGACTCAAGTGATAAAGCTTCTGCCTACCATATGGGAGGCCTGGGTCCAATCCCTGGGGCCTACTGGTGAGAAAAGAAGAAGAGAAGGCTTGCCCGCACAGCAAGCCAGTGCCTTCATGAGTGCCCGCATGGTGAGCCAGTGGCAGCACAAGTGCCCCATGCAAGTGAGTCATGCAGCAAGATGATGATGCATCAAAAGAGAGACCAGGGGAGAGTCAAGGTGAAGCGCAGCAGAGACCAGGAACTGAGGTGGCACAATTGACAGGGAACCTCTCTCCCAATCAGAGGTCTCCAGGATCAAACCCTGGAAAATGAGAAGAGAAGACAACACAGACAGCAAAAACAGCAGGGCAGGAGGAGGGGAAAGGGGGGAGATAGATAGATAGATAGATAGATAGATAGATAGATAGATAGATAGATAGATAGATAGATAGATAGATAGATAGATGATAGATAGATAGATAGATAGATAGATAGATAGATAGATAAAATCTTTTTTAAAAAAAAAGAAATAGGAAGCGGATGTGGTTTAAGCAGTTGAGTGCCTGCTTCCTACATGGGAGTCCCAAGTTTCAGTTCTTGGTGCCTCCTAAAAACAAAACAAACAAACAGAAAAACCAAACAAAACAGATGAAAAAACCAACTCAGGGGAACTGAGTTGAGTGCCAGCTTCCCACATATGAGGTCTAGCGTTCAGTACTGGCCCCTGGGGAAGCAGATGTGGCTCAACAGATAGAACATCCACCTACCATATAGGAGGTCCAAGGGTTCCATACCCAGGGCCTCCTGGCTCATGTGGTGAGGTGGCCCAGCGCAGTGCAGCTGCGCACAAAGGGTGCCAGCCCACACAGGGATGCCCCCACATAAGGGTGCCCCCCACACAAGGAGTGGCCCCTGCACAAGGAGAGCTGCCCCACGTGAAACCGCAGCCCACCCAAGAGTGGTGCCACACACACGGAGAGCTAACGCAGCAAGATGTGCAACAAAAAGAGACACAGATTCCCAGTGCCACCTGATGAGAGTACAAGCAGACACAGAAGAACATACAATGAGTGGACACTGAGCAGACAACAGGGTGGGGGGGGAAATAAATAAATAAATCTTTTTTTTTTTTAATTCTGAACCCGGGACCTTTAAAAAAAAAAAAAAGAAAAGAAAAAAAAAGCTAACATTTTGTGATTTCGGTTATATTTGGGAACAAGAATACATCTCCCTTGAGCATATCATTCAGGTAACACTTTTTTCTTTTCATTTGCTTGATTAAATTAAATTTTGAATTAAATACAGTGGTCTGGCTGTATAATTGAAGACTATCACTAAAAGATGCTGCTTTGTGATTATTTATCTAAATTCTGTTAGTCTCTAAAGTAATTCTAAATATATATATATATATTAAATAGATCCTTTCCCTTTTCTTCCTCAACTCCATCATTGGTAGCGGTGAGGTTTTTTTATAGATTTCGTAGTTTTTCACTTCAGCTGTCAGGGGCCGTTAATTTACAAACCACAGTTGCAGGTGGTTTTTTGAGGAGAAGGGAGTTTAGGACAAGGGAATAGAGCTACATAAAACCAGCTTAGGGTGTCTTTGAAAACATGAACCCATGCCTTTGTAGTTCTTATTTCCAACAAAAGCTCAAATCTCAGAGGCATGTTTGAAGCTTTCGCCTGTGTTCCAGCCAGAAAAGCTCCTCCAAGTAATTATGGTGAGAAAAAGGTTTCTGTCACAGCCACCATATAATGGTGTAGGACACCTGCGTTTTTAGAAAGGGGAGCCCTCTTTAGAAGAGAGAAAAAGTGACATGCTGAGTGGCTTTAACTGGGATTGTGGAGAGTCACGGCAAATCATCATCATTGTTATTCATTAAGAAAGTGAGGTTGACAAATCTATTCTAAACTAGTAATAAGAAACCTTGCCTCTTGAGAAGTGCCTAGAAACAAAATCAAAGGATAATGTTTTCAGGACCCCCGTCGACCTCTTGGAGTAACATCTCCTAGTGCTGGTAGAAATGGATGTTCCTGGGTTAATTAGTGACAATTCTTCTTAGCATTGGCCAGTTTCTTTCCTGTCCTTTTCTTTTCTTCCCCTTTTCCTTGGTCTTTTCCACAGAGAACCCGGAGGCACTTGCCCATTTCTCGCCTGTTCCCACAGCTCTAGGGAAAAACTTGGAGAAAGGTGAAAATAGCCATACTAACAACTTTTCTCCTTTCTCACATATGTTTTTCTGGAAGGCACTGTTTGAGAGTATGACATGAATGAGACCCCAGAAAAAAGCAGTTGAGTTCACACCATTGAATATGGTCCCACTGCATTGGATGAAACTACTACAGGCTGGTGTTTCTCTGTTGCTGTCTTGTAGGAAAAGTTACTTCAGACACATTGTAAGACCTTCATTGAAGGAATGACAGAGAAAGTATATCTACTGTGTTGTCTGTCAACTTTTAAAGTCCACATACATCAATTAATATTTTTAAACCTGTTAATAGCTCCATTATATTTAAGTGGAATGTAACAGAAGGATTTCAAAGATGATGAGCAAACCTAAGCTTATTTCTAACCTTCAGCGTTAAGATTTTGCCATTAACTTTAGTAATAACTGTATGTGTTTATCCAGAGCTTTCCTTTTTGGGTTGTACCTCCATCCATTTCACTTTCAGTTGTGTAGGAGAAATAACTGACTATTAGTATTTTCCCAAAATGACTCTTGTTGGCATAATGGGAATAATCCAGTCTATCTCAGAAAATCATGCATGGTTTTGGTTTGCTTCCAAAGGAAAACTTAAAAGGATGATGTTGGGAAGTGGATGTGGCTCAAGTGATAAGCCTTCTGCCTACCATATGGGAGGACCTGGGTTCAATCCTGGGGCCTCCTGGATAAAAAAAAAAAAAAAAAAGAAGAAGAAGAGAAAGCATGCCTGCATGGCGAGCCAAGTGCCCACGCAGTGAGCCAGTGCCCACACAAGTGAGTCCCGCAGCAAGATGATGACACAACAAAAGAGATCGAAGGGGAGAGCCAAGATGAAGTGCAGCAGAGACCAGGAACAGAGGTGGTACAATTGACAGGGAACTTCTTTCCACATCAGAGGTCCCCAGGATCAAATCCCGATGAATCCTAGAAGAGAAGGACAGGAAGAGAAGACAAAAAGAGAAATAGATACAGAAGATCACACAATGTATGGACACAGTAAAAAAACAGCTTGGCGGTGGGGGAAGGATGATATTACTGAACAGGACACAGATTTATCACCCCTCAAATTGATTGTGAATCAAATTATATCTTTTTAAGTGATTAAAAGCACTTGCAGTGATCTGCTAAAGTTCTTTCTTAGGGAGCAATTTCTGATGCCTAAAGATTTGCATGCCTAAAGAAGTGTGTGGGGAAACGGACTTGGCCCAGTGGTTAGGGCGAACGTCTACCACATGGGAGGTCCACGGTTCAAACCCCGGGCCTCCTTGACCCGTGTGGAGCTGGCCCGTGCGCAGTGCTGATGCGCGCAAGGAGTGCCACGCCATGCAGGGGTGTCCCCTGCATAGGAGAGCCCCATGTGCAAGGAGTGCTCCCGTGAGGAGAGCCACCCGGCATGAAAAGAAAGTGCAGCCTGCCCAGGAATTGCGCCGCCCACACTTCCCGTGCAGCTGACGACAACAGAAGCGGACAAAGAAACAAGATGCAGCAAACAGACAACCGGGGGGAATTAAATAAATAAATCTTTAAAAAAAAAAAAGAAGTGTGTGAAAGTTTCAGAATACGGCAGTATTCTAGCCTATTGGCAATACTGATACTATCCCCACTCTCCTGCCCACGTTTTGCTGTATAATTCAGAATGGTAAATCTTTCTCAATGCCTTTTATGTTTGGATTTCTCCTATGTTAGTGTTCTCACTTTTCTCATATGTGAGACTGAAGGAAAGGTGAAAGCAAATAGCTGAAGCATTCATGGAATGGATCGGTTCTGCTTCCGCTGCAAGTCAGTCAAACCATGACACCTCCTGAACATCCACAGTGCAGCCTCCTGGGCCCTCCAGCTCACAAACAGGGTGTTTTCATGTTGTGGAGGTGTCACTCTGCATGTCAATATAAGGATGATGTACTAAAGGTTATGATCAGGTGGAAGACCCCACTGAAAGCAAACCTTTGAGGAGCGGTTGCTGGAATGGTTCAAGTGGTTGAGTGCCTACTTCCCACATGGGAGGTCCTGGGTTCAGTTCCCGGTGCCTCCTAAGGCCAAAAAAACAAACAACAAACAGATGATAAACCAACTCAGGGAAGCCAATGTGGCTCAGTGGTTGAGCTCGTACTTCCCACAAATGAGGTCCCAGGTTCAATCCCCAGCCTCAGGACCAAACAAAAAGAAAAGAAAAGAAAGAAAGCAAACTCTTGGCTTTGAGAATAAACATAAGTAAAAGAGCAATTCATCCATTTGCTTCTCAGTATTTCTCACCCCATTGAGCCTGTTTCTATCCCATACCGTAAGCCCTAATTTTGTCCCAAAAGGCAATTTGTACATGCTGGTACTTCTAACTATAATACTAACAAGCTACAGGGAAATTTAATCATCTCCCCTTTTAGAAGAAAGGCTCCCTCAGCTTGACAAATCTCTCCAGTGACAACACTAAGACCTCAGTTGTTTGAGTTATGTGTCCATAGGGTTTCAACTCTATCCACCTTGGATTTACCCTGTCCTCATCTTATTACTTGCTCCTAATCTTTTCAGTTGCACAACTATATCAACTTTTGTAGGTTTTGGCACCTATTAAATATTCTGGGAAAGGCATGGGGAGTTCGATCAGTTGCAGCCCTATAAACTCTAGCTTAGGTGATAAAGGTGCAGGGAATGGGGAATTGTGAAATTGCCCAGACTCAAAATTAACCCTGCTAGCACCTAGTGGCTAACGCTGTGCCTTGTATATATAGACCTTCCAATAACCAGTCTCTGCTTTTGCATCAAGGCAATGTTTTATGAGGTAGCTGAAGAAAACAAATAGATTTAAACGACAAGAGTCTTTTGCAAATATCCACTATATCCTGCTCTCTGTCCATCTCATCCCTACTCTCTCAAGCCCATCTGAAGGATAACTTTAAGGTAAAGAGTATCAATAGGATGACTTCACTGTTTCAGGGGTTTGGCCTTCAGGCTGGGTGAATCACTTGGGACTCAACTGGTTCCGTTTAAGAGAACTACTTTTGCATCTGCTTAGAATGTATACTTCTGCAAGGTGCAAACATGGTAACTTAATCGTTTTAACTAAAGCCTGCCATCACCTCTTTTGGCTTCCCGTTTTCATGGCTGGAAACCCCTAAGGTCTCAGCGGCCACAGGAAGGAGACTGACAAAGGAATGACAGGAGGGACAGTCCTGAGATGTGATCAGTCCCTGCCAACCATGAGCTCCCCTTACCACCTGCCACCTGATTCACCAGTTTATAATGGGCCTGCTTAAAATCAGAGCCTATTTCTTGCTTGGAGAAAATAACAATTTGAACTGTAATCAGCCCTTAATAGCAGGTTAAATAATGTAAGTGAACAGATGTGGCCCAAGTGATTAGGTGCCTCCCTCCCACACAGGAGGCGCTGGGTTTGGTTCCCTCAGCCTCCTAAAAAGGAGAAGAGTAGACAGCGAGCATAAGCAATGAGGAGGGGAGAAATAAATTGATAAAAATAAATAAATGATATAATGTGGTCAGATTCCTTCTCTAGAGAACCCTGTGTGAGTTATCAGATGGAGGGGTAAAGTTGGAGCCACTGGTGGGGCTCCTGAATGAGAAATCCCTGGGAGCCTGAAGATCGGGGTCCCTCCCCATGCCAAGCACAGACACTGTGTGCCTAGAAGGGAAGGTCAGACCGAAGCAAGGTGAGCTGCCTGGGTGGCAGTGAATTAAACAGCAGTTGAGTTTGGCTTTTCAAGCCAGGGTCCAGCTCTGCCTGGAACCACAGAGGCTACTGGCCTGACCCCCGCCTCAACCCAGGTGTCTTTCACCTCTTCTAGAATAGTCAAGGATGAAGGTAGCACGCACCTCACAAGAGGGACAGAAGGGACCAAAAGGGAAGTGAGAGCCCATTCAGTACATGTTCATGTACTGCATTTGCAACTCAGCCTTCAGGACAGAACAGAATGAAAACCACAACTCTTAGCCATTAACCAGCCATTCTGTTTTTAATTTGGGGGGGGGGGCAGCATTGTGGACTTACTGAAGAGGCCTTTAAAAGACCCATGCAGGACACATTTCTATCCACCTCCCATTCCCACAACCCATCCTCCCTGCCCATCCCTAAACCACGTAATCCTTGTCCAATGTATGTATATCTGATTTGTCACTCAGTCAACACTGGTGATTATCTGGGTTGAACACTTGGACTGCTTTCAGCTTGTTGGTCTACAAATGGTCTCACCTGGGTGGACATTTTTATTGTTTTATTTTTATTTTAATCAGCCCATTGGGCATAGATATTTTGTAAACAGGCCAATTCACCTGACTTCATTTACCCAATTTTGATAATAGATAGCAATATTAATTGGTTCACATTTATGATGAGAGACTAGATGACTGGAGTCGTTGGAAGCAGGCTGTAACTTGATCATCCCCATTTATCAGATTCTTATCCAATTTAAAGACCTAGAACAAGTGATGGGCCCCTTGCTCCTTTTATTTATTTTTTGTTAGAGAAGTTGTGGGTTTACAGAACAATTGTGCATTCAAAAACAGGATTCCCATATACCACCCCACCACCAACACCTTGCATTGGTATGGAACATTTGCTACAATCATTGATGGCACATTTTTATAATTGTACTATTAAAGTCTATGGTTTAATTTAGGGTCCACTGTTTGTGTAGTGTATTCCATGGATTTTTTTTTATTCTGTTACCATAAGTACAATCTGACATTTCCCCTTTTAACCATATTCAGATATGTATTTAATTGTGTTCACAATGTTATATTAACATCACCATCCATTACCAAAACATTTCTGATTTCAAATAGGAACCCTGTACATTTTAAGCCTTAACGTCCCATTCCCTATCCCCACTTCCTATAACCTACATTCTAGATTCTAGATTCTAACTCTATGAGTTTGCTTGTTCTAATTGTTTCAAACCAGTGAGATCATATGATATGTGACTTTTTGTGTCTGACTTATTTCACTCAACATGTTGTCCTCAAGGTTCATCCGTGTTTTCACATGTATCAGAACTTCATTCCTTTTTATGGTTGAATAATATTCTATTTTCGGTATATACCTCATTTTATTTATCCATTCATGGTTGATGGACACTTGTGTTGGTTCCATATTTTGGCAGTTGTGAATAATGCCACTATGAACATCAATGTGTAAATATCTGTTTGAATCCCTGCTTTCAATTCTTTTGAGTATATACTTAATAGTGGGATTGTGGGCTTATATGATAGTTCTATACTTAGCTTTCTGAGGAACCACCAAACTGTCTACCACAGCAGCTGCACCATTTTACATTGCCACCAACAATGCATGTGTTTTCCTATTTCTCTGTTTCCTCATTGTATTCCATTTTTTAAGCAGCTGCCATTCTAATCAGTGTGAAATGTATGTCATTGCAGTTTTGATTTGCATTTCCCTGATGACTAATGATGTTCAGCATCTATTCAGATGCTTTCTGGCCATTTGTGTATCTTCTTTAGAGAAATCTCTGTCAAAACTTTTGCACATTTTTAATGGGTTCTTTGCCTTTTTGTTAATTTGGAGACTTTCTTTATGTATCCTGGATATTAATCCTTTATCAGATATGTGGTTTCCAAATATTTTCTCCCATTATGTAAGTTGTCATTTTACTTTCATGATAAAAGTCCCTTGAGGAACAAAAGATTTTAATTTTGTTGAGGTTCCATTTATCTATTTTTTTTCTTTTGTTGCTTGTGCTTTGGGTGTAAAATCTAGGAAACCATTGCCTAACACCAGATCCTGAAAACACTTCCCTACATTTTCTTCAAAGAGTTCTATCATTCTTTAATCCGCATTGAATTGATTTTTTTTATATGGTGTGAGGTAAGGATCCTCCTTATTGTTTTACAAATGGAGATTCAGTTTTCCCAGAACCATCTGTTGAAGAGACTATTCTTTCCCAATTGAGTGTTCTTTGCCACCTTGTCAAAAATCACTTGCCCATAAATATAGGGGTTGATTTCTAAGCATACAATTTGATTCCATTAGTCCATATGTCTATCCTTGTGCCACACCATGCTATATTGGTTATTATGGCTTTGTAATAAGTTTTAAGACCAGGAAATGTGAGTCCTCCATCCTTCTTTTTCTGAAAATGGCTTTAGCTATTCAGAGCCCTTTAACCTTCCATACAAATTTGATGGTTATCTTTTCTATTTCTGCAGAGAAGGTTGTTGCAATATTGATTGGGATTGCATTTAATCTATAAATTTCTTTCAATAGTATTAACATTTTAATGATATTTACTCTTCTAATCCATGAACACTGAATGCCCTTCCATTTGTGTAGGTCTCCTTTAATTTCTTTTAACAATGTTTTGTCATTTTCTGTGTATAAGTCCTTTACATCCTTGTTTAGATATTCCAAGATATGTGATTCTTTTAGTTGCTATTGTGCATGGAATGTTTTCTTGCTTTCTTCTTCCAGTTGTTCATTTCTGGTGTATAGAACCACTACTGATTTTTATTTATATATAATTGGGTCAGTCCTTTTTATCCATTTACTTTTTTTTTTAAGATTTATTTTTTATTTATTTCTCTCCCCTTTCCAGCCCCACTCCAGTTGTCTGCTCTCTGTGTCCATTTGCTGTGTGTTCTTCTGTGTCTGCTTGTATTCTTGTCAGTGGCACCCAGAATCTGTGTCTCATTTTGTTGCGTCATCTTGCTGCATTAGCTCTCTGTGTGTGTGCAGTGCCATTCCTGGGCAGGCTGCACTTTTTTCGCACTGGGCAGCTCTCCTTACAGGTCACACTTCTTGCACGCAGGGCTTCCCTATGCAGGGGACACCCCTGCATGGCACTGCACTCCTTGTGTGCATCAGCACTGCACGTGGGCCAGCTCATCACATGGGTTAGGAGGCCCTGGGTTTGAACCTTGGACCTCCCATGTGGTAGGCGGATATCCTATCCATTGGACCAAATCCACTTCCCCATTACTGATTTTGAGGTATTAATCTTGTACCCTGCTGAATTCATTTATTAGTTCTAAGAGCTTTGTTGTTGATTTTTCAGGATTTTCTGTATGTAGGATCATATCATCTGCAAATAGAGAAAGTTTTACTTCTTCCTTTTCAATTTGGGTGCCTTTTATCTCTTTCTTGCCAATTGCTATGTCAAGTATTTCCAGTACATAGTTGAATAACAGTGGTGACAGTGCATATCCTTGTCTTGTATCTGATCTTAGAGGGAAAGCTTTCAGTCTTTCACCATTAAGTATGATGTTAGCTGTATGTTATTCATATATGCTCTTTATCATGTTGAGGATATTTCCTTCTATTCCTGAGTGTTTTTATCAAGAAACGGAGCTGTATTTTGTCAAATGCCTTTTCTACATCAATTTAGATGATCATGTGGGTTTTTTCCCTTCTTTCTGTTAATTTGTTGTATTACATTAATTGATTCTCTTATGTGGAACTAACCTTGTATTACAGGGATAAATCCCACTTAATCATGGTGTATAGTTCTTTTAATATGTTGTTGGATTCAGTTTGCTAGTATTTTGTTGAAGATTTCTGCAACTATATACATAAGAGATATTGGTCTCTGGTTTCCTTTTCTTGTGGTATCTTTACACCACTTTAGTATGAAAGTGACAGCCTCATAGAATGAGTTTGAGAGCATTCCTTCCTCTTCAATTTTTTGGAAGAGTTTGAGCAGAATTGAAGTTAAGTCTTCATGGAATGTTTGGTAGAATTCCCTTTTGAGGCCATCTGGTCCTGGGGTTTTCTTTGGAGGTTTTGGATTATTGATTTGGTCCCTTTACTAGTAATTGGTGAGACCTCTATTTCTTGAGTCAGTGTAGGTAGTTTGAGTGTTTCTAAGAATGTGTCCATTTCATATAGGTTATCTAATTTATTGACATATAGTTGTTAATAGTATCCTCTTATAGTCCTTTTAATTTCAGCAGGGTCAGTAGTAATGTCCCCTTTTCATTTCTGATTTTTATTTGTATCCTCTCTCTTTTTTTCCTTTGTCAGTCTAGCTGAAGGCTTATCAATTTTATTGATCATTTCTAAGAACCAACTTTTGATTTTGTTGATGCTATTGTTTTTTGCTTTTTAGTTTCCTTTATCTACTCTCTAATATTTGTTATTTCCATATTTCTGCTCACTTCATGTTCAGTTTGCTCTTCTTTTTCTATTTTTTCCAGTTTTGTTTTGTCTTTATTTTTAAGTACTAAGGGCCAGGAATTGAACCTGGGACCTTGTATATGGGAAGCCAGTGCTTAACCACTGAGCCACATCATCTTCCCTGAGTTGGTTTTTTCATTTGTTTTGCTTGTTGTTTGCTTTTGTTTTTTCAGGAGGCACCAGAAACTGTACCTGAGACCTCCCATATGAAAGACAGGAGTTCAACCACTTAAGCCACATCTGCTCCCCTATTTCTTCCAGTTTTGAGGTTAGGTCTCCAATTTGAAGTCTTTCTTTTTTTTAATGGAAACTCTTAGAGTTACAGATTTCCCTCCCAGCACTGCCTTCACTGTATTCCATAAGTTTTGGTATGTTGTATTTTCATTTTCATTCACCTCATTATATATCCTAATTTAGCTTCAGATTTCCTTTTTAACTCATCTGGTTGTTTAAGAGTATGTTGTTTAGCTTCTATATATTTATGAATTTTCCATTTCTGCTTCTGTTATTGATTTCTAGCTTCATTCTGTTGTGGTTGGAGAATATGCTTTGTATAATTTCAATATTTTTTAGCTTACCAAGACTTGTTTTGTGACCCAATATATGGTCTATAAGGAGAATGATCCATATGAACTCAAAAAGAATGTGTATTCTGTTTTTGTTTTAGTCTCTTACCATTAATGTAGACCCCTCGATTTTTCCCTTCAAATCTGTAATTATTTGCTTCATATATTTGGTGCTCTGCTGTTAGGTGCATGTATATTTATATTTGTTATGTCTTCCTCTCTAATTGTCCTCTTTATCAGTATATTATGACCATCTTTGTCCCTTGTGATTGTTTTTTAATTACAGTCTATTTTATCTAATATTAGTATGGCCATGCTAGCTCTCTTTTGGTTACTACTTGAGTGGTATTTTTTTTTTTATCCTTTCACCTTCAGTCTACTTTTTTTTTTTTTTTAAAGGGATTCTTTTTTTTTTTTTTTTTTTTAGATTTATTTTTATTTATTTAATTCCCCTCCCCTCCCCCGGTTGTCTGTTTTCTGTGTCTTTTTGCTGCGTCTTGTTTCTTTGTCCGCTTCTGTTGTCTGTCAGCGGCACGGGAAGTGTGGGTGGCGCCATTCCTCGGCAGGCTGCTCCCTCCTTCGCGCTGGGCGGCTCTCCTTATGGGTGCACTCCTTGCGCGTGGGGCTCCTCTACGCGGGGGACACCCCTGCGTGGCACGGCACTCCTTGCGCGCATCAGCACTGCGCATGGGCCAGCTCCACACGGGTCAAGGAGGCCCGGGGCTTGAACCGCGGGCCTCCCATGTGGTAGACGGACGCCCTAACCACCGGGCCAAAGTCCGTTTCCCTCAGTCTACTTTTATCTTTGAATTTAAGGTGAGTCCCTTGCAGACAGCAAATAGTTGGGTCATGCTTTTTTATCCATTCTGCTATTCTCTGCTTTTTGATTGGATATTTTAATCCATTTACATTTAAAGTCCCTACTGAGAAGGCAGCACTGAGCATGCTGAGTACACATCATAAGCAAAGCTTACCCGCCCAAGTTGAAAAAATTTATAGACAAAAAGTTATCACTGAAATTAAATGGTGGCAGACATGTCCAAGGAATATTGTAGGGATTTGATCCCTTTATGAATCTTGTGATAGATGAGTATATGGAGATGGCAGCTAGTTGGCCATAGAACAATATTGGAATGGTGGTAATACGAGGAAATAGTATCATCATGTTAGAAGCCTTGGAACAAGTATGTGTTTGGCAGAGAAATTAATTGCATCCACATGTCCCCTTCCCAAAGGGCCTGTTTTTCTGTGATATAATAATTGGGTCATGTATGTTCTTCATATTAAATTTTTTGTTAAACTTTTGTAATAGTCAAAAAAAAAATAAAGTCACTGCTGATAACGCAGGACTTTCTGCTGCCATTTTGTTCTTTAGCCTCTGAAGTTGTGTACATTTTTTTGTCCCTCACATCTGTTAATGCCTTTTATATTTATTTGCCTTTTTCTATTGTGCCATATTGAGTGCCTTCTCATTACTATCTGGATATATTTTTTAACTATTTCCATGTGGTTATCAAGGAGTTAAAATTTAATATCCTGAATATATAACAATCATATTTGGCTTGATACCAACTTAACTTCAATAGCATGCACATGTACTTTCCTATACCACTCAATCCCTACCATTTTTTTTACTTATTATCAATTATATCTTTGCACATTGAACATCCAAAAACATAGATTTATCATTATTTTATAGCACCTCTTGGAAGTAAGAAGTGGAGTTACATTCCAAAAAATACACTATAATAATACTGGCGCTTATCATTATGTAAGTGATTACCTTTACCACAGGTCTTTATTCCTTTACTTAGCTTTGAACCACTGCCTAATGTCCTCTCCTTTAAGTCTGAAGAACATCCTTCAGCGTTGCTTATAGGGCAAGTCTACTGCTGATAAACTCCCTCAGCTTTTCTTAATCTGAGAATGTCTTAATCTCTCCCTCATTCCCTCCCACCCTCCTGAAATGGCTCCCTCACCTATCTGTTCATTATCTGCTCATTGTCTCTGCTAATTACCTCCACTTGTCTTCTTTAGGAGATGCCAGGAACCAAACCCAGGACATCCCATCTGGGATGTAGGTGCCCAACTGCTTGAGCCACATCTGCTCCCTGCTCATTGTGTCTGCTTGTTGTAGCTGCTCATTTGTCAGCTCTTTGCATCAGCTTATTGCATCAGCTTGTTGCATCTGCTCATCTTCTTTAGGAGGCACTGGGAACTGAACCCAGGGCCTCCCATGTGGGAGACAAGTGCCCAACTGCTTGAGCTACATCTGCTCTCTCTCTCTCAATTTGAAAGAGAGTTTTGCTGGATAAAACTATTGACAGCCAGTTGTGTCCTTCAGCACTTTAAGTATTTCAACCCACTACCTTCTTGCCTCCATGGTTTCTGATGAGAAATCTGCACTCAATCTAATTGAAACTCCTTTGTACATAACATGGTGCTTTTCTCTTGCAGCTTTTAGAACACTCTCCTTGTCCTTTGCATTCAATAATGCAATCAATATATAAAGGAGTATGTTTGTCTTCACATTTATCCTGTTTGGTGTTCCCTGAGCTTCTTGAATATGCAAATGCACATATTTTTCTAAGTTTGAAAAGTTCTCTGTCATTATTTCTTTGACTATTCCTTCTGCTCCTTTCTTTCTTCTCCTTCTGGAACTCCCATCATACATATATTGGTGTGCTTGATGGTATCCCATAGCTTTCTTCAGTGGTTTTTGCTTTTAATATTTCAAGTGTCTTGTTTTCAAGGTCACTGATTCTTTCTTTTGCCAGCTCCAGTCTGCTCTTGAAACTCTCCTGGGCATTACTAATTGCAGTTGTTGTGGTCTTCAACTCCAGTAGTTCTGTTCGGTTCCTTTTTAAATTTTCTGCCTCTTTACTTACAATCTCATAGTGCTCATTTATTCTTTTCCTGATGTCCTTTATTTCTTTCTCCATACTTCCTTTCATGTCCTTGAGATCATTTTTTTAAAGGCTTTATCCAGTATATCCATATTCTCATCTTCTTTTTGGTGTTTTCTTTATTTTTATCCTCTTCCTTTGGATGGGCTATAATTTCCTACTTCTTTATTTGTCTTGTACCCTTCGGTTGTACACTATACATTTTAAAATATTAAAATGCACTTAATACATTAATAAAACTCTGGGATTTATTCCCTTAGATGTCTGTTTCTTGGTTTTGTAACCAGCTGATGATAAGACAGAGCTTTTCTTGCGCTTCATCCCTCCTCTCAGGAAGGTCCACCCAAGGTGAATGCAGTGTAGGCAGGATCTTTCCTGTCTTCCTGAGCCTCTGTCTTGTCCTTGGCTTTTGCTTGTTAGATTTTTGGGGGTTGCCTGTTTGCAGGAGTTTGATTGTCCCTCTGTTTCCTAAGAGACAAACCTCCAGCTCCCAGACCTTTGAAGCCAGCAGGACTTTGGCCTCGACTGTCCACCTCTATACTTTTTTACACTCCTTTCATTGTCCCGAGCTGCTTTTTGACTGCAGGGCATATTCTGGGAGCAGTGTCAACCTGAAGAGGACTTTCCCAGCCAAAACAGGGCCAGGGACCCACAAAAGGGGCACAGACCAGTGCCAAAGTGCCCTAGAGAGGGGATCAGGATGGACATCAAAAGCTTCTCCAATGGTTCCCCAGAACTGAGCTTTCCTGGCCTGCCCAGCAAATGCAGCCCTACAGCTAACTGTCTTCCACAGCCTAGAGGAAGCACAGCATCTTTAAATCTCTACCACCTCCATCTCAGGCAGGGTGGGTTGAAATAATGGTAGCTGCCACCTTTGTCTGGGGTGGGTTGGAACAATAGCTACCTTCAGAACTGGGTTCTCAGCTATCTGAATTCAATCAAAAGTCATGATTGGTGATTGGCTATGCCCACCCCTGTTCATGGGGGAGAGGAATTTTAAGTCCCTTTCTACCACCAGTTGCTAGCCAGGGACTGGACCCCATGGCAACCTGCTACAAAGGGGGAGCATGGGCACCAGGAGCCGCCACTTGGAAAGAACAGTTTACAGCTCTTTACTGTAGTTTATCAGCCTCTTCCTTCCACTCCTCCCTCGATGCTGTACAGTGTTCTTCTGGCCTCTGGAGTTTGAAAATAGTTGTTCCAGACAGTTCCTGCCTGTTCCATAGTTGTTTTGGAGGACGGACTGAGTCCTGGAGCTCAGTACTCCTCCGTCTTCCCTGGAAGTCAGCTACTTGCCCTTCTGACTTCCTTTTTTTTAAAAAAAAAAAGATTTACTTTTTTATTTATTTCTCCCCCTTCCCCCTATTCCCCCCATTGTCTGCTCTCTGGGTCCATTTGCTGTGTGTTCTTCTGTGTCTGCTCGTATTCTCATTAGGTGGCTCTGGGAACCAATCCTAGGACCTTCCGGAGTGGGAGAGAGGTGATTACTCTCTTGCACCACCTCATCTCCCTGTTCTGCTTCATCTTATTTTCTCTCCTCTGTATCTCTTGTTGCGTCATCTTGCTGCGCCAGCTCTCCACGTCGTCCAACACTCCTGTGCAGGGCGGCTTTCCCACACAGGGTGGCATTCCCATGCAGGGCATCACTCCTGTGTGGGGCCACATTCCTGTGTGGGCCAGCACTCCACGTGGGCCAGCTTGCCCTCACCAGGAGGCGCTGGGTATTGAACCCTGGACCTCCTATATGGTAGATGGGAGCCCAATTGGTTGAGCCACATCCGCTTCCCCTGATGTCCTTTTGTTTGGTCTCCCTTACTCTCTGGTACACTATATGGCCCTCCACCCTTCTCACCTCTCCTGTTATTTCCCCCACTCTTCTGCTCCTCACGCACAGTGCTTCTCCAACTTCCCCATCACAGCTGCCCCAGGCCCTGCCCTTTGGCCCAAGCATGTCACCTGCTCAGCACACAAGTAGCCCATTTGCCATTCACCTGGCACCTCCCGCCCTGCAGGGGAGCTCTGACCTGTAACACAGCGAGCTTGTTGCTTGTCATTGTCTGGTCCTGGAGTACTCACCACGGCCCCCAACTCACTCTCCCGTGCTATGGTTTGTTCTTCATGGCACTTATTGCTTCCTGAAATTGGATATCCATTTGGGTATATATCATTCAAGAAAGAGAATTTTTGTCATACTACTCTGTCCCCTGCTCTTACAACAGGGCTAATAGACACTTTAAACAGTATTTGTGGAAGGAATCCATGGAAGGGGCTGCACTCTCCTGTCCAGTCAGTGGCACTGTCTCTGAAGGAGCTTTCCTGGGAACAGTGTGAAGACTGTTAGCCCAGAGCCTTGAATGGTTTTTAACCCATACCTCCTGTTGATAAAGCAAAAACACATGGTCCTCTGCAAGGCCTAGAGCTGGGAGTGGAGTGGAATAGAATGGGGTAGGGGTAAAGTAACATTCCTGAAAATCTGCAGAGGCAGGAGAGAGGTTTAGGCTTCTCAGGAGGCAGCATGAACAGCCCACCCTCCCAGTCCTCTTCACTAAATGCACCTTCTCTCAGGTGCACTGATGCTTAATGTATGGAGAATTTTTAATTAACTTGGTTATAAAAGTGTGGAAATAGAGTTGATGGTAACACATTATAGTGAGTAGAACTAAAGCAGCTGGTTTATAAATGGGATTGTGGCTGAAAAGGGTAGTCTAGGGATGTAAACGTCAATTGAAAGAGAGCTAGAGAATAATCTGGGGACTGAATAACACAGTGAACCCAGAGGTGGATGAGAATTGTGGCTAATAGTACAAATGCAAGAATGTCCTTCTGTGAACTAGACCAAATGTACATCACTATTGCAAGACGGTAAGAACGTGGAGAAGCATGGGGAAAAATACAATTTATGTAACCTCTGGACTACAGTTAACAGCAATACTGTAATATTCTTGCATCAATGCCAAAGATGCTAATAATAGGGGCATATGGAAAAAATATTCCAAATGTATGCTATAGACCATAGTTAGTGGTAATATTCTGATGATATTATCTCATAATCTGTAACAAATGTTCCACAACAATATAGTGTGTTGGTGGAGGGGTGTTGTATGGGAATCCACACATGAGCTTGGTTGTTTTGGTAAGTTCACAACCTCTCTAATAAAAATATATTTCAGGTAAGCCAATGTAGCCTAGTGGTGGAGCATCTGCTTCCCATGTACAAGGTCCTGGGTTCAATCCCTAGTACCACCTAAAAGAAAATACACACACACACACATATATATATGAAAAAAACTTTTTCCCATAACAAAAAAAAGTACCTTTTCTCAGCCAGGGTTTTGGTGCAAGTGGGGGAAGGTGTGACAAGGTCTCGGGTCTTGCAGTTTCTCTCACCTAATGGAAAATGAAGGACCATAGGGTATTTATGCACAGAGAAGCATAAGCCCATCCAAGTCCCAAGTTATTTGTCCTAAACGAAGCCACACCAGAAGAACCCCTCTCTCTACTAGTGGAAACAGCAGTCCCTGCTTAGAATGCTACCGATGCTGGCTAGAGAGATAGCAGTGATTTACCATCAAGAGGCCTAAGCTTAATTTGGCTGCTTATTTACTAAAGAAATCAGATTTTTACCTGTCCTGCAGCCCCTTGGATCTCAGAGGCAAGAAAATATACCCCCTATTCCCGTACAGTCTGTTTTTTATTTTACTATCAACTGGGCATGGAAGTGGAGGGAATTAGGAGAAAAAAGCAATATCAGGTATTATCTAATCCTTCAGCCCAACATGTAATTACTGGACACTTCTCTGCCAAGCCCTGAGTTTGGAGCTAGGAACACTAGCATGGTAAGAACTCCTCCTAGCCCGGGAGGAGTTCACAGTCTAGCATGGAAACCAACACTGCTCATTTCAATGCCATTTGCTGACTCTTCAGCCTTCGTGCTGCTGCTTTATAGTAGCAGCATTCTCTAGGTCCGAGCGCAAATGAACATGTTATCCACAGTCTGAAAAGAGGCTGCGAGCCCTGCTGTGATCTGTCCCTCCAAATTACTACCGGATTTTATGCAGCTGACATGTGCAATTACTTTAAATTCCACTGGTGTCTTGTTGGGAACACAACTCCAGCTCCAAAGTCCTGACAGCTCAGCTAACATTCAAATGGAGCTTATCAGATCAAAGGAACTGGCTCAGTACTGCTGTTTGACTTATCAGTGTACAGTGAAGTGGCCTAAAAATGCTGTCGGAATCTTAGGAGGACCTTTAAAGCTGAATGGACAGCACAGAGTGAAGGAAGTAAGAAGGGGATTGCAATGGATCTCAGGTGGCATTGCAGTTCTCTAAACTTATGTAGACCCAGGACTTAGGTTTGAGCTTACTGGTATGTAGTTTTCTTTCATAGCACTTACCATCATTTGCAATTAAATATTTATATTAGCACCTGTGGAAGATTCTTCCTTTTTCCCATCATTGTATGTATTAGTGTCTAGCATATAACTGCCAATATACAGTTGTTAAGTAAATGAGCTAAACAAGTAGACTTTGTAAAATCTTGGTCTCCAATTCTGTATGAAGAGGGGATTCAACCTAAGTATAGCGTACCAAGAGGTGTGAGGCATCTCAGAGAGAGGGTTTCCAGGGGCTTGGGGTTCTAGTACCTCGTACTTCTCTCCCCTCTTCCTTCCACTTGATAAAACTTGATAGAGATTGGTAAAAAATGCTGTATATGGGTTGGGTTATAGGTGAGCATTCTGGTGTAAGTTCTTTCTCTAAGTACCCATACTCTTTTTTTTTTTTTTTTGTACTTGACATGTATATTTTTTATTGAGGTAAAATTCACATAACATAAAATTAACCATTTTAAAAGTACAGTGAGTGACATTTAGTACTTTCACCATATTGTGCATCAGCTTTATCTCCCAATATACTCTTGAGTTTTCTTTTGGTTTCCTCCAAGAGAACACTAAAGACTTTATTCCTGTGCCTGTTTAAGGTGACCAAAGAGCTCCAAGGAACCGCCAAAGCAAGATCTTGAGCACTTTGACTGGTGATCCTTTGAATCAGATGTAGTCCTTGCCCTCACGGGAAATAAGATTCCTGCCTTCAGTAAACCCCAATGCAGGACTCCAATGTATCATCGTAAGTACAGCAAGAAGAGCCTGCACCAGCTACCCCATCACAGACCCCTGAGGAAGGGTTCTTCAAAGACTGAATTGAAGCCTTCAGACCAATCTTCTCCTTTTATTTCCCCAGATTAGCACATAATTACCATGAGAACATGTGCAGAGTCCTGCAATATTAAGGTAGAACCTGTGTTCAGATAGGTATAGGTTAAGATGGGGGTAAATAAGAGAAAGCAAACAAATATAAGATGTTGGCTTCCTAATGAATCAGACTCTTTGCAGGCTGTTTCTGTTTTCTTCCCACATCACTACCCCACAGCTATCTGTAATACCCGGTGTGATGGTTAGGCTAATGTGTCAACTCGGTCAGGTAATGGTACCCAGTTGTTTGGTCAAGCAAGCACTGGGCAACTTGTAATACAAGGGCATTTCAGGGACTTTAATCATCAGTAAATTGATTGTGTAGATGGGTGGTTACATCTACAATCAGCTGAGGAGATTGCCATCAGCAATGAGCGATGTCTCATCCCATCATTTGAAGGCCTTAAAAGAGGAAGTGATTTCAGCATTCAGGGAGAATTTGGATCTCTACTTCAGACAGACAGCATCTCCTGGAAACCCATCAACGACCTTCGTCAGAGCTGCTCGCTTGCAGCCTGCCCTGTGGAATTTGGACTCCCATCCCCATGGTCACATGAGACAATTTTATAAAATCTCATACTATTTACAGATATCTCCTGTCTGTTCCGTTTCCCTAGAGAACCCTGAGTAACACACCCAGTGACACTCAGTTCTCTCTTGCTGAACCCAGATCTTCCCTGGTATTCCATATCAACTCCTTTCCCTGCCATTCCCCAGCAGAAGTCTCCACCCTTCCCTGCACTCATGAATACCTCCCTATCAAGTCCTCATTTGGGGTACTTCTTTTCTGCCTGGACATATTACTCTAGTCTTTCATGCTCTCCATGCGTTTCATGCTGACTTGTCCCTGGCAAGTTAACACACTCCTCTGATAGCAGTAACAGCTCTGTGATCTCTAACAAATCACTGTCATCCTTTCAGGTTCTCTCTGCCTCCACGGCAAGGTACCACTCACCAAATCCTGGGGTCTCCCACATCCAGGCCTTCACTGGCCTTTTTGACCAATTTTGCTCAGAACCGACACATTTTCAGGGCCCAGTGGATGCCATGAGGTCTAGCTTGTTCTCATACCCACAAGCACTTTGGGTAAGAAAACTTATATTATACTTTCCAGCACACTTTTCTCGGACTTTGCCCCTAGAGCTGTTAATGTGTGAAATTTCCAGGGAGGGTGAAGGGGAGCGATGCGGTCTAGGGGTGAAGGCACAGCAGCCCGTCCCTGTTTGGCGTCACCCTGCTTGGTCTTGCCTGTCCTGGGGACTCAGGGCCTGGCATGAGATGGAGGGTGACCGTTGAATTTGTCACCTAAACTGGGGCACTCTCAAGAGTGGGAAAACTACCGTTAATAATTCCACTGGGATATAGGGTCACACTATTTAAACAGGTTTTTGAGTCTGGAATTGTGTTTAAATCCAGGGCCCTAGATTAAATTACATTCTAATTTAATTGCTCCCTTGCTGATGGCTCAGGCAAAGGGCCCTCTTATTATAGAATTACACTATGGCCACTGAAGCATGCTACATTTAGTTCCATTTACATACAGAAAGATCTCGTTCCAGCTACCAGGAGCTCAATACTGGCTGACACAGTGTCCAGAGCAGAACAACTGCATCCTACCCCCAACCCCAGAGTTTCCTGAAAAGTAGTCTGAAAGTTTAAAATGTTTCTAAAGTAAACTGAAACAATCCAGTCATTTATTTTAGGTTCTTTTAGGAGAGCCTTGCAGATGGTTTACAGAAGTCACCAGGCCAACAAAATCTGTTTAGCACAAGAAATTAAAATAACCCTACCAAATTATCCTTGTTTCTCTTACATAGTCAAAAACTGAATTTCTTATTTCAGTCTATTAAACTTGTTTCATGCCGCATTCTGTGAACTGAACTATGGAAATAATTCCTTATAGAGCCATACATTTGTCCTTTATTGCTTAATTCTGGAACCCCAAAATATAATACTTATTTTAGTTTGTTAAAGGCTGCCAATGCAATATATCAGAAATGAGATGGCTTCTATAATGTGGTTTATTAACTTACACGCTTACAGTTTCAAGCTGGGGAAAATGTCCAAATCAAGGCAACAGGCTAAGCTCTCACCCTGAAGGTCAGCTGCTGGCAAGCCCAGACTGCTACCAAGTGGCAGAGCACAGTGGCAGCTCTGCTGGTCTCTCCTCCTCTAGGCTCACGCTCCTCGAGCTCAGCCATGGTGACAGGCCCATGGTGGTGTCAGCTAGTCTCTCCCCTCTCCTCCAGGCCTTGTTGCTTCAACTTCCGGCTGCTCCTTCTGTGGCTTTCCTCTCTCCTGGGTTTGTTGATTTCAACTTCTGGAGGCTTCTTTCTGTCACTGAGGCTTTTCTCTATCTGTAGCTTTTTATTCCTCCGTTTATAAAGGACTCCAGTAAGAGGAACCGTGCATCCCCCAATCTAATCAAAGGCCCTTAGATGAAGTAACTTAATCAAAAGGAAGGTCAAACGGTCCCATCCACAATAGGTTTTCATGCACAGAACGGGATTAGCTTTAAGAACAGGATTTTCTAGCATCCACCCAACTTCAGACCGCCAAAACGATATAAGTTCTGACTCTTCCCGTTTTCTTTTCCATTTATTCATGTCTTTCCCCTTTATACAAACCTCCTATCAAAAATTTCCAGAAGACATTAAACACTAATATTAATCAATCCTAGAGGCGTTCTTTCTCCTTCTCATTGCTTATCTTTCTGCCAGTCTCTATGGCATCAGCTCCATTAAAAAAAAAACAGATAAAACCCAATTAAAAATACTTCCCATGGGGAGCAGGCATAGATCAGTGGTTGAGCGCTTGCTTCCTGTGTATGAGGTTGCAGGTTCAATTCCCATGCCTCCTAAAAATAATAATAATACTTTCCTCCTGGCAAGAAACTTAATTGGCTGCCCTGCTGGAGGGTTGGAAAATAGAGGGATCCGAGTGGCTTTAATTCCCTCAGAGGTTTTAATTCAACACTCTTATGAGAAGATTTCAAAGAAACGCCAGCTATCAATGGACCTCCAAAATGACCATTTCTCACTCAGTCATGAAATTTAATTTATTCATTACTGTGAGAAATAAAAGAATTGCCCCCTCCCCACCAAAGGGAGCCTGGTCCCCGTGCAAACCCAATCCTCAGCGCCCTAGAGCCGCTAGTCGGCAGCTCCCGCCGAGCTTCCTCCTCAGAAGCAGGACGTGGGAAACGCCACGAGGCGACGCAGCTTCGTCATCCTCTCTGCTGTCCTGCAGTCTTGTTCGTGCCTTTCTTAAAAGCAGCTGTTCCTGAGCGCTTATGGTTTTACAAAGCAGTCTTCATGTTCCCGGTGGCATAATTGCCCAGATGTATCCATACCTGCTGCCCTGGGGACTCGGGATTAGAGGCTCAGGGGAACTTGGGAGGAAGGTGTGTGGAATGCGGGGTACAGTCAACCCCCGGGGGCGCCGGGTCTACACGCCCGCGGGAGCGGCGCCCTCTAGTGGCTCTTGACTGATGTTCACAGGGGAACAAATGCATACCAGGCACGGTGCGTTCCCGGAAGCGGTGGTTGTAACTAAAACATTTCCACAACACAGGGAATGTGTCCACGTTTAGTGAGCTTGCGGTATCTCGCTGTCTTCATAAAGGAAAAGAGTTGAAAACGGGCGCTTTCTCTTCTCCGAGCACAGCTCCTGCTCACGCTCTGAATTCATCACCCGAGACGGCACCGCGGGCATCTCAGGCTTCAAACAGCCGCGGCAATTTCTTGCCTTCATTTTCTGTTTCTGTCTAGTTTCACTACCAGTCCCATTTATTTGTCCTTTATAATATTTCTCATATTTTCTGCCCTTCTTGTCAATTTTCCCAACCGACAAATATATAACTGCCCAAAAGCATCTGAAGCAAATATAAAATACAGAGCACATACATCGAAGGCTCTTGACTGGCTGGCAGCCCTTCATCCTGGCCAGGACAGCTCCAAACTTCCATCCCACGGACAGCAGCCTTTTCTGGTGGTTCTGAGCCCCAGCCCTCTCCACCTTTCAAAGACTCTGGAATCTAGAGTAAATGATTTCTCGTGCCATTATGTGCCTGGGTCCCCGTGCTCCTTCCTAATCCTTCTTTCCCTGAAGGATCTTCTGACCACCCAACCCCAGCAGGCTCTACACTTCCGTGAACTCGGAGTTGACGTTGCCTTCAGGGAAGTTAGGACACCCAGCTCTAACCCTTGCTTCTCTTTGTCCTAGCAAGTTAGTGTCTTGTTGGTTTCCCAGACCAAGCTCCCACTGGCAGTCCTGTCTAGGACTTGAATTCCTGCCCTCTAAACTGAGCTCGTAGGGCCTCCTGGATGAGCTGCCTCAGCCCTGGGGAGCTGCAGACCTACCTTTCTCTCGCCTGCCCTTCCCCTTTCAGATGTTACCTGTTCCTAATCCCACCAGTGTGTCCTTGTAGGTCCCGGTCTTTCTGGCTGCCCGTGGAACTTTGCTGCAATTCTTCCAGCTGGGGACTTGGTATGACACCAGCGCCTGTTGTGACTACTTGCTTCTGAGATGAAGGATACAGGACCCCACAGCCTGCCTCAGTCTACCACCACTCAGATGCAGTGAAGGGTCCAGCAAGAGGGCCAGGATCCCCAGAGAGACTCTCCGTCCCTCGCCAGCACCCCCTCCCCGGGGTCCCCTGCCGTCTCTCTTGGGAACTTTTCTCTCAGTATCCCATAGGACATTTCAAGGAGGTAGCAAGGTCTGTATCCCTAGGTTTGACTTCTGAGGTCACCTTTCCCAGCCTTGTCCTCCCTGGTGAAGGACACACAATCTAGCAACTTAGAGTACACCTGCTCTTTTAATTTAAGGTCATCTCGGATGCTCAGCTAAAGAGAAAAATATAAATGCGTATGTGTCAACATTACCCTGGCATCTTGGCTCAGATTTTAAAATTTTAAAGTCATTTTTTGGAACCCCCTGTATCTCTCTGTTTCTCTCTCACACACATCCCTTCCATCCCATCCCACTGCTTCTCTAGCTCTTGATCCTGGACACCCTATTACATTATTTCTCTCTCCTTCTACCACTCAGATCCTGGCGGGTCCCTTTCACTCTGGGCCCTAAGTATACCAATACAGCTGTAGATTGGCTCTTCCTCCTCTAAAGCCCAGACTACCTCCTGGACTCAGCACCCAGAAGGGCCCATAACCAGCCTCCTCTCTGCTCCCAGCCAACGTGGTGTCCCTGGCTATTTCCTCTGCTTCTTTAGCTAAAACCACAGGTTCTCCTGTAAGTTCCAGCTCCTCCGTATCCCAAACTCAACTAACTGGCACAGAATTCACCCCATAAACATGTTAGGAACCCTCCCTCTGGCTGGCCCTGCTCTTTTCTTTGTAGCATTATCATTCTCCTAATCCCACATTATGATCATAAGATCCTTAGACACTGGATTCCTCAGTGGTTTGTAGGGAGAGCATGCTCACTTCAAGGGGCCCTTCACACAGGCCCTGCCTTCCCTTCCCACCTCTCACTGGAACAGCACACACTGACATTGCAGAATGAACTAGCTGGATCTTGACAAGGACAATCTGGTTATTTCTCCCAGCTTCACAGGGTATTTTGCTCCTCTGATGGGATCAGTTTGTTCACCAAAAAAACCTGTGCCAGCTTACATCAGCAGTGGATGCAGCCAACACAAGGCAGAATCCTGATCAATAGCTTTGCAAAGAATCCCCTATATTTTTATGTAACATTTATAAAATCTAAATATTTTTTTAAATAAAAATATATTTTTTTAAAAATCACAATGCCAAGACTACCCGCACCCCCTGGCAGCCTCCTCGCCCAACCTGTCTTCCCTTTCGTCCTTTTCAAATCAACAAATTTTCAGTGGAGGAAAATAATTCCAGTTTAAATGTATGGGGGCACTCCGGCTTCAGCTGTGAAATCACAGAGGCACCGCAGCCCCGAGGATAATTATACACGAAGTTGTGTGAAATCAATTACCCTGAATTTCTGAGTTTCCCTTTTCTCTTTATCTAATCATAGTTAGCAGGAAGCTATACCCCTCATCTGACTGGCGTGCTTCTGAGCAGTGATTGCCTTCCCATTAAAGTCAGTTTTCTGACAACTTTCTGCCCATGCACAGTATAATTAAATATTTTGCCTTTCTTCAACATGCAGATTAGTATATGTGAGAAAGAGAAAACCAAGCATTAGAATATAGAGTTTGTTTCATGGCTGCTTCTTGACATTTGCAGTGCAAAGAAATACAATGGCTTTTATGCTGAGAATCCCAAAATGCCTTCAGCAACCTCTGAGGAGCTCTCAGAGAGATCTGGGGTGCTGGCTCAATGACCAGCCCAGCTGCCTGGCTTTCCCCAACAGGCTGGATCTTGCTTGGAGCTCTGCGTTCTGCAGGCCAGTCCCATTGGCTAGTTCTGGAACACTAGAGAAGCCGGTTGAATTGTCGGGGATGCCATTTCTTGATTTCCTTATGGGGAAGGAGAAAAGTTAATAAAGGAAGTTGGCTAATGACAGTCATTCAGAGATAATGTCCATCTCCCAAGGAGTATATGTGAACTCAATAACAACAGATGGCTTTGAAACTTTGAAGTGCTGAGTAGTCAGCAAAGAGCTGCCTCAGGCACTTCTCTGCCAGGCTTGCTCCCCTGCCCAGGCTGCTTAGAGTTGGCTTCCCAGGGCCGGAACCACTGCCCGTGTAAATACTGGGAAGGTAGGGAGAGGCCTTGGACACCTACTGGCACCCTTTTCCTCTGAAAATTGGAAGTGAGGCTGGGCCACAGTATACGTTGTTACAAGATACTCTGAAGCCTTTTAAAGAATAAAATGGCAATTAAAATGATGAAATTGCGTTTGAACTCTGGAGACGGTGAGAACTTTATAATTGACTCTGATGATGTACTTTGTATGCACATACACAGCTATTAATGGTTTGTATGGGAGGGGGTCCTTTTCATTTTGTGTTAACAGTAAAAGCACTCCAAAAATGGCACATAATGGAAATGATTATTTCGCTCCTCTGGAAAGAGGCACTTAACCTTTGATCTTGAGCTAAATTACATTACCGGGGGCCAGAAATTTGTTTCCTTTGGCACTGCATTGATGATGTGTTAAAAGAATTAGTAAATTTTTTAGAGTTCCCCTAAGAATAACTCCCCATAGATTAAAATGAACTAGAGAGAACATTGACTTGAGCAAAGGCAGAGAAAAATATGGACCACCATTAGGTCGTTTTCAGGACTTCCTACTTACCCTTCTTCATGTGAAATAATAAAATGATTCCTCAGCTCTTTTTTTAAATGTTGTTATATAGTAGAATTATGAAGGACTCCTTTTTTCTATTACACCAATATCTGTATTTATATTGTTAAAATAATAAATGTAAATGTAGACCAATAAAATTAAAAAGATGTAAAAAAGTTTGCTTGCCCCCAAACCATACTCAGGTTAATTTCTTCCTGAATAATTTATGTTCATCTGGCTCATTTTTTCTCAAATTGCCACCATCCATGGAAATTATCTAGCCCCAAAACAATAGGGAGCACCAGTATCAAGAATCGTCTTTAAGTGGGTGCTTCTGAGGGTCCAGACCCTCCCTTCTAGGTGCCTTTGATCAAGACGAAGCCCTGTTTTGTACCACATGCCTATACTGTCCCATTTTCCTAACTTACCTTTGCTTCTTCCTCTCATTATTAGAAGACACTTACCCTGGGCTCATAAGCTGAACCATAAGTCCCAGGTTCAGTGAATAGTGACAAGAGACAAAGAGCCTAAATTTGTTGGTGGTGGTGAAACAACCTAATAAATTAGACAGTTTGAGGGGGAAAATATGAAAACAAAAGGATAGATATTATAGGGAAATTTCTCATTAGAAGAAACACTTGAGGAAGAAATGGGGAAACCAAAAGTTCCATCACTTCCTCTCCTTATTCCTTCTCAAGTCTCCTCTAAAGTGCTGGCATTCCTTGGGGCACTTGTGTTATGTCATCCCATAATACTCCCGTAAAGATCCTTGGACCAGCAGGTAGTTCAGGCCATTCAAAGCCCTTGTGCTTCCGAATCAAAGTCGTCTTATCATCTTGGAACCCCTAAAGGTTTTCCAAGAGCTAAACCAAGGCTAAGGCCAATGTGCCCTTCCTGGGTTTTGCCCACCCAAATCGTGACCCCGCCTCGAGGGTACCACGAATAATCCTGGAGGCCACACGTTTTAAACAGTGCTTAGACTTTCATAAAAAGTTGGGGAGGGGAGGCTGTCAGCATTTCTCAAACCGCATTCAACAATTTCATGAGGTGATCTAGAAAGATATAAGAAAACTCAAAGAATGTGTTTTTCCCCTCAGTTACAGTCTGTTAACCCCTTCGGGAATCACAGGGTTCTTCCTGGAGTCACAGGCTCTGAGAAGCGCTATAACAGAGACACCTCTTTAATTCTAACTGATCCAGAGTTTTCCAAATTGCTTTAGCCACAGAATCTTTTGTTTTGTTTTTGTTTTGTTTTTTTTACCTCTTAAGGCACATTTTTATACCTCTCAGAACTGTTCTTTCATGGTGACAATTTGGGAACACTTGAAAAACAGTTATGTCTCATTGGCCTGGGTTTATTGTATTGTCTAGTCCTAGAAAAATGCAAGCCTACCTTTATATTGATTACCTATGATTTGGGTTGCTGAGATGGGCAGCTATTCTCAACATGTATCAGCCGCCCATTGAAAGAGCTGACTACATTGCCTTCTTAGTGATGATGTTTAGAGGATGAGAAAGATAGATCCACTAAATACATATATATATATGGACAGTGATTATTTTTCAGACATTCAGCATGTCACAAAAATGAGGCACCTTCACCCTGGGTGATGGAGAAATCTAAGATTACAGCTCTGAAATTCATTAATGGTTGAAGGAAGAGGAAAGCTTCCTTGGCAGCTAGGTTTTCAACTTCGATGACCTAGCTTATGAAAAGGTTTGTTGTTTGAGGATATTAACTATAGTCTGAGGTTTGGGGGTAGTTTTGTTTTCACATGAGTGGAGAGACAAATGAACTTAAATACTGCCAGGAAGCACCGATCATGCTTTGCAAATAATACAGATCTTTCAAAGATTTCTTTTTAATTTAGTGAATATTTGTTCCATGCCAAACCATTGTGCTAAAAGGAGACTGTGCGTAGGAGGAGCACCTTAAAATCGAGAGCGGTATGCATAAATCTATAAGAAAGCATCAGGAATCAGGGCAGGAGTGGAGGAGGGGCTGCTAGAGCCAAGGACCAATGAGCTCAAACCTACACCTTATCAGATCTGTTTCTCCTAAGTGCCTTCCTCACAGTGGAGCCAACTGGAAGATTCTGGTCCCTCGCAGGGACCAGAAAGGAGGCTTTTTGAAGAAGCAGGGATGAGATTCATGCAAAAATGGGAAGAAGCTGCAGGGGCATTGGGTGGGGGCTCAGGCCCTGCCAGAAGTTTCCAAAACCATTCTTAATCTTAACCTTTCTTGGCCTATTTTTTCATCTTTAAGTAGAACAAGTTTTTGTGTTCAGTTGGTTTTGGTTTTTTACATATCTAGAATATAATACCTTATACCTTAAACTGATGACAGAAAAGCCAATATCATCAAAAAAGTGACATTGTTCCAAGACAGTGTAGTGTGCTTATGTAACAAGTTATTTTACATTTTACCTATTCCATTTCTGAGGAGAACATCTCTCGGCTTTCCTTTGCAATGTTGGATTTCTACATTGGATCTAACATCTCTGTCAGATTTTAAGTCACTCTTTCATATGAATCAAGAAATTTATGTTTGATAGCCATTCACCATGCAGTTTTCAGAGAAAAAAAAAATGTTTTTTTTAGGAGGTACTGGGGATCAAACCTGGGACCTTGTACGTGGGCAGCAGGCTCTCAACCACTGAGCTACACCTGCTTATTTTATCTTAAAATGTTATTAAATTTTAAATCAGTCTATGAGGTTTGGGATGATTGTACTCATTATTTTAGACCTGCTATTTGTTCTGAATTTATCTTCTGATATCATAGGTTGGTCATTTGTTTTCTTTGGCTACTGTTGAAATACACATATACAGTTCACTTCCTAGAATAATATTAGCTTTTTGTTGTTATTAAGTTCCCAGTGCTTTCCAGGAAATTATTATATATGCTCCCTCAAGTCTTTTTTTTCTAAATTCCTAGCTATGTGGTGACTTTTTAAAGTTAATATTCTCAAAGCTTGATATATTTAGGACCCAGTTCCTCATTTCTAAGAATAAATATCGTTCATAATTTGTGACAATTTTATATTTGGGGCCCAATTTCTTGTAGGATATGGTAAATTCATCTTCATGTTTAATCCCATTAAGTGGTTAATGAAGAGCTTTTCCATTCTGTTGTTTGTGAAAGCTCACATTATTACTATCCTTAATTTTTAAAAACCATGAGTCCATTTTATAAAGGCCAATTCAGTTAAAACTAGATAATATATTCACCAAGACCTAATTGGGCACCCATGAGCCATATCACAGTGCCCAGATACAGAGGATTGGGGGCTGGGACATGTATTATTTCCTACTGGTACTGTAACAAATTACCGCAAACTTGGTGACATAAAATAATACAAATTGATTATTTTCCAGTTCTTTTTTTTTAAAGATTTATTTTATTTATTTCTCCGCCCCCCCCCCACCCCCACCCCTTCGTCTGCTCTCTGTATCCACTTGCATTATCCAGCAACACTGGGAAACTGCATCTCTTTTTGTTGCATCATCTTGCTGCTTCAGCTCTCCGTGGGTGCAGTGCCACTCCTGGGCAGGCTGTACATTTTTTCACACGGGGCAGCTCTCCTTGCGGGGTGCATGCCTCGCGTGTGGGGCTCCCCTATACAGGGGCGCCCCTGCATGGCACAGTACTCCTTGCACACAGCAGCACTGTGCGTGGACCAGCTTACCACATGGGTCAGGAGGCCCTGGGGATCGAATCCTGGATCCTCCATATGTAGACAGACACGCTATCAGTTGAGCCACATCTACTTCCCCTCTTTTCCAGTTCTTGAGGCCAGAAGTCTGAGATATGTTTCATTTGGCTAAAACCCAAGTGTAGTCATTCCCATTCCTTCTGGAAGTCCTTCCCTGGCTCATGGCCCACTTCCGTCTTCAAATCCATTCGTGGCCAGGCAAGTCTTTCTTGTGCTACCTCACTCTGATACTGTCTCTCCTGCTTTTTTCACTAATAAGGACCTTGTGATTACCTTAGACCCACCTGGATAATCCAGACTAATCTCCCCATCCCAAGACCCTATCTTCTTTTTTCCTCCAAGGCCTTATCTTTATTAAAAGTCTCCTTTGAGCCTGCCCAGTGGTTTCCTTGTTCTCTGCTGGAGCTCTTCTCATCCTGAGGCCATTGAAGTCTCTGGTTCAGTGGTGCAGGGATATAAGACAAAAGAAAAATCACAGGGAAGAAGCATCTTTGTGTAACCTGTAAATGCCTTTCCATGGAATTGATATAAGAGAACTCTGCATTTTCTTCACATTGTGTTAGGATGAATAAAAATATGCAATATATGGCATTATCATAACTACCATATTCTTTAATAATGCTGCTAATACTATCAAAGCTATAGTTTTCAAAGTAACTATGGAATAAATATTCTTCCTTTGCTCTTTCTTAAATTCTCTGAGATTTCTAATGTTTTTTGGCACAGTGTTATACTTGACCACAGTGGTCAGGTTTCCAAGAAACAGTGTGCACTTATTAAGCCTTGCTGCTACATCATTACATAGTGATAGGAACCTTGAATAGCAGTTATTTTGTATTAGATCAAGTGCTCCTAAGTTTCTTGGTTTATTCTTGTCTTGAGACAAAGATTTAAAGGGTAGCACCTTTGGACTTTCAATATGAGACACTGAGTACTAGAGGAAAAAAAAACTGGCTCATTTTCATGTCCCTCTCCCTTGTTCACTAATATATGATGTTTAAATCCACTTCCCCATGTGCTAGGTGTACAAAAGAACGTTCTTATCAAGGCAACACCTAAATCCAGGAGGGAAGAAAATGTGGATATTATTTACAAGGCATGCAGGCTTCTCAGTAATGCTCAGTATTTTTATTTCAAATGTTTGGGGGGTGGGGGGAAATAGTGCTTTTTAAAGTAAACCAAATGCCAAGCTGTAATACCAAAAGAAAAACCCAATGTGGGGGCATCTGTCCCTTGAGCGCACCTGCACCCTGCCTCAGGTGTGTACTTTCGCTTTCTTTCGCTCCCCATTGAACTCTTTACTTGCTTGCTTAAAAAAAAAATGTAGGAATAGTCTGTGTTCATTGCTTTTTTCATTTGAGTTTTACTTAGAAAATTCAAATCCTTGCTTAATTTTGTCACGTAAGTTGGCCATCTCTGCTGCCTTCTTCCTATTTGGGTTGGTACATGGAAAACAGGTATTCAACCACTGAGCTGCATCTGCTCCCCAGTGAGAGTTGGGTTTGTTTTTGTTTTTTTTGGTTTGTTTTTTGTTTGTTTTGTTTATAGGAGGGACATGGGATCGAACAGGGACCTTGTACATGGGAAGCAGGTGCACACCCACTTGAGCTAATTACACATCCACTCCCTTTGGTTGCTGTTTTGCTATCAGTTATTGATGACTTTGTAGATACTGGTGTATTTTAAGTGAATGGTTGTCTAAGAAATTGTGTTTTTCTAGCTTTATTGCCTCTTTCTTTCCCTGCTCCGATAGAACCCAGCAATTTTTCACTCTCTCTCTCTCCAGGCTCTGCCTAGTCCCTCTGAGTGAATGCCTCCAGCTGCTCTGAAGAGGGTAGCCCCATGCCCTCCTGTCTTTCCTTCTTCAGTTTCTCCTAGAGGTTTAGTTAATATAGCATGTCATAGAATCTTGGGTGAAACTGCTTTTCCTGGAATGAATGAGAAAGAGATACTAATTCAGACTGAAAATGGAGGATTGCCAATTTTCAAGAAAATTATGACCAAAAAAAGTCTTACTTGATCATGGTGTTAACATAGGATATTTGTAACTAGTTGTCACCCCTGTTAAAGAGCATTTTTCATATCAGTGAAGAGATGCAGTTATTTGACCAGCTGGTCCACCCATCGCTTTGTTTCTATTCCTAAATGAAAACAGGCCCCCATCATTGACCTCTTTCGTGTTTCAGAAACAATCGTATGTGTTTTACATTCCTGATCTCATTTAATCCTCATGCTACCCCCAAGAGGGAGATACTGTTTCTCCACTCTATGTAAGAGAAAATTAAGAATCTTGGAGCATAAGTAATTTTCCAGAAAACATACCCCTAAAAGGAAGTCACAATAACACATCCCCCCATACTAATTTTATGTGTCACTTTTTCTTGCCATCATTTCTCAACAAAATGGTTAACTTTTGCCTTTTACAGTGTTAGAAATATTTTCTAAGATGATTGAATGCTCCTTAATTACTTGTTTAGTGCCTCATTTCCTCTCTGTAATGTTAATTCACTGTCTCATCCTCATTATTGCTGTATATTCCTCATAGGGGTAAAGCTGTTGCTATGCTTATTTCTAACCTACTTAATGTGCTTATTATTTCATCTTTGCTTTTTATTTGGGCCTCTAGAATTAAATGCATCATTTATCATCCCAAATAGGAATGAAAGAAAAACAAAGTTTCTCTTTGAACAGAGTAAGTTTTATAAGGCTAATCTTTTCTCCATACAACCTCAGGTTAGGTTTCAGTAAGGCTTTTTATTTTTAAAGGACTGTACCAGGATAATTCCTGTTTACGTATTTTTTATATTTTTTGGCTTCAGTTGTTTATTATAAAAAAAGAGTAAATTGCTCTCTTGAATTTCCTATATATCCGGACTCTCCTCACCTGACTATCTAACATCAGCTCTTTCTCCACAGTTTATCAGCTAGTGCAGTTAATGAGAAATATCAATGTATTTTGTTCTGTAAACTTTGGACTTTGCACCCAAGGTGTCAAACTTGACCAACATGGTCAAGTTTATAAGAAACAACTTCACACAGAGTGCCCTTATTAAGCCTTGCTGCTACGTCATTACGCAGTGACAGGGGCCTTGAACAGCAGTTATCTTGCGTTGGATCAAGTGCTCCTACGTTCATTGGTTTCTTCTTTTCTTACAAGGCTCCTTTTCCTGGAAGCCATTAGTGCTACACTTGAACATCACACGAGTCCTCAATGGGTTAGAACCAGAACGCTGCAGCTGAAAGGAACTCTCAGTTCATCTAGAAGAGCTGCCTCATTGCCGATCAGGCGACAGTATCAACAGGACTTAACTGTAGTCAAACACCTTGTTAGGAAAGAGCCAAGACTCAGTTTCAGGACTCTGGCTTATCAATGAATAGCATCTTTAGAAGAATTAGAGACTTGGAAAGGATTGGCCCAGCTTCTTCTCATGTATCTTCTTTATCTCAAATCTAAAAGTTGATCATCTGACCTTGGACTTTTACATCTGGAGCTTTTTCCAAAATGCCTGGTCTCCTGATAAAAACCTAGCAGGCTTCATGGGGAGGAAAGAAAATAAATATGAACTCAAGTGTGAGCAATGCACTAATTTTTCCTACAGTATTAATTCATGAAAATACTTTACATGCCATTCTTGGAGGAGATAATCGGCGTTTCTTTTGGTTATAATCATTAATCATAGAAATCAGAGTTCTTTTAAGATGGTTATTAAAAAAATAGCCTTGACTTTTAAAATGCCCCTACACAATGAATTTGTGTCATTCTCTGGGACTGGAAGCTTAGTTTTCTCTCTGAACATCTGGAAAGGGAAATCCTTTTCTATTGGTACTCCTGCTCTCAAATAAATATGAGCAATATCCTTTGATTACTTTGTCCAGGACATCATGTTTGACCAAACAGGAAAAAATGATAGGCTAGTGGGACTTTCAAGTCAACTCTATACCTCCAAAACTTTCTCTAGGATGATGCCAATGCATAGTACCTACTACAGCATAAGAAACAGTGGTTGAGCTGGCTCCTCATTTTTTCTGGGCTAAGTGTGTGAATATAGTAGCTTTTGTTTGTGGAGAAACTACAATGAGTAAAACAATTTTCAATGGCTAACCTTTGGGGATGAAAGAGCAGAACACATCTGGCAACCGAACGGGGTATTGTAAGCCAGGACTCTCTCTCTCAGAAGCTTTAGACTCTGCGATCGCTGTGCCAACCTGTCCTGCTCTCGTCCTCCCTCAAGCCTGTGGATGTCACTGCAGTCCAGTCGGGGCCCCCATTGATTCGTGGTTCCCCTGAGGACAAAGTTAATAGCTGCTCATTTTGCGATTTCCTTCATTTAACCCAAAGCCACGCAGAGGGGCGTTTTAGGGTTGGGTTCGCACTGCTCTGCTCTCTCTCGTACAGCGGTAATGAAGGCGCCCTCCTCCTGCCTGTCTCCTCGTACTACTGGCCTGCTACTACCAGAAAACGGCGATATTTCACCACCAATTAGAGCTACTAAAGCCGTAAAAATTCTACAGCTTCCAGCAGGACCTCTTTGTTATAGAGTGAGGGACTCTTGTATTAGTCTCTTCAGAAATATTTCTCTCCTCTTAGGAAATAGCTCCGAAACCTCATGGAAGAGATAACCATCCTGACACCTTGTGCCCGTGCTGGCTTACTGAAGGAGCCCACAGCAGCCCCGAGCCCATTGCTCCTAGACCCTTGCTAGCAGCCCAAAACCTCTCTAATACCTGCTGCACGTGTGTTACTTAAGATCAATAAGGGGACAGAGAGCAGAGGTGCCTGAGCTGGGGGAGATGGTAAGAACTATAGATGCCCATACCTAGCCACTATTGATGAGGCTTTAGTCAATCCTCAGCTATGTATTTTTTTTTTAACCAATCCATTTTATTGATACATAGTAATAAATCATAAATCCATCTAAAGTGTCCAATCAGTGGTATTTGGTATAATCACATAGCTGTGCACTCATCACTTCAATCATTATTAGAGCAGTTTCATTATTCTAATAATAATAGTAAACAGATAAACAAATAAAAAACTCATCACCTCTCATTTTCTCTGTGCTTCCCCTGCTGTACATAGCTGCTATTCTGTTTCCATTGCTCTAGTTTACTTGTATTTATATTCTGTAAAAATGGTCTTCTATATGGAATATCACCCATTTTTGTGTTTTACATGAGGTTTTACTATCTTATACAGTCCCATATTACAGTTTTTAGCTTTCCTTCTAGTAATATATGTGACCCTAGACTTTTTCCCTTTCAACCACTGTCATACCTGTATAATATTAATAGCTCTGCTAGTTAAAAACACTATGCTGTGCTTTCACCATTTCTATTCATTTCCAAAGATGTACAAACAACATTTTCACCAATTCTGCACAGATTAACCCTCAGCTTTCCATTCTCTAACCTCATTCTATTTACTGGTGACCCATATTCAAATTATTAGCTCCACAATATTACACAGTATATTTACTTCTTAATAGTGCAGTCATACAGTATTTGTCCTTTTGTGTCTGGCTTGCTTCACTCAACATAATGTCCTCCAGGTTCATGCATGTTGTTACATTCTTCACGACTTCATTTCTTCGTACAGCTGCATAATAACCTATTGTGTGTATACACCACAATTTGTTTATCCATTCATCAATGATGGACACCTGGGTTGTTTCCATATTTTGGCAACTGGGAAAAATGCCACTATGAACATCAGGGTGCAGATGTCTGTTCTTGTTACTGCTCTCAGTTCTTCTGGATATATACCTAGTAATTGTATTGCCTGAGCTGTGTTTTTCAGGAAACAGAAGTTGATATTAATTCTCACAATTTAAAAAAATGATAATATTGTCACACAGGCAGTTCTCTGATCACAGGGATCGTACTCTTTTTTGTGTCAGGAAAGTCAATTAGTACAGAGTTAAGGAAGAATGGAAGAATGGAGGTCAAGAAGAGCATCTGTGAAAATCTAAACATCTACTGGGGGCTGGGGATGGGGTGACATGAGAAACTGACATTTGATCAGGGAATTGGGGGCCTTGTTATCAATATCACATTTGTCAAAACTTAGGAATGGGGGAGCAGATGTAGCTCAGTGGTTGAGTGCCTGCTTCCCATGTACAAGGTCCTGGGTTCAATCCCCGATACCTCCTAAAAAATACATAAATAAACATTTTTAAAAATAGGGAGTGACTCTTCAGGGATGTTTGCTGCTATTCCTGTTTATTGACCCTCTGCTGAGCCTGGAACTGCCCCCAACACGCATAAATGCAGGCCACATCCCAAACATGCATTTGCCATAGCAATATCCTGTACACACGAATACATTTTATGATGCATAGCAAAAATAAGTACTTCACATTTCCCTTACTGATATCTTGTTCTATATTTAGGCAGAAAAGTACAGTTTCTAAGACAATTGGGGAAGGTAAAAATGCTCTTCTAAATTTTCTATTAAATTTAAGATTGAAGTTGGGGGTTATAATAACCTATCAGAACATTGTAATGTTGATTCTGCCCTGTTTGGATTTTAGATCCTTGCCAGTTCTTATGAGGAAAAAACTGAACTGTATTCTGTCCAAATTTCTAAAGCGATATTTAATGCTGTGGGAACTAGAGAATAAAACGAAAGTGTCTTCAAACAGTTCCATCTATTAAGAAACTGAGACACAAAAATAACTGTCATGAAAAGCAGACCGTGCTTTGGTTTATAAAAGATATGAGTTCACACAGTGGTCCATGAGGATTTATAGGAGAGAAGGAGGAGATGAGGGAAGGCTTGGTGACGGGGGTGTCATTTGAGCTGGGCCTTAAAGAACCTATGGGGAAGCAGATTTGGCCCAACAGATAGAGCATCCGCCTACCACATGGGAGGTCCAGGGTTCCAACCCAGGGAGCTGGCCCACACACAGTGCTGATGTGCGCAAAGAATGCCATGCCATGCAGGGCTGTGCCCCATGTAGGGGAGCCCCATGCGCAAGGAGTGTGCCCCTAAGGAGAGCTGCTCAGTGTGAAAAAAGTGCAGCCTGCCCAGGAGTGGTCCCGCACACACGGAGAGCTGACGCAGCAAGATGACGCAACAAAATGAGACACAGATTCTCGGTGCCACTGACAAGTCAGAATACAAGCAGACCCAGAAGAGCACACAGCAAATGGACACAGAGTGCAGACAACTGGGGGGGTGGGGCAGGGAAGAGGAGAGAAATAAATAAAAAATAAATCTTTAAAAAAAAAACCTATGGGAGTGGGGTGAGGGGGTGGGGAGTATATGGGGACCTCATATTTTTTTTTAATGTAACATTTAAAAAAACAAAATAGAAAAAAAAGAACCTATGGTTGTTCAATATGTAGAAATATCCCAAGCAGAAGGAAAAATCCAATGGCCTGGAGATGGGAAATTTCAGTGTATGTGCAAACATGAGCAAGGAGCTAAGAATGGCTAAAAACTGGATAGTTATAGGCACACTCGAAGCATGAAGAATTCAAGATCATGGAGGACACTGGCTGTTTAGCTGAAGATTCTGCATAAATTCCTTGGACGCCACTGAAGGTTGGGTTTTTTTTAGAAGACTTATTTTATGTATTTATCCCCCCCAACACCACCACTTGCTTGCTGTCTGCTCTCAGTGTCCATTCTCTGTGCGTTCTTCTGTGTCTGCTGGTCTCCCTTTGTTGCATCATCTTGCTGCACCAGCTCTCCAGGGGCACAGGCCATCAGCTCTCCACGGCATAAGCCAGATTGCCTTCACAAGGAGGCCCTGGGAAGCAAACCCAGGGCCTCCCATATGCTAGACGGGAGCCCAGTCGATTCAGCCACAATCCACTTCCTGCCACTGAAGGTTTTCAAGGAGAGAAATGTCTTCAGAGTTGCCCCAGGAATATATAGATGAAGGATGATACTCAAATAGGTATAAGTGGAAGTCAGGCAGGAGGATAGAGGATTCCCTTGTTGAAATGGCTAGGAAATGGCTAACCCTGAGGGGCCAGGCAAGTAGCACAAGTGAAACCAGTAGAGAGATGACTTCCTGGGGCAAATGGAGGAGGACTGGAATTCACAAATGGCCCTAGGAATGAGTCCAGAGACCTAAAGAGGGCATTAAAGTTTAAGATAAAAGGATTATTGCCAAAGAAGTATTTTTACTCTCCTAGTACTTACAAATAGAGCTGTTTTTCAGAAATGATGTCTGAAGTAGGACTGGGCTGGTGGTTGAAGAACTGAGCTGTTGATAAAAATCATTAACGTGGAAGAAATTGCGAGGCCATAAATATGGATGTTGAAAGCTCAGAGGAGGAATATCCTGGGAGTTAGTAGATAAGGGGAAAGAAAATGATAAAATTGGATTTTATCTCAACATAAGAGAGTGCATAGGATGGTGGTAACAAGAAAAATTATCTATACACGACAGTGAAAAATATGTTAATACACCTGAAAACTGAGAATACTGATTGTGTTCAGGGAGGGAAACCCATTGATTGGGATCATAGATAGAAGAGACTTTTCACTGGATGCGTTGTTGAATTTTGAACTATGAAAATGTGGTACCTCTTCTGATTAGTTAATCAATTAAATCTTAATATGCTGACCTTACTCTCTTCTCTTGAAAGAGTTGAGAAGTAGTCTCAAGTTGGCAAGGACAGTGGTGGACTTGGCCCAGTGGTTAGGGCGTGCGTCTACCACATGGGAGGTCCCAGATTCAAACCCCGGGCCTCCCTGACCCGTGTGGAGCTGGCCCATGCGCAGTGCTGATGCATTCAAGGAGCGCCCTGCCATGCAGGGGTGCCCCCGTATAGGGGAGCCCCACGTGCAAGGAGTGCGCCCCATAAGGAGATCCGCCCGGTGCGAAAGGAAGTGCAGCCTGCCTAAGAATGGCGCCGCACACACAGAGAGCTGACACAAGAAGATGACACAACAAAAAGAAACACAGATTCCCATGCCACTGATGACAACAGAAGCAGACAAAGAAGACGCAGCAAATAGACACAGAGAACAGACAACCGGGGTTGGCGGTGAAGAGGAGAGAAATAAATAAATAAATAAATCTTAAAAAAAAAAAGTTGGCAAGGACTTGAGGAAAATGGCATTTTAAAGGAAAGTACAGAGTTTCTTAAGGCAAAGGAGTGGAAGGGCGTGGGGGGGTGAACTGTCAGAGTGAAGGGAGTTGCTTACAATAGGGAGAGGGGTCCAGTAGGACCACGGGAGCCAGCTCATACAGGCTCACAAGAGCTTATTGTGAAATTTTCAGGGATTTTTCCAGCTTGTTTGACATCAAGTCAGTGGCTTGAAAACAACCATGCAGAAGTATTTAGGCTATGACAACTGGCAAAGATTATAAATCAGAAGCCTCACCCTTTTACCAGCACCCTACAGCATAGCAATGGACAGCACCAAGAAAAGGTAAATGGCAGAAGGTGGAGTGGCTCATTATAAGGTAGGAGGATGAGACAACTCTAGGGGATCGAAATGAACAAATAGGGGGAAGCAGATTTGGCCCAACAGATAGGGCATCCACCTACCACATGGGAGGTCCAGGGTTCAAACCCAGGACCTCCTGACCCGTGTGATGAGCTGGCCCATACGCAGTGCTGATGTGCACAAGGAGTGCCGTGCCACACAGGGGTGTCCCCCACATAGGGGAGCCCCACGCGCAAGGAGTGCGCCCCGTAAGGAGAGCCACCCAGTGCAAAAAAAGGCGCAGCCTGCCCAGGGTGGCCCTGCACACACAGAGAGCTGACGCAGCAAGATGACACAATAAAAAGAAACACAGATTCTGGGTGCCGTTGACAAGAATACAAGCAGACAAGAACACACGGTGAATGGACACAGTGGGGGGAGGGAAGAGAAATAAATAAAAATAAACCTTAAAAAAAAAAAGAAGTGAACAAATAGCAATGAAGGAAGCAAGAGATTGTAAGGTCAATGGCAATGTTTTGTTGGTAGTGGGGAAGATCTGATTTACTAGCCCCAAGGCTCCACTGAAAGGCCGGTGTCCTGGAAAGGGCTCTGCAGATTTTCCTTCCTCTTGCAAAGTTTTGTCTGTGAGTGGCTTGCAGCTTGGAGAATCAAGACAAAGACCAGTATAGTTGTTCTTGCAAAGTATTTTCTCAGTACAGTAGTAAGTGAAAACAAATACTTAAATACTCCTTTTGCATAAATTTGTCCGATTTATTGAGCAATAGGTGACGTTTACAAGACCATGATCTTGAAGAAAATGGTGACAAGAGAAAGATCAGTTGGAGTAGAACCGAAAGGATCTAGGCAAGTGGAGGTAAGGATTGCCCTAGGCATGGCGCTTGGGATAGAGAGAAGAGAGCAGGTGTGAAAGTCCACCAGGGGAGAGGAGGAATGGGATCTGCAGGGAAAGGAGGAGGTTTAGAAGAGGTACTTTGCAACTGCTCTGTGTTAAATCTGCCTCCACGTGGGCGATGTGCTTGCCACATGCACTATTGATAAACAGCTAAAACTGAGCCAAGAAAATGAAGGGGACCCAATTATTTCAAAAGGATTGCAGAATTACAACTAGTCCTCAGTAGCAAATGGTCTTTGAAAGTTGTTGTGTTTTTTTTTGACTATAGTATTTTATTTTATTTATTTATTTTATTTTTCTCTCTTTATATATTTTTTCAATGTTACATTAAAAAAACTATGAGGTCCCATATGCCCCCCACCCCCTAACCCCACTCCTCCCACATCAAAAACCTCTTTCATCATGGTGGGACATTCATTGCATTTGGTGAATACACTTTGGAGCACTGCTGCACCACATGGATAATGTTTACATTGTAGTTTACACTCTCCCCCAGTCCACCCAGTGGGCCATGGCAGGACATACAGTGTCCAACATCTGTCCCAGCAGTACCACCCAGGACAACTCCAAGTCCTGAAAATGCACCCACATCATATCTCTTCTTCCCTCTCCCTACCTTCAGCAGCTACCATGGCCACTTTCGCCACATCAGTGCTACAGTTTCTTCCATTACTAACCACAGTAGTTCCATAGTAGAATATCAGTAAGTCCACTCTAATCCATACTCTATTCCTCCATCCTGGGGACCCTGGGATGCTTATGTCCACTCCACCTCTATATGGAGAAGAGGCTTAGATTCCACATGGATGATGGATACAATTCTCCTGCTTGCAGTTGTAGGCACTCTTGGCTCTCTGGTGTGGTGGTTGACCTTCTTCACCTCCCTGTTAGCTGGCCGGGGTAGGCCCAATAAACCAGAGGGTAGGAGTTGCAAGTCTGCTGAGGCTCAGGGCCTGGCTGTCACATGGACAGTCCAGAGATTCAGGTCTCCTGAGTATACACCAACCCCAGCGCCAACCACAAGTCCAGTAAAAGTGAAAATTTTAAACACTCCCCGAAATTATCTAGTTCTCATTCATTTTTAAGGAAGCAAAATGTGGACATCAACAAGAGGATTCTTGCTAGTATGTGCCTCTCTCATCAGTGATGGAATGACTAAATATTGGTCATATTTCCTCCATCTAAAAATCTTCTGGAAAAAGCCATAATCTCCATAATTTATTTTCAATGGTACAGAGACAGAATACAGTAGGACTATTTTTCACACGAACTCAACATGCAAATTCAAGTATCCGTGATTTGCAATAAAATAAAGGCAGAGAAAGAGAATTAAATTTTTAAAAAATTATTTCTATGATTAATTTTGTTTCCTTATTACTACAGTATTTAATTTGCTTTATTTATTTAAAATGTGCAATAGGTATTGTGTTTAAGAAATACTTATTAAATAATGGGGTGCACTATTATCAGCACCCTACATGGAGCCCAGGAGCGTGGTCACACTGAGTGGTGCACAGGGGCGGGGTCAGAATGCTCACCAAGCCAGGGTCTCCAGGTAGTGCTGTGTCAAGTGCCTTCCCACTGGCTGCTGCCAGTTGTTTTCACGTGGGGGAAGGGACAGAGAGACCTTGGGCAGTGTAGGCTGCTGGGGCACAGGCAACAGAAAGAGAATTGAAATATTTTTTAATTATTTCTATGATTAATTTTGTTTATTTGTTGTTCCTAGAGTTTTATTTGCCTTATTTGGTTTTTAAAATGTGTGATAGGTATGTTTAATAAGAAATACTTATTAAATAATGAGGTACACCATTATCCGCGGTGTTCATCATACCAAACAGTCTTGAAACATATCTGTCCCATAAAACTAGGTCCTACTGTTTTAACTTTTTTTTTTTTTTTAAGATTTATTTTTATTTATTTAATTCCCCTCCCCTCCCCCGGTTGTCTGTTTTCTGTGTCTTTTTGCTGCGTCTTGTTTCTTTGTCCGCTTCTGTTGTCGTCAGCGGCAGGGGAAGTGTGGGCGGCGCCATTCCTCGGCAGGCTGCTCCCTCCTTCGCGCTGGGCGGCTCTCCTTATGGGCTCACTCCTTGCGCGTGGGGCTCCCCTACGCGGGGGACACCCCTGTGTAGCACGGCACTCCTTGCGCGCATCAGCACTGCACATGGGCCAGCTCCACACGGGTCAAGGAGGCCCGGGGCTTGAACCGCGGACCTCCCATGTGGTAGACGGATGCCCTAACCACTGGGCCAAAGTCCGTTTCCCTGTTTTAACTTTTTAACACCCCTTTTCTTCATAACTCTGTTTTTAGTCATGATATATTCTCATTTTAGAAAAGTCTGGAAAAAAAATTAAAATAAGTACATCTAAGCCCACCATCCAGATCATGCAGAACTTTAAAGAGTCAGGGAGCATTAAGAATTCCTTGCCTTATTTAACAAGCATTTTTAAGCACCTACTGTGTACTAGGCACTGGGCTAGTCCTAGGGACACAGCAGAGTAACATTGACCCAGCGTCTGTCCTGATTTAAGGGAGGATATAAGCTAATGAGAAAGACTTTTTTTAAATGGTCATATAAATAATGGTTTGCCATTGTTATAATTGCTACGAAGAGAGAGATAAGGAAGGTTGTGAAACTAGAGCAACCATTAAACACCTAGTCAAGGAAAATCCATTGCCTCTTCCTTAAGGAAATCTTCCTGGAATTCGAGCCCAGGAAGCAGCAAAAGACAAAGGACAAAGGCAGAAATGAGAAAAAAATTTAAGCAACTAAAATCCAAGTGTAGTTGGAACAGAGATTGGTAGAAAGTATAGAAGCATATAGAAGTGGTCTGGGGCAAAACTACAAGTAAGAAGGACCAGGTCGGGAAGCGGATGTGGCGCAAGCAATTGAACTTCTGATTACCACATGGGAGGTCCCGGGTTCAGTTCCTGGAGTCTATTAGAGAAGGTGAGCTGGCACAGTGGGCAGGTTCAGCGAGCTGATGCAACAAAAGATACACAAAGAGGAAAGACAGAGACGCAGCAAACCAGGGAGCTGAGGTGGCTCAGGTGATTGAGCACCTCTCTTCCTGGGAGGTCCCGGGTGCATTTCCTGGTGCCTTCTAAAGAGAAGACAAGCAGACACAAAGAGCACACAGCAAATGGACACAGAGAGCAGCCACCAACCGTAAAACAACAAGGCAGGGAAAATAAATAAATCTTGAAAAACAAGAACCAGGTTACCCAGAATGTTTTACGCTACGTAAAGGATTTTGAAAGTTTTACAAAAGTAATGAGTTTCAATCAAGGTAGTAAAATAGTTCCAGTCAGGACAATTTAACCTTTTCAAAGGTTCATAATAAAGTAAAGTAAAATTAATAGTTTGACTTTGATCTTAGTCTGCTTACTTATGGAAAAATATGATGTTGGATGATTTGTCAGCCAATTAAACTACATTCTGCTTACCCGACAGTTGCCAAATATTAATCTCAGGATATGTTTAATACAAGCATGTATAATCAGAATTGTTATTTATCTTCAGAAACACTGAAATAGGAATTACCTAGAAATTTGTCATAAAGCTACCACGATGTTATGCTTGATTGCACGTGTAGAAAATATGCACTTGAATTTTCACTTTGGGCTTAAAGAATTGAATTCACGGGAAACAGACTTTGGCCCAGTGGTTAGGGCGTCCGTCTACCATATGGGAGGTCCGCGGTTCAAACCCCGGGCCTCCTCGACCCGTGTGGAGCTGGCCATGCCAGTGCTGATGCGCGCAAGGAGTGCCGTGCCACGCAAGGGTGTCCCCCGCGTGGGGGAGCCCCACGCGCAAGGAGTGCGCCCGTGAGGAGAGCCGCCCAGCGTGAAAAGAAAGTGCAGCCTGCCCAGGAATGGCGCTGCCCACACTTCCTGTGCTGCTGATGACAACAGAAGCGGACAAAGAAACAAAAGCAGACAAAGAAACAAGACGCAACAAATAGACACCAAGAACAGACAACCAGGGGAGGGGGACAAATTAAATAAATAAATAAATCTTTAAAAAAAAAAAAAAAAGAATTGAATTCACCATTTTTCGGAAATCATTTGCCAATTGAAAATGAAAGCCTCTGAAAGGAATCTATTTCTACAGGGTGGATATAGCACTCATGTAAAAAGAAAAAAAAAAAAGCATCGGGGGAATAAATGAGAGAAGCAGCTGTCAAGGAAGTTATTACTTGCCGGGTTTCCTTGGAATGCAGCACAACTCCCAGGAGTATGCAAAAGGGTCCTCAGCTCATTGGTGATGATGCGCCTTTGGGAATCACAGTGGAGAGCCCTGTTTTCCTTTCTCATCTCCTCTTGGAAAAGACTATATTTCCAGGCTCCCAGATGTTTAATTTCTTACCATTGTTAGTGGTTATTAGCACCGTTTATCCCTTCAGTCAGCCACCAGTCCATTTTTTTAAGTGTGAGGCTGTCTTGCACATGTTTTAAAAATGCCATTCCCACTTACACTTCAAAAGGCAAAAGTTAGTTAAAATGATCTCATTTTGATTATCTTCCTCCAACAATAAAAATTTGTAGCTATGTTAATAATATACTTTTTTTTCCATCATGGTATGTGCAAGAGTTTTTTAAAGAAGCAGTGCCAAAGAAGAAAAATGCCTTGAAGCGTTGGAATCCTAAAAGGAGTTTGCAATGGCAATGGTCTCTCTTAAAGATTGGGGTTGTATAATTTCATGAATATTTATTGATACTTAACAGCACTTGCATGCGTGAGGCAGCGTTTGAAGATATTCTACAAATATTTGCAGATTGGCTATTACATGGAACATTTGACTTCTTAGGTTTGCCACAGCTGCTTAAGCTAACGCTCTCCCGGTGCAAGGTGCCAAAATAGTCCAGATGACTTGGCCAGAGAACTAGCTTGTCCCTTGGCCCCCACTCCTGGTGGCAGGTACAGCTGTGGCCCAGCCCTGACCCAGGATTGGGTCAAGGATGGGCCCTCTTGGACCCCAATCAACTGGTCGGAAGTGTCAGGGATGGCCTTGTTTCCAGGTCTGCACTGAGGCCAAGCCATAGGGACAAGACCAGCCCTGAGAAGCCCCGCTACCCGAACATCCCTTTGTGTTTTGGACTTTTAATATTTCTCATTGAATAGACTTGACCAGGAGCATGACTCTTTCAAAAATATCTTTTTTTTTTCCTCCCCTGTCTTCCATGGTGGAAAATTCAAGTGCTTCTCCTTTTTAATAAACACTTACATAGCATTGACTAGGTACCAGACTCTGTTCAAAGTACTCTTCAAATTGTAGCTCACTTAGTCCTTAGAGCAACACTATAAGTCATGTGCTGTTGGTATCATCCTCATTTTGCAGATAAGGAAACTGAGCACAGGCATGTGACCATGGGCTGATCAGTGGCACAGTCAATATTTGAGCCCAGTCAGTTTGGCTCCAAAACCCAAGCTCTTAATAACTGTGCATTGTGCATCTCCCATGCTGGCATTCCTCCTTGAAATTTTCTTTTTTACTGAATAGAAGCATAACAAATAGCTCCTGGAAGCTCTCACAGTTAGTATTCATTCATGTGTCAATATTGTTAACTAAAAAAAGCCATCTTGCTAATAGCATCAGCCTCCTGGCCTGTCTGAATGCGATAAATCCTTCAGTTCTACCATTGCTTTGCTCTGCCCTAAGCGGAATAAGGTTATATCCCAAGCAGAATTGTAGATAGGTGAGGAGGCTGGGTCTATCGTTCCAGTTTCTTTATAGTCTGCCTGTCAATGTTTTGTTTCTGTTATCACTCAGCAGAGGGCTCGTTGGCTCAGTAGTATACCACAGTGTCTTCAACCACATCATTAATGAACATTGCCCTTTTTCTCAGCCCTTGATTACACAGTATTTGAAATGCCCTCTACTGCTTTCCCCAAGATAGTAACGTTTCAGACTGAGTTTTAGTGATTAGTGTTTAGTTCATTCTGTCAGTAGTGACAATATATGATATAAGAATTTGAAAATCCAACAAAGCTACCAAAAACTGTGCTCGATTTTTCTTAAAATTGAAAAAAAAAAAAAACCTTAACGTTGTCAATATCTTTGGTGTTCTCAAGTTACAAACAGGTGAAATCTACCATAGCTGGCATTGGTACCACTGAAGTTAGATATCAAACGTAGCATATAAATATGGGTTAAAAACTTCAATTTATTAAGAGGACAGTTAAAAGACGGTCTTGGGAAGCGGACTTGGCCCAACGGATAGGGCGTCCACCTACCACATGGGAGGTCCAAGGTTCAAACCCCGGGCCTCCTTGACCTGTGTGGAGCTGGCCCACCCACAGTGCTGATGCACGCAAGGAGTGCCCTGCCATGCGGGGGTGTCCCCCGCGTAGGGGAGCCCCACGTGCAAGGAGTGCGCCCCATAGGGAGAGCCATCCCGCACAAAAAAAGCACAGCCTGCCAGGGGTGGCGCCACACACAGCCTGCCCAGGAGTGGTGGCACCGCCCACACGGATTGCTGATGCAGCAAGATGACGCAGCAAAAAGAGACACAGATTCCCTGCCACTGACAAGAATACAAGCAGACACAGAAGAACACACAGCGAATGGACACAGAGAGCAGACAACTGGGGGGCGCGGGGGGTGAGCAGGGAAGGAGAGGGAAATAAATAAAGATAAATAAATTTTAAAAAGACTGTCTTGAGCAGAGCGGGTGTAACTCAGTGACTGAGTGCCTGCTTTGTATGCATGCAGTCCCCGGTTCAATCCCTAGTACTTCCTAAAAAGATAAAAGGTGGTCTTGAATTCATTCATGTTCAAGACTGAAGTAATCCTCCCAATATACAAAAGCAGTCCCAACCAGTTTGCAAGGCCAGATTAGATTTAATATAATCAATTACTTTTAAAATAGCAACAAACATTTATAAATGTAAATAAGTTAAATATAATATAAATTATTTATAACAAAATTCTGGTTTTTATATTTATATCTCTAACTATCCGATATAATAATCTCTAAGAATTAAATAAATTATTGGTTTAGCTATTTAATTTCCATTTAGGCCATAAATCTTTCTAGATATTCAAATTCCTATTTGGGAATATTTCACATCTTTTTTTTTTGTAAACCACAATAAGCATTCTTATGATCTCTAATGGTTTCTGTAGGTCAGGAATTCAGAACAGGGCGCAGCAGGGACAGCTTATCTCTGCTCCATGACATCTGGGACTCCACTAAAAGACTCAGGGATTGGAGGCATCTGAAGGGTCATTCATTCTCTTGTGGGACCAGGTGGAGTTGAACACATAAACACACCCATTTATGTGTTCACTAGTAAACAATGAGTGTTTATGGGTGCGCCTCTATCATGTTTAACTCTGAAAGCTTATGCCACCCATCTTTTGGCCTTATTTGCAAGTTTGTACCAACGTGGGTACATTACTATAACTAAACTAGCTCTAGCCAGAAATGAAACCAGTTTCACTAATTGGCAGTGCCCTGGCCTCCTCTAGGTATTAATTCCTGGTCTACTCTTATTCTTTTTTTCCCAGGAAAATTTCCTTTATACCAACCTGCCCCTGATCTGCCTTCCAGGCCTCTTTTTCTGTAATGCCTTTCTAAGTTACTCTAGTATAGTGATTTCCACTATGGTCATTCTTTCATTTGACAAATACTTACTTTCTACTTTGTGACATGCATTTTTGTAGGGTTGAGTATATATCAGTAAAAAGATGTAATAAGGTCTCTGCCCTCATGGAGTTTACATGTTAGCAAGCTAGGGGCAGGGGCAGGCAGAAGGTTTTGCAATCAATCAGTCAAAAAGTAATGGCAGGGAAGCGGATTTGGCCCAACAGATAGAGTATCCACCTACCACATGGGAGGTCCAGGGTTCAAACCCAGGGCCTCCTGACCTGTGTGATGAGCTGGCCCACGCGCAGTGCTGATACATGCGTGGAGAGCCGTGCCACGCAGGGGTGTCCCCCACGTAGGGGAGCCCCACACACAAGGAGTGCACCCTGAAGAGCCACCCAGTGCGAAAAAAGTGTAGCCTGCCCAGGAATGGTGCCGCATGCATGGAGAGCTGACACAGCAAGATGACGCAACAAAACGAGACACAGATTCCCAGTGCCGGTGACACAAGCGGACACAGAAGAACACAGAGTGAATGGACAAAGAAAGCAGACAACTGGGGACAAGGGGAGGGGAAGGGGAGGGAAATAAATAAAAATTAAAAAATAAAAGAAGTAATGGCAGTGTCCTATATTATGAAGGACACCAGCAAAGAGCTGAGATAAAGAACAAATAGTGTGGGAAAGAAGCATATTGTGGAGTGGTCCAGGACCACCTCTCTAAGGAATATCACAAATACTGGTTTGTCAGTCACCAGCCTGCCCATCCTCCTAGCTGCTGAGGACAGAGGCGGTCGGACTCAGCTTTGTATCTCCATCACCTATCTTTGCCCCATACAGTAAATTAATGACTATAGAATAAATAAATGCAAGAAGAGTACTGGCTAAAAATTAAAAATCAGTTGCCCCCATCGCTAGTCCCAGACCTGCTATTAAGACAAGCACCTTTTAACGTCAACTTCTGGAAAAACAGAACATTAACATCCACGAGATTCCCATTGGAGTCAAATATGGTAATGAAAGAACTTTCAACAGTCATGAGAATACTAGTGGTAACTCCCTATTTTACGTAAATTATAGCTTAGAGATAAATTTAATTTTCCAATTCTAAACTTTCCTACCTGTCTTTTCTGGGGTTAAATGGGGCAGGTAAAGATGCATAAACCATTAAAGGGGGGAGGGGGGCGTGGAATTCACTGCAAGAGCACCCTGGGATTGATGAAAAAATTCCCCTTGGAGAATGAGGCTTCAGGGTGGCCCTATCCCCCCAGGCTACCCAGGTGGGCAAGCAGAGACCACCTGTAACGTGCAGGACCACCCTTAACTCCCACAGGTCCCTTGCTTCCAACCCACCTAGTGCGCCGCTGAAGTTCACATCGTATTGGAATGCATTATAGCAGTAAACAATTTGTTCGACTTATAATTTTATGAGGCAAAAAAAACCAAAATCTTGTTTAACAGTAGTCATACTAAATCATTATTGATCCAGATAGATGGTTTTAATTAAAGAGTATGAATAAGAAAAGGTTTTTTTAAAAAAAGGGAGATCCAAAAATGTATCTCTTCTCCAGTCCTCCTCAATTAAAAGCAAGTGTTTATTTTGTATGAAAAAAATTTACAGAATACTGATAACAGAAACAAATTGCCAGTTGCACTGAGTAATTATTGTTTATATGCCATAATGTTGTTATACATTTATCTGGTCTACTCGAGCTCTTTTTTTGGTTGCTGTTTGCATGGAATACCTTTTCCCAACCTTTCACTTTTAACCCGGCTGTGTCCTTACATCTGAGGTGGGTCTCTTGTAGACAGCACATAGATGGCTCATATTTTTTTATCCATTCTGTCAGTCTATGTCTTTTGATTGGAGAGTCCAATCCATTAATACTCAGTGTTATTACTGAAAAGGCATTTCTTACTTTATCCATTTTGTCCTTTGGCTCTCTGTTGTTATATTGTTCTATTGTCTGTCTTCTTATTCTTTAGTTTACCCTTCCTAATAATCTTCATTTCTAAACTCGTCAAATCTCTCACCCTTGTTTTCTCCTTTCGGGCTGCAGCACTGCTTTTAGTTATCTCTCGCAAATCTGGTCTTTTGGTAATCTATCAGTTTTTGTTTGTCTGTGAAGGCTTTGAACTCACCCTCATTTTTGAAGGACAACTTTGCCAGATACAGAATTCTTGGCTGGGAGTTTTTCTCTTTCAGTTACTTAAATACATCATTCCACTTTCTTCTCACCTCCATGGTTTCTGATGAGAGGTCGGCCCTTAATCTTATCGAGTTTCCCTTCTATATGATGCTTTGCTTTTCTCTTCTGCTTTCAGAATCCTCTCTTTATCCCTAATATTTGTCATTCTGAATAGTAGGTGTCTCAGGGTATGTCTATTTAGATTTATTCTGTTTGGGTGTGTTGTCCTTCTTAGAGATTGATATTTATATCCTTCATAAAGGTTGGGAAGTTTTTGGTCATTATTTCCTCAAATATTCTTTCTGTCCCTTTTCCATTCTCTTCTTGTTCTGAGATACCAATTATGCAAATGTTTGTATGTTTCTCATTGGCATTCAATTCCCTGAGACTTTGTTCCATTTTTTCCATTCTCTTTCTGTTCTCCTGCCTTTTCCAGTTCAGATGTTCTGTCTTCTAAATCACTAATTCTGTCTTCAGGCAATTCAGATCTGCTCTTATGTGCCTCTAGTATGTTTTTATTATTATTATTATTAAACAGCAGCAACTGAAGGGTGCTTTTTTTGTTTTTTGTGGGGTTTTTTTTTTTTTGAAGGATGCTTGATTCAGGAGAAAGCTTTCCCTCTCTGCCCTCCACACAGGTGTGGCACTCCCACCCAGCATGTGTCCATGTCTCTTTCACCTACACAGGTGTCTCTGACATCACAGGTGCATGGTACCCCAGTTCCTCTGCTTTAGTTCCCCTTCCTGCTCTGCACCCACATGACAGACCCAAGGGAAAGCCATGCTTGTGGACGGGATTCAAAATTGGGCCAGGGATTCATTAGTGGGGTGCAGATTTTCTCCCAGGGGTTGGAAAGAGAGAGCAACAAAAACAATTTTTTGGGGAAGCGGACTTGGCCCAATGGATAGGGCGTCAGCCTACCACATGGGAGGTCCGCAGTTCAAACCCTGGGCCTCCTTGACCCATGTGGAGTGGCCCATGTGCAGTGCTGATGCGTGCAAGGAGTGCCGTGCCACACAAGGGTGTCCCCCACGTAGGGGAGCCCCACGCACAAGGAGTGCCACCCAGCATGAAGGAAAGTGCAGCCTGCCCAGGAATGGTGCCGCACACACGGAGAGCTGACACAACAAGATGACACAACAAAAAGAAACACAGATTCCCAGTGCCGCTGATAAGGATAGAAGCGGTCACAGAAGAACACACAGCGAATGGACACAGAGAGCAGACAATTGGCGGGGAGGGGGGGAAGAGGAGATAAATAAATAAATAAATAAATCTTTAAAAAAATTTTTTTTGTCCATGCAATTTCCAGACCAGCCAGCAGATGGTGCTTGTCAGGGCAATATTCCACGGAGGTGTTTCCATCTCTGCTTTCCCGTGTTCCTGCCTTGACTATCCAGATTGGAGATTCAGAGTGGGCTCTCTGGCCGAATTCACTGAAGAAAAGCACCCTTATCTCCCCTCCCTTTTCCCTTGAAACAACTGGCAGGGAGGAAAATGTCTGTTTCCCTCTTGGTCAGCTGCAGCAAGCCAGACATTTTACCCCAGCTTAATGTCTTGGGGGTGGAGGAGGGGAGCCATTCCTGGCCACCACAGGGGTTGGGCAACTCATGTTTGTCTACTTCTTCGTCTCCCTGTCTGTCACCCTTGTGGGAGTTGTGTAGCACTGTTCTGCTCTGCTGACCCCCAAAGCAGGTCCCTCAGACAGCTTTGGGCTCTTTCTCCATTGTTTTTGTGAGAGCTTTCAGCTCTGCCTGTTAGTCTGTCGCCATCTTCCCACAATCCCCAGTCTCAGCCAGTTTGCATCAGAATTCCACTTTCATTGCATCACCCTTAGGGATTAAGAGTACCCTCTATATCCTCAATTCTAAATAATTCATAGAGAAACTAAGTAAATTCTGTCATCTCCAAGTGCCTGGAATGGTTTTCCACCAAATGGAATACCAACTCCTAGCAAACAGTTCCAACAGAACATTCAAGACCTACCTTCCCCAACACTCAGCAGTTAGAAAAGTCATTTAGACTAATAAACCCTGTCGTGGTTCCTGCCATCACGGTAGCCTTAGCCAACACACCTAACCTTTTTTTTTTTTTAAAGATTTATTTATTTATTTATTTCTCTCCCCTCCCCGCCCCACCCGCGGCCCACCCCACCCTACCCCAGTTGTCTGTTCTCTGTGTCTATTTGCTGCATATTTTTCTTTGTCTGCTTCTGTTATTGTCAGTGGTATGGGAATCTGTGTTTCTTTTTGTTGCATCATCTTGTGTCAGCTCTCCGTGTGTGCGGCGCCATTCCTGGGCAGGCTGCACTTTCTTTCGCGCTGGGCGGCTCTCCTTACAGGGCACACTCCTTGTGCGTGGGGCTCCCCTACGCGGGGGACACCCCTGCATGGCAGGGCACTCCTTATGCGCATCAGCACTGCGCATGGGCCAGCTCCACACGGGTCAAGGAGGCCCGGGGTTTGAACCGCGGACCTCCCATGAACACACCTAACCTTAATAACATAGTTATTACCCTGTTAAAATCTTCACAGGTTATTGAATTGGTGCCTGCTCTAAGTCAAGTGTGCCAAGGTGTAGAAGATTCCCAAATTAGTAATCCATGGTAACTGGTGATTGGTTTCATTTAGGATCTGCTTCACAACATCTGTGAGTCACTCCCTGCCCAGGAGTGAGAGCGGCATAGCAGGTAAAGCACAGGTGGCATTTTATCCGGAAACACCTGCTGATCCTTCCAATGTTGGACTGGGTGGCATTCCAAAGAATTCCTCCTCTCCTAGCCAGAAGCTTTACACTAATTCCTAGAAACATCTACCCACAAGACATTTGCAATCTAATTGATGAGAGTGAGTATAATTATGACTTCTCTGGAGTAGAGGTTCATTTTGGGGAGAAATGGAAGCTGAAGTTGTAATATCTTCATAGGTTCCTGGGATGTTAGAATTAGATGTCCTCTTTCAGGTTAATCCAAACGTTTCCTCACCAAAGTTGCACATGTGCTTGGAGTTCCATCCAAGGATCTCGTCCTCCTTCCTCCAGCCCTGTTGTTGCACTGACTTTCAGCTGCTGTTGATTGGGGAGTATACTTGATCCTTTCGTGAGCAGCATTGTTCTGTGCAGTCAACAAACAAATTATTGGATGCATACTGTTGGTCAGGCCCCATGCTAGCAGCATTGGATACAAAGGTAACTCAGGCATATCCACCACTTTCAAGTTTTGTCAGAGAAATAAGCAAAAAAGCAGAGAGAGGCATGTATTGCAACATACCGCTCGATGCCACAGTTCAGGTCAATAAAAACTGCTGAGAAGTCAGGGAAGATTTTACAGCAGAGGATGCATTTGAGTTGGTTCTCAGTGAGTCTGGGGAGGTGTTTGATGCGACTAATGACCATAATGTATAATCTGATCAATCAGTTCCTTTTAAGAACTACTTGAATACTTCAGGAGATTATGCCAAGGGGTGGGGAAGGAAGAGCTCTGTCAAAGACTCAATTTCAAAATTTGATTCCATGTCTTGTCAAACGTCATCTAGGTCTGAGGTTTCAAAATATGTTCTCCACAGTATTGAAAATGAGCTTAAGCATAGAGCCAATTTATCACCTTACTGGAATCAATAATTGCTTTATGAATTTTTCATTACTAGAGAGTTTCATCTTTCTGAGCTAGTCTTTTTTGATCATCTTCACATCTTGAGTTAATCCTCTAAGTATTAAAACACACTCACACAGATGTCTTTAATAGACCCTACTATTGGATTTCAAAATGCTGGAGCAAAAATAGAGTCCACAAACAGAAAAAATAATGATGCTCTCGAATCCTAAGGTTACCACCTATAATTCTCCAGTCAGCTGACACTGGAAGCGGCATTTTCACCCTGCTAGATTAGTTTTCTTTTAGCTTTATACACTGGTAACAGCAGCACTCAAACACCAGGGGGCACTGCAGATTCGCAGAAGACTCATAGGCAATCTTCCGGGTCTCATTTTTGCTAGGAATGTTCCTGTGTTTCTAGGGCAAAGGTGAACTCTTTAACAAAACAAGAGTTCCACTTGGGAAAAAAATTTTTTTTTAAACTTTCTTTGAAAGTTTCCTGAAATGCCATCAAAATTGCCTTCCAGCCTCGTGCACGGCTGGAAGTTTTGCAAAAGTCCTTGCACAATTATTGACTTAAGTTTCCCGAAATACAGCTGCCCGGTCTTGCCCGTCCTCTGCCTAGGAAATGGTTATTCTAACCAACGGCGCAGCCAGCCTGAATCGCATTGTCTGGACTTGGTGTTGCGTTCTTTGCCCAGCGTTCCTGCTGCCCGGACGGCTGGAGCTGCGGCTCCTTTAAGAGTAATTCCAGTCCCCGCCTGTGTTTTGTTTCCAGCTCAGCAGCCGCCAGGTGTCTGCCCTCCCTTAACCCCCAAGGATGAGAGATCAAAGGTGCGCCTACATCTGCCTCCTGCCCAGTTCTTTAATCTGTTACATGCTCGAAAGGGACGAAGGCATTACTGTACATTTAGGCAGGAGAACAAACCAGAGAAATGGAAACGGACAAAGTGTCGGAGGGTACGAGCTTAAATGGTGTGGGATACGTCTGCAAAGACAGAGGATATTATGCGTACATGGAGAGCCCTTTTCTCTAATTGTATCCTAATAAACCCATTTAGTGAAATATTGCACACAGACCCCCTGGGAGACGACTAGTAAGAGAAATAGGAAGAGGTGAGAGGAAATGCTTCCTTTTTTTTTTGGAGGTACCAGGGACTGAACCCAGGAGCTCGCACATAGGCGCTCCACCACTTGAGCTACATCCGCTCCCGGAAATACTTCTTAAATAATGAAAAGGAAATTATAAGGAGCTGTATAGAAACTTGAACTTATTTCATTAACAGCAAAAATGGCAGGCTGGTTTTAAGTAGAGCAGAAAAAATTTAAGACAGACCATTTCCAATGGATCGACTGCCTTTCACAGCCAAATAACTAAATAAGTGGAGAAATGTGGTTTTTTTTAAATTATTTTATCGTGGGAACATATATATAACATGAATTTTCCCATTTTAACCACTTTCAAGTATACAGTGCAGTGCCATTAGTTCCATTCACAGTGCTGTGCTACCATCACTACCCTCCATTACCAAAACTTGCCCATCACCCCAAACAGAATCCCCCCTACCTTGTTAAACATCAACTCCTCGTTTCCCCTAATCCCCAGACCCTGGGAATCTTTCATCCACTTTCTGACGAATTTGCGTATTCTAAAAAGGGAAATGCATTTTTAAAAACAGAAGGAATGCATAATAAGTATTAAGACATTTTTTGGAGCACAGGTATGAAAGCATATGGAGTCTTATTTGAATATCAGGACTCACACATGCAGCAAGCATTTGTTCTTCCACCATCTTAGATGAAGGAGTAGATAGAAAAGAGTTTACAGTCTAGCAATAGCAAAAAACATTTTCTCTGAAGTTAAATTTAGAAATAATTTAAACAACCACCCACTCTTTTTCTCTAGACTAGGAGTTCTTAACAAGGGGTGCATAAGCTTGAATTGAAATTTAAAAAAAAAATTCTTATGGGAACATGTTGGTGTGGGTGTGATATATTTATTAAGCAATACACAGTATAGTGTGGACTTAGTAAGGGGTCCGTGGTTTTCACCTGACTGGCAGAAGGGGTCCGTGAAACAGAAAAGGTTAAGAACCCATGGTCCAGACTCAGGATAGCTCCCCGACTTCCACCAAAGACACAAGCGTGAACAGGCATGGATTTGTTTTCTTGGCACGTTCCTGCGCATAGACCCACACATGTCCAGAAGCTTCCATATGTTTCCTCTTCCCCACTGCAGAGGAGTGACAAAAAGGAACTTCAGCAAGTGCTTAGCCACCTTCATAGGCAATAGCAAAGCAGGAGCAGTGACATGGCGTTAAGACCCTGCAGTCTTTCCCTAGTAACAAGGGCTTTGAATCCCAATCTTCACGTTGTGTGAGGATGAAGACTAGTGGCACAGCTTATAAGGCTGCGATGAAAAGGGAGTCTTTATCAGCTGCATCAAATATTTCACTCATCTTCTTAACCAGTATTCATTCAGCACTTACTACATGCAGATGCTGTGCTAGACACGGGAATACAGCGATAATCAAAAGGAGTCTTGGCCTCTGTTCTCAGTGAGTTTACAACCAAGAAGGGGAGAAAGGCATTAATCAAATAATCATAGAGATAAATGCTCTAAAAGAAAGAAATGCCATTCTTGTGGGAGAATCTATTACAAAGGAACCAGTTTAGACCCAAGTTTCCGGGAGAACTTTCCGGGGGAAATCATCATAACCTAAGATCTGAAAGATCAAGAATGGTGTGGGATGAATGTATCAGTATCAGCTCTCTGGAGTACAGAGACCTAAGCGAAGAGATCAAACATGAGGTCAGAAAATTCAGGCACAGGTGACTGGGTCAGTTATTGGTTGCTGCATAATAAATTACCCAAAATGTAGCAGTTTTAAGCAATCCTACAATTATTAGCCTTTGATTTTATGGATCAGGAATTTAGGTAGGAATCAGCTCCATGATTCTTCTGTTTCACATATCAGCTGGAGGTGGGGCTGGTCTAAGAGTTCCGGATTTAATTCTTCACATGCCTGGTACCATGGTTTGAATGGCAGGAAGCCTGGGCTTCGCTGGGACTATTGATTAAAGCAGCTGTTAGTAGCATCTGCAAAACTGCACTTCTGAAACTTCAACCATGACAGCTCAATGCTTCCAGAGTCAGAAAGTCCTAGAACCCAGACACTCACACGTTATCACAACCACTATGGTCTATTGATCAAAGCAATCTCATAGATCCCCACCACTCAATGGGAAGAGTTTCAAATAACTTGTGACCATCTTTAGAATCCTCCAGATATTCCTCCAGACTTAAATTATTTACATTCCCACCCCTAGCAAAATATACTCACTCCTCCCCCACCTAAAACCCTTCCAAAAACTGCATCCCATTATGGCATCAAGCTCAAGTTTGAGGTGTAGCTTCTTACCATCTAAATAAGGTTCCGGTGCTGAGGAATCAGTTCTCCAGCTCAGTTTCTCTCAATATGAAGACTGTGAACTAAAAAGAAAAGTTATCTGTGCCAAACACACCAAACATACACTGATGATACAGGGATAACATAAATGCAGTAAACACACTCATTCAAAGAGTGGAGGAACAGCAGGTACATAAAAATCACTGGTCCATAGCAATTCTGAAATCCACATGTTGCTATTTCCTTGCTTGGGAACCCCTTTTGGCTTCATTCACTGGGCTTTTGATTATACCTTCTGAGTTACCCTTTTTTCATAAGATGTGATATTTGCAACTGAATAATCTCAGCCCATTTCCTACCTTTATTAGTCAGCCAAAGGGGTGCTGATGCAAATTACCAGAAGTCTGTTGGCTTTTATAAAGAGTATTTATTTGAGGTAAATGTTTACAGTTTACAAGGCCCTAAAGAGTCCTACTCAATGTTGCTTTCTCACCCAAGTCAGTTGCCACAAGTTGAGGCAAGATGGCGGGCGATCTCTGCGAAGGTTCAGCCTTCCTCTCTCTCAGACATGGGCTGGCATAGAGCTAGTTTTTTCTGGGCCTTGTCAGCTGCTCTGGTCTCTTCACAAGATGAACTGTAACCTATCAGGTAACTTGCTCATCTCTCTTCCTGGGGCCACAGGATCAAAGCTGACAAAGCTATCTCCTCTGGTATTTATGGAGCTCTCTCTTCTTCCATGTATCTTCTTGGGTGAGTGCCCATATATGTCAGCCCACCAAGGAAGTAGGGGTTCACCCCTCCTGGTGTGCTTGAATCAAAGCCCTAATCTTAACAGGTAATTTAATCAAGACATGTCAACTGAATCTAATGTATTCAAAGGGTATCACACCCAGAAGAACAGACCAGTTCGCAAACATAATCTTCTTCTTTTTGAGGATTCACAAATAAATCAAGCTACCACACTACCCATAGAAGTTTGGGGTGCCTAAATATTCTCTTCATTTTGAACCACCTCTGTCCATTTTTGTCCAGGCTGATGATGTGTCCATTCACACAATTCTCTTGAAATGTTTGTGGGCTTCCTATGAATCTTATGAGGCTTCACTCCATTAAACAAAACACACGTCTGCAAAGCTCTTCAAGACAGGCCCCTCCCAGGCGTGGGCTTAGAGTCAGACAACACCTGTAGGATTCTTAGAAATCTTCTTACCTGTTTTTGAAGCTGGTCAAAATCTTCCCAAAGTCATAGAAAAGAACATTACAGCCACACCATTGAAATGCTGTTCACCGTGAGTCAATTTCTCACTCTGAGAGCCTTTTGCCTATGAGGAGGCTAGAATAAGAAGCCATTATATTATTTTAACCTAGCAAGCTCTGCTCTTTAAACTTTCTCTAAGTTTTGCTTGAAAACTCAACAGTTCTTTTTAGCCTATCTTTCTCTATCAGTATTTTATGATATACACCTATTTAAATTTTTTAAAAATTTAGAAAGAGCTTATCACTTTAAGCCCTCTGCCTGGAATTCGCTTTACTGAATCCAGACGTTTATTAGGTATATTTTCTATTTTCCATGTTACCACAGGGGACAATGTTGCCAAACTTTCTGCCACTATATAAAGATTGCAGCCTTTTCCACAACCTCCAATGACAATTTCCTCCTCAAAGCCATCTAGCTTCTGGTCTCCAAGCCAAAGCCACAGATTTTCAGTTTTTGTTATGGCAGCACCGGACTTCCAGGTTTTCTTTTGCTGTGTAAAAAACCTAAACCAAAATTTAGAGGCATAAAACAGCAACTATTTCATTGTATTTCACAAGTCTGTGAGTCGGGAATTCAGACAGGGCTCAGGTGGATATTTCTCCTCTTCCATAAGGTATCATTGAAGATTACCTGGTGGTGTCCACGTAGCAGGTGGGCTGGTGCAGAGAGTCAGAGCTGACTTCATCCACATCTGGTTTTTAGCAGGGATGGCTTGATGCCTTGGCTCAAGTGGGATTGTTTGCTGGTTGGTTTTATTTTTACTTTTTGTTGTTGTTGGTTTTAATTTTGTTGTAATAATATATACGTGACATAAAATTTGTCATTTTAACCATTTTCAAGTGTACAATTCAGTGGTACTGTTACATTCACAATGCCATGCCATCGTCATTACCAAGCATTTTTACCACTCCAAAGAGAAGCAGTAATTTCCCATTCCCTCTTCCCACCCATCCCCTAGAAACCTCTATTTTCTATCCCTACGAATTAGCTTATTCTAGATATTTCATGTAAGTGGAATCATAAAATGTATCCTTTTGTGTCTGACTAAGTTCACTCAGCATAATGTTTCCAGGGTTCATCCGGGTTGTAGTATGTATCAGAACTTTGTTTCTTTTATGACTGAATAATATTCCATTGTATTTGTTTGGACGCTTGGTTTGTTTCCACCTTTTAGCTATTATGACTAAAGCTGCTTTGTATATCAGTGTACAAGTATATGTTTGAGTCACTGCTTCAGTTCTTTTCCCCATAAATGGAATTGCTGGGTCATGTGGTAATTCTATGTTTAACTTTTCTGAAGAACCACCAAACTGTGCTCCACAGAGGATGTCTTATTTTACATTCCCACCTTATGCACGAGAGTTTCAGTTTCTCTACCGATTGTCATTTTCTGTTTTGTTTTGTTTTTAACAGTAGTCATCCTAGTGAGTGTAAGTAGCAACTCATTGTTGTTTTGATTTGCATTTCCCTCTTGACTAATGATTCTGATCATGTTCTCATGTGCTTATTGCCCATTTGTATATTTTCCTTAGAGAAATGTCTATTTGGCTCCTTTGCCCATTTTTTAGTTGGGTTGTCTTTTTGTTGTTGAGTTGTAGCAGTTTTGGGGTACAAACTCTTAACAGATATATAATTTTTATTTTCTCCCATTCTGTAGGTTGTCATTTTACATTCTTGATAATGACCTTTAATGCACAAAGGTTTTTAATTTTGATGAAGTGCAATTTTTCTGTTTTTTTTCTTTTGTTGCTCATGCTTTTGGTGTCATATCTACGAATCCATTTCCAAATCCACGGCCCTGAATATTTCCTGCTATGTTCTAAGAGTTTTATGGTTTTAGCTCTTATATTTAGTCATCGATCCATTTTGAGTTAATTTTCACATATGTATGAGGTAGGTGTTCCAACCTCATTTTTTTATTTATTTAGAAATCCAGTTTTCTCAAACTATTCTTTCCCCAGTTAGTGAACTCGGGACCCTTATCAAAAGGGTCAGTTGGCTTTGGGGGAGCAGACGTAGCTCAATGGTTTGAGTGTCTGCTTCCCAGGTATGAGGTCCTGGATTTGATCCTTGGTACCGCCTAAAAAAATATTTTTTTAAATCTATTGGCCGTAAATGTATGGGTTAACTTCCAGACTCTCGATTCCGGTCCATGGGTCTGTATGTCCTTCAACTGGGGTGGTTTATCAAGTGCCTTCGTGGGTTCTCCCCATGATTGCAGTCTCAGGACTTCCACCACTGTGGCCTGGAGTTCCTAGAAAGATGCACCAAGAGACAGGCGGGGCAGCTGCCCGTTTCCCAGGCCTGGGCACAGACACTGCCCCGGCCTCATCCCTGCTTTACTCTAGTGGCCAGAGCAGTCACAGAGCCCACCCAGTTTGCAGGAAGGGACCCAGCCGCACCGCTCCGTGGGAGGAGTTTGGAAGAATTTCGGTCATTTTTATTCTGGCTAGGTGACATCATGCAGGGCTTGAAGATTCTGTTAAGGCTTTAGACCTTTATGTGAAGAATCATGAAAACCCGTTTAAGAATGTTAAAGGATCTGGGACTATCACATAATTAAACCTGTCTTTTGAAAAGGCACTATGGTTATGAATTGGAAGACAATACTGAAAACAGGAGTTAGTCTTTCTTAGCTCATCCTTCTCAACCTGTACCTTATACAGCCCCGTGTGGAAATTGCCATGATAATTTGGCCTAGGCTGATGATGGTGGAACAAGAGAACCGCAGATTCCAAAGACAGTTGGATATAAAAATCCACTAATGAATATTCCCTGAGGTCCATTTAGGGAATAATCTTCCCTCCAAGTACTAGAGAAATTTACCTCTTGGACACCTTTTCAACTTTATGCTCCACTATGTATACACTATTCATACACCTAAACATCTGCTGGAACATACATGTACTCACTCAGCAGTCGATCTTTCCTAGCCCCCATAAAGACCACTGAATAGAATTAGACAGTGGTCACTATGATGAAATCTGAGGCTTCTGCCCGATAATAGCCACAATTAATGTAACAAATTTGAAGCACATTTGCTGGGCTGATACGATCATCTTTTTAGAACACTAGGGGACACTTGGGACTGAAGGCTTATTCATTTAATAAATATTTGTTGAGTGCTGTCTGCATGCAGGCAGGGAAATTGCAGCAGCAAACAAGACAGACCAGGTCCCCTCCCTCATGGGGCCTATAAGGAGGAAGGCAGACAAGCAATAACTAAATGATAAATAAATGAGATAATTTCAAATAGCGATAACTCCCATGAAAGAATAAAACAGAGTGATGGGCTACAGAGCTTACCGGAACTGCTCTAAATAAGGTAATGAAGGAAGGGCTCTCTGAGGAGGTAGGTGACAATTGAAGAGAAATCTGAATGATGAGAAAGAGATAGCTATAGAGAAATCTGGCAGGCTAGGGGAAAACCATTCCAGCCAGAGAGCAGCAATTACGGTAGCCCAGGGGCAAAAAAGAAAGCAAAGTGGCTGAAGCATCTTGAATAAGGGAAAAATTAATAGGAGATGAAGAAATAAGCACTGTAAGCCAGTGTTAATTTTTTTTTTAATTTCAAAAACAGATATCATTGGAAGGTTTTATTGCACTGTAGTCATTCACTCTTTAGCATAAATTATTTTAATCTGACCATTTCTCCTATAAATTATTTTAGATCAATTAAAATGAATCCTTAGGTGAAGTAGTAGGAAAGGGAATGAGAGAATTTTGAAGTGGGAGCGCTGCTGCAGAAAACGTGCCTGATTAGTGATTGGTTCTGGATTGTGAGAAGATAATTAAAGGAAGTTGGTCTTAAAGAGATTGAGTTGAGGGAAGAAATGTTGGATTGTTTTGTTGTTGTTCTTTTTATTTCCTTTTATTCTATTTTATTTTCAAATGCTTCTGCAGACCAAGAAGAATTAAATGAAGGGAGATCCATTGTGTGGGTGTGTGTATATGCCTGTATGTGCGTGTTACAGCTTAGCCTGAATTCCAGGCAAGGTCAATGTCAGCTTCTCACCAGATAACGTCTATTGTTTGTCCCAAAACTCAGCAATACTATGTGTAGCTTTTCAACATCAACATCAATCACTTCTTAAATATTCAAATTTTAGATAAAAGATACGTTTTCCCCTCATTGCTACAATTGTTACACAATACTAATATTAGCTATCTAACCAGCTTTGGCTAATTCCAGATCTTTACTATAAGGAAGTTACTTTGCAATTAAAAGGCCTACCTACAATGGAGAATGGCTTGAATTGGGGCTTTAAAAAATAAAATATTCCATATGGAACTAACGAGTCACTAATATTTTAATTAAAATAATGTTTATAATTAGAGTTCTAAAGTCAGACTTAGGTTTTTAAATTCACCTTTTTTTCCTAATTCAGTAAATGTTTTATTGGGCTCCTCTCTACCACCACCCATGTCTTCCATAAGAATTTTAGATTTTCTTACTTTACTTGCAAAGGAACCTATGTCTTCACCCTGATTAGAGCACACGGTTGTCTTCTCATTTGAGTGACATCGCTGATACCATCGTTTTATGCAAAAAATATAGGGCTCTAAATTTATGTTCACTGTGACCTGGTTTCCTAAATAAAGCTTCTGTAGTTTGAAAAGATGGGATGGCTGCTTACTAAGCTGAATACTCTTGTGTGACTTTGCCTCTAGGTTTAGTTACCTGACCAAAAACCTCAACCCAAAGAGTGCCAGGTCCACATAGGCTGTGTCCCTAGGTGGCCAGCATGGCTTAGCCCCAAGGTGATCTAGATACAGTGTATTTTTGCCTATAACAAGTTTAAGAGGTTTCAAAATTATTGGCAAAATAATAGTAACTGCTAAAGCTTATTACCATTTGGCTTGTTCCATTAAATTAGAACCCCTTTTGTGAATATTTCAGAAAGTATTCTGAAGCCCAAGAGTTTCTTCTCTGGACCCGAGTATTAAGAAACATCACTCATGACAGTGGTATGCTAGAGCCACATCATAGCTTGCAAGAGCCGATCATTAAATTTTCAGGAATTTTGTGAGCCTGTTGTTATATACCGCCATTTTTACTAGTTCAATTACATAGATTTACAATTCAATAAATTATACTAAAAACAAAGGTAATAAATACTGAGCACTTATCACTTCCTAGCTGACTATTTTACTGTCCTCTCTTGAAGTTATTTACATCGATTGCTTATGTGTGGTGGAAATGCCGTATAATGAGTGTGTGCACTCTTTGCAACTCCACTTTCAATGACATCGGGCTCATAGCTTGAAAAAGGTCATGGTATTTACATAGTATTGAAGCTGAAAGAGGTTTTAATTTAATGAATATAAGTTATATGAAGGTAAGAAATTGTTTGACATTAGATCATATATCAGATTTAAGGTCAATAAATATATTAGGAAGATTAGTGGATTGGGATGCAACTCAGTGCATGATTTTTATCAAGTTATGGGTTGAATTACAACCATAGGTAAGCTACAGATAAAAGACTGACTAAAATCAATGAAAGCTTTCCATGAGAAAAAGAAAAAAGACTATTTGGAATTTGCAATAAAGAGTATTGTTTATCATTTGTAAATTGTGTACTACACATTGTTTATATCAACAAAATTTATAATAAACATGTATCTCTATATATGCATACATTTTTCCCCTGGAGAGCCAGTTGTTGACATTTATTTGCCAGACACCACAGGTTTTGCAGAAAATGTGAAATTCAATAAGTAACTTACAAGCAGTTTTTGCAGAATGTTTTAATGGAGAGCAAATTTGTCTTTGTGAAATAATCTTTCAAAATCAGTGTGTATTCATGCTGATATCAATTTGAAAAGGGTTTTGTTTCCATTTTTCATTGAAACTCCTCCAGTTTTATAGAGAAGCAGAATTCCAAACAAATGAAACTGTAGACATTTTTGTTACCCCTGGAGTGCCGTGGCTATCCTACAGAATGTGGGGGTATTTCCTTTTATATGATGACCTACAAAAAAAAATCTTTTAAAATCAAATTATTGACCTAAGTCTAATTTAGACTAATACTTAGTTTAGTATTCACACCTTTAAATTCATCCAAAAGGCAGGTGAATATTCAGTCGGGGTAATATCTCCTTCTACTAACTTGGGGGAGAACTTACCCCATGGCTCAGTAAGCCCTGTCGGCACCATTTGACCCACACACAACAGGAAGGCAGAATACCTCAGACTAAGAAAAGTGCCTCCGACCAGTCACGCCAGCAAAGGAAGCTGCGATCTCCCACCAAGGTTTTCAGTCACCTGTTAGATATCGCAACAGAACCCTGGCCTGACAGGCATCAAATGACTTCACACACAACCTGACACTGCTGTCCCATCACGTGACGTTCCATGAACGTCTAACCCAGTATCATTTATATACAGACACCGTGACTCAGATAGACTTGACCTTCTCCTCCTTCCCAAACACTTGAGACCCCTTATTTAGGGAAAAATTCTCCCCACATGGGTTCATGTAATGGGGAAATGAAGGCATCCATTGGTCTGATCAAGGACTGAAAATTCTTTCATTTTGAAATCTTTGTTTTGCTTCTCAAAATGCCAGCGAAAAGAATCTAGCCTCGAAGCGTGTGTGCTATGAGAAGACTGGGAAAGGTAATTGGGGTCCGTTATATAACTGCCACTTTTTGTTTTTATTCAAGGTGTCATAAAACTGAGTTCTGCAGTCGAAGGTACGTTTCCACAACCACAAAATCAATTCTGTTTCGCTTCAGGATTGCACAGCGTGGCTTTGTAGCTAGAAAGCTTATGTGGCAGTGGTGTCGGAGGGCAGTGTTCTAACCGCCAGCTCTTGCCGTTCTTTCCTGTGTTTCTCCTTGTTCTGCTCATTTTGTGCCGCAGACCTCTTGTCCCTGCACGAGTGGCATTAACACCACTCGGAGGGGGCAGCCTTGCGGAGGTGGAAGATGTCTGTCTCTTTCCTTGTGCAATTCAGGGCCACCCTCCAGCACCCTTACTTGAGGGGGGCCACCAACTCACCGGGAACCTTGGCCCGGGATTCTGTCAGCAGGGCTTTCTCTAGCGTGCTTTGGGCCTTTATCCCAACCCAGCAGATAACTTTTGCGAAGGGAGTGTGTGGCCAAGAAGAATCCACCAGTGCTTCCTGGTGAGAAAATTACTGGGTGAAGGCATTTGCCAGTCCCAACCCAGGCTCCTCCTGCGAAGTGTAATGTTTCTTGAGGAGCATCTTCCTTTAATTTTGCCCATCTTGGTGAAGTTACCTTGACCAAGAACCTGAGAAGGACAGGAGGAGGGTTTTTAAGAAAGGGGAGGACTTGTAGGAGATAGAAGGCATAGCAGAGTGTTTTGCTGAGTAATTCCAGAGAATGTTAACCATAGCTCATTGTCGCAAATGATTTATTGGTTACCAGTGTAACAACTGCTCTCCCTGCCCCCTTAGGGACATACAACCCAAAATTAGAGTATGTGTAATTTTCTCTTTGTGAGTTTCTGTGTTCGTTTGGGGGGTGTGTGTGTTCTTGTATACTGGGAGTTTGTCGGTCATGCTTCAGAGGTTTCTTCATCCCCACTTAATCAGGGAGACTTCTTGGAGGAGGTGGTGGGCTTGCAGGTGAGTTTTTAAATTTCAGGGGAGCCGGGGCTTGATGAATGGGCAATGCATGGATGTGGGGAATGGGGAAATGCAAGAGGGGTTGGAGTGGTGAAGCTCTTTGCTTGACTCCAAAAAAAAGGGATCACGTGGGCTTGGAGTTTGAAGGTTGGGAGATGAGAGAAGAGCTCAGGCATGTAGTTGTGGGGCAAGGCAAATCCCAAGTGGATCCCTGCTGTGGGTTTGGTACAATCCTATGGCACAAAACGAAGTTGAAAAGGCAACGCTGACACCCATGGCCAAAAGGCGGCTGCTGCAGGAGGGACAGGTGCAGGAGCGGCCTGCCAGGGCCAGGAAATAGCAGGCCAGGGTGAGGGCCCTGCTGGTGCTTCTGGCCTTCCGCCAGGCCAAGCAGGAATTCCAGTTCCCTCTGCGCATTAAAATGGGATGTTCTTGAAAATCTATCCAGGCCTCTCCCAGCCTAAGAAAAAGAAACATAGTAGACACAGAGACAAAGTCAATTGGGCCCATGAGAATGACCTTGGTACAGAAACGCCCAGTGGCAACTTCAGCACTGAGTTTCAATTCATTATCTGTAGAATGACAGATAGCAGTTGGTCCACCCTGGGCTGTTCTGATGTTTTATCAAGGAATGGCTTTGAAGTCTTCCTTTTACGTTGCCTGCTTGGCTTAAGCACAAAATTCCACTAGCCAAAAGAAAAAAGAAAAAAAAATTTAAAAACAAAATAAAGTAAGCTGGAAAGCCAAGAGAGCATCAGGCAACTTTTAAAAATTCTGTTCTGCCAACGTTACTACTGGCATGGCCTGTCTGAGCCCCCAATGAAGGTGTATATTAGCCAGAGGAAGACTAGAATTTTAGGGGAACAGAGGGCAGGAAGCAGAATGCCGGGCGGGGGGAGGGGGGAGGCATGGGGTTTGGCAGCCTCCAGCCCGTCCCTCACCACTCAGCTGACCCTGAGTCCCAGGGGGTCTGGGGAAGATGTCTGGAGAGGCAGTGGGGACCGGGGACGAGGCCCGCGGCCCCCGCTGCTTGCGCATCTCTGGGGCAGCCTGGCGCCGAGGCCGTGAGCTTGCAGGCTGGGCGCATGCTGGCTTGTGACGGCCTTCGACGTGCGCAGGCGCGGGGTGGGGACCGAGTCGGTGGGGCGGGGTTGCGTGTGCTCAATGCATGCGTTTTGGGTGCTTCTGGAATGCGAGGATCTTTCCGAGCATGCTCCGTGGAATGTGTGTCAGACATTGGCTCAATTAGAAATCAGACCTCAAATGGTCGTCGTGGTGAACGCTTAGCTAATTTACTGTACTTGCTGTTTTCCAACTGCGGAATGAATTCCAGGCAGCTCCGTACAGCTTATCATGCGCAGGAATACACAAATCCGTGGAAGGGATCCACTGCCAAAAAGGAAACCTATTTCTTTTTCTTTAAAAATGACTCTGTTCTGGATTATCCTAGAACTCTGAAAATAGAATTAGTATTTTAGATTGGTTATCTTTTTTTTTTTTCTTTTTTAAAGGAAAGACAATTGTCTGACGCATAAAAGAAAATCAACACAATTCCATTTGCTGCTTGCTGCCAAAGTCTCTGGGTTATGCAGTTATGACCCTTCTTTTTTTCTCAAAAGGGGGCCCCCTTCCGAATTTTGGAACTTGGTGTAAACATTTAAAGTCAGCAGAAAGAAACTACCATTTTATATCATATTAGTGGTAAGGTTAAAAGTAAAATGTCCTTTGAAAGACTTAGAATTACAGTTAAACAGATTCACGGTAATGCTTTCATTATTTCTCGATGAAGAAACATATCTGAAGAGGAAAAAGCTAAGACTGAAAAAAATAATTGCAAAGTTTTTTCAGGCATGTAGATTCTGGCCTCTAATTTTTAAGTCGACAATCCCAAACTCTGAGAAAATTGGGGTAAGGACTAAACATCCAGTTGGAAATTTAGGGGAAAGAGGAGATGGTTGGGTCCATGACAGAACCTTCTAAATATTACTTTTTAAAGATGTTTTATCTCTAGAAGGGAGGCACATGTTTCTGCAAGTAAGATCAGCACGCCTGCCTTGCACAAGGAGAAATAAGAACAAAGGTCAGGTGAGAGCTGAGTTCCAGGTAGAATGTTGCCATTCTGCAAGCAATTACTTCCTTCCCAGCTCGAGCCCGGCCAACCTCTTTGTCCCCAGAGTGCAACCTGTTCAGGCAGCCTGGAGGGACAGGACACACCCACTTCAAGTGGCAGGCTGACCACATGCCTCTGGGACAGATGACCAGGGTGTGAGCTGGACAGGGGGTGGGGGTGGCCCTGAAAGGCCATTTGCTTTATTGCTTGTAGGCAAGAATCCGAAATACCACCATGACCTCAAGTTCTTTTGAAAGCCTATGCTGAGAAATGAAGAGTTTGCCTTGTCTGGAAGTTTCATCTCTTTGAAAATGGGAACCGATGAGCCCATGTGAAGAGCTCAGATGGTCAAGGCGATTATCTGAGCTCCACCCGACCCCCCAGCATTAGCGCCCCTCCCAGGCGTGGGTGCTGGGGGGCGGGCAGTGAGCCCCTGGAGGTAGATGGGGAGGGTTAACCTAAAACCTCACCGGCCTCCACGAATAGCTTTGCTTTCAGAAGCACAAGCTTCCCTGGGAAACGGGTTTTCTTCGTTTTCCTTTTTGGTCTCGTCATTTCGTTTTATTTCGCTCCTGTAAAGGTATTTTATTTCTCCCTGGTAATCCCTGTGGACTGCAGTCCCCACCAAAGCAGGGACGTGGCACTGGCATTATATCCAAGGCGCTTTCTACAGCTTCGCAGCCTCTGGCCCAGGATGTGGAAAGACTCCTCAAGAAGAGGAGAAAGGAGTCATTGAAACCTTCTTCGCTCCCCTTTCAAAGGTCACGGCACACATAGCTTAATGCCTGCATCGTAAATCCGTAAAAATAGGAACTACGTTTCCTTTGTGTTGCCCTGTTTTGACCTCACGATGGTGTGGAGGACTGAGATGGTCATTTGCTTCGCTTAAGAAAATCTTTTTTCCATAACGTGGCGTGTAATAGATCCTAAAATACCCCAAATGAAGTTAACATTTTAAAAATATTCCACAGGTATTGCTGCCTTTCCCTCTATAGATGAATTTTGCTCTCATCATTGTGGGATTTTTTTTTTCTATTTTTTGAGCAAAGCCATATGGCTCAGGGTCAGGTTAGATGGTGATAAATCCATTAACAAAGATATAGCTAGTGGACTTCTTTCTAATGATAAATTTAAAATGAAGTGTCAACATTTTTACTACTGGAAATGAAAACATCTGCAGGTCAGAATGCTGACAGAGAGAGGGTAGGCCCGTCTCTGGGAAGGAATTCTCTCTCCCTCTTCCACCAGAGGGAAAATGTCAGTAATCCAAAAACTGAACACTGTAGAAACTGAAAACACAACTTAAGGAACATGTTCTGCAACGAAACCCAGACATCCAGCTTCCAAGGCTGATACCCAGCAGAAGGCTAACCTGGAGGCAGGGTCGTCCTACTGCATAAATAAGTGTTCCCTTCTCAAGTATATCTTGTCCTTTGGGTGAAAATGTCCTGTTAGATATCAGTGTCCCTGGGAGGCATCAGCTTTCAGTAGAGAATTTATCCAATAGCTTCCTAAGACTCCAATCCTCTTGAAATGGTAACGGTGGAGACATGTGACCCAGAAACTGGAAGAAACGGGTCAAAGGAAACAATTTCAAGATGTACCTAATTTGCAGTCTTCTTTGGAATTCTGCTTTATCTCAGATGGACCCCAAAAAGCCACTGGATGGTCAAGTCACCACTGTTTGCCTGGGTCCTCACCAGTAGGGAGACACGTATTTCTCAGTGTTGCTGTAAAGACGGAATAAGACGATCTAGATACAGAACTTAACGCAGTGTTTGGAATGCAGTAGGCGCTCAGTTATCTTTTGTTCCCTTCTTCCAGCTTTCCTACTTCTCTGCTGACTTCCCAATTCTCCCCGCAGGCCATGCTCTTTCCAGGGTCCAAAGCTCTACCAAAAAAATGATCCAGCTCTGTTAGGATTATATTGTGGCAAGCCGCCGTTCATCTTGGGCAAGGCCAACCAACAGAGCCGGCGGGAGCCCTTGCTTCTCCACTTTGAGAGGTGTTAGAGTGGAACAACTCCTTATATACGAATAAGGCCCCCTGGCCGCCTCGCCAGGAGCCAGCTACAACCCAGGAGGTGCTGGAATCAGCTGGGATTGTCGCCCTGTCTGCTCTTCCGGTTCTGGGAGTGGGGGGAGAAGAAAGGTTTCAGGCTGGTTAAAACAGAGTATTTGTGAAAGCCCGATTTCAGCAATATTAATATTGTTCCATTTCTAGGTGGTTTCTAAGTTCTCAGTGTTCCTGAATATACCACTGGTCACTATGGAGCAAGAGTGAAAATTTTTGAATCAGGAGAATTAAGCGAAGACAACCCCAGCTATCTAAAGAGTAGCCTTCTGTAAATCTTTGAACTTCTGTGACCAAAATTTTATGGTCTGATGCTCGTGTCGGCAGCACATATACTAAAATTGGAACACTACAGAGAAAATTAGCCCGGCCCCTGAGCAAGGATGACACGCAAATTTGTGAAGCGTTCTGTATTTAAAAAAAAAAAAAGTCACGGTCTGTGCTGAAGGGGCGGCTTTAGTAGCACCTAGCAACAAATAAGCAAACCCAGAAGGCAGTTTACAAACTATTCAGAAAGTGCCATAACTCATCCTCCCCTCTCCCTGGGCAGGAAATATAAATGTATAAATCAAAGGCAAGCTGCAGAGGGAAATCCACCGGTGTCAGTCACAGATTTATTTTCTTCCTTTTCTTTTGTTTTTTTAAGAGTGTAAGTTTCAACGTCTCTCTATATATTCTTATTATTTCAGCAGTCTACGGGTTGTTTACAATGTAAACAGTTCTTACTTTAAAAAATAACCAACTCTATCAGGTTACATAATGATGCAGTTTTTGAGGACAGTAGTCTAATTAACAGTCTTTGAAGTCAATTCAATAGTGATATCAAAGCTACTTCTAGTATTTCAATCTCAAATTTAGAAAACGGCCTTTACTGAGGCAAGGCCGATGAGAAGGGGGAGGAAAGGGGGAGAGAGAGGACGTGTGGAATGGTCTGATCCAGGGCGGTGAGCAAAGAATGGAGGGCGGCTTATGAAAAAAAGAAAAAAAGAAATTGGCCTTTACATTCTCAATCTAAAATTATAGTCTGAATTTACTGTTAATATTGGAATACACCATAGTTTAGACAACTGCTAAAATCACTTAATGCTGTGGTTTGGAGTATGAACCTGGAAATCACACCCTTTTAAATTAACCATCACACCCATTATTGTAAAGTCAACTTTGGGGTGATCCTGTGTGCATTTGGTGTTCAACTCAGAAGCATAGATATCTAAATATTGCCACAGCTGTATATACAGCAGTTTTATTGAAGCCATTGATGCTTTCAATTGAAAGAATATACATTATCATTTTTGTTTGGCTTCACTGAGGAAAAAGTCAATGCATTTTTTACAGTAATATGTCAAAGAAATGCATAATCAGATGCCACTCCAAAAGGTTTATCCATGTGGACTGTTTTGGAGATAGGGTCTTTTAGACATTTCATAATGTTAACCAGCTTGTGTGTTAGAAAGGCATTGGTACCTCCCTTTTGATTATGGTGCTCCTTGATTATCTCTATTGAGAGATAGAGAAGCAAGTTGAATTTCCTTTTAAGCCCTCTGTATCCCAATGTTGATTTTTTTTTAAGATTTATTTTATTCAATTATCTCTCCCTACCCCCTCAATATTTGCACTTGCTGTGTCTGTTCATCTTCTTTGTTTCTTTAGGAGGCATCAGGAACCGAACCCCGGACCTGCAATGTGGGAGGCACCTAATCGCTTAAGCCACTTCCATTTCTTGCTTTGTTGTGTCTCACATTATGTTTTTCCTTTTGTGTCTCTTGTCATGTCATCTTGTCACATCAGCTCACTGTGCCTACCCATGACACCAGCTCACCATCCTGTTCATCCTCTTTAGGAGGTGCTGGAAACCTCTGCTCCCTGCTTTGTTGTATCTCTCATTATGTTTTTCTTCTTGTGTCTCTTGTGTGTCAGCTTATCATGCCTGCCAGTCATGCCAGCTCACTATTTTCTTTAGGAGGTACCGGGAACCAAACCACAGACTTCCCATGTAGTATGTGGGTGGCCAATCACCTTGAGCCACATCTGTTTCCCCAGTGTTGATTTAATAGATAGCCTCCCCAAATATAAACTCCATAAATTGAGTTTGGAACCCACTAGATTGGGAGAAAGCATAGAGGAGTAGAGAGGGATTTCCTAGCTTCGAACTTCTTAACCTCAATTTCCTGGCCATGCTGTAATCTGAAACAAGTTACTCTCTGAACCACACTTTCCTCATCTGTAAAATGGGGTAAGCTACTTAACACTCATAATTCAGAGACTTACATCAAATGAGATAATATTGAAGTACCCCATAATGTGTTTGACCTGTCAGCATTCAGTTTTAGATGTTTATATTGTTTTTTTTAATTTTTATTACAGTAGCTCAGGAACTGAATTATAAAAAAATTTTGATTTTTTTTACTTTTGCTTGATGTTATTTCATACAGTTTTAGGGTTAATCATCATGTAACTGAATGATGACTTTTTTACTAAATTCAAAAATAATTTTATTACATATAATCTAAGGGAAATCTACCTAATGAGGTCAATGCTATCAAAATCACATGTTACTTAAGAAAAATTATCAGAACATCTCTAAATACCCTTTGCTCACCTGTTTCCCTCTCTTTATCTGGTTATTGTTTTGGGTTACATTTGGAGTGTTTTTATTTGGTTTTCTTTTTCTTTCCTTTTTTTTTTTTTTTTTTTAATATTGCTTTAGCGCAGTAGCATTGGTCAACAAGGGTTCCTCAGATTAAAGATAGAATATTTTTAAAATATCACCACAGACTGATTTAGAGCCTGCCAGCCTTTGTTCACAGCACTTGTAAATATTATATTTGTAAGGCACAGTGAACTAAAGGTCCAGGCATAAAGAAACTTTATTCACAGATAAGACATTTTTATAGTTTATTGCCCCATTACTAATTATGAAAAAATTAATGGATGAATTTACTAAATGCCTACACAATGGCATGCCCTGTGCTAGACCAGGGGACTAGAAATAAGAGCCAGACACAGTTATGCAGTCTAGAAAAGGCAGCATATGTATAAAGAGAGGATTATATCATAGGATAAATGTAATAGGAAGTGTATATAAAAAGAGTTATGCAAACAAAGAAGTCAGTCTAGGAACTCTGCCTGGGTAGATCAGGAAAGATGTCCCAGATAAGACGTTCAGGTCTTGAAAGACATGTAAAAAGCAAAGAGGAAATGGAGGAAACTAATCTTGCATGCAAAGGCAGAGAGAGAGGAAGCACCTGGCACCTCCAAGAGTTAGATATGGCTAAACCCCTGTGTCCAAAGAGAAAAGTGGCCAGACATGAAGTTGGCATTGCAGGTTGGAAATAGGTTTTCAGGTTTCCTATAGATGATAAAGAGCTGACAAAGGATTTTATTTGATTTATTTTTAGTGTATATTTCATTTTTAAAGAAGTAAAAATATTCACATGGCTCAAAAACCAAGAAACAGGAAAAAAAGCATTGACTCAATGTCAAATTTCCATTCCCCTTAACAGGAAACACACTTTTATTAATTTCCTTTTATGTCCAGATATATAATTTTTGCATTCTTCGGCATTATGAATATATCTTTTCCCCTTGTTTATACAAAAGACAGTGTACACCTTGCTTTTTTCACTTACCACTACATCTTGATAATATTTCCATTTTTCCATAGAGAACTTCCTGGTTATGTTTTACAGCTACATGATATTTCACTATATGGATACACCATGATTTATTTAACCAGTTTCTTCTTTGCCACACATTTAGAGGGTTCCTAAACTATTGCTATTTCAAGTAACGCTTCAATAAATAATCTCATATACATATCCTTTTGTCAAAGTATGCTTTCAAATAGCTTTCTAGAAGTTATTAAATTAAAGGTTATATTAATTAGATTAGATTTTGCAACAGTAAGAAACAACCCCAAATCTCAGTGGCTTAACATAACAAAAGTGTTCCAACTCATACTACTTGCCCCATGATGATTGGCAGGAGGTCTCTGCACCACACAGGCTCTCAGAACCTCTGACTACCAGAGGCTCCACCCTCTTGTGCCTGCACCATCTGGAACCCATTTCTCAGGCACTGCAGCAGGAAAAGAGAGAGAGAGCCTCAGCCTCAAAGTGACACACGTTATTTCCACTCATATTTTATTGGTTAGAACTAATCATGTGACCAGGCCAAATTTTAAGAGGGCTGAGAAGTAGCTTTCCTCGTTTCTGGAAAGAGAGCACAATAATGGTGAGCATTCCTTCTATCACAAAGGGTATGTGCATTTTTCTTAATTTAAAAAAAAAATTTTATATTATTATTATAGGTTAATCGGTTAACACAAGATAACTACAATAACAATAAATCTGTGGTAATATATGTCTCCCTTATTTTTGTTCTTTCCTCAATCTTGAGGAATCTTGACTCAGTCTGAGAAGGGATGTAGATATTATGGGGTAGTAGAATGGAATTGTTTTGCTTGTAGTTGAAGATAATTCCTTGCTTTTTGGATGGGACTGGTCCATCATCATCATTTTGTTGGTTGTCCAGAGATGGTCAAAGAACTAGAGAGTAGGAGCTGGCCACATATCAGCTGGGTTTCAGGATTCAGCCAGCATAGGAACAATCCAAAGGTTTTAAGTCTCTGAGACATATACTTAACAAATAAATTGAAAATTATAGGTTCAAATTCTAAGAAGTAGAAGATTCATGATTAGGGGATTTATAAATGAGTATAATGGGGAAATAGCTTTTCATATATTTCTAGATAGAGCGTGCCATGTGGGTGTTGATTTTATGTGGCTGTGTGGCTTGCTTATGCTGTCTGGATGTTCCTAGGACCCGAACACTTTTGCTTGTGGCTTTGTTTACTGTGGCAGTTTCTGAAGTCTGGTGAGACCTCCATTAGATTACTCCAGAATGATCTCCCCATTCATTTTGAAATCTTTTAATCATAAAAACTCTAAATATTTCCCCCTTTTGATCAAGGTCTTTGTCAAAATGCATTGCTGATTAACGCTTGGTAATAATCCCTCAGTGCCAGGGAAGCTCATCCCTGGGAGTCATGTCCCATGTTGAGGGGCAGGTAGTGAGTTTCTTTGCAGAGTTTGGCTTAGGGAGAGGGCACACAGTAGGTAACTCTTGGACACTAATTATAGTTAGATTTAGTTTCATTATTACAGGAATAAGGTTCGTAAATATAAGCATTAAGATCAAGAGCTTGGCTTATTGGCCTGTATTCTTTTAATAAGTAAGGCTTATATATTCCAGAGCTTTTGGCCAATTTATTTGAGAAATTAACAGGACTTCCCCAAGAGGGAAGTTTAATATTTTGTTAGCTACTATGTGGGCCTCTATCAATCCAGAAAACACCTATGGCAACAAGGATACATTTATAACCCATAGAAGTATGTAGCTGTTTAAGTTCAAGGTGTTCAAAAGGTCCTGTCGAGACACCTGACCATGTCCCACTTTTACCTTCTTAGCAGCATTCTGTTAATTGATAGGTAAAACATATTTTATATACTTGTCTTACTTCTCGTGTAAAGTTCTTCTTCTTATTCATTTTTTCTGAAGATGAAACTTTGACCTGCAGGTGGCTGCATGTACTTCCAGAACAGTATAACTCACAAGGAAATGTGGTTATTTCTGTGGCCTATAACATTTTTTCTAACAATAAAAAATGCAACATTCCCATAATCCCCCCTATTGTTGACACTTACCATTTGTATAGTGGTACTTTTGTTACAATTGATGCAAGAATTTAAAAATATTACTGTTAACTATAGCTCATAGTTTGCTTTAGGTGCACTTTTTCCCCATATGCCACCCTAATATTAACTCATTGTACTAATGATATATTTTTGTTATAGATCCTGAAAGAACATTCTAATAGGGTAAATTCATTTTTGATTCCCTAAATTCTGCCAAGTTACTTTTCACTGGTTTTACCATTTGATATTAGCTCTGTTAGAAAGTGCCTCTTTTTCCACAGTTTCACTAACATATTCTGTTATCGAACTTTTAGGGTTTCAATCAGCAATACTCTTATTATGAGAGAGATTGAGCATATGTAGGAGAGCCATTTTTTACTATTGATTTGTTGGAATTCTTTTTATATATTAGGGGGATAACACCTTTGTGGTAATGCGTTACAGTGATTTTTTTCTGTTTATCTTTTGTCTTTTTTACCTTGCTTATGGTAATTTTTCAAGGTTTAAATTACATATATATTCCTACTCTAGTTTATACAAAAATTGGCAGATTATACACTCTCTTTTGTGCTTTAATTTCACAATATATGTCCTGGAAATCACTTTATTTGATAAAGATCTTCCTCATTCTTTTTACAGCTGTACAGTATCCCATTATATGGATGTGCCATAATTTATTTCAACCATGTCCAGTGGATGGGTGATGTAGTCTATTTCCAATATTTTGCTATTACAAATAATACAATAAATAATCTTGAGTCCTGTTGTTTCATATATGGTGAGGCATACCTTCAGAATAAACTCCTAGAAGTTGAAATGCTGAGTCAAAGGGTAAATGTGTATACAGTTTGGCTAGATATTCCCAAATCCTCCTCCACAGACACTCTACCATTTTGCACTCCCACCTGCCATGTATAGAAATGCCTATTTCCTGGGCAAACTTTTAAAGTCCTGGACAAGGAACTATGTTATCAATAAGATGTGAAGGCTAGAATAATGCAAACAGCTAACATTTTTTGAGGCCTTTACGATTTGTTAGTAACTGTAGTAAGCAAAGGGGGCACATATATTAGCTCATGAAAACCCCATAGCAATTCAAAAGCTACTCTTGTCACCCCTGGATTTATAATTTACAGAGGAGGAAGTCAAGGCATAGAGAAGTTAAATTACTAGCTCAAGGTTAAAGACTTTTTTTAAATTTTCAGGTACTGGGGCTGAGGATTGAATCTCATATGTGGGAAGCTGGTGCTCAACCACTGAGCCACATCAGCTCCCCTGAGTTAGTTTTTTCATTTGTTTGCTTGTTGTTTGGTTTTTTTGTTTGTTTGTTTTTAGGAGGCACCAGGGACCAAATCCAGTACCTTGCACAGGGGAAGCAGGTGCACAACTGCTTGAGCCACATCTGCTCCCCAAGGTCATAGAATTTTAAACCCAGGACTGACTAACAATAGAATCCATGATGTCAACCACCACGCTACTCTCTCTTTCAATATACTGTTTGGATAGGGTTCAGAGCAGTTTTATTTAAGTTTGTTATAAATTGATTAAGAGAGATGGTACACAGTGAAGTTTCCAAGTTGACATATAGTAGCAAATGCTTCCAGTCACAAACTCACAAAATTGGGTAAGAGAGTAGCTGGTGAATTTTTGTGGGCAATTAAAATGGAAGAAAATAGAAGGAATGTCTACAGTGATTGGCTCTCATCTATGTAATATAATTTAAGAAGGGGATCTAGATGTTAGTGTAGACAATTCCCTAAAGACATTGAGCAGAAGCAGCACAATGCTGTTGAGAATGGTTAAAGATTTTAAGAGTCAAAAGGCAGAGTTGGGATCAGATGTGGTTCTAGCAGTTGGGTGCCCACCTCCCACAAGGGAATCCCCCCAAAAAAGCAAAAACAAACAACAAGTAAAACTAAGGAAAAAACCAACTCAGGGGAGCTAATGTGGTTCAGTGGTTGAGCGCCAGCTTCCCACATATGAGATCCTGAGTACCTTGGGGAAAAAAAGATAGAGCTTTGGATTTCACCTCTGTACTTATTGACCTGTCTTGGGCAAATCATTTCATCTGTGACTGCTTTGATGTTCTTATCCTGCAGTGGTGAAAATCTGATGAGTTAGGAACTTCACAGGACCCAGGCTCAACTACTTTTAGAAAGTCCACCCTATAATATTTCAAGCATATTAGTAATCACATGCTCACTAAATAACTTGTTTTCTGTAAAAAAGTATGAGATCTTTTTACCATTTTTTGTTTACAATTAAAATATTTATGTAAAATTCATTTCATTTATTATTAACTATATTCCTTGACAATAGATGTATTTAGGAGTTCCCACAAAGTGGAAAAAATCTAACCCCCAAAGTACTTTCAGATGTAAGGTAATTTTCATTAGCAGCAAATTTAGCAACTAATGAAGCTGCAATTATCTGCAACTTTAAAACCCAGATCGCCTTTCCTACAGTTCCCAATAATAATTTCATCATTCACCTCTAAGTCTTCATAAAAAGTCTCTTTAACATCCATATTACTACCAACAGTCTCTTCAAAGCAATCTAGGCCTTTTCCATCAAGCATCTCACAATTTCTTTAAAAAATACCCTTACCCATTTATAAAACCGTACAGCATTTTGGTAATTGCAAAACACTACCCCACTCTCTGGTGCCAAATTCTGTATTAGTCAGCCAAAGGGGATGCTGATGCAAAGTATCAGAAATCTGTTGCCTTTTAAAAGTAAAAGACCATAAAGAGTAAGTTACTTCCTTCACCAAAGTCTGTTGCCACGTGTTGGAGAAAGATGCCTGCTGGTCTCTGTGAGGGTTCAGCCTTCCTCTCCCTCCTAAGGCTCCCAGCTTCGTCCCATCTCAGCTGCAGGTTGGCATAAGGCTCATCTCTCTTTCCTGGCTCAGCTGCTCTGCTCGCACCACAAGGCCAGCTGTAAACGATCAGACAAATGGCTCAGCTCTATCCCCGGGGCTCCAGTATGAAAAATGCAGCTCTCTTCTCTGCCGTACCATTTTCTGTGTTCTCCTTCTCTGTGTATTTACTTCCCTGTCTTTGATTGAGAGTCCTTTATATAGCCTACAAAGGGGGTGGGGCAGGGACTCAAACCAAGTCACCCTAATGACATGGTCAAATAAAAGCCCTAATCTTTATTTAATAAAGTAACTTCTGAATCTAATACAGTCTAATACAACCAGAGGAACAGACCAGTTTACAAACACAATCCAGTATCTACTTTTGGAATTCAGAAACTACCAAACTGACACAGAGGCCAAAGAAAATGTTAGCTTAGAACAGCATTTAATTAGATTATTAGTTTGAGTTGTGTGGTTTTTTTAAAATTCATACTTTAGATCCAATGGCTCTTTTGTCAAGACAAGTATTTTGTGTCCTCTTGGAAGATTCGTAAGCCTAGGCTCTCTGCAATGCAGTGCCTGTCGGTACCACAACAATACCTGTCGTCTGTCCTTTACAGGAGTGCTTTGAATAATTTATCACTGTGTCTAGCATCAGAGTCTGCAGCTGTGAAATCAGAGGGCACACAGTCCACAGAAAACCCACCCTCTCCTCTGACACCACCTACAGTGTTTGAGGAGTTCCCCCAACCACCCTCATATTCAATAATTCACTAGAAGGACTCACCAAACTCACTGAAAGCTGTTATACTCACAGTTCTGGCTTATTCCAGGATACAGATTCAAATCAACCAAGGGCAGAAGCACAGGGGCAGAGGCCAGGAAGGTTCCAGGCATGGCAAGTCAGGTGTCCCTTCCCTGTGGAGTCACGGGCAACCTTGTGTGGGAGCATGCTTGGAGCACTGCCAACCAAGGGAGCTCACTGAGCCTTGAAGTTCAGGGTTCTTATGGGGGCTGCATTCTTATGGGGGCTACATTGTGTAGGCATGCGTGATTGATTGCCCATGGAGTTGAGCTCAGGCTCCAGGTCCACCCATACCACAGGACCCAACGTCCCCACCCGAAGTCATGCTGTTGGGCTTTCTTGCCTGGTCAGCCCCACCGTAAAGCAAGCTGTTACTATCTGGCTAGCCCCAGGCCCCAGGCAAACAAAGTAAGTGTTTTCCAAAGGCTTAGAGGTCAGCTCCCAGGAGGGCAAAGGATGGACTTCCTTTGGGGCAAGGCTGAATTCTTTGCTGGACAAGCCAAACCGCTGCTGGTACCATAGAGGACAGTAAAATAAATGTTGCATAATTATATACACACATCATCTTGCTTTTATGGCACACCTGAGTAATCTTTCTTCTTGTACTTCCTGAAGGATATATTTCTGTATAGCTCAGCTGTTCAGTTCTAGTTTCTGAGTGCCTCGATTTGAATCCTGGCTCTCCTACTTACCATGCAACCACGAACAAGTTAATGAACTTCTCTGTACCTCTCTTTCCTTACTGAAGATGGGAATAACAATCATAGTAGTGGCTACATTGTATAATACAATGTCTGGTACATTGCATGTGTTTGATACCTGATGATAGTTATACTAGCACTAGTTGTATTACAAAAGAAGAACACTAAGTAGTCGATTGTGAGCATAAGGGTGTTCTGAAGCAAAGGAAACCCTAGGGTTTGCGCAGCTTTGAGTAATCACCATGCATTTGGCTCTCAGCTGGGAAAAGTCTTTTTTGACATAGGTAGTGTAGGAACAATCGCAGACTGCAGTACAGGTTCTGCTTCATGTCCTCAGTGGAGCCAGTAATGCTTAAGGGCCTGGACTGGGGTCTCATCAGCAAACCTCTGTGCTGGGCTCTTCCTCCGTTGTGGGGAGCTTTGCCAGTTTCTAGTACTTGTCCGACCAGGGATTCCCTTCCCACCCCGAGGCAGGGCACCAGCTGCTCACTCTTTTGCTATGATATGCCCTACCTTCCCTAGTTGCTTTGAAGGGCTTTTGAAGATTGTAGTCTATTATTTCCTATTAGAGAGAATTCTGGTTTTGATCATGGGTGTTGTTGGCCATTTGTATTGTTTGGCTCAGAAATCAAGGACTTGGGCCTGTTTTAGAGATCCAGTTGAGAGGAGGTTTTGGGGCTGATGCTCCAGAGAGGAGCTCCGAGCTTTGGGAACAGGGCAACTGGGATCCCCTAGCAAAGGCCTGTGGTACTTAGCCCAGCACAGGCCTTAAGGAGAACTTTTATAGCAAGTTACCCCTACTTCTGTTTCTCTCTATCCATTTATTTTCAACAAATATTTATTTAGCATTTATTGCATGCAAGACCTTACCACCACCCTAGGAACTGTCAGAAAAATTTTTTTTAAATCATCATGAAGTTTATTTCATTAGGCTGATCAATTTAAAAACAACCCTCTGGATAGAAGTATGATTTTTTTCCAAACATTTTTTTGTTTGCTTGTTTTCGGTTTTGTTTTGTTTTGTTTTCCAAAGTGCTGGGGTCAGGGCTAAACCCAGGACCTCCCGTGTGAGAAGAATGCACTCAACCACTCAAGCCACATCTGCTCCATATATGTCCTGTATTCATCAACCTGTTGCTTCATCGTCACGTGCATCAAAGATTAAGAGGCTCTTTGCCTGAGTCACTGTGGTAAGCTCTGTATCAAGCTGGCTCCTCTGGGAGCCTGATCTGTGAGACGATTTTAAGCAACTGGCTGTGCTTCCAGTACAAAATCCTAACCCCAGGAGGGTCCATGACCCTGTGCTCTCTCCCACATGCTGCGTTCTTGTGCCCTGACTTTTCATATGGGTCCCTTGGGCACTGCCAAGAAGTGCCCAGTTCAGGAGTCAGAGCTTCAGGGGCTTTTCTATTTGAAGCCAATGCAAGTAGAAAGCTACTTTAGGAAACCTAAGGTAGAGTAGAGCATTCACTTTTGAGTTCTTGTGACCTTATCCCTGAACATGATTAGACAAAAGTGACTAAATGAAATGAGATTCATTATATAGCCAGTGCAACCTATCTAATATCCATGTTGATGCCATAAATTCATGTGACAATTTTAGGGTCTTGGTGAGCTTTTTGCTATAATTGGACTATTAATAGTTTAGAACTATTTTCTCATTATGTAGGAATCAAACACAATGCTACCAAATACTAATGATATAGAATGTTTTACTAATGTTAAAAAAAAAAAAAAATACACAGTGCCTCAAGAGGTTGGTGTTATTCTTAAAATTCCCCTGCTCTTAAAAATGTAAGCTCAACTGAATAGTCACTGCAATCTTGGAAAGTACAAAATTATTTCATTAAAAATGAAAGACATCAAAGGCTATAAAAGGCACATTAAGGAGTCTGAGGGGAAAAAAAAATATGAAAGCCTATAAGGTAGGTGTGGCAGTTTGAGATTATTTTAGGAATCCCAAAAAGAGAAAGAGAATGTTACCTTGCTGGTAAAAAAAAACTCAGAGACACAGAAAGAGACAGACAGATATAGGAAAAGAAAGCCACCATATTTGATCCTGCCATCTGAGAGAGGACTAGAGGATCACTTAAGCACAAAGCCCCCAAGAGGCAGGGCCCTTGAAGCAGCTCAAAAGGAGACAGTGAGGAAAGTGAATTTGGCTCAACGATAGGGTGTCCGCCTACCATATGGGAAGTCCAGGGTTCAAACCCAGGGCCTCCTGACCTGTGTGGTGAGCTGGCCCACGTGCAGTGCTGATGCACGCAAGGAGCGCTGTGCCACTCAGGGGTATCCCTTGAGTAGGGGAGCCCCACACGCAAGGAGTACGCCCCGCAAGCTGAGCCACCCCGCGCCAGAAAAGCGCAGCCTGCCCAGGAGTGGCGCCACACACATGGAGAGTTGACACAGCAAGAAGATGCAACAAAAAGAGACATAGATTCCCGGTGCCACTGACAAGAATCCAAGTGGACACAGAAGAACACACAGTGAATGGATACAGAGAACAGACAACAGGGGGGGTTGGGGTGGGAGAGAAATAAATTTTTTTTAAAAATCTTTTAAAAAAAAGACATGAACAGAAATTTTTAAAAAATAAGTAAAAGCTACAGCAGAAACTTTAAGAAAAAAAAAAAAAAAAGGAGACAGTGCACCCAAGGGGAGTAAGGCTAGACCTCAGGAGAGACTAGCAGCCACCTTGCTTTGTCGCGTGCCCGAGCAGGGTCAAGAGCAGCTGACTTTGGTGGGAAAGCACCTCTTAGGGTGCCCTGGTTTGGACTTCTCATGGCCATGGAACTATAAGCTTTTAATCCAAAGAAATCCATTTTACAAAAGCCAGCCCATTTCTGGTACTTTGCACTAGCAGCCCTTTGGCAAACTAAAAGAGTGGAGGGGAGAGTTCAACTGCCTAGCAGGGAAAAAACCAAAATGTACAGCTGAAAGTGAGATACCAGTTGATTGATGAATTGAACATATTTCAAGTGCTAGCACAATGTAAGTCAGGGGGTAGTCTTTCTATTATATTTGTAACTGACTAGTTCCTTACTAAAACTCCATCTAATAATATAGGTTTTGCTTTGTTTTGTTTTTTCTATCTGGTTGCATCATCATCTTTTTGGTGCTTTCCTTGGCCCCACAGGGGCCCACGTGTCTCTGCGCCGCATGGGACCTTGCCGCATGGAGGCGCCACAGCACAGGTGTGTTGGCTGCCTTTTTTTGCCAGGAAGTTCCTGGGGATCGAACCTGCATCCTCCATATGGGAAATGAGAGCTCAATTGCTTGAGCCACAGCCACTTCCCAATATATGTTTTTAAAGAACTAGAAAAATATTTTTAAAAGCGCAAAGTCATATTTATTTATGGGAAAGGTTCCCCAGGAGCAAAGGGCAGCTACTTCAGCCAAATAAACCAAACGTATTTCTGTAAGGCACATAAGAGGAAAGATTCTAGGTGGGAGCTTTCCTAGAGATATGCATCATCTCCCTTTTATATTACTAGGGTATGGGGTTTAAAATGGGGAAGAAGAAAATTTCCTCAATTAGCTTTTGCCTCTACCTTGTTTATTAATTAGCTCTGTGAATATTTATAAGCAGATATATGCAAAATTATAAGACAAATGGTCAAGAAAAGGAAAATGTATCCCAGCTACCCATTAAGTAACCATGACCATTCTGAGGTCTATTTTGTAAAAGTCCAGGTGTGCTCTTGGGGAAAGAGCAGGTTACTTTATAAAGATATGCAAAGTAGCCCAAGAAATGTTTAAGTATAACTAAAAAAAACATATGGTATTGAGCCGGTCAGTGTAAGCACTAGATTCGAAGTCAGTTAAGATGTGGGTTCTGATCTCCTGAAGCAGACAGATACCTAAACATAGTTATGTGTAACCATGGAGTATCCTAAGAGGCACCCTCTAAAGATTAAGAGAGCTCAGGGATAATTCAGGAAGTTTGCACAGGAGAGGTGATAGCACATCTGAAATTTAAAGGATGAATAGGACTTGACCCAGTGAAGAAGAGGGAGGGTAAAACTTACAGGCAAGCCAGCTTGTCTCAGGTCAGGGAAGCAGGAAAATCCATATGTTCAAGAATGGAACAAAAGGCATATAGAGACCAGGAAGAAACAGAAAATAAAGGGCTCAGCTGTAAAAATCTTTATGGTCCCAAAAAGAGTTTGGATATTATCCTTTAGGAAGTGAGGAGACTCCAAAGATCTTGAAACCAGTGAATGGAATGACCCAGATTGTCTCTTGCAAAGAAAATTCAGGAAAGCAGATGTGGTTCAAGAGGTTGAGTGCCTGCTTTCCACATGGGAGGTCCTTGATTCAGTCCCCAGTGCCTCCTAAAAAAAAAAAAAGTGAACAAAAAAGAACAACATGGGGGAGTCCAGATGACTCAGTGGTTGAGTGCTGGCCTCCCACATACCAAGTCCTGGGTTCAATCTCTGGTCCTGGTACCTCAAAAAAAAAAAAAAAAAAAAAAAGATAACTCATTATACAGCAGCATAGGGAATAAATTGGAAAGGATGCAGATTGGAGGCAGAGATTCCAGTGATTATGAAGGATGGCCAGTCAAGACCAAGGCACAGGTAGAATATTTGCACTTTCTAGGTAATGATTTCAGGTGATTACTTGGGCTAATGGAAGCTGGGAAAGTGTTTTATTTTCTAATGTTATCCAAAATGCCTCATATCAGAAAATAAAGTTAGAATATTTGCTTTGCTTTAAAAAATAGGATATGATTAAATTGAAATAGCATGTTAAAAAAATTTAATATGCAGTAAAGCTTAGAATTATGTGTTTACCTCCAAATCCATCTGTACAAATAACTGATAGAAGAAAATCTTTCAGTAATCCAGAGACCAAGACCATTATGTAAGAACATGATATTTCCATTTATCTCATCTTGTCTCATGTGATTGACTATAATAGCATAGCATAATTTGAGTTCATAACCCATGAAAAATTTTGTATAAAAATCATAATGCGTGACTTAGCAGGTTATGAAATAAGAACTCATGTAGAAATTCAGACAATAGTTTCCATATAATTTACATATGTCTGGATTTTATTCATATGATGCCAGGGAATTACACATAAACAAGGAACTGACTACTTAAAGAGAGGCTAAAGCAAGGTAGACCAATGATGAGTCTAGCCAAGAAGGAAAGTCCAGAAATATTATGTAGTCTTTAGAAAAACAAAAAAGTAAAGGGAAATCAAAGTCATAACTTAGAGGAAAAGATTTTATTTACATAGCAATGAACACATATTATTTGTGTTTTTTCCCCATTGGAATAAATTATAAAGAATATATATTAGATGAAGTTTTAATCTTTTAATTCACTTAAATTTCTCTTTAATATATATATTGGGAGTGGATGTGGCTCAAGTGGTTGAGTGCCTGCTTCCTACACGGGAGGTCCCTAGTGCCTCCTAAAAACAACAATAACAAACAAACAAGCAAACAATAAAAAACAACTCAGGGGAAACGATGTGGCTTAGTGGTTTAGCATCATCTTCGCACATACAAGGTCTGGGGTTCAATCCCTGGCCCCAGTACCTTAAAAAAAAAAAAAGAGAAGGAAAGAAAATATATAAAATATTTAGGTGGAGAGGGAAATTGCAAGATTACATGGATTGAAGAAAACAATAATACCCATTCAATCACACTGTCCAAATTTCTCTTGTATCCCTCTATGCATTCCACAAATGGAATCATAATATAGATAATTTATCTATACAAATAAAATCATTGTAATCTGTTCTGCAACTTGTTTTTTTCACTTGACATGGTATCTGTAGCACTTGTCTATATTAGAATTCTTTTTAATATCTGCATAAAATTCCATTTTCCTGGATATGTATTCAGTATATTCCTTTATTTATGGAAATTGAAATAGCATTCACTACGTTCAGAACTAACGTTCTTACTCTTTGTCCATGACTGGACTTTAAATGGTTTCTTAAACCATCTGAAATTATAATCAAAATTTGTGTATGTGTGCATATGGGAGGTTTTTTGTGGAGATGAGTGTCCATAGCTTTCAACAGATTATCTAAGGACTCAGTGACCCAAAATGTAAAAAGAATTTCTCTATTACAGAATTTATCAAATTGTGATTTTAATGAAGTTTTAAAATATATAAATGAATACTGTTATAGAATAGTGCTTTTCAACGTTTAAAAAACTCCACACCACTTTTTGATATACATATACATGCATATATATAATCACCCCTGACACCAATCACCTCCTTCCAGTCTGGAAGTCTAATAAATTTCCCTAAGGGAAACATACAACCCCGCCCCCACCCCACCCCCACTCAACCACACTGAGAATCATTCACAATAGCACCTCCAACCAAAAAGATTTCATCGGACTTTATATTCAATCACTGTCATACACAAATCAATAGATATTTTATTTTCCAAAAGTAACATTATATTATGATAGGGTTTAATTTCTAGTAATATGGCAGGCCATATGATTCAGACAAGCCTTCCCATTTAAAACAACTATAAATAGTAGGGAAAAAACTGTGTGTGTATGTTTGTATTGCTTAGAAACATATATATTGCTTAGAAATATCTAATGACTTAGCCAGGAGCTATTGGAAAACAGGAACTTGGCAAGGTAACCAAAACAGTGAAGGTGCTTCTGCCCTGAGAGCTTTGCTAGATCAGGTTGAACATGAGTTTAAGTTTTAATGGTCTTCTGGGGCAGGAAAAAAAGGGACAGACATTAAATCCCAGAGCCTTCCCATGGAGAAATCTAATAGGAGAACTCTATCCCATAAAACTGGTTCCCCAAAAGATTATGTTCTCAAGGTAAGAATGAACCAGAAGGTAACCAATGTCATATGATCAACTCCCCACCATCTTCCCTGACTACAAAAAATAGCAACAACAACTTGTCTTGATGCTAAGACACCTTCTTTTCCTGAGGAACTATAATCAAACAGCCTTCATTCATATCATCAGCCTAAATTCACATCACCTGAGTGGTCCAAAGAACCTCAAGCTATGAATGATATTTCAAATGATAATCCTCCTTATAAAAAGTAATACTTTTCTGGGCTGCAAATAATTTTCCAAAATAATTTTCCAAGGAAAGTTTTCTGCTCACTGTCAAAAATAACCAAGCACACAAATGCAAATCAAAACCACAAGATACCACTTCACACAAATTAGGATGGCTATTATTAAAGCAATGGAAAATAAGTGCTGGGGAGGATGTGGAAAAATTGGAAACCTCATGCATTGCTGGTGGGATTGTAAAATGGTGCAACTGCTGTGGAAAACATTTTGGCAGGTCCTCAAAAAATTAAACATGGAATTACCATATGACCTGGCAATCCTAGATCAATATCCAAAAGAACTAAAAGCAAGGACTAAAAACAGCTGCTTGTCCACCAGTGTTCCCAGCAGCAGTATTCACAACAGCCCAAATACGGAAACAACCCAAGTGTCCATCAAAAGATGAATGGGTGTATAAAAAGTGGTATATACATAGAATGGAATATTATTTAGTCATAAAAAGGAGTGAGACATGCTACAACAGGGATGAACCTTGAAAACAACATGCTAAGTGAAATAACTCATACATAAAAAAAGACAAATATTGTACGATTCCACTTATATGAAATATCTAGAATAAGCAAATTCATAGATACAGAAAGTAGATTAGTGATTACCAGGGATAGGGAAGAGGGGAAGGTGGAGCTATTGCTTGAAGGGTATAGAGTTTCAGTTTGGGTGGTGAAAAAAGTTTGCTAATGGATGGTGTGATGATTTGAGGCTGTATGAACCCCAGAAAATCATGCTCTTAAAGCTAATCTGTTCCTGTAGGTGCAAACCTATTGTAGGCAGGACCTTTCGATTAGGTTGCTTCAGTTAAGGTTTGGCCCAGGGTTGGTCTTAATCCCCTTACTGCAGTCCTTTATAAACGGGATGAATATGGAAATAGAGACAGAGAGATAGCCACAGAAATGGAGAGAGAAAAGCCACAAAAGCTGAAAGAAATAAGACCAGGAAGAGAAAAGAGAGACCAGCAGATGCCACCATGTGCCTTGCCATGTGACACAGGAGTCCAGGATCACTGGTGCCCAGTCTTTGAGGAGAAAGTATTGCCTGGTGATGCTTTGATTTGGACAGTCTTCTCAGCCTCAAAACTCTAAGCTTGTAAGCTAATAAATCCCCATTGTAAAAGCCAACCCATTTCTAGTATATTGCATCTTGGCAGCCTAACAGACTAAAACAAATGGTGCTTGTGACAGTTTGAAACTTGGTGGATCTCAGAAGATCTTTCCTGTGCCTATAAACCCATTCCTGTGCCTGTAAACCCATTGTAGATGGGACCTTTGATTAGATTAAGTGACCTTTTGATTAGGTCCCTTTTGATTGGATTGCTTCAGTTAAGGGCCTTTGATTAGATTGCAGGACCCAAGATAGGTCTTAATCCTCTTCTGGACTCCTTTATAAAGGTAAGACCTAAAAAACTGCAGACACAGGGAAAAGCAGCAGAGAGAGAAAAGCCAGGAGAGAAGAGATGATACTGCCATTATGCCCTGCCAGGCACCTGATCATGCACAGGTGAGCTCAGGGAGAAAGTGAACCTAGAGGAGAAGGCAGAATCGGGCAGAGCTGCCACGCCTTGCTACATGGCAGGAATCCAGGATCACCAGCAGCCAATTTTTTTTTTTAGGCCAGTAAAAAGAATTTTTTTGAGTAATTAGGGGACGAGAACAGAGCTTGCTGAGAAATGGGAGAAAAGGACAGAAATACGCACTAAGATTTGATGTGGGCTCCTCTAGGTAGAGAGAGTGATTTGGCTTATGTGGTCACCTTTATTAAACTATTAATTACTCCTCCCTTGGCTAATGTTAAGAGGAGGGGGCCCAGCTGTTACTGGTGACTCCACCAGTGGTGGGGGCCAAGGGTGAAGCCTTTTGTTTGGAGTTACTCGGGACCAATGGGGAGGCCCGTTCGGAATTACCCGGGGCCTCCCCTTGGCCCCAGAAAGAGTCCTAACTGGGACCTCGTGGTCAAGGTCTCCCAGCAGCAAGACAGCATCTCTAACGATGACTTGATTTATACATTTTCACAGCCTCAGAACTGTACGCTGTTAAACTCATAAATTCCCATTGTAAAAGTCAGCCCATTTCTGGTGTATTGCATTGGCAGCTTTCAGCAAACTAAAACAGTCCTGATGATAGCACAACATTGTCATCGTTAAGTGATGCCACTGAATTCTCCACTTAAAAACAGTTAAAATGGCAAATTCTGTTATGTGTATATATTGTCACAATTTTAAAAAGAGAGAGAGAGAATAGCCAAACATACAAGGAAACAAGGAACAGAGCCGCAAAGGATTAAGATGTTAGATTATTGGAGCTGTTATAATATAAATATATGTGTGTAAAGAAATAAGAGACAAGCTTTAGAATACCTACAGGGAACAAGGACCTTTTTTTTTTTAAAGGACTGCAGAGATTTGAAAAAGAAAATTCTAGAAGTTGAAAAAGAATGGACTGCTCTCTCTAGTTCTTTCTCTCGAATCTCTCTTGCTCTCTCCTTTCCACCTCTCCCTCCCTCTCCCTCTCTACCCCTCTTTCTCTCTTTCTACCTTTCATTCATCCCTCCCTCTGGGAGAACAAACTACCTGCTATGAGTGTCCCTGTGCAGAGTCCCCAGGACAAGGAATTGTCTCCAGCCAACAGCCAGCAGGGACCTGAGGCAGCCAACAGCTCCAGCAACAATAAATAAAGTCAGACTGGAATCGCCCAAGGAGTTTCCTGGGCTCTCCAAAGCCATAAACGCCAAGATAATTTCTTTCATTTCTTCTACTGGTATGGCCATTTGGGATGGAGGAAACAAAACCAGGAATGGAGTATTTGTTTGGATTACTGAAAAGGATTGTCAGAAAACAACCATAAGAAGAATGATGATACAACAAACCATTAAAGGAACTAGGGTAGAATTCATATACATAATTCCTTGACATTATCTTACTAAATAGCAAAAGAATCTTAAGTAGTGAATGTACATTAACTGTATGTTAAATAAAATAAGAAGGTCTTTCCTGAAGACAACAACAAAAACCCTAAATGCACAGATTTAACAGCAAGATAGAGCTGAAAAGGAAATTAAACACTACAAGGCAGGGCAAAAATGATTATAAAAATTTCAACAAAGGGTGGAAAAGATCTGAAAAATATCAGAGGGATATTATGATACATGGAGGATAGAATGAAAAAGTCAAACGTGTGACAAATCATTGTTTTTAAAACCCAAAAGGTCAGAAGGACGTGAGGCCCCACTTTCACGGTCTGTATTCATACTGAAAATCAAGATCAAGCAAGCTTTTGCCTTTCTGCTCCATGGGAGGTTTCTGTCCTCCCTGAGCTCATCTTAGAAATTGTTTTGGGAAGCAGTTATGGCTCAACTGATAGAGCATCTGCCTACCATATAGGAGGTCCAGGGTTCAGTACCCAGGGCCTCCTGACCTGTGTGGTGAGCTGGCCCACATGCAGTGCTGCCACATGCACAAGGAGTAACGTGCCACACAGGGGTATCCCCCACGTAGGGGTGCCCCACATTGCAAGGAGTGCGTGCGCCCTGCAAGAAGAGCCACCCCACACAAAAAAGAGCGCAGCCCACCCAGGAGAGGTGCCACACACACAGAAAGCTGACACAGCAAAATGACGCAACAAAAAAAGCAACAGTTTCCCAGTGCCACATGACAAGACTGCAGGTGGACACAGGAGAACAACACAGAGAGCAAACAAGAGGGGGAAAGGGGAGAGAAATAAATAAAAATAAAATCTAAAAAAAAAAACCACAAATCATTGTTTTTAATAAAAAGTAGAGTTAAATTGAGACCATATATTTCAAAAGGGGTAAAAGTCAGGGAACAATTCATATATTCAGAAAGCTCAACAAATCCTAAGCAGAGACAGAGAAAAGAAGAAATCATTTACACAACTCAGTATAAAAGGAACTGGAAGAGGGGAACAGATGTAGCTCAAATGGTTGAGTACCTGCTTCCCACATGGGAGGTCCCAGTTTTGGTCCCCAGTGCCTCCTTAAAACAAAAACACAACAACAAGGAAGGAGATTTGACCCAATGGATAGGGCATCCACCTACCACATGAGAGGTCCAAGGTTCAAACCCTGGGCCTCCTTGACCATGTAGAGCTGGCCCACGCCCAGTGCTGATGCACCCAAGGAGTGCCGTGCCATGCAGGGGTGTCCCCCACGTAGGGGAGCCCCACGCGCAAGGACTGTGCCCCATAAGGAGAGATGTCCAGCGCAAAAAATGCACAGCCTGCCCAGGAATGGCGCCGCACACACAGAGAGCTGACGCAGCAAGATAATACAACAACAACAAAAAAGAGACACAGATACCAGGTGCCGCTGACAAGAATACGTGCAGACACAGAAGAACACACAGCGAATGGACACAGAGAGCAGACAACTTGGGGGGGGAAGGGCACAGGTAAGGGGAGAGAAATTAAAAAAAACAAAAAACCACAACAACAACCAAATAAACGATAAAACCAACTCAGGGGGAAGCGGATGTAGCTAAACCAATTGGGCTCCCTTCCTACAATATAGGAGGACCAGGGTTCGCTGCCCAGGACCTCCTGGTGAGGGCAAGCTGGCCCACGTGGTGAGCTGGTCCATGTAGAGTGCCAGCCCATGTGGGAATGCGGCCCCGTGCGGGAGAGCCGCCCTGCACGGTAAAGCCACCCTGCCCAGCAGTGCCAGCTGATGTGAAGAGCTGGTGCAGCAAGATGATGCAACAAGAGACACAGAAGACAGAAAATAAGACGACGTAGCAGAACAGGGGAGCTGAGGTGGCACAAGAGAACAATTGCCTCTCTCACACTCTGAAAGGTCCCAGGATCAGTTCCCAGAGCCACCTAATGAGAATACAAGCAGACACAGAAGAACACACAGTGAATGGACACAGAGAGCAGACAATGGGGGGAATTGGAGGGGGAGGGGAGAAATAAATAAAAATAAATCTTAAAAAAAAAATCAACTCAGGGGAGCTGATATGACTCAGTGGTTGAACGCCAGCTTCCCACATACAAGGTCCTGGGTTCAATCTCCAGCCCCCATACCTAAGGAAAAAAAAAAGAACTGGAGGAAGAAAGATTTAACTTCAGAGAACCAAGAAATGGACAAGTCAGAAGTTAGTACTTCAGTGTCTAAAAGAATATACTACCAACATACAAGATTTTATCCAATAAATATATTTTTCAAGAATAAAGGTGAAAAAAAAACTTACAAAGACTGAGAGAATATGCCACCAGCAGACCATCACTGAAAGGAATTGCAAACTATTTTAGGTAGAAGAAAAATAATCTTGATGGAAGACCTGCAATGCAGAAAGAATGAAGAGTAAAGTTGTAAATATATGGGTAATGCTGAATTTTTTTTTAAAGATCATCTTGTGATTAAAAAAAAAAAAGAACTAAAGAAATCTAACAGCAGTAGCACGAATCAGGAAGGAAATATGGAGTTAAAGTGTTTTAAGTACCTTGTATTTTCTAAGAAGAGGTTAAGGGTATTGATTAAGATATTAACAAGTTAAGCATGTGGATTATAATTTCTAGACTAGCCTCTACAATGAAAGAAGAAGAATGAAAAACTTCCAAACTAGTAGAGGGATACTTATGGGAATTGGCATACTCATTTGAATGATATAATTTCAAAATAATGTGATTACAATAGAGGGGAAAATGGAATAATAACATATTACTGGTAAATTCAAAAGAAAGCAAGGAGGAGGAAAAAAGAGAAACATTAAAACACCTGGGTCAAATAGGAAGCATATAGTAAGAGGGTAGATAGAAATTCAAATACATCACTAAATTACATTAAATATAAATTGATTAAATACTCCAATCAAAAGGTAAAAATTATCAGTCTGGATTTTAAAAAAACTTTATGATGTTTACAAGAGATACTCTTTAAATAAGAACAAAAGATGAAAGCAAAAGAAAGGAAAAATTTATTGTGTGTTTAAGTCAGAATAAATAGCTTATGCTGCAGTAAAAACACTAAAAATTTCAGTGACTTAAAACAGCAAAGGTTTATTATTACTATTATGTTCACACTGCATGTCCATTGAGGTTCTATTCTGTTCCTCATCCTCCCTTCAGCATCCAGACTGTAAGGACTAGAAGGTATTCTGGTTGCTATTGCTGCATAACAAATTACCCTAAGACAGCAGTTTAACACAATCATTTTATTTTGTTCATGATTGTGTGGATCAGTTTGGGATGGGCGTAGTGGGCAGTCCTCCCTTAGAGTTTCTCGTGCAGGTGTCATCAGATCCTGGCTGAAGGCTCGTCTGAGCAGCCAAGATGGCGTGCCCACATGGCTGCCAGTAGATGCTGGCTGTCAGTCAGACGCTCACTTGGGTTCAGTTGGGGTTGTCGATGAAAGCACTGAGAGCTTTTTTTTTTTAATGAAGGTTCACGTAATTCTTCAGAATTAAATTTTTAACATCCTTAAGATATAATTCACGAACCATAAAATTCACCCATTTAAAGTATGCAATTCAGTGTTTTTTAGTATGTTCACAGAGTTGTGTGACCATTACCGCAAGCTAAGTCGAGAACATTCTCATCACTACCATTGGCACTTTCCATTCCCCACCTCCAAACCCAGGCAAACTTGTGTATATTTTGTCTCTCAAAATTAAAATTTATGCTTTTGCTTTAACTACCAAAATAGCAAACCATTTGCTATTGTGAATGCTTGAATTTGCCCACAATCCAGCCTCCTGAAAACAGTTTGCTCAGTGGAGGCTGTGATTGGTTTCTCTTTGGGGGCATCGTTGAGCAGGGCCACCTGGCTGCACTTTGACACACTGAGCATTTCCACTGCAGTGTGCTCTACCTAAACCGGTTCCTCCTTCCACCCTCCCACCCCCCAACACCCACACTCAGCCTCTGACCGGATGTGATGATAGAAAATGGCAACACAACTCAAAGCAGGCCTTGGTCACCAAAGCAAATAGGTGGAACGTGCCAACTCTTAGGATTATAGAATCTTCTGAATTTATGTAGAATTCCACAGCCATAAAATCATTAGGATTATAATGTCCAGACGTGGCTGCCAGCTTGGGAGAGAGAGGTGAAGACCCAGCTCCTTAGGGCAAGTCAAAATCACCACCCCAGACTCCCAGGAGGGAGGGAGGCTCCAAGAGGCAAGCATTTTAGGCACAGATTCAAGGACTCCAGGCCTTGGTTTTCCCCTGTTTTTGTACATTCTGTGTGCGGTAGGCAGACTTTGCCCTCTGGAAGTGTCTGTGGGAGACCAGTGTTTTGTCTCCCAGGACTGGGAGGCAGAGCATTCATTGACAGCTGTGTGATCTTCTTGGAGTTTATTTTGCTCTTGGGGTAATTTCGGGTGAGTATGGCCATAAATCAGATGTTATATACGACCAATCAGCTCCTTTATTTAAGCAGAATCTAAATTAAAAGGGAGGCCATATTCTTCATCTGTCTGTTTCCCTGAACCTTCTACGTGGTCTTTATTATGACTTTTGGAGACATATTGAGTTCTTAAAAATTAAACTCTTTCTGTACAGAAAAGAAATAGGCTTTCCCCTCCTCAGAAAGGTGAGACTCGAAATCCGTGGGAACGGGGTGGTAGGGCCTTGTGCGGCAAAGCGCAATCCAGCTCAGAGAAAAATGACACTGCGGGACCTGGACGGCCAGCCTGGCCAGGCTGTTTACTCGGACATCCCCGAGGCCCGCCCCGCCCTTCTGGTTTCCTGGAATGCTTCTACTCCGTGGTCATGCGGTAACTCAGGAAAAACCCTGCAGCCTCCGGAGTCACACCTCATCTGCCGCCAGCGGGAGACCCACACGCCCAGTGACACGGGCAGAGCGCAGGGGCGGCCGTCACGCCCCGGGCCCGGCGCTGCGGAGCGTCTCGGCCGCGCGGCCCCCGGTCACCGCCACCCGCTCGCCCGCGCGGCCGCCCACGAGCACCCATTGCACGGATTCCAGCCGGTGGGAGGAGGCTGTTTGTGCCCGGCCGGGAGGAGGCGACTGGGGAAAGGCTGGTTTCCCCTAAGCGCTGGCATTTTATTAATCTCATCTGCAATGCTGTCACTCATCCAGAAAAGTCCTCGGTGCGCCTTCCTTCCGCTTGTGAAGCAGTGGCGTGTGGCGGCAGCTGTCGGAGCGATATGGTTGATATGGTCGCGCTGCCGTGGGAGGAGGGAGGAAAAAACCCAGACCCAACCACCCGGCTGGAGGAAGGGGGCAGCAAGGAGGGGGGGGGGGCGGTGTCAGCCCCGAGGTGGGGACCCAGGCTGCTGCAAAAAGTTCCATTAGTTTTACTGTGAGAAAGCCTTCCGTTTGGGAGGCGACTTTTACTTTTTGGAGAGCACTGTGCCTTGAAGGACCTCAAAGGAGGATGTTGTTAGCAAATGTCTGTTTAATTCCAAAACATTTGCACTGTGGCGGGAAGGGATGACCTCATGCATGTTTTCAGAAGTGAGTACATTTCCAGCTAGTCAGTTTAGCCTTGCCTCAGGCAGCACCGGAGTTGGGAAAGGATGAAATAGCTCCAGGCCAAGGCGGGTGTGTGTGGCCTGGCAGGGCCGGGCAGCCAAGCTCTTGTGTGTTCCCAGCCTCCACCACGGAACAGGCAGTGTGAACAGGGTGGGAGCTGGGAAGTGATGTGGGGACTTGGGGAGGACCCTGGAGTGGGAACTGGATCCTAGGCTCCCCCTCTTTCCATATGTCCCTCCCCCCACACACAGACACACACACAGCCCAGCTTTTGGGACCTATAGTTCCAGATTCCAAGTCTAGCAGAGGTCCTGAAGTAGCCAGCTTAGTTGTAGCTTGAGTAAGAACACACCGCACAATGTACAGTGTACACGCATGTGCTACCCACATACATCAGAGGGACTACTGCTGCCCTTCACTCGTCAGAACTTGTCCGGGTATAGTCTTAAGATAAGCCTTAATGTGCATCAGAATCACCAGGGGCTTATTAAATCCCTAATTGCTGGGCTCCACTTGCAGAATTTCTGATTCAGGAAGGGTGGGATGGGGCCAGAGAATTTGCCCCACAAGTTTCCAAGTAGTCATGACAATGCCAGCTGGGAGACCACCCTTTGAGAGTCATTATTTCAGTGGATGAACGCTTTAACTTTGTCTCTGATTTAATTCCTGGGCACCTCTTCACTGCTGATTTAAATGTGTTAGCAGTTGTTCCCCAGGCTATTTACCTTTACCGCCTCTGGTGGTTTGGAGCTGTAAGTTCCCCAGAGGGAGAAAAGAAAACATGTTCTTAAACTTAATTGGTCCTGTGAGTGTGAACCCCTAAGGAGGACTTTTGGATGAAGTTACTTCAGTTAAGCTGTGGCCCATCTCAGTCAGGATGGATCTTGCTCCTATTACTGGAGTCCTTTCTAAGCAAAATGAACTACAGACAGATAGGAGAGAAAGCCACAGGAAGTGAGAAGCTGAAATTCAAGGGCACCCAGAAGAGAACGGAGAGGCCGCCATATGCATTGCCTTGTGATGGAGGAGCCAAGGACCAAGGATCGCCAGCAGCTACCCCCAGAAAGTCAATCTCCAGGAAGAAAGCATCACCCCGATGACACCTTGATTTGGACCTTCTTTTAATCTCAAAACCATGAGCTAATAAATTCCGACTGTTTAAACCAGCCCATTGTGTGGTATTTGCTTGAGCACCCAAGGAAAACCAAAACACCACATGCACTGGTTTCCTATTGCTGCTGTAACAACTGACCACAAATTCAGCGCCTTAAAAACAACACATCGTTTTACAGTACTAAAGGCCAGAAGTCTGAAATGGGTCAGCAGGACTGAGTTCCTCTGTGGGGGCTTGGGGAGACAATGTTTCCGTACCGTTTCCAGCTTCTGGAGGCTGCTTACATTCCTTAGCACAGAGCCCCTTCTGTCTTTGATGCCAATGGCACAGTGTCTTCTCAGCTCTCCTCTCCTCCCTTTCCCTGACCTCCATCTCCATCATCACATCTCCTTCACTGATGCTGACCCCCCTGCCTCTCTCTTCCAAGGACCCTTGTGATTACATCAGGCCCACTGGATAATCCAGGATAATCTTTCCAAGTTAAAATCCTTAATTTAATCACCTCCGCAATGTCTCATGTCAGTAACATTCACGTATTTTTGGAGATGAGGATGTGGATGATTTCAGGGACCATTCTTCTATCTACCCCACCACCCAGCCTGTGAACTCCAGCAGGTGTTTATCCCCTATCATCCTTCCCACAAAAGAAAAACCAAAACAATATCAGTATTTGGCATCAGAAGGGTAAAGTCCCATATCCTTTTGTTATAGCAGAGAGAAGTTAGATGATCGCGGTATTGAAGGCCAGGACACAAGAAATCTCTGAGAAGGAAGGTTTATTAACAGCCGGCCGTGCCTGGTGGACTTCTGTCCGAAAAACTGAGCCCTGAATAGGATTTCTAGGTCCCTTTTACACAGAGGCTGTAGGAGCGGTGAGTCAAGTGGTGCTTTTATGCAAAAAGGACTTTCTTTGTTAGTTTCTCAGAGTTTTAGGGGTTTGTTTGGATACCACATAGGTTTGAATTAACATATCGCCCAGATTCCAGGTAAGCTTGAAGTAACATATTGCCCACATTCCATCTGGATGTAAGTTTGAATACACATTCATTCTGCATCCTTCCTGAATATTCAAAGCCTGTAGAGCCTATCTCACTTAATTGGCTTTCCGGGAACTAGACAAACTTGGATATAGAATTAGGTAAGGTTGAATTCAAGCACAGGCCATATTACTCTCTTCTCGTTTTCCTGGGGTGTAAGCTGTGCTGTATGTGCTTGGAGAGAACAGGAAAGCCCATGTGGGTGGAAGAGGACTTACAAGGAAGAGGGGGGACAAACAGGCCAGAAGTGGGGGTCAGGTCCTGACCTGCTCATCAACATGAGCCCCTTAGACCCGGGTCCCCAAATGCCTGCTAAATCTCCCCACAACTTTTTGCTCCTGTTCTGACTCAAGAGCCTTCACTGTCCCTCTCAGCACCCACTCTGGCTCTGTCACCTGCACCCCTTCCAAACCCTCCAGCAGCCCCCTCGTGAAAGAGGTGAAAGAAGAGATTGTATGAAAGGGCTTTTCTGCCTTTTGAGATTTCTGGTTGTCCGGAACTTTTCTGACCTGAATTCCCAACCTCAAAGCCATGGAATTTGCTCTTGGTGGGCTAGGACCCTGGGAGATTCGTAACAATCCCTCCCTCCCTCTCCCTGATTTACGGTGGGCTAGGCCACAGATAGGGGAATGGGGAGGATGGGGGGGCTGAGATGTGAACTTTAAAAATGCGAGCGTGCACGTTGTTTTAGGGTAGGGATGGGAGGAAGGCAGAGAAGGTCAAAGAAGCTTTGTTCCCAGCGAAAGCTCAGTCTTAGGCTGTGCAAGCAAATAGCACTTAAGGCCCACCCTCCCTAGAGCCCATGCTCTGCAGAAGGTTTTTTGTTTGATACATAATTCACAGCTAGACACAGAAATTCCACAAAGTCAATACACACCCTTGACACAGAGGAAATAAAAAGCAGACAGTGAATGTTTGCATTTGATGTGCTTTGAAAGGGCTGTGTGATAGAAAATGATTTCATTCCCAAGGCATGGCTCTGATAGTGAAGTCAAACAGCCCCACAAGTTGAAACAAACCAAACAGCCTTATCTTCTTCTTGATTCATGGGGTCCTCTCTTCAAAGCCCTTTAGACGCAGGACACTGAACCGTAACTGTGAGAGAAATGCTAAGTTGCAAGGTCCTTCCTTGAACATGGTGCTTCCTGGATTCTCTGACATTTTTCCTTGACAAGACTTTGGCTACTCTCTAGTCAAACTCACTAACCAATGGAGGCTTAAAAGAAAGAGAAAAAAGGAGCTGCTGGAAGGCAATCATGTAACAGAAAAACACAGCTTGGGGTCAGGTTTAAATCTCATCTCTGCCACTCTCTGGTCTTTTTAATCCTAAGCAAAAAACAAAAACAAAAAACCTCCAATACCTGGTACCTGAAAACAACAGTACTCATTTTATTATTTCTCACTTTCGATGGGCCAGCAATTTGGGAAGAGCCTCCTCTGGACAGTTCTGGCTCATGGTCACCCACGAGTTTGCAGTCGGGCTGGCCAGCCACCTCCCTTTTCATGGAGTCTCAAGGTTCTTCATTTGGGTCTTTCCCAAATGGGCTTCTTTACAGTGTGGTGGCCCCAGGACATTGGGACCACTTCCACTGTAGCTCAGGGCTCCTAGCAGGCAACTGGCCCAACAATAAAGGTAGAAGATACATCACCCTCTCTGAGCCACCCTTGGAGGTAACGTGCTGTCACTGTCTTCATACTCTTGATTACACACAAATCACAATCCTCCCCAGATTCAAGGCGAGGCGAATTACACTCCACCCTGGACGGGCAGTGGCTAAATTGTAGGGTATGGTCTGCAAACTATGGTCATCAAACCAACTGGGGTTCATGCCTGGAACACAGCCATGCCCATGCGATATTTTCTCTGGCTGCTTTTGCTACAGCATCACAGCTGAGGACAGAGACTGCCTGGTCCGCAAAGCATAAAGTACTTACCGTGAGGCTCTTGGCAGAGGTTTGCCGGTCCCTGTTCAGACTAGCTAGATTTTTACCTATTGAAGAGCAAGCATCAGAAAAAACTGAGAAAGAGATCAAGTCCCTTTTGAGTGGAGCCGGTGAGGAAGAACAAGGTGGCGGCAGATCTCGGATTGTCTGTGGAGAAACCGAAGAAAGTTTTCTTGCTTCAGAGTTGTGTTCAGGGTTGACTCTGCCTCAGATTAAGTTAAGAAAAATATTTTCTTGGCCTCTCCTCACCCATCACTTCCCTTTTCCTTTTTGCCCAGACTTGCTATCCCACACCAACCCCCTCCCAGCTGCCAAAATCTCACCTGGATTTTTTCTCCCCTCACCTGGATGTTTCCAATTGCCAAGTCCCTGGCCACTCCCTAAGAAATTATCTGCTTAGGACCCAGCTTTCCTCCCTGCTGGAAATTCAAACAGGCTCATATTGGAGCCGATTTGTTAGCTCTCATTTGACTCCTTCTCTTTAGAAGCAAGTTCTAGTCAAGAAAATAGAGACCCCTAGCTAGTGCTTACTATGGTATTACTACACATTCCAACTGCAACTTTTCTACTTATTTACTCAAATACCACCAAAATCATCAATTCCGTTTATGCATCTTTTTCAAAATCATTTTGTCTCCTCTTTCCAAGCTATGTTTGACTCTATTATTCACTTTTAAAATCTACTGAGCTTCTCCTCCCTAATCTATGTTGGAAGAACAGTTGCTTTTTTTTCCTGCAGTTCTTTGCCACCGTGTTATTTTTATATCAAATATTTTGAGTGTTCTGGGAACGGTTGGGAGGGAAGTGTGCCATTTGATGATTAGAAGCCATTCCTTTCAGCCCTTATTAATTTTTACAGCATTTTTCCTTCCTATTAGCCTATATATGCAATTATAGGTCGATTTTATGAAACATTTTGTGGTATCCCAGAGACCCCAACTCTATATCATCCAAAGGCCAACTCAATTTATACTGCTCCAAGAATTGTGGTTTGGAAAAATGACTCATTTGGCTAAAAAAAAAACAACAAATGCAACTGCTATTACTACTGCTGCTGCTGCTACACTATAATAGCTAACATTTAAACAGCACTTCACAGTTTATAAAGAGCTTTCGCACAGGCTACTTCTAGTTCACTACAACAATCATCTTTTTACAAAAATAATTTTATTTTTTAATTTCTTTTTCAGTTACATTCTCTTAAACAGGGATGTATTTCATTATTCAGACATTCAGGCAATATTGACCTCATTAGTGTTGACAGAAAAGCATATAAATGCAAACTAATATTGCCTTAACCTGGACATAACTGCATTACCTATTATTGATCAGTTTGTGTTGCCAAAAGACTTATTCCTTGGCATTGACGTGGAGCACTTAAAAACATTGCTAAAAGGCACATGTCTGACTTGTACTGGTCTTTGCCACAAATAAGAGTATTTATTCTTTTTAAAACTTTAAGTCCATAATTGGATTATTATACATCCTTCTTATGTAGAAGGAGTTCAGATCATAAAAACACTGTACAGTGCAAAAAACCCTACTGAGAATAAAACTTACTAGGTTTATGATAAGAAATACAGGTATCACATGTATTTATAAATATTATAGATGTACCAAATTTGGTCAAATACTGTAAAGAAAGAAGTGGTTTCATATTATAATGGCCAAAACAACCATCACCTTTTTCAAAGCAAATAAAAATAAAAACTCATAATGTAACTTCTGTCGTTTAAGACATCATAACAGTACATAACAGAATGGAAACTGTTGACCAAAATTTTACATCAAATGTTTTCTAGACTGAGTGTAGCATTTCAAAAAATGATTAATAGGATTCATACAACAATGCTAAGCAATGTCTAGATTTGTGGTGTTCATTGTGGTGCCTAATTCATCAAAAACAATGAAATGAACTTTTGGCTAATAAGAAAAATAAATTACAAATACATAAATCCCTGTAAGTGCAACAATGGACTAAAAAATGTGGATTTATTTATTCTAATACACATTTAATATGTTATCTTGAGACATTTAAAATAAATAAGCATATCTGGAGGCATACATTTAAAGACAAAGAAAGGACTAGATGGAAGTAGTGACAGTTTGTAAATGAAAGATGAGTATAGTATTTGATCAATGTAATTATCTTTCTAGCCAGTCTTTTTTTTTTTTAAAGATTTATTTTTATTTCTTTCTCTCCCCTTCTACCCCCTCCCCCTTGTCTGCTCTGTGTCCATTCACTGTGTGTTCTTCTGTGTCCATGTGCATTCTTGTCAGGCGGCACCGGGAATCTGTCTCTTTTTTGTGTGTCATCTTGCTGCATCAGCTCTCTGTGTGTACGGTGCCACCCCTGGGCAGGCTGTGCTTTTTTCACATGGGGTGGCTCTCCTTGCAGGGTGTCCTCCTTGCACGTGGGGCACTCCTACATTGGGGACACCACTGTGTGGCACGGCACTCCTTGCGCACATCGGCACTGCGCGTGGGCCAGCTCACCATATAGGCCAGGTGGCCCTGGGTTTGAACCCTGGACCTCCCATGTGGTAGGCGGACGCTCTCAGTTGAGCCACGTCCACATCCCTCTAGCCAGTCTTTGTTTTAACTCTTCTTGAAAATTCTGGCTAGTAACAACAATCATTTTGTAGCTATTATCCCATTCTACAGATTTTTACAAAAAGAAGCAGAGACTAGTTAAGTGCATTATCCTATCTTTATAGACCTACCAATTTATAGACCTGGAATTCCAAGGTCTTTTGACTGACCCAGTCAATCGTTCGTTCAGAAATATTTATTCGGCGCACACTTCCTACATGTGCCAGGCACTGGGCTCTCCCAGCCAATGCTGTTTCCCTAACTCCTTTTGGATAATGCCGTTCCCCTCAGAAAGGTTTTGTTCATTTTTTATCCAATACCATATATAAAGTGAGCTGCTCTTAAACTCACACTTTTTTTTTTCAACAACATATGTCCTCATCTAATCCTGTTATGTTAGCAAAGACAATGGACTAAAATTACAGACTTTGCTATAATTGGGAGAAAGTTTTTGGTTGTTTTGCTTATTTTTAATTCAGGTAAATAGCTGGAGAATAATGAAAATAAAGTATGTACAATGTATAATTTCTTTCCTTAAAGATTAGGTTTTCCTGCTCTAGAACTTCATATAAATGAAAGCATTGTTTATGTTTGTGTGTATGTGAGGTACTGGGACACCGAACCAGGACCTCAGATGTGGGAAGCTGGCACTCAACCTCTGAGCCACATCAGCTCCCCTGAGTTGGTTATTTCATTTGTTTGCTTGTTGTTTGTTTTTTAAGACGCACCGCGAACCAAACCCGGGACCTCCTATGTGGGGGGAGGTAGGCACTCAACCACTCAAGCCACACCCACTCCCCTCTGTATGCATTTTTGTATCTGCCTTCTTTTGCACAACATATTTTTTAGATTTATCCACATTGTGTTTATCAGTAGTGTTCACCTTTTTTGCTGAATGCTATTCTGTTACCTACTTGCGAGGTTTGTTTTTAGGAGGTACCAGGGATTGAACCCAGGACCTCGTACATGGGAAGCAGGCGCTCAAACCACTGAGCTACACCCGCCCCCCTAATTGCAAGGTTTTTGCCTTGTTTTGTCTTTTCTTTTTTTTTTTTATTCATTTAAAAAAAAAAATATTACATTCAAAAAATATCAAGTCCCATTCAACCCCACCGCCCTTGTTTTGTCTTTTCTGAACTGAAGGGTGAGAGAGAGGGTATGAAAGAAGTTTGAAACCACTGATACAGACCCAAGCTGCAAGACATCAGAAGTTCATTCGTTTGTGGGAATTTCTGAATTTTCCAAGGTACAGCAAGGCAGAGCTTGGAGCCAGACATGCTGTATGTTTTAAAGTGTGTGTGGGGGGGTGAGAGGTGGATATTAATGAAAAAGACAGGGGAGGGGCTGTGAAAAGACTCGATGGGGCCAGGCCCACGATGGGGGAGGCAAAGGCTGCTAACCAGGAAAGCAGGGCAGCTGGAGACAACAGAAGCTCAGGGCTGAGGCGGGGGTAGTGGCACGAAACTGCACAGGACTGGGCAGCAGGGCAGAATGAGCTAGCCGCCTTCCCACCGCAGGAACGCTCTTCATTGTTAGCGATGAAATGCATTCGCAGTCAGTTTTCTTTTCTCTGGGCACCTCCTCCTGCTGGTAGGGGCCTGGATGGAAAGGTGTCCGACAGCTCTAAGGCAGGAACTAGGAAGCCCCTCTAAGGAGATGATGGGAGTTGAGGTCAGAGTGTAAGAGAAAAGTTACTCTTTAACACTTGGGAAAGGCACCTTAAAATGTATGCTTGTATACATATTTGTGCAGGACTCTTAATGCTGCTGAAACCCAAGTATCTTAAACGTATATAATTATCCCCCTTGCATAAAGTCCCTACAGGGACTTTTCAAGATTGTCTTTGTGGTATTTGAATTTTGTTGTATCAACTAAGTAGGAAGGAAAGGAAAAAGAAGAGGGTACTCCTGTACGTCAGAGGATGAGTAATTGCCGCATGGTCCCAGCTCACACTTTATTATTGACTTCATTTACCTCATTATGTTATGAAATAGAGGCCGTTAATCCTAATTCAATAAATGAGGAAACGGAAGATAAGAGAGTTTCACAGTCTAAGATCATGGAGCTTGGACCTGGCAGGCCAGGATTTGAACTCAGGTCTGGGTGACTTCAAGGTGCTATTTTTTTCCAGTCGCCATATTGCCTCCAAAGGAAGTGGGCCACCAAGACTGACAGCTTCTTTCTAATGGAGAAAATTTGGTCTGGTGATTTCTTGTGTAATATGATTTGCCATAGAGAATAATTTAATACATCAACTAAATAGAGATTTACCTGATCACTAATTTTCCACTGCTCTCAATCCAGAACATTATTTTACAGGACCATAACAAGCAAAATGTGATGAGTTCTATAATATGCAGGAAGTGGAATAAAATGGAACTTTTTTTAGATTTTTTTTTTCTCTCTCCTTCCCTGTCCCCCCCCCCCCACCAGTTGTCTGCTCTCTGTGTCCATTTGCTGTGTGTTCTTCTGTATCCACTTGTATTTTTGTCAGTGGCACTGGGAATCTGTGTCTCTCTTTGTTGCACCATCTTGCTGCGTCAGCTCTCCTTGTGTGCGATGCCGCTCCTGGGCAGGCTGCACTTTTTTCACGCTGGGCGGCTCTCCTTACGGGGCACACTCCTTGCACATGGGGCTCCCCTACATGGTTCAAGGAGGCCCAGGGTTTGAACCCTGGAACTCCCATGTGGTAGGTGGATGCTCTATCCGTTGAGCCAAATCTACTTCCCTGAAATGAAACTTGATAAAGAGCGAGGAGTTCCCCAAGTAAGGAAGGTCACTTACTATATACAAAGTCATTGTTTAAGTCCTCAATCAATGTACCCAACAAATAAACAAATCAAACATTTTTAGAAAGTGACTTAGATGATAAAGGCATTTATTTTTTCAAACAATAATAAGTCCAGAGATAGGGCAGCCAGGGACTCTATCAAAGCTAGGTTCTTTCCATCTTTCCACTCAGCCATCTGCAACCTGGGCTTGTCTTCTCAGGCCAGTGCCCCTTGTGGTTCCCAGATAGATGCTATAGTGCCAGCCATCACTGGAGGAAATAACCGCCAAAGGAAGAAAATGGATATTCCTGACTTGTGCCCCTTTAAAATAGGGAGGTGAGCTACCCAGAAGCATCCCCTTCAAGCTCCCCTTCTCATCTCTATGCCTTGTAGACCAGTCAAGCTTCAGCCCCTAAGTCAAGGGACCGCCTAGCCTTCCCTAAAGATGAAGGCTGGTCGGAAAACGCCAACAGCTTTCGGGGCCCTTTAGCAAGGAAGATGGGGTTATTAGAAAGCAAGCAACAGTCATTGCCATGCCATGCAAAAGGTTGGCTTGCTCTGGAAATAATAGGTAGTTTTGTGTGAAAGTGCCAGGGGCGGCTAATTAAATATACATTGCAGCCAGGTTGTAAAGGAAGATAGGTGGAGTTTTGGCTGTGTCTTACAGGTCAATGTTTCTTAAACTTTTAAAGACAGTGAAATACCAATGTTCTGAGTTTTTCATTATTCTGACTTTAATGTGGTAATCATATCAAACTCTCCTTCAAAAACAAATTGTCATTAACAAGAAAAAATATACTGAAACATAGATGGTAACAATAAAATTATAGAATGTATCCAAGTGTCCATAGAAGTTAAATAATAGTGTAAATATTTTTTTGTTCTGACATTTGCACTTTTTAAAAATGATTACAAAAGTAATGCATTTTTAAAAAATATTTATTTATTTCTCTCCCCCCACACACACTCCGGTTGTCTGTTCTCTGTGTCTATTTGCTGCGTCTTCTTTGTCCACTTATGTTGTCAGCGGCACGGGAATCTGTGTTTCTTTTTGTTGCGTCATCTTGTTGTGTCAGCTTTCCATGTGTGTGGCGCCATTCTTGGGCAGGCCACACTTTCTTTCATGCTGGGTGGCTCTCCTTAAGGGCGCACTCCTTGCACATGGGGCTCCCCCACGCGGGGGACACCCCTGCGTGGCACGGCACTCCTTGTGCGCATCAGCACTGCGCGTGGGCCAGCCCCACATGGGTCAAGGAGGCCCAGGGTTTGAACCGCGGACCTCCCATGTGGTAGACGGACGCCCTAACCACTGGGCCAAGTCCGTTTCCCAAAAGTAATACATTTTTAACTTGGAGAATTCAGAGCAGCCTAAAGAATAAAGTTAAGGGAAGCAGACTTGGCCCAGTGGATAGGGCGTCTGCCTACCACATGGGAGGTCCGCGGTTCAAACCCCGGCCTCCTTGACCCATGTGGAGCTGGCCCATGTGCAGTGCTGATGCGCGCAAGGAGTGCCGTGCCACGCAGGGGTGTCCCCCGTGTAGGGGAGCCCCACGTGCAAGGAGTGCGCCCCGTAAGGAGAGCCGCCCAGCACAAAAGAAAGTGCAGCCTGCCCAGGAGTGGTTCCACACACACAGAGAGCTGACACAATAAGATGATGCAACAAAAAAAAAACAGATTCCGGGTGCCACTGATAAGGATGGAAGTGATCACAGAAGAACACACAGCGAATGGACACAGAGAGCAGACAACCAGGGCTGTGGGGGGGGGGGGGAATAGGAGAGAAATTTTTTTAAAATCTTAAAAAAAAATAAAAAAAAGAATAAAGTTAAAATTATCCATAATCTATCATGTGGCTATAACCATCTGTTGTCTGAAGCTGCATCCTCATTTGGATAGTAGTTTTGCAGAATCTCAGTAGGAAATAAAGTGACTCTTCTCTCATTTCTAAGAATGCATTCAACATTCCATTTCTTCTTTTTTATTTTTTAAAATTCATTTTTTTGAGGTATCAGAGGCAGGGACTGAACCCAGGACCTCATAGGTGGGAAGCCAGCACTCAACCACTGAGCCACATCAGCTTCCCTGAGTTGGTTTTATCATTTGTTTTGCTTGCTGTTTTTGTTTTTTCAAGAGGCACCAGGAACCAAACCCAAGACCTCCCATGTGGAAGATGGGCACTCAACTGCTTGAACCACATCCGTTCCCCTCCAGTTCTTACTTAAATTTTCTGCCAAAATTTTTGTCAAAGGCAAGCTCCATCTGGCTGGTCTAGAGGAGGAAAAAAGCTACAAAGCAAATGCCCATACAATGGCTTATAAATCGTAAAGGGCAAACTACTGTATTAGGAGAAAAAATAAATAGTATCACTATTTCTTTCTCCCCAAAGGGGTGTGTTTCTGTTTGTCCACATTCGGCTTTGTAGGGCAGGTTATCAAAACCCAAACTCTATAATCTAAGTAAATAACACAAAAGTCTGCCCTTGACAGTAGGGAATTCTTTGGGTAGTTCTGAGCCGAGGGAGAGGCAAGGCAGGGTTACATGACCTAAGGCCAAATTTCATCCTACTGAATTACAGCTTGCTTCTCAAGAGTCCTTTCTGGTCCCAAGGGCCTCGGCACTAAAAAGGTTTTAGGATGATCGTTTTGCACCTACAAGGAGGTGTCTGCCTCCAAGAAGGGCCACTACAAGGGCCGGACATGCAAAATTCTTTAATTCTACACTTTCACTTAAATTTTTTTACATTTTTATTTCCACACCTTCACTTTTAAAAAGGAAATCTGAATGTCTTTCCATCTAGTAGTCAACAAGAGTGATACTGTTTTTAAAATCTCTTTGGACACCCTAGATAGTGACCTATTATGGTTTTGTTTTTTAAGTCACCCTTTAATTTTATGAATTCTCTTTCATATAAACTTGTTAGTGGTAGTATAGTTTTCCTGGACAAACTTTTGTTTGTTGTTTGCTGCTTGTTTTTTAAAATCAGTGGAAAGGCAAACAATTTCCTGCCACTAAAAAAGCTGTCTGACCTTGGGAAAATCCCTTAACCTCTCTGGTCCTTAAAAGGAGAAAGTTCAAGTCAGGACCACAGAGTGGTACACTGGAAGGGATCCAACACCTTTCTCCAACTTTTATTATTTTGATTTTTAAGAGTACAGTGAATATGATAATGTATTAGGTCATGCTTGAAGAGCAAATAAACAGAAGATAATTGAAGTGAAAAAGAATGAAGATTAAAGCTTTGAGAAATCGAGATGAGATGCTTTATAACACCTATCCAGATTGGTTTGCAGGAAGGAAACATGAACTGCGTAAAGATGTGAAACATTCAACCAACAAATATTTACTGTGCCAGGAACTGTGCTGGGTAATGATAAACTAATTTCGGAACACAATGCCAAGAGTTCACCGAGCTCAAAGTCTAATAGGGAATTGAGCAGATAATTATGAATGAATTATCCAGAGGAAAGTATATTCTACTGCGAACAAGGAAGGGCATCTAGAAGGACATCCCAGAAGTCTTCCTGGAGGAGGTGACACCTAAGCTGACACCTGAAGGAGAAAGAGGGAAGAAAGTCCTGAAGAAGGAACTGCCTACGCAAAGCAAGAGAGATGGAATCTGATCATTTGGAGAACTAAAAGTGTGGCTAGGAGGGAGAGACCTGAGAGATGAGCAGGAACCCAGCCACACAGAATCTCCAACTCTAGACATGAGACTTGATAGAGGGCAGACACTCACTGTAAATGGGAGAGTGACAGAACTTGCCCAATGTGTTCAACTCTTGCCCTAAGTGTGTATAGTGCTTTGGACGCGGGGACCAGTGAGATTAATTAGAGAAGTGTTTCTCAAAACATTTTGACAGGCAAAATGCATTTTACCTCTTGTCCGGGATATTCCCAGGCCCAGACACACTTTTCCTGTGTTTGATGCACATTAATAGTCTATTTAAAATGTTTCCACTTTTAAAATGCTGAAACTGCAGCAACCCATCTCAATTGCCCTCATAACCAACCCATGAATAAGTCACAACTTGTGGTTTGAGAAACCTTGAGTTAGGGAGTTGCTGATACTCCAGAGAAGATACAGCAGTGAGGGATTTAAGAGGTAGAGGGACCTAAAGGAGTTAAAGATAATGCCTAGAGCTTGGCTTAACTACCAGGTGGGTAAAGAGTCATTTGCTGTGATGAGGGATGTTAATTGTAAGGTCTGTTTGGAGGGTAAACATGAGCCTTTGAGAAATGCACTTTTTTTTTTTTCCCAAACACAAATGTATCCCTTCATTTCCGGCACATCCAACGAAAACCCTCTAAGTCCTCTTTTCTGTAACTTCAGATGTTCCGGTTTCACTAAAGCAAAATGGTGGGTATGGGAAGGAGGGTTGGTTTGGGAGGAGGAAATCAGTTTGGAAAGGAGTGGGCTATAACCCAGCACCTGAAATTTCTACTTGGGAAGAAGTTCAGGCAAAACCATCAACGCCCCCGGGAAAAGCAAATAGGGCCGGCGCCAAGGAGTCACCTGTCCTTTGCTGTGACTATTAGGGCTTTCGTAAGTCTGGGAATACGGAAAGGATGGCCTTGGCTGTTCATTTAGCACACATGCTGGCAGGAGTCCGCTTCTTTACGCACAACGTTGGCATCCACCTTAAAACTCACAATCACTAGTACGGAAACATAGCAGGCCTTTCTTACAAAAAAGGAAACACCCTTAACTTTTTTCTTGGTGCTAGCTCTGACAGCATCTGCTCAAAACGACTTTTTTCCTTCCTCTTTTCATAGCTCCCACAGTCCCAATCCTCCTCCTTCTAAATCTTTTATTTTACAGAACAATGGGGAGGGGCGGTCGCCTGTGGCTAGTTGAAGATTTTGAACAATAGGTGTTTCTGAGCCAGGCTTATTGAAATGGTCTTGTCTGTGTCCTGGGGGAGATTGTAAATGAGATGTCAACAGGAGCTCTTTTGTGTAGCTGGCATTCATCCTGAAAGCGAGGAATTTCCTTACTGTGCTAGTATTTAAAGTAGATTTGTTGCTGCTTTGGCTAAAACTTTTCATCCAACGGCTTGGGCTAACTGCAATGAATGAGTCACATGGCGTGAGTGTGACTTCCTCCCCTCCTTAGCAAAGCAATGACTCAGTCATTTACATTTAGAAAGGAAGGCTGCTAAGAAGATTTCTTGGATTTTCATCAGCCTGAGCGGCTTTGCTAGACCATCACGTGGGCCTGAGCTGTCAGCAGTCCTGCAAACCTGGGTGAGGGAAGTCTGGCCAGCTTGTTTTTCTTCCTCCTTGGAAAACTCCTTGCCGCTCAGGCTCGCTTTCTTTTTCAAATGGAAGAAGAGACAAACACGATTTCCTGCCTTAAGCCTTTTTCCTTTCTCCCCGCCCCCCCCTTTTTTTTTTGTAAATGACTGGCAATTTCAGTTTACTATAATTACCCTTAGCCGAGGTTTGACTTAACTCCACCCTTGGAAGATAAGGTGACCGTTTCATTACCTCTCAGCCAGGTGGCTGCGGGTGACAAGGCTTGCCTTTATCTGAGACCAGGCTAGGATATCAGTGACTGCAAATGATCTGACCCTTTGAGCAATAGCCTTCAAAACACTTCCCTTCCGCTGTGATCCATTTTCCAACACTTTATTGGTAGTTAATTTCAATCCTAGGAGTAGCTCTAAGTTTCCTCAAGTTTTTCCGCATTCCAGCACCTTGGCTTAATGCTCTTTTGTTCTGCCCAGAGTATCGGCCACAGTCAAACAACAGTCCTCATTCTTAACGGTGTAAATTGCAAACCTGAGTCGATTCCATAACATCAGCGTGACCTTTCAATCACTGCCCCAAACTTACCACACCGAGAGCACTGGCACATCCACCTGCTTATTAGGTCTGTGCCATTTTGTGGCAGGTAAACAGTAATTTTATATAGCTGGTTTTTTTTTTTTTTCAAATAATGGATACAGAATAACATCTTTGGCCCATGAAAATAGAAATCCTAAAAAAGTAAAATTTCATTCTCTACTTTCTACGGTTCTTTTTAAAAAATTAGAATGTGACCAACACCAGGAGAGACGGCACGGTGTTTAGTTTACATAATTTTTAGCGTGTGCTCTATTTGTGTCTGCAATACATTGACACATATCTATCCAAATGTCAGTTCATTCCTTAATTCAAACTGTTACATGGATCATCTCAGTTATCTCTTCAGTAAAAATTGTAGAAATATTTGCTTTTCCGTAAAGGATTTAATGAACGATGCATGCCCTTGCCCTTGCCGGTGAGAATTTAGGCGAGTCCCCTGAGCTGGACAAAGTCAGCACGGGGCCACCCTTACGTCAGGGTGTTTCTGTGACAAATTTTGGTGGGCCCAAGATAAAGATGTCAGTTTTATTTATTTTTCAGTCTTTGAAGTACTGGCTGTAGCCTGAGGGTAGAGGATGGGAAAGAGAATGGAAAGAGATGAGTTGAAATTCATACACAGGGACCTCTGCAGAGGTGAATTTGCAAAGGTACATTTAGTTTATGTTGACATCATTCTGCATTGTGGAAAGAAGACAGTTAAAAGCCCCTGTTAGCATCCCTATTACTATTATGGTAAAAACCCCAAAAAGGATGTTTTCAAATACAGTGTATCAAACACACCCCATGAGCCATAAGCCAGTGAAGCCCCCTGTGGGAACTCCAAGGTGGCAGAGGGTATGGGTGGGATATGGTGCCTTGATCTGCAGTCCTAAGAGCCATCAGCCAAAACCTGATCTTGGGCTGACTGGCAGTGTGCCTACTCCCGTTTCCCTGCAGACAAGTTAAAGTACTTGATTAGAGGGTGCTACCCCACACCCCACTGGGGGTGTCTATCAGCTTTCTACAATTTAAAAAGTTCTGAATTCATATTTGACCAAAAGGGTTTCAGATAAGGGCTGGTGGACCCAGCTATTGTTCTCACTTGGGGTTTCACAGCAGACTCTTGAGGGCAGGAGGGTAACGCAGCACTTCCAAAGACAAGGGAGAAAGTTCACTGTGAAGAGCCGAGGTTCCCGTCCCTAGGCCCCTGGGAGAACCTGGGGAAACTAAGCCTTGACGCTCAGTGTCTTCTGCAGAATTGACATCATAAACTCCTTTACAGGGTGGTTTTAGAAACTTAATGGTGCTATAGGTAAAGCCCCTGGTTTATTAAACACTCCGAGAAAGAGAATGGGGTCAGGTAGATTAAGTTGATACTGATTTTAGTACTGGCCCTCCCCAGTCTGCTAGGTTATTTTTATTTTACTTCGGCAAATGACCAGTGCTTACCCAACTGTAAAGTGGGCGGTTGAATAGGAACTGGAAAGAGCGGTGGGGGGCCTGGACTCAAGGTTTGCAGTGTAGTGCAGAGAAAACAGCCTGGAGGACCCCCTTCTCCACGCCTGTGTCCTCGTGGGCCACGTGGCAGCGCTGGGTGATGAGGTGTCAACTGAAAGCACTCATGCTTTTATTTGAAAACCAGTAAGAGCTCATACAAAGATGAACAGAGAGTTTTCCCTGCTTGTTTTTTTTCTTTGCCAAAAAAGGGGGGTTTTTCAGGGAGGAAAGAGAAAAGCAACAGGTTGGATAACCAACTGCCTAATTACACAGGCTCTTCTTTCCAGAACCCATCATCTCGGAGCCACCGCAGGTGGAACGGCGGCTGCATTTGCTTGTGTCTCTACTTCTCCACACATCCTGCTTTCCCAGGTTGGGGGTTGAATTTCCTTACTCAGAAGCTTCAGGTCCTGATGCCAGCCCCCCTCCTCAGGCAGCAGCACCCTGCTCTTATGGAAGGGCCACCACCTTCTTTCCAAAGCCCAGAGAACGCGGCAGTGAGCAGAGGCTACTCATAAATCCAGCCTGAACTTTCACGTATGAGTTAGCCCAGCCGAGCTCTCACTAGAGGCGTGGGAGCCTGGTTTGTAGCAGACCATCACTCTGCACGGCCATCTCACCTTCTGGTGCGAGACAAAACAGCAGTGGGTACCGTATCCCCGCTCCCGTCTAGAAGCGATCAGCTACTTCATACCACTTCAGCATTAGATCCACTTGAGCTCTCCTTTGCTTTCCAGGCGTGCAGCTACAGGACGGGAGATTCTACTCTCTTCCTTATATCCGGCACTCCGAGGTTCACTGTGCAGGTGATGATAATTCTCATGCACACAAAGTTCCTTGGCACTCTGATAGCCATCTAAGGGTGCAGGCAGACAGAGCAGAAAATAAGTCAAAAGCATTACAAGGAGAGGAACTAAGAAAATGAAAAGCAACTGCAGCAGACAGAGGGCAATTGGCGCCAGGGTCCATTTACCTGGACCTTGTGGGGGAAGCCCAGAAATTAGAATGGAGGAAACTGGATGGCTAATCCATGGGGCCAAGAGATTTCAGCTGCAATCAGTCGGTATTTGACATACTATCTCCAACTTTGGAAGTCGACCAATGGTAATTCTGCCAGCCCTCGGCTAGTGCCAAACAGAAAGTGGGCACTGGTGAAAGATTATATTGCACCACCCAAGGTCACAGACAAGGGCTTTGCTGAGACATCAACTTTCCTTCTGCCCTGTACCCTTCCTTCCTGATTGTTAGGCCCTTTTTCTTGTTCTCCGAAAGTCTTCCATTTCTATTCATTCCTTCATATAACAAGTATCTACAAGGCAGCTTGTTCTAAGCACTGTGGATTTATCTGTGAATAAAGCAGCCCAGAGTGCCCACGTTGGGGCCACTTACTTCCTTAATGAATTCCTTCCTCTCCACCTGGTCAGAAAGAAAGAAAAATAACCGAGGAGAGAAAATAGTAAAGTGTTGCTGAGAAGTGACATCTCAAAGAAATGAAAGCTGGTTGATGGAAAGCTTAAGAGAAAAAAACTTTTCTTCCCTGTTCCTGGTGCCGCCCCCATTTCAGCCATCTCTCAACAGGACGCAATTGCTTGAAACTGGGGTGTCAGTAGCCCAGCTGCCCAAACAGGAAGCCTTATATAATTCTGTAACCGTGACCCTGGGCCCTGCATCTTTCCCCTCCTCTCTCAACGGTCCCCTCAACGCAACCCAGGAAGACCTGCAGACCTGGCTGGGGCACTGTTTGGAAAAAAACAAAAACCACACTCATGACAAACGTTGAGAAAATCCCTAGGTCCAAGAGGAAGTGACAGAGCTGATTCAATGGTAGAGTTCACTTCATAAGGTGATGGAACAAATGGAAACTTAATCCTAACTGATGAAACCGCCAGAGCAGTCACTGTGTACGTGGATGACTCAGTAGCACCTGCTGGAAAAGCCGGGGCGGGGGGTGGCGGCAGCCAGAAGGAACCATGAAATCCTGATCACATCCCCTCCTGGAAGCAACACCCCTGGCTGGCAAATCAGTTAGCCCGTGGTTCTCAACATCCTGCCTTCACCACCTGTGCCTGTGTCTGCAAGGACGCTGACTCACCTCAGCTGGGGGTCGAGTACTTAACTCAGAGCCCAAGGCTTTTAACCTGTACTGCTACGTAGTCGAGGCCAACACTAGCCACAGGCCTCTGCTTTCAAGTTGTCCTTTGGAGGGATCGAGTTCAGGCTTGCCACATGGCAGCCCGCAATTTCCAGCACTCTTTCAGCTGTTGCCCAACTTCATTAAACACCCACAGTGGAAGTTTAGACCTCAGCCTTCTAAAATGACCTTCCCCCAAACATCATTTCCTCTAATGTCTTTAATTAATGGAACTTTTCTGAAGAGAACGGTTAACTCTGCTCGGAACCTCTTTCTTAGTTCCCCGTTAACATTTTCCCATGGGGGGAGGATGGATGCCAGGGGCACAGGGCATCCAGCTGTAGCCTCTAAAAGGAGACCTCGGAGAGGCACGTGGGAGGAAGAGAGGTTAAAAATCCTGCCGTCAGCATTTTCATGGGTGTTTGCCCCACACAGAGATAAAAGATGGGGGGTTCAAGACTGTCTCCAGGAAGCTGGGCCTGCAGTATAGAAATCCTGCCTAAGTAACCCTTGCAAGTTAGACTCACCAGCAGGTAGAAAAGGGCGTTGGAAATGCTGTGAGCAAGAGAAAGTTTTCTGCATACCAAGTATAAATTCAGATAAAAATGGGTAAAAAATGCTGGCTCTACCAACTGGAATCCTGAGTTTCTTGGCTATTAAAAGTTCCTGCCCCCTGCCCAGTCATGTACTCCAGCTGCGATGGGTGGGAAGAGACTAGGGGAAAATGGCTACAGTCTTTCCTCTTTAACCTACCACCTTAAAAAATATATCTATTACCTTAGCTGCTGCTGAAATATATAGATACCGAGTCCCAACCCCACAGCCAGGGAAGACTTTTTGTTAGGACCATAAATTAAGAAGTAAGGGATTCTGAGCATTGACTTGCACCCCTTAGGTGTTTGGGGCGACCAGCCCACAAAGATGCCCCCCCCCCCCCCCCCCCCCCCGCTTTCCACCGCAGCTCACCTTGTCCGTTTCAAGGTACATCGCTGACGTTCCCAGCTTGGCCACAAGGGGACGCTCGAGAGCAGGGCCCGGGGCCGCCGCGTTTGGTTTTCTCTAGACCTTGGCTGGGGCGCGCGGGGGAGGGGCTTGGCGGAGCCGGGGGGTGCCGCTGCCTTTTAAAAATAACCCGTTTGTTCTCTGAAACTATGCCCCTCGCCATTTATCAGCCGGAGGTGGCCCTGTTACCTGTTGCCAGGTTCCTGAGAGTGCTGGGGGGAAATGTGGGCGGGGAGGGGCAGCGCCGAGTCCCTGGTGAGGGGGGCTGGGCTCTCCTAACTGGGGGCGCCGCCGCCGCGCGCCCCGCGAGCCCCGTGGGGCTGCGCTTCTGACAGGAGTGGCCGCCTCTGACATCATTTCCAGGCAGGGAGCGCCCGGGGTGCTGGAGCGTGTGCTCCTGTGACTAACTTTCTCATCCCTCCCTGCCTGCATCTTGCACAGTACCTGCTCTGTGCGGGGGAAACCGCCACACCTCGGGAAGCTCCAGTTTTTGGAGCAGCTTGCTAAAACAACGTGGGTTCTTCTTTTAAAAAGAGAGAGACTGCTAAAAAAAAAGTTTAGACTCTGAAACAAGCCTTGGCCTTCTTTCTCCCTTCTGAGAACAATGCTCTGTTTGATTAGCTGCGACGCTGCTCCTGCCCTCTGCAAGATCGCCTCTCCCCGAGAGAGCGCTGCTATCAGCTGAAGAGATCTCAGCAGGCAAGCCCAGGCAGGGGGCATTCATCCGGCAGGAGGAAGAAGCCTCTGGAATCCTAGGAACTACCAACTGGCGAATCTTTAGGACTCCATATCACCCCAGCCCTTCCTCTCTCCACGTTCTCCTCCCCCTCCCCTCTCACACAAGCCTGCTTTTATCCACTTCAACTGAGGAAAGTTTAGCTCGTCAGCTTTGCTGTTTCCATGGCGGGTGGCTTTAGCGGAAATGGTTCTCGTAGCCACCTCCCTTAAGCCAAATATCACCAGAAAAAGACTAGGGAGCGCCTGTGTCCCTCTCAGGTGTGGGTAGAGAGAGGAGGGGTGCTGTGCCCATCCCCCAACAGCCTCCTCTTCTCTGCCCTCAGCCACTCAGCCTCCTGGGCTCCCAGGACTGCTGGGCTCAGACCTCTGGCTGACTTAGGGTGGCCTGGGCGTATTCAGTTACAAAGGTTTTTAAGTAAGTTAGGAATTTTTGTATGCATATTTTATTTGGTTGGGTTTCAGTAACTTCTTAAATTTTTTTAGGATGTACTGAGATTGAACCCAGGACACCCTACATGGGAAGCAGGCGCTGAACCACTGAGCTCCACCCGCTCAGATGAAAGGTGGTTTATTCATTTGTTCATTGGTTTTTTAGGAGGTACCGGGCATCAAACCCAGCACCTTGTATATGGCACTATTTGGGGGGGGGGGGGGTTGTTTGTTTTTTATTTTAAGAAAAAAAATTTTAGGTGGTACTAGGACTTGAACCCAGGACCTTGTATATGCAAAGCAGACACTCAACCACTGAGCTACACCCACTCCCCAGAACCTTGTATATGGGAAGCAGGCAGTCAACCACTTGAGCTCCATGTAGTGCACCCCTTATTAACCATTCCAAATTCATTCACTCACCAAATCTTTGACAAGTTCCTGCGGGTGCAAAGTTCTGGAAAGCATTATGCTTTATTGGTTGAGGGGTTTAAGGGAAGGTTTAAAGGGGCAATGAAAGAGGTCATTTGGATTGATGAAAAGAGATGGGATTTGGAGTTTTGTGTACCATAACTCTACTACTTACTAGCTATAGACTTGCCTTTATAGTCGGAGTTTCCTATTACCAGCAGTCCACTGAGACAGTGAGATCTTCCTCTGAAATGAGGCCAGCTTTATTCAATACTGAACACAATGCTTCTGGTACAGAGAATGATTTGCTCGCTGGTGATTGTCTAATTTTCCAACTCATCGTCTTTGTTGTTGCCTGGGTTTGTGATGTTTTCCTGTGACAGGCTCTAGCCCGACCACTCGCTTGTCTGGTATTTGGTGAGGGCGTTCAGCCTGCATCGCACATCACCAAGCAAAACTCAGTCTCCAGGATCCATTCCTTTGTCCTCTTCAGTGTCGAAATGTTCTCCCAGGATATTTGTCATTGCTACCAGTCGGCCCTGTTGATAATTTTTTCCCCTGGCCACCTCTCTTGGCTTCCTTCTTCAGGCACTTGGCATCACCTCTCAAAAGACCCTACTTCTCAAATTCTTTTCTAGATTTCATTCATATTCACAAAGCCATAGAACCTCCAGTTTGAAAAGAGTCTTAAGTCAGCCGCCCATCAGATGTTTGCATAATTTCTGTAACCTCCCAGCCTAAGATCAGCTGTTCTGAGTTTGAACACCTCCAGGGACAGAGAACTCACTGCCTACTAAGGGCTCTGTATTCCGTCCACGGGCATCTAATTACAGGAGAATTATTCTTCATGTAGCTTTTACAGTTGTTTTCCCCTGCGGCCTGTCCCAGTTTCTTAGGACTCCCTGAACAGAGAGCCACAAACTGGGTGGCTTATGAGCACAGAAATGGGTTGTCTCCATGATGTGGACCATTGACCATGAGGTGCAGAGGTGCCCAAAGATGTACTTACCAAATACAATGGATGTGTCATGATGATGGGAACGAGTGTTGCTGGGGGGGGGGGGAGAGGTGGGGTGGGGGGGTGGGGTTGAATGGGACCTCATATATATATTTTTAATGTAATATTATTACAAAGTCAATAAAAAAAATTTAAAAAAAAAAGAATAAATTGGTGTATTAAAAAAAAAAAAAGAAATGGGTTGTCTCACAGTTCTGGAGGCGCAAGTTTGAAATCGAGGTGTCGGCAGGCCAGTCTCCCTCTTTAGCCTAGAAGGTTGTTTCCCCTTCCTGTCCTTCCTGGCTCCTGGTGGTTTGTGGGCAGTCCTCTCGTCCCAGGCTTGCAGTCGTAGCACCTGGATCTTTGCCTCCATCCCCATGCGGCCATCGTCTCTCTAGTGTGTCTCCTCTTCTAAGGATGCTAGGCATTCTGGATGAAGGGCCCAGCCTACTCCGGTGTGCCCTCATTTTAACTTACCCAATTCCAACTGTAATGGCCATTTCCAAATAAGGTCGCATTCAGAGGTGCAGGGGGTTGGAACTTGAACATATCTTTTGGCGGGGGGGGGGGGGGGGCGCACAGGTCAACCCATAAGAGGGCCTTTTGCAGAACGAGCCCATTCCATCACCTACACAATAGCCCTTCAGCTAATTGGAAACCTCTGTCTTCCTTCTCTTCCAGACTCAGCATCTCTGCTCCTTAAGCTACTCCTCATAAGCCATGGCTGTTTTTCCTCTCCTCTGAGCACCCTACAATTTCCTGGGTTTTTTGTTTGTTTTTTTCATGTTGTGTTGTGTGGTTTTTTTTGTAACTTTTAAAAATTGAAGTTTATCATTCATACGTGAACATCCGTAAATAATAAGTATATAGTAAAGGTTGTGAACTTACAAAACAAACCTGCATCTCATCATAAAAGGCTCCCATACGTCAACCCACCACCAATACCTTGCACTATTGTGAAACATTTGTTACAAACTACACAAATCTTACTACTAGCTATAGCCCATAGCTTTACACTTGGTGTATTTCCCCCCCAACCCACTGGTTACTGATGCTCTCTATTAGTACTATATCCTTGTTATGGTTCATGAGAGGATGTTCTCATATTTGTTCTGTTAATGACAGTCCATCTTCCACCACAGGATCCATTGCATTATACAGTCCCATGCTTCATACAGTCCATTCAGAGCGTATACTCAGTGCCTCTCATTTTCATCACAGAGATGTGCTGTCATCACCTCAATTTTAGAACATTTTCATAAAAAAAAAAAATCCCATATGTCCTGAACTCCCCAACCCCCCCCATTGCTGTTCCTTAGAACTTTGCCAGTGCTGTTTACATTACTGTTCACTATAATCCATCAGTTACTTGAATTGTCATTTTCCCACATATGACCATACACTTAACACTTTGTAAAGGAAGAACATTTTTTATGCTATTAACCACAGTCTTCATCCACCTGCCTTTCCTCTTAAACGAGCATGGGGGAGTGAGAGGCAGAGCAGCGATGACCTCCTTTGCTCGGATGCCACACTTCCACTCACGCCTTCTTAGAAAGGGGGACTGTGGCTGCCGTTGGCACCGGGAGCTCCGTCTTTCCCAGCCTACATCCGTGTGTCAGTCTCCTTATGTCTCAAGTAATGGTCCTTCCACGTTCCTCTTTTTCCTTTGGCCTCTTCACATCATTTTGCTTTCTAAAGTAGACCGTGATTTCAACTTACCTAAGTTTTTAAACTCTCTTGTACTACCTCTCCCCTGTTTTGTTTTGTTTTCTTCTTTTAGAAAAGTTGTGGGTTTACAGAAAAATGATGTCTAAAGTACACCGTATTATTGACACCTTGCATTAGAGTGATACGTTTTGTTACAATTGATGAAAGGACATTTTTATAGTTGTGCTAACTAGAGTCAATAGTTTGCATTAGGGTTCACTGTGTTGTTCAGGCCTCTGGGTTTGTGTGTGTGTGTGTGTGTGTTTAATGGTAGTAACATACAGACAACCTAAAATTTACCCTTGAAACCACAAATATATAATTCAGGTATTACATTCACAATGTTGTGCTAGTAAAATAGGGAATCAATAGATGGATCTGGAACCTGGCAAGACGTCCACGTGGACATCAATACCCCAAGGTGGCTGCCGGAAGACCCTCCCCAAGATTCTGCCACTCAGAACATGATTTCCTCTGGAACCCAGGATAAGCCCCGGGTATTCCCCGAGGATTTTATCATTGGACCCTCCCAGGGGACTGATGGGTGGGGTGACCAATCAAAACAGTAAGTAGCTGGGCCTCCTCCTATGCCATTAGCAAAGGGGCAGAATGATGAATGGTTCAAAAAGCAGGTGCAAGACCTGAACACACTCTATTGCCTTTGGACCCCAATTCTGGAAGCCTTCTCTCTCTCCATATGGATCAACACACAAGTAAACCTGAGAATTTATCATCTATACTGGGAAATTGGAGCCTGTAAATCTGCCTTCTTTTTTTTTTTTTTAATTTATTTTAAAGATTTATTTATTTATTTAATCCTCCCCCCCTCCCCTGGTTGTCTGTTCTTGGTGTCTATTTGCTGCGTCTTGTTTCTTTGTCCGCTTCTGTTGTCGTCAGCGGCACGGGAAGTGTGGGCGGCGCCATTTCTGGGCAGGCTGCTCTTTCTTTTCACGCTGGGCGGCTTTCCTCACGGGCGCACTCCTTGCGCGTGGGGCTGCCCCACGCGGGGGACACCCTTGCGTGGCACGGCACTCCTTGTGCGCATCAGCACTGCGCATGGGCCAGCTCCACTCGGGTCAAGGAGGCCCGGGGTTTGAACCGCGGACCTCCCATATGGTAGACGGCCGCCCTAACCACTGGGCCAAAGTCCGTTTCCCAAATCTGCCTTCTTTATCACTTTTCAGCCCCTTCCTCTCTGCCTGGGTCCTATGATCTGTTATTTTCTCCCATTTCTCTTCCCTATTTACCTGAATAAATTACTGGCCTAACTCACCTGATGTGCTCTTGAAATTCATTTCTGCAGCACAGTCAAGAACCTAGACGAGCTCTGGTAATGGTACCATCACCACCATATGCCACTGCTTCTCAAACTATCTCTGGTAAAGGAACTGTTTGGTTTCATTTATTTTTTTAAGTGTCCAATCTGTCACAATAATACTCTGGTAAAATGAAATAAAAATAAATTACTAGAAAGTGAAAATTTAAAAAATAAATAAGCCCACAGGGTTATTTTTTTAGATTCATCAGAACTTTAAAAATACTCAGTAAAATTGCCGTAACAGTTTCTAAAAACTTACCATCAATTTTCATAGCATTTCTCCCCATGCACTGTATCAAATAGCTTGTGATCGGCCACCATTTGGCAGACCGCACTTTGAACAGCACCGTGCTGGACACCATGGTGTGCTGGAAATGGTTAACAATCAGCTCTCTGAGGAAAACGCTACTGATTGACAGCATTTGCCAATTTCTGTGGTATGCATACTCTCACCAAGGCCAGTTCTAGCAATCAATGAAATGTCACTGGATGTGCAACTGGGAAGAGAACACAACCAGGAGCTGATAGGAACCAGTTTCAGCACACCACTGTTAATCCCATTTGATTTTTAAAATCTTTTTAATAAATCAATTCCTTTTGAGGGCTTGTCAAACTGTGGTTCCACTGGACCAAAGCTCCCAAATCAGGAGAACTTTGCTCTCGGCAACAACTAGACAGTGGGTCGAGGCAGCCCCCTTCTCTCTCTGCTGGTCTGTCAGACCATCCGATACAACTCAAAGTAAATCAAAGATTGCTCTCACCAGGCGCTCTGTTTAGAAACCTGTCACTTATGAAGGTTGATCGAATCATAGCTTGTTTTGTGGGTAGTAACACAACCTAGGATAACATGTTGATATCAAAGAGCTGTTGTCTGATTACTGTGTAACTGTATACATATAAGTTTGTAATTCTTTTGTTGTCCTGTTTTTATTTGTAGTTCCTTATGGGCCTATTCTTTCATATTTGAAAGAATTTCTAAAATTCAGTAGCCAGGAACTGCTAAATAATTTCTCCACATGGCTATACAGTATGTGGCCCATTAGCTTAGACAATAGTAAATTATTAAGGAGAAGATACCAAAAGTGGGTGTGATCCCACATCTCTTCTGTGACAGGTGTGTGTTCTTGACCACAAAGGAAAACCATAGGGATAAGAGAATCTAAAGATTTTTCCAGAAAACCTTCACTACTACAGAATAAAATAACTCCTGGCACAGGCCTTCTTGAGTTTTGCAACACTGGTAGCATTATCTCCTTATGAAAATATGGACAACGGTAAATAGCTGGAAGCTGAAAAGACAAGAATTTGTTCTCATTTGTTTTCTTTATAACTTAAGCATTAAATCCAGCCTCTAGTCCTTCTGCTGTCTACAGAATGAGCTGAATGAAAACGTCGCAGCTGAAATCTGGCACGTTATTCCTGTGGACTCTTCCTGTAAGTGCATGAGTCCTTTCAGCTCATAAATGGATGGGTCCAACGTTTAGCTGGGTGGTGTACCAGGACCCAGAGAAGGAGGAAAAGTAATTTTATTTGAAAGTCAAATATATCAGGACAAAAGAGAGCAATAATAATGATTTAAAATTCTAATATCTTTTCTTTTTCAGGTTCTACTTAAATAAAAGGGGCACTTGCATTTTAAAATCAATCATTTTGAGACTGTTACCCTTAAACTAGGTGTTTCACATGTAGAAGCCATGCTTCTTCTCCTTTTGTTTTGACCAGACAAGATTTATTAACTTGTGTTTCACCCTCTTTGGACCTCGCTCTACCACATCCCTCCCAGCCCTGGGACCTTGTCAGTGGGTAATGAATTATTTGTGGTGTAGAATCGTGAGGGTAGAATTTTTAAAATTACCCTTAGGAGAGGGAGGAGAGAAGAAAGGATTTAGGGCTAATCCTGCAAAGCTAGGAAAGAGTGTTGCTGGAAAAGAAAAAGTGGGGGTGGTAATGGTTAGTTTTATGAGCTTCTGAAGCAGCCTCAAGGGACAAAAGAATTGCAGAATGAAGGAAGAGGGTTGTGAGAACTGGGAGTTGTAATTTGGATCTGCTTTCTTCTCCATCAAGAAGCAGTCTTTTTCAAATTCTTAAAAAATTCCTATCTGATGACTGGACTGTGTTTCTTTGAGCCGTTCTCCAGGATCAGGAGGAAGCCACTCCAAAATGAGACGGTGGCAAATGGCTCCTGCCTCTGTTCAGCATCCTTATTCTAAGTGAGGCCAAATCAAATGATCTCCTTTGTGAGTTGACGTTTGACCAGCCTGTTGGAGAAACCTTGTCCCCAATATTCTCCCTTGTCCAGTCTAACCCTAGTAGATTCAACTAGTTTTACTAATGCTGGAAGCGCCAGCTGATCATGGTACCCAGAATGATCCCTAAAGATAGCTCAGCAGAGCTGACAACAGCCACTAGGTGGTGCCAAATTGCATTTGGCCCCAGTCATGCCCCCAAATCCAGTCGATAACTATGGAAATAACGTGTCCCAACCCTCTGCCTTTATATCACACTTAGCCTCATCATGGCAGGGATTTTTACTGTACATCATAGCAAATGCAGTGGCCCTCTCTGGTGGCAATGGCCTGTTTTGATTATCCACATGGAAAAAGGAACCCAAGGGTAACTAACAATCTGCAACCAATAATCCAAAACATTATATACATTTGATGTTGGACGGTGTTGTTTAGTTTCTTTGGAATATGAGTAGGCCACATGTCCTGTGAATCCATTTTAAGCAAAATAATGAGTTCCCATTGTAAAGACTTAGGAGAAGTAATAAAATGATCTGGTTTCACTAGATCAGAATAGATAGACTATCCTAATCATGGCTCACTCCTCCCTCCCCCTCACTTCTAGTCTTCAGAGAATAACAGAGCATTCTCCTGGGCACAGCTATCATCATTCAGACCTTCCTGGGAACCAGAAGGTATCTTCACGGTGTGAGTTAAAGTACATGAAACTAAATTGAGTGAGATCAAATGTCAACAATGCATATGTTTACTTAGCCAGAGGCTTCACTGGCCTTCTGGAAAGAACATGAGCCTGGGCTGCTGGAAAGCTGGCTCTGTTTCTGGCGCTGCACCTTGCAGGCACTGAGGTCTTTGGTCACATTACTGTGTTGGTGCTTTAGCAAAAAAAAAAAAAAATGGTCAGGCTGCTTACCGCTAACCCAGTGCACATGTTAAAGATGAGTGATTCAGGCAACAAGCTGGCATGAGCCTCTGCCAGTCCTCTATCCTGGATAACTGAGAGGGGGCTACATTTATATTGTTTGTATTATCACATCCCCTTCCAGAGCACATAGGGTATTGTAATATAGCATTTCTGTCTATTTTTTCCTTCCAAGTATCATACAGACCCTGGGAAGTAGGAAAATGTTACTGTCCCTATCTCTTTTATGGTTAAAGAAATGACTCCAAATCACAGGTCAGTGGAACAGCAGAACAGCATAATAAGGATCCTTTTGTTCAGTGCTCATTGTAGGATGTTTCCTTTGAGTGGCCTCAGAAAACTTCAATATCAAAGCGAGTGTTTCATTCAGTGAAGTGGCCCGAGAGGCAGCTAAAGCATTGGTTGTTAAACTTGGAACTAAGGGTCTGCTCCGATGGGAAGTGACAACAGTCACACCAGCTGGGGGTGGGGAGAAAGTGATGGAAGCACAGTGGTTTGGGTTGCTTAAAAAAAAAAACTTTTTTATTTTGAAATGTGCTCAAACTTAGTTAACAAAAATAATACAAACCCCATTAACAAAAGTAATACAGAGAACTCATGTCCTAGGTGGTGCTGCAGGGACGGATGCTGGACATTGTGTGTCCTGTCGTGGCCCACTGAGTGGACTGGGGGAGAGTGTGGACTACAATGTGGACCACTGTCCATGTGCTGCAGCAGTTCTCCAGAATGTGTTCGCTGGGTGCAGTGGATGTGCCACAATGATGGAAGAGTTTATTGATGTGGGAGGGATGGCGTGGGTGGGGTGGAGGATATATGGGGACCTCCTATTTTTTTAATGTAACATTTAAAAGAAAATAAAGAAGGAAAAAAAAATACCGAGAACTCCAACATACCCCCTATCCTCCAGATGCGTCAATTTTAACTTTTGTCACTGTCTTACTGTGCCAAAGGGCTGCTGATGCGAAGTACCAGAAAGGGGTTGGCTTTTATAGTGGGAATTTTATTTGGGGTAAAGGCTTACCGTTCTGAGGCCATGAAATGTCAAATCAAGGCACCATCAGAGATGCCTTCTCACCGAAGTCAGCTACCGGTGATCCTGGCGTCCTGCCACGTAGCCACCAGGCCTATGACAGGGCTGTTCTCCTCAGCCTGGAGCTGCTCTGCAGGTCGAGCCCTTGGGGGGGTCTCTTTCTGTGCCTCTGTGCTCTGCTGATTCCAGACCCCAGGACCTCGCTCAGCCTCCCAGGGCTTCTCTGCCTCTCTGCAGCTGTAAGTGAACCTGGAGTCCTCTCTCACATGGCCGGGTCAAAATGGCAGTGCTCCCTATTCTGTGTGTCTCATTCTCTGTGTCTCTGGTTATATAAGGCCCAGCAAGTGGGCGGAGATCCAACCCTTGTCACACCTCACTGATATAGTCCAATTGAAAGGGCCCCTCATCCACAGGAATGGATTAGTTCAAAAACAAATTCTTTTCCTTTTGCGGATTCATTAGAGAGCGTCAGACTCTGTCACATTTGCAGTTTCATTCAGTCTATTTATCAATCTGTTTGCTCAACATGTGACTGCAGGTTGTATACATCATGCTCCTTAAGCACTTAAAACTGCCATGTACATTTCCTAAGAACAAGGATATTCATCACCCTAAGTGGAATTATCAAGTTCAGGAAATTTAATAATGATATATAGCTTACAGGCTATATTCCAATTTTTTCATTATGTTCCAGTAATGTCCTTTTGAACCTTTTCCCTCTTTTGTATATCACATCCAGGATCATGTGTTCCATTTAATTGTCTTTGTCTTCTTAATGGCTCTTTCTTTTTTAAATTGTGGGGACATATATACAATATATACTTTTCCCATCTCAACCACTCCCAAGCAGACCCTTCAGTGGAATTAACCACATTTGCAATGTTGCAGTGCCCCCCCACCCTCCATTACTAAAACTTTCCCATCTCCCCAAACAGAAACCTACACACATTATGCATTAATTCCCCATTCCCCCTGCCCTACCCTTGGCAAGCTGTACCCTAATTTCTGTCACTAGGAGTTTGCATATTCTCTGATATTTTCTTTGCAGTTCTCATGGAGCTTAAATTTAACATCCTAAATCTGTAATACTCTTGTTTGCTTTGATACTGACTTAACATCAGTAGTCCAGACAAACCATGTCCCTGTACCCCTCCATCCCCCTATCTTTAGGAAGTTCTCATCACAAGTCAAATATTTCTACATTATGAATCCAAAACCACTCATTTCTCATTACATTTTATGGTTTGCCTTTTAGATTCTATAGGGAGTAAAAAGTGGAGGTACAAACCAAAAATATGATAGTACTGGCATTTCTATTGACCCATGTTGTTACCAATAGACATGTGATTCATTGCGTGTTGTCCTGTCCTTTCCTTTAGCATCTCTTGAAGAGCCATTCAAGTGGTAATGAACTACCTCAGCTTGTGTTTATCTGGGAATGTCTTAATTACCCCCTCATTTCTTTTTTTTTTTTTTTTAAGATTTATTTACTCCTTCCCCCGCCCCCCCCCCCCCCCCCAATCACTGTGTGTTCTTCTATGTCTGCTTGCATTCTCGTCAGGCAGCACCGGGAATCTGTGTCTCTTTTTGTTGCATCATCTTGCTGTGTCAGCTCTCTATGTGTACAGTGCCTCTCCTGGATGGGTTGCGCTTTTTTTGTATGGGGCATCTCTCCTTGCAGGGCACACTCCTTGCGCAGGGGACACCACTACAAGGGGGACACCCCTGTGTGGTATGGCACTCCTTGCGCGCTTTAGCACTGCGCATGGGCCAGCTCACCACATGGGTGAGGAGGCCCTGGGTTTGAACCCTGGACCTCCTATATGGTAGGCAGACACTTGAGCTACATCCACTTCCCCCCTCATTTTTTTAAAAGACTTATTTTGTTTCCACCTACCTTATTGTTTGCACTCACTCTGTGCTCTCTGTGTCCATTAATGTGTCATTAGTTGTGTCCTCGTCTTTTTTTTTTTAGGCAGCACCAAGAACCAAACCTAGGACCTCCCTTGTGGGAGGGAGGCACCAACAGTTTGAGCCACCCCTGCTCCCCACTTTGTTGTGTCCTTCATTGTGTTTCCTTGTTTTGTCTCTTTGTTGCATCATCACATTGTATCATCTTGCTGCGTCAGCTTGCCATGCCTGCCCATCATGACAACCTGTCACACCAGCTCACTGTCTTGCTTGTCTTCTTTGGGAGATACCAGGAGCCGAACCCAGGACTTCCCATGTGGTAGGCAGATACCCAACTTCTTGAGCCACATTTGCTTCCCCCGCTCCTCATTTTTGAAAGACAGATTTGCCATATATAGAATACTTGGTTGGCAGTTATTTTCTTTCAGTAACTTAAATATTCCATCCCATCCGCTTCTTGTCTTCATGGTTCCTGATGAGAAATCAGCTCTTACTCTTACTGAGTCTCCCTTGTATGTGACACTTTGCTGCTCTCTTGTGACTTTCAGCATTTTCTCTTTATCGTTGACATTCAACAGTCTGATTATAATATGCCATGGCATGGGTCAATTTGTGTTTATCCTGTTTGGAGTTTCTTGAGTTTCTTGAATGGGTACATTCATGTCCTTCGTTAAATTTGGGAATTTTTCAGCCATTATGTCCTTGAATATTCCCGCTGCCCCTTTCTTTCTTCTCCTTCTGGGGCTCCCACAGATTCCTCAGGTTCTGTTCACTTTTTTTTTCATTCTTTCCTCTTTCTGCTCCTCAGCTGAAATGCTTTTTAGGGCATTAGAAAGCTGGTTAAGGAAAAGTTTGGAAACTTAATTCATCTTTTTTTTTTTTAAGATTTTATTTATTTTTTATTTATTTCTCTCCCCTTCCCAGCCTCCGTGCCCCATTGTCTGCTCTGTTTCCATTCACTGTGTGTTCTTCTGTGTCCGCTTACATTCTTGTCAGCGGCACCAGAATCTGTGTCTCTTTTTTGTTACGTCATCTTGCTGCATCAGCTCTGTGTGTGTGACACTCCTGGGCAGGCTGTGCTTTTTTTTTTTTTTTTGCATGGGGTGGCTCTCCTTATGGGGTGCACTCCTTGTGTGTGGGGCTCCCCTATGCGAGGGACACCCCTGCGTGGCACGGCACTCCTTGCTCACGTCAGCACTGCCCATGGGCCAGCTCACCACACAGGTCAGGAGGCCCTGGGTTTGAACCCTGGACCTCCCATGTGGTAGGCGGATGCCCTATCCATTGAGCCACATCTGCTTCCCTTTATTTGTCGTTTTTGATCATTATTTTCCTAAGTTGTGCTCCACAAGTGGAAGGCTGAGAACAAATATGCAAAGCTTCTTCTAGATCCTCAGAGTTAAAACCAGATGGATGAGGAGAGGGGCTGGGTGGCCCTCCAGCCCTCCCTGAGAACTTTGACTCAATTGCACGTGCCCAGACAGGAAGCCTCACCTGGACAGACTCCAGCCCTCACCTTGATCCAATCACCCGTTGTGAAAGCATTTTAGGCAGTAGGCTCATAGAGACTAAACACACACAGAAAAGACTGATAAACTAGAATGTAATTTAGTTTTAATTTCACAATAGACTTTTGCACAATGTAATTCTTGTCAGTGGGTAATCATACTTAGAAATTTAAAAAAAAATTTTTTTCAGATCAAAAGTTTATACACTTAGCACCTATCCAGGGAAAAAAAAAAACCAAATACATCAACTGGGTGTTGATGCAGCTGGGTCACACAAAGCCGTGACAGCTCGCTGTGCTGTGCCCTTCACCCTGGACCCACAACTCCCCAGGCCCCGCTTTCTTGTCAGAATGCACATGCTCACAATTTCTTTACTTTCCCTGCTTCTTTTCCAATGCTTATTATCAACCACCGGAATCTTCTCTAATGAGAAACTATGTTCAACGTTAGCTATTTAATGTTTTCCTGAGAAGGTGGAGCCCACCCTTGCCTTATCCATATTTGTAGATTGTTTCTCTGGGCACAGTCGCCTGGCAAGATTTCTACGGATGGCTACTCGTGTATGTTTTATGTTGATTCATATGAATTTCCATTCAGAAACTTCCATTTCAGAGGTTGATGTTCTTTAGTCTTTTTCTCCCTCAACTTTTTGCCCCCGAGGAGGAGGCAAATGTCCCCCCAGGCGCGGACCCCACTCCGTCTGCCAATGGATTTGTTTAATGTTAAATGTCTTAGTGTGTCTCGCGTGCCCTGATTTCCAGTGAACGTCAGCTTACGATATCAGGAATTAGAACCCATCCAGAAATCACAGTGTCTTTGTTTTCGCTGTTTTCCAGTGTCATCTTGCATTACAACCTATAAGAAGACTCCACCTCCAGTCCCACCCAGAACTACCACGAAACCTTTCATTTCTATCACAGCCCAGAGTAGCACAGAGTCCGCGCAGGATGCCTACATGGATGGACAAGGCCAGCGAGGGGACATCATCAGCCAGTCTGGACTCAGCAACTCCACGGAGAGCCTGGATAGCATGAAGGCTCTGACGGCTGCCATTGAAGCTGCAAATGCCCAGATCCACGGCCCCGCAAGCCAACACATGGGCAGTAGCACTGCCCCCGTCTCCGCCACCACCACCACCGTCACCATCACTACCGAAGACAGAAAGAAAGACCACTTGAAGAAGAACCGGTGCCTGTCCATCGGGATACAGGTAACAGAGCCTCCCTTTCCATCCTTTGAAATAGGACCCCCAAAACCAGCAAGCGTATTTCTTTGAGGATATTTGCCGTCATTGCCATTTGAAGTGATACAGCTCCAACCATTGGCTCTGGCCTCCCTGCATGGTTAAATGTGAAGTTTTTGTGAAGTTTTTCGGTAGACATTGTTAAGAGCTATTATTTTTCTCTTTAAGGTGTGACTCAAACTGTAGGGTGATTGAACAGACATAGACACAATCCAACAGAAGTTCCCCTTGATTCCTAACGCACATTTTGATTCTCAAAAGGAGTGGGCATCCAAGAATAACCTAGGTCATCAGGTTGCATTACAAAGTGTTCAACACAATTGAGCCACTATTTGAGAATGAAAATGTGAATCACTTCTCAGGGACCTGAGAGCAAGGAGAGCAAGACCAAAGTGCCTGACAGTGTGGAAAGCAATAACTCACCACCCAGCATCACCAGGAAGGAATGTGCATCAGGTTCAGCGTAATTGTTGGCTATTTAATCATGCATTTCATAAAAATGGTAGACAATCAGCAGGCTTCTCAGGTTAGTTCACTATTTTCTGCTTTTCAAAGATAAGATCAAACTGATTCCGCCTTGTTTTCCCATCTGTTCTGCTTGGCTTGCCCTGCTAGAAATTTTCTTCAGTGAATAGACAAGAGTCATTCTTTCCCCCTCCCTTTCATTGTGCCATATCCTCCTGCAGGTGCCCTTGGATTAATAACCGCCCAACTTGGTGTCCCAGGCATGTATTCACTCTGAACCAGCATGAAGACACATGTGCAGGCGAGGCGCAGGGTACATTCCCACAGCGATGGTGTATTTCCACAGGCAGTTCTTCAAAGTCCACTTTAAAGGGCAATTAAGTCGGGGAACAGATGTGGCTCAAAGAGCGCCTGCTTCCCACCTGAGAGGCCCCAGGTTCAGTATCTGGTGCCTCCTAAAAACAACAAGCAAAACAAATGAAAAAACCAACTCAGGGGAGCCAGTATGGCTCAGAGGTTGAGCACTGGCTTCCTAATACAAGACTCTGGGTAAATCCCTGGCGCCAGGTACCTAAAAAAAAAAAAAAAAAAAAAAGCAAAGTGTATGCAGTCAAAGTGTAGGGAAAGTGTGATATTCAGGTGTGAATGGAAGTTAATTATGGAAATTTTGTGGTACTTGTCAACATTTAAGAATCTGTAATTTGTTGTGATTTCTCTTTTCATTCTAAATAAATATTCACTTTTGCATGAAAACAAGTAGGGGAGCAGATGTAGCTCAATGGTTGAGCAAGCACCTTCTTCCCACGTACGAGGTCCTGGGTTTAGTCCCCGGAACCTCCTAAAAGAAACAAAACTAAACTAAAAGGGCAATTAAAACTTGCTCTAGTAGCAATGAGTGGAGGCCTTTTTATAACTTACAGGTTACCAACACACAAGTTGTCAAGTTTCCTAAAAGAACTTGTAGCACAGTGTTTGGGAATAAATAGCTTATAGGAATCTAGGGCCCAGACCAGCCCTCATTGGAAGTCTCCCCAGCTTTCCACTAGAAGCTAATTCCCCTATTGCCACTTGGGGGATTTTGAGGCAGGATGAAGAGCAGAGGGCAGTTGTCTGTCTTGTCCTGGCAAATTGTTTAATCTTTCCGAACCTCAGTTTGTCTATTCCTTATAGGATTATTTTTAGGCTTGAGTTGAAAATCTAGCTTCCTACTTGGCACAAGGTTGGCACACAGTAATAAGGGTTTCTACTTCCTTAATTTTCCATTTTTTTCTTTTATTTTATATAATCTTTCAACAGGTGATGCATTCCTATGGTTCAAAAACACTCAACAGTTATTAAAAAAATAAAGGTATAGATCTACAAGCCACTCTCCCATTCCTATTCAACAGCTGGTTGGTTCTCCTCCCAGGAGGAAACCAACATAACCAGTTTTTGCCTCTCCATGCAGGGATATTTTGTGTATATTCAAGAAATTATATTTTAGTTACCCCCCACCCCCACCCCTTTTCAAAGATGTTAGCATATACCTCACACATTCTGCAATTTGCATCTTTTCACTTAGCAATATAGTTCGGAGATAATTGTTTAGCTTTCTTTAAACTTTCCTTAAAAGTTTCTATATCTCTACCTCAATCATTTCCCAGGCTCTGCTTCTTAGTATTATAGGCTAACTCTCCCAATAGTTCTTACTTAAAACAAAGCATTTATATGAAATTCAATTTATGTTACTATTATTTTCACCCGATGATATGGAACTCCTTCTGAAATCCACATATAATGTTGGAGGAGAAGAGTTTCTGCTTCAGAAATCATCTTGCTTCTTAAATATTTGGGTATTTCAGTGAGAAGCAAGACTGCTCTCCTCTTCCTCCAAGCAACGTTCACTGCTATATACATTACATATAATAAGAGTAAAGAGTCCTGAGCAGGTCACATGCTTCTCTCATTTAACCCCCAGGACCAGCCATGGCATAGGTGTCACTGTTGTCTCTACCCTGTTTATGAGACCATTGAGAATTTCAATCGCTTGCCTAAGGTCACATACCTTGTGTTGGCAGAACCAAGATTTTATCTGGATGTCTAACGTGACCACATTATACTGCTTCTCTGATGGGGAATAAAAAGTAAATAAAAATTCAAGGTGCAAAACCTTAATCAGGGGAGCAGATGTACTCGTGTAGTTGAGCACCTGCTTCCCTTGTACGAGGTCCTGGATTCAATCCCCAGTACCTCCTAAAAACAAACATTGGGGAGTAGATGTAACTCATTGGTTGACTGCCTGCTTCCCAGGTATGAGGTCCTGGGTTCATTCCCTGGTACCTTCTAAACAAAACAAAACAAAACATTTATCAACAATCATTATTTTGTGTTTTACTTGTCTCCCTTTTTCTGTTGCATCACTTTGCTGAGTCGGCTCTCGGCAGCGTGCGTGCGGGCGAGCCTGCCTTCACAAGGCGCCCAGGATGTGAACCCAGGGCCTCCCGTACAGTAGACGGCAGCCCAACAGATTGAGCCACAGCCGCTTCCCATCATAAGCATTTTTATTTCTTTTTTATTTTTTTAAAACTAACAACTATTTTTTTTTAAAGATTTATTTATTTATTTAATTCCCCCTCCCCTCCCCAGGTTGTCTGTTCTTGGTGTCTATTTGCTGCGTCTTGTTTCTTTGTCCGCTTCTGTTGTCGTCAGCGGCACGGGAAGTGTGGGCAGTGCCATTCCTGGGCAGGCTGCTCTTTCTTTTCAGGCTGGGTGGCTTTCCTCACGGGCGCACTCCTTGCGCGTGGGGCTCCCCCACGCGGGGGACACCCTTGCGTGGCACGGCACTCCTTGCGCGCATCAGCACTGCGCATGGCCAGCTCCACACGGGTCAAGGAGGCCCAGGGTTTGAACCGCGGACCTCCCATATGGTAGACGGTCGCCCTAACCACTGGGCCAAAGGCCGTTTCCCATAAGCATTTTTAATCTCTGTGAGTGTAACCGTACTCTGTCCATTAGAATAGGAAAAGAGAAGCCCTGCCGATTTTTTCAAACAGAGGCCATTTAATGCACCAAATTGGCTACGCAGTTACTGGAAGGTTGAGAGAGCTGTAGGGGGTGCATTGATGCAGTTACCACATCCAGGACTAGGAGAACAAAAAGGAAAAGGTGGCTCACCAGTACCTAGCTGCTGAAGAGAGAGGCCCTTGGACGGCAGGAGGGCATCCCAGGTAGGCACGGCACCCCCTGCGGGTGCTGCGGAGGGGTGCAGAGCCACCCACTCAGGGACTGCCCGAAGAAGAGGGAGCGGGAGCGGGGCTGCCCACTGGTGCTGGACACGCATCAACAGCCGATGGGATCACAGAAGTCCCTTTGCTCCTCTCTCCTTCCATGGTTAGAACCTTCCTGGGCGCCAGCTGGTAGGGATATCTGGAAATATAGTTTGCAGAGTACTGGCCCCAGTGCCCCAGAGCACGTGGGTGTAGAAAGCAGGCTTGGGGCTGCAAGGCAACAGGGAACTCACCGGAATATGGCACCTTGTCCAATAAATAAATTGCTTAACATGGGCTTATTTCACTTGATGAGTATTTGTGTTAAAAATCATGAGATGGGGGAGCGGATATGGCTCAATCAGTTGCACACGCACCTCGCGCATGGGAGGTCCAGGTTCTGTTCTGGTGCCTCCTAAAAAAAAAACAAACAGAGCAAAACAACAAGCGAAAACACCTAGCGAACAGACAAGGAGCCAATGCAGGGGAGCGATGGGGCTCAGCGGTTGAGCGCTGGTCTCCTGCATGCCAGGTCCCAGTACCTCAAAGAAAAAGAAAAAAAAGGACACAGTAAGTGCGATGAGAAGGTTAACTTGGTTCCCCTGCATCTTACTGCATTAAATATGGTTGTAGACTATTTAAAGATATGTATTTGTATGTATGATGGCTTCAAAACTCAAGCCAACTGCTTCTCTGGTGATTTTTCTCATGTTGAGGTGCTGGGGTGAGATGATGGAACCGATTACTTTAGATTTAAAGCCAAGTTGTATGATTTTGTAGTAAAAGTCACGGACAACATGAAGGGTAATTTTTTTTCTTAAAATTTACAAAATCACTATACGTGAATGCAGTGTTGTTATAAAGGATTCATATGATACAGAAGAAACAAAATAAAATTCCCCTTCCTTCCACACTCAGCTCCTATTCGACTCCCCAGAGTGGCACCGGCAGTGGTTTGTTGCAGTCTTTTAGTCTCTCAAGTAATTTTGGCTACAGATTATTTTCATATACCAGCTTTAAACCCTGACTCCTTCCCCTCCAGGTGTTTAATTATGACTTCCCTCAATCATTATTTAACTCAGGTTAAAAAAAAAAAAAGTTTAAGAGAGCTTTTAAGCTTAATTCTATATGTCATGTAAGATGCAGTTGCTTTCTCATTCTTTGACTTAAAAATAAAATTAAGTTGCTATTTGAGATTGTACTCCTAAAATTTACTTATTACCTTTAATACCTGTCCAAGTGTACAGCAATATATCTTATGCTCTATGTGAAGAGATGATTAAATCTAACTGCAAATGGCAAAATGTGTTCCTGCCAAGTTTAGTGAACTATTTTAGAACATTACAAAGCAAATGAATTGTTTACTGTGTTTCGATAGAGGGCTTTGAGAAATAAAAAGTTCACATTATCTCTTATTTATAGTAAGATCAGCTTAACAAAAAAAATAAAGGGAAACTGAGGAGATAGTACTTAATACATTGAGGCTTTGTAAACTTTATTTTTTTAAAAGAGTTACTTATTTACTTTATTTTTTATCCCCACCCCCACCTCCAGATGGTTCTCTTGTCTGTCTGCTCATTATTTGCTCTCCTTCTCCAGGAGGCACTGGGAATCAAACCCAGGACCTCTGCACAGAAGGCAAATGCCCAAAGGCCTGAGCCATATCCACTCCCCGCAGGTGTGGTATCTGCTGGCTTGTGGCATCTGCTCATTTAGGTATCTGCTTGTTGCAGCAGCATGCAGCATCTAGCTCATTGTGGTGGGACATGGCATTGAGCTTGTTGCAGCAGGTGCAGGTGTCTGGTTTTGGAGGCACCAGGACCCAAATCTGGGACCTCCCGTGTGGTAGGCAGGTGCCCAACTTGTTGAGCCATATCCATTTCCTTGTAAACTTCATTTTGTTGTCCTTGAAATCACTTTCAATGCATATTTGGAAAGAGATCGTTTGGGAGGAATTATCTCAAGTCAAAACTAATTTACCCACAGAAATAATTTTAATGAGTTCCAAAATATTGCAGTTATGTTTTCCAACCATCATGCATTAAAACTAGAAGTTAACAATAAACAGACAACAAAATCCAAGCATTTGAAAATATTAAAGTATCTTCTAAATAACATTTCTTCTAAATTAAAGAAGAAATTAGAGATTGTTATGAAATAAATGACAAGGAGAGTGCTATAAATTGTTACTAAATGCTGTGGCCATAGCTATAACCTAAGAACAATTTGTAGCCCTATGTCCTTTCATAAGTAAGCAAAAAAAATGAAAATATAAGGTAAACATTCAAGTCACACAGCTAGAAAAAGAGCAACAAATTAAAAGGAAGGAATTAAAAATGATGAAAGTAGAAATAAATGCTTTAGAAAAAAATAGAGCTACAGCAACAACTAAAGTAGGATTGATAAATTAAACCAAAATTGGTTCTTTGAAAAGACCAAATAAATAGACAATTCTGACTGAGAGAGAGGGAAAATACAAATCTACAATATTAGGACTCAAAAATAGGACATAGTCTTTAGAAACGTAAAAGGCTCTTGTGGCAATTTTATGCTGATTAATTTTAAAGTCAAGATAAAATGGACAGACATGTAAACTTAATGTTGACAGAGGAGGAAGTATAAAATGTAGAGGAAGAGCTCCAACCACCATAGAATAAATTGCAAGGAAAGTAAAAACGGGGAAGTGGACTTGGCCCAATGGTTAGGGCATCCGCCTACCACATGGGAGGTCTGCGGTTCACACCCCGGGCCTCCTTGACCCGTGTGGAGCTGGCCCATGTGCAGTGCTGATGCGTGCAAGGACTGCCGTGCCACACAGGGGTGTCCCCCACACAGGGGAGCCCCACATGCAAGGAGTGCACCCCGTAAGGAGAGCCACCCAGCGCGAAAGAAAGTGCAGCCTGCCCAGGAGTGGTGCCGCACACACGGAGAGCTGATGCAGCAAGATGACTAAACAAAAAGAAACACGGATTCCTGTGCCACTGACAAAAATAGAGGCAGACACAAAAGAACACACAGCAAATGGACACAGAGAGCAGACAACTGGGGAGGGTGGGGCGAAGGGAGATAAATAAAAACAAAATAAATAAATCTTAAAAACCAAACAAACACACAGCAGGAAATTGATTTTTTTTAAAAAGTAAAAATGATAGCCCCCCAAAATACTATAGACTCAATATTTTACAGAAAAGTTCTTCCAAACATTCAAGGAGCAAATAGTTCCTGTGTTATTTTATCAAGTAAACATAACTCTGATACCCACAATTGAAAGAATACAAGGAAAGAAAATTATAGACTAATATGCTTACAAATATAGATGTAAAAAGTCTATCTAAATTTGAGACTTTATCCAAGTATAAATTTTTAAAAATTAACTTCTAAATATATACCATTACCAAGTAAGGTATATTCAGGGATTCAAAGTTATTTTAGCCTTTGGAGGATGGTGTAAATATGATATCCAGATAGATGCCAGAAAATGTACTTGATAAAACCGAGCATCTGTTCCAAATATCAATGCAATAAAAAGCATCCATAAGACACCAAATTAAACATATGCAAAAAGGTGAAATGTTGGAGACATTCCTACTAGAATCCAGAACGAAATAAGGATTCCTGTTTTCACAGGTTTATTCAGTATTATTGCCTTTATAGCCAAGACACAAAGCAAGAAAAGAAGAGTTGTAAATACTTCAAAGAAAGAGCAAAATTGCCTTAATTTGCAGATGATATGCATGTCCACCTGGAAAATCCAGTACAATCCATTGAAAAACCATTAGAATTCACTAAGGTGAAAGAGTACAATATAAATATAGATAAATCAATAACTTATCTACACATTATCAATAAACATAAAATGTAATGGAGTAAAAACAGTGCATTTATAATAGTAGCACAAGCTATGAAGGAATAGGATTGAGCTTCACAAGGAATGTTTAACACCTATTTGAAAACAATACATACACGTCACTAAAAGATACGACAAGGCCTGCGTAAATGGAAATATATTCAGTATTCCTATAGGGAAATATTCAATAATGTATAGACAGCAATTGTCTCAAAAGTAATCAAAATATAAAGTAATTCCAATAAAAATTCAAATGTGGTTTTTATTACTTGGTGGAGGGTGAGAGGAGGGATTTGATGATTTGATGTTCATTTAGAAGTTATTATACCAAAGGAACATAGAAATGTTTAGTTTTAAAAAAATAATTATGGGAACCACCCCAACCCTATATCCGGGGAGGGAGGAGAAGAGAAACAGCTAAGGGCAAGGTTACATAGGACTTTGTGAAACATTTTTAAAGGTTTGAAATTTTATTCTGTGGGAGATGGGAAGTCATTTGAGCAGAAGAGTGTCATGATCTGACCTGAATTAAAAAAAAAAAAATCTGGGGAGTGGATATGGCTTAAGCAATTGAGTGCCTGCCTCCCTTATGGGAAGTCCTGGGTTCAGTTCTCGGTGCATCCTAAAGAAGACAGACAGACTGCTACAACCAGTAAGATGCCACAACCAGCAGATGCCACAGCCAGCAGGGAGTGGAAGTGGCTCAAACGGTTGAGCAATCACCTCCCACATGGGAGGTCCCAGGTTCAGTTCCTGGTATCTCCTAAAAAAGAAGATGAGCAGACAATAAGCAGATGAGAGAGCCATCTTGGGGCAGAGGGAGAGGGAATAATTATTTATTTTAAAAACTCCGAATGCCCTTCAGAGCAGATTGCAAGAAGGGACATGAGTTGAATGATAATCTTAAAAAAGAAGAACAAAGCTAGAGGTCTCAGACTATCCAATCTTAAAACTTACTACAAAGTCACAGTAATCAGAACACTACGAGGGGGAAGCAGACTTGGCCCAATGGATAAGGCATCCGCCTACCACATGGAAGGTCCGCGGTTCAAATCCCAGGCCTCCTTGACCTGTGTGGAGCTGGCCCATGCGCAGTGCTGATGCATGCAAGGAGTGCCCTGCCATGCAGGAGTGTCCCCCACATAGGGGAGCCCCACATGCAAGGAGTACACCCCATAAGGAGAGCTGCCCAGAGTGAAAGAAAGTGCAGCTGCCCAAGAACGGTGCTGCACACATGGAGAGCTGACACAACAAGATGATGCAACAAAAAGAAACACAGATTCCCGGTGCCACTGATAAGGATAAAAGTGGTCACAGAAGAACACACAGCGAATGGACACAGAGAGCAGACAATGGGGGGGCGGGGGGAGAAGGGGAGAGAAATAAATAAAAAATAAAAATCTTTAAAAAAAAAAATTGAGAATTCAAAGATCAATCTTCTTGACAAGGATGCCATTTCACTCAATTGGGAAAGAATAGTTATAACAAAAATTGCTGAAAAAACTGGATGACCATATGCCAAAGAATGAAGGCAGGTTGCAGATATGGCTCAGGCAGTTGGGCACCTGCCTCCCACATGGGTGGTCCCAAGTTTGGTTCCTGGTACCTCCTAAAGACCAATAAACAACAAGCAGACAACAAGTAGAAACAACGAACAGACAATGAGCAAAAAATCAATGAACAGACAATAAGCAAGACAAAGAGCAAACAACAAGCAGACAGGAAGCCAAAAAACAAAACAAGCAGTGAGCAGGTGTGGCTCAAGAATTTGGGCACCCACCTTTCATATGGGAGGTCCCAGGTTCGGTTCCTGGAGCCTCCTAAAGAAGAAACAAGTAGACAATGAGAAAACAATGCGCAAAAACAATGCGTAAACAGATGAGGGAGCCATCTCAGGGGAAAAGAAAAAAGAATGAAAAAGGCCCCTTACCTCATACAATATACAAAAATCAACTCAAAGTGGATCAAAGACCTAAATATAAGAACTTTAAAACTCCTACAACACAGGTTCAAACAATGGGTCCAGAGCTTGAATTGAAATTCAAAAAAACATTATTCTTGTAGGGACATGTTGGTGTGGGTGTGATATATTTATCAAATAATGCACAGTATACTGTGGACTTAGTACGGGGTCTGTGGTGAGTAGTCACCTGACGAGCAAAGGGGTTCATAGAGAAAAAAAGGTTAAGAACCATTGTCCTAGAAGAAAACATAAGGAGGCCACCTTAGGACCTTGTGTTAGGCAGTGGTTTCTTAGACTTTACACCCCAAGTACAAACAACAGAAGCAAAAAAGATTAATGGGACCTCATCAAAATAAAAAATTTATGCTCCTCAAATGACTTTATCATGAATTTAGAATGACAATCTACACAAGGGGAGAAAATATTTGGAAACCACAAATCTGATAAGGGTTTACTATCCAGAATATATAAATAGTCTTTCAACTCAGCACTGCCACACGAAAGACAATTTTGAATTCTCAGGGCTCTGGTCTGAATTCTCAGATCCTCTGGTCAGGATCTCAGGGATCTACCTCCCTAGGAAAGGGGAGAAAGAGGAGCACGGCCTAAGGCTAACTCAGCTTTTGCCCCACAAATTTGGTCTCCTTGTTCCACCAGCACTTCCAGGCTGGGTGGGGACATGCCCTAGCAGCCTGGACAGGCTAAAGATCCAACCCTCTGAAGCTCCCTCTCTACTAACCAGGACTGATGATTGAGGATGCAAAGGGGAGTGAAATTATTCCCTATCTGGGAAAAGGAAGTAGGCTGCCAATGAAGGTTGGAGAACTGTCTCTGAGAGCATTTGAATTACAAGGCTCTTAGCTTCCAGGCGGGAACCTCTGTCACATTGACCCAGTCTGTGTTGCAGCAAACGTGCTCCAACCAGGCATTGAACTGAGAGGGCTGCCAAGGCATACCATCTGCTGGCAGACCAAGGAAGTCTCACGAGGAAATTAAAAGTAAATAAGCCCATTTAAAAAAAGTAAATAAGTTAACTAAGTAAGAGAGGCTTTTTCTGAACGTTTTAGCCTCTTGCCCCACGGCCCTCGGAAGTAGGTCTGCAACCCATTACTGGGTCTAGACCCCAGTTTTGAGCAACTAACAGGGATAATCCTAAAGACCCAGATTGACCCAAGAATTGAAAAACAGCAGTAACACAGAGTCTCTTGCCACTAAATCCCTATGAAAGCGAGAAATTGAGCATCTGAGTAAACTCACCATCCTAATCAGATGCCTAGACATCAGCGAAAGTTATAAGCCATACTAAGAAAATGAAGACATGGCCCAAGAAAAGGACTATATCAAAGCTCCAGAAGAGATGCAGGATTTCAGACAAGTAATGAGATGCACACAAATTTCTGAAATTAAATTAATGAGCTAAAGACACTATGACGGGAAGCAGACTTGGCCCAATGGATAGGGCATCCGCCCACCACATGGAAGGTCCGCGGTTCAAACCCCAGGCTTCCTTGACCTGTGTGGAGCTGGCCTATGTGCAATGCTGATGCGCGCAAGGAGTGCCATGCCACACAGGGGTGTCCCCCACGTAGGGGAGCCCCACGTGCAAGGAGTGCACCCCGTAAGGAGAGCCGCCCAGCGTGAAAGAAAGTGCAGCCTGCCCAAGAATGGCACCGCACACACAGAGAGCTGACACAACAAGATGATGCAACAAAAAGAAACACCAATTCCTGGTGCCACTGATAAGGATACAAGCCATCACAGAAGAACACACAGTGAATGAACACAGAGAGCAGACAACTGGGGGGAGGAAGGGGAGAGGAAAAAAAAGACAATACGACTAAAGAGATAAATGACATCAAGAAGACATTGAGGGAAATGAATTTGACTCAACTGATAGAGCATCTGCCTACCACATGGGAAGTCCAGAGTTCAAACCCCGGGCCTCCTTGACCCGTGTGGAGCTGGCCCATGCGCAGTGCTGATGCGCGCAAGGAGTGCCGTGCTACACAGGGGTGTCCCCCGCGTAGGGGAGCCCCACGCGCAAGGAGTGCACCCATAAGGAGAGCCGCCCAGCGTGAAGGAGGGAGCAGCCTGCCGAGGAATGGCGCCACCCATACTTCCCGTGCCGCTGACAACAACAGAAGCGGACAAAGAAACAAGACGCAGCAAAAAGACACAGAAAACAGACAACCGGGGGAGGGGAGGGGAATTAAATAAATAAAAATAAATCTTAAAGAAAAAAAAAAAGGAGATAGAGCTAAAATTGAGTCTAACTCAACAACTAGAGAAACCAGAAAAAGAACAAACCAACCCTAAAGCAAGCAGAAGAAAAGAAATAATAAAAATTAGAGCAGAAATAAGTGAAATTGAGAACAAAAAAAAAAAAAGAGAAAATCAACAAAACCAAAACCTGGTTCTTTGAGGGAATCAATAAAATTGACAAACCCTTAGCTAGACTGACAAAAGAAAGAAAAAGAGAGAAGACGCAAATAAGTACAATCAGAAATGAAATGGGGGAAGTTATGACTGACCCCTCAGAAACAAAAGAATCATAAGAGGATAGTATGAGAAACTGTATGCCAACAAACTTGACAACCTAGATGAAATGGACAAATTCCTAGAAATGCACGAACAGCCTACAGTGATGCTACAAGAAATATAAGAACTTAAAAAACCAACCACGTTTAAAGAGATTGACTTTGTTATAAAAAATCTCCCAACAAAGTAAAGTCCAGGACCAGATGGGTTCACAGGTGAGTTCTATCAAGCATTTGAAAAAGAATTAACACCAATCCTGTCTAAACTCTTCTAAAAAATTGAAGAGGAAGGAAAATTACCCCACGTATTTTATGAAGCCAACATCACCCTAATAACAAAGTCAGATAAACACTACAATTAAAGAAAACTGCAGACCATCTCTCTAGTGAACATGGATGCAAAAATTCTCAACAAAATACTTGAAAATCGAATCCAACAGCATATCAACAGACTTGAACATCATGACCAAGTGGGATTTATTCCTGGTATGCAAGTCTGGTTCAAATAAGAAAATCAATCAATGTAATATACCACATTAACAAATTGAAGAAAAATAGCCACATCATCTCAATCAATGCAGAAAAGGCATTTGACAAAATCCAGCATCCTCTCTTGTTAAAAACTGTTCAAAAGATAGGAATAGAAGGAAAATTCCTCAATATGATAAAAGGCATATATGAAAACCCCAAAACCAAAAACCTCCAGTGGGGAAAGATTGAGAACAAGACAAGGATGCCCACTGTTGCCATTGTTATTCAACATTGTACTAGAAGGTCTAGCTAGAGCAATTAGACAAGAAAAAAAAATTAAAGGCATCCACATAGGAAAAGAGGAGGTAAAACTATCAATATTTGTGGATGTCATGATCCTATATTTAGAAAATTCTGAAATGTCTACAACAAAGCTATTAAGCTAATAAATGAGTTCAGCAAAGGGGCAGGATACAAGATCAACATGCAAAAATCAGTAATGCTTTTGTATACTAGTATTGAACAATCTGAGGAGGAAATCAGGCGGAAAATCTATTTACAATAGCAACAAAAAGACTCAAATACCTAGGAATCAATTTAACCGAAGAAGTACAGGACTTATATGCAGAAGACTACAAAACAATGCTAAAAGAAATCAATGAGGACCTAAACAAATGGAAAGATTTTCTGTGTTAATGAGTTAGAAGACTAAATATCAAGAAGATGTCAGTCCTACCGAAACTGATTTATAGATCCAATGCAATACCAGTCAAAATTCCAAGAGACTACTTTACAGAAATAGAAAAGGCATTTACCAAATTCATTTGGAAGGGAAAGTGCCCCTAAATAGCTAAAAGCATTCTAAAAAGGAAGAATGACATGGGAGGAATTTCACTGCCTGACTTTGAAAACTACAGTCATCAAATCAGCATGTCATTGGCGTAATGACAGACACATTGATCAGAGGAATAGAATTGAGAGTCCAGAAATAAACCCTCACCTCTATAGCTAACTAGATTTGTCAAACCTACCAAATCCATGTTAACAGGGTAAAACAGTCTGTTCAACAAATGATGCTGAGAGAACTGAATATCCATAACCAAAAGAATAAAGGAAGACCCCTATCTCACTCCCTATACAAGAATCAACTCAAAATTGATTGACCTAAACATAAAAGCCAAGACCATAAAACTACTAGAACGAAATGTAGGGAAACATCATAAAGACCTTGCGATAGGTAGTCGTTTTTATACCTTACATCCAAAGCATGCACAACAAAAGAAAAGATAGATAAATGGGACCACCTCAAAATTACTTTTGAACCTCATAGGACTTTGTCAAAAGGGTGAAAAGGCAGGTGACTCAATGGAAGAAAATATTTGGAAATCTCATATCCAATAAAGGTTTAATATCCATGATATATAAAAAGATGCTACAATTCAACAATAAAAAGACAAATGACCCAATATAAAAATGAGCAAAAGTCTTGAATGGATATTTGTCCAAAGAAGAAATACAAATGGCAAAAAAAGAAAAGAAAAAGAAAAAATGTTCAACATCACTCATGATTAGGGAAATGCAAGTCAAAACTACAAAGAATTATCATTTCACACCTATCAGAAAGGCCACTATTAAAAAGAGAACTAGGGAAGCAGATGTGGCTCAAGCGACCAGGCTCCCATCTACCATATAGGAGCTCCAGGGATCGATTCCTGGGGCCTCCTGGTGAGGGCAAGCTGGCCCAAGCAGAGAGCTGATCCATGCAATGTGCTGGCCTGCGCAGGAGTGCTGACCCATGCAGAGAGCTGATGCAGCAAGATTATGCAACAGAAAGAAATACAGAAGAGAGACAATAAGAGATGCAGCAGATAAATAATCTTGAAAAAATAAAAATTAAAAAAGAAGAGAACTACAAGTATTAGAGAGGATGTGGAGAGATAGGAATACTTATTCACAATTGATGGGAATGTAGAATGGTACAGTCACTGTGAAGGACTGTTTGGCAGTTCCTAAAGAAGTTGAATATAGATTGGCCATGTAAATTCTGCAATACCACTATTGGGTATATGCCCAGAGGAACTGAAAGCAGTGACATGAACAGACATCTGCACTCTGATGTTCATAGCAGCGCTATTTATGTTTGCCAAAAGTTGGAAACAACCCAGGTGTCTATCAACGGAGGAAGGAACAAAACTGTGGTGTATTCACACAATGGAACATTACGCAGCTGTAAAAAGAAATGAGTCGTAAATCATATAACAACATGGATGAACCTGAAGAACATTATGTTGAGTGAAGCAAGCCATATACAAAAGGACAAATACTGTACGATGTGCTACTATGAAGTAAATATATTGTGTAACATATTGTATGATTCCATTTATATAAAATATAAATATATATTAATTTCTAAAGATAAAATTGAGTAGTGGTTATGTAGGGCTGAGGAAGGCACGCTAAGTGATGTGGAGTTTTTCTTTTTGGAGTAATGAAATAGTTCTAAAATTTTTTGTGGCGATGAATGCACAACATTGTGATTATACTAAAAGCCATTGATTATGGACTTCAGTAAGATCATATGGCATGTAAATATAGCTCAATAAAACTGCTTAATATATAAATAAGTAATTGTGCAAGAGTAGCCAGAAATAACAGCTCTGTACAACAGGGGAAACAGAGAGAGACTGAGAGGTGAAGAATTTTCTTGTTTAATTTTTTGTCTGTTTTTTGCTTATTATTATTATTGAAATAATGAAAATACTTTATTGATTGAAGTGATGAATGCACAGCTATGTGATTATACTAAATACCATTGTTTGGATACTTTGGTTGAATATTATGCTTTATTACTATGTACTAATAAAATTGATTTGTTGGAAAAAAGGAAAAGAATTACATTTTAAAAAACGAACTAAAGGAGGAGAGTTGCTCTAGAAAATATCAAAATGTATTTAAAAGTTTTATATTAGGGAAAAAAGAGATGACGAGGCAATAAGACAATGAAATCAAAAGGCCAGAAACAGGTCTACATATATACAGGATGGTATGGATAGATATATATGGGTAAGTTTGGACTAAGATAAAGTTGGCATCTTAAATAAAAAAGGTGAATTAACTAATAAATGGAGCCAGATCAATTGATGATCCATATAGCAAAAAAATAATGTTAGATCTCTGTATCTTACACACAGACATTTCAGGATGGTGGATTGAAGAGCTAAGTAGTAGAGCAGGGAAAAAAACCCACAAAAGCATAAAATAAAATATAAGAGAACTTTGAAAAGCATACTTAGGGTAAAGAAGGACTTTCCAAACCACAGAACAAGATATAACTATATAATATTTTGAGATTCTCTACAATGAAGAACAAAGTTTAAAAATCAGATGTTAAACTGGGAGAAAGTGTTTGCAGTATATAAAACAAAGAAAAGGTTAAGGGTCATAAAATACAAAGAAATCCTGTGAATAAGAAAATAAACAACCCATTAGAAGAAGAAAAAAAATCTAGGGAAGTTTATGAGCAGGAAATTTACAAAATAGAAGCACAAGAGGCCAGTAAGTGCTTTTGACCTGTGTTATCAGCAAAAGTTTTAAAAGTATTCAAATATTTAGTGTTGCTGAGGATGTAGAGATGGGCGCTACCATACCCTGACTATGGTAGAACTGAAATGCTTTGAAGAACAATTTGGCAATATTTCTTATGGTGAACATGCTCAGTCCCTTCCACCTAGCATTTCTACTTCTAAGAATTTTTCCTAAACGGCATTTACACCATTATCCAAAAAGATACCTATGAAATATTAATTGTATTATTATAAGTGATAGCAACAAAGAAAAAATTACCCTGGTGCCCGTGTTGCTTAGATAAGCAGTCATTAAAGGAATATTCATATATCCAGCAAAAAGATTGAGGTAGAGCTATATTTACGGGCCTGTATTTATCCAAAAGAGTACAATGTTAATAAAGCAAATTGGAGAAAAATGTATATCTATATATATTGATCTATGTAAATTTAGCATTAATGCTCTTTTTTTATTATGTATATGGACAAATATGCTTCAAAGGATTGACAGCAATTACTGGGGTACTTTTACTTTCTATTAGATATATTTCTCTAATTTTATATAACTTACATTGAATTGCTTTTGTATTTAGGAAGAAAAAAATGTTGAATGCATAGGAAAGGAGGAATAAATCTAATTGCTCTGAACAGTCCTAAAATTACTTCAAATCTGAGTTGGGCCTAATTTTTCACATAGGTTGTCAGTTATATGTGGACACATTTTCTATGTGAGCTATCATATATACATAGCTATGGTGTGATAGTCAAAGCCAATTACTACAAGAGAAAAACCTGAACATAATCAATAGTTTATCTTATAAGGTAATACCTAAGCCTCCTAAAGAACAATTGTTCTAATATCAATAATTCTAACTACAATATATGAATTTTCCTTCCCTTTTGTTTTTTGGTATCTGCAAATTCAAAACTTCCAAGAACACATTTCCATATAGCACTCTCTTCTAAGATAGCACTCATGGGTAAGTACATACTCGCAAATCTATAGAGGAATCTTAGACATTTATCAGGTACCTTGTGAACGAACAAAATTGCACTTTACTAAGAGCAGCAGAGTCAAAGAGCATGCTAAAAGAGTGGTCATGACTCTCATCAAATACACAAATCTTGAACAAAAGGTTACAAACCACAAAGCATTCTAGGTACTATTACAGATGTGTGTGATGAGATAACATTTGTTTTTCAAGTGAAGTGACTAAAATGGAGCACCTCCATTTATGTGATTATTTCTTTAGGTGGATGATGCTGAAGAGCCTGACAAAGCAGGGGAGAATAAAGCACCCAGTAAGTTCCAGTCCGTAGGAGTGCAAGTAGAAGAAGAGAAGTGGTGAGTATACACATGTTCATATCCTCTTTACTCTTGAAGTTTGGCAAGTATGATGCAAATTTTTTTTTTTCCATGATAAACCTGCAAGATTCAACAATATTTCCCACTAACTTTTGGGAATATTCGGTCAGCTCGAATCAATGTTAGATGATTCATTGCTGAAGATCACTCCATGTAAGTTTTAGCTAGAATACCGATGTGGGCACGTCACATACACATAAACACTGTGTATGGTACTCTCGGACTGCCAAATGATTCCTCTTCATAAAGCCTTTCTAAGAGGTTTTTAATATTTTATATATATATATATATATATTTGATATTATGATTAGAAGCCTCTGGAAACCAATATGACAATAGTTAGCAATAGTTATACATCAAACTATACCCATTGACCCAGTAATAATATTCATGGAGTTATCCTGAATGAAGTATTGTAAAAACAAAACAAAAACAAAGAATAATTATCAAACATCAAACAATAAAGGAAGAATTTTATAAATTATACTGTATCACCAAGGTAGAATATTATGTAGTTATTAAATGTAATTCCTAAATAAGATGCAGAAACATGGGGAATTGCTCATGATTCAGTACGTGAAAACGTTGAGCACATAATATCTGCTTATAATATCCACACAGATGGTCAAGGACTGAAATGCAGTATGTAAAAAATTGTAGGTCTAGGAGTGATTTTTTTCTTTCACTCTTAAGTGTTTACTCATTGTATTTACTTTAAGTTTCAATAATCATTGTTTTCAAGCCAACTCTTGTGGCACATATTTCTTAAATTCAATGCTTTAGAAAATTCTTTAAAAATGTAAAATTGTTAGACATGAAATATCTCATAGGAAGAAAACACATTCCTCCTCTCTTTTCCCAACTTGCTTGTTTTCCTCAGTGGTATTGTGGTTAAGAACACAGAGTCTAGAGCCAGAATACCTAGATTACATCCCGACTTTGAGCAAATTATTTAAGATCTTTGTGTTTTCTCCTTATATGTAACAAAAGGAGGGGGTGGGATAATTGGGTTAACCCCAAAGTGTTGCCATGACAAGTATTGTTAAATATATGTAGGGAAGCAGGCTTGGCCCAGTGGTTAGGGCATCCGTCTACCACAGGGGAGGTCCACGGTTCAAACCCTGGGCCTCCTTGACCCATGTGCAGCTGGCCCACACGCAGTGCTGATGCTCGCAAGGAGTGCTGTGCCACGCAGGGCTGTCCCCCGCGTAGGGGAGCCCCACACACAAGGAGCGCACCCCGTAAGGAGAGCCGCCCAGCGCGAAAGAAAGTTCAGCCTGCCCAGGAATGGCACCGCACAGATGGAGAGCTGACACAACAAGATGACGCAACAAAAAGACACACAGATTCCCAGTGCCGCTGACAACAATAGAAGCGGACAAAGAAGAACACGCAGCGAATAGACACAGAGAACAGACAACTGGGGTGAGGGAGAAGGGGAGAGAAATAAATAAATCTTAAAAAAAATATATATATGTAAAACTTTTAGAACTCTGCCTGGCACAGAGTAAGCAGTATATAACTCTTCTATTTTGCTTCTAAATAGAATCTTTAAATACTGAAGTTTCAAGAAAGCAATTATACCTCTGCCTTCTCTTTAAAAATAAGGGAAAGTCATCTCAATCTTTTTTTTTTTTTTAAATATGGAACGCTTCACGAATTTGCATGCCGTCCGTGCACAGGGGGCATGTTAATCTTCTCTGTCTTGTTCCAATTTTAGTATATGTGCTGGCAAAGTGAGCACTCAATCTTTTATTTAACTTCAAACATTTCCCAACAGTCAACTAGTATATCTTACCAAATAAGTGCCCTGAGATTTGTTCATCTGCAAGTATGCTAACTATTGTATTATTTGGGCATACCTAAAAGCAACCCCCAAGCTTCAAATAAACTAATTGTATCATGTTATAAAAAACTTGGGGAACGGATTTGGCCCAACAGTTAGGGCTTTCGCCTACCACATGGGAGGTCCGAGGTTCAAACCCAGGGCCTCCTGACCCATGTGGAGCTGGCCCATGCACAGTGCTGATGCGTGCAAGGAATGCCATGCCACACAGGGTGTCCCCCGCGTAGGGGAACCCAATGCACAAGGAGTGCACCCCTAAGGAGAGCTGCCCAGCGCGAAAGAAAGTGCAGCCTGCCCAGGAATGGTGCCGCCCACACGGAGAGCTGACACAGCAGGATGATGCAACAAAAAGAGACACGATTCTGGGTGCCACTGACAAGAATGCAAAGCGGACACAGGAGAACACACAGCAAATGGACACAGAGCAGACAACTTGGCGGGGGGGGGGGGGGGGGCAGGGATGGGGAGAGAAATTTAAAAAAAAAATAAATCTAAAAAAAACTTGAACAGTTAATGAATTACTGTCATTTGAAGGATGGACAGTTCCTCTTAAACAGAAATTTATTTAGAATTCATACCCCCCCAAAAGGGCTGGCAGACCGTTTTGGTGCTTAACTTTCCCTCAAAGTCACTTTATTGATAACCGCTCTAAAGTAATTAAGCATCTAAGTTGATGCAAATGAGAGTTTTGAACCTTTCCAAAAGAAATCCATTGTCAAACAAGCTCAGCCTGTATTACTTATACCCGCTGTCTCTAGTTATAATTCTTTTTATAATTTTGCCGGTAGTAATTCATTTAGATAAAATCTTGAAAAGCAAAATTAGGCAGATGAGATTACCTAAATGACAGCTGGGGGATTTTTTTTTTTTTAATTATCATATAAGAAAGAGGAGACTGCTGTTGTTTTCACACTGAATGGCCAACGGCAATCCTCTTCCCCAAATAAACAGACTGATAAAAGCACACTAACAAAAAAGCTAGAGAAAGAAAGCAAACAGAGCCAGAGAAAGAGATAATACAAAGAGAGGAAGATGAAAAGACCTTCTCAAAGGCCTGGAGACTCATTATCACCTTTTGAATCTATCACAGTTTAGGAACCAAAGCAAACACAACAAAGTCCACTTGACTGATTTATCTATTAATGGGTAAACTTGGAATTTGAGGGTGCTTTTAGGTGTTCCAAATCAAAATAGAAGGAATAGGTTAATAAAACTTTAGTTAAAAGTAAAATGCACTATCTTCAAGAAAAAAGAATCAAAATGGAGTATTAACCAGTTTTCCCGGTACATCTACATGTAGCCATGATATCCTCAAAATGCCTCAGATAGTAAAACTATGTTCCTTCTCTGGGGCTGCCTCCTGGTGGGGACTGTGTACCCAGGAATACTGCTTACAGGTCACTCGGTTAAATGTCATGTCAGAGCCTAGCCAGAGAGAATGCATGAAGATGTGGTTTTGTTGTTACAAGGCACTGGGGATTAAACCTGGGACCTTCTACGTGGGCAGCAGGTGCTCAACCACTTGAGCTATATCTGCTCCCCAGACTATTAATTAGGTCAGTGGAGAAACTTGTCATCGTCATCTTTGTCAAACACCAGAGCTCTTTCCCCAGTTTCTGTTTCGCAGGTCAGTTAGTGGCATTCTTCAAGGGGATCCACTAGGCATGTCTTTGCTGGCAATGCGGAACTGAACATAAGCAGAGCAGGCAAACCTTGCCACTCTCTTCCACAGGAACACTCATTTCCACCAAAGCTCTCTGCCCCATAACCTCCCGGAATCCTTGCCCACCTTCTCTCCCACCCTTCTGACTGCTCCCCAGGAATTTGTATGTGGTTCTCCTCCCCTTTCAAGGTGACAATTAGCAAACAAGTAAACCAATCCCTCCTGTTTACCATGGTGAGATAGCAAAGAGGCTCCCAGGGATCTTTCCTTTCCTTCCAAGAAACAATTGTATTTTAACAGAGGCCTCACACTAGACTTTCTTACTTTATACCGGGAGTGACTCTAAGGTAGATGCTAAAAGAAAGCATATTATTCCTTTTTCATTATAAAAGTAATATGTAAATTTATTTGGGGGAAAACATCTAGTTAACAGCTTACAACTCTCAGGGCTTCAGAGATATGAACAAGAGTGTGTGTGTATACATAGTCTATGTGTATATGTATGTACATATGTATGTGTATATACATATTATACATATGCATATATGTATATATGTAGAACAAAATGCATTTATATTATATAACATGCAATTATAATATTCTTTATAAATATTATCTCTTTTCTACACTGATTATGTATTATTGAATAATCCAATTAATGACTAAAAATAGTATTTATACATTGTGAAAATTTATTAATTACAGAAATGTATAAATTAAAAAATAAAAATCACCCAAATCTCATCCATTAATCATAAACTAATAAACAGGTATATTTTAACCCATACTTTTTCCATGAATATTTTTAAATAGTTGAAATCATCTTATATATATATATAAACGTTTTTAACCCAATATTATAACAGAAGCTTTCTCCATATTATTAAAATTTCATGGGAAATACCTCTTTTAATGGCTGCATAATATCCGAAATTTGCTTTCCCTTTCTTCCACTGTTGAGTATATACATTATTTCTAGATTGACATCTGATTAAAATTGGTGGGAAAAAAACACATGTCCATCTTTGTCTTCTGAAAAAAAGACAATAGTAAAAGGACTTCTTGTTTGTTTTGATATAAACTCCTGAGGATGAAGAGAACAGAAGAGAAAAAAATAACAGGAAATTTTGGAAGCTGGAAAACAGATGGACAAGTGATAACTGGCTTAGCAGACAAGACAAAGCTGAATCAAAAGCCAGTAGTGCAGAAATTCAAGACATAATTTAATTTAAATTTCACAGCCCACAAAAGGCTTGGGCCCCTCTGAAATGGGAGTGAAGATGGAGCTAAAAGCTCCTCAAATCTGCGGAGCCAATGGCAGCCCTTCCCCCTCAGACTGGCAGCATGGGAGGTTCATCTTCTTTGGCGGCAGTAAAGGTCTTGGGTCTGGAGGACACCAGCGCAGGATTAGTGTCCTGAAAACAGGGGCCTAAGTGAAAATGTACAAAGGTGATGCTGAGAACCCCCTGCCCAAGCCTTCTCACACTCACTCAGCTCCCAGAATCCAGGCAGCCCGGGGACTACCCTCTAGCCAGGCGTTTGGAAGAGTCTATTGTAGGAAACTGACCAGCCTGAACAAAAAAAAAAACAAAATCTACATCAGGGATTTTGCAAGGTAAAAGCCCAGCCAGATCACCCTACAATGAGGATTAGAGTGGCGAAGCCCCTCTCTAAAGCACAGATGTCTGATCAGGCTTTTAGAGTGCCCAAGGCTGAGCAGGCAGCCAAGGACTGGCAAACTCAGAGAGATAGGACAAGAGCTAAAAAGGCAAGACCATTTTTTATAAAGGAACATTCATGAAAACAGAAGTTGTTTTTGAGAGAAAGGAGAGGAAGATGTGCATAGAGAAGTCTCCAGGAAGAATGTGGAGGCTGATAAAGTCTTATACAGAGCATCTTCTTATCTCCTGAGGGCAAGGGTCAGGGTTAAGTAAAGAAAAGTGCTCTTACACCTTTAAATTGTAATAGGGGGAAACGGACTTTGGCCCAGTGGTTAGGGCGTCCGTCTACCATATGGGAGGTCCGCGGTTGACCCAGTGTGGAGCTGGCCATGCGCAGTGCTGATGCGTGCAAGGAGTGCCATGCCACGCAAGGGTGTCCCCCGCGTGGGGGAGCCCCACGCGCAAGGAGTGCGCCCGTGAGGAAAGCCGCCCAGCGTGAAAAGAAAGTGCAGCCTGCCCAGGAATGGCGCCGCCCACACTTCCCGTACCGCTGACGACAACAGAAGCGGACAAAAAACAAGACGCAGCAAATAGACACCAAGAACAGACAACCAGGGGAGGGGGGGAAATTAAATAAATAAATAAATCTTTAAAAAAATAAAAAATAAAAAAATAAACTGTAATAGGGGAGCGGGTGTAGCTCAATGGTTGAGCTCCTGCTTCCCAGTACAAGGTCCTGGGTTCAATCTCCGGTACCTCCTAAAAAAAAAAAAAGAAAAAAAAAAGTACAGTAGTGGAACTGAAAAAATAACCAACAGAAGAGTTGGAAGATAAATATGAAGACATTTCTAGGAAAAAGAAAAAGGAAGAGAAAAGCAAAGAAAGGAAAAAAATAAGATCTGTGAAACAAGTGATCCAACAGAAGAAGGGGAGCCTCAGAATGAGGAAAAAGGAAAATCTCCAGACAGTAATGGTACAGCGGCAGTTCTAGGCAGCAACCAGATGAAAAGGAGCAGGTCAGAAACTCTGTGAAAGATGGGTTCATGCAGCCATGTAGAAATGCCTAGCATGTTTCGATGCATGGAGCAGAGATACCCCACAACTGGGGGGATTTTGAAGGTTGAAACAAATGTACAGGAAATAGAATATTATGAGATCAGCTGTGAATTCTATTGCCTGGTCATAATAATGTACTCATAAAAAGCAAGTTCTAAATATTGATCTATCCAATTTTACAATGTAACTACATTGTGAGAATGAGAAGATACAAGGACAGACCAGAAGTGTGTGTGTGTGTGTTTGTGTGTGTGTGTGAGAAAGAGAGTGGGAGGGAGGGAGGGAGAGAGAGAATGAGTTATAAGGGTGGTGGTAAAGTGAGAAAACTCTAAATCTTCATCTTTCCTAAGGACAAAAAAATTTTTTAAATACCGATTTTTGTTATTTATAAATAGTGTTAAAAGCAGCAGCCTCTGTAGCAGAAAAGAGTTGCATAAGTGGCTGGGAATTTCTGTTTTTCATATCCATTTGTAGAACCCTTTGATTTTTAAAACTATGTGCATATATAATGGCTAAAAATAAAAACAGATTCAAAATAGTAATAAATAAGGTTGTGACAAATACCATTGTGCAATAAATATTTTCATTATTTTAGATTATTTCCTGCAGTGAATTACAGGGTCTAGGAATTCAAACATTTTTTAATGTTCCTCATATCCATTAGCAAATAGCTTTGGAAAAAAATTTGCACTGCTTTACATTCAGAGAGAGACACTTCTCAAAGTCACATCTTATACTTTTTTAAACAGCGTTAGTGGAGTAAAGTTGACATACAGTAAACTGTGCATATTTAAAGCATTCTTATTTGTCAGATATGTATATTTAAATGATATGAAACTATCACCACGATCATCATAAGAACTTATCACCCTCCAAAATTTCCTCATGCCTTTTTGTCATCAGTTTTTCCTTTCCACCCACCCTCTCCTCCCCTACCCTTCCCCCATCTGCTTTCTGTCACTCATTTGCATTTTCTAGAATTTTATATAAATAGAATCATATAGTATGTAATTCTTTTTGCCTGGTTCCTCTAAGTCAGCATAATTATTTTGAGACTCATCCATATTTTGCATGTTTCAATAGTTTCTTCCTTTTATTACAGAGTAGTATTCCAATGTATGGATATACAAAATTTGTTTATTCTTTCACCCACTGTTGAACAGTTGAGTTATTTCTAGTTTGGAGCATTTACAAATAAAGCCTCTATCAACATTTGTGTACAGGTCTTTGTGTGGACATTTCTCTTAGGTAAAAACTAGGAGTGGAGTGGCTGGCTGTTATAATAGGTGGATGTTCAGTGTCTTTAGAAACAACCAAAGAGTTTTCCAAAGTAATACCATTTTATTATACATTCCCACCAACAGTGTATGAGAGTTGCAGTTGCTCCATATTCTTGTCAACAGTGGGTGTGGTCAGTCTTTTTAATTTTAGAAATACTAATTGGTAGATAGTGCTATCTTACTATGATTTTAATTTGTATTACCCTAAGGCATAACAATGTGGAACATTTTTTTTCATGAGCTAATTTGGTATCCATATTTCTTCTTTGGTGAAGTGTCTACTCAAATCTTTTTCAACTGAATTGTGTGTTTTTCAAATTATTGAGTTTTGAGAATTTTTTATATATTCTGTACACAAGTGCTTTATCTGATATATGATTTGCAAATATTTTCTTACAGCCTGGTGTTTGTCTTACTATACTCTAAACAGTGTTGAAGAACAGAACTTAATAATCTACTGAAGTCCATTTTTTAATGTATTATACTTTTGGTGCTGTTTTTAAGAAATCTTTGCCTGGTTCAAGGCCACAAAGATTTTTCTCCTATGTTTTCTTCTAGAAGTTTTAGGCTCTGTGGTCTGTAATTCATTTTCAGTTAACCTTTAATGACTGGTATGTGACTTTTGCAAGGTGTGGATCAATATCATTTGTACCTGTTTTCAAAAATCAATTGACCATATGTGCATGGATCTATTTCTAGATTCCTTGTTCTCTTCCATGGATCTCGTTGTGCCAATACTATACTGTCTTGACTACTGTAGCTTTATAAGTCTTGAAATCGGATAGTGTAAGTCCCCCAACTTCCTTCTTCTCTTCAAAGTTGTTTTAACTATTCTAGGTCCTTTGACTTTTTATATGAGTTTTAGAAAGTTTGCTGTTAATTTCTTTTAAAGACCTGCTGGATTTCAATTGAATCTATACATCCATTTCAGGAGATCTGACATATTAACAATATGTCTGTTTATTCTCAGCAATAATTATGTAATTTATAGTGTAGAGGTCTTGTACATATTTCGTCTGCTTTATCCATAGATAACTTATGTTATAAATGGTATTTATTTTTATTTCAATTTCCAATTGTTTTTAGTTATTGAAATGCCATTAATTTTTGTATGTTGATCTTATAGCATTTAATGTTGCTTATTCTACCTACCAGTTTTAGTAACTCTCTTGTAGAGTCTATAAGATTTTCTACATAGACTATTATGCCATGTACCAATCAAAATATTTATTTCTTCTTTCCAGTTTGGATGCATTTAATTATTTTTCTTGTTTTATTGCACTGGCCAGACCTCTAGCACAATGTTGAGTAGAAGTAGTGAGTATGGGCATCTTGCCTTGTCCTAATCTTGACGGAAAATATTCAGTCTTTCATCATTAATTATGATGTTAGATTTAGTTTTGTTTTGTTTTTATAGATGTCCTTTATTGTAGATGTCCTTTATTCTATTCCTAGTTCATTGAGAATTATCAGGAATGAATGTTGGATTTTGTCAAATACTAGATGTCACTAGGTTTTTCACTTTTAGGCTGTTAATATGGTGAATCGCATTAACTGATTTTTTAAAAATTTACCATTTTAAAGTAGAATTTAGGGACATTAAGTACTCTCACGATATTATGCAACCACATTATTACCTAGTTTTAGAAAAGTTTTATTACCTTAAATGGAAACTTTGTACCCATTAAGCAGTCATGTCCCAGGGAATGACTAATCTGCTTTTTTTCCTTACAGATTTTTCTATTCTGTATATTTTATATAAGTGGAATCGTATGATATGTGACCTCTTGCATCTCTTATCTTAGCATAATGTTATCAAGGTTCATCCATGTTGTAGCATGTATCAGTACTTCATCCTTTTTTTTTTTTTAAGGAATGCACATTTTTATACTTGTACTATTAACTGTAGTCCATGATTTCACTTAGGGTTCATTGTTTGTATTGTGTACTTCCATGAATCTTTGTTAATTTTATTTTTATTCTAATATATATATACATCCTAAAATTTCCCTTTTAACCACATTCAAATATATAGTTCAGTGTTGTTAATTTCATTCCCTTTTATGGCTGAAATAATATTCCATTGTAAATATATACCATATTTTGTTTAACCATTCATCTGATGGACATTTGGGTTGTTTCACCTTGTGGTTATTGAGAATAGAGATGCTATGAACATCCATGTACAAATTTTTGTTTGAGTATCTGTTTTCATTTCTTTCAGGTATACACCTAGGAGTAGAATTGCAGAGTCACATAGTAATTTTATGTCTAACTTTTTAAGAAACTGCCAAAATGTTTTCCAAAGAGGCTATACTATTTTACATTCTCACAAGCAATGTATAAGGATTCTAATTTCTCCATATCCTTGTCAACATTTATTACTTGCCATTTTTTCTTGTTATTATAGCCATCCTAATGGGTGTGAAGTGTTATCTCATTATGGATCTGATTTGCATTTCCCTGGTGATGAATGACATGGAGCATATTTTCATATGCTTGCTGAGCATTTATTTATCTTCTTTGGGGAAATGTCTATCCAAGTGTTTTGACCATTTTTAAATTGGGTTGTCTTTTATTGCTAAGCTGTAAGACTTCTTTATATACCAGATATAAGGCTTTTATTTATTTATTTTTGTCTTTATTTTTTTTTTAATGTTCCATTCAAAAAATATGAGGTCCCCATATACCCCCCTACCCGCCTCACCCCGCTGTAAGACTTTTATATACTAGATACCAGACCCTTACCAGAGATATGATTTGCAACTATTTTATATCATTCTGTGCTTTGTCTTGCACTCTCTTGATAGTATCCTTTGATGTACAAAAGGTTTTCCTTTTTAGGAAGTCCAATTTATGTGTTTTTCTTTCATTGCTTGTGCTTTTGGTGTTATATTTGAGAAACCATTGCCAGATTTAGGCATGAAGATTTCTCCAATATTTTCTTTCTTTCTTTTTTTAAAGATTTATTTTTTATTTATTTCTCTCCCCTCCCCCCCCCCCCCCCAGCCCCCAGTTGTCTGCTCTCTGTGTCCATTTGCTGTGTGTTCTTCTGTGTCTGCCTGTATTCTTGTCAGTGGCACTGGGAAACTATGTGTCTTTTTTGTTGCATCATCTTGCTGTGTCATCTCTCCATGTGTGCTGCACCACTCCTGGGCAGGCTGCACTTTTTTTGTGTGGGGCAGTTCTCCTTATGGGGCACACTCCTTGTGCATGGGGCTTCCCTCACAGGGGACACACCTGCATGGCATGGCACTTGTTGCATGCATCAGTACTGCATGTGGGCCAGCTTCACTACACGGGTCAGGAGGCTCTGGGTTTGAACCCTGGACCTCCCATGTGGTAGGTGGATGCTCTATCAGTTGAACCAAATCCTCTTCCCTCCAATATTTTCTTTTAAGAGGTTTATACATTTAGCTCTTATATTTATGTCATTGATTCATTTTGAGTTAATTTTTGTATATGGTGTGAGGTAAGGATCCAGCTTCATTCTTTTGCATATGGACATCTAGTTGTCCTGCATTGATTGATTTTTGAATGTTGAACCAATTTTATATTCCTGGGATAAAACCTATTTTGTCATCAGGTATAGTCTTTTTTATATGTGATTGGATTCTGTTTGCTAAAATTCGGTTAAGAATTTTTGCAACACTATTCATGGTAGATATTGGTCTCTTGTGTTCTTGAAATGTTTTTGTTGCCTTTGATATCAGAGTAATGCTGTTCTTATGGAAAGATTTAGGAGGTATTTTTTCCTCTTTAATATTATGGAATAATATTCATAGAATTTGTGTTTTTTTTCATTAAATGCTTGGTTTAATTCACTACTGAAGCCATCTGGATCTGGAAATTTCTTTGAGGGAAAGTTTTTAACTACAAATTCAATTTCTTTAAGATATATATAATGCTATTCAGTTCATCCATTTCTTCTTGTTTGGGCTTTGGTAGTTTGTATCTTTCAAAGAATTTGTCTATTTCATATAAGTTATCCAATTTATTGGTAGAAAGTTTTTCATAGTACTCCCTTGATACCATTTTAATATCTATAGGATCTGTATGCTGTCATCTATTTCATTTCTGATATTGGGAATATGTGTCTTCTATTTTTTCCCCTCATCAGTCTAAGTAGGGGATTATCAATTTTATTAATCTTTCCAAAGAACCGCCTATTGATTCATTGATTTGTTTTTCTATTGTTTTTTTTTTTTTTTAATTATTCCTTTTATATAGGATTTTATTTATACAATTACATTTTGGGAACTGACAGATTACCCATGTAAAATGTCCATGAGAATGTCAGAAACAGGGGGTTAGACTACAGGGAAAGGAAATAAAGACAGATTTGTAGTTAGAAATGTATCCATTTTCACCTCTTTACACTGTGTAACAGTATTATGTTAAATTAAAAACTGATATGCATATATATACTGTTTTTAAAATTTTATTGTCTTTTTTTAAAGATAAATGGATCACACAAAACATTACATTAAAAAACTTAAGAAGTTCCCATATACCCCACTCCTCACCACCACCCCTCTTGCTTTTCTGTTTTCTTATTTCATTGAGCTCTACTCTTATCTTTATTATATCCTTTACTCTGTCTACCATTTGCTCTTCTATTTTCTTAAGGTGGAAGCTGAGCATCAATCTGAGGTCCTCATTCTTTCTACTATTGGTGTCTATTGCTATAAATTTCCCTCTAAGTACTGCTTTAACTACATCTCCAAAATCTTGAGGTATTTTATTTTCGCTTTCATTCAGTTCAAAATACTCTCTTATTTCCTCCTTTTTTCCCCTTTAACCCATGGGTTACTTGGAAGTGTATTCTCTAGTTTTAAATATTTTTTATTTTCTAAATATCTTTCAACTATTGATTTCTATTAAATTTTATTGTGGTCAGACAAATACTTTATGTCTTGACTCCTTTAAAATTTGTTGAGATTTGTTTTATGGCCCAAAATATGCACTATCTTGATAAATGTTCCATGTGCACTTGAAAAAGATATGTATTCTGCTGTTTTTGAGTGGAAAGTTCTAAAAATTTCAGTTAGGTTAGATTAGTTATTGAATTCTTCTATATTCTTCTGATTTTTCTGTGTGCATGTTCTCTCAATTATTAAGAGAGCAATGTTGAAATCTCTAACTACAATTGTGACTTTGTCTGTTTCTCTATATAGTTCTTTCAGCTTTTGCTTCATGTATTTTGAAACCTCTTATCTTGATGAACTGACCCCTTTGTCATTAAAATATCCTTTCTCCCTGTTAATATCCTTTGTTCTGAAAATTACTTTTGCCTAATATTAATACAGCCATTCTGATACTTTTTCATTAGTGTAATCATGATGCAGCTTTATATTCTTTTACATTTAAGTTATTTCTGCCTTTATATTTAAAGTAGGTTTCATGTAGGTAGCTATATAATTGGGTCATGCTTTTTAACCCCAAATTACAACCTCTGCATTTTAACTGGGGTGCGTAGTCCATTTACATTTAATGTGGCTATTGATATACCTCGGTTTAAATCTACTATTATGTTACTTATTTTTTATTTGTATCTTGTCTTCATTCTATTTTTCATCTTTTGCTGCTTTCTTTTGATTTAACTGACTATATCTTTTTATGATTCTATTTTATTTCCTTTGTTGACTTATTAGCTATAACTTCCGTTGTATTTTTTAGTGGTTGCTATAGAAATTATGGCATATATCTTTAACTTATCAAATCCTATCTTCAAGTGAAAGGATCACTTTCTGTATAATATAAAAACCTTAAAAGAGTGTGATTCCATTTCTATATTCCCAAACTTCATGCTATTGTAATAAAATATTTTTAATTCTACATGTGCTATAGCTCCTAGTATATATTGTTATTTTAGCTCTGAGCAGTTTTTAAAGAGATTTAAATAATAAGAAAAGTCTTATACTTGTCAATGAAGTTACTATTTCCAGTGTTACTCATTTCTTTGTGTAGATCCAAATTTTAATCTAGCATCATTTTCCTTCTTCTTGAAGGACCTTAAGCTTTCTGCTAGTACACATCTGCTGTTGATGATTTTTTTCACCATTTTTATGTCTGAAAATGTCATTATTTTGTCTTCATTGTTAAAAGATATTTTTGCTCCACATAGCACTCCAGATTAACAGCTTTTTCTTTCAGTACTTTCAAGTTATTGTTACACTGTCTGCTGATTTGCATCATTTTCAATGAAGAGCTGCTGTATTTCATATCTTTATTCCTCTGTACACAATGTCTTTTATTCTCTGGCTGCTTTCAAACTTTTTTCTTTATTGCTGGTTTTAAGCAATTTGACTATTATGTGCCTTGATGTCATTTCTTTATGTTACTTGTGCCGGGGGTGTTAAGAGTCTTGCATCTGTGGATTTATAATTTCCATCAAATTTGGTGTCCCCTTTAAGCCATTATTTCTTCAAATATCTTTTCTGCCTCCCTTCTGCTCCACAGTCTCCTCTTCTCTGGGGACTCCAATTACATGATTGATGTTGCCACAGAGTTCACTGAAGTTATGCTCATTTTTTTTCTGTGTTTTTTTTGCTCTCTTTCATTTGGATGGTTTCCATTACTATGTATGCAAATTTACCAATCTTTTCCTCTGCAATGTCTAATCTGCTTTTAATCCCAATCACTGCAGTTTTCATCTCAGACCTTGTAGTTTTCACTTCTAGAAGTTCCAGTTGGGTCTTTTTATATCTTTAAATACTCAGTCCAGAGTGTAATAAGAAGCTTAGTCTAACTTCTTGAACATAAGAAATAGTTATAATAACTGTTTAATGTCCTTGTCTCTAATTCTGTGATCTTTGTTATCTCTGGGTATGTATTGATTGATTTTTTCCCCTTATTATTGGTTATGTTTTCCCACTTTTTTTATATCTGGTATTGACTGGATGCCAGATATGAATTTTACCTTGTTAGGTGCAAGATATATTTATATTCCTCTAAATATTCTTCAGCTTTGTTTGGAACATACTTAACTTACTTGGACATATTTCAATCACTCTTGGTATTGCTTTTAAGCTTCATTAGGCCAAACCAGAGCAGTCTTCAGTATAGTGCTAATTTTGCCTGGCTACCTAAACAGAAAACTTTGAATCATCTACCACAAAATATGTAGTCTTTCACATGGCTGGTGGGATCTCAAAATATTCCCAGCAATGTGTGAGCACCAGGAATTACTCTCTTTGATCATTTCAGGTGGTTCTTACCACCGTCTTTGGGTAAGTTTCTCACCATATGCACCACACAGTATGTAGGTGAATACTTTACAGAGAACCCATGCACATCTCTGGATGTCTCTCTGGTAGTTCTCTCCTCTCCTGTACTCTGTCTTGCAAACTCTAGCCACTTTGGCCTCCTCAGACACCTAGCTATGTCTCATCAAGTCAGGCTCCCTGTGCCGTGGCCTCGAAACTCATTCTAGTCACTAAGCAGCGCCATCATAGGCCATATCTCAAGAATCACTCCTTCATTGCCTGATGTCAAATGTCTTTAAAGAGTTGTCTTGTTTATGCTATCAGTTTTTAAATTGTTCCAGGTAGAAAATTAAATCTGATGCTTCTTGCTCCATCTTGGCCAGAAGCAGAAGTCATCCATATAAGTTTTATTTCACCTGTAAGTGAAGCAAACTCTGTTATTTAGCATTATTTTCTGGCTTGGAAGGCTGTGAAATGTACTGGAAAAATACTGGAGCTGTAGGGGGAAAGCACATTCCACTCAAGAAATCCAAGTTGAAAGTAACTTTACCTTTCTTTCTCTAAAATCAGGGAGCTAGATACAATGAACTTTCATAACCTTTCTTTGGTGTAGTTCTCTAATTCACTATCCTGGCAGTGATTCCTCAATTTTAGAGGGGCATTATGTGTAGATAGTGACTCTTACTTGAGACCTAAGCCCACGCTCCTGGGTCTTGCCTTTCTCCTTATTGCCATTATTTCCCAGGTTGCCATATTGCTGCCATAGTCTCTATTTCAGAGAAATTGAGCCAGAAACAAGAGACTCTGGAAGGGGCAATGTTTCAATATGTGTTCCTCAATTGTAACAGATGTACCACACTAATGGAGGATGTTGCTAAAGTGGGAAAGTTGGGAGGGGCAGGGAGAAGGCATATGGAATCTGCTACATTTTTAAATGTAACATTTATGTAATTTAAAGTTTCTTTTAAAAAAAAACACAAAATTTAAATAAATAAATCAGTGAGACTGTGGATAAGGGTATGTTGCAAGCTGTAAGCCTCCTGCCCCATCCCATAAAGCAATCATTTTTGGTCTTCACAACTGAAAGTAGTAACGGGAGGTAGAAGCTCCAAAAAAGTATACTTGGTTATTTGTTGACATTGTCAAAAGTTCCATCTTTAGTGGCTGTACAAAGAGAAGCTAGTGGTCCACAGCAATTTTCTGAAACAAGAGCTCCAGAATGGTTTTTATTTTCTGATGAGTGTTTAATATTTCCATCTATGTCTTTGTTGACTACTTCTAAATTGACTGAGATCTTTATCTAGAGACCTCCCAAGTGGGAATCTGTGTTGCTACAAGCACTGTTTACTTTCATCATCCAAGGAATTAGAGGAGAAAACGTTTCCTAGAGTAAATGGGTTGCAAACCACTTTGTGATCTTTTTTCCTCTCCCTATCAACTTCTCCACCACTGTCTCACCATTCCTCTGTTAACAGGTGAAGTTGAGTAACAGCAAATGCCTACAGCAGGAGGATTTGAGCGTCAGGAGGTACATGGATGCAAAGGGAAAGCCAGATCCTTTCACTTGTGTTTGTGAGACTGGAATGGAAGGAGATGGGTATTTTGATGATTTGCATTAAAGTCTCTGGGTCTGTCTTATCTCCAATTGGTGGAGTTAAATCTTTCTCTCCTAGTATACCCATATTCGTTAAGCAATAATACTTAGATTTCCAGGACACATTTAATGCTAAGGGGAAAAAATGCTGGCTTCAATGTGCTTGTTGATTGACATCTGACATTCCCTCAGATTTGCGAACGCACAGACGAATGATAAGTGTTGAAGGAAAGCACTGTTGGTCGATTAGGTGAGCTGCTTCCCATTTTGAGAAAAAAATGCATCAGCAAACAGGAAGAATATACTTTTTATTTTTTTATTTTTATCCCCCCCACACACCTTGCAGCTTTTTGTGTGCTGTCTGCTCTCTGTGTCCATTTGCTGTGTGTTCTTCTGTGTTTGTATTTATTTATTTGTATTCCCCTCTCCCCCTCGCGGCTTGCTTGCTGTCTGCTCTCTGTGTCCATTCGCTGCAGGCTCTTCTGCGTTTTTGCTTGTCTCCCTTTTTGTTGCATCACCTTGCTGAGTTGGCTTTCTGGAGCACTTGCGGGCCAGCTTGCCTTCACAAGGCGGCCCCTGCATGCGAACCCAGGACCTCTCATATGGTAGACGGGAGCCCAACTGATTGAGCCATAGCCGCTTCCTGGAAGAGTACACTTTTGAGCTTTTATTATTATTATTTTTTAAAGATTTATTTTATTTATTTCTCACCCCTTTCCTTCCTCCCTGCCCCAGTTGTCTGTTCTCTGTGTTCATTTGCTGCATGTTCTTCTTTGTCCACTTCTGTTGTTGTCAGCAGCAGAGGAATCTGTGTTTCTTTTTGTTGCGTCATCTTGCTGGGTCAGTTCTCTGTGTGGGCAGCACCATTCCTGGGCAGGCTGCACTTTCTTTCGCACTGGGCGGCTCTCCTTAGGGGGCGCACTCCTTGCGCGTGGGACTCCCCCACGCGGGGGACACCCCTGCATGGCAGGGCACTCCTTGCGTGCATCAGCACTGCGCATGGGCCAGCTCCACACGGGTCAAGGAGGCCCTGGATTTGAACCGCAGACCTCCCATGTGGTAGACGGATGCCCTATCCATTGGGCCAAGTCCGCTTCTCACTTTTGAGCTTTTAAAACTTTCCTTGGTTCACACATTAAAACTCGTGCTTCATAAATCAGTGGAATGAACAAATGGCAAGAGCATTGTTTTTTCTTTTAGCCCAATCTTCAAATACTATAAAAGATCTCTTTTGATCGTAATTGTCTTAAACATGGAAACATTTGGGTTTGTAGTAATTTGTGCCTTTTCAACTAAGCAGGATGTTAAAAGACAAAGCCAAAATCAGGAAAGCATCTTCTGACAGTCAGTTCTGGGACCACAGACTTGGAAAGGCCTTTGACAGTCAAAAACTTTTCCTTCTTTGCCAACCCAGACGCTTCAGATCAATCCCTACTCCTCAGTCTCCTGGGCGTTCCACATAGCCTAGCTCCCACCCTGGGTACTGTATTTGGCAAATAATGTCTTTTCTTTGCCAAGCTAATTCCATGACCAAAAAGTTCCTTATCATATTTCAGAGTTTTAAAGGTATGGCATTTGTGCATCCCTCCCTCCCTCTCTCTCCTCTCTCTCTCTTTCTCCTCCTCCTCTTTTTTCTTTCTTTCCTTCCTGCCTCCCTCCCTCTCTTCCTTCTTTGCTTTTTACATGGTTTTCAAGATAATTTAGTTTTCAGAAAGAAAAATTACCATCTCACTCAAAAGCTTAGAAACTATGGCCTCCATTTGACCAAAAAACAAGACTTAATAAAAAGCAATTGTTAAGGAACCCTCTTGTGCTTTTGTTAGTTACCTCAGGTCAGTAGCCAAGAAGTGACCTGGAGCCCCAGTTGCTGAATGAAGGCAGTTCCTTCCAGGGCATGCTTGTTCTAGGATATTTTGTTGAGACTCCTACCCAAAGGTCCTATAGTAACAGCCCGTCGAGGATATCAGTACCTGCCTGGCTAATACTAAAAGGACAGGACCTTGGAAAGATGTCTCAGAAGCTATCAGATGACACACGCCCACTATTTTTTTTTTCCTTAAACTTTTTATTTTGAAATAATTCCAAACTTACAGGATAGTTGCAAAACTAATATAAAACCCATACAGAGAACTCCAACCTACCCCCCTTGATACCCGGATCCAGCAACTTTAACATTTTGCCGCATTTGCTGTATCATTCTCTTTATCTGTCTATCTATCAGTCTATTTAATTTCTAAACACTTGAGAATAGGTTGTATACTTTATGCCCCTTGAACACATAATATTTCCAAGTACATTTCCTACCAACAAGAATGTGATTTAAGTAACCACCTTAAGTGCAGTTATAAAGTTCAAGAATTTTAACATTAATATAAAGCTTACAGTCTAAATTCCAATTTTTCAACGTCACAATAATGTCCTTTTGGCCTTTCTTCCCCCATTATTAGATCCAGTCCAGGATCATGTATTGCATTTAATTGTCATTGTCTCATAATTGTTCATTCTCTTTTCTTAATTAATTATGGGAACACGTATACAACATAAACTCTCCCATCGCAGCCACTCCCAAACATGCCATTCAGGGGGATTAATCACATTCACAGTGTCGTGCTACCCCCACCACCGTCCATTACGAGAAGCCCACTTTCTTTTATTTGACACATGCATTACAATTATTTGAAATGGAGAGAACCTCAATGTAGAAAACCTATTCTATTGTCTATGCTTAAAGAGATGCCTGGGCCAAAGAATGATGAACAGGGAGGATTTAAAAATCTCTTGATGGGACAACGCTAACCAAATGCAAATAGAGACCTTCCACCTGAAGTGCTGAAAGAGGCTGCATTGCGACCATATTCTTCCCTGCTCCGTCCTGATTTAGAAGCTGATCTGACAAGAAAGAGCAAATCTCTTTTTTAGGAAATTTTAATTCCGGATCGCAATCTCCCCCCATGCCTTTCTTCTGACCTAACCTTTCTTTTAGATAATGAGACATCTTGGACTTTACATCAGTTAAAGGGTGCCATTTCACAAAATACCAAAATGGAGGCCTGTTTGAAGGGTAGCATTTTCAGATTCCATATATATTCCGCCTTGACAGAAGGCTTAGTGAAAAATGTCTAAAGGCTCCTACAAGGAAAGAAAGAATGGCACAGACTAGTCTTTTTTCCTTTGAAACTGGATTTAGCTCTGAAAAGCAACCATTCTGTGAATGAGAGGAATAAAGAAGATGATCAGAGATCAGAGGATTCTGTAATGGGGTAATCGAGTTAGTCTTCCTGAAATAAGTTTATGACTTGATTCTCACGCAGTTGAATGCCTTGCGGGCCTAAAGCATGTATGTTATAAAGGTACTGACTATGCTGTGTTTTTGCCCATGACTTACTTTAACCGTGGCCCCATCATTTATGTAGACAAGCTCAGAGCTGGAGGCTAGAAAATCCTCTAATTAGAAATAAAACTTGCTTCCATAGAAGGAACACAAAGCAAAGCAGAGGTGAATGCTAACAAGCGACTTCACTCTTGCTGTTTAGAACAGACAGGGGATTATGTTCCGTACTGGCTGATCCAGTCTTTGGTTCCCTGGTTTTCTGCTCCTTCAGTCAGAATATTGGCCGGTGCTTTTCAGAAGTTGTAATAATTACACGTTGTACCTGCAGGGTATAAAGGCATGAAGAAGCTTCCAGGCTGGAAATTGTGGCTTCAGAAACAGCAAGCCACAAGGTCCAGCTTTAAGGTTTTATAGCAGCAACCAGCAACAGGTTGATATTTAAAATAAAAAAAATACAGAAGTTAATTTAGTGACCCCTTCTGTGTCCCTGCTAGTATATAAAAACAGCAGTAATGACTTGGTTGCCCCCTTCACCCAGAAGGAACTTTTCACATGAAAGATAACACGTTTTGTAGAGCAGAACATTCTTTGAAAGCTCCGGGTGGAAGAAAGAAATTGCTTAAGGAACTTAATTGATAGAAACAGTGCAGCTTGGACAGGCCTGCCTGAGTTCAAAGGCACCGCTTTTAATCCCAAACCTTTTTAATTTTACTTAACTTTTATTTCTTTCTGGGTGACTAAACTGCAAACTTCTATTAATCTACTGCCAAGTCATTTTTCTTAAGAAGGTGGATACTTTTACAAGATCTCTAGCCAGGAGCCGTCTGTCAGGAATGCTGGAGGTACGGCTTTGTATAGATAAAAACAGAGGCACAAGAAAGTAGGTCATTCTGTTTTATATGTGGAACAGACTCTGTCTTTGGCAAGATTGCTCCGATTGAAAACAGTAAGAGACCAGGGCTCCTTTTAGTTTTGAAATGTAATGCCTCTGGCAGTACATAGTCTTGGAAAGTGAAGCTCAGTGTTTTCATAGCTGGGATTTCATGTTAGTAGAACAGCCAGAATGTCAACTGTTGCCAGGCGAGTCGCCCAGTTCGCACATATGCAGCTGGAGCAAAAGCCCAGCTTCAGGAGGTGACATTTGGGAGGGGGTGGGGGGTGAATAGAAAGAATGCAGACACAGCCCGTCCTAGCCAAGAAACCAGTGGTTGTCTGAAGAACTGCTTTAGCAAAATTGCTAGGACCAGAGACCTGTACATTGTGTTTAGACTTTCATGTGATATGAATTTTTTTTAGTCCATTTGAGAGTTGAAGAACTTACAAAAGCAACCCTGTATAATACCTTCCACAGAAGTGATTTCTTGAAAGCAGCAATCCGTGAGATGGGTCGGCTTTGGCTGGCTGACAGCACAGCTGATCATTTTGACCATCCTAATAACTGAAACAGATCAATATGACACCACTTTTTTCTTGACATTTGTCCTCTGAAGAAAAAGACTGGATTTATTGAGAGATTGTACTCTTTCCTTTCTGTTGCTCCCATTCTTTCCATAGTGTAGCAAATAACTACTTGTCTATTTTGTCCTGGCCATTCTTTATTTTTGATAGGCAAGAGTATTAGTTTTAATTGGCTTGAATAGAGTAGTCTAGGATAGTTTTTAAAAAACATATAATCTGGTATATTAAATGTTGTGTAGACATTGTTTAAAGCACCATGTTTTCAGGCATGGTACTACTGATTATGAAACATTAATTGAAAATCAACTGGCAAATGAAGCATGTCAAAATGGCATAATTGTGAGCTTAGAACATTTTCTCTTCCCTTGCCCCTCTTCTGGGAAGGAATTTGCTGCTTCTCTCTCCGTCTCCTACTCCTTCCATCTTCCATGTATCCTCACCTTCCTTGTGGGGTCAGCCAGAGGTGTATAAGGCCCTTTGGTTGAGAAACACCAATGTCATCCATATCCATGCAAAATTCTCATATGGAATCCGATGACGAGTTTTCTTCTATCACCTTGGTAAAGGACAGTGGGAAGGAAAATTGAAGGCACAGGCTGTACAGTATTCTAGAACTCTAAGTCGGTGAGCTGATTGTTGTCCCAAAGGTTTTGTATCAAAGCAATGGACAACCATGGTAATTTACATGACCAAGAGAGGAGTGAACCCTTATCAGGGAACGGAGTTTAATTTTAAGAAGAACCTAATAAAATTTTATTTTGCTTTCAGCAAGTCTTACTTGTTAATAGCTGCCCCTGAAATTGTGATTATGGATTCACAATAATTTGGGACCCAGTTGGATGGGGTTTTCTTCCTCCTTCCTAAGTAAATTACATAGACTAAGCTATAACTTGATTATTTCCTTATCTGTTTCTGGATTTCAGGACTCAAGACCACAGACTTGGTGTGAAAGTTGGGCATGGGACATTATGCTGGCATTGGCAGCTGTCTAATTTTTCCATTTCTGAAGTTTCTCTAGATGTGCTTTAATATCCTATACTGGATAAAACAAGAGATTTGTATTCTTTGTTAGGGCTGTGACAATCACTATATGTTGCAACAAAGGCCTGCTTCTCACAGACTGAGGAGATGAGACCTCTTATTTTCACGCCCACCGAGAAAGGTGGAATGCAGTCTTGCTTTAAGCAATGTCCTTGACCGAAATGTCCTTTCTCTGTTCTCCCAAGCTTCCGCAGGTTCACTCGATCCAACAGCGTGACAACAGCAGTACAGGCTGACCTGGACTTCCACGATAATCTGGAAAACTCTCTGGAATCCATAGAGGACAATTCATGTCCCGGCCCGATGGCCAGGCAATTTTCCCGGGATGCCAGCACCTCCACCGTCAGCATCCAGGGCTCAGGAAACCATTACCACGCCTGCGCAGCCGACGACGACTTTGACACAGATTTTGACCCCTCTATCCTGCCTCCCCCTGACCCCTGGATTGACTCTATCACTGAAGACCCTCTGGAGGCCGTACAAAGGTCAGTGTGTCACCGAGACGGCCACTGGTTTCTGAAGCTCCTTCAGGCAGAGCGAGACCGCATGGAAGGCTGGTGCCAGCAGATGGAGAGAGAGGAGCGGGAGAACAGTCTGCCTGAAGACAGTAAGTCACGGCACCAGGCACCCAGAGGTGTCCCCGTTTCTTGGGCTTGGGGGTGCTCCATGTTTTAAAACTTTGTAGTTTTCTTCCCTGCCAAATGCACGTGTATAGCCCGGCAGTCTTGCACCCCAATCACAAGCCACCAAAGGGCTAGACAGTTCCAGAAGGGGGACCGGTTACTTCTGCACTGAGCAATAAACAGAAAACCACTGGGCAGAGAACACCTTCCATAGCGCTAGATCTATCCGTTCCTCTTCTCTGAAAAATGCAACCAGCTCCCCTCGGAGGCGGTTGCATTTTTCCACCATGAACCCTCTTCCCAAGATTGTCTTGAAATGTTGCCGATGCTTAGGGGACTAAAAATAATTCTAGCTTGTTTCAGCATGCTCAGATGCCTGTGCATTGGGCTTTCATAGCCTTTACCGGTGTTTGAGGCTCATCGACATACAATACTAAAACAAGGCTGATAATGTTCAAACCAGGAGAGGCTTTTTACAGAGGCTTAGATCGTTCAGGTTTTAGGTTCTCTTTTAGGTTTTAGGGAGACAAACTCTCAGCTGCTAAGACAGTTAACCCACATTCTAATGTAATGGGCTAGTAAATAATCTTTTGGAAGCCTTGCACACATCGCTTTCAAACCTGGCCTTTTAAAAACAACGACAATTCCTATTGACAACGGAACAAGAAAAATTACTGGATTACCTCAGTTCTGAGACACATTTTGCATTATTTTCAACAATTTGAAGTCATCTGTAGTTTATAATCAATGTGCAGGTTTTTAAAACTTTTTATGGTAGTAACATATGTATAACTCAAATTCTCCCATTTTATCCACTTTCCAATTACAATTACAAATACAGCTGTATTAATTGCATGCCCAGTATTCACTACCCCAACTTTTTCTTCACTTAGTGTGTAACTTAATATTGCATTTTTTTTCTCCCTCTGAAAACCTATTATTAAATTAATGGTGGATCTTCCAATTAATGATCTTTTTGGATCAAAGAAATTCATTGGTAGGCATTAGGCTGGCCTTCGTTTTTGTGTAGGTACCATCTCAGAGACTGTTGTTATGATGTTATTTTTTAAAAAATCTCTCTCCTAATGAATCCTACATGGCCTTGGAAGTAGGTGATGGTTCATGGCAGCAAAAGGGGTTTCGTAGTTTTAGAATATCTGTAGCAAAGGACTGCTTTCTCCCCATTTTAACGTGCAGGTAAATGAAACCCACGTTCTTGCTCCCAGCCTGTGAGCCTTGGCCCAAACTGGCATAAAGAAAAGTTACAGCGTCACCTCTTACCCAGTTATGTATGTAACCTTAGGATTTGTGGGGTGGCCAGACTCTGCCTTAGGGACGTAGAAACCGATAATGGCTGAAGAGATGATGTGATTTTTAAGCCTATTTTATCACTGACCATCTTTTTATGATGAGTATTTTAAAACACACACAAATAAATGTAAAGAGTTTACTATAATGAGCCCCATGTACTGCCCAGCCTCAACCATCAACCAGGGTTATTTCTTATCTTCCCAGTTGTTGTTACTTTTGCTGGAGTATTTTAAAGAAAATTCAAAGCATCATGTCATTTCACTATGCAACGCACACTGATAAGCACTTTTCTTTATGTAACCACCATGCATTTTCATCCCTAACAAAATATAATTGTTTAATTACTAGATCTAGAGTCTGCTATTAATCATGTTAAATAGACTTCACCAAACTTGTGAGGAGTGGTGAGATTTTCTATACAGGAAGTCTTGTTTTTTATGAAAACCAAGTCTGGAAAATAACAGCCGGTGGTAGGATTTCCTCATTGTGTCTACTGCCTCCCTCACAGCTCTTCTCTGGGGTTATTCTCCTGCTAGAACTCTATGAGATGACTACCAGCTTCTCTGCTGCCTTAACGAGCAGGTTAGGACATTCACAAATGAGTTTCTGTAAATTTCCTGTGGCTCTTTCATATTCTGCGTGCAAATAACTTAGCAGTGGAAAAGTGAATCTTCCTGACCTTTGCCCCTGACTGTTGGTACCCCTGGAGACTTATCTGAGTGTTGATGAGAGGCAGAATGAGCTTTTTGCCTTGGCCACAGGTGAATGGGGTACCCCCCCAGCAGCAGTGGAGGGTTGGGGTGGAAGGGGAGTCAAAAAGAAAGTCTTAGGAGTTGCATCCACTTACTTTCCTTTCCCCTTGTGGGCATTCTCAAAGTTAATTAGATATTCCTAGGAAAAATGCCAGTGTCTATGTAGCAACGACATCTAAACAGGACAGCTCAACGGGACAAGTCATCTTTCAGGATTCAGTGCAAGTTAATTTGGGATCAGTTCTCTCTAGCTTCCCTTGGCTTTCAGTAGGACCCAGAAAAGCTGCTCATTTGATGTTTTCTTTTCATCATTCTACTTCTCTCAACCCAGCTTTATAATGATGCATGGAGATAATCATTTTGTAAGGATTTAGGGAAATCTTCCTTAAAAATAAAAAATAAAAGGAGCTATGAAAATACATATCTTGATACCACCACAAATATTTGAAAGGTGAAAATCTCATCAGAAAACCAAGTTCTCATCTTGGGTTTGGGATAAAAGAGAAGCATGTTTTGTATTTTGAAATATAAGCTACTGGGAAATTCCCAAAATAATGAACTTCATGCCCAACCACTTGTTGTTTCCAGAATTTTACTTCAGATGTTGCTTAAAATAATGACTTACAAACATATTCCATGTGAAGATATCTTGTTATAAAAGTATTCATTATATCAAGATTTGTTCTAAATAATAATTTGCTGTCTTTGTACACAGAGGTTTCACTGACCCACTGCTGATAAGCCATATTTCTTGAGTTCTTTTTCTTTAGAGCAGTGATGAATTTCCTCACAGCTGCCTCTTTATTTTGTCTTTTATTTCATTTGAGGTTGCTGCCTGGGATGTGGCACCAGAGCCTTGGGTGCAGGCCGGGCAAAGCTAACCAGAGACAGGAGTATTTTCGGGTGCTTTGCTCTAACATATCCAAATGAATAAATCAGTCTTCGATGGCATCTTAGTTTCCTAGGGCTACGTAACAAATCATCACAAATGCGGTGGCTTAAAACCATAGAAATGTATTGACTCTCAGTTCTGAAGGTTAGAAGTACAGAATCAAGGTGTCGGGAGGTCCACGTACCCTCAAACACGTAGGGGAGAGGCCTTCCCCGCCTCTTCTAGCTCCTGGTGTTGGCCTGCAGTCCTCAGCTGGCAGCTGCCGCACTTCAGCTCTGCCTCCTTCCGCCACAGTACTTCCTCCCCTCCCGGGTCTGAGAATCTTTTTTTTCCCCTCCAACCAGGCACCTTGTATATGCAGAGGAGGCACTCAGCCACTGAGCTACTCCCACTCCACTCTTCTCCTTTTCTTATGAGGACACCAGCGCCCACCCTATCTCAGTATGAACTCTTCTTAACTTAGCCAATTATAACTGCAACAACCCTATTTCCTAACAAGGTCACGTTCTGAGATACTGGGGGTTAGGACTCCCAGGTATATTTGGGTGGGAGACCACACGATTCAACGGATAACAGATATATAGGCAAGAAATCATCTTTATTGGGGAGCTGGTCTTCCTCTGTAGTTTAAATATATTTACACAAAACACTGGTAAATAAAATATGGGGAGGAGAAAAGCTCTTTGGATTATAGAAGATGTATACAGGCTGGCAGTCCTCTCTGCCCAGCTTCTACCTCCCCCTGGACCAAGATCCCTGACACCCTCTCCCTAAAAAATCTTAAGATTCCTAGGAATGCAATTTGAAAGCCAATGGTCTAAGTGAATTAGAAGAGTCCAAATTAGTAATTTTTTAAAAAAAGAATTTTACAACTTTAGATCAAACTGTAACATGATGTTTGGTGTAAGTGCCCTTTAAAGGCACTTTATATGTGCCTTTAAAAATGTACAAAACTGATTCATATTAGCAGCATCAATTCCTACAAGCCCATCTAGCCTACAAAATACTGCTCTTTCCTCAAGTGCTCCAGGACCTCACTTTCTGGAATGCCGCCCTCTTTGGGCTGAATTGGGGGTGCTTCCTTGGTAGTATCCTGTACATTTTTCTATTAGGCGCATCGACATTATTCTATGCTAGTCTACAAATCTGCCTCTCCCACTAAAGAATGAGCTCCCTGAGAGCAGAAATTCTTCTTGTCTTACTCATCTTCACCTCCCACAGTACCTAGTACGCAGCAGTGCATCAATAAATATGTGCTTGAGTCCTCAAAATATTTTGCAAGTTCTACTAAATCATTTTACTTAGCCAAAACTTTCTTTCTGAATAGCTAACATCTGCCCAATAAAAAATGAGCAGTTATTGCTGCTAAAGATGGGAGTAGGCCCTTCTGTGACATACTGAGCAGATGTAACTGGAGAAGGTGATTGGCAGGGAGAGATGAGAACCTGCCGCAGAAACGGTAGAGACAACTGCTGTGCCCGCCAGCGGGGCCATCCAGATAAACCCGGTGTGGCCTTCCAGCCCTTCAGACACAACTTCTTTCCGTAGATATTTGACAGCTATTTATATTTGTCATGCTCTCTGAGATACTAAGCAGGAACACCAGGCTACAAGGTTTTCATCCACTAAGATTCCAAATTTCAAAGGCAGAGGTAAACTTATATGCCCAGATCAAGGAGTCACCAACTGCAGATGAGGCCAGTGCAAAGTCATCAAGGCTGTGATCGTAAAACAGTAGCAATTCCTAACAGTAAAATAGGAGAGGCTAAACCCCTGGAAGAATACTCACTTTGTCCTTACAACACCCCAGGCAGTGGGCTCGAGATTTTGACAGGTGGTGTTTTATTTGCCCCTGAAACAGCTCTCTTGCGGGGTGGTGTCCAAGGTCACGGAACTCGTAAGTGTCTGATAGAACAGATACAACATGAATACCATTTGCCAAGATAACTACGCTTCCTGTGTCCCTAGTCCCTTGGCAAGCTCAAGTCTATTCCGATAACAGGGCCTAGAGTTGCAGAGGGCTTTTGTCTTACTAATTCTCTCATTTAGCCTTTTCTCTTTTTTATAAGGGGTGATAAGGAAGAGAGGCCAGTTCTCTTTGGTAGCAATTTCTGAGTAGCTTTATTAAAGACAGAAAAATAGCTTTAATAAATGGGTCAAGCACAGATACACCGCTTTCTGGGCTGAGCCACCCTGTGTGTGCAAGGAGGGCTAAAACTCTTCCAAGGAATTCTGATCTTTAAAACCATCATGGAACAATCACGGAGATATGCTGGGAGAGAGGAAGCTTCTAATCACACTTGCTTATTTTCTTTTGTGGGCTGCCAGAACTATCCCAGTTTTCAGAAAAGTAAAAATGTTTGCAAAACAACCTGTTTATTCAGCGGGCCCTTGAAGTACAAATTGTTGGCATAGTTGTTGTGGTCATCTTTCTCCATGGGGAGTTGAAGAAAGGATAAATCCAATTTTAAATAATTACTCGGTTATGGATTATGTGATGAAGCCATCATCCTAATTCTGACAACTGTTTCCCAGGGCTATTGTTTCGGGCATGCCAGGGCGGGGCAACCCTTTACCTGCAGTGAATCATTGTGCACAACAAGGGGCAGCCTGGAAACAAGCACTCAGAGGAGACTCGTAAGCTCAAACTACCTTTTGAGAAGTCTTGACTCGAAATTCTTGAGGCGTGTGGAGCTATTACTTTCCCCTGATAAAATAAAAGCAGAGCAAAGACTCTGGTGCTTGTTTTGAAGCTTCAGCCTTCACAGTGGATAGTATGTTTTTGGCTTGATAACAAACTAGGGAAAATCCACAGTGAATGAAGTTTGCTCCAGGCCGGAGCAGCTGACAGAAAGCTTGTTCCCTCAGCCCTTGCGGTAAAATGATACATGCTTTTCTCAGACAATGAAGCTCTTGTGAGAAACAGCTGTCCCGGGGAGATGGCTCAGTGCTATTTAACAGAGGCTTGCATGTTACATGGATACGTCTGGTATTATCTAACGGGCATGAAACTGCAGATGGGATTGAATGCTTCCAGCGAGGAATGCAGTCAAGAGCTGGGGGTAAAAAACACAGGCTAGGGTTTCAAGGGCACTGGGAAGAAACAGCGATTTAAAAACCGGTTTCTTGTCCTTCGAAGTCTCTCTCTGCCTCCTGAAGTGTGTACAACTTAGATGTGGCACTTTCAGGCTTTATCTGAAACGAGCTGATAACCCGAGGCAGAATCATCCTACTTTAATTTCGCCTAGGAAGTCAGGGAAACTTGTGAGCCTGGGCAGCAAGTGTGGGCCTGGTAAGGAAACCCAAAATGGGTTTTGCCCGGTTTCAGGTTTGGTCACGGAAGCAGTGCGCAGCCATCGTTGCCAAAGCCTTATGGGTGAATTGCCAGGGCTCATCTGCCCGGTCTTGCCTTCTGTGTATCTCTGCAGCCTGTGAAATTCCCGTGGTGGACAAGGCAGCACTCTGTTTTCTGCAGGCGTCTGCCACAAGCCCTCCTGTCTTTATAAGCAGGGAGTGACAGCTGCATACTGGCTCTTTCCTGTTTTATTTTATGATCTTAACTTTTCTAAAGGAGGTACGCGGGGATTGAACCCCGGGCCTCATACATGGTAAGCATGCGCCCAAACCACTGGGCTACACCTGCTCCCTCATCTGAGGCTTTGAAGCGAACCTTCAAAGGGTCCTTGCCCGCCCCTCTCCTCTACTGTCAGGCCACGAGATCTCTTTTTTCAAGACCTGCCCAACCTGAAATTAGTGACCACAGAGGAAGTGGCAGTAATGAAAAGGAAATCACGGGTAAAGCGCCTTGTGTTTATCCTCCTCAAATGATCCGCTCACTTGGTGTACACAGCACTGGGCGCCAAGAGGGATGTGTTGGTGCTTGGAGGGCAGCAGGGGGGCATTCTTTTGCATCCTCTTGGGGGGGTTTCATCTTGGTGGGAGTGGGGCTGTGCCTTGAGACTGATTAGGGCCCTGAGACACACGAAAGTGGAAGGACAGGGTGAGTTCCTGGAGAGGCCCAGCCAAAGACAGCGCACCTGCTCCCAGGCCCAGTGGACTTTCCAGGATTCCAGGTTTCCTGTCATAATGCTTGTTGACCATTTTTCCAACAATAATTGTTTCCGTGGCATATAATTGCAAATAACAGCAAGCACACCATCCAGTTCTTTCCTTCTCTCCCACTGAGGGGAATGTAAACGAATTTTCATTTCATTCAACTCTCCAAGGCACAAAAGCTGCCTTGATTCACGTGATGCACATGTGACTGTTTCATGGCCAGTGTAGACTGAGATAGGAAGCCAAAGCATAACCATCTTTCACAAGGAGTATGGACTGGGAGGGGGAAAAAAAGTAAAATTAGTGGGGCGTTTGAAAACTTGCTATTAAAAAACAAAACAATGGTTTTTTTCCCGTGGTTTTAGTCTTGCAGAAGCTCTGGCGGTCTTAGCCTTTGGCAAAATTTCCACTTGAGAATTCCCTTTAAAAAAAAACAGAAACAAAAACCACTTGTTAAGTGCAGAGCAGCCACTGTCCATCAGGAATGAAACCGATCCGTGTTTTCTGCAGAGAACTTAGATCTGGATCGCAAATGTGTGCAAGCAGCAGCTGGGCAGTAGGCTGGAGAAATTCTTTTCTATGAGGACACACTCATAAGAATGTACTCCACATGGATAATCGCAACTTGATGAACTCCCACCGATTTTGTCTGACAGATATACATGACTTAAAAAAATAAGTGGGTCCACCCAGTTACTTTCAATCCCATTTTCCTTCTTTCCTAAATTCAATACCGTTAAAAAAAAAAAGCAGCAGCCAAATCTTGAAGTAAAGCCGCAAAGACATTCAACCTATCCCAGATGGCCTGGCTCATCCAGCCTCCGCAGCTAGCATTCCAGCTGGAAACCCAAGGGGACCCATATCACAGCTGAGACGGTTTAATTCGCCAAGACTGTAACTGAAAAAGTACTTCTAGACACAGTACAACCTAAAAGAAACCGAATGCTTGAAGACTGCCATCTTACAGTTAATTAATTTTTCTGATTAAGGGAGAATGTTGTCGACGGTAGAGTTTCAAAACATGTTCCTTCAGCAGGGTACCAGGGCTTATGTAGGCTCGGCCCATGCCCTCGGGAGGTCAGGTCTGGCTGGAAAGACAGACATAGGAGTTGATAGTGTTGGAGAGGATGTGGGGAGGGCAGAGACAGAGCTGCACAGGACAACCTGAGGAGCAAGGAAGAGGGAGAGGCGAGAGGCCAAAGAGGCCTTAGGGGCACGGGTGTGGCTCCAGCAGTTGAGTGCTGGCTTCCCACATATGGGGTCCCCTGGTTCCATGCCCCGCAAGGTTCCAGGTTCAATGCCTAGCACCGGTACCTCAAAAAAAAAAAAAGGCTTTGGGAGGAAGTACACAGGATTGACTCTAGGCAAAGAAAACTGAGGGGGGCGAGGCTTTCCAGCTTAGTGTTTGGCAAGAGCAAAGACACAGAGGAGGGAAACAGCTGGGGGGTGTGGGAAGCTGCAGAAGCCTGGAGCTGTGCCCGCAATCCATTTGAAGGGATGGGGACCTCTCCCATGAAGGATAAGGAACCACAGAAAAACTGGAAATATGGGAATTCCAAGAGATACAAAAACCCATTAGTTCAAATAAAACCAAACCTCCAAGTTTGGCCAGGGAAGGAGAAAGTCCGTCCTGTGGGTGGGCTGACCCAGCTTTGTTGCCCTGGTTGTAACCCAAGAGGGACTGCCTGGGTGAGGGAGATGGATTTGGGGAGACAGGAGGTGTCCAGCGAGTGGTTTGAGGTGCTCCTCTGAAGCTGGTGGGGTCAGCACACAGTGGAGGAGCAAATCTGAGAAACATAAACATACTGAAAAATAGCTGAAACCAAGAGAATAGAGACCATCACTGCGGAATAAGGAAAGTGGGTAGAGGCAAGGGCCCAGGTTTGAATTTTGTGTTCAGCGTTGATGAGGCAGAGGGAGAGGAAGTCCATAAAGAACAGAGAGGGAAGCCTCAGAGAGGAGCCCAGTGCCCCGGACAGAGTGTTGTCACTGCAGACAAGGCAGCCAACTTTCCTTTCCTCAAATGCAACCAAGGAGTCCAGGAAGGTGAGCAGACAGAGAGCCAGTGTGCAGTGAGGAAGGGACAGATGGGAGCTGAGGAAGAAGAGAGAGCAGTTGAAGAGTTGGGGTCTTCACGGGAAGAAGAGGTCTTTTCTATTAGCTGGAGAGGAGCATGAGTTTTGAGGGGGAGGGATTTTTTCTTACTCTGTAGAGTGAGAGAAACTGGAGGATGCTTTCTGGCGTCTAGGGTAATCCACTGGCAGCAAAGCGGAGATTGCAGAGAGAGGGAGAGATTCGCCAAGCAAGATGGCAGAGCAGTCATTAGGAATCAGACCAAGGACACAGGTGGATGGGAAAGGGGGTCAGAGAAGGGTGGGGGCAGTTGGAGGGCACTGCGTGTGGGACAAGAATGAGACAAAAGGTTGAAAGTGTTCAAGCTTGATTCTCCCAGTCCTTTTCATCCTCTAGGAGGCAAGGCAGGGGTTGAACTTGAGAGTGTAGGGGTCGAATTGAGGATGTATAGCCAGGGTCAGAGAGGGAGGTGACCAAGGACATCTCAAAGGACTCATGGCCAACAATGAAAGACCAGCAGGGTTTGGAGACCATGGATTCACAGTGGCACAGAACCGCATGGTCAAGGGCTGTTGGGAAAGTGGGATGGGACAGTAGCTCAGGAATATCTGGCATACTTCTGGAAATGGGTCTTGTTTTACAAAGAAGCTGCTGCTAGCAAGGAGGGTCACACACTTGGTTCCACAGGCCCTCTGTTTTCTGCTCCAGCTGCGCGGTCAAGGTGTCTAGGCTTGGCTCAGGGTCTCTCTCCTGTGTATCTTATCACCCTGCCGGGTGGCCAGGATCGTCTCTCTGGCAGGTGTGGGAAACTGCACCAGGCAATCAGAGGGGCACTAAAATCTGGGACCCTGAAAAATTTTTCTGAATCCCTAATACCAATAGACAGAAGATATCCATCACCTCCTTGTTAACCCCTGTGAAAGACTGCCTGAATGAGTGCCATCCCAAAAGGGGCGAAACTCACCCACACTGCTGGGGGAAAGAGGCCCAAGTGTAAAGGTCAGCAGGAGAAGTAATTCCCTGTGGTGGATCCTGCTGCCTTTTAGTTTCCCAGATAAATGACCATGAACCGAAAAATGTAGGTAGGGTAAACAGAAGCCATAATTCCTGCTGGACCTTCCAGCAATCCACATACATTATTTCATTAAGTAACCCACGGTATTATGAAGCTAGTGGTACATCCATTTGCCAGATGAAGGAAGTATAATAAACTCTCCCAAGATCAAAGCTGGGTTTTCCTGCCTTCAGCACCTGTGCTTTTCGGGAGATAGAAAGACTGACTGTGAGAGAAGCACACCAGGAGGATTGGACTGTAGGTGACAGAGGAATGGGAATTTGTCTCCCCAGCACTCCACCATGGTCACGGCCCACCACGGGTAGAACAGCCAGATAGTGCTGCTTTGTACTTATGTGTAGAGTCCAGGCTACAGGGTCGCTATGTTGAAGGCAGAACATATGCCCATTTCTTCTCTGTTTGCTTGATGATGCCATGGAGTTGGGCCTCATAAATAAGAATCGAAACCACTCAGAGAAACCAGTGCTTCAGGCTTTTCAATTGTAGAGACCTGCCTTGTCTTGGAATATGAAAAGATATTAATACCTGTATTAATCATGCTTAAGTATTTGAAATGCTTATTTTCATTCAGCAAAAGTCAGGTGCATCCACAAAGGTAAATGGTCTTTGTTTTTTACCTGCCGTCTCCAGCACCGGGAAACTCCAGGCAGCTTTGCCAAATCCTCATTGTCAAGGTTAAAAGAAATCATTCCCTCTATGCATCCCTGTGCCTTTCATATCACGTCCTGGTTCCCAAAATAAAAATCCTACCCTCTAGGGGTCAATGGGAGGGAGGAGGTATGCTCTTTTCTAAATACGTGCATGTTGGATGGAATGTAGCCAGGGGATACTTTTTAAATAATTTTCATAAAAGACCCCACCCGCCCAAAATAGTTTTTTTCTGCTTTGCATTATGATATATCATGGTTAAAAGGAAAAAAAAAACAAACTGGACACTCACACCATCTTGTCCAAGTTATCCCTGTTTCACCACTGAAATTGCCTTTCAGGTACTTTGTTGTCCCATCTTCAGTCGTCAGGTTGATGTTTTCAGAGTCCTCCCCCTGACCGGTTATGGCACCCACCCTCATCCCTGGTTGCTAGAAGTGCTCACTAAAGAAAAGACCTCACACCCAGGGGCTCCCACTTAAGTAGATTCAGACCCATTTTCAAGAGGTGTTGAGAGAAGCCCCCTGTTGTGGAAACAAGAGCACAGCTGGAGGGGCCACGAGAAGACACAGATCAAACTCGCATGCCACCAAGAGGCCAGAGGTCCAAGAGGCCGCGTGGGCCTGGGACAGCCCTTCCCAGCCTGAGCCCAAATTTTCTGAAATGAAATCATGATTATTGCCCTGCTTCCCAGAGTCCTGTGAGGATCAAATGAGACAAGCATATGACAGTGCTTTGAAAAAAAAGATGATAATAAATTTAAGTAGCCCAGTTTTTTGCAAAGGCAACAGTGATAGCTTCCAAAAGATCTTCCTAGTTTTGTGTGGTGAGCTCAGCCAGGCCTGGTTCTCCCTAAACATCTGCTATGGAGGGAGAGGTTTCTAGAATTATAAGAGGGGGAGTTAATCAAGTGGTGCCCACTTCTTAAATAGAAGGAACTCAGTTCAACAGCATGTTTTTGTTTTCTGTACTTCCACTGAGGGACAGACTAACAAAAGAACTGGGGAGGGAAACAGAAGGGAGGAAGTGGGCTAAAAAATTCACTGTCAGGGTGCCTATAAGGCACCTGGGGAGACTAGAGTTACCTATGTAAAAAGAGTGGCACAGCAAAACAAGGCCTGTTGCATGATTAAGTATTGCACAAGTAGTAATTATGAAAACAAACTGTTGAGTCCAGAGCCAATTTTCACGTTACAACAGAAACCACTTCAAACCATGTTTTTTTTGGTTTGTTTGTTTTCCAGTTTATGGAGAGAGACCAAGAACACTCAATGTTTTCTAACCACCATTTAAAGAATTCACCACTCTTGAAATGTTCAATCATACTCAGCCCCATCTGTCCCAATTTCAGTAAATGTAGCAAATGTAAAGCATGTATACCTACGTTCGTATGTTTTATATCAGTTTTCCCCACTAAAATGTAAGCTCCATGAGGGCATGGACTTATTCTCGCTTTTCACCACATCGTGTCCATCTAATACAGTGCCTCTAGTATTTCTTGAATGAATGAATGACTCCCAGAACCCCAAGGGGATTTTGCCTTCCTCCCAAGTCCTTTCCAAATTCTTTGGCTTTTCGGTCTTGGCTTTGAGGACTGGGTCAGCCTGCCAAAGTTAACTGCCACTACTCTCTAGTAAAATACTGACATGCGAGGCTAACCCTGGAAGAGATGCCTTACATGTAGGGCACTTCTGGAACTTTCTGAAACAAGATTGGGCTGTTTCTTATGCATGGGAAGAGCCCACAGTTGCAACCCATATGTGTCATTCACTATTGCCATCTGACTCTTCCTTATCTAGAATTCCTTAGAGGAGTACTTTTCTTTCCACTCTTTTGCAGGTTGGCATTGAACATTTTAAGAACAGTTTCAAAATGACATTAAGATGCTTCTTTCTTCTTTATCTCATATCTTTAGCAAATTTAAGCCTTGTTCTTTCTACTTTTTACTTCCACTCATGTTTTACTATTTTCTGTTAATTTTTTTATTTCCTCAAGACATAGGTAACAAATATAACATTTATTTTCAGGAGAAAAGAGTTATCTCCCACACCAAGTGTGTGTGTATTAGGAAAAAAAGAACACATATCAAACTCCATTAGATCTTCTTTCTTCGGTTCTCTAGAATAGAAAATGTGGACAGCAAGAAAATGAGAATTGTCTACCTGCCCTAAGCCCACATGTTTCGTTGATTCATTGGGCCTGAGTCATCATCGCTCCTCTCTGGGCCTAAGAAAGATCATCACTTGGACACTGAAAATGCAGGCGATCCTGGAACCAGTAGGGAATTTCCATCAAGGAACTTGATGGCAAAATCCTGGCAAAGAGAAGGGCCAAAACTCCACCCCAGATATTTTTGCTCTGAGTCCGGGGCGCTTGCCAAACCACGCTGAATGAAGAAAGGTGGCCCTTGTTTTGCTGTCAAGAAGACATCCACGTTAGCCCCTACCGACAAGGTTGGGTGTTGCCCAGATGCTTGTTGGAAGCTGTGCTTTCTCCTCATTTGAGAACCTCTGTCTTATTCAGCTCCTCTGATTACGTAGCTCAGATCTGAGGATGCGATTGGGAACCATTAGCTCAGTGTTTTGAGGCTTATCAGAGCAGCCCGTGTATCTATGATAGTTCCCAGGAGTTACGGAACCTGAGCCAGCAAACTGGAGACCTCGGTACCTCGTCCTAAGCTCCCATGATTCATTCTTAGATTTGCTGGCTCACAGTCCTCCCCTTCAGCAAGATAATTCAGAGAAGTTTCCACAAACCTCAGAGTTTTCCTGTAGCCACTTGCTCACTTGGGAAGTGCCTGCTCAACCTATCTTCTGCCATCTGAGACCGGTCATCCAAAAACTATCCCTGTCCCAGGCAACCCGGATGTAGGATCACCTTTAAATAATGCAGGCTTTGTTGTTTCGCTCTTCTCCTCCCGCCAGGACAAGTGTGGCTGTCACAGCTGGCACATCCATAGATGCTGCTGCATAGTAACACATTTATTGAGTCAGAGATGTATTGACTCATTTTTAAACTGTCATGACAACCCTAGAAATCGGTACCAGTAACCCCATATTATCTGTGAGAGAACAGAGAGCCTCAGTGCTTGGTCCAGGGCTTGCAGCCAGGCCTCAGAGCGGACTCAGGAACCTGACTCCACCACCACGGGGCTGTGTGTGTCAGCATGCCATCCTTTCTTCACGGGGATGTCAAGACGTGGCGAGGAGGCCTCCCACGACTGATTCATCACTTAAAGAGGAACAGGATAACCATCCCAAAAGACTTTCGAAGCAGATGGGGGAGGGGGAAAAAAAAGTAGTGAGATTTTTAGGCCTGAGGAATTGCTTCCAGGTAACTGTTAAAGGGATTCCTTGTTATCCCTGAGGAGGCGAAACTGGTTTCCATTTCTGCAGTTCAACTATTTAGTTTGACTGTGGACATGTGAGAGAATTCATCAAGACCCAAGAGTTATGTGTGTGGGAAAGCTGAAATATTTATGTAATCCCGAGCTATAACGTGCATCAGAGACCCTGCTCTAGGGGGAGCGGATGTGGCTCAAGTGGTTGAGCGCCTGCTTCCCACATGGGAGGTCCTGGGTTCGGTTTCAGGTGCCTACGCCAAACAAAGGGAAAAACCAACCCAGGGGAGCCAGTGTGGCTCAGTGTTTGAGTACAGGCTTGCGGAGTACAGTCTCGCGGAGGACGAGTTCGGCTCTACTGCCCACCCCACCCCACCCCCCAGGCTCTGTAAATCAGAACAGCAACTACAGAAAGAGCCCCGAAAGCCCCGCAGACGCCGCCCGCGAAGCTTTCATCCGAGCCGTCTCCACGCTAGTTCTCCTCCCCGGGCCGCGACGGCGCGCGCCCCGCGCTCCTTGCCCCGCGCCCCTTGCCCCGCTCGGGCACCGGGGCGTGTGCGGAGCTGCCCGCGGGACGCGCTCCAGCCGCGCACCTGCTCCCCAGGGCACGGCGGGCGGGCAGCGCCCCGGGAACGAGGCCCCGCCCCGGCGGAGCACGCCTGCCAGTTAAAAGGTCTCGCCTTTACCCTGCCCGGGAGACAAGCAGCAGCTTGCAAAGGGGAATGTTTTCAGCACGGTGCTCGGGGAAGTCAGCCTAGACTGACAATAGCCCTGCTCTGTTGCGTGTAAAGCTGGGATGGTGTGGGCGTTCCCTAGGCAACGGGCTGAAAAATGTTCATGCGTAGAAAACCTTTCATCTCGCCTTGGCTCTCTCCGGACAGTACCAGTGGCTGAGCTCCGGAAAAGTAATGAAGGATGTGGATGGGATATGGTGAGTGCTGAGAGAACCCCTCCACCCCCCACCCCAAGTTAGAATTGTTTTCCTTTGTTGTCATTATTGTATTAGAAAAACAAACCAGCAGACCCTGATTGCTGACTCCATAAATCCATAACTGTGCTGGTAAACAATTGAGATCTATACTGCGGTAGGAGGAGGAAAAGAAAAAGGCTATTTGCCTGTTCTCTTGGTGACATCCGGGGCTGTGGTGGAAAACTCTGTTACTCCCAAGAAAGGTGCACGAAGAGCATGTCGTTTCCCATGTCGTTTTGCCCTTTAACACAGAAGCTCCTGTCACATAGACCTAGAGAGTCACAACAGTGACGGGGGCTCTGTGAGTGTGAGTGTGTGTGTGAGTGTGTTTGCACACTGTTTTTCCTGATTATTACAACATAACATCCTCTTTGCTTTACCAGACGAAATCTCAGCGGTGAGACATAATGTGTAAATTTCTTGTATGTTTGCTCTCTTCAGTTCTAGGGAAAATCCGAACTGCAGTGGGCAGTGCCCAACTTCTCATGGCCCAGAAATTCTACCAGTTCAGAGAACTGTGTGAAGAAAACCTGGTAGGTAACATTCCCCATCTCTATGATTTCCTGCTAGTACTATGAGAAGAGCACCGCATCAAGACTGGCCCAACTAACGTAAAACTGATTGAAACCAGGTCAAGGTCCATTGGAGTTTCTCACCTGGAAGAGGGAGCTTTCTGATGAATCTTATTTCTTACTCTTCTTAAAAGCAAAAACACTTATGTTACAATGAAATAATCTTAGAAGAAAAGCCCAATCAAGTTAAAACTCCATTTCCTGCATTTTTGTAAATGAAAAATTTTCAGTTTCCCCAGTTCTCACGTGGCATCTCTGATTTTATTCGCTTGCCAAAATATGGAACCTTCTGATACTTCAAAAATAGTATTACAAAAAGAAATCATTTTAGATAGTGATTTTCCTTCTAAAAGAGCAGCCAGTGACTATTCCCTAATTAGATTCAAAGGTCAAAGTTTGAGGGCATCTCCAAGTATAGATTTGACAAATGACTAAGTCCTCCTTCTTGGACTTTCTTCAAAATAAAGCAAAGCAAACATAAAAACCACTACCAACAATAAAGTTTTTAAAATTGACTGCAAAATAAATGGCAAGAGCATCCTCAAATTTGGCTTTTAGAAAAATTGCTGCTCTCTTTACTAGGGTACTTCCACAAGAATAGCTTTTGATAAATCAATTGTTGGCCAAGCTGCATAAAAAACAAAGAAAATGAAAATCAACTTGTTTATCTTGTGGAAAGTGAAAGCGTGATTATTGGCAATCTGTTGGCCTAAAATATGATTTTAGGGTTTAAACCACTTCCTCTTGATAACAGAGACAAATATAGACTGAAAGGGATTATCTAGACAAGGCTCAACCAAGAGAAATAGAAAGCCTGCAAAAGTAGGTGCTCTCCAGCCCTCTTTCCCAGGCTTTTCTTTTTGAACCTCTCTTTGAGGCTACCTGCATCCCCCCACACACCCCTGCCATCTGCAGTTTGTTTTCCCCTCACTCTGCAAAAGTTACCTTACTCTTCTTCCACTTTCTCAGAAATTCTATTCTGCATTATGAGATAAGTTAAGTAAGTGAGTTTACTGATAAGTGAGTTCAATTTAACAAATATTTTATTGAGCTTCAGCTATGTGTCAGGTACAGAATTCCTGCTAATTTGCAAACTCATCAAGGTGTCACAGATTCTTTGCTCTCCTTTAAATACCAAAAAGCTTCCATAGAACTTTATTTCTCAAACTGGCCCAGAGGTATGCACATCAGGGCAAACACAGCATATCATGTTTAAAGAATTAGACAACGAGCCAGCATGTTAAGAAATAGAATGTGAACATTGCACAGATATTAAGGATGACATTGCAGACAAAACTTTTAGAAAAATGTACAAGTTATAGGAAAACAATCTTGTTGAAGCTGGCCTTTAGAGGTTTTCAGTTACTGGGATATGGTTTCACATTATTCCTCAGCTTCTAGAAGAGCTAAGGTGACAAAATGTGAGAAGCACTGTCAGAGGTAGACGGAAGCAGAGCTGCCACCGGAGCTGGTCAGCCCAGGCACCAGCAGGGATGGTCAAGAAACGTGTGCCAGACACCAGGCAAAGAGCGTTTAGGTTTATGATCTGGTCAAATCCTCAAAACTGCCCCATGGAGTTGATAATGACATTCTTTTCACCAAACTTTTACAGATGAGGAAAATGGGCATGGAAAGGCTAAGGAAACGGCCAAACCACATTGTAAGGGGCACAGCCAAGATTCAAAGCCAAGTCCATTTGACCTCATGCTCCCTGTAAATCCCGTCCTGGGTTTGTGTACTGCTCCCCACCGTCACGGAGAGGGCCTGCTACAGCCGCCTTAGCCCAGGCAGTAGAGTGGCTGGGCAGATACACAGTGACATAAAGTGGTGCTGATCTTTTTAGTGTTAGATTGGTCCAAACACAGACCAGCCCTCCCTCCTTCCTTGAGCTCTTACTCTGGGGAGGAGGAAAATAATAGCTGCTTATTTGGAAACCGCTTACACAATATCCCAGACTAGATTCTCAGGCTTAGAATGAATGGATGAGAGTTGTCTCTATCCAACAAAATGAACCCAGAAGCCAGCCCTGCTTAGATTTCCACATCCTCCCCCAGCTCTGCCCTCCAGGATGGCCTTTTATTTGAGCTAAGGAGAGAGCTGCCGCTCGTGCTTGGGAGGTCACATGACAAACGATTCTGAGATTGGCTGAGTGCTTTCTCCCTCAGTTTCCCCATTCATCCTTTTGACAATGTAGGAGCAAAGCAATTTTTAGTGAGCGAGAATACTTGCCCATAATATGGAGTTAGGCAAATCCTTTGGGACCACTGAATTATTATTCAGTGCAGCACTGATGCACAGAAATAGTTGAACAAATATTCCTGGTGGCTTAGACGACTTCACTGAACCCCAAAATATGATCAGTTTTTAGTTACCAATAAGGTAAGGTCAAATATATTGGGAAATCAAAGAACTCCATTTAAAAGGTACTTTGTAAAAGCTATTACTGTCCATTCTGAAGCTAGATATTGAGAAACTTTTTTGTAGTTTATTAAATCAAAATACTACAGAGGAACCCTTTGGTTAATGCAGGTGTCATTAGAATAGATTTTAATATTGAACCAAGCACTTCCAAACTTCAAAATTTCCTTCTTCCAGTAAATTTCAGAACTATGAATATTTCTAGAACTATATAAATACATCTTTATTCATATTTTTTAAAAGATTTTTTAATGTGGTAATAACACACATATATATAAAACACAAAATTTCCCTCTTTAACCATTTTTAAATGTACACTTCAGCAGTATTAATTACATTCACAGTGGAGCACTACAAACACCACCACCCATTTTGATAATCCCTCACCCCAAATGGAAACTCTACCCATTAAGCAATAACTTCCCATTTCCCATCCCACCCCCCATATTAGTACTTATTTTTGTTCCAGACCAAGAATAGTAGTCCATCAAGGACCAAGAAGTTATTTCCAAACTATTAACTTTGGGGTCACGGACCTTGTACTTTCTGAAATTCTGATATTTCATTATTAGGCTTTTTTTAAAATTAGAGTTTCGTTTAAAAAGTACTGAGCTACTATATGACAGGAGGTTGCATAGTCTCTCCAGATTGCCTGAAATACCCAGAGGTGACAAACACTGAACCCAGCCAGAGACCCCTGACCTGGAAGGCTCCCACCCACCCGTCTAAACCTGAATGTCTTTAGCTACTGTTGCAGGTAGTGCTAAACGAGGAGCTGAGATCTTCAGTCTCTTATTTGTATTTTTTCTGTCTTAGATCATATAAATTAATGGTTCACACTTTCTAATCGTTGTCAGGGATAAGTGGATGGGGACAAAGTAATCCTTAAGCACTAAAGAATTTTTGCTGTTATCTAGCAAGTGGGTATTATACAATACGTGTTTATATACAGATTCATGTTATCATATTTGCTATATTAAATGTACGTGCTGCCAAAGCAAGCACATGATATTTGCTTTATTATGTCATGGTCAATTTAAAACTAGTTAAGTTCCAAATGTTTTTGTCAAAGCAGTCTTATGATAAAATGCTTATTTATTAGTAACATCTTTATTAAACACAGAAGACTGAGAACTCGATTATTTGATTACTCCTCATCATTTATTTACCCTAGTATTTCACTCAACATGAGTACTGAAACTAATCTCATCTGAGATTCCTTATCTATTCTCTGAATAATTTGGGTAGCTGGAAGCTGAATACAGTTTCTAATAATATAATGTATTTTTTTCCAAGATGGTAGTTTCATTTACGTGTGGCGTTTAAAAATGCATCTTGGGGAGTGCATCAGCACGTTCTGGGATTTTTCAAATGTCTAGGCCCTCCTCCCACACCATGTTTTGATAGATGTTGTATTACAACAGAAGAGTTTTACAGCCTTGACATTTGAGAATCACTGACTCAAAACAGACGAGTGTATGAAATTACCATTTGTAGCCTCACAGTTATCCAGTCCAAAAACCAAAAGAAACTCATCTGCCTTAGATTGTTTGAAATATTTGAAAAGGCCACTTTGGCCCTGTGCTCGTCATCACGGCTTGCCTCTAAAGCATGGATATTTTTTGTCTCTCTTGTACAGAATCCTAATGCTCGTCCAAGACCCACCTCCCAGGATTTGGCGGGGTTTTGGGACATGCTGCAGTTGTCCATAGAAAATATTAGTATGAAATTTGATGAACTTCATCAGTTAAAGGCCAATAATTGGAAACAGATGGATCCTCTTGACAAGAAGGTAGAACAATGTAGATTTTGTATGGTTCATTTAAAAACCTGCACAAACACTGGACAGTCTAAATAGGCTTCTGCACTCAGTCCTGCCGTTTACAATGTGAAATGGAGCTGATATCATATTCATTTCATTGTAATGACAATGTTTACATAGTAACCATTTGGGATATTATCTGTAATATGTTTCAGGCATATTTTTAAAGAAAAACCTGTCTTTGTGAATCGGAAAATGGGAATGTGGCGCTTTTTTTGTTAATTAAACTTTAAGTTAAACATTTTAGTCACTGGAAGAAACTGCCTCCATTTTGCTTTTTAAACTAAAATAAATGACATCTCAGTGCATGATTGCATAGAGCAAGAATTCAATTTCCTTGCACCCCTAGGATGTGTTGCTGAGAAAAAAAATAGGAAGCCCTGAAAAATAACTGACTTTGATAATCATTTCATAAATATAGTAATAAAGAAATCACTGTTGTTCAAGTATAAAAAAAATACACCATAAAGTTTCACAGTAATTATAAATGGTGGGATTTTTCTTTTCAAAAGGGTTTCACTTTGGGTTGATTTGCTTGGGGAATATTGCTCACTGGGTTCCTCAACAGTTTAGAAATAAAGACTAAAATCCTTTTTCTTTAATTAATGAATTGTACTTTTTACATCTGACTATGTGACTTCAGCAGGCTCACGCTGGTTTCTAATGGCCATCTACCTCGGTGGCCTGTCGTTTGGGACTTTTTCTGCCCTTTGCTTTCCTATGGCCTGAGGTCAAAGAATTCCATGCAACTCAACTTCTAGAAGTTCGGGATGGCTATGCCCTTGAAACATGGGTGACGCTACCTTTTACAGATCTTCTCATCTATCAGAAAGCTAACAGCAATTCGATCCATTCTGCTGCTACCCATCATAATCTCAGGGTCCTTGGGGTCAGTGGGTTCCTTGGAGAAACCTGGTGCCAAGGGTCAATCTCTAAGGGACAGGAAAGGGATACAGTTATCACTGTCCCCCATCTACAGTGCCATCGCTATCAATCTGGGGGTGTTAGTCCGAAGCATGAAAGCACCATTAATGGTTGAGGGGTGGGTGTCCCCCATCTAGTGTTTAATCTGCATGTAAAACTCTCTGCTAACCAAGCTTTTAAATTGGCCTTATTTTAGGAAAGCACTGCCGATGTATACACACACTGGTAATTTAGTTTCCGAGCTGTTCATCGAATGTCTCATGTTGAGTTTTAAAAATTATTGCTGAAAAAAAAAAGGTACAAGGAAAGGAAAATATGATTAAAATGTTTCCAATATCCACTGGGTCCCCCAACAAAGAAGTTAAAATGCCCAAAAGAGGTGATGCTAAGAATTGATACCTGAAAACCTCTTGGCATTTGCGTAGTAAAGCGTTAATTAACTGGATTCCTAAATTTTTAGACAGTTTCGTCTGTGATCAGAGCTTTTCAGCAGCCCATGAATAAGGAGGGGGAAAAAATGAACAAACACAATCAAAGTTGGTGGACTGGCATTAGCACTCTGTGCTCCCCTTTTCTCTCCTTTAGGCCACATGGAATCCACCCTAAATGGCCAGTCAAGGAAATGCAGTCAAACCAGTATTCTAAGTCTAACTAGGTATTCACACTCTCAAGCAAAAAGGTACTGCACTGGTGAGCCTAAGCGTTAAGACGTAAACGATGCCCTTTGGAGAATCATATAATTCATATTTCGAGATATTTTCACATTTAGAGTTGTGAGCAATTGAGACTATTTTTATTTTAAATGAAAACATCAAATTTATATGGACCCTTTGGTAGCCTGAAAGTTCAACATCCTTTGCCTAACAAGATTTTCTGGTTTAGATCCCTTCTTTCCCGCTTGCATATATTTTTTTCCTGCCAAAGTGATGAACGGCGTGGTTTATTGTGGGTTTTTTTTTTTTCCTTTTTCTTCCAGTGGCATTTAAAATATCTAACCATTTTATAGTTTGTTGCCACTAAGGGGATGACCCCCTTCCGTACTGGGTTAAGTTTTCATGGGACATGAAATTACCCTGTGATTGGAATCGTCTTTGCCCCGAGGCCCCTAAGGACTGAGCCGGCCACCCACTCAGCAGGAGGCTTTAAGGGCCTGGGTCTTGGAACTGACCCTCATCCTGAGTAGGGAGTATCCGTGTCCCCTCTCTCCCCTGCCCCATGTACCGTATATTGCTTGCGTGTGTTTGTGTGTGATGTGCAAAAGGGTGTAACTCACTGTGGCATCAACAAACCTCAAGAACACAGTCCTTTACTCTGATCTCTTCCTGCTCATTTGGTCATTGAGGTTCGGGGGGGAAGGGAAGACGGGGTGGGCCTGGGGAGAGGGCGTGGATGGTTTGAAACTCCAAAGCCAGCTGGCACCCGCTGACTTGCCTCCGTAGAGGGGAGGCAGAGCTCTGAGACCCTGCTGCTCTCCTGTCCCGTCTCTGGCACCAGAAAGAGTGAAATCTCCAGAGTGGCAGCCTTTCAGCAGGGGGCCTTTTTAAATCCCCACATCCTTTCCTTGGCGAGAACTAGTCCTGCAATCCAAGCCTTACCCCTTGCCTTAAGCTTACCGGTATTTTTTTTTTTTTTTGTCTCTGCATCCTTTGAATACCCAAGCCAGAATAATGAAGAGAAAAAAATATGCAGTGTGCAGATAAGAACTAACCACCCTTAGGTAAAAGATGTGTGTTCTAACTCCTGACCTATCCCAGTTTTTCCCAAGCTTTGTCCTGAGAAGCTGTGTAATGTCCTGACCCTTCTGCTTTGATCAGGAGAGAAGGGTCCCTCCTCCAGTGCCAAAGAAGCCGGCGAAGGGCCCCGCGCCGCTGATCCGGGAGCGCTCGCTGGAGAGCTCGCAGCGCCAGGAGGCCCGCAAGCGCCTGATGGCCGCCAAGCGCGCCGCGTCCGTCCGCCAGAACTCGGCCACCGAGAGCGCCGAGAGCATCGAGATCTACATCCCCGAGGCGCAGACCCGGCTCTGAGCGCCCGCGCGCTCCCCGCGCCTCCCCGTCGCGTCGCCGCGCAGAGTGTGTCCTCCGGCCCCCTCCCGCCCGCCCTTTCTGCCCGCCCCTCTCCTCCATCAGCCGTTCAGGAGCCTGGTGACACCCCCTCCCCACTGTCGTGGTGTCGTTGTCAGCCTCGCAGGAGCCGTCCTCCAGTACCCCCTGCTTTCCAGACCAGTTGGCCCACGTTCTCCACCGCGCTTTGACGCCTAGCACTGACGCTGTCGCCCTGCCTCGCCCAGAGAGGCGACCCTTTCTGTTCTTGGCAAAACCCAACGCACCTGTATAGACGCGGCACCTTAAGGTCATTCTCCATCCTCGGTTCTCTAAAGTTAGTCCGTTCCTAGAGCTCAGCAATATAAAACCATAGGGTATTTCAGAAATCCAGTATTACAGGGTGATCCTTTGGGACGCTACCGTCTTCCACGTGAAAGAAACTAGGGCTCAGATTCCCTTTTTCCCCCATAAATGGTCATTATTTTTCAAAGCAGATGGAGCACTTTATTTGCCACCTGAGAAATCACACCCTCTCGCTGGAGATAATGAGTGCAAACAGGGAGTGGATTAGGCGGACCCTGGACCAGGGACCTGGGTGCGCTGCGTGCAGGAGAGAAGTCAGATCAGCAGGTGCGGGAGGGGCTGCGCACACTGCCTCGCTGTTATCTCATCAGTCACTGCTTCAAATGTTTCAATCAGCAGACGATTGTAAATTCGATCTTTCAGGGAAATTAATCTATTCTGAAAGGCAATAAAAGGAAGAAAGGCAAGGCAAGGAAAAGGAAGCACTGATGGTGTCAGATAATACATAGGGTTTTTCGTTTTGTTTTGTTTTGTTTTTGTCCTACTCTTAAGAAAATTTAGACCTGGAATGTTTTATCAACTTTTATTGTACTATGTATAATTATCTTGTGGTGGCGATGGCTTTTAAGGGGGAAAGGGTTGGTTCTGTTAAGTTGTTAGAATCCAACCTGATTACACATAGGTAGGTACACATCTGCGGAAGAAGTGGTGTAAATGGCAGTAGACTGTCTTCAGAGAAAAGTTTGGGTTTTCCTATCATCCCTTTAAATGCGACACATTGTTTTAACCCAGTAGTTCATATTTCAGACACATTTTCTCCTCCAGTCTCCTTTTACAACTGACTACACAGGATCCTATCCTACCCCAGCATCAGGGTTTTGTCCTAGGTCAAACTGGTAAAATAAATTTTCTTCCCCAGTAGACATGCTGCATCATTCCAAAGAGCTGTCACTGTCATCCTGAGGTTCCAGGTAGTAAGAAAAGGAATTTGACCTGCAGGGTTCAACAACCTTGAGGAGGAGGGGGTAGGGAAGGTCATGATTCATAAACACTGACAGAAATCCAGGCTGTTGGCAGAGAACGTTGGTTTTCTTTTTTAATCATGATTGGGGTAGTATGCACTTCCCGTCTAGCTGAAATTCTCTTTAGATGTCCTTAAGTCGGAGCAGTTTAAACATTTAGAATGTGGCAATCTTAAAGTATCACTGGCACTTTATGTCCAGCTCATACCCTAAAGCATGAGAAATTGCCATCGAAAAACGAAAGACTTCAAAACATATATTAGATATGTTTGCACCAGAGAAGACTTTTTAAAAAATACACTCTCATAGCCGGGTGCTAATTTAATTTATGAAATTCAGAAAGGTGATTGGGCTTTGGCCACAAATATTTTCGTGAACATATTCTAAAACCACTAGAGAATTTGCTACCTCTCAGAGCCATCGATGCTTTGAGCTATCTTTATACACAGGGCACAAATGTTTACTGTTGTGGTTTACAAGAAAAGGGCTACTAACTTATTTAAACACCAACCAACCAACTTTTAACTTGGGTGACCAAAGCCCTTCGAGTGCTTTGTAAAAACTGGAGCATACAGAGATTTTGAGCTTCAAGTATTTGCTATTTAAAAGAATACACCTTTCTTTTACTTTGTAGCAGCAATGAAAGGTCACACACAGTTTGGATGGAGGAATGACATCTGCCACCTTGGGTAGCCTGTGATCACATTCAATGCCGAAAATGGCTTGGGTCTCATAGATTAGCATGAACAAAGCAGCATTCATTTGAAGGTCCATGTTGCTTCCCAGCTACAGCTCAGTGCCCTGAGGTAGAGTTAAGGTTTGGATTAAGAAATAAATTCATGATGCAATTCAAGATCATCCAACAATATTTTCTTTGGAAACTGATTTAGCCTGGGATATTTCAAAGAGAGACAAGAGAATGCCTATTTATCTTGTCTATGTGATTGGTATTTGTATATTCATATGATATTTTTGGTAAGAATTTTAAATCTTTTACCTGAATGCCTACCTGTTCATATTGTGGACAAGGCCTCGTGACCTTTGCCTTCCTTAAAAACCCAATTTAAATTGTACGAACACTTTATAAAAAAGCTAATTATTATTGTTAAAAACCTGGCCCCATGCAATGCTGCTTGTTAACCACTTGACCCCTTAAACTAACACTCATGAGCATATCCTTTGTTACCTGGTTCTTTTTGATGTAATTTGTAGTAATGTTTTTTAGTTCATGATGGAAAATGTATGTACCCTGAAAAATTACTTATTTTGTTTAACTTTGGTATAAAGTCGTTGGGCATTTTCTTGGGGAAAGGGGGGTTACAAAAGAAAAGTTTGCCTCCCACATCAAAAACGTTCAAAGAAATTAAGTATTTATTATATTTTTTGCAGATGTTTCCATACAATTCACATAACCTTTTGTAAAGAGAGATGAAGAAATGGATTAAAGATTTTTAATATTTGAAATGGTAAATAAAACTAATTTATTTGTAATATATTTCTGTTATTTATAGATGTTTCTGTAATGTTTTACTGTGCATTACCCACTTTATTTTAAGCCTTATCCTTGTGAATTTACCATTTCTTTTTTAAAACATGTCTAGATGCATATTTTAAATAACTGGAATGTAAATCACTAGCATAGCTGAATTCCCAAGTGTAATTTTTAAAAATTATCTTGGTTTGGAAAAAAAAAAAAAGATTCATTTGAAAGCCTTCAGATGGAAGGGTGGGGAACATTTTTATGGCTTTATGAATTGGAATTTCATAGGCTTATTTACCTAGATTGTGTGTGGACAAAACAACAACAACTGTAAATAGATCAATGTTTCCCATAATGTAAAAAGAAGAAATTAATAAAATAATTAATGCACTGCTTTCCAGTCTGCATGTTTTTACTACTGAGTTCCGCTTCTTCCAAAATATAAATAATTGTCTTTTGGAGGTAGTAATGAAGCAATTCAGCAGCATGTCATTCTAACTTCCATTGGAACAACATGTTGAGCAGGGAGCTAGATCTTGCATCCTACTTAAAGGATTTAACTACAAAAGAACTAGAAAGTCCTTTTGCTGTCATGATCACCACATATGAAAGTATCAGTTCAGGAGCTGCAAGAACTGTTTTACAGTGAGGATCACTGTTTTTGTGAAAGAAGTTGCTAACCTCTCCAACATGCAAATCCAGGTATCTTTCACCCTCTTTGTTTCCTTCACATGCATCTCATCAATTTTGTTTCCCACACCATCCTCGAGGGTAGGAAAATCAAAATAACGTTTGCGGTGTCCAACCCATCTTCACAGCAAAGAAAGGCTGTGCTCCCAATATGACACAATCCAAAACCCAAATCTTCTTTCAGCTTCCTCTTCAGTGCCATCTCTATCCTTCCCATATCTAAAATTGGTAACCATTGGTCACTGTCAATTTTATCTGGTTTTAATCTGGTCATATCTGCATAACCTTACCTTATACACAAACATACAGATTTACAAAAAAAAAGAGATAAACTATCACACTTCAGGAAGTGGACTTGGACTTATCTCTCGTCTGAAAATACCACAACTCCACAATCTGTTCCTACAGGGCTTCCTCCCCAATCTTCACCAGAAAGTTCTGAGGCAAACCAATCTATTTATCTGCAACAAGCTTGGAAACTGTTCAGCAGATGAGCCACTTTTTCTGACTATACAGAAGCAAGACCTATGCCAGTCACCAAAATAACGCAGTGTACTTCTGAAGTGCTTCAGAAGAGGGATGATCAAGTGACTGAATCCCTTGGAGGTTAGAAAGATCTCATTACTTTGGTTCATGCACTGACTATTCTTGTAGTCTGAACCGTGATTATATACTTCTTGCCTTTTCACAAATTCATTCTTTTATTTCACCTGGGTTCCTTAAACATTTCGGCCAATCCCAAAACAAAATGAGTTAGGTTTTGTATGTAGAAATATGAATTTCACTGAAACAATTTCCCCTGTTACAGGGTCCACTCCCTGCACCCCCACCCTGCCAAAATGTAATTTAGTTTTTTATAGAAATCGCACAAAATTGTTTGCTCTTAATATGACTTTTCTTTTTATATCTTTGAAATTCATCCCTTGAAAATTCATTTTTGGTTTAAATAAAGGACATCTTAAAAACCAGTGTCTGCATGTGTTCATTCTTGAATGACATTGATACTAATGAGTGCTGGAATCTACCGTGGGTTTGTTCACCAGGTATTGGATTTCCAGCTGCTAAACCGAGATGGGATCAACTCCTTTTACAAACAGAAATCAGTGGCCCAGTCTGACAGTGATCTAGTGGTCCTCAGGCATTGACTAGCACAAATTGACTGCATAGGTCTTCAGTTCCTCTGTAAGTCACTCGTTATCTCAGGAAGCAGAGAGAGAAGCCTAGTCCACTGCTTCGGGTCCTTGTGCTTTCCTCTGGGTTTGTCACTGGCCCAAGGATCCATCCTCAGAAAATCCCAGGAACATGAAGCCCCAGTGCAATCCCCATATCTCAGGTTTACCAGCACAGGGATAATGTTGCCATGTCTTCTAAGCAAATGAGCACAAGCCTAAACTTAGAGAAAATGGCTGAAAGCAAGCCAGCATTTTAATAAACACCGAAAGTCAAGCTGTGCCATGGAGCTGATTAAAATATTGCATGAGTGGCTGTAGCACAGTGGTTGAGCACCTGCCTCCCACACATGAGGTCTTGGGTTCAATATCCAGTACCTCCTTTAAAAAAATAATAATAAAAACCTTGCTCTTCAGTGAAGCCAATTGTTTTCATTAATCCTGATTAAAATTGCCAAGTTTCCTTGTCACACTGCTGGACTGTCTTCTGGAAGAAGTAGATGCTAACTTCACTTGGAAACCTGATAGGTAAATTAGGGTCACTGGGGAGCTTCTGTTGAGATCTCAAAAAAAAGGTTCTCCGATAGAAAAACTCTCCCATTGGAAAAGGGAAGCAAAAAGAGCCTCAGTTTTGTTACATAGGGGAAAAGTGCCTTCTTCCTATTGACTTTACAGAGAGGTTATAAATAACGACAGGTCTCTATAGTCGTAAATTCCACTTCTTTCACTGCTTCTGACAGCCAGTGTTCTGCAAACTGAAAAGCTACATGCATAGCTAGCCTTCTGAGATTTGCACACACAATGATTAGCTGAACTAGAGCCTCATATCCAATGCCTACCATCAGTTTCATTCATGAAAGGTGGAGAAGAAATATCTAAGGAGTCAGATAATATTATGGGTGGCCCCAGATTAAAATAAAAATATTCTATTTACTGAAAAAGGGAGGGTCTTTTGTCTTCAGGAATAACCTCTTGCTACAGAAAATATTTACTGCTGTATGTGATATTTTTAAAAATACCAAATTTGTCACAGCCTCTCCTTTCTAGAATAAGTCAAAAGTTGCTTTAGAACCTTAGCCAATATGAGCTTGGCGAGTTTCAACTAACAATGTTGAGCCTGGAAAATGTGAAGAGCCACTCAAGGGCTCCTGAATTTTCTTACCTGAGTCACAACAAACAATGATCGCAGGGGGGACCCTTCCAAGGAGCTGGCTTTCTTTCTGTCCAGTCTCGGGTTGGTGCTCCAGCAATCCCTTGACTAGCAGGTTGTTCAAAATGAGATCTAAGAAATCTTACAGAAAGAGTGAACACTTGATGAGTAGTTTGGGAAAAATGGAACGATAGGACAGATAGGAAATCATGGGAAAACGATGATTTCCAAACAGAAGGTGAGTGTGTTGACTTATAAATAGTGGCGAAGCGGGGAATAACCAGCCCGATACTTCCGCTCAGGAGGACCTAAGACGTTTAGGCCTCAGCCTATTCCAGATTGGTCGGTGGCTGAGGCTACACAATTGTTCCCAATGGCACTGTGCTTTAAGATGGGTTAGGAGGAGGTCAAGGACTGGCTATTCTTCTATCAGAGGCAACACGTTAGAATTGGGTTAAACATTCAACTGAGAGAACTTGGGATAAATACTAAAGAAATGATTAGCTAAATAAAATATTAGTTCTCAACTGCCATGAGAAACTTGATACTGTGTCCACAGAGGGTTAGTCTGATAGAACAGTGTCGCTCAAATGACCCACCATTTAAGACAGCAGGTCCTTTGTGGCTATTAGGGTTTAAATTTGTTTATCAGATGATAGATACAGAAAAGACAGGGCTTCCCTGCCAACGCCGACGGCTTCAGCCCAGTAGCCGCTCCCCACAGGGTCTCTGCCAGCAACCACATCCGCAGGCAGAAGGGTGGGAGAAAATGGAGGCAGAGGGCCGAGTCTCCACACACTGCAGCAGGAGCGCCCATGGGTCATTTGGATGACACTATTTCGACTTGGGATTGGGTCGAAAAGCATCACCTCAAGCTGACTGAACATTTATAAACATCCCCAGCAGTGCTCTGGGTCGCGTCGTGGGTCCGCCTGTGTGCCCGGTAGGGACAGGGCCTTCGGGAAGTGGCTCAAACCCCAGGCCACGGAGCCAGGCTGAGTTTGAATTCCAGCTCTCTACCACTTACAGGCTGGGGTGTTTGGGGGCAAGTGACTTCCTTCTCTGTGCTTCACTTTCCCCATCTGTAAAATGAGGATGAAGAGAACACCGACCTCATGGGGTTGTTATAAGGATTAAATGAATTACACGAGTAAAGTCGACAGTGTCTGGCACACAGTAAACACTCAATAATGTTAAGTTTTATCATCATTTTTATTATCATTACACGTTTTACTTTTACCATGGAAAGACCAGGTGTCCTGGCTGGACTCTTGTGTGTGCTTTCTGCCATGAGGCAGTCACTAGGAGTAAGTTACCAAGAGATCAAGGAACACCCCAAGGTCACCGGAAAGAACAGGGCTAGCATTTGAGCCCACTGTGACCTGCGGATCCTTTGTTCATGTGTGTGGGAACAGGTACGAGCAAAGCAATCTGTGTGTGTTAGTGATAAAAAGTCATAGATGAACGTTTTAAACGGAACAAAAAATAAGCCTACTTTTCACTCCAGCTCTTTATCATGAACATCTTTGAACAGTTGATTGTATACTTCCAAAATGTGTCTAGGAATATTCAGGTAAGTATATACTTTTCCCCACAAAATGGAAATACACTGTGTACCTTTTTTTACTCTTTGCTTTTTCGTTTAGTTATGGACTGTTCCATTTCAGAACATCATGACCCATTTGATTCTCTTTACTTGATCCCTAGCATTCCCTTTTATCCTGTCCTCTTACTGATGGATACTTGGACTGTTTCCATGGCTTGTTATGAGAAAAAAAATCCTGTCATGAAAATTGTTTTACAAGTTATCTTCAGTGGACCTGGTCATGTAACTGTAGGTTAAATTCCTAGACAAAGGGACTTTTTTGTTTTTCAATATTGCCAACTAGCTTTCCAGAAAGCCTGATTTCACTTCAACTCCCTTGTATGAATTTTAGCAAGGTATCTTCAGCACCTATTTTTGCAAACAATGAAATAAATATTCATATAGCAAATCCAAAGGCATGCTACAAAAGAAAAAAGGAAGTGGATGTGGCTCAAGCAGTTGGGCCCACATGTGAGTTCCTGGGTTCAATCCCAAGCCCGACTTACCTCAAAGGAAAAAAAGGGGGAAAAAAAAATTAGCGTCTTGAATAAGGTCCTCTTTAAGGAAGGGGGAAAAAAGAAAGTGGAAATAATTGTAGACAACTAACGCTTCAAGGCGCCCCTCCCCCCAGCAGCCCCAGCCCCTCCCCCCGCCCTCACCCCCATCCTGAACTATGGCCCATGACAACTTTCTCTCTGAGCTTCTTCCTAGATACCCATGAGTGGTCATGCAAGAAGAAGTACAACGACTGTGTCTTCAAAAGCAGCCCTCGCTTATTTAACTCGTTTGAGCGCCGTTTTGGTTCTTGGCAAGCCCGTGGTCCCGGAATAAGACGGGGTTCGCGCTGACGTGCTCGCGTCCCTCCGAGAACGCGACCTTCCCTCCAGGAAGTAAGCAATATTTCATTGAGTGTTTTCTTCCTTTTCTTTTCTTTACAAGCAGACCTCCTGACAAATAAGAAGTCCGCCATTTCCTGCTCAGTCTGTGACCCCTGCCAGGGTCTGGGCGTTTCAAGGCCTGTCTGTCCACTAGCAGGAACTCCTCATCTCCCAGAGGCATCCCTTTGTCCCACTGGACAGGGCGGCTTTTTCCGCAGCAGCTTCTTCTCTTGAGGCTGGCGCCACCCAAAGCCGTGCCTGGGCTGCGACCCCGGGGCGGGTCTCGGCTGCATTTGGGCAAACATCCCTGGGCCTTTGAGCACGCATGAGGACGCCTCCTGCTCACTGCAGAGAAGCACGTGGAGGCGTTAACACAGTAGCTGCAGTTTCCTAAGGTCTGCTTAACGTCTTCAGCCCCAGATCTGGAAAGAGGACACTTTGACGTTGAATTTAAGCACAATATTTAAATTAAATGTAAAATGCTGCACTAAGCTGTTCCCACCCAATAGTAGCCACATTCTAGTGTTTTCTTGTTTGTATTGGGGGGGGGCAGGGCAGGGGTAGGCAGAAGGGAAGAGAACACATAACTGCAGACCATATCAAAGCAAAACCTTTTAAATAGGCCATAGCATTGTCTTTTCAAAAATACTGTAAAAGATGCAGATGGTGATGAATTGCAGGGGGAAGATTTATGGAAGCTTTATGGAAGGGTAGGGTTTAACTTGAAGGCTTTAAAAAGCCCTGAGGAAATGCTTCTCAAACTCCAGTGTTCCTAAGAATCACTGGGGATGCCCCCCTCCCCCACAAAAAAATATCCTGATTCAAGAGGTTGCCCTGAGAATTTTAACAGGTGTACCCAGATGGGGCTAAGGCTGGAGTCAGCAGACTGCCTGGGAGAACCTGCTGTCCAGAAGGGGTCTCCATCCTGGGAAGCTTTAAGTAGTCCCAATACCCATTTGCACATTGGACCAAGAACATCAGAATGGGAGAAGAATTGTGCAGTTAAGGTCAAGTCAGATGCCACCATAGAGGCATTTTAGGCAAAATGAGTAGGTTGAGCAAAGGCACAGAAGAGGGTCAGTGCAATGAGATGTTTGAGGAATTTGTGCAGGTATGGCTAGATTGTCAAGCTCAGAGTGGGGCTTGGACTTTCACCCAGATGCCAGGGCAAGGATAAATAAGAACTAGGAAATTGTGCATAAGGAAAAAAAAAACTCTGTCCTTACTCAAAACATTACTAGGAATTTTATGACCAGCTCATGAGAGGACACAACCATCTCTAGATTCCTATGAAAGGGGCACTTGTCTGGGGGCATGAGTGAGTATGTCACTTTGTTTTGGGATTCCCTGTTGAGGTTGAACATCTGGCTTTTTTAGCAGGCACTCTGAGAATCAGAACACAGAAGGCAGAAAGCTTAACATAACTGTATTTCTATGTAGTGATTAGCTGGCATCAGTTTGTTCTCCAAAATAGGTGAATCGATGACCTCCATGTCTGAGATATTTCTACATGGTCATGGTCTTGGTTTGCTCGGGCTGCTATGACAAAGAACCCCAAACTGGGTGGCTGACAACAATGGAAATTTATTTTCTCACCATTCTGGAGGCTCAGATTCTGAAATCCGAATCTTGCCTCTTCTAAGCCTTGGTGCTTTGCTGGCAATGCTTGGGCTTCAACCTCTGCCTCCGGTGTCACAAGGCAGAGTCTGTCTGCGTCCAATTCTGCCTCTGTTGTAAAGACACCAGTCATATTGGTTTACACTAATCCAGGTTGGCCTCATGTTAACTAATTACATCTTCAAAGACCCTATTTCTAAATAAGGTCACATTCACAGTCACCGGGGGTTCAGACTTGAAATTATTTTGGGGGGAACACAATTCAACCACAGTAGTTACCCCAGCAGAGAATATCAGCACTTTACAAGGAATCACCTATAATGACAGTTTCTCATTGACCTTATTTCTGCTTTTTTTGGTATAAGCCCAGCATCTACAGAATAATTGGGCAAACATACAATTATTAACATGGTAGCCAATGGTCCAGTACTTGACTAAAAAGCCAAATGCCATACAACAAAAAAGACAGTGTACATTTATGTCATGAAAAGTTCCTCCAGCTCTGGTCTGTGAATGGACTCATTTCAATCAACCTTCATGCCAACATATTTTCTCCATAGCGACATTTGAGATTTCTATCTGGGTATACATGCACGTTGAACCATAAATAAGGAAAAGGCAGAACCTGACTTTTCCAAGATAATTTAAATGTTATAGAGTTTGTCTATAGATGCTGATATTAATGCATATCCAATTTTTAAAAAAATCCTGTACCAATATTTAATTCTCCCCCATGTCAATCACACTTGCTCCCTCCTTCCTCACATGGATATCTGGGCAAATTGTTCCACAGATTATAATCTGCAAATCTAACATTCCAGAGTGTTCTTCCCTATTCCTTCCTGCTTTAAAAATAATTATCTGAGGACAATCAGCAAGGTGGAGGTGGAGTAAGGAGCTCCTAGAGTCAGCTCCTGCTACAGGGCTGTTAGTAAACAGCCAGAGCTCCCTGGAGCTAGCTGAAGCACCTGTTTGGGGCTCCAGGAAGCCAGAAGAGCATCTAGTCACATCCTTGAAGGAATGAAAGGAGGAGACTGCCCATCTGCAGAGAAGACTTGTAAGAAGAGGATTCCACGCCATGGAGGCTGGTGCCCATCCTCCACTGGAGGCACAAGCCACCTTGGGAGCTGTTCTGTGGCTGGAATTGAAAGTTCCACTTCCCAAAAATGGGGGAGGAAGAGATAGTTGGGCACCCAGCTACTGAGGAGTAAATTTAGCAGGCTAAAGCATAATCCTGAGAACAGCTAAAGTTTGAGCCTGTCCAAGTCAGAAAGAGGCTGGGAGCTGCCGTCTTAACTCTGTGTCTGGCACGAGGGGAAGGGGGATGGACTGAAAATCCCAGTGCTACTGGGGACTGGCTTCTTTCCATCCAGAACAGATTGCAGCTCTAGCCTAGGCTCCAGTGCCACCTCTGGGAGGAAGAAAGCTGCAGGGACCTACACCTGCCTCTCTGGGAAATTACTGGCCAAGCTGTGGAGGCTGGTGATTGCCCTACGTTGGCAACACAAGCTGCCCCAGGAGCTATTCTGTGGCTGAAATTGGAAGCTCCATTTCCCAAAAACAGGGGAGGAGGAGACAGGTGGCCACTGATTTTTGGCTACTGATTAGTAGACTCAGCTGGCTAAGGAATAACCCTAGGAACAGCTAGAGTGTGAATCTGTCCAAGTTGGAAAGAGGTTGGAGGCCATCATTTTGACTCCATCCCCAACCTGAGAGGAAGCCAGGACTGAAAATCACAGTGATGGTAGGAACTGGTTTCTTTCACCCAGATTGGCCTGTAGCCCTAGCTTAGGCTTCAGCCCCACCTCTGGCAGGGAGGAGGCTGGCAGGCCTTGCACCAGCCTATCCAGATAACTGCTGGTACATTTGGCTGGCACAGACTGACTAATCGAAAGTCTGATGGAGCAACTGCGATCATCTTGGACCTGCACTGCATAGATCGCTGCCCACACGTAAAGCTCCATCCCTGTTCCAGGCAGGGGAGAAAGGGGTGCGAAGCCTTATCAGTCTCTCTGGGCAACTACAGTCTAGGCCTGCAAGACTTGGATTATTCCACACAGCTGTGACTCTGTCCTACCCCTGGCAAAGGAGAAAATTGGGAGAAGCTTCATCGGTCCTTGGGGCAATGAGGGCAGCTTGAGCCCTCACAGTTTATAGTACCAACTACACCCATGGCTCCTACTGCACAACCAGCAAGGGAGAAAGGGCAAGAAGCCCTAAACTAAAGAGAAAAACCACCCAGAATAAATACTCAAGTAAGCCAGATGCCAAGACACCAACAAAAAATTATAATCCACACCAAGAAACAGGAAAATATGGTCCAGTTAAAGAAACAAGATAAGCCTCCAGATGACATAAAGGAGTTGAGACAACTAATCATATATGCTCAAACAAATCTCCTTAATAAATTCAATGAGATGACTAAAGAGATTTAGGATATTAAGAAAACATTGGATGAGCACAAAGAAGAATTTGAAAGCATACATAGAAAAATAGCAGATCTTATAGTAATGAAAGGCACAATAAATGAAATTTAAAAAACATTGGAATCATATAATAGCAGATTTGAGGAGACAGAAGAAAGGATTGGTGAGCTTGAAGAAATGGCCTCTGAAAGTGAGCATATGAAAGAACAGATGAAGAAAAGAATGGAAAAAATTGAACAAGCTTTCAGGGAACTTAAAGACAGCAAAAGATGTGCAAACATGCATATCATGGGTGTCCCAGAAGGAGAAGAGAAGGGAAAAGGGGCAGAAAGAATATTTGAAGAAATAATGGTAGAAAATTTCCCAACCCTATTGAAGGATATAGATATTCATGTCCAAGAAGCACAATGTACTCCCATTAAAAAAATCTGAATAGACCAACTCTGAGACACGTACTAATCAGAATGTCAAATGCCAAAGACAAAGAGAGAATTCTGAGAACAGCAAGAGAAACACAATGCATAACATATAAAGGATACGCAATAAGATTAAGTACTGATTTCTCACCAAAAACAGTGAAGGCAAGAAGACAGTGGTATGATATATTTAAAATACTACAAGAGAAAAACCTCTAGCCAAGAATCTTCTATCTGGCAAGATTATCTTTAAAAAATGAGGGCAAGATTAGAATATTTACAGATAAACAGAAACTGAGAGACTTTCTAACCAAGAGACCAGATTTTCAGGAAATGCTAAACGGTGTGCTAGAGCCTGGAAACAAAATATAGGAGAGAAAGGCCTGGAAGAGAGTCTAGAAATGAAGATTATTTCCATAAAAGTAAGTAAAAGTGTCACAAAAATGGGGAAAATAAAATATGACAGATAAAACTCAAATAGGAATAAACATATCCAATGATGTAAAGCACTTGTATTCAGAAAACTGCAACTCAATGTTAAAAGAAATTCAAAAAGTCCTAAATAACTGGAAGAACATTCCATGCTCATGGACTGGAAGACTAAATATCACAGAGACATCAATTCTACTCAAAATGATATACGGGGGAAACGGACTTTGGCCCAGTGGTTAGGGCGTCCGTCTACCATATGGGAGGTCCGCGGTTCAAACCCCGGGCCTCCTTGACCCGTGTGGAGCTGGCCATGCGCAGTGCTGATGCGCGCAAGGAGTGCCGTGCCACGCAAGGGTGTCCCCCGCGTGGGGGAGCCCCACGCGCAAGGAGTGCGCCCGTGAGGAGAGCCGCCCAGCGTGAAAAGAAAGAGCAGCCTGCCCAGGAATGGCGCTGCCCACACTTCCCGTGCCGCTGACGACAACAGAAGCGGACAAAGAAACAAGATGCAGCAAATAGACACCAAGAACAGACAACCAGGGGAGGGGGGAAATTAAATAAATAAATAAATCTTTAAAAAAAAAATGATATACGGATTCAATGTAATCCCAATAAAAAGTCCATCAGCATTTTTTTAATTGAAAATATGATTATCAAATTTATTTGAAAGAGTAAGGGGTCCTGAATAGACAGAAACATCTTAAAAAGAAAAAGCGAACTCTCATCTCCAGATTTTAAATTATATTACCTAGCTATAGTGGTAAAAACAGCATGGTGGGACGTGAACTTTGCCCAATGGATAGGGCATCCACCTACCACATGGGAGGTCCGCAGTTCAAACCCTGGGCCTCCTTGACCTCTGTGGAGCTGGCCCATGAGCAGTGCTGATGTGTGCAAGGAGTGCTGTGCCATGCAGGGGTGTCCCCGTGTAGGGGAGCCCCATGCACAAGGAGCACGCCCCATAAGGAGAGCCCCTCAGCGTGAAAGAAAGTGCAGCCTGCCCAAGAATGGCGCTGTGCACACGGAGAGCTGACACAACAAGATGATGCAACAAAAAGAAACACAGATTCCGGGTGTCGCTGATAAGGATAGAAACAGTCACAGAAGAACACAGAGTGAATGGACACAGAGAGCAAATAACTGGAGGGGGGAAAGGGGAGAGAAATAAATTTAAAAAAACAACAAAAAACAACATGGTACTGGCATAAAGACAGACACATAGACCAATGTAACTAAATGGATGATTCAGAAACAGACCCTCACATGTATGGTCAAGTGATTTTTGACTAACCTGTCAAACCCACACAGCTCAGGCAGAACAGTCCATTCAACAAAATGGTGCTGAAAAAACTGGATATCCATAGCCAAAAGAAGGAAAGAGGACCCTTATCTCATACCTTATTCAAAAATTAACTCAAAATGGATAAAAAACCTAAATATAAAATCAATAACCATAAAGCTTCTAGAAGAAATTGTAGGAAAATATCTTCAAGCCCTGGTGGTAGCTGGTAGATTCTTAAAGAAGATAAGAGCAGGACTGAGTGGACTACTGATGTTTAATGTATGTAGAAGTTTTAATTAGCTTTAATGTGAAAGTGTGGAAATGTATAGAGTGGATGGTAACACATAGTGAGTAACAGCGAGTTTATAAATGGGGATGGGGCTGAAAATGGTAGTCTAGGGATGTAAATACTAATTGACAGAATGCTAGAGAATAATCTAGGAACTGGATAACACAGTAAACCAAGAGGTGGGTGAGAATTGTGGTTGATGGTACAGATGCAAGGGTGTCCTTTGTGAGCTAGAGCAAATGTATATCACTACTGCAGGGTGGTGGGAATGTGGAGAAGCATGGGAAAAATACAACTGGAGAGACCTATGGACTGTGGTTAGCAGGAATAATGTAATAAGCTTGCATCTATGCCGAAGATATACTGTGTTGATAATGGGGCAGTATGGAGAATGTGAGCCAAATGTACACTATGGACATGGTAACAATCAGATGATATTATTTTATCTGTAACAAATGTTCCACCACAGTGTGGTATGTTGATGAAGGGGTGTTGTTTGGGAATTCTGTACATGTGCATGATTGTTTTATAAGTTTACAACTTCTGTCATAAAAAATATATTTAAAAAATAATAATAGGGTGGGTTGGAGGAAAAATACACCAAGTGTAAGATAAGGAACTATAATTAGTGGTAAGATTTTGACAATATTCTTTCATAATCTGTAATAAATGTCTCATGACAATGCAAGGTGTTGGTGGAGGGTTGATGTATGGGACCTCTGTATAATGTTATGCATGTTTGCTTTGTAAGTCCACAATTCTTACTATACACTTATTGTTTATATATGTTCATATATAAATGGTATAAAGATAATAATAATAATAGGGTGGGTTGGGGAAAAATACTTTGGTTAGTAGTAATAGTTTTACAATGCTCTTTAATCATTAGTTTAAAATGTTTAAGAACAGTGCAAGGTATTGGTGGTGGGTTGAATATGAGAATCCTGTATGATGCCATGTATGTTTGTTTTGTAAGTTCACAACTATTACTATACACTTATTGTTTATGTATGTTTATGTGAGTGATATACTTAAATAAATTTTTTAAAAATAAAAAAAAAAAAAACAACTACCTGATCTATTGGTTGTTCTTACTGTGACAGTTTAAAGCTGGGTGAACCCCAGATGATCATGTCTCTTAGAGCTAATCCATTCCTGTGTATGTAAACCTATATTAGACAGGAACTTTTGATTAAATTACTCAGTTCAGGGTCTTTGATGAGACTGCTGGGCCCAGGGTGGGTCTTAATCCTCTTACTGGAGTCCTTTATAAAGAGGAATAAAAAGCCACAGACACAGAGAAAAAGACCAGCGGGGGCAGACAGAAGTCTCCAGAAGATGAAATCAACAAATACAGGAGAGAGAAAAGCCACAGAGGGAGCAGCCGAGGCAGAACTGGCAACAAGGCCCAGTGGCGCAGGGAGAGGAGCTGACACTGCCCTGTGTCCTGCTGCGTGAGAGGAATCCAGGGCCACCAGCATTCTGTCCTCCGGGAGAAAAGGCTCTCCTGCTGAGGCCTTGGTTTAGACACTTTCACAGCCTCAGAACTGTAAGCTTTTAACCTAATAAATTCCCATTTTAAGAGCCAACACATTTGCTCCCAGCAGCCTTTAGCAAAATTAAAACACTTACATATGCACATATAAATATCAGCCATTACATGGGCTTTCGAGACTAAATTATTTCGAGCTGCTCCATTCTCCTTCCTCCCCAGTCCCTATTCTCTACGTATGGCGGTTCAAAGCGAGTGTCCAGGATTTCTATTAATTCTCCGGCAGGGCCTTCAAGTCTCTGGTCCTTTTGGCCTTTGAGTTTCTGCTTCCAGATATAACGCTTATGTTCTCTATTATGTTGAACCAGCCCAAAACTCAGTCCCTTTTTTCCATTTTCATGCATGCACGCGCACACACACACACAACCCCACAGTCCAGAAGCCTTCATAAATTCAGGACGTGGAGCAGGAGGAGAAAGAGCTGGTATCAAAAGCACACACACAGGGGGGTGGGGAGTAGTATATATGGGAACCTCTTATGTTTTTTATGTTTTTTAATGTAACATTCTTTGTGATCTATTAACTTTAATTTTAAAAAGTGTTAAAAAAAAAAAAAGAAAAACAAACAAACAAAAAACAACAACCCACACGCACATACACCCCAAGCAGTATAAAATGGTTCTTAAAGCATAGCAGGATTCTCAAAGTCTCCTTCAGCCAGCCCACCTCTACCGAGAGCCTGTGGACCAACCACAGCTCCTGGTTTTGGCAACTCCTCAACTTGCTTCCTTTTGCTTCCCTCTCTCTATGCTAAGCGTTCAACACTTCCCTTTCTAGAAAGGAAAGAAAATCCTCTCTCTCCTTCGGACCAGTTAGAAGTCAGGTTTAACCCAAACACTCCTTGAGGGGTCAAAATCTACTGAGAGTTTCTCTGGGATTATTCTAGTGCCAATGTTAAAATTTAAAAAAGAAAGAAATTAACCTTGTTATATAATACATTATAATTTTATATATTATACAGAGAAAGATTCTATACATTAACAAGACAAAGTTGTTAATAATGGGGGTGTATATTTTCAGTATGATGTTAACCTTTAAATTCTCTAATTAAAAAAAAGACAAAAGGCTATATTGGGGAGCATTATCTAGTATTGGGTAATGTCCTATAGTGGGTTCTCACTGCTGTGTTTGTGCAGAGGTGGCACTTTGGGATAAGTCAGACCCCATTTTGCCTCCTGGTCTTACAACTAACTTTCTGTGTGACTAGGAGCAATGATCTCCCTTCTCTAAGTCTCACTTTGCTTATAGGGACAATTTGGATCCTAGCATTCTGAGGATTAAGATTGTTAACATCTGTGAAATATTGTACAAAGTCTATAGCCCATTGCACAAATAGAATTAATGATGGCTGTAGCAGTTTGATATAATTGATGAATTCCAAAAAGAAATATTGGATTATGCTTGTAATCTGATCTGTACCTGGGCATGATTGAGTTATGATTAGGGCATTGAGTCCCCACCTCTTGGTGGGCGGGGAGTCACAGATAAAAGGCATGGCAAAGAACAGAGTTGAGGGTGTTTCTGAAGTTGGATTTTGATGCTGAAGACTTAAGCTGGAGCCCTGGGAAGTCAGTACGCAGAGGAAAGAGAAGCCAGCCCCAGGAAGGAAGGAAACTTGAACCCAGAGAAAATCAAGCCCCCGGAAAGTAAGAACCCAGGAAACCTGAACCCTCACAGATGTCAGCAGCCATCTTGCTCCAAATAGACTTTGGTGAGGGAAGCAACTTAAGCTTTACGGCCTGGTATCTGTAAGCTCCTACTCCAAATAAATATCCTTTTTAAAAATCAACCAATTTCTGGTATTTTGCATCAGCACCCCTTTGGCTGACTAATACAGTGACTATTATTATTATTATTATAGTGCTTATCAGGAAACAATTTTAAAAGAATATTTTTTAAGTGGGCATATTTTCTGTAATTTAAAACCTCTTTTAAAATTAAGCTTATTATATATTTTTAAAAGTGGGCATAGTGGCTTTGCATCCTTCCTGGAACAAGATGGAATACACATACATAGAATGTGTGTGCATGTGTGTGTTTCTGTGTGTGTGTGTGTGTTATTCCAGGGTCTCACTGCCTCCTTCCTTGAACTAAAATCCCATTTTCATTTCATGAGATCATGGAAATCCTGAATATAAGAAATAGGGTTTGAGGAAATAGCTCTTTAAAAAAAAATAGTTCTTTTTTAGTTATAAAGTTTTCAGTAAAAATTTTTAACTGTTGAGTCAAAGCAACGAGCACTCCAGAATGTAATTTGTGGGATCTGAATATGTTTTCCCATTTAAAGAGACTAATTAAACCCACATATCTATGGCTAATTGATTTGGACAAGGGTACAAAATCCAATCAGTGGGGAAAGAACAGTCTCTTCAACAAATAGGGCTGGGAAAACTGGATGTCCATATGCAAAAGAATGAAGGTGGATCCTAACCTCATATTGTATATAAAAATTAACTCAGAATGGATCAGTGACCTAAATATAAGAGCTCAAACCATAAAACTCTTAGAGGAAAGCATAGGAAAATATCTTCAGGACCTTATATTAGGTAATGGATTCTTAGACATCAAAAGAACAAACAAAGGGGAAGCAGATATGGCTCAATGGGTAGAGCTTCCACCTACCATATGGGAGGTCCAGGATTCAATACCCAGGGCCTCCTTGCCCATGTGGCAAGCTGGCCCATGTGGAGTGCTGCCATGCTCAAGGAATGTTACCCTGCAAGGACTGCAGCCCCACGCAGGAGAGCAGACTGCCCAGGAGTGGTGCTGCCCACATGGAGAGTTGACACAGCAAGATAATGCAATGAAAAAAAAAAAAAAGAGAGAGACACAGAGAAGAGACAATATGAGACACAACGAAGTAGGGAGCTGAGGTGGAGCAAGAGAATGGTCACCTCTCTCCCATTCTGAAGGTTCCAGGGTGGGTTCCCAGAGCTGCCTGATAAGAATGCAACAGACGCAGAAGAACACACAGCGAATGGACACAGAGAGCAGACAATGGAGGGGGGGAGGGGGAGAAATAAGATTTAAAAAAAAAAGCACAAGCAACAGAACAAAAACTGAATAAATAGGACCTCATCAAATTAAAAATTTTTGTGCATCAAAGGAAATTATCAAGAAAATGAAAAGACAACCTACAGAATGGGAGAAAGTATTTGGGAATCATATATATGATAGCCTTTTCATATTCAGAATATATAAAGAAATCCTACAACTTCACAATAAAAAGACAAGCCAATTAAAAAACACAGAGGACTTGAGTAGACATTTCTCCAAAAACGATATATAAATGGCCAATAAGCACATGAAAAGATGCTCATATCATTAGCCATTAGGGAAATGCAAATTAAAACCACAATGAGCTAACACTTCATACCCACTAGAATGGCTATTATAAAAAAAATAGAAATTAGTAAGTGTTGGTGAAAATGCAGAGAAATAAGGAACCTTATGAATTGCTGGTGTATTGTAAAATGGTGCAGCCACTGTGGAAAATAGTTTGGCAGTTCCTCAAAAAGCTTAACATAGAATTGCCACGTGGCCTGGCAATTCCACTTCGATGCCCATACCCAAAAGAATTGAAAGCAGGGACTCCAACACTCGTACACGAATGTCCATAGCAGTCACAATAACTGAAAGGTGTCAGCAACCCAAGTGTCCTTCATCAGATGAATGGATTAACAAAATGTGGCATATGCATACAACAGAATATTATTTGGCCATATAAAGGAATGAAGTGCTGATGTAAGCTACAACATGGATGAACCCTTAAGACACCACGTTGAGTGAATAAAGCCAGACACAAAAAGACAAATATTGCGTGATCTCAGTTATAACTAATACTTAGAAGAAGCAAACTTCATAGGGACAGATAGTGGCTCATAGGTCACCAGGGACCGGGATTTGGGGTGGGGGGAATTGGGAAGAGGGAGTTATTGCTTAATGGGTACAGAGTTTCTGTTTGAGGTGATTAAAAACTTGAGGAAATGGACATTGGTGATGGTAGCGTAATATTGTAAACGTAATTAATGCTATTGAATTGTATCATTGAAAGTAGTTATAATGGGGAAGTTTATGTTGTATATTTTTTACCACAATAAAGAGAGGGAGAGAGAGAGAAACTGACTAAGGCTTCTTGAAAAAGAGATGATTTCCAAGTCTGGGGCAATATGCCAGAGAAGCCCAGGATCTACAATTATACCAGATAGCAAGAAAATTCTAGAGACTATGTCGTATCAAAAGAACTTAGTATGTTAATAATACGGTAATATGGAAAAAAATATACTAAATGTAAGCTATGGCCTATAAGTAGCAGTAATATTTTGATAATGTTTTTTCATAATTTTTAATAAATATTTCACAACAGCGCAAGGTGCTGTTGATAGGGTGATATATAGGAATCCTAAATGTTAAGCATGGTCGTTTTGTAAGTTCATAACTGTTCTAATTTTTAAAATAATAAAAATGATAATAATTTTAAAATATCATGCTAAGAAACCAGAAAAAAGGAACAAACTTAGGAATCAACTTAAAGAGGCTCTCACTGGCCAGAATGGGTCAATTTAAGCATCAGTAAGAAAATAACTGCAATGGATTAAAACACACCAAATACATTAAAATCCATGAGTCCATACCCTAAAAATTTACAATAGCAGAATTTTTGACCTTTGGTTTTGTTCCTTAAACAAAGACCTGAAACTCTTGAGCTAAAACATCTTAGATTAGTTATTAAATCAAACAGCCTTTTAACCAGTTAGACAGGTTACTTCTTATATTGTTATTCATTTTTTCTGCCTTGGTCATAAAGACTGAATGCCAAATCACTACCCCCCTCCCAATAATTTTCAATGAAAAATTTCAAACATACAGCTAAACGGAAATAATTTTACAGTAATATCCACCCTTAGACTCACTACCTAGATCTCAATATTGATATTTTACTACACTTGTTTGATCACATATCTATCCAGCCACCCAGCCATCTTATTTTTGTATGCCTTTCAAAATGAATTGTAGATCTCAGTACACCTTCCTCTGAATACTTCAGCATGCCTATCCTTAACTAGAGTTCAGTGTTTGTTTACATTCTTTTAATCACTGAATTTTGTCATTAAAGGGCACACTGAGGATTGTCTGGTCTCACTCCCCTCCCTACAGCTATGGAAACTGAGCCACCAACTGAGCCAGCACATGTATTCTCAAAGCATGGTTGGAAAAGGTACTAGTTTTCACAGTAACGTTTCAAAGCGACATTCTAGGCATGTTTTAGAATTTTTTAAATTTCATTTGATTTTTTGAAGCCCATTTTGGGTCCTTCTAGCTGGACTGAAGGTATTTTGAAATAGTTGGCTCACCTTATAATAGACTGTAAAACCAATGCCTTGCAGAGAAGTTTAATGCAACCTCAATTCCTTGTTGAAAATAGGTGAGAGAGAAATTATAAACCAAAATTTGTCATGGTTATAACTAAGTGCTCTAAAATAAGAAAGAGTTACTCTTTGGTGAATGTCTATCAGGTCTTTAAAAACTGCTCTAGCTATAATCTACCACGTTTGTAAATATTTACAATTTAAGAAGCACATCTGCATTCATTGATGTAATTTATCCTTCAAAATGTCAATGAAGCAGGAAGCAGATGTGGCTCAAGTGATAAGGCCTCTGTCTACCATATGGGAGGTCCCAGGTTTGATCCGTGGGACCTCCTGTTGAAAAAAGAAGAGAGAGTATGCCAATGCAGTGAGCCAGTGCCCATATGGTGAGCCGAGTGCCCGCATGGTAAGCCAAGTGCCCACATGAGTGCCCGTGTGGTGAGCCAGAGCCTGTGCGTTGAGCCAGTGCCCGCGCAAGTGAGTCATGCAGCAGGATCATGATGCAACAAAAGAGAGACAAGGGAAGAGTCAAAGTGAAGCATACCAGAGACCAGGAACTGAGGTGGCACAATTGACAGGGAAACTCTCTCCTCATCAGAGGTCCCTAGGATAGAATCCCTGTGAATCCTAGAGGAGAAAGACGAGAAGAGAAGACAAAAAGAGAAATAAATACAGAAGATCACACAGTGAATGGACATAGACAGCAAAAACAGGAGGGGGGAAGGGAATAACTAAATCTTTTTTAAAAAAGTCAATAAAACAGATAAGGCATATGCTATTCTCATTTCAGAGGGGAAGAAATTGAGGTTCAAACAAGGTGATAGAGCTGGGAAATTGCAGAATCAAGAATTAAAGATACGTTTTCTGACTCTGAAAGTGGAGGTCATGTGACTGCCACTGGTGCTGCTGGACTCACTAGTGGTGAGCCACCTTACATCTCCTGGGACCTGTGGTATGTTGGGCACAATGTGGCTTTAATGCAGTTGGTTCATGAGCTTCACCAGCAAGCACCATCACAGGCTTGCTTTCTATACGTCCAGTTACTTTGCCACATGTTAGGATCATAGTTAGTATGTCTAACCCTGGCTAAATATCTTTCAAATGGGTGTTCTTAATAACAAGACTATGTGGATGAAAACTATGGATAAGTGTTTCCATAGGGCTACTGGGAAACTGAAGTGCTTGCCAAAGATAACTAATCATTAGATGCGGTACAAGAACCTAGGTTAGTTTGGAAGCATCAAGTTAAAATAAAGAGAAAAATCAGCTCAACCTGGATTAAAAGTAAAATATATTCCTTGGTGCCTATAAATACCAAACTCAAGAAGAACATATACTTCAGGTCTAGAATTATTCAGAGGTTTTTGATATAATCAGGACTCCTGGATTTCATTCACTTAGCTGTGCACTCTTCCAAGTGTTAGCTTCTTCTTCAGCCTGGGTGCTGTCATGGTAGGTGTTTTACTTTGCTAAGGGTGCCAATGCAAAATACTAGGAATGGCTTGGTTTTTATAATAGGAATTTTTTAAGGTAAAAGCTTATAGTTTCAAGCCTGTGCAAATGTCCAAATCAAGATATCATCCATCAGGGATGCTTTCTCATTAAAGGTTGGCTGCTGGCAGATCCTGACTCCTGCTACGTGACAAGGCAAGAAGGCAGCCAATCTCTGGGGTCCTCTTTTTCACCTGGCAGGGTCACAATAATGCAGCTGTCTTTCTCTGTGTGTTTCTGCTTTCAGTTCTCAGTTTATATAAAACTAGAACAAGAGGGAGACCCATCCTGGGTCACACCTCACTGACATAGTCCAATCAAAGGCCCTAAAGTGCTCTATTCAAGTGACCTAATCAAAAGGTCCCTTAATCCTTAATGCAATCAAAGGACCCCACGCCCATAGGAATGGGTTAGTTTAAGAACATGACTTTTTAACAAAAAACTTCAAACTATCACAGTAGGCAATGGGCACAGCAATGTCTGTGTTTATCCAAAGAAGGAGAGTATGGTTTTGCTTGAGCATTCTGAGACCTACCATAGTTTCTTTGTGATGTGCTATGGTGGGTGCCACACTGAACTGGCAATGGAGGCCAGGGTAATGGAGTGCACCAGTTGGCTAGTGGAAGTCTTGTGTTCATTCTGAGCCTGGGGTAGTGTCACTCTCTCTCTCAGCCATAAGATTCCCCAAATGAGAAATGCAGGCATTGGAAAGGAGAAAGGGACAAATGGCTACAGAAGAGGAAGCAATAAGTGTGTCTCGACAGCATGGTGGGACTAGGTTAAGACATGCAGAGATCTGGCCAGGAGTGCCAGGCAAGGCTGGGGCAGCCAGAGGACCCAAGCAGATTCCTCTAGCCTTGAGTTGCCACATAAATGGGACAAATGTGACTGTCTTCTATGCCCACCATGGTAGGTAAGTGTGGGGTAATACTGACTACCAAGCCATTTTGATGGTACTTGCGCCACGAAAATGATTCGTCAGCCATGTTAATCGTTTCATGTTAATCTTCTCCCGACAGAACTACTCTCATCTTAAATTTCCATTTTCAGAAAAGGTTGTGGAAACATTAGTTTGGATACCACCTCCTAGTTTGGAGCATATCAGCATGGCTAGCAAGAATATATTTAGTGTTCTTCCCCAACCTTCCCCATAGGTGGAGTTTTGGATTTATTCACCAAGATTGAATTGTAAATGATACTGGACTCCAGCTCCCTAGACTGGGCTTCCTGAGTGGAGATCTGACAGGTAACCTTGTTCTCAGCTGGCTTCTGTCATTATCCATTGGCCTCCAAGGCCTGAAGGCACAATGCAGAGCAGGGAAGAGGGATAGATCCCTCATCAAAAGCCACATTCCTGGTTCCAATCTTTCCCCCACTTTTAGAAATACACAATGTCAGCCCTTATTCGGTGCTTTCCCAACATGGCCTGCAGCTTAGTAGTGGCAAACCCTTCAACTGATGCTGAAAATGGTGACAATAAAGGAAAGGGAAAGAAATGGCAATCATGGTTCCTTTTCCTTTCAGTCCTTCCTTACTTATCAATGAGGCAGAACATAATGGTAGTACTTGAATGTATAAAGAAGTGAAAGAAAACAGCTAGGTGTTGTGCAGAGTTTCCATTGGTCTAGCAAGAACAAAACATACACGCATGCATAACATACAAAACAGAAATTGTGTCATTATGGTTATTCTGCATACAAGTTAAATGCTCTTTATTTCCATTCATAACTGGCATCACACATTATAAAGATGAGGGGTAAAATCCATACTAATAGGGGAGTGGATGTGGCTCAAGTGGCTGAGCACCCACTTCCCACAAGGAAGGTCCCAAGTTCGCCTAGGGTGCCTCCTAAAAAAAAAAAAAAAAAAGCAAACATGCTGGAAAAACCAACTCAGGAGAGCCAATGGGGCTCAGTGGTTGTGAGCTGGCTTCCCACATACGAGATCCGGGTACCTCAACAACAAAAATCTACACTAAGTAAAATCATTTTTCTTTAGTTAAAATAATGATTAATAGAGAATATAAAATAGCATGATAAGCTGAGAGAACAGAAAGACCTTTTTTTTTTTTTTTAGTATCTTCAGTGGTTCTATTTTTCCCTCTTTTTGAAGAAGGAAGCCTAAGCATTTATTTTGCACTGGGGCATGCAAATTCTGTATCTGAAGATCTCCAGGGTGACCCTGATGCACAGCCACCGCTGGGAATCTTTGGTCTATTTCGGAGGCTTCCCCAGGGCTCTATTCCTACCACCTACCCCAGCCCCACCCCAGCACCCACCCTCCTCCTCTCCTCCTTTGCCTAACTGAGCCCTATAAAAATAAAGGTTCTCCGCGCACAAGAGCCACCTGCTTTACTCAGCTGCAGCTGGCTCTCAGGTGTCCCCAATTTTAAAGCCTCCCGTAGTCCAGTTGTTCTGCAGGAATAATTCCGTTTTGAAAGCACATCAGGACTTTGGAGCTCTGCCTTTCATTCCTTGCTCCTCCCTGTTCCGGCTCCAAGGAAGCCTCTCAATTGCAGTCCTAATCCTAATCAACTCTTCATCAGCTGCAGATCCTTACCAGGAGCTCTGTTCTTTCCCAATAAATCCTGTCTTCCCAGCTTTCTGTCTCCAGGGAATGGTTTCAAAACAGGCCTCACTCCCCAGCCCCCGGCCACCGGGGCGGCTTCCCCCTGCCTCCAACTGCTGTTCACCGAGACCGCCTCCTTCTGCCCTGGGCGCCTCTTCAGCTCTCAGCTAGCTCAATTCTTATTCCTTCTACCTGACACGACATTCTTAGAACTTCCGATTTAATATTTTAACATAGACTTTTCTCTTTCTGGGATTGGAAGTGACATCCTTAAAGTTTACAATCACCTTTTTGGTGGTTTTGCCCAAGGAAAGGAGGATTTCATCATTCTGAGACCCCTATACTGAACTTTTAAATTTGCATTTTGTAATACAGCAAATTGATGTTTAAGATGAGCAGTGTTTTATGGAACTTTAACTGATTTCAAATAGCCCGTCTACCCTGCTTTTCGGATCTATTAATACACGTATTATGTCCTTAGATGGTGGAGGCCTAGGAGATCATCCTAACCAATTCTCCATTTTATTGGTGAGGCCAGGAAATGCGTTTACCCCAGAGTCACACAGCTGGTATTGCTGAGCTAGTAATATACTGGGTCTTCCGAATCTAAGCCTAGGGCCCTTTCTTTGGCACCAGGTGGCAGCTTTGGTTATAAATCAGTCACCTCTTCTGAGAATTCCACTTAAGTGAGCCCCAAGGCAGGCAGAGAAAGCAAGAGCAGAGGCCTGGACGCTAAGCCCTTCCCTAAGAACTGGTATTCCTTTGCACTTCTTAGGAATGATGTCAGTTGCAAAGAGTCAGACAGCTTCGTTTGAGAGAAATGACAGTGACCTAGCTCTCCGATAACAGTCCCTGGCTTTTGCATCCGATAACAGGTGGCTTTTGCATCCGATAACAGTCCCTGGCTTTTGCATCCGACAGCCCCTTCCTGAAGTTCTCACACCACATCCTTGTACGACGTTTTAGGAAAGAAGGAAGTAGGGGCGGCACTGAGGAACTAAAGGCTGGTATTATTGGAGGCTGGAGGGAGGCAGACGGGGGCTGAGGCCATAGGCTGGGGTGGGAAGAGAAACCCCCAGGCCAGGCGACAACGTGATAGCAGGATCCTGACCTGGTCAGGGGATGGTGGACACCCAGAGGCGGATTCGGATACCCCTGAAGATCAATCTGCTCCGCTCTACAACTTTTAAAAGTTTCCCCTTCATTCCCACATTTAATCCCCTCAGCAACAATGGGATGTGGATATTTATTTTTGACAAATTTAGAGATGAAGAAACCAGCCTTACAGAGGCCAAAAGACTTGCTTGAGGCTGCCCAAGTCCAATTCTCTTTCACCTGTACCCCAACATGGTTCAAAAAGACCTCCTGAAACATAGGGAGAAAAAAAAGAAGCATTTCCAAAAACCCAAATATATAGGCATAAAATCCTGGTGGTCAAAATTGTCTGGGCCTTAAAAGGGCAATAAAGCCCAAGGCAAGTATTGGCCAGGAACTGAGAATGAAAAGGATGAGAGGCCAGTTAAGAAAAAAAAAAACACCTCACTGTTATCTGACCTACCACTTTTGAATCTAGACAAGTCTTTCATAAGGATATTGCTGTACTACGCTTGTAGCTCAGAATTCCCAATCCATTGTCAGAGTTCCAGTTAACAGCAATCAAACCTGTTATCTGAGTGAAATCTTCACGGACAGAATATATCCGTGAACTTGGGAGCTCCCCTCACCCCTCTCCTCCCCTCCCCATAACAGAGTTCTCCCCAAACTGAGCCATTTCTTCCCGTCACTTCTAGCTTCAGGCCCGCAAACATTCATTTACATACTCGCACAAATGCCATTGCAAATGAGCCTACAAGTCTGATTCTCCTGGGCAGAGATTTTTGCTTTACAAAGGGGATCAGCACCTGTAAGAGGATGCAGGGTTTAGCATCGAGACACCCGGTATAATCATCTACAAAGCAGTGGAGGATCAAGTGGAAAATGCCCTTCAAGGAAAACAGGCTGTGGTCTGAAGCTCGTGGGCAGACCTAGAAACAGGAAGGCTGAGATTAGAGTCTGCTTTACAGTTCTTTTGATGTTTCCCGAGCTTCCTCGGGAAGCTGGCTGAGGCTCGGAGAGAGCAGAGCCCAAGGTACCTCTGCAGGTCCAAATCAATCTCTGAAGAGCGACACATTTCACCAAGTAAATTAATCTCTCGGTTGGGCTCGGAAGTGGCAGTTCTTTTATAAAATTTACACTGGCTAAGTTTACTTCTGGTGTAGCTCAGGTCACTGAAAGCAAAGTTGTGATCTACTTTTATTTTTTTCTACATGGAGGTATTTATCTATTTGAAAACAGATCTTTGCTCCAGGGTGCATTTACTGCTTAACACTTCTGGTTCTAATCAATATGCATTGCCTTGTTTCAATTAAAAAAAAAAAGTGGAGGTATTTGGGTTGAAGGAGAGAAGAATGGGAAGGCAATGTTATAAATCTTCACTTTCCTTGTGATTACAGCTGGGACTGAAAATTGCCACAGGGCTAGTAGATGAGAGCTAGCCCTCCTTTACATTTGGGGACACAGTGCTTAAAAGAGAGCATGGAAAGGAGCAGCCCAAGTAAGCAATGGCCACTAAGATTAAGTCTAAAAGTTCTGGCAGACTCAAAATTAAAAAAAACCAGAAACTTACTTTAAAAAGGTAGTAGCCAAAGGCTGCAGGCTCAAAAAGCTGATACCTAGTAGGGGAAATGAAATTGATTGAATAATAGAAGTTAATACTTACGCAGAGAAGCTACAAACAGATTTTCTTGGCTTAAGCGATTTCCACATTATTTCAGGTACTGGTTAGTCCTAAAACTTATGAAATGAGAAGCATGTGTCAGATCCTATGGGTCTTTGGGAGAACCCCAAGTGGGTAAAGGGAAATGGGCTGGGGAAGGAGCATGGGAGAGTTTTATAGACGGCAGAAAAAGAAGTTGAGGTACTTAGAAAAAATAGTTTGTATACAGTCATCTGCTACAGTAACCACCAAATCTTGACTTTTTTAAAAATTATTTATTATTTTTTTAATTACATTAAAAAAAAATGAGGTCCCATTCAACCCCACCGCCCCCGCCCCCCACTCCCCCCACAGCAACACTCTCTCCCATCATCATGACACATCCATTGCACCTGGTAAGTTCATCTCTGAGCATCACTAAGGGTCCACATCATAGCCCAGACTCTCTCACGTTCCATCCAGTGGGCCCTGGGGGGATCTACAATGTCCCGTAATTGTCCGTGAAGCACTATCCAGGACAATTCCACGTCCCGAAAACGCCTCCACATCTCATCTCTTCCTCCCATTCCCCACACCCAGCAGCCACCATGGCTACCCTTCCCACACCCATTCCACATTTTCTCTGTGGACATTGGATTGGTTGTGTCCATTGCACACCTATGTCAAGTGAGGGCTTAGATTCCACATGGGTACTGGATGCACTCCTCCCGCTTCCAGTTGTAGACTTTGTTGAATAGTAAAATAAAAATGGTATTATGAAAAATAGAGGTGTTTCATTCCAAGCATAAAATGATGGGAAAGAAGTGGAGCTCACAGAGTAACTGTGGGTAACCACCAGAAAGTAGAACTTTGATGAGCCTCAGATTCTTAGGCTAAAAATGGGAATAACCACCTCCCATCTGGGATTTAAAGCCTAAATGAGATACATTCATAAGGCACATAAGATATGGTTGTAACAAATGCCTGCCACTTAGTAGGTGTCCAGTTTTTATCTTTTCTTTTCCAAATGAATTTAACATTTTCATTTTAATACTAGATTTGCAGTTTTCAAAAACAGACACCACAATTGGAAGGAGAATTATTTTAAAATAAACGATGTCCCCAACTGTGTAGTTTTACTGTGCATGAAGGTTGGGAAAGAAAAAAAGGTTGACTAATGTAATACACATAGGCTTTTCACAGAATAACTTGGATAAATGCTATTTCAAAACACAAATCATTGGCAAGAAACTTAAAGCAATAAAACAATGTTCAGAGGAGGTAACATATCGAAGGGCAACAAGAAAATTTTTTAAAAAGAAAAAGGCCTAGCTGAAAATTTTATTGTAATTTAATTGGCTAATTTTTGCTGTATTTATATATATAATGTAACCCATATATAGTCTCTAAAATCCTAACCTCACATTAAAACTTTTAAATTAATATATATGGCATTATTTGACATAAAAGAGCTGAATTTGTACTGAGATCATAAATTCGAGTGACCCAATCAAATGTCAACAGCTAAAATAAGTTTGAGTCTGGATAAATGTATATAAAGACAGTAGCTTAGAATACTAAAAAACAAAACAAAATAAAAACCCCAAAAAAACAAAAACTGACAAAGCTTCCTAGGTTAACAATTTATCTTCTAAACCCCTCTATAGTTTTATTTTTCTTACCCATATGATATTAAAGTGATTATCTATAAACATGTTCTTTCCAAATAAGAGTAAATTATCACCATGGGATTTGATTCTATTTCTATCATCCACACAGTGCTTCAAAGTTTGTCCATTCCATTGATGTCTGTAAAACATTTCACTCAAAAACCCAGTTTCCTTGACATTTGGTGAAATCCCTGTACTGTTTTTTGTTTTAGTCATAACATTATCAAGTTTCCCTTATTTGTCAGATTTCCTATTATGACCATCATCTATAAATTACTGCTATTAGACTGTGGAATATTTTCTCTTTTCAGCTGCTGAATCATTAAACTCAGCCCAGAGGCAGTCTGGTTAAGTGCAGGACTTAGGGTTAGCCATCAAGGCTTGACACGACTTCTTCCTGTTAATGTGCTTACCGAAAGCTAAAAATCTTTGAACAATACTTTTTACTCCCTGGTTAGTTTCTAGAAATAAACTTACTTTTTGCTCTGATACAAACGAATGTTTAGCTTTCTGTGCTGCTTTCAGGTCTATTCATCAGAGGCTTGGCTTGATATAATGTATGGGGCTAGGTATACTCTATAGTACCAAGTATCAAATTTATGTTAAACTATAAATAAATGAATTGACCTGAGTGATAAAACAATTCCACAGCAAATTACATTTCTCTTATAAAATTGTCTAATGCCCAAGCAAAAAGACCACAAAACCAATTTTTTTTTTAGGTCTGGAAAGAGAATTAATTGTTAACTTCCAATTTTCTGCTTAAGAGAAACAATGGCTTAATTTGAAGAATGATTTAGAGCAGTGGTTCCCAACTTGTCTAGATATTAGAATCATCCACAGATCCTTAAAAAAATTCCCAACTGCATGCTAAAGTATTTTTTGAAGCTTTCCAGTTAATTCCAAAGTGTAGATAAGTTTAAGAACCACTGGTAATAAATTCTGGTGTCTAGTAATGGCAGAGTACTATTTTTTCAGACTAGTTCCCCATCCCACCCCCAACAAGTAACAATAATAAAGTATGAACAGAAACTAATTGAGGGCATAGAAAATGACCCAAAGCAGACACAAACAGAAGGGTTGGACTGTCTACTCTTAAAAACAGGGAACTTCAAGGGGTTAGATGTGCAAGTTTGTGGCTCTTTGCTTCATTCCTGAGAAGGGTATGGGTAGCAGAAACCTGCTTTAGTGGCTTGCGATGTCAAGGCCAGAGGTGAAACTGGCAGAACAGATGCAGTTAGGAGAGTGATCCTGGAAAGGAGAGAGCTACAGAAAGCATGAACCTTACAATCTGACATAAACTCTGCTCAAATCCTTGGCCAACTTATGCAGGGGAGACCCTAGTGGGCCCATTAAAAAAGTAACAGCTTTAAGATGAAAAACTGACCAGAGATTTCAACTACTATGCACTCCCAGGGAGACAAGAGTTTCAAGTTACAGTCCAGCCAATTTAACTGCTTGCCAGTACAAAAACTAACACTCTTGAGAAGAATGTAGCAGAATCCAGAATCTTTACAACGTACCACCTATAATACTGACCAAAAAAATCACTAGGCATACAAAAATAATAATACATGACTCATGCTGAATAATGCAGCCAATAAAAGCTGCCTCTGATAATAACATAATTTTACACTTTGCAGACAAGGACTTTAAGGCAACTATTTCTAGGAGAGGAAAGAGGAGAAAAAATATTTGAAGAAATAATGGTCAAAATTTCCCAATTTAATGAAAACAAAATAAAACAAACTCACAGATTCAAGATGCTCAATAAACCCCAAGCAGGATAAATACAAAGAAAAATACACCTAGGCAATCATATTCAAAATGCTTAAATCCAAAGATAAAAACAGCTAGAGGAAAAATAAAGACATTATATACAATGCAACAATGATACAAATAACAGCTGATCTCATCAGAAATAATGGAGGCCAGAAGACAATGAATGCTTTGAAAGTGCTGAAAGAAACTACCAACCCAAAATTCTGTATCTAGTGAAACTATCCTTCAAAAATGAAAGTCATTTTCAATGAAGAAAAATGGAGAGAATTTCTCACTAGGAGGCCTGCACTACAAGATATTCTTAAGGAAGTTCTTCAAGCTGAAGAGATGACAATAGATTCCTTTGATCCACAGGAAGGACTGAAGAGTGTCAGAAATGGTAAATAACTGACAAATATAAAAGATATATATTTTTCCTCCTAATTTTTAAAAAGGTACATGTCTGTTTAAAGCAAATATTATAACATTGTACTGTTGTGTTTATCCTGTGTGTCTAGCTATATTATACATGAAAACAAAGGAAGAGAGGAGAGAATGAATGGAGCTCTACTGTTACAAGGGTCTACATTTGATTCTTTTATATTAACTCTAAGTAGATTGAGATATGAGAAGTTAGAGATATATTGTAATGCCTAGAACAACCATTAAATAATACAAAGAGGAATTACAAAGAGGGATAGCTTATAAACTAATGGGAAAAATGCTTCAGTACTGAAAAAATATTTGATTAATCCAAAGTCTAGAGGAAAGGGCAAAACAAAAACAAATGGTAAACCTAATCCATATCAACAACAATTACATTAAATATAAATTGAGTAAACATGCCCAGTGAAAGGCAGAGATTGTTAGACTAGCTAAAAAAAACAAAAACAAAAACAAAAAAACCCAACAAGACTCAACTACGTGCATCTAAGAGGGAACTTTAAACACAAAAACACAAATAGGTTATATGTAAACAAATGCAAAAAGACACTAAAAAGCATGAAAATAATTTATATATGAATTTGACATGAACAGTTAATAACTTTCATTTTTCATATGTACCTTTCCAATTATATTTACCTTTCAAAAATGGCAAAAACCTCAAAAGGGAGAAAAAATTAAATAACTCAGGCAGTTCATTTTGGGAGATTTTCTTTTCTTACCTTTGGAGTCCATTTGAAGAATAATACTTACCTTAAACATCACTCATAAGGCTCCTTTCTCCCTTTTCTACAGTGATTAATGAAAGGTCTTAACAAGAGAAGGCTTTCAGGATTTTCTGGTCTCCCTTATCTGTACTCATGGAGAAATTTAGGCCTTTGATCTAGGTACTGGAGCAAGCAATGATTCTTAAATACCTTTATTTCACTTTTATAATTGTTCATTTTATTCCTATTATTTAATTGATATTTCTCTTTTGGTTTCTATTTCCATGCCCCTTGGGGGTGGGGCCAGCCCATTTGAGGTCTATTCCCTACAAAGCCAGCACTCTTCTCCGGCTGTAACATCAACCACATCTTTCTCTGTTATTTTTCTTTCAACTATTGGTTGTAGTTATCAATTTACCCTTTCACTTAGAAAAAAAAAAAGTTTAGCTTTTTCTACAGCAGGGACTTTTTAAAGTAGGGCTTCAGAATTAGAAAACTCAAATTTGATGTAATTGTCTACATTCTCTAAAAAATATTGAAGCTATGCTTCCTCAAACTTAAGACAATTCATAGCTAGAACAGAGTTGGAAAGAACATGACTGTAATAACAAAGAAACCTCATAGCAAGCATGACTACAAAGAATAGTTTTGTGGCATGTGACAAATCTGCTCAACCATAGAAGTGAAAGGAACATTATCAATTCCCTTCTGGCCATCTGGCTTTATTAGTTGTCTATCTCAACAAACTCCACTGTGTATGGAACCATTTTTTCCTGCAAACTGTGATCTTGGAAAATGTTTACTTGATAAAATAACCCACCCTAGACAGAGCCCCCATTTATTTCTTTAGGAAATATTTTAAGATGTTTTAAAAGGTGATCTCTGGACAATTTAATACACATTTGAAGCAAAGGCCCTACCTAACAGTACACCACTGAGCAAAGTTTATTTTAAAGGGCAATGTATTAGATGGGCAAAGCTAATAGATTTTTGGGATGTTGTTTACTTCTAAAAACTTAATTCATAACCAGGTGCTTCAAAGCCCTTCCTTTCAACACTGGCCATGTCTTAAAATGGGCAGGGCAGATCACTCAGGGATTAAATGTTAATTTAAAGACTTGATGAAAAGATTCATTTCAAGTTGCATGCAGTTTTAAGTAAAGCTTTAAGGGCCTGCTATCGAAAGTAAATATCACACATCCTGTTTATACATACTGACGTGTTGTCCACAGTTCTTCAAAGAGCTGGTGACATCCCCAACTCATACTCTACCCTACCCCCAACTTCCTGCTCATTGGGATGTTATATTCCTACTTGTTAAGAAGCACCTCCCCTCAACAAAATACTCTGCATTACAATAATCTGTAAAGAAAATACTTTATTATGTTATGAAAAAGGCATCAATCAACTAGATTCATATTTGTTTGAAAAAAAAAATTGAACATTTATTAATTAGACAGTATGTGGGGCATCCTGTTCCACATGGGAATGAGAAGATGCTATAGGTTTTCTAAGTATTGCACAGTCTGAAAAAACATCAACAAAAAAAGGGTAGGGGAGGAAAAAAAGATCACATAATCTTGGGAACCATCTCACATTATGAATAATCTACCAAGAAACATTTAAAAAAGAAAACCCTTTGTTTCTACAGTAGCTTTGTGTTTATAGTTCTTGGAATGACTGTATTCCATCGAAGACATCTCAGTAACAGGAATCTTCATTTTAGTAATCCCATGTGCAAATATTAATAAAAAAATATATAAAATAATGCAATTCAACTCTTGCCATCACCCCGGCAATCATGACAACATTTTTGAGAACTGTTTCTCTTTACAAAGGGTTAAGCTGTAAGTTTTGCCTGAAGCTCCATCTCTGCAGCCCTTTTGAGTGCAACATCCACTAGAAGCTGAAATCCACTGAAGTCCTGGTTGAGGTCCGGTGGGGTAGGAGGAGGAGTGTTGAAAAGACCACTCTGTGTATTTGCACTTGGTCCAGATTTACACGTGTCCTCTGGGTACATGAGAGAGGTGTCTGTGAAGTTGTTGGCTGCTATCTGCTGTAGATCTGTGTTTTGTCCCACACCAACGGACTGGCAGAGTGGGAAAGGCACATCTTTCAATGTAGTCACAGTGGTATGGCAGATCACTGATGGACGAGCCAAAATGGATCCTGGGGATGATGGCTTGGGAGACAGTGGCCTCGCTAGGGTTGGGTTTGGTCCAGCTGTACAGGAATGAAATGGGCTCTCCTCTAGAGCTGGCATGAAGTTTTTGATGCCCATTGCTGACTCCACAGAGTTAGCTTCAGAAATCTTGGCCCCACGGCGGGAAATTGTGAACTGATTTGGATCTTTGCCATCCTTTCTCAGCATGTCAGGGAGAAGCCTGCGCCGGGCATTGATGAACCAGTTACAGACCTGGAATCAATGGGAGTATGCTTTAGCACTTTGCTTATTCACTCAGTAAACAATTTCTGAAACCCTTCCATGAGTACCTAACTGATCTCTCTCTCTCTATAGTAATGCAGGTATGAAAAGGATTATCTCACCTTACAAAAGTTATTCCAAGGTATCTGAACCCAGCCAAGAGAGAGAGCTGCTTCCTGTTATAAACCTCCTTCTCCCAGGACAAATTCCTTTTTTTTTGGTCTCCTCATTCTTAAACCATTTCAGGAGGAAAAAGGTATAACTTCTCAAATTCCTGACCATGTTTTTAGGGAGCAGAGTTACCTTTTAACTCTCTTCCATATTAACCTATTACCTTCTGCCCCAGCACATAGGTTAATCAACTACAGGAAAGCCTTCCCTGTATGAAAAGGGCCACTCCTCCCAGTTACTGATTTTTCCCAGTTCAAATGAATGTGTCAACAGACATAACGTGAATTACCTCACTGAAGTCTGTCCTTGTTTAAATATCAAACCAGTTTCCTGGGTAATAGAGTAAGGTTTAATCTCCTTTTTATGTTCCTTGCGTAAAGGAAGGGACTTTTAGGCATTAAAGGAAATGCTATTTGACAGATGATTGTCAAGTGTTTCTCTAAATAGCCAGTTATTAGCTTTTAGCACTATAAAGTCTACAATAAAAATACATGCCTTTTTTGTGAGTGTGGAGGAGCTTAATGACTTGACACACAGGAATGCTATTAAAATGACCTTGAAAAAATAAAAATGTGTACATAGACTTCATGCTCTTTTTCCTCACCTGTAGTGTGGATAGGTGTGTTTGCTGGGATAGTAATGCTTTCTCTTGCTCTGAGGGATAAGCATTGTATCGGTGTTCATACAGCCAGTCCCGGAGAATCTGAACAGATTCCTTGGGCAGGTTGCCCCTTCTTCTTCTCTTGCCTGAGCCACCGGAAGAAGAGAGGTCCAAGGGGATGTCCATGCTGTCGTCATCCTCAGTCTCACTGCCAGACGCTGCAACAACACCTGGGAAAGGACAAAGGCTGCCCATCAACCTCTATGATCAGCAGAGCACCTATTGCTAAGCTCATTTATTTTGACTATTCAATGCAACCGTGTTCTCTCAACTATTGAGAGCTAGGTAAATGACCAGTGTTTTTTTGTCCTGACATACTAGAGTACGTGTAAAGTACTTTGACTAGCTGCACATGGTGGATTCCTTTCTTGCCGCTTTCCTAAAGGAATTAACTTCTCATTTTCCTTTTGAATCATGCTTTCCTCTGATCCAGCAGAGCAGACAAATTGCACCCAAAGTGAAGAGCTCCCCACTTGTGAAAGGGTCAGGGTGAATGTGCCTAACAACTTCTTGCTAACTAGGAAAAGTAACGTAATGTACATTGTAAATGCTATTCCTCGAGGATTTGAATGAAATGAAAGTTTCATACATTTATTTCCCACTGATACGAGGGAAAAATTACAGACTCGAGGCAGTTACTATTATAAAGGTAAAATATATGTTAAGATGTTCTACTAATTCCATGGTCATTTCTTCCTGCTACCAACATTTATCCATAATTAGACATTTACTTTTAATAGACAGTACTTAATCTCTTTTCCTTAAGTACAAATAAGTACCGAAGTTTTTCAGTTTCATTACAAGCAGATATTTTCCTACCATTAAGTACTTCATGAAGGCCAAAAGATGCATAATACTGAATAAATTTTAAAAATCTCCAAAATTTCAGCTGCTAGTTTAAACTCAATTTAGAATACTGCATACCAATTCAGGTAAATTATTACACAACAAAGAGAAATAGTGTAGTCCCCAAAGAAAACTCTTCTGGCTTTCAGTACTTTAATCCTACCAGAAATTTCAAGAATGCACAAGACAGAGAATATTTAAATCACAGACTGGGTTAGATAAAAATTCATACCTGGCCCTTAAGACAGTTAAACATCATTCTGAGCACCGAAAAAATTCAAATAACAAAGGCCACTAGTCACCTGACCTCAAAATTACAATAGGGAACTCTGAACGACTAAAGAAATACACTTTGATGATATCTAGAATTTTAGAAATGTAAATGCACACTTGAATATACCAGCTATTTCTGTATTAGGGAAATTAATTAAAATACCACACAAAATTAAAAACATGCATTCTTGGCTTTGTATTTTTTCTCCGTCATATTTAATTTCGGCTGAGAAAGGATGCAACTTTGAGTTGGTTTACCATCATAGGAAATAAAAGACAAAGTATATTCTTGATAGAGATAAACCAATCAAAATATTTTTAAGGAAATTTTTTAAAAAAACCTTTGTTTTAAAGCATATTAACAATGAAAGTGAAAAAGCCTCTCAGTCAAAGATTTGTTGATGAGATAGCTTACCAGTTAATTGACTCTGGCTTTACTTGGTGACACAATTTTAGTTCTGGACTGCAGGGGGCAGAAGGTGCTAGAGGGAGTGTCTGAAGGTAGAACTCTTCACAGACAAAGTAGAGCAAGTTCTAACAAAAGAGAATGATCCTGCAAAGTCGTTTACCTCAAGGCTTAACAGACATAAATAAACCGCAAAAGAATCCTACATTTTAACCACCCTGTAGTTAAATTTGCCATCTCTTTAGAACGGAAGATTTGACTGTTTAAAAAAAAAAAGGAGAAGGAAAAGGAGAGGCACATTTAAAACTGCAACTGCTTTCACTGTTGAGAAAATGGGAAATTTTCAAAAACTCTACTGAAATGTGTGAAGAGCCGTAAGAAATTGTTTGTTTTACTTTTACATTTGCTTTGATAATTAAGGAAATCTAACTTTTAAAAATGTGTCAAACGATTGCATGACAAAAGCAATGTGAAAAAAGCAATTTAAGCTCTCCACCATCTGAAAAAGGCATTCTTCAAGGCTATTTATGCCCCCTCCTTTTTAATCTAGAAGAAGTGTGAAAATTTGCTCATTGAACTGTGATTTCCCAACTGTAAATTGGTAATAACAAAGAGATGGAAACAAACAAGAAACCTGAAGGCTGCCCTTTGATCTGCTTACTTAGTTTGACATGAAGGTTGCTTTCAGAATGGGCTAGTGACACCAGCACAAAAGCAGGTTTCTTTCAGTTAAGAAACACCAAACAGCAGCGCGACTTTATTCGGTCCTCAGTTCATTTAAATAAATGAATGCCAGGCCCCTGGACCGCTTAACAAATATTTCCAATATGTGCACAAAAGCTGAAGTAACAGGAAGTTAAGACTGCGTTCCTTGGCGACGCCAGCTGATATTGCACTGCGGCGAACGCACGTTCACTTCTGTCAGGACTGTTTTCATTAAAACCCTCCCTGATTGTGGCTCAGCCTGCAAAACAGACTTTTCCTCGTTAGTCATTTCCTATAGTAACAGGGCTTTTGAAAAGTTTCCCGGTTATGACTTGTTTCCAAACTTCTTGCTTTGCTTACACTTTATATAAAAAATGTGTTTCCAGAGGGAAGAGGGAAAAAAAAATCACCAGCCTTTTTGACTATCCACATACAAGGAAATGCTGTTTAGAAAAGTCACAAGATGGCCTGTGGGTCCCACGGCTCCGAAGCAAACTTGCTTCTGTACTTTCTTTTCTGAAAACCTCGGTAACATCATGATGGGGTTGGGGAGTTCACGGTTAATTGGACTTTAAAAATGTAGAGGCAGCTAGGAAAGAATCGAGAAATAAGGAATCTAAGGAAAAGCCCAAGGCTATAATTAATAAAAACCAAACTTAGTTATTTTCCCGATCAGAATCTGCGTTCAAGAAAAGCAAGAGGAATCTTCCTTAACGCTCAGCTAAAACCTTTAAATCCAAGGTGCTGTCTGGGCTGGACACAACCAGAGAGAAATTCGAAAGCAAGAACCCAACTCTGTCCAAAGCTAGGACCAAAAGGATTCGAGTGAGGGTTTGTTTTTTTTCTCCCCTCCTTGAACCTTCTTTCTGCTAGTTCTTAACCCATCTTAGAGGACATTTTAGGACATCCTCGGTTTTGTAATAAGATGCATTATCATCCCAAATCAGTCTTCCCCAATCCCGAGGTCTGTAATAGATTGAGTTTAAGGTGCCTTTGTTTTCGAATAAACCTGAAAAGATATTCACAGATTTCTGTAAAACAGAGAGACAATGGTCCAACTCGCCGAGCCGAGCGGGGTAGATTTTCTCCAGAGGGCTTCCCGGCCCACTGTGGAAAGCATTTCGCCCCTCCAAGGTGCTTTTACAAAGAGCGCGGCAGGCGCAGGAGGGCCGCGAGAGGGAGGGGCCACCGGGCGGGGAAAGCCAAGTCGCTTTGTTCTTGTGAGTTCCTCAGCCTCAACTGAAACCCGTCCCCAGCTCGGTACAAGTCAGCAGGGCCACGTGAGGAGTTCAAGAAGTCCCAGGTTAGGAGAAACCAGAAGTGACGGCGTGAAGCGTGGCCTGCTCACCCTCCGCAACCACCCCCCTATAATTTTGCCAGGAAAAGCTAAAAAGATAAAAGAAACTCGGTCCACACCAGTAATCGCAGCCGTCCTCCCTACCCCGTCCCCCATCCCTAAACCCGTCACAAAGTTTCCCCTACAACATGTCACCTTTCATGGTTTCCATGAGTCAGCTCTGAGCAGCTAGACCCCGGAGCCCCCCGGGCTGGTGTCCCCACGATACCGTCGACAGTTGCCAGCCTCGGTCCTCGACTGGGGAGAGGGGGCGGGGGACGTGGGGGCTGTTCGGGGGCGCAGCACCATGCCAAGATCTCCCGATCGAACAATGGGGGAACCCACCCCGGCGGAAGCCCGCTTTGCGTACCCAAGTCACTTCCACCAACACAGAGGAAACCCCTCTTTAAGGACCCAGACCTGTCAGGCCCACCCACAGGCCGGGCAGCCCAAGCGGGCGACCTTGCGCTCCTCCTCGGGGTGATTGGGTGTTGTTTTCTACCCCCACCCTCCCCGAATCAACTTAAACGTCTCAAACTTTAGCCCCCCCCCCCCCCATTTTCTCACTTCGTCTTTTGGGGAGGGGACCCCTAAGGGAGTGCACCTCAAATCACTATGCAGTGAACCTGGCTTTGACCTTTAATTTTTCTCTCCCCGAGAAAAGGGGGGGAAGAGCAAAGCTCCATACGCTTCTAAGTCTTTCCAGAATCAATTGAACAGAAATCTTTCAGGTCAAAGAGTGGCCGAAAAAACTCTCTCCGCCATGAGGCTGTTCCACTTTCACATGATTCCGTTTAACCGTACTTGCGGCTCAGAGTCTGAAAGAATGCGGAGTAATGTGGGGCTGAAAAAAAACTTTAGGAATCTCCTGGGCATGCGCAGAGTCCGTCCTCGTCCCGTTCCCCTGCCGCCCCCCCCCCCCCCCGCCCCCAGCTTCCACCGACGATTAACTTCTGTTTTGAACCGCTTGGCGTAAATCACAACAGAAAGGCCAACTCCAGCCTAATGACAGAATATTCCAGGGTCTCAAAAGTTTACTTCCAAAGGGAGTGAAAGTTCTTTGACCTTTTGTGGGTTTTTTTTTTTTGCCTGTGTATTTTGCTTTTAAAGCCGACTGACGGCAAGTTTGAGTTGTACAGCTCCCAGAGCGCTGCGTGGAAACAATGACAGACTCACTTTTTTGCGCTCATGACCAAGCCTGCTTGTCACACTTGGCTACACTTTGCTCGCCCGCTGCTTTGGGCAGCTCGCCCTGTGTTCTAACTCCTCATCCTGGCCCAATGCATCGTGAGAAATCTTTTAACACCAGGAAGGCTGGGGGGGAAGGGGGAGTCTAGCTTTCTCAAACTTCTTGACACCCGAGGGCACTTCGGGGTTCCCAATTCCATCCTCTCAATTGTGAACACGCCACATTCCTAAAGCCAGGGGAGCGCCGAGGCCACAGCTGGGATGGGAGACTTGGGCCGAACTTTCAGACAAAGGCTCGGGGGGCTCCGCAGCCCCAAGCGGGCCGGGGTCCGGTGGCACCCCCGGCCTGAGGGAAACAGCGAGAAGCCCGGCGGCGGCTGGCGCGGGGGCGAGGGTGCAGACAATGAAACTTGGGTCTGCACAGCCCAGGCGGCCGAGTGTGTTTCCTGACAACGCGCCAGCAGCGTGGAGAGGCCCGGATCCCGACACCGGCCCCCCTCGTGTGGTGTCTGGAAGGGAAACGTCAACTGCCATTTCAGACGGAGCCCCAACAAAGAAAACGGCCGCGCAGCCCGGGGGTCCCCGGGGCGGCCAAGTCCGCCAAGTCCCTGGCGCCCCGGCCCCGGCGGCCGGCGAGCACGTTTTCCCCGCGCCCGCCGCCCGCTTACCTTTCTTGCTTTTCATCCTCGAGCCCCGCGTCCCGCGGCGGGAAGTGCCGAGAGTCTCTGGCTTGGCCGCACGCGCTCCCATAACTTGGAGGCGGCGCTCGGCTCGCCCGCGCCCGGCCTGGGAGCCGGCTCGGCTGGCCCTGGCGCTTCCTCCCGCCGCGATCTGCTGGCGGCCGGCCGGGGGCTCGCCCGCCCGCCCCAACGCGCGGCCCTCCCCGCCTGGCTCTTTGTTCCCGGCTCCTGCGCGCCGCACCTCGGCGCTGTCAGAGTGCGAGGCGAGGAGGAAGGTACCCGAGGTCCTGCCTCCGCCCCCGCCCCGTCCCCCGCCCGCCTCGCCCCTCCCCCGGCCCTCCAGGGCCGACTGCTACTCCCGGGCCGCTGTCACCGTCACTCGGGGGCGGCCTAGCGCGCGCGGGGCTGGGGGGAGGGGGCGAGCGGAGAAACCCAATCCTCCCGGCCTGTTTGCGCCCCCGGCCCGCAGCCCTCGCCGGACGGCCCGGAGCGGGCGGGCGCCGCGGGGTTCTCCTGGGGCCTTTCTTCCCACGGCGGGCGCGTTTGCTTAGGAAATTGCCACTAAGGGGGTGGAGTGGGTGAGGACGCCCCCTTCCCTCCCCGCTGCCGCCTGGGGGAAGAAAAGCCCCCACCCTCTCGATTTTGACAGCTGCTCCTAACTCCACTGTCCCTGCTCTGGCCCGTGGCTTCTGAGTCAAGGGGCGGGGCACGACAGGAAAAGTATTCAGGACAAGAACCAACTTCTTCCCGAGCTCGCCGTTGCTCTAGACATGCGGGCGCGTCCGATCGCCCCCTCCTCCGGGGCTCTTCCTCCAACTGCTACGGCGTGTGTGTGTTACACAGATTTCCACCCCCCCTTCCCCCGCGAAGGTCTCTTGCCCGGGCTATAGCTGCGAGTTCCGGACTGGATTTCCAGGCAGTTTCGAAATCTAGCACTTTGTGGACAGACACTTGTCATGCTCACATGCTCTTTAAACGTCCCTGCCTGACACCCCCACCCCATCCCGACCTGGGCAGCTGCTGCCTCTCTGGACGACAGGCGACCACGCTGCCGCTGCTCATCTTAGTAAACTGCCTACTTTGGGGACTTACACCCTACTAGGGGTCCCCTCCTCCCCTCCGGAATTTCCAACCGAAACGAGCCATTGAGTAAACACATGTTCCTGTTGGTTTATTTTGGTTAAGAGTTATGAGGACTCCAACAAGAGTTCCTTGATGAAATGACCCTTTTAAAAGACCAGATGTTGTTTGGTCCCCCTCCCCGCCCCCCTCATCTGGGTCTAGTTTTCGCATGTGGCTGTTCGGTTGTTTTCAAGCAAACGAAAATGTCACAAGCCACAGTAAGACTTTCCCCGTCCCTCAAAGAAAAAGAAAAACCCAGAACGTAAATAAGCCTCGCAGAGACGTCAGTGCCGGGGCTGCCTCCACTTTCGGCTCTGCGCTGTTTTGTAACCTCGGTGGAGATCCCGGTAGCAGAAGCGCCTTGGAAATAAGGTTAAACCCAAGGAAGACGAAGGAAGCCAAGGAATGACTAACCAGACTTTGGAGCCTCTGTTGTAGGATTACGCTGAAAATTAAAGCCAGCCTCCCTCCCCATCCCCCCTTCCCCAGAGGCACAGGCAGCCCGGGGGTGCGTGACGGCTAACGTTGAAAAGACTTGGGTGATTTTTCCAATTACAGTACTTAAAATGAATAAACAAGGGGAAAAGCGTCACTCTCAGAAGGCAGGGACCTGACGATTTAAAAACTTTTTTGTGTGTATGGTTTGCCGACTGCTCGGCACAGAAGAGAACACACATCTGAAACAGCACCGGGGGCAAACACGTCCTTGGGGGGAGCCAGCAGCCTGGAGGCCACCCGGTGCCTGGCTGGAGCGCGGTCCCCGGCCCGCCTGGCGGCAGATGAAACGGCCGCGGCGCCCGAGTGCGGGACAGATGTGCGCGGGAGGGGCGCGCCGCGCCGCCCGTTAGGGGGCCGCCCAGTCTTTCATTTGAAGGGTTGTTTGTGGCCGGGATTGGTGGCTCATATCCGCTAGGGAGAGGGAGAGGAGGGAGGAACAGAGACGCGGGAGGAGGAGTCGGAGCGGGCGGACGCGGGGACTCCAGGTCTGAATGGCAGGAGCCTCGAGGGCCACCCGGCGGTTACTGGGGAGACGCTTTGTTTGCTAACTTCGAAAACTGCTCCGGCCGCCTCGGTCGCTGGCGAAGCGACTCCACTAAACCCGCTTTGGGTCTTTGGAGCCCTGCCCCCCGCCCGAGACAACCGAGATTCCTTCTTCCCCTAGTTATCCCTTGGCCACGCCGTAGCTTGCTTTCCTCAGGTCCACAAAGGTACCTTTTCCCTCGTCTCAGTGAACTTGGCTAATGGCTGCGAATCTCGGGCCACCGAGATGAAAAGCTAGAGCTGAGGCGACTTTATAGCTTGAAAGCCAACTTTACCGGGGGAGGGGGAGAATTAAACGCCTCTTTCAAACGGTGAAGAGGAAAAGAGTCAAGTTTTAAACTCGCTTATGCTGGCGGTCCGGCCTGAGCCGGCTTAAGGCACACCTTTTGCTTGAGCGAATCCTGAAAGCGAGTCTAGCGAGAGCCCCAAAGGTGACCCCAGCACGACGTGCCGCCGCTGGAGCCTCCCCCCTGCCCCGGCCCTCTGCCCCTCTGGTGGACGTCCCCACCCCACCCCCAAGGCTGGAACCAAACCTTCTGGAGCTTCAGGATGCTAGTGCATTATGGGAAGAAAGTGCCTGGGGTCTGCGCAACACAGGAACGGAAAACAACCCGAACACTTGGGCTCCAAATACTGGCTATTGCTTAGGATATTTTTTTATTTGCCTTTCTCCAGGTGGAAAAGTCCCGGCTCTGCAGTCCCTTAATGTCTCAGGGCCTCTCGGTAAAATGGATTCAATGACTTTAAAGATTACTTTCAATGCTAAAAAAAAAAATTGACGTGGATTCATATTCGCTACATAGTATATGCCGAATTCATATGAATGTTAATCTAGTTGGGAAATTCCATGAGTAAATTTGAGGAGGTTCATAAACTTTTTACACCATTATTTTTTTTCCTTCCAGGAACACAAAGTTCCATTTGTTGTCTTTATCTACTGAAGCTGCCTCAAGGCCAAGAAAAGAAACACAGTTGTATAAAGGTAAGTTATTTTTCACAGTCTGCAAATCCTGCAAAGGCAAAAACTCTGAAATTTGAGGAGGCGGCTTAAGCTGGAAAAGGGATATTCATATGGAAATTGTCTTGAGTGAATAACCCGGAAGAAGAAAAAAAGGGGAGGGGGTAAATCATTGGTGAGGTGCAAATATCATTTTTTTAACTTAGAATCCACCCAGTGATTGGAGAATGTATTTGTTCCATTTATCTATTCAACAGGTACTAGTTGAGCAAGATTTCTTTCCCGCACCATGGTGATCCCTTTTGTCGGAGTAAAGGATGGGTGTCAGATACTTTGGTAAACTGTATTGCGCTCCAAAGCTCCCAGACTACATGATTCTAATAATACCTTCACATCTTGAGCTACTAAAGGAGAAGCTGACCATTGTTTTTTCAAGGGGCTGGGGCTGAGCTACCACCATCTTTTGGTGATTTTATCAGGATTATTCTCCTCCTCATAGTTAAATAAATAATATAACTGGTACTCCTGCTTGTTTTTAATCACTTTTGTCCTCGCCTGCATGCCCCTTTGAGCCCTTCTTTCTCCTTCATAGCCCCGTCATCACTTCCCCTAGAGGATAACCGGAACACAGTAAAAGGATAACTTGTTGAGCTTGGCTTTTATTCCTTTTGTTCTCAACATCTCGTGTTTGTTGTGCTTTACAGTTTATCAAACACTTATTTGAATGATCATTTAATGTTCAAACTAATAATGTAGAGTTTTTTTCCCCCTTAAAACAAGAAAACTGATGGTCAGAGAATTTAAACACATCCAAATAAAACTAAAAAGGATTAAACCAGGTCTGGCCTAAATAACACCTTCTCAAAGGAGTCTGCTTTGACTCCCTGACCTAAATCAGGTACACCCACTGCCATTATCTAGTTCAGGTTTCTCAACCATAGCACTTTTGACATTGAGAGCTTGATAATTTTTTGTTTTGGGAGCTGACCTGTTCGCTGAAGGATGTTTAGCAGCATACCTGTCCTCTATCAACTAGATGCCAGTAGCTGCCCTACCCATGTTGTTAAAACCAAAAATGTCTCCAGATACTGTCAAATTCTTGGGAGGGTAAAGAAGGGACAAAATCGCCCCTCATGGAGAATCAGAGATCTAGCTCAACACTTCCTTTATATCTAAAATAACCGCAATTTTAAATTATTTTTACTTAATTATTAGCACTTTTTTCTCTTCTCCCCTCAACTCAGTGGTTGAGCACCAGCTTCCCATGTATGAGGTCCTGTGTTCAATCCCTAGCACCTCCTAAAAAAATTTGTTTTTTCAATGTATGTATCCTCATTTTAAAATTTCCACACATCTAGCACAGTGCCTAATACATTGGAGGTTCTGTTAAATATTTGTCAAACAAAATAATACATGAAAATAAAATTCTAAGAATCAAAAGTAATACTTATATTTATTGTGTACACCATGCCAGGCAGTGTGCACATACTTTTTACATATTTTATCCTATTTACTCCTGAAAATAACCCTGAGAAATAGTCCTTATTATTATCCTCAGCTTACAGATGAAGAGTTGAAGTCCTGGGGAGTTAAAAAACTTGTACTGCCATTCTGATCCCTGGTTGAATGCTGGAAACAATAATATTCTGCCACTTGATTTTTCATTTATTTAAGTTTTCTTAGTGATGAGTATTTAAATAGTTTCTAATTTGTAATTAAGCACAAAAAGAAAAAAGTGCAATTTTATTTGAAATATTTAACAACTGATCTAACATGGGCACCAACCAACCCACAGGAGCTACTTTTGATTATATATGGAGCATACTGATGTGAGCAAGCTTATCCCAGCAGAATGTTACTGATATGCTGATTTTTCTGGGCTCGTGTGAGTATATTTGTAGGAAGGAGTATCCAGGAGGTGAAGAGTTGTGTGCATTCACAATTTTGATATATATTGCCACATTGCCCTCAAGTGATCTTTGGTTACCAGTTTAAAATCCTACCAATGATAGGTGAGAATACTTTTCTCTGCACCCTTGCAAACACTCTATATAATCAATATTGAGTCTGTTAAACTTCTAGGCAAATAAATGGTACCTAATTATTTTGAAAGTTTGCAGGTTTTTGCTTGAGAGAGTGAACTCACTTTTTGGTGTGTTTATTGGTCATTTTTATTTCTTCTTCTGGCCTATTCATACTTTTGTCACATTTTTTGTTGTTGTTGTTGTTTCTGTGATCGTTTAAAAGCTCTGCTGACAATGAGCTATAGCAGTAAAATGACATTTATAGGATTAGGTGGACCAGTGATAGATACAGGAAAGCAAATTCTGATTATTTTTTATATTGTTTGGAATAAAAGTATCATATTTATGTGTTAAACAAAGACCTCAGAATACTGGACCAGTTTTTCAATTTGTTTACTTTCTCCTCTTTACATCAAAGAGTTAATCAATTCACATGTTTTCATTTATCACCATTCTGCCTACCATCACCTTTTCCAAAGTGGTAGAGGACTGGATTAGTCAGGCAAATGACTGATAAGTTAATCTTGCTCAACTAGTACCTGTTGAATAGATAAATGGAACAAATACATTCTCCAATTCTGGGTGAACTCTAAGTCAAAAAAATGATATTTGCACCTCACCAATGATTTGCTGATGCAAAATACCAGAAATTGGTTGGTTTTTATAAAGGGTATTTATTTAGAGTAGAAGCTTACAGTCACAAGGCCCCAAAAAGTCCAACTCAAGGTATCATAAGAGGTACTTTCTTACCCAGAGTCTGTTACCATGTGTTGATTCAAGATGGTGGGTGATGTCTGCGAGGGTTCAGTCTTCCTCCTCCTCCCAAGGCTCCATGGTCCCAGCTCCTTCCAGTCTCAGCTGTAGGCTGGGATAAATCTTGTCTCTTTCCCGGGCTTGATTCTCTCCAGGCTCAGCTGCTCTTCTCTCTCTACAAGATCAGCTGTAAATTCTCAGATGAACGGCTCATCTCTCTTCCCAGGGCCTCTCCCCTGTCTAATGGAGCCTTCTCTCTTTCCCCATGTATCTGCTTCTCTATATTTACTTCCCAGGAATCCAGCATTAAAACTCCAACCTCCCTTCTCTGCGGTAAGGTTTTCTCTGTGAGTCCTTGCCCCCTTGGTGAGTGGGGACTCAATGTCCTACTGATGTGGCCCAATCAAAGCCTTAATCATTATTTAATCAAGTAAAAGCAAAACCTCTGAATCCAGTTAATCTAATATGCCCAGAAAAAGAGACCAGTTTATAAACATAATTCAATATCTATTTTTGGAATTCATAAACAATATCAAACTGCTACAAGGACCCATTTAAAATAGCAACAAAATGACAAAATAGGAATAAAAATGGGAAGAAATATGTGCAAGCTTTATGAAGAAAACTTTAAAACCCTACTGAGGGACATAAAGGAAGGCTTAAGTAGAAGAAACAAACTCATTCTTTCTGGCAAGATTCAAGACTGAAAGCATAATGAAGTTTATTATTCCCAAATACATCATTTTTTTTTTTTAATTGACAAAAGAGTGTTATAATTTCTGGAAAGTAAACATATGATAGCCAGGTGTGGTAGATTGAGGCCCCCCCCCCAAAAAAAAAGAACATGCTCTTCATCTTACTCCATTTTCTTGGGTGTGAAGCCATTGTAAATAGGACCTTTCGAAGATGTTATTTTTAGATAAGGTGTGGCTCAACTGACCAACGGTGGATCTTAGTCCTAATACTGGAGGACTTGCAGAGAAAGCCAGAGAGAAAGCCAGGTAAAGCTAGAGGCCGAGGTCGACAGAACCAGAAGAGAAAGGAGAGGACTCTGCCAGGTAATGGAAAAACCAAGGAACCTCAAAGGCCTTTGGCAGCTGCCCCAGGACACCACAGACTTTGGGGAGAAAACATCACCTTCCCTATGCCTCATTCTGGATTTCTTACAACCTCAAAAATGTGAGCCGATAAATTCCAGTTATTCAACCAATCCATTGTATCGTATTTGTTTTAGCAACCAGTAAACTAAAACATGAGGAAATTCTGAAAGATAAGAGTTGGGAAAAGGGCAGGGGAAATATATGAAAGTATATTTTGAACTTAGAATAATTAAAATGTAAAAGTTTGGTACTGGAGAATAAATATAGAGGAAACAAAAAACAACAAGGCAGATTAGAATATATATGAAGGTTTAGATTTTTGGCAAAGGTAGCCTATGTTCATACTGGGATAAATTGAATTGGGAAAACTTACTGAGTACCTTTAGTTAAAAGTAAATCTATCGCTATCTTAAGCCTTTAACAGAAATAAATTTCAGCTGAATCAAAGGTTGAAATATAAAAATAATTAAAATGTACCTATGTATGTTGTAGATCAGTGGTTCCAAGGGGAGAGGAGACTTTGCCACCCACGGGTCATTTGACAATGTCTGGAGACATTTTCGGTTATCACTCCTGAGGAGGAAATGCTCGCTACTGGCACTGGGTGGATAGAGGCCAGCGATGCTGCTAAGCATTCTGTCCAGCCCAGGATAGGCCCTCCACCACAAAAATGCTCCTGTCCAAATGTCAGTAGTGCTGAGGTTGAGAAACACTGTTATAGAAAAGGGCACGAGTGAATAATGTCATCTTCAAGTGGGAAAGACCTTTCTAATCAGGACGCAAAATGGAGACACAATAAAAGCTATGCATGCTTATAAACATTTTGTTTTTTAAAAAACTCATGTTTGAGGAAAAATTCTATAAAATTTTAAAAAGCAAAGGAAACCAGGAAAAATGTTTGTAGCACATGTCAGGTATAAGAATGATTTATTTATGAAGAGCTTAGGTAAACCAAGGAAAAAGAGCCCTGCTTTTAAGAAGCTGGGCAAAGTCTATGAATAAGCCATTTACCCACAGGAAATAAAGGACTTCAAATAAACAAACAAACGAAGAAAATAAAAAAGATGCTCAAATGTGGTCATAATTAAAGAACTGTGAATTTAAAAGATAATGAATTTTCATCTGATTGGCAAAAAATTATAATACCCAAAGTTGGCAATGGTGTAGGCAGTGGATGTTTGGGGAATTAGGCATTTTTCAACACTGCTGAGGTATAAATTTGGTAGTAGGTGTAAAATTTGTCAGTAGGTTAAATTTGGTGAGAGGTGTAAAATTTGCTTATAGGGTAAATTGGAGAGAAATATAAGTGCATATTGAAATAAAAAATGCCTATATCCTTTAGTCCAGGAATTTGCATCTGTATACACAGATTTACTATCCAAAATAATTATCACAGTGTTTTAAAAAAATAACAAAAAATCCTGGAAACCTAAATAATCATCAACAGGGAATTGCTTAAATAAATTATGTCTTTCTTGCTTGGGGTTATTTTATTTTGTAGTCATTATAGCAATGAAGTAAATCAGATTGAACTGATATGGAAAGATTAATCACATGTTGATAAGTTAAAAAAAAGAAGATACAAAATACTATAGTAGTATTATCCCTTTGTGTAAAATTTGTTATGCCTCTAATTTTTCTGGACTGATAGTTAAGAAAATACTAACAGTGGCTACCTTTGAAGGAAGAGAAGGGAGATGGAAATGAATGCATGGTAAAGAGGCCTTTAAGTCATATACCTTCCTTGTACCTTTTGAGTTTTGTAATCAAGCAACTCCTGAATTGAAGGGTGAGTGAGAAGTGCCTGGAGGGAAAACATCCCTGGTAAGAACCAACTGCCTATGGCCAGAGGTGAGAGGAAGCAAGTTTGCTGAAGAATTGAAGACCTGAACAGTTAAGAGCTGGGAAGGGGAGCGGGGCCCAGGGTGAGGTTGGAGAAGGCAGAGGGCGAATTGTGAACTGGTGTGGGGGTGCGGGGGTACATCATCCTTCTTAATGACTAATTTTTTTGTAAAGATTTATTTATTTATTTACACACACACACACACACACACACACACACACCCGTCTGTTCTCTGTGTCTATTTGCTGCGTCGTCTTCTTTGTCCATTTCTGTTGCTGTCAGCGGCATGGGAATCTGTGTTTCTTTTTGTTGCGTCATCTTGTTGTGTCAGCTCTCCATGTGTGCGGCACCATTCCTGGGCAGGCTGCACTTTATTTCGCGCTGGGTGGCTCTCCTTACGGGGCACACTCCTTGCGCGTGGGGCTCCCCTACGTGGGGGACACCCCTGCGTGGCAGGGCACTCCTTGCGCGCATCAGCACTGCGCAGGGGCCAGCTCCACACGGGTCAGGGAGGCCCAGGATTTGAACCGCAGACCTCCCATTTGGTAGACGGATGCCCAAACCCCTGGGCCAAGTCTGCTGCCGTTAATGACTAATTTATAATACGTTGTAACTGTGGGTGTAATTTACGTGCCAGTCCCCAGTTATTGAACACTAGGTTTTGTTCCAGTCTGTGTTAGCAGGGATGTTCACAAATCCTGTATGAAAACCTGAGCAAGGATCTAAAATAGGACAGAGCTGTGTCTGGGGCCCTTTTAGTTTGGCTCTGCTGCATAAGAGGCTTAGGTAGTTAATCATTAGCAAGTATGAATAACCACCAATAACAAGTTGGGGGCTAATTATTCATTACCATTTACAAGACAGAACAACAAAGGCTGTCTGCCAGACTATTTACATTGTTGAACTGGATGACCAAATCTACAAAATTTGAAACTTAATAATTTTTATAGAAATTTTGGTCAAGTATTATAACATGTACAAGTAGAGCAAGGAAAAAAAAAAGTAGAGCAAGATGCTTTTTCCCAAAATGAATCAATAAATGCTGTCAGGGTATGGGCAGAGTCAGCACATCTTCTGAAAGACGGGGAGCATTTCAACAAAGGCCCTATTTTAGTGGCTTATATGCAAAAGAACACAAACTGTTATCTCCTAAAGTGTTCATCAGACCCTGCAGAAGTCATGTAAAAACCAAAACAGTGGGAAGCAGATGTGGCTCAATTGATTGGGCTCCTGTCAACCATATGGGAGGCCCTGGTTCGCTTCCTGGGGCCTCCTTGTGAAGGCAAGCTGATCTGCGCCCATGGAGAGCTGACAGCCTGCGCCCACAGAGAGCTGGCGCAGCAAGATGATGCAACAAAGGGAGACAAGCAGACACAAGAATGCACAGCGAATGGACACAGAGAGCAGACAGCAAGCAAGCGGCAAGGGTGGGTGGCAGGAGATAAATAAACAAATCTTAAAAAACAAAACAAAACAAAAAACCATACCAGAATAGTTCTTCCGTATTACCAGAATGGGAGGGAAACTTAGTCATCTGTAAGCTACTTAGGGACATTTTATTTTGTTTTATTATTTTTATTTAGCTATATTATTTTAATTTATATTTTACTTTATTTTTTCTCAACAACATATTAGCAGATTAGCAGAGCTCCTTTTCTGAGCTGAAATAAATGTCTGAGTTATTCAATACTTTTGTCTGTCTTTCCCCTTTTCTTGTCCACACACAGTTCACATATACTTCTATTCATCTGGAATACATTCTATTTTAAAAAATAACTTTAAAATAAACAGCTGACTTTGGAAGCAAGCATTTTATCATGCCCAGAATATACATATTTCTTTTACTTTTTGTCACAGAAAATTTTAGATGTATCCAGTAGTGTGGATCTTAATATAATGGATCCCCACATTGCCATCACCTGGGTTTGACAATTATCAACTCATGGCCACTCTCATTCATCTGTAACCCCCCCACACACACTTCTTTTCATCCTCTGTTATTTTGAAGGAAATCCTAGACATCACATCATTTCTGGATACGCTCTTACACTTAACGTTCAGGCTTGCCTGGTCAGTAAAGCCTTACTCCCTAGTCAAATAGTTTGTTTCCTAGCAGGTATCAAAAGTCCCAGAATTATGCCCTCTTGTGTCGGCCCCCCCCCCCCGCATCAGTGTTCCCATGGTTAAACATTTTCTTCTTGGGGTTCTTGGGGGAGAGAACAATTACATTTTATCTTTAGGTGGTGCTTTAATGCCTTTAGTTCTACTAGCCTATTTTAGATCAATATTGTGGTAACTTTTCCCTTTTGGACAGTCCACAAGTATTTCATTTCTTTCATTTGAGAGAGAAATGTGCTCTGACTATGTACTCTGGTTTTGTTTTTTCCTTGTTTCAGGAAACATGTTCATCAAGTCAGTATCTTCATTTTGAGATGTCTAGAATCATTGTTTTACTTAAAAAAAGATTTATTTATTTTCCCTCTTCCACTCTTCCTGCCCTGCTGTTTTTGCTATCTTTGTTGTCTTCTCTTATTTTCTCTCTTCTAGGATTCACCAGGATTCGATCCAGGAGACCTCTGATAGGGAGTGAGGTTCCCTGTCAATTGCGCCACCTCAGTTCCTGGTTTTTGCTGTGCTTCACCTTGATTTTCCCCTTGTCTCTCTTTTTATGCGTCATCATGTTGCTGTGAGACTCACTTGAGCGGGGCACTGGCTTACCACGTGGGCACGCATTCTCTTCTTTTTCACCAGGAGGCCCCAGAGATCGAACCCAGGTCCTCCCATATGGAAGGCAGAAGCTCTATCACTTGAGCTACACCTGCTTCCCCATTGTACTTTGTTGACTAAATGCGCAATATTATTTTTTAAAAATTAATGACTATAAGTTACTCCTCTTTTTAAAACAAATCAATTTTAGTGATGCATAAATCCATCTAAAGTGTACCATCAGTGGTTATTTGGTATAATAACATGGTTATGCATTCATCACTTCAATCATTATTAGAGCATTTTCATTATTCCAATAATAATAAAAAACAACAAAAATCTCATCATTTCTCAATCTCTATGTGCTTCCTCTCCAATACACAGCTGCCCTTCTGTTTCCGTCTCTCTAGTTTATTTGTATTTATATTTTGTAAAAACATTCTTAAATATGCAACACTACCCGTACTTGAATTTCACATGAGGATTCACTATGTTATACAATCCCATGTTACATTTTTTAACTTTCCTTTTAGTAATATACATATCCTTAGACCAGGGGTTCTTAACCTTTTTTGTTCCAGGGACCCCTTTGCCAGTCAGGTGAAATGAATACTACTGAAATTTATTAGTTGCATAAATTCGTAAGTGATGGAAATGCTACATTTCAGTTAGAAGTCAGAGAAAATAAAAATAATAAGTTGATTTTTTTTTTCAATTCAAGCTCACAGACTCCCTGAAATCTTTCCACAGACCCCTTAGGTCTGTGTATCCTGGTTAAGAACCCCTGCCTTCGGACTTTCCCTTTCAGCCGTCATACCCACATAATAGCTCTGCTAGTTACAAACGCTATGATATTCTTTTTACCATCTCTATTCATTTCCAAAGATTTACAAACAACCTTTTAACCGATATATAAATTACTTTAAGGCTAATTTTCTTCTTGCAGGCAGGTGTGTATGTGTCTAGGACAGGACCTAGGGATAGTAAACTCTTGAAGGATTTGGTACATATAGTTTGGAGTTGTTTTCAGCTAAAACAGCCAGGTGGTAACACTAACAGGTCTTTAGTGTCTAAAGTTTTAAAATATATTCCAAAGTTGTAAAGCATAGTACTCTGACCACTATTTTTGAAAAATCTAGGAGAATTTCTGAAAGCCTGCCCTTCTTTCCTCCCCTCTCCCTCTCTTCCTCCATCTCTCTTTCTTTCATAATTCTTGCACACACTACCCCTCATTGATAGTCACAAGTCTGTGATTTTAGTCATAAATACTTTTTGCTTCACAAGAATCCTGTTTGCTTTTAAAAAAATTAAGAAAAACCCCAAGTGTTTGGTATTAGTCAGCCAAAGGGGTGCTGACCTGCAAAACACCAGAAATCTGCTGGGCATTATAAAGGGAATTTATTTGGGGTAGGAGCTTACAGTTACCAGGCCATAAAGCATAAGTTACTTCTCTCACCAAAGTCTATTTCCACGTGTTGGAGCAAGATGGCTGCCGACGTCTATGAGGGTTCAGGCTTCCCTGGCTTCCTCTGGGCTCAGCTGCTCTGTTTCCTCCACAAAGTCAGCTGTAGACTATGAGGCTCTATAGGCTTTGCCTCTCTCCACAACGTCAGCTGTAGACTATCAGGCGAATGGCTCTGTCTCTTTCCTCCGGGCTGTAGCTTAAGTCTTCAGCATCAAACTCCAACATCAGAAAACCTGCAACTCTGTCCTTTGCCATGCCTTTTATCTGTGAGTCCCCAACCACCAAGGGGTAAGGACTCAATGCCCTAATGATGTGGCCCAATTAAAGCCCTAATCATAACTCAATCAGGCCCAGGTACAGATCTGCTTATAAACATAATCCAATATCTATTTTTGGAATTCATAACTATATCAAACTGCTGCATGTTTCAAATAATGGGGTCTATATTTCTTAAATTGAGTTCACTGCTGTCAACTAATAAAATGGTTAAAAAAATGGAGTGAAATTCACCCTACCAGCTTCCGAGCAAAAAACATCACAAACTCCTACTTGATTAGTCACTTGTCACTTCTGATTTGTCTGCTCACAAAGTACATTTTCCAAATGGGTTCATGATTCTATAATGCTTTGCCTTCTGTGGTCATTTTGTTGAGTCTCAAGAAGCATTTTGACAACCCCATCTGAAACATAATCCCTTCCGTATATATCTTGTAGCTTTGAAATCCAGTTCACAAAATAACCCTTTTTTTTCATACTATGTGCTAAAGTTTTTTAAAGTTTTCTAACTTAAAACATATACTTCTCTTTTCTCCCTCATTTATTCCCCAAATTCATCTCATATTTCACCAATTGTAATAAAGCCATGTCTGCATTGAAAACACAAAATACACTTTAGTCCATGATCAAAATAACAAAATAACAAATTTTTATTGTTGGACTTCAGGTTATATAAATAAATTTTAATTAAGTTACTATTAGTGAATCCCTACCTAATAGATGGATGGTCTAAGCTAGAGGGGGGGGGGAACTCAAAATACTGAAATGGGAAGTTTATAGTCATTGCTTATTCTGTACTGATTAGCTGTAGGATAAGAGTTACCCATACACACACATACAGAGCATTCGTCCATTTTTCAATGGTTCTTGAGAAATAGAGCTGAGAAGGTTTGAACAAATTAAGAAAAAGAGTTTGTAGTCTTTCTTCTGGGTTAATGAAATTGAGGATTAATTTTATTTAACTTGGGGGCTTCTAGATTTATACTCTGATCTAAATCCATTCCAGATATAATTTGAATGTCCATCAAGCAAAATAGAACAAAAATAAATTTGTGTGCTGTTTTTTTAGGATTAGGTATCTCCTAGATCAAGTTTATTTAACTGGTATCCTGAATGTAAATAATGCCTCAGCGTAACTTGTGGAATTATGTCTCCTCACCCTTTTCAATCTTTTGGAAGTTTTCTGCAATGAGCTTATACTCGTTTGTAATAAAAAAAAAAAAAAAAAAAGCATTATTTTTTCAGTTAAAAAAAGTTGCCTGTCCTTGGCCCTGGGTTGTAGGCACAATTATAGATTCTACTTGTGAACTGAAATAGTGATATTATTCATTTGACAAACCTTGATCAATATTTTTGAGTGCTTTCTCTGTAAAGTATTAAGCTGGTTGGTATGAAAATAAAATAAGCAGAGCAATAGGTAAATGCCCGCAGGAGTTGAGGAGAAAGTAAAGATGAGTAGAAGTTCTGTGAATTTCAAAAAGGGAAGGAAGCAGGATTTAGGAAAGAGGAGGCCTTTTATCAAATCAAGTAAGAGAGCAATTACTTAATGCATATCCAAGTCTTGCAAATGGACATACTGTCTGACCCAGCAGTTATACTTTTAGGGATTTATTCTAAGATTTGGTAGTCTAATTTGACAGGTACAAAAAGGGATAGTGGAAGATGAGTCTCAAAAGGTGTACTGAGATTAGATTACTAGATTGAGGTGGGTTCCAGACCTCATTCTGTAGGAAATAATGACTATTCTTGGCAACATTTGGGAGGATGAAATTTGCAGTTTTCTCTATAATTATATATAATTATAGAGAATAATTATATTATATATGTATTAGAGGCAAAGAGTCTGGTTAATAGGGTTTTAAAATTTAAAGTCCTAAAATGCCATTGTGCCTGTGAAAAGGGAAATGATTTTACACTTGGTACTTTAAATTTCTAAAAATAAGACTAGATTTACTGTACTTTGGTGTTTGAGGCTGAACAGCTGATTAGAACAAACATGAAGTATAAAAGACCCTTTACCATTGTTTGCAGTATGAGTATTCAATAACCTAGATGAGATAGTGGACCTACTTCAGGCCAGGGCCACACCAGAGTTTAGCATAAGTCAGCTGTTTTACTCAGCTTCATTTTTCCTGTTCACACTGCACAGGTCAAAGGGTGCAGAAGGGAAGGGCTTGGAAAAGGCCTAATTTCTCAGTGTCACAGAGCACCTGCAGGGGGAGTGTTATTTTGCAAGCAGATTGTTGGCAAATTACTGCAGTGATGGAGATCACCTTGTGAGCCAGTTCATAGCTAGTATTTTGAAACACTCTCTTTGATTTGCAAGGTGATACAAGATCTCTGATGGGGGAAGGAGACTGCTCCTTAAATGTTTTTGTAGAATGCAGCTTTGCATTTTGTCATCAGTTCTGGAATGGGGACAGAGAACTATTGTTATGGGGTTGAAGTATAAACCTGAGACTGTCAACCCTCATTTACTTTTGTAATTTTTAATTTTAAAATAATTTCAGCTTTATTGAAAAGTTGTAAGAATAGTACAAAGAAATCCCATGTACTATTTACTACCCAGATTCTCCATGTTCTACCAGATTTGGTTTATCATTTTCCATGTACACATGTGTGTACACACACTGATATACTTTCACCACACATACATACATATATAGGACCATTTTCTGTATATGTGTTTTTTTCTGAATCATGTCAGAGTAAGTCACAAATATGTTGCCCCTTGAGTGCTAAATATGTATTTCCTAAAACAAAGGCATTCGCTTACATAATACAATTGTCAAATTAGGAAATTAACACTGATACAATGCTCTTACTGACCAGATTCATATTTTGCTAATTGACAAATAATAATAGCAAAATATATATATATATATATATATATATATATATATATATATATATATATATATATATGGATGGCATTGTTTTATACTTTTGCAACTATCTTTAATGTCTGGTTTAATAGAGGATAGCTGGATTCTCATTTCTGCTTCTTTAAGTAATCTTTTGCAATATGTTATTTTGATAGAAGTATATAAAGAAAACCTTACCTCAAATAGATACGTAGTTGGGAAAGAATATTTGAATAATCTTAGCAGAAAATTATGTGTATTGTCTTTTTTTTAAAGATTTATTTTATTTGTGTGCTGTGTCCATTTGCTGCGTGCTGTTCTTTGCTTGTATTCTCATTAGACGGCTCTGGAAACTGATCCTGGGACCTTCTGGAGTGGGACACAGGCGATCATTCTCTTGCATCATCTCAGCTCCCTGATCTGCTGCGTCTCTTATTGTCTCTCCTGTGTGTCTCTTTTTGTTGCATCATCTTGCTGCACCAGCTCTCCAAATGGGCCAGCACTCCTGCACGGGGCAGCACCCCTGCGTGGGCCAGCACTCCTGCATGGGCTAGCACTCCTGCACGGGGCAGTACTCTGCACAGGCCAGCACTCGCGCAGGTCAGCACTCTGCGTGGGCCAGCTCGCCACATGGGCCAACTTGCCTTCACTGGGAGGCCCTGGGCATTGAACCCTGGACCTCCTATATGGTAGACAGGAGCCCAGTTGCTTGAGCCTCATCCGCTTCCCTGTATTCATCTTTGATACTATACTAAAATGGAACAGGGATAGTGTTTTAAAAGGGAGTTGTAGTGTGGAATCTGAAATCATATCAATGAAATTTTTTATATTTCATCAAAATCCCTGCTCTTTCTTGCCCTTTGGATTTTTTAACCATGTGTGATTTTGTAACATGGTGCTTTGGTCATTTGGAAAATAAAGGCTAACTGAATTACACAGATTTTCCAAATGTTGACACATTTCATAGTATAGTAAAAAAAAAATTTTTTTTAATTTAATATCATTATTGTCCCCAATCAGAAAGGTCTTTTAGTATCAGTGAGTTGTCAAGCTCATGGTAATGGATAGTATTCCAAAATTCTAATTTTCACTTGAAAGCTTGAATTTTAGCATAAGCTACAGAAATCATCAGTTCTTTTGCTCAAAACAGTAGGCTCACTTCACTCATGTTTGGGAATATAACTGTCAAATACCGAGGTACAAATACTTGAAGATTGTTTCTCAAGTTGTTCTCTCAATGAAAATGGTGTCCCATAAAAAAAACAAAAAAACAAAAAACAACCAGCTAGTTCTGCTTGCAATTCAAACAATTCCAAAAGTACTTTTCCTTGAAATAACCGTCAAAGTCTGTGTACATCAGAAATGCTTTATGTGTACTTCTTATTTAGCCATGCAAAATAGTAAAAAGACCTGACTTGGTCTAGTATTGACAAAATTATTAATTTTTATTGCTTCATCAAGACATTTTTTAAAATGAGAGATGTGGCGGGTTTACAGAACAATCATCCATAAAATACAGGCTTCATAGATACCACCTAATATATATTTTTAAGTAATCTTTGCCTCTTTTAAAAAATTTATTTATCCGCCCCCTTCCCCCAGAAAGTTCGCTTGTCTGTCTGCTCATGGTCTGCTTGCCTTCTCCAGGAGGCACCAGAACCGAAGCCGGGACCTCCCATGTGAGAGGTGAGTTCCCAATGGACTGAGCCACATCTATTCCCCATGGCTGCTGCCTCTGCTGGCTGCTGCTTTTTAGGATGGTTTTAGCTATTTGGGCCCCTTCCCTTCCGTGTAAATTTGAGGATTGACTTTTCCGTTTCTACAAAGAAGGTTGTAGGAATTTTGATAGGGATTGTATTGAATTGGTAAATCACTTTGAGTAGAACTGACACCTTAACAATATTTAGTCTTCTAACCTATGAATGTGGAATGTCTTTCCATTAATTTAGGTTTCTTTTGATTTCTTTAAGCAACGTTTTGCAGTTTTCTGTATACAAGTCCTTTACATCCTTGGTTAGCTTTAATCCTACTTGATTTTTTTTTTACCTGCTATTGTGAATGGATTTTTATTCTTAGTTTCTACGTCTGATTGTTCATTGTTGCTTGTATTAGTCAGTCAAAGGGGTGCTGATGCAAAATACCAGAAATTGGTTGGTTTTTATAAAGGGTATTTATTTGGGGTAGGAGGTTACAGATACCAGGCCATAAAGCATAAGTTACTTCCCTCACCAAAGTCTCTTTTCACCTTTTGGAGCAAGATGGCTGCCGACGTCTGCGAGGGTTCAGGCTTCCTGAGTTCCTCCCTTCCAGGGTCTTGCTTCTCTCTGGGTTCAGGTTTCCTCTCTTCCTGGGGCTGGGCTTCAGCATCAAACTCCAGCATCAAAACTCCAACATCAAAATCCCCTAACTCTGCCCTTTGCCATGCCTTTTGTAGGTTTACATGATTACTTAATCAAGTAAACCTATGAATCAGTATAATCTAATATGCCCAGAGGAAAAGATCAGTTTACAAACATAATCCAATGTTTCTTTTTAGAATTCATCAGTAGTATCAAACTGCTATACTACTGTATATACACACCACTGATATTGGGGTAGTGATCTTGTACCCAACCAGTCTGCTGGATTTAGTTATTACCTCTAAGAGCTTTGTTGTGACTTTTTCAGGATTTTCTATATATATGAACATGTCATCTGCAAATAAGGAAAGGTTTACTTCTTCCTTTCCAACTTGCATACCTTTTATTTCTTTTTCTTGCTTAATTGTTCTGTCAAGAACTTCCACTACAGTGTTGAATAACAGTGGTGACGGCAGCATCTTGTCTTGTTCCTGATGGTCTTTGACCATTAAGTCTGATGTTAGCTGTGGGGTTTTCATATGTGTCCTTTATCATGTTGAGGAAGTTTCCTTTGATTCCTAGTTTTCTGAGTATTTTTTATCATGAAGGGATGCTGGAAATTTTTGAAAAGATTGATTGTAAATGTTTGGAAATGGATGGTTTGGAATGGTAGCACATTATCAGAAGTGTAATTAACAGCACTGAACCTTGTGTGTGATTAGAGTTGATAGGGGAAGTTTAGGGTCATGTATGTCTCTAGAGGGAAAGCTAGAGGATGAAATATGGGACTGTATAACATAGTGAACCCTGTTTTGTACAATGAATGTGGTTAATAGCATAAATATTATAATGTTCTTTCTGAACCAGGACAAATGTATGTTACTATTACAAGGTGTTAATAATAGGGTGATAAATTGGGAAAAATACACCTAGTGCAAACTATGGCCTATAGTTGACAGTGATATTTTAATATTCTTCCATCACTTGTAACAGAGGTACCACATCAATGCTGAATGTCAATAATAGGGAAGTATAAGGTGTATAGGGTTTTCTTTCTGTAGCAATGAAAATGTTATAAATTCATCATGTCATTATACTCTGTCATTATACTGATAGCCATTGATTAGACACTTTGGATAGATTGTGCAGTATGTGAATAAAACTGCTTTTTGAAAGGGGGGTGTTGGATTTTGTCAAATGCCTTTTCTGGGTCAATTGAGGTGACCTGATTGTATGGTTCCCCCCCCCCCTTTATTCCAATAATGTGATTTGTTACATTAATTGATTTTCTTATGTTGAACTACCCTTGTATATCTGGGATAGATTCCACTTGGTCATGCCTTTTAATTCTTTTAATGTGCTGTATGATTCAGTTTGCTAGTATTTTGTTGAGAATTTTTACATCTATATTCTTAAGAGATATTGGTCTGTAATATTATTTTCTTGTGGTATCTTTTTCTGGCTAGGGTATGAAGGTAATGGCCTTGCAGAATGCATTACGGAGCATTCCCTCCTCTTCAATATTTTGGAAGAGTTTGATATGATTGGTGTTAATTCTTGGAGTTTTGGTAAAATTCCACTGTGAAGCCATCTTTCCTGGGCTTTTCTTTTTTGGGAAGTTTTTGATGACTGATTCAGTCTCTTTACTAGTTATTGGTTAGTTGAGATCTTGTATTCTTCTTGAGTCAGTGTAGATAGTTTGTGTGATTGTAGGGATTTTTCCATATCATCTAGGATTAATTTGTTGGCGTATGGTTGTTCATAGTATCCTCTTATATTCCTTTTATTTTAGTAGGTTTGATAGTAATGTCCCCCTTTTAATTTCTGCTTTTTGTCATGTATGTCTTCTTTTTTCTTCATCAGTTTAGCTAAAGGTTTGTCAATTTTATTATCTTTTCAAAGAACCAAATTTTGGTTTTGTTGTTTCTATTTTTTTTTTCCTCAATTTCATGTATCTCCACTCTAATCTTTGTTATTTCTTTTCTTCTACTTGCTTTGGGTTGAATTTACTCTTATTTTTCTACTTCTTCCACTTTTGAGGTTAGGTCTCTGATTTGAAGTCTTTGTTTTTTTAATGTAAGCATTTAAAGCTACACATTTCTCTCTCAGCACTGCCTTTTCTGAATCCTATAAGTTTTCATATATTGTATTTTCATTTTCATTTACCTCAGTATGTTTCTTAATTTGCCTAGTGTTTTCCTTTTTAAGTCAGTTGTGTTTAAGAGTGTTTTGTTTGATTTCCACATATTTGTGAATTTTCCATTTCTCTCTCTGTTATTGATTTCTAACTTCATTCCATTGTGGTAAGAGAAGATACACTATATGATTTCACTAATTTTGAGTTCATTGAGACTTGTTTTGTGATCTTAGATATGGTCTATCCTGGAGAATAATCCATATGCACTCTAGAAGAATGTGTATTCTACTGTTGTTGGGTGAAGTATTCTATAAATGACTGCTAGGTTGTTGGTTTAGAGTATCATTTAAATCTACTCTTTCCTTACTGATCTGCTGTCTAGATGTTCTATACATTATTGAGAGTGGTGTAGTAAAGTCTCCTACCATTAATACATAAATTTCTTCCTTTAACACTGTGTTTGCTTCCTATATTTTTGGGTTCTGCCATTAGGTACATGTATTTATAATTGTTACATCTTCTTGTTGAATCGACCCCTATATCAATATATAATGACATTCTTTGTCCCTTGTAAATCTTTTGACTTAAAATCTATTTTATCTGATATTAGTATAGCTATGCCAGCTCTATTTGGTTGCTTCTTGCATGATCTATTTTCTCCATCCTTTCAATTTCAGTATATTTATGTCTTTGAATTACAGACAGAATGTAGTTGAGTCATGCTTTTTAAACCCATCTTGCCAATCTTTGCCTTTTCACTGAAGAGTTTAATCCATTAATATTTAAAGTCATTACTGATAATGCAGAATATCCTTCTGCTACTGTGGTATTTATTTAATCTTTGTAAATTGTAGCAGTTTGATACAGTTATAAATTCCGAAAATAGGTATTGAATTATGTTTGTAATGTGGTCTGTATCTGGGCATGATTAAGTTATGATTAGGGCTTTGATTGGGCCACATCATTAGGGCATTGAGTCCCCATCCCTTGGTGGGTAGGGACTCACAGATAAAAGGCATGGCAAAGGACAGAGTTGAGGGGTTTTTGATGTTATGGTTTTTGATGTTGGAATTTGATGCTGAAGCCTTAAACTGGAGCCCAGGGAAGTGAGCTCACAGAAAAAACAGAAGGCAGCCCCAGGAAGAGAGGACCTTAGCCCAGGAAGAAGCAGGCCCTGGGAAAAGAGGAACCCTGAACCCAGAGAGAAGTAAGACCCTGGAAGAGAGGAACCCAGGAAGCCTGAACCCTTGCAGACGTCAGCAGCCATCTTGCTCCAACACATGAAAATAGACTTTGGTGAGGGAAGTAACTTATATTTACAGCCTGGTATCTGTAAGCTCCTACCCCAAATAAATACCCTTTATGGAAACCAACCAATTTCTGATATTTTGGATCAGCACCCCTTTGGCTGACTAATACATAAATCTTGTACCTTTTTTGTCCCTCAGTTCTTCCATTAATGCCTACTTTCATATTTATTTGTTGTTGTTGTTGTTTTTTGTATTGTATCTGTATTAGCCAAAGGGGTACTTAAGCCGGGGCTCCAGCTTAAGGCTTCAGCATCAAACTCCAACATAAAAACCCTCAACTCTGTCCTTTGCCATGCCTTTTATCTGTGAGTCCCCACTCCTTGATGCCCTAATGATGTGGCCCTATCAAAGCCCCAATCATAACTTAATCACGCCCAGGTACAGACCAGGTTACAAACATAATCCAGTATCTATTTCTGGAATTCATAACCATATCAAATTGCTACAGTATCATATTGAGTCCTTTCTCATTTCTGTCTGGATATATTTTTCCAGTGGTTACCATGGGATTAAAGTCTAACATCCTAAATGTATAGCAGTCTTATGGCATTTGATACCAACTTATTTTCAATGGTATATACATGCACTGTTCCTGTACGCCTTGTTCCCCCACCTTTTTTTGGAGGGGGGGGGGTACTTGATGCATGTTATATATTTGTACATTGTATATCCAAAACCAAACATTTATCATTACTTTTTTTAGCACCCGTCAGAAGTAAGAAGTAGAGTTACATACCAAAAAAAAAAATACAATGTAATAATACTGGCATTTATTACCTAAATGGTTAACTTTACTGGAGGTCTTTATTTCTGTATGCCAGAAATACTACCAGAACTACTGTCTAGTGTCCTTTCCTTTCAGTCTGAAGAGCTCCCTTTAGCATTACTTGTAGGGCAGGTCTAGTGCTGATGAACTCCTTCAGCTTTTCTTTATCTGAGAATGCCTTAACTGCTCCCTTGTTTTTGAATGACAGACTCATTGGTTATAAAATTCTTGGCTGCTAGTTGTTTTTCTTCAGCATTTTAAGTATTT